>NW_027362769.1:10342500-15342500 GCF_046119375.1 Phyllobates terribilis | reverse complement strand
GGATCCGTGAGCAGCGGCTGCAGGAACAGAGCGCAGTCTGGGAAAGCTAGGAGCTCATTGGGTGCGGGTCACCTGAGCTCACACATAGAGGGAGTATATAAGGTGGGAACCATCTTAGATCAGGGTCAGACAGGCAGACAGCTACTAGTCAGTCTGTTGTAGAGGGTCAAGCAGTCCTGAAAGAAGAGAGAAAGGAGAAGGAAAGGACCCAGAGGGGAAGAAGAGGGAACCCCAAGAGCCCAAATACAAGCAACAGGGTGAAGGGTTGGCACAAGGGTACCGGATCCCAAGCTGGTGGAGGGCACTAATCCTCAGCCAGAGACTGGAGGTTGTGGGCAGGATTTGCCACGACCCCCCACTAAATCCACCCGAAAGGCAGACCAAGTATAGGGTCAGGGAACCCAGAAGAGGTGTACCCACCAAGAGACCCGAGGGAGCCGGACATAGGTGGATCCCTGGTGGGGAAGGCCAGAGAAAAGGAACGTCAGAAAGGGAGCTCAGGATCACGCTCCAGAATTACCTGGGGGTTGGCCGAGTCCAGGACCTGGTGGACGCAGCACGGCTCGGGCGGTCACTCAAGGCCGGAGTGACCAGAACAACAGCAGTAAGTAAAGACCCTGAACTGCACAGCCCGACTCTGAGTCTTATTGCTATCCTCACTGCACCACCACAACCACCACCCTCTACAACTGACCCCCTGAGGCTATACCCCTCCCGTTGGGGGTTATACTACCAGAAGCTGCACACACACCACCAGCCTCAGCGGACCCTGCTGCAGCGGCGGCCGTATTGACCGCAAATCAACGGGTGGCGTAGTCGACACTAAAGAACATCCAGCAACATCTGTAGGACTGCCACACACTGAGCTTGACACCCTGGGCACGGTCCGGGTCACCGCCACTCGGAGACTACAACCCCCATCTGATCCGGCTCCGGGTATCCCCCAAACAACACTGGCCCAGGGGGCGTGTCAACTTTGGCGTAGTCGGCAGGATTTCGTGCCCACAACCACCGGGTACTGCGTGCCTGAAGAAAAGTTCAAATTTACCTCAAGAAGAAGTCTCCCGCCGGATCCAGAGGGTCCCCGCCATGGGACGCCATCACGGATCGTTTCCCGCCGGTTGTCCGCCATTTGCAGCTTTTTCCCGCCATCCACGGAGTTTCCCGCCACTGGGAGACGATTCCCGCCATTTCCAGAAAATTTCCCGCCTTGGAAGAGCGGACGCCATTATGGGCGTGCCAGAGGGTGGCAAGAGGTCACCTCCCATCGTGGGCCAGGTCAAGGAATGGCGCCAAAAGCGGAAACCGCCCCCACCAACAGAGACTGTGATGCTGGAGATGTCCATCAGCGTGAGAGAACTGCCCCTGGAACTGACAATCACAAAGTTGCCCCGGGACCACCTTCAATGTGGGCGGAGACGGAACAAAAAAGAACGAAGATGGGTGCAGCCTGGAGGAGTCTGAAGAGAGCGCACCCGGAGACAAGGAGTCTGGAGAGAGCGCACCCGGAGACAAGAAGTCTGGAGAGGAGTCCAGAGAAAGCGTACACGGAGATGGAGAGAGAGACAGGCAGCACCGACCCAGTGGTCAGGAGCCTGCTGCAAGCAACAACCCCACTAGGCTTAGTGGAGATCCTAGCACAGCTCCCCCGAGACCGGGAGTGTGCACAGACCGCGCTGGAGGGCCTCGCACGGAGGATGGCCCAGGTGCAGCGAGAGACGCTGACGGAGTGGAGCCGTGAGATGGCCCAGCAGACCGGAACCCGTCAGCGGAGCACGCCACCCGAGACGAGGAGACAGACCGCCTCTGAGGATGGTGCAGGAGGAGTGAAGGCCGGAGACGGCGCCGAGAAGGGAGCTGAACGGACGGAGGCAGGTAAAGGGGACGTCTCTACCCCGAGCCGAGAAACCGTGTACCTGTCCCAGCTCCCCGTCGCAGAGCCCGAAATTCCCCCTGCCGTGCCCGTCGCTGCATCGTCACCGTGCCGGACTAGGCCTCAAGCAGAAGCCGCGGCCGCGACCCCTGTGACGTCACACGCCTCGACCCTGAGCGCGACCAAACAGGAAATACCATCGGCCTGGTCGCAAGGTCTAGTACCTCCGGGCGCCGCAATTCCAACAGCGCCCCCTACCTCCGCGGAGCCACCGGCCTGGTCGCAGGGCCGAGTAACCCCGGGCGCCGCCGTCCTTATGGTGCCCTTTACCTTTAGGGTGCCCCAAGCCTGGTCGCAAGGCCTGGTCAACCCGGGCGCCGCTACCATCAACGCACCCTCAACATCTCGAGTGCCGCACCTGGGCGAAGATCTATTTGCCCAGCACACGTGCCCGGATGGGCAGCCCTTTGTATGGCCCCAGGAGTACTACCAACTGGAACTCCAAACAGCAAGGCCCCTGTGCGAGCCCCTGATTCCGGCTCCGAAGCCCGTCAGGAGAAACCCGCTCCCGCTAGAAGAAGCACAATTCGAGTGGGACCCCACCGGAGGAGACCTCATGGGGTTCACTCAAGAAACGCGGGCAGCTGCAGCAGAGCGAGTGGAGTGCTGCCGCCAGCAGTTGGCGGCCTTTGAGCAAGAGCGGAAAGAGAGGCGGATCCGTGAGCAGCGGCTGCAGGAACAGAGCGCAGGGCAGAAGAGCCGGACCAGGAGGAACCCCCGTGCAGCTCATGGTCCCCGTACCACCGGGACTGTGATTAAATTCGACCTGCAGCATGGGTGGGGCTTCATAAGAGACCATCATACCCCCGGCGATGTCTTTGTAACCCGCAGAGACGTAGAAAGCCATCTGCCGGAGGGACACAGAGGTCGTGACCTGTACGTAGGGGACGAGGTCACGTTCACCCGGCACAAATGTGCCAAAGGACCCTACGCCCTCCATGTGCATCGCCTGACGGAGGAGGAGCTGCGGTGTGAGGAGGAGCAAGAGGACCCGGACGGGTCTGAAGATAAAGAAGGAGCAGGAGGACGCCGTCGTTAAAGTACGGTAAAGAGACTGTAAATAGTTACCCGTCTGGGTACAGTGAACTGTTGCTGCTTTAAATATGTCCCCGTTGGGACAAGTGTAAACTGTTAACCTGTGTGTCCCTTAATCCCACTGACCGAGGACTGAGAGCGGTCATTCCTTCCTTATACCTGGCCGAGGACTGAGAGCGGCCACTTTCCCCTTGTAAATAGTTGCGCTTTCTAAGGCGCCCCCTACCGGTTTTATAGGAAACTGTTGTTTTTCTTGAAGAGACTGTCGCACTTTACCCGGTCACAAGTTGCACCGTGGCCGGAGGAACAAGAATGTTATTTATGAAAAGTTTATGCTGATATATATATTGTTTTATATGTTATTGTTGTTATGAAAATTTGTATGTTTGATGTTTTTATTCTCTTACAGCCCGAGGACGTGCTGTGATTTACCAGGGGGGAATGTAGCACCCTGAGGATTTGGCTGCTACAGGGGTATTACACCTCAAGCCAGAGGTGTGGTATTCCACTCCCGGGTAAGGATGGAGTGTGGAACTGAGCTCAGTAGGCTGCATACACTACATACATCCCATTTCCGGGGGACAGATCGACGGTACTCCCACCAGTTTATGTGCAGGTACGATAGTGTCTGTCCCTGGCTGGAGTGGGAGGGGGGTGGTACATCCCAGTAGTGTAGGGGCAGATAGGGGGAGCAGTCTGGGAAAGCTAGGAGCTCATTGGGTGCGGGTCACCTGAGCTCACACATAGAGGGAGTATATAAGGTGGGAACCATCTTAGATCAGGGTCAGACAGGCAGACAGCTACTAGTCAGTCTGTTGTAGAGGGTCAAGCAGTCCTGAAAGAAGAGAGAGAGGAGAAGAAAAGGACCCAGAGGGGAAGAAGAGGGAACCCCAAGAGCCCAAATACAAGCAACAGGGTGAAGGGTTGGCACAAGGGTACCGGATCCCAAGCTGGTGGAGGGCACTAATCCTCAGCCAGAGACTGGAGGTTGTGGGCAGGATTTGCCACGACCCCCCACTAAATCCACCCGAAAGGCAGACCAAGTATAGGGTCAGGGAACCCAGAAGAGGTGTACCCACCAAGAGACCCGAGGGAGCCGGACATAGGTGGATCCCTGGTGGGGAAGGCCAGAGAAAAGGAACGTCAGAAAGGGAGCTCAGGATCACGCTCCAGAATTACCTGGGGGTTGGCCGAGTCCAGGACCTGGTGGACGCAGCACGGCTCGGGCGGTCACTCAAGGCCGGAGTGACCAGAACAACAGCAGTAAGTAAAGACCCTGAACTGCACAGCCCGACTCTGAGTCTTATTGCTATCCTCACTGCACCACCACAACCACCACCCTCTACAACTGACCCCCTGAGGCTATACCCCTCCCGTTGGGGGTTATACTACCAGAAGCTGCACACACACCACCAGCCTCAGCGGACCCTGCTGCAGCGGCGGCCGTATTGACCGCAAATCAACGGGTGGCGTAGTCGACACTAAAGAACATCCAGCAACATCTGTAGGACTGCCACACACTGAGCTTGACACCTTGGGCACGGACCGGGTCACCGCCACTCGGAGACTACAACCCCCATCTGATCCGGCTCCGGGTATCCCCCAAACAACACTGGCCCAGGGGGCGCGTCATAATCACTTAGGCTGAGCGCTGTCTAATTAACGTACTGAGAATACAGGGGGTGTACTCACTTACGCTGAGTGCTATATGTATAACATACTGAGAATACAGGGGGGCGTACTCGCTTACGGTAAGCGCTGTGTATATAACGAACTGAGAATACAGGGGTATGAACTTGTTTTTGCTGAGCGCTGTATATGTAACGTACTGAGAATACAAGGGGATGTACTCACTTACATTGAGCGCTGTGTATATGACGTACTGAGAATACAGGGGGGTTTATTCACTTACGCTGAGCACTGTAGATGTAACTTACTGAGAATATAGGGGGGTGTACTCACATTCGCTGGCTGCTTTATGTATAACGTACTAAGAATACAGGAGGGTGTACTCACTTACGCTGAGCACTGTATGTATAACATACTGAGTATACAGGGTGTGTACTAACTTACGCAGAGCGCTGTATATATAACATACTGAGAATACAGGGGGGGTGTAATCACTTACGCTGAGCACTGTATATATAACATACTGAGAATACAGGGGGGTGTACTCACTTACGCTGAGCACTGTATGTATAACATACTGAGAATACAGGGGGGTGTACTCACTTACGCTGAGTGCTATATGTATAACATACTGTGAATACATGAGGGTGTATGCATGCGGAGCGGTGTTGTATAACATACTGAAAATTCAGGGGGGTGTGCTAACTTACGCTGAGCGATGTATGTATAACGTGCTGAGAATACAGGGGGGTGTACTCACGCTGAGTGCTATATGTATAACATACTGTGAATACATGAGGGTGTATGCATGCGGAGCGGTGTTTGAATAACATACTGAAAATTCAGGGGGGTGTGCTAACTTACGCTGAGCGATGTATGTATAACGTGCTGAGAATACAGGGGTTGTACTCACGCTGAGCCGCTGTATATATAAGATACTGAGAATAAACCAGGGTGTAATCACTTACGTTAAGCGCAGTATATAACATATTGAGAATACTGGGAGATGTACTCACTTACGCTGAGCGCTATATGTATAATGTACTGAAAATAGAGGCGGGTGTACTCTTTTATGCTGAGCACTGTAAGTATAACATACTGAATATACTGGGGGTGTATTCACTTACGCTGACGGATGTATATATAACGTACTGAGAATACATGGGAAGCCATAAGTGTTTCAAACACCCCAAAATACAACATAATTTAGCCACAATGTGATTTTGGATTATATTAGATCCCTCTGCCCCCCTTTTTTGCCTGATATGTCTATTTAAAAAAAACACATGGATCAGGCTGTTTGTTGCTGATCGACTTCTCTTTATGATGGCCTACACTATGACTACTGTAAATTGTCTTCTCTGGGTGCTTTAACCTCTTGGTGACTTCCATCGCATACTGTAGAAAGTGTGAACAATCAATGTTCTCCATTGGTATATCTCTATTTCTCTGCCCCATACCTCTTTTGCAGCCTGTCTTTTAATTGTGTGTGTTTGTTATCTTTTTATTCCCTTTTTAGTTCACTCATTTTCCCTGGCCTCTTTTTATATGTGGAAACTCTTCTGAACTGCAGTTGGAAGGGAGTTTTGCCATTTCACGACAGATACTATATATGGACTTAAATGTAAACCGACTCTCTCCTAAAAAGAATGAATGATACGATGGATATGGATACTAATCCACATTATGGACATTTTTTTTCAATATGATCTGCTGTTTACCATGTATGGTGTTTAAATTATACATTATGTGTGGGGTGGCATTGGGTTACATGTATTAACAGGTGCGGTATTCACTTTCCCATGTGGGAGCAACCTCCTGTTCTTTCCCATATTTGTTCCCTGTATTTTTGTGATCACCACTTTTTATCACCTTCTGCGTTTATGTGGGCTGACCTTGTGCGCATGCGCCTGTTGTCGCGGTCATGTGACTGTGACGCGGCCTCTGATGGGCGGTGCCCCAGAACATGTGACATCAATGGGGGAGTTCCCCTCTTCCGGGATGCCGCCTGAGGCCGCGCCGCTGTCACCAGAGTCCGGGGGCGCGGCGCTATGCGCCACCATTGGTCAGTGCCCATTCTTCCCTCCTTGGTTCGCATATATAAGAGGCCTTGTATCCAAACACACCCCGCCACTGCCCCCTGAGGAAGTACAGAAACACATGTCGGGGCCTCCCCTGACACTATTGGTTATCTCCAACCTCTCACTAAGTATGTCATATCTAGCTTAATCCATGTGATATTTGTACTATTGGGTTGTTGTGTATGACTTATGGTCATTGGTATTGATCTTATATATGTCAGATCATATGATTAATGTGTACTGTGACTTCATCAACACACATATTGTTGTTATCAATGAATTGTATTGGATAAGCTATATGACCTTATGTATTGTAGGTTTGGTTAAAATCTGACACCAACTGTGTCCTTATCTACCCTCTATGTTCTTACCTGCCCATGTTATGTCTGATATTATATGGAACTCATACAATGTGTGTTTTTTTGAATATATTTAATAAATTATGAAATCTTTTTAGTCATCACATTTTGTCTAAATTATGTTGTATTTTGGGGTGTTTGAAAAGCTTATGGCTTCCTCTTTTCTGCTCAATTGATATTTAGTGGTATGCCCCCTTTTACCTATGAGGTCTTGTTCCCCATTGTTATTCTCTTGTACTGAGAATACAAGTGGGTGTGCTCACTTACACTGAGAGCTGTCTATATGACATAGTGAGAATACAGGAGGGTTTACTCTCTTACGCTGAGCTCTATATGTTTAACATACTGAAAATAAAGGGGGATATACTCACTTATGCAGAGTGCTGTATATATAACATACTGAGAATAAAGGGGGGGGATCACGCTGAGCGCTGTAAGTATAACAATCTGAGAATACAGGGTGTGTACTCACTTATGCTGTGTGCTGTTTATATACCGGTGTATGTGACTCGCCCCCTGGGCCATGGGGCACCGGGAACCAGTCTTCGGTGCAACGTCAGGGTGGTCAGACCAAATGCTGTGGCAGTCTATTTGTAGGGTTTTGAATGTCCGACTACGCCACCCGTGGATTGCGGTCAGCGATGACCGCCGCTGCAAGGCAGACTGCTGTGGCTGATGTTGGTATGCAGCACAGGCATAGGATAACTCCCCACGGGAAGAGTGTAGCTTCAGGGCAGTGTAATAGGATGCTGGGGGTGATGGTGTAGGCCGCAATAATCAGAGTTCAGAGACCGCTTAAAACAGTCCAGGGTCTTTATTGTAGTTAGTACTAATGACCCAACAGGAGTACGGGGTAGGAATGGGCCTGGGTGTCTGAGAGCATTCAGGCGAGCCCCACTGGTCAGGGTGAGTGGGTAGGCCTACCGTTCTCTCTCTGCCCTTGCTGACTATCCCCCTTTTCGTGGTGTGATAGCCCACGTCCCTGAGCTGGCCGTGTACTACGCCTGTATGGCTTGCGACTCGGGCCTTAGGTACCTGTTGCTTCTCCGTGCTGTACCGGTCCCTCTGTGTGGCGGAGCCTCCAGGCTTCTTAGGCCAAGGAACCTGAAATCCCTTGCAGGTTGGTTTTCTGCTGCAGGGCTTGCAACCCTGACTGCCTCGGACCCCAGTGTCCGGTTGTGTAGTTCTCTCTCAGCCAGGACCGGCTCTCGTCGCCTCTGTCCCTGGCTTGCTGTTCCTCCTCTGCCCCCAGTTCCAGCTTTTATAGGGGCAGCCTGCTCCCTCTACAGGCCTGGGACAGGAGGTGCTGCATGATAATGGTTCCTGACCAGGGAACCTCCCTCCTGCTCTCAGACACAGCCTTTAATATTTGTGGCATCCAGGCCTGGGGTGACACATTCCCCCCTAGTAAATTTTAGTACTCCGGGACTAAACAAGAAACACAAATAAAGGGAAAGAAATAACAAACAACACCACATATTGAGTTCTTTAGGTCACAGTGTGGTCTGTGACCGGGTGTCCATATCACCAACAAAAGAAGAGGGACACTGTATGATCCGTGACCGGGTGTCCATTTCACCCAATAAGGCGAAGTTTTTGAGCGATGTGGGGACCTGGCGGCAAGGCTGAGCTACCTACTTTGGACCACAAGGAGGCCACGCCGGACAGGTTTTTCTTCTGTGGCCAACTTCACAAGAGGGCACCAGGTGCAACTATCTACATGGTAGTTCCGGTTATTCACAGTCCATAACCTGTCAGTCCATTGCATCTAGAAAAATTGGAAAAACATTATTAATAACCAGGGTACAAACATAACACATTAAATATATACATTATGCATTTAGATCTTCCAGCGATCTGGTATTTGACCCCTAGTGCTCCGGGTTGACCTCCGTAACCCACTGTCTGGTGGTGGTCTAACCTGGCTTTCCCCACTAGTATTAAGGGTACAGCTACTAGCTGGGTTTACAGGCAGGGCAGGCAGTCTGCGGGTTCTTTGGCTTACCGCAGGCATGGCAGGCTCACTGTCAGCAGAGGGTTGACTCTCCTGGGCTGCTGGCATAGGTTCTTCTGCCTCTGGGGCTGCTTGTTCTTCTTGTTCTTCCTGCTCTCCTGTAGGCTCTTGCTGGGTAGGCTCAAGGAAGTGTAGGACGGGTACCTCTATGGCATCGTTTATTCGAGTCCAGGTCCGGGGGAACTCTCCGAGAACTGTGCTGATCATTTCTTCCTTGTCCTCTGTGGGTTCAAGGTCATCTTGATCTTCAATTGGACACTGTAGTTGCTCGGGGCACCGTTTTAGGTGGTCTCTGGAGACGGTGCTAGTGGTTTCTCCTCCTTCCTTGGTGATCACACATACCTTTGGGTTGTTGTGGTCAGACTGCAGTACTGTGTACGGGTCTCTCTCCCACTGGTCGTCCAGCTAGTGAAGCCTTCTCTTCCGCTTCAGGACCTGCTCACCAGGTTCCAGGGGACCAGCAGGGGCGTGTTGGTTGAAGAGCCTCTCTTGCTTTTCTCTCGCTTGAGCCAGACTCCTCTCCACACTCTCCTGTACCTTCTTGTACTGTAGCTGCCGTTCCGTATCCCAGTCCGCGTCTGGGGAGGTGTCCTCGGGTGTCAGGACTCCCATCTCCAGGTCTATCGGCAGCTTACCTGGTCTTGCTCGCATCAGGTAAGCCGGGGTGCAATTTGTAGCATTCACCGGGATATGGTTGTACAAGTCTATTAGGTCTGGCAGCTTCTCCAGCCACAGGCTGTGTTCTTCCAGGGGTAATGTCTTGAGGAGATCAATCTCGATATTGTTCATTTTCTCACACAGCCCGTTGGTTTGCGGGTGGTAAGGCGTTGTCCGAATCTTCCTACACCCGTTGAGGTTGCAGAACTCCTGGAATACTTCAGCCTCAAATGCTGGACCTTGATCTGTCAAGACCTGTTCCGGATACCCGTGTGGACGGCAGAAGTGTTGCTGGAAGGCTCTGGCCGCTATTTGGGCTGTCAGGTCTTTATCAGGAGCCACCACCAGGAACCGGAAGTAATGGTCCACAATCGTGAGGGCGTAGGTGTAGCCGGACCGGCATGGAGCCAACTTCACATGGTCCAGAGCTACCAACTCAAGAGGCTGCCTGGTGACGATGGGCCTCAAGGGTGTCTTCTGGCTGGTACGGTCCTTTCTTCTGAGGTGGCATGGACCGCAGTCGCTGCTCCACTTCTCTATGGCCCCTCTCATACCGACCCAGTAGAACCGCTCTCTTAGTAGGAACTCCAGTTTCTTCCACCCGAAGTGTCCCGCTCTGTCATGGTAGGCCTCCAGGACCATTGCTGCATCTCATCTTGGGACCACTACCTGCCAGGTCAGCTCGTGCGTCGGGTGGTTAACAAGTCTTCTGCACAGCTTACCCTCGTAAAGGAATAGCCTGCTTTTCTCCTTCCATAACTGCTTGGCTTCCTCTGGAGCGTCAGGGCCAGTGCTAGCGTCTGCCTGGGCTAACATGTCTTTCACCAGGCGAATCGCAGGGTCACTATCTTGCATTTCGGCCCAGCCGTGGTGGGGTAAGGGGTTGAACATGATGGTGGTTAGGTCTTTGTCTCTTACTGAGTGGCCCCATACCGGTGGAACGCAGGGAGCTCTACTTCCTCCAGCTCTTCCGAGTCTTCTTCTCCCTCGGGTAGGTGGGGCATTCTTGATAGGGCGTCTGCGTTGGCGTTGGCGTTGGTTCTGCCTGCCCGGTATTTGATTGTGAAGTCATAATTTGATAGCCGGGCCATCCACCGCTGTTCTAGGGCACCTAGTCTTGCATTGTCCAGGTGTGTAAGCGGGTTGTTGTCAGTGTACACAGTGAACTTTGCGGAGGCCAGGTAATGCTTAAACCGTTCTGTGACGGCCCACACCACTGCCAAGAATTCTAGCTTGAAGGAGCTGTAATTCTCCGGGTTCCTTTCAGTGGGCCTCAGCTTCCGGCTGGCGTACGTGATCACCCTTTCTCTTCCCTGTTGGTTCTGTGACAGTACGGCTCCCAGCCCCACATTGCTGGTGTCTGTGTGGAGGATAAAAGGCTGGCCATAATCGGGGTAGGCCAGGATCTCATCCCCCGTGAGGGCCATCTTCAACTGGTGGAAGGACTCCTCTTCCGGCTTGTCCCACTTGAAGGGTGGCTTGTGACTTCTGGATTTAGACTGGCCTATCAGGAGGTCCTGCATTGGAGCTGCCATCTTTGTGAACCCGGAGATCAACCTTCGGTAGTAGCCTACCAACCAGAGGAATTGCCTCACTTCTTTGATGTTAGAGGGGCTTGGCCAGCTCTTGATGGCTGTAACCTTGTCGGGGTCGGGGGCTACTCCCTCTGCACTCACCACGTGTCCTAGGTACTGGACCTTCGGTTTCAACAGGTGACACTTTGAGGGTTTCACCTTCAGGTCATAGCCTGCCAGGGCTTCGAACACCTCGGCCAGGTGCTTTAGATGGTCCTCGTAAGTCTTCCAATAGACAATCACGTCGTCGTCCAGGTAAAGTAGGACCGTCTCGAAGTTTCGGTGCCCTAGACATCATTCCATCAGCCTCTGGAAGGTCCCTGGTGTGTTGCAGAGCCCGAAGGGTATACAGTTGAATTCGCTCAATCCCATCGGGGTGGTGAAGGCGGTCTTCTCCTTGTCAGCCTCTGCCACAGTAACCTGCCAGTACCCGCTAGTAAGGTCCAAAGTAGAGAAGAAATTAGATGATTTTAGAGCTGCTAAAGACTCCTCTATCCTAGGTAACGGGTACGCATCTTTGTGGGTGATACGATTGATTTGTCTATAGTCCACGCACATTCTCATGGTACCGTCTTTCTTTTTTACCAGAACCAAGGAGGCTGCCCAGGGGCTACAGCTATCTCTAATGACCCCAGCTTCTTTCATTTCTCTCAACATGCCCTTTGCGTTCTGATAATGTGCAGGGGGTACAGTTCTGTGCCTCTCTTTTATTGGTGGGTGGCTCCCCGTGTGGATGTGGTGTTCTACTCCCTTTACTCGGCTGAAGTCTAGCAGGTGCTTGCTAAAAATTCTCTTGTACTCCTGAACCACCCGGTAGACTCCTTTTTTTTGGTGCAGGGGAGTGGAGTCAGCACCCACATGGAGTTTCTGGCACCAGTCCTCCTTGTGTTTCCGGGAGCCAATACCCTCCACCGGGGGAGAAGGAGGCAAAGGTTCCATGACCCTGATAGCATTGTGTTTGACGGCAAACAATTTGGCTAGTGTAGCGTACCGGGGCAAGTGTACTTCCCTTTCCCCGATGTTTAAGATCCGGACGGGCACCCTTCCATGGCGGACATCAACCACTCCCCTGGCTGTCAAAATTGTAGGCCTGCTGTCTGAGTACACGGGTTCTACCATGGCTTGGTAGTCTCTCCCTCTTAACCCGATTGCAGTCCGACACCAGATCATCATTTCACTTTTGGGAGGCATGGCAATGGGAAACGGGTCGCTCATCCTCACGCTACCGATCTCACCACCAGACAGTTCTTCAATGTCCACAATGATCACTCCCTGGGCCGGCAGTTCCACCTTACCAATCTTGATGGTCATCTCTCTGAACCCCACCTGCAGCACGGGTTGGCCATTGCTGGCGATGATGCTTAAGTCATCGTCTGGATAATGGGTTATATCCACGTCACTCCAGTACCACTTGAAAAGTACGTAGGGGATGGTAGTAACTTGGGACCCGGTGTCCAGCAGTGCACTCATGGGGATACCGTCCAGCACTACGGGTAAGACCGGGCATCCCCCCACATACTTATCATGCCAATTAGACAGGCCTGATGACCTTATGCCTGGGGGTTGGCCCTCTGCCCCAGGTCGCACCCATTTAAAGTACAGTACCTTGCTATGTGTCCTGGCTGACCGCAACGGCGGCAAATCGGCTGTCCATCCTCAGTGTAACGGTCGGCGGGCCTCCCTTTGAACAACGGGATCATCCTCTGTCGATGCCACGGGACATCCTCCGGACTGGATCCAGCTTGATTGGTCTTGACGGTACCACCTGCAACGACTGTACGGTCCTGGTCAGTGCAGCCACACTCTTTGTTAGCTCTTGGACCTGATGGTGCAGGTTTGCAGGCTGGGATGGATTTAGGGCCTGTGCATCAGCCCCCACAAGGTCTGCGGGGTAGGGCACGGCCCCCTGGTGGTAAGTGATGGCAGGGCGCCGGGAAGCTAAAGCGTCACTTGGTGCGTGTTCTCGGAGCACCCGGATGGCCCTATCCTTGAACTGCGCAAAAGTCAAATTGGGGTTCTGTAGGGCCATGAGGCGCAGCTGGGTTCTGTGGGCGCTGGACAGCAGACCTTCCATGAACTGGTCAGTCAACAGTTTATCAGTGTCCTGCACACTGCCAGGGTCAGCTTGCTTGATTGCTCCCAGAGCTTCTTGCAGGTTCAAGGCATAGTCTCTGATACTATCTTGGGCTCGCTGCTTACAGCCATAGAACCGCATTTTGATTTCTGCTGAGGTACGGGTATCAAAGGTACTCCGCAGCCGGGTCAGAATGTCCTTTACAGTTCTTTTCTCCTCATCTGACCATGATTTCACTTCCCGCTGGGCTGCACCGGTTAGCTCCCCCGTCAGAATGCTCACTTTCTGTTCTTCTGTCAGGGGATAAACTTTAAATAAACTGTGCAGTCTTTCCTTAAAGTCAGTTAATGTATGGGATTCCCCTGAGTATTGGGGCAGCCAGGCTGCTCTGGGGATGTATGGCATGGAGAACGGCATCACCGCTGCTGAAGCCACGCTGGTGGTAGAAGGTCCCTCCGCGTCCGTCATCTTCCTCCCCCCTAGTTAACCGTGGCCTACCTTCCGTTGACCCTCTTCCGTAGGCCGCGGCTCCGCTGGTGCTTCTCCGGGCGAGGACCTTGCGTTGCGTCCTGTTGACGTTAGTGTCGCTCTCTCTCCTTCCAGGACCTTGCGCAGCGTTGGTGCGTAGGGCGGAGCTTCAGGTCTCGCGCAGTTTGGGCGTCCACGCCCCTCTTCTTCCCGTGCGGCGTCCCGAAGATGGCGGGAAACCTCTTTTTCAGGTAAGTATGAAGTCTTTTTCAGGCACGCAATACCCGTTTGTGGCGGGTTGGTCACAATCCTGCCGACTACACCAAAGCTGACTCGCCCCCTGGGCCGTGGGGCACCTGGAACCGGGCTTCAGTGCAATGTTGGGGGTAGTAGTGGCAACCCGATCCCGTGGCTCGTGGCCACTGTTTTCAGATAGAAATTTTTTAATAATTCTGCAACACGGGCC
Source organism: Phyllobates terribilis (assembly GCF_046119375.1). Lineage (NCBI taxonomy): Eukaryota > Metazoa > Chordata > Amphibia > Anura > Dendrobatidae > Phyllobates > Phyllobates terribilis. The sequence goes on along the minus strand of NW_027362769.1, from coordinate 15,328,210 downwards.
TTCTCGTACTGCACCTTTTTATTAGGCCTGTCCTTCAAGGGAATAAGTGACAGAAAGTTCTCCTTGCAGCGTGAGTCTAGAAGTATCACCAACTAATAAAGACTGTCACCCAAAATTTGTACAACGTGAGGGTCACGGGAAAGGCAGAAACATAAACTCAACCATGTGTGCCAGACTGCAAAGAGGCAAGACTTCCGTGTCCTCACCAAGAGGATAACTGATCATGCTCTCTTCCTCATCCTCCTCCTCTTCCTCCTCCTCCCTGTCCTCAGGCCTTCCATGCTGAACAGACAAAATGACAGTTGTGCAGGTAGTACCGTCTATAGCACAGGAAACTAGCTCCTGTTCTTCCTCCTCCTCTTCCTTATTGTCACCCAATCCACTTTGGGATGAGATGCGGCTGGGCTGTGGGTAATCACCCTGTATGGTTCCTTGCTCCATCTCATCGTGCTCCGCCTGCAATGCATCCTCTTTAATTGTGAGCAAAGAGCGTTTCACACGTTTTCAAGAGAGAGAAGCGGGATGGTGACGCTAATTATAACGTCATCGCATGCTCACCATCTTGGTGGAGTCCTCAAAGTTTTGGAGGATGGTACATATGTCTGACATCCATGTCCACTCCTGAGGTCTTATGTGTGGAGTTTGACCTAAATACCGATGGTCTTGTTGATGCTGGTAGTCAATAACTGTCATCTTCTGCTCACAAATCCTTCCAGCGTAGAGTTCTAACGCGTTGGAACATCGCAGATCAGTCAGTGAGCTGGAAGCTGCAAATGCTGCTGAAGCACTGCAAGGTGAACATTGGACATAATTTCAAAAAACATCACAGTAAAAGATAATGCCTTACCAACACCAGGTTGGTGTGCAAAAATGTGCAAAAGAGAAGAAAAATAGTGTATAATATAAAAACACGACACCCAGCCAACACCAAAGAGGCCTTTTTTGAACATTTTTATGCAGGATGCAGCCAGGCCTCTTTAGTGTTGGCTGGGTGAATTGGGGCGTCTGTCCTGTGGGGGTGCACGTACATAGTGCTGGGCCTGATCTAGTAGTATGGGCGTCATCAAAAGGCTTCAAGCCAGACACTGTGCATCACACATATATGTGTGACTGGCGACCTATGTCGACTCCATTGGTCGGTATGTATAATACTACACAGCCACACCCTCCATGAATTGGTAGGTTAGTAAGTGTCTGTCTGCATCAGTATTTTGAACATGTGCTCCCCCCGCCTTTATCATGGAGGCTTGCTGCATCCTGCAGTGCATTGGTAACCTGACCTGTTGTTGGTAAGGCATTATCTTTTACTGTGACGTTTTTTGAAGCACGGCAAGGGCGGCGGAAGCAGTAGCTGACTTTCTAAAGTGGGCACGCAGGCGGCGTACTTTGACAAGCAGATCCGACAGATCTGGGTAGGTATTGATAAACCGCTGAACCACGAGGTTAAGCACATGGGCCAGGCATGGTACGTGTGTGAGCTTGCCTCGCCTCAGAGCCGCAACTAGGTTCCGGCCATTGTCACAGACCACCATGCCTGGCTGTAGGTTCAGCGGCATCAGCCACAGATCTGCCTGCTGTTTCAGAGCTGTCCACAACTCTTCAGCGATGTGTGGTTTGTCAACTAAAGCATATTAGCTTCATCACAGGCTGCTGCCGCTTGGCCGAGGCAGTGCTGCAGTGATCTAGCTTGTGACTCATGTTGTCATTTTGGAGATGGAGGCTTAAGAGGAGGAGGAGGTGCAGGTGTTAGAATCTATGTTGTTTTACTTTTCAGTCATCTTTTTGTGGTTTTCTGGCTTCTAGTCTTTTCCTCTGGTGCTGGGTGTCTTGGTCATATGATCTCCTCACTCTTTATTACTCAGCACTTGTCTCCCATTCCTCACTGGACACCAGTGTTGTTATGCTTGTGCTCTGGCTAAGTTGCCTTGTTAGTTCTTTGTGCTTAGGATAATTGATATCCTGGGACTTCTTGTTCCACCAGTTTTGTCTCCTTTAATATTCGTTTCTGCAACTAACTTCTCTTTTAGGAGGTCACTTGTTTTTGCTCCCAGTCCTAAGATCTTTTAGGGACTCCCTTTCTGTTATGATCTGCAACAAGTACTAAGGAAAGATAGGGGAAAGTTGTCCCTACAGTAATACTAAGCTGAATCCCTACGATGTAGCGGGCTGCCTGTTCCTAGTGAACAGATCCGCCTTAGTCCTCGGCTAGTCTGAAGAAAGACCTATATAATTAAGTGTGGGGTCCCTAAACGAACTAAGGACTGGGACAAAAATGGGACACCTCCTAAACAGAGAAGTTGTTGCAGAACACAAAAAGACAAACTGACAAAAAAGTACTAGAGGTCCCAGAGGACCGAGCAAACTTGAAAGAGAAAGGCACTGAAGCACCAGGCTAGAGAAACAGTCAAACTGTCACAAAAAGCACGCCAAAAGCGAGCCACAAACTGAGGTCCTCTATCAGAAACAATATCCATGGGAACGCCATGGAGCTTGACAATCTCCTTAACAAACGCCTTAGCGAGTGTCTTGGCGCAGGGCAACTTAATGAATGCAACCAAATGACACATCTTACTAAAATGGTCCACGACCACCCAGATGACAGTAAAACCCTCGGACACAAGAAGATCAGTGATAAAATCCATTGTGAGATGCGTCCAAGGCGCACTAGGAATCTTCAGAGGGCAAAGCAACCCCGCAACAGGAGTATGTGAAGCCTTTGACCTAGCACACACAGTACACTGACGCACCCACTTGATGACTTCCTTCTGCCATCCAGGCCACCAAAAAATGTGACTGATATGTCTCTTAGTCTCCGAAATTCCTGGATGACCTGGCAACCGAGACTCATGACACTCCACAAACAAATCTCTCCTAAAGGCTCTAGGCACGAACAACCTCCCATGAGGAGTGTTAGATGGAGCATCATCTTGAGCTTTCAGAATCCCATTCTCCAAAACGGATTCTAATGCCGCCACCACAACTCCTTTCTGTAAAATGCTCTCCTCCTCCTCGGCTCCGACCGTAGGAGAGAAGCTGCGAGATAAAGCATTGACTTTAACATTCTTAGTACCAGGGATATAGGTAACCGAAAAATGAAACTGAGAAACAAAAAGTGCCCACCGAGCTTGACGGGCATTCAAGCACTTGGCAGCATCCTGATAAATCAAATTCTTATGATCTGTGAAAACCTGAATAGGAAATCTTGCGTCTTCCAAAAAATGATGGCAATGTTCAAATGCAAGTTTAATAGCCAGTAACTCCCGATTTTCAACATCATAATTAGTGTTGAGCCACCCCCGTAGTATTCCAGTTCGGTTCGTCGAACACCCATACGTCCGCCGAACTGTTCGTCGAACACCTTCGAACACCGTTAAAACCAATGGCAGGCAAACAAAAACACATAGAAACACATAGAAAACACATAGAAAACACATCAAAGGTGTCCAAAAGCTGACAAACTGCTCAGAAGACACAACTAAGACACGGAAAAGTGACAAACACATATAGTCATGCGAAAAGAAAAGAGGTGGAGGAGTAAAAGGAGGGGGAGACACAGATATAGGCATGTCATGCCCTTCTAAAATCAAGAAAGGCTGGAGTAAAAATCTAAAATCAGCCTACCAACACCCAGACGTCGTGACAAGAAAATTAAAAAAATAAATATCTTTAGGTAGAATGGCGGCTCCATTCAGAACACTTTCCTTACAAGACGTAGTGGTTTCCCCGTTGTGAGTTGTGCCAAAAACGGAACCCAATACATTCAGACTTATCCACCATTTGTCATATCCACGGGGCAGGTGTTAGAACCCTCCTGTTAGTTTTTTTCTATTTTGTTGGTCACATGACTTTCTGCCTATATAATCCAGCTTCGCCCTTCTGTCCTTGCTGGACTTCAGTGTTACATTTACTCTTAAGCTAGCCAGGTGCCTTGTACCTTACTCTGTAGTTTGCTTGGTCCTTTGACCACTAGTACTTTTTGTTTGTTTGTCTTTGCTCTGCTACAATTTCTGCTAGGAGGTGTCCAACTATATCCCAGTCCTTAGTTCTTGTAGGGACCCCTCCCTTATATCTATAGGTCTGCGTTCAGACCAGCCGAGGAATTAGGCGGGTCTGTTCACAAGGAACAGGTCCCCCGCTGCATCGTAGGGAATCAGCTTAGTCTTATTGTAGGGACAGTTTTCCTATCTTTCCTTAGTGCTTGTAGCATTTCGTAACAGCAGGTCAGTAAACGACAACATCGACGCGGAACCAAGTACAGTAGTATATACTGTACATTCTTTGACAAGGCAATCAGGCGGATCAAGAAGTTGGGAAGGGTCACCCTAATGGCCAAAACAGACATTGATGCGGCGTTCCGGTTACTTACTACCTGTGCCTCCGAATAGTGTCCACCTATTGGGCTGCTTCTGGGAAGGAGCATACTATATAGATTGCTGTTTGCCCATGTGGTGGTCCAGATCCTGCTCACTATTTGAGGCGTTTAGTTGCTTCCTTGAATGGGTTGTAATGGACGTTTCTAAGGGGGCACATATTATCCATTACCTCGACAACTTCTTATGCCTGGGCCCAAAAGATTCGCCACAGTGTGAATACACGTGATAGTCCACCTGTGAGACGGAGAGAGCTGGAGGGAGAGCGGACACCACATAGCCGAGGGGTTAGATTGAGAACGGAAGAAGGAAAGAGGGCGAGGGAGGTAAGGAAGTACAGTGGAAGGCCGACCTGAGCTCCCCCATGTTCCTGCTGGGTGGGAAACAGCCCTGGGAAGAAAAGCCGCTTGCGCATCCCTTTGAGGTTACGGGCGAGAGCGGGCAGAGGGACTACGCTGGAGTGCGAAGCCGACACGGCCAGTCCATTCCTGCCCATGCGACCTCCGTGTCTCCGGGTTGGTGCCAGAGCCACGGTGGACCCTGATGGCCAGCCCCCTTCTCCCAATACTGGTGCCTGTCTGCTGGTGGGTCGTGCCCCCCTGCGGTGGGGGGGGGGGTAACATCTGCAGAAGAAAGATCATCTTCCAGCCAAACTAACATGTCTACTTCTTTTCGTGGACAATGTGATATGATTAGTGTTGAGCATTCCGATACTGAAATATCGGGTATCGGCCGATATTCGCGGTATCGGAATTCCGATACTTAATTCCGATATTTTTACAATATCGAATACCGGAATCGGAAGTTCCCATAATGCCTGCGCTCTGCAGTGTCTGTGAAGGATGACAAGTTGTATGGCAGCGCGATCCAGCCTGTCATCAGAATGCCATCCCAGCGGGGGAGAATTCTCCTGATTGTTTAAAAGCCGGCACGCGGTAAAAAGCCGCCGGCTTTTAAACAATCACACAGCCCCATACTGCTTCCCCGCAGCCTCCCACCCCGATCCTCCGCTCCCCTCGCCACCTCCCATCCCGATCGTAAGTTAGGACCGGGCGGGGAGCGCAGCACCAAGGAGCGGGGAGCGAAGGACCCGGGCGGGGAAGCCGGCAGTGAAAAGACTACACCGCCGGCTTTCCCGTTCTGTGCTGCGCTTTCCCGCCGGTTATTTCAAATGAACAGCTGAGGTATCAGCTGATGCCGATCAGCTGATCATTTGAAGTAGCCGCGGTGCCCTCAGAGGGTTCATGTGAGTTCATGCTTGACTGCATGAACTCACATGAACTTTCCCACGGCCGCACAGGTCAGCCTCACCTCCCAGACCCGTCATGATTGGTGTGTGTGGGTGTCTGTGCGATGTGTGCGGGTGTGTGCGGGGTGTGTGTGCGATGTCTGCGTGTGTGTGCGGGGTGTCTGTGCGATGTTTGTGCGGGTGTGCGCGGTGTCTGTGCGTGCAGGCAGACATAGGCCGATGTGACACTACTACTCCCATCGGCCTATGTCTGTCCCCCGTCCACTCGTGGCAGCAGGATCAGCTCGATGGGAGCAGTAGTTCCCATCAGCCTGATCCTGCTATTTAAATTGCCCTACTGTGCCCCAATAAATGTTAAATACATGTCATTGGTGGCCAGTGGTTACCTACAATAAATTAGTTCATACATTACCTGTCCCCGCCGATCGCCACCTAAAATAAAGTAAAAAATAAAAAACTACACCTATACTCACCTAGACACCTAATTCCCCGAAGCCATCGATCTCCTGTAATAAAATATAAAATAATAAACCACAACCTTATCCTTACCCCTCCGTAGTAGTCCACGAGTGTCCCACGAAGATCTCCAGTTCAGAGCAGCCACATAGAATGTGACCGCTCTGAACCGCTGCCGCCGCTAGAATGATGGGGCCGTAAGGGTTCACCGGAGTTCAGGCAGCGCTGCTCCGGTTAGCTCCTTTACGGCCCTGCTGTATCGTGAGAAATTCCCACGGTACAGCACTGCCGTAAAGGAGGTCTCCGGAGCAGCGCTGACTGAATGCACTCCGGTGACCTCAGTCAGTGGCTCCCGCTGCCGGGAGCGGACGTGTTCCCGGCAGCGTGAGCTTACAGCAGCCATGCACAGCTGTCACCATCTCCAGATGTGACAGCTGTGCATGGGAGATCAGGGCAGGAACGTGGACAGGTAACTATTATTTTTAGTAAACTAAGAATTAAATAAAATGGTCTGTTTTATTTCAAATGAATTATTTTTTTCTGGGTGTAGTGTGTTTTTTCTTTTTAACACTTTGTAGGTTAATAATGGGGGTGTCTTATAGACGCCCATCATTACTAACCTGGGCTTCATGGCAGCTGGCGCTGACATGAACTCCACCACTATTACCCCCTGCCACCGCACCAGGGCAGCGTGGAAGAGCGAGGCTAAGTGCCAGAATTGGCGCATCCTATGGATGTGCCATTTCTGGGGCGGCTGACGGCTGGTGTTTCTAGCCTGGGAGGGGGCCATTATTCATGGCACCCTTCCTGGGCTATTAATATCAGTCCCCAGCTGTCTGCCTAGCCTTTGCTAGCTATTAAAATAGGGGGGACCCCACGTCATTTTTTTTGGGGGGGTCCCCCATTTTAATAGCTAGTAAAGGCTAGGTATTCAGCTGGGGGCTGATATTAGTAGTCTGGGAAGCTCCGTGGGTATTACCCCCTTCCCAGGCTTCAAACATCTGCCCCAGCCGTCTGCTTAACCTCCGCTAGAGACTAAAATTATGGGGGATCCCACGCCATTTTTTTTTTAAATAAATCCTTTATTTTAACACTAAATGACATTTGAGGAGTTAATAAAGATGCAGTCCCTAAATTATTATTTATTTTTTAATTAATTTTTCCCAAAACTTTTGACGTGGGCTTCGCGATATTTTTGTATGCCAGCCAGGTACAGAATCCAGCTTCTATGAACGCGCCATTTTCCGGGGCGGCTGCGGACTGCAATTTTCAGCGGGTGGGGGGGGGTGGCAGAAAGCTTGGGCCTCCCTGCGCTGCAGATTCCAGCCCCCAGCTGCCTAGTTGTACCTGGCTAGACACACAAATAGGGAGAAGCCCCACGTATTTTTTTTTTTAATTATTTCATGAAATTCATGGAATAATTAAGAAAAAAAGGGCTTCCCTATATTGTTGTGTCCAACCAGGTACAAATAGGCAGCTGGTGGTTGGGGGCAGCCCGTTCCTGCCTGCTGTACCTGGCTGGACACAAATATAGTGCAAAGCCCTACGTCAATTTTTTTTTAATTATTTCATGAATTTGTGTCCAGTCAGGTACAGCAGGCAGGAACGGCTGCCCCCAACCACCAGCTGCCTATTTGTACCTAGCCGGACACAACAATATAAGGAAGCCCTTTTTTTCTTAATTATTTCATGAATTTCATGAAATAATAAAAAAAAAAAAATACGTGAAGCTTCTCCCTATTTTTGTGTCCAGCCAGGTACAACTAGGCAGCTGGGGGCTGGAATCTGCAGCGCAGGGAGGCCCAAGCTTTCTGCCCCCCCGCTGAAAATTGCAGTCCGCAGCCACCCCGGAAAATGACGCGTTCATAGAAGCTGGATGCTGTACCTGGCTGGCATACAAAAATATGGCGAAGCCCACGTCAAAAGTTTTGGGAAAAATTAATTAAAAAATAAATAATAATTTAGGGACTGCATCTTTATTAACTCCTCAAATGTCATTTAGTGTTAAAATAAAGGATTTATTTTAAAAAAAATTGATGTGGGGCTTCGCCCTATATTTGTGTCCAGCCAGGTACAGCAGGCAGGAACGGGCTACCCCCAACCACTAGCTGCCTATTTGTACCTGGCCGGACACAACAATATAGGGAAGCCCTTTTTTTAAAAAATTATTTCATGAAATAATTAAAAAAAAATTGACGTGGGGCTTCGCACTATATTTGTGTCCAGCCAGGTACAGCAGGCAGGAACGGGCTGCCCCCAACCACCAGCTGCCTATTTGTACCTGGCCGGACACAACAATATAGGGAAGCCCTTTTTTTCTTAATTATTCCATGAATTTCATGAAATAATTAAAAAAAAAAATGCGTGGGGCTTCGCCCTATTTTTGTGCCCAGCCAGGTACAACTAGGCAGCTGGGGGCTGGAATCCGCAGCGCAGGGAGACCCAAGCTTTCTGGGCCACCCCCGCTGCAAATTGCAGTCCGCAGCCGCCCCAGAAAATGGAGCGTTCATAGAAGCGCCATCTTCTGGCGCTGTACCCAACTCATCCAGGGCCCTGGTGCGGTGGCTCACTGGGTAATAAAGGGGTTAAGGCCAGCTTGGCATTATCAGCTGGCCCTAAGCCCGAAATTCATGGGGTCATGCCAATATTAGACATGACCACCATGAATTTCTAGTAAATTATTTAAAAAAAACACAACACCCAGAATAAAGTCCTTTAATTGAAATAAACACACAATTCTTTATTGTTCTAAATTAAACCATACTTACCATCACGCCCATTCCAGCTGAAGCCAACGATCTCCTGCAATAAAAGAAAAATAATAAAGCAACATCATCCTTACCTTTCCATGGTTCCCACGACAGCTTCAGCTCTGCTATATCGAGATGACAGGCTGGACTGCAGCAGAACGCTGCCATCCAGCCTGTCATCCCGCAGACACTGAGAAGCGCAGGCATACTTGCACTCCTCAGTGTCTGGCTGTGACGGCATAAAGATGAGCCGAGGTCATGTCCAATGAACTCCGCTCACCTCATGCACGTCACTGACAGCGTGGGAAAATTCTCACGCTGAAGCGCTGAGTGCGTGAGAATTTTCCCACGCTGTCAGTGACGTGCATGAGGTGAGCTGAGTTCATTGGACATGACCTCGGCTCATCTTTATGCCGTCACAGCCAGACACTGAGGAGCGCAAGCAAGCCTGCGCTTCTCAGTGTCTGCGGGATGACAGGCTGGATGGCAGCGTTCTGCTGCGGTCCAGCCTGTCATCTCGATGTAGCAGAGCTGAAGCTGTCGTGGGAACCATGGAAAGGTAAGGATGAGGTTGCTTTATTATTTTTCTTTTATTGCAGGAGATCGTTGGCTTCATCTGGAATGGGCGTGACTGTAAGTATGGTTTAATTTAGAACAATAAAGAATTGTATGTTTATTTCAATTAAAGGACTTTATTCTGGGTGTTTGTGTTTTTCTTTAACTTTGACTATGGGGTTAGTAATGGGGGTGTCTTATAGACGCCTCTCCATTACTAACCTGGGCTTGATGTCAGCTGGCATTATAAGCTGACATCAACCCCAGCCCTATTACCCCACTGCCACCGCTACAGGGCAGTGGGAAGAGCGAGGCTAAGTGCCAGAATTGGCGCATCCTATGGATGCGCCATTTCTGGGGCGGCTGACGGCTGGTGTTTCTAGCCTGGGAGGGGGCCAATATTCATGGCACCCTTCCTGGGCTATTAAAATCAGCCCCCAGCTGTCTGCCTAGCCTTTGCTAGCTATTAAATTAGGGGGGACCCCACGTTATTTTTTTTGGGGGGTTCCCCTATTTTAATAGCTAGTAAAGGCTAGGTATACAGCTGGGGGCTGATATTAGTAGCCTGCGAAGCTCCGTGGGTATTACCCCCTTCCCAGGCTTCAAACATTTGCCCCAGCTGTCTGCTTAACCTCCGCTAGAGCCTAAAATTAAGGGGAACCCCACGCCAATTTTTTTAAAAATAAATCCTTTATTTTAACAATAAATGACAAGTACAGTAATCAACACTATCACTGTACTTCATATATATGTGACTGACATGTTTCTATCTATCTAATCTATGTGTGATGCTCTATTCTTTCTATTCTAAATTGTCGGGTACAGATGCTGAATTGCCGGCCGGCTTTCTTAAAGAGACGGTGCACGAAAACACTAATATTTTTTTAAATAAATCCTTTACACTAAATGACAAGTACAGTAAGCAACACTGTCACTGTGCTTCATAGATATGTGACTGACATGTTTCTATCTATCTAATCTATGTGTGAAGCTCTATTCTGTCTGTTATAAATTGTCGGGTACCGCTGCTGAATTGCCGGCCGGCTTTTTTAAAGAGACGGTGCACGAAAACACTAATATTTTTTTAAATAAATCCTTTACACTAAATGACAAGTACATTAAGCAACACTGTCACTGTACTTCATATATATGTGACTGACATGGTTCTATCTACCTAATCTATGTGTGAAGCTCTATTCTTTCTGTTGTAAATTGTCGGGTACCGGTGAATGCCGCTGATGAATTGCCGGCTTTTCATGTCATTCTACATTATTCTTAGTTGTTTTCCTTCATGTAGAATTAACCTACAAGGAAAGAAAGGGTTTATTTTCATTCCGATATTTGTGTCCCATTGACTTGCATTGGTTTCCGGTATCGGAATCGGCGATATCCGATACTTTTTGGGTATCGGCCCGATCCAATCCGATACGATATTTCCTGATATCGGAAGGTATCGCTCAACACTAGATATGATCCCTTTCTTACTGACACGCCAATCGCTACACATTCCAGATGAGGCACAAAAACAGCAGGTGCTTCAACAGATATCAAGTGCTCCTTCAAGTTGGCTCTCCTCCACCTCAAATTCAACATCACAAATACTCCAGTCCTCAGAGGTGTCACCACAATTGCACTTGCTTCCTCACAGCTCCCAAGTCTCCAGCTGCCAGTCTGAGTATGGGGTAACACAGATGGTTAAGTCTGCACAGCTGTTTACTCATACTATAGCCTGGGAAATGGAGGTCTGCTCCAGAGCTTCTGTTAATCCAGACTAGTGTTGATGCACCCCCGTAGTGTTCGAGTTCGGTTCGGTTCGTCGAACACCCGTATGTTCGCCGAACTGTTCGTCGAACTGTTCGTCGAACACCTTCGAACACCGTTAAAACCAATGGCAGGCAAACAAAAATACATAGAAACACATAGAAAACACCTTCAAAGGTGTCCAAAAGCTGACAAACTGCTCGGAAGACACAACTAACACATGGAAAAGTGACAAGTACATATAGTCATGCGAAAAGAAAAGAGGTGGAGGAGTAAAAGGAGGGGGAGACACAGATATAGGCATGTTATGCCCTTCTAAAACCAAAAAAGTGCGCAGCCGACTCGGCCAATCCGTTCCTGCCCGTGCGACCTCCGTGTCGCCGGGTTTGTGCCAGAGCCGCGGTGGACCCTGACAGCCAGCCCCCCTCTCCCAATACTGGTGCCTGTCCACTGGTGGGTCGAGCGAGCCCCCCTGCGGTGGAGGCAGGTCTAATCTTTTTAATTTAAATTGTCTCTCCTATTTGAATGAGTACACTTTAAATCCTTTTACAAGAATCTATTGAAGGGCAAGTCTCATGCCAGAAGCCGCGGTAATTCCAGCTCCAGTAGCGTCCACTAAAGCTGCTACAGTTAACAAGCTTTGATAAGGCTCGAGCTTGGCGGTCCACCACAAGGCGTTCTACCGCAAGTCCCAGCCCCTGTGCCTTGGGGTGCCTCCCCGATGCTCTTCACTGAGTGTCCCAGCGGCCCGAACCATTTCCTTTGAAAAAATTAAGTGTCCAAACTACAGGTGGTGTAGCTAGCTTAACAGCTGGGATAATCCGCTGGCTAGCAGACACTGCTACTAGGCACAAAATATTTCCTGGGCTAGATGCAGTTAAAATTTTGTAATTAGATACTCTCGTTGGATGCTGAGAAAGCATTCCATAGAGTCTCCTGGCACGCCATATATTATTCTCTTAAAAAGCATGGGGTGGGGGTCTAGGGGACCCTTGTATAGGCAAAATCACGGCCCTGTATCGCAATACGTCAACTAGGCTGAAGATAAATGGAACATTTTCATCACCTTACATAATCACCAATGGTACAAGGCAGGGATGACCTCTGTCCCCTCTCTTATACATCCTAGTGAAAGAGCACCTGCTCTCATCAATTCGCCATAACCCCAATATTAGGTGGATTGCGGTGGGAGGCACCGAGTACAAGTGCTCTGCATTTGCTGATGATGTCCTAGTATATATCGCTCAATTACATATATCCATCCCTGCTGTTATGGCTGAAATAGATCACTTTGTTACATGGTCAAATTTTAAAATCAATGCAGCAAAGTCTGAGGCCCTCGATGTCTCCCTCCCCAAATCCATACAGGATTCCATCAAGTCCAACTTTCCCTTTGCCTGGCCCTCACAGGGTATCAAATACTTAGGAATTCGTATTCATAGAGACCTCTCCCGTCTATGTTATCTTAATTTTGGGCCCTTTATTGAACAACTCCATACAGACCACGGTTGGCAAGTTAGAACTGTAAGATTAACTACGTGAACCACTGGTGTTTTGTGGAAAAACACATGTACACTGTGTTCCAAATTATTATGCAAAAAGTGTTTAGGAGTGATAAGGTAAGAATTTTTTTGTTTTGTCAGTTAAACTCATTGATGGTGATGTGTGTCAGGGCTCTTTATATCACTGTAAGCAATTGCAGATACCTGTGCTAATTAGTTTGTCAGGTGTGTCCAATGAAAGGCAAGACTACTTAAGAAGGCTGTCCCACATTATTAAGCAGCCTACATTTTCTGCCAAAATGGGAAAGAAAAAGGATGTGTCGACTGCTGAGAAGCAACAAATTGTGGAGTGTTTAGATCAAGGCATGACTATAATCAACATTGCCAAGACACTTCATCCTGATCATCGCACAATCAAGAAGTATGTAGCTGATTCACAGTACACACGTGTGCGTGCTGATAAGGGAAAATTGAGGACTCTTTCCTACAGGCAATTACGTCAGGTTAATAGAGAAGCGGCAAAAAAGCCTTGTCATAGCAGCAGACAAGTTTTTGAAGCTGCTGGTGCCTCCAGCGTCCCCCGAACAACAAGATGCAGAGTCCTTCAGAGGTTTGCAGCTGTGCGTAAGCCATCCTGTCGACCTCCTCTATCCACTGCACACAAGCAGAAACTGCTCCAGTGGGCCAAACAATACATGAAGACTGACTTCAAAACTGTTTTGTTCACAGATCAGTGCCGTGCAACGCTCGATGGTACAGATGGATGGAGTGGAGGATGGCTGGTTGATGGACACCCCATGCAAACACGGCTATGGCGCCAGCAAGGAGGAGGTGGAGTAATGTTTTGGGCTGGAATCATGGGGAGAGAGATTGTCGGCCGCTTTAGGATCCCTTAAGGGGTAAAGATGAACTCCATAATGTATGTGGAGTTTCTCAAACAGCACTTCCTGCCATGGTTCAAGAAGAAGAACCGTGTATTCTGCAGCAAGATCATTTTCATGCATGATAATGCACCGTCTCATGCTGCACATAACACATCTGCATCTCTGGCTGATATGGGCATAAAAGGGGACAAACTTATGGTGTGACCACCTTGCTCCCCTGACCTCAACCCCATTGAGAACCTCTGGAGCATCATCAAAAGGATTGTCTATCATGGCGGGAGGCAGTTCACATCTAAGCAACAGCTCTGGGAGAGTATTCTGTCCTCATGCAAAACAATTGAAGCAGAAACCATCCAAAACCTGACAAATTCAATGGACGAGAGAGTTCAGAAGCTCCTTTAGAACAAGGGGTCCTATGTGCAAATGTAACATCACCTAGAATAAAGTTTTGAGTTGAAAACTGTTTGATTTCAGTTTCTAATAACCTGCTAATGCTTATAATTTAAAAAATGACCATTTTTTGGTTCTTTATTAAAATGAAAAGGTTGATCGAAGAGTGTGGGGGATCTAAGAGTGTGGCAACCCAGTAGTCAGGATTATTTAAAATTCTGACAATCTGAGGGTCATGTTGCAGGTAGTGCAGCAAGAAGGCACTCATGCGTCTTGCGCATCTAGGAGCCCAAAAATTATTTTCCGGGCTAGATGCAACTAAAAATTATTATTAATTTGAAAGCTGGTGGAGCTTAGTATAGATGGCCTAATAGAATCAGTACTGCAAACTGCTACAAGGCCCAAATTATTTTCCAGCCAAGATACAGATAGACATGATTAGTAATTTGAAAGCTTAAAATGGTTGGTGAGGTGATTTTAACAAATCATCATGCTTTTACTCTCCCCAGGATGACACAGGGGTAGAAAAGTCATTTCGGATCCATGATTTGTTCATCTTTATGAACGTGAGTCTGTCTACATTATCAGTGGAGAGCCGCGTGTGCTTATCTGTCAGCACACCACCAGCAGCGCTGAACACACATTCAGAGAGAAAGCTGGCTGCAGGGCATGACAAGATCTCCAAGGCGTAAGTGTCGCGCTCTGGCCATTTATCCAGAGTGGCAGCCCAAAAAGAGCAAGGGTCCAGTGACACTGTCATGGCTTCAATGTTTACTTGGAGATACTCCTGTACCATCGTCTCTAGGCGTTGACTATGTGTCAGATTTCTTGTCTCCTGTGGCATTGCAAAGGATGGGCTAAAAAAGTGGTGAAATGATTCCGCAAAATTGATGTTACCAGCAGATACTGTGTTTCTGTTACGTTTTGAGCGCTGAACACTTGACGGTCCCACGGTTGGCAAGTTGGAACTGTGAGATTCACTACGTGCACCACTAGTGTTTTGTGGAAAAGCACATGTAAGATTCTGCAACAGTCTCTGCTGATACTACTGCATGCGTGCATCTCTTTCTATGGCAGGAATAATTTCTGCAAATTTACTTTTGTACCGGGAATCTAACAGTGTGGCAACCCAGTAGTCAGGATTATTTCTAATTATCACAATTTGAGGGTCATGTTGCAGGTAGTGCAGCAAGAAGGCACTCATGTGTCTTGTGCATCCAGGAGCACCAAGTCCCTGCTGTGTTGGTGGCGAGGTAACAATCATGATTCCTTCCTCTGCCCTCTCCCCCCAACCTCGCACAACAGAAATGTGATCAAGGTCTCCCTCATCTGATGAGTCTTCCATCAGTTCGTCCTCCACTTCTTCCTGGGCTCCTGCACCTTCCTCACTAGTTTGGCTGCTACCATGCGCCCTGGTAAAACCATCTTACCCACCCTCACATGCCTGCCGCCTTGGTGCTGCCGACCGTCTGGACCTTGCAGATGTTAGCCCTTCCGCATACAACTCCTCCTCCTCTACTTCCTCCACCTCCTCTTGTGCCACCACCTGACTTCGAATTCTGTTTAACATGTGCTCCGGCATGTAAATCACCGGAATAGTCATGCTGATAATGGCATCATCAGCACTAAACATCTTCGTCGCCATTTCAAAACTGTGCAGAAGGGTGCATAGGTCCCTGATCTGAGACAACTCCTCCAGCGTGATTTGCCCCACCTCTGGATCTCATTGGCCCAGGCTATACGTCAGAACGTATTGCACAAGGGTTTGTCGGTGCTGCCACAGTCGCTGCAACATGTGCAGAGTTGAATTCCACCGGCTAGGCACATCGCATTTTAGCTGGTAAAGTGGCAGGCCCAACGACTTCTGTAGAGATGTAAGTGGCTGAGCTGCGAGATGCGATTGGAGGAAGTGAGCACATAGCGACGGTGCACTCTGCAGAAGGCCATCTAGTCCGGGATAGTGGGCTAAAAATTGCTGGACAACCAGGTTCAACACGTGAGCCATACAAGGCACGTCTGTGACATTGCCCCGGCGAAGGGCCGCACCCAGGTTTGCAGCATTGTCGCACACGGCCTTCCCTGGTTTCAGGTCCAGTGGAGACAACCATTCATGAAACTGGTTTTCCAGAGCTGACCACAACTCCTCAGCTGTGTGACTCACATTTCCCAGACATTTCAAAGTAAAAACTGCCTAATAACATTGAGCCCTGCTGCCAGCATAGTAAGGAGGTGTGCATGATCCCTTCTGCGCAGTTAGAAAGCTTGTGGCATGACCATACAGGCTTTGGGTGCAGGTGGAGGACCGAGAGGAGGTTGAGGAGGCAGAAGCAGTGGAGGAACTTTGAGATAAAGTGGATTGACGCACAACTCGTGGGGACGGCAAGACTTGAACAGCAGTCCCTTGTCCTGCTGTCACCATAGTTACCCAGTGCCCATTCAGCGACATGTAACGCCCCTGTCCATGCCTACTTGTCAAAGTGTCTGTGGTGAAATGCACCCTGTCACGCACAGAGTTTCTCAAAGAAGCGGTGATGTTGTGTGCAATATGCTGGTGGAGCGCAGGCACACCTTTCTTTGAGAAGTAGTGCCGACTGGGCATCTGGTACTGCGGCACTGCGACGGACATAAGGTCTCGAAAATCTTCTGTGTCCACCAGGCGGAAAGGCAGCATTTCTGTAGCCATCAGCTTGCCAATGGTGAAATTCAACCTCTTAGCTGTGGTGCTTAGATGGGTTTGAGAAGGGTGTCCCCGGCAAACAGCGGGTCTGTGAGGAAGATACAGGCGGACATGTTAGGTTGCCTTGATTCAAAGGTGGTGCTATCGATGTCGGACAGCGCTGAACACCAACTGGTGTTTCCACCTCCAAAGAAAATGATGACCTGCCAATCACACTGGCTGTTGCGGGTAAAGAGGTGGCAGGTCTGCGCCCCAAAACAGGTGTGACTGCTGTCCCCCCAGTCACAGAGGATGAAGAGGCCGGGGATGCACAAGATGTGGTAGACGGTGGTTGGACCCGCCGGCTAGGCCGCATTGTAGCACAGTGAGCTTCCCACTGTAACTGATGCTTCATATCCATGTGCTGGTTCATGCATGAAGTACTCAAACTATGTATTTTTTGGCTTCAACTTAGCTTTTGCTGACAAATGTTACAGATAACACGAGTTGGGTCATCTTTATCGATCTGAAAAAATGCCCAGGCTATGCAAGGCTTAGCACCCATGCGACCTGAAGAGCCACCACGACTTGTGGTCAGAGGCAGAGTTGTGTTTGAGGATGCAGTTGTTGACGTGCTTCCAGTACTACGTCTCTGTCCAGAAAGGCGCCACCTGACCTCGTCGTCACTAGCATCCTCCTCCACCTCCTCTGCTGACCTCATCGACTGGCTGACTGTGGGTTGAGAGTAAGTGGGATCTCCAACCTCGTCATCATCACCCTGTGTGTTATCACACCCGTCGTCCTTAGAGCCAACCTCTTCCTGCCCTGACAAAAAACTAAAGTTGTCGCACCAATCAGGTATTTGAGTCTCATCATCGTCTTCCTCATTGTCTCCATCAACAGGAGTTACAGTTTAGGAACGAGGGTCTACATTATGGTCAGAACCTTCTGCGTCTGGTCCTGGATCCGACTCATAAAGATTCTGGGCATCAGTGCAGATCATTCCTCGTCTGGATTCACAGAAGCTCTGGAGCCAACCTCTGATTCCCAGGCTATAGTATGAGTAAACAGCTCTGCAGACTCAACCATCTGTTCTACCCCATACTCAGACGGGCAGCTGGAGACTTGGGAGCTGTGAGGAAGCAAGTGCGATTGGGGTGACACCTCTGAGGACTGGAGTATTTGTGATGTTGAATTTGAGGTGGAGGAGAGCCCACTTGAAGGAGCACTTGATATCTGTTGAAGCACCTGCTGTTTTTGTGCCTCATCTGGAATTTTAAGTGACTGGCGTGGCAGTAAGAAAAGGATCTTATCACATTGTCCGCTAAAAGAAGTAGACATCTTAGTTTGGCTGGAAGATGGTCTTTCTTCTGCAGATGTTATTGGTGCTTTAACACCTACCCCATGGACACAACCTTATTTTCCATTCCCAACATGCCCATTCCCCTTTCCACCAGCAGCAGGCCTTTTTCCACTCATTTTGATGGTTAACTAATTCACAACTCTGGAGTTGTTTGCACAAAAAACAATGGATGGGAACCTAGAAGAGCTGAGTGGCCAAACTGTGGTATTGGCCCAAAAGTATTGGCTGGGTTAGATGCAGATAAAAATTATTTTGAATTTGCAACCTGGTGGAGGTTAGTATAGATGGACTAATAGAACAAGTCCCACACACTGCTACAAGCCGAAATATTTTTTCAGAGCTAGATGCAGAAAAAATTATATTGAATTTGCAACCTGGTGGAGGTTAGTATAGATGGATTAATAGAACAAGTCCCACACACTGCTACAAGCCGAAATATTTTTTCAGAGCTAGATGCAGATAAAAATTATTTTGAATTTGCAACCTGGTGGAGGTTAGTATAGCTGGACTAATAGAACAAGCCCCACACACAGCTACAAGCCCAAGCCCAAATATTTTTTCAGAGCTAGATGCAGATAAAAATTATTTTGAATTTGCAACCTGGTGGAGGTTAGTATAGATGGACTAATAGAATGATACTATGCCCAAAAGATTTTACTTCACTAGGTGCAGTAAAAAAAATTGTATTCTATACACAGGTGGTGTAGCTTGCAACACAGATAGGCTATTCCACTGACTAACACACACTGCAAGAGGCCAAAAAGGATTTGCTTTGCTAGATTTAGCCAAATGCTGTGAAAAAAACTTGCACAGCACTGGCACAGACCTGCCTGGCAAAAAGTGATAGGAACTGATGTAACCTATCCCTCAAAAGGACTGTAATTACAATTAGTCTTTACTCCCAACCTATCTATTTAAGAGCACAGACCTGCCTGATAAAAGTCGTAGGAAATGATGTAACCTAGTCCTCAAAAGGACTGTAATTACAATTAGTCTTTACTCCCAACCTATCTATTTAAGAGCACAGACCTGCCTGATAAACGTGATAGGAACTGATGTAACCTAGCCCTCAGAAGGACTGCAATTACAATTAGTCTTTACACCCAACCTATCTATTTAAGAGCACAGACCTGCCTGATAAAAGTCGTAGGAAATGATGTAACCTAGTCCTCAAAAGGACTGTAATTACAATTAGTCTTTACTCCCAACCTATGTATTTAAGAGCACAGACCTGCCTGATAAAAGTGATAGGAACTGATGTAACCTAGCCCTGAAAAGGACTGCAATTACAATTAGTCTTTACTCCCAACCTATCTATTTAAGAGCACAGACCTGCCTGATAAAAGTCATAGGAAATGATGTAACCTAGTCCTTAAAAGGACTGCAATCACAACTATTCCCTACTCCCAAGCTATCTGTAGATTTATGCGAAAATTGGCTTGAAATTAACACTGAAAGTATAGCGCACACAGCAACAGTGGTGCCGTCTAACACGCAGCTGCAGCAGTGATAAAATGGTGGCGACGGGGAAAATGGCTGGGTCTTATCGGGCAAGGACATGTGACATACACTGCCAATGACACATGCCCTTGCTTGTGTGAAAAAAAGCACTTCGCTCCGTGTGTGCGCTGCTGATAGGCTGACAGATTGCACCTCCCCACTGTAAATGCGGGAAAGAGAACAAAAAATGGAGATCTTCATTATTTCTGCAGAGATCCATCCCCTGCCCCTTCCCCCGCCCCGCTGTACACTCAAACTGCGTATTAACATTAATTTTCAGCATTACTGAGAAAAAATCCAGTTATGATTTTGGTGCACGAACAGTTATCGAACATAACCTCGAACAGCTGAATTTTTTTCATTAGATTGGCGAACAGCTCGAGTCGAACACCGCTCATCTCTAATCCAGACAAGGAAATGATCTGCACTGATGCCCAGAATCTTCATGAGTCGGATCCAGGACCAGATGAAGAAGGTTCTGAGCATAATGTAGACCCTCGTTCCCAAACTGTATCTCCTGTTGGTGGAGACAATGAGGAAGTCGATGATGAGACTCAAATACGTGATTGGAGCGACAACTTGACTTTTCGGTCAGGGCAGGAAGAGGTGGGCTCTAAGGACGACGGGTGTGAGAACACACAGGGTGATGATGACGAGGTTGGAGATTCCACTTACTGTCAACCCACAGTCAGCCAGTCGATGAGGTCAGCAGAGGAAGTGGAGGAGGATGTGACTAGCCCAGGGGATGTGGATGACTCAGTACCTGGGCCTTTGCCTGGCCTTGGGGATGTCGCGGTGGTCGGCTCCCGGGCCCGTACCCTGGGGTCAATCTTTAAAAGGGTGGATAATTGTTAATTTTATAAGAGTTCGTGACGCCACCTGTGGTATCTGGTGAGAAGCACCAGCGCTGCAGCAGTCCACTGAGGCCGGTGATAAGGCAGCTCAATGGTATATCTCCCCACAGGTGGAGCTAGGCCTCAGAAAAGCGTATGCAGGGGGAATGCAGGACAGGCGAGACCCAGCTGGGTCAGAGCAAGAACGGGAATGGACACGGTAGTCACTTCAGTACCTTTTACTGGTGGAAATTCAGGCACATCCCGGAGCACTGTAGGGTGAATGTTGCATATCAGGATCCTCCCCAATGAGCGGGTGTAGGGCCTCCTCTTTCTTGCCTCTGCGTAGTAAGTTTCTGACCTGCCTGGAGCTAGGCCTAACTTTGTCTTTGCCCTGCGCTGGCTGACCTTGTGGTAGGGCCTTGTCTTGGAGTTCATGCTCCCAGTATGCGGGGCCTAAGCGTCTCCTGGCTCTGTTACATATCAGCACCTTAGAGATCCTGGGACTTGTAGTTCTCCAGGGATTCCGGTTATGCCTTACTGGGTCATAGAGATCCCGGTAAGCTCGGTTCTGTTGTCCGGTAAATGCTTCGGGGTGAGCTGGTTAAGCTTCTCTGCCCCCTATGTACTAACTCTCCACTCGCCTTCGGTCTACTCGGGCCCTCACTAGGCTATACACACTAACGGCAGCTTGCCGCGCTTCACCGATCTTATGGCGCCGGCACACCTTAAGCTCTAACTGGGCTCCCTGAATCTAGCTAACAGGAGCCTCGTGCTCCACTGCTGAACTATTATCTGAGTTCTCTAGAGTAGACTGAGCTCTACTGCAGACTGACCTCTCTTAGGCTTCTCTACTGCAGGAACTCTTCAGAGGAACTGAGCTGCCTAGCTCCACCTTCCCTATTTATATCCCCAATGGGCTCCCTCTGCTGGTCTGAGATGGAAGGTGGAGATGTGTGAATATTTATGGGGGCCTCTTGTGGAGGATTCCATCAATGCACTCTTCTCGGATCTGTGATACCAAGCGCAGCTGGGCGTCACAGATGCTATTGACAACGAGGTTAGGTTGCGCCTTACTGCACAGAGACGGAGTACTGGAAGCACGTCAACAACTGCATCCTCAAACACAACTCTGCCTCTGACCAAAAGTCGTTGTGGCTCTTCAGGTCGCATGGGCACTAAGCCTTGCATAGCCTGGGCATTTTTTCAGATCGATAAGGATGACCCAACTCGTGTTATCTGTAATATTTGTCACCAAAAGCAAAGTAGAGGCCAAAAAATCCATAGTTTGAGTACTTCATGCATGAACCGTCACATGGATATGAAGCATAAGTTGCAGTGGGAAACTCACTGTGCTACAATGCGGCCTAGCGGGCCGGGCCAACCACCGTCTGCCCCATCTTGTGCATCCGCGGCCTCTTCATCCTCTGTGACTAGGGGGACAGCAGTCACACATGTGTTTGGATGCAGACCTGCCACCTCTTTACCCGCAACAGCCAGTGTGATTTGCAGGTCATCATTTCATTTGGAAGTGGAAACACCAGCTGGTGTTGAGCGCTCTCCGACATCGAGAGCACCACCTTTGGATCAAGGCAACCAAACTTTTCCGCCTGCATCTTCCTCACAGACCGGCAGTTTGCCGGGGATACCCTACTCAACCCCGTCTAAGTACAACAGCCAGCCCTCGGTCCCTCAGATATGGGCAAGTAAAAGACCATTTCCTCCTCGGCATGACAAAGCTAAGAGGTTGAATTTCACCATCTGCAAGCTGTTGGCTACAGAAATGCTGCCTTTCCGCCTGGTGGACACAGAGGATTTTCGAGACCTTATGTCCGTCGCCGTGCCCCAGTACCAGATGCCCAGTCGGCACTACTTCTCAAAGAAAAGTGTGCCTGCGCTCCACCAGCATGTCGCACACAAAATCACCACTTCTTTGAGAAACTCTGTGTGTGACAGGGTGCATTTCACCACAGACACTTGGGCGAGTAGGCATGGACAGGGGCATTACATGTCGCTGACTGGGCACTGGGTAACTATGGTAACAGCAGGACAAGGGGCTCTATCTAAAAGTTCCTCCACTGCTTCTGCCTCCTCAACCTTCTCTCGGTCCTCCACCTGCACCCAAAGCCTGGCTGGTAATGCCACTCACTTTCTAACAGCGCAGAAGGAATCCTGCACACCTCCTTACTATGCTGGCAGCAGGGCTCAACGGCATCAGGCGGTGTTTACTTTGAAATGTCTGGGAAATGTTAGTCACACAGCTGAGGAGTTGTGGTCAGCTCTGGAGACCCAGTTTCATGAATGGTTGTCTCCACTGGACCTGCAACCAGGGAAGGCCGTGTGCGACAATGCTGCAAACCTGAGTGCGGCCCTTCGCCGAGGCAATGTCACATACGTGCCTTGTATGGCTCACGTGTTGAACCTGGTTGTCCAGCAATTTTTAGCCCACTATCCCGGACTAGATGGCCTTCTGCAGAGGGCACAGTCGCTGTGTGCTCACCTCCTCCGGTCGCATCCCGCAGCTCAATGACTTACATCTCTACAGAAGTCGTTGGGCCTGCCAGTTCACCGGCTGAAATGCGATGTGCCGACACGGTGGAATTCAACTCTGCACATGTTGCAGTGACTGTGGCAGCACCGACAAGCCCTGGTGCAATACGTTCTGAAGTATAGCCTGGGCCAATGAGATCCAGAGGTGGGGCAAATCAGGCTGCAGGAGTGGTCTCAGATCAGGGACCTATGAAGTTGACGCATCCCCTGGGCCGTGGGGTACCCGGAGCCGGGCCGGTAGACGCTGGGGGTTGTAGTCACTGTGGCGGTGACCCGGTCCGTGACCCAGGACGGTCAATCCAAGGGTAATTTGTATATATGGGTCTTATAATGTCCGACTATGCCACCTGTGGAGTGCGGCCAAAGGGGCCGCCGCGGAGGAACAGTCCTCTGAAGCTGGTGGTTTTGCAGCAATGGTATTATTACTCCCCACAGGACGAGTGTAGCTTCAGGGCTGTGTGGGTGGATGAGGGTGGTTGTAGTGCAAGGAGTCAGTAATGAGCACAGAGTCCGTGTGATGCAGTCCCAAGATCTTTACTCACAGTTGTTGCAGTCCAGATTACAGGTACCAGAGCAATCTACCCCGTCGTGCTGTGCGTACTCAGTGAGGGGCTCAGTCCACCCCCAGATAGCTCTGTAGTACTTAGCAGGACCCCATTCTGTGTGTCCTTTCTCTGTCCTTCTCCCTGCACCTGAGACCCAGTGACACTTCTATCCGGTATCCTCGGGCCTTGGCGGGCGACGTGTGTTCCGTCCCCTGGGTCCTATGTGGCTACCTTCTTAGTGAGACTAGTGTGGACTTTGGTCTGCAGTACATGAAATGCTGCAGCCTCCGGTATCTAGTTGAGCCTTGCTGTTTCTCCGCTAGTTGAGGGACCGGTTCCCCTTATCTGGCCTGACCCCTCTACCTCCTGGTAGCAGCGGGCGTATGGGTGGCCTTCTGCAAGGCCCGTACCCCTAGGGTCCCTTCGGTTCCTAGAGTCTTCCTGCTCCCACTCCTCTCTTCTCTCCTTCAGTCCTGGGCCTCCCAGGCTAGGCCCGCCTCCCGAGCAGAGCTCATGCAGTGCCTCTGCTCCTGTCACTTCTCCTCCTCTGACTGGCTTGCTCTTTCTAAGATGGCTTCCTATTTATACTCTCCCTGTCATGTGCTCCCCTAAGCTGCTTTCTCCACCCACACCCACTACATAGGACCCTCCCGCCAGCTAGGGACCTGGAACTGTGCTCTCCCTTAGAAGCAATCTCGCCCTACCCCCACTGCTGGTATGTGTTTAATGCAGGTGTTAGGGTCCCGAGCCATACTCCTTCCTTACATGAGGGTGAGATACCACACCTCTGGGTGAGATGCAGTACCTCTGTGGCGACTGAACCCTCAGGGGCGCCACATACGCTTCTGCACAGTTTTGAAATGGCGACGAAGATGTTTAGTGCTAATGATGCCATTATCAGCATGACTATTTCGGTGGTGGGACAAGAGGAGGTGGAGGAAGTAGAGGAGGAGTCGTAAGCGGATGGGTTAACATCTCCAAGGTCCAGACGGTCGGCAGCACCAAGGTGACAGGCATGGGAGGGTGGGGGAGAGTGATAAACCAGGGCACATGGTAGCAGCCAAACTTTTGAGGAAGGTGCAGGAGCCGAGGAAGAAGTGGAGTACGAACTGGCGATGGGCATGTAAGACTCATCAGATGAGGGAGACCTTGATCACATTTCTGTTTTGTGAGGTTGGGGGGAGAGGGCAGAGGAAGGAAGCATGATTCTTACCTCGCTACCAACACAACAAGTACTTGGTCCTCCTGGATGCACAAGACACATGAGTGCCTTCTTGCTGCACTACCTGCAACATGACCCTTGGATTGTCAGAATTCGAAGTAATCCCGACTACTGGGTTGCCACACTCTTAGATCCCCGGTACAAAAGTAAATTTGCCGAAATAATTCCTGCCATAGAAAGGGATTCACGCATGCAGGAGTATCAGCAGAGGCTGTTGCAGAATCTTACATGTGCTTTTCCACAAAACACCAGTGGTGCACGTAGTGAATCTCACAGTTCTAACTTGCAAACCGTGGGACTGTCGAGTCTTCATCACTTAAACCGTAACAGTAACACAGTATCTGCTGGTAACAGCAATTTTGTGGAATCGTTTCACCACTTTTTTAGACCATCCTTTGCAAGGCCACAGGAGACAAGAAGTCTGACACATAGTCAACGCCTAGAGAGGATGGTACAGGAGTATCTCCAAGTGAACATCGAAGCCATGACTGTGTCACTGGACCCTTGCTCATTTTGGGATTCCAATATGGAAAAATGTCCGGAGCTCGCCACTCACGCCTTGGAGATCTTGTCATGCCCTGCAGCCAGCTTTCTCTCTGAATGTGTGTTCAGCGCTGCTGGTGGTGTGCTGACAGATAAGCGCACGCGGATGTCCACTGAGAATGTAGACAGACTCACGTTCATAAAGATGAACAAATCATGGATCCGCAAGGACTTTTCTACCCCGGTGTCATCCTGGGGAGACGAAAAGCTTGAGGATTTGGTAAAATCACCTCACCAACCGTTTTAAGCATCTCTGGGGCAATTGATGCCACTTAAGTGGTGTCTGTGCCACAATTTTTTGGATAAAATGGAGACTTTTTTTGGAGTCCCCTTGCTGTGTTTTGCGTGACGTTGGCATCATCAATTCCAGGTGGGTTGGGTCGCCCCCCCCCTTTTAACTGTAAGAAACTACATACACTATTGCTTGGGGTAACATAGATGGTTCAGTCTGAAGAGCTGTTTATTCAGAGGTCTGCTCCAAAGCTTCAGTGTCTGCTAGTCAGAATTTTTAACTGCATCTAGCCTAGGCAATACTTTGGGCGTAGTAGCCCATCTGCGAAGCAAGCTGCACCGCCTGTGTATCTAATAAGAATTTTTAAATGTATCTAGCCTAGGCAGACTGTGGGGACCCCCAACCAAACCCAGACGCTCGGCCCCCCTACCGCCACCCTTTCCTTGACAATACAATAATGTAACTCTTACAACTAGATGGGTGAGGATCGGTCACAGCTTTATTAACTCTTTATACTCATTCCATTAGAAAGGCATTTTATTTCTAAAATAATTCTGCTTGTTGCAGCATGCCCTGGGTCTCCACACCGGCAAGTTGGCCAACAAGTGTAACTCTCCAACATGTCCTTTCTATTTCCAGGCCACGGAGGATCCTGCGTACTCGTATGCAGGACTCTGACCCCCATCCATCCCTCTTAGCTAGTGTTGAGCGAGCACTAAAATGCTCGGGTGCTCGAAGCTCGGGCCGAGCTCGCCGTGATACTCGGGTGCTCGACCCGAGCAACGAGCCCAATGTTAGTCTATGGGAGACTCGAGCATTTTTGCGGTGGCACCCCCGGCAGTCTTTTAAAAGCCTAACAAGTGCCCAAAACGATAGTGACAGTGCTCAAATGACATGGGGACAGCATGGGGATCGCCCCAGGAAGCATTTCTGACCCCCAGGTCACTGCTGTCAACAACGTGGTCAGAGGTATTAAGCCACTTTTACGGGCTCACAATAAAACGTTAAAAAACGAAAGTGAAACTTGTTTCCTGTGAAATATGTTAAGGATAGTGTTGAGCGATACCTTCCGATATCAGGAAATATCGTATCGGATAGGATCGGACCGATACCCAAAAAGTATCGGATATCACCTATTCCGATACCGGAAACCAATGCAAGTCAATGGGACACAAATATCGGAATGAAAATATACCCTTTCTTTCCTTGTAGGTTAATTCTACATGAAGTAAAACAACTAAGAATAATGTAGAATGTATTACGCGAAAAGCCGGCAATTCATCAGCGGCATACACCGGTACCCGACAATTTACAACAGAAAAAATAGAGCTTCACACATAGATTAGATAGATAGAAACATGTCAGTCACATATATATGAAGTACAGTGACAGTGTTGCTTACTGTACTTGTCATTTAGTGTAAAGGATTTATTTAAAAAAATAATTGTGTTTTCATGCACCGTCTCTTTAAAAAAGCCGGCCGGCAATTCAGCATCTGTACCCGACAATTTAGAATAGAAGGAATAGAGAATCATACATAGATTAGATAGATAGAAACATGTCAGTCACATATATATGAAGTACAGTGACAGTGTTGATTACTGTACTTGTCATTTAGTGTTAAAATAAAGGATTTATTTAAAAAAAAAATTGGCGTGGGGTTCCCCTTAATTTTAGTCTCTAGCGGAGGTTAAGCAGACGGCTGGGGCAGATGTTTGAAGCCTGGGAAGGGGGTAATACCCACGGAGCTTCCCAGGCTACTAATATGAGCCCCCAGCTGAATACCTAGCCTTTACTAGCTATTAAAATGGGGGACCCCCTCAAAAAAATGACATGGTGTCCCCCCTAATTTAATAGCTAGCAAATGCTAGGCAGACAGCTGGGGGCTGATATTAATAGCCCAGGAAGGGTGCCATGAATATTGGCCCCCTCCCAGGCTAGAAACACCAGCCACCAGTCGCCCCAGAAATGGCGCATCCATAGGATGCGCCAATTCTGGCACTTTGCCTCGCTCTTCCCACTGCCCTGTAGCGGTGGCAGTGGGGTAATAGGGCTGGGGTTGATGTCAGCTTATAATGCCAGCTGACATCAAGCCCAGGTTAGTAATGGAGAGGCATCTATAAGACACCCCCATTACTAACCCCATAGTCAAAGTTAAAAAAAAAACACAAACACCCAGAATAAAGTCCATTAATTGAAATAAACACACAATTCTTTATTGTTCTAAATTAAACCATACTTACCATCACGCCCATTCCAGCTGAAGCCAACGATCTCCTGCAATAAAAGAAAAATAATAAAGCAACCTCATCCTTACCTTTCCATGGTTCCCAGGACAGCTTCAGCTCTGCTACATCGAGATGACAGGCTGGACCGCAGCAGAACGCTGTCATCCAGCCTGTCATCCCGCAGACACTTTGAAGCGCAGGCATGCTTGCGCTCCTCAGTATCTCTCTGTGACGGCATAAAGATGAGCCGAGGTCATGTCCAATGAACTCGGCTCACCTCATGCACGTCACTGACAGCGTGGGAAAATTCTCCTGCACTCAGCGCTTCAGCGTGAGAATTTTCCCACGCTGTCAGTGACGTGAATGAGGTGAGGTCATGTCCAATGAACTCAGCTCACCTCATGCACGTCACTGACAGCCTGGGAGAATTCTCCTGCACTCAGCGCTTCAGCTGGAAGCATCTCTGACTCCCAGGTCACTGTCTAAAAGTGTGCCCATCATAAGTGATCCTTACCGCATCAGAAGATGCAGACTTGCAACTATCCCCATGCAAGTTCTAGTCCCAGGGCAGTGTTCAATTGTACCTCCCCCATTCCTTGCAATACAAGCTCAAGTATGCTGCCTGCCACCCACCCTCCCCCAATACCATACTGCTTGCTTGCTTGCACTTTAAATTGGGCCTTTTAGGCATGTGGAGGCGGAATCTGGCCACCACGCCATGGCTGTGTCGGCGGCCTGGTATCCATACTCAGTCCCCAGCCGCCTGGTGGCCGGGTGTCCCCGCTTGCTCCCCAGCCTCCAGGGGGTGGCCGGGTGTCCATACTCGGTCCCCAGCCACCCCTATTTGTCCCGTTAACCTTTCCCACACTTTTCTTAGCCTGGCCTGCTTTAGGGCAGCATTGGCCGAGCCCACCGGACTATCAGACTCCTCCGGTGGGCCCTGGCTTCTCCATCAGGGGAGTTGAGAGTGCCAAGGTGAGGAGCATGATGAGGATGATAGAAGTTAGCATCTGCTTTGTTTTGTTGTAATGCAAGCGCATGTATGTAGTAGCGGCTAGGCCTGAGGTGGTCAGCGTTTTTGCGCATATCCTACCTCCTCCGAGGATTGCTGGATGTTTTCCTGCTACTATCCAAGTTCTATGACTCCTGTTAAAACAAAGCTTCAGGTGATAAATGATGGATGAGGTAGTGGCAAAGGAGAAAGAGCAGGAGGAACAGGGACCATTCACATCAATATCAGGCCAGTCAACCAGATATGTCTTGTAGGATATGTTTCTGTAACAAAAGGAGCTGTTCGGCTACACAGTTATAGGGCATACAGTGAGTGCAATGCCTACCAAAAATTTTGAGCCACTCCAATGCCCCTTGGAAATGACATGGAGGTCAGAGGGCGTTAACTAAAGCTTTTTTTTCCATTTATAGCAACTGGGTCTCCCGTGCACTGTTGGCCTAAGCAGTGAATGGAAGGCTTTCCAAAAATTATGAGGAACTGCAATGCCCCTTACAAGAGCCATGTGTGGCACTCCAGGGGTCTGGTCACCACAGTAATAGAGATATTACGTCGGAGAGCAAGTGGGAGGTTTCCTGGTCAGGATCCCTTAAACATGCAACATCCTCCTGCCCCAATCCTGGGAGGGGAGAATTCTGCCCTTATAAACTGGATCTGGGGAGGGGTTGAGTGAGTCAGAGAACAGTCAGAGTCAGAGAGTGAGCAAGGGAAAGTAACAGCAAGGAGCTCTGTAGGAGCTAGGAGCTAAAGACCAGGGGCTGGAAGCTGAGCAGAGCTCGCCCTGGCAGAAGACAATAGGAACCGGACACAGGAGTCCGAAGCTGTGAGGACTTATATATCCAGCAGCAGAAACCAGCCGGCAGGGGAATTCAGGTCCTCTGGCCATAGAAGCCCGGAGGCTCAGTCACAAGCAAGGGACCAGCACCGCCGTCGTGGAGCAGAGGTTAACAGAAGGCCCCAAGTCACCAGCCATACGGGTGAGCACTACACGGTACACTCAGGGACGTGGGCTACTTCTACCCGCTTACAGCAAGGTAGCTCGGAAGAGTGCAGACAGACGGGGAGGCCTACAACTCCACCTGGCCAGGGGAACTCCTGCTTGCTCACAGACTGACCAGGCCTCTTATGCTAACCAGTACTCCCGGGAGGGTCTACCTTACAATCATCAGTAAAGACCCTGAAATGCACTGCAAAGACTCTGAGTCATTCCTGCTGCACTCGTGCACCATCACCCCCATCATCCACACTCACTGCCCTGAGGCTATACTCCTCCCGAGGGGAGTAGTCCCATTCTATTCTGCGCACACAACACCAGCCTCCGCGGTCTGCCTCGCAGCGGTGGTACTCCCTGACCGCAATCCACGGGTGGCGCAGTCGGACAATTAACCTCAAAACCTAAGAAAGACTGCCACTGGTTTGACCAGCCTGAGCCACGGGACCGGGTCACCACCACGGAGACTACAGACCCCAGAGACCCGGCACCGGGTATCCCACACACGTGTACACACGGCCCAGGGGGCGCGTCACATGCAGTACAGCATATTACAAACATAAGTCCCATTATTGGGGAGTGGGTGTCCCATGGTATTTGCTTATGCTTTCCAAGCAAAAGTTGCCAAAAATTAGGACGGAGCAACTTGCAATGCCCCTTGCAAGAGCCATGCAGTACAGCATATTACAAACATAAGTCCCATTATTGGGGAGTGGGTGTCCCATAGTATTTGCTTATGCTTTCCCAGCAAAAGCTGCCAAAAATTAGGACGGAGCAACTTGCAATGCCCCTTACAAGAGCCATGCAGTACAGCATATTACAAACATAAGTCCCATTATTGGGGAGTGGGTGTTCCATAGTATTTGCTTATGCTTTCCCAGCAAAAGCTGCCAAAAATTAGGACGGAGCAACTTGCAATGCCCCTTACAAGAGCCATGCAGTACAGCATATTACATACATAAGTCCCATTATTGGGGAGTGGGTGTCCCATGGTATTTGCTTATGCTTTCCAAGCAAAAGCTGCCAAAAATTAGGACGGAGCAACTTGCAATGCCCCTTACAAGAGCCATGCAGTACAGCATATTGCAAACATAAGTCCCATTATTGGGGAGTGGGTGTCCCATGGTATTTGCTTATGCTTTCCAAGCAAAAGCTGCCAAAAATTAGGACGGAGCAACTTGCAATGCCCCTTACAAGAGCCATGCAGTACAGCATATTACAAACATAAGTCCCATTATTGTGGAGTGGGTGTCCCATAGTATTTGCTTATGCCTTGCAAGCAAAAGCTGCCAAAAATAAGGACGGAGGAACTTGC
Source organism: Phyllobates terribilis (assembly GCF_046119375.1). NCBI lineage: Eukaryota > Metazoa > Chordata > Amphibia > Anura > Dendrobatidae > Phyllobates > Phyllobates terribilis. Next base: position 15,297,306 of record NW_027362769.1, on the reverse strand, counting down.
AATGCTGGCACTCAGGTGGTATAGTGGTGGTGGAGGCTGAGGATAAGGAGAAGAAGATTAAACAGCCGAAACAAGGAAGCGTATACCCATGTGTGGGTGTGAAGCGGTGCATGTGAATACACCTCCCGAAATAACACAGTGGATTTGACTTTATGTTACTCTGCTGTCATTTGGTGGTGATGAGAAGTCTGGCCCAATCCAGCCCTTGTTCATTTTGATAAGGGTCAGCTTGTCAGCATTGTCAGTTGACAGGCGAGTGCGCTTATCAGTTATAATTCCCCCAGCGGCACTAAAAACACGCTCCGATAACACGCTAGCGGCAGGGCAGGTCAGGACCCCCAAAGCGTTCAGAGCGAGTTCATTCCAAGTGTCCAGCTTGGATACCCAATAATTAAAAGGCACAGAGGAATCACAGAGGACGCTGGTACGATCGGCAAGGTACTCCCTCACCATCTTTTGAAACTTTCCACTCCTTGTGAGAGTACCCCGCGCCTCAGGGCCTGTAAGCTGAGCGGGTGTCAGAAAACTGTCCCAGAACGTTGACAGTGTTCCACTGCCTCTGCTGGATTGGAGTTGCATCTCTCTCGCCTGTACGCCTTGGTTGGGCAACGAACTGTGACCTCTGCCGCTAGCGTGTTCAGATGGGAATTTTTTTAAGAGTTCTGCAGCAAGGGCCTTCTGGTATTGCCCCATTTTTGTAGACCTCTCCACCTCAGGAATAAGAGAGTGAAAGTTCTCCTTGTAGCGGGGGTCTACAAGTGTCACCAACCAGTATTGACTGTCACCCAACATTTTGACAACGCGAGGGTCACGGTTAAGGCAGCGTAACATAAAGTCAGCCATGCGTGCCAGACTGGTAACAGGCAAGATTTCCATGTCCTCACCAAGATGACGACTGACCATGCTCTCTTCCTCCTCCTCCTCTTCCTCCTCCCCCCTGTCCTCAGGCCACCCACGCTGAACCGACGGTATGATACTTGTACAGGTACTACCGTCTACAACGCATGATAGCAGCTCCTGTTCTTCCTCCTCCTCTCCCTCATTGTCCCCCAATGCACGTTGGGATGAGATGAGGCTGGGCTGTGTGTAATCACCCGCTACGGCTTCTTGATCCATCTCATCATACTCTGGCTGCAATGCCTCCTCTTTAATTCTCTGCAGAGAGCGTTGGAAAAGACAGACAAGTGGGATGCTGACACTAATGATGGCGTCATCGCCACTCACCATCTTGGTGGCCTCCTCAAAGTTTGTCAGGATGGTACATATGTCAGACATCCAGGTCCACTCCTGAGGCCTTATGTGTGGAGTTTGACCTGAATATCGACGGCCTTGTTGCAGCTGGTACTCCACAACTGCTCTCTTCTGCTCACAAATCCTTTGCAACATGTGGAGGGTAGAGTTCCAACGTGTGGGGACATCACACACCAGTCGGTGTGCCGGAAGCTGCAAACGCTGCTGCAACACAGCAAGGGTGGCGGAAGCTGTAGCCGATTTGCGAAAATGAGCTGACAGGCGGCATACTTTCACGAGCAGATCTGGCAACTCGGGGTACGATTTAAGAAACCGGTGAACCACGAGGTTAAGCACATGAGCCAGGCATGGTACGTGTGTAATTTCACCTCGCCTCAGAGCCGCCACCAGGTTACGGCCATTGTCACACACGACCATGCCGGGATGTAGGTTCAGCGGTCTCAGCACAGATCTGCCTGCTCTTTCACAGCTGTCCAAACCTCACAAGCAGTGTGAGGTTTATCACCTAAGCTTATGAGTTTCAGCACAGCCTGTTGCCGCTTGGCGGAGGCAGTACTGCAATGCTTCCAGCTTGTAACTGATGTGGTGATATCTGAGATGGAGGCTGAACATGAGGAGAAGGAGGAGGAGGAGGATGCGCAGGAGCTGTACACTGTGGGGGCAACTCTGACTGACATAGGGCCCGCAATCCTCGGTGTGGGGAGGATGTGTTCCGTCCCAAGGTCTGACTGGGTCCCGGCTTCCACTATGTTTACCCAGTGTGCCGTCAGAGAGATGTACCATCCCTGGCCACAAGCACTTGTCCACGTGTCCGTTGTTAGGTGGACTCTCCCAGTAACTGCGTTGTTGAGGGCACGGCAGATGCTTTGGGACACGTGCTTGTGTAGTGCGGGGATGGCACACCGGGCAAAATAGTGTCGGCTGGGGACCGAGTACCGAGGGACGGCCACCGCCATAAGATTGCGGAAGGATTCCGTCTCCACCAGCCTAAAAGCAGCATTTCCAATGCAAGCAGTCGTGAAATGTGCGAATTTAGGACTGTGGCCTGTGGGTCGTTAGCTGCGAATTTCCGCTTTCGTTCAAAGGTCTGGGATATGGACAATTGAACGCTGCGGTGGGACATGGACGTGGACGTTGATGCTGTTTCTTGAGAAACTGCCATAACAAGTGAAGACTGAGAGGAGGGGGCATCTTTACATGCATTATGGACAGGGGATTGCCTTGCACACACAACAGGGGGTTCTATTGCACGCACAACAGCGGAAGAAGCAGTGGTGACACCGGCTGACACTGGTCGTGGACCCTGGGTTTCGCCCCACAAAGTCGGGTGCTTTGCTGACATGTGCCTGATCATGCTGGTGGTGGTCAGGCTGGTAGTTTTGTCACCCATGCTGATGCTGGCATGGCAGGTGGAACATATGGCCTTTTTGGGGTTATCAGCAGAGTCTTTAAAAAAATTCCAGACTCTGGAAGACCTACCGCTTGTACTGGCAACGTCCCTCGTGTTGGTGTTACGGGGAACGGTTGCCTGCCTTCTGTCTGCGGCCACCACACTGCTTCTTCCTGCCTGTTGGGGTACTCTGCCTCCCTCCCCCTGTGTGCTGCTGGCCTCACTCTGCATGTCCTCCTTCCACGTTGGGTCAGTTACTAGATCATCCACCACCTCCTCCTCTTCCACTTGCGCACCACGATCCTCCTCCTCACTTTCTGGCAATTGTGTCTCGTCATCGTCTACCTCTTGTGACAGATTGCCAACGTCGACTTCCTGTGGCCGTGGCTGTTCAAATATTTGGGCATCGCAGCATGGGATCTCCTCTTCCACCACTTCAAGCGTATCAGGCGAGGGGCCCAAATATGGCAATGGACCAGTGAACAGCTCTTAAGAGTGTCCAAGTGTGGGATCACTTGCTGTCTGACGACACTCGGCATGGTGGTAGGAAGGAGCATCAGGGTGAGGAGGAGTATGCGGTCGAGACTCACGGCTACTAAGAGTTGACCGTGTGGAAGACAGACCGGAGGTGGTGGTGCCTAGGTAACTGGAAGTATTGTCTGCTATCCAATTAATAACCTGTTCACACTGATCAGTTCGCAATACTGGTGTTGTTCTATGCTTCCCTAGTAATTCGGTCAAGAAGTGGGAGCGAGAAGATGTGGCTGTTGGTTGTGCCACATTTTCACCTTGGCCACGGCCCCGTCCTCTGCACGAACCATCACCAGAACGTCCACTTCCACGTCCCTTGCCACGCGCCTTGCCCATTGTAAATGAAGCAAAATAGCTTACACTTGCACTATCAATGGAAAAAGGGAAATAAAGAGTAGTTTAGAACCGTGGAAGAGGAAAACCACAGTTATTGTTTACTGGGGTATACCACACTTTTTTAAATAGAGATATTTGCGGCTGAACAGTGAGCGACTCACTCAAACTGCTTTTTTTTTAGATACCAAAGGCCCAAAACTGGATAGTACAGCGATTTGACCCGTGGAACTGCGAAACCACACTGGAATGTCGGGCCTACACAAGACTATTTTCAACAGATATATTTTTGTGTCACAACAGTCAGGAGACACTACTGTTTTTCTTTACGGAAAAAACTACCAAAACCTGAATAATAGAGATTTTTTACCGTGGAACAGCAAAACCACAGTAATAATTTACTGGTGTATACCAGGCTTTTTAAAATATATATATATTTGCGGCTGAACAGTGAGCGACACACTCAAACTGGTTTTTTTAGATACAAATGGCCCAAAAGTGGATAATACAGAGGTTTGTACCGTGGAACTGCAAAACCACACTTGTATTTCTCGGGCCTACACCAGACTATTTTCAACAGATATATTTGTGTCTGAAAAATCAGGGAGACACTATTTTTTTTTTTTTTACAGCAAAAAATGCAAAAAGCAGGATAATAGAGATTTTTTACCGTGGAACATCAAAACCACAGTAATAATTTACTGGTGTATACAAGGCTTTTTAAAATATATATATATTTGCGGCTGAACAGTGAGCGACACACTCAAACAGTTTTTTTAGATACAAATGGCCCATAGAACTGCAAAACCACACTTCTATTTCTCTGGCCTACACCAGACTATTTTCAACAGATATATTTGTGTCTGAAAAATCAGAGGCACACTTTTTTTTTGGGGGGGGGGCACCAAAAGGTTAATAAGCTGGGTATTTGTACATTGTGAAGGAGGAAAAAAAAAAGAGGATTTAGATAAATAAAAAGGATTTTTCCTGGCCCCCGGGACCTGGAGCTAAGTCCAGCAATTTCAGACACAGGACTGTAATGCAGCGTTTGCTGGTATAACTACTGCGTCTCCTATACAGCCTGCCTGCCTGCCTGCCTGATATACCTGGGATGGATATTAGTCCTGAGAAAGACTGTTTGTTTGATCTGGCAGCCTTTACAGACCCTACACTAACTATTTTGTAGGATATATCTCTCCCTAAATCATCAGCGCTGTCCCTACACTGTCTCATCTGGAGCGACTGTGTCCAAGATGGCGGCGCCCGGTTTTAAATACTCGAGGTGAATGCCCACAAACAACATGGCTGCGGCATTACAGTGACTGGCTGGCAATCCCTGCATGTTCATTGGCTCTGTAAAGAGCGCCAAACATGCAGGGCGGAGTCCCGAGCTCCCGCCCGAGTAACCCGGAAATGCTCGGTGCTCGCCGAACATCCCGAGCAGCGTGATGCTCGGGCGAGTACCGAGCAGTGTCGAGCATGTTCGCTCAAGACTACTCTTAGCGCTTCTTCCACTCCGTCCGGTAGTCCTGACAGGAATATGTCCAGTCCAATATCCATTAAGTGAACACCGTCGGGCCGTATGAGGCCTGCTTTATCTCCTTCCAGTTGTCGGTGTTGTATCACTACGCCGCCTCTTTCTCTTCTAAATTTTGCCATCCGAATATTTATTACCCGCCTTGTCCGTTCGATGGCCGTGATGTCTTGCGCACCTTGCCATACCGCTATCGGCACAATCTTTGACCATACTATTGTTAGCTTTGTGAAAAATTCTCTGAAGCGCTCAGTGTCTAGTTTCATTATTGCCATTAGTTATGCGCTCTTGTGATGACCTAGGTCGTTTCCCCCGGCCTGTATAACTAAGATGACCGGACCTCTTGCCTCTCTCCCTACCTTGATTACCTCCATTAGTACCTGTGGCCATAGCAGGCCTCTAATACCTCTCCAGTTCAAATATGTGTTATGAAACTCTAATTTCCTCCCACCTGGGTGGACTTTCGCCCTTTCTTCTGCCCAATATATATACGAGAGGCCTATCACCCACACTGTTGGCTTAGCGTCACCTGTAAAAGAAACAAACCACGTTAGTATAACAAGCCCTGTCTTATGTATCTCGCCAAACACGTGGATCGCCATCTCCCTATCCTCTGAACTTCCGTTTCTGACAGTCCTGCTCTTGCTGCTACCGTGGCCACGCCTATGCTGAATAAGTGTGTCCCATAATCTTTGGGGTGGTTCCCTGCCGATGTTATGCATTTATTAAATATAGCTTGGAACTGGTATCTTGATAATGGCATTCCATCAATGTGTGATAGGAAGAAATTACTTTGTGATCTGATGGTTATATATGTTTTAACTATTGCTACCCGACTCAGTGTACCGTTTGTGAGTTGTAGAATTACCCAAGTGCCCCTGCCCGCTGGAACCGTTTTCGATTGGCGTATGCGTAGAAGTATTGCATTATTGGCTATGACTACGTCCTGGTGTAATAAGCCTCCACTGGTGGTAATTTTGGATTGAGGGACTAATTCGTATAAGCATAGCGCCTCGAAGAAGGCGATCGCAAATGCAGTAGACAGTAGTGTTGCTCAAAATTGTGAGTGTCATGTTAATGGTGTTAGGGATATGATGTGAGAAATCAGTTTTAGTAACACGGGATGGGACGTCTACACTCCTGACTTGGCTGACCCCTTTTCCACCCTTTTATGGATTGTCTGATGATGAATCTCTTTGTCACATCTCCCCAATTCAGTAGTTGGAAGAGAAATGCTACTCCGGTCAGACACCGCTGCGCTGACGCCCCTGATATGCCCCTCATCATTAGCTGGTGGAGAAATTCTATGGTGACTTGTAATCTGGCTTGTTCACATTGGTCAACCCGTCTGCCAGCTACTAGTCGTGTCCACTCTTCCCATGCCTTACCGTATGCTTGCCACGTTGACGGGGCAACTGACGCTCTGATTAATGGCATCAACTATTCGCCACTAGATCCCATAGGAAGGGTGGGCAACTGTTGCCCGATGGGTGGGCGTTGGGGAGGAGCTCTGTGAAAATCTGCCAATTGAATTGTGATAAAGCGTTAGCAGCAGCTTTAGACCCCTCAGCATCATGGCTAGCATGGACCCATACATTGTGTTTTAGGCACAGGAATGCAAGCCGGCATAGTAGACCTAGCACTGGGAGAGATGATGATGCTATCTTATTAATGCAGTACGCTAGGCTGTTGATTTTTGTTATGAAGCATATATTTTTGTTAGCCAGGCGCGCGCCCCATATTTCTATTGCTACCACTATTGGGAAGAAAAATTTTTTTCCGGGCTAGATGCAGCTAAAAATTATTATTAATTTCAAAGCTGGTGGAGCTTGGTATAGATGGCCTAATACAATGAGTACCACACACTGCTACTATGCCCAAAATTATTTTCCAGGCAAGATGCAGCTAAAAATTATTAGTAATTTGAAAGCTGGTGGAGCTTAGTATAGATGGCCTAATAGAATGAGTACCACACACTGCTAATATGCCCAAAATTATTTTACAGGCAAGATGCAGCTAAAAATTCTTATTAATTTCAAAGCTGGTGGAGCTTGGTATAGATGGCCTAATACAGTGAGTACCACACACTGCTACAAGCCCAAATATTTTTTCAGAGCTAGATGCAGATAAAAATTATTTTGAATTTGCAACCTGGTGGAGGTTAGTATCGATGGACTATTAGAACAAGTCCCACACACTGCTATAAGCCCAAATTTTTTTTCAGAGCTAGATGCAGATAAAAATTATTTTGAATTTGCAACCTGGTGGAGGTTAGTGTAGATGGACTAATAGAACAAGTCGCACACACTGCTACAAGCCCAAATATTTTTTCAGAGCTAGATGCAGATAAAAATTATTTTGAATTTGCAACCTGGTGGAGGTTAGTATAGATGGACTAATAGAACAAGTCCCACACACTGCTACAAGCCCAAATATTTTTTCATAGCTAGATGCAGATAAAAATTATTTTGAATTTGCAACCTGGTAGAGGTTAGTATAGATGGACTAATAGAATGATGCTATGCCCAAAAGGTTTTACTTGGCTAGGTGCAGTAAAAAAAAATTTTATTCTATACACAGGTGGAGTAGCTTGCAACACAGATAGGCTATTCCACTGACTAACACTCACTGCAAGAGGCCAAAAAGGATTTGTTAGCTAGATTTAGCCAAATGCTGTGAAAAAAACTTGCACAGCAGTGGCACAGACCTGCCTGGCAAAACGTGATAGGAACTGATGTAACCTAGCCCTCAAAAGGACTGCAATTACAATTAGTCCCTACTCCCAACCTATCTATTTAAGAGCACAGACCTGCCTGATAAAAGTCGGAGGAAATGATGTTACCTAGTCATCAAAAGGACTATTCCCTACTCCCAAGCTATCTGTATATTTCAGAGAAAATTGGCTTGAAATGAACACTCAAAGTATAGCGCACACAGCAACAGCGGTGCCGTCTAACACGCAGCTGCAGCAGTAAGAAAATGGTGGCTTTGTGGAAAATGGCTGGGTCTTATAGGACATGTGACATACACTGCCAATGACACATGCCCTTGCTTGTGTGAAAAAAAGCAGTTCGCTCCGTGTGTGCGCTGCTGATAGGCTGACAGATTGCACCTCCCCACTGTAAATGCGGGAAAGAGAAAAAAAAATGGAGATGTTCACTATTTATGCAGAGATCCATCCCCTGCCCCTCCCCTGCCCCGCTGTACACTCAAACTGCGTATTAACATTAATTTTCAGCATTACTGAGAAAAAATCCAGTTATGATTTTGGTGCACGAACAGTTATTGATCATAACCTCGAGCAGCCGGATTTTTTTCAAATCGTTCGGGTTCGTCGAACGGCTCGAACACCGCCCAAAACAGCTCGAATTTCAGATTGGCAAACAGTTCGAGTTGAACACCGCTCATCTCCAATCATAATTCAGTTCGGTTTCTGAATTTTTTTTCGAAAAGAAGGCACAAGGATTTACTTCACCCTTGTTCTCCTGAGACAAAACTGCTCCGACCCCCACCGATGAAGCATCGACCTCGACCAAAAAAGTCTGGTCTCATCAGGCTGCATAAGGATAGGAGCAGAACTGAACCTTTCTTTGAGATACTCAAACGCTTCAATGGCCTCAGTAGTCCACTGGGCCGTATTCGCACCTTTCCTGCTGAGATCGGTTAGAGGTTTAACAATTACAGAAAAATTCTTATTGAATTTCCTGTAATAATTGGCAAAACCCAAAAATCTCTGTATACATTTTAAGCCAATAGGCCTAGGCCATTCCTGCACAACCTGAACCTTCACAGGGTCCATCTCAAAGCCCTCGCTTGAGACAATGTAGCCCAAAAAGCGAATTTTCTGCACAGTGAACTCACATTTCTCCAGCTTAGCAAAGAGTGAATTATCACTCAATAACTGCAAAACTTCACGTACACTCTGCCAATGGGACTCTAGATCTGGTGAATAAATCAAAATGTCATCCAAATACACAACCACATTCTTACCAATCAAAGGTCTCAGGATGTCATTAATAAGGTTCTGAAAAAATGCAGGTGCATTGCTAAGACGAAAAGGCATCACCAGATTCTCGAAATGACCTACCGGAGTGTTAAAAGCAGTTTTCCATTCATCACCCTCTTTCACTCGTAACAAATTGTATGCCCCTCGGAGATCAATTTTGGAGAACCACTTGACTCCCACTAACTGGTTAAACAAGTCAGGAATTAACGGCAATGGGTAGGAATTGCGTACGGTAATCTTATTAATTTCACGAAAATCCAGACATGGACGTAAACCGCCGTCCTTTTTTTTAACAAAGAAGAATCCAACTGCCACAGGCAACTTAGAAGGTCTAATGTGACCAGCAGCCAGGCTAGTCCCTATGTACTCCTCCAAGGCCTCTCTTTCAGGGATAGTCAGATTAAACAATCGACTTTTGGGAAGAGTAGCACCCGGAACAAACTCAATGGCACAATCATAATCCCTATGAGGTGGTAAAACTTGCGACTCCTCCTCCGAAAAAACCCTCCAAAAATCTTGAATATGTACCGGTAATTCCCCTTTTTCCACAGCCACAATGCGACCATTACAACATTTATCATAGCACTTCGGACTCCAAGACTTAATCACATTAGTAGACCAGTCCAATAAAGGATTGTGCAGTTTTAACGAAGGCAATCCTAGAACAACTGGAGAGGGCAAATTATCCAAAACAACCAAGTCCAAAATTTCTTGGTAAACTCCATTGATAGTGAGGGGAAATGCAGCAGTCTTGTAATACATTTCAAATGAGTGTTATCAATTGCAATCACAGAAATAGGTGATGACAAAGGTTTGGATTTCAATTTAAGTTTTTCCAAAAACCCTTTATCAATCACATTAAGTGTTGAACCACAATCCACACATACCTGAAATTCAATCAAATCTCCCTGCAGATTAGTACTCCCAGAAAGAAATACTCCTGCAGAGCGTAAACCGGCTATACGGGCGTAACTGACCTTTTTTTTTTCTTTACCTAAACGACGCTCACAATACTTAATCAAATGGTCAGATTTACCACAATAAAGACACAATCCCTCGGCGAACCTCCGGTCTCTTTCCTGAGAGCGGAGTGACATCCAGCCAACCTCCATCAGTTCCCCACCATCAGAGCAGATTTTCTGGGGACTATTAACTGATATTACAGGAGTCTTTACCTCATTGAGCCTGCACCTTAGTCTCCTGTTTTTACGAACAGCTAACTGCATAGCATCCTGCAGAGGCTCAGGTGCAGGGAATGCAATCAGCAAATCCTTAACCCTTTCACTCAGACCAGCAAGAAATTAACATCTCAGCACAGGATCATTCCACTTAACTTCTGAAGCCAATCTCCTGAAGTGTGTGCAATAATTTTCAACATCATCTGACCCCTGATTCATAGTTACATAGTTACATAGTTTATAAGGCCGAAAAAAGACAAGCGTCCATCCAGTTCAGCCTATTTCTTGTGCACTGCAGCTATTCCGCTATTCCTATACCATGCGGTATAGGCCAATTTACATCATTGAGGAAAAATTCACTTCCCGACACCAATCTGGCAGTCAGATTAAATCCCTGGATTAATTAACTAAGCATAAGATGTAATTTTATTGTTCTCAAGAAAGGCGTCCAGGCCTCTCTTGAACTCATTAAGTGAGTTGGACATTACCACTTCCTCTCCCAGAGAGTTCCAGAGTCTCACGGCTCTGACCGTAAAGAATCCCCTTCTATGCTGGTGCAGGAACCTCCTTTCCTCCAGACGCATAGTGTGCCCCCTCGTCTTTGTCACCATCCTTGGTATAAACAGGTCATGGGAGAGATCTCTGTACTGCCCCCTGATGTATTTATACATGTTTATGAGGTCTCCCCTAAGCCTTCTCTTTTCCAATGTAAATAGGCCAATGTAAACGTCTAAGTTCTAATTCAGCAGATGAGATTCGATCAGGATCGTCATATAATAGCCCCAAAGCAGAAAAAAATTCTTCAACAGACCTTAAGCACGGATCATTAGGCTGGAGAGAAAAGGCCCACCCCTGTGGTTCATTGCGCAAAAGTCACATAATAAAACCAATGCGCTGTGATTCATTCCCAGAGGATCTTGGTCTCAAACGAAACATTTTTAAAGGAAAAAACATCTTGCTGTTTACCATAAAAAACATCAGGCAGTCCTACCTTGGGTTCGACAAAATGCGCTCCAGAACAGCTACTCACGTGTTGCTGAAACTCGGCCACCTCCAGAGACAATCTCTGCAGGCATTGAGCCAAATCCTGGACGGAAACCATACTGATCCCCGAATTTCTTTCCTTTTAGGTTTTTTTTTGGCTTGACTTACTGTTATGATCTGCAACAAGTACTAAGGAAAGATAGGAGAAAGCTGTCCCTACAGTAAGACTAAGCTGAATCCCTATGATGTAGTGGGCTGCCTGTTCCTAGTGAACAGACCCTCCTTAGTCCTCGGCTAGTCTGAACGAAGACCTATAGAATTAAGGGAGGGGTCCCTAAAAGAACTAAGGACTGGGACAAAAATGGGACACCTCCTAAACAGAGAAGTTGTTGCAGAACACAAAAAGACAAACTGACAAAAAAGTACTAGATGTCCCAGAGGACCAAGCGAACTTGAAAGAGAAAGGCACCGAAGCACCAGGCTAGAGAAACAGTCAAACACTAAAGTCCAGCACAACCAGAAGGGCGGAGCTGGAATATAAAGTTAGATGCTCACGTGACCGCAAAACACAAGATAGGAAAAACAAACAAGAGGGTTCTAACACTTTCCCCTTCCTTCAGGTCTTCGTTTGAGTTCAGTGCAGGATCGTCGGTGGGGCTACTCACAAGGAATAGGGCACCCACCCCAGCGTAGAGTTTAAGTGGAGTCTCAGGGCAGGGACATCTTTTCCCTCCTATTCCTTAGTTCTTAAATGCAGATCATAACAGTATGTCCAGCCTCATTTAAAAAGAAAAAAAAATTTCTCCTCTCCTCTTCCTGGGTTTTCTTCAGTATGAGTACCATCCAGTAGCTTGCTCATCGCTTGCAAGGGTTGACTCTGGAGGTTGCCGGTCTTCAGCAGTACGTGAGTAAATACCCTGCAGAACGCTATGAAGAACCTAAGGTAGGATTACATGAGTGTTTCTCTGGGAAACAACAGGATTTTTTTTCATTTAAAAATGCTTGTTTGTTGTATTTTCGGTTCAGACCCAGATCTTCTGGGAGTGAACTACAGTGTGTAGGGATTATTATGTCTCTCTTGCGTAAAGAACCACAAATCTGGGCATTTTCCTTGTCTCCTGATGATCATTGTTAAAGGTCTGTGGAGGCATTTTTTTATGCCATAGGTTTCCTGTATGATGATCCTGATCGGGTTACATCAGCTGAGGCAGAGCTCAGTCGTCTCAAACAGGGTTCTCTTGATGCTGAGAGTTATTGCACCTTGTTCAGACGATGGTCTACAGAGGTAAGGTGGAACGACCCTGCACTCAAGTTTCAGTTTCTGGCAGGCTTGAGTGAAAGGGGTAAAGATTTGCTCATTGCATTCCCTGCACCTGATACTTTGCAAGTTGCCATGCAGTTAGCTATCCGTGTGGATAAAAGGTTGAGGGCCAGACAGAATGAGGAGAAGTTTCCTATATTGCTGGATTCTGTTTCTCATGATAATCCAGCCGACACTGGGGAACCTATGCAGGTGCGGGCAATGTCATCCTGTTCCAAGGAGAGGGACAGGAGGTTCTCTGAGGGACTTTGCTTGCATTGCGGTAAGGCTGATCATTTTTCAAAGCAATGCGAGGTTCGCTTAAAGAAAGAAAAAGAAATGGTCAGCAGAAATAACACTCCTGCTCGCATTGCGTTTTTACATTCTGCTGGGGTGTTTTTCCTGGTAATACCACCTGTCAGGGTCATTCGATTGAGTTTCAGGTAATGGTGGATTGTGGTTCTGCACTTAATTTGATTGATCAACAATTTCTTGAAAAGTATAAGTTCGGTTCTGAACCTTTGTCATCTACTTTTCCTGTGGTGGCGATTGATAATACTCCCCTAGAGCATGGAGGCATTCTTCGAAAGGTCACTGGGTTTCCAGTTACTATTAAAATGGAACATCAGGAGCAGATTGACTTATTTGTACTTGCTAAATTGCCTTCCCCGGTGGTCCTGGGGTTGCCCTGGTTAAAAGTGCATAATTCTTTGCTGGACTGGTCGTCTGGTTCCATTAGATCCTGGGGTCAGGGGTGTTATGGTAAGTGTTGTAATGTTCACATTGCGGCTGTTGTGAAGGGGGACTTACCTGAACGCATTAAGGATTTTTGGAGGGTTTTTTCGGAGGTGGAGTCGAAAGCTTTACCACCTCATAGAGATTACGATTGCGCTATTGAGTTTGTCCCTGATGCTAAGCTCCCAAAGAGTCGGTTATTTAATGTGACAATTCCCGAGAGGGAGGCTTTGAAAGAATACATTCAGACTAGTTTAGCTGCAGGTCACATAAGACCCTCTAAATCTCCTATGGCAGTTGGGTTCTTTTTTGTGAAAAAGAAGGATGGGGGTCTTAGGACATGTCTGGATTTTCGGGAGATTAATAAGATCAATGTGTGCAATCCTTACCCGTCACCACTTATTCCGGATTTGTTTGACCAATTGACCGGAGCTAAATGGTTTTCTAAGGTTGACCTTCGTGGGGTATATAATTTGCTGTGGGTGAAGGACAGTGATGAGTGGAAGACAGCTTTTAACACTCCGGAAGGTCATTTTGAGTGTTTGGTGATGCCTTTTTGGCTTTCTAACGCTCCTGCATTTTTTCAAAATTTCATCAATGACATTCTGAGACCCTTGATCGGTAGGAGTGTTTTTGTTTATCTGGATGATATTTTGATTTATTCATCAGATCTTGAGTCTCATTGGCAGAGAGTCTGCGAAGTTCTTCAGATACTGAGAGATAACACGCTCTTTGCTAAATTGGAGAAGTGTCAGTTTGCTGTCCAGAAAATTAGTTTTTTGGGTTACTTTGTCTCTTGTGATGGTTTTGAGATGGACCCGGTGAAAGTTCAGGCTGTGCTGGAGTGGCCGAGGTCTGAAGGTTTGAAGTCCGTACAGAGGTTTTTGGAGTTTGCCAATTATTACAGGAAATTCATAAAATATTTCTCTGTCATCGCTAAACTCATTACTGATCTCACCAAGAAGGGTGCAAATACAGTCCAATGGTCCACTGAAGCTATTGAAGCTTTTGAGTATCTCAAGGAGAGGTTCAGCTCTGTTCCTGTTCTTATCCTGATGGATGAGACCAAGCCATTTTTGGTTGAGGTGGATGCCTCATCTACAGGCGTAGGGGCAGTTCTGTCCCAGGAGGGAGAGGATGGGGTGCATCCCTGTGCTTTCTTTTAAAAAAAATTTTCTGAGACAGAACTTAACTATGATGTTGGGAATTGTGAGTTGTTGGCTATTAAACTCACGTTCGAGCATTGGCGACATTTTTTGGAGGGGGCTCGACATCCTATACAGGTTTTCACTGATCACAAGAATTTGATTCATCTGGACCCAGCTAAACGTTTGAATAACCATCAGGCTAGGTGGGCACTGGCATTTTGCCCGGTTCAATTTTTCCATAACCTGTGTCCCGGGGACAAAGAATATTAAGGCTGGCGCTTTGTCTGGTAGTTTCTCTCCAGTGGTGAATGCTGAGAGGGAGCAGTGTATTTTGCAGAGAGGGGTGGTGGTGGCCGATATGGATTCAGAGTTGGAGAATAACATCCCAGGAGCTAAGAGTGCGGCACCAACTAACACTCTCTGTGGTAAATTGTTTGTGCCTAGAGCCTTGAATGTCATGAGTCTCGCTTGGCAGGTCACCCAGGGATTTCGGAAACTAGGAAGTCTACCTGTCAGAGTTTCTGGTGGCCAGGGTGGCAAAGAGGGGTGCGTCAGTGTTCTGTGTGCACTAGGTCGAAGGACTCTTACGCTCCTGCTGCGGGGTTGCTGTGCCCTTTGGAAGTTCCTAGTTCGCCATGGACGCACCTTGCCATAGATTTTTATCACCGATCTGCCTGTATTGGAGGGTTTTTCTGTCATTTGGGTTGTTGTGGACCGGTTTAGTAAAATGTGTCATCTGGTTCCGTTCAACAAGTTACCTTGCGCCAACACTCTTGCTAAGGCTTTTGTGAAGGAGATTGTCAGGCTCCATGGTGTTCCCACGGACATGGTTTCCGATAGAGGACCACAGTTTGTGGCTTGCTTTTGGCGTGCTTTTTGTGACAGATTGAAAATTCATTTGTCATTCTCGTTGGGGTATCATCCAGAGTCCAATGGACAGCCTAAAAAGAAGAACAAGGATGTTGAGAAGTTTTTGAAATGTTTTGTGGCAGACAATCAGGAAATGTGGTTGGACTTTCCACCACTTGCGGAGTTTGCCCTTAATAATCATACTTCTTCCTCCCCTGGGGGTTCTCCTTTTTTTGTTGTAGTGGCAGGTATGCATCTTTTGGTCCATTTTCCAAAGTTGGGGCTGCTGTACCGGAGGAGGACATTTTTTCTGGTGATTTGGAGAGGGTTTGGACCAGTGTATGCCCGAATCTTAAAGAGGCTAACAGAAGATCAAAAAAGTTAGTTAGTTAGTAAGTAAAGCCGAATAAAGACTTGCGTCCATCAAGTTCGACCTGTTAGTTCTGTAATTGCTAAAGTTGATCCAGAGGAGGGCAAAAACCCCAAATGATTTAGCCAATCTTCACCTGAGGAAAAATTCCCTCCCGACTCTGAAACCAGCAGTCAGAATAAATCCCTGTATCAACCTACTATTTTATTTTATTTTTAAGTATATGCAGAAATCTGCCTGGTATCTAGAAATGCATCCAGTCCCCGCTTGAACTGGTTTAGTGAATCCGACATTACCGTCTCCTCACTCAGTGAATTCCATATTCTCACTGCTCTTACCGTAAAGAACCCCTTCCTATGCTGGTGCTGAAACCTTTTCTCTTCCAGTCTTAGTGAATGCACTCTTGTTACCGTAATATCCCTCCTTTTGAACAAATCCCGGCCAAGGTCTCTATACTGTTCCCTAACATATTTGTACACATTTATTATGTCCCCCCTCAACCTTCTCTTTTCCAGGCTGAATAGTCCTAGTTTTGCCAACCTCTCTGGGTATTGCAGTCCCTCCATTCCCTTTATTAATTTTGTTGCCCTCCTTTGTACCTTTTCAAGCTCATTTATATCCTTCCTATATAGTGGGGCCCATAACTGAGCACAGTATTCCAAGTGTGGTCTGACCAGTGCTTTGTACAGTGGAAGAACAATGTTCTCATCCTTAGCAGCTATACCTCTTCTGATACATCCCATTACCCTGTTTGCCCTTACAGCAGCCGCCTGACTTTGGGCACTCCAATTTAGTTTGCTATCAATCAAGATGCCCAAGTCCTTCTCCATCTCTGAATTCCCCAATGATTTCCCATTCAGTGAGTACTGGTGACTTCCATTTTTCCTTCCCATATGTATGACCTTACATTTCTCCTCGTTAAACCTCATTTGCCATTTAATGCTCCACCTACCCAGCTTATCCAAATCCCTCTGTAGGTCTGCACTGTCCTCTTTTGTATTAATTGTATTACATAACTTTGTGTCATCTGCAAATATTGATATTTTACTATTTATCCCGTTGACTATGTCGTTAATAAAGATATTAAATAACATTGGGCCTAGTACAGACCCCTGTGGTACCCCACGAGTGACGCTTACCCAATCTGAGTATATTCCATTTACAACCACCCTCTGCCTTCTATCCTTTAGCCAGTTAGCTACCCACTTGCAGAAATTTTCCCCCAGCCCCATCATTCTCATTTTGTATACCAACCTATTATGTGGCACGCTATCGAACGCTTTTGAGATGTCGAGATACACGACATCCACTGGTTCCCCCTGATCTACTCGAGAGCTAACCTCCTCGTAGAAGTCAATCAGGTTTGTTTGGCAGGAGCGATTCCTCATGAATCCATGTTGGTTCGGGATTAAAAGATTATTAGCATCAAGATGCTCCGTAATTGCCTCTTTAATGAAGCTTTCAAAAATTTTGCCCACAACGGACGTCAGACTCACCGGCCGATAGTTTCCGACGTCACTTTTCGCTCCCTTTTTGAATATTGACACTACATTCGCCTGTCGCCAATCAAGTGGCACAGACCCAGTCTCAACAGAGTCCTTAAATATAAGATATAAGGGTCTGTCTATCACATTACTTAGTTCCCTTAGTACCCGTGGGTGTATGCCATCAGGTCCTGGTGATTTGTTTATTTTAATGTTACTGAGGCGTTTCTGTACCCCAGCTTGGGTTAGATTTGTCATACTTAGTGGAGGATTAAGTTTGTCACTTCTCATTTCGCCTGTTAGTTCTTTTTCCTTTGTGAAAGTTGACGAAAAAAATTTATTTAATAGATTAGCTTTATCCTCATCTTTCTCTATGATTTTGCCTTCATCAATTTTTATCGGTCCAATATTATTCGATTTAATCCTTTTACTATTTATATACGTAAAGAACAGTTTGGGATTTGATCTACTTTCCCTAGCAATACGTCTCTCTGTTTCCTCCTTTGCTATTTTTATTTGTTTTTTTGCAGGTTCTCGTTTTTTCCTTGTAACACATTAGTGCCTCCTTGCTGTTTTCCTGTTTTAATCTCTTGAATGCCTCTTTTTTGCTATCTAACGCCCCTTTTACGTTCTTGTTCAACCATATTGGTTTCTTCTTATTTCTGGCCCTTTTATTCCCATACGGTATATACCTCTCGCACTGAGTATTCAGAATTCTTTTGAAGGTTTCCCATTTACTATTCGTATTTCCTTGATTAAGAACTTTGTCCCAGTCTATAAGTTGAAGGTTTTCTTTCAGCTGATCAAACTTCGCCCTCCTAAAGTTTAATGTTTTAGTTGTTCCCTTATTGATAACCCTACTGAAGGGCATTTTGAAATTGATAATATTATGATTAGAGATGAGCGGTGTTCGACTAGAACTGTTCGCCAATCTCAAATTCGAGCTGTTTTGGGCGGTGTTCGAGTTGTTCGACGAACCCGAACGATTTGCAAAAAATTCGGCTGTTCGAGGTTATGTGCGATAACTGTTCGTGCACCAAAAGCGTGTCCTGCATGTCTGGCGCTATTTAGAGCACCAATCATGCAGGGATTGTCTGCCACTCAAGTAATGCCACAGCCATGGTGGTTGTGGCATTACAGTGATTGCCCAAATCGATGGGAACAGTGCTCACAGTGAAACATGAAAAGCCGGCAATTCAGCAGCGGCATACACCTGTACCCGACAATTTAGAACCGAAAGAATAGAGCTTCACACATAGATTAGATAGATAGAAACATGTCAGTCACATATATATGAAGTACAGTGACAGTGTTGCTTACTGTACTTGTCATTTAGCGTAAAGGATTTATCAAAAAAAATAATAGTGTTTTCATGCACCGTCTCTTTAAAAAAGCCGGCCGGCAATTCAGCAGCGGTACCCGACAATTTATAACAGACAGAATAGAGCTTCACACATAGATTAGATAGATAGAAACATGTCAGTCACATATATATGAAGTACAGTGATAGTGTTGGTTACTGTACTTGTCATTTAGTATTAAAATAAAGGATTTATTATTAAAAAAATTGGCGTGGGGTTCCCCTTAATTTTAGGCTCTAGCGGAGGTTAAGCAGACGGCTGGGGCAGATGTTTGAAGCCTGGGAAGGGGGTAATACCCACGGAGCTTCCCAGGCTACTAATATCAGCCCCCAGCTGAATACATAGCCTTTACTATTAAAATGGGGGACACCCCAAAAAAAATGACGTGGGGTCCCCCCTAATTTAATAGCTAGCAAAGGCTAGGCAGACAGCTGGGGGCTGATATTAATAGCCCAGGAAGGGAGCCATGAATATTGGCCCCCTCCCAGGCTAGAAACACCAGCCGTCAGCCGCCCCAGAAATGGCGCATTCATAGGATGCGCCAATTCTGGCACTTAGCCTCGCTCTTCCACGCTGCCCTGGTGCGGTGGCAGGGGGTAATAGGGTTGGGGTTGATGTCAGCTTATAATGCCAGCTGACATCAAGCCCAGGTTAGTAATGGAGAGGCGTCTATAAGACACCCCCATTACTAACCCCATAGTCAAAGTTAAAAAAAACACAAACACCCAGAATAAAGTCCTTTAATTGAAATAAAGACACAATCCTTTATTGTTCTAAATTAAACCATACTTACCGTCACGCCCATTCCAGCTGAAGCCAACGATCTCCTGCAATAAAAGAAAAATAATAAAGCAACCTCATCCTTACCTTTCCATCGTTCCCACGACAGCTTCAGCTCTGCTACATCGAGATGACAGGCTGGACCGCTGCAGAACGCTGCCATCCAGCCTCTCATCCCGCAGACACTGAGAAGCGCAGGCTTGCTTGCGCTGCTCAGCGTCTCTCTGTGACGACATCCAGATGAGCCGAGTTCATGTCCAATGAACTCAGCTCACCTCCTGCACGTCACTGACAGCGTGGGAGAATTCTCCTGCACTCAGCGCTTCAGCGTGAGAATTCTCCCACGCTGAAGCGCTGAGTGCAGGAGAATTTTCCCACGCTGTCAGTGACGTGCATAAGGTGAGCTCATGTCCAATGAACTCAGCTCACCTCCTGCACGTCACTGACAGCGTGGGAGAATTCTCCTGCACTCAGCGCTTCAGTGTGAGAATTCTCCCACGCTGAAGCGCTGAGTGCAGGAGAATTTTCCCACGCTGTCAGTGACGTGCATGAGGTGAGCCGAGTTCATTGGACATTAACTCGGCTCATCTGGATGCCCTCACAGAGAGACACTGTGGAGCGCAAGCAAGCCTGCGCTTCTCAGTGTCTGCGGGATGAGAGGCTGGATGGCAGCGTTCTGCTGCGGTCCAGCCTGTCCTCTCGATGTAGCAGAGCTGAAGCTGTCATGGGAACCATGGAAAGGTAAGGATGATGTTGCTTTATTATTTTTCTTTTATTTCAGGAGATCGTTGGCTTCAGCTGGAATGGGCGTGATGGTAAGTATGGTTTAATTTAGAACAATAAAGAATTGTGTGTTTATTTCAATTAAAGGACTTTTTTCTGGGTGTTGTGTTTTTTTTAAATACTTTACTAGAAATTCATGGTGGTCATGTCTAATATTGGCGTGACCCCATGAATTTCGGGCTTAGGGCCAGCTGATAATGCCAAGCTGGCCCTAACCCCTTTATTACCCAGTGAGCCACCGCATCAGGGCCCTGGATGAGTTGGGTACAGCGCCAGAAGATGGCGCTTCTATGAACGCGCCATTTTCCGGGGTGGCTGCGGACTGCAATTTGCAGCGGGGGTGGCCCAGAAAGCTTGGGCCTCCCTGCGCTGCGGATTCCAGCCCCCAGCTGCCTAGTTGTACCTGGCTGGACACAAAAACAGGGCGAAGCCCCACGTCAATTTTCTTTAAATTATTTCATGAAATAAGAAAAAAAGGGCTTCCCTATATTGTTGTGTCCGGCCAGGTACAAATAGGCAGCTGGTGGTTGGGGGCAGCCCGTTCCTGCCTGCTGTACCTGGCTGGACACAAATATAGTGCGAAGCCCCACGTCAATTTTTTTTAAATTATTTCATGAATTTCCTGAAATAATTTAAAAAAATTGAAGTGGGGCTTCGCACTATATTTGTGTCCAGCCAGGTACAGCAGGCAGGAACGGGCTGCCCCCATCCACCAGCTGCCTATTTGTACCTGGCCGGACACAACAATATAGGGAAGCCCTTTTTTTCTTAATTATTTCATGAATTTCATGAAATAATTAAAAAAAAGTACGTGGGGCTTCGCCCTATTTTTGTGTCCAGCCAGGTACAACTAGGCAGCTGGGGGCTGGAATCTGCAGCGCAGGGAGGCCCAAGCTTTCTGGGCCCCCCCCCGCTACAAATTGCAGTCCGCAGCCACCCCGGAAAATGGCGCGTTCATAGAAGCGCCATCTTCTGGCGCTGTACCCAACTCATCCAGGGCCCTGGTGCGGTGGCTCACTGGGTAATAAAGGGGTTAGGGCCAGCTTGGTATTATCAGCTGGCCCCAAGCCCAAAATTCATGGGGTCACGCCAGTATTAGACATGACCGCCATGAATTTCTAGTAAAGTATTTAAAAAAAACACAACACCCAGAATAAAGTCCTTTAATTGAAATAAAGACACAATTCTTTATTGTTCTAAATTAAACCATACTTACCATCACACCCATTCCAGCTGAAGCCAAAGATCTCCTGCAATAAAAGAAAAATAATAAACCAACCTCATCCTTACCTTTCCATGGTTCCCACAACAGCTTCAGCTCTGCTACATCGAGATGACTGGCTGGACCGCAGCAGAACGCTGCCATCCAGTCTGTCATCCCGCAGACACTGAGAAGCGCAGGCATGCTTGCGCTCCTCACTGTCTCGCTGTGACGGCATCCAGATGAGCCGAGGTCATGTCCAATGAACTTTGCTCACCTCATGCACGTCACTGACAGCGTGGGAAAATTCTCCTGCAATCAGCGCTTCAGCGTGAGAATTTTCCCACGCTGTCAGTGACGTGCATGAGGTGAGCCGAGTTCATTGGACATGAACTCGGCTCATCTGGATGTCGTCACAGAGAGACGCTGAGCAGCGCAAGCAAGCCTGCGCTTCTCAGTGTCTGCGGGATGACAGGCTGGATGGCAGCGTTCTGCTGCGGTCCAGCCTGTCATCTCGATGTAGCAGAGCTGAAGCTGTCGTGGGAACCATGGAAAGGTAAGGATGAGGTTGCTTTATTATTTTTCTTTTATTGCAGGAGATCGTTGGCTTCAGCTGGAATGGGCGTGATGGTAAGTATGGTTTAATTTAGAACAATAAAGGATTGTGTCTTTATTTCAATTAAAGGACTTTATTCTGGGTGTTTGTGTTTTTTTTAACTTTGACTATGGGGTTAGTAATGGGGGTGTCTTATAGACGCCTCTCCATTACTAACCTGGGCTTGATGTCAGCTGGCATTATAAGCTGACATCAACCCCAACCCTATTACCCCCTGCCACCGCACCAGGGCAGCGTGGAAGAGCGAGGCTAAGTGCCAGAATTGGCGCATCCTATGAATGCGCCATTTCTGGGGCGGCTGACGGCTGGTGTTTCTAGCCTGGGAGGGGGCCAATATTCATGGCTCCCTTCCTGGGCTATTAATATCAGCCCCCAGCTGTCTGCCTAGCCTTTGCTAGCTATTAAATTAGGGGGGACCCCACGTCATTTTTTTTGGGGTGTCCCCCATTTTAATAGCTAGTAAAGGCTATGTATTCAGCTGGGGGCTGATATTAGTAGCCTGGGAAGCTCCGTGGGTATTACCCCCTTCCCAGGCTTCAAACATCTGCCCCAGCCGTCTGCTTAACCTCCGCTAGAGCCTAAAATTAAGGGGAACCCCACGCCAATTTTTTTAATAATAAATCCTTTATTTTAATACTAAATGACAAGTACAGTAACCAACACTATCACTGTACTTCATATATATGTGACTGACATGTTTCTATCTATCTAATCTATGTGTGATGCTCTATCTTTCTGTTCTAAATTGTCGGGTACCGCAGCTGAATTGCCGGCCGGCTTTTTTAAAGAGACAGTGCATGAAAACACTATTATTTTTTTAAATAAATCCTTTACACTAAATGACAAGTACAGTAAGCAACACTATCACTGTACTTATTATATATGTGACTGACATGTTTCTATCTATCTAATCTATGTGTGAAGCTCTATTCTTTCTGTTCTAAATTGTCGGGTACAGATGCTGAATTGCCGGCCGGCTTTTTTAAAGAGACGGTGCATGAAAACACTAATATTTTTTTAAATAAATCCTTTACACTAAATGACAAGTGCAGTAACCAACACTGTCACTGTGCTTCTTATATGTGTGACTGACATGTTTCTATCTATCTAATCTATGTGTGATGCTCTATTCCTTCTTGTCTAAATTGTCGGGTACCGGTGTATGCCGCTGCTGAATTTGCCGGCCGGCTTTTTTAAAGAGAGCGTCTTCTGAGCAGTTTGTCAGCTTTTGGACACCTTTGCAGGTGTTTTCTATGTGTTTCTATGTGTTTTTGTTTGCCTGCCATTGGTTTTAACGGTGTTCGATGGTGTTCTAAGGTGTTCGACGAACAGTTCGACGAACAGTTCCTCGAACATCCCGGTGTTCGACGAACCGAACCGAACCCGAACACTACGGGGGTGGCTCAACACTAATTATGATCACTATTACCTAGGTGCCCCCCTATCTGTACCTCAGTTATTCTATCAGGCCTATTAGTCAATATTAAGTCCAACACGGCCTTCCCTCTCGTTGGTTCCTGCACTAGTTGGGAGAGATAATTATCCTTGATATTTGTCAAGAACCTTTTTCCTTTCTGCGATCTACAGGTTTCTGTTTCCCAGTCAATATCCGGGTAGTTGAAGTCCCCCATTACAATCACCTCATTATGTTTTGCTACTTTGCCTATTTGTCCTAATAGCAGTTTCTCATTCTCCTCTGTTATATTGGGTGGCTTATAGCAGACCCCCAGTATTATTTTATTATTATTTTTTGCCCCCTCTATCTCTACCCACATGGACTCGACCCCCTCTTCTCCCTCTCCTATATCTTCCCTTAGTCTGGGCTTTAGACGTGACTTTACATATAAGCAGACTCCTCCGGAGTTTGCCCTTAATAATCATACTTCTTCCTCGCCTGGGGGTTCTCCTTTTTTTGTTGTAGTGGCAGATATGCATCTTTTGGTCCATTTTCCAAAGTTGGGGCTGCTGTACCGGAGGAGGACATTTTTTCTGGTGATTTGGAGAGGGTTTGGACCAGTGTATGCCCGAATCTTAAAGAGGCTAACAGAAGATCAAAAAAGTATTTTGACAAAAAAAGAAAGGAGTGTTTGTTTGCTGTTGGGGACATGGTTTGGTTGTCCTCTAGGAATCTTCATTTGAAAATTCCTTCTAAAAAACTGGGTCCTAAATTTGTGGGTCCTTTCAAAGTGGTTCAGATTGTCAACTCGGCAGCGGTGAGGTTGGGCATTCCCTCGTCCTGGAGGATTAATTCTGTGTTTCATGTGTCATTACTTAAGAAGGCGGACACGTCTGATAAGCAGGCAAAGTCTACTGTTCCTCCTGTTGATGAGGACGGTGAATTTGAGATTTCTCGCATTTTGGATTCCAGGTGGCATAGAGGGAGATTACAGTATCTTGTGTCCTGGAGAGGTTTCGGCCCCGAGGATAATTCCTGGGTGAAGGCCGAGGACGTCTCTGCCTCAAGGCTAATTAAGGATTTTCACAGGAGATTTCCTGGTGAGGCTCGGCCTAGAGGATCCGGAGGATCCTCGTAAAAGGGGAGGTACTGTTAGAATCTATGTTGTTTTACTTTTTGGCCATCTTTTTGTGGTTTGCTGGCTTCTAGTCTTTTACTCTGGTGCTGGGTGTCTTGGTCACGTGATCTCCTCACTCTTTGTTACTCAGCACATGTCTCCCATTCCTCTCTGGACATCAGTGTTGTTACGCTTGTGCTCTGGCTAAGTTGCCTTGTTAAGTTTTTTGTGCTTTGGACAATTGAAATCATGGGACTTCTTGTTCCACCAGATTTGTTTCCTTTAATCTTCGTTACTGCAACTAACTTCTCTCTTAAGTGCTCACCTGTTTTTGCTCCCAGTCCTAAGATCTTTTAGGGACACCTTTCTCCTTCCTTCAGGTCTTCGTTTGAGTTAAGTTCAGGATGATCGGTGGGGATATTCACAAGGAATAGGGGACCCACCCCAGCATAGGGTTTAAGTGGAGTCTCAGTGCAGGGACAGCTTTGCCCTCCTATAACAGCAGGATCTGTAGAATGTGGGGGAAACCCTGATTGACTCAGGGCCCTCAATCTTCAGAGTCGGGAGGATGTGTTCCGTCCCATGTCCGACTGGGTCCTGGCTTGCACTATATTAACCCAGTGTGCCGTCAGCGAGATTTAACGTCCCTGCCCACAAGCAATTGTCCATGTGTCCGTGGTTAAGTGGAATTTCCCAGTAACTGCGTTGTTGAGGGCACGGCTAATGATGTGGGACAAGTGTTCGTGCAATGTGTCAGCGGCACACCGGGAGAAATAGTGGTGACTGGGGACCGAGTACCGAGGGATGGCCGCCGCCATCAGGCTGCGGAAAGCTTCCGTCTCCACGAGCCTAAAAGGCAACATTTTGAGCGCAAGCATTCGAGAAATGTGTGAATTCAGTTGTGTGGCCTGTGGGGCGTTGGCTGCGTATTTGCGCTTGTGTTTCAAGGACTGGGGTAGGGACAACTGAACACTGCACTGGGACAAGGACATGGACATGCTTTCTGATAGTGCTAATTGAGAGTGTGCAACGACAGGTGCAAGGTGGGAGGCATCTTGGCATGAGCCATGGACAGGGGATTGGCGTGCATTCACAACAGCGGAACAAGCAATGGTGTCACCTGCAGACACTGTTGCTGGACCCTGGGGTTCGGCTCACTTAGTCGGGTGCTTTGCAGCCATGTGCCTAATCATGCTGGTGGTGGTCAGGCTGCTAGTTTTGGCTCCCCTGCTGATGCTGGCCTGGCAGGTGGTGCAAATGGCCTTTTGGGGGTTATCTGCAGAGTCTTTAAAAAATAACAGACTTGGGAAAACCTAATAGTTGTACTGGCAACTTCCATCGTGTTGGCGTTACGTGGAACGCTTTCCTGCTTTATGTCTGCGGCCAACTCGCTGCTTCTTCCTGCCTGTTGTGGTGCTACACCTCTCTCCCCCTGTGTGCTGCTTTCCTCGCTCTGTATGTCCCCGTGCCAGGTTGGGTCAGTT
The DNA here is from genome assembly GCF_046119375.1 of Phyllobates terribilis. NCBI lineage: Eukaryota > Metazoa > Chordata > Amphibia > Anura > Dendrobatidae > Phyllobates > Phyllobates terribilis. Next base: position 15,271,475 of record NW_027362769.1, on the reverse strand, counting down.
ACTATATCATCCACCACCTCGTCTTCCACTTCCGCACCCTTGTCCTCCTTCTGACTTTCTGGCAATTGTGTCTCATCATCATCATCCACCTCTTGCGACAGTAATTGCACTATCCCACCGTTGCCTTCGTGTGACCATGGCTGCTCCAATATTTGGGCATCGCTACACCATTCTCCTCTTGACTTGCTTGAAGTTGGCTGGGCGAGATGCCCGAATCTACAAATGGAAAAGTGAACAGCTCTTCTGAGCGTCCAAGTGTGGGATCAGTTGTCTCCAGGCACTCGGCATGGTGGGAGGAAGGAAGATCAGGATGAGGAATTTGCGGTCCAGATTCACAGCTACTGAGACTTGAGCGTGTGTAAGACAGGGTGGTGGTTGTGGTGGCTAAGTGACTGGAAGCATTATCTGCTATCCAACCACCAATAGTCTTTTGCACTGCTCTGTGTTCAATAGTGGTGTTGTGTGGTCCCCTACTAATTGGGACAGGAAGGTTGAGCGACAAAATGTGAGTGCTTGTTTGTTGTGGCACAATTTCAGCTTGCCCACGGCCACGTCCTTGGGCTCGGCCTCTGCATGCACCATCACCATCATGTCCACTTCCCCATTCCTTGCCATGCACCTTGAACATTTTTAATGGAGGACAATATTTTCCACGTTCACGAGAAATGGCTGATTTTGGAATGCAGTTACGTTTGATACGTCTGACAGAGAACCACAGTTTTAAATAGCAGGCCAGTAATTTGCTAATACTATTCTTTACAGACACCTAGTGTGAATAGCTTGACCGATACACTGCAACAAAATGAAAATGGAAGAAATGTCTAATTTTGGAACACTCTCATAGGTGATATGTCTGACAGAGAACCACAGTTTTAAATAGCAGGCCTGTAATTTACTAATACTATTCTTCACAGATACCTAGTATGAATAGCTTGACCAACACACTGCAACAGAATGGAAAAGGAGGCCAAAATTAGAGTACAAGTCCTCTTTTTCTCTGAAGAGGCAATTTCAACGTTCAGTACAAATTTCTGGATTTTTATCATTGAAATATGGAACAGATCTGGTTTATTCTGCAGTGAGGACAAGCAAATGGAGCAGAAAAATGGTGTACTCTGGATTGCTTTTTAAGCAAATAACCAGGATTAAGATAAAAAAAAATTTGCCCTGGCCCCTGATATCTGGGGCTATGTCTACAAATATCTGAAGGACTGTTAGTTCAGATGGATATATATATATATATATCAAATATATAAAGCTGAATGTGTGTGTGTGTGTATGTATGTATGTGACTCGCCCCCTGGGCCGTGGGGCACTCGGATCCGGGCAGTAGGGAAACGATGGGAGTAGTAGTGGCAACCCGGTTCCATGGCTCAGGGCGGTCAGACCAATGGTAGTCCGCTATGCGCTGATGATTATGTCCGACTACGCCACCCGTGGATTTGCGGTTATTAGGAACCGCCGCTGCATGCAGACCGCTGGAGCTGATGAGGTGTGCAGCTAGGGTAGTGTGACTCCCCAAGGGAAGAGTGCGGCCCCAGGGCAGTATAATGGATGATGGGAGTGATGGTAGTGAGAGTCCCAGTGCTGATAGTGCTGGAGGAGCAAGGAGCACACAGACAACAGGTTGCAGTCCAGGGTCTTTACTAGAACAGGTAAACTGACCCACAAACAGTCCCGGCTAGGAGGGGACCTGGATGTCTGAGAGCAATTAGGAGATTGGCCCTGGTCAGGGTGAGGGTGTAGGCCTACCGTGCTTTCTGCACTCCTTCTGGCTATCTCCTCCTTATAGGGTAACAACCCACGGTTCCGAGCTCTCCGTGTATTCTCGCCTGTATGACCTGCGACGTGGGTTCCTTTCTGCTCCCAGCCTTGTACGGCTTTGCTGGTCCCTTCTGTTGTGGCAGGGCCTCCAGGCTTCTTAGGCCAAGGAATATACAGTCCCCTGCGGACTGGTTATCTGCTGGAGAATGTGGAATCCTCCCAGCCTCAGACACCAAAGTCTGGGAAATTAAGTCCTTTATCTGCCAAGACAGGCTCTCGTCGCCTCTTGTCTCTGGCTTGTGGCTCTCCTCCTGCCACACTTCCTCTTAGGTGCAGTACAACTGTCTGTCCCTGCTCTGCTCTGGGACAAGTCTCAGTCCTGAGACAGGTCATCAAGTTCTCCCTAACCCTGCCCCCATCACCAGCTTTTATAGGGGCAGCCTGCTCCCCCCCTACTGGCCTGAGACAGGAGGTACTGCATGCTAATGTTCCCCTGACCAGAGAGCCTCCCCCTTGCTCTCAGACACAGCTTTATTACATTTTGTGGCATCCAGGCCAGGGTGACACATTCCCCCCTAGTAAAATTTAGTACTCCGGGACTAAACAAGAAACAAAGACAATTTGCATAACCATAAAACATTAACAGACAGACGACGCACAGCTTGAGTTCTTAAGGTCACAGTGTGGTCTGTGACCGGGTGTCCATATCACCAGCACAACGGGGAGCCTTAACCAGGTGGGGGTCTGTCCTACCCCAAGTCCTTTACAGTGTTAGTTCATTCCTGGGCTAGGCTCCGAACACAGTCCATACAAGGTCTCGGTTATAAAAAGTCCATAACCTGTGAGTCCTTACGGTAACTGCAAGAAACTGAAACACAGAATTACCAAACAAGCATGTAACTAGGCAAACATTTCAACAGTTGGTAACAGGGTTATTTACAATCTTAGCGCGCTCTATATTTTCCAGGGAGCGGGTATCTGTCCCTTTGTGCTCCTGGTTGACCTCCTTAACCCACTGTCTGGTGGTGGACTGACCTGGCTTTCCCCACTAGCATTAGGGGTACAGCTACCAGCTGGGCGTACAGGTAGGGCAGGCAGCTGTCTGCGGGTCCTTTGACTTACTGCAGGCATGGCAGGCTCACTGTCAGCAGAGGGTTGACTCTCCTGGGCTGCTGGTACAGGCTCTTCTGCCTCTGGAACCGCTTGCTCCTCTTCACCTTCCGGCTCTGGTGTTGGTTGTTGCTGTGCCGGTTGCAGGAAATGCAGGATGGGTACCACTATGGCATCATTTATGCGAGTCCAGGACTGAGGGAACTCTCCGAGAACGGTGCTGATCATTTCTTCCTTGTACTCTGCGGGTTCAAGGTCACTCTGATCCTCTTCTGCACTACGGAGTTGCTCGGGGCATCTTTTGAGGTGGTCTCTGGAGACGGTGCTAGTGGTTTCTCCTCCGTCCTTGGTGATCACGCACACCTTCGGGTTGTCGTGATCAGACTGCAGTACGGTGTAGGGTTCCCTTTCCCACTGGTCGTCCAACTTATGTAGCCTTCTCTTGCGCTTCAGGACTTGCTCACCATTTTCTAGGGGACCAGCAGGGGCGTGTTGGTTGAAGAGTTTTTCTTGCCTCTCTCTCACCTGGGCCAGGCTCTTCTGTACCTTATTGTACTGCAGTTGCCTTTCTGTATCCCAGTCTGCTTCCGGGGAGGTGTCCTCAGGTGTTAGGACTCCCATCTCCAGGTCTACGGGCAGCTTACCTGGTCTGGCTCGCATCAGGTAAGCCGGGGTGCAGTTGGTAGCATTCACCGGGATATGATTGTATAAGTCTACCAGGTCCGGCAGTTTTTCTGGCCACAGGCTGCGTTTCTCCAGGGGCAACGTCTTCAGGAGATCAATAACTATATTGTTCATCTTCTCACACATCCCGTTGGTTTGTGGGTGGTAAGGCGTTGTCCGAATCTTCTTACAGCCATAGAGGTTGCAGAACTCTTGGAAGATTTCAGCCTCGAACTCTGGACCCTGATCTGTCAGGACCTGTTCCGGATACCCGTGTGGACGGCAGAAGTATTGCTGGAAGGCTCTGGCCGCTGTTTGGGCTGTCAAGCCCTTTACCGGGACCACCACTAGAAAACGGGAATAGTGGTCCACGATTGTCAGGGCATAGATGTATCCTGACCGGCTGGGAGCCAGTTTGACATGGTCCAGAGCTGCCAGCTCAAGAGGCTGCGTGGTGACGATGGCCTTCAAGGGTGTCTTCTGGCTGGCACGGTCCTTCCTCCTTAGGTGACAAGGGCCACAGTCTCTGCACCATTTTTCTACAGCTCCTCTCATGCCGACCCAAAAGAACCTTCCTCTTAGCAGGAACTCCAGTTTCTTCCAACCGAAGTGTCCCGCTCTGTCATGGTAAGACCCCAGGACCATAGCTGCATCCCGCCTTGGGACCACGACTTGCCAGGTCAGCTCGTGCGTCCGGTGGTTGACAATCCTTCTGCACAGCTTGCCTTCGTAGAGGAACAGCTTGCTCTTCTCCTTCCACAGCTGCTTGGCTTCCTCTGGAGCATCCGGATCCATGCGGGCATCCTCCTGGGTCAGCAGATCTTTCACCAGGCGGATGGCAGGGTCACTATCTTGGGTCTTGGCCCAGCTGTGGTGAGGTAGGGGATTGATCATCACGGTTGTTAGATCCTCCTCCTTCACGCGGTGGGAGTATTGAGCGGCTCCATACCGGTGAAACGCGGGGAGTTCTACCTCCTCCAGCTCTTCTGGGTCTTCGTCACCTTCAGGTAAGTGAGGCATCCTCGATAGGGCGTCAGCGTTGCATTGGTTTTGCCGGCCCGGTACTTGATCACGAAGTCATAGTTGGAGAGACGGCCATCCACCGCTGTTCTAGGGCACCCAGTCTTGCATTGTCCAGGTGTGTCAACGGGTTGTTGTCCGTGTACACGGTGAACTTTGCAGAGGCCAGGTAATGCATGAAGCGTTCTGTCACGGCCCACACCACCGCCAAGAATTCTAGCTTGAAGGAGCTGTAATTCACCGGGTTCCTCTCGGTGGGCCTCAGCTTCCGGCTGGCGTACGCGATCACCCTTTCTCTGCCCTGTTGGTTTTGGGACAGTACGGCTCCCAGTCCCACATTACTGGCGTCTGTGTGGAGAATAAAAGGCTGGCCATAGTCAGGGTAGGCCAAGATCTCATCCCCCGTGAGGGTCATCTTCAACTGGCGGAAGGACTCCTCTTCCGGTTTATCCCACTTGAAGGGTGGCTTTTGACTTCGGGACTTAGACTGTCCAATCAGGAGGTCCTGCATAGGAGCTGCCATCTTAGTGAACCCGGGGATGAACCTTCGGTAGTAGCCTACCAATCCGAGAAACTATCTCACCTCTTTGATGTTCGAGGGGCTTGGCCAGCTCTTGATTGCCGTGACCTTGTCAGGGTCGGGGGCCACTCCTTCCGCGCTTACCACGTGCCCTAGGTACTGGACCTTTGGTTTCAATAGGTGACACTTCGATGGTTTCACCTTCAGGCCGTAGCCTGCCAGGGCTTCGAACACCTCGACCAGGTGCTTTAGATGGTCCTCGTAGGTTTTCGAGTAGACGATCACGTCGTCCAGGTAAAGGAGGACCGTCTCGAAGTTTCGGTGCCCTAGACAGCATTCCATCAGCCGCTGGAAGGTCCCTGGTGCGTTGCAGAGCCCGAAAGGCATACAGTTGAACTCGCTCAGTCCCATCGGGGTGGTGAAGGCGGTCTTCTCCTTGTCAGCCTCTGCCACAGGAACCTGCCAGTACCCGCTAGTAAGGTCCAAAGTGGAAAAGAAGTTAGCTGATTTTAGTGCGGCTAAAGACTCCTCTATTCTAGGCAGCAGATATGCGTCTTTGTGGGTGATACGGTTGATTTGTCTATAGTCCACGCACATTCTCATGGTGCCGTCTTGCTTTTTCACCAGAACCAAGGGGGCTGCCCAGGGGCTACAGCTATCTCTAATGACCCCAGCTTCTTTCATTTCCCGCAGCATACCCTTGGCATTCTGATAATGTGCAGGGGGTACAGGCCTGTGACTCTCTTTTATTTGTGGGTGGCTCCCTGTGGGGATGTGGTGTTCTATCCCTTTTACTCTGCCGAAGTCTAGAGGTTGCCTACTAAAAATTCTCTCGTACTCCTGGACCACCCGGTAGACTCCTTGTTTTTGGTGCAGGGGAGTGGAGTCAGCACCCACATGGAGTTTCTGGCACCAGTCCTCCTTTTGTTTCTGGGAGCCATTACCCTCCGCCCTGATAGCTTTGTGTTTGACAACAAACAGTTTGGCGAGTGTAGCGTACCTGGGTAAGTGTACCTCCCTCTCCCCAATGTTGAGGATGCGGACGGGCACCCTCCCATGACGGACATCAACCACCCCCCGGGCTGTCAAAATGGTGGGCCTGCTGTCTGAGTACACGGGTTCTACCATGGCTTGGTAGTCTCTACCTCTCAACCCGATTGCAGTCCGACACCAGATCATCATTTCACTTTTTGGAGGCATGGAAATGGGGAATGGGTCACTCAGTCTTACACTACCGATCTCACCACCAGACAGTTCTACCTGCTGCCGTCTCATCAGGGCTTTTATCTCCTTGTTGAGGACTCTCTGTTGGCTGGAACTAGCATTCACCGCCACCTGTTGTAAGATTACAATTACCTCTGAAAGACAATTTTCAATCACGTTAGTACCCACAGTTATTTTAGGGTGACTTTCACGACGGTCAATGTCCACAATAATCACTCCCTGTGCCGGCAGTTCAACTTTACCAATTTTAATGGTCATCTCCTTGAACCCCATCTGTGGCACGGGTTGGCCATTACTGGCGATGATGCTCAAGTTACTGTCTGGATACAGTGTGATATCAGCATCAGTCCAATACTGCTTAAAAAGTACATAAGGGATAGTGGTTACTTGCGACCCAGTATCCATGCAAGGCGCTCATGGGGATACCGTCCAGCACCACGGGTAAAACCGGGCGCCCCCCAACGTACTTATTACACCAATTGTAAGGGCCTGGTGATCTTATGCCTGGGGGTTGGCCCTCTGCCCCAGGTTGGACCCGTTTAAATTAAATTACAGTACCTGGACATGTGTCCGGGCTGGTTGCATCGACGGCAAATGGGCTGTCCATCCTCTGCGTAGCGGTCTGTGGGCCTCCCTCGGAACGACGAGATCCTCCTCTGTTGACTCCACGGGACATCCTCCGGACTTGAAGCCAGCTCGATGGGTCTTGACGGGTCCACTTGTAACGCCTGGACGGTCCTGGTCAACGCCGCGACGCTCCTGGTCAGCTCCTGGACTTGGTGGTGCAGATCTTTCGACGGGGCTTGGTTCAGGGCCTGTGCATCAGCCCCCACGGAGTCCATAGAGGAGGGCGCCGCCTCCTGGTGGTAGGTGAGAGCAGGGCGCCGGGGGTTTATAGCGCCACTTGTTGCGGATTCACGGAGCACCCTTATGGCCCTGTCCTTGAATTAGGCAAAGGTCAGATCAGGGTTCTGAAAGAACATGAGGCGCAGCTGGGTCCTGTGGGCACTAGACAGCAGACCTTCTATGAACTGTTCTGTTAGGAGCTTATCCGTATCCTGCACGCTGCCTGGGTCAGCTTGTTGGATGGCCCTCAGGGCTTCCTGCAAATTTAGGGCATAGTCTCTGATGCCGTCCTGTGCCCGCTGCTTACATCCATAGAACCTCATTTTAATTTCAGCGGAGGTACGTGTGTCAAAGGTACCCCGCAGCAGGGCAAGAATACCCTTCACGGTCCTTTTCTCCTCAGTGGGCAATGATTTTACCTCCCATTGGGCTGCGCCAGTTAACTGCCCTGTTAGTATGCTGACCTTATGTTCCTCTGTCAGAGGGTAGACTTGGAACAAACTGTACAGCCTTTCCTTGAAGTCAGTTAGGGCATGGGGCTCCCCTGAGTACTTAGGCAGCCAGGCCGCTCCAGAGATGTAGGGCAGGGAAAATGGCATCACCGCTGCTGCAGCTGCGTTGGTGGTAGTGGGCGCCTCTGTATCCGACATCTTCCTCCCCCCTAGTTAAGCGTGGCCTACCTTCCGACGATCCTCTTCAGTAGGCCGCGGCTCCGCTGCTGCTGCTCTGGACGAGGACCTTGCGTCGCATCCTGGTGACGTCAGCGTCGCTCTCTCTCCCTTCCAGGACCTTGCGCAGCATCGGTGCGTGGGGCGGAGCTTCGGGTCTCGCACGGTTTGGACGTCCACGCCCCTCTTCTTCCCGCGCGGTGTCCTGAAGATGGCGTCCGATGGCGGGAAAACGGCCAAAGATGGCGGGAACCGATGGAAGATGGCGGGAGACGGCTGGAAATGGCGGGAAACGGCTCCGGACGGCGGGAAACCTCTTTTCAGGTAAGTGCAAAGTCTTTTTTAGGCACGCAATACCCATTTGTGGCGGGTTGGTTGCAATCCTGCTGACTACGCCAAAGCTGACTCGCCCCCTGGGCCGTGGGGCACTCGGATCCGGGCAGTAGGGAAACGATGGGAGTAGTAGTGGCAACCCGGTTCCGTGGCTCAGGGCGGTCAGACCAATGGTAGTCCGCTATGCGCTGATGATTATGTCCGACTACGCCACCCGTGGATTTGCGGTTTTTAGGAACCGCCGCTGCATGCAGACCGCTGGAGCTGATGAGGTGGGCAGCTAGGGTAGTGTGACTCCCCACGGGAAGAGTGCGGCCCCAGGGCAGTATAATGGATGATGGGAGTGATGGTAGTTAGAGTCCCAGTGCTGATAGTGCTGGAGGAGCAAAGAGCACACAGACAACAGGTTGCAGTCCAGGGTCTTTACTAGAACAGGTAAACTGACCCACAAACAGTCCCGGCTAGGAGGGGACCTGGATGTCTGAGAGCAATTGAGAGATTGGCCCTGGTCAGGGTGAGGGTGTAGGCCTACCGTGCTTTCTGCGCTCCTTCTGGCTATTTCCTCCTTATAGGGTAACAGCCCACGGTTCCGAGCTCTCCGTGTATTCTCGCCTGTATGACCTGCGACGTGGGTTCCTTTCTGCTCCCAGCCTTGTACGGCTTTGCTGGTCCCTTCTGTTGTGGCAGGGCCTCCAGGCTTCTTAGGCCAAGGAATATACAGTCCCCTGTGGACTGGTTATCTGCTGGAGAATGTGGAATCCTCCCAGCCTCAGACACCAAAGTCTGGGAAATTAAGTCCTTTATCTGCCAAGACAGGCTCTCGTCGCCTCTTGTCTCTGGCTTGTGGCTCTCCTCCTGCCACACTTCCTCTTAGGTGCAGTACAACTGTCTGTCCCTGCTCTGCTCTGGGACAAGTCTCAGTCCTGAGACAGGTCATCAAGTTCTCCCTAACCCTGCCCCAAGCACCAGCATTTATAGGGGCAGCCTGCTCCCCCTACTGGCCTGAGACAGGAGGTACTGCATGCTAATGTTCCCCTGACTAGAGAACCTCCCCCTTGCTCTCAGACACAGCTTTATTACATTTTGTGGCATCCAGGCCAGGGTGACACATATGTATGTGTGTATGTCCGGGATTGGCATCTGCACCGTCACAGCTACAGCCACAAAATTTTGCACAGTCACACGTCTGGACCCCGAGAGCGTCATAGGCTATGTTGTGAGGCGAAATTTTAACCCCGCACGTTCCAATTCACCAAATTTTGCCCCTATCTACATAATGGGGAAAAAATGAAAGGAAAAGTGTTGGAGGCAAATTGACAGCTGCCACATGTGAACAAGGGAGAATTAAAGAATGAGAGCAATGGCGCCAAAGAGTATATACCGTACAGTTGCTAAGGTGAGGCCCCGACATGGGATACTCATACTCACCCCACATGGGGATATGAACACACACACAAAATGCGCAACACACTACCACGTGCTTGAACACATATACTACCCTCAGCACACACAAAACTCATCTCACAAAGATTTATCAGGCTGCCAACAGCAACCAATCACAGCTCAGCTTCTATTTTGCTACAGTTAATTAATCTGAGCTGTGATTGGTTAATAAAGGCAACAAAGGATATTCTCAGTATAACAAAGCTTGTGTAAGGTAATAAGATGTCAGTTAGGGTGTGTTGATGGAAAGGCTGATGTCAGTCACATTACTTCTATGTGAGAGGATATAGAAACTGCCAGTTACAGACTATTTTTACCACAATAATGCCTCATAAGAAAAGGAATTTCATGGCACGAATGTCAGCTGATGCGAAAAGAAAAGCTGCATTACGGGCCAATGAAAAATGTGAAGACTGACTCACATGAGAACAGCAGCTGCTTGCTCAAGAGCCAATGAACTTTCTGAGCAGAGGGAAACAAGGCTTGCAGACATGAAAACAAGAGCTGCTTCCTCAAGAGCCAATGAACTTTCTGAGGACAGGGAAGTGAGGCTTGCAGACATGAAAACAAGAGCTGCTTCCTCAAGGGCCAATGAACTTTCTGAGGAGAGGGAAATGAGGTTTGCAGACATGAAAACAAGAGCTGATTTCCTCAAGGGCCAATGAACTTTCTGAGGAGAGGGAAGCGAGACATGCAGACAAGAGAACAAGAACTGCTTCCTCAAGAGCCAATGAACTTTCTATCTATTTGTTTTGTGGTTTTTGTGTGGAGAATAAATTCAACATTCAAACACATTCTATTTTGCTAACAGCAGTTATTAACCCAGGCGAAGCCGGGTAGTACAGCTAGTATATATATATATATAAAATTATATTTACTAACACAAGCATAACATTGACAATTAAATTTTATTCTGAACCATAATACAAAAGCCCTTAAATTTTATCAATGCAGGTGTTCAAACTGTTTTCTATTGCAATTTGTGCATGTTTGAAGTCTGCATCTTACGCTTCGACAAACTTTTTTGCACAAGTCTCTTTGGGTATTAATTTCTTGAAATGCATCTCTTATGTAATTTTTCAAAACACTAACACTTTTTGGTTTTTGACTATAAACTTTGTCCTTGAGTACCCCCCAAAAGAAAAAATCCATTGGGGTCAAGTCTGGTGAACGTGCCGGCCAATCAAGTGGGCCTCTTCGGCCAATCCATTTATTAGGAAATGTTTCATCAAGATACTTGCGGACTACTCTTGAATAATGTGGAGTGGCCCCATCTTGTTGGAAATAAAAGTCATTTGAATTAGGCTGTTGCTGTAACTGGGGAACAACTTGCTTGATTAGAATTTCGAGATACTTATCTCCTGTGACTGTTCCATGAAAAAATATTGGTCCTAAAACACCAAAACTTGAAATACCACCCCAAACATTGACACCAGGCTCATTTAGTTGTTGCTCTAATGTTAAATGCATGTTCTCATTAAACCATTAAATACAATTATGTCTGTTAATATGGCCGGATAATTTGAAAGAAGCTCCATCACTCCACATAATGTTATCTAAAATTACTGGATTTTTTTCAATTTCGTTAAGCATAATCTCACTAAATTGCAGCCGCCTGTCTGGATCATCCTCCAATAAACCATGAATTAGACGTGGACAATAAGCTTTCCACCCAATAGATTTCAGGATTCGCATGATAGAAGCTCGTGAAACTCCCAATTCCAAAGAGGCTCTTATGGTGGACTTGTGAGGAATGAAAAGTGGAATCTGATTGGTTGCTAAGGGCAACTGAGCCAGTTTAACTTTACACCATGTTTGATAAATCTCCCCCTTCATAACCTTATTAGACTTTCTGTCCACCTACTTTTGGACCACCCTGTGTATGTATGTATATATATATATATATATATATATATATATATATATATATATATATATACTGTATGTATATATACAGTACAGACCAAAAGTTTGGACATACCTTCTCATTTAAAGATTTTTCTGTATTTTCATGACTTTGAAAATTGTACATTCACACTGAAGACAACAAAACTATGAATTAACACATGTGGAATTATATACTTAACAAAAAAGTGTGAAACCACTGAAAATATGTCTTATATTATTGGTTCTTCAAAGTCTTTTGCTTTGATGACTGCTTTGCACACTCTTGGCATTCTCTTGATGAGCTTCAAGAGGTAGTCACCGGAAATGGTTTTCACTTCACAGGTGTGCCCTGTCAGGTTTAATAAGTGGGATTTATTGCCTTATAAATGGGGTTGGGACAATCAGTTGTGCTGTGCAGAAGTCTGGTGGATACACAGCTGATAGTCCTACTGAATAGACTTTTAGAATTTGTATTATGGCAAGAAAATAGCAGCTAAGTAAAGAAAAACGAGTGGCCATCATTACTTTAAGAAATGAAGGTCAGTGAAGCACACCCACACCATCACACCTCCTCCTCCATGCTTCACGGTGGGAACAAGGCATGTAGAGTCCATCCGTTCACTTTTTCTGCGTCGCACAAAGACACGGTAGTTGGAACCAAAGATCTCAAATTTGGACTCATTAGACCAAAGCACAGATTTCCACTTGTCTAATGTCCATTCCTTGTGTTCTTTAGCCCAAACAAGTCTTTTCTGCTTGTTGCCAGTCCTTAGCAGTGGTTTCCTAGCAGCTATTTTACCATGAAGGCCTGCTGCACAAAGTCTCCTCTTAACAGTTGTTGAAGAGATGTGTCTGCTGCTAGAACTCTGTGTGGCATTGACCTGGTCTCTAATCTGAGCTGCTGTTAACCTGCGATTTCTGAGGCTGGTGAATCGGATAAACTTAACCTCAGAAGCAGAGGTGACTCTTGGTCTTCCTTTCCTGGGGCGGTCCTCATGTGAGCCAGTTTCTTTGTAGTGCTTGATGGTTTTTGCAACTTCACTTGGGGACACATTCAAAGTTTGCCCAATTTTTCGGACTGACTGACCTTCATTTCTTAAAGTAATGATGGCCACTCATTTTTCCTTACTTAGCTGCTTTTTTCTTGCCATAATACAAATTCTAACAGTCTATTCAGTAGGACTATCAGCTGTGTATCCACCAGACTTCAGCACAACACAACTGATGGTCCCAACCCCATTTATAAGGCAAGACATCCCACTTATTAAACCTGACAGGGCACACCTGTGAAGTGAAAACCATTTCCGGTGACTACCTCTTAAAGCTCATCAAGAGAATGCCAAGAGTGTGCAAAGCAGTCATCAAAGCAAAAGACTTTGAAGAACCAAGAATATAAGACATATTTTCAGTTGTTTCACACTTTTTTGTTAAGTATATAATTCCACATGTGTTAATTCATAGTTTTGATGCCTTCAGTGTGAATGTACAATTTTCATAGTTATGAAATTACAGAAAAATCTTTAAATGAGAAGGTGTGTCTAAACTTTTGGTCTGTACTATACATATATATATATATACAGTATATATATATATATATTTATATTTATACTGCAGAAAAAAATAAAGGGAACACTCAAATAACACATCCTTGATCTGAATGAATGAAATATTCTTATTGAATACTTTGTTCTGTACAAAGTTGAATGTGCTAACAACAAAATCACACAAAAATCATCAATGTATGTTGTGGAATACCTATACTAACAGGACGTTCAATGGACCCTCTTTTCCTGTATCATGCGCTGCAGTCTGCCACATACCCTGCCTGCCTAACTCCTGCTATCACTACTGAATACAGTGGTGGCCAAAAGTATTGGCACCCCTGCAATTCTGTCAGATAATACTCAGTTTCTTCCTGAAAATGATTGCAATCACAAATTATTTGGTATTATTATCTTCATTTAATGTGTCTTCAATGAAAAAACACAAAAAGAATTGTCCTAAAGCCAAATTGGATATAATTCCACACCAAACCTAAAAAAGGGGGTGGACAAAAGTATTGGCACTGTTTGAAAAATCATGTGATGCTTCTCTAATTCGTGTATTTAACAGCACCTGTATCTTACCTGTGGCACCAAACAGGTGTTGGCAATAACTTGCAGCCAGTTAACATGGATTAAAGTTGACTCAACCTCTGTCCTGTGTCCTTTTGTGTACCACATTGAGCATGGAGAAAAGAAAGAAGACCAAAGAACTGTCTGAGGACTTGAGAAACCAAATTGTGAGGAAGCATGAGCAATCTCAAGGCTACGAGTCCATCTCCAAAGACCTGAATGTTCCTGTGTCTTCCGTGCGCAGTGTCATCAAGAAGTTTAAAGCCCATGGCACTGTGGCTAACCTCCCTAGATGTGGACGGAAAAGAAAAATTGACGAGAGATTTCAGCGCAAGATTGTGCGGATGGTGGATAAAGAACCTCGACTAACATCCAAACAAGTTCAAGCTGCCCTGCAGTCCGAGGGTACAACAGTGTCAACCCGTACTATCCGTCGGCGTCTGAATGAAAAGGGACTGTATGGTAGGAGACCCAGGAAGACCCAACTTCTTACCCCGAGACATAAAAAAGCCAGGCTGGAGTTTGCCAAAACTTACCTGAGGAAGCCTAAAATGTTTTGGAAGAATGTTCTCTGGTCAGATGAGACAAAAGTAGATCTTTTTGGGAAAAAGCATCAACATAGAGTGTACAGGAAAAAAAAGAGGCATTCAACGAAAAGAACACGGTCCCTACAGTCAAACAAGGCGGAGGTTCCCTGATGTTTTGGGGTTGCTTTGCTGCCTCTGGCACTGGACTGCTTGACCATGTGCATGGCATTATGAAGTCTGAAGACTACCAACAAATTTTGCAGCATAATGTATGGCCCAGTGTGAGAAAGCTGGGTCTCCCTCAGAGGTCATAGGTCTTCAAGCAGGACAATGACACTTCCAAAAGCTCTATAAAATATTTTGAGAGAAAGCACTGGAGACTTCTAAGGTGGCCAGCAATGAGTCCAGACCTGAATCCCATAGAACACATGTGGAGAGATCTCAAAATGGCAATTTGGAGAAGGCACCCTTCAAATATCAGGGACCTGGAGCAGTTTGAGAAAGAAGAATGGTCTACACTTCCAGCAGAGCATTGTAAGAAACTCACTGATGGTTACCGGAAGCGGTTGTTCGCAGTTATTTTGGCTAAAGGTTGTGCAACCAAGTATTAGGCTGAGGGTGCCAATACTCTGTCTGGCCCATTTTTGGAGTTTTGTGTGAAATGATCAATGATTTGATTTTTGCTTCATTCTCTTTTGTGTTTTTTCCTTGCAAGCAAATTAAATGAAGATAATAATACCAAAGAATTTGTGATTGCAATCATTTTCAGGAAGAAACTGAGTATTATCTGACAGAATTGCAGGGGTGCCAATACTTTTGGCCACCACTGTATATGCAGCGGGATTAATCCTTAGAAGCACTGTTAGTTCAGTTGGATATATATATATATATATATATATATATATATATATATATATGTTGTGGAATACCTATACTAACTATAAACACGTAAATATCTCCCTGATGCAGCAGCACCTCTCCCTACTCTGCCTGATTCCGGGGTAGACTGTGACGAACATAGCAGCGACAGGTCTTATATAGATCTGATGATGTTATGCGGCCAGCCAATCACTGTAATACCCACAACCAACATGGCTACGGCGTTACAGTGCATGGCAGGCAATCCCTGCATGTTCATTGGCTCTCTAAACAGCATCAAAAATGCAGGGAGGGGACCCGAGTTCCCACCTGAGCAACCCGGAAATACTCGCCGAGCTCCGAGCATGTCGAGTACAATGATGCTCGGGCGAGTACCGAGCAGTGGCGAGCACGTTTGCTCATCACTAATTGCTACGCTATCTTGAACTTTATATATGTCATTATATTGTCAATAGCTATTGAGCCTGTTCTACGCCTGAGTGGCAAGCATTTTTGTTGGTATATGGTCTCCCATGCTGGTATGTGCTGCCCCCATCATGGTATTTGTGCTGCCCCCATCCTGTCCCCCCATCCTATCCTGGCATGCATGGCGCCCATCATGCTGGTATGCATGGCTCCCTCATACCCTATCCTGGTATGTATGGTACCCCATTCCTCATCTCTATCCTGGTATGCATGCCACCCCATCCCTCATCCTGATATACATGGTACCCTTCATCCCTATCCTGGTATACATGGCCCCTCATCCCCAATCTTGGTATGCATGGCACCCCTCATCCCCAATCTTGTATGCATGGCACTCCTCATCCCCAATCCTGGAATGCATGGCACTCCTCATCCCCAATCCTGGAATGCATGGTACTCCTCATTCCCAATCCTGGTTTGCATGGCACCACTCATTCCAAATTTGATATACATGGCACCCCTCATCCCAATCCTGGTATGTATGGTACCCAATCACTCATCCTGGTATGCATGGCTTCCTCATCCCTATCCTGATATTTATAGTACCCCTCATCCTGATATGCATGGCACCCCATCCCTCATCCTGGTATGCATGGTACCCTGTATGTATATCCTGGTATGCATGGTACCCCTCATCCCTATTCTGGTATGCATGGTACCCCTCATCCTGGTATGCATGGTACCCTCATCCCTATTCTGGTATGTATGGCACCCCATCCCTCATCCTGATATACATGGTACCCTTCATCCCTATCCTGGTATACATGGCCCCTCATCCCCAATCTTGGTATGCATGGCACCCCTCATCCCCAATCTTGGTATGCATGGCACCCCTTATCCCCAATCTTGGTATGCATGGCACTCCTCATTCCCAATCCTGGAATGCATGGCACTCCTCATCTCCAATCCTGGTTTGCATGGCACCCCTCATCCCAAATTTGATATACATGGCACCCCTCATCGCAATCCTCGTATGTTTGGTACACAATCAATCATCCTGGTATGCATGGCTTCCTCATCCCTTTCCTGATATGTATGATACCCCTCATCCTGGTATGCATGGCACCCCATCCCTCATCCTGGTATGAATGGTACCCTGCATGTCTATCCTGGTATGCATGGTACCCCTCATCCCTATTCTGGTATGCATGGTACCCCTCATCCTGGTATGCATGGCACCCTATCCCTTATCCTGGTGTGCATGGTACCCAACATCCCTATTCTGGTATGTATGGTACCCCTCATCCTGGTATACATGGCACCTCTCATCCTAATTCTGGTATGTATGGCACCCCTCATCCCGCAATCCTGGTATGTATGGCCTCCTCATCCCCCAATCATGATATGCATGGCATCCAACCCCTCATCCTGGTATGCATGGCACCACATATTCCTATTCTGGTATGCATGGTACCCCTCATACCTATTCTGGTATGCATGGTACCGCTCATCCTTATTCTGGTATGCATGGTACCCTTCATCATGGTATGCATGGCACCCCATCCATCATCCTGGTATGCATGGTACCTCACATTCCTATCCTGGTATGCATGGTACTACTCATCACCAAAGCTGGTATGCATGGCAGCCCTCATTCCCAATCCTGGTTTGCATGGCACCCCTCATCCCAAATTTGATATACATGGCACCCCTCATCCCAATCCTGGTATGTATGGTATCCAATCCCTCATCCTGGTATGCATGGCTTCCTCTTCCCTATCCTGATAGGTATGGTACCCCTCATCCTGGTATGCATGGCACCCCATCCCTCATCCTGGTATGCATGGTACCCCGCAACCCTATTCTGGTATGCATGGTACCCCTCATCCTGGTATGCATGGCACCCTATTCCTCATCCTGGTGTGCATGGAACCCCACATCCCTATTCTGGTATGTGTGGTACCCCTCATCCTGGTCTACATGGCACCCCTCATCCCAATTCTGGTATGTATGGCACCCCTCATCCCCCAATCCTGATATGCATGGCACCCAACCCCTCATCCTGGTATGCATGGCTCCCTGATCCCCAATCCTGGTATGTATGGCCCCCTTATTCCTATCCTGGTATGCATGGCACCACATATTCCTCTTCTGGTATGCATGGTAACCCTCATATCTATCCTGGTATGCATGGTACCCCGCAACCCTATTCTGGTATGCATGGTACCCCTCATCCTGGTATGCATGGCACCCTATTCCTCATCCTGGTATGCATGGCAACCCATCCCTCCTCCTGGTGTGCATGGTACCCCACATCCCTATTCTGGTATGTATGGCACCCCTCATCCTGGTCTACATGGCACCTCTCATCCCAATTCTGGTATGTATGGCACCCCTCATCCCCCAATCCTTATATGCATGGCAGCCAACCCCTCATCCTGGTATGCATGGCTCCCTGATCCCCAATCCTGGTATGTATGGCCCCCTCATTCCTATCCTGGTATGCATGGCACCACATATTCCTATTCTGGTATGCATGGTAACCCTCATTCCTATTCTGGTATGCATGGTACCCCTCATCCCTATTCTGGTATGCATGGTACCCCTCATCCTGGTATGCATGGCACCCCATTCATCATCCTGGTATGCATGGTACCCCGCATTCCTATCCTGGTATGCATGGTATTCCTCATTCCCAAAGCTGGTATGCGTGGCACCCCTCATCTCCACTCCTGGTATGCATAGCACCCCTCACACCTTTCCTGGTATGCATGGCACCCCTCACCACAAATACTGGTATGCACAGCACCCCTCACCCCCAATCCTGGTATGCATGGCCCTCCTCACCTCCCAATCCTGGTTTGCATGTACTCCTTACCCCCCAGTCCTGGTATGCATGGTACCCCTCACCCCCCAATGCTGGTATGCATGGTACTCCTCACCCCCCAATCCTGGTATGCATGGTCTCATCACCCCTCAATCCTGGTATGTGTGGCCCCCTCATCCCCCAATCCTGATATGTGTGGCCCCCTCATCACCGAATCCTGGTATGCGTGGCCCCCTCATCACCCAATCCTGGTATGTGTGGCCCCCTCATCACCCAATCCTAGTATGTGTGGCCCCCTCATCATCAATCCTGGTATGTGTGGTCCCCACATCCCTTTCATGCTGCACACATACAAAAAAAAAACACTTATACTCACCTTTCTTCCCTGTGTTCCAGTGAAGTGGTGTCCGGTCCTGCTGGAGGCTGGGGGTGTAGTTTGGCGCTGGAGTACGCGCGTGCCCATACTGCCCTGTCCGGCGCCATTTTGCTGAAGACACTGCAAATGTGTCTTCAGTAAAATTGCGCTGGGTAGCGCTATGCGCATGCGCCGATTCCGATGCCTCACTCCTTCCTCGGTCTCTGGTGAGAAGAGAGGCGCCGCGGCAATGGTCCTCCCGGTCAGGTAAGTATGTAAGTATGGCGCCGGAGATTGCGGTATGTGTTCATTGTCTACGCATACCGCGATCTCCGGCGCCATACACTCCTCTTACCTGTAACGGCTCCTTGCGTTCTTCTGCCTGGAGCCAGACTGCGCAGGCGTGTCGTGCTTGCGCAGTCTATAGAGGCTTCAGACAGAGGGACGTTTGTAGCGTTATATTATAGATTATAATGTATAATATAATAATCTACAGCCATGGACATCATCTTGTCCTAATGTCAGGTTCAAATCAGAATATTAACCCCTTTACCCCCGAAGGTTCTTTGCAGGTTAACGACCAGGTCAATTTTCACAATTCTGATCAATGTAACTTTATGAGGTAATAACTCTGGAACGCGTCAACGGATCCCACTGCTTCTGAGATTGTTTTTTCGTGATATATTGTAACTAGCTATTGAACCCGTTCTACTCCCTGGTGGCGAGCATTTTATTGATATATGGTCTCCCATGCTGGTATGTGCTGCCCACCTCCTGTTATGTGCTGCCCCCATCCTGGTATTTGTGCTGCCCCCATCCTGGTATTTGTGCTGCCCCCATCCTAGTATTTGTGCTGCCCACAACCTGGTATTTGTGCTTCCCAATCCTGTTCCCCCATACTGTTATGTGCTGCACCCATCTTATCCTGGAATGCATGGCACCCTTCATCCCTATCCTGGTATACATGGCACCCCTCTCCCTATCCTGGTATGCATGGCACCCCTCACCCCCAATCCTGGTATGTATGGCACCACTCATCCCAATACTGGCATGCATGGCGCCCCTCATTCCTCATCCTGGTATGCATGACACCCCTCACCTCCATCCTGGTATGAATGGCACTCCTCACACCTATCCTGGTATGTGTGGTACCCCTCATCCTGGTATGCATGATACCCCTCATTCCTATCCTGGTATGCATGGCACCCCATCTCCCTCATCCTCGTATGCATGGTACCTCTCATCCGTATCCTGGTATGCATGGTACCCCTCATCCCTATCCTGGTATGCATGGCCGCCCACAACCCTATCATGGTATGCATGGTACCCTCATCCCTATCTTGATATGCATGGCACCCCTCATCCCCAATCCTGGTATGCATGGCACCCCTCACACCTATCCTGGTATGCATGGCACCCCTCACCACCAATCCTGATATGCATAGCACCCCTCATCCCCAATCCTGGTATGCATGGCACCCCTCACCACCAATCCTGATATGCATGGCACCCCTCACCCCCAATCCTGGTATGCATGGCACCCCTCACCCCAAATCCTGGTATGCATGGCACCCCTCATACCCAATCCTGGTATGCATGGCTCCCATCAGCCCCAATCCTGGCATGCATGGCGCCCCACATCCTGGTATGCATGGCCCCCTCATCCTTATCCTAGCATGCAAGGGCCCCTCACCCCCATCCTAGTATGCATGGCACTCCTCATCCCTATCCTGGTATGCATGATATCCCATCTCTCATCCCTATCCTATTATGTATGGTACCCCTCATCCTGGTATGCATGGTACCCCTCATCCCTATCCTGGCATGCATGCTACCCCTAATCCCTGTCATGGAATGCATGGTGCCCCTCATCCCTATCCTATTATGCATGGCAACCGTCATCCCCAATTCTGGTATGCAAGGTACCCGTCATCCCCAATCCTGGTAAGCATGGCACCCCACATCCCTAATCCTAGTATGCATGGCACCCGTCATCCGCAATCCTGGTATGCATGGCACCCCTCATCCCCAATCCTGGTATGCATGGCACTCCTCATCCCCAATACTGGTATGCATGGCACCCATCACACCTATCCTGGTATGCATGGCACCCCTAACCACCAATCCTGATATGCATGGCACCCCTCACCCCCAATCCTGGTATGCATGGCACCCCTCATCCCAAATCCTGGTATGCATGGCACCCCTCATCCTCAATCCTGGTATACGTAACATCCCTGATCCATCCCCAATCCTGGTATGCATGGCACCCCTCATCCCAATCCTTGTATGTATGGCACCCCTCATCCTTATCCTGGTTTGTATTTTACACTCCGCTGTTAGGTAGGGAGAGCAATCTTATTAGGTTCTATCCAGGGTAAGTTTGTCTGAATTAATTGCTAATTTCATATTATATTCTCCTTACATGGTATCCTGTTTTTGAGATATATGTGTAGTTTTTTCTCACTTGTACTATAGAGTACACTTTTAAGGATAACTATTAAAAGTTAATTTTTATTGGGTATTTTTTCTGTCTATGGTTCTCTGGTAAATATATATACCCTATTACCAATTTTGTTTGGTGAATATTTTTCTGGTTTTTCTTGAGAGTATTATGGCTGGATTTTTGTCGGGACCTTTAAACACTAACAGATGGTTGAACAAGGCTAAGGAAGTTTTTTCAGGGACTGAGTGTGGGGTCATTATTTCAACAGAGCCCAGTATTAAGAATGTCTGCGGATTTATTAGAAGTCTATTAAGAAAACATCAAGTCATGGTGGGAGGTCCAATTATTGGACAGCTATATAAAACAAGGGATAGTGCCACGTGGCCTAAGGATTAACTTGTTACCAGTACATAGGAGCAGGTCAGTTTCACTTTTATCTAAGTGGGAGAAAGAATCTACAGCCTCATCTTTGAGGTTTATGCAAATCCTACTAGAGGAAGAAAAGGTCACTTTTGAGAAGTCTGCAGCCACCCTTAAAGAGCAGATAGATAGGGCCCTTAACTTTAAGTCGGCATTGGACTTCTCCACAAGAGAAGAAGCACTGAGGGTGTCAGTAGAAAAATATCAACTCGTTCTGAAAGATAGAAAACATAAACGATTCACTAGAGATTTGACTGATTTTAGGGAAAAACGAGCATATCCTGCCCTAAATAGTAAGGGTGGCCCAACGACGGACATCTCCTCCTCTGATCTGGAGTCCTCTGATACTGAACGTACTCCGAGGGAAGCCCCTAGACTGTCTAGTAGATCTAGGGGGCAAGGAAGGAGAGGGTTTGGTAGAAGATGGCAAAATCGAGGTTATTCAGGCCAGGGTCCATCTTTCTCCACATCACCATCTATGGGATTATTCTCTACTTCAACTCCCTCTTTTTTAGAGAACAGGGAAGCACGCTACCATTTGCGGGAAAGAATGGTGAATTACAATCGTTAGCCAATAAGATAATACCACATCGATTACATGCAGGTAATGATAGGAATGTGATAAATTTGTCCTCACACACTCTTACAGAGACTGAACGAAGGGTCTTAGGGACAGGACTGTCCTTTGTACCAACTACTCGCTTTGACCCTTTTTCGTGGGTTAAAGATATTCACCTATTCTTGAGGAAGTTGAGATGGAGAAAGTTTTTTGCACTCAATGACAAAAATAAATGTTTACATTTGGGCATCTCAATGGAGGATCTCCAGGATGTTCATCTCTTAGCTGAACTTGAAAACGAGGGCACTCGTGGATTGGGAGAGGGCCCTTTCTCGGATTTAAAACCTAAAAGTAGTAAAATGCCACCTGTAGGAGATATTGGTAGTATAGATATTTTTTCGTCGTTAGTCACGGAGGAAATCAGGAGAATAAATCCAAGGGCACATAGGGTGAACCCCAATTTTACATTTGATGAACGGAGAGCATTACAGGATTTGAGTGGTGACACTTCCCTTATCATAAAACCCTCCGATAAGGGAGGGAACATAGTGCTTCTAGATTGTGATCAATATGTTTCTATGTGTATGAATATTCTTTCAGATACCATGACATATCAGGTATTACAGGGTGATCCTACATCTGCTTTTATGAGGACCATATCTGACATTCTGCAACAAGCTAGACAAAATAATCTGATTTCATTGAGTGAACTGAATTTTCTGCTTCCAAAATTTCCTGTGATTGCAACTTTTTATGCCCTTCCTAAGGTTCATAAGGGCTATCCACCATTGAAAGGGAGGCCAATAGTTTCAGGTGTGGATGCATTGAGTCAAAACTCAAGCATCTATCTTGATCAGATGCTTAGATCTTTTGTTACAGCTCTCCCATCCTATCTGAGAGACACAACAGATTTATTAACAAAATTGGATGACATTACAGTTGATCCTGGTACTATTTTGGTTTCCATAGACGTGGAGGCATTGTATTCTAGTATCCACCATACGGCTGGTCTGATGGCAGTGGAGTCCTTTTTGAAAACAAGGGGAAACCACTTGATCCCACACAACGAATTCATTCTTCGGTTGCTTGATTATGTTCTTACGCATAATTTTTTTCTTTTTCATGGGAGATTCTACCACCAGCTTAGGGGCACAGCGATGGGGAGCCCCTGTGCCCCCACTTATGCTAATTTGCTCCTTGGCTGGTGGGAGGACAACATAGTCTTTGGGGACGAGGATGTCGTCGGGGGCCCCCACATTCAATTTTGGGGCCGATACATTGACGACATCCTCGTCCTCTGGACTGGAGATGAGGAGTCCTTCATTGGGTTCATACAGCGCCTCAATGAAAATGATTTGGACCTTAAATTTACTTATGAGATAGGAGGTAAAAAGATTGCCTTTTTGGATGTTATAATATCAATTGATGAATCTGGCTCATTGAGATCACCTATCTTTAGAAAACCATCAGCAGCAAATAGCCTATTAAAATGGGATAGTTATCATCCGGTTCCTTTGAAACAAGGGATCCCTAAAGGCCAGTTCTTAAGATTAAGGAGAAATTGCTCCTCTACCTCTGACTATTTTCATAAGGCTAGGGACCTTAAGGACCGTTTTTCTGATCAGGACTATCCAACAAGGGTGATCAATAGAGCATTTAATCATGCCTTTAAACAGGATAGATCTAAATTACTGGTGTCTCACTCCAGGCCCGAACAGACCTCCCTTACTAGGCTAATTGGAACATATGATGATCAACATCCTAGGATTATGACAATCCTGAGAAAATATTGGGGTATCTTGAGGACAGATCCGGATGTTTCCAAATGGATTGCAGACTATCCCTCTGTCACCTTTAGGAGAGGCAGATCTGTCAAAGATCACCTAGTACATAGTCACTTTGTGCCCCCCAAGAAGGAGGGGACCTGGTTGGATAGGAGGTCTACTGGTACTTTTAGATGTGGACAGTGCACTTATTGTCGTTATGTCTCCATCTCAGATACATTTGTGAGCTCTGTAACTGGACGCACCTATAGGAACAAACATTTTGCTAATTGTAAAACAATAGGTGTGGTCTATGTATGTACGTGCACTTGCCCAAAAGACTATGTGGGAAAAACCAGAAGACAATTTAAAGTACGTATTGGTGAACACTTAGGTGACATCCGAAACAAGCGAGATACTCTACTAGCGAAACACGTCAATACACACCATGGAGGTGATTTAAATTCTATTACATTTCGTTCTATTGAAGTGGTGAGTCCCTCAGTGCGACAGGGGGACTGGGATAAAAGAATTCTGCAGCGGGAGTCCAGATGGATTTTCTGGCTGGAATCTCTGAATCCCGGGGGTATTAATGAACAGTTAAGCTTTTCTAGCTTTGTATAGCCTTACTGTTGTTTCAATTAGCCTTACGGATAAAAATCCTGATCAGCCTTTTTTATATATCTACAGATAGTCCCGGTGTGTGTATTCACCATACTGGTGGACTGTAATACTGGCTTAGTTACTCACACATAAGTGGATAATATGCTACCTATCCCCCCCCCCTTTTCTTTGGGGATGGATGCACATCTTTTTAATTATGGTGGAATATTCAGCTCATCTTGTGATTTTCTGGGTCTATTGTTTTGTGGTAGTGATTGTCTCTTGCATGTTCCCGTTGAACTGAGAGTAGCGGTATGCTCCATGCAGATAGTGAAACGCAGTCTGCGTTCCACCTGGTGGTTCCAGGAAGTGACGTAAAAAGCGGGAGGATACGTACTTTGCTTACGCATTCTTCGTACGATCCCTTAGCTAATACCC
The DNA here is from genome assembly GCF_046119375.1 of Phyllobates terribilis. Taxonomy (NCBI): domain Eukaryota; kingdom Metazoa; phylum Chordata; class Amphibia; order Anura; family Dendrobatidae; genus Phyllobates; species Phyllobates terribilis. The sequence goes on along the minus strand of NW_027362769.1, from coordinate 15,246,661 downwards.
TGGGCTACGCAATCGGAAATGACGTATTACGTTGGGACCGGAAGTGATGTTAAACACGGTGGTACGCTAGTTTCTTAAAGCTTGCATCTCGTAGTCAGGGTAACGCTGGGATTGATCACTGGTGAAATTAATCTCGTGGCACATGGCATTCCACAGATATATAGGGATGAATCCCACCATTGAACATGCTGTTGGACTCCGGTATACAAGGAGCTATTATGCGGGCATCTATTATGGCTCATCTCCTCTAATATTTCTTGTCCCCTGATGAGCCCCACATTGAGGAGGGGGTGAAACGCGTAGGGACGAAGGGACTAATCCTAAGGAATAACTTTACTGCTGATGATTTTACACCAGTCTGAGGGACCTTGAAAATTGATGCCTGGAGTGCTGTTACTATTTTGGGGAGTTCTGAATTGTGGATTGACTATATTCAGTTATGTATATAAAAAAGGACATCTAATGGACACCACTCAAGGCACTGTGTGAATCTCAGATGAACTAGAGATTAAGATAAGTGTATTACTATTTCTTATTTGGTCTGATTAGTACACATTTTTACAGATTCCAGTGGGTTGGGACAAAGGGATTAATTATAACCTTATTTGCGGATGACTTTACACCAGTCTGAGGAATCTTATAATATTGATGTCTGGAATATTGCTATTATAGCTTTGGGAAATTTTGTATTGTGGATTGACTACATTTAGTCATTGTACTAAAGGCCAACTAATTGATATCATTTATGGCATTGCTTGAATCCTAGTTTGATTGGGGATGAAAATATTCTTAATATTTTTTTCGGACTTGCTCTGACTGGTACACATGTCTATCTATTTATATTAGTGGGCTACTGTAAATCAAAAACCTTCTATTTGTGCAACTATATCTATTTTTGCCCACTCCCCACTGATATGGTATTGTTGTAATTTTTTATATTGAGCATGTCAATTATGACATGAATAGTCTACAATTGGTCCATTTATATGTATGTGTGTGGCATCTTTTGACTGTGTAGGGATACCTAGGGAAAGGAGAGGGACAGCCTCCGAGGAGCGGGGACACCATCTGAACCTTAGGGTGAAAAACACTCCGCTGTTAGGTAGGGAGAGCAATCTTATTAGGTGCTATCCAGGGTAAGTTTGTCTGAATTAATTGCTAATTTCATATTATATTCTCCTTACATGGTATCCTGTTTTTGAGATATATGTGTAGTTTTTTCTCACTTGTACTATAGAGTACACTTTTAAGGATAACTATTAAAAGTTAATTTTTATTGGGTATTTTTTCTGTCTATGGTTCTCTGGTAAATATATATACCCTATTACCAATTTAGTTTGGTGAATATTTTTCTGTTTTTTCTTGGTTTGTATGGTACCCCATCCCTCATCCTGGTATGCATGTTACCCTTCATCCCCAATCCTGGTAGGCATGGCACCCCTCATCCCCAATCCTGGTATGCAAGGCACCACTCATCTCCAATCCTGGTATGCATAGTGTGTCACCTCAGGCCTGAATGCCACAAATATTAAAGGCAGTGTCTGAGAGCAGGAGGGAGGTTCCCTGGTCAGGGACAATTAGCATACAGCTCCTCCTGTCCCAGGCCAGTAGGGGGAGCTGGCTGCCCCTATAAAAGCTGGAACTGGGGGCAGGGTTAGAGGAGAACTGGATGACCTAGCTCAGGACTGAGACTAGTCCCAGAGAAGGAGGGACAGTTCAGCTGTAGCCGAGGAGTCCGTGAGGCAGTGGAGAAGCTGCGAGCCAGGGACAGGCGACAAGAGCCGGTCCTGGCTGATAGAATCACTACCGGACATTGGGGTCCGAGGCTGTCAGGGTTGCAAGCCAGGCAGCAGAGAACCAACCCGCAAGGAATTTCAGGTCCCTTGGCCTAAGAAGCCTGGAGGCTCCGCCATACAGAGGGACCAGTACAGCATGGAGAAGCAACAAGTACCTAAGGCCCGAGTCGTAAGCCATACAGGCGAAGTACACGGCCATCTCAGGGACGTGGGCTATTACACCGCGAAAAGGGGGATAGTCAGCAAGGGCAGAGAGAGAACACTAAGCCTTCACACTCACCCTAACCAGTGGGGCTCGCCCGAATGCTCTCAGATACCCAGGTCCATTCCTAACCGGTACTCCTGTTGGGTCAGTAATAATATCTGCAGTAAAAGACCCTAGACTGCATTTTTGGACTCTGTGTGATTTCTGCTGCGTCTGCACCACCACCCCCAGCATCCTCTTACACTGCCCTGAGGCTATACTCTTCCCTTGGGGAGATATCCTATCCCTGTGCTGCACACTAACACCAGCCTCAGCGGTCTGCCTTGCAGCGGCGGTCATCCTTGACCGCAATCCACCGGTGACGTAGTTGGACATTCCATAACTCTACAAACAGACTGCCACAGCATTTGGTCTGACCACCCTGAGCCACGGGATCGGGTTGCCACTACTACCCCCATCATTGCACTGAAACCCGGTTCCGGGTACCCCACGGCCCAGGGGGCAAGTCAGCTTTGGCGTAGTCGGCAGGATTGTGACCAACCTGCCACAAACGGGTATTGCGCGCCTGAAAAAGACTGTACACGTACCTCAAAAGGAAGTTTCGGAGCCGTTTCTCGCCATCTTCAGTCGTTTCCCGCCATCTTCAGCCGTTTTCCAGCCATCGGACGCCATCTTCGGGATGCCGCGCGGGAAGAAGAGGGGCGTGGACGTCAAAACCGCGAGAGACCTGAAGCCCCACCCTATGCACCGACGCTGCGCAAGGTCCTGGAAGGAGAGAGAGCGATGCTGACGTCACCAGGACGCGACGCAAGGTCCTCGCCCGGAGCAGCACCAGCGGAGCCGCGGCCTACGGAAGAGGATCAACGGAAGGTAGGCCACGGTTAACTAAGGGGGAGGAAGATGACAGACGCGGAGGGACCCTCTCCAACCAGCGTGGCTGCAGCAGCAGTGATGCCGTTCTCCATGCCCTACATCCCCGGAGCAGCCTGGCTGCCCCAATACTTAGGGGAATCCCATACATTAACTGACTTTAAGGAAAGGCTGCACAGTTTATTTAAAGTTTATCCCCTGACAGAAGAACCGAAAGTGAGTATTCTGACGGGGCAGCTAACAGGTGCAGCCCAGCGGGAAGTGAAATCATGGTCAGATGAGGAGAAAAGGACTGTAAAGGACATTCTGACCCGGCTGCGGAGTACCTTTGATACCCGTACCTCAGCAGAAATCAAAATGCGGTTCTATGGCTGTAAGCAGCGAGCCCAAGATAGTATCAGAGACTATGCCTTGAACCTGCAAGAAGCTCTGGGAGCAATCAAGCAAGCTGACCCTGGCAGCGTGCAGGACACCGATAAACTGTTGACTGACCAGTTATAGAAGGTCTGCTGTCCGGCGCCCACAGAACCCAGCTGCGCCTCATGGCCCTACAGAACCCCGAGTTGACTTTTGCGCAGTTCAAAGATAGGGCCATCCGGGTGCTCCGAGAACCCGCACCAGGTGGGGCTGTAGTTTCCCGGCGCCCTGCCATCACTTACCACCAGGGGGCGGCGCCTTACCCCGCAGACCTTGTGGGGACTGATGCACAGGCTCTAAATCCATCCCAGCCTGCAACCCTGCACCATCAGGTCCAAGAACTAACAAAGAGTGTGGCTGCACTGACCAGGACCGTACAGTCATTGCAGATGGAACCGTCAAGACCAATCAAGCTGGCTTCCAGTCCGGAGGATATCCCGTGGCGTTGACAGAGGAGGATCCTGTCGTTCAGAGGGAGGCCCGCCGACCGTTACACTGAGGATGGACAGTCAATTTGCCGCCGTTGCAGCCAGCCAGAACACATAGCCAGGTACTGTACTTTAAATGGGTCCGACCTGGGGCAGAGGGCCAACCCCCAGGCATAAGGTCATCAGGCCCGTCTAATTGGCGTGATAAGTATGTGGGGGGATGCCCGGTCTTACCTGTAGTGCTGGACGGTATCCCCATGAGTGCACTACTGGACACCGGGTCTCAAGTGACTACCATCCCCTACGTACTTTTCAAGCAGTACTGGAGTGACACTGATATAACACATTATCCAGACGATGACTTAAGCATTAACCCGTGCCGCAGGTGGGCCAACCCGTGCCGCAGGTGGGGTTCAGAGAGATGACTATCAAGATTGGTAAGGTTGAACTGCCGGCACAGGGAGTGATCATTGTGGACATTGACTGTCGTGAAAGTCACCCTAAAATAACCTTGGGTACTAATGTGATTGAAAACTGTCTTTCAGAAGTAATTGTAATTTTGCAGCAGGTGGCGATGAATGTGAGCTCCAGCCAACAGAGGGTCCTCCAGAAACAGATAAGAGCCCTGATGAGACGGCAACAGGTAGAACTGTCTGGTGGTGAGATCGGTAGCGTGAGGATGAGCGACCCGTTCGCCATTGCCATGCCTCCCAAAAGTGAAATGATGATCTGGTGTCGGACTGCAATCAGGTTAAGAGGTAGAGACTACCAAGCCATGGTAGAACCTGTGTACTCAGACAGCAGGCCCACCATTTTGACAGCCAGGGGGGTGGTTGATGTCCGCCATGGAAGGGTGCCCGTCCGGATCTTAAACATCGGGGAAAGGGAAGTACACTTGCCCCGGTACGCTACACTAACCAAATTATTTGCCGTCGAACACAATGCTAACAGGGTCGTGGAACCCTTGCCTCCATCTTCCCCGGTGGAGGGTAATGGCTCCCAGAAACACAAGGAGGACTGGTGCCAGAAACTCAATGTGGGTGCTGACTCCACTCCCCTGCACCAAAAACAAGGAGTCTACCAGGTGGTTCAAGAGTACGAGAGAATTTTTAGTAAGCACCCGCTAGACTTCGGCCGAGTAAAGGGAGTGGAACACCACATCCCCACGGGGAGCCACCCACCAATAAAAGAGAGACACAGACCTGTACCCCCTGCACATTATCAGAATGCAAAGGGCATGCTGAGAGAAATGAAAGAAGCTGGGGTCCTTAGAGATAGCTGTAGCCCCTGGGCAGCCCCCTTGGTTCTGGTAAAAAAAAAAGACGGTACCATGAGAATGTGCGTGGACTATAGACAAATCAATCGTATCACCCATAAAGATGCGTACCCGTTGCCTAGGATAGAGGAGTCTTTAGCCGCACTAAAATCAGCTAATTTCTTCTCTACTTTGGACCTTACTTGCGGGTACTGGCAGGTTCCTGTGGCAGAGGCTGACAAGGAGAAGACCGCCTTCACCACCCCGATGGGATTGAGCGAATTCAACTGTATGCCCTTCGGGCTCTGCAAAGCACCAGGGACCTTCCAGAGGCTGATGGAATGCTGTCTAGGGCACCGAAACTTCGAGACGGTCCTACTTTACCTGGACGACGTGATTGTGTATTCGAAGACTTACGAGGACCATCTAAAGCACCTGGCCGAGGTGTTTGAAGCCCTGGCAGGCTATGGCCTGAAGGTGAAACCCTCAAAGTGTCACCTGTTGAAACCGAAGGTCCAGTACCTAGGACACGTGGTGAGTGCAGAGGGAGTAGCCCCCGACCCCGACAAGGTTACAGTCATTAAGAGCTGGCCAAGCCCCTCTAATATCAAAGAAGTGAGGCAATTCCTCTGGTTGGTAGGCTACTACCGAAGGTTCATCCTCGGGTTCACAAAGATGGCAGCTCCAATGCAGGACCTCCTGATAGGTCAATCCAAGTCCAGAAGCCAAAAGCCACCCTTCAAGTGGGACAAGCCGGAAGAGGAGTCCTTCCGCCAGTTGAAGATGGCCATCAAGGGGGATGAGATCCTGGCCTACCCCGATTATGGCCAGCCTTTTATCCTCCACAGTAATGTGGGGTTAGGAGCCGTACTGTCCCAAAACCAACAGGGCAGAGAAAGGGTGATCGCGTATGCCAGCCGGAAGCAGAGGCCCACTGAAAGAAACCCGGAGAATTACAGCTCCTTCAAGCTAGAATTCTTGGCAGTGGTGTGGGCCATCACAGAGTGGTTTAAGCATTACCGGGCCTCCGCAAATTTCACTGTGTACACGGACAATAACCCATTGACACATCTCGACAATGCAAGACTAGGTGCCCTAGAACATCGGTGGATGGCCCGGCTGTCAAATTATGACTTCACAATCAAATACCGGGCAGGCAGAACCAACGCCAAGGCAGACGCCCTATCAAGAATGCCCCACCTACCTGAAGGAGAAGAAGACTCGGAAGAGCTTGAGGAAGTAGAGCTCCCTGCGTTCCACCGGTATGCGGCCACTCAGTATTCTCACCGGGTTAGAGACAAAGACCTAACCACCGTCATGTTCAACCCCTTACCCCACCACGGCTGGGCTGAAACGCAAGATAGTGATCCTGCAGTTCGCCTGGTGAAAGACCTGTTAACCCAGGCAGATACTAGCTCTGGACCATGTGAAGTTGGCTCCAAGCCGGTCCGGCTACGTTTATGCCCTCACGATTGTGGACCATTACTCCCGGTTCTTGGTGGTGGTCCTCGTAAAAGACTTGAGAGCCCAAACAGCGGCCAGAGCCTTCCAACAAAACTTCATTGCACTGAAGCCCGGTTCCGGGTACCCCACGGCCCAGGGGGCGAGTCAATAGCACTAGTGTACTCAAGATGCTTGGAGCTCGCCGAGTACTTGCGCGATGCTAGGTCGGATGCTCGGGTCAGCCCCCTGCATGTTTGACGCTCTTTAGAGCGCCAAATAACATGCAGGGATTGCCTGCCACTCATTCTAACGCCGCAGCCAAGGTGGTTGTGGCATTACAGTGATTGGCTGGCCGAACAGCGTCATCAGGTCTATATCAGACCTGGCGCCGCTGTGCTCGTCACTGTCTCTCCGGAATCAGGCAGAGTAGGGAGAGGTGCTGCTGCGTCAGGGAGAGATTTGCTTGTGTATTAGGTAGTGTAGGGAGAAAAAACGTACATTACACAAATCCATCTTAACAAACAGTCCTTCTGAGGACTAACTAATCCATCTGCAGAGATATCAGGCAGGCAGGGTAGATAGGCAGGCAGTGTATATAGCAGACTGCAGTGCATATAGCACAAGAGGCTCCATTCCAATTCTGCCTTCTGCTGCTGTTAGATATTTCTACACAAAGGCTGAGGTCTAAGGGGCCAGAAACACTATTTTTTGGATCTTAATCCTCATTATTTGCTTAAAAAGCAATCCAGAGAACACCGTTTTTCTGCGCCATTTGCTTGTTTGCACTGTAGAATACAACCAGGTCCTTTCCGTATTACAGCACTAGAAATCCAGCTATTTAAAACTGTAGTTTGCCCGTCACACAGATCACATATAATTGTGCTGAAAATACTATCATTTCTGGCCTCCATTACAATTTTTTTTCACTGTGTCAGCGAAGTTTTTGACACCGGTTTGCTTATCAAACTAGTTACCTACAGGCCAGGTATTTAAAACTCTGTATTCTCCATCACACGGATCACATTTATGTTGTCAGAAAATACTGCCATTTCTGGCCTCCATTAAAAATTTCTTTCAGTGTGTCAGTGAAGCAATTCACACTAGTTTGCTGTTCAAACTAGTTACCTACAGGGCTGATATTTAAAACTCTGTTTTCTCCGTCACACGGATCACATATAAGTTCGCTCAAAACTCAGTCATTTGTAGCGAGCGTGGAAGATACTGTCCTCCATTTAAAATGGGCAAGGCGCGTGGCAAGGGACGGGGAACTGGACTTGATGGTGATGGTGCATGCAGAGGCCGAGGACAAGGCCGTGGGCAAATTGAAATTGTGCCACAACAAACACCCATATCTTCTTGCCCAACCTTCCTGTCCCAATTCCTAGGGGACCGCAGCACACCACTATTGAACCCAGAGCAGTGTGAAAAGGTTGTTGGTTGGATAGCGGACAATGCTTCCAGTCACTTAACTACCACCACCTGTATTCCACACGGTCAAGTCTTAGTAGCCGTGAGTCTGGACCGCATATTCCTCACCCTGATCCTCCTTCCACCCATCTGTTAGAACCCTCCTGTTATTGAGTGATAATTCAATCTTTACTAAGCTGGAGAAATGTGAGTACGTTGTGCAGAAAATTAGTTTTTTGGGCTACATTGTCTCCAGCGAGGGCTTTGAGATGGACCCGGTGAAGGTTCAGGCTGTGCAGGAATGGCCTAGGCCTATTGGTTTGAAATCTATACAGAGATTTTTGGGTTTTGCCAATTATTACAGGAAATTCATTAAGAATTTTTCTGTAATTGTTAAGCCTCTAACCGATCTCACCAGGAAAGGTGCGAATACGGCCCAGTGGACTACTGAGGCCATTGAAGCGTTTAAGTATCTCAAAGAGAGGTTCAGTTCTGCTCCTATCCTTATGCAGCCTGATGAGACTAAGCCTTTTTTGGTCGAGGTCGATGCTTCATCGGTGGGGGTCGGAGCAGTTTTGACTCAGGAGAACAGGGATGGAGTACATCCTTGTGCCTTCTTTTCAAAAAAAAATTTCGGAAACCAAACTGAATTATGATGTTGGAAATCGGGAGATGCTGGCTATTAAACTCACGTTTGAACATTGGAGTCATTTTTGGAAGGCGCTATATTTCCTATTCAGGTGTTCACAGATCATAAGAATTTGATCTATCTGGATGCTGCCAAGCGCTTGAATGCCCGTCAAGCTAGGTGGGCACTTTTTTTCTGTTACCTATATCCCTGGTACTAAGAATGTTAAAGCCAATGCTTTATCTCGCAGCTTCTCTCCGACGGTCGGTGCCGAGGAGGAGGAGAGCATTTTACAGAAAGGAGTTGTGGTGGCGGCATTGGACTCCGTTTTGGAGACTGGGAATCTGAAAGCTCAAGATGATGCTCCATCTAACACTCCCCATGGGAGGTTGTTCATGCCTAGAACATTTAGGAGAGATTTGTTTATGGAGTGTCATGAGTCTCGGTTGGCCGGTCATCCAGGAATTTCAGAGACTAAGAGACTTATCAGTCACAGTTTTCGGTGGCCTGGATGGCAGAAGGAAGTCATCAAGTGGGTGCATCAAAGTACAGTGTGTGCTAGGTCGAAGGCTTCACATACTCCTGCTGCAGGGTTGCTTTGCCCTCTGGAGGTTCCTAGTGCAGCTTGGATGCATCTCACAATGGATTTTATTACTGATCTTCCTGTGTCTGAGGGTTTTACTGTCATCTGGGTGGTCGTGGACCATTTTAGTAAGATGTGTCATTTGGTTCCATTCATTAAGTTGCCCTGCGCCAAGACACTCGCTAAGGCGTTTGTTAAGGAGATTGTCAAGCTTCATGGCGTTCCCACGGATATTGTTTCTGATAGAGGACCTCAGTTTGTGGATCGCTTTTTGCGTGCTTTTTGTGAAAGGTTGGGGAGTCCATTTGTCATTTTCGTCTGGGTATCATCCTGAGTTTAATGGACAGACTGAAAGGAAGAACCAGAATGTTAAACAGTTTTTGCCTTGTTTGGTGGCGGACAATCAAGAGGTGTGGTCTGAGTTTCTGCCTCTCACAGAATTTGCTCTTAACAATCATACATCCTCCTCCGCTGGGTGTTCTCCTTTTTTTTGTTGTTCATCCGTCTTTTGGTTCGTTCTCCAAATTGGGGTCGGCTGTGCCGGAGGAGGAGAATTTTTCCGGTGATTTGGAGAGAGTTTGGACTAATGTACATTGCAACCTTCAAGAGGCTAAGAAGAAGTCTAAGATGTATTTTGACAGGAAACATAAGGAGTTTTTTTTTACTGAGGGTGACATGGTTTGGTTGTCCTCAAGGAACCTGCCATTGAGGATTCCCTCTAAAAAACTGGGTCCTAAGCTTGTGGGTCCATTTAAAGTGCTTCAGGTTGCTAACCCGTCTGCAGTTAGGTTGGATGTCCCTACTTCCTGGAAGATTAATCCTGTGTTTCATGTTTCCTTGTTGAAAAAGGCTGATGTATCAGATAGGGATTCCACTGTCACAGTTCCTCCTGTGGTGGAAGACGGCGAATATGAAATTTCTCGTATCTTGAATTCTAGATGGCATAGAGGGAGATTACAGTATCTTGTCTCCTGGAAGGGTTTCGGTCCCGAAGATAACTCCAGGGTAAGGGCGGATGATGTCTCTGCTCCTAGGCTTGTTAGAGCTTTCCACAGGAGGTTTCCTGATAGGGCTGGGCCTGGAGGATTCAGAGGATCCTCATAAAAGAGGGGGTACTGTAAGAACCCTCCTGTTTGTTTTTTTCCATCTTGTGTTTTGCGGTCACGTGACCACCTGCCTTTATATTCCAGCTCTGCCCTTCTGGCTGTGCTGGACTTCAGTGTTGTTTGACTGTCTTTCTAGCCAGGTGCTTCGGTGCCTATCTCTGTCAGTTCGCTTGGTCCTTCTGGGACCTCTAGTACCTTTTTGTCTGTTTGTCTTTTTGTGTTCTGCAACAACTTCTCTGTTTAGGAGGTGTCCTATTTTTGTTCCAGTCCTTAGTTCTTTTACGGACCCCTCCCCTTATGCTATAGGTCTTTGTTCAGATTAGCCGAGGACTAAGGCGGGTCTGTTCGCTAGGAACAGGCAGCCTGCTACATCGTAGGAATTCAGCTTAGTCTTACTGTAGGGACAGCTTTCCCCTATCTTTCCTTAGTACAAGTTGCAGATCATAACACCTTCATGCCGAGTGCCCGGAGTCATACTTGGACACTCTCAAGAGCTGTTCACTTTTCCATTTATAGATTAGGGCATCTCGCCCGGTCCACTTGAAGCGGGGCAAGAGGAGATCGCATGTTGCGATGCCAAAATATTTGAGCAGCCACGGTCACATGAAGGCAATGGTGGGAAAGTGTTACAAGAGGTGGACGATGATGACACACTGTAGCATACCTGGCGGCGTTCTTGCATGGTGTTCCATCTCTCATCATGCAAGATCGCAAACTTCATCTCCCGCCCAGCTTCCTGGTCTGGCTTCTTTCCTTGTGCTCTGCTCTGCTCCACTTTGGCTGCATAGGGCGACGCCCGCTGAACTTCCTGTTTCTTGTACCTGCTGCGGACACGCCCCTGTTGCACCTTCAGCCTATTGCTGTCCATCTTTGGGTATTTATACCACCTTCTTCCTCAAGATGGCGCCTGAGCATTGTTTCTTGTCAGTTGGCTTTTTTTTTGTCTCTGACATGCCAGGTCCTATCCTGTTTTCCTGCCTGTTTTCCAGTTCTGTGTCTGAACTGTGGTCTGTTCTTGTGAACACGCTTCTTGCCTGTTCTTTCGCCTTCTAGGGGCCGTATTCCTAGATCTGCCTGTCTGTGCCTTGCGGTATCTGTTCCCGTCTGAACAGAGTCCTGTTTGTGTCTCTGCCTTGCGGTATCTGTTCCCGTCTGAACAGAGTCCTGTTTGTGTCCCTGCCTTGCGGTATCTGTTCCCGTCTGAACAGAGTCCTGTTTGTGTTCCTGCCTTGCGGTATCTGTTCCCGTCTGAACAGAGTCCTGTTTGTGTTCCTGCCTTGCTGTCTCTGTTCCCGTTCCTCTGTTCCCTGTTGTCTGTGCCTCGTTTCTACTTTAACCTTGTCTCCCTTTTCCCTCTATGTCTGTTTTCTGCGTCTTTCTGCAGAATCTGAACCCGCTCCTAAATTCCTTCTCGTCGTCTCTGTACCTCTGTTGTGAATTTAGTGTACGCTCGCTACTTCTATGTAAGTACTGTGCGTGCTTCTGGTTCTGCCTTTCCTTCTCCGTCTGTTCTTTGTGAACAGAGTCCTATCCCCTTGCCTTGTTTACCGCTCTGCGGTGTCCGCTCTGCTCCTGCTTAGCTTGCCGCTCTTGCGGTTTCTGCTCTGCTCCTGCCTTGTTTACTGCTCTGCGGTGTCCGCTCTGCTCCTGCTTAGCTTGCCGCTCTTGCAGTTTCTGCTCTGCTCCTGCCTTGTTTACCGCTCTGCGGTGTCCGCTCTGCTCCTGCTTAGCTTGCCGCCCTTGCGGTTTCTGCTCTGCTCCTGCCTTGTTTACCGCTCTGCGGTGTCCACTCTGCTCCTGCTCAGCTTGCCGCTCTTGCGGTTTCTGCTCTGCTCCTGCCTTGTTTACCGCTCTGCGGTGTCCGCTCTGCTCCTGCTTAGCTTGCCGCCCTTGCGGTTTCTACTCTGCTCCTGCCTTGTTTACCGCTCTGCGGTGTCCGCTCTGCTCCTGCTTAGCTTGCCGCTCTTGCGGTTTCTGCTCTGCTCCTGCCTTGTTTACCGCTCTGCGGTGTCCGCTCTGCTCCTGCTTAGCTTGCCGCTCTTGCGGTTTTCACTCTGCTCTTGCCTTGCTTGCCGCTCCTGCGGTTTCTGCTCTGCTCTTATCTTACTGCTTCTGCGGTTTCCGCCCTGCCCTGCTTCTGCCCGCTGCTCCGGCAGTCCTGTCCTGCCCTGCTTGTGCTCGCTGCTCCTGCAGCCCCGTCCTGCTCTGTTCTTGCCCACCGCTTCGGGCGTTCCCTCTCTGCTGTGGTTGTCTACCGCATCTGCGGTTCTGTGACCCAGTCTGTACTGGGTCTTAACCTCTCTGTGCTCCAGCCCGTCCTTTCGGCCAGTACCTCCCTGCCTGCATACTCGCCTGTATCCACCCATCTGCATACCTGCCGTGTTTGCTTACATCCACCAGTCTGTGCCAGCCTAACCAGCCTGTTCCAGTAATCCCAGTGTGGGTCAACCCCCGTGTCCGGAGTTTGACCTGGAGTAGCACCTGGTCCCTCTGCCCGGTTTCTCCCTGGTGCACTGGCGTCGTATGCCGTCGTGCCACCTTCGTCGGATCGGCCAGATACTTAGTCATGCCCCTCCAGGCACTCTCCGGTCCATGGTGCAGTGGAACCACAACACCCGCACACGCCAGTCAGTCCGGGCGTGTGCATAACACACACAATTGCCAGAAAGTAAGGAGGAGGACCAGGGTGAGGAAGTGGAAGACGAGGTGGTGGATGATATAGTAACTGACCCAACCTGGCGGGGGGACATGCAGAGCGAGAACAGCACCACACAGGGAGAGGGAGGCAGAGCACCCCAACAGGCAGGAAGAAGCAGTGTAGTGGCCGCATACAGAAGGCAGGCAACCATTCCCCGTAACACCAACACGAATGAAGTTGCCAGTACAACTGTTAGGTCTTCCTGAGTCTGGTTGTTTTTTAAAGACTCTGCCGATAACCCCAAAAAGGCCATTTGCAACACCTGCCAGGCCAGCATCAGCAGGGGTAGCAAAATGACCAGCCTGACCACCACCAGCATGATCAGGCACATAGCAACAAAGCACCCAACTTTGTGGGCCTAACCCCAGGGCCCAGGGCCCAGGAACAGTGTCTGCGGGTGGCACCATTACTTCTTCCACTGTTGCGCATGCAAGTCAATCCCCTGTCCATGGTGCATGCGAAGATTCCTCCCGCCCTGCACCTGTCATTGCACACTCTCAATTAGCAGCATCAGGAAGCAAGTCCACGTCCTTGTCCCAGCGCAGCGTTCAGTTTTCCATACCCCAGTCCTTGGAACGCAAGCGCAAATATGCACCCACAGGAAATACTACTAAATTCTCACATATCATGACTGCTGGCGCTCGAAATGTTGCCTTTTAGGCTGGTGGAGACGGAAGCATTACGCAACCTGGTGGCGGCGGCAGTCCCTCGGTACTCGGTCCCCAGCCACCACTATTTTTCCCAGTGTGCCGTCCAAGCATTACACAAGCACGTGTCCCAAAACATTAGCCGTGCCCTCAACAACGCAGTTACTGGGAAAGTCCACCTAACCACAGACACGTGGACAAGTGCTTGTGGGCAGGAACGGTACATCTCGCTGATGGCACACTGGGTTAACATAGTGGAAGCCGGGACCCAGACGGACCTTGGGACGGAACACGTCCTCCCGACGCCAAGGATTGCGGGCCCTAGGTCAATCAGGGTTGACCCCATGGTATTCAGCTCCTGCACCACACCTCATCCTCCTCAGCCTTCTCCTCCTCTTCAGCCTCATTCAGAAGCTGGAATCACTGCAGCACTGCCTCGGACAGGCTGTGCTGAAGCTAATATGCTTAGGTGACAAACCGCACAATGCTGAAGCGTTGTGGACAGCTCGGAAAGAGCAGGCAGATCTGTGGCTCACACGGCTGAACCTACAGCCAGGCATGGTCGTGTGTGACAATGGCCGGAACCTGGTGGTAGCTTTGAGTCGAGGCAACCTCACACACGTACCATGCCTGGCCCATGTGCTTAACCTTGTGGTTCAGCGGTTTCTCAAATCCTACCTGGAGCTGCCGGATCTGCTTGTTAAAGTATGCCACCTGTGTGCCCATTTTAGAAAGTCACCTACAGCTTCTGCCGCCCTTGCCGTGTTTCAGCAGCGTTTGCAGATTTCGGCTCACAGACTGGTGTGTGATGTCCCCATGCATTAGAACTCTACACTGCAGATGTTGGGAAGGATTTGTGAGCAGAATAGGGCAGTTGTTGAGTACCAGCATCACCAAGGCCGTCGGAATTCAGTTCAAACTCAACACATTAGACCTCAGGAGTGGACATGGATGTCAGACATATGTACCATCCTCCAAAACTTTGAGGACTCCACCAAGATGGTGAGCGGAGCGGCGATGACGCCATAATTAGCGTCACCATTCCGCTTCTCTGTCTTCTGAAACGCTCTCTGCTCAATCAAAGAGGATGCATTGCAGGCGGAGCACGATGAGATGGAGCAAGGAACCATACAGGGTGATTACACACAGCCCAGCCTCATTTCATCAGAACGTGGATTGGGTGACAATTAGGAAGAGGAGGAGGAGGAAGGACAGGAGCTAGTTTCATGTGCTATAGACGGTACTACCTGCACAGCTGTCATACCGTCTGTTCAGCATGGATGGCCAGAGGATAGAGAGGAGGAGGCGGAGAAGGAGGAGGAGGTGAGCATTTTCAGTCATCCTCTTGGTGAAAAAGTCTTGCCTGTTAGTAGTGTTGCATGCATGGCTGAGTTTATGTTACGCTGCCTTTCCCATGACCCTCACATTCTCAAAATTTTAGGCGACAGTCATTACTGATTGGTGAGACTTCTAGACCCACGCTACAAGGAGAACTTTATATCTCTTATTCCTGAGGTGGAAAGGTCTACACAAATGGGGCTGTACCAGAAGGCCCTTGTTGCGGAACTATTAAAAAAATTCCCATCTGAAAACGCTGGCGGCAGAGGGCACAATTCGTTGGACAACCAAGGATTACAGGCGAGATAGACACAACTTCAATCCAGCAGTGGCAGGTGAACACTGTCAGAGTTCAGGGGGAGTTTTCTCAGCCCCTCCTATCGCACAGGCCCTGAGGCGCAGGGTACTCTCACAAGGTGTGCAAAGTTTGGGAAAATGCTGAGGGCGTACCTTGCCGACCGTACCAACATCCTCCGTGATTCCTCTGTGCCTTATAATTATTGGGTATCCAAGCTGGATACGTGGAATGAACTGGCTCTCTATGCCTTGGAGGTCCTGTCCTGCCCTGCCGCCAACGTTTTATCAGAGCGGGTTTTTTTTGCTACTGGTGGAATTATAACTGATAAGCGCATCCGCCTGTCAACTGAAAATGCTGACAGGCTGACTCTTATAAAAATGAACAAGGGCTGGATTGGGCCAGACTTCTCAACACCACCGAATGATAGCAGCGTAACATAAACTCAAATCCAGTGTCTTTTCTTGGGAGGCGTATTCCCTTGCACCTTTTTACACCCAGACATAGGTATACGCTTCCTGATTTTGGCTATTTGCTCTTGTCCTCCTCCTTCTCCTCATCCTCCACCACCATATCACCAGGGTGACCGTGGTCCGTGATGCAAAACCCACATAATTTTTTTAAAGGCTGTTTATGATGGCCGTAAAGAGAAAATTTTTTATACAGTATGTTCATGTATACCCCCCAGGGGTAAATGTTCGTCAGCCAATACACTTAGTGCATGGGCATTACAAGTATAGGAGGCCTGCTCCTTTCTAATGGGAACATTTTTTTATGAGGCCCCCCTCCACGTTTCTTTCAAGGGGCATTGGAGTGCCTCCAAATTTTTTGGCAACCCTTGCACTCACTGCATAGGCCAGCACTATGGGAGACACACTTCCTAATAATGCGAACATTGTTTTGAGGAGGCCCTCTGACCTCCATGTCTCTTCCAAGGGGCATTGAAGTGCCTCCAAATTTTTGGCAACCCTTGCATTCACTGCATAGGCCAACACTATGGGAGACCCACTTCCTATTAATGGGAACATTGTTTTCAGGAGGCCCTCCTCTAAGTCTCTTCAAAGAGGTATTGGGGTGCATCCAAATTTTCAAAGTAGCATTGGGGTACGTCCAAATTTTGGGCAGCCCTGGCTCTCACTGCATATGCAATAACTGTTACGGTCTGCAACATGTACAAAGGAAAGATAGGGGAAAGCTGTCCCTTCAGTAAGACTAAGCTGAATCCCTACGATGCAGCGGGCTGCCTGTTCCTAGTGAACAGACCCGCCTTAGTCCTCGGCTAATCTGAACGAAGACCTATAGAATTAAGGGAGGGGTCCCTAAAAGAACTAAGAAATGGGACACCTCTTAAATAGAGAAGTTGTTGCAGAGCACAAAAAAGACAAACTGACAAAAATGTACTAGAGGTCCCAGAGGACCAAGCGAACTAAAAGAGAAAGGCACCGAAGCACCAGGCTAGAGAAACAGTCAAACACTGAAGTCCAGCACAGCCAGAAGGGCGGAGCTGGAATATAAAGGCAGATGGTCACGTGACCGCAAAACACAAGATAGAAAAAACAAACAGGAGGGTTCTAATAATAACAGTATAGGAGACCCACTCTTTAGTAATGGGGACAATAAAACATAGCCGGCTGATGGCTCTCTAAGAATAGTGAGGGCTGACTACTGGTCCTTTAAGAATAGTAAAGGCCACCTGATGGCCTTATAAAAATAGGCTTTGTGACTTTCAGAGTCCCTCCTTCATAAATGAAACATGATGTGTCTGATGACATCTCACACACCACATGGCCAGATAAGGTTGTAAAATGTTAAAATGACATTTCCTGGTGAATGCATTTGTCACAGTTGAAAGCAATGCAACAGTGAAAAAACGCATAAAAAATGCTACGTGTGAACATAGTCCAAGGTATGGAGGAGCATTTTTGATTTTGGTTATTTATTTTGCTTTATATACAAGTCATTCCTTAACATATTTCCCAGAAAAATCCAGTTTGGTTTAGTTTTGATATGTTTTAATGGGAATCCGTAAAAATGGCATAATACTCTGAAAACGTTGTTGACAGAAGTGACCTGGGAGTCAGAAATTCTTCATGGGGTCTTCCCCATGCTGTCCCCATGTCATTTGATCACTGTTCCCATCAATTTGGGCAATTTTTATTCCCTCTGCAGACCGCCGGGGGGGAGCCGTCTGAAAAATGCTCACATTTCCCATATCCTTGTATGCATGGTATCCCTCATCCTGGTATGCATGGTAACCCTGATCCCTAACCTGGTATGCAAGGCACCCCATCCTTCATCCTGGTAAGCATGGTACCCCTCACTCCTGTTATGGTATGCATGGTACCCCTCATCCCTGTACTGGTATGCAAGGTACCCCTCATCCCCAATACTGGTATGCATGGCACCCCTCTTTCCCAATCCTGGGATGCATGGCACCCCTCATCCCCAATCCTGGTATGCATGGCACCCCTCATCCTCAATCCCGGTATGCATGGCACCCCTCATCCCCAATCCCGGTATGCATGGCACCCCTCATCCCCAATCCTGGTATGTATAGCACCCCTCATCCTGGTATGCATGGCACCCCATCCTTCATCCTGGTATGCATGGCACCCTGCATCCCTATTCTGGTATGTATGGGACCCCTCATCCTGGTAAGCATGGTATCTCTCATCCGTATCCTGCTATGCATGGTACCCCTCATCCCTATCCTGGTATGCATGGCCGCCCACAACCCTATCATGGTATGCCTGGTACCCCTCATCCCTATCCTGATATGCATGGCACCCCTCATCCCATTTTTATGTATGTATGACTCTCCTAATCCCCCAATCCTGGTATGCTTGGCACCCAATCCCTCATCTTGGTATGCATGGCTCACGCATCCCCAATTGTGGTATGTATTGCCCCCTCATCCCTATCCTGATATGCACGGCACTCCTCATCCCCAATCCTGGTATGCATGGCACCCCATCCATAATCCTGGTATGCATGGCACCCCATCGCTAATCTCGGTATGCATGGCACCCCTGCCTTATCCTGATATGCATGGTACACCTCATCTCTATTCTGGTACGCATGGTACCCCTCATCTCTATTCTGTTATGCAAAGCACCCCATCCCTCATCCTGATATGCAGGGTAACCCGCATTCCAATCCTGGTATGCATGGTACCCCTCATCCCTCATCCTGGTATGCATGCCCCCCTCAGCCTTATCCTGGTATGCATGGGCCCCTCACCCCCATCCTAGTATGCATGGTACCCTGCATTCCTATCCTGGTATGCATGGTACCCCTCATCCTGGTATGCATGGCACCCCATCCGTCATCCTGGTATGCATGGCACCCCATCCCTTATCCTGGTATGCATGGTACCCCGCAAACCTATTCTGGTATGCATGGTATCCCTCATCCCGATCTTGGTATGCATGATACCCCTCATCCCTAACCTGGTGTGCATGGCACCCCATCCTCAAACCTGGTATGCATGGCACCCCATCCATAATCCTGGTATGCATGGCACCCCATCGCTAATCTCGGTATGCATGGTACCCCATGCCTTATCCTGATATGCATGGTACACCTCATCTCTATTCTGGTATGCATGGTACCCCTCATTTCTATTCTGTTATGCAAAGCACCCCATCCCTCATCCTGATATGCAGGGTAACCCGCATTCCAATCCTGGTATGCATGGTACCCCTCATCCTGGAATGCATGGCATCCCATCCTTCATCCTGGTATGCATGGCACCCCGCAACCCCATTCTGGTATGCATGGTACCCCTCAACCCAATCCTGGTATACATGGTACCCCTCATCCCTATCCTGGTATGCATGATACCCCCTCATCCCCCAATCCTGGTATGTATGGCATGCCTCATCCCTCATCCTGGTATGCATGCCCCCCTCAGCCTTATCCTGGTATGCATGGGCCCCTCACCCCCATCCTAGTATGCATGGTACCCTGCATTCCTATCCTGGTATGCATGGTACCCCTCATCCTGGTATGCATGGCACCCCATCCGTCATCCTGGTATGCATGGCACCCCATCCCTTATCCTGGTATGCATGGTACACCGCAAACCTATTCTGGTATGCATGGTATCCCTCATCCCAATCTTGGTATGCATGATACCCCTCATCCCTAACCTGGTGTGCATGGCACCCCATCCTCAAACCTTGTATGCATGGCACCCCTCATCCCCAATCCAGGTACCCATGATGCCCCCCCATCCCTCATCCTGGCATGCATGGCCCCCTCAGCATTATCCTGGTACGCATGGGCCCCTCACCCTCATCCTAGTATGCATGGCACTCCTCATCCCTATCCTGGTATGTATGATACCCCATCCTTCATCCCTATCCTGGTATGCATGGCACCCCTCATCCCCAATCCAGGTACGCATGGCACCCCTCATCCCCAATCATGGTACGCATGGCACTCCTCATTCCAAATCGTGGTATGCATGGCACCCCTCATCCCCAATCCTGGTATGCATGGCACCCCATCCCTCATCCTGGTATGCATAGCACCCCATACCTCATCCCTATCCTGGCATGTATGGTACACCTAATCCCTATCCTGGTATACATGGCACCCCATCCCTCATTCTGGTATGGATGATACCCCTCATCCCTGTTATGGTACGCATGGCACCCCTCATCCCAAATCCTGGTATGCATGGCACTTCTCATCCCCAATCCTGGTATGCATGGCACCCCTCAAACCCAATCCTGGTACACATGGCACCCCTCATCCCCAATCTTGGTATGCATGGCACTCCTCATCCCCTATTCTGGTACGCATAGCACCCCTCATCCCAAATCCTGGTATGCATGGCACCCCTCACCCCCAATCTTGGTTTGCAAGGCACACCTCACCCCCAGTACTGGCATGAATGGTACCCCTCATCCCTCATTCTGGTATGCATGGGCCCCTCACCCCCATCCTACTATGCATGGCACTTTTCATTCCTATCCTGGTATGTATGGTACCCCTCATTCCTAACCTGGTATGCATGGCATCCAATCCCTCATCCTGGAATGCATGGTACCCCTCATTCCTGTCATGGTATGCATGCTACCCCTCATCTTTATCCTAGTATGCATGGCACCCCTCATCCCTAATCCAGGTGCGCATTGCACCCTTCATACCCAATACTGGTATGCATGGCACCCCTCATTCCCAATCCTTGTATGCATGGCACCCCTTATCCCCAATCCTGGTACGCATGGCACCCCTCATCCCCAATCCCGGTATGCATGTCACCCGTCATCCCCAATCCTGGTACGCATGGCACCCCTCATCCCCAATCATGGTACGCAAGGCACTCCTCATCCCAAATCCTGGTATGCATGGCACCCCTCATCCCCAATCCTGGTATGCATGGCACCCAATCCCTCATCCTGGTATGCATAGCACCTCATCCCTCATCCTGGTATGCATGGCACCCCGCATCCCTATTCTGGTATATATGGTACCCCTCATCCTGATATACATGGCAGCCCTCATCCCAATTTTGGTATGTATGGCACCCCTCATCCCCCAATCCTGGTATGCATGGCACCCAATGCCTCATCCTGGTATGCATTGCTCCCTCATCCCCAAACGTGGTATGTATGGCCCCCTCATCCCTATCCTGGTATGCATAGCACTCCTCATCCCCCATTCCCTGTGTGCATCGCACACCATCCCTTAATCTGGTATGCATGGCACCCCATGCCTTATCCTGGTATGCATGGTACCCCTCATACCTATTCTGGTATGCATGGCACCACTTATCCCTATTCTGATATGCATAGCACCCCATCCCTCATCCTGATATGCATCGTACACCGCATTCCTGTCCTGGTATGCATAGTACTCCTTATCCCTATTCTGGTATGCTTGGTACCCCTCATCCTGGTATGCATGATACCACATCCCTCATCCTGTTATGCATGGCATCACATCCCTCATCCTGGTATGCATGGTACCCCTCAACCCCATTCTGGTATGCATGGTACCCCTCTTCCAGATCCTGGTATGCATGGTACCCCTCATCCCTATCCTGGTACGTATGATATCCCCTTATCCCCCAATCCTGTTATGTATGGCATGCCTCATGCCTATCCTAGTATGCATGGCCTCCTCATCTGTATCCTGATATGCATGGCACACTTCACCCCCAATCCTGTAATGCAAGGTGCCCCTCATTCCTCATCCGGGTATGCATGATACCCCATCCCTCATCCCTATCCTGGTATACAGTATATGGTACCCCTCATCCTGGTATGCATGGTACCCCTCATCCCTAACCTGGTATGCATGGCACCACATCCCTCATCCTGATATGCATGATACCCCTCATTCCTGTTATGGTATGCATGGCACTCCTCATCCCCAATCCTGGTACACATGGCACCCCTCATCCCCAATCCTGGTAGGTATGGCACTTCTCATCCCCAATCCTGGTATGCATGGCACCCCTCATCCCCAATCCTGGTACGCATGGCACCCCTCATCCCCAATCCTGGTATGCATGGCACCCCTCATCCCAAATCCTGATATGCATGGCTCCGCTCACCCCAAATCCTGGTATGCATGACACCCCTCACCCTCAATCCTGGTATGCATGGCACACCTCATCCCTAATCCGGTATGCATGGCACCCCATCCCTCATCCTGTTATGCATGGCACCCCATCCCTCATTTTGGTATGCATGGTACCCCGCATCCCTATTCTGGTAAGTATGGTACCCCTCATCCTGGTATACATTGCAAACCTCATTCCACAATTCTGGTATGCAAGGCACCCAATCCCTCATCCTGGTATGCATGGCTCCCTCATCCCCAATCGCGGTATGTTTGACCCCTCATCCCTATCCTTGTATGCATGGCACTCCTCATCCCCCAATCCTTGTATGCATGGAACCCCATCCCTTATCCTGATATGCATGGCACCCCATTCCTTATCCTGGTATGCATGGTACCCTCATCCCTATTCTGGTATGCATAGCACCCCATCCCTCATCCTGATATGCATGGTACCCCGCATTCCTATCCTGGTATGCATGGCACCCCTTATTCCTATTCTGGTATGCATGGGACTCCATCCCTCATCCTGGTATGCATGGCACTCCATCCCTCATCCTGGTATGCATGGCACCCCATCCCTATACTAGTATGTATGACACCCCTCACCCCCATTCCTGGCATGCATTGTGCCCCTCATCCCTCAATCAGGTATGCAGGGCCCCTTCAGTCTTATCCTGATATGCATGGGCCCCTCACCCCCATCCTAGTATGCATGGTACTCCTCATTCCTATCCTGGTATACATGATACCCCATCCCTCATCCCTTTCCTGGTATGAAGGGTACCCCTCATCCTGGTATGCATGGTACCCCTCATCCCTATCTTGGTATGCATGACACCCCATCCCTCATCCTGGTATGCATGGCACCCCTTATCCCCTTTCCTTTTACGCATGGCATTTCTCATCCCCATTCCTGGTATGCAAGACACCCCTCATCCCCAGTCCTGGTACGCATGGCACCCCTCATTCCAAATCCTGGTATGCATGGCAACCCTCATGCCCATACCTGGTATGTATGGCGCCCATCATACCTATCCTGGTATGCATGGCACCCCTCACCCCAATCCTGGTATGCATGGCACCCATCACCCCAAATCCTGGTATGCATGGCACCCCTCCTCCCCCAATCCTGGTATGCATGGCACCCAATGCCTCATCCTGGTATGCATTGCTCCCTCATCCCCAATCGTGGTATGTATGGCCCCCTCATCCCTATCCTGGTATGCATAACACTCCTCATCCCCCAATCCCGGTATGCATGGCACACCAACCCTTATCCTGGTATGCATGGCACCCCATGCCTTATCCTGGTATACATGGTGCCCCTCATCCCTATTCTGGTTTGCATGGTACCCCTTATCCCTATTCTGGTATGTATAGCACCCTATACCTCATCCTGATATGCATCATACACCGCATTCCTATCCTGGTATGCATAGTACCCCTTATACCTATTCTGGTATGCATGGTACCCCTCATCCTGGTATGGATGGCACCCCATCCCTCATCCTGGTATGCATGGCACCAAAACCCTCATCCTGGTATGAATGGTACCCTGCAACCCTATTTTGCTATGCATGCTACCCCTCATCCCTATCCTGGTATGTATGATATCCCCTTATCCCCCAATCCTGGTATGCATGGCACACTTCACCCCCGATCCTGTAATGCATGGTGCCCCTCATCCTTCATCCGGGTATGCATGATACCCCATCCCTCTTCCCTATCCTGGTATATATGGTACCCCTCATCCTGGTATGCATAATACCCCTCATCCCTTTCCTGGTATGCATGGCACCCCATCTCTCATCCTGGTATGCATGATACCCCTCATTCCTGTTACGGTATGCATGGCACCCCTCATCCCCAATCCTGGTACACATGGCACCACTCATCCCCAATCCTGGTAGGCATGGCACTTCTCATCCCCAATACTGGTATGCATGGCACCCCTCATCTCCAATACTGGAATGCATGGCACCCCTCATCCCAAATCCTGGTATTCATTGCACCCCTCACCCCAAATCCTGGTATGCATGGCACCCCTCACCCCCAATCCTGGTATGCATGACACACCTCACCCCCAATCCTGGCATGAATGGCGCCCCTCATCCTTCATCCTTGTATGTATGGCCAATTCAGCCTTACCCTGGTATGCATGGGCCCCTCACCCTCATCCTAGTATGCATGGCACTCTTCATCCCTATCCTGGTATGCATGATACCCCATCCCTCATCCCTATCCTTGATTGCATGGTACCCCTCATCCCCAGTCCTGGTATGCATGTCACCCTTCATACTCAACCTGGTACGCATGGCACCCCACATCACCAATCCTGGTATGCATGGCATCCCTCTCCCCCAATCCTAGTACACATGGCGCTCCTCATCCCCAATCCTGGTACCCATGGCCCTCCTCATCCCAAAACCTGCTATGCATGGCACCCTTCATCCCTAATCCATGTATGATTGGCACCCCATCCCTCATCCTGGTATGCATGGCACCCCTCATCCTGGTATGCATGGCCCCCTCAGTCTTATACTGGTATGCATGGGCCCCTCACCCCCTTCCTAGTATGCAATTCACTCCTCATCCCTATCCTGGTATGAATGATACCCCATCCCTCCTCCCTATCCTGGTATGTATAGTACCCCACATCCCTATCCTGGTATATGGTACCCCTCATCCCTAACCTGGTATGCATGGCATCCCATCCCTCATCCTGGTATGCATGGTACCCCTCATTCTTGTCATGGTATGCATGTTACCCCTCATCTGTATCCTAGTATGCATGGCACCCCTCATCCCCAATCCTGGTACGCATGGAACCCTCATACCCAATCCTGGTATGCATGGCACCCCTCATCCCCAATCCTTGTATGCATGGCACCACTTATCCCCAATCCTGGTATGCATGGCACCCCTCATCCTCAATTCCGGTATGCATTGCACCCTTCATCCCCAATCCTGGTACGCATGGCACTCCTCATCCCAAATCCTGGTATGCATGGCTCCCCTCATCCCCAATCCTGGTATGCATGGCACCCCATCCCTTATCCTGGTATGCATAGCAGCCAATCCCTCATCCTGGTATGCATGATACCCCTTCATCCCCCAATCCTGGTACGTCTGGCATGCCTCACCCTATCCTAGCATGCACGGCCTCCTCATCAGTATCCTGGTATGCATGGCGCCCCTCACCCCCAATCATGGCATGCATGGTGCCCCTCATCCTGGTATGCATGCCCCCCTCAGCCATATCCTGGTGTGCATGGGCCCCTCACCTCCTTCCTAGTATGCATGGTACCCTGCATTCCTATCCTGGTATGCATAGCACCCCTCATCCCCAATCCTGGTACCCCTCATTCTGGTATGCATGGCACCCCATCCCTCATCCTGGCATGCATGGCACCCCATCCCTCATCCTGGTATGTATGGTACCCCGCAAACCTATTCTGGTATGCATGGTATCCCTCATCCCGATCTTGGTATGCATGGTACCCCTCATCCCTAACCTGGTACGCATGGCACCCCATCCTCAATCCCGGTATGCATAGCACCCCTCATCCCCAATCCTGGTACCCATGGTGCCCCCATCACTCATCCTGGCATGCATGGCCCCCTCAGCATTATGATGGTATGCATGGTCCCCTCACCCTCATCCTAGTATGCATGGCACTCCTCATCCCTATCCTGGTATGTATGATACCCCATCCTTCATCCCTATCCTGGCATGAATGGTACAACTAAACCCTATCCTGATATACATGGCACCCCGTCCCTCATCCTGGTATGGATGATACCCCTCATCCCTGTTATGGTACGCATGGCGCCCCTCATCCTCAATCCTGGTATGCATGGCACTTCTCATCCCCAATCCTGGTATGCATGGCACCCCTCAAACCCAATCCTAGTACACATGGCACTCCTCATCCCCAATCTTGGTACGCATGGCACCCCTCATCCCCAATCCTGGTATGCATGGCAATCCTCATCCCTTATTCTGGTATGCATAGCACCCCTCATCCCAAATCCTGGTATGCATGGCACCACTCACCCCCAATCTTGGTTTGCAAGGCACACCTCGCCCCCAATCCTGGCATGAATGGCACCCCTCATCCCTCATTCTGGTATGCATGGGCCCCTCACCCCCATCCTACTATGCATGGCACTTTTCATCCCTATCCTGGTATGTATGCAACCCTCATACCAAACCTGGTATGCATGGCATCCCATCCCTCATCCTGGTGTGCATGGTACCCCTCATTCCTGTCATGGTATGCATGTTACCCCTCATCTTCATCCTAGTATGCATGGCACCCCTCATGCCCAATCCTGGTACGCATGGCACCCCTCATACCCAATCCTGGTATGCATGGCACCCCTCATCCCCAATCCTTGTATGCATGGCACCCCTTATCCCCAATCCTGGTATGCATGGAACCCCTCATCCCCAATCCTGGTATGTATGGCACCCCTCATCCCCAATCCTGGTACGCATGGCACCCCTCATCCCCAATCATGGTACGCATGGCACTCCTCATCCCAAATCCTGGTATGCATGGCACCTCTCATCCCCAATCCTGGTATGCATGGCACCCCATCCCTCATCCTGGTATGCATAGCACCCGATCCCTCATCCTGGTATGCATGATACCCCCTCATCACCCAATCCTGGTATGTATGGCATGCCTCATCCCTATCCTAGTATGCACAGCCTCCTCATCAGTATCCTAGTATGCATGGCGCCCCTCACCCCCAATCCTGGCATACATGGTGCCCCTCATCCCTTATCCTGACATGCATGCCCCCCTCAGCCTTATCCTGGTATGCATGGGCCCCTCACCCCCATCCTAGTATGCATGGTTCCCTGCATTCCTATCCTGGTATGCATGGTACCCCTCATTCTGGTATGCATGGCACCCCATCCCTCATCCTGGTATGCATGGTACCCCGCAAACCTATTCTGGTATGCATGGTATCCCTCATCCCGATCTTGGTGTGAATGGTACCCCTCATCCCTAACCTGGTATGCATGGCACCCCATCCTCAATCCTGGTATGCATGGCACCCCTCATCCCCAATCCTGGTATGCATGGCACCCCTCATCCCCAATATTGGTACGCATGGCACTCCTCATCCCAAATTCTGGTATGCCTGGCACCCCTCATCCCCAATCCTGGTACGGATGGCACCCCATCCCTCTTCCTGGTATGCATAGCACCCTATCCCTCATCCTGGTATGCATGGCACCTCGCATCCTTATTCTGGTATGTATGGTACCCCTCATCCTGATAAACATGGCAGCCCTCATCCCAATTTTGGTATGTATGGCACCCCTCATCCCCCTATCCTGGTATGCATGGCACCCAATGCCTCATCCTGGTATGCATTGCTCCCTCATCCCCAAACGTGGTATGTATGGACCCCTCATCCCTATCCTGTTATGCATAGCACTCCTCATCCCCCATTCCCGATATGCATGGCACACCATCCCTTAATCTGGTATGCATGGCACCCCATGCCTTATCCTTGTATGCATGGTACCACTTATCCCTATTTTGATATGCATAGCACCCCATCCCTCATCCTGATATGCATCGTACACCGCATTCCTATCCTGGTATGCATAGTACCCCTTATCCCTATTCTGGTATGCTTGCTACCCCTCATCCTGGTATGGATAGCACCCCATCCCTCATCCTGGTATGCATGGCACCACATCCCTCATCCTGGTATGCATGGTACCCCGCAACCCTATTCTGGTATGCATGGTACCCCTCATCCAGATCCTGGTATGCATGGTACCCCTCATCCCTATCCTGGTACATAAGATATCCCCTTATCCCCCAATCCTGGTATGTATGGCATGCCTCATCCCTATCCTAGAATGCATGGCCTCCTTATCTGTATCCTGGTATGCATGGCACACTTCACCCCCAAACCTGTAATGCATGGTGCCCCTCATCCCTCATCCGGGTATGCATCATACCCCATCCCTCATCCCTATCCTGGTATATATGGTACCCCTCATCCTGGAATGCATTGTACCCCTCATCCCTATCCTGGTATGCATGGCACCCCAGCCCTCATCCTGGTATGCCTGATACCCCTCATTCCTGTTATGGTATGCATGGCACCCCTCATCCCCTATCCTGGTACACATGGCACCCCTCATTCCCAATCCTGGTAGGCATGGCACTTCTCATCCCCAATCCTGGTATGCATGGCACCCCTCTTCCCCAATCCTGGTACGCATGGCACCCCTTATCCCCAATCCTGGTATGCATGGCAACCCTCATCCCAAATCCTGGTATGCATGGCACCGCTCAACCAAAATACTGGTATGCATGGCACCCCTCACCACCAATCCTGGTATGCATGGCTCAACTCACCCCCAATCCTGGCATGAATAGCTCACCTCACCCTTATCCTAGTATGCATGTCACTCTTCATTCCTATCCTGGTATGCATGACACCCCATCCCTCATCCCTATCCTGGTATGTATGGTACCCCTCATCCCCAGTCCTGGCATGCATGTCACCCCTCATACTCAATTCTGGTACGCATGGCACCCCACATCAACAATCCTGGTATGCATGGCATCCCTCACCCCAATCCTGCTACGCATGCCACTCCTCATCCCCAATCCTTGTACGCATGGCACTCCTCATCCCAAATCCTGCTATGCATGGCATGCCTCATCCCTAATCTGGGTATGCATGGCACCCCATCCCTCATCCTGTTATGCATGGCTCCCCATCCCTCATTCTGGTATGCATTGTACCCCGCATCCCTATTCTGGTAAGTATGGTACCCCTCATCCTGTTAAACATTGCAAACCTCATTCCACAATTCTGGTATGCATGGCACCCAATCTCTCATCCTGGTATGCATGGCTCCCTCATCCCCAATCGTGGTATGTATGACCCCTCATCCATATCCTTGTATGCATGGCACTCCTCATCCCCCAATCCTTGTATGCATGGAACCCGATCCCTTATCCTGATATGCATGGCACCCCATGCCTTATCCTGCTATGCATGGTACCCTCATCCCTATTCTGGTATGCATAGCACCCCATCCCTCATCCTGATATGCATGGTACCCAGCATTCCTATCCTGGTATGCATGGTACCCCTTATTCCTATTCTGGTATGCATGGCACTCCATCCCTCATCCTGTTATGCATGGCACTCCATCCCTCATCCTGGTATGCATGGCACCCCATCCCTATACTATTATGTATGACACCCCTCACCCCCAATCCTGGCATGCGTTGTGCCCCTCATCCCTCAAACAGGTATGCAGGGCACCTTCAGCCTTATCCTGGTATTCATGGGCCCCTCACCCCCATCCTAGTATGCATGGCACTCCTCATCCCTTTCCTGGTATACATGATACCCCATCCCTCATCCCTTTCCTGGCATGGAGGGTACCCTTCATCCTGGTATGCATGGTACCCCTCATCCTTATCCTGGTATGCATGACACCCCATCCCTCATCCTGGAATGCATGGCACCCCTCATCCCCATTCCTTTTAAGCATCCCCAAACCTGGTATGCATGGCACCCCTCATCCCCAATCCTGGTACGCAAGGCACCCCTCATCCCAAATCCTGGGATGCATGGCAATCCTCATGCCCATACTTGGTATGTATGGCACCCATCATACCTATCCTGGTATGCACGGCACCCCTCACCACCAATCCTGGTATGCATGGCAGCCCTCACCCCAATCCTGGTATGCATGGCATCCGTCACCCCAAATCCTGGTATGCATGGCACCCCTCATCCCCCAATCCTGGTATGCATGGCACCCAATGCCTCATCCTGGTATGCATGGCTCCCTCGTCCCCAATTATGGTATGTATGGCCCCCTCATCCCTATCCTGGTATGCATAGCACTCCTCATCCCCCAATCCCGGTATGCATGGCACACCATCCCTTATCCTGGTATGCATGGCACCCCATGCCTTATCCTGGTATGCATGGTACCGCTCATCCCTATTCAGGTATGAATGGTACCCCTTATCCCTATTCTGGTATGCACAGCACCCCATCCCTCATCCTGATATGCATCACACACAGCATTCCTATCCTGGTATGCATAGTACCCCTTATCCCTATTCTGGTATGCCTGGTACCCCACATTCTGGTATGCATGGCACCCCATCCCTCATCCTGGTAAACATGGCACCACATCCCTCATCCTGGTATGCATGGTACCCCGCAAACCTATTCTGGTATTTATGATATCCCCTTATCCCCCAATCCTGGTATGTATGGCATGCCTTATCCCTAACCTGGTATGCATAGCACTTCTCATCACCCAATCCCGGTATGCATGGCACACCATCCCTTATCCTGGTATGCATGGCACCCCATGCCATATCCTGGTATGCATGGTACCCCTCATCCCTATTCTGGTATGCATGGTACCCATCATCCTGGTATGCAAGGCACCCCATCCCGAATCCTGATATGCATCATACGTTGCATTCCTATTCTGGTATGCATAGTACCCCTTATCCCTATTCTGGTATGCATGGTACCACTCATCCTGGTATGCAAGGCACCCCATCCCTCATCCTGGTATGCATGGCACCAAAACCCTCATCCTGGTATGAATGGTACCCTGCAACCCTATTTTGGTATGCATGCTACCCCTCATCCCTATCCTGGTATGTATGATATTCCCTTATCCCCCAATCCTGGTATGCATGGCACACTTCACTAGTGTTGAGCCACCCCCGTAGTGTTCGAGTTCGGTTCGGTTCGTCGAACATCCGTGTGTTCGCCGAACTGTTCGTCGAACTGTTCGTCGAACACCTTCGAACACCGTTAAAACCAATGGCAGGCAAACAAAAACACATAGAAACACATAGAAAACACCTTCAAAGGTGTCCAAAAGTTGACAAACTGCTCAGAAGACATAACTAACACATGGAAAAGTGACAAGTACATATAGTCATGCGAAAATAAAAGAGGTGGAGGAGTAAAAGGAGGGGGACACACAGATATAGGCATGTCATGCCCTTCTAAAATCCAAAAAGTGAGAAGCCGACATGGCCAGTCCGCTCCTGCCCGTGCCACCTCCGTGTCGCCGGGTTTGTGCCAGAGCCGCGGTGAACCCTGACGGCCAGCCCCCCTCTCCCAATACTGGTGCCTGTCCGCTGGTGGGTCGAGCGAGCCCCCCTGTGGTGGAGGCAGCTCTAAGCTTTTTAATTTAAATTGTCTCTCTAATTTGAATGAATACACTTTAAATCCATTTACAAGGATCTATTGGAGGGCAAGTCTCATGCCAGCAGCCGCAGTAATTCCAGCTCCAGTAGCGTCCACTAAAGCTGCTGCAGTTAAAAAGCTTTTATAAGGATCGAGCTCGGCTGTCCACCGCAAGGCATCCTACTGCCAGTCCCAGCCCCTATGCCTTGGGGTGCCTCCTGATGCTCTTCACTAAGTATCCCATGGTCCCGAAGCATTTCCTTTGAAAAAATTAAGTGTCTAAACAACAGGTGGTGCAGCTTGCTTAACAGCCGGGATAATCCGCTCACTAGCAGACACTGCTACTAGGCACAAAGTATTTCCGGGGCTAGATGCAGTTAAAAATTTGTAATTAGATACTCTCGTTGGATGCTGAGAAAGCATTCCATAGAGTCTCCTGGCACGCCATATATGATTCTCTTAAAAAGCTTGGGGTAGGGGTCTAGGGGACCCTTTTATAGCCAAAATCACGGCCCTGTATCGCAATACGTCACCTAGGCTGAAGATAAATGGAACTGTAGCACCCTGAGGGCTCGGTTGCTACAGACGTATTGCACCTCACCCAGAGGTGTGATATCTCACTCTCAGGTAAGGATGGAGTGTGGATCAGGACCCGACACCTGCATGCATTACACCACATTGCCGTGGGGCAGGGCGACCAATATGCCCCTGAGATGGGCACGACAGTCCCTGTCCCTGGCTGGAGTGGGGGGAGGGAACACTGAGGAAGGGGAACCCTGTAGTGCAGGAGCAGGGAGGAAGCAGTTCCTGGGTGCATTGAGAAGGGAGTATAAAAGGTGGGCACCATCTTAGTTCAGTGCAGAGAAGTCTGAGCAGAAGTGGCAGGGAGCAGGGGCTCTGCATGAGCTCTGCTCCGGAGGCGGGCCTAGTAACAGAGGCCCAGGCCTGGAAGAGGGAGAAGGAAGGAAGAGGAGCGGAGAAGGCTCCAGGAACGAGGAATGAAGGGATCCCAGGGGTGCGGACGGGCGAGTCGCCACCGCACGCCCGAATCCACCTGCGTGGAGGGGTCAGGCCAAAGGGGGAGACCGGTCCCCGAACTAGTGGAGGCAGGAAACGACCCTCAGCTAGAAACCGGAGGCTCTGACATTTTATGTGGCGCAGCCCCTCGCTACACCCGCTAGGAAGGCACCACATAGGGTCAGGGAAACTGGCGCCAAGTTTACCAAGAGGAGGCCCGAGGCAGCCGGACAGAAGTGTTGGTAAGAAAGGCCAGACAAAGGACACACAAAGGGGGTCCTGTGAAGTGCTCCAAAGTTATCTGGGAGTTGTCTGAGCCCCTCACCTGGTGAGCACAGTACGACGTGGGCAGCCGTTACCTGCAGACGTGGTCTGGATAATAAGAACTGTGAGTAAAGGCCCTGAACTGCATCACTGACTCCTTGTCGTTACTGCTGCTGCCCTGCACCATCACCCCCATCCTCCGCATACACTGCCCTGAGGCTATACTCCTCCCGTGGGGAGTTATGCTACGCTCTGCTGCACCCACAACACCAGCCTCAGTGGTCTGCCCTGTAGCGGCGGTTCACTCTGACCGCAATCCACGGGTGGCGTAGTCGGACATTTAAACATGAAAACCACATAAATAGTTCCGCCACTGGTTTGACCGCCCTGAGCCACGGAACTGGGTCGCCGCCACGAAGACTACAACCACCAGCATCCACCAAAAAGGGTCCGGCTCCGGGTGTCCCAAGGCCCAGGGGGTGCGTCAGAACATTTTCATCACCTTTCACAATCACCAATGGGACAAGGCAGTGATGTCCTCTGTCCCCTCTCTTATACATCCTAGTGACGGAGCACCTGCTCTCATCAATTCGCCATAACCCCAATATTAGGTGGATTGAGGTGGGAGGCACCGAGTACAAGTGCTCTCTATTTGCTGATGATGTCCTAGTATATATCACTCAATCACATATATCCATCCATGCTGTTATGGCTGAAATAGATCACTTTGTTACATGGTAAAATTTTAAAATCAATGCAGCGAAGTCTGAGGCCCTCGATGTCTCCCTCCCCAAATCCATATAGGATTCCATCCAGTCCAACTTTCCCTTTGCCTGGCCCTCACAGGGTATCAAATACTTAGGAATTCCTATTCATAGAGACCTCTCCCATCTATGTTATCTTAATTTTGGGCCCTTTATTGAACAACTCCATACAGACCACGGTTGGCAAGTTAGAACTGTAAGATTCACTACGTGAACCACTGGTGTTTTGTGGAAAAGCACATGTACACTGCGTTCCAAATTATTATACAAAAAGTGTTTAGGAGTGATAAGGGAAGAATTTGTTTGTTTGTCAGTTAAACTCATTGATGGTGATGTGTGTCAGGGCTCTTTATATCACTGTAAGCAATTGCAGACACCTGTGCTAATTAGTTTGGCAGGTGTGTCCAATGAAAGGCAAGACTACTTAAGAAGGCTCTCTCACATTATTAAGCAGCCTACATTTTCTGCCAAAATGGGAAAGAAAAAGGATGTGTCGGCTGCTGAGAAGCAACAAATTGTGGAGTGTTTAGGTCAAGGCATGACTACAATCAACATTGTGCGATGATCAGGATGAAGTGTCTTGGCAATCAAGAAGTATGTAGCTGATTCACAGTACACACGTGTGCGTGCTGATAAGGGCAAATTGAGGACTCTTTCCTACAGGCAATTACGTCAGGTTGAAAGAGCAGCGGCAAAAAAGCCTTGTCATAGCAGCAGACAAGTTTTTGAAGCTGCTTGTGCCTCCAACGTCCCCCGAACAACAAGATGCAGGGTCCTTCAGAGGTTTGCAGCTGTGCATGCGCCATCCTGTCGACCTCCTCTATCCACTTCACACAAGCAGAAACGGCTCCAGTGGGCCAAACATTACATGAAGACTGATTTCAAAACTGTTTTGTTCACGGATGAGTGCCGTGCAGCGCTCGATGGTCCAGATGGATGGAGTGGAGGATGGCTGGTTGATGGACACCCCACGCAAACACGGCTACAGCGCCAACAAGGAGGAGGTGGAGTAATGTTTTGGGCTGGAATCATGGGGAGAGAGATTGTTGGCCCCTTTAGGATCCCTGAAGGCGCTAAAGATGAACTCCATAATGTATGTGGATTTTCTCAAACAGCACTTCCTGCCATGGTTCAAGAAGAAGAACCGTGTATTTCACAGCAAGATCATTTTTCTGCATGATAATGCACCATCTCATGCTGCACATAAAACATCTGCATCTCTGGCTGATATGGGCATAAAAGTGGACAAACTTATGGTGTGACCCCCATGCTCCCCTGACCTCTACCCCATTCAGAACCTTTGGAGCATCATTAAAAGGAGTGTCTATGATGGCGGGAGGCAGTTCACATCTAAGCAACAGCTCTGGGAGGGTATTCTGTCCTCATGCAAAACAATTGAAGCAGAAACCATCCAAAACCTGACAAATTCAATGGACGAGAGAGTTCAGAAGCTCCTTTCGAACAAGGGGTCCTATGTGAAAATGTAACATCACCTAGAATAAAGTTTTGAGTTGAAAACTGTTTGATTTCAGTTTCTAACAACCTGCTAATGCTTATAATTTCAAAAATGACCATTTTTTTGGTCTTTATTAAAATGAAAAGGTTGATCGAAAAGTTTGGGGGATCTAAGAGTGTGGCAACCCAGTAGTCATGATTACTTCGAATTCTGACAATATGAGGGTCATGCTGCAGGTAGTGCAGCAAGAAGGCACTTATGTGCCTTGCGCATCTCGGAGCCCCAAAATTATTTTCCGGGCTAGATGCAGCTAAAAATTATTTTTAATTTTAAATCTGGTGAAGCTTTAGTATAGATGGCCTAATAGGATCAGTGCTGCACACTGCTACAAAGCCCAAATTATTTTCCAGTCAAGATACAGATAAACATGATTAGTAATTTGAAAGCTTAAAACTGTTGGTAGGGTGATTTTAACCAATCATCAAGCTTTTACTCTCCCCAGGATGACACAGGGGTAGAAAAGTCGTTTCGGATCCATGATTTGTTCATCTTTATGAACGTGAGTCTGTCTACATTATCAGTGGAGAGCCGCGTGCGCTTATCTGTCAGCACACCACCAGCAGCGCTGAACACACGTTCAGACAGAACGCTGGCTGCGGGGCATGACAAGATCTCCAAGGCGTAAGTGGCTAGCTCCGGCCATTTATCCAGATTGGAAGCCCAAAAAGAGCAAGGGTCCAGTGACACAGTCGTGGCTTCAATGTTTACTTGGAGATACTCCTGTACCATCGTCTCTAGGCGTTGACTATGTGTCAGACTTCTTGTCTCCTGTGGCCTTGCAAAGGATGGGCTAAAAAAGTGGTGAAATGATTCCGCAAAATTGATGTTACCAGCAGATACTGTGGTTCTGTTACGGTTTGAGTGCTGAACACTTGACGGTCCTACGGTTGGCAAGTTGGAACTGTGAGATTCACTACGTGCACCACTGGTATTTTGTGGAAAAGCACATGTAAGATTCTGCAACAGTCTCTGCTGATACTCCTGCATGCGTGCATCCCTTTCTATGGCAGGAATAATTTCTGCAAATTTACTTTTGTACCGGGGATCTAACAGTGTGGCAACCCAGTAGTCAGGATTATTTCTAATTCTCACAATTCGAGGGTCATGTTGCAGGTAGTGCAGCAAGAAGGCACTCATGTGTGTTGCGCATCCAGGAGCACCAAGTCCCTGTTGTGTTGGTGGCGAGGTAACAATCATGCTTCCTTCCTCTGTCCTCTCCCCCCAACCTCGCACAACAGAAATGTGATCAAAGTCTCCCTCATCTGATGAGTCTTCCATCAGTTCGTCCTCCACTTCTTCCTGGGCTCCTGCACCTTCCTCACTAGTTTGGCTGCTACCATGCGCCCTGGTAAAACCATCTCCCCCACCCTCACATGCCTGCCGCCTTGGTGCTGCCGACCGTCTGGACCTTGCAGATGTTAGCCCTTCCGCATACAACTCCTCCTCCTCTACTTCCTCCACCTCCTCTTGTGCCACCACCTGACTCCGAATTCTGTTTAACATGTGCTCCAGCATGTAAATCACCGGAATAGTCATGCTGATAATGGCATCGTCAGCACTAAACATCTTCGTCGCCATTTCAAAACTGTGCAGAAGGGTGCATAGGTCCCTGATCTGAGACCACTCCTCCAGCGTGATTTGCCCCACCTCTGAATCTCGTTGGCCCAGGCTATACATCAGAACGAATTGCACCAGGGCTTGTCGGTGCTGCCACAGTCGCTGCAACATGTGCAGAGTTGAATTCCACCGGGTAGGCACATCGCATTTTAGCCGGTGAAGTGGCAGGCCCAACGACTTCTGTAGAGATGTAAGTCGCTGAGCTGCGGGATGCGAACGGCGGAAGTGAGCACACAGCGACCGTGCCCTCTGCAGAAGGCCATCTAGTCTGGGATAGTGGGCTAAAAATTGCTGGACAACCAGGTTCAACACGTGAGCCATACAAGGCACGTGTGTGACATTGCCCCGG
Organism: Phyllobates terribilis; assembly: GCF_046119375.1. NCBI lineage: Eukaryota > Metazoa > Chordata > Amphibia > Anura > Dendrobatidae > Phyllobates > Phyllobates terribilis. The sequence continues at coordinate 15,210,214 of NW_027362769.1, read as the reverse complement.
CGAAGGGCCGCACCCAGGTTTGCAGCATTGTCGCACACGGCCTTCCCTGGTTTCAGGTCCAGTGGAGACAACCATTCATGAAATTGGTTCTCCAGAGCTGACCACAACTCCTCAGCTGTGTGACTCACATTTCCCAGACATTTCAATGTAAAAACCGCCTGATGACGTTGAGCCCTACTGCCAGCATAGTAAGGAGGTGTGCAGGATCCCTTCTGCGCAGTTAGAAAGCTTGTGGCATGACCAGACAGGCTTTGGGTGCAGGTGGAAGACTGAGAGGAGGTTGAGGAGGCAGAAGCAGTGGAGGAACTTTGACATAAAGAGGATTGACGCACAACTCGTGGGGACGGCAAGACTTGGACAGCAGCCCCTTGTCCTGCTGTCACCATAGTTACCCAGTGCCCAGTCAGCGACATGTAACGCCCCTGTCCATGCCTACTCGTCCAAGTGTCTGTGGTGAAATGCACCCTGTCACACACAGAGTTTCTCAAAGAAGCGGTGATGTTGTGTGCGACATGCTGGTGGAGCGCAGGCACACCTTTCTTTGAGAAGTAGTGCCGACTGGACATCTGGTACTGGGGCACTGCGACGGACATAAGGTCTCGAAAATCCTCTGTGTTCACCAGGCGGAAAGGCAGCATTTCTGTAGCCAAGAGCTTGCAGATGGTGAAATTCAACCTCTTAGCTTTCTCATGGCTAGGAGGAAATGGTCTTTTACTTGTCCACATCTGAGGGACCGAGGGCTGGCTATTGTGCTTAGACGGGGTTGATAAGGGTGTCCCCGGCAAACTGCCGGTCTGTGAGGAAGATGCAGGCGGACATGTTAGGTTGCCTTGATCCAAAGGTGGTGCTATCGATGTCGGACAGCGCTCAACACCAGCTGGTGTTACCACCTCCAAAGAAAATGATGACCTGCCAATCACGCTGGCTGTTGCGGGTAAAGAGGTGGCAGGTCTGCGCCCCAAAACAAGTGTGACTGCTGTCCCCCCAGTCACAGAGGATGAAGAGGCCGCGGATGCACAAGATATGGCAGACGGTGATTGGCCCGGCCGGCTAGGCCGCATTGTAGCACACTGAGCTTCCCACTGCAACTTATGCTTCATGTCCATGTGCCGGTTCATGCATGAAGTACTCAAACTATGTATTTTTTAGCCTCTACTTAGCTTTTGCTGACAAATGTTACAGATAACACGAGTTGGGTCATCTTTATCGATCTGAAAAAATGCCCAGGCTATGCAAGGCTTAGCACCCATGCGACCTGAAGAGCCACCATGACTTGTGGTGAGAGGCAGAGTTGTGTTTGAGGATGCAGTTGTTGACGTGCTTCCAGTACTATGTCTCTGTCCAGGAAGGCGCAACCTGACCTCGTCGTCACTAGCATCTTCCTCCACCTCCTCTGCTGACCTCATCTCTTGGCTGACTGTGGGTTGACAGTAAGTGGGATCTCCGACCTCATCATCATCACCCTGTACGTTATCACACCCGTCGTCCTCAGAGCCAACCTGTTCCTGCCCTGACAAAAAACTAAAGTTGTCGCTCCAATCAGGTATTTGAGTCTTATCATCGTCTTCCTCATTGTCTCCACCAACAGGAGTTACAGTTTGGGAATGAGGGTCTACATTATGGTCAGAACCTTCTGCGTCTGGTCCTGGATCCGACTCATAAAGATTCTGGGCATCAGTGCAGATCATTTCCTCGTCTGGATTCACAGAAGCGCTGGAGTCGACCTCTGATTCCCAGGCTATAGTATGAGTAAACAGCTCTGCAGACTCAACCATCTGTTCTACCTCATACTCAGACGGGCAGCTGGAGATTTGGGAGCTGTGAGGAAGCAAGTGCGATTTGGGTGACACCTTTGAGGACTGGAGTATTTGTGATGTTGAAGTTGATGTGGAGGAGAGTCCACTTAAAGGAGCACTTGATATCCGTTGAAGCACCTGCTGTTTTTGTGCCTCATCTGGAATTTGTAGCGATTGGCGTGGCCGTAAGAAAGGGATCTTATCACATTGTCCGCTAAAAGAAGTAGAAATTTTAGTTTGGCTGGAAGATGGTCTTTCTTCTGCAGATGTTACTGTTGCTTTAACACCTACCCCACGGACACAACCTTTTTTCCCCTTCCCAACACGCCTATTCCCCTTTCCACCAGCAGCAGGCCTTTTTCCACTCATTTTGGTGGTTAACTAATTCACAACTCTGGAGTTGTTTGCACAAAAAAACAATGGATGGTAACCGAGCAGAGCTGAGTGGCCAAACTGTGGTATTAGGCCAAAACTATTGGCTGGGTTAGATGCAGAAAAAAATTATTTTGAATTTGCAACCTGATGGAGGTCAGTATAGATGGACTAATACAAATAGTCCCACACACTGCTAGAAGCCCAAATATTTTTTCAGAGGTACTGTAGATGCAGATAAAAATTATTTTTAATTTGCAACCTGATGGAGGTCAGTATAGATGGACTAATAGACCAAGTCCCACACACTGCTAGAAGCCCAAATATTTTTTCAGAGCTAGATGCAGAAAAAAATTATTTTTAATTTGCAACCTGATGGAGGTCAGTATAGATGGACTAATAGACCAAGTCCCACACACCGCTAGAAGCCCAACTATTTTTTCAGAGCTAGATGCAGAAAAAAATTATATTCAATTTGCAACCTGCTGGAGGTCAGTATAGAAGGACTAATAGAACAAGTCCCACACACTGCTAGAAGCCCAAATATTTTTTCAGAGCTAAATGAAGAAAAAAATTATTTTTAATTTGCAACCTGATGGAGGTCAGTATAGATAGACTAATAGACCAAGTCCCACACACTGCTAGAAGCCCAAATATTTTTTCAGAGCTAGATGCAGAAAAAAATTATTTTTAATTTGCAACCTGATGGAGGTCAGTATAGATGGACTAATAGACCAAGTCCCACACACCGCTAGAAGCCCAAATATTTTTTCAGAGCTAGATGCAGAAAAAAATTATTTTTAATTTGCAACCTGATGGAGGTCAGTATAGATGGACTAATAGACCAAGTCCAACACACTGCTAGAAGCCCAAATATTTTTTCAGAGCTAGATGCAGAAAAAAATTATTTTTAATTTGCAACCTGATGGAGGTCAGTATAGATGGACTAATAGACCAAGTCCCACACACCGCTAGAAGCCCAAATATTTTTTCAGAGCTAGATGCAGAAAAAAATTATTTTTAATTTGCAACCTGATGGAGGTCAGTATAGATGGACTAATAGACCAAGTCCCACACACTGCTAGAAGCCCAAATATTTTTTCAGAGCTAGATGCAGAAAAAAATTATTTTTAATTTGCAACCTGATGGAGGTCAGTATAGATGGACTAATAGACCAAGTCCCACACACCGCTAGAAGCCCAACTATTTTTTCAGAGCTAGATGCAGAAAAAAATTATATTCAATTTGCAACCTGCTGGAGGTCAGTATAGAAGGACTAATAGAACAAGTCCCACACACTGCTAGAAGCCCAAATATTTTTTCAGAGCTAAATGAAGAAAAAAATTATTTTTAATTTGCAACCTGATGGAGGTCAGTATAGATGGACTAATAGACCAAGTCCCACACACTGCTAGAAGCCCAAATATTTTTTCAGAGCTAGATGCAGAAAAAAATTATATTCAGTTTGCAACCTGATGGAGGTCAGTATAGATGGACTAATAGAATGATGCTATGCCCAAAAGATTTTACTTCACTAGGTGCAGTAAAAAAATTGGTATTCTATACACAGGTGTTATATCTTGCAACACAGATAGGCTACTCCACTGACTAACACACTCTGCAATAGGCCAAAAAGGATTAGCTTTGCTAGATTCAGCCAAATGCTGTGAAAAAAACTTGCACAGCACTGGCACAGACCTGCCTGGCAAAAACTGATAGGAACTCATGTAACCTAGTCCTGAAAAGGACTCCAATTACAATTAGTCTTTACTCCCACAACCTATCTATTTAAGAGCACAGACCTCCCTGATAAAAGTCGTAGGAAATGCTGTAACCTAGTCCTTAAAAGGACTGCAATCACAACTATTCCCTACTCCCAAGCTATCTGTATATTTGTGCGAAAATTGGCTTGAAATTAACAAGGTATAGCGCACACAGCAACAGCGGTGCCGTCTAACACGCAGCTGCAGCAGTGAGAAAATGGTGGCGACGGGGAAAATGGCTTGGTCTTATAGGGCAAGGACATGTGACATACACTGCCAATGACACATGCCCTTGCTTGTGTGAAAAAAAGCACTTCGCTCCGTGTGTGCGCTGCTGATAGGCTGACAGATTGCACCTCCCCACTGCAAATGCGGGAAAGAGAAAAAAAAATGGAGATCTTCATTGTTCCTGCAGAGATCCATCCCCTGCCCCTCCCCCCACCCCGCTGTACACTCAAACTGCGTATTAACATTAATTTTCATCATTACTGAGAAAAAATCCAGTTATGATTTTGGTGCACGAACAGTTATCGAACATAACCTCGAACAGCCGAATTTTTCTCAAATTGTTCGTGTTCGCCGAATGGCTCGAACACCGCCCAAAACAGCTCGAATTTGAGATTGGCGAACAGTTCGAGTAGAACAACGCTCATCTCTACACTTCACCCCCCGATCCAGTAATGCATGGTGCCCCTCATCCCTCATCCGGGTATGCATGATACCCCATCCCTCATCCCTATCCTGGTATATATGGTACCCCTCATCCTGGTATGCATGGTACCCCTCATCCCTTTCCTGGTATGCATGGCACCCCATCCCTCATCGTGGTGTGCATGATACCCCTCATTCCTGTTATGGTATGCATGGCACCCCTCATCCCCAATCCTGGTACACATGGCACCCCTCATCCCTCCATCCTGGAATGCATGGCACCCCTCATCCCAAATCCTGGTATGGATGGCACCCCTCACCCCAAATTCTGGTACCCATGGCACCCCCCATCCCTCATCCTGGCATGCATGGCCCCCTCAGCATTATCCTGTTATGCATGGGCCCCTCACCCTCATGCTAGTATGCATGGCACTCCTCATCCCTTTCCTGGTATGTATGATACCCCATCCCTCATCCCTATCCTGGCATGTATGTTACACCTAATCCCTATCCTGGTATACATTGCACCCCGTCCCTCATCCTGGTATGGATGATACCCCTCATCCCTGTTATGGTACGCATGGCACCCCTCATCCCCAATCCTGGTATGCATGCCACTTCTCATCCCCAATCCTGGTATGCATGGCACCCCTCAAACCCAATCCTGGTACACATGGCACCCCTCATCCCCAATCTTGGTACGCATGGCACCCCTCATCCCCAATCCTGGCATGCATGGCACTCCTCGTCCCCTACTCTGGTACGCATAGTACCCCTCATCCCAAATCCTGGTATGCATGGCACCCCTCACCCCCAACCTTGGTTTGCAAGGCACACCTCATCCCTCATTCTGGCATGCATGGGCCCCTCACCCCCATCCTACTCTGCATGGCACTTTTCATCCCTATCCTGGTATGTATGGCACCCCTCATCCCTAACCTGGTATGCATGGCATACCTTCCCTCATCCTGGTATGCATGGTACCCCTCATTCCTGTCATGGTATGCATGTTACCCCTCATCTTTATGCTAGTATGCATGACACCCTTCATCCCCAATTCTGGTACGCATGGCAGCCCTCATCCTTATCCTGGAATGTATGGTACCCCTCATCCTGGTATGCATGGCACCCCATCCCTCATCCTGGTATGCTTGGCACCCCATCCTTCATCCTGGTATGCAAGGCACCCCTCTTCCCAATTTTGATATGTATGGCACCCCTCATCCCCCAATCCTGGTATACATGGCACCCAATCCCACCTTCTGGAATGCATGGCATCCTCATCCCCAATCGTGGTATGTACGGCCCCCTCATCCCTATCCTGGTATGCATGGCACTCCTCATCCCCCAATCATGGTATGTATGGCACCCCATCCCTTATCCTGGTATGCGTGGTACCCCTCATCCTGGTATGCATGGCACCCCATCCCTCATCCTGGTATGCATGGCACCCCATCCCTCAACCTGGTATGCATTGTACCCCGCAACCCTATTCTGGTATGCATGGTTCCCTTCATCCCTCATCCTGGTAACCCTCATCCCTATCCTGGTATGTTTGATGACCCCTCATCCCCCAATCCTAGTATGTATGGCATGTCTCATCCCTCTCCTACTATGTATGGACTCCTCATCCGTATCCTGGTATGCATGGCACCCCTCACTACCAATCCTGGCATGCTTGGTGCCCCTCATCCCTCATACTGGTATGCATGGCCCCTTCAGCCTAGGCGGGTAACACACACCCTCATCCCTGTTATGGTATGCATGGCACCCCTCATCCCCAATCCTGGTATGCATGGCACCCCTCATCCCCAATTCTGGTATGCATGGCACTTCATATCCCCAATCCTGGTATGCATAGCACCCCTCATCCTCAATCCTGGTATGCATGACACCCCTCACCGCAAATCCTGGTATGCATAGCACCCCTCACCCCAAATCCTGGTATGCATGGCACCACTCATCCCCAATTCTGGTATGTATGATACCCCCTCATCCTCCAATCCTAGTATATATGGCATGGCTCATCCCTCATCCTGGTAAGCATGGCCCCCTCAGCCTTATCCTGGTAAGCATAGGCCCCTCACCCCCATCCTAGTATGCATGGCACTCTTCATCCCTATCCTGGTATGCATGATACCCCATCCCTCATCTCTGTCCTGGTATGTATGGTACCCCTCATCCTGATATGCATGGTACCCCTCACCCCTATCCTGCTATGCATGGCACCCCATTCCTCATCCTGGTATGAATGATACTCCTCATCTCTGTTATGGTATGCATGGCACCCCTCATCCCCAATCCTGGTACCCATGGCACCAATCATCCCCAATCCTGGTATGCATGGCACTTCTCATTCCCAATCATGGTATGCATGGCACCCCTCATCCCCAATCCTGGTATGCATGGCAACCTCTCATCCCTAAACTTGGTATGCATGGCACCCTTCATTCCAAATAATGGCATGCATGGCACCCCTCACCCCAAATTCTGGTATGCATGGCACCCCTCACCCCCAATCCTGGTATGCATGGCACCCCTCATCCCAATTTTGCTATGTATGGCACCCCTTATCCCCCTATCCTGGTATGCTCGGCACCCAATCCCTCATCCTGGTATGCATGGCTCCCTCATCCCCTATCATGGTATGTATGACCCCCTCATCCCCCATCCTTGTATGCATGGAACTCCTCATCCCCCAGTCCTGGTATGCATGGTACCCTATCCCTTATTCTGTTATGCATGGCACCCCTCATCCTTGTTCTGGTACGCATAGCACCCCATCCCTCATCCTGATATACATGGTACCCCTCATTCCTATCCTGGTATGCATGGTACTCCTTATCCCTATTCCAGTATGCATGGTACCCCTCATCCTGGTATGCATGACACCCCATCCCTCATCCTGGTATGCATGGTACCCCACAACCCTATTCTGGTATGCATGGTACCCCTCATCCCGATCCTGGTATGCATGGTACCCCTCATCCTGGTATGCACGGTACCCCATCCCTCATCCTGGTATGCATGGCACCCCTCACCCCCAATCCTGGCATGCATGGCGCCCCTCATCCCTCATCCTGGTATGCATGACCCCCTCAGCCTTATCTTGGTATGCATGGGCCCCTCACCCCCATCCTAGTATGCGTGATACTCCTCATCCCCAATCCTGGTATGCATGGCACCCCTCATCCCCAATCCTGGTATGCATGATACCCCAACCCTCATCCCTATCCTGTTATGCATGGCAACCCATCCCTTATCCTGGTATTATGGTATGCATGGCACCCTTCATCCCCAATACTGGTATGCAAGGCACTTCTCATCCCCAATCCTGGAATGCATGACCCCCTCAGCCTTATCTTGGTAGGCATGGGCCCCTCACCCCCATCCTAGTATGCATGACACTCCTCATCCCCAATCCTGGTATGCATGGCACCCCTCATCCCCAATCCTGGTATGCATGATACCCCAACCCTCATCCCTATCCTGTTATGCATGGCAACCCATCCATTATCCTGGTATTATGGTATGCATGGCACCTCTCATCCCCAATACTGGTATGCAAGGCACTTCTCATCCCCAATCCTGGTATGCATGGCACCCTTCATCCCAATCCTGGTATGCATGGCACCCCTCATCCCAATCCTGGTATGTATGGTATGTATGGTACCCCTCATCCTGGTATCAATGGCACCCCATCCCTCATCCTGGTATGCATGGCTCCCTCATCCCCAATCGTGGTATGTATGGCCAACTCATCCCTATCCTTGTATGCATGGCACTTCTCATCCCCAATCCTGGTATGCATAGCACCCCTCATCCCAAATCCTAGTATGCATGGTACCCCTCATCCCAATCCTGGTATGTATGGTATGTATGGTACCCTCATCCTGGTATGCATGGCACCCCATCCCTCATCCTGGTATGCATGGCACCCCATCCCTCATCCTGGTATGCATGGCACCCCGCATCCCTATTCTGGTATGTATGGTACCCTTCATCCTGGTATACATGGCACCCCTCATCCCAATTTTGGTATGTATGGCACCTCTCATCCTCCAATCCTGGTATGCATGGCACCCAATCCCTGATCCTGGTATGCATGGCTCCCTCTTCCCCATTCGTGGTATGTATGGCCCCCTCATCCCTATCCTTTTATGCATGGCACTCCTCATCCCCCAATCCTGGTATGCATGGCACCCAATCCCTCATCCTGGTATGCATGGCACCCCATCCCTCATCCTGGTATGCATATCATCCCTCAACCCTTTTCTGATATGCATCAAACCCCTCATCCCTATCCTGGTATGTATGATACTTCTTTATCCCCCAATCCTGGTATGTATGGCACGCCTCATCCCTATCCTAGTATGCATGGCCTCCTCATACATATTCTGGTATGAATGGCACCCCCTCATCCCTATCTTGGTATATATTGTACCCCCTCATCCTGGTATGCATGGAACCCAATCCCTCATCCAGGTATGCATGGTCCCCTCGCCCCCCAATCCTGGTATGCATGGTCCCCTCACCCTCCAATCCTGGTATGCAAGGTACCCCATCATCCCCATCATGGTATGCACGGTCCCCTCACCCCCCAATCCTGGTATGTGTGGTACCCCTCATCCTGGTATGCATGGCATCCCATTCATCATCCTGGCATGCATGGTCCCCTCACCCCCCAATCCTGGTATGGATGGTCCCCACCTCATTCCCAATCCTGGAATGTATGGTACGCCCTCATCCCCCAATCCTAGTATGCATGGCACCCCTCACCCCCTCCTCGGCGTGAGCGGTCAAATGGGTTACAGCGGGGGACATCTTCAGACAGATGAGTTTAAGGATTTTTTATTTTATTCTTATTTTTACACCAGGACACAGTGGAAGCAGAATGCTACTTTCAACATTGTTCCTTGCTCACGATGATCGCAGCATCAGCAGGGGACAAATTATAAGGGCAGCGTTCAGCACCCGGCACTTGGAAACAGCGCTAACTGTACCACTAATTCCCAGGCACTGATGTTCCTGATGCAGCACACGGGTGGCACACGGTTGCCACACATATGCCACACAGGTGCACACTGACACAAGGACACAGATATCTCCACTACAGTTTTTTCCGGTACCAGAAATATCAGAATGTATAAAACATGCCTTACACTGGACTCTGTCTGGCCTTTGTTTAGCGGTGTCCTTTTTTTCAGAGGTTCACAAAACTGTGGCCGATGGCACTTTTATGCACGCCTAATAAAAAGATGAACACAGCGGGATCACAGGCCAGACAGCATTCACGGAGTCTACATCTGCCTCATTACAGGGAATCTTCTGCCGGGTGTTCAGCCTGAATCACGTATTTCAGAGATTTACACAGAGATCCCGCTGTAAGCGCCCAGCGCAGAGCGCAGTATAAATGTGAGCCAAGCCATACTGCGATCTTTGGGAGGCAGAATGAACAAATCAGCAGCAGTTGCAAAATGGGTTTTCATTTTTTTGTTACGCCATTTCTCATGTGGTATAAGTGATTACACGACTTTATTCTTCGGGTCGATGCAATATCAGCAATACTAGATTCATATCAGGTTTTTATGCTTGGCAGCTGCATCGCCATATTTTGAGAGCTATAATTTTGCCATATTTCAGCCGACTAACTCATATACGGCTTGTTTTTTGTGGAACAAGATGATATTTTTATTGGTATCATTTTCGAGCACGTGACTTTTTTTATTGCTTTCTATTCTGATATTTGGGAGAGAGAATAAACAAAAACCAACAATTCAGGATTTTTTTTAATTTTTTTATAATTATTATTATTATTATTATTTATTTATATAGCACCATTGATTGCATGGTGCTGTACATGATGATGAGGGCACGCACAAGCATTTTACTAGCTCTCCTTCATTGATGTTGGAGAGGGAGGTTATGGGGGAAGGGCATTAGTCTGGTATACAAAGGGGTTGTGGTGGTTGAACAAAAAAGACTTGGCTTGTTTGGTCAATCTTATTTTTGAAGTGTGTTGCAAAGTCCTCTGCAGAGATGAGGGTGTCGGAGAGGGCAGTGGAGGGAGTTAAGTGTTGAATAACTGTTTGGGGTTGTAGGATAAGGAAGGGTCGTGAAGTGGGCCTGTTTAGCAGAGGAGAAGGCTGATTTGAAAGTGAATGTTGCTTGTTTGAATGCAGTGAAGTCATCTTGCGAATGTGTCTTCTTCCAGCACTGCTCTGCAACCCTGGATACATACCAAAGCTTTATAGAGAGGTTATCATGCCAGGGTTGTCTATTGATTCGTCACACTCTGCAATGCACGAGATGGTGACCCTATCAATAGCTGATGAGACAGTTGCATTGTAGAAGGCAGTGGCACCATCTGTGTTGTGGAGTGAGGATATGGTTGCAAGTGGTAGAATAGAGTCAGAGAGTGTGTGAGTGTCTAGATGTGCAAGGTTTCTGCAGGGGTGTGTTAGTTGCTGGACATGGGTGACAGGTGAGGAGGAGCGGGAAAAGAAAGTGAGTAGATGGTGGTCAGATAGAGGAGAGGAGAGGTTGTGAAGTTAGATAAAGAGCAGAGATGGGTGAAGATAAGTGTGTGTCCGTCTGTGTGGGTGGCTATGGAGGATCACTGAGTAAGTCCAAAAGAAGAAGTAAGTAACAGGAATTTGGAGGCTGCTGACTGGTGGGTGTCAATTGGGATGTTGAAGTCACCCATAATGATGGTGGGAATGTCAGCAGAGAGAAAGTGAAGAAGCCATGTGGAGAATTTGTCAATAAAGGCAGTGACTGGGCCCGGAGGTCGGTATATGACAGTCACTTGGAGGTTGCAGGGAGAGTAGATGGGGAAAGAGTGGACTTCAAAAGAAGGGAGGATGAGGGAAGGTAAAGGTGGGATTGGGTTAAAGGTGCAGTTGGTAGAAAGGAGAAGCCCCATTCTTACGCCATGTCATTTACCAGGGCGAGGAGTGTGGGTGAAGTGGAGGCCACCGTAATACAGTGTCAGTGGGTGTCAACCATGTTTCGGTGAGGCCCAGGAAGGAGAAATTGCGAGTGGTAAAGAGGTCATGAATCACATGGAGCTTATTGCCGCCAGAGTGCTTCAGAGAAGGGAAGCAGGGGTATGGGCTTCATGGGAACGGGTTCTAAAATATATATTTTTTGCATCGCTTTGTTTTGAGAGCTATAACTTTGTTATTTTTTGGCTGACTGAGCTCTATGGCAGCTTGTTTTTTGCAGGACGAGATGACATTTTCAGCGGTAACATTTTTATTTACATTCATCTTTTTGATCACATTTTATAAAAATTTTTTGTTCAGTGGTATGATGATAAAGCACCATTTTTTGCTTTGTTTTTTATTTATTTTTTTACTGTGTTCACTAAAGGGGTTAACTAGTGGGGAAGTTTTATAGGTCAGGTCACTTGTACCTCTGCTTACTCGCTAAATACTGCGATCGCAACAATCACAGCATTTAGGGGGTTAAAGAGCCAGGAACGGTGCAGGCACCACTCCTGTCACTGAGTGTCGGATGTCAGCTATCAGAATTAGCTGACACCCAGTGGCGATCGCGCCCGCACAGCATGTGTGCAAGCGCAATCACCGAGACGTAATAATACGTACCTGGTCCATAAGGCCCTGGGAACAGGGATGTATTATTACGTACCATGTCAGAAAGGGGTTAAAAAATTATTTTATTCAGAAAATAACGAACGGTTGTCAATTTTATTCTATGTGTATGCACATCTGTATGTCATCCATGTGTCTAACCTTTCCATCCATATGAGAGCTTTATGGAATTTATTTTCACACATCAAAAGTTAATAATTGCAATGTATGTGTAGCAAAACATGCAGTATGGGTGATCCGTGTGATATCTGCTTTTTTTCACACAAATTGATCTGAATATATACTGTAAGTCACACTAGAAAGTGGAAGAGACTACTACATGCTGCAAGTTTTTCCTTGTGAAAAAAGTCTTGGACATGGACAACACATGAATGTAAAATACGCACGTCTGAATCTGACCTATTCTTAAATTGTATTGTGCACTAAAAGAAAACTATTCAACAATTATTCCAGAATTTTATTTTAAGCAATGAAAATACAACACTGTTAATATAAATGTACAATTTTAGTAACAGAAAAAAAAATCTCTTCATATTTAATTCGGCTTCATTTTCTTTCTTTGTCTATGCATTTTTTTCTGATTTAAACAACTGAAATTGTGCTTAGTCTTCATTTAGGCAGAAACACATCTCGGCAGTAATAATTTACAAAATGTATACATTCTCTACATGAATAATAATAGGAAAATAAAAAAAATACATAAAGTACCCGTTTTAGGCAAATTATCCTTGGGGCCATATATCTCCATATATATTTCTTAAAGAGTTTCTTCCAAATGATTTCTGTTGATCTCTGCCTCTGTGTTCACTTGTAATGGCCTTAATGACTCTTTTAAGGATATATCATCAACCTGCTTCTCATCATCCTCAATTGCCTCTTCTTGAATCCACTGAGGCAAACATTCTTGATCAGAGTTACTTCTAACATACCCAGGCAAATTCATATGTCCATCGACTTGTTTGCTGACACTTCGACTGACTTTGCTGGAGATCAATACCATACGAGAGCTGGTTACCATTTGTGACTGGCTGCTAGTGCTGTGGGTCATATTTGTCAGGACAGAGCCATACCTGAAGTTACCACAGTGTGTTGTGTTTTTCCATTCAAAAGCAAGATTCCATCTAGTCCATGTTTTCTTAATTTCTGTTTGCACCTGTATGCAAAGTACAAGAGAAAATTATGGCTTATGGCTTATGGCCTGAACTTGTGTAACTCTGTGTGGAATAAAAAGGTATAGGAAGATTGCACCACATCTGCATTAGTTTAAAGTTGTATTAAAAGAGGATTCTTATTAATAATAATAACAATAATAACAATAAAAATAATAATATTTATTATTTTTATTGTTTTAAAATATCTTGTTTCTATAGCAACACTTAACAACTCAGAGGGTTCTCTAAATCAGGACACCACTTCATTAGCTTGATTTCTACAGAAAAAAAATTGGCCTATGAGTATGCTGCAAGGGCTGATTTTTTCAGGGTGCTTGGAAAAATGTTGTCACAAAGTGTATTAGTGCCCACAACAGAAATGACAAAGTTCCATTCCTTTACTTTGCTAATTTGACCTAATATTTTTTACATTGAGAGTATTTATGCTCCTTCACTATGCAAATAAGTGAAGATCCGGTGGCAGGATATTGACTAATCATACCTTGATTGCACGCACTGGGAAACAACTCTCAATTGAATATTCCAGAAACCCTTTAAAATTATTAAATACTGTATGTCTGCCATTGGCTTACAATATTGAATCAGTATGGAGTGAGTTCTTAATAGAAGGTAACTTTTTTAAAAATGCAATGTTTTCTCTTGACAGAGGAAGGGAGTTTCTGGGAACAATTTCTTTAGTTTTCCCCAGCTGGTTCCTGATGTATTTATTTCACTCACTTATATAACGCCATTAATTCAACAGCGCTTTACAGACATCATCACTGTCCCCATTGGGACTCACAATCTAAATTTCCTATTAGTGATGAGTGAGCATGCTCGTTTAACACTTTAAATGAGCATGGTCGGGTACTCGCTGAGTAGTTTTGGCTTGCTCGGCATTTCAGTAGCTGTTTGACAGGCTTTCCCTGCATGTGACACAGCTATCTAACAGATGTGACACATGCAGTCGCGTTGATTGCTACTGAAATGCCGAGCGCGCCAAAACTACTCGGCGAGTACCCGAGCATGCTCGCTTAAAGGGTTAAAAGAGCACGCTCGCTCATCAATATTTTCCTATCAGTTTGTCTTTGGAGTGTGGGAGGAAAATAGAGCACCCAAAGGAAACCAGCACAAATACGGAGAGAACATACAAACTCTTTGCAGATATTGTTCTTGGTGGGATTTGAGCCTAGAACCCCAGCGCTGCAAGGTAACAGTGCTATCAACTGAGCCAGCATTTTGCCCATAGTTTTGGATTTTTTTTCAGAATTTATCAATTTCTATCTATTGATCAATTTATCTATCTATTGATTTTATTTCCTCTGCCTCTACTGCATCTGATTTGTGTCTCCCTCGCCTGTACTCCTTGGTTGTCCAAGGAACTGTCACCTCTGCCGCCAGCATTGTACCGTCTGTAGCACAGGAAACCAGCTCCTGTTCCTCCTCCTCTTCCTCCTCCTCATTATCACCCAATCCACATTGAGATGAGATGAGGCTGGGATGTCTGGCATCACCCTGTATGGTTTATTGCTCCATCTCATCGTGCTCTGCCTGCAATGCCTCCTCTTTAGTTATGAGCAGTGAGCATTTCGGTAGACAGAGAAGCGGGATGGTGATGCTGTTTATGGCGTCATCGCCGCTCACCATCTTGGTGAAGTTCTCAAAGTTTTGGAGGACGGCACAGCTGTCTGACATCCATGCCCACTCATCAACTCTTATGTGCGGAGGCTGACCTGAATAACGACGGGCATGTTGAAGCAGGTACTCCACAACTGCTCACAAATACTTCCCAACATCTGCAACATTGAGTTCCAACGCATGGTGACATCGCACACCAGTAGGTGAGTTGGAAGCTCTACACGCTGCTGAAGCACTGCGAGGGCAGTGGCAGCTGTAGGTGATTTTCGAAAATGGGCACACACGCTTCATATTTTGACAAGCAGCTCAGGCAGATCCTGTGTGCGGGCTTGCTCAGCTTCAGAGCCGCCACCAGGTTTCGGCCATTGTCACACACGACCATGTCTGGCTGTAGGTTCAGCAGTGACAGCCACAGATCTGCCTGCTCTTTTACAGCTGTCAACAACTCTGCAGCGGTGTGCGGTTTGTCATCTAAGCATATTAACTTCAGCACAGACTGTTGCTGCTTGGCCGAGGCAGTGTGGCAGTGCTTCCAGGTTCTGACAGATGTGGTCATTTCAGAGATGGAGGCTGAGGAGGAGGAAGAGGAGGTGCAGGAGCAGGAGCTGTAGAATGTGGGGGAAACCCTGATTGACCCAGGGCCCACAATCCTCTGTGTCAGGAGTATGCATTCCATCACAGGGTCCGACTGGGTCCCAGCTTCCACTATATTAACCCAGTGTGCCATCAGCGAGATGTACCTGTCACACAAGGTGTAGGGAAGGCTAAGTGCAACACAAAGAGAAGAGGGGAAGGGAGCCTAGATACTAGGGAAAGGGGGAGTTGAGACCTCCTAGGCTGATCTGATATCACCCTGTTTCCCCAAATGTCCCCATATTGGTTCCTCATCAATCACCGCACAGGAACCTAAACCCTGTATTTCCTTAGAGCTTGACCCTCGATAGGGAAGGGGGGGTGAGGTCTAGTCTGTCCCCACTAACAACTAAAGACAACAAGGGAGACAAACATGAGGGAAAGTAACTTAGCTTGAGCCGACCTCAGAGTGATTACACCAAACGTCCTCCTTTTACCAGAGAGGAAGTAAGCAGACTGCAATAGCTCAAAGCCTTCACAAGGGAAGATGTGAAAATCAACTGCACCTCCCTGTAGCAAACAGAAAGTATTTAAACACCCAGGCCTGGGTGTCAATTAGGAGGGGGTAAGTAGCCGCTGGGTCCTAGAGTGAGACAGATCTAAGAAGGTGTCTTTAATGCCAAACAAAGAGATCTTCTGCAACCAATTGCAGGGCGACTGTCTGTCACATCTGACACACCCGTGACAGTATCGTCCTTGGCCACAAGCACTTGTCCATGTGTCCATGGTTTTGTGGACCTTCCCTGTAACTGCGTTGCTGAGGGCACTGCTAATGTTCTGGGACACGTGCTTGTGTAAGGCGGTGACGGCACGCCTGGAGAAATACTGACGGCTGGAGACCAATTACCGTGGGACAACTGCCACCATCAGGTTGCGGAAAGATTCCATCTCCACGAGCCTAAAAGGCAACATTTCAAGTGAAAATATTTGAGAAATGTGGGAGTTTAGTATTGTGGCCTTTAGGGATTTGGCTGCCTATTTGCGTTTGCGTTAAATGGACTGGGGTAAGGACATCTGAATGCTGCGCTGGGACGAGGACGTGGATGTGGTTGCTGATGGTGATGGTTACTTATTGTGGTGGTTGCAAGTGTGCAATGACAGGTGTACGGTGGAAGGCATCTTCATCTACGCCATGCAGAGAGGATTGGCATGCATGCACAAAATCGGAACAGGCAGTGATGTCACCCTCAGACACTGATTGTGAACCCAGGCATTCAGTCCACCTATTCGGGTGCTTTGCTGTCATGTGCCTGAGTATGCTGGTGGTGGTCAGGCTGATAGTTTTTCTGCCCCTGCTGATGCGCATACCAGATGTTGCAAATGGCCTTTTTGGGGTAATCTGGATAGTCTTTAAAAAAGAGCCAGACTCGGGAAGACCTAACAGTTGAACTAGCAACTTCCCTTATGTTGGTGTTCTGGGGAACAGTTGCTCGCCTTAGTCTGTGACCACCTCACTGCTTGTTCCTGACTGTTGTGGTGCTATTCCTTGCCCACCCTGTGTACTGCTGTCCTCGCTATGCATGTCATCTTGCTAGGTTGGGTCAGTGACTTCATGGTCCACCACTTCGCTTTCCACTTCCACACCCTGGGCCTCCTCTAGCCTTTTTGGCAATTGTGTGTCATCATCATCATCCACCTCTTTCGACAGTTTCCCACCATCGCCTTCGTGTGACTGTGGCTGCTCAAATATTTGGGCATCGCTACATGCGATCTCCTCTTGCCCCGTTTCAAACGGGCCGGGTGAGAGTCCCGAATCTATAAATGGAAAAGTGAACAGCTTTTTGGAGTGTCCAAATGTGGGATAACTTGTTTCCGGGCACTTGGCATGGTGGAAGGAAGGAGGATCAGGGTGAGGAATATGTGGTCCAGACTCACGGCTACTGAGAATGGACCAAGTGGAAGATAGGGTGGTGGTGGTGGTGGTGGCAAACTGACTGAAAGCATTATCTGCTATCCAACTAACAACCTTTTCACACTGCTCTGGCTTCAAGAGTGGTGTTCTGTGGGCCCCTATAAATTGGGATAGGAAGGTAGTTCGACATGCTGTGGGTGTTTGTTTTGCTCCCTCAGAAGGCACCGTTTTTATCTTGCCCGTGGCCTCGGCCTCTGCATGCACCATCACCATCACGTCCACATCCCCATTCCTTGCCACGCACCTTGCCCTTTTTAAATGGAGTATAATATTTGTCACATTCCACAAAATGTCTGTATTATTACCGCAGTAATATGGGATAACGTCTGATGACCACGCTTTTAGGCAGTGGCCTTGTAGTGTGGTATTGGTCAGCAACCAGTTTTGAATACGTTCAACAACACACAGCTATCAGACTAGAAATGGAGTATATTTGGCACGCTCCACAAAAAGTCTGTATTATTATCACAGTAATATGGGATCACATCTGATGACCATGGTTTTAGGAAGTGGCCTTGTAATATGCTATTGGTCAGCGACCAAGTGTGAACAACACACAGCTGGCAGACTTTAAATGGAGTATAATATTTTCACACTCCACAAAATGTCTGTATTATTGCAGCAGTAATATCGGATAACGTCTGATGATGGACAAGTTTCTCTGCTTCCACAATACAGCAATTAGAGATGAGCGAACATTTCAATGTTCAGTTCGGAAAAGCTCGGCGAACAAATAGACATTCGCCAAATTTATTTGTCGAACATTCGACGAACTTTCGAAAACCCCATATGAGTCAATGGGGGGACCAAAAAAATGCACCTACAAATAGGCCCAAAAGCTGTGAAAACACATCAAATTATGTGTAGACACCAGGGAAGTGACATCAATTGACCCAAAGTACAAGTACTATAAGGCTGTGTGCCCACGATGCGTTTTTAATGCGTTTCCGCAGCTGCAAAAACTCTGCGGAAATGCATTAAAAACGCATGGTAGAAGGGCAGCAATGTTCCCCAATGATAATTCGCATGTGCTGTGCACATGTTGCGGAAATTTCCGCTGCGCATTATCATTGCGGAAAAAACGCAGCACTACCAATTATTTTGCGGAAGCGCTGCGTTTTCGCCGCCATTGACTTGCATTAGAACACGCCAATTCCGCAAGACTGCATTTGTACTTGCGTAGTTGGCGCGTTCTAATGTGCAGATGGTACCCGAGTGTGGAGAAGAGAAGACTCTCCTCCACACCCAGGTACCATAGAAACTGTAAAAACAAGAATAAAATAAAAAATAAAGATTATATTCACCTTCCGACGGCCCCCGGTCTCCTTCCCTGTGCTTGCGGGCAGGACTGAAGGACCTGTGGTGACGTCACAGTCATGTGACGGCAGGTCTTTCAGTACAGTGTCCCGCGTTCAGCTGGCAGCCAGGAAGGAGCGCAGCAACACACGCCGGGCCATCGGAAGGTAAGTATAGGTTTATTTTTTTATTTTTAACCATTCTCTCGGGTCACACTATATAGTGTGACATAGTTGACAAGCACTTTCCAAGTGATGCTAAAATCGCTTTGAAAGCGCTTGTTAATCCGCATGCGGAAACGCATGTGAATCCGCATGTATTTCTCAGGAAAACGCATGTACAATCCGCATGCGTTTTTTCTGCCAGGCAGGGAAATGCAGAAATGCTGCAGAAATTTTCTGCTTCGTTTCTGCATCGTGGGCACATAGCCTAACACAGGTTTCCAAAAAAATATTTTTTGTAATCATTGCAGTTGACCTTATACTTTTCTGAATCATTTTTTTGTTCTGATTTCAAAAATGTATATAGTTTTTCTGTAGCAGGTATAGTTTCCACGGAGCAGCATCATTCTTATAAGGTATTGGAAATATACTGGCGACATTAAGAAAACAGTAATCTACATATCAGAAAAAAATGCTCGACCTTATAAAGCAGTTTTTATTGAACCAAAATAATTTCACATGCAAAATAGAAACCAAAATATGAGCAAAAATTAAAAGTGCTTCACATTAGACTTTCGTTGATACGATTTTTCAGGGTTGTCCCTATACAACATCCAACAGTAATCTGCCATCATTGAGTAATTCCAAAAACCCTGGTAGCGGTGTTCCATTACTTTAATGTCCTGGTGAAACCACTCGCCTTCTTCATCACTTAGATCCCCAAGATTTGGAGGGAAGAAATCTAAATGTGAATGCAAAAAGTGAATTTTCAGAGACATGCGATATCCAAGACACTGGTATGCATTTAGCAATTCCTCAACACCTTCAACATATTCTGGAGATTTATTTTTTCCTAAGAAGTTTTCACAGATTCACTTGAAACTTTTCCGAGCTCTCAATTCCTTATCATTTAGAGTTCCTTCAAGCACATCATCTCTCATAAGCTCTCTGATGTGAGGACCAACAAATACTCCTTCCTTCAGTTTTGCTGGTGAAATGCTGAAGTATATTTGTGAAATGTACTGGACCCCTTGTTAATTTGTCTTTGCCATGGCTTTCACAAAGTTTTTAATCAATCCCAATTTTATATGTAGTGGAGGAAGAAAGATTTTTGTTGGAAAAACTGAAGGATTATGCTGTACATTGTGTCTACCTGGAGCATAGATGTTTCTCTGTCCCCAATCACGTAGAACATAACTCTACTGTATTTCTACTGTCCCATAAACACAAGAAGCAACAATATTTTGTGAAACCTCCTTGCATTCCCATTAGCAGACCAATCACTTTCAAATCTCCACTGATATTCCATTGATGATGCTTATATTGTATAGCATCCAAAACAACTGATAGATTTTCATAACTTTCCTTTAGATGACATGAGTAAGCGATAGGGAGTGATGGTTTCATATTTCCATTGTGAAGCAACACTGCTTTCAAACTTCTCTGGGATGAGTCAATAAACAATCGCCAATCTGCAGCAAAATACTCTTGATTCAGTTCCTCAAAGAGGCCATTCACATTGTTACAGTACACCATTGGTCCATCAACTGTGAAAAATTGTGTTACACTGTTATTTCTGTTTCAGTAATAACACACTTTGACATAATCATGAAGAAGATTCTTCTGTTTCAATCTAGATGCAAGAAGTTTGGCTTTATCTTTTGACAATGACAAGTCTCTGATGAGATCATTTAATTCATGTTGAGTAAAGCGTGCTGGCTGCTTGGCTGCTCCATCAGGTACATACTCATCTTGACTAGAGGTCTCCATGCCTTCGCTAGTAGCTTCAGCTCCATAATCTACTTCAATTTCATTCAATCCAGTCAACGGTGGTACAGGAACTGGCAAGGTATCATCATGTGGAACTGGCCTACTCGCAGATTCAAGTTCAGGGTAATCAATCTAATGTTTGTTCTTTGTAGAAAAGCCCTTCAGTTTGCCAAAAGTAGCAGTCATCATTATGATTTCTGGATTCTCTCCAAATCATGGGAACAGCAAATGGCATAGCCACTTTCCTCATATTCAACCAGTCACGAAGACCATTTGAACAACTTGAGCATATTACATGAGGGGCCCAGCTTTTGTCTTGATCACCAAGTGGACAGTTAAAGTACATCTGGTACATCATTCTAATATCATGAGTGATTGAACATATTTAGCCTTTTGGTGTAAAAGAACCACACACATAGCAGAATCTGTCCGGATGATTGATACACTGTCGGGGCATTTTTGTCCTTTAAATCAGATCAAACAGTAGAGTAAGTTCAGTTCAATGGCGATGACAAACTCCAAAAAAAAAATGCAATGAGCCGGTATGTAGATATTTCCCTAGAGATGACAGAGGCAGCTTGCATTCAGAGCTGATTTTACTATAGGTAATCTGGTAGATAACTATATACAGGTGTGAGGAAAATGGGTTAGCCTATTCCTTACAGATGAACACTTGCAGACAGGCAGTTTCTCAGTGTGATATTGTCTGCTTTCAGGTTCTCTCTCTGTGGATACCCTCACTCAGTTACACATCAGTGTAAGAGGCCTGTAGAGGCCTGTCTCCTGTCACAGTCTCACATATGAGTCGTTGCTGCCATCAACATCCTTTTCTGACTAAATCAAATCTTACCACCTCATAACAGTTAGCTCCTCCCCATAACATGTGACTTTCCGAGAAGCAGTCATTGGCTGACTGCACTGTCAATACTCCTTCCCATGAAACTCACTAAAAACTTAACTTATATTGTCCCTGTAAAAAAATTCACAATTAAGCACGAAAAGCAAAGAAATGGAAATAATATAGAAAAACCACACTGAAAATGGAGAAATAGCTAGTGTTGAGCGAGCATGCTCGACACTGCTCGCGACTCGCCCGAGCATCTCACTACTCGGGATGTTCGGCGAGCACCGAGCATTTCCGGGTTACTTGGACGGGAGCTCGGTTCTCCGCCCTGCACGTTTGGCGCTCTTTACAGAGCCAATGAACTAGCATGGATTGCCAGCCAGTCACTGTAATGCCGCAGCCATGTTGTTTTTGGCATTACAGTGATTGGCTGGCCACACAGCATCACCTCGAGTATTTAAAACCGGGCGCCGCCATCTTGGACACAGTCGCTCCGGATCAGACAGTGTAGGGAGAGTGCTGCTGAGTTTGGGAGAGATATATAGTGCGAAATAGGTAGTGTAGGGTCTCTAAAGCCTGCCAAATCAAACAAACAGTCCTTCTCAGGACTAATATCTATCCCAGATATCAGGCAGGCAGGCTGTATAGGAGACGCAGTGATTATACCAGCAAATGCTGCATTACAGTCCTGTGTGATCCTGTTGGTCAAATTGTTAGACTTATTCCCCGGTCTCTAAATCCTTTTTTTTTTTTTTTCTCAGTCAGACGGTACAAATACGCATCTTATTAACCTTTTGGTATTCCCCCCCCCCCAAAAAAAAAATTGAGTGTGTCTGTGGCTATTCAGACACCAATATATCTGTTTAAAAAAGTCTGGTGTAGGCCACAGAAATAGAACTGTGGTTTTGCAGTTCCACGGGTCAAATCTCTGTATTATCCTGCTTTGGCATTTTTTTCCGTAAAAAAAACTGTAATAGTGTCTCCCTGACTGGTCAGACACCAATATATCTGTTTAAAAACGTCTGGTGTAGGCCAGAGAAATTGAACTCTGGTTTTGCAGTTCCACGGGTGAAATCTCTGTATTATCCTGCTTTTGGCATTTTTTGCCGTGAAAAAAACTGTAATAGTGTCTCCCTGACAGGTCAGACACCAATATATCTGTTTAAAAGAGTCTGGTGTAGGCCAGAAAAATAGAACAGTGGTTTTGCAGCTCCACGGGTCAAATCTCTGTATTATCCTGCTTTTGGCACTTTTTGCTGTAAAAAAGAACTGTAATAGTGTCTCCCTGACTGGTCAGACACCAATATATCTGTTTAAAAGAGTCTGGTGTAGGCCAGAGAAATAGAACTGTGGTTTTGCAGTTCCATGGGTCAAATCTCTGTATTATCCTGCCTTTGCCATTTTTTGCCGTAAAAAAAAACTGTAATAGTGTCTCCCTGACTGGTCAGACACCAATATATCTGTTTAAAAGAGTCTGGTGTAGGCTAGAGAAATAGAACTGTGGTTTCGCAGTTCCACGGGTCAAATCTCTGTATTATCCTGCTTTTGGCATTTTTTGCCATTAAAAAAAAACTGTAATAGTGTCTCCCTGACTGGTCAGACACCAATATATCTGTTTAAAAGAGTCTGGTGTAGGCCAGAGAAATAGAACTGTGGTTTTGCAGTTCCAGGGGTCAAATTCTGTATTATCCTGCTTTTGGCATTTTTTGCCATAAAAAAATACTGTAATAGTGTCTCCCTGACTGGTCAGACACCAATATATCTGTTTAAAAGAGTCTGGTGTAGGCCAGAAAAATAGAACTGTGGTTTTGCAGTTCCACGGGTCAAGTCTCTGTATTATCCTGTTTTTGGCATTTTTTGCCATAAAAAAAACTGTAATAGTGTCTCCCTGATTGGTCAGACACCAATATATCTGTTTAAAAAAGTCTGGTGTATGCCAGAATAATATAACTGTGGTTTTGCAGTTCCACGGGTCAAATCTCTGTATTATCCTGCTTTTGGCATTTTTTGTCGTAAAAAAAACTGTAATACTGTCTCCCTGACTGGTCAGACACCAATATATCTGTTTAAAAGATTCTGGTGTAGGCCACATAACTATAACTGTGGTTTTGCAGTTCCACGGGTCAAATCTCTGCATTATCCTGCTTTTTGCATTTTTTCCGTAAAAAAAAACAGTAATAGTGTCTCCCTGACTGTTCAGACACCAATAAATCTGTTTAAAAGAGTCTGGTGTAGGCCAGAGAAATAGAACTGTGGTTTTCCTCTTCCACGGTTCTAACCTCCTTTTTATTACCCTTTTTCCATTGATAGTGCGAGTGTAAGCTATTTTACTTAATTTACAATGGGCAAGGAGCGTGGCAAGGGACGTGGAAGTGGACGTTCTGGTGATGGTGCATGCAGAGGACGCGGCCGTGGCCAATGTGAAAATGTGCCACAACCAACAGCCACATCTTCTCACTCCCACTTCTTGACCGAATTACTAGGGAAGCACACTACAACACCAGTATTGCGAACTGATCAGTGTGAACAGGCTATTAATTGGATAGCAGATAATACTTCCAGTTACCTGGGCACCACCACCTCCGGTCTGTCTTCCACACGGTCAAGTTTTAGTAGCCGTGAGTCTCGACCGCATACTCCTCCTCACCCTGATGCTCCTTCCTCCCACCATGCTGAGTGTCATCAGACAGCAACTGATCCCACAGTTGGACACTCTGAAGAGCTGTTCACTGGTCCATTTCCATATTTGTGCCCCTCGCCTGCTCCGCTTGAAGTGGTGGAAGAGGAGATCCCATGTAGCGATGCCCAAATATTTGAACAGCCACGGCCAAAGGAAGTCGACGCTGGCAATTTGTCACAAGAGGAGGATGATGACGAGACACAATTACCACAAAGTGAGGAGGAGGATTGTGGTGCGCAAGTTGAAGAGGTGGTGGTGGTGGATGATCTAGTAACTGACCCAACGTGGCAGGAGGACACACAGAATGAGGCCAACAGCATACAGGGGGAGGGAGTCAGAGTACGCCTACAGGCAGGAAGAAGCAGTGTGGTGGCCGCACACAGAAGTCAGGCAACAGTTCCCCGT
This sequence comes from Phyllobates terribilis, assembly GCF_046119375.1. Lineage (NCBI taxonomy): Eukaryota > Metazoa > Chordata > Amphibia > Anura > Dendrobatidae > Phyllobates > Phyllobates terribilis. The sequence continues at coordinate 15,185,526 of NW_027362769.1, read as the reverse complement.
AACACCAACACGAGGGACGGTGCCAGTACAACCGGTAGGTCTTCCAGAGTCTGGAATTTTTTTAAAGACTCTGCTGATAACCCCAAAAAGGCCATTTGTACCACCTGCCATGCCAGCATCAGCAGGGGTGACAAAACTACCAGCTTGACCACCACCAGCATGATCAGGCACATGTCAGCAAAGCACCCGACTTTGTGGGGCGAACCCCAGGGTCCACGACCAGTGTCAGCGGATGTCACTACTGCTTCTTCCGCTGTTGTGCATGTAATAGAACCCCCTGTTGTGCTTGCAAGGCAATCCGCTGTCCATACTGCATGCAAAGATGCCCCCTCCTCTCAGTCTTCACTTGTTATGGCAGTTTCTCAAGAAACAGCATCAACGTCCACATCCACATCCCACCGCAGCATTCAATTGTCCATATCCCAGAGTTTTGAACGAAAGCGCAAGTTCGCAGCCAACGCCCCACAGGCCACAGTCCTAAATTCGCTGCCTTTTAGGCTGGTGGAGACTGAATCCATCCGCAACCCTATGGCAGTGGCCGTCCCTCGGTATGCAGTCCAAAGCCGACACTATTTTGCCTGGTGTGCCATCCCCGCACTACACAAGCACGTGTCCCAAAACATCTGCTGTGCCCTCAACAACGCAGTTACTGGGAGAGTCCACCTGACAATGGACACGTGGACAAGTGCTTGTGGCCTGAGATAGTACATCTCCCTGACGGCACACTGGGTAAACATAGTGGAAGCCGGGACCCAGTCGGACCATGGGACAGAACACATCCACCCCACACCGAGGATTGCGGGCCCTATGTCAGTCAGAGTTGCCCCCACAGTGTGCAGCTCCTGCTCATCATCCTCCTCCTCCTCCTCATGTTCAGCCTCCATCTCAGATATCACCACATCAGTTACAAGCTGTAAGCACTGCAGTACTGCCTCAGCCAAGCGGCAACAGGCTGTGCTGAAACTCATAAGATTAGGTGATAAACCTCACACTGCTTGTGAGTTGTGGACAGCTATGAAAAAGCAGGCAGATCTGTGGCTGAGACCGCTGAATCTAAATCCAGGCATGATCGTGTGTGACAATGGCAGTAACCTGGTGGCGGCTCTGAGGCGAGGCGAGATCACACACGTACCATGCCTGGCTCATGTGCTTAACCTCGTGGTTTAGCGGTTTCTTAAATTGTACCCCGAGTTGCCTGATCTGCTCGTCAAAGTACGCCACTTGTCAGCTCATTTTTGGAAGTCGGCTACAGCTTCCAACGCCCTTGCTGTGTTGCAGCAGCATTTGCAGCTTCCGGCACACCGACTGGTGTGTGATGTCCCCACACGTTGGAACTCTACCCTCCACATGTTGCAAAGGATTTGTGAGCAGAAGAGAAAAGATGTGGAGTACAAGCTGCAACAAGGACGTCGATATTTAGGTCAGACTCCACACATAAGACCTCAGGAGTGGACCTGGATGTCTGACATTTGTACCATCCTGACAAACTTTGAGGAGTCCACCAAGATGGTGAGTGGCGATGACGCCATCATTAGCGTAAGCATCACACTTGTCTGTCTTTTGCAACTCTCTCTGCAGAGAATTAAAGAGGACGCATTGCAGCCAGAGTATGATGAGATGGATCAAGAATCCGTAATGGGTGATTACAGATATCCCAGCCTCATCTCATCCCAACGTACATTGGGGGACAATGAGGGAGAGGAGGAGGAGGAAGAGGAGGAGGAAGAACAGGAGCTTGCATCATGTGCTGTAGACGGTAGTACCTGTACAATTGTCATATAGTCGGTTGAGCGTTGGTGGCCTGAGGACAGGGGGGAGAAGAGGAGAGCATGGTCAGTCGTCTTCTTGTTGAGGACACGGAAGTCTTGCCCGTTACCAGTCTGGCACGCATGGCTGACTTTATGTTACGCTGCCTTAACCGTGACCCTCGTGTTGTCAAAATGTTGGGTGACAGTCATTACTGGTTTGTGACACTTTTAGACCCCCACTACAAGGAGAACTTTCATTCTCTTATTCCTGAGGTGGAGAGGTCTGCAAAAATGGGGCAGTACCTGAAGGTCCTTGCTGCAGAACTGTTAAAAAAATTCCCATCTGAACACGCTAGCGGCAGAAGTCACAGGTCGTTGACCAACCAAGGCGTACAGGCGAGAGAGACGCAACTCCAATCCAGCAGAGGCAGGGGAACACTGTCAACATTCTGGGACAGTTTTCTGAGACCCGCCCAGCTTACAGATCCTGGGGCGTGGGGTACTCTCACAAGGAGTGGAAAGTTTCAAAAGATGGTGAGGTAGTACCTTGCCGACCGTACCAGCGTCCTCCGTGATTCCTCTGTGCCTTTTAATTATTGGGTATCCAAGCTGGACACTTGGAATGAACTCGCTCTGTACGCCTTGGAGATCCTGGCCTGCCCTGCCGCTAGCGTGTTATTGGAGCGTGTTTTTAGTGTCGCTGGGGGAATTATAACTGATAACCGCACTCGCCTGTCAACTGACAATGCCTACAAGCTGACCCTTATCAAATTGAACAAGGGCTGGATTGGGCCAGACTTCTCATCACCACCAAATGACAGCAGAGTAACATAAAGTCAAATCCACTGTGTTATTTTGGGAGGTGTATTCCCATTCACAGCTTCACACCCACACATGGGTATACGCTTCCTCATTTCGGCTGTTTTTTGCTCTTCTCCTTATCCTCAGCCTCCACCACCACTATACCACCAGGTTGACAGTGGTCCTTGTTGCCGGCATTGCAAGTTCCTCCGTCCTAATTTTTGGCAGCTTTTGCTTGGAAGGCATAGGCAAAGACTATGGGAGACCCACTCCCCAATAATGGGAATAATGTTTTTAACATGCTGTACTTTATGGCTCTTGTAAGGGGCATGAAAACCGTCTTGTTAAGCTACTACGACCTCCACCACTTTTCCCAGGGGCATTGATATTGTCTTTTTATTCCACTGCGTCCTCCAGGTCTCTTCCAAGGGGCATTAAAACCGTCTTTTTATTCCACTGCGACTTCCACGTCTCTTCCAAGGGGCATTAAAACCATCTTGTTAAGCTACTGCGACATCCACCACTTTTCCCAGGGGTATTAGAACCATCTTGTTAAGCTACTGCGACCTCCACCATTCTTCCAAGGGGCATTAAAACCATCTTGTTAAGCTACTGCGACCTCCACCACATTTCCAAGGGGCATTAAAAGCGTCTTGTTAAGCTACTGCGACCTCCACCATTCTTCCAAGGGGCATTAAAACCGTCTTGTTAAGAGACTGCGACCTCCACCTTTCTCCAAGTGGCATTAAAACCGTCTTGTTAAGCTACTGTGACCTCCACCACTATTCCCAGGGGCATTAAAACCATCTTGTTAAGCTACTGCGACCTCCACCATTCTTCCAAGGGGCATTAAAACCATCTTGTTAAGCTACTGCGACCTCCACCACTTTTCCAAGGGGCATTAAACCATCTTGTTAAGCTACTGCGACCTCCACCATTCTTCTAAGGGGCATTAAAAGCGTCTTGTTAAGCTACTGCGACCTCCACCACTTTTCAAGGGGCATTGATATTGTCTTTTTATTCCACTGCGACCTCCACCATTCTTCCAAGGGGCATAAAAACCGTCTTGTTAAGCTAATGCGAACTCCACCAATTTTCCAAGAGGCATTGATGTTGTCTTTTTGTTCCACTGCAACCTCTCCCATTCTTCCAACGGGCATTGCATTACCTCCTAATTTTAGTCAGCTTTTGCTTTACAATGCAGAGGCGAATACTAAGGGAGACCCACTCCCTAATAATGGGTAGAAGGTTTTTAGTATGCTGTAATCCACGTCTGTTTCAAGGGGCATTGCACTTCCTCATAATTTTTGGAAAGCCTTCCATTCACTGCCTAGGCCAACAGTGCACAGGAGACCCAGTTGCTATAAATGGAAAAAATGGTTAAGTTAAGGCCCTCTGAACTCCATGTCACTTCCAAGGGGCATTGGAGTGCCTCGAAATTTTTGGTAGGCATTGCACTCACTGCATGTCCTATAACTGTGTAGCCGAACTGCTCCTTTTGGTACAGAAACATATCCTACAGGACATGTGTGGTTGACTGGCCTGATATTGATGTGAATAGTCCCTGTTCCTCCTGCTTTTTCTCCTTTGCCACCACCTCATCCATCATTCATCACCTGAAGCTTTGTTTTAACGGGAGTCATAGAACTGGGATAGTAGCAGGAAAACATCCAGCAATCCTCGGAGGAGGTAGGATATGCGCCAAAACGCTGACCACCTCAGGCCTAGCCGCTACTAAATACATGCGCTTGCATTCCAAGAAAACAAAGCAGACGCTAACTTCTATCATCATCATCATGCTCCTCACCTTGGCACTCTCAACTCCCCTGATGGAGAAGCCAGGGCCCACCGGAGGAGTGTGGTTCTCTGGTGGGCTCGTCCAATGCTGCCCTAAAGCAGACCGGGCTAAGAAAAGAGTGGGGGGAACTTCCAAGGAGAAATAGGGGCGGCTGGGGACCGTTTATGGACACACAGCTGCCCCCAGGCGGCTGGGAACCGTGTGTGGACACCTGGCCGCGGGGCGCCTAGGGACCGAGTATGGACACCCGGCCACCCCCTGTCGGCTGGGGACCGAGCGTGGACACCCGGCCGCCGGACGGCTGGGGACTGAGTATGGATACCTCGCTGCCAAAGCAGCCATAAGGTACTGGCCAGCTTCGGCCTCCTCGAAACTAAAAGGCCCCATTTCAAGTGCAAGCAAGCAGTATGGTATTGCAGCCTGGGGGTGGGTGGGTGGCAGGTTGCACACTTACGCTTGCATTCCAAGAAAACAAAGCAGATGCTAACTTCTATCATCATCATCATGCTCACCTTGGCACTCTCAACTCCCCTGATGGAGAAGCCAGGGCCCACCGGACGAGTCTGGTTCTCTGGTGGGCTCGACCAATGCTGCCCTAAAGCAGGCCAGGCTAAGAAAAGTGTGGGGGGAACTTCCAAGGAGAAATAGGGGCGGCTGGGGACCGTTTATAGATTCCCGGCCACCCCCAGGCAGCTGGGGACCATGTGTGGACAACCGGCCGCGGGGCGGCTGGGGACCGAGTATGGACACCCGGCCTTCCCCTGGCGGCTGGGGACTGAGCGTGGACACCCGGCTGCCGGGCGGCTGGGGACTGAGTATGGATACCTCGCTGCCAAAGCAGCCATAAGGTAGTGGCCAGCTTCGGCCTCCTCCGAACTAAAAGGCCCCATTTCAATTGCAAGCTAGCAGTATGGTATTGCAGCCCGGGGGTGGGTGGCAGGCTGCATACTTGCGCTTGCATTGCAAGGAATGGAGGAGGTACAATTGAACACTGCCCTGGGAAAAGGACTTGCACGGGGATAGTTGCAAGTCTGCATCTTCTGATGCAGCAAGGATCACTTCTGATGGGCACTCTTTTAGACTGTGACCTGGGTGTCAGAGATGCTTCCAGGGGTCTTCCCCATGGTGTTCCCATGTCTCTTCAGCACTGTATGCATGTGTCACTCAGCACATAGCCAGATAAGATTGTGAAATGTTAAAATGACATTTCCTGGTGAATGCATTTGTCACGGTTGAAAGCAATACAAAAGTGCAAAAACACATAAAAATTGCTACCAGTGAGCATAGCCCAAGATGTGGAGGAGTATTTTTGTTTTTGGTTATTTATTTTACCTTATACACAAGTCTTTACCCTGGAAAGGAAGTTCCTTAACATATTTCACAGGAAAACCGTTTCAGTTTTGTTTTTGAACATTTTATTGTGAGCCCGTAAAAGTGGCTTAATACCTCTGACCACGTTGTTGACAGCAGTGACCTGTTGGTCAGAAATCCTTCCTGGGGCGATGCCCACGCTGTCCCCATGTCTTTTGAGCACTGTCACTATCGTTTTGGGCACTTTTTAGGCTTTCTACAGACTGCCGGGGGTGCCGTCGCAAAAATACTCGGGTTTACTATAGACTAACATTGGGCTCATTGCTCGGGTCGAGCACCGGAGTATCACGGTGAGCTCGGCCCGAGCTTCGAGCACCCGAGCATTTTAGTGCTCGCTCAACACTAGAAATAGCGTAATAACAAAAATGCTTCTATATCAGAAACTTTATGTGATAGAGCAAAACTAAGCATATTTTTGGAATCAGCACATGAAACTCCATAAAACAGACATATTACCTTTGCTGATGATTTTTTTGTGTTGACCAGTGTAATTCCTACTCGGGAGTGGCTGGTGGCTGATGATGTTTTGACGCCCCAGAACATTGAACTGTCCCGAGCAGGAGCATGAACTGACATTGTGGATGGTGAGGTTATTCCATTATTATGTGTAAAGTGTGAACCCTCATTGTAAAAGACTGATTGTCTGTTACGGTTCATGTGTGATGAAGCTCGTAGGGATGGCTCTATAACTTTCTGCCATTATCTTTTCTGGTGGGCAGGTGGGCAGTACATAAGTACTTTGCCTCATTATCCCTGTTTGGAGTGAGAATAGATAAATCATGGTAGTTTTTTCCCTACTATTGGCAGGCACTTACTTTACTTACTGTCCATGTGACCTTTTAGTATCTATTTTACCCATATACGTAAATAAAGGTTACGTTTTAACCCCTTAACCACTATTTATGCTTTGACCTATTTATATCAAGTGGTTGTTTAACATTATACCCCCTTTGCTGTTTTGCTGATGTCTGAGACATGGCTGGATGAGAGCCATGACTGGGCAGTTAATTTACAGGGCTATGATTTGTTCAGAAAAGACGGTACAAACAAGTGAGGGTGGTGTGTCTATATTTAAAATCATCCTTAAAACCCATTTTGCGTGAGAATATATGTGAATCTAATGAAAATGTAGAGTACATTGTACTTTCACAAGCAGCTGTGGCAGATCTGGGTAGGTTTTGGGAAATCGCTGAACCACTAAGTTGAGCACATTTAGTTCTCTCTCATTACTAATGTGTAACCCTGTATGGAGAACAATATCACTGAAAAATTGAAAGATGAAATATAGCCTGCTTTATATACCATGGTACTAAGAAAACCAATTTCGATTCTATCTTGTGTACCCCTGTTACAAAACCATCTGCACCAAAGAATTAATTTCACTAGAGTAGAACTAGTATAATGGTGACCGACAACTCTTCCACTACAGCCAAACCCAATGGAGACCCTATCAGGATACTCCACATTTACAAAAATTATTGGCAGACACCATCAAAGTGGCATCGATTTCACCAGAGTAGAAGTTGTTTAATGGAGACAGAAACCTCTTCCACTACAGCCAAACCCAATAGATGGAGACCCAATCAGGATCCTCCACATTTCCAAAAATTAGTGGCAGACACCAGCAAATTGGCATCAATTTCACTACAGTAAACGTAGTATAATTAGGACCGACACCTCTTCCACTACAGCCAACCCAGTAGATGGAGACACAATCAGGACTGTTCACATTAAGGGTCCGTGCCCATGATGCATTTTTCAAGCGTTTTTGCTATGGCATTTTTGCAGCGTAAATGCTTGTAAAACGCTTGGCAATCCTTCTCCCATGGTCCCCAATGTAAATCCGCAACTTCAATGCCCATGCTGCGGAATTGTCCGCAGTGTTTTTGATGTGCGGAAAATTCCGCAGCATGTCCATTATTTGTCCGTTTACGCATGCGGAATTGCCTTCTCAATGCATTAGTAAACGCAAGGCAATTCCGCATGTGCAAAATGCTTCAAAAACGTGCCAAAAACGCGTGTCAAATTCCGCACGCGTTTTTCCGGGCAAGGACATGCAGAAATGAAGCGGAAATTTTCTGCTTCATTTTTGCATCGTGGGCACATAGTAAAGAAAATTAGGACTTAAGACCTTTCTGTGGCCTACAGATTGGAGTTGGTGGAGTTCAACCTTTTTGTCATGTGTAGTAGTAAACAATTTTTTACGTGACCACAACTGCAGGACCGAGGGCTGGCTGCAGTGCTGAGAGAGAGCAGAGTACGCTGAAACGGACAAACCACTAGACTATGAGTGAGGTTCAGGCAGAGATTTTTCAGTGGATTGAGAAACATGTGGTGTGCTCAGTGACACAAACACAGCAGGCATGTCTGGTTCTGTTACAGCTGGTGGACTCTCACTCAGCCTGACTGGAGTGAGTATACAACCGTAGCTTCTGTGGTTGGAGACCTGAGTGATAATACTTGGCGCAGCAAAAGAGGAGGAGGAGGAAGCAGCAGATGAATTTGATGGGGCGGCTGATGGTTATTTATTGAAAACCAATTTTGAGCTAATCATGTTTTTGTACCCCTTTGTGGAGAACAATATCTGCACCAAATAATTAATTTCACTACAGTATAACTATACAAATGGATGGACACCAAAACCTCTTCCACTACGACCAACCAAGGAGATGGAGACCAAACCAGGGATGTTCACATTTCCCTAAATTAGGGCCTAACACCAACAAAGTGGCATCAATTTCACTAGAGTATAAGTATTGCAAAGGAGACCAAAACCTCTTCCACTACAGCCAAATCCAGTAAATGGAGACCCAATGAGGATTCCCCACATTTCCAAAAATTTGTGTCAGACACTAGCAAAGTTCATCAATTTCACTACAGTATAACTATTGTAAAGGAGATCGACACCTCTCCCACTAAAGCCAACCCAATGGATGGAGACCCTATCAGGATTCTACACATTTCCCTAAATAAGGGCCTAACACCACCAAAGTGGCACCAATTTCACTAGAGTATAACTATTGCAAAGGAGACCAAAACCTCTTCCACTACAGCCAACCGAATAGATGGAGACCCAATCAGGATTCTCCACATTTCCAAAAATTAGTGGCACACAAGGAAAGTGGCATCAATTTCACTACAGTAGAAATAGTGCAATTTGGACCGACACCTCTTCCAGTACAGCCAACCCAGGAGATGGAGACTCAGTCAGGAGTGTTCACATTTCCCTAAATGACAGCCTAACACCACCGAAGTGGCTTCAATTTCAGTAGAGTATAACTATTGTAAAGGAGACCGGCACCTCTCCCACTACAGCCAACCCAGTGGATGGAGACCCAATCAGGATTCTCCACATTTCCAAAAATTAGTGGCAGACGCCAGCAAAGTGTAATCAATTTCACTACAGTAGAAATAATGTAAATAAGACCCACACATCTCTTCCAGTGCAGACACCCCAGGAGATGGAGACCTAACCAGGAGTGTTCACATTTCCCTAACTTAGAACCTAACACCACCGAAGTGGCATCAATTACACCAGAGTATAACTATTGCAAAGGAGACCTAAACCTCTTCCAATACAGCCAACTCAATGGATGGAGACTAGTGTTGAGCGATACCTTCCCATATCAGGAAATATCGGATCGGATTGGATCGGGCCGATACCCAAAAAGTATCGGATATCGCCGATTCCGATACCGGAAACCAATGCAAGTCAATGGGACACAAATATCGGAATGAAAATAAACCCTTTCTTTCCTTGTAGGTTAATTCTACGCGAAGGAAAACAACTAACAATAATGTAGAATGTATTGGGGGAGGTGGTTGCCAAAATCGATGGGAACAGTGCTCACAGTGAAACATGAAAAGCCGGCAATTCAGCAGCGGCATACTCCGGTACCAGACAATTTAGAACAGAAAGAATAGAGCTTCACACATAGATTAGATAGATAGAAACATGTCAGTCACATATATATGAAGTACAGTGACAGTGTTGCTTACTGTACTTGTCATTTAGTGTAAAGGATTTATTTAAAAAAATATTAGTGTTCTCATGCACCGTCTCTTTAAAAAAGCCGGCCGGCAATTCAGCAGCGGTACCCGACAATTTATAACAGAAAGATAGAGCATCACACATAGATTAGATACATAGAAACATGTCAGTCACATATATAAGAAGTACAGTGACAGTGTTGCTTACTGTTCTTGTCATTTAGTGTAAAGGATTTATTTGAAAAAATATTAGTGTTTTCATGCACCGTCTCTTTAAAAAAGCCGGCCGGCAATTCAGCAGCGGTACCCGACAATTTACAACAGAAATAATAGAGCATCAGCATCACACATAGATTAGATAGATAGAAACGTGTCAGTCACATATATAATAATTACAGTGATAGTGTTGGATACTGTACTTGTCATTTAGTGTTAAAATAAAGGATTTATTAAAAAAAAAATTGGCGTCGGGTTCCCCGTAATTTTAGTCTCTAGCGGAGGTTAAGCAGACGGCTGGGGCAGATGTTTGAAGCCTGGGAAGGGGATAATACCCACGGAGCTTCCCAGGCTACTAATATCAGCCCCCAGCTGAATACCTAGCCTTTACTTGCTATTAAAATGGGGGACCCCCCCCAAAAAATGACGTGGGGTCCCCCCTAATTTAATAGCTAGGAAAGGCTAGGCAGACAGCTGGGGGCTGATATTAATAGCCCAGGAAGGGTGCCATGAATATTGGCCTCCTCCCAGGCTAGAAACACCAGCCATCAGCCGCCCCAGAAATGGCGCATCCATAGGATGCGCCAATTCTGGCACTTAGCCTCGCTCTTCCCACTGTCCTGTAGCGGTGGCAGTGGGGTAATAGGGCTGAGGTTGATGTCAGCTTATAATGCCAGCTGACATCAAGCCCAGGTTAGTAATGGAAAGGCGTCTATAAGACACCCCCATTACTAACCCCATAGTCAAAGTTAAAAAAAAACACAAACACACAGAATAAAGACACAATTCTTTATTGTTCTAAATTAAACCATACTTACCATCACGTCCATTCCAGCTGAAGCCAACGATCTCCTGCAATAAAAGAAAAATAATAAAGCAACATCATCCTTACCTTTCCATGGTTCCCAGGACAGCTTCAGCTCTGCTACATCGAGATGACAGGTTGGACCGCAGCAGAACGCTGCCATCCAGCCTGTCATCCCGCGGACACTTAGAAATGCAGGCATGCTTGCTCTCCTCAGTGTCTGGCTGTGACGGCATCCAGATGAGCCAACAATGAACTCAGCTCATCTCATGCACGTCACTGACAGCGTGGGAGAATTCTCCTGCGCATGCGGTGAGCGTGAGAGACTCGGCTCATCTGGATGCCGTCACAGCCTGATACTGAGGAGCGCAAGCATGCCTGCGTTTCTCAGTGTCTGCAGGATGACAGGCTGGATGGCAACTTTCTGCTGCGGTCCAGCCTGTCATCTCGATGTAGCAGAGCTGGAGCTGTCGTGGGAACCATCGAAAGGTAAGGATGATGTTGCTTTATTATTTTTCTTTTATTGCAGGAGATCGTTGGCTTCAGCTGGAATGGGCGTGATGGTAAGTATGGTTTAATTTAGAATAATAAAGAATTGTGTCTTTATTTCAATTAAAGGACTTTATTCTGGGTGTTTGTGTTTTTTTCTAAATACTTTACTAGAAATTCATGGCGGTCATGTATAATATTGGCGTGACCCCATGAATTTCAGGCTTAGGGCCAGCTGATAATACCAAGCTGGCCCTAACCCCTTTATTACCCAGTGAGCCACCACACTAGGGCCCTGGATGAGTTGGGTACAGCGCCAGAAGATGGCGCTTCTATAAACGCGCCATTTTCCGGGGTGGCTGCGGATTGCAATTTGCAGCGGGGGGGGGGGGGGGCAGAAAGCTTGGGCCTCCCTGCGCTGCAGATTCCAGTCCCCAGCTGCCTAGTTGTACCTGGCTGGACACAAAAATAGGGCGAAGCCCCACATATTTTTTTTTTTAAACTTATTTCATGAAATTCATGAAATAATAAAAAAAAGGGCTTCCCTATATTGTTGTGTCCGGCCAGGTACAAATAGTCAGCTGGGAGTTGGGGGCAGCCCGCTCCTGGATTCTGTACCTGGCTGGCATACATAAATATGGCAAAGCCCACGTCAAAATTTTTGGGAAAAATTAATTAAAAAATAAATATTAATTTAGGGACTGCATCTTTATTAACCCCTCAAGTGTCATTTAGTTTTAAAATAAAGGATTTATTAAAAAAAAATTGGCGTTGGATCCCCCATAATTTTAGTCTCTAGCGGAGGTTATGCAGACAGCTGGGGCAGATGTTTGAAGCCTGGGAAGGGGGTAATACCCACGGAGCTTCCCAGGCTACTAATATCAGCCCCCAGCTGAATACCTAGCCTTTACTAGCTATTAAAATGGGAGACCCCCCCAAAAAATGACGTGGGGTCCCCCCTATTTTAATAGCTAGCAAAGGCTAGGCAGACAGCTGGGGGCTGATATTAATAGCCCAGTAAGGGTGCCATGAATATTGGCCCCCTCCCAGGCTAGAAACACCAGCCGTCAGCCGCCCCAGAAATGGCGCATCCATAGGATGCGCCAATTCTGGCACTTAGCCTCGCTCTTCCACGCTGCCCTGGTGCGATTGCAGGGGGTAATAGGGTTGGGGTTCATGTCAGCGCCAGCTGCCATGAAGCCCAGGTTAGTAATGATGGGCGTCTATAAGACACCCCCATTACTAACCTACAAAGTGTTAAAAAGAAAAAACACACACTACACCCAGAAAAAATAATTTGTTTGAAATAAAGCACACCATTTTATTTAATTCTTAGTTTACTAAAAAAAAATAGTTACCTGTCCACGTTCCTGCGCTGATCTCCCATGCACAGCTATCACATCTGGAGATGGTGACAGCTGTGCATGGCTGCTGTAAGCTCACGCTGTCGGGAACACGTCCGCTCCCGGCAGCGGGAGCCACTGACTGAGGTCACCGGCGTGCATTCAGTCAGCGCAGCTCCGGAGACCTCCTTTACGGCACTGCTGTACCGTGGGAATTTCTCACGGTACAGCAGGGCCGTAAAGGAGCTGACCGGAGCAGCGCTGCCTAAGCTCCGGCGAACCCGCTTATGCAATGACGGGGCTGCTTTACGGCCCCATCATTCTAGCGGCGGCAGCGGTTCAGAGCGGTCACATTCTATGTGGCTGCTCTAAACTGGAGATCTTCGTGGGACACTCGTGGACTACTACGGAGGGGTGAGGATAAGGTTGTGGTTTATTATTTTATATTTTATTACAGGAGATCAATGGCTTCGGGGAATTAGGTGTCTAGGTGAGTATAGGTGTATGTTTTTATTTTTTACTTTATTTTAGGTGGCGATCGGCAGGGACAGGTAATGTATCAACTAATTTATTTTAGGTAACCACTGGCCACCAATGAAATGTATTTAAAATTTATTGGGGAAACAGTAGGGCAATTTAAAGAGCAGGATCAGGCTGATGGGAACTACTGCTCCCATCGAGCTGATCCTGCTGGCACGAGTGGACGGGGGACAGACATAGGCCGATGGGAGTAGTAGTGTCACATCGGCCTATGTCTGCCTGCACGCACACACCAATCATGACTGGCTGATGGTCTGGGAGGTGAGGCTGACCTGTGCGGCCGTGGGAAAGTTCATGTGAGTTCATGCAATGCAGTCAAGCATGAACTCACATGAACCATCTGAGGGCACCGCGTCGACTTCAAATGAACAGCTGATCAGCATCACCTGATACCTCAGCTGTTCATTTGAAATAACTGGCGGGAAAGCGCAGCACAGAACGGAAAAGCCGGCTGTGAAGTCGTTTCATTGCCGGCTTCCCCGCCCAGGTCCTTCGCTCCCCGCTCCTTGGTGCTGTGCTCCCCGACCGGTCCTAACTTACGATCGGGATGGGAGGTGGCGAGGGGAGCGGAGGATCGGGGTGGGAGGCAGCGGGGAAGTGAGTATGGGGCTGAGTGATTGTTTTAAAGCTGGCGGGCGGTAAAAAGCCGCCGGCTTTTAAACAATCAGGAGAATTCTCCCACGCTGGGATGGCATTCTGATGACAGGCTGTATCGCAGCTGAGCGCTGCCATCCAGCTTGTCATCCTTCAGAGACACTGCAGAGCGCAGGCATTATGGGAACTTCCGATTCCGGTATCCGATATTGTAAAAATATCGGAACTCAGTATCGGAACTCCGATACCGCGAATATCGGCCGATACCCGATATTACAGTATCGGAATGCTCAACACTAATGGAGACCCAATCAGAATTCTCATTTCCAAAAATTTGTGGCAGACGCCAGCAAAGTGTAATCAATTTCGCTACAGTAGAAATAGTGTAAATAAAACCCACACCTCTTCCAGTACTGACAACCCAGTAGATGGAGACCTAACCAGGACTGTTCACATTTCCCTAAATGAAGACCTAACACTACCGAAGTGGCATCAATTTCACTAGAGTATAACCATTGTAAAGGAGACCGACATCTCTCCCACTACAGCCAACCCAATGGATGGAGAGTAGTGTTGAGCGAGCACTAAAATGCTCGGGTGCTCGAATATCGGGCCGAGCTCACCATGATACTCGCGTGCTCGACCCGAGCAATGAGCCCAATGTTAGTCTATGGGAGACTCGAGCATTTTTGCGGCAGCACCCCCGGCAGTCTGTAGAAAGCCTAACAAATGCCCAAAACGATAGTGACAGTGCTCAAAAGACATGGGGACAGCATGGGGATCTCCCAAGGAAGCATTTCTGACCCCCAGGTCACAGCTGTCAACAAAGTGGTCAGAGGTATTAAGCCACTTTTACGGGCTCACAATAAAATGTTCAAAAACGAAACTGAAACTGCTTTCCTGTGAAATATGTTAAGGAACATCCTTTCCATTGTAAAGACTTGTGTATAAGGTAAAATAAATAACCAAAAACAAAAATATTCCTCCACACCTTGGGCTATATTCAATGGTAGCAATTTTTATGCGTTTTTTCACTTTTGTATTGCTTTCAACTGTGACAAATGCATTCACCGGGAAATGTCATTTTAGCATTTTACAACCTTATCTAGCCATGTGCTGTGTGACACATGCATACAGTGCTGAAAAGACATGGGAAAAGCATGGGGAAGACCCCTGGAAGCATCTCTGACAACCAGGTCACTGCCTAAAAGTGTGCCCATCAGGAGTGATCCTTGCCACATCAGAAGATGCAGACTTGCAACTATCCCCGTGCAAGTCCTTGTCCCAGGGCAGTGTATCTCCCCATTCCTTTCAATGCAAGAGCAAGCATGCAGCCTGCCACGCACCCACCCCCAGGCTGCAATATTATACTGCTTTGCTTGCTTGCACTTGAAATTGGGCCTTTTAGGCATGTGGAGGCGGAATCTGGCCAAAAACACATCATGGCTGCGTCGGCGGCCTGTTATCCATACTCGGTCCCCAGCCGCCTGGGGGCAGTCGGGTGTCCATAAACGGTCCCCAGCCGCTCCCATTTGTCCCGATGCGCCTTATACACAAGCGTGCATACCAAAACATTACCTGTGCCCTCCCCAGTGCATTTAGTGGCAAGGACAGCCTAACCACAAACACGTGGACAAGTGAATGTGGCCAGGGATGGTCCATCTCACTGACGCCTTCACACTGGGTTAATATTGTGGAAACCGGGACACAGTTGGACACTGGGATGCAACACGTCCTCCAGACATAGAGGATTGTGGCTCCTGGGTCAATCAGGCTTCAACACAAAGGTCAGAAGGTAGACAGCAGCAGTGTACGGCCTCCTACACAATGAGTAAATTATTCATGATCATGAGGCCATCCATCTCCTTAGCTTTCTGTTCCTTGGAAGGCAAGCGCATGTATGTAGTAGCGGCTAGGCCTGAGGTGGTCAGCGTTTTGGCGCATATCCTACCTCCTCCGAGGATTGTTGGATGTTTTACTGCTACTATCCCAGTTCTATGACTCCCGTTAAAACAAAGCTTCAGGTGATGAATGATGGATGAGGGGGTGGCAAAGGAGAAAGAGCAGGAGGAACAGGGACCATTCACATCAATAACAGGCCAGTCAACCTCACATGTCTTGTAGGATATGTTTCTGTACGAAAAGGAGCGGTTAGGCTACACAGTTATAGGACATACAGTGAGTGCAATGCCTACCAAAAATGTTGAGGCACTCCAATGCCTCTTGGAAGTGACATGGAGGTCAGAGGGCCTTAACTAAACCGTTTTTTCCATTTATAGCAACTGGGTCTCCTGCACACTGTTGGCATAAGCAGTGAATGGAATGCTTTCCAAAAATTATGCCCCTTGAAACAGACGTGGATTACAGCATACTAAAAACCTTCTACCCATTATTGGGGAGTGGGTCTACCTTAGTGTTCGCCTATGCATTGAAAAGCAAAAGCTGACTAAATTTAGGAGGAAATGCAATGCTCGTTGGAAGAGTCGTGGAGGATAGAGGTAATTAAAAACGTTTCAATGCCCCTTGGAAGAGCTGTGCAGTTCAGAGTGGTTTAACAAGATGGTTTTAAAGCCCCTTGGAAGAGACGTGGAGTTCAGCATGGTTTAATAAGACGGTTTTAATGTCCCTTGGAAGAGACGTGGAGGTGCTAGTAGCTTAACAAGATGGTTTTAATGCCCCTTGGAATAGACGTGGAGGTAAGAGTGTTTTAACAAGACGGTTTTAATGCCCCTTGAAAGAGACCTGGAGGGCACAGCAGCTTAACAAGATGGATTTAATGCCCCTTGGAAGAGACATGGAGGTCACAGCAGCTTAAAAAGATGGTTTTAATGCCGCTTGGGAGAGACATGGAGGTCACAGTAGCTTAACAAGACGGTTATAATGCCCCTTGGAAGAGACGTGGAGGTCAGAGTGGTTTAACAAGACGGTTTTAATGCCCCTTGGAAGAGACGTGGAGGTCACAGTAGCTTAGCAAGACGTTTTTAATGCCCCTTGGAAGAGACGTGGAGTTCAGAGTGGTTTAACAAGACGGTTTTAATGCCCCTTGGAAGAGACATGGAGGTCACAGTAGCTTAACAAGACGGTTTTAATGCCCCTTGGAAGAGACGTGGAGGTCAGAGAGGTTTAACAAGACGGTTTTAATGCCCCTTGGAAGAGACGTGGAGGTCACAGTAGCTTAACAAGACGGTTTTAATGCCCATTGGAAGAAACGTGGAGCTCAGAGTAGTTTAACAAGACGTTTTTAATGCACCTTGGAAGGGACGTGGAGGTCACAGTAGCTTAACAAGATGGTTTTAATGCCCCTTGGAAGAGATGTGGAGTTCAGAGTGGTTTAACTAGACAGTTTTAATGCCCCTTGGAAGAGACATGGAGGTCACAGTAGCTTAACAAGACATTTTTAATGCACCTTGGAAGGGACGTGGAGGTCACAGTAGCTTAACAAGATGGTTGGTGGGCACCATCTTAGTTCAGTGCAGAGAAGTCTGAGCAGAAGTGGCAGGGAGCAGGGGCTCTGCATGAGCTCTGCTCCGGAGGCGGGCCTAGTAACAGAGGCCCAGGCCTGGAAGAGGGAGAAGGAAGGAAAAAGAGCGGAGAAGGCTCCAGGAACGAGGAATGAAGGGATCCCAGGGGTGCGGACGGGCGAGTCGCCACCGCACGCCCGAATCCACCTGCGTGGAGGGGTCAGGCCAAAGGGGGAGACCGATCCCCGAACTAGTGGAGGCAGGAAACGACCCTCAGCTAGAAACCGGAGGCTCTGACATTTTATGTGGTGCAGCCCCTCGCTACACCCGCTAGGAAGGCACCACATAGGGTCAGGGAAACTGGCGCCAAGTTTACCAAGAGGAGGCCCGAGGCAGCCGGACAGAAGTGTTGGTAAGAAAGGCCAGACAAAGGACACACAAAGGGGGTCCTGTGAAGTGCTCCAAAGTTATCTGGGAGTTGTCTGAGCCCCTCACCTGGTGAGCACAGTACGACGTGGGCAGCCGTTACCTGCAGACGTGGTCTGGATAATAAGAACTGTGAGTAAAGGCCCTGGACTGCATCACTGACTCCGTGTCATTACTGCTGCTGCCCTGCACCATCACCCCCATCCTCCGCATACACTGCCTTGAGGCTATACTCCTCCCGTGGGGAGTTATGCTACGCTCTGCTGCACCCACAACACCAGCCTCAGCGGTCTGCCCTGTAGCGGCGGTTCACTCTGACCGCAATCCACGGGTGGCGTAGTCGGACATTTAAACATCAAAACCACATAAATAGTTCCGCCACTGGTTTGACCGCCCTGAGCCACGGAACCGGGTCGCCGCCACGAAGACTACAACCACCAGCATCCACCAAAAAGGGTCAGGCTCCGGGTGTCCCAAGGCCCAGGGGGTGCGTCAGAACATTTTCATCACCTTTCACTATCACCAATGGGACAAGGCAGGGGTGTCCTCTGTCCCCTCTCTTATACATCCTAGTGACGGAGCACCTGCTCTCATCAATTCGCCATAACCCCAATATTAGGTGGATTGAGGTGGGAGGCACCGAGTACAAGTGCTCTCTATTTGCTGATGATATCCTAGTATATATCACTCAATCACATATATCCATCCCTGCTGTTATGGCTGAAATAGATCACTTTGTTACATGGTAAAATTTTAAAATCAATGCAGCGAAGTCTGAGGCCCTCGATGTCTCCCTCCCCAAATCCATATAGGATTCCATCCAGTCCAACTTTCCCTTTGCCTGGCCCTCACAGGGTATCAAATACTTAGGAATTCCTATTCATAGAGACCTCTCCCATCTATGTTATCTTAATTTTGGGCCCTTTATTGAACAATTCCATACAGACCACGGTTGGCAAGTTAGAACTGTAAGATTCACTACGTGAACCACTGGTGTTTTGTGGAAAAGCACATGTACACTGCGTTCCAAATTATTATGCAAAAAGTGTTTAGGAGTGATAAGGGAAGAATTTGTTTGTTTGTCAGTTAAACTCATTGATGGTGATGTGTGTCAGGGCTCTTTATATCACTGTAAGCAATTGCAGACACCTGTGCTAATTAGTTTGGCAGGTGTGTCCAATGAAAGGCAAGACTACTTAAGAAGGCTCTCTCACGTTATTAAGCAGCCTACATTTTCTGCCAAAATGGGAAAGAAAAAGGATGTGTCACCTGCTGAGAAGCAACAAATTGTGGAGTGTTTAGGTCAAGGCATGACTACAATCAACATTGTGCGATGATCAGGATGAAGTGTCTTGGCAATCAAGAAGTATGTAGCTGATTCACAGTACACACGTGTGCGTGCTGATAAGGGCAAATTGAGGACTCTTTCCTACAGGCAATTACGTCAGGTTGAAAGAGCAGCGGCAAAAAAGCCTTGTCATAGCAGCAGACAAGTTTTTGAAGCTGCTTGTGCCTCCAACGTCCCCCGAACAACAAGATGCAGGGTCCTTCAGAGGTTTGCAGCTGTGCATACGCCATCCTGTCGACCTCCTCTATCCACTTCACACAAGCAGAAACGGCTCCAGTGGGCCAAACATTACATGAAGACTGATTTCAAAACTGTTTTGTTCACAGATGAGTGCCGTGCAGCGCTCGATGGTCCAGATGGATGGAGTGGAGGATGGCTGGTTGATGGACACCCCACGCAAACACGGCTACAGCGCCAACAAGGAGGAGGGGGAGTAATGTTTTGGGCTGGAATCATGGGGAGAGAGATTGTCGGCCCCTTTAGGATCCCTGAAGGCGCTAAAGATGAACTCCATAATGTATGTGGATTTTCTCAAACAGCACTGCCTGCCATGGTTCAAGAAGAAGAACCGTGTATTTCACAGCAAGATCATTTTTCTGCATGATAATGCACCATCTCATGCTGCACATAAAACATCTGCATCTCTGGCTGATATGGGCATAAAAGGGGACAAACTTATGGTGTGACCCCCATGCTCCCCTGACCTCTACCCCATTCAGAACCTTTGGAGCATCATTAAAAGGAGTGTCTATGATGGCGGGAGGCAGTTCACATCTAAGCAACAGCTCTGGGAGGGTATTCTGCCCTCATGCAAAACAATTGAAGCAGAAACCATCCAAAACCTGGCAAATTCAATGGACGAGAGAGTTCAGAAGCTCCTTTCGAACAAGGGGTCCTATGTGAAAATGTAACATCACCTACAATAAAGTTTTAAGTTGAAAACTGATTTCAGTTTCTAACAACCTGCTAATGCTTATAATTTCAAAAATGACCATTTTTTGGTCTTTATTAAAATGAAAAGGTTGATTGAAAAGTTTGGGGGATCTAAGAGTGTGGCAACCCAGTAGTCATGATTACTTCGAATTCTGACAATATGAGGGTCATGCTGCAGGTAGTGCAGCAAGAAGGCACTTATGTGTCTTGCGCATCTCGGAGCCCCAAAATTATTTTCCGGGCTAGATGCAGCTAAAAATTATTTTTAATTTTAAATCTGGTGGAGCTTATTATAGATGGCCTGATAGGATCAGTGCTGCACACTGCTACAAAGCCCAAATTATTTTCCAGTCAAGATACAGATAAACATGATTAGTAATTTGAAAGCTTAAAACGGTTGGTAGGGTGATTTTAACCAATCATCAAGCTTTTACTCTCCCCAGGATGACACAGGGGTAGAAAAGTCGTTTCGGATCCATGATTTGTTCATCTTTATGAACGTGAGTCTGTCTACATTATCAGTGGAGAGCCGCGTGCGCTTATCTGTCAGCACACCACCAGCAGCGCTGAACACACGTTCAGACAGAACGCTGGCTGCGGGGCATGACAAGATCTCCAAGGCGTAAGTGGCTAGCTCCGGCCATTTATCCAGATTGGAAGCCCAAAAAGAGCAAGGGTCCAGTGACACAGTCGTGGCTTCAATGTTTACTTGGAGATACTCCTGTACCATCGTCTCTAGGCGTTGACTATGTGTCAGACTTCTTGTCTCCTGTGGCCTTGCAAAGGATGGGCTAAAAAAGTGGTGAAATGATTCCGCAAAATTGATGTTACCAGCAGACACTGTGGTTCTGTTACGGTTTGAGTGCTGAACACTTGACGGTCCCACGGTTGGCAAGTTGGAACTGTGAGATTCACTACGTGCACCACTGGTGTTTTGTGGAAAAGCACATGTAAGATTCTGCAACAGTCTCTGCTGATACTCCTGCATGCGTGCATCCCTTTCTATGGCAGGAATAATTTCGGCAAATTTACTTTTGTACCGGGGATCTAACAGTGTGGCAACTCAGTAGTCAGGATTATTTCTAATTCTCACAATTCGAGGGTCATGTTGCAGGTAGTGCAGCAAGAAGGCACTCATGTGTGTTGCGCATCCAGGAGCACCAAGTCCCTGTTGTGTTGGTGGCGAGGTAACAATCATGCTTCCTTCCTCTGTCCTCTCCCCCCAACCTCGCACAACAGAAATGTGATCAAGGTCTCCCTCATCTGATGAGTCTTCCATCAGTTCGTCCTCCACTTCTTCCTGGGCTCCTGCACCTTCCTCACTAGTTTGGCTGCTACCATGCGCCCTGGTAAAACCATCTCCCCCACCCTCACATGCCTGCCGCCTTGGTGCTGCCGACCGTCTGGACCTTGCAGATGTTAGCCCTTCCGCATACAACTCCTCCTCCGCTACTTCCTCCACCTCCTCTTGTGCCACCACCTGACTCCGAATTCTGTTTAACATGTGCTCCAGCATGTAAATCACCGGAATAGTCATGCTGATAATGGCATCATCAGCACTAAACATCTTCGTCGCCATTTCAAAACTGTGCAGAAGGGTGCATAGGTCCCTGATCTGAGACCACTCCTCCAGCGTGATTTGCCCCACCTCTGGATCTCGTTGGCCCAGGCTATACGTCAGAACGTATTGCACCAGGGCTTGTCGGTGCTGCCACAGTCGCTGCAACATGTGCAGAGTTGAATTCCACCGGGTAGGTGGCTGCGGATTGCAATTTGCAGCGGGGGGGGGGGGGGGGCAGAAAGCTTGGGCCTCCCTGCGCTGCAGATTCCAGTCCCCAGCTGCCTAGTTGTACCTGGCTGGACACAAAAATAGGGCGAAGCCCCACATATTTTTTTTTTTAAACTTATTTCATGAAATAATAAAAAAAAGGGCTTCCCTATATTGTTGTGTCCGGCCAGGTACAAATAGTCAGCTGGGAGTTGGGGGCAGCCCGCTCCTGGATTCTGTACCTGGCTGGCATACATAAATATGGCAAAGCCCACGTCAAAATTTTTGGGAAAAATTAATTAAAAAATAAATATTAATTTAGGGACTGCATCTTTATTAACCCCTCAAGTGTCATTTAGTTTTAAAATAAAGGATTTATTAAAAAAAAATTGGCGTTGGATCCCCCATAATTTTAGTCTCTAGCGGAGGTTATGCAGACAGCTGGGGCAGATGTTTGAAGCCTGGGAAGGGGGTAATACCCACGGAGCTTCCCAGGCTACTAATATCAGCCCCCAGCTGAATACCTAGCCTTTACTAGCTATTAAAATGGGAGACCCCCCCAAAAAATGACGTGGGGTCCCCCCTATTTTAATAGCTAGCAAAGGCTAGGCAGACAGCTGGGGGCTGATATTAATAGCCCAGTAAGGGTGCCATGAATATTGGCCCCCTCCCAGGCTAGAAACACCAGCCGTCAGCCGCCCCAGAAATGGCGCATCCATAGGATGCGCCAATTCTGGCACTTAGCCTCGCTCTTCCACGCTGCCCTGGTGCGATTGCAGGGGGTAATAGGGTTGGGGTTCATGTCAGCGCCAGCTGCCATGAAGCCCAGGTTAGTAATGATGGGCGTCTATAAGACACCCCCATTACTAACCTACAAAGTGTTAAAAAGAAAAAACACACACTACACCCAGAAAAAATAATTTGTTTGAAATAAAGCACACCATTTTATTTAATTCTTAGTTTACTAAAAAAAAATAGTTACCTGTCCACGTTCCTGCGCTGATCTCCCATGCACAGCCATCACATCTGGAGATGGTGACAGCTGTGCATGGCTGCTGTAAGCTCACGCTGTCGGGAACACGTCCGCTCCCGGCAGCGGGAGCCACTGACTGAGGTCACCGGCGTGCATTCAGTCAGCGCAGCTCCGGAGACCTCCTTTACGGCACTGCTGTACCGTGGGAATTTCTCACAGTACAGCAGGGCCGTAAAGGAGCTGACCGGAGCAGCGCTGCCTAAGCTCCGGCGAACCCGCTTATGCAATGACGGGGCTGCTTTACGGCCCCATCATTCTAGCGGCGGCAGCGGTTCAGAGCGGTCACATTCTATGTGGCTGCTCTAAACTGGAGATCTTCGTGGGACACTCGTGGACTACTACGGAGGGGTGAGGATAAGGTTGTGGTTTATTATTTTATATTTTATTACAGGAGATCAATGGCTTCGGGGAATTAGGTGTCTAGGTGAGTATAGGTGTATGTTTTTATTTTTTACTTTATTTTAGGTGGCGATCGGCAGGGACAGGTAATGTATCAACTAATTTATTTTAGGTAACCACTGGCCACCAATGAAATGTATTTAAAATTTATTGGGGAAACAGTAGGGCAATTTAAAGAGCAGGATCAGGCTGATGGGAACTACTGCTCCCATCGAGCTGATCCTGCTGGCACGAGTGGACGGGGGACAGACATAGGCCGATGGGAGTAGTAGTGTCACATCGGCCTATGTCTGCCTGCACGCACACACCAATCATGACTGGCTGATGGTCTGGGAGGTGAGGCTGACCTGTGCGGCCGTGGGAAAGTTCATGTGAGTTCATGCAATGCAGTCAAGCATGAACTCACATGAACCATCTGAGGGCACCGCGTCGACTTCAAATGAACAGCTGATCAGCATCACCTGATACCTCAGCTGTTCATTTGAAATAACTGGCGGGAAAGCGCAGCACAGAACGGAAAAGCCGGCTGTGAAGTCGTTTCATTGCCGGCTTCCCCGCCCAGGTCCTTCGCTCCCCGCTCCTTGGTGCTGTGCTCCCCGACCGGTCCTAACTTACGATCGGGATGGGAGGTGGCGAGGGGAGCGGAGGATCGGGGTGGGAGGCAGCGGGGAAGTGAGTATGGGGCTGAGTGATTGTTTTAAAGCTGGCGGGCGGTAAAAAGCCGCCGGCTTTTAAACAATCAGGAGAATTCTCCCACGCTGGGATGGCATTCTGATGACAGGCTGTATCGCAGCTGAGCGCTGCCATCCAGCTTGTCATCCTTCAGAGACACTGCAGAGCGCAGGCATTATGGGAACTTCCGATTCCGGTATCCGATATTGTAAAAATATCGGAACTCAGTATCGGAACTCCGATACCGCGAATATCGGCCGATACCCGATATTACAGTATCGGAATGCTCAACACTAATGGAGACCCAATCAGAATTCTCATTTCCAAAAATTTGTGGCAGACGCCAGCAAAGTGTAATCAATTTCGCTACAGTAGAAATAGTGTAAATAAAACCCACACCTCTTCCAGTACTGACAACCCAGTAGATGGAGACCTAACCAGGACTGTTCACATTTCCCTAAATGAAGACCTAACACTACCGAAGTGGCATCAATTTCACTAGAGTATAACCATTGTAAAGGAGACCGACATCTCTCCCACTACAGCCAACCCAATGGATGGAGAGTAGTGTTGAGCGAGCACTAAAATGCTCGGGTGCTCGAATATCGGGCCGAGCTCACCATGATACTCGCGTGCTCGACCCGAGCAATGAGCCCAATGTTAGTCTATGGGAGACTCGAGCATTTTTGCGGCAGCACCCCCGGCAGTCTGTAGAAAGCCTAACAAATGCCCAAAACGATAGTGACAGTGCTCAAAAGACATGGGGACAGCATGGGGATCTCCCAAGGAAGCATTTCTGACCCCCAGGTCACAGCTGTCAACAAAGTGGTCAGAGGTATTAAGCCACTTTTACGGGCTCACAATAAAATGTTCAAAAACGAAACTGAAACTGCTTTCCTGTGAAATATGTTAAGGAACATCCTTTCCATTGTAAAGACTTGTGTATAAGGTAAAATAAATAACCAAAAACAAAAATATTCCTCCACACCTTGGGCTATATTCAATGGTAGCAATTTTTATGCGTTTTTTCACTTTTGTATTGCTTTCAACTGTGACAAATGCATTCACCGGGAAATGTCATTTTAGCATTTTACAACCTTATCTAGCCATGTGCTGTGTGACACATGCATACAGTGCTGAAAAGACATGGGAAAAGCATGGGGAAGACCCCTGGAAGCATCTCTGACAACCAGGTCACTGCCTAAAAGTGTGCCCATCAGGAGTGATCCTTGCCACATCAGAAGATGCAGACTTGCAACTATCCCCGTGCAAGTCCTTGTCCCAGGGCAGTGTATCTCCCCATTCCTTTCAATGCAAGAGCAAGCATGCAGCCTGCCACGCACCCACCCCCAGGCTGCAATATTATACTGCTTTGCTTGCTTGCACTTGAAATTGGGCCTTTTAGGCATGTGGAGGCGGAATCTGGCCAAAAACACATCATGGCTGCGTCGGCGGCCTGTTATCCATACTCGGTCCCCAGCCGCCTGGGGGCAGTCGGGTGTCCATAAACGGTCCCCAGCCGCTCCCATTTGTCCCGATGCGCCTTATACACAAGCGTGCATACCAAAACATTACCTGTGCCCTCCCCAGTGCATTTAGTGGCAAGGACAGCCTAACCACAAACACGTGGACAAGTGAATGTGGCCAGGGATGGTCCATCTCACTGACGCCTTCACACTGGGTTAATATTGTGGAAACCGGGACACAGTTGGACACTGGGATGCAACACGTCCTCCAGACATAGAGGATTGTGGCTCCTGGGTCAATCAGGCTTCAACACAAAGGTCAGAAGGTAGACAGCAGCAGTGTACGGCCTCCTACACAATGAGTAAATTATTCATGATCATGAGGCCATCCATCTCCTTAGCTTTCTGTTCCTTGGAAGGCAAGCGCATGTATGTAGTAGCGGCTAGGCCTGAGGTGGTCAGCGTTTTGGCGCATATCCTACCTCCTCCGAGGATTGTTGGATGTTTTACTGCTACTATCCCAGTTCTATGACTCCCGTTAAAACAAAGCTTCAGGTGATGAATGATGGATGAGGGGGTGGCAAAGGAGAAAGAGCAGGAGGAACAGGGACCATTCACATCAATAACAGGCCAGTCAACCTCACATGTCTTGTAGGATATGTTTCTGTACCAAAAGGAGCGGTTAGGCTACACAGTTATAGGACATACAGTGAGTGCAATGCCTACCAAAAATGTTGAGGCACTCCAATGCCTCTTGGAAGTGACATGGAGGTCAGAGGGCCTTAACTAAACCGTTTTTTCCATTTATAGCAACTGGGTCTCCTGCACACTGTTGGCATAAGCAGTGAATGGAATGCTTTCCAAAAATTATGCCCCTTGAAACAGACGTGGATTACAGCATACTAAAAACCTTCTACCCATTATTGGGGAGTGGGTCTACCTTAGTGTTCGCCTATGCATTGAAAAGCAAAAGCTGACTAAATTTAGGAGGAAATGCAATGCTCGTTGGAAGAGTCGTGGAGGATAGAGGTAATTAAAAACGTTTCAATGCCCCTTGGAAGAGCTGTGCAGTTCAGAGTGGTTTAACAAGATGGTTTTAAAGCCCCTTGGAAGAGACGTGGAGTTCAGCATGGTTTAATAAGACGGTTTTAATGTCCCTTGGAAGAGACGTGGAGGTGCTAGTAGCTTAACAAGATGGTTTTAATGCCCCTTGGAATAGACGTGGAGGTAAGAGTGTTTTAACAAGACGGCTTTAATGCCCCTTGAAAGAGACCTGGAGGGCACAGCAGCTTAACAAGATGGATTTAATGCCCCTTGGAAGAGACGTGGAGGTCACAGCAGCTTAAAAAGATGGTTTTAATGCCGCTTGGGAGAGACATGGAGGTCACAGTAGCTTAACAAGACGGTTATAATGCCCCTTGGAAGAGACGTGGAGGTCAGAGTGGTTTAACAAGACGGTTTTAATGCCCCTTGGAAGAGACGTGGAGGTCACAGTAGCTTAGCAAGACGTTTTTAATGCCCCTTGGAAGAGACGTGGAGTTCAGAGTGGTTTAACAAGACGGTTTTAATGCCCCTTGGAAGAGACATGGAGGTCACAGTAGCTTAACAAGACGGTTTTAATGCCCCTTGGAAGAGACGTGGAGGTCAGAGAGGTTTAACAAGACGGTTTTAATGCCCCTTGGAAGAGACGTGGAGGTCACAGTAGCTTAACAAGACGGTTTTAATGCCCATTGGAAGAGACGTGGAGCTCAGAGTAGTTTAACAAGACGTTTTTAATGCACCTTGGAAGGGACGTGGAGGTCACAGTAGCTTAACAAGATGGTTTTAATGCCCCTTGGAAGAGATGTGGAGTTCAGAGTGGTTTAACTAGACAGTTTTAATGCCCCTTGGAAGAGACATGGAGGTCACAGTAGCTTAACAAGACATTTTTAATGCACCTTGGAAGGGACGTGGAGGTGGGCACCATCTTAGTTCAGTGCAGAGAAGTCTGAGCAGAAGTGGCAGGGAGCAGGGGCTCTGCATGAGCTCTGCTCCGGAGGCGGGCCTAGTAACAGAGGCCCAGGCCTGGAAGAGGGAGAAGGAAGGAAAAAGAGCGGAGAAGGCTCCAGGAACGAGGAATGAAGGGATCCCAGGGGTGCGGACGGGCGAGTCGCCACCGCACGCCCGAATCCACCTGCGTGGAGGGGTCAGGCCAAAGGGGGAGACCGATCCCCGAACTAGTGGAGGCAGGAAACGACCCTCAGCTAGAAACCGGAGGCTCTGACATTTTATGTGGTGCAGCCCCTCGCTACACCCGCTAGGAAGGCACCACATAGGGTCAGGGAAACTGGCGCCAAGTTTACCAAGAGGAGGCCCGAGGCAGCCGGACAGAAGTGTTGGTAAGAAAGGCCAGACAAAGGACACACAAAGGGGGTCCTGTGAAGTGCTCCAAAGTTATCTGGGAGTTGTCTGAGCCCCTCACCTGGTGAGCACAGTACGACGTGGGCAGCCGTTACCTGCAGACGTGGTCTGGATAATAAGAACTGTGAGTAAAGGCCCTGGACTGCATCACTGACTCCGTGTCATTACTGCTGCTGCCCTGCACCATCACCCCCATCCTCCGCATACACTGCCTTGAGGCTATACTCCTCCCGTGGGGAGTTATGCTACGCTCTGCTGCACCCACAACACCAGCCTCAGCGGTCTGCCCTGTAGCGGCGGTTCACTCTGACCGCAATCCACGGGTGGCGTAGTCGGACATTTAAACATCAAAACCACATAAATAGTTCCGCCACTGGTTTGACCGCCCTGAGCCACGGAACCGGGTCGCCGCCACGAAGACTACAACCACCAGCATCCACCAAAAAGGGTCAGGCTCCGGGTGTCCCAAGGCCCAGGGGGTGCGTCAGAACATTTTCATCACCTTTCACTATCACCAATGGGACAAGGCAGGGGTGTCCTCTGTCCCCTCTCTTATACATCCTAGTGACGGAGCACCTGCTCTCATCAATTCGCCATAACCCCAATATTAGGTGGATTGAGGTGGGAGGCACCGAGTACAAGTGCTCTCTATTTGCTGATGATATCCTAGTATATATCACTCAATCACATATATCCATCCCTGCTGTTATGGCTGAAATAGATCACTTTGTTACATGGTAAAATTTTAAAATCAATGCAGCGAAGTCTGAGGCCCTCGATGTCTCCCTCCCCAAATCCATATAGGATTCCATCCAGTCCAACTTTCCCTTTGCCTGGCCCTCACAGGGTATCAAATACTTAGGAATTCCTATTCATAGAGACCTCTCCCATCTATGTTATCTTAATTTTGGGCCCTTTATTGAACAATTCCATACAGACCACGGTTGGCAAGTTAGAACTGTAAGATTCACTACGTGAACCACTGGTGTTTTGTGGAAAAGCACATGTACACTGCGTTCCAAATTATTATGCAAAAAGTGTTTAGGAGTGATAAGGGAAGAATTTGTTTGTTTGTCAGTTAAACTCATTGATGGTGATGTGTGTCAGGGCTCTTTATATCACTGTAAGCAATTGCAGACACCTGTGCTAATTAGTTTGGCAGGTGTGTCCAATGAAAGGCAAGACTACTTAAGAAGGCTCTCTCACGTTATTAAGCAGCCTACATTTTCTGCCAAAATGGGAAAGAAAAAGGATGTGTCACCTGCTGAGAAGCAACAAATTGTGGAGTGTTTAGGTCAAGGCATGACTACAATCAACATTGTGCGATGATCAGGATGAAGTGTCTTGGCAATCAAGAAGTATGTAGCTGATTCACAGTACACACGTGTGCGTGCTGATAAGGGCAAATTGAGGACTCTTTCCTACAGGCAATTACGTCAGGTTGAAAGAGCAGCGGCAAAAAAGCCTTGTCATAGCAGCAGACAAGTTTTTGAAGCTGCTTGTGCCTCCAACGTCCCCCGAACAACAAGATGCAGGGTCCTTCAGAGGTTTGCAGCTGTGCATACGCCATCCTGTCGACCTCCTCTATCCACTTCACACAAGCAGAAACGGCTCCAGTGGGCCAAACATTACATGAAGACTGATTTCAAAACTGTTTTGTTCACAGATGAGTGCCGTGCAGCGCTCGATGGTCCAGATGGATGGAGTGGAGGATGGCTGGTTGATGGACACCCCACGCAAACACGGCTACAGCGCCAACAAGGAGGAGGTGGAGTAATGTTTTGGGCTGGAATCATGGGGAGAGAGATTGTCGGCCCCTTTAGGATCCCTGAAGGCGCTAAAGATGAACTCCATAATGTATGTGGATTTTCTCAAACAGCACTGCCTGCCATGGTTCAAGAAGAAGAACCGTGTATTTCACAGCAAGATCATTTTTCTGCATGATAATGCACCATCTCATGCTGCACATAAAACATCTGCATCTCTGGCTGATATGGGCATAAAAGGGGACAAACTTATGGTGTGACCCCCATGCTCCCCTGACCTCTACCCCATTCAGAACCTTTGGAGCATCATTAAAAGGAGTGTCTATGATGGCGGGAGGCAGTTCACATCTAAGCAACAGCTCTGGGAGGGTATTCTGCCCTCATGCAAAACAATTGAAGCAGAAACCATCCAAAACCTGGCAAACTCAATGGACGAGAGAGTTCAGAAGCTCCTTTCGAACAAGGGGTCCTATGTGAAAATGTAACATCACCTACAATAAAGTTTTAAGTTGAAAACTGATTTCAGTTTCTAACAACCTGCTAATGCTTATAATTTCAAAAATGACCATTTTTTGGTCTTTATTAAAATGAAAAGGTTGATTGAAAAGTTTGGGGGATCTAAGAGTGTGGCAACCCAGTAGTCATGATTACTTCGAATTCTGACAATATGAGGGTCATGCTGCAGGTAGTGCAGCAAGAAGGCACTTATGTGTCTTGCGCATCTCGGAGCCCCAAAATTATTTTCCGGGCTAGATGCAGCTAAAAATTATTTTTAATTTTAAATCTGGTGGAGCTTATTATAGATGGCCTGATAGGATCAGTGCTGCACACTGCTACAAAGCCCAAATTATTTTCCAGTCAAGATACAGATAAACATGATTAGTAATTTGAAAGCTTAAAACGGTTGGTAGGGTGATTTTAACCAATCATCAAGCTTTTACTCTCCCCAGGATGACACAGGGGTAGAAAAGTCGTTTCGGATCCATGATTTGTTCATCTTTATGAACGTGAGTCTGTCTACATTATCAGTGGAGAGCCGCGTGCGCTTATCTGTCAGCACACCACCAGCAGCGCTGAACACACGTTCAGACAGAACGCTGGCTGCGGGGCATGACAAGATCTCCAAGGCGTAAGTGGCTAGCTCCGGCCATTTATCCAGATTGGAAGCCCAAAAAGAGCAAGGGTCCAGTGACACAGTCGTGGCTTCAATGTTTACTTGGAGATACTCCTGTACCATCGTCTCTAGGCGTTGACTATGTGTCAGACTTCTTGTCTCCTGTGGCCTTGCAAAGGATGGGCTAAAAAAGTGGTGAAATGATTCCGCAAAATTGATGTTACCAGCAGATACTGTGGTTCTGTTACGGTTTGAGTGCTGAACACTTGACGGTCCCACGGTTGGCAAGTTGGAACTGTGAGATTCACTACGTGCACCACTGGTGTTTTGTGGAAAAGCACATGTAAGATTCTGCAACAGTCTCTGCTGATACTCCTGCATGCGTGCATCCCTTTCTATGGCAGGAATAATTTCGGCAAATTTACTTTTGTACCGGGGATCTAACAGTGTGGCAACTCAGTAGTCAGGATTATTTCTAATTCTCACAATTCGAGGGTCATGTTGCAGGTAGTGCAGCAAGAAGGCACTCATGTGTGTTGCGCATCCAGGAGCACCAAGTCCCTGTTGTGTTGGTGGCGAGGTAACAATCATGCTTCCTTCCTCTGTCCTCTCCCCCCAACCTCGCACAACAGAAATGTGATCAAGGTCTCCCTCATCTGATGAGTCTTCCATCAGTTCGTCCTCCACTTCTTCCTGGGCTCCTGCACCTTCCTCACTAGTTTGGCTGCTACCATGCGCCCTGGTAAAACCATCTCCCCCACCCTCACATGCCTGCCGCCTTGGTGCTGCCGACCGTCTGGACCTTGCAGATGTTAGCCCTTCCGCATACAACTCCTCCTCCGCTACTTCCTCCACCTCCTCTTGTGCCACCACCTGACTCCGAATTCTGTTTAACATG
The DNA here is from genome assembly GCF_046119375.1 of Phyllobates terribilis. NCBI lineage: Eukaryota > Metazoa > Chordata > Amphibia > Anura > Dendrobatidae > Phyllobates > Phyllobates terribilis. Next base: position 15,154,147 of record NW_027362769.1, on the reverse strand, counting down.
TGCTCCAGCATGTAAATCACCGGAATAGTCATGCTGATAATGGCATCATCAGCACTAAACATCTTCGTCGCCATTTCAAAACTGTGCAGAAGGGTGCATAGGTCCCTGATCTGAGACCACTCCTCCAGCGTGATTTGCCCCACCTCTGGATCTCGTTGGCCCAGGCTATACGTCAGAACGTATTGCACCAGGGCTTGTCGGTGCTGCCACAGTCGCTGCAACATGTGCAGAGTTGAATTCCACCGGGTAGGCACATCGCATTTTAGCCGGTGAAGTGGCAGGCCCAACGACTTCTGTAGAGATGTAAGTCGCTGAGCTGCGGGATGCGAACGGCGGAAGTGAGCACACAGCGACCGTGCCCTCTGCAGAAGGCCATCTAGTCTGGGATAGTGGGCTAAAAATTGCTGGACAACCAGGTTCAACACGTGAGCCATACAAGGCACATGTGTGACATTGCCCCGGCGAAGGGCCGCACCCAGGTTTGCAGCATTGTCGCACACGGCCTTCCCTGGTTTCAGGTCCAGTAGAGACAGCCATTCATGAAATTGGTTCTCCAGAGCTGACCACAACTCCTCAGCTGTGTGACTCACATTTCCCAGACATTTCAAAGTAAAAACCGCCTGATGACGTTGAGCCCTACTGCCAGCATAGTAAGGAGGTGTGCAGGATCCCTTCTGCGCAGTTAGAAAGCTTGTGGCATGACCAGACAGGCTTTGGGTGCAGGTGGAAGACCGAGAGGAGGTTGAGGAGGCAGAAGCAGTGGAGGAACTTTGACATAAAGAGGATTGACGCACAACTCGTGGGGACGGCAAGACTTGGACAGCAGCCCCTTGTCCTGCTGTCACCATAGTTACCCAGTGCCCAGTCAGCGACATGTAATGCCCCTGTCCATGCCTACTCGTCCAAGTGTCTGTGGTGAAATGCACCCTGTCACACACAGAGTTTCTCAAAGAAGCGGTGATGTTGTGTGCGACATGCTGGTGGAGCGCAGGCACACCTTTCTTTGAGAAGTAGTGCCGACTGGGCATCTGGTACTGGGGCACTGCGACGGACATAAGGTCTCGAAAATCCTCTGTGTCCACCAGGCGGAAAGGCAGCATTTCTGTAGCCAAGAGCTTGCAGATGGTGAAATTCAACCTCTTAGCTTTCTCATGGCTAGGAGGAAATGGTCTTTTACTTGTCCACATCTGAGGGACCGAGGGCTGGCTATTGTGCTTAGACGGGGTTGATAAGGGTGTCCCCGGCAAACTGCCGGTCTGTGAGGAAGATGCAGGCGGACATGTTAGGTTGCCTTGATCCAAAGGTGGTGCTATCAATGTCGGACAGCGCTCAACACCAGCTGGTGTTACCACCTCCAAAGAAAATGATGACCTGCCAATCACGCTGGCTGTTGCGGGTAAAGAGGTGGCAGGTCTGCACCCCAAAACAGGTGTGACTGCTGTCCCCCCAGTCACAGAGGATGAAGAGGCCGCGGATGCACAAGATATGGCAGACGGTGGTTGGCCCGGCCGGCTAGGCCGCATTGTAGCACACTGAGCTTCCCTCTGCAACTTATGCTTCATGTCCATGTGCCGGTTCATGCATGAAGTACTCAAACTATGTATTTTTTGGCCTCTACTTAGCTTTTGCTGACAAATATTACAGATAACACGAGTTGGGTCATCTTTATCGATCTGAAAAAATGCCCAGGCTATGCAAGGCTTAGCACCCATGCGACCTGAAGAGCCACCACGACTTGTGGTGAGAGGCAGAGTTGTGTTTGAGGATGCAGTTGTTGACGTGCTTCCAGTACTACGTCTCTGTCCAGGAAGGCGCAACCTGACCTCGTCGTCACTAGCATCTTCCTCCACTTCCTCTGCTGACCTCATCTCTTGGCTGACTGTGGGTTGACAGTAAGTGGGATCTCCAACCTCATCATCATCACCCTGTGTGTTATCACACCCGTCGTCCTCAGAGCCAACCTGTTCCTGCCCTGACAAAAAACTAAAGTTGTCGCTCCAATCAGGTATTTGAGTCTTATCATCGTCTTCCTCATTGTCTCCACCAACAGGAGTTACAGTTTGGGAATGAGGGTCTACATTATGGTCAGAACCTTCTGCGTCTGGTCCTGGATCCGACTCATAAAGATTCTGGGCATCAGTGCAGATCATTTCCTCGTCTGGATTCACAGAAGCGCTGGAGTCGACCTCTGATTCCCAGGCTATAGTATGAGTAAACAGCTCTGCAGACTCAACCATCTGTTCTACCTCATACTCAGACGGGCAGCTGGAGATTTGGGAGCTGTGAGGAAGCAAGTGCGATTTGGGTGACACCTTTGAGGACTGGAGTATTTGTGATGTTGAAGTTGATGTGGAGGATAGAGATGAGCGGTGTTCGACTAGAACTGTTCGCCAATCTCAAATTCGAGCTGTTTTGGGCGGTGTTCGAGTTGTTCGACGAACCCGAACGATTTGCAAAAAAATCCGCTGTTCGAGGTTATGTTCGATAACTGTTCGTGCACCAAAAGCGTGTCCTGCATGTCTGGCGCTATTTAGAGCACCAATCATGCAGGGATTGTCTGCCACTCACTGTAATGCCACAGCCATGGTGGTTGTGGCATTACAGTGATTGCCCAAATCGATGGGAACAGTGCTCACAGTGAAACATGAAAAGCCGGCAATTCATCAGCGGCATACACCGGTACCCGACAATTTAGAACAGAAAGAATAGAGCTTCACACATAGATTAGATAGATAGAAACATGTCAGTCACATATACATGAAGTACAGTGACAGTGTTGCTTACTGTACTTGTCATTTAGTGTAAAGGATTTATCAAAAAAAATAATAGTGTTTTCATGCACCGTCTCTTTAAAAAAGCCGGCCGGCAATTCAGCAGCGGTACCCGACAATTTATAACAGACAGAATAGAGCTTCACACATAGATTAGATAGATAGAAACATGTCAGTCACATATATATGAAGTACAGTGACAGTGTTGATTACTGTACTTGTCATTTAGTGTAAAGGATTTATTAAAAAAAATAATAGTGTTTTCATGCACCGTCTCTTTAAAAAAGCCGGCCGGCAATTCAGCATCTGTACCCAACAATTTAGAATAGAAGAAATAGAGAATCACACATAGATTAGGTAGATAGAAACATGTCAGTCACATATATATGAAGTACAGTGACAGTGTTGCTTACTGTACTTGTCATTTAGTGTAAAGGATTTATTAAAAAAAAATAATAGTGTTTTCATGCACCGTCTCTTTAAAAAAGCCGGCCGGCAATTCAGCATCTGTACCCGACAATTTAGAATAGAAGGAATAGAGAATCACACATAGATTAGATAGATAGAAACATGTCAGTCACATATATATGAAGTACAGTGACAGTGTTGATTACTGTACTTGTCATTTAGTGTTAAAATAAAGGATTTATTTAAAAAAAAATTGGCGTGGGGTTCCCCTTAATTTTAGTCTCTAGCGGAGGTTAAGCAGACTGCTGGGGCAGATGTTTGAAGCCTGGGAAGGGGGTAATACCCACGGAGCTTCCCAGGCTACTAATATCAGCCCCCAGCGGAATACCTATCCTTTACTAGCTATTAAAATGGGGGACCCCCCAAAAAAATGACGTGGGGTCCCCCCTATTTTAATAGCTAGCAAAGGCTAGGCAGACAGCTGGGGGCTGATATTAATAGCCCAGGAAGGGTGCCATGAATATTGGCCCCCTCCCAGGCTAGAAACACCAGCCGTCAGCCGCCCCAGAAATGGCGCATCCTTAGAATGCGCCAATTCTGGCACTTAGCCTCGCTCTTCCCACTGCCCTGTAGCGGTGGCAGTGGGGTAATAGGGTTGGGGTTGATGTCAGCTTATAATGCCAGCTGACATCAAGCCCAGGTTAGTAATGGAGAGGCGTCTATAAGACACCCCCATTACTAACCCCATAGTCAAAGTTAAAAGAAAACACAAACACCCAGAATAAAGTCCTTTAATTGAAATAAAGACTAGTGTTGAGCCACCCCCGTAGTGTTCGGGTTCGGTTCGGTTCGTCGAACACCGGGATGTTCGAGGAACTGTTCGTCGAACTGTTCGTCGAACACCTTAGAACACCGTCGAACACCGTTAAAACCAATGGCAGGCAAACAAAAACACATAGAAACACATAGAAAACACCTGCAAAGGTGTCCAAAAGCTGACAAACTGCTCAGAAGACACTCTGTTTAAAAAAGCCGGCCGGCAAATTCAGCAGCGGCATACACCGGTACCCGACAATTTAGACAAGAAGGAATAGAGCATCACACATAGATTAGATAGATAGAAACATGTCAGTCACACATATAAGAAGCACAGTGACAGTGTTGGTTACTGCATTTGTCATTTAGTGTAAAGGATTTATTAAAAAAAATATTAGTGTTTTCATGCACCGTCTCTTTAAAAAGCCGGCCGGCAATTCAGCATCTGTACCCGACAATTTAGAACAGAAAGAATAGAGCTTCACACATAGATTAGATAGATAGAAACATGTCAGTCACATATATAATAAGTACAGTGATAGTGTTGCTTACTGTACTTGTCATTTAGTGTAAAGGATTTATTTAAAAAAATAATAGTGTTTTCATGCACTGTCTCTTTAAAAAAGCCGGCCGGCAATTCAGCAGCGGTACCCGACAATTTAGAACAGAAAGATAGAGCATCACACATAGATTAGATAGATAGAAACATGTCAGTCACATATATATGAAGTACAGTGATAGTGTTGGTTACTGTACTTGTCATTTAGTATTAAAATAAAGGATTTATTATTAAAAAAATTGGCGTGGGGTTCCCCTTAATTTTAGGCTCTAGCGGAGGTTAAGCAGACGGCTGGGGCAGATGTTTGAAGCCTGGGAAGGGGGTAATACCCACGGAGCTTCCCAGGCTACTAATATCAGCCCCCAGCTGAATACATAGCCTTTACTAGCTATTAAAATGGGGGACCCCCCCAAAAAAATGACGTGGGGTCCCCCCTAATTTAATAGCTAGCAAAGGCTAGGCAGACAGCTGGGGGCTGATATTAATAGCCCAGGAAGGGAGCCATGAATATTGGCCCCCTCCCAGGCTAGAAACACCAGCCGTCAGCCGCCCCAGAAATGGCGCATTCATAGGATGCGCCAATTCTGGCACTTAGCCTCGCTCTTCCACGCTGCCCTGGTGCGGTGGCAGGGGGTAATAGGGTTGGGGTTGATGTCAGCTTATAATGCCAGCTGACATCAAGCCCAGGTTAGTAATGGAGAGGCGTCTATAAGACACCCCCATTACTAACCCCATAGTCAAAGTTAAAAAAAACACAAACACCCAGAATAAAGTCCTTTAATTGAAATAAAGACACAATCCTTTATTGTTCTAAATTAAACCATACCTACCATCACGCCCATTCCAGCTGAAGCCAACGATCTCCTGCAATAAAAGAAAAATAATAAAGCAACCTCATCCTTACCTTTCCATGGTTCCCACGACAGCTTCAGCTCTGCTACATCGAGATGACAGGCTGGACCGCAGCAGAACGCTGCCATCCAGCCTGTCATCCCGCAGACACTGAGAAGCGCAGGCTTGCTTGCGCTGCTCAGCGTCTCTCTGTGACGACATCCAGATGAGCCGAGTTCATGTCCAATGAACTCGGCTCACCTCATGCACATCACTGACAGCGTGGGAGAATTCTCCTGCACTCAGCACTTCAGCGTGAGAATTTTCCCACGCTGTCAGTGACGTGCATGAGGTGAGCCGAGTTCATTGGACATGACCTCGGCTCATCTGGATGCCGTCACAGCGAGACAGTGAGGAGCGCAAGCATGCCTGCGCTTCTCAGTGTCTGCGGGATGACAGACTGGATGGCAGCGTTCTGCTGCGGTCCAGCCTGTTATCTCGATGTAGCAGAGCTGAAGCTGTCGTGGGAACCATGGAAAGGTAAGGATGAGGTTGCTTTATTATTTTTCTTTTATTGCAGGAGATCGTTGGCTTCAGCTGGAATGGGCGTGACAGTAAGTATGGTTTAATTTAGAACAATAAAGGATTGTGTCTTTATTTCAATTAAAGGACTTTATTCTGGGTGTTTGTGTTTTTTTTAACTTTGACTATGGGGTTAGTAATGGGGGTGTCTTATAGACGCCTCTCCATTACTAACCTGGGCTTGATGTCAGCTGGCATTATAAGCTGACATCAACCCCAACCCTATTACCCCCTGCCACCGCACCAGGGCAGCGTGGAAGAGCGAGGCTAAGTGCCAGAATTGGCGCATCCTATGAATGCGCCATTTCTGGGGCGGCTGACGGCTGGTGTTTCTAGCCTGGGAGGGGGCCAATATTCATGGCTCCCTTCCTGGGCTATTAATATCAGCCCCCAGCTGTCTGCCTAGCCTTTGCTAGCTATTAAATTAGGGGGGACCCCACGTCATTTTTTTTGGGGTGTCCCCCATTTTAATAGCTAGTAAAGGCTATGTATTCAGCTGGGGGCTGATATTAGTAGCCTGGGAAGCTCCGTGGGTATTACCCCCTTCCCAGGCTTCAAACATCTGCCCCAGCCGTCTGCTTAACCTCCGCTAGAGCCTAAAATTAAGGGGAACCCCACGCCAATTTTTTTAATAATAAATCCTTTATTTTAATACTAAATGACAAGTACAGTAACCAACACTATCACTGTACTTCATATATATGTGACTGACATGTTTCTATCTATCTAATCTCTGTGTGAAGCTCTATTCTGTCTGTTATAAATTGTCGGGTACCGCTGCTGAATTGCCGGCCGGCTTTTTTAAAGAGACAGTGCATGAAAACACTATTATTTTTTTTGATAAATCCTTTACGCTAAATGACAAGTACAGTAAGCAACACTGTCACTGTACTTCGTATATATGTGGCTGACATGTTTCTATCTATCTAATCTATGTGTGAAGCTCTATTCTGTCTGTTATAAATTGTCGGGTACAGATGCTGAATTGCCGGCCGGCTTTTTTAAAGAGACGGTGCATGAAAACACTATTATTTTTTTTGATAAATCCTTTACGCTAAATGACAAGTACAGTAAGCAACACTTTCACTGTACTTCGTATATATGTGGCTGACATGTTTCTATCTATCTAATCTATGTGTGAAGCTCTATTCTTTCGGTTCTAAATTGTCGGGTACAGGTGTATGCCGCTGCTGAATTGCCGGCTTTTCATGTTTCACTGTTGGCACTGTTCCCATCGATTTGGGCAACCACTGTAATGCCACAACCACCATGGCTGTGGCATTACAGTGAGTGGCAGACAATCCCTGCATGATTGGTGCTCTAAATAGCGCCAGACATGCAGGACACGCTTTTGGTGCACGAACAGTTATCGAACATAACCTCGAACAGCCGAATTTTTTGCAAATCGTTCGGGTTCGTGGAACAACTCGAACACCGCCCAAAACAGCTCGAATTTGAGATTGGCGAACAGTTCTAGTCGAACACCGCTCATCTCTAATAAAGACACATTCCTTTATTGTTCTAAATTAAACCATACTTACCGTCACGCCCATTCCAGCTGAAGCCAACGATCTCCTGCAATAAAAGAAAAATAATAAAGCAACCTCATCCTTACCTTTCCATGGTTCCCACGACAGCTTCAGCTCTGCTACATCGAGATAACAGGCTGGACCGCAGCAGAACGCCGCCATCCAGCCTGTCATCCCGCAGACACTGAGAAGCGCAGGCATTCTTGCGCTCTGCAGTGTCTGCGGGATGACAGGCTGGATGGCGGCGTTCTGACATGAATGAGCTCACCTCATGCACGTCACTGACAGCGTGGGAAAATTCTCCTGCACTCAGCGCTTCAGCGTGAGAATTTTCCCACGCTGTCAGTGACGTGCATGAGGTGAGCTCATTCATGTCCAATGAACTCAGCTGACCTCATGTACGTCACTGACAGCGTGGGAGAAATTCTCACGCTGAAGTGCTGAGTGCAGGAGAATTCTCCCACGCTGTCAGTGACGTGCATGAGGTGAGCCGAGTTCATTGGACATGAACTTGTCTCATCTTTATGCCGTCACAGCCAGACACTGCAGAGCGCAAGCAAGCCTGCGCTTCTCAGTGTCCGCGGGATGACAGGCTGGATGGCAGCTTTCTGCTGCGGTCCAGCCTGTCATCTCGATGTAGCAGAGCTGAAGCTGTCGTGGGAACCATGGAAAGGTAAGGATGATGTTGGTTTATTATTTTACTTTTATTGCAGAAGACATTGGCTTCAGCTGGAATGGGCGTGATGGTAAGTATGGTTTAATTTAGAACAATAAAGAATTGTGTGTTTATTTCAATTAAAGGACTTTATTCTGGGTGTTTGTGTTTTTTTAAATACTTTACTAGAAATTCATGGTGGTCATGTCTAATATTGGCGTGACCCCATCAATTTCGGGCTTAGGGCCAGCTGATAATGCCAAGCTGGCCTTAACCCCTTAAGCCCTTTTTTTCTTAATTATTCCATGAATTTCATGAATCTAAAAAAAAATGCGTGGAGCTACGCCCTATTTTTGTGTCCAGCCAGGTACAACTAGGCAGCTGGGGGCTGGAATCTGCAGCGAAGGGAGGCCCAAGCTTTCTGGGCCCCACCCGCTGCAAATTGCAGTCCGCAGCGGCCCCGGAAAATGGCGCGTTCATAGAAGCGCCATCTTCTGGCGCTGTACCCAACTCATCCAGGGCCCTGGTGCGGTGGCTCACTGGGTAATAAAGGGGTTAAGGCCAGCTTGGCATTATCAGCTGGCCCTAAGCCCGAAATTCATGGGGTCACGCCAATATTAGACATGACCACCATGAATTTCTAGTAAAGTATTTAAAAAAAACACAACACCCAGAAAAAAGTCCTTTAATTGAAATAAACACACAATTCTTTATTGTTCTAAATTAAACCATACTTACCATCACGCCCATTCCAGCTGAAGCCAACGATCTCCTGCAATAAAAGAAAAATAATAAAGCAACATCATCCTTACCTTTCCATGGCTCCCACGACAGCTTCAGCTCTGCTACATCGAGATGACAGGCTGGACCGCAGCAGAACGCTGCCATCCAGCCTGTCATCCCGCAGACACTGAGAAGCGCAGGCTTGCTTGCGCTACTCAGTGTCTGGCTGTGACGGCATCCAGATGAGCCGAGGTCATGTCCAATGAACTCGGCGCACCTCATGCACGTCACTGACAGCGTGGGAAAATTCTCACGCTGAAGCGCTGAGTGCAGGAGAATTTTCCCACGCTGTCAGTGACGTACATGAGGTGAGCCGAGTTCATTGTCGGCTCATCTGGATGCCGTCACAGTCAGACACTGAGGAGCGCAAGCATGCCTGCGCTTCTCAGTGTCCGCGGGATGACAGGCTGGATGGCAGCGTTCTGCTGCGGTCCAGCCTGTCATCTCGATGTAGCAGAGCTGGAGCTGTCCTGGGAACCATGGAAAGGTAAGGATGAGGTTGCTTTATTATTTTTCTTTTATTGCAGGAGATCGTTGGCTTCAGCTGGAATGGGCGTGATGGTAAGTATGGTTTAATTTAGAACAATAAAGAATTGTGTCTTTATTTCAATTAAAGGACTTTATTCTGGGTGTTTGTGGGTTTTTTTTAACTTTGACTATGGGGTTAGTAATGGGGGTGTCTTATAGACGCCTCTCCATTACTAACCTGGGCTTGATGTCAGCTGGCATTATAAGCTGACATCAACCCCAACCCTATTACCCCCTGCCACCGCACCAGGGCAGCGTGGAAGAGCGAGGCTAAGTGCCAGAATTGGCGCATCCTATGGATGCGCCATTTCTGGGGCGGCTGACGGCTGGTGTTTCTAGCCTGGGAGGGGGCCAATATTCATGGCTCCCTTCCTGGGCTATTAATATCAGCCCCCAGCTGTCTGCCTAGCCTTTGCTAGCTATTAAATTAGGGGGGACCCCACGTCATTTTTTTGGGGGGGGTCCTCCATTTTAATAGCTAGTAAAGGCTAGGTATTCAGCTGGGGGCTGATATTAGTAGCCTGGGAAGCTCCGTGGGTATTACCCCCTTCCCAGGCTTCAAACATCTGCCCCAGCCGTCTGCTTAACCTCCGCTAGAGACTAAAATTACGGGGAATCCCACGCCAATTTTTTTTAATAATAAATCCTTTATTTTAATACTAAATGACAAGTACAGTAACCAACACTATCACTGTACTTATTATATATGTGACTGACATGTTTCTATCTATCTAATCTATGTGTGAAGCTCTATTCTGTCTGTTATAAATAGTCGGGTACAGATGCTGAATTGCCGGCCGGCTTTCTTAAAGAGACGGTGCATGAAAACACTATTATTTTTTTTGATAAATCCTTTACACTAAATGAGAAGTACAGTAAGCAACACTGTCACTGTACTTCATATATATGTGACTGACATGTTTCTATCTATCTAATCTATGTGTGATGCTCTATTCCTTCATGTCTAAATTGTCGGGTACTGGTGTATGCCGCTGCTGAATTGCCGGCCGGCTTTTTTAAAGAAAGCGTCTTCTGAGAAGTTTGTCAGCTTTTGGACACCTTCGAAGGTGTTTTCTATGTGTTCCTATGTGTTTTTGTTTGCCTGCCATTGGTTTTAATGGTGTTCGACGGTGTTCTAAGGTGTTCGACGAACAGTTCGACGAACAGTTCCTCGAACATCCCGGTGTTCGACGAACCGAACCGAACCCGAACACTACGGGGGTGGCTCAACACTAGTGGAGGAGAGCCCACTTAAAGGAGCACTTGATATCCGTTGAAGCACCTGCTGTTTTTCTGCCTCATCTGGAATTTGTAGCGATTGGCGTGGCCGTAAGAAAGGGATCTTATCACATTGTCCGCTAAAAGAAGTAGACATTTTAGTTTGGCTGGAAGATGGTCTTTCTTCTGCAGATGTTACTGTTGCTTCAACACCTACCCCACAACCTTTTTTCCCCTTCCCAACACGCCTATTCCCCTTTCCACCAGCAGCAGGCCCTTTTCCACTCATTTTGGTGGTTAACTAATTCACAACTCTGGAGTTGTTTGCACAAAAAAACAATGGATGGTAACCGAGCAGAGCTGAGTGGCCAAACTGTGGTATTAGGCCAAAACTATTGGCTGGGTTAGATGCAGAAAAAAATTATATTCAATTTGCAACCTGATGGAGGTCAGTATAGATGGACTAATACAACAAGTCCCACACACAGCTAGAAGCCCAATATTTTTTCAGAGGTAGATGCAGAAAAAAATATATTCAGTTTGCAACCTGATGGAGGTCTGTATAGATGGATTAATAGAACAAGTCCCACACACAGCTAGAAGCCCAATATTTTTTCAGAGGTAGATGCAGAAAAAAATATATTCAGTTTGCAACCTGATGGAGGTCAGTATAGATGGACTAATACAACAAGTCCCACACACAGCTAGAAGCCCAATATTTTTTCACAGGTAGATGCAGAAAAAAATTATATTCAGTTTGCAACCTGATGGAGGTCTATATAGATGGATTAATAGAACAAGACCCACACACAGCTAGAAGCCCAATATTTTTTCAGAGGTAGATGCAGAAAAAAATATATTCAGTTTGCAACCTGATGGAGGTCAGTATAGATGGACTAATACAACAAGTCCCACACACAGCTAGAAGCCCAAATATTTTTTCAGAGGTACTGTAGATGCAGATAAAAATTATTTTTAATTTGCAACCTGATGGAGGTCAGTATAGATGGACAAATAGAGAAAGTCCGACACACTGCTAGAAGGCCAAATATTTTTTCAGAGCTAGATGCAGAAAAAAATTAGATTCAGTTTGCAACCTGATGGAGGTCAGTATAGATGGACTAATAGAGAAAGTCCCACACACTGCTAGAAGGCCAAATATTTTTTTTCAGAGCTAGATGCATACAAAAAATTATTTTGAATTTGCAACCTGATGGAGGTCAGTATAGGTGGACTAATAGAACAAGTCCCACACACTGCTAGAAGGCCAAATATTTTTTCAGAGCTAGATGCAGAAAAAAATTATATTCAGTTTGCAACCTGATGGAGGTCTGTATAGATGGATTAATAGAACAAGACCCACACACAGCTAGAAGCCCAATATTTTTTCAGAGGTAGATGCAGAAAAAAATATATTCAGTTTGCAACCTGATGGAGGTCAGTATAGATGGACTAATACAACAAGTCCCACACACAGCTAGAAGCCCAATATTTTTTCAGAGGTAGATGCAGAAAAAAATATATTCAGTTTGCAACCTGATGGAGGTCAGTATAGATGGACTAATACAACAAGTCCCACACACAGCTAGAAGCCCAATATTTTTTCAGAGGTAGATGCAGAAAAAAATATATTCAGTTTGCAACCTGATGGAGGTCAGTATAGATGGACTAATACAACAAGTCCCACACACAGCTAGAAGCCCAAATATTTTTTCAGAGGTACTGTAGATGCAGATAAAAATTATTTTTAATTTGCAACCTGATGGAGGTCAGTATAGATGGACTAATAGAGAAAGTCCGACACACTGCTAGAAGGCCAAATATTTTTTCAGAGCTAGATGCAAAAAAAAATTAGATTCAGTTTGCAACCTGATGGAGGTCAATATAGATGGACTAACAGAGAAAGTCCCACACACTGCTAGAAGGCCAAATATTTTTTCAGAGCTAGATGCATACAAAAAATTATTTTGAATTTGCAACCTGATGGAGGTCAGTATAGGTGGACTAATAGAGAAAGTCCCACACACTGCTAGAAGGCCAAATATTTTTTCAGAGCTAGATGCAGAAAAAAATTATATTCAGTTTGCAACCTGATGGAGGTCTGTATAGTTGGATTAATAGAACAAGACCCACACACAGCTATAAGCCCAATATTTTTTCACAGGTAGATGCAGAAAAAAATATATTCAGTTTGCAACCTGATGGAGGTCAGTATAGATGGACTAATACAACAAGTCCCACACACAGCTAGAAGCCCAATATTTTTTCAGAGGTAGATGCAGAAAAAAATATATTCAGTTTGCAACCTGATGGAGGTCAGTATAGATGGACTAATACAACAAGTCCCACACACAGCTAGAAGCCCAAATATTTTTTCAGAGGTACTGTAGATGCAGATAAAAATTATTTTTAATTTGCAACCTGATGGAGGTCAGTATAGATGAACTAATAGAGAAAGTCCGACACACTACTAGAAGGCCAAATATTTTTTCAGAGCTAGATGCAGAAAAAAATTAGATTCAGTTTGCAACCTGATGGAGGTCAGTATAGATGGACTAATAGAATGATGCTATGCCCAAAAGATTTTACTTCACTAGGTGCAGTAAAAAAATTGGTATTCTATACACAGGTGGTATATCTTGCAACACAGATAGGCTACTCCACTGACTAACACACTCTGCAATAGGCCAAAAAGGATTAGCTTTGCTAGATTCAGCCAAATGCTGTGAAAAAAACTTGCACAGCACTGGCACAGACCTGCCTGGCAAAAACTGATAGGAACTGATGTAACCTAGTCCTGAAAAGGACTCCAATTACAATTAGTCTTTACTCCCACAACCTATCTATTTAAGAGCACAGACCTGCCTGATAAAAGTCGTAGGAAATGCTGTAACCTAGTCCTTAAAAGGACTGCAATCACAACTATTCCCTACTCCCAAGCTATCTGTATATTTGTGCGAAAATTGGCTTGAAATTAACAAGGTATAGCGCACACAGCAACAGCGGTGCCGTCTAACACGCAGCTGCAGCAGTGAGAAAATGGTGGCGACGGGGAAAATGGCTTGGTCTTATAGGGCAAGGACATGTGACATACACTGCCAATGACACATGCCCTTGCTTGTGTGAAAAAAAGCACTTCGCTCCGTGTGTGCGCTGCTGATAGGCTGACAGATTGCACCTCCCCACTGTAAATGCGGGAAAGAGAAAAAAAAATGGAGATCTTCATTGTTCCTGCAGAGATCCATCCCCTGCCCCTCCCCCCACCCCGCTGTACACTCAAACTGCGTATTAACATTAATTTTCATCATTACTGAGAAAAAATCCAGTTATGATTTTGGTGCACGAACAGTTATCGAACATAACCTCGAACAGCCGAATTTTTCTCAAATTGTTCGTGTTCGCCGAACGGCTCGAACACCGCCCAAAACAGCTCGAATTTGAGATTGTCGAACAGTTCGAGTAGAACAACGCTCATCTCTAGTCACAGTAGCTTAACAAGACGGTTTTAATGCCCCTTGGAAGAGGCGTGGAGTTCAGAGTGGTTTAACGGGATGGTTTTAATGCCCCTTGGAAGAGACGTGGAGTTCAGAGTGGTTTAACTAGACGGTTTTAATGCCCCTTGGAAGAGACGTGAAGGTCAGAGTAGCTTAACAAGATGGTTTTAATGCCCCTTGGAAGAGATGTGGAGGTCACAGTAGCTTAACAAGACAGTTTTAATGCCCCTTGGAAGAGACGTGGAGTTCAGAGTGGTTTAAGAAGATGGTTTTAATGCCCCTTGGAAGAGACGTGGAGTTCAGAGTGGTTTAACAAGACGTTTTAATGCCCCTTGGAAGAGACATGGAGGTCACAGTAGCTTAACAAGACGGTTTTAATGCCCCTTGGAAGAGACATGGAGTTTAGAGTGGTTTAACAAGATGGTTTTAATGCCCCTTGAAAGAGACGTGGCGGTCACAGTAGCTTAACAAGACAGTTTTAATGCCCCGTACAAGAACCATGCAGTACAGCATATTAAAACATTATTCCCGTTATTGGGGAGTGGGTCTCCCATAGTCTTTGCCTATGCCTTCTAAGCAAAAGCTGCCAAAAATTAGGACGGAGGAACTTGCAATGCTGGCAACACGGACCACGGTCACCCTGGTGGTATAGTGGTGATGGAGGCTAAGGATAAGGAGAAGAGCAAAAAACAGCCGAAATGAGGAAGCGTATACCCATGTGTGGGTGTGAAGCGATGCATGGGAATACACCTCCCGAAATAACACAGTGGATTTGACTTTATGTTTCTCTGCTGTCATTTGGTGGTGATGGGAAGTCTGGCCCAATCCAGCCCTTGTTCATTTTGATAAGGGTCAGCTTGTCAGCATTGTCAGTTGACAGGCGAGTGCGGTTATCAGTTATAATTCCCCCAGCGGCACTAAAAACACGCTCCGATAACACGTTAGCAGCAGGGCAAGCCAGGACCTCCAAGGCTTAGAGAGCGAGATCATTCCAAGTAAATCCAAGTATCCAGTTTGGATACCCAATAATTAAAAGGCGCAGAGGAATCACGGAGGACGCTGGTACGGTCGGCAAGGTACTCCCTCACCATCTTTTGAAACTTTCCACTCCTTGTGAGAGTACCCCACGCCTCAGAGCCTGTAAGCTTGGCGGGTCTCAGAAAACTGTCCCAGAACATTGACAGTGTTCCCCTGCCTCTGCTGGATTGGAGTTGAGTCTCTCTCGCATGTACGCCTTAGTTGGGCAACAACGAACTGTGATCTCTGCCGCTAGTGTGTTCAGATGGGAATTTTTTTAACAGTTCTGCAGCAAGGGCCTTCTAGTACTGCCTCATTTTTGTAGACCTCTCCACCTCAGGAATAAGAGAGTGAAAGTTATCCTTGTAGCGGGGGTCTAAAAGTATCACTAACCAGTAATAACTGTCACCCAACATTTTGACAACGCGAGGGTCACGGTTAAGGCAGCGTAACAGAGTCAGCCATGCGTGCCAGACTGGTAACGGGCAAGACTTCCATGTCCTCACCAAGATGACGACTGACCATGCTCTCCTCCTCCTCCTCCTCCCCCCTGTCCTCAGGCCACCCACGCTGAACCAACGGTATAACAGTTGTACAGGTACTACCGTCTAGAGCGCATGATACCAGCTCCTGATCTTCTTCCTCCTCTTCCTCCTCTCCCTCATTGTCCCCCAATGCACATTGGGATGAGATGAGGCTGGGCTGTGTGTAATCGCCCGCTACCGCTTCTTGATCCATCTCATCATACTCTGGCTCCAATGCCTCCACTTTAATTCTCTGCAGAGAGGTTTGCAAAAGACAGACAAGTGGGATACTGACGCTAATGATGGAGTCATTGGCACTCACCATCTTGGTGGACTCTTCAAAGTTTGTCAGGATGGTACATATGTCAGACATCCAGGTCTACTCCTGAGGTCTTATGTGTGGAGTCTGACCTGAATATCGACAGCCTTGTTGCAGCTGGTACTCCAGAACTGCTCTCTTCTGCTCACAAATCCTTTGCAGCATGTGGAGGGTAGAGTTCCAACATGTGGGGACATCTCACACCAGTCGGTGTGCCAGAAGCTGCAAACGCTACTGCAACACAGCAAGGGCGGCGGAAGCTGTAGCCGACTTCCAAAATGTGCTGACAGGCGGTGTACTTTGATGAGCAGATTTGGCAACTCGGGGTATGATTTAAGAAACCGTTGAACCATGAGGTTAAGCACATGAGCCAGGTATTGTACGTGTGTGATCTTGCCTCAGAACAGCCACCAGGTTGCGGCCATTGTCACACACGACCATGCCTGGATGTAGGTTCAGCGGTCTCAGTCACAGATCTGCCTGCTCTTTCACAGCTGTCCACAACTCACAAGCAGTGTGAGGTTTATCACCTAAGCTTATGAGTTTCAGCACAGCCTGTTGCCGCTTGGCTGAGGCAGTACTGCAGTGCTTACAGCTTGTAACTGATTTGGTGATATCTGAGATGGAGGTTGAACATGAGGAGGAGGAGGATGATGCGCAGGAGTTGCACACTATGGGGGAAGCTCAGACTGACATAGGGCCCGCAATCCTCAGTGTGGGGAGGATGTGTTCCGTCCCAATGGCCGACGGGGTCCCGGCTTCCACTATTTTTACCCAGTGTGCCATCAGGGAGATGTACCATCCCTGGCCACAAGCACGTGTCCGTTGTCAGGTGGACTCTCCCAGTAACTGTGTTGTTGAGGGCACGGCAGATGTTTTGGGACACGTGCTTGTGTAGTGCAGGGATGGCACACCGGGCAAAATAGTGTCGGCTGAGGACCGAGTACTGAGGGACGGCCAGCGCCATAAGGTTGCGGAAGTATTTTGTCTCCACCAGCCTAAAAGGCAGCATTTCCAACGCAAGCAGTCATGAAATGTGCGAATTTAGGACTGTGGCCTGTGGGGCGTTGGCTGCGAATTTGTGCTTTCATTCAAAGGACTGGGATATGGACAATTGAACACTGCGGTGGGACGTGGGATCTCTCTTATTTGTCCTCCTGCCACATTGGGTCAGTTACTAGATTATCCACCATCTCCTCTTCCACTTCCGCACCACGGCCCTCCTCCTCACTTCGTGGCAATTGTGTCTCGTTATCGTCCACCTCTTGTGAAAAATTGCCAGCGTCGCCTTCCTGTGGCCGTGTCTGTTCAAATATTTGGCCATCGCTAAATGGGATCTCCTCTTCCACCCAAATATGGAAATGGACCAGTGAACAGCTCTTCAGAGTGTCTAACTGATGACACTCGGCATGGTGGGAGGAAGGAGCATCAGGGTGAGGAGGAGTATGCAGTCAAGACTCGCGGCTACTAACACTTGACCGTGTGGAAGACAGACCGGAGGTGGTGGTGCCCAGGTGACTGGAAGTATTATCTGCTATGCATTTAGTAACCTGTTCTCACTTATCAGATCGCAATAGTGGTGCTGTTGTGTACTTCCCTAGTAATTCGGTCAAGAACTGGGAGCGAGAAGATGTGGCTGTTGGTTGTGGCACATTTTCACCTTGGCCAAGGCCCCGTCCTTTGCACGCACCATCACCAGAACGTCCGGTTCCACGACCCTTGCCACGCGCCTTGCCATTGTAAATGAAGTAAAATAGCTTACACTCGCACTATCAAAGGCAAAAGGGTAATATAAAGGAGATTTGTACGGTGAAAGAGGAAAACCACAGTTCTAGTTATCTGGCCTACACCAGACTGTTTTAAACAGATATATTTGTGTCTGAACAGTCAGCGAGACACTCAAAATGATTTTTTTTATTGAAAAGAGGCAAAAAAGTGGATAATACAGAGATTTGAACAGTGGAACTGCAAAACCACAGTTCTAGTTATCTGGCCTACACCAGACACTTTTAGACAAATATATTTGTGTCTGAACAGTCAGCGAGACACTCAAAATGTTTTGTTTTATGCAAAAAATGCAAAAAAGTGGATAGTATAGAGATTTGAACCGTGGAAGAGGAAAACCACAGTTCTAGTTATCTGGCCTACACCAGACTCTTTTAAACAGATATATTTGTGTCTGAACAGTCAGTAAGACACTCAAAATGTTTTTTTTTATGCAAAAAGGTGGATTACACCCAGATTTGAACCGTGGGAAAGAAAAACCACAGTTCTAGTTATCTGACCTACACCAGAATCTTTTAAACAGATATATTTGTGTCTGAACAGTCAGCGAGACACTCAAAATGTTTTTTTTTATTGAAAAAAGGCAAAAAAGTGGATAATACAGAGATTTGAACCATGGAACTGCAAAACTACAGTTCTAGTTATCTGGCCTACACCAGACTCTTTTAAACAGATATATTTGTGTCTGAACAGTCAGAGAGACACTCAAAATGTTTTTTTTTAATGCAAAAAGGTGGATTACACCCAGATTTGAACAGTGGAAGAGGAAAACCACAGTTCTAGCTATCTGGCCTACACCAGAATTTTTTAAACAGATATATTTGTGTCTGAACAGTTAGCGAGGCACTCAAAATGTTTTTTTTATTTTAAAAAGTGGATAATACAAAGATATGAAGTGTGGAACTGCAAAACCACAGTTCTAGTTTTCTGGCCTACACCAGACTCTTTTAAACAGATATATTTGTGTCTGACCAGTCAGTGAGACACTCAAAATGTTTTTTTTTATGCAAAAAAGTGGATTAGACGAAGATTTGAATGATGGGAGAGGAAACACACAGTTCTAGTTATCTGGCCTACACCAGAATCTTTTAAACAGATATATTTGTGTCTGAACAGTCATCGAGACACTCAAAATGTTTTTTTAATGCAAGAAGGTGGATTACACCTAGATTTGAACCGTGGAAGAGGAAAACCACACTTCTAGTTATCTGGCCTACACCATAATCTTTTAAACAGATATATTTGTGTCTGAACAGTTAGCGAGACATTCAAAAAAAAAATTTCTATACAAAAAAGGCAAAAAAGTGGATAATACATAGATTTGACACGTGGAACTGCAAAACCACAGTTCTAGTTATCTGGCCTACACCAGACTCTTTTAAACAGATATATTTGTGTCTGAACAGTCAGCGAGACACTCAAAATGTTTTTTTGTATGCAAAAAGGCGGATTACATCCAGATTTGAACCATGCGAGAGGAAAACCACAATTCTAGTTATCTGGCCTCCACCAGAATCTTTTAAACAGATGTATTTGTGTCTGAACAGTCAGCGAGACACTCAAATTTTTTTTTTGTATTGAAAAAAGGCAAAAAAGTGGATAATACAGAGATTTAAACCGTGGAACTGCAAAACCACAGTTCCAGGTATCTGACCTACACCAGACTCTTTTAAACAGATATATTTGTGTCTGAACAGTCAGCGAGTCACTCAAAATCCTTTTTTTATGCAAAAAAGTGGATAATACAGAGATTTGAACCATGGAAGAGAAAAACCACAGTTCTAGTTTTCTGGCCTACACCAGACTCTTTTCAACAGATATATTTGTGTCTGAACAGTCAGCGAGACACTCAAAATGTTTTTTTTTTATTGAAAAAAGGCAAAAAAGTGGATAATACAGAGATTTGAACCGTGGAACTGCAAAACCACAGTTCTGGTTATCTGGCCTACACCAGACTCTTTTAGACAGATATATTTGTGTCTGAACAGTCAGCGAGACACTCAAAATGTTTTTTTGTATGCAAAAAGGCGGATTACACCCAGATTTGAACCGTGGGAGAGGAAAACCACAATTCTAGTTATCTGGCCTACACCAGACTCTTTTAAACAGATATATTTGTGTCTGAACAGTCAGCTAGACACTCAAAATGTTTTCTTGTATGCAAAAAGGTGGATTACACCCAGATTTGAACCGTGGGAGAGGAAAACCACAATTCTAGTTATCTGGCCTCCGCCAGAATCTTTTAAACAGATATATTTGTGTCTGAACAGTCAGCGAGACACTCAAAATTTTTTTTTGCATTGAAAAAGGCAAAAAAGTGGATAATACAGAGATTTGAACCGTGGAACTGCAAAACCACAGTTCTAGGTATCTGGCCTACACCAGACTCTTTTAAACAGATATATTTGTGTCTGAACAGTCAGCGAGTCACTCAAAATACTTTTTTTATGCAAAAAAGGCAAAAAAGTGGATAATACAGAGATTTGAATCATGGAAGAGAAAAACCACAGTTCTAGTTATCTGGCCTACACCAGACACTTTTAGACAAATATATTTGTGTCTGAACAGTCAGCGACACACTCAAAATGTTTTTTTTATGCAAAAAATGCAAAAAAAGTGGATAGTATAGAGATTTGAACCGTGGAAGAGGAAAACCACAGTTCTAGTTATCTGTACTACACCAGACTCTTTAAACAGATATATTTGTGTCTGAACAGTCAGTGAGACGCTCAAAATGTTTTTTTTTATGCAAAAAAGTGGATTACACCCAGATTTGAACCGTGGGAAAGAAAAACCATAGTTCTAGTTATCTGGCCTACACCAGAATCTTTTAAACAGATATATTTGTGTCTGAACAGTCAGCGAGACACTCAAAATGTTTTTTTTGTTGAAAAAAGGCAAAAAAGTGGATAATACAGAGATTTGAACCATGGAACTGCAAAACTACAGTTCTAGTTATCTGGCCTACACCAGACTCTTTTAAACAGATATATTTGTGTCTGAAAAGTCAGAGAGACACTCAAAATGTTTTTTTTAATGCAAAAAGGTGGATTACACCCAGATTTGAACCGTGGAAGAGGAAAACCACAGTTCTAGCTATCTGGCCTACACCAGAATTTTTTAAACAGATATATTTGTGTCAGAACAGTTAGCGAGACACTCAAAATGTTTTTTTTATTTTAAAAAGTGGATAATACAGAGATTTGACGTGTGGAACTGCAAAACCACAGTTCTAGTTATCTGGCCAACACCAGACACTTTTAAACAGATATATTTGTGTCTGAACAGTCAGTGAGACACTCAAAATGTTTTTTTTTATGCAAAAAAGTGGATTAGACGAAGATTTGAATGATGGGAGAGGAAACCCACAGTTCTAGTTATCTGGCCTACAACAGAATCTTTTAAACAGATATATTTGTGTCTGAACAGTCAGCGAGTCACTCAAAATACTTTTTTTATGCAAAAAAGGCAAAAAAGTGTATAATACAGAGATTTGAACCATGGAAGAGAAAAACCACAGTTCTAGTTTTCTGGCCTACACCTGACTCTTTTAAACAGATATATTTGTGTCTGAACAGTCAGCGAGACACTCAAAATGTTTTTTTTTTTTTTTGAAAAAAGGCAAAAAAGTGGATAATACAGAGATTTGAACCGTGGAACTGCAAAACCACAGTTCTGGTTATCTGGCCTACACCAGACTCTTTTAGACAGATATATTTGTGTCTGAACAGTCAGCGAGACACTCAAAATGTTTTTTTAATGCAAAAAGGTGGATTACACCCAGATTTGAACCGTGGAAGAGGAAAACAATAGTTCTAGCTATATGGCCAACACCAGAATTATTTAAACAGATATATTTGTGTCTGAACAGTTAGCGAGACACTCAAAATATTTTTTTTATATTAAAAAGTGGATAATACAGAGATTTGACGCGTGGAACTGCAAAACCACAGTTCTAGTTATCTGGCCTACACCAGACTCTTTTAAACAGATATATTTGTGTATGAACAGTCAGTGAGACACTCAAAATGTTTTTTTTTATGCAAAAAAGAGGATTACACGAAGATTTGAACGATGGGAGAGGAAACCCACAGTTCTAGCTATCTGGCCTTCACCAGAATCTTTTAAACTGATATATTTGTGTCTGAACAGTCAGCGAGACACACAAAATGTTTTTTTTAATGCAAAAAGGTGGATTACACCTAGATTTGAACCGTGGAATAGGAAAACCACATTTCTAGTTATCTGGCCTACACCATAATCTTTTAAACAGATATATTTGTGTCTGAACAGTTAGCGAGACACTCAAAAACAATTTTTTTATACAAAATAGGCAAAAAAGTGGATAATACAGAGATTTGACACGTGGAACTGCAAAACCACAGTTCTAGTTATCTGGCCAATACCAGACTCTTTTAAACAGATATATTTGTGTCTGAACAGTCAGTGAGACACTCAAAATGTTTTTTTTTTATGCAAAAAAGTGGATTAGACGAAGATTTGAATGATGGGAGAGGAATCCCACAGCTCTAGTTATCTGGCCTACAAAAGAATCTTTTAAACAGATATATTTGTGTCTGAACAGTCAGTGAGACACTCAAAAGGTTTTTTTTTATGCAAAAAAGTGGATTAGACGAAGATTTGAATGATGGGAGAGGAAAACCACACTTCTAGTTATCTGGCCTACACCATAATCTTTTAAACAGATATTTTTGTGTCTGAACAGTTAGCGAGACACTCAAAAACAATTTTTTTATACAAAATAGGCAAAAAATTGGATAATACAGAGATTTGACACGTGGAACTGCAAAACCACAGTTCTAGTTATCTGGCCAACACCAGACTCTTTTAAACAGATATATTTGTGTCTGAACAGTCAGTGAGACACTCAAAATGTTTTTTTTTTATGCAAAAAAGTGGATTAGACGAAGATTTGAATGATGGGAGAGGAATCCCACAGTTCTAGTTATCTGGCCTACAAAAGAAGCTTTTAAACAGATATATTTGTGTCTGAACAGTCAGTGAGACACTCAAAAGGTTTTTTTTATGCAAAAAAGTGGATTAGACGAAGATTTGAATGATGGGAGAGGAAAACCACACTTCTAGTTATCTGGCCCACACCATAATCTTTTAAACAGATATTTTTGTGTCTGAACAGTTAGCGAGACACTCAAAAAAAAAATTTTTATACAAAAAAGGCAAAAAAGTGGATAATACAGAGATTTGACACGTGGAACTGCAAAACCACAGTTCTAGTTATCTGGCCTACACCAGACTCTTTTAAACAGATATATTTGTGTCTGAACAGTCAGCGAGACACTCAAAATGTTTTTTTGTATGCAAAAAGGCGGATTACATCCAGATTTGAACCGTGCGAGAGGAAAACCACAATTGTAGTTATCTGGCCTCCACCAGAATCTTTTAAACAGATGTATTTGTGTCTGAACAGTCAGCGAGACACTCACATTTTTTTTTTGTATTGAAAAAAGGCAAAAAAGTGGATAATACAGAGATTTAAACCGTGGAACTGCAAAACCACAGTTCCAGGTATTTGACCTACACCAGACTCTTTTAAACAGATATATTTGTGTCTGAACAGTCAGCGAGTCACTCAAAATACTTTTTTTATGCAAAAAAGGCAAAAAAGTGGATAATACAGAGATTTGAACCCTGGAAGAGAAAAACCACAGTTCTAGTTTTCTGGCCTACACCAGACTCTTTTAAACAGATATATTTGTGTCTGAACAGTCAGCGAGAAACTCAAAATGTTTTTTTTTTTTTTGAAAAAAGGCAAAAAAGTGGATAATACAGAGATTTGAACCGTGGAACGGCAAAACCACAGTTCTAGGTATCTGGCCTACACCAGACTCTTTTAAACAGATATATTTGTGTCTGAACAGTCAGCGAGTCACTCAAAATCCTTTTTTTATGCAAAAAAGTGGATAATACAGAGATTTGAACCATGGAAGAGAAAAACCACAGTTCTAGTTTTCTGGCCTACACCAGACTCTTTTCAACAGATATATTTGTGTCTGAACAGTCAGCGAGACACTCAAAATGTTTTTTTTTTATTGAAAAAAGGCAAAAAAGTGGATAATACAGAGATTTGAACCGTGGAACTGCAAAACCACAGTTCTGGTTATCTTGCCTACACCAGACTCTTTTAGACAGATATATTTGTGTCTGAACAGTCAGCGAGACACTCAAAATGTTTTTTTGTATGCAAAAAGGCGGATTACACCCAGATTTGAACCGTGGGAGAGGAAAACCACAATTCTAGTTATCTGGCCTACACCAGACTCTTTTAAACAGATATATTTTTGTCTGAACAGTCAGCTAGACACTCAAAATGTTTTCTTGTATGCAAAAAGGTGGATTACACCCAGATTTGAACCGTGGGAGAGGAAAACCACAATTCTAGTTATCTGGCCTCCGCCAGAATCTTTTAAACAGATATATTTGTGTCTGAACAGTCAGCGAGACACTCAAAATGTTTTGTTTTATGCAAAAAATGCAAAAAAGTGGATAGTATAGAGATTTGAACCGTGGAAGAGGAAAACCACAGTTCTAGTTATCTGGCCTACACCAGACTCTTTTAAACAGATATATTTGTGTCTGAACAGTCAGTGAGACACTCAAAATGTTTTTTTTTATGCAAAAAGGTGGATTACACCCAGGTTTGAACCGTGGGAAAGAAAAACCACAGTTCTTGTTATCTGACCTACACCAGAATCTTTTAAACAGATATATTTGTGTCTGAACAGTCAGCGAGACACTCAAAATGTTTTTTTTTATTGAAAAAAGGCAAAAAAGTGGATAATACAGAGATTTGAACCATGGAACTGCAAAACTACAGTTCTAGTTATCTGGCCTACACCAGACTCTTTTAAACAGATATATTTGTGTCTGAACAGTCAGAGAGACACTCAAAATGTTTTTTTTAATGCAAAAAGGTGGATTACACCCAGATTTGAACAGTGGAAGAGGAAAACCACAGTTCTAGCTATCTGGCCTACACCAGAATTTTTTAAACAGATATATTTGTGTCTGAACAGTTAGCGAGGCACTCAAAATGTTTTTTTTATTTTAAAAAGTGGATAATACAAAGATATGAAGTGTGGAACTGCAAAACCACAGTTCTAGTTTTCTGGCCTACACCAGACTCTTTTAAACAGATATATTTGTGTCTGACCAGTCAGTGAGACACTCAAAATGTTTTTTTTTATGCAAAAAAGTGGATTAGACGAAGATTTGAATGATGGGAGAGGAAACACACAGTTCTTGCTATCTGGCCTACACCAGAATCTTTTAAACAGATATATTTGTGTCTGAACAGTCATCGAGACACTCAAAATGTTTTTTTAATGCAAGAAGGTGGATTACACCTAGATTTGAACCGTGGAAGAGGAAAACCACACTTCTAGTTATCTGGCCTACACCATAATCTTTTAAACAGATATATTTGTGTCTGAACAGTTAGCGAGACACTCAAAAAAAAAATTTCTATACAAAAAAGGCAAAAAAGTGGATAATACAGAGATTTGACACGTGGAACTGCAAAACCACAGTTCTAGTTATCTGGCCTACACCAGACTCTTTTAAACAGATATATTTGTGTCTGAACAGTCAGCGAGACACTCAAAATGTTTTTTTGTATGCAAAAAGGCGGATTACATCCAGATTTGAACCATGCGAGAGGAAAACCACAATTCTAGTTATCTGGCCTCCGCCACAATCTTTTAAACAGATATATTTGTGTCTGAACAGTCAGCGAGACACTCAAAATTTTTTTTTGCATTGAAAAAGGCAAAAAAGTGGATAATACAGAGATTTGAACCGTGGAACTGCAAAACCACAGTTCTAGGTATCTGGCCTACACCAGACTCTTTTAAACAGATATATTTGTGTCTGAACAGTCAGCGAGTCACTCAAAATACTTTTTTTATGCAAAAAAGGCAAAAAAGTGGATAATACAGAGATTTGAATCATGGAAGAGAAAAACCACAGTTCTAGTTTTCTGGCCTACACCAGACTCTTTTAAACAGATATATTTGTGTCTGAACAGTCAGCAAGACACTCAAAATGTTTTTTTTTATTGAAAAGAGGCAAAAAAGTGGATAATACAGAGATTTGAACAGTGGAACTGCAAAACCACAGTTCTAGTTATCTGGCCTACACCAGACAATTTTAGACAAATATATTTGTGTCTGAACAGTCAGCGACACACTCAAAATGTTTTTTTTATGCAAAAAATGCAAAAAAAGTGGATAGTATAGAGATTTGAACCGTGGAAGAGGAAAACCACAGTTCTAGTTATCTGTACTACAACAGACTCTTTAAACAGATATATTTGTGTCTGAACAGTCAGTGAGACGCTCAAAATGTTTTTTTTTATGCAAAAAGGTGGATTACACCCAGATTTGAACCGTGGGAAAGAAAAACCACAGTTCTAGTTATCTGGCCTACACCAGAATCTTTTAAACAGATATATTTGTGTCTGAACAGTCAGCGAGACACTCAAAATGTTTTTTTTGTTGAAAAAAGGCAAAAAAGTGGATAATACAGAGATTTGAACCATGGAACTGCAAAACTACAGTTCTAGTTATCTGGCCTACACCAGACTCTTTTAAACAGATATATTTGTGTCTGAAAAGTCAGAGAGACACTCAAAATGTTTTTTTTAATGCAAAAAGGTGGATTACACCCAGATTTGAACCGTGGAAGAGGAAAACCACAGTTCTAGCTATCTGGCCTACACCAGAATTTTTTAAACAGATATATTTGTGTCAGAACAGTTAGCGAGACACTCAAAATGTTTTTTTTATTTTAAAAAGTGGATAATACAGAGATTTGACGTGTGGAACTGCAAAACCACAGTTCTAGTTATCTGGCCAACACCAGACACTTTTAAACGGTTATATTTGTGTCTGAACAGTCAGCGAGTCACTCAAAATACTTTTTTTATGCAAAAAAGGCAAAAAAGTGTATAATACAGAGATTTGAACCATGGAAGAGAAAAACCACAGTTCTAGTTTTCTGGCCTACACCAGACTCTTTTAAACAGATATATTTGTGTCTGAACAGTCAGCGAGACACTCAAAATGTTTTTTTTTATGCAAAAAAGTGGATTAGACGAAGATTTGAATGATGGGAGAGGAAACCCACAGTTCTAGTTATCTGGCCTACAACAGAATCTTTTAAACAGATATATTTGTGTCTGAACAGTCAGCGAGTCACTCAAAATACTTTTTTTATGCAAAAAAGGCAAAAAAGTGTATAATACAGAGATTTGAACCATGGAAGAGAAAAACCACAGTTCTAGTTTTCTGGCCTACACCAGACTCTTTTAAACAGATATATTTGTGTCTGAACAGTCAGCGAGACACTCAAAATGTTTTTTTTTTTTTTTGAAAAAAGGCAAAAAAGTGGATAATACAGAGATTTGAACCGTGGAACTGCAAAACCACAGTTCTGGTTATCTGGCCTACACCAGACTCTTTTAGACAGATATATTTGTGTCTGAACAGTCAGTGAGACACTCAAAATGTTTTTTTTTATGCAAAAAGGTGGATTACACCCAGGTTTGAACCGTGGGAAAGAAAAACCACAGTTCTAGTTATCTGACCTACACCAGAATCTTTTAAACAGATATATTTGTGTCTGAACAGTCAGCGAGACACTCAAAATGTTTTTTTTTATTGAAAAAAGGCAAAAAAGTGGATAATACAGAGATTTGAACCATGGAACTGCAAAACTACAGTTCTAGTTATCTGGCCTACACCAGACTCTTTTAAACAGATATATTTGTGTCTGAACAGTCAGAGAGACACTCAAAATGTTTTTTTTAATGCAAAAAGGTGGATTACACCCAGATTTGAACAGTGGAAGAGGAAAACCACACTTCTAGCTATCTGGCCTACACCAGAATTTTTTAAACAGATATATTTGTGTCTGAACAGTTAGCGAGGCACTCAAAATGTTTTTTTTATTTTAAAAAGTGGATAATACAAAGATATGAAGTGTGGAACTGCAAAACCACAGTTCTAGTTTTCTGGCCTACACCAGACTCTTTTAAACAGATATATTTGTGTCTGACCAGTCAGTGAGACACTCAAAATGTTTTTTTTTATGCAAAAAAGTGGATTAGACGAAGATTTGAATGATGGGAGAGGAAACACACAGTTCTTGTTATCTGGCCTACACCAGAATCTTTTAAACAGATATATTTGTGTCTGAACAGTCATCGAGACACTCAAAATGTTTTTTTAATGCAAGAAGGTGGATTACACCTAGATTTGAACCGTGGAAGAGGAAAACCACACTTCTAGTTATCTGGCCTACACCATAATCTTTTAAACAGATATATTTGTGTCTGAACAGTTAGCGAGACACTCAAAAAAAAAATTTCTATACAAAAAAGGCAAAAAAGTGGATAATACAGAGATTTGACACGTGGAACTGCAAAACCACAGTTCTAGTTATCTGGCCTACACCAGACTCTTTTAAACAGATATATTTGTGTCTGAACAGTCAGCGAGACACTCAAAATGTTTTTTTGTATGCAAAAAGGCGGATTACATCCAGATTTGAACCATGCGAGAGGAAAACCACAATTCTAGTTATCTGGCCTCCACCAGAATCTTTTAAACAGATGTATTTGTGTCTGAACAGTCAGCGAGACACTCAAATTTTTTTTTTGTATTGAAAAAAGGCAAAAAAGTGGATAATACAGAGATTTAAACCGTGGAACTGCAAAACCACAGTTCCAGGTATCTGACCTACACCAGACTCTTTTAAACAGATATATTTGTGTCTGAACAGTCAGCGAGTCACTCAAAATCCTTTTTTTATGCAAAAAAGTGGATAATACAGAGATTTGAACCA
The DNA here is from genome assembly GCF_046119375.1 of Phyllobates terribilis. NCBI lineage: Eukaryota > Metazoa > Chordata > Amphibia > Anura > Dendrobatidae > Phyllobates > Phyllobates terribilis. Next base: position 15,125,444 of record NW_027362769.1, on the reverse strand, counting down.
TGGAAGAGAAAACCACAGTTCTAGTTTTCTGGCCTACACCAGACTCTTTTCAACAGATATATTTGTGTCTGAACAGTCAGCGAGACACTCAAAATGTTTTTTTTTTATTGAAAAAAGGCAAAAAAGTGGATAATACAGAGATTTGAACCGTGGAACTGCAAAACCACAGTTCTGGTTATCTGGCCTACACCAGACTCTTTTAGACAGATATATTTGTGTCTGAACAGTCAGCGAGACACTCAAAATGTTTTTTTGTATGCAAAAAGGCGGATTACACCCAGATTTGAACCGTGGGAGAGGAAAACCACAGTTCTGGTTATCTGGCCTACACCAGACTCTTTTAGACAGATATATTTGTGTCTGAACAGTCAGCTAGACACTCAAAATGTTTTCTTGTATGCAAAAAGGTGGATTACACCCAGATTTGAACCGTGGGAGAGGAAAACCACAATTCTAGTTATCTGGCCTCCGCCAGAATCTTTTAAACAGATATATTTGTGTCTGAACAGTCAGCGAGACACTCAAAATTTTTTTTTGCATTGAAAAAGGCAAAAAAGTGGATAATACAGAGATTTGAATCATGGAAGAGAAAAACCACAGTTCTAGTTTTCTGGCCTACACCAGACTCTTTTAAACAGATATATTTGTGTCTGAACAGTCAGCAAGACACTCAAAATGTTTTTTTTTATTGAAAAGAGGCAAAAAAGTGGATAATACAGAGATTTGAACAGTGGAACTGCAAAACCACAGTTCTAGTTATCTGGCCTACACCAGACACTTTTAGACAAATATATTTGTGTCTGAACAGTCAGCGACACACTCAAAATGTTTTTTTTATGCAAAAATGCAAAATAAGTGGATAGTATAGAGATTTGAACCGTGGAAGAGGAAAACCACAGTTCTAGTTATCTGTACTACACCAGACTCTTTAAACAGATATATTTGTGTCTGAACAGTCAGTGAGACGCTCAAAATGTTTTTTTTTATGCAAAAAGGTGGATTACACCCAGATTTGAACCGTGGGAAAGAAAAACCACAGTTCTAGTTATCTGGCCTACACCAGAATCTTTTAAACAGATATATTTGTGTCTGAACAGTCAGCGAGACACTCAAAATGTTTTTTTTGTTGAAAAAAGGCAAAAAAGTGGATAATACAGAGATTTGAACCATGGAACTGCAAAACTACAGTTCTAGTTATCTGGCCTACACCAGACTCTTTTAAACAGATATATTTGTGTCTGAAAAGTCAGAGAGACACTCAAAATGTTTTTTTTAATGCAAAAAGGTGGATTACACCCAGATTTGAACCGTGGAAGAGGAAAACCACAGGTCTAGCTATCTGGCCTACACCAGAATTTTTTAAACAGATATATTTGTGTCAGAACAGTTAGCGAGACACTCAAAATGTTTTTTTTATTTTAAAAAGTGGATAATACAGAGATTTGACGTGTGGAACTGCAAAACCACAGTTCTAGTTATCTGGCCAACACCAGACACTTTTAAACAGATATATTTGTGTCTGAACAGTCAGTGAGACACTCAAAATGTTTTTTTTTATGCAAAAAAGTGGATTAGACGAAGATTTGAATGATGGGAGAGGAAACCCACAGTTCTAGTTATCTGGCCTACAACAGAATCTTTTAAACAGATATATTTGTGTCTGAACAGTCAGCGAGTCACTCAAAATACTTTTTTTATGCAAAAAAGGCAAAAAAGTGTATAATACAGAGATTTGAACCATGGAAGAGAAAAACCACAGTTCTAGTTTTCTGGCCTACACCAGACTCTTTTAAACAGATATATTTGTGTCTGAACAGTCAGCGAGACACTCAAAATGTTTTTTTTTTTTTTTTGAAAAAAGGCAAAAAAGTGGATAATACAGAGATTTGAACCGTGGAACTGCAAAACCACAGTTCTGGTTATCTGGCCTACACCAGACTCTTTTAGACAGATATATTTGTGTCTGAACAGTCAGCGAGACACTCAAAATGTTTTTTTAATGCAAAAAGGTGGATTACACCCAGATTTGAACCGTGGAAGAGGAAAACAATAGTTCTAGCTATCTGGCCAACACCAGAATTTTTTAAACAGATATATTTGTGTCTGAACAGTTAGCGAGACACTCAAAATATTTTTTTTATATTAAAAAGTGGATAATACAGAGATTTGACGCGTGGAACTGCAAAACCAGAGTTCTAGTTATCTGGCCTACACCAGACTCTTTTAAACAGATATATTTGTGTATGAACAGTCAGTGAGACACTCAAAATGTTTTTTTTTATGCAAAAAAGTGGATTACACGAAGATTTGAACGATGGGAGAGGAAACCCACAGTTCTAGCTATCTGGCCTTCACCAGAATCTTTTAAACTGATATATTTGTGTCTGAACAGTCAGCGAGACACACAAAATGTTTTTTTTAATGCAAAAAGGTGGATTACACCTAGATTTGAACCGTGGAATAGGAAAACCACATTTCTAGTTATCTGGCCTACACCATAATCTTTTAAACAGATATATTTGTGTCTGAACAGTTAGCGAGACACTCAAAAACAATTTTTTTATACAAAATAGGCAAAAAAGTGGATAATACAGAGATTTGACACGTGGAACTGCAAAACCACAGTTCTAGTTATCTGGCCAATACCAGACTCTTTTAAACAGATATATTTGTGTCTGAACAGTCAGTGAGACACTCAAAATGTTTTTTTTTTATGCAAAAAAGTAGATTAGACGAAGATTTGAATGATGGGAGAGGAATCCCACAGCTCTAGTTATCTGGCCTACAAAAGAATCTTTTAAACAGATATATTTGTGTCTGAACAGTCAGTGAGACACTCAAAAGGTTTTTTTTTATGAAAAAAAGTGGATTAGACGAAGATTTGAATGATGGGAGAGGAAAACCACACTTCTAGTTATCTGGCCTACACCATAATCTTTTAAACAGATATTTTTGTGTCTGAACAGTTAGCGAGACACTCAAAAACAATTTTTTTATACAAAATAGGCAAAAAAGTGGATAATACAGAGATTTGACACGTGGAACTGCAAAACCACAGTTCTAGTTATCTGGCCAACACCAGACTCTTTTAAACAGATATATTTGTGTCTGAACAGTCAGTGAGACACTCAAAATGTTTTTTTTTTATGCAAAAAAAGTGGATTAGACGAAGATTTGAATGATGGGAGAGGAATCCCACAGTTCTAGTTATCTGGCCTACAAAAGAATCTTTTAAACAGATATATTTGTGTCTGAACAGTCAGTGAGACACTCAAAAGGTTTTTTTTTAGGCAAAAAAGTGGATTAGACGAAGATTTGAATGATGGGAGAGGAAAACCACACTTCTAGTTATCTGGCCTACACCATAATCTTTTAAACAGATATTTTTGTGTCTGAACAGTTAGCGAGACACTCAAAAAAAAATTTTTTATACAAAAAAGGCAAAAAAGTGGATAATACAGAGATTTGACACGTGGAACTGCAAAACCACAGTTCTAGTTATCTGGCCTACACCAGACTCTTTTAAACAGATATATTTGTGTCTGAACAGTCAGCGAGACACTCAAAATGTTTTTTTGTATGCAAAAAGGCGGATTACATCCAGATTTGAACCGTGCGAGAGGAAAACCACAATTGTAGTTATCTGGCCTCCACCAGAATCTTTTAAACAGATGTATTTGTGTCTGAACAGTCAGCGAGACACTCACATTTTTTTTTTGTATTGAAAAAAGGCAAAAAAGTGGATAATACAGAGATTTTAACCGTGGAACTGCAAAACCACAGTTCCAGGTATCTGACCTACACCAGACTCTTTTAAACAGATATATTTGTGTCTGAACAGTCAGCGAGTCACTCAAAATACTTTTTTTATGCAAAAAAGGCAAAAAAGTGGATAATACAGAGATTTGAACCCTGGAAGAGAAAAACCACAGTTCTAGTTTTCTGGCCTACACCAGACTCTTTTAAACAGATATATTTGTGTCTGAACAGTCAGCGAGAAACTCAAAATGTTTTTTTTTTTTTTGAAAAAAGGCAAAGAAGTGGATAATACAGAGATTTGAACCGTGGAACGGCAAAACCACAGTTCTAGGTATCTGGCCTACACCAGACTCTTTTAAACAGATATATTTGTGTCTGAACAGTCAGCGAGTCACACAAAATCCTTTTTTTATGCAAAAAAGTCGATAATACAGAGATTTGAACCATGGAAGAGAAAAACCACAGTTCTAGTTTTCTGGCCTACACCAGACTCTTTTCAACAGATATATTTGTGTCTGAACAGTCAGCGAGACACTCAAAATGTTTTTTTTTTATTGAAAAAAGGCAAAAAAGTGGATGATACAGAGATTTGAACCGTGGAAATGCAAAACCACAGTTCTGGTTATCTGGCCTACACCAGACTCTTTTAGACAGATATATTTGTGTCTGAACAGTCAGCGAGACACTCAAAATGTTTTTTTGTATGCAAAAAGGCGGATTACACCCAGATTTGAACCGTGGGAGAGGAAAACCACAATTCTAGTTATCTGGCCTACACCAGACTCTTTTAAACAGATATATTTTTGTCTGAACAGTCAGCTAGACACTCAAAATGTTTTCTTGTATGCAAAAAGGTGGATTACACCCAGATTTGAACCGTGGGAGAGGAAAACCACAATTCTAGTTATCTGGCCTCCGCCAGAATCTTTTAAACAGATATATTTGTGTCTGAACAGTCAGCGAGACACTCAAAATTTTTTTTTGCATTGAAAAAGACAAAAAAGTGGATAATACAGAGATTTGAACCGTGGAACTGCAAAACCACAGTTCTAGGTATCTGGCCTACACCAGACTCTTTTAAACAGATATATTTGTGTCTGAACAGTCAGCGAGTCACTCAAAATACTTTTTTTATGCAAAAAAGGCAAAAAAGTGGATAATACAGAGATTTGAATCATGGAAGAGAAAAACCACAGTTCTAGTTTTCTGGCCTACACCAGACTCTTTTAAACAGATATATTTGTGTCTGAACAGTCAGCAAGACACTCAAAATGTTTTTTTTTATTCAAAAGAGGCAAAAAAGTGGATAATACAGAGATTTGAACAGTGGAACTGCAAAACCACAGTTCTAGCTATCTGGCCTACACCAGACACTTTTAGACAAATATATTTGTGTCTGAACAGTCAGCGAGACACTCAAAATGTTTTTTTTATGCAAAAAATGCAAAAAAAGTGGATAGTATAGAGATTTGAACCGTGGAAGAGGAAAACCACAGTTCTAGTTATCTGACCTACACCAGAATCTTTTAAACAGATATATTTGTGTCTGAACAGTCAGCGAGACACTCAAAATGTTTTTTTTTATTGAAAAAAGGCAAAAAAGTGGATAATACAGAGATTTGAACCATGGAACTGCAAAACTACATTTCTAGTTATCTGACCTACACCAGACTCTTTTAAACAGATATATTTGTGTCTAAACAGTCAGAGAGACACTCAAAATGTTTTTTTTAATGCAAAAAGGTGGATTACACCCAGATTTGAACCGTGGAAGAGGAAAACCACAGTTCTAGCTATCTGGCCTACACCAGAATTTTTTAAACAGATATATTTGTGTCTGAACAGTTAGCGAGGCACTCAAAATGTTTTTTTTATTTTAAAAAGTGGATAATACAGAGATATGAAGTGTGGAACTGCAAAACCACAGTTCTAGTTTTCTGGCCTACACCAGACTCTTTTAAACAGATATATTTGTGTCTGAACAGTCAGTGAGACACTCAAAATGTTTTTTTTTATGCAAAAAAGTGGATTAGACGAAGATTTGAATGATGGGAGAGGAAACACACAGTTCTAGTTATCTGGCCTACACCAGAATCTTTTAAACAGATATATTTGTGTCTGAACAGTCATCGAGACACTCAAAATGTTTTTTTAATGCAAAAAGGTGGATTACACCTAGATTTGAACCGTGGAAGAGGAAAACCACACTTCTAGTTATCTGGCCTACACCATAATCTTTTAAACAGATATATTTGTGTCTGAACAGTTAGTGAGACACTCAAAAAAAAAATTTCTATACAAAAAAGGCAAAAAAGTGGATAATACAGAGATTTGACACATGGAACTGCAAAACCACAGTTCTAGTTATCTGGCCTACACCAGACTCATTTAAACAGATATATTTGTGTCTGAACAGTCAGCGAGACACTCAAAATGTTTTTTTGTATGCAAAAAGGCGGATTACATCCAGATTTGAACCGTGCGAGAGGAAAACCACAATTGTAGTTATCTGGCCTCCACCAGAATCTTTTAAACAGATGTATTTGTGTCTGAACAATCAGCGAGACACTCAAATTTTTTTTTTTGTATTGAAAAAAGGCAAAAAAGTGGATAATACAGAGATTTAAACCGTGGAACTGCAAAACCACAGTTCCAGGTATCTCACCTACACCAGACTCTTTTAAACAGATATATTTGTGTCTGAACAGTCAGCGAGTCACTCAAAATCCTTTTTTTATGCAAAAAAGTGGATAATACAGAGATTTGAACCATGGAAGAGAAAAACCACAGTTCTAGTTTTCTGGCCTACACCAGACTCTTTTCAACAGATATATTTGTGTCTGAACAGTCAGCGAGACACTCAAAATGTTTTTTTTTTATTGAAAAAAGGCAAAAAAGTGGATAATACAGAGATTTGAACCGTGGAACTGCAAAACCACAGTTCTGGTTATCTGGCCTACACCAGACTCTTTTAGACAGATATATTTGTGTCTGAACAGTCAGCGAGACACTCAAAATGTTTTTTTGTATGCAAAAAGGCGGATTATACCCAGATTTGAACCGTGGGAGAGGAAAACCACAATTCTAGTTATCTGGCCTACACCAGACTCTTTTAAACAGATATATTTTTGTCTGAACAGTCAGCTAGACACTCAAAATGTTTTCTTGTATGCAAAAAGGTGGATTACACCCAGATTTGAACCGTGGGAGAGGAAAACCACAATTCTAGTTATCTGGCCTCCGCCAGAATCTTTTAAACAGATATATTTGTGTCTGAACAGTCAGCGAGACACTCAAAATTTTTTTTTGCATTGAAAAAGGCAAAAAAGTGGATAATACAGAGATTTGAACCGTGGAACTGCAAAACCACAGTTCTAGGTATCTGGCCTACACCAGACTCTTTTAAACAGATATATTTGTGTCTGAACAGTCAGCGAGTCACTCAAAATACTTTTTTTATGCAAAAAAGGCAAAAAAGTGGATAATACAGAGATTTGAATCATGGAAGAGAAAAACCACAGTTCTAGTTTTCTGGCCTACACCATACTCTTTTAAACAGATATATTTGTGTCTGAACAGTCAGCAAGACACTCAAAATGTTTTTTTTTATTCAAAAGAGGCAAAAAAGTGGATAATACAGAGATTTGAACAGTGGAACTGCAAAACCACAGTTCTAGCTATCTGGCCTACACCAGACACTTTTAGACAAATATATTTGTGTCTGAACAGTCAGCGAGACACTCAAAATGTTTTTTTTATGCAAAAAATGCAAAAAAAGTGGATAGTATAGAGATTTGAACCGTGGAAGAGGAAAACCACAGTTCTAGTTATCTGGACTACACCAGACTCTTTAAACAGATATATTTGTGTCTGAACAGTCAGTGAGACGCTCAAAATGTTTTTTTTTATGCAAAAAGGTGGATTACACCCAGATTTGAACCGTGGGAAAGAAAAACCACAGTACTAGTTATCTGGCCTACACCAGAATCTTTTAAACAGATATATTTGTGTCTGAACAGTCAGCGAGACACTCAAAATGTTTTTTTTGTTGAAAAAAGGCAAAAAAGTGGATAATACAGAGATTTGAACCATGGAACTGCAAAACTACAGTTCTAGTTATCTGGCCTACACCAGACTCTTTTAAACAGATATATTTGTGTCTGAAAAGTCAGAGAGACACTCAAAATGTTTTTTTTAATGCAAAAAGGTGGATTACACCCAGATTTGAACCGTGGAAGAGGAAAACCACAGTTCTAGCTATCTGGCCTACACCAGAATTTTTTAAACAGATATATTTGTGTCTGAACAGTTAGCGAGACACTCAAAATGTTTTTTTTATTTTAAAAAGTGGATAATACAGAGATTTGACGTGTGGAACTGCAAAACCACAGTTCTAGTTATCTGGCCAACACCAGACTCTTTTAAACAGATATATTTGTGTCTGAACAGTCAGTGAGACACTCAAAATGTTTTTTTTTATGCAAAAAAGTGGATTAGACGAAGATTTGAATGATGGGAGAGGAAACCCACAGTTCTAGTTATCTGGCCTACAACAGAATCTTTTAAACAGATAAATTTGTGTCTGAACAGTCAGTGAGACACTCAAAAAGTTTTTTTTTATGCAAAGAAGTGGATTAGACGAAGATTTGAATGATGGGAGAGGAAAACCACACTTCTAGTTATCTGGCCTACACCATAATCTTTTAAACAGATATTTTTGTGTCTGAACAGTTAGCGAGACACACAAAAAAAAAATATTTATACAAAAAAGGCAAAAAAGTGGATAATACAGAGATTTGACACGTGGAACTGCGAAACCACAGTTCTAGTTATCTGGCCTACACCAGACTCTTTTAAACAGATATATTTGTGTCTGAACAGTCAGCGAGACACTCAAAATGTTTTTTGTATGCAAAAAGGCGGATTACATCCAGATTTGAACCGTGCGAGAGGAAAACCAAAATTCTAGTTATGTGGCCTCCACCAGAATCTTTTAAACAGATGTATTTGTGTCTGAATAGTCAGCGAGACACTCACATTTTTTTTTTGTATTGAAAAAAGGCAAAAAAGTAGAAAATACAGAGATTTAAACCGTGGAACTGCAACACCACAGTTCCAGGTATCTGACCTACACCAGACTCTTTTAAACAGATATATTTGTGTCTGAACAGTCAGCGAGTCACTCAAAATACTTTTTTTATGCAAAAAAGGCAAAAAAGTGGATAATACAGAGATTTGAACCATGGAAGAGAAAAACCACAGTTCTAGTTTTCTGGCCTACACCAGACTCTTTTAAACAGATATATTTGTGTCTGAACAGTCAGCGAGACACTCAAAATGTTTTTTTTTTTTTTGAAAAAAGGCAAAAAAGTGGATAATACAGAGATTTGAACGATGGAACTGCAAAACCACAGTTCTGGTTATCTGGCCTACACCAGACTCTTTTAGACAGATATATTTGTGTCTGAACAGTCAGCGAGACACTCAAAATGTTTTTTTAATGCAAAAAGGTGGATTACACCCAGATTTGAACCGTGGAAGAGGAAAACAATAGTACTAGCTATCTGGCCAACACCAGAATTTTTTAAGCAGATATATTTGTGTCTGAACAGTTAGCGAGACACTCAAAATATTTTTTTTATATTAAAAAGTGGATAATACAGAGATTTGACGCGTGGAACTGCAAAACCACAGTTCTAGTTATCTGGCCTACACCAGACTCTTTTAAACAGATATATTTGTGTATGAACAGTCAGTGAGACACTCAAAATGTTTTTTTTTATGCAATAAAGTGGATCACACGAATATTTGAACGATGGGAGAGGAAACCCACAGTTCTAGTTATCTGGCCTTCACCAGAATCTTTTAAACTGATATATTTGTGTCTGAACAGTCAGCGAGACACACAAAATGTTTTTTTTAATGCAAAAAGGTGGATTACACCTAGATTTGAACCGTGGAATAGGAAAACCACATTTCTAGTTATCTGGCCTACACCATAATCTTTTAAACAGATATATTTGTGTCTGAACAGTTAGCGAGGCACTCAAAAACAATTTTTTTATACAAAATAGGCAAAAAAGTGGATAATACGGAGATTTGACACGTGGAACTGCAAAACAACAGTTCTAAATATCTGGCCTACAAAAGAATCTTTTAAACAGATATATTTGTGTCTGAACAGTCAGTGAGACACTAAAAAGGTTTTTTTTTATGCAAAAAAGTGGATTAGACAAAGATTTGAATGATGGGAGAGGAAAACCACACTTCTAGTTATCTGGCCTACACCATAATCTTTTAAACAGATATTTTTGTGTCTGAACAGTTAGCGAGACACTCAAAATGTTTTTTTGTATGCAAAAAGGCGGATTACATCCAGATTTGAACCGTGCGAGAGGAAAACCACAATTGTAGTTATCTGGCCTCCACCAGAATCTTTTAAACAGATGTATTTGTGTCTGAACAGTCAGCGAGACACTCACATTTTTTTTTTGTATTGAAAAAAGGCAAAAAAGTGGATAATACAGAGATTTGAACCCTGGAAGAGAAAAACCACAGTTCTAGTTTTCTGGCCTACACCAGACTCTTTTAAACAGATATATTTGTGTCTGAACAGTCAGCGAGACACTCAGAATGTTTTTTTTTTTTTTGAAAAAAGGAAAAAAAGTGGATAATACAGAGATTTGAACCGTGGAACGGCAAAACCACAGTTCTAGGTATCTGGCCTATACCACACTCTTTTAAACAGATATATTTGTGTCTGAACAGTCAGCGAGTCACTCAAAATACTTTTTTTATGCAAAAAAGGCAAAAAAGTGGATAATAGAGAGATTTGAATCATGGAAGAGAAAAACCACAGTTCTAGTTTTCTGGCCTACACCAGACTCTTTTAAACAGATATATTTGTGTCTGAACAGTCAGCAAGACACTCAAAATGTTTTTTTTTATTGAAAAGAGGCAAAAAAGTGGATAATACAGAGATTTGAACAGTGGAATTGCAAAACCACAGTTCTAGTTATCTGGCCTACACCAGACACTTTTAGACAAATATATTTGTGTCTGAACAGTCAGCGAGACACTCAAAATGTTTTTTTTTATGCAAAAAATGCAAAAAAGTGGATAGTATAGAGATTTGAACCGTGGAAGAGGAAAACCACAGTTCTAGTTATCTGGCCTACACCAGACTCTTTAAACAGATATATTTGTGTCTGAACAGTCAGTGAGACACTCAAAATGTTTTTTTTTATGCAAAAAGGTGGATTACACCCAGATTTGAACCGTGGGAAAGAAAAACCACAGTTCTAGTTATCTGGCCTACACCAGAATCTTTTAAACAGATATATTTGTGTCTGAACAGTCAGCGAGACACTCAAAATGTTTTTTTTGTTGAAAAAAGGCAAAAAAGTGGATAATACAGAGATTTGAACCATGGAACTGCAAAACTACAGTTCTAGTTATCTGGCCTACACCAGACTCTTTTAAACAGATATATTTGTGTCTGAACAGTCAGAGAGACACTCAAAATGTTTTTTTTAATGCAAAAAGGTGGATTACACCCAGATTTGAACCGTGGGAAAGAAAAACCACAGTTCTAGTTATCTGGCCTACACCAGAATCTTTTAAACAGATATATTTGTGTCTGAACAGTCAGCGAGACACTCAAAATGTTTTTTTTGTTGAAAAAAGGCAAAAAAGTGGGTAATACAGAGATTTGAACCATGGAACTGCAAAACTACAGTTCTAGTTATCTGGCCTACACCAGACTCTTTTAAACAGATATATTTGTGTCTGAACAGTCAGAGAGACACTCAAAATGTTTTTTTTAATGCAAAAAGGTGGATTACACCCAGATTTGAACCGTGGAAGAGGAAAACCACAGTTCTAACTTTCTGGCCTACACCAGAATTTTTTAAACAGATATATTTGTGTCTGAACAGTTAGCGAGACACTCAAAATGTTTTTTTTATTTTAAAAAGTGGATAATACAGAGATTTGACGTGTGGAACTGCAAAACCACAGTTCTAGTTATCTGGCCAACACCAGACTCTTTTAAACAGATATATTTGTGTCTGAACAGTCAGTGAGACACTCAAAATGTTTTTTTTTATGCAAAAAAGTGGATTAGACGAAGATTTGAATGATGGGAGAGGAATCCCACAGTTCTAGTTATCTGGCCTACAAAAGAATCTTTTAAACAGATATATTTGTGTCTGAACAGTCAGTGAGACACTCAAAAGGTTTTTTTTTATGCAAAAAAGTGGATTAGACGAAGATTTGAATGATGGGAGAGGAAAACCACACTTCTAGTTATCTGGCCTACACTATAATCTTTTAAACAGATATTTTTGTGTCTGAACAGTTAGCGAGACACTCAAAAAAAACTTTTTTAAACAAAAAAGGCAAAAAAGTGGATAATACAGAGATTTGACACGTGGAACTGCAAAACCACAGTTCTAGTTATCTGGCCTACACCAGACTCTTTTAAACAGATATATTTGTGTCTGAACAGTCAGCGAGACACTCAAAATATTTTTTTGTATGCAAAAAGGCGGATTACATCCAGATTTGAACCGTGCAAGAGGAAAACCACAATTCTAGTTATCTGGCCTCCACCAGAATCTTTTAAACAGATGTATTTGTGTCTGAACAGTCAGCGAGACACTCACATTTTTTTTTTGTATTCAAAAAAGTGGATAATACAGAGATTTAAACCGTGGAACTGCAAAACCACAGTTCCAGGTATCTGACCTACACCAGACTCTTTTAAACAGATATATTTGTGTATGAACAGTCAGCGAGTCACTCAAAATACTTTTTTTATGCAAAAAAGGCAAAAAAGTGGATAATACAGAGATTTGAACCCTGGAAGAGAAAAACCACAGTTCTAGTTTTCTGGCCTACACCAGACTCTTTTAAACAGATATATTTGTGTCTGAACAGTCAGCGAGACACTCAAAATGTTTTTTGTTTTTTTTTAAAAAAGGCAAAAAAGTGGATAATACAGAGATTTGAACCGTGGAACTGCAAAACCACAGTTCTGGTTATCTGGCCTACACCAGACTCTTTTAGACAGATATATCTGTGTCTGAACAGTCAGCGAGACACTCAAAATGTTTTTTTTTAATGCAAAAAGGTGGATTACACCCAGATTTGAACCGTGGAAGAGGAAAACAATAGTTCTAGCTATCTGGCCAACACCAGAATTTTTTAAACAGATATATTTGTGTCTGAACAGTTAGCGAGACGCTCAAAATATTTTTTTTTTATTAAAAAGTGGATAATACAGAGATTTGACGCGTGGAACTGCAAAACCACAGTTCTAGTTATCTGGCCTACACCAGACTCTTTTAAACAGATATATTTGTGTCTGAACAGTCAGTGAGACACTCAAAATGTTTTTTTTTATGCAAAAAAGTGGATTACACGAAGATTTGAACGATGGGAGAGGAAACCCACAGTTCTAGTTATCTGGCCTTCACCAGAATCTTTTAAACTGATATATTTGTGTCTGAACAGTCAGCGAGACACACAAAATGTTTTTTTTAATGCAAAAAGGTGGATTACACCTAGATTTGTACCGTGGAATAGGAAAACCACATTTCTAGTTATCTGGCCTACACCATAATCTTTTAAACAGATATATTTGTGTCTGAACAGTTAGCGAGACACTCAAAATGTTTTTTTGTATGCAAAAAGGCGGATTACACCCAGATTTGAACCGTGAGAGAGGAAAACCACAATTCTAGTTATCTGGCCTCCGCCAGAATCTTTTAAACAGATATATTTGTGTCTGAACAGTCAGCGAGACACTCAAAATTTTTTTTTGCATTGAAAAAGGCAAAAAAGTGGATAATACAGAGATTTGAACCGTGGAACTGCAAAACCACAGTTCTAGGTATCTGGCCTACACCAGACTCTTTTAAACAGATATATGTGTGTCTGAACAGTCAGCGAGTCACTCAAAATACTTTTTTTATGCAAAAAAGGCAAAAAAGTGGATAATACAGAGATTTGAATCATGGAAGAGAAAAACCACAGTTCTAGTTTTCTGGCCTACACCAGACTCTTTTAAACAGATATATTTGTGTCTGAACAGTCAGCAAGACACTCAAAATGTTTTTTTTTTATTGAAAAAAGGCAAAAAAGTGGATAATACAGAGATTTGAACCGTGGAACTGCAAAACCACAGTTCTAGTTATCTGGCCTAACCCAGACTCTTTTAGACAGATATATTTGTGTCTGAACAGTCAGTGAGACACTCAAAATGTTTTTTTTTTGTGCAAAAAATGCAAAAAAGTGGATAGTATAGAGATTTGAACCGTGGAAGAGGAAAACCACAGTTCTAGGTATCTGGCCTACATCAGACTCTTTTAAACAGATATATTTGTGTCTGAACAGTCAACAAGTCACTCAAAATACTTTTTTATGCAAAAAAGGCAAAAAAGTGGATAATACAGAGATTTGAACCATGGAAGAGAAAAACCACAGTTCTAGTTTTCTGGCCTACACCAGACTCTTTTAATCAGATATATTTGTGTCTGAACAATCAGAGAGACACTCAAAATGTTTTTTTTAATGCAAAAAGGTGGATTACACCCAGATTTGAACCGTGGAAGAGGAAAACCACAATTCTAGCTATCTGGCCTCCACCAGAATCTTTTAAACAGATATATTTGTGTCTGAACAGTTAGCGAGACACTCAAAATGTTTTTTTTATATAAAAAAGAGGATAATACAGAGATTTGATGCGTGGAACTGCAAAACCACAGTTCTAGTTATCTGGCCTACACCAGACTCTTATAAACAGATATATTTGTGTCTGAACAGTCAGCGAGACACTCAAAATGTTTTTTTTTATGCAAAAAGGTAGATTACACGAAGATTTGAACGATGGGAGAGGAAAACCACAGTTCTAGTTATCAGGCCTACACCAGAATCTTTTAAACAGATATATTTGTGTCTGAACAGTCAGCGAGACACTCAAAATGTTTTTTTAATGCAAAAAGGTGGATCACACCCAGATTTGAACCGTGGAAGAGGAAAACCACAGTTCTAGCTATCTGGCCAACACCAGAATTTTTTAAACAGATATATTTGTGTCTGAACAGTTAGCGAGACACTCAAAATATTTTTTTTATATTAAAAAGTGGATAATACAGAGATTTGACGCGTGGAACTGCAAAACCACAGTTCTAGTTATCTGGCCTACACCAGACTCTTTTAAACAGATATATTTGTGTCTGAACAGTCAGTGAGACACTCAAAATGTTTTTTTTTTATGCAAAAAAGTGGATTACACGAAGATTTGAACAATGGGAGAGGAAACCCACAGTTCTAGTTATCTGGCCTTCACCAGAATCTTTTAAACTGATATATTTCTGTCTGAACAGTCAGCGAGACACACAAAATGTTTTTTTTAATGCAAAAAGGTGGATTACACCTAGATTTGAACCGTGGAATAGGAAAACCACAGTTCTAGTTATCTGGCCTACACCATAATCTTTTAAACAGATATATTTGTGTCTGAACAGTTAGCGAGACACTCAAAAACAATTTTTTTATACAAAATAGGCAAAAAAGTGGATAATACAGAGATTTGACGCGTGGAACTGCAAAACCACACTTCTAGTTATCTGGCCTACACCAGATTCTTTTAAACAGATATATTTGTGTCTGAAAAGTCAGAGAGACACTCAAAATGTTTTTTTTAATGCAATAAGGTGGATTACACCCAGATTTGAACCGTGGAAGAGGAAAACCACAGTTCTAGCTATCTGGCCTACACCAGAATTTTTTAAACAGATATATTTGTGTCTGAACAGTTAGCGAGACACTCAAAATGTTTTTTTTATTTTAAAAAGTGGATAATACAGAGATTTGACGTGTGGAACTGCAAAACCACAGTTCTAGTTATCTGGCCAACACCAGACTCTTTTAAACAGATATATTTGTGTCTGAACAGTCAGTGAGACACTCAAAATGTTTTTTTTTATGCAAAAAAGTAGATTAGACGAAGATTTGAATGATGGGAGAGGAATCCCACAGTTCTAGTTATCTGGCCTACAAAAGAATCTTTTAAACAGATATATTTGTGTCTGAACAGTCAGTGAGACACTCAAAAGGTTTTTTTTTATGCAAAAAAGTGGATTAGACGAAGATTTGAATGATGGGAGAGGAAAACCACACTTCTAGTTATCTGGCCTACACCATAATCTTTTAAACAGATATTTTTGTGTCTGAACAGTTAGCGAGACACTCAAAAAAAAAATTTTTATACAAAAAAGGCAAAAAAGTGGATAATACAGAGATTTGACACGTGGAACTGCAAAACCACAGTTCTAGTTATCTGGCCTACACCAGACTCTTTTAAACAGATATATTTGTGTCTGAACAGTCAGCGAGACACTCAAAATGTTTTTTTGTATGCAAAAAGGCGGATTACATCCAGATTTGAACCGTGCGAGAGGAAAACCACAATTCTAGTTATCTGGCCTCCACCAGAATCTTTTAAACAGATGTATTTGTGTCTGAACAGTCAGCGAGACACTCACATTTTTTTTTTGTATTGAAAAAAGGCAAAAAAGTGGATAATACAGAGATTTAAACCGTGGAACTGCAAAACCACAGTTCCAGGTATCTGACCTACACCAGACTCTTTTAAACAGATATATTTGTGTCTGAACAGTCAGCGAGTCACTCAAAATACTTTTTTATGCAAAAAAGGCAAAAAAGTGGATAATACAGAGATTTGAACCCTGGAAGAGAAAAACCACAGTTCTAGTTTTCTGGCCTACACCAGACTCTTTTAAACAGATATATTTGTGTCTGAACAGTCAGCGAGACACTCAAAATGTTTTTTTTTTTTTTGAAAAAAGGCAAAAAAGTGGATAATACAGAGATTTGAACCGTGGAACGGCAAAACCACAGTTCTAGGTATCTGGCCTATACCACACTCTTTTAAACAGATATATTTGTGTCTGAACAGTCAGCGAGTCACTCAAAATACTTTTTTATGCAAAAAAGGCAAAAAAGTGGATAATACAGAGATTTGAACCCTGGAAGAGAAAAACCACAGTTCTAGTTTTCTGGCCTACACCAGACTCTTTTAAACAGATATATTTGTGTCTGAACAGTCAGCAAGACACTCAAAATGTTTTTTTTTATTGAAAAGAGGCAAAAAAGTGGATAATACAGAGATTTGAACAGTGGAATTGCAAAACCACAGTTCTAGTTATCTGGCCTACACCAGACACTTTTAGACAAATATATTTGTGTCTGAACAGTCAGCGAGACACTCAAAATGTTTTTTTTATGCAAAAAATGCAAAAAAGTGGATAGTATAGAGATTTGAACCGTGGAAGAGGAAAACCACAGTTCTAGTTATCTGGCCTACACCAGACTCTTTAAACAGATATATTTGTGTCTGAACAGTCAGTGAGACACTCAAAATGTTTTTTTTAATGGCAAAAAGGTGGATTACACCCAGATTTGAACCGTGGAAAAGAAAAACCATAGTTCTAGTTATCTGGCCTACACCTGAATCTTTTAAACAGATATATTTGTGTCTGAACAGTCAGCGAGACACTCAAAATGTTTTTTTTGTTGAAAAAAGGCAAAAAAGTGGATAATACAGAGATTTGAACCATGGAACTGCAAAACTACAGTTCTAGTAATCTGGCCTACACCAGACTCTTTTAAACAGATATATTTGTGTCTGAACAGTCAGAGAGACACTCAAAATGTTTTTTTTAATGCAAAAAGGTGGATTACACCCAGATTTGAACCGTGGAAGAGGAAAACCACAGTTCTAACTTTCTGGCCTACACCAGAATTTTTTGAACAGATATATTTGTGTCTGAACAGTTAGCGAGACACTCAAAATGTTTTTTTTATTTTAAAAAGTGGACAATACAGAGATTTGACGTGTGGAACTGCAAAACCACAGTTCTAGTTATCTGGCCAACACCAGACTCTTTTAAACAGATATATTTGTGTCTGAACAGTCAGTGAGACACTCAAAATGTTTTTTTTTATGCAAAAAAGTGGATTACACGAAGATTTGAATGATGGGAGAGGAATCCCACAGTTCTAGTTATCTGGCCTACAAAAGAATCTTTTAAACAGATATATTTGTGTCTGAACAGTCAGTGAGACACTCAAAAGGTTTTTTTTTATGCAAAAAAGTGGATTAGACGAAGATTTGAATGATGGGAGAGGAAAACCACACTTCTAGTTATCTGGCCTACACCATAATCTTTTAAACAGATATTTTTGTGTCTGAACATTTAGCGAGACACTCAAAAAAAACATTTTTAAACAAAAAAGGCAAAAAAGTGGATAATACAGAGATTTGACACGTGGAACTGCAAAACCACAGTTCTAGTTATCTGGCCTACACCAGACTCTTTTAAACAGATATATTTGTGTCTGAACAGTCAGCGAGACACTCAAAATGTTTTTTTGTATGCAAAAAGGCGGATTACATCCAGATTTGAACCGTGCGAGAGGAAAACCACAATTCTAGTTATCTGGCCTCCACCAGAATCTTTTAAACAGATGTATTTGTGTCTGAACAGTCAGCGAGACACTCACATTTTTTTTTTGTATTCAAAAAAGTGGATAATACAGAGATTTAAACCGTGGAACTGCAAAACCACAGTTCCAGGTATCTGACCTACTCCAGACTCTTTTAAACAGATATATTTCTGTATGAACAGTCAGCGAGTCACTCAAAATACTTTTTTATGCAAAAAAGGCAAAAAAGTGGATAATACAGAGATTTGAACCCTGGAAGAGAAAAACCACAGTTCTAGTTTTCTGGCCTACACCAGACTCTTTTAAACAGATATATTTGTGTCTGAACAGTCAGCGAGACACTCAAAATGTTTTTTTTTTTTTTTTTTAAAAAAGGCAAAAAAGTGGATAATACAGAGATTTGAACCGTGGAACTGCAAAACCACAGTTCTGGTTATCTGGCCTACACCAGACTCTTTTAGACAGATATATCTGTGTCTGAACAGTCAGCGAGACACTCAAAATGTTTTTTTTTAATGCAAAAAGGTGGATTACACCCAGATTTGAACCGTGGAAGAGGAAAACAATAGTTCTAGCTATCTGGCCAACACCAGAATTTTTTAAACAGATTTATTTGTGTCTGAACAGTTAGCGAGACGCTCAAAATATATTTTTTTTATTAAAAAGTGGATAATACAGAGATTTGACGCGTGGAACTGCAAAACCACAGTTCTAGTTATCTGGCCTACACCAGACTCTTTTAAACAGATATATTTGTGTCTGAACAGTCAGTGAGACACTCAAAATGTTTTTTTTTATGCAAAAAAGTGGATTACACGAAGATTTGAACGATGGGAGAGGAAACCCACAGTTCTAGTTATCTGGCCTTCACCAGAATCTTTTAAACTGATATATTTGTGTCTGAACAGTCAGCGAGACACACAAAATGTTTTTTTTAATGCAAAAAGGTGGATTACACCTAGATTTGAACCGTGGAATAGTAAAACCACATTTCTAGTTATCTGGCCTACACCATAATCTTTTAAACAGATATATTTGTGTCTGAACAGTTAGCGAGACACTCAAAATGTTTTTTTGTATGCAAAAAGGCGGATTACACCCAGATTTGAACCGTGAGAGAGGAAAACCACAATTCTAGTTATCTGGCCTCCGCCAGAATCTTTTAAACAGATATATTTGTGTCTGAACAGTCAGCGAGACACTCAAAAATTTTTTTTGCATTGAAAAAGGCAAAAAAGTGGATAATACAGAGATTTGAACCGTGGAACTGCAAAACCACAGTTCTAGGTATCTGGCCTACACCAGACTCTTTTAAACAGATATATGTGTGTCTGAACAGTCAGCGAGTCACTCAAAATACTTTTTTTATGCAAAAAAGGCAAAAAAGTGGATAATACAGAGATTTGAATCATGGAAGAGAAAAACCACAGTTCTAGTTTTCTGGCCTACACCAGACTCTTTTAAACAGATATATTTGTGTCTGAACAGTCAGCAAGACACTCAAAATGTTTTTTTTTTATTGAAAAAAGGCAAAAAAGTGGATAATACAGAGATTTGAACCGTGGAACTGCAAAACCACAGTTCTAGTTATCTGGCCTAACCCAGACTCTTTTAGACAGATATATTTGTGTCTGAACAGTCAGTGAGACACTCAAAATGTTTTTTTTTTGTGCAAAAAATGCAAAAAAGTGGATAGTATAGAGATTTGAACCGTGGAAGAGGAAAACCACAGTTCTAGGTATCTGGCCTACATCAGACTCTTTTAAACAGATATATTTGTGTCTGAACAGTCAACAAGTCACTCAAAATACTTTTTTATGCAAAAAAGGCAAAAAAGTGGATAATACAGAGATTTGAACCATGGAAGAGAAAAACCACAGTTCTAGTTTTCTGGCCTACACCAGACTCTTTTAATCAGATATATTTGTGTCTGAACAATCAGAGAGACACTCAAAATGTTTTTTTTAATGCAAAAAGGTGGATTACACCCAGATTTGAACCGTGGAAGAGGAAAACCACAATTCTAGCTATCTGGCCTCCACCAGAATCTTTTAAACAGATATATTTGTGTCTGAACAGTTAGCGAGACACTCAAAATGTTTTTTTTATATAAAAAAGAGGATAATACAGAGATTTGACGCGTGGAACTGCAAAACCACAGTTCTAGTTATCTGGCCTACACCAGACTCTTTTAAACAGATATATTTGTGTCTGAACAGTCAGTGAGACACTCAAAATGTTTTTTTTTTATGCAAAAAAGTGGATTACACGAAGATTTGAACGATGGGAGAGGAAACCCACAGTTCTAGTTATCTGGCCTTCACCAGAATCTTTTAAACTGATATATTTCTGTCTGAACAGTCAGCGAGACACACAAAATGTTTTTTTTAATGCAAAAAGGTGGATTACACCTAGATTTGAACCGTGGAATAGGAAAACCACATTTCTAGTTATCTGGCATACACCATAATCTTTTAAACAGATATATTTGTGTCTGAACAGTTAGCGAGACACTCAAAAACAATTTTTTTATACAAAATAGGCAAAAAAGTGGATAATACAGAGATTTGACACGTGGAACTGCAAAACCACAGTTCTAGTTATCTGGCCTACACCAGATTCTTTTAAACAGATATATTTGTGTCTGAAAAGTCAGAGAGACACTCAAAATGTTTTTTTTAATGCAATAAGGTGGATTACACCCAGATTTGAACCGTGGAAGAGGAAAACCACAGTTCTAGCTATCTGGCCTACACCAGAATTTTTTAAACAGATATATTTGTGTCTGAACAGTTAGCGAGACACTCAAAATGTTTTTTTTATTTTAAAAAGTGGATAATACAGAGATTTGACGTGTGGAGCTTCAAAACCACAGTTCTAGTTATCTGGCCAACACCAGACTCTTTTAAACAGATATATTTGTGTCTGAACAGTCAGTGAGACACTCAAAATGTTTTTTTTTATGCAAAAAAGTAGATTAGACGAAGATTTGAATGATGGGAGAGGAATCCCACAGTTCTAGTTATCTGGCCTACAAAAGAATCTTTTAAACAGATATATTTGTGTCTGAACAGTCAGCGAGTCACTCAAAATACTTTTTTTATGCAAAAAAGGCAAAAAAGTGGATAATACAGAGATTTGAATCATGGAAGAGAAAAACCACAGTTCTAGTTTTCTGGCCTACACCAGACTCTTTTAAACAGATATATTTGTGTCTGAACAGTCAGCAAGACACTCAAAATGTTTTTTTTTATTGAAAAGAGGCAAAAAAGTGGATAATACAGAGATTTGAACAGTGGAACTGCAAAACCACAGTTCTAGTTATCTGGCCTACACCAGACACTTTTAGACAAATATATTTGTGTCTGAACAGTCAGCGAGACACTCAAAATGTTTTTTTTTATGCAAAAAATGCAAAAAAGTGGATAGTATAGAGATTTGAACCGTGGAAGAGGAAAACCACAGTTCTAGTTATCTGGCCTACACCAGACTCTTTAAACAGATATATTTGTGTCTGAACAGTCAGTGAGACACTCAAAATGTTTTTTTTATGCAAAAAGGTGGATTACACCCAGATTTGAACCGTGAGAAAGAAAAACCACAGTTCTAGTTATCTGGCCTACACCAGAATCTTTTAAACAGATATATTTGTGTCTGAACAGTCATCGAGACACTCAAAATGTTTTTTTTGTTGAAAAAAGGCAAAAAAGTGGATAATACAGAGATTTGAACCATGGAACTGCAAAACTACAGTTGTAGTTATCTGGCCTACACCAGACTCTTTAAACAGATATATTTGTGTCTGAACAGTCAGAGAGACACTCAAAATGTTTTTTTTAATGCAAAAAGGTGGATTACACCCAGATTTGAACCGTGGAAGAGGAAAACCACAGTTCTAGCTTTCTGGCCTACACCAGAATTTTTTGAACAGATATATTTGTGTCTGAACAGTTAGCGAGACACTCAAAATGTTTTTTTTATTTTAAAAAGTGGATAATACAGAGATTTGACGTGTGGAACTGCAAAACCACAGTTCTAGTTATCTGGCCAACACCAGACTCTTTTAAACAGATATATTTGTGTCTGAACAGTCAGTGAGACACTCAAAATGTTTTTTTTTATGCAAAAAAGTGGATTACACGAAGATTTGAATGATGGGAGAGGAATCCCACAGTTCTAGTTATCTGGCCTACAAAAGAATCTTTTAAACAGATATATTTGTGTCTGAACAGTCAGTGAGACACTCAAAAGGTTTTTTTTTATGCAAAAAAGTGGATTAGACGAAGATTTGAATGATGGGAGAGGAAAACCACACTTCTAGTTATCTGGCCTACACCATAATCTTTTAAACAGATATTTTTGTGTCTGAACATTTAGCGAGACACTCAAAAAAAACATTTTTAAACAAAAAAGGCAAAAAAGTGGATAATACAGAGATTTGACACGTGGAACTGCAAAACCACAGTTCTAGTTATCTGGCCTACACCAGACTCTTTTAAACAGATATATTTGTGTCTGAACAGTCAGCGAGACACTCAAAATGTTTTTTTGTATGCAAAAAGGCGGATTACATCCAGATTTGAACCGTGCGAGAGGAAAACCACAATTCTAGTTATCTGGCCTCCACCAGAATCTTTTAAACAGATGTATTTGTGTCTGAACAGTCAGCGAGACACTCACATTTTTTTTTTGTATTCAAAAAAGTGGATAATACAGAGATTTAAACCGTGGAACTGCAAAACCACAGTTCCAGGTATCTGACCTACTCCAGACTCTTTTAAACAGATATATTTCTGTATGAACAGTCAGCGAGTCACTCAAAATACTTTTTTATGCAAAAAAGGCAAAAAAGTGGATAATACAGAGATTTGAACCCTGGAAGAGAAAAACCACAGTTCTAGTTTTCTGGCCTACACCAGACTCTTTTAAACAGATATATTTGTGTCTGAACAGTCAGCGAGACACTCAAAATGTTTTTTTTTTTTTTTTAAAAAAAGGCAAAAAAGTGGATAATACAGAGATTTGAACCGTGGAACTGCAAAACCACAGTTCTGGTTATCTGGCCTACACCAGACTCTTTTAGACAGATATATCTGTGTCTGAACAGTCAGCGAGACACTCAAAATGTTTTTTTTTAATGCAAAAAGGTGGATTACACCCAGATTTGAACCGTGGAAGAGGAAAACAATAGTTCTAGCTATCTGGCCAACACCAGAATTTTTTAAACAGATTTATTTGTGTCTGAACAGTTAGCGAGACGCTCAAAATATTTTTTTTTTATTAAAAAGTGGATAATACAGAGATTTGACGCGTGGAACTGCAAAACCACAGTTCTAGTTATCTGGCCTACACCAGACTCTTTTAAACAGATATATTTGTGTCTGAACAGTCAGTGAGACACTCAAAATGTTTTTTTTTATGCAAAAAAGTGGATTACACGAAGATTTGAACGATGGGAGAGGAAACCCACAGTTCTAGTTATCTGGCCTTCACCAGAATCTTTTAAACTGATATATTTGTGTCTGAACAGTCAGCGAGACACACAAAATGTTTTTTTGTATGCAAAAAGGCGGATTACATCCAGATTTGAACCGTGCGAGAGGAAAACCACAATTCTAGTTATCTGGCCTCCACCAGAATCTTTTAAACAGATGTATTTGTGTCTGAACAGTCAGCGAGACATTCACATTTTTTTTTGTATTGAAAAAAGGCAAAAAAGTGGATAATACAGAGATTTAAACCGTGGAACTGCAAAACCACAATTCCAGGTATCTGACCTACACCAGACTCTTTTAAACAGATATATTTGTGTTTGAACAGTCAGCGAGTCACTCAAAATACTTTTTTTATGCAAAAAAGGCAAAAAAGTGGATAATACAGAGATTTGAACCCTGGAAGAGAAAAACCACAGTTCTAGTTTTCTGGCCTACACCAGACTCTTTTAAACAGATATATTTGTGTCTGAACAGTCAACGAGACACTCAAAATGTTTTTTTTTTTTTTTTTTTAAAAAGGCAAAAAAGTGGATAATACAGAGATTTGAACCGTGGAACGGCAAAACCACAGTTCTGGTTATCTGGCCTACACAAGACTCTTTTAAACAGATATATTTGTGTCTGAACAGTTAGCAAGACACTCAAAATGGTTTTTTTTATTGAAAAGAGGCAAAAAAGTGGATAATACAGAGATTTGAACCGTGGAACTGCAAAACCACAGTTCTAGGTATCTGGCCTACACCAGACTCTTTTAAACAGATATATTTGTGTCTGAATAGTCAGCGAGTCACTCAAAATACTTTTTTTATGCAAAAAAGGCAAAAAAGTGGATAACACAGAGATTTGAATCATGGAAGAGAAAAACCACAGTTCTAGTTTTCTGGCCTACACCAGACTCTTTTAAACAGATATATTTGTGTCTGAACAGTCAGCAAGACACTCAAAATGGTTTTTTTTATTGAAAAGAGGCAAAAAAGTGGACAATACAGAGATTTGAACAGTGGAACTGCAAAACCACAGTTCTAGTTATCTGGCCTACACCAGACACTTTTAGACAAATATATTTGTGTCTGAACAGTCAGCGAGACACTCAAAATGTTTTTTTTTATGCAAAAAATGCAAAAAAGTGGATAGTATACAGATTTGAACCGTGGAAGAGGAAAACCACAGTTCTAGTTATCTGGCCTACACCAGACTCTTTAAACAGATATATTTGTGTCTGAACAGTCAGTGAGATACTCAAAATGTTTTTTTTTATGCAAAAAGGTATATTACACCCAGATTTGAACCGTGGGAAAGAAAAACCACAGTTCTAGTTATCTGGCCTACACCAGAATCTTTTAAACAGATATATTTGTGTCTGAACAGTCAGCGAGACACTCAAAATGTTTTTTTTTGTTGAAAAAAGGCAAAAAAGTGGATAATACAGAGATTTGAACCATGGAACTGCAAAACTACAGTTCTAGTTATGTGGCCTACACCAGACTCTTTTAAACAGATATATTTGTGTCTGAACAGTCAGAGAGACACTCAATATGTTTTTTTTTAATGCAAAAAGGTGGATTACACCCAGATTTGAACCGTGGAAGAGGAAAACCACAGTTCTAGCTATCTGGCCTACACCAGAATTTTTTAAACAGATATATTTGTGTCTGAACAGTCAGTGAGACACTCAAAATGTTTTTTTTTATGCAAAAAAGTGGATTAGACGAAGATTTGAATGATGGGAGAGGAATCCCACAGTTCTAGTTATCTGGCCTACAAAAGAATCTTTTAAACAGATATATTTGTGTCTGAACAGTCAGTGAGACACTCAAAAGGTTTTTTTTATGCAAAAAAGTGGATTAGACGAAGATTTGAATGATGGGAGAGGAAAACCACACTTCTAGTTATCTGGCCTACACCATAATCTTTTAAACAGATATTTTTGTGTCTGAACAGTTAGCGAGACACTCAAGAAAAACATTTTTATACAAAAAAGGCAAAAAAGTGGATAATACAGAGATTTGACACGTGGAACTGCAAAACCACAGTTCTAGTTATGTGGCCTACACCAGACTCTTTTAAACAGATATATTTGTATCTGAACAGTCAGCGAGACACTCAAAATGTTTTTTTGTATGCAAAAAGGCGGATTACATCCAGATTTGAACCGTGCGAGAGGAACACCACAATTCTAGTTATCTGGCCTCCACCAGAATCTTTTAAACAGATGTATTTGTGTCTGAACAGTCAGCGAGACATTCACATTTTTTTTGTATTAAAAAAAGGCAAAAAAGTGGATAATACAGAGATTTAAACCGTGGAACTGCAAAACCACAGTTCCAGGTATCTGACCTACACCAGACTCTTTTAAACAGATATATTTGTGTATGAACAGTCAGCGAGTCACTCAAAATACTTTTTTTATGCAAAAAAGGCAAAAAAGTGGATAATACAGAGATTTGAACCCTGGAAGAGAAAAACCACAGTTCTAGTTTTCTGGCCTACACCAGAATCTTTTAAACAGATATATTAGTGTCTGAACAGTCAGCGAGACACTCAAAATTTTTTTTTGTATTGAAAAAAGGAAAAAAGGGGATAATACAGAGATTTGAACCGTGGAACTGCAAAACCACAGTTCTAGGTATGTGTCCTACACCAGACTCTTTTAAACAGATATATTTGTGTCTGAACAGTTAACGAGTCACTCAAAATACTTTTTTATGCAAAAAAGGCAAAAAAGTGGATAATACAGAGATTTGAACCATGGAAGAGAAAAACCACAGTTCTAGTTTTCTGGCCTACACCAGACTCTTTTAAACAGATATATCTGTGTCTGAACAGTCAGCGAGACACTCAAAATGTTTTTTTTTTTTATTGAAAAAAGGCAAAAAAGTAAATAATACAGAGATTTGACGCGTGAAACTGCAAAACCACAGTTCTAGTTATCTGGCCTACACCAGACTCTTTTAAACAGATATATTTGTGTCTGAACAGTCAGCGAGACACTCAAAATGTTTTTTTCTATGCAAAAAGGTGGATTACACCCAGATTTGAACCATGGGAGAAGAAAACCACAGTTCTAGTTATCTGGCCTACACCAGAATCTTTAAAACAGATATATTTGTGTCTGAACAGTCAGCGAGACACTCAAAATGTTTTTTTTATGCAAAAAAGTGGATAATACAGAGATTTGAAGCGTGGAACTGTAAAACCACAGTTCTAGTTATCTGGCCTACACCAGACTATTTTAAACAGATATATTTGTATCTGAACACTCACAGACACACTCAATTTTTTTTTTTTTGGGGGAGTGGGAAAACCAAAAGGTTAATTAGATGGGTATTTGTACATTCTGACTGAGGAAAAAAAAAAAAGAGCATTTAGATGAAAAAAAGGATTTTCCTGGCCCCTGAGACCTGGGGCTAAGTCTAGCAATTTGAACTGCAGCAGCACACAGGACTGTAATGCAGTGTTTGTTGGTATAACCACTGCGTCTCCTATACAGCCTGCCAGCCTGCCTGATATCTGGGATGGATATTAGTCCTGAGAAGACTTATTTCACAGTATAAATCTCTCCCTAACGCAGCAGCACTCTCCCTACACCATCTGATCGGGAGCGACTGTGTCCAAGATGGCGGCGCCCGGTTTTAAATACTCAAGGTGACGCTTTGCAGCCAGCCAATCACTGTAATGCCCACAACCAACATGGCTGCGGCATTACAGTGACTGGCTGGCAATCCCTGCATGTTCATTGGCTCTGTAAAGAGCGCCAAACATGCAGGGTAGAGACCCGAGCTCCCGCCCAAGTAACCCGGAGATGCTCGGTGCTTGCCGAACATCCCGAGTAGTGAGATGCTCCGGCGAGAACCGAGCCGTGTCGAGCATGCTCTCTCAACACTAGTCCCCTCCCCTTCCCAGCAGCAATTCTGACATGCGTAGTTTAACACTGGAGACGCCGTTTTTCGGCGCTGTTCACATGTTAATGCGGTGAGTTAATCCTGATTTGCTTGATTCTAAACACCTGCATCGATTATGCAATTTATCATAAATTGAGTTATATTATGTGAATAAATGATATTTATGTATTTGTATGAATCAAAAAATGTTTTTATATAATGTGATCTATTTATGTATATGCACTGTATGTTCTTATGCACGTTGCACTTTTTGTACTTTATAATGTAATTGTCCTATATATGGATGATCTGATATATACCTCACCTGTATGCTCTGCACTTTGCTTGAAAAAAGGCTGTTTTCAGCCGAAACATTGCCACAGCTCTTACTGAGCCAATAAATCATCTATTTTGGAGTGCTGTTTCTACTATTTTTTTCTTTTGGAAGAAGATTTGGTATTTACCTGGAGAACGGGCACCCACCCGTCTACAATTTGTTTGCTTGTGCTGCTTTTTCTCGCTCTTTTTTTTCTAGATTTATTGATAGATAGATAGATAATAGATATATAGATAGATAGATATATGGATAGATAATAGATAGATAAATAGATAATAGAGCAATAGATAGATAGATGCCCAGAATTAGATACTTTATTTGAAATAAACACAAACACCTTTTAATGTTCTAAATTAAACTATACTAACCATCACGCCCATTCCAGTTGAAACCATTGTCACCTGCAATGAAAGTAAAATAATAAAGCAACCTCATCCTTACCGTTCCGATGTGAGGAACATCCATGTGTCCCACGATGTGTCCAGCTCTGCTACATCTGGATGGCAGGCTGGATTGTAGCTGGACGTGACCATCCAGCCTGCCATCCTGCAGAGACCCCGAGGAGCGCAAGCACATACTTGCGCTCCTCAGTGACTCGCAGTGCCGTAAATGAGCTGTGCTGAGTTCATGTTACATGAACTCAATTCAAGTCACTGACGTCAGAGCAATCTTGGGAAAATACTCCCCGCGCATGCGCTGACCTCATTTGCTGCGTCAGTGTATTGCCGGCTGTGGAATAGAGCGGTCACATGTTACAATGTGGCAGTTCTATTCATGAAATCGTCGTAGGACCCTCGATATTTGGACTGCAGTTGACAGGTGAGGATGAGGTTGCTTTATTATTTTACCTTTATTACAGGTGATCATGGGCTTCGGGGACCAGGTATAAAGTGAGTATATGGTGTTTTTTTATTTTTTATTTTTTGCAGGGGAGGAGAATATCGGGGACAAGGTGTAGGTGAGTATAATGTGTTTTATTTTTATTTGAATATTTTTTATTAATTGTAACATTTTTTTTACTTTCAGCACAGGCGCCGGCGAATGAGAGACTACTGCTCCCATCCAGCGGCGCCTTCGCTTGCTATTTCCTAAGGCAGCAGGGATCAGCTGATGGTTGTAGTAGTGACATCAGCATGATCCCACAGAGCTCTGACCATGTTAATGCTATTACCGCCGATCAGAGCCTGTGTTTCCTGCACTGTCACGCAAATGACAGTGCGGGAAACCAGGTATATTCAGCTCCCCCAGTCGCATGAATGGGGTCCGTGTTCGGGTTCGGGGTTCGGGTACTGTTTTGGTTCCCGAACCCAAACTTTTAATGAAGTGTTCAGCGTTCGGCTCAATTAGATGAACCCAAATAGTCACGGGTTCTCCCATCACTAATGATGAAGAGATGCAGTTGCCAAGAAGTGATGTTGTTAAGTCAAGTCAGGAGGAGGACCAGGGTGCAGAAGTGGAAGAAGAGGTGGTGGATTATGAAGTCACTGACCCAACCTGAGAAGGGGACATGCAGAGCAAGGACAGCAGCACAGAGGGGGTGGTATCTGCAGCACCATAATAGGCAGGAAGAGGCAGTAGGGTGGCCACAGACACAAGGCGGGAAACTGTTCCCAGAACACCAACACGAGGAAGTGGTCAGGACAAGGGTTAGGTGATCCTGATTCTGGCACTTTTTTAAAGACTGTCCAGTTAATGCAAAAAGCCTATCTATTTATCTATTTTCTACTGACCTATCCAATTATCTATCTAAGATAGATAATAAATGGAAAAAATCTGGCAGCACTCCAGTTCAAGGAAAAATTGTGGACTTTAATCTCTAACATTCCTGCCAGCATGCTGGCATGGCTTACCATCTCCCCCATGCAAAACCACCAACTTACCTAACAGTCCAGGCTGTGCACTATGCTCTTCTACTTGCTGTGTGCATGTCTCTTGACTGCTGGCTTAGGGCGGCGGTGGCACTTGAACTTCCTGATTCTTAAAGTTACAGTGTGCGCAGTCCTAATGCGTCCCCAGCCTATTGCTGTGAGTCACTGGATACTTAAACCTCCTCCACCCAGTAGGAGGTGCCAGAGCAACACTTTCTTACAGTGGGTTCTGTGCCACTGTGAGTTGCCAGGTCCTGTCCTTAATCTAGTCTGTTTCTGCCACCCTGGGGGCTGAGTACCCAGGCCCGTTACCTGTATCTGTGACTTCTAGTCTATTTCCGCCACCCTGGGGACTGATTGCCCAGGCTCATTCCTGTATCTCGTTCCTGTGTCAGTTCCTGTCTGAACTGTGTCCTAGCCTGTTACCTGTTTGTCTCTATGTCCGATCATTCCCTTTTTCTGCATTGTCTGAACCAGTACCTAATTCCTACTCGTTGTCTCTGTACTTCTGTTTGTGAGTTTTGTGTCCACTCGCTACTAGTGATGAGCGAGCACTAAAATGCTCGGGTCGAGCAAATTGGAATACTCGGGAGATCGACCCGAGCAACGAGCCCAATGTAAGTCTATGGGAAACTCCAGCATTTTTCAGGCGGTTTTCCCCGGCGGTCAGCAGAGGGCCTAAAAATTGCCCAAATCATTGAGAACAGTGCTCAAATAACATGGGAATGACTTGCCCAGGGGGGATATGGGGGAAACTCGCTACCCGGGCCTTAACCTTCTGTGGGATGTCACGGCAGTCGGCTCCTGGGCCCGTAACCTGGGGTCACTCTTTAAAAGGGGTTTTGTTAACAGTTTGTCTCGTGACGCCACCTGTGGTTCCCGGTAATGAGTACCGGCGCTGCTGCAGACCTCCGGGGGGTGATGGGATAGCAGCTGGGATGTTTCTGCTCCCCACAGGTGGAGCAGGCCCCCTGGGCAGGGTTGATGGAAGGGATGCAGGTGAGAGGTGGCCCGGTCGGGTCAGGGGGAAAGACGGACATGCACACAGGGGATTCGCTTCAGTACCATTACTGGTGTAACGGCAGGTATGGTCCAGGGTACTTGCTAGGAAGGGTGCACTTCAGGACTCTCCCCAGTGAGCAGGTATAAGGCATCCTGATCCGTGTCTCCCTCTCTCTAAGCTTCTGGCCAGCCTGGAACTTGGCCTGGCTTCTATGTTGCGTTGCTCTCTCACCTGACCGCTTGGTAGTAGGACTTTTCTTTGGCAACCACTATCCCTGGACGCCGGGGCCTTTGTGGTTCCTAGTCCTGTATTTGATGGTAGCTTCAGGATGACCAGGGGTCTGGAAGCCTCCTGGTATGTCGGTTGTCCCTACTGGGTAAAGAGGACCCTGTAGGCGCGGACCCAGTGTCCGGATTGTGTCTTGGGATGAGCCTGTGATGTTCCTCTGCCCCCTTAACTCCTCTCTCCTTGCCTCCGCCACTCTTGGGGCCCTCAATACAGCAGCAGACGTGCTGCTTTTTCACTGCTCGCTGACTGACTCTTTCACTGACTACCTAACTCCACCCTCCTGCTTATATATCCCTAACAAGGCTACCTCTGGTGGTCTGAGGTGGAAGGGTGGAGGTGTCTGCATGTAGTGAGGACCTCTTGTGGAGAAGTCCATCCATGCACCCTTTTGGGTCCTGTGGTACCTGTAGTAGTAGGGTGCCACATTCCCCCCAAGTACAATTCAGTACTCCTGGACTGAAGCATTTTAAACAGGTAAAAACAAGTAACAATAATAATAACAATAACAATAACAATGTTACAGTAAGTCCCGTCACCAGGTGTCCATTTCACTGATGAAGGTGTAACAAGAGTAGCATGAGGGACCCGCCTGAAAACCCTCAACGTAGGCACTGGGCGTGGCTACAGGGCATAAGTGATCCAGGTGTTTTACCACGTCTTCGGTCACGCCAAACGGGTTTTTGTTCTGTGGTCTTTTTATGAAACAAATAAGAGGGACACTTTGATAAGTGCAACTATTTACAACGGAAAGTTTTTGGCTGCTCACAGTCCTCAGCCTACAAGTCTTTATACCCTTACGGGTAACTAAATGAACACATTATTTTCAGTTCACACAATAAATAACAGTAGGCAATACCCAACTGGGTAACTATTTACAATGTAGGCATTTTGTATTTATTCCCTATACCTGTCAGGGATTTGGCCTTGTGTGCTGCGTGTGGACCTTCGTAGCACTGGGGTGATACTGGTGTCTGTGCATGCACTCTCTGTTAACCTATCAGATCTACATGCGGGTAGATTATAAAACTGCCTCAATCTCTCTATGGGACTGGCAAGTACACTGTTTACTAGGGACTCTTCCTGTTCCTGAGCAGGTTCTTATAGGGCGCTCACAGGTTCTTCTTGTGGTGGAGGCTCTTCTGGTGGTTGACAGAAGTGTATCACTGGTATGATGACTGCTCCGTCGAGTTGAGGCCAGTCCACAGGGAAGTCTCCTAGAACTGTATGAATTACGTCTTCCTTGGGTTTCTCCGGTATTACAAGAGGTGTTTCTTTCTCTTGTGTCTTCAGTAGACCTGGGCACAATTTCAAGTGGTCTCTTGAGACTGTTGCGGTTGTTTTACCTCCATCCTTGCTGATCAGGCAGGTTTTGGTGTTGTCAAATTTAGAATTCAACACTGTGTAGGGCTCTCTTTCCCACTGGTTATCGAGCTTGTGACCTCTTCTTTTCCGCTTTAGCACTATCTCTCCCGGTGCCAAGGGTTCTGCTGGTGCGTGCTTGTTATACTGATCTTCTTGTCTTTCCCTCACCTTGTTTAGACTGTCTTCGACACAGGCCTGTACTTTCCTGTACAGCTCTTGCCTACTTGTGTCCCAATCTTCAGTGGACGTATCTGCAGCAGGTTCTATCATACCGAGCTCCAGGTCCTTGGGCAATTTTCCAGGTCTTGCTCTCATGAGGTACGCTGGGGTACAATTAGTAGAACTCACGGGTATGTGGTTATACAGGTCCACTAGGTCAGGTAGCTTGTCTGGCCACTGGTTCCCCTCTTCCAAAGGTAGGGTTTTTAGCAGGTCTATAACGATGTTATTCATTTTCTCGCACATACCGTTGGTTTGCGGATGATATGGCGTAGTCCGAATCTTCTTGCATCCATACAGGTGACAGAATTCCTTGAATAGCTCAACTTCAAAAGCAGGGCCTTGATCTGTTAGCACCTTGTCCGAATATCCATGGGGTCTGCAGAAGTAGGCTTGAAACGTTCTTGCTGCAGTTTCTGCTGTCAGATCCTTGACGGGGGCTACCACCAGGAACCGGGAATAGTGATCCACCACGGTCAGGGCATAGGAATAGCCTGATCTGCTGGGCGACAGTTTGACGTGATCCAGAGCAATAATCTCCAGGCGCTGGGTTGCCTTGATGGTCTGCAAGGGTGCTTTCTGGCTGCCGTAGTCTTTCCTTCTGATACTACAGGGCCCATAATTCCGGCACCACCTTTCTATGGAACTCCGCATTCCAACCCAATAGATTCGGTCCTTCAGCAGGGTTTCCAGCTTCTTCCAGCCAAAGTGACCTGCTTGGTTATGGTAGGCCTCTAACACCATCTGGATATCCATCCTGGGTACAACAATCTGCCACACCATTTCATGGGTTTTGGGGTTGACATACCTTCTGCACAGCTTTTCTCTGTAGATGAACAGCCGGCTTCTCTCATTCCACAGGTGTTTGGCTTTTGGAGGAGCATCCTTCTCCAAGTGAGAACCTTCTTGGGTTATCAGTCCTTTGATGAGGCTGACAACCAGGTCACTGTCCTGGGCCTCCTTCCAGCTGTGATGAGGTAAAGGATTTAGCGTCTTACCATGGCGTCTTCTGGAGGCGTGTTGCTCGTGGACCATTCCATTTCTGTGGAAAGCAGGTAAATCAATTTCTTCTAGGTCATCCACTTCATCCTCGGTGTCTGACTTGTGGGGGATTCTTGACAAGGCATCGGCATTGGTGTTCTTGCGACCTGCCCGGTACTTGATTGTGAACTGCTAATTCGACAATCTGGCCACCCAATGCTGTTCCATGGCTCCTAACCTGGCTGTCTCCAAGTGTGTCAAGGGGTTATTGTCGGTAAAGGCTGTGAATTTAGTTGAGGCTAGGTAATGCTTGAATCTTTCAGTGATAGCCCAGACCAAGGCCAGGAACTCCAGCTTGAAGGAACTGTAATTCTCCGGGTTCCTCTCAGTAGGGCAAAGCTTCCTACTAGCATAAGCAATTACCTTTTCGCTGCCGTTTTGCTTCTGGGACAACACAGGTCCCAGTCCCTCATTGCTGGCATCTGTGTATAACAGGAAGGTTGGCTGTAGTCGGGGTAAGCCAGGATTTCCTCACCGGTTAGGGCGTCCTTCATTACTGCAAAGGACTCAGTCTGCTCTTTGCCCCACTGGAATGGGGGACTTTTACCCCTCTTTTAGAGGTGCTGCCTTTTTGGTATAGTCCTAAATGAACCTCCTGTAGTACCTGACCAGTCCCAGAATTTGACGTACTTCTTTGATGTTCCTTGGTTCAGGCCACTTCTGAATGGCAGTGACCTTTTCCGGGTCTGGTGCTACTCCCTCTGAGCTGACCATGTGTCCCAGATACTGAACCTTCTGTTTGAGCAGGTGGCACTTGGAAGGTTTTAGTTTCATCCCATATCGGGACAATGACTCAAATACCTCCACCAGGTGCTTTATATGGTCTTCATACGTCCTTGAGTACACGATAACGTCATCCAGGTATTGCAGCACTGTCCCAAGCAACACTCCATCAACCTCTGGAACGTTCCGGGTGCGTTGCAGAGTCCAAATGGCATGCTGTTGAATTTTCATAATCCCATCGAGGTGGTGAAGGCTGTCTTCTCCTGGTCTTCCTCAGCAACAGAGACTTGCCTGTACCCGCTAGTGAGATCCAATGTAGAGAAATAATTGGCAGATTTTAGTGCAGCCAAGGATTCCTCTATACGGGGCAAAGGGTAGGCATCTTTATGTGTTATTCGATTAATTTGTCTGTAATCTACACACATCCTCATGCTACCGTCCTTCTTTCTGACCAGGACCAGGGGAGCTGCCCAGGGGCTACAGCTATCCCTTACTACCCCTGCCTTTTTCATATCATGCAACATTTCTTTGGCTTTTTGGTAATGTGCTGGTGGTATGGGTCTGTAACGCTCCTTAATGGGTGGATGGTTACCGGTGGGTATGTGGTGTTGTTCCCCTTTAACCCTTCCAAAATCAAGTGGGTGTTTACTAAACTCCTGTTCATATTCCTGAACCACTCTGTAAACACCGTGTTTCTGATGGACAGAAGTGGCGTCAGTCCCAACATGGAGCTGTTGACACCATTCCTCCAGCTGAGCTTTGGAGTCATTGTCCTCCACTGTATCCGGTGGGGTCAAGGATTCCACTGTGTGTATGGCATCATTATTCACAGTATACAGTCTGGCAACAGTGGCGTATCGTGGCAATTTAACTTCCTCCTCCCCACAGTTTAGGAGACGTACGGGTACCCTTCCATTGCGTACATCAACTACCCCTCTAGCAGTTAGGAGTGTAGGTCTGTGCTCTGAGTTGATGGGCTCTACTACCGCCTGGTAGTTCTGTCCCTTGAGACCTATTGCTGCCCTACACCAAATCAGCATTTCACTCATTGGGGGAATCACAATGGGTATCGGGTCTGTCACCCGTACATTACCAATCTCACCACCTGTTAGCTTTACCTGTTGCTGGTACAGGAGGGCGCAAATTTCCTTCTGGAGCACCTTCCTCTGCCCGAGTTTGGCAGTGTCAGCAATCTGTTGGAGTAAAAACAACACTTCTCCCAAACAGTTACCAACAACATTTGTACCAAGTTTTATATATGGATTTGTATCACCAGGGTTAGATTCTATGACAATCAGTCCTTGGTCCTTTAGTTCCACTCTCCCCACCTTCACTGTCACATCTTTAACCCCTACCAGGTTAAGAGGAAGGCCATTGGAGGCATACGCAGATAAATTTGCGGCTGGCGGGTGGAGTTCATCTATGGACCAGTACCTTTTGTAGAGGACATCAGGTATGATGGTTACCTGTGAGCCGGTGTCCAGTAGTGCAGGTGTTGCTATGCCGTCCAGCACGATGGACAGGAAAGGCCTTCCTCCTACAAACCGGTCGTACCATATTGATGGGCCTGGTTGATCTACTCCTGGGTGTGGCCCATGGCCCCAGTGTTTGCCCGTTTAAAGGACAGATCCGTGCGGTGTGGCCTGTCTTGTGTCAATGGTAGCAGATGAGTTCTCCTGAAGGGCGACGTTGATCGCTGTTCCTCCCACGGGGTGCCGTTGTCCTCCTTCTTCTCCTCATCCAGGGGACATCCTCAGGATTGTCGGCGAGTAGGATCCTTCCATCAGACTCGGGCTCCATCTGTAGCTGCAGGGCGCCCAAGGTTTTACTTAGCTGACGCACTTCAGAGCGCAGGCTGTCCAGCTCACCAGGGGGCGCTGTTTGCACTTTTGTCTCAGCCGATAATGAAGGAGCAGTGAGTGCTGTGGCCATTGGGGTGGCCCCAACCTAATAACGCTGGATAGCAGTGTCTGATGTTTCCAGGGGCTGAAGGCCCTAATAGTCATGTCCTTCAGGGTGTCAAAGTTGGCATTTGGATGATCTAAGGCCCACCACTTTACAGTTCTGCTCTCCTCCTGGGACCTCAAGCCCCGGATCAATTGTTCTGTCAGCATTTTGTTCTCATCATGTATGCTGGCTGGACTAACCTGTTTCAGGGCCCGCAGTGCCTCTTGTAGACGCCAGGCATAGTCCCGGATACTGTCTTCAGGTTTCTGGGTACAGTGGTAGAACCTCATCCGAAGATCTGTCTCAGTGCGGCTTTCAAAGACAGTTTGCAGTCTCTTAAATATAATGCATACTGATTCCAGGTCTGCGGCTGGCCAGGTTTCAACTTCCAGCTCTGCGGCATCAGTCAATTGTCCCAGCACAACAGCGGCTCTCTGTTTACCAGTCATTGAGTACATATCCAGTACACTGCATATTTTCCTTTTGAATCCAGACAAGGTGTCTGGTTTGCCGTCATACTGGGGAAGCCATTTCGCTCCGAGGATATATGGCAGGGCCATGGGTATCAATGGAGTCACGACCCCTGCTGGTGGGGCGGCCGCTCCGGCCTGGGCATCGCCGGGCACGAGTTGAACATCGGGAGCGTTAACTGGTGCTCCGGCGTCTTGCTGGTCGTCGGGACTGGTTGCGCCCCCCTAGTAAACCGTAGCCTACCTTCTCTTTCTTTTGGGTAGGCCGCAGCTCCGCAGATGACGGTCTCCTTCCAGGACCTGACGCTTCCTGGTGCTGCATCAGAGTGCGAGGCGGGGATTGAGATTCACGCGCTACCAACGGTCACGCCTCTTTGGTTCCCGCGGTTACGCCCCTCTTCTTCCCGTGCGGTGACGCGGTAATGGAGGCGATGTTCACCACAGTTCAAACACAGTTCAAATACGGCACACAGTACCCAGTGGCAACGGGCACGAAATCCTGTCCGTGACACCAGTTAGAGTATGAATTGCCCAGGGGTGATATGGGGGAAACTCGGTACCCGGGACTTAACCTTCTGTGGGATGTCACGGCAGTCGACTCCCGGGCTGGTAGCCTGGAGTCACTCTTTGAAAGGGGTTTTGTTAACAGTTTGTCTCGTGACACCGCCTGTGGTTCCTGGTAATGAGTACCGGCGCTGCTGCAGACCTCGGGGGTGATGGGATGGCAGCTGGGATGTTTCTGCTCCCCACAGGTGGAGCAGGCCCCCCGGGGCAGGGTTGATGGAAGGGATGCAGGTGAGAGTTGGCCCAGTCAGGTCAGGTGGAAAGATGGACACGCACACAGGGGATTAGCTTCAGTACCTTTACTGGTGTAGCGGCAGGTATGGTCCAGGGTACTTGCTAGGAAGGGTGCACTTCAGGACTCTCCCCAGTGAGCAGGTATAAGGCCTCCTGATCCGTGTCTCCCTCTCTCTAAGCTTCTGGCCAGCCTGAAACTTGGCCTGGCTTCTATGTTGCGTTGCTCTCTCACCTGACTGCTTGGTGGTAGGACTTTTCTTTCGCCATCCTTGGATGCCGGGGCCTTTGTGGTTCCTAGTCCTGTATTTGATGGTAGCTTCAGGATAAACAGGGGTCTGGAAGCCTCCTGGTATGCTGGTTGTGCTTACTGGTATAGAGGACCCTGTCGGCGCGGACCCAGTGTCCGGATTGTGTCTTGGGGTGAGCCTATGATGCTCCTCTGCCCCATTAACTCCTCTCTCCTCTCTCCTTGCCTCAGCCACTCTTAGGGCCCTCAATACAGCAGCAGACGTGCTGCTTCATCACTGCTCTCTGACTGACTCTTTCACTGACTACCTAACTCCACACTTCAGCTTATATATCCCTAACAGAGCTCCCTCTGGTGGTCTGAGGTGGAAGGGTGGAGGTGTCTGCATGAAGTGAGGGCCTCTTGTGGAGAAGTCCATCCATGCATCCTTTTGGGTCCAGTGGTACCTGTAGTAGCAGGGTGCCACAAGAACAGCATGGGGAAGACACCAGGAAGCATTTCTGACTCCCAGGTCACTGCTGTCAACAACGTTGTCAGAGTATTACGCCATTTTTCTGGACTCACAATAAAACATACAAAAACAAAACCAAAATGGATTTTCCTGGGAAATATATTAAGGAACATCCTTTCCAGGGTAATGACTTGTATATAAGGCAAAATAAATAACCAAAACCAAAAATACTCCTCCACACCTTGGGCTATGTTCACACGCAGCATTTTTGATGCGTTTTTGCACTTTTGCATTGCTTTCAACAAAGACAAATGTATTCACTGGGAAATGTCATTTTAACATTTTACAAACTTATCTGGCCATGTGGTGTGTGACACATCATCAGCCACATGCATACAGTGCTGGAAAGACATGGGGAAGACCTCTAAAAGCATTTCTGACTTCGAAGTCACTGCCTAAAAGTATGCCCATCATAAGTGATCCTTGGCGCTTGCGAAGATGCCTCCCGTCATGCACCTGTCGTTGCAGACTTTGTCATCGTCCACGTCCTTGTCCCAGTGCAGCCTTCAGTTGTCCCTACCCCATTCCTTGGAATGCAAGCGCAAGTATGCAGCCAGTCACCCGCCCACCCACAGGCTGCAATACTATACTGCCAAATTTTTGACAGCTGCTTGCACTTGAAAATTGGCCTTTTAGGCTCATGGAGGCGGAAGCTTTTCATAACCTCATGCCAGCAGCGGCCGGGTGTCCATACTCGGTCCCCAGCCGCCACTGTTTCTCCCGGTGTCGTCTCCGTCTTCCACAAGCACGGGTCCCACAACATTACCCGTGCCCTCCCCAATGCACTTAATGGGAAAGACGGCCTAACCACAAACACGTGGACAGGTGAATGTGGCCAGGGACGGTACGGAGCCAGTCCACAGCTTTTTTTGCTGAGCTGTATTTTACCACAGCAATATTCTTTAGCTTGGTGAAAGGACTTGGTAAACCATATATACCCGCTGTCATTTCTCCCAGGAAGTCCTCTAAAGCGGCTTTCACTTGAAATGTGGCCTTTTAGGCTCGTGGACGCAAAAGATTTTCATAACCTCATGCCGGCAGCAGCCGGGTGTCCATACTTGGTCCCCAGCCGCCACTATTTCTCCCGGTATCGTCTCCGCCTTCCACAGGCACGGGTCCCACAACATTACCCGTGCCCTCCCCAGTGCACTTACTGGGAAGGACCGCCTATCCACAAACACGTGGACAGGTGAATGTGGCCAGGGACGGTACGGAGCCAGTCCAAAGCTTTTTTTTGCTGAGAGTTTTATTTAGCTTGGTGAAAGTACTGGCATAGAGGGAAACCGTATCTACCCTTGGTGTCATTTCTCCCAGGAAGACCTCTAATGCAGCTTGTTGCAAAAGCAATGGCAGCCCGTCCAACATCAACTCGCACTTGTCGGTGGTGCTTTGACACACAGACATCTTTCTTTCCGCATTTAATTTCATGAATACAGAGTTGGACAATGGCATGATCTGTAATGCGGTTTGAGAAATAACATGCATAAGCATGTCCGATACACATTAAAAAAGCAGCCATAGAGTGTCTGGGAACCTTCCCCCACACTTTTCTTAGCCAGGGCGGCTTCTCGGCAGGGTTGGTCGGTCCCACCAGAGAACCGTAGACTACTCCGGTGGGCCCTGGCTTCTCCTTCAGGAGAGTTCATAGTGCCGAGGTGAGGCAATGATGATGATAGGGGCCACAATCTGCTTAGTTTTCTGTTACTTGGAATGCAAGCGCAAGTATGCAGCCAGCCACCCACCCACCCAAAGGCCGCAACACTAAACTGCCAGATTTCTGGGAAGCGGCTTGTACTTGAAATGTGGCCTTTTAGGCTCATGGAGGCGGAAGCTGTCCACAATCTTATGGCGGTGGCGACCGGGTGTCCATACTCGATTCCCAGCCGCCATTATTTTTCCCGGTATCGTCTCTGCCTTCCACAAGCACAGGTCCCACAACATTACCCGTGCCCTCCTCAGTGCACTTAGAGGAAAGGACCGCCTATACACAAACACGAAGACAGGTGAATGTGGCCAGGGACGGTACGGAGCCAGTCCACAGCTTTTTTTGCTGAGAGTTGTATTTAGCTCGGTGAAAGGACAGGCATAGAGGGAAACCGTATCTGCTCTGGGTGTCATTTTTCCGTCACCAGTTTCTGCCCATTGTCACACACGACCATGCCTGGCTGTATGTTCAGCGGTGAGAGCAACAGATCTGGCTGCTATGTTACAGCTTTCAACAACTCTGCAGCGCTAGGCGGTTTGTCAATTAAGCATTAAGCATGTTATCTTCAGCACAGCCTGTT
Organism: Phyllobates terribilis; assembly: GCF_046119375.1. NCBI lineage: Eukaryota > Metazoa > Chordata > Amphibia > Anura > Dendrobatidae > Phyllobates > Phyllobates terribilis. The sequence goes on along the minus strand of NW_027362769.1, from coordinate 15,084,675 downwards.
GCCGCTTGGCCAAGGCAGTGCTGCAGTGCTGTCAACTTGTGACAGATGGGGTCATTTCGGAGATGGAGGAGGAGGTGCAGGAGCTGAACAATGTGATTACATTGAGGTTAAATTGGTGATGCTGTTTTTTATACGAAAGAAAGATCCTATTGCTTTGTTTTTTTTAAGTTATTTTTTAAGACAAATGCATTCACCGGGAAATGTCATTTTAACATTTTACAACCTTATCTGGCAATGTGGTGTGTGACACATCATCAGACACAGCAAGTGGGTCTCCTATACAGTTATTGCGTATCCAGTGACTGCAAGGGCTGCCAAAAATTTGGACGCAACCCAATAAACCTTTGAAGAGACATAGAGGAGGGTCTCAGTAAAAAAAATGTTCCCATTATAAAGAAGCGGGTCTCCTATAGTGGTAATACCCATGCTGTGACTGCAAGGGCTGCCGAAATTTGGGAAAAACCCCACTAAGAATTTAAAGACATATAGAGCAGGGCCACAGTAATGACAAATTCCCATAAGAAAGGAGAGAGTCTGATATACAGTTAAAGGGTATGCCATGAGTCCAAAGGCTGACCAATTTTAGGAAAAACCCCACTAAGAATTTAAAGACACATAGAGCAGGGCCACAGTAACAAGGTACGACATGTTTCCATTAGAAAGGAGAGATTCCGCTGTACAGTTATAGGGTATACAGTGAGTCCAACGGCTGACCAATTTTAGGAAAAACCCCATTAAGAATTTAAAGACACATAGAGCAGGGCCACAATAACGACAAATTCCCATTAGAAAGGAGAGAGTCAACTATACAGTTATAGGGTATGCAGTAAGTCCAAAGGCTGAACAATTTTAGGAAAAACCCAACTAAGAATTTAAAGGCACACAGAGCAGGGCCACAGTAACAAGTACGACATGTTCCCATTAGAAAGGAGAGGGTCTGCTATTCAGTGATAGGGTATGCAGTGAGTGCAACGGCTGACCAATTTTAGGAATAACCCCACTAAGAATTTAAAGACACACATAGAGCAGGGCCACAGTAACGACAAATTCCCATATGAAAGGAGAGAGTCTGCTATACAGTTATAGGGTATGCAGTGAGTCCAATGGCTGACCAATTATAGGAAACACCCCACTAAGAATTTAAAGACACGTAGAGAAGGGCCACAGTAACAAGGTACGACATGTTCCCATTAGAAAGGAGAGAGTCTGCTATACAGATATAGGGTATGCAGTGAGTTCAACGGCTGACCAAATTTAGGAAAAAAACCCTATCAATTTAAAGAGACATAGAGCAGAGCCACAGTAACGATTATGTTTTGTAATAATTTCCAGCCATTTTCATATGGTTGTAAAGTGGAGAAGTTTTTTTTTTGGGGGGGGGGGGGAGTATGCCCTTGCAATCAAATGTTAGATATCTTTAGAAACTCTTATTGTTACATATATATTTAAATAGTACATCAATAATTTATTCAATGAATTCACATATATAAAAAACTTGGGTAAAAAGTGATCAAATAATTAGTGCATTACTAAGTGACAGTTCACATTGTAATATGTTTTCAGAGGATGGATGTACTATTGTCACGGGTGTGTCGCCACGAAGATCGTCACGAGTACACAGCCTGAGATAAGTGTATTTGGAGTGTTTTTTCCCTTCCTCGCTTTATCATTTATCTCCTTTCCCGTTGGTGTTCCCTCTGTTGTAGTTGTGTAGTTGTTGTATGCAAGGTGGTTTTGGTTTTTCCCTTGTACTGTCTCGTTCGTCTAAGTACTGTGTGTGGGCATATTATTACTTGTCCCCTTTTGTTGTGATCGGGGTCCTTCTCAGGACTAGATTACTTAGGTGCAGGGATCCTCAGGAGGTAGGGGTTACGCTGGCGGCCTGGACCTCTGTACCTTTAACAGTACCTCCAGGTTGAGGGACTAGTCAGGGCCCCAGCTTAGGGTCAGCTTAGGCCCCCTACCTCCAGTATACAGAGACAGCGTGACATTTTCACCGACCCACTTAGTTTTTCTCCAGCTACCATGGATCCAGCAGCCGGTCTAGCTCGGCAGTTGCAGAGTTTGTCCATGGAGCTGGCGGACGTTAGGTCCAAGGTTTTGCATCCTCAGGAGCAAGCCGGACCAGAACCTAAAGTAGCTCTCCCTGACAGGTTCACTGGGGGGCGGGACAAGTTTTTTGTTTTCCGGGAGGCATGCAAGTTGTACTTTCGGCTGCGGCCTCGGTCATCGGGGAGTGAAGAACAAAGGGTGGGAATTGTCATCTCGCTCCTACAAGGGGACCCACAATCTTGGGCATTCTCTTTTCCCCCGGTCTCCCCGGCTCTCCAGTCAGTGGATAGGTTTTTCGCTGCTCTGGGACTCGTATATGATGACCCAGATCGGATCTCCCTTGCTGAGTCTAAGTTACGTAGGATCCAGCAGGGAGATCGTCCGGCGGAGGAATTCTGTTCGGAGTTCCGTAGGTGGGCCACGGACACCCAGTGGAATGACCCGGCTCTTAGGAGCCAGTTTTGTCATGGTTTATCCGACAAATTACAGGATGTGTTGGCACAGTATGACTCTCCCGCGTCACTGGAAGCCGCTATGGCACTTGCTATTCGCGTTGACAGACGGCTTCGGGAGAGGTGCGGGATAACTCTACCCCCTGTGATGACTCCACCTCCTACAAGGTCCCCTCATATGGTGGTTCCCCTGGTCAGTCCAGAGGAGCCTATGCAATTAGGAGGGACATCATTTCGGGGGAGGGGACCGGTGGTGCGCCATAAGACAGGAAGGTGTTTCTTCTGCGGGAGAAAGGGACATTTTATTGGGGGGTGTCCATCCCGTCCCTTGCAGAGTGAAGAGTCGTCGGAAAACTGTTGATCCCAGGTTGTGTGGTGGACGGCAATCTGGGAGTAGGTATTTCGTCCCTAGGTTCGTCTCAGTTTCTCGTACCGGCGGAGGTGGTGGTGGGTACGAGAACTGAGAGGATATCTGTTCTTCTGGATAGTGGGGCCGGGGCTAATCTGGTTGATGCTCGGTTTGCCCGGGTTCAAGGTATGCGATTGAGTGAGTTGGCTAAACCCATCCCCATATTCTCGATCGATGCCAGGCCTCTCGGTCAGGGAAGTTTTTTGCAAGCTGTGCATGACGTAAAACTTCAAGTGGGGGCGATACATAAAGAACTGTTGTCTTGCTACGTGTTGGAGGGTCTTCCCACTCCTATAGTGTTGGGCCTTCCTTGGTTAGCTAAGCATAACCCGGTTATTAATTGGCAAACCAGAGAGATAAGCCAATGGAGTAAATTCTGTAATAAAAACTGCATGAACACGGTCATCGGTGCGGTTACTCCTTGGGTCTTACCTCCATTTCTGGCGGACTTTGAGGATGTATTCTCGGAGAAAGGGTGTCAGGAACTACCTCCTCATCGCGAGTATGACTGTTCTGTAAAACTGCTCCCTGAGGCCAAGTTACCTAAAGCTAGGTTGTATAACCTTTCTGGTCCTGAGAGGCAGGCCATGAAGGATTATATTTCAGAAAGTCTGGCTAAGGGGCATATTAGACCTTCATCTTCACCGGTGGCTGCGGGGTTCTTCTTTGTTAAGAAGAAAGATGGAGGCCTACGCCCTTGCCTGGATTTCCGTGAACTTAATCGGATTACGGTCCGAGATCCGTATCCGCTCCCACTTATTCCCGATCTCTTTAATCAGATCGTGGGCGCCAAATGGTTCTCTAAGTTGGATCTCAGGGGGGCGTACAATCTGATTAGGATGAAGGAGGGGGATGAGTGGAAGACGGCGTTTAACACTCCGGAGGGGCATTATGAGAACCTTGTCATGCCATTCGGTCTGACTAATGCCCCGGCGGTGTTCCAACACTTTGTTAATGACATTTTTCGCCGCCTGGTGGGACAGTTTGTTGTCATATATCTGGATGATATCTTAATTTACTCGCCGGATCTGGTGTCTCATCAGGAGCACGTTAGGCAGGTGTTACAGATCTTGCGGGATAATAAACTGTATGCCAAATGGGAAAAGTGTGTGTTCGCCGTACAGGAACTCCAGTTTTTAGGCTTCCTGGTTTCAGCGTCCGGTTTTCGTATGGACCCTGGGAAAGTGCGGGCAGTTCTTGAGTGGGATCGGCCAGAGAATCTTAAGGCACTACAACGTTTCCTGGGGTTTGCTAATTATTACCGGAAGTTCATTCGTAATTTCTCGTCCATGGTTAAGCCTCTCACAGACATGACTAAAAAGGGGACGGATTTTTCTAGGTGGTCTGACAAGGCTTGTCAAGCATTCTCCTCCTTGAAAAAATGTTTTGCCTCGGCACCCATACTCATTCAACCTGATGCGTCACAGCCATTCATTGTAGAGGTAGACGCTTCCGAGGTAGGGGTGGGAGCAGTATTGTCACAGGGTTCGTCCCCTGGTAAGTGGCATCCGTGCGCCTTTTTCTCTAAAAAATTGTCGTCCGCTGAGAGGAATTACGATGTCGGCAATAGGGAACTCTTGGCCATTAAGTTAGCTTTTGAGGAGTGGCGCCATTTTTTGGAGGGGGCAGTCCATCCGGTCACCGTCATCACCGATCACAAGAACCTGCTATATCTGGAGTCCGCGAAACGTCTGAATCCCAGACAAGCTAGGTGGTCATTGTTTTTTACCAGGTTTAATTTTGTCGTTACATATCGTCCTGGGTCAAAAAATGTAAAGGCGGATGCCTTATCTCGTAGTTTCCCTGGAGCCGGGAATACGGACGACCCGATTCCTATCCTTCAGGAGGGGGTGGTGGTTTCGGCAGTATGCTCTGAGCTGGAGGAGGAGGTATTGGAGGCTCAGGGGGACGCCCCTGTTGGACCTCCGGGGAGACTGTTTGTTCCAGATCAGTTGCGACAAAAGGTGATCGAGGCACACCATAACTCAGTTTTTGCAGGATACCCGGGGAGTAAAGCAACTGTGGATCTCCTCTTGCGTCGGTTTTGGTGGCCTAACTTACATAAGGAGGTGGTAACTTTTGTCGCGTCCTGTGGGGTTTGTGCGCGCTCTAAGACCTCACATACCCGTCCGTCTGGGGCCCTCTTACCTTTGAAGATCCCGGAGCGTCCTTGGACTCATCTGTCTATGGACTTTATTACGGACCTCCCTCCGTCTTCGGGTAAAACGGTCATACTCGTTGTAGTGGACAGGTTCAGCAAGATGGCACATTTTATCGCTCTTCCGGCTCTCCCTAATGCTAAAACTCTTGCGCAGGTGTTCATTGGGGAGATTGTGAGGCTTCACGGGGTACCCTCCGAGGTGGTGTCTGATCGGGGGTCTCAGTTTGTGTCCAAGTTCTGGAAGGCGTTTTGTGCATGGCGGGGGATGCATTTGTCATTCTCATCGGCTTTTCATCCTCAGACCAATGGTCAGACGGAACGTATGAACCAGAGCTTGGAGACATATCTCCGGTGTTTTGTGTCAGAGAACCAGGAGGACTGGGCTTCTTTCTTACCTCTGGCAGAGTTTGCTCTTAATAATAGGCGGAGCGAGTCCACTGGTAAGTCCCCGATTTTTGGGGCATATGGTTTTCACCCCCAGTTTTGTACTTTCAGTAGGGGGGGCTCTTCGGGGGTTCCTGAGGAGGAACGATTTTCCTCATCACTCGCTTCAGTATGGAGAGGGGTGCTGAAGAATCTGAATACTATGGGGAACCGATACAAACGTATGGCTGATAGGAGGAGAGTGTCTGGTCCGGACCTAAGTGTGAACGATCGGGTATGGTTGTCTACCAGGAATATTAAACTTAAGGTTCCCTCCTGGAAACTGGGTCCCAGGTTCATCGGGCCGTACAGAATCAGTTCTATTATTAATCCGGTGGCATTCCGTCTTGACCTCCCCCCTACGTTTAAAATTCACAACGTGTTCCACAGATCGTTGCTTAAGAGGTATGTGGTGCCGGTGGTACCGTCACCTTTACCTCCCCCTCCAGTGGTGGTCAATGGTAACTTGGAGTTCCAGGTATCGAGGGTCATCGATTCACGCTTTAATCGCCGGTCCCTTCAGTACCTGGTTCATTGGAAAGGGTATGGTCCTGAGGAGAGGATGTGGGTTCCTGCGTCGGATATTAACGCAGACCGATTAGTTCGGGCCTTCCACACGACTCACCCGGATAAACCTGGCCCTGAGGGTCCGGAGGCCCCTCGTAGAAGGGGGGGTACTGTCACGGGTGTGTCGCCACGAAGATCGTCACGAGTACACAGCCTGACTTCTCGCAGCTGACTTGTTGGTGCTTTGTGTTTTTCGGCAGTGAGGGAGTTAATTCTCTCTCTCTCTGTGCTAGACGAGGTCCAGCCTCGCCCAGCTGCAATCAATACTGCTGTAGTGAGACTCCTTCAAATGCCTGCTGGTCTGTTTGGGAAGTGTCGGTGAAAGCATTTCATTCAGACTAACAGAGCGGATCGTGGTGTTTGGAGTTTCTGAGATAAGTGTATTTGGAGTGTTTTTTCCCTTCCTCGCTTTATCATTTATCTCCTTTCCCGTTGGTGTTCCCTCTGTTGTAGTTGTGTAGTTGTTGTATGCAAGGTGGTTTTGGTTTTTCCCTTGTACTGTCTCGTTCGTCTAAGTACTGTGTGTGGGCATATTATTACTTGTCCCCTTTTGTTGTGATCGGGGTCCTTCTCAGGACTAGATTACTTAGGTGCAGGGATCCTCAGGAGGTAGGGGTTACGCTGGCGGCCTGGACCTCTGTACCTTTAACAGTACCTCCAGGTTGAGGGACTAGTCAGGGCCCCAGCTTAGGGTCAGCTTAGGCCCCCTACCTCCAGTATACAGAGACAGCGTGACAACTATAGGGTTAAACTAGTGTTTAGATCACTGCTAGCCTTGAATTAGTGATGCTAATTAGTGTTGAGCGAACATGCTCGACACTGCTCGGTACTCGCCCGAGCATCACGCTACTCGGGATGTTCGGCGAGCACCGACCATTTCCGGGTTACTCGGGCGGGAGCTCGGGTCTCCGCCCTGCATGTTTGGCTCTCTTTACAGAGCCAATGAACATGCATGGCTTGCCAGCCAGTCACTGTAATGCTGCAGCCATGTTGGTTGTGGGCATTACAGAGATTGGCTGGCCGCACAGCGTCACCTCGAGTATTTAAAACCGGGCGCCGCCATCTTGGACACAGTCACTCCGGATTAGACAGTGTAGGGACAGCGCTGCTGATTTAGGGAGAGATATAAACTGCGAAATATTTAGTGTAGGGTCTGTAAAGGCTGCCAGAACAAACAAACAGTCCTTTTCAGGACTAATATCCATCCCAGATACCAGGCAGGCAGGCTGTATAGGAGACACAGTGGTTATACCAGCAAACGCTGCATTACAGTCCTGTGTGCTCCTGTTGCTCAAATTGCTGGACTTAGCACCAGGTGTCGGGGGCCAGGAAAAATCCTTTTTTTTCCATCTAAATCTTCCTTTTTTTTTCCTCCTTCACACTGTACAAATACCCGTCTTATTAACCTTTTGGTGAGTCCCCCCTCCCCCTTCCCCCAAAAAAAGCGTGTCTCTGATTTTTCAGACAAAAATATAACTGTTGAAAATAGTCTGGTGTAGGCTAGAGAAACAGAAGTGTTGTTTTGCACTTCCACGGTTCAAACCTCTGTATTATCCATTTTGGGCCATTTTTATCTAAAAAAAAAGCAGTTTGAGTGTGTCGCTCACTGTTCCGCCGCAAATATCTCTATTTAAAAAAGTGTGGTATACCCCAGTAAACAATAACTGTGGTTTTCCTCTTCCACGGTTCTAATCTACTCTTTATTACCCTTTTTCCATTGATAGTGCAAGTGTAAGCTATTTTACTTCATTTACAATGGGCAAGGTGCGTGGCAAGGGACGTTGAAGTGGACGTTCTGGTGATGGTTCGTGCAGAGGACAGGGCCGTGGCCAAGGTGAAAATGTGCCACAACCAACAGCCACATCTTCTCGCTCCCACTTCTTGACCGAATTACTAGGGACGCACAGAACAACACCAGTATTGAGAACTGATCAGTGTGAACAGGTTATTGATTGGATAGCAGACAATACTTCCAGTTACCTGGGCACCACCACCTCCGGTCTGTCTTCCACACGGTCAACTCTTAGTAGCCGTGAGTCTCGACCGCATACTCCTCCTTACCCTGATGCTCCTTCCTCCCACCATGCCGAGTGTCGTCAGACAGCAAGTGATCCCACACTTGGACACTCTGAAGAGCTGTTCACTGGTCCATTTCCATATTTGGGCCCATCGCCTGATACGCTTGAAGTGGTGGAAGAGGAGATCCCATGTTGCGATGCCCAAATATTTGAACAGCCACGGCCACAGGAAGTCGACGTTGGCAATCTGTCACAAGAGGTGGACGATGACGAGACACAATTGCCAGGAAGTGAGGAGGAGGATCGTGGTGTGCAAGTGGAAGAGGAGGAGGTGGTGGATGATCTAGTAACTGACCCAACATGGAAGGAGGACATGCAGAGTGAGGCCAGCAGCACACAGGGGGAGGGAGGCAGAGTACCCCAACAGGCAGGAAGAAGCAGTGTGGTGGCCGCAGACAGAAGGCAGGCAACCGTTCCCCATAACACCAACACAAGGGACGTTGCCAGAACAAGCGGTAGGTCTTCCAGAGTCTGGAATTTTTTTAAAGACTCTGCTGATAACCCCAAAAAGGCGACATGTTCCACATGCCTTGCCAGCATCAGCAGGGGTGACAAAACTACCAGCCTGACCACCACCAGCATGATCAGGCACATGGCAGCAAAGCACCCGACTTTGTGGGGCGAAACCCAGGGTCAGCGGGTGTCACCACTGCTTCTTCCACTGTTGTGCGTGCAATAGAACCCCCTGTTGTGTGTGCAAGGCAATCCCCTGTCCATACTGCTTGTAAAGATTCCCCCTCCTCTCAGTCTTCACTTGTTATGGCAGTTTCTCAAGAAACAGCATCAACGTCCACGTCCACGTCCCACCGCAGCGTTCAATTGTCCATATCTTCTCATCCATCCTCCCAGTGGATGGCCATGGAACAATGAGGTGGAATAAGATTCTACAGGTGAACAACTGGCTACGTCGATGGTGCCGTCAACAAGGATTTGGATTTCTGGATCACGGAATGAATTACCTATACGATGGACTACTTGCTAGAGATGGGGTGCACCTTACGAAGACTGGAAAACATGTATTTGGAAGTCGCCTTGCTACACTCATCAGAAGAGCTTTAAACTAGAACAATGTGGAAAGGGAAGCAAAAGGCCAGAAAAAGCTATACAGCTGACAAATACTATTGAGATCTCTGCTACTGGAAGTGGAAAGGAAGAACAAAGACAAAACAATTTAAATAATAAAAATATGGGAGGAAGAGAAACCAATCACAAACTAAAATGTTTTTATACAAATGCACAAAGCATGGGCAACAAACAAGGAGAATTGGAACTACTAATGCAGGAAAAGGAATATGATGTCATTGGAATCACTGAAACTTGGTGGGACGATACACATGATTGGAATAAAAGGCTAAAAGGATACAACGTATTTGCAAGAAACAGACTTGATAAACGAGGAGGAGGTGTTGCATTGAATGTTAGAAAAACGTATATCTGCACAGAGATTGAAGCTTCAGAGACTGGGAGTTCTGTGGAAACTGTTTGGGTAAGAATACAAGGAGAGAACAACGGAAAGGACACCATTGTAGGCATTTACTACAGGCCACCTGGGCAAGCTGAAGATATGGATGAACTCTTTATGTATCAAATGACCAAGTTCTCCAAAAAATATGACGTAGTGGTCATGGGAGATTTCAACTATCCAGACGTTTGTTGGGAATCTCTCTCAAGTAAAACTAACAGGTCAAGCAAATTCTTATCCTCTCTTGCTGACAACTTTATCTTCCAAAAGGTAGGGGAGAAAACAAGGGGATCTGCTACTTTGGATCTAATCCTTATAAACAGGGAGGAAATGGTTGAGGAGGTAAAGGTGGCTGGGACCCTAGGAGGCAGTGATCATGCTATTATAGAATTTTGGATAACTAGAGGAGGAAGACATGTGAAGACTCAAACTTCAAGGTTAGATTTTAGAAAGGCAGATTTTAAGAGACTCAGAAAGAGAATAGGAGGGATCCAATGGCTGGATGTCCTTAAGGACAAAAATGTCCAGGAAGGATGGGAAATTTTTAAAAATGAGATTCTCAAAGCACAATCGTTAACAATCCCGAAAAGTAGGAAGAATGGGAAGCATTTAAGGAAACCAGGATGGATGAACACAGAACTTAAACACATGCTAAAAAGAAAGAAAGAAATGTTTATTAAATGGAAAGAGGGAGGCATATCTAAAGAAGATTATAATGCAGTCTGCAGATCCTGTAGGGCACGTATCAGTTTAGCTAAAGCTGACAATGAATTAAGGCTTGCAAGAGATGTCAAAAGCAATAAAAAAGGATTTTGGGGGTATGTCAAAAGTAAAAGAAAAGTCAAAGATGCTATAGGATTTTTACAGGATGAAAATGGAGAAATGGTAAGGGAGGATGTTGAGAAGGCCGAACTTTTTAATTCCTATTTTGCATCTGTTTTCTCTCAGAAAGAAAATGTAACATCAACTGATCTTCACTGTCCTTTTAAAGGAATAGAAGAATCCAAGTTATCTGTAAACAGAAAGATTGTGAGGGAATATTTAGCTAACATATATGAGTTCAAGTCTCCAGGTCCAGATGAATTACACCCCAGAGTACTGAAGGAGATCGTAGAAGAAATTTTAGAACCACTCTCCATAATCTTTGAAAATTCTTGGAGAACAGGAGAAGTCCCAGAAGACTGGAGAAGAGCAAATGTTGTTCCTATCTTCAAAAAGGGGAAGAAGGTGGACCCAGGGAACTATAGGCCGGTGAGTCTGACTTCTATACCAGGAAAGATCTTTGAACAAATTATTAAACAACATGTATGTAAGTACATGGATAAGAATGAAGTGATTAACCAGAGTCAGCATGGGTTTGTAACTAACAAGTCATGTCAGACTAACTTAATTTCCTTCTATGACAGAATCACTGACTGGGTGGATCAGGGAATTGCTGTAGATATAGTATATCTTGACTTCAGCAAAGCATTTGACAAAGTATCTCACACCATCCTTATTGAAAAAATGACCAAGTATGCAATGGACCAGGCAACTGTTAGGTGGATTCATAACTGGCTTAGTGATCGGACTCAAAGGGTGGTTGTAAATGGCTTCACACCCAGCTGGATGAATGTCTCAAGTGGGGTACCACAGGGCTCCATCCTGGGACCTGTATTGTTCAACATCTTTATCAATGATTTAGATGAAGGAATTGAGGGTAAACTGATTAAATTTGCTGATGACACAAAGCTAGGAGGGATAGCTAATACTAGAGAAGAGAGAGAGAGGATTCAAAAAGACCTAAATAAACTGGAGCAGTGGGCAGCAACCAACAGAATGGTTTTTAACAGGGAAAAATGCAAAGTACTACATCTGGGCAATAAAAATGAAAAAAGCATATACAGAATGGGAGGAATAGAGCTAAGCAACAGTACATGTGAAAAAGACTTAGGTATACTAATAGATCATAGACTAAACATGAGTCAACAGTGTGATGCAGCAGCAAAAAAGGCAAATACAATTCTGGGATGTATTAACAGAAGCATACAGTCTAGATCACGTGAAGTCATTATCGGTCTTTACTCCTCTTTGGTCAGACCTCATCTGGAATACTGTGTACAGTCTTGGGCACCACATTTTAAAAAAGACATAGACAAACTGGAGCAAGTTCAGAGAAGAGCGACCAGAATGGTGACTGGTCTGCAAACCATGTCCTATGAGGAACGGTTGCAGGATTTGGGAATGTTTAGCTTGCAAAAAAGAAGACTGAGAGGAGACTTAATAGCTGTCTACAAATATGTCAAGGGCTGTCACATTGTAGAAGGATCATCTTTATTCTCATTTGCACAAGGAAAGACTAGAAGCAATGGGATGAAACTAAATGGGAGGAGACACAGATTAGATATTAGAAAAAACTTTTTGACAGTTAGGGTGATTAATGAGTGGAACAGGCTGCCACGAGAGGTGGTGAGTTCCCCTTCAATGGACGTCTTCAAACAGAGGCTGGACAGACATCTGTCTGAGATGATCTAGTGAATCCTGCTTTGAGCAGGGGGTTGGACCAGATGACCCAGGAGGTCCCTTCCAACTCAACCATTCTATGATTCTATGATTCTATGATATCCCAGACCTTTGAACGAAAGCGGAAATTTGCAGCTGACGCCCCACAGGCCACAGTCCTAAATTCGCACATTTCACGACTGCTTGCATTGGAAATACTGCCTTTTAGGCTGGTGGAGACGGAATCCTTCCGCAATCTTATGGCGGTGGCCGTCCCTCGGTACTCGGTCCCCAGCCGACACTATTTTTCCCGGTGTGCCATCCTCGCACTACACAAGCACGTGTCCCAAACCATCTGCCTCAACAACGCAGTTACTGGGAGAGTCCACCTGACAACGGACACGTGGACAAGTGCTTGTGGCCAGGGACGGTACATCTCTCTGACGGCACACTGGGTAAACATAGTGGAAGCCGGGACCCAGTCGGACCTTGGGACGGAACACATCCTCCCCACACCGAGGATTGCGGGCCCTATGTCAGTCAGAGTTGCCCCCACAGTGTACAGCTCCTGCGCATCCTCCTCCTCCTCCTCCTCCTCATGTTCAGCCTCAATCTCAGATATCACCACATCAGTTACAAGCTGGAAGCATTGCAGTACTGCCTCCGCCAAGCGGCAACAGGCTGTGCTGAAACTCATAAGCTTAGGTGATAAACCTCACACTGCTTGTGAGTTGTGGACAGCTGTGAAAGAGCAGGCAGATCTGTGGCTGAGACCGCTGAACCTACATCCCGGCATGGTCGTGTGTGTCAATGGCCGTAACCTGGTGGCGGCTCTGAGGCGAGGTGAGATCACACACGTACCATACCTGGCTCATGTGCTTAACCTCGTGGTTCAGCGGTTTCTTAAATCGTACCCCGAGTTGCCAGATCTGCTCGTGAAAGTACGCCGCCTGTCAGCTCATTTTCGCTAGTCGGCTACAGCTTCCGCCGCCCTTGCTGTGTTGCAGCAGCGTTTGCAGCTTTCGGCACACCGACTGGTGTGTGATGTCCCCACACGTTGGAACTCTACCCTCCTCATGTTGCAAAGGATTTGTGAGCAGAAGAGAGCAGTTGTGGAGTACCAGCTGCAACAAGGCCGTCGATATTCAGGTCAGACTCCACACATAAGACCTCAGGAGTGGACCTGGATGTCTGACATATGTACCATCCTGACAAACTTTGAGGAGGCCACCAAGATGGTGAGTGGCGATGACGCCATCATTAGTGTCAGCATCCCACTTGTCTGTCTTTTGCAACGCTCTCTGCTGAGAATTAAAGAGGAGGCATTGCAGCCAGAGTATGATGAGATGGATCAAGAAGCTGTAGCGGGCGATTACACACAGCCCAGCCTAATCTCATCCCAACGTGCATTGGGGGACAATAAGGGAGAGGAGGAGGAGGAGGCGGAGGAGGAGGAAGAACAGGAGATGCTATCATGCGTTGTAGACGGTAGTACCTGTACAAGTGTCATACCGTCGGTTCAGCATGGGTGGCCTGAGGACAGGGGGGAGGAGGAAGAGGAGGAGGAGGAGGAGGAGGAGAGCATGGTCAGTCATCATCTTGGTGAGAACACGGAAATCTTGCCCGTGACCAGTCTGGCACGCATGGCTGACTTTATGTTACTCTGCCTTAACCGTGACCCTCGCGTTGTCAAAATGTTGGGTGACAGTCATTACTGTTTGGTGACACTTGTAGACCCCCGCTACCAGGAGAACTTTCACTCTCTTATTCCTGAGGTGGATGGGTCTACAAAAATGGGGCAATACCAGAAGGCCCTTGCTGCAGAACTCTTAAAAAATTCCCATCTGAACACGCTAGCGGCAGAGGTCACAGTTCGTTGCCCAACCAAGGCGAACAGGCGAGAGAGATGCAACTCCAATCCAGCAGAGGAAGGGGAACACTGTCAACATTCTGGGACAGTTTTCTGACACCCGCCCAGCTTAAAGGCCCTGAGGCGCGGGGTACTCTCACAAGAAGTGGAAAGTTTCAAAAGATGGTGAGGGAGTACCTTGCCGATCGTACCAGCGTCCTTCGTGATTCCTCTGTGCCTTTTAATTATTGGGTATCCAAGCTGGACACTTGGAATGAACTCGCTCTGTACGCCTTGGAGGTCCTGGCCTGCCCTGCCGCTAGCGTGTTATCGGAGCGTGTTTTTAGTGCCGCTGGGGGAATTATAACTGATAAGCGCACTCGCCTGTCAACTGACAATGCTGACAAGCTGACCCTTATCAAAATGAACAAGGGCTGGATTGGGCCAGACTTCTCATCACCACCAAATGACAGCAGAGTAACATAAAGTTAAATCCACTGTGTTATTTCGGGAGGTGTATTCACATGCACCGCTTCACACCCACACATGGGTATACGCTACATCGTTTCGGCTGTTTAATCTTCTTCTCCTTATCCTCAGCCTCCACCACAACTATACCACCAGGGTGCCAGCATTGCAAGTTCCTCCGTCCTAATTTTTGGCAGCTTTTGCTGGGAAAGCATAAGCAAATACCATGGGACACCCACTCCCCAATAATGGGACTTATGTTTGTAATATGCTGTACTGCATGGCTCTTGTAAGGGGCATTGCAAGTTGCTCCGTCCTAATTTTTGGCAGCTTTTGCTGGGAAAGCATAAGCAAATACCATGGGAGGCCCACTCCCCAATAATGGGACTTATGTTTGTAATATGCTGTACTGCATGACTCTTGTAAGGGGCATTGCAAGTTGCTCCATCCTAATTTTTGGCAGCTTTTGCTGGGAAAGCATAAGCAAATACTATGGGAGACCCACTCCCCAATAATGGGACTTATGTTTGTAATATGCTGTACTGCATGGCTCTTGTAAGGGGCATTGCAAGTTGCTCCTTCCTAATTTTTGGCAGCTTTTGCTGGGAAAGCATAAGCAAATACCATGGGACACCCACTCCCCAATAATGGGACTTATGTTTGTAATATGCTGTACTGCATGGCTTTTGTAAGGGGCATTGCAAGTTGCTCCGTCTAAATTTTTGGCAGCTTTTGCTTGGAAAGCATAAGCAAATACTATGGGACACCCACTCCCCTATAATGGTACTTATGTTTGTAATATGCTGTACTGCATGGCTCTTGTAAGGGGCATTGCAAGTTGCTACGTCCTAATTTTTGGCAGCTTTTGATGGGAAAGCATAAGCAAATACTATGGGAGACCCACTCCCCAATAATGGGACTTATGTTTGTAATATGCTGTACTGCATGGCTCTTGTAAGGGGCATTGCAAGTTGCTCCGTCATAATTTTTGGCAGCTTTTGCTGGGAAAGCATAAGCAAATACCATGGGAGACCCACTCCCCAATAATGGGACTTATGTTTGTAATATGCTGTACTGCATGGCTCTTGTAAGGGGCATTGCAAGTTGCTCCGTCCTAATTTTTGGCAGCTTTTGCTGGGAAAGCATAAGCAAATACTATGGGAGACCCACTCCCCAATAATGGGACTTATGTTTGTAATATGCTGTACTGCATGGCTCTTGTAAGGGGCATTGCAAGTTGCTCCTTCCTAATTTTTGGCAGCTTTTGCTGAGAAAGCATAAGCAAATACCATGGGACACCCACTCCCCAATAATGGGACTTATGTTTGTAATATGCTGTACTGCATGGCTCTTGTAAGGGGCATTGCAAGTTGCTCCGTCCTAATTTTTGGCAGCTTTTGCTTGGAAAGCATAAGCAAATACTATGGGACACCCACTCCCCTATAATGGTACTTATGTTTGTAATATGCTGTACTGCATGGCTCTTGTAAGGGGCATTGCAAGTTGCTCCGTCCTAATTTTTGGAAGCTTTTGCTGGGAAAGCATAAGCAAATATTATGTGCGACCCACTCCCCAAATATGGGACTTATGTTTGTAATATGCTGCTCTGCATGGCTCTTGTAAGGGGCATTGGAAGTTGCTCCGTCCTAATTTTTGGCAGCTTTTGCTTGCAAGGCATAAGCAAATATTATGGGACACCCACTCCCCAATAATGGGACTTATGTTTGTAATATGCTGTACTGCCTGTGACGCGCCCCCTGGGCCGTGTGTACATGTGTGTGGGATACCCGGTGCCGGGTCTCTGGGGTCTGTAGTCTCCGTGGCGGTGACCCAGTCCCGTGGCTCAGGCTGGTCAAACCAGTGGCATTCTTTCTTAGGTTTTGAGGTTAATTGTCCGACTGCGCCACCCGTGGATTGCGGTCAGGGAGTACCACCGCTGCAAGGCAGACCGCTGAGGCTGGTGTTTTGTGCGCAGCATAGAATGGGATAACTCAGGGCAGTGAGTGTGGATGATGGGGGTGATGGTGCACGAGCGCAGCAGGAATGACTCAGAGTCTTTGCAGTGCAGTTCAGGGTCTTTACTGATGATTATAAGGTAGACCCTCCCGGGAGTACTGGCTAGCATAAGAGGCCTGGTCAGTCTGTGAGCAAGCAGGAGTTCCCCTGGCCAGGTGGAGTTGTAGGCCTCGCCGTCTGTCTGCACTCTTCCTGGCTACCTTGCTGTAAGCGGGTTGAAGTAGCCCACGTCCCTGAGTGTACCATGTAGTGCTCACCCGTATGGCTGGTGACTTGGGGCCTTTTGTTAGCCTCCGCTCCACGACTGCGGTGCTGGTCCCTTGCTTGTGACTGAGCCTCCGGGCTTCTATGGCCAGAGGACCTGAAATCCCCTGCCGGCTGGTTTCTGCTGCTGGATATATAAGTCCTCACAGCTTCGGACTCCTGTGTCCTGTTCCTATTGTCTTCTGCCAGGGCGAGCTCTGCTCTGCTTCCAGCCCCTGGTCTTTAGCTCCTAGCTCCTACAGAGCTCCTTGCTGTTACTTTCCCTTGCTCTCACTCTGACTCGGACTGTTCTCTGACTCACTCAACCCCACCCCAGATCCAGTTTATAAGGGCAGAATTCTCCCCTCCCAGGACTGGGGCAGGAGGATGTTGCATGTTTAAGGGATCCTGACCAGGAAACCTCCCACTTGCTCTCCGGCGTAATATCTCTATTACTGTGGTGACCAGATCCCTGGGGTGCCACACATGGCTCTTGTAAGGGGCATTGCAGTTCCTCATAATTTTTGGAAAGCCTTCCATTCACTGCTTAGGCCAACAGTGCATGGGAGACCCAGTTGCTATAAATCGAAAAAAAGGTTTAGTTAACGCCCTCTGACCTCCATGTCATTTCCAAGGGGCATTGGAGTGGCTCGAAATTTTTGGTAGGCATTGCACTCACTGTATGCCTTATAACTGCGTAGCCGAACCACTCCTTTTGTTACAGAAACATATCCTACAAGACATATCTGGTTGACTGGCCTGATATTGATGTGAATGGTCCCTGTTCCTCCTGCTCTTTCTCCTTTGCCACCACCTCATCCATCATTCATCACCTGAAGCTTTGTTTTAACGGGAGTCATAGAACTGGGATAGTAGCAGGAAAACATCCAGCAATCCTCGGAGGAGGTAGGATATGCGCCAAAACGCGGACCACCTCAGGCCTAGCCGCTACTACATACATGCGCTTGCATTCCAAGAAAACAAAGCAGATGCTAACTTCTATCATCATCATCATGCTCCTCACCTAGGCACTCTCAACTCCCCTGATGGAGAAGCCAGGGCCCACCGGAGGAGTCTGGCTCTCTGGTGGGCTCATCCAATGCTGCCCTAAAGCAGGCCAGGCTAAGAAAAGTGTGGGGGAAGGTGACAGGAGAAATCAGGGCGGCTGGGGACCGAGTATGGACACCTGGCCGCCTCCTGGCGGCTGGGGACCGAGCGTGGACACCCGGCCGCCGGGTGGCAGGGGACAGAGTATGGATACCTCGCTGCCGAAGCAGCCATGAGGTAGTGGCCAGCTTCGGCCTCCTCCAAACTAAAAGGCCCCATTTCAAGTGAAAGCTAGCAGTATGGTATTGCAGCCTGCGGGTGGGTTTGTGGTTGGCTGCATATTTTCGCTTGCATTGCAAGGAATGGGGGAGGTACAATTGAACACTGCCCTGGGACAAGGACTTGCACGGGGATAGTTGCAAGTCTGCATCTTCTGATGCGGCAAGCATCACTTCTGATGGGCACACTTTTAGACAGTGACCTGGGGGTCAGAGATGCTTCCAGGGGTCTTCCCCATGCTGATCCCTTGTCTTTTCAGCACTGTATGCATGTGTCACACAGCACATGGCCAGATAAGGTTGTAAAATGTTAAAATGACATTTCCCGGTGAACGCATTTGTCACGGTTGAAAGCAATACAAAAGTGCAAAAACGCATGAAAAATGCTACTTGTGAGCATAGTCCAAGGTGTGGAGGAGTATTTTTGTTTTTGGTCATTTATTTTACCTTATAAACAAGTTTTTACCCTGGAAAGGAAATTCCTTAACATATTTCACAGGAAAACCGTTTCAGTTTCGTTTTTGAACGTTTTATTGTCAGCCCGCAAAAGTGGCTTAAAACCTCTTACCACGTTGTTGACAGCAGTGACCTGGGGGTCATAAATGCTTCCAGGGGCGATCCCCAAGCTGCCCCCATGTCTTTTGAGCACTGTCACTATCGTTTTGGGCACTTTTAAGGCTTTCTACAGACTGCCGGGGGTGCTGCCGCAAAAATGCTCGGGTCTCTCTTAGACTAACATTGGGCTCGTTGCTCGGGTCGAGCACCCGAGTATCACGGTAAGCTCGGCTCGAGCTTCGAGCACCCGAGCATTTTAGTGATCGCTCAACACTATCAGTCGTCATCTTGGTGAGGACACGGAAGTCTTGCCCGTTACCAGTCTGGCACCCATGGCTGACTTTATGTTACGCTGCCTTAACCGTGACCCTCGCATTGTCAAATGTTGGGTGACAGTCATTACTGGTTGATGACACTTTTAGACCCCCTCTACAAGGAGAAATTTCACTCTCTTATTCCTGAGTTGGAAAGGTCTACAAAAATGGGGCAGTACCAGAAGGCCCTTGCTGCAGAACTCTTAAAAAAATTCCCATCTGAACATGGTAGCGGCAGAGGTCAGAGATCGCTGCCCAACTAAGGCATACAGGCGAGAGAGACGCAACTCCAATCCAGCAGAGGCAGGGGAACACTGTCAATGTTCTAGGACAGTTTTCTGAGACCTGCCCAGCTTACAGGCCCTGAGGCGCAGGGTACTCTCACAAGGAGTGGAAAGTTTCAAAAGATGGTGAGGGAGTACCAGCGTCCTCCGTGATTCCTCTGTGCCTTTTAATTATTGGGTATCCAAGCTGGACACTTGGAATGAACTCACTCTGTATTCCTTGGAGGTCCTGGCCTGCCCTGTCGCTAGTGTGTTATCGGAACGTGTTTTTAGTGCCGCTGGGGGAATTATAACTGATAAGCGCACTCGCCTGTCAACTGACAATGCTGACAAGCTGACCCTTATCAAAATGAACAAGGGCTGGATTGGGCCAGACTTCTCATCACCACCAAATGACAGCAGAGTAGCATAAAGTCAAATCCACTGTGTTATTTCGGGAGGTGTATTCCCATGCATCGCTTCACACCCACACATGGGTACACGCTACCTCATTTCGGCTGTTTTTTGCTCTTCTCCTTATCCTCAGCCTCCACGACCACTATACCACCAGGGTGACCGTGGTCCATGTTGCCAGCATTGCAAGTTCCTCTGTCCTAATTTTTGGCAGCTTTTGCTTGGAAGGCATAGGCAAAGACTATGGGAGACCCACTCCCCAATAATGGGAATAATGTTTTTAATATGCTGTACTGCATGGCTCTTGTAAGGGACATTGCAAGTTCCCCCTTCCTAATTTTTGGCAGCTTTTGCTTGGAAGGCATAGGCAAAAACTATGGGAGACCCACTTCCCAATACTAGGAATAATGTTTTTAATATGCTGTACTGCATGGCTCTTGTAAGGGGCATTAAAATCGTCTTGTTAAGCTACTGTGACCTCCACTTCTCTTCCAAGGGTCGTTAATATTGTCTTTTTATTCCACTGCGACCTCCACCACTCTTCCAAGGGGCATTAAAAGCGTCTTGTTAAGCTACTGTGACCTCCATGTCTCTTCCACAGGGCGTTGATATTGTCTTTTTATTCCACTGTAACCTCCACCACTCTTCCAAGGGGAATTGATATTGTCTTTTTATTCCACTGCGACCTCCACCACTCTTCCAAGGGGCATTAAAACCGTCTTGTTAAGCTACTGTGACCTCCACGTCTCTTCCACGGGGCATTGATATTGTCTTTTTATTCCACTGTAACCTCCACCACTCTTCCAAGGGGCATTAAAACTGTCTTGCTAAACCACTCTGAACTCCACGTCTCTTCCAAGGGGCATTAAAACCATCTTGTTAAGCTACTGTGACCTCCACATCTCTTCCAAGTGGCATTAAAACTGTCTTGTTAAACCACTCTGAACTCCACGTCTCTTCAAAGGGGCATCAAAACCGTCTTGTTAAACCACTCTGAACTCCACAGCTCTTCCAAGGGGCATTGACATGTTGTTTTAATTACCTCTAACCTCCACGACTCTTGCAACGGGCATTGCATTTCCTCCTAATTTTTGTCAGCTTTTGCTTTTCAATGCATAGGCGAACACTAAGGGAGACCCACTCCCCAATAATGGGTAGAAGGTTTTTAAAACGCTGTAATCCACGTCTGTTTCAAGGGGCATTGCAGTGCCTAATAATTTTTGGAAAGCCTTCCATTGCCTGCTTAGGCCAACAGTGTACAGGAGACCCAGTTGCTATAAATGGAAAAAACGGTTTAGTTAAGGCCCTCTGACCTCCATGTCACTTCCAAGGGGCATTGGAGTGCCTCGAAATTTTTGGTAGGCATTGCATTCACTGTATGCCTTATAACTGTGTAGCTGAACCGCTCCTTTTGGTACAGAAACATGTCCTACAAGACATGTGTGGTTGGCTGGCCTGATATTGATGTGAATGGTCCCTGTTCCTCCTGCTCTTTCTCCTTTGGCACCACCTCATCCATCATTCATCACCTGAAGCTTTGTTTTAACGGGAGTCATAGAACTGGGATAGTAGCAGGAAAACATCCAGCAATCCTCGAAGGAGGTAGAATATGCGCCAAAACGCTGACCACCTCAGGCCTAGCTGCTACTACATACATGCGCTTGCATTCCAAGGAACAGAAAGCTAAAGAGATGGATGGCCTCATGATCATGAATAATTTACTCGTTGTGTAGGAGGCCGACCACTGCTGCTGTCTACCTTCTGAACTTTTTGTTGAAGCCTGATTGACCCAGGACCCGCAATCCTCTATGTCTGGAGGACGTGTTGCATCCCAGTGTCCAACTATGTCCCGGCTTCCACAATATTACCCCAGTGTGAAGGCGTCAGTGAGATGGACCATTCCTGGCAACATTCACTTGTCCACGTGTTTGTGGTTAGGCTGTCCTTCCCACTAAATGCACTGGGGAGGGCACAGGTAATGTTTTGGTATGCGCGCTTGTGTATAAGGCGCACCGGGACAAATAGGGGCGGCTGGGGACCGTTTATGGACACCCGGCCACCCCCACGCGGCTGGGGACCGTGTGTGGGCACCCGGCCGCGGGGCGGCTGGGGACTGAATATGGACATCCGTCCGCCCCCTGGCGGCTGGGGACCAAGCGTTGACATCCGGCCGCCGGGAGGCTGGGGACTGAGTATGAATACCAGGCTACCGACGCAGCCATGACGTGGTGGCCAGATTCCACCTCCACATGCCTAAAAGGCCCAATTTCAAGTGCAATCAAGCTAGCAGTATGGTATTGCAGCCTGGGGGTGGGTGGGTGTTAGACTGCATACTTGCGCTTGGATTGCAAGTTATGGGGGAGGTACAATTGAACACTGCCCTGGGACAAGGACTTGCACGGGGATAGTTGCAAGTCTGCATCTTCTGATGCGGCAAGGATCACTTCTGATAGGCACAGTTTTAGGCAGTGACCTGGGTCTTCCCCATGCTGTTCCCATGTCTTTTTAGCACTGTATGCATGTGTCACACAGCACATGGCCAGATAAGGTTGTAAAATGTTAAAATGACATTTCCCAGTGAATGCATTTGTCACGGTTGAAAGCAATACAAACGTGCAAAAACGCATAAAAAATGCTACTTGTGAACATAGCCCAAGGTGTGGAGGAGTATTTTTGTTTTTGGTTATTTATTTTACCTTATACACAAGTCTTTACTCCTGGAAAGGATGTTCCTTAATCCCTTTCCGACCTAGTCAGTAATAGTACGCACCAGGTCGGGAAGGCCGGTTCAGCGGGGGCTCCGGCGGTGAGCCCGCACTGAAGCGAGCACATGTCAGCTGATTATTGGAATCGCAATCCACCCGCGGCTGTTAACATGTTAAATCTCTGACAGTGGCATTTAACTCGCGCTTCCGGGAGTCCTAAGCACCGCCCATCAGTGACCCCGTCACGTGATCGCAGGTCACCAATGGGTGGGCATGACAACTCAGGGTCTACAGCAGACGCCTGTGGTTGTCATGTCTCTATTGCTATGAGCGCCACCTAGTGGTCAGCGCTCATAGCAAGTGAGCATTTCTCCTGCATACAAGCGATCTGCTCATCGCTTGTATGCAGTAGAAGCAATCAGACAACTGCTGCTTCTAGTCTCCTCTGGAGACTATAGAAGCAAGCAGAAAGTGTAAAAAAAAAGTTTTTAAAAAAATAAAAAAAATATATAAAAGTTTAAGTCACCCCCCTTTCGCCCCATTCAAAATAAAATATATATATATAAAAAAAAAACCACATACACATATTTGGTATCGCCGCGTTCAGAATCGCCCGATGTATCAATATAAAAGAAGAATTAATGCAATCAGTAAACGGCGTAACGAGAAAAAAATTTTAAACGCCAGAATTAAGTTTTTTTGGCCGCTACAACTTTGCAATAAAACGTAATAACGGGTGATCAAAACATCGGATCTACCCCAAAATGGTATCAATAAAAACGTCAGCCCGGCACGCAAAAAATAAGCCCTCACCTGGCCCCAGATCCCGAAAAATGGAGAAGCTAAGGGTCTCGGAAAATGGCGTCTTTTTTTTTGTTTTTTTAGCAAGCTTTGGATTTTTTTTTCACCACTTAAGTAAAAAAGAACCTATACATGTTTGGTGTCTATGAACTCGTAACGACCTGGAAAATAATGATGGCAGGTCAGTTTTAGCAATCTGTGTACGTGGTAAAAAAAGGACCCAAAAAACAACTGTGGAATTGCATTTTTTTTGCAGTTTCACTGCACTTGGAATTTTTTTCCCATTTTCCAGCACACGATATGGTAAAACCAGTGATGGTGTTTAAAAGTACAACTCGTCCCGCAAAAAATAAGCCCTCACATGGCCATATTGAACGAAAATATAAAAGTTCTGGCTCTGGGAAGAAGGGGAGCAAAAAAGGAAAACACAAAAACAGAAAGACCCATGGTCGTTAAGGGGTTAACATATTTCACAGGAAAGCACTTTAACTTTCGTTTTTGAACGTTTTATTGTGAGCCTGTAAAAGTGGCTTAATACCTCTGACCACGTTGTTGACAGCAGTGACCTGGGGGTCAGAAATGCTTCCAGGGGCGATCCCCATGCTGTCCCCATGTCATTTGAGCACTGTCACTATCGTTTTGGGTACTTTTTAGACTTTCTACAGTCTGCCGGGGGAGCCGCCGCAAAAATGTTCGGGTCTCCCATAGACTAACATTGGGCTCGTTGCTCGGGTCGAGCACCCGAGTATCACAGTGAGCTCGGCTCGAGCTTCGAGCACCCGAGCATTTTAGTGCTCGCTCAACACTAATGCTATTATCACAGCTGATTTTGGTAGGTGTTACCCTTGGCAGCTTCCCTTGACTGTTTTTCCTTGAAAAGTGCAACATTTATTCAGTACTTTATGCTATGACTAAGGGTCAAATATGATCCGAAACGCGTAAGCCTACACATGCTTTTATCTCTGTTGGAATTGTATTTTTTAACGATGGATTAAATTAAGGCTTTTTCTAATTTTTCTACATCGGGGGCTGGAAAACTATTTTTTACTATACAGTAATAGGGTATGCAGTGAGTCCAATGGCTGACCAATTTTAGTAAAAACCCCACTAAGAATTTAAAGACACATAGAGCAGGGCCACAGTAATGACAAATTCCCATAAGAAAGGAGAGAGTCTGCTATACAGTATAGGGTATGCAGTGAGTCCAAAGGTTGAACAATTTGAGGAAAAGCACCCACTAAGAATTAAAAGACACATAGAGAAGGGCCACTTTAACGACAAATTCCCTTTAGAAAGGAGAGAGTCTGCTATACAGTTATAGGGTATACAGTGAGTCCAATGGCTGACCAATTATAGGAAACACCCCACTAAGAATTTAAAGACACATAGAGAAGGGCCACAGTAACAAGGTACGACATCTTCCCATTAGAAAGGAGAAAGTCTCCTATACAGTTATAGGGTATGCAGTGAGTCCAACAGCTGACCAAATTTAGGAAAAAAACCCTAACAATTTAAAGAGACATAGAGCAGAGCCACAGTAACGACAAATTCCAATTAGAGAGGAGAGAGCCTCCCATAGTGTTGGCCTATGCAGTGAATGCAAGGGCTGCCAAAAATTTGGAGGCACTTCAATGCCCCTTGGAAGAGACGTGGAGGAGGACCTCATAAAAAAATGTTCCCATTTGAAAGGAGCGGGCCTCCTATACTTATAATGCCCATGCACAAGTGAATGGGCTGACTAAAATTTACCCCTGGGGGGTATACATGAACATACTGTATAAAAATGTTTTTTTACGGGCATCATAAACACCCTTTAAAAAAATCATGTGGGTGTTGCATCACGGACCACAGTGACCCTGGTGATATGGTGGTGTAGGAGGAGGACAAGAGTAAATAGCCAAAATCAGAAAGCGTATACCCATGTTGGGAATACACCTCCCAAGAAAAGACACTGGATTTGAGTTTATGTTACGCTGCTATCATTTGGTGGTGTTGAGAAGTCTGGCCCAATCCAGCCCTTGCTCATTTTTATAAGAGTCAGTCTGTCAGCATTTTCAGTTGACAGGCGGATGCGCTTATCAGTTATAACTCCACCAGCGGCACTAAAAACCCGCTCTGATAAAACGCTGGCGGCAGGGCAGGCCAGGACCTCCAAGGCATAAAATGCCAGTTCATTCCACATATCCAGCTTGGATACCCAATAATTATAGGGCACAGAGGAATCACGGAGGACGTTGGTGCGGTCGGCAAGGTACTCCCTCTGCATCTTTCAATACTTTGCACTCCTTTTGAGAGTACCCCGTGCCTCAGGGCCTGTGCGATTGGAGGGTTTGAGAAGACTCTCCCAGAACGTTTGACAGTGTTCCCCTGCCTCTGCTGGATTGAAGTTGTGTCTCTCTCGCCTGTACTCCTTGGTTGTCCAACGAAGTGAGCCCTCTGCCACTAGCGTTTTCAGATGGGAATTTTTTTAATAGTTCCACAACAAGGGCCTTCTGGTACAGCCCCATTTTTGTAGACCTGTCCGCCTCAGCAATAAGAGATATAAAGTTCTCCTTGTAGCGTGGGTCTAGAAGTGTCACCAACCAGTAATGACTGTCACCCAAAATTTTGAGAATGCGAGGGTCATGGAAAAGGCAGCGTAACATAAACTCAGCCATGCGTGCCAGACTACTAACAGGCAACACTTCCGTGTCCTCACTAAGAGGATTACTGACCATGCTCTCCTCCTCCTCCTCCTCCTCTCTGTCCTCTGGCCATCCATGCTGAACAGAAGGTATGACAGCTGTGCAGGTAGTACCGTCTATAGTGCAAGAAACTAGCTCTTGTCCTTCCTCCTCCTCCTCTTCCTCATTGTCACCCAATACACGTTGGGATGAGATGAGGCTTGACTGTGTGTAATCACCTTGTATGGTTCCTTGCTCCATCTCATCGTGCTCCGCCTGCAATGCATCCTCTTTGATTTTGAGCAGAGAGCACTTCAGAAGTCAGAGAAGCGGGATTGTGACCCTAAATATGGCATCATTGCCGCTCACCATCTTGGTGGAGTCCCCAAAGTTTTGGAGGATGGTACATATGTCTGACATCCATGTCCACTCCTGAGGTCTTATATGTGGAGTCTGAACTGAATATCGACGGCCTTGGTGATGCTGGTACTCAACAACTGCCCTCTTCTGCTCGCAAATCCTTCCCAACATCTGCAGTGTAGAGTTCCAATGCGTGGGGACATCACACACCAGTCTGTGAGCCGTAAGCTGCAAATGCTGCTGAAACACTGTAAGGGCGGCGGAAGCTGTAGCTGACTTTCTAAAATGGGCACACAGGCGGTGTACTTTAACAAGCAGATCTGGCAGCTCCGGGTAGGATTTGAGAAACCGCTGAACCACAAGGTTAAGCACATGGGCCAGGCATGGTACGTGTGTGAGCTCGCCTTGCCTCAGAGCCGCCACCAGGTTCCGGCCATTGTCACACACGACCATGCCTGGCTGTAGATTCAGCGGTGTAAGCCACAGATCTGCCTGCTCTTTCCGAGCTGTCCACACCTCTTCAGCATTGTGCGGTTTTTCACCTAAGCATATTAGCTTCAGCACTCTCTGTTGCTGCTTGGCCGAGGCAGTGCTGCAGTGCTTCCAGCTTATGACTGTTGTGTTCATTTCGGAGATGGAGGCTGAAGAGAAGGAGGAGGCTGAGGAGGATGAGGTGCAGGAGCTGTAGACCGTAGGGGCAACCCTGATTGACCTAGGGCCCGCAATCCTTGGCGTCGGGAGGACGTGTTCCGTCCCAAGGTCCAACTGGGTGCCGGCTTCCACTATGTTAACCCAGTGTGCCGTCAGCGAGATGTACTGTCCCTGCCCACAAGCACTTGTCCAAGTGTCCGTGGTTAGGAGGACAAACGCGTTGTTGAGAGCACAGCTAATGTTTTGGGACACGTGCTTTTGTAATGTGTGGACGGCACACCGGGAGAAATAGTAGTGGCTGGGGACCGAGTACCGAGGAACGGTCGCCGCCATCAGGTTGCGGAATGCTTCCTTCTTCACAAGCCTAAAAGGCAACATTTCGAGCGCAAGCAGTAGTGAAATGTGAGAATTTAGTAGTGTGGCCAGTGGGGCATTGGCTGCATATTTGCGCTTGCATTCCAAGGACTGGGGTATGGACATCTGAATGCTGCGCTGGGTCAAGGACATGGACGTGCTTCCTGATGCTGCTACTTGAGAGTGCGCAACGACAGGTGCAGGGCAGGACACATCTTTGCTTGCACCATGGACAGGGGATTGGCTTGCATGCACAACAGCGGAAGAAGCAATGGTGCCACCTGTAGACACTGTTCCAGGACCCTGGGTTTCGGCACACAAAGTCGGGTGCTTTTCTGCCATGTGCCTGATCATGCTGGTGGTAGTCAGGCTGGTCGTTTTGCCACCCTTGCTGATGCCGGCCTGGCAGGTGGTGCAATTGACCTTTTTGGGGTCTTTGGCAGAGTCTTTAAAAATCAACCAGACTCGGGAAGAGGTCTTCCTAACAGTTGTACTGGCAACTTCCTTCGTGTTGGTGTTACGGGGAACGGTTGCCTGACTTCTGTCTGCGACCACCACACTGCTTCTTCCTGCCTGTTGGGGTGCTCTGATTCCCTCCCCCTGTGTGCTGCTGTCCTCGCTCTGCATGTCCTCCTGCCAGGTTGGGTCAGTTACTATATCATCCACCACCTCGTCTTCCACTTCCACACCATGGTCCTCCTCCTGACTTTCTAGCAATTGTGTCTCATCATCGTCCACCTCTTGTGACACTTTCCCACCGTCGCCTTCGTGTGACCGTGGCTGCTCAAATATTTGGGCATTGCTACACGCGATCTCCTCTTGTCCTGCTTCGAGTGAAACGGGCGAGAGGCCCGAATCTATAAATGTAAAAGTGAACAGCTCTTCAGAGTGTCCAAGTGTGGGATCAGTAGTCTCCGGGCACTCGGCATCGTTGGAGGAAGGAGGATCAGGGTTAGGAATAAGCGGTCCAGACTCACGGCTACTGAGACTTGACCGTGTGGAAGACAGGGTGGTGGTGGTGGCTAAGCATTATCCGCTATCCAACCAACACCCTTTTGACACTGCTCTGGGTTCAATAGTGGTGTGCTGCGGTCCCCTAGGAATTGGTACAGGAAGGTCAGGCGAGAAGATGTGGATGTTTGTTGTGGCACAATTTCAGCTTGCCCACGGCCTTGTCCTCGGCCTCTGCATGCACCATCACCATCACGTCCAGTTCCCCGTCCCTTACCACATGCCTTGCCCATTTTAAATGAAGGACAGTATCTTCCACGCTCACTACAAATGACTGAGTTTGGAGCGAACTTATATGTGATCCGTGTGACGGAGAAAACAGAGTTTTAAATACCTGCCCTGTAGGTAAATAGTTTGAACAGCAAACTGGTGTGAATTGCTTCACTAACACACTAAAGGAAATTTTTAATGGAGGCCAGAAATGACAGTATTTTCTGACAACGTATATGTAATCCGTTTGACGGAGAAAACACAGTTTTAAATAGCTGGATTTCTAGCGTTGTAATATGGAAAGGACCTGGCTGTTTTCTGCAGTGCCAACAAGCAAATGGAGCAGAAAAATGATTTTCTCTGGATTGCTTTTTAAGCAAATAATGAGGATTAAGATCCAAAAAAAAGTTTTCCTGGCCCCTGAGACCTGGGCCTTTGTATAGAAATATCTAACAGCAGCAGAAGGCAGAATTGCACTGCAGTCTGCTATATACCCCGCCTGCCTGCCTATATACACTGCTTGCCTAATATCTCTGCAGATGGATTAGTTAGTCCTCAAAAGGACTGTTTGTTAAAATAGATATGTGTAATGTACGTTTTTTCTCCCTACACTACCTAATACACAAGCAAATCTCTCACTGACGCAGAAGCACCTCTCCCTACTCTGCCTGATTCTGGAGTGATTGTGACAAGCACATCGGCGCCAGGTCTGATATAGACCTGATGACGCTGTGCAGCCAGCTAATCACTGTAATGCCACAACCAACATGGCTACGGCATTACAGTGAGTGGCAGGCAATCCCTGCATGTTGATTGGTGCTCTTTAGGGAGGGGACCCGAGCTACCATGAGCAATCCCGGAAATACTCGGCAAGCGCCGAGCATCTCGAGCAGTGAAATGCTCGGGCGAGCACCGAGCAGTAGCGAGCATGCTCGCTCATCACTACTCGCTACTTTATAGCAAGTATCTTGTGTGTATCTGGTTCTGGTTGTCCTGTTTCCCTGCCTCCGTCTCTACCTCCTGTGTTTTTGCTATCTTCCTGTGTTTCCCTGTCCCTGTCTGTTCCATGTGAACAGAGCCCTGTCCTGTCTGTCCACACCTGCGGCTCTGCTCTGCCCTGCTCCACTCCCCCCCCGCACCTGTGGCTCTGCTCTGCTTCCCATCCGAACCTGCGTCTCTTCTCTGCTCTGTCCTGCTCCGCTTCCCCTCCTCACCTGCGGCTCTGCTTTGCTCTGCTCCGCTTAACAGTTTGCTCAGGCCATGGTCCCCGTTGAGTCCCACGGCCCTTCGCTCTCAAAGACATTTGAATCCTTCTTTGGCGAATACATGCACCAAGAAAATGTTTTTTTCCCAAGCTGAGGTCCAGGCGATTTACGCACCAGCCCAAATGTAGCTATCAGCACTCGTTCCTGCGGATCCTCCATGGTATTATGGGGATCCAAAACAAAGCCGTGCGTTTGTGGAGCAATGCATGCTGCATTCCAAATTCTAGGCTCACTATTTTCCCACTGATCGGGTTAAAGTAGCATTTCTGATGTCCTACCTAGCGGGTAATGCATTGAATTGGATCACCTCCCTATGGGAAGCAAGGGATCCTATCATCTCTGACCTACAGGCCTTCCTGGTGGCCTTTCTTATGGTCATTGATGACCCTGACCCTTCTGCTAATACTTCCTCTTCCAATATACTGGAGCAGTCTAGATGGGTGACGTGTGAAGAAAGCCCTCCTGTTCCGCAGCATGAAAAGGCAGCTACCCACTCAAAATCCATGGATGATAACAGTGTTCAGCAGACAAAGCAGAATACTTTCCTTCCCAACTCTAAAAGGCAGTCCAGACGAGCAAGACATAGAGGAAAGCCATCACGTCAGGTACTGTCCTCCCAAAGACCCCTTGTTTCCCAGCCTGTAGAGGCAGCTTCCCGCGCAGAATCCATGAAGGTTGACCATGTTCGTCAGGCAAAGCAGAAGCCGGAACTCAGTCATGAAATTGGATTGCGGTATCGCTGCGGTTGTATGGAACACCCTAAAGGTCTTTGTTCTGCGAAGCTTGTGGAGACCCAAAGCCTCGGGCCAGTAGGAGAGTCTGCCCTTGGCATTAGTGTTTTCTCTCCACAGATTACTGTGACTGTCTCCGTGGCAAGTGAAGGCCTCGAATTAACCGGAAGTTTCGGGCTGAAAGCCTTGAAGAGTCCGTGTCTGATCCCCGTCCGACAACTCCAGAATCCGGTTTGGGCCTTGTCAAGGGTAGGACGAGCCCTACTCAGAAACAGTCAAAATATGTCTGTACAAATTAAGCTCCAGATTGGAGCACTACACATGAAGATCACATTCCAGGTGATGTCTGGTTTACCCACAGGTCATCCAGAGCAGAGATCTCTAGTGCCCGATCAGGTCTGGAGATCCTGCATGGTGTTTCCTGGGGGACTGCTGAGTTACAAGGGGTGTCCAGTCCCCATATCTTCAAGACAGTCAGCAATGTCTTCTTCTTCTTCACCAGATCTGCTAGTCCCTGACTCGATGTGCGCTGAAGTCTCCGAAGGAAGGGAAGCGGAGGCGATGTCCCCACACTGTTTCGACGATTGTACCAATGATCTGGCTTCAGGTACCGCCCCGCCTTGTAGACATGTCATCTCAGAGACCAGACTGAAGATGGTCCCGAAGCAAAGATCTTCCATCTATAATAAGTTTGACATTAAGTCCATCAAGGCGGTGGCTACCCCCAAGTCTCTACACATCTCCTACCAGGCGGAGGACCCCCAGTTGTCTTTTGAATCCTCCGGGGTGCTACCTGATGTTAAAAAATGGAGAGAGACTTTCCTACACCCTGTTCCTGGTACTTCGCCCACTTCATCCAGTTAGCTTGGCAAAGTGTACGTCAAGGCGGTGGTTACCCCCGAGTCTCTGCACCCCTCCAACCTTGGGGAGGATCTCCAGTTGTCCCTTGAATCCTTTGGAGTGCTACCCGATAATAACAAATGGAGAGAGACTTTAATATGTCCTGTTCCTGGTACTTCGTCCACTTCATTTGATGCTGAGGATGGCTCGATGGGAGGACGCATCCTAGTCACCAAGATGGTGAGACCTGTCTCGTTCCCTCTAGTGGACAGAAGAGGTAGTCTTCTTGAAGAGATGTCTTGGGAGTCCATTGAGAAGAATCGGCCTCCAATTTCTCTGCAGAAAATCCTTGTGGGGTTGAAGAAGAGGGGGCGTAAAGGGGGGGTACTGTAACATCCCTGGCGGCGTGCTAGCATGGCTTACTATCTCCTACCATGCAAAACCACCAACTTACCTACCAGTCCAGGCTGTGCACTATGCTCCTCTACTTGCTGTGTGCATGTCTCTTGTCTGCTGGCTTAGGGCGTCGGCGGCGCTGGAACTTCCTGATTCTTAAAGTTACAGTGTGTGCAGTCCTAATGCGTCCCCAACCTATTGCTGTGAGTCACTGGATACTTAAAACCTCCTCCACCCAGTAGGAGGTGCCTGAGCAACACTTTCTTACAGTGTGTTCTGTGCCACTGTGAGTTGCCAGGTCCTGTCCTGAATCGAATCTGTTTACGCCACCCTGGTGCCTGAGTACCCAGGCCCGTTACCTGTATCTTTGACTTCTAGTCTATTTCTGACACCCTGGGGGCTGAGTACCCAGGCCCGTTACCTGTATCTTTGACTTCTAGTCTATTTCCGCCACCCTGGGGGCTGAATGCCCAGGCTCGTTCCTGTATCTCGTTCCTGTGTCAGTTCCTGTCAGAACTGTGTCCTAGCCCATTACCTGTTTGTCTCTATGTCCGATCCTTCCCTTTTCCTGCAGTGTCTGAGCCAGTACCTAACTCCTACTCGTTTTCTCTGTACTTCTGTTTGTGAGTTTTGTGTCCACTCGCTACAACATAGCAAGTACCTTGCGTGTATCTGGTTCTGCTTGTTCTGTTTCCCTGCCTCCGTATCTACCTCCTGAGTATTAGCTATCTTCCTGTGTTTCCCTGTTCCTGTCTGTTTCATGTGAACAGAGCCCTGTCCTGTCTGTCTGCACCTGCGGCTCTGCTCTGTCCGCTTCTCCTCCACACCTGTGGCTCTGCTCTGCCCTGCTCCGCTTCCCCTCTGCACCTGCGGCTCTGCTCTGCCCCGCTCTGCTTCCTCTCCACACCTGCGGCTCTGCTCCGCTCCACTTCCCCTCCGCACCTGCGGCTCTGCTCTGCTTCACTTCCCCTCTGCATCTGTGGATCTGCTCTACCCTGCACCACTTCCCCTCCACCTCTTCCCCTCCGCACCTGCGGCTCTGCTCTGCTCCGCTTCCCCTCCGCACCTGCGGCTCTGCTCTGCCCTGCTTCTCTTCCCCTCCACACCTGTGGCTCTGCTCTGCTCCGCTTCCCCTCCACACCTGAGGCTCTGCTTTGCTCTGCTCTGCCCTGCTCCACTTCCCCTCGGCACCTGCGGCTCTGTTCCTGTATCCCAGTCTGTACTGGTCCCTATCTAGTCTGTTTACCTATCTGCCAGTACCCGCCTGTCTGTATACCTGCCGTGCATGCCAGTACCCGCCCGTCTGCATACCAGCCAAACCTGCCCGTTCCTGCATTCCCTGGTGTGGGTCAACAGCTGTGTGACCGGGGACTGATCTGGAGTAGCACCTGGGCCACCTCCCACGTCCGTCCTTGAACCACGGAGTCGATTAAGCCATCATCCGTCCGTGGTCGGATCTGGCGAGGTCATTAGTCACGCCCCTCTAGGCACTCCTCGGCCACTCGTTTTTCTTTACTTAGCTGCTTTTTTCTTGCCATAATACAAATTCTAACAGTCTATTCAGTAGGACTATCAGCTGTGTATCCACCTGACTTCTGCACAGCACAACTGATGGTCCCAACCCCATTTATAAGGCAAGAAATCCCACTTATTAAACCTGACAGGGCACACCTGTGAAGTGAAAACCATTTCCGGTGACTACCTCTTGAAGCTCATGAAGAGAATGTCAAGAGTGTGCAAAGCAAAAGGTGGCTAGTTTGAATAACCTAGAATATAAGACATATTTTCAGTTGTTTCACACTTTTTTGTTAAGTATATAACTCCACATGTGTTAATTCATAGTTTTGATGCCTTCAGTGTGAATGTACAATTTTCATACTCATGAAAATACAGAAAAATCTTTAAATGAGAAGGTGTGTCTATAGATATATAGATAGATAGATGATAAATAGATAGATGGATGGATAGATAGATAGTATATGGATAGATAGATAAACAGAGATATATGGATAAATGGATTAATAGATAGATAGACAGATATATTGACAGATAGATAATAGATATATGGATAGATATATAGATAGATATATGAATGCATAATACACTACTCAAAAATATAAAGGGAACACTCAAATAACACATCCTAGATCTGAATGAATGAAATATTCTCATTGAATACTTTGTTCTGCACAAAGTTGAATGTGCTGGCAACAAAATCACACAAAAAATCATCAATGGAAATCAAATTTATTAACCAATGGATGCCTGGATTTGGAGTCACACACTACAGGCTGATCCAACTTTGATGCAATGTCCTTAAAACAAGTCAAAATAAGGCTCAGTATTGCGTGTGGCCTCCACGTGCCTGTATTACCTCCCTACAACGCCTGGGAATGCTCCTGATGAGGTTGCGGATGGTCTCCTGTGGGATCTCCTCTTAGACCTGGACTAAAGCATCCGCCAACTCCTGGACAGTCTGTTGGTGGATGGAGCGAGACATGATGTCCCAGATGTGCTCAATCGGATTCAGGCCTGGGGAATGGGCGGGCCAGTCCATAGCTACAATGCCTTCATCTTGCAGGAACTGCTGACACACAGCAACATAAGGTCTGGCATTGTCCTGCATTAGGAGGAACCCAGGGCCAACCGCACCAGCATATGGTCTCACAAGGGGTCTGAGGATCTAATCTCAGAACCTAACGGCAGTCAGGTTACCTCTGGTGAGCACATGGAGGGCTGTGTGGCCCTCCAAAGAAATGCCACCCCACACCATTACTGAACCTCTGCCAAACCGGTCATGCTGAAGGATGTTGCAGGCAGCAGATCACTCTCCACGGCGTCTCCAGACTCTGTCACGTCTGTCACTTGTGCTCAGTGTGAACCTGCTTTCATCTGTGAAGAGCACAGGGCACCAGTGGCGACTTTGCCAATCCTGGTGTTCTGTGGCAAATGCCAAGCATCCTGCATGGTGTTTGGCTGTGAGCACAACCCCCATCTGTGGACGTCAGGCCCTAATACCACACTCATGGAGTCGGTTTCAAACCGTTTGTGCAGACACATGCACATTTGTGGCCTGCTGGAGGTCATTTTGCAGGGCTCTGGCAGTGCTCCTCCTGTTCCTCCTTGCACAAAGGCAGAGGTAGCGGTCCTGCTGCTGGGTTGTTGCCCTCCTACGGCCCCCTCCACGTCTCTTGGTGTTCTGGCCTGTCTCCTGGTAGCGCCTCCAGCCTCTGGACACTATGTTGACAGACACAGCAAACCTTCTTGCCACAGCTCGCATTGATGTGCCACCCTGGATGAGCTGCACTACCTGAGCAACTTCTGTGGGTTGTAGAGTCTGTCTCATGCTACCACGAGTGTGAAAGCACAACCAACATTCAAAAGTGACCAAAACATCAGCCAGAAAGCATTGGTACTGAGATGTGGTCTGTGGTCCCCACCTGCAGAACCTCTCCTTTATTGAGTGTGTCTTGATAATTGCCAATAATTTCCATCTATTGTCTATTCCATTTGCACAAGAGCATATGAAATTGATTGTCAATCAGTGTTGCTTCCTAAGTGGACAGTTTGATTTCACAGAAGTTTGATTTACTTGAAGTTATATTCTGTTGTTTAATTGTTCCCTGTATTTTTTTGAGCAGTGTATATAGATAGATAAATAGATAATAGATATATATATATGGATAGCTAGATATATAGATAATAGATAGATGTACAGATAGATATAAATATGTTAGATATATAATCCGTGCTTTGTGTCTGTACCTTACTGTTCATGCCATTTATTAATAAACTATTAAATTTCTGGAAAAAAAATAGAGTGGGGTCCCCCATAATTTTATTAACCAGCAGAGGGAAAGTGGACAGCTGGGGCAGATGTTTTTAGCGTGGGAAGGGGGTAATACCCATGGAGCTTCCCAGGATACTAATATTAGCCCCCTAGCCTTTACTGGCTATTAAAATGGGGGACCCCAAAAAAAAATTGTAGGGTCCCCCTATTTTAACAGCTAGCAAAGGCTATACAGACAGCTGTAGGCTGATATTAATAGCCTATCTGTCGATTGATCTATCTATCTTTCCATCCATCCATATATCTATTATCTATCAGCTATCTATCCATAAAAAATTGGAGGCAGCATGCAAGCAGAAAACGAAAATGTTATTTAATACCCCATGTGGCTGTGGCAACGTTTCGATCCAATATTGTGGACCTTTCTCAAGCTTGAGAAAGGTCCACAATATTGAACCGAAACGTTGCCAAAGCCACATGGGCTATTAAATAACATTTTCATTTTCTGCTTGTGTGCTGCCTCCAATTTTTTGTGGATGTTTATAGGTCTGGTATGTACCTGGGTGGATTTGCACCTCCTGCCATTTTGTGCTGCTTTTGATTTTATCTATCTATCTATCTATCTATCTATCTATCTATCTATCTATCTATCTATCTATCTATCTATCTATCTATCTATCTAATATCTATATTAGACAGATAATTAGATAGGTCAATAGATAATACATAAATAGATATATGGATAGATAGTCTATGTATTAACTATTGACCTATCTAATTATGTATCTATCAGCGGACAGCTGGGGCGAGTGTTTTTAGCCTGGGAAGGGGGTAATACCCGTGGAGCTTCCCAGGCTACTAATATCAGCCACCAGCTGCATACTTAGCCGTTACTGGCTGTTAAAATGGGGGACCCCCAAAAAAATTTTGACATGGGATCCCCCTATTTTAAAAGCCAGCAAAGGCTAGGCAGACAGCTTGGGGCTGATATTAATAGCCTAGAAAGGGGCCATGAATATTGCCCCCCTCCGAGGCTACAAATAGCAGCTTTCAGATGCCCCAGAAATGGCGCATCCATAGGATGTGCCAATTCTGGCACTTAGCCTCACAATTGCCATGGCCCTATAGTGATGGCAGTGGGGTTATAGAGTTGGGGTTGATGTCAGCTTATAATGCCAGCTGACATCAACCCAAGGTTAGTAATGGAGAGGCATCTATAAGACCCCCCCATTACTAACCACATAGTAGAAGTGAAAGTAAAATAAAGACACCCACACTCAGAATAAAATACTTTATTTGAAATAAACACAGACACCTTTTAATGTTCTAAATTAAATTATACTTACCATCACCCCCATTCCAGCATATGCCATTGTCACCTGCAATGAAAGTAAAATAATAAAGCAACCTCATTCTTACCTTTCCGACATGAGGAAGATCCATGTGTCCCACAACGTGTCCAGCTCTGCTACATCTGGACGGAAGGCTGGATTGAAGCAGGACGCGACCATCCAGCCTGCCATCCTGCACAAACCCTGAGGAGAGCAAGCATACTTGCGCTCCTCAGTGACTCGCAGTGGCATCAATGAGCTGAGTTCAACTTACATGAACTCAGTTCAACTGATTGATGTCACCACAAGCATGGGAAAATACTCACCGCGCAAGTGCTGACCTCATTTGCCGGCACTGAGCGTCAGTGTATTGCCGGCTGCTGAATAGAGCGGTCACATTTTACCATGTGGCCTTTCTATTCAGGGGATCGTCGTGGAACTCTCGATATTAGGACTGTGAGGATGAGGTTGATTTATTATTTTACCGTTATTACAGGTCATAGTGATGAGCGAACATCACTGTGTTCGACAACCTTAGCGCTCGGCTAGTATTTTCAGGTTGCTCAGGCGGGAACTCGGGTCCCCTCCCTGCACGTTTGCCGCTCTTTAGAGAGCCAATGAACATGCAGGGATTGTCAGCCATGCACTGTAATGCCATAGCCATGTTGGTTGTGGGCATTACAGTGATTGGCATCATCAGGTCTATATAAGACTTGGCTTCGCTGTGCTCATCACAGTTTACTCCTGAATCTGGCAGAGTAGGGAGAGGTGCTGCTGCGTCAAGGACAGGTTTGCTTCTTTATATTTAATAAATGTATTCCACAACATACAGTGGGGAAAAAAAGTATTTAGTCAGCCACCAATTGTGCAAGTTCTCCCACTTAAAAAGATGAGAGAGGACTGTAATTGACATCATAGGTAGACCTCAGCTATGAGAGACAAAATGAGAAAACAAATCCTGAAAATCATATTGTCTGATTTGGAAAGAATTTTTTTTTTAAATTTTGGTGGAAAAAATGTATTTGTTCAATTACAAAAGTTCATCTCAATACTTTGTTATATATCCTTTGTTGGCAATGACAGAGGTCAAACGTTTTCTGTAAGTCTTCACAAGTTTGGTACACACTGTTGCTGGTATGTTGACTCATTCCTCCATGCAGATCTCCTCTAGAGCAGTGATGTTTTGGGGCTGTCGCTGGGCAACACAGACTTTCAACTCCCTCCAAAGGTTTTCTATAGGGTTTAGATCTGGAGACTGGCTAGGCCACACCAGGACCTTGAAAAGATTCTTACGAAGCCACTCCTTTGTTGCCCTGGCGGAGTGCTTGGGATCATTGTCATGCTGAAAGACCCAGCCACATTTCATCTTCAATGCCCTTGCTGATGGAAGGAGGTTTGCACTCAAAATCTCCTGATACATGGCCCCATTCATTCTTTCATGTACACGGATCTGTCGTCCTAGTCCCTTGGCAGAGAAATAGCCCCAAAGCATGATGTTGCGACCCCCATGCCTCACAGTAGTTATGGTGTTATTTGGATGCAACTCAGCATTCTTTCTCCTCCAAACAAGACGAGTTGTGTTTCTACCAAACAGTTCTACTTTGGTTTCATCTGACCATATGACAATCTCCCAATACTCTTCTGGATCATCCAAATGCTCTCTAGCAGACTTCAGACGATCCCGGACATGTAACGGCTTAAGCAGGGGGACATGTCTGGCACTGCAGGATTTGAGTCCATGGCGGCGTAGTGTGTTACTGATGGTAGCCTGTGTAACGTTGGTCCCAGCTCTCTGCAAGTCATTCACTAGGTCCCCCCGTGTGGTTCTGGGATTTTTGCTCACCGTTCTTGAGATCATTTTGACCCCACAGGGTGAGATCTTGTGTGGAGCCCCAGATTGATGAGATTATCAGTGGCCTTGTATGTCTTCTATTTTTTAATTATTGCTCCCACAGTTGATTTCTTAAAACCAAGCTGCTTGCCTATTGCAGATCCAGTCTTCCCAGCCTGGTGCAGGGTTACAATTTTGTTTCTGGTGTCCTTCGACAGCTCTTTGGTCTTCACCATAGTGGAGTTTGGAGTGTGACTGTTTGAGGTTGTGGACAGGTGTCTTTTATACTGACAACAAGTTCAAACAGGTTCCAGTACTACAGGTAATGAGTTGAGGACAGAGGAGCCTCTTAAAGAAGAAGTTACAGGTCTGTGAGAGCCAGAAATCTTGCTTGTTTGCAATTGACAAAATACTTATTTTCCACC
This sequence comes from Phyllobates terribilis, assembly GCF_046119375.1. Classification (NCBI taxonomy): domain Eukaryota; kingdom Metazoa; phylum Chordata; class Amphibia; order Anura; family Dendrobatidae; genus Phyllobates; species Phyllobates terribilis. The sequence goes on along the minus strand of NW_027362769.1, from coordinate 15,045,779 downwards.
AAAATTGAAAAAAAAAATTCTTTCCAAATCAGACAATGTGATTTTCAGGATTTGTTTTCTCATTTTGTCTCTCATAGTTGAGGTCTACCTATGATATCAATTACAGGCCTCTCTCATGTTTTAAGTGTGAGAACTTGCACAATTGGTGGCTGACTAAATACTTTTTTTCCCCACTGTATATATACTGTATATCCAACTGAACTAACAGTCCTTCTGAGGACTAATCCAGCTGCATATAATCAGTGCTAGGCAGGCAGGCAGTGTTTGTGGCAGACTGCAGTGTATGATACAGCATAAGAGGGTCCATTGAACGTCCTGTATGCTGCTGCTGTAATAATTACAGATATTTGTAGACATAGCCCCAGATATCAGGGGCCAGGGCAAATTTTTTTTTATCTTAATCCTGGTTATTTGCTTAAAAAGCAATCCAGAGTACACAATTTTTCTGCTCAATTTGCTTGTTCTCACTGCAGAAAAAAGCCAGATCTGTTCCATATTTCAGCGATAAAAATCCAGAAATTTAAACTGAACGTGGAAAATATTGGTTTCCTTTTCCATTCTGGTGCAGTCTGTCAGTCAAGCTATTCACGCTAGGTGTCTGTGAAGAATAGTATTAGCAAATTACAGGCCAGCTATTTATAACCATGGTTCTCTGTCAGACATATCACCTATAAGACTGTTCCAAAATCAAATATTTCTTCCATTTTCATTCCGTTGCAGTGTGTCGGTCAAGCTATTCACACTAGGTGCTGTGAAGAATAGTATTAGTAAATTACAGGCCTGCTATTTAATACCGTGGTTCTCTGTCAAACATATCACCTATAAGACTGTTCCAAAATCAGACATTTCTTCCATTTTCATTCTGTTGCAGTGTGTCAGTCAAGCTATTCACAATCGGTGTCTGTGCAGAATAGTATTAGCAAATTACAGGCCTGCTATTTAAAACCGTGGTTCTCTGTCAGACATGTGACCTATAAGACTGTTCCAAAATCAGACATTTCTCTTGAACGTGGAAAATACTGTCCTCCATTAAAAATGGGCAAGGTGCGTGGCAAAGAACGGGGAAGTGGAAGTGATGGTGATGGTGCATGCAGAGGCCGCGAAAGTGGCCGTGGGCAAGCTGAAATTGTGCCACAACAAACACCCACATCTTGTCGCTCGACCTTCCTGTTCCAATTACTAGGGGACCGCAGAACACCACTATTGAACACAGAGCAGTGTCAAAAGGTTGTTGGTTGGATAGCTGATAATGCCTCCAGTCACTTTGCCACCACCCCCCTGTCTTCCACACGGTCAAGTCTCAGTAGCCGTGAGTCTGGAACGCATATTCCTCACCGTGATCCTCCTTCCTCCCACCATGCTGAATGCCCAGAGACAACTGTTCCAACACTTGGACACTCAAAAGAGCTGTTCACTTTTCTATTTGTAGATTCGGACCTCTCACCCGGCCAGCTTCAAGCGAGTCAAGAGGAGAACGAGTGTAGCTATTCCAGAATATTGAAGCAGCCACGGTCATACGAAGGCGATGGTGGGAAAGTGCAATTACTGTTGCAAGAGGTGGATGATGATGATGATGCATGAGACACAATTGCCAGAAAGTCAGGAGGAGAACCAGGGTGCATGGAAGACGAGGTGGTGGATGATATAGTAACTGATCCAACCTGGCAAGGGGACATACAGAGCTTGGACAGCAGCACACAGGGGGAGGGTGGTGTAGCACCACAACCGGCAGGAAGAAGCAGTGTTGTGGCTGCAGACACAAGGCGGGAAAGCATTCCTCATAATGCCAACAAGACGGAAGTGGCCAGTACAACTGCTAGGTCTTCCCGAGTCAGGTTTTTAAAGACTCTGCAGATATCCCCAAAAAGGCCATTTGCACCACCTGCCAGGCCGGCATCAGCAGGGGTAGCAAAATTAGCAGCCTGACCACCACCAGAATAATCAGGCACATGGCAGCAAAGAACCCGATTAAGTGGGCCGAACCCCAGGGTCCAGCAACAGTGTCTGCTGGTGACACCACTGCTTGTTCCGCTGCTGTGCATGCAAGTGAATCCCCTTTCCAAGGCGCATGGCAAGATGCCTCCCACCCTGCACCTGTCGTTGAACACTCTCAACCTGCACCATCACAAATCACGTCCACGTCCTTGTCCCAGCGCAGCATTCAGTTGTCCCTACCCCAGTCCTTGGAAAGCAAGCTCAAATACGCAGCCAACGCCCCACAGGCCACCCTTCTAAATTCACACATTTTGCGAATGCTTGCGCTTGAAATGTTGCCTTTTAGGCTCATGGAGATGGAAGCTTTCCGCAACCTGATGGCAGCGACCGTCCCTCGGTACTGGGTCCTCAGCCGCCACTATTTCTCCTGGTGTGCCATCCCCGCATTACACGAGCACGTGTCCCACAACAATGCAGTTACTGGTAAAGTCCACCTAACCACGGACACATGGTCAAGTGCTTGTCGGCAGAGGCGGTATATCTCACTCACGGCACACTGGGTTAATATAGTGGAAGCTAGGACCCAGTCGGACCTTGGGACGGAACACATCCTCACGATGCTGAGGATTGGGGCCCTACATCATGCAGGGTTTCCCTCACATTCTACAGCTCCTGCACCTTCTCCTCCTCCTCCTCTTCAGCCTTCATCTCCAAAATGACCATATCAGTCGCAAGCTGAAAGCACTGCAGCACTGCCTCGGCCAAGTGGCAACAGGCAGTGCTGAAATTAATATGCTTAGGTAACAAACCGCACAATGCTGAAGAGTTGTGGACAGCTCTGAAAGAGCAGGCAGATCTGTGGCTGACACCGCTGACCCTATAGCCAGGCATGGTCGTGTGTGACAATGGCCGGAACCTGGTGGCGGCTCTGAGGTGAGGCGAGCTCACACACGTACCATGCCTGGCCCATGTACTTAACCTCGTGGTTCTGCGGTTTCTCAAAACCTACCCGGATCGGCCAGATCTGCTTGTCCAAGTACGCCGCCTGTGTTCCCATTTTATAAAGTCAGCTACAGCTTCCCCCGCCCTTGCCGTGCTTTAGCAGCGTTTGCAGCTACCAACTCACCGACTGATCTGCGATGTCCTCACGCATTGGAACACTACATGAGAGATGTTGGGATAGATTTGTGAGCAATAGATGGCAATTGTTGACTACCAGCATCAAAAAGGTCGATGGTATTCAGGTGAGACTACACACATAAAACCTCAGGAGTGGACATGGATGTCAGACATTTGCACCATCCTCCAAAACTTTGAGGACTCCACCAAGATGGTGAGTGGTGATGACGCCATAATTAACCTCACCATCCTGCTTCTCTTGAGCAAGGAACCATACAGGGTGATTCCACACAGCCTAGCCTCATCTCATCCCAACGTGGTTTGGGTGACAATGAGGAAGAGGAGGAAGAACAGGAGCTAGTTTCCTGCGCTATAGACGGTACTACCTGCACAACTGTCATACCGTCTGTTCAGCGTGGATGGCCTGATGACAGGGAGGAGGAGGAAGATGAGGAGGATGAGGAGGATAGCATGGTCAGTTGTCCTCTTGGTGAGGACACAGAAGTCTTGCCTCTTTGCAGTCTGGAATACATGGTTGAGTTTATGTTACGCTGCCTTTCGCGTTTCCCTCGCGTTGTTCAAATTTTTGGTGACAGTCTTTATTGGTTGTTGACACTTCTAGACCCACGCTACAATGAGAACTTTCTGTCTCTTATTTCTGTGCAGGACAGGCCTAATAAAATTGGGCAGTACAAGAGGGCCCTTGTGGAATTATTAAAAAAATTCCCATCTGGAAATGCTGGCGGCAGAGGTCACAGTTCGTCGGACAACTAAGGAGTACAGGAGAGATAGACACAAATGCAATCCGGCAGAGGCAGAGGAACACTGACAAATTTCTGGAATAGTTTTCTCAGACCCTCCCATCGCACAAGCCCTGATGCGTGGGGTACACTCCCAAGGAGGGAAAAGTAGAGGCAAATGCCGAGGGATTACCTTGCCGACCGTACCAACGTCCTCCGTGATTCCTCTGTGCCTTATAATTATATTGTATCCAAACTGGACACGTGGCATGAAGTGGCTCTCTATGCCTTGGAGTTCCACGCCTGCACTGCCGCTAGCGTTTTGTCAGAGCTCATCCACCTGTCAACTGAAAATGCTGACAGGCTCTTATAAAAATGAACAATGGCAGGATTGGGCCAGACTTCTCAACACCACCGAATGATAGCAGCATAACATAAATTCAAATACAGTGTCTATTTTTTGGGAGGTCTAACTCTATTCATATGCACCTCTGTCTTCACACCCAGACATAGGTATATGCTTCCAGATTTTGTCTTTTGCTCTTGTCCTCCTCCTTCTACACATCCTCATCCTCCACCACCATATTACCATCATATGTACCATATCAACATATCTACATCTCTTGCAAGGGACATTGGAGTTCCTCCAATTTTTTGGCAGCCGTTACTTCACTGCATAGGCAAACAGTATGGGAGACGCACTTCCTAATAATGGGAACATTGTTTACAGGAGGCCCTCTGACCTCTACGTCTCTTGCAAGGGCAGTGGAGTGCCTCCAAATTTTTGACAGCCATTTAATGGGAATATTTTGTCACTGAGGCCCACCTCTATGTGTCTTTAAATTGTTAGCAGGGTTTTTCCTAAATTTTGGCAGCCATTGGACTCACTGCATACCCTATAACTGTATAGCAGACCCTCTCCTTTCTAATGGGAACATGTCATTACTGGGGCCAGCTCTATGTATCTTTAAATTGTTAGTGGGGTTTTTCCTCAATTTTGGCAGCCGTTGCACTCACTGCATACCCTATAACTGTATAGCAGAACATCTCGTTTCTTAAGGGAACATGTCATTACTTTAGTCCAGCTCTATGTATCTTTAAATTGTTAGTGGGGTTTTTCCTAAATTTTGGCAGCCGTTGGACTGACTGCATACCCTATAACTGTATAGCAGACCCTCTCCTTTATAATGGGAACATGTCATTACTGTGGCCCAGCTCTATGTGTCTTGAAATTGCTAGCAGGGTTTTTCTTAAATTCTTGCAGCCGTTGGACTCACTGCATACCCTATAACTGAATAGCAGACCCTCTCCTTTCTAATGGGAACATTTCATTACTGTGGCCCAGCTCTATGTGTCTTTAAATTGTTAGTAGGGTTTTTCCTAAATTTTGGCAGCCGTTGGACTCACTGCATACCCTAAAACTGTATAGCAGACCCTCTCCTTTGTAATAGGAACATGTCGTTACTGTGGCCCAGCTCTATGTGTCTTTAAATTGTTAGTATGGTTTTTCTTAAATTCTTGCAGCCGTTGGACTCACTGCATACCCTATAACTGAATAGCAGACCCTCTCCTTTCTAATGGGAACATTTCATTACTGTGGCCCAGCTCTATGTGTCTTTCAATTGTTAGTAGGGTTTTTCCTAAATTTTGGCAGCCGTTGGACTCACTGCATAACCTATAACTGAATAGCAGACCCTCTCCTTTCTAATGGGAACATGTCGTTACTGTGGCCCTGCTCTTTGTGTCTTTAAATTGTTAGTGGGGTTTTTTCCAAATTTTGGCAGCTCTTGCAGTCACAGCATGGGCATTACCACTATAGGAAACCCGTTCATGTATAATGTATAATGGGAACATGTTTTTACTGAGACCCTCCTCTATGTCTCTTCAAAGGGGTATTGGGTCGCGTCCAAATCTTTGGCAGCCCTTGCAGTCACTGCATTTGCAATTACAGTATAGGAGACCCACTCGTTAATAATGGGAACAACAAAGCATAGCCGGCTGATGGCTCTCTAGCACTAACCCTTTAAGAATAATAAGGACCATCTGATGGCCCTCTAAAAATAGGCTTTGTGACTTTCAGATTCCCTCCATCATAAATGCAACAGGATGTGTCTGATGATGTGTCACACACCACATGGCCAGATAAGGTTGTAAAATGTTAAAATGACATTTCCCGGTGAATGCATTTGTCTTGGTTGAAAGCAATGCAAAAGTGCAAAAACGCATCAACAACGCTACTTGTGAACATAGCCCAAGGTGAACATTGTTGACAGCATTGACCTGGGAGCCAGAAATGTTTCCTGGGCTTTTCCCCATGCTGTTCCCATGTCATTTGCGCACTGTTCTTATCGATTTGGGCAATTTTTAGGCCCTCAGCAGACTGCTGGGGGAACTGCTGTAAAAATGCTCGAGTTTTCCATAGACTTACATTGGGTTCGTTACTCAGACCGAGCACTCGAGCATTCCAATTTGTTCGACTCGAAAGAGTACCCTAGCATTTTAGTGCTCGCTCATCACTACAGGTGATCATGGGCTTTGGGGATTAGCTGTAAGGTGAGTTTATGATTTTTTTTATTTTTTATTATTTTGCAGAGGTGGAGAACATCGGGGACAAGGTGTAGGTGAGTATAATGTGTTTTATTTTTATTTGAATTATTTTTATTAATTAAAAAAACAAAAATACTTTCAGCACAGGCTTCGGCAGATGAGAGGCCACTGCTCCCATCCAGCGGCGCCTGCGCTCGCTGTTTCCTATGGCAGTAGGCGCCGGCTGATGGTGGTAGTAGTACCAAAAGCCGGCGCCTATGACCCGCGATAATCCATTTATCGCGGGTCACTGTCACAGCTGTGGGATCATGCTGACCCCCGTCAGCATAATGCCACACTGCTCTGACCTTGGTAATGCTATTACCGCCGATCAGAGACTGTGCTTCCAGAGCTGTCACTCAAGTGACAGCATGGGAAACACCCGAACCTGAGCAGTAACACGGACTTCCTTAGGAAATCCGTGTTCGGGGTCCGAGCCTGAACAGTAGGTGTTCGGTACGTACCCCGAACTTTACTGTTCGAGCTCGCCCATAACTATTCATCATCCACCTATTGCAACAGTAATTTCACTTTCCCACCTTCGCGTTCATGTGACTGTGGCTGCCCAAATATTTAGGCATCGCTACCCATGATCTCCTCATGTCCAACTTGAAACGAGTAGCGAAAGAGGCCAGAATCTATAAATGGAAAAGTGAACAGCTTTTTGTAGTGTCCAAGTGTGGAATCACTTGTCTCCGGGCACTCGGCATGGAGGGAAAAAGGAAGATCAGGGTGAGGATTATGTGGTCTAGAATCACGGCTACTGAGACTGGGACGTGTAGAAGACATGGCGGTGATGGCAAACTTACTGGAAGCATTATCTGCTATCCAACCAACAACCTTTTCACACTGGTCTACTTTAAAGAGTGGTGTTCCGCTCCCCCCTAAAAGATGGGACAGGAAGCTAGGTCGACATGATGTGTGTGCTTTTTGTGATCCTGCAGCAGACATAGTTTCACCTTTCCCAAGGCCTCGGCCTCTGTGCTCACAATCAGCATCACGTCCACTTCCCCGTCCCTTACCACGCACCTTGCCCATTTTAAATTACGTATGATATTTCCAAAAATTTGCAGGATTTGTATCACAGAAAATTTAGCACACCTCAGATAGACTTTTTACACTGCTTGCACTATGTAGCGATGCTACTGCAACCAAGTCTACCTGTATGCTTTTAACACAAACAGAGCAGTATACATGGTGTATTATATTTCTTTTTGCCACAATTTGATGGATTAAGAGCAAAAAGAATATTAGTAGCCCTGAGAAGATCTATTGATATGAGTTGCAGCAGAAATGACGTACAATGAGCCCTGTTCTGTCCTGCACTCTGCATGCTGCACAGCCTCTCCATAAGTGCTGCTAACAGCATCAATAATATTCATTAAAATGAGCCCTAATAAGGGCTGTTGTTACAGTTGAAAGATATAAATGTGGTCGAATTCCTGCCTATACGCAGCTTAAATTCTCTCCCTCTTTCAGTAGCAGCTCGCTCTACTCTGCCTGTTTCAGGGGTACAGTGTGATGAGCATGGGACCAGCCAATCACAGTAATGCTACTACCAACATGGCTACAGCATTACAGTGACTGGCAAGCAATCCTCAAATGTTTATTGGCTATCTACAAAGTGCCAAACATGCTGGACGGGGACTCAAACTTCCACCCAAGAGTTCAAAACATACTTGCCAAGTGTTAAGGGGACGGTTGCAAACAACTTTATTAAATAATGGAAAGCAACCGAACCCGGGGTCCGCGATGCAGCCTGGAGGACTGCGGCCAAATACCTTCCGGGTGAGAAGGTAAAACAACCAACTTAAATAACAATCCCTTCCGTGTTACTGCACACTGGGACGGGCATAGGGATTCGCACTATCTCCGTTAACTGCACGAGAGATGTGCCATAAATAATGTATCTGTAGCCCTGTTTACAGCACAGGGACTACACAGCAGGCGCTAGGATGCGTGTGTGATACACGCCGGCGTATACGTGCTCCCAGCCGGCGTGCTACCGGACTGAGAAGTATCTCTCCATGTGGCTTACAGGCGGTGCCGGGAATACCGCGTCTGAAGACTGCTCGGGGTGTATGGCGACCCCTTTGTCGGAGCCAGACTGTCAGACGAAGCTACCTGCCTCCCTCCATCAAGGCTGCCTATCCCCCGCTAAACCTGCCTGACAGAAGCTAAAGCACACGTGGAGCCCAAACGACCAAGAGTCCACTCAACACCATCACAGCTCAATGATCAGAGCGCGCCGCCATGTTTGTGGGCGGGCTATTTAAAGATTAAGCCCTGTCCACCGTCGCACTATTGGTGTCGTCACCCGCGACCAATCAGGCGGTGCCAGGTCACCGGATCAGCTGACTCCCAAACCACCAATCATGGTCCGCCATATCACGGGCATGCTCAGTGCAATGAATCCTGGACTTAGGCTGTAGCAGCCCTGTTTCCCTCCGCAACCTACGCTTCATGTTGCTAGGAACAAAGACCCCAAGAGACAACTTGTACATCTCATGCACCAGCTAAGCGTTGGGACTGACAATGCTACTGAGCAGCATCAGTCCCAGCTGTACCAGAATGGGAGACCACAGAATCCACTGATGGTTCTGAACCCATTTCAAATCCAGCAAACACCTAATACCAAGTAATGAACATTTTGAGCCCACTGATGCTCGATAGAGTGATGAGCAAGCTCACTCATCACTAATTGTCAGCAAAATGCACACTATTTTAGGAAAATCTGCAAAATGCAATATAGCTATAAAATTATTTCCTTAGCATTAATGGCCTTCCAAATTAAGAGCACACAATGGACAATAGAAAGCTTTGTCTAAAGTTTCAAATTATTGCATAGTAAATTAATGAAAAAACATTAAAAATGCAACGGAAATTAGTCAAATATATATATATTCTAAGTAAAAAAATATTATAAAGAAAAAAAATCGTCCTGCAATAATAACTAGAGATGAGAGAATTGATCCACAGAGGATTAAGTTTGAGTTGATTTTCCTGACATTTGTGGTTCTACATAAATTCAAACTCTACAATTCTATTTGCAATTTCTTGAAAGAAAAATTCTTGGTTGCCATTTTGGTAAACCTTTCAGGGCCAGCAAATGGTAAAACAAAAACAATAATTAGTACTCAACTCACTATTCACCTATCTGGCAGCCCTGCTGGTCACCACCAGATCCTCTTCTTTATTTAAAAATGCACTACATCTCCAGCCTTTTCATTGTATTCCAGGTCTTTCAGCCATGATCAGGCCTTGGGGATCTCTGTGGATTGTAAGTTCGCAATCTCGTGACCAAATGGGTAATGTGGAGGGTCCCAAAAAGTAAGCGGTAAGATAAATGTAGGAATTTTTCATTCTGAATTTTTTAACACTTTGATGGCGAATTATAAAAAATCTGCATTTCAGCCAATGTGAATTTTTATAAAATTCAACTAGAATTCAATTACACTTATATTTATTTGCTCATCTCTAATAGTTACATATGTCTGCCTATTCATTCAAAATCAAAAGAATGGGCTCCCACACTGTTGGTATAAGTGCAATGTGTAGGTGCACATTCACACTGTGGCCATTAACAAAACAAAAACTAGGATAAAAACAATGAGCAAATACCCTGCAGTAATTAAATAAATAAATAGTGTAAACAACATAGGGTACTTAGTTGACACTATTTTGATCAAAAGAGCATAAAAGCCATCTCACTGTGACAAGGTGTACCCATTAACCACTTCGCACCAGAGCCTGTTTTTGCCTTCGTGACCGGGCCAATTTTTTCAATTCTGACCACTGTCACTTTATGAGGTAATTACTCTGGAACGCTTCAACGGATTCCCCTGATTCTGAGATTGCTTTTTCGTGACATATTGTACTTCATGATAGTGGTAAAATTTCTTCGATATCACTTGCGTTTATTTGTGAAAAAATCGAAAATTTGGTGAAAATTTTGCAATTTTCAAACTTTGAATTTTCATGCCCATAAATCAGAGAGATATGTCACACAAAATAGTTAATAAATAACATTTCCCACATGTCTACTTCACATCAGCACAATTTTGTAACCAAATTTTTTTTTGGTTAGGAAGCTATAAGGGTTAAAAGTTGACCAGCGATTTCTCATTTTTACAACAAAATTTATAAAAACATTTTTTAGGGACCGCATCTTATTTGAAGTGACTTTGAGGGGCCTTTATGACAGAAAATAGCCAAAAGTGATACCATTCTAAAAACTGCACCCCTCAAGGTGCTCAAAACCACATTCAAGAAGTTTATTAACCCTTCAGGTGCTTCACAGCAATTTTTGGAATGTGGAAGAAAACAATGAACATTTAACTTTTTTTCACAAAACTGCTACTTTAACCTCAAATTTTTAATTTTCACAAGGGAAGCCAGAAAAAATGGACTCCAAAATGTGTTGCGCAATTTCTCCTGAGCACGCTGATACCCCATATGTGGTGCAAAGCTACTGTTTGGGCGCACGGCATGGCTCGGAAGGTAAGGAGCGCCATTTGACTTTTGGAATGGAAATTTGACTGGAATCGATAGCGGACGCCATGTTGCATTTGGAGAGCCCCTGAGGTGCTTAAACAGAGGAAACCCCCAACAAGTGACACCATTTTGGAAACTAGACCCCTTAAGGAACTTATCTAGATGTGTGGTGAGCACCTTGAACCCCCAGGGGCTTCACAGTATTTTATAATGTTGAAGTGTGAAAATAAAAAAACACATTTTTAACACAAAACTGCTACTTTAGCCTCAAATTTTTAATTTTCACAAGGGCAGCCAAAAAAAATGGACCGCAAAATGTGTTGTGCAATTTCGCCTGAGCATGCTGATACCCCATATGTGGTGCAAAGCCACTGTTTGGGCACACGGCATGGCTCGGAAGGTAAGGAGCGCCATTTGACTTTTGGAATGGAAATTTGACTGGAATCGATAGCGGACGCCATGTTGCATTTGGAGAGCCCCTGAGGTGCCTAAACAGAGGAAACCCCCAACAAGTGACCGAATTTTACAATCTACTCCTCTGTATAAATGAATCTAGTGGTGGGAAAATAAGTAGATAGGTAAATGTTCACTAAAACCACAGATGAATTCCCAGAGAGGTGTCATTTCCAAAATGGGGTCACTTCAGGGGGGATTCTGCTGTTCTGGCACTTTTCAGAGGCTCTAAGTACCAGAACTAAAGAATCCCCCCTGAAGTGACCCCATTTTGGAAATGACACCCCTCTGGGAATTCATCTATGGGTTTAGTGACCATTTTAACTCAATGGATGATTTCCAGAAGCAACACCCTGGAAATTAAGTGAGCTCTACTCGAATGTGTCATTCACTAAATGAACCAAATGTTTGAATGACAAATTGGGATACATTTTTACAGTTTAAAAACGTGGTTCTGTGTGGAAGATTTTAAAGCAGTCAGTGACGCATAAGGCTGGCAATGATGGGCATTGTGGGCAATAGTAGCGGGTATCACGCCTCATTCCTCTCTTAGTACATACACAACATCTTTTCTGGGGGTTCCTTCTTGTTTCCGTTGCTGGAATAAGTGCAATAAAATGTCGCTCAGTGAGTCTTTTCACATCCTCAGATTCTAATGGATGAGCGGGGCTAACACTCTGAAAAACAAGATTTTCAATTACCTTTTCTTGATAATCAAGAAAAGGATTGGAGTTTCCTGCTTTTTTGTGCAACACAAAAGAATTGTATGTGGCCACCTGAAACAAATAAATAACCAACTTTTTATACCAGGTATAGGACTTTCTTGATACCTGGTATGGCTGTAGAACCTGGTCTGCAAGGTCCACACCCCCCATGTGTTTGTTGTAGTCAATGACTGACACAGGTTTTTGCTTCAGAGTGGTGGATCCTAGTTCTACAGTGGCCCTTGTGGCATCTGTGTGGATCGAGCTGAGGACAAAAATATCCCTCTTATCCATACATTTCAGGGCAAGCAGCTTTCCGTTGCGTACTGCCCCTGACTGCCCCTTTTGAAACTTTTGGTTGACCAATGGTTGTGGAAACCCCTGACGTTTTTTACGGATGGTCCCACAAGCCCCGATGTTGTGTTCAACCAGACTTTTAAATAGGGGTATGCTGGTGTAATAATTGTCCACATATAGATTGTAGCCTTTTTGAAAAAATGGACTTATCAGCTCCCAAACAATTTTTCCAGATGTCCCAAGATAAGTACGGCATCCTGGTGGGTTTAGTTGGCTATCTTTCCCCTCATATATGCGAAAAGCGGATATGTATCCGGTTGAACTTTCGCACATTTTATAGATCTTTATTCCAAACCTTGCCCTTTTAGATGGGATAAATTGCATGAGGTGCAGTCTTCCTTTGAATTTTACAAGGGACTCATCTATAGAAATATTTTGCGTTGGGGTGTAGAGCGTTAAGAATTTTTCTGACAAATTTTCAATGATGGGTCTAATTTTATATAACCTGTCATGTTCTGGGGCATTTCTGGGCAGGCATTGACTATTGTTGTTAAAATGCCAAAACCGCATGAGCATTTCATAACGGGTCCTAGTAAGAACGACTGAAAACATAGGGGTGGCTTGAACAGGGTGGTTGGACCAGTAGGATCGAATGCTCGATTTTTTAACAAGCACCATGGCAAATGTAAGTCCTAAAAATTTTTTTATTTCCGGGACATTAGTTGGTGTCCATAAATTTGCCCTAGCATAGTAACATCGGGGATTCTGGCTGATGAATTGGGATGCATATAAATTTGTTTGCACGACAATATGCTCTAGCAAGCTGTCTGTAAAAAACAAATTAAAAAAATGAATTGGTCCAAAATCTTCCACCTCCACAATTATACCAGGAATGGCGTTAAAATCAGGGCTGAATGGAGCAGCTGAATCCAAAGCCTCCCATCTGGGAAATGCTAGATCATGTGGCAAAGCCCCTTGTACACTGGCGTGCGGCAATTCACTAGTAGCAGGGACAGTGCTTGTACTGGGCAGTGTTCCCTGATTTGAAGACGTTTCTCCAGTAGCGCTATTTGCCCCTATTGCTGTACTGGTCTTTGGGCTTGAGGATGGACCAGAATCACTGCTCATTTCTGAGCTCTCAGTGTCGCCGCTAATAAAGCCCTCAAAATCCACATCTCCATCTGAGATTGCACTGTCATCAGTGTCAGAACATAGCAGGGCATACACCTCCTCTGTGGTATAAGTCTGACGGGCCATTTTATTTTTACATTTTTTGACTGGACTGAACGGACTGGACTGGACTGACTGGACTGGACTGACCGGACTCGACTGACAGGACTGACTGACTGACAGGACTGACAAGACTGACTGACAGGACTGACTGATCTGACAGGACTGACTGACTGACAGGACTGACTGATCTGACAGGACTGACTGACTGACAGGACTGACTGATCTGACAGGACTGACTGACTGACAGGACTGACTGATCTGACAGGACTGACTGACTGACAGGACTGACTGATCTAACAGGACTGACTGACTGACAGGACTGACAGTACTGACTGATCTGACAGGACTGACTAACCCTAACCTTACTTTCTTTTTTGATTTTTTTTTTTCACTTTTACAGTGGCAAGGCTGATACATCTCTTGTCACACTGCTTCTCCTCTGCTCTCTCACTGAGATCGGAGGAGAAACAATGTATTTATCAGCCAGATCACCCGGGAAAGTTTGTTGCTAAAACAAACTTCCCTAGTGATCTCTCTGATTGGCTGGTGTGACGCTAACATCATCGAGACCTGAGCCAATCAGGTCTCCATGATGTCAGAGGTCACAGCACCGGGATCCCCGCCGCTGCTAAGGTATGTTGGGGGTCCCGATCGCCGACCACCGGCTGTCACTATCTATTAAATGCCGCGATCGCTATGGATCGCGGCATCTAGAAGATAAGAACAGGTTAACATCATGGGGACCTGATCCAATCAGGTCCCCATGATGCCACATGTCAGAGCTATTGCTCTGAACCGGTACCGCAGCACTTGCAGGACTCCTGGGGGTCCTGAGCGCTGAGGGACCACCCACCGTTTTTAAACGTCAGCGCTGCACAGAGCCCAGCAAGCGCCGACGTTTATTTACAGTGGGGCGTCACGAAGCAGTTAAGGATAGTCCTTAGCTCTTTTATCTCACCTATGTGAGGCGGCAAGTCAGAAGAGGATCGAGCATAACTGTTTTACACATACTTGTAGAAAGCCAAATAGACAAAATGCACAGTTCCCCGAAATGGGGAACTGTGCTTCTTTTTTATTTGTCTTTCCATGGGCAGGAGTGAAACAGTCAGGTCTAAGTCCTGCTATGCCCCAGTCCATTCTGTTGGCACATAAAAAGGTAAGATACTTGGGTTAGGAACCATCCTGATTGGGTACACATTGCCATGGTGAGATGGCTTTTACACTCCTATAATCAAAATAGTATCAACTATGTACCCTATGTTATTTACATGCACTACTGTTTAGTTACTTACTGCGGGGTATTTGCTCATTGTTTTTATCCTACATTTTGCTTTCTATACATTCAGTGGAATCGTTTAGTAGATTAAAAAAACTAATTTTGGTGTAATTTAAGCCTTACATCCAACATTTGAATCCATAAACATGTCGGACACTCAATTGCAATATTTTTAACCTATAGTTAGTTGTCTGAAGAAAGGACAGTATACCAAAAGTAATTTTTTACTTCTTATATTATTTGCTCTACTGCTCCCATCAATGACAACATCTGCATGGATTTTGTATATTTTCCCCATGATTGCGTGGCTTTCCTCCTGATATTCCAATTTCCTCCCACATTCCAAACACAAAATGATAGGGAATTTAGATTTGGGGCAGCGATGGTAATGTCTGTAAAGCGCTGTGAAAAAAATTGCCTTATTTAAACAAGTAAAATAAATAAAAAATGATAAAATACTGCTCCGCTCTGCTGAGCTCTTGTTCTGTATCTTTAGCTAGTTTTGACAATAAACAATGGATGAAAGTGATAGTCTTCCTAGTAATACATTAGATATCTTGAAACTGGGTCATGCAGGAACAATAAGTGAATTTCTGAGCTTGTAAAAGGTGATGACTTGTCTCACATTGTCTTGCATGACTCCAGTAAAGCTATGGGGAAGCACACAGACCCAAATAAAGTAGAAGAACATTCACATTGAGCCTGTCAATAAAATAAAACCTTTCTTCACCATCTTACCTGACGATAAAATAATAAAGGCAAACTCATTAAAAAAACAGACTTATCTGCACATCATATTACTAGTACATACCCTAATCTTATTGTTTTTGACTATAGAAAACAATGTACTAGACAATTTCCTTTTTCCTATCATTAAAAGAACTAAAGGATCTTTAACCCCTTAGTGACCAAGTCAATTATGCCCTTAATGACCAAGCCAAATTTTTTCAATTTGACCAGTGTCAATTATGTGATAAGAAATTTCAACGGATCCCACTTATTCTGAGATTGTTTTTTCGTGACATATTATACTTCATAATAGTGGTAAAATTTCTTCAATATTACTTGCATTTATTTGTGAAAATATCTGACATTTGGCGAAAATGTAGAAAATTTTTAAACTTTTAGTTCTTATGGCCTTAAACCAGAGAGCTATGTCACACAAAATAGTTAATAAATAACATTTCCCACATATCTACTTTACATCTGCATAATTTTTGAAACATGTAATTTTTTTTGCTAGGAAGTTAGACGAGTTAGAAGAGCAATTTCTTATTTTTCCAACAAAATTTACAAAACCATTTTTTTAGGGACATCACATTTGAAGTGAATTTGGGGGGCCTATATGACAGAAAATACCCAAAAGTTACACCATTAGTGATGAGCGAGCACTAAAATGCTTGGGTGCGCGTTGCTCGGGTACAGCAAATCGTAATGCTCAGGTGCTCGAACCGAGTAATGAGCCCAATGTAAGTCAATAGGAAACTCGATAATTTTTCGGCGGACCCCACCCGGAGGTTTGGAGGGGGCCTAAAAATTGGTCAAATCGAAGGAAACAGTGCTCAAATGACATGGGAAAGGCATAGGGAAGACCCCTGGAAGCATCTTAGACAACCAGGTCACTGATGTGAACAATGTTGTCAGAGTATTACGCCACTTTTACGGACTGGCAAAAAAACATACAAAAACAAAGCAAAAATTAATTTTCCTGGAAAAAATGTTAATAAACTTTCTTTCTAGGGTAATAACTTATACATATGACAAAAGAAATAGCCAAAAACAAAAATCCTCCTCCACACCTTTGGCTATGTTCACACGTAGAGTTTTTGATGCGTTTTTGCACTTTTGCATTTCTTTCAACATTGAAAAATACATTTACCAGTAAATGTCATTTTAACATTTTACTACCTTATCTGGTCACGTGGTGTGTGAGGCATGACCAGACACATCCAGAATGAACACTCATTTCCAGCTGATAAAACAATCTAGCACCTGTCCCTATTTTAAAAGCAGCTAACAGTGTTATCATTAGGGAATACATATTTTTTTAGCACTGAGTATAATACAATAATCCCTGACTTTATGCCTGCAAGACGCTGTCCCAACTGCTATCGGTCACCAGCTGTGATGGGCGAACAGGCTCGCCAATGCTCGGTACTCACCCGAGCATCACGGTGCTCAACGAGCTTGGCGAGTATTTCCGGATTGCTGGAGGCGGGAATTTGGGTCCCCTCCCTGCATGTTTGTTGCTCTTTAGAGAGCCAATGAACATACAGAGATTGCCTGCCATGCACTGTAATGCCATAGCCATGTTGGTTGTCGGCATTACAGTAATTGGCTTGCCGCACAGCGTCATCAGGTGTATATAAGACCGGGCGCAGCCATGCTCATCACAGTCTACCACAGAATCAGGCAGAGTAGGGAGAGCTGCTGCTACATCAGGGAGAGATTTTCTTGTTCATAGTTAGTATACAGTGCTGGCCAAAAGTATTGGCACCCCTGCAATTCTGTCAGATAATACTCAGTTTCTTCGTGAAAATGATTGCAATCACAAATTCTTTGGTATTATTCTCTTCATTTAATTAGCTTGCAAGGAAAAAACACAAAAGAGAATGAAGCAAAAATCAAATCATTGATCATTTCACACAAAACTCAAAAAAAATGGCCGGACAAAAGTATTGGCACCCTCAGCCTAATACTTGGTTGCACAACCTTTAGCCAAAATAACTGCGAACAGCCACTTCCGGTAACCATAAATGAGTTTCTTACAATGCTCTGCTGGAATTGTAGACCATTCTTCTTTGGCAAACTGCTCCAGGACCCTGATATTTGAAGGGTGCCTTCTCCAAACTGCCATTTTGAGATCTCTCCACAGGTGTTCTATGGGATTCAGGTCTGGACTCATTGCTGGCCACGTTAGAAGTCTCCAGTGCTTTCTCTAAAACCATTTTATAGTGCTTTTGGAAGTGTGTATAGTGCTGCTAGAAGACCCATGACCTCTGAGGGAGACCCAGCTTTCTCACACTGGGCCCTACATTATGCTGCAAAATTTGTTGGTAGTGTTCAGACTTCATAATGCCATGCACACGGTCAAGCAGTCCAGTGCCAGAGGCAGCAAAGCAACCCCAAAACATCAGGGAACCTCCGCCATGTTTGACTGTAGGGACCGTGTTCTTTTCTTTGAATGTCTCTTTTTTTTTCCTGTATACTCTATGTTAATGCTTTTTCCCAAAAAGCTCTACTTTTTTTCTTATCTGACCAGAGAACATTCTTCCAAAACGTTTTAGGCTTTCTCAGGTAAGTTTTGGCAAACTCCAGCCTGGCTTTTTTATGTCTCGTGGTAAGAAGTGGGGTCTTCCTGGAGATCCTACCATACAGTCCCTTTTCATTCAGACGCCGACGGATAGTGCGGGTTGACACTGTTGTACCCTCGGACTGCAGGGCAGCTTGAACTTGTTTGGATGTTAGTCGAGGTTCTTTATCCACCATCCGCACAATCTTGCGTTGAAATCTCTCTTCAATTTTTCTTTTCCGTCCACATCTAGGTTAGCCACAGTGCCATGGGCTTTAAACTTCTTGATGACACTGTGCACGGAAGACACAGGAACATTCAGGTCTTTGGAGATGGACTTGTAGCCTTGAGATTGCTCATGCTTCCTCACAATTTGGTTTCTCAAGTCCTCAGACAGTTCTTTGGTCTTCTTTCTTTTCTCCATGCTCAATGTGGTACACACAAGGACACAGGACAGAGGTTGAGTCAACTTTAATCCATGTTAACTGGCTGCAAGCGTGATTTAGTTATTGTTAGGTGCCACAGGTAAGTTACAGGTGCTGTTAATTACACGAATTAGAGAAGCATCTGTAACGGGTCTGGGAGGCGGAACCTCTGAGCTACTATCAAGGGGCGGTCCTTGTAAGGGAGCGGGTGGCGACCAGGCAGGCAGTCACAGTAGGTGACCGGGACAGTCTCTAGAAGAACGGGCAGGAGGTCACGCCAAGTGACCGGGGCAGTCTCTGGATGAACGGGCAGATGGTCACAGCAAGTGACCGGGGCAGTCTCTGGGTGAACGGGCAGATGGTCACGGCAAGTGACCGGGGCAGTCTCTGGGTGAACGGGCAGATGGTCACGTCAAGTGATCGGGGCAGTCTCTGGGTAAAGGGTTGGTACGACCTGTGGCGGCTGATGGTAGACGTGAGCTCCCAGGTGAGCAGGCGAGAGTCTCTGGATAAACGGGTGGTCACAGCATGTGACGGCGGAGCCTCCAGGAGGACCAACAGACAGGCGGCAGATGAGCGCTCCCAGGTGAGCGGGCAGAAGTCTCTGGACAGGCGGGTGGTCACAGCACGTGACGGCAGAGCCTCCAGGTAGGCTAGCAGACAGGCAGCAGATGAGCGCTCCCAGGTGAGCGGGCAGGAGTCACTGGACAGGCAGGTGGTCACAGCACGTGACGGCAGAGCCTCCAGGTAGGCTAGCAGGCAGGTAGCAGATGTGCGCTCCCAGGTGAGCGGGCAAGCTGGTCCATAGACAGACTGACAAGAGTTGGAAGGCAGACCGTCGGACCTCAGGCAAGCAGGCAGGTAGTTGATGTGCGCTCCCAGGTGAGCGGGCAAGCTGGTCCTTAGACAGACTGACAGGAGTAGTAAGGCAGACCGTCGGACCTCAGGCTAGCAGGCAGGTAGCAGAATATCAGGCAGGAATAAGACAGCAAGCTGGCAGGAATCTGGCAGGTATCTGGCAGGTAACTGGCAACGGGACCTGAGGGCTGAAGCAGAGTAGTGAACAGTGCAACAACATTGCTCGGGCACCTCCATTTTGGAGGAGGTGCCTTATATATGGTGAAGTCCTCCGGCCATTGGCCGGGGACTCCTCAGGACTGCGCGCGGCCCCTTTAAGAGGGAGGGAGAGCGCGCGCCCTAAGCACAGTGGCCGGGAAGGAGCGCGCGCTGCCAGCAGAGCGGGAGGAGGACGCCGGGCACGGAGCAGAGAGGTGAGGGGAACAGCGTCCCTGCCTAGCAGAGGGCAGGGACGCCGGCGCTACAGTACCCCCCCTTTAGGCCCCCCCTTTTTTAGGCCAGACAGAAATTTAGCAAGGATGAGCGGGGCATGGATGTTCTCCCGGGGCTCCCACGTTCTCTCCTCAGGACCAAACCCCATTCCAATCTACTAGAAAAAAGGTCTTTCCTCTTACCCTTTTGGTGGCAAGAATGTTCTCTACCTCAAACTCGTCCTCAGCAGAAACCGGAGCAGGAGGCGTACCTGTAGACTTGGAAAAAGAGTTAAGTACCACAGGTTTGAGGAGAGATACATGGAAGGAGTTAGGGATCCGTAAGTTGGCCGGGAGTTTCAATTTATAGGCCACCGGGTTGATCTGACTGATGACCTCCAGAGGACCGATGAACCGAGGCCCTAACTTGTAAGAAGGTATCTTGAGTCGAACATATTTAGATGAGAGCCAGACTTTATCTCCAGGACGAAATTGTGGAGGATCCAGGCGTTTTTTGTCAGCGTGTCTTTTCATCCGTTCGGACGACTGAAGGAGTGCGGATCGGGTACTCTCCCAAATGGAGGAAAATTTGCTAACGAGAGATTCCGCAGCCGGGTTGTCCACAGAGGTGGAGACAGGAAAAGGAATCCGAGGATGCTGACCGAAGACTACAAAAAACGGGGATTTGGAGGAGGATTCGCTCTCGTGATTGTTATAAGAGAACTCGGCCCATGGTAGGAGATCCACCCAGTCTGAATGATGGGCATTAACGAAGTGCCGGAGGTAACTGGTCAGGTCCTGATTGATCCGCTCCACTTGACCATTGGACTGTGGGTGGTAAGCGGAAGAGAAGTCCAGGGTGACGTCTAGCAGTTTACAAGTGGCTCTCCAGAAGCGTGAGGTGAACTGTACCCCACGATCCGACACGATGTGGAGGGGCAGGCCATGAAGACGAAAGATGTGATGAATAAAGTCTTTAGCTAGCTCGGGTGCAGACGGGAGGCCTGGCAGGGGAACGAAATGAGCCATCTTGGAGAAGCGGTCAGCGACCACCCAAATGACCGAACAACCGGCAGAGACTGGGAGGTCAGTTATAAAGTCCATTGCTATATGCTGCCAGGGGGCAGCAGGTACAGAAAGCGGAAGGAGGCGACCGGCTGGCAGATGTCTCGGAACCTTGTTGCGGGCGCAGGACACACAGGCAGAAACAAAGTCTATTACGTCCTTGTGCAGGGTAGGCCACCAGTAGTGCCGGGTAATAAGCTGGAGGGTCTTTTTCTGACCGGCGTGGCCAGCCAGTTTAGACGAGTGACCCCAGTGAAGGATCTTCTCCCGGTCAGGTACTGATACGAACGTCTTTCCGGGAGGGAGACGATTTAGACTCACGGGAGCCACCTGCATTACTCTGGCGGGATCGATGATGTGTTTCGGATCTTCCTCGAGATCAGACACCAGAAAGGATCGAGACAAGGCGTCCGCCTTGACGTTTTTGTCAGCCGGGCGAAAATGAAGAACAAAATCAAAGCGAGCAAAAAACAAGGACCACCGGGCTTGGCGCGGGTTAAGTCTCTGGGCATGCTGGAGGTAAGCCAAGTTCTTGTGGTCAGTGTAAATTATTACCGGGTGAACAGCCCCCTCGAGCAGGTAACGCCACTCCTCCAATGCCAGTTTGATGGCCAATAACTCTCGGTCTCCTGTGGAATAATTGCGCTCTGAGGAGGAGAAGAGTTTAGAGAAGAAGCCGCAAGTTACCATCCTCCCGGAAGATGATTTTTGAGTAAGTACCGCTCCGGCTCCAGAGGAGGAGGCGTCAACTTCCAGGAAGAACTGCTTGTTGCCGTCCGGGCGATGCAGCACCGGGGCGGAAGAGAAGGCCTGTTTTAATGAAAGAAAGGCCTCCTCTGCTTCGGGCGGCCACTCTTTGGGATTAGTACCCTTACGGGTGAGCGCGGAAATTGGGGCAGTCCGGGAAGAGAAGTGCGGTATGAAGAGGCGGTAGTAGTTGGCGAAGCCCAGGAACCGCTGAATGGCCTTCAACCCCTCCGGTCGAGGCCATTTCTCGATGGCAGACAGTTTCTCTGGATCCATTCGTAGGCCGGTCTGAGAAATAATGTAGCCCAAAAATGGAAGCGAGGTCTGCTCAAAGAGGCACGTCTCGTATTTAGCGAAGAGGTGATTCTGCCTGAGCCTGAGCAGGACCTGACGAACGTCCCTCCGGTGAGTCTGGAGATCCGGAGAGAAGACCAAGATGTCGTCCAGGTACACCACTACGCAGGAGTAGAGAAGGTCCCGGAAGATGTCATTGACCAACTCTTGAAAGACGGCAGGAGCGTTACAGAGACCAAAGGGCATTACCAGATATTCATAGTGGCCGTCCCGGGTGTTGAATGCCGTCTTCCATTCATCCCCCTGACGGATACGAACCAGGTTGTACGCCCCACGGAGGTCCAGTTTGGTGAAGATTCTAGCCCCCCTCAGACGATCAAATAACTCCGGAATGAGCGGAAGGGGGTACTTATTCTTCACCGTGATCTGGTTAAGGCCTCTATAGTCTATACAGGGACAGAGAGAGCCGTCCTTTTTTTTGACGAAAAAGAAGCCTGCTCCCGCCGGGGAGGTAGATTTCTGGATGAATCCCCTGGCCAGATTCTCCTCAATATATTCGGACATCGACCGGGTCTCAGCAGCGGATAATGGATAAATACGCCCACGGGGAAGAGTAGTACCAGGTAACAGGTCGATAGGGCAGTCGTATGGTCTATGAGGGGGTAGTGTCTCTGCCTCCTTTTTATTAAAGACATCAGCATAAGACCAATAAGGAATCGGAAGTCCAGGTAGATTAGCTGGGGTAGGAAAAGGACGGACGGGATGGACGGGAACCAGACAGGTCTTATGGCAGTCCTGTCCCCAGCGAAGGACTTCTCCGGTCTGCCAGTCAAGCACGGGTGCATGTCTCTGGAGCCAAGGTAGACCTAGCAAGAGGGCGTGAGAGAGTCCAGGCAGAACATGAAAGGAGATACTCTCAGATTGCAGCATTCCCACCTGCAGAGTAATGGATTTGGTGATGAGTTGGATGGGGCGTGGTAAGAGACCCCCATCCACGGCAGCAACAGACAAGGGTACAGCCAGAGGTTTGGTGGGGATGCGGTATTTCTCTACCAGGGACTGTGAAATAAGATTCCCGGCTGCTCCAGAGTCAAGTTGGGCTAGTTCGAAATAACGGTTCTCCCCGCAGACGATTGAGACTGACAGCAGCAGAGATGGAGAGGATTAATTCTTGTCTAGGTCGACCTCTATGAGCGAACCTAGACACAGGCGTTTCCCGACATCTCCGGGCAGGCACGGATCCGGTGCTCCTTACTGCCACAGTAGAAGCAGCTCCCCTCGGCACGGCGTAAGTGCTGACGGGTTTTGACCATCTTGGTCTGGTCGACCTGCATAGGCTCAGGAGAGTGTACCTGGGGAGAGATGGATTTCTGAAAAGTAGGAGCTAGACGTGGAAACCTCCTCTCACGGGTGACCTCTTTGGCACGCTCCTGGAACCGTAGGTCAATCCGGGTGGCAAGAGTTATTAGGTCATCGAGAGTGGTAGGAATGTCCCGACCGGCAAGTTCATCTTTAATACGGCCGGACAGACCCTCCCAGAAGACGGATACCAGAGCGTCGTTACCCCAGGCCAGCTCCGAGGCAAGGGTACGGAACCGTATGGCATATTGGCCCACGGTGAGACTTCCCTGATGGAGGCGTAGCAGTGATGATGCGGATGAGGTCTTCCGTCCGGGTTCGTCGAAGACTTTCCGGAAAGCCATGAGAAAGGCAGGCAAGTCGGACACCAGGGGGTCTCCTCTCTCCCATAGAGGATTTAGCCAGGCCAGGGCCTCCCCGGTGAGATGGGACATGATGAAGGCAATTTTGGCCCGGTCGGAGTTAAACTGGTGGGACAGGAGTTCAAAGTGCAGGGTGCACTGATTTATGAAGCCCCGAGCCTGGGCGGAGTCGCCTCCGAAGCGAGGAGGTGCAGAAAGCCTGGGTCCGGGGTAGGATACCATGGTATTAGTGGACAGCGGAGCTGCCGGATTGCGAGTCATGGCACTGGCGGAGGTTGCTGGCGGACCAGTCAGAGTGTCCAGGCGAGAATTGACATTCCGCAGGTGACCCAGGATGGACTCCTGTTGGGACCTCTGACGGGACAGTTCATGACACAGGTCCGAGAGCGAGGGAGCTTGGGTGCCACCGGGTTCCATGGCCCGAGCAAACTGTAACGGGTCTGGGAGGCGGAACCTCTGAGCTACTATACAAGGGGCGGTCCTTGTAAGGGAGCGGGTGGCGACCAGGCAGGCAGTCACAGTAGGTGACCGGGACAGTCTCTAGAAGAACGGGCAGGAGGTCACGGCAAGTGACCGGGGCAGTCTCTGGATGAACGGGCAGATGGTCACGGCAAGTGACCGGGGCAGTCTCTGGGTGAACGGGCAGATGGTCACGGCAAGTGACCGGGGCAGTCTCTGGGTGAACGGGCAGATGGTCACGGCAAGTGACCGGGGCAGTCTCTGGGTGAACGGGCAGATGGTCACGGCAAGTGACCGGGGCAGTCTCTGGGTAAAGGGTTGGTACGACCTGTGGCGGCTGATGGTAGACGTGAGCTCCCAAGTGAGCAGGCGAGAGTCTCTGGATAAATGGGTGGTCACAGCATGTGACGGCGGAGCCTCCAGGAGGACCAACAGACAGGCGGCAGATGAGCGCTCCCAGGTGAGCGGGCAGAAGTCTCTGGACAGGCGGGTGGTCACAGCACGTGACGGCAGAGCCTCCAGGTAGGCTAGCAGACAGGCAGCAGATGAGCGCTCCCAGGTGAGCGGGCAGGAGACACTGGACAGGCAGGTGGTCACAGCACGTGACGGCAGAGCCTCCAGGTAGGCTAGCAGGCAGGTAGCAGATGTGCGCTCCCAGGTGAGCGGGCAAGCTGGTCCATAGACAGACTGACAAGAGTTGGAAGGCAGACCGTCGGACCTCAGGCAAGCAGGCAGGTAGTTGATGTGCGCTCCCAGGTGAGCGGGCAAGCTGGTCCTTCGACAGACTGACAGGAGTAGTAAGGCAGACCGTCGGACCTCAGGCTAGCAGGCAGGTAGCAGAATATCAGGCAGGAATAAGACAGCAAGCTGGCAGGAATCTGGCAGGTATCTGGCAGGTAACTGGCAACGGGACCTGAGGGCTGAAGCAGAGTAGTGAACAGTGCAACAACATTGCTCGGGCACCTCCATTTTGGAGGAGGTGCCTTATATACGGTGAAGTCCTCCGGCCATTGGCCGGGGACTCCTCAGGACTGTGCGCGCGGCCCCTTTAAGAGGGAGGGAGAGCGCGCGCGCCCTAAGCACAGTGGCCGGGAAGGAGCGCGCGCTGCCAGCAGAGCGGGAGGAGGACGCCGGGCACGGAGCAGAGAGGTGAGGGGAACAGCGTCCCTGCCTAGCAGAGGGCAGGGACGCCGGCGCTACAGCATCACATGATTTTTCAAACGGTGCCAATACTTTTGTCCACCCCCTTTTTTAGGTTTGGTGTGGAATTGTATCCAATTTGGCTTTAGGACAATTCTTTTTATGTTTTTTTCATTGAAGACAAATTAAATGAAGAGAATAATACCAAAGAATTTGTGATTGCAATCTTTTTCAGGAAGAAACTGAGTATTATCTGACAGAATTGCAGGGGTGCCAATACTTTTGGCCAGCACTGTAGGTATTCCACAGTATATATCTATATTCATCTAAACCAGCAGTCCTTCTGAGTAGAGATGAGCGGTGTTCGACTAGAACTGTTCGCCAATCTCAAATTCGAGCTGTTTTGGGCGGTGTTCGAGTTGTTCGACGAACCCGAACGATTTGCAAAAAATTCGGCTGTTCGAGGTTATGTTCGATAACTGTTCGTGCACCAAAAGCGTGTCCTGCATGTCTGGCACTATTTAGAGCACCAATCATGCAGGGATTGTCTGCCACTCACTGTAATGCCACAGCCATGGTGGTTGTGGCATTACAGTGATTGCCCAAATCGATGGGAACAGTGCCAACAGTGAAACATGAAAAGCCGGCAATTCAGCAGCGGCATACACCGGTACCCGACAATTTAGAACCGAAAGAATAGAGCTTCACACATAGATTAGATAGATATAAACATGTCAGTCACATATATAAGAAGTACAGTGACAGTGTTGATTACTGTACTTGTCATTTAGCGTAAAGGATTTATCAAAAAAAATAATAGTGTTTTCATGCACCGTCTCTTTAAAAAAGCCGGCCGGCAATTCAGCAGCGGTACCCGACAATTTATAACAGAAAGAATAGAGCTTCACACATAGATTAGATAGATAGAAACATGTCAGTCACATATATATGAAGTACAGTGATAGTGTTGGTTACTGTACTTGTCATTTAGTATTAAAATAAAGGATTTATTATTAAAAAAATTGGCGTGGGGTTCCCCTTAATTTTAGGCTCTAGCGGAGGTTAAGCAGACGGCTGGGGCAGATGTTTGAAGCCTGGGAAGGGGGTAATACCCACGGAGCTTCCCAGGCTACTAATATCAGCCCCCAGCTGAATACATAGCCTTTACTAGCTATTAAAATGGGGGACCCCCCAAAAAAAATGACGTGGGGTCCCCCCTAATTTAATAGCTAGCAAAGGCTAGGCAGACAGCTGGGGGCTGATATTAATAGCCCAGGAAGGGAGCCATGAATATTGGCCCCCTCCCAGGCTAGAAACACCAGCCGTCAGCCGCCCCAGAAATGGCGCATTCATAGGATGCGCCAATTCTGGCACTTAGCCTCGCTCTTCCACGCTGCCCTGGTGCGGTGGCAGGGGGTAATAGGGTTGGGGTTGATGTCAGCTTATAATGCCAGCTGACATCAAGCCCAGGTTAGTAATGGAGAGGCGTCTATAAGACACCCCCATTACTAACCCCATAGTCAAAGTTAAAAAAAACACAAACACCCAGAATAAAGTCCTTTAATTGAAATAAAGACACAATCCTTTATTGTTCTAAATTAAACCATACTTACCGTCACGCCCATTCCAGCTGAAGCCAACGATCTCCTGCAATAAAAGAAAAATAACAAAGCAACCTCATACTTACCTTTCCATGGTTCCCACGACAGCTTCAGCTCTGCTACATCGAGATGACAGGCTGGACCGCAGCAGAACGCTGCCATCCAGCCTCTCATCCCGCAGACACTGAGAAGCGCAGGCTTGCTTGCGCTGCTCAGCGTCTCTCTGTGACGACATCCAGATGAGCCGAGTTCATATCCAATGAACTCGGCTCACCTCATGCACGTCACTGACAGCGTGGGAAAATTCTCACGCTGAAGCGCTGATTGCAGGAGAATTTTCCCACGCTGTCAGTGACGTGCAGGAGGTGAGCTGAGTTCATTGGACATGAGCTCACCTCATGCACATCACTGACAGCGTGGGAGAATTCTCCTGCACTCAGCGCTTCAGCGTGAGAATTCTCCCACGCTGAAGCGCTGAGTGCAGGAGAATTTTCCCACGCTGTCAGTGACGTGCATAAGGTGAGCTCATGTCCAATGAACTCAGCTCACCTCCTGCACGTCACTGACAGCGTGGGAGAATTCTCCTGCACTCAGCACTTCAGCGTGAGAATTTTCCCACGCTGTCAGTGACGTGCATGAGGTGAGCCGAGTTCATTGGACATTAACTCGGCTCATCTGGATGCCCTCACAGAGAGACACTGTGGAGCGCAAGCAAGCCTGCGCTTCTCAGTGTCTGCGGGATGACAGGCTGGATGGCAGCGTTCTGCTGCGGTCCAGCCTGTCATCTCGATGTAGCAGAACTGAAGCTGTCATGGGAACCATGGAAAGGTAAGGATGATGTTGCTTTATTATTTTTCTTTTATTTCAGGAGATCGTTGGCTTCAGCTGGAATGGGCGTGATGGTAAGTATGGTTTAATTTAGAACAATAAAGAATTGTGTGTTTATTTCAATTAAAGGACTTTTTTCTGGGTGTTGTGTTTTTTTTAAATACTTTACTAGAAATTCATGGTGGTCATGTCTAATATTGGCGTGACCCCATGAATTTCGGGCTTAGGGCCAGCTGATAATGCCAAGCTGGCCCTAACCCCTTTATTACCCAGTGAGCCACCGCATCAGGGCCCTGGATGAGTTGGGTACAGCGCCAGAAGATGGCGCTTCTATCAACGCGCCATTTTCCGGGGTGGCTGCGGACTGCAATTTGCAGCGGGGGTGGCCCAGAAAGCTTGGGCCTCCCTGCGCTGCGGATTCCAGCCCCCAGCTGCCTAGTTGTACCTGGCTGGACACAAAAACAGGGCGAAGCCCCACGTCAATTTTCTTTAAATTATTTCATGAAATAATTAAGAAAAAAAGGGCTTCCCTATATTGTTGTGTCCGGCCAGGTACAAATAGGCAGCTGGTGGTTGGGGGCAGCCCGTTCCTGCCTGCTGTACCTGGCTGGACACAAATATAGTGCGAAGCCCCACGTCAATTTTTTTTTAATTATTTCATGAATGTCCTGAAATAATTAAAAAAAATTGAAGTGGGGCTTCGCACTATATTTGTGTCCAGCCAGGTACAGCAGGCAGGAACGGGCTGCCCCCATCCACCAGCTGCGTATTTGTACCTGGCCGGACACAACAATATAGGGAAGCCCTTTTTTTCTTAATTATTTCATGAATTTCATGAAATAATTAAAAAAAATTGAAGTGGGGCTTCGCACTATATTTGTGTCCAGCCAGGTACAGCAGGCAGGAACGGGCTGCCCCCAACCACCAGCTGCCTATTTGTACCTGGCCGGACACAACAATATAGGGAAGGCCTTTTTTTCTTAATTATTTCATGAATTTCATGAAATAATTAAAAAAAAAGTACGTGGGGCTTCGCCCTATTTTTGTGTCCAGCCAGGTACAACTAGGCAGCTGGGGGCTGGAATCTGCAGCGCAGGGAGGCCCAAGCTTTCTGGGCCCCCCCCCGCTACAAATTGCAGTCCGCAGCCACCCCGGAAAATGGCGCGTTCATAGAAGCGCCATCTTCTGGCGCTGTACCCAACTCATCCAGGGCCCTGGTGCGGTGGCTCACTGGGTAATAAAGGGGTTAGGGCCAGCTTGGTATTATCAGCTGGCCCCAAGCCCAAAATTCATGGGGTCACGCCAGTATTAGACATGACCGCCATGAATTTCTAGTAAAGTATTTAAAAAAAACACAACACCCAGAATAAAGTCCTTTAATTGAAATAAAGACACAATTCTTTATTGTTCTAAATTAAACCATACTTACCATCACACCCATTCCAGCTGAAGCCAACGATCTCCTGCAATAAAAGAAAAATAATAAACCAACCTCATCCTTACCTTTCCATGGTTCCCACGACAGCTTCAGCTCTGCTACATCGAGATGACTGGCTGGACCGCAGCAGAACGCTGCCATCCAGTCTGTCATCCCGCAGACACTGAGAAGAGCAGGCATGCTTGCGCTCCTCACTGTCTCGCTGTGACGGCATCCAGATGAGCCGAGGTCATGTCCAATGAACTCGGCTCACCTCATGCACGTCACTGACAGCGTGGGAAAATTCTCACGCTGAAGTGCTGAGTGCAGGAGAATTCTCCCACGCTGTCAGTGATGTGCATGAGGTGAGCTCATGTCCAATGAACTCAGCTCACCTCCTGCACGTCACTGACAGCGTGGGAAAATTCTCCTGCAATCAGCGCTTCAGCGTGAGAATTTTCCCACGCTGTCAGTGACGTGCATGAGGTGAGCCGAGTTCTTTGGACATGAACTCGGCTCATCTGGATGTCGTCACAGAGAGACGCTGAGCAGCGCAAGCAAGCCTGCGCTTCTCAGTGTCTGCGGGATGACAGGCTGGATGGCAGCGCTCTGCTGCGGTCCAGCCTGTCATCTCGATGTAGCAGAGCTGAAGCTGTCGTGGGAACCATGGAAAGGTAAGGATGAGGTTGCTTTATTATTTTTCTTTTATTGCAGGAGATCGTTGGCTTCAGCTGGAATGGGCGTGACGGTAAGTATGGTTTAATTTAGAACAATAAAGGATTGTGTCTTTATTTCAATTAAAGGACTTTATTCTGGGTGTTTGTGTTTTTTTTAACTTTGACTATGGGGTTAGTAATGGGGGTGTCTTATAGACGCCTCTCCATTACTAACCTGGGCTTGATGTCAGCTGGCATTATAAGCTGACATCAACCCCAACCCTATTACCCCCTGCCACCGCACCAGGGCAGCGTGGAAGAGCGAGGCTAAGTGCCAGAATTGGCGCATCCTATGAATGCGCCATTTCTGGGGCGGCTGACGGCTGGTGTTTCTAGCCTGGGAGGGGGCCAATATTCATGGCTCCCTTCCTGGGCTATTAATATCAGCCCCCAGCTGTCTGCCTAGCCTTTGCTAGCTATTAAATTAGGGGGGACCCCACGTCATTTTTTTTGGGGGGTCCCCCATTTTAATAGCTAGTAAAGGCTATGTATTCAGCTGGGGGCTGATATTAGTAGCCTGGGAAGCTCCGTGGGTATTACCCCCTTCCCAGGCTTCAAACATCTGCCCCAGCCGTCTGCTTAACCTCCGCTAGAGCCTAAAATTAAGGGGAACCCCACGCCAATTTTTTTAATAATAAATCCTTTATTTTAATACTAAATGACAAGTCCAGTAACCAACACTATCACTGTACTTCATATATATGTGACTGACATGTTTCTATCTATCTAATCTATGTGTGAAGCTCTATTCTGTCTGTTATAAATTGTCGGGTACAGATGCTGAATTGCCGGCCGGCTTTTTTAAAGAGACGGTGCATGAAAACACTATTATTTTGTTAAATAAATCCTTTACACTAAATGACAAGTACAGTAAGCAACACTCTCACTGTACTTATTATATATGTGACTGACATGTTTCTATCTATCTAATCTATGTGTGAAGCTCTATTCTTTCTGTTCTAAATTGTCGGGTACAGATGCTGAATTGCCGGCCGGCTTTTTTAAAGAGACGGTGCATGAAAACACTAATATTTTTTTTAATAAATCCTTTACACTAAATGACAAGTGCAGTAACCAACACTGTCACTGTGCTTCTTATATGTGTGACTGACATGTTTCTATCTATCTAATCTATGTGTGAAGCTCTATTCCTTCTTGTCTAAATTGTCGGGTACCGGTGTATGCCGCTGCTGAATTTGCCGGCCGGCTTTTTTAAAGAGAGTGTCTTCTGAGCAGTTTGTCAGCTTTTGGACACCTTTGCAGGTGTTTTCTATGTGTTTCTATGTGTTTTTGTTTGCCTGCCATTGGTTTTAACGGTTTTCGACGGTGTTCTAAGGTGTTCGACGAACAGTTCGACGAACAGTTCCTCGAACATCCCGGTGTTCGACGAACCGAACTGAACCCGAACACTACGGGGGTGGCTCAACACTACTTCTGAGGACTAATCCAGTTACATATAATCAGAGCTAGGCAGACTGCAGTGTATAATACAACACAAGAGGGTCCATTGAACATACTGTCTGCTGCTGCTGCTGTAATAATTACAGATATTTCTAGACAGTCCCAGATATCATGGGTCAGGGCAATTTTTTTTTATCTTAATCCTGGTTATTTGCTTAAAAAGAAATTCAGAGTACACCATTTTTCTGCTAACTGCAGAATAAGGCCAGATCTGTTCCATAATACAGCGATAAA
This sequence comes from Phyllobates terribilis, assembly GCF_046119375.1. Classification (NCBI taxonomy): domain Eukaryota; kingdom Metazoa; phylum Chordata; class Amphibia; order Anura; family Dendrobatidae; genus Phyllobates; species Phyllobates terribilis. The sequence continues at coordinate 15,014,274 of NW_027362769.1, read as the reverse complement.
AATCGAGAAATTTGAACTGAACGTGGAAAATATTGGCCTCATTTTCCATTCTGTTGCAGTGTGTCAGTGACGCTATTCACAGTAGGACTCTGTGTAGAATAATATCAGTAAACAACAGGCCTACAATTTAAAGCTGTGGTTATCTGTCAGACATATCACCGAAAAGACTTCTAAAATCATACATTTCTTCCATATTCATTCCGTTGAAGTGCATTGGTGAAGCTATTCACATTAGGTCCCTGTGTAGAATAATATTAGTAGAGATGAGCGGTGTTTGACTAGAACTGTTCACCAATCTCAAATTCGAGCTGTTTTGGGCGGTGTTCGAGTCGTTCAACGAACGCGAACGATTTGCAAAAAATTCGGCTGTTTGAGGCTATGTTCGATAACTGTTCGTGCACCAAAAGCGTGTCCTGCATGTCTGGCGCTACTTAGAGCACCAATCATGCAGGGAATGTCTGCCACTCACTGTAATGCCACAGCCATGGTGGTTGTGGCATTACAGTGGTTGGACAAATCGATGGGAACAGTGCTCACAGTGAAACATGAAAAGTCGGCAATTCAGCAGCGGCATACACCGCTACGCGACAATTTAGAACAGAAAGAATAGATAGAAACATGTCAGTCACATATATAAGAAGTACAGCGACAGTGTTTCGTACTGTACTTGTTATTTAGTGTTAAAGGATTTATTAAAAAAAATATTAGTGTTTTCATGCACCGTCTCTTTAAAAAAGCCGGCCGGCAATTCAGCATCAGTACCCGACAATTTAGAACAGAAAGAATAGAGCATCACACATAGATTAGATAGATAGAAACATGTCAGTCACATATATAAGAAGTACAGTGACAGTGTTGATTACAGTACTTGTCATTTAGTGTTAAAATAAAGGATTTATTAAAAAAAAAAATTGGCGTGGGGTTCCCCGTAATTTTAGTCTCTAGCGGAGGTTAAGCAGACGGCTGGGGCAGATGTTTGAAGCCTGGGAAGGGGGTAATACCCACGGAGCTTCCCAGGCTACTAATATCAGCCCCCAGCTGAATACCTAGCCTTTACTAGCTATTAAAATGGGGTACCCCCCAAAAAATTACGTGGGGTCCCCCCTATTTTAATAGCTAGCAAAGGCTAGGCAGACAGCTGGGGGCTGATATTAATAGCCCAGGAAGGGTGCCATGAACATTGACCCTCTCCCAGGCTAGAAACACCAGCCGTCAGCCGCCCTAGAAATGACTCATCCATAGGATGCGCCAATTCTGGCACTTAGCCTCGCCCTTCCCACTGCCCTGTAGCGGTGGCAGTGGGGTAATAGGGCTGGGGTTGATGTCAGCTTACAATGCCAGCTGACATCAAGCCCAGGTTAGTAATGCAGAGGCGTCTATAAGACACCCCCATTACTAACCCCATAGTCAAAGTTAAAAAAAACACAAAAACACAGAATAAAGTCCTTTAATTGAAATAAACACACAATTCTTTATTGTTCTAAATTAAACCATACTTACCATCACGCCCATTTCAGCTGAAGCCAATGTCTTCTGCAATAAAAGTAAAATAATAAAGCAACATCATCCTTACCTTTCCATGGATCCCACGACAGCTTCAGCTCTGCTACATTCACATGACAGGCTGGATCGCAGCCGAAAGCTGCCATCCAGCTTGCCATGCCACAGACACTGAGAAGCGCAGGCATGCTTGTGCTCCTCAGTGTCTCGCTGTGACGGCATAAAGATGAGCCGAGGTCATGTCCAATGAACTCAGCTCACCTCATGCACGTCACTGACAGCGTGGGAATATTTTCCTGCGCTTGCAGTTGGCGTGAGAGAATTTTCCTGCAGAAGCGCTGAGCGCAGGAGAATTTTCTCACGCTGTCAGTGATATGCATGAGGTGAGCTCATGTCCAATGAACTCAGCTCACCTCATGCACGTCACTGACAGCGTGGGAAAATTGCCTGCGCTCTGCAGTGTCTATGAAGGATGGCATGCTGGATGGCAGCGCTCAGCTGCCATCCAGCCTGTCATCTCAATGCCATCCCAGCGTGGGAGAATTCTCCTGCTGAAGCGCTGAGCGCAGGAGAATTTTCCCACGCTGTCAGTGACGTGCATGAGGTGAGCTCATGTCCAATGAACTCAGCTCACCTCATGCACGTCACTGACAGCGTGGGAAAATTGCCTGCGCTCTGCAGTGTCTATGAAGGATGGCATGCTGGATGGCAGCGCTCAGCTGCCATCCAGCCTGTCATCTCAATGCCATCCCAGCGTGGGAGAATTCTCCTGCTGAAGCGCTGAGCGCAGGAGAATTTTCCCGCACTGTCAGTGACGTGCATAAGGTGAGCAGAGTTCATTGGACATGACCTCGGATCATCTGGATGCCGTCACAGCCAGACACTGAGGAGCGCAAGCATGCCTGCGCTTCTCAGTGTCTGCGGCATGGCAAGCTGGATGGCAGCTTTCGGCTGCGATCCAGCCTGTCATGACAATGTAGCAGAGCTGAAGCAGTCCAGGGAACGATGGAAAGGTAAGGATGATGTCGCTTTATTATTTTACTTTTATTGCAGAAGACAATGGCTTCAGCTTGAATGGGCGTGATGGTAAGTATGGTTTAATTTAGAACATTAAAAAATTGTGTTTATTTCAATTAAAGGACTTTATTCTGGGTGTTGTGTTTTTTTAAATACTTTACTAGAAATTCATGGCAGTCATGTCTAATATTGGCATGACCCCATGAATTTCGGGTTTAGAACCAACTGATAATGCCTAGCTGGCCCTAACCCCTTTTTTACCCAGTAAGCCACCGCACCAGGGCCCTGGATGAGTTGGGTATAGCGCCAGAAGATGGCGCTTCTATGAACGCGCCATTTTCTGGGGTGGCTGCGGACTGCAATTTGCAGCGGGGGGGCCCATAAAGCTTGGATCTCACTGCGCTGCGGATTAGAGCCCCCAGCTGCCTAGTTGTACCTGGCTGGACACAAAAATAGGGCAAAGCCCCACGTATTTTTTTTTTCATTATTTCATGAAATTCATGAAATAATTTAAAAAAAAGGGCTTCCCTATATTGTTGTGTCCGGCCAGGTACAAATAGGTAGCGGGTGGTTGGGGGCAGCCCGTTCCTGCCTGCTGTCCCTGGCTGGACACAAAAATAGGGCGAAGCCCCACATATTTTTTTTTTAATTATTTCATGAGATTCATGAAATAATAATAAAAAAAAGGGTTACCCATATTGTTGTGTCCGGCCAGGTACAAATAGGCATCTGGTGGTTGGGGGCAGCCCGTTCCTGGATGCTGTACCCGGCCAGCATACAAAAATATGGCGAAGCCCACGTCAACATTTTTGGGGAAAAATTAATTAAAAAATAATAAAAAAAAATAATAGTTTAGGGACTGCATCTTTATTAACCCCTCACGTGGAGGGGTTAATAAAGATGCAGTCCCTAAATGTGTTTTTTTTTTACATTTTTTATTGAATTTTTCACCAAAAATTTGACGTGGCCTTCGCCATATTTTTGTGTTCAGCCAGGTACAGCAGGCAGGAACGGGCTGCCCCCAACCCCCAGATGCCTATTTGTACCTGGCTGGAAACAAAAATACAGGGAAGCCCTTTTTTTAATTATTTCATGAATTTCATGAAATAATTTAAAAAAAATTTTGTACCTGGCTGGACACAACAATATAGGTAAGCCCTTTTTTTTAAAATTATTTCATGAATTTCATGAAATAATTTAAAAAAAAAATACGTGGGGCTTCGCCCTATTTTTGTGTCCAGTCAGGTACATCTAGGCAGCTGGGGGCTGGAATCCGCAGCACAGGGAGGCCCAAGCTTTCTGCCCCCCCCCCCCTGCTGCAAATTGCAGTCCGCAGCCACCCCAGAAAATGGCGCGTTCATAGAAGAGCCATCTTCTGGCGCTGTACCCAACTCATCCAGGGCACTGGTGCGGTAGCTCACTGGGTAAAAAGGGGTTAGGGCCAGCTTGACATTATCAGCTGGCCCTAAGCCCGAAATTCATGGGGTGACGCCAATATTAGACATGACCATGAATTTCTAGTAAAGTATTTAAAAAAACACAATACCCAGAATAAAGTCCTTTAATTGAAATTAATACACAATGCTTTATTGTTCTAAATGAAACCATACATACCATCACGCCCATTCCAGCTGAAGCCAACGATCTCCTGCAATAAAAGTAAAAAAATAAAGCAACCTCATCCTTACCTTTCCATGGTTCCCATGACAGCTTCAGCTCTGCTACATTGACATGACAGGCTGGATCACAGCCGAAAGCTTCCATTCACCTTGCCACGCCACTGACACTGAGAAGTGCAGGCATGCTTGCGCTCCTCAGTGTCTCGCTGTGACGGCATCCATCTGAGCCGAGGTCATGTCCAATGAACTCAGCTCACCTCATGCACGTCACTGACAGCGTGGGAAAATTCTCCTGCCCTCAGCGCTTCAGCAGGAGAATTCTCCCACGCTGGGATGGCATTGAGATGAGAGGCTGGATGGCAGCTGAGCGCTGCCATCCAGCATGCCATGCTTCATAGACACAGCAGAGCGCAGGAAATTCTCCCACGCTGTCAGTGACGTGCATGAGGTGAGCTGAGTTCATTGGACATGACCTCGGCACATCTTTATGCCGTCACAGCGAGACACTGAGGAGCACAAGCATGCCTGCGCTTCTCAGTGTCTGCGGCATGGCAAGCTGGATGGCAGCTTTCGGCTGCGATCCAGCCTGTCATGTGAATGTAGCTGAGCTGAAGCTGTCGTGGGAACCATGGAAAGGTAAGGGTGATGTTGCTTTATTATTTTACTTTTATTGCAGAAGACATTGGCTTCAGCTGGAATGGGCGTGATGGTAAGTATGGTTTAATTTAGAACAATAAAGAATTGTGTGTTTATTTCAATTAAAGGACTTTATTCTGGGTGTTTGTGTTTTTTTTTAACTTTGACTATGGGGTTAGTAATGGGGTTATCTTATAGAACCCCACGCCAATTTTTTTTAAATAAATCCTTTATTTTAACTCTAAATGACAAGTACAGTAATCAACACTATCACTGTACTTCTTATATATGTGACTGACATGTTTCTATGTTTATAATCTATGTGTGATGCTGTATTCTTTCTGTTATAAATTGTCGGGTACCGATGCTGAATTGCCGGCCGGATTTTTTAAAGAGACGGTGCATGAAAACACTAATATTTTTTTTAATAAATCCTTTAACACTAAATGACAAGTGCAGTAAGCAACACTGTCACTGTACTTCTTATATATGTGACTGACATGTTTCTATCTATCTAATCTATGTGTGATGCTCTATTCATTCTGTTCTAAATTGTCGGATGCACCTGCTGAATTGCCCACCGGCTTTTATAAAGAGAGTGTCTTCTGAGCAGTTTGTCAGCTTTTGGACACCTTTGAATGTGTTTTCTATGTGTTTTTGTTTTCCTGCCATTGGTTTTAACGGTGTTCGACGGTGTTCGACGCTGTTCTAAGGTGTTCGACGAACAGTTCCACGAACGTCCCGGTGTTCGACGAACCGAACCCGAACACTACGGGGGTGGTTCAACACTAAATATTAGTAAATTACAGGTCTACAATTTAAAGCCCTGGTTATCTGTCAGACATATCACCGAAAAGACTTCTAAAAGCATATATTTCTTTCATTTTCTTTCCGTTGCAATGTGTCGGTGATGCTATTCACACTAGGTCTCCATGTAGAATAATATTAGTAAATTAGAGTCCTATAATTTAAAGTCGTGGTTTTTGTGTCAGACATATCACTGAAAAGACTTCTACAATAATATATTTCTTCCATTTTCATTCCATTGCAGTGGAAGCTATTCACACTGTGTCTCTGTGTAGAATAATATTCATAAATTACAGGCCTACAATTTAAGTCTATGGTTCTCTGTCAGACATATCACTGAAAAGACTTAAAAAATCATACATTTCATACATTTTCATTCCATCGCAGTGTGTCGGTGACGCTATAAACACTAAATCTCCGTGTAGTATAACATTAGTAAATTACAGGCCCACAATTTAAAGCTGTGGTTCTCTGTTAGACATATCACCAAAAGACTTATAAAATCATACTTTTCATCCATTTTCATTCCGTTGCAGTGTGTCGGTGACGCTATTCACACAAGGTCTCCATGTAGAATAATATTTGTAAATTACAGGCCTACAATTTAAAGCCGTGATTCTCTGTCAGACATATCACTGAAAAGACTTCAAAAATCATACATTTCTTCCATTTTCATTCCGTTGCAGTGTGTCGGTGAAGCTATTCACACAAGGTCTTGGTGTAGAATAATATAAGTAAATTACAGGCCTACAATTTAAATCCATGGTTCTCTGTCAGACATATCACCTAAAAGACTTCAAAAATCATATATTTCTTCCATTTTCATTCCATTGCAGTGTGTCGGTGACGCTATTCACACTAGGTCTTCATGTAGAATAATATTAGTAAATTACAGTCCTACAATTTAAAGCCGTGATTCTCTGTCAGACATATAACTGAAAAGACTTAAAAAATTATACATTTCTTCTATTTTCATTCCATTGAAGTGTGTTGGTGACACTATTCACACTGGGTCTCTGTGTAGAATAATAATAGTAAATTACAGGTCTACAATTTAAATCTGTGGTTCTCTGTCAGACATATCACCAAAAAGACTTAAAGAAATCATACATTTCATCCAATCGCAGTGTGTCCGTGACGCTATTCACACTACGTCTCTGTGTAGAATAATATTAGTAAATTACTGACCTACAATTTAAAGCCCTGGTTCTCTGCACCTGATGAAACAGAGGAATGGAAGCATGTGACCCACAGAAGCAGGAGGATCGAGAGGCAGTCAGCACCCATACTGCTCAGGAACCAGTACCAGGCTCTCTCGCAGGAGAACCATGAAGAAATACAGCAAGATAAGACTTTGCCAGCAATGAATAACCTTGTAAGCCCTCAGAATCCTCCTGGATGGAGAAAGAAGAATGTTGTGAAGAAAAAACGGAGAGTGGTGGTCATGGGGGATTCCCTGTTGAAAGGAACAGAGGCTGCTATCTGCAGACCAGACATAACCTCAAGAGAAATGTGCTGTCTTCCAGGAGCAAAAATTAAAGATGTGTCTGACAGGATATCAAGACTCTTCAGACCTACAGATCACTACCGATTCCTGCTAATACATGTGGGGACAAATGACACCGCAAGAAAGGACCTGGAAACCATCTGCAGTGACTTTGAAGACTTGGGCAAGAAAGTGAAAGAATTGGGAGCGCAGGTGGTCTTCTCATCCATTCTCCCAGTGGATGGCCATGGAACAATGAGGTGGAATAAGATTCTACAGGTGAACAACTGGCTACGTCGATGGTGCCGTCAACAAGGATTAGGATTTCTGGATCACGGAATGAATTACCTATACGATGGACTACTTGCTAGAGATGGGCTGCACCTTACGAAGACTGGAAAATGTGTATTTGGAAATTGCCTTGCTGCACTCATCAGGAGAGCTTTAAACTAGAACAATGTGGGAAGGGAAGCAAAAGGCCAGAAAAAGCCATACAGCTGACAAATACTATTGAGATCTCTGCTACTGGAAGTGGAAAGGAAGAACAAAGACAAAACAATTTAAATAATAAAAATATGGGAGGAAGAGAAACCAATCACAAACTAAAATGTTTTTATACAAATGCACAAAGCATGGGCAACAAACAAGGAGAATTAGAACTACTAATGCAGGAAAAGAAATATGATGTCATTGGAATCACTGAAACTTGGTGGGACGATACACATGATTGGAATAAAAGGCTAAAAGGATACAACTTATTTGCAAGAAACAGACTTGATAAACGAGGAGGAGGTGTCGCATTGTATGTTAGAAAAGCGTATATCTGCACAGAGATTGAAGCTTCAGAGACTGGGAGTTCTGTGGAAACTGTTTGGGTAAGAATACAAGGAGAGAACAACGGAAAGGACACCATTGTAGGCATTTACTACAGGCCACCTGGGCAAGCTGAAGATATGGATGAACTCTTTATGTATCAAATGACCAAGTTCTCAAAAAAATATGACGTAGTGGTCATGGGAGATTTCAACTATCCAGACATTTGTTGGGAATCTCTCTCAAGTAAAACTAACAGGTCAAGCAAATTCTTATCCTCTCTTGCTGACAACTTTATCTTCCAAAAGGTAGGGGAGAAAACAAGGGGATCTGCTACTTTGGATCTAATCCTTATAAACAAGGAGGAAATGGTTGAGGAGGTAAAAGTGGCTGGGACCCTAGGAGGCAGCGATCATGCTATTATAGAATTTTGGATAACTAGAGGAGGAAGACATGTGAAGACTCAAACTTCAAGGTTAGATTTTAGAAAGGCAGATTTTAAGAGACTCAGAAAGAGAATAGGAGGGATCCAATGGCTAGATGTCCTTAAGGACAAAAATGTCCAGGAAGGATGGGAAATTTTTAAAAATGAGATTCTCAAAGCACAATCGTTAACAATCCCGAAAAGTAGGAAGAATGGGAAGCATTTAAGGAAACCAGGATGGATGAACACAGAACTTAAACACATGCTAAAAAGAAAGAAAGAAATGTTTATTAAATGGAAAGAGGGAGGCATATCTAAAGAAGATTATAATGCAGTCTGCAGATCCTGCAGGGCATGTATCAGGTTAGCTAAAGCTGACAATGAATTAAGGCTTGCAAGAGATGTCAAAAGCAATAAAAAAGGATTTTGGGGGTATGTCAAAAGTAAAAGAAAAGTCAAAGATGCTATAGGATTTTTACAGGATGAAAATGGAGAAATGGTAAGAGAGGATGTTGAGAAGGCCAAACTTTTTAATTCCTATTTTGCATCTGTTTTCTCTCAGAAAGAAAATGTAACATCAACTGATCTTCACTGTCCTTTTAAAGGAATAGAAGAATCCAAGTTATCTGTAAACAGAAAGATTGTGAGGGAATATTTAGCTAACATAAATGAGTTCAAGTCTCCAGGTCCAGATGAATTACACCCCAGAGTACTGAAGGAGATCGTAGAAGAAATTTTAGAACCACTCTCCATAATCTTTGAAAATTCTTGGAGAACAGGAGAAGTCCCAGAAGACTGGAGAAGAGCAAATGTTGTTCCTATCTTCAAAAAGGGGAAGAAGGTGGACCCAGGGAACTATAGGCCGGTGAGTCTGACTTCTATACCAGGAAAGATCTTTGAACAAATTATTAAACAACATGTATGTAAGTACCTGGATAAGAATGAAGTGATTAACCAGAGTCAGCATGGGTTTATAACTAACAAGTCATGTCAGACTAACTTAATTTCCTTCTATGACAGAATCACTGACTGGGTGGATCAGGGAAATGCTGTAGATATAGTATATCTTGACTTCAGCAAAGCATTTGACAAAGTATCTCACACCATCCTTATTGAAAAAATGACCAAGTATGCAATGGACCAGGCAACTGTTAGGTGGATTCATAACTGGCTTAGTGATCGGACTCAAAGGGTGATTGTAAATGGCTTCACATCCAGCTGGATGAATGTCTCAAGTGGGGTACCACAGGGCTCCGTCCTGGGACCTGTATTGTTCAACATCTTTATCAATGATTTAGATGAAGGAATTGAGGGTAAACTGATTAAATTTGCTGATGACACAAAGCTAGGAGGGATAGCTAATACTAGAGAAGAGAGAGAGAGGATTCAAAAAGACCTAAATAAACTGGAGCAGTGGGCAGCAACCAACAGAATGGTTTTTAACAGGGAAAAATGCAAAGTACTACATCTGGGCAATAAAAATGAAAAAAGCATATACAGAATGGGAGGAATAGAGCTAAGCAACAGTACATGTGAAAAAGACTTAGGTATACTAATAGATTATAGACTGAACATGAGTCAACAGTGTGATGCAGCAGCAAAAAAGGCAAATACAATTCTGGGATGTATTAACAGAAGCATACAGTCTAGATCACGTGAAGTCATTATCGGTCTTTACTCCTCTTTGGTCAGACCTCATCTGGAATACTGTGTACAGTTTTGGGCACCACATTTTAAAAAAGACATAGACAAACTGGAGCAAGTTCAGAGAAGAGCGACCAGAATGGTGACTGGTCTGCAAACCATGTCCTATGAGGAACGGTTGCAGGATTTGGGAATGTTTAGCTTGCAAAAAAGAAGACTGAGAGGAGACTTAATAGCTGTCTACAAATATGTCAAGGGCTGTCACATTGTAGAAGGATCATCTTTATTCTCTTTTGCACAAGGAAAGACTAGAAGCAATGGGATGAAACTAAATGGGAGGAGACACAGATTAGATATTAGAAAAAACTTTTTGACAGTTAGGGTGATTAATGAGTGGAACAGGCTGCCACGAGAGGTGGTGAGTTCCCCTTCAATGGACGTCTTCAAACAGAGGCTGGACAGACATCTGTCTGAGATGATTTAGTGAATCCTGCTTTGAGCAGGGGGTTGGACCAGATGACCCAGGAGGTCCCTTCCAACTCTACCATTCTATGATTCTATGATATCACCGAAAAGACTTCTAAAATCATGCATTTCTTCCATTTTCATTCTGTTGCAGTATGTCGGTGAAGCTATTCACACTAGGTCTCCGTGTAGAATAATATTAGTAAATTACAGGTCTGCTATTTAAAATCGAGGTTCTCTGTCAGACATATCACCTATAACTGTGTTCCAAAATCAGCCATTTCTCGTGAACGTGGAAAATATTGCCCTCCATTTAAAATGGGCATGGTGCGTGGCAAGAGACGGGGAAGTGGACATGATGGTGATTTTGCATGCAGAGGCCGAGGACGTGGCCATTGGAAAGGTGAAATTGTGACACAACAAACACCCATATCTTCTCTCTTGACCTTCCAGTCCCAATTACTTGGGGACCGCAGAGCACCACTACTGGTGGGATAGCAGATAATGCCTCCAGTCACTTGGCCACCACCACCTCCACCCTGTCTTCCACATGGTCAAGTCTCAGTAGCTGTGAGTTTGGACTGCATATTCCTCACCCTGATTCTCCTTCCTCCCACCATGCTGAGTGCCCGGAGAAAACTGATCCCACACTTGGACGCTCAGAAGAGCTGTTCACTTTTTCATTTGTATATTCGGGAATCTCGCCCGTCCAGCTTCAAGCGAGTCAATAGGAGAATGTGTGCAGCGATGCCCAAATGTTGCCCCAATTGTTGGAGCAGCCACGGTCACACGAAGGCGACAGTGGTAAAGTGCAATTACTGTCGGAAGAGGTGGATGATGATGATGTGACACAATTGCCAGTAAGTGAGGAGAAGGACCAGGGTGTGGAAGTGGAAGACGAGGTGGTGGATGATATCGTTACTGATCCAACCTGGCAGGGGGACACACAGAGCGAGGACAGCAGCACACAGTGGGAGGGAGAAGTAGCACCACAACAGGCAGGAAGAAGCTGTGTGGTGGCCGCAGACACAAGGCAGGAAAGCATTTCTCGTAACGCCAACACAATGGAAGTTGCCAGTACAACTGTTAGGTCTTCCCGAGTCTGGTTGTTTTTTATAGACTCTGCAGATAATCCCAAAAAGGCCATTTGCACCACCTGCCAGGCCAGGATCAGCAGGGGTAGCAAAACGAGCAGCCTGACCACCACCAGCATGATCAGGCACATGACAGCAAAGCACCCGACAAAGTGGGCCGAACCCCAGGATCCAGCAACAGTGTCTGCGGGTGACACCACTGCTTCTTCCACTGTTGTGCATGCACGCCAATCCCCTGTCCATGGTGCATGCCAAGATGCCTCCTGCCCTGCAAATCTTGTAGCACACTCGCAAGGAGCACCATCATCAAGGAAGTCAACGTCCTTGTCCCAGCGCAACGTTCAGTTGCCCTACCTCAGTCCTTGGAACGCAAGCGCAAATACGCAGCTAACGTCCCACAGGCCACACTACTAAATTCACACATTTTGCGAATGCTTGCGCTCAAAATGTTGCCTGTTAGGCTCGTGGAGACAGAAGCTTTTTGCAATCTGATGGCAGCTGCCATCCCTTGGTACTCGGTCCCAGCCGCCAATATTTCTCCCGGTGTGCCGTACCCGAATTACACAAGCACGTGTCCCACAATATTATGTGTGCCCTGAACAACGCAGTTACTGGAAATGTCCACCTAACCATGGACACGTGGACCAGTGCTTGTAGGTAGTGATGGTACATCTCGGTGCTGGCACACTGGGTTAATATAGTGGAAGCCGGGACCCAGTCGGAGCTTGGGACGGAAAACGTCCTCCTGACGTCAAGGATTGTGGGCCCTGGGTCAATCAGGGTTTCCCCCATATTCTACAGCTCCTACACCTCCTCCTCTTCTTCAACATTCATCTCCAAAATTGCCACATCAGTCACAAGCTGGAAGCACTGCAAGCGGCAACAGGCTGTGCTAAAGCTAATATGCTTAGGTGACAAACCACATAACACTGAAGAGTTGTGGACAGCTCGGAAAGAGCAGGCAGATCTGTGGCTGACATCGCTGACCCTACAGGCAGGCATGGTCGTGTGTGAGAATGGCAGGAATCTGGTGGCAGATGCTAGGCTTGCTCACACACGTACCATGCCTGGCCCATGTGCTTAGCCTCATGGTTCAGCGATTTCTCAAAACCTACCCGGATCTGCTTGTTAAAGTACACAGTCTGTGCCCATTTTAGAAAGTCAGCTACAGCTTCCGCCGCCCTTGCCGTGCTTCAGCAGCGTTTGCAGCTTCCAGCTCACCAACTGATCTGTGATGTCCCCACGTGTTGGAACTCTATATTGAAGATGTTGGGAAGGATTTGTGAGCAGAAGAGGGCAGTTGTTAACTACTAGCATCAACAAGGCCATTGGTATTCAGGTCAGACTCCACACATAAAACCTCAGGAGTGGACATGGATGTCAGACGTCTGTACCATCCTCCAAAACTTTGAGGACTCCACCATGATGGTGATTGGCGATGATGCCATAATTAGCTTCACCATCCCGCCTCTCTGTCTTCTGAAACACTCTCTGCTCTCAATTAAAGAGGATGCATTGCAGGTGGAGCACGATGACATGGAGCAAGGAACCATACATGGTGATTACACACAGTCCAGCCTCATCTCATCCCAATGTTGATTGGGTGACAATGAGGAAGAGGAGGAAGAAGAACAGGAGATAGTTTCCTGCGCTATAATTGGTACTACCTACACAACTGCATTACCGTCTGTTCAGAATAGATGGCCTGAGGAAAGGGAGGAGGAGGAAGAGGAAGAGGATGAGTAGGAGAGCATGGTCAGTCGTCCTCTTGGTGAGGACACGGAAGTCTTGCCTTTTTGCAGTCGAGCACACATGTCTGAGTTTATGTTACGCTGCCTTTCCCGTGACCCTCGCACTGTTCAAATTTTGGGTAACAGTCATTACTGAATGATGATGCTTCTAGACCCATGCTACAGGGAGAACTTTATTATTCTTATTCTCTTGCAGGACATGCCTAATAAGATGGTGCAGTATGAGAAGGCCCTTGCTGTGGAATTATTTAAAAAATTCCCATCTGAAAACGCTGGCGGCAGAGGTCACAGTTCGTTGGACAACCAAGGAGTACAGGCGAGAGAGACTCAAATGCATTCCAGTAGAGGCAGGGGAACACTGTCAAACTTCTGGTACTGTTTTCTCAGACCCTCCCATTGCACAGGCCCTGAGGCGCGGGGCACTCTCACAAACAGTGCAAAGTTTCAGAAGATGGAGTGGGAGTACCTTGCCGACCGTACCAACGTCCTCTGTGATTCCTCTGTGCCTTATAATTATTGGGTATGAAAGCTGGACAGGTGGCATGAACTGGCTCTCTATGCCTTGGAGGTCCAGGCCTGCCCTGCCCTGCCGCTAGCGTTTCGTCAGAGCAGGTTTTTAGTGCCGCCAGTGGAATTATAACCAATAGGCTCATCTGCCTATCAAATGAAAATGCTGAAAGGCTGACTCTTATAAAAATGAACAAGGACTGGATTGGGCCAGAATTCTCAACACCACTGAATGATAGCAGAGTAACATAAATTCAAATACAGCGTCTTTTTAGGGGAGGTCTAACTCTATTCCCATGCACCTCTGTCTTTACACCCAGATATGGGTATATGCTTCCTGATTTTGCCTATTTGCTCTTGTCCTCCTTCTCCGCATCCTTATCCTCCACCACCATATCATCACCATATGTACCATATCAACATTTCTACGTCTCTTGCAAGAGGCATTGTAGTTCCTCCAAATTTTTGCCAGCCGTTGCTTCACTGCATAGGCAAATAGTATGGGAGACACACTTCCTAATAATGGGAACATTGTTTTCAGGAGGCCCTCCAACCTCTATGTCTCTTTCAAGGGGCATTTGAGTTCCTCTTAATTTTTGGCAGCAGTTGCATTGACTGAATAGGCAAACATTATGGGAAATCCACTTCGTAATAATGAGAGCATTTTTTTCTGGAGGCCCACCGACCTCTATGTTTTTTTCAAGGGGCATTGGAGTGCCTGCAAATTTTTGGCAGTTATTGCACTCACTGCATAGGCAAACAGTATGGGAGACCTGCTCCTTTCTAATGGGAATATGTCATTACTGAGGCCGACCTCTGTTTCTTTAAATTGTTATTGGGGTTTTTCCTAAATTTTGGGAGCCATTGTATTCACTTCTTACCCTATAACTGTAAAGCAGACCTGCTTCTTTCTAATGGGAATATGTCGTTACTGTGGCCCTGCTCAATGTGTCTTTTCATTGTTAGTGGGGTTTTTCCTAAATTTTGGCAGCCATTGGACTGACTGCATACCCTATAACTGTATAGCAGACCCTCTCCTTTCCAATGGGAACATGTCATTACTGTGGCCCAGCTGTATGTGTTTTTAAATTGTTAGTGGGGTTTTTCCCAAATTTTAGCAGCCCTAGCAGTCACAGCATGGGCATTACCACTATAGGAGATGGGCTCCTTCATAATGGTAACATTTTTTTTTACTGAGAACCTCCTCTATGTCTCTTCATAGGGGTATTGGGTTGCTAACAAATTTTTGGCAGGCCTTGCAGTTACTGCATATGCAATAACGGTATAAGAGACCCACTCATTAATAATGGTAACAACAAAGCATAGCCGGCTGATGGCTCTCTAACAATAGTGAGGGCCGACTAATGGTCCTTTAAGAATAGCAAGGGCCACCTGATGACCCTATAAAAATAGGCTTTGTGACTTTCAGAGTCCCTCCATTATAAATAAAACAGGATGTGTCTGACGTTGTGTCACATACCACATGGCCAAATATGGTTGTGAATGTTAAAATGACATTTCCCGGTGAATACATTTGTCTTAAAAATAGCTTAAAAAAATAAAAACACAGTAGGATATTTGTTTAGTATTAAAACCAGACTCATCAATGTAACCTCAATGTAGTCACATTGTTCAGCTCCTGAACCTCCTCCTCCAGTTCGGTCTCCATCTCTGAAATGACCACATCAGTCACAATCTGAAAGCACTGCCTTGGCCAAGAGGCAACAGGCTGTGCTGAAGATAACATGCTTAATGCTTATGTGACAAACCGCCCACCTCTGCTGAGTTGTTGAAAGCAGTAACACAGCAGCCGAATCTGTGGCTCTCACCACTGAACATACAACCAGGCATGGTCGCGTGTGACAAAGGGCAGAACCAGATGACAGAGAAATGACAGCAGGAGTAGGTACAGTTTCCCTCTATGCCAGTCCTTTCACCGAGCTAAAGAATATGCCTGTAGTAAAATACAACTCCCACTGAGAAGCAGTTTCAAACTGAAAAACAAAGGGCCCACCAGAGGATTTGATTCTGAGGGCTCACCTTTCTTTCCCGTTCAGGAGCCCCATAGCTGCTGCAAAGTTTGTGCTATCATTAACTCTCCTGATGGAGAAGCCAGGGCCCACCCGTGGATTCTCTGGTGGGACCATCCAACCCTGCCGAGAAGCAGTCCTGGCTAAGAAAAGTGAGTGGGAAGGTTCCCGGACAGTCTATGGCTCCTTTTTTACTTAGGTGGAAACCTACGCAAACACAGGGAGAACATACAAAATCCTTGCAGTTGTTGTCATTACTGGGATTTGAACCCATGATCCCAGCTCTGCAAGGCTTCATTGCTAACCCCTGTGCCAATGTGCTTCCGTTCACCCTCTGATATCTAACAGGCTGGAGAAACTTCCACCTACTGCCACTCTATCTTCAGCTCCTTTGTGAGAAACTAATGTATTTGGGCAGCCACTCCGTCTACCAAATAGAATTCCTGAGAAGGAAATTGGGGATGGCTTCTCTACTGGTACTGGGGTCACTGCTAATACGATGGCGTCGTACCATAGTTTACTGGAAATATTCCAGGCTGGTAGGAGGCAAGCAGATTCCCACAGAAAAGTACCAGTAGTAATGTTCAGGGACCCTTGTTTGTGGAAAGCGGGAAAAATATTGGGGGCTGGGGACCGAGTATGGACACCCAGTCAACGCCATGAAGTTCTGAAAAGCTTCCGCCTCCATGAGCCTAAAAGGCCACATTTCAAGTGCAAGCAGCTGCCCAGAAATATGGCAGTTTACTATTGCAGCCTGTGTGTGGGTGGGTGTCTAGCTGCATTCTTGCGCTTGCATTCCAAGTAACAGAAAGCTAAGCAAATGGTGGCCTACATCATCATCATGGCCTCACCTTGGCACTATGAACTCTACCGATGGACAAGCTAGGGCCCACCGGAGGAGTCTCCGGTCCTCTCTTGGGTCCATCCAACCCTGCCGAGAAGCAGCCCTGGCTAAGAAAAGCATGTAGGAAGGTTCCCAGACACTCTATGGCTGCTTTTTTTATGTGGATTGGACGTGCTTAATTGCATGTTATTTCTCAAACCGCATTGCAGATCAGGCCATTGCCTAACTCTGTAGTCATGAAATTAAATGGCAAAGAAAGATGTTTGTGTGTCAAAGCACCACCTACAAGTGCGAGATGATGTTGGATGGGCTGCAATTGCTTATGTGACAAGCATCATTAGAGGACTACCAGGGAGAAATGACTGCTAGAGTAGATACGGTTTCCCAAGTCCTTTCACAGAGCTAAAGAATATGGCTGTGGTGAAATACAACTCTCACCGACAAGCTGTGGACTGGCTCCATTCCGTCCCTGGCCACATTCACCTGTCCACGTGTTTGTGGTTAGGCGATCCTTCCTTGTAACTGCACTGGGGAGGGCACAGATAATGTTATGGGACCCAGGCTTGTGGAAGGTGGAGACGATAACGGGAGAAATAGTGGCGGCTGGGGACAGAATATGGACACCCGGCTGCTGCCGCCATGAGGTTGTGAAAAGCTTCTGCCTCTACGAGCCTAGAAGGCCACATTTCAAGTGCAAGCAGCTGCCCAGAAATCTGGAAGTTTACTATTGCGGCCTGTGGGTGGGTGGCTGGCAGCATACTTGTGCTTGCATTCCAAGTAACAGAAAAGTAAGCAAATGGTGGCCTCTATCATCATCATGGCCTCAACTCGGCACAATGAACTCTCCCGATGGAGAAGCCAAGGCCCACCGGAAGTGTCTCCGGTTCTCTGGTGGGTCCGTCCAACCCTGCCGAGAAGCAGCCCTGGCTAAGAAAAGTGTGTTGGAAGGTTTCCGAACACTCTATGGCTGCTTTTTTGTAAATATGGATTGGACGTGCTTAATTGCATGTTATTTCTTAAACCGCATTGCAGATCAGGCCATTGCCTAACTCTGTAGTCATGAAATTAAAGGGCAAAGAAAGATGTTTGTGTGTCGAAGCACCACCGACAAGTGCAAGCTGATGTTGGATGGGCTGCCATTGCTTATGCGACAAGCTGCATTAGAGGACTTCCTGGGAGAATTGACAGCTGGAATAGGTACGGTTTCCCTTGTCCACATGTTTGTGGTTAAGTGATCCTTCCCAGTAAGTGCACTGGGGAGGGCATGTGTAATGTTGTGGGAACCCTGCTTGTAGAAGGCAGAGATGTCACCGGGAGAAATAGTGATGGCTGGGGACCAAGTATAGACACCCAGCCACCGCCGCCACCATAAGGTTGTGAACAGCTTCCGCCTCCATGAGCCTAAAAGGCCACATTTCAAGTGCAATCAGCTGTCAAAAATTTGGCAGTATAATATTGCAGCCTGTGGGTGGGATGGTGGCTGGCTGCATACTTGCGCTTGCATTCCAAGGAATAAGGCATCTTCGCATGCGCATAGAATCACTTGTGATGGGCACAGCTTTAGGCAGTGAACAGGGAGTCAGAGATGCTTCCAGGGGTCTTCCCCATGCTGTTCCCATGTCTTTTCAGCTCTTTATGCATGTGTCTGATGAAGTGTCACACACCACATGGCCAGATAAGGTTGTAAAATGTTAAAATGACATTTCCCAGTGAATGCATTTGTCTTGGTTGAAAGCAATGCAAAAGTGCAAAAATGGATCAAAAACGCTACTTGTGAACATAGACAAAGGTGTGGAGGAGCATTTTTGTTTTTGTTTATTTATTTTGCCTTATATACAAGTCATTACCCTGGAAAGGATGTTCCTTAACATTTTTCCCAGATAAATCCATTTTGGTTTAGTTTTTGCATGTTTTATTGTGAGTCCGTAAAAGTGGCGTAATACCTCTAACAACATTTTTGACAGCAGTGACCTTGGCATCCAAAATGCTTCCAAGGGTCTTTCCTATGCTGATCCCATGTCAATTGAGCACTGTTCCCATTGATTTGGGCAATTTTTAAGCCCTCTGCAGACCGCCGGGGGGAGACACCCATAGACTTACGTACATTGGGCTCGTTATGTGGTCCGATCACTCAAGCCTTCCAATTTGCCCAACCCGATCAACGAGTACCCGAACATTTTAGTGCTCGCTTATCACTAGTCACCAGTACATGAATGTCAGATAAAAGAGGCAATATAGTACAATAGAATAGTATTTAAGCAGCTCCAAAGAGGTTTTTTTGGTACATTGCACCACCAATCTGTGAAGGAATGCAAGCAACCCTGTCTCCATTCATCGTTTCCTAATTACAGAAGACCGTTAAAAATTCTGACTCGGTCAACAAGTGCATGGAAAAATCTATCCAGTTATGGATTGTTGTAGGGATGTATGCAACCAGAATGAACACTCATTTCCAGCTGATAATACCATCAATCCATCGGTATCAATAGGGGTTTTTTTTTTCAGCATGGCGTATAATACAATTATCCCTGACTAGATGCCTGTGAGACGCTATCCCAACTGCTATAGATCACCCATACACAAATGTCAGATAAGAGAAGTAATATAGTTTAATAGAAAATAGAATTTAACCGGCACCGAAAAGGTTTTTTTGGAATGTTGCATCACCAAACTGTGAAGGAATGCAAGCCACCCTGTCTGCTTTCATCATTTTCTAATTACAGATCACTGTTAAAAATTATGAATCAGTCAACGAGTGCATGGAAAATATCACGAAATGCACTGTGGAAGAGATCTATTCGATGACAATGAACAATACTCATCTCCAGCTGATGATACCTTGCACCTATCTCTATTGTAAATGCAGCTAACTGCTGTATCAATAGGGAATAGAATAGATTTACTTTTTTTTTTTTTTGCAGCATGCCGTATAAGGAAATAATACCTGGCTGGATTGGTGCAATACACTATCCATACTGCGATAGCTCACCTGTATACGAATTTCAGATAAGAAAGGTAATATTGTATAAGATAGAATCAATTTGAATTGGCCTTCCCATTGTTTAGGAGTAGGTCTCCTATACTGTTATTGCATATATGTTATAATACCCCCAGTGGCACTAAAAACTATCTCTGACAAAACGGTAGTGGCCAGGACCTCCAAGGCATAGAGAGACATTTAATGCCACGTGTCCAGCTTGGATACCCAATAGTTGTAAAGCAGTGAGGAATCACGGAAAACGCTGGTACGGTCACCAAGGTAGTCCTTCAGCATCTTCCAAAACTTGTCCCTCCTTGTCATATTAACCCACGCATCAGGGACTGGGCGCTGGGAGGGTCTGAGAAAACTGTCCCAGACCTTTGACATTGTTCCCCTGCCTCTGCTTGGTTTCTCCCTCACCTGTACTTCTTGGTTGTCAAAGACACTGTGACCTCTGCCACCAGTGTTGTCAGATGGGATTTTTTAAAATAATTTTTCAACATGGGCCATCTGGTACTGCAACATACAACATAGGAGTGGGTCTCCTATACTGTTATTGCATATGTCGCAAGTTCAAGGGATGCTCAAAATTAGGACGCATTCCAATATCCCTTTGAAGAGATGTAGAGGATGGCCTCATTAAAAAAAATGTTCCCATTATAAAGGAGTGGGTCTCCTATACTGTTATTACGTATGCAGTGACTGCAACGGCTGTCAAAAATTAGGACGCACTCCAATACCCCTTTGAAGAGACGTAGAGGAGGGCCTTATTAAAAAAAATGTTCCCATTATTAAGGAGTGGGTCTCCTATACTGGTAATGCACATGCACTAAGTGCATGGGCTGAAAAACACTTACCCCTGGAGAGTATACATGAACATACTGTATACATGAACATACTGTATAATATGCAGAATGTTAGCGTTAGACCTCGAAAAATAGTTACAACAGACATCATAATTTAAACACCCTTAAAAAAAAATCTGTGCATGTTGCATGATGGTCATTTGTTGATATGGTGGTGAAGGAAAATGAATAGGTTGACATAAAATATACAAAATCAAGGAGTACATACCCATGTCTGGATGTGAAGAGGTGCATGGAAATATACAAAGATTCACAGGGTCAAGAGGAGGAAAGCATCTGCCCTGATGCCCAAAATTTTTTTAGATTGCATTCAAAGCAGGACGATTTAGGGTCCGAGCAGCTTCCTGACTCTCGCCACCAGATGTTAACACCCGGGGGGGAGGTGATCCTGATGAGACTCAGATGTCTGAGGCTCACGTGGACTGTACTGTGATGTCAGGACAGGAAGAGGAGGAGGGTGTCTCTCAGGGCAAGAAATGGGATAACACATTGGATGATGATGAGGTTGTAGATGCCACTTGGTGTGAACCCAGAGGCATGCAGCTGAGTAGCTCATCTGAGGAGGTGGAGGAGGAGGAAGACAAGGAGGTGACATTGCATCCTACGGTGCAGACACGGAGTGATGCAACCTCGATGAACACTGCTTCCTTACCCACAACTGTGGCAGTGACCAGCACCACTCGCAGGTCTGCAGTTCACAGGGGCGGCAAGGTTTTCCTAGCTTGGGCCTTTTTTGACACCACAAAGGATGAGCAAAGTCACGTTATCTGGCAACTTTGCAAGAAAAAACTCAGTATAGGGAAAAAGTGCAATAATTTGACTACTAAATGCATGAACCTTCACATGCGAACTCAACATGCATAACTCTGGCAATCTCACTGCGATAAAATGCGGACCTCAACAATCATCAGCCACCCCATCAACCGCATCTGCTGCTTCTTCCTACTCCTCTGTTATCATGCCAAGTATAGACATGCAGGTCTCCAACCACAGAACCTCCTAATCTTTACCTGATCCAGTCAGGCTGAGTGAGAGCCTGTCAGCTGTAACGGAAGCGTACATGCCTGCTGTTTTTGACTGATCTCGGAGAACGAGCACACCACAACTTTATCAATTCATTGTAAAATATCTGCCTGCACCTCACTCACGGTCCCGCAGCTTGTCCCGTTCACCGTACTCCGCCCTCTCTCAGCACTGCAGCCAGCCCTCGGTCCCGCAGTTGTGGTCACATGAAAGATTGTTTCCTCCTCCACATGACTAAGCTAAGAGATTGAATTCCACCACCTCCAATCTGTTGGCCACGGAAATGGTGGTGGCAGGCCTTAATTTTTTAAATTTGAAGACTCCTGATTGGGTCTTCATCTGCTGGGTTGCCTGTAGTGTGAGAGTTGTCGGTCTCCATTATACTAGTTCTACTCTAGTGACATTGATGCCACTTTGGTGGTGTCAGGCCTTAATTTAGGGAAATGTGAACACTCTTGGTTGGGTCTCCATCTGCTGGGTTGGCTGTAGTGGAAGAGGTGTCAGTCCCCATTATAATAGTTATAATCTAGTGAAATTAATTCTTTGGTGCAGATATTGTTGTCACAGGGGTACACATGATAAAATCAAAATTGGTTTTCTTACTACCATGGTATATAAAGCAAACTACATTTCATCTTTTAATTCTTTGGCGCAGATATTGTTCTCCATACAGGCGTAAACATTAGTGATAAGCGACCACTAAATGTTATCAAGTTAGTGGTTTAGCGGTTTCTCAAAACCTACCCAGATCTGCCAGAGATGCTTGTGAAAGTATGCCGCGTGTGTGCCCATTTCAGAAATTCAGCTACAGCTTCCGCCACCCTGGCAGTGCTTGAGCAGATTTTTAAGCTTCCAGCTCACCGACTGGTGTGCGATGTGACCACACATTGGAAATCAACGTTGCAGATGTTGGGAAGGATTTGTGAGCAGCAGAGGGCAGTTGTTGAGTACCAGCTTCAACATGCTCATTGGAATTCAGGTCAGCCTCCGCACATAAGAGGTGATGAGTGGGCATGGATGTCTAATGTCTGTGCCATCCTCGAAAACTTTAAGGACTCCATCAAGATGGTGAGCGACAATGACACCATAATTAGCATCACCATCCTGTTTCTCTGTCTACTGAAACGCACGCTGCTCAGAATTAAAGAGGAGGCATTGAAAGTGGAGGAAGGAGCTATACAAGTTGATGCTACACAGCCCAGCCTCATCTCATCTCAATGCAGATTGGATGATAATGAGGAGGAGAACATGGACAGTCGTTGTCTTGGTGAGAACAGGGAAATCTTGACTGTCTTATAAGTCTTGATACCCCTCTTTCAGTCTGTGGGAAAGCTGTATGAGTTTCGCTTAAGATGACCTTCAATGATCTAAACAGTGGCTTTGCCTATACACATTAATTCTCAAAACACATTGCAGATCAGGCCATTGCCCAACTCTGTAGTCATGAAATTCAAGGCATAAAGAAAGGTCTTTGTGTGTCGAAGCACCACCGATAGGTGTGAGCTGATGTTGAATGGGCTGCCATTGTTTATGGAACAAGCTGCATTAGAGGACTTCTTGGGAGAAATGACAGCCAGAGTAGATACGGTTTCCCTCTATGCCAGTCCTTTCACCGAGCTAAAGAATATGGCTGTGGTGAAATATAACTCTCACCGAGAAGTGTCAGACTGAACAACATTTGACCCACCAGAGGATTTTATTCTAAGGGCCCACTTTTCTCACCCATTAAAGAGCCCCATAGCAGCTGCAAGGTTTTCACTATGAACTCTCCTAAAGAAGAAGCCAGGGCCCACAGGAGGCAAAGCCCAATTCTGTTCTCCCTCTGATATCTAACAAACAGGTCATGCAGGAGAAACTTTTATCTAATGCCACTCAGTGTCTTCAGCTCCTTTGTGAGGAACTAATGTTTGGACCGCCAGTCTACCAGATAAAATTCTTGAGATGGAAATTGTGGATGACTTCGCTTTTGGTTCTGGATGCTAATACCAAACCATGACGTGCCATAATTCACTGGAAATATTCCTGGCTGGTTGGAGACAAGCTCATTCCCACAGAAAAGTACCAGTGTCACGGAACGCCAAGGGGATGTCCGGCGGACTGCACAACACACGGATGCAAAGGGAGATAGAGGGGGAAGGAGGGCCCTAGCGGTAAGGAAGAAGGGAAGGAACACCTCCTGACACCAACCTGTGTCTGTCCCTAAGCTCTTCTATCATCCCTAGATGGGTCTTTCCCCCGTGTGCAATCATGTGCCTAAGCCTTCACTGGCCCTGGACTTAGCCTGCCAAGTGCGCAGGTTAGTCTCACCACTACAATAAGACAACACAAGGAAGGGAAGACAAACAATGGGAAGATAACAACATAAAATACACTTATCTCTCCAACAGAAAACTTTACCGCTGCAATAGCAACGAACACCACAGCTTCTCCAGAGACTGGCTCTTTTAAAGAGGTCACAATAGAATGAACTATAACCGGCAGTTAGCTGATGGATCATGTGGCTATTTAAAGAAAGGTGGGAATGACACCAACCAACAGCTGACCGTTAATAAAAGGCTGCCAGCAAGAGACTAACATTAACAAAAAATTTCATTTAAATTACAGCATAACCTGAGTTGCTACAAATCTCCAAATTATTCGTGACAACCAGCAAGCTAAGGAGATGGTGGCCTCTTTCATGAAGGAGTTTGCTTGTTGTCTAGGAGACCGATCACCACTGCTGTCAACCTCATGAACATTGTGTTGACCCTTGATTGACCCAGGGCCTGCAATCCTCTGCATCAAGAGGACGTGTTCCATCCCAGTGTTCCGACTGGGTCCCGTCTTCCACAATATTAACCAAGTGTACTGTCAGTGAGATGTACCATCCTTGGCCACAAGCACTTGGTGGTCCTTCCCAGTAAATGCATTGGTGAGAGTACGGGTAATGTTCTGGGACTTGTGCTTGTATAAGGCGGGGACGGCACACCGGGATAAATAGTAGCGGCTGGGGACCGAGTATCGAGGGAAGGCCGCTGCCAAAAGGTTGCGGAAAGATTCCGCCTCCACGAGCCTAAAAGGCAAAATTTCTAGTGCAAGCAGTCAAGAAATGTGGCAATTTAGTATTGTGCCCTATGGGTGGCTGCAAATTTGCGCTTGCGTTCCAAGGACTGGGGTAGGGACAACTTAACGCTGAGGGACAACTGAGGAATATGCCGACTCCAAGTAAAAAAAAATCTCCTTGATCCGCACATTTCTCAACCAAGAATCTGCAAAAACAATTGTGTATGCCCTCATTATCTCCCGCCTTGACTACTGCAAGCTCCTGCTCTGTGGCCTCCCCTCTACCACTTTGGCACCCCTCCAATCTATCCTAAACTGTGCTGGCCAACTAATCCACCTGCCACCCCGCTATTCCCCGGCTTCTCCCATCTGTCAATCCCTGCGCTGGCTACCCATTGACCAGAGACTCCAGTTGAAAAGCCTAACTTTGGCATACCAGCCATCTAAAATCTGTCTCCTACATACATCTGTGACCTAGTCTCCCTGTACTTACCTCACATTCTAACAAGATCTCCTTCTCTATTTCCCTCTTATCTCTTCTTGCTGCAATCGCATACAAGATTTGTCATGTGCTTCCCCCTACTGTGGAACTCTGTACCCCAACAGATCAGACTCTCGCCTACCGTGGAAACCTGCAAAAGGAAGCTGATGACCCACTTCTTCTGACAAGCGTACAACCTTGCAGCAATGCAAAACTCAATATTTAATACTGAAGAAGGCTTGAGTGTAGATTAGCATCAGGTCAAACTAACAACCATCATGTTCATCCATTAGGACAGTTTTTCGAGCTGGAAAAATAACAATGGGGTGCAAGGCAATGTTCACAAATCTTAGCAGCTTCACGGTTTTGCAAGGTAATAAAATAAAGTGAAAAATCAGATATGAGGATTATTAGTGATGTCCACCGTGTGATAGGACGAGTCTCCATTACATAAATGGAGCCGGGACCCACAGGACAGAATAGCTTTATATAAGAAGACATGAGAAGGACAGTGCCCCCCAAGTCCTCCTAACATTCGCACGGACACATCACCTTGGCTCCATCAGTAAATCAGTCTCGTTTTATTTAGAGTGCTTTTTCAGAGTAACCCTCGCTATACTATACCGATGCACGACCAGCTGTACCCTCACCTACTGTATCCTCAACCATCCCTTGTAGATTGTTTGTGCGCCCTCACGGGAAGGGTCCTATCTCCTCTTTTACCAGTCGGTGACCTCGTTTTACATGTAAAGCGCCATGGAATAAATGGTGCTATAATAATGAATAATAATAATTATACTACTTGTACTCTGGGTAAATTGATGGCACTTTCCTGGTGTCTACTCCTAATTTGATGTGTTTTGGCAGCTTTTGGGCCCATTTGAAGGTGTGAATGCGTTTGGTTTTGCCCCCCATTGAAGCCAATGGTGTTCGGCTATGTTCGGCGAATATTCAATGAATATGCAAAATCGGCAATTGTAATCTGAACCGAATATTGAAATATTCGATCATCTCTAATCGTGGATGTAGTAAGAAAAATATCAATATAGCATATCAACGGGCAAAACATTTTAACCATCAGCAACTTTTGCACTCGTCTGCAAGACGGCCAACGGATAATCAGGTGAGATACATTACTCAGTATCACTCACATTAGCCACAGATAAAGAAAGTGATAGTGAATTTCTGGTCTATTTTACATACTGATCCGATTATAAAACAGGATTACTGCTAAACGTGGACGAAATATAAAATACATACTTGTGTACAGTCATTACCAACCAACACAAAGATGCCTGACTTCTTCTGTTCCATAACCAAAATGGGACAGTGCGCCATGTTGCAATTGTGTTGCGTGTTCTAACATCGAGCACGCCACATGTTTCTCAAACATGGCGGGCATTCAAAATTATACTATTACTCATCATATTACTTGTTCCACACAAGCTGTGGTCTTTTACTCCTCATGCCCATGCCCGAGAGTATAAGTGGGACTTAAAACACGCAAAGTAAAAGTAAGAGTATGTGATCATGTCCGTGATATTATAGTAGCAAAAAAAGCAAATAATATACACTGTCTGAAACCAAGAGCAAAACACTTAAAAAATCACCATCAGTGTGATGCAACATTTTATCTTGATGAAACGGTCCACCGCCACCCATACTACAGTATTACCACCAGAACAAGGCAAATCTGTGAAAAATGCATGGACAAATGAGTAGTGTTGAGCCACCCCCGTAGTGTTCGAGTTCGGTTCGGTTCGTCGAACACCCGTATGGTCGACGAACTGTTCGTCGAACTGTTCGACGAACACCTTCGAACACCATTAAAAGCAATGACAGGCAAACAAAAACACATAGCAACACATAGAAAACACATAGAAAACACTTCAAAGGTGTCCAAAAGCTGACAAACTGCTCAGAAGACACAACTAATACATGGAAAAGTGACAAGTACATATAGTCATGCGAAAAGAAAAGAGGTGGAGGAGTAAAAGGAGGGGGAGACACAGATATAGGCATGTCATGCCCTTCTAAAACCAAAAAAGTGCGAAGCTGACACGGCCAGTCCGTTCCTACCCGTGCCACCTCCGTGTCACCGGGTTTGTGCCAGAGCCGCGGTGGACCATGACGGCCAGCCCCCATCTCCCAATACTGGTGCCTGTCCGCTGGTGGGTTGAGCCCCCCCGCGGTGGGGGGGGAGTAACATCTGCAGAAGAAAGACCATCTTCCAGCCAAACTAAAATGTCTACTTCTTTTCGTGGACAATGTGATACGATCTCTTTCTTACGGACACGCCAATCGCTACAAATTCCAGATGAGGTACAAAAACAGCAGGTGCTTCAACGGATATCAAGTTCTCCTTCAAGTGGGCTCTCCTCCACCTCAACTTCAACATCACAAATACTCCAGTCCTCAGAGGTGTCACCCCAATCGCACTTGCTTCCTCACAGCTCCCAAGTCTCCAGCTCCCCGTCTGAGTATGGGGTAACACAGATGGTTGAGTCTGCACAGCTGTTTACTCATACTATAGCCTGGGAAACGGAGGTCTGCTCTAGTGTTGAGCCACCCCCGTAGTGTTCGAGTTCGGTTCGGTTCGTCGAACACCCGTGTGTTCGCCGAACTGTTCGTCGAACTGTTCGTCGAACACCTTCGAACACCGTTAAAACCAATGGCAGGCAAACAAAAACACATAGAAACACATAGAAAACACATTCAAAGGTGTCCAAAAGCTGACAAACTGCTCAGAAGACACAACTAACACATGGAAAAGTGACAAGTACATATAGTCATGCGAAAAGAAAAGAGGTGGAGGAGTAAAAGGAGGGGGAGACACAGATATAGGCATGTCATGCCCTTCTAAAATCCAAAAAGTGAGAAGCCGAGACGGCCAGTCCGCTCCTGCCCGTGCCACCTCCGTGTCGCCGGGTTTGTGCCAGAGCCGCGGTGAACCCTGACGGCCAGCCCCCCTCTCCCAAAACTGGTGCCTGTCCGCTGGTGGGTCGAGAGAGCCCCCCTGTGGTGGAGGCAGCTCTAAGCTTTTTAATTTAAATTGTCCCTCTAATTTGAATGAATACACTTTAAATCCATTTACAAGGATCTATTGGAGGGCAAGTCTCATGCCAGCAGCCGCGTAATTTCAGCTCCAGTAGCGTCCACTAAAGCTGCTGCAGTTAAAAAGCTTTTATAAGGATCGAGCTCGGCTGTCCACCGCAAGGCATCCTAGTGCCAGTCCCAGCCCCTATGCCTTGGGGTGCCTCCTGATGCTCTTCACTAAGTATCCCGTGGTCCCGAAGCATTTCCTTTGAAAAAATTAAGTGTCCAAACTACAGGTGGTGTAGCTTGCTTAACAGCCGGGATAATCCGCTGACTAGCAGACACTGCTACTAGGCACAAAGTATTTCCTGGGCTAGATGCAGTTAAAAATTTGTAAGTAGATACTCTCGTTGGATGCTGAGAAAGCATTCCATAGAGTCTCCTGGCACGCCATATATGATTCTCTTAAAAAGCTTGGGGTAGGGGTCTAGGGGACCCTTTTATAGCCAAAATCACGGCCCTGTATCACAATACGTCACCTAGGCTGAAGATAAATGGAACTGTAGCACCGAGGGCTTGGTTGCTACAGACGTATTGCACCTCACCCAGAGGTGTGATATCTCACTCTTAGATAAGGATGGAGTGTGGATCAGGAGCCGACACCTGCATGCATTACACCACATTGCCGTGGGGCAGGGCGACCAATATGCCCCTGAGATGGGCACGACAGTCCCTGTCCCTGGCTGGAGTGGGGGGAGGGAACACTGAGGAAGGGGAACCCTGCAGTGCAGGAGCAGGGAGGAAGCAGTTCCTGGGTGCATTGAGAAGGGAGTATAAAAGGTGGGCACCATCTTAGTTCAGTGCAGAGAAGTCTGAGCAGAAGTGGCAGGGAGCAGGGGCTCTGCATGAGCTCTGCTCCGGAGGCGGGCCTAGTAACAGAGGCCCAGGCCTGCAAGAGGGAGAAGGAAGGAAGAGGAGCGGAGAAGGCTCCAGGAATGAGGAATGAAGGGATCCCAGGGGTGCGGACGGGCGAGTCGCCACCGCACGCCCGAATCCACCTGCGTGGAGGGGTCAGGCCAAAGGGGGAGACCGGTCCACGAACTAGTGGAGGCAGGAAACGACCCTCAGCTAGAAACCGGAGGCTCTGACATTTTATGTGGCACAGCCCCTTGCTCCACCCGCTAGGAAGGCACCACATAGGGTCAGGGAAACTGGCGCCAAGTTTACCAAGAGGAGGCCCGAGGCAGCCGGACAGAAGTGTTGGTAAGAAAGGCCAGACAAAGGACACACAAAAGGGGTCCTGTGAAGCGCTCCAAAGTTATCTGGGAGTTGTCTGAGCCCCTCACCTGGTGAGCACAGTACGACGTGGGCAGCCGTTACCTGCAGACGTGGTCTGGATAATAAGAACTGTGAGTAAAGGCCCTGAACTGCATCACTGACTCCGTGTCGTTACTGCTGCTGCCCTGCACCATCACTCCCATCCTCCGCATACACTGCCCTGAGGCTATACTCCTCCCGTGGGGAGTTATGCTACGCTCTGCTGCACCCACAACACCAGCCTTAGCGGTCTGCCCTGTAGCGGCGGTTCACTCTGACCGCAATCCACGGGTGGCGTAGTCGGACATTTAAACATCAAAACCACATAAATAGTTCCGCCACTGGTTTGACCGCCCTGAGCCACGGAACCGGATCGCCGCTACGAAGACTACAACCACCAGCATCCACCAAAAAGGGTCCGGCTCCGGGTGTCCCAAGGCCCAGGGGGTGCGTCAGAACATTTTCATCACCTTTCACAATCACCAATGGGACAAGGCAGGGATGTCCTCTGTCCCCTCTCTTATACATCCTAGTGACGGAGCACCTGCTCTCATCAATTCGCCATAACCCCAATATTAGGTGGATTGAGGTGGGAGGCACCGAGTACAAGTGCTCTCTATTTGCTGATGATGTCCTAGTATATATCACTCAATCACATATATCCATCCCTGCTGTTATGGCTGAAATAGATCACTTTGTTACATGGTAAAATTTTAAAATCAATGCAGCGAAGTCTGAGGCCCTCGATGTCTCCCTCCCTAAATCCATATAGGATTCCATCCAGTCCAACTTTCCCTTTGCCTGGCCCTCACAGGGTAACAAATACTTAGGAATTCCTATTCATAGAGACCTCTCCCATCTATGTTATCTTAATTTTGGGCCCTTTATTGAACAATTCCATACAGACCACGGTTGGCAAGTTAGAACTGTAAGATTCACTACGTGTACCACTGGTGTTTTGTGGAAAAGCACATGTAAGATTCTGCAACAGTCTCTGCTGATACTCCTGCATGCGTGCATCCCTTTCTATGGCAGGAATAATTTCTGCAAATTTACTTTTGTACTGGGGATCTAACAGTGTGGCAACCCAGTAGTCAGGATTATTTTTAATTCTCACAATTCGAGGGTCATGTTGCAGGTAGTGCAGCAAGAAGGCACTCATGTGTGTTGCGCATCCAGGAGCACCAAGTCCCTGTTGTGTTGGTGGCGAGGTAACAATCATGCTTCCTTCCTCTGTCCTCTCCCCCCAACCTCGCACAACAGAAATGTGATCAAGGTCTCCCTCATCTGATGAGTCTTCCATCAGTTCGTCCTCCACTTCTTCCTCGGCTCCTGCACCTTCCTCACTAGTTTGGCTGCTACCATGCGCCCTGGAAAAACCATCTCCCCCACCCTCACATGCCTGCCGCCTTGGTGCTGCCGACCGTCTGGACCTTGCAGATGTTAGCCCTTCCGCATACAACTCCTCCTCCTCTACTTCCTCCACCTCCTCTTGTGCCACCACCTGACTCCGAATTCTGTTTAACATGTGCTCCAGCATGTAAATCACCGGAATAGTCATGCTGATAATGGCATCGTCAGCACTAAACATCTTCGTCGCCATTTCAAAACTGTGCAGAAGGGTGCATAGGTCCCTGATCTGAGACCACTCCTCCAGCGTGATTTGCCCCACCTCTGGATCTCGTTGGCCCAGGCTATACGTCAGAACGTATTGCACCAGGGCTTGTCGGTGCTGCCACAGTCGCTGCAACATGTGCAGAGTTGAATTCCACCGGGTAGGCACATCGCATTTTAGCCGGTGAAGTGGCAGGCCCAACGACTTCTGTAGAGATGTAAGTCGCTGAGCTGCAGGATGCGAACGGCGGAAGTGAGCACACAGCGACCGTGCCCTCTGCAGAAGGCCATCTAGTCTGGGATAGTGGGCTAAAACTTGCTGGACAACCAGGTTCAACACGTGAGCCATACAAGGCACGTGTGTGACATTGCCCCGGCGAAGGGCCGCACCCAGGTTTGCAGCATTGTCGCACACGGCCTTCCCTGGTTTCAGGTCCAGTGGAGACAACCATTCATGAAATTGGTTCTCCAGAGCTGACCACAACTCCTCAGCTGTGTGACTCACATTTCCCAGACATTTCAAAGTAAAAACCGCCTGATGACGTTGAGCCCTACTGCCAGCATAGTAAGGAGGTGTGCAGGATCCCTTCTGCGCAGTTAGAAAGCTTGTGGCATGACCAGACAGGCTTTGGGTGCAGGTGGAAGACCGAGAGGAGGTTGAGGAGGCAGAAGCAGTGGAGGAACTTTGACATAAAGAGGATTGACACACAACTCGTGGGGACGGCAAGACTTGGACAGCAGCCCCTTGTCCTGCTGTCACCATAGTTACCCAGTGCCCAGTCAGCGACATGTAACGCCCCTGTCCATGCCTACTCGTCCAAGTGTCTGTGGTGAAATGCACCCTGTCACACACAGAGTTTCTCAAAGAAGCGGTGATGTTGTGTGCGACATGCTGGTGGAGCGCAGGCACACCTTTCTTTGAGAAGTAGTGCCGACTGGGCATCTGGTACTGGGGCACTGCGACGGACATAAGGTCTCGAAAATCCTCTGTGTCCACCAGGCGGAAAGGCAGCATTTCTGTAGCCAAGAGCTTGCAGATGGTGAAATTCAACCTCTTAGCTTTCTCATGGCTAGGAGGAAATGGTCTTTTACTTGTCCACATCTGAGGGACCGAGGGCTGGCTATTGTGCTTAGACAGGGTTGATAAGGGTGTCCCCGGCAAACTGCCGGTCTGTGAGGAAGATGCAGGCGGACATGTTAGGTTGCCTTGATCCAAAGGTGGTGCTATCGATGTCGGACAGCGCTCAACACCAGCTGGTGTTACCACCTCCAAAGAAAATGATGACCTGCCAATCACGCTGGCTGTTGCGGGTAAAGAGGTGGCAGGTCTGCGCCCTAAAACAGGTGTGACTGCTGTCCCCCCAGTCACAGAGGATGAAGAGGCCGCGGATGCACAAGATATGGCAGACGGTGGTTGGCCCGGCCGGCTAGGCCGCATTGTAGCACACTGAGCTTCCCACTGCAACTTATGCTTCATGTCCATGTGCCGGTTCATGCATGAAGTACTCAAACTATGTATTTTTTGGCCTCTACTTAGCTTTTGCTGACAAATGTTACAGATAACACGAGTTGGGTCATCTTTATTGATCTGAAAAAATGCCCAGGCTATGCAAGGCTTAGCACCCATGCGACCTGAAGAGCCACCACGACTTGTGGTGAGAGGCAGAGTTGTGTTTGAGGATGCAGTTGTTGACGTGCTTCCAGTACTACGTCTCTGTCCAGGAAGGCACAACCTGACCTCGTCGTCACTAGCATCTTCCTCCACCTCCTCTGCTGACCTCATCTCTTGGCTGACTGTGGGTTGACAGTAAGTGGGATCTCCAACCTCATCATCATCACCCTGTGCGTTATCACACCCGTCGTCCTCAGAGCCAACCTGTTCCTGCCCTGACAAAAAACTAAAGTTGTCGCTCCAATCAGGTATTTGAGTCTCATCATCGTCTTCCTCATTGTCTCCACCAACAGGAGTTACAGTTTGGGAATGAGGGTCTACATTATGGTCAGAACCTTCTGCGTCAGGTCCTGGATCCGACTCATAAAGATTCTGGGCATCAGTGCAGATCATTTCCTCGTCTGGATTCACAGAAGCGCTGGAGTCGACCTCTGATTCCCAGGCTATAGTATGAGTAAACAGCTCTGCAGACTCAACCATCTGTTCTACCTCATACTCAGACGGGCAGCTGGAGATTTGGGAGCTGTGAGGAAGCAAGTGCGATTGGGGTGACACCTTTGAGGACTGGAGTATTTGTGATGTTGAAGTTGATGTGGAGGAGAGCCCACTTAAAGGAGCACTTGATATCCGTTGAAGCACCTGCTGTTTTTGTGCCTCATCTGGAATTTGTAGCGATTGGCGTGGCCGTAAGAAAGGGATCTTATCACATTGTCCGCTAAAAGAAGTAGACATTTTAGTTTGGCTGGAAGATGGTCTTTCTTCTGCAGATGTTACTGTTGCTTTAACACCTACCCCACGGACACAATCTTTTTTCCCCCTCCCAACACGCCTATTCCCCTTTCCACCAGCAGCAGGCCTTTTTCCACTCATTTTGGTGGTTAACTAATTCACAACTCTGGAGTTGTTTGCACAAAAAAACAATGGATGGAAACCGAGCAGAGCTGAGTGGCCAAACTGTGGTATTAGGCCAAAACTATTGGCTGGGTTAGATGGAGAAAAAAATTATATTCGATTTGCAACCTGATGGAGGTCAGTATAGATGGACTAATAGAACAAGTCCCACACACAGCTAGAAGCCCAAATATTTTTTCAGAGGTAGATGCAGAAAAAAAATATATTCAGTTTGCAGCCTGATGGAGGTCAGTATAGATGGACTAATAGAGAAAGTCCCACACACTGCTAGAAGGCCAAATATTTTTTCAGAGCTAGATGCAGACAAAAAATTATTTTGAATTTGCAACCTGATGGAGGTCAGTATAGGTGGACTAATAGAACAAGTCCCACACACTGCTAGAAGGCCAAATATTTTTTCAGAGCTAGATGCAGAAAAAAATTATATTCAGTTTGCAACCTGATGGAGGTCAGTATAGATGGACTAATAGAACAAGTCCCACACACAGCTAGAAGCCCAAATATTTTTTCAGAGGTAGATGCAGAAAAAAATTATATTCAGTTTGCAACCTGATGGAGGTCTGTATAGATGGATTAATAGAACAAGTCCCACACACAGCTAGAAGCCCAATATTTTTTCAGAGGTAGATGCAGAAAAAAAATTATTTTTAATTTGCAACCTGATGGAGGTCAGTATAGATGGACTAATAGAGAAAGTCCCACACACTGCTAGAAGGCCAAATATTTTTTCACAGCTAGATGCAGAAAAAAATTATATTCAGTTTGCAACCTGATGGAGGTCAGTATAGATGGACTAATAGAACAAGTCCCACACACAGCTAGAAGCCCAAATATTTTTTCAGAGGTAGATGCAGATAAAAATTATTTTTAATTTGCAACCTGATGGAGGTCAGTATAGGTGGACTAATAGAACAAGTCCCACACACTGCTAGAAGGCCAAATATTTTTTCAGAGCTAGATGCAGAAAAAAATTATATTCAGTTTGCAACCTGATGGAGGTCAGTATAGATGGACTAATAGAACAAGTCCCACACACAGCTAGAAGCCCAAATATTTTTTCAGAGGTAGATGCAGAAAAAAATTATATTCAGTTTGCAACCTGATGGAGGTCTGTATAGATGGATTAATAGAACAAGTCCCACACACAGCTAGAAGCCCAATATTTTTTCAGAGGTAGATGCAGAAAAAAAATTATTTTTAATTTGCAACCTGATGGAGGTCAGTATAGATGGACTAATAGAGAAAGTCCCACACACTGCTAGAAGGCCAAATATTTTTTCACAGCTAGATGCAGAAAAAAATTATATTCAGTTTGCAACCTGATGGAGGTCAGTATAGATGGACTAATAGAACAAGTCCCACACACAGCTAGAAGCCCAAATATTTTTTCAGAGGTAGATGCAGATAAAAATTATTTTTAATTTGCAACCTGATGGAGGTCAGTATAGATGGACTAATAGAGAAAGTCCCACACACTGCTAGAAGACCAAATATTTTTTCAGAGCTAGATGCAGATAAAAATTATTTTTAATTTGCAACCTGATGGAGGTCAGTATAGATGGACTAATAGAGAAAGTCCCACACACTGCTAGAAGGCCAAATATTTTTTCAGAGCTAGATGCAGATAAAAATTATTTTTAATTTGCAACCTGATGGAGGTCAGTATAGATGGACTAATAGACCAAGTCCCACACACCGCTAGAAGCCCAAATATTTTTTCAGAGCTAGATGCAGAAAAAAATTATATTCAATTTGCAACCTGCTGGAGGTCAGTATAGAAGGACTAATAGAACAAGTCCCACACACTGCTAGAAGCCCAAATATTTTTTCAGAGCTAAATGAAGAAAAAAATTATTTTTAATTTGCAACCTGATGGAGGTCAGTATAGATGGACTAATAGACCAAGTCCCACACACTGCTAGAAGCCCAAATATTTTTTCAGAGCTAGATGCAGAAAAAAATTATATTCAGATTGCAACCTGATGGAGGTCAGTATAGATGGACTAATAGAATGATGCTATGCCCAAAAGATTTTACTTCACTAGGTGCAGTAAAAAAATTGGTATTCTATACACAGGTGGTATATCTTGCAACACAGATAGGCTACTCCACTGACTAACACACTCTGCAATAGGCCAAAAAGGATTAGCTTTGCTAGATTCAGCCAAATGCTGTGAAAAAAACTTGCACAGCACTGGCACAGACCTGCCTGGCAAAAACTGATAGGAACTGATGTAACCTAGTCCTGAAAAGGACTCCAATTACAATTAGTCTTTACTCCCACAATCTATCTATTTAAGAGCACAGACCTGCCTGATAAAAGTCGTAGGAAATGCTGTAACCTAGTCCTTAAAAGGACTGCAATCACAACTATTTCCTACTCCCAAGCTATCTGTATATTTGTGCGAAAATTGGCTTGAAATTAACAAGGTATAGCGCACACAGCAACAGCGGTGCCGTCTAACACGCAGCTGCAGCAGTGAGAAAATGGTGGCGACGGGGAAAATGGCTTGGTCTTATAGGGCAAGGACATGTGACATACACTGCCAATCACACATGCCCTTGCTTGTGTGAAAAAAAGCACTTCGCTCCGTGTGTGCGCTGCTGATAAGCTGACAGATTGCACCTCCCCACTGCAAATGCGGGAAAGAGAAAAAAAAATGGAGATCTTCATTGTTCCTGCAGAGATCCATCCCCTGCCCCTCCCCCTGCCCCGCTGTACACTCAAACTGCGTATTAACATTAATTTTCATCATTACTGAGAAAAAATCCAGTTATGATTTTGGTGCACGAACAGTTATCGAACATAACCTCGAACAGCCGAATTTTTCTCAAATTGTTCGTGTTCGCCGACCGGCTCGAACACCGCCCAAAACAGCTCGAATTTGAGATTGGCGAACAGTTCGAGTAGAACAACGCTCATCTCTAGTCTGCTCCAGAGCTTCTGTTAATCCAGACGAGGAAATGATCTGCACTGATGCCCAGAATCTTTATAAGTCAGATCCAGGACGAGATGAAGAAGGTTCTGAGCATAATGTAGACCCTCGTTCCCAAACTGTAACTCCAGTTGGTGGAGACAATTATGAAGACGATGATGAGACTCAAATACCTGATTGGAGCGACAACTTGACTTTTCGGTCAGGGCAGGAACAGGTTGGCTCTGAGGACGACGGGTGTGAGAACACACAGGGTGAGGATGACGAGGTTGGAGATCCCACTTACTGTCAACCCACAGTCAGCCAGTCGATGAGGTCAGCAGAGGAGGTGGAGGAGGTGTGACTAGCCCAGGGGATGGGGATGACGAGGTACCCGGGCCTTTGCCTGGCCTTGGGGATGTCGCGGTGGTCGGCTCCCGGGCCCGTACCCTGGGGTCACTCTTTAAAAAGGTGGATAATTGTTAATTTTATAAGAGTTCGTGATGCCACCTGTGGTATGTGGTGAGAAGCACCATCGCTGCAGCAGTCCACTGAGGCCGGTGATAAGGCAGCTCGATGGTATAGCTCCCCACAGGTGGAGCTAGGCCTCAGGGCAGCGTATGCAGGGGGAATGCAGGACAGGCGAGACCCTTAAATGAGTTCTCTAGACTAGACTAAGCTCCACTGCAGACTGACCTCTCTTAGGCTTCTCTACTGCAGGAACTCTTCAGAGGAACTGAACTGCCTAGCTCCACCTTCCCTATTTATATCCCTAACGGGCTCCCTCTGCTGGTCTGAGGTGGAAGGTGGAGATGTGTGAATGTTTATGGGGGCCTCTTGTTGAGGATTCCATCAATGCACTCTTCTAGGATCTGTGATACCAAGCGCAGCGGGGCGTCACAGATGCTATTGATGATGAGGTTAGGTTACGCCTTCCTGGACAGAGACGGAGCACTGGAAGCACGTCAACAACTGCATGTTCAACCACAACTCTGCCTCTAACCACAAGTCATAGTGGCTCTTCAGGTCGCATGGGCTCTGAGCCTTGCATAGCCTGGGCATTTTTTCAGATCGATAAGGATGACCCAACTCGTGTTATCTGTAATATTTGTCACCAAAAGCTAAGTAAAGGCCAAAAAATCCATGGTTTGAGTACTTCATGCATGAACCGTCACATGGATATGAAGCATAAGTTGCAGTGGGAAGCTCACTGTGCTACAATGAGGCCTAGCGGGCCGGACCAACCACCGTCTGCCCCATCTTGTGCATCCACGGCCTCTTCATCCTCTGTGACTGGGGTGACAGCAGTCACACATGTTTTTGGACGCAGACCTGCCACCTCTTTACCCGCAACAGCCAGTGTGATTGGCAGGTCGTCAGTTCATTTGGAAGTGGAAACACCTGCTGGTGTTCAGCGCTCCCCGACATCGAGAGCACCACCTTTGGATCAAGGCAACCTAACATGTAAGCCTGCATCTTCCTCACAGACTGGCAGTTTGCCGGGGACACCCTACTCAACCCCGTCTAAGCACAACAGCCAGCCCTCGGTCCCTCAGATGTGGACAAGTAAAAGACCATTTCCTCCTAGCCATGACAAAGCTAAGATGTTGAATTTCACCATCTGCAAGCTGTTGGCTACAGAAATGCTACCTTTCCGCCTGGTGAACACAGGATTTTGGAGATCTTATGTCCGTCGCAGTGCCCCAGTACCAGATGCCCAGTTGGCACTACTTCTCAAAGAAAGGTGTGCCTGCGCTCCACCAGTATGTCGCACACAACATCACCGCTTCTTTGAGAAACTCTGTGTGTGACAGGGTGCATTTCACCACAGACACTTGGATGAGTAGGCATGGACAGGGGCGTTACATGTTGCTGACTGGGCACTGGGTAACTATGGTGACAGCAGGACAATGGGCTGCTGTCCAAGTCTTACCGTCCCCACGAGTTGTGCGTCAATCCTTTTTATATCGAAGTTCCTCCACTGCTTCTGCCTCCTCCACCTCCTCTCGGTCCTCCACCTGCACCCAAAGCCTGTCTGGTAATGCCACCCGCTTTCTAACTGCGCAGAAGGAATCCTGCACACCTCCTTACTATGCTGGCAGCAGGGCTCAACGGCATCAGTGTTAACTTTGAAATGTTTGGGAAATGTGAGTCACACAGCTGAGGAGTTGTGGTCAGCTCTGGAGACCCAGTTTCATGAATGGTTGTCTCCACTGGACCAGCAACCAGGGAAGGCCGTGTGCGACAATGGTGCAAACTTGGGTGCGGCCCTTCGCCGGGGCAATGTAACACACCTCCCTTGTATGGCTCACGTGTTGAACCTGGTTGTCCATCAATTTTTAGCTCACTATCCCGGACTAGATGGCCTTCTGCAGAGGGCACGGTCGCTGTGTGCTCACTTCCGCCGTTCGCATCCCGCAGCTCAACGACTTACATCTCTACAGAAGTCGTTGGGCCTGCCAGTTCACCAGCTGAAATGCGATGTGCCGACACGGTGGAATTCAACTCTGCACATTTTGCAGCGACTGTGGCAGCACCGACAAGCCCTGGTGCAATACGTTGTGACGTATAGACTGGGCCAACGAGATCCAGAGGTGGGGAAAATCACGCTGCAGGAGTGGTCTCAGATCAGAGACCTATGAAGTTGACGCGCCCCCTGGGCCGTGGGGTACCTGGAGCCGGGCCGGTAGACGCTGGGGGTTGTAGTCACTGTGGCGGTGACCCGGTCCGTGATCCAGGGCGGTCAATCCAAGGGTAATTTGTATATATGGGTTTTATAATGTCCGACTACGCCACCTGTGGAGTGTGGCCAAAGGGGCCGCTGCTGTGGAACAGTCTTCTGAAGCTGGTGGTTTTGCAGCAATGGCATTATTACTCCCCACAGGAAGAGAGTAGCTTCAGGGCAGTGTGGGTGGATGATGGTGGTTGTAGTACGGGGAGTCAGTAATGAACACAGAGTCCGCGTGATGCAGTCCCAAGATCTTTACTCACAGTTGTTGCAGTCCAGATTATAGGTACCAGTGCCATCTCCCCCGTCGTGCTGTGCGTACTCAGTGAGGGGCTCAGTCCACCCCCAGATAGCTCCGGAGTACTTAGCAGGACCCCCTTCTGTGTGTCCTTTCTCTGGCCTTCTCCCTGCACCTCACACCCAGTGACACTTCTATCCGGTATCCTCGGGCCTTGGCGGGCGACGTGTGTTCCATCCCCTGGGTCCTATGTGGCTACCTTCTTAGTGAGACTGGTGTGGACTTTGGCCTGCAGTACATGAAATGCTGCAGCCTCCGGTTTCAAGTTGAGCCTTGCTGTTTCTCCGCTAGTTGAGGGACCGGTTCCCCATATCTGGCCTGACCCCTCTACCTCCTGATAGCAGCGGGCGCACGGGTGGCCTTCTGCACGGCCTGTACCCCTATGGTCCCTTCGGTTCCTGGAGCCTTCCTGCTCCCACTCCTCTCTTCTCTCCTTCAGTCCTGGGCCTCCCAGGCTATGCCTGCCTCCGGAGCAGGGCTCATGCTGAGCCTCTGCTCCTGTCACTTCTCCTCCTCTGACTGGCTTGCTCTTTCTAAGATGGCTTCCTATTTATACTCTCCCTGTCATGTGCTCCCCTAAGCTGCTCCCCTAAGCACCCACTACATAGGACCCTCCCGCCAGCTAGGGACCTGGGACTGTGCTCTCCCTTAGGAGCAATCTCGCCCTACCCCCACTGCGGGTATGTGTTGGATGCAGGTGTTAGGGTCCCGATCCATACTCCTTCCTTACCTGAGGGTGAGATACCACACCTCTGGGTGAGATGCAGTACCTCTGTGGCGACTGAACCCTCAGGGGCGCCACACACCCTTCTGCACAGTTTTGAAATGGCGACGAAGATGTTTAGTGCTGACGACGATGCCATTATCAGCATGACTATTCCGGTGATTTACATGCTGGAGCACACATTAAACAGAATTCAGAGTCAGGTGGTGGGACAAGAGGAGGTGGAGGAAGTAGAGGAGGAGTCGTATGTAGAACTGATAACATCTCCAAGTCCAGACAGTCGGCAGCACCAAGGCGGCAGGCATGGGAGGGTGGGGGAGCGGGATTAACCAGGGCGCATGGTAGGAGCCAAACTGTTGAGGAAGGTGCAGGAGCTGAGGAAGAAGTGGAGGATGAACTGGCGATGGGCATGGAAGACTCATCAGATGATGGAGACCTTAATCACATTTCTGTTGTGCGAGGTTGGAGGGAGAGGGCAGAGGAAGGAAGCATGATTCTTACCTCGCTACCAACACAACAAGGACTTGGTCTTCCTGGATGCGCAAGACACATGAGTGCCTTCTTGCTGCACTACCTGCAACATGACCCTCGGATTGTCAGAATTCGAAGTAATCCCGACTACTGGGTTGCCACACTCTTAGATCCCTGGTACAAAAGTAAA
The DNA here is from genome assembly GCF_046119375.1 of Phyllobates terribilis. Lineage (NCBI taxonomy): Eukaryota > Metazoa > Chordata > Amphibia > Anura > Dendrobatidae > Phyllobates > Phyllobates terribilis. The sequence continues at coordinate 14,973,368 of NW_027362769.1, read as the reverse complement.
TTTGCCGAAATAATTCCTGCCATAGAAAGGGATTCACGCATGCAGGAGTATCTGCAGATGCTGTTGCAGAATCTTACATGTGCTTTTCCACAAAACACCAGTGGTGCACGTGGTTAATCTCACAGTTCTAACTTGCCAACCGTGGGACTGTCGAGTCTTCATTAGTGTTGAGCCACCCCCGTAGTGTTCGAGTTCGGTTCGTCGAACACCCGTGTGTTCGCCGAACTGTTCGTCGAACTGTTCGTCAAACACCTTCGAACACCGTTAAAACCAATGGCAGGCAAACAAAAAAAAATAGAAACACATAGAAAACACCTTCAAAGGTGTCCAAAAGCTGACAAACTGCTCAGAAGACACAACTAACACATGGAAAAGTGACAAGTACATATAGTCATGCGAAAAGAAAAGAGGTGGAGGAGTAAAAGGAGGGGGAGACACAGATATAGGCATTAGAGATGAGCGGTGTTCTACTCGAACTGTTCGCCAATCTCAAATTCGAGCTGTTTTGGGCGGTGTTCGAGCCGGTCGGCGAACACGAACAATTTGAGAAAAATTCGGCTGTTCGAGGTTATGTTCGATAACTGTTCGTGCACCAAAATCATAACTGGATTTTTTCTCAGTAATGATGAAAATTAATGTTAATACACAGTTTGAGTGTACAGCGGGGCGGGGGGAGGGGCAGGGGATGGATCTCTGCAGGAACAATGAAGATCTCCATTTTTTTTTCTCTTTCCCGCATTTGCAGTGGGGAGGTGCAATCTGTCAGCCTATTAGCAGCGCACACACGGAGCGAAGTGCTTTTTTTCACACAAGCAAGGGCATGTGTGATTGGCAGTGTATGTCACATGTCCTTGCCCTATAAGACCAAGCCATTTTCCCCGTCGCCACCATTTTCTCACTGCTGCAGCTGCGTGTTAGACGGCACCGCTGTTGCTGTGTGCGCTATACCTTGTTAATTTCAAGCCAATTTTCGCACAAATATACAGATAGCTTGGGAGTAGGGAATAGTTGTGATTGCAGTCCTTTTAAGGACTAGGTTACAGCATTTCCTACGACTTTTATCAGGCAGGTCTGTGCTCTTAAATAGATAGATTGTGGGAGTAAAGACTAATTGTAATTGGAGTCCTTTTCAGGACTAGGTTACATCAGTTCCTATCAGTTTTTGCCAGGCAGGTCTGTGCCAGTGCTGTGCAAGTTTTTTTCACAGCATTTGGCTGAATCTAGCAAAGCTAATCCTTTTTGGCCTATTGCAGAGTGTGTTAGTCAGTGGAGTAGCCTATCTGTGTTGCAAGATATACCACCTGTGTATAGAATACCAATTTTTTTACTGCACCTAGTGAAGTAAAATCTTTTGGGCATAGCATCATTCTATTAGTCCATCTATACTGACCTCCATCAGGTTGCAAACTGAATATAATTTTTTTCTGCATCTAGCTCTGAAAAAATATTTGGGCTTCTAGCGGTGTGTGGGACTTGGTCTATTAGTCCATCTATACTGACCTCCATCAGGTTGCAAATTAAAAATAATTTTTTTCTGCATCTAGCTCTGAAAAAATATTTGGGCTTCTAGCAGTGTGTGGGACTTGGTCTATTAGTCCATCTATACTGACCTCCATCAGGTTGCAAATTAAAAATAATTTTTTTCTGCATCTAGCTCTGAAAAAATATTTGGGCTTCTAGCAGTGTGTGGGACTTGGTCTATTAGTCCATCTATACTGACCTCCATCAGGTTGCAAATTAAAAATAATTTTTTTCTTCATTTATCTCTAAAAAAATATTTGGGCTTCTAGCAGCGTGTGGAACTTGTTCTATTAGTCCATCTATACTGACCTCCATCAGGTTGCAAATTAAAAATAATTTTGTTCTGCATGTAGCTCTGAAAAAATATTTGGGCTTCTAGCAGTGTGTGGGACTTGGTCTATTAGTCCATCTATACTGACCTCCATCAGGTTGCAAATTAAAAATAATTTTTTTCTGCATCTAGCTCTGAAAAAATATTTGGGCTTCTAGCAGTGTGTGGGACTTGGTCTATTAGTCCATCTATACTGACCTCCATCAGGTTGCAAATTGAATAAAAAAAATTTCTGCATCTAGCTCTGAAAAAATATTTGGGCTTCTAGCAGTGTGTGGGACTTGGTCTATTAGTCCATCTATACTGACCTCCATCAGGTTGCAAATTGAATAAAAAAATTTTCTGCATCTAGCTCTGAAAAAATATTTGGGCTTCTAGCGGTGTGTGGGACTTGGTCTATTAGTCCATCTATACTGACCTCCATCAGGTTGCAAATTAAAAATAATTTTTTTCTGCATCTAGCTCTGAAAAAATATTTGGGCTTCTAGCAGTGTGTGGGACTTGGTCTATTTGTCCATCTATACTGACCTCCATCAGGTTGCAAATTAAAAATAATTTTTTTCTGCATCTAGCTCTGAAAAAATATTTGGGCTTCTAGCAGTGTGTGGGACTTGGTCTATTAGTCCATCTATACTGACCTCCATCAGGTTGCAAATCAAAAATAATTTTTTTCTTCATTTATCTCTGAAAAAATATTTGGGCTTCTAGCAGCGTGTGGGACTTGTTCTATTAGTCCATCTATACTGACCTCCATCAGGTTGCAAATTAAAAATAATTTTTTTCTGCATCTAGCTCTGAAAAAATATTTGGGCTTCTAGCAGTGTGTGGGACTTGGTCTATTAGTCCATCTATACTGACCTCCATCAGGTTGCAAATTAAAAATAATTTTTTTCTGCATCTAGCTCTGAAAAAATATTTGGGCTTCTAGCAGTGTGTGGGACTTGGTCTATTAGTCCATCTATACTGACCTCCATCAGGTTGCAAATTAAAAATAATTTTTTTCTTCATTTATCTCTGAAAAAATATTTGGGCTTCTAGCAGCGTGTGGGACTTGTTCTATTAGTCCATCTATACTGACCTCCATCAGGTTGCAAATTAAAAATAATTTTTTTCTGCATCTAGCTCTGAAAAAATATTTGGGCTTCTAGCAGTGTGTGGGACTTGGTCTATTAGTCCATCTATACTGACCTCCATCAGGTTGCAAATTAAAAATAATTTTTTTCTGCATCTAGCTCTGAAAAAATATTTGGGCTTCTAGCGGTGTGTGGGACTTGGTCTATTAGTCCATCTATACTGACCTCCATCAGGTTGCAAATTAAAAATAATTTTTTTCTGCATCTAGCTCTGAAAAAATATTTGGGCTTCTAGCAGTGTGTGGGACTTGGTCTATTAGTCCATCTATACTGACCTCCATCAGGTTGCAAATTAAAAATAATTTTTTTCTGCATCTAGCTCTGAAAAAATATTTGGGCTTCTAGCAGTGTGTGGGACTTGGTCTATTAGTCCATCTATACTGACCTCCATCAGGTTGCAAATTAAAAATAATTTTTTTCTGCATCTAGCCCAGCCAATAGTTTTGGCCTAATACCACAGTTTGGCCACTCAGCTCTGCTCGGTTACCATCCATTGTTTTTTTGTGCAAACAACTCCAGAGTTGTGAATTAGTTAACCAACAAAATGAGTGGAAAAAGGCCTGCTGCTGGTGGAAAGGGGAATAGGCGTGTTGGGAAGGGGAAAAAATGTTGTGTCCGTGGGGTAGGTGCAGAAGAAAGACCATCTTCCAGCCAAACTAAAATGTCTACTTCTTTTAGCGGACAATGTGATAAGATCCCTTTCTTACGGCCACGCCAATCGCTACAAATTCCAGATGAGGCACAAAAACAGCAGGTGCTTCAACGGATATCAAGTGCTCCTTTAAGTGGGCTCTCCTCCACATCAACTTCAACATCACAAATACTCCAGTCCTCAAAGGTGTCACCCAAATCGCACTTGCTTCCTCACAGCTCCCAAATCTCCAGCTGCCCGTCTGAGTATGAGGTAGAACAGATGGTTGAGTCTGCAGAGCTGTTTACTCATACTATAGCCTGGGAATCAGAGGTCGACTCCAGCGCTTCTGTGAATCCAGACGAGGAAATGATCTGCACTGATGCCCAGAATCTTTATGAGTCGGATCCAGGACCAGACGCAGAAGGTTCTGACCATAATGTAGACCCTCATTCCCAAACTGTAACTCCTGTTGGTGGAGACAATGAGGAAGACGATGATAAGACTCAAATACCTGATTGGAGCGACAACTTTAGTTTTTTGTCAGGGCAGGAACAGGTTGGCTCTGAGGACGACGGGTGTGATAACGCACAGGGTGATGATGATGAGGTCGGAGATCCCACTTACTGTCAACCCACAGTCAGCCAAGAGATGAGGTCAGCAGAGGAGGTGGAGGAAGATGCTAGTGACGACGAGGTCAGGTTGCGCCTTCCTGGACAGAGACGTAGTACTGGAAGCACGTCAACAACTGCATCCTCAAACACAACTCTGCCTCTCACCACAAGTCGTGGTGGCTCTTCAGGTCGCATGGGTGCTAAGCCTTGCATAGCCTGGGCATTTTTTCAGAACGATAAAGATGACCCAACTCGTGTTATCTGTAACATTTGTCAGCAAAAGCTAAGTAGAGGCCAAAAAATACATAGTTTGAGTACTTCATGCATGAACCGGCACATGGACATGAAGCATAAGTTGCAGTGGGAAGCTCAGTGTGCTACAATGCGGCCTAGCCGGCCGGGCCAATCACCGTCTGCCATATCTTGTGCATCCGCGGCCTCTTCATCCTCTGTGACTGGGGGTACAGCAGTCACACCTGTTTTGGGGCGCAGACCTGCCACCTCTTTACCCGCAACAGCCAGCGTGATTGGCAGGTCATCATTTTCTTTGGAGGTGGTAACACCAGCTGGTGTTGAGCGCTGTCCGACATCGATAGCACCACCTTTGGATCAAGGCAACCTAACATGTCCGCCTGCATCTTCCTCACAGACCGGCAGTTTGCCAGGGACACCCTTATCAACCCCTGTCTAAGCACAATAGCCAGCCCTCGGTCCCTCAGATGTGGACAAGTAAAAGACCATTTCCTCCTAGCCATGAGAAAGCTAAGAGGTTGAATTTCACCATCTGCAAGCTCTTGGCTACAGAAATGCTGCCTTTCCGCCTGGTGGACACAGAGGATTTTCGAGACCTTATGTCCGTCGCAGTGCCCCAGTACCAGATGCCCAGTCGGCACTACTTCTCAAAGAAAGGTGTGCCTGCGCTCCACCAGCATGTCGCACACAACATCACTGCTTCTTTGAGAAACTCTGTGTGTGACAGGGTGCATTTCACCACAGACACTTGGACGAGTAGGCATGGACAGGGGCGTTACATGTCGCTGACTGGGCACTGGGTAACTATGGTGACAGCAGGACAAGGGGCTGCTGTCCAAGTCTTGCCGTCCCCACGAGTTGTGCGTCAATCCTCTTTATGTCAAAGTTCCTCCACTGCTTCTGCCTCCTCAACCTCCTCTCGGTCTTCCACCTGCACCCAAAGCCTGTCTGGTCATGCCACAAGCTTTCTAACTGCGCAGAAGGGATCCTGCACACCTCCTTACTATGCTGGCAGTAGGGCTCAACGTCATCAGGCGGTTTTTACATTGAAATGTCTGGGAAATGTGAGTCACACAGCTGAGGAGTTGTGGTCAGCTCTGGAGAACCAATTTCATGAATGGTTGTCTCCACTGGACCTGAAACCAGGGAAGGCCGTGTGCGACAATGCTGCAAACCTGGGTGCGGCCCTTCGCCGGGGCAATGTCACACACGTGCCTTGTATGGCTCACGTGTTGAACCTGGTTGTCCAGCAATTTTTAGCCCACTATCCCAGACTAGATGGCCTTCTGCAGAGGGCACGGTCGCTGTGTGCTCACTTCCGCCGTTCGCATCCCGCAGCTCAGCGACTTACATCTCTACAGAAGTCGTTGGGCCTGCCACTTCACCGGCTAAAATGCGATGTGACTACCCGGTGGAATTCAACTCTGCACATGTTGCAGCGACTGTGGCAGTACCGACAAGCCCTGGTGCAATACGTTCTGACGTATAGCCTGGGCCAACGAGATTCAGAGGTGGGGCAAATCACGCTGGAGGAGTGGTCTCAGATCAGGAACCTATGCACCCTTCTGCACAGTTTTGAAATGGCGACGAAGATGTTTAGTGCTGACGATGCCATTATCAGCATGACTATTCCGGTGATTTACATGCTGGAGCACATGTTAAACAGAATTCGGAGTCAGGTGGTGGCACAAGAGGAGGTGGAGGAAGTAGAGGAGGAGGAGTTGTATGCGGAAGGGCTAACATCTGCAAGGTCCAGACGGTCGGCAGCACCAAGACGGCAGGCATGTGAGGGTGGGGGAGATGGTTTTACCAGGGCGCATGGTAGCAGCCAAACTAGTGAGGAAGGTGCAGGAGCCCAGGAAGAAGTGGAGGACGAACTGATGGAAGACTCATCAGATGAGGGAGACCTTGATCACATTTCTGTTGTGCGAGGTTGGGGGGAGAGGACAGAGGAAGGAAGCATGATTGTTACCTCGCCACCAACACAACAGGGACTTGGTGCTCCTGGATGCGCAACACACATGAGTGCCTTCTTGCTGCACTACCTGCAACATGACCCTCGAATTGTGAGAATTAGAAATAATCCTGACTACTGGGTTGCCACACTGTTAGATCCCCGGTACAAAAGTAAATTTGCAGAAATTATTCCTGCCATAGAAAGGGATGCACGCATGCAGGAGTATCAGCAGAGACTGTTGCAGAATCTTACATGTGCTTTTCCACAAAATACCAGTGGTGCACGTAGTGAATCTCACAGTTCCAACTTGCCAACCGTGGGACCGTCAAGTGTTCAGCACTCAAACCGTAACAGAACCACAGTATCTGCTGGTAACATCAATTTTGCGGAATCATTTCACCACTTTTTTAGCCCATCCTTTGCAAGGCCACAGGAGACAAGAAGTCTGACACATAGTCAACGCCTAGAGACGATGGTACAGGAGTATCTCCAAGTAAACATTGAAGCCACGACTGTGTCACTGGACCCTTGCTCTTTTTGGGCTTCCAATCTGGATAAATGGCCGGAGCTAGCCACTTACGCCTTGGAGATCTTGTCATGCCCCGCAGCCAGTGTTCTGTCTGAACGTGTGTTCAGCGCTGCTGGTGGTGTGCTGACAGATAAGCGCACGCGGCTCTCCACTGATAATGTAGACAGACTCACGTTCATAAAGATGAACAAATCATGGATCCGAAACGACTTTTCTACCCCTGTGTCATCCTGGGGAGAGTAAAAGCTTGATGATTGGTTAAAATCACCCTACCAACCGTTTTAAGCTTTCAAATTACTAATCATGTTTATCTGTATCTTGACTGGAAAATAATTTGGGCTTTGTAGCAGTGTGCAGCACTGATCCTATTAGGCCATCTATAATAAGCTTCACCAGATTTAAAATTAAAAATAATTTTTAGCTGCATCTAGCCCGGAAAATAATTTTGGGGCTCCGAGATGCGCAAGACACATAAGTGCCTTCTTGCTGCACTACCTGCAGCATGACCCTCATATTGTCAGAATTCGAAGTAATCATGACTACTGGGTTGCCACACTCTTAGATCCCCCAAACTTTTCGATCAACCTTTTCATTTTAATAAAGACCAAAAAAATGTTCATTTTTGAAATTATAAGCATTAGCAGGTTGTTAGAAACTGAAATCAAACAGTTTTCAACTCAAAACTTTATTCTAGGTGATGTTACATTTTCACATAGGACCCCTTGTTCGAAAGGAGCTTCTGAACTCTCTCGTCCATTGAATTTGTCAGGTTTTGGATGGTTTCTGCTTCAATTGTTTTGCATGAGGACAGAATACCCTCCCAGAGCTGTTGCTTAGATGTGAACTGCCTCCCGCCATCATAGACACTCCTTTTAATGATGCTCCAAAGGTTCTGAATGGGGTAGAGGTCAGGGGAGCATGGGGGTCACACCATAAGTTTGTCCCCTTTTATGCCCATATCAGCCAGAGATGCAGATGTTTTATGTGCAGCATGAGATGGTGCATTATCATGCAGAAAAATGATCTTGCTGTGAAATACACGGTTCTTCTTCTTGAACCATGGCAGGAAGTGCTGTTTGAGAAAATCCACATACATTATGGAGTTCATCTTTAGCGCCTTCAGGGATCCTAAAGGGGCCGACAATCTCTCTCCCCATGATTCCAGCCCAAAACATTACTCCACCTCCTCCTTGTTGGCGCTGTAGCCGTGTTTGCGTGGGGTGTCCATCAACCAGCCATCCTCCACTCCATTCATCTGGACCATCGAGCGCTGCACGGCACTCATCCGTGAACAAAACAGTTTTGAAATCAGTCTTCATGTAATGTTTGGCCCACTGGAGCCGTTTCTGCTTGTGTGAAGTGGATAGAGGAGGTCGACAGGATGGCATATGCACAGCTGAAAACCTCTGAAGGACCCTGCATCTTGTTGTTCGGGGGACGTTGGAGGCACAAGCAGCTTCAAAAACTTGTCTGCTGCTATGACAAGGCTTTTTTGCCGCTGCTGTTTCAACCTGACGTAATTGCCTGTAGGAAAGAGTCCTCAATTTGCCCTTATCAGCACGCACACGTGTGTACTGTGAATCAGCTACATACTTCTTGATTGCCAAGACACTTCATCCTGATCATCACACAATGTTGATTGTAGTCATGCCTTGACCTAAACACTCCACAATTTGTTGCTTCTCAGCAGCCGACACATCCTTTTTCTTTCCCATTTTGGCAGAAAATGTAGGCTGCTTAATAATGTGAGAGAGCCTTCTTAAGTAGTCTTGCCTTTCATTGGACACACCTGCCAAACTAATTAGCACAGGTGTCTGCAATTGCTTACAGTGATATAAAGAGCCCTGACACACATCACCATCAATGAGTTTAACTGACAAACAAACAAATTCTTCCCTTATCACTCCTAAACACTTTTTGCATAATAATTTGGAACGCGGTGTACATGTGCTTTTCCACAAAACACCAGTGGTTCACGTAGTGAATCTTACAGTTCTAACTTGCCAACCGTGGTCTGTATGGAATTGTTCAATAAAGGGCCCAAAATTAAGATAACATAGATGGGAGAGGTCTCTATGAATAGGAATTCCTAAGTATTTGATACCCTGTGAGGGCCAGGCAAAGGGAAAGTTGGACTGGATGGAATCCTATATGGATTTAGGGAGGGAGACATCGAGGGCCTCAGACTTCGCTGCATTGATTTTAAAATTTTACCATGTAACAAAGTGATCTATTTCAGCCATAACAGCAGGGATGGATATATGTGATTGAGTGATATATACTAGGACATCATCAGCAAATAGAGAGCACTTGTACTCGGTGCCTCCCACCTCAATCCACCTAATATTGGGGTTATGGCGAATTGATGAGAGCAGGTGCTCCGTCACTAGGATGTATAAGAGAGGGGACAGAGGACATCCCTGCCTTGTCCCATTGGTGATTGTGAAAGGTGATGAAAATGTTCTGACGCACCCCCTGGGCCTTGGGACACCCGGAGGCGGACACTTTTTGGTGGATGCTGGTGGTTGTAGTCTTCGTGGCGGCGATCCGGTTCCGTGGCTCAGGGCGGTCAAACCAGTGGCGGAACTATTTATGTGGTTTTGATGTTTAAATGTCCGACTACGCCACCCGTGGATTGCGGTCAGAGTGAACCGCCGCTACAGGGCAGACCGCTAAGGCTGGTGTTGTGGGTGCAGCAGAGCGTAGCATAACTCCCCACGGGAGGAGTATAGCCTCAGGGCAGTGTATGCGGAGGATGGGGGTGATGGTGCAGGGCAGCAGCAGTAACGACACGGAGTCAGTGATGCAGTTCAGGGCCTTTACTCACAGTTCTTATTATCCAGACCACGTCTGCAGGTAACGGCTGCCCACGTCGTACTGTGCTCACCAGGTGAGGGGCTCAGACAACTCCCAGATAACTTTGGAGCGCTTCACAGGACCCCCTTTGTGTGTCCTTTGTCTGGCCTTTCTTACCAACACTTCTGTCCGGCTGCCTCGGGCCTCCTCTTGGTAAACTTGGCGCCAGTTTCCCTGACCCTATGTGGTGCCTTCCTAGCGGGTGGAGCAAGGGGCTGCGCCACATAAAATGTCAGAGCCTCCGGTTTCTAGCTGAGGGTCGTTTCCTGCCTCCACTAGTTCGGGGACCGGTCTCCCCCTTTGGCCTGACCCCTCCACGCAGGTGGATTCGGGCGTGCGGTGGCGACTCGCCCGTCCGCACCCCTGGGATCCCTTCATTCCTCGTTCCTGGAGCCTTCTCCGCTCCTCTTCCTTCCTTCTCCCTCTTGCAGGCCTGGGCCTCTGTTACTAGGCCCGCCTCCGGAGCAGAGCTCATGCAGAGCCCCTGCTCCCTGCCACTTCTGCTCAGACTTCTCTGCACTGAACTAAGATGGTGCCCACCTTTTATACTCCCTTCTCAATGCACCCAGGAACTGCTTCCTCCCTGCTCCTGCACTGCAGGGTTCCCCTTCCTCAGTGTTCCCTCCCCCCACTCCAGCCAGGGACAGGGACTGTCGTGCCCATCTCAGGGGCATATTGGTCGCCCTGCCCCACGGCAATGTGGTGTAATGCATGCAGGTGTCGGGTCCTGATCCACACTCCATCCTTATCTGAGAGTGAGATATCACACCTCTGGGTGAGGTGCAATACGTCTGTAGCAACCGAGCCCTCGGTGCTACAGTTCCATTTATCTTCAGCCTAGGTGACGTATTGTGATACAGGGCCGTGATTTTGGCTATAAAAGGGTCCCCTAGACCCCTACCCCAAGCTTTTTAAGAGAATCATATATGGCGTGCCAGGAGACTCTATGGAATGCTTTCTCAGCATCCAACAAGAGTATCTACTTACAAATTTTTAACTGCATCTAGCCCAGGAAATACTTTGTGCCTACTAGCAGTGTCTGCTAGTCAGCGGATTATCCCGGCTGTTAAGCAAGCTACACCACCTGTAGTTTGGACACTTAATTTTTTCAAAGGAAATGCTTCGGGACCACGGGATACTTAGTGAAGAGCATCAGGAGGCACCCCAAGGCATAGGGGCTGGGACTGGCACTAGGATGCCTTGCGGTGGACAGCCGAGCTCGATCCTTATAAAAGCTTTTTAACTGCAGCAGCTTTAGTGGACGCTACTGGAGCTGGAATTACGCGGCTGCTGGCATGAGACTTGCCCTCCAATAGATCCTTGTAAATGGATTTAAAGTGTATTCATTCAAATTAGATGGACAATTTAAATTAAAAAGCTTAGAGCTGCCTCGACCACAGGGGGGCTCTCTCGACCCACCAGCGGACAGGCACCAGTATTGGGAGAGGGAGGCTGGCCGTCAGGGTTCACCGCGGCTCTGGCACAAACCCGGCGACACGGAGGTGGCACGGGCAGGAGCGGACTGGCCGTCTCGGCTTCTCACTTTTTGGATTTTAGAAGGTCATGACATGCCTATATCTGTGTCTCCCCCTCCTTTTACTCCTCCACCTCTTTTCTTTTCGCATGACTATATGTACTTGTCACTTTTCCATGTGTTAGTTGTGTCTTCTGAGCAGTTTGTCAGCTTTTGGACACCTTTGAAGGTGTTTTCTATGTGTTTCTATGTGTTTTTGTTTGCCTGCCATTGGTTTTAACGGTGTTCGAAGGTGTTCGACGAACAGTTCGACGAACAGTTCGGCGAACACACGGGTGTTCGACGAACCGAACCGAACTCGAACACTACGGGGGTGGCTCAACACTAATAGGCATGTCATGCCCTTCTAAAATCCAAAAAGTGAGAAGCCGACACGGCCAGTCCGTTCCTGCCCGTGCCACCTCTGTGTCGTCGGGTTTGTGCCAGAGCCGCGGTGGACCCTGACGGCCAGACCCCCTATCCCAATACTGGTGCCTGTCCGCCGGTGGGTCGAGGCCCCCCACGGTGGGGGGGGGAGTAACATCTGCAGAAGAAAGACCATCTTCCAGCCAAACTAAGATGTCGACTTCTTTTCGTGGACAATGTGATACGATCCCATTCTTACGGACACGCCCATCGCTACAAATTCTAAATGAGGCACAAAAACAGCAGGTGCTTCAACGGATATCAAGTGCTCCTTCAAGTGGGCTCTCCATCACCTCAATTTCAACATCACAAATACTCCAGTCCTCAGAGGTGTCACCCCAATCGCACTTGCTTCCTCACAGCTCCCAAGTCTCCAGCTGCCCGTCTGAGTATGGGGTAGCACAGATGGTTGAGTCTGCACAGCTGTTTACTCATACTATAGCTTGGGAAACGGAGGTCTGCTCCAGAGCTTCTGTTAATCCAGATGAGGAAATGATCTCATCTGATGCCCAGAATCTTTATAAGTCGGATCCAGGACCAGATGAAGAAGGTTCTGAGCATAATGTAGACCGTTGTTCCCAAACTGTAACTCCTGTTGGTGGAGACAATGATGAAGACGATGATGAGACTCAAATACCTGATTGGAGCGACAACTTGACTTTTCGGTCAGGGCAGGAAGAGGTTGGCTCTGAGGACGACGGGTGTGATAACACACAGGGTGATGATGACGAGGTTGGAGATCCCACTTACTGTCAACCCACAGTCAGCCAGTCGATGAGGTCAGCAGAGGAGGTGGAGGAGGATGTGACTAGCCCTGGGGATGGGGATGACTCGGTACCCGGGCATTTGCCTGGCCTTGGGGATGTCGCGGTGGTCGGCTCCCTGGCCTGTACCCTGGGGTCTCTCTTTAAAAGCGTGGATAATTGTTAATTTTATAAGAGTTCATGACGCCACCTGTGGTATCTGGTGACAAGCACCAGCGCTGCAGCAGTCCACTGAGGCCGGTGATAAGGCAGCTCGATGGTATAGCTCCCCACAGGTGGACCTAGGTCTCAGGGCAGCGTATGCAGGGGGAATGCAGGACAGGCGAGACCCAGCTGGGTCAGAGCAAGAACGGGAACGGACACGGTAGTCACTTCAGTACCTTTTACTGGTAGAAACTCAGGCACATCCCGGAGCACTGTAGGGTGAAGGGTGCATATCAGGATCCTCCCCAATGAGCGGGTGTAGGGCCTCCTGTTTCTTGCCTCTGCGTAGTAAGTTTCTGACCTGCCTGGAGCTAGGCCTAACTTTGTCTCTGTCCTGCGCTGGCTGACCTTGTGGTAGGGCCTTCTCTTGGAGTTCACGCTCCCAGTATGAGGGGCCTAAGCGTCTCCTGGCTCTGTTACATATCAGCACCTTAGCGATCCTGGGACTTGTAGTTCTCCAGGGATTCCGGTTATGCCTTACTGGGTCAAAGAGATACCGGTAAGCTCGGATCCTGTGTCCGGTAAATGCTTCGGGGTGAGCTGGTTAAGCTCCTCTGCCCCTTATGTACTATCTCGCCACTCGCCTTCGGCCTACTCGGGCCCTCACTAGGCTATACACACTAACGGCAGCTTGCCGCGCTTCACTGATCTTACGGCACCGGCACACCTTAAGCTCTATCTGGGCTCCCTGAATCTAGCAAGCAGGAGCCTCGTGCTCCACTGCTGAACTATTAACTGCGTTCTCTAGACTAGACTGAGCTCCACTGCAGACTGACCTCTCTTAGGCTTCTCTACTGCAGGAACTCTTCAGAGGAACTGAACTGCCTAGCTCCACCTTCCCTATTTATATCCCTAACGGGCTCCCTCTGCTGGTCTGAGGTGGAAGGTGGAGATGTTTGAATGTTTATGGGGGTCTCTTGTGGAGGATTCCATCAATGCACTCTTCTAGGATCTGTGATACCAAGCGCAGCGGGGCATCACAGATGCTATTGACGACGAGGTTAGGGTGCGCCTTCCTGAACAGAGACGGAGTACTAGAAGCACGTCAACAACTGCATCCTCAACCACAACTCTGCCTCTGACCACAAGTCGTAGTGGCTCTTCAGGTCACATGGGCTCTAAGCCTTGCATAGCCTGGGCATTTATTCAGATCGATAAGGATGACCCAACTCGTGTTATCTGTAATATTTGTCAGCAAAAGCTAAGTAGAGGCCAAAAAAATCCATAGTTTGAGTACTTCATGCATGTATCGTCACATGGAAATGAAGCATAAGTTGCAGTGGGAAGCTCACTGTGCTACAATGCGGCCTAGCCGGCTGGGCCAACCACCGTCTGCCCCATCTTGTGCATCCGCAGCCTCTTCATCCTCTGTGACTGGGGGGACAGCAGTCACACATGTTTTTGGACGCAGACCTGCCACCTCTTTACCCGCAACAGCCAGTGTGATTGGCAGGTCGTCAGTTCATTGGGAAGTGGAAACACCTGCTAGTGTTGAGCGCTCTCCGACATCGAGAGCACCACCTTTGGATCAAGGCAACCTAACATGTCCGCCTGCATCTTCCTCACAGACCGGCAGTTTGCCGGGGACACCCTACTCAACACCGTCTAAGCACAACAGCCAGCCCTCGGTCCCTCAGATGTGGAAAAGTAAAAGACCATTTCTTCCTAGCCATGATACAGCTAAGAGGTTGAATTTCACCATCTGCAAGCTATTGGCTACAGAAATGCTGCCTTTCCACCTGGAGGACACAGAGGATTTTCAAGACCTTATGTCCGTCACAGTGCCCCAGTACCAGATGCCCAGTCGGCACTACTTCTCAAAGAAAGGTGTGCCTGCGCTCCACTAGCATGTCGCACACAACATCACCGCTTCTTTGAGAAACTCTGTGTGTGACAGGGTGCACTTCACCACAGACACTTGGATGAGAAGGCATGGACAGGGGCGTTACATGTCGCTGACTGGGCACTGGGTAACTATGGTGACAGCAGGACAAGGGGCTGCTGTCCAAGTCTTACCGTCCCCACGAGTTGTGCGTCAATCCTCTTTATCTCGAAGTTCCTCCACTGCTTCTGCCTCCTCAACCTCCTCTCGGTCCTCCACCTGCACCCAAAGCCTGTCTGGTAATGCCACCTGCTTTCTAACTGCGCAGAAGGAATCCTGCACACCTCCTTACTATGCTGGCAGCAGGGCTCAACGGCATCAGTGTTTACTTTGAAATGTCTGGGAAATGTGAGTCACACAGCTGAGGAGTTGTGGTCAGCTCTGGAGACCCAGTTTCATGAATGGTTGTCTCCACTGGACCTGCAACCAGGGAAGGCCATGTGCGACAATGCTGCAAACCTGGGTGCGGCACTTCGCCGGGGCAATGTCACACACGTGCCTTGTATGGCTCACGTGTTGAACCTGGTTGTCCAGCAATTTTTAGCCCACTATCCCGGACTAGATGGCCTTCTGCAGAGGGCACGGTCACTGTGTGCTCACTTCCGCCGTTCGCATCCCGCAGTTCAACGACTTACATCTCTACAGAAGTCGTTGGGCCTGCCAGTTCACCGGCTGAAATGCGATGTGCTGACACGGTGGAATTCAACTCTGCACATGTTGCAGCGACTGTGGCAGCACCGACAAGCCCTGGTGCAATACGTTCTGACGTAAAGCCTGGGCCAACGAGATCCAGAGGTGGGGCAAATCACGCTGCAGGAGTGGTCTCAGATCAGGGACCTATGAAGTTGACGCGCCCCCTGGGCCATGGGGTACCCTGAGCCGGGCCGGTAGACGCTGGGGTTGTAGTCACTGTGGCGGTGACCAAGTCCGTGACCCAGGGCGGTCAATCCAAGGGTAATTTGTATATATGGATTTTATAATGTCTGACTACGCCACCTGTGGAGTGCGGCCAAAGGGGCTGTCGCTGCTGAACAGTCCTCTGAAGCTGGTGGTTTTGCAGCAACGGTATTATTACTCACCACAGGAAGAGTGTAGCTTCAGGGCAGTGTGGGTGGATGATGGTGGTTGTAGTGCAGGGAGTCAGTAATGAACACAGAGTCCGTGTGATGCCGTCTCAAGATATTACTCACAGTTGTTGTAGTCCAGATTACAGGTACCAGAGCAATCTCCCGCGTCGTGCTGTGCATACTCAGTGAGGGGCTCAGTCCACCCCCAGATAGCTCCGGAGTACTTAGCAGGACCCCCTTCTGTGTGTCCTTTCTCTGGCCTTCTCCCTGCACCCCACACCCAGTGACACTTCTATCCGGCATCCTCGAGCCTTGGCGGGTGACGTGTGTTCCGTCCCCTGGGTCTTATGTGGCTACCTTCTTAGTGAGACTGGTGTGAACTTTGGCCTGCAGTACATGAAATGCAGCAGCCTCCGGTTTCTAGTTGAGCCTTGCTGTTTCTCCGCTAGTTGAGGGACCGGTTCCCCTTATCTGGCCTGACCCCTCTACCTCCTGGTAGCAGCGGGAGTACGGGTGGTCTTCTGCACGGCCCGTAGCCGTAGGGTCCCTTCGGTTCCTGGAGCCTTCCAGCTCCCACTCCTCTCTTCTCTCCTTCAGTCCTGGGCCTCCCAGGCTAGGCCCGCCTCCGGAGCAGAGCTCATGCCTAGTCTCTGCTCCTGTCACTTTTCCTCCTCTGTCTGGCTTGCTCTTTCTAAGATGGCTTCCTATTTTTACTCTCCTTGTCATGTGCTCCCCTAAGCTGCTCCCCTAAGCACCCACTACATAGGACCCTCAAACCAGCTAGGGACCTGGGACTGTGCTCTCCCTTAGGAGCAATCTCGCCCTACCCCCACTGCGGGTATGTGTTGGATGCAGGAGTCAGGGTCCCGAGCCAGATGCCTTCCTTACCTGAGGGTGAGATACCACACCTCTGGGTGAGATGCAGTAACTCTGTGGCGACTGAACCCTCAGGAGCGCCACACACCCTTCTGCACAGTTTTGAAATGGCGACGAAGATGTTTAGTGCTGACGACGATGCCATTATCAGCATGACTATTCCGGTGATTTACATGCTGGAGCACACATTAAACAGAATTCAGAGTCAGGTGGTGGGACAAGAGGAGGTGGAGGAAGTAGAGGAGGAGTCGTATGCGGAAGGGATAACATCTCCAAGGTCCAGACGGTTGGCAGCACCAAGGCGGCAGGCATGGGAGGGTGGGGGAGAGGGATTAACCAGGGCGCATGGTAGCAGCCAAACTGTTGAGGAAGGTGCAGGAGCCGAGGAAGAAGTGGAGGACGAACTGGCGATGGGCATGGAAGACTCATCAGATGAGGGAGACCTTGATCACATTTCTGTTGTGCGAGGTTGGAGGGAGGGGGCAGAGGAAGGAAGCATGATTCTTACCTCGCTACCAACACAACAAGGACTTGGTACTTTTGGATGCGCAAGACACATGAGTGCCTTCTTGCTGCACTACCTGCAACATGACCCCCGGATTGTCAGAATTCGAAGTAATCCCGACTACTGGGTTGCCACACTCTTATATCCCCGGTACAAAAGTATATTTGCCGAAATAATTCCTGCCATAAAAAGGTATTGACGAATGCAGGAGTATCTGCAGACTCTGTTGGAGAATCTTACATGTGCTTTTCCACAAAACACCAGTGGTGCACGTAGTGAATCTCACAGTTCTAACTTGCCAACGGTGGGACTGTCGAGTCTTCATCACTCAAACAGTAACAGTAACACAGTATCTGCTGGTAACAGCAATTTTGTGGAATCGTTTCACCACTTTTTTAGACCATCCTTTGCAAGGCCACAGGAGACAAGAAGTCTGACACATAGTCAATGCCTAGAGAGGATGGCACAGGAGAATCTCCAAGTGAACATCGAAGCCATGACTGTGTCACTGGACCCTTGCTCATTTTGGTATTCCAATCTGGAATAATCGCCGGAGCTCGCCACTCACGCCTTGGAGATCTTGTCATGCCATGCAGCCAGCGTTCTCTCTGAACGTGTGTTCAGCGCTGCTGGTGGTGTGCTGACAGATAAGCGCACGCGGCTGTCCACTGAGAATGTAGACAGACTCACGTTCATAAAGATGAACAAATCATGGATTCGCAAGGACATTTCTACCCCTGTGTCATCCTTGGGAGACTAAAAGCTTGTGGATTTGGTAAAATCACCTCACCAACCGTTTTAAGCAACAGTGGGGCAATTGATGCCACTTAGCCCTAGAACGCATGACCATAAAAATCTACACTTTCACATACCTGGGGCCCTTTAGGCCCGTGTGCAAATAACATGGAATAACTCAAACTCAAATGACAAACAACTATATACATGAAGAATACCTAGAGTTTCAAAATTCTAACTAAAGTAATCTTGCAGAAAATAGAAAACAATTAACTGGGCAGGCCTGCAAGGCCACAGGTATGCGTTCTAGGGTTAAGTGGTGTCTGTGCCACAATTTTTGGAGTCCCCTTGCTGTGTCTTACGTGACGTTGGCATCGTCAATTCCAGGTGGGTTGGGTCGCACCCCCCCCCTTTTAACTGTAAGAAACTACATACACTATGGCTTGGGGTAACACAGATGGTTGAGTCTGAAGAGCTGTTTACTCAGAGGTCTGCTCCAAATCTTCAGTGTCTGCTAGTCAGCGTAGAATTTTTAACTGCATCTAGCGTAGGCAATACTTTGGGCGTAGTAGCCCAGCTGCGAAGCAAGCTGCACTGCCTGTGTATCTAATAAGAATTTTTAAATTAATCTAGCCTAGGCAGACTGTGGGGACCCCCAACCAAACCAAGACGCTCAGCCCCCCTACCGCCCCCCTTTCATGGACAATACAATAATGTAACTCTTACAACTGGATGGGTGAGGATCGGTCACAGCTTTATTAACTCTTTATACTCATTCCATTAGAAAGGCATTTTATTTCTAAAATAATTCAGCTTGTTGCAGCATGCCCTGGGTCCCCACTCCGGCAAGTTGGCCAACAAGTGTAACTCTCCAACATGTCCTTTCTATTTCCAGGCCACGGAGGATCCAGCGTACTCGTATGCAGGACTCTGACCCCCACCCATCACTCTTAACGCTTGTTCCACTCCGTCATGGAGTCCTGACAGGAATATGTCCAGTCCAATATCTATTAAGTGAACACCGTCGGGCCGTATGAGGCCTGCTTTATCTCCTTCCAGTTGTCGGTGTCGTATCACTACACCGCCTCTGTCTCTTCTAAATTTTGCCATCCGAATATTTATTGCCCGCCTTGTCCATTCGATGGCCGTGATGTCTCGCGCACCTTGCCATACCGCTATCGGCACAATCTCTGACCATACTATAGCTAATTTTGTGAAAAATTCTCTGAAGCGCTCAGTGTCTAGTTTCATTATTGCCATTAGTTATGCGCTCTTGTGATGACCTAGGTTGTTTCCCCCAGCCTGTATAACTAAGATGACCGGACCTCTTGCCTCTCTCCCTACCTTGATTACCTCCATTAGTACCTGTGGCCATAGCAGGTCTCTAATACCTCTCCAGTTGAAATGTGTGTTATGAAACTCTAATTTCCTCCCGCCTGGGCGGACTTTCGCCCTTTTTTGTGCCCAATATATATACGAGTGGCCTATCACTCACACTGTTGGCTTAGCGTCACCTGTAAAAGAAACAAACCACGTTAGGATAACAAGTCCGGTCTTATGTATTTCGCCAAACACGTGGATCGCCATCTCCCTATCCTCTGAGCTTCCGTTTCTGACAGTCCTGCTCTTGCTGCTTCCGTGGCCGCACCTATGCGGAATGAGTGTGTCCCGTAATCTTTGGGGTGGTTCCCTGCCGATGTTATGCATTTATTAAATATAGCTTGGAACAGGTATCTTGATAATGGCGTTCCATCAATGTGTGATAGGAAGAAATTACTTTGTGATTTGATGGTTAGATATGTTTTTACTATTGTTACCCGACTCAGTGTACCGTTTGTGGGTTGTAGAAGTACCCAAGTACCCCTGCCCGCTGGAACCGTTTTCGATTGGTGTATGCGTAGACGTATTGCATTATTTGCTGTGACTACGTCCTGGTGTAATAAGCCTCCACTGGTGGTAATTTTGGATTGAGGGATTAATTCGTTTATACATAGCGCCCCGAAAAAGGCGATCACAAATGCAGTAGACAGTAGTGTTGCTTCAAATTGTGAGTGTCATGTTAATGGTGTTAGGGATATGATGTGAGAAATCAGTTTTAGTGACACGGGACGGGACGTCTACATTCCTGACTTGGCTGACCCCTTTTCCACTCTTTTATGGATTGTCTGATGATGAATCTTTGTCACATCTCCCCAATTCAGTAGTTGGAAGTGAAATGCTACTCTGGTCAGACACCGCTGTGCTGACGCTCCTGATATGCCCCTCATCATTAGCTGGTGGAGAAATTCTATGGTGACTTGTGATCTGGCTTGTTCACATTGGTCAACCCGTCTGCCTGCTACTAGTCGTGTCCACTCTTCCCATGCCTTACCGTATGCTTGCCACGTTGACGGGGCAACTGACGCTCTGATTAATGGCATCAAGTATTCGCCACTAGATCCCATAGGGAGGGTGGGCAACTGTTGCCCGATGGGTGGGCGTTGTGGAAGAGCTCTGTGAAAATCTGCCAATTGAATTGTTATAAAGCGTTAGCAGCAGCTTTATACCCCTCAGCATAGTGGCTAGCGCGGACCCATACATTGTGTTTTAGGCACAGGAATGCTAGCCTGCGTAGTAGGCCTAGCACTGGGAGAGACGATGATGCCATCTTATTAATGCAGTGCGCTAGGCTGGTGTTTTGTGTTATGAAGCGTATATTTTTGTTAGCCAGGCGCGCGCCCCATATTTCTATTGCTACCACTATTGTGAAAAATTATTTTCAGGGCTAGATGCAGCTAAAAATTATTATTAATTTCAAAGCTGGTGGAACTTGGTATAGATGGCCTAATACAATGAGTCCCACACACTGCTAGAAGCCCAAATATTTTTTCAGAGCTAGATGCAGACAAAAAATTATTTTAAATTTGCAACCTGATGGAGGTCAGTATAGATGGACTAATAGAGAAAGTCCCACACACTGCTAGAAGGCCAAATATTTTTTCAGAGCTAGATGCAGATATAAATTATTTTTAATTTGCAACCTGATGGAGGTCAGTATAGATGGACTAATAGAGAAAGTCCCACACACTGCTAGAAGGCCAAATATTTTTTCAGAGCTAGATGCAGAAAAAAATTATATTCAGTTTGCAACCTGATGGAGGTCAGTATAGATGGACTAATAGAACAAGTCCCACACACAGCTAGAAGGCCAAATATTTTTTCAGAGGTAGATGCAGTAAAAATTATTTTTAATTTGCAGCCTGATGGAGGTCAGTATAGATGGACTAATAGAGAAAGTCCCACACACTGCTAGAAGGCCAAATATTTTTTCAGAGCTAGATGCAGACAAAAAATTATTTTGAATTTGCAACGTGATGGAGGTCAGTATATATGGACTAATAGAACAAGTCCCACACACTGCTAGAAGGCAAAATACTTTTTCAGAGCTAGATGCAGAAAAAAATTATATTCAGTTTGCAACCTGATGGAGGTCAGTATAGATGGACTAATAGAACAAGTCCCACACACTGCTAGAAGCCCAAATATTTTTTCAGAGCTAGATGCAGAAAAAAATTATATTCAATTTGCAACCTGATGGAGGTCAGTATAGATGGACTAATAGAATGATGCTATGCCCAAAAGATTTTACTTCACTAGGTGCAGTAAAAAAATTGGTATTCTATACACAGGTGGTATGTCTTGCAACACAGATAGGCTACTCCACTGACTAACACACTCTGCAATAGGCCAAAAAGGATTAGCTTTGCTAGATTCAGCCAAATGCTGTGAAAAAAACTTGCACAGCACTGGCACAGACCTGCCTGGCAAAAACTGATAGGAACTGATATAACCTAGTCCTGAAAAGGACTGCAATTACAATTAGTCTTTACTCCCACAATCTATCTATTTAAGAGCACAGACCTGCCTGATAAAAGTCGTAGGAAATGCTGTAACCTAGTCCTTAAAAGGACTGCAATCATAACTATTCCCTACTCCCAAGCTATCTGTAGATTTGTGCGAAAATTGTCTTGAAATTAACAAGGTATAGCGCACACAGCAACAGCGGTGCCGTCTAACACGCAGCTGCAGCAGTGAGAAAATGGTGGCGACAGGGAAAATGGCTGGGTCTTATAGAGCAAGGACATGTGACATACACTGCCAATGACACATGCCCTTGCTTGTGTGAAAAAAAGCACTTCGCTCCGTGTGTGCGCTGCTGATAGGCTGACAGATTGCACCTCCCCACTGTAAATGCGGGAAAGAGAAAAAAAAATGGAGTTCTTCATTATTCCTGCAGAGATCCATCCCCTGCCCCTCCCCCGACCCCGCTGTACACTCAAACTGCGTATTAACATTAATTTTCATCATTACTGAGAAAAAATCCAGTTATGATTTTGGTGCACGAACAGTTATCGAACATAACCTCGAACAGCCGAATTTTTCTCAAATCGTTCGTGTTCGCCGAACGGCTCGAACACCGCCCAAAACAACTCGAATTTGAGATTGGCGAACAGTTCGAGTAGAACAACGCTCATCTCTAGTCTTCATCACTCAAACCGTAACAGTAACACAGTATCTGCTGGTAACAGCAATTTTGTGGAATCGTTTCACCACTTTTTTAGACCATCCTTTGTAAGGCCACAGGAGACAAGAAGTCTGACACATAGTCAACGCCTAGAGAGGATGGTACAGGAGTGAACATCGAAGCCATGACTGTGTCACTGGACCCTTGCTCATTTTGGGATTTCAATCTGGAAAAATGGCCGGAGCTCGCCACTCACGCCTTGGAGATCTTGTCATGCCCTGCAGCCATCGTTCTCTCTGAACGTGTGTTCAGCGCTGCTGGTGGTGTGCTGACAGATAAGCGCACGCGGCTGTCCACTGAGAATGTAGACAGACTCACGTTCATAAAGATGAACAAATCATGGATTCGCAAAGACTTTTCTACCCCTGTGTCATCCTGGGGAGACTTAAAGCTTGAGGATTTGGTAAAATCACCTCACCAACCGTTTTAAGCAACTGTGGGGCAATTGATGCCACTTAACCCTAGAACGCATGACCATAAAAATCTACACTTTCACATACCTGAGGCCTTTTAGGCCCGTGTGCAAATAACATGGAATAACTCAAACTCAAATGACAAACACCTATATACATGGAGAATACCTAGAGTTTCAAAATTCTAACTAAAGTAATCTTGCAGAAAATAGAAAACAATTAACAGGGCAGGCCTGCGAGGCCCCAGGTATGCGTTCTAGGGTTAAGTGGTGTCTGTGCCACAATTTTGGGAAAAAATGGAGATTCTTTTTGGAGTCCCCTTGCTGTGTCTTACGTGACGCTGACATCGTCAATTCCAGTTCGGTTGGGTCGCTCCCCCGCCCGCTTTTAACTGTAAGAAACTACATACACTGTGGCTTGGGGTAACACAGATGGTTGAGTCTGAAGAGTTGTTTACTCAGAGGTCTGCTCCAAAGCTTCAGTGTGTGCTAGTCAGCGAAGAATTTTTAACTGCATCTAGCGTAGGCAATACTTTGGGCGTAGTAGCCCAGCTGCGAAGCAAGCTGCACCGCCTGTTTATCTAATAAGAATTTTTAAATGCATCTAGCCTAGGCAGACTGTGGGGACGCCAACCAAACCCAGAAGCTCAGCCCCCCTACCGCCACCCTTTCCTTTACAATACAATAATGTAACTCTTACAACTGGATGGGTGAGGATCGGTCACAGCTTTATTAACTCTTTATACTCTTTCCATTAGAAAGGCATTTTATTTCTAAAATAATTCAGCTTGTTGCAGCATGCCCTGGGTCTCCACTCCGGCAAGTTGGCCAACAAGTGTAACTCTCCAACATGTCCTTTCTATTTCTAGGACACGTAGGATCCTGCGTACTCGTATGCAGGACTCTGACCCCCACCCATCACTCTTAAAGCTTGTTCCACTCCGTCCTGGAGTCCTGACAGAAATATGTCCAGTCCAATATTCATTAAGTGAACACCGTCGGGCCGTATGAGGCCTGCTTTATTTCCTTCCAGTTGTCGGTGTCGTATCACTACACCGCCTCTGTCTCTTCTAAATTTTGCCATCCAAATATTTATTACCCGCCTTGTCCGTTCGATGGCCGTGATGTCTCATGCACCTTGCCATACCGCTATCTGCACAATCTCTGACCATACTATAGATAGTTTTGTGAAAAATTCTCTGAAGCGCTCAGTGTCTAGTTTCATTATTGCCATTATTTATGTGTTCTTGTGATGACCTAGGTTGTTTCCCCCAGCC
Organism: Phyllobates terribilis; assembly: GCF_046119375.1. Classification (NCBI taxonomy): domain Eukaryota; kingdom Metazoa; phylum Chordata; class Amphibia; order Anura; family Dendrobatidae; genus Phyllobates; species Phyllobates terribilis. Next base: position 14,949,319 of record NW_027362769.1, on the reverse strand, counting down.
TGTATAACTAAGATGACCAGACCTCTTGCCTCTCTCCCTACCTTGATTACCTCCATTAGTACCTGTGGCCATAGCAGGCCTCTAATACCTCTCCAGTTGAAATATGGGTTATGAAACTCTAATTTCCTCCCTCCTGGGCGGACTTTCGCTCTTTTTTCTGCCCAATATATATACGAGTGGCCTATCTCCCACACTGTTGGCTTAGCGTCACCAGTAAAAGAAACAAACAATGTTAGGATAACAAGTCCTGTCTTATGTATTTCGCCAAACACGTGGATCGCCATCGCCCTATCCTCTGAACTTCCATTTCTGACAGTCCTGCTTTTGCTGCTTCCGTGGCCGTGCCTATGTGGAATGAGTGTGTCCGGTAATCTTTGGGGTGGTTCCCTGCCGATGTTATGCATTTATTAAATATTGCCTGGAACTGGTATCTTGATAATGGCGTTCCATCAATGTGTGATAGGAAGAAATTATTTTGTGATCTGATGGTTATATATGTTTTTACTGTTACCCGACTCAGTGTACCGTTTGTAGGTTGTAGAAGTACCCAAGTGCCCCTGCCCGCTGGAACCGTTTTCGATTGGCATATGCGTAGATGTATTGCATTATTGGCTATGACTACGTCCTGGTGTAATAAGCCTCCACTGGTGGTAATTTTGGATTGAGAGACTAATTCGCTTATGCATAGTGTCCCGAAGAAGGCGATCACAAATGCAGTAGACAGTAGTGTTGCTTCAAATTGTGAGTGTCATGTTAATGGTGTTAGGGATATGATGTGAGAAATCAGTTTTAGTGACACGGGACGGGACGACTACATTCCTGACTTGGCTGACCCCTTTTCCACCCTTTTATGGATTGTCTGATGATGAATCTTTGTCACATCTCCCCAATTCAGTAGTTGGAAGTAAAATGCTACTCCGGTCAAACACCGCTGCACTGACGCCCCTGATATGCCCCTCATCATTAGCTGGTGGAGAAATTCAATGGTGACTTGTGATCTGGCTTGTTCACATTGGTCAACCCGTCTGCCTGCTACTAGTCGTGTCCACTCTTCCCATGCCTTACCGTATGCATGCCACGTCGACGGGGCAACAGACGCTCTGATTAATGGCATCAACTATTCGCCACTAGATCCCATAGGGAGGGTGGGCAAATGTTGCCCGATGGGTGGGCGTTGGGGAAGAGCTCTGTGAAAATCTGCCAATTGAATTGTGATAAAGCGTTAGCAGCAGCTTTAGACCCCTCAGCATCGTGGCTAGCGTGGTCCTATACATTGCGTTTTAGGCACAGGAATGCTAGCCGGCGTAGTAGGCCTAGCACTGGGAGAGACGATGATGCCATCTTATTAATGCAGTGCGCTAGGCTTGTGTTTTTTGTTATGAAGCGTATATTTTTGTTAGCCAGGCGCGCGCCCCATATTTCTATTGCTACCACTATTCTGAAGAAAAATTATTTTCCGGGCTAGATGCAGCTAAAAAATATTATTAATTTCAAAGCTGGTGGAGCTTGGTATAGATGGCCTAATACAATGAGTACCACACACTGTTACAAGCCAAAATATTTTTTCAGAGCTAGATGCAGATAAAAATTATTTTTAATTTGCAACCTGGTGGAGGTTAGTATTGATGGACTAATAGACCAAGTCCAACACAATGCTACAAGCCCAAATATTTTTTCAGAGCTAGATGCAGATAAAATTTATTTTTAATTTGCAACCTGGTGGAGGTTAGTATAGATGGACTAATAGACCAAGTCCCACACACTGCTACAAGCCCAAATATTTTTTCAGAGCTGAATGCAGATAAAAAAAATTTTTAATTTGCAACCTGGTGGAGGTAAGTATAGTTGGACTAATAGAACAAGTCTCACACACTGCTACAAGCCGAAATATTTTTTCAGAGCTAGATGCAGAAAAAAATTATATTGAATTTGCAACCTGGTGGAGGTTAGTATGGATGGACTAATAGAACAAATCCCACACACTGCTACAAGCCAAAATATTTTTTCAGAGCTAGATGCAGATAAAAATTATATTGAATTTGCAACCTGATGGAGGTTAGTATAGATGGACTAATAGAATGATGCTATGCCCAAAAGGTTTTACTTCACTAGGTGCAGTAAAAAAATTGGTATTCTATACACAGGTGGTGTAGCTTGCATCACAGATAGGCTGCTCCACTGACTAACACACACTGCAAGAGGCCAAAAAGGATTGGCTTTGCTAGATTTAGCCAAATGCTGTGAAAAAAACTTGCACAGCACTAAAACAGACCTGCCTGGCAAAAAGTGATAGGAACTGATATAACCTAGCCCTCAAAAGGACTGCAATTACAATTAGTCTTTACTCCCAACCTATCTATTTAAGAGCACTGACCTGCCTGATAAAAGTGATAGGAACTGATGTAACCTAGCCATGAAAAGGACTGCAATTGCAATTAGTCTTTACTCCCAACCTATCTATTTAAGAGCACAGACCTGCCCGATAAAAGTCGTAGGAAATTATGTAACCTAGTCCTTAAAAGGACTGCAATCACAACTATTCCCTACTCCCAAGCTATCTGTAGATTTGTGCGAAAATTGGCTTGAAATTAACAAAGTATAGCGCACACAGCAACAGCGGTGCCGTCTAACACGCGGCTGCAGCCGTGAGAAAATGGTGGCGATGGGGAAAATGGCTGGGTCTTATAGGGCAAGGACATGTGACATACACTGCCAATGACACATGCCCTTGCTTGTGTGAAAAAAAGCAGTTCGCTCCGTGTGTGCGCTGCTGATAGGCTGACAGATTGCACCTCCCCACTGTAAATGCGGGAAAGAGAAAAAAAAATGGAGATCTTCATTATTTATGCAGAGATCCATCCTCTGCCCCTCCCCCCGCCCCGCTGTACACTTAAACTGCGTATTAACATTAGTTTTCATCATTACTGAGAAAAAATCCAGTTATGATTTTGGTGCAGGAACAGTTATCGAACATAACCTCGAACAGCCGAATTTTCTTCAAATCGTTCGTGTTCGCCGAACGGCTCGAACACCGCCCAAAACAGCTCGAATTTGAGATTGGCGAACAGTTCGATTCGAACACCGCTCATCTCTACAAATGAGTCCAAGGTTGAGACAGAACCTCGCTATGCAAAACAAACTCTGCTGAGGCCTGGCGGGAGGCTTTAGACCTGGCACAAACTTTGCACTTATGGACAAACCCATCAACATCTTTTTGAGCACTCTGCCACTAAAAGGAGCTGGAAAAAGCTCTCCAGGTGGCAAAGGAACCAGGATGTCCAGCCAAATCTGAGTCATGCACTTTGCTAAGAAATTCAGTACGAAGTGAGGATGCCACAGAAAGCTTGCCAGGTGGCAAGCCCTCCAATGCACCAACCCGAGCTTCCACAATGCACTGTCTGAGAACAATCCAAAGAGCAACCAACACCTAACCTTCACTAAGAAATCTGACTGGATTTTCGTCTCGGAACTCTAGAGCAAAAGTATGTGAAAAAGCATCAGCCTTAACATTCTTAGTACCAGGGATAAATTCTATAGCACAATTTCATATGAATTATGATTGGGAAGAACATCACATTCAGTCTGAGAAAAAAATTCTCAAAATCGTGAATCTTCTGGAGGAAAAGATTTCATAGATGCCGGGGATTTAGCTAAACAACTGGGAAAACAAAAGTTCCTGCTTAATCTCGCAAGTCTCTGAATTAATGGTAGGTATGTGTTTCACCAACCAGGGCATGCCTAGCACAATTTTAGCTGGTAAGGAAGGAAACACAATAATTGAAATATATTCTATGGGTAAGGCTACGTCCAACTATCAGTATTTGGTCAGTATTCGGTCAGTATTTTTTCTCAACACAAGACCCAGGCTAGGCAACCCTTGACGCCCTGAGAACTGCAGGCCCTCGATCGCTGCTGGCCACAGCCACAGTTGTGGCTGAGGATGCAGTGCTTGGTGTGGTTACATCAATCCGTGTCTGTGTGGGAGGCCGCAACGTAACCTCCTCATCTTCCTGCACAGATCTGCAAACTTGCCCATCTGTGGTTCCTCACAGTCAGTTGGGTGGTTGGAGAGTTTTGATGCGAGGAAAACAGGGATAATTGTGGTGACACCTCTGAGGCTTGAACTGTGTGTGATGTTAAGGTGGAGTAAGAGGATGAGTGAAGGGCAAGCGTGCTCGCAACTGCTCAGGTCCCTGTCTCACATGTTTGCTGCTCTTTATTAGAGATGAGGGGTATTCAACTAGAACTGTTCACCAATCTCAAATTCGAGCAGTTTTGGGTGGTGTTCGAGTCGTTCGACGAACGCGAATGATTTGCAAAAAATTCGGCTGTTCGAGGTTATGTTCGATAACTGTTCGTGCACCAAAAGCGTAACGGGAGTTTTTCACATCATGCAGGGATTGTCTGCCACTCACTGTAATGCCACAGCCATGGTGGTTGTGGCATTATAGTGGTTGCCCAAATCGATGGGAACAGTGCTCACAGTGAAACATGAAAAGCCGGCAATTCAGCAGCAGGATACACTGGTACCCGACAATTTAGAAGAGAAAGAATAGAGCATCACACATAGATTAGATAGATAGAAACATGTCAGTCACATATATAAGAAGTACAGTGACAGTGTTGGTTACTGTACTTGTCATTTAGTATTAAAATAAAGGATTTAATAAAAAAAAATAATAGTGTTTTCATGCACCCGTCTCTTTAAAAAAGCCGGCCGGCAATTCAGCATCGGTACCCGATAATTTAGAACAGAAAGAATAGATCATCACACATAGATTAGACAGATATAAACATGTCAGTCACATATATAATAAGTACAGTGATAGTGTTGATTAGTGTACTTGTCATTTAGTATTAAAATAAAGGATTTATTAAAAAAAAAATTGGCGTGGGGTTCCCCGTAATTTTAGTCTCTAGCGAAGGTTAAGCTGATGGCTGGGGTAGATGTTTGAAGCCTGGGAAGGGGGTAATACCCACAGAGCTTCTCAGGCTACTAATATCAGCCCCCAGCTGAATACCTAGCCTTTACTAGCTATTAAAATGGGGGACCCCCAAAAAAATGGCGTGGGGTCCCCCCTATTTTAATAGCTAGCAAAGGCTTGGCAGACAGCTGTGGGCTGATACTAATAGCCCAGGAAGGGTGCCATGAATATTAGCCCTCTCCTAGGCTAGAAATACCAGCCATCAGACGCCGCTGAAATGGCGCATCTGCAGTGTCTAGGAAGGATGGTGTGCTGGATAGCAGCGCTCAGCTGCGATCCAGCCTGTCATCTCAATGCCATCCCAGCATGGGAGAATTCTCCTGCTCAAGCGCTGAGCGCAGGAGAATTCTCCCACGCTGTCAGTGACGTGCATGAGGTGAGCTGAGTTCATTGGACATGAACTCGGCTCATCTGGATGACGTCACAGCCAGACACTGAGGAGCACAAGCATGCCTGCGCTTCTCAGTGTCTGTGGCATGGCAAGCTGGATGGTAGCTTTCAGCTGCGATACAGCTTGTCATGTGAATGTAGCAGAGCTGGAGCCGTCCTGGGAACCATGGAAAGGTAAGGATGAGGTTGGTTTATTATTTTACTTTTATTGCAGAAGACATTGGCTTCAGCTGGAATGGGCGTGACGGTAAGTAGGGTTTAATTTAGAACATTAAAGAACTGTGTGTTTATTTCAATTAAAGGACTTTATTCTGGGTGTTTGTGTTTTTTTTAACTTAGACTATGGGGTTAGTAATAGGGGTGTCTTATAGACGCCTCTGCATTACTAACCTGGGTTTGATGTCAGCTGGCATTGTAAGCTGACATCAACCCCAGCCCTATTAGCCCACTGCCACCGCTACAGGGCAGTGGGAAGAGCAAGGCTAAGTGCCAGAATTGGCGCATCCTATGGATGCGCCATTTCTGGGGCAGCTGACGGCTGGTGTTTCTAGCCGAGGAGGGGGCCAATATTCATGGCACCCTTCCTGGGCATTTAATATCAGCCCCCAGCTGTCTGCCTAGCCTTTGCTAGCTATTTAAATAGGGGGGCACCACGTCATTTTTTTTTTGGGTCTACCATTTTAATAGCTAGTAAAGGCTAGGTATTCAGCTGGGGGCTGATATTAGTAACCTAGGAAGCTCCGTGGGTATTATCCCCTTCCCAGGCTTCAAACATCTGCCCCAGCCGTCTGCTTAACCTCCGCTAGAAACTAAAATTACGGGGAAACCCACGCCAATTTTTTTAAAATAAATCCTTTATTTTAACACTAAATGAGACGGGTGCATGAAAACACTATTATATTTTTTTAATAAATCCTTTTTACACTAAATGACAAGTACAGTAACCAACACTGTCACTGTACTTCTTATATATGTGACTGACATGTTTCTATCTATCTAATCTATGTGTGATGCTCCATTCTTCCTGTTCTAAATTGTCGGGTACCGATGCTGAATTGCTGGCCGGCTTTTTTAAAGAGAGTGTCTTCTGAGCAGTTTGTCAGCTTTTGGACACCTTTGAAGGTGTTTTCTATGTGTTTTTGTTTGCCTGCCATTGGTTTTAACGGTATTCGGCGGTGTTCGACGGTGTTCTAAGGTGTTCGACGAACAGTTCCACGAACATCCCGGTGTTCGAGAAACCGAACCGAACCCGAACACTACGGGGGTGGCTCAACACTACTCTTTAGACAGCGAATAAACATGCGGGCATTACCTGCCATTCACTGTAATTCCGTAGTCATGTTGGTTGTTGCATTGTCTGACTACATAGCGTCATCTGGTCTATATAAGACCTGGTGACCCTATGCTTGTCACAGTCTACCCCATAAACAGGCTGAGTAGGGAAAGGTGCTGCTGAGTGGGGGAGAGAATTGGTGGTTTATTAGTTAGGTATAGGTATTCCACAGCAAGGAATATATCCATCTGAACTAACAGTGCTTTCAAGGACTAATCCAGCTGCATATATTAGTGGTGATAGCAGGAGTTAGGCAGGCAGAGTTTGTGGACACTGTATACAGCACAATAGGGTCCATTGTACGTTCTGTCTGCTGCTACTGTTACAGATATCCATAGCCCTAGATTTCGGGACTAATCTTTTTTTGCTCTTAATCCTGATTATTTGATTAAAAAGCAATACAGTACACCATTTTACTGCACCATTTGCTTGTTAGCCAGATTTTTTTTCTTTTATTCACATTGCTGTATTGTGGAAACAGAGAAACTAGCCCAACATCAGACGTGATCCCATATTACTGCCGGAATAATCGTGACATTTTTTGGAGCGTGCCAAATATTACACTCCAGTTGAAGTCTGCCAGTTGTGTGTTGTTCAACCTATTCACACTTATTTGCTGACCAATATCATATCTCTAACGTCACTGCCTAAAACTGTGATCATCAGACATGATCAGATATTACTGCGTTAATAATCCAGAATTTTTTGGGAGCGTGCCAGATATTAAACTCCATTTAAAGTCTGGCAGTTGTGTATTGTTCAAACCTATTCACACTTGGTGGCTGATCAATATCATTCTAATAGGCCACCTCCTAAAACCATGGTCATCAAATGTGATCCCATATTACTATTCCTATTCATACTTAGTGACCAACCAATACCATATCTTTAATGCCACTGCCTAATACCATGGTCATCAGATGTGATCCCACATTACTGCGGTAATAATGGTCACATTTTTAGAGCGTACCAAATATTACAATCCAGTTAAAGTCTGACAGTCACGTGTTGTTCGACCTTTTCTACACTTGGTCACTGACCAATACCAAATCTCTAACACCACAACCGAAAACTGTGGTCATCAGATGTGATCCGATATTACTGCGGTAATAATCATCACATTTTTTGGAGCAAGCCAAATATTACACTCCATTTAAAATGGCAAAATGTGCGGCAAGGGACTGGGAAGTGGATGTGATGCTGATGGTGCACACAGAGGCCACAACAAACACCCACATCATATTGAACTACCTATCTGTCCCAATTTCTAGGGGGCTGCGGAACACCACTCTTGAAGCCAGAGCTGTGTGAAAAGGTTGTTGGTTGGATAGCAGAAAATGCTTCCAGTCAGTTTGCCACCACCACCACCCTGTCTTCCACATGGTTCAGTCTCAGTATCCGTGAGTCTGGATCACATATTCCTCACCCTACTCCTCCTTCCTCCCACCATGCCAAATGCACAGAGACAAGTGATCCCACACTTGGACACTCCGAAGAGCTGTTCACTTTTCCATTTATAGATTTGGGCCTCTCGCAAGAGGAGATCTCATGTAGCGATGCCCAAATAATTGAGCAGCCACGGTCACATGAAGGTGATGATGAGAATGTGCAATTACTGTTGCAAGAGTAGATGATGATGATGAGACCCTATTGCCAGGAAGTCAGGAAGACGCCCAGGGTGTGTACGTGGAAGACGAGGTGGTATACAATGAATCACTGACCCAACCTGGCAAGGTGGCATGCACAGCGAGGACAGCAGTGTAGAGGGAGAGGGAGGTGTAGCACCACAACGGGCAGGAACAAGGTGGGCAACTGTTCCTAGGAACACCAACACGAGGGAAGTTGCCAGTCCAACTGTTAGGTCTTCCAGTGTCTTGCTCTTTTTTAAAGACTGTACAGATAAATAAGACTATGTGCAACATCTGCCATGTCAGCATCAGCAGGGGCAGCAAAACTACAAGTTTGACCACCACCAGCATGCTAAGGCACATGACAAAAAAGCACCCGACTAGTTGAGCCGACCACCAGGGTCCAGAAACATTGTCTGCGGGTAACACTATGCCTGTTCCGCTATTGTGCGTGCACGCCTATCCCATCTCCATGGCGCAGGCGAAAATGCCTCCCGCTCTGCACCTGTCGTTGCGCACTTGTAACCACCACCATCAGCAACCACGTTCATGTCCTTCTCCCAGCGCAGCATTCAGTTGTCCCTACCTGAGTCCTTTGAATGCATGCGCAAATACGAGGCCAATGCCCCACATACCACAGCACTAAACTGCCACATTTCTCTTGAACTTGAAATGTTGCCTTTTAGGCTCATGGAGACAGAATTCTTCTGCAACCACATGGTAGCAGCCATCCATCGGTACTCGGTCACCAGCCACCACTATTTCTCCTATTGTGCCATTCCCGCCTTACAAAAGCACGTGTCCCAGAACATTACTTGTGCCCTCAACAACGCAGTTACTGGGAAGGTCCACCTAACCACGGACACGTGGACAAGTGCCTGTGGTCAGGGATGGTACATCTTGCTGATGGCACACTGGGTTATTATAGTGGAAGCCTGGACTCGGTTGGACCATGGGATGGAACATGTCCTCCCGATGCCGAGGATTGCGGGCCCTGGGTCAACCAGGGTTGCCCCCCATTCTACAGCTCTGACACCTCCTCCTCCTCTTTAGCCTTCATCTCCGAAATGACCACATCATTCACAAGCTGGAAGCACTGTAGCTCTGACTCGGCCAAGCAGCAACAGGCTGTGCTTAAGCTAATATGCTTAGGTGACAAACCGAACACTGGTGCAGAGTTGTTTAAAGTTGTACCAGAGCAGGCAGATCTATGGCGATCACCGCTGAACCTACAGCCTGGCATGGTCGTGTGTGACAATGGCCGGAACCTGGTGGCGGCTTTGAAGCTAGGCAAGTTCGCACACGTACCATGCCTGGCCCATGTGGTTCAACGGTTTCTCAAAACCTACTCAGATCTGCCTGATCTGCTTGTGAAAGTACTCCGTGTGTGTGCCCATTTCCGAAAGTCAGCTACAGCTTCCGCCTCCCTTGCCGTGGTTCAGCAGCGTTTGCCGTTTCCAGGTCACCGTCTAGTGTGCGATGTTACCACACGTTGGAACTCAACCTTGCATATGTTGGGAAGGATTTGTTCTTCAAATTCTGGGAAGCCTTTTGTTATAGACTAGGGTTTACTTGTCATTTTCCTCTGCGTTTTACTTTGCAACCTATAGTCAGTCAGAAAGGACAAATCAATCTTTGGAACAAATTTTAAGGTGTTTTGTTTGAGCACAGCCAGAGGACTTGTCCTCATTAGTGAAGAGCGAATGTGCTCGCCACTGCTCAGTGCTCGCCCAAGCATCGCTGTGCTCGGTGCTTGGCAAGTATTTTCGGGTTGCTCGGGTCCCCTCCCTGCATGTTTGGCGCTCTTTAGAGAGCCAATGAACATGTAGGAATTGCCTGCCATGCACTGTAAAGCCGTAGCCATGTTGGTTGTGGGCATTACAGTGATTGGCTGGCCGCCCAGCATCATCAGATGTATATAAAACCAGGCGCCACCATGCTCATCGCAGTCTACTCCGGAACCAGGTAGAGTAGGGAGAGCTGCTGCTGTGTCAGGAAGAGATTTGCTTCTTCATAGTCTGTACAGGTATTTCACAACATATACCGTATATTTCAGACCATATGGTCCGAACGCAACTTACCGGTGGTGGTGGAGAGGGATCGCAGGGCGGCGGCGGAAGAAGAAGTGAGGCGTTCCAGTATCTGGCTGGGGGCCGGGCCTGGCCGAGTACCGGGGCTGGTGTATTGCTGTGAGCGGAGTTTGCAGAGCAGAGTGAGCAGCTTCTGGTGGCCGCGGTCATGTTCCTAAAGCTGTGCTCTACAGAAAAATGGCCACCAGGACCAGGGCACCAGACCACCAGCACCCCAGGTACCAGGCCCCCAGGTATCAGGCCACCGGCCCCCAGCACCCCAGGTACCAGGCACCAGCACCCCAGCCCCCAGGTCACCAGCACCAAGCCACCAGTACCCCAGGCACCAGCACCCAGGTACCAGGCCACCAGCACCCCAGCCCCAAGGCACCACCACTAGGCCACCAGCACCCTGGCCCCCAGAACCCCAGGTACCAGCACCCCAGGTACCAGGCCCCCAGCACCCTGGCCCCCAGTACCACAGGTACCAGCACCCCAGGAACCTGGCCCCCAGCACCCCAGGCCGCCAGCACCCCAGGCCACCAGCACTCCGGCCCCCATCACCACGGCCCCCAGCACCCCAGGTACCAGGCCACCTGTACCCCAGGTACTAGGCACCAGTCCAGCAGCACCCCAGGTACCAGGCCACCAGCACCCTGGCCCCCAGCACCCCAGCACCAGGCACCAGCACCAGGCCACCAGCACCCCAGGATCCAGGCCACCAGCACCCTGGCCCCCAGCATCCCAGTACGAGGCCCCCAGCACCCTGTCCCCCAGCACCCCAGGTACCAGCACCCCAGGTACCAGGCCCCCAGCATCCCTAGCCCCCAGCACCCCGGCCCCCATCACCGCAGGTACCAGGCCCACAGCACCCGAGGTACTAGGTACCAGTCCACCAGCACCCCAGGTACCAGGCCACCAGCAACCTGGCCCCCAGCACCCCAGCGCCAGGCACCAGCATCAGGCCCCCAGCACCCCAGGTACCAGGGCACCAGGCCCCAGGTACCAGGGCACCAAGCCCCCAGCACCAGGCCCTCAGCCACCAGGTACCAGCATGCCTCCACTTCAGCTGGCTTCCTCATTGACCCTGCCTCCTGTGACCCCAGCTCCACCGTCCCCCCAGGTAGGATACCTATTCAGACTAAAAGACGGACCCCCATCTAATAAAAAATATTTTTCCACCCTAAAATTTGGGGTGCGTCTTATAGTCCGGTGCATCTTATAGTCCGAAAAATACGGTATGTACAGTACAGACCAAAAGTTTGGACACACCTTCTCATTTAAAGATTTTTCTATATTTTCATGACTATAAAAATTGTACATTCACACTGAAGGCATCAAAACTATGAATTAACACATGTGGAATTATATACTTAACAAAAAAGTGTGAAACAACTGAAAATAAGTCTTATATTCCAGGTTCTTCAAAGTAGCCTTTTGCTTTGATGACTGCTTTGCACACTCTTGGCATTCTCTTGATGAGCTTCAAGAGGTAGCCACTGGAAATGGCCTTCCAACAATTTTGAAGGAGTTCCCAGAGATGCTTAGCACTTGTTGGCTCTTTTGCCTTAACTCTGCGGTCCAGCTCACCCCAAACCATCTCGATTGGGTTCAGGTCTGGTGACTATGGAGACCAGGTCATCTGGTAATCACCAGAAATGGTTTTCACTTCACAGGTGTGTACTGTCAGGTTTAATAAGTGGGATTTCTTGCCTTATAAATGGGGTTGGGACCATCAGTTGTGTTGTGCAGAAGTCAGGTGGATACACAGCTGATAGTCCTACTGAATAGACTGTTAGAATTTGTATTATGGCAACAAAAAAGCAGCTAAGTAAAGAAAGATGAGTGGCCATCATTACTTTAAGAAATGAAGGTCAGTCAGTCTGAAAAATTGGGAAAACTTTGAAAGTGTCCCCAAGTGCAGTTGCAAAAACCATCAAGCGCTACAAAGAAACTGGGTCACATGAGGACAGCCCCAGGAAAGGAAGACCAGGAGTCACCTCTGCTTCTGAGGATAAGTTTATCCGAGTCACCAGCCTCAGAAATCGCAGGTTAACAGTAGAGATGAGCGGTGTTCGACTAGAACTGTTCGCCAATCTCAAATTCGAGCTGTTTTGGGCGGTGTTTGAGTTGTTCGACGAACCCGAACGATTTGCAAAAAAATCGGCTGTTCGAGGTTATGTTCGATAACTGTTCGTGCACCAGAAGCGTGTCCTGCACGTCTGGGTCTATTTTGAGCACCAATCATGCAGGGATTGCCTGCCACTCACTGTAATGCCACAGCCATGGTGGTTGTGGCATTACAGTGATTGCCCAAATCGATGGGAACAGTGCCCACAGTGAAACATGAAAAGCCGGCAATTCAGCAGCGGCATACACCGGTACCCGACAATTTAGAACAGAAAGAATAGAGAATCACACATAGATTAGATAGATAGAAACATGTCAGTCACATATATATGAAGTACAGTGACAGTGTTGCTTAATGTACTTGTCATTTAGTGTAAAGGATTTATTAAAAAAATAATAGTGTTTTCATGCACTGTCTCTTTAAAAAAGCCGGACGGCAATTCAGCAGTGGTACCCGACAATTTAGAATAGAAGAAATAAAGAATCACACATAGATTAGATAGATAGAAACATGTCAGTCATATATATATGAAGTACAGTGACAGTGTTGCTTACTGTACTTGTCATTTAGTGTAAAGGATTTATTAAAAAAAATAATAGTGTTTTCATGCACCGTCTCTTTAAAAAAGCCGGCCGGCAATTCAGCATCTGTACCTGACAATTTAGAATAGAAGGAATAGAGAATCACACATAGATAAGATAGATAGAAACATGTCAGTCACATATATATGAAGTACAGTGACAGTGTTGATTACTGTACTTGTCATTTAGTGTTAAAATAAAGGATTTATTTAAAAAAAAATTGGCGTGGGGTTCCCCTTAATTTTAGTCTCTAGCGGAGGTTAAGCAGACGGCTGGGGCAGATGTTTGAAGCCTGGGAAGGGGGTAATACCTACGGAGCTTCCCAGGCTACTAATATCAGCCCCCAGCTGAATACCTAGCCTTTACTAGCTATTAAAATGGGGGACCCTCCCAAAAAATGACGTGGGGTCCCCCCTATTTTAATAGCTAGCAAAGGCTAGGCAGAGAGCTGGGGACTGATATTAATAGCCCACGAAGGGTACCATGAATATTGGCCCCCTCCCAGGCTAGAAACACCAGCGGTCAGCTGCCCCAGAATTGGCGCATCCTATGGATGCGCCAATTCTGGCACTTAGCCTCGCTCTTCCCACTGCCCTGCAGCGGTGGCAGTGGGGTAATAGGGCTGGGGTTGATGTCAGCTTATAATGCCAGCTGTCATCAAGCCCAGGTTAGTAATGGAGAGGCATCTATAAGACACCCCCATTACTAACCCCATAGTCAAAGTTAAAAGAAAACACAAACACCCAGAATAAAGTCCTTTAATTGAAATAAAGACACAATTCTTTATTGTTCTAAATTAAACCATACTTACCATCACGCCCATTCCAGCTGAAGCCAACGATCTCCTGCAATAAAAGAAAAATAATAAAGCAACCTTATCCTTACCTTTCCATGGTTCCCACGACAGCTTCAGCTCTGCTACATCGAGATGACAGGCTGGACCGCAGCAGAACGCTGCCATCCAGCCTGTCATCCCGCAGACACTGAGAGGCGCAGGCATGCTTGTGCTCCTCAGTGTCTGGCTGTGACGGCATCCAGATGAGCCGAGGTCATGTCCAATGAACTCAGCTCACCTCATGCACGTCACTGACAGCGTGGGAGAATTCTCACGCTGAAGCGATGAGTGCAGGAGAAATTTCCCACGCAGTCAGTGACGTGCATGAGGTGAGCTGAGTTCATTGGACATGAAGAGCTCACCTCATGCAGGTCACTGACAGCGTTGGAAAATTCTCACGCTGAAGCGCTGAGTGCAGGGGAATTTTCCCACGCTGTCAGTGACGTGCATGAGTTGAGCCGAGTTTATTGGACATGACCTCGGCTCATCTGGATGCCGTCACAGCGAAACACTGAGGAGCGCAAGCAAGCCTGCGCTTCTCAGTGTCTGCGGGATGACAGGCTGGATGGCAGCTTTCTGCTGCGGTCCAGCCTGTCATCTCGATGTAGCAGAGCTGGAGCTGTCCTGGGAACCATGGAAAGGTAAGGATGATGTTGCTTTATTATTTTTCTTTTATTGCAGGAGATCGTTGGCTTCAGCTGGAATGGGCGTGATGGTAAGTATGGTTTAATTTAGAACAATAAAGAATTGTGTGCTTTTTTCAATTAAAGGACTTTATTCTGGGTGTTGTGTTTTTTTTAAATACTTTACTAGAAATTCATGGTGGTCATGTCTAATATTGGCGTGACCCCATGAATTTCGGGCTTAGGGCCAGCTGATAAGGCCAAGCTGGCCCTAACCCCTTTATTACCCAGTGAGCCACTGCACCAGGGCCCTGGATGAGTTGGGTACAGCGCCAGAAGATGGCGCTTCTATGAACGTGCCATTTTCCGGGGTGGCTGCGGACTGCAATTTGCAACGGGGGGGGGGCAGAAAGCTTGGGCCTCCCTGCGCTGCAGATTCCAGCTCCCAGCTGCATAGTTGTACCTGGCTGGACCCAAAAATAGGGCGAAGCCCCACGTATTTTTTTTTTAAATTATTTCATGAAATTCATGAAATAATTAAGAAAAAAGGGCTTCCCTATATTGTTGTGTCCGGCCAGGTACAAATAGGCAGCTGGTGGTTGGGGGCAGCCCGTTCCTGCCTGCTGTACCTGGCTGGACACAAATATAGTGCGAAGCCCCACGTCAATTTTTTTTTAAATTATTTCATGAAACTAGATGGTGGCCCGATTCTAACGCATCGGGTATTCTAGTTTGCGGCAGACCCGGCGCAATCAGCAGAGCGGTGTTTAAATTTGGCGCCAAAATCGCTGACTGGTCGCTGCCAGCAACCGCGACCAATCAGCAAAGCGGTGTTGAAATTTGGCGACTATATCACTGATTGGTCACGGCCGGCGGTCGCGACTAATCAGCAGAGCGGGGTTTAAATTTTGCGCCAATAATGCTGATTGGTTGCGGTCACGACCAATCAGCAAAGCGGTGTTTAAATTTGGCGCCAATAATGGTGATTGGTCACGACTGCGACCATTCAGCAGAGCGGTGTTTAAATTTGGCGGCAATAATGTTGATTAGTCGCGGCCGGCGGTCGCGACCAATCAGCATAGCGGGGTTTAAATTTGGCGCCAATAATGCTGATTGGTCGCAATCGCCGGCCGCGACTAATCAGCAGAGAGGTGTTTAAATTTGGCGCCAAAATCGCTAATTGGTCGCGGCCGGCAACCGTGACCAATCAGCAGAGGGGGGTTTAAATTTGGTGCCAATACTGCTGATTGGTCGCGGCCGGCAACCGCGACCAATCAGCCGAGCAGGGTTTAAATTTGGCGCCAATACTGCTGATTGGTCGCGGACGGCGACCGCGACTAATCAGCAGAGCGGTGTTTAAATTTTGCGGCAATATTGCTGATTGATCTCGGCCAGCGACCGCGATCAATCAGCAGAGCGGTGTTTATATTTGGCGCCAATAATGCTGATTAGTCGCGGCCGGCATCCGCGACCAATTAGCAGAGCGGGGTTTAAATTTGGCGCCAATCTCGCTGATTGGTCGCGGCTGGAGTCCGCGACCAATCAGCAGAGCGTTGTTTAAATTTGGCGCCAAGCTCGCTGATTGGTCGCGGCCGCTATTTAAATGTGGCGCCCAAATCGGTGATTGGTCGCGGGCAGCGTCCGCGACCAATCAGCAGAGCGGTGGTTAACTTTAGCGCCAAGATCACTGATTGGTCGCGTGCGGAGAGCGCGACCAATCAGCGAATCATATAGGTGAGGACAGGGGAGCGCCGCTGCCTGGTCGGATACTTCTGCTGCGAGAAGCCAGGAGATGAGCGACTGCTTGCAGCAGAAGTATCCCGACCCGCAGCTCTGCTCCCCGGTCCTCCCTTGACACCCTAGCCGCTGATTTCCCCACAATATCCGCCTGGTGTTACAAAGATCCGGACATTTGTGTTAAAAATCGCTGATTGGTCGCGGGCGCTGCCCGCGACCAATCACCGATTTGGGCGCCAAATTTAAATATCGTCCGCGACCAATCACCGATCTTGGCTCCACATTTAAACACCGCTGTGCTGATTGGTCACCGACGCTGGGCGCGACCAATCACCGATTTTGGCGCCACATTTAAATAGCGTCCGCGACCAATCAGTACAGTGGTGTTTAAATGTGGAGCCAAGATGGGTGATTGGTCGCGGCCGATATTTAATTTTGGCGCCCAAATCGGTGATTGGTCGCGGGCAGCGCCAGCGACCAATCAGCGATTTTTAACACAAATGTCCGGACCTTTGTAACACCATGCGGATACTGTGGGGACATCAGCGGCTAGGGTGTGAAGGGAGGACAGGGGAGCGGTGCTGCGGGTCGGGATGCTTCTGCTGCGAACGCCCGCTCCTGTCACGGGTTCTCACAGCGGAAGTATCCGCACAGGCAGCGCCGCTGACATCCATGCGGCTAGGGTGTAAAGGGAGGACCGGGGAGCGGCGCTGACATCCAATTGGTCGCGGTCGCTATTTAAATGTGCCGCACAAATCGGTGATTGGTCGCGGTCTTGACCCGCGACCAATCAATGATCTTGCCGCCAAAGTTAAACACTACTGTGCTGATTGGTCGCGGACGCTGCCCGCGACCAATCACCGATTTGTGCGCCAAATTTAAATATCGGCCGCGACCAATCACCCATCTTGGCTTCACATTTAAACACCGCTGTACTGATTGGTCGCCGACGCTATTTAAATGTGGCGCCAAAATCGGTGATTGGTCGCGGCCGATATTTAAATTTGGCGCACAAATCAGTGATTGGTCGCGGGCAGCGCCAGCGACCAATCAGCGATTTTTAACACAAATGTCCGGACCTTTGTAACACCATGGTGATTGACCCGCGACCAATCACTGATCTTGCCGCCAAAGTTAAACACTACTGTGCTAATCATGCACGTCACTGACAGCGTGGGAAAATTCTCACGCTGAAGCGCTGAGTGCAGGAGAATTCTCCCACGCTGTCAGTGACGTGCATGAGGTGAGCTGAGTTCATTGGACATGACCTCGGCTCATCTGGATGCCGTCACAGCCAGACACTGAGGAGCACAAGCATGCCTGCGCTTCTTAGTGTCTGCGGGATGACAGGCTGGATGGCAGCGTTCTGCTGCGGTCCAGCCTGTCATCTCGATGTAGCAGAGCTGAAGCTGTCGTGGGAACCATGGAAAGGTAAGGATGAGGTTGCTTTATTATTTTTCTTTTATTGCAGGAGATCGTTGGCTTAAGCTGGAATGGGCGTGATGGTAAGTATGGTTTAATTTAGAACAATAAAGAATTGTGTCTTTATTTCAATTAAAGGACTTTATTCTGGGTGTTTGTGTTTTCTTTTAACTTTGACTATGGGGTTAGTAATAGGGGTGTCTTATAGACGCCTCTCCATTACTAACCTGGGCTTGATGTCAACTGGCATTATAAGCTGACATCAACCCCAGCCCTATTACCCCACTGCCACCGCTACAGGGCAGTGGGAAGAGCGAGGCTAAGTGCCAGAATTGGCGCATCCTATGGATGCGCCATTTCTGGGGTGGCTGACGGCTGGTGTTTCTAACCTGGGAGGGGGCCAATATTCATGGTACCCTTCCTGGGCTATTAATATCAGTCCCCAGCTGTCTGCCTAGCCTTTGCTAGCTATTAAAATAGGGGGAACCCCACGTCATTTTTTTGGGGGGGTCCCCCATTTTAATAGCTAGTAAAGGCTAGGTATTCAGCTGGGGGCTGATATTAGTAGCCTGGGAAGCTCCGTGGGTATTACCCCTTTCCCAGGCTTCAAACATCTGCCCCAGCCGTCTGCTTAACCTCCGCTAGAGACTAAAATTAAGGGGAACGCCACGCCAATTTTTTTTTAAATGAATCCTTTATTTTAACACTTAATGACAAGTACAGTAATCAACACTGTCACTGTACTTCATATATATGTGACTGACATGTTTCTATCTATCTAATCTATGTGTGATTCTCTATTCCTTCTATTCTAAATTGTCGGGTACAGATGCTGAATTGCCGGCCGGCTTTCTTAAAGAGACGGTGCATGAAAACACTATTATTTTTTTTAATAAATCCTTTACACTAAATGACAAGTACAGTAACCAACACTATCACTGTACTTATTATATATGTGACTGACATGTTTCTGTCTATCTAATCTATGTGTGATGCTCTATTCCTTCTTGTCTAAATTGTCGGGTACCGGTGTATGCCGCTGCTGAATTGCCGGCCGGCTTTTTTAAAGAGAGCGTCTTCTGAGCAGTTTGTCAGCTTTTTGACACATTTGAAGGTGTTTTCTATGTGTTTCTATGTGTTTTTGTTTGCCTGCCATTGGTTTTAACGGTGTTCGACGGTGTTCTAAGGTGTTCGACGAACAGTTCGACGAACAGTTCCTCGAACATCCCGGTGTTCGACGAACCGAACCCGAACACTACGGGGGTGGCTCAACACAAGTTAACAGCAGCTCAGATTAGAGACCAGGTCAATGCCACACAGACTTCTAGCAGCAACACATCTCTACAACAACTGTTAAGAGGAGACTTTGTGCAGCAGGCCTTCATGGAAAAATAGCTGCTAGGAAACCACTGCTAAGGACAGGCATCAAGCAGAACAGACTTGTTTGGGCTAAAGAACACAAGGAATGGACATTAGACCAGTGGAAAGCTGTGCTTTGGTCTGATGAGTCCAAATTTGAGATCTTTGGTTCCAACCACCGTGTCTTTGTGCGACGCAGAAAAGGTGAACGGATGGACTCTACATGCCGGGTTCCCACCGTGAAGCATGGAGGAGGAGGTGTGATGGTGTGGGGTTGCTTTGCTCGTGACACTGTTGGGGATTTATTCAAAATTGAAGGTATACTGAACCAGCATGGCTACCACAGCATCTTGCAGCGGCATGCTATTCCATCCGGTTTGCGTTTAGTTGGACCATCATTTATTTTTCAACAGGACAATGACCCCAAACACACCTCCAGGCTGTGTAAGGGCTATTTGACCAAGAAGGAGAGTGAAGGGGTGCTACGCCAGATGACCTGGTCTCCATAGTCACCAGACCTGAACCCAATCGAGATGGTTTGGGGTGAGCTGGACCGCAGAGTTAAGGCAAAAGAGCCAACAAGTGCTAAGCATCTCTGGGAACTCCTTCAAGATTGTTGGAAGGCCATTTCCAGTGACTACCTCTTGAAGCTCATCAAGAGAATGCCAAGAGTGCGCAAAGCAGTCATCAAAGCAAAAGGTGGCTACTTTGAAGAACCTGGAATATAAGACATATTTTCAGTTGTTTCACACTTTTTTGTTAACTATATAATTCCACATGTGTTAATTCATAGTTTTGATGCCTTCAGTGTGAATGTACAATTTTCAAAGTCATGAAAATACAGAAAAATCTTTAAATGAGAAGGTGTGTCCAAACTTTTGGTCTGTACTGTATATATATATATATATATATATATATATATATATATATCAAACTGAGCTAACAGTCCTTCTGAGGACTAATCCAGTTGCATATATTTAGTGGTGATTGCAGGAATTAGGCAGGCAGGCAGTGTATGTGGCAGACTGCAGTGCATATAGTGCATAGGGTCTATTGAATGTTTCTGCTGCTGCTGTTCTTACAGGTATTTGTAGACATAGCCCCAGATTTCAGGGGCCAGGGAATTTTTTTCATCTTAACCCTGGTTATTTGCTTAAAAGTCAATCCAGAGTACACCTGCTCCATTTGCTTGTTCTCACTCAGAATAAAGCTACTTATGTTCCATATTTCAGCAATAAAAATCCAGAAATTTAAACTGAACGTGGAAAATATTGGCCTCCTTTTCCTTTTTTTTGCAGTGTGTCGGTCAAGCTATTCACACTAGGTATCTATGAAGAATAGTACTAGCCAATTACAGGCCTGCTATTTAAAACCATGGTTCTCTGTCAGACATAACACCTATAAGAGTGTTCCAAAATCAGACATTTCTTCCATTTTCATTCTGTTGCAGTGTGTCGGTCAAGTTATTCACACTAGGTGTCTGTGAAGGATAGTATTAGCAAATTACAGGCCTGCTATTTAAAACTGTGGTTCTCTGTCAGACAGAGTGTTCCAAAAATCAGACATTTCTTCCATTTTCATTCCGCTGCAATGTGTCGGTCGAGCTATTCACACTAGGTGTCTGTGAAGAATAGTATTAGCAAATTACAGGCCTGCTATTTAAATTGTGGTTCTCTGTCAACGTTCCAAAATCAGCCATTTCTCGTTATCGTGGAAAATATTGTCCTCCATTAAAAATGGGCAAGGTGTGTGGCAAGGGATGGGAAAGTGGACGTGATGGTGATGGTGCATGCAGAAACCGAGTACGTGGCCATGGGCAAGCTGAAATTGTGCCTCAACAAACATCTATATCTTGTCGCTCGACCTTCCTGTCCCAATTACTAGGGGACCGCAGAACACCACTATTTAACCCAGAGCAGTGTCAAAAAGTTGTTGGTTGGATAGCAGATAATGTTTCCTGTCACTTAGACACCACCACCACCACCCTGTCTTCCACGCGGTCAAGTCTCGGTAGCCATGAGTCTGGACCGCATGTTCCTCACCCTGATCCTCCTTCCTCCCACCATGCTGAGTGCCCGGAGACAACTGATCCCACAATTGGACACTCAGAAGAGCTGTTCACTTTTCCATTTGTAGATTCGGGCCTCGTATACTAGTAAGCTTCAAGCAAGTCAGGGGAAGAACGCGAGTAGCAATGCCAAAATATTGGAGCAGCCATGGTCAGTAGAAGGCAACGGTGGGAAATTGCAAGTACTGTTGCAAGAGGTGGATGATGATGATGATGAGACACAATTGCCAGAAATTCAGGAGGAGGACCAGGATGCAAAAGTGAAAGACGAGATGATGGATGACATAGTAACTGACAAAACCTTGCAAGGGGAAATACAGAGCGAGGACAGCAGCACACAGGGGGAGGGGGGCGTAGCACCACAACAGGCAGTAAAAAGCAGTGTGTTGGCTGCAGATACAAGGCAGGAAAGCGTTCCTCGTAACGCCAACATGATGGAAGTTGCCAGTTTAATTGTTAGGTCTTCCCGTGTCTAGTTATTTTTTAAAGACTCTGCAGATAACCCCAAAAAGGCCATTTGCACCACCTGGCAGGCCAGGATCAGCAGGGGTAGCAAAACTAGCAGCCTGACCACCACCAGCATTATCAGGCACATGGCAGCAAAGCACCCGACTAAGTGGGCCGAACCCCACGGTCCAGCAACAATATCTGCGCGTGACACCACTGTTTGTCCAGCTGTTGTGCGTGCACGCCAATCCCCTGTCCATGGCGCATGCCAAGATGCATCTGTCATTGAACACTCTCAACTAGCACCATTATCAAGCACGTCCATGTCCTTGTCCCAGCGCAGCGTTCAGTTGTCCCTACCCCAGTCCTTGGAACGCAAGCGCAAATACGCAGTCAACGCTCCACAAGCCACCCTACTAAATTCACACATTTCGCAAATGCTTGCGCTCGAAATGTTGGCTTTTAGGCTCGTGGAGACAGAAACTTTCCTCAACCTGATGGCGGCAGCCGTACCATGGTATATGGTCCCCAGCCGCCACTATTTCTCCCAGTGTGCCGTCTCATCATTACACAAGCACTTGACCCACAACATTGAACATGCCCTCAACAACGTAGTTACAGGGAAATTCCTCCTAACCACGGACACGTGGACAAGTTCTTGTGAGCAGGAATAGTACATCTTGCTACTGGCACACTGGGATAATATAGTGGAAGCTGGGACCCAGTCAGACCTTGGGACTGAACACATCCTCCTGACGCCGAGGATTGACAGTGCATGAGAAGTACAGGCTGTCTCTCGGGTCCTTGTTCCTGGTAGTATTAAGCATAGGTTGCGGAGGGGAACAAGGGCTGCTACAGCCTAAATCCAGGATGCACTGCACTGAGAATGCCCGTGACATGGCGGACCGTGATTGATGCTTTGGTGTCAGCTGATCCGGTGACCTGGCACCGCCTGATTGGCCACGGGTGACGTGATCAGTAGTGCGACCAATAATGCGACAGTGGGCAGGGCTTAGTCTTTAAATAGGCCGCCCACATGCATGGCGGCGCGCTCTGATCATTGAGCTAAGGTTATGTTCATGTGTGGACGCTTGTCTGTTTGAGCTCCACATGCTCTCTTGCTGCTCTAGCTTCGGACAGGCAGGTTTACCTGGGGATAGGCAGTCTTAGCTGGCCGGTAGCTCCGTTTGACAGTCTGGCTCCAGCAAGGGGGTCGCTATACACCCCGAGCAGACTGCGGACTCCGTATTCCTGGTACCGCCTGTTAGCCCCATGGAGAGTTACTCCGCAGTCCGGTCGCACACCGGCTGGGAGCACGTATACGCCGGCGTGAGTCACACACACGTTCTAGCAACTACTGTGTAGTCTCTGTGCAGTTAACAGGGCTACGGCTACATTATTTGTCGCACATCTCTCGTGCAGTTAATGGAGATAGTGCGAATCCCTCTTCTTGTCCCGGTGTGCAGTAACACTGGAGGGATTTATATATTAGATGGTTGTTTTACCTTCTTACCCGGAAGGTGTTCGGCCGCAGTCTTCCAGGTTGCATCGCGGACCCCGGGTTCGGTTGCTTTCCATTATTAATAAAGTTGTCTGCAACCGTCTGCTTAACAGTATCAGAGCGCCAGGGTCTTGCCGAACATGGCTGACAACCAGCAACTGCAGCGCTATATACAGCAACTTGAGGCCAGACTTAGGACTCTGGAACAAGCTGCCCCGGTGGCTGATATCACTGCAGTAGCGACCCAGGCAGCTTCTCAGGGGCCAATCTGGTTAACACGGCTGCGGTGAATGCTGCGGCAGCCGCAATTGCCCCATTACCCCGCTTTGCTCTCCCGGAAAAAAATTCTGGTGACAGCAGATCCTGCAGAGGTTTTATTAATCTGAGCTCCATTCAGTTAGAGATGATAGAAGCATGGTTCCCCTCCGAAAGAGCCAAAGTGGGTTTTGTCATTTCGTTTCTTTCTCACAGGGCCTTAGAGCGGGCTACCCCTCTGTGGGAGCGGAGTGACCCGGTAGTGGCTAATGCGGGTCTCTTTCTTAGAGCCCTAAAGACTGTTTTCCTAGGTCCTCAGGTCATGCATGATACGGCTCTTAAGCTTCTTGCGTTGGTCCAGGGTTCGGCCACCATCAGCCACTATGCCAACCAGTCCAGAATCTTAGCGGCTGAATTGGATTGGTCTGAGCGGTCGTTAATCCCGATGTTCTGGAAGGGTCTGGCTGGGCATATTAAAAATGCTCTATCTACCAGAGAGATTCCAACTTCCCTGGAGGAGTTAATCTCTCTCGCTAATCGAATAGATTTGCGTCATGCAGAACACAAGTTAGAGATGGTGGTCTCCAGACCTCAGTTTCAGTTGGCATCTTCATTCTCTAGACCCATTTCCAAACCCGCGACTCCCGATCTGGAGCCTGAGGCTATGGATATATCTCGGACTGAGTCTAGCTCCTCTCGTTCCTGACCTGCACATCTCTTGGAGTATCCCATTAATAAGGGTTCCAAGCAGTCGGGAAAACAAGTGTGTCTAACCGCCATTGGAGGAGGTGTGTTAAATTCTGGGGCTTCTTCCTCCAAATTATTGAATAATGTGACGTTGCTCTTTGGAACAACCACGGTTACTGCCAAGGCGTGGGTGGATTCTGGCCCAGAAGCATGCCATTCCTATGAAGTTACTGCCAATACCAATGAAAATTAGGGTAGTCAACGGTTCACTGCTGGACACGCAAATCATTCACCAGTCGATTCCCCTCACCATGTCGTTCCCTCAGGGTCACCGGGAGGTTGTCTCATTTCTTATTATTCCCGGTGTATTGGATGAGGTGCTATTGTGTCTTCCATGGTTACGTTGTCACACTCCACACATTGACTGGAATACGGGGAGAATTTCTTCCTGGGGTGAGAATTGTGTGTCTCAGTGTATGGTTACAACCACCCGGAGGGTAGTCTCTGAGCCTTCTACCGACTTGGCCGCTCTCCCTGTGCAATATCAGACTTTTGCGGATGTCTTTCCCAAAAAGGCTGCAGACACTTTACCTCGCCGCCGACCATATGGCTGTCCTATTGACTTGGTCCCCGGCACAGATCCTCTGTCTGTCCCCGAGACCCAGGTCTTGTCAGATTATATCAAAAAGAACCCTCGGGTAGACCCTTTGTCCCGGTCCATGGATACGGCTGAGGACGATGACGAGCCCAGGTTTACCATTCCTTCGAGAAGTATGCGGATGGTGGCTCCAGTGTCCCTAAACCGGGTTCCTTTTGGGAGGACGTTCGTTCCTCCTAATCTACAAAATGAGGTGCTCTCCTGGGCACATGCCTCTAAGATTGGAGGTCATTTTGGGGTCAAACGTACCACGCAGCTTCTCCAACGGCCGTATTGGTGGCCCGGTGGCCCCAGGACGTTAAGGAATATGTTCTAGCATGTGTCTCCTGTGCGAGAGATAAGTCATCCCGTCAAAGTCCGGCTGGCCTTCTCCATCCGTTACCCGTGGCGGATTCCACAGATCAGACTCCGCTTCTTCTGAATAATGGCCAACATCCGCACATTCCGGTTCCTATGCCAGTTCCCTCTGTTGAACCTGGGGTCAGAGATTGGGCTCTGGAGGCGCGGGAAGTTTGGGACCATACCCAGGATGCTATATTGGCCTCCAAGAATCAGATGAGAGAGTAAGCTGACACTCTTTGTCGTCCAGCCCCCGTATTCTCTCTGGGTGACAGAGTGTGGCTCGCAGCTCGCAATATCAAAGTACACGGGGAATCTGCTAAGTTTGCCCCCTGCTTTATTGGTCCTCTCAAAATTTTGGCCCAAGTAAACCCCGTAGTGTACCATTTACAGTTACCACGACACCTGAGGAGTCACGACACTTTTCATGTGTCGCTCCTTAAGCCCGTTCACCTGACAAAACTCGCTGAACCCCAACCTGCTACAGACACCAGGGGTGATGATCTCAAGGTGCAGGCTATTGTGGGGTCTAAGATGGTTCATGTAAAAAAATATTTCATGATACACTGGAGGGGTCATGGATCTAAGGATCACTCCAGGGAACCGGTGGACCACATTGATGTCCCCCTGTTCATTGACAAGTGGAGGGGGATAATGTTAGGCGTTGGGCAGTTGCTGGACCTGAAATTAGGTCAGAATCATCTGTGATTTCCCATTCTGGTCCAGCCAGGGCAGATACTGCTTAGCATCGCCATCAGTCCCAACGCCTAGCCAGTGCTCGAGAAGTACAGGCTGTCTCTCAGGTCCTTGTTCCTAGTAGTGTTAAGCATAGGTTGCAGAGGGGAACAAGGGCTGCTACAGCCTAAGTCCAGGATGCACTGCACCGAGCATGCCCGTGACATGGCGGACCGTGATTGGTGCTTTGGTGTCAGCTGATCCGGTGACCTGACACCGCCTGATTGGCCGCGGGTGACGTCATCAGTAGTGCGACCAATAATGCGACAGTGGGCAGGGCTTAGTCTTTAAATAGGCCACCCACAAGCATGGCGGCGCGCTCTGATCAGTGAGCTAAGGTTGTGTTCATGTGTGGATGCTTGTCTGTTTGAGCTCCACATGCTCTCTTGCTGCTCTAGCTTCGGACAGGCAGGTTTAGCTGGGGATAGGCAGTCTTAGCTGGAGGGAGGCAGGTAGTTCCATTTGAACACCTGAGCAGCCCCCGAGCAGACTGCATACTCCGTATTCCTGGCACCGCCTGTTAGCCCCATGGAGAGTTACTCCGCAGTCCGGTCGCACACCGGCTGGGAGCACGTATATGCCGGTGTGAGTCACACACACGTTCTAGCACCTGCTGTGTAGTCTCTGTGCAGTTAACAGGGCTACGGCTACATTATTTGTCGCACATCTCTCGTGCAGTTAACGGAGATAGTGCGAATCCCTCATCCCGTCCCGGTGTGCAGTAACACTGGAGGGATTTATATATTAGATGGTTGTTTTACCTTCTTACCTGGAAGATGTTTGGCCGCAGTCTTCCAGGCTGCATCGCGGACCCCGGGTTCGGTTGCTTTCCATTATTAATAAAGTTGTTTGGAACCGTCCCCTTAACAATGGCTCTCTATGCCTTGGAGTACCAGGCCTGCCCTACCGCTAGCGCTTTGTCAGAGCAGGTTTTTAGTACCGCCGGTGGAATTATAACCAATAGGCGCATCGGCCTGTCAACTGAAAATGCTGACAGGCTGACTCTTATAAAAATGAACAAGGGCTGGATTGGGCCAGACTTTTCAACACCACCGAATGATAGCAGTGTAACATAAACTCAAATACAGTGTCTTTTTTTGGGGAGTTATAACTCCATTCCCATGCACCTCAGTCTTCACACCAAGACATGGGTATATGCTTCCTGATTTTGTCTATTTGCTCTTGTCCTCCTCCTTCTCCGCATCCTCATCCTCCACCACCATATGAACCATATTAACATATCTACGTCTCTTGCAAGGGGCATTGGAGTTCCTCCAAATTTTTGGCAGCCGTTGCTTCACTGCATAGGCAATAACAGTATAGGAGACCCACTTGTTAATAATGGGAACAACAAAATATAGCCAACTGCTGGCTCTTTAAGAATAGTAAGGGCCACCTGATGGCCCTATAAAAATAGTCTTTGTTACTTTCAGAGTCCCTCCATTATAAATGAAACAGGATGTGTCTGATGATGTGTCACACACCACATGGTCAGATAAGGTAGTAAAATGTTAAAATGACTTTTACTGGTAAATATTTTTTCACCATTGAAAGCAATGCAAAAGTGCAAAAATGCATCAAAAACGCTACGTGTGAACATAATCCTAGGTGTGGAGGAGAATTTTTGTTTTTGGTTATTTATTTTGCCTTATATACAAGTCATTACCCTGGAAAGGATCTTTCTTAACATATTTCCCAGGAAAATCCATAATACCTCTGACAACGTTGTTGACAGCAGTGACCTGGGAGTCAGAAATGCTTCCAAGCTTCTTTCCTATGCTGTTCCCATGTAATTTGAGCACTGTTCCCATCAATTTGGGCAATTTTTAGTCCCTCTGCAGACCGCCGGGGGGAGCCACCGGAAAAATGCTCGAGTTTCCCATAGACTTACATTGGGCTCGTTACTCGGTCCGAGCACTCAAGCATTCCAATTTGCTCAACTCGAACAACGAGTACCCGAGCATTTTAATGCTCGCTCATCACTAATACTCATTTTTACCTCTCGCTGAATTTGCCTTTAACAGTCAGGTCAATCATTCCACTGGAACCTCACTTTTTTTGTAATTATGGTTTTGCCCCTCATTTTGGTGAATTTTATAGGATAAGTTCTGAGTGTCTTGGAGGGGAGGTCGCCTTACAGAAACTCAGGGATGTCTGACGGGAGGTTCTAAAGAATATTGGGGCTGCTCATATTTGCCAAAAATGGAAGGCCGATAAACGTTCAGTGGGTCCTGCCTTTAAAGTAGGTGATAAGGTTGGTTGTCATCCAATAACAATAAACTTAAAGTACCGCCGGCGAAGGTGGGTCCTAAGTTCATTAGCCCTTATGAGATTCTGGAAGTAGTCAAATCAGTTGCTTTCAGATTAAAGCTTCCTCCATATCTTCGTACTCCTAATGTCTTTCATAGATCCCTGCTGGACCTGCTGAGTTTTCTCCAGATATCACCCTTTCTGGGTGATTGCCTGGCTATTTAGCTAGCTGCCAATGCTCAGATTATTGCCAGTCTTAGCTTTGCTTGGTGGTGTGTATTCCTAGTGCTCTGTGTTCTGTTGTTCTGATCTTTTTTGCCTGACCTCGGACTTTGCAATTTGACTATTCACTTGTATTGTCTCTTTGCTTGTTACTAGCCAGAGCCACAGCCTCCTATCTTATAGGGAAGTAACTTATACACAACTTAAAACAATGACTAAATGATTAAAACCAACAGTTTATATAATTCACATACGTAAAATTTGCAGCAAAAGACAAATAGTTATACTCTATATAATTAACATTTACATAAATGTATGATGTCTTAAATTAATTTTCAATAAAAAAAATAATATATATATATATATATATATATATATATATTTACATTTGTGAAACACTATTGTGGTTTGAATATGTTTCTTGCCACCAGCATGTTGGTCAGCGGTAAGAGCAGCAGCCCTTTTGGCATGGCTCGGTTTGGGGATTCGATCGGTGGCCTGTTGATTCATAATTGGTTCTTCTGCCTGTTAAGATATTGCTCTTTTCCTACCCAAATGCTGAATGGTTCCTTGTCCTTTTTCTCCCTACTTGGCTTGCTCCTTTCCAGGTGTTTTCTATTTTCCCATTTTGATTTGGTGTTTACTTTACTGAGTAAACTTCGGTTGCATTCTTGCAGTATATTGGTTTGCTTTCCCTCCCAGCACCTTTTCCTTTTATCTGTTATGTACTTGAGAGGACTTAGTGGTTCTTTTTATTTTTGGTACTCTTTAACCTTCACATCTTCATCTTATTTGAATGTGTTTTAGTTTCTCATTTTGGGATCTTTTATCTCCCTTCACGCATTCCTTTCCCTTGTTGGTAGTGTGTGCTGTGTTGGGTGTTTATTTCACACATTAGCTTACTGATATAGCTTATTTTTACTTTACTTTGTCTGACTGGTAGTAAAAATCTATTTAAGCCAATAACCAATATGTATACAGTTCACCAATATTTTTTTGACCAGATGCACACAAATATGTAGCAATAGGCAAATAATATTTACAACATTTGGAATTCAATAAAATAAACTCTTTGATAAAACTAAGGGCTGCTGCTAATGCATCAGACATTGAACATTGGGTCTTGATACCATTCTGTCCTTTTTTAATCAGCATATAAAACATTTTGAAAAAGTGAAGAAAATACAGCACATAATCTAACATTTGTTTGAAGAAACCCTGGATGGCATGGTAGACTTTCTTTACTTTTCCTAATGTCCTACCAGCCTACAGGTTCCTTGTATTCTTGTTTTTGTGATACGTGGTGGAGTTATTATTGGTATAATTTTAGGGTACATGACATTTTTTATGCCTTTTTAAAGCTTTGTTCTCATTTATTGTGTGCTTCATGCTGAGCATTATGTTGGGGTTTTCATCTAAATCCCACAATAACAATTTAAATGAAACCTCTGATGGAACTATCTATAATATAAAGTGAGATGTGTCCTTCTGTCTGAAACCTCTATAGAAAGTGCAAACGCTATGCACCTGCGCAGTCTGGCTCCTGACAGAAGAACACATCCTGCCATTACAGGAAAGAGGAGTGCATGGCGCTGGAGATCGCAGTAGGCACTGAACGCATACCGCAAACTATGGCGCCATAAGGACATACTTACCTGACTGGGAGGAGTGTTGCTGCGGCACTCTGTTCTGGCCAGAGGCCGGGGGCGGACTGTGGATTTTAATTGGCACATGCGCATAGCGCGCTATCTGGCGCCATTTTACTGAAGACACATTTGAAGTGTGTCTTCAACAAAATGGCGCTGGACAGAGCGGCATGGGCGCGCGTGTACTCCAGCACCACACTCCTCCCCGGCTTCTGGAGGACTATTTTGGCAGAACTCAAAACTAGACGCAGCACTGGAGCACAGGGAAGAAAGGTGAGTAAAAGTGATTATGTTTTTGTGTGTGTGCAGCGTGATGGAGATGAGGGGCCATGCATACCAGGATTGGGGGATGAGAGGTATCATGCTTACCAATATACGGATGAGAGGCCAGACATACCAGGATGAGGGGTGCCATACATACCAGGATAAGAATGAGGGGGAAATACATACCAGGATAGGGATGAGGGGGACTATACATACCAGGATTGGTGATGAGGGGGCCATGCATACCAGGATAGGGATGAGGGGGCCATGCATGCCAGGAATGGGGATGCAGGGTGCCATACATACCAGGATTGGGGATGAGGGTTGTCATGCATACCAGGATTGGGGATGAGGCGGACATGCATACCAGGATTGGGGGATTACGGGTGCCATACATGCCAGAATAGGGAAGAGGGGGGCCATACATACCAGAATAGGGATTAGGGGGACCATACATATCAGGATTTGGGATGAGGGGGTACCATACATTCCAGGATAGGTATGAGAGGTAACATACACACCAGGATAGAGATGAGGGGCCATGCATACCAGGATTGGGGGAGAGGGGGTACCATGCATATCAGGATTGGAGATGAGGGGGTACCATACATACCAGAATAGGGATGAGGGGTGCCATGCATACCAGGATACGGATGAGTGGGTAACATAAATAACAGGATAGGGATGAGGGGTGCCATACATACTAGGATAGGGATGAGGGGTCATGCATACTAGGATAGGGATGAGAAGCCATGCATACCAGGATTGGGGATGAGGGTGCCATACATACCACGATAGGGATGAGGGGCCATGCATACCGTGATTGGAGATGAAGGGGTACTATGCATCCCAGGATAGGGATGAGGGGTGCCATGCAAACCAGGATAAGGATGAGGGGTACCATACATACCAGGATTGGGGATGAGGAGGCCATGCATACCAGGGTAGGGATAAGGGGTACCATACATACCAGGATTGGGGATGAGGGGTACAAGGGTACCATTCATTCCAGTATAGGGATGAGAAGGCCATGCATACCAGGATAGAGGTGAGGGGGGCTGTACATACCAGGATTGATGATGAGGGGGCCATGCATACCAGAATAGGTATGAGGGGGCCATGCATACGAGGAATGGGGATGCGGGGTGCCATACATACCAGGATTGGGGATGAGGGAGCTATGCATACCAGGATTGGGGATGAGTATTGTCATGCATTCCAGGATTGGGGATGAAGCGGCCATGCATACCAGGATTGGGGGATGAGAGGTGCCATACATGCCAGGATAGGGATGAGGGGTGCCATAAATACCAGGATTGGGGGATGAGAGGTATCATGCTTACCAGGATATGGATAAGGGGCAATACATACCAGGATAAGTGGGGCAATACATACCAGGATATGGATGAGGGGGGCCATACATACCAGGATAGGGATGAGGGGGACCATACATATCAGAATTTGGGATTAGGGGGTACCATGCATACCAGGATAGGGATGAAAGGTAACATGCACACCAGGATAGGGATGAGGGGCCATGCATACCAGGATTTGGGGTGAGGGGGTACCATGCTTATCAGGATTGGAGATGAGGGGGTACCATGCATACCAGAATAGGGATGAGGGTTGCCATGCATACCAGGATAGGGATGAGTGGGTAACATAAATAACAGGATAGGGATGAGGGGTGCCGTACATACTAGGATAGGGATGAGGGGCCATGCATACTAGGATAGGGATGAGAGGCCATGCATACCTGGATTGGGGATGAGGGTGCATACATACCAGGATAGGGATGAGGGGCCATGCATACCGTGATTGGAGATGAAGGGGTACCATGCATCCCAGGATAGGGATAAGGGGTGCCATGCATACCAAGATAAGAATGAGGGGTACCATACATACCAGGATTGGGGATGAGGGGGCCATGAATACTAGGATACAGATTACGGATGAGGGGGCCATGCATACCAGGATTGGCAATAAGAGGTACCATGCATACCAGGATTGGGATGAGGGGTGCCATTCATAGCAGGATTGGGGATGAGGAGGCTGTGCATACCAGGATAGGGATGAGGGGTACCATACATACCAGGATTGGGGATTAGGGGTACCATGCATACCAGTATAAGGATGAGGAGGCCATGCATACCAGGATAGGGATGAGAGGTAATATACACACCAGGATAGGGATGAGGGGCCATGCATACCAGGATTGGGGGTGAGGGGGTACCATACATACCAGGATTGAGGATGAGGGGTACCATGCATACCAGGATATGGATGGGGGCCATACATACCAGGATAGGGATGAGTGGGCCATGCAGCAAACAGGATGGGGGCATAGAATGGGGGTTGCACATAATATGATGGGGGCTGCACATAACAGGATGGGAGCTGCACATAACAGGATTTGAGCAGCACATAACAGGATGGGGGAGCATTTACCAATAAAAATGCTAGCCACCCGGGCATAGAACTGGTTCAATAGCTAATTTAATATAATGAGGAAGATGGAGTCACATTAGAATATGTCTGTTCTCTGGGCCATGTTCCTTCTTTGTAGCATGTCACACAACTGTGGTAGACCACACTTTGTGAGCTTAAAAAACACTTCTGAAAAAGATGCCAGACATCATAGAGAATTGTTCATTTGGGGGTTTCTTATGAATCATATTTTTAGGGGATTTAGGTGAAAATCCTAATGTAAGTGCTTGGTATAGAGCAAAGGATTAATAAGAACCAAGCATTAGGCCTCATTCAGACGTCAGTGTTTTTTATGTGTGCAAAAAAATGCTATATATGTCTTCAACGTTCTGGAACCAAGTGCTATCAGTGTTTGGTCAATATGTCATCAGTGTTTGGTCAATATGTCATCAGTGTTTCAGTTAGTGTTTCAAAGAAAATACAAAGCTTCTCCTATCATTTGTAATGTTAAACACAGACAGCACACAGATGGTGTTTTTCACAGACCCGTAGACGTGTATTGGCACTTTTCATCTGTGCTACCAGAAAAAAATAGACATTTCTCCATCAGTTTTTCAAGGACACAGTCTGTGAAAAAACACGGACATGTGAACAGCCCATTAGACAATAATGGGTCATGTGATATCTCTGAAAAACAAACACGTACATAAAGCACAGACGTCTGAAGGAGACATTTTCCTGATTTTTGGGAGGCAGAATGAACAGCAGATAAAAAGGACTTCAAATATTGTTTTATTTTTTTTTCATTCCGTTCACAATGTGGTATAAGTGATAAGACAACTTCATTCTTCGGGTCAGTCCAATCACAATGATACTAGACTTATATTGTTTTTTTCATGTTGTGCTCCTTTTGCACACTAAAGATACATTTTTATCAAAAATTGTATTTTGGTTGCCAGATTCTGAAAGCTGTAACTTTTTTAGGTTTTGGCTGACAGAGTTGCATGGTGGCTTGTTATTTGTGGGATAAGATGAAGTTTTTATTGGCATCATTAATGGGTACATCATTTTATATAATCACTTTTTTTCAGATTTTTTGGATGCGGAATGAACAAACCAAGCAATTCAGTAAATGTTTTATATATTTTTACACCATTCACTCTGAGGAGTAAGTGATAGGAGAACTTTAAAGGTCAGCACAATTACAGCTCTACCAGATTTATAAAGTTGTTTGGCTCATATAGGCTCACATTTGCATATATTTATACAGTCTAAACACAGTTGTGTAAACAGTTGGTGTTGGCACATCTTTCTATATCCTGGACATTTTCTCTCAGTTATGACAATTTTTAGTAGGTTAAATGCCCCTTTAGATGAGACTATATTTGGGGAACCAGTAGGAGCACTCAATCACAACTTTTAACCCACCTAAACAAGATAGCAAATGCCCAATGATACATCAAAACACTTTGTTCAGGTGTGATTACTTTTAAGATGTCAGGTGATGTAAACCGGTGATGTGCTGCCAATAATTTAATATTCTATGCACACAGATTGATTGTATTAGTGATTGTTCTGTGCACATACTGTAGAAAATTCATTGTCCTGTGTAATTAGACCAGTAAATAA
The DNA here is from genome assembly GCF_046119375.1 of Phyllobates terribilis. Taxonomy (NCBI): domain Eukaryota; kingdom Metazoa; phylum Chordata; class Amphibia; order Anura; family Dendrobatidae; genus Phyllobates; species Phyllobates terribilis. Next base: position 14,915,098 of record NW_027362769.1, on the reverse strand, counting down.
CTGCTGATTAGTGTTGAGCGAACATGCTCGACACTGCTCGGTACTCGCCCGAGCATCATGCTCCTCGGGATGTTCGGCGAGCACCGAGCATTTCCGGGTTACTCGGGCGGGAGCGCGGGTCTCCGCCCTGCATGTTTGGCGCTCTTTACAGAGTCAATGAACATGCAGGGATTGCCAGCCAGTCACTGTAATGCTGCAGCCATGTTGGTTGTGGGCATTACAGTGATTGGCTGGCCGCACAGCGTCATCTCGAGTATTTAAAACGGGGCGCCGCCATCTTGAACACAGTCGCTCCGGATTAGACAGTGTAGGGACAGCGCTGCTGATTTAGGGAGAGATATAAACTGCGAAATAGTTAGTGTAGGGTCTGTAAAGGCTGCCAGAACAAACAGTCCTTTTCAGGACTAATATCCATCCCAGATACCAGGCAGGCAGGCTGTATAGGAGACACAGTGGTTATACCAGCAAACGCTGCATTACAGTCCTGTGTGCTCCTGTTGCTGAAATTGCTGGACTCAGCACCAGGTGTCGGGGGCCAGGAAAAATCCTTTTTTTTTAATCTAAATCCTCCTTTTTTTTTCCTCCTTCACACTGTACAAATACCCGTCTTATTAATGTTTTGGTGTGTCCCCCCCCCCCAAAAAAAAAAGCGTGTCTCTGATTTTTCAGACACAAATATAACTGTTGAAAATAGTCTGGTGTAGGCAAGAGAAACAGAAGTGTTGTTTTCCACTTCCACGGTTCAAACCTCTGTATTATCCATTTTGGGCCATTTGTATCTAAAAAAAAAACAGTTTGAGTGTGTCGCTCACTGTTCAGACGCAAATATCTCTATTTAAAAAAGTGTGGTATACCCCAGTAAACAATAACTGTGGTTTTGCCATCCCACGGTAAAAAATCTCTATTATTCAGCTTTTGGTAGTTTTTTCCGTAAAGAAAACAGTAGTGTCTCCTGACTGTTGTGACATAAAAATATATCTGTTAAAAATAGTCTTGTGTAGGCCCGACATCCCAGTGTGGTTTCGCAGTTCCACGGGTCAAATCGCTGTACTATCCAGTTTTGGGCCTTTGGTATCTAAAAAAAAAGCAGTTTGAGTGTGTCGCTCACTGTTCAGCCGCAAATATCTCTATTTAAAAAGTGTGGTATACCCCAGTAAACAATAACTGTGGTTTTGCCATCCCACGGTAAAAAATCTCTATTATTCAGCTTTTGGTAGTTTTTTCCGTAAAAAGAAAAACAGTAGTGTCTCCTGACTGTTGTGACACAAAAATATATCTGTTGAAAAAAGTCTTGTGTAGGCCCGACATCCCAGTGTGGTTTCGCAGTTCCACGGGTCAAATCGCTGTACTATCCTGTTTTGGGCCTTTGGTATCTAAAAAAAAATCAGTTTGAGTGTGTCGCTCACTGTTCAGCCACAAATATCTCTATTTAAAAAAGTGTGGTATACCCCAGTAAACAATAACTGTGGTTTTGCCATCCCACGGTAAAAAATCTCTATTATTCAGGTTTTGGTAGTTTTTTCCGTAAAGAAAAACAGTAGCGTCTCGTGACTGTTGTGACACAAAAATATATCTGTTGAAAATAGTCTTGTGTAGGCCCGACATCCCAGTGTGGTTTTGCAGTTCCACGGGTCAAATCGCTGTACTATCCAGTTTTGGGCCTTTGGTATCTAAAAAAAAAGCAGTGTGAGTGTGTCGCTCACTGTCCAGATGCAAATATCTCTATTTAAAAAAGTGTGGTATACCCCAGTAAACAATAATTGTGGTTTTGCCATCCCACGGTAAAAAATCTCTATTATTCAGGTTTTGGTAGTTTTTTCCGTAAAGAAAAACAGTAGTGTCTCCTGACTGTTGTGACACAAAAATATATCTGTTGAAAATAGTCTTGTGTAGGCCCAACATCCCAGTGTGGTTTCGCAGTTCCACGGGTCAAATCGCTGTACTATCCAGTTTTGGGACTTTGGTATCTAAAAAAAAATCAGTTTGATTGTGTCGCTCACTGTTCAGCCGCAAATATCTCCATTTAAAAAAGTGTGGTATACCCCAGTAAACAATAACTGTGGTATTGCCATCCCACGGTAAAAAATCTCTATTATTCAGGTTTTGGTAGTTTTTTCCATAAAGAAAAACAGTAGTGTCTCCTGACTGTTGTGACACAAAAATATATCTGTTGAAAATAGTCTTGTGAAGGCCCGACATCCCACTGTGGTTTCGCAGTTCCACGGGTCAAATCGCTGTACTATCCAGTTTTAGGCCTTTGGTATCTAAAAAAAAAGCAGTTTGAGTGTGTCGCTCACTGTTCAGCCGCAAATATCTCTATTTAAAAAAGTGTGGTATACCCCAGTAAACAATAACTGTGGTTTTGCCATCCCACAGTAAAAAATCTCTATTATTCAGCTTTTGGTAGTTTTTTCCGTAAAGAAAAACAGTAGTGTCTCCTGACTGTTGTGACACAAAAATATATCTGTTGAAAATAGTCTTGTGTAGGCCCGACATCCCTGTGTGGTTTCGCAGTTCTACGGGTCAAATCGCTGTACTATCCAGTTTTGGGCCTTTGGTATCTAAAAAAAAATCAGTTTCAGTGTGTCGCTCACTGTTCAGTCGCAAATATCTCTATTTAAAAAAGTGTTGTATACCCCAGTAAACAATAACTGTGGTTTTGCCATCCCACGGTAAAAAATCTCTAATATTCAGCTTTTGGTAGTTTTTTCCGTAAAGAAAAACAGTAGTGTCTCCTGACTGTTGTGACACAAAAATATATCTGTTGAAAATAGTCTTGTGTAGGCCCGACATCCCAGTGTGGTTTCGCAGTTCCACGGGTCAAATCGCTGTACTATCCAGTTTTGGGCCTTTGGTATCTAAAAAAAAGCAGTTTGAGTGTGTCGCTCACTGTTCAGCCGCAAATATCTCTATTTAAAAAAGCGTGGTATACCCCAGTAAACAATAACTGTGGTTTTGCCATACCACGGTAAAAAATCTCTATTATTCAGGTTTTGGTAGTTTTTTCCGTAAAAAAATACAGTAGTGTCTCCTGACTGTTGTGACACAAAAATATATCTGTTGAAAATAGTCTTGTGTAGGCCCGACATCCCAGTGTGGTTTCGCAGTTCCACGGGTCAAATCGCTGTACTATCCAGTTTTGGGCCTTTGGTATCTAAAAAAAAAGTAGTTTGAGTGTGTCGCTCACTGTTCAGCCGCAAATATCTCTATTTAAAAAAGTGTGGTATACCCCAGTAAACAATAACTGTGGTTTTCCTCTTCCACGGTTCTAATCTACTCTTTATTACTCTTTTTCCATTGATAGTGCAAGTGTAAGCTATTTTACTTAATTTACAATGGGCAAGGCGCGTTGCAAGTGACGTGGAAGTGAACGTTCTGGTGATGGTTCGTGCAGAGGACGGGGCCGTGGCCAAGGTGAAAATGTGCCACAACCAACAGCCACATCTTCTCGCTCCCACTTCTTGACCGAATTACTAGGGAAGCACAGAACAACACCAGTATTGAGAACTGATCAGTGTGAACAGGTTATTAATTGGATAGCAGATAATACTTCCAGTTACCAGGGCACCACCACCTCCGGTCCGTCTTCCACACGGTCAACTCTTAGTAGCCGTGAGTCTCGACCGCATACTCCTCCTCACCCTGATGCTCCTTCCTCCCACCATGACGAGTGTCGTCAGACAGCAAGTGATCCCACACTTGGACACTCAGAAGAGCAGTTCACTGGTCCATTTCCATATTTGGGCCCCTCGCCTGATATGCTTGAAGTGGTGGAAGAGGAGATCCCATGTTGCGATGCCCAAATATTTGAACAGCTACGGCCACAGGAAGTCGACGTTGGCAATCTGTCACAAGAGGTGGACGATGACGAGACACAATTGCCAGGAAGTGAGGAGGAGGATCGTGGTGCGCAAGTGGAAGATGAGGAGGTGGTGGATGATCTAGTAACTGACCCAACGTTTAAGGAGGACATGCAGAGTGAGGCCAGCAGCACACAGGGGGAGGGAGGCAGAGTACCCCAACAGGCAGGAAGAAGCAGTGTGGTGGCCGCAGACAGAAGGCAGGCAACCGTTTCCCGTAACAACAACACGATGGACGTTGCCAGTACAAGCGGTAGGTCTTCCAGAGTCTGGAATTTTTTTAAAGACTCTGCTGATAACCCCAAAAAGGCCATATGTTCCACCTGCCATGCCATGATCAGCAGGGGTGACAAAACTACCAGCCTGACCACCACCAGCATGATCAGGCACATGGCAGCAAAGCACCCAACTTTGTGGGGCGAAACCCGGGGTCCACGACCAGTGTCAGCGGATGTCACCACTGCTTCTTCCACTGTTGTGCGTGCAATAGAACCCCCTGTTGTGTGTGCAAGGCAATCCCCTGTCCATACTGCATGTAAAGATGCCCCCTCCTCTCAGTCTTCACTTGCTATGGCAGTTTCTCAAGAAACAGCATCAAAGTCCACGTCCACGTCCCACCGCAGCGTTCAATTGTCCATATCCCAGACCTTTGAACGAAAGCGGAAATTCGCAGCTAACGCCCCACAGGCCACAGTCCTAAATTCGCACATTTCACGACTGCTTGCATTGGAAATGCTGATTTTCAGGCTGGTGGAGACGGAATCCTTCCGCAATCTTATGGCGGTGGCCGTCCCTCGGTACTCGGTCCCCAGCCGACACTATTTTGCCCGGTGTGCCATCCCCGCACTACACAAGCACGTGTCCCAAACCATCTGCCGTGCCCTCAACAACCCAGTTACTGGGAGAGTCCACCTGACAACGGACACGTGGACAAGTGCTTGTGGCCAGGGACGGTACATCTCTCTGACGGCACACTGGGTAAACATAGTGGAAGCCGGGACCCAGTCGGACCTTGGGACGGAACACATCCTCCCCACACCGAGGATTGCGGGCCCTATGTCAGTCAGAGTTGCCCCCACAGTGTACAGCTCCTGCGCATCATCCTCCTCCTCCTCCTCCTCATGTTCAGCCTCCATCTCAGATATCACCACATCAGTTACAAGCTGGAAGCATTGCAGTACTGCCTCCGCCAAGCGTCAACAGGCTGTGCTGAAACTCATAAGATTAGGTGATAAACCTCACACTGCTTGTGAGTTGTGGACAGCTGTGAAAGAGCAGGAAGATCTGTGGCTGGTCGTGTGTGACAATGGCCGTAACCTGGTGGTGGCTCTGAGGCGAGGTGAGATCACACACGAACCATGCCTGGCTCATGTGCTTAACCTCATGGTTCAGCGGTTTCTTAAATCGTACCCCGAGTTGCCAGATCTGCTCGTGAAAGTACGCCGCCTGTCAGCTCATTTTCGCAAGTCGGCTACAGCTTCCGCCGCCCTTGCTGTGTTGCAGCAGCATTTGCAGCTTCCGGCACACCGACTGGTGTGTGATGTCCCCACACGTTGGAACTCTACCCTCCACATGTTGCAAAGGATTTGTGAGCAGAAGAGAGCAGTTGTAGAGTACCAGCTGCAACAAGGCCGTCGATATTCAGGTCAGACTCCACACATAAGACCTCAGGAGTGGACCTGGATGTCTGACATATGTACCATCCTGACAAACTTTGAGGAGGCCACCAAGATGGTGAGTGGCGATGACGCCATCATTAGTGTCAGCATCCCACTTGTCTGTCTTTTGCAACGCTCGCTGCAGAGAATTAAAGAGAAGGCATTGCAGCCAGAGTATGATGAGATGGATCAAGAAGCCGTAGCGGGCGATTACACACAGCCCAGCCTCATCTCATCCCAACGTGCATTGGGGGACAATGAGGGAGAGGAGGAGGAGGAGGAGGAGGAGGAAGAACAGGAGCTGCTATCATGCGTTGTAGACAGTAGTACTTGTACAAGTGTCATACCGTCGGTTCAGCGTGCGTGGCCTGAGGACAGGGGGGAGGAGGAAGAGGAGGAGGAGGAGGTGGAGAGCATTGTCAGTCGTCATCTTGGTGAGGACACGAAAATCTTGCCCGTTACCAGTCTGGCACACATGGCTGACTTTATGTTACACTGCCTTAACCGTGACCCTCGCGTTGTCAAAATGTTGGGTGACAGTCATTACTGGTTGGTGACACTTGTAGACCCCCGCTACAAGGAGAACTTTCACTCTCTTATTACTGAGGTGGAGAGGTCTACAAAAATGGGGCAATACCAGAAGGCCCTTGCTGCAGAACTCTTAAAAAAATTCCCATCTGAACACGCTAGCGGCAGAGGTCACAGTTCGTTGCCCAACCAAGGCGTACAGGCGAGAGAGATGCAACTCCAATCCAGCAGAGGCAGGGGAACACTGTCAACGTTCTCGGACAGTTTTCTGACACCCGCCCAGCTTACAGGCCCTGAGGCGTGGGGTGCTCTCACAAGGAGTGGAAAGTTTCAAAAGATGGTGAGGGAGTACCTTGCCGACCGTACCAGCGTCCTCCGTGATTCCTCTGTGCCTTTTAATTATTGGGTATCCAAGCTGGACACTTGGAATGAACTCGCTCTGTACGCCTTGGAGGTCCTGGCCTGTCCTGCCGCTAGCGTGTTATCGGAGCTTGTTTTTAGTGCCGCTGGGGGAATTATAACTGATAAGCGCACTCGCCTGTCAACTGACAATGCTGACAAGCTGACCGTTATCAAAATGAACAAGGGCTGGATTGGGCCAGACTTCTCATCACCACCAAATGACAGCAGAGTAACATAAAGTCAAATCCACTGTGTTATTTCGGGAGGTGTATTCACATGCACCGCTTCACACCCACACATGGGTATACGCTTCCTCATTTCGGCTGTTTAATCTTCTTCTCCTTATGCTCAGCCTCCACCACCACTATACCACCAGGGTGCCAGCATTGCAAGTTCCTCCGTCCTTATTTTTGGCAGCTTTTGCTTGCAAGGCATAAGCAAATACTATGGGACACCCACTCCCCAATAATGGGACTTATGTTTGTAATATGCTGTACTGCATGGCTCTTGTAAGGGGCACTGCAAGTTGCTCCGTCCTAATTTTTGGCAGCTTTTGCTTGGAAAGCATAAGCAAATACTATGGGACACCCACTCCCCAATAATGGGACTTATGTTTGTAATATGCTGTACTGCATTGCTCTTGTAAGGGGCATTGCAAGTTGCTCCGTCCTAATTTTTGGCAGCTTTTGCTGGGAAAGATAAAAGCAAATAGTATGGGACACCCACTCCCCAATAATGGGACTTATGTTTGTAATATGCTGTACTGCATGGCTCTTGTAAGGGGCATTGCAAGTTGCTCCATCCTAATTTTTGGCAGCTTTTGCTGGGAAAGCATAAGCAAATACTATGGGACACCCACTCCCCAATAATAGGACTTATGTTTGTAATATGCTGTACTGCATCGCTCTTGTTAGGGGCATTGCAAGTTGCTCCGTCCTAATTTTTGGCAGCTTTTGCTTGGAAAGCATAAGCAAATACTATGGGACACCCACTCCCCAATAATGGGACTTATGTTTGTAATATGCTGTACTGCATGGCTCTTGTAAGGGGCATTGCAAGTTGCTCCGTCCTAATTTTTGGCAGCTTTTGCTGGGAAAGCATAAGCAAATACTATGGGACACCCACTCCCCAATAATGGGACTTATGTTTGTAATATGCTGTACTGCATGGCTCTTGTAAGGGGTATTGCAAGTTGCTCCATCCTAATTTTTGGCAGCTTTTGCTGGGAAAGCATAAGCAAATACTATGGGACCCCCACTCCCCAATAATGGGACTTATGTTTGTAATATGCTGTACTGCATGGCTCTTGTAAGGGGCATTGCAAGTTGCTCTGTCCTAATTTTTGGCAGCTTTTGCTGGGAAAGCATAAGCAAATACTATGGGTCACCCACTCTTCAATAATTGGACTTATGTTTGTAATATGCTGTACTGCATGGCTCTTGTAAGGGACATTGCAAGTTGCTCCGTCCTAATTTTTGGCAGCTTTTGCTGGGAAAGATTAAGCAAATACTATGGGACACCCACTCCCCAATAATGGGACTTATGTTTGTAATATGCTGTACTGCTTGGCTCTTTTAAGGGGCATTGCAAGTTGCTCCGTCCTAATTTTTGGCAGCTTTTGCTGGGAAAGCATAAGCAAATACTATGGGACACCCACTCCCCAATAATGGGACTTATGTTTGTAATATGCTGTACTGCATGGCTCTTGTAAGGGGCATTGCAAGTTGCTCCGTTCTAATTTTTGACAGCTTTTGCTGGGAAAGCATAAGCAAATGCTATGGGACACCCACTCCCCAATAAAGGGAATTATGTTTGTAATATGATGTACTGCATGGCTCTTGTAAGGGGCATTGCAAGTTGCTCCGTCCTAATTTTTGGCAGCTTTTGCTTGGAAAGCATATGCAAATACTATGGGACACCCACTCCCCAATAATGGGACTTATGTTTGTAATATGCTGTACTGCATGGCTCTTGTAAGGGGCATTGCAAGTTTCTCCATCCTAATTTTTGGCAGCTTTTGCTGGGAAAGCATAAGCAAATACTATGGGACACCCACTCCCCAATAATGGGACTTATGTTTGTAATATGCTGTACTGCATGGCTCTTGTAAGGGGCATTGCAAGTTGCTATGTCCTAATTTTTGGCAGCTTTTGCTGGGAAAGCATAAGCAAATACTATGGGACACCCACTCCCCAATAATGGGACTTATGTTTGTAATATGCTGTACTGCATGGCTCTTGTAAGGGGCATTGCAAGATGCTCCGTCCTAATTTTTGGCAGCTTTTGCTTGGAAAGCATAAGCAAATACTATGGGACACCCACTCCCCAATAATGGGACTTATGTTTGTAATATGCTGTACTGCATGGCTCTTGTAAGGGGCATTGCAAGTTGCTCTGTCCTAATTTTTGGCAGCTTTTGCTGGGAAAGATTAAGCAAATACTATGGGACACCCACTCCCCAATAATGGGACTTATGTTTGTAATATGCTGTACTGCATGGCTCTTGTAAGGGGCATTGCAAGTTGCTCCGTCCTAATTTTTGGCAGCTTTTGCTGGGAAAGATTGAGCAAATACTATGGGACACCCACTCCCCAATAATGGGACTTATGTTTGTAATATGCTGTACTGCATGGCTCTTTTAAGGGGCATTGCAACTTGCTCCGTCCTAATTTTTGGCAGCTTTTGCTGGGAAAGCATGAGCAAATACTATGGGACACCCACTCCCCAATAATGGGACTTATGCTTGTAATATGCTGTACTGCATGGATCTTGTAAGGGGCATTGCAAGTTGCTCCATCCTAATTTTTGGCAGCTTTTGCTTGGAAAGCATAAGCAAATACTATGGGACACCCACTCCCCAATAATGGGACTTATGTTTGTAATATGCTGTACTGCATGGCTCTTGTAAGGGGCATTGCAAGTTTCTCCATCCTAATTTTTGGCAGCTTTTGCTGGGAAAGCATAAGAAAATACTATGGGACACCCACTCCCCAATAATGGGACTTATGTTTGTAATATGCTGTACTGCATGGCTCTTGTAAGGGGCATTGCAAGTTGCTCCAACCTAATTTTTGGCAGCTTTTGCTTGGAAAGCATAAGCAAATACTATGGGACACCCACTCCCCAATAATGGGACTTATGTTTGTAATATGCTGTACTGCATGGCTCTTGTAAGGGGCATTGCAAGTTGCTCCGTCCTAATTTTTGGCAGCTTTTGCTGGGAAAGCATAAGCAAATACTATGGGACACCCACTCCCCAATAATGTGACTTATGTTTGTAATATGCTGTACTGCTTGGCTCTTGTAGGCGGCATTGCAAGATGCTCCGTCCTAATTTTTGGCAGCTTTTGCAGAGAAAGCATAAGCAAATACTATGGGACACCCACTCCCCAATAATGGGACTTATGTTTGTAATATGCTGTACTGCATGGCTCTTTTAAGGGGCATTGCAAGTTGCTCCGTCCTAATTTTTGGCAGCTTTTGCTGGGAAAGCATAAGCAAATACTATGGGACACCCACTCCCCAATAATGGGACTTATGTTTGTAATATGCTGTACTGCATGGCTCTTGTAAGGGGCATTGCAAGTTGCTCCGTTCTAATTTTTGACAGCTTTTGCTGGGAAAGCATAAGCAAATGCTATGGGACACCCACTCCCCAATAAAGGGAATTATGTTTGTAATATGATGTACTGCATGGCTCTTGTAAGGGGCATTGCAAGTTGCTCCGTCCTAATTTTTGGCAGCTTTTGCTTGGAAAGCATATGCAAATACTATGGGACACCCACTCCCCAATAATGGGACTTATGTTTGTAATATGCTGTACTGCATGGCTCTTGTAAGGGGCATTGCAAGTTTCTCCATCCTAATTTTTGGCAGCTTTTGCTGGGAAAGCATAAGCAAATACTATGGGACACCCACTCCCCAATAATGGGACTTATGTTTGTAATATGCTGTACTGCATGGCTCTTGTAAGGGGCATTGCAAGTTGCTATGTCCTAATTTTTGGCAGCTTTTGCTGGGAAAGCATAAGCAAATACTATGGGACACCCACTCCCCAATAATGGGACTTATGTTTGTAATATGCTGTACTGCATGGCTCTTGTAAGGGGCATTGCAAGATGCTCCGTCCTAATTTTTGGCAGCTTTTGCTTGGAAAGCATAAGCAAATACTATGGGACACCCACTCCCCAATAATGGGACTTATGTTTGTAATATGCTGTACTGCATGGCTCTTGTAAGGGGCATTGCAAGTTGCTCTGTCCTAATTTTTGGCAGCTTTTGCTGGGAAAGATTAAGCAAATACTATGGGACACCCACTCCCCAATAATGGGACTTATGTTTGTAATATGCTGTACTGCATGGCTCTTGTAAGGGGCATTGCAAGTTGCTCCGTCCTAATTTTTGGCAGCTTTTGCTGGGAAAGATTGAGCAAATACTATGGGACACCCACTCCCCAATAATGGGACTTATGTTTGTAATATGCTGTACTGCATGGCTCTTTTAAGGGGCATTGCAACTTGCTCCGTCCTAATTTTTGGCAGCTTTTGCTGGGAAAGCATGAGCAAATACTATGGGACACCCACTCCCCAATAATGGGACTTATGCTTGTAATATGCTGTACTGCATGGATCTTGTAAGGGGCATTGCAAGTTGCTCCATCCTAATTTTTGGCAGCTTTTGCTTGGAAAGCATAAGCAAATACTATGGGACACCCACTCCCCAATAATGGGACTTATGTTTGTAATATGCTGTACTGCATGGCTCTTGTAAGGGGCATTGCAAGTTTCTCCATCCTAATTTTTGGCAGCTTTTGCTGGGAAAGCATAAGAAAATACTATGGGACACCCACTCCCCAATAATGGGACTTATGTTTGTAATATGCTGTACTGCATGGCTCTTGTAAGGGGCATTGCAAGTTGCTCCAACCTAATTTTTGGCAGCTTTTGCTTGGAAAGCATAAGCAAATACTATGGGACACCCACTCCCCAATAATGGGACTTATGTTTGTAATATGCTGTACTGCATGGCTCTTGTAAGGGGCATTGCAAGTTGCTCCGTCCTAATTTTTGGCAGCTTTTGCTGGGAAAGCATAAGCAAATACTATGGGACACCCACTCCCCAATAATGTGACTTATGTTTGTAATATGCTGTACTGCTTGGCTCTTGTAGGCGGCATTGCAAGATGCTCCGTCCTAATTTTTGGCAGCTTTTGCAGAGAAAGCATAAGCAAATACTATGGGACACCCACTCCCCAATAATGGGACTTATGTTTGTAATATGCTGTACTGCATGGCTCTTGTAAGGGGCATTGCAAGTTGCTCCATCCTAATTTTTGGCAGCTTTTGCTGGGAAAGCATAAGCAAATACTATGGGACACTCACTCCCCAATAATGGCAGTTATGTTTGTAATATGCTGTACTGCATGGCTCTTGAAAGGGGCATTGCAAGTTGCTCCGTCCTATTTTTTGGCAGCTTTTGCTGGGAAAGCATAAGCCAATACTATGGGACACCCACTCCCCAATAATGGGACTTATGTTTGTAATATGCTGTACTGCATGGCTCTTGTAAGGGGCATTGCAAGTTGCTCCGTCCTAATTTTTGACAGCTTTTGCTTGGAAAGCATAAGCAAATACTATGGGACACCCACTCCCCAATAATGGGACTTATGTTTGTAATATGCTGTACTGCATGGCTCTTGTAAGGGCCATTGCAAGTTGCTCCGTCCTAATTTCTGGCAGCTTTTACTGGGAAAGCATAATCAAATACTATGGGACACCCACTCCCCAATAATGGGATTTATGTTTGTAATATGCTGTACTGCATGGCTCTTGTAAGGGGCATTGCAAGTTGCTCCGTCCTAATTTTTGGCAGCTTTTGCAGGGAAAGCATAAGCAAATACTATGGGACACCCACTCCCCAATAATGGGACTTATGCTTGTAATATGCTGTACTGCATGGCTCTTGTAAGGGGCATTGCAAGTTGCTCCGTCCTAATTTTTGGCAGGTTTTGCTGGGAAAGAATAAGCCAATACTATGGGACACCCACTCCCCAATAATGGGACTTATGTTTGTAATATGCTGTACTGCATGGCTCTTGTAAGGGGCATTGCAAGTTGCTCCATCCTAATTTTTGGCAGCTTTTGCTTGGAAAGCATAAGCAAATACTATGGGACACCCACTCCCCAATAATGGGACTTATGTTTGTAATATGCTGTACTGCATGGCTCTTGTAAGGGGCATTGCAAGTTGCTCCGTCCTAATTTTTGGCAGCTTTTGCTGGGAAAGCATAAGCAAATACTATGGGACACCCACTCCCCAATAATGGGACTTATGTTTGTAATATGCTGTACTGCATGGCTCTTGTAAGGGGTATTGCAAGTTGCTCCATCCTAATTTTTGGCAGCTTTTGCTGGGAAAGCATAAGCAAATACTATGGGACCCCCACTCCCCAATAATGGGACTTATGTTTGTAATATGCTGTACTGCATGGCTCTTGTAAGGGGCATTGCAAGTTGCTCTGTCCTAATTTTTGGCAGCTTTTGCTGGGAAAGCATAAGCAAATACTATGGGACACCCACTCTTCAATAATTGGACTTATGTTTGTAATATGCTGTACTGCATGGCTCTTGTAAGGGGCATTGCAAGTTGCTCCGTCCTAATTTTTGGCAGCTTTTGCTTGGAAAGCATAAGCAAATACTATGGGACACCCACTCCCCAATAATGGGACTTATGTTTGTAATATGCTGTACTGCATGGCTCTTGTAAGGGGCATTGTAAGTTGCTCCGTCCTAATTTTTGGCAGCTTTTGCTGGGAAAGATTAAGCAAATACTATGGGACACCCACTCCCCAATAATGGGACTTATGTTTGTAATATGCTGTACTGCTTGGCTCTTTTAAGGGGCATTGCAAGTTGCTCCATCCTAATTTTTGGCAGCTTTTGCTGGGAAAGCATAAGCAAATACTATGGGACACCCACTCCCCAATAATGGGACTTATGTTTGTAATATGCTGTACTGCATGGCTCTTGTAAGGGGCATTGCAAGTTTCTCCATCCTAATTTTTTGCAGCTTTTGCTGGGAAAGCATAAGCAAATACTATGGGACACCCACTCCCCAATAATGGGACTTATGTTTGTAATATGCTGTACTGCATGGCTCTTGTAAGGGGCATTGCAAGTTGCTATGTCCTAATTTTTGGCAGCTTTTGCTGGGAAAGCATAAGCAAATACTATGGGACACCCACTCCCCAATAATGGGACTTATGTTTGTAATATGCTGTACTGCATGGCTCTTGTAAGGGGCATTGCAAGATGCTCCGTCCTAATTTTTGGCAGCTTTTGCTTGGAAAGCATAAGCAAATACTATGGGACACCCACTCCCCAATAATGGGACTTATGTTTGTAATATGCTGTACTGCATGGCTCTTGTAAGGGGCATTGCAAGTTGCTCTGTCCTAATTTTTGGCAGCTTTTGCTGGGAAAGATTAAGCAAATACTATGGGACACCCACTCCCCAATAATGGGACTTATGTTTGTAATATGCTGTACTGCATGGCTCTTGTAACGGGCATTGCAAGTTGCTCCATCCTAATTTTTGGCAGCTTTTGCTGGGAAAGATTGTGCAAATACTATGGGACACCCACTCCCCAATAATGGGACTTATGTTTGTAATATGCTGTACTGCATGGCTCTTTTAAGGGGCATTGCAACTTGCTCCGTCCTAATTTTTGGCAGCTTTTGCTGGGAAAGCATGAGCAAATACTATGGGACACCCACTCCCCAATAATGGGACTTATGCTTGTAATATGCTGTACTGCATGGCTCTTGTAAGGGGCATTGCAAGTTGCTCCGTCCTAATTTTTGGCAGGTTTTGCTGGGAAAGCATAAGCCAATACTATGGTACACCCACTCCCCAATAATGGGACTTATGTTTGTAATATGCTGTACTGCATGGCTCTTGTAAGGGGCATTGCAAGTTTCTCCATCCTAATTTTTGGCAGCTTTTGCTGGGAAAGCATAAGCAAATACTATGGGACACCCACTCCCCAATAATGGGACTTATGTTTGTAATATGCTGTACTGCATGGCTCTTGTAAGGGGCATTGCAAGTTGCTCCATCCTAATCTTTGGCAGCTTTTGCTTGGAAAGCATAAGCAAATACTATGGGACACCCACTCCCCAATAATGGGACTTATGTTTGTAATATGCTGTACTGCATGGCTCTTGTAAGGGGCATTGCAAGTTTCTCCATCCTAATTTTTGGCAGGTTTTGCTGGGAAAGCATAAGAAAATCTATGGGACACCCACTCCCCAATAATGGGACTTATGTTTGTAATATGCTGTACTGCATGGCTCTTGTAAGGGGCATTGCAAGTTGCTCCATCCTAATTTTTGGCAGCTTTTCCTTGGAAAGCATAAGCAAATACTATGGGACACCCACTCCCCAATAATGGGACTTATGTTTGTAATATGCTGTACTGCATGGCTCTTGTAAGGGGCATTGCAAGTTGCTCCGTCCTAATTTTTTGCAGCTTTTGCTGGGAAAGATTAAGCAAATACTATGGGACACCCACTCCCCAATAATGGGACTTATGTTTGTAATATGCTGTACTGCTTGGCTCTTGTAAGCGGCATTGCAAGATGCTCCGTCCTAATTTTTGGCAGCTTTTGCAGAGAAAGCATAAGCAAATACTATGGGACACCCCCTCCCCAATAATGGGACTTATGTTTGTAATATGCTGTACTGCATGGCTCTTGTAAGGGGCATTGCAAGTTGCTCCATCCTAATTTTTGGCAGCTTTTGCTGGGAAAGCATAAGCAAATACTATGGGACACCCACTCCCCAATAATGGGAGTTATGTTTGTAATATGCTGTACTGCATGGCTCTTGAAAGGGGCATTGCAAGTTGCTCCGTCCTATTTTTTGGCAGCTTTTGCTGGGAAAGCATAAGCCAATACTATGGGACACCCACTCCCCAATAATGGGACTTATGTTTGTAATATGCTGTACTGCATGGCTCTTGTAAGGGGCATTGCAAGTTGCTCCGTCCTAATTTTTGACAGCTTTTGCCTGGAAAGCATAAGCAAATACTATGGGACACCCACTCCCCAATAATGGGACTTATGTTTGTAATATGCTGTACTGCATGGCTCTTGTAAGGTCCATTGCAAGTTGCTCCGTCCTAATTTTTGGCAGCTTTTACTGGGAAAGCATAATCAAATACTATGGGACAACCACTCCCCAATAATGGGATTTATGTTTGTAATATGCTGTACTGCATGGCTCTTGTAAGGGGCATTGCAAGTTGCTCCGTCCTAATTTTTGGCAGCTTTTGCAGGGAAAGCATAAGCAAATACTATGGGACACCCACTCCCCAATAATGGGACTTATGTTTGTAATATGCTGTACTGCATAGCTCTTGTAAGGGGCATTGCAAGTTGCTCCATCCTAATTTTTGGCAGCTTTTGCTGGGAAAGATTAAGCAAATACTATGGGACACCCACTCCCCAATAATGGGACTTATGTTTGTAATATGCTGTACTGCATGGCTCTTTTAAGGGGCATTGCAACTTGCTCCGTCCTAATTTTTGCAGCTTTTGCTTGGAAAGCATGAGCAAATACTATGGGACACCCACTCCCCAATAATGGGACTTATGCTTGTAATATGCTGTACTGCATGACTCTTGTAAGGGGCATTGCAAGTTGCTCCGTCCTAATTTTTGGCAGGTTTTGCTGGGAAAGCATAAGCCAATACTATGGGACACCCACTCCCCAATAATGGGACTTATGTTTGTAATATGCTGTACTGCATGGCTCTTGTAAGGGGCATTGCAAGTTGCTCCATCCTAATTTTTGGCAGCTTTTGCTTGGAAAGCATAAGCAAATACTATGGGACACCCACTCCCCACTAATGGGACTTATGTTTGTAATATGCTGTACTGCATGGCTCTTGTAAGGGGCATTGCAAGTTTCTCCATCCTAATTTTTGGCAGCTTTTGCTGGGAAAGTATAAGCAAATACTATGGGACACCCACTCCCCAATAATGGGACTTATGTTTGTAATATGCTGTACTGCATGGCTCTTGTAAGGGGCATTGCAATTTTCTCCATCCTAATTTTTGGCAGCTTTTGCTTGGAAAGCATAAGCAAATACTATGGGACACCCACTCCCCAATAATGGGACTAATGTTTGTAATATGCTGTACTGCATGGCTCTTGTAAGGGGCATTGCAAGTTGCTCCATCCTAATTTTTGGCAGCTTTTGCTTGGAAAGCATAAGCAAATACTATGGGACACCCACTCCCCAATAATGGGACTTATGTTTGTAATATGCTGTACTGCATGGCTCTTGTAAGGGGCATTGCAAGTTGCTCCATCCTAATTTTTGGCAGCTTTTCCTAGGAAAGATTAAGCAAATACTATGGGACACCCACTCCCCAATAATGGGACTTATGTTTGTAATATGCTGTACTGCTTGGCTCTTGTAAGCGGCATTGCAAGATGTTCCGTCCTAATTTTTGGCAGCTTTTGCAGAGAAAGCATAAGCAAATACTATGGGACACCCACTCCCCAATAATGGGAGTTATGTTTGTAATATGCTGTACTGCATGGCTCTTGTAAGGGGCATTGCAAGTTGCTCCATCCTAATTTTTGGCAGCTTTTGCTTGGAAAGCATAAGCAAATACTATGGGACACCCACTCCCCAATAATGGGACTTATGTTTGTAATATGCTGTACTGCATGGCTCTTGTAAGGGGCATTGCAAGTTTCTCCATCCTAATTTTTGGCAGCTTTTGCTGGGAAAGCATAAGCAAATACTATGGGACACCCACTCCCCAATAATGGGACTTATGTTTGTAATATGCTGTACTGCATGGCTCTTGTAAGGGGCATTGCAAGTTGCTCCATCCTAATTTTTGGCAGCTTTTGCTTGGAAAGCATAAGCAAATACTATGGGACACCCACTCCCCAATAATGGGAGTTATGTTTGTAATATGCTGTACTGCATGGCTCTTGAAAGGGGCATTGCAAGTTGCTCCGTCCTATTTTTTGGCAGCTTTTGCTGGGAAAGCATAAGCCAATACTATGGGACACCCACTCCCCAATAATGGGACTTATGTTTGTAATATGCTGTACTGCATGGCTCTTGTAAGGGGCATTGCAAGTTGCTCCGTCCTAATTTTTGACAGCTATTGCTTGGAAAGCATAAGCAAATACAATGGGACACCCACTCCCCAATAATGGGACTTATGTTTGTAATATGCTGTACTGCATGGCTCTTGTAAGGGGCATTGCAAGTTGCTCCGTCCTAATTTTTGGCAGCTTTTACTGGGAAAGCATAATCAAATACTATGGGACACCCACTCCCCAATAATGGGATTTATGTTTGTAATATGCTGTACTGCATGGCTCTTGTAAGGGGCATTGCAAGTTGCTCCGTCCTAATTTTTGGCAGCTTTTGCAGGGAAAGCATAAGCAAATACTATGGGACACCCACTCCCCAATAATGGGACTTATGTTTGTAATATGCTGTACTGCATGGCTCTTGTAAGGGGCATTGCAAGTTGCTCCGTCCTAATTTTTGGCAGCTTTTGCTGGGAAAGATTAAGCAAATACTATGGGACACCCACTCCCCAATAATGGGACTTATGTTTGTAATATGCTGTACTGCATGGCTCTTTTAAGGGGCATTGCAACTTGCTCCGTCCTAATTTTTGGCAGCTTTTGCTGGGAAAGCATGAGCAAATACTATGGGACACCCACTCCCCAATAATGGGACTTATGCTTGTAATATGCTGTACTGCATGGCTCTTGTAAGGGGCATTGCAAGTTGCTCCGTCCTAATTTTTGGCAGGTTTTGCTGGGAAAGCATAAGCCAATACTATGGGACACCCACTCCCCAATAATGGGACTTATGTTTGTAATATGCTGTACTGCATGGCTCTTGTAAGGGGCATTGCAAGTTGCTCCATCCTAATTTTTGGCAGCTTTTGCTTGGAAAGCATAAGCAAATACTATGGGACACCCACTCCCCAATAATGGGACTTATGTTTGTAATATGCTGTACTGTATGGCTCTTGTAAGGGGCATTGCAAGTTTCTCCATCCCAATTTTTGGCAGCTTTTGCTGCGAAAGCATAAGCAAATACTATGGGACACCCACTCCCCAATAATGGGACTTATGTTTGTAATATGCTGTACTGCATGGCTCTTGTAAGGGGCATTGCAAGTTGCTCCATCCTAATTTTTGGCAGCTTTTGCTTGGAAAGCATAAGCAAATACTATGGGACACCCACTCCCCAATAATGGGACTTATGTTTGTAATATGCTGTACTGCATGGCTCTTGTAAGGGGCATTGCAAGTTTCTCCATCCTAATTTTTGGCAGCTTTTGCTGGGAAAGCATAAGCAAATACTATGGGACACCCACTCCCCAATAATGGGACTTATGTTTGTAATATGCTGTACTGCATGGCTCTTGTAAGGGGCATTGCAAGTTGCTCCATCCTAATTTTTGGCAGCTTTTGCTTGGAAAGCATAAGCAAATACTATGGGACACCCACTCCCCAATAATGGGACTTATGTTTGTAATATGCTGTACTGCATGGCTCTTGTAAGGGGCATTGCAAGTTGCTCCATCCTAATTTTTGGCAGCTTTTGCTGGGAAAGATTAAGCAAATACTATGGGACACCCACTCCCCAATAATGGGACTTATGTTTGTAATATGCTGTACTGCTTGGCTCTTGTAAGCGGCATTGCAAGATGCTCCGTCCTAATTTTTGGCAGCTTTTGCAGAGAAAGCATAAGCAAATACTATGGGACACCCACTCCACAATAATGGGACTTATGTTTGTAATATGCTGTACTGCATGGCTCTTGTAAGGGGCATTGCAAGTTGCTCCATCCTAATTTTTGGCAGCTTTTGCTGGGAAAGCATAAGCAAATACTATGGGACACCCACTCCCCAATAATGGGAGTTATGTTTGTAATATGCTGTACTGCATGGCTCTTGAAAGGGGCATTGCAAGTTGCTCCGTCCTATTTTTTGGCAGCTTTTGCTGGGAAAGCATAAGCCAATACTATGGGACACCCACTCCCCAATAATGGGACATATGTTTGTAATATGCTGTACTGCATGGCTCTTGTAAGGGGCATTGCAAGTTGCTCCGTCCTAATTTTTGACAGCTTTTGCTTGGAAAGCATAAGCAAATACTATGGGACACCCACTCCCCAATAATGGGACTTATGTTTGTAATATGCTGTACTGCATGGCTCTTGTAAGGGGCATTGCAAGTTGCTCCGTCCTAATTTTTGGCAGCTTTTACTGGGAAAGCATAATCAAATACTATGGGACACCCACTCCCCAATAATGGGATTTATGTTTGTAATATGCTGTACTGCATGGCTCTTGTAAGGGGAATTGCAAGTTGCTCCATCCTAATTTTTGGCAGCTTTTGCAGGGAAAGCATAAGCAAATACTATGGGACACCCACTCCCCAATAATGGGACTTATGTTTGTAATATGCTGTACTGCATGGCTCTTGTAAGGGGTATTGCAAGTTGCTCCGTCCTTATTTTTGGCAGCTTTTGCTGGGAAAGCATAAGCAAATACTATCGGACACCCACTCCCCAATAATGGGACTTATGTTTGTAATATGCTGTACTGCATGGCTCTTGTAAGGGGCATTGCAAGTTGCTCCGTCCTAATTTTTGGCAGCTTTTGCTGGGAAAGCATAAGCAAATACTATGGGACACCCACTCCCCAATAATGGGACTTATGTTTGTAATATGCTGTACTGCATGGCTCTTGTAAGGGGCATTGCAAGTTGCTCCATCCTAATTTTTGGCAGCTTTTACTGGGAAAGCATAAGCAAATACTATGGGACACCCACTCCCCAATAATGGGACTTATGTTTGTAATATGCTGTACTGCATGGCTCTTGTAAGGGGCATTGCAAGTTGCTCCGTCCTAATTTTTGGCAGCTTTTGCTGGGAAAGCATAAGCAAATACTATCGGACACCCACTCCCCAACAATGGGACTTATGTTTGAAATATGCTGTACTGCATGGCTTTTGTAAGGGGCATTGCAAGTTGCTCCGTCCTAATTTTTGGCAGCTTTTGCTGGGAAAGCATAAGCAAATACTGTTGGACACCCACTCCCCAATAATGGGACTTATGTTTGTAATATGCTGTACTGCATGGCTCTTGTAAGAGGCATTGCAAGTTGCTCCATCCTAATTTTTGGCAGCTTTTGCTGGGAAAGCATAAGCAAATACTATGGGACACCCACTCCCCAATAATGGGACTTATGTTTGAAATATGCTGTACTGCATGGCTCTTGTAAGGGGCATTGCAAGTTGCTCCGTCCTAATTTTTGGCAGCTTTTGCTGGGAAAGCATAAGCAAATACTGTTGGACACCCACTCCCCAATAATGGGACTTATGTTTGTAATATGCTGTACTGCATGGCTCTTGTAAGAGGCATTGCAAGTTGCTCCGTCCTAATTTTTGGCAGCTTTTGCTGGGAAAGCATAAGCAAATACTATGGGACACCCACTCCCCAATAATGGGACTTATGTTTGTAATATGCTGTACTGCATGTGACGCGCCCCCTGGGCCGTGTGTACACGTTTGTGGGATACCCGGTGCCGGGTCTCTGCGGTCTGTAGTCTCCGTGGCGGTGACCCGGTCCCGTGGCTCAGGCTGGTCAAACCAATGGCAGTCTTTCTTAGGTTTTGAGGTTAATTGTCCGACTGCGCCACCCGTGGATTGCGGTCAGGGTGTACCACCGCTGCGAGGCAGACCGCTGAGGCTGGTGATGTGTGAGCAGCATAGAATGGGATAACTCCCGTCGGGAGGAGTATAGCCTCAGGGCAGTGAGTGTGTATGATGGGGGTGATGGTGCACGAGTGCAGCAGGAATGACTCAGAGTCTTTGCAGTGCAGTTCAGGGTCTTTACTGATGATTATAAGGTAGACCCTCCCGGGAGTACTGGCTAGCATAAGAGGCCTGGTCAGTCTGTGAGCAAGCAGGAGTTCCCCTGGCCAGGTGGAGTTGTAGGCCTCCCCGTCTGTCTGCACTCTTCCAGGCTACCTTGCTGTAAGCGGGTAGAAGTAGCCCACGTCCCTGAGTGTACCGTGTAGTGCTCACCCGTCTGGCGGGTGACTTGGGGCCTTCTGTTAGCCTCCGCTCCACGATGGCGGTGCTGGTCCCTTGCTTGTGACTGAGCATCCGGGCTTCTATGGCCAGAGGACCTGAAATCCCCTGCCGGCTGGTTTCTGCTGCTGGATATATAAGTCCTCACAGCTTCGGACTCCTGTGTCCGGTTCCTATTGTCTTCTGCCAGGGCGAGCTCTGCTCAGCTTCCAGCCCCTGGTCTTTAGCTCCTAGCTCCTACAGAGCTCCTTGCTGTTACTTTCCCTTGCTCTCACTCTGACTCTGACTGTTCTCTGACTCACCCAACCCTGCCCCAGATCCAGTTTATAAGGGCAGAATTCTCCCCTCCCAGGATTGGGGCAGGAGGATGTTGCATGTTTAAGGGATCCTGACCAGGAAACCTCCCACTTGCTCTCCGACGTAATATCTCTATTACTGTGGTGACCAGACCCCTGGGGTGCCACACATGGCTCTTGTAAGGGGCATTGCAGTTCCTCATAATTTTTGGAAAGCCTTCCATTCACTGCTTAGGCCAACAGTGCACGGGAGACCCAGTTGCTATAAATGGAAAAAAAGGTTTAGTTAACGCCCTCTGACCTCCATGTCATTTCCAAGGGGCATTGGAGTGGCTCGAAATTTTTGGTAGGCATTGCACTCACTGTATGCCCTATTACTGTGTAGCCGAACCGCTCCTTTTGTTACAGAAACATATCCTACAAGACATATCTGGTTGACTGGCCTGATATTGATGTGAATGGTCCCTGTTCCTCCTGCTCTTTCTCCTTTGCCACTACCTCATCCATCATTTATCACCTGAAGCTTTGTTTTAACGGGAGTCATAGAACTTGGATAGTAGCAGGAAAACATCCAGCAATCCTCGGAGGAGGTAGGATATGCGCAAAAACGCTGACCACCTCAGGCCTAGCCGCTACTACATACAAGCGCTTGCATTACAACAAAACAAAGTAGATGCTAACTTCTATCATCATCATCATGCTCCTCACCTTGGCACTCTCAACTCCCCTGATGGAGAAGCCAGGGCCCACCGGAGGAGTCTGATAGTCTGGTGGGCTCGGCCAATGCTGCCCTAAAGCAGGCCAGGCTAAGAAAAGTGTGGGAAAGGTTACCGGGACAAATAGGGGTGGCTGTGGACCGAGTATGGACACCCGGCCACCCCCTGGAGGCTGGGGAGCAAGCGGCTGGGGACTGAGTATGGATACCAGGCCGCCGACACAGCCATGGCGTGGTGGCCAGATTCCGCCTCCACATGCCTAAAAGGCCCAATTTAAAGTGCAAGCAAGCAAGCAGTATGGTATTGTATCCTGGGGGTGGGTGTGTGGCAGGCTGCATACTTGCAGAGGTACAATTGAACACTGCTCTGGGACAAGGACTTGAATGGGGATAGTTGCAAGTCTGCAACGACAGGTGCAAGGTGGGAGGCATCTTCGCATGTACCATGAACAGGGGTTTGGCATGCACACACTACAGCGGAATAGGCTATCCTTCCCACTAAATGCACTGGGGAGGGCACAGGTAATGTTTTGGTATACGCGCTTAATCTTATGTATAAGGCACACCAGGACAAATATGGGCGGCTGGGGACTGAGTATGGATACCTCGCTGCCGAAGCAGCCATGAGGTAGTGGCCAGCTTCGGCTTCCTCCAAACTAAAAGGCCCCATTTCAAGTGCAAGCTAGCAGTATGGAATTGCAGTCTGGGGGTGGGTGGGTGGCAGGCTGCACACTTACACTTGCATTAAAAGAAAACATAGCAGATGCTAACTTCTGTCATCATCATCATGCTCCTCACCTTGGCACTCTCAACTCCACCGATGGAGAAGTCAGGGCCCACCGGAGGAGTCTGGTTCTCTGGTGGGCTCGTCCAATGCTGTCTAAAGCAGGCCGGGCTAAGAAAAGTGTGTGGGGGGATGTTCCAAGGAGAAATAGGGGCGGCTGGGGACCGTTTATGGACACCCGGCTGCCCCCAGGCAGTTGGGGACCGTGTGTGGACACCCGGCCACGGGGCGGCTGGGGACTGAGTATGGATTCCAGGCCGCCAACACAGCCATGACGTGGTGGCCAGATTCCGCCTCCACATGCCTAAAAGGCCCAATTTCAAGTTCAAGCAAGCAGTATGGTACTGCAGCCTGGGGGTGGGTGGGTGGCAGGCTGCATACTTGAGCTTGTATTGCAAGGAATGGGGGAGGTACAATTGAACACTGCCCTGGGACTAGAACTTGCATGGGGATAGTTGCAAGTCTGCATCTTCTGATGCGGTAAGGATCACTTAGGATGGGCACACTTTTAGACAGTGACCTGGGAGTCAGAGATGCTTCCAGGGGTCTTCTCATGCTGTTCCCTTGTCTTTTCAGCACTTTATGCATGTATCACACAGCACATGGCCAGATAAGTTTGTAAAATGTTAAAATGACAATTCACGGTGAATGCATTTGTCATAGTTAAAAGCAATGCCAAAGTGCAAAAACGCATAAAAAATGCTACTTGTGAACATAGCCGAAGGTGTGGAGGAGTATTTTTGTTTTTAGTCATTTATTTTAACTTATACACATGTCTTTACCCTGGAAAGGATGTTCCTTAACATATTTCACAGGAAAAAAGTTTCACTTTCGTTTTTGAACGTTTTATTGTGAGCCTGTAAAAGTGGCTTAATACCTCTGACCACGTTGTTGACAGCAGTGACCTGGGGGTCAGAAATGCTTCCTGGGGCGATCCCCATGCTGTCCCCATGTCATTTGAGCACTGTCACTATCGTTTTGGGCACTTGTTAGGCTTTTAAAAGACTGCCGGGGGTGCCACCGCAAAAATGCTCGAGTCTCCCATAGACTAACATTGGGCTCGTTGCTCGGGTCGAGCACCCGAGTATCACGGCGAGCTCGGCCCGAGCTTCGAGCACTCGAGCATTTTAGTGCTCGCTCAACACTACTGCTGATGGATTGTGTACAGCTGATTGGCAGTCATTTACTAAGACAAATTGTGCTGTGTAAATCCAGTATTACTATTTGCAGCACATAAAGGTTGGCATATGCCAATTATAATTTTGGTGCATTCTTTGACTTCACATGTCAATGCCTCCTTTTCTAGACACTTTGGAAAAGTGTACATTCAGGGACATTCAAGTGTTCTTTATAACACAAATCAGGAATAGATGTGATAGAAAAGATTTGCCTTAAGTTAGATATCTGGTGTAACAGGAATACTAAATGTGGGTCATTATAAGTAGTCTATATACGTGATATTCTTGATAAGACAGGTTATTTGGTTCCCTTCAGCTGAATAAAAGTTTGATGCTTTACAGCAGACTACAGGGTATAAATGCTTTATTTTGATTTTTGGAACATTAATACTTATAAGAAACTAATAAACATATGAATACTATACTTATTTCTCTTAAATACATTCTACTCTATCCTCCATCAACTATTCCAAAACAGCTGTATGCAGGTGGGTATTTGGTTTAGCTAATATCCATTGCCATGCTGCAAGACTTAATTCTCCAAGCATAGATAGGTTGGCTACATCCAGTGGGTGGCTGTAACATGACAATTCTTTGTTGATAACTAATATATGTATATTTATATATATATCTATATATATGTATATATAGATATACACTGCTCAAAAAAATTAAGTGAACACTTAAACAGCAGAATATAACTCCAAGTAAATCAAACTTCTGTGAAATCAAACTCTCCACTTAGGAAGCAACACTGACAATCAATTTCACATGCTGTTGTGCAAATGGAATAGACAATAGATGGAAATTATTGGCAATTATCAAGACACCCTCAATAAAGGAGTGGTTCTGCAGGTGGGGACCACAGACCACATCTCAGTACCAATGCTTTCTGCCTGATGTTTTGGTCACTTTTGAATGTTGGTTGTGCTTTCACACTCGTGATAGCATGAGACGGACTCTACAACCCACAGAAGTTGCTCAGATAGTGCAGCTCATCCAGGATGGCACATCAATGCGAGCTGTGGCAAGAAGGTTTGCTGTGTCTGTCAGCGCAGTGTCCAGAGGCTGGAGTAGCTACCAGGAGGCAGGCCAGTACACCAGGAGACGTGGAGGGGGCCGCAGGAGGGCAACAACCCAGCAGCAGGACCGCTACCTCCGCCTTTGTGCAAGGAGGAACAGGTGGAGCACTGCCAGAGCCCTGCAAAATGAAGTCCAGCAGGCCACAAATGGGCATGTGTCTGCACAAACGGTTAGAAACCAACTCCATGAGGGTGGTATGAGGGCCCGATGTCCACAGATGGGGGTTGTGCTCACAGCCAAACACCATGCAGGATGTTTTGCATTTGCCACAGAACACCAGGATTGGCAAAGTCGCCACTGGCGCCCTGTGCTCTTCACAGATGAAAGCAGGTTTACACTGAGCACATGTGACAGATGTGACAGAGTATGGAGATGCCGTGGAGAGAGATCTGCTGCCTGCAACATTCTTCAGCATAACCGGTTTGGCAGTGAGTCAGTAATCGTGTGGGGTGGCATTTCTGTGGAGGGCCACACAGTCCCCCATGTGCTCACCAGAGGTAGCCTGACTGCCATTAGGTACCGAGATGAGATCCTCTGACCCCTTGTGAGACCATATGCTGGTGTGGTTGGCCCTGGGTTCCTCCTAATGCAGGACAATGCCAGACCTCATTTGGTTGGAGTGTGTCAGGATTTCCTGCAATATGAAGGCATTGAAGCTATGGACTGGCCCGCCTGTTCCCCAGACCTGAATCTGATTGAGCACATATGGGACATCATGTCTCGCTCCATCCACCAACGTCATGTTGCACCACAGACTGTCCAGGAGTTGGCGGATGCTTTAGTCCAGGTCTGGTAGGAGATCCCACAGGAGACCATCCGCAACCTCATCAGGAGCATGCCCAGGCATTGTAGGGAGGTCATACAGGCACATGGAGGCCACACACAATACTGAGCCTCATTTTGACTTGTTTTAAGGACATTACATCAAAGTTGGATCAGCTTGTAGTGTGTTTTTCACTTTAATTTTGGGGGTGACTCCAATTCCAGGCCTCCATTGGTTAATAAATTTGATTTCCATTGATGATTTTTGTGTGATTTTGTTGTCAGCACATTCAACTTTGTACAGAACAAAGCATTCAATGAGAATATTTCATTCATTCAGATCTAGGATGTGTTATTTGAATGTTCCCTTTAATTTTTTGAGCAGTGTATATATATAGATATATATATATATATAGGTATATGTATATCTATATCTATATATATCTATATATAGATATATATATATATATAGATATACAGTACAGACCAAAAGTTTGGACACACCTTCTCATTTAAAGATTTTTCTGTATTTTCATGACTATGAAAATTGTACATTCACACGGAAGGCATCAAAACTATGAATTAACACATGTGGAATTATATACTTAACAAAAAAGTGTGAAACAACTGAAAATATGTCTTATTTTCTAGGTTCTTCAGAGTAGCCACCTTTTGCTTTGATGACTGCTTTGCACACTCTTGGCATTCTCTTGATGAGCTTCAAGAGGTAGTCACCGGAAATGATTTTCACTTCACAGGTGTGCCCTGTCAGGTTTAATAAGTGGGATTTCTTGCCTTATAAATGGGGTTGGGACCATCAGTTGTGTTGTGCAGAAGTCTGGTGGATACACAGCTGATAGTCCTACTGAATAGACTGTTAGAATTTGTATTATGGCAAGAAAAAAAGCAGCTAAGTAAAGAAAAACGAGTGGCCATCATTACTTTAAGAAATGAAGGTCAGTCAGTGCGAAAAATTGGGAAAACTTTGAAAGTGTCCCCAAGTGCAGTTGCAAAAACCATCAAGCACTACAAAGAAACTGGCTCACATGAGGACCGCCCCAGGAAAGGAAGACCAAGACTCACCTCTACTTCTGAGGATAAGTTTATCCGAGTCACCAGCCTCAGAAATCGCAGGTTAACAGCAGCTCAGATTAGAGACCGGGTCAATGCCACACAGAGTTCTAGCAGCAGACACATCTCTTCAACAACTGTTAAGAGGAGACTTTGTGCAGCAGGCCGTCAAGGTAAAATAGCTGCTAGGAAACCACTGCTAAGGACAGCCAACAAGCAGAAAAGAATTGGTTGGGCTAAAGAACACAGGGAATGGACTTTAGACGAGTGGAAATCTGTGTTTGGTCTGATGAATCCAAATTTGAGATTTTGGTTCCAACCACTGTGTCTTTGTGCGACGCAGAAAAGGTGAACGGATGGACTCTACATGCCTGGTTCCCACCGTGAAGCATGGAGGAGGAGGTGTGATGGTGTGGGGGTGCTTTGCTGGTGACACTGTTGGGGATTTATTCAAAATTGAAGGCATACTAAACCAGCATGGCTACCACAGCATCTTACAGTGGCATGCTATTCCATCCAGTTTGCGTTTAGTTGGACCATCATTTATTTTTCAACAGGACAATGACCCCAAACACACCTCCAGGCTGTGTATGGGCTATTTGACAAAGAAGGAGAGTTATGAGTTGCTACTCCAGATGACCTGGCCTCCACAGTCACCAGACCTGAACCCAATCGAGATGGTTTGGGGTGAGCTGGACCGCAGAATGAAGGCAAAAGGGCCAACAAGTGCTAAGCATCTCTGGGAGCTCCTTCAAAATTGTTGGAAGACCATTTCCGGTGACTACCTCTTGAAGCTCATCAAGAGAATGCCAAGAGTGTGCAAAGCAGTCATCAAAGCAAAAGGTGGCTACTTTGAAGAATCTAGAATATAAGACATATTTTCAGTTGTTTCACACTTTTTTGTTAAGTATATAATTCCACATGTGTTAATTCATAGTTTTGATGCCTTCAGTGTGAATGTACAATTTTCAAAGTAATGAAAATACAGAAAAATCTTTAAATGAGAAGGTGTGTCCAAACTTTTGGTCTGTACTGTATATATATATATATATATATATATATATATATATATATATATGCGCACACATATACAGATGAATCCAGAAGTTTACATACACTATATAAAAAGACACATATGTATGTTTTTCTCAATATCTGACATGAAATCAGAATAAACCTTTCCTGTTTTAGCTCAATTAGGATTACCATAATTTTTAATATTTGCCAAATGCCAGGATAAGAGAGAATGTTTTAACGCATTTTAATTACTTACTTAAAAGTTAAAAGTTTATATACACTAAGATTACTAAGCCTATAAACAATACTGGACTGCCCATATGATGATGTCATGTGTTTGGAAGCTTCAGAGCTTTTTTGGCAACATCTGAGTTAATAAGAGACACAGCTGTGGAAGTATTTTAATGCACACCTGAAACACGCCGCTTCTTTGTGTAGCATCATGAGAAAGTTTAAAGAAATCAGCCAAGATATCTGCAAGATAATTGTGGACTTATACAAGTCTGGCTCATCCTTGGGTACAATTTGAAGATACCTGAAGGTGCCTCGCTCATCTGTATAAACAAATATACGCAAGTACAAACAAGATGGGAATGTCCATCTTACCGCTCAGGAAGGAGACGGGTTTTGTGTTCCAGATATGAACATGCTTTGATCCGTCATGTGCATATCAACCCAAGGACAAAAGCAAAGGACCTTGTGAAGATGATGGCGGAAGCTGGTAAGATTGTGTCAATAACCACAGTGAAACGAGTACTGCATCAACATAGGCTGAAAGGCCATTCTGCCTGGAAGAAGCCATTACTCCAAAAGAAACATAAAAAAGCTATATTAATGTTTGCAAATGCACACAGCAACAAAGACTTTAATTTTTGGAGACATGTCCAGTGGTTTGATGAAACTAAAATTGAACTTTTTGGGCATAATGACCATTGCTACGTTTGGAGAAAAAAGGGAGAAACTTGAAAGCCTAAGAACACCATCCAAACTGTGAAATATGGGGGTGACAGCATCATGATGTGGGGTTGTTTTGCTGCAGGAGGAACTGGTACACTTCACAAAAGAGATGGCATCATGAGAAAAAAAGATTATGTGGCAATATTGAAGCAACATCTCAAGACTAGAGATGAGCGTTGTTCTACTCGAACTGTTCGCCAATCTCAAATTCGAGCTGTTTTGGGCGGTGTTCGAGCCGGTCGGCGAACACGAACAATTTGAGAAAAATTCAGCTGTTCGAGGTTATGTTCGATAACTGTTCGTGCACCAAAATCATAACTGGATTTTTTCTCAGTAATGATGAAAATTAATGTTAATACGCAGTTTGAGTGTACAGCGGGGCGGGGGGAGGGGCAGGGGATGGATCTCTGCAGGAACAATGAAGATCTCCATTTTTTTTTCTCTTTCCCGCATTTGCAGTGGGGAGGTGCAATCTGTCAGCCTATCAGCAGCGCACACACGGAGCGAAGTGCTTTTTTTCACACAAGCAAGGGCATGTGTGATTGGCAGTGTATGTCACATGTCCTTGCCCTATAAGACCAAGCCATTTTCCCCGTCGCCACCATTTTCTCACTGCTGCAGCTGCGTGTTAGACGGCACCGCTGTTGCTGTGTGCGCTATACCTTGTTAATTTCAAGCCAATTTTCGCACAAATATACAGATAGCTTGGGAGTAGGGAATAGTTGTGATTGCAGTCCTTTTAAGGACTAGGTTACAGCATTTCCTACGACTTTTATCAAGCAGGTCTGTGCTCTTAAATAGATAGATTGTGGGAGTAAAGACTAATTGTAATTGGAGTCCTTTTCAGGACTAGGTTACATCAGTTCCTATCAGTTTTTGCCAGGCAGGTCTGTGCCAGTGCTGTGCAAGTTTTTTTCACAGCATTTGGCTGAATCTAGCAAAGCTAATCCTTTTTGGCCTATTGCAGAGTGTGTTAGTCAGTGGAGTAGCCTATCTGTGTTGCAAGATATACCACCTGTGTATAGAATACCAATTTTTTTACTGCACCCAGTGAAGTAAAATCTTTTGGGCATAGCATCATTCTATTAGTCCATCTATACTGACCTCCATCAGGTTGCAAACTGAATATAATTTTTTTCTGCATCTAGCTCTGAAAAAATATTTGGGCTTCTAGCAGTGTGTGGGACTTGGTCTATTAGTCCATCTATACTGACCTCCATCAGGTTGCAAATTAAAAATAATTTTTTTCTTCATTTAGCTCTGAAAAAATATTTGGGCTTCTAGCAGTGTGTGGGACTTGTTCTATTAGTCCTTCTATACTGACCTCCAGCAGGTTGCAAATTGAATATAATTTTTTTCTGCATCTAGCTCTGAAAAAATATTTGGGCTTCTAGCGGTGTGTGGGACTTGGTCTATTAGTCCATCTATACTGACCTCCATCAGGTTGCAAATTAAAAAAAAAATTTTTCTGCATCTAGCTCTGAAAAAATATTTGGGCTTCTAGCAGTGTGTGGGACTTGGTCTATTAGTCCATCTATACTGACCTCCATCAGGTTGCAAATTAAAAATAATTTTTTTCTGCATCTAGCTCTGAAAAAATATTTGGGCTTCTAGCAGTGTGTGGGACTTGGTCTATTAGTCCATCTATACTGACCTCCATCAGGTTGCAAATTGAATAAAAAATTTTTCTGCATCTAGCTCTGAAAGAATATTTGGGCTTCTAGCGGTGTGTGGGACTTGGTCTATTAGTCCATCTATACTGACCTCCATCAGGTTGCAAATTAAAAATATTTTTTTTCTGCATCTAGCTCTGAAAAAATATTTGGGCTTCTAGCAGTGTGTGGGACTTGGTCTATTAATCCATCTATACTGACCTCCATCAGGTTGCAAATTAAAAATAATTTTTTTCTGCATCTAGCTCTGAAAAAATATTTGGGCTTCTAGCAGTGTGTGGGACTTGGTCTATTAGTCCATCTATACTGACCTCCATCAGGTTGCAAATTGAATAAAAAAAATTTCTGCATCTAGCTCTGAAAAAATATTTGGGCTTCTAGCGGTGTGTGGGACTTGGTCTATTAGTCCATCTATACTGACCTCCATCAGGTTGCAAATTAAAAATAATTTTTTTCTGCATCTAGCTCTGAAAAAATATTTGGGCTTCTAGCAGTGTGTGGGACTTGGTCTATTAGTCCATCTATACTGACCTCCATCAGGTTGCAAATTAAAAATAATTTTTTTCTTCATTTAGCTCTGAAAAAATATTTGGGCTTCTAGCAGTGTGTGGGACTTGTTCTATTAGTCCTTCTATACTGACCTCCAGCAGGTTGCAAATTGAATATAATTTTTTTCTGCATCTAGCTCTGAAAAAATATTTGGGCTTCTAGCGGTGTGTGGGACTTGGTCTATTAGTCCATCTATACTGACCTCCATCAGGTTGCAAATTAAAAATAATTTTTTTCTGCATCTAGCTCTGAAAAAATATTTGGGCTTCTAGCAGTGTGTGGGACTTGGTCTATTAGTCCATCTATACTGACCTCCATCAGGTTGCAAATTGAATAAAAAAATTTTCTGCATCTAGCTCTGAAAAAATATTTGGGCTTCTAGCGGTGTGTGGGACTTGGTCTATTAGTCCATCTATACTGACCTCCATCAGGTTGCAAATTAAAAATAATTTTTTTCTGCATCTAGCTCTGAAAAAATATTTGGGCTTCTAGCAGTGTGTGGGACTTGGTCTATTAGTCCATCTATACTGACCTCCATCAGGTTGCAAATTAAAAATAATTTTTTTCTTCATTTAGCTCTGAAAAAATATTTGGGCTTCTAGCAGTGTGTGGGACTTGTTCTATTAGTCCTTCTATACTGACCTCCAGCAGGTTGCAAATTGAATTTAATTTTTTTCTGCATCTAGCTCTGAAAAAATATTTGGGCTTCTAGCGGTGTGTGGGACTTGGTCTATTAGTCCATCTATACTGACCTCCATCAGGTTGCAAATTAAAAATAATTTTTTTATGCATCTAGCTCTGAAAAAATATTTGGGCTTCTAGCAGTGTGTGGGACTTGGTCTATTAGTCCATCTATACTGACCTCCATCAGGTTGCAAATTGAATAAAAAAATTTTCTGCATCTAGCTCTGAAAAAATATTTGGGCTTCTAGCGGTGTGTGGGACTTGGTCTATTAGTCCATCTATACTAACCTCCATCAGGTTGCAAATTAAAAATAATTTTTTTCTGCATCTAACCAAGCCAATAGTTTTGGCCTAATACCACAGTTTGGCCACTCAGCTCTGCTCGGTTACCATCCATTGTTTTTTTGTGCAAACAACTCCAGAGTTGTGAATTAGTTAACCACCAAAATGAGTGGAAAAAGGCCTGCTGCTGGTGGAAAGGGGAATAGGCGTGTTGGGAAGGGGAAAAAAGGTTGTGTCCGTGGGGTAGGTGCAGAAGAAAGACCATCTTCCAGCCAAACTAAAATGTCTACTTCTTTTAGCGGACAATGTGATAAGATCCCTTTCTTACGGCCACGCCAATCGCTACAAATTCCAGATGAGGCACAAAAACAGCAGGTGCTTCAACGGATATCAAGTGCTCCTTTAAGTGGGCTCTCCTCCACATCAACTTCAACATCACAAATACTCCAGTCCTCAAAGGTGTCACCCAAATCGCACTTGCTTCCTCACAGCTCCCAAATCTCCAGCTGCCCGTCTGAGTATGAGGTAGAACAGATGGTTGAGTCTGCAGAGCTGTTTACTCATACTATAGCCTGGGAATCAGAGGTCGACTCCAGCGCTTCTGTGAATCCAGACGAGGAAATGATCTGCACTGATGCCCAGAATCTTTATGAGTCGGATCCAGGACCAGACGCAGAAGGTTCTGACCATAATGTAGACCCTCATTCCCAAACTGTAACTCCTGTTGGTGGAGACAATGAGGAAGACGATGATAAGACTCAAATACCTGATTGGAGCGACAACTTTAGTTTTTTGTCAGGGCAGGAACAGGTTGGCTCTGAGGACGACGGGTGTGATAACGCACAGGGTGATGATGATGAGGTCGGAGATCCCACTTACTGTCAACCCACAGTCAGCCAAGAGATGAGGTCAGCAGAGGAGGTGGAGGAAGATGCTAGTGACGACGAGGTCAGGTTGCGCCTTCCTGGACAGAGACGTAGTACTGGAAGCACGTCAACAACTGCATCCTCAAACACAACTCTGCCTCTCACCACAAGTCGTGGTGGCTCTTCAGGTCGCATGGGTGCTAAGCCTTGCATAGCCTGGGCATTTTTTCAGATCGATAAAGATGACCCAACTCGTGTTATCTGTAACATTTGTCAGCAAAAGCTAAGTAGAGGCCAAAAAATACATAGTTTGAGTACTTCATGCATGAACCGGCACATGGACATGAAGCATAAGTTGCAGTGGGAAGCTCAGTGTGCTACAATGCGGCCTAGCCGGCCGGGCCAACCACCGTCTGCCATATCTTGTGCATCCGCGGCCTCTTCATCCTCTGTGACTGGGGGGACAGCAGTCACACCTGTTTTGGGGCGCAGACCTGCCACCTCTTTACCCGCAACAGCCAGCGTGATTGGCAGGTCATCATTTTCTTTGGAGGTGGTAACACCAGCTGGTCTTGAGCGCTGTCCGACATCGATAGCACCACCTTTGGATCAAGGCAACCTAACATGTCCGCCTGCATCTTCCTCACAGACCGGCAGTTTGCCGGGGACACCCTTATCAACCCCGTCTAAGCACAATAGCCAGCCCTCGGTCCCTCAGATGTGGACAAGTAAAAGACCATTTCCTCCTAGCCATGAGAAAGCTAAGAGGTTGAATTTCACCATCTGCAAGCTCTTGGCTACAGAAATGCTGCCTTTCCGCCTGGTGGACACAGAGGATTTTCGAGACCTTATGTCCGTCGCAGTGCCCCAGTACCAGATGCCCAGTCGGCACTACTTCTCAAAGAAAGGTGTGCCTGCGCTCCACCAGCATGTCGCACACAACATCACCGCTTCTTTGAGAAACTCTGTGTGTGACAGGGTGCATTTCACCACAGACACTTGGACGAGTAGGCATGGACAGGGGCGTTACATGTCGCTGACTGGGCACTGGGTAACTATGGTGACAGCAGGACAAGGGGCTGCTGTCCAAGTCTTGCCGTCCCCACGAGTTGTGCGTCAATCCTCTTTATGTCAAAGTTCCTCCACTGCTTCTGCCTCCTCAACCTCCTCTCGGTCTTCCACCTGCACCCAAAGCCTGTCTGGTCATGCCACAAGCTTTCTAACTGCGCAGAAGGGATCCTGCACACCTCCTTACTATGCTGGCAGTAGGGCTCAACGTCATCAGGCGGTTTTTACATTGAAATGTCTGGGAAATGTGAGTCACACAGCTGAGGAGTTGTGGTCAGCTCTGGAGAACCAATTTCATGAATGGTTGTCTCCACTGGACCTGAAACCAGGGAAGGCCGTGTGCGACAATGCTGCAAACCTGGGTGTGGCCCTTCGCCGGGGCAATGTCACACACATGCCTTGTATGGCTCACGTGTTGAACCTGGTTGTCCAGCAATTTTTAGCCCACTATCCCAGACTAGATGGCCTTCTGCAGAGGGCACGGTCGCTGTGTGCTCACTTCCGCCGTTCGCATCCCGCAGCTCAGCGACTTACATCTCTACAGAAGTCGTTGGGCCTGCCACTTCACCGGCTAAAATGCGATGTGCCTACCCGGTGGAATTCAACTCTGCACATGTTGCAGCGACTGTGGCAGCACCGACAAGCCCTGGTGCAATACGTTCTGACGTATAGCCTGGGCCAACGAGATTCAGAGGTGGGGAAAATCACGCTGGAGGAGTGGTCTCAGATCAGGGACCTATGCACCCTTCTGCACAGTTTTGAAATGGCGACGAAGATGTTTAGTGCTGACGATGCCATTATCAGCATGACTATTCCGGTGATTTACATGCTGGAGCACATGTTAAACAGAATTCGGAGTCAGGTGGTGGCACAAGAGGAGGTGGAGGAAGTAGAGGAGGAGGAGTTGTATGCGGAAGGGCTAACATCTGCAAGGTCCAGACAGTCGGCAGCACCAAGGCGGCAGGCATGTGAGGGTGGGGGAGATGATTTTACCAGGGCGCATGGTAGCAGCCAAACTAGTGAGGAAGGTGCAGGAGCCCAGGAAGAAGTGGAGGACGAACTGATGGAAGACTCATCAGATGAGGGAGACCTTGATCACATTTCTGTTGTGCGAGGTTGGGGGGAGAGGACAGAGGAAGGAAGCATGATTGTTACCTCGCCACCAACACAACAGGGACTTGGTGCTCCTGGATGCGCAACACACATGAGTGCCTTCTTGCTGCACTACCTGCAACATGACCCTCGAATTGTGAGAATTAGAAATAATCCTGAC
The DNA here is from genome assembly GCF_046119375.1 of Phyllobates terribilis. Taxonomy (NCBI): domain Eukaryota; kingdom Metazoa; phylum Chordata; class Amphibia; order Anura; family Dendrobatidae; genus Phyllobates; species Phyllobates terribilis. The sequence goes on along the minus strand of NW_027362769.1, from coordinate 14,879,237 downwards.
TACTGGGTTGCCACACTGTTAGATCCCCGGTACAAAAGTAAATTTGCAGAAATTATTCCTGCCATAGAAAGGGATGCACGCATGCAGGAGTATCAGCAGAGACTGTTGCAGAATCTTACATGTGCTTTTCCACAAAATACCAGTGGTGCACGTAGTGAATCTCACAGTTCCAACTTGCCAACCGTGGGACCGTCAAGTGTTCAGCACTCAAACCGTAACAGAACCACAGTATCTGCTGGTAACATCAATTTTGCGGAATCATTTCACCACTTTTTTAGCCCATCCTTTGCAAGGCCACAGGAGACAAGAAGTCTGACACATAGTCAACGCCTAGAGACGATGGTACAGGAGTATCTCCAAGTAAACATTGAAGCCACGACTGTGTCACTGGACCCTTGCTCTTTTTGGGCTTCCAATCTGGATAAATGGCCGGAGCTAGCCACTTACGCCTTGGAGATCTTGTCATGCCCCGCAGCCAGCGTTCTGCTGGTGGTGTGCTGACAGATAAGCGCACGCGGCTCTCCACTGATAATGTAGACAGACTCACGTTCATAAAGATGAACAAATCATGGATCCGAAACGACTTTTCTACCCCTGTGTCATCCTGGGGAGAGTAAAAGCTTGATGATTGGTTAAAATCACCCTACCAACCGTTTTAAGCTTTCAAATTACTAATCATGTTTATCTGTATCTTGACTGGAAAATAATTTGGGCTTTGTAGCAGTGTGCAGCACTGATCCTATTAGGCCATCTATAATAAGCTTCACCAGATTTAAAATTAAAAATAATTTTTAGCTGCATCTAGCCCGGAAAATAATTTTGGGGCTCCGAGATGCGCAAGACACATAAGTGCCTTCTTGCTGCACTACCTGCAGCATGACCCTCATATTGTCAGAATTCGAAGTAATCATGACTACTGGGTTGCCACACTCTTAGATCCCCCAAACTTTTCGATCAACCTTTTCATTTTAATAAAGACCAAAAAAATGGTCATTTTTGAAATTATAAACATTAGCAGGTTGTTAGAAACTGAAATCAAACAGTTTTCAACTCAAAAATTTATTCTAGGTGATGTTACATTTTCACATAGGACCCCTTGTTCGAAAGGAGCTTCTGAACTCTCTCGTCCATTGAATTTGTCAGGTTTTGGATGGTTTCTGCTTCAATTGTTTTGCATGAGGACAGAATACCCTCCCAGAGCTGTTGCTTAGATGTGAATTGCCTCCCGCCATCATAGACACTCCTTTTAATGATGCTCCAAAGGTTCTGAATGGGGTAGAGGTCAGGGGATCATGGGGGTCACACCATAAGTTTGTCCCCTTTTATGCCCATATCAGCCAGAGATGCAGATGTTTTATGTGCAGCATGAGATGGTGCATTATCATGCAGAAAAATGATCTTGCTGTGAAATACACGGTTCTTCTTCTTGAACCATGGCAGGAAGTGCTGTTTGAGAAAATCCACATACATTATGGAGTTCATCTTTAGCGCCTTCAGGGATCCTAAAGGGGCCGACAATCTCTCTCCCCATGATTCCAGCCCAAAACATTACTCCACCTCCTCCTTGTTGGCGCTGTAGCCGTGTTTGCGTGGGGTGTCCATCAACCAGCCATCCTCCACTCCATTCATCTGGACCATCGAGCGCTGCACGGCACTCATCCGTGAACAAAACAGTTTTGAAATCAGTCTTCATGTAATGTTTGGCCCACTGGAGCCGTTTCTGCTTGTGTGAAGTGGATAGAGGAGGTCGACAGGATGGCGTATGCACAGCTGCAAACCTCTGAAGGACCCTGCATCTTGTTGTTCGGGGGACGTTGGAGCACAAGCAGCTTCAAAAACTTGTCTGCTGCTATGACAAGGCTTTTTTGCCGCTGCTCTTTCAACCTGACGTAATTGCCTGTAGGAAAGAGTCCTCAATTTGCCCTTATCAGCACGCACACGTGTGTACTGTGAATCAGCTACATACTTCTTGATTGCCAAGACACTTCATCCTGATCATCGCACAATGTTGATTGTAGTCATGCCTTGACCTAAACACTCCACAATTTGTTGCTTCTCAGCAGCCGACACATCCTTTTTCTTTCCCATTTTGGCAGAAAATGTAGGCTGCTTAATAACGTGAGAGAGCCTTCTTAAGTAGTCTTGCCTTTCATTGGACACACCTGCCTAACTAATTAGCACAGGTGTCTGCAATTGCTTACAGTGATATAAAGAGCCCTGACACACATCACCATCAATGAGTTTAACTGACAAACAAACAAATTCTTCCCTTATCACTCCTAAACACTTTTTGCATAATAATTTGGAACGCGGTGTACATGTGGTTTTCCACAAAACACCAGTGGTTCACGTAGTGAATCTTACAGTTCTAACTTGCCAACCGTGGTCTGTATGGAATTGTTCAATAAAGGGCCCAAAATTAAGATAACATAGATGGGAGAGGTCTCTATGAATAGGAATTCCTAAGTATTTGATACCCTGTGAGGGCCAGGCAAAGGGAAAGTTGGACTGGATGGAATCCTATATGGATTTAGGGAGGGAGACATCGAGGGCCTCAGACTTCGCTGCATTGATTTTAAAATTTTACCATGTAACAAAGTGATCTATTTCAGCCATAACAGCAGGGATGGATATATGTGATTGAGTGATATATACTAGGACATCATCAGCAAATAGAGAGCACTTGTACTCGGTGCCTCCCACCTCAATCCACCTAATATTGGGGTTATGGCGAATTGATGAGAGCAGGTGCTCCGTCACTAGGATGTATAAGAGAGGGGACAGAGGACATCCCTGCCTTGTCCCATTGGTGATTGTGAAAGGTGATGAAAATGTTCTGACGCACCCCCTGGGCCTTGGGACACCCGGAGCCGGACCCTTTTTGGTGGATTCTGGTGGTTGTAGTCTTCGTGGCGGCGATCCGGTTCCGTGGCTCAGGGCGGTCAAGCCAGTGGCGGAACTATTTATGTGGTTTTGATGTTTAAATGTCCGACTACGCCACCCGTGGATTGCGGTCAGAGTGAACCGCCGCTACAGGGCAGACCGCTAAGGCTGGTGTTGTGGGAGCAGCAGAGCGTAGCATAACTCCCCACGGGAGGAGTATAGCCTCAGGGCAGTGTATGCGGAGGATGGGGGTGATGGTGCAGGGCAGCAGCAGTAACGACACGGAGTCAGTGATGCAGTTCAGGGCCTTTACTCACAGTTCTTATTATCCAGACCACGTCTGCAGGTAACGGCTGCCCACGTCGTACTGTGCTCACCAGGTGAGGGGCTCAGACAACTCCCAGATAACTTTGGAGCGCTTCACAGGACCCCCTTTGTGTGTCCTTTGTCTGGCCTTTCTTACCAACACTTCTGTCCGGCTGCCTCGGGCCTCCTCTTGGTAAACTTGGCGCCAGTTTCCCTGACCCTATGTGGTGCCTTCCTAGCGGGTGGAGCAAGGGGCTGCGCCACATAAAATGTCAGAGCCTCCGGTTTCTAGCTGAGGGTCGTTTCCTGCCTCCACTAGTTCGGGGACCGGTCTCCCCCTTTGGCCTGACCCCTCCACGCAGGTGGATTCGGGCGTGCGGTGGCGACTCGCCCGTCCGCACCACTGGGATCCCTTCATTCCTCGTTCCTGGAGCCTTCTCCGCTCCTCTTCCTTCCTTCTCCCTCTTGCAGGCCTGGGCCTCTGTTACTAGGCCCGCCTCCGGAGCAGAGCTCATGCAGAGCCCCTGCTCCCTGCCACTTCTGCTCAGACTTCTCTGCACTGAACTAAGATGGTGCCCACCTTTTATACTCCCTTCTCAATGCACCCAGGAACTGCTTCCTCCCTGCTCCTGCACTGCAGGTTCCCCTTCGTCAGTGTTCCCTCCCCCCACTCCAGCCAGGGACAGGGACTGTCGTGCCCATCTCAGGGGCATATTGGTCGCCCTGCCCCACGGCAATGTGGTGTAATGCATGCAGGTGTCGGGTCCTGATCCACACTCCATCCTTATCTGAGAGTGAGATATCACACCTCTGGGTGAGGTGCAATACGTCTGTAGCAACCGAGCCCTCGGTGCTACAGTTCCATTTATCTTCAGCCTAGGTGACGTATTGTGATACAGGGCCGTGATTTTGGCTATAAAAGGGTCCCCTAGACCCCTACCCCAAGCTTTTTAAGAGAATCATATATGGCGTGCCAGGAGACTCTATGGAATGCTTTCTCAGCATCCAACGAGAGTATCTACTTACAAATTTTTAACTGCATCTAGCCCAGGAAATACTTTGTGCCTAGTAGCAGTGTCTGCTAGTCAGCGGATTATCCCGGCTGTTAAGCAAGCTACACCACCTGTAGTTTGGACACTTAATTTTTTCAAAGGAAATGCTTCGGGACCACGGGATACTCAGTGAAGAGCATCAGGAGGCACCCCAAGGCATAGGGGCTGGGACTGGCACTAGGATGCCTTGCGGTGGACATCCGAGCTCGATCCTTATAAAAGCTTTTTAACTGCAGCAGCTTTAGTGGACGCTACTGGAGCTGGAATTACGCGGCTGCTGGCATGAGACTTGCCCTCCAATAGATCCTTGTAAATGGATTTAAAGTGTATTCATTCAAATTAGAGGGACAATTTAAATTAAAAAGCTTAGAGCTGCCTCCACCACAGGGTGGCTCTCTCGACCCACCAGCGGACAGGCACCATTATTGGGAGAGGGGGGCTGGCCGTCAGGGTTCACCGCGGCTCTGGCACAAACCCGGCGACACAAAGGTGGCACGGGCAGGAGCGGACTGGCCGTCTCGGCTTCTCACTTTTTGGATTTTAGAAGGGCATGACATGCCTATATCTGTGTCTCCCCCTCCTTTTACTCCTCCACCTCTTTTCTTTTCGCATGACTATATGTACTTGTCACTTTTCCATGTGTTAGTTGTGTCTTCTGAGCAGTTTGTCAGCTTTTGGACACCTTTGAAGGTGTTTTCTATGTGTTTCTATGTGTTTTTGTTTGCCTGCCATTGGTTTTAACGGTGTTCGAAGGTGTTCGACGAACAGTTCGACGAACAGTTCGGCGAACACACGGGTGTTCGACGAACCGAACCGAACTCGAACACTACGGGGGTGGCTCAACACTACTCAAGACATCATCCAGGAAGTTAAAGCTTGGGGCGAAATGGGTCTTCCAAATGGAAAATGACTCAAAGCATACTGCAAAGTGGCTTAAAGATAATAAAGTCAATGTTTTGGAGTGGCCATCACAAAGCCCTGATCTCAATCCTATTGAAAATTTACGGGCAAAGCTGAAAAGGCAGGTGCCAGCAAGGCGACCTACAAACCTGGATCAGTTACACCAGTTTTGTCAGGAAGAATGGGCCCAAATTCTGACCAACTATTTTGAGAAGCATGTGGAAGGATATCACAAACGTTTGACCCAAGTCATTCAGTTTAAGGGCAATGGTACCAAATACTAATGAAATGTATGTAAACTTTTGACTTTGCAGTAAGTAATAAAAATGCCTTAAAAAATTCTCTCTCATTATTCTGGCATTTGGCAAATATTAAAAATTATGGTAATTCTAATTGACCTAAAACGGGAAAGGTTTATTCTGATTTCATGTCAGATATTGAGAAAAACATGCATATGTGTCTTTTTATATAGTGTATGTAAACTTCTGGTTTCAACTGTAAATATATCTTATTTTGTTTATTCTATGGAGCATTATCAATCACTCAATATACAATGGAATAGCCAGCATTCCCCCCAAAAAAATAATACCAGTGAAGCATTGATGTATACATATTATGGAGTTTTTAATGGAGTGAGGAAAATGCTAAGATAATTATTTCTACTATTTTATTGTAAAGATTGCCAAATCAGGTGAGTCAAATAGCCAGAATAACTGGTTTTAGGCAGTGATTCCATATTGAATTTGTTTTTTTTTTTCTGAAGATTTTCCCCCAATTTTGGTTAAGAACTGTGCAAAGTTGATAAGAGATGTATATATCATGGTGCAACCCTTAATATCTATAAGGCTACGGTCACACATTCAGCATTTGGTCAGTATTTGTAAGCCAAAACCAGGAATGGGTGAAAAATTGCAGAAGTGGTGCAGATAGTGTTTTCTATCATCAGAGCACTCTTGTCTTGAAGATGTCATGGAATGACATATAAATGAACAAGATTTCAATTAAAATCAAATTTAATACATGTGACTTACCTCTCCATTGCAGTAACAATAGATTATTGATACAAAAAAACCCTATGTGGGAATAAAACAAAATTAATATTAGAAAGGAAATATTTAAATATCACGCTTTCGTGTTTTCCTGACCATTGTTTTATATTACTGTTTATTTATTTATTGCAACTAATGATGTAGGATGAAATGTGAGAAGAAATTGCTGCCAAGTGATAAAAGTGCCTCAAACATTGTTGTTAAAGAAACATGACTTAGCAATGACTGCTTGGTCAAAGTGGACAGAAGACAAACCTTTCCATGTATTTTTCATCCTGAAGAGTTTTCTGTAGCTTAAGTAACAAACATACACTTCAGATAATATTCATTTTTGGTAGGCTGAGAGATAGGGTTCTACAATGAGATGGGCTTATTGTGTTTTGTCTGTCATGCAGTGGAGAATTAAAGGTCTGATTAACGATTTGTGAAAAGTTAAATGGGACACATAAAATAATTTATTATTAATTACTGTCAGTTTTGTCAGTATGAATTAAAATCAAGGCAGATGGGAATACTAACAGTGTGGATTTGATTTTGGATACCACAGTGGAAATGCAGCAGATTCCATCCTGTACATTACAAATGGTAAAATCCATGTGGAAAATCCACATGTGTCTGGCTCAAGATATAATTTAGAATTGAGCTGAGAACTAAGCAATGTGAAGTAGATTGGACAAGTTAAAAGAAAAAATATTTTCTTATATCCTTTACTGGGCAATGTCTATTTTCAGATGGCATATATTATAATGTATATTACAATGTTATTTATGTCTACTCATGAAGAAAACAACAATTCTTTACCAGTCTTACATATATACACTACCGTTCAAAAGTTTGGGGTCATTTAGAAATTTCACTATTTTTTAAAGAAAAGCACATTTTTTTTCAATGAAGCTAACATTAAATGAATCAGAAATACACTCTATACATTGTTAATGTGGTAAATGACTATTCTAGTGGCAAACATCTTGTTTTTATTGGAATATCTACATAGGTGTATAGAGGCCCATTTCCAACAACCACCACCCCAGTGTTTTAATGGTACATTGTGTTTTCTAACTGTGTAAGAATGCTAATGGATGTTTAGAAAACCCTAGAAAACCCTTGCACAAGTATGTTAGCCCAGCTGAGAACGGTTTGGCTAATTTGAGAAGCTATAGAATTGACCTTCCTTTGAGCTAGTTGAGAAACTGGAGCATTACATTTGTTCGTTCTATGAAACTCTCAAAATGGCCAGAAAAAGAGAACTTTCATGTGAAACTCGACAGTCTATTCTTGTTCTTATAAATGAAGGCTATTCCATGCGAGCAATTGCTAAGAAACTGAAGATTTCCTACAACGGTGTGTACTACTCCCTTCAGTGGAGAGCACAAACAGGCTCTAACCAGAGGAGAAAGAGAAGTTTGAGGCGCCGCTGCTCAACTGAGCAACAAGACAAGTACATTAGAGTCTCTAGTTTGAGATATCGACGCCTCACAGCTCCTCAACTGGCAGCTTCATTAAATAATACACCCAAAATGCCAGTATCAACGTCTACAGTGAAGAGGTGACTCCGGGATGCTGGCCTTCAGGGCAAAGTGGCAAAGAAAAAGCCTTATCTGAGACTGGCTAATAAAAGGAAAAGATTATTATGGGCAAAAGAACACAGACATTAGACAGAGGAAGGTTAGAAAAAAGTTTTATGGACAGACAAATCAAAGTTTGAGGTGTTTGGATCACACAGAAGAACATTTGTGAGACGCAGAACAACTGAAAAGATGTTGGAAGAGTGCCTGACGCCATCTGTCAAGCATGGTGGAGGTAATGTGATGGTCTGGGGCAGCTTTGGTGCTGGTAAAGTGGAAGATTTGTACAAGGTAAAAATCAAGGTAAACAAGGATTTTGAATAAGAAAGACTATCACTCCATTTTGCAACCCAATGCCATACCCTCTGGACAGCGCTTGATTGGAACCAACGAGAGGGAAGGCAGTGTTGGACTTAATATTGACTAATAGGCCTGATAGAATAACTGAGGTACAAATAGGGGGGCACCTAGGTAATAGCGATCATAATATTATCAATTTCAAAATGCCCTTTAGTAGGGTTATCAATAAGGGAACAACTAAAACATTAAACTTTAGGAGGGCGAAGTTTGATCAGCTGAAAGAAAACCTTCAACTTATAGACTGGGACAAAGTTCTTAATCAAGGAAATACGAATAGTAAATGGGAAACCTTCAAAAGAATTCTGAATACTCAGTGCAGGAGGTATATACCGTATGGGAATAAAAGGGCCCGAAATAAGAGGAAACCAATATGGTTGAATAAGAACGTAAAAGGGGCGTTAAATAGCAAAAAAGAGGCATTCAAGAGATTAAAACAGGAAAACAGCAAGGAGGCACTAATGTGTTACAAGGAAAAAACGAGAACCTGCAAAAAACAAATAAAAATAGCAAAGGAGGAAACAGAGAGACGTATTGCTAGGGAAAGTAGATCAAATCCCAAACTGTTCTTTACGTATATAAATAGTAAAAGGATTAAATCGAATAATATTGGACCGATAAAAAGTGATGAAGGCAAAATCATAGAGAAAGATGAGGATAAAGCTAATCTATTAAATAAATTTTTTTCGTCAACTTTCACAAAGGAAAAAGAACTAACAGGCGAAATGAGAAGTGACAAACTTAATCCTCCACTAAGTATGACAAATCTAACCCAAGCTGGGGTACAGAAATGCCTCAGTAACATTAAAATAAACAAATCACCAGGACCTGATGGCATACACCCACGGGTACTAAGGGAACTAAGTAATGTAATAGACAGACCGTTATATCTTATATTTAAGGACTCTGTTGAGACTGGGTCTGTACCACTTGATTGGCGACAGGCGAATGTAGTGCCAATATTCAAAAAGGGAGCAAAAAGTAACACCGGAAACTATCGGCCGGTGAGTCTGACGTCCGTTGTGGGCAAAATTTTTGAAGGCTTTATTAATGAGGCAATCATGGAGCATCTTGATGCTAATAATCTATTAACCCCGAACCAACATGGATTCATGAGGAATCGCTCCTGCCAAACAAACCTGATTGACTTCTACGAGGAGGTTAGCTCTCGAGTAGATCAGGGGGAACCAGTGGATGTCGTGTATCTCGACTTCTCAAAAGCGTTCGATAGCGTGCCACATAATAGGTTGGTATACAAAATGAGAATGATGGGGCTGGGGGAAAATGTCTGCAAGTGGGCAGCTAACTGGCTAAAGGATAGAAGGCAGAGGGTGGTTATAAATGGAATATACTCAGATTGGGTAAGCGTCACTAGTGGGGTACCACAGGGGTCTGTACTAGGCCCAATGTTATTTAATATCTTTATTAACGACATAGTCAACGGGATAAATAGTAAAATATCAATATTTGCAGATGACACAAAGTTATGTAAAACAATTAATACAAAAGAGGATAGTGAAGACCTACAGAGGGATTTGGATAAGCTGGGTAGGTGGAGCATTAAATGGCAAATGAGGTTTAACGAGGAGAAATGTAAGGTCATACATATGGGAAGGAAAAATGGAAGTCACCAGTACTCACTGAATGGGAAATCATTGGGGAATTCAGAGATGGAGAAGGACTTGGGCATCTTGATTGATAGCAAACTAAATTGGAGTGCCCAAAGTCAGGCCGCTGCTGTAAGGGCAAACAGGGTAATGGGATGTATCAGAAGAGGTATAGCTGCAAAGGATGAGAACATTGTTCTTCCACTGTACAAAGCACTGGTCAGACCACACTTGGAATACTGTGCTCAATTATGGGCCCCAATATATAGAAAGGATATAAATGAGCTTGAAAAGGTACAAAGGAGGGCAACAAAATTAATAAGGGGAATGGAGGGACTGCAATACCCAGAGAGGTTGGCAAAACTAGGACTATTCAGCCTGGAAAAGAGAAGGTTGAGGGGGGACATAATAAATGTGTACAAATATGTTAGGGGACAGTATAGAGATCTTGCCCGGGATTTGTTCAAAAGGAGGGATATTACGGTAACAAGAGGGCACTCACTAAGACTGGAAGAGAAAAGGTTTCAGCACCAGCATAGGAAGGGGTTCTTTACGGTAAGAGCAGTGAGAATATGGAATTCACTGAGTGAGGAGACGGTAATGTCGGATTCACTAAACCAGTTCAAGCGGGGACTGGATGCATTTCTAGATACCAGGCAGATTTCTGCATATACTTAAAAATAGAATAAAATAGTAGGTTGATACAGGGATTTATTCTGACTGCTGGTTTCAGAGTCGGGAGGGAATTTTTCCTCAGGTGAAGATTGGCTAAATCATTTGGGGTTTTTGCCCTCCTCTGGATCAACTTTAGCAATTACAGAACTAACAGGTCGAACTTGATGGACGCAAGTCTTTATTCGGCTTTACTAACTATGTAACTATGTAACTATGTAACTATGGAACCAATTTCATCCTACAACAGGACAATGACCAAATTATGCATGAACTATTTAGGGAAGAAGCAGGCAGCTGGTATTCTATCTGTAATGGAGTGGCCAGCGCAGTCACCAGATCTCAAACCCATTGAGCTGTTGTGGGAGCAGCTTGACCGTATGGTACGCAAAAAGTGCCCATCAAGCTAATCCGACTTGTGGGAGGGGCTTCAGGAAGCATGGGGTGAAATTTCTCAAGATTACCTCAGAAAATAAACAGCTAGAATGCCAAAGGTCTGCAATGCTGTAATTGCTGCAAAGGGAGCATTCTTTTACGAAAGCAAAGTTTGAAGGAGAAAATTATTCTTTCAAATAAAAGTCATTATTTCTAACCTTTTCAATGTCTGGACTATATTTTCTAATCATTTTGCAACTCATTTCATAAATAAAAGTATGAGTTTTCATGGAAAACACAAAATTGTCTGGGTGACCCCAAACTTTTGAACGGTAGTGTATATATATATACAGTACAGAACAAAAGTTTGGACACACCATCTCATTTAAAGATTTTTCTGTATTTTCATGACTATGAAAATTGTACATTCACACTGAAGGCATCGAAACTATGAATTAACACATGTGGAATTATAAGCTTAACAAAAAAGTGTGAAACAACTTAAAATATGTCTTATATTTTAGGTTCTTCAAAGTAGCCACCTATTGCTTTGATGACTGTTTCAAGACGTAGTCAACGTAAATGGTTTTCACTTCACAGGTGTACCCTGTCAGGTTTAATAAGTGGGATTTCTTGCCTTATAAATGGGGTTGGGACCATCAGTTGTTTTGTGCAGAAGTCTGGTGGATAAACAGCTGATAGTCCTACTGAATAGACTGTTAGAATTTGTATTATGGCAAGAAAAAGGCAGCTAAGTAAAGAAAAATGAGTGGCCATCATTACTTTAAGAAATGAAGGTCAGTCAGTCCGAAAATTTGGGAAAACTTTGAAAGTGTCCCCAAGTGCAGTTTCAAAAAAACATCAAGCGCTACAAAGAAACTGGCTCACATGAGGACCGCCCCAGGAAAGGAAGACCAAGAGTCACCTCTGCTTCTGAGGATAAGTTTATCTAAGTCACCAGCTTCAGAAATCGCAGGTTAACAGCAGCTCAGATTAGAGACCAGGTCAATGCCACACAGAGTTCTAGCAGCAGACACATCTCTTCAACAACTGTTAAGAGGAGACTTTGTGCAGCAAGCCTTCATGGTAAAATAACTGCTAGGAAGCCACTGCTAAGGACAGGCAACAAGCAGAAGAGACTTTTTTAGGCTAAAGAACACAAGGAATGGACAGACCAGTGGAAATCTGTGCTTTGGTCTGATGAGTATAAATTTGAGATCTTTGGTTCCAATCACCATGAACTGTTCGTCGAACACCTTCGAACACCATTAAAACCAATGGCAGGCAAACAAAAACACATAGCAACACATAGAAAACACATAGAAAACACTTCAAAGTTGTCCAAAAGCTGACAAACTGCTCAGAAGACACAACTAACACATGGAAAAGTGACAAGTACATATAGTCATGCGAAAAGAAAAGAGGTGGAGGAGTAAAAGGAGGGGGAGACACAGATATAGGCATGTCATGCCCTTCTAAAACCAAAAAAGTGCGAAGCCTACACAGCCAGTCCGTTCCTGCCCGTGCGACCTCCGTGTCGCCGGGTTTGTGCCAGAGCTGAGGTGGACCCTGTCGGCATGCCCCCCTCTCCCAATACTGGTGCCTGTCCGCTGGTGGGTCGAGCGAGCCCCCCTGCGGTGGAGGCAGGTCTAAGCTTTTTCATTTAAATTGTCTCTCTAATTTGAATGAGTACACTTTAAATCCTTTTACAATGATCTATTGGATGGCAAGTCTGATGCCAGCAGCTGCGGGAATTCCAGCTCCAGTAGCGTCCACTAAAGCTGCTGCAGTTAAAAAGCTTTTATAAGGATCGAGCTTGGCGGTCCACCGCAAGGCGTCCTACCGCCAGTCCCAGCCCCTGTGCCTTGGGGTGCCTCCCGATGCTCTTCACTGAGTATCCCAGGAGCCCGAAGCATTTCCTTTGAAAATATTAAGTGTCCAAACTACAGGTGGTGTAGCTTGCTTAACAGCTGGGATAATCCGCTGACTAGCAGACACTGCTACTAGGCAGAAAGTATTTCCTGTGCTAGATGCAGTTAAAAATTTGTAATTAGATAATCTCGTTGGATGCTGAGAAAGCATTCCATAGAGTCTCCTGGCACGCCATATATTATTCTCATAAAAAGCTTGGGGTAGGGGTCTAGGGGACCCTTTTATAGCCAAAATCACGGCCCTGTATCGCAATACGTCACCTAGACTGAAGATAAATGGAACTGTAGCACCCCGAGGGCTCGGTTGCCACAGAGGTATTGCACCTCACCCAGAGGTGTGATATCTCACTCTCAGGTAAGGATGGAGTGTGGATAAGGACCCCGACACCTGCATGCATTACATCACATTGCCGTGGGGCAGGGCGACTAATATGCCCCTGAGATGGGCACAACAGTCCCTGTCCCTGGATGGAGTGGGGGGAGAGAACACCGAGGAAGGGGAACCCTGTAGTGCAGGAGCAGGGAGGAAGCAGTTCCTGGGTGCATTGAGAAGGGAGTATAAAAGGTGGGCGCCATCTTAGTTCAGTGCAGAGAAGTCTGAGCAGAAGTGACAGGGAGCAGGGGCTCTGCATGAGCTCTGCTCCGGAGGCGGGCCTAGTAACAGAGGCCCAGGCCTGGAAGAGGGAGAAGGAAGGAAGAGGAGCGGAGAAGGCTCCAGGAACGAGGAACGAAGGGATCCCAGGTGTGCGGACGGGGGAGTCACCACCGCACGCCCGAATCCACCTGCGTGGGGGGGTCAGGCCAAAGGGGGAGACCGATCCCTGAAACTAGTGGAGGCGGGAAATGACCCTCAGCTAGAAACCGGAGGCTGTGACATTTTATGTGGCGCAGCCCCTCACTACACCCGCTAGGAAGGCACCACATAGGGTCAGGGAAACTGGCGCCAAGTTTACCAAGAGGAGGCCGGAGGCAGTCGGACAGAAGCATGGTCACTGGTGGGGTAAGAAAGGCCAGAGAAAGGACACACAAAGGGGGTCCTGTGAAGCGCTCCAAAGTTATCTGGGAGTTGGCCGAGCCCCTCACCTGGTGATCACAGTACGACGTGGGCAGCCGTTACCTGCAGAAGTGGTCTGGATAATAAAAACGGTGAGTAAAGGCCCTGGACTGCACCACTGACAACGTGTCGTTAATGCTGCTGCCCTGCACCATCACCCCCATCCTCCGCATACACTGCCCTGAGGCTATACTCCTCCCGTGGGGAGTTATACTACGCTCTGCTGCACCCACAACACCAGCCTCAGCGGTCTGCCATGAAGCGGCGGTTCACTCTGACCGCAATCCACGGGTGGCGTAGTCGGACATTTAAACATTAAAACCACATAAATAGTTCCGCCACTGGTTTGACCGCCCTGAGCCACGGAACCGGGTCGCCGCCACGGAGACTACAACCCCAGCATCCACCAAAAAGGGTCTGGCTCCGGGAGTCCCAAGGCCCAGGGGGCGCGTCAGAGCATTTTCATCACCTTTTGTAATCACCAATGGGAGAAGGCAGGGATGTCCTCTGTCCCCTCTCTTATACATCCTAGTGACGGAGCACCTGCTCTCATCAATTCGCCATAACCCCAATGTTAGGTGGATTGAGGTAGGAGGCACCGAGTACAAGTACTCTGCATTTGCTGATGATGTCCTGGTATATATCACTCAATCACATATATCCATCCCTGCTGTTATGGCTGAAATAGATCACTTTGTTACATGGTCAAATTTTAAAATCAATGCAGCGAAGTCTGAGGCCCTCGATGTCTCCCTCCCCAAATCCATACAGGATTCCATCCAGTGAAACTTTCCCTTTGCCTGGCCCTCACAGGGTATCAAATACTTCGGAATTCGTATTCATAGAGACCTCTCCCATCTATGTTATCTTAATTTTGGGCCCTTTATTGAACAACTCCATACAGACCACGGTGGGCAAGTAAGAACTATAAGGTTCACTACGTGAACCACTGGTGTTTTGTGGAAAAGCACATGTACCCTGTGTTCCAAATTATTATGCAAAAAGTGTTTAGGAGTGATTAGGTAAGAATTTTTTTTTTTGTCAGTTAAACTCATTGATGGTGATGTGTGTCAGGGCTCTTTATATCACTGTAAGCAATTGCAGACACCTGTGCTAATTAGTTTTGGCAGGTGTGTACAATGAAAGGCAAGACTACTTAAGAAGGCTGTCCCACATTATTAAGCAGCCTACATTTTCTGCCAAAATGAAAAAGAAAAAGGATGTGTCGGCTGCTGAGAAGCAACAAATTGTGGAGTGTTTAGGTCAAGGCATGACTACAGTCAACATTGCCAAGACACTTCATCCTGATCATCGCACAATCAAGAAGTATGTAGCTGATTCACAGTACACACGTCTGCGTGCTGATAAGGGCAAATTGAGGACTCTTTCCTACAGGCAATTAGATCAGGTTGAAAGAGCAGCGGCAAAAATGCCTTGTCATAGCAGCAGACAAGTTTTTGAAGCTGCTGGTGCCTCCAATGTCCTCCAAACAACAAGATGCGGGTCCTTCAGAGGTTTGCAGCTGTGCGTAAGCCATCCTGTCGACCTCCTCTATCCACTGTACACAAGCAGAAACGGCTCCAGTGGGCCAAACAATACATGAAGACTGACTTCAAAACTGTTTTGTTCACCGATGAGTGCCGTGCAGCGCTCGATGGTCCAGATGGATGGAGTGGAGGATGGCTGGATGAAGGACTCCCCATGCAAAAACGGCTACGGCGCCAACAAGGAGGAGGTGGAGTAATGTTTTCGGCTGGAATCATGGGGAGAGAGATTGTCGGCCCCTTTAGGATCCCTGATGGGGAAAAGATGAACTCCATAATGTATGTGGAGTTTCTCAAACAGCACTTCCTGCAATGGTTCAAGAAGAAGAACCGTGTATTCCGCATCATTTTCATGCATGATAATGCACCGTCTCATGCTGCACATAACACATCTGCATCTCTGGCTGATATGGGCATAAAAGGGGACAAACTTATGGTGTGACCCCCTTGCTCCCCTGACCTCAACCCCATTCAGAACCTCTGGAGCATCATCAAAAGGAGTGTCTATGATGGCGGGAGGTAGTTCACATCTAAGCAACAGCTCTGGGAGGGTATTCTGTCCTCATGCAAAACAATTGAAGCAGAAACTAACCAAAACTTGACAAATTCAATGGACGAGAGAGTTCAGAAGCTCCATTCGAACAAGGGGTCCTATGTGCAAATGTAACATCACCTAGAATAAAGTTTTGAGTTGAAAACTGTTTGATTTCCGTTTCTAATAACCTGCTAATGCTTATAATTTCAAAAATGACCATTTTTTTGTTCTTTATTAAAATGAAAAGGTTGAACGAAGAGTGTTGGGGATCTAAGAGTGTGGCAACCCAGTAGTCAGGATTATTTCAAATTCTGACAATCTGAGGGTCATGTTGCAGGTAGTGCAGCAAGAAGGCACTCATGTGTCTTGCGCATCTAGGAGCCCCAAAATTATTTTCCGGGCTGGATGCAGCTAAAAATTATTATTAATTTGAAAGCTGGTGGAGCTTAGTATAGATGGCCTAATAGAATCAGTACTGCAAACTGCTACAAGGTCAAAATTATTTTCCAGCCAAGATACAGATAAACATGATTAGTAATTTTAAATCTGGTGGAGTTTAGTATAGATGGCCTAATAGAATCAGTACTGCACACTGCTACAAGGCCCAAATTATTTTCCAGCCAAGATACAGATAAACATGATTAGTAATTTTAAAACTGCTGGAGTTTAGTATAGATGGCCTTATAGAATCAGTACTGCACACTGCTACAAGGCCCAAATTATTTTCCAGCCAAGATACAGATAAACATGATTAGTAATTTGAAAGCTTAAAACGGTTGGTGAGGTGATTTTAACAAATCATCAAGCTTTAAATCTCCCCAGGATGACACAGGGATAGAAAAGTCATTTCGGATCCATGATTTGTTCATCTTTATGAACGAGAGTCTGTCTACATTATCAGTGGAGAGCCGCGTGCGCTTATCTGTCAGCACACCACCAGCAGCGCTGAACACAAGTTCAGACAGAACGCTGGCTGCGGGGCACGACAAGTTCTCCAAGGCGTAAGTGGCGAGCTCCGGCCATTTATCCAGATTGGAAGCCCAAAAAGAGCAAGGGTCCTGTGACACAGTCATGGCTTCAAAGTTTACTTGGAGATACTCCTGTACCATCGTCTCTAGGCGTTGACTATGTGTCAGACTTCTTGTCTCCTGTGGCCTTGCAAAGGATGGGCAAAAAAAGTGGTGAAATGATTCCGCAAAATTGATGTTACCAGCAGATACTGTGTTTCTGTTACGTTTTGAGTGCTGAACACTCAACGGTCACACGGTTGGCAAGTTGGAACTGTGAGATTCACTACATGCACCACTAGTGTTTTGGGGAAAAGCACATGTAAGATTCTGCAACAGTCTCTGCTGATACTCCTGCATGCGTGCATCTCTTTCTATGGCAGGAATCATTTCTGCAAATTTACTTTTGTACCGGGGATCTAAGAGTGTGGCAACCCAGTAGTCAGGATTATTTCTAATTTGCACAATTCGAGGGTCATGTTGCAGGTAGTGCAGCAAGAAGGCACTCATGTGTGTTGCGCATCCAGGAGCACCAAGTTCCTGTTGTGTTGGTGGCGAGGTAACAATCATGCTTCCTTCCTCTGCCCTCTCCCCCCAACCTCGCACAACAGAAATGTGATCAAGGTCTCCCTCATCTGATGAGTCTTCCATCAGTTCGTCCTCCACTTCTTCCTGGGCTCCTGCACCTTCCTCACTAGTTTGGCTGCTACCATGCGCCCTGATAAAACCATCTCCCCCACCCTCACATGCCTGCCGCCTTGGTGCTGCCGACCGTCTGGACCTTGCAGATGTTAGCCCTTCCGCATACAACTCCTCCTCCTCTACTTCCTCCACCTCCTCTTGTGCCACCATCTGACTCCGAATTCTGTTTAACATGTGCTCCAGCATGTAAATCACCGGAATAGTCATGCTGATAATGGCATCGTCAGCACTAAACATCTTCGTCGCCATTTCAAAACTGTGCAGAAGGGTGCATAGGTCCCTGATCTGAGACCACTCCTCCATCGTGATTTGCCCCACTAGAGCTACATCATATCCTCTGGTGGGCCCAATGTTTTTCAATCTGAAACAGCTTCTCAGTGGGAGTTGTATTTCACCACAGACATATTCTTTAACTTGGTGAAAGGACTGGCATAGAGGGAAACCGTATTTTCTCCGGCTGTCATTTCTCCTTCACCATGTTCTGCCCATTGTCAAACACGTCCATGCCTGGCTGTATGTTCAGCGGTGAGAGCCACAGAACAGGCTGCTGTGTTTCAGCTTTCAACAGCTCTGCAGCGCTGGGCGGTTTGTCACCTAAGCATTAAGCATGTTATCTTCAGCACAGCCTGTTGCTGCTTGGCCAAGGCAGTGCTGCTGTGCTTTCAGCTTGTTACTGATGTGGTCATTTCGGAGACGGAGGAGGAGGTGCAGGAGCTGAACAATGTAATTACATAGAGGTTACATTGGCGACTTGGTTTTTTATGCTAAAGAATGATCCTACTGTTTTTTACGTTATTTTATACGACGAATGCATTCACCGGGGAATGTCATTTTAACCTTATCTGGCAATGTGGTGTGTGACACATCATCAGATACATCCTGTTTCATTTATGATGGAGGGACTCTGAAAGTTACAAAGCCTATTTTTAAAAGGCCATCAGGCGGTCCTCGCTATTGTTAGAGAGCCATCAGCCAGCTATGCTTTGTTGTTCCCATTATTAACGAGTGGGTCTCCTATACTGTTGTTGCATATGCAGTGAATGCAAGGGCTGTCAAAAATTCGGACGCAACACAATACCCCTTTGAAGAGACATAGATGAGGGTCTCAGTAAAAAGAAATGTTCCCATTATAAAGGAGCGGGTCTCCTATAGTGGTAATGCCCATGCTGTGACTGCAAGGGCTGCCAAAATTTGGGAAAAAACACACTAAGAATTTAAAGGCACATAGAGCAGGACCACAGTAATGAGTATGACATGTTCCCATTAGGAAGGAGATAGTCTGCTATACAGTTATAGGGTATGCAGTGAGTCCAATGGCTGACAAAATTTAGGAAAAAACCCAACTAAGAATTTAAAGACACATGGAGCAGGACCACAGTAACGAGTATGACATGTTCACATTAGAAAGGAGATAATCTGCTATACAGTTATAGGGTATGCAGTGGGTCCAACGGCTGATCAAATTTAGGAAAAGACCCCACTAAAAATTTAAAGACACAAAGAGCAGGACCACAGTAATGAGCATGACATGTTCACATGCAGTTATAGCGTATGCAGTGAGTCCAACGGCTGACCAAATTTAGGAAAACCCCCACTAAGAATTTAAAGACACATAGAGCAGGGCCACAGTAACGATAAAATCCCATTAGAAAGGAGAGAGTCTGCTATACAGTCATAGGGTATGCAGTGAGTCCAACGGCTGACCAAATTTAGGAAAAACCCCACTAAGAATTTAAAGGCACATAGCGCCACAGTAACGACAAATTCCCATTAGAAAGGAGAGGGTCTCCCATAATGTTGGCCTATGCAGTGAATGCAAGGGCTGCCAAAAATTCGGACGCATCCCAATATCCTTTTGAAGAGACATAGATCAGGGTCTCAGTAAAAAAAATGTTCCCATTATAAAGGAGCAGGTCTCCTATAGTGGTAATGCCCAATTCGGGAAAAACCCCACTAAGAATTGAACCCCTTTAAAGCCTGGGCGTAATAGTGTGCACCAGGTCATCACCCCCAGTTCAGTGAGGGCTCCGGCGCTGAGCCCGCACTGAACCGGGCACATGACAGCTGATTTATACAGCTGACGTGCCCGCAACAGCCGCGGGTGGAATCGCGATCCATTCGCAGCTGTTAACCATTTAAATGCCGCTGTCAAACTTTGACAGCGGCATTTAAGAGTGCAGCGCCGGAAGCGCGTCACTTACCCCGCCCAACGGTGACCCGGTCACGTGATCGCGATTCACTGATGGATGGGCATGACAACCCTGGGTCTGCAGCAGACCCTGTGGTTGTCATGTAATGATCGCTAAGAGCGCCACCTAGTGGTCGGCGCTCATAGCACAGTAGCATTTCTGCTACATAGAGGTGATCTGCTCATCACCTCTATGTAGCAGAGGCGATCGGACAGTAACTGCTTCTAGTCTCCTATAGAGACTATAGAAGCAACCAAAAAGTGTAAAAAAAATGTTTTTAAAAATATTAAAAAAATTAAAAATATATAAAAGTTAAAATCAGTCCCCATTCGCCACTTTCAAAATAAAATACTAAAAAAAAAACCCACATACACATTTTTGGTATCTTTGCGTTCAGAATCGCCCGATCTATCAATATAAAAAAAGAATTAATCCAAACGGTAAACGGCGTAATGAAAAAAAAATTCTAAACTCCAGAATTACATTTTTTGGTCGCCGCAACTTTGCAATAAAATGCAATAACAGGCGACATCGAATATACCCCAAAATGTTAGCAATAAAACCTTCAGCTCAGAGCGCAAAAAATAAGCCCTCACCCTGTTCCAGATCCTGAAAAATGGTGACACTACGGGTCTTGGAAAGTAATGCCTTTTTTTTTTTTTTAGCAAATTTAGCTTTTTATTTTCACCACTTAAATAAAAAAGAACCTATAAATGTTTGGTATCTACAAACTCGTAATGAACTTGAGAATAAGAATGGCAAGTCAGTTTTAGCATTCAGTGAACGTGGTAAAAAAACTAAAAAAAAAACATCTGCGGTATTGCACTTTTTTTGCAACTTCACCGAACTTGGAATTTTTTTCCCGTACACAATATGGTAAAACCAGTAATGTTGTTCAAAAGTACAACTCGTCCCGAAAAAATAAGCACTCACACAGCCATATTGACGGAAAAAAAAATGCTATGGCTCTGGGAACAAAGGAAGCAAAAAACGAAAATGCAAAAACGGAAAATCCCAGGTTTCTTTAGGGGTTAAAGACACATAGAGCAGGGCCACAGTAACGACAAATTCCCATTAGAAAGGAGAGAGTCTGCTATACAGTAATAGGGTATTCAGTGAGTTCAATGACTGACCAAATTTAGGAAAAACCCCACTAAGTATTTAAAGACATATTGAACAGGGCCACAGTAACGAGTACGACATGTTCCCATTAGAAAGGAGAGAGTCTGCTATACTGTTATAGGGTATGCAGTGAGTCCAACGGCTGACCAAATTAAGGAAAAACCCAACTAAGAATTTAAAGACACATAGAGCAGGGCCACAGTAATGACAAATTCCCATTAGAAAGGAGAGGGTCTCCCATAGTGTTGGCCTATGCAGTGAATGCAAGGGCTGCCAAAAATTGGGAGGCACTCCAATGCCCCTTTGAAGAGACTTAGAGGGCCTCATAGAAAAATGTTCCCATTAGAAAGGAGCGGGTCTCCTATACTTGTAATGCCCATGCACTAAGTGTATGGGCTGACAAACATTTACCCCTGGGGGATATACATGAACATACTGTATAAAAAAATTTTTTTACCGGCATCATAAACACCCTTTAAAAAAATTATGTGGGTGTTGCATCACGGACCACGGTCATCCTGGTGATATGGTGGTGGAGGATGAGGATAAGGAGAAGGAGGAGGACAAGAGCAAACATTCAAAATCTGGAAGCATATGTGACACCCCAGGGGTCTGGTTGTCACAGTGATAGAGATATTACGTCTGAGAGCAGGTGGGAGGTCCTTTGGTCAGGGATCCTGTGCATGCCACACCTCCTGCCCAGCCTTGGGAGGGGAAGAACTTCCCCTGTATAAACCCGGGGCTGAGGCAGGGTAGGGAGTCCAGGAAGAGTAGAGACAAGAGCAGCATAGGAAGCAGCAGAGTCACAAGGAGTCAGGGGCTGGCAGCTAAAGAGCTCGCCCTGACTAAGAAGATTCTTTACCGGACCCGGAGTCCGAGGCTGTGGGGACTAACTTCTACCCAGCAGCAGAATCCGTCAGGCAGGGGATTTCAGGTCCCCTGGCCCAGAAGCCCGAAGGCCCGGTCACACGCGTGGGACCAGCACCGCCATCGTGGAGCGGAAGCCATTAGAAGGCCCCGAGTCACCGGCCATACGGGTGAGCACCACACGGTACACTCAGGGACGTGGGCTACTTACATCAGCTTCTAGCAAGGTAGCCAGAAGAGTACAGTCAGCTTGGGAGGCCTACAACTACGCCTGGCCAGGGGAGATCCCATCTGCTCAAGGACTGACCAGGCCCCGTTCGCTAGCAAGTACTCCGGGAGGGTCTATCGTTGTTACCAGTAAAGACCCTGAACGCTACCATACCGTCTCTGAGTGGTTCCTGCTACCCCCATCATCCACGTCGGCTGCCCTGAGGCCATACCCCTCCCGTTGGGGGTTATACTATCACGCTGCACCATCCTTCCACCGGCCTCAGCGGTCTGCCCTGCAGCAGCAGCCCCCTGGCTGCATTCAACGGGTGGCGTAGTCATCAACCATTTTCTACCGCTAACAGACTGCCGTCCAGTTTGACTCCCTGGGCACGGACCGGGTCACCGCCACGAGACTACAACCCTAAACAGATCCGGCTCCGGGTAAGCTCCCGCGTGCGCAACGCAGCGCGACACAGGCCCAGGGGCGCGTCAACTTTGGCGTAGTCGGCAGGATCACGTGCCCGCAACCACCGGGTACTGCGTGCCTGAAAAGCAAAGACTGTTCAAACTTACCAGTGGTGAAGATTCCCGCCATCGGTGAAGATTCCCGCCATCCGGCGCCATCTTCAGCCTTCTTCCCGCCATCGGTGAAGTTTCCCGCCATCCGGCGCCATCTTCAGCCTTCTTCCCGCCATCCGTGGAGTTTTCCCGCCATTGGACGCCATCTTGAGGACGCCGCGCGGGAAGAAGAGGGGCGTGGACTCCGAAAGCGCGCGAGAACTGAAGCCCCGCCTCACGTCCGGACGTTGCGTAAGGTCCTGGAAGGAGCCCAGCAGACGCCGACGTCACAGGAGCGCGACGGAAGGTCCTCAACCCTGACGATCCACTGCGGAGCCGCGGCCTACGGAACAGGATCATCGCAAGGTAGGCCACGGTCCACTAGGGGGGAGGAAGATGTCGGATACGGAGGAGAGCTCCACTGCCTCAACCCCCGCCAGCGCTACCGCTGTTGCAGTTATGCCCTTCACCATGCCCTATATCCCGGGAGCAGCTTGGCTACCCCAGTACTCAGGGGAGTCACATACCCTGCATGACTTTAGAGAAAAGCTGGATAGCCTCTTCCAGGTGTACCCCCTCACAGAAGAGCAAAAAGTGAGCATCCTGGTGGCCCAACTAACTGGGGCAGCCAAAAGGGAAGTAAAATCCTGGCCACCTGGGAGGAAGACTGTCGCAGGGATACTAACCCGGCTGAAGGACACATTTGATACCCGCACCTCAGCCGAGATTAAACTTAGATTCTACGGGTGCAAGCAGCGAGCGCATGAGAGTATAAGGGACTATGCACTCAACCTACAAGAGGCCCTGAGGGCCATTAAGCAGACCGACCCTAATGGAGTGGGAAACGAGGACAGGCTGTTGACTGAACAATTTATAGAGGGTTTATATTGCAATGCCCACCGCACCCAGTTGCGGGCAATGGCCTTACAGGACCCTCATCTAGAATTTGCACAGTTCAAGGACAGAGCCATCCGGGTGCTCCGAGAACCGGCACCAGGTGGCGTTGTGACCCACAGACGCCCCACTACCACTTACTACCAGGAGGCGGCGCCCTTGTCAGCAGGGCCTGTGGGAGCTGATGCGCAGGCTTTGGACAATGACCCGGCTCCAGACCTACACCATCAGGTCCAAGAGCTAGCTAAAAGCGTTGCTGCGCTAACCCGAACTGTGCAGTCTTTACAGGTTTCCACTCCAGGGAAGATCCAGCTGGCATCCGGACCGGAGGACATCCCGTGGCGTCGACCAAGGAGGACCCCACCGGCCAGAGGAAGACCCAGTGACCGATACAGCGAGGACGGACGACCCATCTGCCGCCGCTGCAATCAACCCGGACATATGGAAAGGTACTGTTCTTTAAACGGGCACAACCTGGGGTAGAGGGCCAACCCCCAGGAAAAAGATCACCAGGCCCATCGAACTGGCGCGACAGATATGTGGGAGGACGTCCAGTCTTGCCTGTGGTACTGGATGGCATTCCCATGAGTGCCCTACTGGACACCGGGTCACAGGTCACCACCATCCCGTACGTGCTCTTCAAGCAGTACTGGAATGACTCGGATATTACCCGCTACCCTGACGACGACTTGAGTATCATCGCCAGCAATGGTCAGCCCGTGCCACAGATCGGATTTAAAGAGGTGACCATCAAAATTGGTAGAGTCGAACTGGCCGCACAGGGACTGATCATTGTAGATATTGACAAACATGAGAGTCACCCAAAAATAACTCTAGGAACTAATGTAATTGAAAATTGTCTTGCAGAGGTGATTTTCCTTTTACAGCAGGTTGCCAAGAATGCCAGCTCCGGCGAGCAGCGGGTGCTCCAGAAAGAGATCCGGGCACTGATGCAACGGCAACAAGTGGAACTCTCCGGCGGTGAGATTGGTAGCGTAAGAATGTGTGACCCTTTTCCTATTGCCATGCCCCCAAAAAGTGAAATGATGATTTGGTGCCGGGCAGCTATTGGTCTGAGAGGTAGAGATTACCAGGCAATGGTAGAACCAGTTTACTCAGACAGTAGGCCCACCATTTTGACAGCACGGGGGGTGGTCAATGTACGCCATGGGAGGGTGCCCGTTCGCATAATAAATATCGGGGAGAGGGAAGTGTACCTGCCCCGGTATGCCACGCTAGCCAAATTATATACCACTAATCAAAATTCTATACAATCTGTGGAACCCTTGCCTCCATCTCACCCGGAGGAAGGTAACGGCTCTAAGAAAGACATGGAGGACTGGTGTCAGCAACTACATCTGGGTACTGACTCCACTCCCTCACACCAGAAACAAGGAGTCTATCGGGTGGTTCAAGAGTATGAGAGAGTGTTTAGTAAACACCCGTTAGACTTCGGGCGAGTCAAGGGGGTAGAACACCGCATCCCCACGGGAGATCATCCTCCCATAAAAGAGAGGTATCGACCCGTACCCCCTGCACATTACCAACACGCCAAGGGGATGCTTAGAGACATGAAGGAGGCTGGGGTAATCCGGGATAGCTGTAGCCCCTGGGCAGCCCCACTAGTTTTAGTCAAAAAGAAAGACAACACCATGAGGATGTGTGTAGATTACCGGAAAATCAACCGTATCACACACAAGGATGCGTACCCCTTACCAAGGATAGAGGAGTCATTGGCTGCTTTAAGATCTGCTAACTTCTTCTCTACCTTGGATCTCACTAGCGGGTACTGGCAGGTTCCTGTAGCAGAGGCGGACCGGGAGAAGACCGCATTAACCACCCCGATGGGACTTAGCGAGTTCACCTGCATGCCGTTCGGACTCTGCAACGCCCCAGGAACCTTCCAACGATTAATGGAGTGCTGTCTGGGCCACAGAAACTTCGAGACGGTCCTGTTGTACCTGGACGATGTCATCGTATACTCCAAAACTTATGAGGACCACCTGAAACACCTGGCGGAGGTGTTCGAAGCTCTGGCGAGTTACGGCCTAAAGGTGAAACCCTCCAAGTGTCACCTCCTGAAACCAAAGGTGCAATACCTGGGACACGTGGTGAGCGCTGACGGAGTGGCTCCTGACCCCGATAAGATCACCGCAATTAAGGGATGGCCAAGCCCCTCCAGCGTAAAAGAAGTGCGGCAGTTCCTAGGGTTGGTAGGCTACTACCGAAGGTTTATTCCCGGTTTCACCAAAAAGGCAGCACCTATGCAGGACCTCCTGATAGGCCAGTCCCGGAAGGCCAAGAACCAGAAGCCGCCCTTCAAATGGGAAAAGCTAGAAGAAGAGTCCTTCCGCCAGCTGAAGATGGCCCTCACGGGGGATGAAATCTTGGCGTACCCGGACTATAGCCAGCCCTTCATCCTCTACACCGACGCCAGTAACATCGGGCTAGGAGCCGTACTGTCCCAGATTCAGCAGGGGAGAGAACGAGTAATCTCCTATGCCAGCCGAAAACTGCGACCCACCGAAAGGAACCCCGAAAATTACAGCTCATTTAAGCTAGAGTTCCTGGCCGTGGTATGGGCAGTCACCGAGCGCTTTAGGCATTACCTCGCTTCTTCCCGGTTCACCGTATACACGGATAACAACCCGCTGACACACCTGGACACGGCAAGACTCGGTGCCCTGGAGCAGAGGTGGATGGCCCGTCTGTCCAACTACGAGTTCACAATTAAATACCGGGCAGGGCGCTCCAATACCAACGCGGACGCCCTGTCCAGGATGCCCAACCTGCCGGACGGAGGAGAAGATCCGGAGGGACTGGAAGAAGTTGAACTCCCTGCGTTCCACCGTCATGGGACTATCCAGTATTCCCACCGGGTAAGGAGTAAGCAGGCTGCTACGTTGAACCCCTTACCTCACTACAACTGGGCGGAAACGCAAGACAGCGACCCTGCCGTCCGACTGGTGAAGGAGATGCTGACTCGCCCGGAGGCTAGCCTGGAATCAGACGCTCCAGAGGAAGCCAAACAACTATGGGCAGAGAAGAGTCGACTGTTCCTTTACAAGGGGAAGTTGTGCCGCAGAATGGTTAACTCCAGGACGCATGAACTACTCTGGCAAGTAGTGGTGCCACGAAGAGACGCAGCCATGGTGATGGAGGCATACCACGACGGAGCTGGACACTTCGGGTGGAAAAAGCTGGAGTTCCTGCTGCGCGAGCGGTTCCACTGGGTAGGCATGAGGGGAACCATCGAGAAGTGGTGCAGAGACTGTGGCCCGTGCAATCTGAGAAGGAAGGACCGGGCCAGCCAGAAGACTCCCCTGCAGTCCATCGTCACCCGGCAACCGTTGGAACTGGTAGCCTTGGATCATGTAAAACTGACCCCCAGCAGAAGTGGCTACGTCTACGCGTTAACCATCGTGGATCATTACTCCCGGTTTCTGGTTGTCGTCCCCGTCAAGGACTTAACGGCTCGAACAGCAGCTAGAGCCTTCCAGCAGCACTTTTGCCGTCCACACGGGTACCCGGACCAAGTGCTGACGGACCAGGGACCTGCCTTTGAAGCGGAGGTCTTCCAGGAATTCTGCAATCTGTATGGCTGCCGGAAGATAAGGACGACACCCTACCATCCGCAAACTAATGGACTTTGTGAGAAAATGAACCAGGTGGTAATGGATCTTCTAAAAACGTTGCCCCTGGAAGAACGCAGTCTGTGGCCTGAGAAGTTGCCCGATCTGGTGGACCTATACAACCACATCCCGGTAGGTTCCACCAACTGTACCCCGGCTTACCTAATGAGGGCAAGACCTGGTAAGTTACCTGTTGACCTGGAAATGGGAGTCCTGACGCCCGAGGACACTTCACCAGAAACGGACTGGGACACAGAGAGGCAGCAGCAGTACCGGAAAGTACAGGAGAGCGTGGAGCGAAGTCTCTGTCAGGCTAGGGAAAGACAAGAGAAGACTTACAACCAGTATGCTCCCGCTGTTCCCCTGGTACCCGGAGAGCAGGTCTTGAAGAGGAAGAGACGGCTCCACAAGTTGGACGACCAGTGGGAGAAGGACCCGTACACCGTACTGCCCTCAAGCCACGAGAACCCGAAGGTCTGTACCATCAGTAAAGACGGAGGGGAAACCACAGCCATTGTATCCCGGGACCACCTGAAGAAGTGCCCCGAACAACTGAGGAACCCTGAGGAGGAACAGGAAGACCATCGACCCGTGGAAGAAAGGGAAGATATGGTTAGTACCGTGCTCGGGGACTTCCCTCGGTCTTGGACTCAAGTCAATGGTGCAGTTGTGGTACCCGTACTCACCTTCCTCCAACCATCATCCCAAGAACCTACGGAGCAACGGGTAGAGCTGGAAGAGCAGCCGGTCCAGGAGGCAGAAGACTCCACCCAAGCGGAACAGGAGAATCCACCCTCTGCTTATAGTGAGCCTGCCGTACCCCTAGTGAGACAAAGAGCCGGTAGACAGCTGCCCAGTTTACCCTTGACAGCTCCTACACCCTGTAGTTCAGGGCCAGACAGTCAGCTCCGTAGGTCCACTAGGGCCACTAGAGGCCAGTTACCCGCACGTTGGAGGATCTAAATGTTTAAGTTGTTTTACAATGTTTACCTGTTTATTGTTGCTTGTGTGTAATTTTGTGTTTCTAGTTGTTTTTAGGAGTCTTCGGTGGATTTACCGGGAATCCTTTGTATATAGTTGGAGCGTAACCCAGGATGGACTAGAGACTGTTAAGGACTCGGGGTAGGACAGACCCCTACCTGGTTACGTCTCCCTGTGTTGGTGAAATGGACACCTTTGCTTTTCTTCAAAGACTGCACCCGGTTGCGGACATCCGTGACCATCTTATTGTGTTTCCTTATTGTATTTTATTGTTCTTTGATATACCTTGTTATATTTTTCTAAAAAGTGTTTAGTCCCGGAGTACTAAATTTCACTAGGGGGGAGTGTGACACCCCAGGGGTCTGGTTGTCACAGTGATAGAGATATTACGTCTGAGAGCAGGTGGGAGGTCCTTTGGTCAGGGATCCTGTGCATGCCACACCTCCTGCCCAGCCTTGGGAGGGGAAGAACTTCCCCTGTATAAACCCGGGGCTGAGGCAGGGTAGGGAGTCCAGGAAGAGTAGAGACAAGAGCAGCATAGGAAGCAGCAGAGTCACAAGGAGTCAGGGGCTGGCAGCTAAAGAGCTCGCCCTGACTAAGAAGATTCTTTACCGGACCCGGAGTCCGAGGCTGTGGGGACTAACTTCTACCCAGCAGCAGAATCCGTCAGGCAGGGGATTTCAGGTCCCCTGGCCCAGAAGCCCGAAGGCCCGGTCACACGCGTGGGACCAGCACCGCCATCGTGGAGCGGAAGCCATTAGAAGGCCCCGAGTCACCGGCCATACGGGTGAGCACCACACGGTACACTCAGGGACGTGGGCTACTTACATCAGCTTCTAGCAAGGTAGCCAGAAGAGTACAGTCAGCTTGGGAGGCCTACAACTACGCCTGGCCAGGGGAGATCCCATCTGCTCAAGGACTGACCAGGCCCCGTTCGCTAGCAAGTACTCCGGGAGGGTCTATCGTTGTTACCAGTAAAGACCCTGAACGCTACCATACCGTCTCTGAGTGGTTCCTGCTACCCCCATCATCCACGTCGGCTGCCCTGAGGCCATACCCCTCCCGTTGGGGGTTATACTATCACGCTGCACCATCCTTCCACCGGCCTCAGCGGTCTGCCCTGCAGCAGCAGCCCCCTGGCTGCATTCAACGGGTGGCGTAGTCATCAACCATTTTCTACCGCTAACAGACTGCCGTCCAGTTTGACTCCCTGGGCACGGACCGGGTCACCGCCACGAGACTACAACCCTAAACAGATCCGGCTCCGGGTAAGCTCCCGCGTGCGCAACGCAGCGCGACACAGGCCCAGGGGCGCGTCACATATACCCATGTGTGGGTGTGAAAAGGTGCATGGGAACACACCTCCCAAAAAAAACACTGGATTTGAGTTAATGTTACGCTGCTATCATTCGGTGGTGTTGAGAAGTCTGGCCCAATCCAGCACTTGTTCATTATTTAAGAGTCAGCTTGTCAGCATTTTCAGTTGACAGGCGGATGCGCTTATCAGTTACACCACCACCAGCGGCACTAAAAACCCACTCTGATAAAACGTTGGCGGCAGGGCAGGCCAGGACCTCCAAGGCATAGAGAGCCAGTTCATTCCACGTATCCACCTTGGATACCCAATAATTAAAAGGCACAGAGGAATCACGGAGGATGTTGCTCCTGTCGGCAAGGTACTTCCTCAGCATCTTCCCAAACTTTACACTCCTTGTGAGAGTACCCCACGCTTCAGGGCTTGTGCGATGGAAGGGGCTGAGAAAATTCTCCCAGAACTTTGACAGTGTTCCCCTGCCTCTGCTGGATTGGAGTTGTGTCGCTCTCACCTGTAGTCCTTGGTTATCCAATGAACTATGACCTCTGCCGCCAGCGTTTTTAGATGGGAAATTTTTTAATAGTTCCGCAACAAGGGCCTTCTGGTACTGCCTCATTTTTGAAGACCTGTCTGCCTCAGGAATAAGAGATATAAAGTTTTCCTTGTACAGTGGGTTTAGAAGTGGCACCAACCAGTAATAACTGTCACCCAAAATTTTCAGAACGCGAGGGTCATGGGAAAGGCAGTGTAACATAAACTCAGCTATGCGTGCCAGACTGCTAACAGGCAAGACTTCCATGTCCTCACCAAGAGGACGATTGACCATGCTCTCCTCCTCCTCCTCTCAGTCCTCAGGCCATCCACGCTGAGCAGATGGTATGACAGTTGTGCAGGTGTTACCGTCCATAGCACATGAAACTAGCTTCAGTTCTTCCTCCGCCTCCTCCTCCTCATTGTCACCCAATCCACTTTGGGATGAGATGAGGCTGGGCTGTGTGTAATCACCCTGTATGGTTCCTTGCTCCATCTAATCGTGCTCCGCCTTCAATGCATCCTCTTTGATCATAAGTAGAGAGGGTTTCAGAAGACAGAGAAGCGGGATGGTGATGCTAATTATGGCGTCATCACCACTCACCATCTTGGTGGAGTCCTCAAAGTTTTGGAGGATGGTACATATGTCTGACATCCATGGTACTCAACAACTGCCCTCTTCTGCTCACAAATCCTTCCCAACATCTGCAGTGTAGAGTTCCAACGCGTGGGGACATCACACACCAGTCTGTGAGCCGGAAGCTGCAAACGCTGCTGAAGCACGGCAAGGGTGGCGGAAGCTGTAGCTGACTTTCTTAAATGGGCACACAAGAGGCGTACTTTGACAAGCAGATCTGGCAGCTCCGGGTAGGATTTAAGAAATCGCTGAACCACGAGGTTAAGCACATGGGTCAGGCATGGTACGTGTGTGTGCTCGCCTCAGAGCCGCCACCAGGTTTCGGCCATTGTCACACACGACCATGTCTGAGTGTAGGTTCAGCGGTGTGAGCCACAGATCTGCTTACTCTTTCAGAGCTGTCCACAACTCTTCAGCATTGTGCGGTTTGTCATCTAAGCATATTAGCTTCAACACAGCCTGTTGCCGCTTGGCCGAGGCAGTGCTGCAGTGCTTCCAGCTTGTGACTAATGTGTTCATTTCGGAG
The DNA here is from genome assembly GCF_046119375.1 of Phyllobates terribilis. Classification (NCBI taxonomy): domain Eukaryota; kingdom Metazoa; phylum Chordata; class Amphibia; order Anura; family Dendrobatidae; genus Phyllobates; species Phyllobates terribilis. Next base: position 14,848,236 of record NW_027362769.1, on the reverse strand, counting down.
ATGGAGGTTGAAGAGGAGGAGGAGGCTGAGGAGAATGAGGTGCAGGAGAAGTAGACTGTGGGGGCAACCCTGATTGACCTAGGGCCTGGGATCCTTGACATCAGGAAAACGTGTTCCGTCCCAAGGTCCGTCTGGGTCCCGGCTTCCACTATGTTAACCCAGTGTGCCGTCAGCGAGATGTACCGTCCCTGCCCACAAGCACTTGTCCACGTGTCCGTGATTAGGTGGACTTTCCCGGTAAATGCATTGTTGAGGGCATGGCTAATGTTTTGGGACACGTGCTTGTGTAATGCGGGGACTGCACACCGGGAGAAATAGTGACGGCTGGGGACCGAGTACCGAGGAACGTCCGCTGCCATCAGGTTGCAGAATGCTTCCGTCTCCACGAGCCTAAAAGGCAACATTTCTAGCGCAAGCAGTCATGAAATGTGGGAATTTAGTAGTGTGGCCTGTGGGGCGTTGACTGCGTATTTGCGCTTGCGTTCCAAGGACTGGGGAATGGACAACTGAACGCTGCGCTGGGACAAGGATGTGGACATGCTTCTTGATGCTGCTACTTGAGAGTGTGCTATGACAGGTGCAGGGCAGGAGGCATCTTCGCATGCACCCTGGACAGGGGATTGGCTTGCATGCACAACAGTGGAAGAAGCAGTGGTGCCATCCGCATACACTGTTCCTGGACCCTGGGGTTCGGCCCACAAAGTCGGGTGCTTTGCTGCCATGTGCCTGATCATGCTGGTGGTGGTCAGGCTGCTAGTTTTGCCACCCCTGCTGATGCTGGGCTGGCAGGTGGTGCAAATGGCCTTTTTGGGGTTATCAGCAGAGTGTTTAAAAAACAACTAGACTCGGGAAAACCTAACAGTTGCACTTGCAACTTTCTTCGTGTTGGTGTTACGGGGAACGGTTGCCTGCCTTCTGTCTGCGGCCACCACATTGCTTTTTCCTGCCTGTTGGGGTGCTTTGCCTTCCTCCTCCTTTTTGCTGCTCTTCTCGCTCTGCATGTCCTGCTGCCAGGTTGGGTCAGTTACTATATCATCCACCACCTCGTCTTCCATTTCCGCTCTCTGGTCCTCCTCCTGACTTTCTGGCAATTGTGTTGCATCATCGTCCACCTCTTGTGACACTTTCCTATCGTTGCCTTCATGTGACTGTGGCTGCTCAAATATTTTGGCATCGCTACATGCGATCTACTCTTGCCCCACTTCAAGTGGACCGGGCAAGAGACCAGAATATATAAATGGAATCGTGAACAGCTCTTCAGAGTGTCCAAGTCTGGGATCAGCTGTCTCCTGGAACTCGGCATGGTGGGAGGAAGGAGTTTCAGGGTGAGGAATATGCTGTCCATACTCACAGCTACTGAGACTTGACCATGTGGAAGACAAGTTGTTGGTATTGGTGGCTAAGTGACTGGAAGCATTATCTGCTATCCAACCAATAACCTTTTCACTCTGCTCTGTGTTTAATAGTGGTGTTGTGCAGTCCCCTATTAATTGGGACAGGAAGGTCGAGTGAGAAGATGTTGGTGTTTGTTGTGGCACAATTTCAGCTTGCCCACGGGCTCGGCCTCCGCATGCACCATCAACATCATGTCCAGTTCCCCTTCCCTTGCCACGTGCCTTGCCCATTTTAAATGGAGGACAATATCTTCCACGCTCACTACAAATGACTGAATTTGAAGCGAACTTATATGTGATCCGTGTGACGGAGAAAATACAGTTTTAAATAGCTGGCCTTTAGGTAACTATTTTGAACAGCAAACTGGTGTCAATTGCTTCCCTGACACACTGAAAAAATTTTTAATGGACGGCAGAAATGGCAGTATTTTCTGAAAACATATATGTGATCCGTGTGATGGAGAAAACACAGTTTTAAATAGCTGGCCTGTAGGTAACCATTTTGAACAGCAAACTGGTGTCAATAGCTTCACTGACACACTGAAACAAATTTTTAATGGAGGTCAGAAATGGCAGTATTTTCTGAAAACATATATGTGATCCGTGTGAAAGAAACTACAGTTTTAAATACCTGGCCTGTAGGTAACTATTTTGAACAGCAAACTGGTGTCAATTGCTTCACTGACAAACTGAAAAAAAAATTTAATGGAGGCAAGAAATGGCAGTATTTTCTGAAAACGTATATGTGATCCGTGTGACGGACAAACCACAGTTTTCAATAGCTGGATTTTTAGCGCTGTAATATGGAAAAGACCTGGCTGTATTCTGCCATGCCAACAAGCAAATGGCTTAGAAAAACGGTGTTCTCTGGATTGCTTTTTAAACAAATAATGAGGATTAAGATCCAAAAAAAAATTATTCCTGGCCCATGAGACCTGGGCCTATTTCTAGAAATATCTAAAAGCAGAAGCAGACAAAACTGGAATGGAGCCTCTTGTGCTATGTGCACTGCAGTCTGCTACATACCCTTCCTGCCTGCCTATTTACACTGCCTGCCTGATATATCTCTGCAGATGGATTAGTCCTCAGAAGGACTGTTTGTTGAGATGCATATGTGTCTCTAATATACACTGCTCAAAAAAATAAAGTGAAAACTCAAATAACACATCCTAGATCTGAATGAATGAAATATTCTCATTGAATACTTTGTTCTGTGCAAAGTTGAATGTGCTGACAACAAAATCACACAAAAATCATTAATGGAAATCAAATTTATTAACCAAAGGAGTCTTGGATTTTGAGTCACCCCCAAAATTAAAGTGGAAAAACACACTACAGGCTGATCCAACTTTGATGTATTATCCTTAAAACAAGTCAAAATGAGGCTCAGTATTGTATGTGGCCTCCACATGCCTGTATGACCTCCCTACAATGCCTGGGCATGCTCCTGATGAGGTTGCGGATGGTCTCCTGTGGGATCTCCACCCAGACCAGGACTAAAGCATCCGCCAACTCCTGGACAGTCTGCGGTGCAGCGCGACGTTGGTGGATGGAGTGAGACATGATGTCCCAGATGTTCTCAATCGAATTCAGGTCTGGGGAACAGGCGGGCCAGTCCATAGCTTCAATGCCTTCATCTTGCAGGAACTGCTGACACACTCCAGCCACATGAGGTCTGGCATTGTCTTGCATTAGGAGGAACCCAGGGCCAACCTCACCAGCATATGGTCTCACAAGGGGTATGAGGATCTCACCTCGGTACCTAATGGCAGTCAGGCTACCTCTGTCGAGCACATGGAGGGCTGTGCGGCCCTCCAAAGATGTTCCACCCCACACCATTACTGACCCACTGCCAAACCGGTCATGCTGAAGGATGTTGCATGCAGCAGATCGCTCTCCACGATGTCTCCAGACTCTGTCATGTCTATTACATGTGCTCAGTGTGAACCTGCTTTCATCTGTGATGAGCACAGGGCGCGAGTGGCGACTTTGTTAATCCTGGTGTTCTGTGGCAAATGCCAAGCGTTCTGCACGGTGTTGGGCTGTGAGCACAACCCCCATCTGTGGATGTCAGGCCCTCATACCACCCTCATGGAGTCGGTTTCTAACCATTTGTGCAGACTCATGCACATTTGTGGCCTACTGGAGGTCATTTTGCAGGGCTCTGGCAGTGCTTCTCCTGTTCCTCCTTGCACAAAGGCGGAGGTAGCGGTCCTGCTGCTGGGTTGTTGCCCTCCTACGGCCCTCTCCATGTCTCCTGGTGTACTAGCCTGCCTCCTGGTAGCGCCTACAGCCTCTGGATACTACACTGACAGACACAGCAAACCTTTTTGCCACAGCTCGCATTGATGTGCCATCCTGGTTGAGCTGCACTACCTGAGCAACTTCTGTGGGTTGTAGAGTCCGTCTCATGCTATCACGAGTGTGAAAGCACAACCAACATTCAAAAGTGACCAAAACATCAGCCAGAAAGCATTGGAACTGAGATGTGGTCTGTGGTCCCCACCTGCCGAAACACTCCTTTACTTGAGGGTGTCTTGATAATTGCCAATAATTTCCATTGATTGTCTATTCCATTTGCACAGCAGCATGTGAAATTGATTGTCAATCAGTGTTTGATTGATTGTCAATCAGTGGACAGTTTGATTTCACAGAAGTTTGATTTACTTGGAGATATATTCTGTTGTTTAAGTGTTCCCTTTATTTTTTTGAGCAGTGTAGTTTGGTATGCCTACACTAACTAGAAACAAGCAAATCTCTCCCTATCTCAGCAGTACCTCTCTCTACACTGTCTGATTCCGTAGTGACTTTGCCGAGCATGGCGGCGCCAGGTCTGATATAGACCTGATGGCGCTGTGCGGCCAGCCAATCACTGTAATGCCACAACCAACATGGCTGCAGAATTACAGTGAGTGGCAGGCAATCCCTGCATGTTCATTGGCTCTGTAAAGAGCGTCAAACATGCAGAGATGAGACCCGAGCTCCCGCAGGGTAACCCCGGAAATACTCGCCGAGCACCGAGCATCTCAAGCAGTGAGATGCTAGGGAAAGCAGCGAGCAGCAGTGAGCATGCTCGCTCATCACTACATCTGACTCATCCCACTGTAACAAATATTTGCAGACATAACCCCAGGTATCAAGGGCCAGGGCAAATTTTTTATTTATCTTAATTTTTTTAATTATTATTATTATTATTATATTTTTATTATAGCGCCATTAATTCCATGGCGCTGTACATGTTTAAAAGGGTTCAAAAGTACAATAATTTGAACAAAAATGAATCAGCGACTGGTACAGGAGGAGAGAGGACCCTGCCCGTGAGTGCTCACAATCTACAAGGTATGGGTGAGGATACCTTAGGTGAGGGTAGAGCTGGTCGTGCTATGGTATGGTGGAGCAATGGTTACTGCAGGTTATAGGCTTGTCGGAAGAGGTGGGTCTTCAAGTTCCTTTTGAAGGTTTCCATGGTAGGCAAGAGTCTGATATGTTGGTGTAGAGAGTTCCAGAGTAGGGTGGATATACAGGAGAAATCTTGTATGCGATTGTGGGAAGAAGAGATAAGAGGGGAGTAGAGCAGGAGATCTTGTGAGGATCGGTGGTTGCGTGCAGGTATGTGCCGGGAGACTATGTCACAGATATATGGAGGAGACAGGTTGTGGATGGCTTTATATTCCATGGTTATGGTTTTTAACTGGAGTCTCTGGGCAATGGGGAGCCAGTGAAGGGATTGACAAAGAAGGAGAGGCCGGGGAATAGCGGAGGGACAGGTGGATTAGTTGGGCAGCAGAGTTTAGGATAGATTTCAGGGGTGCGAGAGTGTTAGAAGGGAGGCTACAGAGTAGGAGGTTGTAGTAGTCGAGGCTAGAGATGATGATGGCGTGCACTAGTGTTTTTGCAGATTCATGGTTGAAGAATGTGCGGATCTGGGAAATATTTTTGAGTTGGAGTCGGCAGGAAGTGGGAATGGTGTGAATATGAGGTTTGAAGGAGAGATTCTGGTTATTTGCTTAAAAAGCAATCCAGAGTACACAATTTTTCTGCTCCATTTGATTGTTAGTAGTGATGAGCGAACGTGCTCGCCACTACTCGGTACTCGCCCGATCCTGGTTGTGGGCATTTCAGTGATTGGCTGGCGGCACAGTGTCATCAGGTCTATATAAGACCTAGCGCTGCTATGCTCACCACAGTCTTCCCTGGAATCAGGCAGAGTAGGGAGAGCTGCTGCTGAGTCAGGGAGAGATTTGATTTATAGTTAGTATAGGTATTCCACAGCATATATCTATATATCTATCTGAAATAACAGTCCTTCTGAGGAGTAATGCAGTTGCATATTTTCAGTGGTGAAGGTGATAGCAGGAGTTAGGCATGCAGGCAGTGTATATGGCAGACTGCAGTGGATATAGTGCAAGAGGGTCCATAGTACGTTCCTGATGCTGCTGTTCTTGCAGATATTTATAGACATAGCTCCAAGCAACAGGGGTCAGGGCCAACTTTTTTTTTTATCTTAATCCCGGTTATTTGCTTAAAAACCAAGGTAGGAAGGGTATGTGACAGTCTGCAGTGCATTATGGAGCACAAGAGGGTTCATTGCATGTTCAACTTCTGAGTGATCCTGTTGTGACAAATATTTGTAGACATTGCTTAAAAAGCAATCCAGAGTACATAATTTTTCTGCTCCATTTGCTTGTTAGCACTGCAGAATACAGACAGATCTGTTCCATATTTCAGTGATTTAAATCCAGAATATTGAACTGAAACTGGAAAATATTGGCCTCCTTTTTCCTTCTGTTGTAGTGTGTCGGTCAAGCTATTCACACTAGGTCTCTGTGAAGAATAATATTAGTAAATTACAGGCTTGCAATTTAAAACTGCGCTTTTCTGTCAGACGTATCACTTAAAACTGCGTTCCAAAATCAGCCATTTCTAGTGAACAAGGAAAATATTGTCCTCCATTTAAAATGGGCAAGGTGCATGAGAAGGGACGGGAAAGTGGACGTGATGGTGATGGTGCATGCAGAGGCCGAGGCCGTGGGCAAGCTGAAATTGTGCCATTGTGCCACAACAAACACCCACATCTTGTCATCCAAGCTTCCTGTACCAATTGCTATGGGACCGCAGCACTCCACTTTTGAACCCAGAGCAATGTTAAAAGGTTGTTGGTTGGATAGCTTCCAATCACTTTGCCACCACCACTACCAACCCTGTCTTCCACACGGTCAAGTCTCATTAGCCGTTAGTCTGGACCGCATATTCCTCACCCTGCTCCTCCTTTCTCCCACTATGCTGAGTGCCTGGAGAAAACTGATCCCCCACTTGGACACTCAGAAGAGCTGTTCACTTTTCCATTGGTAGATTCGGGCCTCTCGCCCGGGCAGCTTCAAGAGAGTCAAGAGGAGAATGCATGTAGCTATGCCTAAATATTTGAGCAGCCATGGTCACATGAATGCAACGGTGGGAAAGTGAAATTACTGTTGCAAGAGGTGGGTGATGATGATGATGAGACACAATTGCCAGAAAGTCAGTAGGAAGATCAAGGAGCAGAAGTGGAAGACGAGGTGGTGGTTGATAAAGTAACTGACCCAACTTGGCAGGGGACATGCAGAACGAGGACAGCAGAGGGAGGCATAGCACCACAACAGGCAGGAAGAAGCCATGTGCTGGTCACAGACACAAGGCGGGAAAGCGCTCCCCGTAACATCAACATGACTGAAATTGCCAGGACAACTGTTAGGTCTTCCTGAGTCTGGTTGTTTTTTAAAGACTCTGCAGATAACCCAAAAAAGGCCATTTGCACCACCTGCCATGCCAGCATCATTGGGGTAGCAAAACTAGCAGCCTGACCACCACCAGCATGATCAGGCATATAGCAACAAAGCACCCTACTAAGTGGGCTGAACCCCAGGGTCCAGAAACAGTGTCAGTCGGTAACACCACTGCTTCTTCCATTGTTGTGTGTGCATTCCAATTCTCTGTCCATGGTGCATACAAAGATGCCTCCTGCCCTGCACCTGTCGTTGCACACTCTCAACTAGCACCATCAGCAAGCACGTCCACTACCTTGTCCCAGCGCAGCGTTCAGTTGTCCACGTGGACATGTGGACAAGTGCTTGTGGGCAGGGATGGTAAATCTTGCTAAGGTTAATATAGTGGAAGCCGGGACCCAGTCGGACCGTGGGACGGAACACGTCCTCCCGATACCAAGAATTACGGGCCCTTGGTCAATCAGTGTTGCCCCCACATTCAACAGCTCCTGCAACTTCTCCTCCTCTTCAGCCTCCATCTCCAAAATGAGCACATCAGTCAGAAGCTGGAAGCAGTGCAGCACTTGCCAGACAGGCCTAATAAAATGGGACCGTACCAGAATGCCTTTGTTGTGGAATTATTAAAAAAATTCCCATCTGAAAACGCTAGCGGCAGAGGTCACAGTTTGTTGGACAACCGAGGAGCATAGGCGAGAGAGACACAAATGCAATCCAGCAGAGGCAGGGGAACACCATCAGACTGTGTGTCCACGAAGCTTTTTCCAAGCGTTTATGCTGCGGAATTTCCGCAGCGTAAACGCTTGGGAAATGCTTGGTAATCCGCCCCCCATGGTCCCCAATGACAAGCCACAATGTCAATGCCCATGCTGCGGATTTTTCCGCAGCATTTATGCTGCGGATTTTTCTGCAGCACTTATGCTACGCTCAAAAATCCGCAGCATGTCCATTAATTTTGTGGACACGCAGTGTAATCGCCGCCATTGACTTGCATTGGACCGCGTGACATCCGCATCACTACATGTGGATAAGCAGATATCACACGGTTCAATTTGCGGATGGTACCCAGTCCTGGAGGAAAGGATACTCTCTTCCAGACCTGAGTACCATAGAAGCTGTAAAAAAAATGAATTTAAAATAAAAAATAAAGATACTAACCTTCCGATGTCCTCCTGGTGTTTTGTCCGCTCCGTCCGGTCTCTTGCATTGCTCGCGCAGTTGTGAAGGACCTGCCATGACATCATTGAGTCATGTGACCTGACACATGACTGAATGACGTCACCGCAGGTCCTTCACACCACCGCAAGCAATGTAAGACACTGGACGCGGCAGAGATAACACCGGGAGGACATCCGAAGGTAAGTATAATCTTTTTTTTTTTATTTTTTACCATTCTTATTCTTTTTTTTAACTAACTTGGTCACAATACTATAAATCCATGCTGGTTGCATGGATTTTTATAGTGTGACCAAGTTGTCAAGCACTTTTCCAAGTGATGCTAAAATCGCTTGGAAAATCGCTTGATAACCCTCATGCAGAAATGCATGCAAAAACGCTTGACAAACGTTTCTACCTGGCGGGAAAAACGCATGTAAAAACCGCATGCGTTTTTACTGCCAGGGAGAAGCGTAAAAAATGTGCAGCATTTCTGCATCGTGGGCACATAGCCTCAAAGTTCTGGGACAGTTTTCTCTGACCCTCCCATCGCACAAGCCCTGAGGCGCGGGGTACTCTCCCAAGGAGGGAAAAGTTTCGGAAAATGATGAGGGAGTACCTCACCGACCATACAAACATCCTCTGTGATTCCTCTGTGCCTTATAATTATTGGGTATCCAAGCTGAACACATGGCATGAACTAGCTCTCTAAGCCTTGGAGGTCCAGGCCTGCCATGCAGCTAGCGTTTTCACAGAGCAGGTTTTTAGTGCCGCTGGAGGAATTATAACGGATAGGTGCATCCGCCTGTCAACTTAAAATGCTGACAGGCTGACTCTTATACAAAATGAACAAGAGCTAGATGGCACCAGACTTCTCAACACCACGAATGATAGCAGCATAGCATAAACTCAAATACAGTGTCTTTTTTTTGGGAGGTCTTACTCTATTCACATGCACCTCAGTCTTCACACCCTGACATGGGTATAAGCTTCCTGATTTTGTCTATTTGCTCTTGTCCTCCTCCTTCTCCTCATCCTCATCCTCCACCACCATATCACCACAATATCTATCATATCACCATATCTACGTCTCTTGCAAGGGGCATTGAAGTTCCTCCAAATTTTTGGCAGCTGTTGCATTCACTGCATAGGCAAACAGTATGGGAGACCCACTTCATAATAATGGGAACATGTTGTTACTGTGGCCCAGCTCTATGTGTCTTTAAATTGTTATTGGGATATTTCCTACATTTTGGCAGCTGTTGGACTCACTGCATACACTATAACTGTATAGCAGACCTACTCCTTTCTAATGGGAACATGTCATAACTGTAACCCAGCTCTATGTGTCTTTAATTTGGTATTTGGGTTTTTCACAAATTTTGGCAGCCCTTGCAGTCACTGCATGGGCATTACCACTATAGGAGACCCACTCCTTTATAATGGGAATTTTTTTTTACTTAGACTCTTCTTTATGTCTCTTCAAAGCGGTATTGGGGTGCATCAAATTTTTTTTGCAGCCCTTGCAGTCACTGCATATGCAATAACAGTATAGGAGACACACTCTTTAATAATGGGAACAACAAAGCATAGCCGACTGCTGGCCCTTTAAGAATAGTAAGGGCCGCCTGATAGCTCTATAAAAATAGTGTTTGTGACTTTCAGAGTCCCTCCTTTATAAATGAAACAGGATGTGTCTTATCATGTCTCACACACCACAGGGCCAGATAAGGCAGTAAAATGTTAAAGTTACATTTCCTGGTGAATGCATTTTTCACCTTTGAAAGCAATGCAAAAGTGCAAAAATGCTACGTGTGAACATAGCCCAGGTTGTGGATAAGCATTTTTGCTTTTGGTTATTTTTGCTTTATATACAAGTCATTACCCTGGAAAGGATGTTCCTTAACATTTTTCCCAGAAAAATCCATTTTGGTTTTGATTTTGTATGTTTTATTGTGAGTCTGTAAAAGTGGCGTAATACCACTGACAATGTCGATTTGGACAATTTTTAGGCCTCTTCAGACCGCTGGGTGGGGGCGCCGGAAAAATGCTTGAGTTTCCCGTAGACTTACATTGGGCTCGTTACTCGGGCCATAAACACTGGAGCATTCCAATTTGCTCGACCCGCGTTAAAAATCCAGAAAGTTGTAGTGAACATGGAAAATATTGGCCTCCATTTTCCATTTTGTTGCAGTGTGTCAGTGAAGCTATTCACACAAAGTTGCTGTGAAGAATAGTATTAGTAAAATACAGGCCCGCTTTTTAAAACCGTGGTTCTCTGTCAGATGTATCACATATAACTGCGTTCCAAAATCAGCCATTTCTGGCTTCCATTTCCATTTTGTTGCAGTGTGTCGGTCAAGCTATTCACAAGAGGTCGCTGTGAAGAATAGTATTAGTAAACTACAGGCCTGCTATTTAAAACTGTGGTTCTCCCTCAAACTTATCACATAAAACTGCGTTCCAAATTCAGCCATTTGTAGTGAACGTGGAAAATATTGTCCTTCATTTACAGTTTGTAATAGTGTGTCAGTGTACACCATTTTACAGCTCCATTTGCTTGTTCGCAGAATACAGGCAGATTTTTTTTAGTTTTATTCACATTACTGTACTGTGGAAGCAACAAACTTTTTTCAATGATCAGATGCATGTGATCCATATGACTGATGAAATAATACAGAAATTTTGTGGAGCGTGCCAAAAATTCCACTCCATTTAAAGTCAGCCAACTGTGTTTTGTTGAACCAATTGACACTTGGTTACTGACAGATACCATACTATTAGGCGACTGCCTGAAACCTTAGCCATCAGACGTTATCCCATATGATTGCCCTAATAATGCAACAATTTTTGTGAGCGTGTCAAATATTACACTCCATTCAAAGTATTGCAGTTGTGGGTTCAAACTTATTCACAGTTGGCCGCTGACAAATAGCATATCGGTGAACAATGTTGTCAGAGTATTATGCCTCTTATACTAACTGATAAAAAAACATACAAAAAAACAAGCTAAAATGGAAAAAAAAAAGAAACATTCTTTCCAGGGTGACTTGTAAATAAGGCCAAAGAAATAAACAAAAATAAACTTATGGACTGTGCAAGACATTTATGTGACCAGAATGAATATTCATCTGTAGCTGGTGATGATACCACCTAGCAGCACCTGTCCCTATTTTAAATGCATAATAGAATAGAAGATATTTAAAAAAAATTTGGGCAGCACCAGCAGCCCGCAGTATAAGGCAATAATACCTGGCTGGATCAGTGTAATACGCTATCTATACAGGGATACCTCAACCGTAAAAGAACTTCCGACAAGACAGTCAATATTCTAGAATATAGAATCTATTCGAATTGTCCTTCCCATTATTAAGGAGTGTGTCGCCTATATTGTAATTGCATATGCAGCAATTTCAAGGGCTGCCAAAAATTAGGACGAATTTCAATACACATTAGAAGAGATGTAAAAAAAAATAAAAATAAAAAATAAAAAGACAGAAGGATCTTTCTTTAGTATAGAAACCAGACTCGCCAATGTAACCTCAATGTAACCTCAATGTAATTACATTGTTCAGCTCCTGGACCTCCTCCTCCTCTTGTCCGGCCTCCATCATCAGTCACAAGCTGGAGGCACTGCAGTACTGTCTTGGCTAGGCGGCAACAGGCTGTGCTGAAGATAATATGCTTAATGCTTAGGTGACAAACCGCCCACCGCTGCAGAGTTGTTGAAAGCAGTAACAAAGCAGCCTGATCTGTGGCTCTCACTGCTGAACATTCAGCCAGGCATGGTTGTGTGCAACAAGCTGCATTAGAGGACTTCCTGGGAGAAATGACTGCCAGAGTTGATACGGTTTCCCTCTATGGCAGTTTTCTCAACCAACTAAATAATATGGCTGTGGTGAAATACAACTTTCACCGAGAAGCAGTATCAGGCCCACCATAGGATTTGATTCTGAGGGACCACCTTTCTCCCCCGCTAAAGAGCCCCATAGCAGCTGCAAGGTTTGCGCTATGAACTTTCTTCATGGAGAAGCCAGGGCCCACCGGAGGATTCTCCAGTTCTCTGGTGGGCCCATCCAACTCTCACCGAAAAGCAGTGTGAGACTGAAGAACATTGGGACCACCAGAGGATTTGATTCTGAGGGCCCACCTTTCTCATCCACTCAAAAGCCCCATAGCAGCTGCAAAGTTTACACTATCATGAACTCTCCTGATGGAGAAGCCAGGGCCCACCGGAGGACTCTCCGGTTCTTTTGTGGGCCCATCGAACCCTGTCGAGAAGCAGTCCTGGCTATGGAAAGTCTGTGGGAAGGTTCCCAAACACTCTATGGCTGCTTTTTTACTGTCGACTGGCTCCAGCAATCTATAAGATTACAATCTATAAGATGGATCCCTTCACTGGCTCCCCAATGGCCAGAGACTTTGGTTCAAAACCGTAACCATGAGAGGCAAAGCCATCCACAACCTGTCTGCTCCATATATCTGTGACCTAGTCTCTCGGTACATACCTGCACGCAGCCGCAGATCCTCACAAGATATCCTTCTCTACTCCCGTCTTATCTCCTTTCCCACTATCGCATACAAGTTTTTTCCTGTGCATCCCTTCCACTCTTGAACTCTGTACCCCAACATATCAGACTCTCATCTACTGTTGAAATCTTTAATAGGAAACTAAAGACCCTCCTCTTCCGACATGCCTACAACCTGCAGTAACCCTCGCTCCACCATACCACTGCATGACCAGTTGTAGCCTCACCTACTGTATCCTCACCCATCCCTTATAGACTTTGTGCGCCCTCATGGGTAGGGTCCTCTCTGTCAGTGACCTCTTTTCACATGTAAAGCACAATGGAATAAATGGCACTATAGTGATGAGTGAGCACTTAAATGCTCGGGTGCTCGAAGCTCGGGTCGAACACATTAGAATACTGTCATGTTAATGTAGCAGCTGTCCTTGGAACCATGGAAAGGTAAGGATGAGTTTGGTTTATAATTTTATTTTTATTGCAGGAGATCGTTGGCTTCAGCTGGAATGGGTGATACGGTAAGTAGGGTTTAATTTAGAACATTAAAGGAATGTGTCTTTATTTCAATTAAAGGACTTTATTCTCGGTGTTTGTGTTGTTTTTTAACTTTGACTATGGGGTTAGTAATGGTGGTGTCTTATAGACGCCTCTCAATTGCTAACCTGGGATTGATGTCAGATGGCATTATAAGCTGACATCAACCCCAACCCTATTACCCCACTTGCCACCGCTACAGGGCAGTGGGAAGAGCGAGGCTAAGTGCCAGAATTGGCACATCCTATGGATGCGTTTTTTCTGAGGCGGCTGACGGCTGGTGCTTCTAGCCTGGGAGGGGGCCAATATTCATGGCACCCTTCCTGGGCTATTAAAATCAGCCCCCAGCTGTCTGCCTAGCCTTTGCTAGCTATTAAAATAAGGGGGACCCCACGTCATTTTTTTTTGGATCCCCCATTTTAATAGCTAGTAAAGGCTGGGGGCTGATATTAGTAGCCTGGGAAGCTCCGTGGGTATTACCCCCTTCCCAGGCTTCAAACATCTGCCCCAGACGTCTGCTTAACCTCCGCTAGAGACTAAAATTACAGGGAAACCTACGCCATTTTTTTTTAAATAAATCCTATATTTTAACACTATATGACAAGTACAGTAACCAACACTGTCACTGTACTTATTATATATGTGACTGACATGTTTCTATCTATCTAATCTATGTGTGATGCTCTATTCTTTCTGTTCTAAATTGTCGGGTACCGATGAGGAATTGAAGGCTGGCTTTTTTAAAGAGACGGTGCATGAAAACACTATTATTTTTTTTTTATAAATCCTTTATTTTAACACTAAATGACAAGTACAGTAACCAACACTGTCACTGTACTTATTATATATGTGACTGACATGTTTCTATCTATCTAATCTATGTGTGATGCTCTATTCTTTCTGTTCTAAATTGTCGGTTACTGGTGTATGCCGCTGATGAATTGCCGGCTTTTCATGTTTCACCGTGAGCACTGTTCCCATCGATTTGGGCAATCACTGTAATGCCACAACCATGAAGTAAAAGAGAGAAGAGGACATGGATGACAGCAGTGATCACCACCAATAATCAAAGTTCAAATAATGTTTACAAAATATCAAACATTTTTATTCGACACATGGATATACCCACAGAACATCTAAAACACCATTAAAAAGGAATGGAGGACATCTTGCATTCCTGTTCAAACCCACTACTTCAGAAACCTTTCATGATAAAGACAAATCTTGGGTGCAAAACAATATACATGCATAGGATAACAAACAGGCTTGATGGTGACTCTGTGGTGGTCAATATTGCACTTGCCCAGGCATAAATTACCCCAGAAACAAAATTAATGTGTAAATGATGCAACAGTTAAACACTATTTGGAGAATACACAAAACCATATATTTTGGAATAACCCCACAGCTGAGAGCATCAGTGTGCAGTAATAAATATCCCACCCAGGAGGCCCTGGCGGTCTTCAAACATAGAATCAAACAATATAATAATAATAATGCTGCTGTTATGAACAAGCTGTGCTGGACACAGGTTGCTGTATAAACCCAATAAGTTCCAATCCAAGGAAATAGCCAGGCGATAATACCCAAAGCTGAAAAGGCCTATTTGGCCAAACGCTGTGGAGGGATCTTAATGGCCCTCTGATCCACTACTACAATAGCCCCCCGCGATTAGAATACTTATTATAATTATGATATTGTACATTTAACAGTCACGCACAGGCTTTGTGGAGGCTCTGTGACGATCAATGTTACACAAGCCCTAAATATATGGTAAAGGGTAAACCATGCAGGGTATGATTCAACAAATAGCAGCTATTTTAAAGTGTACATTGTGCTAGAATGCACACATTCTTTAATTCCAGGATTTGCATATAGACAAGCCACTAAAAATATAGACATAAAAATGCAGTAATTGCTCATAACTACCAGAAACCCTAATGCTGCCAGATAGCACAATCTAAGGGGATATCCCTATTTTTATGAGTTAAAGTGAGAGCAGTTTGCTGCATTAGCCCAATACGAACCCAACCAGAAACATGCCCTGTGGGCAATGTCACATGCTGGAAAGCCTGTTGCACTGAAAGGTGTAGATGGGTCCTAAGCAACCCAACGCGTATCGCCACACACGGTGGCTTCGTCAGGAGTCTGGCTGCGGCATTACAGTGAGTGGCAGACAATTTCTGCATGATTGATGCTCTAAACAGTGCCAGACATGCAGTACGGGGACCCGAGCTCCCGCCCGAGCATCTAGAAAGTACTCGGCGAGCTCCGAGCATCTCGAGTACTGAGATGCTTTTGCGAGTACCGAGCAGTGGCTAGCATCCTCCTCATCACTAGCGCTATAATAATAAATAATATTAATTATTCTGCTTGTACTCTGGGTCAATTGATGGCACTTTCCTGGTGACTGCCACTAAATTGATGTGTTTTGGTAGCTTTTGGTCCCGTTTGAAGGTGTTGTGTATGCGTTTGGTTTTGGCACCCATTGAATCCAATGGTGTTCAGAAATGTTCGGTGAATATTCAACAATTATATTGGCGAATATTGCAAAAACAGCGATTGTAATCGGAAACGAATATTGAAATATTCGCTCGTCTCTAATCAGAAAAACCCTTAAAAAATCACCCCTGGTGATATGGTGGTGGAGGATGAGGAGAAGGAGTAGGGTGACACATGCTATCATCTGAGTGTTGAGAAGTCTGGCCCAATCCAGCCCTTGTTCATTTTTACGAGTCAGCCTGTCAGCATTTTCAGCTGACAGGCAGATACGCCTATCAGTTTTATCAGTTATAATGGCCCCGGCAGCACTAAAAAACATTTATGACAAAACACTAGCGGCCAGGACCTCCAAGGCGTAGAAAGACAGTTCATGCCACGTGTCCAGCTTGGATACCCAACAGTTGTAAGGCACAGAGATAGAGAGGTATCATGGAAGATGCTAGTATAGTCTCCAAGGTAGTCCTTCAGCATCTTCCAAAACTTTTCCCTCCTTGCCAGAGTACCTCGTGTATCAGGGCCTGGGCCCTGGGAGGGTCTGAGAAAACAGTCCCAGACCTTTTAAAGCATTCTCCTGCCTCTGTCAAATCTAGTTTGTGTCTCGCTTGTACTCCTTGGTTGTCCAATGAACTGTCTGACTGTGACCTCTGCCGCCAGCGTTGTCAGATGGGAATTTTTTTTTATTATAATTCTTCAACAAGAGCCTGAACGTATGTTCTCCAAAAATGAACTCCTTTGGTTTCCTCCCTCTACTAACCTAACTATACCTAACTTTGCAATTTCCTTTAGGTGGTGCCACCATAATTCCCACTCGGCACGCCGGCTGTCTTGGAGTCATATTTGACACCCAACATTCCTTTATTCAACGTGGAAAATCACCCACTTGCTCATGTCACCTGCACCTGTAAAACATCTCTATAATTGGACCTTTTCTCACCTTTGATACTGCAAAAATTCTTAAGGTCGCTCTCATTCACTACTGCAACTGTCTTCTAATCAGTCTCCCTCTAAACAAACTGTCTCCTCTCCAATCTCTTCTGAATGCAGCAGCCAGGGGTGTATTCCTATCAAGCCGCTTCACCGACGCCTCTACCCTGTGGCAGTCATTGCACTGGTTAGGTTAAACAATCACTACAGAATACAATACAAACTCATCTCTCTCACCCACCAAGCTGTTCACAGTTCTGCACTGGCCTATATCTCATCCCTTATTTCTGTGTATCATCACCCCTCCAGTGCCCTCTGTTCTGCAACTGATCTAAGACTGACATCCTCCTTAATCAGAACCTCACACCTCCGTCTCCAAGAATTCTCTCGTGCCGTGCCAGTTTTCTGTAAAATGCCTACAACGCGATAGTCAGGGTAAAGCTTAGTGCCCACGACGCAGAAATGAAGCAGAAATTTTCCTGAGCATTTTTACATCTCCTTGGCAGAAAAACGCATGCGTTTTTCCAATGCATTGTATAGGCAAATACGCACAGGAATTGGTCATGTCCGTATTTTTTCTGCGAGTAAAATCTGCGCAGAAAAAATCCTGATCATGTGCACAGAACTTGCAGAATGTCATAGAAAGTCATGGGATAAGGTATGCAATGCGTTTCTGGAGCATTTACGCGCTGCAAATACGCACCACAAAATGCACCAAAAACACATCGTGGGCACACAGCCTAAAGGCAGCGGAACATAAAGTCGGCCTTGTGTGCCAGACTGCCAACAGCCAAGACTTCCCTGTTCTCACCAAGAGTATGACTGTCTATGTTCTCTTCCTCCTCTGCCTCCTCATTATCACCCAATCTACGTTGAGATGAGATGAGGCTGCGCTGAGTAGCATTACCCTGTAAAGTTCCTTGCTCAGCCTGCAATTCCTCCTCTTTAACTGTGAGCAGCAACTATGGCTGGCTGCATATTTGCGGTTGCATTCCAAGAACTGTGGTAGGGACAACTGAACGCTGCGAAGGGACAAGGACGTGGACGGTGATGGTTGCAAGTCTGAAACGACAGGTGCAGGGTGGGAGGCATCTTCGCATGCTCCATGGTCAGGGCATTGGTGTGCACGCACAATTGCAGAAGAGGCAGTGGTGTCACCCGCAGACACTGTTTCTGGACCTAGGTGTTCGACCCAGCTACTCGAGTGCTTTGCTGTCATGTGCCTGAGCATGCTGGTAGTGTTCAGGCTGGTAGTTTTGGGGCTTTTGCTAATGCTGGCCTGGCAGATGTTTCAAATGGCCTTTTTGGGGTTATCTGAACAGTGTTTAAAAAAGAACCAGACTTGGGAAGACCTTACAGCTGTACTGGCAACTTCCATCTTGCTGGTGTTCCGGGGAGCAGTTGCCCACATTGTGCCTGTGGCCACCACTTGGCTTGTTCCTGTGTGTTGTAGTGCTACACCTTCCTCCCCATGTGTGCTGCAGTCCTCGCTCTGCATGTCCAATTGCCGGGTTGGGTCAGTGACTTCATCGTCCACCGCTTCGTCTTCCACTTCGGCACCCTGGTCCTCCTCCTGACTTTCTGTCTATTGTGTCTCATCATTATTCATCTCTTGCGACAGTAATTGCACTCTTCCACCATCACCTTCGGGTGACCATGGCTGCTCAAATCGCTACATGCAATCTTCTGTTTCCCTGCTTGAAGCTGGCCGGTCAAGAGGCCTGAATCTATCGATGGAAAAGGGAAAAGCTCTTGGGGTAACCCTGGACTCTAATCTCTCCTTCAAACCACATATCCAAGCTCTTTCCACTTCTGAGCGGACGGAGCAAGAGGCCAGAATCTATAAATAGAAAGATGAACAAAACAGCTCTTCCGAGTGTCCAAGTGTGGGATCAGTTGTCTCAGGGCACTCGGAATTGTGGGAGGAAGGAGGATCAGGGTGAGGAAGATGCCGACTCCAAGTAAAAAAAATCTCCCCAATCCGCACATTCCTCAACCACGAATCTACAAAAACACTAGTGCATGCACTCATTAACTCCCTCCTCGATGACTGCAATCACTGGCTCTGTGGCTTCCATCTAACACTCTTGCATTCGTCCAATATATCCTAAACTCTGTTTCCCGATTAATCCACCTGTCCCCTCGCAATTCCCTGGCCTCTCCACCCTACCATTTCTGACTTTTGCCTACTGTTGAAACCTTCAAAAAGCACCTGAAGACCCACCTCTTCTGACATGCGTACAACCTGCAGTAACCCTCGCTCCACCATCCCGCTGCACGACCAGCTCTATCCTCACCTACTATATCCTCATCCATCCCTTGCAGACAGTGAGCCCTCGCAGGCAGGCTCTTCTCTTCTCCTCTCCTCTCCTGTACCACTATCTGTCACATTTTTGTTCAAGATTATTGTAATTGCGATGTATACCCCTTTTTCACATGCAAAGCGATATGGAATAAATGACGATAAAGTAATATCAATAATCTGGTCCAGACTCACATCTACTGAGACTGGACCATGTGGAACACAGGGTGGTGGTGGTGGTAAACTGACTGGAAGCTTTATCTGCTATCCAACCAACAATCTTTTCACACTGCTCGGGCTTCAATAGTGGTGTTCGGCGGCCCCCTAGAAATTGGGACAGGAAGGTAGTTCGACATGACGTGGGTGTTTATTGTGCTCCCTCAGCAGGCACAGTTTTATCTTGCCCATGGCCTCTGCGTACACTATCACCATCACCATAACGTCCACTTCCCCGTCCCTTGACACACACCTTGCCCATTTTTAATGGAGTTTAATATTTGTCGCGTTTCCACAAATGCCTGTATTATTACTAGGCATGAGTGAACATTTCAATGTTTGGTTCTGAAAAGTTTGCTGAACAAATTGATATTCGCCGAATTTATTTGCCGAATATTTGTAGAATGAATTTGGGAACGAATCCCATAGGAGTCAGCGGGGGGACCAAAAAAATGCATATACAGTACCTAGAAACAGGACCAAAAACTGCCAAAACACATCAAATTATGTATAGACACCATGAAAGTGTCATCAATTGACCCAGAGTACAAGTACTATAATTATTAGTACTGTGACAGCGACATTTATTCAGTAGTGCTTTATAAGTCAATAGGGGTCACCGACTGGTACAACAGGAGAGAGGACCCTGCCTGCGATGGTGCACTGTCACGGACGTGATTTGTGGAACTACTGTGCCACGGACCCCGGAGAGCCTGGAGGGGTGTGACTAAGTACTGTTCACTAGAGCCTCTGGTGGTGAGGTTAGACTTGGCTCCGGATGAACGCCAGGTGCCACTCCAGGACAGACCAACGGACGCGCAGCAGCTGGACCCAGTAGGGCAGACTTGATGGTGCTTCAGGCAGAGTCTGTATCAGAGTGCAAGGACTGGTATGCAACCTTACACAACTGCAGAACATGAAGGTTAGTGGCAGACACCAGTAAAGTGGCATCAATTTCACTACTGTAGAAATAGTGTAAATAAGACCCACACCTCTTCCAGTACAGCCAACCCAGGAGATGGAGACCTAACCAGGAGTGTTCACATTGCCCTAAATGAGGGCCTCACACCACCGAAGTGGCATCAATGTCATCAGACTACAAGTAGTTTAACGCAGACCCAAACCTGTCCCACTACAGCCAACCCAATGGATGGAGACACAATCAGAATTCTCCACATTTCCCAAAATTAGGGCCTAAAACCTGCAGCAGCAGCAAGAGCAGGCACAGAAGCCATATCACAGACTGCAATTTCAAGAGATCAAGGCAGCACACTCAAAACGAAAACATCGCCTACTCTGTACAGTCTGCAATTGGGGTGCAAAAGTCATTGGAGATACATGACTTGTTCATCTTGATGAAAGTTAGGCCGTCTACACTTTCAGGGGACAGCCAGGTGCCCTTACCCATCAAGACACTACCAGCAGGGCTGAAGACACGTTCAGAGAGAGCGCTGGCTGCCGGGCATGATGAAAACCTCCAAGGCGTGAGAGGCCATTCATCCATTTTTGAAGACCAAAACGTAAAAGGGTCCAAATCCTCTCTGATGGTATTGATATTGAGTTTTAGATACTCCTGCACCATCCTCTCCAGTCGTTTACCACATGTCAGACTTGTACTCTGTTGTGCTGGTGCACGAGCTGGTGCAAAAAATGTGTGAAAAAGACTCCCAGAAATTGCTTTTGCCACTTACTCTGCTGCTGCTAATGTTTTGGGGCTGATGAACTGATGTTGAGGTTGAAAGACTACAGCTGCGATGCACACTGTGTGCCTCACTGTTATCTTGGGGAAAAACTCTATTAAGGTTACTTAAAAGCTTGTTTCAATACTCCAACACAAGCGGGTCCCTTTCCAGGGAGGGAAGCATCTGGCAAAATTTACTCTTATAACATGGATTTAACAGAGTGGCAACCCAGTAGTCAGCATTATTTTGAATCCTAACTATACGGGGATCATGTTGCAGATAGTGCATCAAGAAGGCACTCATATGTTCACCTCTACCAGGAGGTCCAAAGCCAGGCTGTATTGTGGGCTGCATAACACTTATGCTTGTTTCCTCCATCCCCTCCTGCCAAACACTTTCAAACAAGACGGGATGGTTATCCTCTTCATCTTCTGACTGTTGCTCACCCATCACCTTTTCCTCCTCCATTAGTTCCTCGGCTCTTGCACCTTCACTAACAGTTTGCCTGGTACCATCAAACCCCCTCGATTGCTGTAATCCACCATCACTTGGCATTCGCCTGTGTGATGACAGTCTGGAAATTTGAGACATTTGTATCCCTTCCGCATCCTCCTCTTCTTCTGTGGCCACCACCTCCTGCCGCAGGTTATTCAAAGTTTGCTCCATCATGTATATGACTAGAATAGTGATGCTGATGACGGCATCATCAGCGCTAACCAGTTTAGTAGCCAATTCAAAACCGGGCAAAAGTATGCAGAGGTCCATAATCTATTCCCACTCCGCAAACGTGATATGCCCCAAGTCCGTACAGCATAGCCCCAAGCTATACGTCATGACATACTGCGTCAGAGCTCATTGCTGCTGGCACAGTCGCTGCAACATGTTCAGAATGGAATTCCACCACGTCAGCGCGTTGCAGATAAACCTGTTAACTGGCACGGACAAAGACCTCTGTATCGATGCAAGTCGATGACATGAGGGGTGCGAACGGCGGAAGTGAGCACTCAGCTTCCGTACTTTGTGAAGCAGCTCATCCAGGCCAGGATAGTGGCGGAGAGATCGCTGTATCACCAGGTTGAGGACGTGAGCCATGCAAGGCACGTGCGCGAGCTTGCTTCAGCCTAGGGCCGCTAACAGGTTCGCACCATTATCGCACACAGCCTTCCCTGGCTCTAGGTTCAGCGGAGACAGCCATTGCTCAAACTGAGCCTGGAGAGCTGTCCACAACTCTTCACCTGTATGACTGCGATCTCCAAGGCATATTAATTTGAAGACTGCCTGATTTCAGTGACCCCTGACTGCGCAGTACGGGGGTGGTGTGTATTTGCTGCGCACTCTTGGAACGTGTGTCTCGTTAAGGCAGAGGTTGAGTGAACACGTGTCTCATTAAGGCAGAGGTTGAGTGCTCAGGTGGAGGCCCTAGAGGAGGTGGAGGACGCAGAAGCAGCGGAGGAAGTGGGAAATACAGAGGTTTCTTCTGCAAGCCTTGGGGATTCCAAGATTTGTGGAACAGCCCCTTCCCCGCCTGCCCCCACAGCCACCAGAGTCACCCAGTGCCCAGTCAGCGAGATGTAACACCCTTGGCCATGGTTACTCGTCCAGGTGTCTGTGGTGAAATGCACCCTGGCACACGTATATTTAGGTAAGGAACGGGTGATATTGTCTGCAACCTGCTAGTGTAGCACAGGCACAGCTTTCTTAGAGAAGTAATGGCGACTGGGAAAATTGTACTGGGGGACTGCGACGGCCATTAGTTTTTGTAAACCATCTGTATCTACCAAGTGGAAAGACAGCATTTCTGTGGCCAACAGATTGGAGATGGTGGAGTTCAACTTCTTAGCTTTGTCATGCGTAGGATGAAACAATCTTTTACATGACAACAACTGTGGGACCGAGGGCTGGCTAAGGTGCTGAGAGAGGGCAGAGTATGGTGAACCAGAAAACTGGTGGAGCGTGAGTGGGGTGCAGATGTTATGGTGGATTGAGAAACATGCGGTGTGCTGGGTGAAACAAACACAGCAGGCGTGTCCGCTTCCCTTACAGCTGACGGGCTGTGACTCAGCCTGACTGGAGCCAGTAAAGAACCAGAGTTTCTGCGATGGGAGACCTGCATGACAATACTTGGCACGGTAACAGAGGAGGAGGAAGAAGCGGCGAATGCATTTGATGGGGCAGCTGATGGTTGTTGAGATGCGCTGGTCCACATTTCAGCACGGTAAGATTCCCTGTGTAAAGAATGCTGTTTGAGCATGTGAACGTTCATGCATGTAGCTTTTCTCGCAACTGAGTTTTTTATCACAAAGTTTGCAGATAGCGTGAGTTGGCTCATCCTTTGCAGTGTCAGAAAAGGCCTATGCTAAGCAATCCTTGCTGCCCCTGCGAGCTGCAGACCCGTGACCGCTGCTGGCCACAGCGATTGGTTGTGGCTGAGGATGCAGTGCTCCTCGTGCTTGCATCACTCCGTGTCTGCGCCGTAGGGTGAAATGTAATCTCCTCGACTTCCTCCTCCACCTCCTCAGATGAGCTACTCGGCTGCATGACTCTGCGTTCACACCAAGTAGGATCTTCAACCGCATCATCATCCAATGTGTTATCCCATTCTTCACCCTCAGAGTGACCCCTCTCCTCTTGTTGCCCAGACAGCACAGTACAGTCCGCATGAGCCTCAGGAATCTGAGTCTCATCGGGATCACCTCCTTCCCCTGTGGTTAACATCTGGTGACAAGGGTCAGGAACCTGATCGGACCCTACTTCGTCCTGCCCCGAATCCAAGCAAAAAGAATTTTGGGCATCGGTGCAGATGCTTTCCTCCCATTGACTGTGTGACTGTTTGGAGTACACTTTTGATGCCCATGGTGTAAGAATGGGTGAAGAGTTCTACAGACTCGTCCATCTGTGGTTCGCTGCAGTCAGTTGGGTAGTTGGCCAGTTGTGACGCGAGGGGAAGCATGGGTAATTGGGGTGCCACCTCTGTGGCCTGTACTGTGTGTGATGTTGAGGTGCAGGACTTAGAGGAGAGGGCACAGGAAGCAGAGCTTGCCATCCACAGGAGCACCTGCTCTTTCTGGGCCTTTTCAATAAGGCATATCGCTGTGCGGCTGCTCAAGGAAGGGAGTGCAGTAGGATATCCACTAACACAAGTTGTCAGTTGTCTTTGGATAGGACCTGTTTGTGTTGGCTCACTAGTGCTTTCACTAACATTACCACGTACCCCTTGAACACCAAGCCTATTCTCCCTTCCACCACGCCCTTTCTTTTTCCCACTCATGTTGGTCAGATAGAGTGGTAGGAGCATGCAATTAATTAAAGAAAAATAAGTTTTTTTCCTGTGCAATAGCTCAGCACATACCTTGGCATTTAGTGTCACTGAAATTCAGGTAAGATATGGCCTGCCATTTAACGTTACTAACAGACAAAAGAAATTTGTTAGTGTGCATGAGGCCAATAAAACCTGCAAGATATTCGCCAAACTATTTCAAACTGAGATGTCCCCTGCTGTATTAGTTTAGGAACTGAAGAAATTTTTTTTTGGAATGTGGATGAGGCCAGTATGACATAGAATATATGCTCCAAAATATTTCAAACTCAGATCTAGCCAGCTGTATCACTTTACTCAGAGCAAAAAATATTTTTGGGTTACTCTGCATAAGCTCTGCGTCCAGCTGACTTTGACCGCCACTGATGTAGTAGCTGGCTTTATACCACTGTATGACTTTTGGCAAAGGAAAAAATATTTTTTGGACTGGGCCTAGTAAGAGAATTTTTTTTTTTTTTACTGTGAAACCAGGACAAGTTCAACGCCGCTAAAATAGGATTTGCCTTTTAGTAAACTGGATCAACTTTGCTACAGTAAAAAACCTTTGGTGAACTCTGCCTGCCAACCCAAAATATATATAGGTTTGACTGTGCATACAAGCTGAATTTGACCGCCACTGACGTAGTAGCTGGCTTATAACACTGTATAACTTTTGACACAGGAAAGAATATTTTTTGACTGGGCGTAGCAAGAGAAAAAAAATATTTTTTTACTCTGAAACCACCTGAAGTTCAACTCCACTAAAATAGTATCTGACACTAAAAAAAACTTTAGTGCACACTGCTTTAAATATCACAATAGCAACAGAAAAAAAGCAGATTTTTTTTGCTCAGCAATAAGAAGCTCTGCAGACTGTGCAGAGCACGATTTCAACCTCACTAAATGAAAGGGTGAACTGGGCTTGCTTGATCACATTAGCAAACGCACAAAAAAATACTCAAGGTATACTGAGACATGGAGCTCTGTACCAGGGGTGCATAGCACTATTGTATGGCATGGGCCCTCTGTTTCTGTCAGAATCTCAGTACTTGCACAAGAACACCAAAAATGTGCTGCACCAGCGGTTGCAGAGGTACATAGGCCAGGAATTATCTACACTATCTGACTTCCACACAAGAGTCCATCTATCTAGCTAATATCTCTCATTACACAGGAGAACACTGAGCTGCGTCTGTCTCCAGCACTGACTTGGATATAATGGCACTGAGGGAACATGGCCGCTTTTCTGCAGCCAATTGCAGAAGCCCTTATGTCTGGACAGTGTAGATGCTTCCTGCGCTATGATTGGCTGGCCGCGCTTTCCTCAGTTAAAGTTACCGCCCACAGGAAAAAAAAACAGTGACCTGTTCTAAGCTCTCCACAGCCCCCACACTCACCTGGCACATGTCACCGTTCATCATATTCTTGCACTATGCTAACAAAACTGTTCAAAACGCCGTGGTTGCCCTGTATTCGTGGTCCAGCGCAAATTCGTCAAACTTTTCAGATTTTAAGAAAATTTGCTCGCCTTTGCAATCACGACTCCGAATGTGCCTTATTTGTGCCGAATTTGAAACTTTCGAACATTCGCCGAACAAATTCGCTCAACACTAATTATTACCACAGTAATATAGGATCACGACTGATGAGATGACCATAGTTTTAGGCAGTGACCTGGGAGTCAGGGATGCTTCCAGGGGTCTTCCCCATGCTGTTTGATGTCTTTTCAGCACTGTATAAATGTGTCTGATCATGTCCCCCACACCACATGGCCAAATAATGTAGTAAAATGTTAAAATTACATTTCCCAGTGAATGCATTTATGCATTTTTGACCATTGAAAGCAATGCAAAAGTGCAAAAACCCACCAAAAACGCTATGTGTGAACATAGCCCAAGTTGTGTAAGAGCATTTTTGTTTTTGTATATTTATTTTTACCTTATATACAAGTCATTACCCTGGAAAGGATGTTCCTCAACATTTTTTCCCAGGAAAATCCATTTTGTTTTTGTATGTTTAATTGTGAGTCCATAAAAGTGGCGTAATACCTCTGACAACATTGTTGACAGCAGTGACCTGGGAGTCAGAGATGCTTCCAGGGGTCTTCCCCATGCTGTTGCCATGAAATTTGAGCACTTTTCCCATCGATTTGGGCAGTTTTTAGGCCCTCTGCCGACCGCCGGGGGAAGCCGTAGCAAAAATGTTCAAGTTTCCCATAGACTTACATTGGGCTTGTTACTCGGACCGAGCACTCGAGCTTTCCAATTTGCTCGACCCGAGCAACTAACTCACCCCCTGGGCCGTGGGTTACTCAGTGCCGGGCCGGTCGTTGCTAGGGGAGATGTCACAGTGGTGGTGACCCGGTCCGTGACCCAGGGCGGTCAATAAAAAGGGATTATAGTTTTTAAAGTTTAATGTTCGTGACGCCATCTGTGGTATGCGGCTATGTGGGGCCGCCGCTGCGGTGCAGATCCTATGGAGCTGTTAGTAATGCAGCAGAGTTGGTTCAGCTCCCCACAGGTAAAGCTAATCTCCAGGGTGGTGCCATGATGGTTAATGATGAGGTAGCTGTTGTTGTGCAGTGTAGTGCAGGGCTGGTGATGGTGCAGCAATAATTCACAGAGACAGTGGGGTGCACACTTCAAGGTTTACTCACGATTATCACGTTGCTTCTGGTTACAATGGCCAAATTATCACCACCTGCGTCGTTCTGCGTTCACTGAGGGAGGGGTTCAGCAATCCCTCAGATATTTCAGGAGTACTTAAAGGGACCCCGTTCTGTGTGCCTTTCTCGGTCGTCTTCCTGCGCTGGCTCTCACCCTCCTGCCCTGCGCCCAGTGTACCAAGCCGGTAACCTCAGATCTTGGCGGGCAACCTGGAGTTCCCTGGATCCTGTGCGGCTACCATTTCGGTGATTAATTGAGGCTGGGGGCAACTGCTCCCTGAAAATGTAGAAGCCTCTGGTTTCTAGCTGAATGTTGTAATTCCCACTAGTTAGGGGCCGGTCCCCTCTGCGGCCTGATCCCTCCACGTCCTTGTAGATTCGAGCGTATGGGTGGCCTCCTGCACTTCTCTTACCCCTAGAATCCCCTCTTTCTTTCTGAAGCCTTCTTCACTGCTCCTCTCTTCTCTTCAGTCTCAGCTCCTGGGCCTCTCTCACTCAGGCCCGCTCCTCCCGAGCAGAGCTCCTGCAGAGCTCCTGCTCCTTTCACTGTACTCCTCTGACTGTCTGTTCTCACCACTCCCAAGATGGCTTCCCATTTTTATACTACTCCTGAAGTGCTCCCCTGTTGCTCTTCCTCCACCCACACCCACTACATGGTTCCACCCTCCAGCTAGGGTCCAGGGACTGTGCTCTCCCTTAGGAGCAATCTCGCCCTGCTCTCTGAAGTGGAGTGTAATGAATGCAAGTGGATGGGTCCCAGGCAGTACTCCATCCTTACCTGAGAGTGAGATACCACACCTCTGGGTGAGATGCAGTACCTCTGTGGCGACTGAACCAGCAGGGGCGCTACACAATGAGTACCCGAGCATTTTAGTTTTCGCTTATCACTACTGATAGCTGCTATCACAGTTTTAGCCATTGAATGGGTTTTATTTTCTCATGCTGCTACATATGTTGCCAGTGCCAATTTTTGTGTAGAATACCTTTTGTACAAAAATTGTACCATACCTATCCAACATTGAAAAAAGATGAAATCAACCAGAAATGCTATTTAAAGGTACACTTGGTGACTAAAAAGGTTCTAATGAAACAACAGCCTGCCCATAATATTGGTGTGTTATTTATGTGTCTCCAATTTTACTATTTAAAAAGGTGTGCCAAAAAATAATTTTATATATCTCTATTTAGTGTAGTAATTTGCTTTCAGATTTTTGCTTTTAGTAGACTTATCCCCTTATCCAAAGAGGATGATGTAACAACAAATTCTACAAGGTAGGAACATGACATTAAAATGCAGCAACAGCCCAAAGTTTGGTTATGAGATGTACCATTGGCAATTTGGGCTTTTAAAATGGTATGCAAATGTAAAACGAGTGAATAATGTTTTAAGTAATTGAAATTTATTATCCCCGCCAACAAAAAACTGTTACCAACAACGAAACACGCATGAAAGGTAAGTTGTGATAGCGGCCAGCAGAATTGTTCTGGCATTTATGTTTGTTAAATTGCATCAGTAGCAGATATGCAAAAATGTGTCCTTATATATGTTTTTTATTACATTTCCCCCCTTGAGCAAAATTTTGTTTCCCTAAAAAAAGTAATCATTTTTTTTATTTTGTTTTATTTATTTATTTTTAATCATCATTCCTTTAATCAAACAAGAAATGCAAGGAGGCTCATGTCCCAAAAGCAAGGATGCTGTGTTTGGGTGACATACTGTATAAAGGTGTAATATTGGTCTATTGCAACAAGTAAGTGAGCATTTTTTTAAACATGCACAATTTATGCAGGCAGCTGCATTTCAATTCTGGAATGAAAAATAATTGATATATAGCCATGGCTGAAAGTGTTGGCACCCTTGAAATTGTTCCAGAAAATGAAGTATTTCTAGCAGAAAATTATTGCAATTCCACATGTTTTGTTATACACATGTTTATTCCTTTGTGATAATTGGAACAACACAAAAAACAGAGATAAAAAGTTAAATTGAAAATAATTTCACACAAAACCTCAAATATGGGCAGGACAAAATGGTTGGCACCTTTCCAAAATTGTATGTAAGCAAAGGCTAAAGCCTTATTTTAGTGGAAAATGAATACCTTATTTTTTGCACCCCACTTTTATAACCTTTTGAGAAAAACCTCTCTAAAACGATAACTTTACCCCTAGATAAATTTCATGACAGGTGTACTTTTCAAAATGTTGTCATTTGTGGGGGTGTTTACACAATTTTGGCACTAAAAAAGCGTTATGCTATTCACAATCTATTCTAGAGTTGAGCATAACGATCCATGAAGGATCCAGTTTGAGTTGAATCTCCTGAAATCTGCGGTTTCCTGTGAATTTGAACAATCTGCAATAAGATTAGCTGTTCACAATAAAATAAATGCCCAGTGCCTTTTCACACATATTGCACACTCAGTAAATGGGCTAATGGCGGTTGGCATTGTGGTAACCCGGCACCTGTTCTACTATCGCTGAGCGTAAGTGTTGTTGTGTGGCAGTAGATCTGTTGCAGTGTGCCAGAATTCCAATGGGCGCTGTAAGTTGAGAAATGTATAATGCATTGCATATGCGTACATTGAGGACTGATAAATGTGCATTATGCTTTGTCCTTTGCAGTTATCTGCTGGCTGATGTGTGCATATGAAAGTTAGGACTTTAGCCTCCTCATCATAAGCTACCATAAAAATGGGTGGGAGGGATCCTCCCCACACAATGTTGACATACTTAGTGTAAGCTGGTACAAACCAGTTCAATCTAGTGTAGTCCAGGGAGAGGAATAAAGCACTACTACTCCCAGAATCTATTTCAGTTAATGCTGAGAGAACATCTTTATTCATATTGTTGCCTCCACAAAAGAGTGAAGCTTTCCTTGGTCAGGAGAAATAAAGCTGTGAATGATGGCTCTATTAAATTACTGGTCTCCTTCTGCACATACAGTGGGAACCAGTGCTACATTACTTCCAAGCCACAAACTTTAATTTGCCCTACCCCCAAAAATAGGGAAAGGCAGTGCCTAAAATGTGAGTAACTTCATACCACTAGTGTGTCGCCACGGGAAGCAATCCCGTGAAGGTCCCGCCATCAGAAAAGTATTACCTGGACCAGATCTGATTATTGAATTCAAATCATCCCTTTCTTCTTCTTTGTGAGAAGGGATGAATTTAAGCATACTCAATTTTAAATGGTACAAATATTTACTGGTATCAGATCATATTATACCTATTTTTCATTCCCTTACAAAAACACACATGAATCAATTCTCATGACTCTTTAGATCAATCATATCAGGGAAAGTGTCATTGATGGAACTTCTTACTAGCTGATTTGATAATTTAATACAATAGTGTCTCACACAACAGGTTTAATAAAATTGTAAACTATTGAACACTACTGATGAGCGAGTCCTAAAATTCTCGGGTAATCGTTACTCGGGTCAAGAAAATTGTAATGCTCGGGTGCTTGACCCGAGTAACGAGTACAATGTAAGCCAATGGGAAACTCGAGCATTTTTCCGGCGGCATCTCTCGGAGGTCTGGAGGGGGCCTAAAAATTTGTGAATTTGATGTAAACAGTGCTGAAATGACATGGGAACAGCATGGGGAAGACACCAGGAAGCATCTCTGAATACCAGGTCACTGCTGTGAACAATGTTGTCAGAGTATTATGCCACTTTTATGGACTGACAATAAAACATACAAAAACTAAACTAAACTAAAATAAATTTTCCTGGAAAAAATGTTAAGAAACATTATTTTCAGGGTAATGACTTATATATAAGGCAAAATAAATAAGCAAAAACAAAAATGCTCCTCCACACCTTGGGCTATGTTCACACATAGTGTTTTTGAAGCATTTTTGCACTTTTGTACTGCTTTCAATGGTGAAAAATACATTCACCAGTAAATGTAATTTTAAAATTTTACTACCTTATCTGGCCATGTGGTGTGTGAAACATGATCAGACACATCCTGTTTCATTTATGAAAGAGGGACTCTGAAAGTCACAAAGCCTATTTTAACAGGGCCATCAGTGGGCCCTTACCATTGTTAAAGGGCCAGCAGTAAGTCCTCACTATAGTTAGAGGGCCATCAGCCGACTATGCTTTGCATAGCCATATATTGCTACTGCAATATAACAAATCCATTTGAGGTGGGCAAATTTTCTTTTTCGTATATATTCTGTAAAGTTTGAAATTTAGATGTTCAGCAGGTGTCCCTCAAAATTTATGGATGTCCAGCAGATGGCCTTCACAATTTATAGAGTGCCAGCATTCTGCCTCCACTATTTTTAGAGGACGAGTAGGCGTCTTGGGGACAGATGAGACCAAGATAGAGCTTTTTGGTAATGCACATCATTCAACTATTTACTGTAAATGGAATGAGGTTTACAAATAAAAGAACACAGTACATTTAGTCAAAAATGGTAGAGGTTCAAATATATTTAGGGGTTGTTTTGCTGACTATGGCACAGGGTGCCTTGACTGTGTGCAAGGCATCATGAAATGTGAAGATTCCCAAAGGATTTTGGTCTGCAATGTAGTGTCAAGTGTCATAAAGCTGGGTTTGCATCCTAGGTAATGGGTCTTCCAGCAGGACAATGACCCCAAACATTCAAGTGTTTCTCACTAAATTAGAATATCATCAAAAAGTTAATTTATTTAAGTTCTTCAATGCAAAAAGGGAAGCTCATATATTATATAGAGTCATTACAAACAGAGTGATCTATTTCAAGTGTTTATTTCTGTTAATGTTGATGATTATGGCTTACAGCCAATGAAAACACAAAAGTCATTATCTCAGTAAATTAGAATACTTTATTACAACAGCTTGAAAAATGTTTTTAAAAATCCAAAATGTTGGCCTACTGAAATGTATGTTCAGTAAATGCACTCAATACTTGGTCGGGACTCCTTTTGCATCAATTACTGCATTAATGTGCTTGTGGCACTGCTGAGGTATTATGCTGCTTTGACAGCAGCCTTCAGTTCATCTTCATTGTTGGGTCTGGTGTCTCTCATCTTCATCTTGACAATATCCCATAGATTCTCTATGGGATTAAGGTCAGGTGAGTTTGCTGGCCAATCAAGCACAGTGATACTGTTGTTTTTAAATCAGGCATTGGTACTTTTGGTAGTGTGGACAGGTGCCAAGTCCTGCTGGAGAATGAAATTTCCATCTCCAAAAAGCTTGTCGGCAGAGAGAAGCATGAAGTGCTCTAAAATTTCCTGGTAGACGGCTGCACTGACTTTGGTCTTGATTAAACACAGTGGACCTACACCATAAGATGTCATGGCTCCCCAAACCATCACTGATTGTGGAAACTTCACACTAGACCTCAAGCAGCTTGGATTGTGTGCCTCTCCACTCTTCCTCTAGACTCTGGGACCTTGATTTCCAAATGACATGCAAAATTTACTTTCATCTGAAAACCACACCTTGGACCACCGAGCAACAGTCCAGGTCTTTTTCTCTTTGGACCAGGTAAGACGCTTAAGGTGTTGTCTATTGGTCATGAGTGGCTTGACAGAAGGAATGCGACACTTGCAGCTCATGTCCTGGATGCGTCTGTATGTGGTGGCTCTTTAAGCAATGACTCCAGCAGCAGTCCACTCCTTGTGAATCTCCCCCAAATTTTTGAATGGCCTTTTCTTAATAATCCTTTCAAGGCTGCGGTTATCCCGGTTGCTTGTGCACCTTTTCCTACTACACTTTTTCCTTCCACTCAACTTTTCATTAATATGCTGGGATACAGCACTCTGTGAACAGCCAGCTTCTTTAGCAATGACCTTTTGTGGCTTACCTTGCTTTTAGAGTATGTCAATGACTGCCTTCTGGACATCTGTCAAGTCAGGAGTCTTCCCCATGATTGTGGAGCCTACTGAAACAGACTAATGGACCTTTTTAAACGTGTAGGAAGCATTTGCAGGTGTTTTTTGTTAATTATTCTAATTTACTGAGATAATGACTTTTGTGTTTTCATTGGCTGTAAGCCATAATCATCAACATTAACAGAAATAAATACTTGAAATAGATCACTCTGTTTGTAATGACTCTATATAATATATGAGTTTCACTGTTTGCATTGAAGAACTGAATTAAATGAACATTTTGATGATAATCTAATTTAGTGAGAAGCACTTGTAATTTTAGAAGCACCCAGAAATGGATGGAAGCAAAGCACTGGAGAGTTTTGAAGTGGTAATTCCAGCTCCAGTAGCGTCACATATCCCATTACTACCTCTTACATACAGAAGCTACGAAGAAACTGTGAATTGGCACTAGTGTTGAGCCACCCCCGTAGTGTTAGAGTTCGGTTCGGTTCGTCGAACACCAGTATGTTCGACGAACTGTTCGTCGAACTGTTCATCGAACACCTTCGAACACCGTTAAAACCAATGGCAGGCAAACAAAAACACATAGAAACACATAGAAAACACATAGAAAACACTTCAAAGGTGTCCAAAAGCTGAAAAACTGCACAGAAGACACAACTAACACATGGAAAAGTGACAAGTACATATAGTCATGCGAAAAGAAAAGAGGTGGAGGAGTAAAAGGAGGGGGAGACACAGATATAGGCATGTCATGCCCTTCTAAAACCAAAATAGTGCGAAGCCGACACGGCCAGTCCGTTCCTGCCCGTGCGACCTCACTGAACCAGAGCTGCGGTTGACACTGACGGCCAGCCCCCCTCTCCCAATACTGGTGCCTGTCCGCTGGTGGGTCGAGCGAGACCCCCTGCGGTGGAGGCAGGTCTAAGCTTTTTCATTTAAATTGTCTCTCTAATTTGAATGAGTACACTTTAAATCCTTTTACAAGGATCTATTGGAGGGCAAGTCTGATGCCAGCAGCTGTGGGAATTCCAGCTCCAGTAGCGTCCATTAAGCTGCTGCAGTTAAAAAGCTTTTATAAGGATCGAGCTTGGCGGTCCACCGCAAGGCGTCCTACCGCCAGTCTCAGCCCCTATGCCTTGGGGTGCCTCCCGATGCTCTTCACTGAGTATCCCTGGGGCCCGAAGCATTTCCTTTGAAAAAATTAAGTGTCCAAACTATAGGTGATGTAGCTTGCTTAACAGCTGGGATAATCCGCTGACTAGCAGACACTGCTACTAGGCAGAAAGTATTTCCTGGGTTAGATGCAGTTAAAAATTTGTAATTAGATACTCTCGTTGGATGCTGAGAAAGCATTCCATAGAGTCTCCTGGCACGCCATATATTATTCTCTTAAAAAGCTTGGGGTAGGGGTCTAGGGGACTCTTTTATAGCCAAAATCACGGCCCTGTATCGCAATATGTCACCTAGGCTGAAGATAAATGGAACTGTAGCATCCCCAGGGCTCGGTTGCTACAGAGGTATTGAACCTCACCAAGAGGTGTGATATCTCACTCTCAGGTAAGGATGGAGTGTGGATCAGGACCCCGAGACCTGCATGCATTACACCACATTGCCGTGGGGCAGGGCGACTAATATGCCCCTGAGATGGCCATGACAGTCCCTGTCCCTGGCTGGAGTGGGGGGAGGGAACACCAAGGAAGGGGAACCCTGTAGTGCAGGAGCAGGGAGGAAGCAGTTCCTGGGTGCATTGAGAAGGGAGTATAAAAGGTGGGCACCATCTTAGTTCAGTGCAGAGAAGTCTGAGCAGAAGTGACAGGGAGCAGGGGCTCTGCATGAGCTCTGCTCCGGAGGCGGGCCTAATAACAGAGGCCCAGGTCTGGAAGAGGGAGAAGGAAAGAAGAGGAGCGGAGAAGGCTCCAGGAATGAGGAACGAAGGGATCCCAGGGGTGCGGACAGGCAAGTCGCCACCGCACGCCCGAATCCATCTGCGTGGAGGGGTCAGGCCAAAGGGGGAGACCGGTCCCTGAAACTAGTGGAGGCGGGAAACGACCCTCAGATAGAAACCGGAGGCTGTGACATTTTATGTGGCGCAGCCCCTCACTACACCCGCTAGGAAGGCACCACATAAGGTCAGGGAAACTGGCGCCAAGTTTACCAAGAGGAGGCCGGAGGCAGGCGGACAGAAGAATGGTCACTGGTGGGGTAAGAAAGGCTAGATAAAGCACACACAAAGGGGGTCCTGTGAAGCGCACCAAAATTATCTGGGAGTTGGCCGAGCCCCTCACCTGTGAGTAAAGGTCCTGGACTGCATCACTGACTCCGTGTCGTTACTGCTGCTGCCCTGCACCATCACCCCCATCCTCCGCATACACTGCCCTGAGGCTATACTCCTCCTGTGGGGAGTTATACTATGCTCTGCTGCACCCACAACACCAGCCTCAGCGGTCTGCCCTGCAGCGGCGGTTCACTCTGACTGCAATCCATGGGTGGCGTTGTCGGACGTTTAAACATCAAAACCACATAAATAGTTCCGCCACTGGTTTGACCGCCCTGAGCCACGGAAACGGGTCGCCGCCACGGAGACTAGAACCCCCAGCATCCACCAAAAAGGGTCCGGCTCCAGGAGTCCCAAGGTCCAGGGGGCGCATCAGAACATTTTCATCACCTTTCACAATCACCAATGGGACAAGGCAGGGATGTCCTCTGTCCCCTCTCTTATACATCCTAGTGACGGAGCACCTGCTCTCATCAATTCGCCATAACCCCAATATTAGGTGGATTGAGGTGGGAGGCACCGAGTACAAGTGCTCTGCATTTGCTGATGATGTCCTAGTATATATCACTCAATCACATATATCCATCCCTGCTGTTATGGCTGAAATTGATCACTTTGTTACATGGTCAAATTTTAAAATCAATGCAGCGAAGTCTGAGGCCCTCGATGTCTCCCTCCCCAAATCCATACAGGATTCCATCCAGTCCAACTTTCCCTTTGCCTGGCCCTCACAGTGTATCAAATACTTAGGAATTCATATTCATAGAGACCTCTCCCATCTATGTTATCTTAATTTTGGGCCCTTTATTGAACAACTCCATACAGACCACGGTTGGCAAGTTAGAACTGTAAGATTCACTACGTGAACCACTGGTGTTTTGTGGAAAAGCACATGTACACTGTGTTCCAAATTATTATGCAAAAAGTGTTTAGGAGTGATAAGGTAAGAATTTTTTTGTTTGTCAGTTAAATTCATTGATGGTGATGTGTGTCAGTGCTCTTTATATCACTGTAAGCAATTGCAGACACCTGTGCTAATTAGTTTGGCAGGTGTGTCCAATGAAAGGCAAGACTACTTAAGAAGGCTGTCCCACATTATTAAGCAGCCTAAATTTTCTGCCAAAATGGGAAAGAAAAAGGATGTGTCGGCTGCTGAGAAGCAACAAATTGTGGAGTGTTTAGGTCAAGGCATGACTACAATCCACATTGCCAAGACACTTCATCCTGATCATCGCACAATCAAGAAGTATGTAGCTGATTCACAGTACACACGTGTGCGTGCTGATAAGGGAAAATTGAGGACTCTTTCCTACAGGCAATTACGTCAGGTTGAAAGAGCAGCGGCAAAAAAGCCTTGTCATAGCAGCAGACAAGTTTTTGAAGCTGCTGGTGCCTCCAACGTCCCCCAAACAACAAGATGCAGGGTCCTTCAGAGGTTTCCAGCTATGCGTAAGCCATCCTGTCGCCCTCCTCTATCCACTGTTCATAAGGAGAAACGGCTCCAGTGGGCCAAACAATACATGAAGACTGACTTCAAAACTGTTTTGTTCACCGATGAGTGCCATGCAACGCTCGATGGTCCAGATGGATAGAGTGGAGGATGGCTGGATGATGGACTCCCCATGCAAACACGGCTACGGCGCCAACAAGGAGGAGGTGGAGTAATGTTTTGGGCTGGAATCATGGGGAGAGAGATTGTCGGCCCCTTTAGTATCCCTGATGGGGTAAAGATGAACTCCATAATGTATGTGGAGTTTCTCAAACAGCACTTCCTGCCATGGTTCAAGAAGAAGAACCGTGTATTCCGCAGCAAGATCATTTTCATGCATGATAATGCACCGTCTCATGCTGCACATAACACATCTGCATCTCTGTCTGATATGGGCATAAAACGGGACAAACTTATGGTGTGACCCCCATGCTCCCCTGACCTCAACCCCATTCAGAACCTCTGGAGCATCATCAAAAGGAGTGTCTATGATGGCGGGAGGCAGTTCACATCTAAGCAACAGCTCAGGGAGGGTATTCTGTCCTCATGCAAAACAATTGAAGGAGAAACCATCCAAAACTTGACAAATTCAATGGACGAGAGAGTTCAGAAGCTCCTTTCGAGCAAGGGGTCCTATGTGCAAATGTCACAAGACAGCCTTGTCCCCAAGGCTTGCAGGACTAACCTCTGTATCTAACACTTCCTCCAGGGCTTCTGCAACCTCCACCTCCTCTAAGGCCTCCACCTGCACCCTCAACCTCTGCTTTAATGAGACATGTTCCAAAAGTGCAAAGAGAATCCCCTCCCACGTCTGTACTGCACAGCCAGGGCTCACCGCAATCAGGCAGTATTAAAATTAAGATGCCTTAAAGATTGCAGTCATACAGCTGAAGAGTTGTGGACAGCTCTCCAGGCTGAGATGGAGCAATGGCTGTCTCCACTGAACCTGGAGCAAGGGAAGGCCGTGTGCGATAATGGTGCAAACCCGGTGGCAGCCCTACACTGGGGCAACCTCAGACATGTGCCTTGCATGGCTCGCATCCTCAACCCGATGGTACAGCAACATCTCCGCCACTATCCCGGCCTGAATGCGTTGCTGCAGAATCCACGGTCTTTGCGTGCTCACTTAAAACTATAAAAATGAGCAGGATCTTTAGTATAAAAACCAGACTACTAGACAATGAGCAAACTCCTTCATGATTATATTGCCTTACTGTATACTGTACTAGCTATTGAACCCATTCTATGCCCGGGTGGCGAGCATTTTTATTGGTATATGCTCCCCATCCTGTTACATGCTGCCCCCATCCTGTTATGTGACGCCCCCATCCTGCTATGTGCTACAGTGTCCATTTTAGGACATGATCAGATATTAAAACCAAACATCAGAATGATGTCAGTTTGAGGCTAAATACCCTGTCTGACAAGAGATTTTGACAAGTGATTCTGACAAGTTATTCTGACAAGTGATTCTGACTAGTGTTGAGCGAGCACTAAAATGATCGGGTGCTCGAAGCTTGGGCCGAGCTCACCATGATACTCGGGTGGTCGACCCGAGCAATGAGCCGAATGTTAGTTTATGGGAGACCCGAGCATTTTTGTGGAAGCACCCCCGGCAGTCTGTAGAAAGCCTAACAAGTGCCCAAAACGATAGTGACAGTGCTCAAATGACATGGGGACAGCATGGGGATCGCCCAAGGAAGCATTTCTGACCCCCAGGTCACTGCTGTCAACAACGTGGTCAGAGGTATTAAGTCACTTTTACGGGTTCACAATAAAACGTTCAAAAACGAAACTGAAACTGTTTTCCTGTGAAATATGTTAAAGAACATCCTTTCCAGGGTAAAGACTTGTGTATAAGGTAAAATAAATAACCAAAAACAAAAATACTCCTCCACACCTTGGGCTATGTTCACAAGTAGCATTTTTTATGCGTTTTTGCACTTTTGTATTGCTTTCAACTGTGACAAATGCATTCACCGGGAAATGTCATTTTAACATTTTACAACCTGATCTGGCCATGTGCTGTGTGACACATGCACACAGTGCTGAAAAGACATGGGAACAGCATGGGGAAGACCCCTGGAAGCACCTCTGACACCCAGGTCACTGTTTAAAAGTGTGTCCATCAGAATTGATCCTTGCCGCATCAGAATATGCAGACTTGCAACTATCCCTGTGCAATTCCTTGTCCCAGGGCAGTGTTCAATTGTACCTCCCCAATTCCTTACTATGTAAGGGCAAATATGCAGCCAACCACCCACCCACCCGCAGGCTGCAATACCATTCTGCTAGCTTGCACTTGAAATGGGGCCTTTTAGTTTGGAGGAGGCCGAAGTTGGCCACTACCTCATGGCTGCTTCGGCAGCAAGGTCTCCATACTCAGTCCCCAGCCGCCAATATTTGTCCCGGTAACATTCCCCACACTTTTCTTAGCCTGGCCTGCTTTAGGGCAGCATTGGACGAGCCCACCAGACAACCAGACTCCTCCGGTGGGCCCTGGCTTCTCCATCAGGGGAGTTGAGAGTGCCAAGGTGAGGAGCATGATGATGATGATAGAAGTTAGCATCTGCTTTGTGGACAAGTGAACGTGGCCAGGGATGGTCCATCTCACTGACGCCTTCACACTGGGTTAATATTGTGGAAGCAGGGATACAGTTGGACACTGGGATGCAACACGTCCTCCAGACATAGAGGATTGCGGGTCCTGGGTCAATCAGGCTTCAATACAAAGTTCAGAAGGTAGACAGCAACAGTGGTCGGCCTCCTACACAATGAATAAATTATTCATGATCATGAGACCATCCATCTCCTTAGCTTTCTGTTCCTTGGAATGAAAGCGCATGTATGTAGTAGTGGCTAGACCTGAGGTGGTCAGCGTTTTGGCGCATATTCTACCTCCTGCGAGAATTGCTGGATGTTTTCCTGCTACTATCCCAGTTCTATGACTCCCGTTAAAACAAAGCTTCAGGTGATGAATGATGGATGAGGTGGTGGCAAAGGAGAAAGAGCAGGAGGAACAAGGACCATTCACATCAATATCAGGCCAGTCAACCACACGTCTTGTAGGATATGTTTCTGTACCAAAAGGAGCAGTTCGGCAACACAGTTAAAGGGAATACAGTGAGTGCAATGCCTACCAAAAATTTCGAGGCACTCCAATGCCCCTTGGAAGTGGCATGGAGGTCAGAGGGCCTTAAATAAACTGTTTTTTCCATTTATAGCAACTGGGTTTCCTGTACACTGTTGGCCTAAGCAGTGAATGGAAGGCTTTCCAAAAATTATGAGGAACTGCAATGCCCCTTGAAAACGACGTGGATTGCAGCGTACTAAAAACCTTCTACCCATTATTGGGGAGTGGGTCTCCCTTAGTGTTCGCCTATGCATTGAAAAGCAAAAGCTGACTAAAATTAGGAGGAAATGCAATGCCCGTTGGAAGAGTCGTGGAGGTTAGAGGTAATTAAAAACAACATTTCAATGCCCCTTGGAAGAGCTGTGGAGTTCAGAGTGGTTTAACAAGACGGTTTTAATTCCCCTTGAAAGAGACGTGGAGGTCACAGTAGCTTAGCAAGATGGTATTAATGCCCCTTGGAAGAGACGTGGAGTTCAGAGTGATTTAACAAGACGGTTTTAATGCCCCTTGGAAGAGACGTGGAGGTCCCAGTGGAATAAAAAGACAATATCAATGACCCTTGGAAGAGTGATGGAGGTCCCAGTGGAATAAAAAGACAATATCAATGCCCCTTGGAAGAGTGGTGGAGGTTACAGCGGAATAAAAAGACAATATCAATGCCCCTTGGAATAGTGGTGGAGGTCGCAGTGGAATAAAAAGACAATATCAATGCCCCTTGGAAGAGTGGTGGAGGTCCCAGTGGAAAAAAAAGACAATATCAATGACCCTTGGAAGAGACGAGGAGGTCACAGTAGCTTAACAAGACGATTTTAATGTCCCTTGAAAGAGACGTGGAGGTCACAGTAGCTTAACAAGACGATTTTAATGCCCCTTGGAAGAGACGTGGAGGTCACAGTAGCTTAAAAAGACAGTTTTAATGCCCCTTGGAAGAACCATGGAGCTCAGAGTGGTTTAACAAGACGGTTTTAATGCCCCTTGGAAGAGACGTGGAGGTCCCAGTGGAATAAAAAGACAATATCAAAGCCCCTTGGAAGAGTGGTGGAGGTCCCAGTGGAATAAAAAGACAATATGAATGCCCCTTGGAAGAGTGGTGGAGGTCGCTGTGGAATAAAAAGACAATATGAATGCCCCTTGGAAGAGTGGTGGAGGTCCCAGTGGAATAAAAAGATAATATCAATGACCCTTGGAAGAGACGTGGAGGTCACAGTAGCTTAAAAAGATGATTTTAATGCCCCTTGGAAGAGACGTGGAGTTCAGAGTGGTTTAACAAGACGGCTTTAATGCCCCTTGGAAGAGACGTGGAGGTCACAGTAGTTTAACAAGTCGGTTTTAATGCCCCTTGGAAGAGACGTGGAGTTCAGAGTGGTTTAACAAGACGGTTTTAATGCCCCTCTGAGGAGACGTGGAGGTCATAGTAGCTTAACAAGATGGTTTTAATGACCCTTGGAAGAGACATGGAGGTCACAGTGGAATAAAAAGACAATATCAAAGCCCCTTTAAAGAGACGTGGAGGTCCCAGTGGAATAAAAAGACAATATCAATGACCCTTGGAAGAGATGTGGAGGTCACAGTAGCTTAACAAGACAATTTTAATGCCCCTTGGAAGAGATGTGGAGGTCACAGTGGAATAAAAAGACAATATCGATGCCCCTTGAAAGCGACTTGGAGGTACCAGTGAAATAAAAAGACAATATCAATGACCCTTGGAAGAGACGTGGAGGTCACAGTAGCTTAACAAGACGATTTTAATGCCCCTTGGAAGAGACGGAGAGGTCATAGTAGCTTACCAAGATGGTTTTAATGCCCCTTGGAAGAGACGTGGAGGTCACAGTGGAAGAAAAAGACAATATCAATGCCCCTTGAAAGAGACGTGGAGGTCCCAGTGGAATAAAAAGACAATATCAATGACCCTTGGAAGAGACGTGGAGGTCACAGTAGCTTAACAAGACGATTTTAATGCCCCTTGGAAGAGCCATGCAGTACAGCATCTTAAAAACAATATTCCCATTATTGGGGAGTGGGTCTCCCATAGTCTTTGCCTATGTCTTCCTAGTAAATGCTGCCAAAAATTATTATGGAGGAACTTGCAATGCCCCTTACAAGAGCCATGCAGTACAGCATATTAAAAACATTGTTCCCATTATTGGGAAGTGAGTCTCCCATAGTCTTTGCCTATGCCTTCCAAGCAAAAGCTGCCAAAAATTAGGATGGAGGAACTTGCAATGCCCCTTACAAGAGCCATGCAGTACAGCATATTAAAAACATTATTCCCATTATTGGGGAGTCGGTCTCCCATAGTCTTTGCCTATGCCTTCCAAGCAAAAGCTGCCAAAAATTAGGATGGAGGAACTTGCAATGCCCCTTACAAGAGCCATGCAGTACAGCATT
The DNA here is from genome assembly GCF_046119375.1 of Phyllobates terribilis. Lineage (NCBI taxonomy): Eukaryota > Metazoa > Chordata > Amphibia > Anura > Dendrobatidae > Phyllobates > Phyllobates terribilis. The sequence goes on along the minus strand of NW_027362769.1, from coordinate 14,806,158 downwards.
TTAAAAACATTATTCCCATTATTGGGGAGTGGGTCTCCCATAGTCTTTGCCTATGCCTTCCAAGCAAAAGCTGCCAAAAATTAGGATGGAGGAACTTGCAATGCCCCTTACAAGAGCCATGCAGTACAGCATATTAAAAACATTATTCCCATTAATGGGGAGTGGGTCTCCCATAGTCTTTGCCTATGCCTTCCAAGAAAAAGCTGCCAAAATTAGGACGGAGGAACTTGCAATGCTGGCAACTTGGACCACAGTCACCCTGGTGGTATAGTGGTGGTGGAGGCTGAGGATAAGGAGAATAGCAAAAAACTGCTGAAATGAGGAAGCGTATACCCATGTGTGGGTGTGAAGCGGTGCATGGGAATACACCTCCCAAAATAACACAGTGGATTTGACTTTATGTTACTCTGCTGTCATTTGGTGGTGATGAGAAGTCTGGCCCAATCCAGCCCTTGTTCATTTTGATAAGGGTCAGCTTGTCAGCATTGTCAGTTGACAGGCGAGTGCGCTTATCAGTTAAAATTCCCCCAGTGGCACTAAAAACACCCTCCAATAACACGCTAGCGGCAGGGCAGGCCAGGAACTCCAAGACATACAGATCGAGTTCATTCCAAGTGTCCAGCTTGGATACCCAATAATTAAAAGGCACAGAGGAATCACGGAGGATGCTGGTACGGTCGGCAAGGTACTCCCTTACCATCTTTTGAAAATTTCCACTCCTTGTGAGAGTACCCCGCGCCTCAGGGACTGTAAGCTGGGTGGGTCTCAGAAAACTGTCCCAGAATGTTGACAGTGTTCCCCTGCCTCTGCTGGATTGGAGTTGCGTCTCTCTCGCCTGTACGCCTTGGTTGGGCAATGAACTGTGACCTCTGCTGCTAGCGTGTTCAGATGGGAATTTTTTTAACAGTTCTGCAGCAAAGGCCTTCTGGTACTGCCCCATTTTTGTAGACCTCTCCACCTCAGGAATAAGAGAGTGAAAGTTCTCCTTGTAGCGGGGGTCTAAAAGTGTCACCAACCAGTAATGACTGTCACCAAAAATTTTGGCAACGCGAGGGTCACGGTTAAGGCAGCGTAACATAAAGTTTGCCATGCGTGCCAGACTGGTAACGGGCAAGACTTCCGGGTCCTCACCAAGATGACGACTGACCATGCTCTCCTCCTCCTCCTCCTCCCCCCTGTCCTCAGGCCACCCACGCTGAACCGACGGTATGACAGTTGTACAGGTACTACCGTCTACAGCACATGATACCAGCTCCTGTTCTTCCTCCTCCTCCTCCTCATCTCCCTCTTTTGTCCCACAATGCAAGTTGGGATGAGATGAGGCTGGGCTGTGTGTAAACGCCCCCTATGGCTTCTTGATCCATCTCATCATACTCTGGCTTCAATGCCTCCTCTTTAATTCTCTGCAGAGAGCGTTGCAAAAGACAGACAAGTGGGATGTTGACGGTAATGATGGCGTCATTGCCACTCACCATCTTGGTGGACTCCTCAAAGTTTGTCAGAATGGTACATATGTCAGACATCCAGGTCCACTCCTGAGGTCTTATGTGTGGAGTCTGACCTGAATATCGATGGCCTTGTTGAAGCTGGTACTCCACAACTGCTCTCTTCTGCTCACAAATCCTTTGCAACATGTGGAGGGTAGAGTTCCAATGTGTGGGGACATCACACACCAGATGGTGTGCCGAAAGCTGCAAACGCTGCTGCAACACAGCAAGGGCGGTGGAAGCTGTAGCTGACTACCGAAAATGAGCTGACAGGCGGTGTAATTTGACGAGCAGATCTGGCAACTCGGGGTACGATTTAAGAAACCGCTGAACCACGAGGTTAAGCACATGAGCCAGGCAAGGTACGTGTGTGATCTCGCCTCGCCTCAGAGCCGCCTCCAGGTTACGGCCATTGTCACACACGACCATATCTGGATGTAGGTTCAGCGGTCTCAGCCACAGATCTGCCTGCTCTTTCACAGCTGTCCACAACTCACAAGCAGTGTGAGGTTTATCACCTAAGCTTATGAGTTTCAGCACAGCCTGTTGCCGCTTGGCGGAGGCAGTACTGCAGTGCTTCCAGCTTGTAACTGATGTGGTGATATCTGAGCTGGAGGCTGAACATGAGGAGGAGGAGGAAGATGATGCGCAGGAGCTGTACACTGTGGGGGCAACTCTGACTGACATAGGGCCCGCAATCCTCGGTGTGGGGAGGATGTGTTCCGTCCCAAGGTCCGACTGGGTCCCGGCTTCCACTATGTTTACCCAGTGTGCCGTCAGGGAGATGTACCGTCCCTGGCCACAAATACTTGTCCACGTGTCCGTTGTCAGGTGGACTCTCCCAGTAACTGCGTTGTTGAGGGCATGGCAGATGTTTTGGGACACATGCTTGTGTAGTGCAGGGATGACACTCCGGGCAAAAATAGTGTCGGCTGGGGACCGAGTACCAAGGGATGGCCACGCCATAAGGTTGCGGAAGGATTCCGTCTCCACCAGCCTAAAAGGCAGCATTTCCAATGCAAGCTGTTGTGAAATGTGCGAATTTAGGACTGTGGCCTATGGGGCGTTGGCTGCGAATTTGCGCTTTCGTTCAAAGCTCTGGGATATGGACAAATGAACTGTGCGGTGGGACGTGGACGTGGACGTTGATGCTGTTTCTTGAGAAACTGCCGTAACAAGTGAAGACTGAGAGGAGGGGGCATCTTTGCATGCAGTATGGACAGGGGATTGCCTTGCACGCACAACAGGGGGTTCTCTTACACGCACAACAGCGGAAGAAGCAGTGGTGACTTCCGCTGACACTGGTCGTGGACCCTGGGGTTCGCCCGACAAAGTCGGGTGCTTTGTTGACATGTGCCTGATCATGCTGGTGGTGGTCAGGCTGGTAGTTTTGTCACTCCTGCTGATGCTGGCCAGGCAGGTGGTAAAAATGGCCTTTTTGGGGTTATCAGCAGAGTCTTTAAAAATATTCCAGACTCTGGAAGACCTACCGGTTGTACCCTCGTGTTTGTGTTACGGGGAACGGTTGCCCGCCTTCTGTCTGCGGCCACTACACTGCTTCTTCCTGCCTGTTGGGGTACTCTGCCTCTCTTCCCCTGTGTGCTGCTGGCCTCGCTCTGCGTGTCCTCCTGCCACATTGGGTCAGTTACTAGATCATCCACCACCTTCTCCTCTTCCACTTCCGCACCACGGTCCTCCTCCTCACTTCGTGGCAATTGTGTCTCGTCATCGTCCACCTCTTGTGACAAATTACCAGCGTCGCCTTCTTGTAGCCGAGGCTGTTCAAATATTTGGCCATCGCTACATGGGATCTCCTCTTCCACCACTTCAAGCGGAGCAGGCGAGGGGCCCAAATATGGAAATGGACCAGTGAACGTCCAACTGTGGGACCAGTTGCTGTCTGACGACACTTGGCATGGTGGGAGGAAGGAGCATCAGGGTGAGGAGGAGTATGCGGTCGAGACTTACGGCTACTAAGACTTGACCGTGTGGAAGACAGACCAGAGGTGGTGGTGCCTAGGTGACTGGAAGTATTATCTGCTATCCAATTAATAACCTGTTCACACTGATCATTTCGCAATAGTGGTGTTGTTGCGTGCTTCCATAGTAATTCGGTCAAGAACTGGGAGCGAGAAGATGTGGCTCTTGGTTGTGGCATATTTTCACCTTGGCCATGGCCCTCTCCTCTGCACGCACCATCACCAGAACGTCCAGTTCCACATCCCTTGCCACGCACCTTGCCCATTGTAAATGAAATAAAATAGCTTACACCCGCACTATCAATGGCAAAAGGGTAATAAAAAGGAGATTTGAACCGTGGAAGAGGAAAACCACAGTTCTATTTCTCTGGCCTACACCAGAATCTTTTAAACAGATAAATTTGTGTCTGAACATTCAGCGAGACACTCAAACAGTTTTTTTTATGTAAAAAAGGCAAAAAGGTGGATTACACCCAGATTTGAACCATGGAAGAGGAAAACCACAGTTCTAGTTCGCTGGCCTACACCAGAATCTTTTAAACAGATATATTTGTGTCTGAACAGTCAGCGAGACACTCAAACTGAAAAAAAAGGATTTTTCCTGGCCCCTGAGACCTGGGGCTAAGTCTAGCAATTTGAGCAGCAGCAGCACACAGGACTGTATGGCAGCGTTTGTTGGTATAACCACTTCGTCTCCTATACAGCCTGCCTGCCTGATGTCTGGGATGGATATTAGTCCTCAGAAGGACTGTTTGTTTGATTTTGCAGGCTTTAGAGACCCTACACTACCTATTTCGCAGTATAAATCTCTCCCTAGCTCAGCAGCACTCTCCCTACACTTTCTGATCCGGAGCAACTGTGTCCAAGATGGCGGCGCCCGGTTTTAAATACTCGATGTGACGCTGTGCAGCCAGCCAATCACTGTAATGCCCACAACCAACATGGCTGGGGCATTACAGTGACTGACTGGCAATCCCTGCATGTTCATTGGCTCTGTAAAGAGCACCAAATATGCAGGGCGGAGACCCGAGCTCCCGCCCGAGTAATCCGAAAATGCTCGGTGCTCGCCAAACATCCCGAGTAGTGAGATGCTCGGGCGAGTACCGAGCAATGTCGAGCCTGCTCGCTCAACACTAATTCTGACAAGTGATTTTGACAAGTGACTTTTACAACTGTTATAATAATAATAAAAAAAGTCACTTTTTGCTGATGGGACTTGAACCCAAAATTTTGCGTTCAAAAACCAGTTCACTAACCACTGAGCTATAAACTCAGTTGAAGCAACCTTAGTGTTCTATTTGGTTATATGATTTTCAGTGCAAACCTGATTGAAACTCATTGGGACTTATGCTCAGATTGCAAGCAAGCCAAATTCAAATGATGTTTGATTTTGATGTGTGAGTCTGATGTGTGACTTTCTTCAAACATCAGAATCAAAATCACAATGACTTTTAGTCGCCCTGAGTATTTTCATGGTTGATCTCATAAGACAAGAAAAGCTGTTGCTATAACTTAAATGAATAGCTCAATGGTAAGGCACCAGCCTCTGAATCTACGGTGTCATGGTTCAAATCCCGTTAGGTATATTATTATTGTTATTATTTTTTTTTAATTATGCCTGTTTAGCACACAAACGACAGGGGTGTTTCACTTTTAATATCTGACATTCTGATTGTCATCCTGACGTGTTAAGAGTTTCAGACATGCTGTCTATTTGCATGGTAAATTACATAGCCAAAGTAAATTGGGAGTCACTAATTTACTACATATCTATTTCCAAGTGACTGTACATTTGTATAATTTCTTAAAGGGGTCTAATGATAAAATTTCTTTATTGTCAATTTTTCTTTCCATCCACCCAAGAACTGGTAGCAAACTCTCAATTTACTTTTGCTATGTAATTATTATTATATATCACTACCTAAATAATCAAATAATGAACCTACATTTTAATGGTAAGGAATCTGTGTCACATAGTTTTGGTTTGAATGGATAATAATAATAATAGTAATAATACTTTGTTAGTAATAATAATTAATAACAAAAAGTTGAGTGTCCCTACTGGGACTTGAAACCAAAAGTATATGCTTTGTAGTTAGCACACTTACCAGTGAGCTATACACTCATTACAAAAAAGTAGGCATTTTACTTGGTTATGTTATTTCCAGTGCAATCAGGACTTTCACACAGACATTGTCCAAACCATATTCAAATGATGAATGAGTTTGATACCTGACTTTCATCACACATCAAAATCAAAATCAGAAGGACTTCCAGACACAATGTGTATTTGCATAGCAAATATCATAAACCAAGAAAAACCATCTGGCAGCATCATTTGAGCTTATGGCAGAATTGTAACTCTCTTGCCTCACAGAATTAATGTTTTGAGTTTAAGGCTGCGTGCCCACGATGCATTTTTCATGCGTTAAACCGCAGCGGAAACGCATCAAAAACGCTTGGTAATCCGCATCCCATGGTCCCCAATGGCATTCCGCAATGTCAATGCACATGCTGCGGATTTTTCTGCAGAGCTCATAAATCCGCAGCATGTTAATTAATTTTGTGGAAGCGCAGCGGAATTGCCGCCATTGACTTGCAGCCATTGACTTGCATTAAGACGCATATAATCCGTGTCTGTACATTTGTACACGCGGATTATATGCGATTCAATGTGCGGATGGTTCCCAGTTCTGGAGGAGAACAGACTCTCATCCAGACCTGAGTACCATTGTACCTGTAAAAAAAAGAATAAAATAACAAATAAAGTTTATATTCACCTTTCCGAAGGCTCTCTCTGCATGCCGGCAGCGCTGAAGGACCTTCGGTGACGTCACAGTCATGTGACCGCAGGCCATTCACCGCTGTGTATCGAGATATGCCGGCAGCCAGGAACCAGACAGGAACGAGCACTGCAGCACACGCCGGGGCATCGGGGGTGAGTATAGCTTTATTTTAAGCATTGTTTTACGGTCACACTATATAAATCCATGCTGTTTGCATGGATTTATACAGTGTGACCTAGTTGTCAAGCACTTTCCAAGTGATGCTAATCGCCTGGAAAGCGCTTGTCAATCTGCATGCGGAAACGCATGTGAATCCGCATGTATTCCGCATGTATTCTGCAGGAAAAACGCATGCACAATCTGCATGCGTTTTTTCTGCCAGGGAGATGCAGAAATTCTGCAGAAATTTTCTGCTTCATTTCTGCATCGTGGGCACATAGCCTCAATACCTCGTGCAAAAAAAAAAAATCTTTTGTTTTTTGAATGATGCTGGCGAGCACGCAAACTTCACTGATGCTTGGCTTTGATATCTGACTATTCTCACACATCAGAATAAGAATCATAATAACTTTTAGACCCCCTGAGTATTATCATGGTTAATAAGCCAAGAAAAACCTGTAGGGACACTGAACTTTTTATTATTAATTATTACTACTACTATTATCATTATTATTATTATTATTATTATTATTATTATTATTATTATTATCCATTAAAACCAAAACTATGTGTGACACAGATGCCTTAACATTAAACTTTAGGTTCAATATTTTATTATTTAGGTAGTGATATATAATAATAATTACATAGCAAAAGTAGATTGAGAGTTTGCTGCCAGTTCTTGGGTGGATGGAAAGAAAAATTGACAACAAAGAAATTTTATCATTAGACCCCTTTAAGAAATTATGCAAATGTACAGTCACTTGGAAATAGATATGTAGTAAATTATTGACTCCCAATTTACTTTGGCTATGTAATTTACCATGCAAATAGACAGCTTGTCTGAAACTCTTAACACGTCAGGATGACAATCAGAATGTCCGATATTAAAAGTAAAACACCCCCGTAGTTTGTGTGCTAAACAGGCATAATTTAAAAAAATAATAGTAGTAACATTCCTAATGGGATTTGAACTGTGACACTGTAGATTCAGAAGCTGGCACCTTACAATTGAGCTACCCAGTCAAGTAATAGTGACTGGTAGCTTTTCTTGTCTTATGAGATCAACCATGAAAATACTCAGGGTGACTAAAAGTCATTGTGATTCTGATTCTGATGTTTGAAGAAAGTCACACATCAGACTCACACATCAAAATCCAACATCATTTGAATTTGTCTTGCTTGCAGTCTGTTCATAAGTCCCAATGAGTTTGAATCAGGTTTGAAATGAAAATCATATAACCAAATAGAACTCCATGTTTTTTTTTAACTGAGTTTATAGCTCAATGGTTAGTGCACTGGTGTTTGAACACAGAATTTTGGGTTCAAGTCGCATCAGCGAAAAGTGACTTTTTGTATATTATTATTATTATTATTACAGTTGTAAAAGTCACTTATCAAAGTCACTTGTCAGGATCACTTGTCAGACAGGGTATTTAGCCTCAAACTGACATCATTCTGATGTTTGATTTTGGTATTTGATCATGTCCTAAAATGGACACTTTAATGTGCAGCCCCCATCCTGCTATGTGCAGCCCCCATCCTGCTATGTGCAACCCTCATCCTGCACCCCCATCCTGTTATGTGCAGTCCTTATCCTGTTATGTGCAGGCCCCATCCTGCTATTTGCAGCCCCCATCCTGCACCTCCATCCTGTTATGTGCAGCCCCCATCCTGCTATGTGCAGCCCCAATCCTGCTATGTGCAGCCCACATCCTGTGCCTCCATCCTGTTATGTGCAGCCCTCATCCGGAGGTCCGGGGAGGAGTGTAGCATCCGAGTAAGTGTGTGCCCATACCGCACTGTCTGGCACCAATGTGTCTTCACTTAATTGGCACCGGATAACGCGCTATGCGCAAGCGCCGATTCCGATGCCGCACTCCTCCCTAGGACTCCGGCCAAAACAGAGGTGCCACGGCAACATTCCTTCTGGTCAGGTATGTACTTATGGCGCCGGAGCTCGTGGTATGCATTCAGTGTCTACGTATACCACGATCTCCGGTGCCATATACTTCTCTTACCGGTAATGGCTGGATGCGTTCTTCTGTCTGGAGCCAGACTGCGCAGGCGCGTCGTGCATGTGCTGTCTATAGTTCCTTTGGACAGAAGGACACATCCCTGGTTATATTATAGCTGTCCCCCAATTCTGTTAATATCACCCATCCTGGTATATGGCACCCCTCCATCTCGGTATGCATGGCACCTCTGATCTCCATCCTGGTATGAAAGGCACCCCTCATCTTTGTATGCAAGGCCCTCATCATCCTTATATGCAAGGACCCCATCATCCTTATCCTGGTATGCAAGGCCTCTCTCATCCCTATCCTGGCATGCATGGCACCCCTCATCCCTATCCTGGCATGCATGTCACCCCTCATCCCTATCCTGGCATGCATAGCACCCCTCATCCCTGTCCTGCCATGCATGGCACCCCTCATCCCTATCCTGGCATGCATGGTACCCCCTCATTCCCAATCCTGTTTTGCATGGCCCCTCATCTATATCTTGGTAAGCATGGTACCCCCTCATCCCTATCCTGGTATGCATGGTACCCCCTCATCCCTATCCTGGTATGTATGGTACCACCTCATCTCCCAATCCTGGCATGCATGGCACCCATCATCACCAATCCTGGAATGCATGGCCCCTTATCCGTATCCTGGTATGTATGGCCTCTCATCTATATCTTGGCAAGCTTGGCACCCCCTCATCCCTATCCTGGTATGCATGGCCCCTCATCCGTATCCTGGTATGCATGGTACCCCTCATCTGTATCCTGGTATGCATAATACCCCTCATCCCCAATCCTGGTATGTATGGTACCCCTTATCCCCAATCCTTGTATGTATAGTCCCCCTCATCCCCAATCCTGGTATGCATGGTACCCTTCATCCCCAGTCTTGATATGTATGACCCCTCATTCGTATCCTGGTATGCTTGGCCCCTCATCCCTATCCTGGTATGTATGGCCCCCCTCATCCCCAATCCTGGTATGTATGGCTCTCCTCATCCTCAATCCTGGTATGTATGGCCCCTCATCCCTATCCTGGTATGTATGGCCCCCCTCATCACCAATCCTGGTATGTATGGTACCCCCTCTTCCCCAGTGCTGGTATGCATGGCTCCTCATCCATATCCTGGTATGTATGGCCTCCTCATCCCCCAATCCTGGTATGTATGGCCCCCTCATCCATATCCTGGTATGCATACCCCCTCATCCCTATCCTGGTATGTATGGCCCCTCATCCCTATCCTGATATGTATGGCCCCCTGATCCTTATCCTGATATGTATGGCCCCTCATCCGTATACTTGTAAGCATGGCCCCCCTCATCCCTATCCTGGTATGTATAGCCCCTACTCCGTATCCTGGTAAGCATTGTACTCCTCATCCCTCAATCCTGGTATGCATGGCCCCTCATCCCTATTACGCTGCACACACACAAAAAAAAAACAAACACTTCTACTCACCTTTCTTCCCTGTGCTCTAGCGCTGCGTCCCGTTCTGCCAGAAGCCGGGTGAGGAGTGTGGCGCCGGCATACACGCGTGCCCATACGGCGCTGTCCTACGCCATTTTGATGAAGACACACTACAAATGTGTCTTCAGTAAAATGGCGCCGGATAGCACGCTATGCGCATGCGCCAATTCTGAAGCCACAGTCTGCCCCTCGACCAGAACAGAGGCGCCGCAGCAACACTCCTCCGGGTAAGGTAAATATGTCCTTATGGCGCCGGAGATCACGGTATGCATTCAGTGCTCATGCATACCGTGATCTCCAGTGCCATATACTCCTCTTACCTGTATCGGCTGGATGCATTCTTCTGTCTGAAGCCAGACTGCGCAGACACGTCATGCTTGCGTAGTCTATAGAGGCTTTGGAGAGAGGGACGCATCTACCGTTATTTTATAGATGCTGCTGGTGCCGCCCAAAAAAAAATAAAAATCTATTCTATTCCTTATCGATACCGCTATTAGATGCATTTACAATAGAGACAGGTGCTAGGTAGTATCAGCTCCAGATGAGTGTTCATTCCGGTCGTAAAAATCTCTTCCACAGTCCATAACTTTTTTTTAAATTATTTCTTTGGCTTTACATACAAGTCATAACCCTGGAAAGAATGTTTATTAACATTTTTTCCATTTTAGCATGTTTTTCGTAGGTTTTTTGTAGGTTTTATTGTCAGTCCGTAAAAGTGGCGTAATACTCTGACAACATTGTTCACAGATATGTTATTTGTCAGCAAGAAACTGTGAATAGGTTTGAACACACAACTGCCATACTTTAAATGTAGTGTGATATCTGACACGTTCCCAAAAATTTCTGTGCTATTACTGCAGTCATATGGCATCATGTCTGATGGCCACAGTTTCAGGCAGTCGCCTAATAGTATGGCATTTGTCAGCGAACAACTGTGAATTGGTTTGAACACATAACTGCCATACTTTAAATGTAGTGTGATATCTGACACATTCCCAAAAATTTCTGTATTATTACGGCAGTATTATGGGATCACGTCTGATGGCCACGGAATCAGGTAATCGTCTAATAGTATGGTATTTGTCAGCGACCAACAGTGAATAGGTTTGAGCACACTGGTTAATATATGCAACTGGATTAGTCCTCCGAAGGACTGTTAGTTCAGATGGAAATGCAGCGACACAGAAACACAGAGCAGCCAAAACAGGGTTAATAAACAGGGGAAGTATATAATAACAGGGGAAATCTCCACGCAGGGAGTATCAGGGGAAAATATGGGGGAAAACAAGGGAAGTAGCAGGTAAAAAGTCTTTAACTGACAGTTCACAGTTTAACCCCTTCGCGACCTTGTGATTTTCCGTTTTTGCATTTTCGTTTTTTGCTCCCCTTGTTCCCAGAGCCATAGCGTTTTTATTTTCTGGTCAATATGGCCATGTAGGGCTTATTTTTTGTGGTACGAGTTGTACTTTTAAATGCCATTACTAGTTATACTATATCATGTACTGGAAAACGGGAAAAAAATTCCAAGTGCAGTGAAATTGCAAAAAAAGTACAATACCACAGATGCTTTTTTTTGTTTTTTTTACCACGTTCACTGAATGCTAAAACTGACCTACCATTATTATTCTCCAGGTCATTACAAGTTTGTAGACACCAAACATGTATAGGTTCTTTTTTATTTAAGTAGTGAAAAAATAAATCCAAAGTTTGCTAAAAAAAATTTTTTAAAAATGGCGCCATTTTCCGAGACCCATAGCGTCTCCATTTTTCGGGATCTGGTGCCGGGTGAGGGTTTATTTTTTGCGTGCCAAGCTGACGTTTTTATTAATGCCATTTTAGGGTAGATCTGATGTTTTTATCGCCTGTTATTGCATTTTATTGCAATGTTGCGGAGACCAAAAAAACGTAATTCTGGCGTTTAGAATTTTTTTCTCATTACGCTGTTTATCAATCGGATTAATTATTTTTTTATTTTGATAGATCGGGCAATTCTGAATGCGGCGATACCAAATATGTGTATGTGGAGTTTATTTTTTATTATTTTATTTTGAATGGGGCAAAAGGGGGGTGATTTAAACTTTTATATTTTTTTAATTTTTTTAATATTTTTAAAACATTTTTTTTTTACTTTTTGCTTGCTTCTATAGTCTCCATAGGAGACTAGAAGCAGCAACTGTCCGATCGCCTCTGCTTCATACAGATTATCAGCAGATCACCTGTATGTAGCAGAAATGCTCCTGTATTATAAGCGCCGACCACTAGGTGGCGCTCATAGTAATCTTTACATGACAACCACTGGTGTCTGCTGCAGACTCGGAGCCCACACTGAACCGGGGGTGCAGGCCTGGGGCGTACTAATACGCCCTTGGCCAGTAAGGGGTTAACTAGATGTAGCAGTTTTACACTTAGCTGACTCTTTTCCTCCACAATGCAGATGCCAGCTGAGGCCGGTGTTGATTTCTTCAGGCGTCCCAGACCCAGGAAGACACCCCCGTCCGTGGGTAGTCCTCCTCGGGGTCCAGCTCTAATTCAGTAATATCTCGCCCCATTCGCCCGAACAGCAAGATATAAGGAGTGAACCCCGTCGTACCATTCACTCGGTTGTTGTAGACCCACACCAGCTCGGCCACAAACTCAGGCCACCGTACCTTCCGATCTTCCTCCAACGTGCGGAGCATTTGGATCAGTGTCCGATTATAGCATTCACAGGCCCCATTTCCTTGAGGGTGGTAAGGAGTAGACTTCTCAATCTTGTACAACCGGTGCAGCTCTTCCATCACCCGGCCTTGGAAGCAGGGGCCTTGATCGGAATGAATCCTCTTTGGGCAGCCGTACACCCGAATGAAGTCTCGGCAGATGGCCTGCGCAGTGGACTCGGCGGTCTGGTCTCTTGTCGGGGTCACTACCGCAAACTTTGTGAAGTGGTCTGTCATTACCAGGCAATGTTCATACCTGAGATGCGCCGGTCCAACAGTCAAATAGTCGATCATCAGCACCTCCAAGGGGGCAGAAGTCACAATAGTTTGTATGGGGACCTGCTGCTCCGGGGGCTTAACCAGCTCACAGCTCCGACATCTTCGACAAGTGTCTTCTATTGTTGCTCGCAGTCGGGGATGATACACCAGCCTCTGCAATCACTGAAACATCTTCTCTGGTCCGAAGTGAGCCCCTCGTTCATGAGCCTCCTTAGCCACTACTCCGACCAACTTCTCTGGGATCACCACTTGCCAGGTGGTCCCGAACTCTCGCAGTTGCTGCAAACGTCGGTACAGCAGCTGTCTCGCAAACACAGTCTCTCCCATTGTCCCAGCATCTTCAGTACTCCCGGGGACAGGTTACTCCTCTCTTCTCGACTGGGGACTTGTCGCAAAGCAACCCATTGACGTAATTGAGCAACTTCTCTGTCAGTCTGTTGAAGTCGGATCCAGTCATCTCTTGGCCGCCCTAGCACTTGTTCTTCTGACGTCTCTCCAATCTCTCCCTGCGCCGCGGCCAGCTGTCCCACGAAACTTCGGGAGCTAGGGGTTTTATCCGCCTCCAAATCTTCATCGCGGTCATGATCATGCCATTCATATGTCACTCTGGAGAGGGCGTCGGCGTGAGTATTCTCTGAATTAGGCCGGTAGGTGATCTTATACCCGTACGTGGCCATGCGGGCCACCCACCGCTGCTCCAGGGCCCCCAATTTTGCATTCTCCAGGTGGGCCAGCGGGTTGTTATCTGTTCTCACCAGTACTTCGGACCCGGACAAATACTCTGCAAACTTCTCGGTCATTGCCCAAACCAGAGCCAGCAACTCTAATTTGAAAGAGCTATAATTATCCGGGTTTCTCTCGGAGTCGTGAATGGAGCGGCTGGCTTACGCAATCACGTGCTCTTTCCCCTCCTGTACTTGGGATAACACGGCTCCCAGACCATGTAGGCTCCCATCAGTGTGGAGTATGAAGGGTTGGGAGAAATCTACATAGGCAAGTATTGGGGCCTCGGTCAGGGCCATTTTTAGGGCACGGAAGGCCTCTTCCTGACTGCTTCCCCACCTAATTGCCTGATTCTTGGAGCCCGCCGGCACTCCCTTAAGTAGCTCCAGCAATGGGTTGGCTATGCGGGTGAAGTTCTTCACGAATCTTCAATAGTACCCGGCAAGTTCCAGGAAGGCCTGAATGTTCTTCATTTTCTTCAGGGTAGGCCACTCCTGTACCGCGGTCACCTTTTCCTGGGTGGGCCTGAATCTTTCACCAGACACAGTATGACCGAGATATTCGATCTGTTTGCGGAACAGGTGGCACTTCTGGGGCTTCACCTTTAGGCCATGACTCTGTAGGCGACTCAGTACTTGCTCCAGTCGCTGGAGGTGCTCCTCGAAGGTGGTGGCATAGACAATTATGTCGTCTAGGTAAATCAGTGTCGCCTCAAAGTTTAAATCACCCAGGCACCTCTCCATCAGACGCTGGAACATCCCGGGGGCGTTAGTCAGGCCAAAGGGCATCTGATTGAACTCGAACAGTTCCATGGGTAATATGAACGCCGTCTTTGCACGGTCATGTTCGGCAATGGGCACCTGCCAGTACCCACTGGCCAGATCCAAGGAGGAGAAGTATCTTGCCTTCCCTAAGGTCGACAGGGACTCTTCGATTCGGGGTAGTGGGTAAGAGTCCCATAATGTACAGGCATTCAGTCGTCTATGGTCAACAAAGAACCGCAGGGTCCCATCTTTCTTCCGGACCAGGACAATTGGGGCTGCCCATGGACTCTGACTCTCCCGTATCACACCATTCTGTAACATATGGGCTAGCATCTCCTTAACCTCTTTATATATCTGGGGAGGTATCAGCCGGTATCTCCCCCATACTGGGGCAGCGCTCCCCGTGGGAATCTCGTGAGTAATGGCTTCGGTGCAACCAAAATCATCCTCATGGCGAGCAAAGACTTCCTGGTACCGCTCCAGCACCTCTTCAACCTGCTGCACCTGTCGAGGTGTAAGTCCCGTCAATTCAGCCCACATTCGTTCTAGGATTCTTTGTCCCTCCTTCGCACTAGCCCGGTGGGGTTCCGGCGGCACGGTGACTGCCAGAGTCCAGGGGTCTCCTCATACAGCGGACAGCTGTACCACATCAGGTTACCCCAACTTCTCTGGCATTCCCAGAATCTGGGCTATTTCCGCCCTGGGAGGGAGTGTGAGATCATCTTCACCCAGATTAAGACACCGCATTATAACATTGCCACCCCGAACGATGGCCAGTGTCCGAGCCACCAAGAGTCTGGGGGGTACTTTGTCCATCGATGTTGGTTCTATCTGAACATCGACCCCCTCAATCAGTGTGCAGGCCCGAGCAGATAACGTGAGTACAGTTTGTCCGGGCGGTAAGGTGATAACCATAGCTGCTGACACTATTATTTTCCCCAGGATCTTCCCTTCACTCGATGTCTCCTGATCCTGGGCAGCTCGGATTAGTTGTTGAAAAACCCTCCTTTGGGAAGTTCGTGGGTCCCACTGTTCTAGAAGAATCTCCTTTGGCTCTCTAATCAGGATTTGCCCGATCTCTTTCAGTACATTCATTCCGAGGGTCACCAGGGGTCCACTTCCGGTTCCCCTTGCAACCAGGACGACTCCTTTTTTTCCCACATCTTCCCACACACTCGGATCTTCATCCACACCACCCCTGCGACCGGGATGGGTAATTGATTAGCTGCCGTGAGTCTAATTACTGTTCCCCATTCCGGCCGCGCTATCTCTGGAAATCGCTGTTGGAAGTAGGTTTCTGTCATCGTAGTCACCTGGGATCCCGTGTCAATCAGGCAGTGAACAGCCCTACCACTTATTTCGGCCCAGACAGTCGGGCTGGTGGAAACCAGGTCCTTGGGACTTCCTCTTTTTCCTTCCCCTTCCTCAGGCTCCGGGCTGTGTCCCCCAAACACGGAGCCTGCTAGTTTAACGGCTGCCGCGACAGGGGCCACCCTCGGCTAGCACAGCCCCTGGCGTAATGTCCTGCGCCTCCACACTTCCAGCAGGTCATGTCTTTGTCTGTGTAGGGCTGCCTCACTCCCCTACGGAACTCTCCTGCGGGGGGGTCCTGAATTCAATTCTTTCCATAACTGGAGCAATCGATCTGGGTATCTCTGGTGTCAGGGCAGGGGTCTTCTTGAGACTGGACCATTCATCCTGCATCTCCTGTATCTCCTTTCGCATCTCTCAAGCCCATTCCGGTTCAGCTGCAGGTGGGGTGGGTACCTCGTTACTCCGGACCATCCCTGCCAGGGCCATCACCCCCATCTCCTGCTCTCTCACATGTGCCTCCGCCCCCACTTCTAGAAAAGTCATATGTGGGCTGGCACGCAGGCGCTCCCGCAAGGCCTGCTTCAGCTGCACATCCCTGAGGCCTGCCACAAACTGGTCCCTTAAGATCACGTCAGGGGGGCCCATTCCCAAAATCCCCATGTCGTCTTTTCTAGTGATATAGGCATGCACCCTCTATAAGACATTAACATACTGCGTCACAGTCTCCCACTCCTGCTGCACTTGGTGAAACAGCATAATCTTCAGCTCTCCTACATTGGTGGGATCCCCATGCATCTCCTCCAGTATCCGCACCACTTTTTCTACAGTATCCCGGTCATGGGGAGGGCGGTACATCACGGATTGTCGGGCCTTGCCGTCCAGGGCCAGTAAGGCTATTTCAGCTTGCATATCTGGGGTCATCGGGTGCATACGTAACATACTCCTAACTCTCTCAATCCAGTCCCACAGCATCATATTGTCCCCGGTGAACTTTGGGAGATTGCTGAGCATGGCCCCCAGTGGCAAGCTAGATTTAGGGGCTCCCAGGATGGACTGCTCTGCAGTGTCTGTGTCTAATGACTGCATCCTGCCGACTACGCCAAATGTAACACGGGTACTTTAGATGCAGCGACACAGAAACACAGAGCAGCCAAAACAGGGTTAATAAACAGGGGAAGTTTATAATAACAGGGTAAATCTCCACGCAGGGAGTATCAGGGGAAAATAAGGGGGAAAACAAGGGAAGTAGCAGGTAAAAAGTCTTTAACTGACAGTTCACAGTTTAACTAGATGTAGCAGTGTCGAACCGGTTGTAAACGACAGTTTTTACACTTAGCTGACTCTTTTCCTCCACAAGGCAGTTGCCATCTGAGGCCAGTGTTGATTTCTTCAGGCGTCCCCGCCCAAACAATGCTCCGTCTTCTGGCGGCGGGCGGTCTCTGGTTTTACCCGCTGAGCCCCTAGTCCATAACACGGCACCTCACGTGCCCGGCTCCACCGACTCTGCGTCTCTTCTCTAGTCAGCTTGACTCCTCCTTTCCACTGCACTCAGCTCTTGCTCCTAGTCCTGGAGCCAGGAGCCTGGACCCTCTCACACTGCTCTGCTGATCAGGACTAGTGTTGAACCACCCCCGTAGTGTTCGAATTCGGTTCGGTTCGTCGAACACCCGTGTGTTCGCCGAACTGTTCGTCGAACTGTTCGTCGAACACCTTCGAACACCGTTAAAACCAATGGCAGGCAAACAAAAACACATAGAAACACATAGAAAACACCTTCAAAGGTGTCCAAAAGCTGACAAACTGCTCAGAAGACATAACTAACACATGGAAAAGTGACAAGTACATATAGTCATGCGAAAATAAAAGAGGTGGAGGAGTAAAAGGAGGGGGAGACACAGATATAGGCATGTCATGCCCTTCTAAAATCCAAAAAGTGAGAAGCCGACACGGCCAGTCCGCTCCTGCCCGTGCAACCTCCGTGTCGCCGGGTTTGTGCCAGAGCCGCGGTGAACCCTGATGGCCAGCCCCCCTCTCCCAATACTGGTGCCTGTCCGCTGGTGGGTCGAGTGAGCCCCCCTGTGGTGGAGGCAGCTCTAAGCTTTTTAATTTAAATTGTCTCTCTAATTTGAATGAATACACTTTAAATCCATTTACAAGGATCTATTGGAGGGCAAGTCTCATGCCAGCAGCCGCGTAATTCCAGCTCCAGTAGCGTCCACTAAAGCTGCTGCAGTTAAAAAGCTTTTATAAGGATCGAGCTCGGCTGTCCACCGCAAGGCATCCTACTGCCAGTCCCAGCCCCTATGCCTTGGGGTGCCTCCTGATGCTCTTCACTGAGTATCCCATGGTCCCGAAGCATTTCCTTTGAAAAAATTAAGTGTCTAAACTACAGGTGGTGTTGCTTGCTTAACAGCCGGGATAATCCGCTGACTAGCAGACACTGCTACTAGGCACAAAGTATTTCCTGGGCTAGATGCAGTTAAAAATTTGTAATTAGATAATCTCGTTGGATGCTGAGAAAGCATTCCATAGAGTCTCCTGGCACGCCATATATGATTCTCTTAAAAAGCTTGGGGTAGGGGTCTAGGGGACCCTTTTATAGCCAAAATCACGGCCCTGTATCACAATACGTCACCTAGGCTGAAGATAAATGGAACTGTAGCACCCTGAGGGCTCGGTTGCTACAGAGGTATTGCACCTCACCCAGAGGTGTGATATCTCACTCTCAGGTAAGGATGGAGTGTGGATCAGGACCCGACACCTGCATGCATTACACCACATTGCCGTGGGGCAGGGCGACCAATATGCCTCTGAGATGGGCACGACAGTCCCTGTCCCTGGCTGGAGTGGGGGAAGGGAACACTGAGGAAGGGGAACCCTGTAGTGCAGGAGCAGGGAGGAAGCAGTTCCTGGGTGCATTGAGAAGGGAGTATAAAAGGTGGGCACCATCTTAGTTCAGTGCAGAGAAGTCTGAGCAGAAGTGGCAGGGAGCAGGGGCTCTGCATGAGCTCTGCTCCGGAGGCGGGCCTAGTAACAGAGGCCCAGGCCTGGAAGAGGGAGAAGGAAGGAAGAGGAGCGGAGAAGGCTCCAGGAACGAGGAATGAAGGGATCCCAGGGGTGCGGACGGGCGAGTCGCCACCGCACGCCCGAATCCACCTGCGTGGAGGGGTCAGGCCAAAGGGGGAGACCGGTCCCCGAAACTAGTGGAGGCAGGAAACGATCCTCAGCTAGAAACCGGAGGCTGTGACATTTTATGTGGCGCAGCCCCTCGCTACACCCGCTAGGAAGGCACCACATAGGGTCAGGGAAACTGGCGCCAAGTTTACCAAGAGGAGGCCCGAGGCAGCCGGACAGAAGGGTTGGTAAGAAAGGCCAGACAAAGGACACACAAAGGGGGTCCTGTGAAGCGCTCCAAAGTTATCTGGGAGTTGTCTGAGCCCCTCACCTGGTGAACACAGTACGACGTGGGCAGCCGTTACCTGCAGACGTGGTCTGGATAATAAGAACTGTGAGTAAAGGCCCTGGACTGCATCACTGACTCCGTGTCGTTACTGCTGCTGCCCTGCACCATCACCCCCATCCTCCGCATACACTGCCCTGAGGCTATACTCCTCCCGTGGGGAGTTATGCTACGCTCTGCTGCACCCACAACACCAGCCTCAGCGGTCTGCCTTGCAGCGGCGGTTCACTCTGACCGCAATCCACGGGTGGCGTAGTTGGACATTTAAACATCAAAACCACATAAATAGTTCCGCCACTGGTTTGACCACCCTGAGCCACGGAACCGGGTCGCCGCCACGAAGACTACAACCACCAGCATCCACCAAAAAGGGTCCGGCTCCGGGTGTCCCAAGGCCCAGGGGGTGCATCAGAAAATTTTCATCACCTTTCACAATCACCAATGGGACAAGGCAGGGATGTCCTCTGTCCCCTCTCTTATACATCCTAGTGACGGAGCACCTGCTCTCATCAATTCGCCATAACCCCAATATTAGGTGGATTGAGGTGGGAGGCACCGAGTACAAGTGCTCTCTATTTGCTGATGATGTCCTAGTATATATCACTCAATCACATATATCCATCCATGCTGTTATGGCTGAAATAGATCACTTTGTTACATGGTCAAATTTTAAAATCAATGCAGCGAAGTCTGAGGCCCTTGATGTCTCCCTCCCCAAATCCATATAGGATTCCATCCAGTCCAACTTTCCCTTTGCCTGGCCCTCACAGGCTATCAAATACTTAGGAATTCCTATTCATAGAGACCTCTCCCATCTATGTTATCTTAATTTTGGGCCCTTTATTGAACAACTCCATACAGACCACGGTTGACAAGTTAGAACTGTAAGATTCACTACGTGAACCACTGGTGTTTTGTGGAAAAGCACATGTACACTGCGTTCCAAATTATTATGCAAAAAGTGTTTAGGAGTGATAAGGGAAGAATTTGTTTGTTTGTCAGTTAAACTCATTGATGGTGATGTGTGTCAGGGCTCTTTATATCACTGTAAGCAATTGCAGACACCTGTGCTAATTAGTTTGGCAGGTGTGTCCAATGAAAGGCAAGACTACTTAAGAAGGTTGTCTCACATTATTAAGCAGCCTACATTTTCTGCCAAAATGGGAAAGAAAAAGGATGTGTCGGCTGCTGAGAAGCAACAAATTGTGGAGTGTTTAGGTCAAGGCATGACTACAATCAACATTGTGCGATGATCAGGATGAAGTGTCTTGGCAATCAAGAAGTATGTAGCTGATTCACAGTACACACGTTTGCGTGCTGATAAGGGCAAATTGAGGACTCTTTCCTACAGGCAATTACGTCAGGTTGAAAGAGCAGCGGCAAAAAAGCCTTGTCATAGCAGCAGACAAGTTTTTGAAGCTGCTTGTGCCTCCAACGTCCCCCGAACAACAAGATGCAGGGTCCTTCAGAGGTTTGCAGCTGTGCATACGCCATCCTGTCGACCTCCTCTATCCACTTCACACAAGCAGAAACGGCTCCAGTGGGCCAAACATTACATGAAGACTGATTTCAAAACTGTTTTGTTCACGAATGAGTGCCGTGCAGCGCTCGATGGTCCAGATGGATGGAGTGGAGGATGGCTGGTTGATGGACACCCCACGCAAACACGGCTACAGCGCCAACAAGGAGGAGGTGGAGTAATGTTTTGGGCTGGAATCATGGGGAGAGAGATTGTCGGCCCCTTTAGGATCCCTGAAGGCGCTAAAGATGAACTCCATAATGTATGTGGATTTTCTCAAACAGCACTTCCTGCCATGGTTCAAGAAGAAGAACCGTGTATTTCACAGCAAGATCATTTTTCTGCATGATAATGCACCATCTCATGCTGCACATAAAACATCTGCATCTCTGGCTGATATGGGCATAAAAGGGGACAAACTTATGGTGTGACCCCCATGCTTCCCTGACCTGTACCCCATTCAGAACCTTTGGAGCATCATTAAAAGGAGTGTCTATGATGGCGGGAGGCAGTTCACATCTAAGCAACAGCTCTGGGAGGGTATTCTGTCCTCATGCAAAACAATTGAAGCAGAAACCATCCAAAACCTGACAAATTCAATGGACGAGAGAGTTCAGAAGCTCCTTTCGAACAAGGGGTCCTATGTGAAAATGTAACATCACCTATAATAAAGTTTTGAGTTGAAAACTGTTTGATTTCAGTTTCTAACAACCTGCTAATGCTTATAATTTCAAAAATGACCATTTTTTTGGTCTTTATTAAAATGAAAAGGTTGATCGAAAAGTTTGGGGGATCTAAGAGTGTGGCAACCCAGTAGTCATGATTACTTATTATAGATGGCCTAATAGGATCAGTGCTGCACACTGCTACAAAGCCCAAATTATTTTCCAGTCAAGATACAGATAAACATGATTAGTAATTTTAAATCTGGTGGAGCTTATTATAGATGGCCTAATAGAATCAGTGCTGCACACTGCTACAAAGCCCAAATTATTTTCCAGCCAAGATACAGATAAACATGATTAGTAATTTGAAAGCTTAAAACGGTTGGTAGGGTGATTTTAACCAATCATCAAGCTTTTACTCTCCCCAGGATGACACAGGGGTAGAAAAGTCGTTTCGGATCCATGATTTGTTCATCTTTATGAACGTGAGTCTGTCTACATTATCAGTGGAGAGCCGCGTGCGCTTATCTGTCAGCACACCACCAGCAGCGCTGAACACACGTTCAGACAGAACGCTGGCTGCGGGGCATGACAAGATCTCCAAGGCGTAAGTGGCTAGCTCCGGCCATTTATCCAGATTGGAAGCCCAAAAAGAGCAAGGGTCCAGTGACACAGTCGTGGCTTCAATGTTTACTTGGAGATACTCTTGTACCATCGTCTCTAGGCGTTGACTATGTGTCAGACTTTTTGTCTCCTGTGGCCTTGCAAAGGATGGGCTAAAAAAGTGGTGAAATGATTCCGCAAAATTGTTGTTACCAGCAGATACTGTGGTTCTGTTACGGTTTGAGTGCTGAACAATTGACGGTCCCACGGTTGGCAAGTTGGAACTGTGAGATTCACTACGTGCACCACTGGTATTTTGTGGAAAAGCACATGTAAGATTCTGCAACAGTCTCTGCTGATACTCCTGCATGCGTGCATCCCTTTCTATGGCAGGAATAATTTCTGCAAATTTACTTTTGTACCGGGGATCTAACAGTGTGGCAACCCAGTAGTCAGGATTATTTCTAATTCTCACAATTCGAGGGTCATGTTGCAGGTAATGCAGCAAGAAGGCACTCATGTGTGTTGCGCATCCAGTAGCACCAAGTCCCTGTTGTGTTGGTGGCGAGGTAACAATCATGCTTCCTTCCTCTGTCCTCTCCCCCCAACCTCGCACAACAGAAATGTGATCAAGGTCTCCCTCATCTGATGAGTTTTCCATCAGTTCGTCCTCCACTTCTTCCTGGGCTCCTGCACCTTCCTCACTAGTTTGGCTGCTACCATGCGCCCTGGTAAAACCATCTCCCCCACCCTCACATGCCTGCCGCCTTGGTGCTGCCGACCGTCTGGACCTTGCAGATGTTAGCCCTTCCGCATACAACTCCTCCTCCTCTACTTCCTCCACCTCCTCTTGTGCCACCACCTGACTCCGAATTCTGTTTAACATGTGCTCCAGCATGTAAATCACCGGAATAGTCATGCTGATAATGGCATCGTCAGCACTAAACATCTTCGTCGCCATTTCAAAACTGTGCAGAAGGGTGCATAGGTTCCTGATCTGAGACCACTCCTCCAGCGTGATTTGCCCCACCTCTGAATCTCGTTGGCCCAGGCTATACGTCAGAACGTATTGCACCAGGGCTTGTCGGTGCTGCCACAGTCGCTGCAACATGTGCAGAGTTGAATTCCACCGGGTAGGCACATCGCATTTTAGCCGGTGAAGTGGCAGGCCCAACGACTTCTGTAGAGATGTAAGTCGCTGAGCTGCGGGATGCGAATGGCGGAAGTGAGCACACAGCGACTGTGCCCTCTGCAGAAGGCCATCTAGTCTGGGATAGTGGGCTAAAAATTGCTGGACAACCAGGTTCAACACGTGAGCCATACAAGGCACGTGTGTGACATTGCCCCGGCGAAGGGCCGCACCCAGGTTTGCAGCATTGTCGCACACGGCCTTCCCTGGTTTCAGGTCCAGTGGAGACAACCATTCATGAAATTGGTTCTCCAGAGCTGACCACAACTCCTCAGCTGTGTGACTCACATTTCCCAGACATTTCAATGTAAAAACCGCCTGATGACGTTGAGCCCTACTGCCTGCATAGTAAGGAGGTGTGCAGGATCCCTACTGCGCAGTTAGAAAGCTTGTGGCATGACCAGACAGGCTTTGGGTGCAGGTGGAAGACCGAGAGGAGGTTGAGGAGGCAGAAGCAGTGGAGGAACTTTGACATAAAGAGGATTGATGCACAACTCGTGGGGATGGCAAGACTTGGACAGCAGCCCCTTGTCCTGCTGTCACCATAGTTACCCAGTGCCCAGTCAGCGACATGTAACGCCCCTGTCCATGCCTACTCGTCCAAGTGTCTGTGGTGAAATGCACCCTGTCACACACAGAGTTTCTCAAAGAAGCGGTGATGTTGTGTGCGACATGCTGGTGGAGCGCAGGCACACCTTTCTTTGAGAAGTAGTGCTGACTGGGCATCTGGTACTGGGGCACTGCGACGGACATAAGGTCTCGAAAATCCTCTGTGTCCACTAGGCGGAAAGGCAGCATTTCTGTAGCCAAGAGCTTGCAGATGGTGAAATTCAACCTCTTAGCTTTCTCATGGCTAGGAGGAAATGGTCTTTTACTTGTCCACATCTGAGGGACCGAGGGCTGGCTATTGTGCTTAGACGGGGTTGATAAGGGTGTCCCCGGCAAACTGCCGGTCTGTGAGGAAGATGCAGGCGGACATGTTAGGTTGCCTTGATCCAAAGGTGGTGCTATCGATGTCGGACAGTGCTCAACACCAGCTGGTGTTACCACCTCCAATGAAAATGATGACCTGCCAATCACGCTGGCTGTTGCGGGTAAAGAGGTGGCAGGTCTGCGCCCCAAAACAGGTGTGACTGCTGCCCCCCCAGTCACAGAGGATGAAGAGGCCGCGGATGCACAAGATATGGCAGACGGTGGTTGGCCCGGCCGGCTAGGCCGCATTGTAGCACACTGAGCTTCCCACTGCAACTTATGCTTCATGTCCATGTGCCGGTTCATGCATGAAGTACTCAAACTATGTATTTTTTGGCCTCTACTTAGCTTTTGCTGACAAATGTTACAGATAACACGAGTTGGGTCATCTTTATCAATCTGAAAAAATGCCCAGGCTATGCAAGGCTTAGCACCCATGCGACCTGAAGAGCCACCACGACTTGTGGTGAGAGGCAGAGTTGTGTTTGAGGATGCAGTTGTTGACGTGCTTCCAGTACTACGTCTCTGTCCAGGAAGGCGCAACCTGACCTCGTCGTCACTAGCATCTTCCTCCACCTCCTCTGCTGACCTCATCTCTTGGCTGACTGTGGGTTGACAGTAAGTGGGATCTCCAACCTCATCATCATCACCCTGTGCGTTATCACACCCGTCGTCCTCAGAGCCAACCTGTTCCTGCCCTGACAAAAAACTAAAGTTGTCGCTCCAATCAGGTATTTGAGTCTTATCATCGTCTTCCTCATTATCTCCACCAACAGGAGTTACAGTTTGGGAATGAGGGTCTACATTATGGTCAGAACCTTCTGCGTCTGGTCCTGGATCCGACTCATAAAGATTCTGGGCATCAGTGCAGATCATTTCCTCGTCTGGATTCACAGAAGCGCTGGAGTCGACCTCTGATTCCCAGGCTATAGTATGAGTAAACAGCTCTGCAGACTCAACCATCTGTTCTACCTCATACTCAGACGGGCAGCTGGAGATTTGGGAGCTGTGAGGAAGCAAGTGCGATTGGGGTGACACCTTTGAGGACTGGAGTATTTGTGATGTTGAAGTTGATGTGGAGGAGAGCCCACTTAAAGGAGCACTTGATATCCGTTGAAGCACCTGCTGTTTTTGTGCCTCATCTGGAATTTGTAGCGATTGGCGTGGCCGTAAGAAAGGGATCTTATCACATTGTCCGCTAAAAGAAGTAGACATTTTAGTTTGGCTGGAAGATGGTCTTTCTTCTGCAGATGATACTGTTGCTTTAACACCTACCCCACGGACACAACCTTTTTTCCCCTTCCCAACACGCCTATTCCCCTTTCCACCAGCAGCAAGCCTTTTTCCACTCATTTTGGTGGTTAACTAATTCACAACTCTGGAGTTGTTTGCACAAAAAAACAATGGATGGGAACCGAGCAGAGCTGAGTGGCCAAACTGTGGTATTAGGCCAAAACTTTTGGCTGGGTTAGATGCAGAAAAAAATTATATTCAATTTGCAACCTGATGGAGGTCTGTATAGATGGATTAATAGAACAAGTCCCACACACAGCTAGAAGCCCAATATTTTTTCAGAGGTAGATGCAGAAAAAAATATATTCAGTTTGCAACCTGATTGAGGTCTGTATAGATGGATTAATAGAACAAGTCCCACACACAGCTAGAAGCCCAATATTTTTTCAGAGCTAGATGCAGAAAAAAATATATTCAGTTTGCAACCTGATGGAGGTCTGTATAGATGGATTAATAGAACAAGTCCCACACACAGCTAGAAGCCCAATATTTTTTCAGCGGTAGATGCAGAAAAAAATATATTCAGTTTGCAACCTGATGGAGGTCAGTATAGATGGACTAATACAACAAGTCCCACACACAGCTAGAAGTCCAATATTTTTTCAGAGGTAGATGCAGAAAAAAATATATTCAGTTTGCAACCTAATGGAGGTCAGTATAGATGGACTAATACAACAAGTCCCACACACAGCTAGAAGCCCAATATTTTTTCAGAGGTAGATGCAGAAAAAAATATATTCAGTTTGCAACCTGATGGAGGTCTGTATAGATGGATTAATAGAACAAGTCCCACACACAGCTAGAAGCCCAATATTTTTTCAGAGGTAGATGCAGAAAAAAATATATTCAGTTTGCAACCTGATGGAGGTCTGTATAGATGGATTAATAGAACAAGTCCCACACACAGCTAGAAGCCCAATATTTTTTCAGAGCTAGATGCAGAAAAAAATTATATTCAATTTGCAACCTGATGGAGGTCAGTATAGATGGACTAATAGAATGATGCTATGCCCAAAAGATTTTACTTCACTAGGTGCAGTAAAAAAATTGGTATTCTATACACAGGTGGTATATCTTGCAACACAGATAGGCTACTCCACTGACTAACACACTCTGCAATAGGCCAAAAAGGATTAGCTTTGCTAGATTCAGCCAAATGCTGTGAAAAAAACTTGCACAGCACTGGCACAGACCTGCCTGGCAAAAACTGATAGGAACTGATGTAACCTAGTCCTGAAAAGGACTCCAATTACAATTAGTCTTTACTCCCACAATCTATCTATTTAAGAGCACAGACCTGCCTGATAAAAGTCGTAGGAAATGCTGTAACCTAGTCCTTAAAAGGACTGCAATCACAACTATTCCCTTCTCCCAAGCTATCTGTAGATTTGTGCGAAAATTGACTTGAAATTAACAAGGTATAGCGCACACAGCAACAGCGGTGCCGTCTAACACGCAGCTGCAGCAGTGAGAAAATGGTGGCGACGGGGAAAATGGCTTGGTCTTATAGGGCAAGGACATGTGACATACACTGCCAATGACACATGCCCTTGCTTGTGTGAAAAAAAGCACTTCGCTCCGTGTGTGCGCTGCTGATAGGCTGACAGATTGCACCTACCCACTGCAAATGCGGGAAAGAGAAAAAAAAATGGAGATCTTCATTGTTCCTGCAGAGATCCATCCCCTGCCCCTCCCCCCACCCCGCTGTACACTCAAACTGCGTATTAACATTAATTTTAATCATTACTGAGAAAAAATCCAGTTATGATTTTGGTGCACGAACAGTTATTGAACATAACCTCGAACAGCCGAATTTTTCTCAAATTGTTCGTGTTCGCCGAACGGCTCGAACACCGCCCAAAACAGCTCGAATTTGAGATTGGCGAACAGTTCGAGTAGAACAACGCTCATCTCTAATCAGGACCCAGCTCCGCTTTCCCGCGCAAACATCCTCGTCTCTTCCTCTCTCTACCCACGTCACCAGTCTCTCGGTCACCTGACTACCCAGCTCCCACTCTGGACACACCCCCAGCTTCCCAGTCACCTGACTCCTGGGCTCGCAGTCTGTCTTTCACCTGCAACCAGAGGCACGGCCCCGGCAGTCCCGGATCCCTTGCTCTGAAAGTAATTACCACGGTCTTCCCCCTTACATATCTATACCTAACTATTACACCGCCATTTCTCTCCCTAGCTCAGCAGCATCTCTCCCTACTCTGCCTGTTTCCAGGTTAGACTGTGACAAGCATATGGCCACCAAGTCTTATATAGACCTGATGATGCTATGCCACCAGCCAATCACTGTTATGTTACAATCAACATGGCTACATCATTACAGTGCGTGGCAAGCAATCCCTGCATGTTCATTGGCTCTCTAAAGAGCCCCAAACATGCAGGGCGGGGACCCAAGCTCCCAACCAACCATCCCGGAAATACTCGCCGAGTGCCGAGATTGTCGAGCAGTGAGATGCTCGGGTAAGTACCGAGCAGTGACGAGCACGCTCGCTCATCACTAACCTTGTATGATCATTTACAATAATATTGTTTTATTTATTAAACTTGCTTATGTTAAATATTAGCTTTAATACTTTAGACTAGTCTTCCTGTAAGCTGTGACCTATGTCATCTTCAAGATGATTTTCTCTTTCACTAGGACAGTTACATGTCCCTGACAACCTTTTATTCTTGTTTTTTTTATGTTGTTTCCTACTCCTAGAGCATCCAAATTATTCTGACAATCTTTGATTGATCTTTGTGATTTCTGGATTTGTAAGCGCCATCATTATGACAGCTCTATTGCCGGTCTATCCTCCTTAGCATGTCACCTCTGGGCTCTAGTTATTAGTTGCCAAGACAACTATCACTGTGGCCTGAATATCTCTTCATCTCTTCTCATCTTTCATTGATTAAAGCTATGCAGTCTACCTGACTGCTTGTTTTAACCAATATTCAAGTATTTGACTCTTTTACTAGGAAGTAGCTTTTATTGCACCATCATTAAACATTTCCATATTGCACCATAATTTTACAATTCCAGTGAATATATAGTTAATTTATTATACTAGATAGAGATGACCAAATCTTTTGTAAATTCGAATTTGCTTGCCTCGCCAAATTTTCCCAGAATATTCGATTTGATGAGAATAAATTTGGCTTGCATTTCTGCAAAGCCTCAAAAAATACATTTGCACTACTCAGAGGTCTCAGAGGACTGCAACACAGACATATTAATGTTCAAGTGACCTCAACCTATCTGGGTAAGTGAAAATAGATGACAACCAGGGATAAATAACAGACTATTTAACAACACACTGCAATATCAGACTTTACAGGCTACTACAATTATAGAAACGGTTCAAAACATATCCATTTTTTGCAGAGAAGATGCATGCCTTGCTGGTTTTCAGAGGAGGTGCAAACTGACAAAACCATGGCTTTTTCACAAGGTTTTTGCAAAAATTATCCCTATTTGGTGAATTTCAAGAGCTTTTTCATTGCTAAATCACCCCAGATACAGGAACAATACAATGTATTATTACCAAAAATTATAAAGAAGGTAAGTTGTATAGAAAAATTAATGCACAGTACACAATACATTTTTTTGTTGAAATAATTTATCATTAAGTCCAAGTCTGGCAGGAAAGGTTTTTTAGTACAACAAATAATGGCGGCTATTTATCCTCCCTTGAGGCTGGGCAAAAGTGATTATTTTGCAAAAAGAAGTGCAATCCCAGTGGTCTAGCATCAATAGTTCTGAACTTGGATGTGTGGGAGTATAATTTACATGTAGTTGAATGATTGAACTCATGTTTCTTGAGAGCACAAAATGAGTCCAGAGTAGAGATGAGCGGTGTTCGACTAGAACTGTTCGCCAATCTCAAATTCGAGCTGTTTTGAGCTGTGTTCGAGGGGTTCGACGAACCCAAATGATTTGCAAAAAATTCGGCTGTTCAAGGTTATGTTCGATAACTGTTCGTGCACCAAAAGCGTAACTGGATTTTTTCACATCATGCAGGGATTGTCTGCCACTCATTGTAATGTCACAGCCATGGTGGTTGTGGTATTACAGTGGTTGCCCAAATCGATGGGAACAGTGCTCACAGTGAAAGATGAAAAGCCGGCAATTCAGCAGCGGCATACACCGGTACCCGACAATTTAGAACAGAAAGAATAGAGCATCACACATAGATTAGATAGATAGAAACATGTCAGTCACATATATAAGAAGTACAGTGACAGTGTTGGTTACTATACTTGTCATTTAGTGTTAAAGGATTTATTAAAAAAAATAAGAGTGTTTTCATGCACCGTCTCTTTAAAAAAGCCGGCCGGCAATTCAGCATCGGTACCCGACAATTTAGAACAGAAAGAATAGAGCATCACACATAGATTAGATAGATAGAAACATGTCAGTCGCATATATAATAAGTACAGTGATAGTGTTGATTACTGTACTTGTCATTTAGTGTTAAAATAAAAGATTTATAAAAAAAAAATTGGCTTGGGGTTCCCCGTAATTTTAGTCTCTAACGGAGGTTAAGCAGACGGCTGAGGCAGATGTTTGAAGCCTGGGAAGGGGGTAATACCCACGGAGCTTCCCAGGCTACTAATATCAGCCCCCAGCTGAATACCTAGCCTTTACTAGTTATTAAAATGGGGACCCCAAAAAAAAATGACATGCGGTCCCCCCTATTTTAATAGCTAGCAAAGGCTAGGCAGACAGCTGGGGGCTGATATTAATAGCCCAGGAAGGGTGCCATGAATATTGACCCCCTCCCAGGCTAGAAACACCAGCCATCAGCCGCCCCAGAAATGGCGCATCCATAGGATGGGCCAATTCTGGCACTTAGCCTCGCTCTTCCCACTGCCCTGTAGTGGTGGCAGTGGGGTAATAGGGCTGGGGTTGATGTCAGCTTATAATGCCAGCTGACATCAAGCCCAGGTTAGTAATGGAGTGGCGTCTATAAGACACCCCCATTACTAACCCCATAGTCAAAGTTAAAAAAAAACACAAACACCCAGAATAAAGTCCTTTAATTGAAATAAACACACAATTCTTTATTGTTCTAAATTAAACCATACTTACCATCATGCCCATTCCAGCTGAAGCCAACGATCTCCTGCAATAAAAGAAAAATAATAAACCAACATCATCCTTACCTTTCCATGGTTCCCAGGACGGCTTCAGCTCTGCTACATTCACATGACAGGCTGGATCGCAGCCGAAAGCTGCCATCCAGCTTGCCATGCCGCAGACACTGAGAAGCGCAGGCATGCTTGCGCTCCTCAGTGTCTTGCTGTGACAGAATCCATAAGAGCCGAGTTTATGTCCAATGAACTCGGCTCACCTCATGCACGTCACTGACAGCGTGGGAGAATTCTCCTGCGCATGCGGTGAGCGTGAGAGAATTCTCCTGCGCTTACGGCAAGCGCAGGAGAATTTTCCCATACTGTCAGTGACGTGCATGAGGTGAGCTGAGTTCATTGAATGCCATCACAGCCAGACACTGAGGAACGCAAACATGCCTGCGCTTCTCAGTGTCTGCGGCATGGCAAGCTGGATGGCAGCTTTCGGCTGCGATCCAGCCTGTCATGTGAATGTAGCAGAGCTGGAGCCGTCCTGGGAACCATGGAAAGGTAAGGATGATGTTGGTTTATTATTTTACTTTTATTGCCGAAGACATTGGCTTCAGCTGGAATGGGCATGATGGTAAGTATGGCTTAATTTAGAACATTAAAAAATTGTGTGTTTATTTCAATTAAAGGACTTTATTCTGGGTGTTGTGTTTTTTTTAAATACTTTACTAGAAATTCATGGCGGTCATGTCTAATATTGGCGTGACCCCATGAATTTCGGGCTTAGGGCCAGCTGATAATACCAAGCTGGCCCTAACCCCTTTATTACCCAGTGAGCCACCGCGTCAGGGCCCTGGATGACTTGGGTACAGCGCCAGAAGATGGAGCTTCTATGAACGCGCCAATTTCTGGGGTGGCTGCGGACTGCAATTTGCAGCGGGGGGGGGGGGCAGAAAGCTTGGGCCTCCCTGCGCTGCGGATTCCAGCCCCCAGCTCCCTAGTTGTACCTGGCTGGACACAAAAATAGGGTAAAGCTCCACGTATTTTTTTTTTTAATTATTTCATGAAATTCATGAAATAATTTAAAAAAAAAGGGCTTCCCTATATTGCTGTGTCCAGCCAGGTACAAATAGGCAGCTGGTGGTTGGGAGCAGCCCGTTCCTGCCTGCTGTACCTGGCTGGACACAAAAATAGGGCGAAGCCCCACATCAATTTTTTTTAATTATTTCATGAAATTCATGGGAGCCAAGGAAAGGTAAGGATGATGTTGGTTTATTATTTTACTTTTATTGCAGGAGATCGTTGGCTTCAGCTGGAATGGGCGTGATGGTAAGTATGGTTTAATTTAGAACAATAAAGAATTGTGTGTTTATTTCAATTAAAGGACTTTATTCTGGGTGTTTGTGTTTTTTTTTAACTTTGACTATGGGTTAGTAATGGGGGTGTCTTATAGACGCCTCTCCATTACTAACCTGGGCTTGATGTCAGCTGGCATTATAAGCTGATATCAACCCCAACCCTATTACCCCACTGCTACTGCTACAGGGCAGTGGGAAGAGCAAGGCTAAGTGCCAGAATTGGTGCATCCTATGGATGCGACATTTCTGGGGCAGCTGACGGCTGGTGTTTCTAGCCTGGGAGGGGGCCAATATTCAAGGCACCCTTCCTGGGCTATTAATATCAGCCCCCAGTTGTCTGCCTAGCCTTTGCTAGCTATCTAATCTATGTGTGATGCTCTATTCTTTCTGTTCTAAATTGTCGGGTACCGATGCAGAATTGCCGGCCGGCTTTTTTAAAGAGACGGTGCATGAAAGCACTATTATTTTTTTTAATAAATCCTTTAACACTAAATGACAAGTACAGTAACCAACACTGTCACTGTACTTCTTATATATGTGACTGACATGTTTCTATCTATCTAATCTATGTGTGATGCTCTATTCTTTCTGTTCTAAATTGTCGGATACCGATGCTGAATTGCCGGCCGGCTTTTTTAAAGAGAGTGTCTTCTGAGCAGTTTGTCAGCTTTTGGACACCTTTGAAGGTGTTTTCTATGTGTTTTTATTTTCCTGCAATTGGTTTTAATGGTGTTCGACAATGTTTTAAGGTGTTCGACGAACAGTTCCACGAACATCCCGGTGTTCGACGAACCGAACCCGAACACTACGGGGGTGGCTCAACACTAGTCCAGAGAATCTGACGTAGCCACAAATGGATACCTGAACAACATAAAGAGTGGTAAAAAACAAGACAATGTCCCTTGTTCACCAATTAATTTCAAAAAATGTTCTTATGCAGCTCTGACGTAGCCCAGCGTTCCCTGAAATCGGCACCGGGGACTGTGAATAATAGTAAATGAGATTACTGCTATTCACAGTCACTGGGTACTGACGTCACCACTCAAAGTTATCGACTCCCTGTGCGCTCCGCGAGACACGGCTGTTCTAAACAGCAGTGACGTCGTAATTATACCACTCAGTCACCGAGTCATGCTGCCCTCTGTGAGACTCGGCGACTCTGTTGAGCTGTATAGTTACTGACGTCAGCGTTGTTCAGAGCTGCCAGATCTCGCGCAGCGGGAGGTGGGAGTGGCTGCTGCTAAAAGCCTATGGAGACTTACGAGTCTCCATAGGCTTTAATTGACGGATTCGGAGAACACTGGACTAAGTTGGAGCTGACTGGGAACATTTTTTCTAAAACATTGGTGAACAAGGGGCAGCGTTTTGTTTTTTTTTCTCTCTTTTTATGTTTTTCAGGTATCCATTTGTGGAGTATGGAGGATTCTGTGGACTATGGTGAATTCCCTGGACTACAGTGCACCAGCATAGCTATTTTTTTAACAGAAGTATATTAGAGAGGGAGAGGGGGCAAAGTATGTGGATTATCATATTCCATTTATTAAATAAATTAAAATGTCCTTTTCAGAAATAGACCAAAATTGTGCAAATTTTAAAGCAATAAAAATATATAATTCTTAGAAGTCTCAGTATGTCAGGACAAAAGAAAATTGTATACTGTATCTGCCTGTGTAACTGATAGCCAATGTACCTTAAAATTAATTGGCTCTATATTAAAAGTGATGGTAAGTATTAAATAGTAATCAAATATTTAACTAATATCAAGGAGATTAGAAAATAGCACTAGCATATTGATCTTTAGCAGCAGTAACCTATCAGGAATAGTTCAGCTGAAAACTCTGAGCTCCGATATGAGAGACTGTTTCAGTGGCGTTCAGGCATGACTAAATGTTGTTGAAAAAAAGCAGATCACAGACATGGCAGGAAACTAAAGTAATTTCAAATGACAACTTTATGGCTTTAAGAATTGAGTGATTCCATAATTTTTTCCCTCTGCTTGGTCTGAAAAAAAATTACCCTTACTGAGTACCACATTTTTTTTCTTGATTTCTTTTAGTGTTTCTTAAAGCCCTTAAGTTGCCATTTGAAATGACTTTAGTTTTGTGCCATGTCTGTGATCTGCTTTTTTTCAACAACATTAAACAACTGAATGAACATCCTCCGAGCCCGGTGATTCCATAATTTTTGCCAGGGGTTGTAATGAAAAAGTTATAAGAATAGAAGTTCAGTGATAAACTGAACCGAAATATCAGCTATCTGTCCTAAGTTTAATGGCTGGGTCTGTAAGTTCTGATCTGTAGTAATTTGCATTTTTGCCATTTATTTGTCAGATTGAACTTTTATTCTTATAACTTTTTCATTAGATTGAGTTGTATATTTCCTGTGCACATAGCCATTTTAGTTATACTTGATCAGACTCCATTATAGACACATTGACTGACATACATATAGTCTGTATTATTGTTTGTTATTATACAGACATTTTTTCCACTGGGTATTTACAGTTAAAGAATTATAATCAATTATTTTGGCTCACGCAAATTTGATAGTGTGCCTGTCTTACATTTTTTATGAATTACCTTGCTTGTAGTGTGTTTGGATTTTTCATGCAATATAATATAATAAATAAAAATCACATTTTATCATATTATGGGAAGTGTTTCATCACTCTAAAATAACTGAGGTAAGTCTCAGTTCTCCTTTCTGTTGTCTTATGTGGTGTGAGGTGCCTGAGCGCTGATTGTGATCACTGAAGCAGAGTGATTTCTTAAGGTATGGCATTCCACATAGTATTGGACACTTCGCCTACTAAGATTATGACAAACAGGAGGCAGCTTTCAGAGAGAGTAACCATAATCCCTGACGTTACTGCTTCCTGTCTCTGATTAGACTGTCTGTCTCTAACTATGCTGAGACTGTGTCCTTGATACGCGATTCGCCGATGGGTGTCGGCTTTCTCTAAGGGCGGGATCAGCCAGACTAGCAGTCTATTTAAGCAGCCCGCTCTGATTGACAGGCGGATTTACCAATCCATAACAATTCCATTGTCTGTATAGTTGGTACTGATCTGCTATTGTATCCTCCTTAGTCTGGAAGAAAATTCAGATCTTTAAGTTAACATCCATTATAACTGATAGAGAGAAAGGAAAGCATTGTATGAATATTATTAAGAAATGATGTAATATATCTAGTTTTATTAGAGTAAATTACTAGCTTTAATACTAAGTATTAATTGTATCAATTTATTCAGATTAAATTGATCAATTCTAATTATTATGATGAATGAATTATTCCATCTTTATACATCTCATAACTGTCTTGGGACAGGAGATTTAGTCCATTTAGAGAGGGAGTTCGAACAGTTATTAATGTTATTTCTGACTATTGTTTGAAATATAAATCATGATCGGGTTGGTTCATTGTTATAGTCCTATCAAGATACATATAATATATGGAGTTATAAAGATACTCAGAAATTCAAGTCTATTATTTATATTGTATCCTGGTGTTATTCCGCAGATTACAGAAAACAGCCGAAGTTAAAGTTTTCGTTCAGGCCATGTGGATTAACTGAATTTAGTTTAAAAATCCATTCACTCTCTTTCTTCAGGAAACTTAGTTTAATTCTCCCTCTCTAATGTCAAGTTTAATCTGGCACAGTGCTCATTCCCTCAATTTCTTCCAGTGTAGACCATGTAAGTTCTTAAAATGTATAGTGATGGGAGTAAGAGTGAAAGCTTTTTTCTGCTCTCTCTTGGTTCTTTCATTTTGTCATAATTAGTTATACTCCCAGTGTGCTCACGTATATGTGTTTTAGGTCTATTGTGATTTTACCCACATAATTAAAGCCGAATAGGCTTTCTATGCAGTAGTTTACTATTGTCAATGAGCAGTTAATAATTTGTCTCAGATAGTAGCTTTTTCAAAATTTGTCTACTAGATTTTGCTCATGGATTAGGATTTGGTGTGCTTTGCAGAGTTTTCATAGGCAGAAGCCAAGGTTTTTAACCTCTAGTCTTTTTTCATTATGTACAAATTGACTAGATACCAATAAATTCGAAAGGGAGGTAGCTTTTTGATAACTTGAGGAGGCTCGTGTTGTTAAATGATCTCTCAGATCTGCATGTGCTTTAAGAATATTCCAGTATATATCCAGAATATCCAGTATTGTTTCCCATTCCTCAGGCTAATTTGTAATAAATATGATATTTTCACAGCGGTTTCTTTTCTTAGGGGTCAAAAGGTCTTCCCGATTTGTTCTAAGGGCTATTTTACAAGCTTTCTTAATTATTTTCCTGGAATAATTTCTCTACAGTAGTCTTTGAGTTTGTTTTGTGGCCCTTTATTTAAAGAACTTGAAGATAGAACAATTGCTTCATGAACGGAGAAATTCATTTTCTGAAATTCTACTAATAGTACTTTTAAATTGGCGGTATTTGCATCAAGGATGCTGTTAGTTGCAGTCTTCTTTCTAAAGAGGTCCATTTGAATATTATTGTCAGGATCCCCCAGGATAGATATATCTAAGAAAGGGATAGAGTCCCTGTGAAAAGGCAGTGTCAAACTCAGATTTAGATCATTGTTATTCAAGATATGTATAAATTATGATAGTTCTTTATCCATGCAATTCAAGATGATTAGTAAATCATCAATATATTGTTTCCATGTTAGGATATGGGCCACAGAATTAAACATCCCTTAAGAGAAGACAATTTCTTCTTTCCACCATCTTAGATATAGATTTGTGAAACTGATGGGACGGCCGCTCCCATCGTGATGCCTCAAATTTGCAAGTAGAAATGGCCGCCAAAAAGAAAATAATTTTGTGTAAGTATGTATTTAATAAGATTAAGAATGAAATTTCTCAATGTTGGATTAAATTTCTGATTGCGAGAAAGGTAGAACTCCACAGCCGCACATCTCTTGTCATGATCGATGATTGTATAAAAACTTTCTACATCACATGTGGCTAGAAGTTCGTAGGTTTCTAGTTTGGTATCTTTAAGTTCATGGGGGATTTGCATAGGATGCCTGGTATAGGGGGTAAATTGTGTACATGTTCTCTATGTTCTTGATCAGCCATTGATTGGCTTTCTCTGTCAAATTTCCTATACCAGAGACTATCGGTCTACTGGGTGGGTTCTCTATGTTTATATGCACTTTAGGGAGTAGATAGAGTGTAGCTTTTTTCGGATTATTTACATACAAATTTTCTCTCTCATTTTCAGTAATTGCTCCCTTATCCCGCCCTTCCTTGATGATGTTATTATATTCTTCAGTAGGGTCTTCCCAAAGGGATTTGTAGCACCTTATGTCACTTAGTTATATCTTAGCTTCCATCATATATTTATGTTTTGGCCAGATAAATATATTTCCCCATTCGTCCGATCTTTTAAATACAACATTGTTCCATTCCTTCATTTCCCTAATGGTTATCCAAATCTTCATGGAAGATGTTAGTCTCTGTTAGGGCTAAGATGTCCTGTGTGACCATATCTATAAAAACCTTGCCTGCTGGACAGGTTTGGAAAGATGACATCATGCCAGATTTAGGTTTGAAAGTTTTCTTTTTCCATTCAGTTGTATTATGTTCATAAATTTCTTCTTCTTATTATGAATTATTGCTAGTGGAATATAATTCCTCTAATATTGTTAAAGCTGTTCTCTTTTGACTTATGTCTTATTCGGTTTGAAGGAATTATCTAATTCCTGATGAGTGAAGAGTTTTTTTAAATACAAGTTTACGGCCAAAAAGATGAAGATCTTTAATGACAGTAAATTTATTTAGTTGTGTTGGGCTTTTTTTAAATATCTTAGTCTGTGAGCCCATTTGGATATGTTTAGATAGATTTATTATCCTAAGGGATACTGAGTCTTGAATAATGTTTGTTATTTCTCTATTGTACGAGGTCTCCTGTATCTGTTTTGTCGTGCCTCTGAGATCTCATTTCCCTCTGTCCTTTTAAAAAAAGTTCATTGGTCTTCTATCCATTGTGATTTATTCTTGCCCCAATCATAAGCTTGATCTATATAGTAGTTGTTTTATTCCTAAGATATTTCCTCCTTTTCCTAGTCTTGATTATAATTTCTATTTTAGCTATATAACATGTAATTTTTAAAAAAAATGATCCTCAAATTCTGCATAACCTTTCAATTTCTTGAGTTTGGGAGTAATTTCCTTCAGATCTTTTTCTAATTTCTCTATAATGAAGGTTTAATCCTCTATCAATATATTAATCAGATCACATGAACATTCTGATAGTACATTCTCCAATCTTTCTTTTAAGTTAGGTTTAGAGAGTTCATATGATGGAAAAATATTTACTTGCTGGCCTCTTGATATGAGCCGTTGTTCAAGATACTGCTCTAGAGTTAATTTTGTCCAAGTCGCTTGTGTGTGTTTAATATGAGTGTCTTTAAAGGTCTTTATATGGTTTTCCATTTCAAGATCATCTGAAAATATAGTTCTATTAGTTTGATGATAATTTCCAAAAACTGTATTAAGATCACACTTTTGTTTTATAGATCTAGATTTCAAATGGTCCGATATTTTAAAAGTTGCCATGGAGTTTTATTGCCATATAAATATCAGTGTAAATAGCACAATGTCGCTGGTATGTATTGGTTCTAATTAGCAGCAAATAGCCAAGGCAAAAAGCCACCATTTGTCTATTTTGAAGTTACTGGAAAGTATATACATAAATTTGCACTTCACTTGAGTTGATTAAATGTAAATCGTTTAATAATCACTAGTGTTGAGCGAGCACTAAAATGCTCAGGTGCTCGAAGCTCGGGCCGAGCTCGCCATGATACTCGGGTGCTCGACCCAAGCAACGAGCTCAATGTTAGTCTATGGGAGACCAGAGCATTTTTGCGGTGGCACCCCCGGCAGTCTTTTAAAAGCCTAATAAGTGCCCAAAACGATAGTAACAGTGCTCAAATGACATGGAGACAGCATGGGGATTGCCCCAGGAAGCATTTCTGTCCCCCAGGTCACTGCTGTCAACAACATGGTCCGAGGTATTAAGCCACTTTTAAGGGCTCACAATAAAACGTTCAAAAACAAAACTGAAACTGCTTTCCTGTGAAATATGTGAAGGAAGTTCCTTTCCAGGGTAAAGACTTGTGTATAAGGTAAAATAAATAACCCCCCCAAAAAATACTCCTCCACACCTTGGGCTATGTTCACAAGTAGCATTTTTTATGAGTTTTTGCACTTTTGTATTGCTTTCAACTGTGACAAATGCATTCATCGGGAAATGTCATTTTAACATTTTACAACCTTATCTGGCCATGTGCTGTGTGACACATGCATACAGTGCGGAAAAGACATGGGAACAGCATGGGGAAGACCCCTGGAAGCATCTCTGACACCCAGGTCACTGCCTAAAAGTGTGCCTATCAGAAGTCATCCTTGCCGGATCAGAAGATGCAGACTTGCAACTATCCCCATGCAAGTCCTTGTCCCAGGGCAGTGTTTAATTGTACCTCCCCCATTCCTTGCAATGCAAGCGCAAATATGCAGCCAACCACCCACCCACCCGCAGATTGCAATACTATACTGCTAGCTAGCACTTGAAATGGGGCCTTTTTCTTTGGAGGAGGCCAAAGCTGGCCACTACCTCATGGCTGCTTCGGCAGCGAGGTATCCATACTCAGTCCCCAGCCGCCCGGCGGCCAGGTGTCCACGCTTGGTCCCCAGCCGCCTGGGGGCGGCCGGGTGTCCATACTCAGTCCCCAGCCGCCCCGCGGCCGGGTGTCCACACACAGTCCCCAGCAACTTGGGGGCGGCCGGGCGGCCATAAACGGTCCCCAGCCACCCCTATTTCTCCTGTCACCTTCCCACACACTTTTCTTAGCCTGGCCTGCTTTAGGGCAGCATTGGACGAGCCCACTAGAGAACCAGACTCCTCCAGTGGGCCCTGGCTTCTCCATCAGGGGAGTTGAGAGTGCCAAGGTGAGGAGCATGATGATGATGATAGAAGTTAGCATCTGCTTTGTTTTCTTGGAATGCAAGCGTAAGTGTGCAGCCTGCCACCCACCCACCCCCAGGCTGCAATACCATACTGCTAGCTTGCACTTGAAATGGGGCCTTTTAGTTGGAGGAGGCCGAAGCAGACCACTACCTCATGGCTGCTTCAGCAGCGAGGTATCCATACTCAGTCCCCAGCCACCCCTATTTGTCCCGGTGTGCCTTATACATAAGATTAAGCGCGCATACCAAAACATTACCTGTGCCCTCCCCAGTGCATTTAGTGGGAAGGACAGCCTATTCCGCTGTAGTGTGTGCATGCCAAACCCCTGTTCATGTTACATGCGAAGATGCCTCCCACCCTGCACCTGTTGCTGCAGACTTGCAACTATCCCCGTTCAAGTCCTTGTCCCAGGGCAGTGTTCAATTGTACCTCTCCCATTCCCAGCAATGCAAGCGCAAGAATGAAGCCTGCCACCCACCAACCCTCAGGATGCAATACCATACTGCTTGCTTGCACTTGAAATTGGGCCTTTTAGGCATGTGGAGGCGGAATCTGGCCACCACGTCATTGCTGCGTTGGCGGCCTGGTATCCATACTCAGTCCCCAGCCGCCCAGCGGCCGGGTGTCCGCACTCGGTCCCCAGCCGCCAGGAGGTGGCCGGGTGTCCATACTCAGTCCCCAGCCGCCCCGCGGCCAGGTGTCCACACGCGGTCCCCAGCCACCAGGGGGCAGCCGGGTGTCCATAAACGGTCCCCAGTCGCCCATATTTCTCCTGTCAACTTCCCCCCACACACTTTTCTTAGCCCGGCCTGCTTTAGGGCAGCATTGGACGAGCCCACCAGAGAACCACACTCCTGCGGTGGGCCCTGGCTTCTCCATCAGGGGAGTTGAGAGTGCCAAGGTGAGGAGCATGATGATGATGATAGAAGTTAGCATCTGCTTTGTTTTCTTGGAATGCAAACGCATGTATGTAGTAGCGGCTAGGCCTGAGGTGGTCAGCGTTTTGGCGCATATCCTACCTCCTCCGAGGATTGCTAGATGTTTTCCTGCTACTATCCCAGTTCTATGACTCCCGTTAAAACAAAGCTTCAGGTGATAAATGATGCATGAGGGGGTGGCAAAGGAGAAAAAGCAGGAGGAACAGGGACCATTCACATCAATATCAGGCCAGTCAACCACATATGTCTTGTAGGATATGTTTCTGTAACAAAAGGAGCGGTTCGGCTACACAGTCATAGGGCATACAGTGAGTGCAATGCCTACCAAAAATTTAGAGGAACTCCAATGCCCCTTGGAAGTGACAAGGAGGTCAGAGGGCCTTAACTAAACCATTTTTTCCATTTATAGCAACTGGGTCTCCTGTACACTGTTGGCCTAAGCAGTGAATGGAAGGCTTTCCAAAAATTATGAGGAACTGCAATACCCCTTGATACAGACATGGATTACAGCGTACTAAAATCCTTCTACTCATTTTTGGGGAGTGGGTCTCCCTTAGTTTTCGCCTTTGCATTGAAAAGCAAAAGCTGACAAAAATTAGGAGGAAATGCAATGCCCGTTGGAAGAGTCGTGGAGGTTTGAGGCAATTAAAAACAACATTTCAATGCCCCTTGGAAGAGCTGTGGAGTTCAGAGAGGCTTAAGAAGATGCTTTTATTGCCCCTTTGAAGAGACGTGGAGGTCACAGTAGCTTAACAAGACGGTTTTAATGCCCCTCGGAAGAGACGTGGAGGTCCCGGTAGCTTAACAAGATGGTTTTAATGCCCCTTGGAAGAGACGTGGAGGTCCCAGTAGCTTAACAAGACAGTTTGAATGCCCCTCGGAAAAGTGGTTGCGGTCACAGTAGCTTAACAAGATGCTTTAAATGCCCCTCAGAAGAGACGTGGAGGTCCCAGTAGCTTAACAAGACTGTTTTAATGCCCCTTGGAAAAGAGGTGGAGGTCACAGTAGCTTAACAAGACGGTTTTAATGCCCCTTACAAGAGCCATACAGTACAGCATCTTAAAAATATTATTCCCATTATTGGGGAGTGGGTCTCCCACAATCTTTGCTT
The DNA here is from genome assembly GCF_046119375.1 of Phyllobates terribilis. NCBI lineage: Eukaryota > Metazoa > Chordata > Amphibia > Anura > Dendrobatidae > Phyllobates > Phyllobates terribilis. Next base: position 14,764,335 of record NW_027362769.1, on the reverse strand, counting down.
ATGCCTTCCAAGCAAAAGATGACAAAAATAAGGACGAAGGAGCTTTCAATAATGGCAACACGGACCATGGTCACCCTGGTGGTATAGTGGTGTTGGAGGCTGAGGATAAAGAGAAGAACATAAAACAGCCGAAATGAGGAAGCGTATACCCATGTGTGGGTGTGAAGCGGTGCATGTGAATACACCTCCCGAAATAACACAGTGGATTTGACTTTATGTTATTCTGCTGTCAATTGGTAGTGATGAGAAGTATTGCCCAATCCAGCTCTTGTTCATTTTGATAAGGGTCAGCTAGTCAGCATTGTCAGTTGACAGGCAAGTGCGCTTATCAGTTATAATTCCCCCAGCGGCACTAAATACACGCTCCGATAACACGCTAGCGGCAGGGCAGGCCAGGACCTCCAAGGCGTACAAAGCGAGTTCATTCCAAGTGTCCAGCTTGGATACCCAATAATTAAAAGGCACAGAGGAATCACCGAGGACGCGGGTACGGTTGGCAAGGTACTCCCTCACAATCTTTTGAAACTTTCCACTCCTTGTGAGAGTACCCCGCGCCTCAGGGTCTGTCCGAAGGGAGGGTGTGAGAAAACTGGCCCAGAACGATGACAGTGTTCCCCTGCCTCTGCTGGATTGGAGTTGCGTCTCTCTCGCATGTACGCCTTCGTTGGGCAACGAACTGTGACCTCTGCCGCTAGCGTGTTCAGATGGGAATTTTTTTTAACAGTTCTGCAGGAAGGGCCTTCTGGTACTGCCCCATTTTTGTAGACCTCTCCACCTCAGGAATAAGAAAGTGAAAGTTCTCCTTGTAGTGGAGGTCTAAAAGTGTCAGCAACCAGTAATGACTGTAACCAAACATTTTGACAACGTGAGGGTCACGGTTAAGGCAGCGTAACATAAAGTCAGCCATGCGTGCCAGACTGGTAATGGGCAAGACTTCCGTGTCCTCACCAAGATGACGACAGACCATGCTCTCCTCCTCCTCCTAATCCCCCCGGTCATCAGGCCACCCACGCTGAACCAATGATATGACAGTTGTACAGGTACTACCGTCTACAGCGCTTGATACAAGCTCCTGTTCTTCCTCCTCCTCCTCCTCTCCCTCATTGTCCCCCAATGCATGTTGGGATGAGATGAGGCTGGGCTGTGAGCAATCGACCGCTACTGCCTCTTGATCCATTTCATCATACTCTGGCTGCAACGCCTCCTCTTTAATTCTCTGCAGAGAGCATTGCAAAAGACAGACAAGTGGAATGCTGACGATAATGATGGCGTCATCCCCACTCACCATTTTGGTGGACTCCTCAAAGTTTGTCAAGATGGTACATATGTCAGAAATCCAGGTCCACTCCTGAGGTCTTATGTGTGGAGTATGACCTGAATATCGATAACCTTGTTGCAGCTGGTACTCCACAACTGCTCTCTTCTGCTCACAAATCCTTTGCAACATGTGGAGGGTAGAGTTCCAATGTGTGGGGACATCACACACCAGATGGTGTGACGGAAGCTGCACGCGCTGCTGCAACACAGCAAGGGCGTTGGAAGCTGTAGTCGACTTGCGAAAATGAGCTGACAGGAGGTGTACTTTGATGATCAGATCTTGCAACTCGGGGTCCGATTTAAGAAACCGCTGAAACACGAGGTTAAGCACATGAGCCAGGCATGGTACGTGTGTGATCTCGCCTCACCTGAGAGCCGCCACCAGGTTATGGCCATTGTCACACATGACCATGCCTAGATGTAGGTTCAGCTGTGTCAGCAACAGATCTGCCTGCTCTTTCACAGCTGTCCACAGCTCACAAGCAAAGTGAGGTTTCTCACCTAAGCTTATGAGTTTCAGCACAGCCTGTTGCCGCTTGGCGGAGGCAGTACTGCAGTGCTTCCAGCTTGTAACTGATGTGGTGATATCTGAGATGGAGGCTGAACATGAGGAGGAGGAGGATGATGTGCAGTAGCTGTACACTGTGGGGGCAACTCTGACTGACATTGGGCCCGCAACCCTCGGGGGGGGAGGATGTGTTCCGTCCCAAGGTCCGACTGGGTCCCGGCTTCCACTATGTTTACCCAGTGTGCCGTCAGGGAGATGTACCGTCCCTGGCCACAAGCACTTGTCCACGTGTCCGCTGCCAGGTGGACTCAACCAGTAACTGCATTGTTGAGGGCACGGCAGATGTTTTGGGACACGTGCTTGTGTAGTGCGGGGATGGCACACTGGGCAAAATAGTGTCAGCTGGGGACCGAGTACCGAGAGACGGCCACAGCCATAAGGTTGCGGAAGGATTCCGTCTCCACCAGCCTAAAAGGCAGCATTTCCAACGCAAGCAGTCGTGAAATGTGCGAATTTAGGACTGTGGCCTGTGGGGCGTTGGCTGCGAATTTCCACTTTCGTTCAAATGTCTGGGATATGGACAATTGAACGCTGCGGTGGGACGTGGACGTGGACGTTGATGCTGTTTCTTGAGAAACTGCAATAACAAGTGAAGACTGAGAGGAGGGGGCATCTTTGCATGCAGTATGGACAGGGGATTGCCTTGCACACACAACAGGGGGTTCTGTTGCACGCACAACAGTGGAAGAAGCAGTGGTGACACCCGCTGACACTGGTCGTGGACCCTTTGGTTCACCCCACAAAGTCGGGTGCTTTGCTGCCATGTGCCTGATCATGCTGGTGGTGGTCAGGCTGGTACTTTTGTCACCCCTGCTCATGCTGGCATGGCAGGTGGTACAAATGGCCTTTTTGGGGTTATCAGCAGAGTCTTTAAAATAATTCCAGACTCTGGAAGACCTACAGGTTGTACAAGCAACGTCCCTCATGTTGGTGTTACGGGGAACTGTTGCCTGCCTTCTGTGAGCGACCACCACACTGCTTCTTCCTGCCTGTTGGGGTACTCTGCCTCCCTCACCCTGTGTGCTGCTGGCCTCGCTCTGCTTGTCCTCCTGGCACGTTGGGTCAGTTACCAAATCATCCACCACCTCCTCCTCTTCCTCTTGCGCACCACGATCCTCCTCCTCACTTCCTGGCAATTGTGTCTCGTCATTGTCCACCTCTTGTGACAAATTGCCAGAGTCGACTTCCTCTGACCGTGGCTGTTCAAATATTTGTGCAACGCTACATGGGATCTCCTCTTCCACCACTTCAAGCGGAGCAGGCGAGGGGCACAAATATGGAAATGGACCAGTGAACAGCTCTTCAGAGTGTCCAAGTGTGGGATCAGTTGCTGTCTGACGACACTCGGCATGGTGGGAGGAAGGAGCATCAGGGTGAGGAGGAGTTTGCGGTCGAGACTCACGGCTACTAAGAGTTGACTGTGTGGAAGACAAACCAGAGGTGGTGGTGCCCAGGTAACTGGAAGTATTATCTGCTATCCAATTAATAATCTGTTCACACTGATCAGTTCGCAATACTGGTGTTGTTCTGTGCTTCCCTAGTAATTCGGTCAAGAAGTGGAAGCGAGAATATGTGGCTGTTTGTTGTGGCACATTTTCACCTTGGCCACGGCCCCGTCCTCTGCACGCACCATCACCAGAACGTCCAGTTCCACGTCCCTTGCCACGCGCCTTGCCCAATGTAAAGGAAGTAAAATAGCTTACACTCGCACCATCAATGGAAAAAGGGTAATAAAAAGTATATTAGAACCGAGGAAGAGGAAAACCACAGTTCTATTTCTCTGGCCTGCACCCGACTCTTTTAAACAATCTGAACAATCAGGGATAAAGCATTACTGTTTTCTTTACGGAAAAAATACCAAAAGCTGAATAATAGAGATTTTTTACTGTGGAATGGCAAAACCACAGTTATTGTTTACTGCTGTATACCAGACAATTTTAAATAGATATATTTGCGGCTGAACAGTGAGCGACACACTCAAACTGTTTTTTTTTAGGTAAAAATGGCCCAAAAGTGGATAATACAGAGGTTTGAACCGTGGAACTCCAAAACCACACTTCTACTTCTCTGGCCTTCACCAGACTATTTTCAACAGATATATTTGAGTCAGAACAATCAGGAGACACTATTACTGTTTTTCTTTATGGCAAAAAATGGCAAAAGCAGAATAATACAGAGATTTGACCCGTGGAACTCCAAAACCACACTTCTATTTCTCGGGTCAACACCAGACTATTTTCAACAGATATATTTGTGTATGAACAATCAGGAGACACTATTACTGTTTTTCTTTACAACAAAAAATGGCAAAATCAGGATAATACAGAGATTTGACCCATGGAACTGCAAAACCACACTTCTATTTCTCGGGCCTACACCAGACTATTTTCAACAGATATATTTGTGTCTGAACAATCAGGAGACACTATTACTGTTTTTCTTTACGGCAAAAAATGGCAAAAGCATGATAATACAGAGATTTGACCTATGAATCTGCAAAACCACACTTCTATTTCTCTGGCCTACACTAGACTATTTTCAACAGATATATTTGTGTCTGAACAATCAGGAGACACTATTACTGTTTTTCTATACGGCAAAAAATGGCAAAAGCAGGATAATACAGAGATTTGACCCGTGGAACTGCAAAACCACACTTCTATTTCACGGGCCTACACCAGAATATTTTCAACAGATATATATGAGTCTGAACAATCAGGAGACACTATTATTGTTTTTCTTTATGGCAAAAAATGGCAAAAGCAGGATAATACAGAGATTTGACCCATGGAACTGCAAAACCACTCTTCTGTTTCTCTGGCCTACACCAGACTATTTTCAACAGATATATTTGTGTCTGAAAAATCAGGGAGACACTATTATTTTTTTTATTGCTGAAAAAAAATGCCAAAGGCAGGATAATAGAGATTTTTTACCGTAGAACAGCAAAATCACAGTTATAATTTACTGGTGTATACCAGACTTTTTAAAATATATATATTTGCGGCTGAACAGTGAGCGACACACTCAAACTGTATTTTTTTAGATTCAAATGGTCCAAAAGTGGATAATACAGAGGGTTGAACCGTGGTACTGCAAAACCACACTTTCTGTTTCTCTGGCTAACACCAGACTATTTTCAACAGATATATTTGTGTCTGAAAAATCAGGGAGACACTATTAGTTTTTTTTTACGGCAAAAAATGCCAAAAGCAAGATAATAGAGACTTTTTACCGTGGAGCAGCAAAACCACAGTTATAATTTACTGGTGTTTACCAGACTTTTTTAAATATTTATATTTGCAGCTGAACAGTGAGCGACACACTCAAACTGTTTTTTTTTAGATACAAATGGCCCAAAAGTGGATAATACAAAGGTTTGAACCGTGGAACTGCAAAACCACACTTCTGTTTCTCTGAGCTACACCCGACTATTTTCAACAGATATATTTGTGTCTGAACAATCAGGAAACACTATTACTGTTTTTCTTTACGGCAAAAAATGGCAAAAGCAGTATAATAGAGAGATTTGACCCGTGGAACTGCAAAACCACACTTCTATTTCTCGGGTCAACACCAGACTATTTTTAACAGATATAATTTTGTCTGAACAATCAGGAGACACTATTACAGTTTTTCTTTACGGCAAAAAATGGCAAAAGCAGGATAATACAGAGATTTGACCCGTGGAACTGCAGAACCACACTTCTATTTCTCGGGCCTACACCAGATTATTTTCAACAGATATATTTGTGTCTGAACAATCAGGAGACACTATTACTGTTTTTCTTTTCGGCAAAAAATGGCAAAAGCAGGATAATACAGAGCTTTGACCCATGGAACTGCAAAACCACACTTCTATTTCTCGGGCCTGCACCAGACTATTTTCAACAGATATATTTGTGTCTGAACAATCAAGAGACACTATTACTGTTTTTCTTTACGGCAAAAAATGGCAAAAGCAGCATAATACAGAGATTTGACCCATGGAACTGCAAAACCACTCTTCTGTTACTCTGGCCTACACCAGACTATTTTCAACAAATATATTTGTGTCTTAAAAATCAGGGAGACACTATTAGTTTTTTTTTTACTGCAAAAAATGCCAAATTCAGGATATTAGAGATTTTTTAACGTAGAACAGCAAAATCACAGTTATAATTTACTGGTGTATACCAGACTTTTTAAAATATATATATTTGCGGCTGAACAGTGAGCGACACACTCAAACTTTTTTTTTTAGATACAAATGACCCAAAAGTGGATAATACAGAGGTTTGAACCGTGGAACTGCAAAACCACACTTCTGTTTCTCTAGCCTACACCAGACTATTTTCAACAGATATATTTGTGTCAGAAAAATCTGAGAGACACTTTTTTTTTTTGGGTGAGGTTAATAAGACGGGTATTTGTACAGTGTGAAGGAGGAAAATAAAAAGAGGATTTAGATGAATAAAAAAGGATTTTTCCTGGCCCCCGAGACCTGGAGCTAAGTCCAGCAATTTCAGCAACAGGAGCACACAGGACCGTAATGCAGCATTTGCTGGTATAACCACTGCATCTCCTATACAGCCTGCCTGCTGCCTGATATCTGGGATGGATATTAGTCCTTAGAAGAACTGTTTGCTTGATCTGGCAGCATTTACAGACCCTACACTAACTATTTTGCAGTATATATCTCTCCCTAAATCAGCAGCGCTGTCCCTACATTGTCTGATCCCAGCCGTCTGTGTCCAAGATGGTGGCGCCCGGTTTTAAATACTCGAGGTGACGCTGTGCGGCTAGCCATTCAATGTAATGCCCACAACCAACATGGCTGCGGCATTACAGTGACTGTCTGGCAATCCCTGCATGTTCATTGGCTCTGTAAAGAGCGCCAAACATGCAGGGCGGAGACCCGAGCTCCCGCCCGAGTAACCCGGAAATGCTCGGTGCTCGCCGAACATCCCGAGTAGCGTGATGCTCAGGCGAGTACCGATCAGTGTCGAGCATGTTCGCTCAACACTAATAATCACCTAATTAGACCCGTCATATGTAACAGTTTATAGAATTATAATTAGTTATGAGCAAACATGCTCGCTACTGCTCGGTACTCTCCTGAGCATCACGGTGCTCGACAAGCTCGGCGCTCGGCGAGTATTTCCGGGTTACTCGGGTGGGAACTCGGGTCCCCTCCCTGCATGTCTGCTGCTCTTTAGAGAGCCAAAGAACATGCAGGGTTAGCCTGCCACGCAGTGTAATGTCGTAGCCATGTTGGTTGTGGGCATTACAGTGATTGGCTGGCAACACAGCATTATCAGGTTTATATAAGACCTGGGGCCGCTATGCTACCCCGGAAACAGGCAGAGTAGGAAGAGGTGCTGCTGAGTCAGGGAGTCAAGCTGTTCACACTAGGTCTCTGCAGAATAATATTAGTAAATTACAGGCCTGCTATTTAAAACCGTAGTTCTCTGTCAGACATATCACCTATAAGAGTGTTCCAAAATTAGCAATTTCTTCCATTTTCATTTCATTGCAGTGTGTTGGTCAAGCTATTCACACTAGGTCTCTCTGTAGAATAATATTAGTAAATTACAGGCATGCTATTTAAAACTGTCGTTTTCTGTCAGACGAATCATATATAACTGTGTTCCAAAATCAGCCATTTGTCGTGAAAGTGCAAAATATTGTCCTCCGTTTAATATGGGCAAGGTGCTTGGCAAGGGACGGGGAAGTGGACGTGATGGTGATGGTGCATGCAGAGGCCTAGGACGTGGCCGTGGGCAAGCTGAAATTGTGCCACAACAAACACCGACATCGTGTCGCTCGACCTTCCTGTCCCAATGACTAGGGGGACACAGTACACCACTATTGAACCCAGAGCAGTGTCAAAAGGTTGTTGGTTGGATAGCAGATAATTCTTCCAGGTAATTTGCCACCACCATCACCCTGTCTTCAACACAGTCAAGTCTCAATAGCCGTGAGTCTGGACGGCATATTCCTCATCCTGATCCTCCTTCCTCCCACCATGCTGAGTGCCCATAGAGACAACTGATCCCACACTTGGACACTCAGAAGAGCTGTTCACTTTTCAGTTTGTAGATTCAGGCCTCTCTGGTGGCCATATTCAAGTGAGTCAAGAGAAGAATGCGTGTAGCTATGGCCAAATATTGGAGCAGCCATGGTCACATGAAGACAACGGTGGGAAAGTGCAATTACTGTCGCAAGAGGTGGATGATGATGATGAGGATGAGACACAATTGCCAGAAAGTAAGGAGGAGGACCAGGGTGCGGAAGTGGAAGACGAGGTGGTGGATGATATAGTAACTGACTAAACCTTGCAAGGGGACATACAGAGCAAGGACAGCAGCACACAGGGGGAGGGAGGCACAGCACCACAAAAGGCAGGAAGAAGCAGTGTTGTGGCTGCAGACACAAGGCAGGAAAGCATTCCTCGTAACGCCAACATGAGAGAAGTTGCCAGTACAACTGTTAGGTCTTCCCCTGGTTGTTTTTTAATGACTCTGCAGATAACCCCAAAAAGGAAATTTACACCACCTGCCAGGCCAGAATCAGCAGAGGTAGCAAAACTAGCAGCCTGACCACCACCAGCATGATCAGGCACATGGCAGCAAAGCACCCTACTAAGTGGGCCAAACCCCAGGGTCCAGCAACAGTGTCTGTGGGTAACACCTCTGCTTCTTCCGCTGTTGTGTATGCACACCGATCCCCTCTCCATGGCACATGCAAAGATGCCTCCCACCCTGCACGTGTTGTTGCACTCTCAACTAGCACCAACAGCAAGCACATCCACGTCTTTGTCCCAGCGCAGCCTTAAGTTGTCCCTATCTCAGTCCTTGGAACAGAGGCACAATTACGCAGCCAACGCCCCACAGGCCACACTACTAAATTCACACATTTCGCAAATGCTTGCACTCAAAAAGTTGCCTTTTAGGCTCATGGAGACAGTAGCTTTCTGCAACCTGATGGCGGTGGCCGTTCCTCGGTACTTGGTCCCCAGCCGCCACTATTTCTCCCAGTGTGACGTCCCCACATTACACGAGCACGTGTCCCACAACATTAGGTGTGCCCTCAACAACGCAGTTACTGGGAAAGTCCACTTAACCACGGACACGTGAACAAGTACTTGTGGGCAGGGACGGTACATCTCGCTGACTGCACAATGGGTTAATATAGTGGAAGCCGGGACCCAGTCGGACCTTGAAACGGAACACGTCTTCCCGATGCCGAGGATTGCGGGCCCTGGGTCAATCAGGGTTGCCCCCACATTCTACAGCTCCTGCACCTCCTCCTCCTCATCAGCCTCCATCTCCAAAATGAAAACATCAGTCGCAAGCTGGAAGCACTACAGCACTGCCCTGGCCAAGCGGCAACAGGCTGTGCTGAAGCTAATATCCTTAGGTGACAAACCATACAATGCTGAAGAATTGTGGACATGTCTGAAAGAGCAGGCAGATCTTTAGCCAACACTGCTGACTCTACATCCAGGCAACGTCGTGTGTGACAATGGCCAGAACCTGGTGACAGCTCTGAGGTGAGCTCACACACATACCATGTCTTTCCCATGTGCTTAACCTCGTGGTTCAGCAGTTTCTCAAAACCTACCCAGATCTGACAGATCTGCTAGTCAAAGCACGCCGCCTGTGTGCCCATTTTAGAAAGTCAGCTACAGCTTATGCAGACCTTGCCGTGCTTCAGGAGCATTTGCAGCTTTCAACTCATCGACTGATCTGTTATGTGCCTAAGTGTTGCAACTCTACATTGCAGATATTAGAAAGGATTTGTGAGCAGAAGAGGGCAGTTGTTGACTACCAGCATCAACAAGGCCATCGGTTTTCAGTTCAGACTCCACACATAAGACCTCAGGAGTGAACATGGATGTCAGACATATGTACCATTCTCCAAAACTTTGAGGACTCCACTAAGATGGTGAGCGGTGATGCGCCATAATTAGTATCACCATCCCGCTTTTTTGTCTTCTGAAATGCTCTCTGCTCACAATTAAAGAGGATGCATTGCAAGCGGAGCATGATAAGATGGCGCAAGGAACCATACAGGGTGATTCCACACAGCCCAGCCTCATCTCACCCCAATGCGGATTGGGTGACAATGAGAAAGAGGAGGATGAAGAACAGGAGCTAGTTTCCTGTTCTATAGACGGTACTACCTGCACAAATGTCATACCGTCTGTTCAGCGTGGATGGCCTGAGGACAGGGAGGAAGAGGAAGAGGAGGAGGATGAGGAGGAGAGCTTGGTCAGTCGTCCTCTTGGTGAGGACACGGAAGCCTTGCCTCTTTGCAGTCTGGCACACATGGCTGAGTTTATATTATGCTGCTTTTCCCGTGACCCTCGGGATGTTCAAATTTTGGGTGACAGTCATTAATGGTTGGTGACACTTCTAGACCCACGCTACAAGGAGAACTTTGTCTCTTATTCCCGCGCAGGACAAGCCTAATAAAATGGGGCAGTACGAGAAGGCCTTTGTTGCAGCATTATTGAAAGAATTCCCGTCTGAAATCCCTGGTGGCAGAGGTCACAGTTCGTTGGACAACCAAGGAGTACAGGCGAGAGTGACACAAATGCAATCCAGCAGAGGCAGGGGAACACTGTCAAAGTTCTGGGACAGTTTTTCAGACCCTCCCATCTTACAGACCCTGATATGTGGGGTATTCTCACAAGGAGAAGGACCTGCCGCTAGCGTTTTGTCAGAGCGGGTTTTAGTGCCGCTTGTGGAATTATGACCGATATGCGCATCCGCCTGTCAATTGGAAATGCTGACAGGCTGACTCATATAAAAATGAACAAGGGCAGGATTGGGCCAGACTTCTCAACACCACCAAATGATAGCAGCATAACATAAACTCAAATACAGTGTTTTTTTTCGGAGGTTTAACTCTATTCCCATGCACCTCTGTCTTCACACCCACACATGGGTATACGCTTCCTGATTTTGTCTATTTGCTCTTGTCCTTCTCCTTCTCCTCATCCTCCACATCCTCCTACATATCACTGTAAAGGACATATTGATATTCATGCTATGGCAACTCCATTTTGTCGGCTTGCTTCAAAGTCATGTTATTAAACTCTTTGCATAACATACATTCTTTCCTTCTTTCCTCTTGATTCACAAGCAACTTTCCCACACTAACCTTTTCTCTAAGGAACATTCTATGAGACATCCTGCTCCTGTTATCTAGCTAGTCTGAGCTGGGAAGTACAACCTTGTAACTTTCCACCATGCACCGAACTAACGATAATATGACCATATGTGTATTTCCGTAATAATTGTACTAATGACTCGCCCCCTGGGCCGTGGGGCACCCGGAACCGGGCTTCTGTGCGATGCTGGGGGTAGCAGTGGCATCCCAATCCCGTGGCTCAGGGTGGTCAGACCAAATGCTGTGGCAGTCTATTGATCAGTGTTTTGGAATGTCCGACTATGCCACCCGTGGATTGCGGTCAGGGATGACCGCCGCTGCAAGGCAGACCGCTGAGGCTGGTGTTGGTGTGCAGCATAGGGATAGGATAACTCCCCACGGGAAGAGTGTAGCCTCAGGGCAATGTAGGTGGATGCTGGGGGTGATGGTGCAGGCGCAGCATAAATCACACAGAGTCCAATGGTGCAGTTCAGGCCTTTTACTCACAGTTGATATCCAAGTCACTTCTGTCAGCAATGACTGCCCAAGCCGTGCTGCATCCACCAGGTGAGGGGCTCGGTCAACCCCCAGGCAACTCAGGAGTGTGGCACAGGACCCCCTTCTATCCTTTCTCTGGCCTCTCGTGCCCCACCAGTGACCACTCTTCTGTCTGGCTGCCTCGGGCCTACTCTGGTAAAACTTGGCGCCAGTTTCCCTGACCCTATGTGGTGCCTTCCTAGCGGGTGTAGCATGGGGTCGCACCAATAAATGATCATGACCTCCGGTTTTTGGCTGAGGGATGACTTACCTCCACCAACTTGAGAATCCGGTACCCTTCCGCTGCCTGACCCTTCACCCGATATAACGCGGGCTTGCAACAGTTGCTGTCCGTTCTGCTCTCTTAGGGTCCCTTCTGCCTTCTTGTTTCTGGAGCCTTTCTACTTCTCTGTCTCTCCTCTTTCCTTCCTTCTCCTTCTCCTCTTCTCCTCTCTGGCCCCGGCCTTCTCTCCAGGCCTGCCTCGTGGAGCTGAGCTCAGGCTGAGCCACAGCTCCCTGTCAGCTCTGCACTGCTCCTCAACTCCCTCCTAAGATGGCCCCCACCTTTTATCTGCTTCTCTGTGTCTGAGCTCAGGTGACCTGCACCCAATGAGCTCATTCCTATGATCCAGAAACCGTAACCTTCTGCTCCTACATCACTGGGTTCTCTCCCCCCTCCCCACTCCAGCCAGGGACATGGTCAGTTGTACCTGCAATTATATGGGAGCATCATCGAGCTGTCCCCCGGAAATGGGAAGTGTGTAAGTGTATGTATGCAGCTAACTGAGCCCTGGTCCACACTCCTTCCTTACCTGGGAGTGGAATATCACACCTCTGGTTGAGGTGCAATACCCCTGTAGCAACCGAACCCTCGGGGCGCTACACTAACATTGGTTCAAGCTTGTAGTATGGCTGAAGGTGATTGGACACTAATGAACTCAAAACAATGTAAAATGCTAAGTAGAAATAAGCGGAGTTAGAGAGATTCTTGAATCCCCCCATACAGAGCTTTGCCTCTGTCTGGTTTTCTATTGGATTGCAATCAACCTTGTAAAATAATTTGACACTCACTTGGTCAACTGTGAAGGGTCATTACTGCCCTCCCTCAACATCACCACCATATTTAAGATTTCACCATATCTACATCACTTGCAAGGGACATTGAAATTCCTCCAAATTTTTGGCAGCCGTTGCATTCACTGCATAGGCAAACAGTGTGGGAGACCCACTTCCTAATAATGGGAACATTGTTTTCAGAAGGCCTTACAACTTCTACGTCCTCTTGCAAAGGGCATTGGAGTGCCTCCAAATTTTGGGCAGCCGCTGCATTCACTTCATAGGCAAACAGTATGGGAGACCCACTCCTTTTTAATGGGATCATGTTGTACTCGTTACTGTAGCCCAGCTCCATGTGTCTTTGAATTGTTAGTTGGGTTTTTCCTAAATTTTGGCAGTCGTTAGATTCACTGTAAACCCTATCACTGGATAGCAGACCCTCTCCATTCTAATGGGAACATGTCGTTACTGTGGGCCAGCTCCATTTGTGTTTAAATTGTTAGTTGGGTTTTTCCTAAATGTTGGCAGCCGTTGGACTCACTGCATACCCTATCACTGGAAAGCAGACCCTCTCGTTTCTAATGGGAACATGTCGTTACTGTGGCCAGGCTCTATGTGTCTTTAAATTGTTATTGGGGTTTTTCCCAAATTTTAGCAGCCTTTGCAGTCACTGCATGGGCATTACCACTATAAGAGACCAACTCCTTTATAATGGGAACATTTTTTTTACTGAGACCCTCCTCTATGTCTCTTCAAAGGGGTATTGGGGTGCATCCAAATTTTTGGCAGCCCTTGCAGTCACTGCATACGCATTATCAGTTGTGACAGAATCACTGGTGTGGTATATGAGGGGAGGTATGTGTCGCACAGCTTGCTAGCCTGTGTGAACTGAAGCCAGTGGACATTCTGCCATCATGTTATATGCTGGTGGGTTATCTCACTTAAAGGGCGTGGTTTTAGGGGAATGACATAGTGATGGAAGGGACGTCATTCCCCATGCCTCTACATCAGGGTGTGGCTGAGCATCGTTTAGATGTTCAGTCCTGTTTTTTTTTTCTTTGAGTTGTGTTTGGAGAGGCAAGGTCTCCAGACTGGACAGCCATAGCTCAGGAGGGAGCTGAAGGCTGGACATAACTTGTGTGTGCAACCCGCACACACATATATGGACTGTGCTATAGTTTATCATTTGTTTTGTTGTTTAACCAAGTAAGGCTGTATTTAATTTGCTGGAGTACAGAGCTTTATGCTGTTAATAAAGCCTGCAAAAAAAATCCAGGTTCCTGAGTCTACTTCCGGAAGTGGCCGAGCGAGTCATCCTACCACAGTTGGTGCGAGAGTGTGTGCAAGATTCCAGGAACACGTGTACCTGCCACAGAGACCAGTGGATGTCCTGGGTAAATGCCGCCAGCCAGAGAAGTCCGGCAGCATGGAGGAGCTCATTAAGCACCTGGTCCAAAGCCAGCAGAGCATGCAGCAACTGCACTTGCCGACACAGCAGAGCATGCAGCAGACCAAGCAGAGCATGCAGCAGCACAGAGAGCAGCATCAGCAGCTACAGGAGCAGCAGCAGGAGACAAATAAACTCCTGATACAGCAAATCCAGCAGCAGCGATGACAGATGGAGCTCCTAGCAGGGGAGATCCATGGCAGGACATCTACTCCACCCCCAGATCCAGGTGAGGATGCACACATCAGGATAACGGTAAGGATAACCTTACAGAAGATTACCCAGGGGGATGACGTTGAGGCATTCCTGACTGTTTTTGAAAGGGTGGCGGGACGGGAGAGATTACCTCAGGAGCAGTGGGCGGAAGTTCTGGTGCCATATTTGACAGGGGAGCCGCAGAAAGCCTATTACGATCTGACTTTACAAGACGCAAAGGAGTACGCGAAATTAAAAACTGAGATATTGGCACGCTCAGGAGTGAGGTACCAAGTGGTCAAAAAATCCCTAGGCAAACCCCACCTAATCACCTCCCCCTACTGGAGTGCCCAAAAGGGGGCCGGTTCACCATGGAATGGGTTCAGATCCACAACTGGGGGGCGTCCCACTTCAACTGAAGGTGCCACAAGGACTGTTGTTAAGGATGTGCTCTGTTGGCGGTGTCACAATCCGGGACACGTAGCCGCCCAGTGTCATACGTCTGCTGAGCCAATGGACTGCAGCCTAGGCAGACAATGTTCATATTATGCTTATTCAGCCTGTATTGTGGACTGTTAACCCAGCGAGGGCCCGCAGGCATGTGCCGTATCTGTTAACGGAGTGATGGTCCTGGGGCTGTTGGACTCTGGGAGTCTGGTAACCTTAATCAGTGCCACCCTTCCCCACCAGCTGATCCCTACCAAATCTGTGGGCATCCGCTGCATACAAGGGGATGCCAAGAACTACCCGGTGGCCAGAGTGACAGTTGGAACCGACTGTGGCGCCCAACCCCACGAGTTCGGGGTGGTCAGGGATCTGATAAATCCCGTCATTTTGGGGCTCGATTTTTCTCTTTTTCTGGGACTTGTGAGGGAAGGAATCCAGACCAAGTCTCGTGGGAAAAAGCCAGGACCCTAAAGAAATACAATGGTCGACATAGGAAGTGGATGAGTTCCCACTATGTGTCCTTTTCAGCGACGAGCATGAGGCTGTGTCTGAGGTGGTCGACCTCCCTGAATTAGAGGTGCCTGGAGAGAACTTTGGGTCAGCTCAGGTTCGGGACTTGACCTTGAAAGGGGCGGGGGATAATGTTACTGTTTGTAATGGTATCACCAGGTATCCACACTTTGCAGTTCAGGGGGAGCAATTATACTGGGTGACTAAACTAAAAAGTGAAGAGGTAGTGGAACAGCTGTTAGTTCCAGGTTCATACCGTCAGACGATATTAAATATGGCACACTCACATATTCTGGGGGGACACCTAGGGGTTAAGAAACCCCAGGAGAGAATAATAATGAGGTTTTATTGGCCAAGATCTTATTGGGAAATCTAAAACTATTGTAGGTCCTGCCCAACCTGCCAGATAACCGCGCCCACCTCCCACTTCCATAGTCCCTTAGTTCTACTAACTGTTACAGAGTTTCCCTTTGAGAGGATTACCATGGACCTCGTAGGTCCCTTAGTTAAATCAGCCTGGGGCCACCAAAACATCTTGGTGGTCATAGACTATGTGACCCAGTACCCCGAAGCGGTACCCCTAAGAAACACGTCCAGTAAAAGTATAGCCCAAGAGTTAGTTCATATTTTTGCTCAGACAGGTCTGCCAAAAGAGATTTTGACAGACCAAGGAACCCCCTTCATGAGCAAAGTGATGAAGGAGCTATGCAGAGTCCTTCAGATTGCCCAGATTCGGACCTCAGTTTATCATCCGCAGACGGACGGCTTAGTGGAGCACTTCAATAAGACCTTAAAGGCGATGCTCAGGAAGGTCGTTGAAAAGGATGGGCGAGACAGGGACTACCTTCTCCCATTTCTGCTATTCTCTGTCAGAGTAGTTCCTCAAGCCTCCATTGGTTTATCTCCATTTGAGCTCCTGTATGGACGGCATCCAAGAGGTCTCCTAGACATCGCCAAGGAAACCTGGGAGGCCGAGGTCACGCCCCACCAGAGCATCATCGTACATGTTGCCCAGTTACAGGAGAGAATGGCGAAGGTGATGCCCATCATGAAGGAACATCTCCATGCACAGGAAGCCCAGGCGAGGGTGTATAACCGGTCGGCAAGGCTGAGACAATTCCAACCTGGGAATCGCGTCCTGGTTCTTATTCCCACTGTTGAAAGTAAGTTTCTGGCTTTCTGGCCAAGTGGCAAGGCCCATATGAGGTAGTGGAGAAGCTCGGTGAAGCGAACTACAGAGTCCACCAGCCTGGCCAAAGAAAGCCACACCAGGTGTACCATGTAAGCCTGCTCAAGCCGTGGCAAGATCGGGAACCCGTTGGAACTCCTTGCCAGGGAGCCACTCCCGAAGGCCAGGTGGAAGATGTCAGGATAGCGGAGACCCTTTCGCCAGCCCAGAAGCAACAGTGTCGAGAACTGCTCCAGCAGAATGGGAACCTGTTCTCAGAGTTGCCAGGGCATACCCAGGGGGTAGAACATGATGTGCTAATAGAGCCGCATATAAGGGTGAACCTGAATCCATATAGGATTCCTGAAGCACACCGGGAGGTGATCTCGGCCGAGGTGAAGAGGATGTTAGACCTCTGTGTGATAGAGGAGTCAAAGAGTGGATGGTCGAGCTCCATCGTCCTCGTGCCAAAACCCAATGAAGAGTGGAGGTTTTCTAATGGTTACCGTCAGCTGAATGAGGTGTCCAAGTGTGACGCATACCCGATGCCCCGCATCGATGAACTCATCGAGAGGCTTGGACCAGCAAGGTACATCACCACTCTGGACCTGACGAAGGGCTATTGACAGATCTCCATGTCCCAGACAGCCAAGGAGAAGACGGCTTTCTTAACACCTGATGGGTGCTTCCAATACACTCGGATGCCGTTCGGACTACAGGGGGCCCCAGCCACCTTCCAGAGAGTTATGGATCGGATCCTAGCCCAACATAAGAAGTATGTCGCAGCCTACCTTGACGACATTGTAGTCTTTAGCCCAGACTGGGAAAGTCATCTACCTAAACTACAGGCCATTCTGGATGCTCTAAGGAAGGCGGGATTTACAATAAATCCAAAAAAATGCGCTGTTGAAAAAGAGGAGGCCAAGTACTTGGGCTATGTTGTCAGGAGAGGCAAAATAAAGCTGCAAGTTAATAAAGTGGAGGCAATCCAGTCATGGCCGAAACCGCTCTCCAAGAAGCAAGTGAGAGATTTCCTGGGAATGGTGGGATATTACCGGTGGTTTATCACAAATTTTGCCATGATGGCCGAGCCACTGACGGATCTCCTAAAAGGCACCAGATCAACCATGGTGAAGTGTATGGAGGAAACAGAGACTGCGTTTCAACTGTTGAAGTCAGCACTGTGTAAACAGCTGGTTCTGGTTGCACCAGACTTCAAGAAAGAGTTTGTGGTCCAGACAGGCGCTTCAGTGGTTGGTCTAGGAGCCGTACTCTCTGAAAGAGATAAATGGAGAAGAACATCCCATTCTCTATCTGAGCCTGAAGCTTTCATCCTGCGAGAAAAACTACGCAATAGTAGAAAAAGAGTGTCTAGCCATAAAATGGGCTGTAGATACACTAAGATACTACCTGCTAGGCCGGAAGTTTAAGTTGATATCAGACCATGCCCCGTTTAGATGGTTGAGGGAAAAGAGAGGAAAAAATGCCAGGGTAACTAGATGGTTCCTAGCATGGGCGGATTATAATGATGGCAATCTGGGCTACAGCCCAGGGCCAGGGGCTCCAGGGGGCCCATGGCCAGATTGCTCCCCCAGCAGCTGCGCATGGCCGCTGCACCTGTTAACTTCCCTGTGTGCTGGCCCGGCCGCATCACAGCTAGGAGACACGGCCCGGTACGCGGCCGTGTCTGCTAGTGTGACGTCACGCAGTGCATGCCCTGCACTACTGCACCGGAGAGGAGCTGGACGACTCGAGCCGAGCCGGGGGATGGTGAGTGAGTGTCTGAGTGTGTATGTGAGTGTGTGTGTGAGTGTATGAGTGTGTATGTGTAGCATCGGCGTCTCAGCCCCCTGAAAGGCAGAGACGCCGTCCCCCTTACTGCCGCATTCCTGGCCCGGCATCTTCCGGCTCTCCTGCTGCTGCTGCCGGCGCGCGCAGCTTCCTGGGCACTGTGCTTAGGGTGCGCGCACTCCATCCCTCTTAAAGGGGCCGCGCACGCCATCCTAAGGAGTCCGGAGGTCTTCTCATATAAAAGGCACCTCCTCCAAAATTGAGGTGCCCGTGCAAGGATGTAGCTCTGTGTTCTAACTCTGCTTCAGCCCTCAGGTCCCGCTGCTAGTCTGACTACAAGTCCAGTCCGCCAACCTGACTATCAGTCCAGTCCGTCAGCCTGACTACCAGTCCAGTCCACCAGCCTGACTACCAGTCCAGTCCGCCAGCCTAACAACCAGTCCAGTCAGTCAGCCTGACTACCAGTCCAGTCCGCCAGCCTGACTATCATTCCAGTCCGCCAGCCTGACTACCAGTCCTGTCCGTCAGCCTGACTACCAGTCCAGTCCATCAGCCTGACTATCAGTCCAGTCCGCCAGCCTGGCTACCAGTCCAGTCCGCCAGCCTGACTACCAGTCCAGTCCGTCAGCCTGACTACCAGTCCAGTCTGCCAGCCTTACTACCTGTCTCCGCCAGCCAAGTACACTCTCCAGCCCGACGGTCTGCCTACGGTCCAAACCCGCCAGTCTGTCTATGGGCCAGGCTTGCCTGCCTACTCGGAGAACTACCAGTTACCTGCCGTGCCTACCAGCCAGCCTACCTTGAGGCTCCTGCCAGTTACCCGTGGTGTGTGCCAGTCTGTCAACCCGGATCACCCGTCAGCCTGCCTGCCGTGCTCATCTGCTGTACCGGTCAGTCCCTGCCTTCTGACCAGTGGGAGTCACCTGCTCTCCCACAAGGACTGGCCCAGAGTAGCACCTGGTCCCTCTGCTCAGCCCTTCCCTGGTTCACGGAGTCGATTGAGCTGCCGTGCGACCTTGGTCAGTCCGAGTTGATACCTAGTTACGCCCCTCTGGTCCCTCCTGGCACCGCAGCACAGAGGTTCCACCACCCGGATCCGTAACAGTGTGTGAGTGTGTGAATGTGTGTGTAAGTGTGTGTGTGAATGAGTGAGTGTGTGATTGAGTGAGTGATTGAGTGAGTGAGTGTGTGTGTGCAGGCAGATATCATTGTGTGATGTCTGTTTATATGTATTTTTGTGTTTCAAATATGTTTATGCGTGTATGTATATGTCTGTATATGTTTGTTTGTGTGCGTGACTGCATGCGGCCTCCCGCTGTCTCTGGGGGGGCTCCGTGCGACCTCCCGCTGTCTCTGAGGGGGTGCCGTGCGGCTTCCCGCTGTCTCTGGGGGGGCGCCATGCAGCCTCCCTCTGTGTATAGATGGCTACGTGCAGCCTCCCGCTGTGTATAGATGGCTACGTGCGGCCTCCCACTGTGCATTGATGTCTACGTGCGGCCTCCTGCTGTCCCTGGGGGAGCGCTGTGCGGCCACCCGCTGTCTCTGGGGGGCCGCCGTGCGGCCTCCCGCTGTCTGTGGGGGGCCGCCGTGCAGCCTCCCGCTGTCTCTGGGGGGTGCTGTGCGGCCTCCCGCTGTGTATAGAAGGCTACGTGCGGCCTCCCGCTGTGTATAGATGGCTACGTGCGGCCTCCAGCTGTGTATAGATGACTATGAGCAGCCTCCCGGTGTGTATAGATGGCACCGTGCGGCCTCCGGCCTTGTATAGATGGCACCGTTCGGCTCCTGCTGTGTATAGATGGCGCCATGCCTCCTCCCGCTGTGTATAGATGGCTATGTGCGGCCTCCTGCTGTGTATAGATGGCTACGTGCGGCCTCCCGCTGTGTATAGATGGCTATGTGTGGCCTCACGCTGTGTATAGATGGCTATGTGCGGCCTCCCGCTGTGTATAGATGGCACCGTGCGGTCTTCCGCTGTGTATAGATGGCTACATGGGGCCTCCTGCTGTGTATAGAAAGATTGTGGCAGCTCATATTGTGTGTAGGGTCTCATACTGTATATAGGGGATGTCAGCATACTTAATTGTGCTCAATATTAAGTCATACAATTAATGTAAAAAAAAAATATTAGAATTAATATATTAATATTCTGCCAAATTAATTTCACATGAACTATCACATGATCTATCACAGGGGATCATGTGACATGTCACGTGATAGTGTGTGTGTGTGTGTGTCGCGCCTTCTAAGCTGCCCGGGGCCCTTGCTACTCTTAATCCACCCCTGGTTCCTAGCTCTTCAGGACTTCAACTTTCACGTAGAGCAGAGGCCCGGGGAAATTACACGGGAACGCTGATGCCCTTTCTATAATTCCCTGTCTGGTATCGGAAGCTCATCAAGAGAATGCCAAGACTGTGCAAAGCAGTCATCAAAGCAAAAGGTGGCTACTTTGATGAGCCTACTGTAGAATATAAGACATATTTTCAGTTGTTTTACACTTTTTTGTTTAGTATATAATTCCACATGTGTTAATTCATAGTTTTGATGCCTTCAGTGTGAATGTACAATTTTCAAAGTCATTAAAATACAGAAAAATCTTTAAATGTGGTGTGTCCAAACTTTTGGTCTGTACTGTATATATTTTTTATAAATATATACACCAGATTAATAATTATCTCCAAAATCGAGTTTTTCGAAAAGAGATTTATCCACACTTAGTAAGCATTATGGAATCTTAAAATATTGTTAGAAGATTTCTACATAATTTTACACCACTTGAGTAAGTTAGAAGAGGTGGAAAAGAATGTAGATTAAAATATACCTTTTATTAAATAAATTAAAATTTCCTATTCAGAATAGCCCACAGTTATGACAATTTTAAAGTATAAAATAAAAATATAAAAACCAATAACCTATATATAAATATATAGTAACCAATGTCCCTTAAATTTAATTGACTGTATATTAACAATGGCTGGCCAGTATTAAATAGTAATCAAATATTTAGCTAATATCAAAGAGATTAGAAAATAGTGCTGGCATTTTGATCTATAGCAGCAGTAACATATCAGAAATAGTTTGACTGTAAAGTCTGAACCCTGATAGGAGAAAGTGTATCAGTGGTGTTAAGTAGAGATCAGTGTTGTTGTTCGACTAGAACTATTTGCCAATCTCAAATTCGAGCTGTTTTGGGCGGTGTTCGAGTCGTTCGACGAACGAGGACGATTTGCAAAAAATTTGGCTGTTCGAGGTTATGTTCGATAACTGTTCGTGCACCAAAAGCGTGTCCTGCATGTCTGGCGCTATTTAGAGCACCAATCATGCAGGGATTGTCTGCCACTCACTGTAATGCCACAGCCATGGTGGTTGTAGCATTACAGTGGTTGCCCAAATCGATGGGAACAGTGCTCACAGTGAAACAGGAAAAGCCGGCAATTCATCAGCGGCATACACCGGTACCCGAAAATTTAGAACAGAATGAATAGAGTATCACACATAGATTAGATAGATAGAAACATGTCAGTCACATACAGTACAGACCAAAAGTTTGGACACACCTTCTCATTTAAAGATTTTTCTGTATTTTCATGACTTTGAAAATTGTACATTCACACTGAAGGCATCAAAACTATGAATTAACACATGTGGAATTATATACTTAACAAAAAAGTGTGAAACAACTGAAAATATGTCTTATATTCTAGGTTCTTCAAAGTAACCACCTTTTGCTTTGATGACCGCAATGCACACTCTTGGCATTCTCTTGATGAGCTTCAAGAGGTAGTCACCGGAAATGGTTTTCTCTTCACAGGTGTGCCCTGTCAGGTTTAATAAGTGGGATTTCTTGCCTTATAAATGGGGTGGGACCATCAGTTGTGTTGTGCAGAAGTCAAGTGGATACACAGCTGATAGCCCTACTGAATAGACTGTTAGAATTTGTATTATGGCAAGAAAAAAGCAGCTAAGTAAAGAAAAACGAGTGGCCATCATTACTTTAAGAAATGAAGATCAGTCAGTCCGAAAAAATGGGCAAACTTTGAAAGTGTCCCCAAGTGCAGTTGCAAAAACCATCAAGCGCTACAAAGAAACTGGCTCACATGAGAACCGCCCCAGGAAAGGAAGACCAAGAGTCACCTCTGCGTCTGAGGATAAGTTTATCCGAGCCACCAGCCTCAGAAATCGCTGGTTAACAGCAGCTCAGATTAGAGACCAGGTCAATGCCACACAGAGATCTAGCAGCAGACACATCTCTACAACAACTGTTAAGAGGAGACTTTGTGCAGCAGGCCTTCATGGTAAAATATCTGCTAGGAAACCACTGCTAAGGACAGGCAACAAGCAGAAGAGACTTGTTTGGGCTAAAGAACACAAGGAATGGACATTAGACCGGTGGAAATCTGTGCTATGGTCTGATGAGTCCAAATTTGAGATCTTTGGTTCCAAGCACCGTGTATTTGTGCGACGCAGAAAAGGTGAACGGATGGACTCTACATGCCTGGTTCCCACCGTGAAGCATGGAGGAAGAGGTGTGATGGTGTGGGGGTGCTTTGCTGGTGACACTGTTGGGTATTTATTCAAAACTGAAGGCATACTGAACCAGCATCTTGCAGCGGCATGCTATTCCATCCAGTTTGCGTTTAGCTGGACCATCATTTATTTTTCAACAGGACAATGACCCCAAACACACTTCCAGGCTGTGTAAGGGCTATTTAACCAAGAAGGAGAGTGATGGGGTGCTACGCCAGATGACCTGGCCTCCACAGGCACCAGACCTGAACCCAATCGAGAAGGTTTGGGGTGAGCTGGACCGCAGAGTGAAGGCAAAAGGGCCAACAAGTGCTAAGCATCTCTGGGAACTCCTTCAAGATTGTTGGAAGACCATTTCCGGTGACTACCTCTTGAAGCTCATCAAGAGAATGCCAAGAGTGTGCAAAGCAGTCATCAAAGCAAAAGGTGGCTACTTTGAAGAACCTAGAATATAAGACATATTTTCAGTTGTTTCACACTTTTTTGTTAAGTATATAATTCCACATGTGTTAATTCATAGTTTTGATGCCTTCAGTGTGAATGTAAAATTTTCATAGTCATGAAAATACAGAAAAATCTTTAAATGAGAAGGTGTGTCCAAACTTTTGGTCTGTACTGTATATAAGAAGTACAGTGACAGTGTTGGCTACTGTACGTGTCATTTAGTGATAAAGGATTTATTTAAAAAAATATTAGTGTTTTCATGCACCGTCTCTTTAAAAAAACCGGCCTGCAATTCAACATCGGTACCCGACAATTTATAACAGAAAGAATAGAGCATCACACATAGATTAGATACATAGAAACATGTCAGTCACATATATAAGAAGTACAGTGATAGTGTTGATTACTGTACTTGTCATTTAGTGTTAAAATAAAAGATTTATTTAAAAAAAAATTGGCGTGGGGTTCCCCGTAATTTAAGTCTCTAGCGGAGGTTAAGCAGACGGCTGGGGCAGATGTTTGAAGCCTGGGAAGGTGGTAATACCCACGGAACTTCCCAGGCTACTCATATCAGCCCCCAGCAGAATACCTAGCCTTTACTAGCTATTAAAATGGGGGACCCCAAAAAAAATGACTTGGGGTCCCCCCTATTTTAATAGCTAGCAAAGGCTAGGCAGACAGCTGGGGGCTGATATTAATAGCCCAGGATGGGTGCCATGAATATTGGCCCCCTCCCAGGCTAGAAACACCAGCCGTCAGCCGCCCCAGAAATGGCGCATCCACAGGATGCGCCAATTCTGGCACTTAGCCTTGCTCTTCCCACTGCCCTGTAGCAGTGGCAGTGGGGTAATAGGGCTGGGGTTGATGTCAGTTTATAATGCCAGCTGACATCAAGCCCAGGTTAGTAATGGAGAGGCATCTATAAGACACCCCCATTACTAACCCCATAGTCAAAGTTAAAAAAAACCACAAACACCCAGAATAAAGTCCTTTAATTGAAATAAACACCCAATTCTTTATTGTTCTAAATTAAACCTTGCTTACCATCACGCCCATTCCAGCTGAAGCCAATGTCTTCTGCAATAAAAGTAAAATTATAAAGCAACATCATCCTTACCTTTCCATGGTTCCCACGACAGCTTCAGCTCTGCTACATTCACATGACAGGCTGGATTGCAGCCGAAAGCTGCGATCCAGCTTGCCATGCAGCAGACACTGAGAAGCGCAGGCATGCTTGTGCTCCTCAGTGTCTTGCTGTGATGGCATAAAGTGTCTATGAAGGATGGCATGCAGATGGCAGCATGGCAGCATGAAGCGCTGAGCGCAGGAGAATTTTCCCACGCTGTCAGAAACGTGCATGAGGTTAGCCGAGTTCATTGGACATGACC
Organism: Phyllobates terribilis; assembly: GCF_046119375.1. Taxonomy (NCBI): domain Eukaryota; kingdom Metazoa; phylum Chordata; class Amphibia; order Anura; family Dendrobatidae; genus Phyllobates; species Phyllobates terribilis. The sequence goes on along the minus strand of NW_027362769.1, from coordinate 14,739,805 downwards.
TCGGCTCATCTGGATGCCATCACAGCGAGACACTGAGGAGAGCAAGCATGCCTGCGCTTCTCAGTGTCTGTGGCGTGGCAAGCTGGATGGCAGCTTTCGGCTGCGATCCTGCCTGTCATGTCAATGCAGCAGAGCTGAAGCTGTCATGGGAACCATGGAAAGGTAAGGATGAAGTTGCTTTATTATTTTACTTTTATTGCAGGAGATCGCTGGCTTCAGCTGGAATGGGCGTGATGGTAAGTATGGTTTAATTTAGAACATTAAAAAATTGTGTGTTTATTTCAATTAAAGGACTTTATTCTGGGTGTTGTGTTTTTTTAAATACTTTACTAGAAATTCATGGCGGTCATGTCAAATATTGGCGTGACACCATGAATTTCGGGCTTAGGGCCAGCTGATAATGCCTAGCTGGCCCTAACCCCATTATTACCCAGTGAGCCACTGCACCAGGGCCCTGGATGAGTTGGGTACAGCGCCAGAAGATGGCGCTTCAATGAACGTGCCATTTCCTGGGGTGGCTGCGGACTGCAATTTGCAGTGGGGGGGCCCAGAAAGCTTGGGCCTCCCTGCGCTGTGGATTCCAGCCCCCAGCTGCCTTGTTGTACCTGGCTGGACACAAAAATAGGGCGAAGCCCCACGTTTTTTTTTTTTCTAATTATTTCATGAAATTCATGAAATAATAATAAAAAAAAGAGCTTCCCTATATTGTTGTGTCCAGCCAGGTACAAATAGGCAGCTGGTGGTTGGGGGCAGCCAGTTCCTGCCTGCTGTACCTGGCTGGACACAAAAATAGGGCGAAGCCCCACGTATTTTTTTTTAAATTATTTCATGAAATTCATAAAATAATAAAAAAAAGGGTTATCTATATTGTTGTGTCCGGCCAGGTACAAATAGGCATCTGGTGGTTGGGGGCAGCCCGTTCCTGGATGCTTTACCTGGCTGGCATACAAAAATATGGCGAAGCCCACGTCAAAATTTTTGGGAAAAATGAATTAAAAAATAAAAATAAAAAAAAATAATTTAGGGACTGCATCTTTATTAACCCCTCACGTGGATGGATGCGCCATTTCTGGGGCGGCTGACGGCTGGTGTATCTAGCCTGGGAGGGGGCCAATATTCATGGCACCCTTCCTGGGCTGTTAATATCAGCCCCCAGCTGTCTGCCTAGCCTTTGCTAGCTATTAAAATAGGGGGGACCCCACGTCATTTTTTTTGGGTCCCCCATTTTAATAGCTAGTAAAGGCTAGGTATTCACCTGGGGGCTGATATTAGTAGCCTGGGAAGCTCTGTGGGTATAACCCCCTTCCCAGGCTTCAAACATCTGCCCCAGCCGTCTACTTAACCTCCGCTAGAGACTTAAATTACGGGGAACCCCACGCCAATTTTTTTTAAATAAATCTTTTATTTTAACACTAAATGACAAGTACAGTAATCAACACTATCACTGTACTTCTTATATATGTGACTGACATGTTTCTATGTATCTAATCTATGTGTGATGCTCTATTCTTTCTGTTATAAATTGTCGGGTACCGATGCTGAATTGCCGGCTGGCTTTTTTAAAGAGAAGGTGCATGAAAACACTATTATTTTTTTAATAAATCCTTTAACACTAAATGACAAGTACAGTAAGCAACACTGTCACTGTACTTCTTATATATGTGACTGACATGTTTCTATCTATCTAATCTATGTGTGATGCTTTATTCTTTCTGTTCTAAATTGTCGGGTACCGGTGTATGCCTCTGCTGAATTGCCAGCCGGCTTTTTTAAAGAGAGTGTCTTCTGAGCAGTTTGTCAGCTTTTGGGCACCTTTGAAGGTGTTTTCTATGTGTTTCTATGTGTTTTTGTTTGCCTGCCATTGGCTTTAACGGTGTTCGACTGTGTTCGACGGTGTTCTAAGGTGTTCGACGAACAGTTCTACGAACATCCCGGTGTTCGACGAACCGAACCCGAACCCGAACACTACGGGGGTGGCTCAACACTAGTGTTAAGGCATGAATGATGTTTGAACATTGATACAAAGTGCAGAGTATAATGTAAGAATAACACTGTGCAAATGTGACTTGTTACGCTTTCTGCTCTGCATCAGAGTGTTCAGGTTATGTGTTGTAAGGTTGAAAAAACCTGAAGGACGGAAATGGAATGTAAATTGGTTCACACATGGCCACTAAACAGAAAAAAACAAAGACAGAAACACAATACACAAATACCCTGAAATAAATAAATAATCTGCAATAGTGCATGTAAATAATAAGGGGTACTTATTTAACATAATTTTGATCAAAAAAATGTGAAAACCATCACATATCATCACGGCGACCCTTATAGGACAGTCCTAACTCTAATAGGCAATGTAGGGAGAGGTGCTGCTGAGCTAGGGAGAGATTTGCTTGTTTCTTAGTTAGTGTAGGTATACCACCATATATTATTCACATATCCATCCCAACTAACAGTCCTTCTGAGGACTAATCCAGCTGCATAGATATCAGTGCTAGGCTGGCAGAGTATGTGGCAGACTGCAAAGGATTCCAGCTGTATTGGCAGGTGGAGTTAGTGGAGGAGGCGTGGTCTGTGGTCTGAGCAGTGTGTTGCTGTGTGGAGGAGCTCCTGGGAAGCTCCAGCCAGGACTATTTTCTGAGCCAGGTCCTTGGCTCTTCACTCCCAGGTAAAAGGCAGGGGTGTCGGAGGACATCCCCTGGCTCCAGCCCTACCAGTCTGGGCCGGGTGGGGACGGAGGACTAAGCATGGAGTCGTTGGAGGATACAATGCAGAGATCCGGGAGGTTGTCCCAGAGGGAAGCTGCAGCAGCGGTGAGCATGCCGGCGTCCGCTGGCAAGTGGGCTAACAAGCCCAAAGGGGGTAAAGCAAGGCCCCGTGGGCTGAAAGGGGCCCAGGGGAGTCTGCGGAGGCCTTTTCTCAAAGGGTGGTGGACATGGTGAGGAGTCACGAAAAAGGGAAGGTGGCCCTGGCAAAACTGCATCCCAGAAGAAACGTCTGGTGATCAGAACCCAGATCCAAAGGTTTAAGGACAGGATCGCCGAGGTGGAACAAAGGCAGGCTGACAATGATAAAGCTGTGGGTCCCTTTCTGGAAAAATTTGCCAATGATCTGTGTTTTTCTAAAAAGAAAGGGTTAACTGTGCAGAAAGGGTTAATTAAGCAGCAGGAGAGGATGGGGGCATGTGAAGGGGGCCTGCCGGCAAGTGAAGGCGTGCCCAGGAGTGTGTGTGCAGACCAGGAGCCCTGTGAGCTGCGGTCCGGAGCCCCACTCCCCTCCCCATGTCCCACCCACTCCAGCACTTGGTGCTGCCCCAAGGGATACCCCAGCTGCTGAAGAGGAGAAGGAGGGGTGTGCCATGGCGAGGCTCAGAGGAGGCGCACCAGTGGGAGGAGTTATGGCTGAGAGCCCATGTGCAGGCACGGAGGCTGACGGTCCGCAATCCGAGCTCTCGCCCTACGCCCCACCCACCACTGCTACTGTGATTTCTGGGGCTGGAAGGGAGGAAAGGAGGGGGTGGCTCTCAGCAGAGGGCAGAAGGGAGGACGCATCCAGCAATTGTGGTGGTACCACAGGGCCCAGTGGTCCATGTTCCGGCGCCCCACCCCTTGTCCCACCCACTGCGGCGCTCGGCGCTGCTCAGAGAGACCTGGCAGGTGGGATGGGATTACTGAAGGCAGGGGAAGCTATGGATTTAGGAAGCATGTCCCAAGAGTTGGCAGTGACCCCAATGGAGAAGTCTGCCAGCACTGCCCTGGAATAAATAACATACTCTGGTCTGCGTCCTGAGCAGGTGGCGCTGCCTGCCTCAAGTACATCGAAGGAGGAAGACATGGAGGCATCCTCGGGATCCGGGGGGCTCATGGCGGCCATCAGTTTGCAGGAGTTCCCTGTTGACCTCCAGCATTTCTGCTTCGGAGATGAGGATCCGGGATCCGGGAAAGAGAGGAAGAGGCACAAGAAGAAGGCACAGCTGGTGGTAAGTATGCATTATGTGTTTAATAATGATGCTGATGCGGCTGCTGCCTCCTGTGTAACCCCCATCGGGCAGGGGCGCCTGGATCATGAAGTTGATCTGCGGTGCAGGTCCGGTGGGTAGAGTAAAGGCAAACAAGTGAGAGGCAATGGTGTGGCGATCCCTACGGATAACAGTGGGGATGGCAAAGGGTCGATGCAGGTTGTGGTGCCAAACATATCCAGTGTGACGGAATTCCCGTCCCTGTCTCCCATGGTCTCCAGGTCACGGGCAGACGGGGGTGGGGGTCTTTGCGGTGGCATAGGCTGTGCGGAATTTGCGGAAGTCCTTGCTGAGGTCAGGAAGATGGTGAGGGAAGAAAAAGCCACTACTTCCATACCTAGTAATGCTGCTGGTGGTGAAAATAATATGGCTAAGCAAAAGGTTGAGGGGCCATTTGCTGGGGATAAAGGTGTCTAGGGTGAGCAGGCTGGTGGGCCTGTTTCCAAGGATTCTGCGAAGCCTGGCACCCAGAATCCTGGCCCCGGTGACACCCGGGCCAAAAATGTTGGAGGGTCCAAAGAGGCGGAGGGGTAAGAGGGGAGTAGGGACAATACTATGGCTTCTGCAGTGACAGTCCTGAAACCTCCCCCCAGTGATGCCGGGACCGTAGGTAAAACTGTTGGTAGTACCCCACCAGCTTTGACTGGCGAGGATGGGGTGCAAGAGGAGGAAATAGATGTGGTGCAGGAGGAGTGAGAGGATGTGGGTATGGAAGTGGTGAGTGGTGCGGCTGGTGGTAGCGGTGATGGGAGTGGTGGTTTAGGGGTGGTAGGTGAGGCTGTGAGTGTAAATGAGGAGCCAAGTGTGCGCCTAAAAAATACTGGTTCTCTTGCACCCACGGCAGAGGGCAGCTCACATGTCCGCACTTTTGCGGCAGCCACTACCGCGGACAGTTGAGGGCCCTTGTCAGAGGGCACTAGGAATGGTTACTTGCAAGGGCAACTCCTGGAGACCCTGAAGAGGGGAGAGGAGTCCATCACAGTGGAGGGTAGGGAGGTAGATCTGTCATTCTGGATAGACCAATAAGGTCTGTCCACCTTCCAAGAGTCAGGGGCAGAGAACATCAGGTTGTCTCTGCCGACAACAGGGCAAGGTGGTGGCCTTAGGAATGTGATCCATCTCCGGTGGGGAGGCAATGAAGCATGCCCCTCTAGGGACAAGGTGGTGGAGTTTTTCCTGGGGATGGGCTTCAGGACTGATGACATCTATGCCCTGATTCATCCCTATGGTACCACCTTTTTCAATGTCAGCTTTGTGAGGCCGGAGGGCTTACAGCTCTTCTGGTCTCAGTAAGAGCTGCCTCGGATTTGCCCTGAATGGCGAGGGTTTATGGTCCAGGCTATCTCTCACCAAAATTCAGTGAAGAAAGTGACCGTGCTCTTCAGTAACGAGTCACTTTCTGAAATGGACATCATGACCTGACTGAGCAGGTATGGGGAGGTGGTCCAGATTCCCAAAAAGAATCTGGACAAGCATGGCATTTGGTTAGGGGCCTGGAACTTCATGGTAAAACTGAAGGTCTCTGAACACTTGGTTACTCACATTCCCACTTCAACATATTTGGGAAGAGACCGAATCTTGATCTTTTACCAGGGGCATCCGAAGTTGTGCCACAGGTACGGCAGCCCCTCACACTTCAGCGCCAGGTGGTAAGGTGGAGAAGTGCGCGCATCCTGTAGGGACATTCAGTGTAACCTGTGTGGTGTTTTAGGACACTCGTTTAGTCATTGTCCGTGCTCCTATGCCAATGTTGGCCTGAATCCAGGGGGTGCTGTTCAGGAGGAGAGAACCAGCCCAGCCGGTGAAGGGACCAGCAGCAGGCGAAGCAAGGGACCAGTGAGGAGCAGACCTCCCCCTGAGCTGAGAGGGCAGGAACAGCACCCAAGGAGAGTGGTGGAGAAGGATCAGGGGGTAATGTCCCTAGCTCGGGGGAGCATCCAGCTGAGGTCCCGGACAGCGAGATAAACGAGGAGGTCAGGAGGATGGTCAGGGAGGATGGGGCTGCCGCTTCTCTATCCTCATCCAGCAAAAGTGTGGTTGAGGATGGGGATAATGGGTGGCAGCAGCAAAAGAAGAGGGAAAAGAAAAAAGTGAGGAAAAAGGGTAACTCGAGGGAGAAGACCACTTGGGGCCAAGTGCCAAAGGAAGGTTCTTCCTCCCTTCCTCTGGTGGATCTCTCCAACCAGTACCAGGCCCTAAGCGAGTCTTCCCTGTCCTCGGATGGGGGGGAGGAGGGGGTCTGGTGCTGGTGGCTGTGGACAAGTAGGTAGGGGCAGAAGGGGACACCGGGCCCTCTGCATTGGGGGTTGGGGAAACAGGGCCTCCGGTAGGGGAGGTCTTCCCAGGGCCTCCTGACAAGGCCAAGAGTGTGCCTGAGAGGGGCAAGGGTTTGCCTGTAAAGGGCAGTACAGGAATGGATGTATCTGTGTGTTTAAAAAGTGCTGTGTCTTCTTCCGAGGAGGAAGGTACTAGAGCACATGCAGGGGGTAAGAGAGTGGGAAGAAGGCTGTTGTCCAACTTAATCACTCATGATGGCGGCACTCACCCTGTTGACGCTGGCAACCATTAATGTTGCCAGCATAAAGTCTGATGAGGATAGGTTTACAGCCTTTCATTTTCTCAGCCATCTTGATACCGAAATTTTGTTTTTGCAGGAGACCAGGTTGGCGGATCTCATGTCCCTTGAAAAAGAAAAAAGGGAGTGGGTATATGGGCCTTCCTATTGGTCTATTGCGGCTGAGCCATATAGCGGGGTTGCGGACCTTTTTAAAGCAGCAGATGTGGTATGCCGATGAGTTATCGAGTTGGAAATGGGGAGGTGCTTGATCTTGGATGTACTCATGAAGGGACAGGAGCTTCGGCTCATAAATATCTATTGCCCATAAACTACGTGGGATCGTAAATGTCTCTTTATGAGTATTAAACCATTTCTGTTTTGTAGCCGACAGGTGGTTTTTGGAGGGAACTTCAATAATGTCTCGAGGCCCCAAGACAGGGGAGGTTCCAGAAACCGGTTGGCCTACGACAGCGTCGCCTTGAACAGCATAGTTAGTGAGGCTCGTCTAGTGGATGTCCACATCTGGAACACCACAGGCCATGCAGGTTACACTTTTTTTAGAGGTAGTCTCAGAGTATGTCTAGAATAGTTTTATTTGAAGGAGGAGGCAGTCTTTTCACCTTTATCGGTGGAAGAGGTTGAATTCTCTGGTCACTGTTTGATAATGTTTTCTCTGAATGTTACAGAGACTCCTCGGATGGGAATAGGTCTTTGGAAGCTGAATTCGTCACTCCTGAAGGAAGCAGCTGTAAGACGATCCTTTAAGGATTTCTTTCAAAGTCAGGTACCATTGCTGGGTCTTAGTAACACTAAGTCGAAGTGGTGGGAGATCTTCAAACATCAGGTGGCGAGATTCTTCCCCCAGCTTTCTAACCTCAGAAGCCTGAACAGGGATCGACTATATCAGAGCCTGAGGAGGAAACTCGAGCAGCTTGTCTCAACTGGGAGTAGCCGAAAGGACATCACCAGGGTGAAAACCTTGCTCAAGAGATGCCAGTATGATAGGCACTAGTGTTGAGCGAGCATGCTCGACACTGCTCGGTACTCGCCCGAGCATCTCACTACTCGGGATGCTCGGCGAGCACCGAGCATTTCCGGGTTACTCGGGCGGGAGCTCGGGTCTCCGCCCTGCATGTTTGGTGCTCTTTACAGAGCCAATGAACATGCAGGGATTGCCAGCTAGTCACTGTAATGCCGCAGCCATGTTGGTTGTGGGCATTACAGTGATAGGCTGGCCGCACAGCGTCACCTCGAGTATTTAAAACAGGGCGCCGCCATCTTGGACACAGTCGCTCCGGATCAGACGGTGTAGGGAGAGTGCTGCTGAGCTAGGGAGAGATTTATACTGCAAAATAGGTAGCGTAGGGTCTCTAAAGCCTGCAAAATCAAGCAAACAGTACTTCTTAGGACTAATATCCATCCCAGATATCAGGCAGGCGGGCAGGCAGGCTGTATAGGAGATGCAGTGGTTATACCAACAAACACTGCATTACAGCCCTGTATGCTGCTGCTGCTCAATTGCCCCAGGTCCCAGGGGCCAGGAAAAATCCTTTTTTTCTCATCTAAATTCTCTTTTTTTTTTTTTCCTCAGTCAGACTGTACAAATACCCGTCTTATAAACCTTTTGGTATCCCCCCCCAAAAAAAATTGAGTGTGTCTGTGAGTGTTCAGACACAAAGATATCTGTTTAAAAGAGTCTGGTTTCAGCCAGATAACTAGAACTGTGGTTTTCCTCTTCCACGGTTCAAATCTCTGTATTATCCACTTTTTTGCCTTTTTTCCATAAAAAAAAACAGTTTGAGTGTCTCGCTGACTGTTCAGACAGAAATATATCTGTTTAAAAGATTCTGGTGTAGGCCAGAGAAATAGAACTGTGGTTTTCCTCTTCCATGGTTCAAATCTGGGTGTAATCCACCTTTTTGTGTTTTTTACATAAAAAAAAAACGTTTCAGTGTCTCGCTGACTGTTCAGACAGAAATATATCTGTTTAAAAGATTCTGATGTAGGCCAGAGAAATAGAACTGTGGTTTTCCTCTTCCACGGTTCAAATCTGTGTGTAATCCACCTTTTTGCATAAAAAAAAAACGTTTCAGTGTCTCGCTGACTACTCAGACACAAATATATCTGTTTAAAAGATTCTGGTGTAGGCCAGAGAAATAGAACTGTGGATTTCCTCTTCCACGGTTCTAATCTCCTTTTTATTACCCTTTTGCCATTGATAGTGCGAGTGTAAGCTATTTTACTTCATTTACAATGGGCAAGGCGCGTGGCAAGGGACGTGGAACTGGATGTTCTGGTGATGGTGCGTGCAGAGGAAGGGGCTGTGGCCAAGGTGAAAATGTGCCACAACCAACAGCCACATCTTCTCGCTCCCAGTTCTTGACCGAATTACTAGTGAAGCACACAACAACACCACTATTGCGAACTGATCAGTGTGAACAGGTTAATAATTGCATTGCAGATAATACTTCCAGTCACCTGGGCACCACCACCTCCGGTCTGTCTACCACACGGTCAAGTGTTAGTAGCCGTGAGTCTCGACCGCATACTCCTCCTCACCCTGATGCTCCTTCCTCCCACCATGCCGTCAGACAGCAACTGATCCCACAGTTGGACACTCTGAAGAGCTGTTTACTGGTCCATTTCCATATTTGGGCCCCTCGTCTGCTCCGCTTGAAGTAGTGGAAGAGGAGATCCCATGTAGCGATGGCCAAATATTTGAACAGCTACGGCCACAAGAAGGTGACGCTGGCAATTTGTCACAAGAGGTGGACGATGACGAGACACAATTGCCACGAAGTGAAGAGAAGGACCGTGATGCAGAAGTGGAAGAGGTGGAGGTGGTGGATGATCTAGTAACTGACCCAACGTGGCAGGAGGACACGCAGAGCGAGGCCAGCAGCACACAGGGTGAGGGAGGCAGAGTACCCCAACAGGCAGGAAGAAGCAGTGTGGTGGCCTCAGACAAAAGGCGGGCAACAGTTCCCCGTAACACCAACACGAGGGACGTTGCCAGTACAACCGGTAGGTCTTCCAGAGTCTATAATTTCTTTAAAGACTCTGCTGATAACTCCAAAAAGGCCATTTGTACTGCCTGCCAGGCCAGCATCAGCAGGGGTGACAAAACTACCAGCCTGACCACCACCAGCATGATCAGGCACATGTCAGCAAAGCATCTGACTTTGTGGGGCGAACCCCAGGGTCTACAACCAGTGTCAGCGGGTGTCACCGCTGCATCTTCTGCTGTTGTGCGTGTAAGAGAACCCCCTGTTGTGCGTGCAAGACAATCCTCTGTCCATACTGCATGCAAAGATGTCCCCTCCTCTCAGTCTTCACTTGTTATGGCAGTTTCCCAAGAAACAGCATCAACGTCCACATCCACGTCCCACTGCAGCATTCAATTGTCCATATCATAGACCTTTGAACGAAAGCGCAAATTCGTAGCCAACGCCCCACAGGCCACAGTCCTAAATTCGCACATTTCACGACTGCTTGCGTTGGAAATGCTGCCTTTTAGGCTGGTGGAGACGGAATCCTTCCGCAACCTTATGGTGGTGGCCGTCCCTCGGTACTCGGTCCCCAGCCAACACTATTTTGCTCGGTGTGCCATCCCCGCACTACACAAGCACGTGTCCCAAAACATCTGCCATGTCCTCAACAACGCAGTTACTGTGAGAGTCCACGTGACAACGGACACGTGGACAAGTGCTTGTGGCCAGGGACGGTGCATCTCCCTGACGGCACACTGGGTAAACATAGTGGAAGCCAGGACACAGTCAGACCTTGGGACTGAACACATCCTGCCCACACCGAGGATTGCGGGCTCTATGTCAGTCAGAGTTGCCCCCACAGTGTACAGCTCCTGCGCATCATCCTCCTCCTCCTCCTCATGTTCAGCCTCCAACTCAGATATCACCACATCAGTTACAAGCTGGAAGCACTGCAGTACTGCCTCAGCCAAGCGGACACAGGCTGTGCTGAAACTCATAAGCTTAGGTGATAAACATCACACTGCTTGTGAGTTGTGGACAGCTGTGAAAGAGCAGGCAGATCTGTTGCTGCGACCGCTGAACCTACATCCAGGTATGGTCGTGTGTGACAATGGCCGTAACCTGGTGGCGGCTGTGAGGCGAGGCGAGATCACACACGTACCATGCCTGGCTCATGTGCTTAACCTCGTGGTTAAGCGGTTTCTTAAATCGTACCCCAATTTGCCAGATCTGCTCGTCAAAGTACGCCACCTGTTAGCTCATTTTCGGAAATCGGCTACAGCTTCCGCCGCCCTTGCTGTGTTGCAGCAGCGTTTGCAGCTTACGGCACACCGACTGGTGTGTGATGTCCCCACACGTTGGAATTCTACCCTCCACATGTTGCAAATGATTTGTGAGCAGAAGAGAGCAGTTGTGGAGTACCAGCTGCAACAAGGCCGTCGATATTCAGGTCAGACTCCACACATAAGACCTCAGGTGTGGACCTGGATGTCTGACATATGTACCATCCTGACAAACTTTGAGGAGTCCACCAAGATGGTGAGTGGCGATGACGCCATAATTAGAGTCAGCATCCCACTTCTCTGCAGAGAATTAAAGAGGAGGCATAGCAGCCAGAGTATGATGAGATGGATCAAGAAGCCATATCTGACGATTACACACAGCCCAGCCTCAACTCATCCCAACGTGCATTGGGGGACAATGAGGGAGAGGAGGAGGAGGAGGAAGAACAGGAGCTGGTATCATTCGCTGTAGATGGTAGTACCTCTACAACTGTCATACCGTCGGTTCAATGTGGGTGGCCTGAGGACAGGGAGGCGCAGGAGGAGGAGGAAAGCATGGTCAGTTGTCCTCTGGGTGAGGACATGGAAGTCTTGCCCGTTACCAGTCTGGCACACATGGCTGACTTTATGTTATGCTGCCTTAACCATGACTCTCTCGTTGTCAAAATGTTGGGTGACAGTCATTACTGGTTGGTGACACTTTTAGACCCCCGCTACAAGGAGAACTTTCACTCTCTTATTCCTGAGGTGGAGAGATTTACAAAAATTGGGCAATACCAGAAGGCCCTTGCTGCAGAACTGTTAAAAAAATTCTCATCTGAACATGTTAGCGGCAGAGGTCACAGTTCGTTGCCCAACCAAGGCGTACAGGCGAGAGAGACACAACTCCAATCCAGCAGAGGCAGAGGAGTATTGTCAACGTTCTGGGACAGTTTTCTGAGACTCGCCCAGCTTAGAGGCCCTGAGGCCTGGGGTACTCTCACAAGGAGTGGAAAGTTTCAAAAGATGGTGAGGGAGTACCTTGCCGACCGTACCAGCGTCCTCCGTGATTCTTCTGTGCCTTTTAATTATTGGGTATCCAAGCTGGACACTTGGAATGAACTGGCTCTGTACGCTTTGGAGGTCCTGGCCTGCCCTGCCGCTCGCGTGTTATCGGAGCGTGTTTTTAGTGCCGCTGGGGGAATTATAACTGATAAGCGCACTAGCCTGTCAACTGACAATGCTGACAAGCTGACCCTTATCAAAATGAACAAGGGCTGGATTGGGCCAGACTTCTCATCACCACTAAATGACAGCAGAGTAACATAAAGTCAAATCCACTGTGTTATTTCGGGAGGTGTATTCCCATGCTCTGCTTCACACCCACACATGGGTATATGCTTCATCATTTCGGCTGTTTTTTGCTCTTCTCCTTCTCCTCATCCTCCACCACCACTATACCAACAGGGTGACCGTGGTCCGTGTTGCCAGCATTGCAAGTACCTCCGTCCTAATTATGGTCAGCTTTTGCTTGGAAGGCATAGGCAAAGACTATGGGAGACCCACTGCCCAATAATGGGAATAATGTTTTTAATATGCTGTACTTCATGGCTCTTGTAAGGGGCATTGCAAGTTCTTCCGCCCTAATTTTTGGCAGCTTTTGCTTGGAAGGCATTGGAAAAGACTATGGGAGACCCACTCCCCAAAAATTGGAATAATGTTTTTAATATGCTGTACTGCATGGCTCTTATAAGGGGCATTGCAAGTTCCTCCGCCCAAATTTTTGGCAGCTTTTGCTTGGAAGGCATAGGCAAAGACTATGGTAGGACCACTCCCCAATAATGGGAATAATGTTTTTAATATGCTGTACTGCATAGCTCTTGTAAGGGGCATTGCAAGTTCCTCCGTCCTAATTTTTGGCAGCTTTTGCTTGGAAGGCATAGGCAAAGACTATGGGAGACCCACTCCCCAATAATGGGAATAATGTTTTTAATATGCTGTACTGCATGGCTCTTGTAAGGGGCATTAAAATCATCTTGTTAAGCTACTGTGACCTCCACGTCTCTTCCAAGGGTCATTGATATTGTCTTTTTATTCCACTGGGACCTCCACATCTCTTCCAAGGGGCATTGATAATGTCTTTTTATTCCACTTTGACTTCCATGTCTCTTCCAAGGGGCATTAAAATCGTCTTGTTAAGCTACTGTGACCTCCACGTCTCTTCCAAGGGTCATTGATATTGTCTTTTCATTCCACTGTAACCTCCACCACTCTTCCAATGGGGCATTGATATTGTCTTTTTATTCCACTGCGACCTCCACCACTCTTCCAATGGGCATTGATATTGTCTTTTTATTCCACTGGGACCTCCACCACTCTTCCAAGGGGCATTGATATTGTCTTTTTATTCCACTGGGACCTCCACCACTCTTCCAAGGGTCATTGATATTGTCTTTTTATTCCACTGGGACCTCCAGCACTCTTCCTAGGGGCATTAAAACCGTCTTGTTAAACCACTCTGAACTCCACGTCTCTTCCAAGGGGCATTAAAATCATCTTGCTAAGCTACTGTGACCTCCACATCTCTTCCAAGGGTCATTGATATTGTCTTTTCATTCCACTGGGACCTCCACCACTCTTCCAAGGGGCATTAATATTGTCTTTTTATTCCACTGGGACCTCCACCACTCTTCCAAGGGGCATTGATATTGTCTTTTTTTCCACTGTAACCTCCACCACTCTTCCATGGGGCATTGATATTGTCTTTTTATTCCACTGGGACCTCCACCACTCTTCCAAGGGGCTTTGATATTGTCTTTTTATTCAACTGGGACCTCCACGTCTCTTCCAAGGGGCATTAAAACCGTCTTGTTCATCCACTCTGAACTCCACGTCTCTTCCAATGGGCATTAAAACCGTCTTGTTAAGCTACTGTGACCTCCACGTCTCTTCCAAGGGGCATTAAAACCATCTTGTTAAACCACTCTGAACTCCACAGCTCTTCCAAGGAGCAATGAAATGTTGTTTTTAATTACCTCTAACCTCCACGACTCTTCCAACGGGCATTGCATTTCCTCCTAATTTTAGTCAGCTTTTGCTTTTCAATGCATAGGCGAACACTAAGGGAGACCCACTCCCCAATAATGGGTAGAAGGTTTTTAGTATGCTGTAAGCCATGTCTGTTTCAAGGGGCATTGCAGTCCCTCATAATTTTTGGAAAGCCTTCCATTCACTGCTTAGGCCAACAGTGTACTGGAGACCCAGTTGCTATAAATGGAAAAAACAGTTTAGTTAAGGCCCTCTGACCTCCATGTCACTTCCAAGGGGCATTGTAGTGCCTCAAAATTTTTGGTAGGCATTGCACTCACTGTATGCCCTATAACTGTGTAGCCAAACCGCTCCTTTTGGTACAGAAACATATCCTACAAGACATGTGTGGTTGACTGGCCTGATATTGATGTGAATGGTCCCTGTTCCTCCTGCTCTTTCTCCTTTGCCACCACCTCATCCATCATTCATCACCTGAAGCTTTGTTTTAACGGGAATCATAGAACTGGGATAGTAGCAGGAAGACATCCAGCAATCTTCAGAGGAGGTAGGATATGCTCCAAAACGCTGACCACCTCTGGCCTAGCCGCTACTACATACATGCGCTTGCATTCCAAGAAAACAAAGCAGATGCTAACTTCTATCATCATCATCATGCTCCTCACCTTGGCACTCTCAACTCCCCTGATGGAGAAGCCAGGGCCCACCAGAGGAATCTGATTCTCTGGTGGGCTCGTCCAATGCTGCCGTAAAGCAGGCCAGGCCCAGATCAGGGATCTTGGAGGTCGTCAGATCCTTTTACTCGCATCTCTTGTGAAGGAAGGAACTGGATCAAGATGAGATGTCGGCTTTCCTGGCTGAGGCCATTCCTTAACCAGGGTTAGACCCCTCGCTTGGCGTTTTGGTGGATGTGATCAAAGAAGAGGAAGTGAGGCGATTGATGGGCTTCAGCTCAAAGAATCGCCTGGTCCGGACGGCTTAACGTCTGAGTTCTACAAGACCTTTAAGGACCTTTTAGTCCCCTTATGACTCAGGTTTTTAATGAGTGTCTTTCCTTGGGCACTCTTCCGAGTTCAATGAGGAGGTCAGCTTTGATCCTTCTTTCAAAGGGGAAAGATCGGTCGCACATTGAGAACTGGAGGCCCATAGCACTTCTCAATGTGGACAGGAAGGTTCTGGCTAAAGTACTCTTCAACAGGCTGGTGAAGTTTGCGCCATGGCTCTATTCAGGGTCCCAGCACTGCTGTGTTCCTGGCCGTAGCACTTTTAGTGCTGTTCTCCGAGTTCCGGGAGGCTGTGGATTGGGGTAGGGCGGGCCTCTGGAAGGGGTATCTGCTCTCCTTGGAACAGGCAAAAGCCTTTGACCAGGTTGATTATGAATACCTGTGGTCCGCTCTTCTGAGGTATGGTCTGCCAGGGAGGTTCATGGACTGGCTGAAGACATTGTACAGAGGGGCGGAGAGTTTCCCACTTGTGAACGGTTGGATTGGGCGGGCTTTTTCAGTGGGCTCCGGCGTTCACCAGGGATGTCCTCTCTGTCCCCTCCTGTATGTGTTTGCGATTGATCCCTTCGTAAGGAGGGTGGATCGTGGACCAATAGTGGGGGTGAGGATGAACCAGGCTGGCGAACTGGAGGCCGCCCTGAAGGTGGTGGCCTACTCTGATGATGTCTCTGTTTTTGTCTCCTTGTAAGAGGAGGTGCAGACAGTGATGTCTGAGGTGGAGGGCTACTCCAGGGCCTCTGATTCCATGGTCAATCGGAGCAAGTGTGCGAGTCTCTGGCTGGGCGGAGGAGATCCCAGGTTTGATCTCCCGGACACCCTGCCAAAGTCCCAAGAGTATGCCAAGATCCTAGGCATTGAATTTTGCCAGGGTGATTACCCAACCAAAAACTGGGAAGGTAGACTTAAAACTGCCGCCCAGAGAGTGGACCTATGGAAGGGTCGGTCTTTGACCCTGAGGGAAAGGGTGAGCTTGTGCAAAGGTTTCCTGCTCCCATTGTTAATGTATCTGGGCAGTGTGTGTATTTTGCCAGAGCCTCTCTGGGCACGGGTCTACAGCCTGTTTTTCCAACTGTTATGGGGAAACAGGCTGAACCTAGTCAAGCGGGAGTTTACTTACCATACGAGGAGACTAGGGGGGTTAAATATGGTCAACCCTATGGTGTTCTTGGTATGCACCTTCCTTAAGTTAAATGTATCAAAGCTCTGGAAAGAGAGGGCTCCTCTGTGGGTATTCTCCTGTAGGGGATGGTTGCAGTCCTTCCAGGAATGGGAGACAGGAGGGTGTGTGAAGGATCTTCGCACACCGCACGGGCATCTCCCGGTCTATGTTACCCTGGTTTTGAAAGTAATACGCTGGTGGGGTTTGGGAGTGTGAGAGGTGAGGACTCCCACGAGGAAACTTCTCGAGGAGAGGATCTTATCGACCCATTTTGAAACAACACTGGCCCTCAGGGACTGCCTAAGTCAGGATCTGGAGATGGGGTTGCATCTTTAAAATTCAAAACGGATCCCGTTGAAGTATTGGGACTTGACTTGGCACTGCTTTTAGGGTAAGCTGTATTTAAGGGACAGCTTGAAGTACAGGAACTCCGAGGATAGGAATTGTCCTCGTGAGAGTTGTGCTGACACGCTTGAGAGCATGTAGCACTTCCTGCTTCAGTGTCCCTTTAATGCAGAGGTATACAACAGGGTGGGCGCTTCCATTGGCTGGCCTAGGTTGGCGGGCCTCTCCTACGCTGAGTGGGCCTATGGGGCGTTCAGAGACCTTCGTGGACGGGACCAGTGCACTCTTTTTCTAGTTAGCCTAGTGGTTAGGTTTTTCACCTGGAATGCACGGTGTCTAGTATCGACGAGTAGTAAAATCCTCCCAATGGGTGAGGTGTGTAGTAACATCTTTGGTGACCTGGTGACGGTATGCTCCTTGGAGTATGAAAGGCTAGGCGCATCGGGGGCCTCTCGTCTCTGGAGGGGTTTCTCCTTCCGGGTGCCCTAGTTCTGGATTGCTCCAAACTTCCTGGTGTTGGGCTGAGTTCCCACTGCAGTTTTTTGTTTTGGAAAAGCAGAATATCATGAAAAGTGTTTGCAAGCACTGAACCGGTGCAGTGGATATGGTTAAGGGCATAATTTGTCCTTTTTGTTATTACTATCCTTGTTATTATTGATATTGCCCTATTATCATTTCTTTTACTTTGGGGCTAGTTATGTAGAGTGTAGGTTTCAGGGGGGGTGGGGGTTGGGGTAGGGTATAAAGGCATGGACATGAACTTGGACTGGCCCAGGCCCAAAACTGTTGGGGTCTGCCCTAAGTCTGAAAGGACTTTTTCAGAACTTGGAGGCCTGTTCGGGTTTGGGGGGGGTGTAGTTAGAGTTGGGGTAGTGTATGTGTTATTTATGATTTATGTGTTATGCGTTATTCTATGTGGTTTCACACCTTGTTGCTATATGTATATGAAAAGTAATATATATATATATATATATATATATATATAATAGTTTTACATTTTTGGTTTATGTTGGCAGCGGAACCAGGAGTAAGTCTGGGGTATGTTTGTTTAGGCTATGGTTGTATGGTTGGTTAGTATAGTTGTCAGGCAGGTGGGGTCCTTTGTATATATTGTCCTGTATATTGCTGGAAATTGGTTTGTTATTGGCTTGTCTTTGGAAGTGTTTTTATCTTTATAATAAAAGAGAGTTCCAGTTCTGTCTGCTGCTGGTTCTTTTACAGAGATTTCTAGAAATAGCCCCAGGTATCAGGGGCCAGGTTTAAATTTTTTGGGGATCTTAATCCTGATTATTTGCTTATCAAGCAATCCAGAGAACACTGTTTTTCTGCTCCATTTGCTTGTTGGCACTGCAGAATACAGCCAGATCCTTTCCATATTACAGCGCAAAAAATCCATCTATTTAAAACTGTAGTTTGTCTGTCACACGAATCACATATAAGTGCGCTGAAAATTCTGCCATTTCTGGCCTCCATTGAAATGTTGTTGTAGTGTGTTAGTGAAGTTATTGACACCAGTTTGCTGTTAAAAATAGTTACCTACAGCCCAGCTATTTAAAACTGTGGTTTTCCGTCACACGTATCACTGCTGTTCAAATTCAGTCACTTGTAGTGAACGTGGAAAATATTGTCCTCCATTTAAAATGGGCGAGGCACGTGGCAAGGGACGGGGAAGTGGACATGATGGTGATGATCGTGCATGCAGAGGACGAGGCCGAGGCAGTGGGCAAGCTGAAATTGTGCCACAACAAACACCAACATCTTCTCGCTTGTAGAGATGAGCGTTGTTCTACTCGAACTGTTCGCCAATCTCAAATTCGAGCTGTTTTGGGCGGTGTTCGAGCCATTCGGCGAACACGAACAATTTGAGAAAAATTCGGCTGTTCGAGGTTATGTTCGATAACTGTTCGTGCACCAAAATCATAACTGGATTTTTTCTCAGTAATGATGAAAATTAATGTTAATACGCAGTTTGAGTGTACAGCGGGGTGGGGGGAGGGGCAGGGGATGGATCTCTGCAGGAACAATGAAGATCTCCATTTTTTTTTCTCTTTCCCGCATTTGCAGTGGGGTGGTGCAATCTGTCAGCCTATCGGCAGCGCACACACGGAGCGAAGTGCTTTTTTTCACACAAGCAAGGGCATGTGTCATTGGCAGTGTATGTCACATGTCCTTGCCCTATAAGACCAAGCCATTTTCCCCGTCGCCACCATTTTCTCACTGCTGCAGCTGCGTGTTAGACGGCACCGCTGTTGCTGTGTGCGCTATACCTTGTTAATTTCAAGCCAATTTTCGCACAAATATACAGATAGCTTGGGAGTAGGGAATAGTTGTGATTGCAGTCCTTTTAAGGACTAGGTTACAGCATTTCCTACGACTTTTATCAGGGAGGTCTGTGCTCTTAAATAGATAGGTTGTGGGAGTAAAGACTAATTGTAATTGGAGTCCTTTTCAGGACTAGGTTACATGAGTTCCTATCAGTTTTTGCCAGGCAGGTCTGTGCCAGTGCTGTGCAAGTTTTTTTCACAGCATTTGGCTGAATCTAGCAAAGCTAATCCTTTTTGGCCTATTGCAGAGTGTGTTAGTCAGTGGAGTAGCCTATCTGTGTTGCAAGATATAACACCTGTGTATAGAATACCAATTTTTTTACTGCACCTAGTGAAGTAAAATCTTTTGGGCATAGCATCATTCTATTAGTCCATCTATACTGACCTCCATCAGGTTGCAAACTGAATATAATTTTTTTCTGCATCTAGCTCTGAAAAAATATTTGGGCTTCTAGCAGTGTGTGGGACTTGGTCTATTAGTCCATCTATACTGACCTCCATCAGGTTGCAAGTTAAAAATATTTTTTTTCTTCATTTAGCTCTGAAAAAATATTTGGGCTTCTAGCAGTGTGTGGGACTTGTTCTATTAGTCCTTCTATACTGACCTCCAGCAGGTTGCAAATTGAATATAATTTTTTTCTGCATCTAGCTCTGAAAAAATAGTTGGGCTTCTAGCGGTGTGTGGGACTTGGTCTGTTAGTCCATCTATACTGACCTCCATCAGGTTGCAAATTAAAAATAATTTTTTTCTGCATCTAGCTCTGAAAAAATATTTGGGCTTCTAGCAGTGTGTGGGACTTGGTCTATTAGTCCATCTATACTGACCTCCATCAGGTTGCAAATTAAAAATAATTTTTTTCTGCATCTAGCTCTGAAAAAATATTTGGGCTTCTAGCGGTGTGTGGGACTTGGTCTATTAGTCCATCTATACTGACCTCCATCAGGTTGCAAATTAAAAATAATTTTTTTCTGCATCTAGCTCTGAAAAAATATTTGGGCTTCTAGCAGTGTGTGGGACTTGGTCTATTAGTCCATATATACTGACCTCCATCAGGTTGCAAATTAAAAATAATTTTTTTCTTCATTTAGCTCTGAAAAAATATTTGGGCTTCTAGCAGTGTGTGGGACTTGTTCTATTAGTCCTTCTATACTGACCTCCAGCAGGTTGCAAATTGAATATAATTTTTTTCTGCATCTAGCTCTGAAAAAATATTTGGGCTTCTAGCGGTGTGTGGGACTTGGTCTATTAGTCCATCTATACTGACCTCCATCAGGTTGCAAATTAAAAATAATTTTTTTCTGCATCTAGCTCTGAAAAAATATTTGGGCTTCTAGCAGTGTGTGGGACTTGGTCTATTAGTCCATCTATACTGACCTCCATCAGGTTGCAAATTAAAAATAATTTTTTTCTTCATTTAGCTCTGAAAAAATATTTGGGCTTCTAGCAGTGTGTGGGACTTGTTCTATTAGTCCTTCTATACTGACCTCCAGCAGGTTGCAAATTGAATATAATTTTTTTCTGCATCTAGCTCTGAAAAAATAGTTGGGCTTCTAGCGGTGTGTGAGACTTGGTCTATTAGTCCATCTATACTGACCTCCATCAGGTTGCAAATTAAAAATAATTTTTTTCTGCATCTAGCTCTGAAAAAATATTTGGGCTTCTAGCAGTGTGTGGGACTTGGTCTATTAGTCCATCTATACTGACCTCCATCAGGTTGCAAATTAAAAATAATTTCTTTCTTCATTTAGCTCGGAAAAAATATTTGGGCTTCTAGCAGTGTGTGGGACTTGTTCTATTAGTCCTTCTATACTGACCTCCAGCAGGTTGCAAATTGAATATAATTTTTTTCTGCATCTAGCTCTGAAAAAATAGTTGGGCTTCTAGCGGTGTGTGGGACTTGGTCTATTAGTCCATCTATACTGACCTCCATCAGGTTGCAAATTAAAAATAATTTTTTTCTGCATCTAGCTCTGAAAAAATATTTGGGCTTCTAGCAGTGTGTGGGACTTGGTCTATTAGTCCATCTATACTGACCTCCATCAGGTTGCAAATTAAAAATAATTTTTATCTGCATCTACAGTACCTCTGAAAAAATATTTGGGCTTCTAGCAGTGTGTGGGACTATTTGTATTAGTCCATCTATACTGACCTCCATCAGGTTGCAAATTCAAAATAATTTTTTTCTGCATCTAACCCAGCCAATAGTTTTGGCCTAATACCACAGTTTGGCCACTCAGCTCTGCTCGGTTACCATCCATTGTTTTTTTGTGCAAACAACTCCAGAGTTGTGAATTAGTTAACCACCAAAATGAGTGGAAAAAGGCCTGCTGCTGGTGGAAAGGGGAATAGGCGTGTTGGGAAGGGGAAAAAAGGTTGTGTCCATGGGGTAGGTGTTAAAGCAACAGTAACATCTGCAGAAGAAAGACCATCTTCCAGCCAAACTAAAATGTCTACTTCTTTTAGCGGACAATGTGATAAGATCCTTTTCTTACGGCCACGCCAATCGCTACAAATTCCAGATGAGGCACAAAAACAGCAGGTGCTTCAACGGATATCAAGTGCTCCTTTAAGTGGGCTCTCCTCCACATCAACTTCAACATCACAAATACTCCAGTCCTCAAAGGTGTCACCCAAATCTCACTTGCTTCCTCACAGCTCCCAAATCTCCAGCTGCCCGTCTGAGTATGAGGTAGAACAGATGGTTGAGTCTGCAGAGCTGTTTACTCATACTATAGCCTGGGAATCAGAGGTCGACTCCAGCGCTTCTGTGAATCCAGACGAGGAAATGATCTGCACTGATGCCCAGAATCTTTATGAGTCGGATCCAGGACCAGACGCAGAAGGTTCTGACCATAATGTAGACCCTCATTCCCAAACTGTAACTCCTGTTGGTGGAGACAATGAGGAAGACGATGATAAGACTCAAATACCTGATTGGAGCGACAACTTTAGTTTTTTGTCAGGGCAGGAACAGGTTGGCTCTGAGGACGACGGGTGTGATAACGCACAGGGTGATGATGATGAGGTCGGAGATCCCACTTACTGTCAACCCACAGTCAGCCAAGAGATGAGGTCAGCAGAGGAGGTGGAGGAAGATGCTAGTGACGACGAGGTCAGGTTGCGCCTTCCTGGACAGAGACGTAGTACTGGAAGCACGTCAACAACTGCATCCTCAAACACAACTCTGCCTCTCACCACAAGTCGTGGTGGCTCTTCAGGTCGCATGGGTGCTAAGCCTTGCATAGCCTGGGCATTTTTTCAGATCGATAAAGATGACCCAACTCGTGTTATCTGTAACATTTGTCAGCAAAAGCTAAGTAGAGGCCAAAAAATACATAGTTTGAGTACTTCATGCATGAACCGGCACATGGACATGAAGCATAAGTTGCAGTGGGAAGCTCAGTGTGCTACAATGCGGCCTAGCCGGCCGGGCCAATCACCGTCTGCCATATCTTGTGCATCCGCGGCCTCTTCATCCTCTGTGACTGGGGGGACAGCAGTCACACCTGTTTTGGGGCGCAGACCTGCCACCTCTTTACCCGCAACAGCCAGCGTGATTGGCAGGTCATCATTTTCTTTGGAGGTGGTAACACCAGCTGGTGTTGAGCGCTGTCCGACATCGATAGCACCACCTTTGGATCAAGGCAACCTAACATGTCCGCCTGCATCTTCCTCACAGACCGGCAGTTTGCCAGGGACACCCTTATCAACCCCGTCTAAGCACAATAGCCAGCCCTCGGTCCCTCAGATGTGGACAAGTAAAAGACCATTTCCTCCTAGCCATGAGAAAGCTAAGAGGTTGAATTTCACCATCTGCAAGCTCTTGGCTACAGAAATGCTGCCTTTCCGCCTGGTGGACACAGAGGATTTTCGAGACCTTATGTCCGTCGCAGTGCCCCAGTACCAGATGCCCAGTCGGCACTACTTCTCAAAGAAAGGTGTGCCTGCGCTCCACCAGCATGTCGCACACAACATCACCGCTTCTTTGAGAAACTCTGTGTGTGACAGGGTGCATTTCACCACAGACACTTGGACGAGTAGGCATGGACAGGGGCGTTACATGTCGCTGACTGGGCACTGGGTAACTATGGTGACAGCAGGACAAGGGGATTCTGTCCAAGTCTTGCCGTCCCCACGAGTTGTGCGTCAATCCTCTTTATGTCAAAGTTCCTCCACTGCTTCTGCCTCCTCAACCTCCTCTCGGTCTTCCACCTGCACCCAAAGCCTGTCTGGTCATGCCACAAGCTTTCTAACTGCGCAGAAGGGATCCTGCACACCTCCTTACTATGCTGGCAGTAGGGCTCAACGTCATCAGGCGGTTTTTACATTGAAATGTCTGGGAAATGTGAGTCACACAGCTGAGGAGTTGTGGTCAGCTCTGGAGAACCAATTTCATGAATGGTTGTCTCCACTGGACCTGAAACCAGGGAAGGCCGTGTGCGACAATGCTGCAAACCTGGGTGCGGCCCTTCGCCGGGGCAATGTCACACACGTGCCTTGTATGGCTCACGTGTTGAACCTGGTTGTCCAGCAATTTTTAGCCCACTATCCCAGACTAGATGGCCTTCTGCAGAGGGCACGGTCGCTGTGTGCTCACTTCCGCCGTTCGCATCCCGCAGCTCAGCGACTTACATCTCTACAGAAGTCGTTGGGCCTGCCACTTCACCGGCTAAAATGCGATGTGCCTACCTGGTGGAATTCAACTCTGCACATGTTGCAGCGACTGTGGCAGCACCGACAAGCCCTGGTGCAATACGTTCTGACGTATAGCCTGGGCCAACGAGATTCAGAGGTGGGGCAAATCACGCTGGAGGAGTGGTCTCAGATCAGGGACCTATGCACCCTTCTGCACAGTTTTGAAATGGCGACGAAGATGTTTAGTGCTGACGATGCCATTATCAGCATGACTATTCCGGTGATTTACATGCTGGAGCACATGTTAAACAGAATTCGGAGTCAGGTGGTGGCACAAGAGGAGGTGGAGGAAGTAGAGGAGGAGGAGTTGTATGCGGAAGGGCTAACATCTGCAAGGTCCAGACGGTCGGCAGCACCAAGGCGGCAGGCATGTGAGGGTGGGGGAGATGGTTTTACCAGGGCGCATGGTAGCAGCCAAACTAGTGAGGAAGGTGCAGGAGCCCAGGAAGAAGTGGAGGACGAACTGATGGAAGACTCATCAGATGAGGGAGACCTTGATCACATTTCTGTTGTGCGAGGTTGGGGGGAGAGGACAGAGGAAGGAAGCATGATTGTTACCTCGCCACCAACACAACAGGGACTTGGTGCTCCTGGATGCGCAACACACATGAGTGCCTTCTTGCTGCACTACCTGCAACATGACCCTCGAATTGTGAGAATTAGAAATAATCCTGACTACTGGGTTGCCACACTGTTAGATCCCCGGTACAAAAGTAAATTTGCAGAAATTATTCCTGCCATAGAAAGGGATGCACGCATGCAGGAGTATCAGCAGAGACTGTTGCAGAATCTTACATGTGCTTTTCCACAAAATACCAGTGGTGCACGTAGTGAATTTCACAGTTCCAACTTGCCAACCGTGGGACCGTCAAGTGTTCAGCACTCAAACCGTAACAGAACCACAGTATCTGCTGGTAACATCAATTTTGCGGAATCATTTCACCACTTTTTTAGCCCATCCTTTGCAAGGCCACAGGAGACAAGAAGTCTGACACATAGTCAACGCCTAGAGACGATGGTACAGGAGTATCTCCAAGTAAACATTGAAGCCACGACTGTGTCACTGGACCCTTGCTCTTTTTGGGCTTCCAATCTGGATAAATGGCCGGAGCTAGCCACTTACGCCTTGGAGATCTTGTCATGCCCCGCAGCCAGCGTTCTGTCTGAACGTGTGTTCAGCGCTGCTGGTGGTGTGCTGACAGATAAGCGCACGCGGCTCTCCACTGATAATGTAGACAGACTCACGTTCATAAAGATGAACAAATCATGGATCCGAAACGACTTTTCTACCTCTGTGTCATCCTGGGGAGAGTAAAAGCTTGATGATTGGTTAAAATCACCCTACCAACCGTTTTAAGCTTTCAAATTACTAATCATGTTTATCTGTATCTTGACTGGAAAATAATTTGGGCTTTGTAGCAGTGTGCAGCACTGATCCTATTAGGCCATCTATACTAAAGCTTCACCAGATTTAAAATTAAAAATAATTTTTAGCTGCATCTAGCCCGGAAAATAATTTTGGGGCTCCGAGATGCGCAAGGCACATAAGTGCCTTCTTGCTGCACTACCTGCAGCATGACCCTCATATTGTCAGAATTCGAAGTAATCATGACTACTGGGTTGCCACACTCTTAGATCCCCCAAACTTTTCGATCAACCTTTTCATTTTAATAAAGACCAAAAAAATGGTCATTTTTGAAATTATAAGCATTAGCAGGTTGTTAGAAACTGAAATCAAACAGTTTTCAACTCAAAACTTTATTCTAGGTGATGTTACATTTTCACATAGGACCCCTTGTTCGAAAGGAGCTTCTGAACTCTCTCGTCCATTGAATTTGTCAGGTTTTGGATGGTTTCTGCTTCAATTGTTTTGCATGAGGACAGAATACCCTCCCAGAGCTGTTGCTTAGATGTGAACTGCCTCCCGCCATCATAGACACTCCTTTTAATGATGCTCCAAAGGTTCTGAATGGGGTAGAGGTCAGGGGAGCATGGGGGTCACACCATAAGTTTGTCCCCTTTTATGCCCATATCAGCCAGAGATGCAGATGTTTTATGTGCAGCATGAGATGGTGCATTATCATGCAGAAAAATGATCTTGCTGTGAAATACACGGTTCTTCTTCTTGAACCATGGAAGGAAGTGCTGTTTGAGAAAATCCACATACATTATGGAGTTCATCTTTAGCGCCTTCAGGGATCCTAAAGGGGCCGACAATCTCTCTCCCCATGATTCCAGCCCAAAACATTACTCCACCTCCTCCTTGTTGGCGCTGTAGCCGTGTTTGCGTGGGGTGTCCATCAACCAGCCATCCTCCACTCCATCCATCTGGACCATCGAGCGCTGCACGGCACTCATCCGTGAACAAAACAGTTTTGAAATCAGTCTTCATGTAATGTTTGGCCCACTGGAGCCGTTTCTGCTTGTGTGAAGTGGATAGAGGAGGTCGACAGGATGGCGCATGCACAGCTGCAAACCTCTGAAGGACCCTGCATCTTGTTGTTCGGGGGACGTTGGAGGCACAAGCAGCTTCAAAAACTTGTCTGCTGCTATGACAAGGCTTTTTTGCCGCTGCTCTTTCAACCTGACGTAATTGCCTGTAGGAAAGAGTCCTCAATTTGCCCTTATCAGCACGCACACGTGTGTACTGTGAATCAGCTACATACTTCTTGATTGCCAAGACACTTCATCCTGATCATCGCACAATGTTGATTGTAGTCATGCCTTGACCTAAACACTCCACAATTTGTTGCTTCTCAGCAGCCGACACATCCTTTTTCTTTCCCATTTTGGCAGAAAATGTAGGCTGCTTAATAATGTGAGAGAGCCTTCTTAAGTAGTCTTGCCTTTCATTGGACACACCTGCCAAACTAATTAGCACAGGTGTCTGCAATTGCTTACAGTGATATAAAGAGCCCTGACACACATCACCATCAATGAGTTTAACTGACAAACAAACAAATTCTTCCCTTATCACTCCTAAACACTTTTTGTATAATAATTTGGAACGCAGTGTACATGTGCTTTTCCACAAAACACCAGTGGTTCACGTAGTGAATCTTACAGTTCTAACTTGCCAACCGTGGTCTGTATGGAGTTGTTCAATAAAGGGCCCAAAATTAAGATAACATAGATGGGAGAGGTCTCTATGAATAGGAATTCCTAAGTATTTGATACCCTGTGAGGGCCAGGCAAAGGGAAAGTTGGACTGGATGGAATCCTATATGGATTTGGGGAGGGAGACATCGAGGGCCTCAGACTTCGCTGCATTGATTTTAAAATTTTACCATGTAACAAAGTGATCTATTTCAGCCATAACAGCAGGGGATGGATATATGTGATTGAGTGATATATACTAGGACATCATCAGCAAATAGAGAGCACTTGTACTCGGTGCCTCCCACCTCAATCCACCTAATATTGGGGTTATGGCGAATTGATGAGAGCAGGTGCTCCGTCACTAGGATGTATAAGAGAGGGGACAGAGGACATCACTGCCTTGTCCCATTGGTGATTGTGAAAGGTGATGAAAATGTTCTGACGCACCCCCTGGGCCTTGGGACACCCGGAGCCGGACCCTTTTTGGTGGATGCTGGTGGTTGTAGTCTTCGTGGCAGCGACCCAGTTCCGTGGCTCAGGGCGGTCAAACCAGTGGCGGAACTATTTGTGTGGTTTTCATGTTTAAATGTCCGACTACGCCACCCGTGGATTGCGGTCAGAGTGAACCGCCGCTACAGGGCAGACCACTGAGGCTGGTGTTGTGGGTGCAGCAGAGCGTAGCATAACTCCCCACGGGAGGAGTATAGCCTCAGGGCAGTGTATGCGGAGGATGGGGGTGATGGTGCAGGGCAGCAGCAGTAACGACACAGAGTCAGTGATGCAGTTCAGGGCCTTTACTCACAGTTCTTATTATCCAGACCACGTCTGCAGGTAACGGCTTCCCACGCCGTACTGTGCTCACCAGGTGAGGGGCTCAGACAACTCCCAGATAACTTTGGAGCACTTCACAGGACCCCCTTTGTGTGTCCTTTGTCTGGCCTTTCTTACCAACACTTCTGTCCGGCTGCCTCGGGCCTCCTCTTGGTAAACTTGGCGCCAGTTTCCCTGACCCTATGTGGTGCCTTCCTAGCGGGTGTAGCGAGGGGCTGCGCCACATAAAATGTCAGAGCCTCCGGTTTCTAGCTGAGGGTCGTTTCCTGCCTCCACTAGTTCGGGGACCGGTCTCCCCCTTTGGCCTGACCCCTCCACGCAGGTGGATTCGGGCGTGCGGTGGCGACTCGCCCCTCCGCACCCCTGGGATCCCTTCATTCCTCGTTCCTGGAGCCTTCTCCGCTCCTCTTCCTTCCTTCTCCCTCTTCCAGGCCTGGGCCTCTGTTACTAGGCCCGCCTCCGGAGCAGAGCTCATGCAGAGCCCCTGCTCCCTGCCACTTCTGCTCAGCTTCTCTGCACTGAACTAAGATGGTGCCCACCTTTTATACTCCCTTCTCAATGCACCCAGGAACTGCTTCCTCCCTGCTCCTGCACTACAGGGTTCCCCTTCCTCAGTGTTCCCTCCCCCCACTCCAGCCAGGGACAGGGACTGTCGTGCCCATCTCAGGGGCATATTGGTCTCCCTGCCCCACGGCAATGTGGTGTAATGCATGCAGGTGTCGGGTCCTGATCCACACTCCATCCTTACCTGAGAGTGAGATATCACACCTCTGGGTGAGGTGCAATACGTCTGTAGCAACCGAGCCCTCATGGTGCTACAGTTCCATTTATCTTCAGCCTAGGTGACGTATTGCGATACAGGGCCGTGATTTTGGCTATAAAAGGGTCCCCTAGACCCCTACCCCAAGCTTTTTAAGAGAATCATATATGGCGTGCCAGGAGACTCTATGGAATGCTTTCTCAGCATCCAACGAGAGTATCTAATTACAAATTTTTAACTGCATCTAGCCCAGGAAATACTTTGTGCCTAGTAGCAGTGTCTGCTAGTGAGCGGATTATCCCGGCTGTTAAGCAAGCTGCACCACCTGTAGTTTAGACACTTAATTTTTTCAAAGGAAATGCTTCGGGACCATGGGATACTTAGTGAAGAGCATCAGGAGGCACCCCAAGGCATAGGGGCTGGGACTGGCAGTAGGATGCCTTGCAGTGGACAGCCGAGCTCAATCCTTATAAAAGCTTTTTAACTGCAGCAGCTTTAGTGGACGCTACTGGAGCTGGAATTACCGCGGCTGCTGGCATGAGACTTGCCCTCCAATAGATCCTTGTAAATGGATTTAAAGTGTATTCATTCAAATTAGAGAGACAATTTAAATTAAAAAGCTTAGAGCTGCCTCCACCACAGGGGGGCTCGCTCGACCCACCAGCGGACAGGCACCAGTATTGGGAGAGGGGGGCTGGCCGTCAGGGTTCACCGCGGCTCTGGCACAAACCCGGCGACACGGAGGTGGCACGGGCAGGAGCGGACTGGCCGTGTCGGCTTCTCACTTTTTGGATTTTAGAAGGGCATGACATGCCTATATCTGTGTCTCCCCCTCCTTTTACTCCTCCACCTCTTTTATTTTCGCATGACTATATGTACTTGTCACTTTTCCATGTGTTAGTTATGTCTTCTGAGCAGTTTGTCAGCTTTTGGACACCTTTGAAGGTGTTTTCTATGTGTTTCTATGTGTTTTTGTTTGCCTGCCATTGGTTTTAACGGTGTTCGAAGGTGTTCGACGAACAGTTCGACGAACAGTTCGGCGAACACACGGGTGTTCGACGAACCGAACCGAACTCGAACACTACGGGGGTGGCTCAACACTACTCGCTTGACCTTCCTGTCCCAATTAATAGAGGTCCGCAGAACACCACTACTGAACACAGAGCAGTGTGAAAAGGTTATTGGCTGCATAGCAGATAATGCTTCCAGCCATTTAGACACCATCACCACCACCCTGTTAAGGTCAAGTCTCAGTAGCCGTGAGTCTGGACCGCATATTCCTCACCCTGATCCTCCTTCCTCCCACCATGCCGAGTGCCAGGAGACAACTGATCCCACACTTAGACACTCTGAAGAGCTGTTCACTTTTCCATTTATAGATTCGGGCCTCTCGCCCTGTCCATTTGAAGTGGGGCAAGAGGAGATCACATGTTGCCCAAATATTTGAGTAGCCACGGTCACACGAAGGCGACGGTGGGAAACTGTCACAAGAGGTGGACGATGTTGAGACACAATTGCCAGAAAGTCAGGAGGCAGACCAGGGTGCGGAAGTGGAAGACGAGTTGGTGGATGATATAGTAACTGATCCAACCTGGCAGGGGGACATACCAAGCTAGGACAGCAGCATGCCTCCTGCTATGCACCTGTCGTTGCACACTCTCAACTAGCACCATCAGTAAGCATGTTCATGTCCTTGTCCCAGCGCAGCATTCAGTTGTTCATACCCCAGTCCTTGGAATGCAATTGCAAATATGCAGCCAATGCCCCACAGGCCACACTACTAAATTCACACATTTCGCAACTGCTTGAGTTCGAAATGTTGCCTTTTAGGCTTTTGGAGATGAAAGCTTTCTGCAACCTGATGGCAGCGACCGTTCCTCGGTACCTGGTCCCCAGCCACCACTTTTTCTTCCAGTGTGCCATCCCCGCATTACACGAGCATGTGTCCCACAACATTAGCCATGCCCTCAACAACGCAATTACTGGGAAAGTCCTCCTAACCACGGACACGTGAGCAAATGCTTGTGGACAGGGACCATACATCTCACTGATGGCACACTGGGTTAACATAGTGGAAGCCGGGACATAGTCAGACCTTGGAATGGAACACGTCCTCCCGATGCCGAGGATTGCGGGCCCTGGGTCAATCATTGTTGCCCCCACATTCTACAGCTACTGCAACTCCTCCTCTTAAGCAACCATCTCCGAAATGACCACATCAGTAGCAAGCTGGAAGCAGTGCAGCACTGCTTTGGCCAAGTGGCAACAGGCTGCTCTGAAGCTAATATGCTTAGGTGACAAACCACACAACGCTGAAGAGTTGAGGACAGCTCTCAAAGAGCAGGCAGATCTGTGGCTTACACCACTGAACTTACAGCCAGGCATGGTCGTGTGTGACAATGGCCGGAACCTGGTGGCGGCTCTGAGGCAAGGCGATCAAACACACGTAAAATGCCTGGCCCATGTGCTTTACCTCGTGGTTCAGTGGTTTCTCAAAACCTACTCGGAGCTGCCAGATCTGCTTGTCAATGTATGCCGCCTGTGTGCCCATTTTAGAAAGTCAACTACAACTTCCGCTGCCCTTGCCGTACTTCAGCAGTATTTGCAGCTTCCGGCTCACCGAATGGTGTGTTATGTCCCCACGCGTTGGAACTCTACATTGCAGATGTTGGGAAGGATTTGTGAACAGAAGAGGGCAGTTGTTGACTACCAGCATCAACAAGACTGTCGGTATTCAGGTCAGACTCCACACATAAGACCTCAGGAGTGGACATGTATATCAGACATATGTACCATCCTCCAAAACTTTGAGGCCTCTTCCAAGATAGTGAGCGGCGATGATGCCATGATTAGCATCACCATCCCGCTACTCTGTCTTCTGAAACGCACTCTGCTCACAATCAAAGAGGATGCATTGCAGGCGGAGCACGGTGAGATGGAGCAAGGAACCATAGAGGGTGATTACACGCAGCCCAGCCTCATCTCATCCCAACATGAATTGGGTGACAATGAGGAGGAGGAGCTAGTTTCATGCGTTATAGACGGTATTACCTGCACAACTGTCATACTGTCTGTTCAGCAAGGATGGCCTGAGGACAGGGAGGAGGAGAGCATGGTCGCTTTTCCTCTTGGTGAGGACACGGAAGTCTTGCCTGTTAGCAGTCTGGAACGCATGGCTAAATTTATGTTACGCTGCCTTTCCCATGACCCTCGCGTTCTCCAAATTTTGGGCCACAGTCATTACTTGTTGGTGACACTTCTAGACCTATGCTACAAGGAGAACTTTCTATCTCTTATTCCCGAGGTGGAGAGGTTTACTAAAATGAGGCAATACCATATGGCCCTTGTTGCAGAATTATTAAAAAAATTTCCATCTGAAAATGCAGACGGCAAAGGTCACAGTTCATTGGACAACCAAGGAGTACAGGCGAGAGAGACAACTCCAATCCAGCAGAGGCAGGGGAACACTGTCAAAATTCTGGGACAGTTTTCTCAGACCCTCCCATCTTACAGGCCCTGAGGCGCGGGGTACTCTCACAAGGAGTGCAAAGTTTGGGAAGATGGTGAGGGAATACCTTGCTGACCGTACCAACATCCTCCGTAATTGCTTTGTGCCTTATAATTATTGGGTATCCAAGCTGGACACATGGAATGAACTGGATCTCTATGCCTTGGAGGTCCAGGCCTGTCCTGCCGCTAGCGATTTGTCTGAGTGGATTTTTAGTGCCGCTGTTTGAATTATAACTGATAAGCGCATCTGCCTGTCAACTGGAAATGATGACAGGCTGACTCTTATAAAAATGAAAAAGGGCTGGATTGGATCAGACTGCTCAACACCACCGAATGATAGCAGCGTAACATAAACTCAAATCCAGTGTCTTTTTTGAGAGGTCTATTCCCATGCACCTCTTCACATCTACACATGGGTATACGCTTCCTGATTTTGTCCATTTGCTCTTGTCCTCCTCTTTCTCGTCATCCTACATCACCATATCATTCACCACAATATCTACCATATCACATCCTCTACGTGTATTGCAAGGGGCATTGGAGTTCCTCCAAATTTTGGCAGCTTTTGCATTCATTGCATAGGCAAACACTATGGGAGACCAACTTCCTAATAATGGGAAAATTTTTTCATGAGGCCCTCCACGTCTCTTACAAGGGGCATTGGAGTGCCTCCAAATTTTTGGCAGCCGTTTCTTTACTGCATAGGCAAACACAATAGGAGACCCACTTCCTAATAATGGGAATATAGTTTTAAGGAGGCTCTCCGACCTCTACGTCTATTCCAAGGGGCATTGGAGTGCCTCCATATTTTTGGCAGCTTTTGCATTCACTGCATAGGCAAATACTATGGGAGACCCACTTCCTAATAATGGGAACATTTTTTTCATGAGACCCTCTATGTCTCGTCCAAGGGGCATTGGAGTGCCTCCCAATTTTTGGCAGCCTTTGCTTTAAGGCATAGGCAAACACTATGGGAGACCCACTTCCTAATAATGGGAACATTGTGTTTAGGAGGCTCTCCGACCTCTATGTCTCTTCCAAGGGGCATTGGCATGCCTCCAAATTTTTGGCAGCCCTTGCAGTCACTGCATACGCAATAACAGTATAGGAGACCCATTAGTTAATAATGGGAACAACAAAGCATAGCCGGCTGATGGCTCTTTAACAATAGCAAGGGCCGACTGCTGGCCCTGTAAGAATAGTAAGGGCCGACTGATGGCCCTATAAAAATAGGCTTTGTGACTTTCAGAGTCCCTCCATCATAAATGAAACAGGATGTGTCTGATGATGTGTCACACACCACATGGCCAGATAAGGTTGTAAAATGTTAAAATAACATTTTGTTATAATTGTAATAAATTTCTTGCTTATTTTAATAATCACTATTATATAGACTTTTAGATAGACTTATATACATAGACATATATATTAAACTCAGTCTTATATGAACTAATTATATTCTCTAAATGAACATCTGTGGGTTTGTTGTTGAATTCCTTTCTAGTTAGATGGTTTCTTCCCTCACTCGTTAAAATACAATAATTTAAAGTTCCAGCCAGATTATTTGACCTTCACATAACAGCTGCATTTCATCTTCTGTTAATTATATTTTCCTGTACTAGAATCATTATTATGACACGCCTCTATTTTTACCTATATAACTGCCATGGAATGAAATTAAGGTAGACATTTTGATTTAGTTAATGATTTGTTGGTTTTCATTTTGTCTCCTTGCTAGCATGATTAATAAATAATAGATTATCTTACGAATTCAGGTGTGGACAATTTCTAATTGGAAAGGAAGAAAATTCCACTGACATTTTGGTGCATTTGCCGGGAATCCAACATCTTTCCCTCACCGTTGAGGACTACAAAACATGCATGGGGGAGTTCTGTAACTCTTTAAGTCCTCTGCCTTAAGATTAGATGTCAAAAGAGGCATGGTCAGTGAACTGCTGTTCACAAACGCCCTCCATCCGACCTCAATAAGCTCGAGCTGTTTTGCAAGGAAGAATGGGCAGGAATTTCAGCCTCTCGATGTGCAAAACTGATAGAGACTCCAAGCGACTTGCAGCTGTAATCGCAGCAAAAGGTGGCGCTACAAAGTATTAACTCAAGGGGTCCGAATAATATTGCACGCCCCACTGTTCAGTTTTTAATTTGTTTAAAAAGTTTAAAATATCCAATAAATTTTGTTCCACTTCACAACTGTGTCCCACTTGTTGTTGATTCTTCCCTAAAACATTAGAATTTTATATCTTTATGTTTGAAGCCAGAAATGTGGCAAAAGGTAGAAAGGTTCAAGGGGACCAAATACTTTCACAATGCACTGTATGTCTCTGTGTATGTCCAATCCCTGACTGTGCACGTTGTTGTACATTGTGTTTGTACTGTTACTCTAGTCAAAAGTTTTGGTGAACATATATATCTATTCCATATCAGTGACCACATTTGACATCAGGAGCCTGTCCCTTGGGGACCTTTTTGGTTTATTACACTGTGTTGTCATACCCGTCCCCCACAAATCTTTATTGAACGGAGCTGATATAAGATAATTTGTTGTGTATTATGTGGTTCAGTGTGATTTTTTATATATATATATTATATATATATATATATATATACTCTAACAATTGTTGAATGAAATTGGATGAGTCTATTTATCTAATTAGAATTAAAAATGGCTGATAGATTTAGAGATAATTTGTTATCTCCATCCCAATTAGCATTTCTTGGAAGGGCTACCAAGACATTACATGATGCCGAAAACCGGGATGGTTAACTAGACCTCTCTGTGACCAGACTGCATGGATCTTTCCAAAAATCACTAAAAATAATTCCGCGGTGAGTAGCCCTTTGTGTTACAAAGTTTCAGTGCTTTCTGGTGGTCCTACAAGACCATTCTTATTAAACCTCTTCCATTGTTTGGATTTTGTGTGTATGATTGAACTTATGGAGGTTATATTTTAATGTCTTGTCCTCATTGTAAGACAGGATTGTTATTGTGCATTACATCTGACAGCTAGAAAGTTGTTAAAATTGTACCAAGAGAGTACTACTGAAGCAAAACAAACAGTCTTGAATTTGGGATATAAGCTGTAAACATGGGGAATGTTTCAGGCAAAAGTGTGGAATGTGGTTGTCTTTGGTGTTATGATAAGTAGGAACCACTAGATGGGGAAAGTAAGTATATGCATAAAATAGACCCTGAATGTGTGAAGTACCTCGATCAATGGCATAGAAAGTTTGGATTTGATGGTAAACTTACTTTGACAGAATGTGAAAATTTGGTACAAGAAATAGAACAAGGTAATGAGAAGGAAAAAAGAAAGTATGGTCATGACAGTGCAAATAAATGGTTGAGAGAGGCAAGAATGAGAGAAAAAGGTAGACAAAAAAAAAACGGAGAAAAGAGAAAAGGACTGAGATGATGCCCTTGTGTGATAAGGCCCATTTGGGCAGAAGGAAAAAATAAGATTCCTGAGGAAATATTTAATTTAGCTGAAATAGAAGTGTATTTACAAAACACATCACTTCCAGAAGTAACCCTCCTCATGGGGAGCTATGAGGCCACTTTTCTTGTTGATTCAGGAGCCACTAGAACCTTATTACATCCAGAAGGGATACCCAATTTTGGACTGTCTGCTGCCTGCATAGTGGTAAAAGGAGCAAATGGTAAGACACATAGAACCATTGTCTACAACAGTGGAGATACGGCACCCCGGCACAGGTCAAAGTGCAATTGCACAAATTATATTATCAACTGTGTGTCCTGTAATCTGCTTGCGAGGGGTGAGATGCAAGCCCTGAGCCTGGGAATAGTTCCTACTGCTGCAGGACTTCAGGTAAAATCCATGGCGGAGACAATGGTGCTCCAAGGGTATGGGGAATTTGTGGCACCCCAGGGGTCTGGTCTCCACAGTAATAGCAATGTCATGTCTGAGAGCAGGTGGGAGGTCTCTTGGTCAGGAATCCTATGCATGCCACACCTCCTGCCCAGTCCTGGGAGGGGAAGAACTTCCCCTATATAAAACTGGGGCTGAGGCAGGGTTAGTGAGTAGAGTAGAGTAGAGAGAAGAAGAGAAGCAGCTATAGGAAAGAGAGATCAGGAGCTCTGGGGAAGTCGTGCTAAAAGGAATCAGGGGCTGGCAGCTGAAGAGCTCGCCCTGATTGAAGAGTTACCACCGGACCCGGAGTCCGAGGCTGTGGGGATTAACCCAGACCCAGCAGCAGAAACCGCCCGGCAGGGGATTTCAGGTCCTCTGGCCAAGAAACCCGAAGGCACGGTCACACGCGTGGGACCAGCACCGCCGTCGTGGAGCGGAAGCCACTAGAAGGCCCCGAGTCACCGGCCATACGGGTGAGCACCACACGGTACACTCAGGGACGTGGGCTACTTTCACCCGCCTCTAGCAAGGTAGCCAGAAGAGTACATTTAGTTGGGGAGGCCTACAACTCCGCCTGGCCAGGGGAGATCCCATCTGCTCAAAGACTGACCAGGCCCCGATCGCTAGCCAGTACTCCGGGAGGGTCTATCTTTATCACCAGTAAAAACCCTGAACTACACCGCATCGTCTCTGAGTGGTTCCTGCTACCCCCATCATCCACGTCGGCTGCCCTGAGGCCATACCCCTCCCGTTGGGGGTTATACCATCTACGCTGCACAATCGTACCACCGGCCTCAGCGGTCTGCCCTGCAGCGGCAGCTCCATAGCTGCATTCAATGGGTGGCATAGTCGTCCTACATCTACTGCTAATATACCGCCACTTAGTCTGACTCCCTGGGCACGGACCGGGTCATCGCCACGAGACTACTACCCCTATCTGATCCGGCTCCGGGTAGGCTCCCGCGTGCGCAACGCTGCGCGACTCAGGCCCAGGGGCGCGTCAGCTTTTGGCGTAGTCGGCAGGATTACGTGCCCGCAACCACCGGGTACTGCGTGCCTGAAAAAAGAGACTTTTAAACTAACCTGTGGTGAAGATTCCCGCCATCCGGCGCCATCTTCAGCCTTCTTCCCGCCATCCGCGAAGATTCCCGCCATCCGGCGCCATCTTCAGCCTTCTTCCCGCCATCCGTGAAGTTTTCCCGCCATCCGGCGCCATTTTCAGCCTTCTTCCCGCCTTCCGTGGAGTTTTCCCGCCGTTGGACGCCATCTTGAAGACGCCGCGCGGGAAGAAGAGGGGCGTGGACTCCGAAAGCGCGCGAGAACTGAAGCCCCGCCTCACGTCCGGACGTTGCGTAAGGTCCTGGAAGGAGCCCAGCAGATGCCGACGTCACAGGAGCGCGACGGAAGGTCCTCAACCCTGACGATCCACTGCGGAGCCGCGGCCTACGGAAGAGGATCATCGCAAGGTAGGCCACGGTCCACTAGGGGGGGAGAAAGATGTCGGATACGGAGGAGAGCTTCACTGCCTCAACCCCCGCCAGCGCCAGCGCTGCTGCAGTCATGCCTTTTACCATGCCCTATATCCCGGGAGCAGCCTGGCTACCCCAATACTCAGGGGAGTCACATACCCTGAATGACTTTAGAGAAAAGCTGGATAGCCTCTTCCAGGTGTACCCCCTCACAGAAGAGCAAAAAGTGAGCATCCTGGTGGCCCAACTAACCGGGGCAGCCCAAAGGGAGGTAAAGTCCTGGCCACCTGGGAGGAGGACTGTCGCGGGGATACTAACCCGGCTGAGGGACACCTTTGATACCCGCACCTCTGCCGAGATTAAGCTTAAATTCTATGGGTGCAAGCAGCGAGCACATGAGAGTATAAGGGACTATGCACTAAACCTACAAGAGGCCCTGAGAGCCATTAAGCAGACCGACCCCGACAGCGTGGGAAACGAGGACAGGCTGTTGACCGAACAATTTATAGAGGGACTATATTGCAATGCCCACCGAACCCAGTTGCGGGCAATGGCCTTACAGGATCCTCATCTGGACTTTGCACAGTTCAAGGACAGAGCCATCCGGGTGCTCCGAGAACCGGCACCGGGTGGCGTGGTGACCCACAGGCGCCCTACTACCGCTTACCACCAGGAGGCGGCGCCCTTGTCGACAGGGCCTGTGGGAGCTGACGCGCAGGCTTTGAACAATGACCCGGCTCCGGACCTGCACCATCAGGTCCAAGAGCTAGCTGAAAGCGTTGCTGCGCTAACCCGAACTGTGCAGTCTTTACAGGTTTCCACTCCAGGGAAGATCCAGCTGGCATCCGGACCGGAGGACATCCCGTGGCGTCGACCAAGGAGGACCCCACCGGCCAGAGGAAGACCCAGCGACCGATACAACGAGGACGGACAACCCATCTGCCGCCGCTGCAATCAACCCGGACATATGGCAAGGTACTGTCCTTTAAACTGGCACAACCTGGGGTAGAGGGCCAACCCCCAGGAAAAAGATCACCAGGCCCATCGAGCTGGCGCGACAAATATGTGGGAGGACGTCCAGTCTTACCTGTGGTACTGGATGGCATTCCTATGAGTGCCCTACTGGACACCGGGTCACAGGTCACCACCATCCCGTACGTGCTCTTCAAGCAGTACTGGAATGACTCGGATATAACCCGCTACCCTGACGACGACTTGAGTATTATTGCCAGCAATGGTCAACCCATGCCGCAGATCGGATTTAAAGAGATGACCATTAAAATCGGTAGAGTCGAACTGGCAGCACAGGGACTGATCATTGTGGACATTGACAAGCGTGAGAGTCACCCAAAGATAACTCTAGGAACTAATGTGATTGAAAATTGTCTTGCAGAGGTGATTTTCATTTTACAGCAGGTTGCCAAGAACGCCAGCTTCGGCCAGCAGCGAGTGCTCCAGAAAGAGATCCGGGCACTGATGCGACGGCAACAAGTGGAACTCTCCGGCGGTGAGATTGGTAGCGTAAGAATGTGTGACCCTTTCCCTATTGCCATGCCCCCGAAAAGTGAAATGATGATTTGGTGCCGGGCAGCTATTGGTCTGAGAGGTAGAGATTACCAGGCCATGGTAGAGCCAGTCTACTCAGACAGTAGGCCCACCATTTTGACAGCCCGGGGGGTAGTTGATGTACGCCATGGGAGGGTACCCGTTCGCATAATAAATATTGGGAAAAGGGAAGCATACCTGCCCCGGTATGCTACGCTAGCCAAATTATATACTATCAACCAAAATTCTATACAGTCTGTGGAACCCTTGCCTCCATCTCACCCGGAGGAAGGTAACGGCTCTACGAAAATAATGGAGGATTGGTGTCAGCAACTACATTTGGGTACTGACTCCACTCCCTCCCACCAGAAACAGGGAGTCTACCGGGTGGTTCGAGAGTACGAGAGAGTGTTTAGTAAACACCCGTTAGACTTCGGGCGAGTCAAGGGGGTAGAACACCACATCCCCACGGGAGACCATCCTCCCATAAAAGAGAGGTATCGGCCCGTACCCCCTGCACACTACCAACACGCCAAGGGGATGCTTAGAGACATGAAGGAGGCTGGGGTAATCAGGGATAGCTGTAGCCCCTGGGCAGCTCCACTAGTCTTGACCAAAAAGAAAGACAACACCATGAGAATGTGTGTAGATTACCGGAAAATTAACCGTATCACACACAAAGATGCGTACCCCTTACCAAGAATAGAGGAGTCTTTGGCTGCTTTAAAATCTGCTAACTTCTTCTCCACCTTGGATCTCACTAGCGGGTACTGGCAGGTTCCTGTAGCAGAGGCGGACCGGGAGAAGACCGCATTCACCACCCCGATGGGACTTAGCGAGTTTACCTGCATGCCGTTCGGACTCTGCAACGCACCAGGAACCTTCCAGCGATTGATGGAATGCTGTCTGGGACACCGAAACTTTGAGACGGTCCTGTTATACCTGGACGATGTCATCGTCTATTCCAAGACCTACGAGGACCACCTGAAACACCTGGCGGAAGTGTTCGAAGCTCTGGCAAGTTACGGCCTAAAGGTGAAACCCTCCAAGTGTCACCTCCTGAAGCCAAAGGTGCAGTACCTGGGACACGTGGTGAGTGCTGACGGAGTGGCTCCCGACCCTGATAAGATCACCGCAATTAAGGAATGGCCAAGCCCCTCCAGCGTAAAGGAAGTGAGGCAGTTCCTCGGGTTGGTAGGCTACTACCGAAGGTTCATTCCCGGTTTCACCAAAAAGGCAGCTCCTATGCAGGACCTCCTGATAGGCCAGTCCAGGAAGGCCAAGAACCAGAAGCCACCCTTCAGATGGGAGAAGCTGGAAGAAGAGTCCTTCCGCCAGCTGAAGATGGCCCTCACGGGGGATGAAATCCTGGCGTACCCTGATTATAGCCAGCCCTTTATCCTCTACACCGATGCCAGTAACATCGGGCTAGGAGCCGTACTGTCCCAGATCCAGCAGGGGAAAGAACGGGTAATTGCTTACGCCAGCCGAAAACTGCGACCCACCGAAAGAAACCCTGAGAATTACAGCTCATTTAAGCTAGAGTTCCTGGCAGTGGTGTGGGCAGTCACCGAACGCTTTAAGCACTACCTCGCTTCTTCCCGGTTCACCGTGTACACGGATAACAACCCGTTGACACACCTGGACACTGCAAGACTCGGTGCCCTAGAGCAGAGATGGATGGCCCGCTTGTCCAACTATGAGTTTACAATCAAATACCGGGCAGGACGCTCCAATACCAACGCAGACGCCCTGTCCAGGATGCCAAACCTACCGGACGTAGGGGAAGATTCAGAGGAACTGGAAGAAGTTGAGCTCCCCGCGTTCCACCGTCATGGGACTATCCAGTATTCCCACCGTGTAAGAAGTAAGCAAACCACTACGTTCAACCCCTTACCTCATTTCAACTGGGTGGAGACGCAAGACAGTGACCCTGCCGTCCGTCTGGTAAAGGAGATGCTGACTCGGCCAGATGCACGCCTTGACCCAGACGCTCCGGAGGAAGCCAAGCAACTGTGGGCTGAGAAGAGTCGACTGTTCCTTTACAAGGGAAAGTTGTGCCGCAGAATGGTTAACTCCCGGACGCATGAACTAATCTGGCAAGTAGTGGTGCCAAGAAGAGACGCAGCTATGGTGATGGAGGCATACCACGACGGAGCTGGGCATTTCGGATGGAAGAAGCTGGAGTTTCTGCTGCGCGGGCGGTTCCATTGGGTAGGCATGAGAGGAACCATCGAGAGGTGGTGCAGAGATTGAGGCCCATGCAACTTAAGAAGGAGGGACCGTGCCAGCCAGAAGACTCCCCTGCGGTCCATCATCACCAGACAGCCGTTGGAACTGGTAGCCTTGGATCATGTAAAACTGACCCCAAGCAGAAGTGGCTACGTCTACGCGTTAACCATCGTGGATCACTACTCCCGGTTCTTGGTTGTCGTCCCCGTCAAGGACTTAACGGCTCACACAGCAGCTAGAGCCTTCCAGCAGCACTTCTGCCGTCCGCATGGATACCCGGAGCAGGTGCTGACGGACCAGGGGCCTGCCTTTGAAGCGGAGGTCTTCCAGGAGTTCTGCACCCTGTATGGCTGCCGGAAGATTAGAACAACACCCTATCACCCGCAAACTAATGGACTTTATGAGAAAATGAACCAGGTGGTGATAGATCTCCTGAAAACATTGCCCCTGGAGGAACGCAGTCTGTGGCCTGAGAAGCTGCCCGACCTGGTGGACCTATACAACCACATCCCTGTAGGTTCCACCAACTGTACCCCGGCTTACCTAATGAGGGCAAGACCTGGTAAGCTTCCTGTTGATCTGGAGATGGGAGTCCTGACATCCGAGGACACTTCACCAGAAGCCAACTGGGACACAGAGAGGCAGCAGCAATACCGAAAAGTACAGGAGAGCGTGGAGCGTAGTCTCTGTCAAGCTAGGGAAAGACAAGAGAAAACTTACAACCAGTATGCTCCTGCTGTTCCCCTGGTGCCCGGAGAGCAGGTCTTGAAGAGGAAAAGACGGCTCCACAAGTTGGACGACCAATGGGAGAAGGACCTGTACACCGTACTGCCCTCAAGCCACGACAACCCAAAGATCTGTACAATCAGTAAAGACGGAGGGGAAACCACAGCCATTGTATCCCGGGATCACCTAAAGAAGTGTCCCGAACAGCTACGGAACCCTGAAGAGGAACAAGAGGACCCTCGACCCGTAGATGAAAGGGAAGATATGGTTAGTACTGTGCTCGGAGACTTCCCTCGGTCTTGGACTCAAGTCAATGGTGCTGTTGTGGTACCCGTCCTCACGTTCCTCCATCCAGCATCCCAAGTGCCTACGGAGACACAGGTAGAACTGGAAGAACAGCCGGTCCAGGAGGCAGAAGGCCCCACACAAGCAGACCAGGAAAATCAACCCTCTGCTTATAGTGAGCCTGCCGTACCCCTAGTGAGCCAAAGAGCCCGTAGACAGCTGCCCAGTTTACCTTTGACAGCTCCTACACCTGGTAGCTCAGGACCAGTCAGTCAGCTCCGTAGGTCCACTAGAGCCACTAGAGGCCAGTTACCCGTACGTTGGAGGATTTAAAGTGCTCAAACTGTTTTATTTGTATTTACCTGTTTATTGTTGCCTGTAAATAATTGTGTATTTTTAGTTATTCTATAGGTGTCGTTTGTGGATTATCCGGAATCCTTTGTACATATGTTTGGAGCGTAACCCAGGAATGGACTGAAAGACTGTTAAGGACTCGGGGCAGGACAGACCCCTACCTGGTTACGTCTCCCTGTGTTGGTGAAATGGACACCCTTGTTTTCCTCAAAAGTTACACCCGGTTGCGGACACGCCGTGACCACCTTATGTGTTGTCTCTATTAGAGTGTTATTGTTTGCACCTTGTTATGTTTACAAAAGTATGTTTAGTCCCGGAGTACTAACTTTCACTAGGGGGGAATGTGGCACCCCAGGGGTCTGGTCTCCACAGCAATAGCAATGTTATGTCTGAGAGCAGGTGGGAGGTCTCTTGGTCAGGAATCCTATGCATGCCACACCTCCTGCCCAGTCCTGGGAGGGGAAGAACTTCCCCTATATAAAACTGGGGCTGAGGCAGGGTTAGTGAGTAGAGTAGAGTAGAGAGAAGAAGAGAAGCAGCTATAGGAAAGAGAGATCAGGAGCTCTGGGGAAGTCGTGCTAAAAGGAATCAGGGGCTGGCAGCTGAAGAGCTCGCCCTGATTGAAGAGTTATCACCGGACCCGGAGTCCGAGGCTGTGGGGATTAATCCAGACCCAGCAGCAGAAACCGCCCGGCAGGGGATTTCAGGTCCTCTGGCCAAGAAACCCGAAGGCACGGTCACACGCGTGGGACCAGCACCGCCGTCGTGGAGCGGAAGCCACTAGAAGGCCCCGAGTCACCGGCCATACGGGTGAGCACCACACGGTACACTCAGGGACGTGGGCTACTTTCACCCGCCTCTAGCAAGGTAGCCAGAAGAGTACATTTAGTTGGGGAGGCCTACAACTCCGCCTGGCCAGGGGAGATCCCATCTGCTCAAAGACTGACCAGGCCCCGATCGCTAGCCAGTACTCCGGGAGGGTCTATCTTTATCACCAGTAAAGACCCTGAACTACACCGCATCGTCTCTGAGTGGTTCCTGCTACCCCCATCATCCACGTCGGCTGCCCTGAGGCCATACCCCTCCCGTTGGGGGTTATACCATCTACGCTGCACAATCGTACCACCGGCCTCAGCGGTCTGCCCTGCAGCGGCAGCTCCATAGCTGCATTCAACGGGTGGCGTAGTCGTCCTACATCTACTGCTAATATACCGCCACTTAGTCTGACTCCCTGGGCACGGACCGGGTCATCGCCACAAGACTACTACCCCTATCTGATCCGGCTCCGGGTAGGCTCCCGCGTGCGCAACGCTGCGCGACTCAGGCCCAGGGGCGCGTCAAATTCAGATACTATTATAGGCTAGATCTAATAACTGTTACGGATCCGGGTGGTGGAACCTCTGTGCTGTGATGCAAGGAGGGATCAGAGGGGCGTAACTAAGTGCCTACCCAGACCGACCCTGGCCACACAACGGCTTAGTCAACTCCGTGAACCAAGGATGGACAGGGAAGGTGAACCAGGTGTCACTCTGGGACCGACCTTGTGTGAGAGCAGGCGACTCCCACGGGACTGATGGCTGAGGCCAACAAGCACAGCAGATGAGTACGGCTGATAGACAGGCAGGTGATGCGGGCAGACAAGCGGGCACAGCAGATAGACAGACAGGTGGACACGGCTGATAGGCCGGCAGGCGGGCATGGCTGATAGGCAGG
Source organism: Phyllobates terribilis (assembly GCF_046119375.1). Classification (NCBI taxonomy): domain Eukaryota; kingdom Metazoa; phylum Chordata; class Amphibia; order Anura; family Dendrobatidae; genus Phyllobates; species Phyllobates terribilis. The sequence goes on along the minus strand of NW_027362769.1, from coordinate 14,695,991 downwards.
CAGGTGGGCACGGCTGATAGACAGGCTGGCTTGCACTGGAACCTGAGGACTGAGGATAGTGTTAGCACACAAACAACAATCTTGCACAGGCACCTCCATTTTGGTGGAGGTGCCATATATGAGGGCGCTTTGCCTCTTTAAGAAGGAGAGAGCATGCACGAGCCCTAAGTACAGTGCCCGTGGAACTGCGTGCGGTGTGCGCAACTTGGGCAGACGCAGTAGGGGAGCCAGAGGACACTGGACCGGGACCGCGGGGGTGAGGGGATCGGCGTCTCTGCCCGGCAGGAGGCAGAGACGCCGATGCTACAATAACTGCAGGATCATCGTCAGTTACTGAGTACTTAATCAAGGAAGCAAGAGATAAAGGGTATCCATGTGCAGATTTTCACACACCTGAAGAACTACATTGCACCATGTATTACAGGTATTTTAAGGGTCCTGATTTAAAATATGAAAATAGGTTTTTCCGAGAACCATGCTCTAGGCTGTTTCTTGATACTGGGATCAGAAGGGGAACAGTGCTGCAAGCTGTAAATTGTCGGAATGAATTAAATTGTTTTTTAGAGGTACCAAGCCACATGTTTCCCTCTCCAGATATAAAGGTAGATCATGGAAATCCCTTGGTAATTTTGTGGAGGAATGTAAGGAAAGTAAACAATGGGAGGATTTGGGTGATGGCTCATTTTACAATGTCAAACTGCAGGCATACTTCAGAGTGCTGAATTGGAACACCATTTCTAATCCCAGGGTCCACTTGCAGCAAGGCAGGGGAGCTATTTGAGAAGTGATGATCCTCTCCCCGGAACTAGAGGACAAATTGACCACACATCCAGAAGTTTTGTGGTCCACAGGACCTGCAGATGTGGGATTGATAAAAGGGGTAGAACCTGGCTGTATAACACCAAAATCCACTTTCAGGCCTCATCAAAGGCAGTATCCCCTTAAACCACAAGTTGAGCAGGGTATAGAACCCATTGTACAGAACCTCCTCCAGGCAGGGCTGATTATACCCTGTCCCAGATTACCTTCTAACATACCCTTGTTTCCAGTAAAAAAAAAAAAACAACGCCCCCATCTGTGGGATGGCGCTTGGTACAGGACCTTCAAGCTGTAAATGACTCGCCCCCTGGGCCGTGGGGCATGCGGATCCGGGCGATAGGGGAACGATGGGGGTAGTAGTGGCGGCCCGGTCCCGCAGCTCAGGGTGGTCAGACCAATGGTAGTCTGCTACTGTACTTTAGATAATGTCCGACTACGCCACCCATGGATTGCGGCTATAAGGAACCGCTGCTGCAAGGCAGTCCGCTGGGGCCGATGACGTGTGCAGCTGGGATGGTGTGACTCCCCACGGGAAGAGTGCGGCCCCAGAGCAGTGTAGTGAATGGTGGGAGTGATGGTGGTGAGAGTCCCAGTACCGCTAGTGCTGGAGGCGCAAAGGAGCACACAGACAACAAGTTACAGTGCAGGGTCTTTACTCACAGTTCATTTGTTCCGGGTCACTTCTGTCAGCAGTGACCGCCCGAGCCGTGCTGCGTCCACCAGGTGTGGGGCTCGGTCAACTCCCAGGCAGTTCAGGAGCATGGCACAGGTCCCCCTTTAATCCTTTCTCTGGCCTGCCTCACCAGTGGCCCACTTTTGTCCAGCTGCCGCGGACTTGTGCGGTTAAACGTGGGCCCCGTCCTCCGCTGTCCTATATGGTGCCTTCCTAGCAGGTTTGATGAGGTGTCGCGCCAATAAATGATCACGACCTCCGGTCTTTGGCTGAGGGTAGTTTCTCCTCCACCAACTTGGGATCCGGTACCCTTAATCTGCCTGACCCTTCACCCTGGATTCTCGTGGGTTCTTAGGGTCCCTTCCACCTTCTTGTTCCTGAGCCCTTCTGTTTCTCTGTCTCTTCTTCTCCCTTTCCGTTCCTTCCTGTTCCTTTCTGTTCCGTTCTCTTGGAGCTGAGATGAGCCAAAATCTCAGCTCCCCTTTACCTCCTCCTTGGCCTCTCACTAGGCCCTCCTGGAGTAGAGCTCCTACAGAGCCTCTACTCCCTGTCTTCTCCTCTCTGGACAGAACCTAGATCTAAGATGGTGCCCACCTTTTATACCTCCCTCTGACCATGAGCCCAGGTGACCAGCAACCAATGGGCTCCTTCCTATGCTCAGGAACCAACCCCTATCTGCCCCTACAGCACTGGGTGTTCCACCCCCCTCCCCACTCCAGGCAGGGACATAGTCGGTCGTGCCTGCACTTCTGTCTAGTGGGAGCACCGTTGAGCTGTCCCTCGGAAATGGGGTGTGTGTGCTGCATGCAGCTAACTGAGCCCTGGTCCACACTCCATCCTTACCTGGGAGTGGAATATGACACCTCTAGTTTGAGGTGCAATACCCCTGTAGCGGCCGAACCCTCGGGGCGCTACATAAACAAGGCTGTGATTCCAAGAGCTCCCACTGTGCCAGACCCTCATACTCTGCTAAATGACTTGAGACCAGAAATTAAGGTCTTTACAGTGATAGATAGCAGTAATGCCTTCTTCAGCATCCCGGTACATCCAGATAGCCAGTTTTGGTTTGCATTTACATATAAGGGAAAGAGGTATACATTCACCAGAATCCCACAAGGGTACTGTGAATCTCCTACCATATTCTCAGAGGCAATGCCGGCTAACCTAGCTCAATTTGAGCCACCAGATGGTAGCCAGATACTCTTATATGTGGACTAGCTATTGAACCCGTTCTACGCCCGGGTGGCGAGCATTTTTATTGGTACATTTTTAATTTTATTAATGGCGCAGGAGTCAGCACATGCGCATACCGCACTATCCTGCGCCATTTGTTTTAAAGACGTCTGCGAATTCGCATATACAGTGTCTTCAATAAAATGGCGCCGCAGTGTGGTATGCATAAGTGCTGACTCCGGTGCCTCACTGCGCTGGCGCCAACCCATCCCGTCCAGCATATATAAGATGTACTGAAAATACAGGGGGTGTACTCACTTATGCTGAGCACTGTATATATAATGTACTGAGAATACAGGGGGTGTACTCTCGCTGAGTACTGTATATATAATGTGCTGAGAATACAGAGGATATACTCACTTATGCTGAGCGCTGTATATATAACAGTGAGAATACAGGGGGGTGTACTCACTTACGCTGAATGCTGTATATATAACGTAATGAGAATACAGAGGTGTACTCACTTATGCTGAACACTGTATATATAACGTACTGAGAGTACAGGGGGGTGTACTTACTTATGCTGAACGCAGCATATATAACGTGCTGAGAATACAGGGGGGTGTACTTACTTATGCTGAACGCTGTATGTATAACGTACTGAGATTACAGGGGGTGTACTTACTTATGCTGAACGCTGCATATATAATGTGCTGAGAATACAGGGGGGTGTACTTACTTATGCTGAACGCTGTATGTATAAAGTACTGAGAATAAAGGGGGTGTACTGACTTATGCTGAAAGCTGTATATATAACGTACTGAGAACACAGGGGGGTGTACTGACTTATGCTGAATGCTGTATATATAACGTACTGAGAATACAGGGGGGTGTACTCACTTATACTGAACGCTGTATATATAACGTACTGTGAATACAGGGGGGTGTACTTATTTATGCTGAGCGCTGAATTTATAGCGTACAGAGAGTACAGGGGGGTGTACTTACTTATGCTGAAAGCTGCATATATAACGTGCTGAGAATGCAGGGGGGTGTACTTACTTATGCTGAATGCTCTATGTATAAAGTATTGAGAATACAGGGGGTGTACTGACTTATGATGAACGCTGTATATATAACATACTGAGAATTCAGGGGGATCTACTGACTTATGCTGAACGTTGTATGTATAACGTACTGAGAATACAGGGGGTGTACTCACTTATGCTGAACGCTGTATATATAATGTACTGAGACTACAGGGGGGTGTACTTACTTATGCTGAGCTCTGTATATATAACGTACTGAGAGTACAGGGGGTGTACTTACTTATGCTGAACTCTGTATGTATAAAGTACTGAGAATACAGGGGGTGTACTGACTTATGCTGAACGCTGCATATATAACGTTCTGAGAATAAAGGGGGGTGTACTTACTAATGCTAAACGCTGTATGTATAAAGTACTGAGAATACAGGGGGGTGTACTTACTGATGCTGAACGCTGTATGTATAACGTACTGAGAATACAGGGGGGTGTACTGACTTATGCTGAACGCTGTATATAAAACGTACTGAGAATACAGGGGGGTGTACTCACTTATGCTGAACGCTGTATATATAAAGTATTGAGAGTACAGGGGGGTGTACTTACTTTTGCTGAGCGCTGTATGTATAAAGTACTAAGAATACAGGGGGTGTACTGACTTATGCTGAACGCTGTATGTATAATGTACTGAGAATACAGGGGGGTGTACTCACTTATGCTGAACGCTGTATATATAACATACCGTACTGAGAGTACAGGGGGGTGTACTTACTTATGCTGCACGCTGTATGTATAAAGTTCTGAGAATACAGGGGGTGTACTTACTTATGCTCAACGCTGTATAAATAACGTACTGAGAATACACGGGGTGTACTTACTTATGCTGAACGCTGTACATATAACGTACTGAGAATACAGGGGGGTGTACTTACTTATGCTGAACGCTGTATATATAACGTACTGAGAGTACAGGGGGGTGTACTGACTTATTCCGAACGCTGTATATATAACGTACTGAGAGTACAGGGGGGTGTACACACTTATGCTGAACGCTGTATATATAATGTACTGTGAATACAGGGGGGTGTACTTACTTATGCTGAGCGCTGTATATATAACGTACTGAGAGTACAGGGGGGTGTACTCACTTATGCTGAACGCTGTATATATAATGTACTGAGAATACAGGGTGGTGTACTCACTTATGCTGAACAATGTATATATAACGTACTGTTAATACAGGGGGGTGTACTTACTTATGCTGAGCGCTGTATAAATAACGTACTGAGAGTACAGGGGGGTGTACTTACTTATGCTGCACGCTGTATGTATAAAGTTCTGAGAATACAGGGGGTGTACTTACTTATGCTGAACGCTGTATATATAACGTACTGAGAATACAGGGGGGTGTACTTACTTTTGCTGAACGCTGTATGTATAACGTACTGAGAATACAGGGGGTGAACTTACTTATGCTGAGAGCTGTATGTATAAAGTACTGAGAATACAGGGGGTGAACTTACTTATGCTGAGAGCTGTATGTATAAAGTACTGAGAATACAGGGGGTGTACTGACTTATGCTGAGAGCTGTAAGTATAACGTACTGAGAATACAGAGGGGAGTACTCACTTATGCTGAACGCTGCATATATAACGTACTGAGAATACAGGGGGGTGTACTTACTTATGCTGAACGCTGTATATATAACGTACTGAGAGTACAGGGGGGTGTACTCACTTATTCTGAACGCTGTATATATAACGTACTGAGAATACAGGGGGGTGTACTTACTTATGCTGAACACTGTATGTATAATGTACTGAGAGTACAGGGGGTGTACTTACTTATGCTGAACACTGTATGTATAATGTACTGAGAATATAGGGGGTGTACTCACTTATGCTGAACGCTGTATATATAACGTACTGTGAATACAGGGGTGTGTACTTACTTATGCTAAACGCTGTATGTATAATGTACTGAGAATACAGGGGGGTGTACTGACTTGTTCCGAACGCTGTATATATAACGTACTGAGAGTACAGGGAGTGTACACACTTATGCTGAACGCTGTATATATAACGTACTGTGTATGCAGGGGGTGTACACACTTATGCTGAACGCTATATATATAACGTACTGTGAATACAGGGGGGTGTACTTACTTATGCTGAGCGCTGTATATATAACGTACTGAGAATACAGTGGGGTGTGCTCACTTATGCTGAACGCTGTATATATAACGTACTGTTAATACAGGGGGGTGTACTTACTTATGCTGAGCGCTGTATAAATAACGTACTGAGAGTACAGGGGGGTGTACTTACTTATGCTGAACGCTGTATGTATAAAGTTCTGAGAATACAGGGGGTGTACTTACTTATGCTGAACGCTGTATATATAACGTACTGAGAATACAGGGGGGTGTACTTACTTATGCTGAACGCTGTATGTATAAAGTACTGAGAATACAGGGCGTGAACTTACTTATGCTGAGCGCTGTATGTATAAAGTACTGAGAATACAGGGGGTGTACTGACTTATGCTGAGAGCTGTATGTATAACGTACTGAGAATACAGAGGGGTGTACTCACTTATGCTGAACGCTGTATATATAACGTACTGAGAATACAGGGGGGTGTACTTACTTATGCTGAACGCTGTATATATAACGTACTGAGAGTACAGGGGGGTGTACTCACTTATGCTGAACGCTGTATATATAACGTACTGAGAATACAGGGGGGTGTACTCACTTATGCTGAACGCTGTATATATAACGTATTGAGAATACAGGGTGGTGTACTTACTTATGCTGAACGCTGTATATATAACGTACTGAGAGTACAGAGGGGTGTACTTACTTATGCTGAATGCTGTATATATAATGTACTGAGAGTACAGGGTGGTATACATACTTATGCTGAACGCTGTATATATAAAGTACTGAGAGTACAGGGGGTGTACTTACTTATGCTGTACGCTGTGTATATAATGTACTGAGAATACAGGGGGGTGTACTTACTTATGCTGAACGCTGTGTATATAACGTACTGAGAATACAGGGGGGTGTACTTACTTATGCTGAACGCTGTATATATAACGTACTGTGATTACAGGGGGGTGTACTTACTTACACTGAGAGCTGTATGTATAATGTACTGAGAATACAGGGGGTGTACTGACTTATGCTGAACGCTGCATATATAACGTTCTAAGAATAAAGGTTGGTGTACTTACTAATGCTAAACGCTGTATGTATAAAGTACTGAGAATACAGGGGGGTGTACTGACTTATGCTGAACGCTGTATATAAAACGTACTGAGAATACAGGAGGGTGTACTCACTTATGCTGAACGCTGTATATATAACGTATTGAGAATACAGGGGGGTGTACTTACTTATGCTGAACGCTGTATATATAACGTACTGAGAGTACAGAGGGGTGTACTTACTTATGCTGAATGCTGTATATATAATGTACTGAGAGTACAGGGTGGTGTACTTACTTATGCTGAACGCTGTATATATAACGTACTGAAAGTACAGAAGGTGTGCTTACTTATGCTGTACGCTGTATATATAATGTACTGAGAATACAGGGGGTGTACATACTTATGCTGAACGCTGTATATATAACGTACTGAGAATACAGGGGGGTGTACTTACTTACGCTGAGAGCTGTATGTATAATGTACTGAGAGTACAGGGGGTGTACTTACTTATGCTGAACGCTGTATGTATAAAGTACTGAGAATACAGGGGGTGTACTGACTTATGCTGAACCCTGTAAGTATAATGTACTAAGAGTAAAGGGGGGTGTACTTACTTATGCTGAACGCTGTATGTATAATGTACTGAGAATACAGGGGGTGTACTGACTTATGCTGAGAGTTGTATGTATAATGTACTGAGAGTACAGGGGGTGTACTTACTTATGCTGAACGCTGTATGTACTGAGAATACAGGGGGTGTACTGACTTATGCTGAGCGCTGTATATATAATGTACTGAGAGTACAGGGGGGGTGTACTGACTTATGCTGAACGCTGTATGTATAATGTACTGAGAAAACAGGGGGTGTACTGACTTATGCTGAGAGTTGTATGTATAATGTACTGAGAGTACAGGGGGTGTACTTACTTATGCTGAACGCTGTATGTACTGAGAATACAGGGGGTGTACTCACTTATGCTGAGCGCTGTAGATGTAACGTACTGTGAATACAGGGGGGTGTACTCAGTTTTGCTGAACGCTGTATATATAACGTACTGAGAATACTGGGGGGTGTACTTCCTTACGCTGAGAGCTGTATGTATAATGTACTGAGAGTACAGGGGGTGTACTTACTTATGCTGAACGCTGTATGCATAAAGTACTGAGAATACAGGGGGTGTACTGACTTATGCTGAACCCTGTATGTTTAATGTACTGAGAGTAAAGGGGGGTGTACTTACTTATGCTGAACGCTGTATGTATAATGTACTGAGAATACAGGGGGTGTACTGACTTATGCTGAACGCTGTATGTATAACGTACAGAGGATACATGGGGGTGTACTTACTTATGCTGAACGCTGTATATATAACGTACTGAGGTTACAGGGGGCTGTACTCACTTATGCTGAACGCTGTATATATAACGTACTGAGGTTACAGGGGGCTGTACTCACTTATGCTGAACGCTGTATGTATAACGTACTGAGAGTACAGGGGGGTGTACTTACTTATGCTGAACGCTGTATGTATAATGTACTGAGAATACAGGGGGGTGTACTCACTTATGCTGAACACTGTATATATAACGTACTGAGAGTACAGGGGGGGTGTACTTACTTTTGCTGAGCGCTGTATGTATAAAGTACTGAGAATACAGGGAGGTGTACTCACTTATGCTGAACGCTGTATATATAACGTACTGAGAGTACAGGGGGGTGTACTGACTTATTCTGAACGCTGTATATATAACGTACTGTGAATACAGGGGTGTGTACTTACTTATGCTGAGCGCTGTATATATAACGTACTGAGAGTACAGGGGGGTGTACTTACTTATGCTGAGCGCTGTACATAAAATGTACTGAGAGTACACGGGGGTGTACTCACTTATGCTGAGAGCTGTATGTATAATGTACTGAGAATACAGGGGGTGTACTGACTTATGCTGAACGCTGCATATATAACGTTCTGAGAATAAAGGGGGGTGTACTTACTAATGCTAAACGCTGTATGTATAAAGTACTGAGAATACAGGGGGGTGTATTTACTTATGCTGAACGCTGTATGTATAACGTACTGAGAATACAGGGGGGTGTACTGACTTATGCTGAACGCTGTATATAAAACGTACTGAGAATACAGGGGGGTGTACTCACTTATGCTGAGTGCTGTATGTATAACGTACTGAGGATACAGGGGGGTGTACTCACTTATGCTGAGTGCTGTATGTATAACGTACTGAGGACACAGGGGGGTGTACTCACTTATGCTGAACGCTGTATATAAAATGTACTGAGGATACAGGGGGGTGTACTCACTTATGCTGAACGCTGTACATATAACGTACTGAGGATACAGGGGGGTGTACTTACTTATGCTGAACGCTGTATATATAACGTACTGAGGATACAGGGGGGTGTACTCACTTATGCTGAACGCTGTATGTATAACGTACAGAGGATACATGGGGGTGTACTTACTTATGCTGAACGCTGTATATATAACGTACTGAGGATACAGGGGGGTGTACTCACTTATGCTGAGCGCTGTATGTATAACGTACTGAGGATACAGGGGGGTGTACTTACTTATGCTGAGCGCTGTATGTATAATGTACTGAGAATACAGGGGGTGTACTGACTTATGCTGAGAGTTGTATGTATAATGTACTGAGAGTACAGGGGGTGTACTTACTTATGCTGAACGCTGTATGTACTGAGAATACAGGGGGTGTACTGACTTATGCTGAGCGCTGTATATATAATGTACTGAGAGTACAGGGGGGTGTACTGACTTATGCTGAACGCTGTATGTATAATGTACTGAGAATACAGGGGGTGCACTGACTTATGCTGAGAGTTGTATGTATAATGTACTGAGAGTACAGGGGGTGTACTTACTTATGATGAACGCTGTATGTACTGAGAATACAGGGGGTGTACTCACTTATGCTGAACGCTGTATGTATAACGTACTGAGAATACAGGGGGGTGTACTGACTTATGCTGAACGCTGTATATAAAACGTACTGAGAATACAGGGGGGTGTACTCACTTATGCTGAGTGCTGTATGTATAACGTACTGAGGATACAGGGGGGTGTACTCACTTATGCTGAGTGCTCTATGTATAACGTACTGAGGACACAGGGGGGTGTACTCACTTATGCTGAACGCTGTATGTAAAATGTACTGAGGATACAGGGGGGTGTACTCACTTATGCTGAACGCTGTACATATAACGTACTGAGGATACAGGGGGGTGTACTTACTTATGCTGAACGCTGTATATATAACGTACTGAGGATACAGGGGGGTGTACTCACTTATGCTGAACGCTGTATGTATAACGTACAGAGGATACATGGGGGTGTACTTACTTATGCTGAACGCTGTATATATAACGTACTGAGGATACAGGGGGGTGTACTCACTTATGCTGAGCGCTGTATGTATAACGTACTGAGGATACAGGGGGGTGTACTCACTTATGCTGAACACTGTATATATAACGTACTGAGGTTACAGGGGGCTGTACTCACTTATGCTGAACGCTGTATGTATAACGTACTGAGAATACAGGGGGGGTGTACTCACTTATGCTGAACACTGTATATATAACGTATTGAGAGTACAGGGGGGTGTACTTACTTTTGCTGAGAGCTGTATGTATAAAGTAATGAGAATACAGGGAGGTATACTCACTTATGATGAACGCTGTATATATAACGTACTGAGAGTACAGGGGGGTGTACTGACTTATTCTGAACGCTGTATATATAACGTACTGTGAATACAGGGGTGTGTACTTACTTATGCTGAGCGCTGTATATATAACGTACTGAGAGTACAGGGGGGTGTACTTACTTATGCTGAGCGCTGTATATATAACGTACTGAGAGTACACGGGGGTGTACTCACTTATGCTGAGAGCTGTATGTATAATGTACTGAGAATACAGGGGGTGTACTGACTTATGCTGAACGCTGCATATATAACGTTCTGAGAATAAAGGGGGGTGTACTTACTAATGCTAAACGCTGTATGTATAAAGTACTGAGAATACAGGGGGGTGTACTTACTTATGCTGAACGCTGTATGTATAACGTACTGAGAATACAGGGGGGTGTACTGACTTATGCTGAACGCTGTATATAAAACGTACTGAGAATACAGGGGGGTGTACTCACTTATGCTGAACGCTGTATATATAAAGTATTGAGAGTACAGGGGGGTGTACTTACTTTTGCTGAGCGCTGTATGTATAAAGTACTAAGAATACAGGGGGTGTACTGACTTATGCAGAACGCTGTATGTATAATGACTGAGAATACAGGGGGGTGTACTCACTTATGCTGAACGCTGTATATATAACGTACTGAGAGTACAGGGGGGTGTACTGACTTATTCTGAACGCTGTATATATAACGTACTGAGAGTACAGGGGGGTGTACACACTTATGCTGAACGCTGTATATATAACGTACTGTGAATACAGGGGGGTGTACTTACTAATGCTAAACGCTGTATGTATAAAGTACTGAGAATAGAGGGGGGTGTACTTACTTATGCTGAACGCTGTATGTATAACGTACTGAGAATACAGGGGGGTGTATTGACTTATGCAGAACGCTGTATATAAAACGTACTGAGAAAACAGGGGGGTGTACTCACTTATGCTGAACGCTGTATATATAAAGTATTGAGAGTACAGGTGGGGTGTACTTACTTTTGCTGAGCGCTGTATGTATAAAGTACTAAGAATACAGGGGGTGTACTGACTTATGCTGAACGCTGTATGTATAATGACTGAGAATACAGGGGGGTGTACTCACTAATGCTGAACGCTGTATATATAACGTACTGAGAGTACAGGGGGGTGTACTTATGCTGAACGCTGTATATATAACGTACTGTGAATACAGGGGGGTGTACTTACTTACGCTGAGAGCTGTATGTATAATGTACTGAGAATACAGTGGGTGTACTGACTTATGCTGAACGCTGTATATATAATGTACTGAGAATACAGGGGAGTGTACTTACTTATGCTGAACGCTGTATATATAACGTACTGAGAATACAGGGGGGTGTACTTACTTATGCTGAACGCTGTATATATAACGTACTGAGAATACAGGGGGGGTGTACTCACTTATGCTGAACGCTGTATATATAACGTACTGAGAGTACGGGGGGGTGTACTCACTTATGCTGAACGCTGTATATATAACGTACTGTGAATACAGGGGGGTGTACTTACTTACGCTGAGAGCTGTATGTATAATGTACTGAGAATACAGGGGGTGTACTGACTTATGCTGAACGCTGCATATATAACGTTCTGAGAATGAAGGGGGGTGTACTTACTAATGCTAAACGCTGTATGTATAAAGTACTGAGAATACAGGGGGTGTACTGACTTATGCAGAACGCTGCATATATAACGTTCTGAGAATGAAGGGGGGTGTACTTACTAATGCTAAACGCTGTATGTATAAAGTACTGAGAATATAGGGGGGTGTACTCACTTATGCTGAACGCTGTATATATAACGTACTGAGAATACAGGGGGGGTGTACTCACTTATGCTGAACGCTGTATATATAACGTACTGAGAGTACGGGGGGGTGTACTTACTTTTGCTTAGCGCTGTATGTATAAAGTACTGAGAATACAGGGAGGTATACTCACTTATGCTGAACGCTGCATATATAACGTGCTGAGAAAACGGGGGTGTACTTACTCATGCTGAACGCTGTATATATAACGTACTGATAGTACAGGGGGGTGTACTGACTTATTCTGAACGCTGTATATATAACGTACTGATAGTACAGGGGGGTGTACACACTTATGCTGAACGCTGTATATATAACGTACTGTGAATACAGGGGTGTGTACTTACTTATGCTCAGCGCTGTATATATAACGTACTGAGAGTACAGGGGGGTGTACTTACTTATGCTGAGCGCTGTATATATAACGTACTGAGAGTACAGGGGGGTGTACTCACTTATGCTGAAGGCTGTATATATAATGTACTGAGAATACAGAGGGGTGTACTCACTTATGCTGAACGCTGTATATGTAATGTACTGTTAATACAGGGGGGGTGTACTTACTTATGCTGAGCGCTGTATAAATAACGTACTGAGAGTACAGGGGGGTGTACTTACTTATGCTGAACGCTGTATGTATAAAGTTCTGAGAATACAGGGGGTGTACTTACTTATGCTGAACGCTGCATATATAACGTACTGAGAATTCAGGGGGTGTACTTACTTATGCTGAACGCTGTATATATAACGTACTGAGAATACAGGGGGGTGTATTTACTTATGCTGAACGCTGTATGTATAACGTACTGAGAATACAGGGGGTGTACTTACTTATGCTGAGCGCTGTATGTATAAAGTTCTGAGAATACAGGGGGTGTACTTACTTATGCTGAACGCTGTATATATAACGTACTGAGAATACAGGGGGGTGTACTTACTTATGCTGAACGCTGTATGTATAACGTACTGAGAATACAGGGGGTGAACTTATGCTGAGAGCTGTAAGTATAAAGTATTGAGAATACAGGGGGTGTACTGACTTATGCTGAACGCTGCATATATAACGTACTGAGAATACAGGGGGGTGTACTTACTTATGCTGAACACTGTATATATAACGTACTGAGAGTACAGGGGGGTGTACTCACTTATGCTGAACGCTGTATATATAACGTACTGTGAATACAGGGGGGTGTACTTACTTATGCTGAGCGCTGTATATATAACGTACTGAGAGTACAGGGGGGTGTACTTACTTATGCTGAACGCTGTATATATAACGTACTGAGAGTTCATGGGGGTGTACTTACTTATGCTGAACACTGTATGTATAATGTACTGAGAGTACAGGGGGTGTACTTACTTATGCTGAACACTGCATGTATAATGTACTGAAAATACAGGGGGTGTACTCACTTATGCTGAACGCTGTATATATAACGTACTGAGAATACAGGGGGGTGTACTTACTTATGCTGAACGCTGTATATATAACGTACTGAGAGTACAGAGGGGTGTCCTTACTTATGCTGAACGCTGTATATATAACGTACTGAAAGTACAGGAGGTGTGCTTACTTATGCTGAACGCTGTATATATAATGTACTGAGAATACAGGGGGGTGTACTTACTTATGCTGAACGCTGTATATATAACGTACTGAGAATACAGGGGGGTGTATTTGTAGCACCCTGAGGATTCGGCTGCTACAGGAGTATTGCACCTCAACCCAGAGGTGTGATATTCCACTCCCGGGTAAGGATGGAGTGTGGATCTGAGCTCGGTCAGCTGCATGCACTACACACATCCCATTTCCGAGGAGCAGACCGACGGTACTCCCACTTAGAAATGTGCAGGTACAACCGAGTCTGTTCCTGGCTGGAGTGGGAGGGGGGTGGTACATCCCAAGTAGTGTAGGGGCAGATAGGGGGAGCAGCCTGGGTAAAGATAGGAGCTCATTGGGTGCTGGTCACCTGAGCTCACACATAGAGGGTGTATATAAGGTGGGCACCAACTAAGATCAGGGTCAGATGCAGAGAACAAGTCAGATGCAGAGAACAAGACAGCTGCAGAGGAGCAGACAGCAAGCAGAGAGGAAGTCAGCCTGCAGCAAGAGAGAGACCCTGAGTGAGAGAGGAGCAAAGAAGGAGTACCCAGAGGGGAAAACAGAGAGGACCCAAGAACCCAAATTAAAGCACTGGGTGAGGAGTCGGCACAGGGTACCGGAACCCAAGCTGGTGGGGGCAGAAAACACACCCTAGCCAGAGACCGGAGGCCGTGGGCAGCATCTGCCACGGCCACCCATCACATCCACCCCGAAGGCACACCACATGAAGGGTCAGGGAACCCAAGGCCAAGGGTGTCCCAACAGAAGGCCCGAGGGAGCTGGACCTAGGTGGATCCCTGGTGGGGACGGCCAGAGAACGGGACAGAAGGAGAGCTCAGGGCCACGCTCCGGACTTGTTTGGGGGTTGGCTGGATCCAGGACCTGGTGGACGCAGCACGGCTCGGGTGGTCACTCGGAGCTGGAGTGACCAGTACAACATCTGCAGTAAGTAAACACCCTTAACTGCACAACCCGACTCTGTCTTCATTGCCGTCTGCACTGCACCACCACAACCCCCATCCTCTGCACCTGTCCTCCCTGAGGCTATACCCCTCCCGTTGGGGGTTATCCCACCAAGCTGCGCACCCACCCTCAGCCTCAGCGGACCCTGCTGCAGCGGCGGCCACAGTGACCGCATCACAACGGGTGGCGTAGTCGACACAAAAGAACTCTTAATAACATCTGTAGGACTGCCACATAACACTGAGCTTGACGCCCTGGGCACGGGGCTGGGTCACAGCCGCTCGGAGACTACAACCCCCCATCTGATCCGGTGCCGGGTATTCCCCTCAAAAAGGAATATGTCCCAGGGGGCGCGTCAACTTTGGCGTAGTCGGCAGGATTACGTGCCCGCAACACCCGGGTACTGCGTGCCTGAAGAAAAGTGCAAGTTTACCTCAGAAAGAAGTCTCCCGCCGGTTCCGGAGGGTCCACGCCATCGGACCCCATCACAAGTCGTTTCCCGCCGATTGTCCGCCATTTCCAGCTTGTTCCCGCCATCTGCAGAGTTTCCCGCCACTGGGCGACGCTTCCCGCCAAAACCGCAGATTTCCCGCCTTGGAAGAGCAGCGGACGCCATTATGGGCGTGCCAAAGGAGGGCAAGAGGCCACCTCCCATCGTGGGCCAGGACAGAAAATGGTGCCAAAAGTGGAAACCGCCCCCACCAACAGAGACTGTGATGCTGGAGGTGTCTGTCAGCGTGAAAGAACTACCCCTGGAGCTGACAGTCACCGAGTTGCCCCGGGACCGCCCTCGAAGTGGGAGGAGACGAAAGGAGAGAACAAAGATGGGTGCCGCCTGGAGCAGTCTGGAGCGAGCGCACCCGGAGGCAAGAAGTCTAACGAGGAGTAGCGGCGAAGTTTACCCGGATATGGAGAGAAAGCAGAGCAGCACCGGCCCGCTGGCCAGGAGCCTGCTGGAAGAAGAGCAGAGCAGCACCGACCCGTTGGTCAGGAGCCTGCTGGACACCACGACCCCACTAGGCCTAGTGGAGGTCCTTGCACAGCTCCCCCGAGACCGGGAGTGTGCACAGACTGCCCTGGAGGGCCTCGCACGGAGGATGGCCCGGGTACAGCGCGAGATACTGGCGGAGTGGAGCCGGGAGATGACCCAGCAAGCTGAGACCAGTCAACGGAGCACGCTACCCTGGAAGAGGAAGCAGACCGCCTCTGAGGATGGCGCGGGAGGACCCAAGGCCGGAGACGGCGCCGAGAAGGGAGCCGAACGCATGGAGGCAGGTAAAGGGGACGCCTATACCCCAGGCCGAGAAACCGCCCACCTGCCCCAGCTCCCCGTCGCAGAGCCCGAAAGTCCCCCTGCTGTGCCCGTAGCCGCCGTGTCACCGCTATGGACTAGGCCCCGACCGGAAGCCGCCGCAGCGACCCCTGTGACGTCACGCGCCTCGACCCGGAGCGTGACAAAGCAGGAAATACCACCAGCCTGGTCGCAAGGCCTAGTACCCCCGGGCGCCGCATCACCAACAGCGCCCCCTACCTCCGCGGAGCCTCCGGCCTGGCCGCAAGGCCAGGTAGCCCAGGGTGCCGCCGTCCTAACGGTGCCCTTCACCTTCCAGGTGCCCCAGGCCTGGCCGCAAGGCCTGGGCAACCCGGGCGCCACCACCACCGCGCCCGCGCCCGTAAAACCAAGGGTGCTACACCTGGGGGAGGACTTGTTTAGCCAGCTCACATGGCCGGACGGGCGGCCCTTCATCTGGCCCGAAGGATACCATGAGCTGGAACGGCAGCAGAAACTAAGACCCCTGGATGAACCCCTGATTCCGGCTCCGAAGCCCGTGGCACGGATATCGCCCCCGCTAGCGGAAGCACAGTTTGAGTGGGACCCCACCGGAGAAGATCTAATGGGGTTCACTCAGGAAACTAGGGCAGCTGCAGCAGAGCGCGCTGAGTGTTGCCGACAGCAGCTCGAAGAGTTCGCGAGGGAGCGGAGAGAGAGGCGGGTCCGGGAACAACAGGCCCAAATAAGGAGCGCCGAGCAAAAGAGCCGGACCAGGAGGGACCCCCGTGCAGCGCACAGTCCCCGTACCACCGGGACTGTAATCAAGTTTAACCAGCAGCACGGGTGGGGCTTCATCAGAGACAACAACACCCTCGGCGACGTCTTTGTCACGCGCAGAGACGTGGAATCCCATCTGCCGGAGGGGCACAGAGGTCGTGACCTTTACATCGGGGACGAGGTCAACTTCACCCGGCACAAGTGTGCCAAAGGACCTTATGCCCTCCACGTGCACCGCCTGACGGAGGAGGAGTTGCAGTGCGGGGAGGAGGAGCAAGAGGACCCGGACGGGTCTGAAACTAGAGCCAAAGGTAACCAAAAAGCAAGAGCAGGAGGACGCCGTCGCTAAGGACAGCGAAGCAGGAGCTGTATATAGTTGCCCGTCGGGGCACAGTGAATTGAAACTGAAACCGTAAAATTGAAACTGTTGCTGCTAATATAGTCCCCGTTGGGACCAGCATGTGTGAACTGTTACCCGTTTAACCCCTAAATCCTACTGACCGAGGACTGAGAGCGGTCATTCCTCCCCAATACCTGGCCGAGGACTGAGAGCGGCCAACTTCCCCTGTAAATAGTTGCGCGTCCTAAAGCGCCCCCTACCGGTTTTATAGGAAAACCATTTTTCTAGAGAAACTGTCGCACTTTTCCCGGACACACGTTGCACAGTGTCCGGAGGAGGAACCTGAAACAAGAAACGACTACGAGAATGTTTATATGAAAAGTTTTATATGATGTTTTATATGTTTATGTTTATAAAAAAAAAAAAATGTATGTTTGGTGTTTTATGTCTTGCAGCCCGAGGACGTGCTGTGATTTACCAGGGGGGAATGTAGCACCCTGAGGATTCGGCTGCTACAGGAGTATTGCACCTCAACCCAGAGGTGTGATATTCCACTCCCGGGTAAGGATGGAGTGTGGATCTGAGCTCGGTCAGCTGCATGCACTACACACATCCCATTTCCGAGGAGCAGACCGACGGTACTCCCACTTAGAAATGTGCAGGTACAACCGAGTCTGTTCCTGGCTGGAGTGGGAGGGGGGTGGTACATCCCAAGTAGTGTAGGGGCAGATAGGGGGAGCAGCCTGGGTAAAGATAGGAGCTCATTGGGTGCTGGTCACCTGAGCTCACACATAGAGGGTGTATATAAGGTGGGCACCAACTAAGATCAAGGTCAGATGCAGAGAACAAGTCAGATGCAGAGAACAAGACAGCTGCAGAGGAGCAGACAGCAAGCAGAGAGGAAGTCAGCCTGCAGCAAGAGAGAGACCCTGAGTGAGAGAGGAGCAAAGAAGGAGTACCCAGAGGGGAAAACAGAGAGGACCCAAGAACCCAAATTAAAGCACTGGGTGAGGAGTCGGCACAGGGTACCGGAACCCAAGCTGGTGGGGGCAGAAAACACACCCTAGCCAGAGACCGGAGGCCGTGGGCAGCATCTGCCACGGCCACCCATCACATCCACCCCGAAGGCACACCACATGAAGGGTCAGGGAACCCAAGGCCAAGGGTGTCCCAACAGAAGGCCCGAGGGAGCTGGACCTAGGTGGATCCCTGGTGGGGACGGCCAGAGAACGGGACAGAAGGAGAGCTCAGGGCCACGCTCCGGACTTGTTTGGGGGTTGGCTGGATCCAGGACCTGGTGGACGCAGCACGGCTCGGGTGGTCACTCGGAGCTGGAGTGACCAGTACAACATCTGCAGTAAGTAAACACCCTTAACTGCACAACCCGACTCTGTCTTCATTGCCGTCTGCACTGCACCACCACAACCCCCATCCTCTGCACCTGTCCTCCCTGAGGCTATACCCCTCCCGTTGGGGGTTATCCCACCAAGCTGCGCACCCACCATCAGCCTCAGCGGACCCTGCTGCAGCGGCGGCCACAGTGACCGCATCACAACGGGTGGCGTAGTCGACACAAAAGAACTCTTAATAACATCTGTAGGACTGCCACATAACACTGAGCTTGACGCCCTGGGCACGGGGCTGGGTCACAGCCGCTCGGAGACTACAACTCCCCATCTGATCCGGTGCCGGGTATTCCCCTCAAAAAGGAATATGTCCCAGGGGGCGCGTCATATTTACTTATGCTGAACGCTGTATATATAACGTACTGTGAATACAGGGGGGTGTACTTACGCCGAGAGCTGTATGTATAATGTACTGAGAGTACAGGGGGTATACTTACTTATGCTGAACGCTGTATGTATAAAGTACTGAGAATACAGGGGGTGTACTGACTTATGCTGAACCCTGTATGTATAATGTACTGAGAGTAAAGGGGGGTGTACTTACTTATGCTGAACGCTGTATGTATAATGTACTGAGAATACAGGGGGTGTACTGACTTATGCTGAGCGTTGTATGTATAATGTACTGAGAGTACAGGAGGTGTACTTACTTATGCTGAACGCTGTATGTATAATGTACTGAGAATACAGGGGGTGTACTGACTTATGCTGAGCGCTGTATGTATAATGTACTGAGAGTACAGGGGGGTGTACTGACTTATGCTGAACGCAGTATGTATAACGTACTGAGAGTACAGGGGGGTGTACTCACTTATGCTGAGCGCTGTAGATGTAACGTACTGTGAATACAGGGGGGTGTACTCACTTTTGCTGAACGCTGTATATATAACGTACTGAGAATACAGGGGGGTGTACTTACTTACGCTGAGAGCTGTATGTATAATGTACTGAGAGTACAGGGGGTGTACTTACTTATGCTGAGCGCTGTATGTATAATGTACTGAGAGTACAGGGGGGTGTACTGACTTATGCTGAACCCTGTATGTATAATGTACTGAGAGTAAAGGGGGGTGTACTTACTTATGCTGAACGCTGTATGTATAATGTACTGAGAATACAGGGGGTGTACTGACTTATGCTGAGTGCTGTATGTATAATGTACTGAGAGTACAGGGGGGTGTACTGACTTATGCTGAACGCTGTATGTAAAACGTACTGAGAGTACAGGGGGGTGCACTCACTTATGCTGAGCGCTGTAGATGTAACGTACTCTGAATACAGGGGCGTGTACTCACTTATGCTGAGCGCTGTAGATGTATCGTACTGAGAGTACAGGGGGGTGTACTCACTTTTGCTGAGCACTGTATATATAACGTACTGAGGATACAGGGGGGTGTACTCACTTATGCTGAACGCTGAATGTATAACGTACTGAGGAAACAGGGGGGTATACTCACTTTTGCTGAACGCTGTATGTATAACGTACTGAGGATACAGGGGGGTGTACTCACTTATGCTGATCGCTGTATGTATAACGTACTGAGGATACAGGGGGGTGTACTCACTTATGCTGAACGCTGTATGTAAAACGTACTGAGGATACAGGGGGGTGTACTCACTTATGCTGAACGCTGTATGTATAACGTACTGAGGATACAGGGGGGTGTACTCACTTATGCTGAACGCTGTATATATAACGTACTGAGGATACAGGGGGGTGTACTCACTTATGCTGAACGCTGTATGTATAACGTACTGAGGATACAGGGGGGTGTACTCACTTATGCTGAACGCTGTATATATAACGTACTGAGGATACAGGGGGGTGTACTCACTTATGCTGAACGCTGTATATATAACGTACTGAGGATACAGGGGGGTGTACTTACTTATGCTGAACGCTGTATATATAACGTACTGAGGATACAGGTGTGTACTCACTTATGCTGAACGCTGTATGTATAACGTACAAAGGATACAGGGGGGTGTACTTACTTATGCTGAACGCTGTATATATAATGTACTGAGGATACAGGGGGGTGTACTCACTTATGCTGAGCGCTGTATGTATAACGTACTGAGGATACAGGGGGCTGTACTCACTTATGCTGAACGCTGTATGTATAACGTACTGAGAGTACAGGGGGGTGTACTTACTTATGCTGAACGCTGTATGTATAATGTACTGAGAATACAGGGGGGTGTACTCACTTATGCTGAACGCTGTATATATAACGTACTGAGAGTACAGGGGGGGTGTACTTACTTTTGCTGAGCGCTGTATGTATAAAGTACTGAGAATACAGGGAGGTGTACTCACTTATGCTGAACGCTGTATATATAACGTACTGAGAGTACAGGGGGGTGTACTGACTTATTCTGAACGCTGTATGTATAACGTACTGAGAGTACAGGGGGGTGTACACGCTTATGCTGAACGCTGTATATATAACGTACTGAGAGTACACGGGGGTGTACTCACTTATGCTGAGAGCTGTATGTATAATGTACTGAGAATACAGGGGGTGTACTGACTTATGCTGAACGCTGCATATATAACGTTCTGAGAATAAAGGGGGGTGTACTTACTAATGCTAAACGCTGTATGTATAAAGTACTGAGAATACAGGGGGGTGTACTTACTTATGCTGAACGCTGTATGTATAATGTACTGAGAATACAGGGGGGTGTACTCACTTATGCTGAACGCTGTATATATAACGTACTGAGAGTACAGGGGGGGTGTACTTACTTTTGCTGAGCGCTGTATGTATAAAGTACTGAGAATACAGGGAGGTGTACTCACTTATGCTGAACGCTGTATATATAACGTACTGAGAGTACAGGGGGGTGTACTGACTTATTCTGAACGCTGTATGTATAACGTACTGAGAGTACAGGGGGGTGTACACGCTTATGCTGAACGCTGTATATATAACGTACTGAGAGTACACGGGGGTGTACTCACTTATGCTGAGAGCTGTATGTATAATGTACTGAGAATACAGGGGGTGTACTGACTTATGCTGAACGCTGCATATATAACATTCTGAGAATAAAGGGGGGTGTACTTACTAATGCTAAACGCTGTATGTATAAAGTACTGAGAATACAGGGGGGTGTACTTACTTATGCTGAACGCTGTATATATAATGTACTGAGGATACAGGGGGGTGTACTCACTTATGCTGAGCGCTGTATGTATAACGTACTGAGGATACAGGGGGCTGTACTCACTTATGCTGAACGCTGTATGTATAACGTACTGAGAGTACAGGGGGGTGTACTTACTTATGCTGAACGCTGTATGTATAATGTACTGAGAATACAGGGGGGTGTACTCACTTATGCTGAACGCTGTATATATAACGTACTGAGAGTACAGGGGGGGTGTACTTACTTTTGCTGAGCGCTGTATGTATAAAGTACTGAGAATACAGGGAGGTGTACTCACTTATGCTGAACGCTGTATATATAACGTACTGAGAGTACAGGGGGGTGTACTGACTTATTCTGAACGCTGTATGTATAACGTACTGAGAGTACAGGGGGGTGTACACGCTTATGCTGAACGCTGTATATATAACGTACTGAGAGTACACGGGGGTGTACTCACTTATGCTGAGAGCTGTATGTATAATGTACTGAGAATACAGGGGGTGTACTGACTTATGCTGAACGCTGCATATATAACGTTCTGAGAATAAAGGGGGGTGTACTTACTAATGCTAAACGCTGTATGTATAAAGTACTGAGAATACAGGGGGGTGTACTTACTTATGCTGAACGCTGTATGTATAATGTACTGAGAATACAGGGGGGTGTACTCACTTATGCTGAACGCTGTATATATAACGTACTGAGAGTACAGGGGGGGTGTACTTACTTTTGCTGAGCGCTGTATGTATAAAGTACTGAGAATACAGGGAGGTGTACTCACTTATGCTGAACGCTGTATATATAACGTACTGAGAGTACAGGGGGGTGTACTGACTTATTCTGAACGCTGTATGTATAACGTACTGAGAGTACAGGGGGGTGTACACGCTTATGCTGAACGCTGTATATATAACGTACTGAGAGTACACGGGGGTGTACTCACTTATGCTGAGAGCTGTATGTATAATGTACTGAGAATACAGGGGGTGTACTGACTTATGCTGAACGCTGCATATATAACGTTCTGAGAATAAAGGGGGGTGTACTTACTAATGCTAAACGCTGTATGTATAAAGTACTGAGAATACAGGGGGGTGTACATACTTATGCTGAACGCTGTATGTATAACGTACTGAGAATACAGGGGGGTGTACTCACTTATGCTGAACGCTGTATATATAAAGTATTGAGAGTACAGGGGGGTGTACTTACTTTTGCTGAGCGCTGTATGTATAAAGTACTAAGAATACAGGGGGTGTACTGACTTATGCTGAACGCTGTATGTATAATGACTGAGAATACAGGGGGGTGTACTCACTTATGCTGAACGCTGTATATATGACGTACTGAGAGTACAGGGGGGTGTACTGACTTATTCTGAACGCTGTATATATAACGTACTGAGAGTACAGGGGGGTGTACACACTTATGCTGAACGCTGTATATATAACGTACTGTGAATACAGGGGGGTGTACTTACTAATGCTAAACGCTGTATGTATAAAGTGCT
Source organism: Phyllobates terribilis (assembly GCF_046119375.1). NCBI lineage: Eukaryota > Metazoa > Chordata > Amphibia > Anura > Dendrobatidae > Phyllobates > Phyllobates terribilis. The sequence continues at coordinate 14,672,468 of NW_027362769.1, read as the reverse complement.
GAGAAGACAGGGGGGTGTACTTACTTATGCTGAACGCTGTATGTATAACGTACTGAGAATACAGGGGGGTGTACTGACTTATGCAGAACGCTGTATATAAAACGTACTGAGAATACAGGGGGGTGTACTCACTTATGCTGAACGCTGTATATATAAAGTATTGAGAGTACAGGTGGGGTGTACTTACTTTTGCTGAGCGCTGTATGTATAAAGTACTAAGAATACAGGGGGTGTACTGACTTATGCTGAACGCTGTATGTATAATGACTGAGAATACAGGGGGGTGTACTCACTTATGCTGAACGCTGTATATATAACGTACTGAGAGTACAGGGGGTGTACTTACTTATGCTGAACGCTGTATGTATAATGTACTGAGAATACATGGGGGTGTACTCACTTATGCTGAAAGCTGTATACATAACGTACTGAGAGTACAGGGGGGGTGTACTTACTTTTGCTGAGCGCTGTATGTATAAAGTACTGAGAATACAGGGGGTGTACTGACTTATGCTGAACGCTGTATGTATAATGACTGAGAATACAGGGGGGTGTACTCACTTATGCTGAACGCTGTATATATAACGTACTGAGGATACAGGGGGGTGTACTTACTTATGCTGAACGCTGTATATATAACGTACTGAGGATACAGGGGGGTGTACTCACTTATGCTGAACGCTGTATGTATAACGTACAGAGGATACAGGGGGGTGTACTTACTTATGCTGAACGCTGTATATATAACGTACTGAGGATACAGGGGGGTGTACTCACTTATGCTGAGCGCTGTATGTATAACGTACTGAGGATACAGGGGAGTGTACTCACTTATGCTGAACGCTGTATGTATAACGTTCTAAGAGTACAGGGGGTGTACTTACTTATGCTGAACGCTGTATGTATAAAGTACTGAGAATACAGGGGTGTGTACTTACTTATGCTGAGCGCTGTATATATAACGTACTGAGAGTACAGGGGGGTGTACTTACTTTTGCTGAGCGCTGTATGTATAAAGTACTGAGAATACAGGGGGTGTACTGACTTATGCTGAACGCTGTATGTATAGTGACTGAGAATACAGGGGGGTGTACTCACTTATGCTGAACGCTGTATATATAACGTACTGAGGATACAGGGGGGTGTACTCACTTATGCTGAACGCTGTATGTATAACGTACAGAGGATACAGGGGGGTGTACTTACTTATGCTGAACGCTGTATATATAACGTACTGAGGATACAGGGGGGTGTACTCACTTATGCTGATCGCTGTATGTATAACGTACAGAGGATACAGGGGGGTGTACTTACTTATGCTGAACGCTGTATATATAACGTACTGAGGATACAGGGGGGTGTACTCACTTATGCTGAGCGCTGTATGTATAACGTACTGAGGATACAGGGGAGTGTACTCACTTATGCTGAACACTGTATATATAACGTACTGAGGATACAGGGGGCTGTACTCACTTATGCTGAACGCTGTATGTATAACGTTCTAAGAGTACAGGGGGGTGTACTTACTTATGCTGAACGCTGTATGTATAATGTACTGAGAATTCAGGGGGGTGTACTCACTTATGCTGAACGCTGTATATATAACGTACTGAGAGTACAGGGGGGGTGTACTTACTTTTGCTGAGCGCTGTATGTATAAAGTACTGAGAATACAGGGAGGTGTACTCACTTATGCTGAACGCTGTATATATAACGTACTGAGAGTACAGGGGGGTGTACTGACTTATTCTGAACGCTGTATATATAACGTACTGTGAATACAGGGGGGTGTACTTACTTCTGCTGAGCGCTGTATATATAACGTACTGAGAGTACAGGGGGGTGTACTTACTTATGCTGAGCTCTGTATATATAACGTACTGAGAGTACACGGGGGTGTACTCACTTATGCTGAGAGCTGTATGTATAATGTACTGAGAATACAGGGGGTGTACTGACTTATGCTGAACGCTGCATATATAACGTTCTGAGAATAAAGGGGGGTGTACTTACTAATGCTAAACGCTGTATGTATAAAGTACTGAGAATACAGGGGGGTGTACTTACTTATGCTGAACGCTGTATGTATAACGTACTGAGAATACAGGGGGGTGTACTGACTTATGCTGAACGCTGTATATAAAACGTACTGAGAATACAGGGGGGTGTACTCACTTATGCTGAACGCTGTATATATAATGTATTGAGAGTACAGGGGGGTGTACTGACTTATGCTGAACGCTGTATGTATAATGACTGAGAATACAGGGGGGTGTACTCACTTATGCTGAACGCTGTATATATAACGTACTGAGTGTACAGGGGGGTGTACACACTTATGCTGAACGCTGTATATATAACGTACTGTGAATACAGGGGGGTGTACTTACTAATGCTAAACGCTGTATGTATAAAGTACTGAGAATACAGGGGGGTGTACTCACTTATGCTGAACGCTGTATATATAAAGTATTGAGAGTACAGGTGGGGTGTACTTACTTTTGCTGAGCGCTGTATGTATAAAGTACTAAGAATACAGGGGGTGTACTCACTTATGCTGAACGCTGTATATATAATGTACTAAGAATACAGAGGGGTGTACTCACTTATGCTGAACGCTGTATATATAACGTACTGTTAATACAGGGGGGTGTACTTACTTATGCTGAGCGCTGTATAAATAACGTACTGAGAGTACAGGGGGGTGTACTTACTTATGCTGCACGCTGTATGTATAAAGTTCTGAGAATACAGGGGGTGTACTTACTTATGCTGAACGCTGTATATATAACGTACTGAGAATACAGGGGGTGTACTTACTTATGCTGAACGCTATATATATAACGTACTGAGAATACAGGGGGGTGTACTTACTTATGCTGAACGCTGTATGTATAACGTACTTATAATACAGGGGGTGTACTTACTTATGCTGAGCGCTGTATGTATAAAGTTCTGAGAATACAGGGGGTGTACTCACTTATGCTGAACGCTGCATATATAACGTACTGAGAATACAGGGGGGTGTACTTACTTATGCTGAACGCTGTATATATAACGTACTGAGAGTACAGGGGGGTGTACTTACTTATGCTGAACACTGTATGCATAATGTACTGAGAGTACAGGGGGTGTACTTACTTATGCTGAACACTGCATGTATAATGTACTGAGAATACAGGGGATGTACTCACTTATGCTGAACGCTGTATATATAACGTACTGTGAATACAGGGGTGTGTACTTACTTATGCTGAATGCTGTATGTATAACGTACTGAGAGTACAGGGGGTGTACACACTTATGCTGAACGCTGTATACATAACGTACTGAGAATACAGGGGGGTGTACTTACTTATGCTGAACACTGTATGTATAACGTACTGAGAATACAGGGGGTGAACTTACTTATGCTGAACACTGTATGTATAATGTACTGAGAATACAGCGGGTGTACTTACTTATGCTGAACGCTGTATATATAACGTACTGAGAATACAGTGCGGTGTACTTACTTATGCTGAACGTTGTATATATAACGTTCTGAGAGCACAGGGGGGTGTACTTACTTACGCTGAGAGTTGTATATATAACGTACTGAGATTCCAGGGGGGTGTACTTACTTATTCTGAACGCCTTATATATAATGTACTGAGAGTACAGGTGGGTGTACTTACTCATGCTGAACGCTGTAAATATAAGGTACTGAGAATACAGGGGGGTGTACTTACTTATGCTGAACGCTGTATTTATAACGTACTGAGAGTACAGAGGGGTGTACTTACTTATGCTGAACGCTGTATATATAACATACTGAGAGTACAGGGGGTGTGCTTTCTTATGCTGAACGCTGTATATATAATGTACTGAGAATACAGGGGGGTGTACTTACTTATGCTGAACGCTGTATATATAACGTACTGAGAATACAGGGGGTTGTATTTACTTATGCTGAACGCTGTATATATAACGTACTGTGAATACAGGGGGTGTACTTACGCTGAGAGCTGTATGTATAATATACTGAGAGAACAGGGGGTGTACTTACTTATGCTGAACGCTGTATGTATAAAGTTCTGAGAATACAGGGGGTGTAATGACTAATGCTGAACCCTGTATGTATAATGTACTGAGAGTAAAGGGGGGTGTACTTACTTATGCTGAACGCTGTATGTATAATGTACTGAGAATACAGGGGGTGTACTGACTTATGCTGAGCGCTGTAGATGTAACGTACTGTGAATACAGGGGGGTGTACTCACTTTTGCTGAACGCTGTATATATAACGTACTGAGAATACAGGGGGGTGTACTTACTTATGCTGAGAGCTGTATGTATAATGTACTGAGAGTACAGGGGGTGTACTTACTTATGCTGAACGCTGTATGTATAAAGTACTGAGAATACAGGGGGTGTACTGACTTATGCTGAACCCTGTATGTATAATGTACTGAGAATACAGGGGGTGTACTGACTTATGCTGAGCGTTGTATGTATAATGTACTGAGAGTAAAGGGGGGTGTACTGACTTGTTCCGAATGCTGTATATATAACGTACTGAGAGTACAGGGGGTGTACACACTTATGCTGAACGCTGTATATATAACGTACTGAGAATACAGGGGGATGTACTTACTTATGCTGAACACTGTATGTATAACGTACTGAGAATACAGGGGGTGAACTTACTTATGCTGAACACTGTATGTATAATGTACTGAGAATACAGCGGGTGTACTCACTTATGCTGAACGCTGTATATATAACGTACTGTGAATACAGGGGTGTGTACTTACTTATGCTGATCGCTGTATGTATAATGTACTGAGAGTACAGGGGGGTGTACTGAGTTATGCTGAACGCTGTATATATAATGTACTGAGAATACAGGGCGGTGTACTTACTTATGCTGAACGTTGTATATATAACGTTCTGAGAGTACAGGGGGGTGTATTTACTTACGCTCAAAGCTGTATATATAACGTACTGAGATTCCAGGGGGGTGTACTAACTTATTCTGAACGCCTTATATATAATGTACTGAGAGTAAAGGTGGGTGTACTTACTCATGCTGAACGCTGTATATATAACGTACTGAGAATTCAGGGGGGTGTACTTACTTATGCTGAACGCTGTATATATAACGTACTGAGAGTACAGAGGGGTGTACTTACTTATGCTGAACGCTGTATATATAACGTACTGAGAGTACAGGGGGTGTGCTTACTTATGCTGAACGCTGTATATACAGTCATATGAAAAAGTTTGGGCACCCCTATTAATCTTAAGCTTAATGTTTTATAAAAATTGGTGTTTTTGCAACAGCTATTTCAGTTTGATATATGTAATAACTGTTGGACACAGTAATGTTTCTGCCTTGAAATGAGGTTTATTGTGCTAACAGAAAATGTGCAATCTGCATTCAAACAAAATTTGACCGGTGCATAAGTATGGGCACCCTTATCATTTTCTTGTTTTAAATACTCCTGCCTACTTTTTACTGACTTACTAAAGCACTTTTTTTGGTTTTGTAACCTCATTGAGCTTTGAACTTTATAGCCAGGTGTATGCAATCATGAGAAAAGCTACTTAAAGTGGCCACTTGCAAGTTGTTCTCCTGTTTGAATCTCCTCTGAAGAGTGGCATCATGGGCTCCTCAAAACAACTGTCAAATGATCTGAAAACAAAGATTATTCAACATAGTTGTTCAGGGGAAGGATACAAAAAGCTGTCTCAGAGATTTAACCTGTCAGTTTCCACTGTGAGGAACATAGTAAGGAAATGGAAGAACATAGGGACAGTTCTTGTTAAGGCCAGAAGTGTCAGGACAAGAAAAACATCAGAAAGGCAGAGAAGAAGAATGGTGAGATCAGTCAAGGACAATCCTCAGACCACCTCCACAGAGCTGCAGCATCAACTTGCTGCAGATGGTGTCACTGTGCATCGGTCAACTATACAACGCACTTTGCACAAGGAGAAGCTGTATGGGAGAGTGATGCAAAAGAAGCCGTTTCTGCAAGTATGCACAAACAGAGTCGGCTGAGGTATGCAAAAGCACATTTGAAGAAGCCTATTTCTTTTTGGAAGAAGGTCCTGTGGACTGATGAAACCAAGATTGAGTTGTTTGGTCATACAAAAAGGCGTTATGCATGGTGGCAAAAAAACACAGCATTCCAAGAAAAACACTTGCTACCCACAGTAAAATTTGGTGGAGGTTCCATCATGCTTTGGGGCTGTGTGGTCAATGCCGGCACCGGGAATCTTGTTAAAGTTGAGGGACGCATGGATTCATCTCAGTATCAGCAGATTCTTGGCAATAGTGTTCAAGAATCAGTGATAAAGTTGAAGTTACGCAGTGGATGGATCTTTCAGCAAGACAATGATCCAAAACACCGCTCCAAATCTACTCAGGCATTCATGCAGAGGAACAATTACAATGTTCTGGAATGGCCATCCCAGTCCCCAGACCTGAATATCATTGAACATCTGTGGGATCATTTGAAGAGGCTGTCCATGCTCGGCGACCATCAAACTTAACTGAACTGGAATTGTTTTGTAAAGAGGAATGGTCAAAAATACCTTCATCCAGGATCCAGGAACTCATTAAAAGCTACAGGAAGCGACTAGAGGCTGTTATTTTTGCAAAAGGAGGATCTACTAAATATTAATGTCACTTTTCTGGTGAGGTGCCCATACTTATGCACCTGTCAAATTTTGTTTGAATGCAGATTGCACATTTTCTGTTAGTACAATAAACCTCATTTCAAGGCAGAAACATTACTGTATCCAACAGTTATTACATATATCAAACTGAAATGGCTGTTGCAAAAACACCAATTTTTATAAAACATTAAGCTTAAGATTAATAGGGGTGCCCAAACTTTTTCATATGACTGTATTATGTACTGAGAATACAGGGGGGTGTACTTACTTATGCTGAACGCTGTATATATAACGTACTGAGAATACAGGGGGGTGTATTTACTTATGCTGAACACTGTATATATAACGTACTGTGAATACAGGGGGGTGTACTTACTTACGCTGAGAGCTGTATGTATAATGTACTGAGAGTACAGGGGGTGTACTTACTTATGCTGAACGCTGTATGTATAAAGTACTGAGAATACAGGGGTGTACTGACTTATGCTGAACCCTGTATGTATAATGTACTGAGAGTAAAGGGGGGTGTACTTACTTATGCTGAACGCTGTATGTATAATGTACTGAGAATACAGGGAGTGTACTGACTTATGCTGAGCGTTGTATGTATAATGAACTGAGAGTACAGGGGGTGTACTTACTTATGCTGAACGCTGTATGTATAATGTACTGAGAATACAGGGGGTGGACTGACTTATGCTGAGCGCTGTATGTATAATGTACTGAGAGTACAGGGGGGTGTACTGACTTATGCTGAACGCTGTATGTATAACGTACTGAGAGTACAGGGGGGTGTACTCACTTATGCTGAATGCTGTATATATAACGTACTTAGAATACAGGGGGGTGTACTTAGTTACGCTGAGAGCTGTATGTATTATGTACTGAGAGTACAGGGGGTGTACTTACTTATGCTGAACGCTGTATGTATAAAGTACTGAGAATGCAGGGGGTGTACTGACTTATGCTGAACCCTGTATGTATAATGTACTGAGAGTAAAGGGGGGTATACTTACTTATGCTGAATGCTGTATGTATAATGTACTGAGAATACAGGGGGTGTACTGACTTATGCTGAACGTTGTATGTATAATGTACTGAGAGTACAGGGGGTGTACTTACTTATGCTGAACGCTGTATGTATAATGTACTGAGAATACAGGGGGTGTACTGACTTATGCTGAGCGCTGTAGATGTAACGTCCTGTGAATACAGGGGCGTGTACTCACTTATGCTGAGCGCTGTAGGTGTATCGTACTGAGAGTACAGGGGGGTGTACTCACTTTTGCTGAGCGCTGTATATATAACGTACTGAGGATACAGGGGGGTGTACTCACTTATGCTGAACGCTGTATGTATAACGTACTGAGGATACAGGGGGGTGTACTCACTTAGGCTGAGCGCTGTACGTATAACGTACTGAGGATACAGGGGGGTGTACTCACTTTTGCTGAGCGCTGTATGTATAACGTACTGAGGATACAGGGGGGTGTACTCACTTATGCTGAGCGCTGTATGTATAACATACTGAGGATACAGGGGGGTGTACTCACTTTTGCTGAGCGCTGTATGTATAACGTACTGAGGATACAGGGGGTGTACTCACTTATGCTGAACGCTGTATGTATAACGTACTGAGGATACAGGGGGGTGTACTTACTTATGCTGAAAGCTGTATATATAACGTACTGAGGATACAGGGGGGTGTACTCACTTATGCTGAGCGCTGTATGTATAACGTACTGAGGATACAGGGGGGTGTACTCACTTATGCTGAGCGCTGTATGTATAACATACTGAGGATACAGGGGGGTGTACTCACTTTTGCTGAGCGCTGTATGTATAACGTACTGAGGATACAGGGGGGAGTACTCACTTATGTTGAACGCTGTATGTATAACGTACTGAGGATACAGGGGGTGTACTCACTTATGCTGAACGCTGTATATATAACGTACTGAGGATACAGGGGGGTGTACTCACTTATGCTGAGCGCTGTATGTATAATGTACTGAGGATACAGGGGGGTGTACTCACTTATGCTGAGCGCTGTATGTATAACGTACTGAGGATACAGGGTGGTGTACTCACTTATGCTGAACACTGTATATATAACGTACTGAGGATACAAGGGGGTGTACTCACTTATGCTGAACGCTGTATGTATAACGTACTGAGAGTACAGGGGGGTGTACTTACTTAAGCTGAACGCTGTATATATAACGTACTGAGGATACAGGGGGGTGTACTCACTTATGCTGAGCGCTGTATGTATAACGTACTGAGGACACAGGGGGGTGTACTCACTTATGCTGAACGCTGTATGTATAACGTACTGAGGATACAGGGGGGTGTACTCACTTATGCTGAACGCTGTATGTATAACGTACTGAGGATACAGGGGGGTGTACTCACTTATGCTGATTTCTGTATATATAACGTATTGAGGATACAGGGGGGTGTACTCGCTTATGCTGAACGCTGTATGTATAACGTACTGAGTGTACAGGGGGGTGTACTTACTTAAGCTGAACGCTGTATGTATAAAGTACTGAGAATACAGGGGTGTACTGACTTATGCTGAACCCTGTATGTATAATGTACTGAGAGTAAAGGGGGGTGTACTTACTTATGCTGAACGCTGTATGTATAATGTACTGAGAATACAGGGAGTGTACTGACTTATGCTGAGCGTTGTATGTATAATGAACTGAGAGTACATGGGGGTGTACTTACTTATGCTGAACGCTGTATGTATAATGTACTGAGAATACAGGGGGTGGACTGACTTATGCTGAGCGCTGTATGTATAATGTACTGAGAGTACAGGGGGGTGTACTGACTTATGCTGAACGCTGTATGTATAACGTACTGAGAGTACAGGGGGGTGTACTCACTTATGCTGAATGCTGTATATATAACGTACTTAGAATACAGGGGGGTGTACTTACTTACGCTGAGAGCTGTATGTATTATGTACTGAGAGTACAGGGGGTGTACTTACTTATGCTGAACGCTGTATGTTTAAAGTACTGAGAATACAGGGGGTGTACTGACTTATGCTGAACCCTGTATGTATAATGTACTGAGAGTAAAGGGGGGTATACTTACTTATGCTGAATGCTGTATGTATAATGTACTGAGAATACAGGGGGTGTACTGACTTATGCTGAACGTTGTATGTATAATGTACTGAGAGTACAGGGGGTGTACTTACTTATGCTGAACGCTGTATGTATAATGTACTGAGAATACAGGGGGTGTACTGACTTATGCTGAGCGCTGTAGATGTAACGTCCTGTGAATACAGGGGCGTGTACTCACTTATGCTGAGCGCTGTAGGTGTATCGTACTGAGAGTACAGGGGGGTGTACTCACTTTTGCTGAGCGCTGTATATATAACGTACTGAGGATACAGGGGGGTGTACTCACTTATGCTGAACGCTGTATGTATAACGTACTGAGGATACAGGGGGGTGTACTCACTTATGCTGAGCGCTGTACGTATAACGTACTGAGGATACAGGGGGGTGTACTCACTTTTGCTGAGCGCTGTATGTATAACGTACTGAGGATACAGGGGGGTGTACTCACTTATGCTGAGCGCTGTATGTATAACATACTGAGGATACAGGGGGGTGTACTCACTTTTGCTGAGCGCTGTATGTATAACGTACTGAGGATACAGGGGGTGTACTCACTTATGCTGAACGCTGTATGTATAACGTACTGAGGATACAGGGGGGTGTACTTACTTATGCTGAAAGCTGTATATATAACGTACTGAGGATACAGGGGGGTGTACTCACTTATGCTGAGCGCTGTATGTATAACGTACTGAGGATACAGGGGGGTGTACTCACTTATGCTGAGCGCTGTATGTATAACATACTGAGGATACAGGGGGGTGTACTCACTTTTGCTGAGCGCTGTATGTATAACGTACTGAGGATACAGGGGGGAGTACTCACTTATGTTGAACGCTGTATGTATAACGTACTGAGGATACAGGGGGTGTACTCACTTATGCTGAACGCTGTATATATAACGTACTGAGGATACAGGGGGGTGTACTCACTTATGCTGAGCGCTGTATGTATAATGTACTGAGGATACAGGGGGGTGTACTCACTTATGCTGAGCGCTGTATGTATAACGTACTGAGGATACAGGGGGGTGTACTCACCTATGCTGTATGCTGAACACTGTATATATAACGTACTGAGGATACAAGGGGGTGTACTCACTTATGCTGAACGCTGTATGTATAACGTACTGAGAGTACAGGGGGGTGTACTTACTTAAGCTGAACGCTGTATATATAACGTACTGAGGATACAGGGGGGTGTACTCACTTATGCTGAGCGCTGTATGTATAACGTACTGAGGACACAGGGGGGTGTACTCACTTATGCTGAACGCTGTATGTATAACGTACTGAGGATACAGGGGGGTGTACTCACTTATGCTGAACGCTGTATGTATAACGTACTGAGGATACAGGGGGGTGTACTCACTTATGCTGATTTCTGTATATATAACGTATTGAGGATACAGGGGGGTGTACTCGCTTATGCTGAACGCTGTATGTATAACGTACTGAGTGTACAGGGGGGTGTACTTACTTAAGCTGAACGCTGTATATATAACGTACTGAGAGTACAGGGGGGTGTACTCACTTATGCTGAGCGCTGTAGATATAACGTACTGAGGATACAGGGGGGTGTACTCACTTATGCTGAACGCTGTATGAATAATGAACTGAGAGTACAGGGGGGTGTACTCACTTTTGCTGAGCGCTGTATGTATAACGTACTGAGGATACAGGGGGTGTACTCACTTATGCTAAGCGCTGTATGTATAACGTACTGAGGATATTGGGGGGTGTACTCACTTTTGCTGAGTGCTGTATGCATAACGTACTGAGGATACAGGGGGGTGTACTCACTTATGCTGAACGCTGTATGTATAACGTACTGAGGATACAGGGGTGTGTACTCACTTATGCTGAAAGCTGTATGTATAACGTACTGAGGATACAGGGGGTGTACTCACTTATGCTAAGCGCTGTATGTATAACGTACTGAGGATACAGGGGGGTGTACACACTTATGCCGAACGCTGTATGTATAACGTACCGAGGATACAGGGGGGTGTACTCACTTATGCTGAGCGCTGTATGTATAACGTACTGAGGATACAGGGGGGTGTACTTACTTATGCTGAACGCTGTATGTATAACGTACCGAGGATACAGGGGGGTGTACTCACTTATGCTGAGCGCTGTATGCATAACGTACTGAGGATACAGGGGGGTGTACTTACTTATGCTGAACGCTGTATGTATAACGTACCGAGGATACAGGGGGGTGTACTCACTTATGCTGAACGCTGTATGTATAACGTACCGAGGATACAGGAGGGTGTACTCACTTATGCTGAACGCTGTATGTATAACATACTGAGGATACAGGGGGGTGTACTCATTTATGCTGAACGCTGTATGTATAACGTACCGAGGATACAGGGGGGTGTACTCACTTATGCTGAGTGCTGTATGTATAACGTACTGAGAGTACAGGGGGGTGTACTTACTTAAGCTGAACGCTGTATATATAACGTACTAAGGGTACAGGGGGGTGTACTCACTTATGCTGAGCGCTGTATATATAACGTACTGAGGATACAGGGGGGTGTACTCACTTATGCTGATTGCTGTATATATAACGTATTGAGGATACAGGGGGGTGTACTCACTTATGCTGAACGCTGTATGTATAACGTACTGAGAGTACAGGGGGGTGTACTTACTTAAGCTGAACGCTGTATATATAACGTACTAAGGGTACAGGGGGGTGTACTCACTTATGCTGAGCGCTGTATGTATAACGTACTGAGGATACAGGGGGGTGTACTCACTTATGCTGAACGCTGTATGTATTACGTACTGAGTATATTGGGGGGTGTACTCACTTTTGCTGAGTGCTGTATGTATAACGTACTGAGGATACAGGGGGTGTATTCACTTATGCTAAGCGCTGTATGTATAACGTACTGAGGATACAGGGGGGTGTACTCACTTATGCTGAGCGCTGTATGTATAACGTACTGAGGATAAAGGGGGGTGTACTTACTTATGCTGAACGCTGTATATATAATGTACTGAGAGTACAGGGGGTGTACTCACTTATGCTGAATGCTGTATATATAACATACTGAGGATACAGGGGGGTGTACTCACATATGCTGATTGCTGTATATATAACGTATTGAGGATACAGGGGGGTGTACTCACTTATGCTGATTGCTGTATATATAACGTATTAAGGATACAGGGGGGTGTACTCACTTATGCTGAACGCTGTATGTATAACGTACTGAGAGTACAGGGGGGTGTACTTACTTAAGCTGAATGCTGTATATATAACGTACTGAGAGTACAGGGGGGTGTACTCACTTATGCTGAGCGCTGTATGTATAACGTACTGAGGATACAGGGGGGTGTACTCAATTATGCTGAACGCTGTATATATAATGAACTGAGAGTACAGGGGGGTGTACTCACTTTCGATGAGCGCTGTATGTATAACGTACTGAGGATACAGGGGGGTGTATTCACTTATGCTGAACGCTGTATGTATTACGTACTGAGGATATTGGGGGGTGTACTCACTTTTGCTGAGTGCTGTATGTATAACGTACTGAGGATACAGGGGGGTGTACTCACTTATGCTGAACGCTGTATGTATAACGTACTGAGGATACAGGGGGGTGTACTCACTTATGCTGAACGCTGTATGTATAACGTACTGAGGATACAGGGGGTGTACTCACTTATGCTAAGCGCTGTATGTATAACGTACTGAGGATACAGGGGGGGTGTACTCACTTATGCTGAACGCTGTATGTATAACGTACTGAGGATACAGGGGTGTACTCACTTATGCTGAACGCTGTATGTATTATGTACTGAGGATACATGGGGGTGTACTCACTTATGCTGAACGCTGTATGTATAACGTACTGAGGATACAGGGGGGTGTACTCTCTTATGCTGAGCGCTGTATGTATAACGTACTGAGGATACAGGGGGGTGTACTCACTTATGCTGAGCGTTGTATGTATAACGTACCGAGGATACAGGGGGGTGTACTCACTTATGCTGAACGCTGTATGTATAACGTACCGAGGATACAGGAGGGTGTACTCACTTATGCTGAACGCTGTATGTATAACGTACTGAGGATACAGGGGGGTGTACTCATTTATGCTAAATGCTGTATGTATAACGTACCGAGGATACAGGGGGGTGTACTCACTTATGCTGAGCGCTGTATGTATAACGTACTGAGGATAAAGGGGGGTGTACTTACTTATGCTGAACGCTGTATATATAATGTACTGAGAGTACAGGGGGTGTACTCACTTATGCTGAACGCTGTATATATAACGTACTGAGGATACAGGGGGGTGTACTCACTTATGCTGAGCGCTGTGTGTATAACGTACTGAGGATACAGGGGGGTATACTCACTTATGCTGAGCGCTGTATGTATAAAGTACTGAGGATACAGGGGGGTGTACTCACTTATGCTGAGCTCTGTATGTATAACGTACTGAGGATACAGGGTGTGTACTCACTTATGCTGAGCTCTGTATGTATAACGTACTGAGGATACAGGGTGTGTACTCACTTATGCTGAGCTCTGTATGTATAACGTACTGAGGATACAGGGGGTGTACTCACTTATGCTTAGCTCTGTATGTATAACGTACTGAGGATACAGGGTGTGTACTCACTTATGCTAAGCGCTGTATGTATAACATACTGAGGATACAGGGGGTGTACTCACTTATGCTGAGCGCTGCATGTATAACGTACTGAGGATACAGGGGGGTGTACTCATTTATGCTGAACGCTGTATGCATAACGTACCGAGGATACAGGGGGGTGTACTCACTTATGCTGAGCGCTGTATGTATAACGTACTGAGGATACAGGGGGGTGTACTTACTTATGCTGAACGCTGTATGTATAACGTACTGAGAGTACAGGGGGTGTACTCACTTATGCTGAACGCTGTATATATAACGTACTGAGGATAAAGGGGGGTGTACTCACTTATGCTTAGCGCTGTATATATAACGTACTGAGAATACAGGGGGGTGTACTCAATTATGCTGAGCGCTGTATGTATAATGTACTGAGGATACAGGGGGGTGTACTCACTTATGCTGAACGCTGTATATATAACGTACTGAGGATACAGGGGGTGTACTCTCTTATGCTGAGCGCTGTATGTATAATGTACTGAGAGTACAGGGGGTGTACTCACTTATGCTGAGCGCTGCATATATAACGTACTGAGGATACAGGGGGGTGTACTCACTTATGCTGAGCGCTGTGTGTATAACGTACTGAGGATACAGGGGGGTGTACTCACTTATGCTGAGCACTGTATGTATAAAGTACTGAGGATACAGGGGGGTGTACTGAATTACGCTGAGCGCTGTATGTATAACGTACTGAGGATACAGGGGGGTGTACTCACTTATGCTGAACGCTGTATGTATAATGTACTGAGGATACAGGGTGTGTACTCACTTATGCTAAGAGCTGTATGTATAACGTACTGTGAATACAGAGGGTGTACTCACTTATGTTGAGCGCTGTATATATAACGTACTGAGGATACAGGGGGGTGTACTCACTTATGCTGAGCGCTGTATGTATAACGTACTGAGGATACAGGGTGGTGTACTCATTTATGCTGAACGCTGTATGTATAAAGTACCGAGGATACAGGGGGGTGTACTCACTTATGCTGAACGCTGTATGTATAACGTACTGAGGATACAGGGTGGTGTTCTCATTTATGCTGAACGCTGTATGTATAAAGTACCGAGGATACAGGGGGGTGTACTCACTTATGCTAAGCGCTGTATGTATAACGTACTTTGAATACAGGGGGTGTACTCACTTATGTTGAGCGCTGTATATATAACGTACTGAGGATACAGGGGGGTGTACTCACTTATGCTGAGCGCTGTATGTATAACGTACTGAGGATACAGGGTGGTGTACTCATTTATGCTGAACGCTGTATGTATAAAGTACCGAGAATACAGGGGGTGTACTTACTTATGCTGAACGCTGTATGTATAACGTACTGAGGATACAGGGGGGTGTACTCACTTATGCTGAGCGCTGTATGTATAACGTACTGAGGATACAGGGGGGTGTACTTACTTATGCTGAACGCTGTATGTATAACGTACTGAGAGTACAGGGGGTGTACTCACTTATGCTGAACGCTGTATATATAACGTACTGAGGATACAGGGGGGTGTACTCACTTATGCTGAGCGCTGTATATATAACGTACTGAGTATACAGGGGGGTGTACTCACTTATGCTGAGCGCTGTATGTATAATGTACTGAGGATACAGGGGGGTGTACTCACTTATGCTGAACGCTGTATATATAACGTACTGAGGATACAGGGGGTGTACTCACTTATGCTGAGCGCTGTATATATAACGTACTGAGGATACAGGGGGGTGTACTCACTTATACTGAGCGCTGTGTGTATAACGTACTGAGGATACAGGGGGGTGTACTCACTTATGCTAAGCGCTGTATGTATAACGTACTGAGAAAACAGGGGGGTGTACTCACTTACGCTGAGCGCTGTATGTATAAGGTACTGAGGATACAGGGGGGTGTACTCACTTATGCTGAGCGCTGTATGTATAATGTACTGAGAATACAGGGGGGTGTACTCACTTATGCTGAGCGCTGTATGTATAACGTACTGAGAATACAGGGGCTGTACTCACGCTGAGCGCTGTATGTATAACGTACTGAGAATATAGGGGGGTGTACTCACTTACGCTGAGCGCTGTATGTATAATGTACTGAGAATATAGGGGGGTGTACTCACTTATGCTGAGCGCTGTATGTATAACGTACTGAGAATACAGGGGGGTGTACTCATTTACGCTGAGCGCTGTATGTATAACGTACTGAGAATACAGGGGGGTGTACTCACTTACGCTGAGCGCTGTATGTATAATGTACTGAGAATACAGGGGGGTGTACTCACTTATGCTGAGCGCTGTATGTATAACGTACTGAGAATACAGGGGGGTGTACTCACTTACGCTGAGCGCTGTATGTATAATGTACTGAGAATACAGGGGGGTGTACTAACTTATGCTGAGAGCTGTATGTATAACGTACTGAGAATACAGGGGCTGTACTCACGCTGAGCGCTGTATGTATAACGTACTGAGAATATAGGGGGGTGTACTCACTTACGCTGAGCGCTGTATGTATAATGTACTGAGAATATAGGGGGGTGTACTCACTTATGCTGAGCGCTGTATGTATAACGTACTGAGAATACAGGGGGGTGTACTCATTTACGCTGAGCGCTGTATGTATAACGTACTGAGAATACAGGGGGGTGTACTCACTTACGCTGAGCGCTGAATGTATAATGTACTGAGAATACAGGGGGGTGTACTCACTTATGCTGAGCGCTGTATGTATAACGTACTGAGAATACAGGGGGGTGTACTCACTTACGCTGAGCGCTGTATGTATAATGTACTGAGAATACAGGGGGGTGTACTCACTTATGCTGAGAGTTGTATGTATAACGTACTGAGAATACAGGGGGGTGTACTCACTTATGCTGAACACTGTATGTATAACGTACTGAGGATACAGGGGGGTGTACTCACTTACGCTGAGCGCTGTATGTATAACGTATTGAGAATACAGGGGGGTGTACTCACTTATGCTGAACACTATGTATAACGTACTGAGGATACAGGGGGCTGTACTCACTTATGCTGAACGCTGTATATATAACGTACTGAGGATACAGGGGGTGTACTCTCTTATGCTGAGCGCTGTATGTATAATGTACTGAGAGTACAGGGGGTGTACTCACTTATGCTGAGCGCTGTATATATAACGTACTGAGGATACAGGGGGGTGTACTCACTTATGCTGAGCGCTGTGTGTATAACGTACTGAGGATACAGGGGGGTGTACTCACTTATGCTAAGCACTGTATGTATAAAGTACTGAGGATACAGGGGGGTGTACTCAATTACGCTGAGCGCTGTATGTATAACGTACTGAGGATACAGGGGGGTGTACTCACTTATGCTGAACGCTGTATGTATAACGTACTGAGGATATTGGGGGGTGTACTCACTTTTGCTGAGTGCTGTAGGTATAACGTACTGAGGATACAGGGGGGTGTACTCACTTATGCTGAACGCTGTATGTATAACGTACTGAGGATACAGGGGGTGTACTCACTTATGCTGAACGCTGTATGTATAACGTACTGAGGATACAGGGGGTGTACTCACTTATGCTAAGCGCTGTATGTATAACGTACTGAGGATACAGGGGGGTGTACTCACTTATGCTGAACGCTGTATGTATAACGAACTGAGGATACAGGGGTGTACTCACTTATGCTGAACGCTGTATGTATTATGTACTGAGGATACATGGGGGTGTACTCACTTATGCTGAACGCTGTATGTATAACGTACTGAGGATACAGGGGGGGTGTACTCTCTTATGCTGAGCGCTGTATGTATAACGTACTGAGGATACAGGGGGGTGTACTCACTTATGCTGAGCGTTGTATGTATAACGTACCGAGGATACAGGGGGGTGTACTCACTTATGCTGAACGCTGTATGTATAACGTACCGAGGATACAGGAGGGTGTACTCACTTATGCTGAACGCTGTATGTATAACGTACTGAGGATACAGGGGGGTGTACTCATTTATGCTAAACGCTGTATGTATAACGTACCGAGGATACAGGGGGGTGTACTCACTTATGCTGAGCGCTGTATGTATAACGTACTGAGGATAAAGGGGGGTGTACTTACTTATGCTGAACGCTGTATATATAATGTACTGAGAGTACAGGGGGTGTACTCACTTATGCTGAACGCTGTATATATAACGTACTGAGGATACAGGGGGGTGTACTCACTTATGCTGAGCGCTGTGTGTATAACGTACTGAGGATACAGGGGGGTATACTCACTTATGCTGAGCGCTGTATGTATAAAGTACTGAGGATACAGGGGGGTGTACTCACTTATGCTGAGCTCTGTATGTATAACGTACTGAGGATACAGGGGGTGTACTCACTTATGCTGAGCTCTGTATGTATAACGTACTGAGGATACAGGGTGTGTACTCACTTATGCTGAGCTCTGTATGTATAACGTACTGAGGATACAGGGGGTGTACTCACTTATGCTTAGCTCTGTATGTATAACGTACTGAGGATACAGGGTGTGTACTCACTTATGCTAAGCGCTGTATGTATAACATACTGAGGATACAGGGGGTGTACTCACTTATGCTGAGCGCTGCATGTATAACGTACTGAGGATACAGGGGGGTGTACTCATTTATGCTGAACGCTGTATGCATAACGTACCGAGGATACAGGGGGGTGTACTCACTTATGCTGAGCGCTGTATGTATAACGTACTGAGGATACAGGGGGGTGTACTTACTTATGCTGAACGCTGTATGTATAACGTACTGAGAGTACAGGGGGTGTACTCACTTATGCTGAACGCTGTATATATAACGTACTGAGGATAAAGGGGGGTGTACTCACTTATGCTGAGCGCTGTATATATAACGTACTGAGAATACAGGGGGGTGTACTCAATTATGCTGAGCGCTGTATGTATAATGTACTGAGGATACAGGGGGGTGTACTCACTTATGCTGAACGCTGTATATATAACGTACTGAGGATACAGGGGGTGTACTCTCTTATGCTGAGCGCTGTATGTATAATGTACTGAGAGTACAGGGGGTGTACTCACTTATGCTGAGCGCTGTATATATAACGTACTGAGGATACAGGGGGGTGTACTCACTTATGCTGAGCGCTGTGTGTATAACGTACTGAGGATACAGGGGGGTGTACTCACTTATGCTGAGCACTGTATGTATAAAGTACTGAGGATACAGGGGGGTGTACTGAATTACGCTGAGCGCTGTATGTATAACGTACTGAGGATACAGGGGGGTGTACTCACTTATCCTGAACGCTGTATGTGTAATGTACTGAGGATACAGGGTGTGTACTCACTTATGCTAAGAGCTGTATGTATAACGTACTGTGAATACAGAGGGTGTACTCACTTATGTTGAGCGCTGTATATATAACGTACTGAGGATACAGGGGGGTGTACTCACTTATGCTGAGCGCTGTATGTATAACGTACTGAGGATACAGGGTGGTGTACTCATTTATGCTGAATGCTGTATGTATAAAGTACCGAGGATACAGGGGGGTGTACTCACTTATGCTGAACGCTGTATGTATAACGTACTGAGGATACAGGGTGGTGTACTCATTTATGCTGAACGCTGTATGTATAAAGTACCGAGGATACAGGGGGGTGTACTCACTTATGCTAAGCGCTGTATGTATAACGTACTTTGAATACAGGGGGTGTACTCACTTATGTTGAGCGCTGTATATATAACGTACTGAGGATACAGGGGGGTGTACTCACTTATGCTGAGCGCTGTATGTATAACGTACTGAGGATACAGGGTGGTGTACTCATTTATGCTGAACGCTGTATGTATAAAGTACCGAGAATACAGGGGGTGTACTTACTTATGCTGAACGCTGTATGTATAACGTACTGAGGATACAGGGGGGTGTACTCACTTATGCTGAGCGCTGTATGTATAACGTACTGAGGATACAGGGGGGTGTACTTACTTATGCTGAACGCTGTATGTATAACGTACTGAGAGTACAGGGGGTGTACTCACTTATGCTGAACGCTGTATATATAACGTACTGAGGATACAGGGGGGTGTACTCCCTTATGCTGAGCGCTGTATATATAACGTACTGAGTATACAGGGGGGTGTACTCACTTATGCTGAGCGCTGTATGTATAATGTACTGAGGATACAGGGGGGTGTACTCACTTATGCTGAACGCTGTATATATAACGTACTGAGGATACAGGGGGTGTACTCACTTATGCTGAGCGCTGTATATATAACGTACTGAGGATACAGGGGGGTGTACTCACTTATACTGAGCGCTGTGTGTATAACGTACTGAGGATACAGGGGGGTGTACTCACTTATGCTAAGCGCTGTATGTATAACGTACTGAGAAAACAGGGGGGTGTACTCACTTACGCTGAGCGCTGTATGTATAAGGTACTGAGGATACAGGGGGGTGTACTCACTTATGCTGAGCGCTGTATGTATAATGTACTTAGAATACAGGGGGGTGTACTCACTTATGCTGAGCGCTGTATGTATAACGTACTGAGAATACAGGGGCTGTACTCACGCTGAGCGCTGTATGTATAACGTACTGAGAATATAGGGGGGTGTACTCACTTACGCTGAGCGCTGTATGTATAATGTACTGAGAATATAGGGGGGTGTACTCACTTATGCTGAGCGCTGTATGTGTAACGTACTGAGAATACAGGGGGGTGTACTCATTTACGCTGAGCGCTGTATGTATAACGTACTGAGAATACAGGGGGGTGTACTCACTTACGCTGAGCGCTGTATGTATAATGTACTGAGAATACAGGGGGGTGTACTCACTTATGCTGAGCGCTGTATGTATAACGTACTGAGAATACAGGGGGGTGTACTCACTTACGCTGAGCGCTGTATGTATAATGTACTGAGAATACATCGGGGTGTACTCACTTATGCTGAGAGCTGTATGTATAACGTACTGAGAATACAGGGGGGTGTACTCACTTATGCTGAACACTGTATGTATAACGTACTGAGGATACAGGGGGGTGTACTCACTTATGCTGAGCGCTGTATGTATAATGTACTGAGAATACAGGGGGGTGTACTCACTTATGCTGAGCGCTGTATGTATAACGTACTGAGAATACAGGGGCTGTACTCACGCTGAGCGCTGTATGTATAACGTACTGAGAATATAGGGGGGTGTACTCACTTACGCTGAGCGCTGTATGTATAATGTACTGAGAATATAGGGGGGTGTACTCACTTATGCTGAGCGCTGTATGTATAACGTACTGAGAATACAGGGGGGTGTACTCATTTACGCTGAGCGCTGTATGTATAACGTACTGAGAATACAGGGGGTGTACTCACTTACGCTGAGCGCTGTATGTATAATGTACTGAGAATACAGGGGGGTGTACTCACTTATGCTGAGCGCTGTATGTATAACGTACTGAGAATACAGGGGGGTGTACTCACTTACGCTGAGCGCTGTATGTATAATGTACTGAGAATACAGGAGGGTGTACTCACTTATGCTGAGAGCTGTATGTATAACGTACTGAGAATACAGGGGGTGTACTCACTTATGCTGAACACTGTATGTATAACGTACTGAGGATACAGGGGGGTGTACTCACTTACGCTGAGCGCTGTATGTATAACGTATTGAGAATACAGGGGGGTGTACTCACTTATGCTGAACACTGTATGTATAACGTACTGAGGATACAGGGGGCTGTACTCACTTATGCTGAAGGCTGTATATATAACGTACTGAGGATACAGGGGGTGTACTCTCTTATGCTGAGCGCTGTATGTATAATGTACTGAGAGTACAGGGGGTGTACTCACTTATGCTGAGCGCTGTATATATAACGTACTGAGGATACAGGGGGGTGTACTCACTTATGCTGAGCGCTGTGTGTATAACGTACTGAGGATACAGGGGGGTGTACTCACTTATGCTAAGCACCGTATGTATAAAGTACTGAGGATACAGGGGGGTGTACTCAATTACGCTGAGCGCTGTATGTATAACGTACTGAGGATACAGGGGGGTGTACTCACTTATGCTGAACGCTGTATGTATAACGTACTGAGGATACAGGGTGTGTACTCACTTATGCTAAGCGCTGTATGTATAACGTACTGTGAATACAGGGGGTGTACTCACTTATGTTGAGCGCTGTATATATAACGTACTGAGGATACAGGGGGGTGTACTCACTTATGCTGAGCGCTGTATGTATAACGTACTGAGGATACAGGGTGGTGTACTCATTTATGCTGAACGCTGTATGTATAAAGTACCGAGGATACAGGGGGGTGTACTCACTTATGCTGAACGCTGTATGTATAACTTACTGAGGATACAGGGTGGTGTACTCATTTATGCTGAACGCTGTATGTATAAAGTACCGAGGATACAGGGGGGTGTACTCACTTATGCTAAGCGCTGTATGTATAACGTACTGTGAATACAGGGGGTGTACTCACTTATGTTGAGCGCTGTATATATAACGTACTGAGGATACAGGGGGGTGTACTCACTTATGCTGAACGCTGTATGTATAAAGTACCGAGAATACAGGGGGTGTACTTACTTATGCTGAACGCTGTATGTATAACGTACTGAGGATACAGGGGGGTGTACTCACTTATGCTGAGCGCTGTATGTATAACGTACTGAGGATACAGGGGGGTGTACTTACTTATGCTGAACGCTGTATATATAACGTACTGAGGATACAGGGGGGTGTACTCACTTATGCTGAGCGCTGTATATATAATGTACTGAGGATACAGGGGGGTGTACTCACTTATGCTGAACGCTGTTTATATAACGTACTGAGGATACAGGGGGTGTACTCACTTATGCTGAGCGCTGTATGTATAACGTACTGAGGATACAGGGGGGTGTACTTACTTATGCTGAACGCTGTATGTATAACGTACTGAGAGTACAGGGGGGTGTACTCACTTATGCTGAACGCTGTATATATAATGTACTGAGGATACAGGGGGTGTACTCACTTATGCTGAGCGCTGTATATATAACGTACTGAGGATACAGGGGGGTGTACTCACTTATCCTGAACGCTGTATGTATAACGTACTGAGGATACAGGGGGGTGTACTCACTTATGCTGAGCGCTGTATGTATAATGTACTGAGAATACAGGGGGGTGTACTCACTTATGCTGAGCGCTGTATGTATAACGTACTGAGAATACAGGGGGGTGTACTCACGCTGAGCGCTGTATGTATAACGTACTGAGAATACAGGGGGGTGTACTCACGCTGAGCGCTGTATGTATAACGTACTGAGAATACAGGGGGGTGTACTCACGCTGAGCGCTGTATATATAACGTACTGAGGATACAGGGGGGTGTACTCACTTATGCTGAGCGCTGTGTGTATAACGTACTGAGGATACAGGGGGGTGTACTCACTTATGTTAAGCGCTGTATGTATAACGTACTGAGAAAACAGGGGGGTGTACTCACTTACGCTGAGCGCTGTATGTATAACGTACTGAGGATACAGGGGGGTGTACTCACTTATGCTGAGCGCTGTATGTATAATGTACTGAGAATACAGGGGGGTGTACTCACTTATGCTGAACGCTGTTTGTATAACGTACTGAGGATACAGGGGGGTGTACTCACTTATGCTGAGCGCTGTATGTATAATGTACTGAGAATAGAGGGGGGTGTACTCACTTATGCTGAGCGCTGTATGTATAACGTACTGAGAATACAGGGGGGTGTACTCACGCTGAGCGCTGAATGTATAACGTACTGAGAATACAGGGGGGTGTACTCACTTATGCTGAGCGCTGTATGTATAACGTACTGAGAATACAGGGGGGTGTACTCACTTATGCTGAACGCTGTATGTATAACGTAATGAGGATACAGGGGGGTGTACTCACTTATGTTAAGCGCTGTATGTATAACGTACTGAGAAAACAGGGGGGTGTACTCACTTATGCTGAGCGCTGTATGTATAACGTACTGAGAATACAGGGGGGTGTACTCACTTATGCTGAGCGCTGTATGTATAATGTACTGAGAATACAGGGGGGTGTACTCACGCTGAGCGCTGTATATATAACGTACTGAGGATACAGGGGGGTGTACTCACTTATGCTGAGCGCTGTGTGTATAACGTACTGAGGATACAGGGGGGTGTACTCACTTATGTTAAGCGCTGTATGTATAACGTACTGAGGATACAGGGGGGTGTACTTACTTATGCTGAACGCTGTATGTATAACGTACTGAGAGTACAGGGGGGTGTACTCACTTATGCTGAACGCTGTATATATAATGTACTGAGGATACAGGGGGTGTACTCACTTATGCTGAGCGCTGTATATATAACGTACTGAGGATACAGGGGGGTGTACTCACTTATCCTGAACGCTGTATGTATAACGTACTGAGGATACAGGGGGGTGTACTCACTTATGCTGAGCGCTGTATGTATAATGTACTGAGAATACAGGGGGGTGTACTCACTTATGCTGAGCGCTGTATGTATAACGTACTGAGAATACAGGGGGGTGTACTCACGCTGAGCGCTGTATGTATAACGTACTGAGAATACAGGGGGGTGTACTCACGCTGAGCGCTGTATGTATAACGTACTGAGAATACAGGGGGGTGTACTCACGCTGAGCGCTGTATATATAACGTACTGAGGATACAGGGGGGTGTACTCACTTATGCTGAGCGCTGTGTGTATAACGTACTGAGGATACAGGGGGGTGTACTCACTTATGTTAAGCGCTGTATGTATAACGTACTGAGAAAACAGGGGGGTGTACTCACTTACGCTGAGCGCTGTATGTATAACGTACTGAGGATACAGGGGGGTGTACTCACTTATGCTGAGCGCTGTATGTATAATGTACTGAGAATACAGGGGGGTGTACTCACTTATGCTGAACGCTGTTTGTATAACGTACTGAGGATACAGGGGGGTGTACTCACTTATGCTGAGCGCTGTATGTATAATGTACTGAGAATAGAGGGGGGTGTACTCACTTATGCTGAGCGCTGTATGTATAACGTACTGAGAATACAGGGGGGTGTACTCACGCTGAGCGCTGTATGTATAACGTACTGAGAATACAGGGGGGTGTACTCACTTATGCTGAGCGCTGTATGTATAACGTACTGAGAATACAGGGGGGTGTACTCACTTATGCTGAACGCTGTATGTATAACGTAATGAGGATACAGGGGGGTGTACTCACTTATGTTAAGCGCTGTATGTATAACGTACTGAGAAAACAGGGGGGTGTACTCACTTATGCTGAGCGCTGTATGTATAACGTACTGAGAATACAGGGGGGTGTACTCACTTATGCTGAGCGCTGTATGTATAATGTACTGAGAATACAGGGGGGTGTACTCACGCTGAGCGCTGTATATATAACGTACTGAGGATACAGGGGGGTGTACTCACTTATGCTGAGCGCTGTGTGTATAACGTACTGAGGATACAGGGGGGTGTACTCACTTATGTTAAGCGCTGTATGTATAACGTACTGAGAAAACAGGGGGGTGTACTCACTTACGCTGAGCGCTGTATGTATAACGTACTGAGGATACAGGGGGGTGTACTCACTTATGCTGAGCGCTGTATGTATAATGTACTGAGAATACAGGGGGGTGTACTCACTTATGCTGAACGCTGTATGTATAACGTACTGAGGATACAGGGGGGTGTACTCACTTATGCTGAGCGCTGTATGTATAATGTACTGAGAATACAGGGGGGTGTACTCACTTATGCTGAGCGCTGTATGTATAACGTACTGAGAATACAGGGGGGTGTACTCACGCTGAGCGCTGTAGGTATAACGTACTGAGAATTCAGGGGGGTGTACTCACTTATGCTGAGCGCTGTATGTATAACGTACTGAGAATACAGGGGGGTGTACTCACGCTGAGCGCTGTATATATAACGTACTGAGGATACAGGGGGGTGTACTCACTTATGCTGAGCGCTGTGTGTATAACGTACTGAGGATACAGGGGGGTGTACTCACTTATGTTAAGCGCTGTATGTATAACGTACTGAGAAAACAGGGGGGTGTACTCACTTATGTTAAGCGCTGTATGTATAACGTACTGAGAAAACAGGGGGGTGTACTCACTTACGCTGAGCGCTGTATGTATAACGTACTGAGGATACAGGGGGGTGTACTCACTTATGCTGAGCGCTGTATGTATAATGTACTGAGAATACAGGGCGGTGTACTCACTTATGCTGAACGCTGTATGTATAACGTACTGAGGATACAGGGGGGTGTACTCACTTATGCTGAGCGCTGTATGTATAATGTACTGAGAATACAGGGGGGTGTACTCACTTATGCTGAGCGCTGTATGTATAGCGTACTGAGAATACAGGGGGGTGTACTCACTTATGCTGAGCGCTGTATGTATAACGTACTGAGGATACAGGGGGATGCACTCACTTATGCTGAGCGCTGTATGTATAATGTACTGAGAATACAGGGGGGTGTACTCACTTATGCTGAACGCTGTATGTATAACGTACTGAGGATACAGGGGGGTGTACTCACTTATGCTGAGCGCTGTGTGTATAATGTACTGAGAATACAGGGGGGTGTACTCACTTATGCTGAGCGCTGTATGTATAACGTACTGAGAATACAGGGGGGTGTACTCACGCTGAGCGCTGTATGTATAACGTACTGAGAATACAGGGGGGTGTACTCACTTATGCTGAGCGCTGTATGTATAACGTACTGAGAATACAGGTGGTTGTACTCACTTATGCTGAACGCTGTATGTATAACGTACTGAGGATACAGGGGGGTGTACTCACTTATGTTAAGCGCTGTATGTATAACGTACTGAGAAAACAGGGGGGTGTACTCACTTATGCTGAGCGCTGTATGTATAACGTACTGAGAATACAGGGGGGTGTACTCACTTATGCTGAGCGCTGTATGTATAACGTACTGAGAATACAGGGGGGTGTACTCACGCTGAGCGCTGTATATATAACGTACTGAGGATACAGGGGGGTGTACTCACTTATGCTGAGCGCTGTATGTATAACGTACTGAGAATACAGGGGTGTGTACTCACTTATGCTGAACGCTGTATGTATAACGTACTGAGGATACAGGGGGGTGTACTCACTTATGTTAAGCGCTGTATGTATAACGTACTGAGAAAACAGGGGGGTGTACTCACTTATGCTGAGCGCTGTATGTATAACGTACTGAGAATACAGGGGGGTGTACTCACTTATGCTGAAGGCTGTATGTATAACGTACTGAGGATACAGGGGGGTGTACTCACTTATGCTGAGCGCTGTATGTATAATGTACTGAGAATACAGGGGGATGTACTCACTTATGCTGAGCGCTGTATGTATAGCGTACTGAGAATACAGGGGGGTGTACTCACTTATGCTGAGCGCTGTATGTATAATGTACTGAGAATACAGGGGGGTGTACTCACTTATGCTGAACGCTGTATGTATAACGTACTGAGAGTACAGGGGGTGTACTCACTTATGCTGAGCTCTGTATATATAACGTACTGAGGATACAGGGGGGTGTACTCACTTATGCTGAGCGCTGTGTGTATAACGTACTGAGGATACAGGGGGTGTACTCACTTATGTTAAGCACTGTATGTATAACGTACTGAGAAAACAGGGGGGTGTACTCACTTACGCTGAGCGCTGTATGTATAACGTACTGAGGATACAGGGGGGTGTACTCACTTATGCTGAGCGCTGAATGTATAATGTACTGAGAATACAGGGGGGTGTACTCACTTATGCTGAACGCTGTATGTATAACGTATTGAGGATACAGGGGGTGTACTCACTTATGCTGAGCGCTGTATGTATAATGTACTGAGAATACAGGGGGGTGTACTCACTTATGCTGAGCGCTGTATGTATAACGTACTGAGAATACAGGGGGGTGTACTCACGCTGAGCGCTGTATGTATAACGTACTGAGAATACAGGGGGGTGTACTCACTTATGATGAGCACTGTATGTATAACGTACTGAGAATACAGGGGGGTGTACTCACGCTGAGCGCTGCATATATAACGTACTGAGGATACAGGGGGGTGTACTCACTTATGCTGAGCGCTGTGTGTATAACGTACTGAGGATACAGGGGGGTGTACTCACTTATGTTAAGCGCTGTATGTATAACGTACTGAGAAAACAGGGGGGTGTACTCACTTACGCTGAGCGCTGTATGTATAACGTACTGAGGATACAGGGGGGTGTACTCACTTATGATTAGCGCTGTATGTATAATGTACTGAGAACACAGGGCGGTGTACTCACTTATGCTGAACGCTGTATGTATAACGTACTGAGGATACAGGGGGGTGTACTCACTTATGCTGAGCGCTGTATGTATAATGTACTGAGAATACAGGGGGGTGTACTCACTTATGCTGAGCGCTGTATGTATAACGTACTGACAATACAGGGGGGTGTACTCACGCTGAGCGCTGTATGTATAACGTACTGAGAATAGAGGGGGGTGTACTCACTTATGCTGAGCGCTGTATGTATAACGTACTGAGAATACAGGGGGGGGTACCCACTTATGCTGAACGCTGTATGTATAACGTACTGAGGATACAGGGGGGTGTACTCACTTATGTTAAGCGCTGTGTGTATAACGTACTGAGAAAACAGGGGGGTGTACTCACTTATGCTGAGCGCTGTATGTATAACGTACTGAGAATACAGGGGGGTGTACTCACTTATGCTGAGCGCTGTATGTATAACGTACTGAGAATACAGGGGGGTGTACTCACGCTGAGCGCTGTATATATAACGTACTGAGGATACAGGGGGGTGTACTCACTTATGCTGAGAGCTGTGTGTATAACGTACTGAGGATGCAGGGGGGTGTACTCACTTATGTTAAGCGCTGTATGTATAACGCACTGAGAAAACAGGGGGGTGTACTCACTTACGCTGAGAGCTGTATGTATAACGTACTGAGGATACAGGGGGGTGTACTCACTTATGCTGAGCGCTGTATGTATAATGTACTGAGAATACAGGGGGGTGTACTCACTTATGCTGAACGCTGTATGTATAACGTACTGAGGATACAGGGGGGTGTACTCACTTATGCTGAGCGCTGTATGTATAATGTACTGAGAATACAGGGGGGTGTACTCACTAATGCTGAGCGCTGTATGTATAACGTACTGAGAATACAGGGGGGTGTACTCACGCTGAGCGCTGTATGTATAACGTACTGAGAATACAGGGGGGTGTACTCACTTATGCTGAGCGCTGTATGTATAACGTACTGAGAATACAGGGGGGTGTACTCACGCTGAGCGCTGTATATATAACGTACTGAGGATACAGGGGGGTGTACTCACTTATGCTGAGCGCTGCGTGTATAACGTACTGAGGATACAGGGGGGTGTACTCACTTATGTTAAGCGCTGTATGTATAACGTACTGAGAAAACAGGGGGGTGTACTCACTTATGCTGAGCGCTGTATGTATAATGTACTGAGAGTACAGGGGGGTGTACTCACGCTGAGCGCTGTATATATAACGTACTGAGGATACAGGGGGGTGTACTCACTTATGCTGAGCGCTGTGTGTATAACGTACTGAGGATACAGGGGGGTGTACTCACTTATGTTAAGCGCTGTATGTATAACGTACTGAGAAAACAGGGGGGTGTACTCACTTACGCTGAGCGCTGTATGTATAACGTACTGAGGATACAGGGGGGTGTACTCACTTATGCTGAGCGCTGTATGTATAATGTACTGAGAATACAGGGGGGTGTACTCACTTATGCTGAGCGCTGTATGTATAACGTACTGAGAATACAGGGGGGTGTACTCACGCTGAGCGCTGTAGGTATAACGTACTGAGAATTCAGGGGGGTGTACTCACTTATGCTGAGCGCTGTATGTATAACGTACTGAGAATACAGGGGGGTGTACTCACGCTGAGCGCTGTATATATAACGTACTGAGGATACAGGGGGGTGTACTCACTTATGCTGAGCGCTGTGTGTATAACGTACTGAGGATACAGGGGGGTGTACTCACTTATGTTAAGCGCTGTATGTATAACGTACTGAGAAAACAGGGGGGTGTACTCACTTACGCTGAGCGCTGTATGTATAACGTACTGAGGATACAGGGGGGTGTACTCACTTATGCTGAGCGCTGTATGTATAATGTACTGAGAATACAGGGGGGTGTACTCACTTATGCTGAACGCTGTATGTATAACGTACTGAGGATACAGGGGGGTGTACTCACTTATGCTGAGCGCTGTATGTATAATGTACTGAGAATACAGGGGGGTGTACTCACTTATGCTGAGCGCTGTATGTATAGCGTACTGAGAATACAGGGGGGTGTACTCACTTATGCTGAGCGCTGTATGTATAACGTACTGAGGATACAGGGGGATGCACTCACTTATGCTGAGCGCTGTATGTATAATGTACTGAGAATACAGGGGGGTGTACTCACTTATGCTGAACGCTGTATGTATAACGTACTGAGGATACAGGGGGGTGTACTCACTTATGCTGAGCGCTGTGTGTATAATGTACTGAGAATACAGGGGGGTGTACTCACTTATGCTGAGCGCTGTATGTATAACGTACTGAGAATACAGGGGGGTGTACTCACGCTGAGCGCTGTATGTATAACGTACTGAGAATACAGGGGGGTGTACTCACTTATGCTGAGCGCTGTATGTATAACGTACTGAGAATACAGGTGGTTGTACTCACTTATGCTGAACGCTGTATGTATAACGTACTGAGGATACAGGGGGGTGTACTCACTTATGTTAAGCGCTGTATGTATAACGTACTGAGAAAACAGGGGGGTGTACTCACTTATGCTGAGCGCTGTATGTATAACGTACTGAGAATACAGGGGGGTGTACTCACTTATGCTGAGCGCTGTATGTATAACGTACTGAGAATACAGGGGGGTGTACTCACGCTGAGCGCTGTATATATAACGTACTGAGGATACAGGGGGGTGTACTCACTTATGCTGAGCGCTGTATGTATAACGTACTGAGAATACAGGGGTGTGTACTCACTTATGCTGAACGCTGTATGTATAACGTACTGAGGATACAGGGGGGTGTACTCACTTATGTTAAGCGCTGTATGTATAACGTACTGAGAAAACAGGGGGGTGTACTCACTTATGCTGAGCGCTGTATGTATAACGTACTGAGAATACAGGGGGGTGTACTCACTTATGCTGAAGGCTGTATGTATAACGTACTGAGGATACAGGGGGGTGTACTCACTTATGCTGAGCGCTGTATGTATAATGTACTGAGAATACAGGGGGGTGTACTCACTTATGCTGAGCGCTGTATGTATAGCGTACTGAGAATACAGGGGGGTGTACTCACTTATGCTGAGCGCTGTATGTATAATGTACTGAGAATACAGGGGGGTGTACTCACTTATGCTGAACGCTGTATGTATAACGTACTGAGAGTACAGGGGGTGTACTCACTTATGCTGAGCTCTGTATATATAACGTACTGAGGATACAGGGGGGTGTACTCACTTATGCTGAGCGCTGTGTGTATAACGTACTGAGGATACAGGGGGTGTACTCACTTATGTTAAGCACTGTATGTATAACGTACTGAGAAAACAGGGGGGTGTACTCACTTACGCTGAGCGCTGTATGTATAACGTACTGAGGATACAGGGGGGTGTACTCACTTATGCTGAGCGCTGAATGTATAATGTACTGAGAATACAGGGGGGTGTACTCACTTATGCTGAACGCTGTATGTATAACGTACTGAGGATACAGGGGGTGTACTCACTTATGCTGAGCGCTGTATGTATAATGTACTGAGAATACAGGGGGGTGTACTCACTTATGCTGAGCGCTGTATGTATAACGTACTGAGAATACAGGGGGGTGTACTCACGCTGAGCGCTGTATGTATAACGTACTGAGAATACAGGGGGGTGTACTCACTTATGATGAGCGCTGTATGTATAACGTACTGAGAATACAGGGGGGTGTACTCACGCTGAGCGCTGCATATATAACGTACTGAGGATACAGGGGGGTGTACTCACTTATGCTGAGCGCTGTGTGTATAACGTACTGAGGATACAGGGGGGTGTACTCACTTATGTTAAGCGCTGTATGTATAACGTACTGAGAAAACAGGGGGGTGTACTCACTTACGCTGAGCGCTGTATGTATAACGTACTGAGGATACAGGGGGGTGTACTCACTTATGATGAGCGCTGTATGTATAATGTACTGAGAACACAGGGGGGTGTACTCACTTATGCTGAACGCTGTATGTATAATGTACTGAGGATACAGGGGGGTGTACTCACTTATGCTGAGCGCTGTATGTATAATGTACTGAGAATACAGGGGGGTGTACTCACTTATGCTGAGCGCTGTATGTATAACGTACTGACAATACAGGGGGGTGTACTCACGCTGAGCGCTGTATGTATAACGTACTGAGAATACAGGGGGGTGTACTCACTTATGCTGAGCGCTGTATGTATAACGTACTGAGAATACAGGGGGGGGTACCCACTTATGCTGAACGCTGTATGTATAACGTACTGAGGATACAGGGGGGTGTACTCACTTATGTTAAGCGCTGTGTGTATAACGTACTGAGAAAACAGGGGGGTGTACTCACTTATGCTGAGCGCTGTATGTATAACGTACTGAGAATACAGGGGGGTGTACTCACTTATGCTGAGCGCTGTATGTATAACGTACTGAGAATACAGGGGGGTGTACTCACGCTGAGCGCTGTATATATAACGTACTGAGGATACAGGGGGGTGTACTCACTTATGCTGAGAGCTGTGTGTATAACGTACTGAGGATGCAGGGGGGTGTACTCACTTATGTTAAGCGCTGTATGTATAACGCACTGAGAAAACAGGGGGGTGTACTCACTTACGCTGAGAGCTGTATGTATAACGTACTGAGGATACAGGGGGGTGTACTCACTTATGCTGAGCGCTGTATGTATAATGTACTGAGAATACAGGGGGGTGTACTCACTTATGCTGAACGCTGTATGTATAACGTACTGAGGATACAGGGGGGTGTACTCACTTATGCTGAGCGCTGTATGTATAATGTACTGAGAATACAGGGGGGTGTACTCACTAATGCTGAGCGCTGTATGTATAACGTACTGAGAATACAGGGGGGTGTACTCACGCTGAGCGCTGTATGTATAACGTACTGAGAATACAGGGGGGTGTACTCACTTATGCTGAGCGCTGTATGTATAACGTACTGAGAATACAGGGGGGTGTACTCACGCTGAGCGCTGTATATATAACGTACTGAGGATACAGGGGGGTGTTCTCACTTATGCTGAGCGCTGCGTGTATAACGTACTGAGGATACAGGGGGGTGTACTCACTTATGTTAAGCGCTGTATGTATAACGTACTGAGAAAACAGGGGGGTGTACTCACTTAAGCTGAGCGCTGTATGTATAACGTACTGAGGATACAGGGGGGTGTACTCACTTATGCTGAGCGCTGTATGTATAATGTACTGAGAATACAGGGGGGTGTACTCACTTATGCTGAACGCTGTATGTATAACGTACTGAGGATACAGGGGGGTGTACTCACTTATGCTGAGCGCTGTATGTATAACGTACTGAGGATACGGGGGGTGTACTCACTTATGCTGAGCGCTGTATGTATAATGTACTGAGAATACAGGGGGGTGTACTCACTTATGCTGAACGCTGTATGTATAACGTACTGAGAATACAGGGGGGTGTACTCACTTATGCTGAGCGCTGTATGTATAACGTACTGAGAATACAGGGGGGTGTACTCACTTATGCTGAGCGCTGTAGGTATAACGTACTGAGAATACAGGTGGGTGTACTCACGCTGAGCGCTGTATGTATAACGTACTGAGAATACAGGGGGGTGTACTCACTTATGCTGAACGCTGTATGTATAACGTACTGAGGATACAGGGGGGTGTACTCACTTATGTTAAGCGCTGTATGTATAACGTACTGAGAAAACAGAGGGGTGTACTCACTTATGCTGAGCGCTGTATGTATAACGTACTGAGAATACAGGGGGGTGTACTCACTTATGCTGAGCGCTGTATGTATAACGTACTGAGACTACAGGGGGGTGTACTCACTTATGCTGAGCGCTGTGTGTATAACGTACTGAGGATACAGGCGGGTGTACTCACTTATGTTAAGCGATGTATGTATAATGTACTGAGAAAACAGGGGGGTGTACTCACTTACGCTGAGCGCTGTATGTATAACGTACTGAGGTTACAGGGGGGTGTACTCACGTATGCTGAGCGCTGTATGTATAATGTACTGAGAATACAGGGGGGTGTACTCACTTATGCTGAACGCTGTATGTATAACGTACTGAGGATACAGGGGGGTGTACTTACTTATGCTGAGCGCTGTATGTATAATGTACTGAGAATACAGGGGGGTGTACTCACTTATGCTGAGCGCTGTATGTATAACGTACTGAGAATACAGGGGGGTGTACTCACGCTGAGCGCTGTATGTATAACGTACTGAGAATACAGGGGGGTGTACTCACTTATGCTGAGCGCTGTATGTATAACGTACTGAGAATACAGGGGGGTGTACTCACTTATGCTGAACGCTGTATGTATAACGTACTGAGGATACAGGGGGGTGTACTCACTTATGTTAAGCGCTGTATGTATAACGTACTGAGAAAACAGGGGGGTGTACTCACTTATGCTGAGCGCTGTATGTATAACGTACTGAGAATACAGGGGGGTGTACTCACTTATGCTGAGCGCTGTATGTATAACGTACTGAGACTACAGGGGGGTGTACTCACTTATGCTGAGCGCTGTGTGTATAACGTACTGAGGATACAGGGGGGTGTACTCACTTATGTTAAGCGCTGTATGTATAACGTACTGAGAAAACAGGGGGGTGTACTCACTTACGCTGAGCGCTGTATGCATAACGTACTGAGGATACAGGGGGGTGTACTCACTGATGCTGAGCGCTGTATGTATAATGTACTATGAATACAGGGGGGTGTACTCACTTATGCTGAACGCTGTATGTATAACGTACTGAGGATACAGGGGGGTGTACTCACTTATGCTGAGCGCTGTATGTATAATGTACTGAGAATACAGGGGGGTGTACTCACTTATGCTGAGCGCTGTATGTATAACGTACTGAGAATACAGGGGGGTGTACTCACGCTGAGCGCTGTATGTATAACGTACTGAGAATACAGGGGGGTGTACTCACTTATGCTGAGCGCTGTATGTATAACGTACTGAGAATACAGGGGGGTGTACTCACGCTGAGCGCTGTATATATAACGTACTGAGGATACAGGGGGGTGTACTCACTTATGCTGAGCGCTGTGTGTATAACGTACTGAGGATACAGGGGGGTGTACTCACTTATGTTAAGCGCTGTATGTATAACGTACTGAGAAAACAGGGGGGTGTACTCACTTACGCTGAGCGCTGTATGTATAACGTACTGAGGATACAGGGGGGTGTACTCACTTATGCTGAGCGCTGTATGTATAATGTACTGAGAATACAGGGGGGTGTACTCACTTATGCTGAACGCTGTATGTATAACGTACTGAGGATACAGGGGGGTGTACTCACTTATGCTGAGCGCTGTATGTATAATGTACTGAGAATACAGGGGGGTGTACTCACTTATGCTGAGCGCTGTATGTATAACGTACTGAGAATACAGGGGGGTGTACTCACGCTGAGCGCTGTATATATAACGTACTGAGGATACAGGGGGGTGTACTCACTTATGTTAAGCGCTGTATGTATAACGTACTGAGAAAACAGGGGGGTGTACTCACGCTGAGCGCTGTATGTATAACGTACTGAGACTACAGGGGGGTGTACTCACTTATGCTGAGCGCTGTGTGTATAACGTACTGAGGATACAGGGGGGTGTACTCACTTATGTTAAGCGCTGTATGTATAACGTACTGAGAAAACAGGGGGGTGTACTCACTTACGCTGAGCGCTGTATGTATAACGTACTGAGGATACAGGGGGGTGTACTCACTTATGCTGAGCGCTGTATGTATAATGTACTGAGAATACAGGGGGGTGTACTCACTTATGCTGAACGCTGTATGTATAACGTACTGAGGATACAGGGGAGTGTACTCACTTATGCTGAGCGCTGTATGTATAATGTACTGAGAATACAGGGGGGTGTACTCACTTATGCTGAGCGCTGTATGTATAACGTACTGAGAATACAGGGGGGTGTACTCACGCTGAGCGCTGTATGTATAACGTACTGAGAATACAGGGGGGTGTACTCACTTATGCTGAGCGCTGTATGTATAACGTACTGAGAATACAGGGGGTGTACTCACGCTGAGCGCTGTATATATAACGTACTGAGGATACAGGGGGGTGTACTCACTTATGCTGAGCGCTGTGTGTATAACGTACTGAGGATACAGGGGGGTGTACTCACTTATGTTAAGCGCTGTATGTATAACGTACTGAGAAAACAGGGGGGTGTACTCACTTACGCTGAGCGCTGTATGTATAACGTACTGAGGATACAGGGGGGTGTACTCACTTATGCTGAGCGCTGTATGTATAATGTACTGAGAATACAGGGGGGTGTACTCACTTATGCTGAACGCTGTATGTATAACGTACTGAGGATACAGGGGGGTGTACTCACTTATGCTGAGCGCTGTATGTATAATGTACTGAGAATACAGGGGGGTGTACTCACTTATGCTGAGCGCTGTATGTATAACGTACTGAGAATACAGGGGGGTGTACTCACGCTGAGCGCTGTATATATAACGTACTGAGGATACAGGGGGGTGTACTCACTTATGTTAAGCGCTGTATGTATAACGTACTGAGAAAACAGGGGGGTGTACTCACGCTGAGCGCTGTATGTATAACGTACTGAGGATACAGGGGGGTGTACTCACTTATGCTGAGCGCTGTATGTATAATGTACTGAGAATACAGGGGGGTGTACTCACTTATGCTGAGCGCTGTATGTATAGCCTACTGAGAATACAGGGGGGTGTACTCACTTATGCTGAACGCTGTATATATAACGTACTGAGAGTACAGGGGGGTGTACTCACTTATGCTGAGCGCTGTATGTATAATGTACTGAGAATACAGGGGGGTGTACTCACTTATGCTGAGCGCTGTATGTATAACGTACTGAGGATACAGGGGGGTGTACTCACTTATGCTGAGTGCTATATGTATAATGTACTGAGAATACAGGGGGGTGTACTCACTTATGCTGAGCGCTGTATGTATAGCGTACTGAGAATACAGGGGGGTGTACTCACTTATGCTGAGCGCTGTATGTATAATCTACTGATAATATCGGAGTGTACTCCCGAATGTGTCTCTCTCTTTCTCTCTCTCTTGTCCTGGACATCTTGTCGTCATGGCGCCACACTGAGCATGCTCAGTCTATAGAGGCTTCGGACAAAAACACACATCCCTCGTTATATTATAGATGACATTCTATTGGCATCAGAGGATGAGGAGATTTGTAAAACTGATATAGGATGAGATTTGTAAAACTGATATCTCTGGATGGGGAACCACACAACTGCTTAGCCTCTATCTCAGAAAGAGTGCTGCCCAGAGTCGATCTTAAAGATA
Source organism: Phyllobates terribilis (assembly GCF_046119375.1). Classification (NCBI taxonomy): domain Eukaryota; kingdom Metazoa; phylum Chordata; class Amphibia; order Anura; family Dendrobatidae; genus Phyllobates; species Phyllobates terribilis. The sequence goes on along the minus strand of NW_027362769.1, from coordinate 14,634,209 downwards.
CACCGATTCCAGACAGTGACTTAGTACTGTTTATAGATGGATCCTGCAGAAAGAACCCACATGGTACCAATGCTACAGGGTATGCAGTGGTCACACAGGATAAAGTCCTAATAGCGAAAGTGCCCCCAAAACACCTATCAGCACAAGCAGTAGAACTTGTAGCACTTACAGAAGCTTGTAAACTTGCTAAAGACAAAATTGTGACTATATATACTGATGGTCAATACCTCTTTTCTACCACACATGTATGCACAACAATGGAAAAATAGGGATATGGTTACTTCCACAGGCAAAGAAATAAATTATAAAAATCTCATATTAAACCTGTTAGAGGCAATACAGCTTCCCAAGAAAATAGCAATATGTAAATGTGCAGCACATACACGTAAAGATGATCCCATTTCCAAGGGCAACGAAAAGGCAGACAGGGCGGCAAAGCAAGCGGCTACCACAAATATACTGACATTACATGAGACAAGTCTAGACAACATTGACTTACAAATCCTCAAAGAAATGCAACAAGCATCACCAAAATCTGAACAAAGTAAATGGGTAACAAAAGGGACTATCTTAAAAAATGGCCTATATGTATCTACAGAAAATAAACATATACTGCCCAGTAACCTCTTCAGATATGCCACAGTATTGAGCCATGGCATTAGCCATGACTCAACAGGAGGGATGGTAGAGATCATATCTAAGGTATTTACAATGTACGGCTTTACCAACTATCAAAAAATTTTTGTTTAACCTGTACTACTTGTGCAAAAAATAATTCCCAAGGGAACACAAGTTGAGAGAAACCATGCAGGAAACAGAAAAAATTTGGCTGTATTGTCTCCTACTGGTTGTACTAAACATGCATGTCACACTAACATCTGTAGGCCTGACACCCTTTGAAATCATATATGGGAAACGCTTTCTGTTACCTCAGCTAAAATTCTTTAAAAGAATCGATGAGGAAGTTGACTGTACATTAGCAGAATACATGGCTAAGATATTATCTCACAAAGAAGTTTATATCCCTAATTTTGTTCCAAGAGACCCACTAACAAAACCTGAGATTCTGAAACCTGCAGATTGGGTTCTTGTGAGGGTTATAAAGAAGAAACACTGTCACCATCCCAAGTGGGAGGGTCCTTACCATGTCCTGTTAACTACTGCTACTGCGGTCAAGATTGCTGAGCGCTCCTCCTGGATCCATCTCTCACACTGTAAACTTGTCAGACAGGTAGGGATAGAGTAGGATCTGACTTGCCTGTCAAAGTCCAGCTACAAAGGGAGATTTTCCATAAGGGGAAGCTTGTCTCCAGCTAGTGAAGTCTCCCATCCCCTTCCCGGATAGAACGGTCATGTCTAGTATGTGTATATCAGGGTTAGTTACATGTACATTTTTATGTCCATCGTAATGGGAGGTTGGAGAAGAATGGATCCAGCAGGAAAGGAAAGCCCAGGTTGGTGGAATGGTTTCTAATTTAAGACCTTAAATCTTACTTTTGAAATCGGACAGGAGTCTACTGTACTAGTGGACTTCTGCCTGTTATATAAAGGATGCAGAGATAAGGAACAAGCTGTCAAACTAGCAGAGTCCGATAAGTATGTTTGTATCATAAGTTCAAATAGCAGGGGGGCCCGAATGTGTGTTGACTGGCATAAAGCAGCATGGACAACAGGGGTCTGAGATTATAGGTAAAAGCTTTATGGCTACACAGACATAAAAGCCCGACTCTCCATTATGAAAAAAGAAACCTCATGTTGCACAAATAAGGATAATTATAACCAGCTACGTTATTACCAGTGGATTTAGAAAAGGGAGGAGAATATCAGGGTGGGATTAAGGGGTGGACTGTGAGCCAAAACTTGCCCCTACTTTTTAGACTAGCTGATGAGGAATCTCAGTGTGACATTGACACATGAACATGACTGTCAGGCATTGATGGATGCAGACACATTGGGCTTGTTAGATATCACTGATGTCCCCTCACTAACCCCTCTGCTGAGTATTTTGTAGATTGTTCCAGAGCTCGGGACAGTTATCAAGGATGGTTCATCACTGGGTATGCAGCAGTCCACAATGGTAAGGCAGTGATACACGAACCATTCTCCTCCAGCGGCTCTACGCCAGCGGCTGAGCTGAAGGCACTCGCTGCAGCGTGCAATCTGAGAAAGGTAAAGAGATTTATGTATTTTCGGACTCAAGATATGTTTGAAAGGGTTTCATATGACTTTGTCGCCATTTGGCAGAGCCGTAATTTTCTGACCCCTGCTGGCAAACCTATTAGGCGGTAGAGCAGCTACTCACAGCACTCACCCTTCCCCGAAGGGGCAGCTATCGGCGCACACGGAACAAACTCTCCTTACAGTAGGGATTGCCTTGGCCAACCAGGTGGCTAAGTAAGCAGCATGACTACCTCTGACTGGTATACTGGCCACAGCAGACACTGCCCTGCTAGGGGACTCAGTGACCGAGAGTGCGCGTAGCTATCTTTTCACAGAGGAGACTGTCACCGCACCGGCCCCAATGGCCGTTAATCGTGAACTACTGTAGGTCTTCCAGACCCAGGCCCCCCACACGAACAGAATGCATGGGCCAAAGCAGGTGCTGTGCGGTCAGAGTCAGGGGTATGGCAGGTAAACACCAGGATTTGCTTCCTACGCTGTCTGTTCCCCATGATGGCTGCCCTAGCACGTTTCCCCATTGCACAACTCAAGGGTGTTGTGTGCGGTGGTGCTACAACACTGGTGCTCCCCAGGGTTCCCGAACATTGTTACAAAGTATGTATAGTTTGTGCGAAACATAACCCCGGTAGACCTATTTGAGTCCCACAAAATACACGCCAAAACCAGATTACCCGTTTCAGAGACTGCAGGTGGACTACATACAGCTACCTAAGGTGGGTACTTATGAATACTTCCTGGTATGCATTTATCTATTTCCTTGGTTGCTTGAAGCTTCGGCCGTGACCAAAGTTCAAAACAAACTTTTGATAAGTGAGGTGGTTTGTAGATTTGGGGTACACCAAACCATAGAGAGTGACAGAGACACACACCTCACTGGAGAACTGGCCACTCTGCGGATAGAACAGGTTCCCCATGTTCCCTACCACTCACAAAGTAGTGGGAAGGTGGAACACCTTAACTGCATCTGAAATTAAAAATCCAGAAGTGAATGGAGGAAACACACTTGTCCTGGGTAGATTGCTTGTCCATTGCATTGTATTCAGTGAGGACCTCCCCAAGGTGTAGAGAGAAGTTGTCCCCGATAAAATACTGTTTGGTAGTGTCCCTAAGACAGGGTTGTATTTCTTGCTGCAGCTGCAGTCTCCTACAGTTCTTTCACTGAATATGTCTTGAAGTTGCACAAATATCTGACTCTTACTCAAAACTGTGTTCTTTATTCCATGCCAGACCCCAACTGTATAAGCGGCACACACATTGATATCAGGAGATTGGGTCGTGGTCAAGAGACATGTGAGGAGACCACTGAACCCAGATACAGTGAGCCATTTTAATTACTGACCACTGCTATTTCTGTCAACATCCAAGGTACAGATACTTGGATCAATGCCAGCCACTGGAAAAAGGTTCTAATTCCCGGCAGCAGCAAAGATGATGACCCTGTCCTTTTGGACCATATTGATGGCAATTGCATTCCTTCCCATAACTCTCAGTGATGTACTAAAGGAAGAGAGGACTGGAACAACAAACTGATAAGTATCAGCAAGTCCTGCTGTGAGACATAGTTTTTAAAGACATTCCTAAAAGTTGCTGGATATGCACCTATAGCCCACTATCCTCTGATACTATGCCATATCTCACAGTGCCCCAATCCCATATGAGGCTTTCAACTATAGCTGTTTCCACGAAGAGACAGATTGACTCTGCCATAACAAAAACTTTGGAATCCAATGAAGAAATGGGAACTTTGTAACTCTATGATAATACTTTCCCTCGAGATTACTAATACCGTATTTTTTGGACTATAAGATGCACCAGACCATAAGAGGCACTTAGGTTTTAAAGGAGGGAAATAGGGAAAAAAAATTTAAGCAAAAAATGTGGTCATGATGCCCTGTTATGGGGGAGGGGGTCTGCTGCTGACACTGGTATAGGGGTAATGTCCCCCAATTCTGTTAATATCCTCCATCCTGGTATATATGGCCCCTCCTTCCTGGTATAAGTGGCCCCATCCCATCCTGGTATGCATGGTACCCCTTTATCCCACATCCTGGCATGCATGGCACCCCTTTATACCCCATCTTGGTATGCATGGCACCCCTTTATCCCCCATCCTGGTATGCATTGCACCCCTTGAGCCCCCATCCTGGTATGCATGGCACCCGTCTGAGCCCCCATCCTGGTATGCATGGCACCCCTCTAAGCCCCCATCCTGGTATGCATGACACCCCTTGAGCCCCCATCCTGGTATGCATGGCACCCTTTGAGCCCCCATCCTGGTATGTATGGCACCCTTTGAGCCCCCATCCTGGAATGTATGGCACCTTCTGAGCCCCCATCCTGGTATGTATGGCACCTTCTGAGACCCCATCCTGGTATGTATGGCACCCTCTGAGCCCACATCACGCTGCCTGCAAAAAAAAAAGTAAACACTCATACTCACCTCCTCTCTCCTCCAGCGCTGTCCCGCTCTGCTGCCGACACTCTCACTGTGTGAGCCGCGTATGGCAGGGCACACATGGCGTCCCTGCCATGCGCTGTCGCACAGCGTGAGACGCCGTGCTGGAATAGTCATTGCTCCCCATGCCAGGACTCTGTGCGTGGGGAACAGTGACCATTCAGTCTGTTCAATAGCTGGCACACTGTACCGCAGCGCGGCTCCTGCTGCCGCTCTGTTGTTAGTGTGCCTGCTATTAAAGACCATGGATATTCACTACAACCCATGGGAGTGGGTTGTAGCGAATATTCATGATGCTTTAATAGCGGGCACACTGACCACAGAGCGGCAGCAAGAGCCGTGCTGCGGCTCCAGTTTGCCGGCTATTAAGAGAAATGAATATTCATTGCTCTCCACCCCTATAGGCGTGGGGAACACGGAATATTCATTTTCTTTAGTAGCGGGCACAGCTAGGCTGCAGCAGGCGGCTGCTGCCTCCTGTGCCCTGCTGATCCCCCGCTGTCGCTCCCCCACACCCACCACCATGCGGCCATACAATAATATAGTATTTGGACTATAAGACGCACCCCCTACTTTCCTCCAAAATTTTGGACGAAAAAAGTGCGTCATATAGTCCGAAAAATACGGTAGTCTGTTATATGAAGAGCCTCTGTGAAATCTGTCAAAGGAAAACTAAAGCTCCAGTGTTATAGATGAATAATTTATTACAAAATGAGGGAATGTTGTAATAATTGTAATGCATTTCTTGCTTATTTTAATAATCACTATTATATAGACTTTTAGAAGGTACATATATACAGTGGGTACGGAAAATGTTCAGACCCCTTTAAATTTTCCACTCTTTGTTTCATTGCAGCCATTTGGTAAATTGTAAAAAGTTCATTTTTTCTCATTAAAAGTACACTCTGCACCCCATCTTGACTGAAAAAAACAGGAATGTAGAAATTTTGGCAAATTTATTAAAAAAGAAAAACTGAAATTGCATGGTCATAAGAATTCAGACCTTTGCTCAGACACTCATATTTAAGTCACATGCTGTCCATTTCCTTGTGATCTACCTTGAGATGGTTCTACTCCTTCATTGGAGTACAGCTGTGTTTAATTGAACTGATAGGACTTTATTTGGACAGGCACACACCTGTCTATACAAGACCTCACAGCTCACAGTGCATTTAAGACCAAATGAGAATCATGAGCTCAAAGAACTGCCCAAGGAGCTCAGAGACAGAATTGTGGCAAGGCACAGATCTGGGCAAGGTTCGAAAGAATTTATGCAGTACTCAAGATTCCTAAGAGCACAGTGGCCTCCATAATTCTTAAATGGAAGACGTTTGGGACGACCAGAAGTCTTCCTAGACTTGGCCGTACAGCCAAACTGAGCAATCGTGGGAGAAGAGCCTTGGTGAGAGAGGTAAAGAAGAACCCCAAGATCACTGTGGCTGAGCTCCAGAGATGCAGTAGGGAGATGGGAGAATGTACCACAAAGTCAACTATCACTGCAGCCATCCACCAGTCGGGCCTTTATGGCAGAGTGGCCCGACGGAAGCCTCTCCTCAATGCAAGACATATGAAAGCCCCCACAGAGTTTGCTCAAAAACACATGAAGGACTCCCAGACTATGAGAAATAAGATTCTCTGGTGTAATGAGACAAAGATAGAACTTTTTGGTGATAATTCTAAGCGGTATGTGTGGAGAAAACCAGGCACTGCTCATCACCTGCCCTATACAATCCCAATAGTGAAACATGGAGGTGGCAGCATCATGCTATGGGGGTGTTTTTCAGCTGCAGGGACAGGACGACTGGTTGCAATTGAAGCAAACATGAATGCGGCCAAGTACAGAGATATCCTGGATGAAAACCTCTTCCAGAGTGCTCTTAACTTCAGACTTGGCCGAAGGTTCACCTTCCAACAAGACAATCACCCTAAGCACACAGCTAAAATAACAAAGGAGTGGCTTCAGAACAAATCTGTGACCATTCTTGACTGGCCCAGCCAGATCCCTGACCTAAACCCAATTGAGCAACTCTGGAGAGACCTGAAAATGGCTGTCCACCAATGTTCACCATCCAACCTGACGGAACTGGAGTGGATCTGCAAGGAAGAATGGAAGAGGATCCCCAAATCCATGTGTGAAACACTCATTGCATCATTCTCAAGAAGACTCATGGCTGTACTAGCTCAAAAGGGTGCTTCTACTCAATACTGAGCAAAGGGTCTGAATACTTATGACCATGTGATATTTCAGTTTTTCTTTCATAATAAATTTGCAAAAATTTCTAAACTCTGTTTTTTTCAGTCAAGATGGGGTGCAGAGTGTACTTTAATGAGAAAAAAATAACTTTTTAGATTTTACCAAATGGCTGCAATGAAACAAAGAGTGAACAATTTAAAGGGGTCTGAATACTTTCCGTACCCACTGTACATATACATATATTAAAAAAGCCTATAAATAAACATCCGACAAGAAGGCCATATGTGTTGAATAAAAAAGACCTTTATTGGAACAAGTTAGGGTATATGGTGACACAGAAAAAAGAGCATACACATAATAAAAAATATATCTCATTAGAATAGCTAATAATATGCACGCAGGAAGTCAGAGTAAAACTGACACTTCACTTAAGTGTAACCAACACTGCTACATCTGACCTGCTGCAATGGCAGTATGTCAGTATCAGTGGCAATGTAACTTGTACTACATTAGAGCACCATCCAAAATGTAACCAGCGGTATATGGACTTAATTGTTTTAATATGTTTGGGTGCACACTAATCTTTGCTGTATTGTAGTTTATATTCAGCATTATAAACATATATATCATTATATGTCCTCATACTTGCTGGTTGGAGTGTCCAAATATAGCGGTGGCTATTCCTGCTGCATGTGTATTTCCCACCCCGACGCGCATTTCGGTGCGTCCTTCCTCAGGGGGTGACGTCAGACTCCAGGTGTGTAGTTTAAAAAGAAGCTGTCAGCCAATGGACATGAGACAGGGGGAGGGGTGTGTCGCGCGAGTCACTCCCACCGCTAGACGGGGTCCGCACGCGCCCGGCGTCATGCAGCTAAGGATACGCGAGAAGTCACATGCTCCATCTCCCCGGAAACACGGTCACGTGGTGTCACGTGACCACAGGTCCTGCGCTGCATCAAGAAGCCGGCAACGACAGACCCCGGAGCGCTGCAGAGAAACCCGCGCGTCGCTGCTTATCTGTACTATGGTGAGAGAATATATGTGTCATATGGTGAATACATAGTGCTGTGGTCCCAACAATATAAGAAATCTGCGATACACGGTATCTAATCGGTAACATTCCTAATAGGGTAAATGTGCACTAAAGTGCAAAAAAATATATAGATATATATACACACATGGGCCGCCCATACATACATAAATTACGAAAACTCTGCAAATACAAGGCACTAGATAGCAGCATAAGTAATGCAGTAAATATGCAATAAAGTGCAATAAAGTGCAAGAAAATATGTACATAAGTTGCATATGTATGCATTAATTACGAAAACCCTGTCATACAAGGTACTAAATAACAGCAATGATAGTACAATAGATGTGCAAAGGAGTGCAGTAAAGTGCAAAAAATAGTGCAAAGAATACATATACATATATCTACACACATGCACACACATATATACATATACATATATATGCATACATACATACATGGACAGCAAAAACATGCATATATTATCTGACATCACCCCCTGAGGAAGGATGTACCGAAACGCGCGTCGGGGTGGGAATTACACATGCAGCAGGAATAGCCACCGCTATATTTGGACACTCCAACCAGCAGGTATGAGGACATATAATGATATATATGCTTATAATGCTGAATATATACTACAATACAGCAAAGATTAGTGTGCACCCAAACATATTAAAACAATTAAGTCCATATACCGCTGGTTACATTTTGGATGGTGCTCTAATGTAGTACAAGTTACATTGCCACTGATAGTGACATTCTGCCATTGCAGCAGGTCAGATGTAGCAGTGTTGGTTACACTTAAGTGAAGTGGCAGTTTTACTCTGACTTCCTGCGTGCATATTATTAGCTATTCTAATGAGATATATTTTTTATTATGTGTATGCTCTTTTTTTCTGTGTCACCATATACCCTAACTTGTTCCAATAAAGGTCTTTTTTATTGAACACATATGGCCTTCTTGTCGGATGTTTATTTATAGGTTTTTTTCATTCTATTCCGATTGGTCAATCCAATCTAGTCAGCAGAAACACATTATCCATGATGTGGATGGTTAGGAGTATTAACACTATACATAAACTTAAATGTGTATTATCTGCTTGCTCTTTGCAACCCTTTAATATACATATATTAGACTCGGTTTTATATGAAATAATTATTATCTCTAAGTGAACATCTGTGGGTTTGTTGTTGAATTCCTTTCTAGTTACCTGGTTTCTTCCCTCACTCGTTAAAATTCCATAATTAGAAGTTACAGCCAGTTTATTTGACCTTCACATAACAACTGCATTTCGTCTTCTGTTAATTATATTTAACTCTACTAGAATCATTATTATGTCATGCCTTTATTTTTACCTATATAGCTGCCATGGAATGAAATGAAGGTAGACATTATGAGTAAGCTAAAGATTTGTTGGTTTTTATTTTGTCTCCTTGATAGCATGAGCAATAAATTATAGAATATCTTATGCATTCAGGTGTGGACAATTTCTAATTGGTAAGGAAGAAAATTCCACTGACACATTTACCAGTGAATGCATTTGTCTTGGTTGAAAGCATTGCAAAAGTGCAAAAACGCATCAAAAGCGCTACGTGTGAACATAGCCCAAGGTGTGGAAGAGAATTTTCCTTGATCCATGACTTGTTCATCTTGATGAAAGTTAGGCTGTCTACACTTTCAATAATAGATAACTTCGAGAAAAACGTAGCAAAGTCATGTAAGAGATAACCATATTACTTTATGCTGCTATGTGGACTATTATACAGACTGGCTTCTTTAAACACTATGAAGAGGAAGGGTGAGCCGAAGGTCAGAAATGAGCGATACAAAGTCGTCACTAGATAGAAAAATATAGTAACTTTATTGATAACAGAATTACAAACAGGTAGAATAAAGTGCATCAGACAAATACATAATAAAAACGACTAGAGTGCACATAGTGGCAGGTACTAGACTTATATATAATTTTATAGACATGCAATGGATGTAAACAGTATACAGTGCATACATGGTGAATCATGTGCTGCCCATGGGTCACATGGCTACATATTCCCTATTTGGTTATTTAAATTGCACCATATGAACATAGCAATATCACCATTGCATTACATTACCTCAGTAGCTTAAAGTCCGGACCCGCCAAGTAGTACACTAAAAAGTACACCATCACCTAGTCTTACTGGTCTGCGACTGGAGTGCAAAAGTCATTGAAGATCCATGACTTGTTCATCTTGATGAAAGTTAGGCTGTCTACACTTTCAGCGGACTGCCAAATGAAGACATCAGCGGCACTGAAGACACGTTCTGAGAGCTGCCGCCCATGACAAAATGTCACGGGTGTGTCAGAGGTGACAGTCACCCTGCAGTTGGTTGCAGGAGGTCTCTACATTTATCACTGCAGACATCTTCTTTGAGGCTGGCTGTCTCTAAAACCCAGCGGCTCCCTCCCTCTGGCTAATTAGCTCCCTGGACTGGGTGTATAAATACCTGGTGTGTCTGAGAGTGAGGTGCCAGCGATATTTATTACTACTTGTGAGGCTTTAGCAAGAGCAGTACTTCGTCCTTTCTGGAGCTTGAGGCCGTGTGCGCATTTGTCTGGAGTCATCTAAAGCTAAGCAATTCTCCCCCTGTTTGTCTACCCTTGTTGTCTATAGTGTTTAGTGGAGATCGACTAGTGCTCATCTCCTCCCATCCCTAGCCTTAGCCATACAACAGGGAAAGTCATGGCGCGTGTGGTGATTGGTGAAGAGCCAATATAGGGATGGTGGCTGAGACAGGGTGACACTAGACCCGACAAGGAGGTCTCCACTCCCCCTTTCCCTAGTGTCTGGGATCCCTTTCCTTCTTCTCTTCGTGTTGCATTAAGTCTTTCCCACACCTGGCGTGACACAAAACTTCTAAGGTGTGGCAGGCAAGCTCAGGGCACTCTTCAATTTTTCTAGGTCAAAACTAAAAAGGGTTCCCTCCTCACAGATAGCATTGTTATTGAGCTTGAAATACTCTTGCACCATCTTCTCTAGTCATTCACTACGTGCCAGACTTGTACTCTGTTCTGCAGGTGCAAGGTCTGGTCTAAAAAAGGAGTAAAATGACTCCCAGAAATGTTTTATTTATTTTACTCATATAGCACCATTAATTCCACAGTGCTTAACAGACATTTACAGACATTAGTGGCACTGTCCCCATTGGTGCTTAACAGACATTTACAGACATTAGTGGCACTGTCCCCATTGGGGCTCACAATCTAAATTTCCTATCAGTATGTCTTTGGAGTGTGGGAAGAAAAATGAGTACACAGAGGAAACCCTCAGAAACATGGGGAGAACATACAAACTCTCTGCAGATGTTTTCCTTGGTGGGGCTGGAATGCAGGACCCTAGCGCTGCAAGGGTGGTAATGTTTTTGCTTTGAAGATTCAATGTTCCCAGGGTTGGAAGTCTATAACTGCGATGCACACTGTGTGCCTCACTGCTATCTTGTGGAAAGCCACTCTCAAGATTGTCTTCAATCATGTTTTGATACTCCAGCATCCAGAATGGGTGCGTCCCTTTCCAGGGGAGGAAGCATCTGGCAAAATATACTCTTGTACCATGGCTTTAACAGAGTGGCTACCCAGTAGTCAGCACTATTTCCAATCCTAAAAATACGAACAACAATCTTGTTACACTTGTCCTGCTCCATTTGTTTCTCGGCTTCTGAACCTTCACTAACAGTTTGTCTGGTACCATGAGCCCCACCTGATCACTGTAATCCACCTTCCCATGGCAACCACCTGTGCGAGGACAGTCTGGAACTTAGAGATATTGTTAGCCCTTCTGCATCCTCCTCTGCTTCCTCCTCTTCCCCTGGGACCACCACCTCCTCCCATAGACTATTAAAAGTATGCTCCAGCATGTAGATGACCGGAATAGTGATGCTGATGTCAGTATCATGATGGTATTGTCAGCATCAGCCATCTTAGTAGCCATTTCAAAAATGTGCAGAAGGGCGCAGAGGTCCTTCATCTGTGTCCAATCTGCAAGTGTGATTTGCACCATGTCCGTACTGCGTTGGGCCAGGCTATGCAAAATTACATACTGCGTCAGGGCTCGTTGCTGCTGCCAAAGTTGCTGAAACATGCAGAATTCAATTACACCATGGTGTAACATCGCATGTCAACCGGTTAACCAGTAGGCTGAAAGATCTCTATATCAATGCAAGTCGATCACCTGCTGGTTGAGAATGGTGGAAGTGAGTACACAGTGACTGTGGTTTCTGCAGCAGCGCATCCAGTCCAGGATAGTGGCGGAGAAATTGCTGTACCACCAGGTTGAGGATGTGATCCATGCAAGGCACGTGTGTAAGGTTGCTCCGGCGTAGGGCTGCCATTAGGTCTGCACCAATATCGCACATGGCCTTTCCTGGAACAAGGTTCAGTGGAGACAACCATTGCTCAAACTCGGCATGGATAACTGTCCATGACTCTTGATCTGTATGGCTGTGATTTCCAAGGCATATTAATTTTAACACTGCCTGATTGCGATGAGCGCTGGCTGTGCAGTATGCAAGTGGATAGGATTCTCTCTGCAGTGATTAAATGCGTGTCTCATTAAGTCAGAGCTTGAAGTCGCAGGTGGAGACCTTAGAGGAAGTGGAGGTGGCAGAGTAAGTGGTAGAAACAGAGGTTTGTCCTGCAAGCCTTGGGGATTCCAACACTTGCTGTCTAGTGACACCTTGGTGTCTAGTGGTTTAGTTCTCCATCCCCTGGTGTGTAGTGGTTTCGTTCTCCAACCCTAGCTGTTTAGTAGGTTAGTTTTCCAACCCCTGTCTTATTAGTTTAGTTCTCCATGTTCTGGTGTGTATTTGTTCCATTCTCCAACCCATCCATGCTCACCCTCAGGGGTTAATGTCTGGTGACGAGGGTCAGGATTCTGCTTGGACACTACTTCGTCTGGCCCCGGATCAACTGAAAAAAATTTTGGCCATTGCTGCACATGCTTGTCTAGTAGTTTAGTTCTCCATCTTCTGGTGGGTAGAGGTTCAGCTTTCCATCACCAAGCACCCTGCAAGCCTTGGGGATTCCAAGACTTGTGAAGCAGCCCATTTCCTGCCTTCCCCTACAGCCAACAGAGTCACCCAGGGCCCAGTCAGCGAGATGTAACGCCCCTGGCCATGCTTGCTTGTCCAGGTGTCAGTGGTGAAATGCGCCCTGGTAGATATAGAATTTTTTTCAAGGAATGGGTGATTTTGTCTGAAACATGCTGGTGTAGTGCAGGAACATCTTTCTTAGAAAAGTAATGGCAGCTGGGCAACTGGTACTGGGGGACTAAGACGGCCATCAGCTTTCGGAAACCGTCAGTATCCACCAGGTGTAAAAGCAGCTTTTCTGTGGCCAACAGACTTGAGATGGTGAAGTTCAAGCTCTTTGCTTTGGCATGTGTAGGAAGAAACAATCTTTTACTCAATCAAACCTGCCAGATTAAGGGCGGGCTGCTGTGCTGAGAGAGAGTGGAGTAGAGTGAACACGACAAACTGCTGGACTGTGAGAGAGGTGCAGGCGGAGATGTTAAAAATGGATTGAGAAAGATGGGGTGTGCTCGATGTTTGAGATCAGTCAAAAACAGCAGGCATGTCCACTTCTGTAACAGCTGACTGTAGTGGGTAAACAAGTGGAGGTTCTGCAGCTGGAAATCTGTGTGAGAACACTTGCCACAGTGACAAAGGAGAAAGAAGCAGTAGATGCAGTTGATGGGCGGCCGGTGGTTGGCGAGGCCCTCTAGTCTTCATTTTAGCACAGTGAGATTCCTAGATAAATGCATGTTGATTGCGCATGTGCCAGTTTATGCATGTAGTAGTCAAATTATTGCAATTTTTGCCTCTACTCCGTAGTTTTTAACAATGTTGGCAGATAACGCAAGTTGTATCATCCTTTGCGGTCTCCAAAAAGACCCACGCTATGCCAACCTTGCCACCCCTATGAACTGCAGATTCGAAAATGCTGCTGGCCACTGCAAGAGTTGGGGCTGAGGATGCAGTGCTTGTCGTGGTTGCATCACTTCATGTCTATGTGGGAAGCTGCAATTTAACTCCTTGTCTTCCTCCTCCTCCACACCAAGTGGGATCTACAACCTCATTTTCATTTTCTCTGTTCTCACACTCCGCGCCCTGAGAGTCACCCTCCTCCTCTTCTTACCCTGACAGCACAGTATATGGGAACACTGCTCAAATGGAATGGGAAAAGCATGCGGAAGACCCCTGGAAGCATTTCTAACTCCCAGGTCACTGCTGTCAACAATGTTGTCAGAGGTATTACGCCACTTTTATGGACTCACAAAAAAACATACAAAAACGAAACCAAAATGGATTTTCCTGGGAAAAATGTAAAGGAAACATCCTTTAAAGGGTAATGACTTGTATATAAGGCAAAACAAATATACAAAACAAAAATGCTCCTCCACAACTAGGGCTATCTTCCCACATAGCGTTTTTGATGCGTTTTTGCACTTTTGCATTGCTTTGAACCCAGACAAATGCATTCACCGGGAAATGTCATTATAACATTTTACAACCTTATCTGGCCATGTGGTGTGTGACACATCATCAGACATATCCTGTTTCATTTATGATGGAGGGACTCTGAAAGTCACACAGCCTATTTTTATAGGGCCATCGGGAGGCCACCAGCAGTCGGCCATCGGGAGGCCACCAGCAGTCGGCCCTCGCTATTGTTGGAGAGCCATCAGCCTGCTATTCTTTGTTGTTCCTATTATTAACGAGTGGTCTCCTATACTGTTATTGCATATTCAGTGACTACAAGGGCAGCCAAAAATGTGGACGCAACCCAATACTCCTTTAAAGAGATATAGAGGAGGGTCTCAGTAAAAAAAAATTTCCCATTATAAAGGAGCGGGTCTTCTATAGTGGTAATACCCATGCTGTGACTGCAAGGGCTGCCAAAATTAGGGAAAAAACCCACTAACAATTAAAGACACATAGAGCTGGGCCACAGTAACGACATGTTCCCATTAGAAAGGAGAGGGTCTCCTATTCAGTTATAGGGTATGCAGTGAGTCCAACGACTGCCAAAATTTAGGAAAAACCCCACTAACAATTTAAACACATAGAGCTAGGCCACAGTAATGAGTATGACGTGTTCCCAATAGAAAGGAGCGCGTCTGCTATACAGTTGCAGGGTATGCAGTGAGTCCTACAGCTGCCAAAATTTAGGAAAAACCCCACTAACAATTTAAGCACACATAGACCTGGGCCACAGTAATGACATGTTCCCATTAGAAAGTAGAGGGTCTGCTATACAGTTGTAGGGTATGCAGTGAGTCCAACAGCTGCCAAAATTTAGGAAAAACCCTAATAACAATTTAAAGACACATAGAGGTGGGCCTCAGTAATGACATGTTCCCATTAGAAAGGAGAGGGTCACCCATACTCTTTGCCTATGCAGTGACTGCATTGGCTGTCAAAATTTTGGAGGCACTCCAATGCCCCTTGCTTTAGACGTAGAGATCGGAGGGCTCCTGAAAACAATGTTCCAATTATTAGGAAGTGGGTCTCCCATACTGTTTGCCTATGCAGTGAAGCAATGGCTGCCAAAAATTTGGAGGAACTCTAATGCCCCTTGCAAGAGACATAGAGGTCGGAGGGCTCCTGAAAACAATGTTCCCATTATTAGGAAGTGGGTCTCCCCTGCTTTTCTGCCTATGCAGTGAAGCAATGGCTGCCAAAAATTTGGAGGAACTCCAATGTCCCTTGCAAGAGACGTAGATATGTTGATGTGGTATATATGGTGGTGATATTGTGGTGGAGGATGAGGATAAGGAGAAGGATGAGGACAAGAGCAAATAGACAAAATCAGGAAGCAGATACCCATATCTGGGTATGAAAACAGAGGTGCATGGGTTTAGAGTTAGACCTCCCAAAAAAAAGACACTGTATTTGAGTTTATGTTACGCTGCTATCATTCGGTGGTGTTGAAAAGTCTGGCCCAATCCAGGCCTTGTTCATTTTTATAAGAGTCAGCCTGTCAGCATTTTCAGTTGACAGGCGGATGCGCCTATTGGTTATAATTCCACCAGCGGAAAAAAAACTCGCTCTGACAAAACACTAGGGGCAGGGCAGGCCTGGACCTCCAAGGTGTAGAAAGCCAGTTCATGCCATGTGTCCAGCTTGGATACCCAATAATTATAAGGAACCGAGGGATCACGGAGGATGTTGGTCCATTCGGCAAGGTACTCTCTCAGCATCTTCCAAAACTTTTCCTTTCTTGGGAGAGTACCTGCACATCAGGGCTTGTGCGATGGGAAGGTCTGAGAAAACTGTCCCAGAACTTTGACAGTGTTCCCCTGCCTCTGCTACATTGCATTTGTGTCTTTCTCGCCTGTACTCCTTGATAGTCCAACGAACTGTGACCTCTGCCGCTAGCGTTTTCAGATGGGACATTTTTAAATAATTCCACAGCAAAGGCCTTCTCATACTGCCCTATTTTATTAGGCCTGTCCTGCTCAATAATAAGGGACAGAAAGTTCTCCTTGTAGCAACAGTCTAGAAGTGTCACAAACCAATAATGACTGTCACCCAAAATTTGGACAACGCGAGGGTCATGGGAAAGGCAGCGTAACATAAACACAGCCATGTGTGCCAGACTGCAAAGAGGCAAGACTTCTGTGTCCTCACCAAGAGGATGGCTGACCATGCTCTTCTCCTCATCCTCCTCCTGTCCTCAGGCCTTCCACGCTGAACAGACGGTATGACAGTTGTACAGGTAGTAGCGTCAGAGAAACAGAACTTAATATTTGATATTGAAACCTTTGTTTGCATTTACAGAAGTCAGGTGTTTCCTGTAGTTCTTGACCAAGTTTGCACACACTGCAGCAGGGATTTTGGCCCACTCCTCCATACAGATCTTCTCCAGATCTTTCAGGTTTAAGGGCTGTTGCTGGGCCACATTGAGTTTCAGCTCCCTCCAAAGATTTTCTATTAGATTCTGGAGACTGGCTAGGCCATTCCAGGACCTTGAAATGCTTCTTATAGAGCCACTCCTTAGTTGCCACCCTGGCTGTGTGTTTCAGATCATTGTCTTGCTGGAAGACCCAGCCACGACCCATCTTCAATGCTCTTACTGAGGGAAGGAGACTGTTGGCCAAAATCTCACAATGCATGACCCTATCCATTCTCCATTCAATACGGTGCAGTCATCATGTCCTCTTTGCAGACAAGCACCTCCAAAAGTATGATGTTTCCTCCACCATGCTTCTCGAGTGGGACGGTGTTTTTGGGATTGTACGCATCCTTCTTCCTCCTCCAAACATGGCGAAAGGAGTTGATGCCAAAAAGTTCTATTTTGGTCTCATCTGACCACATGACCTTCTCTCATGCCTCCTCTGGATCAGATGGTCATTGGCAAACTTCAAACGGGCCTGGTTATGTGCTATCATGTGTAGGGGGATCTTGCATGCCATGCAGGATTTTAATCCATGACAGCATAGTGTGTTACTAATGATAATGTTTGAGACTGTGGTCCTAGCTCTCTTCAGGTCATTGACTAGGTCCTCACGTGTAGTTCGGGGCTGATTCCTGACCTTCCTCAGAATTATCCTTACCCCCGAGGCATGATCTTGCATGGAGTCCCAGACTGAGGAAGATTGACAGTCATCTTGTGTTTCTTCCATTTTCTAATAAATGTGCCAACAGTTGATGCCTTCTCACCAAGCTGCTTGCCTAGTGTCCTGTAGCCCATCCCAGCCTTGGTCTTGGTCATGGTGGAGAGGTTGGAGTGTGATTGATTGATTGATATTGGTGCGCAATTTAAATCCCACTTTGCGGATTGGCCGCGCCCGGCCGCGACCAATCAGAGATATTGGCGTGGAATTTAAACCTCAGTCACAGCGCGATGTAGTTCACTCACGTTTACTGAACGATTTCTGTCAGTCACAGTGTGATGTAGTTCAGTCACATTTACTGAACAAGTTCTGTCATTCACAGTGCCACGTAGTTCAATCACATTTACTGAATAAGTTCTGTCAGTCACAGTGCCACGTTGTTCAATCACATTTAATGAATAAGTTCTGTCAGTCACAGTGTGATGTAGTTCAGTCACGTTTACTGGACAAGTTCTGTCAGTCACAGTGCCACATAGTTCACTCACGTTTACTGAACAAGTTCTGTCAGTCACAGTGCCACGTAGTTCAGTCATGTTTACTGAACAAGTTCTGTCAGTCACAGTGCCATGTAGTTCAGTCACGTTCACTGAACAAGTTCTGTCAGTCACAGTGCCATGTAGTTCAGTCACGTTCACTGAACAAGTTCTGTCAGTCACAGTGCCACATAAACTACATACATACTATAGAATACACAATGCTTTAGAATCGGGCCACCATCTAGTGTATATATATATATATATACATATATATATATATATATTTATGTATATCACTATATCAAAATATATATATATATATATATTGTATTGTATTTTTCAGACTATAAGAAGCACAGGACCATAAGACGCACCTGGGTTTTAGAAGAGGAAAATAGGGGAAAAAAAATGTAAGCAAAAAATGTGGTCATGATCATGATGCCCTGTTAAGAGGGAGAGGGTCTGCTGCTGACTTTGTTATAGGGGTAATATCCCCTAATTCTGTTCTAATAGCCCCCATCCTGGTATGCTCGGCTCCCCTCATCCTGGTATGCTTGGCATCCCTCATTCTGGTATGCTTGGTACCCGTCATCCTGGTATGCAAGGCCCCCCTCATCCTGGTATGCTTGGCACCCCTCATCCTGGTATGCATGGCACCCCTCATCCTGGTATGCAAGGCCCCCTTCATCCTGGTATGCAAGGCCTCCCTCATCCTGCTATGCTTGGCACCCCTCATCCTGGTATGCAAGGCCACCCTCATCCTGGTATGCAAGGTCCCCCTTATCCTGGTATGCATGCCCCTCCTCATCCTGGTGTGCATGGCACCCCCACATCCTGGTATGCCTGGCAGCCCCACATCCTGGTATGCCTGGCACCTCCATCTCCATTACACAAAAAAATAAACATTCCTACTCACCTTTCTTCTTCTCTCCTCCAGTGCTGTGTCCTCCTCTGCAGCCAGCGCAGATCTCCCTGTGTGAGCCGCGCATGACGTAACTGACATGCGCACTCACACAGGGAGATGCCACGCCGGAAGAGTCACTTCTCCCCACTCTGGGACTGTGTGCGTGGGGAGCAGTGACTGCATGCTCCTTGATAGCGGGTGCACACTGGAGCCGCAGCGCGGCTCCTGCTGCCGGGCGATTGCATGTGCCCACTATTAAAGAGCAAGAATATTCACCCCCTCTCCACTCCCATGGGCGTGGAGAGGGGGTGAATATTCATGCTCATTATTAGCAGGCACAAATGACAGCCGAGCGCTCCAGGAGCTGCGCTGCAGCTACAGTGTACGCCCATGGGTGTGGGGAGCAGTGAATATTCATTTTCTTAAGCAGCGGGGACAGTGTAGGCTGCAGTAGCCACTGCTGCTTCCTGTACCCCGCTCCTCCGTCGCTGCGCCCCCCCCATAACCCCACCACCCACAGCATCAAGACAGTATATAATAGAAGGTTCGGACTATAAGACGCACCCCCCACTTTCCTCCAAAATTTTGGAGGAAAAAAGTGCATCTTATAGTCTGAAAAATACAGTAAACTGTACTGCACGCCCATTCATTGAGAGAGCGCGCGGTGGATGCCGGGTGTGACGCGATGGGGGTTAACCCCGCCCACAACCCATCACTCACCGTGGAATGCGGAACAGGAGACCCCTGGCTGCAGCCGCAAATAATCGTGAAGTAAGCGGAAGCAAGAGCCGGGTGCAGCTGGGCAACATGAGGTATTTACGAAATTCATTAGGGGCCCCGAGGGGATACATTGGGGGGTTAATTTAAAGTAGCCGCGCCCATATTGCTGATTGGTCGCGCCCTGCCGGCCGCGACCAATCAGCGAAGCGTTGTTGAAATCCTGATCCAATTCGCGGCCGGACTGCGCCTGTCGCTGATTGGTCGCACCAGCCGCCCGTGAACAATCAGCGACACGGGATTTCCATTACAGACAGACAGAATTAGAAGATTATATACAGTACAGACCAAAAGTTTGGCCACACCTTCTCATTTAAACATTTTTCTGTATTTTCATGACTATGAAAATTGTACATTCACACTGAAGGCATGAAAACTATGAATTAACACATGTGGAATTATATAGTTAACAAAAAAGTGTGAAACAACTGAAAATATGTCTTATATTCTAGGTTCTTCAAAGTAGCCACCTTTTGCTTTGATGACTGCTTTGCACACTCTTGGCATTCTCTTGATGAGCTTCAAGAGGTAGTCACCGGAAATGGTTTTCACTTCACAGGTGTGCCCTGTCAGGTTTAATAAGTGGGATTTCTTGCCTTATAAATGGGGCTAGGACCATCAGTTGTGTTGTGCAGAAGTCTGGTGGATACACAGCTGATAGTCCTACTGAATAGACTGTTAGCTGCTTTTTTCTTGCCATAATACAAATTCTAAGTAAAGAAAAATGAGTGGCCATCATTACTTTAAGAAATGAAGGTCAGTTAGTCCGAAAAATTGGCAAAACTTTAAAAGTGTCCCCAAGTGCAGTTGCAAAAACCATCAAGCGCTACAAAGAAACTGGCTCACCTGCGGACCGCCCCAGGAAAGGAAGACCAAGAGTCACCTCTGCTTCTGAGGATAAGTTTATCCAAGTCACCAGCCTCAGAAATCGCAGGTTAACAGCAGCTCAGATTAGAGACCAGGTCAATGCCACACAGGGTTCTAGAAGCAGACACATCTCTTCAACAACTGTTAAGAGGAGACTTTGTTTAGCAGGCCTTCATGGTAAAATAGCTGCTAGGAAACAACTGCTAAGGACAGGCAACAAGCAGAAAAGACTTGTTTGGGCTAAAGAACACAAGGAATGGACATTAGACCAGTGGAAATCTGTGCTTTGGTCTGATGAGTCCAAATTTGAGATCTTTGGTTCCAACCACCGTGTCTTTGTGCGACGCAGAAAAGGTGAACTACCGTGAAGCATGGAGGGGGGGGTGTGATGGTGTGGGGGTGCTTTGCTGGTGACACTGTTGGGGATTTATTTAAAATTGAAGGCATACTGAACCAGCATAGCTACCACAGCATCTTACAGCGGCATGCTATTCCATCCGGTTTGCGTTTAGTTGGACCATCTTTTATTTTTCAACAGGACAATGACCCAAAACACACCTCCAGGCTGTTTAAGGGCTATTTGACCAAGAAGGAGAGTGATGGGGTGCTACGCCAGATGACCTGGCCTCCACAATCACCAGACCTGAACCCAATCGAGATGGTTTGGGGTGAGCTGGACCGCAGAGTGAAGGCAAAAGGGCCAACAAGTACTAAGCATCTCTGGGAACTCCTTCAAGATTGTTGGAAGACCATTTCCGGTGACTACTTCTTGAAGCTCATCAAGAGAATGCCAAGAGTGTGCAAAGCAGCCATCAAAGCAAAAGGTGGCTACTTTGAAGAATCTAGAATATAAGACATATTTTCAGTTGTTTCACACTTTTTTGTTAAGTATATAATTCCACATGTGTTATTTCATAGTTTTGATACCTTCAGTGTGAATGTACAATTTTCATAGTCATTAAAATACAGAAAAATCTTTAAATGAGAAGGTGTGTGCAAACTTTTGGTCTGTACTGTATATAGATATATACATATGGATATACATATATCTATGTATATTTGTGTAAACATTGAAGAATAAAGCAAATATTCTAAATAAAGGAATACAAAAGGTATGGTAATATTGTGCGAATCGAACGACTGGAAGAGTGACTAAACTTTCATGTGCTGAACGTAAAATATATCAATATAGCATTGAAACATAACAATTTATTATCACAACTAGAGATGAGCGGATCTTTTAAAATTCAAATTCACCAAATTTTCACACAGAATTTGATTTGCTGTGAATAAATTTGCTTGACTCTGAAATTCTGAATACTGAAAAGCTTGTAGTTGCTCAGAAACTCTCACATGGAGAGAGGAGAGCCTGCTCTTTCCAGGAAAAATAGAGAATGCTGCTGACCACAAGTGCTTTCACTCTGCAGGAGAGAAAGAGAGAGCACTATGTTGTCCATAAGAGCTTACACACCTTAGGAGAGAGCGAGTACCCCACTGACTGTAGGAGCTTACACTCTACAGGAGAGAGAGTATCCTGCTGACCAAAAGATCTTATACTCTACAAGAGAAAGCGAGCTCCCGGCTTACCATAAGAACTTTCACTCTTCAGGAGTATAAGAGAGAGAACCATGCTGACCATAAGAGCTTACACACATTAGTAGAGAGAGAGAACCCCGCTGACCATAGTAGCTTACACTCTATAGTAGAGAGAGAGGATCCTGCTGACCATAAGAGCTTACACTCTCCAGAAGAGAAAGAGAGAGGACCATGCTGACCATAAGAGCTTACACACCTTAGGAAAGAGAGAGAAACCAAGAGAGAGAACCCCACTAACCTAAAGAGATTACACTCTATAGAAGAGCGAGAGAGAGAGGACCCCGCTAACGATAAGATCATACACTCTACAATGAGGTTTACCCAGTGACTCTGGAGATGAAAAACAACTCTGCCATACAACTATGCTCCAGTGGTAATCACTGAACTGTGATGGCCGAGGTACTGACTCCATATTTTAGGTATGATAATCCATAAGATGTCATAGCTGCAGGACATTATAGAGATTACTATGTGGCAATGCATGAAATTATCCCACTCTCTAATGCTTCAGCAGTGTTGGAAATGGTGCATTGCAAGTTTTATTTTTTATTTTTACAAATTGCAAATTGTAAGATGTTCAAATTCGTGTGAAACCGCAAAATTCAACTCAAACTCATTCCTTCATGAATTGATCCACTCATCTCTAATCACAACAACTGATATATAAGTTTTAAACAAATATTAGTAGTTTATGTACCTGAAATGAGTTGAAGAACAGCTCAAAATGCATTCGAATTTCCCAGGCTAAACCAGTAAATGTGTGCGGCAAACACACAAATACAATGTAATGGACGCCAAAAACCAGGATGAGCACCAGCGTGGATTTTGCCAATTTCCTAAGAAAAATAAACATCATCATAATATCATGGGACATGGATTAAATAAGTGGAATAATAAAAAGGTTATATAGATTTAATGAGTAAGAATTCAAAGATTAAGACATGTGTCCCACAATATACAGTATACACACATCAGACTGTCCAGTTCATCATCTGAACTTTTAGTCTGTGAAGCCATGCTGTTGTGATGGTTGCAGTATGTGATCTAGCATTGTCCTTCTGAAATATGCAAGGCGTTCCTTTAAATAAACATTTTCTGGATGGAACCATATGTTGTTGTAAAACCTCAATATAATGCTCAGCAGTGATAGTGTCATTCACGATGTGTAAATAGCTCATGCCATAGAAGCCAATTCAACCTTAGCCTGCATCTCTGAGGGTATATGGAACTGTCTGCTGATAATGATCTTAAAGGGAACTTGTCACCAGAAAAAAAACACTATTAACCTGTAGATATAGGGTTAGTGCTGGCCGTTAAAAATAATGCTGCTGAGGAGAAAATGAACTTTATTATCCCCAGCAGCATTCCCATTCAATCACTCACGGGGGTGGTGCCGGCACTGGTTAAGTCACCGATTTGAGAATACAGAGCAGCAGCTGTAACCGCGCCCCTGGCTCTGTATTCTCCGAGCGGTGACTGAATCCGCGCCGGTGCTCCGGTGACTGAAACCGCGTCCTCAGCCATGACTTATGCTGGAGCTGCATTGAGTCCAGCTATTAAACAGGGGATGCGGTTTCAGTCACAGGGTCGGCACCGGTGTGGATTCAGTCACCATTCTAAGTATACAGAGCGGCAGCTGTAACCGCGCCTCTGGCCCTGACCGACACTCGTTTTGCATTGTGGCTCAGCTGTCAGTCAGGGCTGTTTAGGTTAGGTCTTTTTTTTCCACTGGGAGTGAAAAAAATTATTCTTTTTAAATATATCCACAACAGGTTTGCTTTTCTCAAAAGAATTAAACAATTACAAGGGCTTTTTATCAAGTCATTGAAAAATATTACTTTTTTTTAGGAAGTGGGAGCAAGTTAGCTTTAAAAGTTAGTTTTCAAAGTGAAGAAGCAATGGCTTATCAACAATCTGTGAAAAAAAAATATCCCTATTTTAGAAGCTGTTTCATGCTTCTGTACTCTCAAGAGAGAACAATTTCCAGCAGTAGTACAGTATGGTTACGCAACGCAACACACTGGACAAGTGCAGGAGAGGTGTTTGGGCATCTAGCGACAGAAGCAGGGGCAGCAACTGCATTTAATAATTAGAATAGGTCAGGCAAAGAGATGTCTGGAAGTGTAGGGCCCGCAGATGTAGCCCATGCAGCAGGAATACAGTATACACTATAAGACGTAGACAGCAAGGAAATTTGTGACTGCAAAAGCTGGGCAGTGGCAGAATTAACACAGTATAAAAATAGCCAAAAGAGATGTCTGGCAATATAGGGGAATCCCCCATAGAAGCAGTACTACAGTATAGATGACATGATGGACAGGAAGTAGACATCAGCAATGGCGGCAGCAATACATTATAGTAGACAATGGAGAGTCTGGCAGGCAGGCAGTATAGCCAATCTAATCATTTGCATCAGCTGTAGGTGTATGAAATCAGGACTCTGATCCATGTCTGATTTATATTTACAAATGAAAGGTTATCTAAACTTGCAGAAGATCTCATGGTTTGCTTGGGTTAGACAAAGCCATCAGCCATGATGAATACATTGAATGATGTACATGACAGTATGTCACTTGCAAACTGGGTCAGTTTTTCCCTCTAAAGATTAGCGGATAGATCATCGATCGGAAATTTCTGAAATTTGTAATTACATGAAAATTAGAACAATCTGCGATTCGGTTCATGAGGATTGGAAAAAAATGGCAGGTGCCATTTAACACATGCTAGACTCAGTGAGCAGGCTAATACGGTCAGGTTGAGGTAGCGTGGGCTTCTTCATAATGCCCTACAGCAATCTGATCACAAGATATAGCACAGACAATTAACGGGACCATCACAGGTAGTATAAAACATGGGGCTGGAAAAGAATGCAATTTTATGCCTGTAATGTGTAGGATAGAAGCATATAGAGCACACAGGATAGGGATATAAAAAGGCCAAATCTGATTGTACTGTACTACTTCAGTGTTGATGTACCAAATTGAAAATGAGAGTGATAGAATCAAGCGTTGAATAAAAATCCAAGATTCAAGTGATATACAGTAGTTTCATCATCACCACTCAGTATGTGACTGTGAATTAATATATCTGTAATGTACTGCAACAATAGCACATTTATAGTGTTTTTTTTCACATAGTGTTGGCAAGCAAAGGTAGTATTAACTAGTGTTGAGCCACCCCTGTAGTGTTCGAGTTCGGTTCGGTTCGTCGAACACCCGTGTGTTCGCCGAACTGTTCGTCGAACTGTTCGTCGAACACCTTCGAACACCGTTAAAACCAATGGCAGGCAAACTAAAACACATAGAAACACATAGAAAACACCTTCAAAGGTGTCCAAAAGCTGACAAACTGCTCAGAAGACATAACTAACACATGGAAAAGTGACAAGTACATATAGTCATGCGAAAATAAAAGAGGTGGAGGAGTAAAAGGAGGGGGAGACACAGATATAGGCATGTCATGCCCTTCTAAAATCCAAAAAGTGAGAAGCCGACACGGCCAGTCCGTTCCTGCCCGTGCCACCTCCGTGTCGCCGGGTTTGTGCCAGAGCCGCGGTGAACCCTGATGGCCAGCCCCCCTCTCCCAATACTGGTGCCTGTCCGCTGGTGGGTCGAGCGAGCCCCCCTGTGGTGGAGGCAGCTCTAAGCTTTTTAATTTAAATTGTCTCTCTAATTTGAATGAATACACTTTAAATCCATTTACAAGGATCTATTGGAGGGCAAGTCTCATGCCAGCAGCCGCGTAATTCCAGCTCCAGTAGCGTCCACTAAAGCTGCTGCAGTTAAAAAGCTTTTATAAGGATCGAGCTCAGCTGTCCACCGCAAGGCATCCTACTGCCAGTCCCAGCCCCTATGCCTTGGGGTGCCTCCTGATGCTCTTCACTAAGTATCCCATGGTCCCGAAGCATTTCCTTTGAAAAAATTAAGTGTCTAAATTACAGTTGGTGTAGCTTGCTTAACAGCCGGGTTAATCCGCTGACTAGCAGACACTGCTACTAGGCACAAAGTATTTCCTGGGCTAGATGCAGTTAAAAATTTGTAATTAGATACTCTCGTTGGATGCTGAGAAAGCATTCCATAGAGTCTCCTGGCACGCCATATATGATTCTCTTAAAAAGCTTGGGGTAGGGGTCTAGGGGACCCTTTTATAGCCAAAATCACGGCCCTGTATCACAATACATCACCTAGGCTGAAGATAAATGGAACTGTAGCACCCTGAGGGCTCGGTTGCTACAGACGTATTGCACCTCACCCAGAGGTGTGATATCTCACTCTCAGGTAAGGATAGAGTGTGGATCAGGACCCGACACCTGCATGCATTACTCCACATTGCCGTGGGGCAGGGTGACCAATATGCCCCTGAGATGGGCACGACAGTCCCTGTCCCTGGCTGGAGTGGGGGGAGGGAACACTGAAGAAGGGGAACCCTGTAGTGCAGGAGCAGGGAGGAAGCAGTTCCTGGGTGCATTGAGAAGGGAGTATAAAAGGTGGGCACCATCTTAGTTCAGTGCAGAGAAGTCTGAGCAGAAGTGGCAGGGAGCAGGGGCTCTGCATGAGCTCTGCTCCGGAGGCGGGCCTAGTAACAGAGGCCCAGGCCTGGAAGAGGGAGAAGGAAGTAAGAGGAGCGGAGAATGCTCCAGGAACGAGGAATGAAGGGATCCCAGGGGTGCGGACGGGCGAGTCGCCACCGCACGCCCGAATCCACCTGCGTGGAGGGGTCAGGCCAAAGGGGGAGACCGGTCCCCGAACTAGTGGAGGCAGGAAACGACCCTCAGCTGGAAACCGGAGGCTCTGACATTTTATGTGGCGCAGCCCCTCGCTACACCCGCTAGGAAGGCACCACATAGGGTCAGGGAAACTGGCGCCAAGTTTACCAAGAGGAGGCCCGAGGCAGCCGGACAGAAGTGTTGGTAAGAAAGGCCAGACAAAGGACACACAAAGGGGGTCCTGTGAAGTGCTCCAAAGTTATCTGGGAGTTGTCTGAGCCCCTCACCTGGTGAGCACAGTACGACGTGGGCAGCCGTTACCTGCAGACGTGGTCTGGATAATAAGAACTGTGAGTAAAGGCCCTGAACTGCATCACTGACTCCGTGTCGTTACTGCTGCTGCCCTGCACCATCACCCCCATCCTCCGCATACACTGCCCTGAGGCTATACTCCTCCCGTGGGGAGTTATGCTATGCTCTGCTGCACCCACAACACCAGCCTCAGCGGTCTGCCCTGTAGCGGCGGTTCACTCTGACCGCAATCCACGGGTGGCGTAGTCGTACATTTAAACATCAAAACCACATAAATAGTTCCGCCACTGGTTTGACCGCCCTGAGCCACGGAACCGGGTCGCTGCCACGAAGACTACAACCACCAGCATCCACCAAAAACGGTCCGGCTCCGGGTGTCCCAAGGCCCAGGGGGTGCGTCAGAACATTTTCATCACCTTTCACAATCACCAATGGGACAAGGCAGGGATGTCCTCTGTCCCCTCTCTTATACATCCTAGTGACGGAGCACCTGCTCTCATCAATTTGCCATAACCCCAATATTAGGTGGATTGAGGTGGGAGGCACCGAGTACAAGTGCTCTCTATTTGCTGATGATGTCCTAGTATATATCACTCAATCACATATATCCATCCATGCTGTTATGGCTGAAATAGATCACTTTGTTACATGGTCAAATTTTAAAATCAATGCAGCGAAGTCTGAGGCCCTCGATGTCTCCCTCCCCAAATCCATATAGGATTCCATCCAGTCCAACTTTCCCTTTGCCTGGCCCTCACAGGGTATCAAATACTTAGGAATTCCTATTCATAGAGACCTCTCCCATCTATGTTATCTTAATTTTGGGCCCTTTATTGAACAACTCCATACAGACCACGGTTGGCAAGTTAAAACTGTAAGATTCACAACGTGAACCGCTGGTGTTTTGTGAAAAAGCACATGTACACTGCGTTCCAAATTATTATGCAAAAAGTGTTTAGGAGTGATAAGGGAAGAATTTGTTTGTTTGTCAGTTAAACTCATTGATGGTGATGTGTGTCAGGGCTCTTTATATCACTGTAAGCAATTGCAGACACCTGTGCTAAATAGTTTGGCAGGTGTGTCCAATGAAAGGCAAGACTACTTAAGAAGGCTCTCTCACATTATTAAGCAGCCTACATTTTCTGCCAAAATGGGAAAGAAAAAGGATGTGTCGGCTGCTGAGAAGCAACAAATTGTGGAGTGTTTAGGTCAAGGCATGACTACAATCAACATTGTGCGATGATCAGGATGAAGTGTCTTGGCAATCAAGAAGTATGTAGCTGATTCACAGTACACACGTGTGCGTGCTGATAAGGGCAAATTGAGGACTCTTTCCTACAGGCAATTACGTCAGGTTGAAAGAGCAGCGGCAAAAAAGCCTTGTCATAGCAGCAGACAAGTTTTTGAAGCTGCTTGTGCCTCCAACGTCCCCCGAACAACAAGATGCAGGGTCCTTCAGAGGTTTGCAGCTGTGCATACGCCATCCTGTCGACCTCCTCTATCCACTTCACACAAGCAGAAACGGCTCCAGTGGGCCAAACATTACATGAAGACTGATTTCAAAACAGTTTTGTTCACGGATGAGTGCCGTGCAGCGCTCGATGGTCCAGATGGATGGAGTGGAGGATGGCTGGTTGATGGACACCCCACGCAAACACGGCTACAGCGCCAACAAGGAGGAGGTGGAGTAATGTTTTGGGCTGGAATCATGGGGAGAGAGATTGTCGGCCCCTTTAGGATCCCTGAAGGCGCTAAAGATGAACTCCATAATGTATGTGGATTTTCTCAAACATCACTTCCTGCCATGGTTCAAGAAGAAGAACCGTGTATTTCACAGCAAGATCATTTTTCTGCATGATAATGCACCATCTCATGCTGCACATAAAACATCTGCATCTCTGGCTGATATGGGCATAAAAGGGGACAAACTTATGGTGTGACCCCCATGCTCCCCTGACCTCTACCCCATTCAGAACCTTTGGAGCATCATTAAAAGGAGTGTCTATGATGGCGGGAGGCAGTTCACATCTAAGCAACAGCTCTGGGAGGGTATTCTGTCCTCATGCAAAACAATTGAAGCAGAAACCATCCAAAACCTGACAAATTCAATGGACGAGAGAGTTCAGAAGCTCCTTTCGAACAAGGGGTCCTATGTGAAAATGTAACATCACCTAGAATAAAGTTTTGAGTTGAAAACTGTTTGATTTCAGTTTCTAACAACCTGCTAATGCTTATAATTTCAAAAATGACCATTTTTTTGGTCTTTATTAAAATGAAAAGGTTGATCGAAAAGTTTGGGGGATCTAAGAGTGTGGCAACCCAGTAGTCATGATTACTTCGAATTCTGACAATATGAGGGTCATGCTGCAGGTAGTGCAGCAAGAAGGCACTTATGTGTCTTGCGCATCTCGGAGCCCCAAAATTATTTTCCGGGCTAGATGCAGCTAAAAATTATTTTTAATTTTAAATCTGGTGAAGCTTTAGTATAGATGGCCTAATAGGATCAGTGCTGCACACTGCTACAAAGCCCAAATTATTTTCCAGTCAAGATACAGATAAACATGATTAGTAATTTGAAAGCTTAAACCGGATGGTAGGGTGATTTTAACCAATCATCAAGCTTTTACTCTCCCCAGGATGACACAGGGGTAGAAAAGTCGTTTCGGATCCATGATTTGTTCATCTTTATGAACGTGAGTCTGTCTACATTATCAGTGGAGAGCCGCGTGCGCTTATCTGTCAGCACACCACCAGCAGCGCTGAACACACGTTCAGACAGAACGCTGGCTGCGGGGCATGACAAGATCTCCAAGGCGTAAGTGGCTAGCTCCGGCCATTTATCCAGATTGGAAGCCCAAAAAGAGCAAGGGTCCAGTGACACAGTCGTGGCTTCAATGTTTACTTGGAGATACTCCTGTACCATCGTCTCTAGGCGTTGACTATGTGTCAGACTTCTTGTCTCCTGTGGCCTTGCAAAGGATGGGCTAAAAAAGTGGTGAAATGATTCCGCAAAATTGATGTTACCAGCAGATACTGTGGTTCTGTTACGGTTTGAGTGCTGAACACTTGACGGTCCCACGGTTGGCAAGTTGGAACTGTGAGATTCACTATGTGCACCACTGGTATTTTGTGGAAAAGCACATGTAAGATTCTGCAACAGTCTCTGCTGATACTCCTGCATGCGTGCATCCCTTTCTATGGCAGGAATAATTTCTGCAAATTTACTTTTGTACCGGGGATCTAACAGTGTGGCAACCCAGTAGTCAGGATTATTTCTAATTCTCACAATTCGAGGGTCATGTTGCAGGTAGTGCAGCAAGAAGGCACTCATGTGTGTTGCGCATCCAGGAGCACCAAGTCCCTGTTGTGTTGGTGGCGAGGTAACAATCATGCTTCCTTCCTCTGTCCTCTGCCCCCAACCTCGCACAACAGAAATGTGATCAAGGTCTCCCTCATCTGATGAGTCTTCCATCAGTTCGTCCTCCACTTCTTCCTGGGCTCCTGCACCTTCCTCACTAGTTTGGATGCTACCATGCGCCCTGGTAAAACCATCTCCCCCACCCTCACATGCCTGCCGCCTTGGTGCTGCCGACCGTCTGGACCTTGCAGATGTTAGCCCTTCCGCATACAACTCCTCCTCCTCTACTTCCTCCACCTCCTCTTGTGCCACCACCTGACTCTGAATTCTGTTTAACATGTGCTCCAGCATGTAAATCACCGGAATAGTCATGCTGATAATGGCATCGTCAGCACTAAACATCTTCGTCGCCATTTCAAAACTGTGCAGAAGGGTGCATAGGTCCCTGATCTGAGACCACTCCTCCAGCGTGATTTGCCCCACCTCTGAATCTCGTTGGCCCAGGCTATACGTCAGAACGTATTGCACCAGGGCTTGTCGGTGCTGCCACAGTCGCTGCAACATGTGCAGAGTTGAATTCCACCGGGTAGGCACATCGCATTTTAGCCGGTGAAGTGGCAGGCCCAACGACTTCTGTAGAGATGTAAGTCGCTGAGCTGCGGGATGCGAACGGCGGAAGTGAGCACACAGCGACCGTGCCCTCTGCAGAAGGCCATCTAGTCTGGGATAGTGGGCTAAAAATTGCTGGACAACCAGGTTCAACACGTGAGCCATACAAGGCACGTGTGTGACATTGCCCCGGCGAAGGGCCGCACCCAGGTTTGCAGCATTGTCGCACACGGCCTTCCCTGGTTTCAGGTCCAGTGGAGACAACCATTCATGAAATTGGTTCTCCAGAGCTGACCACAACTCCTCAGCTGTGTGACTCACATTTCCCAGACATTTCAATGTAAAAACCGCCTGATGACGTTGAGCCCTACTGCCAGCATAGTAAGGAGGTGTGCAGGATCCCTTCTGCGCAGTTAGAAAGCTTGTGGCATGACCAGACAGGCTTTGGGTGCAGGTGGAAGACCGAGAGGAGGTTGAGGAGGCAGAAGCAGTGGAGGAACTTTGACATAAAGAGGATTGACGCACAACTCGTGGGGACGGCAAGACTTGGACAGCAGCCCCTTGTCCTGCTGTCACCATAGTTACCCAGTGCCCAGTCAGCGACATGTAACGTCCCTGTCCATGCCTACTCGTCCAAGTGTCTGTGGTGAAATGCACCCTGTCACACACAGAGTTTCTCAAAGAAGCGGTGATGTTGTGTGCGACATGCTGGTGGAGCGCAGGCACACCTTTCTTTGAGAAGTAGTGCCGACTGGGCATCTGGTACTGGGGTCTCGAAAATCCTCTGTGTCCACCAGGCGGAAAGGCACCATTTCTGTAGCCAAGAGCTTGCAGATGGTGAAATTCAACCTCTTAGCTTTCTCATGGCTAGGAGGAAATGGTCTTTTACTTGTCCACATCTGAGGGACCGAGGGCTGGCTATTGTGCTTAGATGGGGTTGATAAGGGTGTCCCCGGCAAACTGCCGGTCTGTGAGGAAGATGCAGGCGGACATGTTAGGTTGCCTTGATCCAAAGGTGGTGCTATCGATGTCGGACAGCGCTCAACACCAGCTGGTGTTACCACCTCCAAAGAAAATGATGACCTGCCAATCTCGCTGGCTGTTGCGGGTAAAGAGGTGGCAGGTCTGCGCCCCAAAACAGGTGTGACTGCTGTCCCCCCAGTCACAGAGGATGAAGAGGCCGCGGATGCACAAGATATGGCAGACGGTGGTTGGCCCGGCCGGCTAGGCCGCATTGTAGCACATTGAGCTTCCCACTGCAACTTATGCTTCATGTCCATGTGCCGGTTCATGCATGAAGTACTCAAACTATGTATTTTTTGGCCTCTACTTAGCTTTTGCTGACAAATGTTACAGATAACACGAGTTGGGTCATCTTTATCGATCTGAAAAAATGCCCAGGCTATGCAAGGCTTAGCACCCATGCGACCTGAAGAGCCACCACGACTTGTGGTGAGAGGCAGAGTTGGGTTTGAGGATGCAGTTTTTGACGTGCTTCCAGTACTACGTCTCTGTCCAGGAAGGCGCAACCTGACCTCGTCGTCACTAGCATCTTCCTCCACCTCCTCTGCTGACCTCATCTCTTGGCTGACTGTGGGTTGACAGTAAGTGGGATCTCCAACCTCATCATCATCACCCTGTGCGTTATCACACCCGTCGTCCTCAGAGCCAACCTGTTCCTGCCCTGACAAAAAACTAAAGTTGTCGCTCCAATCAGGTATTTGAGTCTTATCATCGTCTTCCTCATTGTCTCCACCAACAGGAGTTACAGTTTGGGAATGAGGGTCTACATTATGGTCAGAACCTTCTGCGTCTGGTCCTGGATCCGACTCATAAAGATTCTGGGCATCAGTGCAGATCATTTCCTCGTCTGGATTCACAGAAGCGCTGGAGTCGACCTCTGATTCCCAGGCTATAGTATGAGTAAACAGCTCTGCAGACTCAACCATCTGTTCTACCTCATACTCAGACGGGCAGCTGGAGATTTGGGAGTTGTGAGGAAGCAAGTGCGATTGGGGTGACACCTTTGAGGACTGGAGTATTTGTGATGTTGAAGTTGATGTGGAGGAGAGCCCACTTAAAGGAGCACTTGATATCCGTTGAAGCACCTGCTGTTTTTGTGCCTCATTTGGAATTTGTAGCGATTGGCGTGGCCGTAAGAAAGGGATCTTATCACATTGTCCGCTAAAAGAAGTAGACATTTTAGTTTGGCTGGAAGATGGTCTTTCTTCTGCAGATGTTACTGTTGCTTTAACACCTACCCCACGGACACAACCTTTTTTCCCCTTCCCAACACGCCTATTCCCCTTTCCACCAGCAGCAGGCCTTTTTCCACTCATATTGGTGGTTAACTAATTCACAACTCTGGAGTTATTTGCACAAAAAAACAATGGATGGTAACCGAGCAGAGCTGAGTGGCCAAACTGTGGTATTAGGCCAAAACTATTGGCTGGGTTAGATGCAGAAAAAAATTATATTCAATTTGCAACCTGATGGAGGTCAGTATAGATGGACTAATACAACAAGTCACACACACAGCTAGAAGCCCAATATTTTTTCAGAGGTAGATGCAGAAAAAAATATATTCAGTTTGCAACCTGATGGAGGTCAGTATAGATGGACTAATACAACAAGTCCCACACACAGCTAGAAGCCCAAATATTTTTTCAGAGGTACTGTAGATGCAGATAAAAATTATTTTTAATTTGCAACCTGATGGAGGTCAGTATAGATGGACTAATACAACAAGTCCCACACACAGCTAGAACCCCAATATTTTTTCAGAGGTAGATGCAGAAAAAAATATATTCAGTTTGCAACCTGATGGAGGTCAGTATAGATGGACTAATACAACAAGTCCCACACACAGCTAGAAGCCCAAATATTTTTTCAGAGGTACTGTAGATGCAAATAAAAATTATTTTAAATTTGCAACCTGATGGAGGTCAGTATAGATGGACTAATAGAGAAAGTCCGACACACTGCTAGAAGGCCAAATATTTTTTCAGAGCTAGATGCAGAAAAAAATTATATTCAGTTTGCAACCTGATGGAGGTCAGTATAGATGGACTAACAGAGAAAGTCCCACACACTGCTAGAAGGCCAAATATTTTTTCAGAGCTAGATGCATACAAAAAATTATTTTGAATTTGCAACCTGATGGAGGTCAGTATAGGTGGACTAATAGAACAAGTCCCACACACTGCTAGAAGGCCAAATATTTTTTCAGAGCTAGATGCAGAAAAAAATTATATTCAGTTTGCAACCTGATGGAGGTCTGTATAGATGGATTAATAGAACAAGACCCACACACAGCTAGAAGCCCAATATTTTTTCAGAGGTAGATGCAGAAAAAAATATATTCAGTTTGCAACCTGATGGAGGTCAGTATAGATGGACTAATACAACAAGTCCCACACACAGCTAGAAGCCCAATATTTTTTCAGAGGTAGATGCAGAAAAAAATATATTCAGTTTGCAACCTGATGGAGGTCAGTATAGATGGACTAATACAACAAGTCCCACACACAGCTAGAAGCCCAAATATTTTTTCAGAGGTACTGTAGATGCAGATAAAAATTATTTTTAATTTGCAACCTGATGGAGGTCAGTATAGATGGACTAATAGAGAAAGTCCGACACACTGCTAGAAGGCCAAATATTTTTTCAGAGCTAGATGCAGAAAAAAATTATATTCAGTTTGCATCCTGATGGAGGTCAGTATAGATGGACTAACAGAGAAAGTCCCACACACTGCTAGAAGGCCAAATATTTTTTCAGAGCTAGATGCAGAAAAAAATTATATTCAGTTTGCAACCTGATGGAGGTCTGTATAGATGGATTAATAGAACAAGACCCACACACAGCTAGAAGCCCAATATTTTTTCAGAGGTAGATGCAGAAAAAAATATATTCAGTTTGCAACCTGATGGAGGTCAGTATAGATGGACTAATACAACAAGTCCCACACACAGCTAGAAGCCCAATATTTTTTCAGAGGTAGATGCAGAAAAAAATATATTCAGTTTGCAACCTGATGGAGGTCAGTATAGATGGACTAATACAACAAGTCCCACACACAGCTAGAAGCCCAATATTTTTTCAGAGGTAGATGCAGAAAAAAATATATTCAGTTTGCAACCTGATGGAGGTCAGTATAGATGGACTAATAGAGAAAGTCCGACACACGGCTAGAAGGCCAAATATTTTTTCAGAGCTAGATGCAG
Organism: Phyllobates terribilis; assembly: GCF_046119375.1. Lineage (NCBI taxonomy): Eukaryota > Metazoa > Chordata > Amphibia > Anura > Dendrobatidae > Phyllobates > Phyllobates terribilis. Next base: position 14,598,862 of record NW_027362769.1, on the reverse strand, counting down.
AAAAAAATTATATTCAGTTTGCAACCTGATGGAGGTCAGTATAGATGGACTAACAGAGAAAGTCCCACACACTGCTAGAAGGCCAAATATTTTTTCAGAGCTAGATGCAGAAAAAAATTATATTCAGTTTGCAACCTGATGGAGGTCTGTATAGATGGATTAATAGAACAAGACCCACACACAGCTAGAAGCCCAATATTTTTTCAGAGGTAGATGCAGAAAAAAATATATTCAGTTTGCAACCTGATGGAGGTCAGTATAGATGGACTAATACAACAAGTCCCACACACAGCTAGAAGCCCAATATTTTTTCAGAGGTAGATGCAGAAAAAAATATATTCAGTTTGTAACCTGATGGAGGTCAGTATAGATGTACTAATACAACAAGTCCCACACACAGCTAGAAGCCCAATATTTTTTCAGAGGTAGATGCAGAAAAAAATATATTCAGTTTGCAACCTGATGGAGGTCAGTATAGATGGACTAATACAACAAGTCCCACACACAGCTAGAAGCCCAAATATTTTTTCAGAGGTACTGTAGATGCAGATAAAAATTATTTTTAATTTGCAACCTGATGGAGGTCAGTATAGATGGACTAATAGAGAAAGTCCGACACACTGCTAGAAGGCCAAATATTTTTTCAGAGCTAGATGCAGAAAAAAATTATATTCAGTTTGCAACCTGATGGAGGTCAGTATAGATGGACTAATAGAATGATGCTATGCCCAAAAGATTTTACTTCACTAGGTGCAGTAAAAAAATTGGTATTCTATACACAGGTGGTATATCTTGCAACACAGATAGGCTACTCCACTGACTAACACACTCTGCAATAGGCCAAAAAGGATTAGCTTTGCTAGATTCAGCCAAATGCTGTGAAAAAAACTTGCACAGCACTAGCACAGACCTGCCTGGCAAAAACTGATAGGAACTGATGTAACCTAGTCCTGAAAAGGACTCCAATTACAATTAGTCTTTACTCCCACAATCTATCTATTTAAGAGCACAGACCTCCCTGATAAAAGTCGTAGGAAATGCTGTAACCTAGTCCTTAAAAGGACTGCAATCACAACTATTCCCTACTCCCAAGCTATCTGTATATTTGTGCGAAAATTGGCTTGAAATTAACAAGGTATAGCGCACACAGCAACAGCGGTGCCGTCTAACATGCAGCTGCAGCAGTGAGAAAATGGTGGCGACGGGGAAAATGGCTTGGTCTTATAGGGCAAGGACATGTGACATACACTGCCAATGACACATGCCCTTGCTTGTGTGAAAATAAGCACTTCGCTCCGTGTGTGCGCTGCTGATAGGCTGACAGATTGCACCTCCCCACTGCAAATGCGGGAAAGAGAAAAAAAAATGGAGATCTTCATTGTTCCTGCAGAGATCCATCCCCTGCCCCTCCCCCCACCCCGCTGTACACTCAAACTGCATATTAACATTAATTTTCATCATTACTGAGAAAAAATCCAGTTATGATTTTGGAGCACGAACAGTTATCGAACATAACCTCGAACAGCCGAATTTTTCTCAAATTGTTCGTGTTCGCCGAACGGCTCGAACACCGCCCAAAACAGCTCGAATTTGAGATTGGCGAACAGTTCGAGTAGAACAACGCTCATCTCTAGTATTAACTCCTTCATGACATGGCCAATTTCAGTTTTTGCGGTTTTGTTTTTTTCTCCCCTTCTTCCCAGAGCCATAACTCTTGTATTTTTCTGTCCACATAGACATATAAGGGCATGTTTTTGCAGGACCAGTTTTACGTTTGATTGACGCCATTCATTTTACCACATAGCATACTGGAAAACGGGAAAAAAAATTAAAGTTGGGTCAGATTGTTAAAAAAATTCTGACATTGTTTTTGGGAACGGTTTTTACGATGTACATTTTATGGTAAAAATTATCTTGAAAATGTTTTCATGAAGTTCATTTTGTCGTAAAAATTATCTTGAAATATGATTCTCCTCATCAGTACAATTATGGCAATACCAAACATGTCTTGTTTCTTTATTATTTTAGTGGTGGAAAAAAAAAACAGAAGTTTGCCCAAAAAATGTTTGGGGTTGTGTCGCTATATTCAGAGACCCATAACGTTTTCATTTTTCGGTCGATGGAGCTGTGTGAAAGCTTAATTTTGCCATTTTGGGGGGCATTGCACTGACCAAAATAAGGTGATTTTGGCAATCTTGAATTTTTTTTGCTTACGGTGTTTACCAATTGGGTAAATAATTTTTATACTATGATATATCGGATTTTTCTGAATGTGGTGATTCCACATATGTGTATTTTTTTTTATTTTATTTTATTATTATCTTTATTTTTAATGGTGGAAAAGGGGGATGATTTGAACTTATGTTTTTTTTAAATTTTCTTCATAATTTTTAATTTTTTTTTCACTGTATTTGTTAGTTTCTTTAAAAGGCTTGAAGCTGTGATTGTCTGCTCGCTTGTGCTATATACAGGAATATCAAAGCATTGCTGTTTATATTAAAAATAACGGTCTCCTTTGAAGCCTGGCCACAGGCAGAATTTCAAAGGAACTTTTTAATGAAAAACATGGATGTTTTCAACAGACCACTTGTTGTCCTAGCAAACCATTAGTTATCTGTGATCACGTTGCATGTGCGCTTATGGGCACATTGAATCACGTGCTCTCCTGCTGGTGCATGTTACATGCCGCAGTCAGAGATTGACAGTGGCATTTAACAGGTTAACAATCACGAGCTTCGCTCCACCCGTGATTGTTAGAGACAGTTCTTTGCTGTTAGATACAGCCATCACATGCCGAGTATCCGTATACCTGTTTCTGTAAATGTAAAGGTGTATGTCGTGAAGAGGTTAAACCACTCATTGCAGATATTGCAACTAAATCTACATTTTTAATTCAAAGCTTATTTCTGTGTCTAAATGAAAGTGTGATCCCAATGTTTTTTGAAGCGCCAATTTTTTTTTTTAAGAAAAATCTCCCTACTCCTGAAACTTAAACACAAGCGTTTAGGTATCAAAGTGTGTGCATTGTTTTAAAGGGAACCCGTCATGTCCTAGCTACTATGTAAACTGCCCCCATACCATTGTTAGTAACTCGCTTTTTCATTAAAATTGGTGCAAATATAATAAGTATATAGCATTTTATATACTTATAATCATACCTGCTCATTCAGTCATAGGTGTGAACCTCACATTCAGTCATGGGTGGCGCCACATCAGTCAGGGCTGGCGCCGCCCACGTATTTGAATTTTGCTCCCGGCGAGCGCTGAAGTTATGGACGCTTGCACAGTATGACACAGCCAGGCAGTAAAGCTTTGCAGCACTGGGAGCCACCACGCATGCGCAGTGAGGCTGTGTAGTTTCCAGCTTCACTGCGCAAGAGCTATAACAAGAGGCTCCGGCCGTACACAGTAAAGCTGGGAACTTCACTGCGCAAGAGCGGGGAGCAGCTCGTTATAACGCATGCGCAGTGAACCTGGTAACTACAAAGCCTCACTGCACACGTGCAGGGGCTCCCAGCGCTGCAAAGCTTTACTGCCTGCCGTATCATACTGCATACTGTCCATAACTTCAGCGCTCGCCTTGAGCAACATCCAAATACGTGGGTGGCACCAGCCGTGACTAGTGTTGAGCGATACCTTCCGATATCAGGAAATATCGGATCGGATTGGATCGGGCCGATACCCAAAAAGTATCGGATATCGCCGATTCCGATACCGCAAACCAATGCAAGTCAATGGGACACAAATATCGGAATGAAAATAAACCCTTTCTTTCCTTGTAGCTTAATTCTACATGAAGGAAAACAAATAACAATAATGTAGAATGTATTTGGGGAGGTAGTTACCCAAATCGATGGGAACAGTGCTCACAGTGAAACATGAAAAGCCGGCAATTCAGCAGCGGCATACACCGGTACCCGACAATTTATAACAGAAAGAATAGAGCTTCACACATAGATTAGATAGATAGAAACATGTCAGTCACATATATTTGAAGTACAGTGACAGTGTTGCTTACTGTACTTGTCATTTAGTGTAAAGGATTTATTTAAAAAAATATTAGTGTTTTCATGCACCGTCTCTTTAAAAAAGCCGGCCGGCAATTCAGCAGCGGTACCCGACAATTTATAGCAGAAAGATAGAGCATCACACATAGATTAGATACATAAAAAACATGTCAGTCACATATATAAGAAGTACAGTGACAGTGTTGCTTACTGTACTTGTCATTTAGTGTAAAGGATTTATTTAAAAAAATATTAGTGTTTTCATGCACCGTCTCTTTAAAAAAGCCGGCCGGCAATTCAGCAGCGGTACCCGACAATTTACAACAGAAATAATAGAGCATCACACATAGATTAGATAGATAGAAACATGTCAGTCACATATATAATAAGTACAGTGATAGTGTTGGTTATTGTACTTGTCATTTAGTGTTAAAATAAAGGATTTATTAAAAAAAAAATTGGCGTGGGGTTCCCCGTAATTTTAGTCTCTAGCGGAGGTTAAGCAGACAGCTGGGGCAGATGTTTGAAGCCTGGGAAGGGGGTAATACCCACAGTGCTTCCCAGGCTACTAATATCAGCCCCCCAGCTGAATACCTAGCCTTTACTAGCTATTAAAATGGGGGACCACCCCAAAAAAATGACGTGGGGTGCCCCCTATTTTAATAGCTAGCAAAGGCTAGGCAGACAGCTGGGGGCTGATATTAATAGCCCAGGAAGGGTGCCATGAATATTGGCCCCCTCGCAGGCTAGAAACACCAGCCGTCAGCCGCCCCAGAAATGGCGAATCCATAGGATGCGCCAATTCTGGCACTTAGCCTCGCTCTTCCCACTGCCCTGTAGCGGTGGCAGTGGGGTAATAGGGTTGGGGTTGATGTCAGCTTATAACGCCAGCTGACATCAAGCCCAGGTTAGAAATGGAGAGGCGTCTATAAGACACCCCATTACTAACCCCATAGTCAAAGTTAAAAAAAAACCACAAACACCCAGAATAAAGTCCTTTAATTGAAATAAAGACACAATTCTTTATTGTTCTAAATTAAACCATACTTACCATCACGCCCATTCCATCTGAAGCCAGCGATCTCCTGCAATAAAAATAAAATAATAAACCAACATCATCCTTACCTTTGGATGTTTCCCAGGACAGCTCCAGCTCTGCTACATCGAGATGACAGGCTGGACCGCAGCAGAAAGCTGCCATCCAGCCTGTCATCCCGCAGACACTGAGAAGCGCAGGCATGCTTGCGCTCCTCAGTGTCTGGCTGTGACGGCATCCAGATGAGCCGACAATGAACTCAGCTCATCTCATGCATGTCACTGACAGCGTGGGAGAATTCTCCTGCGCATGTGGTGAGCGTGAGAGACTCAGCTCATCGGGATGCCGTCACAGCCTGACACTGAGGAGCGCAAGCATGCCTGTGCATCTCAGTGTCTGCGGGATGACAGGCTGGATGGCAGCTTTCTGCTGCGGTCCAGCCTGTCATCTCCATGTAGCAGAGCTGAAGCTGTCCTGGGAACCATGGAAAGGTAAGGATGATGTTGCTTTATTATTTTTCTTTTATTGCAGCAAATCGTTGGCTTCAGCTGGAATGGGCGTGATGGTAAGTATGGTTTAATTTAGAACAATAAAGAATTGTGTCTTTATTTCAATTAAAGGACTTTATTCTGGGTGTTTGTGTTTTTTTAAATACTTTACTAGAAATTCATGGCGGTCATGTCTAATATTGGCGTGACCCCATGAATTTCGGGCTTAGGGCCAGCTGATAATTCCAAGCTGGCCCTAACCCCTTTATTACCCAGTGAGCCACCACACCAGGGCACTGGATGAGTGGGGTACAGCGCCAGAAGATGCCGCTTCTATGAACGCGCCATTTTCCGGGGTGGCTGCGGACTGCAATTTGCAGCGGGTGGGGCCCAGAAAGCTTGGGCCTCCCTGCGCTGCAGATTCCAGTCCCCTGCTGCCTAGTTGTATCTGGCTGGACACAAAAATAGGGCGAAGCCCCACGTATTTTTTTTTTAATTATTTCATGAAATTCATGAAATAATTAAGAAAAAAAGGGCTTCCCTATATTGTTGTGTCCGGCCAGGTACAAATAGGCAGCTGGTGGTTGGGGGCAGCCCGTTCCTGCCTGCTGTACCTGGCTGGACACAAATATAGGGCGAAGCCCCAAATCAATTTTTTTTTAATTATTTCATGAATTTCCTGAAATATTTAAAAAAAAATTGACGTGGGGCTTCGTCCTATTTTTGTGTCCAGCCAGGTACAACTATGCAGCTGGGGGCTGGAATCTGCAGCGCAGGGAGGCCCAAGCTTTCTGCCCCCCCCCCTCCCGCTGCAAATTGCAGTCCGCAGCCAACCCGGAAAATGGCGCGTTCATAGAAGTGCCATCTTCTGGCGCTGTACCCAACTCATAAAGGGCCCTGGTGCGGTGGCTCACTGGGTAATAAAGGGGTTAGGGCCAGCTTGGTATTATCAGCTGGCCCTAAGCCCGAAATTCATGGGGTCACGCCAATATTAGATATGACCGCCATGAATTTCTAGTAAAGTATTTAAAAAAAACACAACACCCAGAATAAAGTCCTTTAATTGAAATAAACACACAATTCTTTATTGTTCTAAATTAAACCATACCTACCATCACACCCATTCCAGCTGAAGCCAACGATCTCCTGCAATAAAAGAAAAATAATAAACCATCCTTACCTTTCGATGGTTCCCAGGACAGCTCCAGCTCTGCTACATCGAGATGACAGGCTGGATCGCAGCAGAAAGCTGCCATCCAGCCTGTCATCCCGCAGACACTGAGAAGCGCAGGCATGCTTGCGCTCCTCAGTGTCAGGCTGTGACGGCATCCAGATGAGCCAAGTCTCTCACCCTCACCGCATGCGCAGGAGAATTCTCCCACGCTGTCAGTGACGTGCATGAGGTGAGCTGAGTTCATTGGACATGACCTCGGCTCATCTTTATGCCGTCACAGCCAGACACTGAGGAGCGCAAGCATGCCTGCGCTTCTCAGTGTCTGCGTGATGACAGGCTGGATGGCAGCTTTCTGCTGCGATCCAGCCTGTCATGTGAATGTAGCAGAGCTGAAGCTGTCCTGGGAACCATGGAAAGGTAAGGATGATGTTGCTTTATTATTTTACTTTTATTGCAGGAGATCGTTGGCTTCAGCTGGAATGGGCGTGACGGTAAGTAGAGTTTAATTAAGAACAATAAAGAATTGTGTGTTTATTTCAATTAAAGGACTTTATTCTGGGTGTTGTGTTTTTTTTAAATACTTTACTAGAAATTCATGGCGGTCATGTCTAATATTGGCGTGACCCCATGAATTTCAGGCTTAGGGCCAGCGGATAATACAAAGTTGGCCCTAACCCCTTTAATACCCAGTGAGCCACCGCACCAGGGCCCTGGATGAGCTGGATACAGCGCAAGAAGATGGCGCTTCTATGAACGCAACATTTTCTGGGGTGGCTGAGGACTGCAGTTCGCAGCAGGGGGGCCCACAAAGCTTGGGCCACCCTGCTCTGTGGATTTCAGCCCCCAGCAGCTTAGTTGTACCTGGCTGGACACAAAAATAGGGCGAAGCCCCACGTATTTTTTTTTTTTAAACTTATTTCATGAAATTCATGAAATAATAAAAAAAAAGGGCTTCCCTATATTTTTGTGTCCGGCCAGGTACGAATAGGCAGCTGGGAGTTGGGGGCAGCCCGTTCCTGGATTCTGTACCTGGCTGGCATACAAAAATATGGCAAAGCCCACATCAAAATTTTTGGGAAAAAATAATTAAAAAATAAATAATAATTTAGGGACTGCATCTTTATTAGCCCCTCAAGTGTCATTTAGTGTTAAAATAAAGGATTTATTAAAAAAAAAATTGGCGTGGGATCCTCCATAATTTTAGTCTCTAGCGGAGGTTAAGCAGACAGCTGGGGCAGATGTTTGAAGCCTGGGAAGGGGGTAATACCCATGGAGCTTCCCAGGCTACTAATATCAGCCCCCAGCTGAACACCTAGCCTTTACTAGCTATTAAAATGGGGGACCCCCCCAAAAAAATGACGTGGGGTCCCCCCTATTTTAAAAGCTAGCAAAGGCTAGGCAGACAGCTGGGGGCTGATATTAATAGCCCAGGAAGGGTGCCATGAATATTGGCCCCCTCCCAGGCTAGAAACACCAGCCGTCAGCAACCCCAGAAATGGCGCATCCATAGCATGCGCCAATTCTGGCACTTAGCCTCTCTCTTCCACTCTGCCCTGGTGCGGTGGCAGGGGTAAGAGGGTTGGGGTTCATGTCAGCGCCAGCTCCCATGAAGCCCAGGTTAGTAATGATGGGCGTCTATAAGACACCCCCATTACTAACCTACAAAGTGTTAAAAAGAAAAAACACACACTACACCCAGAAAAAAATAATTTATTTGAAATAAAACACACCACTTTATTTAATTCTTAGTTTACTAAAAAAAAATAGTTACCAGTCCACGTTCCTGCGCTGATATCCCATGCACAGCTGTCACATCTGGAGATGGTGACAGCTGTGCATGGCTGCTGTAAGCTCACGCTGCCGGGAACACGTCCGCTCCCGGCAGCGTGAGACCTGACTGAGTTCACCGGAGTGCATTCAGTCAGCGCAGCTACGGAGACCTCCTTTACGGCACTGCTGTACCGTGGGAATTTCTCACGGTACAGCATGGCCGTAAAGGAGCTGACCGGAGCCGCGTTGCCTGAACTCCGGCGAACCTGCTTATGCAATGACGGGGCTGCTTTACGGCCCCGTCATTCTAGCAGCGGCAGCGGTTCAGAGCGGTCACATTCTATGTGGCTGCTCTAAACTGGAGATCATCGTGGGACACTCGTGGACTACTACGGAGGGGTAAGGATAAGGTTGTGGTTTATTATTTTATATTTTATTACAGGAGATCGATGGCTTCGGGGAATTAGGTGTCTAGGTGAGTATAGGTGTATTTTTTATTTTTTACTTTATTTTAGGTGGCGATTGGCGGGGACAGGTAATGTATAAAGTAATTTATTTTAGGTAACCACTCTCCACCAATGACATGTATTTAAAATTTATTGGGGACACAGTAGGGCAATTTAATTAACAGGATCAGGCTGATGGGAACTACTGCTGGGAGTAGTAGTGTCACATCGGCCTATGTCTGCCTGCATGCACACACCCGCAGACATCGCACAGACACCCGCACACACCAATCTTGACGGGCTGATGGTCTGCGAGGTGTGGCTGACCTGTGCGGCCATGGGAAAGTTCATGTGAGTTCATGCAATGCAGTCAAGCATGAACTCACATGAACCCTCTGAGGGCACCGCGGCGACTCCAAATGAACAGCTGATCAGCATCACCTGATACCTCAGCTGTTCATTTGTAATAACCGGCGGTAGAGCGCAGCACAGAACGGGAAAGCCGACTTTGAAGTCTTTTCATTGCCGGCTTCCCCGCCAGGGTCCTTCGCTCCCCTCTCCTTGGTGCTGTGCTCCCTGCCCGGTCCTAACTTACGATTGGGATGGGAGGTGGCGAGGGGAGCGGAGGATCGGGGTGGGAGGCTGCGGGGAAGCGAGTATGGGGCTGAGTGATTGTTTAAAAGCCGGCGGGCGGTAAAAAGCTAGCGGGCGGTAAAAAGCCGCCGGCTTTTAAACAATCAGGAGAATTCTCCCACGCTGGGATGGCATTTTGATGACAGGCTGGATAGCAGCTGAGCGCTGCCATCCAGCTTGTCATCCTTCAGAGACACTGCAGAGCGCAGGCATTATGGGAACTTCCGATTCCGGTGTCTGATATTGTAAAAATATCGGAACTCAGTATCGGAACTCCGATACCGCGAATATTGGCCGATACCCGATATTACAGTATCGGAATGCTCAACACTAGCAGTGACTGATGTGGCGCCACCCATGACTGAATGTGAGGATAACACCCCTATGACTGAACGAGCTGGTATGATTATAAGTATATAAAATGCTATATAATTATTATATTTGCACCAATTTTAATGAAAAAAGGATGTTAGTGATGCACATTGCATCACTAACAACACTATGGGGGCAGTTTACATAGTAGTTGGAACATGACAGGTACCCTGTAAATGATTTTTGAGCCATCTTCAATACTTTAATAGTATAATATTAAACGCATACACATGCCACCTGCATACAGTGGCTAGTTGCACATGCTTGCTTTTAGGATGTGATTATAACTAAATTTTCTAGTTCCATGTGGCCTTTTTTACGTTTAATATAAAAGGTCTATTTATATTTTTGGAAAAAGTGTTTTCATTAATTCTAGATAACCTACACCACACGATCAGACTACTGTGTTTACCATATGTTCTTTAGCGGTCATGCAACTTCGCAACTTGGCATTTTAGATTTCATTTAATAACTTTTCATTTTGTTTACGGGATGGGGGATCAAAGCTTTTCAACTGATTGTCTAGTTGCATTTAACAATAATAGCCACCACAACAACACTGCTGACTGTTGCCTCAAATTACTTTCCATGCATGAACCTACCAAGGTACCTCTTTGTTTAGTGTTAAGCATTTTTGTCAAGAGTGGGAAAATTTCATTCCAAAAATTGGTAATGTTTGTTAAAAATGTTATAAAAATTTAAACATTATACTTTTGTCCAAAATATATTCTAAACCAAAATATGGCCCAGGCATCAGAAATGGCATGGTAATAGAAAAAAAATATCATAGATAAAAATATGGTTGTAGTTAGCAGTAGCTTTACCACCAATGGAAATGCTGGCAGCAACTTTCCCGGCAGTAGTACTACCAAACTTAAGTCATATTTGGTTTCCTTTACCTCTGGCATGCACACTCCAGTTAAAAACCCTAACCATGGCATACAAAGCCATCCACAACCTGTCTCCTCCATATACATTATCTGTGACCTAGTCTCCCAGTACACACCTGCACTCTACCTCTTATCTCCTTTTCCCACAATCGCAAACAAGATTTCTCCCATGCATACCCCTACTATGGAACTCTCTACCCCAACATATCAGACTCCCGCCTACCGTGGAAACCTTCAAAAGGAACCTAAAGACCCACCTCTTCCGACAAGCGTACAACCTGCAGTAACCCTCGCTCCACCTTACTGCTGCACGACTAGTTCTGCCCTCACCTACTGTATCCTCAACCATTCCTTGTAGACTGTGAGCCCTCGCGGGCAGGGTCCTCGCTCCTTCTGTACCAGTCGTCATCACGTTTTGTTCAAAATTATTGTAATTGTTCTTGTATGTATACCCCTTTTTCACATGTAAAATGCCATGGAATAAATGGTGCTATAATAATAAATAATAATAATAATAATTAGTGAGTAGGAAATACGTGTCTCATCCTTTATGTCAATCACAGCAGGATAATGCAGCTTCTAACAGCGACATCATCAACTGGAGTCAGAATTATGTTCAGTCCACTTCCTCCACTGCAATAACAGTTAATGTTCTACAGAGATGAATTTCCAATATGTCAATGACACTTGTTTCTACTCTGCTCCAATGTCTCCTAACCCACAGAACCCTAGAGCTATAGAACATAGTACACCAGAAAAACTTCTTCCAGGTGATATTTTGGAAGACATGAACAGTTAGCTTTTGTTCTAAGAAGACATGAGTAGATGAACAACATGACACAAATGCCAATCTGTGTTGCCGGCTTTGTGGGTCGAGGTGGTAGGAATGCTGTCCATGGTATTAACACTCTGAGGCAAGACAAACCTTTGAGTGGAAATCACGCAAGGCAGAAAGGGAGTAGTGAAGAGTGAATATTTCAATGTTCGGTTCGGATTACGATCTCTGATTTTACAATATTCGCCGATTTATTCGTATAATATTCGCCGAACATAGCCAAACACCATTGGATTCAAAGGGAGGCCAAACCAAACGCATATTCAACACCTTCAAATGGGCCCAATTGCAGCCAAAACAGCTCAAATTAAGGGCAGACACCAGGAAAGTAGCAACAATTGACTCACAGTACAACTAGTATAATTATTATTAGAGATATGGTCTTGGTCAGCGACCAAGTGTGAATAGATTAAACAACACACAACTGGCCGACTTTAACTTGAGTGTATTATTTTGCATGCTCCAAAAAATGTCATGATTATTAATCACTTCGCGCCAGAGCCTGTTTTTGCCTTCGTGACCGGGCCAATTTTTTCAATTCTGACCACTGTCACTTTATGAGGTAATTACTCTGGAACGCTTCAACGGATCCCCCTGATTCTGAGACTGTTTTTTTGTGACATATTGTACTTCATGATAGTGGTAAAATTTCTTCGATATCACTTGCGTTTATTTGTGAAAAAATCAGAAATTTGGCGAAAATGTTGAAAATTTTGCAATTTTCAAACTTTGAATTTTCATGCCCTTTAATCAGAGAGATATATCACACAAAATAGTTAATGAATAACATTTCCCACATGTCTACTTCACATCAGCACAATTTTGGAACCAAAATTTTTTTCTGTTAGGAAGCTATAAGGGTTAAAAGTTGACCAGCGATTTCTCATTTTTACAACAAAATTTACAAAAACATTTTTTTAGGGACCACATCTTATTTGAAGTGACTTTGAGGAGCCTTTATGACAGAAAATACCCAAAAGTCATAACATTCTAAAAACTGCACCCCTCAAGGTGCTCAAAACCACATTCAAGAAGTTTATTAACCCTTCAGGTGCTTCACAGGAATTTTTGGAATGTGGAAGAAAACAATGAACATTTAACTTTTTTTCACAAAACTGCTACTTTAGCCTCAAATTTTTAATTTTCACAAGGGCAGCCAGAAAAAATGGACCACAAAATGTGTTGTGCAATTTCTCCTGAGCACGCTGATACCCCATATGTGGTGCAAAGCCACTGTTTGGGCGCACGGCATGGCTCGGAAGGTAAGGAGCGCCATTTGACTTTTGGAATGGAAATTTGACTGGAATCGATAGCGGACGCCATGTTGCATTTGGAGAGCCCCTGAGGTGCCTAAACAGAGGAAACCCCCAACAAGTCACCCTATTTTGGAAACTAGACCCCTCAAGGAACTTATCTAGATGTGTGGTGAGCACCTTGAACCCCCAGGGGCTTCACAGAATTTTATAATGTTGAAGGGTGAAAATAAAAAAGCACATTTTTAACACAAAACTGCTACTTTAGCCTCAAATTTTTAATTTTCACAAGGGCAGCCAGAAAAAATGGACCCCAAAATGTGTTGTGCAATTTCTCCTGAGCACGCTGATACCCCATATGTGGTGCAAAGCCACTGTTTGGGCGCACGGCATGGCTCGGAAGGTAAGGAGCGCCATTTGACTTTTGGAATGGAAATTTGACTGGAATTGATAGCGGACGCCATGTTGCATTTGGAGAGCCCCTGAGGTGCCTAAACAGAGGAAACCCCCAACAAGTCACCCCATTTTGGAAACTAGACCTCGCAAGGAACTTATCTAGATGTGTGGTGAGCACCTTGAACCCCCAGGGGCTTCACAGAATTTTATAATGTTGAAGGGTGAAAATAAAAAAACACATTTTTAACACAAAACTGCTACTTTAGCCTCAAATTTTTAATTTTCACAAGGGCAGCCAGAAAAAATGGACCCCAAAATGTGTTGTGCAATTTCTCCTGAGCACGCTGATACTCCATATGTGGTGCAAAGCCACTGCTTGGGCGCACGGCATGGCTCGGAAGGTAAGGAGCGCCATTTGACTTTTGGAATGGAAATTTGACTGGAATCGATAGCGGACGCCATGTTACATTTGGAGAGCCCCTGAGGTGCCTAAACAGAGGAAACCCCCAACAAGTCACCCCATTTTGGAAACTAGACCCCTCAAGGAACTTATCTAGATGTGTTGTGAGCACCTTGAACCCCCAGGGGCTTCACAGAATTTTATAATGTTGAAGGGTGAAAATAAAAAAACACATTTTTAACACAAAACTGCTACTTTAGCCTCAAATTTTTAATTTTCACAAGGGCAGCCAGGAAAAATGGACCCCAAAATGTGTTGTGCAATTTCTCCTGAGCACGCTGATACCCAATATGTGGTGCAAAGCCACTGTTTGGGCGCATGGCATGGCTCGGAAGGTAAGGAGCGCCATTTGACTTTTGGAATGGAAATTTGACTGGAATCGATAGCGGACACCATGTTGCATTTGGAGAGCCCCTGAGGTGCCTAAACAGAGGAAATCCCCAACAAGTCACCCCCATTTGGAAACTAGACCCCTCAAGGAACTTATCTAGATGTGTGGTGAGCACCTTGAACCCCCAGGGGCTTCACAGAATTTTATAATGTTGAAGGGTGAAAATAAAAAAGCACATTTTTAACACAAAACTGCTACTTTAGCCTCAAATTTTTAATTTTCACAAGGGCAGCCAGAAAAAATGGACCCCAAAATGTGTTGTGCAATTTCTCCTGAGCACGCTGATACCCCATATGTGGTGCAAAGCCACTGCTTGGGCGCACGGCATGGCTCGGAAGGTAAGGAGCGCCATTTGACTTTTGGAATGGAAATTTGACTGGAATCGATAGCGGACGCCATGTTGCATTTGGAGAGCCCCTGAGGTGCCTAAACAGAGGAAACCCCCAACAAGTCACCCTATTTTGGAAACTAGACCCCTCAAGGAACTTATCTAGATGTGTGGTGAGCACCTTGAACCCCCAGGGGCTTCACAGAATTTTATAATGTTGAAGGGTGAAAATAAAAAAGCACATTTTTAACACAAAACTGCTACTTTAGCCTCAAATTTTTAATTTTCACAAGGGCAGCCAGAAAAAATGGACCCCAAAATGTGTTGTGCAATTTCTCCTGAGCACGCTGATACCCCATATGTGGTGCAAAGCCACTGCTTGGGCGCACGGCATGGCTCGGAAGGTAAGGAGCGCCATTTGACTATTGGAATGGAAATTTGACTGGAATCGATAGCGGACGCCATGTTGCATTTGGAGAGCCCCTGAGGTGCCTAAACAGAGGAAACCCCCAACAAGTCACCCTATTTTGGAAACTAGACCCCTCAAGGAACTTATCTAGATGTGTGGTGAGCACCTTGAACCCCCAGGGGCTTCACAGAATTTTATAATGTTGAAGGGTGAAAATAAAAAAACACATTTTTAACACAAAACTGCTACTTTAGCCTCAAATTTTTAATTTTCACAAGGGCAGCCAGAAAAAATAGACCCCAAAATGTGTTGTGCAATTTCTCCTGAGCACGCTGATACCCCATATGTGGTGCAAAGCCACTGTTTGGGCGCACGGCATATCTCGGAAGGTAAGGAGCGCCATTTGACTTTTGGAATGGAAATTTGACTGGAATGGATAGCGGACGCCATGTTGCATTTGGAGAGCCCCTGAGGTGCCTAAACAGAGGAAACCTACAACAAGTGACCGAATTTTACAATCTACTCCTCTGTATAAATTAATCTAGTGGTGGGAAAATAAGTAGATAGGTAAATGGTCACTAAACCCATAGATGAATTCCCACAGAGGTGTCATTTCCATAATGGGGTCACTTCAGGGGAGATTATGCTGTTCTGGCACTTTTGGAAATGACACCCCTCTGGGAATTCATCTATGGGTTTAGTGACCATTTTAACTCGATGGATGATTTCCAGAAACAAGCACGCAATGGAAGGTTTAGATTCTGGAGAACCCCCCCTGGAAATTAAGTGAGCTCTACTCGAATATGTCATTCACTAAATGAACCAAATGTTTGAATGACAAATTGGGATACATTTTTACAGTTTAAAAACGTGGTTCTGTGTGGTAGATTTTAAAGCAGTCAGTGACGCATAAGGCTGGCAATGATGGGCATTGTGGGCAATAGTAGCGGGTATCATGCCTCATTCCTCTCTTAGTACATACACGACATCTTTTCTGGGGGTTCCTTCTTGTTTCCGTTGCTGGAATAAGTGCAATAAAATGTCGCTCAGTGAGTCTTTTCACATCCTCAGATTCTAATGGATGAGCTGGGCTAACACTTTGAAAGATAAAATTTTCAATTACCTTTTCTTGATAATCAAGAAAAGGATCTGAATTTCCTGCTATTTTGTACAACACAAAAGAATTGTATGTGGCCACCTGAAACAAATAAATAACCAACTTTTTATACCAGGTATAGGACTTTCTTGATACCTGGTATGGCTGTAGAACCTGGTCTGCAAGGTCCACACCCCCCATGTGTTTGTTGTAGTCAATGACTGACACAGGTTTTTGCTTCGGAGTGGTGGATCCTAGTTCTACAGTGGCCCTTGTGGCATCTGTGTGGATAGAGCTGAGGACAAAAATATCCCTCTTATCCCTATATTTCAGGGCAAGCAGCTCTCCGTTGCGTACAGCCCCTGACTGCCCCTTTTGAAACTTTTGGTTGACCAATGGTTGTGGAAACCCCTGACGGTTTTTACGGATGGTCCCACAAGCCCCGATGTTGTGTTCAACCAGACTTTTAAATATGGGTATGCTGGTGTAATAATTGTCCACATATAGATTGTAGCCTTTTTGAAAAAATGGACTTATCAGCTCCCAAACAATTTTTCCAGATGTCCCCAGATAAGTAGTGCATCCTGGTGGGTTTAGTTGGCTGTCTTTCCCCTCATATATGCGAAAAGCGGATGTGTATCCGGTTGATTTTTCGCACATTTTATAGAGCTTTATTCCAAACCTTGCTCTTTTAGATGGGATAAATTGCTTGAGGTGCAGTCTTCCTTTGAATTTTACAAGGGACTCATCTATAGAAATAATTTGTGTTGGGGTGTAGAGGCTTAAGAATTTTTCTGACAAATTTTCAATGATGGGTCTAATTTTATATAACCTGTCATGTTCTGGGGCATTTCTGGGCAGGCATTGACTATTGTCGTTAAAATGCCAAAACCGCATGAGCATTTCATAACGGGTCCTAGGCAGAATGACTGAAAACATAGGGGTGGCTTGAACAGGGTCGTTGGACCAGTAGGATCGAATGCTCGGTTTTTTAACAAGCCCCATGGCAAATGTAAGTCCTAAAAATTTTTTTATTTCCGGGACATTAGTTGGTGTCCATAAATTTGCCCTAGCATAGTAAGATCGGGGATTCTGGCTTATGAATTGGGATGCATATAAATTTGTTTGCACGACAATATGCTCTAGCAAGCTGTCTGTAAAAAACAAATTAAAAAAATGAATTGGTCCAAAATCTTCCACCTCCACATTTATACCAGGAGTGGCGTTGAAATCAGGGCTGAATGGAGCAGCCGAATCCGAAGCCTCCCATCTGGGAAATGCTAGATCATGTGGCAAAGCCCCTTGTACACTGGGGTGCGCCAATTCACTAGTAGCAGGGACAGCGCTTGTACTGGGCAGTGTTCCCTGATTTGGAGACGTTTCTCCAGTAGCGCTATTTGCACCTATTGCTGTACTGGTCCTTGGGCTTGAGGATGGAACAGAATCACTGCTCATTTCTGAGCTCTCAGTGTCGCCGCTACTAAAGCCCTAAAAATCCATATCTCCATCTGAGATTGCGCTGTCATCAGTGTCAGAACACAGCAGGGCATACACCTCTTCTGCGGTATAAGTCTGACGGGCCATTTTATTTTTAGATTTTTTGACTGGACTGAACGGACCGGACTGAACGGACCGGACTGAACGGACGGGACTGACCGGACTGGACTGACCGGACTGGACTGACCGGACTGGACTGACCGGACTGATCTGACAGGACTGACTGACCTGACAGGACTGACTGATCTGACAGGACTGACTGACTGATCTGACAGGACTGACTGACTGACAGATCTGACAGGACTGATCTGACAGGACTGACTGATCTGACAGGACTGACTGACTGACAGATCTGACCGGACTGACTGACTGACAGATCTGACAGGACTGACTGACTGGACTGATCTGACAGGACTGACTGACTGGACTGATCTGACAGGACTGACTGATCTGACAGGACTGACTGACTGACAGTTCTGACAGGACTGACTGACTGACAGATCTGACAGGACTGACTGACTGACAGATCTGACAGGACTGACAGGACTGACTGACTGACAGATCTGACTGACTGACAGATCTGACAGGACTGACTGACTGACAGATCTGACAGGACTGACTGACTGACTGATCTGACAGGACTGACTGACTGATCTGACAGGACTGACTGACTGATAGATCTGACAGGACTGACTGACTGATAGATCTGACAGGACTGACTAACCCTAACTCTTACTTTCTTTTTTATTTTTTTTTTTTACTTTCACAGTGGCAAGGCTGACACAGCTCTTGTCACACTGTTTCTCCTCTGCTTTCTCACTGAGATCGGAGGAGAAACAGTGTATTTATCAGGCAGATCGCCCGGGAAAGTTTGTTGCTAAAACAAACTTCCCTGGTGATCTCTCTGATTGGCTGGTGTGACGCTGACATCATCGAGACCTGAGCCAATCAGGTCTCGATGATGTCAGAGGTCACAGCACCGGGATCCCCGCCGCTCCTGAGGTATGTGGGGGGTCCCGATCGCCGACCACCAGCTGTCACTATCTTTTAAATGCCGCGATCGCTATGGATCGCGGCATCTAGAAGATAGGAACAGGTTAACATCATGGGGACCTGATCCATTCAGGTCCCCATGATGCCACATGTCAGAGCTATCGCTCTGAACCGGTACCGCAGCGCTAGCAGGACCCTGGGGGTCCTGAGTGCTGCGGGACCACCCACCATTTTTAAACGTCGGCGCTGCACAGAGCCCGGGCAGCGCCGACGTTTATGTACAGTGGGCGGTCCTGAACCGGTTAAGGCAGTAATATGGTATCACGTCTGATGATGGAAAAGTTTCTCTGCTTCCATAATACATCAATGCGAATAAAATAAAAAAAAATCTGGCTGCATTCTGCTAAGAAGCAAATGGAGCAGTAAAATGGTGTACTGTATTGCTTTTTAAGCAAATAATCAGAATTAAGAGCAAAATAATAGCCCTGATATCTATTGCTATGGATATTTGTAACAGCAGCAGCAGCAGACAGAACATGCAATGGACCCTATTCTGCTGTATACAGTGTCCACAAAAAAAAACCTTCCTGCCTAACTCCTGCTATCACCAGTAATATATGCAGCTGGATTAGTCCTCAGAAGAACTGTTATATCAGATGGATATACAAGTTCTTTTCACAAAATTAGAATATCATCAAAAAGTTAATTTATTTCAGTTCTTCAATTCAAAAAGTGAAAATCATATAGAGTCATTACAAACAGAGTGATCTATTTCAAGTGTTTATTTCTGTTAATGTTGATGATTATGGTTTACAGCGAATGTAAACACAAAAGTCATTATCTCAGTAAATTAGAATAATTAACAAAAAACACCTGCAAATGTTTCCGAAGCGTTTAAAAAGGTCCCTTAGTCTGTTTTAGTAGGCTCCACAATCATGGGAAAGACTGCTGACTTCATAGATGTCCAAACGGCAGTCACTGACACACTCCACATTGCTAAAGAAGCTGGCTGTTCACAGAGTGCTGTATCCAAGCAAATTAATGGAAAGTTGAGTGGAAGGAAAAAGTGTGGTAGAAAAAGGTGCACAAGCAACCGAGATAACCTCAGCCTTGAAAGAATTGTTAAGAAAGGGCCATTCAAAAATTTGGGTGAGATTCACAAGGATTGGACTCCTGCTGGAGTCATTGCTTGAACAGCCACCACACATAGACGTATCCAGGACATGGGCTACAAGTGCCGCACTCCTTGTGTCAAGCCACTCATGACAAATAAACAACGCCAGAAGTGTCTTACCTGGGTCAAGAAGAAAAATACCTGGACTGTTGCTCAGTGGTCCAAGGTATTGTTTTCAGATGAAAGTAAATTTTGCATTTCATTTGAAAATCAAGGTCCCAGAGTCTGGAGAAGAGTAAAATCTAGTGTGAAATTTCCACAATCAGTGATGGATTGGGGAGCCATGTTATCTGCTGGTGTAGGTCCACTGTTTTATCCAGACCAAAGTCAGCACAGCCGTCTACAAGGAAATTTTAGAGCACTTCCTGCTTCCCTCTGCCGACAAGCTTTTTGGAGATGGAAATTTCATACTCCAGCAGGACTTGGCACCTGTTCACATTGCCAAAATTACCAATACCTGATTTAAAAACAACAGTATCACTGTGCTTGATTGGCCAGAAAACTCACCGGACTTTAACCACATAGAGAATCTATGGGGTGTTGTCAAGAGGAAGATGAGAGACACCAGACCAAACAATGCAGACCAGCTGAAGGCTGCTATCAAAGCAACCTGGGCTTCCATAACACCTCAGCAGTGCCAAAGGCTGCTCACCTCCATGCCACGCCGCATTGATGCAGCAATTGATACAAAAAGATTCCCGACCAAGTATTGAGTGCATTTACTAAACATACATTTCAGTAGGCCAACATTTCGGATTTTAAAAACATTTTTCAAGCTGTTGTTATAAAGTATTCTAATTTACTGAGATAATGACTTTTGTGTTTTCATTGGCTGTAAGCCATAACCATCAACATTAACAGAAATTAACACTTGAAATAGATCACTCTGTTTGTAATGACGATATAATATATGAGTTTCACTTTTTTTGTATTGAAGAACTGAAATAAATTAACTTTTTGATGATATTCAAATTTTGTGAGAAGACCCTGTATATCTTGCTGTGGAATACCTATATCTAACTAATGAACTGCCAATTCTGTCCCTAACTCAGCAGCAACTCTCCCTACTCTGCCTGTTTCTGGGGTAGACTGTGACAAGCATATGGTCACCAGGTCTTATAAAGACCCGATGATGCTATACGGCCAGCCAATCACTCTAATGCCACAACCAACGTGGCTTCGGCATTACAGTGAGTGGCAGGCAATCCCTGCATGTTAATTGGCTGTCTAAAGAGTGCCAAATATGCGGGGCGGGGACTCGAGCTCCTGCCTGAACATCCCGGAAGTACTCGCCGAGCATATCAAGCAGTGAGATGCTCAGGCGAGTACCCAGCAGTGTGATGCTCGAGCAAATACTGGGCAGTGGCGAGCATGCTCGCTCATCACTAATCATTTCTGAAGTTGAGACCTTTCTGTGTGCCGGTGTCAAGGCAAGGATCCAGTAGGCTTCATAAGTAATTTAACTCAGTCTCCCCTCCTAGAATTATGGTTAATCTCTTTAATGCTATATACAATAAGTTGTGATGTACAGTATCTCCATACTGTTGTTTAGAAAAGTGGTACGGCATGCTTGACATCCACTGTTTTAAGCACAATAGTGTGGAAGTGCTATGTTCTGTTATCCTTGCCTTGAGTTTTCATGTAATGGCACATAAGAATCTATCATGTCAGTTAACAGATAGAAAAATGTAAGAGATTTTAAAGACAATAAATGCAACTTTGGGTACTCTTAGTGTACAGGGAAGAAAGCCAGTACCCCTTAATCAATACTAAATATGTGACAGGCACAGTGCCTTGAAAAAGTATTCATAACCTGTAAACTTTTCCACATTTTTTCATATTACACTCACAAACTTAAATGTATTTTATTGGGAATGTATGTGATATACTTGAAACTTCCTGTGAAGAGATGCTCTCCATACAACCTCAGCCTCTGGATGTGTAAAGCTGATAGAGACATATCCTAAAAGACTTGCAGCAGTTATTGTAGAGAATGGTGTTCCTACAAAGTATGGACTCAGGGGGGAACATATAAATGCAGTTCATATTTTCATATTTATATTTTTAAAATATTTAGAAAACCACGTATCATTTCCTTTACACTTCACAAATACTTGCTACTCTGTGTCTTTATATTACATAAAGTCACAATAAAATATATTTAATTTTGTGGGTGTAACATGAAAAAAAGTAGAAAAGTTGACGGAGTATGAATACTTTCTTAAGGCACTTTAAATAGGAAACAGTCCAAATCACAGATTCAGGTCAGCTTCGATTCATCAGAACAGATAGATACACAGAAAATCAGAATTTACTAGTTCTGAGGGTAACTACATATTGGACAGAGAGGCGATTCCTTGTGGAAGCCACTAGCAGCAGCACCACAGGCTCTGCTGGCAGCAACTGTCCCAGCTGTAATACCATAAAGAACAAGTCACAGGTGTCTTGTCTCAGTCACAGATAATGTAACCTCTGACATCAACACCATCAGATGAAGTCAGTGTTCTGCTCAGTTCACTTACTTCACTAAAACACATAATATTGTACATAGCATAATTTAAATTCCGTCAATGACACCTGTTTCTGTCCTGTCCTTTAGCCCCATAACTCACAGTAGTCCACAGGCTCAGGAAGACACTAGTGATGAGCGAGCATTAAAATGCTCGGTTGCTCGTTGCTCGGGTCAAGCAAATTGGAATCTTCGGGTACGTGACCCGAGAAACAAGACCAATGTAAGTCTATGGGAAACTCGAGTATTTTTCTGGCACCCCTGCCCCAGAGGTCTGCAGAGGGCCTAAAAATTGACCAAATTGATGGAAACAGTGCTCAAATGACATGGGAACAGCATGGGGAAGACCCCTAGAAGCATCTCTGACTCCCAGGTCAATGCTGTCAGCAATGTTGGTAGTCAGAGTATTACGCCAATTTAATGGACTCTCAATAAAACATACAAAAACAAAAACAAAATGGATTTTTCTGGAAAACATGTTAACGAACATCCTTTACATGGTAATGACTTGTATATAAAGCAAAATAAATAACAAAAAAACAAAAATGATCCTCCACACCTTGGGCTATGTTCACACGTAGCATTTTTGATGCATTTTTGCACTTTTACATTGCTTTCAATGGTGAAAAGTACATTTACCAGTAAATGTCATTTTAACATTTTACTACCTTATCTGGCCATGTGGTGTGTGAGACATGGGCAGACACATCCTGTTTCATTTATGAAGGAGGGACAATGAAAGTCACAGAGCCTATTTTTATAGGGCCATTAGGCGGCCCTTACTATTCTTAAAGGGCCAGCAGTCGTCCCTCACTATTGTTAGAGGGCCATCAGCTGGCTATGCTTTGTTGTTCCCATAATTAAGGAACCGGTCTCTTAGAGTGTTATAGCATATGCAGTGACTGCAAGGGCTGAACAAAATTTGGAAAAAAAACGTACCCCTTTGAAGAGACATAGAGGGCCTGATTTAAAAAAAAATGTCCCACTATTAAGGAGCGGGTCTCCTATACAGTTATTGCGTATGCAGTGACTGCAATTGCTGCCTAAATTAAGGAAATGCAATACCAATTTAAAGACACATAGAGGTGGGGCTCATTAACAAAATGTTCTCATTATAAAGGAGCGGTTCTGCTATACAGTTATTGCGTATGCAGTGACTGCAATGGCTGCCTAAATTTTCAACACCTCCCAATACTTCTTTGAAGAGACTTAAAGGAGGGCCTGAGTAACAAAATGTCCCCATTATAAAGGAGCGGTTCTGGTATACAGTTATTGCATATGCAGTGAATGCAACAGCTGCCTAAATTTCGGAAAAACTCCAATACCAATTTAAAGACACATAGAGGAGGGCCTCACTAACAAAATGCTCCTATTATAAAGGAGCTGGTCTCCTTTTCTGTTCTAGCGTATGCAGTGACTGCAAGGGCTGCCAAAAATTTGGACGCACTCCAATGCCCCTTGGAAGACACGTAGAGGAGGGCCTCATTAAAAAAATGTTCCCATTATAAAGGAGCGGGTCTCCTATACTGTTATTGCGTATTCAGTGACTGCAAAGGCAGCCAAAAATTTGGATGCAATCCAGTGCCCCCTGGAAGAGACATAGAGGAAGGTCTCAGTAAAAAAAAATTACCATTATAAAGGAGCAGATCTCCTATAGTGGTAATGCCCATGCTGTGACTGCAAGAGCTGCCAAAATTTGGAAAAACCCCCACTAACAATTAAAGACACATAGAACTGCGCCTCAGTAATGACATGTTCCCATTAGAAAGGAGAGGGTCTGCTATACAGTTATAGGGTATGCAGTGAGTCCAACAGCTGCCAAAATTTAGGAAAATCCCCACTAACAATTTAAACACACATAGAGCTAGGCCACAGTAACGAGAACGACATGTTCCCATTAGAAAGGAGCACGTCTGCTATACAGTTGTAGGGTATGCAATAAATCAAACGGCTGCCAAAATTTAGGAAAAACCCCTATAACAATTTAAAGACATATAGATGTGGGCCTCAGTAATGACATGTTCCCATTAGAAAGGAGACGGTCTCCCATACTGTTTGCCTATGCAGTGAAGCAACAGCTGCCAAAAATTTGGAGTAACTCCAATGCCCCTTGCAAGACACATAGAGGTCGGAGGGCCTCCTGAAAAAATGCTCCCATTATTAGGAAGTGTGTCTCCCATACTATTATTGCGTATGCAGTGACTGAAAGGGCAGCCAAAAATTTGGTCGCAACCCAAAAGCCCTTTGAAGAGACATAGAGGAGGGTCTCATTAAAAAAATGTTCCCATTATAAAGGAGCTGGTCTCCTATACTTTTAATGCCCATGCATTACGTGCCTGGGCTGAAAAACATTTAACCCTGGGGATATACATGAACATACTATATAATAAACATTTCCTACAGGCATCATAAACACCTTTAAAAAAAATTATGTGGGGGTTGCATCACGGTCACACTGGTGATATGGTGTTGGAGGATTAGGATGAGGGGAAATAGGAGGACAACAAAAAATAGACAAAATCAGGAAGCGTATACCCATGTCTGGGTGTGAAGAGGTGTATGGGAATAAACCTCCCCATAAAAAAGACACTGGATTTGAGTTTATGTTACGCTGCTATCATTCAGTGGTGTTGAGAAGTCTGGCCAAATCCAGCCATTGTCAGTCTGCTGGCATTTTCAGTTGACAGGCGGCTGTGCCTATAAGTTGTAATTCCCCAGGCAGCACTTAAAACCTGCTCTGACAAAACGCTAGCGGCAGGGCAGGGCAGGACCTCCAAGGCATAGAGAGCTAGTTCATGCCACATGTCCAGCTTGGATACCCAATAAATATAAGGCACAGAGGAATCATGAAGTAGATTGTTACGGTTGGCAAGGTACGCCTTCAGCATCTTCGTAAAATTATCCCTCCTTGTGAGAGTACCCCGCGCATCAAGGCCTGTGAAATGACAGGGTCTGAGAAAACTCTCCCATACCTTTGACAGTGTTCCCCTGCCTATGCTGGAATGTATTTGTGTCTCTCTTGCCAGTACGCCTTGGTTTTCCAACGAACTGTAACTTCTGCCGCCAGCTTTTTCAGTGGGGAATTTTTTTTTATTATTCCGCAACAAGGGCCTTCCGGTACTGCGCCATTTTAGTAGACATGTCCACCAGGGGAATGAGAGATAGAAAGTTCTCCTTGTAGTGTGGATCTAGAAGTGTCACCAACCAGTAATGACTGTCACCCAAAATTTGGAGAACACGAGAGTTAAAGGAAAGGAAGCGTAACATAAACTCAGCCATGTGTGCCAGACTGCTAACTGGCAAAACTTCCGTGTCCTCATCAAGAGTATGACTGACCATGCTCTTCACCTCCTCCTCCCTCTCCTCAGGCCATCCACGCTGAACAGACAGTATGACAGTTGCATGGGTAGTATCATCTATAAGACAGGAAACTAGCTCCTGTTCTTCTTCCTCCTCCTCCTCATTATCACCCAATCCGTGTTGGGATGAGATGAGGTTGGGCTGTGTGTAATTATCCTGCATGGTTCCTTGCTCCATCTCATTTTGTGCCGCCTGCAATGCCTCCTGTGAGCAGCGATCGTTTCAGATGACAGAGAAGCGGGATTGTGACACTAATTATGGCGCCATCGCTGCTCACCATCTTGGTGGAGTTCACAAAGGTTTGGAAGAAGGCACAGATGTCTGACATCCATGCCCACTCCTTAGCTCTTATGTGGGGAGGCTGACTTGAAGAAAGACGGATGCTTTGATGCTGGTACTCAACAACTGCCATCTGCTGCTCACAAATCCCTCCTAACATATGCAACGTTGCGTTCCAATGCGTGTTGACATCGCAAACCAGTCGGTGAGCTGGAAGCTGCAAAAGCTGCTGGAGCATGGCAAAGGCAGCGGAAGATGTAGCTGACTTTCTAAAATGGGCACACACATGGCAAACTTTGACAAGCAGATCCGGCAGATCCAGGTAGGTTTTGAGAAACCGCTGAACCACTAGGTTAAGCACATGGTAATTAGTAAATTTACTTGCACCATACAAAGGGTTAATTAGGGAAAACTCCTATTGAGACCTTGCAAATACTGCCATAGAAATCTGGAGCTAAACATCCCACAGTAAAAAGAAACATTGTCAGAATGAGTCAATTAAAAATTATCCGTTTTATTAGTACATAACATTAAAAATCTTCATCAAAAATAGAAAAAATGTGTATATATATATATATATATATATAGTACATCTATGAAAGGTTTCACGGTAAAGACACAAGAAAAAACGCATGACAGTTGCAGAAAAAATATCACATAGATCAGAATACTACAAGTAGTAAAGAGTATTGTTGAGCCACCCCCGTAGTGTTCGAGTTCGGTTCAGTTCGTCGAACACCCTTGTTTTCGCCGAACTATTCGGCGAACTGTTCGTCGAACACCTTCGAACACCGTTAAAACCAATGGCATGCAAACAAAAACACATAGAAACACATAGAAAACACCTTCAAAGGTGTCCAAAAGCTGACAAACTGCTCAGAAGACATAACTAACACATGGAAAAGTGACAAGTACATATAGTCATGCGAAAAGAAAAGAGGTGGGGGAGTAAAAGGAGGGGGAGACACAGATATAGGCATGTCATGCCCTTCTAAAATCCAAAAAGTGAGAAGCCGACACGGCCAGTCCGTTCCTGCCCGTGCCACCTCCGTGTCGCCGGGTTTGTGCCAGAGCCGCGGTGGACCCTGACGGCCAGCCCCCCTCTCCCAATACTAGTGCCTGTCCGCTGGTGGGTCGAGCGAGCCCCCCTGTGGTGGAGGCAGCTCTAAGCTTTTTAATTTAAATTGTCTCTCTAATTTGAATGAATACACTTTAAATCCATTTACAAGGATCTATTGAAGGGCAAGTCTCATGCCAGCAGCCGGGTAATTCCAGCTTCAGTAGCATCCACTAAAGCTGATGCAGTTAAAAAGCTTTTATAAGGATCGAGCTCGGCTGTCCACCGCAATACGTCCTACCGCCAGTCCCAGCCCCTATGCCTTGGGGTGCCTCCTGATGCTCTTCACTGAGTATCCCGTGGTCCCTAAGCATTTCCTTTGAAAAAATTAAGTGTAAAAACTACAGGTGGTGTAGCTTGCTTAACAGCCGGGATAATCCGCTGACTAGCAGACACAGCTACTAGGCACAAAATATTTCCTGGGCTAGATGCAGTTAAAAATTTGTAATTAGATACTCTCGTTGGATGCTGAGAAAGCATTCCATAGAGTCTCCTGGCACGCCATATATTATTCTCTTAAAAAGCTTGGGGTAGGGGTCTAGGGGACTCTTTTATAGCCAAAATCACGGCCCTGTATCGCAATGCGTCACCTAGGCTGAAGATAAATGGAACTGTAGCACGCCAAGGGCTCGGTTGCTGCAGAGGTATTGCACCTCACCCAGAGGTGTGATATCTCACTCTCAGGTAAGGATGGAGTATGGATCAGGACCCCGACACCTGCATGCATTACACCACATTGCCGTGGGGCAGGGCGACCAATATGCCCCTGAGATGGGCACGACAGTCCCTGTCCCTGGCTGGAGTGTGGGGAGGGAACACTGAGGAAGGGGAGCCCTGTAGTGCAGGAGCAGGGAGGAAGCAGGTCCTGGGTGCATTGAGAAGGGAGTATAAAAGGTGGGCACCATTTAGTTCAGTGCAGAGAAGTCTGAGCAGAAGTGACAGGGAGCAGGGGCTCTGCATGAGCTCTGCTCCAGAGGCGGGCCTAGTAACAGAGGCCCAGGCCTGGAAGAGGGAGAAGGTAGGAAGAGAAGCGGAGAAGACTGCAGGAACGAGGAACGAAGGGATCCCAGGGGTGTGGACGGGCGAGTCGCTGCCCCACGCCCGAATCCACCTGCGTGGAGGGGTCAGGCCAAAGGGGGAGACAAGTCCCTGAAACTAGTGGAGGCGGGAAACGACCCTCAGCTAGAAACCGGAGGCTGTGACATTTTATGTGGCGCAGCCCCTCGCTACACCCGCTAGGAGGGCAGCACATAGGGTCAGGGAAACTGGCGCCAAGTTTACCAAGCGGAGGCCCGAGGCAGCTGGACCGAAGGGTTGGTAAGAAAGGCCAGACAAAGGACACACAAAGGGGGTCCTGTGAAGCGCTCCAAAGTTATCTGCGAGTTGTCTGAGCCCCTTACCTGGTGAGCACAGTACGACGTGGGCAGCCGTTACCTGCAGAAGTGGTCTGGATAATAAGAACTGTGAGTAAAGGCCCTGGACTGCATCACTGACTCCGTGTCGTTACTGCTGCTGCCCTGCACCATCACCCCCATCCTCCGCATACTCTGCCCTGAGGCTATACACCTCCCGTGGGGAGTTATGCTATGCTCTGCTGCACCCACAACACCAGGGTCAGCGGTCTGCCCTGCAGCGGCGGTTTACTCTGACCGCAATCCACGGGTGGCGTAGTCGGACATTTAAACATCAAAACCACATAAATAGTTCCGCCACTGGTTTGACCGCCCTGAGCCACGGAACCGGGTCGCCGCCACGGAGACTACAACCACCAGCATCCACCAAAAAGGGTCCGGCTCCGGATGTCCCAAGGCCCAGGGGGCGCGTCAGAACATTTTCATCACCTTTCATAATCACCAATGGGACAAGGCAGGGATGTCCTCTGTCCCCTCTCTTATACATCCTAGTGACGGAGCACCTGCTATCATCAATTCGCCATAACCCCAATATTAGGTGGATTGAGGTGGGAGGCACCGAGTACAAGTGCTCTGCATTTGCTGATGATGTCAATCACATATATCCATCAGCAGTCTGTTATGGCTGAAATAGATCACTTTGTTACATGGTCAAATTTTAAAATCAATACAGCGAAGTCTGAGGCCCTCGATGTCTCCCTCCCCAAATCCATGCAGGATTCCATCCAGTCCAACTTTCCCTTTGCCTGGCCCTCACAGGGTATCAAATTCTTAGGAATTCCTATTCATAGAGACCTCTCCCATCTATGTTATCTTAATTTTGGGCCCTTTATTGAACAACTCCATACAGACCACGGTGGGCAAGTTAGAACTGTAAGATTCACTACGTGAACCACTGGTGTTTTGTGGAAAGGCACATGTACACTGTGTTCCAAATTATTATGCAAAAAGTGTTTAGGAGTGATAAGGGAAGAATTTGTTTGTTTGTCAGTTAAACTCATTGATGGTGATGTGTATCAGGGCTCTTTATATCACTGTAAGCAATTGCAGACACCTGTGCTAATTAGTTTGGCAGGTGTGTCCAATGAACGGCAAGACTACTTAAGAAGGCTGTCCCACATTATTAAGCAGCCTACATTTTCTGCCAAAATGGGAAAGAAAA
Source organism: Phyllobates terribilis (assembly GCF_046119375.1). Lineage (NCBI taxonomy): Eukaryota > Metazoa > Chordata > Amphibia > Anura > Dendrobatidae > Phyllobates > Phyllobates terribilis. The sequence goes on along the minus strand of NW_027362769.1, from coordinate 14,569,375 downwards.
AGGATGTGTCGGCTGCTGAGAAGCAACAAATTGTGCAGTGTTTAGGTCAAGGCATGACTACAATCAACATTGTGCGATGATCAGGATGAAGTGTCTTGGCAATCAAGAAGTATGTAGCTGATTCACAGTACACACGTGTGCGTGCTGATAAGGGCAAATTAAGGACTCTTTCCTACAAGCAATTACGTCAGGTTAAAAGAGCAGCGGCAAAAAAGCCTTGTCATAGCAGCAGACAAGTTTTTGAAGCTACTGGTGCCTCCATCGTCCCCCGAACAACAAGATGCAGGGTCCTTCAGAGGTTTGCAGCTGTGCGTACGCCATCCTGTCGACCTCCTCTATCCACTTCACACAAGCAGAAAGGGCTCCAGTGGGAAAAACATTACATGAAGACTGATTTCAAAACTGTTTTGTTCACGGATGAGTGCCGTGCAATGCTCGATGGTCCGGATGGATGGAGTGGAGGATGGCTGGTTGATGGACACCCCACGCAAACACGGCTACAGCGCCAACAAGGAGGAGGTGGAGTAATGTTTTGGGCTGGAATCATGGGGAGAGAGATTGTCAGCCCCTTTAGGATCCCTGAAGGGGTAAAGATGAACTCCATAATGTATGTGGAGTTTCTCAAACAGCACTTCCTGCCATGGTTCAAGAAGAAGAACCGTGTATTCCACAGCAAGATCATTTTCATGCATGATAATGTACCGTCTCATGCTGCACTTAACACATCTGCATCTCTGGCTGATATGGGCATAAAAGGGGACAAACTTATGGTGTGACCCCCATGCTCCCCTGACCTCTACCCCATTCAGAACCTCTGGAGCATCATCAAAAGGAGTGTCTATGATGGCGGGAGGCAGTTCACATCTAAGCAACAGCTCTGGGAGGGTATTCTGTCCTCATGCAAAACAATTGAAGCAGAAACCATCCAAAACCTGACAAATTCAATAGACGAGAGAGTTCAGAAGCTCCTTTTGAACAAGGGGTCCTATGTGCAAATGTAACATCACCTAGAATAAAGTTTTGAGTTGAAAACTGTTTGATTTCAGTTTCTAATAACCTGCTAATGCTTATAATTTCAAAAATGAACATTTTTTTGGTCTTTATTAAAATGAAAAGGTTGATCGAAGAGTGTGGGGGATCTAAGAGTGTGGCAACCCAGTAGTCAGGATTACTTTGAATTCTGACAATCTGAGGGTCATGTTGCCGGTAGTGCAGCAAGAAGGCACTTATGTGTCTTGCGCATCTCGAGGCCCCAAAATTATTTTCCGGGCTAGATGCAGCTAAAAATTATTATTAATTTTAAATCTGGTGGAGCTTAGTTTAGATGGCCTAATAGAATCAGTACTGCACACTGCTACAAAGCCCAAATAATCTTCCAGCCAAGATACAGATAAACATGATTAGTAATTTAAAGGCTTAAAACGGTTGGTGAGGTGATTTTAACAAATCATCAAGCTTTTACTCTCCCCAGGATGACACAGGGGTAGAAAAGTTGTTTCGGATCCATGATTTGTTCATCTTTATGAACGTGAGTCTGTCTACATTATCAGTGGAGAGCCGCGTATTGCACCAGGGCTTGTTGGTGCTGCCACAGTCGCTGCAACATGTGCAGAGTTGAATTCCACCGGGTAGGCACATCGCATTTTAGCCGGTGAAGTGGCAGGCCCAACGACTTCTGTAGAGATGTAAGTCGCTGAGCTGCGGGATGCGAATGGCGGAAGTGAGCACACAGCGACCGTGCCCTCTGCAGAAGGCCATCTAGTCCGGGATAGTGGGCTAAAAATTGCTGGACAACCAGGTTCAACACGTGAGCCATACAAGGCATGTGTGTGACATTGCCCTGGCGAAGGGCCGCACCCAGGTTTGCAGCATTGTCGCACACGGCCTTCCCTGGTTTCAGGTCCAGTGGAGACAACCATTCTTGAAATTGGTTCTCCAGAGCTGACCACAACTCCTCAGCTGTGTGACTCACATTTCCCAGACATTTCAAAGTAAAAACCGCCTGATGACATTGAGCCCTACAGTCAGCATAGTAAGGAGGTGTGCAGGATCCCTTCTGCGCAGTTAGAAAGCTTGTGGCATGACCAGACAGGCTTTGGGTGCAGGTAGAGGACCGAGAGGAGGTTGAGGAGGCAGAAGCAGTGGAGGAACTTTGACATAAAGAGGATTGACGCACAACTCGTGGGGACCGCAAGACTTGGACAGCAGCCCCTTGTCCTGCTGTCACCATAGTTACCCTGTGCCCAGTCAGCGACATGTAACGTCCCTGTCCATGCCTACTCGTCCAAGTGTCTGTGGTGAAATGCACCCTGTCACACACACAGAGTTTCTAAAAGAAGCGGTGATGTTGTGTGCGACATGCTGGTGGAGCGCAGGCACACCTTTCTTTGAGAAGTAGTGCCGACTGGGCATCTGGTACTGGGGCACTGCGACGGACATAAGGTCTCGAAAATCCTCTGTGTCCACCAGGCGGAAAGGCAGCATTTCTGTAGCCAAGAGCTTGCAGATGGTGAAATTCAACCTCTTAGCTTTCTCATGGCTAGGAGGAAATGGTGTTTTACTTGTCCACATCTGAGGGACTGAGGGCTGGCTGTTGTGCTTAGACGGGGTTGATAAGGGTGTCCCCGGCAAACTGCCTGTCTGTGAGGAAGATGCAGGCGGACATGTTAGGTTGCCTTGATCCAAAGGTGGTGCTATCGATGTCGGACAGCGCTCAACACCAGCTGGTGTTACCACCTCCAAAGAAAATGATGACCTGCCAATCACGCTGGCTGATGGGGGTGAAGAGGTGGCAGGTCTGCGTCCCAAAACAGGTGTGACTTCTGTCACCCCAGGAACAGAGGATGAAGAGGCCGCAGATGCACAAGATGGGGCAGACTGCGGTTGGCCCGGCCGGCTAGGCCGCATTGTAGCACAGTGAGATTCCCACTGCAACTTATGCTTCATGTCCATGTGCCGGTTCATGCATGAAGTACTCAAACTATGTATTTTTTTGGCCTCTACTTAGCTTTAATTGACAAATGTTACAGATAACACGAGTTGGGTCATCTTTATCGATCTGAAAAAATGCCCAGGCTATGCAAGGCTTAGCACCCATGCGACCTGAAGAGCCACCACGACTTGTGGTCAGAGGCAGAGTTGTGTTTGAGGATGCAGTTGTTGACGTGCTTCCAGTACTACGTCTCTGTCCAGGAAGGCGCAACCTGACCTCGTCGTCACTAGCATCCTCCTCCACCTCCTCTGCTGACCTCATCTCTTGGCTGACTGTGGGTTGACAGTAAGTGGGATTTCCAACCTCATCATCATCACCCTGTGTGTTATCACACCCGTCGTCCTCAGAGCCAACCTGTTCCTGCCCTGACAAAAAACTAAAGTTGTCGCTCCAATCAGGTATTTGAGTCTCATCATCATCTTCCTTATTGTCTCCACCAACAGGAGTTACAGTTTGGGAATGAGGGTCTACATTATGGTCAGAACCTTCTTCGTCTGGTCCTGGATCCGACTCATAAAGATTCTGGGCATCAGTGCAGATCATTTCCTCATTTGGATTCACAGAAGCGCTGGAGCCGACCTCTGATTCCCAGGCTATAGTATGAGTAAACAGCTCTGCAGACTCAATCATCTGTTCTACCACATACTCAGACGGGCAGCTCGAGATTTGGGAGCTGTTAGGAAGCAAGTGCGATTGGGGTGACATCTCTGAGGACTGGAGTATTTGTGATGTTGAAGTTGATGTGGAGGAGAGCCCACTTAAAGGAGCACTTGATATCCGTTGAAGCACCTGCTGTTTTTGTGCCTCATCTGGAATTTGTAGCGATTGGCATGGCCGTAAGAAAGGGATCTTATCACATTGTCCGCTAAAAGAAGTAGACATTTTAGTTTTGCTGGAAGATGGTCTTTCTTCTGCAGATGTTACTGTTGCTTTAACACCTACCCCACGGACACAACCTTTTTTCCCCTTCCCAACACGCCTATTCCCCTTTCCACCAGCAGCAGGCCTTTTTCCACTCATTTTGGTGGTTAACTAATTCACAACTCTGGAGTTGTTTGCACAAAAAAACAATGGATGGTAACGGAGGAGAGCTGAGTGGCCAAACTGTGGTATTAGGCCAAAACTATTGTCTGGGTTAGATGCAGAAAAAAATTATATTCAGTTTGCAACCTGATGAAGGTCAGTATAGATGGACTAATAGAACAAGTCCCACACACAGCTAGAAGGCCAAATATTTTTTCAGAGCTAGATGCAGAAAAAAACTATATTCAATTTGCAACCTGATGGAGGTCAGTATAGATGGACTAATAGAACAAGTCCCAGACACAGCTAGAAGGCCAAATATTTTTTCAGAGCTAGATGCAGAAAAAAATTATATTCAATTTGCAACCTGATGGAGGTCAGTATAGATGGACTAATAGAACAAGTCCCACACACTGCTAGAAGGCCAAATATTTTTTCAGAGCTAGATGCAGAAAAAAATTATATTCAATTTGCAACCTGATGGAGGTCAGTATAGATTGACTAATAGAACAAGTCCCACACACTGCTAGAAGCCCAAATATTTTTTCAGAGCTAGATGCAGAAAAAAATTATATTCAGTTTGCAACCTGATGGATGTCAGTATAGATGGACTAAAAGAACAAGTCCCACACACTGCTAGAAAGCCAAATATTTTTTCAGAGCAAGATGCAGAAAAATATTATATTTAATTTGCAATCTGATGGAGGTCAGTATAGATGAACTGATAGAACAAGTCCCACACACAGCTAGAAGCCCAAATATTTTTTCAGAGGTAGATGCAGAAAAAAATTATATTCAGTTTGCAACCTGATGGAGGTCAGTATAGATGGACTAATAGAACAAGTCCCACACACTGCTAGAAGCCCAAATATTTTTTCAGAGGTAGATGCAGAAAAAAATTATATTCAGTTTGCAACCTGATGGAGGTCCGTATAGATGGACTAATAGAACAAGTCCCACACACTGCTAGAAGCCCAAATATTTTTTCAGAGCTAGATGCAGAAAAAAATTATATTCAATTTGCAACCTGATGGAGGTCAGTATAGATGGACTAATAGAACAAGTCCCACACACTGCTAGAAGGCCAAATATTTTTTCAGAGCTAGATGCTGAAAAAAATTATATTCAATTTGCAACCTGACGGAGGTCAGTATAGTTGCACTAAAAGAACAAGTCCCACACACAGCTAGAAGGCCAAATATATTTTCAGAGCTAGATGCAGATAAAAAATATTTTGAATTTGCAACCTGATGGAGGTCGGTATAGATGGACTAATAGAACAAGTCCCACACACTGCTAGAAGACCAAATATTTTTTCAGAGCTAGATGCAGAAAAAAATTATATTCCATTTGCAACGTGATGGAGGTCAGTATAGATGGACTAACAGAACAAGTCCCACACACAGCTAGAAGCCCAAATATTTTTTCAGAGGTAGATGCAGAAAAAAATTATATTCAGTTTGCAACCTGATGGAGGTCAGTATAGATGGACTAATAGAACAAGTCCCACACACTGCTAGAAGCCCAAATATTTTTTCAGAGCTAGATGCAGAAAAAAATTATATTCAATTTGCAACCTGATGGAGGTCAGTATAGATGGACTAATAGAACAAGTCCCACACACAGCTAGAAGCCCAAATATTTTTTCAGAGCTAGATGCAGAAAAAAATTATATTCAATTTGCAACGTGATGGAGGTCAGTATAGATGGACTAATAAAACAAGTCCCACACACTGCTAGAAGGCCAAATATTTTTTCAGAGCTAGATGCAGAAAAAAATTATATTCAATTTGCAACCTGACGGAGGTCAGTATAGTTGGACTAAAAGAACAAGTCCCACACACAGCTAGAAGGCCAAATATTTTTTCAGAGCTAGATGCAGATAAAAAATATTTTGAATTTGCAACCTGATGGAGGTCAGTATAGATGGACTAATAGAACAAGTCCCACACACTGCTAGAAGACCAAATATTTTTTCAGAGCTAGATGCAGAAAAAAATTATATTCCATTTGCAACGTGATGGAGGTCTGTATAGATGGACTAACAGAACAAGTCCCACACACAGCTAGAAGCCCAAATTTTTTTTCAGAGGTAGATGCAGAAAAAAATGATATTCAGTTTGCAACATGATGGAGGTCAGTATAGATGGACTAATAGAACAAGTCCCACACACTGCTAGAAGCCCAAATAATTTTTCAGAGCTAGATGCAGAAAAAAAATATATTCAATTTGCAACCTGATGGAGGTCAGTATAGATGGACTAAAAGAACAAGTCCCACACACTGCTAGAAGGCCAAATATTTTTTCAGTGCTAGATGCAGATAAAAATTATTTTGAATATGCAACCTGATGGAGGTCAGTATAGATGGACTAATAGAACAAGTCCCACACACTGCTAGAAGGCCAAATATTTTTTCAGAGCTAGATGCAGAAAAAAATTATATTCAATTTGCAGCGTGATGGAGGTCAGTATAGATGGACTAATAGAACAAGTCCCACACACAGCTAGAAGCCCAAATTTTTTTTCAGAGGTAGATGCAGAAAAAAAATATAATCAGTTTGCAACCTGATGGAGGTCAGTATAGATGGACTAAAAGAACAAGTCCCACACACTGCTAGAAGGCCAAATATTTTTTCAGAGCAAGATGCAGAAAAATATTATATTTAATTTGCAATCTGATGGAGGTCAGTATAGATGGACTGACAGAACAAGTCCCACACACAGCTAGAAGCCCAAATATTTTTTCAGAGGTAGATGCAGAAAAAAATTATATTCAGTTTGCAACCTGATGGAGGTCAGTATAGATGGACTAATAGAACAAGTCCCACACACTGCTAGAACACGGCTACAGCGCCAACAAGGAGGAGGTGGAGTAATGTTTTGGGCTGGAATCATGGGGAGAGAGATTGTCAGCCCCTTTAGGATCCCTGAAGGGGTAAAGATGAACTCCATAATGTATGTGGAGTTTCTCAAACAGCACTTCCTGCCATGGTTCAAGAAGAAGAACCGTGTATTCCACAGCAAGATCATTTTCATGCATGATAATGTACCGTCTCATGCTGCACTTAACACATCTGCATCTCTGGCTGATATGGGCATAAAAGGGGACAAACTTATGGTGTGACCCCCATGCTCCCCTGACCTCTACCCCATTCAGAACCTCTGGAGCATCATCAAAAGGAGTGTCTATGATGGCGGGAGGCAGTTCACATCTAAGCAACAGCTCTGGGAGGGTATTCTGTCCTCATGCAAAACAATTGAAGCAGAAACCATCCAAAACCTGACAAATTCAATGGACGAGAGAGTTCAGAAGCTCCTTTTGAACAAGGGGTCCTATGTGCAAATGTAACATCACCTAGAATAAAGTTTTGAGTTGAAAACTGTTTGATTTCAGTTTCTAATAACCTGCTAATGCTTATAATTTCAAAAATGAACATTTTTTTGGTCTTTATTAAAATGAAAAGGTTGATCGAAGAGTGTGGGGGATCTAAGAGTGTGGCAACCCAGTAGTCAGGATTACTTTGAATTCTGACAATCTGAGGGTCATGTTGCCGGTAGTGCAGCAAGAAGGCACTTATGTGTCTTGCGCATCTCGAGGCCCCAAAATTATTTTCCGGGCTAGATGCAGCTAAAAATTATTATTAATTTTAAATCTGGTGGAGCTTAGTTTAGATGGCCTTATAGAATCAGTACTGCACACTGCTACAAAGCCCAAATAATCTTCCAGCCAAGATACAGATAAACATGATTAGTAATTTAAAGGCTTAAAACGGTTGGTGAGGTGATTTTAACAAATCATCAAGCTTTTACTCTCCCCAGGATGACACAGGGGTAGAAAAGTCGTTTCGGATCCATGATTTGTTCATCTTTATGAACGTGAGTCTGTCTACATTATCAGTGGAGAGCCGCGTATTGCACCAGGGCTTGTTGGTGCTGCCACAGTCGCTGCAACATGTGCAGAGTTGAATTCCACCGGGTAGGCACATCGCATTTTAGCCGGTGAAGTGGCAGGCCCAACGACTTCTGTAGAGATGTAAGTCGCTGAGCTGCGGGATGCGAATGGCGGAAGTGAGCACACAGCGACCGTGCCCTCTGCAGAAGGCCATCTAGTCCGGGATAGTGGGCTAAAAATTGCTGGACAACCAGGTTCAACACGTGAGCCATACAAGGCATGTGTGTGACATTGCCCTGGCGAAGGGCCGCACCCAGGTTTGCAGCATTGTCGCACACGGCCTTCCCTGGTTTCAGGTCCAGTGGAGACAACCATTCTTGAAATTGGTTCTCCAGAGCTGACCACAACTCCTCAGCTGTGTGACTCACATTTCCCAGACATTTCAAAGTAAAAACCGCCTGATGACATTGAGCCCTACAGTCAGCATAGTAAGGAGGTGTGCAGGATCCCTTCTGCGCAGTTAGAAAGCTTGTGGCATGACCAGACAGGCTTTGGGTGCAGGTAGAGGACCGAGAGGAGGTTGAGGAGGCAGAAGCAGTGGAGGAACTTTGACATAAAGAGGATTGACGCACAACTCGTGGGGACCGCAAGACTTGGACAGCAGCCCCTTGTCCTGCTGTCACCATAGTTACCCTGTGCCCAGTCAGCGACATGTAACGTCCCTGTCCATGCCTACTCGTCCAAGTGTCTGTGGTGAAATGCACCCTGTCACACACACAGAGTTTCTAAAAGAAGCGGTGATGTTGTGTGCGACATGCTGGTGGAGCGCAGGCACACCTTTCTTTGAGAAGTAGTGCCGACTGGGCATCTGGTACTGGGGCACTGCGACGGACATAAGGTCTCGAAAATCCTCTGTGTCCACCAGGCGGAAAGGCAGCATTTCTGTAGCCAAGAGCTTGCAGATGGTGAAATTCAACCTCTTAGCTTTCTCATGGCTAGGAGGAAATGGTCTTTCACATGTCCACATCTGAGGGACTGAGGGCTGGCTGTTGTGCTTAGACGGGGTTGATAAGGGTGTCCCCGGCAAACTGCCGGTCTGTGAGGAAGATGCAGGCGGACATGTTAGGTTGCCTTGATCCAAAGGTGGTGCTATCGATGTCGGACAGCGCTCAACACCAGCTGGTGTTACCACCTCCAAAGAAAATGATGACCTGCCAATCACGCTGGCTGATGGGGGTGAAGAGGTGGCAGGTCTGCGTCCCAAAACAGGTGTGACTTCTGTCACCCCAGGAACAGAGGATGAAGAGGCCGCAGATGCACAAGATGGGGCAGACTGCGGTTGGCCCGGCCGGCTAGGCCGCATTGTAGCACAGTGAGATTCCCACTGCAACTTATGCTTCATGTCCATGTGCCGGTTCATGCATGAAGTACTCAAACTATGTATTTTTTTGGCCTCTACTTAGCTTTAATTGACAAATGTTACAGATAACACGAGTTGGGTCATCTTTATCGATCTGAAAAAATGCCCAGGCTATGCAAGGCTTAGCACCCATGCGACCTGAAGAGCCACCACGACTTGTGGTCAGAGGCAGAGTTGTGTTTGAGGATGCAATTGTTGACGTGCTTCCAGTACTACGTCTCTGTCCAGGAAGGCGCAACCTGACCTCGTCGTCACTAGCATCCTCCTCCACCTCCTCTGCTGACCTCATCTCTTGGCTGACTGTGGGTTGACAGTAAGTGGGATTTCCAACCTCATCATCATCACCCTGGTGTTATCACACCCGTCGTCCTCAGAGCCAACCTGTTCCTGCCCTGACAAAAAACTAAAGTTGTCGCTCCAATCAGGTATTTGAGTCTCATCATCATCTTCCTTATTGTCTCCACCAACAGAAGTTACAGTTTGGGAATGAGGGTCTACATTATGGTCAGAACCTTCTGCGTCTGGTCCTGGATCCGACTCATAAAGATTCTGGGCATCAGTGCAGATCATTTCCTCGTCTGGATTCACAGAAGCGCTGGAGCCGACCTCTGTTTCCCAGGCTATAGTATGAGTAAACAGCTCTGCAGACTCAACCATCTGTTCTACCACATACTCAGACGGGCAGCTCGAGATTTGGGAGCTGTTAGGAAGCAAGTGCGATTGGGGTGACATCTCTGAGGACTGGAGTATTTGTGATGTTGAAGTTGATGTGGAGGAGAGCCCACTTAAAGGAGCACTTGATATCCGTTGAAGCACCTGCTGTTTTTGTGCCTCATCTGGAATTTGTAGCGATTGGCATGGCCGTAAGAAAGGGATCTTATCACATTGTCCGCTAAAAGAAGTAGACATTTTAGTTTTGCTGGAAGATGGTCTTTCTTCTGCAGATGTTACTGTTGCTTTAACACCTACCCCACGGACACAACCTTTTTTCCCCTTCCCAACACGCCTATTCCCCTTTCCACCAGCAGCAGGCCTTTTTCCACTCATTTTGGTGGTTAACTAATTCACAACTCTGGAGTTGTTTGCACAAAAAAACAATGGATGGTAACGGAGGAGAGCTGAGTGGCCAAACTGTGGTATTAGGCCAAAACTATTGTCTGGGTTAGATGCAGAAAAAAATTATATTCAGTTTGCAACCTGATGAAGGTCAGTATAGATGGACTAATAGAACAAGTCCCACACACAGCTAGAAGGCCAAATATTTTTTCAGAGCTAGATGCAGAAAAAAACAATATTCAATTTGCAACCTGATGGAGGTCAGTATAGATGGACTAATAGAACAAGTCCCAGACACAGCTAGAAGGCCAAATATTTTTTCAGAGCTAGATGCAGAAAAAAATTATATTCAATTTGCAACCTGATGGAGGTCAGTATAGATGGACTAATAGAACAAGTCCCACACACTGCTAGAAGGCCAAATATTTTTTCAGAGCTAGATGCAGAAAAAAATTATATTCAATTTGCAACCTGATGGAGGTCAGTATAGATTGACTAATAGAACAAGTCCCACACACTGCTAGAAGCCCAAATATTTTTTCAGAGCTAGATGCAGAAAAAAATTATATTCAGTTTGCAACCTGATGGAGGTCAGTATAGATGGACTAATAGAACAGGTCCCACACACTGCTAGAAGGCCAAATATTTTTTCAGAGCTAGATGCAGAAAAAAATTATATTCAATTTGCAACCTGATGGAGGTCAGTATAGATTGAGTAATAGAACAAGTCCCACACACTGCTAGAAGCCCAAATATTTTTTCAGAGCTAGATGCAGAAAAAAATTATATTCAGTTTGCAACCTGATGGAGGTCAGTATAGATGGACTAAAAGAACAAGTCCCACACACTGCTAGAAGGCCAAATATTTTTTCAGAGCAAGATGCAGAAAAATATTATATTTAATTTGCAATCTGATGGAGGTCAGTATAGATGGACTGATAGAACAAGTCCCACACACAGCTAGAAGCCCAAATATTTTTTCAGAGGTAGATGCAGAAAAAAATTATATTCAGTTTGCAACCTGATGGAGGTCAGTATAGATGGACTAATAGAACAAGTACCACACACTGCTAGAAGCCCAAATATTTTTTCAGAGGTAGATGCAGAAAAAAATTATATTCAGTTTGCAACCTGATGGAGGTCAGTATAGATGGACTAATAGAACAAGTCCCACACACTGCTAGAAGCCCAAATATTTTTTCAGAGCTAGATGCAGAAAAAAATTATATTCAATTTGCAACGTGATGGAGGTCAGTATAGATGGACTAATAAAACAAGTCCCACACACTGCTAGAAGGCCAAATATTTTTTCAGAGCTAGATGCAGAAAAAAATTATATTCAATTTGCAACCTGACGGAGGTCAGTATAGTTGGACTAAAAGAACAAGTCCCACACACAGCTAGAAGGCCAAAGATATTTTCAGAGCTAGATGCAGATAAAAAATATTTTGAATTTGCAACCTGATGGAGGTCAGTATAGATGGACTAATAGAACAAGTCCCACACACTGCTAGAAGACCAAATATTTTTTCAGAGCTAGATGCAGAAAAAAATTATATTCCATTTGCAACGTGATGGAGGTCAGTATAGATGGACTAACAGAACAAGTCCCACACACAGCTAGAAGCCCAAATATTTTTTCAGAGGTAGATGCAGAAAAAAATTATATTCAGTTTGCAACCTGATAGAGGACAGTATAGATGGACTAATAGAACAAGTCCCACACACTGCTAGAAGCCCAAATATTTTTTCAGAGCTAGATGCAGAAAAAAATTATATTCAATTTGCTACGTGATGGAGGTCAGTATAGATGGACTAATAAAACAAGTCCCAACACTGCTAGAAGGCCAAATATTTTTTCAGAGCTAGATGCAGAAAAAAATTATATTCAATTTGCAACCTGACGGAGGTCAGTATAGTTGGACTAAAAGAACAAGTCCCACACACAGCTAGAAGGCCAAATATTTTTTCAGAGCTAGATGCAGATAAAAAATATTTTGAATTTGCATCCTGATGGAGGTCAGTATAGATGGACTAATAGAACAAGTCCCACACACTGCTAGAAGACCAAATATTTTTTCAGAGCTAGATGCAGAAAAAAATTATATTCCATTTGCAACGTGATGGAGGTCAGTATAGATGGACTAACAGAACAAGTCCCACACACAGCTAGAAGCCCAAATTTTTTTTCAGAGGTAGATGCAGAAAAAAATGATATTCAGTTTGCAACCTGATGGAGGTCAGTATAGATGGACTAATAGAACAAGTCCCACACACTGCTAGAAGCCCAAATATTTTTTCAGAGCTAGATGCAGAAAAAAAATATATTCAATTTGCAACCTGATGAAGGTCAGTATAGATGGACTAAAAGAACAAGTCCCACACACTGCTAGAAGGCCAAATATTTTTTCAGTGCTAGATGCAGATAAAAATTATTTTGAATATGCAACCTGATGGAGGTCAGTACAGATGGACTAATAGAACAAGTCCCACACACTGCTAGAAGGCCAAATATTTTTTCAGAGCTAGATGCAGAAAAAAATTATATTCAATTTGCAGCGTGATGGAGGTCAGTATAGATGGACTAATAGAACAAGTCCCACACACAGCTAGAAGCCCAAATTTTTTTTCAGAGGTAGATGCAGAAAAAAAATAAAATCAGTTTGCAACTTGATGGAGGTCAGTATAGATGGACTAAAAGAACAAGTCCCACACACTGCTAGAAGGCCAAATATTTTTTCAGAGCAAGATGCAGAAAAATATTATATTTAATTTGCAATCTGATGGAGGTCAGTATAGATGGACTGATAGAACAAGTCCCACACACAGCTAGAAGCCTAAATATTTTTTCAGAGGTAGATGCAGAAAAAAATTATATTCAGTTTGCAACCTGATGGAGGTCAGTATAGATGGACTAATAGAATAAGTCCCACACACTGCTAGAAGCCCAAATATTTTTTCAGAGCTAGATGCAGAAAAAAATTATATTCAGTTTGCAACCTGATGGAGGTCAGTATAGATGGACTAATAGAACAAGTCCCACACACTGCTAGAAGCCCAAATATTATTTCAGAGCTAGATGCAGAAAAAATTATATTCAATTTGCAACCTGATGGAGGTCAGTATAGATGGACTAATAGAACAAGTCCCACACACTGCTAGAAGCCCAAATATTTTTTCACAGCTAGATGCAGAAAAAAATTATATTCAATTTGCAACGTGATGGAGGTCAGTATAGATGGACTAATAAAACAAGTCCCACACACTGCTAGAAGGCCAAATATTTTTTCAGAGCTAGATGCAGAAAAACATTATATTCAATTTGCAACCTGACGGAGGTCAGTATAGTTGGACTAAAAGAACAAGTCCCACACACTGCTAGAAGGCCAAATATTTTTTCAGAGCTAGATGCAGATAAAAAATATTTTGAATTTGCAACCTGATGGAGGTCAGTATAGATGGACTAATAGAACAAGTCCCACACACTGCTAGAAGACCAAATATTTTTTCAGAGCTAGATGCAGAAAAAAATTATATTCCATTTGCAACGTGATGGAGGTCAGTATAGATGGACTAACAGAACAAGTCCCACACACAGCTAGAAGCCCAAATATTTTTTCAGAGGTAGATGCAGAAAAAATTATATTCAGTTTGCAACCTGATGGAGGTCAGTATAGATGGACTAATAGAACAAGTCCCACACACTGCTAGAAGCCCAAATATTTTTTCAGAGCTAGATGCAGAAAAAAATTATATTCAATTTGCAACCTGATGGAGGTCAGTATAGATGGACTAATAGAACAAGTCCCACACATTGCTAAAAGCCCAAATATTTTTTCAGAGCTAGATGCAGAAAAAAATTATATTCAATTTGCAACCTGATGGAGGTCAGTATAGATGGACTAATAGAACAAGTCCCACACACTGCTAGAAGGCCAAATATTTTTTCAGAGCTAGATGCAGAAAAAAATTATATTCAATTTGCAACCTGATGGAGGTCAGTATAGATTGACTAATAGAACAAGTCCCACACACTGCTAGAAGCCCAAATATTTTTTCAGAGCTAGATGCAGAAAAAAATTATATTCAGTTTGCAACCTGATGGAGGTCAGTATAGATGGACTAAAAGAACAAGTCCCACACACTGCTAGAAGGCCAAATATTTTTTCAGAGCAAGATGCAGAAAAATATTATATTTAATTTGCAATCTGATGGAGGTCAGTATAGATGGACTGATAGAACAAGTCCCACACACAGCTAGAAGCCCAAATATTTTTTCAGAGGTAGATGCAGAAAAAATTATATTCAATTTGCAACCTGATGGAGGTCAGTATAGATGGACTAATAGAACAAGTCCCACACACTGCTAGAAGCCCAAATATTTTTTCACAGCTAGATGCAGAAAAAAATTATATTCAATTTGCAACGTGATGGAGGTCAGTATAGATGGACTAATAAAACAAGTCCCACACACTGCTAGAAGGCCAAATATTTTTTCAGAGCTAGATGCAGAAAAATATTATATTCAATTTGCAACCTGACGGAGGTCAGTATAGTTGGACTAAAAGAACAAGTCCCACACACTGCTAGAAGGCCAAATATTTTTTCAGAGCTAGATGCAGATAAAAAATATTTTGAATTTGCAACCTGATGGAGGTCAGTATAGATGGACTAATAGAACAAGTCCCACACACTGCTAGAAGACCAAATATTTTTTCAGAGCTAGATGCAGAAAAAAATTATATTCCATTTGCAACGTGATGGAGGTCAGTATAGATGGACTAACAGAACAAGTCCCACACACAGCTAGAAGCCCAAATATTTTTTCAGAGGTAGATGCAGAAAAAATTATATTCAGTTTGCAACCTGATGGAGGTCAGTATAGATGGACTAATAGAACAAGTCCCACACACTGCTAGAAGGCCAAATATTTTTTCAGAGCTAGATGCAGAAAAAAATTATATTCAATTTGCAACCTGATGGAGGTCAGTATAGATTGACTAATAGAACAAGTCCCACACACTGCTAGAAGCCCAAATATTTTTTCAGAGCTAGATGCAGAAAAAAATTATATTCAATTTGCAACGTGATGGAGGTCAGTATAGATGGACTAATAAAACAACTCCCACACACTGCTAGAAGGCCAAATATTTTTTCAGAGCTAGATGTAGAAAAAAATTATATTCAATTTGCAACCTGACGGAGGTCAGTATAGTTGGACTAAAACAACAAGTCCCACACACAGCTAGAAGGCCAAATAATTTTTCAGAGTTAGGTGCAGATAAAAAATATTTTGAATTTGCAACCTGATGGAGGTCAGTATAGATGGACTAATAGAACAAGTCCCACACACTGCTAGAAGACCAAATATTTTTTCAGAGCTAGATGCAGAAAAAAATTATATTACATTTGCAACGTGATGGAGGTCAATATAGATGGACTAACAGAACAAGTCCCACACACAGCTAGAAGCCCAAATTTTTTTTCAGAGGTAGATGCAGAAAAAAATTATATTCAGTTTGCAACCTGATGGAGGTCAGTATAGATGGACTAATAGAACAAGTCCCACACACTGCTAGAAGCCCAAATATTTTTTCAGAGCTAGATGCAGAAAAAAAATATATTCAATTTGCAACCTGATGGAGGTCAGTATAGATGGACTAAAAGAACAAGTCCCACACACTGCTGGAAGGCCAAATATTTTTTCAGAGCAAGATGCAGAAAAATATTATATTTAATTTGCAATCTGATGGAGGTCAGTATAGATGGACTGATAGAACTAGTCCCACACACAGCTAGAAGCCCAAATATTTTTTCAGAGGTAGATGCAGAAAAAAATTATATTCAGTTTGCAACCTGATGGAGGTCAGTATAGATGGCCTAATAGAACAAGTCCCACACACTGCTAGAAGCCCAAATATTTTTTCAGAGGTAGATGCAGAAAAAAATTATATTCAGTTTGCCACCTGATGGAGGTCAGTATAGATGGACTAATAGAACAAGTCCCACACACTGCTAGAAGCCCAAATATTTTTTCAGAGCTAGATGCAGAAAAAAATTATATTCAATTTGCAACCTGATGGAGGTCAGTATAGATGGACTAATAGAACAAGTCCCACACACTGCTAGAAGCCCAAATATTTTTTCAGAGCTAGATGCAGAAAAAAATTATATTCAATTTGCAACGTGATGGAGGTCAGTATAGATGGACTAATAAAACAAGTCCCACACACTGCTAGAAGGCCAAATATTTTTTCAGAGCTAGATGCAGAAAAAAATTATATTCAATTTGCAACCTGACGGAGGTCAGTATAGTTGGACTAAAAGAACAAGTCCCACACACAGCTAGAAGGCCAAATATTTTTTCAGAGCTAGATGCAGATAAAAAATATTTTGAATTTGCAACCTGATGGAGGTCAGTATAGATGGACTAATAGAACAAGTCCCACACACTGCTAGAAGACCAAATATTTTTTCAGAGCTAGATGCAGAAAAAATTATATTCCATTTGCAACGTGATGGAGGTCAGTATAGATGGACTAACAGAACAAGTCCCACACACAGCTAGAAGCCCAAATATTTTTTCAGAGGTAGATGTAGAAAAAAATTATATTCAGTTTGCAACCTGATGGAGGTCAGTATAGATGGACTAATAGAACAAGTCCCACACACTGCTAGAAGCCCAAATATTTTTTCAGAGCTAGATGCAGAAAAAAATTATATTCAATTTGCAACCTGATGGAGGTCAGTATAGATCGACTAATAGAACAAGTCCCACACACTGCTAAAAGCCCAAATATTTTTTCAGAGCTAGATGCAGAAAAAAATTATATTCAATTTGCAACGTGATGGAGGTCAGTATAGATGGACTAATAAAACAAGTCCCACACACTGCTAGAAGGCCAAATATTTTTTCAGAGCTAGATGCAGAAAAAAATTATATTCAATTTGCAACCTGACGGAGGTCAGTATAGTTGGACTAAAAGAACAAGTCCCACACACAGCTAGAAGGCCAAATATTTTTTCAGAGCTAGATGCAGATAAAAAATATTTTGAATTTGCAACCTGATGGAGGTCAGTATAGATGGACTAATAGAACAAGTCCCACACACTGCTAGAAGACCAAATATTTTTTCAGAGCTAGATGCAGAAAAAAATTATATTCCATTTGCAACGTGATGGAGGTCAGTATAGATGGACTAACAGAACAAGTCCCACACACAGCTAGAAGCCCAAATTTTTTTTCAGACGTAGATGCAGAAAAAAATTATATTCAGTTTGCAACCTGATGGAGGTCAGTATAGATTGACTAATAGAACAAGTCCCACACACTGCTAGAAGCCCAAATATTTTTTCAGAGCTAGATGCAGAAAAGAAATATATTCAATTTGCAACCTGATGGAGGTCAGTATAGATGGACTAAAAGAACAAGTCCCACACACTGCTAGAAGGCCAAATATTTTTTCAGTGCTAGATGCAGATAAAAATTATTTTGAATATGCAACCTGATGGAGGTCAGTATAGATGGACTAATAGAACAAGTCCCACACACTGCTAGAAGGCCAAATATTTTTTCAGAGCTAGATGCAGAAAAAAATTATATTCAATTTGCAGCGTGATGGAGGTCAGTATAGATGGACTAATAGAACAAGTCCCACACACAGCTAGAAGCCCAAATTTTTTTTCAGAGGTAGATGCAGAAAAAAATTATATTCAGTTTGCAACCTGATGGAGGTCAGTATAGATGGACTAATAGAACAAGTCCCACACACAGCTGGAAGGCCAAATATTTTTTCAGCGCTAGATGCAGAAAAAAATTATATTCAACTTGCAACCTGATGGAGGTCAGTATAGATGGACTAATAGAATGATGCTATGCCCAAAAGGTTTTACTTCACTAGGTGTAGTAAAAAAATTGGTATTCTATACACAGGTGGTGTAGCTTGCAACACAGATAGGCTACTCCACTGACTAACACACTCTGCAATAGGCCAAAAAGGATTAGCTTTGCTAGATTCAGCCAAATGCTGTGAAAAAAACTTGCACAGCACTGGCACAGACCTGCCTGGCAAAAACTGATAGGAACTGATGTAACTTAATCCTGAAAAGGACTGCAATTACAATTAGTCTTTACTCCCACAACCTATCTATTTAAGAGCACAGACCTGCCTGATAAAAGTCGTAGGAAATGCTGTAACCTAGTCCTTAAAAGGACTGCAATCACAACTGTTCCCTACTCCCAAGCTATCTGTAGATTTGTGCGAAAATTGGCTTGAAATTAACAAGGTATAGCGCACACAGCAACAACGGTGCCGTCTAACACGCAGCTGCAGCAGTGAGAAAATGGTGGCGACGGGGAAAATGGCTTGGTCTTATAGGGCAAGGACATGTGACATACACTGCCAATGACACATGCCCTTGCTTGTGTGAAAAAAAGCACTTCGCTCCGTGTGTGCGCTGCTGATGGGCTGACAGATTGCACCTCCCCACTGTAAATGCGGGAAAGAGAAAAAAAAAATGGAGATCTTCATTATTCCTGCAGAGATCAATCCCCTGCCCCTCCCCCCGCCCCGCTGTACACTCAAACTGCGTATTAACATTAATTTTCATCATTACTGAGAAAAAATCCAGTTATGATTTTGGTGCACGAACAGTTATCGAACATAACCTCGAACAGCCGAATTTTTTTCAAATCGTTTGTGTTCGCCGAACGGCTCGAACACCGCCCAAAACAGCTCGAATTTGAGATTGGCTAACAGTTCGAGTCGAACAACGCTCATCTCTAGTAAAGAGTAGATAGTGGGAAAAAAAATGATGAGCAGCAAGTCATGAAATAGTTAACACTGCTTGGAAAACATACTCCTTCAAAGCGATTATGGAGAAGGTCCTGCCTATTGTGAGCTCTGTTTCAGAGTTTCAAATATAAAGTAAACTAAGTGTGTTACTATCTGAAAAAGTGGCAAGTGCATATATCTATGTGTATGAGAATCGGCTGTAAAAATAATGATAACAAGCCGAGCATGGAGCCGAAATAGCAGGACCAGAACTATAGTTTAGACATGCTTACCCTCAGAGTAATAAATCTGTCCTGACTGTTACACAGCCCCGATGCGCATTTCGCATATCTTGCTTCCTCAAGGGACTTGGATATCTACTGTGTCAGTCTGTCTGTATATATCCCCTTCTAATTAGAACCAGGTGCAACCCATAGTGGCGTCACATGCAGAAGTGTGGGTGGAGTAACAAACAACAAACTAACCTTCCAGTGTAGCCACTATGGAGCAGAGCCATGTCCAATCGGCGCATGTGGGCGGGAGAGTAAGTGCTATACATGTCACTGAAGGCGGATCTCAGAGTACCGTGCGTTCCAAGAAGAAATGCTTCCTGTGACGTCACTTGGAACGCAAGGCTCCGTGCAGATGCCCAGGGCGACGGGGACCACTAACAAAACCCCCCACACACATGCGCTCACCACGGGTCTGCAAAAAGGTAAGTATGATGTTACCATCCTGAATTCTCAAAAAAACAAAACAAACAAACAAACAAAGAAACCACAAACCATAAATTAGACAAGTAATGCTGCATATAACCAGAGCAATACAGTGTACACAATATGAAAGTGCATAATTGTCATTATCCACAGAGGTTCATCCTTTATAAAGGATATAAAAATCAGATATATGGTCCTTTCTGAAATTGCCATCTATGGACACTGGTCACACGCAGCACACAGGAGAAGAGGAAGGGGACATCCATCAAAACCCAAAATAACAAATATTCATCAAGGAGGTGGCAGACTACTAAGAACTGAAACAAAAGAAAAAACACAGTTAATAAAAAGTAATTAAAACAATATGATAAAATCCAGAAAATTTCTTTGATTTTTATCCCCTCATATATATAATGATGGTGCCCGGGGAGGTGATCACAAACGAGCCCTGGCGCGTCTGGAATGTAGATGGATTGTGAAATTGGGAACAATGTCCCCCAATGGCTTAAATGAAAAGTTGAGTTTTTCGTCGTTCCTATGAGACTTGTACATATATATTTTTGGCACTCGAATCCTCTGAATATTCTCATTATATATATGAGGGGATAAAAATCAAAGAAATTCTCTGGATTTTATCATATTGTTTTTATTTACTTTTTATTAACTGTGTGTTTTTTCTTTTATTTCAATTCTTAGTAGTCTGCCCTCTCCTTGATGATTATTTGTAACATTGGGTTTTGATGGATGTCCCCTTCCTCTTCTCCTGTGTGCTGCATGTGACCATTGTCCATAGATGGCAATTTCAGAAAGGACCATATATCTGAATTTTATTTCCTTTATAAAGGATGAACCTCTGTGGATAATGACAATTATGCACTTTCATATTGTGTACACTGTATTGCTCTGGTTATATGCAGCATTACTTGTCTAATTTATGGTTTGTGGTTTGTTTGTTTGTTTGTTTTGTTTTTTTGAGAATTCAGGATGGTAACATCATACTTACCTTTTTGCAGACCCGTGGTGAGCGCATGTGTGTGGGGGGTTTTGGTAGTGGTCCCCGTCGCCCTGGGCATCTGCACGGAGCCTTGCGTTCCAAGTGACGTCACAGGAAGCATTTCTTCCTGGAACGCACGGTACTCTGAGATCCGCCCTCGGTGACGTGTATAGCACTTACTCTCCCGCCCACATGCGCCGATTGGACATGGCTCTGCTCCATAGTGGCTACACTTTAAGGTTAGTTTGTTGTTTGT
This sequence comes from Phyllobates terribilis, assembly GCF_046119375.1. Classification (NCBI taxonomy): domain Eukaryota; kingdom Metazoa; phylum Chordata; class Amphibia; order Anura; family Dendrobatidae; genus Phyllobates; species Phyllobates terribilis. The sequence goes on along the minus strand of NW_027362769.1, from coordinate 14,548,250 downwards.
TACTCCACCCACACTTCTGCATGTGACGCCACTATGGGTTGCACCTGGTTCTAATTAGGAGGGGATATATACAGACAGACTGACACAGTAGATATCCAAGTCCCTTGAGGAAGCAAGATATGCGAAATGCACATCGGGGCTGTGTAACAGTCAGGACAGATTTATTACTCTGAGGGTAAGCATGTCTAAACTATAGTTCTGGTCCTGCTATTTCTGCTCCATGCTCGGCTTGGTATCATTATTTGTACAGCCGATTCTCATACACATAGATATATGCACTTGCCACTTTTTCAGATAGTAACACACTTAGTTTACTTTATATTTGAAACTCTGGAACAAAGCTCACAATAGGCTGGACCTTCTCCATAATCACTTTGAAGGAGTATGTTTTCCTAGCAGTGTTAACTATTTCATGACTTGCTGCTCATCATTTTTTTTCCCACTATTTACTCTTTACTACTTGCAGTATTCTGATCATTGTGATTTTTTCTGCAACTGTCATGCGTTTTTTCTTGTGTCTTTACCGTGAAACCTTTCCTAGATGTAGTATATATATATATATATATATATACACATTTTTTCTAGTTTTGATGAAGATTTTTAATGTTATGTACTAATAAAATGGATATGTTTTAATTGACTCACTCTGACAATGTTTCTTTATACTGTGGGATGTTTAGCTCCAGCTTACTATGTCAGTATTTGCTAGGTTAAGCACATGGGCCAGGCATGGTACGTGTGTGAGTTTGCCTTGCTTCAGAGCTGCTATCAGGTTCCGGCCATTATCACACATGACCATGCCTGGCTGTAGGTTTAGCAGTGACAGACACAGCTCTTTCAGAGCCTGCTCTTTTAGAGCTGTCCACAACTCTTCAGTGGTGTGTGGTTTGTCACCTAAGCATATTAGCTTCAGCACAGCCTGTTGCCGCTTGGCCGAGGCAGTGCTACAGTGCTTCCAGCTTGTGACTGATGTGGTCATATGGAAGATGGAGGCTGAAGAGGAGGAGGAGGTGCAGGAGCTGCAGAATGTAGAGGCAACCCTGACTGACCAAGGGCCCGCAATTCTCGGTGTCAGGAGGACGTGTTCTGTCCAAAGGTCCAACTGGGTCCTGGCTTCCACTATATTTACCCAGTATGCCGTCAGTGAGATGTACCGCTCCTGCCCACAAACACTTGTCCGTGGTTAGGTGGACCTTCCCTGTAACTGTATGGTTGAAGGCAATGCTAATGTACTGGGACACGTGCATGTGTAATGAGGGGATGGCACACCAGGAGAAATAGTGGCGGCTGGGGACCGAGTACCGAGGGATGGCTGCCGCCATGAGGTTGCAGAAAGCTTCCATCTCCACGAGCCTAAAAGGCAACATTTCGAGAGCAAGCATTGGCAAAATGTGTGAGTTTAGAAGTGTGGTCTGTGAGGCGTTAGCTGTTTATTTGCACTTGCACGGGCACAAGGACATAGACGTGGTTGCTGATGGTGGTAATTGCGAGTGTGCAACAACAGGTGCAGGGTGGGGGGCATCTTTGCATGCGCCATGGACAGGGAATTGGCGTGCACACACAACAGTGCATCAAGCAGTGATGTCACCCGCAGACACTGTTTATGGACCCTGGCGTTTGGCCCACCTAATCAGGTGCTTTGTTATTGTAACATCCCTGGCGGCTTGCTTGCATAGTGCACCACCTCCCACTATGCAAGACCGCAATCTTACCTGTCAGTCCAGCCTGCAAACCTTACTCCAGTTCATGCTGTGTGCATGTCTCTTGTCTGATTGCTTAGGGAGGCAGCCCGGTTACTTCCTGATTCTTATAGCTGCTGTGGGCGCACTCCTAATGCGTCCCCAGCCTATTGCTGTGAGTCACTGGATATTTAAACCCCCTCCACCCAGAAGTAGGTGCCTGAGCAACACTAACTATCAGTGTGCTCCTTGCCTCTGAAGTTGCCAGGTCTTGTCCTGTATCTTGTCTGTTTCTGCCACCCTGGTGACTGCATACCCAGGCCTGTTATCTCCATCTTCTAGTCTGTTTCTGCCACCTGGGGGCTGCATACCCAGGCCTGTTATCTCTGACTTCTAGTCTGTTTCCGCCACTCTGGGGGCTGTATACCCAGGCCTGTTATCTCTGACTTCTAGTCTGTTTCCGCCATTCTGGGGGCTGTATACCCAGGCCTGTTATCGCTGACTTCTAGTCTGTTTCTGCCACTCTGGGGGCTGTATACCCAGGCTCATTCTTGCATCTCATTGCAGTAGCAGTTCCTGTCTGAACTGTATCTTAGCCTGTTACCTGTTTGTCTCTATGTCCGTACCTTCCCTTTTCCTGCAGTATCTGTACCTGCACCTAACTCCAACTCGTTGTCTCTGTACTTCTGTTTGTGAGTTTTGTGTCCACTCGCTACTTCATATCTGGTTCTGCTTGTCCCTTTTCCCTTCCTCCGTATCTACCTCCTGTGTTCTAGCCAACTTCCTGCATTTTCCAGTCTGTTCCATGTGAAGAGAGCCCTGTCCTCTCTGCCTGCACCTTCAGCCCTGTTCTGCTCTGCCTTGTCCACCGCACCTGCGGTTTCGCTCCGCTCTGCTTGCTCACCGCATCAGCGGTTTCCCTCTGCTCTGCCTTGCTCACCGCTCCGGCGGTTCCTCTCTGCTCTGCCTTGCCCACCGCTCCGGCGGTTCAGCTCTGCTCTGCCTTGCCCACTGCACCTGTAGTTTTCGCTCCGCTCTGCTTGCTCACCGCACGAGCAGTTCCTCTCTGCTCTGCCTTGTCCTCCGCTCTGGCGGTTTCGCTTTACTCTGCTTGTCTACCGCATCTGCGGCTCTGTACCTGTCTCCCAGTCTGTACTGGACCCTATCCAGCCTGTGCTCCAACCTGCTAGTACCTCCCTGTCTGCACTCCAGCCGTGCTTGCCAGTATCTCCCTGTCTGCACTCCAGCCGTGCTTGCCAGTGCCCACCTGTCTGCATACCAGCCGTGCTTGCCAGTGCCCACCTGTCTGCATACCAGCCGTGCTTGCCAGTGCCCAACTGTCTGCATACCAGCCGTACTTGCCAGTACCCACCTGTCTGCATACCAGCCGTACTTGCCAGTACCCACCTGTCTGCATACCGGCTGTCCTTAAGAGTATCCACCTGTCTGCATACCAGCCATGCCTGCCAATACCCACCTGCCTGTATGCCAGTCTAACCTGCCTATTCCTGCATTCCCCGGTGTGGGTCAACAACTGTGACCGGGGTCTGACCTGGAGTAGCACCTGGTCCCTCTGCTCGGTTCCTCCTTGGTTCACGGAATCGACTAAGCTGCCGTGCGACCTTGGTCGGATCGGGTTGATACTTAGTCATGCCCCTCCAGGCACTCCTCGGTTCATGGCACAGTGGGATCACTAATCATGCTCACACCAGTCAGTCCGGGCACGAGCGTAACAGTTATCATGTGCCTGAGTATGCTGGTGGTGGTCAGGCTGCTAGTTTTGCTACCCCTGCAGATGTTGGCCTGGCAGATGTTGCAAATGGCCTTTTTGGTGTTATCTGCAGAGTCTTTAAAAAACAACCAGACTTGAGAAGAACTAAAAGTTTACTGGCAACTTCCGTCGTGTTGGTGTTCCAGGGAACGGTTGCCCTCCTTGTGTCTGTGGCCATCACACTTCTTCTTCCTACCTGTTGTGGTGCTACATTTCCCTCTCCCTGTGTGCTGCTGTCCTCGCTCTGCATGCCACCTCTCCAGGTTGGGTCAGTGACTTCATCGTTCACCACCTCGTCTTCCACTTCCTCACCCTAGTCCTCTTCCTGACTTTCTGACAATCATGTGACCGTGCATCATCATGCACCTCTTGTGACAGTACTTGCACTTTCCCACTGTCGGCTTCATGTGACAATGGCGGCTCCAATATTTCGGCATCGCTACATGCGATCTCCTCTTGACTCACTTGAAGCTGGCCGGGCGAGAAGCCAGAATTTATAAATGGAAAAGTGAACAGCTCTTCGGAATTTCCAAGTGTGGGATCAGCTATCTCCTGGCACTCTGAATGGGGGAAGGAAGGAGAATTAGGGTGAGGAATATGCGGTCCAGACTCACGGGTACTGAGACTTGACCGTGTGGAAGGCACGGTGGCGGTGGTGGCATAGTGACTGGAAGCATTATCTGCTATCCATCCAACAACCTTTTGACACTGCTCTTGGTTCAATAGTGGTGCGCCGCGATCTCCTAGTAATTGGGACAGGAAGGTCGGGCAACAAGATGCGTGTGCTTGTTGTTGCACAATTTCAGCTTGCCCACGGCCTCGGCATGCACCATCAACATCACATCCACTTCCCCTTGACAAGCGCCTTGCCCATGGAGGATAATATTTTGCACGATCCCTACAAATGGCTGAATTTGTATTGCAGTTATATGGGATACGTCTGACGGACACCCACGGTTTTAAATACCGGTCTTGTAGTTATAATAATAATTTTCCCCTTCTCCCATGACAGCACCACCTGAGAGAGAGGGTATCCGCCCACCAAGGACAGGAACCTACTGAATAAAAAGGCGGTACCTCTCCTCCGCATCAGTTTTTTTGGTTCCTGTCCCTGATGGGAGCCTCACCAGGTGGTACCTCACGTACCTGGATTATGGACGGTGCGGCCTGGAGGCCGTGGAAGCAGCAGATGGTCCCTGTTCCCAGCCCGTCTGGCTGATGCCCGGGTCTGCGTGTGGGGAGGAGGTGCTGTTTTCCTTTGGATGCCTCCCCGCGTGCGCCGGGGCCTGCGGTCGGGTCTGCGCCTCGCAAAGATGAACTGAGCGCGCCGGCCGGCAGGTCTTCCGGGCTGTGCACGTGGGGGTCGCGTTGCACCCTGTGACGGAGCGCGCCGGAAGTCCGGGCTGCGCACGCGCGGGGTGCTGACGCGCCCTATCATGGAGTGCGCCGGAAACCGGGTCTGCGCATGCGCGGGTGGGAAGCTGTCATCCCGCTGCAAGCGCGCCGGGTGCCGCTGGGCTGCGCACGCACAGAGGCAGGTGGATCTGCGGGTAGCGCGCCAGCTGGCTAAAATTTAAAAAAAAGAAAAAAGAAAAAGAGAGATGAGCACGCTGCCGGAAGGGGGGGGGCCTAAAGGAGCCCTACTGCTTTTGAGGATTGGGAGCAATCAGGATGGCGGTGTCTGCATCCCCGCCATGATGAATGAGGAACCGCAGTCACCTGGGCAGCAGCTGTCACCGCCACAGGAAGTACAGCAGCAGCCACAGCCATCAAAGCAGCGCAAGCAGCTCAAACAAATGGAACGGGAATCTTCCCATCAACAAAGTCACAGCAGTGAGGGGCGTACGAGTTCCGGCAAGACTGGTCAGAAAAGACTTCGTCAGTCCGCCTCCGCCAGATGGGAGCCCTCATGTGAACGGCAACCACCGCCTCCGGTACCCTAGTCTGAACGGCAGTGTGGTGAGTGATCTTCGTGAAAGTCTCACCTTGAATAATGTGCTCTTCTCTCTCTCTCTCTCTTTTCCTCCTTCTTCTCCTTTTATTTCTTGGGGCAGGAGGCGAAGAAGTGTAGTGCTAAAAATAAAAACAGGGAGTGTGCTTTATGCAAAATCGGTCTTCCCACCTCCTATGCCAAAAACCTATGCTCAGACTGTATTCAGAAAACCATTGCAGAGGAGTCCCCCAGGTTTTCTTTAGAATTAAAGGATCTAATCCAGACAGAGGTCAGAGAGTCTTTAAGAGGCTTAACCTCACTCAAAAAGAAGAAGCGAAAACTAGTTTCTTCAGAATCAGAAGAATCAGTGGAGTCCCGTTTTACGAGAGAACTGCCTTCCTCCTCTAATCACTCCTCATCGTCATCGGAGTCTTCGGATGATAATGGGGGGGCAGACCTTGTTTTTCGGTTGATAATACTGAGAGACTAGTTAAAGCCGTCAGAGGGACTATGGGTATTACCGATACCAAAGTGCCCAGAACAGTCCAGGATGTTATGTTCGGGGGCTTAGACCAAAGGAGAAGACGCTCATTCCCGGTCAATGACAGGATTAAATCTCTGATAGAAAGGGAATGGAAGAAACCGGAGAGGAAGGGTCAGCTGCCGTCATCCTCCAAGCGGAGGTACCCCTTTGAGGATGAGGATGCGGCTAAATGGGACAAAACCCCTAAGATTGACGTGGCCATTTCAAAATCTTCAAAAAAATCCACTCTGCCCTTTGAGGATTTAGGAGCCTTAAAAGACCCGCTGGATAAAAAAGCGGAGTCCTTCCTTAAGCAAACCTGGGAGTCGTCAGCAGGGGCCCTTAAACCGGCAGTAGCAGCGACCTGCACTGCTAGATCTATGATGATCTGGCTTCAACAATTGGAAGACCAGATCAGGGGGAATGTGTCCAGGGAGAAAATTCTATCAGACCTTCCTCTTGTGCAGGGAGCGGCTGCATTCCTGGCAGATGCATCGGCAGATTCAGTTAGGCTGGCTGCCCGGTCTGCAAACCTCTCTAATGCAGCCCGTAGGGCGCTATGGCTCAAGAGCTGGCCAGGAGATGTGCAGTCAAAGTCTAAACTGTGCTCAATCCCTTGTGAGGGGGACTTCTTGTTCGGCAAAGGTCTAGATGACATCCTAGATAAAGCCGCAGACAAAAAACATGGATTTCCCACGGTGTCTGGTTCCCGATTTAACAGTTCCTTTCGGAAGAGAAAATACAGCCGCAGTAAAGTTCCCAGAGACCAAGGTAGCTGGAAAGAAGTTCAAGAGCAGGCCCAAGAACACTGTCAAAATATCAGCCCCCAGAGGTTTAGCGGAACAGATAGCCTTACAGCAGGAAGTTCTCTCTCTGCTCAGGAAAGGAGTTCTGGTGGAAACACCTGCACCCGAGCAAGGAAGAGGATTCTATTCGACCCTCTTCCTAATAAAGAAGCCGGACGGCTCCTTCAGGACCATTGCGAACTTAAAGAGACTGAACGACCATTTAATCTACAGGCCTTTCAAGATGGAAACAATAAAATCAGCCATAAAGATGTTATTTCCGGACTGTTTTATGTGCGTCCTCGATCTGAAGGATGCCTACTACCACGTCCCGATTTTGCCAGATCATCAACAGTTTCTAAGAGTAGCTGTACAATTCGGCAGGCACGTAAGGCATTTTCAGTTCGCAGCTCTTCCCTTTGGCATTTCCATGGCGCCGAGAGTCTTCACAAAAATCATTCTGGAGGTCACAGCGCACTTGAGGGAAAGAGATATTTTAGTCATCCCTTATCTGGACGACTTCTTAGTAGTGGGCAGATCAAGTCAACTCTGTGCTCTAGCCCTGACGGACGTCATGGCCAGTCTAAGATGCCTAGGTTGGCTGTTAAATCTGGAGAAGTCAAGGCTGGAACCAAAGAGGGTTCAGTCTTTCCTGGGTCTCATTCTGGACTCGGAAAACCAAACCTGTCTTCTGCCAGAGGAAAAGAAACTGAAGGTTCTTCAGGGTCCTCACGTCAGGATAATGTCAGACAACAGATCAACAGTCGCCTACATCAATCATCAGGGGGGTACCAGGTCTCTCCCTCTGATGTTAATAGCGGATCAGATCTTCAGGTATGCCGAGAGTCGGCTGGTTACGCTCTCGGCACTGCATATAAAAGGGGAAGAGAACATAAAGGCCGATTTCTTGAGTCGTCACATCTTGAAACAAGGAGAGTGGGAGTTGAATCCAGCCGTTTTTCAGCAGATTGTGGATCGGTGGGGACAGCCCCAGATAGATCTGTTTGCAAACAGACACAATCGGAAGACCGAAACGTTTTGCTCCCTGAATCCAAAAGAGGGGGCATTTGCGGTGGACGCTCTGCAGATTCAGTGGGATTCCACTCTAGCTTATGCCTTTCCCCCTTTAGTACTGATCCCTACTATCCTGAGGAAGATCCGAGAGGAACGGGCGAGGGTTATATTGATCGCTCCGTTCTGGCCCAAGAGACCATGGTTCACTTGGATGAAGAGAATGTCCCAAGCAGATCCATGGGTTCTTCCGGACATCCCGGATCTCCTCAGGCAGGGCCCAGTCTGTCATCCCCAAAGAGCGGGCCTGCATTTGACGGCTTGGATTTTGAGAGGTCGCTATTGACGCAAAGGGGGTTTTCTCCAGATCTTGTTACTACCCTTCTAGCAAGTAGAAAGCCGATAACAACTAGAATCTATGGTAGAACCTGGGCTAAGTTCTTGTCTACCTCGGGTCAGTCTGCCAAAGGGAGGGTTCCTATTGAGGCCATACTAGAATTCCTCCAGAAGGGGTTAAACATGGGACTAGCCACCAGTACTCTTAAGGTACAGGTATCGGCTCTGGGGGCACTGTATAATTATGACTTGGCAGCAAATAGATGGATCATTAGATTTATTAAAGCCTGTCATAGATCCAGACCTATTCCTGTTCCAAGAATGCCTCCTTGGGACCTTAATTTAGTTCTGGAAGCATTAACCAAACCTCCCTTCGAGCCCTTAGAGAAGGTTTCAGAAAAAATCTTAACTTTAAAGACTGCGCTATTGGTGGCCCTGACATCAGCTCGTAGAGTCAGTGACTTACACGCACTATCCGTTAACCATCCATTCACTCAAGTATGTATGGATAGAGTAATCTTAAGACCAGACCCGGCCTATCTTCCAAAGGTAGCCTCCAAGTTCCATAGGACGCAAGTAATCACTCTCCCTTCCTTCTATCCTAATCCTAGGGATTCTGAGGAATATAAGCTTCACACCTTAGATGTTAGGAGGGTGTTAGTCCAGTATTTGGAAGTGACAAAAGCCTGGAGAAAGAGTGACGCTTTATTTATATCCTTTCAGGGGGCTAGGAAAGGACTTAAGGTTACAAGGGGGACCATAGCTAGATGGGTCAGGGATACTATTACCTTAGCCTACTCTTCTAGCAATCTGCCGGTTCCTGAGAACCTGAAGGCCCATTCCACCAGAGCGGTAGCTGCTTCCTGGGCTGAGAAGGCGGATGTGCCCATCGACATTATATGTAAGGCGGCAACTTGGTCATCCCCTGCTACATTTTACAAACATTACCGTCTTGACCTTTCCTCTTCTACTGATCTGTCCTTTGGTAGAAGGGTGTTGCAAGCGGTGATCCCTCCCTCTGGTATTTAATCTCTATAAATCTCTCAGGTGGTGCTGTCATGGGAGAAGGGGAAAAGATCCTAGTTACTTACCGGTAACGGGATTTTACAGAGCCCATGACAGCACCCTATTAATTCCCTCCCCTTTATCACTGTGGTGTGCACTTTTTTTAAGGTGTTTAGTACATATGTTGAGGTGGTGGTTATGTATTAACCTGTCTTCGGAGGCCCTCTCATGCTCTGAAACAAAAAACTGATGCGGAGGAGAGGTACCGCCTTTTTATTCAGTAGGTTCCTGTCCTTGGTGGGCGGATACCCTCTCTCTCAGGTGGTGCTGTCATGGGCTCTGTAAAATCCCGTTACCGGTAAGTAGCTAGGATCTTTTTATTTTTATAGCGCCAACATATTCCTCAGCCCTTTACAATTTTAAGGGGGACTTATACAGACAATACAGAATAAGCATATCTCATATCGAAAGGAGTGAGGGCCCTGCTCGCAAGCTTACAGTCTATGAGAAAATGGGGGAGACACAAAAGGTAGAATGTACAAATATTGCATAATGCAGCCATGATATACTAAATAGGATAAATAATAATACATTGACTGGTTGTCTGCCAGTATGTGTACAGTCCTGACCGAGGCTATTAAGTGCATGGTTGGTATGAACCTGAAATTGAAGAAGATTTTAATATGGGAGAAAACTGGGACGGACAGATAGTGAGTTTAGGCGATACGCCAGTCAAAAGAAATGGGGTTTTTAGGGTCCGCTTGAAACTGTGGGTATTGGGAATTAATCGAACTGTCCTGGGTAGTGTATTCCAAAGAATTGGCGCAGCACGTGAGAAATCTTGGAGACGGGAGTGGGAAGTTCGGAATATGGAGGATTTTAGTTTTAAGTCATTGGCAGAACGGAGGGCACGTGTACGGTGGTAGACTGAGACAAGGGAGGACATGTAAGGGGGTACTGAAGCATGGAGTGCTTTGTGGGTAAGCGTGATAAGTTTAAATTGAACTCTATATTGGATGGGCAACCAATGCAATTACTGGCACAGGGAAGAGGCATCGGTGTAGCGGTTGGCAAGGAATATGATCCTGGCTGCTGCGTTAAGGACGGATTGGAGAGGGGAGAGTTTTGTAAGAGGGAGCCCGATAAGTAGAGAGTTGCAGTAGTCCAGAGGAGCTTGTAGTTTGCTATTATTGGCAGCAACCAGGTGTGAATAGCTTCACCGACACACTGCTGCCTAACTGTAAAAGGAGGATAATATTTTGCACAATCCTTACAAATTGCTGGATTTGTACGGCAGTTATATGGGATATGTCTGATGGACGCCCATGGTTTTAAATGCCAGTCTTGTAGTTTACAAATATTGGCAATGACAACATGTAAATAGCTTCACCAACACACTGCTGCCTAACTGTAAAAGGATGCTAATATTTTGCACGATCACTACAAATTGATGGATTTGTTCCGCAGTTATATGGGATACGTCTGACGGACACCCACGGTTTTAAATATCGGCTTTGTAGTTTACAATTATTGGCAGCGACCAGGTGTGAATAGCTTCATCGACACACCACCGCCTAACTGTAAAAGGAGGATAATATTTTGCACGGTCCCTACAAATTGCTGGATTTGTACCACAGTAATTTGGTGATGGAAAAGATCTGACTGTATTCTGCAGTGCTAACAAGCAAATGGAACAGTAAAATGTTGGACACTATTACTTTTTCAGAAAATAATCAGGATTAAGAGCAAAAAAAGAAAAAAGCCCTGTTATCTAGTCCAATGGCTATCTGTAACAGGCAGCAGCAGCAGACAGAATGTGCAATGGACACTCTTGTGCTGTATAGTGTTCACAAATTTCTCTGCCTGCCTTACTCCTACTATCACCACTGAATATATGCAGCTGGATTAGTCCTCAGAAGGACTGTTAGTTCAGATGGATATGTATTATGGTGTGGAATACCTATACCTAAATATTACACCACCAATTCTGTCCCTCACTCAGCAGCACCTCTTCCTACTCTGCCTGTCTGATAGTTAGACTGTGACGAGCATAGCGTCACCAGGTCTTATATAGACCAGATGACGCTATGCGACCAGCCAATCACTGTAATGCCACAACCAAGATGGCTACGACATTACAGTGAGCGTCAGACAATCGCTGCATGTTCATTGGCTCTCTAAAGGGTGCTAAACATGCAGGACAGGGACCCGAGTTCCCACCCGAGCATCCCGGAAATACTCGCCGAGCATCTCAAGCAGTGAGATGCTCAAGCAAGTACCCAGCAGTGACGAGCACGCTCGCTCATCATTAGAAGATAGTCACGATTGAACAGTCACCATTTGCACTTGGATGACATGGAGTTGTAGGAGATGGAAGACATAATTAAAAATTCAAAGCTGTGTTACTGGCTCTGCAAGCCATGGTGGTTAAGACACTTTCACTGTTAGTAGTAGTCTGAACAAGGCCAAATCTCTTTTTGAGAATCAAGTGTGGAAGGCTGCAAGGATCCCATAGTCCACAAAAAGGCAAATGTGATCCAAGTCATGGATAGTGCTGATGATGACTGAGAAACAAATCAGGGAGCCATGGGTGTGATTTTATCAGAGGATGGTGGTGTCAGCATTAAAAAAGTAGAGCTGACAAATGGCAAAGAAAATCTTCTCAGATAAGATCCACTTGTTCTGTGGTAATCTTAGGTGCAAATCATATTGCGACGTTGTGATGATGATGGTGGATGCTCAGCAGTACCTGAAAGCTGTGGTGATGGTGGTCACTGTTCTTTCCATTTTGGCAAAGGAATAATCTATTGCAGTGTGCAGTCTGTGCTGTTGTAAAATAAGCTGTGTACATACTGGAACAAATTGACTGAGAACTATGTCACTCCATCAGCAAAAGAAAATGGAATCATCTGCTCATGTGGGTAAAACAGACTGACCAGCTCTAGAAGCAATCAGCTATTGATAACTGTGTAATATTTTTCTGCAGAGACGTGTCATGGCTGGAAGAAGTGATGGTGTCTGTGCTGGATGAAGAAAAAAAGTGAAGATAAAGGACTTCACCTAGAGACGACACTGGTAAATCAGTGTGTTGCCTGTACACTTACACTATACACCTCATACTATATACAGAGCTCCTGTGTATAATGTCACTGGTGATCCCTGTATTACTTGTACTCTGACACTAAATACAGAGCTCCTGTGGATATTGTCACTGGTGCTCACTGTATTACCTTCACACTACATACAGTATAGTATATACAGAGCTCCTGTGTATAATGTCACTGGTAACCCTTGTATTACCTGTACACTATATATAGTATATACAGAGCTCCTGTGTATATTGTCACTGGTGAGTTACTGTACACTTATACTATACATTGTATACTATATACTATACTATATACAGAGCTCTTGTGTATAATGTAATTGGTGGTAATAACAGTGTTGTTAGTATTGTGGTTTTTATTAATGATAAGCATTATAATATTTGGTCACTATGTCCTAATATGTGGTCCGGTCATGGTGCGGCAGTATTTATCCTTGTATGGGTTATTATTCAGTCTCTATGTGGTCTGAAATAACAAAAGACTGACCGTCACTTCCAAACAGAAAACAGATGTGAAGTGCAAACTAATTCATGTATACCAAGCAGGTGCGATAAGGAGATTATTGTTGCTGGGAACTAGTGTTGAGCGAGTATGTTCTATTAACCCTTTCACCGAGTATGCTCGGGCCGAGCTCCGAGTATTTATAGCTGCTCGCTGATATGGTTGAATCGCTCCCATGTGCATGATTTGCAACAGTTTGACAGTTTTATTACATGTGAGGAATGTCTATTTCTTCCACATTCCTCACATGTAATAAAACTGTCAAACAGTTGCAAATCATGCACATGGGAGCGATTCAACCATATCACCGAGCAGCTATAAATACTAGGTGCTCGGCCCGAGCATACTCGGACAGAACATACTCGCTCAACACTACTGGGAACCTATCCAATGTGAATCCTCTCCTAGGCTAAAGTCTACAATTATGTGGGTAGATAGGATCCTGCCATGATTAAAACCGACCAAGGCTTAGGGGGGGAAGTGCTCAGTCAGAGAGCCTATGTATACAAATAAAACATTGTCTGTCATTTCCAAACAGAAAACAGGTTTGTACAGGTGCAATCTAAGGCTATGTGCCCACGATGCAGAAATGCTCATGATTTTTTCCTGAGCGTTTCTGCATCTCCCTGGCAGAAAAAACGCATGCGGATTGTACATGCGTTTTCCTGCCAGGGACAAGCGGATGTGAAGCATTCTTCACTTGCATTTCCGCATGCGGCTTGACAAGCACTTTCCAAGCGATTTTAGCATCACTTGGAAAGTGCTTGTCAGCTTGGTCATGGATTTATATAGTGTGACCTAAAGAATGGTAAAAAATAAAAAAATAAATCTATACTTACCTTCCGATGGCCCCCGCAGTCTTGCTTCACCGTCCCCGCTGGCGGCAGATCGCGTTACACTGAAGGACCTGCCGACGTCTGCGTCGCGTGACCCGTCACATGACTATGACGCCAGCGCAGGTCCTTCTGTCCATCGCGAACTTCCGGCAAGGGAAGAGAAGGAGAGCGGGGGCCGCCAGAAGGTAAATATATATTTATTTTCTATGGTACCCAGGTCCGGAAGAGAGTCTCCTCTTCTCTAGACCTGGGTACCATCCGCACATTAGAATGCATGGAATGCGCATCTACATATACAGTGATGCGTAATCCATGCGATCTAATGCAAGTCAATGGCGGCGAAAACACAGCACTTCCGCAAAATAATTGGTAGTGCTGCGTTTTTTTCCGCAATGACAATCCGCAGCGGAAATTTCCGCAGCATGTGCACAGCACATGCGGATTAGCATTGGGGAACATGGCAGACCTTCTACCATGCATTTTTTAAGCATTTCTGCAGCGTTTTTGCCGCTGCGGAAATGCTTAAAAGATGCATCGTGGGCACACAGCCTTAGAGTAGACACCTACATATATAACCAACAAATAAAGTTGCACTCTGTAGTCCTATAGCATGAAATGTGGTCTGGTCATAGCATGGCGGTGTTTGTCCCTTGTATGTGGAATTATTTGGTGCTATATGTTGGTAATATGTGATCTGGTGATGGTGTGGCGGTTTTTCTTCCTTGTATAGTATGTGGTATTATTCTGTCACCACGTGGTGGTAATATGTGGTCTGGTCATGGTGTGGAGGTTTTTCTCCCTTGTATGTGGTATTATTGGTCTTGGTATAGTGGATTGTGTTGTGTATGGGGTTCATTTGTTCTCTCTGATATTAATTAAGATAAGATTCTTTACTTCTATGAGTGGAACAAGATGCACTTATAGGGGTTTTCCGGTGAAAACAAATCACCCCTCCACAGGATAAGTGATAACTTATTGATCGGTGGAGGTTTGACAGCTAGGACCTGCACTGATCGGCAGAATATGGAGTTCTTATACCCATTAGACTGGAGCGGCATGTGTGACTTGACCACTGTTCCATTCATTCCCTCAGTGACTGCGAGTGCTGTTCTTGTTTTTTTCTGGAAGCCCCAAAGAGGATAATGGAGCTGCGGTTGATATATCCCACCTGCCGCTCCCTTTTAAAATGGGGATAAAAATGTCCTGTCAGGGATAAAAGTTCCCTATTCTTCCGATCGGTGCAGTTTCCAATGGTCGGACCCAAATGATCAATAAGTAATCACCTATCCTGTGGAGCCCATGGATGAGTGTGTTTTAACCAAAGAACCCCTTTAATGCTAACTGCCGCAATTGTACATCCCAGTTATGGTGGCGCACAGTAGATGTGCAGGAGCAGCCTGTGTTTTACAGTCGACTTTCCACTATAACAGGGATAATGGCTAATGGGTATTTGCATATTTAGTGAAGGAAATAATTATTTTATCCCTTGCTGTTTTTGTAAGTTTGCCCATTGACAAAGACATGAACAGTCTATAATTTTAAGGATAGGTTAATTTTAACGTGAGAGATAGAATGGCCAAAAAAAAATCAAGAAAATCACATTGTATAAATTAGATAAATTTATTTGCTTTTTGCAGTGAGCAATAAGTATTTGATCCCCTATAAACCATTATGAGTTCTGGCTCCTACAGGCCAGTTAGATGCTCCTAATCAACTCGTTACCTGCATTAAAGACACTGTCTTACTTAGTCACCTGTATAAAAGACTCCTGTCCACAGACTCAATTAATTAGTCAGACTCTAACCTCTACAACATGGGCAAGACCAAAAAGCTTTCTAAGGATGTCAGGAACAAGATCATAGACCTGCACAAAGCTGGAATGGGCTACAAAACCATAAGTAAGACGCTGAGTGAGAAGGAGACAACTGTTGGAGCAATAGTAAGAAAATGGAAGAAATACAAAATGACTGTCAATCGACATCGATCTGGGGCACCATGCAAAATCTCACCTCATGGGGTATCCTTGATCATGAGGAAGGTGAGAGATCAGCCTAAAACTATACGGGGAGAACTTGTAAATGATCTCAAGGCAGTTGGGACCACAGTTTTTGCATCGCTTTATTCTGAGAGCTATAACTTTTTTATTTTTTGACTAATGGAGCTGTATGGTGGCTTGTTTTTTGTGGAACAAGATGATGTTTTCAGCATTACCATTTTTATTTACATTCGTCTTTTTGATCACGTTTTATTCCATTTTTTGTTTGGCGGCATGATGATAAAGCATTGTTTTTTGCTTTGTTTTTTATTTTTTTACCGTGTTCACTAAAGGGGTTAACTAGTGGGACAGTTTTATAGGTCAGGTCGTTCCGGATGCGGCGATACCAAATATGTGTACTTTTATTGTTTTGGTTTTTTTCATAATATTATTTATTGATGGGTACATTATATTTTTATTTTTTGGGGATTATTTATTTCATTTTTTTTTTAAATATTGTTTTAATTTTTTTTTGACTTTCTGATTTTTTTTAACTTTTATTACTATGGGACTTTCACTTTTTGCTGGCCGATTGCCTGTATAGCATAGGGATGCAGCACCATCCCTGTGCTATACAGCCTGTCAGCGCTGCACAGGCAGAAGATACTGTGATCGCGCACTGCGCATGATCAAAGTATCTTTCTGCTGTCTAGTGACCTGGATTTTGTCATGAGAACATCCGGGTCACCATGACAACCACGGGACCCGGCCACAGACAGCGCGGGACGCCGTTGAGGAGGTAAGTATCGGCACTTACCTCCTCTTGCCACCGGAATGCTGCGATCGACTTTGATCGCAGCATTTCCGGGGTTAATGTGCTGCCCAGGGCGCAGATGCTTATTAGTATGTATCATGTCAGAAAGGGGTATTTTTGCCTGCATCTGAGGTGACTTTCCCCAGTAGCACTCCAGGCCACATGGCCAAAATTGTCAACAAATAAAAATTCTTAGAATTCTCTTAGTTCAATTTTCTTTAACAATATTCTCAATTTTTTGTTGAAATTGTATTCTTTTTTTTTTGCTCGGTAAAGCACTCCAGAAGTACCCTGCAGTTCCTGCACAGACAATGCACAATAAGCAAAATTGTTGGACATTGCAGAAAAAAAGTTCTTAGAATTCTGCTTATTATAAAAAAATTGAATTCACCAAGTGGGGAAGATTTTCCTAGGAAGAACTGCTGCTGTAGAGCCTGCTATAGCTGAACCTACACTACCATATATTTCCTTGACTTCCTTGTCATATTTTTATTACATGCAGGTTCTGTTATGGCCAATGCACAGCCAATTAAGCCACACATCTCCTAGATGCCCATCATGTTTTATTGTGGATTGTGGTATATTGTACTACTTCTCCCAGGACTGACGATTCTGGCCCTACTTTGCAAGATATCTCCTTGCTTGCCTTGTCAAATTCCTCTAGCATGTGACTTTTGCCACTGCCACTACACAACCGTGCCAGCCAAGCATTTCCTGACTTTATAACTATACTGATGCTTTTGGGGCTGCTGTTGTTGACAATATACTGCCATTGCACAGCCACACTAGACACACAGCTCCTGACTGCCCCCTACATTTTATAACTATGCTGTGCTGCTGCTGCTGGAAAACATGAGTGTAAACAAACATGAAACAGCTCCCAAAATGGATTCCTTTCTTTTAAAAAAAATTGGCTTGTTCCTGCTCAGAATAAAAAGGGATCATTTTGGACAGCTTGTTAAAATCTTTGTAATTGTTAAATAATTTTGACAAAAAGCAAACCTGTCGTGGATCCTAAAAAAGAGATATTTATTTTCAATCGGAGTTGATTTACCATTCACTACTTCTCTTTCAAAACAGCTAGCCTTTTACTGTTCCTTACATACAGGGATAATTTATGGATGGCTTGTGTAAAGCTATTAATTCCTCATTTACCAAAGAAAAAAGTTGCTGATACTTTCCAAAAAGGAATAATTTTTCCACTTAATCCCCCACTCCAGCGTCTTCCATTTGCACATCAGCAGGGCAAGTGTCTTTCCACAAAAAGATAATTTTTGGTCCATTAAGTTGAGGTCACTGGATATTACTATGGTGCTAAAGCTGTGTTTTCATTAAGAAGCCCAAAAAGGGTTCAGTACACAAGAAGGAGAGCTCAGAGTATTATACAAATCTTTTCCATGCAATTTAAGGCTTGCAGTACTGAAATTCACAGAAATTAGCTAGAAATTAATTTTTTTAAGAAAATTCAGTGATGCAGGCAAATTGGTATTTCAAACTTATTTTTTTATTTTATTTCTGTTAATAGACTATTCTGCTATTTTATTTTCCTGAATATGGTTCCAGTGATATGGGCCTGTTTATTTAGTGCAAATGTCTATTTTTTTACCATAGGGGCATTGTTCACAGCATAGAAATGCTGAGCAGTCTAAAGATACACCCACAAAGAATCCTGTGATCCACTCCCTGTTTCAAAGATCATAAAAAAATATTGAACAAAAAGGTATATATATCTGGGACCGTATGGTAGATTTAAAAAAAAAAGAAGCTTTTAGAAAAAGGAAAACACAAGGGAGCAGCAATAATAAAGGAATAGCAAAACCTGTCCACTTTTGACTTGTTTGACAGATCCTCTTTAAAGGGAATATGTCAGCAGGTTTTTGCTATGTAATCTGAGGACAGCATGAGGTAGGGGTTAAAACACAGATTTTAATGATGTGTCACTTTTCAGGCTGTGTGCTGTTGTTAACTTACACTGAAGGTTTTATGGCTATGAGATTATCATTGCCAGGTCTGATATGCAGGAGACTGCCACTCTAACTCCACCTCCTCCTGTGATAAGCAGCTCACTGTCAATAGACAATGTACAGGGAAAGCTGTGGAGGGGGCAGGGGAAGCTTCTCAGCTCTGCTTCATGTTATATCTAAGAATTCTGATTGTGTCACAGTTGCTGTACCCAGTAATCTATGTGATACATCATTGGATTCAGGGTCTCTTTTCCTGCATCATGCACTGATCACTATCAAATGAGATAGCAAAAATCTTCTGAGAGATTCTCTTTAAGACTAGTGCTGGTAGCCACTACTGAAGAGAACTAATATAAACTTGAAAGGAAATAAATACACAAAACCTGCATCCTATATCTCCGCTGGTTTCTTTAACTATAAATGTCATTAAACTTCAAAAAAGTCTGTACACTTTGCTTCAATACATATTTTACATTGAATTCTTTTTAAAATAGCAACATAAACAGGAAACGCATACAAAAAAAAATAAAGCAGTACATTTTGTCTGGTAAACACGGAATAAAGTAGCAAATGTCATTGATACTTGAAAGTAGACATCTAGAACAGTAGAATTCATGAATATTTATTTTATTCATAAAATAGTTTCTTAAAAAATAAGTGCACATATTTCAAGCTCCACAGGTTTTTATATTATCATACTCCTGAGATATGCGTTACTTTGTGTTATTTTACTTTTTTTAAATAATAATGATTATAAAAAGGCAACATATTGATGTATACAATTTCAAAAACTTCTGAAATAATTCTACCTGTACTGTTTTCTGGCATCATAACCAACTGCATTTGATTCCCAGATTTTTGTTGCAAGCACCCTCACAGTATTCAAGAAAAGAAGGAAATTAAGCTGTAAAAAGTAAATTGAAGAAAAACAAATCAAGTCAAAATAAATAATAATATGAGTAACAATATTAATAACAATAATAAGTAGAAGAATAACAATATTTGGAATATTTGGTTGTTCAGCAAAAGACACTGCATGTTGTTTTTTGTGTTTGGTGGGAGTATTTTGTTATGGGAGCAGCCTGGCTATAAAATCCCTATACATATTGGGAAAAACTAAAGGTCTGTTTACATGGATCCATCAACGGCACAATACAACTGCCAATCAGTAAATGTTGACAGATTGGCTGTAGTTTAAATGTCTGTTTATGGAAGCCAGCCAAAGTAAGAGAAGCACTGAGCGATCTATATTAGATGGGTTACCATAGCTTTCAGCAGTGCTAGTCCTGTTTACATACTCCAACAAGAACAATGCTGCTTTGCCCCTATGATTAATCATTTTTTTGTTCATCTGGTAATTGGCAGCTTGTTTAAATGGCAAAACAACACTTGTTCAAGATTATCTTACAGTGTAAATGCCCCATGACATGTATTGTGACCTTAATATTCTCCCTTTTATGACATGTTCCTGGTCAGGATTAAGCAGTTGGAATTTCACCAGCCAATCCTCTAGTTTTCATGAGATATATACCATTGACAGAGGTCTGTCTCACCTCTGCCCATCATGAAAAAATACATGAATAATCAGCTGAGCTGTATAGAGCTACATATGAGTCAGGTGAGATAGCTGTCGACAGAATGAAGGATCCACTGACAGTTATCTAATGTATTTGGCCTATACTTACTAATAATAGAAGCACTGTCATGCCTAAAATGACAGCAAATGATCTCATAAACAGGAAAATCAGATTAAAAAAGACTTGTATCTGGAGACTTACCCCTACCCAACCACTTCAGCATCATAACAATTTTAGGTCTTTTTTCGAACAGATTATGAATGATCCTAATGATCCCCATGGACCCAAAGAGGTCCTACAGGGTTGTTTAGCATGTTAAGGAAAATAATGTAAAGAAGATTAGCACTGCATGCCATTCACTTCTTGCCACTAAAAAGCTTGAGCCCCTGAGATAAATCTAATACTAAAAATATTAAAAGATACAAAATGATTTCTTAATAATCTGGACATGACCTTCATTTACATGAACCTTTATGCAAAGTATTTATATGCAATATATTAAAACAGTCGGTATAATCAATTATAAGCTAAATATACCATCACTGCCACAGGCCTGTTTTCAAAAAGCTTTCCATTTTTCTGTGCATGTATTAGTGTACGTCATGGCACAACAGGTTAGTTTTAATTAACCCTCTTAGGTACGAAGTCAATATATTCTGATAAAGATGATTGCTGCTAAAACCTAAAATCTAATTACATGGAGCACTACTTACTGCATTAGGTATGAAGCAAATGAATCAGTGGTTTATTCATTTCAAAAGTCTGCCTCTTACTTTATGAGTGCAGTGGATTATTTGAATGCTAGAATATACATTAAAATGTATTGTTATAAAATACAGTCAGCAGTGAGGTCTATTTGAATTGGATGCAGAACAGCCAAAATGCTATGTCTAAATTTAAATTTTCACATGATGGATGCCCTGCAGATTTTTCATCTGCATTTGCACATGCAACTATATACAACAGGTCAGTAGCATACTGACGTTTCACGCAAGGAATGCTACCAATCTTTTGGGTGTGAAACAGCCGTAGGCTAATGACCATCTGTATGCTGCTATTTTTGTATTCCTTTTGACCATATAACAATATACAGCCCACGGATTATCATGCACAAAGCGTTTTCTCAAGATACCTTAGAAAGAGCTGTCTGTGAAATGGCCGTAGTCTACTGATCTGCTGTATTATACTATTTTTGTAAACCCCTTGATTATGCAAAGAAAATAAACAGCTGTTTTTATCATACTATGTGTGGAGTGCCAATCTACTTTTTAATGTGTTACATTTGAACTCTCTCAAGTATTGTGCATGACATGTGGGAATATCGACCAATGTGTTTATTATGTTTCTGAGAATAGTGCTGACTTTTGCTCTACTATTAGTTCTACTATTAGGTCCTGGCTTGGCAGCAGGAAGTAATTAGTACCATTTCATATAGACCATAATTGGTTATGTACTAGAAACAGTCTATGGGCTGTAAGGGCTGATTTTTCTCTGGAAGTGTTGGTTATTAACCATTCAGTGAAAGAACTTGTAAATGCAATCTCACTTATCAAGTTCCTCCCAATCGCAGTATCACAATTTAGGCAATGGAAATTTTCCCACAGTACTGTATGTTTCAAACTGAAAGATTTGCTGAATATTCCTGAAACATTTATGCCCCAATTTATCAAGTTGTTTTCACCAATTTTCTCATGTAAAACAGCTTGAAACATGGCACATTTTTTGTTTGTACAACTCAGTTGCACAAAAATGTTGTGACTTTTGGTATTTTACACCAGTCCAGGTCAGCTCTGGTAACTTGGGACAGGGGCATGGTGGCTAAGAATATCCAACAAATCAAGCATAATTTATGCCACAAAATTGGCTATCATAATAGAAATTATGTCAGCTCCTGACTGGAATCCATGTTTGACTCTCTCATAGAGCAGAAGGAGGAAGTATCTGCTTTAGATAGAGCAAAGATAAATCTAAGGGTATCTTCACAAGTTTTCATGTGGATTTTAAAGCTGATTCTGCTCCAAAATCCACATGAACAACAATTTAAATTATTCTTTTAATAAACATAATATTCATTTCAATAGGAAAACATGCAAAGGGCACATGGTGCTGCTTTTTTCCCACATTTCTTTTCTGAGGGGTTAAAGAAGCAGCATGTCAATTCTTGAGGCATTTCTGATTGAAAAAAAAGATTCCAAATTTTACCACTGAATTAAAAGACATGTCACCATGTCTTCCATATTCAAAAAACAAATCTGAATAAAAAAAAATATCCTTGTGAACATAACCTAACAGACAGATTCAATATTCTTAGGAAAAGGTGGGAGAAATGTCTAAGCTCCAAGAAAACATTTCTTCAAATATTTCTACATTTTTATTGGATATGACAAGAAAATAAATAAGATTAAAGTGCAGCTGTCAGCAGGATTGTGCTTAATAAACCACATACATTATTAGGTGGACGCTGTTACACTGAGTAAAATTATACTTTTGTTGATGAAATCTGTCCAGTGGTTCTTTTATAAAAATAATTTGCCTGCAGCAATATGGCGCCACGCATGCGCAGTAGCATTTCTCGGCAACCGAGAAAAGCTACAGTGCAAGCACGAGCCATATTGCTGTAGGAAAATTTCTTTTTCCTCCAGCAAAATGGCACCCGCTAGTGCACAGTAGCATCTTTCGGCAACTGAGCCATTTTGGTGCATGTAAATTTCACTTTGGCACAGGAATTACACAGGCAGTTTTCAAAACAGTAGGCAGGTCACTGAAAGCACAGTGACCTGTCAGAAGGCAGAGATATGAATACATAAGCAGAGCACCAGTTACAGCCCCTCCCTAAAGTCCCACGCTGAAACACGAGGATATAATTATGGCAGATATGAAAATAAAGATTATAAAAAACCACTGGATGGATTTCATCAACCAAGGTATCATTTTACTCAGTATAATGTTGCCCACCTGGCAATGTATGTAGTTTACTAAGCACAATTCTGCTGACAGGTGCGCTTTAAAGGATCAATTTTTTATTTATTTTTCTGGTTAAGATATTATTGGGTTTTTATGTATTTTGTGTGTAATTGTACTTTAGAAAATGCTGAATCAGTAAATACAACTTACTCCAATAGCTGTCAATATGGGTGCTTGATAAATCCATTTAATCTCTCCAGCACTTAATTCCCAGCATCTAAAAGATAAAGTAAAGAAAGATAAACGTACTTGTCAGTATGTTGTAATCTGTTATGTGAAGCCAAAGAGGCCTACAGTGGTGCTTGATAATTTGTGAACCCTTCAGAACTTTTCATATTTCTGCAGAAAAGACAGAGAGACAGAAAGGTTTTGGAATATAAACTCATGGTGATCTTTGACACCTTCAGAGCAGGAATGAATGTGTCACATGGATTTATGTAATTCTACATCAACTAAGGAATGTGGTCCTCAGAACTGTGGGGTCATCACAACCCTGGACCAGACATCAGTCACAGGGCAATACAACTCCTTATCTATGAACTGCTAAAATATTTACAGCCAGAACTGTTTAACTCTCTCCCATAGTAATAGCTCTGCTTTAAGTCACCTGTCTTATCTATTGCATTATTTCAGCATCCTAATGTGTATAAATATGTGACTCTTCAGATTTTGTGTTATACTATGCCTGATGAAGAGGCCTGAGTAGTCTTGAAAGCTTGCAACTTGTTACCATCTTTTCAGTTAGCCATCAAAAGGTATCAACCACTGAGGACTCTCAAATCTAAATATTTTTATATCTACTGGCTAACTCGGTGTAGTGCCGGCGTCCCTGCCCTCTGCTAGGCAGGGACGCTGTTCCCCTCACCGCTCTGCTCCGTGCCCGGCGTCCCTCTCCCGCTCTGCTGGCAGCGCGCGCTCCTTCCCGGCCACTGTGCTTAGGGCGCGCGCGCGCGCCCTCCCTCCCTCTTAAAGGGGCCGCGCGCGCCGTCCTAAGGAGTCCCCGGCCAATGGCCGGAGGACTTTACCATATATAAGGCACCTCCTCCAAAATGGAGGTGCCCGAGCAATGTTGTTGCACTGTTCTACTCTGCTTCAGCCCTCAGGTCCCATTGCCAGTTACCTGCCAGTTACCTGCCTGATTCCTGCCAGATTCCTGCCAGCTTGCTGTCCTAATCCTGCCTGATTTCCTGTTACCTGCCTGAGGTCCGACGGTCTGCCTTACAACTCCGGTCAGTCTGTCTAAGGACCAACTTGCCCGCTCACCTGGGAGCGCACATCAGCTACCTGCCTGCCTGCCTGAGGTCCGACGGTCTGCCTTACAACTCCGGTCAGTCTGTCTAAGGACCAACTTGCCCGCTCACCTTGGAGCGCACATCAGCTACCTGCCTGACTGCCTGAGGTCCGACGGTCTGCCTTACAACTCCGGTCAGTCTGTCTAAGGACCAGCTTGCCCGCTCACCTGGGAGCGCTTCTCCGCTACCTGCCTGCTTGCCTGCCCGGAGGCTCCGCCGTCACGTGCTGTGACCACCAGCTATTCCAGAGACTCTTGCCCGCTCACCTGGGAGCGCTTCTCCGCTACCTGCCTGCTCGCCTGCCCGGAGGCTCCGCCGTCACGTGCTGTGACCACCAGCTATTCCAGAGACTCTTGCCCGCTCACCTGGGAGCGCTTCTCCGCTACCTGCCTGCTTGTCTACCTGGAGGTTCAGCCATCACAGGTCGTACCAGCCCGTTCACCCATAGACTGTCCCGGTCACTTGCCGTGACCTCCAGCCCGTTCACCCAGAGACTGTCCCGGTCACTTGCCGTGACCTCCAGCCCGTTCTTCCAGAGACTGTCCCGGTCACTTGCTGTGACCTCCTGCCCGTACACCCAGAGACTGTCCCGGTCACCTGCTGTGACTGCCTGCCTGGTTGCCACCCGCTCCCTTACAAGGACCACCCCCTTGTATAGTAGCTCAGAGGTTCCGCCTCCCAGACCCGTTACAGTTTGCTCGGGCCATGGAACCCGGTGGCACCCAAGCTCCCTCGCTCTCGGACCTGTGTCATGAACTGTCCCGTCAAAGGTCCCAACAGGAGTCCATCCTGGGTCACCTGCGGAATGTCAATACTCGCCTGGACACTCTGACTGCTCCACCAACAACCTCCGCCAGTGCCATGTCTCGCAATCCGGCAGCTCCGCTGTCCACTAACACCATGATATCCTACCCCGGACCTCGGCTTTCTGCACCTCCTCGCTTCGGAGGCGACTCAGCCCAGGCTCGGGGCTTCATAAATCAGTGCACGCTGCACTTTGAACTATTGTCCCACCAGTTTAACTCCGACCGAGCCAAAATTGCATTCATCATGTCCCATCTCACCGGGGAGGCCCTGGCCTGGCTAAATCCTCTATGGGAGAGAGGAGACCCCCTGGTGTCCAACTTGCCTGCTTTTCTCACGGCTTTCCGGAAAGTCTTCGATGAACCCGGACGGAAGACCTCATCCGCATCATCGTTGCTACGCCTCCGTCAGGAAAGTCTCACCGTGGGCCAATATGCCATACGGTTCCGTACCCTTGCCTCGGAGCTGGCCTGGGATAACGACGCTCTGGTTTCCGTCTTCTGGGAGGGTCTGTCCGGCCGTATTAAAGATGAACTTGCCGGTCGGGACATTCCTACCACTCTCGATGACTTAGTAACTCTTGCCACCCGGATTGACCTACGGTTCCAGGAGCGTGCCAGAGAGGTCACCCGTGAGAGGAGGTTACCACGTCTAGCTCCTACTTTTCAGAAACCCGTCACTCCTTCTGTCTCTAACCAGGTACACCCTTATGAGCCTATGCAGGTCGACCAGACCAAGATGGTCAAGACCCATCAGGACTTACGCCGTGCCGAGGGGACCTGCTTCTACTGTGGCAGTAAGTAGCACCGGATCCGTGCCTGCCCGGAGAGGTCGGGAAACGCCTGTGTCTAGGTTCGCTCAGAGAGGTCCACCTAGACAAGAATAAATCCTCTCCATCCCTGCTGTTGTCAGTTTCAATCGTCTACGGGGAGAACCGTTATTTCGAACTAGCCCAACTGGACTCTGGAGCAGCCGGGAATCTTATTTCACAGTCCCTGGTAGAGAAATACCGCATCCCCACCAAACCTCTGGCTGTACCCTTGTCTGTTGCTGCCGTGGATAGGGGGCTCTTACCACGCCCCATCCAACTCATCACCGAATCCATTACTCTGCAGGTGGGAATGCTGCATTCTGAAAGTATCTCCTTCCATGTTCTGCCTGGACTCTCTCACGCCCTCTTGCTAGGCCTACCTTGGCTCCAGAAACATGCACCCGTTCTTGACTGGCAGACCGGAGAAGTCCTTCGCTGGGGACAGGGCTGCCATAAGACCTGTCTGGTTCCAGTTCATCCCGTCCGTCCTTCTCCTACCCCAGCTAATCTACCTGGACTTCCGATTCCTTATTGGTCTTATGCTGATGTCTTTAATAAAAAGGAGGCAGAGACACTACCCCCTCATAGACCATACGACTGCCCTATCGACCTGTTACCTGGTACTTCTCCTCCCCGTGGGCGTATTTATCCATTATCCGCTGCTGAGACCCGGTCGATGTCCGAATATATTGAGGAGAATCTGGCCAGGGGATTCATCCGGAAATCTACCTCCCCCGGCGGGAGCAGGCTTCTTTTTCGTCAAAAAGAAGGACGGCTCTCTCTGTCCCTGTATAGACTATAGAGGCCTTAACCAGATCACGGTGAAGAATAAGTACCCCCTTCCGCTCATTCCGGAGTTATTTGATCGTCTGAGGGGGGCTAGAATCTTCACCAAACTGGACCTCCGTGGGGCATACAACCTGGTTCGTATCCGTCAGGGGGATGAATGGAAGACGGCATTCAACACCCTGGACGGCCACTATGAATATCTGGTAATGCCCTTTGGCCTCTGTAATGCTCCTGCCGTCTTTCAAGAGTTAGTCAATGACATCTTCCGGGACCTTCTCTACTCCTGCGTAGTGGTGTACCTGGACGACATCTTGGTCTTCTCTCCGGATCTCCAGACTCACCGGAGGGATGTTCGTCAGGTCCTGCTCAGGCTCAGGCAGAACCATCTCTACGCTAAATATGAGAAGTGTCTCTTTGAGCAGACCTCGCTTCTGTTTCTGGGCTACATTATCTCTCAGACCGGCCTACAAATGGATCCTGAGAAACTGTCTGCCATCGAGAAATGGCCCCGACCAGAGGGGTTGAAGGCTATTCAACGGTTCCTGGGCTTCGCCAACTATTACCGCCTCTTCATCCCGCACTTCTCTTCCCGGACTGCCCCAATTTCCGCGCTCACCCGTAAGGGTACTAATCCCAAAGAGTGGCCGCCCGAAGCAGAGGAGGCCTTTCTTTCCCTAAAACAGGCCTTCTCTTCCGCCCCGGTGCTGCATCGCCCGGACGGCAACAAGCAGTTCTTCCTGGAAGTTGACGCCTCCTCCTCTGGAGCCGGAGCGGTACTTACACAAAAATCATCTTCCGGGAGAATGGTAACTTGTGGCTTCTTCTCCAAACTCTTCTCCCCTTCTGAGCGCAACTATTCCATAGGAGACCGAGAGTTATTGGCCATCAAGTTGGCGTTGGAGGAGTGGCGTTACCTACTCGAGGGGGCTCTTCATCCGGTAATAATTTACACTGACCACAAGAACTTGGCTTACCTCCAGCATGCCCAGAGACTTAACCCGCGCCAAGCCCGGTGGTCCTTGTTTTTTGCTCGCTTTGATTTTGTTCTTCATTTTCGCCCGGCTGACAAAAACGTCAAAGCAGACGCCTTGTCCCGATCCTTTCTGGTGTCCGATCTCGAGGAAGAACCTAAACATATCATCGATCCCGCAGGTGGCTCCCGTGAGTCTAAATCGTCTCCCTCCCGGTAAGACGTTTGTTTCAGTACCTGATCGGGAGAAGATCCTACACTGGGGCCATTCGTCTAAACTAGCTGGCCACGCCGGTCAGGAAAAGACCCTCCAGCTTATTGCCCGGCACTATTGGTGGCCTACCCTGCACAAGGACATAATAGACTTTGTTTCTGCCTGTGTGTCCTGCGCCTGCAACAAAGTCCCGAGACATCTGCCAGCCGGACGCCTCCTTCCGCTTCCTGTACCTGCTGCCCCCTGGCAGCATATAGCAATGGACTTTATAACTGATCTCCCCGTCTCTGCCGGTTGTACGGTCATTTGGGTGGTCGCTGACCGCTTTTCCAAGATGGCTCACTTTATTCCCCTGCCAGGCCTTCCGTCTGCACCCGAGCTGGCTAAAGACTTTATCCGCCACATCTTCCGTCTTCATGGCCTGCCCCTCCACATCGTGTCGGATCGTGGGGTACAGTTCACCTCACGTTTCTGGAGAGCCACTTGTAAACTACTAGACGTCACCCTGGACTTCTCTTCCGCTTACCACCCACAGTCCAATGGTCAAGTGGAGCGGATCAATCAGAACCTGACCAGTTACCTCCGGCACTTCGTTATTGCCCACCATTCTGACTGGGTGGATCTCCTACCATGGGCCGAGTTCTCTTATTATAATCACGAGAGCGAATCCTCCTCCAAATCCCCGTTTTTTGTAGTCTTTGGTCAGCATCCTCGGATTCCTTTTCCTGTCTCCACCTCTGTGGACAACCCGGCTGCGGAATCTCTCGTTAGCAAATTTTCCTCCATATGGGAGAGTACCCGGTCCGCACTCCTTCTGTCATCCGAGCGTATGAAAAGACACGCTGACAAAAAACGCCTGGATCCTCCACAATTTCGTCCAGGAGATAAAGTCTGGCTCTCATCTAAATATGTTCGACTCAAGATACCTTCTTACAAGTTAGGGCCTCGGTTCATCGGTCCTCTGGAGGTCATCAGTCAGATCAACCCGGTGGCCTATAAATTGAAACTCCCGGACAACTTACGGATCCCTAACTCCTTCCATGTATCTCTCCTCAAACCCGTGGCGCTTAACTCTTTTTCTAAGTCTACAGGTACGCCTCCTGCTCCGGTTTCTGCTGAGGACGAGTTTGAGGTAGAGAACATTCTTGCCACCAAAAGGGTAAGAGGAAAGACCTTTTTTCTGGTAGATTGGAAGGGGTGTGGTCCTGAGGAGAGAACGTGGGAGCCCCGGGAGAACATCCATGCCCCTCTCATCCTAGCTAAATTTCTATCTGACCTAAAAAAGGGGGGCCTAAAGGGGGGGGTACTGTAGTGCCGGCGTCCCTGCCCTCTGCTAGGCAGGGACGCTGTTCCCCTCACCGCTCTGCTCCGTGCCCGGCGTCCCTCTCCCGCTCTGCTGGCAGCGCGCGCTCCTTCCCGGCCACTGTGCTTAGGGCGCGCGCGCCCTCCCTCCTTCTTAAGGGGGCCGCGCGCGCCGTCCTAAGGAGTCCCCGGCCAATGGCCGGAGGACTTTACCATATATAAGGCACCTCCTCCAAAATGGAGGTGCCCGAGCAATGTTGTTGCACTGTTCTACTCTGCTTCAGCCCTCAGGTCCCATTGCCAGTTACCTGCCAGTTACCTGCCTGATTCCTGCCAGATTCCTGCCAGCTTGCTGTCCTAATCCTGCCTGATTTCCTGTTACCTGCCTGCCTGCCTGAGGTCCGACGGTCTGCCTTACAACTCCGGTCAGTCTGTCTAAGGACCAACTTGCCCGCTCACCTGGGAGCGCACATCAGCTACCTGCCTGCCTGCCTGAGGTCCGACGGTCTGCCTTACAACTCCGGTCAGTCTCTCTAAGGACCAGCTTGCCCGCTCACCTGGGAGCGCACATCAGCTACCTGCCTGCCTGCCTGAGGTCCGACGGTCTGCCTTACAACTCCGGTCAGTCTGCCTAAGGACCAGCTTGCCCGCTCACCTGGGAGCGCTTCTCCGCTACCTGCCTGCTTGCCTGCCCGGAGGCTCCGCCGTCACGTGCTGTGACCACCAGCTATTCCAGAGACTCTTGCCCGCTCACCTGGGAGCGCTTCTCCGCTACCTGCCTGCTCGCCTGCCCGGAGGCTCCGCCGTCACGTGCTGTGACCACCAGCTATTCCAGAGACTCTTGCCCGCTCACCTGGGAGCGCTTCTCCGCTACCTGCCTGCTTGTCTACCTGGAGGTTCAGCCATCACAGGTCGTACCAGCCCGTTCACCCATAGACTGTCCCGGTCACTTGCCGTGACCTCCAGCCCGTTCACCCAGAGACTGTCCCGGTCACTTGCCGTGACCTCCAGCCCGTTCTTCCAGAGACTGTCCCGGTCACTTGCTGTGACCTCCTGCCCGTACACCCAGAGACTGTCCCGGTCACCTGCTGTGACTGCCTGCCTGGTCGCCACCCGCTCCCTTACAAGGACCGCCCCCTTGTATAGTAGCTCAGAGGTTCCGCTTCCCAGACCCGTTACACTCGGTACAAAAATATATATTTTCCATGTATCATATTGCTACATAAGTTTAAATAAAGCTAGATCAGATTTTCAGACAAGTTCATAAAGTAGATAAAGAAAGCAAAATAAATCGAATCAGTCAAAAATATTAGACTTTGTATTTTTTTTTAAATTAAGAAAATTATCCAATATTAAATGTTTGGCAGCAGCAAAAGTATGCAAACTTTTAGGATTAGCAGATAATTTGAGGGTGAAATTAGATTCTGGTGTACAATCTGATTTATTTAAAGAATAGAGATCTAACAAAGTTTAATGTTCACATTACATTTGTGGAAGTGTATGATGGCTCAAACAAAGGAGATTTCTGAGGACCGCAGAAAAAAAAAAGTTGTTGATGCTCATCCGGCTGGAAAATGTAAAACAACAATCTCTAAAGAATTTTGACTACACCAATCCTCAAACAGAAAGATTATGTTACAAATGGAGGAAATTCTAGACCATTATCACCATCCCCAGAAGTGGTCAACCAACAAGGATCACTCCAAGAACGAGATACAGTGTGGTGAAAAAGTGTTTGCCACCTTCCTGATTTTTTATTCTTTTGCATGTTTCTCACACTTAAATGTTTCAGATCACAAAACAAATTTAAATATTGTAAAAAATATATACAGAATGTGCTAACATAAAAATGAGGATCAATCTAGTAAGAGGTTTGATCCTACCTGATCTAGACCATAATAAATGGAGAGCTGACTCCTGTATATGCAGTCCGCCGGTACAACCGGCTCTGATGAAGGTGCAGGTAACAGCTGTATTTCTAAAGTCCAGCTACTCCGTCTAGTTGGAGCACGCTAGCACAGCATGATTGCTGGCATTCCGCCTGTTTGGCGGGTCAGTGGAGCAAACACGGAGGGTCAGTGCTGGTGAGTGCTGTGAGCTTGTGAGCGGCAATGTGTTCAATGCTCCGTAGCTGGCCTGATTAAGCTAGGGGAGGTGCGGTTTACCTGCTCCACAGACGCTCTGGTGAATATGAAAACTTGGACGTCTGGTGATTGTGAAGATGCGATGGATGAGTTCCACTAGATCTGAAAAAGTAGGATTAATGAGCTAAATGCAGGTCATTTCTGATGTAAGGAAATGGATCAGTCCTCAAAGTACAGCATGGTGTGTGTGGCGCCCTGCTGCGCATTGGTGCCACAGAACCCAAAAGGGTGCATGGATGGACTTCTCCACAAGAGGTCCTCACACATTCACACACCTCCACCCTACCACCTCAGACGAGCAGATGGAGCCCGTTAGGGATATATATAGGGAGGGTGGAGCCAGGCAGCTCAGTTTAGTGTTTAGTCTGAAGTGAGTTCAGAGTGAATTGTGCAGTCTAGAGCTCAGAGTTGAGCAGAGAGCGTGCCGATGCTCAGAGAGCGGTGAAGATGCTGCACACCAGCTGCCGAGTAGTGAGGGCCCCGAGTGTTGTCGACGGCGAGGAGAAAAGGAGAGTGGAGCTAAGGGGGCAGAGGAGCATAGTAAGCTCACCCCGTTATACAAACCGGACACCTGGTCCGAATCTACAGGGACCCTTTACACCCAGTAGGGTTAACCGGAATCCCAGGAGGACTACAAGTCCCTGGCAAACCTGAAGCTAGACACCTACAGGACCAGGAACCACAAAGGCCCCAACGTCCAGGGAAAGTGGTTACCAACCAGAGGTCCTACTTCTGAGCAACAGGTGAAGTAAAAGCAGGACACATAGTCTAGGCTCAGTTGCAGGCTGGCCAGGAACATACACAGAGACAGACACGGATCAGGAGGCCCTATACCCGCTCACTGGGGTGAAGTCCAAAAGTGCGCCCTTCACCTGGAGTACCCTGGAGCATACCTAACAACAGCACCAGTAAAGGTAATGAAGCAAATCCCCTGTCTCTGTCCGTTACTTCTGCTGCGCCATCGCTCCCCCTGCACCACAACGCCCAGTGCAAACTGCATCGTTTTCACTCCCCGGAGGCCTGCTCCACCTGTGGGGAGCCGTTCCATCTCAAGCTGCCCTATCATCTGTCACAGCGGTGGTGATCCTCACCAGACACCACAGGTGGCGTCATAACAAATCCCCTATAAATATCCCCTTTTTGCACTGACTACCCTGGGTCACGGACCGGGCCAGCCACCATGATCTCCCCCAAAAGCAGCCATAAGGCCCGGCTGCCGAGTACCCCACGGCCCTGGGGGCGAGTCATGTGCCAGCTTGTCACATCAGTGTCTGCAAGTAAAGTTGCTCAGTGTTGGAGTGATGTCACTGAAACTGTGAGCCTCTCAGTGATCAGAGAATTCTCCCAGCAATATCCGACGCGTTTCTGAGGATACGACCTCCTTCATCAGAGATTACCAACACAAAGAGCATGATTATCTTTATAGGTGACTGTCCATTCAAATTGGCCCCTAGGCTTTCCCTCCTCAATTAAATGCAAAAAGCTTAAGTTCATTATTGAGAACATATGGTTTCAGAGAATTCATAGTAAAAATCCATTTACTCTCTACTTTCGACATTTGATTAATGTAGTTTCCTCCTCTCCAATGTTTCCTGACATTCTCTATTGCCCAAAAGGTGGTACCCATTAATTTTCCATCATGTACGTTTTTGTAGTGTAATGAAAGGTGATGACCTGTAAATTGTTTTATAATATTCAAAGCGTGTTCCTTCCTTTTACTTTCAGTTCTCTTTTGGTTCGTCCTATATATTGTTTTTGGCATGGGCACTGTATACAATAAATAATACCTTTTGAACTGCACGATATATGGGATTTAATAGTGGACGTTTCAGCTTCATTGTTAAAAGAAAAAACTGGTTGGTTTATTAATGTTGCCCTGTACATTATGCCTGTTTTACAAGGAAAAAATCCTTTCTTAATTCTCACACTTTTCTTATCTCCACAATTACGTACCACCCTTGGGGCTAACTGATTCGCCAGATTCTTCGCTTTCTGATAAATAAATATATATTTTTTATATTGTGTTTATCATTCAGCACGTGGGTTACTAGTGCATTTTCAGAACGCAGCTTTCCAGTGTTTTATTACATTTAGTGGCAGCGCTATTGCAGATTTTTTCCATTTTGAAATTAAAATATTAGACAAAGATAACACAAGAAAATGAAAAATGCAGTTTTTAAATGAAGGTCTTAATTATTAAGGGAAAAAGAAATCCAAACCTACAGGGCCCTGTGTGAAAAAGTGATTGCCCCTTAATCCTAATAACTGGTTGGGTTAGCAACAACAATTGCAATCAAGTGTTTGAGATAACTGGCCATTAGTCTTTTACAATGCTCTGGATGAATTTTGACCGACTCATCTTTGCAAAATTGTTGTAATTCAGCCACATTGGAGTGTTTGAGTATGAACCACCTTTTTTAGGTCATGCCACAGCATGTCAATCAAATTAAGGTCAGGACTATGACTAGGCCACTCCAAAGTCTTAATTTTATTTTTCTTAAGCCATTCAGAGGTGGACTTGCTGGTGTGTTTTGGATCATTGTCCTGCTGCATAACCCGAGTGCTTCTAAACTTGAGGTCGCAAACAGATGGCCGGACATTCTCCTTCAGGATTTTTTGGTAGACAGCAGAATTCATGGTTCCATTTATCACAGCAGACTTCCAGGTCCTGAAGCAGCAAAATAGTGACAGACCATCACACTACCACCACCATATTTTACTGCTGGTATGATTTTCCTTTTCTGAAATGCTGTGTTACTTCTACGCCAGATGTAATGAGTCATACACCTTCCAAAAAAATTCAACTTTTGTCTCGTCAGTCCACAGAGTGTTCTCCCAAAAGTCTTGACTATCATCTATATTTTTTCTGGCAAAACTGAAACAAGCCTTTATGTTCTTTTTCCTCAGCAGTGCTTTTTGTCTTGGAACTCTGCCATGCATGCCACTTTTGGCCAGTCTCTTTCTTATGGTGGAGTCATGAACACTGACCTTAATCGTGACAAGTGAGGCCTGCAATTCTTTGGATGCTGTTGTGGTGTCTTTTGTAACCTCTTGGAGTAGTCGCAGTGCTCCTGGGGGAATTTTGGTTGGCTGGCCACTCCAGGGAAGGTTCATGCTGCTCCATGTTTTCACCATTTGTAGATGTTTTCACCATTTGTAGATAATGACTCTCACTGTGGTTCGCTGGAGTCCTATAGCTTTAGAAATGGCTTTATAACCTTTTTCCAAACTGATAGATCTCAATTTATTTCTCACTTGTTCCTGAATTTCCTTGGATCGCAGCATGATGTCTACCTTTTGAGGATCTTTTGGTCTACTTCAGTTTGTCAGGCAGGTCCTATTTAAGTGATTTCTTGATTGAAAACAGGTGTAGCAGTAATCAGGCGTGTGTGGCTAGGAAATTGAACTCAGCTTCCCAAAAATGTGATAAACCACAGTTAATTTACAATCCTGCCCTTCTTTATTGGCACCCATGAAGTTTAAGCACATAAGGTGGAATATCTCTGAAAAAAATTAATCAAGTGAAACAGTTTTTCTGTATAGAGCACTCGTGTTAAATACAAAAGAGCAAATGATAAGCAACAATTTAAAATAAATATCAATGAGAGGCAAAAATAGAAAAACCTAAAGCTTGCTGTGTCACTGGTATTGGCACCCTTTACATTAATTTTGTATGGAAACACATTTTGACTCACCTGTGGTAAATCACAAAAGAGATTCACTTGTGAATAATTGTCGGTGCCCATGTGACATGAATTAGCCAATGAGTGATGACTTCAGGGTTTTACATTTAAGTGTGAGAAACATGCAAAAGAATAAGAAACCAGGAAGGTGGCAAACACTTTTTCATACCACTACATACCACTATATAGACCGGACAACCCCTTTAACTTTATTCTTTTTTTAGCATTCTTTTATATATTGACTTGTGTACTTTGTGCCATTTTCTTTCTACATAACCTATAATATATTGAGATTCAGCTCATGTACAAATGTCCTGACATTTTCCTTTAGAATTTTCTGGTTGAATTCAGAATTCTGGCCATCCTGGCCCAGATGCAGTAAAACAGGCCCAAACTATAATATTACCACTATGGTTTTTCATGGATAGTTTTTTTTGCAATAATGCAACATTTTTCTTTCTTTCTTTCTCCAAACATAATGCATCTTACTTAATCCAAAAAGCTTTATTGTTGCCTCATTCATCGATGAAACATTGTTCCAGTAAGGTCTCTAGGTGATTTTTAGCAAACCGTAGTTGAGATTAAATTTTATTTTTGAAGTGGAGTGTTTTTTTTTCTTGCAATCCCACCACGCATATCACTGTTTTTCAGTGTCCTCCTAATGAACAGTAACATTATCTAAAGTGATCGAGGCCTTCAGTTACTTAAAGGATACTATGGGTTAATTTGTGATCCTGTAGACTATTATACAGTTATATGAAAAAGTTTGGGCACCCCTATTAATCTTAAGCTTAATGTTTTATAAAAATAGGTGTTTTTGCAACAGCTATTTCAGTTTGATATATGTAATAACTGTTGGACACAGTAATGTTTCTGCCTTGAATTGAGGTTTATTGTACTAACAGAAAATGTGCAATCTGCATTCAAACAAAATTTGACAGGTGCATAAGTATGGGCACCTCACCAGAAAAGTGACATTAATATTTAGTAGATCCTCCTTTTGCAAAAATAACAGCCTCTAGTCGCTTCCTGTAGCTTTTAATGATTTCCTGGATCCTGGATGAAGGTATTTTTGACCATTCCTCTTTACAAAACAATTCCAGTTCAGTTAGGTTTGATGGTCGCCGAGCATGGACAGCCCTCTTCAAATGATCCCACAGATGTTCAATGATGTTCAGGTCTGGGAACTGGGATGGCCATTCCAGAACATTGTAATTGTTCCTCTGAATGAATGCCTGAGTAGATTTGGAGCGGTGTTTTGGATCATTGTCTTGCTGAAAGATCTATCCTCTGCGTAACTTCAACTTTATCACTGATTCTTGAACACTATTGTCAAGAATCTGCTGATACTGAGTGGAATCCATGCGTCCCTCAACTTTAACAAGATTCCCGGTGCCGGCAATGGCCACACAGCCCCAAAGCATGATGGAACCTCCACCAAATTTTACTGTGGGTGGCAAGTGGTTTTCTTGGAATGCTGTGTTTTTTTGCCGCCATGCATAGCGCCTTTTTGTATGACCAAATAACTCAATCTTGGTTTCATCAGTCCACAGGACCTTTTTCCAGAAAGAAATTGGCTTCTCCAAATGTGCTTTTGCATACCTCAGCTGACTCTGTTTGTGGCGTGCTTGCAGAAACGGCTTCTTTCGCATCACTCTCAGATACAGCTTCTCCTTGTGCAAAGTGCGTTGTATGGTTGACCGATGCACAGTGACACCATCTGCAGCAAGTTGATGCTGAAGCTCTCTGGAGGTGGTCTGAGGATTGTCCTTGACTGATCTCACCATTCTTCTTCTCTGCCTTTCTGATGTTTTTCTTGGCCTGCCACTTCTGGCCTTAACAAGAACTGTCCCTGTGTTCTTCCATTTCCTTACTATGTTCCTCACAGTGGACACTGACAGGTTAAATCTCTGAGACAGCTTTTTGTATCCTTCCCCTGAACAACTATGTT
This sequence comes from Phyllobates terribilis, assembly GCF_046119375.1. Taxonomy (NCBI): domain Eukaryota; kingdom Metazoa; phylum Chordata; class Amphibia; order Anura; family Dendrobatidae; genus Phyllobates; species Phyllobates terribilis. The sequence continues at coordinate 14,511,509 of NW_027362769.1, read as the reverse complement.
GAATAATCATTGTTTTCAGATCATTTGACAGTTGCTTTGAGGAGCCCATGATGCCACTCTTCAGAGGAGATTCAAACAGGAGAACAACTTGCAAGTGGCCACTTTAAGTAGCTTTTCTCATGATTGCATACACCTGGCTATGAAGTTCAAAGCTCAATGAGGTTACAAAACCAAAAAAAGTGCTTTAGTAAGTCAGTAAAAAGTAGGTAGGAGTATTTAAAACAAGAAAATGATAAGGGTGCCCATACTTATGCACCTGTCAAATTTTGTTTGAATGCAGATTGCACATTTTCTGTTAGTACAATAAACCTAATTTCAAGACAGAAACATTACTGTGTTCAACAGTTATTACATATATCAAACTGAAATAGCTGTTGCAAAAACACCAATTTTTATAAAACATTAAGTTTAAGATTAATAGGGGTGCCCAAACTTTTTCATATAACTGTATAATAGTCTACAGGATCACAAATTAACCCATGGTATCCTTTAAGTAACTGAAGGACTCGATCACTTTAGATAATGTTACTGTTCATTAGGAGGACACTGAAAAACAGTGATATGCGTGGTGGGATTGCAAGAAAAAAAAACACTCCACTTCAAAAAGAAAATGTAATCTCAACTACGGTTTGCTAAAAATCACCTAGAGAGGTTACTGGAACAATGTTTGATCGATGAATGAGGCATCAATAAAGCTTTTTGGATTAAGTAAGATGCATTATGTTTGGAGAAAGAAAGAAAGAAAAATGTTGCATTATAGCAAAAAAAACTATACATGAAAAACCATAGTGGTAATATTATAGTTTGGGCCTGTTTTACTGCATCTGGGCCAGGATGGCCAGAATTCTGAATTCAACCAGAAAATTCTAAAGGAAAATGTCAGGACATTTGTACATGAGCTGAATCTCAATACATTATGGGTTATGTAGAAAGAAAATGGCACAAAGTACACAAGTCAATATATAAAAGAATGCTAAATGAAGAATAAAGTTAAAGGGGTTGTCCGGTCCTAAATAAAAAGTCTGCAGTCACTCTGTGTGACTGCAGACTTGTGAATCCCCCCAGAGCAAGCATAACACATACATGACCGCAGTTCCTGGCTCAGAAACCGGCGAATCCTTGCAGCGCACAGTGCGTGCGCTGGGGGGATTCATGAGTCTGCAGTCTACACACAGAGTGACTGCAGTCTTAACAATTTAGTCCGTATTATCCCTTAAAAATGTTTGGAAAGGCCAAGTCAATGTTCTACTTAATCATGCTGAATTGTTGTGCAGAACCGAAGAGAGTAGTTTATGGAATAAAGCCCATCAACACACAGTATATATAATACATATTTTTGACTCATTATTTTAATTTGACTTTCTTCATCAACTTTTAGGACTTGCATGGAAATATGATTTAGTTTAAGGTCAAATTTATGCAGGAATATGAAACATTTTGAAGAGCTCGTAAATTTTCAAGTGCCATTATTTACGACTGTAGTATGAAGGGATCATCTTTTTTATTTCATATTGAATAACTGCTAAAGGGGTTTCCAAGGAATAGAATATTGATGACATAACCACTAGCAGCTGGAAGTACAGAGTGAACAGAGCAGTAATCGCATACATCCATATATCATGTAGTAGGCATTCTCAGGTAGCGTAGCTCAGCTCTTATTCACTTTAAAGGTGACTATACATTACATGGAACTGTAATGTTCTGGTTCAGTACACTGTGTACATCTGATGACCATGGGAACTGTTAACAGACCTGTTGGTGGATATTGGATGTCCACAGATCTAATATTGATGACCTATGGCAGTGGGCTGTTTTGGTCATTTGCACAAAAGGAATAGAAAATTGCATAAATTTGCCAGGTCCAGTGAATTCCCCAAAATATTACATATTTTTGATTTTCATCAAATCAATTCAGTCATCTCTATTGAGTATTAGATTGTCCTTTAAAACTCCAGATGGTATATTAAATGTGGATTTATTTTGTGTACATTAATATTTTTATAGCATATTGGTTAAAGCTGGGAGCTTTCACCTGCATGGACTATCATTAGGGTGAATAACATTAGTCCGGCATGCACCTCGTTGGATATTCCAGGTATATTTAATTGTTTATAACCCTTGTCTATCAGGTGAATGTAATCTTCAATAAAAGTTTATTTATATTGGGCCTATATTGCAGTCCTCTTTCAGTTTTTACACAATACTTTTCTTTCTGTTATTATTCTCAGCTCTGCCATTGTCCAACAGCTTGCTTGACCTGACCTTAAATCCAACCTCTCTGCTTTTTCTGTACACAGGTTGACAGACAGGAGAACAGGCCAAAACATTTCTGTGATCCATCTTGCATCTCTGCTGACATCAGGCAATGGGCAGCAAGTTAGCAGATGACAGACACTTAATGGTTGCCACAATGGTGAGATTGTTTCACCATTGTTATGAAGTATCTTGCATAGTATTTTGGAGGTGCTGCGGTGGGCAGTTAATTGTCTGCATGGATGTTGGCGCTCTATAAAAACACACAGACGACTAGTTAGGCACTTTTTACTGTGTCTCCCCAGCACCCTCTTCTACACCTTTTCACTTTAATTGCACACTTATCCCTTTTATATTGTAGGTTTTATAATGCACACTGTTTATAATATACCCTTTAAAAATCCAGTTTTCCTAGATTAATTATAAGTGAACCCTATAATGCTGCAGATTCTTCAACTGTAAAGGAAATTTCAACTGAAGACAACTTTCTTGATTAAAAAAAAAGTTGAAAGTGTCTATCATTTCGTATACGCAAACTCAAGTTATAAACTAATTGAATTGTGCAAGCATTATTGATTCACATCATTTGTCAAGAAAATGAACGATTACTTGCATTCTTGAAAGCAGCATGACATTACTTGTCCTTGAGATGATTTTTATTTTCTTTGTAAGGCTTATTCCAAGCATAAAACATTGCAGGTTATTTACAGTTATTGTCAATTGGATATTAAGGTTTATTGATCAGATGGCAAGAGGTAGATAAAAATGATTGTTTTTCTTATACTTTAGCCTAATTGCATGACTTAATGTTAGAACTAAATTGATTGCAGCAAATTCATAAATACACATAACATTCTGTACTCAATCACAAAATGTACTCAATTAATTGCACTTAACTCTTCCTAACATATAACGTACTGGCAAGTACCGCCTGGGACGGAAATTCAGTTCTGATATTTGAAATCACACAGACCCATGCTGATCCTGTCCTCTTCCCCAGATTGGGGTTTCTAATATTAATAATACCCTGACTGGAGCAAATCGAGATTTACCTTCCGGTATGGATAAAGAAAGAAAGAAATTACAAAGTTTCGCTTATAGTTTGCAATGTTAAACACAGACAGCACATGGACAGCACACTGACAGCACATGGATGGCACATGGATGATCACAACAGCCCCCTTTTTATACAATGCGATGGTCATCACAGTCACCTATACCATATGATAGTCACCATGTATGGCTATGTTTTAACTGACTTAGGACTTAAGCAATGAAATTTATCTTCATATGTTACTCCATTAATTTGATTGTAATTACTAGTACTGCCTACCCATCCTCTTTTTATTTGTCCCCTATAAAGAATGATGCCCCCAGCCCAAGGAATGATGCCCCCAACTCAGGCCCAAAAATCTAAGAAAAATTAAAAAAAAAAACTTTATAGCCACCTAATCCTTTATAGCCACCTAATCTTTTGTAACAGTGGGCATGGGCGGCAGGATTCAGTTTGGTCATTGCACCACCCAATAACCACTGAATGATGCCGGCCTTGAGCAGGCTGAAAGTAGCCTACATCTTGTTGGAGTAGATGATGAAACTCTCTCCTTCACCTGAGGACACCTGTACTGTTGAGAGTGTCACATTCAAAGTGGCCCACAGCTGGACTAGTCCATCTGGCATTTGCCAGATTTACCCCATACCCAGTTCAGCTCTGAGTACTAGTATGTTATATGTTGAGTCCCCTTCATTGTTGCAAGCTATGGAGCTGAACTTGCACCATTCGAGAAAGACACTGTCAGTATTTTTAGTATCACAGTGCACAATTTGAGTGCACAATAGCCCATCAACATACAAAGCGCCCATCATTCCATAAAAGTCTGATTTTCAAAATAATAATAGGAAAGCATCATAAAACAGAAGAAAAAAATTAAATAGAGGGTTTTATTTTAAACAATACAGCAAAAAAATGCAATAAGAAGCAATCGAATTATTGCATCTATCCTAAAATACTATTAATAAAAAATTCCGCCCGCCAGACAAAAAAGTAGCCCTCATAAGTTTCACTGATGGAGAGAAAAAAACGTTAGAGGTCCAAAAATATAGTGACATGAGTGAATTTTATGAATTTCTGAACCAAATCCACAGTTGCAAAATTACATTTTTTGCACAATTTCATCGCATTTTATTTATTTTTTTCCCATTTTCAAATACTTTGAATGGTAAAATAAATGTTTTTATTCAAAATACAAATCATATATCAAAAAGTAATGGATCTTGGAATAAAGGGAGGAAATAAAAAGAAAGAGTTATTTCTTGGAAGAAAGAGAGAAAAAAAGGCGCAAAACCGGAATATCGTCCTGTTTATTAGAAATACGCATAAAAGAAAGATTGAATCAACCAGTCAAAAGGAGTTAATGCTAATTTGAATGTTTATGCATATATGAAACCTGGTCTCTGTTTTTTCTATTTTTCAAGGGAATTTATTGCATTTTCTTTGCTGATTATTTCTTTGCTGATTATTTTTTACTGGTTATTGCATATTTTGCACCACATAAATACTGCTTTTAAAGTGGATGACCAGTCATGAAAATAGGAACAGGTGCAAAACCAGTAGACATACAGTACTTAATTCTTTGGAATATAAAAAAAAATATCATACAAATTGGATAAAAACATTGTCAGTAAGTAAGAACATGCTGGGGTTACATTACTCTCAAAACATATATTGATAAAAAAAATGATCCTCCGAGGTCTGAAGCTGAAAAAAACACCCACATATACAGTACCTTCTCTGAAAAATTTATGGCGGACTGGAAAAAATGATCTCCAATTGTTCATGCCAACTTATGAACCTTATCATAGCACAGGAATCTAAAAGATAGGCTACTTTGAAAACAGAAATTACAAATATTGAAACTGATCTGTCCAATTTTTCTAAGTTACCGGATTTTGACAACATATATAAAAAAGTAAAAGAGAATATTGTTAAACTTGAGTCTAATATCATACATACCAATAAGTATAAATTCTGACGTGATTCTTGGACAATAAAAACAACAAAATATATACATAAAAATGTTACAGATTCTATACCAAGTCACCTAAATCAATCCTGAAGAAAAAGACTCCCAGTAGCTATTATAATGGCACTGCAAAAAAAAAAAAGCGTTTTTTTCATCTACAGATCTGGAATCTTTGGACTTCAATCCTGATACTTCAGTTTACAGTTATATGAAAATGTTTGGGCACCCCTATTAATCTTAAGCTTATTGTTTTATAAAAATTGGTGTTTTTGCAACAGCTATTTCAGTTTGACATATGTAATAACTGTTGGACACAGTAATGTTTCTGCCTTGAAATGAGGTTTATTGTACTAACAGAAAATGTGCAATCTGCATTCAAACAAAATTTGACAGGTGCATAAGTATGGGCACCTCACCAGAAAAGTAACATTAATATTTAGTAGATCCTCCTTTGCAAAAATAACAGCCTCTAGTCGTTTCCTGTAGCTTTTAATGAGTTCCTGGATCCTGGATGAAGGTATTTTTGACCATTCCTCTTTACAAAACAATTCCAGTTCAGTTAAGTTTGATGGTCGCCGAGCATGGACAGCCCTCTTCAAATGATCCCACAGATGTGCAATGATATTCCGGTCTGGGGACTGGGATGGCCATTCCAGAACATTGTAATTGTTCCTCTGCATGAATGCCTGAGTAGATTTGGAGCGGTGTTTTGGATCATTGTCTTGCTGAATGATCCATCCCCTGCGTAACTTCAACTTTATCACTGATTCTTGAACATTATTGTCAAGAATCTGCTGATACTGAGTGGAATCCATGCGTCTCTCAACTTTAACAAGATTCCCGGTGCCGGCATTGGCCACACAGCCCCAAAGCATGATGGAACCTCCACCAAATTTTACTGTGGGTAGCAAGTGTTTTTCTTGGAATGCTGTGTTTTTTTGCCGCCATGCATAACGCCTTTTTGTATGACCAAACAACTCAATCTTGGTTTCATCAGTCCACAGGACCTTTTTCCAAAAAGAAATTGGCTTCTCCAAATGTGCTTTTGCATACCTCAGCCGACTCTGTTTGTGGCGTGCTTGCAGAAACGGCTTCTTTCGCTTCTCCTTGTGCTAAGTGCGTTGTATAGTTGACTGATGCACAGTGACACCATCTGCAGCAAGTTGATGCTGCAGCTCTCTGGAGGTGGTCTGAGGATTGTCCTTGACTGATCTCACCATTCTTCTTCTCTGCCTTTCTGATGTTTTTCTTGGCCTGCCACTTCTGGCCTTAACAAGAACTGTCCCTGTGTTCTTCCATTTCCTTACTTTGTTCCTCACAGTGGAAACTGACAGGTTAAATCTCTGAGACAGCTTTTTGTATCCTTCCCCTGAACAACTGTGTTGAATAATCTTTGTTTTCAGATCATTTGACAGTTGTTTTGAGGAGGTCATGATGCCACTCTTCAGAGGAGATTCAAACAGGAGAACAACTTGCAAGTGGCCACTTTAAGTAGCTTTTCTCATGATTGCATACACCTGGCTATGAAGTTCAAAGCTCAATGAGGTTACTAAACCAAAAAAAGTGCTTTAGTAAGTCAGTAAAAAGTAGGTAGGAGTATTTAAAACAAGAAAATGATAAGGGTGCCCATACTTATGCACCTGTCAAATTTTGTTTGAATGCAGATTGCACATTTTCTGTTAGTACAATAAACCTCATTTCAAGACAGAAACATTACTGTGTCCAACAGTTATTACATATATCAAACTGAAATAGCTGTTGCAAAAACACCAATTTTTATAAAACATTAAGCTTAAGATTAATAGGGGTGCCCAAACTTTTTCATATAACTGTAAGTGATTAAGAGAAAATGATCATTCCAATACATCATTCAGAGAATTTCATAATTCAAAAAATGCAAGGGGAGGGCAAAGAACCAACAAGAAGAGATATGAAAAGCTATCCAACACGAAAAAAAGAAATTAACATGTATGTGAATGAATTAATGGATAATATTTTGGTTTTGACACTCACAGTTTTATTGATTGGACAGATCGACGTCATGGCCAGGGGCCTTAATTTTGTCACTGGTCACAACTTTGATCTGTTCAACACTATTCTTGATTTAAATAAATTTGTCTCTTTGCTTACAGTAAGAATGCGTTTTTTGAAGGATTATCCTTTTCTGTATAGAATGCCATTTTAATGCAAAACCAAATGGATGATGATGATAATTTGGAAGAATTGGCGAGGGATCATAATTAATGATGAGTGAGTATGCTCGTCATTACTTGTTACTCGCCCGAGAATCACAGTGCTCGAGATGTTCATTACTCGGCAAGTATTTTTTGAATGTTCGGGTGGGAGCGCAATTCCCTGCCCTGCATTTTTGACGTATATTAGGCAGTCAATTAACATGCAGGGATTGCCTGAGAGTCACTGTAATGCTGTAGCTTTGTTGGTTGCAGCATTATAGTGATTGGCAGGCCGCATTGCATCACTGGGACCCTATGCTCGTCACAGTCTACCAGTCAAACTGGCAGAGTAGGGAGAGCTGCAGCTGAGTGAGGGATAAAATTGGGGCTTATTTTAAACAGGGATTCCACACCACAATTATTAATCTAAACTAACAGTCATTGTAAGGGCTCATTCTGATGGCACATATTGTTATGATCTGCAACAAGAACTAAGGAAAGATAGGGGAAAACTGTCCCTACAGTAAGACTAAGCTGAATCCCTACGATGTAGCAGGCTGCCTGTTCCTAGTGAACAGACCCGCCTTCGTCCTCGGCTAGTCTGAACGAAGACCTATAGAATTAAGGGAGGGGTCCCAAAAAGAACTAAGGACAGGGACAAAATGGGACACCTCCTAAACAGAAGTTGTAGAACACAAAAGACAAACAGACAAAAATGTACTAGAGGTCCCAGAGGACCAAGCGAACTGACAGAGATAGGCACCGAAGCACCAGGCTAGCAAAACAGTCAAACAACACTGAAGTCCTGCAAAGCCAGAAGGGCGGAGCTGTAATATATAGGCAGATGGTCACGTGACCGCAAAACACAAGATAGAAAAAACAAACAGGAGGGTCCTAACACATATTAGGCAAAGATTGTGGAGACCTAGAAGAGTACAGAATAGGGTACATTGCACGTTCTTTCTGCTGCTGGAACTCCCATCAATAGCCCTAGATATCTTGGCTAAAAATATTATTTTTGCTCTTAATCTTGCTAATTTTGGTGAAAAGCAATATAGTGCATCATTTTTACTGCTCCATTTGCTTGTTAGCAGCGTATAGCCAGATTTGGTTGATTTTAATAGCATTGCTGTATTGTGCAAGCAGAGAAACTTGTTCATCATCTCAAGTGGTGAAATATTACTTAGGTAATAATCCTGAATTTTTTTGGAAGCTGACAAATATTATACTCCATTTAAAATGTGGCAGTTTGTTCGTTCAAAACATATCCACACTTGGTCGCTGACCAATACTATCGCTATACCGGCACTGCATAAAAACATGGTCATCAGATATGAGCAAATATTACTACAGTTATAAACCGGTCATTTTTTGCAAGCTGCAAAATATTTTATTCCATTTAAAGTCTGCCAGTTGTGTGTCCAAAACATATCCACACTTGGTCGCTGACCAATAGCATCACTATACCGGCACTGCATCTCTACGTGGTCATCAGACGTGATGAAATATTACTGTGGTAATAATCCTGACATTTTTTGCAAGCTGCAAAATAGTAAACTCCATTTAAAATGGACAAAGCACGTGGTAAGCGATAGGGAAGTGGATATGATGCTGATGGTGCATGCAGAGGCCGAGGCCGTGGGCAAGATGAAACTGTGTCTGCTAATGGAGCACAACAAGCACCCACATCATTTCGACCTACTTTCCTGTCCCACTATCTAGAGGGCCGCGGAACACCGCTCTTGAAGCCTGACCAGTGTGAAAAGGTTGTTGGTTGGATAGCAGATAATGCTGCCAGTCAGTTTGCCATCACCACCCTGTCTTCCACACGGTCCAGTCTCAGTAGCTATGAGTCTGGACCACATATTCCTCACACTGATCTTCCTTCCTCCCACCATGCAGAGTGCCCACAGACAAGTGATCTCACACTTAGACACTCCGAAGAGCTGTTCACATTTCCATTTATAGATTTGGGCCTCTTGCTCGGTCCACGTTAAGCAAGTCATGATGAGATTGCATGTAGCGAAGCCGAAATATTTGAGCAGCCACGGTCACATGAAGGTGACAGAGGGAAAGTGCAGTTACTGTCGCAAGGAGTGGATGATGCTGAGACACAATTGCCAGCAAGTCAGGAGGAGGCCCAGGGTGTGTACGTGGAAGACGACAAAGTCACTTACCCAACCTAGTAAGGTGACATGCATAGCGAGGACAGCAAGTGAAGAGGGGGAGGAAAGCATAGCACCAAGACAGGCAGGAAGAAGCAGTGGGGTGGCTACAGACACAAGGCAGGCAACTGTTTCCAAAAACACCAATCCGAGGGAAGTTGCCAGTCCAACTGTTAGGTCTTCCCAAGTCTGGCTCTTCTTTAAAAACTGTCCAGATAACCGAAAAAAGGCAATTTGCAACATCTGCCATGCCAGCAAACTTCCAGCCTGACCACCACCAGCATGCTTAGGCACATGACAGCAAAGCACCCAACTAGTTGGGCCGAAAGCCAGGGTCCAGAAACAGTGTCTGCAGGAGACACCACTGCCTGTTCTGCTGTTGTGCGTGCATGCCAATTCCCTGTCCATGACACAGGCGAAGATGTCTCTCACCCTGCACCTGTCATTGCACACTTGCAACCACCACCGTTAGCAACCACATTCACATACTTGTCCCAGCATAGCGTTCAGTTGCCCCTACCCCACTCCTTGGAACGCAAGCTCAAATACGCAGCTAACGCCTCGCAGGCCACACTACTAAACTCACACATTTCGCAAATCTTTGCACTCTAACTGTTATCTTATAGGCTCGTGGAGACTAAAGCTTTCTGCAACCTCATGGCGGCGGCTATATTTAGTCCCTAGCCACACTATTTTTCCCAGTGTGCGGTCCTCGTCGTACACAAACACTTGTTCCAGAACTGCCCTTACCAGCGCAGTTACTGGGAAGGTCCACCTAACCACGGACACATGGACAAGTGCTTGTGGCCAGGGGCAGTACATTTCACTGACAGCACACTGGGTGAATATTGTGGAAGCAAGGACCCAATCAGACCCTGGGACGAAACACATCCTCCCGACGACGAGGATTGCGGGCCCTGGGTTAATCAGGATTGCCCCCACATTCTACAGCTCCTGCACCTCCTCCTCCTCCTCTTCAACCTCCATCTCTGAAATAATCACATCATTCGCAAGCTGTACGCACTGCAGCACTACCTCGGCCATTTACGCAATAGCCTCTGCTGAAGATAATCTGGTAAGGTGACAAACCGCACACCGCTGCAGAGTTGTTGAAAGATGTAATAGAGCAGGTAGATCTGTGGCTCTCACCTCTGAACTTACAGACAGGCATGGTCTTGTGTAATAATGGCCGGAACCTGGTGGAGGCTCTGAAGATTGGCAACCTCATACATGTACCATGCGTGGCCCATGTGCTCAACTTAGTGGTTCAGCGGTTTCTCAAAACCTACCCAGATCTGCCTGTGCTGCTTGTGAAAACAAGCTGCATGTGTGCCCATTTCAGAAAGTCAGTTACAGCTTCCACCGCCCTGGAAGTGCTTCAGCAGCGTTTGCAGCTTCCAGCTCACAGACTGGTGTGCGACGTCACCACGCTTTAGAACTCAACGTTGCATATGTTGGGAAGGATTTGTGAGCAGCAGAGGTCAGTTGTTGAGTACCAACTTCAACACACCCATCGGTATTCCTATCAGCCTCCGCACATAAGAGCTGATGAGTGGGCATGGATGTCAGATATCTGTGCCACTCTCCACAACTTTGAAGACTCCATGAAGATGGTGAGTGGCGATGACGACATGATTAATGTAACCATCCCGCTTCTCTGTCTACTGAATTACTCGCTGCTCACAATTAAAGAGGAGGCATTGCAGGCAGAGCACAATGAAATGGAGCAAGGAACTATACTGAGTGATGCTACACAGCCCAGCTTCATCTCATCTCAATGCATATTGGGTGATAATGAGGAGGAGGAGGAGGAACAGAAGCTCGTTTCCTGATCTACCAATGATACTACCCACACCACATTCATACCATCTGTTCAGCATAGATGACCTTAACAGAGGGAGGAGGAGGAGGAGGAGGACCAGGAGGAGGATGAGGAGGAGAACATGAACAGTTGTCCTCCTGGTGGGGACAGGGAAGTCTTGGCTGTTGGCAGTCTGGCACACATGGCTGAGTTTATGTTCCGCTGCTTTTCCCGTGACCCTCATGTTGCACGCATTTTGGGCAACAGTAATTACTGGTTGGTCACACTTCTAAACCCATGCTACAAGGACAACTTTCTAACTCTCCTTGCCGTGGCGAGGTCTATTAAAGTGTTGCAATACCAGAAGGCCCTTGTAGAATTATTTAAAAAAATTCCCATATGAAAACACTGGTGGCAGAGGTCACAGTTCCTTGGACAACCATGGAGTACAGGCAAGGGAGACACAAACCAGATGCAGCAGAGGCAGGGGAACACTGTCAAAAGTCTGGGACAGTTTTCTCAGACCCCCCAAGCCCCCAGGCCCTAATGCACAAGCAAGGAGGGAAACGTTTTGGAACATGCTGAAGGAGTACCTTGCCGACTGTACCAGTGTCCTCCGTGATTCCTTTATGCCTTACAACTATTGGATATCCAAACTAGACTCTTGGTATGAACTGTCTATGCCTTGGAGGTCCTGGCATGCCCAACCACTATCACTTTATCAGAGCGGGTTTTTAGTGCTGCCCGGGGTATTATAACTGATAGGCGCATCCGCCTGTCCACTGAAAATGCTGACAGGCTGATTCTTATAAAAATGAACAAGGGCTGGGTTAGGACAGACTTCTCGACACCACTGGATGATAACAGTGGAACATAAACTCAAATCCAGTGTTTTTCTTTTGGAGGGTCTATTCCCATGCACCACTTCACACCCAGACATACAGTACAGACCAAAAGTTTGGACACACCTTCTCATTTAAAGATTTTTCTGTATTTTCATGACTATGAAAATTGTTCATTTACACTGAAGGCATCAAAAGTATGAATTAAAACGTGTGGAATTATATACTTAACAAAAAAGTGTGAAACAACTGAAAATATGTCTTATATTCTAGGTTCTTCAAAGTAGCCACCTTTTGCTTTGATGACTACTCTGCACACTCTTGGCATTCTCTTGATGAGCTTCAAGAGGTAGTCACCGGAAATGATCTTCCAACAATCTTGAAGGAGTTCCCAGAGATGCTTAGCACTTGTTGGCCCTTTTGCCTTCACTCTGCGGTCCAGCTCACCCCAAACCATCCCGATTGGGTTCAGGTCTGGTGACTGTGGAGGCCAGGTCATCTGGCGTAGCAACCCAACACTCTCCTTCTTGGTCAAATAGCACTTACACAGCCTGGAGGTGTGTTTGGGGTAATTGTCCTGTTGAAAAATAAATGATGGTCCAACTAAACGCAAACCGGATGGAATAGCATGCCGCTACAAGATGCTGTGGTAGCCATGCTGGTTCAATATGCCTTCAATTTTGAATAAATCCCCAACAGTGTCACCAGCAAAGCACCCCCACGCAATCACACCTCCTCCTCCATGCTTCGCGGTGGGAACCAGGCATGTAGAGTCCATCTGTTCACCTTTTCTGCGTCGCACAAGGACACGGTGGTTGGAACCAAAGATCTCAAATTTGGACTCATCAGACCAAAGCACAGATTTCCACTGGTCTAATGTCCATTCCTTGTGTTCTTTAGCCCAAAGAAGTCTCTTCTGCATGTTGCCTGTCCTTAGCAATGGTTTCCTAGCAGCTATTTTACCATGAAGGCCTGCTGCACAAAGCCTCCTCTTAACAGTTGTTGAACAGATGTGTCTGCTGCTAGAACTCTGTGTGGCATTGACCTGGTCTCTAATCTGAGCTGCTGTTAACCTACGATTTCTGAGGCTGGTGACTCGGATAAACTTATCCTCAGAAGCAGAGGTGACTCTTGGTCTTCCTTTCCTGGGGCGGTCCTCTTGTGAGCCTGTTTCTTTGTAGCGCTGGATGGTTTTTGCAACTGCACTTGGGGACACTTTCAAAGTTTTCCCAAATTTTCGCACTGACTGACCTTCATTTCTTAAAGTACTGATGGCCACTCGTTTTTCTTTACTTAGCTGCTTTTTTCTTGCCATAATACAAATTCTATCAGTCTATTCAGTAGGATTATCAGCCGTGTATCCACCAGACTTCTGCACAACACAACTGATGGTCCCAACCCCATTTATGGGGCACGAAATCCCACTTATTAAACCTGACAGGGCATACCTGTGAAGTGAAAACCAGAGAATGCCAAGAGTGTGCAAAGCTGTCATCAAAGCAAAAGGTGGCTACTTTGAAGAACCTAGAATATAAGACATATTTTCAGTTGTTTCACACTTTTTTGTTAAGTATATAATTCTACATATGTTAATTCATAATTTTGATGCCTTCAATGTGAATGTACAATTTTCATAGTCATGAAAATACAGAAAAATCTTTAAATGAGAAGGTGTGTCCAAACTTTTGGTCTGTACTGTAGGTATATGCTTCAGGATTTCGTCTATTTGATGTCATACTCCTTCTTCTCCTTCTCCTCATCCTCCACCACCATATCACCAAGGTGGCTATCATGCAACACCCACATCATTTTTTTTTAAGGGTGTTTATGATGCCCGTAGGAAATATTTTTAGAGGCCTACCTCTACCATTCTATAAAATATATATGTGTATTCCCCAGGGTTAAATGTTTTTCAGCCCATTATGGTAGGACGACTAGCTCGGCCACTTCCGAAAGTTGACTCAGGAACCCGGGTTTTCTTTGCAGGCTTTATTAACAGCATAAAGCTCTGCACTCCAGCAAAGTAAATGCAGCCTTACTTGGCTAAACAACAAAACCAAATATAAACTATAGCACAGTCCATATATGTGTGTGCGGGTTGCACACACAAGTTATGTCCAGCCTTCAGCTCACTCCTGAGCTATGGCTGTCCAGTCTGGAGACCTTGCCTCTCCTAACACAACTCAAAGAAAAAAAAACAGGGCTGAACATTTAAACAATGCTCAGCCACACTCTGAGGTGGAGGTATGGGGAATGACGTCCCTCCCATCACTGTCATTCCTCTAAAACCACACCCTTTAAGTGAGTTAACCCACCAGCATATAACATGCTGGCAGAAAGTCCATTGGTTTCAGTTCACACAGGCTAGCAACCTGTGCGACACATACCTCCCCTCATATATCATACCAGTGACTCTGTCACATATCCCCCCCCCCTGCCCAAAGCCGGGGGTTTGGGCACATACCAATACCACACAGGGAATTCTAGAAAGGGTATCAGCATTCCCGTGTAACTTCCCAGGCCTATGCTCCACGAGAAAGTTGAAGTCCTGAAGAGCTAGAAACCATTTAGTTACCCTAACGTTTTTACCCCTCTTTTCCCTCAACCATCTCAACGGGGCATGGTCTGATACCAATTTAAACTTCCGGCCTAATAGGTAGTATCTTAGTGTATCTGCGGCCCATTTTATGGCTAGACACTCTTTTTCTACTATTGCGTAGTTTTTCTCGCAGAACGAAAGCTTCCGGCTCAGATACAGAATGGGATGTTCTTCTCCATTTATCTCTTGAGAGAGTACGGCTCCTAGAACCACCTCTGAAACATCTCTCTGGACCACAAACTGTTTCTTGAAGTCTGGTGCGACCAGGACCGGCTGTTTACACAGTGCAGACTTCAACAGTTGAAACGCAGTATGTTTCCTCCATCCACTTCACCATGGTTGATCTGGTGCCTTTTAGGAGATCTGTCAGTGGCGCGGCCATCATGGCAAAATTTGGAACAAACCACCAGTAATATCCCACCATTCCCAGGAATGCTCTCACTTGCTTCTTGGAGAGCTGTTTCAGCCAGGTCTGGATTGCCTCCACTTTATTAACTTGTGGCTTTATTTCACCTCTCCCGACGATATAGCCCAAGTACTTGGCCTCCTCTTTTCCAACGGCGCATTTTTTTGTATTTATTGTAAATCCCCCTTCCTTAGAGCATCCAGAAAGGCCTGTAGTTTAGGTAGATGACTTTCCCTGTCTGGGCTAAAGACTACAATGTTGTCAAGGTAGGCTGCGACATACTTCTTATGTGGGGCTAGGATCCGATCCATAGCCCTCTGGAAAGTGTCTGGGGCCCCCTGTAGTCCGAACGGCATCCAAGTGTATTGGAAACACCCATCAGGTGTTGAGAAAGCCGTCTTCTCCTTGGTCGTCTGGGACATGGGGATCTGCCAGTAGCCCTTCGTCAGGTCCAGAGTGGTGATGTACCTCACCAGTCCAAGCCTCTCGATGAGTTCATAAACGTGGGGCATCGGGTACACGTCACACTTGGACACCTCATTCAGCCGGCGGTAATCATTACAAAACCTCCACTCTCCGTTGGGTTTTGGCACGAGAACGATGGGGCTCAACCATCCACTTTTTGACTCCTCTATCACACCAAGGTCTAACATCCTCTTTACCTCGGTTGAGATCACCTCCCGGCGTGCTTCAGGAATCCTGTATGGCTTCAGGTTCACCCTTATATGCGGCTCTGTTAGCACATCATGTTCTACCACCTGGGTATGCCCCGGCAACTCTGAGAACAGGTCCCGATTCTGCTGGAGTAGTTCTCGACACTGTTGCTTCTGGGCTGGCAAAAGGGTCTCCGCTATCGTGCTGTAGATATAGTATATCTTGACTTCAGCAAAGCATTTGACAAAGTATCTCACACCATCCTTATTGAAAAAATGACCAAGTATGCAATGGACCAGGCAACTGTTAGGTGGATTCATAACTGGCTTAGTGATCGGACTCAAAGGGTGGTTGTAAATGGCTTCACATCCAGCTGGATGAATGTCTCAAGTGGGATACCACAGGGCTCTGTCCTGGGACCTGTATTGTTCAACATCTTCATCAATGATTTAGATGAAGGAATTGAGGGTAAACTGATTAAATTTGCTGATGACACAAAGCTAGGAGGGATAGCTAATACTAGAGAAGAGAGAGAGAGGATTCAAAAAGACCTAAATAAACTGGAGCAGTGGGCAGCAACCAACAGAATGGTTTTTAACAGGGAAAAATGAAAAGTACTACATCTGGGCAATAAAAATGAAAAAAGCATATACAGAATGGGAGGAATAGAGCTAAGCAACAGTACATGTGAAAAAGACTTAGGTATACTAATAGATCATAGACTGAACATGAGTCAACAGTGTGATGCAGCAGCAAAAAAGGCAAATACAATTCTGGGATGTATTAACAGAAGCATACAGTCTAGATCACGTGAAGTCATTATCGGTCTTTACTCCTCTTTGGTCAGACCTCATCTGGAATACTGTGTACAGTTTTGGGCACCACATTTTAAAAAAGACATAGACAAACTGGAACAAGTTCAGAGAAGAGCGACCAGAATGGTGACTGGTCTGCAAACCATGTCCTATGAGGAACGGTTGCAGGATTTGGGAATGTTTAGCTTGCAAAAAAGAAGACTGAGAGGAGACTTAATAGCTGTCTACAAATATGTCAAGGGCTGTCACATTGTAGAAGGATCATCTTTATTCTCATTTGCACAGGGAAAGACTAGAAGCAACGGGATGAAACTAAATGGGAGGAGACACAGATTAGATATTAGAAAAAACTTTTTGACAGTTAGGGTGATTAATGAGTGGAACAGGCTGCCACGAGAGGTGGTGAGTTCCCCTTCAATGGACGTCTTCAAACAGAGGCTGGACAGACATCTGTCTGAGATGATTTAGTGAATCCTGCTTTGAGCAGGGGGTTGGACCAGATGACCCAGGAGGTCCCTTCCAACTCTACCATTCTATGATTCTATGATTCTATGATTCTATGACATCTTCCACCTGGCCTTCGGGAGTGGCTCCTAGGCAAGGAGTTCCCACGGGTTCCCGATCTTGCCACGGCTTGAGCAGGTTTACAGGGTACACCTGGTGTGGCTTTCTTCGGCCAGGCTGGTGGACTCTGTAGTTCACTGCACCGAGCTTCTCCACCACCTCATATGGGCCTTGCCACTTGGCCAGAATCTTTCTTTCAACGGTGGGAATAAGAACCAGGATGCAATCCCTAGGTTGGAACTGTCTCAGCCTTGCCGACCGGTTATACACCCTCGCCTGTGCTTCCTGTGCCTGGAGGAGATGTTCCTTCACGATGGGCATCACATTCGCCATTCTCTCCTGTAACTGGGCGACATGTGAGGCATGACCTCGGCCTCCTAGGTTTCGTTGGCAATGTCTAGGAGATGTCTTGGATGCCGTCCATACAGGAGCTCAAATAGAGAGAAGCCAGTGGAGGCTATAGGAATTTCTCTGACAGAGAAAAGCAGAAATGGGAGCAAGTAGTGCCAGTCTCGCCCATCCTTTTCACCGACCTTCCTGAGAATCGCCTTTAAGGTTTTATTGAAGCGTTCCATTAAGCCGTTCGTCTGTGGATGATAAACTGAAGTCCGAATCTGGGCAATCTGAAGGACTTTGCAATGCTCCTTCCTCACCTTGCTCATGAAGGGGGTTTCTTGGTCTATCAAAATCTCTTTTGGCAGACCTGTCCGAGCAAAAATATGAACTAGCTCTCGGGCTATACTTTTCCTGGACGAGTTCCTTAGGGGTACCTCTTCGGGGTACCGGGTCGCATAGTCCATGACCACCAGGATGTATTGGTGACCTCGGGCCGATTTAACTAAGGGACCCACGGGGTCCATGGCAATCCTCTCAAAGGGAACCTCTATGACAGGTAATGGAACTAAGGGACTACGGAAGTGGGAGGTGGGCGCGGTTATCTGGCAGGTGGGGCAGGACCTACAATAGTTTAAGATTTCCCAATAACATCCTTGCCAATAAAACCTCCTTATAATTCTCTCCTGGGTTTTCTCAACCCCTAGGTGTCCCCCCAGAATATGTGAGTGTGCTATGTTTAATACCCTCTCACGGTATGAACCTGGAACTAACAGCTGTTCCACTACCTCTTCACTTTTTAGTTTGGTCACCCGGTATAATAGCTCCCCCTGAACTGCAAAGTGTGGGTACCTGGTGTCCACCTCCAGCTCTTGAGCAACACCATTACAAACAGTAACATTATCCCATGCCCCTTTCAAGGTCAAGTCCTGAACCTGAGCTGACCCAAAGTTCTCTCCAGGCACCTCTAATTCACGGAGATAGACCACCTCAGACACAGTCTCGTCCTCGTCGCCGACAAGGACACATAGTGGGAGCTCATCCACTTCCGATGTCGACCGGGCTATTTCACTAGGGTCCTGGCTTTTTTCCACGGGACTCGGTCTGGATTCCTTCCCCAACAAGTCCCAGAACAAGAGAAAATCGTGCCCCAAAATGACGGGATGTATCAGGTCACTGACCACCCCAACCTCGTGGGATTGGGCGCCACACAGTCTGTTCCAACTGTCACTCTGGCCTCAGGGTAGTTCCCCATGAATGCAGCGGACGTCCACAGATTTGGTAGGGATCAGCTGGTGGGGAAGGGTGGCACTGATTAAGGTTACCAGACTCCCAGAGTCCAACAGCCCCAGGACCATCACTCCGTTAATGGATACGGCACACACCTGCAGGCCCTCACTGGGTTGACAGTCCACACTACAGGCTGGCTGAGCATAATATGAACATCGTCTGCCTAGGCTGCAGTCCATTGGCTCAGCAGACATTTTACACTGGGCGGCTACGTGTCCCGGATTGTGACGCTGCCAACAGATCACATGCTTATCAACAGTCCTTGCGGCACCTGCAGTGGAAGTGGGATCCCCCCCAGTTGTGGCTCTGAACCCTTCCATGGTGAACCCGCCCCCTTTTGGGCACTCCAGGAGGGGAGGTGATTATGTCGGGTTTCCCTAGGGATTTTTCGACCACTTGGTACCTCTCTACCAGGCCAACAAGGTCGTCTGCATTCCGAGGGTTGCCCTGGATAACCCAGGTCTGCACTGGCCTGGGTAGGGAATGGATGAACCTGTCCATCACCACTCACTCAACCATCTGGGCTGGAGTGGAAGACTCTGGCTGCAGCCACTTCTGGACTAGATGTAACAAGTCGAACATCTGTGAGCGTGGAGGTTTGTTGCCAGCATACGCCCAGTGGTGTACCCTTTGCGCTCTGACAGACATTGTCACTCCTGAGCATGCCAATATCTCAGTTTTTAATTTCGCGTACTCCTTTGCATCTTGTAAAGTCAGATCATAATAGGCCTTCTGCGGCTCCCCGGTCGAATATGGCGCAAGAACCCTTCGCCCACTGCTCCGGAGGTAATCTCTCCCGTTCCGCCACCCTTTCAGAAACAGTCAGGAATGCCTCAACGTCATCCCCCGGCATCATCTTCTGTAAGATTCTCCTTACCGTATCCCTGACGTGTGCATCCTCACCGGGATCTGGGGGTGAAGCGGATGTCCTGCTACGGATATCCCCTGCTAGGAGCTCCATCTGTCGTTGTTCCTGCAGGATTTGCAGTATCAGGAGTTTATTTGTCTCCTGCTGCTGCTCCTGTTGCAGCTGAAGCTGCTCTCTGTGCTGCTGCTGCATGCTCTGCTGGGTTTGCAAGTGCAGTTGCTGCATGCTCTGCTGGCTTTGGGCCAGGTGCTTAACAAGCTCCTCCTTGCTGCCGGACTCCTCTGGCTGTCTGGCGGCCTTTACCCAGGACATCCACTGGTCTCTGTGGCAGGTACACGTGTTCCTGGAATCTTGCACGCACTCTCGCACCAACTGTGGTAGGACGACTCGCTCGGCCACTTCCGGAAGTAGACTCAGGAACCCGGGTTTTCTTTGCAGGCTTTATTAACAGCATAAAGCTCTGCACTCCAGCAAAGTAAATACAACCTTACTTGGCTAATCAACAAAACAAAAGATAAACTATAGCACAGTCCATATATGTGTGTGCGGGTCGCACACACAGTTATGTCCAGCCTTCAGCTCTCTCCTGAGCTATGGCTGTCCAGTCTGGAGACCTTGCCTCTCCAAACACAACTCAAATAAAAAATAACAGGGCTGAACATTTAACGGATGCTCAGCCACACCCTGAGGTGGAGGTATGGGGAATGACGTCCCTCCCATCACTGTCAATCACCTAAAACCATGCCCTTTAAGTGAGTTAACCCACCAGCATATAACATGCTGTCAGAAAGTCCATTGGTTTCAGTTCACACAGGCTAGCAACCTGTGCGACACATACCTCCCCTCATATATCATACCTGTGACTCTGTCACACCATGCAATTAGTGCAATGTCATTACCAGTCTTGGAGAGCCACTCCTTAATAATGGAAAAAAAATGTTGACTGAGGCCCTCCACAACGTCTCTTTAAAGGGGGATTGTGTAGCATCGGTGTCTCTGCCCTCTGCCAGGCAGAGACTCCGTCCCCCCTACCGCCATGGTCCTGCTCTGGTGTCTTCCGGCCTCCCTGCTGCTGGTGCACGCAGCTTCCCTGGCACTGTGCTTAGGGCGCGCGCGGTCCCTCCCTCTTAAAGGGTCCGCGCACACCGTCCTAAAAAGTCCCCGACCAATGGCCGGAGGACTTTCTCTATAAAAGGCACCTCCTCCAATATGGAGGTGCCTGTGCAAGGTTGTTGCTTTGTTATTATTACTTTGCTTCAGCCCTCAGGTCCTCTGCCAGTCAGTCCTGTCCACCAGTCTGTTCTTCAGTTCAGTCCGCCAGTCTGACTACTTTCCAGCCCGACAGTCTGCCTTCAGTCCAGTCCGCCAGTCTGTCTATGGGCTCTGCCCGCCTGCTTACCTGGAATCACCTGCCTGTTACCTGCTGTGCCCGCCAGCCTGCTTACCTGGTAACTCCTGCCTGTCAACTGCCTTGCTCCCCCGCCTGCTTACCTGGAAGCACCTGCCTCTTACCTGCTGTGCCAGCTTGCCTGCTTAACTGGAAGCACCTGCCTGTTACCTGCCGTGCCCGCTTGCCTGCTTACCTGGAAGCACCTGCCTGTTACCTGTTGTACCCGCCAGCTTGCCTACCCGAAGCACTTGTCTGGCTAACAGCCGAATCAGCCTGCCTGACTACCTGGACCACCTGTCAGCCTGCCTGCCTGCTCTTCCGCTGTACCGGTCAGTTCCTGCCTTCTGACCTGTGGGAGTCACCTGCTCTCATACAAGGTCGGTCCCAGAGTGGCACCTGGTCCCTCTGCTCGGTCCCTCCCTGGCACACGGAGTCGACTGAGCCACCGTGTGACCTTGGTCAGGCCGAGTAGATACTTAGTCACGCCCCTCTGGTCCCTCCTTGCACCGAAGCACAGAGGTTCCACCACCCGGATCCACAACAGATTGCAGTGAGTCCTAATTTTTGGCAGTCCTTAAACTTGCTGCATACGCATTAACAGTATAGTAGACCCACTCCTTAATAATGTGAAAGCCAATTCAAATTGATTCTATATTCTACAATATTAACTCTTATCTGAAATTCATGTATTGGTTAGCTACTGCACAATGGATAGCATATTACACGCATTCAGACAGGGATTATTGCCTTATACTCTTGCTGCTGCAAGCAAACAAAAAAATTCTATTCCCTATTGATAACGCTGTTACCTAGCACCTCTCCCTATTCTAAGTGCAGCTATCATCATCTGTAAATGAGTGTTCAATCTGGTGGCATACATCTCATACACTGTCTATAACTTAATTGCTTTTTTCCAAAAATCATTTACAGATTCATGTTTTTTAATACATACTACACTCAGAAATTCATCAAAGCAGGCAGGGTTGCTTGTGTTCCTCCACAGTTTGGTGCTACAACGTATCAAAAAAACCTCATCGGAGCCGGTTAAAATTATTTTTTATTCTACAATATTACCTCTCTTATTTGCAGTTCGTGTAGGGGTGAGCTATAGCAATAGGGATAGCTTACTACAGGCATCTAGTCAGGGATTATTGTATTATACTCCATGTGGCAAAAAAAAAGGATATTCTATTCCTTATTGATACCGCTGTTAGCTGCATTTAGAATAGGGACAGGTGCTAGGTATCTTAAGCTGGAAATGAGTGTTCATTGTCATTGCATACATCTCTTTCACATTGCATTGCTTGATTGATATTTTCCATGCACTCGTTGACGATTCATATTTTTTAACGGTGATCTTTACTCACAAATTCATGAAAGCAGGCTGGGTTGCTTGCGTTCCTTCACAGTTTGTTGCTACCACATAAAAAAAAACCTCTTCGGGGCTGGTTAAAATCTATTTTATACCCTACAATATTACCTCTCTTATCTGAAATTTGTGTATGGGTGAGCTATCACACTATGGATAGCGTATTACATGCATCCAGCCAGGGATTATTGCCTTATACTCCATACTCCTGCTGCTGCATAAAAGAAATATATATATTCTATTCCCTATTAATACCACTGTTAGCTGCATTTACAGTAGGGACAGGTGCTAGGTATCATCAGCTGGAAATGAGTGTTTTTTATGGTCACATACAGTACAGACCAAAAGTTTGGACACACCTTCTCATTTAAAGATTTTTCTGTATTTTCATGACTATGAAAATTGTACATTCACAATGAAGGCATCAAAACTATGAATTAACACATGTGGAATTATATACTTAACAAAAAAGTGTGAAACAACTGAAAATATGTCTTAAATTCTAGGTTCTTCAAAGTAGCCACCTTTTGCTTTGATGACTGCTTTGCACACTCTTGGCATTCTCTTGATGAGCTTCAAGAGGTAGTCACCGGAAATGGCTTTCATTTCACAGGTGTGCCCTGTCAGGTTTAATAAGTGGGATTTCTTGCCTTTTAAATAGGGTTGGGACTATCAGTTGTGTTGTGCAGAAGTCTGGTAGATACACAGCTGATAGTCCTACTGAATAGACTGTTAGAATTTGTATTATGGCAAGAAAAAAGCAGCTAAGTAAAGAAAAATGATTGGCCATCATTACTTTAAGAAATGAAGGTCAGTCAGTCAAAAAAATTGGGAAAACTTTGAAAGTGTCCCCAAGTGCAGTTGCAAACACCATCATGCGCTACAAAGAAACTGGCTCACATGAGGACCGCCCCAGGAAAGGAAGACCAAGAGTCACCTCTGCTTCTGAGGATAAGTTTATCCGAGTCACTAGCCTCAGAAATCGCAGGTTAACAGCAGCTCAGATTAGAGACCAGGTCAATGCCTCACAGAGTTCTAGCAGCAGACACATCTCTTCAACAACTGTTAAGAGGAGACTTTGTGCAGCAGGCCTTCATGGTAAAATTGTTATGATCTGCAACAAGAACTAAGGAAAGATAGGGGAAAGTTGTCCCTACAGTAAAACTAAGCTGAATCCCTATGATGTAGCGGGCTGCCTGTTCCTAGTGAACAGCCCCACCTTCGTCCTCGGCTAGTCTGAACGAAGACATATAGAATTAATGGAGGGGTCCCTAAAAGAACTAAGGACTGGGACAAAAATGGGACACCTCCTAAACAGAAGTTGTTGTAGAACACAAAAGACAAAATGACAAAAATGTACTAGAGGTCCCAGAGGACCAATAACTGACAGAGATAGGCACTGAAGCACCAGGCTAGCAAAAAAGTCAAACAACACTGAAGTCCAGCAAGGCCAGAAGTGCGGAGCTGGAATATATAGGCAGATGGTCACGTGACCGCAAAACGCAAGATAGAAAAAACTAACAGGAGGGTTCTAACAAAAATAGCTTCTAGGAAATCACTGCTAAGGACAGGTAACAAGCAGAAGGGACTTGTTTGGGCTAAAGAACACAAGGAATGGACATTAGACAAGTGGAAATCTGTGCTTTGGTCTGATGAGTCCAAATTTGAGATCTTTGGTTCCAACCACCGTGTCTTTGTATCCCTTTTGTAATATGCAGAGTATAATTTTGCAATGACTATAACTGGTATATCGCAAATGCTTATTACTGTCTGTAAATTAAACCCCAGTGGAGGAACAAGTGTTCAAAATTAGACCATAGTGAAGCACTTACATTTTATGGAAGAGAAGGCTGATATAACGTGTGCTCCTGGCGCCCCAATGCGCGTTTCACCCTAGCTTTTTCAGGGGGCGTGTCAGGAAAGGAGCAAGCATTGAATATATGAAGGTAATTACTTGACCAATCTCGATCGACAGCTAATTGTGCAAATGTTCATCAACCCAGGCACGAAGCTCCTCTTTGAGGGACTTAAAGCCTGAGATGATGGAATGAAGGGGTGGGAAAAATACATTTTTGTGTGTTTTAGGAAGGCCATGAAAAATGGGTGTAATGTGGTGTTCTTTAAAAATTTTAATGCATATGTATTTAGAATTCCCATTTTCAAACCTTCTAAAATATAGTATAACGCTTTTTAAAAGACATCAGTTGGATTGAACTGAAATGCTATGTTCACACATTGTGTTTTTGATGTGTTTTTGCACTTTTGCATTGAATTCAACTGTGAAAAATACATTCACCAGTAAATATAATTTTAACATTTTACTACCTTATCTGGCGATGTGGCTTGTAAGACATGATCAGAAACATCCCTGTTTTATTTATGAAAGAGGGACTTTGAAAGTCACAAAGCCTATTTTTACAGGGCCATCAGGCGGCCCTTACTATTGTTAAATAGTTAATATAACGCATTCATCTGAGGTGGTCAAATTTTCTTTTACGTATATATTTTGTAAATTTTGAAGCTTAGATGTCCAGCAGGCGACCATCGCAATTTATAAAGTGCCAGCAGGTGGCCTCCACTATTTTTAGAGGGCCAGCAGGCATCTTGGGGACAGATGGGGCATGGAGCTTTTTGGTAATGCACATCATTCAACTGTTTACTGTAAATGGAATGAGGCCTACAAATAAAAGAACACAGTACTTCTAGTCAAATATGGTGGAGGTTCAAAGATATTTAGGGGTTGTGTTGCTGACTCTGGCACAAGGTGCCTTGACTGTGCGCAAGGCATCATGAAATGTGAAGATTCTCAAAGGATTTTGGGTTGCAATGTAGTGCCTAGTGTCATAAAGCTTGGTTTGCGTCCTATGTCATGGGTCTTCCAGCAAGACAATGACTCCAAATGTACTTCAAGAAGCACCCAGAAATGAATGGAAACAAAGAACTGGAGAGTTCTGAAGTGTTTTTTTTTTTAACTCTGATTAATTTCTGTCAAATTTGAAAAATTTCTGCCAACTTCAATGAATTTCTGTCAACTGTGTTAAATTTCTGTCAACTTTGATTTATTTCTGAGTACAGATCACTGTAAAAATTATGAATCGGTCAATGAGTGCTTGGAAAGAATCAATCAAGTTATGTACTGTGGACAATATATACAGTACAGACCAAAAGTTTGGACACACCTTCTCATTTAAAGATTTTTCTGTATTTTCATGACTATGAAAATTGTACATTCATAATGAAGGCATCAAAACTATGAATTAACACATGTGGAATTATATACTTAACAAAAAAGTGTGAAACAACTGAAAAGATGTTTTATATTCTAGGTTCTTCAAAGTAGCCACCTTTTGCTTTGATGACTGTTTTGCACACTCTTGGCATTCTCTTGATGAGCTTCAAGAGGTAGTCACAGGAAATGGTTTTCACTTCACAGGTGTGCCCTGCCACGTTTAATAAGTTGGATTTCTAGCCTTATAAATGGGGTTGGGACCATCAGTTGTGCTGTGCAGAAGTCTGGTGGATACACAGCTGATAAACCTACTGAATAGACTGTTAGAATTTGTATTATGGCAAGAAAAAAGCAGCTAAGTAAAGAAAAACGAGTGGCCATCATTACTTTAAGAAATGAAGGTCAGTCTGTCAGAAAAATTGGGCAAACTTTGAAAGTGTCCCCAAGTGCAGTTGCAAAAACCATCTAGCACTACGAAGAAACTGGCTCACATGAGGACCGCCCCAGGAAAGGAAGACCAAGAGTCACCTCTGCTTCTGAGGATAAGTTTATCCGAGTCACCAGCCTCAGAAATCGCAGGTTAACTGCAGCTCAGATTAGAGACTAGGTCAATGTCACACAGAGTTCTAGCAGCAGACACATCTCTTCAAAAACTGTTAGGAGGAGACTTTGTGCAGCAGGCCTTCATGATAAAATAGCTGCTAGGAAACCACTGCTAAGGACAGGCAACATGCAGAAGAGACTTGTTTGGGCTAAAGAACACAAGGAATGGACATTAGACCAGTGGAAATCTGTGCTTTGGTCTGATGAGTCCAAATTTGAGATCTTTGGTTCCAACCACCGTGTCTTTGTGCGACGCAGAAAAGGTGAACGGATGGACTCTACATGCCTGGTTCCCACCGTGAAGCATGGAGGAGGAGGTGTGATGATGTGGGGGTGCTTTGCTGGTGACACTATTGGGGATTTTTTCAAAATTGAAGGCATACCGAGCCAGCATGGCTACCACAGCATCTTGCCGTGACATGATATTCCATCCGGTTTGCGTTTAGTTGGACCATCATTTATTTTTCAACAGGACAATGACCCCAAACAAACCTCCAGGCTGTGTAAGGGCTATTTGACCAAGAAGGAGAGTGATGGGGTGCTACGCCAGATGACCTGGCCTCCACAGTCACCAGACCTGAGCCCAATCGAGATGGTTTGGGG
Organism: Phyllobates terribilis; assembly: GCF_046119375.1. NCBI lineage: Eukaryota > Metazoa > Chordata > Amphibia > Anura > Dendrobatidae > Phyllobates > Phyllobates terribilis. The sequence continues at coordinate 14,484,528 of NW_027362769.1, read as the reverse complement.
TGAGCTGGACCGCAGAGTGTAGGCAAAAGGGCCAAGAAGAGCTAAGCATCTCTGGGAATTCCTTCAAGATTGTTGGAAGACCATTTCCGGCAACTACCTCTTGAAGCTCATCAAGAGAATGCCAAGAGTGTGCAAAGCAGTCATCAAAGTAAAAGGTGGCTACTTTGAACAACCTAGAATGTAAGACATATTTTCAGTTGTATCACACTTTTTTGTTAAGTATATAATTCCACATGTGTTAATTCGTAGTTTTGATGCCTTCAGTGTGAATGTATAATTTTCATAGTTATGAAAATACAGAAAAATCTTTAAATGAGAAGGTGTGTCCAAACTTTTGGTCTGTACTGTATGTATATATTTGGGGGCTAGAAGAAGTTATCATGAAAAGGTATACATGGCCACATATTGAGCCTCATTTATGAACCTAAGCCCAAATTCCACCCACCATAGATGTAAATAACTTACAGGAATTATATCAAAAAAAGAGAAGGAACATGATTCACCTTGTTTAGACGTAGAAGCTGCACTCTGTGTGGCTCCCCGACGCGCGTTTCGGCGCTCCTGCCTTCTCTTTTTTTTATATATTTCCTGTGAGTTATTTACATCTATGGTTGGTGGAATTTGGGCTTAGGTTCATAAGTGAGGCTGAATCTGTGGCCATGCATACCTTTTCATGATACCTTCTTCTAGCCCCCAAATATATACATATATATATGCAATCCTCACATGGTTCCCTTGTGAGACACAAATGTAATTGAATATAATGATATACAATGGATGTGATATCTGCACCCTGTGGTGACACCTGGTGTTTGTTCTTAATTATGTTTTAATTATCTGTGTGCAATATCTTTTTGACATATGTTGTGCCACCGTAGTCCTGTATGATTATAATGTTTTTCTAAAAAATTTTCTTTAATAAAGTGATTTTCTATTTTTTCAATATATTGGCCATATATTCGTATTATTTTTTGGTTCGGCACCTCATTAAACATATGTTCTTTATACGGATGGCCCGTGATACACGGTTCTAAGAGTAGGTTGGAGTATGGAGATTATTCAGTTATTTTTGATATATATGCAAAACAACCTTATACTCGGTTTTAATCTTTCTTCTGATGGCTTAAGCTCTGTCAGCATTTGAGCCAAGTATCACCTTAGTGTGATCCGATTCTCTTGCAAGAGATAATAGCAGCACAGGTGTGGAGAAGATGGAGAACTTAATTATCCATCTTCTTCATAGTCTGAGTCCACTGATGTAGAAATGCACTCGGATGTCATTTGAATGCAGTCCGACGTTTCACGCACACCCATAGGCTTGAATGGGTTAATGCGATCAGAATTCTGAAGCTTCTCACAGCAGGCTGCGATTTTTTTCTCATGCCGAATCCTCAAGAGAAAAAAGTTGCTGATCTGCAATGCCCCATAGGATACCATAAGGCCGAGTGCTGTCCGATTAACATCGAATAGCACTCAGCGATGTTATACACTCATGTGAGCGAGCCCTTAATTTGAGAATCAGGAAACATCTATCGGACAGTCACAATTAGAGATGGGCATACTTATTCGAGTTGAAGTGCATTCTTCTTCAATTTTTCAAAATTGACATTTCTCCAGAGGGACAGTTACTTTTTACTGTAAGTATTTCAGCACAGCGAGCAATACATAGTGTGTAAAAATGTATTTTTGTTACATTTATTTCCATGATTAAAATTTTAAAGTGAAGATTGCTGTCAAACTGTATTTATGTTTCTGAAATAAACACACGCTTTCATAATCTGAAATCAGATTGACAATGTTTGGAACACTCTGGCTTCCTGAAGGACGGGCAAAGTAACTCACACTCCCTACATGGCACATGTCCTGAATTGAATTGTGTAAATTTCTTTCAGAAATATAGCTACTTGAGGAAGGTGGTGGCTGTGACCAGTAATATGTCTGCTCATTTAAACCATTCTTATGTAGAAAAACCCGCCATTCTTGGTTTGCAAAAACAGAGTGGTATGCTTGAATGTCACAATCCAATTAAAGAGAAAAATTAGTAATTTTTTTCTGGCTTTCAAAAGGAAGTCCAAATTGGTTTATTACCAGGATAAGCTGTGCTACCCTCTCTGTGACACTTTAGCTTTGCAGACACCTGCTGTGTGCATGAATGACTAGAAAACCCCTCTCTGTTACTCACAGACCCAGTACTCCTCCACTTGTGCCAGCATTAGGGCTATAACAAGTAGCTGAGACAGCTGCAACATTAGCTACAGTACATTTGACAGATGTTATATTTGCTATTGTGCCAACCAGATACACTTCATCAAAGACACAAAGGCCAGGATGAGCCATACCTAGACTACATCCTTTCTCAGGCAGATGCCCTAATCCCCATCCAATGGATATCTGGGTCAGAAGATTAGATTAGTGACAAAGAACTGCCCCAGTTTGATATGGTATTTTCGGGTCCAGCCATCAGTGTAATGTCAAAGAAAGTATTACATTTACTCTATTAGTAGGATCAACCCTCCTAAGCTGTCTATATGGGCACGTAGGTCATAGGAAGCTGAATAAAATGATGACTTGACATCTGCGATCCGATGTTTTATTCCAAAGAAATCCACATTTTTCTTATATATAAATAAGCTGTTCCAGGATATGGGCTGGACACTGTTCTGCAGGAGAATCTGCCTCCAGAAATTATTTTACATGTAGGAGGCATTACCAGTGTTACCAGTGTGATGTGGAATGGCTGCTCTCTGCTCTCCTGATCTCACTGCAGAGCTGTGTGTGATTATACCTGACACATCTGCAGGTCCTCTCAGCTTCCATCTCACAGGCAGACAGGGCTGCAATATTGTTACATTACAGCAAAGGTCAGAGAGCTGCAGCAAATGAGTTTGTAAAGGGACAAAGGTCTGTTCTACTGTTCTGTGTTAGTTACCTGTCTCACACTGGTAACTACCCCTTTTATTTAAAATAATCTCTGAAGGTAGAATCTTAGAATCTTATGCAGATCAGAGTCCTGTCCATAGTCGTGAACAGCTCATTTATATGCAAGAAAAACATGGATTTCCCTGGAATAAAACAACAGATCGCAGATATCAAGGTATCATTTTTAGTGATGAGTGAATAGTGAAATATTCAGATTAGGGAAAATCAGAACGAATAATTTCTAATATCCGTGTATTCGTACTGAATAACGAATCCAATGCAAGTCAATGGGAAAGCTGAATATTTTTCTGCTGGACCCAACAAACAGGTCTGGGGGCCTGAGATAAAACTGAAATGGATGGGAAAGTGCTAAAACTAAATGGGAACAGCATGGTGAAAATGACTGCATATCTTTCCGACTCACATATGGTGTCTGGGAATAATGTTGTCAGACTATTGCGCCGGTTTTACGGATTTATAAGAAGACCTACCAAGCCTAATTTTTTTTTAAAGGGAAAAATACTAAGAAACTTTTTTTCCTTCATATTTACTTATATATAATGCAAACTAAAAAAAAAAAAGATACCTCCCCTTTAGCATATGTTTACACGTAGCATTTTGGCTTTAGTTTTTCCTTTTACATTTGTGAGGGCTCTCACTCCTACATTTGGGAGGTCCCTCCCTCATTCAAATTTGTTAGTTAGATAGTGGAATACATATTCTCCAGCATTTTACAATGCCAGCTAAAACATGCCCATTTGAATTTTGGGCTTTGCCCGCCACCACCGCCACGTCCACCGCCATGTCATTTTGCGGCCCTCGCTTCACATTTTCAGAGGTCCAGCAGGTGCCATGAAACCTGTGTTTTGTGAGCTCCACAGTTCATTTTGGCCACCAGTTCCTAATGGAGCCACTGTCATATCGGGTGAAGCCACTGAAGGAGAATATAGTACACGAGTTGGGGGAGCTGTATGCTCAATGTCAGTTAATTGCATTCTACCAGACACCAAAAGCATTTGAATTAGGTTCTGAATGCAGTATATGCAAGGCAGGGCCTGTATTGTGGTCAGTCTGTCAGGCCTGAAACCCATGTCAGGAACATGTACAAACTTTATTTTACTTTGAAGCAGCCTCCTCAAGGGAAAAAGACAGGAGTGCCATTGACCAATCTGCACAAGCCTACGCACTTCTTCTAGAAACTACCCAACCAGGCAGAATGTATCTTTTGCATGGTTTTGAGCAAGAACTAAGTAATTACAGGATATGTCCCAGAGAGTGACGAGGTCTGTGGAGTGCATTATTCAGGTGACAAGCAGTGCTACTGAGCTCAGGTAAAGGCCTTATTGTCGCAATGACCATGTTCCAATATGTGTAAGGCTGCAACCTGAATAGGTCTATGGAGCGTATTTTTCACACAAGGTGTGGGAAAGACTTAGTGCAATACAAAGGGAAGAGGGAAAGGGAGTCCAGACACTAGGGAAAGAGGGGAGTGGAGACCTCCTAGTCTGGTCTAGTGTCACCCTGTCTCAACTACCATCCGCATATTGGCTTTTCACCAATCGCCGCACACGTGCCCCGCCCTGACTTTCCCTGGTGTAAGGCTAAGGCTAGGGAAGGAAGGAAGGAAATGAGCACTAGTCGATCTCCACTAAAATCTATAGACAACAAGGGTAGACAAACAGAGGGGAATTGTCTTAGCTTTAGGCAACTCCAAACAAATGCGCACACGGTCTCAAGCTCCAGAGAGAACAAAGTACTGCTCTTGCTAAAGCCTCACAAGTAGTAATGAATATCGCCGGCACCTCCCTCTCAGACACATCAGGTGTTAATACACCCAGGCCAGGGAGTTAATTAGCTAGAGGGAGGTAGCCGCTGGGTCCTAGAGATAGCCAGCCTCTTAAAAGATGTCTGTAATGCCAAACGTAGAGCTCTCCTGCAACCAACTGCAGGGTGACTGTCTGTCACCTCTGACATACCAGTGACAGTACCACCCCTCTCTATAAGTGACCTCCGGACACTCAGGACCGGGTTTCTCAGGAAGAGATGTGAAATGAGCGAACCAATCTGGGAGCGTTCACCTCTGACGCTGAAACCCAAATCCTCTCCTCTGGACCATAGCCTTTCCAGTGCACCGAGTATTGTAGAGAATGACGTTGGAGACGAGACTCTACAATCCTCAAAATCTGGAACTCTAGATAACCATCAACCATTAATCGGGGCGGTGGTAGAGGCGAGGGCTCAAGAGGTTCCACATATTTTTTTAATAAGGACCTATGGAACACGTTGTGGACTTTAAGGGCCTGAGGAAGTTCAAGACGAAATGTTGCTGGGTTAATGATGGAGGTTATTTTATAGGGACCAATAAACCTAGGTCCCAGCTTCCAAGAAGGAACTTTCAATCTCATATTCCTGGTAGACAACAATACAAAGTCATTCACATTCAGGTCCGGACCTGGCAAGCGTTTTCTGTCAGCCATATATTTACACCTGTCTCCCATGATCTTTAAATTACTCAGCACATCCCGCCATACCGAGGAGAGCGACGAAGCAAACCGTTCCTCCTCAGGAACTCCTGAAGCTCCTCCCCCACTAAAGGTACCAAACTGTGGGAGATAACCGCATGCACCAAAGAACGGGGGCCTGCCAGTGGATTCTTGATGATGATTATGCAAGGCAAATTCTGCCAGCTGATTTTCAAAAATGAAACACCTGAGGTAGGTCTCCAAATTCTAATTGACACGCTTGGTCTGTCCATTCAACTGAGGGTGGAAGGCAGAGGAAAGGGACTGCTGCACCCCCCGTCGAGAGCAGAATGCCTTCCAGAAATTGGAAACAAACTGAGTCCCCTGATCTGGCACCACTTCGGAGGAAACTCCATGAAGCTTCACAATATCATTTATGAACGCCTGAACAAGTGTCTTGGCATTTGGAATCGTAGGCAATGCGACAAAGAGAACCATTTTACTGAACTTATCTACTATCACCAAAACCACTTTTTTGCCTGCAGAAACCAGTAGGTCAGTAATAAAATCCATGGACAAGTGTGTCCATGGCCTACTAGGAATAAGTAGCGGAAGAAGAGTACCAGACATACCCAATACCGTAGCCATGTTGGTTGTGGGCATTACAGTGATTGGCTGGCCACACAGCATCATCAGGTCTATATAAGACCTGGCGCCGCTATGCTTGTCACAGTATAGCCCGGAATCAGGCAGAGTAGGGAGAGGTGCTGCTGCGTCAGGGAGAGATTTGATTGTTTATAGTTAGTATAGGTATTCCACAACATATACATATATCCAACTGAACTAATAGTCCTTCTGAGGACTAATCCAGCTGCATGTAATCAGTGATAGGCAGGCAGTGTTTGTGGCATACTCCAGTGTATGCTACAGCACAAGAGGGTCCATTGAACGTCCTGTCTGATGCTGTAATAATTACAGATATTTGTAGACATAGCCCCAGATATCATGGGCCAGGACAATTTTTTTTATCTTAATCCTGGTTATTTGCTTAAAAAGCAATCCAGAATATACAATTTTTCTGCTCCATTTGCTTGTTCTCACTGCAGAATAAAGCCAGATCTGTTCCATATTTCAGCAATAAAAATCCAAAAATTTGAACTGAACGTGGAAAATATTGGCTTCCTTTTCCATTCTGTTGCAGTGTGTCGGACAAGCTATTCACAGTAGGTGTCTGTGAAGAATAGTATTAGTAAATTACAGGCCTGCTATTTAAAACCGTGGATATCTGTCAGACGTATTACATATATAACAGCGTTCCTAAATCAGCCATTTATGCCTTCCATTTCGTTGTAGTGTATCGGTCAAGCTATTCACACTAGGTGTCTGTAAAGAATAGTATTAGTAAATTACAGGCCTGCTATTTAAAACCGAGGACCACTGTCAGACATATCACCTATAAGACTGTTCCAAAATACGCTATTTCTTCCATTTTAATTTCGTTGCTGTGTGTCTGTCAAGCTATTCACACTAGGTAAGTGTAGAATAATATTAGTAAATTACAGGCCTGCTATTTAAAACTGTGGCTCTCTGTCAGACATATCACCTATAAGAGTGTCCCAAAATCACTAATTTCATTCATTTTCATTTTGTTGCAGTGCGTCGGTCAAGCTATTCACACTAGGTCTCTGTGTAGAATAATATTAGTAAATTACAAGCTTGCTATTTAAAATTGTGGTTCTATTGTCAGACATATCACCTATAAGACTGTTCCAAAATCAGACATTTCTTCCATTTTCATTCCATTGCAGTGTGTCTGTCAAGCTATTCACACTAGGTGTCTTTGAAGAATAGTATTAGCAAATTACAGGACTACTTTTTAAATTTGTGGTTCTCTGTCAGTCGTATCACATATAACTGCGTTCCAAAATCAGCTATTTCACGTGAACGTGGAAAATATTGTCCTCCATTAAAAATTGGCAAGGTGCGTGGCAAGGGACGGGGAAGTGGACGTGATGGTGATGGTGCATGCAGAGGCCGAGGACGTGGCCGTGGGCAAGCTGAAATTGTGCCACAACAAACACCCACATCTTGGCACTTGACCTTCCTGTCCCAATTACTGGGGGACCGCAGAACACCAGTATTGAACACAGAGCAGTGTCAAAAGGTTGTTGGTTGGATAGCAGATAATGCTTCCAGTCACTTTACCACCACCACCATCACCCTGTCTTCCACACGGTCAAGTCTCAGTAGCCATAAGTATGGACCGCATATTCCTCACCCTGATCCTCCTTATTCCCACCATGCTGAGTGCCCGGAGACAACTGATCCCACACTTGGACAATAGGAAGAGCTGTTCACTTTCCCATTTGTAGATTCCGGCCTCTCGCCCAGATAGCTTCAAGCTAGTCAAGAGGAGAACACGTGTAGCGGTGCCCAAATATTGGGGCAGCCATGGTCACATGAAGGCTCTGGGAAAGGGCAATTACAGTCGCAAGAGGTAAATGATGATGATGATGAGACACATTTGCCAGAAACTCAGGACGAGGACGAGGGTGCGGAAGTGGAATGCGAGGTAGTGGATGATTTAGTAACTGACCCAACCTGACAGATGGACATACAGGAGGAGGGAGGCATAGCATCACAACAGGCAGGAAGAAGCAGTGTGGTGGCCACAGACAAGGTGGGAAAGCATTCCTCGTAACGCCAACACGACGGAAAATGACAGCACAACTGTTAGGTCTTTCCGAGTCTGGTTATTTTTTAAAGACTCTGCCGATAACCCCAAAAAGGCTATTTGCACCACCTGCCAGGCTAGCGGCAGCAGGGGTAGCAAAACTAGCAGCCTGACCACCACCAGCATGATCAGGCACATGGTAGCAAAGCACCCGACTAAGTGAGCCGACCCCCAGGGTCCAGCAACAGTGTCTGCCAGTGAAACCACTGCTTGTTTTGCTGTTGTGCGTGCACGCCAAACCCGTGTCTATGGCACATGCCAAGATACCTCCCGCCCTGCACCTGATGTTGAACACTCTCAAGTAGCACCAACAGCAATCATGTTCACGTCCTTGTCCCAGCACAGTGTTCAGTTGTCCATACCCCAGTCCTTGGAACGCAAGCGCAAATATGCAACCAACGCCCCACTGGCCATGCTGCTAAATTTACACATTTCGTGAATACTTGTGCTCAAAATATTGCCTTTTAGGCTTGTGGAGACAGAAGCTTTTTGCAACCTGATAGCGGAAGCCGTCCCTCGGTAATCGGTCCCCAGCCGCCACTATTTCTTCCAGTGTGCCGTCCCTGCATTACACGAGCACGTGTCCCATAACATTAGACAAGCCCTCAACAACGTAGTTACTGGGAAAGTCCACCTAATCACAGACACGTGGACAAGTGCTTTTGGGCAGGGACGGTACATCTCGATAATGGCACAATGGGTTAATATAGTGGAATCCGAGACACAGTCAAACCTTGAGACGGAACACGTCCTCCTGATGCCGAGGATTGTGGGTCATGGGTCAATCAGGGATGACCCCACATTCTAAAGCTTCTGCGCCTCCTCTTAATCCTCTTCAGCCTCCATCTCCGAAATGACCACATCAGTCGCAAGCTGGAAGCACTGCAGCACTGCCTTGGCCAAGCGGTAACAGGCTGTGCTGAAGCTAATATGCTAAGGTGACAAACCCACAATGCTGAAGAGTTGTGGAAAGCTCCGAAACAGCAGGCAGATCTGTGGCTGACACCGCTGAACCTAAAACCTGGCATGGTCATGTGTCACAATGGCCGGAACCTGGTGGCCGTTCTGAGGCGAGGCGAGCTCACAAACTGTCAGATCTGCTTGTTAAAGTACTCCGCCTGTGTGCCCATTTTAGAAAGTAACCTACAGCTTCCGCCGCCCTTGCAGTGTTTCAGCAGCATTTGCAGCTTCCGTCTCGCAGACTGGTGTGTGATGTCCCCATGTGTTGGAACTTTACACTGCAGAGGTTGGGAAGGATATGTGAGGGCAGTTGTTGAGTACCAGCATCAACAAGGCCGTCGGTATTCAGTTCAGACTCCACACATAAGACCTCAGGAGTGGACATGGGTGTCAGACACATGTACCATCCTCCAAAACTTTGAGGACTCCACCAAGATGGTGAGCGGCGATGACACCATAATTAGCATCACCATAACACTTCTCTGTCTTATGAAACGCTCTCTGCTCACAATCAAAGAGAATGCATTGCAGGCGGAGCATGATAAGATGGAGCAACGAACCATACAGGGTGATTACACACAGCCCAGCCTCATCTCATCCCAATGTGGATTGGGTGACAATGAGGAAGAGGAGGAGGAGGAAGAACAGAAGCTAGTTTCATGTGCTATAAACGGTACTACCTGCACAACTTTCATACTGTCCATTCAGCGTTGATGGCCTGAGGACAGAGAGGAGGAGTAGGAAGATGAGGAGAGCATGGTCACTCGTCCTCTTGGTGAAGACACGGATGTCTTGCCTGTTAGCAGTCTGGCACGCATGGCTGAGTTTATGTTACGCTGCCTTTCCCATGACCCTCGCGTTCTCAAAATTTTGGGTGACAGTCATTACTGGTTGGAGACACTTCTAGACCCACTCTACAAGAAGAACTTTCTGTCTCTTATTTCTGAGGTGAACAGATCTACAAAAATGGTTCAATACCAGAAGGCCCTTGTTGCGTAACTATTAAAAAAATTCCTATCTGAAAACGCTGGCGGCAGAGGTCACAGTTCGTTGGACAACCAAGGACTACGGGAGAGAGAGATACAAATGCAATCCACCAGAGGCAGGGGAACACTGTCAAAGTTCTGGGAGAAATTTTTCAGCCCCTCCCATCGCACAGGCCATAAGTCGCGGGGTACAAGGAGTGCAAAGTTTGGGAAGATGCTGAGGGAGTACCTTGCCAATTATACCAACGTCCTCCGTGATTCCTCTGTGCCTTATAATTATTGGGTATCCAAGCTGGATACATGGAATGAACTGGCTCTCTATGCCTTGGAGATCTTGGCCTGCCCTGCCGCAAGCTTTTTATCAGAGCGGGTTTTTAGTGCCGCTGGTGGAATTATAACTGATAAGCGCATCCACCTGTCAACTGAGAATGCTAACAGACTAACTCTTTAATTTAATTAATTTAAATTAACAAGGGCTGGATTGGGCCAGACTTCTCAACACCACGGAATGATAGCAGCGTAGAATAAACACAAATCCTGTGTCTTTTTTTGGAAGGTGCATTCCCATGCAGCATTTCACATCCACACATGGGTATACGCTTCCTGATTTTATTTATTTGCTCTTGTCCTCCTCCTTCTCCTCATCCTCATCCACCCACATAATTTTTTTAAAGGGTCTGTATGATGCATGCAAAAAATTTTTTTTATACAGTATGTACATGTATACCCCCCAGGGGAAAATGTTTTTCAGCCCATACACTTAGTGCATGGGCATTACAAGTATAGGAGACCCGTTCCTTTCTAATGGGAACATTTTTTTTATGCGGCCCTCCTCCACATCTCTTCCAAGGGGCATTGGAGTGCCTCCCAATTTTTGGTTGCCCTTGCATTCACTGCATAGGCCAACACTATGGGAGACCAACTTCCTAATAAAGGGAACATTTTTTATGAGGCCCTCTACGTCTCTTTCAAGGGGCATTGGAGTGCCTCACAATTTTTGGCAACTCTTGCATTCACTGCATAGGCCAACACTATGGGAGACCCACTTCCTAATAATGGGAACATTGTTTTCAGGAGGCAGTCTGACCTTCACGTCTCTTCCAAGGGGCATTGGAGTGCCTTTAAATTTTTAGCAACCCTTGCAGTCAGTACATAGGCAAACACAATGGACACCCACTTCCTAACAATGGGAACATTGTTTTCAGGAGGCCCTCTGACCTCCATGTCTCTTGCAAGGGGCATTGGAGTGCCTCCCAATTTTTGGCAATCCTTGAATTCACTGCATAGGCAAACAAAATTAGGAGACCCACTTCCTAATAATGGGAACATTTTTTTTCAGGAGGCCCTCCTCTATGTCTCTTCCAAGGGGCATTGGAGTAATTCTAAAAATGTTTCAGCCCTTGTATTCACTGCATAGGCAAACAGTATGGGAGACCCACTTCCTAATAATGGGAACATTGTTTTCAGGAGGCCCTCCTCTAAGTCTCTTCAAAGGGGTATTGGGGTGCGTCCAAATTTTCAAAGGGTTTTTGGGATGCGTCCAAATTTTCAAAGTGGTATTGGGTTGCGTCCAAATTTTGGGCAGACCTGCCACTCACTGCATACGCAATAACAGTATAGGAGACCCAATCTTTAGTAATGGGAACAACAAAGCATAGCTGGCTGATAACTCTCTAAGAATAGCGAGGACTGACTGCTGGCACTTTAAGAATAGTAAAGGCTGCCTGATGGCCCTATGAAAATAGGCTTTGTGACTTTCAGAGTCCCTCCTTCATAAGTGAAACAGGATTTGTCTGATCATGTCTTACACACCACATGGCCAGATAAGGTTGTAAAATGTTAAAATGAAATCTCTCGGTGAATGCATTTGTCACATTTGAAAGCAATGCAAAAGTGCAAACACGCATGAAAAACACTACGTGTGAACATAGTCCAAGGTGTGGAGGAGTATTTTTGTTTTGGGTTATTTATTTTGCCTTATATACAAGTCATTACTCTGGAAAGGATGTTCCTTAACATATTTCCCAGGAAAATCCATTTTGGTTTCTTTTTAGTATGTTTTATTGTGAGTCCGTAAAAGTGGCGTAATACCTCTGACAACATTGTTGACAGCAGTGACCTGGGAGTGAGAAATTCCTACAGGGGTCTTCCCCATGCTGTTCCCATGTCATTTGAGCACTGTTCCCATCGATTTGGGCAATTTTTAGGCCCTCTGCAGACCGCCGGGGGAAGCCGCCTGAAAAATGCTCGAGTTTCCCTTAGACTTACATTGGGCTCGTTGCTCGGGTCAAGCACCCGAGTATTCCAATGTGCTCGACCAGAGCAACGAGCACCCGAGCATTTTAGTGCTTGTCCATCACTAGCAAGGAGGCTTATTCGCCGTGCAAAGCTCCTCTGGGGAATTTAATATGCAAATTGCTTCTTCAGAGAAAAAAAGGACTTGAACTCTATAGCGCCACCGATTGAAAGCAGCAATCCTGCAAGTCACAATCGACCCTTTAACGAGTCGTGAAATATGACTTAGGATAATAGCTGAATGATGAGCGAATATCCTTGCCACTGATGGGTACTCGCCCGAGCATCTCACTCCTCGAGATGCTTGGCGCTCGCCGAGTATTTTCTGGTTGCTCGGGCGGGAGCTCTGGTCTCCTCCCAGCATGTTTTGCACTCTTTAGAGAGTCATTGAACATGCAGGAATTGCCTGCCACACACTGTAATGGCGTAGCCATGTTGGTTGTGGCATTACAGTGATTAACTGGACGCACAGTATCATCAGGTGTATATAAGACCGGACGCCGCAATGCTCATCACAGTCTACCCCGAAATCGGGGAGAGTAGGGAGAGGTGCTGCTGCGTCTGGGAGAGATTTTCTTGTTTAGAATTAGTATGGGTATTCCACAACATATATCTATATTATCCTTCTGAACTAACAGTCCTTCTGAGGACTAATCCAGGTGCATATAATCAGTGGTGATAGCAGGAATTAGGCAGGCAGGCAGTGTATGTGGCAGACTGCAGTGCATATAGCAAAAGGGTAAAATGAAGGTCCTATTAGTCTAGGTATTCCACTATATATATCACTATACATATATATATATATATATATGTGTGTATATATATATATATATATATATATATATATATATATATATACATATATACAGTACAGACCAAAAGTTTGGACACACCTTCTCATTTAAAGATTTTTCTGTATTTTCATGACTATGAAAATTGTACATTCACACTGAAGGCATCAAAACTATGAATTAACACATGTGGAATTATATACTTAACAAAAGAGTGTGAAACAACTGAAGATATGTCTTATATTCTAGGTTCTTCATAGTAGCCACCTTTTGCTTTGATGACTGCTTTGCACACTCTTGGCATTCTCTTGATGAGCTTCAAGAGGTAGTCACCACACATGGTCTTCCAACAATCTTGAAGGAGTTCCCAGAGATGCTTAGCACTTGTTGGCCCTTTTGCCTTCACTCTGCGGTCCAGCTCGCCCCAGACCATCTTGATTTGGTTCAGGTCTGGTGACTGTGGAGGCCATGTAATCTTTCGTAGCACCCCATCACTCTCCTTCTTGGTCATATAGCCCTTACACAGCCTGGAGGTGTGTTTGGGGTCATTGTCCTGTTGAAAAATAAATGATGGTCCAACTAAACGCAAACCGGATGGAATAGCATGCCACTGCAAGATGCTGTGGTAGCCATGCTGGTTCAGTATGCCTTCAATTTTGAATAAATCCCCAACAGTGTCACCAGAAAAGCACCCGCACACCATCACACCTCCTCCTCCATGTTTCACGGTGGGAACCAGGCATGTAGAGTCCATCTGTTCACCTTTTCTGCGTCGCACAAAGACACGGTGGTTGGAACCAAAGATCTCAAATTTGGAATCATCAGACCAAAGCACAGATTTCCACTGGTCTAATGTCCATTCCTTGTGTTCTTTAGCCCAAACTAGTCTCTTCTGCTTGTTGCCTGCCCTTAGCAGAGGTTTCCTAGCAGCTATTTTACCATGAAGGCCTGCTGTACAAAGTCTCCTCTTAACATTTGTTGAAGAGATGTGTCTGCTGCTAGAACCCTGTGTTGTATTGACCTGGTCTCTAATCTGAGCTGTTGTTAACCTGTGATTTCTGAGGCTGGTGACTCGGATAAACTTATCCTCAGAAGCAGAGGTGACTCTTGGTCTTCCTTTCCTGGGGCGGTCCTCAAGTGAGCCAGTTTCTTTGTAGCGATTGATGGTTTTTACAACTGCACTTCGGGACACTTTCAAAGTTTTCCCAATTTTTCGTACTGACTGACCTTCATTTCTTAAAGTAATGATGGTCACTCGTTTTTCTTTACTTTGCTGCTTTTTTCTTGCCATAATAAAAATTCTAACAGTCTATTCAGTAGGACTATCAGCTGTGTATCCACCTTACTTCTGCACATCACAACTGATGGTCCCAACCCCATTTATAAGGCAAGAAATCCCACTTATTAAACCTGACAGGGCACACCTGTGAAGTGAAAAACATTTCCGGTGACTACCTCTTGAAACTCATCAAGAGAATGCCAAGAGTGTGCAAAGCAGTCATCAAAGCAAAAGGTGGCTACTTTGAAGAACCTAGAATATAAGACATATTTTTCATTGTTTCACTCTTTTTTTGTTTAGTATATAATTCCACATGTGCTAATTCATAGTTTTGATGCCTTCAGTGTGAATATACAATTTTCATAGTGATGAAAATACAGAAAAATCTTTAAATGAGAAGGTGTGTCCAAACTTTTGGTCTGTACTGTATATCAGACCTGGCACCGCCTTGCTCGTCACAGTCTACTCCCGAATCAGGCATTGTAGGGAGAGGTGCTGCTGAGCAAGGGAGAGATTTGCTTGTTTCTTAGTTAGTGTAGGTATACCAGCATATATTATTCCCATATCCATCTCAACTAACAGTCCTTCTGAGGACTAATCCATCTGCATTGATATCAGTGCTAGGCAGGCAGGCAGTATATGTGGCAGACTGCAGTGCACATAGTAAGAGGGTCCATTCCAGTTCTATCTGCTGCTGGTGCTTTTACAGATATTTCTAGAAATAGCCCCAGGTGTCAGGTGCCAGGAATAATTTTTTTTGGATCTTAATCCTGTTATTTGCTTGTTTTTCTGCTCCATTTGCTTGTTGGCACTGCAGAATACAGCCAGATCCTTTCTATATTACAGCGCTAAAAAGCCATCTATTTAAAACTGTGGTTTGTCCGTCACACGGATCACATATAACTGCGTTGAAAATTCTGCCATTTCTGGCCTCCATTGAAATTTTGTTGAAGTGTGTTAGCGAAGTTATTGACACCAGTTCACTGTTAAAAATAGTTACCTACAGGCCAGCTACTTAAAACTGTTTTCCATCACATGTATCACATATCACTGCGGTTCAAATCCAGTCATTTGTAGTGAACCTGGAAAATATTGTCCTCCATTTAAAATGGGCAAGGCGCGTGTTAGGCATCAGTTTGGTGTTGGATTTGAAATGGGTCTAGGACTTTCTGTGGTTTCCCATTTCAGTCCAGCCAGGGCTGATGCTGCTCAGCATCACCATCAGCCCCAACACTGGGCTGATCCGCGAGCACTGTTCGTCTCCCAGGTATCTGTGCCTAGCAATGTTAAGCCTGGGTTGCAGAGTGAGACAGGGCTTGTGGAATCGAAGTCCAGGTTTTGCCGTACTGAGCATGTCCGTGACCTGGCGGATCATGATTGGTGGGTTGGCACCCACCTGACATGGTGACCTGGCACCGCCTGATTGGTTCAGGGGTAACGTCACCAATTGTGCGTCGGTGGGCAGGGCTTAATCTTTAAGAGGCCCACCCACAAAGATGGCGACGCGCTCAGATCATTTGAGCTGGCTGTATTTGGTGTGCATGCTTACTCTTGGGCTCCTCGAAGAGCCATAGCTTTAGACAGGCAGGTTAGAAAAAGTAGGCTGGTAGCTTCGCCTTGCACACTGGCTCTAACCAGGGGGTTCGCCTTACACCCCGAGCCGCCTGTGAGCTATATAGAGCGGGTTTGCTCAGTCCGATAGCTCGCCGGCTGAGTGCTCGAATACCTGGCGGGAATCACACCCGCACGCTAGCGCCGTCTCTTAGCGTAGCGCCTGTATCGAAGACAGGGCTACTGCTCCTAGTCCGGTCACACGTCTCCCTGCGGTTCTTGGAGATTGTGTGAAACCACTTTAGAGCCAATCCCCATAGCGTAGCGCCTGTATCAAAGACAGGGCTACTGCTTTTCCCACGGTCGCACGTCTCCCTGCGGTTCTTGGAGTTTGTGCGAACCGTCTTACCCTTCCGTGTGCTTTAACACAAAGGGCTAAGATTGTTGTTAGGTGCGTCACCGGTCGCTCTTCCTCTGTGCAGTTAACGGAGATAGAGCGCACCGCTTTACCCGTTTGTGTGTGAAGAAACACGGAAGTGTTTTACATTTAAGTTGTCGTTTGCCTTTCCACCCAGAAAATGTTTGGCAGCAGTCCTCTAGGCTGCATCGCGGACCCCGGGGTCGGTTGCGTTCCATTAAATAAAGTTGTCTGCGACCGCCCTCTTAACAGTATCTGAGCGCCCGGGTCTTGCCGAACATGGCCGACAACCAGCAACTGTAGCGTTACGTACAGCAACTGGAGGCCAGACTTAGAACTCTGGAACAAACTGCTCCAGTTGCTGATATCACTGCAGTAGCTTCCCAGGCGGCTACTCTAGCAGCCAATATTTTTAACTCGGCTGCAGTGAATTCTTGAACCATTGCAAGTGCCCCATTACCCCGGTTTGCTCTCCCGGAAAAAAATTCTGGGGATAGTAAACTCTGTAGGGGTTTTATTAATATATGCTCCATTCACTTGGAGATGATGGAGGCACGGTTCCCCTCCGAAATAGCCAAGGTGGGATATGTCATCTCATTGCTTTCTCACAGGGCTCTGGAGTGGGCTACTCCTCTATGGGAGCGGAATGACCCGGTGGTAGTAAATGCGGGTCTCTTCCTTAAGACCAAAAAAGTGTTTTCCTGGGTCCTCAGGTCACGCATGATATGGCTCTTAAGCTCCTTGCGTTGGTCCAGGGTTCGGCCACCGCCAGTCACTATGCCGTCCAGTTCAGAACTTTAGCGGCTGAACTGGATTGGTCTGAGCGGTCGCTTATCCCGGTGTTCTGGAAGGGTCTGGCTGGGCATATTAAAGATGCTTTATCTACCAGAGAGATTCCAACCTCCCTGGAGGAGTTAATATCTCTCCCTGACCGTATAGACTTACGTCATGCAGAACACAGGTTAGAGCTAGAGGTTGGCAGTCCCCAGTACCTGTTGGCACCTGGCGTCTTTAGACCCAAATCCAAGACCTTCGACCCGGAGCCTGAGGCTATGGATGTATCCCGGACTGAGTCTAGTCCCTCTCGTTCCCGTCCTGCACATCTCTTGGAGCACCCCGTAAATAAGGGTTCCAAGCAGCCGGTAAAAGGAGTAGGTCTTACCACCGTTGGTGGGGGTACATTCAATTCTGGGTTCTCTTCCTCCAAGTTATCATATAAGGTGATCTTGTCCTTCGGTAATTCTGCAGTTACTGCCAAGGCGTGGGTGGACTCTGGTTCTGAGGGCAATTTTTTATCATCTACATTTGCCCAGAGACATGCCATCTCTACTGAGCCACTCTCTAGTCCAATAAACATTAGTGTTGCCAATGGTTCACTCCTGGATGTGCAAATCACCCACCGGTCGATCCATCTCACCATGTCATTTCCTCAGGGCGACCGGGAGGTTATCTCTTTTCTTATTATCCCCGGTGGATTAGACGAGGTGTTGTTGGGTCTCCCCTGGTTAAGTTGTCATTCTCCACACATTGACTGGAAGTCGGGGAGAATTTCTTCCTGGAGTGGGAATTGTGCATCTCAGTGTTTGGGCAAATTCACCCGGAGGGTAGTCTCTGATCCTTCTATCATTGCGACATCCGGTACAGAGTCCTTGTCTGATTATGTCGCAAAGAACTCTCAGAAAGAGAGGGTGGCTGCAGTGTCCTCCAACCCGGTTCCGTCAGGGAGGACGTTTGTTTCCCCTAATCTACGGAGTATGGTGCTCTCCATGGCTCATGCCCCTAAGATCGGAGCTCACCTGGGGGTCAAATGTACCACTAAGTCCCTTATACGGTCCTATTGGTGGCCCCGGTGGCGCCAGGACGTCAAGGACTTTGTTCCCTCGTGTCCCGTCTGTGCGAGAGATAAATCTTGTCGCTACAGACCAGCGGGTCCTTCCTCCCGGTCACCCGTGAAGGACCCTACGAATAAAGAACCAGTTGTCACTGCTTCCCGTCCTAAAAGAGGGTACCCTGTACACCGGAGGGGTCACTGTTTCGTGAATCCTCCCTGTGACCCGCTGGACCACATCCTTGCCCCCCGGCTCATGGAGGAAAATGAGCATCAAGTAGAGGGGGATGATGTTAGGCGTCTGTCTGGTGCTGGATTTGAAATGGATCCAGGACCTTCTGTGGTCTCCCATTTCAGTCCAGCCAGGACTTATGCTGCTCAGCATCACCATCAGCCCCAACACCTAGCTGGTCTGCGAGCCCTGTTTGTCTCCCAAGTAGTTGTGACAAGCAATGTTAAGCCTGGGTTGCAGAGTGAGACAGGGCTTGTGGAATCTAAGTCCAGGTTTTGCCGTACTGAGCATGTCCGTGACCTGGCGGATCATGATTTGTGGGTTGGCACCCACCTGACCCGGTGACCTGGCACCGCCTGATTGGTTCACGGGTAACGTCACCAATAGCGCGTCGGTGGGCAGGGCTTAATCATTAAAAGGCCCACCCACAAAGATGAAGACGCGCTCAGATCGTTTGAGCTGGCTGTATTTGGTGTGCACGCTTACTCTTGGGCTCCTTGAAGAGCCATAGCTTTAGACAGGCAGGTTAGAAAAAGTAGGCAGGTAGCTTCGCCTTGCACACTGGCTCTAACCAGGGGGTTCGCTTTACACCCCGAGCCACCTGTGAGCTATATAGAGTGGGTTTGCTCAGTCCTGTAGCTCGCCGGCTGAGTGCTCGAATACCCGGCGGGAATCACACCCGCACGCTAGCGCCGTCTCTTAGCGTAGCGCCTGTATCGAAGACAGGGCTACTGCTCCTAGTCCGGTCACACATCTCCCTGCGGTTCTTGGAGATTGTGTGAAACCGCTTTAGCACCAATCCCCATAGCGTAGCGCCTGTATCAAAGACAGGGCTACTGCTTTTCCCACGGTCGCACGTCTCCCTGCGGTTCTTGGAGTTTGTGCGAACCGTCTTACCCTTCCATGTGCTTTAACACGAAGGGCTAAGATTGTTGTTAGGTGCGTCGCCGGTCGCTCTTCCTCCGTGCAGTTAACGGAGATAGAGCGCACCGCTTTACCCGTTCCTGTGTGAAGAAAGACGGAAGGGTTTTACATTTAAGTTGTCGTTTGCCTTTCCACTCGGAAAGTGTTCGGCAGCAGTCCTCTAGGCTGCATTGCAGACCCCGGGGTCGGTTGCGTTCCATTAAATAAAGTTGTCTGCAACCGCCCTCTTAACAGCGCGTGTGAAGGGACGAGGAAGTGGACGTGATGGTGTTGATAGTGCAGGCCGTGGGCTAGCTGAAATTGTCCCACAACAAACACCCACATCTTGTCGCTCAACCTTCCTGTCCCAATTAATAGGGGACTGCAGAATACCACTATTGAACACAGAGCAGTGTGAAAAGGTTATTGGTTAGATAGCAGATAATGCTTCCAGTCACTTAGCCACCACCACCACTCTGTCATCCACACGGTCAAGTCTCAGTAGCCGTGAGTCTGGACTGCATATTTCTCACCCTGATGCTCCTTCCTCCTACCATGCCGAGTGCCCGGAGACAACTGATCCCACACTTGGACACTCCAAAGAGCTTTTCACATTTCCATTTATAGATTCGGGCATCTCGCCCGGTCCACTTAAAAGCGGGGTAAGAGGAGATCGCATGTAGCGATGCCCAAATATTGGAGCAGCCACACTCACATGAAGACGATGGTGGGAAACTGTCACAAGAGGTGGATGATGATGAGACACAATTGTCAGGAGATGGACCATGGTGCAGAAGTGGAAGATAAGGTGGTGGATGATGAAGTCACTGAACCAACCTGGCAAGGTGACATGCAGAGAGAGGACAGCAGCATACAGGAGTAGGGAGGTGTAGCACCACAACAGGCAAGAACAAGCAGTGTGGAGGCCGCCGATAGAAGGCAGGCAACCGTTCCCCGTAACATGAACACGACGGAAGTTGCCAGTACAACTGTTAGGGCTTCCCGAGTCTGGTTGTTTTTAAAAGACTCTGCCGATAACCCCAAATAGGTCATTTGAGCCACCTGCCAGGCCAGCATCTGCAGGGGTATCAAAACTAGCAGCCTTACCACCACCAGCATGATCAGGAACATGGCAGCAAAGTATCCGACTAAGTGGGCTGAACCCAATGGTCCAGAAACAATGTCTGTGGGTGACACCACTGCTTTTTCCGCTGTTGTGCGTGCATGACAATTAACTGTTCATGGCGCATTCCAATATGCCTCCTGCCCTGCACCTGTTGTTGAAGACTCTCAACTAGCACCATCAACAAGCACGTCCATGTCCATTTCCCAGTGCAGCGTTCAGTTGCCCTACCCCAGTCCTTGAAACCAAGTTCAAATGCGCAGCTAATGTCCCACAGGCCCCACTACTAAATTCACAAATTTTGCATCTGCTTGCGCTCGAAATTTTGCCTTTTAGGCTCGTGGAGATGGAAGCTTTCCACAACCTGATGGCGGCGGCCGTCCCTCAGTACTCGGTCCCCAGCCGCCACTATTTCTCCCAGTGTGCCGTCCCCACATTACACGAGCACGTGTCCCACAACATTAGCCATGCCCTCAACAACGCAGTTACTGGGAAAGTCCACCTAACCACGGATACGTGGACAAGTGGTTGTGGGCAGGGACGGTACATCTCGCTGACGGCACACTAGGTTGACATAGTGGAAGCCGGGACCCAGTTAGACCTTGGGACGGAACACGTCCTCCCAACGCCGAGGATTGCGGGCTCTAGGTCAATCAGAGTTGCCCCCACATTCTATAGTTCCTGCACCTTCTCCTCCTCTTCAGCATCCATCTCCGAAATGACACATCAGTTGCAAGCTGCATGCACTGCAGCACTGCCTTAGGCTGTGCTGAAGCTAATATGCTTAGGTGACAAACCACACAACGGTAAAGAGTTGTGGACAGCTCTGAAAGAGCAGGCAGATCTGTGTCTGATACCGCTGAACCTACAGCCAGGCATGGTCGTGTGTGACTATGGCAGGAACCTGGTGGCGGCTCTGAGGCAAGGCAAGCTAACACACGTACCATGCCTGGCCCATGTGCTTAACCTCGTGGTTCAGCGGTTTCTCAAAATCTACCTGGAGCTGCTGGATCTGCGTGTCAAAGTACGCTGCCTGTGTGCCCATTTTTGAAAGTCGCCTACAGCTTCCACCACACTTGCCATATTTCAGCAGCTTTTTCAGCTTCTGGCTCACAGACTGGTGTGTGATGTCCCAATGTGTTGGAACTCTACATTGCAGATGTTGGGAAGGATTTGTGAGCAGAAGAGAGAAGTTGTTAACTACCAGCATCAACAAGGCTGTCGTTATTCGGTTCAGACTCCACACATAAGACCTCAGAAGTCGACATGGATGTAAGACATATGTACCATCCTCCAAAACTTTGAGGACTCCACCAAGATGGTGAGCGGCGATTACGGAATAATTAGCATCACCATCCCGCTTCTCTGTCTTCTGAAACGCTCTCTGCTCACAATCAAAGAGGATGCATTGCAGGCAGAGAATGATGAGATGGAGCAAGGAACCATACAGGGTGATTACACGCAGCCCAGCCTCATCTCATCCCAATGTGGATTGGGTGACAACGAGGAAGAGGAAGAGGAGCTAGTTTCATGTGCTATAGATGGTAGTACCTTCACAACTGTCATACCGTCTGTTCAGCGTGGAAGACCTGAGGACAGAGAGGAAGAGGAGAAGAGCATGGTCAGTCATCCTCTTCATGAGGAAAGGGAAGTCTTGCCTGTTAGCAGTCTGGCACGCATGGCTAAGTTAATGTTACACTGCCTTTTCAATGACCATAGCGTTCTTCAAATTTTGGGTGACAGTTATTACTGGTTGGTGACACTTCTAGACCCACGCTAAAAGGAGAACGTTCTATCTCTTGTTCCCGAGGCGGACAGGTCTACTAAAATGGGGTAGTACCAGAAGGCCTTTGTTAATTATTTAAAAAATTCCCACTTAAAACGCTGGAGGCAGAGGTCACAGTTCGTTGGACAACCAAGGATTACAGGCGAGAGAGACACAACTCCAATCCAGCAGAAGCAGGGGAACACTGTCAAAGTCCTGGGACAGTTTTCAGACCCTCCCATCACACAGGCCCTGAGGCACGTGGTACTCTCACAAGGAATGCAAAGTTTTGGAAGATGGTGAGGAAGTACCTTGCCGACCGTACCAACATTCCCTGTGATTCCTCTGCGCCTTATAATTACTGGGTATCCAAGCTGGACACGTGGAATGAACTGGCTCTCTACTCCTTGGAGGTCATGGCCTGCCCTGTCGATAGCGTTTTATCAGAGCGGGTTTTTAGTGCCATCGGTGGAATTAGTGCTTTTGGTGGAATAACCGATAGGCGCATCCACTGTAGGTGGAATTTAGTGCCGTCGGAGGAATAACCAATTGGTGCATCCGCCTGTCAACTGAAAATACTGACAGGCTGACTCTTATAAAAATGAACAAGGGTTGGATTGGACCAGACTTCTCAACACCACCTAATGATAGCAGCGTAACCTAAACTGAAAAACAATGTCTATTTTTGGGAGGTCTAATTCTATTCCCATGCACCTCTGTCTTCACACCCAGACATGGGTATACGCTTCCTGATTTTGTCAATTTGCTCTTGTCCTCCTCCTTCTCCTCATCCTCCATCACCATATCATTCATCACATAATCTACCATATCACCACCTCTACCTGTCTTGCAAGGGGCATTAGAGTTCCTCCAAATTTTTGTCAGCTTTTACATTCACTGTATAGGAAAACACTATGGGAAACCAACTTCCTAATAATAGGAACATTGTTTTTCGGAGGCTCTCCGACCTCTACGTCTCTTCCAAGGGGAACTGGAGTGCCTCCAAATTTTTGGCAGCCCATGTAGTCACTACATACGCAATAACAGTATAGGAGACCCACTCGTTAATAATGGGAACAACAAAGCATAGCCGGCTGATGGCTCTCTAACAATAGTGAAGGCCCACTGCTGGCCCTTTAAGAATAGTAAGGGCCGCCTGATGGCCCTATAAAAATAGGCTTTGTGACTTTCAGAGCCCTTCCATCATGAATGAAACCGGAAGTGTCTGATGATGTGTCACACACCACATGGCCAGATAAGGTTGTAAAATATTAAAATGACATTTACCAGTGAATGCATTTGTCTTGGCTGAAAACAATTCAAAAGTGCAAAAATGCATCAAAAACGCTACGTGTCAACATAGCCCAAGGTGTGGAGGAGCATTTTTGTTTTTGGTTATTTGTTTTGCCTTATATACAAGTCATTATCCTGGAAAGGATGTTGCTTAACATATTTCCCAGGAAAATCCATTTTAGTTTCATTTTTGTACGATTTATTCTGAGTCCGTAAAAGTGGCATAATACATCCGACAACTTTGTTGACAGCATTGACCTGGGAGTTAGAAATGCTTCCAGGGGTCTTCCCCATGCTGTTCCTATTTAATTTGAGCACTGTTCCCATCAATTTGGGCAATTTTTAGGCCCTCTGCAGACCGCCGGGAGGGATCCGCCTGAAAAATGCTTGAGTTTCCCATAGACTTAAATTGGGCTCGTTCCTCGGGTCGAGCACCCGAGCATTCCAATTTAGTTGACCTGAGCATCAAGCACCCGAGCATTTTAGTGCTTGCCCATCACCACTGATCACCGCTGCTCCAGCAGCAATATGTATATTACCGTGGTCACTGCCCGTCAGCAGGTTTTCTGTCTGTCACTATTACACTGGTCTTTGCTCTTTTTGGAGGGTTTTCACTCCAATCAGAGCACATACCTTTGTGACAATGACAATGAAGTTGTAGACAGGAAGGGAAAAATCTTCTAATAAAGTAGCAATATGCCCCTAGGAGCAGAATGCAGTTACTCCATGACACTAAACGTGGCTTCTGTTTTGAACAGTGAGACCATGCTGCTCAGCGTGATACAGGGAGCATAAGAACAGGCCGCTAGTGAAAACTATCTGATGACTCAACTTATTCGATGCCAAATACTTTGATTTCTAATCTATGCAATAGAGAGGAGAAAGTAAAGAAACAATAAATACAACAGCTTATTGTGCTCAGCAGCCACTATTACATTGCATATCCAGTTCAACATATAAAATTTGCTGAAAGGTCTTATGTATGTTCTTTAAGAATCCATCAGTGGCTCATTCTGACAGTCGAATAGGACAGTTTGTAACTCATTTTTATTTGTCTTTCTTTGAGCTTATTTCAGCTGATTTATGGCCACCCTCAAAAAAAGGGTAGATGGACAGGGAACCAAAGAGCCGTACAAGCCAAATGGTGAAAAATTTGCAGTGAAACCAAAAATCCAAAAATTATTTAGAGGTAAAAACACTTGTATTTAGTAAAAAAAAAAAAACATTGTGCTGAAAGGTGTCCAACCCCTATAACAAAAGTCCCCACTTTTCTAAAATGTCAATGCATACTAAGCAGCTTGCATGAGATTGTGCAGCAATGGCGGTGTCAGACACAGAGATGTTGTACATGATTTACTATCATGTTTGCCTTACTGATTGCTGTGTATACAGCGTTGTGCATATACAGTAGATTAGGTAGCACTGACAATGCAGCCACCTCTGGACCCAGCATTCATGTGATTGCTGTATATACCGAGAGCAGGAGCTGCTGGGTCTTATGAGAGAACCTGTCAGCTTTGCAATGCAGACTGGAAGCTGAACTTGGGGTTAATATACCAACCCCCATAGCAGAGGAGGTCAACAAGAACAATGTATTAATATGTTCAAATGCCTCCCTTATTCTACACAGTGTATAGAATTTAATGACAAAAAATCAAGAAAAAAAAATTAACGAGCCAAAAAAATATACATTTCTAGTCTGTATCGCTGTTTTTCACCCCACAAAAAAAATCTATAATATATAAATAATTTCTGGATAAAGGAGAAAATAATTTAAAATAATTTTAGAGGTCCCTTGTGGTCATATTTCTTTTTAAATATGAAAAAATAGACTCATATTTTACATCTCCAAATACCATAACAAATTAATATAAAAACTGCATATAAATAAATCTCCATGTTTAATGAAAAAAGAAGCAAAAAACTATTTGAATAATCGAACAAGAATTTTTTTAGAGCAGTTAAAAGTGTATGAACAATAAAATCTGAAAATTTGCTTGCTTTGAATAGGTAAAATGGTCCAGTTCGGCGCTGTTTAATTACCTGTTGTATTTTTTTATATATATAATTATGCACACCCAAAAAAAGACTAAGTAAGAAATGTTAGTTATATGCCTAACCAACAGCTGCAAATGGATGCAGTATTGATGTGGCATGTTTATGTGGCAAATTAGACTAATATAACAGGTGTGCAAAAATATATAGATTGTTTTTCGCACACTTTGCGAGGCAGTCACAGAAATATTTATTTTTTCTTTAAGCAATATTGGTGATCTCCTCCTGCATAAAAACAAAAAATGTGTAATAGAAATGCAGTAACAGTACTGTGATCTATCACTGCAAGCTGCCATATCTCACACACGTATACACTAATCTTCTTCACTTCTGTGCTACAACACATATTGTTTGTAGAATTTGTTAATTGTTTTATGGCTTATTCTACTTATTTTTAAGGCTAAGCCCTGAGCTGTAACATTCTTTCAATATCCAGATTCACAACAAAATGCCTGTTGCCTTCTCTGCTTCTGCTTGGAGCTCTGCTATTCCATGTGATGTGATAACAGTAAGGCATGACTGCACAACATGTGGCCCACCAAAGGTTTTCCTGCTACTCTCGGAGCCATCCAAATGTAATTGGGTCTTTCAAATGTGAATACATTTGAATACTGCGACATCGGGACTGGGGCAGATTTGGCGAGATTCTGCTCAGTTTCTTCTCCCAAAACTCAGTGTAAGTTAGCGTATGCTCACACTTATCTTTTAGAACAGAAGCTGCACAAAATCTCTCCAAATCCTCCTCAAGTACTCAAAACTTGGTTATGGTGATGTATTAATGTACTGATGGTGGTTCTGGTAATGCATTCATGTAAGTACTCCTTTAAATTTTTTGCTGCCCTTGGGATTGGCTTAGTATCGCATTGCAGCCTTTGGACCAAAAAATGTTTTGCACATCTGCTGTAAGGTATTATGCAGAAGCCCGTCCGGCATGTCCAAGGTCAAGTGAGCTTTCTCTGACTGACATAAATGTCTGTAATGTGTAATATCGTGATGGCCATATTGGCAATTTGCTCAGAGAGAATCATTAATTGTTAATATTCACTGGGTTCAAATATTGATATAAGAAATAAAAATACTGCATTTATAGAAAGCAAAAAAATTACTTATAGTATAATTGAGTGCATATTTTACAGGTAAGTGGAATCCTCATCTACTTTAAAAGCAAGCAAGAAAAGACAAGTTAGCACTCACTGCAGTCAAGCAAATAGATATACAACAACAGTGAAATGTCCAGCACAAAGATGGTGCTCAACAGTTCTATCAACCATTAAAATCCAGAACACACACTAAACACTGGAAATCCTATCAATAATTTTAATGGACAAGGAGAAGAGCCTTGAGAAAGCACCAAATGAGTGTAAAACAGCTTTGGGATGACTTTTATCTGGTTTGTGGCACTGATAATGTTTCTCCTTGCCTAATCTGATTATGGATTGAACTTGCAATATTTGGTGAATGAAGTGAATTTTCTCTAATAATTGAAATTTGAAATCCTCATCTCATACTCCACTGTAACTTTAGATGAAGGATGCAGACAGATCCAGGTCGCGAGGTTATGTTTTGATATAAATGATGTTTTACTATTAAGAAAAGTAAAAATAATAAACATATTACTGATAATACTTTGAATGATAAAAGAGTCTTAAATCATTTTATTTTCTGTAATTACTTATCTAAAATTTGGGGCTAAATCCATGCTTTAATGGAATTGTCACTTTAATTTAAAACACCTGTGCGTACACCACTTGGTGATTTTTTTGAGGGGCATGGTTTCCAAAATTAGTGTGTTCTGTGGTTCTAGCACCTCATAGGTTATACAAGTTTAATACTGTGTCCAATATCTATTTAAGCCAAATTTGTGCAACAAAAATAAAATAGTGCTCAGCCATGTACAGTGGAATGTAAAAGTTTGGGCACCCTTGGTCAAAATTACTGTTAATGTGAACTGTTAAGAAAATTGAAGATGAAATAATCTCTAAAAGGCATAAAGTTAAAGACGCACATTTCCTTTGTATTTAAGGCAGACATATAAATATATACTGTATATACACTGCTCAAAAAAATAAAGGGAACACTTAAACAACAGAATATAACTCCAAGTAAATCAAACTTCTGTGAAATCAAACTGTCCACTTAGGAAGCAACATTGATTGATAATTTCACATGCAGATGGAATAGAAAATATATGGAAATTATTGGCAATTATCAAGATACACTCAATAAAGGAGTGGTTCTGCAGGTGGGGACCACAGACCACATCTCAGTACCAATGCTTTCTGGCTGATGTTTTGGTCACTTTTGAATGTTGGTTGTGCTTTCACACTCGTGGTAGCATGAGACTGACTCTACAACCCACAGAAGTTGCTCAGGTAGTGCAGCTCATCCAGGGTGGAACATCAATGCGAGCTGTGGCAAGAAGGTTTGCTGTGTCTGTCAGCGTAGCGTCCAGAGGCTGGAGGTGCTACCAGTAGACAGGCCAGTACACGAGGAGATGTGAAGGGGGCCATAGGAGGGCAACAACCCAGCAGCAGGACGGCTACCTCCGCCTTTGTGCAAGGAGGAACAGGAGGAGTACTGCCAGAGCCTTGCAAAATGACGTCCAGCAGGCCACAAATGTGCATGTGTTTGCACAAACGGTTAGAAACCAACTCCATGAGGGTGGTAAGGGGGCCCGACATCCACAGATGGGGGTTGTGCTCACAGCCCAACACCGTGCAGGACACTTGGCATTTGCCACAGAACACCAGGATTGACAAAGTTGCCACTGGCACCCTGTGATCTTCACAGATGAAAGCAGGTTCACACTGAACACATGTGACAGACGTGACAGAGTCTGGAAATGCCGTGGAGAGGGATCTGCTGCCTGCAACATCCTTCAACATGACCGGTTTGGCAGTGGGTCAGTAATGGTGTGGTGAGGCATTTCTTTGGAGGGCCGCACAGCCCTCCATGTGCTCGCCAGAGGTAGCCTGACTGCCATTAGGTACCGAGATGAGATCCTCAAACCCCTTGTGAGACCATATGCTGGTGCGGTTGGCCCTGGTTTCCTCCTAATGCAGGACAATGCCAGACCTCATGTGGCTGGAGTGTGTCAACAGTCCCTGCAAGATGAAGGCATTGAATCTATGGACTGGCCCGACCGTTCCCCAGACCTGAATCCGATTGAGCACATCTGGGACATCATGTCTCCCTCCACCCACCAACGTCACGTTGCACCACAGACTGTCCAGGAGTTAGCGGATGGTTTAATCCAGGTCTGGGAGGAAATCCCACAGGAGACCATCCGCAACCTCATCAGGAGCATGCTCAGGCATTGTAGGGAGGTCACACAGGCACGTGGAGGCCACACACAGTACTGAACCTCATTTTGACATGTTTTAAGGATATTACATCAAAGTTGGATCAGTCTGTAGTGTGTTTTTCCACTTTAATTGTGGAGGTGACTCCAAATCCAGGCCTCCATTGGTTAATGAAATTGATTTCCATGGATGATTTTTGTGTGATTTTGTTGTCAGCACATTCAATTTTGTACAGAACAAAGTATTCAATGAAAATATTTCATTCATTCAGATATAGGATGTGTTATTTGATTGTTCCCTTTACTTTTTTGAGCAGTGTATATACAGTGGTGGCCAAAAGTATTGGCACCCCTGCAATTCTGTCAGATAATACTCAGTTTCTTCCTGAAAATGATTGCAACCACAAATTCTTTGGTATTATTATCTTCATATAATTTGCTTGCAAGGAAAAAACACAAAAGAGAATGAAGCAAAAATCAAATCATTGATCATTTCACACAAAACTCCAAAAATGGGCCAGACAAAAGTATTGGCATTGGCACCCTCAGCCTAATACTTAGTTGCACAACCTTTAGCCAAAATAACTGCGAACAACCGCTTCCGGTAACCATCAATGAGTTTCTTACAATGCTCTGCTGGAATTGTAGACCATTCTTCTTTGCAAACTGCTCCAAGTCCCTGATATTTGAAGGGTGCCTTCTCCAAACTGCCATTTTGAGATCTCTCCACAGGTGTTGTATGGGATTCAGGTCTGGGCTCATTGCTGGCCACCTTAGAAGTCTCCAGTGCTTTCTCTCAAACCATTTTATAGTGCTTTTGGAAGTGTGTTTTGGGTCATTGTCCTGCTGGAAGACCCATGACCTCTGAGGGAGACCAAGCTTTCTCACACTGGGCCCTACATTATGCTGCAAAATTTGTTGGTAGTCTTCAGACTTCATAATGCCATGCACACGGTCAAGCAGTCCATTGCCAGAGGCAGCAAAGCAACCCCAAAACATGAGGGAACGTCCACCATGTTTGACTGTAGGGACCGTGTTCTTTTCTTTGAATGCCTCTTTTTTTTTCCTGAACACTCTATGTTGATGCTTTTTGCCAAAAAGATCTACTTTTGTCTCATCTGACCAGAGAACATTCTTCCAAAACGTTTTAGGTTTTCTCAGGTAAGTTTTGGCAAACTCCAGCCTGGCTTTTTTATGTCTCGGGGTAAGAAGTGGGGTCTTCCTGGGTATCCTACCATACTGTCCCTTTTCATTCAGACGCCGACGGATAGTACGGGTTGACACTGTTGTACCCTCGGACTGCAGGGCAGCTTGAACTTGTTTGGATGTTAGTCGAGGTTCTTTATCCACCATCCGCACAATCTTGCATTGAAATTTCTCATGAATTTTTCTTTTCCGTCCACATCTAGGGAGGTTAGCCACAGTGCCATGGGCTTTAAAGTTCTTGATGACACTGCGCACAGAAGACACAGGAACATTCAGGTCTTTGGAGATGGACTTGTAGCCTTGAGATTGCTCATGCTTCCTCACAATTTGGTTTCTCAAGTCCTCAGACACTTCTTTGGTCTTCTTTCTTTTCTCCATGCTCAATGTGGTACACACAAGGACACAGGACAGAGGTTGAGTCAACTTTAATCCATGTTAACTGGCTGCAAGTGTGATTTAGTTATTGCCAACACCTGTTAGGTGCCACAGGTAAGTTACAGGTGCTGTTAATTACACGAATTAGAGAAGCATCACATGATTTTTCAAACAGTGGCAATACTTTTGTCCACCCCCTTTTTTAAGTTTGGTGTGGAATTGTATCCAATTTTGCTTTAGGACAATTCTTTTTGTGTTTTTTCATTGAAGACAAATTAAATGAAGATAATAATACCAAAGAATTTGTGATTGCAATCATTTTCAGAAAGAAACAGTATTATCTGACAGAATTGCAGGGGTGCCAATACTTTTGGCCACTACTGTATATATGTATATATATATATATATATATATATATATATATATATATATATACACATATATATACACAGTGAAAGAAATAATTATTTGATCCCTTGCTGTTTTTGTAAGTTTGCCCACTGACAAAGACATGAACAGTCTATAATTTTAATGGTAGGTTAATTTTAACATTGAAAGATAGAATATCCAAAAAAAATCAAGAAAATCACATGGTATAAATTTATTTGCATTTTGCAGTGTGAAATAAGTATTTGATTCCTCTGGCAAACAACACTTAATACTTGGTGGCAAAACCCTTGTTGGCAAGCACAACAGTCAGACGTTTTTTGGTTGCGCACATGTCAGGAGGAATTTTGATCCACTCTTCTTTGCAGATCATCTCTAAATCATTCAAATTTTTAGGCTGTTGCTTGGCAACTCGGAGCTTCAACTCCCTCCATAAGTTTTCTATGGAATTAAGATCTGGAGACTGGCTAGGCCACTCCATGACCTTAAAGTGCTTCTTTTTTAGCCACTCCTTTGTTGCCTTGGCTGTATGTTTTGGGTCATTATCTTGCTGGAAGACCAAGCCATGACCCATTTTTAATCTCCTGGCGGAGGGAAGGAGGTACATGGTACATGCCTCCATTCATTCTCCAATTGATGTAGTGAAGTAGTCCTGTGCCCTTAGCAGAGAAACACCCACAAAAAACTTAAGGTTTCCACTTCTATGCTTGACAGTGGGGATGGTGTTCTTTGGTCATAGGCAGCATTTCAATTCCTCCAAACACGGCGAGTTGAGTTAATGCCAAAGAGCTCAATTTTTGTCTCATCTGACCATAGCACCTTCTCCCAATAACTCACAGAATCATCCAGGTGTTCATTGGTAAACTTCAGACAGGCCTGCACATGTGTCTTCTTGAGCAGGGGGACCTTGCGGGCACTGCAGGATTTTAAACCTTTAAGGCGTAATGTGTTACCAATGTTTTTTTTGGTGACTGTGGTCCCAGCTGCCTTGAGATCATTAACAAGTGCCCTCCGTGTAGTATTAGGTTGATCTCTCACCTTCCTCATGATCAAGGATACCCCACGAGGTGAGATTTTGCATGGTGCCCCAGATCGATGCCGATTGACAGTAATTTTATATTTCTTCCATTTTCTTACTATTGCACCAACAGTTGTCTCCTTCTCACCCAGTGTCTTGCTTATAATTTTGTAGCCAATTCCAGCTTTGTGCAGGTCTATGATCTTGTCCCTGACATCCTTAGAAAGCTCTTTGTTCTGGCCCATGTTGTAGAGGTTAGAGTCTGACTGATTAATTGAGTCTGTGGACAGGAGTCTTTTATATATGTGACTATGTAAACAGCTGTCTTTAATGCAGGTAACAAGTTGATTAGGAGTGTCAAACTGGTCTTTAGGAGCCAGACCTCATAATGGTTTTTAGGGGATCAAATACTTATTTCTCATTGCAAAATGCAAATAAATATATCTAATTTATACAATGTGATTTTCTTGATTTTTTTGGATATTCTATCTCTCAATGTTAAAATTAACCTACCCTTAAAATTAAAGACTGTTCAAAATGTTATAAACTTACAAAAACAGCCAAATAATTATTTCCTGCACTATATACTGTACACTGCTCAAAAAAATAAAGGGAACACTTAAACAACAGACTATAACTCCAAGTAAATCAAACTTCTGTGAAATCAAACTGTCCACTTAGGAAGCAACACTGATTGACAATCAATTTCACATGCTGTTGTGCAAATGGAATAGACAATAGATGGAAATTATTGGCTATTATCAAGACAGCCTCAATAAAGTAGTGGTTCTGCAGGTGGAGACCACAGACCACATCTCAGTACCAATGCTTTCTGGCTCATGTTTTGGTCACTTTTGAATGTTGGTTGTGCTTTCACACTCGTGGTAGCATGAGACGGACTCTACAACCCACAGAAATTGCTCAGCTAGTGCAGCTCATCCAGGGTGGAACATCAATACGAGCTGTGGCAAGAAGGTTTGCTGTGTCTATCAGCGTAGTGTCCAGAGGCTGGAGGTGCTACCAGTAGACAGGCAAGTACTCGAGGAGACGTGAAGGGGGCCGTAGGAGGGCAACAACGCAGCAGCAGGACGGCTACCTCCGCCTTTGTGCAAGGAGGAACAGGAGGAGCACTGCCAGAGCCCTGCAGAATGCCCTCCAGCAGTCCACAAATGTGCATGTGTCTGCACAAATGGTTAGAAATCGACTCCATGAGGGTGGTAATCGGGCCCGACATCCACAGATGGGGGTTGTGCTCACAGCCCAAAACCGTGCAGGACGCTTGGAATTTGCCACAGAACACCAGGATTGGCAAAGTCGCCACTGGCACCCTGTGCTCTTCACAGATGAAAGCAGGTTCACACTGAGCACATGTGACAGATGTGACAGAGTCTGGAGACTCCATGGAGAGCAATCTGCTGCCTGCAACATCCTTCAGCATGACCGGTTTGGCAGTGGGTCAGTAATGGTGTGGGGTGGAATTTTTTTGGAGGGCCGCACAGCCCTCCATGTGCTCGCCACAGGTAGCCTGACTGCCATTAGGTACCGAGATGAGATCCTCAGACCCCTTGTGAGACCATATGCAGGTGCCGCTGGCCCTGGGTTCCTCTTAATGCAGGACAATTCCAGATCTCATGTTGCTGGAGTGTGTCAGCAGTTCCTGCAAGATGAAGGCATTGAAGCTATGGACTGGCCCTCTTGTTCCCCAAACCTGAATCTGATTGAGCACATCTGGGACATCATTTCTCGCTCCATCCACCAATGTCACGTTGCATCACAGACTGTCCAGGAGTTGGCAGATGCTTTAGTCCAGGTCTGGGAGGAGATCCCACAGGAGACCATCCGGAATTTCATCAGGAGAATGCCCAGACATTGTAGGGAGGTCATACAGGCACGTGGAGGCCACACACAGTACTGAACCTCATTTTGACATGTTTTAAGGACATTACATCAAAGTTGGGTCAGCCTGTAGTGTGTTTTTCCACTTTAATTTTGGGGGTGACTCCAAATCCAGACCTCCATTGGTTAATAAATTTGATTTCCATTGATGATTTTTGTGTGATTTTGTTGTCAGCACATTCAACTTTGTACAGAACAAAGTATTCATTCATTCAGATCTAGGATGTATTATTTGAGTGTTCCCTTTATTTTTTTGAGCAGTGCAGTGTATATATATATATATACAGTACAGACCAAAAGTTTGGACACACCTTCTCATTTAAAGATTTTTCTGTATTTTCATGACTTTGAAAATTGTACATTCACACTGAGGGCATCAAAACTATGAATTAACACATGTGGAATTATATACTTAACAAAAAAGTGTGAAATAACTGAAAATATGTCTTATATTTTAGGTTCTTTAAAGTAGCCGCCTTTTGCTTTGATGACTGCTTTGCACTCTCTTGGCATTCTGTTGATAAGCTTGAAGTGGTAGTCACCGGAAATGGTCTGCCAACAATCTTGAATGAGTTCCCAGAGATGCTTAACACTTGTTGGCCCTTTTGCCTTCACTCTGCGGTCCAGCTCACCCCAAACCATCTCGATTGGGTTTAGGTCTGGCGACTGTGGAGGCCAGGTTATAGCACCTCATAGCACCTGGCGTAGCACCTCATCACTCTCTTTCTTCGTCAAATGGCCCTCACACAGTCTGGAGGTGTGTTTGGGGTCATTGTCCTGTTGAAAAATAAATGATGGTCCAACTAAACGCAAACCGGATGGAATAGCATGCCGCTGCAAGATGCTGTGGTAGCCATGCTGGTTCAGTATGCCTTCAATTTTGAATAAATCCCCAACAGTGTCACCAGAAAAGCACCCCCACACCATCACACCTCCTCCTCCATGCTTCACGGAAGGGACCAGGCATGTAGAGTCCATCCGTTCACCTTTTCTGCGTCGCACAAAGACACGGTGGTTGGACCCAAAGATCTCAAATTTGGACTCATCAGACCAAAGCACAGATTTACACTGGTCTAATGTCCATTCCTTGTGTTCTTTAGCCCAAACAAGTCTCTTCTGCTTGTTGCCTGTCCTTAGCAGTGGTTTCCTAGCAGCTATTTTACCATGAAGGCCTGCTGCACACAGTCTCGTCTACACAGTTGTTGTAGAGATGTGTCTGCTGCTAGAACCCTGTGTGGCATTGACCTGGTCTCTAACCTGCGATTTCTGAGGCTGGTGACTCGGATAAACTTATCCTCAGAAGCAGAGGTGACTCTTAGTCTTCCTTTCCAGGGGCGGTCCTCATGAGAGCAAGTTTCTTTGTAGCGCTTCAGGACACTTTCAAAGTTTGCCCAATTTTTCGGACTGACTGATCCTCATTTCTTAAAGTAATGATGGCCACTCGTTTTTCTTTACTTTGCTGCTTTTTTCTTGCCATAATACAAATTCTAACAGTCTATTCAGTAGAACTATCAGCTGTGTATCCACCTGACTTTTGCACAACACAACTGATGGTCCCATCCCCATTTATAAGGCAAGAAATCCCACTTTTTAAACTTGACAGGGTACACCAGTGAGGTGAAAACCATTTCCGGTCTCTAGCTCTTGAAGCTCATCAAGAGAATGCCTAGAGTGTGCAAAGCAGTCATCAAAGCAAAAGGTGGCTACTTTGAAGAACCTAGAATACATAGTTACATAGTTTATAAGGCCGAAAAAAGACAAGCGTCCATCCAGTTCAGCATATTTCTTGTGCACTGCAGCTATTCCGCAGCACTGATCCAGGGGAAGGTAAAAAAAAAACCATGCGTTATAGGCAAATTTACATCATTGAGGAAAAATTCACTTCCCGACTCCAATCTGGCAGTCAGATTAAGTCCCTGGATTAATTAACTATCGCTAAGCATAAGATGTAATTTTATTGTTCTCAAGAAAGGCGTCCAGGCCTCTCTTGAACTCATTAAGTGAGTTGGACATCACCACTTCCTCTCCCAGAGAGTTCCAGAGTCTCACGGCTCTGACCGTAAAGAATCCCCTTGAATGCTGGTGCAGGAACCTCCTTTCCTCCAGATGCATAGTGTGCCCCCTCGTCTTTGTCACCATCCTTGGTATAAACAGGTCATGGGAGAGATCTCTGTACTGCCCCCTGATGTATTTATACATGTTTATGAGGTCTCCCCTAAGCCTTTTCTTTTCCAACGTAAATAGGCCTAATTTTGACAACCTCTCTGGGTATTCTAGTCCCTCCATTCCCTTTATTACCTTAGTCACCCTCCTTTGTATCCTCTCTAGCTCCAATATGTCTTTCCTGAGCACCGGAGCCCAGAACTGTGCACAATATTCTAAGTGCGGCCTTACCAGTGCTTTATACAGAGGAAGAACAATGTTCTCATCATATGCCCCTATTCCTCTTCTGATGCATGCCATGACTCTATTTGCCTTCGCAGCTGCTGCCTGACACTGGGCACTCCAATTTAATTTGCTGTTAACCAAGACGCCTAGGTCCTTCTACATGTCAGATTTCCCCAACGGTTTTCCATTTAATATGTATGGGTGACTGCTGTTTTTCTTTCCCATGTGCATGACCTTACATTTATCAGCATTGAACCCCATTTGCCATTTTTTGGCCCAACTCCCCAATTTATCTAAATCCTCCTGTAGCTGTGCCCTATCCTCATCTGTATTAACTACTTTACAAAGTTTAGTATCATCTGCAAATATTGCTATTTTACTATGCAACCCTTCCACTAGATCATTAATAAATATATTAAATAATATAGGGCCCAAGACAGACCCTTGAGGCACCCCGCTAGTAACCCTGACACACCCTGAGCTTACTCCATTGATAACCACCCTCTGCTTTCTATCACTCAGCCAGCTATTTACCCACTTGCACACATTATCCCCCAGACCAAGCATTCTCATTTTATATACCAACCTTTTGTGCGGCACGGTATCAAACGCTTTGGAGAAGTCAAGGTATACAACATCCACGGACTCTCCCCGGTCCAGCTGTGAGCTCACCTCCTCGTAGAAGGCGATCAGGTTTGTTTGGCAGGAGCGATCCCTCATGAATCCATGTTGATATGGAGTTAGACAGTTATTATCATTAAGATATTCTACAATAGCATCTCTAAGAAATCCTTCAAACAATTTACCCACAACAGACGTTAAGCTTACTGGTCTATAGTTCCCAGGGTCACTTTTAGACCCCTTTTTGAATATTGGTACCACATTTGCTTGGCGCCAGTCTAGTGGGACAGTCCCTGTCCATAAAGAGTGCTTGAATATAAGATACAGCGGTCTGTCTATCACATTACTTAATTCTTTTAATACCCGGGGGTGTATGCCATCTGGGCCTGGTGACTTGTCTATTTTGATATTATTTAGGCGTTTCTGAACCTCCTCCTGGGTTAGGTGGGTGATATTTAGCGGAGGGTTTACTTTATCACTCTGCATTTCCTCCGATAAATTGTTTTCTTTTGTGAAAACAGTGGGGAAGAAGCTATTGAGTAGAATAGAATAGAATAGAATAGAATGGTAGAGTTGGAAGGGACCTCCTGGGTCATCTGGTCCAACCCCCTGCTCAAAGCAGGATTCACTAGATCATCTCAGACAGATGTCTGTCCAGCCTCTGTTTGAAGACGTCCATTGAAGGGGAACTCACCACCTCTCGTGGCAGCCTGTTCCACTCATTAATCACCCTAACTGTCAAAAAGTTTTTTCTAATATCTAATTTGTGTCTCCTCCCATTTAGTTTCATCCCATTGCTTCTAGTCTTTCCTTGTGCAAATGAGAATAAAGATGATCCTTCTACAATGTGACAGCCCTTGACATATTTGTAGACAGCTATTAAGTCTCCTCTCAGTCTTCTTTTTTGTAAGCTAAACATTCCCAAATCCTGCAACCGTTCCTCATAGGACATGGTTTGCAGACCAGTCACCATTCTGGTCGCTCTTCTCTGAACTTGCTCCAGTTTGTCTATGTCTTTTTTAAAATGTGGTGCCCAAAACTGTACACAGTATTCCAGATGAGGTCTGACCAAAGAGGAGTAAAGACCGATAATGACTTCACGTGATCTAGACTGTATGCTTCTGTTAATACATCCCAGAATTGTATTTGCCTTTTTTGCTGCTGCATCACACTGTTGACTCATGTTCAGTTTATGATCTATTAGTATACCTAAGTCTTTTTCACATGTACTGTTGCTTAGCTCTATTCCTCCCATTCTGTATATGCTTTTTTCATTTTTATTGCCCAGATGTAGTACTTTGCATTTTTCCCTGTTAAAAACCATTCTGTTGGTTGCTGCCCACTGCTCCAGTTTATTTAGGTCTTTTTGAATCCTCTCTCTCTCTTCTCTAGTATTAGCTATCCTTCCTAGCTTTGTGTCATCAGCAAATTTAATCAGTTTACCCTCAATTCCTTCATCTAAATCATTGATAAAGATGTTGAACAATACAGGTCCCAGGACGGAGCCCTGTGGTACCCCACTTGAGACATTCATCCAGCTGGATGTGAAGCCATTTACAACCACCCTTTGAGTCCGATCACTAAGCCAGTTATGAATCCACCTAACAGTTGCCTGGTCCATTGCATACTTGGTCATTTTTTCAATAAGGATGGTGTGAGATACTTTGTCAAATGCTTTGCTGAAGTCAAGATATACTATATCTACAGCATTTCCCTGATCCACCCAGTCAGTGATTCTGTCATAGAAGGAAATTAAGTTAGTCTGACATGCTTTACCCTCATCGCCCCCTATGATTTTACCCAGGTTATTTTTCAATGGGCCAACTCCATCAGTTTTAATCCTTTTACTGTTTATATAGTTAAACAACAGTTTGGGATTCGTTTTACTTTCCTTGGCAATTAGTCTCTCTGTCTCCTCTTTTGCTATTCTTATTTGTTTCTTGCAGATTTATTTTTTTTCCCTATAAGATATTAGCGCTTCCTCGCTGCCTTCTTGTTTAAGTTTACCGAAAGCCCTTTTTTTGTTTTTCATTGCCCTCTTGACTTCCTTATTTAGCCACATTGGCTTCCTCCTATTCCTAGCCCTTTTATTCCCATAAGGTATGTACCTTCTACAGTGACTATGTAGGACTGTTTTGAAAATTTCCCAATTTCTATCCGTGCTCCTATTACTGAAGATACTATCCCAGTCTATAAGGTGAAGGGCATCTCTTAGCTGATCAAACTTTGTCCTCCTGAAGTTCAGTGCTTTTGTGACTCCCGAACTGGACACCCTACTGAAGCACATGTGGAATTGTATAATGTTGTGGTCACTATTTCCCAGGTGCCCCCCGACCTGCACCTCAGTTATTCTGTCTGGCCTGTTAGTTAATATTAAGTCTAAAAGGGCCATCCCTCTAGTTGGTTCCTGCACAAGTTGTGACAAATAATTGTCTTTGATAATTGACAGAAACCTGTTTCCTTTCTGAGATCTACAGCTTTCGGTTTCCCAGTCTATATGGGGGTAGTTGAAGTCCCCCATAATAATCACCTCGTTATTTTTTGCTACTTCGTCTATTTGCCTCATTAATAGACTTTCCGTGGCTTCTGCTATATTTGGTGGTTTAACAGACTCCTATGATAATTTTATTATTGTTTTTTGCCCCATGTATCTCCACCCATAAGGACTCGACCTCCGCATTTCCCTCCCATACATCCTCCCGTATTGTAGGCTTTAGACACGTCTTTACATATAGACAGACTCCACCCCCTTTCCGATTTCTTCGATCCCTTCTAAACAGACTGTAACCCTGTAAGTTAACTGCCCAGTCATAGCTTTCATCTAACCATGTCTCGGTTATTCCCACTATGTCATAGTTACCGGTAGATATTTCTGCTTCCAGTTCATCCATCTTGTTTGTCAGGCTTCTGGCATTTGCTAGCACGCTGTTTACACGATTTTGTTTTGTTCCAATATTCTCCCTGTGGATTATATTAGAAATTTTCTTACCTCCCTTCCAAGTATCTTGTCTTGGACCTTCTTTGTCGCACTTCATATCTTTCATTAGTATGTTCTCTGGTTGCATGTTCGTGTCCGGCGTTTTTCTTCCCATCCCCTCTTCTTCTAGTTTAATGCCCTCCTGATGAGTGTTGCGAGTCTCCTGGCGAATGTGTGTTTCCCGGGTTTGTTGAGGTGTAGTCCGTCTCTGGCAAGGAGTCCGTCATAGAGGTAATTCACACCGTGGTCCAGGAATCCAAATCCTTGTTGTCTGCACCATCGTCTCAGCCAGTTGTTCACATCAAGGATCCTGTTCCATCTCCTGACGCCATGCCCATCTAATGGAAGGATAGAAGAAAAAACTACCTGCGCATCCAGTTCTTTTACTTTCTTCCCCAATGCTTCAAAGTCCTTGCAGATTGTCGGTAGGTCCTTCTTTGCCGTGTCATTGGTGCCAACATGTATCAGAAGAAATGGGTGGACATCCTTGGAACTGATGAGCTTTGGTATCCTATCGGTAACATCCTTGATCTTCGCCCCTGGGAGGCAGCATACTTCTCTTGCGGTTATGTCCGGTCAACAGATAGCTGCTTCTGTTTCTCTCAGTAGTGAGTCTCCCACCACCACCACTCTTCTTCCCTTCTTGGCTGTCCTTTTTATTGTCGCTTATGGGTGTTTCTGGGTGCTCTTTTCTTTTTTGCTTGCTGGTAGTGCCTCATCCTTAGGTGTGCCATCTTCGTCCTCCACAAGTCCGTGGAATCTGTTTCTCAGTTGTGTGGTTGGTGGTGTCTCCATGGTCTTCTTGCTTCTTTTGGTCACTTGCCTCCACTTGTCTGCCTCTGGAGGTTCTCTTTCCGTGACCAGTAGTGACGCTTCTGTTCTGTCCAGGAAGTCTTCATTTTCCTTGATGAGTTTTAATGTCGCAATTCTTTCTTCCAGTCCCCGCACCTTTTCTTCTAAAAGAGCCAGTAGTCTACACTTCTGGCAGGTGAAGTTGGTTTCAGCTTCTGGTCGATCTGTGAACATGTAGCACATGTTGCAGCTCACCATGTAGGTTGTCACATCTGCCATGATGCTCCTTGTCCCTGCTGACTTGATGTCTGTCTTCTTTCTTGTGATACCCTAGGATAAACAAATTAAACAAATTCGTGCGCCATCAGGCGCGCGGTTTGGCGATGCTGTACCCAACGATCTTCTAGCTGAAGGAGACTCTTCGCTTTTCCCAGAAGGCACCTGGAATATGCAAATTGTCCTCTTCAAGCTTCAATCCCGGTTTGGCGATGCTTTCCAAGCAGCTGGTCCCGGCTGTACCCAACGATCTTCAAGCTGAAGGAGTCTCTTCGCTTTTCCCAGAAGGCACCTGGAATATGCAAATTGTCCTCTTCAAGCTTCAATCCCTGGTTTGGCGATGCTTTCATAGTCATGAAAATACAGAAAAATCTTAAAATCTTTAAACGAGAAGGTGTGTCCAAACTTTTGGTCTGTACTGTATATATATATATATATACACAGTTATATGAAAAAGTTTGGGCACCCCTATTAATCTTAAGCTTAATGTTTTATAAAAATTGGTGTTTTTGCAACAGCTATTTCAGTTTGATATATGTAATAACTGTTGGACACAGTAATGTTTCTGCCTTGAAATGAGGTTTATTGTACTAACAGAAAATGTGCAATCTGCATTCAAACAAAATTTGACAGATGCATAAGTATGGGCACCCTTATCATTTTCTTGCTTCAAATACTCCTACCTACTTTTTACTGACTTACTAAAGCACTTTTTTTGGTTTTGTAACCTCATTGAGCTTTGAACTTCATAGCCAGGTGTATGCAATCATGAGAAAAGTTACTTAAAGTGGCCACTTGCAAGTTGTTCTCCTGTTTGAATCTCCTCTGAAGAGTGGCATCATGGGCTCCTCAAAACAACTGTCAAATGATCTGAAAACAAAGATTATTCAACATAGTTGTTCAGGGGAAGGATACAAAAAGCTGTCTCAGAGATTTAACCTGTCAGTTTCCACTGTGAGGAACATAGTAAGGAAATGGAAGAACACAGGGACAGTTCTTGTTAAGGCCAGAAGTGGCAGGCCAAGAAAAACATCAGAAAGGCAGAGAAGAAGAATGGTGAGATCAGTCAAGGACAATCCTCAGACCACCTCCAAAGAGCTGCAGCATCAACTTGCTGCAGATGGTGTCACTGTGCATCGGTCAACTATACAACGCACTTTGCACAAGGAGAAGCTGTATGGGAGAGTGATGCGAAAGAAGCCGTTTCTGCAAGCACGCCACAAACAGAGTCGGCTGAGGTATGCAAAAGCACATTTGGAGAAGCCAATTTCTTTTTGGAAAAAGGTCCTGTGGACTGATGAAACCAAGATTGAGTTGTTTGGTCATACAAAAAGGCATTATGCATGGCGGCAAAAAAACACAGCATTCCAAGAAAAATACTTGCTACCCACAGTAAAATTTGGTGGAGGTTCCATCATGCTTTGGGGCTGTGTGGCCAATGCCGGCACCGGGAATCTTGATAAAGTTGAGGGACGCATGGATTCCACTCAGTTTCAGCAGATTCTTAACAATACTGTTCAAGAATCAGTGACAAAGTTGAAGTTACGCAGGGGATGGATCTTTCAGCAAGACAATGATCCAAAACACCGCTCCAAATCTACTCAGGCATTCATGCAGAGGAACAATTACAATGTTCTGGAATGGCCATCCCAGTCCCCAGACCTGAATATCATTGAACATCTGTGGGATCATTTGAAGAGGGCTGTCCATGCTAGGCGACCATCAAACTTAACTGAACTGGAATTGTTTTGTAAAGAGGAATGGTCAAAAATACCTTCATCCAGGATCCAGGAAATCATTAAAAGCTACAGGAAGCGACTAGAGGCTGTTATTTTTGCAAAAGGAGGATCTACTAAATATTAATGTCACTTTTCTGGTGAGGTGCCCATACTTATGCACCTGTCAAATTTTGTTTGAATGCAGATTGCACATTTTCTGTTAGTACAATAAACCTCATTTCAAGGTAGAAACATTACTGTGTCCAACAGTTATTACATATATCAAACTGAAATAGCTGTTGCAAAAACACCAATTTTTATTAAACATTAAGCTTAAGATTAATAGGGGTGCCCAAACTTTTTCATATAACTGTATATATATATATATATATATATATATATATATATATAATT
This sequence comes from Phyllobates terribilis, assembly GCF_046119375.1. Classification (NCBI taxonomy): domain Eukaryota; kingdom Metazoa; phylum Chordata; class Amphibia; order Anura; family Dendrobatidae; genus Phyllobates; species Phyllobates terribilis. The sequence continues at coordinate 14,441,565 of NW_027362769.1, read as the reverse complement.
GTATATATCAGTACAGACCAAAAGTTTGGACACACCTTCTCATTTAAAGATTTTTCTGTATTTTCATGACTATGAAAATTGTACATTCACACTGAAGGCATCAAAACTATGAATTAACACGTGGAATTATATACTTAACAAAAAAGTGTGAAACAGCTGAAAATATGTCTTATATTCTAGGTTCTTCAAAGTAGCCACCTTTTTATTTGATGACTGCTTTGCTCACTCTTGGCATTCTCTTGATGAGCTTCAAGAGGTAGTCACCAGAAATGGTTTTCACTTCACAGGTGTGCCCTGTCAGGTTTAATAAGTGGAATTTCTTGCCTTATAAAAGGGGTTGGGACTATCAGTTGTGTTGTGCAGAAGCTTGGTGGATACACAGCTGATAGTCCTACTGAATAGACTGGTAGAATTTGTATTATGGCAAGAAAAAAGCAGCTAAGTAAGGAAAAATGAGTGGACATCATTACTTTAAGAAATGAAGGTCAGTCAGTGCGAAAAATTGGGAAAACTTTGAATGTGTCCTCAAGTGCAGTTGCAAAAACCATCATGCGCTACAAAGAAACTGGATCACATGAGGACCGCCCCTCAAAATTGAAGGCATACTGAACCAGCATGGCTACCACAGCATTTTGCAGCGGCATGCTATTCCATCCGGTTTGCGTTTAGTTGGACAATCATTTATTTTTCAACAGGACAATGGCCACAAAGACACCTCCAGGCTGTGTAAGGGCTATTTGACCAAGAAGGAGAGTGATGGGGTGCTACACCAGATGACCTGGCCTCCACAGTCACCAGACCCGAACCCAATTGAGATGGTTTGGGATGAGCTGGACTGCAGAGTAAAGGCAAACGGGCCAACAAGTGCTAAGCATCTCTGGGAACTCATTCAAGATTGTTGGAAGACCATGTCCGGTGACTACCTCTTGAAGCTCATCAAGAGAATGCCAAGAATGTGCAAAGCAGTCATCAAAGCAAAAGGTGGCTACTTTGAAGAACCTAGAATATAAGACATATTTTCAGTTGTTTCACACTTTTTTGTTAAGTATATAATTCCACATGTGTTAATTCATAGTTTTGATGCCTTCAGTGTGAATGTACAATTTTCATAGTCATGAAAATACAGAAAAATCTTTAAATGAGAAGGTGTGTGCAAAGCTTTGGTCTGTACTGTATATATATTCACTTTTTACATTTTAAAAATTATAAAAAAGAAAATGTGCTGATGCACCCTTAGAGATTTATGTGTTCCGATAACTTTGACCAAGGTTTCAGAGCATAATTAGCCTGTTAGGGTTATGGCTTGTTCACTATCATTGTTAGGAAAGGCCAGTTGATGCACATTTTCCACCTTTATAAAGATGCAGCCTCCTCTAACCTTATGCCAAAAACAGCAGCCATGGGATCTTCTAAGCAGCTGCCTAGCACTCTGAAAATGAAAATGGGGGGGCCCACAAAGCAGGAGAAGGCTATAAGAAGATAGAAAAGTGTTTTCAAGTTTCCCTTTCCTCAGTTTGAAATGTAATGGCAGATAACAGGAACAGTGCACACCATGTCTCCAGTGTCTTCACACTAGAATGGAAATTCCAGCTGTGATCAAACCTCGGAGATTGCTGTGCATTAAAAGGTTACAGCACATGTTGTGACATGACAATATTGCTAACTTATGACATGTAAGGACAGCCAAGGTCTGGTCACAGTTGGAAATGCCATCCTAGAGTCAATACACTGGAGATGCAGAAAGCGACGGCAAAAGGCAAAGGCTCTAATCACAAGATATTGGGCAGCGAGCAGCGGTGTGGCCAAAGAGCTGAGCTTTGTGTATTTTTATTTTTTACATCTTAAGTTTATTATGCTCTAGAGCTTGTAAAGACCCCGACCATGATAAGGAACATTAAATTCACAGAGAATAACTTCATTGCAAATTAAATTACCCAGGAAAATCCTCTCAATGTGGTGAATTTTAATCTCAGAACATTTGCTTATCTCTAATAAGTTCTGACTAAATTTTACAATTGTGTAATGAAGTGAACGCAGCATGACTACGGCTAACATACTGTACCACTGGTGCAGCCTGTGCAGCCACACAAGAGTCTAAGAGGTTAGGGGGCCTTTACCACCTCCTAAGCAGATGGAATTGTGCACTATGATGAACTATTGGACTTATAGGGCCCATATATTGTTCTTGCCCAGATGTCCTCTTCTATCTGTGTCCACTCCAGTAATATGATCTAGATATGGATGAACTGACCTTCCAATGGTTGTTCATTGATTTGTCTAGAAGGGACTAACCAGTAGATAATAATTATCTTTTTTTTATATAGCGCCAACATATTCTGCAGCACTTTACATTTCAGAGGTTCATATACAACAGTCATAAGTAACAAAGTTAAATATAATACAATAATTAAAGCAATTATAATGGCGACTCTGCTCGTAAGAGCTTACAATCTACAATGAGGTGGGGGTGACACAGAGTACAGGGGCTTAGTTACAATGATGGTCCAGCCATCTTAAGGGAATGTGGGATAGATAAAGGCTGCATGAGCTAGTCACAAGCCAATATTTGTAGTGCTCTTGGGTGCGGTGGAGTTTGATTGAAAATTATGTTCAGAGAACAAGTGAATGGGCTACATATAAAATTACTTTGATTAGGGAACGTGATATCTTTAACAACTCAGACTCTGCAATTACCTTTAATAATTCATTTGTATCACTCCTTCTGACAAACAGAACTAGTAACGTGAATTGCCAAGTGCAGATTTGTTGTACACATTTTGGTGTCTACCCCATTCATCTGGATTGGGCTTCAGAAATCTATGCACAGTAATCCCATGCAGAAATGTGGAACAGAAATTTCAGCAGAAATTCTAACCTATGTATCTTTCCTCCTTAAAAAATGGAAGCGCACATTAATTTTCATTGTCTATTTTATTGATGTACAAATATGAAGACGGCATGAGAATCTTTATCTGTAGCATAAATTATCAAGATGCAGTTATTTTCTAAGCTTCAGCAGATTGGCCACCTGCAATGCCAACTATTCTCTCAATTTACAGAAGGAAGTTGACATCTCATTGATGAATCACTTTGTGTTGTCGTTTTGTTAGCAGTATGAACTGAATTAATACATGGGAATTCCGCAACCTATTTACAGCCATCATAAAGGCTGTTGACAGGAAAGGAAAATCAGACAAACTGAGAAGTGAATTGAGAAAAGCATTTTATTCTTAAAGCATCGCATTTTATGTAGACTTGAACCTCGAAGATACAAATACTCTTATATACTCTTAATTAAAATATTGAAGTCGCTTATTGAATCAATAACATATGAAAGCATTAAAAACTTACACAAACTCGGAGAATGGAAAGGGTAACAACAATTTTCTTCACATCAGAGAAAAACGGTCCGATTATTCTGATCAGAGATTGATCAGAGTGCCACCAGTTTTTCTTGGATGTGGAGAGATTTAAAAAAAAGGGTCTGCACCTTCTCCATTCTGTCAGTCCGTGAAAATTCGACCACATGTCCGATTTTTTTCACAGACCCATAGACTTGCATTGCCTATTTAATTCAACACTCGGATCAAAATCAAACATGTCTTCAATTTTTTCTGCCGACTGTTTGGCCTGAAGAAAACCACGGACAGCACTCGACCTAGAAAATTGATAGTATGCATGAGTCCAATAAGAAACACTCTCATTGAATTCAAGAAACACAACCATGGGATGATTACTAACTGATTTACAAAGTAATAACTGGTAATAAAAACACACACAGTACAGACGGGAAGTAGGAAGGTGGGCATTAAACCTACCGGTAATGGGGTTTCCAGGAGTCCCTCATGACAGCACCTTCAGGAGGGCGTTCTTCATATCTCTGATAGGGACAGGAAACACAGAAGAGTTTAAAAGCCCCCCCTCCACCCATACCTTCAGTGATTTTCCAAGTACCACACCAGGATGGATGCAACGCTATTTTATTTAGCTTTCTTCTATCTATGTTAACATCACACAGCAGAATGGAATATAAGGGAGGGAATATAATAGGTGCTGTCATGAGGGACTCCTGGAAACCCCATTACCGGTAGGTCTAATGCCCACCTTCCAGGACGTCCCTCCTGACAGCACCCTCAGGAGATTACCAGAGTATATATTCAGGGAGGAATTATAGCTTGGAGGACCTTCCTTCCAAAAGTGATTTTCTGGTTAGACAGAATGTCCAGCTTATAGTGTCTGCAAAAGGTGTTTAAACTTGTCCATGTTGCAGCTCTACATATTTGGTCCATAGATGCACCTGCTCGTTCTGCCCATGTTGTGGCCATTGCACGGGTAGAATGGGCTCTGATATTACCTGGAGGGGTTTTCCCCTCTGAAGAATAGGCTACATGTATCACAGATGTGACCCATCTTGCCGGAGTCATTTTTGAAGCCTTTTTCCCTTTGTTTTTACCTGCGAACTGTACAAACAGGTTACAGTCAATTCGCCAGTCTTTTGTTGCTTCTCGATACTGAAGAACTACCCTCCTGACATCTAGGGAATGAAAGGCTAGTTCTTGCTCATTTTTATAGTCCTGACAGAACGAGGGTAAAACTATTTCTTGATTCATGTGAAAAGGTGTTACCACCTTTGGCAAGAATGCTACATTCAGTCTGAGGATGATACAGTCGTCCAGAATCCTTAGGTAGGGATCTTTTATTGAGAATGCTTGTATCTCCCCAATGCATCTTGCTGTGGTTATAGCCACTAGAAAAACTGTTTTTAAGGAGAGAATTTTTTCACTTGCCTCTCCGAGGGGTTTGTAAGGATGTTTGCACAGTTTACTTAAGACTGCATTAAAATCCCAAGGGGGGATATGAGTTTTTACTGTCGGTCTCATTCTCATTGTTGCTTTCATGAATCTCTCAATCCAAGGATTGCTAGGGGGAAGTCCATAAAAGTACTTAAAGCTGCAATCTGCACCTTTAGAGTGCTAGGTCTTAGACCTTTGTCAAAACCAGCCTGCAGAAATTCTAATACCTCTGGGATGTTAGGACTCGAATTTTCCATTGCAGTATAGTGTACAAAACTTCTTCCATATTTTTGTGTAGATTGATGTTACAGGTTTTCTACTATTTTTCATTGTTGAGATTACCACGTCTGGGAGTCCTTTGGACCTTAGGATCTTCCTTTCAGGATCCAGGCTGAAAGTTGTAGAAATTTTACCTTGGGGTGGTATAACAGTCCTTGGAAGAGTAGATCCTGTCTTTCTGGTAGAATAATTGGATCCTCCAGGGCCATCCTCTTCAGTAAAGGAAACCAGCTCCTCTTGGGCCAGAAAGGTAATATTATTATTACCCTGGACCGATTTTCCTGTATCTTTCTTGACACTAGTGGAATTAAGGGTAGAGGAGGAAATGCGTAAGCCAGGTCCATGTCCCACTACTGGGACAGAGCATCTACTCCAGGTGGGCCGGCTCCTGGGTTGAGGGAGAAATTTTTTCTGATTTTGCGTTTATCCTGGTGGCAAATAGATCGACTTGAGGGGAACCCCATCTGAGTTCTATGTGATGGAACTCCTCCCAATTCAGCTCCCATTCTGTTTGTTGTAAGGGTTTTTGACTGAGGAAGTCGGCCACCGAGTTCTGAGACCCTTTCAGATGTATTGCTGTTATTGAAAGTACTGTATTTTCTGCCCACTAAAAAATCTTGTTCGATAAGGCTTGCAGCTGGTGATGTCTTGCCCCCCCCTGATGTTTGAGGAAGGTCACGGTTGTCATATTGTCTGACAGGACCCTGACATGCTGATGTTTCAGATCCGTCTGACATGTCTTCAAGGTTTTCCAGACTGCTAGGAGCTCTTTTAGGTTCGATGATCCTGGAAGGTATTGTGCGTGGCAGGTACATTGTAGGTACTGATCTTCCACATGTGCTCCCCAGCCTCTGCTGCTTGAGTCGGTGGTAAGGGTGATGAAGGGGATCAACTTCCACATAACTCCCTTTCCAGGTTGGTTCTTGAAGTCCACAACTTCTGAGATTTCTTTGCTGTTCCTGACAAGGTTATCTTCTTGTCCAGACTATCTTCCTGTTCCAGGATCCTAGGAAGGGGCCTTGAATGAAATTGTCTCCACCGAACCGCAGGTATGGAGGCTGTCATCAGACCCAGGATCTTCATGCACTCTCTGATTGTCACCTTCGATTTCTTTCTGAAAGCGATAATTCTGTCTTTGAGATCTGTTCATTTTTGTTCTGGAAGAAAAGACATCTGTCTTTCTGAGTCCAGAAGAATCCCTAGAAAGATCTTTCTTCTTCCCGGTAACAAATCTGATTTCTCCCAGTTTATAATCCAACCTAGATTCTTCAGAACTAAGGTGGTTGAGGATAAACTGGCTCTTAATTGCTGAGGAGAGTCTGCGATTAGTAGGAAATTGTCCAGGTATTGGACAATTAGAATTCCTTGTTCTCTTAGAAACGCCATAATCTCGGCTACAAGTTTGGTGAAAATGCGTGGGGCCGAGGTAAGACCAAACGGGAGGCAGCTGAACTGATAATTCTGTATGCTCTGCCCGTCCTTCAATGCGAATCTTAGATATTTCTGGCTATGAGGATGAATGGGTACATGATAGTAAGCCTCTTTGAGGTCTAACGTGCACATCACCATGTTCTCTCTGATCAGGGGAATTGTGGATCTGATGGATTCCATTTTGAATTTTTTGTACACCACTGATTTGTTTAATGACTTTAGATTTATAATTGTGCGGTAATCACCTCCTGGCTTTTTTATCGAGAACAGGTTAGAATAGTACCCCGAAAACTTTTCGGCCACTGGCACCGGTATTACTACGCCTGTAAGTAACAGCTTCCCGACATCTGTCCATAATCTCTGCTGGACTAGTGGAGACTGAGCAGTCGTTAGATGGAATCTCTCTTGGGGAACCTTTACCATCTCTATCTTGTACCCATCTGCAATTAACTGGAATATCCATGGATTGCTGGATACCCCCGACCATGCTCCCAGAAAATGTGGGAGTCTCCCTCCTACTCTCATGGCGTCATTGTCTACGCGAGCTATTTCCCGTACTAGAAAAGGTATTCCTGCTTTTACCCCCCTATTGGTAGCTCCATCTACCCGATTTTCCCTTTCCAGTGTATTCTGATCTCTGTTGGGGACGTGGTCTCCGAAAGGATGTTATTTTCCTGGGTTTTTCCTCTGGAAATCCCTTCTTTTCGTCCGAGGCCTTTTCCAGCATATCATTTAGAACTGGACCGAACACTCAGAGGCCAGAAAAGGGGATGGAGCACAATTTGTTTTTGGAGTGGTTATCTCCAGACCAGGTTTTTAGCCATACTGCTCGCCTGGCTGCAGTAGACAATGCATCATTTCTCGCAGCAAACCTAATTGATTCGGCTGAGGCGTCGGCCATAAACTCTGTTGCCATTCTTAGCAGAGGGATGGAGTCTCTGATCTCCTCTCTGGAAGTTTTGTTCCTCAGATGGTCTTCCAACTGTTCCAACCAAATGATCATGGATCTTGCTACCGAGGTTGCTGCGATGTTTGTTTTAATTACCGCAGCTGCAGTTTCCCAAGTTTTCTTAAGGAAGTTGTCTGCCTTCCTGTCCATAGGGTCCTTTAAGCATGACGAGTCCTCAAAGGGGATTTTTGCTACTCTAGCTATTGGAATATCAATTTTTGGGATCTCCTCCCACAGCTTGATTTCCTCTGGCTCAAAAGGCAAATGGGATCTGAAACTTCTGGGAATTACTAGTTTTTTCTCTACCTCCTCCCATTCCTCTAAAATCATGGCTTTAATGTGATTATTGACAGGGAATACTCTGTTCATACGGGTTCTCAACCCTCCGAACATTTCATCTTGTACTGAGGAGGGTTGGAGGGTGTCTTCCACTTTCATAGTGTTCCTTACTGCCGATAAAGTGGTTCAGTGTTTTTCCAAGAAAAGAGTTATTTCTTCCTTTCTTCTGGGGGAACTGAAATAGATCCCTCCTTTTCATCCTGTTCAGGATCAGAGTAAACTGACAGAATCTAGCTCAGAGGAGGAGGAAGAACTATCTCCCACCGGGGTCTCTTTTGCCTAGGTCCGGGTTGGGAAGTTTGTGTGGGGATCATATTTGCGACTGAACTTTGGACCTCCTCTCTTATTATGGATCTTATGCCCGACATGAAGGAGAAATGTTCATCCCTGACTACTCGGGCAATACAGTCTGTACATAATTGCTTCCCATATGTGTCCAGTAGCTTCAAGTTACAGATGGCGCATCTTTTCCCTTTTTTCTTAGGGGTTGATAACGTTGTGGGTTTTTTAGAGCCCTCCTTGTCCTAAAACAACAAGGGATCATATAGTAATAACCTACAGATGGTAGCAGGTAACTTATCAGGGCATATCAGGGCGACCAGTGGTTGATCCTTCCATGGCTGGTGTCCAGACACAGTGATACCTCAGATGCAGCCCCACAGTTAAATAGTCTGTCTCACCTGTCTTCCATCTGCTTCGTCAAAATGTAGGCATTGCCCCTTTAATTTCAGGTTGGCGCCCTTTTTTTCAAATGTAGACCGGAACCGGAAGTGCGTTCCAGCGTGGAACGCACACCGGTTACTAGAGGCAGGCACTCCACTGCCCCTGTAACCGGAAATGCCGCTCACTCCTTCTCCCCTGCGCACATAGGATTGTGCGCAGGGCTGCAGTGGCATGGACCCAGAGCCCCCTTTGTGGGGGAAACCGGTCCACCTCGGGAGCCACCTGCTCAACCGGCCAGGCTGAGGGACCCCTTGTCAGGCGGGGTGTCGGCCTCCGGACCGCTGCAGAATGAAGGGGAGGAGTGTGAGGACCTGATCCCGATCCTCCTGCGTCCGGCTTCAGGAGCTCCTGCACACTGGAGGCAAGATCTTCTGCGTCCTGTCTCCGATAGGGACAGGAAAAACACTGAAGGTATGGGTGGAGGGGGAGGGCCTTTTAAACTCTTCTGTGTTTCCTGTCCCTATCAGAGATATGAAAGAGGTCCTCCTGAGGGTGCTGTCAGGAGGAACATCCTGGAAAATAATCCTAAGGCTGGGGCTTCATGGGGACATATGTCACATGACAGTAGTTGTCAGACAAGTCGCATGGCCAAAAACACGTGTGCAATATAATTGGATATTTATTTTAGAATTGTGACTTTATCATGAATAAAATGAACAAATTGCAGACATGTTAACTGAGAATTAGCAATTTGTCCATCTGCTGTGAGAGTTTGAGACTCTTTTGCGTGACTTTTTCTGAATTCCTCTCAGTTTATTTATGATCACAAACCACATTAAAATTGAAGGTGAAGGGAAAGAAACAGTCTGTAAAAGACAAAAAAAATGCAACATTTTAATCAAAATGTAACACTTCTTTAACCCCTTTAGGACCTATGACATATAGGTCCCCCCCCTCTTTGCTGGGAGCTCCAGAGCTGAGCCTGCACCTTTTCTGGCACATGACAGCTGATCTGATCAGCTGTCATGTGCTCCTAACAGCCGCCGGTGGAATCGCAATCCACCCACAGCTGTTAACATGTTAAATGCCGCTGTCAATCTCTGACAGAGACATTTAACTTGTGCAAACCAGATGCACATCATTGGCTCTGCCCATCAGCACGCCTGTCACATGATCTGCAAGAGACCACTGTGGTTGTCATGGCTGACCTGCTATGAGCGCCGCCCAGTGGTTGGTGTTCATGGCAGATGAGCATTTTTGTTACACATAGCAGGGCTAAAGCTAAAGCCTTGCTATGTGTAATACAAGCGATCAGATGATCGCAGCTTCAAGTCTCCTAAGGAAACTATTGAAGCATGTAAAAGTAAAAAAAAAAGTTTAAAAAAAAAATTAAAAGTTCAAATCACCCCCCTTTTACCCCATTCAAAATAAAAAAAAAGCATTAAAAAAAAATCAAAGATACACATATTTGGTATCGCCACGTTCAGAAACGCCTGATCTATCAAAATATAAGAAGAACTAATCTGATCGGTAAACGGCGAAGCAAGAAAAAAAAAATCAAAACGCCAGAATTATAGATTTTTGGTCACTGCAACATTGCAATAACAAGCGATCAAAACCTCGTATCTATCTGTCTGTTTCTCTCTGCCTTCTTTCATCTCTTCATATCACCTCGGGTATTTATGGAATTCACGCATGCGCACTGTCACACCGCACAGACCAGATATCGTACCCGAATATGACATTCTCCAGTCCTCATAAGCCGGACACGGCACTCTCATCATACTACACCATTGAAGGACACGTGGAGTGTCAATGGATCCCATTACAGGTAAAGCACAAAAAACTTGGGAATATCCTGTTATTTTAGCACAATGTCAAATGTTATATGGTAACTTTAGTTTTCACATTTGGGTTTCTCCTACCAGGGAACTTGGGTCGCATATGGTCATCTATCATTACTTCACATTAGATTTTCTCCAGTAGTTCCTTTTTTTCTACAATATACAGTACATATAACTCTTTCATTTTAATTATCCTCTTCCTCTTGCTTGCATTGGAGATTTTTCATACATAAATCCCTCATAGATAGTGATGCATTTTGTACTGTATTTGATATCTTTCTAAATTTGTGACCCACTTCTAGATGAATGAGAAATTTATTTTAAGAAACAAATCTATTTACAAGTATTGCTCAATTTTGGATATTATGATCAGTCTGGATACTGAACTATTTACTATATGGTGGACATACTGTATATATAAATAGTTCAGGATAATCTATAATATAACCGGAGATGCGTCCCTCTCTCTGAAACATTTATAGAGTGCGCAAGCACGACACGCCTGCGCAGTCTGGATCCAGACGAAAGAACGCATAGAACGTTACAGGTAAGAGGAGTGTGTATGGCGCCGGAGATGCATAGACACTGAATGCATACTGCGATCTCCGGTGCCATACTTACATACTTAACTGACCGGAAGGAGCATTGCCGTGGCGCCTCTGTTCTCACCGGAGACTGGGGCAGGAGTGAGGTGTCAGAATCGGTGTATGTGCATAGCGCTATCCAGCGCCATTTTACTGAAGACACATTTGCAGTGTGACTTCAACAAAATGGTGCCAGACAGCACGGCATGGGCACGCAAGTACTCAGGTGCCTCACTCCTTCCCCGGCCTCCGGCTGAACGGGACACAGCGCTGGAGCACAGGGAAGAAAGGTGAGAATAAGTGTTTATTTTTTTTGTATGTGTGCAGCATGATAGTGTTGAGGGGTGCCATACATACTAGGATTAGGAGGTGAGGGGTGCCATGCATACCAGGATTGGGGGTTGAGGGATGCCATGCAGACCAGGATTGGGGGATAAGGGGGCCACACATAGCAGGATTGGGGGATGAGGGGTGCCATGCATACCAGGATTAGGGGATGAGTGGTGCCATGCATACCAGGAATGGGGGGTGAGGGGTGCCATGCATACCAGGATTGGGGGGTGAGGGGTGCCATGCATACCAGGATAGGGATGAGGGATGCCATGCATACCAGGATAGGATGGGGGCAGCAAATAACAGGATGGGGGAACAGGATTGGCGAGCACAAATTCCAGGATGGGGGCAGCACAAATACCAGGATGGGGGCAGCACAAATACCAGGATGGGAGACCATATACCCATAAAAATGCTAGCCACCCGGGCGTAGAACGGGTTCAATAGCTAGTTATATATATTTGAAAATGTTAGAGATGTTGCTGTTGCCAGGATTTGTCACCTCTCTTATTTTTTCTTTGTAAAGAGATATGTCTATTTTTCTGAGAATATGATCAGATTGCTTATTTTTTCAATTATTGTATGATTTACAGATTTCCTTAATAAAGGCATTAGGCCGAAATGTTGGAAAAAATTATCTATGTTTTCACATGGTCGGTGAATTCATTAATAAAACTTGAAAAGTATACTTACTATCTCATCTTCTGTGCATTAGGTTGCCTACTATGCTTCCTGTAGTTAGTTAGATAGGGACTAGTAGATGTAGGAAGTGTTATGTGAGCAGTGCTGCCATTTGGGTGAACTACAGGAAAACAAAACTAAGGGACAAGGGAATAGTGAGATCCTGAAGTGATCGACATAACAGAGTGGCCTTCCAGAAAAGGGGTTCATGGAAAGGAAAAATTACAAAATGCAGAAGGTACTGGACCTAAGCAGGACAGAGTTTGTGCGACTAGTGAGGGTGCCGAGCAATAGATCCAGTGTAGAATAATTTTCACCACACACAGAAAATTCAATGCAAATATTTTTAATTATTACTCAAGATTAGTGCAAGTGACGGAGAAGGTAGAAATTAGTGATGAGCCAGCATGCTCGCTACTGCTCGGTGCTCGCCCGAGCATCTCACTGCTCGAGATGCTCGGAGCTCCCGAGTATTTACGGGGTTACTCGGAGGGGGCTCGGGTCCCCTCCCAGCATGTTTGGCGCTATTTAGAGCGCCAATCAACATGCAGGGATTGCCTGCCACTCACTGTAATGCTGTAGCCATGTTGGTTGTGGCATTACAGTGATTGGCTGGCCGCACAGTGTCATCAGGTCTATATCAGACCTGGCGTCGCCATGCTCGTCACGGTCACTCCGGAATCAGGCAGAGTATGGAGAGGTGCTGCTGCATCAGAGAGAGATTTGCTTGTGTATTAGGTTGTGTAGGGAGAAAAACCGTACATTACACATGTCCATCTTAAGAAACAGTCCTTTTGAGGACTAACTAATCCATCTGCAGAGATATCATGCAGGCAGTGTATATAGGCAGGCAGGCAGGGTATATAGCAGACTGCAGTGCATATAGCACAAGAGGCTCCATTCCAATTCTGCCTTCTGCTGCTGTTAGATATTTCTATACAAAGGCCCAGGTCTCAGGGGCCAGGAAGACTTTTTTTGTATCTTAATCCTCATTATTTGCTTAAAAAGCAATCCAGAGAACACCGTTTTTCTGTGCCATTTGCTTGTTGGCACTGCAGATTACAGCCAGGTCCTTTCCATATTACAGCGCTAGAAATCCAGCTATTTAAAACTGTGTTTTCTCCATCAAACGGATCACATATACGTTGTCAGAAAATACTGCCATTTCTGGCCTCCATTAAAAATTTCTTTCAGTGTGTCAGTGAAGCAATTCACACCAGTTTGCTGTTCAAACTACTTACCTACAACTACTTACCTACAGGCCAGGTATTTAAAACTGTGTTTTCTCCATCACACGGATCACATATAAGTTCACTCCAAACTCAGTCATTTGTAGTGAGCGTGGAAGATACTGTCCTTCATTTAAAATGGGCAAGGCACGTGGGAAGAAACGGGGAACTGGACGTGATGGTGATGGTGCATGCAGAAGCTGAGGACAAGGCCGTGGGCAAGCTGAAATTGTGCCACAACAAACACCCACATCTTCTCGCTTGACCTTCCTGTCCCAATTCCTAGGGGACCGCAGCACACCAGTATTGAACCTAGAGCAGTGTCAAAAGGTTGTTGTTTGGATAGCAGATAATGCTTCCAGTCACTTAGCCACCACCACCACCCTGTCTTGCACACAGTCAAGTCTCAGTAGCCGTGAGTCTGAACCACATATTCCTCACCCTGCTCCTCCTTCCTCCCACCATGCTGAGAGCCTGGAGACAACTGATCCCACACTTGGACACTCTGAAGAACTGTTCACTTTTCCATTTATAAATTCAGGCCTCTCGCCCGGTCCACTTGAAGCGGGGCAAGAGGAGATCACGTGTAGCGATGCCCAAATATTTGAGCAGCCACGGTCACACGAAGGCAATGGTGGGAAAGTGTCACAAGAGGTGGATGATGATGAGACACAATTGCCAGAAAGTTAGGAGGAAGACCAGGGTGCGGAAGTGGAAGACGAGGTGGTGGATAGTAACTGACCCAACCTGTCAGGAGGACATGCAGAGCAAGGACAGCAGAACACAGGGGGAGGAAGGCAGAGAAGTGTGGTGGCGCAGACAGAAGGCAGGCAACCGTTCCCCATAACACCAACACGAAGGAAGTTGCCAGTACAACTGTTATGTCTTCCCGAGTCTGGTTGTTTTTTAAAGACTCTGCACTGAAGCACACTAAACTACAAAGAAAAAACCTTATGTGAACATGCATTTACACTTTGCATGCACATCAATTTGCGTTTCAGTTCAGACTCCCAGGTTTTTTCTTTGTAGTTTAGTGTGCTTCAGTGCATATAAGCATGTGGCCACACTTTGTCTGAGCTGAAAGGTTCATTCTGCCTCTGATGTCCATGCTTCTACTAGGGGTTCAGTCTCTCTGCCTTGTCCATATGTATGTCACTTGACAAATGGTAAAGTTTTAATATTAGAGTTAGGACTGTCCCATAAGGGTTGCCGTGACGTGGCGGGATGGCTTTTACATTATTTTGATCAAAATTATGTTAACTAAATACCCTTTATTATTTATCATTATTTTTATGCATTGTGCGATTTATCCATTTACTTCCAGGTATTTGGGTATTTTGCTTGTCTTTGGTTTTTCTCTGTCTAGTGGCCTTATGTGAACATGCATTTACACTTTGCATGCACATCAATTTACGTTTCAGTTCAGACTCCCAGGTTTTTTCTTTGCAGTTTAGTGTGCTTAATTGCATATAAGGTTGTGGCCGCCCTTTGTCTGAGCTGAAAGGTTCATTCTGACTTTTAGGTCCATGCTTCTACTAGGGGTTCAGTCTCTCTGCCCTTGTCCATATGTATGTCACTTGACAAATGGTAAGGTTTTAATATTAGAGTTAGGACAGTCCCATAAGGGTTGCCGTGACGTGGCGGGATGGCTTTTACATTATATTGATCAAAATTTTGTTAACTAAATACCCTTTATTATTTATCATTATTTATTTGCACTGTGCGATTTATCTATTTACTTACAGGTATTTGGGTATTTTGCTTGTCTTTGGTTTTTCTCTGTCTAGTGGCCTTATGTGAACATGCATTTACACTTTGCATGCACATCAATTTATGTTTCAGTTCAGACTCCCAGGTTTTTTCTTTGCAGTTTAGCGTGCTTAATTGCATATAAGGTTGTGGCCGCCCTTTGTCTGAGCTGAAAGGTTCATTCTGACTTTCAGGTCCATGCTTCTACTAGGGGTTCAGTCTCGCTGCCCTTGTCCATATGTATGTCACTTGACAAATGGTAAGGTTTTAATATTAGAGTTAGGACTGTCCCATAAGGGTTGCCGTGACGTGGCGGGATGGCTTTTACATTATATTGATCAAAATTATGTTAACTAAATACCCTTTATTATTTATCATTATTTTTTTGCACTGTGCGATTTATCTATTTACTTACAGGTATTTGGGTATTTTGCTTGTCTTTGGTTTTTCTCTGTCTAGTGGCCTTATGTGAACATGCATTTACACTTTGCATGCACATCAATTTACGTTTCAGTTCAGACTCCCAGGTTTTTTCTTTGTAGTTTAGTGTGCTTCAGTGCATATAAGGGTGTGGCCGCCCTTTGTCTGAGCTGAAAGGTTCATTCTGCCTCTCAGGTCCATGCTTCTACTAGGGGTTCAGTCTCTCTGCCCTTTTCCATATGTATGTCACTTGACAAATGGTAAGGTTTTAATATTAGAGTTAGGACTGTCCCATAAGGGTTGTCGTGATGTGGCTGGATGGCTTTTACATTATTTTGATCAAAATTATCTTAACTAAATACTAGGGTTGAGCGAGTATGTTCTGTCCAAGTACACTCGGGCCGAGCTCTGAGTATTTACAGCTGCTCGGTGATATGGTTGAATCGCTCCCGTGTGCATGATTTGCAAATGTTTGACAGCTTTATTACATGTGAGGAATGTGTAAGAAATAGAAATTCCTCACATGTAATAAAACTGTCAAACAGTTGCAAATCATGCACACGGGAGCGATTCAAACACATCACGGAGCAGCTGTAAATACTCGGAGCTCAGCCCGAGCATACTCTGCGAAAGGGTTAATAGAAAATACTCGCTCAACACTACTAAATACCCTTTATTATTTATTATTATTTTTTGCACTGTGCGATTTATCTATTTACTTCCAGGTATTTGGGTATTTTGCTTGTCTTTGGTTTTTCTATACCATATAATAGTATAGCAGACCTTCTCCTTTCTAATGGGAACATGTCGTACTTGTTACTGTGGCCCTGCTCTATGTGTCTTTAAATTCTTAGTGGGGTTTTTCCTAAAATTGGTCAGCCTTTGGACTCACTGCATACCCTATAACTGTATAGCAGACTCTCTCCTTTCTAATGGGAACATGTCATACTTGTTACTGTGGCCGTGCTCTGTGGTCTTTAAATTCTTAGTGGGATTTTTCCTAAAATTATTCAGCTATTGGACTCACTGCATATCCTATAATTGTATAGCAGACCCTCTCCTTTCTAATGGGAACATGTTGTACTTGTTACTGTTGCCCTGCTCTGTGTGTCTTTACATTTTTAGTGGGGTTTTTCCTAAAATTGGTCAGCCGTTGGACTCACTGCATACCCTATAACTGTATAGCACACTCTCTCCTTTCTTATGGGAATTTGTCATTACTGTGACCCTGCTTTATGTGTCTTTAAATTCTTAGTGGGGCTTTTCCTAAAATTGTTCAGCCGTTGGACTCACTGCATACCCTAAAACTGTATAGCAGACTCTCTCCTTTCTAATGGGAACATGCCATACTTTGTTATTGTGGCCCTGCTCTATGTGTTTTTAAATTCTTAGTGGGGCTTTTCCTAAAATTGTTCAGCCGTTGGACTCACTGCATACCCTATAACTGTATAGCAGACCCTCTCATTTCTAATGGGAACATGTCGTACTTGTTACTGTAGCCCTTCTCTGTGTGTCTTTAAATTCTTAGTGGGGTTTTTCCTAAAATTGGTCAGCCATTGCACTCACTGCATACTCTATAACTGTATAGCTGACCCTCTCCTTTCTAATGGGAGCATGTCGTACTTGTTACTGTGGCCCTGCTCTGTGTGTCTTTAAATCCTTAGTGGGGTTTTTCCTAAAATTGGCCAGCCGTTGGACTCACTGCATACCCTTTAACTGTATAGCTGACCTTCTTCTTTCTAATGGGAACATGTCGTACTTGTTACTGTTGCCCTGCTCTTTGTGTTTTTAAATTCTTAATGGGGTTTTTCCTAAAATTCGTCAGAGTTTGTACTCACTGCATACCCTAAAACTGTATAGCAGACTCTTTCCTTTCTAATGGGAACATGTCGTACTTGTTACTGTCGCCCGGCTCTTTGCGTCTTTAAATTCTTAGTGGGGTTTTTCCTAAAATTGGTCAGCCGTTGGACTCACTGCATACCCTATAACAGTATAGCAGACCTTCTTCTTTCAAATGGGAACATGTCGTACTAGTTACTGTTGCCCTTCTCTTTGTGTCTTTAAATTCTTAGTGGGGTTTTTGCTAAAATTGGTCAGCCTTTGGACTCACTGCATACACTATAACTGTATAGCAGACTCTCCCCTTTCTTATGGGAATTTGTCGTTACTGTGGCCCTGCTCTATGTGTCTTTAAATTCTTAGAGGGGTTTTTCCTAAAATTGGTCAGCCGTTGGACCACTGCTTACCCTATAACTGTATAGCAGACTCTCTCCTTTCTAATGGAAATTTTTTGTATCTTGTTACTGTGGCCCTGCTCTATGTGTCTTTAAATTCTTAGTTGGGTTTTTCCTAAAATTGGTCAGCCACTTGACTGACTGCATATCCTATAACTACTGTATATAGCAGACCCTCTCCTTCCTAATGGGCACATGTCGTACTTATTACTGTGGCACTGCTCTATGTGTCTTTAAATTCTTAGCGGGGTTTTTCCTAAAAATTTTCAGCTGTTGCACTCACTGCATACCCTATAACTGTATAGCTGACCCTCTCCTTTCTAATAGGAACATGTCGTACTTGTTAATGTGGCCCTGCTCTGTGTGTCTTTAAATTCTTAGTGGGGTTTTTCCTAAAATTGGTCTGCCGTTGGATTCACTGCATACCCTAAAACTGTAGAGCAGACTCTCTCCTTTCTAATGGGAAGATGTCATACTTTGTCACTGTGGCCCTGCTCTATGTGTTTTTAAATTCTTAGTGGCACTTTTCCTAAAATTGTTCAGCCATTGGACTCACTGCATACCCTATAACTGTATAGCAGACCCTCTCCTTTCTAATGGGAACATGTCGTACTTGTTACTGTAGCCCTTCTCTGTGTGTCTTTAAATTCTTAGTGGGGTTTTTCCTAAAATTGGTCAGCCATTGCACTCCCTGCATATTCTATAATTGTATAGCTGACCCTCTCCTTTCTAATGGGAGCATGTCGTACTTGTTACTGTGGCCCTGCTCTGTGTGTCTTTAAATCCTTAGTGGAGTTTTTCCTAAAATTGGTCAGCCGTTGGACTCACTGAATACCCTATAACTGTATAGCAGACCTTCTTCTTTCTAATGGGAACATGTCGTACTTGTTACTGTTGCCCTGCTTTTTGTGTTTTTAAATTCTTAATGGGGTTTTTCCTAAAATTGGTCAGCCTTTGTACTCATTGCATACCCTAAAACTGTATAGCAGACTCTTTCCTTTCTAATGGGAACATGTCATACTTGTTACTGTGGCCCTGCTATGTGTGTCTTTAAATTCTTAGTGTTTTTTTTTCTAAAATTCGTCAGCCGTTGCACTCACTGCATACCCTATAACTGTATAGCAGACCCTCTCCTTTCTAATGGGAACATGTCATACTTGTTACTGTGGCCCTGCTCTGTGTGTCTTTAAATTCTTAGTGGGTTTTTTCCTAAAATTGTTCAGCCGTTGGACTCACTGCATACCCTATAACTGTCTAGAAGACTCTCTTCTTTCTAATGGGAATTTGTCATTAATGTGGCCCTGCTCTATGTGTCTTTAAATTCTTAGTGGGGTTTTTCCTACAATTGGTCAGCCGTTGGACTCACTGCATACCATTTAACTGTATAGCAGGCTCTTTCCTTTCTAATGGGAATTTGTTGTTACTGTGGCCATGCTCTATTTGTCTTTAAATTCTTAGTGGGGTTTTTCCTAAAATTGGTCAGCTTTTGGACTCACTGCTTACCCTATAACTGTATAGCAGACCCTCTCCTTTCTATTGAGAACATTTCTTATTTGTTACTGTGGCCCTTCTCTTTGTGACTTTAAATTCTTCGTGGGGTTTTTCCCAAATTTTGGCAGCCCTTGCAGTCACAGCATGGGCATTATCACTATAGGAGACCCGCTCCTTTATAATGGGAACTTTTTTTTACTGAGACCCTCCTCTGTGTCTCTTCAAAGGGGTATTGGGTTGCGTCGAAATTTTTGGCAGCCCTTGCAGTCACTGCATAGGCAATAACAGTATAGGAGACCCATTTGTTAATAATGGGAACAACAAAGCATAGCCAGCTGATGGCTCTCTAACAATAGCGAGGGCCGACTACTGGTCCTTTAAGAATAGTAAGGGCCGTCTGATGGCCCTATAAAAATAGGCTTTATGACTTTCAGAGTCCCTCCATCATAAATAAAGCAGGATGTGTCTGATGATGTGCTACACACCACATTGCCAGATAAGGATTTAAAATGTTAAAATTACATTTCCCGGTGAATGCATTTGTCTTAAATAGCGTAAAAAAACAAAACAATAGGATCTTTCTTTAGTATAATAAACAGCGTCACCAATTTAACCCCAATATAATCACATTGTTCAGCTCCTGCACCTCCTCCTCCATCTCCGAAATGACCACATCAGTCACAAGCTGACATCACTGCCTTGGCCAAGCGGCAACAGGCTGTGCTGAAGATAACATGCTTAATTGACAAACCGCACAGCGCTGCAGAGTTGTTGAAAGCTGTAACACAGCAGCCTGATCTATGGCTCTCACCTCTGAACATACAGCCAGGCATGGTCATGTGTGACAATGGGCGGAACTTGGTGACGGAGAAATAACAGCCGGAGTAGATACGGTTTCCCTCTATGTCAGTCCTTTCACCGAGCTAAATTTAACTCTCAGCAAAAAAAGCTGTGGACTGGCTCCATACCATCCCTGGCCACATTCACCAGTCCACGTGCTTGTGGGTAGGCCGTCCTTCCTAGTAAGTGCACTGGGGAGGACACGGGTAATGTTGTGGAACCCATGCTTGTGGAGGGCAGAGACGATACCGGGAAAAATAATGGCGGCTTGGAACCGAGTATGGATACCCTGTCGCCGCTGCCATAACATTGTGGACAGCTTCCACCTCCACAAGCCTAAAAGGCCACATTTCAAGTGCAAGCGGCTGCCCAGAAATCTGCCAGTTTAGTGTTGCGGCCTGTGGGTGGGTGGCTGGCTGGCTGCATACTTGCGCTTGTATTCCAAGTAACAGAAAACTAAGCAGATGGTGGCCTCTATCATCATCATGGCCTCACCTCGACACTATGAACTCTCCTGTAGGAGAAGCCAGGAGTCTCCGGTTTTCTGGTGGGCCCGTCCAACCCTGCCGAGAAGCAGCCCTGGCTAAGAAAAGTGTGGGGGGAGGTTCCCGGACCCTCTATGGCTGCTTTCTTAATGTGGATCGGACATGCTTATGCATGTTATTTCTTAAACCGCATTGCAGATCAGGCCATTGTCCAACTCTGTATTCAAGAACTTAAATGCGCAAAGAAAGATGTTTGTGAGTCAAAGCACCACCGACAAGTGCGAGTTGATGTTGGACGGGCTGCCATTGCTTCTGCAACAAGCTGCATTAGAGGACTTCCTGGGAGAAATGACACCCAGGGTAGATATGGTTTCCCTCTATGCCAGTCCTTTCACCGAGCTAAATACAACTCTCAGTAAAATAAGCTGTGGAATGGCTCCGTACCGTCCCTGGCCACATTCACCTGTCCACGTGTTTGTGGTTAGGCGGTCCTTCCCAGTGAGTGCACTGGGGAGGGCACGGGTAATGTTGTGGGACCCATGCTTGTGGACGGCGGAGACGACACCGGGAGAAACAGTGGCAGCTGGGGACCGAGTATGGACACCCGGCCGCTGCCGGCATGAGGTTATGAAAGCTTCCGCCTCCACGAGCCTAAAAGGCCACATTTCAAGTGCAAGCAGCTGTCAAAAATTTGGCAGCATAGTATTGCAGCCTGTGGGTGGGTGGCTGGCTGCATACTTGCGCTTGCACTCCAAGGAATGGGGTAGGGACATCTGAACGCTGCACTGGGACAAGGATGTGGACGGTGATTGTTGCAAGTCTGCAATGACAGGTGCATGCATGGCGGGAGGCATCTTAGCATGCGCCAAGGATCACTTATGATGGCCACACTTTTAGGCAGTGACCTGGGAGTCAAAAATGCTTCCAGAGGTCTTCCCCATACTGTTCCTCTGTCTTTTCAGCACTGTATGCATGTGTCTGATGATGTGTCACACACCACATGGCCAGATAAGGTTGTAAAAGGTTAAAATTACATTTCCCATTGAATGCATTTGTCTTTGTTGAAAGCAATGCAAGAGTGCAAAAACACAACAAAAAAACGCTACTTGTGAACATAGCCCAAGGTGTGGATGAGTATTTTTGGTTTTGGTTATTTATTTTGCCTTATGTACAAGTCATTACCCTGAAAAGGAGGTTCCTTAATATATTTCCCAGGAAAATCCATTTTGTTTTTGTTTTTGTATGTTTTATTGTGAGTCCTAAAAAGTGGCGTAATACTCTGACAGCATTGTTGACAGCAGGGACCTGGGAGTCAGAAATGCTTCCAGGGGTATTCCCCATGTTGTTCCCATGTCATTTGAGCACTGTTCCCATCGATTTGGGCAATTTTTAGGCCCTATGCAGACCGCCGGGGGGAGCCGACTGAAAAATGCTCGAGTTTTCCATAGACTTACCTTGGGTTCGTTGCTCGGGTTGAGCACCCGAGCATTCCAATTTGCTCGACCTGAGCAACGAGTGCCGGAGCATTTTAGTGCTCGCTCATCACTAGTAGAAATATATGCTATATTTTATTGACCTTAACATTTTGACCTACTCCTGGGCCTTGTTCACATAGCTCTGTAAGGAGACAGAAGGTCCAAACATCATATGGAAAACCCAACAAGGTTAAGTATAAGGCAAACTCCTGTATATAGTGTGGTAGATCGCTCGCTCAGCAGCACACGGCGGTAGAAACAGTCTCTTTAAAACTTCTGGTTAGTTTATTAAAAAGTACAGCATAAACCAACACTGAGTCCTCAAAAGAAAACACAGCCCGCTGGGCAAACAGCAAAATGGCAACACGAAAGTACAGTCTTTGTGGAAGCAGTGATCCACCTGCTCAGAGAGAAGATACTCCTTGTGGTTCAGGATAGCTCCACATAAACAGATGTGGAGTTCCTCACTTCAGACCTACTGAGTGCTGAATGCCTCAGCTGGCCAAGTATTTAAACCTCCCCCACACCACACCCTAGGGAGGAGATATGGATAACAACCTCCCACCCGCTCTATGGTTGTTCTCATAAAAACACGCCCTTTGGAAATGGAAACTTAACCCCTTCTTGCACATAACGTGCTGGAGGAAACTTAACGGTTTTAATTCACTGACACCAATAGCCTCAGGGAAACATATCTCCCCTCCAGCACTTCCCTGACCAAAGCAAGGGGTTTTAGAACCTTCACTCGCTAAATAGGAATGTCTGGACAGGGCATTTGCTTTTCCATGTAATTTCCCAGGCCTGTGCTCTACATGAAAATTAAAATCTTAGAGTGCTAGGAACCACGTAGTTACCAGGGCATTGTTCCCCTTCCTTTCCCTCATTTATCTCAGGGGTGCATGGTCTGACACTAGCCTGAACCTTCTCTTCGATGGCATAGCTCTTTTCACAGGAGGAGCGTTTCTTACTCAGGAATAGGACTGGATGTTCGTCCCCACCTATTTCCAGGGACAACATGGCTCCCAAACTGACCTTGGAGGCGTCAGTCTGAACCACAAACTCATTAGTGAAGTCAGGTGCTACTAAGACTGGCTGCTTACATAGGGCAAGCTTCAACTCCTGGAATGCCATCTCCTCTTCAGGGGACCACTTGGCCATTGATGTCTTCGTGCCCTTAAGATCAGTCAGGGGGGCGGCTATCATCAACACGAAAGTACAGTCTTTGTGGAAGCAGGGATCCACCTGCTCAGAGTGCAGATACTCCGTGTGGTTCAGCATAGCCCCACACAAACAGATCTGGAGTTCCTCACTCAAAACCTACTGAACGCTGAATGCCTCAGCTGGTCAAATATTTAAACCTCCCCCAGACCACACCGTGGGGAGGAGATATGGAGAACAACCTCCCACCTGCTCTATGGTTGTTCTCATAGATACACGCCCTTTGGAAATGGAGACTTAAACCCTCCTTGCACATAACGTGCTGGAGGAAACTTAACGGTTTTAATTCACTGACGCCAATAACCTCAGGAAAACATGTCTCCCCTCCAGCACTTTACCAGTGACTTTGTCACAATAGATAGAAGGTTCAAGTTGCATATGGAGAACCAAACTGGAATAAGAATATGGCAGATTCCTTGGAAGAAGAGGCAGTCAGGGTGCTCCTGTGCCTCCTGTGTGCATGTCTAAGCAGTAGATCCAGGGCGATAGTAGTGGAAGAAATAAAAAATAGAACCGCTGAGCCAATAAAGAGACTTGGTGATCAGGATTGTGTTGACAAATTAGGCTTTGACGAAATAGGGTGAAAAAGTGTGCTTCACCAGATCTGGAGTAGGCTACAATGGAAGGATATTGTGTGTATGAAAATAATGCTTTATACTGTGAAGGAAATGTCTATAAGACTTTGTACCCGCTACCCCTTGTAAATAACCCTTTCCAAGTTACAGTTCAGTAAAGACGGTGTTTTAGAACGGGAGTCACCTTTATTGAACTGCGGAACCTATGGTCCTGGCCAGCCAACACTACCGGTTACAGGCGGCCTGCCCGATCACAAGGCCCTCACAGCACCAACATCAATGCCCTGCCAGGATCCACACTTTCATGTAGCGCGCCAGGGTGTAAAGGGAGGAGACAAGTCCCTTTCCCGCGACTTCTGCCCGCGCCACGCTACAGATGGACAACCCATTTAATCCAACCACAATAACAACATTGCAGGCTTAGATTTCTTGCACCAATTTAATAAATGGTAATTAAGATGCTTGACATTGACATATTCCAATGAAAAGAAGGGAGAAATCTAAGTGATCCTACACTTCCATGGTAAATGTGACTATATATATTTCTAATGCATGATCACTGGACTTAAAGTTTCCTGCTTGTTGTGATTTTGAAATTGGTGCCCCGTTTTCATTATTTTTAAAATCTAAATGGGAAATTATGTGGGAAGTCTGAACCATGCTTCCCCTATGTTTCAATTGGTGTGTGATGAAACAATTCTGTTTCCATCCCATGTCTGAGAACAGAAGGTGGAGGCATGGCTCAGGCTTTCCATAGTGTTACCCATGCCTTGCCAGTGGCCAATTTGGAAATTAACAAAATGGCACCAATCTCATAAATGAAAGTAGTGGCAGCTTAACAGAGATCATTAGGTATAGTGAAAAGACATTAGAGATATATAATAATGTATATTATGGGTGGTGGAAAGTTGATTTACAGTAGCCTGTGCATAACAATCCCTAGAACTATTTGAAGGTCTGTGAGTAACATTAATATGCATAGCAATTTACTTTAGTGGAGAGATCACGGCACCTGGGCTGCACTTTCAGGAATGAAGAATCCTCATTGGTATAAAGTGAAGGTCTTTATTACACAAACGCGTTTCATCCCTGGACTGGCACCTTTTTCAGGGTATTCTATGGATCCTAT
This sequence comes from Phyllobates terribilis, assembly GCF_046119375.1. Classification (NCBI taxonomy): domain Eukaryota; kingdom Metazoa; phylum Chordata; class Amphibia; order Anura; family Dendrobatidae; genus Phyllobates; species Phyllobates terribilis. The sequence continues at coordinate 14,416,824 of NW_027362769.1, read as the reverse complement.
AGGTGTTGTCTCAATACACAACCTACCAGGGGAGCATTACCATCACGTTCACCTACTTTCATTTTCCTTGCTGCATTTCCTTATTGTGTGTTTCTGCCCCAACCAGATTTCAGTAATATGTATAGTACACAAACTCACCTTGCCCATGGGAGAAAGTTGTGTATCCCTTCACGTCCAAATTCATACTTACCCCAAGCTTCTTGATAACATTTGGGTGAAATGTGTATGGCATATTCAACCTTCTTCATTCTACTAGGTGAGCTTGTCCACTATACATATCCACGTTTTCCCACTACATGTTGGACTAGGGAGTGAAACTAATAAAAAATGACCTATTTGAATGCAATTTCCAGACTTCTAATATTCTAGGATATAAGTTTTATTTTTAAGCTTGGCATATACATTCTTACATCTAATGAGGAGATTTTCATTTCATTTCAATCAAATTCGTTTCATCTAATTTGTCTAAAAACTAAAATCCAAAAAGTAAAAAAATATCTAAAAACCATTAAAGGGTTGCATACACTGTATGGTCCAATTACCCTACGAAGTGTGGCAAGTATGTAAATGTAATTCATTCAGATGTAATGTATTCTGCTGTCAAAACAGAAAAAAAAAGATTTTCACAAATGTAGGTGTTTTGTAATGTAGATTTTTTTCCGTAATGCAAAGAATTAAATCATTAACTTTGACAGGTGAATAGAAAAGTTATTTCAAACAAAATATTATTTTACCAAAGATCAGTGGAGATCTCCAGTAAAGTGACAATAGGCCATAAATCATCTCATGTTGAAAATGCAATATTGGCATATATTGATCTATGAATACACTCCGATACTATATGCTGAAATAATGTCCATACATCTTGCAACACAAAAAAAATTATTTTGATGTACAAGCAGTTGAACTCTGAATATTGCTGTTCTCAGTTCTCTATACACAAGAAGATTTCCAGGCAGGTCACAAAAAATAATATGAGTCATTTATATAAATGTATGCATTTATTATAGTCAAAGCAAAGATAACAAAATAATTTTCTAATGGAAAATCTACACTGCTAGCATATAAAAAATGTAGGTAAGTATTCCCAAACTACTATTAACCTGCACATTCCTCTTCAAATTCATGTCATAAAAGCAATGATGTGAACATCATAGTCCGTCACAATAATTTTAGTAATAACAGCTGTGGTTCACCCAGACATGTAAAGGAGTTGATTAAATAGATGGACATAAAATTACAGTATATGTAGGGTATGTTCACAAGTCTAAATTTTCCTCTGTGGATTGTATCACTATTCAGCATTAAGGGTATGTGCACACCATCCGTACTGTCAGCGCTTTGAACTCAGCATACTTTATGCTGCTTCCAAAGTGCTGCACGCAGGTGAATCTGCATGTTCATTGAACCATGCAGATTCACTGCAATCAATACATTGTATTGATCTAATTTCTCTTGCAGAGGCTAGCGTCTCGAAAGACCAGCCACATGTCAGTTTCCGCGGATGATCCGCAGGGGCACGGAGACGCATAGTGGGCATGGAATTTCTTGAAATCCCATCTACTATGCTGTAACATCTGGCCACTGCAGATTGCACATAGCGCAAGTGTGCTGCATTCAATCCGCAGTGATTACTGATCATGTGCACATAGCCTGATTCTGCTATAAATTCTGCATGTTTGTGCACGCAATGTCTTTTCCAGGCAGATATGCTCTATAAAATCGCATGAATAAGTACTAAAGAAATGCTAAAAAGAATGAACATATGCACCACAATATAAAAATGGCTTGCTCTGCATATAGTCAATTTTTTAAGATTCATTTAATTACTTCAAGTTTCCAAAGCTGCAAAGTGTATAACTGTTTCATGACCTTTCATGTATCCATACATAATGGTTGGATAGGGGTTCTCGATCTTAGACGTATGTGTACGTCCTGGCGATCGTGTGGGGCACAGGAATTGTGTTTGCACAATTGCCTTCGGGATTTCGGCTTAAGATAAAGTCGAGGCTTAGTTGTCACTGCCAGGAGCAGTCCCCTGGCCATTACAGCCCCTAAATGCCGTGATCAATATCGATCGCATTCCCCCCCCCAAATTTAGGAGGAAAATAGAGGTGTGTCTTACAGTCTGAATGTAGTTTATTGGGGGTGGCGGTGGTGTAGAAGGTAGTGATGGCGGACCCCTGGATGTTCAGGACTGGCGGGTTCGGCCGAACACCTTTAAAAAGTTCGGGTTCGGGTACTAGAACTGTACTGGAACCGAACCCAAACCTGGACCCCATTCAAATGAATGGGTAGCCCGAACATCCGTGGTTTCTCATGCTGTGATGTGTGCAACAGCATGGGAAACAGGGGATCTGATCAGCGGAGGAGGGGGTGTCCTGGCAGTGTGAGACACGAGCCATTGATCTCCCGGCGGTTGGATTCAGGAAAATGTCAGCATTGCCAGGCCGGATAGGAGTCCTCACTGCACACATTGATCTCCCAGCATTGGGTTTAAGGAAAATTGTGTCAATGTCGGCTCATGCGCAGATTTATTTCTTGGGTAAATTACCCGCAAGGCCCTGGGCCCGCAGCATCACTCCACTTACTGCAGCGGTGACCTTGATCTTGCCTCCTGTAACCCCACTGCACTGCTGCACCCCTGGTAAGCTAAATTTGGAATATAAAACGGACCCCCATTTTTTTTCCTATTTTCCTCCTCTAAATTTGGGGTGTATCTTATAGCTCAGTACTAGTGTTAAGCGAGCACTAAAATGCTCGGGTGCTCGAAGCTCGGGCCGAGCTCACCGTGATACTCGGGTGCTCGAACCGAGCAACGAGCCCGATGTTAGTCTATGGGAGACCCAAGCATTTTTGTGGCGGCACCCCCGGCAGTCTGTAGAAAGCCTAAAAAGTGCCCAAAACGATAGTGACAGTGTTCAAATGACATGGGGACAGCATGGGGATCGCCTCAGGAAGCATTTCTGACCCTCAGGTAACTGCTGTCAACAACGTGGTCAGAGGTATTAAGCCACTTTTACGGGGTCACAATAAAACGTTCAAAAACGAAACTGAAACGGTCTTCCTGTGAAATATGTTAAGGAACTTCCTTTCCAGGGTAAAGACTTGTGTATAAGGTAAAATAAATAACTAAAAGCAAAAATACTCCTCCGCACCTTGGGCTATGTTCACAAGTAGAATTTTTTATGCGTTTTTGCACTTTTGTATTGCTTTAAACCATGACAAATGCATTTACCGGGAAATGTCATTTTAACATTTTACAACCATATCTGGCCATGTGCTGTGTGACACATCCATACAGTGCTGAAAAGACATGGGAACAGCATGGGGAAGACCTCTGGAAGCATCTCTGACACCCAGGTCACTGCCTAAAAGTGTGCCCATCAGAAGTGACCCTTGCCGCATCAGAAGATGCAGACTTGCAACTACCCCTGTGCAAGTCCTTGTCCCAGGGCAGTGTTCAAGTGTACCTCCCCCATTCCTTGCAATGCAAGCGCAAGTATGCAGTCTGCCACCCACCCACCCCCAGGCTGCAATACCATACTGCTAGCTTTCTTGCACTTGAAATTGGGCCTTTTAGGCATGTGGAGGCGGAATCTGGCCACCACGTCATGGCTGCGTCAGCGGCCTGGTATCCATACTCAGTCCCCAGCCGCCCGGTGGCCGGGTGTCCATGCTTGGTCCCCAGCCACCAGGGGGCGTCCGGGTGTCCATACTCGGTCCCCAGCCGTCCCGCGGCCGGGTGCCCACACACGGTCCCCAGCCGCCTGGGGCGGCCGGGTGTCCATAAACGGTCCCCAGCCGCCCCTATTTGAAGGACAGCCTAGCTACAAACACGTGGACAAGTGAATGTGGCCAGGGATGGTCCATCTGACTGACGCCTTCACACTGGGTTAATATTGTGGAAGCCGGGACAAAGTTGGACACTGGGATGCAACACGTCCTTCAGACATAGAGGATTGTGGGTCCTGGGTCATTCAGGCTTCAACACAAAGTTCAGAAGGTAGACAGCAGCAGTGGTCGGCCTCCTACACAATGAGTAAATTATTCATGATCATGAGGCCATCCATCTCCTTACCTTTCTGTTCCTTGGAATGCAAGAGCATGTATGTAGTAGCAGTTAGGCCTGAGGTGGTCAGAGTTTTGACGCATATCCTACCTCCTCCGAGGATTTCTGGAAGTTTTCCTGCTACTATCCCAGTTCTATGACTCCCGTTAAAACAAAGCTTCAGGTGATGAATGATGGATGGGGTGGCGGCAAAGGAGAAAAAGCAGGAGGAACATAGACCATTCACATCAATATCAGGCAAGTCAACCACACATGTCTTGTAAGATATGTTTCTGTACCAAAAGGAGCGGTTCGGCTACACTGTTATAGGGCATACAGTGAGTGCAATGCCTACCAAAAATTTCGAGGGACTCCAATGCCCCTTGGATGTGACAAGGAGGTCAGAGGGCCTTAACTAAACCATTTTTTCCATTTATAGCAACTGGGTCTCCTGTACACTGTTGGCCTAAGCAGTGAATGGAAGGCTTTCCAAAAATTATGAGCAACTGCAATGTCCCTTGAAACAGACATGGATTACAGCGTACTAAAAACCTTCTACCCATTATTGGGGAGTGGGTCTACCTTATTTTCGCCTATGCATTGAAAAGCAAAAGCTGATGAAAAATTAGGAGGAAATGCAATGCCCGTTGGAAGAGTCGTGGAGGTTAGAGGTAATTAAAAACAACATATCAATGCCCCTTGGAAGAGCTGCGGAGTTCAGAGTGGTTTAACAAGACGGTTTTAATGCCCCTTGGAAGAGACGTGGAGGTCACAGTAGCTTAACAATCATTGAATATGAATAGCGGCACCAGAGCGCCAATAACAGGGCACAAATATTAAAGGACTGATTTATTAATACACACAACGCGTTTCGGTGGACACAGCCACCTTCATCAGGTGGCTGTGTCCACCGAAACGCGTTGTGTGTATTAATAAATCAGTCCTTTTAATATTTTTGCCCTGTTATTGGCGCTCTGGTACCGCTATTCATATTCACTGATTGTCCCTTTCCCCCTGTTGGGGTGCGGTAGAGCTGCCTTTAATTTATTGTTCTTTCACCTGTGGAAGGAATTTAATTAGAATCACTACCCTGGTTTTCCAAGCTGCGCTGCCCTAACCCCTCCGGAGCGCGGCCGGGGGTGTTGGTGAAGCTGGGCGTCCATCTCGGCGTTACATGCAACTAACCTGACCACGTGATCTATCACCGAGAGATCAGGATCTGTGAACGCCGCTGGAAATAGATGACAGCCACCAACAGAGCAGAGCTTGTGGAGCTTTACACTGGGGTTGTGCAGAAGTGCACAACTTCATAAGGTTAGTAGCCATCCCCACACCCTTCTAACAATTGCAATACTGAGTCACCCATTGCGTCTTGTTCTCTCCTCTCTTTACAGTAGCTTAACAAGACAGTTTTAATGCCCCTTGGAAGAGTGGTGGAGGTCGCAGTGGAATAAAAAGACAACATCAATGCCCCTTGGAAGAATGGTGGAGGACCCAGTGGAATAAAAAGACAATATCAATGCCCCTTGGAAGAGACGTGGAGGTCACAGTAGCTTAACAAGACAATTTAAATGCCCCTTGGAAAAGTGGTGGAGGTCGTAGTGGAATAAAAAGACAATATCAATGCCCCTTGGAAGAGTGCTGGAGGTCACAGTAGCTTAACAAGACGGTTTTAATGCCCCTTGGAAGAGTGGTGGAGGTCACAGTAGAATAAAAAGACAATATCAATGCCCCTTGGTAGAGACGTGGAGGTCACAGTATCTTAAAAAGACGGTTTTAATGCCCCTTGGAAGAGCTGTGGAGTTCAGAGTAGTTTAACAAGATGGTATTAATGCCCCTTTGAAGAGACGTGGAGGTCACAGTAGCTTAACGAGATGGTTTTAATGCCCCTTGGAAGAGACATTGGGGTGGCTGTAGCTTAACAAAATGGTTTTAATGCCCCTTGGAAGAGATGTGGTTTAACAAGACGGTTTTAATGCCCCTTGGAAGAGTGGTGTAGGTCGCAGTGGAATAAAAAGACAATATCAATGCCCCTTGGAAGAGTGGTGGAGGTCACAGTAGCTTAACAAAACAGTTTTAATGCCCCTTGGAAGAGTGGTGGAGGTCGCAGTAGTTTAACAAAACGGTTGTAATGCCCCTTGGAAGAGATGTGGAGGTCACAGTAGCTTAACAAGATGGTTTTAATGCCCCTTGGAAGAGACGTGGAGGTCACAGTAGCTTAACAAGACGGTTTAATGCCCCTTGGAAGAGTGGTGGAGGTCACAGTAGAATAAAAAGACAATATCAATGCCCCTTGGAAGAGACTTGGAGGTCACAGTAGCTTAACAAGATGCTTTTAATGCCCCTTGGAAGAGTGGTGGAGGTCACAGTAGCTTAACAAGACGGTTTTAATGCCCCTTGGAAGAGACGTGGGGGTCACAGTAGCTTAACAAGACGGTTTTAAAGCCCCTTGGAAGAGTGGTGGAGGTCACAGTAGCTTAACAAGATGGTTTTAATGCCCCTTGGAAGAGTGGTGGAGGTTGCAGTAGAATAAAAAGATAATATCAATGCCCCTTGCTAGAGACGTGGAGGTCACAGTAGCTTAACAAGACGGTTTTAATGCCCTTTGGAAGAGTTGTGGAGGTCGCAGTGGAATAAAAAGACAATATCAATGCCCCTTGGAAGAGATGTGGAAGTCACAGTAGCTTAACAAGACAGTTTTAATGCCCCTTGGAAAAGCTGTGGAGTTCAGAGTTGGTTAGCAAGACGGTATTATTGCCTCTTGGAAGAGACGACGAGTTCACTGTAGCTTAACAAGACGGTTTTAATGCCCCTTGGAAGAGACGTGGAGGTCACAGTCGCATAACAAGACAGTTTTAATGGCACTTGGAAGAGACGTGGAGGTCACAGTAGCTTAGCAAGATGGTTTTAATGCCCCTTGGAAGAGACGTGGAGGTCACAGTAGCTTAAGAAGACAGTTTTAATGCCCCTTGGAAGAGCTGTGGAGGTCGCAGTGGAATAAAAAGACAATATCAATGCCCATTGGAAGAGTAGTGGAGGTCACAGTAGCTTAACAAGACGGTTTTAATGCCCCCTGGAATAGTGGTGGAGGTCGCAGTGGAATAAAAAGACAATATCAATGCCCATTGGAAGAGTAGTGGAGGTCACAATAGCTTAACAAGACGGTTTTAATGCCCCTAGGGAGAGTGGTGGAGTTCGCATTAGAATAGAAAGACAATATCAATTCCCCTTGGAAGAGACGTGGAGGTCACAGTAGCTTAACAAGACGGTTTTAATGCACCTTGGAAAAGTGGTGGAGGTCGCAGTGGAATAAAAATACAATATCAATGCACCTTGGAAGAGACGTGGAGGTCACAGTGGCTTAACAAGATGGTTTTAATGTCCCTTGAAGAGTGGTGGAAGTCACAGTGGAAAAAAAAGACAATATCAATGCCGCTTGGAAGAGACGTGGAGGTCACAGTAGCTTAACAATACGGTTTTAATGCCCCTTGGAAGAGACGTGGAGGTCACAGCAGCTTAACAAGACGGTTTTAATGTCGCTTGGAAGAGACGTGGAGGTCACAGTAGCTTAACAAGACGGTTTTAATGACCGTTGGGAGAGCTGTGGAGTTCAGAGTGGTTTAACAAGACGGTTTTTATGACCCTTGGAAGAGTGGTGGAGGTCGCATTTGAATAAAAAGACAATATCAATGCCCCTTGGAAGAGTGGTGGAGGTCACAGTAGCTTAACAAGATGGTTTTAATGCCCCTTGGATGAGTGGTGGAGGTCGCAGTTGAATAAAAGGAAAATATCAATGCCCATTGGAATACACGTGAAGGTCACTGTAGCTTAACAAAACGGTTTTAATGCCCCTTGGAAGAGCTGTGTAGTTCAGAGTGGTTTAACAAGATGGTTTTAATGCCCCTTGGAAGAGTGGTGGAGGTCGCAGTTTCTTAACAAGATGGTTTTAATGCCCCTTGGAAGAGACGTGGAGGTCACAGTAGCTTAACAAGACGGTTTTAATGCCCCTTTGAAGAAACGTGGAAGTCACAGTAGCTTAACAAGACGGTTTTAATGCCCCTTGGAAGAGTGGTGGAGGTCGCAGTAGAATAAAAAGACAATATCAATGCCCCTTGGAAGAGACGTGGAGGTCACAGTAGCTCAACAAGACGGTTTTAATGCCCCTTGTAAGAGATGTGGAGGTCACAGTAGCTTAACAAGACGGTTTTAATGCCCCTTGGAAGAGACGTGGAGGTCGCAATAGCTTAACAAGACGGTTTTAATGCCCCTTGGTAGAGCTGTGGATTTCAGAGTGGTTTAACAAGACGGTTTTAATGCACTTTGGAAGAGACGTGGAGGTCACAGTAGCTTAACAAGAAAATTTTAATGCCCCTTCGAAGAGACGTGGAGGTCAAAGTAGCTTAACAAGACGGTTTTTATGCACCTTGGAAGAGCTGTGGAGTGCAGAGTGGTTTAACAAGATGGTTTACATGCCCCTTGGAAAAGTTGTGGAGTTCAGTGTAGCTTTTCAAGACGGTTTTAATGCCCCTTGGAAGAGATCTAGAGGTCACAGTAGCTTAACAAAACAGTTTTAATGCCCCTTAAAAGAGTGGTGGAGGTCGCAGTGGAATAAAAAGACAATATCAATACCCCTTGGAAGAGACGTGGTCGTCACAGTAGCTTAACAAGATGGTTTTAATGCCCCTTGGAAAAGTGGTGAAGGTCGCAGTAGAATAAAAAGACAATATCAATGCCCCTTGGAAGAGAAGTGGAGGTCACAGTAGCTTAACAATACGGTTTTAATGCCCCTTGGTAGAGACCTGGAGGTCACAGTAGCTAAACAAGACATTTTTAATGCCCCTTGGAAGAGATGTGGAGGTCACAGTAGCTTACAAAGACAGTGTTAATGCCCCTTGGAAGAGCTGGGATTTCAGAGTGGTTAGACAAGACAGTTTTAATGCCCATTGGAAGAGTGGTGGAGGTCGCAGTGGAATAAAAAGACAATATCAATGCCCCTTGGAAGGAACGTGGAGGTCACAGTAGCTTAACAAGACAGTTTTAATGCCCCTTGGAAGAGTGGTGGAGGTCGCAGTGGAATAAAAAGACAATTTCAATGCCCCTTGGAAGAGTGGTGGAGGTCACAGGAGCTTAACAAGATGGTTTTAATGCCCGAAGGAAGAGTGGTGGAGGTCGTAGTAGAATAAAAGGACAATATCAATGCCCCTTGGAAGAGAAGGGGAGGTCACAGTAGCTTAACAATATGGTTTTAATGCCCGTTGAAAGAGACGTGGAGGTCACAGTAGCTTAACAACACAATTTTAATGCCCCTTCGAAGAGACGTGGAGGTCACAGTAGCTTAACAAGATGGTTTTAATGCCCCTTGGAAGAGCTGTTGAGGTCGCAGTGGAATAAAAAGACAATATCAATGCCCCTTGGAAGAAACGTGGAGGACACAGTAACTTAACAGGACAGTTTTAATGCCCCTTGGTAGAGTGGTGCAGGTCGCTGTGGAATATAAAGACAATATCAATACCCTTGGAAGAGACGTGGAGGTCACAGTAGCTTAACAAGACAGTTTTAATGCCCCTTGGAAGACTGGTGGAGGTCGCAGTGGAATAAAAAGATAATATCATTGTCCCTTGAAAAAGTGGTGGAGTTCCCGTGGAATAAAAAGACAATATCAATGCCCCTTGGAAGAGACGTGGAGGTCACAGTAGCTTAATAAGACGGTTTTAATGCCCCTTGGAAAAGTGGTGGAGGTCACAGTGGAATAAATAGACAAAATCAATGCACCATGGAAGAGACGTGGAGGTCTCAGTAGCTTAACAAGACGGTTTTAATGTCCCTTGGAAGAGTGATGGAGGTCGCAGTGGAATAAAAAGACAATATAAATGCCCCTTGGAAGAGACGTGGAGGTCAAAGTAGCTTAACAAGATGGTTTTAATGCCCCTTGGAAGAGTGGTGGAAGTCGCAGTAGAATAAAAAGACAATATCAATGCCCCTTTGTAGAGACGTGAAGGTTACAGTAGCTGAAGAAGACGGTTTTAATGCCCCTTGGAAGAGCGGTGGAGTTCAGGGTGGTTTAACAAGACAGTTTTAATGCCCCTTGGAAGAGTGGTGGAGGTCGCAGTGGAATAAAAAGACAATATCAATGCCCCTTGGAAGAGACGTGGAGGTCACAGTAGCTTAAAAAGATGGTTTTAATGCCCCTTGGGAGAGTGGTGGAGGTCGAAGTGGAATAAAAATACAATATCACTGTCCCTTGAAAGAGATGTGGAGATCACAGTAGCTTAACAAGATGGTTTTAATGCCCCTTGGAAGAGACGTGGAGGTCACAGTAGCTTAACAAGATGGTTTTAATGCCCCTTGGAAGAGTGGTGGAGGTCGCAGTGGAATAAAAAGACAATATCAATGCCCCTTTGAAGAGATGTGAAGGTCACAGTAGCTTAACAAGACAGTTTTAATGCCCTTTGGAAAAGTGATGGAGGTCGCAGTGCAATAAAAAGAATATATCTATGCCCCTTGCAAGAGTGGTGGACATCCCAAAAATTTAACAAGACCCTTTTAATGCCCATTGGAAGAGACGTGGAGGTCACAGTAGCTTGAGAAGATGGTTTTAATGGCCCTTGGAAAAGACGTGGATGTCACAGTAGCTTAACAAGATGGTTTTAATGCCCCTTGGAAGAGTGGTGGAGGTCACAGTAGCTTAACAAGACGGTTTTAATGCCCCTTGGAAGAGTGGTGGAGGTCACAGTAGCTTACCAAGACATTTTTAATGCCCCTTGGAAAAGACATGGAGGTCACAGTAGCTTAACAAGACTGTTTTAATGCCACTTGGAAGAGCTGTGGAGTACAGAGTGGTTTAATAAGACGGTTTTAGTGCTCCTTGGAAGAGAAGTGGAGGTCACAGTAGCTTAACTAGGCGGTTTTAATGCCCCTTGGGAGAGTGGTGGAGGTCAAAGTAGCTTAACAAAACGGTTTTAATGCACCTTGGAAGAGCTGTGGAGTCCAGAGTGGTTTAACAGGACGGTTTTAATGCTCCTTGGAGGAGTGATGGAGGTCGCAGTGGAATAAAAAGACAATATCAATGCCCTTTGGAAGAGTGGAGGAGTTCACAGTATCTTAACAAGACGGTTTTAATGCCCCTTGGAAGAGACATGGAGGTCACAGTAGCTTAAAAAAACAGTTTTAATGCCCCTTGGAATAGTGGTGGAGGTCACAGTAGCTTAACAAGACGGTTTTAATGCCCCTTGGAATAGTGGTGGAGGTCGCAGCAGATTAAAAAGACATTATCAATGCCCCTTGGAAGAGACGTGGAGGTCGCAGTAGCTTAACAAGATGGTTTTAATGCCTATTGGAAGAGTGGTGGAGGTCGCAGTGGAATAAAAAGACAATATCAATGCCCCTTGGAAGAGTGGTGGAGGTCACAGTAGCTTAACAAGATGGTTTTAATGCCCCTTGAAAGAGTGGTGGAGGTCGCAGTGGAATAAAAAGACAATATCAATGCCCCTTGGAAGAGTGGAAGAGTTCACAGTATCTTAACAAGACGGTTTTAATGCCCCTTGGAAGAGACATGGAGGTCACAGTAGCTTAAAAAAACAGTTTTAATGCCCCTTGGAATAGTGGTGGAGGTCACAGTAGCTTAACAAGACGGTTTTAATGCCCCTTGGAATAGTGGTGGAGGTCGCAGCAGAATAAAAAGACATTATCAATGCCCCTTGGAAGAGACGTGGAGGTCGCAGTAGCTTAACAAGATGGTTTTAATGCCTATTGGAAGAGTGGTGGAGGTCGCAGTGGAATAAAAAGACAATATCAATGCCCCTTGGAAGAGTGGTGGAGGTCACAGTAGCTTAACAAGATGGTTTTAATGCCCCTTGAAAGAGTGGTGGAGGTCGCAGTGGAATAAAAAGACAATATCAATGCCCCTTGGAAGAGATGTGGAGGTCACAGTATCTTAACAAGACGGTTTTAATGCACCTTGAAAGAGCTGTGGAGTTCAGAGTGGTTTAACAAGACGGTTTTAATGCCACTTGGAACAGTGTTGGAGGTCGCAGTGGAATAAAAAGACAATATCAATGCCATTTGGAAGAGTTGTGGAGGTCACATTAGCTTAACAAGACGGTTTTAATGCCGCTTGGAAGAGTGGTGGAGTTCGCAGTGGAATAAAAAGACAATACCAATGCCCCTTGGAAGAGACGTGGAGGTCACAGTAGCTTAACAAGACAATTTTAATGCCCCTTGGAAAAGTGGTGGAGGTCGCAGTAGAATAAAAAGACAAAATCAATGCCCCTTGGAAGAGACGAGGAGGTCACAGTAGCTTAACAAGACAGTTTTAATGCCCATTGCAAGAGTGGTGGAGGTCACAGTAGAATAAAAAGACAATATCAATGCCCCTTGGAAGAGACGTGGAGGTCACAATAGCTTAACAAGATGATTTTAATGCCCCTTACAAGAGCCATGCAGTACTGCATATTGAAAACATTATTCCCATTATTGGAGAGTGGGTCTCCCATAGTCTTTGCCTATGCCTTCCAAGCAAAAGCTGCCAAAAATTAGGACGGAGGAACTTGCAATACTGGCAGCATGGACCATGGTCACCTTGGTAGTATAGTGGTGGTGGAGGCTGAGGATAAGGAGAAGAGCAAAATACAGCCAAAATGAGGAAACGTATACCCATGTGTGGGTGTGAAGCGGTTCATGGGAATACACCTCCCGAAATAACACAGTGGATTTGACTTTATGTTACTCTGCTGTCATTTGGTGGTGATGAGAAGTCTGGCCCAATCCAGCCCTTGTTCATTTTGATAAGGGTCAGCTTGTCAGTTGACAGGCGAGTGCGCTTATCAGTTATAATTCTCCCAGCGGCACTAAAAACACGCTCCGATAACACGCTCGTGGCAGGGCAGGGCAGGACATCCAAGAATTACAGAGCGAGTTCACTGTTAGTGCCCAGCTTGGATACCCAAAAATTAAAAGGCACAGAGGAAACACGGAGGACACTGGTACATTCGGCAAGGTACTCTTCCACCATCTTTTGAAACTTTCCACTCCTTGTGAGAGTACTCCATGCCTCAGGGACTGTAAGCCGGGTAGGTCTCAGAAAACTGTCCCAGAACATTGACAGTGTTCCCCTGCCTCTGCTGGATTGGAGTTGCATCTCTCTTGCCTGTACACCTTGTTTGGTCAACGAACTGTGACCTCTGCCGCTAGCGTGTTCAGATGGGAATTTTTTAACAGTTCTGCAGCAAGGGCCTTCTAGTACTTCCCCATTTTTGTAGACCTGTCCACCTCAGGAATAAGAGAATGAAAGTTCTCCTTGTAGCGGGGGTCTAAAAGTGTCACCAACCAGTAATGACTGTCACCCAACATTTTGACAACGCGAGGGTCACGGTTAAGGCAGCGTAACATAAAGTCAGCCATGCGTGCCAGACTGGTAATGGGCAAGACTTCCGTGTCCTCACCAAGATGACGACTGAATATGCTCTCCTCCTCCTCCTCCCCCCTGTCCTCAGGCCACCCACGCTGAACCGACGGTATGACAGTTGTACAGGTACTACCGTCTAGAGCGCATGGTATCAGCTCCTGTTCTTCCTCCTCCTCCTCTTCTCCCTCATTGTCCCCCAATGCACGTTGGGATGAGATGATGCTGGGCTGTGTGTAATCGCCCGCTACGGCTTCTTGATCCATCTCATCATACTCTGGCTGCAATGCCTCCTCTTTAATTCTCTGAAGAGAGCGTTGCAAAAGTCAGACAAGTGGGATGCTGATGCTAATGATGGCGTCATCGCTAGAGATGAGCGTTGTTCTACTCGAACTGTTCGCCAATCTCAAATTCGAGCTGTTTTGGGCGGTGTTCGAGCCGTTCGGCAAACACGAACAATTTGATAAAAATTCGGCTGTTCGAGGTTATGTTCGATAACTGTTCGTGCACCAAAATCATAACTGGATTTTTTCTCAGTAATGATGAAAATTAATGTTAATACGCAGTTTGAGTGTACAGCGGGGTGGTGGGAGGGGCAGGGGATGGATCTCTGCAGGAACAATGAAGATCTCCATTTTTTTTTCTCTTTCCCGCATTTGCAGTCGGGAGGTGCAATCTGTCAGCCTATCAGCAGCGCACAAACGGAGCGAAGTGCTTTTTTTCACACAAGCAAGGGCATGTGTCATTGGCAGTGTATGTCACATGTCCTTGCCCTATAAGACCAAGCCATTTTCCCCGTCGCCACCATTTTCTCACTGCTGCAGCTGCGTGTTAGACGGCACCGCTGTTGCTGTGTGCGCTATATCTTGTTAATTTCAAGCCAATTTTCGCACAAATATACAGATAGCTTGGGAGTAGGGAATAGTTGTGATTGCAGTCCTTTTAAGTACTAGGTTACAGCATTTCCTACGACTTTTATCAGGGAGGTCTGTGCTCTTAAATAGATAGGTTGTGGGAGTAAAGACTAATTGTAATTGGAGTCCTTTTCAGGACTAGGTTACATCAGTTCCTATCAGTTTTTGCCAGGCAGGTCTGTGCCAGTGCTGTGCAAGTTTTTTTCACAGCATTTGGCTGAATCTAGCAAAGCTAATCCTTTTTGGCCTATTGCAGAGTGTGTTAGTCAGTGGAGTAGCCTATCTGTGTTGCAAGATATACCACCTGTGTATAGAATACCAATTTTTTTACTGCACCTAGTGAAGTAAAATCTTTTGGGCATAGCATCATTCTATTAGTCCATCTATACTGACCTCCATCAGGTTGCAAATTAAAACTAATTTTTATCAGCATCTACAGTACCTCTGAAAAAATATTTGGGCTTCTAGCTGTGTGTGGGACTTGTTGTATTAGTCCATCTATACTGACCTCCATCAGGTTGCAAACTGAATATATTTTTTTCTGCATCTACCTCTGAAAAAATATTTGGGCTTCTAGCTGTGTGTGGGTCTTGTTCTATTAATCCATCTATACTGACCTCCATCAGGTTGCAAACTGAATATAATTTTTTTCTGCATCTAGCTCTGAAAAAATATTTGGCCTTCTAGCAGTGTGTCGGACTTTCTCTATTAGTCCATCTATACTGACCTCCATCAGGTTGCAAATTAAAAATAATTTGTATCTGCATCTACAGTACCTCTGAAAAAATATTTGGGCTTCTAGCTGTGTGTGGGACTTGTTGTATTAGTCCATCTATACTGACCTCCATCAGGTTGCAAATTAAAAATAATTTTTATCTGCATCTACAGTACCTCTGAAAAAATATTTGGGCTTCTAGCTGTGTGTGGGACTTGTTGTATTAGTCCATCTATACTGACCTCCATCAGGTTGCAAACTGAATATATTTTTTTCTGCATCTACCTCTGAAAAAATATTGGGCTTCTAGCTGTGTGTGGGTCTTGTTCTATTAATCCATCTATACTGACCTCCATCAGGTTGCAAACTGAATATAATTTTTTTCTGCATCTAGCTCTGAAACAATATTTGGCCTTCTAGCAGTGTGTCGGACATTCTCTATTAGTCCATCTATACTGACCTCCATCAGGTTGCAAATTAAAAATAATTTTTATCTGCATCTACAGTACCTCTGAAAAAATATTTGAGCTTCTAGCTGTGTGTGGGACTTGTTGTATTAGTCCATCTATACTGACCTCCATCAGGTTGCAAATTAAAAATAATTTGTATCTGCATCTACAGTACCTCTGAAAAAATATTTGGGCTTCTAGCTGTGTGTGGGACTTGTTGTATTAGTCCATCTATACTGACCTCCATCAGGTTGCAAACTGAATATATTTTTTTCTGCATCTACCTCTGAAAAAATATTTGGGCTTCTAGCTGTGTGTGGGACTTGTTGTATTAGTCCATCTATACTGACCTCCATCAGGTTGCAAATTAAAAATAATTTGTATCTGCATCTACAGTACCTCTGAAAAAATATTTGGGCTTCTAGCTGTGTGTGGGACTTGTTGTATTAGTCCATCTATACTGACCTCCATCAGGTTGCAAATTAAAACTAATTTTTATCTGCATCTACAGTACCTCTGAAAAAATATTTGGGCTTCTAGCTGTGTGTGGGACTTGTTGTATTAGTCCATCTATACTGACCTCCATCAGGTTGCAAACTGAATATATTTTTTTCTGCATCTACCTCTGAAAAAATATTGGGCTTCTAGCTGTGTGTGGGTCTTGTTCTATTAATCCATCTATACTGACCTCCATCAGGTTGCAAACTGAATATAATTTTTTTCTGCATCTAGCTCTGAAAAAATATTTGGCATTCTAGCAGTGTGTCGGACTTTCTCTACTAGTCCATCTATACTGACCTCCATCAGGTTGCAAATTAAAAATAATTTTTATCTGCATCTACAGTACCTCTGAAAAAATATTTGGGCTTCTAGCTGTGTGTGGGACTTGTTGTATTAGTCCATCTATACTGACCTCCATCAGGTTGCAAATTAAAAATAATTTTTATCTGCATCTACAGTACCTCTGAAAAAATATTTGGGCTTCTAGCTGTGTGTGGGACTTGTTGTATTAGTCCATCTATACTGACCTCCATCAGGTTGCAAACTGAAAATATTTTTTTCTGCATCTACCTCTGAAAAAATATTGGGCTTCTAGCTGTGTGTGGGACTTGTTGTATTAGTCCATCTATACTGACCTCCATCAGGTTGCAAACTGAATATATTTTTTTCTGCATCTACCTCTGAAAAAATATTGGGCTTCTAGCTGTGTGTGGGTCTTGTTCTATTAATCCATCTATACAGACCTCCATCAGGTTGCAAACTGAATATAATTTTTTTCTGCATCTACCTCTGAAAAAATATTTGGCCTTGTAGCAGTGTGTCGGACTTTCTCTATTAGTCCATCTATACTGACCTCCATCAGGTTGCAAACTGAATATATTTTTTTCTGCATCTAACCCAGCCAATAGTTTTGGCCTAATACCACAGTTTGGCCACTCAGCTCTGCTCGGTTACCATCCATTGTTTTTTTGTGCAAACAACTCCAGAGTTGTGAATTAGTTAACCACCAAAATGAGTGGAAAAAGGCCTGCTGCTGGTGGAAAGGGGAATAGGTGTGTTGGGAAGGGGAAAAAAGGTTGTGTCCGTGGGGTAGGTGTTAAAGCAACAGTAACATCTGCAGAAGAAAGACCATCTTCCAGCCAAACTAAAATGTCTACTTCTTTTAGCGGACAATGTGATAAGATCCCTTTCTTACGGCCACGCCAATCGCTACAAATTCCAGATGAGGCACAAAAACAGTAGGTGCTTCAACGGATATCAAGTGCTCCTTTAAGTGGGCTCTCCTCCACATCAACTTCAACATCACAAATACTCCAGTCCTCAAAGGTGTCACCCAAATCGCACTTGCTTCCTCACAGCTCCCAAACCTCCAGCTGCCCGTATGAGTATGAGGTAGAACAGATGGTTGAGTCTGCAGAGCTGTTTACTCATACTATAGCCTGGGAATCAGAGGTCGACTCCAGCGCTTCTGTGAATCCAGACGAGGAAATGATCTGCACTGATGCCCAGAATCTTTATGAGTCGGATCCAGGAACAGACGCAGAAGGTTCTGACCATAATGTAGACCCTCATTCCCAAACTGTAACTCCTGTTGGTGGAGACAATGAGGAAGACGATGATAAGACTCAAATACCTGATTGGAGCGACAACTTTAGTTTTTTGTCAGGGCAGGAACAGGTTGGCTCTGAGGACGACGGGTGTGATAACACACAGGGTGATGATGATGAGGTTGGAGATCCCACTTACTGTCAACCCACAGTCAGCCAAGAGATGAGGTCAGCAGAGGAGGTGGAGGAAGATGCTAGTGACGACGAGGTCAGGTTGCGCCTTCCTGGACAGAGACGTAGTACTGGAAGCACGTCAACAACTGCATCCTCAAACACAACTCTGCCTCTCACCACAAGTCGTGGTGGCTCTGCAGGTCGCATGGGTACTAAGCCTTGCATAGCCTGGGCATTTTTTCAGATCGATAAAGATGACCCAACTCGTGTTATCTGTAACATTTGTCAGCAAAAGCTAAGTAGAGGCCAAAAAATACATAGTTTGAGTACTTCATGCATGAACCGGCACATGGACATGAAGCATAAGTTGCAGTGGGAAGCTCAGTGTGCTACAATGCGGCCTAGCCGGCCGGGCCAACCACCGTCTGCCATATCTTGTGCATCCGCGGCCTCTTCATCCTCTGTGACTGGGGCGACAGCAGTCACACCTGTTTTGGGGCGCAGACCTGCCACCTCTTTACCCGCAACAGCCAGCGTGATTGGCAGGTCATCATTTTGTTTGGAGGTGGTAACAGCAGCTGGTGTTGAGCGCTGTCCGACATCGATAGCACCACCTTTGGATCAAGGCAACCTAACATGTCCGCCTGCATCTTCCTCACAGACCGGCAGTTTGCCGGGGACACCCTTATCAACCCCGTCTAAGCACAATAGCCAGCCCTCGGTCCCTCAGATGTGGACAAGTAAAAGACCATTTCCTCCTAGCCATGAGAAAGCTAAGAGGTTGAATTTCACCATCTGCAAGCTCTTGGCTACAGAAATGCTGCCTTTCCGCCTGGTGGACACAGAGGATTTTCGAGACCTTATGTCCGTCGCAGTGCCCCAGTACCAGATGCCCAGTCGGCACTACTTCTCAAAGAAAGGTGTGCCTGCGCTCCACCAGCATGTCGCACACAACATCACCGCTTCTTTGAGAAACTCTGTGTGTGACAGGGTGCATTTCACCACAGACACTTGGACGAGTAGGCATGGACAGGGGCATTACATGTCGCTGACTGGGCACTGGGTAACTATGGTAACAGCAGGACAAGGGGCTGCTGTCCAAGTCTTGCCGTCCCCACGAGTTGTGCGTCAATCCTCTTTATGTCAAAGTTCCTCCACTGCTTCTGCCTCCTCAACCTCCTCTCGGTCTTCCACCTGCACCCAAAGCCTGTCTGGTCATGCCACAAGCTTTCTAACTGCGCAGAAGGGATCCTGCACACCTCCTTACTATGCTGGCAGTAGGGCTCAACGTCATCAGGCGGTTTTTACATTGAAATGTCTGGGAAATGTGAGTCACACAGCTGAGGAGTTGTGGTCAGCTCTGGAGAACCAATTTCATTAATGGTTGTCTCCACTGGACCTGAAACCAGGGAAGGCCGTGTGCGACAATGCTGCAAACCTGGGTGCGGCCCTTCGCCGGGGCAATGTCACACACGTGCCTTGTATGGCTCACGTGTTGAACCTGGTTGTCCAGCAATTTTTAGCCCACTATCCCAGACTAGATGGCCTTCTGCAGAGGGCATGGTCGCTGTGTGCTCACTTCCGCCGTTCGCATCCCACAGCTCAGCGACTTACATCTCTACAGAAGTCGTTGGGCCTGCCACTTCACCGGCTAAAATGCGATGTGCCTACCCGGTGGAATTCAACTCTGCACATGTTGCAGCGACTGTGGCAGCACCGACAAGCCCTGGTGCAATACGTTCTGACGTATAGCCTGGGCCAACGAGATTCAGAGGTGGGGCAAATCACGCTGGAGGAGTGGTCTCAGATCAGGGACCTATGCACCCTTCTGCACAGTTTTGAAATGGCGACGAAGATGTTTAGTGCTGACGATGCCATTATCAGCATGACTATTCCGGTGATTTACATGCTGGAGCACATGTTAAACAGAATTCGGAGTCAGGTGGTGGCACAAGAGGAGGTGGAGGAAGTAGAGGAGGAGGAGTTGTATGCGGAAGGGCTAACATCTGCAAGGTCCAGACGGTCGGCAGCACCAAGGCGGCAGGCATGTGAGGGTGGGGGAGATGGTTTTACCAGGGCGCATGGTAGCAGCCAAACTAGTGAGGAAGGTGCAGGAGCCCAGGAAAAAGTGGAGGACGAACTGATGGAAGACTCATCAGATGAGGGATACCTTGATCACATTTCTGTTGTGCGAGGTTGGGGGGAGAGGACAGAGGAAGGAAGCATGATTGTTACCTCGCCACCAACACAACAGGGACTTGGTGCTCCTGGATGCGCAACACACATGAGTGCCTTCTTGCTGCACTACCTGCAACATGACCCTCGAATTGTGAGAATTAGAAATAATCCTGACTACTGGGTTGCCACACTGTTAGATCCCCGGTACAAAAGTAAATTTGCAGAAATTATTCCTGCCATAGAAAGGGATGCACGCATGCAGGAGTATCAGCAGAGACTGTTGCAGAATCTTACATGTGCTTTTCCACAAAATACCAGTGGTGCACGTAGTGAATCTCACAGTTCCAACTTGCCAACCGTGGGACCGTCAAGTGTTCAGCACTCAAACCGTAACAGAACCACAGTATCTGGTGGTAACATCAATTTTGCGGAATCATTTCACCACTTTTTTAGCCCATCCTTTGCAAGGCCACAGGAGACAAGAAGTCTGACACATAGTCAACGCCTAGAGACGATGGTACAGGAGTATCTCCAAGTAAACATTGAAGCCACGACTGTGTCACTGGACCCTTGCTCTTTTTGGGCTTCCAATCTGGATAAATGGCCGGAGCTAGCCACTTACGCCTTGGAGATCTTGTCATGCCCCGCAGCCAGCGTTCTGTCTGAACGTGTGTTCAGCGCTGCTGGTGGTGTGCTGACAGATAAGCGCACGCGGCTCTCCACTGATAATGTAGACAGACTCACGTTCATAAAGATGAACAAATCATGGATCCGAAACGACTTTTCTACCCCTGTGTCATCCTGGGGAGAGTAA
Source organism: Phyllobates terribilis (assembly GCF_046119375.1). Classification (NCBI taxonomy): domain Eukaryota; kingdom Metazoa; phylum Chordata; class Amphibia; order Anura; family Dendrobatidae; genus Phyllobates; species Phyllobates terribilis. Next base: position 14,396,081 of record NW_027362769.1, on the reverse strand, counting down.
AAGCTTGATGATTGTTTAAAATCACCCTACCAACCGTTTTAAGCTTTCAAATTACTAATCATGTTTATCTGTATCTTGACTGGAAAATAATTTGGGCTTTGTAGCAGTGTGCAGCACTGATCCTATTAGGCCATCTATAATAAGCTCCACCAGATTTAAAATTAAAAATAATTTTTAGCTGCATCTAGCCCGGAAAATAATTTTGGGGCTCCGAGATGCGCAAGACACATAAGTGCCTTCTTGCTGCACTACCTGCAGCATGACCATCATATTGTCAGAATTCGAAGTAATCATGACTACTGGGTTGCCACACTCTTAGATCCCCCAAACTTTTTGATCAACCTTTTCATTTTAATAAAGACCAAAAAAATGGTCATTTTTGAAATTATAAGCATTAGCAGGTTGTTAGAAACTGAAATCAAACAGTTTTCAACTCAAAACTTTATTCTAGGTGATGTTACATTTTCACATAGGACCCCTTGTTCGAAAGGAGCTTCTGAACTCTCTCGTCCATTGAATTTGTCAGGTTTTGGATGGTTTCTGCTTCAATTGTTTTGCATGAGGACAGAATACCCTCCCAGAGCTGTTGCTTAGATGTGAACTGCCTCCCGCCATCATAGACACTCCTTTTAATGATGCTCCAAAGGTTCTGAATGGGGTAGAGGTCAGGGGAGCATGGGGGTCACACCATAAGTTTGTCCCCTTTTATGCCCATATCAGCCAGAGATGCAGATGTTTTATGTGCAGCATGAGATGGTGCATTATCATGCAGAAAAATGATCTTGCTGTGAAATACACGGTTCTTCTTCTTGAACCATGGCAGGAAGTGCTGTTTGAGAAAATCCACATACATTATGGAGTTCATCTTTAGCGCCTTCAGGGATCCTAAAGGGATAGCCTCAGGGCAGTGTATGCGGAGGATGGGGGTGATGGTGCAGGGCAGCAGCAGTAATGACACGGAGTCAGTGATGCAGTCCAGGGCCTTTACTCACAGTTCTTATTATCCAGACCACGTCTGCAGGTAACGGCTGCCCACGTCGTACTGTGCTCACCAGGTGAGGGGCTCAGACAACTCCCAGATAACTTTGGAGCGCTTCACAGGACCCCCTTTGTGTGTCCTTTGTCTGGCCTTTCTTACCAACCCTTCTGTCCGGCTGCCTCGGGCCTCCTCTTGGTAAACTTGGCGCCAGTTTCCCTGACCCTATGTGGTGCCTTCCTAGCGGGTGTAGCGAGGGGCTGCGCCACATAAAATGTCACAGCCTCCTGTTTCTAGCTGAGGGTCGTTTCCTGCCTCCACTAGTTTCGGGGACCGGTCTCCCCCTTTGGCCTGACCCCTCCACGCAGGTGGATTCTGGCGTGCGGTGGCGACTCGCCCGTCCGCACCCCTGAGATCCCTTCGTTCCTCATTCCTGGAGCCTTCTCCGCTCCTCTTCCTTCCTTCTCCCTCTTCCAGGCCTGGGCCTCTGTTACTAGGCCCGCCTCCGGAGCAGAGCTCATGCAGAGCCCCTGCTCCCTGCCACTTCTGCTCAGACTTCTCTGCACTGAACTAAGATGGTGCCCACCTTTTATTCTCCCTTCTCAATGCACCCAGGAACTGCTTCCTCCCTGCTCCTGCACTACAGGGTTCCCCTTCCTCAGTGTTCCCTCCCCCCACTCCAGCCAGGGACAGGGACTGTCGTGCCCATCTCAGGGGCATATTGGTCGCCCTGCCCCACGGCAATGTGGTGTAATGCATGCAGGCGTCGGGTCCTGATCCACACTACATCCTTACCTGAGAGTGAGATATCACACCTCTGGGTGACGTGCAATACCTCTGTAGCAACCGAGCCCTCAGGGTGCTACAGTTCCATTTATCTTCAGCCTAGGTGACGTATTGCGATACAGGTCCGTGATTTTGGCTATAAAAGGGTCCCCTAGACCCCTACCCCAAGCTTTTTAAGAGAATCATATATGGCGTGCCAGGAGACTCTATGGAATGCTTTCTCAGCATCCAACGAGAGTATCTAATTACAAATTTTTAACTGCATCTAGCCCAGGAAATACTTTGTGCCTAGTAGCAGGGTCCGCTAGTCAGCGGATTATCCCGGCTGTTAAGCAAGCTACACCACCTGTAGTTTGGATACTTCATTTTTTCAAAGGAAATGCTTCGGCACCACGGGATACTCAGTGAAGAGCATCAGGAGGCACCCCAAGGCATAGGGGCTGGGACTGGCAGTAGGATGCCTTGCGGTGGACAGCCGAGCTCGATCCTTATAAAAGCTTTTTAACTGCAGCAGCTTTAGTGGACGCTACTGGAGCTGGAGTTACGCGGCTGCTGGCATGAGACTTGCCCTCCAATAGATCCTTGTAAATGGATTTAAAGTGTATTCATTCAAATTAGAGAGACAATTTAAATTAAAAAGCTTAGAGCTGCCTCCACCACAGGGGGGCTCGCTCGACCCACCAGCGGACAGGCACCAGTATTGGGAGAGGGGGGCTGGCCATCAGGGTTCACCGCGGCTCTGGCACAAACCCGGCGACACGGAGGTGGCACGGGCAGGAGCGGACTGGCCGTGTCGGCTTCTCACTTTTTGGATTTTAGAAGGGCATGACATGCCTATATCTGTGTCTCCCCCTCCTTTTACTCCTCCACCTCTTTTCTTTTCGCATGACTATATGTACTTGTCACTTTTCCATGTGTTAGTTATGTCTTCTGAGCAGTTTGTCAGCTTTTGGACACCTTTGAAGGTGTTTTCTATGTGTTTCTATGTGTTTTTGTTTGCCTGCCATTGGTTTTAACGGTGTTCGAAGGTGTTCGACGAACAGTTCGACGAACAGTTCGGCGAACACATGGGTGTTCGACGAACCGAACCGAACTCGAACACTACGGGGGTGGCTCAACACTAGTCATCGCCACTCACCATCTTGGTGGACTCCTCAAAGTTCGTCAGGATGGTACATATGTCAGACATCCAAGTCTACTCCTGAGGTCTTATGTGTGGAGTCTGACCTGAATATCGACGGCCTTGTTGCAGCTGGTACTCCACAACTGCTCTCTTCTGCTCACAAATTCTTTGCAACATGTGGAGGGTAGAGTTCCAACGTGTGGGGACATCACACACCAGTCGGTGTGCCCGAAGCTGCAAATGCTGCTGCAACACAGCAAGGGTGGTGGAAGCTGTAGCCGACTTCTGAAAATGAGCTGACAGGCAGTGTACTTTGACGAGCAGATCTGGCAACTCGGGGTACGATTTAAGAAACCGCTGAACCACGAGGTTAAGCACATGAGCCAGGCATGGTACGTGTGTGATCTCGCCTTGCCTCAGAGCCGCCACCAGGTTGCGGCCATTGTCACACACGACCATGCCTGGATGTAGGTTCAGCGGTGTCAGCCACAGATCTGCCTGCTCTTTCACAGCTGTCCACAACTCACAAGCAGTGTGAGGTTTATCACCTAAGCTTATGAGTTTCAGCACAGCCTGTTGCCGCTTGGCGGAGGCAGTACTGCAGTGCTTCCAGCTTGTAACTGATGTGGTGATATTTGAGATGGAGGCTGAACTTGAGGAGGAGGAGGATGATGTGCAGGAGCTGTACACTGTGGGGGCAACTCTGACTGACATAGGGCCCGTAATCCTCGGTGTGGGGAGGATGTGTTCCGTCCCAAGGTCGACTGGGTCCCGGCTTCCACTATGTTTAACCAGTGTGCCGTCAGGGAGATGTACCGTCCCTGGCCACAAGCACTTGTCCACGTGTCCGTTGTCAGGTGGACTCTCCCAGGAACTGCGTTGCTGAGGGCACGGCAGATGTTTTGGGACACGTGCTTGAGTAGTGCGGGGATGGCACACCGGGCAAAATAGTGTCGGCTGAGGACTGAGTACCGAGGGATGGCCACCGCCATAAAGTTGCGGAAGGATTCCGTCTCCACCAGCCTAAAAGGCAGCATTTCCAATGCAAGCAGTCGTGAAATGTGTGAATTTAGGACTGTGGCCTGTGGGGCGTTGGCTGCGAATTTGTGTTTTCATTCAAATCTCTGGGATTTGGACAATTCTACGCTACGGTGGGACGTGGATGTGGACATTGATGCTGTTTCTTGAGAAACTGCCATAACAAGTGAAGACTGAGAGGAGGGGGCATCTTTGCATGCAGTATGGACAGTGGATTGCCTTGCACACACAACAGGGGGTTCTCTTACACGCACAACAGCGGAAGTAGCAGTGGTGACACCTGCTGACACTGGTCGTGGACCCTGGGGTTCACCCCACAAAGTCGGGTGCTTTGCTGACATGTGCCTGATCATGCTTGTGGTGGTCAGGCTGGTAGTTTTGTCACCCCTGCTGATGCTGGCATGGCAGGTGGTACAAATGGCCTTTTTGGGGTTATCAGCAGAGTCTTTAAAAAAATTCCAGACTCTGGAAGACCTACCTGTAGTACTGGCAGCATCCCTCGTGTTGGTTTTACGGGGAACTGTTGCCCGCCTTCTGTGTGCAGCCACCACACTGCTTCTTCCTGCCTGTTGGGGTACTCTGCCTCCCTCCCCCTGTGTGCTGCTGGCCTCACTCTGCATGTCCTCCTGCCACGTTGTGTCAGTTACTAGATCGTCCACCACCTCTTCCTCTTCCACTTGCGCACCACGATTCTCCTCCTCACTTCGTGGCAATTGTGACTCGTCATTGTCCACCTCTTGTGACAAATTGCCAGCGTCGATTTCCTCTGGCCGTGGCTGTTCAAATATTTGGGCATCGCTACATGGGATCTCCTCTTCTGCCACTTCAAGCGGAGCAGGCGAGGGGCACAAATATAGAAATGGACCAGTGAACAGCTCTTCAGAATGTCCAACTGTGGGATCAGTTGCTGTCTGACGACACTCGGCATGGTGGGAGGAAGGAGCATCAGGGTGAGGAGGAGTATGCGGTTGAGACTCACGGCTACTAAAACTTGACCGTGTGGAAGACGGAACGGAGGTGGTGGTGCCCAGGTAACTGGAAGTATTATCTGCTATCCAATTAAAAACCTGTTCACACTGATCAGTTAGCAATACTGGTGTTGTAGTGTGCTTCCCTAGTAATTTGGTCAAGAAGTGGGAGCGAGAAAATGTGGCTGTTGGTTGTGGCACATTTTCACCTTGGCCACGGCCCCGTCCTCTACACGCACCATCACCAGAACGTCCAGTTCCACGTCCCTTGCCACGCGCCTTGCCATTGTAAATGAAGTAAAATAGCTTACACTCGCACTATCAATGGAAAAAGGGTAATAAAAAGGAGATTAGAACCGTGGAAGAGGAAAACCACAGTTCTATTTCTCTGGCCTACACCAGTATCTTTTAAACAGATATATTTGTGTCTGAACACTGAGCGAGACACTCAATTTTTTTTTTTATGGAAAAAAGGCAAAACGGTGGATAATACAGAGGTGTGAATCGTTGAACTGCAAAACCACAGTTATAGTTATGTGGCCTACAATAGAATCTTTTAAACAGATATATTTGTGTTTGAACCATCAGGGAGACACTATTACTGTTTTTTTATACGGAAAAAAGGCCAAAAGCTGGATAATACTGAGATTTGAACCGTGGAACTGCAAAGCCAAAGTTCTAGTTATCTGGCCTACACCAGAATCTTTTAAACAGATATATTTGTGTCTGAACAGTCAGCGAGACACTATTACTGTTTTTTTTTACAGAAAAAAAGCCAAAAGCTGGATAATACAGAGATTTGAACTATGGAATTGCAAAACCACAGTTATAGTTATGTGGCCTACACCAGAATCTTTTAAACAGATATATTGGTGTCAGAACAGTCACAGACACACTCAATTTTTTTTTGGGGGTGGCATTATACCAAAAGCTTAATAAGACGCGTATTTGTACAGTCTGACTGAGGAAAAAAAAAAATACAGGATTTAGATGAAAAGAAAAGGATTTTTCCTGGCCCCTGACACCGGGAGATAAGTATAGCAATTTAACCAGCAGGAGCACACAGGACTGTAATGCACTGTTTGTTGGTATAACCACTGTGTCTGCTATACAGCCTGCCTGCCTGATATCTGGGATGGATATTTGTCCTGAGAAGGACTGTTTGCTTGATTTGGCAGGCTTTTATTGACCCTACACTACCTATTTCGCTCTATATATCTCTCCCTAACTCAGCAGCACTCTCCCTACACTGTCTGATCCCGGGCGACTGTGTCCAAGATGGCGGCGCCCGGTTCTAAATACTCGAGGTGACGCTGTGCGGCCAGCCAATCACTGTAACACCCACAAACAACATGGCTGCAGCATTACAGTGACTGTCTGGCAATCCCTGCATGTTCATTGGCTCTGTAAAGAGCGTCAAACATGCAGGGCGGAGACGCGAGCTTCCGCCCGGGTTACCCGGAAATGCTCGGTGCTCGCCGAACATCCCGAGTAGTGAGATGCTCGGACGAGTACCGAGCAGTGTCGAGCATGCTCGCTCAACACTACTCAGTACGTTTTATATTCCGAAAAATACGCTATGCTTTTTCATCATACAACTGAACAAAAAGTGGAATAAAACGAGATCAAAAAGTTGAATGGAAATAAAAATGGTATAGCTGAAAACGACTTTTCATCTCTGAAGAAACAAGCCACCATACAGCTCCAGGAGCGGAGAAGTAAAAAGTTATAGCTTCCAGAATATACAGTAGCGATTAGTGATGAGCGAGCACTAAAATTCTGGGGTAATCATTGCTCGGGTCGAGCAAACTGGAATGCTTGAGTGCTCGGTCCGAGTAACGAACCCAATGTAAGTCTATGGGAAACTAGAACATTTTACTGGCGGCCCACCCAGCGGTCTGCAGAGGGCCTAAAAATTGCCCAAATCAATGGGAACAGTGCTCAAATGACATGAGAACAGCATGGGGAAGACCCCTGGGAGCATTTCTGACTCCCAGGTCACTTCTGTCAACAATGTTGTCAGAGGTATTACACCACTTTTACGGACTCACAATAAATCATACAAAAACTAAATCAAAATGGATTTTTCTGGGAAATATGTTAAGGAGCAACCTTTCCAGGGTAATGATTTGTATATAAGGCAAAATAAATGACCAAAACAAAAATGTACTCCACACCTTGGGCTATGTTCACAGGTAGCATTTTTGACGTGTTTTTGCACTTTTGCATTGCTTTCAACAAAGACAAATGCATTCACCCGGAAATGTAATTTTAACATTTTATAACCTTATCTGGCCATGTTGTGTCTGAAACATCATTAGACACATCCTGTTTAATTTATGAACGATGGATTGTAAAATTCACAAACACTATTTTTACAGCCTTACTATTCTTAAAGGTCCTGCAGTCGGCTATGCTTTGTTGTTCCCATTATTAAAGAGTGGGTCTCCTATACTGTTATTGCGTATGCAGTGACTGCAAGGGCTGCAAAAAAAATTTGAATGCAACCCAATACCCCTTTGAAGAGACATAGAGGTGGGTCTCAGTAAAAAAAAATGTTCCTATTATAAAGGAGTGGGTCTCCTAAAGTGGTAATGCCCATGCTGTGACTGCAAGAGCTGCCAAAATTTGGGATAAACCCCACTAACAATTTAAACACACATAGAGCTGGGCCACAGTAACGACATGTTCCCATTAGAAAGGAGCGGGTCTGCTATCCAGTTATGGGGTATGTAGTGAGTCCAACGGCTGACAAAATTTAGAAAAAAACCCTACTAACAATTTAAAGACACATAGAGCTGGGCTACAGTAATGGGTACAACATGTTCCCATTAAAAAGGAGTGAGTCTCCCATAATGTTTGCCTATGGCGTGAATGCAATCGCTGCCAAAAATTTGGAGGCACTCCAATACCCCTTGCAAGAGACATAGAGGTCGGAGGGCCTCCTGAAAACAATGTTTCCATTATTAGGAAGTGGGTCTTCAATACTGTTTGCCTATGCAGTGAAAGCAATGGTTGCCAAAAATTTGGAGGAACTCCAATGCCCCTTGCAAGAGACATAGAGGTCGGAGGGTCTCCTGAAAACAATGTTCCCAAATTTGGAGGAACTCCAATGTCGCTTGCAAGAGACGTACATATGGTGATATGGTAGATATGGTGGTGATATGGAAGAGGATGTGGAGGATGAGGGGAAGGAGGAGGACAAGAGCAAATAGATGAAATCAGGAAGCGTATACCCATGTCTAGATGTGAAGACAGAGGTGCATGGGAATAGAGTTAGACCTACCAAAAAAAACCACTGTATTTGAGTTTATGTAACGCTGCTATCATTCCGTGGTGTTGAGAAGTCTGGCCCAATCCAGCCCTTGTTCATTTTTATAAGAGTCAGCCTGTCAGCATTTTCAGTTGACAGGCGGATGCACCTATCAGTTATAATTCCACAGGCGGCACTAAAAACCCGCTCTGACAAAACGCTAGCAGCAGGGCAGGCCAGGACCTCCAAGGCATAGAGAGCCAGTTCATGTCACGTGTCCAGCTTGGGTACCCAATAATTATAAGGCACAGAGGAATCACAGAGAAATCACAGAGGATGTTCGTACAGTTGGCAGGGTACTCCCTCACCTTCTTCCGAAACATTTCCCTCCTTGGGAGAGTACCCCGCACCTCAGGGCCTTGTGCGATGGTAAAGTCTAAGAAAACTGTCCCAGAACTTTGACAGTGTTCCCCTGCCTCTGCTGGTTTGCGGATTGCGTTTGTGTCTCTCTCGCCTGTACTCCTCCTTGGTTGTCCAACGAACTGTGACCTCTGCCGACAGTGTTTTCAGATTGGAATTGTTTAAATAATTCCGCAACAAGGGCCTTCTAGTACTGCATCATTTTATTAGGCCTGTCCTGCAAGGGAATAAGAGACAAAAAGTTCTCCTTGTAGCATGGGTCTAGAAGTGTCACCAACCTGTAATGACTGTCACCCAAAATTTGGACAATGCAAGGGTCACGGGAAAGGCACACAGAAAAACTCAGCCATGTGTGCCAGACTGCTAACAGGCAAGACTTCCATGTCCTCACAAAGAGGATGAATGACCATGCTCTCCTCCTCCTTTCTGTCTTCAGGCCACCCACTCTGAACAGACGGTATGACAGTTGTGCAGATAGTACTGTTTATAGCGCAGGAAATTAGCTCCTGTTCTTCCACCTCCTCTTCCACATTGTCACATAATCTACATTGGGATGAGATGAGGCAGGGCTGTGTGGAATCACTCTGTATGGTTCCTTGCTCCATCTCATCATGCTTCGCCTGCAATGCATCCTCTTTAATTGCGAGCAGAGAGCGTTTCAGAAGACAGAGAAGCGGTATGGTGATGCTAATTATGGCATCATCGCGGCTCAACATCTGGGCGGAGTCCTCAAAGTTTTGGAGGATGGTACATATGTCTGACTTCCATGTCCATTCCTGAGGTCATATGTTTAAAGTCTAAACTGATTATTGAAGGCCTTTTTGATGCTGGTAGTCAACAACTGCCCTCTTCTTCTCACAAATCCTTCCCAACATCATCAATGTAGAGTTCCAATGCGTGGGGAGATCGCAAATCAGTAGGTGAGCTGGAAGCTGCAAAAGCTGCTGTAGCACGGCAAGGGTGGCAGAAGCTGTAGCTGACTTTCTAAAATGGGCACACAGGCGGCGTACTGTGACAAGCAGATCCAGCAGATTCAGGTAGGTTTTGAGAAACCGCTGAACCACAAGGTTAAGCACAAGATCCAGGCATGGTACGTGTGTCAGCTCACCTCGCGTCAGAGCCGCCAACAGGTTCCAGCCATTGTCACACATGACCATGCCAGACTTTAGGGTCAGAGGAGTCAGCCACAGATCTGCCTGCTCTTTCAGAGCTGTCCACAACTCTTCAGCATTGTGCGGTTTGTCACCTAAGCATATTAGCTTCAGCACAGCCTGTTGCCGCTTGGCCGAGGCAGTGCTGCAGTGCTTCCCACTTACAAATAATCATTTTGGAGATGGAGGCTGAAGAGGAGGAGTTGCAGGAGCTGTAGAATGTGGGGGCAACCCTGATTGACTAAGGGCCTGCAATCCTCGGCATCGGGAGGACGTGTTCCATCCCAAGGTCCAACTGAGTCCCGGCTTCCACTATATTAACCCAATGTGCCATCAGCAAGATTTACCGTCCCTGCCCATAGCACTTGTCCATGTGGCCGTGGTTAGGTTGACTTTCCTAGTAACTGTGTTGTTGAGGGCACTAAGCTTGTGGGACATGTGCTCGTGTAATGCGGAGAAGGCACACCGAGAGAAATAGTGGCGGCTGGGGACTGAGTACCAAGGGACGACAGCCTCCATTACGTTGTGGAAAGCTTCCATCTCCACGAGCCTAAAAGGCAATATTTCAAGCGCAAGCATTCGTGAAATGTGTGAATTTAGTAGTGTGTCCTGTGGGGCGTTGCCTGCATATTTGCGCTTGTGTTCCAAGGACTGGGGTAGGGACAACTGAACGCTGCACTGGGACAAGAATTTGGACTGGCCTGCCAGGTGGTGCAAATGGCCTTTTGGAGTTATCTGCAGATTTTTTCAAAAATAACCAGACTCAAGAAGACCTAACAGTTGTACTGGCAACTTCCGTCATGTTGGCAGTACGAGGAAGACTTTCCTGCCTTGTGTCTGCAGCCACCACACTGCTTCTTCTTGCCTGTTGTGATGCTACGTCTCCCTCCCCCTGTATGCTGCTGTCTTTGCTCTGTATGTCCCTCTTCCAGGTTGGCTCAATTACTATTTAATCCACCACCTCATCTTCCACCTCCACATCCTGGTCCTCCTCCTGACTTTCTGGCAATTGTGTCTCATCATCATCTTACACCTCTTGCAACAGTAATTGCACTTTCCCACCATTGCCTTTGTGTGACCATGGCTGCTCCAATATTTGGACATCGCTACACACGATCTCCTCTTGCCTCACTTCGCACAGGCCGGGCAACAGGCCCGAATCTACAAATGGAAAAGTGAACAGCTCTTCTGAGTGTCCAAGTGTGGGATCAGTTGTCTCCGGGCACTCGGCATGGTGGGAGGAAAGAGGATCACGGTGAGGAATATGCGGTCCAGCCTCATGGCAACTGAGACTTGACCATGTGGAAGAAAGGGTGGTGGTGGTGGCGGGAAAGTGACTGGAAACATAATCTGCTGTCCAACAAACAACCTTTTGACACTGCTCTGGGTTCAATAGTGGTGTATTGCGGTCCCCTAGTAATTGGAACAGGAAGGTCGAGCGACAAAATGTGGGTGTTTGTTGTGGCACAATTTCAGCTTGCCTACGGCCACGTCCTCAGCCTCTGCATCCACCATCACCATCACATTCACTTCCCCGTCCCTTGCCACGCACCTTGCCCATTTTAAATGGAGGACAATATTTTCTACGTTCACAAGAAATGGCTGATTTTGGAACACAGTTATATGTGATATGTCTGACAGAGAACCATGGTTTTAAATAGCAGGCCTGTAATTTACTAATATTATACTACACAGAGACCTAGTATGAATAGCTTGACCAACACACTGAAACAAAATGAAAATGGAAGAAACGGCTGATTTTGGAACACTCTTATAGGTGATATGTTTGACAGAGAATGACGGTTTTAAATAGCTGGCCTGTAATTTACTAATATTATTCTATACAGAGACCTAGTATGAATAGCTTGACCGACACACTGCAACAAAATGAAAATGGAAGATATGTCTGATTTTGGAACCGCCTTATAGGTGATATGTCTGACAGAGAACCATGGTTTTAAATAGCAGTCCTGTAATTGACTAATATTATTCTACACACAGACCTAGTGTGAATTGCTTGACCGACACACTGCAACAGAATGAAAATTGTAGAAATGGCTGATTTTGGAACACTCCTATAGGTGATATGTCTGACAGAGAACCACAGTTTTAAATAGCAGGCCTGTAATTTTCTAATATTATTCTACACAGAGACCTAGTGTGAATAGCTTGACGGACACAATGCAACAGAATGGAAAAAGAGGCCAATATTTTCTACGTTCAGTTAAAATTTCTCGATTTTTATTGTTGAAATATGGAACAGATCTGGCTGTATTCTGCAGTTCTATCAAGCAAATGGAAAAGAAAAATGGTGTACTCTGGATTGCTTTTTAAGCAAATAACCAGGATTAAGTTAAAATAAAATTGCCCTGGCCCCTTATATCTGGGGCTATGTCTACAAATATCTGTAATTATTACAGCAACAGCAGACAGGATGTTTAATGGACCTTCTTGCGCCATATGCACTGCAGTCTGCCACATACACTGCCTGCCTAACTCCTGCTATCACCACTGAATATATGCAGCTGAATTAGTCCTCAGATCGACTGTTAGTTCAGTTTGATATATATATATATATATATATATATATGTTGCGAAATACCTATACTAACTATAAACAAGCAAATCTCTCCCTGACTCAGCAGTACCTCTCCCTACTCTGCCTGTTTCCGGGGTAGACTGTGATGAGCATAGCGGCGCCAGGTCTTATATAGATCTGATGATGCTGTGCGGCCAGCCAATCACTGTAATGCCCACAACTAACATGGCGATGGCATTACAGTGCAAGGCAGGCAATCCCTGCATGTTCATTCGCTCTCCAAAGAGCGCCAAACATGCAGGGAGGGGACCCGAGTTCCTACCCGAGCAGCCCGGAAATACTCACCGAGCTTGTCAGGCACCGTGATGCTCAGGCTAGTACCGAGCAGTGGCAAGCATTTTCGCTCATCACTAGTAGCGATGCAAAAACAATTATTTTTTCTAGAAAATTATTTTTATTGTGTAAAAGCGGCAAAACATAAATATGTATATAAATGTGGTATCGCTGTAATATTACTGAACAGAACAATAAAGTTGTCTTATCACTTTTACCACATGGTGAATTGCATAAAAAAAAACAATTACTGAATTGCTGGATTTTGTTCATTCTGTCTATCAAAAATCAGAATAGAAAGCAATCAAAAAATGTTATGTGCCTGAAAATAGTACCAAGAAGAACGTCAACTCTTCCTGCAAAAAACAAACCCTCAAATGACTCTGTCAGCAGATGTATAGAAAACTTATAGCTCTCAAAATATGGCAATGCAGCAATAAAAAGTGTTTTTTAATGTGTGATAGGAGCCCAACCTAAAATACAATATATTTCTGGTGTCGCTGTAATCGGACCAACCTGTAGAATAAAGTTGCCTAATCTCTTATACAGCACGAGTAACGGTGTAAAAAATAAATAGAACTAATTCTTGGCCTGCTGTTGATTTGTTCTTTCTGCCAGCAAAAGATTGCATTAAGTATCAGCTCACATTTATCCTGGGTTTCCGTGTAAATCTCTGAAATACATGACTTATGCGGAATCCATGACGGAAAATTCTTTATAATGAGGCAAATGGTGACACTGTGGACTCTGCCTGTCCTATAATTCGGCAGTGTCCGTCTTTTTTAAGTGTGCATCACACCGTGGTCGACTACAGTTTTGGGTACCACTGAAAAGAAGGACAACACTGAACAGAGGCCAAACGGAGTCCAGAGTAACTCTGCTGCCTAATTTTGGTGAATGGATCCCTCGGGGGTTTCATCTGAATCATGTAATTCGGAGATTTAGACTAAAACCTCAGTGCAATGCTCAGCGTAGAGCACAGGATAAACGTGATCCAAAATGAAATATAAAATGGTCCCATAAAAAGCTTCAACTCAATTCACAAAAAAAGAAAGTCCTCACTCAGGTCCATCATCTGTCAATGGAAATATAGGGAGCTTCCACGTTACAAGTAGCACAAATTTTGCGGAAAAGCGCCATGGCTCCTTGCCCCCAAAAGAAATCCATCACATTCTGCACTTCCAAAGTCAAATGCCTCTCTCCCATCTGAGCCCCATAGTGGGCCTAATCCACATTTAGCATCCACATGTTTGGTAGTTCTGTAGATATGAGAGCCCACTGGATTTAGAGGGTTCATGTCTCCAGAAGCACGAGCTGGGCAGAATGTATGGGCACTACAATATATGGGCACTACAATGTATAGGTACTACAGTGACAGATTTGCAACTTTCACTCAGCAATATCCACTACTATTTGTGTCTGTAAAACACACATGGAGTCAAAATCGTTACTATACCTGTAGATAGATTCCCAGAGAGGTGTAGTTTGTAAAATGAGGCCACATATGGGGGGGGTTTTGCTGTTTTTTCACCTGAGGGGCTCTTCCATTGGGTCATGGCACCCACAAACCAAAACATCAAATCTATACAACAATATGGCGCTCCTTACGTTCTGTGCTTTCCACTGTCCCTGAAAAGTACACTGCTCAAAAAAATAAAGGGAACACTCAAATAACACATCCTAGATCTGAATGAATGAAATATTCTCATTGAATACTTTGTTCTGTACAAAGTTGAATGTGCTGACAACAAAATCACACAAAAATCATCAACGGAAATCAAATTTATTAACAAATGGAGGCTGATCCAACTTTGATGTAATGTCCTTAAAAGAAGTCAAAATGAGGCTCAGTATTGTGTGTGGCCTCCACGTGCCTGTATGACCTCCCTACAATGCCTAGGCATGCTCCTGATGAGGTTGTGGATGGTCTCCTGTGGGATCTCCTCCCAGACCTGGACTAAAGCATCCGCCAACTCCAGGACAGTCTGTGGTGCAACGTGACATTGGTGGATGGAGCGAGACATGATGTCCCAGATGTGCTCAATCGGATTCAGGTCTAGGGAACAGGCAGGCCAATCCATAGCTTGAATGCCTTCATCTTGCAGGAACTGCTGACACACTCCAGCCACATGAGGTCTGGCATTGTCCTGCATTAGGAGGAACCCAGGGCCAACCGCACCAGCATCTGGTCTCACAAGGGGTCTGAGGATCTCATCTCGGAACCTAATGGCAGTCAGGCTACCTCTGGTGAGCAGATGGAGGGCTGTGCGGCCCTCCAAAGAAATGCCTCACCACACCATTACAGACCCACTGCCAAACCGGTCATATTGACGGATGTTGCAGGCAGCAGATCACTCTCCATGGCGTCTCCAGACTCTGTCACGTCTGTCACATGTGCTCAGTGTGAACCTGCTTTCATCTGTGAAGAGCACAAGGCGCCAGTGGCGACTTTGCCAATCCTGGTGTTCTGTGGCAAATGGAAAGCGTCCTGCACGGTGTTGGGCTACAAGCACAACCCCCATCTGTGGACGTCGGGCCCTCATACCACCCTCATGGAGTCGGTTTCTGACCGTTTGTGCAGACACATGCACATTTGTGGCCATGCTGGAGGTCATTTTGCAGGGCTCTGGCAGTGCTCCTCCTGTTCCTCCTTGCACAAAGGCGGAGGTAGCGATCCTGCTGTAGGGTTGTTGCCCTCCTATGGCCCCCTCCATTTCCCCTGGTGTACTGGCCTGTCTCCTGGTAGCACCTCCAGACTCTGGACACTACGCTGGCAGACACAGAAAACCTTCTTGCCACAGCTTGCATTGATGTGCCATCCTGGATGAACTGCACTACATGAGCAACTTCTGTGGGTTGTAGAGTCAGTCTCATGCTACCACGAGTGTGAAAGCACAACCAACATTCAAAAGTGACCAAAACATCAGCCAGAAAGCATTGGTACTGAGATGTGGTCTGTGGTCCCCACCTGCAGAAATACTCCTTTATTGAGGGTGTCTTGATAATTGCTAATAATTTCCACCTATTGTATATTCCATTTGCACAACAGCATGTGAAATTCATTGTCAATCAGTGTTGCTTCCTAAGTGGACAGTTTGATTTCACAGAAGTTTGATTTACTTGGAGTTATATTCTGTTGTTTAAGTATTTCCTTTATTTTTTTGAGCAGTGTAGTTCCCAATTACATGTAGGATATAGACACACTCAGGAGAAATTGTACAACCAACTGAGAGATCCATGTTTTCCTATTATCCCTTGGGGCTAAAATATTTGATCTGGTCATGGTGTTGGCATTTGTCCCTTGTATGTGATGTTATTCGGTCCCTTTGTGGTGGTAATATGGGATATTGTCATGGTATGGCAGTATTTGTTTCTTGTATGTGGTATTATTCGGTCGCTATATGGTGGTAATATGTGATCTAGTCATGGTGTGGCAGTATTTGTTTCCCAAACACTAGGGAAAGGGGAAGTGGAGACCCCTAGGCAGATCTAATAACACCCTGCTTATCCTACCATCCCTATATTGGTTCCACACCAATTGCTGAGCAGGAAACCTAAGCCCTGAATATCCCTAGAGCTAGGCCCTAGATAGGGAGGGGAAGGGGTGAGCACTGGTCAGGCCCCACTACAATGTAAAGACAACAAGGAAGACAAACAAAGGGGAAACTTAGCTTGAGCAGACTCCAGATGGGAAACACCAACTATCTTCCAAGGGCACCAGAGAAGATGCTAGCCGACTGCTAGAGCTCCAAGTCAGAGCCAAGGAACATAGAAATATCACTGGCGGTTCCCTGCAGCAAACTGAGGGTTTTTAACTCCCCTGCACGGGTGTGTCAATTGACAGCAGGAGGAAGGTCGTCCCATGGTATTAAAGAAAGAAGGATTAAGAAGGCGTCTGCAATGCCAAATGCAGTGACCTTCTGCAGTCAGAACCAGAGTAACTGTCTATAACACCTGACACACCTGTGACAGTACCCCCCTTCTACGAGTGGCCACCGGACACTCAGGACCAAGTTTCTCAGGATAAGAGGTGTGAAATGCATGAACCAACCTGGGGGCATTCACGTCTGATGCTGAAACCCACATCCTTTGCTCTGGTCCATAACCCTTCCAGTGCACCAAGTACTGTAGGGAAAGATGGTGGAGACGAGAATCTACAATCCTCGAAATCTGAAACTCCAAATTACTATCAACCATGATTGGGGGTGGTGATAGGGGAGAGTATTCAAGAGGTTCTACATATTTATTGAGTAGAGACCTGTAAAAAAAATTGTGGATCTTAAGGGTCTGAGGTAGCTTAAGATGAAACGCTGAAGGGTTAATGGCGGCGGTTATTTTATAGAGATCAATAAATCTAGGTCCCAGCTTCCTGGAAGGAACCTTCAATTTGATATTCCTGGTAGACAACCACACAAACCCATTCACACTCAGGTCCGGATCTGGCGAGAGTTTCCTGTCTGCCATACGTTTGTACCTATCTCCCATGATCTTCAAATTATTCAGAACCCCCCGCCACACCGAGGAGAGTGACAAAGTAAAATGTTCCTCCTCAGGTACTCCCGAAGCTCCACCCCCACTAAAAGTACCACATTTTGGATGGCAACCTTATGCACTAAAGAACGGTGACCTGCCGGTAGATTATTGGTGAGGATTATTAATAGCAAATTCTGACAGCGGTAAGTAAGATGCCCAACTCTCCTGGTTTTCGGAGACAAAACACCTGAGGTAAGTCTCCAGATTCTGGTAATGCGCTCAGTCTGCCCATTCGACTGAAGATGGAAGGCAGAGGACAAGGACAGCTGCACCCCCAGTTGAGAACAGAATGCTTTCCAGAACTTGGAAACGAACTGCGTCTCCCGATCTGACACCACATCAGGGGTACCCTGTGAAGCTTCACAATCTCATTTATAAACACCTGAGCAAGAGTCTTGGCATTCGGAAGTGGCGGTAATGCGACAAAGTGAACCATTTTACTGTACCTATCTACGATCACCAAGACAACAGTTTTGCCTACAGATACCGGTAGGTCAGTAATAAAATCCATGGACATATGTGTCCATGACCTGGTAGGTATAGGTAGCAGAATTAGAGTCCAAGATGGATGGGCATGCCATACTTTAGAACGCGCGCAAATACTACAAGCAGACACTTGTTCAATCACATCCCAATGAAACCCCGGCTACCAAAAACAACGAGAAAGGAGGTCTATGGTTGCCTTACCACCTCGATGACCAGCAAGCACAGAGTTGTGATGTTCCCTAAAATATTTGCAATGCAGATTAGATGGTACAAATAACCTTCCTCAAGGGCAGGAGGCAAGAGCGTCCCCCCTGAGCATCCAACACCTCACACTCCAGTTCAGGATACAATGCCGAAATGACTACCCCCTTCTGCAAAGTCAGGGCAGGGTTCTCATGGTCACCACCTCCAGGGAAGCTCCAGGTCAAAGCATCAGCCTTGACGTTTTTGACCTGTTGACAGAAAGTGACAACAAAATTGACCCTAGTTAAAGACAGGAACCTTCTAGCTTTCCTAGAGTTGAGACATTTAGCCGATTGAAGATATGACAGGTCCTTATCGTCTGTAATAACAGTAATAGGACGGACAGCCCTCTCCAACCAATGTCGCCATTGTTAGAATGCCAATTTAATCGCCAAAAATTCCCTATTACCCGCGTCATAATTTCTCTCAGCCGAAGACAATTTCTTAGAAAAGAAAGCGTATGCACGCCATTTACCGGGGAACGGACCCTGAGACAACACAGAACCAACTCCCATCTCTGACACATCAACTTCTACAATAAAGGATTAGGAAATATCAGATTGACTGAGTATATGTGCAGTGGCAAAACTGCTCTTTAGGGAGGAAAAAGCCTGCAGGGCAGCGTCCAACCATTAAGAAAAATCAAACCCCTTCCTTGTCATTTCAGTGAGGGGTTTCACAATTACCGAATAATTTTGGATGAATTTCCAGTAAAAATTAGTAAAGCCCAGAAAATGATGTAGAGCCTTCAGGTTCTCGGGAAGGTCTCAATCAAGGACAACACGGATCTTCTCCAGATCCATCCGAAAACCTGAAGATGACAACGGGTACCCAAAAACTGCACCTCCTGAACGGCGAAAACACATTTTTCTAGTGTGGAATATAGTTTGCTATCCCTTAATATCTGAAGCACCTGTTTATCATGCCCCAGATGTGTCTCAAAATCAGGTGAATAAATCAAAATATCATCCAGATAGACCACCACAAACTTGCCCACCAAATGTTGGAAAATATCATTAATGAAATTCTGAAATACCACAGGTGCATTGGTCAGACCGAAAGGCATAACCAGACCCTCGAAATGCCCTTCAGGGGCATTGAACACTGTTTTCCATTCATCCCCCTCTCTGATTCTAACCAGATTGTAGACTCCCCTTAAATCTAACTTGGAGAACACCTTAGCTCCCACAACTTGGCCGAACAAATCGGAAATCAGAGGAAGTGGGTACGGCTCTCAGATTGTAGTTTGATTTAATTCCCAGAAATCTAAACAGGGACGTAGACCGCCATCTCTTTTCTTCATGAAGAAGAACCCTGCCACCATGGGTGGAGATGAGGGTCTGACAGGTCCCTTTCTCAAGACTTTTCGCAATTAAATCCTTCATGGCTTGTCTCTCAGGGCCAGAAAGATTATATAGTCTAGACTTTGGTAGTTTTGCTCCGGGGTAAGGTTAATAGGACAGTCATATGCACGATGAGGAGACAAATCCTGACACCTCCCTGTCAGAAAAAGCATCCTCAAAACCAGACAAAAATGTAGGTAAGGTCTCTGTAGAGACTGTAGAAAGGGAAATATTTAAACAGTTCTTATGGGAGTAATCTCCCCACTCAATAATCTCCCTGGATTGCCAATCCACCAATGGATTATGTTTCACCAACCAGGGTAGACTCAATACAATTGGAGTGAGAAGACTGTCCAGGACATAGCAAGGAATTATCTCACAATGAACCGACCCCACCCTCAGTCTTACATTATGAACAATCTGAGTCAGAGTTTTCTGTGCAAGTGGTGCTGAGTCAATGGCGAAGATGGGAATGAGCTTAGCTAAAGTACAGCAAGCAAGGCCATGAGTTCTCATGACATTGAAACGACCTGGCTGTATTCTGCAGTGCCAACAAGCAAATGGCGCAGAAAAACGGTGTTCCCTGGATTGTTTTTTAAGGAAATAATGAGGATTACGATGCAAAAAAAAATTTTCCTGGCCCCTGAGACCTGGGTCTATTTCTAGAAATATCTAACAGCCTCAACAGACAAAACTGGAATGGAGTCTCTTGTGCTATATGCACTGCAGTCCGCTATATACCCTGCCTGCCTATATACACTGCCTGCCTGATATCTCTGCAGATGGATTAGTCCTCAGAAGGACTGTTTGTTGAGATGGATATGTGTCTCTAATATAGTTTGGTACACATACACTAACTAGAAACAAGCAAATCTCTCCCTAGCTCAGCATCACCTCTCCCTACACTGTCTGATTCCGGAGTGACTGTGATATAGACCTGATGACGCTGTGCGGCCAGCCAATCACTGTAATGCCACAATCAACATGGCTGCGACATTACAGTGAGTGGCAGACAATTCCTACATGTTCATTGGCTCTGTAAAGAGCGCCAAACATGCAGGGAGGGGACCCGAGCTCCCGCCGAGCTACCCCGGAAATACTTGGTGAGCGCCGAGCATCTCGAGCATGAGACGCTCGGGCGAGCACCAAGCAGTAGCGAGCATGCTCACTCATCATCATCACTAGTAACATCTTAAAGTCTCCTAAGTAGAGATGAGCGTTGTTCTACTCGAACTGTTCGCCAATCTCAAATTCGAGCTGTTTTGGGCGGTGTTCGAGCCGGTCGGCGAACACGAACAATTTGAGAAAAATTCGGCTGTTCGAGGTTATGTTCGATAACTGTTCGTGCACCAAAATCATAACTGGATTTTTTCTCAGTAATGATGAAAATTAATGTTAATACGCAGTTTGAGTGTACAGCGGGGCGGGGGGAGGGGCAGGGGATGGATCTCTGCAGGAACAATGAAGATCTCCATTTTTTTTTCTCTTTCCCGCATTTGCAGTGGGGAGGTGCAATCTGTCAGCCTATCAGCAGCGCACACACGGAGCGAAGTGCTTTTTTTCACACAAGCAAGGGCATGTGTGATTGGCAGTGTATGTCACATGTCCTTGCCCTATAAGACCAAGCCATTTTCCCCGTCGCCACCATTTTCTCACTGCTGCAGCTGCGTGTTAGACGGCACCGCTGTTGCTGTGTGTGCTATACCTTGTTAATTTCAAGCCAATTTTCGCACAAATATACAGATAGCTTGGGAGTAGGGAATAGTTGTGATTGCAGTCCTTTTAAGGACTAGGTTACAGCATTTCCTACGACTTTTATCAGGGAGGTCTGTGCTCTTAAATAGATAGGTTGTGGGAGTAAAGACTAATTGTAATTGGAGTCCTTTTCAGGACTAGGTTACATGAGTTCCTATCAGTTTTTGCCAGGCAGGTCTGTGCCAGTGCTGTGCAAGTTTTTTTCACAGCATTTGGCTGAATCTAGCAAAGCTAATCCTTTTTGGCCTATTGCAGAGTGTGTTAGTCAGTGGAGTAGCCTATCTGTGTTGCAAGATATAACACCTGTGTATAGAATACCAATTTTTTACTGCACCTAGTGAAGTAAAATCTTTTGGGCATAGCATCATTCTATTAGTCCATCTATACTGACCTCCATCAGGTTGCAAACTGAATATAATTTTTTTCTGCATCTAGCTCTGAAAAAATATTTGGGCTTCTAGCGGTGTGTGGGACTTGGTCTATTAGTCCATCTATACTGACCTCCATCAGGTTGCAAATTAAAAATAATTTTTTTCTGCATCTAGCTCTGAAAAAATATTTGGGCTTCTAGCAGTGTGTGGGACTTGGTCTATTAGTCCATCTATACTGACCTCCATCAGGTTGCAAATTAAAAATAATTTTTTTCTGCATCTAGCTCTGAAAAAATATTTGGGCTTCTAGCAGTGTGTGGGACTTGGTCTATTAGTCCATCTATACTGACCTACATCAGGTTGCAAATTAAAAATAATTTTTTTCTGCATCTAGCTCTGAAAAAATATTTGGGCTTCTAGCGGTGTGTGGGACTTGGTCTATTAGTCCATCTATACTGACCTCCATCAGGTTGCAAATTAAAAATAATTTTTTTCTGCATCTAGCTCTGAAAAAATATTTGGGCTTCTAGCAGTGTGTGGGACTTGGTCTATTAGTCCATCTATACTGACCTACATCAGGTTGCAAATTAAAAATAATTTTTTTCTGCATCTAGCTCTGAAAAAATATTTGGGCTTCTAGCGGTGTGTGGGACTTGGTCTATTAGTCCATCTATACTGACCTCCATCAGGTTGCAAATTAAAAATAATTTTTTTCTGCATCTAGCTCTGAAAAAATATTTGGGCTTCTAGCAGTGTGTGGGACTTGGTCTATTAGTCCATCTATACTGACCTACATCAGGTTGCAAATTAAAAATAATTTTTTTCTGCATCTAGCTCTGAAAAAATATTTGGGCTTCTAGCGGTGTGTGGGACTTGGTCTATTAGTCCATCTATAATGACCTCCATCAGGTTGCAAATTAAAAATAATTTTTTTCTGCATCTAGCTCTGAAAAAATATTTGGGCTTCTAGCAGTGTGTGGGACTTGGTATATTAGTCCATCTATACTGACCTACATCAGGTTGCAAATTAAAAATATTTTTTTTCTGCATCTAGCTCTGAAAAAATATTTGGGCTTCTAGCAGTGTGTGGGACTTGGTCTATTAGTCCATCTATACTGACCTCCATCAGGTTGCAAATTAAAAATAATTTTTTTCTGCATCTAGCTCTGAAAAAATATTTGGGCTTCTAGCAGTGTGTGGGACTTGGTCTATTAGTCCATCTATACTGACCTCCATCAGGTTGCAAATTAAAAATAATTTTTTTCTGCATCTAGCTCTGAAAAAATATTTCGGCTTCTAGCGGTGTGTGGGACTTGGTCTATTAGTCCATCTATACTGACCTCCATCAGGTTGCAAATTAAAAATAATTTTTTTCTGCATCTAGCTCTGAAAAAATATGTGGGCTTCTAGCAGTGTGTGGGACTTGGTCTATTAGTCCATCTATACTGACCTACATCAGGTTGCAAATTAAAAATAATTTTTTTCTGCATCTAGCTCTGAAAAAATATTTGGGCTTCTAGCAGTGTGTGGGACTTGGTCTATTAGTCCATCTATACTGACCTCCATCAGGTTGCAAATTAAAAATAATTTTTTTCTGCATCTAGCTCTGAAAAAATATTTGGGCTTCTAGCAGTGTGTGGGACTTGGTCTATTAGTCCATCTATACTGACCTACATCAGGTTGCAAATTAAAAATAATTTTTTTCTGCATCTAGCTCTGAAAAAATATTTGGGCTTCTAGCAGTGTGTGGGACTTGGTCTATTAGTCCATCTATACTGACCTCCATCAGGTTGCAAATTAAAAATAATTTTTTTCTGCATCTTGCTCTGAAAAAATATTTGGGCTTCTAGCAGTGTGTGGGACTTGGTCTATTAGTCCATCTATACTGACCTCCATCAGGTTGCAAATTGAATAAAAAAAATTTCTGCATCTAGCTCTGAAAAAATATTTGGGCTTCTAGCGGTGTGTGGGACTTGGTCTATTAGTCCATCTATACTGACCTCCATCAGGTTGCAAATTAAAAATAATTTTTTTCTGCATCTAGCTCTGAAAAAATATTTGGGCTTCTAGCAGTGTGTGGGACTTGGTCTATTAGTCCATCTATACTGACCTACATCAGGTTGCAAATTAAAAATAATTTTTTTCTGCATCTAGCTCTGAAAAAATATTTGGGCTTCTAGCAGTGTGTGGGACTTGGTCTATTAGTCCATCTATACTGACCTCCATCAGGTTGCAAATTAAAAATAATTTTTTTCTGCATCTAGCTCTGAAAAAATATTTGGGCTTCTAGCAGTGTGTGGGACTTGGTCTATTAGTCCATCTATACTGACCTCCATCAGGGTGCAAATTGAATAAAAAAAATTTCTGCATCTAGCTCTGAAAAAATATTTGGGCTTCTAGCGGTGTGTGGGACTTGGTCTATTAGTCCATCTATACTGACCTCCATCAGGTTGCAAATTAAAAATAATTTTTTTCTGCATCTAACCCAGCCAATAGTTTTGGCCTAATACCACAGTTTGGCCACTCAGCTCTGCTCGGTTACCATCCATTGTTTTTTTGTGCAAACAACTCCAGAGTTGTGAATTAGTTAACCACCAAAATGAGTGGAAAAAGGCCTGCTGCTGGTGGAAAGGGGAATAGGCGTGTTGGGAAGGGGAAAAAAGGTTGTGTCCGTGGGGTAGGTGCAGAAGAAAGACCATCTTCCAGCCAAACTAAAATGTCTACTTCTTTTAGCGGACAATGTGATAAGATCCCTTTCTTACGGCCACGCCAATCGCTACAAATTCCAGATGAGGCACAAAAACAGCAGGTGCTTCAACGGATATCAAGTGCTCCTTTAAGTGCGCTCTCCTCCACATCAACTTCAACATCACAAATACTCCAGTCCTCAAAGGTGTCACCCAAATCGCACTTGCTTCCTCACAGCTCCCAAATCTCCAGCTGCCCGTCTGAGTGTGAGGTAGAACAGATGGTTGAGTCTGCAGAGCTGTTTACTCATACTATAGCCTGGGAATCAGAGGTCGACTCCAGCGCTTCTGTGAATCCAGACGAGGAAATGATCTGCACTGATGCCCAGAATCTTTATGAGTCGGATCCAGGACCAGACGCAGAAGGTTCTGACCATAATGTAGACCCTCATTCCCAAACTGTAACTCCTGTTGGTGGAGACAATGAGGAAGACGATGATAAGACTCAAATACCTGATTGGAGCGACAACTTTAGTTTTTTGTCAGGGCAGGAACAGGTTGGCTCTGAGGACGACGGGTGTGATAACGCACAGGGTGATGATGATGAGGTCGGAGATCCCACTTACTGTCAACCCACAGTCAGCCAAGAGATGAGGTCAGCAGAGGAGGTGGAGGAAGATGCTAGTGACGACGAGGTCAGGTTGCGCCTTCCTGGACAGAGACGTAGTACTGGAAGCACGTCAACAACTGCATCCTCAAACACAACTCTGCCTCTCACCACAAGTCGTGGTGGCTCTTCAGGTCGCATGGGTGCTAAGCCTTGCATAGCCTGGGTATTTTTTCAGATCGATAAAGATGACCCAACTCGTGTTATCTGTAACATTTGTCAGCAAAAGCTAAGTAGAGGCCAAAAAATACATAGTTTGAGTACTTCATGCATGAACCGGCACATGGACATGAAGCATAAGTTGCAGTGGGAAGCTCAGTGTGCTACAATGCGGCCTAGCCGGCCGGGCCAATCACCGTCTGCCATATCTTGTGCATCCGCGGCTTCTTCATCCTCTGTGACTGGGGGGACAGCAGTCACACCTGTTTTGGGGCGCAGACCTGCCACCTCTTTACCCGCAACAGCCAGCGTGATTGGCAGGTCATCATTTTCTTTGGAGGTGGTAACACCAGCTGGTGTTGAGCGCTGTCCGACATCGATAGCACCACCTTTGGATCAAGGCAACCTAACATGTCCGCCTGCATCTTCCTCACAGACCGGCAGTTTGCCGGGGACACCCTTATCAACCCCGTCTAAGCACAATAGCCAGCCCTCGGTCCCTCAGATGTGGACAAGTAAAAGACCATTTCCTCCTAGCCATGAGAAAGCTAAGAGGTTGAATTTCACCATCTGCAAGCTCTTGGCTACAGAAATGCTGCCTTTCCGCCTGGTGGACACAGAGGATTTTCGAGACCTTATGTCCGTCGCAGTGCCCCAGTACTAGATGCCCAGTCGGCACTACTTCTCAAAGAAAGGTGTGCCTGCGCTCCACCAGCATGTCGCACACAACATCACCGCTTCTTTGAGAAACTCTGTGTGTGACAGGGTGCATTTCACCACAGACACTTGGACGAGTAGGCATGGACAGGGGCGTTACATGTCGCTGACTGGGCACTGGGTAACTATGGTGACAGCAGGACAAGGGGCTGCTGTCCAAGTCTTGCCGTCCCCACGAGTTGTGCGTCAATCCTCTTTATGTCAAAGTTCCTCCACTGCTTCTGCCTCCTCAACCTCCTCTCGGTCTTCCACCTGCACCCAAAGCCTGTCTGGTCATGCCACAAGCTTTCTAACTGCGCAGAAGGGATCCTGCACACCTCCTTACTATGCTGGCAGTAGGGCTCAACGTCATCAGGTGGTTTTTACATTGAAATGTCTGGGAAATGTGAGTCACACAGCTGAGGAGTTGTGGTCAGCTCTGGAGAACCAATTTCATGAATGGTTGTCTCCACTGGACCTGAAACCAGGGAAGGCCGTGTGCGACAATGCTGCAAACCTGGGTGCGGCCCTTCGCCGGGGCAATGTCACACACGTGCCTTGTATGGCTCACGTGTTGAACCTGGTTGTCCAGTAATTTTTAGCCCACTATCCCAGACTAGATGGCCTTCTGCAGAGGGCACGGTCGCTGTGTGCTCACTTCCGCCGTTCGCATCCCGCAGCTCAGCGACTTACATCTCTACAGAAGTCGTTGGGCCTGCCACTTCACCGGCTAAAATGCGATGTGCCTACCCAGTGGAATTCAACTCTGCACATGTTGCAGCGACTGTGGCAGCACCGACAAGCCCTGGTGCAATACGTTCTGACGTATAGCCTGGGCCAACGAGATTCAGAGGTGGGGCAAATCACGCTGGAGGAGTGGTCTCAGATCAGGGACCTATGCACCCTTCTGCACAGTTTTGAAATGGCGACGAAGATGTTTAGTGCTGACGATGCCATTATCAGCATGACTATTCCGGTGATTTACATGCTGGAGCACATGTTAAACAGAATTCGGAGTCAGGTGGTGGCACAAGAGGAGGTGGAGGAAGTAGAGGAGGAGGAGTTGTATGCGGAAGGGCTAACATCTGCAAGGTCCAGACGGTCGGCAGCACCAAGGCGGCAGGCATGTGAGGGTGGGGGAGATGGTTTTACCAGGGCGCATGGTAGCAGCCAAACTAGTGAGGAAGGTGCAGGAGCCCAGGAAGAAGTGGAGGACGAACTGATGGAAGACTCATCAGATGAGGGAGACCTTGATCACATTTCTGTTGTGCGAGGTTGGGGGGAGAGGACAGAGGAAGGAAGCATGATTGTTACCTCGCCACCAACACAACAGGGACTTGGTGCTCCTGGATGCGCAACACACATGAGTGCCTTCTTGCTGCACTACCTGCAACATGACCCTCGAATTGTGAGAATTAGAAATAATCCTGACTACTGGGTTGCCACACTGTTAGATCCCCGGTACAAAAGTAAATTTGCAGAAATTATTCCTGCCATAGAAAGGGATGCACGCATGCAGGAGTATCAGCAGAGACTGTTGCAGAATCTTACATGTGCTTTTCCACAAAATACCAGTGGTGCACGTAGTGAATCTCACAGTTCCAACTTGCCAACCGTGGGACCGTTAAGTGTTCAGCACTCAAACCGTAACAGAACCACAGTATCTGCTGGTAACATCAATTTTGCGGAATCATTTCACCACTTTTTTAGCCCATCCTTTGCAAGGCCACAGGAGACAAGAAGTCTGACACATAGTCAACGCCTAGAGACGATGGTACAGGAGTATCTCCAAGTAAACATTGAAGCCACGACTGTGTCACTGGACCCTTGCTGTTTTTGGGCTTCCAATCTGGATAAATGGCCGGAGCTAGCCACTTACGCCTTGGAGATCTTGTCATGCCCCGCAGCCAGCGTTCTGTCTGAACGTGTGTTCAGCGCTGCTGGTGGTGTGCTGACAGATAAGCGCACGCGGCTCTCCACTGATAATGTAGACAGACTCACGTTCATAAAGATGAACAAATCATGGAT
Source organism: Phyllobates terribilis (assembly GCF_046119375.1). Taxonomy (NCBI): domain Eukaryota; kingdom Metazoa; phylum Chordata; class Amphibia; order Anura; family Dendrobatidae; genus Phyllobates; species Phyllobates terribilis. The sequence continues at coordinate 14,368,526 of NW_027362769.1, read as the reverse complement.
CCGAAACGACTTTTCTACCCCTGTGTCATCCTGGGGAGAGTAAAAGCTTGATGATTGGTTAAAATCACCCTACCAACCGTTTTAAGCTTTCAAATTACTAATCATGTTTATCTGTATCTTGACTGGAAAATAATTTGGGCTTTGTAGCAGTGTGCAGCACTGATCCTATTAGGCCATCTATACTAAAGCTTCACCAGATTTAAAATTAAAAATAATTTTTAGCTGCATCTAGCCCGGAAAATAATTTTGGGGCTCCGAGATGCGCAAGGCACATAAGTGCCTTCTTGCTGCACTACCTGCAGCATGACCCTCATATTGTCAGAATTCGAAGTAATCATGACTACTGGGTTGCCACACTCTTAGATCCCCCAAACTTTTCGATCAACCTTTTCATTTTAATAAAGACCAAAAAAATGGTCATTTTTGAAATTATAAGCATTAGCAGGTTGTTAGAAACTGAAATCAAACAGTTTTCAACTCAAAACTTTATTCTAGGTGATGTTACATTTTCACATAGGACCCCTTGTTCGAAAGGAGCTTCTAAACTCTCTCGTCCATTGAATTTGTCAGGTTTTGGATGGTTTCTGCTTCAATTGTTTTGCATGAGGACAGAATACCCTCCCAGAGCTGTTGCTTAGATGTGAACTGCCTCCCGCCATCATAGACACTCCTTTTAATGATGCTCCAAAGGTTCTGAATGGGGTAGAGGTCAGGGGAGCATGGGGGTCACACCATAAGTTTGTCCCCTTTTATGCCCATATCAGCCAGAGATGCAGATGTTTTATGTGCAGCATGAGATGTTGCATTATCATGCAGAAAAATGATCTTGCTGTGAAATACACGGTTCTTCTTCTTGAACCATGGCAGGAAGTGCTGTTTGAGAAAATCCACATACATTATGGAGTTCATCTTTAGCGCCTTCAGGGATCCTAAAGGGGCCGACAATCTCTCTCCCCATGATTCCAGCCCAAAACATTACTCCACCTCCTCCTTGTTGGCGCTGTAGCCGTGTTTGCGTGGGGTGTCCATCAACCAGCCATCCTCCACTCCATCCATCTGGACCATCGAGCGCTGCACGGCACTCATCCGTGAACAAAACAGTTTTGAAATCAGTCTTCATGTAATGTTTGGCCCACTGGAGCCGTTTCTGCTTGTGTGAAGTGGATAGAGGAGGTCGACAGGATGGCGCATGCACAGCTGCAAACCTCTGAAGGACCCTGCATCTTGTTGTTCGGGGGACGTTGGAGGCACAAGCAGCTTCAAAAACTTGTCTGCTGCTATGACAAGGCTTTTTTGCCGCTGCTCTTTCAACCTGACGTAATTGCCTGTAGGAAAGAGTCCTCAATTTGCCCTTATCAGCACGCACACGTGTGTACTGTGAATCAGCTACATACTTCTTGATTGCCAGGACACTTCATCCTGATCATCGCACAATGTTGATTGTAGTCATGCCTTGACCTAAACACTCCACAATTTGTTGCTTCTCAGCAGCCGACACATCCTTTTTCTTTCCCATTTTGGCAGAAAATGTAGGCTGCTTAATAATGTGAGAGAGCCTTCTTAAGTAGTCTTGCCTTTCATTGGACACACCTGCCAAACTAATTAGCACAGGTGTCTGCAATTGCTTACAGTGATATAAAGAGCCCTGACACACATCACCATCAATGAGTTTAACTGACAAACAAACAAATTCTTCCCTTATCACTCCTAAACACTTTTTGTATAATAATTTGGAACGCAGTGTACATGTGCTTTTCCACAAAACACCAGTGGTTCACGTAGTGAATCTTACAGTTCTAACTTGCCAACCGTGGTCTGTATGGAGTTGTTCAATAAAGGGCCCAAAATTAAGATAACATAGATGGGAGAGGTCTCTATGAATAGGAATTCCTAAGTATTTGATACCCTGTGAGGGCCAGGCAAAGGGAAAGTTGGACTGGATGGAATCCTATATGGATTTGGGGAGGGAGACATCGAGGGCCTCAGACTTCGCTGCATTGATTTTAAAATTTTACCATGTAACAAAGTGATCTATTTCAGCCATAACAGCATGGATGGATATATGTGATTGAGTGATATATACTAGGACATCATCAGCAAATAGAGAGCACTTGTACTCGGTGCCTCCCACCTCAATCCACCTAATATTGGGGTTATGGCGAATTGATGAGAGCAGGTGCTCCGTCACTAGGATGTATAAGAGAGGGGACAGAGGACATCACTGCCTTGTCCCATTGGTGATTGTGAAAGGTGATGAAAATGTTCTGACGCACCCCCTGGGCCTTGGGACACCCGGAGCCGGACCCTTTTTGGTGGATGCTGGTGGTTGTAGTCTTCGTGGCGGCGACCCAGTTCCGTGGCTCAGTGCGGTCAAACCAGTGGCGGAACTATTTATGTGGTTTTCATGTTTAAATGTCCGACTACGCCACCCGTGGATTGCAGTCAGAGTGAACCGCCGCTACAGGGCAGACCACTGAGGCTGGTGTTGTGGGTGCAGCAGAGCGTAGCATAACTCCCCACGGGAGGAGTATAGCCTCAGGGCAGTGTATGCGGAGGATGGGGGTGATGGTGCAGGGCAGCAGCAGTAACGACACGGAGTCAGTGATGCAGTTCAGGGCCTTTACTCACAGTTCTTATTATCCAGACCACGTCTGCAGGTAACGGCTGCCCACGTCGTACTGTGCTCACCAGGTGAGGGGCTCAGACAACTCCCAGATAACTTTGGAGCACTTCACAGGACCCCCTTTGTGTGTCCTTTGTCTGGCCTTTCTTACCAACACTTCTGTCCGGCTGCCTCGGGCCTCCTCTTGGTAAACTTGGCGCCAGTTTCCCTGACCCTATGTGGTGCCTTCCTAGCGGGTGTAGCGAGGGGCTGCGCCACATAAAATGTCAGAGCCTCCGGTTTCTAGCTGAGGGTCGTTTCCTGCCTCCACTAGTTCGGGGACCGGTCTCCCCCTTTGGCCTGACCCCTCCACGCAGGTGGATTCGGGCGTGCGGTGGCGACTCGCCCGTCCGCACCCCTGGGATCCCTTCATTCCTCGTTCCTGGAGCCTTCTCCGCTCCTCTTCCTTCCTTCTCCCTCTTCCAGGCCTGGGCCTCTGTTACTAGGCCCGCCTCCAGAGCAGAGCTCATGCAGAGCCCCTGCTCCCTGCCACTTCTGCTCAGACTTCTCTGCACTGAACTAAGATGGTGCCCACCTTTTATACTCCCTTCTCAATGCACCCAGGAACTGCTTCCTCCCTGCTCCTGCACTACAGGGTTCCCCTTCCTCAGTGTTCCCTCCCCCCACTCCAGCCAGGGACAGGGACTGTCGTGCCCATCTCAGGGGCATATTGGTCGCCCTGCCCCACGGCAATGTGGTGTAATGCATGCAGGTGTCGGGTCCTGATCCACACTCCATCCTTACCTGAGAGTGAGATATCACACCTCTGGGTGAGGTGCAATACGTCTTTAGCAACCGAGCCCTCAGGGTGCTACAGTTCCATTTATCTTCAGCCTAGGTGACGTATTGCGATACAGGGCCATGATTTTGGCTATAAAAGGGTCCCCTAGACCCCTACCCCAAGCTTTTTAAGAGAATCATATATGGCGTGCCAGGAGACTCTATGGAATGCTTTCTCAGCATCCAACGAGAGTATCTAATTACAAATTTTTAACTGCATCTAGCCCAGGAAATACTTTGTGCCTAGTAGCAGTGTCTGCTAGTAAGCGGATTATCCCGGCTGTTAAGCAAGCTGCACCACCTGTAGTTTAGACACTTAATTTTTTCAAAGGAAATGCTTCGGGACCATGGGATACTTAGTGAAGAGCATCAGGAGGCACCCCAAGGCATAGGGGCTGGGACTGGCAGTAGGATGCCTTGCGGTGGACAGCCGAGCTCGATCCTTATAAAAGCTTTTTAACTGCAGCAGCTTTAGTGGACGCTACTGGAGCTGGAATTACCGCGGCTGCTGGCATGAGACTTGCCCTCCAATAGATCCTTGTAAATGGATTTAAAGTGTATTCATTCAAATTAGAGAGACAATTTAAATTAAAAAGCTTAGAGCTGCCTCCACCACAGGGGGGCTCGCTCGACCCACCAGCGGACAGGCACCAGTATTGGGAGAGGGGGGCTGGCCGTCAGGGTTCACCGCGGCTCTGGCACAAACCCGGCGACACGGAGGTGGCACGGGCAGGAGCGGACTGGCCGTGTCGGCTTCTCACTTTTTGGATTTTAGAAGGGCATGACATGCCTATATCTGTGTCTCCCCCTCCTTTTACTCCTCCACCTCTTTTATTTTCGCAAGACTATATGTACTTGTCACTTTTCCATGTGTTAGTTATGTCTTCTGAGCAGTTTGTCAGCTTTTGGACACCTTTGAAGGTGTTTTCTATGTGTTTCTATGTGTTTTTGTTTGCCTGCCATTGGTTTTAACGGTGTTCGAAGGTGTTCGACGAACAGTTCGACGAACAGTTCGGCGAACACACGGGTGTTCGACGAACCGAACCGAACTCGAACACTACGGGGGTGGCTCAACACTACTCCTAAGTCTGTATTGAATCCCTTTCCATCTCTTTAATGCAAACACACACAGCCTTTGAAATGTTTGTGTTGTTATAGCCCCATGGCTGCCCAAATAAGAAGCAGTATAATAAAAACCTGGCATATTATCAAAAAAGATCAGATTCTAAGTGAATATGCCAGAAATAGACTTATTATCAAATTGAGAAGCACAAGAAAAACCTGAAAGATTTTCCCACGCATAGTGAATATAGTTCCCCAAACCAGAAATGTCACGAGAAATGTTTCCTGTGAGGTAATTTTAAATGTGGGTCATACATGGATTGCAGATAGTTACTGGATCGTAAAAACTTTCAGATAAACCACAGAGTAAAATGCTTTATATTATATGTACCAAAATATGTAGTTATTATGATAACATGCCTTTGTGGCTTCTACTACATAGGTAAGACTATCAGAAACATGCAAATGTGTTTTAGAGAGCAGTTTAGTTTTGTTTAATCCAGAATGGGATTACTTCAATTAATAATGTACTTAAAGGAAGACCATATGTTTAATCCTGAAGTTCTCACATTTGCCAGAATTGAAATTGTAGATATTCCCCATAGAGGTGGAGATCGAAATGAAGCGCTATTGGAATGTGACGCTAAATAGATATTGAGAACCAATGCTGTAAGAGCATTGATCAAAATGATTTGAGCCTCTTTTTATGATTAATATTCTGCTAAATCTATTTATCTGTTATATATTATTTTCCTCCACATCTATCATTGTTTTTAAACAGGTAAACAGAGTAACTTAGTGGCGACATGTTCCATTCTCTGCTTGGCAGGTTCTTTCAATATAGTAAATAAGCAGACATAATTAAATAGCATCACTAAGGAACTGCCAACCATGGAGGTCAGCTGAATCTTACGTGAAGAAAAATGTCCATTGTGCCTGGCCTCCGGATCCCTCCATTTCTATGCTGCATTCTACTGAATTTATTGTAAAGAAATACTGGAAAGTTTCTTAGAAAATGAGCGCCCTCTCTACCTTACGTATTTTCTATTTCATACATAATTTTATATATAATGTTATGATGGAAACCCACAGTCCCACAAAACAGTAAGATCTCCCCCACAGCGCACCAAACAGTATTATGGCTCCCCGAAGCCCTATTAAAACAGCATTATGGTCCCTAACAACCCTACACAGAGTATGAAGGCCACTACACAGTATAATGGCCCCCACATAGCCTTACACATAGTATAGTGGCCCCCCGACCGTCCTTCACATGGTATAAGGGTTTCCTCATAGTATATTGCTAAAATAAAAAAATGAAAACTACTAACATAGCCCTATTCCCCTGCTGCTTTAGTCTCTGCAGCATGTGTTCTGAAGCTCCGCACAGTGGTCGCGATGTAATGACATCATCATGCCTGCTGCAGTGAGACATCAGAGCTCAGACAGAAAGTAAATAATGGAACAAAGAGCGGACTGCTCCCTGTTCCATCACTGCCTTCAACTGTATCAGTATACAGGATGCAGACATAATTGAAAGTGTGACAGAGTGGGGAGGACAGTGCCAGAACAAGGCTCTCTCAACTCACGGACCTCATAGCGGCCATTTGTTCTGCTTGCTACCATTAGTGGTACTCTACTGAATACTTAGCAACTCAGGTCTAGTTCCCAACCTACAAATCTTCTGAGCTCAGACCAGTGAATCCTGTTGCAACTGCTCTACTATCAGATCTCCAATAGGATAATTGTTCTCCCCTCCTTTCCTAAGAAGTAGTGTAAGCTTAGAATATATAGAATAGATCATCTTAAAATAAGCCAGACTAATCAAATAGCATAAACCACTATGATAAATATGGCAAAGAAAAAAGGGGAAAATCAGCTCACCCACCTAGAAGATCAACAGCACGGAACCAGTAGTGCTACCAGACGATCAATGAGGAACCAGAAAGATCCAGCTGAGCAATCTTCTAAAATCCATACTTTATTGGGTCACGAAAAAAATACATAAAATGTCCACCTTGGAGAAGGAACAGCAAACGCGTTTCGAACTATAAGTTCTTAATCATAGCATGGCCAACTTATAGTTCGAAACGCGTTTGCTGTTCCTTCTCCAAGGTGGACTTTTTATGTATTTTTTTCATGACCCAATAAAGTATGGATTTTAGAAGATTGTTCAGCTGGATCTTCCTGGTTCCTCACTATGATAAATATGTCACATTTGAAGACTGTCTAAATTTGCACTAAAATTAGACTCCTTACATACTCATCCAAATTGGACTTTAAACTGTTCTTTTCTGCCTCAAGTCTCTTCCTGACACTCTGGACTTGTCCCCAGCTATCCCTTGACTATGTCACTGCTATACTAGAATAACATTGTCCATAACTCTCTGGTTCTGTGGCTGTTTGCTGAGACCTCTAATCACAACACACTTCACCTGCCAACAATTACTCCATGGATGGAGCAATGGGGCTCTGTAGACAAGAAAGAACCAGGTCTGTCTGTTGAAGCCATTTTGAGTTAACAAATGCACTTCACCTGTTCACTTATGGAAGTGCATGATTTTTTTATTTCTAGAATTACTTCAATAAAACAAATTGTGTAGAAAATTGAATTGAGAAAAATACATCTTTATTGTTCTTTTCACTTTAAAATGACAATTAAAAATTGAAGAAAACATTATAATTATTCTTTACAAGAAAAAAATTGCTAGATCTTGTAAAATTTTATACGATTTGTATGACTAAATCTCCAGACTGCTCAGGAAACCTCTTTAAACACTGTGGTAAGGCGACTCACTCAGCTGCTTCCAGAAGTAGACACAGGAACGGTTTTGTCTGCAGGTTTATTCAAAATGACATAGCACACTGCAGATTCAACAAAATAAACATGGCATAGCTGGCATAATAGCAAATCAAAAGATAAATGAAAACACAGTCCATAGCATGTGGGACTGGCCTGCTCCTTTTGAGCTGAAGTTCCACATAGTCTGGTAACTTCCTTCTCCAAAATACACAACAGAGAAAAAAAACCTCACTGCTAGAGATTTACCTTTTCCAGTCATACCCTTGAAGTGGAGATATGGTGAGTAGGCGTCCCACCCATCTCACATCTACTCACAAAAAAACAATCCCAAGATGGCTGATTAGCCTCTTCTGCACCTAACATGCTGGAAAAAACTTCTAGGTTCAGTTCACTGAAGCTAACAGCCACAGTGAGACATATCTCCCATCGCATAAGTCACCAGTGACTCTGTGACAACACATTGATGTTATATCTACTAATGATTTTTGGATTTTCTGTTTTTGCTGGATGACAGATACTAAATAAGAAGACAGTCCTTTTTTGATGTTTCCTTATCTAGACAATACTGTCATTAAAAGCCAATACAAAATTATATCCTAAGGAATGGCTGCAACCCAAATTGATTGATACAATTACTATTCCTGTAGATTTATTGGAATATGTGATAGAGCTTACAAATAACTTTTAACTAAATGTTTTTCTTTTTTTTTAGCCCAGTGTGTGTTCATCATTGCAGTTAATACAAGGACTTTTCTAAAGGTTAGTAACTATGTCATGCTTTAACAAACATGTAGAACAGAGTAGGCTTAAAGATCAATACCAGCAGAATTTTAGAATAGTCTCTGATAAGATATTGTTACAAATACACTTGAACTACATAAAACCACAGGAGTTCCTGCTATCATAGTTTACCAACATATAATTGCCTAGTAGACTGAAAGCTAATAAATGGCTAGAAATGCAATAATTGCAAGATACTGAAAACATTGTACAGTCTTTTATAAAGCCAGAATATATAGAAAGGGACAGTGTATACATTTAAATTTAGTGTTGTGGAATCATAATATATCTCAGTAAGTAAGTGATGTGAAATGGACAATGCATCTATGGAAATGGTTTTTACGCACAGTTTATATTCAATTGAGCACAGAACATTATTTTATATATTTCCATAAAGTGCTATATCTTACCTTGCATCTGCTAATGTAGCACGGACCACTGCCCACACTATTACAAATACAGCTGGGAAACCTACAATGCAAAGAAAGTAGAATAAGCTAGAAGGGATTCTTCAATATTTTTGCTTTCTCTTCTATCTTACTCATTATGAATTAACAGTTTTGTGATAATAAGTCCTGACAATGTGGCATTTCACGGCTGCTTAGTACCGAGCCATAATAGGCTTCCAAAAGAATTGCATGGGGCTTAATTGTACCTTTGTATGCTTCTAATTTCATATGGAGGCATACAGAAGTTTTTTCTGTTCTATTTATTCTGTACGATTTTTAGCATAAATATTTGAAACATACTTCATTATGTGTCATATTAGAGTGCTATTCCATAGAAGCAAAAATTCTAGCAAATAATCTCTCATATACAGCACTAAATGTAAATGTTATTGCAGAACTTAAAAGATAAAATGTTATCATAGTGGTGAAAGAAATGGCACCTGCACCAATACCTTGTATTAAATACAGTAAGTTACTGAGATTAATTTACTGCGGCTTTCATCCTAGTGAGTAGTTGGATTATAGGTCTGCCTTTGTGTTAACCATCTATGAGTCTATGAGGATTTGAGGCGGTTAGCTGCAGTCAGGGACTGCAAAACAATTATGGGCACCTTCTGGGGCTGCTGCCAGAACCATTTATGTATATGCTCTCATGCTTTGTGTTCCACTGGCTCTGGTATGCCTTCCAGTGACCTCACTTCCTGTTTACGTCACTAGGGGGCGAACTTCCGGTTTGCGTGGCGTGCGATTCAGTGACCTCATTTCCGGCATGTGCTGCTGGCGGAGACAGGGGCTCACATTTCCAGAATATGGATGTGTGTTTTATGTGCACGGCTCGCGCTGTGAGAGCTTAATGGCTTACGCTGGATTGACAGTGTGCGTGACATGGTTTGAAAATGGGCGCCCAATCAGAGATACAATTAGTGAACTCTGGGAGATTAGTGTGTGTGTCTATATATGTGGGAGATGTTCCCATTTCTTCATATGCAGCACTGACTGAGCGTCTGGAAAGAATGATTGATGTCCTCTCCAGTTCCCCTGATGAACCCTAGTGATTACCAGGGAGAAACCTGTTGAGACGAGATATGAAGGATCACCAATGATAAGTGTTGCTCCCTATCTACTTATATAATATCAGAGTGTGGATGCATTTGGGACATGATATGAGGGACTATCTATGACAAGTGTTAAGTCCCTGTGTATCTGAGATAGGATATAAGGTACCACCAATGAAATGTGTTATTCCTTATTACATGATATCTAGACTGCTGAATGCATCTAGGGTCGTGATATGAGGGATCACCAATGATAAGTGTTTTTCCTCATCTATTTATAAGATATCAGACCGTTGATGCATTTGGGATATGATATTAGGGACTATTTATAATAAGTGTCAAGTGCCTGAATATTTGAGATATGACATAATGCATTACCAATGTTATTCCTTACTAAATGATATTGAGATTGTTATAATGCATTTAGAATTGGTCATTTGTTTTGCTTGTATGTGTTACAGTCTCTATCACATTCTGGCTCTGACAATTTAGAACGACATAGAGCAGGATGCACATGTGATACCGGTCTGTGGGCATTACCTCTGGGGATTATTCTGATATATAACAGAACCTGCTTTATTAGCTTTGGTTATTTAGTATATGCTGGTATATGTATGAATGTAATAAGCCAGCTATCTTGGAACAAATCTTGCCTTCTAAAATTTCCCAGGGCTATTATTACTGTTGCAACATACAGACTTGGGTTTCTTTAATGTATATTTATGATGAATTGTCGGCCTCTTAATCTTTACGTTCACTTTTTCCTATCTTTTTTTCATGATTGTGGTTTTTTAATTATAAAAGTAGATATTTACCAGGGATATTAGGGACACCGACGTGGAGCTGGGGCGCCACAGAGCAAAAATTAGGGTGCCCACCTCCGCTGTCAGGAAGGGAGAGAATTTAACGTCAAAATAGGGACAGACAGAGCCTGTAATCCTCCCTGACTGATGTGTGACTTATCCCTGATCCCTGGCATTCCGTTTCATGTTTGTTGTTGTGGTGATTATTGAGTCCTTTTTAGTATATTTAAATAAAAGTTATATTTTATGGGTCTAATCTCCTGTTGGTTGTCAAGCCACAATGATTCAAGGTATGTGTGGAGAGAAAAGGGCATAGAATTTCAGGAAAAGAACATCACTCCAACCATTAAGCATGGGGGTGGATCAATTATGCTTTGGGGTTGTGCTGCGGCCAATGGAAAGGAGAACATTTCACATGTAGAGGGAAGAATGAATTTAATGAAATTTCAACAAATTCTCCATTCGAACATAACACCATCTCTAAAAATCTGAAGTTCGATTGGTAGGAGCAGCGAAGAGTGGACAGCAGGAAGCACGAAGGCAGCACCCTTCCACCGCCGGCCTAAGTTACCATCAATAACCGGGGTTAAAGTTGAACACTGCCAGCCCAAGTCACCACCTCTGAAGGGAACCACAACCAATCGGAAAGTAACTGGATACTTAGTCACAGTAAATAATGTTTTTGCTTGCATTTGCTCTCACCTCTATAATCCTTCACTTTTTACAAAACCACCTAATCCCTAGACCTCAAAAGGAACTGGTTGTCTCTCCTGCCATCCTCCCCATCCATATCGCTTCCTCCTCAGAACTTTTCCTCAACATACAATCCTGTGTCTCTAAATACAGAAAGCCACCTCATGCCCTCTCCTGCTCCCACCTACTAACACTTTCTCTGCTCCTCCTCACTGCCAGCGATATCTCCCCAAATCCGGGTCCCCCTCACCACACCACTACAGTCACATCTACCTCCTATCCATGGTCTACCACAACATTACACAACCTCTCTAACCTTATACCCATTTGCCCAGTGCAGCTTCCCCAGTACCACTAACAAGAGCTCTATGGAATGCTTGCTCTGTCTGCAAAAAACTTTCATGACCTGTTCATTACTAGCAAACTTTCCTTCCTCGGCATCAACAAAACCTGGCTCACTCCCTCTGACACAGCCTCTCCAGCTGCACTTCCATACAGTGGATTCCACCTTTCCCACACCCCCCGCCCCATTGGCAAGCATGGTGGTGGAGTTGGTTTTCTCCTGTCAGATAACTGATCCTTCTCCCCAATTCCACCGCCACCCTCTGTTACTGTCCCCCCTTTTGAAGTGCACTGTGTGCGCATCTACTCCCCCTCCAACCTCCAACTGGACATCATTTACCACACCCCCAGGGCCAGCCACCACCCTTCTTCAACCACATCACCACCTGGCTGCTTCATTTCCTTTCCACTGACATCCCCACTATCATGGGCAACTTTAACATCCCCATTGACACTTCCCTCACAGCTGTCTCTAAGCTGCTATCTCTCACTTCCTCTTTCAGCCTCGCTCAATGGTCCTCCGCAGCCACTCACAAGGATGGTCACACTCTGGACCTCATCTTCACCCACGTCTGTTCCCTATATAACCTTTATAACTCACCTCTCCCTCTTTCCGACCACAACATACTTACATTTTCTTCCCTCTCCTCTCCAGGTCCACAATCCCCACTCCACAAACCTGCACACCCTCGCAGAAATCTTAAAGACCTTGATCTACACTCACTTTCAGCGTCCCTTCTCCCTCTTACAGACATAAGTTCCTTACACAATGCAGATGCTGCTGCCGCTTTATATAACACCACAATATCTGCAGATATTAGCAGAGGAAGCTTTTGCCTACAATCCCCACAGCCCTTTCTCAAATCTACTCAGCCCTCCTCCTCTGCCATTATAGAAGATCAACTTTCCGCTCTACTCTCAAGATTACACTCTACCTAATCCCATCCCATCCCACCTCATCCCTCATCCCAACCTATCACTAGCATCTGGTGTCTTCCCCTCATGCTTTAAACATGCCTCAATCACATCCATCTTTAAGAAGACATCCCTTGACCCATCCTCCCTTTCTAGCTATCACCTCATATCACTTCTCCCCTATGCCTCAAAACTTCTGGAACAAAAAGTCCATCTTGAACTGTCCTCCCACCTCTCCTTCTACTCCCTTTTTTACTGCTTACATTCTGGCTTCTGACCGCACTATTCCACGGAAAGTGCCCTGACTAAAGTCCTACTACTAATGACTTACTAACTGTCAAAACTAAGTGACACTACTCTGTCCTCCTCCTCCTTGACCTGTCGTCTGCATTTGACACAGTGGAACATTCCCTCTTACTACAGATTCTCTTATCTCTTGGCATCACAGACTTGGCTCTATCTTGGGTCTCCTCATACCTAACAGACTGGATATTCAGCATCTCCCATTCACACACCACCTCCTCACTTCGCCCCCCTATCTGTCGGTGTCCTGCAAGGGTCAGTTCTAGGGCCCCTGCTCTTCTCCATTTACACCTTCAGCATGGGACAGCTCATAGAGTCCCACGGTTTTTAGTATCTCCCCTATGCTGATGACACACAGATCTACCTCTCTAGACCCAATATCACCTCCATACTAACCATAATCCGACAATGTCTGTCGGCCATTTCATCCTTCCTCTCTGCTAGTGGCGCGCCCCCTTGGGACGTGGGGTACTCGGTGCCGGGCTGGTCGTTGCTAGGGGAGATGTCACAGTGGCGGTGACGCGGTCTGTGACCCAGGGTGGTCAATTAAAAGGGGGATATTTACAGGGGAATTAAAGTTCTTATATTATATACAGTTTGTGACGCCACCAGTGGTATGCGGCTAAAGGGAGCCACCGCTGCGGAGCAGGTACTCTGGAGCTGGTGTGAATGCAGCAGAGTTGGTTTAGCTCTCCACAGGTAGAGCTTAGCTCCAGGGCAGTGTAGATGTTGTAGATGTTGTAAATGGTGCTGGGCAGTATGGCGCAGTTGATGGAGCCGATAATAATCACAGAGATAGTAAGGTGCAGTCCTCAGGGTTTACTCACGGTTTCTTAGACTTCCAGTTACCAGTACTAGAGTAACTTCCCACGGCATCCTGTGCTTACTCAGGGAGGGGTTCAGCAATCTCCCAGGTCTCTCCGGAGTACGTAACGGGACCCCCTTCTGTGTGTTCCTTCTGGCCGTCTCCCTGCACCTCACACCCATTGTGTCAGGCCAGTGGCCGCGGACCTTGTCGGGTGACGTCTTCTCCGTCGCCTGGGTACTCTATGGCCACCTTTCTGGTAATTAGATGTGGATTTTGTCTGCAGTACCTGAAATACTGCAGCCTCCGCTTTCCTAGTTGAGGCTTAAAGAACTCTGCTAGTTTAGGGACCGGTCCCCTCTGTGCGACCTGACCCCTCCACCTCCTGGTAGATTCGGGCGTACGGGTAGCCTCCAGCACTACCCATACCCCTGGGGTCCCTTCCATGTTCCTGGAGCCTTTCTCCTGCTCCTCTCCTCCTCAGTCTGTCCTGGGCCTCTCTCTAGGCCCTCCTCTTGAGCAGAGCTCCTGCTCCCTCTACTTCTCCTCTCAGACTGCTCTGAACTCCCAAGGTGGCTTCTCTCTTTATACTATTCCTAACAAGTGCTCCCCTGATTTACTTCCTCCACCCACACCCACTACATGGTTCCCCCTCACTTTGGTCCCCCCCCACTCCAGCCAGGAACAGGGCTCAGCAGGGAAGCAACGCAGCTTTCCCCTCCTGCTGGTCTGAAGTAGTGTAGTGTTGAATGCAAGTGTTAGGGTCCCAGGCAGTACTCCTTCCTTACCTGAGCGTGAGATACCACACCTCTGGGTGAGATGCAGTAGCACTGCGGCGACTGAACCCGCAGGGGCGCCACACTATATTTCTAAAACTTAACATGGACAAAATAGAATTCATCATCTTTCCCCAATCTCACTCAACCTCCCCAATGGACCTATCACTTAAAGTAAATGGCTGCTCATTCTCCTAAGGCCCGCAAGCTCGCTGCCTTGGGGTAACCCTGGACTCTGATCTCTCCTTCAAACCACATATCCAAGCCCTTTGCACCTCGTGCCAACTCCAACTCAAAAATATTTGATCCGTACATTCCTTACTCAAGAATCTGCAAAAACCCTAGTCCATGCCCTCATCATCTCCCACCTTAACTACTGCAACCTCCTGCTCTGTGGCCTCCCCTCAAACATTCTTGCACCACTCCAATCTATCCTTAACTCTGCTGCCCGACTAATCCACCCGTCACCCCGCTATTCCCTGGCCTCTCACCTCTGTCAATCCCTTCACTGGCTCCTTATTACCCGGAGACTCCAGTTCAAAACCCTAACTTTGGCATACAAAGCTATCTACAACCTGTCTCCTCCATACATCTGTGACCTAGTCTCCTGGTACCTACCTACATACAACCTCCAATCCTCACAAGTAGTGTTGAGCGAGCACTAAAATGCTCGGGTGCTCGAAGCTCGGGCCGAGCTCGCCGTGATACTCGGGTGCTTGACCCGAGCAACGAGCCCAATGTTAGTCTATGGGAGACTCGAGCATTTTTGCGGTGGCACCCCCGGCAGTCTTTTAAAAGCCTAACAAGTGCCCAAAACGATAGTGACAGTGCTCAAATGACATGGGGACAGCATGGGGATCGCCCCAGGAAGCATTTCTGACCCCCAGGTCACTGCTGTCAACAACGTGGTCAGAGGTATTAAGCCACTTTTACAGGCTCACAATAAAACGTTCAAAAACGAAAGTGAAACTTTTTTCCTGTGAAATATGTTAAGGAACATCCTTTCCAGGGTAAAAACTTGTGTATAAGTTAAAATAAATGACCAAAAACAAAAATACTCCTCCACACCTTCGGCTATGTTCACAAGTAGCATTTTTTATGCGTTTTTGCACTTTTGTATTGCTTTCAACTATGACAAATGCATTCACCGTGAAATGTCATTTTAACATTTTACAACCTAATATGGCCATGTGCTGTGTGACACATGCATAAAGTGCTGAAAAGACAAGGGAACAGCATGGGGAAGACCCCTGGAAGCATCTCTGACTCCCAGGTCACTGCCTACAAGTGTGCCCATCATAAGTGATCCTTACCGCATCAGAAGATGCAGACTTGCAACTATCCCCATGCAAGTTCTAGTCCCAGGGCAGTGTTCAATTGTACCTCCCCCATTCCTTGCAATACAAGCTCAAGTATGCAGGCTGCCACCCACCCACCCCCAGGCTGCAATACCATACTGCTTGCTTGCTTGAACTTGAAATTAGGCCTTTTAGGCATGTGGAGGCGGAATCTGGCCACCACGTCATGGCTGTGTTGGCGGCCTCGAATCTAAACTCAGTCCCCAGCCGCCCGGCTGCCGGGTGTACATACTCGGTCCCCAGCCGCCCTGCGGCCGGGTGTCCACACACGGTCCCCAGCCGCCTGGGGGCAGCCGGGTGTCCAT
Organism: Phyllobates terribilis; assembly: GCF_046119375.1. NCBI lineage: Eukaryota > Metazoa > Chordata > Amphibia > Anura > Dendrobatidae > Phyllobates > Phyllobates terribilis. The sequence goes on along the minus strand of NW_027362769.1, from coordinate 14,352,635 downwards.
AAACGGTCCCCAGCCGCCCCTATTTCTCCTTGGAACATCCCCCCACACACTTTTCTTAGCCCGGCCTGCGTTAGGCAGCATTGGACGAGCCCACCAGAGAACCAGACTCCTCCGGTGAGCCCTGACTTCTCCATCGGTGGAGTTGAGAGTGCCAAGGTGAGGAGCATGATGATGATGACAGAAGTTAGCATCTGCTATGTTTTCTTTTAATGCAAGTGTAAGTGTGCAGCCTGCCACCCACCCACCCCCAGACTGCAATTCCATACTGCTATCTTGCACTTGAAATGGGACCTTTTAGTTTGGAGGAGGCCGAAGCTGGCCACTACCTCATGACTGCTTCGGCAGCGAGGTATCCATACTCAGTCCCCAGCCGCCCATATTTGTCCTGGTGTGCCTTATACATAAGATTAAGCGCGTATACCAAAACATTACCTGTGCCCTCCCCAGTGCATTTAGTGGGAAGGAGAGCCTATTAAGCTGTAGTGTGTGCATGCCAAACCCCTGTTCATGGTACATGCGAAGATGCCTCCCACCTTGCACCTGTCGTTGCAGACTTGCAACTATCCCTATTCAAGTCCTTGTCCCAGGGCAGTGTTCAATTGAACCTCTCCCATTCCTTGCAATGCAAGTGCAAGTATGCAGCCTGCCACCCACCCACCCCCAGGCTGCAATACCATACTGCTTGCTTGCACTTTAAATTGGGCCTTTTAGGCATGTGGAGGCGGAATCTGGCCACCACGCCATGGCTGTGTCGGCGGCCTGGTATCCATACTCAGTCCCCAGCCGCCTGGTGGCCGGGTGTCCCCGCTTGCTCCCCAGCCTCCAGGGGGTGGCCGGGTGTCCATACTCGGTCCCCAGCCACCCCTATTTGTCCCGGTAACCTTTCCCACACTTTTCTTAGCCTGGCCTGCTTTAGGGCAGCATTGGCCGAGCCCACCGGACTATCAGACTCCTCCGGTGGGCCCTGGCTTCTCCATCAGGGGAGTTGAGAGTGCCAAGGTGAGGAGAATGATGAGGATGATAGAAGTTAGCATCTGCTTTGTTTTGTTGTAATGCAAGCGCATGTATGTAGTAGCGGCTAGGCCTGAGGTGGTCAGCGTTTTGGCGCATATCCCACCTCCTCTGAGGATTGCTGGATGTTTTCCTGCTACTATCCAAGTTCTATGACTCCCGTTAAAACAAAGCTTCAGGTGATAAATGATGGATGAGGTAGTGGCAAAGGAGAAAGAGCAGGAGGAACAGGGACCATTCACATCAATATCAGGCCAGTTAACCAGATATGTCTTGTAGGATATGTTTCTGTAACAAAAGGAGCGGTTCGGCTACACAGTTATAGAGCATACAGTGAGTGCAATGCCTACCAAAAATTTCGAGCCACTCCAATGCCCCTTGGAAATGACATGGAGGTCAGAGGGCGTTAACTAAACCTTTTTTTCCATTTATAGCAACTGGGTCTCCCGTGCACTGTTGGCCTAAGCAGTGAATGGAAGGCTTTCCTAAAATTATGAGGAACTGCAATGCCCCTTACAAGAGCCATGTGTGGCACCCCAGGGGTCTGGTCACCACAGTAATAGAGATATTACATCGGAGAGCAAGTGGGAGGTTTCCTGGTCAGGATCCCTTAAACATGCAACATCCTCCTGCCCCAATCCTGGGAGGGGAGAATTCTGCCCTTATAAACTGGATATGGGGCGGGGTTGAGTGAGTCAGAGAACAATCCGAGTCAGAGTGAGAGCAAGGGAAAGTAAAAGCAAGGAGCTCTGTAGGAACTAGGAGCTAAAGACCAGGGGCTGGAAACTGAGCAGAGGTCGCCCTGGCAGAAGACAATAGGAACCGGACACAGCTGTCCGAAGCTGTGAGGACTTATATATCCTGCAGCAGAAACCAGCCGGCAGGGGATTTCAGGTCCTCTGGCCATAGAAGCCCGGAGGCTCAGTCACAAGCAAGGGACCAGCACCGCCATCGTGGAGTGGAGGCTAACAGAAGGCCCCAAGTCACCAGCCATACGGGTGAGCACTACACGGTACACTCAGGGACGTGGGCTACTTCTACCCGCTTACAGCAAGGTAGCCAGGAAGAGTGCAGACAGACGGGGAGGCCTACAACTCCACCTGGCCAGGGGAACTCCTGCTTGCTCACAGACTGACCAGGCCTCTTATGCTAGCCAGTACTCCCGGGAGGGTCTACCTTATAATCATCAGTAAAGACCCTGAACTGCACTGCAAAGACTCGGAGTCATTCCTGCTGCGCTCGTGCACCATCACCACCATCATCCACACTCACTGCCCTGAGGCTATACTCCTCCCGAGGGGAGTTATCCCATTCTATGCTGCGCACACACCAGCCTCAGCGGTCTGCCTCGCAGCGGTGGTATTCCCTGACCGCAATCCACAGGTGGCGCAGTCGGACAATTAACCTCAAAACCTAAGAAAGACTGCCACTGGTTTGACCAGCCTGAGCCACGGGACCGGGTCACCGCCACGGAGACTAAAGACCCCAGAGACCCGGCACTGGGTATCCCACACACGTGTACACACGGCCCAGGGGGCGCGTCACATGCAGTACAGCATATTACAAACATAAGTCCCATTATTGGGGAGTGGGTGTCCCATGGTATTTGCTTATGATTTCCAAGCAAAAGCTGCCAAAAATTAGGACGGAGCAACTTGCAATGCCCCTTACAAGAGCCATGCAGTACAGCATATTACAAACATAAGTCCCATTATTGGGGAGTGGGTGTCCCATAGTATTTGCTTATGCTTTCCCAGCAAAAGCTGCCAAAAATTAGGACGGAGCAACTTGCAATGCCCCTTACAAGAGCCATGCAGTGCAGCATATTACAAACATAAGTCCCATTATTGGGGAGTGGGTGTCCCATGGTATTTGCTTAGGCTTTCCCAGCAAAAGCTGCCAAAAATTAGGATGGAGCAACTTTCAATGCCCCTTACAAGAGCCATGCAGTATGGCATATTACAAACATAAGTCCCATTATTGGGGAGTGGGTGTCCCATAATATTTGCTTATGCTTTCCCAGCAAAAGCTGCCAAAAATTAGGACGGAGCAACTTGCAATGCCCCTTACAAGAGCCATGCAGTACAGCATATTACAAACATAAGTCCCATTATTGGGGAGTGGGTGTCCCATAGTATTTGATTATGCTTTCCCAGCAAAAGCTGCCAAAAATTAGGACGGAGCAACTTGCAATGCCCCTTACAAGAGCCATGCAGTACAGCATATTACAAACATAAGTCCCATTATTGGGGAGTGGGTGTCCCATAGTATTTGCTTATGCTTTCCCAGCTAAAGCTGCCAAAAATTAGGATGGAGCAACTTGCAATGCCCCTTACAAGAGCCATGCAGTACAGCATATTACAAGCATAAGTCCCATTTTTGGGGAGTGGGTGTCCCATAGTATTTGCTTATGCTTTCCCAGCAAAAGCTGCCAAAAATTAGAACGGAGCAACTTGCAATGCCCCTTACAAGAGCCATGCAGTACAGCATATTACAAACATAAGTCCCATTATTGGGGAGTGGGTGTCCCATAGTATTTGCTTATGCTTTCCCAGCTAAAGCTGCCAAAAATTAGGATGAAGCAACTTGCAATGCCCCTTACAAGAGCCATGCAGTACAGCATATTACAAGCATAAGTCCCATTATTGGGGAGTGGGTGTCCCATAGTATTTGCTTATGCTTTCCCAGCAAAAGCTGCCAAAAATTAGGACAGAGCAACTTGCAATGCCCCTTACAAGAGCCATGCAGTACAGCATATTACAAACATAAGTCCCATTATTGGGGAGTGGGGGTCCCATAGTATTTGCTTATGCTTTCACAGCAAAAGCTGCCAAAAATTAGGATGGAGCAACTTGCAATGCCCCTTACAAGAGCCATGCAGTACAGCATATTACAAGCATAAGTCCCATTATTGGGGAGTGGGTGTCCCATAGTATTTGCTTATGCTTTCCCAGCAAAAGCTGCCAAAAATTAGGACGGAGCAACTTGCAATGCCCCTTACAAGAGCCATGCAGTACAGTATATTACAAACATATGTCCCATTATTGGGGAGTGGGTGTCCTATAGTATTTGCTTATGCTTTCCCGGCAAAAGCTGCCAAAAATTAGGATGGAGCAACTTGCAATGCCCCTTACAAGAGCCATGCAGTACAGCATATTACAAACATAAGTCCCATTATTGGGGAGTGGGTGTCCCATAGTATTTGCTTATGCTTTCCCAGCAAAAGCTGCCAAAAATTAGGACGGAGCAACTTGCAATTAGAGATGAGCGTTGTTCGACTCGAACTGTTCGCCAATCTCAAATTCGAGCTGTTTTGGGCGGTGTTCGAGCCGTTCGGCGAACACGAACGATTTGAGAAAAATTCGGCTGTTCGAGGTTATGTTTGATAACTGTTCGTGCACCAAAATCATAACTGGATTTTTTCTCAGTAATGATGAAAATTAATGTTAATACGCAGTTTGAGTGTACAGCGGGGCGGGGGGAGAGGCAGGGGATGGATCTCTGCAGGAATAATGAAGATCTCCATTTTTTTTTCTCTTTCCCGCAGTTACAGTGGGGAGGTGCAATCTGTCAGCCTATCAGCAGCGCACACACGGAGCGAAGTGCTTTTTTTCACACAAGCAAGGGCATGTGTCATTGGCTGTGTATGTCACATGTCCTTGCCCTATAAGACCAAACCATTTTCCCCGTCGCCACCATTTTCTCACTGCTGCAGCTGCGTGTTAGACGGCACCGCTGTTGCTGTGTGCGCTATACCTTGTTAATTTCAAGCCAATTTTCGCACAATCTACAGATAGCTTGGGAGTAGGGAACAGTTGTGATTGCAGTCCATTTAAGGACTAGGTTACAGCATTTCCTACGACTTTTATCAGGCAGGTCTGTGCTCTTAAATAGATAGGTTGTGGGAGTAAAGACTAATTGTAATTGCAGTCCTTTTCAGGACTAAGTTACATCAGTTCATATCAGTTTTTGCCAGGCAGGTCTGTGCCAGTGCTGTGCAAGTTTTTTTCACAGCATTTGGCTGAATCTAGCAAAGCTAATCATTTTTGGCCTATTGCAGAGTGTGTTAGTCAGTGGAGTAGCCTATCTGTGTTGCAAGATATACCACCTGTGTATAGAATACCAATTTTTTTACTGCACCTAGTGAAGTAAAATCTTTTGGGCATAACATCATTCTATTAGTCCATCTATACTGACCTCCATCAGCTTGCAAATTCAAAATAATTTTTTGTCTACATCTAGCTCTGAAAAAATATTTGGCCTTCTAGCAGTGTGTGGGACTTTCTCTATTAGTCCATCTATACTGACCTCCATCAGGTTGCAAATTGAATATAATTTTTTTCTGCATCTAGCTCTGAAAAAATATTTGCTCTTCTAGCAGGGTGGGGGACTTGTTCTATTAGTCCATCTATACTGACCTCCATCAGGTTGCAAACTGAATATAATTTTTTTCTGCATCTAGCTCTGAAAAAATATTTGGCCTTCTCGCAGTGTGTGGGACTTTCTCTATTAGTCCATCTATACTGACCTCCATCAGGTTGCAAATTAAAAATAGTTTTTATCTGCATCTAGCTCTGAAAAAATATTTGGCCTTCTAGCAGTGTGTGAGACTTTCTCTATTAGTCCATCTATACTGACCTCCATCAGGTTGCAAATTAAAAATAATTTTTATCTGCATCTAGCTCTGAAAAAATATTTGGCCTTCTAGCAGTGTGTGGGACTTGTTCTATTAGTCCATCTATACTGACCTCCATCATGTTGCAAATTCAAAATAATTTTTTGTCTGCATCTAGCTCTGAAAAAATATTTGGCCTTTTAGCAGTGTGTGGGACTTTCTCTATTAGTCCATCTATACTGACCTCCATCAGGTTGCAAATTAAAAATAATTTTTATCTGCATCTAGCTCTGAAAAAATATTTGGCCTTCTAGCAGTGTATGGGACTTGTTCTATTAGTCCACCTATACTGACCTCCATCACGTTGCAAATTCAAAATAATTTTTTTCTGCATCTAGCTCTGAAAAAATATTTGGCCTTCTAGCAGTGTGTGGGACTTTCTCTATTAGTCCATCTATTCTGACCTCCATCAGGTTGCACATTAAAAATAATTTTTCTCTGCATCTACCTCTGAAAAAATATTTGGTCTTCTAGCTGTGTGTGGGACTTGTTCTATTAGTCCATCTATACTGACCTCCATCAGATTGCAAACTGAATATAATTTTTTTCTGCATCTAGCTCTGAAAAAATATTTGGCCTTCTCGCAGTGTGTGGGACTTTCTCTATTAGTCCATCTATACTGACCTCCATCAGGTTGCAAATTAAAAATAGTTTTTATCTGCATCTAGCTCTGAAAAAATATTTGGCCTTCTAGCAGTGTGTGGGACTTTCGCTATTAGTCCATCTATACTGACCTCCATCAGGTTGCAAATTAAAAATAATTTTTATCTGCATCTAGCTCTGAAAAAATAATTGGCCTTCTAGCAGTGTGTGGGACTTTCTCTATTAGTCCATCTATACTGACCTCCATCAGGTTGCAAATTAAAAATAATTTTTATCTGCATCTAGCTCTGAAAAAATATTTGGCCTTCTAGCAGTGTGTGGGACTTTCTCTATTAGTCCATCTATACTGACCTCCATCAGGTTGCAAATTAAAAATAATTTTTATCTGCATCTACCTCTGAAAAAATATTTGGGCTTCTAGCTGTGTGTGGGACTTGTTCGATTTGTCCATCTATACTGACCTCCATCAGGTTGCAAATTGAATATCATTTTTTTCTGCATCTAACCCAGCCAATAGTTTTTTCCTAATACCACAGTTTGGCCACTCAGCTCTGATCGGTTCCCATCCATTGTTTTTTTGTGCAAACAACTCCAGAGTTGTGAATTAGTTAACCACCAAAATGAGTGGAAAAAGGCCTGCTGCTGGTGGAAAGGGGAATAGGCGTGTTGGGAAGGGGAAAAAAGGTTGTGTCCGTGCGGGTAGGTGTTAAAGCAACAGTAACATCTGCAGAAGAAAGACCATCTTCCAGCCAAACTAAAATGTTTACTTCTTTTAGCGGACAATGTGATAAGATCCATTTCTTACGGCCACGACAATCGCTACAAATTCCAGATGAGGCACAAAAACAGCAGGTGCTTCAACGGATATTAAGTGTTCCTTTAAGTGGGCTCTAGTCCACATCAACTTCAACATCACAAATACTCCAGTCCTCAAAGGTGTCACCCCAATCGCACTTGCTTCCTCACAGCTCCCAAATCTCCAGCTGCCTGTCTGAGTATGAGGTAGAACAGATGGTTGAGTCTGCAGAGCTGTTTACTCATACTATAGCCTGGGAATCAGAGGTCGACTCCAGTGCTTCTGTGAATCCAGACGAGGAAATGATCTGCACCGATGGCCAGAATCTTTATGAGTCGGATCCAGGACCAGACGCAGAAGGTTCTGACCATAATGTAGACCCTTATTCCCAAACTGTAACTCCTGTTGGTGGAGACAATGAGGAAGACGATGATGAGACTCAAATACCTGATTGGAGCGACAACTTTAGATTTTTGTCAGGGCAGGAACAGGTTGGCTCTGAGGACGACGGGTGTGATAACGTACAGGTGGTGATGATGATGAGGTTGGAGATCCCACTTACTGTCAACCCACAGTCAGCCAAGAGATGAGGTCAGCAGAGGAGGTGGAGGAGGATGCTAGTGACGATGAGGTCAGGTTGCGCCTTCCTGGACAGAGACGTAGTACTGGAAGCACGTCAACAACTGCATCCTCAAACACAACTCTGCCTCTCACCACATGTCGTGGTGGCTCTTCAGGTCGCATGGGTGCTAAGCCTTGCATAGCCTGGGCATTTTTTCAGATCGATAAAGATGACCCAACTCGTGTTATCTGTAACATTTGTCAGCAAAAGCTAAGTAGAGGCCAAAAAATACATAGTTTGAGTACTTCATGCATGAACCGGCACATGGACATGAAGCATAAGTTGCAGTGGGAAGCTCACTGTGCTACAATGCGGCCTAGCCGGCCGGGCAAACCACCGTCTGCCATATCTTGTGCATCCGCGGCCTCTTCATCCTCTGTGACTGGGGGGACAGCAGTCACACCTGTTTTGGGGCGCAGACCTGCCACTTCTTTACCCGCAACAGCCTGCGTGATTGGCAGGTCATCATTTTCTTTGGAGGTGGTAACACCAGCTGGTGTTGAGCGCTGTCCGACATCGATAGCACCACCTTTGGATCAAGGCAACCTAACATGTCCGCCTGCATTTTCCTCACAGACCCGCAGTTTGCCGGGGACACCCTTATCAACCCCGTCAAAGCACAATAGCCAGCCCTCGGTCCCTCAGATGTGGACAAGTAAAAGACCATTTCCTCCTAGCCATGAGAAAGCTAAGAGGTTGAATTTCACCATCTGCAAGCTCTTGGCTACAGAAATGCTGCCTTTCCACCTGGTGGACACAGAGGATTTTCGAGACCTTATGTCCGTCGCAGTGCCCCAGTACCAGATGCCCAGTCGGCACTACTTCTCAAAGAAAGGTGTGCCTGCGCTCCACCAGCATGTCGCACACAACATCACCGCTTCTTTGAGAAACTCTGTGTGTGACAGGGTGCATTTCACCACAGACACTTGGATGAGTAGGCATGGACAGGGGCGTTACATGTCGCTGACTGGGCACTGGGTAACTATGGTGACAGCAGGACAAGGGGCTGCTGTCCAAGTCTTGCCGTCCCCACGAGTTGTGCGTCAATCCTCTTTATCTCAAAGTTCCTCCACTGCTTCTGCCTCCTCAACCTCCTCTCGGTCCTCCACCTGCACCCAAAGCCTGTCTGGTCATGCCACAAGCTTTCTAACTGCGCAGAAGGGATCCTGCACACCTCCTTACTATGCTGGCAGTAGGACTCAATGTCATCAGGCGGTTTTTACTTTGAAATGTCTGGGAAATGTGAGTCACACAGCTGAGGAGTTGTGGTCAGCTCTGGAGAACCAATTTCATGAATGGTTGTATCCACTGGACCTGAAACCAGGGAAGGCCGTGTGCGACAATGCTGCAAACCTGGGTGCGGCCCTTCGCCGGGACAATGTCACACACGTGCCTTGTATGGCTCACGTGTTGAACCTGGTTGTCCAGCAATTTTTAGCCCACTATCCCGGACTAGATGGCCTTCTGCAGATGGCATGGTCGCTGTGTGCTCACTTCCGCCGTTCGCACAGCGACTTACATCTCTACAGAAGTCGTTGGGCCTGCCACTTCACCGGCTAAAATGCGATGTGCCTACCCGGTAGAATTCACCTCTGCACATGTTGCAGCGACTGTGGCAGCACCGACAAGCCCTGGTGCAATACGTTCTGACGTATAGCCTGGGCCAACGAGATCCAGAGGTGGGGCAAATCACGCTGGAGGAGTGGTCTCAGATCAGGGACCTATGCACCCTTCTGCACAGTTTTGAAATGGCGACGAAGATATTTAGTGCTGACGATGCCATTATCAGCATGACTATTCCGGTGATTTACATGCTGGAGCACATGTTAAACAGAATTCGGAGTCAGGTGGTGGCACAAGAGGAGGTGGAGGAAGTAGAGGAGGAGGAGTTGTATGCGGAAGGGCTAACATCTGCAAGGTCCAGACGGTCGGCAGCACCAAGGCGGCAGGCATGTGAGGGTGGGGGAGATGGTTTTACCAGGGCGCATGGTAGCAGCCAAACTAGTGAGGAAGGTGCAGGAGCCCAGGAAGAAGTGGAGGACGAACTGATGGAAGACTCATCAGATGAGGGAGACCTTGATCACATTTCTGTTGTGCGAGGTTGGGGGGAGAGGACAGAGGAAGGAAGCATGATTGTTACCTCGCCACCAACACAACAGGGACTTGGAGCTCCTGGATGCGCAACACACATGAGTGCCTACTTGCTGCACTACCTGCAACATGACCCTCGAATTGTGAGAATTAGAAATAATCCTGACTACTGGGTTGCCACACTGTTAGATCCCCGGTACAAAAGTAAATTTGCAGAAATTATTCCTGCCATAGAAAGGGATGCACGCATGCAGGAGTATCAGCAGAGACTGTTGCAGAATCTTTCATGTGCTTTTCCACAAAACACCAGTGGTGCACGTAGTGAATCTCACAGTTCCAACTTGCCAACCGTGGGACCGTCGAGTGTTCAGCACTCAAAGCGTAACAGAACCACAGTATCTGCTGGTAACATCAATTTTGCGGAATCATTTCACCACTTTTTTAGCCCATCCTTTCCAAGGCCACAGGAGACAAGAAGTCTGACACATAGTCAACGCCTAGAGACGATGGTACAGGAGTATCTCCAAGTAAACATTGAAGCCATGACTGTGTCACTGGACCCTTGCTCTTTTTGGGCTTCCAATCTGGATAAATGGCCGGAGCTAGCCGCTTACGCCTTGGAGATCTTGTCATGCCCCGCAGCCAGCATTCTGTCTGAACGTGTGTTCAGCGCTGCTGGTGGTGTGCTGACAGATAAGTGCACGCGGCTCTCCACTGATAATGTAGACAGACTCACGTTCCTAAAGATGAACAAATCATAGATCCGAAATGACTTTTCTACCCCTGTGTCATCCTGGGGAGAGTAAAAGCTTGATGATTGGTTAAAATCACCTCACCAACCGTTTTAAGCTTTCAAATTACTAATCATGTTTATCTGTATCTTGGCTGGAAAATAATTTGGGCTTTGTAGCAGTGAGCAGCACTGATTCTATTAGGCCATCTATAATAAGCTCCACCAGATTTAAAATTACTAATCATGTTTATCTGTATCTTGGCTGGAAAATAATTTGGGCTCTGTAGCAGTGTGCAGTACTGATTCTATTAGGCCATCTATACTAAGCTCCACCAGATTTAAAATTACTAATCATGTTTGTCTGTACCTTGGCTGGAAAATAATTTGGGCTTTGAAGCAGTGTGCAGCACTGATTCTATTAGGCCATCTATACTAAGCTCCACCAGATTTAAAATTAATAATAATTTTTAGCTGCATCTAGCCCGCAAAATAATTTTGGGGCTCCGAGATGCGCAAGACACATAATTGCCTTCTTGCTGCACTACCTGCAACATGACCCTCATATTGTCAGAATTCGAAGTAATCCTGACTACTGGGTTGCCACACTCTTAGATCCCCCAAACTTTTCGATCAACCTTTTCATTTTAATAAAGACCAAAAAAATGGTCATTTTTGAAATTATAAGCATTAGCAGGTTATTAGAAACTGAAATCAAACAGTTTTCAACTCAAAACTTTATTCTAGGTGATGTTACATTTTCACATAGGACCCCTTGTTTGAAAGGAGCTTCTGAACTCTCTCGTCCATTGAATTTGTCAGGTTTTGGATGGTTTCTGCTTCAATTGTTTTGCATGAGGACAGAATATCCTCCCAGAGCTGTTGCTTAGATGTGAACTGCCTCCCGCCATCATAGACACTCCTTTTGTATGATGCTCCAGAGGTTCTGAATGTGGTAGAGGTCAGGGGAGCATGTGGGTCACACCATAAGTTTGTCCCCTTTTATGCCCATATCAGCCAGAGATGCAGATGTTTTATGTGCAGCATGAGATGGTGCATTATCATGCATAAAAATGATCTTGGTGTGGAATACACGGTTCTTCTTCTTGAACCATGGCAGGAAGTGCTGTTTGAGAAACTCCACATACATTATGGAGTTCATCTTTACCCCTTCAGGGATCCTAAAGGGGCCGACAATCTCTCTCTCCATGATTCCAGCCCAAAACATTATTCCACCTCCTCCTTGTTGGCGCTGTAGCCGTGTTTGCGTGGGGTGTCCATCAACCAGCCATCCTCCACTCCATCCATCTGGACCATCGAGCGTTGCACGGCACTCATCCGTGAACAAAACAGTTTTGAAATCAGTCTTCATGTAATGTTTGGCCCACTGGAGCCGTTTCTGCTTGTGTGAAGTGGATAGAGGAGGTCGACAGGATGGCGTATGCACAGCTGCAAACCTCTGAAGGACCCTGCATCTTGTTGTTCGGGTGACGTTGGAGGCACCAGCAGCTTCAAAAACTTGTCTGCTGCTATGACAAGGCTTTTTTGCCGCTGCTCTTTTAACCTGACGTAATTGCCTGTAGGAAAGAGTCCTCAATTTGCCCTTATCAGCACGCACACGTGTGTACTGTTGAATCAGCTACATACTTCTTGATTGCCAAGACACTTCATCCTGATCATCGCACAATGTTGATTGTAGTCATGCCTTGACCTAAACACTCCACAATTTGTTGCTTCTCAGCAGCCGACACATCCTTTTTCTTTCCCATTTTGGCAGAAAATGTAGGGTGCTTAATAATGTGGGACAGCCTTCTTAAGTAGTCTTGCCTTTCATTGGACACACCTGCCAAACTAATTAGCACAGGTGTCTGCAATTGCTTACAGTGATATAAAGAGCCCTGACACACATGACCATCAATGATTTTAACTGACAAACAAACAAATTCTTCCCTTATCACTCATAAACACTTTTTGCATAATAATTTGGAACACAGTGTACATGTTCTTTTCCACAAAACACCAGTGATACACGTAGTGAATCTTACAGTTCTAACTTGCCAACCGTGGTCTGTATGGAGTTGTTCAATAAAGGGCCCAAAATTAAGATAACATAGATGGGAGAGGTCTCTATGAATAGGAATTCCTAAGTATTTGATAGCCTGTGAGGGCCAGGCAAAGGGAAAGTTGGACTGGATGGAATCCTGTATGGATTTGGGGAGGGAGACATCGAGGGCCTCAGACTTCGCTGCATTGATTTTAAAATTTGACCATGTAACAAAGTGATCTATTTCAGCCATAACAGCATGGATGGATATATGTGATTGAGTGATATATACTAGGACATCATCAGCAAATAGAGAGCACTTGTACTCGGTGCCTCCCACCTCAATCCACCTAATATTGGGGTTATGGCGAATTGATGAGAGCAGGTGCTCCGTCACTAGGATGTATAAGAGAGGGGACAGAGGACATCCCTGCCTTGTCCCATTGGTGATTGTGAAAGGTGATGAAAATGTTCTGATGCACCCCCTGGGCCTTGGGACACCCGGGGCTGGACCCTTTTTGGTGGATGTTGGTGGTTGTAGTCTCCGTGGCGGCGACCCGGATCCGTGGCTCAGGGCGGTCAAACCAGTGGCGGAACTATTTATGTGGTTTTGATGTTTAAATGTTCGACTACGCAACCCGTGGATTGCGGTCAGAGTGAACCGCCGCTGCAGGGCAGACCGCTGAGGCTGGTGTTGTGGGTGCAGCAGAGCGTAGCATAACTCCCCAAGGGAGGATTATAGCCTCAGGGCAGTGTATGCGGAGGATGGGGGTGATGGTGCAGGGCAGCAGCAGTAACGACACGGAGTCAGTGATGCAGTCCAGGGCCTTTACTCACAGTTCTTATTATCCAGACCACGTCTGCAGGTAACGGCTGCCCATGTCGTACTGTGCTCACCAGGTTAGGGGCTCAGACAACTCCCAGATAACTTTGGAGCGCTTCACAGGACCCCCTTTGTGTGTCCTTTGTCTGGCCTTTCTTACCAACCCTTCTGTCCGGCTGCCTCGGGCCTCCTCTTGGTAAACTTGGCGCCAGATTCCCTGACCCTATGTGGTGCCTTCCTAGCGGGTGTAGCGAGGGGCTGCGCCACATAAAATGTCACAGCCTCCGGTTTCTAGCTGAGGGTCGTTTCCTGCCTCCACTAGTTTCGGGGACCGGTCTCCCCCTTTGGCCTGACCCCTCCACGCAGGTGGATTCGGGCGTGCGGTGGCGACTCGCCCGTCCGCACCCCTGGGATCCCTTAGTTCCTCGTTCCTGGAACCTTCTCCGCTCCTCTTCCTTCCTTCTCCCTCTTCCAGGCCTGGGCCTCTGTTACTAGGCCCGCCTCCGGAGCAGAGCTCATGCAGAGCCCCTGCTCCCTGTCACTTCTGCTCAGACTTCTCTGCACTGAACTAAGATGGTGCCCACCTTTTATACTCCCTTCTCAATGCACCCAGGAACTGCTTCCTTCCTGCTCCTGCACTACAGGGTTTCCCTTCCTCAGTGTTCCCTCCCCCCACTCCAGCCAGGGACAGGGACTGTCGTGCCCATCTCAGGGGCATATTGGTCGCCCTGCCCCACGGCAATGTGGTGTAATGCATGCAGGTGTCGGGTCCTGATCCACACTCCATCCTTACCTGAGAGTGAGATATCACACCTCTGGGTGAGGTTCAATACCTCTGTAGCAACCGAGCCCTCAGGGTGCTACAGTTCCATTTATCTTCAGCCTAGGTGACATATTGCGATACAGGGCCGTGATTTTGGCTATAAAAGGGTCCCCTAGACCACTACCCCAAGCTTTTTAAGAGAATCATATATGGCGTGCCAGGAGACTCTATGGAATGCTTTCTCAGCATCCAACGAGAGTATCTAATTACAAATTTTTAACTGCATCTAGCCCAGGAAATACTTTGTGCCTAGTAGCAGTGCCTGCTAGTCAGCGGATTATCCCGGCTGTTAAGCAAGCTACACCTCCTGTAGTTTGGACACTTAATTTTTTCAAAGGAAATGCTTCGGGACCACGGGATACTCAGTGAAGAGCATCAGGAGGCACCCCAAGGCATAGGGGCTGGGACTGGCAGTAGGATGCCTTGCGGTGTACAGCCGAGCTCGATCCTTATAAAAGCTTTTTAACTGCAGCAGCTTTAGTGGACGCTACTGGAGTTGTAATTACGCGGCTGCTGGCATGAGACTTGCCCTCCAATATATCCTTGTAAATGGATTTAAAGTGTATTCATTCAAATTAGAGAGACAATTTAAATTAAAAAGCTTAGAGCTGCCTCCACCACAGGGGGGCTCGCTCGACCCACCAGCGGACAGGCACCAGTATTGGGAGAGGGGGGCTGGCCGTCAGGGTTCACCGTTTCTCGTTCACAAACCCGGCGACACGGAGGTGGCACGGGCAGGAGCGGACTGGCCATGTCGGCTTCTCACTTTTTGGATTTTAGAAGGGCATGACATGCCTATATCTGTGTCTCCCCCTCCTTTTACTCCTCCACCTCTTTTCTTTTCACATGACTATATGTACTTGTCACTTTTCCATGTGTTAGTTGTGTCTTCTGAGCAGTTTGTCAGCTTTTGGACACCTTTGAAGGTGTTTTCTATGTGTTTCTATGTGTTTTTGTTTGCCTGCCATTGGTTTTAACGGTGTTCGAAGGTGTTCGATGAACAGTTTGACGAACAGTTCGGCGAACACACGGGTGTTCGACGAACCGAACCGAACTTGAACACTACGGGGGTGGCTCAACACTACTTGCAATGCCCCTTACAAGAGCCATGCAGTACAGCATATTACAAACATAAGTCCCATTATTGGGGAGTGGGTGTCCCATAGTATTTGCTTATGCTTTCCCAGAAAAAGCTGCCAAGAATTAGGACGGAGCAACTTGCAATGCCCCTTACAAGAGCCATGCAGTACAGCATATTACAAACATAAGTCCCATTATTGGGAGTGGGTGTCCCATAGTATTTGCTTATGCTTTCCTAGCAAAAGCTGCCAAAAATTAGGACGGAGCAACTTGCAATGCCCCTTACAACAGACATGCAGTACAGCATATTTCAAACATAAGTCCCATTATTGGGGAGTGGGTGTTCCATAGTATTTGCTTATGCCTTGCAAGCAAAAGCTGCCAAAAATAAGGACGGAGGAACTTGAAATGCTGGCCCCCTGGTGGTATAGTAGTGGTGGAGGCTGAGGATAAGGAGAAGAAGTTTACACAGCCGAAACGAGGAAGCGTATACCCATGTGTGGGTGTGAAGCGGTGCATGTGAATACACCTCCCGAAATAACACAGTGGATTTGACTTTATGTTACTCTGCTGTCATTTGGTGGTGATGAGAAGTCTGGCCCAATCCAGCCCTTGTTCATTTTGATAAGGGTCAGCTTTTCAGCATTGTCAGTTGACAGGCGAGTGCGCTTATCAGTTATAATCCCCCCAGCGGCACTAAAAACACGCTCCGATAACACGCTAGCGGCAGGGCAGGCCAGGACCTCCAAGGCGTACAGAGCGAGTTCATTCCAAGTGTCCAGCTTGGATACCCAATAATTAAAAGGCAGAGAGGAATCACGGAGGATGCTGGTACGATCGGCAAGGTACTCCCTCACCATCTTTTGAAACTTTCCACTCCTTGTGAGAGTACCCCGCGCCTCAGGGCCTGTAAGCTGGGCGGGTGTCAGAAAACTGTCCCAGAACGTTGACAATGTTCCCCTGTCTCTGCTGGATTGGAGTTGCATCTCTCTCGCCTGTACGCCTTGGTTGGGCATCGAACTGTGACCTCTGCCGCTAGCGTGTTCAGATGGGAATTTTTTTAACAGTTCTGCAGCAAGGGCCTTCTGGTATTGCCCCATTTTTGTAGACCTCTCCACCTCAGGAATAAGAGAGTGAAAGTTCTCCTTGTAGCGGGGGTCTACAAATCTCACCAACCAGTAATGACTGTCACCCAACATTTTGACAAAGCGAGGGTCACGGTTAAGGCAGCGTAACATAAAGTCAGCCATGCGTGCCAGATTGGTAAGGGGCAAGATTTCCGTGTCCTCACCTAGATGACGACTGACCGTGCTCTCCTCCTCCTCCTCCTCTTCCTCCTCCCCCCTGTCCTCAGGCCACCCACGCTGAACCGACGTTATGACACTTGTACAGGTACTACCGTCTACAACGCATGATAGCAGCTCCTGTTCTTCCTCCTCCTCCTCCTCCTCCTCCTCTCCCTCATTGTCCCCCAATGCATGTTGGGATGAGATGAGGCTGGGCTGTGTGTAATTGCCCGCTATGGCTTCTTGATCCATCTCATCATACTCTGGCTGCAATGCCTCCTCTTTAATTCTCTGCAGAGAGCGTTGCAAAAGACAGACAAGTGGGATGCTGACACTAATGATGGCGTCATCGCCACTCACCATCTTGGTGGCCTCCTCAAAGTTTGTCAGGATGGTACATATGTCAGACATCCAGGTCCACTCCTGGGGTCTTATGTGTGGAGTCTGACCTGAATATCGATGGCCTTGTTGCAGCTGGTACTCCACAACTGCTCTCTTCTGCTCACAAATCCTTTGCAACATGCGGAGGGTAGAGTTCCAACGTGTGGGGACATCACACACCAGTCGGTGTGCCGGAAGCTGCAAACGCTGCTGCTACACAGCAAGGGCGGCGGAAGCTGTAGCCGACTTGCGAAAATGAGCTGACAGGCGACGTACTTTCACGAGCAGATCTGGCAACTCGGGGTACGATTTAAGAAACCGCTGAACCACGAGGTTAAGCACATGAGCCAGGCATGCTACGTGTGTGATCTCACCTCGCCTCAGAGCCGCCACCAGGTTACGGCCATTGTCACACACGACCATGCCGGGATGTAGGTTCAGCGGTCTCAGCCACAGATCTGCCTGCTCTTTCACAGCTGTCCACAACTCACAAGCAGTGTGAGGTTTATCACCTAAGCTTATGAGTTTCAGCACAGCCTGCTGCCGCTTGGCGGAGGCAGTACTGCAATGCTTCCAGCTTGTAACTGATGTGGTGATATCTGAGATGGAGGCTGAACATGAGGAGGAGGAGGAGGAGGATGCGCAGGAGCTGTACACTGTGGGGGCAACTCTGACTGACATAGGGCCCGCAATCCTCGGTGTGGGGAGAATGTGTTCCGTCCCAAGGTCCGACTGGGTCCCGGCTTTCAATATGTTTACCCACTGTGCCGTCAGAGAGATGTACCGTCCCTGGCCACAAGCACTTGTCCACGTGTCCGTTGTCAGGTGGACTCTCCCAGTAACTGCGTTGTTGAGGGCACGGCAGAAGCTTTGGGACACGTGCTTGTGTAGTGCGGGGATGGCACACCGGGCAAAATAGTGTCGGCTGGGGACTGAGTACAGAGGGACGGCCACCTCCATAAGATTGCGGAAGGATTCCGTCTCCACCAGCCTAAAAGGCAGCATTTCCAATGCAAGCAGTCGTGAAATGTGCCAATTTAGGACTGTGGCCTGTGGGGCGTTAGCTGAGAATTTCCGCTTTCGTTCAAAGGTCTGGGATATGGACAATTGAACGCTGCGGTGGGACGTGGACGTGGACGTTGATGCTGTTTCTTGAGAAACTGCCATAACAAGTGAAGACTGAGAGGAGGGGGCATCTTTACATGCAGTATGGACAGGGGATTGCCTTGCACACACAACAGGGGGTTCTATTGCACGCACAACAGTGGAAGAAGCAGTGGTGACACCCGCTGACACTGGTCGTGGACCCTGGGTTTCGCCCCACAAAGTCGGGTGCTTTGCTGACATGTGCCTGATCATGCTGGTGGTGGTCAGGCTGGTAGTTTTGTCACCCCTGCTGATGCTGGCATGGCAGGTGGAACATATGGCCTTTTTGGGGTTATCAGCAGAGTCTTTAAAAAAATTCCAGACTCTGGAAGACCTACCGCTTGTACTGGCAACGTCCCTCGTGTTGGTGTTACGGGGAACGGTTGCCTCCCTTCTGTCTGCGGCCACCACACTGCTTCTTCCTGCCTGTTGGGGTACTCTGCCTCCCTCCCCCTGTGTGCTGCTGGCCTCACTCTGCATGTCCTCCTTCCACGTTGGGTCAGTTACTAGATCATCCACCACCTCCTCCTCTTCCACTTGCGCACCACGATCCTCCTCCTCACTTCCTGGCAATTGAGTCTCGTCATCGTCCACCTCTTGTGACAGATTGCCAATGTCGACTTCCTGTGGCCGTGGCTGTTCAAATATTTGGGCATCGCAACATGGGATCTCCTCTTCCACCACTTCAAGCATATCAGGCGAGGGGCCCAAATATGGAAATGGACCAGTGAACAGCTCTTTAGAGTGTCCAAGTGTGGGATCACTTGTTGTCTGACGACACTCGGCATGGTGGGAGGAAGGAGCATCAGGGAGAGGAGGAGTAGCGGTCGAGACTAGACTCACGGCTACTAAAAGTTGACCGAGTGGAAGACAGACCGGAGGTGGTGGTGCCCAGGTAACTGGAAGTATTACCTGCTATCCAAATTAATAACCTGTTCACACTGATCAGTTCTCAATACTGGTGTTGTTCTGTGCTTCCCTAGTAATTCGGTCAAGAAGTGGGAGAGAGAAGATGTGGCTGTTGGTTGTGGCACATTTTCACCTTGGCCACGGCCCCGTCTTCTGCACGAACCATCATCAGAACGTCCACTTCCACGTCCCTTGCCACGCGCCTTGCCCATTGTAAATGAAGTAAAATAGCTTACACTTGCACTATCAATGGAAAAAGGGTAATGAAGAGTAGATTAGAACCGTGGAAGAGGAAAACCACAGTTATTGTTTACTGGGGTATACCACACTTTTTTAAATAGAGATATTTGCGGCTGAACAGTGAGCGACACACTCAAACTGCTTTTTTTTTTAGATACCAAAGGCCCAAAACTGGATAGTACAGCGATTTGACCCGTGGAACTGCAAAACCACACTGGGATGTCGGGCCTACACAAGACTATTTTCAACAGATATATTTTTGTGTCACAACAGTCAGGAGACACTACTGTTTTTCTTTACGGAAAAAAATACCGAAACCTGAATAATAGAGATTTTTTACCGTGGGATGGCAAAACCACAGTTATTGTTCACTTTTTTAAATAGAGATATTTGCGGCTGAACAGTGAGCGACACACTGTTTTTTTTTTAGATACAAATGGCCCAAAATGGATAATACAGAGGTTTGAAGCGTGGAAGTGCAAAACAACACTTCTGTTTCTCTAGCCTGCACCAGACTATTTTCAACAGTTATATCAGAGACACGGGGGGGGGACACACCAAAAGGTTAATAAGACGGGTATTTGTACAGTGTGAAGGAGGAAAAAAAAGGAGGATTTAGATGAAAAAGAAAGGATTTTTCCTGGCCCCCGACACCTTGTGCTAAGTCCAGCAATTTCAGCAACAGGAGCACACAGGACTGTAATGCAGCTTTTGCTGGTATAACCACTGTGTCTCCTATACAGCCTGCCTGCCTGGTATCTGGGATGGATATTAGTCCTGAAAAGGACTGTTTGTTTGTTCTGGCAGCCTTTACAGACCCTACACTAACTATTTCGCAGTTTATATCTCTCCCTAAATCAGCAGCGCTGTCCCTACACTGTCTAATCCGGAGCGACTGTGTCCAAGATGGCGGCGCCCCGTTTTAAATACTCGAGGTGACGCTGTGCGGCCAGCCAATCACTGTAATGCCCACAACCAACATGGCTGCAGCATTACAGTGACTGGCTGGCAATCCCTGCATGTTCATTGGCTCTGTAAAGAGCGCCAAACATGCAGGGCGGAGACCCGAGCTCCCGCCCGAGTAACCCGGAAATGCTCGGTGCTCGCCCAACATCCCAAGTAGCGTGATGCTCGGGCGAGTACCGAGCAGTGTCGAGCATGTTCGCTCAACACTACTCACAAGATATCCTTCTCTGCTCCTCTCTTATCTCCTCTTCCCACAATCGCATACAAGATTTCTCTTGTGCATTCCCTCTACTCTGGAACTCTCTACCCCAACATATCAGACTCTCACCCACAGTGGAAATCTTCAAAAGTAATCTGAAGACCTACCTCTTCTGATAAGCATGCAACCTACAGTAACCACTGCTCCACCATACAGCTGCACATCCAGCTCTACCTTCACCCACTGTATCCTCACCCATCCCTTGTACATTGTGAGCCCTTGTGGGCAGGGTCCTCTCTCCTCCGGTACCAGTCGGTGACTTGCATTGTTCAAGATTATTGTACTTGTTTTTTATTATGTATACCTCTTTTCACATGTAAAGCACCATAGAGTAAATAATGGTATAATAATAAATAATAATAAAATAATAATAATAAGTTGAAAAGAGGATGTCTTTTACAAATGGGTAAGGATCCTAAACACACATCAAAATTTACAATAGACTACCTCAAAAGATGAAAGCTGAAGGTTTTATAATGGCCCTCACAGTCCCCTGATCTGAACATCATTGAAAATCTGAGGCTAAACCTCAAAATAGCAGTGCATGCAAGATGACCCAGGAATCTCACAGAACTGAATGAATTTTCAAAGGAAGAATGGATGAAACAACAATTGAAAGACTCTTGCCTGTCTACAAAAAGCTTCTACAAGCTGTGATACTTGCAAAAGGGGGTGCTACTAGGTAGAGATCATTTCATCTTCAACTTGCTTAACTATTTACAATAACAGTAATTTTGACAAGGGGTGCCCAAACTTTTACTTGCCACTGTGTACTGTGGGGTTTCTACTCACTTGGGTGCTCCAGGAGGCAAACAGGAAGCATTTTCCTTTAAATGTCCATGTCAGATTATTACGTCATAATACCAGGCAAAAGCAAAAAGGAAAACAAACAGCCTTTAGTTCAGGCAAAAACAAAGTAAAGAGTCCTTAAGGCAAAGTCTCTGGTTAACCAGACCTGTGGGCACACAAGTTGGATAGCATCTAGTTCACTGGCTTAGTCAGGAGACCACAACACACAGGAGGCCTTCTCTTTCCAAACACACAGACCATGTGCCAAACAACGGCCTCCATTTTAGACCTTAAGCAAACCCAGAGGTAAGTTTTGTGGGTAGATAGACCCGCCAATCTCTCCAACTACCCGTAACCCGGCCCCAGGTGCACCAAACAGTCCTCTTAGTGCTTACGTACACTAGAGCAACAATAAGGTTTACATTAAAGAAGACAGCCATCTCTATGATACATACCCCCCATCAACTATCTGTCCATTAGCCACCTTACAGTATATATATATATATATATATATATATATATATATATATATATATATATATATAATACAGTGCTCAGCATAAATGATTATGTCCCCTTGAAAAGCATGATTGTAATTAATATCTCACTGAATTCAAGAACAATTTCCAAAATTTTGGAATACATGTTGAGCATCACTCTCCATCCAGCATCCAGGCTCTAAAAGAGGTTGTTTTTAAAGAATGGAAACAGATATTGCAATATGTTGCAAACATATTATTCAATGTCTAGATGACTTGATGTTGTCCTTAAAAATCATGGAGTTTATACAAAATATTAGACATAGTAGTTTTTAATATGGGGGTGCATTCAATTTGCCTTAAGTAATTTGAGTAAAACTGCATGTTTGAAATTAATGAAATTTGGATTATTAACCTTACTTTTATGTTATGGGTAGTGTTGAGCATTCCGATACTGAAATATCAGGTATCGGCCGATATTCGCGGTATCGGAATTCCGATACTTAATTCCGATACTTTTACAATATCGAATACCGGAATCGGAAGTTCCCATAATGCCTGCGCTCTGCAGTGTCTCTGACGTATGACAAGCTGGATGGCAGCACTCAGCTGAGATCCAGCCTGTCATCAGAATGCCATCCCAGCGTGGGAGAATTCTCCTGATCGTTTAAAAGCCGGCGGGTGGTAAAAAGCCGCCGGCTTTTAAACAGTCACACAGCCCCATACTTATTCCCCGCAGCCTCCCACCCCGATCCTCCGCTCCCCTCGCCACCTCCCATCCCGATCGTAAGTTAGGACCGGGCGGGGAGCGCAGCACCAAGGAGCGGGGAGCGAAGGACCCGGGCAGGGAAGCCGGCAGTGAAAAGACTTCACCGCCGGCTTTCCCGTTCTGTGCTGCGCTTTCCCGCCAGTTATTTCAAATGAACAGCTGAGGTATCAGGTGATGCCGATCAGCTGTTCATTTGAAGTAGCCGCGGTGCCCTCGGAGGGTTCACGTGAGTTCATGCTTGACTGCATTGCATGAACTCACATGAACTTTCCCACGGCCGCACAGGTCAGCCTCACCTCCCAGACCATCAGCCCGTCATGATTGGTGTGTGTCGGTGTCTGTGCGTGTGTCTGCGAGTGTGTGCGGGGTGTCTGTGCGATGTCTGCGGGTGTGTGCGATGTCTGTGCGATGTGTGCGGGTGTGTGCGGTGTCTGTGCGATGTCTGCGAGTGTGTGCTGTGTCTGTGCGATGTCTGCGAGTGTGTGCGGTGTCTGTGCGATGTCTGCGAGTGTGTGCGGTGTCTGTGCGATGTCTGCGAGTGTGTGCGGTGTCTGTGCGATGTGTGCGGGTGTGCGCGGTGTCTGTGCGATGTCTGCGAGTGTGTGCGGTGTCTGTGCGATGTGTGCGAGTGTGTGCGGTGTCTGTGCGATGTCTGCGGGTGTGTGCGGTGTCTGTGCGATGTCTGCGACTGTGTGCGGTGTCTGTGCGATGTCTGCGGGTGTGTGCGTGCAGGCAGACATAGGCCGATGTGACACTACTACTCCCATCGGCCTATGTCTGTCCCCCGTCCACTCGTGCCAGCAGGATCAGCTCGATCAGCCTGATCCTGCTATTTAAATTGCCCTACTGTGTCCCCAATAAATTTTAAATACATGTCATTGGTGGACAGTGGTTACCTAAAATAAATTAGTTTATACATTACCTGTTCCCGCCGATCGCCACCTAAAATAAAGTAAAAAATAAAAAACTACACCTATACTCACCTAGACACCTAATTCCCCGAAGCCATCGATCTCCTGTAATAAAATATAAAATAATAAACCACAACCTTATCCTTACCCCTCCGTAGTAGTCCACGAGTGTCCCACGATGATCTCCAGTTTAGAGCAGCCACATAGAATGTGACCGCTCTGAACCGCTGCCGCCGCTAGAATGATTGGGCCGTAAAGCAGCCCCGTCATTGCATAAGCGGGTTCGCCGGAGTTCAGGCAGCGCTGCTCCGGTTAGCTCCTTTACGGCCCTGCTGTATCGTGAGAAATTCGCAGTGCTGTAAAGGAGGTCTCCGGAGCTGCGCTGCCTGAATGCACTCCGGTGACCTCAGTCAGTGGCTCCCGCTGCCGGGAGCGGACGTTTTCCCGGCAGTGTGAGCTTACAGCAGCCATGCACAGCTGTCACCATCTCCAGATGTGACAGCTGTGCATGGGAGATCAGCGCAGGAACGTGGACAGGTAACTATTTTTTTTTAGTAAACTAAGAATTAAATAAAATGGTGTGTTTTATTTCAAATAAATTATTTTTTTCTGGGTGTAGTGTGTGTTTTTTCTTTTTAACACTTTGTAGGTTAGTAATGGGGGTGTCTTATAGACGCCCATCATTACTAACCTGGGCTTCATGGCAACTGGCGCTGACATGAACCCCAACCCTATTACCCCCTGCCACCGCTACAGGGCAGCGTGGAAGAGCGAGGCTAAGTGCCAGAGTTGGCGCATCCTATGGATGCGCCATTTCTGGGGCGGCTGACGGCTGGTGTTTCCAGCCTGGGAGGGGGCCAATATTCATGGCACCCTTCCTGGGCTACTAATATCAGCCCCCAGCTGTCTGCCTAGCCTTTGCTAGCTATTAAATAGGGGGTACCCCACGTCATTTTTTTGGGGGGGTCCCCCATATTAATAGCTAGTAAAGGCTAGGTATTCAGCTGGGGGCTGATATTAGTAGTCTGGGAAGCTCCGTGGGTATTACCCACTTCCCAGGCTTCAAACATCTGCCCCAGCCGTCTACTTAACCGCTAGAGCCTAAAATTATGGGGGATCCCACGCCAATTTTTTTTTAAATAAATCCTTTATTTTAACACTAAATGACATTTGAGGAGTTAATAAAGATGCAGTCCCTAAATTATTATTTATTTTTTAATTAATTTTTCCCAAAAATTTTGACGTGGGCTTTGCCATATTTTTGTATGCCAGCCAGGTACAGCATCCAGCTTCTATGAACGCGCCATTTTCCGGGGTGGCTGTGGACTGCAATTTGCACCGGGGGGGGGGCAGAAAGCTTGGGCCTCCCTGCGCTGCAGATTCCAGCCCCCAGCTGCCTATTTGTACCTGGCCGGACACAACAATATAGGGAAGCCCTTTTTTTAAAAAAATTATTTCATGAAATAATTTTAAAAAAATTGACGTGGGGCTTTGCACTATATTTGTGTCCAGCCAGGTACAGCAGGCAGGAACGGGCTGCCCCAACCACCAGCTGCCTATTTGTACCTGGTTGGACACAACAATATAGGGAAGCCCTTTTTTTCTTAATTATTTCATGAATTTCATGAAATAATTTAAAAAAAAAATACGTGGGGCTTCGCCCTATTTTTGTGTCCAGCCAGGTACAACTAGGCAGCTGGGGGCTGGAATCCGCAGCGCAGGGAGGCCCAAGCTTTCTGGGCCCCACACGCTGCAAATTGCAGTCCGCAGCCACCCCGGAAAATGGCGCGTTCATAGAAGCGCCATCTTCTGGCGCTGTACCTAACTCATCCAGGGCCCTGGTGCGGTGGCTCACTGGGTAATAAAGGGGTTAAGGGCAGCTTGGCATTATCAGCTGGCCCTAAGCCAGAAATTCATGGGGTTACGCCAATATTAGACATGACCACCATGAATTTCTAGTAAAGTATTTAAAAAAAGCACAACACCCAGAAAAAAGTCCTTTAATTGAAATAAACACACAATTCTTTATTGTTCTAAATTAAACTATACTTACCATCACGCCCATTCCAGCTGAAGCCAACCATCTCCTGTAATAAAAGAAAAATAATAGAGCAACCTCATCCTTACCTTTCCATGGTTCCCACGACAGCTTCAGCTCTGCTACATCGAGATGACAGGCTGGACCACAGAAGAACGCTGCCATCCAGCCTGTCATCCCGCAGACACTGAGAAGCGCAGGCTTGCTTGCGCTCCTCAGTGTCTCTCTGTGACGGCATAAAGATGAGCCGAGGTCATGTCCAATGAACTCGGCTCACCTCATGCACGTCACTGACAGCATGGGAAAATTCTCACGCTGAAGCGCTGAGTGCAGGAGAATTCTCCCACGCTGTCAGTGACGTGCATGAGGTGAGCTGAGTTCATTGGACATGAACTCGGCTCATCTGGATGCCGTCACAGAGAGACACTGAGGAGCGCAAGCATGCCTGCGCTTCTCAGTGTCTGCGGGATGACAGGCTGGATGGCAGCGTTCTGCTGCGGTCCAGCCTGTCATCTCGATGTAGCAGAGCTGAAGCTGTCGTGGGAACCATAGAAAGGTAAGGATGAGGTTGCTTTATTATTTTTCTTTTATTGCAGGAGATCGTTGGCTTCTGCTGGAATGGGCGGGATGGTAAGTAGAGTTTAATTTAGAACAATAAAGAATTGTGTGTTTATTTCAATTAAAGGACTTTATTCTGGGTGTTTGTGTTTTTTTTTTTTAACTTTGACTATGGGGTTAGTAATGGGGGTGTCTTATAGACGCCTCTCCATTACTAACTTGGGCTTGATGTCAGCTGGCATTATAAGCTGACATCAACCCCAACCCTATTACCCCACTGCCACCGCTACAGGGCAGTGGGAAGAGCGAGGCTAAGTGCCAGAGTTGGCGCATCCTATGGATGCGCCATTTCTGGGGCGGCTGACGGCTGGTGTTTCTAGCCTGGGAGGGGGCCAATATTCATGGCACCATTCCTGGGCTATTAATATCAGCCCCCAGCTGTCTGCCTAGCCTTTGCTAGCTATTAAATTAGGGGGTACCCCACGTCATTTTTTTGGGGGGGTCCCCCATTTTAATAGCTAGTAAAGGCTAGGTATTCAGCTGGGGGCTGATATTAGTAGCCTGGGAAGCTCCGTGGGTATTACCCCTTTCCCAGGCTTCAAACATCTGCCCCAGCCGTCTGCTTAACCTCCGCTAGAGACTAAAATTAAGGGGAACCCCACGCCAATTTTTTTTTAAATAAATCCTTTATTTTAACACTAAATGACAAGTACAGTAATCAACACTGTCACTGTACTTCATATATATGTGACTGACATGTTTCTATCTATCTAATCTATGTATGATTCTCTATTCCTTCTATTCTAAATTGTCGGGTACAGATGCTGAATTGCCGGCCGGCTTTTTTAAAGAGACGGTGCATGAAAACACTATTATATTTTTAAATAAATCCTTTACACTAAATGACAAGTACAGTAAGCAACACTGTCACTGTACTTCATATATATGTGACTGACATGTTTCTATCTATCTAATCTATGTGTGATTCTCTATTCCTTCTATTCTAAATTGTCGGGTACCGCTGCTGAATTGCCGGCCGGCTTTCTTAAAGAGACGGTGCATGAAAACACTATTATTTTTTTAAATAAATCCTTTACACTAAATGACAAGTACAGTAAGCAACACTGTCACTGTACTTCATATATATGTGACTGACATGTTTCTATCTATCTAATCTATGTGTGAAGCTCTATTCTGTCTGTTATAAATTGTCGAGTACCGCTGCTGAATTGCCGGCCGGCATTTTTAAAGAGACAGTGCATGAAAAGACAATTATTTTTTTATATAAATCCTTTACACTAAATGACAAGTACAGTAAGCAACACTGTCACTGTACTTCATATATATGTGACTGACATGTTTCTATCTATCTAATCTATGTGTGAAGCTCTATTCTTTCTGTTGTAAATTGTCGGGTACCGGTGTATGCCGCTGATGAATTGCCGGCTTTTCGCGTAATACATTCTACATTATTATTAGTTGTTTTACTTCATGTAGAATTAACCTACAAGGAAAGAAATGGTTTATTTTCATTCCGATATTTGTGTCCCATTGACTTGCATTGATTTCCGGTATCGGAATCGGCGATATTTTTGGGTATCGGTCCGATCCAATCCGATACGATATTTCCTGATATCGGAAGGTATCGCTCAACACTAGTTATGGGTTAAAAAAATGTTATATGAAACTCAGTCTTGTAAAAAGTTTGGAAATTGTTCTTATATTCTGTGAGATATTGATTACAATCTTACTTTTCAAAGAAGTGTACTAATTTACTGTAGAGTTTGTGTTATGCATTTATTAATATACACGGAATGTATAAAAGTGTCAATATTTCTAATATATCCACTTTACAGCCTGTGCCGTATTTGAACGCACAAGGCTGTAACCCCCGGTTCAGTGAGGGCTCCAGCGCTGAGCCCTCACTGAACCGGGCACATGTCAGCTGATTCTTACAGCTGACATGTGCCCGCAACAGCCGTGTGTGGAATCGCGATCCACCCGCGGCTGTTAACATGTTAAATGCCGCTGTCAATCTCTGACAGCGGCATCTAACATCGCAGCGCCGGAAGCGCATCACTTACCCCGCCCATCGGTGACCCTGTCATGTGATCGCGGGTCACCGATGCGTGGACATGAAAACCCTGGGTCTGCAGCAGACTCCAGTGGTTGTCATGAGCTGATCGCTATGAGCGCCACCTAGTGGTCTGCGCTTATAGCACATGATCATTTCTGCTACACAGAGGTGATCTGCTGATCAGACTAGTGCTGCTTCTAGTCTCCTATGAAGACTATAGAAGCAAGCAAAAAGTGGAAAAAAAATGTTTTTAAAAATATTAAAAAAATAAAAAAATATAAAAGCTTAAATCACCCCCCTTTCTCCCCATTCAAAATAAAATAATAAAAAAAAAACACATACACATATTTGGAATCGCTGCGTTCAGAATTGCCCGATCTATCAATATAAAAAAAGAATTAATCCGATCGGTAATAGGCGTAACGAGAAAAAAATTCTAAACGCCAGAATTACGTTTTTGGACGCCACAACATTGCAATAAAATGCAATAACGGGTGATCAAAACATCGGATCTACCCCAAAATGAAAACTTCAACTCGGCGTGCAAAAACTAAGCCCTCACCCAGCTTCAGATCCCGAAAAATGGAGACACTACGGGTCTTGGAAAATGGCACCATTTTTTTTTTTTTTAGCAAATTTTGGATTTTTTTTCACCACTTAAAAAAAAAAGAACCTATATATGTTTGGTGTCTACGAACTTGTAATGACCTGGAGAATAATAATGGCAGGTCAGTTTTAGCATTCAGTGAACGTGGTAAAAAAAAAAAAAAAAAAAAAAAACATCTGTGGTATTGCACTTTTTTTGCAATTTCACCGCACTTGGAATTTTTTTCCCATTTTCCCGTACACGATATGGTAAAACTAGTAATGGCGTTGAAAAGTACAACTCTTCTCGCAAAAGATAAGCCCTCACACAGCCGTATTGACCAAAAAAATAAAAACTCTATGGGTTTGGGAACAAGGGGAGCAAAAAACTAAAATGCAAAAACGGAAAATCCCAGGGTTGCGAAGGGGATATACATTAAACATTTTATGGGATATTCAACCAACCAAATATGCAAAAAACGCATAACTATTTCTTCACAAGTCAAAATAGCTTTCACAGGAAAAATATATATTTGTTCAACGTTAGCAGATAGTAGATAGTTGTGTATAAATGTGTGATCTTTCAGATTTTCTGTTATACTAAGCCTGATGAAGAGACTTGAGTAATCTTGAAAGTTTGCTATTTGTTACTATCTTTTCAGTTAGCCATTAAAAGGAATCAACCACTGAGGACTCTTAATTTTAAATAACAGTTTCCAGTAATTGATACAGATGTAATCTATTGATGTAATATTCTCAACCATCTGGTATGTGAATAACCACATCTGAAGCCGGCGGGAAATGACTGCGCCATGCTGCGTTTGGGTATCCCCAGTAAGGCACTCAGGTACCCCTAGCAACGAAATTGCTTTCACCCATTGTTATCATATTTAGCGGTAAGAGTGTGGAGGGTTATGCTTTTGTTGATTGTGGAGCTGAGATAAGATTCTTAAATGCTTTTTTATGTTGCAGGATCTTCCTACTGCTGTGGTATTAGGTAGTGATGAGCGAGCATGCTCGTTACTGCTCGGTGCTCACCCGAGCATCTCACTGCTCGAGATGCTCGGCGCTCGCCGAGTATTTCTGGGTTGCTCGGGCGGGAACTTGGGACCCCTCCCTGCATGTTTGGCACTCTTTAGAGAGTCAATGAACATGCAGGGATTGCCTGCCATGCACTGTAATGCCGTAGCCATGTTGGTTATGGGCATTACAGTGATTGGCTGGCCGCACAGCGTCATCAGGTCTATATCAGACCTGGCGCCGCCTTGCTCGTCACAGTCACTCTGGATCAGACAGTGTAGGGAGAGCTGCTGCTGCGTTAGGAATAGAGTTGATTGTGTATTAGGTAGTGTAGGGAGAAAAAATGTACATTACACAAATCCATCTTAACAAACAGTCCTTCTGAGGACTAATCCATCTGCAGAGATATCAGGCAGGCAGGGTGTAAGGGCAGGCGGTGTATACAGCAGACTGCAGTGCATATAGCACAAGAGGCTCCATTCCAATTCTGCTTTCTGCTGCTGTTAGATATTTCTATACAAAGGCCCAGGTCTCAGGGGCCAGGAATACTTTTCTTTGGATCTTAATCCTCATTATTTGCTTAAAAAGCATTTCAGAGAACACCGTTTTTCTGCGCCATTTGCTTGTGTAGGGAGAGGTGCTGCTGCGTCAGGGACAGATTTGCTTGTGTATTAGGTAGTGTAAGGAGAAAAAACATACATTACACATATACATCTTAGCAAACAGTCCTTCTGAGGACTAATCCATTTGCAGAGATATCAGGCAGGCAGGGTGTATAGGCAGGCAGTGTATATAGCAGACTGCAGTGCATATAGCACAAAAGGCTCCATTCCAATTCTGCCTTCTGCTGCTGTTAGATATTTCTATACAAAGGCCCAGGTCTCAGGGGCCAGGAATACTTTTCTTTGGATCTTAATCCTTATTATTTGCTTAAAAAGCAATCCAGAGAACACCATTTTTTCTGCGCTGTTTGCTTCTTGGCACAGCAGAATACAGCCAGGTCCATGCCATATTAGAGCGCTAGAAATCCAGCTATTTAATACTGTATTTTCTCCGTCAAACGGATCACATATACGTTGTCAGAAAATACTGCCATTTCTGGCCTCCATTAAAAATTTCTTTTAGTGTGTCAGTGAAGAAGATCACAGCAGTTTGCTGTTCAAACTACTTAGATACAGGCCAGGTATTTAAACCTCTGTTTTCTTCATCACACGGATCACATATAAGTTTGCTCCAAACTCAATCATTTATAGTGAGCGTGGAAGATACTGTCCGCCTTTTAAAATTGGCAAGGCACGTTGGCAAGGGACAGAGAACTGGACGTGATGGTAATGGTGCATGCAGAGGCCGAGGACAAGGCCGTGGGCAAGCCGAAATTGCGCCACAACAAACACCCACATCTTCTCGCCTGACCTTCCTGTCCCAATTTCTAGGGGACCGCAGCACACCACTATTGTACCCAGAGCAGTGTCAAAAGGTTGTTGGTTGGAAAGCGGATAATGATTCCAGTCACTTAGCCACCACCGTCTTCCACACGGTCAAGTCTCAGTAGTCGTGAGTCTGGATCACATGTTCCTCACCCTGAACCTCCTTCCTCCCACCATGCCGAGTACCCAGAGACAACTGATGCCACACTTGGAGACTCTGAAGAGCTGTTCACTTTTCCATTTATAGATTCGGGCCTCTCGCCCAGTCCACTTGAAGCGGGGCAAGAGGAGATTGCGTGTAGCGATGCCCAAATATTTGAGCAGCCACGGTCACACGAAGGCTATGGTGGGAAAGTGTCACAAGAGGTGGACGATGATGAGACACAATTGCCAGAAAGTCAGGAGGAGGACCAGGGTGCGGAAGTGAAAGACGAGGTGGTGGATGATATAGTAACTGACCCAACCTGGCAGGAGGACATGCAGAGCGAGGACAGCAGCACACAGGTGGAGGGAGGCAGAGCACCCCAACAGGCAGGAAGAAGCAGTGTCGTGGCCACAGACAGAAGGCAGGCAACCATCCTCCGTAACACCAACACGAAGGAAGTTGCCAGTACAACTGTTAGGTCTTCCTGAGTTTGGTTGCTTTTTAAAGACTATGCCGATAACCCTAAAAAGGTCATTTGCACAACCTGCCAGACCAGTATCTGCAGGGGTGCCAAAATGACCAGCCTGACCACCACCAACATGATCAAGCACATGGCAGCAAAGCACCTGACTTTGTGGGTTGAACCCCAGGGTCCAGGAACAGTGTCTGCGGGTGGCACCATTGCTTCTTCCACTGTCGTGCATGCAAGCCAATCCCCTGTCCATGGTGCATGCGAAGACGCCTCCTGCCCTGCACCTGTCATTGCATACTCTCAAGTAGCAGCATCAGGAAGCATGTCCATGTCCTTGTCCCAGCGCAGCGTTCAGTTGTCCAAACCCCAGTCCTTGGAATGCAAGCGCAAATGTGCAGCCAACACCCCACAGGCCACACTACTAAATTCTCACATTTCACGACTGCTTGCGCTCGAAATGTTGCCTTTTAGGCTCGTGAAGACGGAAGCATTCCACAACCTGATGGCGGCGGCCGTCCCTCGTTACTCGGTCCCCAGCCATCACTATTTCTCCTGGTGTGCCGTCCCCACATTACACAAGCATGTGTCCCAAAACATTAGCTGTGTTCTCAACAACGCAGTTACCGGTAAAGTCCACCTAACCACGGACACGTGGACAAGTGCTTGTGGACAGGGATGGTACATCTTGATGACGGCACACTGGGTTAACATAGTGGAAGCCGGGACCGAGTCGGACCTTGGGATGGAACACATCCTCCCAACGCCAAGGATTGCGGACCCTAGGTCAATCAGGGTTGCCCCGACGGTCTACAGCACTTCATCCTCCTCAGCCTCATACTCCTCTTAAGCCTCCATCTCTGAAATGACCACATCACAAGCTGGAAGCACTTCAGCACTGCCTCGGCCAAGCGGCAACAGGCTGTGCTGAAGCTAATATGCTTAGGTGAAAAACCGCACAATGCTGAAGAGTTGTGGACAGCTCTGAAAGAGCAGGCAGATCTGTGGCTCACACCGCTGAACCTACATCCAGGCATGGTCGTGTGTGACAATGGCTGGAACCTGGTGGCGGCTCTGAGGTGAGACAAGCTCACACACGTACCATGCCTAGCCCATGTGTTTAACCTCGTGGTTCAGCGGTTTCTCAAATCTTACCCGGAGCTGCCGGATCTGCTTATTAAATTATGCTGCCTGTGTGCCCATTTTAGAAAGTCAGCTACAGCTTACGCCGCCCTTGCAGTGATTCAGCAGCGTTTGCACCTTCCAGCTCACAGATTGGTGTGTGATGTCCCCACGCGTTGGAACTCTACACTGCAGATGTTGGGAAGTATTTGTGAGCAGAAGAGGGCAGTTGTAGAGTACCAGCATCAACAAGGGCATAGGTATTCAGTTCAGACTCCACACATAAGACCTTAGGAGTGTACATGGATATCAGACATATGTACCATCCTCCAAAACTTTGAGGACTCCACCAAGATGGTGAGCGGCGATGATGCCATAATTAGCGTCACCATCCCGCTTCTCTGTAATCTGAAATGCTCTCTGCTCACAATCAAAGAGGATGCATTGCAGGCGGAACACGATGAGATGGAGCAAGGAACCATACAGGGTGATTACACACAGCCAAGCCTCATCTCATCCCAACGTGGATTGGGTGGCAATGAGGAAGAGGAGGAGGAGGAAGGACAGGAGTTAGTTTCATGCACTATAGATGGTACTACCTGCACAGCTGTCATACCGTCTGTTCAGCGTGGATGGCCAGAGGACAGAGAGGAGGAGGAGGAGGAGAGCATGGCCAGTCATCCTGTTGGTGAGGACACGGAAGTCTTGCCTGTTAGTAGTCTGGCACGCATGGCTGAGTTTATGTTACGCTGCCTTTCCCATGACCCTCGAGTTCTCAAAATTTTGGGTGACAATCATTACTGGTTGGTGACACTTCTAGACCCACGCTACAAGGAGAACTTTATATCTCTTATTCCTGAGGCGGACAGGTCTACAAAAATGGGGCTGTACCTGAAGGTCCTTGTTGTGGAACTATTAAAAAAATTCCCATCTGAAAACTCTGTCAGCAGAGGGCACACTTCGTTGGACAAACAAGAAGTGCAGGTGAGAGACACAACTTCAATCCAGCAGAGGCAGGGTAACACTGTCAAAGTTCTGGGAGAGTTTTCTCAGACCCTCCCATTGCACAGGCCCTGAGGCACGGGGTACTCTCTCAAGGAGTGCAAAGTTTGGGAAGATGCTGAGGGACTACTTTGCCGACCGTACCAACGCCCTCCGTGATTCCTCTGTGCCTTATAATTATTGGGTATCCAAGCTGGATACGTGGAATGAACTGACTCTCTATGCCTTTGAGGTCCTGGCCTGCCCTGCCACCAGCGTTTTATCAGAGCGGGTTTTTAGTGCCGCTGGTGGAATTATAACTGATAAGCGCATCCGCCTGTCAACTGAAAATGCTGACAGGCTGACTCTTATAAAAATTAACAAGGGCTGGATTGGGCCAGACTTCTCAACACCGCTAATGATAGCAGCGTAACATAAACTCAAATCCAGTGTCTTTTCTTGCGAGGTGTATTCTCATGCACTTTTCACACCCACACATGGGTGGCTATTTGCTCATGTCCTCCTCCTTCTCCTCCTCCACCACCACCATATCACCAGGGTGACCGTGGTCCATGATGCAACACCCACATAATTTTTTTAAAGGGTGTTTATGATACCCTTAAAAAAAATATATATATCCAGTATTTTCATGTATACCCCCCAGGGGTAAATGTTTGTCAGCCTATACACTTATTGCATGGGCATTACAAGTAAAGGAGGCTCGCTCCTTTCTAATGAGAATATTTTTTTATGATGCCCTCCTCCACGTCTCTTCCAAGGGTCATTGAAGTGCCTCAAAATTTTTGGCAGCCCTTGCATTCACTGCATAGGCCAACACTCTGAAAGACTCCTTTCTAATGGGAATTTGTCATTACTGTGGCTCTGCTCTGTGTGTCTTTAAATTCTTAGTGGGGATTTTCCTAAAATTGGTCAGCCGTTGAACTCAGTGCATGCCCTATAACTGTATAGCAGACTCTCTTCTTTCTAATGGGAATATGTAGTACCTTGTTACTGTGGCCCTGCTCCGTGTGTCTTTAAATTCTTAGTGGGGTTTTTCCTAAAATTGGTCAGCCATTGGACTCACGGCATACCCTATAACTGTATAGCAGACTCTCTCCTTTCTAATGGGAATTTGTCGTTTCTGTGGCCCTGCTCTATGTGTCTTTAATTTATTTATTTTCTTAGTGGGGTTTTTCTTAAAATTGGTCAGCCGTTGGACTCACTTCATACCCTATAACTGTATAGCAGACCCTCTCCTTTCTAATGGGAACATGTTGTGCCTTGCTACTGTGGCCCTGCTCTGTGTGTCTTTAAATTCTTAGTGGGGTTTTTCCTAAAATTGGTCAGCCGTTGGACTCACTGCATACCCTTTAACTGTATAGCAGACTCTCTCATTTCTAAATGAAATTTGTCGTTACTGTGGCCCTGCTCTGTGTGTCTTTAAATTCTTAGTGGGGTTTTACCCAAATTTTGGCAGCCCTTGCAGTCACAGCATGGGCATTACCACTATAGAAGACCCGCTCCTTTATAATGGGAACATTTTTTTTACGGAGACCCTCCTCTATGTCCCTTCAAAAGGGGTATTGGGTTGCGTCCAAATTTTTGGCAGCCCTTGCAGTCACTGGATACGCAATAACAGTATAGGAGACCCACTTGTTAATAATAAGAACAACAAAGCATAGCCGGCTGATGGCTCTCTAATAATAGCGAGGGCTGACTGCTGGCCTTTTAAGAATAGTAAGGGCTGTCTGATGGTCCTATAAAAATAGGCTTTATGACTTTCAGAGTCCCACCATCATAAATAAAACAGGATGTGTTTGATGATGTGTCACACACCACATTGCCAGATAAGGTTGTAAAATGTTAAAATGACATTTCCCAGTGAATGCATTTGTCTTAAAAAATAACGTAAAAAAACCAAAACAATAGGATCTTTCTTTAGTATAAAAAACAGCGTCACCAATTTAACCTCAATGTAATCACATTGTTCAGCTCATGCACCTCCTCCTCCATCTCCGAAATGACTACATCAGTCACAAGCTGACAGCACTTCAGCACTGCCTTGGCCAAGCGGCAACAGTCTGTGCTGAAGATAACATGCTTAATGCTTAATTGACAGACCGCGCAGCACTGCAGAGTTGTTGAAAGCTGTAACACAGCAGCATGATCTTTGTCTCTCACCGCTGAACATACAGCCAGGCATGGTCGTGTGTGACAATGGGCGAAACCTGGTGACAGAAAAATGACAGTCGGGGAAGATACGGTTTCCCTCTATGCCAGTCCTTTCACCGAGCTAAAGAATATGGCTGTGGTGAAATACAACTCCCACTGAGAAGCTGTTTCAGATTGAAAAACATTGTGCCCACCAGAGGATTTGATTCTGAGGGATAACCTTTCTCCCCCACTCAAGAGCCCCATAGCAGCTGCAAAGTTAGCGCTATCATGAACTCTCCTGAGGTAGAAGCCAAAGCACACCAGAGAATTCTCTGGTGGGACCGTTCAACCCTGCCGAGAAGCAGTCTTTGCTAATAAAAGTTTGTGGGAAGGTTCCCAGACACTCTATTTTTACTGAGGAGGAAAAACACGCAAACACAGGGAGAACAAACAAAGGACTTGCAGATGTTGTCCTTGCTGGGATTTGCTGCCTTTCACCCTCTAATATCTAACAGGCTGTAGAAACTTGCACCTACTGCTACTCTATCTTCAGCTCCTTTGTGAGAAAATGTATTTGGGCAGCCACTCAGTCTACCAAATAAAATTCCTGA
Source organism: Phyllobates terribilis (assembly GCF_046119375.1). NCBI lineage: Eukaryota > Metazoa > Chordata > Amphibia > Anura > Dendrobatidae > Phyllobates > Phyllobates terribilis. The sequence goes on along the minus strand of NW_027362769.1, from coordinate 14,316,015 downwards.
GAAGGAAATTGGGGATGGCTTCGCTACTGGTACTGCGGGCAGTGCTAATACTATGGCGTCGTACCATAGTTTGCTGGAAATATTCCAGGCTGGTAGGAGGCAAGCAAATTCCCACAGAAAGGTACCAGCAGTAATGTTCAGGCCACATTTCAAGTTTAAGCAGCTTTAGAGAACTTCCTGGGGGAAATGACACACAGGGTAGATACAGCTTCCCTCTCTGCCAGTCCTTTCACCGAGCTAAATACAACTCTCAGCAAAAAAAGTTGTGGACTGGCTCCGTACCGTCCCTGGCCACATTCACCTGTCCACGTGTTTGTGATTAGGCGGTCCTTCCCAGTAAGTGCACTGGGGAGGGCACGGGTAATGTTGTGGGACCCGTGCTTGAGGAAGGCGGAGGCGATACCGGGAAATATAGTGGCGGCTGGGGACCGAGTATGGACACCCGGCCGCCGCCGGCATGAGGTTATGAAAAGCTTCCGCCTCCACGAGCCTAAAAGGCCACATTTCAGGTACAAGCTGCTGTCAAAAATTTGGCAGTATAGTATTGCAGCCTGTTGGCTGGCTGCATACTTGCGCTTGCATTCCAAGGAATGGGGTAGGGACAACTGAATGCTGCACTGGGACATGGACGTGGACGGTGATTGTTGCAAGTCTGCAATGACAGGTGCATGGCGGGAGGCATGCGCCAAGGATCACTTATGATGGGCACAATTTTAGGCAGTGACCTGGGAGTCAGAGATGCTTCCAGAGGTATTTCCCATGCTGTTTCCATGTCTTTTCAGCACTGTATGCATGTGTCTGATGATGTCTCACACACCACATGGCCAGATAAGGTTGTAAAATGTTAAAATTACATTTCCTTGTGAATGCATTTGTCTTTGTTGAAAGCAATGCAAAAGTGCAAAAACGCATCAAAAACGCTACATGTGAACATAGCCCAAGTTGTGGAGGAGTATTTTTGTTTTTGGTTATTTATTTTGCCCTATATCCAAGTCATTACCCTGGAAAGGATGTTACTTAACATATTTCCCAGGAAAAATAATTTTGGTTTCGTTTTTGTATATTTTATTGTGAGTCCGTAAATGTGGCGCAATACTCTGACCACGTTGTTGACAGCAGTTATCTGGGAGTCAAAGATGCTTCCAGGGGTCTTCCCCATGCTGTTCCTATGTCATTTGAGCACTGTTCCCATCGATTTGGGCAATTTTTAGGCACTCTGCTGACCGCCGGGGGGAGCAACCTGAAAAATGCTCGAGTTTCCCATAGACTTACATTGGGCTCGTTGCTCGGGTCGAGCACCCGAGTATTCCAGTTTCCTCAACCCGAGCAACGAGTACCCCAGCATTTTAGTGCTCGCTCATCACTAGTATTAGTACTCCTGTGGCTTCGCACTCACAACCCTATTATTGACTGGCAAAGGAGTAGTATTATTAAGCAGTCCTCCAGCTGCCAATCCCTATGTAATATCAAGCCTCCTAAGGCAGTAGGTTTCACCTCCAAGGTCCCGTGGTATGTGGCAGAATCCCCACAGGTGTTCTCAAAGGTGGCCTCCAAGAAATTACCTCCACATAGAACTTGACTGTTCCATCCAGCTCATTGAGAGGGCAAAATTACCTAAGGGCCGAATTTTTAACCTGTCAGAACCAGAGAGGCAAGCCATGAGGGAATATATTCTGGAAAATTTGAAAAATGGGTTTATCCGCCCATCTAAATCCTCGGTTGGAGCAGTGTTCTTTTTTGTGACCAAGAAAGATGGCAAAATGAGACCGTGTATTGACTATTGTGAGCGTAATTGTACATAATCAATACCCTCTTACACTCATCCCTAACCTCTGGTGGGGGCAAGTTGGTTTACTAAGCTGGAACTCCAGTGGTCTTATAACCTTGCTCGCTTTAAGGAGGGGAATGAGTGGAAAACAGCCTTCAATACCCCAGAGGGTCATTATGAGTGTTGTGTCATGCCCTTTGGGCTCTGTAATACTCCATCAGTGTTTCAAGCACTTGTAAATTATATTTTCCGTAATCTCTTGGGTATCTGTGTCATTGTTTACATTGATAATATCTTCTCCAGGGACATGGCTGCATATAGGGACAATGTACACATCGTCCTGAGAAGGTTGGAGACCATTTTCTTTATGTCAAAAAAGAAAAATGTATTTTCAAAGTGCAGGAGTTGGGGTTCCTGGGACTCATTCTGTCCCCCATGGGGTTTTGGATGGACCCTGAGAAAGTGAGGGCGGTGTTGGAGTGGGCACAACCCGTTAACCTCAAGGGACTGCTGTGTTTTTTGGGTTTTGCCAATTATTACTGGAGGTTTATTAAAGAGTTTTCCAAGGTGGTTAAACCCCTCACCTATCTTACCCATAAGGGGGGGACGTGTATAATTGGAGACTGGAGGCCATTGAGGCCTTTAATAATAAAAAGGCCTTTTCCTCAACTCCAGTTTTGGTCCAGCCTGATGTCAATAAGCCTTTTGTGGTGGGAGTGGATGCCTCTGAGGCAGGGGTGGGAGCAGTGCTCTTCCAAGGTTCCACTACTCTAACGCATTTGAGGCTTTGTGCATTATTTTCTCCTTCAGAGCTGAATTATGACATTGGCAATCGTGAACTTCTGGCCATAAGGTTAGCTCTGGAAGAGTGGAGGCATTTCCTCGTGGGAGCTAAGAACCCATTCACGATGCTTACTGACCATAAGAAACTGTTTTTTTTTATAGAATGCTAAGAGGCTGAACACGAGACAAGTCCGATGGGATTTGTTTTTTTACCAGATTTAGTATTTCGATCTCTTACCTCCTTGTGACCAAGAATGTTCGGGCAGATTCTCTCTCTCGGAGTCTTCTTCCTAGTGAGTCTGAGACTACAGAACCTGATTTTATTCTTTCTAAGGGAATTGTAGTCTCTTCTGTCAACTTAGCGGGAGGCTCAGGGAATGGCGCCGTCCAGCACACCTCATGATAAGTTATTCATACTGATGCAGTTTCGGTTGGGCTTACTCAGAGAGTGTCATGACTCGGTTTCAGCTGGCCACCTGGGCATTAAGGAGACTTTTCATCTGCTGAGTAGAAAGTATTGGTGGCCATCCTTAGGTAAGGATTGTGGTAGATCATCTCACTTGGTTGAACATAGAGGTACACAGGAACACTATCTCTTTAAATCTTCTGTGGTTTATTAAGAGCACTGCATAAGCCACAGCATTGTTAGCAAAACAAACATGGCCTTCCTGGCCGAACAGCAAAAACAAAACATAATAAAAACATAATATATAGTACAGTCCTTGTTGCTACAGGTAACCTCCCGCTTCAGGAACAAAACAACCCAAGGTTTAGCTTTCCTTAACATGAACACCGCAGCTCCAGAGCTTGTGCCTCCAGGCCCTGCCCACACCAAATGCTCTGAAAGGCTGTGATTTTATCCTTGGAGTTCCTCCCTTTCTACATGTGTTAAATCATCCTAGCACTAAGATGGCTGATTAACCCCATTATCTACTTTATGCGCTGGAACACTTTTTTATGTTTATATCACTGGAGCTAACAATCTTAGTGCTACACATCTTCTCTCCAGTACTTTGCCAGAGACCTTGTCACAGGATGTTGAAGGTTATGTTAAGGCATTTGAGATCTGTGCCAGGAGCAAGGTGCTTTGCGTCGCCCCAGCAGGATGACTTCTCCCTTTGCCCATTCCTGTACGTCACTAGTCTCACATTTCCATAGACTTCATTACGGATCTCCCTGATTCCAACGATATGACTACTGTGTGGGTTATTGCGGACCGATTTTCTAAACAATACCATCTGGTTCCTTTGGCTCAGTTGGCTAGTGCTCAGGGTAGATTTGTTCCTTGCTCAGATGGTAAGATTACATGGGGTTCCCATGAATATTGTATTCAATCGTGGGTCCCAGTTGATTTCCAGATTTTGGAGGGCTTTCTGTAAATGCCTTGGGTCGGAACTCACTTTTTCATCTGCATACCATCTTCAAACTAATGGGCAAATAGAACAAACCAACCAGTGTCTTGAGTCCTATCTAAGATGTTTTTGCTCCCATACTCAGCATGATTGGGGATCATACTTAGCCTTAGCCTCTATTATTCAAGAGTTCGCCTTGAATAATAGACACAAAGAGCATGTTACGCTGGCATGCTCTTAAATACAATAAAATAAAATAAAACTCAAAGGACATGTCGGGGTCCACCGGACTGCAGAGGAGCTACAGCAGCTGAGTCCCAGAGGAATGTTCAGCTAAGCACAGAGAAAGAAAGAAACTAGTGTGTTAAATGCACACACAAGTAGTAACTATACAAGGTACAATGCTGGGAGTTAGCGACACTCCAAAAACAAATCTAATAAACTTCTGCACTGCAAACCACCGCTGTGCAGAGCAGGAAGGATTTGGCAGCATGAAACGCCCGAGCACTAGATGGCGGCATATCGAGCTGCAGATAGCTGCAGGCCAGGAAAGGCCTGGAATCTAAGTTCCTAAAGAGGAGGAGGATCTCTGCAGCACCCAATACATGGGTGTAAAAGCGACAGTGTGACCACACATACAATGGCGGAGACCTGGAATGCTGGATCGGTGGCGAGGACGCCTCCGTGACGTGGATACGAACCGGTGAACCGACACGGTAGAGCGTGCTGCTCACAGCATTCCCCTAGCCCTAATTGATGGCTAGGATGACTAGGGAGCTTTCAGCAGGAACCCTTGACAACGACTCTCACACACTGCATTTACTGCCAGAGAACTCACCCCAGGTTAGAAAGAGATAGACTAGGCACCAGGGCGGAGCCCACGGAGCCCTTAAATACACTAAAGACAGCCCCAGCCCCCCAGGACAACCAACCACGCTGTACCAGACAGCAGGGGGCGTGACTTAGCGGCACATGACCGCAAGGGGCGTGACTTAGCGGCACATGACCGCAAGGGGGCGCAGCTTAGCGGCACATGACCGCAAGGGGCGTGGCTTAACGGCACATGATCAGAAACGCCGAAAACACACTTAGGCTATGTGCCCACGTTGCATTTATGAAGCAGAAAATTTCTGCTTCATTTCTGCAAGTCCTCTCCCGGAAAAACGCATGCGGATTTCCGCACGCGTTTATCGCGCATTTTTCGCGCGTTTATCACGCGTTTTCCACATGTGGAATTGCCTTGCGTTTTTTATGCATTGGACAAAGGCAATTCTGCATGCGGAAACGCAAAATTAAATGACATGCTGCGGATTTTTGAACGCAGCATAAACGCTGCGGAAAAATCCGCAGCATGGGCATTGACATTGCGGAATGCCATTGGGGACCATGGGGTGCGGATATACATGCGTTTTTCAAGCGTTTACGCTGCGGAAATTCCGCAGCATATACGCTTGAAAAATGCTACGTGGGCACACAGCCTTAGAATCCCTGGAATGGAACCTAAATGCTGACAATTACTGACCAGCAGGAAAGGGCCTGGCCGGACGCCGGGAGAAAGCCCTTCTCCTGCGTACCGGCCTAACAGAGGGTGTGGGGATGTCTCCCTTATTTTGTAATCTAGGATTACATCCTAGGTACCCTTGTTTTGATGGAGAGGATGATTTCCTTTTGGCGGTCTTTGCTACTATCCACCACCTCTAGAAGGTTTGGGGGCAGGCCTGTACCCATCTGAAGAAATCAGGGGAGAGCATGAAGAGGCAGGCTGATAAGCATCATCAGCAAGGTTGTAATCTCAGAGTGGGGGACAGAGTTTGGATGTCCACTAAGAATCTCAAGATGAAGATACCATCTCCTAAGTTCTCAGTCAGGTTTATAGGACCATTTCCCGTTATTGAGGTTGTCAATAAAGTGGCTTTTCGGGTAGGTCTGCTGGCCCCTAATGTTTTTCACTAGACATTATTAAAGAATGTGGTTACTCCGCTTGCGACCCAGGATCCTCCTCCTCCTCCTATTTAAGTAGATAATACTGAAAAATTTGGGATAGAAAGTATTGTGGACTCTCGTAGAGTTCGGAACTCCATTCAGTATTTGATTCATTGGAAAGGGGTATTGAAATTGGAATATTGGATTGGAATATACATTCCAATTGTCTCATCGCTGAATTTCATAGGAGTTTTCCGGACAATGTGGGTAATGAGAGCCCAGATGTCTCTCCTAAGGAGAGTGTTACTGTTCGAAATCATGGTTCCATGCCCGAACTGGTAATGGAGCTGTCCCGGTATGGTGCGTCTCCGGCCGCAAGCGCCACCATTGTCCTGACTCGGGAGGCGGAGTTACCACACATGCAGGGAATCTGTCCCAATCTTGTGTAGCGTCTAATTCTGGTGTTGTGGGATGTGGAAGGACATGGGACGCCATGTCACTCACTGATTTCTCTGTTCAGGGAAGCTGGGACGCTACCTTCCCTAGTTGCCAAACAACGCAGGACACTGCTTTGCTTGGCAAAGAGCAATGATGGGATTTTGTCAGGCCTGTGGTTTCAGCTAGCAGGGAATGGCTGGGGATGATTGGGAAGTAGTCAACATCTGATCCTTAAGCCAGCTATATAATCTTGCTCCCTGCTCAGTCCTTTGCTGTTTATTTCAGTTTCCATGTGTTTGGTGGTTTGTGGTGTTAGCATTAGGGTTTGCTATTACAGCAGGGTTTCCTCCTTTTTTTTTTGGATATGCTTTCTGGGGTCCCAGCAAAAGTACTCACCTAGTCCAAGACGGTCCCTTGACTGTGCTTATGGGAATTATCATTCCAGCAATGAGACCTATCTCCTTTTACGGGTGGTACACTTGTTCTTAAACATAATTATTAAAAGTTACGTTTTAGATTCTCACTTTAATGCTGTCTAGTATCCAATACTCGGTGAGAACATATCTCAATATTGGTGGGTGTCACTCTCACTACTTTGCGCATTGACATTAAATTATTTAAAAGGTATTGCAGGCTTCTTAATGATTGGCTTAAACACTGACCAATGGTTGGTAGAGGCTAAGGAAGTATTCTCTGATCAAATATTCACCCAGGAAAAATATCTCCCTTCATATAATGGGGCCTTTAAAGAGTTGCAACAAACATATAGAGACCAGATAACCTCCTGGTGGGAGGTGCAGAGCCTAGAAAGCTATTTGAAGGCCGGCATAGTCCCCAGGGGTTTGAGAATTAATTTAACAGCGGGCAATAGACACAAGAATCCCGCCTTTTTGAGTAAATGGGAAAAGGAAGCGACGTCTAGTTTGCTACGCTTTATGCAGATTCTCATAGAAGAAGAAAAACAAACCCTAATTACTCTTAATGAGAGGCTAAAAGAACAGATAGAAACCACAAAGAAATTCTCTTCAGAAATAGATTTCACGACTAAGGAAACTAAATTACAAAATAACATAGAACGCTTTCAATATGATTTGAAAGAAAGAAAGCATCGCCAATATATGAGAGTGTAACATACCTGGCGGCGTTCTTGCATAGGGCACCATCTCCCACTATGCAAGATCGCAAACTTGATCATCAGTCCAGTCTGCTAGCCTGGCTTCTTTCCATGCTGTCTGCTTGCCTCTGTTCTGGCTGCTAAGGGCGGCGGCCCGATCACTTCCTGTTTCTTGTAGCTGCTGTGGGCACACCCCTAATGCGTCCTCAGCCTATTGCTGTCAGTCACTGGATACTTAAACCAGCTTCACCTGGAAGCTGGAGCCTGAGCAACTTTATCATTCTGTGTGCTCCTTTACTCTGAATGTGCCAGGTCCTGTTCTGTTTCTCCTGCCTGTCTGCCTTCCTGGAGGCTGTATTTCCAGGCCTGTCTGAACACTCTCCTGGCCTGTTCGTCCCGCCTTCTAGGGGCCTTATACCTAGATCTGTTATCTGTGTTTCTTGCCTGTCTGTCCGCCTTCCTGGAGGCTGTATTTCCAGGCCAGTCTGAACATGCTCCTAGCCTGTTCGTCTCGCCCTCTGGGGGCCGAATACCCAGACTCACTCCTGTATCTCGCTGCAGTGTCAGTTCCTGTCTGAACACTCAGGTCCTGTCTGAACACTCTCCTAGCCTGTTTCCTGTTTTTCTCTATGTCTGTACCTTCCCTTTTTCTGCAGAGTCTGAACCTGCACCTAACTCCTACTCGTTGTCGCTGTACTTCCGTTTGTGAGTTTAGAGTCCACTCGCTACTTCATTGCAAGTATCTTGTGTGTATCTGGTTCTGCCTTTCCCTTCCAGTCTGTTCCTTGTGAACAGAGCCCTGTCCCCTCTGCTCTGCCTTTGCTCACCGCTCCTGCGGTTCCTGCCTGCTCTGCCTTGCTCACCACTCTGGCGGTTCTTGCCTGCTCTGCCTTGCTCACCGCTCTGGCGGTTTCTGCCCGCTCAGCCTTGCCCACCGCTCCGGCCGTTCTCACTCTGCTCTGCCTTTGCTCACCGCTCAAGACGGCCTCGCTCTGCTCTGCCTTTGCTCACCGCTCCAGGCGGCCTCGCTCTGCTCTGCCTTTGCTCACCACTCCAAGCGGCCTCGCTCTGCTCTGCCTTTGCTCACCGCTCCAGGCGGTCTCGCTCTGCTCTGCCTTTGCTCACCACTCCAGGCGGTCTCACTCTTCTCTGCCTTTGCTCACTGCTCCAGGCGATCTCGCTCTGCTCTGCCTTTGCTCACCGCTCTAGGCGGTCTCGCTCTGCTCTGCCTTTGCTCACCGCTCCAGGCGGTCTCGCTCTGCTCTGCCTTTGCTCACTGCTTCAGGTGGCCTTGCTCTGCCCTGCCTTTGCTCACCGCTCCAGGCGGCCTCGATCTGCTCTGCCTTTGCTCACTGCTCCAGGTGGTCTCGCTCTGCTCTGCCTTTGCTCACCGCTCCAGGCGGTCTCGCTCTGCTCTGCCTTTGCTCACCGCTCCAGGCGGTCTCGCTCTGCTGTGCCTTTGCTCACTGCTCCAGGTGGCCTTGCTCTGCCCTGCCTTTGCTCACCGCTCCAAGTGGTCTCGCTCTGCCCTGCCTTTGCTCACCGCTCCAGGCGGTCTCGCTCTGCTCTTCTCTTGCTCACCGCTCCGACAGCCTCGCCCTGCTCTGCTCTTGTTCACCGCTCCGGCGGTCTCGCTCTGCTCTGCTTGTCTACCGCATCTGCGGTTCTGTTCCTGAGTCCCAGTCTGTACTGGACCTTATCCAGTCTGTGCTCCAACCTGCTAGTGCCTCCCTGTCGGCACTCCTGCCGTGCTTGCCAGTGCCCCCTGCCTGCATCCCAGTCGTGCTTACCAGTGCCCGCCTGTTTGCATGCCAGCCGTGCCTGCCTATACCCACCAGTCAGTGTGCCAGTCTAACCTGCCTGTTCCTGTATTCTCCGGTGTGGGTCAACAGCCGTGCCCGGGTCTGACCTGGAGTAGCACCTGGTCCCTCTGCTCGGTTCCTCCCTGGTGCACAGGCATCGTTAGCCGTCGTGCAACCTTGGTCGGATCGGGTAGATACTAAGTTACGCCCCTCCAGGCACTCTCCAGTTCATGGTCCAGTGGGATCACCTAACACGCACACGCCAGTCAGTCCCGGTGTGTGCATAACAGAGAGATCTGCAAGATTTTAGGGATAACAGAGCCTATCTTGTATTGGGGGATAAAGGATCAAATCAGGATCCTGAAATAGAACTGTCCTCAACAGACTCTGATTTGTCAGACTTTGAAGGCAGGAATAAAAACCGGAGGGGAAAAAATCGAGGAAGAGGTAGGGGACGAGGTTCTCGAGGTACAGGAGACAGACAATACGTTAACCAAAGAACACATTTTTTAGATCAATCATACCCCCTCAGGAACCGACTGTACCCAATGAAGAAATAAAGAGAATTTTTGAAACTAGAAAAGAAAGAAAGGAGACCTGTCACCCAATAGAAAATCATATACTTCCCCCGACTGACAAACAAATCATTAATCTTTCCAGTGAAGATCTCAGTGAAACAGAAATATCGGTTCTACAAAAAGGTCTTTCCTTTGTTCCCAGCACAGATTTTGATGTGTTCAGAGCAGTGAAGGACCTTAATCTGTTCTTATGCAAAATAAGGTGGAAAAAATTCTTCTCGAAACAGGATAGTCGTACCTGTTCGGATTTGGGGATACCAGAGGACATGTTGGCAGATGTCAGATTATTAAACAGTATTGGAGAGGTAAACACCAACACCAAAGGTATAGGTCCTTTTACAGACTTAAAGGTAAAAAGCTCCAAAACGCCGCCCCCAACAGGAGACTTGTCAGCAATTGACATTTTTGAAAGTAACAAAAGATCTGGTCAAACTATCAGAAGGGAAAATCCAATGCAAATATAACTGCAGTAAGGAAGAGATACGATTAATTAACCAATTGGAACATGACCCAGAAATAAAAATTAAACCCTCGGATAAGGGGGGGAACATAGTGATCCTAGACGTTGACAAATACCAACTTTTATGCGAAAGCATTCTCTCTGATGGTAGCAGCTATGAAACTCTTACATCTAATCCCACCACTAAATATGTCAGGGAACTAAAAGATATCCTAACTGATGGACTGGCAACCGGTGTGATAAACAAGGCAGAATACGATTTTCTCCTTCCTAAAAATGCAGTAACAGCAACATTTTACTGCCTACCGAAGATACATAAAGGACTTTCCCCTCTTAAGGGGAGGCCCATTGTGTCTGGGATAGGCAGTATCAGTCAAAACGCTGGGATTTATCTTGACCGGGTTCTCAAACCATTTGTAACTGCATTACAATCCTACGTGCAAGACACCCCCGATCTATTACGCCATTTGGAAGGTCTAACAAAAGACCCTGGGGCGTTACTAGGAAGCTTGCATGTTGAGGCTCTATATTCCTTCATCCCGCATGAAAAAGGCTTAGAAGCAGTGCAATACTTTCTTGGGATGAGGGGCTGCCAATACCAGGCGCACAATGTCTTCATTCTAAAATTACTGCGATTTTGCTTAACAAGAAATTTCTTTTGCTTTAACCGAAAAATCTACCATTAAACAAAGGGGACTGCCATGGGGAGCCCATGTGCCCCCACTTATGCCAATCTCTATTTAGGCTGGTGGAAGGAAACAAGCATCTTTAGGGGAGAAACAGAGGAAATTAACAAATTGGACATCTTGACAAGATATGTAGATGATGTCTTTATAGTATGGAGAGGATCTGAAAATGAGTTCAAAAATTTTGTGGGGAAGTTAAACCACAATGACTGTGGTCTGTTCTTCACATGGACAGCGCATTCGGTGGCCCTGGTTTTCCTTGATGTAACGATCATGAGGGGCCCTGACGGTGAACTCAGGACGGCGATTTATAGGAAACCCACGGCCACCAACGCATTACTCCAATGGGAGAGTAGCCACCCTTTACATGTCAAAAAAGGTATACCCAAGAGTCAGTATCTCAGAGTGCGCCGAAACTGCTCAAAGGAAATGCTCTTTGAAGAGCAAGCAAAGGAACTCAGGGACAGACTCAAGGAAAGGGGATATCCACAGAAAGTATTAAAAAAGGCATATAAAGAGGCAAAAGGGAAGCAAAGATCAGAGCTACTCAACCGTAGAGAGAAAATGACAGAACCATCAGTGAGCAGATTTATCACAACATATGACAACGGAGCCTCTAAAGTATGAGAGATTTTGAATAAACACTGGTCGATCCTCCTAATGGACCAAGACATCGGTCCTCAACTTACAAGTAGTCCCCAAAAAACTTATAAAAAGGGCAGGTCACTGAATGACAGATTAGTACATAGCTATTTCAAAAAGGAAAACAATAGCACATGGCTAGTAAATGATAGCAAGGGATGTTACAGATGTGGCCATTGTGTTGCCTGCCCTTACATTTTGGCAGGCAAAGAATTCAGTAGCAACGTAACTGGAAAAAACTACAAAGTAAAAGGATTTATCAATTGCAGTACAAAGGGAGTAGTTTACAAGGCCTCCTATGAATGCGGGATGGAATACATTGGAAAAATCATCAGAGAATTTAAAAGACGAATAGGTGATCATGTAGGGGATATCAACCATAGAAGAGATACGCCCCTAGCCAGACATGTTAATAATCAACATGGAGGGAATTTGGGCATTCTAAAATCTATGGGAATTGAAAAAGTACCTAGTCCCATCAGAGGAGGAGATTGGGATAGGGCCATACTACAGAAGAAGCCAAGTGGATTTTCCACATGAGAACAATATCACCGACGGGCCTGAACGAGCAAATCAATTATGGGTGTTTTATTTGAAAGGGAATAATTATACATTTTTTCCTTCTAAGCTGTCTAATCAACATATATTATGCATATCTAAAAAGATTCTGCTTATAACCCTAAATTTTTCCCTATTGCCACCCACACTATGGATAATATGATAGATATGACTGTGAATGGGGTACCTCACAAGAAGCCCCTTTTCTTCCCCACTTCCATCCTCTCTCCTTCTTGACAGCCCCTTTTATTCTTAAAACTCCATTCCTCCCACTGGCGTCCCACTGTCTCTAGGGTGTAAGATTTATATAAATTATGGGGCCATCATAATGAGCTAGAACCCTCAATATCCCCTATATACATATATTAGTAATTCCTGGAGCCAGACAAGGAAGGAACATCTCCTTGTTTTTGTGGTTCATAGAGAATGGTCACGGACTGGCGGATAGGAAATGTGATTCAATTTCAAAATGACCAGGCATGACACGACGATCATTCTGCAAAATATGTGATGTCATGGCCAAATACTAGCTGTTATACGATGCATGTAAATTGGGGGCCTGGATGCAATACGACAGGATTGCTAAGCACCAAATGTGATACAACATGCATAGCACCTGATACGGCGGTGGAACGCAGAATATGCGTTCCACAGTCCGATAATTATGCGACCGCGGAATTGGAAGTGACGTGACGCTCCGATCACGTGACTCGGCGGTGGAACGCAGAGTGTGCATTCCACGGTCCGGAAATGACGTGGGTTACAGACCGTTACCGGATATGACGCGAGGCATTTATCAGCAGATATGGTGGTGGAACGCAGAATTTGCGTTCCACAAACCGGAAATGACGTGGGTCACAGAGCACGATACCGGAAGTAACGTTACAGAGCGCATTCTAGGTAACCAGGAAGATGGATGTGCATGTAGATCACGCAATGGAGGAAAACGGGTGGCACATGGAGTGGGTGTGCTTGAAGAGGCGACACCACCTCTGGTGAGGTCACACATGTTTTCAATCAAAGCCGCAATTTTCAGGGTATTTATACGGGCCCTATTCAAACTCTCCACTCTCTGTAGATCAGGACAGAGAGTGGAGGGACCTTTATAAATGATGCACCCAGCACTTTAGTATCTATTCTTCCTGCAACAAGATAGTCCCCTGAGGATTTCGCTTGGAAGAAACGCGTAGGGACGCTATAAGGGAAAGTGCAGGGCCTCCGTAATAGGGCTAGCTGTGGACTGCCCTTGTCAGGGCGGGAGTTCTGTGGGGATAGTTGTAAGTTTGAGCCTTAAGGGACTAATAGGGCCAGCCTGTATAACTACTTGATCCAGAAGGAACACCCGGACACCCAGTTCACATCTAAGCAACAGCTCTGGGAGGGTATTCTGTCCTCATGCAAAACAATTAAAGCAGAAACCATGCAAAACCTGACAAATTCAATGGACGAGAGAGTTCAGAAGCTCCTTTCGAACAAGCGGTCCTATGTGCAAATGTAACATCACCTAGAATAAAGTTTTGAGTTGAAAACTGTTTGATTTCAGTTTGTAATAACCTGCTAATGCTTATAATTTCAAAAATGACCATTTTTTTGTTCTTTATTAAAATGAAAAGGTTGAAAACTCTGCTGTGCATATTAATTTGGAACATGCATTTTGAGTGCAGTTTGAGTTTTTTATTTTTCTAAAAATATACTGTTATCATAGGCAATTTGTACAAAAACCTTTCAATTGTACTCTAATAGTTATTTGACTGGAAAATTACAATGACTGCAATTCATATAGGTAATTTGGGAAAATCTGAGAAAATATTATTTGCATAATAATTTGGAGCACAGTGTATTGTATAAGATATGATAATCTGTAAGATGGCATAGCTGCAGGGAATTTTTGGGGAGGTCTGCTTGAGAATGCAAAATGAAGCTAGCCCACTGTCTGATTCTTCAGTAGTGTGGAACTAGGCCCGGTGAAATTTTATTTTTTGCAAACTGCAAGTCAATTGTCAAAATGTTCAAGTTCACATTGAATGGCAAATTTCAGGAACTTCGACTCAAACTCAACCCTCCGCAGATTGATCCTTTCATCTCTTAGTAGAACTATTTGCTTTTTCTAACTTTCAATGAAATTACTATAGCGTGTTTGTTGTATAGATGGCACAAAGATGGCAAAGAGAGGATGATTCAGCCTCAATATAATTAATAACAATATTATTGGTGGCTTGCACCTCAAATGACACTATCAGGGTCCTGGCTTGTTAATATTATGTTACACTTTACAAGTGGTGCTCAGTTCCAATGACCAAAAACTGAAACCTGCACCTCAGTTGTGCTGTCTATTAGACGACTTTCTGCTAGAGTCCACTACCAGTGCCCTGGCATGCTATTATGGACTTGTGCCGTAGGCACTGTGCACAATACGTGGTGCTAATTATTAATATACTAATGTGCCAGTACTAATGTTGTGCCATATATAGGTGCTTAGTTGCTAATTTGTATACTTTGGTTCTCTGTCAGTGTCCAGCATCAGGCATTTGTTAAAGAAATTGCACTGTATAAATAAAACTCAATTTATAGTGCTTGGGTCCCTATTTTGTGTCAGTGTCTACCATCTGGACTCTGACCATTATGCCAAATTTTTCTATTCTTATCAGTGGGACACAAATAGTGCTAATACTAATATTACAGTCTATAGAAGTGCTTTAGTGCCAGCTCTGGTATCTTACATCTAATGCACTATCGGTAGTGATGAGCGAGTATATTCGTTACTATACGCTATTCACGCGGATAGTACGGTATTCGGGTTACTCACTATATTGCGAGTATTTGTGTACTCTCCTCGCTATATTCAGATCTCCCGCCCTGCAGTTTTGGCGCCTCCTTTGCAGCCACTAAACATGCTGGGCTTCTTAACCAATCATAGTAATGCCGCAGATATCTTGGCTGTGGCATTACTGTGATTGGCTTGCCGCCCAGCGTCATAGGGTCTATTTAAGTCCTGCCGCCACCATTTTGTGCACATTTCGTCTGGAGCCTGCGTTCTACAACCCCTGGCAAAAATTATGGAATCACCATAATTGAGTGATTCCATAATTTTTTCCCTCTGCTTGGTCTGAAAAATATTAATCTTACTGAGTACCACATTTTTTTTCTTGATTTCTTTTAGTGTTTCTTAAAGCCATACAGTTGCCATTTGAAATGACTTGAGTTTTGTGCCATGTCTGTGATCTGCTTTTTTTCAACAACATTAAACAACTGAATGAACATCCTCCTAGCCCGGTGATTCGATAATTTTTGCCAGGGGTTGAATAAGCATAGGGAGAGATTGCTGAGCTGCTAGGGAGAGTGTTTAGGCCTCTTGATAAAACAAAAGCCCTTTTAAGGGATACCTGCCATGTATACTAGTTCAGTGTTTAAAGGAGCTGCTAACTAGTGTGGTGCCCCTGAGGGTTCAGTCACAACAGGGGTACTGCACTTCAGAATGAGGTGTGTTATCTCCTCTCCCAGGTAAGGATGGAGCACTACACAGGACCCCAACCACACACTCAACACTACACCACTCCAGTTCTGAAGGGGGGCCTAAAGCACCATAGTGCTGCCCCGGGCCAGAATGGAGGAGTTGGGGGGAACCAAAGTGAGGGGGAACCACGTAGTGAGTGAGGGTGGAGGAAGCATTTACCTAAGCACTTTACTAGAATTCTATATAACTGGAGGCCATTTTAATAACAAGGTCTTTGGTCGTGGGTTTTTAGGACAGCAAGTCAGCACAAGGCTGCAGCCGGCTGAGGGTCCCCGGTCTCAGGCCTCGAGATGGGGAGCGGGGCAGAGTTATAACCGGCTCTGTCCCTGTTCAGGGTCCAAGCAAGAAGGCCCAGGAGGGGAGCAGAGGAGATAGGCTCCACAGGCGAAAGGATCTCAGGGGGTGTGTACGGAGCGAAGTCGCCACCTGCATACCTTATTCTGGCCTAGCCTGAGGGACCATGCCGCAAGAGGGGGTACCGGTCCCCGATTATCTGACTTTGCACTTCACGTCTCTGTCGGAAAAGTCCGGAGGCTTATGTGGATCCCAGGGGGATATGGACGGAGTGGAGTCGCCACCTGTATGCCCTAATCTGAGTTTATCCAGAGGAACCCGGCCTTATGCCATGTTCTCACCACAAGTCACCAAAAAGGGCACCCAGTCGGTCCGGGAACTACACGTCACTCACAAGGGACATCGCAGTACCTGTACAGGACTCAGTGGGGGGTCACAAGGCGGGAGAAGTTGAGCAAGAGAGGAACACACTAGAGCGTTGTCCTGACAAGTGCTCCTGAACTAGCTGGAGAGTGATGAACCCCACCCTGGCAGCCGCAGCTCACCGTGTGACAGCAGAGAGAAGCTCTGAGCTGACTAAACAACAAAGTGAGTAAAGACTTGGATGACTTCAACTACCGCCTCTGTCTGTTCTTTCCTCCGTGGCTCTGCACCCGCCAACGCTCTACTCTACACCCTCTCTACACTGCCCTGAGGCCCGCTCCACCTGTGGGGAGTCGCACCAACTAAGCTGCCTAAACACCGGCCTCAGAGGACTTTTGCAGCGCTGGTGATCCTCACCAGACACCACAGGTGGCATCACGAACATTCCCCTACCCCATATAATAACCTAACCTAAAAGAAAACCCCTGCATCTTTGCTGACCGCGCCGGGTCACGGACTGGGCCAGCCGCCGTGATATCCTACCCCCCCTGACCATCTAAGAGGGCCCGTGTTGCCAAGTACCCCACGGCCCAGCGGGCGAATCAGCTTTGGCGTCACGAACAGGATTTTGTGCCCGCGGCAACGGCAGAAATCTATACCCATTGCCACCGGGTACTGTGCGCCTTTCCTAAGGACTGTATTTCCACATTCAATGTGGTGCCTGCCCAAGAAGAACAGGCGCCATTATGTGCATGGAAAATGACAACAACTTAAGACCTCCCATCGTGGGCCAGGTTCTACAATGGCGCCAAAAGCACAGACCGTCCCTTGCAACAGAGACTGTCCGCATAGTTGTGCCCGTCAAGACGGATGGGACGTCCCAAGGAGTGACCGTCTATCAGCAGCCTTTGAACCACCCCTAAAGAGGAGGAGAAAGAGAGGGAGACAAGGTGTGGTCTGGGCAAGTCTAGACAGACCGCACCTGACAGCCGCGATGGAAGGAGAACAGGATGTGCCCTCCGTCCCTGGCCCACCAGCTGCCACCTCCCTCACCCTGGAGGAATACAGCATCCATTTAACAGTGGAGGAGGTCGAGTTCCTCCGCTGCGAGACGCAGGACCTGACCCGCCGAGTTGAGGAGGCCCAGCGGAAAGCGGTCGCGGAATGGAGAGAGGACCTGTTGGGGAAGCTTGCTGCCCAACACCAAGATACATCGCGCCCCACCTGTCCCGGGCGCGGAGTGCGCTGACCTGCTCCTGGACCTCCTACCGTCGCCTCCAACCCCGGGCCCCACCGTTTGGGAGCAGATACTGGCCCCGGAACCTGAGGCCCAAGCCGCCGCAGTCTCCGGAGGCCTGCTACCCCTCTCGCTCCCGGAACCGTCAGCACCTGCCCTCGCCTGGGTGTACGCACACCCAAACCCGGACTGGTCCGCGAAGGTGGAGGACCAACAGCGGCCCCCGTTAACGCCGTTGCCAGTACCCCCGGTTACCTGCCCAAGAGGGGAGGAACTTAGATGGGACAACCAGGGGGGATCTAATGGGGGTTCCCCGCGAGACCCAAGCTGAAGCTCAAAAGCGGGAGGAGTTTTGTAAACGTGAGCTCCTCCAGCTAGAGAGGGAATGACGTGCCCGGAGGGTCCGCTGTGAGCAACTGGAGGTGCGGTCAAAAGCCGCCAAAGCCCAAGCCAGACAGGCGGAGGCCTCCCGTCCCAGCCCCCGGGAGGAAGGACTTATCGTCCGGTTTCACCAGGAAGCGGGATGGGGCTTCATCTGCAGCCCCCAGTTCAACCGTGATGTTTTCGTCAACCGGCGGAACGTTGAACCCCAGTTGGAGCAAGGCCACCCCGACCGCAATCTTTACCCTGGAGACTTGGTCTCATATACCCGCCACCACGGAGTATGTGGGTGGTACGCCCTGGAGGTGCATCGGGTGTTTAAAGAAGATGCCCCCCGTGCACTGCCATGGATGACCAGTCTGGATCTGTGGGCAAGCACGAGCGGTACCCCCGGTGGGGATACCATCACTAGTGCGGCATCGGAGGCTGGACTTCCTTACCCCCCAGTTATTTGTATATTTTTCCTTTACTTTTACCCTGTTTTACTAAGACATTTTTCCTGCGGACAGTGAGCAGCCAACAAACTCTATTGTATATAGTTTGCACCTATTAAGGTGCCCCCTATTGGTTTTATACGCACAACACCAGACCTCAGAACAAAAACCTGTCTGGCGTGGCAGAATTTGGGGTCCAACTCAGGATCACCATGCCCTGCTGCCACCCCAGTGCCTACGTTGAAGGTTTGCTTTGGACAGGTCCCTCATGCTGCTGAACTTGCACTTCTACAATATTTTCTACTGTTTTCTATATATACAATGTTTTTCTAATGTTTTCATATTTATCACGTATAACCTGCAAAGTTTAAGAAAAGTGCCTCCCATAAAGGGAAGATTGTTATTGTTTAAAAAGCATTTACATTTTTGAATGTCTGAAATATACAATGTCTTTGCTCTATTGCAGCCCGCGGAAGTGCTGTGCTTCACCTAAGGGAATGTGGCGCCCCTGAGGGTTCAGTCGCCACAGGGGTACTGCACTTCAGAATGAGGTGTGGTATCTCCTCTCCCAGGTAAGGATGGAGTACTACACAGGACCCCAACCATACACTCAACACTACACCACGCCAGTTTTGAAGGGGGGCCTAAAGCATCATAGTGCTGCCTCGGGCCAGAATGGAGGAGTTGGGGGGAACCAAAGTGAGGGAAAACCACGTAGTGAGTGAGGGTGGAGGAAGCATTTACCTAAGCACTTTACTAGAATTCTATATAACTGGAGGCCATTTTAATAACAAGGTCTTTGGTCGTGGGTCTTTGGGACGGCAAATCAGCACAAGGCTGCAGCCCGCTGAGTGTCCACGGTCCCCGGTCTCAGGCCTCGAGACGGGGAGCGGGGCAAAGTTATAACCGGCTCTATCCCAGGTCAGGGTCCAAGCAAGAAGGCCCAGGAGGGGAGCAGAGGAGATAGGCTCAGGCGAAAGGATCTCAGGGGGTGCGGACGTAGCGGAGTCACCACCTGCATACCTTATTCTGGCCTAGCCAGAGGGACCCTGCGCAAGAGGTGGTACCGGTCCCTGATTATCTGACTTTGCACTTCACGTCTCTGTCGGAAAAGTCCGGAGGCTTATGTGGATCCCAGGGGAATACGGACGGAGTGGAGTCGCCACCTGTATGCCCAAATCTGAGTTTATCCAGAGGGACCCGGCCTTACGCCACGTTACCCACAAGGGACATCGCAGTACCTGTACAGGACTCAGTGGGGGACACAAGGGGGGAGAAGTTGAGCAAGAGAGGAACACACTAGAGCGGGGTCCTGACAAGTGCTCCTGAACTAGCTAGAGAGTGCTGAACACCACCCTGGCGGCCGCAGCTCACAGTGTGACAGCAGAGAGAAGCTCTGAGCTGACTAAACAACAAAGTGAGTAAAGACTTGGATGACTTCAACTACCGCCTCTGTCTGTTCTTTCCTCCGTGCCTCTGCACCCGCCAACGCTCTATTCTACACCCTCTCTACACTGCCCTGAGGCCCTGCTCCACCTGTGGGGAGTCACACCAACTAAGCTGCCTAAACACCGGCCTCAGAGGACTTTCGCAGCGCTGGTGATCCTCACCAGACACCACGAG
The DNA here is from genome assembly GCF_046119375.1 of Phyllobates terribilis. NCBI lineage: Eukaryota > Metazoa > Chordata > Amphibia > Anura > Dendrobatidae > Phyllobates > Phyllobates terribilis. Next base: position 14,296,065 of record NW_027362769.1, on the reverse strand, counting down.
TGGCGTCACGAACATTCCCCTACCCCATATAATAACCTAACCTAAAAGAAAACCCCCGCATCTTTGCTGACCACGCCGGGTCACGGACCGGGCCAGCCGCCGTGATATCCTACCCCCCCGACCATCTAAGAGGGCCCGTGTTGCCGAGTACCCCACGGCCCGGCGGACACGTCACTAGCTCCATAATACTATCAAAAAATAGCTCTTTTCAGACCTGAAGACACACAACAAAGTCAGAGTACAGGGAGGGAGAGATTGTGTATTAGATAGGGAGAGGTTAAAGTGTTCTTCCAGTGTACATCTTAAAACAGCTCTTGTCAGAGGCAAAGCAATATTTTTCCAGCACACAGAGTAGTAGCATTTTGTGGTGCCTTTTTTTTTTTAAAGCATCGGTCTATTTCCCCCACTGTTTTAGGGGTCAGAGCCTGCCTCCTGCTGTCCACATTAGTCCACATAAAAAGGCGGTTAGTGCCCAACGCAAAGCAGTAGTCCAAACATTTCCTACAGCCTGCTACCAAGCACGCACCAACCCATTTTCCCTGCATTTTTTGGAGTGAAAGCCTGCCTTCTGTCCACATTAGTCCACTTAAAAAAACGTTTAGTGCCTTAGACAAAGCAGTAGTCCAAACATTACCTACTGCCTGCTACCAAGCACATACCAAGGTATTTTCCCCACTGTTTTAGGGGTGACAGCCTGCCTTCTGTCCACATTAGTCCACTTAAAAAGTGTTTAGTGCGCTACACAAAGCAGTAGTCCAAACATTTCCTACTGCCTGCTACAAAGAACGCACAAGGCCATTTTCCCCGCTGTTTTTGGGGTGACAGCCTGCCTTCTGTCCACATTGGTCCACTTAAAAAGGCGTTTAGTGCCCTACACAAAGCAGTAGTCCAAACATTTCCTATTGCCTGCTACAAAGCATGCACCAGGCCATTTTCCCTGCTGTTTTTGGGGCGACAGCCTGCCTTCCGTCCACATTAGTCCACTTGAAAAAAGCATTTAGTAGCCTACACAAAGCAGTAGTTCAAACATTTCCTACTGCCTGCTACCAAGCATGCACCAGCCCATTTTACCCACTATTAGTAGTTAGGCTGGAGTAGGAATACTGTCCTGGTTTGTCCACTGCATAATGTGCATAGGGTTTGTAAAAATTAGCCCTATGGGCTGAGTCATGATTGATGCAGGAAGCCACCATCCCAAGGGCCTCCGATCACAAATAGTATTTAGGCTGGAGTAGGAATACTGTCCTAGTTTGTGCACTGCACAATGTGCATAGGGTTTGTAAAAATTAGTCCTATGGGCTGAGTCATGGTTGACGAAGGAAGCAAATGGGTTTTTATGGGAAGGGGATGGCGTTAACAGCGGTAGCATGAATATGAAGTTGGGCCCGCTATTTTTGGCGTGGATAGGATGTGTGATGTTCCAGTTTGCACCTTTGTCCCACCCTCCACCAGGTTCACCCAGTGTGCCGTGACAGAAATATATAGCCCCTGTCCACATCAACTTGTCCAGGTGTCTGTTTTTAGGTGGACCTTCCCAGTTACGGCATTGGTGAGAGCACCGTTCAGATTGTTTACCACGTGCTTGTGTAACGCAGGGACGGCACACTGGCCAAAATAGTGGTGGCTGGAACACTGTATCATGGGGCAGCCACAGCCAAAAGATCACGGAAAGAATGTGTTCCCACAAGCCTAAACGGCAACATCTCCACAGCTAGAAATTTGGCAATGTGCGAGTTTAGGATTTGTGCCTGTGGGTGCGTGGCTGGGTATTTACGCTTTCTTTCTAAGCTCTCAGGCACGGACAATTGGTCTCTTCGCTGGGACAAGGAAGTGGATTTGGTTGATGTTTTGTTGTGTGTGAGCAACTTCAGCTTGTGGGCAGGAGGTATGAGGGCCTGCTTACTGAACAGCAGATTCTGAAGGACATAGCCCAGGCAACATGGAACTGGTTTGAACCACAGACGCAGATTTGGTACCCTGGTGTTCCGCCCTTCTACTGGGGTGCTTGGCTGCCATATGGTTTCGTATACTGGTGGTGTTCAGGTTGCCTTTGCCCTGGCCTCTGCTCAACTTTGTATGGCAGATGCTACAGACTGCAATGTTTTTCTCTGAAGGATTTTCAGAAAAAAAATTCCACGCAGCAGCTGAACACACCCCCTTGCCCTGACTTGGTGCACAGCAGAAGTGTTCTTGGGAACAGTTGACCCAGTTCTCACTCTGGGCAAACCACGACCCCTTGGTGGCTGTTTTGGTGCTACATATCCATCTTCCTCTGTGTTGCTGTCATGGCTATGCGTGCCTACTGTCCAGGTCAGATCAGTGGACTCATCATCGACCACCTCATTTTCCATCCCATCCTCCTTCCCGGTTGACATTGTAGGCTGGCCTGATGGCAACTGTGTCTCATCATCATCAGCCTCCACCTATGCAGACAGTAAATGACGTTCCTCCAAGTGGCTTTCTTCTGGCAGTAGGTCCGCAAATACTTGAGCATCAATGCACACCACCTCCTCTTGTCCCTCTTCAATGCTGCACAGTAATAGGCCAGAGCCAACCAAAGGATACGTACCAAACAGATCCTCGGAGTGGCCAAGCTTGGGGTCATATGTCGCCTGTGACTGATAATGGCGGGAGGAAGGAGTACCAGCTTCAGGTTTGGATGGGCCAGCCTTCTGTGTATCCACAGTAGACTGTGTGGTCATTGAAGATTTGTTGCTGCTTGACAAATGCGTAGAGGTCTTGTCTGCTATCCAAGACAGAATCTGCTCTTGCTCTTCTGGCTTCCACAAACGTTTACGTTCCAGACTGGGAAATTTTTCCAGGAACCTTGTAGATGCATCAAGCTTCTTCTGTCCTGACACAGACTGAATGCCTTCTCGTGCACCACTGACAACACCACGTCCACGTCCCTTAACAACAGGCTTTTTTTTGGCATTTTGGGTTTTGTTGATAGATTTTCAGATGTTGATGGCAAAAGGCTTCCTGCGTCAACCATGACTCAGCCCATAGGGCTAATTTTTACAAACCCTATGCACATTGTGCAGTGGACAAATCTGGAATCTACAGTGGTCCTACCAAACTAATATTTGTCATTGGAGGCCCTTGTCACAGGTTGTGCCACATTGTGACTGAGATAGGGGATACATATTCAATAGAAATTTACACTGACTGTTGATGACCAACTGATGGCCCTCTGAAAACTTGAATTGAGGGCCACAACTACTACAGTACTCCTTCGTAGATAATGTTTGTCAAGGGAGGCCCTTGTCATGGAATCTTCCTGCACCTATGACACAGTCGCCAGGAGTAATTTTTGGAAATACGATGCACATTCTGCACTGGACCAAATAGTACAGTATCAAGAAGTCTTCTCTTGCTATATAATCTGGGGAATATTGACAATCAAAATCTCTAAGCCATTTGGAGAAGCTTGTTTTACCAATCCTGGAGGGGGGCCACCATATATTCATTGTCCATTGACTTGCACTAGTGATATATTTGAGCTCGTCATCCAGTTGACTAGTGCAGCTTTATTTTTCCGGTTCACAGAGATCAGCCATACCTGAGGATCGCAGGCAGCACTGCTACCTTCTAGTACTTCATGTCTCTAGGCCTTTTTATTTGTAGTCTCTGCCCTTAAGTGATTTAAATAATAGAGTGAGGGACGCTAAAAAGGATAGTTTTTTGGTTTCTCTGGTTTATTTAGCCTTATATACAAGTGATTATGCAGGGAAAACGGTATCTTAACCTTTTTGGCCTGTTAAATGCAGTTTAGGTTAGGTTTGGCAGTTGTTCTTGTGTGTCTGTAAAAGTGGCGTAATATTGCGACAAACTTATTCTCAGAAACCATGTGTAAGTCACAAATGCATGCAGGCATATTCTCCAGGCTTTTCCCATTCTGTTTCATCACTTTCCCATCCATTTCAGCCTTTTCTTCTGGCCCCCATGTTGGCATACTATTAGCAAAAGCAAACACTAAAATGCTCAGATGCTCGTTACTCGAATCTAGCAATTCCTAATGCTCGGATGCTCATTTTGAGTAAACAGTATAATGGGAGACAAATTGGAAATCTGAGCATTTTTCTGGCAAACCCTACAATGAGGTCTGGGGGGCTGTCAAAATGTTGAAATGAATGGAAAAAGTGCTAAATGGAAGGGAGAACAGCATTGGGAAGACCCCTGGAAGCATCTCTGACTCTGCTGAGAACAATGGTGTCACACTTTTACTCCACTTTAAAGGGGTTGTCTGGTCAAAACCACTAAGTCTGTAGTTACTCTGTGTGACTGCAGACTTATGAATCCCCCCAGTGGAAGTGAACGCACTGTGCGCTATGGGGATTCTCCAGTTTCTGACCCAGGATCAGGATTGAGTATGTATGAGCTATACTTACCCCTGGCCGGTGGGCGCTCCCTCGCTCCATTCACTTGTATTGAGCCGAGGCCGCTCCCCATCTAGTGACATGGCCATCTAGTGAGCATGGCTGAGTAGAGGGCACAGTCTCGCTCCATAGAAGTGTATAGAGAGTGAGGCCCAGTCCGAAACCGGTGAATCCCAGCAGTGGTTTTGACCAGACAAACCCTTTAAGGATTGGCAATTAAACATTTAAAATCAAAGAGAAATTGGAGTTTACAGGAAAAAATGTTAAGAAGCATTCTTTCCTGTCTATTGACTTGAATAGAAGGCAAAGTTTAATAAGGATTTAAAAAAATTATTTAAGTAAACCATCATTGAAATTTTTATTAAAAAATTGGACATTTCAGTGTAATTTATGAATGAAGCAAGAACTGCCAAAAATTAGATGAAAGAGGGACTTAGATACACCCTATATTAGACATAAAGGAGGGCCTCATACACATTCTGTTCAAATTGACATGTAGTGGTACTCCTTGACTCATAAAGGCACTGCACAAAATTACAAGCAGGGTCATACAAACACACATGAAGGCACCAAATGTTAGTGCCTCATTCTAATATTAAAAAAGTGTAGTTGTGGTACTTCTACACTCATAAAGGCTCTGTACATAGTGCAAAGCCAGAAAAAATATAAGGAGGGTCATCCATAGACTCTTGAAGGCAACAACTGGAGTTCCTCATTGAAATATTAAGGAAATGTAGTTGTGGTGCTTCTACTCTCAAATAGAGATGAGCGGTTCGAGCTGTTTTGGGCGGTGTTCAAGCCATTCACCGAACCCGAACGATTTGAAAAAAATACGGCTGTTCGAGATTATGTTCGATAACTGTTCATGCACCAAAATCATAACTGGATTTTTTCTCAGTAATGCTGAAAATTAATGTTAATACGCAGTTTGAGTGTACAGCGGGGCGGGGGGAGGGGCAGGGGATGGATCTCTGCAGAAATAATGAAGATCTCCATTTTTTTTCTCTTTCCCGCATTTACAGTGGGGAGGTGCAATCTGTCAGCCTATCAGCAGCGCACACACGGAGCGAAGTGCTTTTTTTCACACAAGCAAGGGCATGTGTCATTGGCAGTGTATGTCACATGTCCTTGCCCTATAAGACCCAGCCATTTTCCCCGTCGCCACCATTTTCTCACTGCTGCAGCTGCGTGTTAGATGGCACCGCTGTTGCTGTGTGCTCTATACTTTGTTAATTTCAAGCCAATTTTCGCACAAATCTACAGACAGCTTGGGAGTAGGGAATAGTTGTGATTGCAGTCCTTTCGAGGACTAGGTTACATCATTTCCTATGACATTTATCAGGCAGGGCTGTGCTCTTAAATAGGTTGGGAGTAAAGACTAATTGTAATTGCAGGCCTTTTGAGGACTAGGTTACATAAGTTCCTATCACTTTTATCAGGCAGGTCTGTGCTCTTAAATAGAAAGGCTGGGAGTAATGACAAATTGTAATTGCAGTCCTTTTGAGGGCTAGGTTACATCAGTTCCTATCACTTTTATCAGGCAGGTCTGTGCTCTTAAATAGATAGGTTGGGAGTAAAGACTAATTGTAATTGCAGTCCTTTTGAGGGCTAGGTTACATCAGTTCCTATCACTTTTATCAGGCAGGTCTGTGCTCTTAAATAGATAGGTTGGGAGTAAAGACTAATTGTAATTGCAGTCCTTTTGAGGGCTAGGTTGCATCAGTTCCTATAACTTTTTGCCAGGCAGGTCTGTGTCAGTGCTGTGCAAGTTTTTTTCACAGCATTAGGCTAAATTTAGCAAAGCAAATTCTTTTTGGCCTCTTGCAGTGTGTGTTAGTCAGTGGAGTAGCCTATCTGTGTTGTACGCTACACCACATGTGTACAGAATACAATTTTTTTACTGTACCTAGTGAAGTAAAACCTTTTGGGCATAGCATCATATTATTAGTCCATCTATACTAATCTCCACCAGGTTGCAAATACAAAATATTTTTTATCTGCATCTAGCTCTGAAAAAATATTAAGAATTGTAGCAGTGTGTGGGACTTGTTCTGTTAGTCCATCTATACTAACCTCCACAAGGTTGCAAATTCAATATAATTTTTTTCTGCATCTAGCTCTGAAAAAATATTTAGGCTTGTAGCAGTCTGTGGGACTTGTTCTATTAGTCCATCTATACTAACCTCCACCAGGTTGCAAATTCAATATAATTTTTATCTGCATCTAGCTCTGAAAAAATATTTCGGCTTGTAGTAGTGTGTGGGACTTGTTCTATTAGTCCATCTATACTAAACTCCACCAAGTTGCAAATTCAATATATTTTTTTTCTGCATCTAGCTCTGAAAAAATATTTTGGCTTGTAGCAGTGTGTGGGACTTGTTCTATTAGTCCATCTATACTAACCTAAACCAGGTTGCAAATTCAATATAATTTTTATCTGCATCTAGCTCTGAAAAAATATTTCTGCTTGTAACAGTGTGTGGGACTTGTTCTATTAGTCCATCTATACTAACCTCCACCAGGTTGCAAATTCAATATAATTTTTATCTGCATCTAGCTCTGAAAAAATATTTCGGCTTGTAGCAGTGTGTGGGACTTGTTCTATTAGTCCATCTATACTAACCTCCACCAGGTTGCAAATTCAATATAATTTTTTTCTGCATCTAGCTCTGAAAAAATATTTCGGCTTGTAGCAGTGTGTGGGACTTGTTCTATTAGTCCGTCTATACTAACCTCCACCAGGTTGCAAATTCAATATAATTTTTATCTGCATCTAGCTCTGAAAAAATATTTCAGCTTGTAGCAGTGTGTGGGACTTGTTCTATTAGTCCATCTATACTAACCTCCACCAGGTTGCAAATTCAATATAATTTTTTTCTGCATCTAGCTCTGAAAAAATATTTCGGCTTGTAGCAGTGTGTGGGACTTGTTCTTTTAGTCCATTTATACTAACCTCCAAGAGGTTGCAAATTCAATATAATTTTTATCTGCATCTAGCTCTGAAAAAATATTTCGGCTTGTAGCAGTGTGTGGGACTTGTTCTATTAGCCCATCTATGCTAACCTCCACCAGGTTGCAAATTAAATATATTTTTTTTCTGCATCTAGCTCTGAAAAAATATTTCGGCTTATAGCAGTGTGTGGGACTTGTTCTATTAGTCCATCTATACTAACCTCCACCAGGTTGAAAATTCAATATAATTTTTATCTGCATCCAGCTCTGAAAAATATTTCGGCTTGTAGCAGTGTGTGGGACTTGTTCTATTAGTCCATCTATACTAACCTCTACCAGGTTGCAAATTCAATATAATTTTTATCTGCATCTAGCTCTGAAATAATATTTCGGCTTGTAGCAGTGTGTGGGACTTGTTCTTTTAGTCCATTTATACTAACTAGTGTTGAGCCACCCCCGTAGTGTTCGGGTTCAGTTCGGTTCGTCGAACACCGGGATGTTCGAGGAACTGTTCGTCAAACTGTTCGTCGAACACCTTAGAACACCGTCGAACACCGTTAAAACCAATGGCAGGCAAACAGAAACACATAGAAACACATAGAAAACACCTGCAAAGGTGTCCAAAAGCTGACAAACTGCTCAGAAGACACTCTCTTTAAAAAAGCCGGCCGGCAAATTCAGGAGCGGCATACACCGGTACCCGACAATTTAGACAAGAAGGAATAGAGCATCACACATAGATTAGATCGATAGAAACATGTCAGTCACACATATAAGAAGCACAGTGACAGTGTTGGTTACTGCACTTGTCATTTAGTGTAAAGGATTTATTAAAAAAAATATTAGTGTTTTCATGCACCGTCTCTTTAAAAAAGCCGGCCGGCAATTCAGCAGCGGTACCCGACAATTTAGAACAGAAAGAATAGAGCTTCTCACATAGATTAGATAGATAGAAACATGTCAGTCACATATATAATAAGTACAGTGATAGTGTTGCTTACTGTACTTGTCATTTAGTGTAAAGGATTTATTTAAAAAAATAATAGTGTTTTCATGCACTGTCTCTTTAAAAAAGCCGGCCGGCAATTCAGCAGCGGTACCCGACAATTTAGAACAGAAAGATAGAGCATCACACATAGATTAGATAGATAGAAACATGTCAGTCACATATATATGAAGTACAGTGATAGTGTTGGTTACTGTACTTGTCATTTAGTATTAAAATAAAGGATTTATTATTAAAAAAATTGGCGTGGGGTTCCCCTTAATTTTAGGCTCTAGCGGAGGTTAAGCAGACGGCTGGGGCAGATGTTTGAAGCCTGGGAAGGGGGTAATACCCACGGAGCTTCCCAGGCTACTAATATCAGCCCCCAGCTGAATACATAGCCTTTACTAGCTATTAAAATGGGGGACCCCCCAAAAAAAATGACGTGGGGTCCCCCCTAATTTAATAGCTAGCAAAGGCTAGGCAGACAGCTGGGGGCTGATATTAATAGCCCAGGAAGGGAGCCATGAATATTGGCCCCCTCCCAGGCTAGAAACACCAGCCGTCAGCCGCCCCAGAAATGGCGCATTCATAGGATGCGCCAATTCTGGCACTTAGCCTCGCTCTTCCACGCTGCCCTGGTGCGGTGGCAGGGGGTAATAGGGTTGGGGTTGATGTCAGCTTATAATGCCAGCTGACATCAAGCCCAGGTTAGTAATGGAGAGGCGTCTATAAGACACCCCCATTACTAACCCCATAGTCAAAGTTAAAAAAAACACAAACACCCAGAATAAAGTCCTTTAATTGAAATAAAGACACAATCCTTTATTGTTCTAAAATAAACCATACTTACCATCACGCCCATTCCAGCTGAAGCCAACGATCTCCTGCAATAAAAGAAAAATAATAAAGCAACCTCATCCTTACCTTTCCATGGTTCCCACGACAGCTTCAGCTCTGCTACATCGAGATGACAGGCTGGACCGCAGCAGAACGCTGCCATCCAGCCTGTCATCCCGCAGACACTGAGAAGCGCAGGCTTGCTTGCGCTGCTCAGCGTCTCTCTGTGACGACATCCAGATGAGCCGAGTTCATGTCCAATGAACTCGGCTCACCTCATGCACGTCACTGACAGCGTGGGAAAATTCTCACGCTGAAGCGCTGATTGCAGGAGAATTTTCCCACGCTGTCAGTGACGTGCAGGAGGTGAGCTGAGTTCATTGGACATGAGCTCACCTCATGCACATCACTGACAGCGTGGGAGAATTCTCCTGCACTCAGCACTTCAGCGTGAGAATTTTCCCACGCTGTCAGTGACGTGCATGAGGTGAGCTGAGTTCATTGGACATGACCTCGGCTCATCTGGATGCCGTCACAGCGAGACAGTGAGGAGCGCAAGCATGCCTGCGCTTCTCAGTGTCTGCGGGATGACAGACTGGATGGCAGCGTTCTGCTGCGGTCCAGCCAGTCATCTCGATGTAGCAGAGCTGAAGCTGTCGTGGGAACCATGGAAAGGTAAGGATGAGGTTGGTTTATTATTTTTCTTTTATTGCAGGAGATCGTTGGCTTCAGCTGGAATGGGTGTGATGGTAAGTATGGTTTAATTTAGAACAATAAAGAATTGTGTCTTTATTTCAATTAAAGGACTTTATTCTGGGTGTTGTGTTTTTTTTAAATACTTTACTAGAAATTCATGGCGGTCATGTCTAATACTGGCGTGACCCCATGAATTTTGGGCTTGGGGCCAGCTGATAATACCAAGCTGGCCCTAACCCCTTTATTACCCAGTGAGCCACCGCACCAGGGCCCTGGATGAGTTGGGTACAGCGCCAGAAGATGGCGCTTCTATGAACGCGCCATTTTCCGGGGTGGCTGCGGACTGCAATTTGTAGCGGGGGGGGGCCCAGAAAGCTTGGGCCTCCCTGCGCTGCAGATTCCAGCCCCCAGCTGCCTAGTTGTACCTGGCTGGACACAAAAATAGGGCGAAGCCCCACGTACTTATTTTTTAATTATTTCATGAAATTCATGAAATAATTAAGAAAAAAAGGCCTTCCCTATATTGTTGTGTCCGGCCAGGTACAAATAGGCAGCTGGTGGATGGGGGCAGCCCGTTCCTGCCTGCTGTACCTGGCTGGACACAAATATAGTGCGAAGCCCCACTTCAATTTTTTTTAATTATTTCAGGAAATTCATGAAATAATTTAAAACAAATTGACGTGGGGCTTCGCACTATATTTGTGTCCAGCCAGGTACAGCAGGCAGGAACGGGCTGCCCCCAACCACCAGCTGCCTATTTGTACCTGGCCGGACACAACAATATAGGGAAGCCCTTTTTTTCTTAATTATTTCATGAAATAATTTAAAGAAAATTGACGTGGGGCTTCGCCCTGTTTTTGTGTCCAGCCAGGTACAACTAGGCAGCTGGGGGCTGGAATCCGCAGCGCAGGGAGGCCCAAGCTTTCTGGGCCACCCCCGCTGCAAATTGCAGTCCGCAGCCACCCCGGAAAATGGCGCGTTCATAGAAGCGCCATCTTCTGGCGCTGTACCCAACTCATCCAGGGCCCTGATGCGGTGGCTCACTGGGTAATAAAGGGGTTAGGGCCAGCTTGGCATTATCAGCTGGCCCTAAGCCCGAAATTCATGGGGTCACGCCAATATTAGACATGACCACCATGAATTTCTAGTAAAGTATTTAAAAAAAACACAACACCCAGAAAAAAGTCCTTTAATTGAAATAAACACACAATTCTTTATTGTTCTAAATTAAACCATACTTACCATCACGCCCATTCCAGCTGAAGCCAACGATCTCCTGAAATAAAAGAAAAATAATAAAGCAACATCATCCTTACCTTTCCATGGTTCCCATGACAGCTTCAGCTCTGCTACATCGAGATGACAGGCTGGACCGCAGCAGAACGCTGCCATCCAGCCTCTCATCCCGCAGACACTGAGAAGTGCAGGCTTGCTTGCGCTCCACAGTGTCTCTCTGTGAGGGCATCCAGATGAGCCGAGTTAATGTCCAATGAACTCGGCTCACCTCATGCACGTCACTGACAACATGGGAAAATTCTCCTGCACTCAGCGCTTCAGCGTGGGAGAATTCTCACACTGAAGCGCTGAGTGCAGGAGAATTCTCCCACCCTGTCAGTGACGTGCAGGAGGTGAGCTGAGTTCATTGGACATGAGCTCACCTTATGCACGTCACTGACAGCGTGGGAGAATTCTCCTGCACTCACCGCTTCAGCGTGAGAATTTTCCCACGCTGTCAGTGACGTGCATGAGGTGAGCCGAGTTCATTGGACATGAACTCGGCTCATCTGGATGTCGTCACAGAGAGACGCTGAGCAGCGCAAGCAAGCCTGCGCTTCTCAGTGTCTGCGGGATGAGAGGCTGGATGGCAGCGTTCTGCTGCGGTCCAGCCTGTCATCTCGATGTAGCAGAGCTGAAGCTGTCGTGGGAACCATGGAAAGGTAAGGATGAGGTTGCTTTATTATTTTTCTTTTATTGCAGGAGATCGTTGGCTTCAGCTGGAATGGGCGTGACGGTAAGTATGGTTTAATTTAGAACAATAAAGGATTGTGTCTTTATTTCAATTAAAGGACTTTATTCTGGGTGTTTGTGTTTTTTTTAACTTTGACTATGGGGTTAGTAATGGGGGTGTCTTATAGACGCCTCTCCATTACTAACCTGGGCTTGATGTCAGCTGGCATTATAAGCTGACATCAACCCCAACCCTATTACCCCCTGCCACCGCACCAGGGCAGCGTGGAAGAGCGAGGCTAAGTGCCAGAATTGGCGCATCCTATGAATGCGCCATTTCTGGGGCGGCTGACGGCTGGTGTTTCTAGCCTGGGAGGGGGCCAATATTCATGGCTCCCTTCCTGGGCTATTAATATCAGCCCCCAGCTGTCTGCCTAGCCTTTGCTAGCTATTAAATTAGGGGGGACCCCACGTCATTTTTTTTGGGGTGTCCCCCATTTTAATAGCTAGTAAAGGCTATGTATTCAGCTGGGGGCTGATATTAGTAGCCTGGGAAGCTCCGTGGGTATTACCCCCTTCCCAGGCTTCAAACATCTGCCCCAGCCGTCTGCTTAACCTCCGCTAGAGCCTAAAATTAAGGGGAACCCCACGCCAATTTTTTTAATAATAAATCCTTTATTTTAATACTAAATGACAAGTACAGTAACCAACACTATCACTGTACTTCATATATATGTGACTGACATGTTTCTATCTATCTAATCTATGTGTGAAGCTCTATTCTGTCTGTTATAAATTGTCGGGTACAGATGCTGAATTGCCGGCCGGCTTTTTTAAAGAGACGGTGCATGAAAACACTATTATTTTTTTTGATAAATCCTTTACGCTAAATGACAAGTACAGTAAGCAGCACTGTCACTGTACTTCATATATATGTGGCTGACATGTTTCTATCTATCTAATCTATGTGTGAAGCTCTATTCTGTCTGTTATAAATTGTTGGGTACATATGCTGAATTGCCGGCCGGCTTTTTTAAAGAGACGGTGCATGAAAACACTATTATTTTTTTTGATAAATCCTTTACGCTAAATGACAAGTACAGTAAGCAGCACTTTCACTGTACTTCGTATATATGTGGCTGACATGTTTATATCTATCTAATCTATGTGTGATGCTCTATTCTTTCGGTTCTAAATTGTCGGGTACAGGTGTATGCCGCTGCTGAATTGCCGGCTTTTCATGTTTCACTGTTGGCACTGTTCCCATCGATTTGGGCAATCACTGTAATGCCACAACCACCATGGCTGTGGCATTACAGTGAGTGGCAGACAATCCCTGCATGATTGGTGCTCTAAATAGCGCCAGACATGCAGGACACGCTTTTGGTGCACGAACAGTTATCGAACATAACCTCGAACAGCCGAATTTTTTGCAAATCGTTCGGGTTCGTCGAACAACTCGAACACCGCCCAAAACAGCTCAAATTTGAGATTGGCGAACAGTTCTAGTCGAACACCGCTCATCTCTAATACTAACCTCCACCAGGTTGAAAATTCAATATAATTTTTATCTGCATCTAGCTCTTAAAAAATATTTCGGCTTGTAGCAGTGTGTGGGACTAGTTCTATTAGTCTATCTATACTAACCTCCACCAGTGTGCAAATTCAAAATAATTTTTATCTGCATCTAACCCAGCCAATACTTTTGGGCTAATATCACAGTTTGGCCACTCAGCTCTGCTCGGTTCCCATCCATTGTTTTTTGTGCAAACAACTCCAGAGTTGTCAATTAGTTAACCACCAAAATGATTGGAAAAAGGCCTGCTGCTGGTGGAAAGGGGAATAGGCGTCTTGTGAAGGGAAAAAAAGGTTGTGTCCGTGGGGTAGGTGTTAAAGCAACAGTAACATCTGCAGAAGAAAGACCATCTTCCAGCCAAACTAAGATGTCTACTTCTTTTAGCGGACATTGTGATAAGATCCCTTTCTTACGGCCACGCCAATCGCTACAAATTCCAGATGAGGTACATAAACAGCAGATGCTTCAACGGATATCAAGTGCTCCTTTAAGTGGGCTCTCCTCCACCTCAACTTCAACATCACAAATACTCCAGTCCTCAGAGGTGTCACCCCAATCGTACTTGCTTCCTCACAGCTCCCAAGTCTCCAGCTGCCCGTCTGAGTATGGGGTAGAACAGATGGTTGAGTCTGCAGAGCTGTTTACTCATACTATAGCCTGGGAATCAGAGGTCGGCTCCAGAGCTTCTGTGAATCCAGACGAGGAAATGATCTGCACTGATGCTCAGAATCCTTTTGAGTCGGATCGAGGACCAGACGCAGAAGGTTCTGACCATAATGTAGACCCTCGTTCCCAAACTGTAACTCCTGTTGGTGGAGACAATGAGGAAGACAATGATGAGACTCAAATACCTGATTGGAGCGACAACTTTAGTTTTTTGTCAGGGCAGGAAGAGGTTGGCTCTGAGGACGACGGGTGTGATAACACACAGGGTGATGATGATGAGGTTGGAGATCCCACTTACTGTCAACCCACAGTCAGCCAGTCGATGAGGTCAGCAGAGGAGGTGGAGGAGGATGCTAGTGACGACGAGGTCAGGTTGCGCCTTCCTGGACAGAGACGTAGTACTGGAAGCACGTCAACAACTGCATCTTCAAACACAACTCTGCCTCTGACCACAAGTCGTGGTGGCTCTTCAGGTCGCATGGGTGATAAGCCTTGCATAGCCTGGGCATTTTTTCAGATCGATAAGGATGACCCAACTCGTGTTTTCTGTAACATTTGTCAGCAAAAGCTAAGTAGAGGCCAAAAAATACATAGTTTGAGTACTTCATGCATGAACCGGCACATGGATATGAAGCGTAAGTTGCAGTGGGAAGCACACTGTGCTACAATGAGGCCTAGCCGGCTGGGCCAATCACCGTCTGCCACATCTTGTGCATCCGCGGCCTCTTCATTCTCTGTGACTGGGGGGACAGCAGTCACACGTGTTTTGGGATGCAGACCTGCCACCTCTTTACAAGCAACAGTCAGCGTGATTGGCAAATCATCATTTTCTTTGGAGGTGGAAACACCAGCTGGTGTTCAGCGCTGTCTGACATCGATAGCACCACCTTTGGATCAAGGCAACCTAACATGTCTGCCTGCATCTTCCTCACAGACCGGCAGTTTGCCGGGGACACCCTTCTCAACCCCGTCTAAGCACAACAGCCAGCCCTCGGTACCTCAGATGTGGACAAGTAAAAGACCATTTCCTCCTAGCCATGAGAAAGCTAAGAGGTTGAATTTCACCGTCTGCAAGCTCTTGGCTACAGAAAGGCTGCCTTTCCGCCTGGTGGACACAGAGGATTTTCGAGACCTTATGTCCGTCTCAGTGCCCCAGTACAAGATACCCAGTCGGCACTACTTCTCAAAGAAAGGTGTGCCTGTGCTCCACCAGCATGTTGCACACAACATCACCGCTTCTTTGAGAAACTCTGTGTGTGACAGGGTGCATTTCACCACAGACACTTGGACGAGTAGGCATGGACAGGGGCGTTACATGTCGCTGACTGGGCACTGGGTAACTATGGTGACAGCAGGACAAGGGGCTGCTGTCCAAGTCTTGCTGTCCCCACGAGTTGTGCGTAAATTCTCTTTATCTTGAACTTCCTCCACTGCTTCTGCCTCCTCAACCTCCTCTCAGTCCTCCACCTGCACCCAAAGCCTGTCTGCTCATGCCACAAGCTTTCTAACTGCACAGAAGGGATTCTGCACACCTCCTTACTATGCTGGCAGCAGGGCTCAACGTCATCAGGCGGTTTTTACTTTGAAATGTCTAGGAAATGTGAGTCACACAGCTGAGGAGTTGTGGTCAGCTCTGGAGAACCAATTTCATGAATGATTGTCTCCTCTGGTCCTGAAACCAGGGAAGGCCGTGTGCGACAATGCTGCAAACCTGGGTGCGGCCCTTCGCCAGGGCAATGTCACACACGTGCCTTGTATGGCTCACGTGTTGAACCTGGTTGTCCAGCAATTTTTAGCCCACTATCCCGGACTAGATGGCCTTCTGCAGAGGACACGTTCGCTGTGTGCTCACTTCCGCCGTTCGCATCCCGAAGCTCAGCGACTTACATCTCTACAGAAGTCGTTGGGCCTGCCACTTCACCGGCTAAAATGCGATGTGCCTCCCGGTGGAATTCAACTCTACACATGTTGCAGCGACTGTGGCAGCACCGACAAGCCCTGGTGCAATACGTTCTGACGTATAGCCTGGGCCAACGAGATCCAGAGGTGGGGCAAATCACGCTGGAGGAGTGGTCTCAGATCAGGGACCTATGCACCCTTCTGCACAGTTTTGAAATGGCGACGAAGAAGTTTAGTGCTGACGATGCCATTATCAGCATGACTATTCCGGTGATTTACATGTTGATGCACATGTTAAACAGAATTCAGAGTCAGGTGGTGGCACAAGAGGAGGTGGAGGAAGTAGAAGAGGAAGAGTTGTATGCAGAAGGGCTAACATCTGCAAGGTCCAGACGGTCGGCAGCACAAAAGCGGCAGGCATGTGAGGGTGGGGGAGATGAATTTACCAGGGCGCATGGTAGCATCCAAACTAGTGAGGAAGGTGCAGGAGCCCAGGAAGAAGTGGAGGACGAACTGATGGAAGACTCATCAGATGAGGGAGACCTTGATCAAATTTCTATTGTGCAAGGTTGGGGGGAGAGGGCAGAGGAAGGAAGCATGATTCTTACCTCGCCACCAACACAACAGGGACTTGGTGCTCCAGGATGCGCAAGACACATGAGTGCCTTCTTGCTGCACTACCTGCAACATGACCCTCGAATTGTGAGAATTATAAATAATCCTGACTACTGGGTTGCCACACTGTTAGATCCCCGGTACAAAAGTAAATTTGTAGAAATTATTCCTGCCATAGAAAGAGATGCACGCATGCAGGAGTATCAGCAGAGACTGTTGCAGAATCTTACATGTGCTTTTCCCCAAAACACTAGTGGTGCACGTAGTGAATCTCACTGTTCCAACTTGCCAACCGTGGGACCGTCGAGTGTTCAGCACTCAAAACGTAACAGAAACACAGTATCTGCTGGTAACATCAATTTTGCGGAATCATTTCACCACTTTTTTAGCCCATCCTTTGCAAGGCCACAGGAGACAAGAAGTCTGATACATAGTCAACGCCTAGAGACGATGGTACAGGAGTATCTCCAAGTAAACATTGAAGCCATGACTGTGTCACTGGACCCTTGCTCATTTTGGGCTTCCAATCTGGATAAATGGCCGGAGCTCGCCACTTACGCCTTGGAGATCTTGTCATGCCCCTCAGCCAGCATTCTGTCTGAACGTGTGTTCAGCGCTGCTGGTGGTGTGCTGACAGATAAGCCCATGCGGCTCTCCACTGATAATGTAGACAGACTCACGTTCATAAAGATGAACAAATCATGGATCCGAAACGACTTTTCTACCCCTGTGTCATCCTGGGGAGAGTAAAAGCTTGATGATTTGTTAAAATCACCTCACCAACCGTTTTAAGCTTTGAAATTACTAATCATGTTTATCTGTATCTTGGCTGGAAAATAATTTGGGCCTTGTAGCAGTGTGCAGTACTGATTCTATTAGGCCATCTATACTAAACTCCACAAGATTTAAAATTACTAATCATGTTTATCTGTATCTTGGCTGGAAAATAATTTGGGCCTTGTAGCAGTGTGCAGTACTGATTCTATTAGCCCATCTATACTAAACTCCACCAGATTCAAAATTACTAATCATGTTTATCTGTATCTTGGCTGGAAAATAATTTGGGCCTTGTAGCAGTTTGCAGTACTGATTCTATTAGGCCATCTATACTAAACTCCACCAGATTTAAAATTACTAATCATGTTTATCTGTATCTTGGCTGGAAAATAATTTGGGCCTTGTAGCAGTTTGCAGTACTGATTCTATTAGGCCATCTATACTAAGCTCCACTAGCTTTCAAATTAATAATATAGAACCGAAAATAATTTTGGGGCTCCTAGATGCGCAAGACACATGAGTGCCTTCTTGGTGCACTACCTGCAACATGACCCTCAGTTTGTCAGAATTCGAAATAATCCTGACTACTGGGTTGCCACACTCTTAGATCCCCCACACTCTTCGATCAACCTTTTCATTTTAATAAAGAACAAAAAAAATGGTCATTTTTGAAATTATAAGCTTTAGCAGGTTATTAGAAACTGAAAGCAAACAGTTTTCAACTCAAAACTTTATTCTAGGTGATGTTACATTTGCACATAGGACCCCTTGTTCGAAAGGAGCTTCTGAACTCTCTCGTCCATTGAATTTGTCAGGTTTTGGATGGTTTCTTCTTCAATTGTTTTGCATGAGGACAGAATACCCTCCCAGAGCTGTTGCTTAGATGTGAACTGCCTCCCGCCATCATAGACACTCCTTTTGATGATGCTCCAGAGGTTCTCAATGGGGTTGAGGTCAGGGGAGCATGGGGGTCACACCATAAGTTTGTCCCCTTTTATGCCCATATCAGCCAGAGATGCAGATGTGTTATGTGCAGCATGAGACGGTGCATTATCATGCATGAAAATGATCTTGCTGCGGAATACACGGTTCTTCTTCTTGAACCATGGCAGGAAGTGCTGTTTGAGAAACTCCACATACATTATGGAGTACATCTTTACTAGAGATGAGCGTTGTTCTACTCGAACTGTTCGCCAATCTCAAATTCGAGCTGTTTTGGGCGGTGTTCGAGCCGGTCGGCGAACACGAACAATTTGAGAAAAATTCGGCTGTTCGAGGTTATGTTCGATAACTGTTCGTGCACCAAAATCATAACTGGATTTTTTCTCAGTAATGATGAAAATTAATGTTAATACGCAGTTTGAGTGTACAGCGGGGCGGGGGGAGGGGCAGGGGATGGATCTCTGCAGGAACAATGAAGATCTCCATTTTTATTTCTCTTTCACGCATTTGCAGTGGGGAGGTGCAATCTGTCAGCCTATCAGCAGCGCACACACGGAGCGAAGTGCTTTTTTTCACACAAGCAAGGGCATGTGTGATTGGCAGTGTATGTCACATGTCCTTGCCCTATAAGACCAAGCCATTTTCCCCGTCGCCACCATTTTCTCACTGCTGCAGCTGCGTGTTAGACGGCACTGCTGTTGCTGTGTGCACTATACCTTGTTAATTTCAAGCCAATTTTCGCACAAATATACAGATAGCTTGGGAGTAGGGAATAGTTGTGATTGCAGTCCTTTTAAGGACTAGGTTACAGCATTTCCTACGACTTTTATCAAGCAGGTCTGTGCTCTTAAATAGATAGATTGTGGGAGTAAAGACTAATTGTAATTGGAGTCCTTTTCAGGACTAGGTTACATCAGTTCCTATCAGTTTTTGCCAGGCAGGTCTGTGCCAGTGCTGTGCAAGTTTTTTTCACAGCATTTGGCTGAATCTAGCAAAGCTAATCCTTTTTGGCCTATTGCAGAGTGTGTTAGTCAGTGGAGTAGCCTATCTGTGTTGCAAGATATACCACCTGTGTATAGAATACCAATTTTTTTACTACACCTAGTGAAGTAAAATCTTTTGGGCATAGCATCATTCTATTAGTCCATCTATAATGACCTCCATCAGGTTGCAAATTAAAAATAATTTTTTTTCTGCATCTAGCTCTGAAAAAATATTTGGGCTTCTAGCAGTGTGTGGGACTTGGTCTATTAGTCCATCTATACTGACCTCCATCAGGTTGCAAATTAAAAATAATATTTTTCTTCATTTATCTCTGAAAAAATATTTGGGCTTCTAGCAGCGTGTGGGACTTGTTCTATTAGTCCATCTATACTGACCTCCATCAGGTTGCAAATTAAAAATAATTTTTTTCTGCATCTAGCTCTGAAAAAATATTTGGGCTTCTAGCAGTGTGTGGGACTTGGTCTATTAGTCCATCTATACTGACCTCCATCAGGTTGCAAATTAAAAATAATTTTTTTCTGCATCTAGCTCTGAAAAAATATTTGGGCTTCTAGCAGTGTGTGGGACTTGGTCTATTAGTCCATCTATACTGACCTCCATCAGGTTGCAAATTGAATAAAAAAATTTTCTGCATCTAGCTCTGAAAAAATATTTGGGCTTCTAGCGGTGTGTGGGACTTGGTCTATTAGTCAATCTATACTGACCTCCATCAGGTTGCAAATTAAAAATAATTTTTTTCTGCATCTAGCTCTGAAAAAATATTTGGGCTTCTAGCAGTGTGTGGGACTTGGTCTATTAGTCCATCTATACTGACCTCCATCAGGTTGCAAATTAAAAATAATTTTTTTCTTCATTTAGCTCTGAAAAAATATTTGGGCTTCTAGCAGTGTGTGGGACTTGTTCTATTAGTCCTTCTATACTGACCTCCAGCAGGTTGCAAATTGAATATAATTTTTTTCTGCATCTAGCTCTGAAAAAATATTTGGGCTTCTAGCGGTGTGTGGGACTTGGTCTATTAGTCCATCTATACTGACCTCCATCAGGTTGCAAATTAAAAATAATTTTTTTCTTCATTAATCTCTGAAAAAATATTTGGGCTTCTAGCAGCGTGTGGGACTTGTTCTATTAGTCCATCTATACTGACCTCCATCAGGTTGCAAATTAAAAATAATTTTTTTCTGCATCTAGCTCTGAAAAAATATTTGGGCTTCTAGCAGTGTGTGGGACTTGGTCTATTAGTCCATCTATACTGACCTCCATCAGGTTGCAAATTAAAAATAATTTTTTTCTTCATTTATCTCTGAAAAAATATTTGGGCTTCTAGCAGCGTGTGGGACTTGTTCTATTAGTCCATCTATACTGACCTCCATCAGGTTGCAAATTAAAAATAATTTTTTTCTTCATTTAGCTCTGAAAAAATATTTGGGCTTCTAGCAGTGTGTGGGACTTGTTCTATTAGTCCTTCTATACTGACCTCCAGCAGGTTACAAATTGAATATAATTTTTTTCTGCATCTAGCTCTGAAAAAATATTTGGGCTTCTAGCGGTGTGTGGGACTTGGTCTATTAGTCCATCTATACTGACCTCCATCAGGTTGCAAATTAAAAATATTTTTTTTCTGCATCTAGCTCTGAAAAAATATTTGGGCTTCTAGCAGTGTGTGGGACTTGGTCTATTAGTCCATCTATACTGACCTCCATCAGGTTGCAAATTGAATAAAAAAAATTTCTGCATCTAGCTCTGAAAAAATATTTGGGCTTCTAGCGGTGTGTGGGACTTGGTCTATTAGTCCATCTATACTGACCTCCATCAGGTTGCAAATTAAAAATAATTTTTTTCTGCATCTAACCCAGCCAATAGTTTTGGCCTAATACCACAGTTTGGCCACTCAGCTCTGCTCGGTTACCATCCATTGTTTTTTTGTGCAAACAACTCCAGAGTTGTGAATTAGTTAACCACCAAAATGAGTGGAAAAAGGCCTGCTGCTGGTGGAAAGGGGAATAGGCGTGTTGGGAAGGGGAAAAAAGGTTGTGTCCGTGGGGTAGGTGCAGAAGAAAGACCATCTTCCAGCCAAACTAAAATGTCTACTTCTTTTAGCGGACAATGTGATAAGATCCCTTTCTTACGGCCACGCCAATCGCTACAAATTCCAGATGAGGCACAAAAACAGCAGGTGCTTCAACGGATATCAAGTGCTCCTTTAAGTGGGCTCTCCTCCACATCAACTTCAACATCACAAATACTCCAGTCCTCAAAGGTGTCACCCAAATCGCACTTGCTTCCTCACAGCTCCCAAATCTCCAGCTGCCCGTCTGAGTATGAGGTAGAACAGATGGTTGAGTCTGCAGAGCTGTTTACTCATACTATAGCCTGGGAATCAGAGGTCGACTCCAGCGCTTCTGTGAATCCAGACGAGGAAATGATCTGCACTGATGCCCAGAATCTTTATGAGTCGGATCCAGGACCAGACGCAGAAGGTTCTGACCATAATGTAGACCCTCATTCCCAAACTGTAAATCCTGTTGGTGGAGACAATGAGGAAGACGATGATAAGACTCAAATACCTGATTGGAGCGACAACTTTAGTTTTTTGTCAGGGCAGGAACAGGTTGGCTCTGAGGACGACGGGTGTGATAACGCACAGGGTGATGATGATGAGGTCGGAGATCCCACTTACTGTCAACCCACAGTCAGCCAAGAGATGAGGTCAGCAGAGGAGGTGGAGGAAGATGCTAGTGACGACGAGGTCAGGTTGCGCCTTCCTGGACAGAGACGTAGTACTGGAAGCACGTCAACAACTGCGTCCTCAAACACAACTCTGCCTCTCACCACAAGTCGTGGTGGCTCTTCAGGTCGCATGGGTGCTAAGCCTTGCATAGCCTGGGCATTTTTTCAGATCGATAAAGATGACCCAACTCGTGTTATCTGTAACATTTGTCAGCAAAAGCTAAGTAGAGGCCAAAAAATACATAGTTTGAGTACTTCATGCATGAACCGGCACATGGACATGAAGCATAAGTTGCAGTGGGAAGCTCAGTGTGCTACAATGCGGCCTAGCCGGCCGGGCCAACCACCGTCTGCCATATCTTGTGCATCCGCGGCCTCTTCATCCTCTGTGACTGGGGGGACAGCAGTCACACCTGATTTGGGGCGCAGACCTGCCACCTCTTTACCCGCAACAGCCAGCGTGATTGGCAGGTCATCATTTTCTTTGGAGGTGGTAACACCAGCTGGTCTTGAGCGCTGTCCGACATCGATAGCACCACCTTTGGATCAAGGCAACCTAACATGTCCGCCTGCATCTTCCTCACAGACCAGCAGTTTGCCGGGGACACCCTTATCAACCCCGTCTAAGCACAATAGCCAGCCCTCGGTCCCTCAGATGTGGACAAGTAAAAGACCATTTCCACCTAGCCATGAGAAAGCTAAGAGGTTGAATTTCACCATCTGCAAGCTCTTGGCTACAGAAATGCTGCCTTTCCGCCTGGTGGACACAGAGGATTTTCGAGACCTTATGTCCGTCGCAGTGCCCCAGTACCAGATGCCCAACCGGCACTACTTCTCAAAGAAAGGTGTGCCTGCGCTCCACCAGCATGTCGCACACAACATCACCGCTTCTTTGAGAAACTCTGTGTGTGACAGGGTGCATTTCACCACAGACACTTGGACGAGTAGGCATGGACAGGGGCGTTACATGTCGCTGACTGGGCACTGGGTAACTATGGTGACAGCAGGACAAGGGGCTGCTGTCCAAGTCTTGCCGTCCCCACGAGTTGTGCGTCAATCCTCTTTATGTCAAAGTTCCTCCACTGCTTCTGCCTCCTCAACCTCCTCTCGGTCTTCCACCTGCACCCAAAGCCTGTCTGGTCATGCCACAAGCTTTCTAACTGCGCAGAAGGGATCCTGCACACCTCCTTACTATGCTGGCAGTAGGGCTCAACGTCATCAGGCGGTTTTTACATTGAAATGTCTGGGAAATGTGAGTCACACAGCTGAGGAGTTGTGGTCAGCTCTGGAGAACCAATTTCATGAATGGTTGTCTCCACTGGACCTGAAACCAGGGAAGGCCGTGTGCGACAATGCTGCAAACCTGGGTGCGGCCCTTCGCCGGGGCAATGTCACACACGTGCCTTGTATGGCTCACGTGTTGAACCTGGTTGTCCAGCAATTTTTAGCCCACTATCCCAGACTAGATGGCCTTCTGCAGAGGGCACGGTCGCTGTGTGCTCACTTCCGCCGTTCGCATCCCGCAGCTCAGCGACTTACATCTCTACAGAAGTCGTTGGGCCTGCCACTTCACCGGCTAAAATGCGATGTGCCTACCCGGTGGAATTCAACTCTGCACATGTTGCAGCGACTGTGGCAGCACCGACAAGCCCTGGTGCAATACGTTCTGACGTATAGCCTGGGCCAACGAGATTCAGAGGTGGGGCAAATCACGCTGGAGGAGTGGTCTCAGATCAGGGACCTATGCACCCTTCTGCACAGTTTTCAAATGGCGACGAAGATGTTTAGTGCTGACGATGCCATTATCAGCATGACTATTCCGGTGATTTACATGCTGGAGCACATGTTAAACAGAATTCGGAGTCAGGTGGTGGCACAAGACGAGGTGGAGGAAGTAGAGGAGGAGGAGTTGTATGCGGAAGGGCTAACATCTGCAAGGTCCAGACGGTCGGCAGCACCAAGGCGGCAGGCATGTGAGGGTGGGGGAGATGATTTTACCAGGGCGCATGGTAGCAGCCAAACTAGTGAGGAAGGTGCAGGAGCCCAGGAAGAAGTGGAGGACGAACTGATGGAAGACTCATCAGATGAGGGAGACCTTGATCACATTTCTGTTGTGCGAGGTTGGGGGGAGAGGACAGAGGAAGGAAGCATGATTGTTACCTCGCCACCAACACAACAGGGACTTGGTGCTCCTGGATGCGCAACACACATGAGTGCCTTCTTGCTGCACTACCTGCAACATGACCCTCGAATTGTGAGAATTAGAAATAATCCTGACTATTGGGTTGCCACACTGTTAGATCCCCGGTACAAAAGTAAATTTGCAGAAATTATTCCTGCCATAGAAAGGGATGCACGCATGCAGGAGTATCAGCAGAGACTGTTGCAGAATCTTACATGTGCTTTTCCACAAAATACCAGTGGTGCACGTAGTGAATCTCACAGTTCCAACTTGCCAACCGTGGGACCGTCAAGTGTTCAGCACTGAAACCGTAACAGAACCACAGTATCTGCTGGTAACATCAATTTTGCAGAATCATTTCACCACTTTTTTAGCCCATCCTTTGCAAGGCCACAGGAGACAAGAAGTCTGACACATAGTCAACGCCTAGAGACGATGGTACAGGAGTATCTCCAAGTAAACATTGAAGCCACGACTGTGTCACTGGACCCTTGCTCTTTTTGGGCTTCCAATCTGGATAAATGGCCGGAGCTAGCCACTTACGCCTTGGAGATCTTGTCATGCCCCGCAGCCAGCGTTCTGTCTGAACGTGTGTTCAGCGCTGCTGGTGGTGTGCTGACAGATAAGCGCACGCGGCTCTCCACTGATAATGTAGACAGACTCACGTTCATAAAGATGAACAAATCATGGATCCGAAACGACTTTTCTACCCCTGTGTCATCCTGGGGAGAGTAAATGCTTGATGATTGGTTAAAATCACCCTACCAACCGTTTTAAGCTTTCAAATTACTAATCATGTTTATCTGTATCTTGACTGGAAAATAATTTGGGCTTTGTAGCAGTGTGCAGCACTGATCCTATTAGGCCATCTATAATAAGCTTCACCAGATTTAAAATTAAAAATAATTTTTAGCTGCATCTAGCCCGGAAAATAATTTTGGGGCTCCGAGATGCGCAAGACACATAAGTGCCTTCTTGCTGCACTACCTGCAGCATGACCCTCATATTGTCAGAATTCGAAGTAATCATGACTACTGGGTTGCCACACTCTTAGATCCCCCAAACTTTTCGATCAACCTTTTCATTTTAATAAAGACCAAAAAAATGGTCATTTTTGAAATTATAAGCATTAGCAGGTTGTTAGAAACTGAAATCAAACAGTTTTCAACTCAAAACTTTATTCTAGGTGATGTTACATTTTCACATAGGACCCCTTGTTCGAAAGGAGCTTCTGAACTCTCTCGTCCATTGAATTTGTCAGGTTTTGGATGGTTTCTGCTTCAATTGTTTTGCATGAGGACAGAATACCCTCCCAGAGCTGTTGCTTAGATGTGAACTGCCTCCCGCCATCATAGACACTCCTTTTAATGATGCTCCAAAGGTTCTGAATGGGGTAGAGGTCAGGGGAGCATGGGGGTCACACCATAAGTTTGTCCCCTTTTATGCCCATATCAGCCAGAGATGCAGATGTTTTATGTGCAGCATGAGATGGTGCATTATCATGCAGAAAAATGATCTTGCTGTGAAATACACGGTTCTTCTTCTTGAACCATGGCAGGAAGTGCTGTTTGAGAAAATCCACATACATTATGGAGTTCATGTTTAGCGCCTTCAGGGATCCTAAAGGGGCCGACAATCTCTCTCCCCATGATTCCAGCCCAAAACATTACTCCACCTCCTCCTTGTTGGCGCTGTAGCCGTGTTTGCGTGGGGTGTCCATCAACCAGCCATCCTCCACTCCATTCATCTGGACCATCGAGCGCTGCACGGCACTCATCCGTGAACAAAACAGTTTTGAAATCAGTCTTCATGTAATGTTTGGCCCACTGGAGCCGTTTCTGCTTGTGTGAAGTGGATAGAGGAGGTCGACAGGATGGCGTATGCACAGCTGCAAACCTCTGAAGGACCCTGCATCTTGTTGTTTGGGGGACGTTGGAGGCACAAGCAGCTTCAAAAACTTGTCTGCTGCTATGACAAGGCTTTTTTGCCGCTGCTCTTTCAACCTGACGTAATTGCCTGTAGGAAAGAGTCCTCAATTTGCCCTTATCAGCACGCACACGTGTGTACTGTGAATCAGCTACATACTTCTTGATTGCCAAGACACTTCATCCTGATCATCGCACAATGTTGATTGTAGTCATGCCTTGACCTAAACACTCCACAATTTGTTGCTTCTCAGCAGCCGACACATCCTTTTTCTTTCCCATTTTGGCAGAAAATGTAGGCTGCTTAATAATGTGAGAGAGCCTTCTTAAGTAGTCTTGCCTTTCATTGGACACACCTGCCAAACTAATTAGCACAGGTGTCTGCAATTGCTTACAGTGATATAAAGAGCCCTGACACACATTACCATCAATGAGTTTAACTGACAAACAAACAAATTCTTCCCTTATCACTCCTAAACACTTTTTGCATAATAATTTGGAACGCGGTGTACATGTGCTTTTCCACAAAACACCAGTGGTTCACGTAGTGAATCTTACAGTTCTAACTTGCCAACCGTGGTCTGTATGGAATTGTTCAATAAAGGGCCCAAAATTAAGATAACATAGATGGGAGAGGTCTCTATGAATAGGAATTCCTAAGTATTTGATACCCTGTGAGGGCCAGGCAAAGGGAAGTTGGACTGGATGGAATCCTATATGGATTTAGGGAGGGAGACATCGAGGGCCTCAGACTTCGCTGCATTGATTTTAAAATTTTACCATGTAACAAAGTGATCTATTTCAGCCATAACAGCAGGGATGGATATATGTGATTGAGTGATATATACTAGGACATCATCAGCAAATAGAGAGCACTTGTACTCGGTGCCTCCCACCTCAATCCACCTAATATTGGGGTTATGGCGAATTGATGAGAGCAGGTGCTCCGTCACTAGGATGTATAAGAGAGGGGACAGAGGACATCCCTGCCTTGTCCCATTGGTGATTGTGAAAGGTGATGAAAATGTTCTGATACACCCCCTGGGCCTTGGGACACCCGGAGCCGGACCCTTTTTGGTGGATGCTGGTGGTTGTAGTCTTCGTGGAGGCGACCCGGTTCCGTGGCTCAGGGCGATCAAACCAGTGGCGAAACTATTTATGTGGTTTTGATGTTTAAATGTCCGACTACGCCACCCGTGGATTGCGGTCAGAGTGAACCGCCGCTACAGGGCAGACCGCTAAGGCTGGTGTTGTGGGTGCAGAAGAGCGTAGCATAACTCCCCACGGGAGGAGTATAGCCTCAGGGCAGTGTATGCGGAGGATGGGGGTGATGGTGCAGGGCAGCAGCAGTAACGACACGGAGTCAGTGATGCAGTTCAGGGCCTTTACTCACAGTTCTTATTATCCAGACCACGTCTGCAGGTAACGGCTGCCCACGTCGTACTGTGCTCACCAGGTGAGGGGCTCAGACAACTCCCAGATAACTTTGGAGCGCTTCACAGGACCCCCTTTGTGTGTCCTTTGTCTGGCCTTTCTTACCAACACTTCTGTCCGGCTGCCTCGGGCCTCCTCTTGGTAAACTTGGCGCCAGTTTCCCTGACCCTATGTGGTGCCTTCCTAGCGGGTGGAGCAAGGGGCTGCGCCACATAAAATGTCAGAGCCTCCGGTTTCTAGCTGAGGGTCGTTTCCTGCCTCCACTAGTTCGGGGACCGGTCTCCCCCTTTGGCCTGACCCCTCCACGCAGGTGGATTCGGGCGTGCGGTGGCGACTCGCCCGTCCGCACCCCTGGGATCCCTTCATTCCTCGTTCCTGGAGCCTTCTCCGCTCCTCTTCCTTCCTTCTCCCTCTTGCAGGCCTGGGCCTCTGTTACTAGGCCCGCCTCCGGAGCAGAGCTCATGCAGAGCCCCTGCTCCCTGCCACTTCTGCTCAGACTTCTCTGCACTGAACTAAGATGGTGCCCACCTTTTATACTTCCTTCTCAATGCACCCAGGAACTGCTTCCTCCCTGCTCCTGCACTGCAGGGTTCCCCTTCCTCAGTGTTCCCTCCCCCCACTCCAGCCAGGGACAGGGACTGTCGTGCCCATCTCAGGGGCATATTGGTCGCCCTGCCCCACGGCAATGTGGTGTAATGCATGCAGGAGTCGGGTCCTGATCCACACTCCATCCTTATCTGAGAGTGAGATATCACACCTCTGGGTGAGGTGCAATACGTCTGTAGCAACCGAGCCCTCGGTGCTACAGTTCCATTTATCTTCAGCCTAGGTGACGTATTGTGATACAGGGCCGTGATTTTGGCTATAAAAGGGTCCCCTAGACCCCTACCCCAAGCTTTTTAAGAGAATCATATATGGCGTGCCAGGAGACTCTATGGAATGCTTTCTCAGCATCCAACGAGAGTATCTACTTACAAATTTTTAACTGCATCTAGCCCAGGAAATACTTTGTGCCTAGTAGCAGTGTCTGCTAGTCAGCGGATTATCCCGGCTGTTAAGCAAGCTACACCACCTGTAGTTTGGACACTTAATTTTTTCAAAGGAAATGCTTCGGGACCACGGGATACTCAGTGAAGAGCATCAGGAGGCACCCCAAGGCATAGGGGCTGGGACTGGCAGTAGGATGCCTTGCGGTGGACAGCCGAGCTCGATCCTTATAAAAGCTTTTTAACTGCAGCAGCTTTAGTGGACGCTACTGGAGCTGGAATTACGCGGCTGCTGGCATGAGACTTGCCCTCCAATAGATCCTTGTAAATGGATTTAAAGTGTATTCATTCAAATTAGAGGGACAATTTAAATTAAAAAGCTTAGAGCTGCCTCCACCACAGGGGGGCTCTCTCGACCCACCAGCGGACAGGCACCAGTATTGGGAGAGGGGGGCTGGCCGTCAGGGTTCACCGCGGCTCTGGCACAAACCCGGCGACACGGAGGTGGCACGGGCAGGAGCGGACTGGCCGTCTCGGCTTCTCACTTTTTGGATTTTAGAAGGGCATGACATGCCTATATCTGTGTCTCCCCCTCCTTTTACTCCTCCACCTCTTTTCTTTTCGCATGACTATATGTACTTGTCACTTTTCCATGTGTTAGTTGTGTCTTCTGAGCAGTTTGTCAGCTTTTGGACACCTTTGAAGGTGTTTTCTATGTGTTTCTATGTGTTTTTGTTTGCCTGCCATTGGTTTTAACGGTGTTCGAAGGTGTTCGACGAACAGTTCGACGAACAGTTCGGCGAACACACGGGTGTTCCACGAACCGAACCGAACTCGAACACTACGGGGGTGGCTCAACACTAATCTTTACCCCTTCAGGGATCCTAAAGGGGCCGACAATCTCTCTCCCCATGATTCCAGCCCAAAACATTACTCCACCTCCTCCTTGTTGGCGCTGTAGCCGTGTTTGTATGGGGTGTCCATCAACCAGCCATCCTCCACTCCATCCATCTGGACCATCGAGCGTTGCACGGCACTCATCGGTGAACAAAACAGTTTTGAAGTCAGTCATCACGTATTGTTTGGCCCACTGGAGCCGATTCTGCTTGTGTACAGTGGATAGAGGAGGTCGACAGGATGGCTTACGCACAGCTGCAAACCTCTGAAGGACCCTGCATCTTGTTGTTCGGGGGACGTTGGAGGCACCAGCAGCTTCAAAAACTTGTCTGCTGCTATGACAAGGCTTTTTTGCCGCTGCTCTTTTAACCTGATGTAATTGTCTGTAGGAAAGAGTCCTCAATTTTCCCTTATCAGCACGCACACGTGTGTACTGTGAATCAGCTACATACTTCTTGATTGTGCGATGATCAGAATGAAGTGTCTTGGCAATGTTGATTGTAGTCATGCCTTGACCTAAACACTCCACAATTTGTTGCTTCTCAGCAGCCGAAACATCCTTTTTCTTTCCCATTTTGGCAGAAAATGTAGGCTGCTTAATAATGTGGGACAGCCTTCTTAA
The DNA here is from genome assembly GCF_046119375.1 of Phyllobates terribilis. Taxonomy (NCBI): domain Eukaryota; kingdom Metazoa; phylum Chordata; class Amphibia; order Anura; family Dendrobatidae; genus Phyllobates; species Phyllobates terribilis. The sequence continues at coordinate 14,266,013 of NW_027362769.1, read as the reverse complement.
GTAGTCTTGCCTTTCATTGGACACACCTGCCAAACTAATTAGCACAGGTGTCTGCATTTGCTCACAGTGATATAAAGAGCCCTGACACACATCACCATCAATGAGTTTAACTGACAAACAAAAAAAATCTTACCTTATCACTCCTAAACACTTTTTGCATAATAATTTGGAACACAGTGTACATGTGCTTTTCCACAAAACACCAGTGGTTCACGTAGTGAATCTTACAGTTCTAACTTGCCAACTGTGGTCTGTATGGAGTTGTTCAATAAAGGGCCCAAAATTAAGATAACATAGATGGGAGAGGTCTCTATGAATACTAATCCCTAAGTATTTGATACCCTGTGAGGGCAAGGCAAAGGGAAAGTTGGACTGGATGGAATCCTGTATGGATTTGGGGAGGGAGACATCGAGGGCCTCTGACTTCGCTGCATTGATTTTAAAATTTGACCATGTAACAAAGTTATCTATTTCAGCCATAACAGCAGGGATGGATATATGTGATTGAGTGATATATACTAGGACATCATCTGCAAATGCAGAGCACTTGTTCTCGGTGCCTCCCACCTCAATCCACCTAATATTGGGGTTATGGCGAATTGATGAGAGCTTGTGCTCCATCACTAGGATGTATAAGAGAGGGGAGAGAGGACATCTCTGCCTTGTCCCATAGGTGATTATGAAAGGTGATGAAAATGTTCCATTTATCTTCAGCCTAGGTGACGTATTGCGATACAGGGCCGTGATTTTGGCTATAAAACGGTCCCCTAGACCCCTACCCCAAGCTTTTTAAGAGAATAATATATGGCGTGCCCGGAGACTCTATGGAATGCTTTCTCAGCATCCAACGAGAGTATCTAATTACTAATTTTTAACTGCATCTAGCCCAGGAAATACTTTGTGCCTAGTAGCAGTGTCTGCTAGTCAGCGGATTATACCAGCTATTAAGCAAGCTACACTACCTGTAGTTTGGACACTTAATTATTTCAAAGAAAATGGTTCGGGCCCCCGGGACACTCAGTGAAGAGCATCGGGGAGGCACCCCAAGGCACAGGGGCTGGGACTGGCGGTAGGACGCCTTGCGGTGGACCGCCAAGCTCGATCCTTATAAAATCTTTTTTACTGCAGCAGCTTTAGTGGACGCTACTGGAGCTGGAATTACGCGGCTGCTGGCATGAGACTTGCCCTCCAATAGGTCCTTGTAAAAGGATTTAAAGTGTACTCATTCAAATTAGAGAGGCAATTTAAATTAAAAAGATTAGACCTGCCTCCACCACAGGGGGGCTCGCTCGACCCACCAGCGGACAGGCACCAGTATTGGGAGAGGGGGGCTGGCCGTCAGGGTCCACCGCGGCTCAGGCACAAACCCAGCGACACGGAGGTCGCACGGATAGGAACAGATTGGCCGTGTCGGCTTCGCACTATTTTGGTTTTAGAAGGGCATGACATGCCTATATCTGTGTCTCTCCCTCCTTTTACTCCTCCACCTCTTTTCTTTTCGCATGACTATATGTACTTGTCACTTTTCCATGTGTTAGTTGTGTCTTCTGAGCAGTTTGTCAGCTTTTGGACACCTTTGAAGGTGTTTTCTATGTGTTTCTATGTGTTTTTGTTTGCCTGCCATTGGTTTTAACGGTGTTCGACGGTGTTCAACGAACAGTTCTACGAACAGTTCGGCGAACATACGGGTGTTCCACGAACCGAACCGAACTCGAACACTACGGGGGTGGCTCAACACTACTCTCAAATTCTCTGCACACAGTGCAAAGCCTGCTGAAAAAAATTACAAGCAGGGTCATCCATATACCCTTGAAGGCACCAACTGTAGTTCCTCATTCAAATATTAAGAAAGTGTAGTTGTGGTACTCATACACTCATAATAAAGGCTCTGCGCACAGTGCAAAGCCAGAAAATATTATAAGGAGGGTCATCCTGTCATCCATAGACCTTGGTTGAGAAAGAAAGCTTGCCCCCTGCCGCTAGCATTGTCTAATGGGAATTTTTCCAACATATCTCCCTATATACACTATGAGCCCTCACATAGCTTCCTACATACAGTATGAGACCGCACATAGCTCCCTTCTCTGATCGACTGTCGGTTTCAGCTCAGAGAATAGTCGAATCCCACTCTGGGGGGCCGCAAAATGCAGCTGCTTGGGAGACACCTCAGAACACCGCATCAGGTGGCCTAAAGGCACCCCCTGACAGCTGTACCCAGGTCAAATGCCCCCCTACTTCCCCTAGGTACGGCCCTTTATACTCTATATGAGAATATATGACTGGTGTATGATATGCTGTGATACAGACATCAGATGTCATGCAATATACACATTGTTAGATACCATTTGATGTCTGTACCACAGTATATCATACACTAGTCCAGGGGTCTCAAACTCAGCTGGGCATATGGGCCGCACACGGAAAAACATTTAATTTGGGGGGCAGCATTATTTCCGTGACAAAGTGACATTTTTAGTGATACCATTTTATTTTCTATACACCTTTTGAACTGGTCCTCATCTTGTAGACATGGTCTTCCCTCCAGGTCCCCCATATTGCAGACATGGTCTTCCCTCCAGGACCCCATATTGCAGACATGGTCTCCCTGCCAGGTCCCCCATATTGCAGACATGGTCCCCCATCCAGGTCCCCCATATTGCAGACATAGTTTTCATATTGCAGACATGGTCCCCATATTGCAGACATGGTCCCCCATCCAGGACCCCAATATTGCAGACATGGTCCCCCATCCAGGTCCCCCATCCAGGTCCCCCATATTGCAGACATGGTCCCCCATCCTGGTCCTTATGTTGCAGACATGTCCCCCATCCAGGTCCCCCCCCATACTGCGCACAGGGTCCCTTTCCCCTCCATACTGCGTTCAGGGTTCCCGTCCCCCCTCCATACTGCGCTCATGGTCCCCGCCCCCCCATACTGCGCTCAGGGTGCCCGTCCCCCCCATACTGCGCTCAGGGTTCCTGTCCCCCCATAATGCGCTCAGGGTCCCCGTCCCCCCATACTGCGCTCAGGGTCCCTATCCTCCCCCATACTGCGCTCAGGGTGCCCGTCCCCCCCATAATGCGCTCAGGGTTCCCGTCTGGGACGCAGAGGTCAGCTTCTGGCCTCTGATAGGCCAACGGCTGACACTGGTATTGCTGTGAAGAGAGCCGATCTCTGCGCGGCAATACACTGCATTACAGCGATGATGTCGGCGGCTACTGGAGAGAGTCGCGATAGTTACGGGGTATATGCCTGCGTATATGTAGTGGATGCATAGCATGCAAAGTCATGTTGCAAAGGAAGGAATTTACGAGCAATGTCACCAGTGAGACCTTTGTTATAAAACATTTCATAAACTGTAGGTCCAAGGGGATAGTGTATAAGGCCACGTGTGTGTGCTGTCTGGAATATGTAGGGAAAACAAAGAGAGAACTGAGGAGGAGGGTAGGCGAACATCAACGAGATATTGCCCTGAAAAGGTACACCCCCTTAGCTAGGCATGTTAATAATGCACATTCAGGTTGTGTGGATGTGGTTCGGTTTTTGGGAATTGATAAGATAATTGCGCCACCGAGGGGGGGGGGGGGGGATTGGGACAAATTGATTCTCCAGAGAGAGACCAAGTGGATCTATAAGTTACAAACAATGACTCCACATGGTCTGAATGAACAATTATCCTTCAGCTCTTTTCTTTGAATGTAGGGTGTAATAGGGATAGGAGTGTAGGGAGAGACGCCGAGGAGTAGGCGCGCCAATTGCACAGGTGTTTAGGGTGCCAACCTCCACTGACAGGCAGGGATAATTTTGCTAGCATCTTACTAGGGAACGCTAGTTTCTCTCTCTCTCCTTTCCTTAGATGTGGTCCCTGCCCTTGTCTCCCCTGTCCTGGTTTTCCGGCCTTTGATGCATCCTTTCTTTTGGACATGATGTGTGCTCATGATTGTATTGCCTCTTGACCGCTGATCTGTTTTGTCTTGTGATGACTTTCAGCCATTGACACCTTTGGGGACCAGGTAGCGCTGTTTATACTGTGCTGCATATGGTATGGAGCTGTTTCCTGGATGGGCATATTTGCAAGGAAACACCCCCTGGTTGGAGTAAGGATGGGTACCACAGGTGAATTGTGCCGGGTTCCCACCCCTCCCATCGTGTGGGCAGTACTTTTCACACACGATGTGGCCACTCCTTCTCTACGCACCATCTGGTTGCGCGCGCCTATTGACGCGCGCACCGGATGTAGCGTTTGCGTGTCACGGCCAGCACTTGCATTCCACATACGGGATGTGACGTAGTTGGAACTGGAAGTGACGCGCCCGCTTCACTAGGGAGCGCGGGCAGATATAAAAATGATGACAGGATCACCTGTAAAGTGTGCCGCCTGTGATAGGCTTGACAACAGACACCCCTTTCTCCCCTGATGAGCGACTGAGGTGATGAAACGCGTTGGGAGCAGTGTAATAGATGTGGATGGTGGTCGCAGAGGTATCAATGCCCCACTCTAGTGAGCTGTCCTGCTAATGAAGCGTGAACCGACAACGGGCATGGTGAGGCTGTTCCAATATTGTACTAAGTTTGAACCCTCACGCAAAATCATTGGTTGTCAGAGATGTTGCACGCTTATTGGGATGTGGTATTGACAGCTCTCTTATTTTGCTGGCCATTGTCTTGTTAAGTATACAGGTGGGGTACATTTGTTGATGATGCCATATATACTACTGTTTATAACAAGTACATATTTATGATAGGTAGCTTGGTGTTACTACCATTGGCAGGCACGAATTGGATTTTAGGTCCTAGGGACGTTTTATATCTTTTTTTACCTACGTATTTAATAAAGGTTATGTTTTAACCTCTTTCACTACTTCATTTGCTTTCTATTATCTATACCAAGTTGTGAGCTGTTTTGAAAAAAAACCTTTTTTTTGCTGCTGTGTATAATACAATAGTGGCATAAATAAATAGAGGCATATGAAAGAATTATACAAACTCAGATGTAACATAAAATAGAATCTATTCTTATATTACAGATTGATATACATATTAATTATACTGTATATAAGGAATAATGTGGAACTGTCAAGCCATCTTTGACATTCTATCCTAAACGTAGAGGGATATATTAGATTATAGAATGCAAAACCATCTGCCGTAGTGGATTTGAGCTTGAATATTTTAAATGTATTAATAAAATATATTTTTTAAGAAATATTTTTTTCCCACCTTCATCAGTGATTGGGGACAATATATTTAATAGTTTCATTGAATTGAAAGATCCACCTGGCTGTATTCAGAATGGTTCAAAAAGTATCCAAATTAATTAAGTGAAGACCTTTCAATAGAGCGTTTTAGTTAAAATAATATTTGATAATAAGCTTTGTATTATTGTCCTGTGAAATGTAAAGTTCAAGTCAATATTATTCTTGGATAAAGCTCTACTTTTGTGCAGAAGCCTAATTTCTTAATATTCTGTAAATATATTTCTGTACAAATCTTGTATTGCTTCTTAGCCATGATGTTTCCAATTATTAATCCCTTCACCCCCAAGCCCGTTTTCACCTTCATGAACAGGCCAAATTTTTAAATGATTTTATGAAGAAATAACTCTGGAATGCTTCAACAGATTGCACTAATTCTGAAAATGTATTTTTGTGACCTATTCTACTTCATGATAGTGGCAAAATTTGTTCAATACTTGTTTGTTTATTTGTGAAAAAAATGGAAATTTGGAGAAAATTTAGCAATTTTCAAACTTTATTTTTTATGCCCTGAAATCAGTGCGTTAAGTCTAGAGATGAGCGGTGTTCGACTCGAACTGTTCGCCAATCTCAAATTCGAGCTGTTTTGAGCGGTGTCCGAGCCGTTCGGCGAACACGAACGATTTGAAAAAAATCCGGCTGTTCGAGGTTATGTTCGATAACTGTTCGTGCACCAAAATCATAACTGGATTTTTTCACAGTAATGCTGATAATAAATGTTAATACGTAGTTTGAGTGTACAGTGGGGCGGGGGGAGGGGCAGGGGTTGGATCTCTGCAGAAATAATGAAGATCTCCATTTATTTTTCTCTTTCCCGCATTTACAGTGGGGAAGTGCAATCTGTCAGCCTATCAGCAGCGCACACACGGAGCGAAGTGCTTTTTTTCACACAAGCAAGGGCATGTGTCATTGGCTGTGTAAGTCACATGTCCTTGCCCTATAAGACCCAGCCATTTTCCCCGTCGCCACTATTTTCTCACTGCTGCAGCTGCGTGTTAGACGGCACCGCTGTTGCTGTGTGCACTATACTTTCAGTGTTAATTTCAAGACAATTTTCTCAGAAATATACAGATAACTTAGGAGTAGGGAATAGTTGTGATTGCAGTCCTTTTGAGGACTAGGTTCCAGCATTTCCTACGACTTTTAGCAGGCAGGTCTGTGCTCTTAATTAGACAGCTTGGGAGTAGGGACTAGTTGTAATTGCAGTCCTTTTGAGGACTAGGTTACAGCATTTCCTAGGACATTTTGCCAGGCAGGTCTGTGCCAGTGCTGTGCAAGTGTTTTTCACAGCATTTGGCTAAATCTAGCTAAGCAAATCCTTTTTGGCCTCTTGCAGTGTGTGTTAGTCAGTGGAGTAGCGTATCTGTGTTGCAAGCTACACCACCTGTGTATAGAATACAATTTTTTTTACTGCACCTAGCCAAGTAAAACCTTTTGGGCATAGCATCATTCTATTAGGCCATCTATACTAAGCTCCACCAGCTTGCAAATTACAAATAATTTTTATCTTCATCTAGCTTGGAAAATAATTTTGGGCTTGTAGCAGTGTGTGGGACGTATTCTATTAGTCCATCTATACTAAGCTCCACCAGCTTGCAAATTCCAAATAATTTTTAGCTGCATCTTGTCTGGAAAATAATTTTGGGCATAGTAGCAGTGTGTGGTACTCATTCTATTAGGCCATCTATACTAAGCTCCACCAGCTTGCAAATTACAAATAATTTTTAGCTGCATCTTGTCTGGAAAATAATTTTGGGCATAGTTGCAGTGTGTGGTACTCATTCTGTTAGGCCATCTATACTAAGCTCCACCAGCTTGAAAATGACAAATAATTTTTATTTGCATCTAGCTTGGAAAATAATTTTGGGCTTGTAGCAGTGTGTGGGACTCATTCTATTAGGCCATCTATAATAAGCTCCACCAGCTTGCAAATTACAAATAATTTTTATCTGCATCTAGCTCGGAAAATAATTTTGGGCTTGTAGCAGTGTGTGGGACTTATTCTATTAGTCCATCTATACTAAGCTCCTCCAGCTTACAAATTACAAATATTATTTAGCTGCACCTAGCTCGGAAAACAATTTTGGGCATAGTAGCAGTGTGTGGTACTCATTCTATTAGGCCATCTATACTAAGCTCCACCAGCTTGCAAATTACAAATAATTTTTAGCTGCATCTTGTCTGGAAAATAATTTTGGGTATAGTAGCAGTGTGTGGTACTCATTCTATTAGGCCATCTATACTAAGCTCCACCAGCTTTCAAATTACTAATAATTTTTAGCTGCATCTTGTCTGGAAAATAATTTTGGGCATAGTAGCAGTGTGTGGTACTCATTCTGTTAGGCAATCTATACTAAGCTCCATCAGCTTGCAAATTACAAATAATTTTTAGCTGCATCTTGTCTGGAAAATAATTTTGGGCATAGTAGCAGTGTGTGATACTCATTCTATTAGGCCATCTATACTAAGCTCCACCAGCTTTCAAATTACTAATAATTTTTAGCTGCATCTTGTCTGGAAAATAATTTTGGGCATAGTAGCAGTGTGTGGTACTCATTCTATTAGGCCATCTATACTAAGCTCCACCAGCTTGCAAATTACTAATAATTTTTTGCTGCATCTTGTCTGGAAAATAATTTTGGGCATAGTAGCAGTGTGTGGTACTCATTCTATTAGGCCATCTATACTAAGCTCCACCAGCTTGCAAATTACAAATAATTTTTAGCTGCATCTTGTCTGGAAAATAATTTTGGGCATAGTAGCAGTGTGTGGTACTCATTCTATTAGGCCATCTATACTAAGCTCCACCAGCTTGCAAATTACAAATAATTTTTAGCTGCATCTTGTCTGGAAAATAATTTTGGGCATAGTAGCAGTGTGTGGTACTCATTCTATTAGGCCATCTATACTAAGCTCCACCAGCTTGCAAATCACTAATAATCTTTAGCTGCATCTTGCCTGGAAAATAATTTTGGGCATAGTAGTAGTGTGTGGTACTCATTGTATTAGGCCATCTATACCAAGCTCCACCAGCTTTGAAATTAATAATAATTTTTAGCTGCATCTAGCCCAGAAAAAAATTTTCTTCTCAATAGTGGTAGCAATAGAAATATGGGGCGCTTCATAACAAAAAACACCAGCCTAGCGCACTGCATTAATAAGATGGCATCATCGTCTCTCCCAGTGCTAGGCCTACTACTGCGGCTAGCATTCCTGTGCCTAAAACACAATGTATGGGTCCGCTCTAGCCACGTTGCTGAGGGGTCTAAAGCTGCTGCTAACGTTTTATCACAATTAAATTGGCAGATTTTCACAGAGCTCCTCCCCAACGCCCACCCATAGGGCAACAGTTGCCCACCCTCCCTATGGGATCTAGTGGCGAATAGTTGATGCCAATAATCAGAGTGTCAGTTGCCCCATCGACGTGGCAAGCATACGGTAAGGTATGGGAAGAGTGGACACGGCTAGTAGCAGGCAGACGGGTTGACCAATGTGAACAAGCCAGATTACAAGTCATCATAGAATTTCTCCACCAGCTAATGATGAGGGGCATATCAGGGGCGTCAGCTCAGAGGTGTTTGACCAGAGTAGCATTTCACTTCCAACTACTGAATTGGGGAGATGTGACAAAGATTCATCATCAGTAGTGTTGAGCCACCCCCGTAGTGTTCGAGTTCGGTTCGGTTCGTCGAACACCCGTGTGTTCGACGAACTGTTCGTCGAACTGTTCGTCGAACACCTTCGAACACCGTTAAAACCAATGGCAGGCAAACAAAAACACATAGAAACACATAGAAAACACCTTCAAAGGTGTCCAAAAGCTGACAAACTGCTCAGAAGACACAACTAACACATGGAAAAATGACTAGTACATATAGTCATGCGAAAAGAAAAGAGGTGGAGGAGTAAAAGGAGGGGGAGACACAGATATAGGCATGTCATGCCCTTCTAAAATCCAAAAAGTGAGAAGCCGACACGTTCAGTCCGCTCCTGCCCGTGCCACCTCCGCGTCGCCGGGTTTGTGCCAGAGCCGCGGTGAACCCTGACGGCCAGCTCCCCTCTCCCAATACTGGTGGCTGTCCGCTGGTGGGTCGAGCGAGCCCCCCTGTGGTGGAGGCAGCTCTAAGCTTTTTAATTTAAATTGTCTCTCTAATTTGAATGAATACACTTTAAATCCTTTTACAAGGATCTATTGGAGGGCAAGTCTCATGCCAGCAGCCGCGTAATTCCAGCTCCAGTAGCGTCCACTAAAGCTGCTGCAGTTAAAAAGCTTTTATAAGGATCGAGCTCGGCTGTCCACCGCAAGGCATCCTACTGCCAGTCCCAGCCCCTATGCCTTGGGGTGCCTCCTGATGCTCTTCACTGAGTATCCCGTGGTCCCGAAGCATTTCCTTTGAAAAAATTAAGTGTCCAAACTACAGGTGGTGTAGCTTGCTTAACAGCCGGGATAATCCGCTGACTAGCAGACACTGCTACTAGGCACAAAGTATTTCCTGGGCTAGATGCAGTTAAAAATTTGTAATTAGATACTCTCGTTGGATGCTGAGAAAGCATTCCATAGAGTCTCCTGGCACGCCATATATGATTCTCTTAAAAAGCTTGGGGTAGGGGTCTAGGGGACCCTTTTATAGCCAAAATCACGGCCCTGTATCGCAATACGTCACCTAGGCTGAAGATAAATGGAACTGTAGCACCCTGAGGGCTCGGTTGCTACAGAGGTATTGCACCTCACCCAGAGGTGTGATATCTCACTCTCAGGTAAGGATGTAGTGTGGATCAGGACCCGACACCTGCATGCATTACACCACATTGCCGTGGGGCAGGGCAACCAATATGCCCCTGAGATGGGCACGACAGTCCCTGTCCCTGGCTGGAGTGGGGGGAGGGAACACTGAGGAAGGGGAACCCTGTAGTGCAGGAGCAGGGAGGAAGCAGTTCCTGGGTGCATTGAGAAGGGAGTATAAAAGGTGGGCACCATCTTAGTTCAGTGCAGAGAAGTCTGAGCAGAAGTGGCAGGGAGCAGGGGCTCTGCATGAGCTCTGCTCCGGAGGCGGGCCTAGTAACAGAGGCCCAGGCCTGGAAGAGGGAGAAGGAAAGAAGAGGAGCGGAGAAGGCTCCAGGAACGAGGAACGAAGGGATCCCAGGGGTGCGGACGGGCGAGTCGCTACCGCACGCCCGAATCCACCTGCATGGAGGGATCAGGCCAAAGGGGGAGACCGGTCCCCGAAACTAGTGGAGGCAGGAAACGACCCTCAGCTAGAAACAGGAGGCTGTGACATTTTTTGTGGCGCAGCCCCTCGCTACACCCGCTAGGAAGGCACCACATAGGGTCAGGGAAACTGGCGCCAAGTTTACCAAGAGGAGGCCCGAGGCAGCCGGACAGAAGGGTTGGTAAGAAAGGCCAGACAAAGGACACACAAAGGGGGTCCTGTGAAGCGCTCCAAAGTTATCTGGGAGTTGTCTGAGCCCCTCACCTGGTGAGCACAGTACGACGTGGGCAGCCTTTACCTGCAGACGTGGTCTGGATAATAAGAACTGTGAGTAAAGGCCCTGGACTGCATCACTGACTCCGTGTCGTTACTGCTGCTGCCCTGCACCATCACCCCCATCCTCCGCATACACTGCCCTGAGGCTATACTCCTCCCGTGGGGAGTTATGCTACGCTCTGCTGCACCCACAACACCAGCCTCAGCGGTCTACCCTGGAGCGGCGGTTCACTCTGACCGCAATCCACGGGTGGCGTAGTCAGACATTTAAACATCAAAACCACATAAATAGTTCCGCCACTGGTTTGACCGCCCTGAGCCACGGAACCGGGTCGCCGCCACGGAGACTACAACCACCAGCATCCACCAAAAAGGGTCCGGCTCCGGGTGTCCCAAGGCCCAGGGGGCGCGTCAGAACATTTTCATCACCTTTCACAATCACCAATGGGACAAGGCAGGGATGTTCTCTGTCCCCTCTCTTATACATCCTAGTGACGGAGCACCTGCTCTCATCAATTCGCCATAACCCCAATATTAGGTGGATTGAGGTGGGAGGCACCGAGTACAAGTGCTCTCTATTTGCTGATGATGTCCTAGTATATATCACTCAATCACATATATCCATCCATGCTGTTATGGCTGAAATAGATCACTTTGTTACATGGTCAAATTTTAAAATCAATGCAGCGAAGTCTGAGGCCCTCGATGTCTCCCTCCCCAAATCCATATAGGATTCCATCCAGTCCAACTTTCCCTTTGCCTGGCCCTCACAGGGTATCAAATACTTAGGAATTCCTATTCATAGAGACCTCTCCCATCTATGTTATCTTAATTTTGGGCCCTGTATTGAACAACTCCATACAGACCACGGTTGGCAAGTTAGAACTGTAAGATTCACTACGTGAACCACTGGTGTTTTGTGGAAAAGCACATGTACACTGTGTTCCAAATTATTATGCAAAAAGTGTTTAGGAGTGATAAGGGAAGAATTTGTTTGTTTGTCAGTTAAACTCATTGATGGTGATGTGTGTCAGGGCTCTTTATATCACTGTAAGCAATTGCAGACACCTGTGCTAATTAGTTTGGCAGGTGTGTCCAATGAAAGGCAAGACTACTTAAGAAGGCTGTCTCACATTATTAAGCAGCCTACATTTTCTGCCAAAATGGGAAAGAAAAAGGATGTGTCGGCTGCTGAGAAGCAACAAATTGTGGAGTGTTTAGGTCAAGGCATGACTACAATCAACATTGTGCGATGATCAGGATGAAGTGTCTTGGCAATCAAGAAGTATGTAGCTGATACACAGTACACACGTGTGCGTGCTGATAAGGGCAAATTGAGGACTCTTTCCTACAGGCAATTACGTCAGGTTGAAAGAGCAGCGGCAAAAAAGCCTTGTCATAGCAGCAGACAAGTTTTTGAAGCTGCTGGTGCCTCCAACGTCCCCCGAACAACAAGATGCAGGGTCCTTCAGAGGTTTGCAGCTGTGCATACGCCATCCTGTCGACCTCCTCTATCCACTTCACACAAGCAGAAACGGCTCCAGTGGGCAAAACATTACATGAAGACTGATTTCAAAACTGTTTTGTTCACGGATGAGTGCCGTGCAGCGCTCGATGGTCCAGATGGATGGAGTGGAGGATGGCTGGTTGATGGACACCCCACGCAAACACTGCTACAGTGTCAACAAGGAGGAGGTGGAGTAATGTTTTGGGCTGGAATCATGGGGAGAGAGATTGTCGGCCCCTTTAGGATCCCTAAAGGTGCTAAAGATGAACTCCATAATGTATGTGGATTTTCTCAAACAGCACTTCCTGCCATGGTTCAAGAAGAAGAACCGTGTATTTCACAGCAAGATCATTTTTTTGCATGATAATGCACCATCTCATGCAGCACATAAAACATCTGCATCTCTGGCTGATATGGGCATAAAAGGGGACAAACTTATGGTGTGACCCCCTGCTCCCCTGACCTCTACCCCATTCAGAACCTTTGGAGCATCATTAAAAGGAGTGTCTATGATGGCGGGAGGCAGTTCACATCTAAGCAACAGCTCTGGGAGGGTATTCTGTCCTCATGCAAAACAATTGAAGCAGAAACCATCCAAAACCTGACAAATTCAATGGACGAGAGAGTTCAGAAGCTCCTTTCGAACAAGGGGTCCTATGTGAAAATGTAACATCACCTAGAATAAAGTTTTGAGTTGAAAACTGTTTGATTTCAGTTTCTAACAACCTACTAATGCTTATAATTTCAAAAATGACCATTTTTTGGTCTTTATTAAAATGAAAAGGTTGATCGAAAAGTTTGGGGGATCTAAGAGTGTGGCAACCCAGTAGTCATGATTACTTTGAATTCTGACAATATGAGGGTCATGCTGCAGGTAGTGCAGCAAGAAGGCACTTATGTGTCTTGCGCATCTCGGAGCCCCAAAATTATTTTCCGGGCTAGATGCAGCTAAAAATTATTATTAATTTTAAATCTGGTGAAGCTTTAGTATAGATGGCCTAATAGGATCAGTGCTGCACACTGCTACAAAGCCCAAATTATTTTCCAGTCAAGATACAGATAAACATGATTAGTAATTTTAAATCTGGTGGAGCTTATTATAGATGGCCTAATAGAATCAGTGCTGCACACTGCTACAAAGCCCAAATTATTTTCCAGCCAAGATACAGATAAACATGATTAGTAATTTGAAAGCTTAAAACGGTTGGTAGGGTGATTTTAACCAATCATCAAGCTTTTACTCTCCCCAGGATGACACAGGGGTAGAAAAGTCGTTTCGGATCCATGATTTGTTCATCTTTATGAACGTGAGTCTGTCTACATTATCAGTGGAGAGCCGCGTGCGCTTATCTGTCAGCACACCACCAGCAGCTCTGAACACACGCTCAGACAGAACGCTGGCTGCGGGGCATGACCAGATCTCCAAGGCGTAAGTGGCTAGCTCCGGCCATTTATCCAGATTGGAAGCCCAAAATGAGCAAGGGTCCAGTGACACAGTCATGGCTTCAATGTTTACTTGGAGATACTCCTGTACCATCGTCTCTAGGCGTTGACTATGTATCAGACTTCTTGTCTCCTGTGGTCTTGCAAAGGATGGGCTAAAAAAGTGGTGAAATGATTCCGCAAAATTGATGTTACCAGCAGATACTGTGGTTCTGTTACGGTTTGAGTGCTGAACACTTGACGGTCCCACGGTTGGCAAGTTTGAACTGTGAGATTCACTACGTGCACCACTGGTATTTTGTGGAAAAGCACATGTAAGATTCTGCAACAGTCTCTGCTGATACTCCTGCATGCGTGCATCCCTTTCTATGGCAGGAATAATTTCTGCAAATTTACTTTTGTACCGGGGATCTAACAGTGTGGCAACCCAGTAGTCAGGATTATTTCTAATTCTCACAATTCGAGGGTCATGTTGCAGGTAGTGCAGCAAGAAGGCACTCATGTGTGTTGCGCATCCAGGAGCACCAAGTCCCTGTTGTGTTGGTGGCGAGGTAACAATCATGCTTCCTTCCTCTGTCCTCTCCCCCCAACCTCGCACAACAGAAATGTGATCAAGTTCTCCCTCATCTGATGAGTCTTCCATCAGTTCGTCCTCCACTTCTTCCTGGGCTCCTGCACCTTCCTCACTAGTTTGGCTGCTACCATGCGCCCTGGTAAAACCATCTCCCCCACCCTCACATGCCTGCCGCCTTGGTGCTGCCGACCGTCTGGACCTTGCAGATGTTAGCCCTTCCGCATACAACTCCTCCTCCTCTACTTCCTCCACCTCCTCTTGTGCCACCACCTGACTCCGAATTCTGTTTAACATGTGCTCCAGCATGTAAATCACCGGAATAGTCATGCTGATAATGGCATCGTCAGCACTAAACATCTTCGTCGCCATTTCAAAACTGTGCAGAAGGGTGCATAGGTCCCTGATCTGAGACCACTCCTCCAGCGTGATTTGACCCAACTCTGGATCTCGTTGGCCCAGGCTATACGTCAGAACGTATTGCACCAGGGCTTGTCGGTGCTGCCACAGTCGCTGCAACATGTGCAGAGTTGAATTCCACCGGGTAGGCACATCACATTTTAGCCGGTGAAGTGGCAGGCCCAACGACTTCTGTAGAGATGTAAGTCGCTGAGCTGCGGGATACGAACGGCGGAAGTGAGCACACAGCGACCGTGCCCTCTGCAGAAGGCCATCTAGTCTGGGATAGTGGGCAAAAAATTGCTGGACAACCAGGTTCAACACGTGAGCCATACAAGGCACGTGTGTGACATTGCCCCGGCGAAGGGCCGCACCCAGGTTTGCAGCATTGTCGCACACGGCCTTCCCTGGCTTCAGGTCCAGTGGAGACAACCATTCATGAAATTGGTTCTCCAGAGCTGACCACAACTCCTCAGCTGTGTGACTCACATTTCCCAGACATTTCAATGTAAAAACCGCCTGATGACGTTGAGCCCTACTGCCAGCATAGTGAGGAGGTGTGCAGGATCCCTTCTGCGCAGTTAGAAAGCTTGTGGCATGACCAGACAGGCTTTGGGGGCAGGTGGAAGACCGAGAGGGGGTTGAGGAGGCAGAAGCAGTGGAGGAACTTTGACATAAAGAGGATTGACGCACAACTCGTGGGGACGGCAAGACTTGGACAGCAGCCCCTTGTCCTGCTGTCACCATAGTTACCCAGTGCCCAGTCAGCGACATGTAACTCCCCTGTCCATGCCTACTCGTTCAAGTGTCTGTGGTGAAATGCACCCTGTCACACACAGAGTTTCTCAAAGAAGCGGTGATGTTGTGTGCGACATGCTGGTGGAGCGCAGGCACACCTTTCTTTGAGAAGTAGTGCCGACTGGGCATCTGGTACTGGGGCACTGCGACGGACATAAGGTCTCGAAAATCCTCTGTGTCCACCAGGCGGAAAGGCAGCATTTCTGTAGCCAAGAGCTTGCAGATGGTGAAATTCAACCTCTTAGCTTTCTCATGGCTAGGAGGAAATGGTCTTTTACTTGTCCACATCTGAGAGACCGAGGGCTGGCTATTGTGCTTAGACGGGGTTGATAAGGGTGTCCCCGGCAAACTGCGGGTCTGTGAGGAAGATGCAGGCGGACATGTTAGGTTGCCTTGATCCAAAGGTGGTGCTATCGATGTCGGACAGCGCTCAACACCAGCTGGTGTTACCAACTCCAAAGAAAATGATGACCTGCCAATCACGCTGGCTGTTGCGGGTAAAGAGGTGGCAGGTCTGCGCCCCAAAACAGGTGTGACTGCTGTCCCCCCAGTCACAGAGGATGAAGAGGCCACGGATGCACAAGATATGGCAGACGGTGGTTGGCCCGGCCGGCTAGGCCGCATTGTAGCACTCTGAGCTTCCCACTGCAACTTATGCTTCATGTCCATGTGTCGGTTCATGCATGAAGTACTCAAACTATGTATTTTTTTGCCTCTACTAAGCTTTTGCTGACAAATGTTACAGATAACACGAGTTGGGTCATCTTTATCGATCTGAAAAAATGCCCAGGCTATGCAAGGCTTAGCACCCATGCGACCTGAAGAGCCACCACGACTTGTGGTGAGAGGCAGAGTTGTGTTTGAGGATGCAGTTGTTGACGTGCTTCCAGTACTACGTCTCTGTCCAGGAAGGCGCAACCTGACCTCGTTGTCACTAGCATCTTCCTCCACCTCCTCTGCTGACCTCATCTCTTGGCTGACTGTGGGTTGACAGTAAGTGGGATCTCCAACCTCATCATCATCACCCTGTGCGTTATCACACCCGTCGTCCTCAGAGCCAACCTGTTCCTGCCCTGACAAAAAACTAAAGTTGTCGCTCCAATCAGGTATTTGAGTCTTATCATCGTCTTCCTCATTGTCTCCACCAACAGGAGTTACAGTTTGGGAATGAGGGTCTACATTATGGTCAGAACCTTCTGCATCTGGTCCTGGATCCGACCCATAAAGATTCTGGGCATCAGTGCAGATCATTTCCTCGTCTGGATTCACAGAAGCGCTGGAGTCGACCTCTGATTCCCAGGCTATAGTATGAGTAAACAGCTCTGCAGACTCAACCATCTGTTCTACCTCATACTCAGACGGGCAGCTGGAGATTTGGGAGCTGTGAGGAAGCAAGTGCGATTGGGGTGACACCTTTGAGGACTGGAGTATTTGTGATGTTGAAGTTGATGTGGAGGAGAGCCCACTTAAAGGAGCACTTGATATCCGTTGAAGCACCTGCTGTTTTTGTGCCTCATCTGGAATTTGTAGCGATTGGCGTGGCCGTAAGAAAGGGATCTTATCACATTGTCCGCTAAAGAAGTAGACATTTTAGTTTGGCTGGAAGATGGTCTTTCTTCTGCAGATGTTACTGTTGCTTTAACACCTACCCCACGGACACAACCTTTTTTCCCCTTCCCAACATGCCTATTCCCCTTTCCACCAGCAGCAGGCCTTTTTCCACTCATTTTGGTGGTTAATTAATTCACAACTCTGGAGTTGTTTGCACAAAAAAACAATGGATGGGAACCGAGCAGAGCTGAGTGGCCAAACTGTGGTATTAGGCCAAAACTATTGGCTGCGTTAGATGCAGAAAAAAATTATATTCAATTTGCAACCTGATGGAGGTCAGTATAGATGGACTAATAGAACAAGTCCCACACACAGCTAGAAGCCCAAATATTTTTTCAGAGGTAGATGCAGAAAAATTTTTTATTCAGTTTGCAACCTGATGGAGGTCTGTATAGATGGATTAATAGAACAAGTCCCACACACAGCTACAAGCCCAATATTTTTTCAGAGGTAGATGCAGAAAAAAAATATATTCAGTTTGCAACCTGATGGAGGTCAGTATAGATGGACTAATAGAGAAAGTCCCACACACTGCTAGAAGGCCAAATATTTTTTCAGAGCTAGATGCAGACAAAAAATTATTTTGAATTTGCAACCTGATGGAGGTCAGTATAGGTGGACTAATAGAACAAGTCCCACACACTGCTAGAAGGCCAAATATTTTTTCAGAGCTAGATGCAGAAAAAAATTATATTCAGTTTGCAACCTGATGGAGGTCTGTATAGATGGATTAATAGAACAAGTCCCACACACAGCTAGAGGCCCAAATATTTTTTCAGAGGTAGATGCAGATAAAAATTATTTTTAATTTGCAACCTGATGGAGGTCAGTATAGATGGACTAATAGAGAAAGTCCCACACACAGCTAGAAGGCCAAATATTTTTTCAGAGCTAGATGCAGATAAAAATTATTTTTAATTTGCAACCTGATGGAGGTCAGTATAGATGGACTAATAGAGAAAGTCCCACACACTGCTAGAAGGCCAAATATTTTTTCAGAGCTAGATGCAGATAAAAATTATATTCAATTTGCAACCTGATGGAGGTCAGTATAGATGGACTAATAGAACAACTCCCACACACAGCTAGAAGCCCAAATATTTTTTCAGAGGTACTGTAGATGCAGATAAAAAATATTTTTAATTTGCAACCTGATGGAGGTCAGTATAGATGGACTAATACAACAAGTCCCACACACAGCTAGAAGCCCAATATTTTTTCAGAGGTAGATGCAGAAAAAAATATATTCAGTTTGCAACCTGATGGAGGTCAGTATAGATGGAGTAATAGAACAAGTCCCACACACAGCTAGAAGCCCAAATATTTTTTCAGAGGTAGATGCAGATAAAAATTATTTTCAATTTGCAACCTGATGGAGGTCAGTATAGATGGACTAATAGAGAAAGTCCCACACACTGCTAGAAGGCCAAATATTTTTTCAGAGCTAGATGCAGATAAAAATTATATTCAATTTGCAACCTGATGGAGGTCAGTATAGATGTACTAATAGAGAAAGTCCCACACACTGCTAGAAGGCCAAATATTTTTTCAGAGCTAGATGCAGATAAAAATTATATTCAATTTGCAACCTGATGGAGGTCAGTATAGATGGACTAATAGAACAAGTCCAACACACAGCTAGAAGCCCAAATATTTTTTCAGAGGTACTGTAGATGCAGATAAAAATTATTTTTAATTTGCAACCTGATGGAGGTCAGTATAGATGGACTAATAGAGAAAGTCCCACACACTGCTAGAAGGCCAAATATTTTTTCAGAGCTAGATGCAGAAAAAAATTATATTCAGTTTGCAACCTGATGGAGGTCAGTATAGATGGACTAATAGAGAAAGTCCCACACACTGCTAGAAGGCCACATATTTTTTCAGAGGTAGATGCAGAAAAAAATATATTCAGTTTGCAACCTGATGGAGGTCTGTATAGATGGATTAATAGAACAAGTCCCACACACAGCTAGAAGCCCAATATTTTTTCAGAGGTAGATGCAGAAAAAAATATATTCAGTTTGCAACCTGATGGAGGTCAGTATAGATGGACTAATACAACAATTCCCACACACAGCTAGAAGCCCAATATTTTTTCAGAGGTAGATTCAGAAAAAAATATATTCAGTTTGCAACCTGATGGAGGTCTGTATAGATGGATTAATAGAACAAGTCCCACACACAGCTAGAAGCCCAATATTTTTTCAGAGGTAGATGCAGAAAAAAATATATTCAGTTTGCAACCTGATGGAGGTCAGTATAGATGGACTAATACAACAAGTCCCACACACAGCTAGAAGCCCAATATTTTTTCAGAGGTAGATGCAGAAAAAAATATATTCAGTTTGCAACCTGATGGAGGTCTGTATAGATGGATTAATAGAACAAGTCCCACACACAGCTAGAAGCCCAATATTTTTTCAGAGGTAGATGCAGAAAAAAATATATTCAGTTTGCAACCTGATGGAGGTCAGTATAGATGGACTAATACAACAAGTCCCACACACAGCTAGAAGCCCAATATTTTTTCAGAGCTAGATGCAGAAAAAAATTATATTCAATTTTCAACCTGATGGATTTCAGTATAGATGGACTAATAAAATGATGCTATGCCCAAAAGATTTTACTTCACTAGGTGCAGTAAAAAAATTGGTATTCTATACACAGGTGGTATATCTTGCAACACAGATAGGCTACTCCACTGACTAACACACTCTGCAATAGGCCAAAAAGGATTAGCTTTGCTAGATTCAGCCAAATGCTGTGAAAAAAACTTGCACAGCACTGGCACAGACCTGCCTGGCAAAAACTGATAGGAACTGATGTAACCTAGTCCTGAAAAGGACTCCAATTACAATTAGTCTTTACTCCCACAATCTATCTATTTAAGAGCACAGACCTGCCTGATAAAAGTCGTAGGAAATGCTGTAACCTAGTCCTTAAAAGGACTGCAATCACAACTATTACCTACTCCCAAGCTATCTGTAGATTTGTGCGAAAATTGGCTTGAAATTAACAAGGTATAGCGCACACAGCAACAGCGGTGCCGTCTAACACGCAGCTGCAGCAGTGAGAAAATGGTGGCGACGGGGAAAATGGCTTGGTCTTATAGGGCAAGGACATGTGACATACACTGCCAATGACACATGCCCTTGCTTGTGTGAAAAAAAGCACTTCGCTCCGTGTGTGCGCTGCTGATAGGCTGACAGATTGCACCTCCCCACTGTAAATGCGGGAAAGAGAAAAAAAAAATGGAGATCTTCATTGTTCCTGCAGAGATCCATCCCCTGCCCCTCCCCCCACCCCGCTGTACACTCAAACTGCATATTAACATTAATTTTCATCATTACTGAGAAAAAATCCAGTTATGATTTTGGTGCACGAACAGTTATCGAACATAACCTCGAACAGCCGAATTTTTCTCAAATTGTTCGTGTTCGCCGAACGGCTCGAACACCGCCCAAAACAGCTCGAATTTGAGATTGGCGAACAGTTCGAGTAGAACAACGCTCATCTCTAATCATCAGACAATCCATAAAAGGGTGGAAAAGGGGTCAGCCAAGTCAGGAGTGTAGACGTCCCGTGTCACTAAAAATGATTTCTCACATCATATCCCTAACACCATTAACATGACACTCTCAATTTGAAGCAACACTACTGTTTACTGCATTTGCGATCACCTTCTTCGGGGCGCTATGCATAAGCGAATTAGTCCCTCAATCCAAAATTACCACCAGTGGAGGCTTATTACACCAGGACGTAGTCATAGCCAATAATGCAATACGTCTACCCATACGCCAATCGAAAACGGTTACAGCGGGCTGGGGCACTTGAGTTCTTCTACAACCCACAAAAGGTACACTGAGTCGGGTAACAATAGTAACATATATAACCATCAGATCACAAAATAATTTCTTCCTATCACACATTGATGGAATGCCATTATCAAGATACCAGTTCCAAGCTATATTTAATAAATGCATAACATCAGCAGGGAACCACCCCAAAGATTATGGGACACAATCATTCCGCATAGGCGCGGCCATGGAAGCAGCAAGAGCAGGACTGTCAGAAATGGAAGTTCAGAGGATAGGGAGATGGCGATCCCCGTGTTTGGCGAGATACATAAGACCGGACTTGTTATCCTAACGTGGTTTGTTTCTTTTACAGGTGACGCTAAGCCAACAGTATGGGTGATAGGCCACTCGTATTTATTTTGGGCAGAAAAAGGGGCGAAAGTCCGCCCAGGCGGGAGGAAATTAGAGTTTCATAACACATATTTCAATTGGAGAGGTATTAGAGGCCTGTTATGGCCACAGGTACTAATGGAGGTAATCAAGGTAGGGAGAGAGGCAAGAGGTCCGGTCATCTTAGTTATACAGGCCGGGGGAAACGACCTAGGTCATCACAAGAGCGCATAACTAATGGCAATAATGAAACTAGACACTGAGCGCTTCAGAGAATTTTTCACAAAACTAACTATAGTATGGTCAGAGATTGTGCCGATAGCGGTATGGCAAGGTGCGCAAGACATCACGGCCATCAAACGGACAAGGCAGGTAATAAATATTCGGATGGCAAAATTTAGAAGAGACAGAGGCGGTGTAGTGATACAACACCGACAACTGGAAGGAGATAAAGCAGGCCTCATAAGGCCCGACGGTGTTCACTTAATGGATATTGGACTGGACATATTCCTGTCAGGACTCCAGGATGGAGTTCAACAAGCTTTAAGAGTGATGGATGGGGGTCAGAGTCCTGCATACGAGTACGCAGGATCCTCCATGGCCTGGAAATAAAAAGGACATGTTAGAGAGTTACACTTGTTGGCCAACTTGCCGGTGTGGAGACCCAAGGCATGCTGCAACAAGCTAAATTATTTAAGAAATAAAATGCCTTTCTAATGGAATGAGTATAAAGAGTTAATAAAGAGTTAATAAAGCTGTGACCAATCCTCACCCATCCAGTTGTAAGAGTTACATTATTGTATTGTCAAGGAAAGGGGGGCAGTAGCAGGGCTGAGCGTCTGGGTTTGGTTGGGGGTCCCCTCAGTCTGCCTAGGCTAGATGCATTTAAAAATTCTTATTAGATACACAGGAGGTGGAGCTTGCTTCGCAGCTGGGCTACTACGCCCAAATTATTGCCTAGACTAGATGCAGGTTAAAAATTCTACGCTGACTAGCAGACACTGAAGCTTTGGAGCAGACCTCTGAGTAAACAGCTCTTCAGACTCAACCATCTGTGTTACCCCAAGCCATAGTGTATGTAGGTTCTTACAGTTAAAAGGGGGGGGGGGCGACCCAACTCACCTGGAATTGACGATGCCAATGTCACGTAAAACACAGCAAAGGGGACTCCAAAAAGAGTCTCCATTTTTTCCAAAAATTGTGGCACAGATATCACTTAAGTGGCATCAATTGCCCCAGAGTTGCTTACACAGGGGTAGAAAAGTCATTGCGGATCCATGATTTGTTCATCTTTATGAATGTGAGTCTGTCTACATTCTCAGTGGACAGCCGCGTGCGCTTATCTGTCAGCACTAGAGATGAGCGGTGTTCGACTAGAACTGTTCGCCAATCTCAAATTCGAGCTGTTTTGGGCGGTGTTCGAGTTGTTCGATGAACCCGAACGATTTGCAAAAAATTCGGCTGTTCGAGATTATGTTCGATAACTGTTCGTGCACCAAAAGCGTGTCCTGCATGTCTGGCGCTATTTAGAGCACCAATCATGCAGGGATTGTCTGCCACTCACTGTAATGCCACAGCCATGGTGGTTGTGGCATTACAGTGATTGCCCAAATCGATAAGAACAGTGCCAACAGTGAAACATGAAAAGCCGGCAATTCATCAGCGGCATACACCGGTACCCGACAATTTAGAACCGAAAGAATAGAGCTTCACACATAGATTAGATAGATAGAAACATGTCAGTCACACATATAAGAAGCACAGTGACAGTGTTGCTTACTGTACTTGTCATTTAGTGTAAAGGATTTATCAAAAAAAATAATAGTGTTTTCATGCACCGTCTCTTTAAAAAAGCCGGCCGGCAATTCAGCAGCGGTACCTGACAATTTATAACAGACAGAATAGAGCTTCACACATAGATTAGATAGATAGAAACATGTCAGTCACATATATATGAAGTACAGTGACAGTGTTGATTACTGTACTTGTCATTTAGAGTAAAGGATTTATTAAAAAAAATAATAGTGTTTTCATGCACCGTCTCTTTAAAAAAGCCGGCCGGCAATTCAGCATCTGTACCCAACAATTTAGAATAGAAGGAATAGAGAATCACACATAGATTAGGTAGATAGAAACATGTCAGTCACATATATATGAAGTACAGTGACTGTGTTGCTTACTGTACTTGTCATTTAGTATAAAGGATTTATTAAAAAAAATAATAGTGTTTTCATGCACTGTCTCTTTAAAAAAGCCGGCCGGCAATTCAGCATCTGTACCCGACAATTTAGAATAGAAGGAATAGAGAATCACACATAGATTAGATAGATAGAAACATGTCAGTCACATATATATGAAGTACAGTGACAGTGTTGATTACTGTACTTGTCATTTAGTGTTAAAATAAAGGATTTATTTAAAAAAAAATTGGCGTGGGGATCCCCATAATTTTAGGCTCTAGCGGAGGTTAACCAGACGGCTGGGGCAGATGTTTGAAGCCTGGGAAGGGGGTAATACCCACGGAGCTTCCCAGGCAACTAATATCAGCCCCCAGCTGAATACCTAGCCTTTACTAGCTATTAAAATGGGGGACCCCCCAAAAAAATGACGTGAGGTCCCCCCTATTTTAATAGCTAGCAAAGGCTAGGCAGACAGCTGGGGGTTGATATTAATAACTCAGGAATGGTGCCATGAATATTGGCCCCCTCCCAGGCTAGAAACACCAGCCGTCAGCCGCCCCAGAAATGGCGCATCCTTAGGATGCGCCAATTCTGGCACTTAGCCTCGCTCTTCCCACTGCCCTGTAGCGGTGGCAGTGGGGTAATAGGGTTGGGGTTGATGTCAGCTTATAATGCCAGCTGACATCAAGCCCAGGTTAGTAATGGAGAGGCGTCTATAAGACACCCCCATTACTAACCCCATAGTCAAAGTTAAAAGAAAACACAAACACCCAGAATAAAGTCCTTTAATTGAAATAAAGACACATTCCTTTATTGTTCTAAATTAAACCATACTTACCATCACGCCCATTCCAGCTGAAGCCAACGATCTCCTGCAATAAAAGAAAAATAATAAAGCAACCTCATCCTTACCTTTCCATGGTTCCCACGACAGCTTCAGCTCTGCTACATCGAGATAACAGGCTGGACCGCAGCAGAACGCTGCCATCCAGCCTGTCATCCCGCAGACACTGAGAAGCGCAGGCATGCTTGCGCTCCTCAGTGTCTCTCTGTGACGGCATCCAGATGAGCCGAGTTCATGGCCAATGAACTCGGCGCACCTCATGCACGTCACTGACAGCGTGGGAGAATTCTCCTGCACTCAGCACTTCAGCGTGAGAATTCTCCCACGCTGTCAGTGACGTACATGAGGTCAGCTGAGTTCATTGGACATGAATGAGCTCACCTCATGCACGTCACTGACAGCGTGGGAGAATTCTCACGCTGTAGCGCTGAGTGCAGGAGAATTTTCCCACGCTGTCAGTGACGTGCATGAGGTGAGCTGAGATCATTGGACATGAATGAGCTCACCTCATGCACGTCACTGACAGCGTGGGAAAATTCTCCTGCACTCAGCGCTTCAGCGTGAGAATTTTCCCACGCTGTCAGTGACGTGCATGAGGTGAGCTCATTCATGTCCAATAAACTCAGCTGACATCATGTACGTCACTGACAGCGTGGGAGAATTTTCACGCTGAAGTGCTGAGTGCAGGAGAATTCTCCCACGCTGTCAGTGACGTGCATGAGGTGCGCCGAGTTCATTGGACATGAACTTGTCTCATCTTTATGCCGTCACAGTGAGACACTGAGGAGCGCAAGCATGCCTGCGCTTCTCAGTGTCCGCGGGATGACAGGCTGGATGGCAGCGTTCTGCTGCGGTCCAGCCTGTCATCTCGATGTAGCAGAGCTGAAGCTGTCGTGGGAACCATGGAAAGGTAAGGATGAGGTTGCTTTATTATTTTACTTTTATTGCAGAAGACATTGGCTTCAGCTGGAATGGGCGTGACGGTAAGTATGGTTTAATTTAGAACAATAAAGAATTGTGTGTTTATTTCAATTAAAGGACTTTATTCTGGGTGTTGTGTTTTTTTAAATACTTTACTAGAAATTCATGGTGGTCATGTCTAATATTGGCGTGACCCCATGAATTTCGGGCTTAGGGCCAGCTGATAATGCCAAGCTGGCCTTAACCCCTTTATTACCCAGTGAGCCACCGCACCAGGGCCCTGGATGAGTTGGGTACAGCGCCAGAAGATGGCGCTTCTATGAACGCGCCATTTTCTGGGGCGGCTGCGGACTGCAATTTGCCGCGGGTGGGGCCCAGAAAGCTTGGGTCTCCCTGCGCTGCGGATTCCAGCCCCCAGCTGCCTAGTTGTACCTGGCTGGGCACAAAAATAGGGCGAAGCCCCACGCATTTTTTTTTTAAATTATTTCATGAAATTCATGGAATAATTAAGAAAAAAGGGCTTCCCTATATTGTTGTGTCCAACCAGGTACAAATAGGCAGCTGGTGGTTGGGGGCAGCCCGTCCCTGCCTGCTGTACCTGGCTGGACACAAATATAGTGCGAAGCCCCACGTCAATTTTTTTTTAATTATTTCATGAAATAATTTTTTTAAAAAAGGGCTTCCCTATATTGTTGTGTCCGGCCAGGTACAAATAGGCAGCTGGTGGTTGGGGGCAGCCCGTTCCTGCCTGCTGTACCTGACTGGACACAAATATAGGGCGAAGCCCCACGTCAATTTTTTTTAAATTATTTCAGGAAATTAATGAAATAATGAAAAAAAAATTGATGTGGGGCTTCGCCCTATATTTGTGTCCAGCCAGGTACAGCAGGCAGGAACGGGCTGCTCCCAACCACCAGCTGCCTATTTGTACCTAGCCGGACACAACAATATAGGGAAGCCCTTTTTTTCTTAATTATTCCATGAATTTCATGAATTTAAAAAAAAAATACGTGGAGCTTCGCCCTATTTTTGTGTCCAGCCAGGTACAACTAGGCAGCTGGGGGCTGGAATCTGCAGCGCAGGGAGGCCCAAGCTTTCTGGGCCCCACCCACTGCAAATTGCAGTCCGCAGCCGCCCCGGAAAATGGCGCGTTCATAGAAGCGCCATCTTCTGGCGCTGTACCCAACTCATCCAGGGCCCTGGTGCGGTGGCTCACTGGGTAATAAAGGGGTTAAGGCCAGCTTGGCATTATCAGCTGGCCCTAAGCCCGAAATTCATGGGGTCACGCCAATATTAGACATGACCACCATGAATTTCTAGTAAAGTATTTAAAAAAAACACAAACACCCAGAAAAAAGTCCTTTAATTGAAATAAACACACAATTCTTTATTGTTCTAAATTAAACCATACTTACCACCACGCCCATTCCAGCTGAAGCCAATGATCTCCTGCAATAAAAGTAAAATAATAAAGCAACATCATACTTACCTTTCCATGGCTCCCACGACAGCTTCAGCTCTGCTACATCGAGATGACAGGCTGGACCGCAGCAGAACGCTGCCATCCAGCCTGTCATCCCGCAGACACTGAGAAGCGCAGGCATGCTTGCGCTACTCAGTGTCTGGCTGTGACGGCATCCAGATGAGCCGAGGTCATGTCCAATGAACTCGGCTCACCTCATGAACGTCACTGACAGCGTGGGAAAATTCTCACGCTGAAGCGCTGAGTGCAGGAGAATTTTCCCACGCTGTCAGTGACGTACATGAGGTGAGCCGAGTTCATTGTCGGCTCATCTGGATGCCGTCACAGTCAGACACTGAGGAGCGCAAGCATGCCTGCGCTTCTCAGTGTCTGCGGGATGACAGGCTGGATGGCAGCGTTCTGCTGCGGTCCAGCCTGTTATCTCGATGTAGCAGAGCTGAAGCTGTCCTGGGAACCATGGAAAGGTAAGGATGAGGTTGCTTTATTATTTTTCTTTTATTGCAGGAGATCGTTGGCTTCAGCTGGAATGGGCGTGATGGTAAGTATGGTTTAATTTAGAACAATAAAGAATTGTGTCTTTATTTCAATTAAAGGACTTTATTCTGGGTGTTTGTGTTTTTTTTTTAACTTTGACTATGGGGTTAGTAATGGGGGTGTCTTATAGATGCCTCTCCATTACTAACCTGGGCTTGATGTCAGCTGGCATTATAAGCTGACTTCAACCCCAACCCTATTACCCCCTGCCACCGCACCAGGGGCAGCGTGGAAGAGCGAGGCTAAGTGCCAGAATTGGCGCATCCTATGGATGCGCCATTTCTGGGGCGGCTGACGGCTGGTGTTTCTAGCCTGGGAGGGGGCCAATATTCATGGCTCCCTTCCTGGGCTATTAATATCAGCCCCCAGCTGTCTGCCTAGCCTTTGCTAGCTATTAAATTAGGGGGGAACCCACGTCATTTTTTTTGGGGGGGTCCCCCATTTTAATAGCTAGTAAAGGCTAGGTATTCAGCTGGGGGCTGATATTAGTAGCCTGGGAAGCTCCGTGGGTATTACCCCCTTCCCAGGCTTCAAACATCTGCCCCAGCTGTCTGCTTAACCTCCGCTAGAGACTAAAATTACGGGGAACCCCACGCCAATTTTTTTTAATAATAAATCCTTTATTTTAATACTAAATGACAAGTACAGTAACCAACACTATCACTGTACTTATTATATATGTGACTGACATGTTTCTATCTATCTAATCTATGTGTGAAGCTCTATTCTGTCTGTTATAAATTGTCGGGTTCAGATGCTGAATTGCCGGCCGGCTTTTTTAAAGAGACGGAGCATGAAAACACTATTATTTTTTTTGATAAATCCTTTACACTAAATGACAATTACAGTAAGCAACACTGTCACTGTACTTCGTATATATGTGGCTGACATGTTTCTATCTAATCTATGTGTGAAGCTCTATTCTGTCTGTTATAAATTGTCGGGTACAGATGCTGAATTGCCAGCCGGCTTTTTTAAAGAGACGGTGCATGAAAACACTAATATTTTTTTTAATAAATCCTTTGCAGTAAATGACAAGTACAGTAAGCAACACTGTCACAGTACTTCATATATATGTGACTGACATGTTTATATCTATCTAATCTATGTCTGAAGCTTTATTCTGTCTGTTATAAATTGTCGGGTACCGCTGCTGAATTGCCGGCCGGCTTTTTTAAAGAGACGGTGCACGAAAACACTATTATATTTTTTAATAAATCCTTTACACTAAATGACAAGTACAGTAAGCAACACTGTCACTGTACTTCATATATATGTGACTGACATGTTTATATCTATCTAATCTATGTGTGATGCTCTATTCCTTCATGTCTAAATTGTCGGGTACCGGTGTATGCCGCTGCTGAATTGCCGGCCGGCTTTTTTAAAGAAAGCGTCTTCTGAGCAGTTTGTGAGCTTTTGGACACCTTTGAAGGTGTTTTCTATTTGTTCCTATGTGTTTTTGTTTGCCTGCCATTGGTTTTAACGGTGTTCGACGGTATCCAAGGTGTTCGACGAACAGTTCGACGAACAGTTCCTCGAACATCCCGGTGTTCGACGAACCGAACTGAACCCGAACACTACGGGGGTGCCTCAACACTAGTCAGCACACCACCAGCAGCGCTGAACACACATTCAGAGAGAACGCTGGCTGCAGGGCATGACAAGATCTCCAAGGCGTGAGTGGCGAGCTCCGGACATTTTTCCAGATTGGAATCCCAAAATGAGCAAGGGTCCAGTGACACAGTCATGGCTTCGAAGTTCACTTGGAGATACTCCTGTACCATAATCTCTAGGCGTTGACTATGTGTCAGACTTCTTGTCTCCTGTGGCATTGCAAAGGATGGTCTAAAAAAGTGGTGAAACGATGCCACAAAATTGCTGTTACCAGCAGATACTGTGTTACTGTTACGGTTTGAGTGATGAAGACTCGACAGTCCCACGGTTTGCAAGTTAGAACTGTGAGATTCACTACGTGCACCACTGGTGTTTTGTGGAAAAGCACATGTAAGATTCTGCAACAGCCTCTGCTGATACTCCTGCATGCGTGAATCCCTTTCTATGGCAGGAATTATTTCGGCAAATTTACTTTTGTAGCGGGGATCTAAGAGTGTGGCAACCCAATAGTCAGGATTACTTCGAATTCTGACAATCCAAGGGTCATGTTGCAGGTAGTGCAGCAAGAAGGCACTCATGTGTCTTGCGCATCCAGGAGGACCAAGTCCTTGTTGTGTTGGTAGTGAGGTAAGAATCATGCTTCCTTCCTCTGCCCTCTCCCCCCAACCTCACACAACAGAAATGTGATCAAGGTCTCCCTCATCTGATGAGTCTTACATGCCCATCACCAGTTCGTCCTCCACTTCTTCCTCGGCTCCTGCACCTTCCTCAGCATTTTGGCTGCTACCATGTGCCCTGGTTAATCCCTCTCCCCCACCCTCCCATGCCTGCCGCCTTGGTGCTGCCGACTGTCTGGACCTTGGAGATGTCATCCCTTCCACATACGACTTCTCCTCTACTTCCTCCACCTCCTCTTGTCCCACCACCTGACTCTGAATTCTGTTTAACGTGTGCTCCAGCATGTAAATCACCGGAATAGTCATGCTGATAATGGCATCGTCAGCACTAAACATCTTCGTTGCCATTTCAAAACTGTGCAGAAGGGTGTGTGGCGCCCCTGAGGGTTCAGTCGCCACAGAGGTACTGCATCTCACCCAGAGGTGTGGTATCTCACCCTCAGGTAAGGAAGGAGTATGGCTCTCGACCCTAACACCTGCATCCAACACATACCCGCAGTGGGGGTAGGGCGAGATTGCTCCTAAGGGAGAGCACAGTCCCAGGTCCCTACCTGGCGGGAGGGTCTTATGTAGTGGGTGTGGGTGGAGAAAGCAGCTTAGGGGAGCACATGACAGGGAGAGTATAAATAGGAAGCCATCTTAGAACGAACAAGCCAGTCAGAGGAGGTGAAGTGACAGTAGCAGAGGCGCTGCATGAGCTCTTCTCCAGAGGCGGGCCTAGACTGGGAGGCCCAGGACTGAAGGAGAGAAGAGAGGAGTGGGAGAAGGAAGGCTCCAGGAACTGAAGGGACCCTAGGGGTACGGGCCGTGCAGAAGGCCACCCGTACGCCCGCTGCTGCCAGGAGGTAGAGGGGTCAGGCCAGTTAAGGGGAACCAGTCCTTCAACTAGCGGAGAAACAGCAAGGCTCAACTAGAAACCGGAGGTTGCATTTCATGTACTGCAGGCCAAAGTCCACACCAGTCTCACTAAGAAGGTAGCCACATAGGACCCAGGGGACGGAACACACGTCGCCCGCCAAGGTCCGAAGATACCGGATAGAAGTGTCACTGGGTGTGAGGTGCAGGGAGAAGGCCAGAGAAAGGACACACAGAAGGGGGTCCTGCTAAGTACTCCGGAGCTATCTGGGTGTGGACTGAGCCCCTCACTGAGTACGCACAGCACGACGGGGGAGATTGCTCTGGTACCTGTAATCTGGACTGCAACAACTGTGAGTAAAGATCTTGGGACTGCATCACACGGACTCTGTGTTCATTACTGACTCCCTGCACTACAACCACCATCATCCACCCACACTGCCCTGAGGCTACACTCTTCCTGTGGGGAGTAATAATACCATTGCTGCAAAACCACCAGCTTCAGATGACTGTTCCGCAGCAGTGGCCCCTTTGGCTGCACTCCACAGGTGGCGTAGTCGGACATTATAAAACCCATATATACAAATTACCCTTGGATTGACAGCCCTGGGTCACAGACCGGGTCACCGCCACAGTGACTACAACCCCCAGCGTCTACCGGCCCGGCTCCGGGTACCCCACGGCCCAGGGGGCGTGTCAACTTCATAGGTCCCTGATCTGAGACCACTCCTGCAGCGTGATTTGCCCCACCTCTGGATCTCGTTGGTCCAGGCTATATGTCAGAACGTATTGCACCAGGGCTTGTCGGTGCTGCCAAAGATGCTGCAACATGTGCAGAGTTGAATTCCACCGGGTCGGCACATCGCATTTCAGCCGGTGAACTGGCAGGCCCAACGACTTCTGTAGAGATGTAAGTCGTTGAGCTGCGGGATGCGAATGGCGGAAGTGAGCACACAGCGACCGTGCCCTCTGCAGAAGGCCATCTAGTCCGGGATAGTGGGCTAAAAATTGCTGGACAACCAGGTTCAACACGTGAGCCATACAAGGCACGTGTGTTACATTGCCCCGGCGAAGGGCCGCACCCAGGTTTGCAGCATTGTCGCACACGGCCTTCCCTGGTTGCAGGTCCAGTGGAGACAACCATTCATGAAACTGGGTCTCCAGAGCTGACCATAATTCCTCAGCTGTGTGACTCACATTTCCCAGACATTTCAAAGTAAACACCGCCTGATGCCGTTGAGGCCTGCTGCCAGCATAGTAAGGATGTGTGCAGGATTCCTTCTGCGCAGTTAGAAAGCGGGTGGCATGACCAGACAGTCTTTGGGTGGAGGTGGAGGACCAAGAGGAGGTTGAGGAGGCAGAAGCAGTGGAGGAACTTCTAGATAAAGAGGACTGACGTACAACTCGTGGGGACGGCAAGACTTGGACAGCAGCCCCTTGTCCTGCTGTCACCATAGTTACCCAGTGCCCAGTCAGCGACATGTAACGCCCCTGTCCATGCCTACTCGTCCAAGTGTCTGTGGTGAAATGCACCCTGTCACACACAGAGTTTCTCAAAGAAGCGGTGATGTTGTGTGCGACATGCTGGTGTAGCGCAGGCACACCTTTCTTTGAGAAGTAGTGCCAACTGGGCATCTGGTACTGGGGCACTGAGACTGACATAAGGTCTCGAAAATCCCCTGTGTCCACCAGGCGGAAAGGCAGCATTTCTGTAGCCAACAGCTTGCAGATGGTGAAATTCAACCTCTTAGCTTTGTCATGGCTAGGAGGAAATGGTCTTTTCCTTGTCCACATCTGAGGGACCGAGGGCTGGCTGTTGTGCTTAGACGGGGTTGAGTTGGGTGTCCCCGGCAAACTGCCGGTCTGTAAGGAAGATGCAGGCGGAAAAGTTAGGTTGCCTTGATCCAAAGGTGGTGCTCTCGATGTCGGAGAGCGCTCAACACCAGCTGGTATTTCCACTTCCAAATGAAATGATGACCTGCCAATCACACTGGCTGTTGCGGGTAAAGAGGTGGCAGGTCTGTCCCCCCAGTCACAGAGGATGAAGAGGCCGCGGATGCACAAGATGAGGCAGACGGTGGTTTGCACGGCCCGCTAGGCCGCATTGTAGCACAGTGAGCTTCCCACTGCAACTTATGCTTCATATCCATGTGACGGTTCATGCATGAAGTACTCAAACTATGGATTTTTTGGCCTCTACTTAGCTTTTGATGACAAATATTACAGATAACACGAGTTGGGTCATCCTTATCGATCTGAAAAAATTCCCAGGCTATGCAAGGCTTAGAGCCCATGCGACCTGAAGAGCCATTACGACTTGTGGTCAGAGGCAGAGTTGTGGTTGAGGATGCAGTTGTTGACGTGCTTCCAGTACTCCGTCTCTGTCCAGGAAGGCGCAACATAACCTCATCGTCAATAGCATCTGTGACTCCCAGCTGCGCTTGGTATCACAGATCCTAGAAGAGTGCATTGATGGAATCCTCCACAAGAGGGCCCCATAAACATTCAGACATCTCCACCTTCCACCTCAGACCAGCAGAGGGATATAAATAGGGAAGGTGGAGCTAGGCAGTTCAGTTCCTCTGAAGAGTTCCTGCAGTAGAGAAGCCTAAGAGAGGTCAGTCTGCAGTGGAGCTCAGTCTAGTCTAGAGAACTCAGTTAATAGTTCAGCAGTGGAGCACGAGGCTCCTGCTAGCTAGATTCAGGGAGCCCAGTTAGAGCTTAAGGTGTGCCGGCGCCATAAGATCGGTGAAGCGCGGCAAGCTGCCGTTAGTGTGTATAGCCTAGTGAGGGCCCGAGTAGGCCGAAGGCGAGTGGAGAGTTAGTACATAGGGGGCAGAGGAGCTTAACCAGCTCACCCCAAAGCATTGACCGGACACTGGATCCGAGCTTACCGGGATCTCTATGACCCAGTAAGTCATAACCGGAATCCCTGGAGAACTGCAAGTCCCAGGATCACTAAGGTGCTGATACGTAACAGAGCCTGGACACGCTTAGGCCCTGCATACTGGGAGCGTGAACTCCAAGACAAGGCCCTACCACAAGGTCAGCCAGCGCAGGACAGAGACAAAGTTAGGCCTAGCTCCAGGCAGGTCAGAAACTTACTACGCAGAGGCAAGAAACAGGAGGCCCTACACCCACTCATTGGGGAGGATCCTGATATGCGCGCTTCACCCTACAGTGCTCCGGGATGTGCCTGAATTTCCACCAGTAAAAGGTACTGAAGTGACTACCGTGTCAGTTCCCGTTCTTGCTATGACCCAGCTGGGTCTCGTCTGTCCTGCATTCCCCCTGCATACGCTTTTCTGAGGCCTCTCCACCTGTGGGGAGCTATACCATCGAGCTGCCTTATCACCGGTCTCAGTGGACTGCTGCAGCGCTGGTGCTTCTCACCAGATACCACAGGTGGCTTCAAGAACTGTTATAAAATTAACAACTATCCACCCTTTTAAAGAGTGACCCCAGGGCACAGGCCCGGGAGCCGACCACCGTGACATCCCCAAGGCCAGGCAAAGGCCCGGGTACCGAGTCATCCCCATCCCCTGGGCTAGTCACATCCTCCTCCACCTCCTCTGCTGACCTCATCAACTGGCTGACTGTGGGTTGACAGTAAGTGGGATCTCCAACCTCGTCATCATCACCCTGTGTGTTCTCACACTCGTCGTCCTCAGAGCCAACCTCTTCCTGCCCTGACCCAAAAGTCAAGTTGTCGCTCCAATCAGCTACTTGAGTCTCATCATCGTCTTCATCATTGTCTCCACCAACAGGAGTTACAGTTTGGGAACGAGGGTCTACATTATGCTCGGAACCTTCTTCATCTGGTCCTGGATCTGACTCATAAAGATTCTGGGCATCAGTGCAGATCATTTCCTCGTCTGGATTAACAGAAGCTCTGGAGCAGACCTCAGTTTCCCAGGCTATAGTATGAGTAAACAGCAGTACAGACTCAACCATCTGTGTTACTCCCATACTCAGACGGGCAGCTGGAATCTTGGGAGCTGTGAGGAAGCTAGTGCGATTGGGGTGACACCTCTGAGGACTGGAGTATTTGTGATGTTGAAGTTGAGGTGGAGGAGAGCCCACTTGAAGGAGCACTTGATATCCGTTGAAGCACCTGCTGTTTTTGTGCCTCATCTGGAATTTGTAGTGATGGGCATGTCAGTAAGAAAGGGATCGTATCACATTGTCCAGGAAAAGAAGTAGACATCTTAGTTTGGCAGGAAGATGGTCTTTCTTCTACAGATGTTACTCCCCCCCCACCGCGGAGGGGCTCGACCCACAAGCGGACAGGCACCAGTATTGTGAGATGGTGGCTGGCCGCCAGGGTCCACCGCAGCTCAGGGACAAACCTGGCGACACGGAGGTCGCACGGGCAGGAACGGACTGGCCGTCTCGGTTTTGCACTCCAGCATAGTCCCTCTGCCCGCTCGCACCCGTAACCTCAAAGGGTTACGCAAGCGGCTTTTCTTCCCAGGGCTGTTCCCCGCCCAGCAGGAACGTGGGGGAGCTCAGGTCGGCCTTCCACTGTACTCCCTTACCTCCCTCGCCCTCTTTCCTTCTTCCGTTCTCCATCTAACCCCTCGGCTCTGTGGTGTCCGCTCTCCCACCAGCTCTCTCCTTCTCACAGGTGGACTACCGCGTGTATTCACACTGTGGCGAATCTTTTGGGCCCAGGCACAAGAAATTGTCGAGGTAATGTATAATATGTGCCCCCTTAGAAACGTCCATAACAACCCATTCGAGAAAGCAACTAAACGCCTCAAATAGTGAGCCGGATCTGGACCCCACCATGGGCAAACAGCGATCTATATAGTATGCTCCTTCTCAGAAGCAGCCCAATAGGTGGCACAGGTAATAAGTAACCGGAACGCCGCATCAATGTCTGTTTTGGCCATTAGGGTGACCCTTCCCAACTTCTTGATCCTCCTGATTGCCTTGTCAAAGGATGTACAGTATATACTACTGTACTTGGTTCCGCATCGATGTTGTCATTTACTGACCTGCCCCTTGGATATGACAAATGGTGGATTAGTCCGAATGTATTGGTTTCCGTTTTTGGCACAACTCACAACGGGGATACCACTATGCCTTGTAAGGAAAGTGTTCTGAATGGAACCGCCATTCTACCTAAAGATATTTCTTTTTTTAATTTTCTTGTCACGACGTCTGGGTGTTGGTAGGCTGATTTTAGATTTTTACTCCAGCCTTTCTTGATTTTAGAAGGGCATGACATGCCTATATCTGTGTCTCCCCCTCCTTTTACTCCTCCACCTCTTTTCTTTTCGCATGACTATATGTACTTGTCACTTTTCCATGTGTTAGTTGTGTCTTCTGAGCAGTTTGTCAGCTTTTGGACACATTTGAAGTGTTTTCTATGTGTTTTCTATGTGTTTCTATGTGTTTTTGTTTGCCTGCCATTGGTTTTAACGGTGTTCGAAGGTGTTCGACGAACAGTTCGACGAACAGTTCGGCGAACATACGGGTGTTCAACGAACCGAACCGAACTCGAACACTACGGGGGTGGCTCAACACTAGTTATGTTACACAAAATAGTTAATAGATAACATTTGCCACATGTCTACTTATTGCCGACTACTGTGTTATCTGACAGCCAGCGATACACTGACAGGAGCGACATGAAATAATCTAGATTGTCCCATGGCGATCAGATCATTTATAGAACAGACATGTTAGCAGCCACTGATGTGACTGCTCTATCCAGTATCTGGTGATACTCTGATAGGAGTGCCATCGCTCCTGCAGTGTATTGTGATGAGCTGCCGTGAGGGAGGTCACACAATTTCATCAGCTGATGAACTCCTGTGACCTTACTTAAGGCACCAGCGCTGCATGAGAAAATTCTCACAAAGTGCTGGTGCCGTAAGTGAGGTCACAGGAGTTCATCAGCAAATGAACTCAAGTAACCTCTCTCCTGGCAGCTCAGTGCTATACACTGCAGGAGCGATGACGTTCCTATCTATGTATCGCCGGCTTCTGGATAGAGCAGTCACATTAGTGACTGCTGATGTGGCTGTTCTATCAATGATCCGATCACCATGGGACAATCTGAATTATTTAATCTCATTGCTTTATTATTTTATTTTTGTTACCGGAGTCATGGGCTTCAAATGGAATGGGCGATAGGTAAGTATAATTGTTTATGGCAAATTAAGAATCATAAATAAAGGAGTCTGTGTCATTATTTCAAATAAAATACTTCATTCTGGGTTTTTTTTTTTTCTTATAATCTTACTATGGGGTTAGTAATGGGGGGTGTCTTATAGACCCCTCTCCATTAATAACCAGGGCTTCATGTCAGCTGCCAATACAAGGCTGACATGAACTCCAACCCTATTACCTCACCTCACCAGGGCATGTGGGAACAGTAGAGGCTAAGAGCCAGAATTGGCACATCTTATGAATACGCCATTTCTAGAGTGGCTGAGAGCCGATGTTTTTAGCCTTGGAAGGGGGCCAATATACATGGATATTAACCCCTTTACGATGAGGTCCGTAAAAGTACGTAGCTGCACCCTGGGCCTTATGGACCAGCTACTTACTATTACGCGTGCTACTATTGCGCTCGCACACAAGCGGTGCAGGGCAACTGCTGCCGGGTGTCAGCTGATTGTCACAGTTGACTCCCGGTGCTATGTGCCAGGAGCGGTCAAGCAGCGCTGCAGGCACATTAATCCCTGATATGCTGCGATCGAAGTTGATTGCAGCATTCCGGGAGCAAGAGGAGGTAAGCACCGATACTTACCTCCTCTCCGGTGTTCCGCTCTGGCTGTGCCGGGTCCCGGATGTTGTCATGGTGACATCCGGGTCACCATGAGGCAAGAAGTTACTTTGGTCATGCGCAGTGTGCGACCAAAGTAACTTCTGCATGCAGCACTGACAAGCTGTATATAGAATAGAGATGCTGCTGCTGCATCTCTATGCTATATAAGCGATCAGGCTGCAAAAAGTGAATGTCCCATATTGGGACATAGTGTACAAGTAAAAAAAAGTGTCACAAAGTGAAAAAAAATATTGTAAAAATACAAAGAAAATGAAAAAAATAATGCCCAAAAAATAAAAATATACTGTACCCATAAATAAATATTATTATGAAAAAAAATAAACCAATTAAAGTACACATGTTTAGCATCGCCACGTCCAGAACGACCTGACCTATAAGACTGTTCCACTAGTTAACCCCTTTAGTGAACACGGTAAAAAAATAAATAAAAAACAAAGCAAAAAGCTATGCTTTATCATCATACCGCCAAACAAAAAATGGAATAAAAATGAAACTGCTGAAAACGTCATCTTGTCATGCAAAAAAAGCCGCCATACAGCTCCATCAGCTGAAAGTTAAAAAAGTTATAGCTTTCAGAATAAAGCAATACAAAAAAAATATTTTTTCCATAAAATAGTTTTTATTGTATAAAAGCACCAAAAAAAAACCTATATAAATGTGGTACCGCTGCAAACGTACTGACCTGAAGAATAACGCTGCCTAATCAATTTTACCACACGTGGAAAGGCATAAAAAAATCCCCCTAAAAAATTCCTGAATTGGTGTTTTTTGTTTATTCTGCCTCACAAAAATCGGTATAGAAAGTGATCAAAAAATGTCACGTGCCCAACAATGGTAGCAATAAAAATGTCAACTTGTCCCGCAAAAAACAAGCCCTTACATGACTCTGCCGGCCGAAATATGGAAAAATTATAGCTCTCAAAACATGGCAATGCAAAAACTAGTCTTTGCAAAAAAAAAGCGTCTTTTAGTGTATGATAGCTGTCAATCATAAAAACCCAATATGAATCTGGCATCGCTGTAATTGCACCGACCCGAAGAATATAGTAATCTAATCACTTATACCACACGAGGAAAGGCGTAAAAAATAAACTCTAGGGTTATGGTTAGGGTTGTGGTAGGGTTAGGGTTGTGCTAGGGTTGGGATTTTTTCAAGAGTAAAGAAAAAAATGATGACGATATGGTGACCAGTGTTGAGCGCATGTGCTCACTACTTGAGTTTGCATCGGGTTCTCGGGTATGCACAGAGTATCGTAGGTGCTTGTGTGACATGCTCGAGTCTCCGCCCCATTTGCTTCGTGGCCAAAAAAGTTGCATTGATTGCCTGCCATGCACGAGCGATCCCCCACATGTTTTTTTGGGTGTCTAACAACCATGAAATATGCAGGGTGGGGATGCGAGCATGTCTCTTGAGCACCCGCAATACATGGTGCATACTCGAGTACCCGATGCAAACTCAAGTAGCAAGCACTTGCGCTCAAGACTAATGACAACTTATTCAATATGATGACCTAATATTATCAAATTCTATGTCATACCTCTGGGTTCAAAATGTTCACTATACCCATTGATAAAATCCTTGATGGGTCTAGTTTCAAAAATGGGGTCACTTGTTGGGGGTTTCCACTATTTAGGCACATCAGGGGCTTTCCAAACGCGACATGGCCTCTGCTCTCGATTGCAGCCAATTTTGCGTTTAAAAATTCTCACAGTGCTCCTTCCCTTCCGAACCCTGTCATGCACCCAAACAGTGTATTTTCCCCACATATGGAATATCGGCTTATTCAGGAGAAATTGCACAACAGTTTTTGGGGTCCATTTTTTCCTCTTAACCTTGTGAAAATAAAAAATTTTTGCTAAAAGATAATTTTTGTGGAAAAAGTTTGATTTTTTTTCTGTTCACGACTCCATGTAATAAACTTCTGTGAAGCACGTCGAGGTTCAGGGTGCTCAAAACTAGTGATGAGCTCGAGATGCTCGGCACTTGCCGAGTATTTTCGGGGTTGCTCGTGGTAGCTTGGGTCCTCTCCCTGCATGTTTGGCACTCTTTTGGCCAATGAACATGCAGGGATTGCCTGCCACTCATTTTAATTCCAAAGCGTTGTTGGTTGTGGCTGGCCACACAGCGTCATCAGGCCTATATCAGACCTGGCGCGGCCGTGGTGGTCACAGTCACTACGGAATAAGACAGTGAAGGGAGAGGTGCTGCTGAGCTAGGAAGAGATTTGCTTGTTTATTAGGTAGTGTAGATAGAAGAGAAGTATATTACACATATTCATCTCAACAAACAGTCCTTCTGAGGACTAATCCATCTACAGAGATATCAAGGCAGTGTATATAGGCAGTCAGGCAGGGTATAGACTTCAGTGCATTTAGCACAAGAGGCTCAATTCCAGTTCTGTCTGCTGCTGCTGTTGGACATTTCTAGACATAGGCCAAGGTCTTCGGGGCCAAGAATAATTTTTTTTGGATCTTAATCCTCATTATTGGCTTAAAAAGCAATCCAGAGAACACCGTTTTTCTGTGCCATTTGCTTGTTGGCACTGGAGAATAGAGCCAGGTCCTTTCCATATTACAGCGGTAGAAATCCAGCTATTTAAAACTGTGGTTTGTCCGTCACACGGATCACATATACGTTTTCAGAAAATACTGCCATTTCTCGCCTCCATTAAAAATTTGCTTCAGTGTGTCAGCAAAGTTTTTGACACCCGATTGCTTTCAAAATAGTTACCTACAGGCCAGGTATTTCAAACCGTGTTTTCTCCGTCACACGCATCACATATACGTTTTCAGAAAATACTGCAATTTCTGTCCTCCTTTAAAAATTAGTTTCAGTGTGTCAGTGAAGCTATTGACACCAGTTTGCTGTTTAAAATAGGTACCTACAGGCCAGGTATTTAAAACTGCATTTTCTCCGTTACACGGATCACATATACATTTCAGAAAATACTGCCATTTCTGGCCTCCATTAAAAAATTTTTCAATGTGTCAGCGAAGTTTTTGATCCCGGTTTGCTGTTCAAAATAGTTACCTACAGGCCAGTTATTTAAAACTGTGGTTTGTTCATCAAATGGATCACATATAAGTTCGCTCCAAATTCAGCCATTTTTAGTGAGCATGGAAGCTATTGTCCTCCATTTAAAATGGTCAACGCACGTGGCAAGGGACAGGGAACTGGACGTGATGGTGATGATGCTGGTGAATGTAGAGGCCGAGGCCGTGGGCAAGCTGAAATTGTGCCACAACAAACACCCACATCTTGTGACTCGACCTTCCTGTCCCAATTAATAGGGTACCCCCACTATTGAACACAGAGTAGTGTGAAAAAGCTATTGGTTTGATAGCAGAGAATGCTTCCAGTCACTTAGCCACCATGACCACCACCCTGTCTTCCACACAGTCAAGTCTCAGTAGCCGTGAGTCTGGACCGCATATTCCTCACCCTGAACCTCCTTCCTCCCACCATGCCGAGTGCCCAGAGACAACTGATCCTACACTTGGACACTCCAAAGAGCTGTTCACTTTTCCATTTATAGATTCGGGCCTCTTGCCCGGTCCACTTGAAGCGGGGCAAGAGGAAATCGCATGTAGTGATGCCCAAATCTTGGAGCAGCCACGGTCATACGAAGGCGACAGTTGGAAAGTGTCACAAGAGGTGGACAATGATGAGACACAATTGCCAGAAAGTCAGGAGGAGGACCAGGGTGCGGAAGTGGAAGACGAGGTGGTGGATGATATACTAACTGACCCAACCTGGCAGGAGGACATGCAGAGTGAAGACAGCAGCTCCCAGGGGGAGGAAGGCAGAGCACCCCAACAGGCAGGAAGAAGCAGTGTGATGGCTGCAGACAGAAGGCAGGCAACCATTCCCCGTAACACCAACACAAAGGAAGTTACCAGTACAACTGTTAGGTCTACCCGAGTCTGGTTGTTTTTTAAAGACTCTGTCGATAACTCCAAAAAGGCCATTTGCACCACCTGCCAGACCAGCATCAGCAGGGGTAGCAAAACTGCCAGCCTGACCACCACTAGCATGATCAGGCACATGACAGCAAAGCACCTGACTTTGTGGGCAGAACCCCAAGATCCAGGAACAGTGTCTGCGGGTGACACCACTGCTTCTTCCGCTGTTGTGAATGCAAGCCATTCCCCTGTCCATGGTGCATGCAAAGATGCCTCCTGCCCTGCACCTGTTATTTCACACTCTCAAGTAACAGCGTCAGGAAGCACGTCCACATCCTTGTCCCAGTGCAGCGTTCAGTTGTCCGTACCCCAGTCCTTGGAACTGAAGCGCAAATACGCTCAAAATGTTGCCTTTTAAGCTCGTGGAGACGGAAGCATTCCGCAACCTGATTGCAGCGGTCGTCCCTCGGTACTAGGTCCCCAGCCGCCACTATTTCTCCCAGTGTGCCGTCCCCGCATTACACAAGCACGTATCCCATAACATTAGCCATGTCCTCAACAAAGCAGTTACCTGGAAAGTCCACCTAACCACGGACACGTGGACATGTGCTTGTGGGCAGGGATGGTACCTCTCGCTGATGGCACACTGGGTTAACATAGTGGAAGCCGGGACCCAGTCGGACCTTGGGACGGAGCACATCCTCCCGACTCCAAGGATTTCGAGCAATCAGGTCACCCCCACAGTCTAAAGCTCCTACACCTCATCCTCCTCAGCCTCCTCCTCCTCAGCCTCCTCCTCCTCTTCAGCCTCCATCTCCAAAATGAACTCATCAGTCACAAGCTGGAGGCACTGCCTCGGCCAAGCGACAACAGGCCGTGCTGAAGCTAATATGCTTCCGCACAATGCTGAAGAGTTGTTGACAGCTCTGAAAGAGCAGGCAGATCTGTGGCTCACACCACTGAACCTACAGCCAGGCATGGTCGTGTGTGACAATGGCCGGAATCTGGTGGCGGCTCTGTGGCAAGGAGACCTCACATACGTACCATGCCTGGCCCATGTGCTTAACCTCGTTGTTCAGTGGTTTCTCAAATCCTACCGGGAGTTGCCGGATCTTCTTGTTAACCGGTTCCCGACCGCCCACTGTACTTAAACGTCTGCGCTGCCTGGGCTCTGTGCAGCGCAGACGTTTAAAAACGGTGGGTGGTCTCGCAGCGCTCAGG
This sequence comes from Phyllobates terribilis, assembly GCF_046119375.1. Classification (NCBI taxonomy): domain Eukaryota; kingdom Metazoa; phylum Chordata; class Amphibia; order Anura; family Dendrobatidae; genus Phyllobates; species Phyllobates terribilis. The sequence goes on along the minus strand of NW_027362769.1, from coordinate 14,223,716 downwards.
ACCCCCAGGGTCCTGAAAGCGCTGCGATTCCGGTGCAGAGCGTTAGCTCTGACAGGGAACATCATCGGGACCTGATTGGATCAGGTCCCAGTGATGTTAACCCTTTGCTGTCTTCTATATGCTGCGATCTTTAGTGATCGCGGCATATAGGAGACAGCAGGAGGAGAGAGGGTCGTCTTACCTCCGAAGACCTCCGATTCCTTCGAGGACCTGGGGTTGCTATGGCAGCTGGAGGTCACATGACCGCCTCCAGCTCTGCCATATATGGTGTCCTGTCTGGCTCAGCCTGCAAGCTAAGCCAGACAGGAGACTCTGACTGAAACAGGGAAGATCTCATGTAATGTAATGTAATATATGTCTATTACATTACATGAGATCAGTGATCAGAAAAATAAAAATTTATGTCCCATACAGGGACTAAGTAAAAATGTAAAAAAAAGTAAAAAAAAAAGTTTTTAAACTGTTAAAAAAAAGTCACAAAATAAATAAAAATAAATAAATAAAATATTAAACCAATAAATCCGTATATTTTTACATAACCAAAAAAAAGAACACATATTTGGTATCGCCGCGTCCAAAACAACCCGAGCTATAAAACTGTCACACTAATTAACTCCTTCTGTGCACACCGTAATAAAAATAAATAAAAAACGGAGCAAAAAAATATGCTTTTTCATCATATCGCCAAACAAAAAGTGGAAAAAAATGCGATCAAAAAGCAAAATAGAAATAAAAATGGGACCACTGAAAACGTCATCTTGTTCGGCAAAAAACAAGCCGCCATACAGCTCCATCAGTCGAAAAATAAAAAAGTTATAGTGCTCAGAATAAATCAATGCAAAAAATATATTTTTTTCTATAAATTTGTTTTATTGTGTAAAAGCGCCAAAACATAAAAAAATATACAGTAAGTGTAGTATCACTGTAAATGTACTGACCCGAAGAATAACGCTGCCTGATCGCTTTTACCACACGCAGAACGGCATAAAAAAAACCCTCAAAGAACAATTCCTGAATTGTTTTTTGTTAATTTTACCTCCCAAAAAACGGAATAGAAAGCGATCAAAAAATGACACGTACCCAAAAATGGTACAAATAAAAATGTCAACTCGTCCCGCAAAAAACAAGCCATCACATGACCTTCGGCCGAAATATGGAAAAATTATAGCTCTCAAAATATGGTGATGCAAAAACTAGATTTAGCAAAAAAAAGCGTCTTTTAGTTTGTGACAGCTGTCAGTCATAAAAACCCGATATAAATCTGGTATCTCGGTAATCGCACCGACCCGAAGAATAAAGTAATCTCATCACTTATACCGCATGAGGAGAGGCGTAAAAAATAAATAAAACCAATTCTTCACCTGCTACTGATTTGTTTATTATGTCTCCGAAAGATCGCAGTAAGGCTCTGCTCACATTTATCCTGCGCTCTGCGCTGAGCACTTACACCAGAGTTTCCGTGTAAATCTCTGAAATACATGATTTAACCAGAACCCATGATGGAAGATTCCCTGTAATGAGGCAGATATAGACCACTGTGGACGCCGTCTAGCCTGGGATCCCACGGTGTCATTTGTTTTAGGCGTGCATAAAAGTGCGGTTGACCAGTTTTGTGCACTTCTGAAAAAAAGGACACCGCTAAACAGAGGCCAGACGGAGTCCAGAGTAACTCTGCTGCCTCATTACAGTGAAACTTCACATGCCAGAAATGCAAGCTTGTGTCCCTGTTGGAGGAAAAGTTGCGAAATCTAGAAGAGAGGTTAACTACCTTGAAAATCATTAAGGAAGGTGAAGAGTTCTTAGACAGAACAGAATTATCTCTTCATGATTCAGAAAGAGAAGAAATTCGAACTGCACCTGAGGAAACAGAGGAATGGAAGCATGTGACCCAGAGAAGCAGGAGGATAGAGAGGCAGTCAGCACCTATACTGCTCAAGAACCAGTACCAGGCTCTCTCGCAGGAGAACCATGAAGAAATACAGCAAGATAAGACTTTGCCAGCAATGAATAAACTTGTAAGCCCTCAGAATCCTCCTGGATGGAGAAAGAAGAATGTTGTGAAGAAAAAACGGAGAGTGGTGGTCATGGGGGATTCCCTGTTAAGAGGAACAGAGGCTGCTATCTGCAGACCAGACATAACCTCAAGAGAAATGTGCTGTCTTCCAGGAGCAAAAATTAAAGATGTGTCTGACAGGATATCAAGACTCTTCAGACCTACAGATCACTACCCATTCCTGCTAATACATGTGGGGACAAATGACACCGCAAGAAAGGACCTGGAAACCATCTGCAGTGACTTTGAAGACTTGGGCAAGAAAGTGAAAGAATTGGGAGCGCAGGTGGTCTTCTCATCCATCCTCCCAGTGGATGGCCATGGAACAATGAGGTGGAATAAGATTCTACAGGTGAACAACTGGCTACGTCGATGGTGCCGTCAACAAGGATTTGGATTTCTGGATCACGGAATGAATTACCTATACGATGGACTACTTGCTAGAGATGGGGTGCACCTTACGAAGACTGGAAAACATGTATTTGGAAATTGCCTTGCTGCACTCATCAGGAGAGCTTTAAACTAGAACAATGTGGGAAGGGAAGCAAAAGGCCAGAAAAAGCCATACAGCTGACAAATACTATTGAGATCTCTGCTACTGGAAGTGGAAAGGAAGAACAAAGACAAAACAATTTAAATAATAAAAATATGGGAGGAAGAGAAACCAATCACAAACTAAAATGTTTTTATACAAATGCACAAAGCATGGGCAACAAACAAGGAGAATTAGAACTACTAACGCAGGAAAATAAATATGATGTCATTGGAATCACTGAAACTTGGTGGGACGATACACATGATTGGAATAAAAGGCTAAAAGGATACAACTTATTTGCAAGAAACAGACTTGATAAACGAGGAGGAGGTGTCGCATTGTATGTTAGAAAAGCGTATATCTGCACAGAAATTGAAGCTTCAGAGACTGGGAGTTCTGTGGAAACTGTTTGGGTACGAATACAAGGAGAGAACAACGGAAAGGACACCATTGTAGGCATTTACTACAGGCCACCTGGGCAAGCTGAAGATATGGATGAACTCTTTATGTATCAAATGACCAAGTTCTCAAAAAAATATGACGTAGTGGTCATGGGAGATTTCAACTATCCAGACATTTGTTGGGAATCTCTCTCAAGTAAAACTAACAGGTCAAGCAAATTCTTATCCTCTCTTGCTGACAACTTTATCTTCCAAAAGGTAGGGGAGAAAACAAGGGGATCTGCTACTTTGGATCTAATCCTTATAAACAGGGAGGAAATGGTTGAGAAGGTAAAGGTGGCTGGGACCCTAGGAGGCAGCGATCATGCTATTATAGAATTTTGGATAACTAGAGGAGGAAGGCATGTGAAGACTCAAACTTCAAGGTTAGATTTTAGAAAGGCAGATTTTAAGAGACTCAGAAAGAGAATAGGAGGGATCCAATGGCTGGATGTCCTTAAGGACAAAAATGTCCAGGAAGGATGGGAAATTTTTAAAAATGAGATTCTCAAAGCACAATCGTTAACAATCCCGAAAAGTAGGAAGAATGGGAAGCATTTAAGGAAACCAGGATGGATGAACACAGAACTTAAACACATGCTAAAAAGAAAGAAAGAAATGTTTATTAAATGGAAAGAGGGAGGCATATCTAAAGAAGATTATAATGCAGTCTGCAGATCCTGTAGGGCATGTATCAGGTTAGCTAAAGCTGACAATGAATTAAGGCTTGCAAGAGATGTCAAAAGCAATAAAAAAGGATTTTGGGGGTATGTCAAAAGTAAAAGAAAAGTCAAAGATGCTATAGGATTTTTACAGGATGAAAATGGAGAAATGGTAAGAGAGGATGTTGAGAAGGCCAAACTTTTTAATTCCTATTTTGCATCTGTTTTCTCTCAGAAAGAAAATGTAACATCAACTGATCTTCACTGTCCTTTTAAAGGAATAGAAGAATCCAAGTTATCTGTAAACAGAAAGATTGTGAGGGAATATTTAGCTAACATAAATGAGTTCAAGTCTCCAGGTCCAGATGAATTACACCCCAGAGTACTGAAGGAGATCGTAGAAGAAATTTTAGAACCACTCTCCATAATCTTTGAAAATTCTTGGAGAACAGGAGAAGTCCCAGAAGACTGGAGAAGAGCAAATGTTGTTCCTATCTTCAAAAAGGGGAAGAAGGTGGACCCAGGGAACTATAGGCCGGTGAGTCTGACTTCTATACCAGGAAAGATCTTTGAACAAATTATTAAACAACATGTATGTAAGTACCTGGATAAGAATGAAGTGATTAACCAGAGTCAGCATGGGTTTATAACTAACAAGTCATGTCAGACTAACTTAATTTCCTTCTATGACAGAATCACTGACTGGGTGGATCAGGGAAATGCTGTAGATATAGTATATCTTGACTTCAGCAAAGCATTTGACAAAGTATCTCACACCATCCTTATTGAAAAAATGACCAAGTATGCAATGGACCAGGCAACTGTTAGGTGGATTCATAACTGGCTTAGTGATCGGACTCAAAGGGTGATTGTAAATGGCTTCACATCCAGCTGGATGAATGTCTCAAGTGGGGTACCACAGGGCTCCGTCCTGGGACCTGTATTGTTCAACATCTTTATCAATGATTTAGATGAAGGAATTGAGGGTAAACTGATTAAATTTGCTGATGACACAAAGCTAGGAGGGATAGCTAATACTAGAGAAGAGAGAGAGAGGATTCAAAAAGACCTAAATAAACTGGAGCAGTGGGCAGCAACCAACAGAATGGTTTTTAACAGGGAAAAATGCAAAGTACTACATCTGGGCAATAAAAATGAAAAAAGCATATACAGAATGGGAGGAATAGAGCTAAGCAACAGTACATGTGAAAAAGACTTAGGTATACTAATAGATCATAGACTGAACATGAGTCAACAGTGTGATGCAGCAGCAAAAAAGGCAAATACAATTCTGGGATGTATTAACAAAAGCATACAGTCTAGATCACGTGAAGTCATTATTGGTCTTTACTCCTCTTTGGTCAGACCTCATCTGGAATACTGTGTACAGTTTTGGGCACCACATTTTAAAAAAGACATAGATAAACTGGAGCAAGTTCAGAGAAGAGCGATCAGAATGGTGACTGGTCTGCAAACCATGTCCTATGAGGAACGGTTGCAGGATTTGGGAATGTTTAGCTTGCAAAAAAGAAGACTGAGAGGAGACTTAATAGCTGTCTACAAATATGTCAAGGGCTGTCACATTGTAGAAGGATCATCTTTATTCTCATTTGCACAAGGAAAGACTAGAAGCAATGGGATGAAACTAAATGGGAGGAGACACAGATTAGATATTAGAAAAAACTTTTTGACAGTTAGGGTGATTAATGAGTGGAACAGGCTGCCACGAGAGGTGGTGAGTTCCCCTTCAATGGACGTCTTCAAACAGAGGCTGGACAGACATCTGTCTGAGATGATTTAGTGAATCCTGCTTTGAGCAGGGGGTTGGACCAGATGACCGAGGAGGTCCCTTCCAACTCTACCATTCTATGATTCTATGATTCTATGAATGGATCCCGCAGGGGTTTCATCTGAATTATATCACTTGGAAATTTAGATGGAAACCCCGATGTAAGTGCTCAGCCTAGAGCGCCGGATAAATGTTACATAAAATGTTCCCAATAAAAGCTTCAACTCAGTCCTCAAAAAAAGCTAGTCCCCACTCAGGTCTGTCATCTGTTAAAAATATAAGGGACTTCCAAGTTACTGGTAGCTGAAAGGCTCTGGAAAAGCGAAATGGCCCTTGCCCCCCAAAAGAAATTCAGAAAATTTTGTGCTCCCAAATCCAAATGCCTATTCTACAATAATTTGTTCTCCAATTGTCAAATAGCACTCCGCCCCCCCAAATCTCGCCGTATGGCTGAGCGGTACGATACAGCCACATATGGGGTATAGCCACTTTTAGAAGAAATTGTGTGACACATTTCGGCACCATTTTTACCCATTGCCCTGTGTGAAAATGTAAAATCTGAGGGTAAAACATTTTTTTGTGGTAAAAATATAATTATGCTTTTTTCACTGCCCAATGGTATAAATTTAAAAATTAAAAAATACTCACTACTTCCCTAGATGAATTCCTTGAGAGGTGTATTTTACAAAATGGGGTCACTTGTGGGGGTTTCTGCTGTTTCGGCATGTCAGCGACTCTTCAAATGTGACATGGTGTCTGCCACCTATCCCAGCCAACATAGCGCTCCTTTCTCTTCCGAACCCTGCCGTACACCAAAGCAGTGGTTTTCCCCCACATATGGGGTATCGGTGTACTCAGGAGAAATTGCACAACAAATTTCATGGTGCAATTTATCATATTACCCTTATGATAATGCAAAATTAAGGGATGAAAAACGGTTTTGTGGGAAAAATTAGAAAATTTTATTTTTACAGCTCAATATTATAATCTTCTGTGAAGCACCTTGGGGTTCAAGGTGCTCACCACACATCTAGATAAGTTCCTTAAGGGGTCTACTTTCCAAAATGGTGTCACTTGTGGGGGGTTTCCACTGTTTAGGCACATCAGGGGCTCCCCAAATGCAACATGGCGTCCGCTAATTATTCAAACAAATTTTACATTCAAAAAGTCAAATGGCGCTCCTTCCCTTTCAAACCCTGCCGTGCGCCCAAACAGTGGTTTGCCTCCACATATCGGGTATCAGCGTGTTAAGGATAAATTGCACAACAAATTTCATGGTGCAATTTTTCCTATTACCCTTATGATAATTCAAAATTAAGGGATGAAAAACGTTTTTGTGGGAAAAATGTGAAAATTTTATTTTTACAGCTCAATATTATAAACTTCTGTGAAGCACCTTGGGGTTCAAGGTGCTCACCACACATCTAGATAAGTTCCCTAAGGGGTCTAGTTTCCAAAATGGTGTCACTTGTGGGGGGTTTCCACTGTTTTGGCACTTCAGGAGCTCTCCAAACGCAACATGGCGTCCGCTAATTATTCAGACAAATTTTACATTCAAAAAGTCAAATGGCGCTCCTTCCCTTTCAAACCCTGCCGTGCGTCCAAACAGTGGTTTGCCTTCACATATGGGGTATCAGCGTGTTCAGGAGAAATTGCACAACAAACTTCATGGTGCAATTTTTCCTATTACCCTTATGATTATGCAAAATTAAGGATGAAAAACGTTTTTGTGGGAAAAATGTGAAAATTTTATTTTTACAGCTCAATATTATAAACTTCTGTGAAGCACCTTGGGATTCAAGGTGCTCACCACACATCTAGATAAGTTCCCTAAGGGGTCTAGTTTCCAAAATGGTGTCACTTACATAGTTACATAGTTTATAAGGCTGAAAAAAGACAAGCGTCCATCCAGTTCAGCCTATTTCTTGTGCACTGCAGCTATTCCGCAGCGTTGATCCAGGGGAAGGCAAAAAAAAACCATGCGGTATAGGCCAATTTACATCATTGAGGAAAAATTCACTTCCCGACACCAATCTGGCAGTCAGATTGAATCCCTGGATTAATTAACTAAGCATAAGATGTAATTTTATTGTTCTCAAGAAAGGCGTCCAGGCCTCTCTTGAACTCATTAAGTGAGTTGGACATCACCACTTCCTCTCCTAGAGAGTTCCAGAGTCTCACGGCTCTGACCGTAAAGAATCCCCTTCTATGCTGGTGCAGGAACCTCCTTTCCTCCAGACGCATAGTGTGCCCCCTCGTCTTTGTCACCATCCTTGGTATAAACAGGTCATGGGAGAGATCTCTGTACTGCCCCCTGATGTATTTATACATGTTTATGAGGTCTCCCCTAAGCCTTCTCTTTTCCAAAGTAAATAGGCTTAATTTTGACAACCTCTCTGGGTATTCTAGTCCCTCCATTCCCTTTATTACCTTAGTCGCCCTCCTTTGTACCCTCTCTAGCTCCAATATGTCTTTCCTGAGCACCGGAGCCCAGAACTGTGCACAATATTCTAAGCGCGGCCTTACCAGTGCTTTATACAGAGGAAGAACAATGTTCTCATCATATGCCCCTATTCCTCTTCTGATGCATGCCATGACTCTATATGCCTTCGCAGCTGCTGCCTGACACTGGGCACTCCAATTTAATTTGCTATTAACCAAGACGCCCAGGTCCTTCTCCATGTCAGATTTCCCCAACGGTTTCCCATTTAATATGTATGGGTGACTGCTGTTTTTCTTTCCCATGTGCATGACCTTACATTTATCGGCATTGAACCCCATTTGCCATTTTTTGGCCCAACTCCCCAATTTATCTAAATCCTCCTGTAGCTGTGCCCTATCCTCATCTGTATTAACTACTTTACAAAGTTTAGTATCATCTGCAAATATTGCTATTTTACTATGCAACCCTTCCACTAGATCATTAATAAATATATTAAATAATCTAGGGCCCAAGACAGACCCTTGAGGCACCCCGCTAGTAACCCTGACACACCCTGAGCTTACTCCATTGATAACCACCCTCTGCTTTCTATCACTCAGCCAGCTATTTACCCACTTGCACACATTATCCCCTAGACCAAGCATTCTCATTTTATATACCAACCTTTTGTGTGGCACGGTATCAAACGCTTTAGAGAAGTCAAGGTATACAACATCCACTGACTCTCCCCGGTCCAGCTGTGAGCTCACCTCCTCGTAGAATGCGATCAGGTTTGTTTGGCAGGAGCGATCTCTCATGAATCCATGTTGATATGGAGTTAGACAGTTATTATCATTAAGATATTCTACAATAGCATCTCTAAGAAATCCTTCAAACAATTTACCCACAACAGAAGTTAAGCTTACTGGTCTATAGTTCCCAGGGTCACTTTTACACCCCTTTTAGAATATTGGTACCACATTTGCTTGGCGCCAGTCTAGTGGGACAGTCCCTGTCCATAAAGAGTGCTTGAATATAAGATACAGCGGTCTGTCTATCACATTACTTAATTCTTTTAGACTTGTCTATTTTGATATTATTTAGGCGTTTCTGAACTTCCTCCTGGGTTAGGTGGGTGATATTTAGAGGAGGGTTTACTTTATCACTCTGCATTTCCTCCGATAAATTGTTTTCTTTTGTGAAAACAGTGGAGAAGAAGCTATTGAGTAGGTTTGCTTTACCCTCATCACCCTCTATGATTTTACCCAGGTTATTTTTCAATGGGCCAACTCCATCAGTTTTAATCCTTTTACTGTTTATATAGTTAAAGAACAGTTTGGGATTCGTTTTACTTTCCTTGGCAATTAGTCTCTCTGTCTCCTCTTTTGCTATTCTTATTTGTTTCTTACAGATTTTTTTTTTTTCCCTATAAGATATTAGCGCTTCCTCGCTGCCTTCTTGTTTAAGTTTACCGAAAGCCCTTTTTTTGTTTTTCATTGCCCTCTTGACTTCCTTATTTAGCCACATTGGCTTCCTCCTATTCCTAGCCCTTTTATTCCCATAAGGTATGTACCTTCTACAGTGACTATGTAGGACTGTTTTGAAAATTTCCCATTTTCTATCCGTGCTCCTATTATTAAAGATGCTATCCCAGTCTATAAGGTGAAGGGCATCTCTTAGCTGATCAAACTTTGCCCTCCTGAAGTTCAGTGTTTTTGTGACTCCCTTGCTGGGCACCCTACTGAAGCACATGTGGAATTGTATAATGTTGTGGTCACTATTTCCCAGGTGCCCCCCGACCTGCACCTCAGTTATTCTGTCTGGCCTGTTAGTTAATATTAAGTCTAAAAGGGCCGTCCCTCTAGTTGGTTCCTGCACAAGTTGTGACAAATAATTGTCTTTGATAATTGACAGAAACCTGTTTCCTTTCTGAGATCTACAGCTTTCGGGTTCCCAGTCTATATCGGGGTAGTTGAAGTCCCCCATAATAATCACCTCGTTATTTTTTGCTACTTCGTCTATTTGTCTCATTAATAGACTTTCCGTGGCTTCTGCTATATTTGGTGGTTTATAACAGACTCCTATTATAATTTTATTATTGTTTTTTGCCCCATGTATCTCCACCCATAAGGACTCGACCTCCTCATTTCCCTCCCATACATCCTCCCGTATTGTAGGCTTTAGACACGTCCTTACATATAGACAGACTCCACCCCCTTTCCGACTTATTCGATCCCTTCTAAACAGACTGTAACCCTGTAAGTTAACTGCCCAGTCATAGCTTTCATCTAACCATGTCTCGGTTATTCCCACTATGTCATAGTTACCTGTAGATATTTCTGCTTCCAGTTCATCCATCTTGTTTGTCAGGCTCCTGGCATTTGCTAGCACGCAGTTTACACGATTTTGTTTTGTTCCAATCTTCTCCCTGTGGATTGTATTAGAAATTTTCTTACCTCCTTTCCAAGTACCTTGTCTTGGACCTTCTTTGTCGCACTTCATTTCTTTCATTAGTATGTTCTCTGGTTGCATGTTCGTGTCCAGCATTTTTCTTCCCATCCCCTCTTCTTCTAGTTTAACGCCCTCCTGATGAGTGTTGCGAGTCTCCTGGCGAATGTGTGTTTCCCGTGTTTGTTGAGGTGTAGCCCGTCTCTGGCAAGGAGTCCGTCATAGAGGTAATTCACACCGTAGTCCAGGAATCCAAATCCTTGTTGTCTGCACCATCGTCTCAGCCAGTTGTTTACATCAAGGATCCTGTTCCATCTCCTGACGCCATGCCCGACTACTGGAAGGATAGAAGAAAAAACTACCTGCGCATCCAGTTCTTTTACTTTCTTCCCCAATGCTTCAAAATCCTTGCAGATTGTCGGTAGGTCCTTCTTTGCCGTGTCATTGGTGCCAACATGTATCAGAAGAAATGGGTGGACATCCTTGGAACTGATGAGCTTCGGTATCCTATCGGTAACATCCTTGATCTTCGCCCCTGGGAGGCAGCATACTTCTCTTGGTGTTATGTCCGGTCTGCAGATAGCTGCTTCTGTTCCTCTCAGTAGTGAGTCTCCCACCACCACCACTCTTCTTCCCTTCTTGGCTGTCCTTTTTCTTGTGACTTCTGGGTGTTTCTGGGTGCTCTTTTCTTTTTTGCTTGCTGGTAGTTCCTCATCCTTAGGTGTGCCATCTTCGTCCTCCACAAGTCCTTGGAATCTATTTCTCAGTTGTGTTGTTGGTGGTGTCTCCATGGTCTTCTTGCTTCTTTTGGTCACTTGCCTCCACTTGTCTGCCTCTGGAGGTTCTCTGACGCTTCCTTCACTTTCCGTGACCAGTAGTGACGCTTCTGTTCTGTCCAGGAAGTCTTCATTTTCCTTGATGAGTTTTAATGTCGCAATTCTTTCTTCCAGTCCCCGCACCTTTTCTTCTAAAAGAGCCAGTAGTCTACACTTCTGGCAGGTGAAGTTGGTTTCAGCTTCTGGTCGATCTGTGAACATGTAGCACATGTTGCAGCTCACCATGTAGGTTGTCACATCTGCCATGCTGCTCCTTGTCCCTGCTGACTTGATGTCTGTCTTCTTTCTTGTGATACCCTAGGATAAAAAAACAAATGCGCAGTTTGGCGATGCTTTCCAAGCAGCTGGTCCCGGCTGTACCCAACAATCTTCGAGCTGAAGGAGACTCTTCGCTTTTCCCAGAAGGCACCTGGAATATGCAAATTGTCCTCTTCAAGCTTCAATCCCTGGTTTGGCGATGCTTTCCAAGCAGCTGGTCCCGGCTGTACCCAACGATCTTCGAGCTGAAGGAGACTCTTCGCTTTTCCCAGAAGGCACCTGGAATATGCAAATTGTCCTCTTCAAGCTTCAATCCCTGGTTTGGCGATGCTTTCCAAGCAGCTGGTCCCGGCTGTACCCAACGATCTTCGAGCTGAAGGAGACTCTTCGCTTTTCCCAGAAGGCACCTGGAATATGCAAATTGTCCTCTTCAAGCTTCAATCTCTGGTTTGGCGATGCTTTCCAAGCTGCTGGTCCCGGCTGTACCCAACGATCTTCGAGCTGAAGGAGACTCTTCGCTTTTCCCAGAAGGCACCTGGAATATGCAAATTGTCCTCTTCAAGCTTCAATCCCTGGTTTGGCGATGCTTTCCAAGCAGCTGGTCCCGGCTGTACCCAACGATCTTCGAGCTGAAGGAGACTCTTCGCTTTTCCCAGAAGGCACCTGGAATATGCAAATTGTCCTCTTCAAGCTTCAATCCCTGGTTTGGCGATGCTTTCCAAACAGCTGGTCCCGGCTGCACCCAACGATCTTCGAGCTGAAGGAGACTCTTCGCTTTTCCCAGAAGGCACCTGGAATATGCAAATTGTCCTCTTCAAGCTTCAATCCCTGGTTTGGCGATGCTTTCCAAGCAGCTGGTCCCGGCTGTACCCAACGATCTTCGAGCTGAAGGAGACTCTTCGCTTTTCCCAGAAGGCACCTGGAATATGCAAATTGTCCTCTTCAAGCTTCAATCCCTGTGGGGGGTTTCCACTGTTTAGGCACATCAGGTGCTCTCCAAACGCAACATGGCATCTGCTAATTATTCAGACAAATTTTATATTCAAAAAGTCTAATGGCGCTCCTTCCCTTCCGAACCCTGCAGTGCGCCCAAACAGTGGTTTTCCCTCACATATGGGGTATTGGCACGCTCAAGAGAAATTGCACAAAAAAATTTGGGGTCCATTTTTTCCTGTTACCCCTGTGAAAATAGAAAAAATTGGGTCTAAAGTAACATTTTTGTGAAAAAAGTTAAATGTTAATTTTTTCTTCCACATTCCAAAAATTCCTGTGAAGCACCTGAAGGGTTAATAAAGTTATTGAATGTGGTTTTGAGCACCTTGAGGGGTGCAGTTTTTAGAATGGTGTCTCTTTTTAGTATTTTCTGTCATAAAGACCCCTCAAAGTGACTTCAAATATGATGTGGTCCCTAAAAAAATGTTTTTGTAAATTTTGTTGGAAAAATGAGAAATCGCTGGTCAACTTTTAACCCTTATAGCTCCCTAACAAAAAAAAATTTTGGTTCCAAAATTGTGCTGATGTAAAGTAGACATGTGGGAAATGTTATTTATTAACTATTTTGTGTGACACATCTCTCTGATTTAAGGGCATGAAAATTCAAAGTTAGAAAATTGCAAAATTTTCAAAATTTTTGCCAAATTTCCGATTTTTTCGCAAATAAACGCAAGTTATATCGAAGAAATTTTACCAGTATCATGAAGTACAATATGTCACGAAAAAACAGTCTCAGAATCAGGGGAATACGTTGAAGCGTTCCAGAGTAATTACTTCATAAAGTGACAGTGGTCAGAATTGAAAAAATTGGCCCGGTCACGAAGGCAAAAACAGGCTCTGGTGCGAAGTGGTTAAAGTATGCCGCCTGTGTGCTCATTTTAGAAAGTCACCTACAGCTTCCACTGCCCTTGCCGTGTTTCAGCAGTGTTTGCAGCTTCCGGCTCACCGACTGGTGTGTGATGTCCCCACGCGTTGGAACTCTACACTGCAGATGTTGGGAAGGATTTGTGAGCGGAAGAGGGCACTTGTTGACTACCAGCATCAACAAGGCTGTTGGTATTCATTTCAGACTCCACACATAAGTCCTCAGGAGTGGACATGGATGTCAGACATATGTACCATTCTCCAAAACTTTGAGGACTTCACCAAGATGGTAGTGGCTATGATGCCATAATTAGCGTCACCATCCCTCTTCTCTGTCTTATGAAACTCTCTCTGCTCGCAATCAAAGAGGATGCATTGCAGGCGGAGCACGGTGAGATGGAGCAAGGAACCATACAGGGTGATTACACACAGCCCATACTCATCTCATACCAATGTGGATTGGGTGACAATGAGGAAGAGGAGGAGGAAGGACATGAGCCAGTTTCATGCGCTATTGACGGTACTATCGGCACAACTGTCATACCGTCTGTTCAGCATGGATAGCCTAAGGACAGAGAGGAGGAGGAGGAGGAGAGCATAATCAGTCGTCCTCTTGATGAGGACACGGAAGTCTTGCCTGTGAGCAGTCTGGCATGCATTGCTGAGATTATGTTATGCTTCCTATCCCATGACCCTCGCGTTCTCAAAATTTTGGGTGACAGTCATTACTGGTTGGTGACACTTCAAGACCCACACAACAAGGAGGACTTTATATCTCTTATTCCTGAGGCGGTCAGATCTACAAAACTGGGGCAGTACCAGAAGGACCTTCTTGCGGAACTATTAAAAAAATTCCCATCTGAAAACGCTGGCGGCAGAGGTCACAGTTCTTTGGACAACCAAGGACTACAGGCAAGAGAGACAACTCCAATCCAGCAGAGGCAAAGGAACACTGTCAAGGTTTTGGGAGAATTTTCTCAGTCCTTAACATCGCAGAGGCCCTGAGGCGTGGGGTATTCTCACAAGGAGGGAAAGTTTGAGAAGATGCCGAGGGAGCACCTTGCCGACTGTACAAACGTCCTCCGTGATTCCTCTGTGCCTTATAATTATTGGGTATTCAAGCTTGATACGTGGAATGAACTGGCTCTCTAAGCCTTGGAGGTCCTGGCCTGCACTGCCGCTAGCGTTTTATCAGAGCGGGTTTTTAGTGCCGCTGGTGGAATTATAACTGATAAGCGCATCTGCCTGTCAGCTGAAAATGCTGACAGGCTCTCTCTTATAAAAATGAACAAGGGCTGGATTGGGTCAGACTTCTCAACACCACCGAATGAGAGCAGTGTAACAAACTCAGATCCAGTGCCTTTTTTTGGGAGGTGTATTCCCATGTACTTTTTCACACCCACACATGGGTATACGCTTCCTGATTTTGGTTATTTGCTCTTCTCCTCCTCCTTTTCCTCATCCTCCACCACCATATCACCAGGGTGACCGTGAAGAAACACCCACATAATTTTTTTAAATGTTGTTTATGATGCTCGTAAAAATAAAAAATTTATACACTTTGTTCATGTATACTCCCCAAGGGTAAATGTTTGCCAGACCATACACTTATTGCATGGGCATTACAAGTATAGGAGACCCGCTCCTTTCTAATGGGAACATTTTTTTTATGAGGCCCTCCTCCCCGTCTCTTCCAAGGGGCATTGGAGTGCGTCCCAATTTTTGGCAGCCCTAGCATTCACTGCATAGGCCAACACTATGGGAGACCCACTTCCTAATAAACGGAACATTTTTTCATTAGGCCCTCTACGTCTCTTTTAAGGGGCATTGGAGTGCCTCCAAATTTTTGGCAACCCTTGCATTCACTGCATAGGCAAACACAATGGGAAACCCACTTCCTAATAATGGGAACATTGTTTTCAGGAGGCCCTCCTCTAAGTCTCTTCAAAGGGATATTGGGGTGCGTCCAAATTTTAGGCAACCCTGCCACTCACTGAATATGCAATAACATTATAGGAGACCCACTCTTTCGTAATGGGAACAACAAAACCTCGCCGGCTGATGGCTCTCTAAGAATAGTGAAGGCTGACTGCTGGCCCTTTAAGAATAGTAAAGGCCGTCTGAAGGCCCTATAAAAATAGGTTTTGTGACTTTCAGAGTCCCTCCTTCATAAATGAAATAGGATGTGTCTGAACATGTCTCACACACCACATGGCCAAATAAGGTTGTAAAATGTGAAAATGACATCTCCCGGTGAATGCATTTGTCAAGGTTGAAAGCAATGCAAAAGTGCAAAAACGTATCAAAAACGCTGCGTGTGAACATAGCCCATGGTGTGGAGGAGTATTTTTGTTTTTGGTTATTTATTTTGCCTTATATACATGTTATTGCCCTGGAAAGGATGTTCCTTAACATATTTCCCAGGAAAATCTATTTTCGTTTTGTTTTAGTATGTTTTATTGTGAGTCCGTAAAAGTGGCGTAATACTCCTGACCTGGGAGTCAGAAATGCTTCCAGGGGTCTCCCCTGCTGTTTTCATGTCATTTGAGCACTGTTCCCATCGATTTGGGCAATATTTTTGCCCTCTGCAGACCGCCGGGGAAAGCCGCCTGAAAAATGCTCGATTTTTCTATAGACTTACATTGGGCTCGTTGCTCGGGTTGAGCACCCGAGTATTCCAATGTGCTCCACCCGAGCAACGAGCATCCGAGCATTTTAGTGCACGCCCATCACTACTCACCACACATCTAGATACAGTGCCTACAAGTAGTATTCAACCCCCTGCAGATTTAGCTGGTTGACACATGCGGAATTAACTTGGCATTGTGACATTTGTACTGTAGATCAGCCTGGAAGTGGGAAATGCACTGCAGCAAATTTTTTTTTTTTTTTTTTAAACGTTAAAAGTTAATTCAGAGTGTCATTTATTATTCAACCCCTCAAACCACAAGAATTCTGTTTGGTCCCCCTAAAGTATTAAGAAGTAGTTCAGGCACCAAGAATAATGAGCTTCACATGTGTGGATTAAAGATCTCTTTTGCCAGCCTTTTCTGACTATTTAAGACCCTCCCCAAACTTGTGAACAGCACTCAGACATGGTCAACATGGGAAAGACAAAGGAGCATTCCAAGGCCATCAGAGACAAGATCGTGGAGGGTCACAAGGCTGGCAAGGGGTACAAAACCCTTTCCAAGGAGTTGGGCCTACCTGTCTCCACTGTTGGGAGCATCATCCGTAAGTGGAAGGCTTATGGAACTACTGTTAGCCTTCCACGGCCAGGACAGCCTTTGAAAGTGTCCTCCCGTGCCGAGGCCAGGCTTGTCCGAAGAGTCAAGGCTAACCCAAGGACAACAAGGAAGGAGCTCCGGGAAGATCTCATGGCAGTGGGGACATTGGTTTCAGTCAATACCATAAGTAACGTACTCCACCGCAATGGTCTCCGTTCCAGACGAGCCCGTAAGGTACCTTTACTTTCAAAGCGTCATGTCAAGGCTCGTCTACAGTTTGCTCATGATCACTTGGAGGACTCTGAGACAGACTGGTTCAAGGTTCTATGGTCTGATGAGACCAAGATCTTTGGTGCCAACCACACACGTGACGTTTGGAGACTGGATGGCACTGCATACGACCCCAAGAATACCATCCCTACAGTCAAGCATGGTGGTGGCAGCATCATGCTGTGGGGCTGTTTCTCTGCCAAGGGGCCGGGCCATCTGGTCCGCATCCATGGGAAGATGGATAGCACGGCCTACCTGGAGATTTTGGCCAAGAACCTCCGCTCCTCCATCAAGGATCTTAAGATGGGTCGTAATTTCATCTTCCAACAAGACAACGACCCAAAGCACACAGCCAAGAAAACCAAGGCCTGGTTCAAGAGGGAAAAAGTCAAGGTGTTGGAGTGGCCTAGTCAGTCTCCTGACCTTAACCCAATTGAAAACTTGTGGAAGGAGCTGAAGAATAAAGTCCACATGAGACACCCAAAGAACCTAGATAACTTGGAGAAGATCTGCATGGAGGAGTGGGCCAAGATAACTCCACAGACCTGTGCCGGCCTGATCAGGTCTTATAAAAGACGATTATTAGCTGTAATTGCAAACAAGGGTTATTCCACAAAATATTAAACATAGGGGTTGTATAATAATTGACCCACACTTTTATGTTTAAAATTTAATAAAATTCAACTGAGCAACATAACTTTTTGGTTTGTAAGATTTATGCTTCTGTTCATAAAACCTACTCTCGTTTGCAGTTTGAAGGCTCTAACTTATTTGCATCTTATCAAACCAGCTAAATCTGCAGGGGGTTGAATACTAGTTGTAGGCACTGTAAGTTCCCTGAGGGTCTAGTTTCCAAAATGGTGTCACTTGTGGTTTTTTTTCACTGTTTAGGCACATCAGGGGCTCTCCAAACGCAACATGGCATCCGCTAATTATTCAAGCAAATTTTACATTCAAAAAGTCAAATGGCGCTCCTTCCCTTCTGAACCCAAACAGTGTTTTTCCCCCATATATTGGGACTCGGCGTGGTCAGAAAAAATTGCTCAACAAATTTCGGGGTCCGTTTTATCCTGTTACCCTTGCAAAAATAAAAAAAATTGGTGTCTAAAGTAACACTTTTGTGAAAAAAGTTAAATGTTAATTTTTTCTTCCACATTCCAAAAATTCCTGTGAAGCACCTGAATGGTTAATACACTGCTTGAATGTAGTTTTGAGCACCTTGAGGGGTGCAGTTTTTGGAATGGTGTCACTTATGGGTATTTTCTGTCATAAAGGCCCCTCAAAGTCACTTCAAATGTGATGTGGTCCCTAATAAAATGGTTTTGTAAATTTTGTTGGAAAAATGAGAAATCGCTGGTCAACTTTAAACCCTTATAGCTTCCTAACAAAAATACATTTTGGTTCCAAATTGTACTGATGTAAAGTAGACGTGTGGGAAATATTATTTATGAACTATTTTGTGTGACATACAGTACAGACCAAAAGTTTGGACACACATTCTCATTTAAAGATTTTTCTGTATGAAAATTGTACATTCACACTGAAGGCATCAAAACTATGAATTAACACATGTGGAATTATATACTTAACAAAAAAGTGTGAAACAACTGAAAATATGTCTTATATTCTAGGTTCTTCAAAGTAGCCACCTTTTGCTTTGATGACTGCTTTGCACTCTCTTGGCATTCTCTTGATGAGCTTCAAGAGGTAGTCACCGGAAATGGTTTTCACTTCACAGGTGTGCCCTGTCAGGTTTAATAAGGTGGATTTCTTGCCTTATAAATGGGGTTGGGACCATCAGTTGTGTTATGCAGAAGTCTGGTGGATACACAGCTAATAGTCCTTCTGAATAGACTGTTAGAATTTGTATTATGGCAAGAAAAAAGCAGCGAAGTAAAGAAAAACAAGTGGCCATCATTACTTTAAAAAATGAAGGTCAGTCAGTGTGACAAATTGGGAAAACTTTGAAAGTGTTCCCAAGTGCAGTTGCAAAAACCATCAAGCGCTGCAAAGAAATTGGCTCACATGAGGACCGCCCCAGGAAAGGAAGACCAAGAGTTACCTCTGCTTCTGAGGATAAGCTTATCCGAGTCACCAGCCTCAGAAATCGCAGGTTAACAGTGGCTCAGATTAAAGACCAGGTCAATGCCACACAGAGTTCTAGCAGCAGACACATCTCTTCAACAACTGTTAAGAGGAGGCTTTGTGCAGCAGGCCTTCATGGCAAAATAGCTGCTAGGAAACCACTGCTAAGAACAGGCAACAAGCAGAAGAGACTTGTTTGGGCTAAAGAACACAAGGAATGGACATTAGACCAGTGGAAATCTGTGCTTTGGTCTGATGAGTCCAAATTTGAGATCTTTGGTTCCAACCACCGTGTCTTTCTGCGACGCAGAAAAGGTGAACGGATGGACTCTACATGCCTGGTTCCCATACTGAACCAGCATGGCTACCACAGTATCTTGCAGCAGCATGCTATTCCATCCGGTTTGCGTTTAGTTGGACCATCATTTATTTTTCAACAGGACAATGTCCCCAAACACACCTCCAGGCTGCGTAAGGGCTATTTGACCAAGAAGGAGAGTGATGGGGTGCTACGCCAGATGACCTGGCCTCCAAAGTCACCAGACCTGAACCCAATCGAGATGGTTTGGGGTGAGCTGGACTGCAGAGTGAAGGCAAAAGGGCCAACAAGAGCTAAGCATCTCTGGGAACTCCTTCAAGATTGTTGGAAGACCATTTCTGGTGACTCCCTCTTGAAGCTCATCAAGAGAATGCCAAGAGTGTGCAAAGCAGTCATCAAAGCAAAAGGTTTGCTACTTTGAAGAACCTAGAATATAAGACATATCATAGAATCATAGAATCATAGAATGGTAGAGTTGGAAGGGACCTCCTGGGTCATCTGGTCCAACCCCCTGCTCAAAGCAGGATTCACTAGATCATCTCAGACAGATGTCTGTCCAGCCTCTGTTTGAAGACGTCCATTGAAGGGGAACTCACCACCTCTCGTGGCAGCCTGTTCCACTCATTAATCACCCTAACTGTCAAAAAGTTTTTTCTAATATCTAATCTGTGTCTCCTCCCATATAGTTTCATCCCATTGCTTCTAGTCTTTCCTTGTGCAAATGAGAATAAAGATGATCCTTCTACAATGTGACAGCCCTTGACATATTTGTAGACAGCTATTAAGTCTCCTCTCAGTCTTCTTTTTTGCAAGCTAAACATTCCCAAATCCTGCAACCGTTCCTCATAGGACATGGTTTGCAGACCAGTCACCATTCTGGTCGCTCTTCTCTGAACTTGCTCCAGTTTGTCTATGTCTTTTTTAAAATGTGGTGCCCAAAACTGTACACAGTATTCCAGATGAGGTCTGACCAAAGAGGAGTAAAGACCGATAATGACTTCACGTGATCTAGACTGTATGCTTCTGTTAATACATCCCAGAATTGTATTTGCCTTTTTTGCTGCTGCATCACACTGTTGACTCATGTTCAGTCTATGATCTATTAGTATACTTAAGTCTTTTTCACATGTACTGTTGCTTAGCTCTATTCCTCCCATTCTGTATATGCTTTTTTCATTTTTATTGCCCAGATGTAGTACTTTGCATTTTTCCATGTTAAAAACCATTCTGTTGGTTGCTGCCCACTGCTCCAGTTTATTTAGGTCTTTTTGAATCCTCTCTCTCTCTTCTCTAGTATTAGCTATCCCTCCTAGCTTTGTGTCATCAGCAAATTTAATCAGCTTACCCTCAATTTCTTCATCTAAATCATTGATAAAGATGTTGAACAATACAGGTCCCAGGACGGAGCCCTGTGGTACCCCACTTGAGACATTCATCCAGCTGGATGTGAAGCCATTTACAACCACCCTTTGAGTCCGATCACTAAGCCAGTTATGAATCCACCTAACAGTTGCCTGGTCCATTGCATACTTGGTCATTTTTTCAATAAGAATGGTGTGAGATACTTTGTCAAATGCTTTGTTGAAGTCAAGATATACTATATCTACAGCATTTCCCTGATCCACCCAGTCAGTGATTCTGTCATAGAAGGAAATTAAGTTAGTCTGACATGACTTGTTAGTTACAAACCCATGCTGACTCTGGTTAATCACTTCATTCTTATCCATGTACTTACATACATGTTGTTTAATAATTTGATCAAAGATCTTTCCTGGTATAGAAGTCAGACTCACCGGCCTATAGTTCCCTGGGTCCACCTTCTTCCCCTTTTTGAAGATAGGAACAACATTTGCTCTTCTCCAGTCTTCTGGGACTTCTCCTGTTCTCCAAGAATTTTCAAAGATTATGGAGAGTGGTTCTAAAATTTCTTCTACGATCTCCTTCAGTACTCTGGGGTGTAATTCATCTGGACCTGAAGACTTGAACTCATTTATGTTAGCTAAATATTCCCTCACAATCTTTCTGTTTACAGATAACTTGGATTACTCTATTCCTTTAAAAGGACAGCGAAGATCAGTTGATGTTACATTTTCTTTCTGAGAGAAAACAGATGCAAAATAGGAATTAAAAAGTTCGGCCTTCTCAACATCCTCTCTTACCATTTCTCCATTTTCATCCTGTAAAAATCCTATAGCATCTTTGACTTTTCTTTTACTTTTGACATACCCCCAAAATCCTTTCTTATTGCTTTTGACATCTCTTGCAAGCCTTAATTCATTGTCAGCTTTAGCTAACCTGATACATGCCCTACAGGATCTGCAGACTGCATTATAATCTTCTTTAGATATGCCTCCCTCTTTCCATTTAATAAACATTTCTTTCTTTCTTTTTAGTATGTGTTTAAGTTCTGTGTTCATCAATCCTGGTTTCCTTAAATGCTTCCCATTCTTCCTACTTTTCGGGATTGTTAACGATTGTGCTTTGAGAATCTCATTTTTAAAAATTTCCCATCCTTCCTGGACATTTTTGTCCTTAAGGACATCCAGCCGTTGGATCCCTCCTATTCTCTTTCTGAGTCTCTTAAAATCTGCCTTTCTAAAATCTAACCTTGAAGTTTGAGTCTTCACATGCCTTCCTCCTCTAGTTATCCAAAATTCTATAATAGCATGATCGCTGCCTCCTAGGGTCCCAGCCACCTTTACCTTCTCAACCATTTCCTCCCTGTTTATAAGGATTAGATCCAAAGTAGCAGATCCCCTTGTTTTCTCCCCTACCTTTTGGAAGATAAAGTTGTCAGCAAGAGAGGATAAGAATTTGCTTGACCTGTTAGTTTTACTTGAGAGAGATTCCCAACAAATGTCTGGATAGTTGAAATCTCCCATGACCACTACGTCATATTTTTTGGAGAACTTGGTCATTTGATACATAAAGAGTTCATCCATATCTTCAGCTTGCCCAGGTGGCCTGTAGTAAATGCCTACAATGGTGTCCTTTCCGTTGTTCTCTCCTTGTATTCTTACCCAAACAGTTTCCACAGAACTCCCAGTCTCTGAAGCTTCAATCTCTGTGCAGATATACGCTTTTCTAACATACAATGCAACACCTCCTCCTCGTTTATCAAGTCTGTTTCTTGCAAATAAGTTGTATCCTTTTAGCCTTTTATTCCAATCATGTGTATCGTCCCACCAAGTTTCAGTGATTCCAATGACATCATATTCCTTTTCCTGCATTAGTAGTTCCAATTCTCCTTGTTTGTTGCCCATGCTTTGTGCATTTGTATAAAAACATTTTAGTTTGTGATTGGTTTCTCTTCCTCCCATATTTTTATTATTTAAATTGTTTTGTCTTTGTTCTTCCTTTCCACTTCCAGTAGCAGAGATCTCAATAGTATTTGTCAGCTGTATGGCTTTTTCTGGCCTTTTGCTTCCCTTCCCACATTGTTCTAGTTTAAAGCTCTCCTGATGAGTGCAGCAAGGCAATTTCCAAATACATGTTTTCCAGTCTTCGTAAGGTGCACCCCATCTCTAGCAAGTAGTCCATCGTATAGGTAATTCATTCCGTGATCCAGAAATCCAAATCCTTGTTGACGGCACCATCGACGTAGCCAGTTGTTCACCTGTAGAATCTTATTCCACCTCATTGTTCCATGGCCATCCACTGGGAGGATGGATGAGAAGACCACCTGCGCTCCCAATTCTTTCACTTTCTTGCCTAAGTCTTCAAAGTCACTGCAGATGGTTTCCAGGTCCTTTCTTGCAGTGTCATTTGTCCCCACATGTATTAGCAGGAATGGGTAGTGATCTGTAGGTCTGAAGAGTCTTGATATCCTGTCAGACACATCTTTAATTTTTGCTCCTGGAAGACAGCACATTTCTCTTGAGGTTATGTCTGGTCTGCAGATAGCGGCCTCTGTTCCTCTTAACAGGGAATCCCCCATACCACCACTCTCCATTTTTTCTTCACAACATTCTTCTTTCTCCATCCATTCCATCCATTCAGTTGTTTCACACTTTTTTGTTAAGTATATAATTCCACATGTGTTAATTCATAGTTTTGATGCCTTCAGTGTGAATGTACAATTTTCATAGTCATGAAAATAGAGAAAAATCTTTAAATGAGAAGGTGTGTCCAAACTTTTGGTCTTTACTGTATCTCTCCGATTTCAGGGCATGAAAATTCAAATTTTGAAAATTGCTAAATTTTCTACATTTTCGTAAAATTTCCAGTTTTTTCACAAATAAATGCAAGAAATTTTGAAGAAATTTTACCACTATCATGAAGTACTTCACGAAAAAAACAATCTCAGAATCAGGGGGATCCGTTGAAGTGTTCCAGAGCTTTTACATCATAAAGTGACAGTGGTCAGAATTGTAAAAATTGGCCTGGTCATTAACTTGCAAACCACCCTCGGGTGTAAAGGGGTTAATATCAGCCCATGCTGTCTGCCTAGCCTTTTGGTTTTTAATTATAGGGGGGCCACACTTCAATTTTTTTTTAGGTCCCCCATTTTAATAACCAGTAAAGGCTAAGTATATAGCTGTGAGCTGATATTAATAGGCTGGGAAGTTACATGAGTATTACCCTCTTCCCAGGCTATAAACATCAGGACCAGCTGTCCACTTTCTCTCTGCTGGTTAATAAAATTTAAGGGCATCCCATGCCATTTTATTTGTCAAATGTAACCATTTATTAATAAATTACATGTACAGTAAGCTACAAACACAAAGCACTGATTAATAGTGATGGGCGAGCACTAAAATGTTCGGGTGTTCGTTGCTCGGGTCGAGCAAATTGGAATGCTCGGGTGCTGGACCCGAGCAATGAGCCCAATGTAAGTCTATGGTAAACTCGAGAATTTTTCCAGCGGCTCCCCCCGGGGGTCTGCAGAGGGCCTAAAAATTGCCCAAATCGATGGGAACAGTGCTCAAATGACATGGGAACAGCATGGGGAAGACCCCTGGAAGCCCAGATCCCTGCTGTCAACAATGTTGTCAGAGGTATTAAGCCTATTTTATGGACTCACAATAAAACATGCAAAACCGAAACCAAAATGGATTTTCCTGGGAAATATGTTAAAGAACATCCTTTCCAGGGTAATGACTTGTATATAAGGCAAAATAAATAAGAAAAAACAAAAATGATCCTCCACACCTTGGGCTATGTTCACACGTAGCGTTTTTGATGCGTTTTTGCATTGCTTTCTACCAAGACAATACATTCACTGGAAAATGTCATTTTAACATTTTACCACCTTATCTGGCCATGTTGTGTGTGACACATCATCAGACACATGCACACCATCCTGAAAAGACGTGGGAACAGCTTGGGGAAGATCCCCAGAAGCATTTCTGACTCCCAGGTCACTGCCTAAAAGTGTGCCCATCATAAGTGATACATGGCGCATGTGAAGATGCCTCCCGCCATGCACCTGTCATTGCAGACTTGCAACAATCACCGTCCACGTCCTTGTCCCAGCACGCGTTCAATTATCCCTTCCCCATTCCTTGGAATGCAAGCGCAAGTATGCATCCAGTCACCCTCCCACAGGCTGAAATCCTATACTACCAAATTTTTGACCGCTGCTTGCACTTGAAATGTAGACTTTTAGGCTAGTGGAGGCAGAAGCTGTTCACACCTCATGGTGGCGGTGGCCGGGTGTCCATACTTGGTCCCCAGCCACCACTATTGCTCCTGGTATCGTCTCTGCCTTCCACAAGCACGGGTCCCACAACATTACCCGTGCCCTCCCCAGTGCACTTACTGGGAAGGACCACCAAACCACAAACACGTGGACAAGTGAATGTGGCCAGGGACGGTACAGAGCGAGTTCGCAGCTTGTCGGTGAGAGTTGAATTTCACCACAGCCATATTTTTTAGCTTGGTGAAAGGACTGACTTTTGGGAAACCATATCTACTCCAGCAGTCATTTCTCCTAGGAAGTCTGCTAATGCAGCTTTGAGCAAAGGCAATGGCAGCAGCCCATCCAACATCAGCTCGCATTTGTCAGTGGTGCTTCGACACACAAACATCTTTTTTAGCCTTTTAATTTCATGACTACAAAGTTGGGCAATGGTCTGAGAAATAACAGTTTGAGAAATAACAAGCAATTAAGCACGTCCAATCCACATTACAAAAAGCAGCCATAGAGTGTCCGAGAATCTTCCCACATACTTTTCTTAGCTAGGCCTGCTTCTCGACAGGGTTGGATGGGCCCACCAGAGAACTGGAGACTCCTCCAGTGGGCCCTGGCTTCTCCTTTGGGAGAGTTCATAGTGCCGAGGTGAAGCCATGATGATGATAGAGGCCACCATCTGCTTAGTTTTCTATTACTTGGAATGCAAGCGTGAGTATGCAGCCAGCCACCCACCTACCCACAGGCTGCAATCGGGTGGGCCCTGGCTTCTCCATCAGGAGAGTTAATGATAGCGCAAATGTTGCAACAGCTATAGGGCTCTTGAGTGGGGGAGAAAGTTGAGCCCTCAGAATCAAATCCTCTGGTGGACCCAATGTTTTTCAGTTTGAAACTGCTTCTCAGTGGGAGTTGTATTTCACCACAGCCATATTCTTTAGCTTGGTGAAAGGACTGGCATAGAGGGAAACCATATCTACTCCAGCTGTCATTTCTCCCTCGTCAGGTTCTGACAATTGTCACACACGACCATGCCTGGCTATATGTTCAGCGGTGAGAGCCACAGATCAGGCTGCTGTGTTACAGATTTCAACAACTCTTCAGCGGTGGACGGTTTATCATCTAATCATTAATCATGTTATCTTCAGCACAGCCTGTTGCCGCTTGGCCAAAGCAGTACTGCAGTGCTTTCAGCTTGTGACTGATGTGGACATTTTGGAGATGGAGTCCGAACTCATGGAGGAGGTGCAGGAGCTCAACAATGTGATTACATTGAGGTTACATTGGCGAGTCTGGTTTTTATACTAAGCAAATATCCTACTGTGTTTTTTGTTTTTTACTTTATTTTTTAAGACAAATGCATTCACCGGGAAATATTATTTTAACATTTTACAACCCTATCTGGCCATGTGGTGTGTGACACATCATCAGACACATCCTGTTTCATTTATGATGGAGGGACTCAGAAAGTCACAAAGCCTGTTTTTATAGGGTCATCAGGCAGACCTTACTATTCTTAAAGGGCCAGCAGTCACCCCTAGCTTTTGTTAGAGAGCCATCAGCGGACTATGCTTTGTTGTTCCCATTATTAACGAGTGGGTCTCCTATACTGTTTTTGCATATGCAGTGACTGCAAGGGCTGGCAAAAATTTGGACACAACCCAATACCCCTTTGAAGAGACATAGAGGAGAATCTCAGTAAAAAAAATGTATAGGAGTGAGTCTCCTATAGTGGTAATGCCCATGCTGTGACTGCAAGGGCTGCTAAAATTTGGGAAAAACCTCACTAACAATTTAAAGACACATAGAGCAGGACCACAGTCACGACATATTCCCATTAGAAAGGGGAGGGTCTCCCATACTGTTTGCCTATGCAGTGACTGCAACGGCTGTCAAAAATTTAGAGGAACTCCAATGACCCTTGCAATTGACGTAGAGGTCAGAGCGCCTCCTGAAAACAATGTTCAAATTATAAGGAAGTGGGTCTCCCATAGTGTTTGCCTATGCAGTAAAGCAATGGCTGCCAAAAATTTGGAGGAACTCCAATGCCCCTTGCAAGAGACGTAGATGTCGGAGGGCCTCCTGAAAACAATGTTCCCATTGTTAGTAAGTGGGTCTCCCATAGTGTTTGTCTATGCAGTGAAGTAACGGCTGCCAAAAATTTAGAGGAAATCCAATGCCCCTTGCAATTGACGTAGATATGTTGATATGGTACATATGGTGGTAATATGGTGGTGGAGGATGAGGATGCAGAGAAGGAGGATGACAAGTTCAAATAGACCAAATCAGGAAGCGTATACCCATGTCTGGGTGTGAAGACAGAGGTGCATAGGAATAGAGTTAGACATCCCCAAAAAAAGACACTGTATTTGAGTTTATGTTACGCTATCATTTGGAGGTGTTGAGAAGTCTGGCTCAATCCAGCCCTTGTTCATTTTTATAAGAGTCAGCCTGTCAGCATTTTCAGTTGACAGGCGGATGCACCTATCGGTTATAATTCCACCAGT
Source organism: Phyllobates terribilis (assembly GCF_046119375.1). Classification (NCBI taxonomy): domain Eukaryota; kingdom Metazoa; phylum Chordata; class Amphibia; order Anura; family Dendrobatidae; genus Phyllobates; species Phyllobates terribilis. Next base: position 14,196,379 of record NW_027362769.1, on the reverse strand, counting down.
GGCACTAAAAACCTGCTCTGACAAAACGCTAGCGGCAGGGCAGGCCAGGACCTCCAAGACATAGAGAGCCAGTTCATGCAACTTGTAAAGCTTGGATACCCAATAATTATAATGCACAGAGGAATCATGGAGGACGTTGGTACGGTCAGCCAAGTACTCCCTCACCATCTTCTGAAACTTTGCACTCCTTGTGAGAGCACCCCCCCGCCTCAGGACCTGTGCCATGGGTGATATGATAGGCTACAAGCACTAAGGAAAGACAGGAGTTCTGTCCCTACAATAGAACTAAGCTAGATCCCTATGATGTAATGGGGAACCTGATCCTGCGATCAGACCAGCTAAAGTCCTCAGCTAGTCTGAATGAATACCAATAGATGTGAGGGAGGGTTCCCTACAAGAACTAGGGACTGGAAGAAAGATGGAAACCTCCTAGCAGAAATTGTAGCAGTAAAAAGACAAACACACAACATAGAACATAAAGGTCAAAAGACCTAGCTAAACTGACTGAGAAAGGTTACAAAGCACCTGGCTAGCTTAAGAGTAGAAATTACAATGAAGTCCAGCATGGCCAGAAGGGCGGAGCAGGATTAAATAGGCAAAAAGGTCATGTGACCAGCAAAATAGAAAAAACCTAACAGGAGAGTTCTTACAGTACCCCCTTTTCTAAGAGGATCCTCCGGATCCCCTAGGCCCAGGCTTATCAGGAAACCTCTTGTGAAACGCTCTGACAAGTCTGGAAGCAGAAACATCATCCGCCCTCACCCATGAGTTATCCTCGGGACCGAAACCCTTCCAAGCGACGAGATACTGCAAATTCCCCCTATACCGTCTAGAATTAAGGATGCGGGAAATTTCATATTCCCCGTCCTCCACCAATGGAGGAACAGTGGCATTGGCGTCTCTATCTGATACATCAGCTTTTTTCAATAGAGAAACATGAAACACCGGATTAATCTTCCAGGAGGTAGGAACCTCCAACCTAACAGCAGATTGGTTAACTACCTGAAGCACCTTAAAGGGCCCTACAAACTTGGGACCCAATTTTTTAGAAGGAATCCTCAACCACAGATTCTTAGAGGACAACCAAACCATGTCACCAACCGTAAACAAAACCTCTTGACATTTCCTGTCAAAGTACCTCTTAGATTTTTTGTTAGCCTCCTGAATATTACCACCACATCCGTCCAAACTCTCTCCAAATCACCGGAAAAACTCTCCTCCTCAGGCACAGCCGATACCAATTTGGAGAATGACCCAAAAGTCGGATGTCTCCCAGAGCAAAAAAAAGGCGCACACCCAGCAGAAGAGTTGTTAAGAGCAAATTCAGCAAGCGGCAGAAACTCAGACCACCCCTCTTGATTGTCTGCTACAAAACAATGCAAGAACTGCTCAACATCCTGATTCTTCCTTTCTGTCTGGCCATTAGACTCAGGATGATATCCAGATGAAAACGACAAATGAACTCCCAACCTGTCACAAAAGGCACGCCAAAAATGAGCCACGAACTGAGGTCCCCTATCAGAAACAATGTCAGTAGGAACACCATGGAGTCTGACAATTTCCTTGACAAAGGCCTTAGCGAGTGTTTTAGCGCAGGGCAGTTTGATGAAGGGAACCAAGTGACACATCTTGTTAAAACGGTCCACGACCAGCCAGATGACCGTGAAACCCACAGAGGAGGGAAGGTCAGCAATAAAGTCCATAGCCAGATGTGTCCAAGGTGCACTAGGAACCTCCAGAGGGCAAAGCAACCCCGCAGTAGGAGTATGAGAAGACTTAGATCTAGCACACACAGTACATTGGCGCACCCACGTAATGACTTCCTTCTGCCATCCAGGCCACCAAAAACTGCGACCCAAAAGTCTCTTGGTCTCAGAAATTCCTGGATGACCTGCCAACCGAGACTCATGACACTCAACAAACAAATCTCTCCTAAAGGTCCTAGGCACAAACAACCTCCCATGGGGAGTGTTAGATGGGGCATTCTCCTGTGCTTTAAGAATCTCATCTTCCAAAACGGAGTCCAATGCAGCAGTCACAACACCTTCTTGAAAAATGCTCTCCCCCTCCTCAGCACCGACCATGGGAGAAAAGCTGCGAGACAATGCATCAGCTTTAACATTCTTGGTACCCGGGATGTAAGTAACGTAAAAATTAACCCGCGAAAAAAAAAGTGCCCACCTAGCCTGACGGGCATTCAAGCGCTTGGCAGCATCAAGATAGATCAGATTTTTATGATCAGTGAAAACCTGAATGGGAAATTCAGCACCTTCCAACAGATGACACCAGTATTCAAATGCGAGTTTAATAGCCAGCAATTCCCGATTACCAATATCGTAATTAAGTTCAGTCTCAGAAAAAAAATTTTTAAAAAACGCACAGGGATGTACTCCATCCTTGTTTTCCTGAGACAACACCGCACTGACCCCCACAGAAGAAGCATCAACCTCAACCAAAAACGGCTTAGTCACATCAGGCTGCATAAGGATGGGGGCAGAGGTGAACCTCTCCTTTAGAAACACAAATGCTTCAATGGCCTCAGTAGTCCACTGAACCGTATTAGCACCTTTCCTGGTGAGATCGGTCAGTGGTTTAACAATAATAGAGAATTTTTTAATGAATTTTCTGTAATAATTGGCGAAACCCAAAAACCTCTGTATCGATTTCAAACCAATAGGCCTAGGCCATTCCTGCACAGCTTGAACTTTCACCGGGTCCATCTCAAAGCCGTCGCTGGAGATAATGTAGCCCAAAAAACTAATTCTCTGTACAGCGAACTCACTCTAGCTTAGCAAAAAGCGAATTGTCAATTAATAACTGTAATACCTCACGTACGCTCCGCCAATGAGACTCCAGATCAGGCGAATAAATCAAAATGTCATCCAAATACACAACCACATTTTTGCCGATCAAAGGTCTAAGGATGTCATTAATAAGATTCTGAAAAAATGCTGGTGCATTGGTAAGACCAAAAGGCATAACCAGATTCTCAAAATGACCCACAGGAGTGTTAAAAGTAGTCTTCCATTCATCACCCTCCTTCCTGCGCAACAAATTGTATACCCCCCGGAGATCAATTTTAGAGAACCACTTGGCCCCCACTAACTGGTTAAACAAATCAGGAATCAATGGCAGTGGGTAGGGATTATGTACAGTAATTTTATTAATCTCGCGAAAGTCCAGACAAAGACGTAAACCGCCGTCCTTTTTTTTAACAAAAAAAAATCCAACAGCCACAGGTGACTTAGAGGGTCTGATATGACCGGCGGCCAAGCTCGTCTGTATGTATTCCTCCAAAGCCTTTCTCTCAGGAATAGTAAGATTAAATAAACGACTTTTAGGAAGAGTCGCTCCAGGGACAAATTCAATGGTACAATCATAGTCTCTATGGGGAGGCAAAATTTGCGACTCCTCCTCAGAAAAAACTTTCCAAAAATCCTGAATAGGTACAGGTAATTCCCCTTTATCCACAGCAGCAATGCGCCCGTTACAACACTTGTCATAACACTTAGGGCTCCAGGACTTAATTTCATTAGTAGACCAATCCAGTACAGGATTGTGCAATTTTAACCAGGGTAACCCCAAAATTACTGGAGAAGGCAAATTATTTAATACTACCAAATCCAAATTTTCTTGGTGAATACCATTAATAGTGAGGGGAAATTCATAAACCTTGTGAGTAACACATTTCAAGGAAGAGCCATCGACAGAAACCACGGCAATAGGGGATGACAAAGGTTTGGGTTTTAATTTAATTTTTTCCAAGAATCCCCCATCAATCACATTCAGAGTAGAACCACAATCCACAAATACCCGAAATTCAATTAATTCTTCCTGAGCTGCAGTAGTAGCAGAAAGAAATACCCCCTTAGTGTTTAAACAGGCTATACGGGCGTAACTGACCTTTTTTTTTTCTTTGTTCATACGAAGCACACAGTTCTTAATGAAATGGTCAGATTTTCCGCAATAAAAGCACAAACCTTCAGAAAACCTGCGGTCTTTTTCCTGAGAGCGGGGTGACATCGCCCCAATCTCCATCGGCTCTCCAATGTCAGTACAGACCCTCTCAAGACTAGGAGCTGACATGGCAAAGGATTTACTCTCATTAACCCTTGCACGCAGTCTCCTGTCCACCCGTATAGCTAATTGCATTGCCTCCTGCAAGTCTCCAGGTGTAGGATAAGCAATAAGCAGATCCTTAACCCTTTCTCCTAGCCCAGCAAGAAACAAACTTTTCAGAGCTGAATCGTTCCACCCCACCTGAGCAGACCACCGACGGAAGTGAGTACAATAATTTTCCACATTACCTATACACTGATCTAAAGCACGGATCACTAGGTTGAAGAGAAAAGGCCCATCCCTGAGGTTCTTTGCGCAAAAGTGACATTATGAACCCTATGTGCTGTGATTCATCACCAGAGGATCTGGGTCTCAAACGAAAATACAATAAACAAGCATTTTTAAAGGAAAAAAAATCTTGTTGTTCACCAAAAAATAAATCAGGCAATCGTACCTTTTGCTCCACAAAATGCGCTCCAGAACAGCTACTCAAGTGTTGTTGGAGCTCGGCCACCTCCAGAGAGAGTCCCTGCAGGCGTTGAGCCAAATCCTGAACCGACACCATGATGGAAACTGGAGGTCTTTTTGGGCTGGACTTACTGTTATGATAGGCTACAAGCACTAAGGAAAGACAGGAGATCTGTCTCTACAATAGAACTAAGCTAGATCCCTACGATGTAACGGGGAACCTGATCCTGCGATCAGACCCGCTAAAGTCCTCAGCTAGTCTGAACGAAGACCTATAGATGTGAGGGAGGGATCCCTACAAGAACTAGGGACTGGAAGAAAGATGGACACCTCCTAGCAGAAATTGTAGCAGTAAAAAGACAAACACACAACATAGAACATAAAGGTCAAAAGACCTAGCTAAACTGACTGAGAAAGGTTTCAAAGCACCTGGCTAGCTTAAGAGTAGAAATTACAATGAAGTCCAGCATGGCCAGAAGGGCGGAGCAGGATTAAATAGGCAAAAAGGTCATGTGACCAGCAAAATAGAAAAAACCTAACAGGAGAGTTCTTACAGTACCCCCTTTTCTAAGAGGATCCTCCGGATCCCCTAGGCCCAGGCTTATCAGGAAACCTCTTGTGAAACGCTCTGACAAGTCTGGAAGCAGAAACATCATCTGCCCTCACCCATGAGTTATCCTCGGGACCGAAACCCTTCCAAGCGACGAGATACTGCAAATTCCCCCTATACCGTCTAGAATTAAGGATGCGGGAAATTTCATATTCCCCGTCCTCCACCAATGGAGGAACAGTGGCATTGGCGTCTCTATCTGATACATCAGCTTTTTTCAATAGAGAAACATGAAACACCGGATTAATCTTCCAGGAGGTAGGAACCTCCAACCTAACAGCAGATTGGTTAACTACCTGAAGCACCTTAAAGGGCCCTACAAACTTGGGACCCAATTTTTTAGAAGGAATCCTCAACCACAGATTCTTAGAGGACAACCAAACCATGTCACCAACCATAAACAAAACCTCTTGACATTTCCTGTCAAAGTACCTCTTAGATTTTTTGTTAGCCTCCTGAATATTACCACCACATCCGTCCAAACTCTCTCCAAATCACCAGAAAAACTCTCCTCCTCAGGCACAGCCGATACCAATTTGGAGAATGACCCAAAAGACGGATGTCTCCCAGAGCAAAAAAAAGGCGCACACCCAGCAGAAGAGGATGTATGGTTGTTAAGAGCAAATTCAGCAAGCGGCAGAAACTCAGACCACCCCTCTTGATTGTCTGCTACAAAACAATGCAAGAACTGCTCAACATCCTGATTCTTCCTTTCTGTCTGGCCATTAGACTCAGGATGATATCCAGATGAAAACGACAAATGAACTCCCAACCTGTCACAAAAGGCACGCCAAAAATGAGCCACGAACTGAGGTCCTCTATCAGAAACAATGTCAGTAGGAACACCATGGAGTCTGACAATTTCCTTGACAAAGGCCTTAGCGAGTGTTTTAGCGCAGGGCAGTTTGATGAAGGGAACCAAGTGACACATCTTGCTAAAACGGTCCACGACCAGCCAGATCACCGTGAAACCCTCAGAGGAGGGAAGGTCAGCAATAAAGTCCATAGCCAGATGTGTCCAAGGTGCACTAGGAACCTCCAGAGGGCAAAGCAACCCCGCAGTAGGAGTATGAGAAGACTTAGATCTAGCACACACAGTACATTGGCGCACCCACGTAATGACTTCCTTCTGCCATCCAGGCCACCAAAAACTGCGACCCACAAGTCTCTTGGTCTCAGAAATTCCTGGATGACCTGCCAACCGAGACTCATGACACTCAACAAACAAATCTCTCCTAAAGGTCCTAGGCACAAACAACCTCCCATGGGGAGTGTTAGATGGGGCATTCTCCTGTGCTTTAAGAATCTCATCTTCCAAAACAGAGTCCAATGCAGCAATCACAACACCTTCTTGAAAAATGCTCTCCCCCTCCTCAGCACCCACCATGGGAGAAAAGCTGCGAGACAATGCATCAGCTTTAACATTCTTGGTACCCGGGATGTAAGTAACGTAAAAATTAACCCGCGAAAAAAAAAGTGCCCACCTAGCCTGACGGGCATTCAAGCGCTTGGCAGCATCAAGATAGATCAGATTTTTATGATCAGTGAAAACCTGAATGGGAAATTCAGCACCTTCCAACAGATGACACCAGTATTCAAATGCGAGTTTAATAGCCAGCAATTCCCGATTACCAATATCGTAATTAAGTTCAGTCTCAGAAAAAATTTTTTAAAAAAACGTACAGGGATGTACTCCATCCTTGTTTTCCTGAGACAACACCGCACTGACCCCCACAGAAGAAGCATCAACTTCAACCAAAAACGGCTTAGTCACATCAGGCTGCATAAGGATGGGGGCAGAGGTGAACCTCTCCTTTAGAAACACAAATGCTTCAATGGCCTCAGTAGTCCACTGAACCGTATTAGCACCTTTCCTGGTGAGATCGGTCAGTGGTTTAACAATAATAGAAAAATTTTTAATGAATTTTCTGTAATAATTGGCGAAACCCAAAAACCTCTGTATCGATTTCAAACCAATAGGCCTAGGCCATTCCTGCACAGCTTGAACTTTCACCGGGTCCATCTCAAAGCCCTCGCTGGAGATAATGTAGCCCAAAAAACTAATTCTCTGTACAGCGAACTCACTCTAGCTTAGCAAAAAGCGAATTGTCAATTAATAACTGTAATACCTCACATACGCTCCGCCAATGAGACTCCAGATCAGGCGAATAAATCAAAATGTCATCCAAATACACAACCACATTTTTGCCGATCAAAGGTCTAAGGATGTCATTAATAAGATTCTGAAAAAATGCTGGTGCATTGGTAAGACCAAAAGGCATAACCAGATTCTCAAAATGACCCACAGGAGTGTTAAAAGTAGTCTTCCATTCATCACCCTCCTTCCTGCGCAACAAATTGTATACCCCCCGGAGATCAATTTTAGAGAACCACTTGGCCCCCACTAACTGGTTAAACAAATCAGGAATCAATGGCAGTGGGTAGGGATTACGTACAGTAATTTTATTAATCTCGCGAAAGTCCAGACAAAGACGTAAACCGCCGTCCTTTTTTTTAACAAAAAAAAATCCAACAGCCACAGGTGACTTAGAGGGTCTGATATGACCGGCGGCCAAGCTCATCTGTATGTATTCCTCCAAAGCCTTTCTCTCAGGAATAGTAAGATTAAATAAACGACTTTTAGGAAGAGTCGCTCCAGGGACAAATTCAATGGTACAATCATAGTCTTTATGGGGAGGCAAAATTTGCGACTCCTCCTCAGAAAAAACTTTCCAAAAATCCTGAATAGGTACAGGTAATTCCCCTTTATCCACAGCAGCAATGCGCCCGTTACAACACTTGTCATAACACTTAGGGCTCCAGGACTTAATTTCATTAGTAGACCAATCCAGTACAGGATTGTGCAATTTTAACCAGGGTAACCCCAAAATTACTGGAGAAGGCAAATTATTTAATACTACCAAATCCAAATTTTCTTGGTGAATACCATTAATAGTGAGGGGAAATTCATAAACCTTGTGAGTAACACATTTCAAGGAAGAGCCATCGACAGAAACCACGGCAATAGGGGATGACAAAGGTTTGGGTTTTAATTTAATTTTTTCCAAGAATCCCCCATCAATCACATTCAGAGTAGAACCACAATCCACAAATACCCGAAATTCAATTAATTCTTCCTGAGCTGCAGTAGTAGCAGAAAGAAATACCCCCTTAGTGTTTAAACAGGCTATACGGGCGTAACTGACCTTTTTTTTTTCTTTGTTCATACGAAGCACACAGTTCTTAATGAAATGGTCAGATTTTCCGCAATAAAAGCACAAACCTTCAGAAAACCTGCGGTCTTTTTCCTGAGAGTGGGGTGACATCGCCCCAATCTCCATCGGCTCTCCAATGTCAGTACAGACCCTCTCAAGACTAGGAGCTGACATGGCAAAGGATTTACTCTCATTAACCCTTGCACGCAGTCTCCTGTCCACCCGTATAGCTAATTGCATTGCCTCCTGCAAGTCTCCAGGTGTAGGATAAGCAATAAGCAGATCCTTAACCCTTTCTCCTAGCCCAACAAGAAACAAACTTTTCAGAGCTGAATCGTTCCACCCCACCCGAGCAGACCACCGACGGAAGTGAGTACAATAATTTTCCACATTACCTATCCACTGATCTAAAGCACGGATCACTAGGTTGAAGAGAAAAGGCCCATCCCTGAGGTTCTTTGCGCAAAAGTGACATTATGAACCCTATGTGCTGAGATTCATCACCAGAGGATCTGGGTCTCAAACGAAAATACAATAAACAAGCATTTTTAAAGGAAAAAAAATCTTGTTGTTCACCAAAAAATAAATCAGGCAATCGTACCTTTTGCTCCACAAAATGCGCTCCAGAACAGCTACTCAAGTGTTGTTGGAGCTCGGCCACCTCCAGAGAGAGTCCCTGCAGGCGTTGAGCCAAATCCTGAACCGACACCATGATGGAAACTGGAGGTCTTTTTGGGCTGGACTTACTGTTATGATAGGCTACAAGCACTAAGGAAAGACAGGAGATCTGTCTCTACAATAGAACTAAGCTAGATCCCTACGATGTAACGGGGAACCTGATCCTGCGATCAGACCCGCTAAAGTCCTCAGCTAGTCTGAACGAAGACCTATAGATGTGAGGGAGGGATCCCTACAAGAACTAGGGACTGGAAGAAAGATGGACACCTCCTAGCAGAAATTGTAGCAGTAAAAAGACAAACACACAACATAGAACATAAAGGTCAAAAGACCTAGCTAAACTGACTGAGAAAGGTTTCAAAGCACCTGGCTAGCTTAAGAGTAGAAATTACAATGAAGTCCAGCATGGCCAGAAGGGCGGAACAGGATTAAATAGGCAAAAAGGTCATGTGACCAGCAAAACAGAAAAAAACTAACAGGAGAGTTCTAACAGTGGGAGTGTCTGAGAAAATTTCATACTGTTCCCTTGCCACTGCTCGATTGCATTTGTGGCTCTCGCACCTGTACTCACTCGTTGGTTGTCCAACGAACTGTGACCTCTGCCGCCACCGTTTTCAGATGGGAATTTTTTCACTAATTCCTCAACAAGGTCCTTCTCATACTGCCCCATTTTATTAGGCTTGTCCTGCAAAGGAATAACAGACATAAAGTTCTCCCTGTAGCATCGGTCTAGAAGCATCACCAACCAGTAATGACTGTCACCCAAAATTTGGACAATGCGAGGGTCACGGGAAAGGTAGCGTAACATAAACTCAGCCAAGCGTGCCAAACTGCAAAGAGGAAAGACTTCCATGTCCTCACCAAGAGGATGATTGACCATGCTCTCTTCCTCATACTCCTTTCTGTCCTCAGGCCATCCATGCTGAACGGACGGTATGACAGTTGTGCAGGTAGTACCATCTATAGCGCATGAAACTAGCACCTCTTCTTCCTCCTCCTCTTCCTCATTGTCACCCAATCCACATTGGGATGAGATGAGGCTGGGTTGTGTGTAATCACCCTGTATGGTTCCTTGCTCCATCTCATCGTGCTCCACCTGCAATGCATCCTCTTGAATTGACAGCAGAGAGCATTTCAAAAGACAGAGAAGAGGGATGGTGATGCTAATTATGACATCATCGCCGCTCACCATCTTGGTGGAGTCCTCAAAGTTTTGGAGGATGGTACATATATGTGACATCCATGCTCACTCCTGAGGTTTTATTTGTGGAGTCTTACCTGAATATCGGCAGAATTGTTGATTCTGATAGTCAACAACTGCCCTCTTCTGCTCAAAAATCCTTCCCAACATCTGCAATGTAGAGTTCCAATGCATGGGAACATCGCAGATCAGTCTGTGAGCTGGAAGCTGCAAACGCTGCTGAAGAACGGCAAGAGTGACGGAAGTGGTAGCTGATTTTCTAAATTGGCACACAGACGGCATACTTTGACAAGCAGATCCGACAGATCCGGGTAGGTTTTGAGAAACCGCTGAACCACGAGGTTAACCACATGGGCCAAGCATGGTACGTGTGTGACCTCGGCTCGCCTTGGAGCCGCCACCAATTTCCGGCCTTTATCACACACGACCATGCCTGGCTGTAGGGTCTGCAGTGTGAGCCACAGATCTGCCTGCTCTTTCAGAGCAGTCCACAACTCTTCAGCATTGTGCGGTTTGTCACCTAAGCATATTAGCTTCAGCACAGCCTGTTGCCTCTTGGCCGAGGCAGTGCTGCAGTGCTTCCAGCTTGCGACTGATGTGGTCACTTCGGATATGGAGGCTTAAGTGGAGGAAGAGGATGAGGTGCAGGAGCTTTAGAATGTGGGGGCAACCATGATTGACCCAGGGCAGCAATCCTCGGCATCGGGAGGACTTGTTCCTTCCCAAGGTCCGACAGGGTCCCGGCTTCCACTATGTTAACCCAGTGTGCTTTCAGCAAGATGTACAGTCCCTGCCCACAAGCACTTGTCCACGTGTCCATGGTTAGGTGGACTTTCCCAGTAATTGCATTGTTGAGGGCACGGTTAATGTTGTGTGACACGTGCTTGTGCAATGCGGGGACGGCACACCGGGAGAAATAGTGGTGGCTGGGGACCGAGTACAGTAGAACGGCCGCCACCATCAGGTTGCGGAAAGCTTCCATCTCCATGAGCCTAAAAGGCAAGATTTCCAATGCAAGCATTCGCGAAATGTGTGAATTTAGTAGTGTGGCCTGTGGGGCATTAGCTGCGTATTTGCACTTGTGTTACAAGGACTGGGGTAGGGACAACTGAACGATGCGCTGGGACAAGGACGTGGATGTGCTTGCTGATGGTGCTAGTTGAAAGGGTTCAAAGACAGGTGCAGGGTGGGAGGCATCTTGGCATGCGCCATGGACAGGCGATTGGCATGCACACACAACAGCGGAACAAGCAGTGGTGTCACCCGCAGACACTGTTGCTGGACTCTGGGGTTTGGCCGACTTAGTCGGGTGCTTTGCTGCCATGTGACTGATCATGCTGGTGGTAGTCAGACTGCTAGTTTTGTTACCCCTGCAGATACTGGCCTGTCAGTTGGTGCAAATGGCCTTTTTGGGGTTATCGGCAGAGTCTTTAAAAAACAACCAGACTTGGGAAGACCTAGCAGTTGTATTGGCAACTTCCGTCGTGTTGGTGTTACGGTTAACGCTTACCCGCCTTCTGTCTGCGGCCACCACACTTTTTCTTCCTTACTGAGTGATGCTTTGCCTCCCTCCCCCTGTGTGCTGCTGTCCTTGCTCTGTGTGTCTCCTGCCAGGTTGGGTCATTTACTATATCATTCACCACCTCGTCTTCCACTTCGGCACCCTGATCCTCCTCCTGACTTTCTGGCAATTGTGTCTCATCATCATCCACCTCTTGTGACAGTTTCCCACTGTCGCCTTCATGTGACTGTGGCTGCTCAAATATTTGGGCATCGCTACATGCGATCTCCTCTTGCCCCGCTTCAAGTGGACCGGGTGAGAGGCCCGAATCTAGAAATGGAAAAGTGAACAGCTCTACGGAGTGTGGGATCAGTTGTCTCCGGGCACTCAGCATGTTGGGAGGAATGAGGATCAGGGTGAGGAATATGCAGTCCAGACTCATGGCTACTGAGACTTGACCGTGTGGAAGACAGGGTGGTGATTGTGGCTAAGTGTCTGGAAGCATTCTCTGCTATCCAACCAATAACCTTTCCACATTGCTTCGTGTTCAATAGTGGTGTTCTGCAGTCCCCTATTAATTGGGACAGGAAGGTTGAGCTGCAAGATGTAGGTGTTTGTTGCATCACAATCTCAGCTTGCCCATGGCCTCAGGCTCGTCCTCTGCATGCACCATCATCATCATCACGTCCACTGCCCCGTCCCTTGCCACACACCTTGCCCATTTTAAATGGATGACAATATTTTCCATATTCACTACAAAATGCTGGATTTGAACCTCAGTGATATGTGATACGTGTGACAAAAAAACACAGTTTTAAATAGCTGGCCTGTAGGTAACTATTTTTAACAGCAAACTGGTGTCAATAACTTCACTAAAACAATGCAACAAAATTAAAATGGAAGACAGAAATGGCAGAATTTTCAGTGCACTTATATATGATCCGTGTGACGGACAAACCACAGTGTTAAATAGGTGGCCTGTAGGTAACTATTTTTAACAGCGAACTGGTGTCAATAACTTCGCTAGCACACTGCAAAAAAATTTAAATGGAGGCCAGAAATGGCAGAATTTTGAGCATACTTATATGTGATCCATGTGACGAATAAAACACAGTTATAAATAGCTGCAATGTAGGTAACTGTTTTTAACAGCGAACTGGTGTCAATAACTTCGCTAACACACTGCAACAAAATTTAAATGGAGGCCAGAAATGGCAGAATTTTCAGTGCACTTTTGTGATCCGTGTGACGGACAAACCACAGTTTTAAACAGATGGACTTTAAGCGCTGTAATATGGAAGGGATCTGGATGTATTCTGCAGTGTCAACAAGCAAATGGAGCAAACGTTGTTCTCTGGATTGCTTTTTAAGCAAATACAGTGGTGGCCAAAAGTATTAGCACCCCTGCAATTCTGTCAGATAATAGTAAGTTTCTTCCTGAGAATGATTGCAATCACAAATTCTTTGGTATTAATATCTTCATTTAATTTGTCTTCAATGAAAAAACACAAAAAAAATTGTCCTAAAGCCAAATTGGATACAATTCCACACCAAACCTAAAAAAGGGGGTGGACAAAAGTATTGGCACTGTTTGAAAAATCATGTGATGCTTCTCTAATTCGTGTAATTAACAGCACCTGTAACTTACCTGTGGCACCTAACAGGTGTTGGCAATAACTAAATCACACTTGCAGCCAGTTAACATGGATTAAAGTTGACTCAACCTCTGTCCTGTGTCCTTGTGTGTACCACATTGAGCATGGAGAAAAGAAAGAAGACCAAAGAACTGTCTGACGACTTGAGAAACCAAATTGTGAGGAAGCATGAGCAATCTCATGGCTACAAGTCCATCTCCAAAGACCTGAATGTTCCTGTGTCTTCCGTGCGCAGTATCATCAAGAAGTTTAAAGCCCATGGCACTGTGGCTAACCTCCCTAGATGTGGACGGAAAAGAAAAATTGTCGAGAGATTTCGACGCAAGATTGTGCGGATGGTGGATAAGGAACCTCGGCTAACATCCAAACAAGTTCAAGCTGCCCTGCAGTCCGAGGGTACAACAGTGTCAACCCGTACAATCCGTTGGTGTCTGAATGAAAAGGGACTGTATGGTAGGATACCCAGGAAGACCCCACTTCTTACCCCGAGACATAAAAAAGCCAGGCTGGAGTTTGTCAAAACTTACCTGAGAAAGCCTAAAACATTTTGGAAGAATGTTCTCTGGTCAGATGAGACAAAAGTAGAGGTTTATTGGGGAAAAAGCATCAATATAGAGTGTACAGGAAAAAAAAGAGGCATTCAAAGAAAAGAACACGGTCCCTACAGTCGAACATGGCAGAGGTTCCCTGATGTTTTGGGGTTGCTTTGCTGCCTCTGGCACTGGACTGCTTGACCGTGTGCATGGCATTATGAAGTCTGAAGACTACCACCAAATTTTGCAGCATAATGTAGGGCCCATTGTGAGACAGCAGGGTCTCCCTCAGAGGTCATGGGTCTTCCAGCAGGACAATGACCCAAAGCACACTTCCAAAAGCACTATAAAATTGTTTGAGAGAAAGCACTGGAGACTTCTAAGGTGGCCAGCAATGAGTCCAGACCTGAATCCCACAGAACACCTGTGGAGAGATCTCAAAATGGCAGTTTGGAGAAGGCACCCTTCAAATATCAGGGACCTGGAGCAGTTTGCCAAGGAAGAATTGTCTACAATTCCAGCAGAGCATTGTAAGAAACTCATCGATGGTTACCGGAAGTGGTTGTTCGCAATTATTTTGGCTAAAGGTTGTGCAACTAAGTATTAGGCTGAGGGTGCCAATACTTTTGTCTGGCCCATTTTTGGAGTTTTGTGTGAAATGATCAATGATTTGATTTTTGCTTCATTCTCTTTTGTGTTTTTTCCTTGCAAGCAAATTAAATGAAGATAATAATACCAAAGAATTTGTGATTGCAATCATTTTCAGGAAGAAACTGAGTATTATCTGACAGAATTGCAGGAATGCCAATAATTTTGGCCACCACTGTATGCACACTACTGCAATGCCTGAAAATGTGCTAAAAAATGCAAAGATTTAAAATATTGCAAAACAATAGAAAACACTTGCTGTGCATATGTCCCATCTTTTGCCATTTCGTTTAACCTCTTCAAGCTTCAAAAGCTGAGAAGCATTTTAAAGAGGCAGCATGTTCATTCTTTGAGTGTCTTTTGCTTGGAAGTCTTTCACTATTTAAAGTTGAAATGTCAAAAGAAGATGCCGGTGGCAAATGGACTCAGTAAGTACCAATGAATACACTTCAGGAAGACCACCAACATGATTTTCCTGATGCATGTTCACCTTGGAATACTATGACAGTGTTCACATACAGTACAGACCCAAAGTTTGGACACAACTTCTCATTTAAATTTTTTTCTGTATTTTCATGACTTTGAAAATTGTATATTCACACTGAAGGCATCAAAACTATTAATTAACACATGTGGAATTATATACTTAGCAATAAAGTATGAAACAACTGAAAATATGTCTTATATTCTAGGTTCTTCAAAGTAGCCACCTTTTGCTTTGATGACTGCTTTGCACACTCTTGGCATTCTCTTGATGAGCTTCAAGAGGTAGTCACCGGAAATGGTCTTCCAACAATCTTGAAGGAGTTCCCAGAGATTCTTAGCACTTGTTGGCCCTTTTGCCTTCACTCTGCGGTCCAGCTCACCCCAAACCATCTCGATTGGGTTCAGGTCTGGTGACTGTGGAGGCCAGGTCATCTGGTGTAGCACCCCATCTCTTTACTGCTTGGTCAAATAGACCTTACACAGCCTGGAGGTGTGTATAGGGTCATTGTCCTGTTGAAAAATAAATGATGGTCCAACTAAACGCAAACCGGATGGAATAGCATGCTGTTGCAAGATGCTGTGGTAGCCATGCTGGTTCAGTATGCCTTCAATTTTGAATAAATCCCCAACAGTGTCACCAGCAAAGCACCCCCACCATCACACCTCCTCCTCCATGCTTCACGCTGAGAACCAGGCATGTAGAGTCCATCCGTTCACCTTATCTGCGTCGCACAAAGACACGGTGGTTGGAACCAAAGATCTCAAATTTGGACTCATCAGACCAAAGCACAGATTTCCACTGGTCTAATGTCCATTCCTTGTGTTCTTTAGCCCAAACAAGTCTCTTTTGCTTGTTGCCTATCCTTAGCAGTGGTTTCCTAGCAGCTATTTTACCATGAAGGCCAGCTGCACAAAGTCTCCTCTTAGCAGTTGTTGAAGAGATGTGTCTGCTGCTAAAACTCTGTGTGCATTGACCTGGTCTCTAATCTGAGCTGCTGTTAACCTGCGATTTCTGAGGCTGGTGACTCGGATAAACTTATCCTCAGAAGCAGAGGTGACTCTTGGTCGTCCTTTCCTGGGGCGGTCATCATGTGAGCCAGTTTCTTTGTAGCGCTTGATGGTTTTTACAACTGCACTTGGGGACACTTTCAAAGTTTTCCCAATTTTTCGGACTGACTGACCTTCATTTCTTAAAATAATGATGGCCACTCGTTTTTCTTTACTTAGCTGCTTTTTTCTTGCCATAATACAATTTTTAACAGTCTATTCAATAGGACTATCAGCTGTGTATCCACCAGACTTCTGCACAACACAACTGATGGTCCCAACCCCATTTATAAGGCAAGAAATCCCACTTATTAAACCTGACAAGGCACACCTGTGAAGTGAAAACCATTTCCGGTGACTACCTCTTGAAGCTCACCAAGAGAATGCCAAGAGAGTGCAAAGCAGTCATCAAAGCAAAAGGTGGCTACTTTGAAGAACCTAGAATATAAGACATATTTTCAGTTGTTTCACACTTTTTTGTTAAGTATATAATTCCACATGTGTTAATTCATAGTTTTGATGCCTTCGGTGTGAATGTACAATTTTCTTGTCATGAAAATACAGAAAAATCTTTAAATGAGAAGGTGTGTCCAAACTTTTGGTCAGCACTGTACCTATAAAGAGCAAAAAGATCTTTAAAAATGTGTATGGGGGCTTAACAACTAAATAGGGAACTTTAAGTCAGACTTACCAGTAGGGGGCATGAACGCCTGAAGTGTCTAGGACAGTATGAAGGCCAAATATGGCCCTGGTCATAACCTGTATACAAGTAGGCACAGGGAATGCAGCAGCCAAAAAACACTGAATAAACTGTACAGCTAGTTTGTAACAATACAGCAGTGAAGAATGGCTACAATTTATTTACCTATAGCCAGTTACCTTATATTGAGGTCCCTTTGACATTATCAAGTGTGTGTTTGCATTGATGAGATTTAAATGGTTTGGATACAGTCCAAGAAAACCTCAGAGTCATATATGTCTTCCTATAGTAATTGGAGGCTTAGCAGTACTTTTGATTGGCGGTAAATCAAGTCATTGCGATTTTAATTTTGGGGAAATATTTGGCTAAGCTGGCAAATTTGAATTTCCAAAGATTTGCACACCTCTATTAAGGATGATGTCCAATTACATTTATTCTTTTGTTTAGACTGCATGGATAAATACTACAGAACTGAGTTTATGTAAAATGACTAAGATGGACCTAGATAACGTCAGTCATAGATTGTAAGAAGGGCTCTCACTTCTCTTGGTATCTGTTGAATTATATGTTACTCTGTTATGTCTAATATTGTCTGTACATGTTCCATCTGAATTGTAAAATGCTGTTGGCGTTATATAAATAAAATGATTATTATTTAGTGACAAATACCCTTTAAGTTTTAAATCCTTTATTTTGAGCCCTTGCTTGTCAATTAGATTTTTACATTGGTTTGGTTTTAGTAATTAAAGTGATAGATATTTATGAATAAAATTACTTGCAGTAGCTTTCTTGTATGCACAAGGAAAACCCATGGTTTAGTAAGTTGGCTGTTATTCTCAAGTTTCCAACCATTCTTTTGCTTCCTAACATTTAAACTCAAAGTAATAATTTACTATCAAACCAATGTGTTGGTTTACTTACAAAGCACTGAAATTGAATACAGTACATTGAAACATGTCCAATTATGAACAAATACAATGAAAATTGTGTTTATGTGGAGGCAGATATGTCACAGTGCATTGCTGTTCTGAATGGGTTTATGTGACTACCCTTCAATTCTACACAGTTTTAACACACAAAACAGCTCTTAAGAGACAATAATCCATTGGCAACATATTTTACAACAAAGGCTAATTGCAAGATGATGACTATAAAAGAAGTAACAATCACATTTCTGCATGTTAACCTGCAGTCAAAAAGGTGATGCATATTTCTGATTCCAATGCCACCATAAATTAATTTGAAGTCAAGGCAACAAAAAGAAACAATTAATCAAAAACAATTAGTTTTCAATTTATACAGAATTTCATTCTTCTAATATTAACACTTGTTTAAAAATTTGTTGTTTGATTTCTATACTATTAATGCAGGTATTCATATACAGTGGGAAAAAAAGTATTTAGTCAGCCACTAATTATGCAACTTCTCTCACTTAAAAAGATGAGAGAGGCCTGTAATTGACATCATAGGTAGACCTCAACTATGAGAGACAAAATGAGAAAACAAATCCTGAAAATCACATTGTCTGATTTGGAAAGAATTTTTTTTCCAATTTTGGTTAAAAATAAGTATTTGGTCAATTTCAAAGTTCATCTCAATACTTTGTTTTATATCCTTTGTTGGCAATGACCGAGGTCAAACGTTTTCTGCATGTCTTCACAAGTTTGGCACACACTGTTGCTGGTATGTTGGCCCATTCCTTCATGCAGATCTCCTCTAGAGCAGCGATGTTTTGGGGCTGTCGCTTGGCAGCATGGACTTTCAACTCCCTCCAAAGGTTTTCTATAGGGTTTAGACCTGAAGACTGTCTAGGCCACTCCAGGACCTTGAAATGCTTCTTACGAAGCCACTCCTTCATTGTCCTGGCGGCGTGTTTGGGATCATTGTCAAGCTGAAAGACCCAGCCATGTTTCTACCTATGATGTCAATTACAAGCCTCTCTCATCATTTTAAGCGGGAGAACTTGCACAATTTTTGGCTGACTAAATACTTTTTTTCCCCACTGTAAATGTCAGTACATTGAGATGCAGTTACGTACAATATTTTTGTTTGCTACTCTTTTGGAATTAATTTTTAAAGATATTCACAAACTCCACATATCTGCCTTGTGACCAGCACTGGAAATAAAAGAATTTAAATAAAAAAAATCCTCTCTTTTAGGCTGTAAGAACTGTTGTACTTTTAACATTGCCATGAAATAATTCTTGATCCATTTGTAAACAGATGCAGAAGACTAATGATAGACCTTATTGACCCGGAATGGATCAATCAGATAAAGGTTCATACAGACGTCAGGGATTAGGTCAGTATGTCAGTTTTTCACATCAGAGTATCATCAGTTTTTTTTTGGAAGAGCACAGAATCCTGCCTCTCTTTTTCTGGATTTTGACAATAATGTTCATACAGGCCTAATGCGCTCCCAAGAAGCCAGTGAATACTGTGGGTATATATTCTCCAAACAATCTTTATTTCTCAAGTAAATATAATGCATTTCGACATGATTATGTCTTCCTCAGGTATATTCTCAGAAATTTTTAGGAAGCAAAAGGACAGTTTTGGGTGGGGGCTGTGTTCAACACAAAGCAGACACACCCATTCCCTTAGACATCAGTAATAATATAAAATCTAATTCATCATTCCACAAAGAATCTTAAAAGTATAAAATATACTAGTTCATAACGTTTATGTTAAGTACTTTGTTAAAAGATATGTAAATGAATATTGTCAAAAACCTATAAAAATTAATGTTCCAAAAAAATAAAAAAAACACAATAAATACCTCACTTTTAAAACACTAAAAAACTACACTTATGAGACCCTATTAAAAATATTTTTTTATAAATGAATATAAATATGAATATAAGACTTTTTATTTCAGAATAACTTTGGCATATTTTCTTATACACCTTCTATAATATCATTCAGCCGGTCAGGGTACAGCGTCCCTAGTCTAAGTATCCAAAAGGATTATTTTCGGTTCAATCTTTCCACACGATTTGAGCAATCAGCTGGTATTTGTTCGACTGGTGTCACAGTTATATGAAATTTTTTATTATTTTTAAAGCATAGATGTCTAGATAGACTGTGCTTCAAGAATCC
This sequence comes from Phyllobates terribilis, assembly GCF_046119375.1. Lineage (NCBI taxonomy): Eukaryota > Metazoa > Chordata > Amphibia > Anura > Dendrobatidae > Phyllobates > Phyllobates terribilis. The sequence goes on along the minus strand of NW_027362769.1, from coordinate 14,176,479 downwards.
ATTTTTTGTGTTTTTAAGATAAAACGCATTGTATTTACTTGAGAAATAAAGATTGTTTGGAGAATACATACCCACAGTATTCACTGGTTTCTTGGGAGTGCATTTGGCCTGGATTAACATTATTGTCGAAATCTCTTTCCTATGATAACCAGAGCAGGGCTATTGAATAGTCACCAGGTGTATGCAGCAAACCAACTGAAAGGAGAAAATCCCTTTCTTTGTTATCATTAGAGATTGGTTAGCTGAATTGAAAGACCAAATAAAGGGGAGTGCAAAAGACCATTTTAAATATTCATATTGCCACTACACACTACACTTAGATTGGTGCGCTCTCTGTCTATCTTTCTCTCTGTTTTGTGGAGATCCTCACTCTATCAGAGACTTAAGAAATCTATTGTCTTCGTGTACAATGGCTTGGGAAAGTATTCTACCCCTTGGCATTTTTTGTGTTTTTTCACCTTACAACCTGGAATTTCACAGTTTTTTTTTGCGGGTTTGCATCAGTTCATGTAAAAAAACATGCCTACAAATGTGAACATTTGGTTTTCTTTTTATTGTGAAGCAAACATCAAATAGGACACAATAACTGAAAATTTCAGTGTGCATAACTATTCACCCCTCTAAAGTCAGTACTTTGTAGAGCCTCCTTCTGCGGCTTTACAGCTGCATGTCACTTTGGATAAGTCTCTATGAGCTTTCCACATCTTGCCACTGGAATTTTTGCCCATTCATCAAGGCAAAATTGCTCCATATCCTTCAAGTTAGATGTTTTTTTCTGGTGAACAGCAATCTTCAAGTCTAACCACAGATTCTCAATTCTATTAAGGTCTGGGCTTTGACTAGACCATTCCAAAACATTTATATTTTTCCCCTTAAACCGCTCTAGTATTGCTTTAGCCATATACTTTGGGTCATTGTCTTGTTGTAAGGTGAACCTCCATCCCAGTCACAAATCACTAACGGACTTCAATCGATTTTGCTCAAGAATATCACTGTATTTCGCACCATCCAAAATCCCCTCAACTTGGACTATTTTCCCTGTCCCTGCTGCCGAAAAATATCCCCCCAGCATGATGCTGCCACCACAATGTTTCACTGTGAGGATGGTTTATTTGGGGTAATGAGCTGTGTTAGTTTGGCGCCAGACACAGAATTTACCTTTGAGATCAAAAAGTTCAATTTTAGTCTCATCTGACCACAGCACTTTTGTCCATACATTTGGGGAGTCTCCCATGTCTCTAGGCAAACTCAAAACGAGCCTTACAATTTTTGTGTATATGTAAAAGATTTTTTCTGCCCACTTTTCCATAAAGACCCCCTCTTTGGAGTGTACAGCTTATTGTGGTCGTATGGACAGATACTCCAGTCTCTGCTTGGGAACTCTGCAGCTCCTTAAGGGTTACGTTTGGTCTCTGTGCTGCTTCCCTGATTAATTCCCTCCTTGCCCATGCTGGGGGTTTTGATGGGCGGCTCTCTCTTGGCAGGTTTGTTGTGGTACCATGTTCTTTCCATTTGATGATAATGGATTTGATGGTGCTCCTGTGGATCATCAGAGATTGGGATATTACTTTTTTTTATAACCCAATCCTGACTTGTACTTCTCAGTAACTTTGTCCCTGACTTGTTTGAAGATCTCCTTGGTCTTCATGGTGTTTGGCTAGTGGTGCCTCTGTGGCCTTTCAGAAAAGGTGTGCATATACTGACAGACCATGTGACACTTAGATTGCACACAGGTAGACTTACTTTCACTAAGCACATGACTTACGAAGGTAATTGCTTGCACCATAAATTGTTATGGGCTTCATAGCAAAAAGGGGTGAATACATATACACATGCCAATTTTTAGTTATTTGATCACATAAATTTAATTTATGCCTACAAATCTGATAAAATAAAAAATAATATAAAATAATATAAAACTATTTAAAAACAGGTTGAAATGTAAACAAAAGAGGTAAAACGCCAAGGGGGTGAATACTTTTGCAAGCCACTGTATGTACTTATAGCATAATGCAATGTGGAACTTTGTAGCCAAATATATAATTGAAGTATGCATACCGAATTTCATATGTAATAAAATATGACACATATGACACATGGATGACAGTCAAGTACTGTCTGATAATTTTCATGGGCACATAAACTTGCACTGGTGAGTTTGATCCACAACTCAGATCAAAATTAAACTTATTTCCATTTTAAGAATGGAATTGAACTCTACTTGAATTTTACAAAAATCAGCATCCTGGAGAATATAGATTTTTTTAAATTCATTCCTCGAGAATTTAGCAAATTGCATCTGACACTTGAAAATGTAAATAAATACAGTGGGAAAAATAAGTATTTGATACACTGAAGATTTTGCAAGTTTTCTCATCTATAAAGAGCGGAGAAGTCTGTAGTTTTAATCATAAGTACACTTCAACTGTGAGAGACAGAATCTTAAAAAAAAATCCAGAAAATCACTTTGTATGATTTTTGCATAATTAATTTGCATTTTATTGTATGAAATAAGTATTTTATACAATATAAAAACAGAACTTAATATTTGGTACAGAAACCTTTGTCTGCAATTACAGAGGTCAGACGTTTCATGTAGTTCTTGACCAAGATTGCACACACTGCAGCAGGGATTTTGGCCCACTCCTCCATACAGATCTTCTCCAGATCTTTCAGATTTCGGGGCTGTTGCTGGGCAACATTGAGTTTCAGCTCCCTCCAAAGATTTTCTATTGGGTTCAGGTCTGGAGACTGGCTAGGCCACTTCATTACCTTAAAATGCTTCTTACGGAGCCCCTCCTTAGTTGCCCTGGCTGCGTGTTATGGGTCATTGTCATGCTGGAAGACCCACCCACAACCCATCTTCAATGCTCTTACTGAGGGAAGGAGGTTGTTGGCCAAAATCCCTTCAATACGGTGCATTTGCCCTGTCTCCTTTGCAGAAAAGCGCCCCCAAAGTATCATGTTTACCCCACCATGCTTCATGTTTGGGACCGTGTTCCTGAGGTTGTACTCATCCTTCTTCTTCCACCAAACACGGCGAGTGGAGTTGATACCAAAAATTTCTATTTTTTTCTCATCTGACCACATGACCTTCTCCCATGCCCCTTCTGGATCATCCAGATGGTCATTGGTGACCTTAAAATGGGCCTGGACATGTGCTGGCATGAGCAGGGGGCCTTGCGTGCCCTACAGGATTTTAATCCATTACAGCAGAGTATATTACTAACTGTACCTGTGGTCCTAGCTCTCTTAGGGTTATTGACCAGGTTTTTCCGTATAGCTCTGGGCTGATTCCTGACCTTTCACAGAATCATCCTTACCCCATGAGGCGAGATCCTGCATAGCGCCCCAGACCGAGAAAGATTGAGAGTCATCTTATGTTTCTTCCATTTTCTAATAATTGTGCTAACAGTTGTTGCCTTCTCACCAAGCTGCTTGCCTATTGTCCTGTAGCCCATTCCAGCCTTGTGCAGGTCTAAAATTTTGTCTCTAGTGTACTTAGACAGCTTTTTGGTCTTGGCCATGGTGGAGAGGAGTGAGATTGATTGCGTGTGTGGACAGGTGATTTTTACACAGGTAACAAGTTCAATCACGTGCAACTAATACAGGTAATGAATATTGAGTTGGAGGGCTTCTTAAAGAAAAACTAAGAGGTCTGTGGGAGCAAGAATTCATGCTGGTTAGTAGGTGATCAAATACCTGTTTCATGAAATAAAATGGAGAATATACAATGTGATTTTCTGTTTTTTATTTTTAGATTCTAGCTCTAATAGTTGAAGTGTACTTACAATAAAAATTACAGACCTCTCAATTCTTTGAAGGTGGGAAAACTTGCAAAAGCGGCAGTGTATCAAATAATTATTTTTCCCACTGCATATATGAATGTATATGTATATATACATATATATTTATGTATAAAATAAACTGTTATGACCCTCTAATTCTGCAGAATCAGTTAATTTAGACAGTGAGGGGGAGATTGAATTGGATCTTATAAATTCTGTGCTAATCAGATTTGTGGGGCAGGTGTTACAGATACAATAGACTCTCCTATCAACTTCCCAATACCAGTCCTACCACTACTAGACTGCGCATTGTCTTTTACTTAGCTCCTCTTCAGTCTTCTTCTCTTCAGTCTTTCAGTGAGTGCCACCACTAAAAGGTTACATGTGGTCACATAGAAAGCAGAGCACATCTTTGAATTTAATGCCATGTGGATCCACCGTGTTTCCTCATGGATGCAACACATATCACTAATGTGTGTTGCACCTCAAGTAAACTGTTGGCAGCAGATCATTCAGGATACTCTCAAAGCGGGTTGACAGCAGAACAAAGCTTTAATTAGCTATAAACAGGTACAGATATGATAGGCTTTGTGGAATCAGGAATATACTGTACATATCTTAAGTGTCTCTGTGCAGCATCAGAAGACTGCTTCTCCTCTCATGCACAGACACAGGAAACTGGACACAGTCACATGGTATTTTCTGTGTGTGAGCCTCTGGAAGGTTTTTTTTTAACTTTATAGACAATACACAAACCTAACAATAGAACACTTACATACACAGGAATCGAGTTGCTGCATTAAACACATTCCAACACCCCCACTCAACAACTACTTATCCTGTTAGTCCCATTGAGGTTCTGAAGTACTCAAACTTGGCTCTTGGCAATGGTTTTGTCATACCATCATCTTGTCAGACTCACAATAGACAAACTCTAGTACACCATGGTCTACTAAGTCACGTAAGTGGTGATGCTTAACGTCAATGTGTTTAGTCCTTGCACTAATCTCCTCACTGCTGGCAAGTTTAATACATCCTTGGTTGTCTTCATAGATAACTGTTGGCTGAGCTAGTGGCTTGCCGAAATCTTCCAAAAGTTGTTTCAACCAAATAACTTCTTGACTTGCATAAGTAGCTAACACATTCTGCTTATCGTGAACAGGCAGTTTTTGCATCTCTTGCCATGACTGTGGCTCTGGCTCAGGAAGTGTTCTGACCATATAAGAAAGGCGTCTAGCTGGGATACCTTTGTTTGGTCTTTCTGATCTCCTGACTGGAGGTTGACTTGGTTCTTCTGTTTCTTCCTTGCTGGCTTCAGAGCCTATCCAGACTTCAGTGTTTTCTTTTTCAGTGTTTGGGTTTGATGATTGAGATTCTTGTTCTTGTTTCTTGGCTTAAATGACTGATGTAACTTCATGGAATTTGAGCAAAACTGAGTTCTCACCAATCACTACGTCTCTGCTGATTGTTACTGTTTTGGTCTCTGGGTGCAAGATTCTGCATCCCTTTTGACTTTCGCTATAGTCCACCAGGACTCCTTGCTTTGCATGTGATTCCCACTTGGAATGTTTTTCTTTGTTTTGCTTCCAAATATCCTTAGGTGCTTCAGGTTATGCTTCTCACAGTTCCATATCTCATATGGATTTTTACTTGTGGCTTTACCTGGCAGTCTGTTTTGAAGATAGCAAGCTGTCGTGATGGCTTCACACCAATACGTTGTAGGAAGATTCACATCAAACAACATACTTCATCCACTTTCACAGAGAGTGCGGTTCTTTCTCTCTGCAATTCTGTGCTGTTCTGGGTTGTATGGAATGGTAGTCTGGAACAAGATTCTATTCTTTTTCAAAATGGTTTGCACCTTACCACTTGTATATTCAGTCCCATTATCTGCACGCAGGGCTTTTAGCTTTCTTTCAAATTTGTTAAATACTACGGCAAGATATTCTTAAAGTTTCTGTGGAACTTCATCCTTACTGTGAAGCAGGTAGGCCACTGTATATCTGGAGTAGTCATCAATAAATGTGAGAAAATATTTCTTTTTGCTTGGAGTTTGAACACTCATAGGACCACAAACAATTGTGTGTATCAAATCCAGTGGCTGTGCAGATCTAGTGGTGCTTACTTTAGGAAATTATTTTCTGGACATTTTCCCTTTAAGACTCCTAGTGCACTTCATCATTTGACTACATTGTTGATTTCCACACCATTTGCAAGTTGACCTAGCTTCCTTATTGCTTCTGGGTCTCTGTGCCCAAGACGTCTGTGCCATATATGGATACAGTTCTTATGCAGATCTTGTCTAGCACTGTAAACTCTTTCTTTGCATTTTAGCTGATAAAGTTCATTTTGGATTTTTCCTTCTGCAAGAGTGTGACCCTTCTTTTATATAATGCAGCTGTTGTCTTTAAAAGTAACTACATTCCCTTTTTGCGTAAGCTTCTTTACTGATAGAAGATTGCTTTCAAGACTAGGAACATAGAGAACATCCTTTACTGGGATCTTTCTGCTTTGTACTGAGGAAACTGGACAGTGGAGGTAGTCGTCTCCTATTCCTTCTGAAGTCATATATTGACCATTAGCTAAGATGACCTTTTCTGACTTGCTTTCATCAAGGTCAGTGAAGAAATCCTTATTATTCGTCATATGGCTGCTAGCACCAGAGTCTATACACCACATATGCTTTGCAGATGAGCCTGTACTGGTATTAAATGCAGTTTCAACACATGCAGACTTTTCCTCTACAGCTGTTTTCACCTTTTGATCACTGTTCTGCTTTTTAAGCTGACCCATTCTTGCTTTCCAAATTCTGCAGTCTGCTTTAAGGTGGACGGGCTTTTTACAGACAAAACATTCACAAGTTTCCCTTAGATTGCTCTAATTTTTAGGACAGTCCTGTGTCTTTAATGCTGTTTCTGCTCTAGATTCATTTCTGCTGCTTACATTGTGTGTTTTTCGCTTGAATTCATCTACAAGCTTGCCTTTGACATATTCTAATGTGAGCTCATCATCTGGCCATGCATTTAGTGCAGTGACAAGTGTGTCATAACTTTCTGGAAGACCACTTAATAGTAGTGCAGCAACATGAAAGTCTTTCATTTCTTCTCCAATGCCCCTGAGATGCTCTACAATCTCTAGGGTGTTTTTTATATAGTCCTGCATATTCTGCCCATCACTTAGCTTAGACTGATACAGTTTTCTCATGAGATAAAGCTTATTGCTGAGATTTGATTTTTCATGCACTTTCTGTAATTCATCCCACATCTCTTTTGCAGTTGCACATTTGCATATATGCACAATCTGATCATCATCTACACTGAGGGAGAGTGCTTTGAGCTTTCTGATCCTTCTCTAGCCAATCATCTGGTAATGGATGAGGCACTTGTTCCTCCGTATATTTCCATGTACTTTCTCTTATGAGCAGCATTTTCACCTTACATTTCCAAGATTGATAATTCTGATTGGTGAGACTTTGCACTGAGAACTTGCAGTGATCCCTGCTTGTGGACATCGTCTATGTTGATCTGTGCTGCTTTTGCTTTGGACTTCTGTTGCTGTATTACTCTTCTGTGTAACTCCTGGGGTTCTGTGTCACACTGGAGTTCTGTGTCAAGCTGGAGTTCTGTGTCACAGAACAAAGCTTTAATTAGCTATAAACAGGTACAGATATGATAGGCTTTGTGGAATCAGGAATATACTGCACATATCTTAAGTGTCTTTGTGCAGCATCAGCAGGCTGCTTCTCCTCTCATACACAGGAAACAACACAGTCACATGGTGTTGTCTGTGTGTGAGCCTCTGGGAGTTTTTTTTAAAAAACTTTATAGACAATACACAAACCTAGCAATAGAACACTTACATACACAGGAATGGAGCTGTTGCATTAAACATATTCCAACGTAAACACGTGGGGCCTAGTCAGTTTTAGCACTTACCAGAAGGTGGCCACAGTCAGTTGCGGAAAAGGGTTAATCACAAGAGAGTATAATAGCTTATTTTATTAATTTTACAATTCAAATCTAATATTTGTAGTGAATTGATTAGTTTAGAATCAATACTCTCCTCTTTTCTGCCATAACTTTCAGACTGTATCGATCGTGGGGAAAAAGTTGCCAGAGACTGTCCTGGCATAGCATAATATGAGTCAGTAGAGGAATGGAAAACAACTGATGATATCACTCACCAGAATCTCCCTGACTTTCTGTTTTTAATATGATAGAATGCAAGAGGAACCACAAGGGAACATGGAATAAGTAAGTATTACATAAAAGAAAAAAGTAAACACATTCATTATTTATCAACTGTATGGGCTTAAATTGACTGTCCTGTCCAGTCAATGCAGTATGATTTCGACATGGAATTCCATTAATTACTAGTACCAAATGTACTAGTACCAAACTTTCCTGATCAGATAGTTACAGTATATTTACATTGTGCACGGTTCTTTTGATTGTTATTGGAAAAACTCAGCATGCTTGCTGTTGGACATCTCCTCTTCAGCTAAATGGAACTAGTCTAATGTTTAGACTGTTGTTTCTAATAATTTTCTATGAATTGCTTGTTATACTTTTTGCCTAGACAGTAAATCACTAGAGAACATTGTATGTATACATTGAGCCAACATGAAAGTCTTGGAGATTTGAGCTCAGAAGCCTGTAATACTTTGTATTCTGGTAGTAGCTTTTATTCCAGAGAATATAAGAATTGACAGTCTGTCTAGGGAGAATCTGGAGACCAATATACACATTTGACTGTTGGCCAATCCCATTGATATAAAAAAAAATTGGCCAACGTTAATCTAAGGTATATGGGGGTCTTTAAATTTTATTGTTAGTGACCAAAGAAAATATTAGAATCTATAGGGGTATCATTGGTGAGATAATTATTATTTATCATTATAGCGCCATTTATTCCATGGCGCTTTACTTGTGAAAAGGAGTATACATAATAGAAACAAGTACAATAATCTTAAACAATAGAAATCGCTGACTGGTACAGGAGGAGAGAGGACCCTGCCCATGAGGGCTCACAATCTACAGGGGATAGGTGAGGATACAGTAGGTGTTGGCAGAGCTAGTCGCACAGTGATGTGGTGGAGTGGTGGTTACTGTAGATTGTAGGCTTGTCTGAAGAGATAGGTCTTCAGCTTCCTTTTGAAGGATTCCACGGTAAAGGAGAGTCTGATATGTTGGGGTAGAAAGTTCCAGAGTAGGTGGGGGATGCAATCTTGTATGAAATCTTGTATGCTATTGTGGGAAGAGGAGATAAGAGGGGAGTAGAGAAGGAGATCTTGTGAGGATCGGAGGTTGCGTGTAGGTATGTACTGGGAGACTAGTTCACAGATGTATGGAGGAGAGAGGTTGTGGATGGCGTTGTATGGCATGGTTAGGGTTTTGAACTGGAGTCTCTGGGTAATGGGGAGCCAGTGAAGGGATAGACAAAGGGGAGAGGTCAAGGAATAGCAAGGGAACTGGTGAATTAGTCGAGCATCAGAATTTAGCATAGACTGGAGGGGTGTGAGAGTGTTAGAAGGGAGGCCACAGAGCAGGAGGTTGCAGTAGTCGAGGCGGGAGGTGCTTAGGGTGTGCACTAGTGTTTTTTTGCAGATTCTTGAGAAAGGAATGTGTGGATCTGGGAAATATTTTTGAGTTGGAGTTGGCAGGATGAGGAAAGGGCTTGGATATGTGGTTTGAAGGAGACATTGAGTCCAGGGTTACCCCGAGGCAGCAAGCTTGCGGGACTGGGGAGCGTGAGCAGCCTTTTACTTTAATTGATAGGTCTGTTGAGGGAGTTGAGTGAGACAGGGGAAAGATGATGAATTCTGTTTTTTCCATGTTAAGTTTGAGAAATCTAGCAGAGAGGAAGGATGAAATAGCTGACAAACATTGTGGGAAGGGAGGAGATATCGGTTCCAGAGAGGTAGATCTGAGTGTCATCAGCATAGAGATGGTACTGGAAGCCATGAGACTCTATGAGCTTTCCCAGGCCGAAGGTGTAAATGGAGAAGAGCAGGGGCCTTAGGACTGAACCTTGAGGGACACCAATAAATAAGAGGCGATGTGAGGAGGTGGTGTGTGAGTGGAAGATGCTGAATGTCTTGTCTGTTAGGTCACTGTACTCCTTCTTCTTGACATGTCCTCTGCTTTAGATACAATTGATCACTGCCTCCTACTATAGATCCTCTCTTCCTTTGGCGTCAAAGACATTGCACTATCTTGGATCTCCTCATACCTTTCTAACTGCACATTTATCATCTCCCACTCCCACACTACCTCCTCACTCTGCCCCCTCTCTGTTGGAGTCCCTCAAGGCTCTGTCCTAGGACCCCAACTCTTCTCAATCTATACCCTTGGACTGGGACAGCTCATAAAATCCCATGGCTTCCAATACCATATGTACACTGACGACACCCAGATCTACCTCTCTGGCCCAGATGTCACCTCTCTGCTGTCCAGGATCCCAGCATGTCTAACAGTCATATCCTCCTTCTCCTCCCGCTGCCTCAAGCTCAATGTGGACAAAACTGAACTCATCACCTTTCCCCCATCTCGCATATCTTTCCCACCTGATTTTTCTATCACAATAAATGACATCACTCTACAATCCGCTGCCTCGGAGTAACCCTTGACTCTGACCAGTCCTTCAAACCACACACTCAAGCGCTCACCACCTCCTGTCGCCTCCAGCTCAAAAATATTTCCAGAATTCATCCTTTCCTCAACCCTCAATCTACTAAACTGCTTTTGCATGCCCTCATCATCTCCCACCTCGACCACGGCAACATCCTCCTCTGTAGCCTACCTGCTAGCACTCTCGCACCCCTCAAGTCCATCCTTAACTCTGCTGCGCGACTGGTCCATTTCGCACCTCACTACTCCTCTGCTACCCCCCTTTGCAAATCCTTTCACTGGCTCCCAATTGCCCAGCGTATCCTGTTCAAACTACTAACACTGACCTACAAAGCCATCCATAACCTCTCTCCTCCATAAATCTCTCAACTAATCTCCCGATATATTCCCTCGGGTATTCAATCTCCAGTCCTCCCAGGACCTCCTTCTCTCCTCCACACTTATTTGTTCCTCACGCAATTACCTCCAATATTTCTCTCGAATATCCCCCGTCCTATGAAATTCTGTGCCTCAACACGTCCGATTATCCGCCACACTTGGATCCTTCAGATGGAATCTTAAAACCCATCTCTTCAAACACGCTTACAGTCTGTCATGACCTTGCTTGCTGCCACCTCAACAACCCCTCAACCTACTGTCTCCTTCCCCATTCCTATAGAATGTAAGCCCGCAAGGGCAGGGTCCTCTTCCCTCCATACCAGTCTATCATTGTTAGTTTGTTTACTGTAAGTGATATCTGTATTTGGTATGTAACCCCTTCTTACGTATAGCACCATGGAATCAATGGCACTATATAAATAAATAATAATAATAAATAATAATAATTTGACGAGATCCAAGCTAGGACCAAGTCTGTGATGCCAAGAGATGAGAGAATCTGTAGTAATAAGGAATGGTCCACTGTGTCAAAAGCAGAGGATAGGTCCAGGAGGAGGAGGACAGAGTAGTGTCACTTGGATTTGGCGGTGAGTATGTCGTTGGTGACTTTAGTCAGAGCAATTTCAGTGGAGTGATGCAGTCGGAAGCCAGATTGTAAGTGGTCAAAGAGGGAGAAAGAGGAGAGCTGGGAGGACAGTTCAAGATGAATGTGTTGTTCCAGTAGTTTTCAGACCTACAGATCACTACCCATTCCTGCTAATACATGTGGGGACAAATGACACCGCAAGAAAGGACCTGGAAACCATCTGCAGTGACTTTGAAGACTTAGGCAAGAAAGTGAAAGAATTGGGAGCGCAGGTGGTCTTCTCATCCATCCTCCCAGTGGATGGCCATGGAACAATGAGGTGGAATAAGATTCTACAGGTGAACAACTGGCTACGTCGATGGTGCCGTCAACAAGGATTTGGATTTCTGGATCATGGAATGAATTACCTATACGATGGACTACTTGCTAGAGATGGGGTGCACCTTACGAAGACTGGAAAACATGTATTTGGAAGTCGCCTTGCTACACTCATCAGAAGAGCTTTAAACTAGAACAATGTGGGAAGGGAAGCAAAAGGCCAGAAAAAGCCATACAGCTGACAAATACTACTGAGATCTCTGCTACTGGAAGTGGAAAGGAAGAACAAAGACAAAACAATTTAAATAATAAAAATATGGGAGGAAGAGAAACCAATCACAAACTAAAATGTTTTTATACAAATGCACAAAGCATGGGCAACAAACAAGGAGAATTGGAACTACTAATGCAGGAAAAGGAATATGATGTCATTGGAATCACTGAAACTTGGTGGGACGATACACATGATTGGAATAAAAGGCTAAAAGGATACAACTTATTTGCAAGAAACAGACTTGATAAACGAGGAGGAGGTGTCGCATTGTATGTTAGAAAAGCGTATATCTGCACAGAGATTGAAGCTTCAGAGACTGGGAGTTCTGTGGAAACTGTTTGGGTAAGAATACAAGGAGAGAACAACGGAAAGGACACCATTGTAGGCATTTACTACAGGCCACCTGGGCAAGCTGAAGATATGGATGAACTCTTTATGTATCAAATGACCAAGTTCTCCAAAAAATATGACGTAGTGGTCATGGGAGATTTCAACTATCCAGACATTTGTTGGGAATCTCTCTCAAGTAAAACTAACAGGTCAAGCAAATTCTTATCCTCTCTTGCTGACAACTTTATCTTCCAAAAGGTAGGGGAGAAAACAAGGGGATCTGCTACTTTGGATCTAATCCTTATAAACAGGGAGGAAATGGTTGAGGAGGTAAAGGTGGCTGGGACCCTAGGAGGCAGCGATCATGCTATTATAGAATTTTGGATAACTAGAGGAGGAAGACATGTGAAGACTCAGACTTCAAGGTTAGATTTTAGAAAGGCAGATTTTAAGAGACTCAGAAAGAGAATAGGAGGGATCCAATGGCTGGATGTCCTTAAGGACAAAAATGTCCAGAAAGGATGGGAAATTTTTAAAAATGAGATTCTCAAAGCACAATCGTTAACAATCCCGAAAAGTAGGAAGAATGGGAAGCATTTAAGGAAACCAGGATGGATGAACACAGAACTTAAACACATGCTAAAAAGAAAGAAAGAAATGTTTATTAAATGGAAAGAGGGAGGCATAACTAAAGAAGATTATAATGCAGTCTGCAGATCCTGCAGGGCACGTATCAGGTTAGCTAAAGCTGACAATGAATTAAGGCTTGCAAGAGATGTCAAAAGCAATAAAAAAGGATTTTGGGGGTATGTCAAAAGTAAAAGAAAAGTCAAAGATGCTATAGGATTTTTACATGATGAAAATGGAGAAATGGTAAGAGAGGATGTTGAGAAGGCCGAACTTTTTAATTCCTATTTTGCATCCGTTTTCTCTCAGAAAGAAAATATAACATCAACTGATCTTCACTGTCCTTTTAAAGGAATAGAGGAATCCAAGTTATCTGTAAACAGAAAGATTGTGAGGGAATATTTAGCTAACATAAATGAGTTCAAGTCTCCAGGTCCAGATGAATTACACCCCAGAGTACTGAAGGAGATCGTAGAAGAAATTTTAGAACCACTCTCCATAATCTTTGAAAATTCTTGGAGAACAGGAGAAGTCCCAGAAGACTGGAGAAGAGCAAATGTTGTTCCTATCTTCAAAAAGGGGAAGAAGGTGGACCCAGGGAACTATAGGCCGGTGAGTCTGACTTCTATACCAGGAAAGATATTTGAACAAATTATTAAACAACATGTATGTAAGTACATGGATAAGAATGAAGTGATTAACCAGAGTCAGCATGGGTTTGTAACTAACAAGTCATGTCAGACTAACTTAATTTCCTTTTATGACAGAATCACTGACTGGGTGGATCAGGGAAATGCTGTAGATATAGCATATCTTGACTTCAGCAAAGCATTTGACAAAGTATCTCACACCATCCTTATTGAAAAAATGACCAAGTATGCAATGGACCAGGCAACTGTTAGGTGGATTCATAACTGGCTTAGTGATCGGACTCAAAGGGTGGTTGTAAATGGCTTCACATCCAGCTGGATGAATGTCTCAAGTGGGGTACCACAGGGCTCCGTCCTTGGACCTGTATTGTTCAACATCTTTATCAATGATTTAGATGAAGGAATTGAGGGTAAACTGATTAAATTTGCTGATGACACAAAGCTAGGAGGGATAGCTAATACTAGAGAAGAGAGAGAGAGGATTCAAAAAGACCTAAATAAACTGGAGCAGTGGGCAGCAACCAACAGAATGGTTTTTAACAGGGAAAAATGCAAAGTACTACATCTGGGCAATAAAAATGAAAAAGCATATACAGAATGGGAGGAATAGAGCTAAGCAACAGTAAATGTGAAAAAGACTTAGGTATACTAATAGATCATAGACTGAACATGAGTCAACAGTGTGATGCAGCAGCAAAAAAGGCAAATACAATTCTGGGATGTATTAACAGAAGCATACAGTCTAGATCACGTGAAGTCATTATCGGTCTTTACTCCTCTTTGGTCAGACCTCATCTGGAGTACTGTGTACAGTTTTGGGCACCACATTTTAAAAAAGACATAGACAAACTGCAGCAAGTTCAGAGAAGAGCGACCAGAATGGTGACTGGTCTGCAAACCATGTCCTATGAGGAACGGTTGCAGGATTTGGGAATGTTTAGCTTGCAAAAAAGAAGACTGAGAGGAGACTTAATAGCTGTCTACAAATATGTCAAGGGCTGTCACATTGTAGAAGGATCATCTTTATTCTCATTTGCACAAGGAAAGACTAGAAGCAATGGGATGAAACTAAATTGGAGGAGACACAGATTAGATATTAGAAAAAACTTTTTGACAGTTAGGGTGATTAATGAGTGGAACAGGCTGCCACGAGAGGTGGTGAGTTCCCCTTCAATGGACGTCTTCAAACAGAGGCTGGACAGACATCTGTCTGAGATGATCTAGTGAATCCTGCTTTGAGCAGGGGGTTGGACCAGATGACCCAGGAGGTCCCTTCCAACTCTACCATTCTATGATTCTATGATTCTATGAGGCATAGGTGAGGAGTGATAGCTAGACAGGGAGGATGGATCAAGGGAAGTTTTTTGAGGATGGGTGTGGTTGAGGCATGTTTAAAGCATAAGAAGAAGACACCAGATGTTAGCGATAGGTTGAAGTGATGGGATCGGGTTGGGGTACAGACTGTGGTGAGGTTTGGGATGAGGTGGGATGGGATTGGATCAAGTGGACAGGTAGTGAGATGTGATCTTAATAGCAGAGCTGAAAGTTGATCTTCCGTGATGGAGGAGAAGCTGGTTTTAGAGGAGGGGGACTTAGTAGTTATGAGAGTAAGCTGTGGGGGTTGTAGGCCAGAGCTTTCTCTGATGTTATCATTCTTCTGCTTGAAGAGTGAGGCAAAGTCTGCGGCTGAGATGAGAGGAGAGGAAGGAGGGGCTGGGGGATGGAGGAGAGAATTGAAAGCGTTGAATAGCTGTTTAGGGTTGTGAGATGGGGAGGATATGAGAGATGAGAGGTATGTTTGCTTTGCTGCAGTGAGTGTGAATTTGAAGGTAGTGAGGGACTGTTTGAATGCGATGAAGTGCTCTTTAGAGTGCGATCTTTTCCATCTCCACTCAGCAACCCTGGAAGCCCATCTCAGTTCTTTGGTCAGGCTGGTGTGCCAGGGTTGCCTGTTGATTTTGAGAGCTTTGGTATGTGTGAGGGGAGCGACCGAATTGAGAGCTGCAGCTATTGTTGTGTAATATAGAGCGGCAGCAGCTTCTGCATTGTGTAAAGAACTGATGTGTGTAAGAGGGAGAAAGGATTCAGAGAGTGAGTGTACATCAAGGTGTTTAAGATTTCTGCGAGGGTGTGCAGGTTTGTGGCGTGGGGGTTGTGGACTTGGAGAGGAAAGGGAACAGAATATAAGTAGGCTGTGGTCAGAAAGAGAAAGAGGTGAATTACAGAGGTTATATAGGGTCCAGAGACGAGTGATGATGAGGCTGCGGAAGACCATTGAGTGAGGCCAAAAGAGGAAGTGAGAGATAGAAGCTTAGAGACAGGTGAGAGGGAAGTGGGGATGTTGAAGTCACCCATGATGATAGTGGGGATGTCAGTTGAAAGGAAATGGAGCAGCCAGGTGGTGAAGTGGTTGAAGAAGGTGGTGGCTGACTCTGGGGGGCGGTAAATGACAGCCAGCTGGAGGTTGGAGGGAGAGTATATGCACACACAGTGCACCTCAAAAGAAGGAAAGGTAACAGAGGGTAGCAGTGGAATTGGGGTGAAGGAGCAGTTATCTGACAGGAGAAAAACAACTCCTCCGCCATTCTTGCCACTGGGGCGGAGGTTGTGAGAAAGATGGAATCTACCATATGAAAGCGCAGAGACTGTGTCAGAGGGGATGCGCCAGGATTCGGTGATGCCAAGGAAGGAAAGTTTGTTAGCAATGAAGAGATCATGAATGTATGATAGTTTGTTACAGACAGAGCGAGCGTTCCATAGGGATCCTGTTAGAGGGACTGGGGAAATTTGTGGTAGATCATGGATTGGAGGTAGAAGTGACTGCAGGGATGTGGTGAGGAGGGCCAGGATTTGGGGAGATATTGCCAGCAGTGAGGAGGATCAGAGAAAGTGTTAGTAGGTGGGAGCAGGAGAGGGCATGAGGTGGCTGTCTGTGTTTGGAGACACAAGTTTGAATGTTGAAGAATAGTTATGAGGAGAAGGTGAGATGGATAGGGAGGATGGAGGGAGAGATGACCAGTTCCTTACTAGGTGTTGAGATTAAGGGGGTTAGTAGAAAGTGGAGGACTATAGGGGAGAGAGTAAAAGCAAACACAAAGATCTTGAAAAAGGGGAGATGATGATAAGGTTGCTGGCAGAAAGGAGACCTTGGAGGATGGTATCACTAACAAACAAAATAAGAAATAACAGATACAGGAGAGATTAGAATTGTGAGTAGCTTTGTGGATGAAAATCAGAACTGATAAATGGATTTTGAGTAGGGCTAGCATGTAGCGCAGCATTTGGCACAGAGTGGACGAGTAAGAATAAATATTGTGTCTTTAAATTGAAAGATCTACATTGCTGAGCTCAGGATAGTTTGAAGAGAGTCCAAGTTAAGGCAAGACCAATTACTAGAGAATTTTAGTAGTAATGGTAACAGTTTATAAGCAGCTTGGTATTGTCATTAGAAATATAAGGTTCAGAACATCATTATTTTTAGACAGAACTCAACTATTGAACACTGAGAGCTTAAGGAAGAACTAATCTTTTTTATTTAATAATTGATCAGTCTTTGCAAAGTTCTAAATCTTTGTAATGTATTCCATTACCTTATTTTGTTTCCATTTCTCCGAAGCTCAATGCTAATAGGGCTGTTTCGGCTGCCTTAGTCTGTGTGCCCACTATGCGTTTTTTAAGCATTTCCGCAGTGGCAATTCCACTGCAGAAACGCTTAAAAAATGCTTGGTAGAAGGTCTGCCATGTTCCCCAATGATAATCCGCATGTGCTGTGCACATGCTGTGGAAATTTCCGCTGCAGATTATGATTGAGGAAAAATCCTCAGCACTACCAATTATTTTGTGTAAACGCGGCGTTTTCGCCACCATTGACTTGCATTGGAATGCATGGATTCCACATCACTGCATCTGCAGATGCAGAATCCAAGCGTTTCAATGTGCGGATGGTACCTGGGTCTGGAGAAGAGGAGACTCTCCTCCGGACCAGAGTACCATAGTACCTGTAAAAAAGAAAAAAAAAAAAAATAAATATTATACTTACCTTCAGATGGCCCCCGGTCTCCATAGCGATGCGTCCTGGCTTGCCGGCAACTCGCGATGGTCTGAAAAGCACCTGCCGTGACGTCAGCAGGTCCTTTAGAGTACCGTGAGCTGCCGGCAAGCTGAGACGCATCGGAAAAAGACTCCGGGGGCCATCAGAAGGTAAGTATTGATTTATTTTTTTTATTTTTTACCATTCTTTACGGTCACACTATATAAATCCTTGCCGTTTGCATGGATTTATATAGTGTGACCAAGTTGTCAAGCACTTTCCAAGTGATGCTAAAATCGCTTGGAAAGCGCTTGACAACCCGCATGCGGAAATGCATGTGAAGAACGCTTCACTTCTGCTTGTCCCTGGCAGGAAAAATGCATGAACAATCCTTATGCGTTTTTTCTGCCAGGGAGATGCAGAAAAGCTCAGGAAAAATCCGGAGCATTTCTGCATCATGGGCACATAGCCTTAGGCTATGTGCCCACGATGCAGAAATGCTGCATATTTTTTACGCTTCTCCCTGGCAGTAAAAATGCATGCGTTTTTTACATGCGTTTTTCCCGCCAGGTAGAAGCGTTTGTCAAGCGTCTTTGCATGCATTTCTGCATGCGGGTTATCAAGTGCTTTTCCAAGCGATTTTAGCATCACTTGGAAAAGTGCTTGACAACTTGTTCACACTACATAAATCCATGCAACCGGCATGGATTTATAGTAGTGTGACCAAGTTACTTATAAAAAAAGAATAAGAATGGTAAAAAATAAAAAAATAAAGTTTATACTCACCTTCCGGTGTCCTCCCGGTGAATTCGCCGCTGCATCCGGTGTGTTGGGCAGCTCGCGCTGTTGTGAAGGACCTGCGGTGACGTAATTGAGCCATGTGATGGGTCACATGACTCAGTGACGTCATGGCAGGTCCTTCACAACAGCGTGAGCATTGCAAGAGACCGGACGGAGCAGACAAAACACCGGGAGGACATCGGAGGTAAGTATAAACTTTATTTTTTATTTTAAATTCTTTTTTTTACAGTTTCTATGGTACTCAGGTCTGGAGGAGAGTCTCCTCTCCTCCAGACTTGGGTACCATCCGCACATAGAAACGCATAATATCCGTGTGTACAAATGTACTGACACGGATATTATGCGCTTCAATGAAAGTCAATGGCGGCGATTACGCTGTGTGTCCGCAAAATTAATGGACATGCTGCGGATTTTTGAGCGCAGCAGAAAAGCTGTGGAAAAATACACAGCATGGGCATTGAAATTGCGGCTTGTCATTGGGGACCATGGGGGGTGGATTACCAAGTGTTTCCCAAGCGTTTATGCTGCGGAAATTCTGCAGCATAAACGCTTGGAAAACGCATAGTGGGCACACAGCCTTAGAGTATCTGTTTTGAACTGCAAGTCTAGCAAATAAATTTACTTCTCTGCTCCATTCTACTATGCACAGACACTATTTGAAAACTCTCTCCATGTTTGAGCATGGGGGAGGGGAGCAGAGAAGCTTGAGTTAGTGTTCTGCTTAGTCATCCTCCTCCGTCAGTGATCATTTACATTGCCGACTTTCAATTTTATCAGTGACTAGTGATAAGCGAGCATTAAAATGCTCGCGTCGAGCAAATCGTAATGCTCGACCCAAGCAATGAGCCAAATGTAAGTCAATGGGAAAATGAAGCATTATTCCGGCGGCCCCCCCCAGAGGTCTAGAGGGGTCCTAACAATTGGCCAAATCAATGGAAACAGTGCTCAAATGATAAGGGAACTGCATGAGGAAGACCCCTGGAAGCATCTCTGACTCCCAGGTCACTGCTATGAACAATGTTGTCAGAGTATTACGCCTCTTTTACAGACTTTGTAAAACATACAAAAACAAAGCCAAAATGGATTTCCTTGAAAACAAGAAAAGGCTGGAGCACTGGACAAGGACAGTGGAGTGGAGGCCGGCATGACGGGGGTTTGGAATACGTGAAGACAGGGATAGTGAGGATGTGGGCTGGGAGGTGGGGTCTATTATTAGGTCACTCTGGTCATTTCCCTTCTCCCAGGGCACAGTACAAGTCTCCTTTGCTCACCTGCAGTATGGCGCCAGTGGAACAGCTCCTGGACACCCTCAGAATGGCAGCCAGGGGTCATCTTCATGGCTGGCTCGAAGAGAAAGTTGCCCAGATTGCCGGTTGTTGGGGCTTGGACGGCAGCGGTAACATCGCTGCAGGAGCAAGGTCCTTGATGGGCTCGGCCTCCGGTAAGGCTGTTCTCGGAATGGGCCCCAAGAGCTAGGCGTCAGCACAGGAGCCCCTCTAGGGACCCTCCGGTGCTGGCACAAGTGTCGAGACACCGTGCCTGGGCCCGGACTAGGAGGAATCCACGGGTGAGGTCTAGCTCTGCAGCTGCGAGCCGGCCTGTGTCAGCGATGGGGGTGGGGCCCTCCTCTAGAAATTTTGGAGGTCCCTCTTGTGTACATTTGAGATTGCCCTCACTTATTCATATTGTAGGGCTCTCACTCTATTATTTAACTCATTTAAGGGCTGAGACTACAGAGAAAAAGGCCAAGAGACATGGAGTACTAGAAGGTAGCCGTGAGTGCAGCCTGCGATCCTCAGGTATTGCTTAACTCTGTGAACCGGAAAAATAAAGCTGCACTAGTCAACTGGATCACAAGCTCAAATATATCACTTGTGCAAGTCAATGGACAAAGGATATATGGTGTCCCCCCTCCAGGATGGGTTGGAGAGGCTTCTCCAAATGGCTCAGAGATTTTTATTATCAATATTCCCAAGATTACATAGCAAGAAGACTTCTTGGTACTGTACTACTTGGTCCAGTGCATCGCATTTCCAAAAATTACTCCTGGGGGCTGTGTCATAGGTGCAGGAAGATTCCATGACAAGGGCCTCCCTTGACAAAGATTATCTACGAGGGAGTACCGTAGTAGTTGTGGCCCTCAACTCATGTTTTCAGAGGGCCATCAGTCGGTCATCAACAGTCAGTGAAAATTTCTATTGAATATGTATCCCCTATCCCAGTCATAAGGTGGCACAAGCCAGGCAAGTTTTTTTGCCAAATAGGTGACTGACAGTACATTTCTATTGAATATGTATCCCCTATCTCAGTCACAATGTGGCACAACCTGTGACAAGGCCTCTAATGACAAATATTAGTTTTGTAGGACCACTGGCAGGACCACTGTCCATTCCAGATTTGTCCACTGCACAATGTGCACAGGGTTTGCCCTATGGGCTGAGTCATGGCTGACACAGGAAGCCACCATCCCAAGGGCCTCCAATCGTAAACCGTAGTTAGGCTGGAGTAGGAATACTGTCCTGGTTTATCCATTGCACAATGTGCATAGGGTTTGTAAAAATTAGCCCTATATGCTGAGTCATAGGTTGACTCACTATTTTGGCTGTGACAGCTAGCTTGGCTTGTGCCATCAACATTTGAAAATCTGTCAACAAACCCAAAATGCCAAAAAAGCCTGTTGTTAAGGGACGTGGATGTGGATGTGGTGTTGTCAGTGGTGGGCGAGAAGGCGCTCAGTCTGTGTCAGGTCAGTAGAAGCTTGATGCATCCACTATGTTCCTGGAAAAATTTCCCAGTCTGGAACGTAAACGTGTGTGGAAGACAGAAGAGCGAGAGCAGATTCTGTCTTGAATAGCAGATAAGGCCTCTAAGCCTTTGTCAAGCAGCTACAAATCTTCCACGACCTCAGAGTCTACTGTCAATACACAGAAGGCTGGCCCATCCAATCCTGAAGCTGGTTCTCCTTCTTGTTCTCCTTCCTCCCGCCATTATCAGTCACAGGAGACATATGACTCCAAGCTTGGCCACTCCGAGGATCTGCTTGGTACGTATCCTTTGGTTGGCTCTGGCCTATTACCGTGCAGCATTGAAGAGGGACAAGACGAGGTGGAATGCTTTGATGTTCAAGTATTTGAGGACCTACGGCCAGAAAAAAGCCACTTGGAGAAACGTCATTTACTGACTCCAGAGATGGAGGCTGATGATGATGAGACACAGTTGCCATCAGGTCAGCCTACAATGTCAACTGGGATGGAGGATGAGATGGAAGACGAGGTGCTCGATGATGAGTTCACAGATCCAACATGGACCGTTGGCACACACAGCCATGACAACAACACAGAGGAAGATGGATATGTAGCACCAATACAGGCACCAAGGGGTCGTGGTTTGCCCAGAGTGAGAACTCGGTCAACTGTTCCCAAGAGCAACCCAGCTGTGTGCCAAGTCAAGGCAAGGGGGCGTTCAGCTGCTGTGTGGAATTTTTTTTTCTGAAAGTCCTTCAGAGAAAAACATTGTGGTCTGTAGCATCTGCCATACCAAGTTGAGAAGAGGCCAGGACAAAGGCAACCTGAGCACCACCAGTATGCGAAACCACATGGCTGCCAAGCACCTCAGTAGGTGGGCGGAACACCAGGGTACCAAACCAATGTAATATCGCCTGAGCTATGTCCTTCAGAATCTGCAGGCACTCATACCTCCTGCCCACAAGCTGCGGTTGCTCACACACAACAAACATCAACCACACCCACTTCCTTGTCCCAGCGAGGCGTTCAATTGTCCGTGCCTGAGAACTTGGAAAGAAAGTGTAAATACCCAGCCACGCACCCACAGGCACAGATACCAAACTCGCACATTGCCAAAATGCTAGTTATGGAGATGTTGCCGTTTAGGCTTGTGGGAACACAGTATTTCTGTGATTTCTTGGCTTTGGCTGCCCCACGATACAGTGTACCCAGCCACCACTATTTTGCCAAGTGTGCCTTCCCTGCGTTACACAAGTACGTGTTAAACAATCTGAACCGTGCTCTCACCAACGCCGTAACCCAGAAGGTCCACTTAACAACAAATACCTGGACAAGTTGTTGTGGACAGGGACGATACATTTCTGTCACGGCACACTGGGTGAACCTGATGAAGGGTGGGACTAAGGAGCAAACTGGGGCATCACACATCCTACTCACGCCAAGAATAGAGGGCCCAACTTCTGTTAGGGTTTCCATCTCTTCATATTCCACTTCCTCTCTCCCCTCCTCCTGCTCCTCATCCTCTGCTGAATTACCCTACCCATCACTGACAAGCTGGGACCTGTGCAGCAGCGCATCGGCAAAGCGGCAACACGCTCTGCTGAAGATTATCTGTTTAGGTCAGAAAGCACACACTTTTGCAGAGCTGTGGCAAGCTTTAAAACAACAGACCGATCAGTGGCTCTCCCCGCTGCACCTCCATCCCAGTCTGGTCATCTGCGATAATGGGCGTAACCTGGTGGCGGCTTTAAAGGTTGGCAAGCTGGGACAC
This sequence comes from Phyllobates terribilis, assembly GCF_046119375.1. Lineage (NCBI taxonomy): Eukaryota > Metazoa > Chordata > Amphibia > Anura > Dendrobatidae > Phyllobates > Phyllobates terribilis. The sequence continues at coordinate 14,153,553 of NW_027362769.1, read as the reverse complement.
GTGCCATGCATGGCTCACATGCTGAACCTAGTTGTTCAGAAATTTCTGAAAACTTACAGTGACTTGCCGTACCTACTTGAGATGGTGCGCCATATTAGCGCCCATTTCTACCATTCTTCTACCGCTTTTGCTGCTCTTACAGTGCTGCAAAAGCGCTTGAATTTGCCAAGTCACTGACTCATTTGTGACCTGCCCACGTGGTGGAACTCAACCTATCATATGTTTGCAACGATTAGTGAACAGCAGAGGGCAGTAGCTGAATACCAGCTTCAACATGCCCGTCAGACTGAGAGTCAGCCACCACACATAACAACTGTTAAGTGGGTGTGGATCACTGACATTTGTGAGGTTCTTGAGAACTTTGAGTACTGCACCAACCTCGTGAGCGGTGATCAGGCTATTATTAGCGTAACCATCCCACTGCTGTTTCTCTTGAAACAATCACTGCATAATATCAGAGAGGAAGCTTTGAGTGCCCAGCCTGTTGGTATGGAGTCAGATTTCCCAATGGGTGATACTACCCAGCCCAGCTAATATTCTGATGCAACATTGGGTGATGAGGAGGAAGTTGAGAAAGATGAGGAGGGTATGGACTTGTTTTTCTCTGCTACCGAGGGGACTCGGAATGCTAAAGAGTGGACACCCAACCCAAGCTTCATGTCTTTCCAGCCTGGATGGGCTGGAGAGGAGGAGGTGGGGGAGGAGGAGGAGGAGGAGAGTCAGTGTGAGGAGAGGATGCATACTGTGTCTACTGTTGAGGACCCAGAACATTTGCCTTTTTAAAGCATGGCCCACATGGCACAGTTCATATGTAAGTGTCTGTGGCAAGACCCTTGCGTGATACACATTTTATCCAATAATAATAATAATAATTTTTATTTACATAGCGCCAACTTATTCCGCAGCAATTTACAATTAAGCGGGGACATGTATGTACAATAAATTCAATACAAGGTAAGACAGTTTAAACAGTTACATTAGGAGAGAGGTCCCTGCTCGCAAGCTTACATTCTTCAAGGAAATGGGTGGATATAATAGGTGAAAAATGCTTGTTATTTCAGGTCTGGCAATTAGTAGGGATTTTCATATAAAGCTGCATGATCCGGTAATCAGCCAGTATGCTTAAATGCAATAATTAAGAATTGAGTGCAGTTATCATGTACATGGAGGGTGTGGAGACAGACGGATAGTAGGGTGCAAAATCTGAATAATATTTGGAAATAGGGAGCAAGGGAAAGTTAGTTTACTGAGTAGTTGAGGTGGTAGGCTTGTTTAAAGAGATGGGTTTTTAAAGCGCGCTTGAAGACGTGAGGGCTAGGCATCAGTCGGATCGTCTGGGGTAGAGCATTCCAGAGAACTAGTGCAGCACGAGAGAAGTCTTGGAGATGGAGGTGCGAGATTCGGATTATGGGGGATGTTAGTCCTAGGTCATTTGTAGAATGGAAGGCACGTGTAGGGCGATAGACAGATATGAGAGAGGTGATATAAGGTGGTGCAGAACTGTGGAGAGCTTTGTGGGTGAGAGTGATGAGTTTATATTGGACCCTGTAGCAAATGGGCAACCAGTGTAATGACTGGCACAAGATGGAGGCATCGGTGATTGGCTGGACAGAAATACGACCCTGGCTGCCACATTTAGGACGGATTGGAGAGGAGAAAGTTTGGTAAGAGGGAGACCGATTAGAAGAGAGTTGCAGTAGTCCAGACGAGAGTGAATAAGAGCAACGGTAAGAGTTTTAGCAGTTTCAAAGGTGAGAAAAGGTCGGATTCTGGAGATGTTTTTAAGGTACAGGTGACAAGAGCGACCTATACTGGTTGGCCACCTTTCTCGATCCACAGTACAAGGAGAAATTTCCTTCTCTACTTTTGGAGTCACGAAAGAGTTTTATAATGGAATCGTTCAAGAGGGCCGTTGTAGATCAGTTGCTGAAAACATCACCCTCAGACAATGCTGGTGGCAGAGGTACCGGCTCTTTTCAACACCAAGGGATAATGGGGAGAGACACGAACACCAGCCAACAGAGATGAGGGGAAAAAGTGCACAAATTGGGCAACTTTCAATAAACTAGCATAACAGCAAGGGCTATCTGTGTCTGTAACAATGCTAAGGAGGGATAAGCTTCAGAACATGGTCAAAGGGTACTTAAGTGAACATACATTCGTCCTTTCTGATGCTTCAGTTCCCTTTAATAATTGGGTGTCTAATCTGAACACTTGGCCTGACCTCTCCTTATATGCCTTTGAGGTGCTGGCCTGCCCGGCTGCTAGTGTGGTGTCAGAGCGTGTTTTCAGTTCCGCTGGGGCAATCATCAATGATATGCACACACGCCTCTCCACGGAAAATGCATACAAACTTACTCTGATTAAATTCAACAAGGACTGGATATCTCCACAGTTTGTAATCCCTCCAGATGACAGCAAGCCAACCTAAATTCACCAAAAATGCTTATTCATGCTACTGCTGTTAACGTCATGCCTTTCCCATAAAAAACAGTTTCCTTCCTTCGTCAACCATGACTTCTGTTTGTTGACAGATTTTCAGATGTTGATGGCACAAGCCAAGTGAGCTGTCACAGCCAAAATAGTGAGTCAACCTATGACTCAGCCTATAGGGCTAATTTTTACAAGCCCTATGCACATTGTGCAGTGGACAAACCAGCACAGTATTCCTACTCCAGCCTAACTACTATTTTTGATTGGAGGCCCTTGGGATGGTGGCTTCCTGCATCAACCATGACTCAGCCTATAGGGCTAATTTTTAAAAACCCTATGGACATTGTACAGTGGACAAACCAGGACAGTATTCCTACTCCAGCCTAACTACTATTTGTAATTGGAGGCCCTTGGGATGGTGGCTTCCTGTGTCAACCATGACTCAGCCCATAGGGCTAATTTTTATAAACCCTATGGACATTGTGCAGTGGACATACCAGGACAGTATTCCTACGCCAGCCTAACTACTATTTGTGATTGGTGGCCCTTGGGATGGTGGCTTCCAAAATAGTGGGTAAAATGGCCTGGTGCATGCTTGGTAGCAGGCAGTAGGAAATGTTTGGACTACTGCTTTGTGTAGCGCACTAAACACTTTTTTAAGTGGACTAATGTGGACAGAAGGCAGGCTGTCACCCCAAAAACAGCGGGGAAAATGGCCTCGTGCATGCTTGATAGCAGGCAGTAAGAAATGTTTAGACTACTGCTTTGTGTAGGGCACTAAACACTTTTTTAAGTGAACTAATGTGGACAGAAGTGCAGGTTGTCACCCCAAAAACAGCGTGGAAAATGGCCTAGTGCATGCTTGGTAGCAGACGGTAGGAAATGTTTGGACTACTGCTTTGCGTTGGGCACTAACCACCTTTTTATGTGGACTAATGTGGACAGCATAAGCCAGGCTCTGACACCTAAAACAGCGGATAAAATAGACCGGTGCTTAAAAATTATTGCTTTGCCTCTGACAAGAGCTGTTTTAATATGGACACTGGAAGAACACTGTAACCTCTCCCTACTTAATACACAATCCCTCCCTCCCTGTGCTCTGACTTTGTTGTGCGTCTTCAGCTCTGAAAAGAGCTATTTTTTGGTGGTATTATGGAGCTAGTGAGTGGCTCCTTTAAACACTGAACTAGTATACACTGCAGGCTCCAGATGCAATGTGCACAAAATGGCAGCAGCAGGGCTTAAATAGACCCTATGACGCTGGGCGGCCAGCCAATCACAGTAATGCCATAACCAAGATGTCTGCGGCATTACTATGATTGGTTAAGAAGCCCAGCATGTTTAGTGGCTGCAAAGGAGTCGCCAAAACTGCAGGGCAGAACATCCGAATATTACACAAATACTCGCAATATAGTGAGTAACCCGAATACCGTAATATCCATGCAAATAGCGAATACACTCACTCATCACTAGTGTTGGCTACAAAGGAAGGTGTTGAATTCTGGTTGAGGCAGTCTAAAACAGATCAGTTGGCAAAGGAGAAAGTATGGTTGACGCCGGTGCAAGGGTCAAGGATGTGTCCTTTAAGAACTTTTGAGTGTTTTAGGGGGTTGAGTCAGAATTTAGACAGGTCATTGTTGTGCCATGAGGATGAGAAATTTATTTCGCAGTAAAAGTTCACCAAAATTTTTCGGAGGTGTTTAGGTCGGTTAGGATTAGATCCACATAGTTTTGTGCCTCATTCTTTTAGGATAGTGGCTGCTACGGAGGTGGTGGTGTAACATACCTGGCGGCGTCCTTGCATAGTGGTCCATCTCCCACTGTGCAAGAGCGCGCACTTGATCTCCTGTCCAGAATGTCTCTCTGGCTTCCCTCCATGCTGTCTGTTTGTGTCTGTTTCTGCTGCTTAAGGGCGGCGCCCGATCACTTCCTGCTTTTTGTACCTGCTGTGGGTCACACCCCTTGTGCGTCCTCAGCCTATTGCTGTCTGTCACCTGGTATATAGCTCAGCTGCTCCCATCTATCCCTGCCTGAGCATAGTGTTTCATTCAGTGTGTGCTTGCACTCTGAAGGTGCCAGGTCCCGTTCTGTGTTCTCTTGTTCTGCCTATCCTGGAGGCTGTATTTCCAGGCCTGTCTGAACACGCTCCTAGCCTGTTCCTCCTGCCTTCTAGGGGCCGATTACCTAGACCCGTTCCTGTATCTTGTCTGACCTGTCTGAACACGCTCCTAGCCTGTTCCTCCTGCCTTCTAGGGGCCGATTACCTAGACCTGCTCCTGTATCTTGTCTGTCCTGTCTGAACACGCACCTTGCCTGTTCGTCCTGCCTCTCTGGGGGCCGTATTCCCAGACCCGCTCCTGTATTCCGCTGCAGTGTCGGTCTCCTCCGTACACTCAGTTCCAGTCTGAACTCTCTCCTATCCTTTACCTGTTTTGCCTCTATGTCCGTTCCCTTCCTTTTTCTGCAGAGTCTGAACTCGTACCTAACTCCTGCTTGTTGTCTCTGTACTCCCGTTTGTGAGTTTGTGGTCCACTCGCTACTTCTCTGCTAGTACCCTGTGGGTGTCTGGCTCTGCCTTTCCCTTCCTGTCTGTTCCGTGTGAACAGAGCCCTGTCCCCCCTACTCAGCCTAGCCTGCTCTGACTCCTCTGCCCACTGCTCCGGCAGTCCTGTCCTGCCCTGCTTCTGCCCACTGCTCCGGCAGTCCTGTCCTGCCCTGCTTCTGCCCGCTGCTCCGGCAGTCCTGTCCTGCCCTGCTTCTGCCCGCTGCTCCGGCAGTCCTGTCCTGCCCTGCTTCTGCCCGCTGCTCCGGCAGTCCTGTCCTGCCCTGCTTCTGCCCGCTGCTCCGGCAGTCCTGTCCTGCCCTGCTTCTGCCCGCTGCTCCGGCAGTCCTGTCCTGCCCTGCTTCTGCCCGCTGCTCCGGCAGTCCTGTCCTGCCCTGCTTCTGCCCGCTGCTCCGGCAGTCCTGTCCTGCCCTGCTTCTGCCCGCTGCTCCGGCAGTCCTGTCCTGCCCTGCTTCTGCCCGCTGCTCCGGCAGTCCTGTCCTGCCCTGCTTCTGCCCGCTGCTCCGGCAGTCCTGTCCTGCCCTGCTTCTGCCCGCTGCTCCGGCAGTCCTGTCCTGCCCTGCTTCTGCCCGCTGCTCCGGCAGTCCTGTCCTGCCCTGCTTGTGCTCGCTGCTCCTGCAGCCCCGTCCTGCTCTGTTCTTGCCCACCGCTTCGGGCGTTCCCTCTCTGCTGTGGTTGTCTACCGCATCTGCGGTTCTGTGACCCAGTCTGTACTGGGTCTTAACCTTTCTGTGCTCCAGCCCGTCCTTTCGGCCAGTACCTCCCTGCCTGCATACTCGCCTGTATCCACCCATCTGCATACCTGCCGTGTTTGCTTATATCCACCAGTCTGTGCCAGCCTAACCTGCCTGTTCCTGAGTCCCAGTGTGTACTGGGTCCTATCCCGCCTGTGTTCCTACCTGCTAGTGCCTCCCTGTCTGCACTCTAGCTGTGCTTGCCTGTACCCCTCTACCTGTATTGTTCCTGAGTCCCAGTGTGTACTGGGTCCTATCCCGCCTGTGTTCCTACCTGCTAGTGCCTCCCTGTCTGCACTCTAGCTGCGCTTGCCTTTACCCGCCTGCCTGCATACCAGTCGTGCCTGCCTATACCCTCCAGTCTGTGCGCCAGCCTAACCAGCCTGATCCAGTAATCCCTGTGTGGGTCAACCCCCGTGTCCGGAGTTTGACCTGGAGTAGCACCTGGTCCCTCTGCCCCGTTTCTCCCTGGTGCACTGGCGTCGTATGCCGTCGTGCCATCTTGGTCGGATCGGCCAGATACTTAGTCACGCCCCTCCAGGCACTCTCCGGTTCATGGTCCAGTGGAATCACTACAATCACACGCACACGCCGCTCAGCCCGGGCGTGTGCATAACAGCATGCTAAGGCATGGTTCCCGTTGAGCCCCACGGCCTTCGCTCTCTGAGAAGTTTTCCAGCGAATACATGCATTAAAATAAATAAATAAATATTTTTTTTTTCCTTTAGCTGAGTTCCAGGCGAATTACGCACCCGTCCAGATGGATCTATCTGCTCTCGTTCCCGCGGATCCGCTACGTTATTATGGGGATCCTAGACAAAGTCGTGCATTTGTGGAGCAATGCATGCTACACTTCAAGTTCTACCCTCTATGTTTTCCCACCGATCGGGTTAAGGTGGCATTCATTATGTCTTACCTGGCGGGTGATGCCTTGGAATGGATCAACCCCCTATATGAAACACAGGATCCGATCCTCCTGGACCTAATGGCCTTCCTGGTGGCCTTTCTAATGGTCTTCGATGATCCTAACCCGGAGGCTCCTGCTGAAGCTTCACTTCCCAATATCAAGGAGCAGCCCCAATGGGTAATGTGTGTGGGTAGCGCAATAGTCCTCCAGCCCAATGAGACTACTGCCCACCCAGAATCCTCACAGGGTGACTACGCTTTCCGGAATATTTCTCCCAACCTCAAGAGGCAGTCCAGACGTGCTAGACATAGAGGCAAGCCGTCACGCCAGGGTCTGTCCTCCCTGAGACCTCCTGACCCCAACCTTGAAGTCCCTACTGAAGCTTCATCTCCCTGTATCCCGGAGAAGCCCCAACGGGTAATGTGCGTGGGTAGTGCACCAGTTCTCCTGCCCGAAGAGACTTCTGCCCATCCAGACTCCACACAGGAGAACTTCCTGCACCCGGCATCAGATGCTTCACCCACTTTAACCGGTGTGCATGTCCAAGGATGCTCCAAAGCTGTGGTTACCTCAGAGTCTGTGCACCTCTACTACCTGGCGGAGGACCCCCTGTTGCCTCCTGAATCCTCCGGGATACCACTCGATGACAAATGGAGAGAGAATTCTCTACACCCGGTACTCGATACTTTGTCCGCTTCGTCCTGTGAGCCTGACAATGGGTACCCCAAAGTGGTAGTTACCCCCGAGTCTCTACACCCCTCCGACCAGGCGGAGGACCTCCAGTTGTCTCCTGAACCCTTCGGGGTGCTACCTGGTAGCGAAAGGACAGAGACTCTCCTATACTCTGTACCTGATACCTCGCTCGCTTCGTCCAGTGAGTCCAACCTAGTGTACTCCGAAGCAGAGGTTACTCCCGAGTCTCTACACCCCTCCGACCAGGCGGAGGACCTCCAGTCGTCTCCTGAACCCTTCGGGGTGCTACCTGGTAGCGAAAGGACAGAGACTCTCCTATACTCTGTACCTGATACCTCGCTCGCTTCGTCCAGTGAGTCCAACCTAGTGTACTCTGAAGCAGTGGTTACTCCCGAGTCTCTACACTCCTCTGACCAGGCGGAGGACCTCCAGTTGTCTCCAGAACCCTTCGGGGTGCCACCTGGTGGTAAATGGACAGAGACTTTCCTATATCCTGGATCTGATACCTCGCTTGCTTCGTCCAGTGAGTCCGACCTAGTGTACTCTGAAGCAGAGGTTACCCGTGAGTCTCTACACCCCTCTGACCAGGCGGAGGACCGCCAGTTGTCTCCAGAACCCTTCGGGGTGCCACCTGGTGGAGAATGGACAGAGACTTTCCTATACTCGGTACCCGATACCTCGCCTGCTTCGTCCAGTGAGTCCGACCTAGTGTACTCTGAAGCAGATGTTTTCTCTGAGCCTCTGCACTCTTCTGACCCGGCGGAGGACCTCCAGTTGTTTCCTGAATCCTCCGGGGTACCACCAGAAAACAAAGAGACAGTGACTTTTCCTCATTATGTACCTGATAACCCGTCTATTTCTTCCTGTGAGCTTGACAAGATGTACCTCGAAGCAGAGATTACCCCCAAGTCTCTGTCCCCCTCCAACCCGGTGGAGGACTTCCAGTTGTCTCCTGTACCCTCTGGGGTGCCACCTGAAAATATGTGGAGAGAGACTTCCTTGTGTGCTGTTCCTGGTACTCCACCCGTTTCGTCTGTTGCTAAGAGTGGCTGGATGGGAGGTAGCATCCTAGCTACCCAGAGGAGACCAGTTTTTCCGGTGGACAGGGGAAGTGATCTCTTCGAAGTGAAGAATTGGCCCTCGAATTCCCTGCGGAAGATTCTGGCAGGCCTGAAGAAGAGGGGGCGTAAGGGGGGGGGGTACTGTAACATACCTGGCGGCGTCCTTGCATAGTGGTCCATCTCCCACTGTGCAAGAGCGCGCACTTGATCTCCTGTCCAGAATGTCTCTCTGGCTTCCCTCCATGCTGTCTGTTTGTGTCTGTTTCTGCTGCTTAAGGGCGGCGCCCGATCACTTCCTGCTTTTTGTACCTGCTGTGGGTCACACCCCTTGTGCGTCCTCAGCCTATTGCTGTCTGTCACCTGGTATATAGCTCAGCTGCTCCCATCTATCCCTGCCTGAGCATAGTGTTTCATTCAGTGTGTGCTTGCACTCTGAAGGTGCCAGGTCCCGTTCTGTGTTCTCTTGTTCTGCCTATCCTGGAGGCTGTATTTCCAGGCCTGTCTGAACACGCTCCTAGCCTGTTCCTCCTGCCTTCTAGGGGCCGATTACCTAGACCCGTTCCTGTATCTTGTCTGACCTGTCTGAACACGCTCCTAGCCTGTTCCTCCTGCCTTCTAGGGGCCGATTACCTAGACCTGCTCCTGTATCTTGTCTGTCCTGTCTGAACACGCACCTTGCCTGTTCGTCCTGCCTCTCTGGAGGCCGTATTCCCAGACCCGCTCCTGTATTCCGCTGCAGTGTCGGTCTCCTCCGTACACTCAGTTCCAGTCTGAACTCTCTCCTATCCTTTACCTGTTTTGCCTCTATGTCCGTTCCCTTCCTTTTTCTGCAGAGTCTGAACTCGTACCTAACTCCTGCTTGTTGTCTCTGTACTCCCGTTTGTGAGTTTGTGGTCCACTCGCTACTTCTCTGCTAGTACCCTGTGGGTGTCTGGCTCTGCCTTTCCCTTCCTGTCTGTTCCGTGTGAACAGAGCCCTGTCCCCCCTACTCAGCCTAGCCTGCTCTGACTCCTCTGCCCACTGCTCCGGCAGTCCTGTCCTGCCCTGCTTCTGCCCACTGCTCCGGCAGTCCTGTCCTGCCCTGCTTCTGCCCGCTGCTCCGGCAGTCCTGTCCTGCCCTGCTTCTGCCCGCTGCTCCGGCAGTCCTGTCCTGCCCTGCTTCTGCCCGCTGCTCCGGCAGTCCTGTCCTGCCCTGCTTCTGCCCGCTGCTCCGGCAGTCCTGTCCTGCCCTGCTTCTGCCCGCTGCTCCGGCAGTCCTGTCCTGCCCTGCTTCTGCCCGCTGCTCCGGCAGTCCTGTCCTGCCCTGCTTCTGCCCGCTGCTCCGGCAGTCCTGTCCTGCCCTGCTTCTGCCCGCTGCTCCGGCAGTCCTGTCCTGCCCTGCTTCTGCCCGCTGCTCCGGCAGTCCTGTCCTGCCCTGCTTCTGCCCGCTGCTCCGGCAGTCCTGTCCTGCCCTGCTTCTGCCCGCTGCTCCGGCAGTCCTGTCCTGCCCTGCTTGTGCTCGCTGCTCCTGCAGCCCCGTCCTGCTCTGTTCTTGCCCACCGCTTCGGGCGTTCCCTCTCTGCTGTGGTTGTCTACCGCATCTGCGGTTCTGTGACCCAGTCTGTACTGGGTCTTAACCTTTCTGTGCTCCAGCCCGTCCTTTCGGCCAGTACCTCCCTGCCTGCATACTCGCCTGTATCCACCCATCTGCATACCTGCCATGTTTGCTTATATCCACCAGTCTGTGCCAGCCTAACCTGCCTGTTCCTGAGTCCCAGTGTGTACTGGGTCCTATCCCGCCTGTGTTCCTACCTGCTAGTGCCTCCCTGTCTGCACTCTAGCTGTGCTTGCCTGTACCCCTCTACCTGTATTGTTCCTGAGTCCCAGTGTGTACTGGGTCCTATCCCGCCTGTGTTCCTACCTGCTAGTGCCTCCCTGTCTGCACTCTAGCTGCGCTTGCCTTTACCCGCCTGCCTGCATACCAGTCGTGCCTGCCTATACCCTCCAGTCTGTGCGCCAGCCTAACCAGCCTGATCCAGTAATCCCTGTGTGGGTCAACCCCCGTGTCCGGAGTTTGACCTGGAGTAGCACCTGGTCCCTCTGCCCGGTTTCTCCCTGGTGCACTGGCGTCGTATGCCGTCGTGCCATCTTGGTCGGATCGGCCAGATACTTAGTCATGCCCCTCCAGGCACTCTCCGGTTCATGGTCCAGTGGAATCACTACAATCACACGCACACGCCGCTCAGCCCGGGCGTGTGCATAACAGGTGGTTTGCGGGCTGAATTTGGATTTTGTGAAAAGGATATGGAGATGGGAGTCGAGGCGGTTTTTGTCTTATGTTAGACCTGATTCGACAGTTACCTTGTGAATAAAATGTATAATGTTATGCTTACTAATTTGCTGTTTTTTCATAGGTCCCCCTCTGTTGATCTGGATAATGGGCCACTCCTGCATCCATTGCGGCATGATTCGGGCAGACATGCAACGAGACGAGAGACAGCTCGGTTTTTCAAGGGACAAGGCCGTTATTTGTTGGCTCTGTTTTAGGGGAATGGGTTGGAACAAAGTACTGCGGGAGGTGAACGATTTTGTCCGTTTAAATTGTGCACCAGATATATTTCTACTGCACGTAGGGGGTAATGACTAGAGATGAGCGTTGTTCTACTCGAACTGTTCGCCAATCTCAAATTCGAGCTGTTTTGGGCGGTGTTCGAGCCGGTCGACGAACACGAACAATTTGAGAAAAATTCGGCTGTTCGAGGTTATGTTCGATAACTGTTCGTGCACCAAAATCATAACTGGATTTTTTCTCAGTAATGATGAAAATTAATGTTAATACGCAGTTTGAGTATACAGCGGGGCGGGGGGAGGGGCAGGGGATGGATCTCTGCAGGAACAATGAAGATCTCCATTTTTTTTTCTCTTTCCCGCATTTGCAGTGGGGAGGTGCAATCTGTCAGCCTATCAGCAGCGCACACACGGAGCGAAGTGCTTTTTTTCACACAAGCAAGGGCATGTGTGATTGGCAGTGTATGTCACATGTCCTTGCCCTATAAGACCAAGCCATTTTCTCCGTCGCCACCATTTTCTCACTGCTGCAGCTGCGTGTTAGACGGCACCGCTGTTGCTGTGTGCGCTATACCTTGTTAATTTCAAGCCAATTTTCGCACAAATATACAGATAGCTTGGGAGTAGGGAATAGTTGTGATTGCAGTCCTTTTAAGGACTAGGTTACAGCATTTCCTACGACTTTTATCAAGCAGGTCTGTGCTCTTAAATAGATAGATTGTGGGAGTAAAGACTAATTGTAATTGGAGTCCTTTTCAGGACTAGGTTACATCAGTTCCTATCAGTTTTTGCCAGGCAGGTCTGTGCCAGTGCTGTGCAAGTTTTTTTCACAGCATTTGGCTGAATCTAGCAAAGCTAATCCTTTTTGGCCTATTGCAGAGTGTGTTAGTCAGTGGAGTAGCCTATCTGTGTTGCAAGATATACCACCTGTGTATAGAATACCAATTTTTTTACTGCACCTAGTGAAGAAAAATCTTTTGGGCATAGCATCATTCTATTAGTCCATCTATACTGACCTCCATCAGGTTGCAAACTGAATATAATTTTTTTCTGCATCTAGCTCTGAAAAAATATTTGGGCTTCTAGCAGTGTGTGGGACTTGGTCTATTAGTCCATCTATACTGACCTCCATCAGGTTGCAAATTAAAAATAATTTTTTTCTTCATTTAGCTCTGAAAAAATATTTGGGCTTCTAGCAGTGTGTGGGACTTGTTCTATTAGTCCTTCTATACTGACCTCCAGCAGGTTACAAATTGAATATAATTTTTTTCTGCATCTAGCTCTGAAAAAATATTTGGGCTTCTAGCGGTGTGTGGGACTTGGTCTATTAGTCCATCTATACTGACCTCCATCAGGTTGCAAATTAAAAATAATTTTTTTCTGCATCTAGCTCTGAAAAAATATTTGGGCTTCTAGCAGTGTGTGGGACTTGGTCTATTAGTCCATCTATACTGACCTCCATCAGGTTGCAAATTGAATAAAAAAATTTTCTGCATCTAGCTCTGAAAAAATATTTGGGCTTCTAGCGGTGTGTGGGACTTAGTCTATTAGTCCATCTATACTGACCTCCATCAGGTTGCAAATTAAAAATAATTTTTTTCTGCATCTAACCCAGCCAATAGTTTTGGCCTAATACCACAGTTTGGCCACTCAGCTCTGCTCGGTTACCATCCATTGTTTTTTTGTGCAAACAACTCCAGAGTTGTGAATTAGTTAACCACCAAAATGAGTGGAAAAAGGCCTGCTGCTGGTGGAAAGGGGAATAGGCGTGTTGGGAAGGGGAAAAAAGGTTGTGTCCGTGGGGTAGATGCAGAAGAAAGACCATCTTCCAGCCAAACTAAAATGTCTACTTCTTTTAGCGGACAATGTGATAAGATCCCTTTCTTACGGCCACGCCAATCGCTACAAATTCCAGATGAGGCACAAAAACAGCAGGTGCTTCAACGGATATCAAGTGCTCCTTTAAGTGGGCTCTCCTCCACATCAACTTCAACATCACAAATACTCCAGTCCTCAAAGGTGTCACCCAAATCGCACTTGCTTCCTCACAGCTCCCAAATCTCCAGCTGCCCGTCTGAGTATGAGGTAGAACAGATGGTTGAGTCTGCAGAGCTGTTTACTCATACTATAGCCTGGGAATCAGAGGTCGACTCCAGCGCTTCTGTGAATCCAGACGAGGAAATGATCTGCACTGATGCCCAGAATCTTTATGAGTCGGATCCAGGACCAGACGCAGAAGGTTCTGACCATAATGTAGACCCTCATTCCCAAACTGTAACTCCTGTTGGTGGAGACAATGAGGAAGACGATGATAAGACTCAAATACCTGATTGGAGCGACAACTTTAGTTTTTTGTCAGGGCAGGAACAGGTTGGCTCTGAGGACGACGGGTGTGATAACGCACAGGGTGATGATGATGAGGTCGGAGATCCCACTTACTGTCAACCCACAGTCAGCCAAGAGATGAGGTCAGCAGAGGAGGTGGAGGAAGATGCTAGTGACGACGAGGTCAGGTTGCGCCTTCCTGGACAGAGACGTAGTACTGGAAGCACGTCAACAACTGCATCCTCAAACACAACTCTGCCTCTCACCACAAGTCGTGGTGGCTCTTCAGGTCGCATGGGTGCTAAGCCTTGCATAGCCTGGGCATTTTTTCAGATCGATAAAGATGACCCAACTCGTGTTATCTGTAACATTTGTCAGCAAAAGCTAAGTAGAGGCCAAAAAATACATAGTTTGAGTACTTCATGCATGAACCGGCACATGGACATGAAGCATAAGTTGCAGTGGGAAGCTCAGTGTGCTACAATGCGGCCTAGCCGGCCGGGCCAACCACCTACTGCCATATCTTGTGCATCCGCGGCCTCTTCATCCTCTGTGACTGGGGGGACAGCAGTCACACCTGTTTTGGGGCGCAGACGTGCCACCTCTTTACCCGCAACAGCCAGCGTGATTGGCAGGTCATCATTTTCTTTGGAGGTGGTAACACCAGCTGGTCTTGAGCGCTGTCCGACATCGATAGCACCACCTTTGGATCAAGGCAACCTAACATGTCCGCCTGCATCTTCCTCACAGACCGGCAGTTTGCCGGGGACACCCTTATCAACCCCGTCTAAGCACAATAGCCAGCCCTCGGTCCCTCAGATGTGGACAAGTAAAAGACCATTTCCTCCTAGCCATGAGAAAGCTAAGAGGTTGAATTTCACCATCTGCAAGCTCTTGGCTACAGAAATGCTGCCTTTCCGACTGGTGGACACAGAGGATTTTCGAGACCTTATGTCCGTCGCAGTGCCCCAGTACCAGATGCCCAGTCGGCACTACTTCTCAAAGAAAGGTGTGCCTGCGCTCCACCAGCATGTCGCACACAACATCACCGCTTCTTTGAGAAACTCTGTGTGTGACAGGGTGCATTTCACCACAGACACTTGGACGAGTAGGCATGGACAGGGGCGTTACATGTCGCTGACTGGGCACTGGGTAACTATGGTGACAGCAGGACAAGGGGCTGCTGTCCAAGTCTTGCCGTCCCCACGAGTTGTGCGTCAATCCTCTTTATGTCAAAGTTCCTCCACTGCTTCTGCCTCCTCAACCTCCTCTCGGTCTTCCACCTGCACCCAAAGCCTGTCTGGTCATGCCACAAGCTTTTTAACTGTGCAGAAGGGATCCTGCACACCTCCTTACTATGCTGGCAGTAGGGCTCAACGTCATCAGGCGGTTTTTACATTGAAATGTCTGGGAAATGTGAGTCACACAGCTGAGGAGTTGTGGTCAGCTCTGGAGAACCAATTTCATGAATGGTTGTCTCCACTTGACCTGAAACCAGGGAAGGCCGTGTGCGACAATGCTGCAAACCTGGGTGCGGCCCTTCGCCGGGGCAATGTCACACACGTGCCTTGTATGGCTCACGTGTTGAACCTGGTTGTCCAGCAATTTTTAGCCCACTATCCCAGACTAGATGGCCTTCTGCAGAGGGCACGGTCGCTGTGTGCTCACTTCCGCCATTCGCATCCCGCAGCTCAGCGACTTACATCTCTACAGAAGTCGTTGGGCCTGCCACTTCACCGGCTAAAATGCGATGTGCCTACCCGGTGGAATTCAACTCTGCACATGTTGCAGCGACTGTGGCAGCACCGACAAGCCCTGGTGCAATACGTTCTGACGTATAGCCTGGGCCAACGAGATTCAGAGGTGGGGCAAATCACGCTGGAGGAGTGGTCTCAGATCAGGGACCTATGCACCCTTCTGCACAGTTTTGAAATGGCGACGAAGATGTTTAGTGCTGACGATGCCATTATCAGCATGACTATTCCGGTGATTTACATGCTGGAGCACATGTTAAACAGAATTCGGAGTCAGGTGGTGGCACAAGAGGAGGTGGAGGAAGTAGAGGAGGAGGAGTTGTATGCGGAAGGGCTAACATCTGCAAGGTCCAGACGGTCGGCAGCACCAAGGCGGCAGGCATGTGAGGGTGGGGGAGATGATTTTACCAGGGCGCATGGTAGCAGCCAAACTAGTGAGGAAGGTGCAGGAGCCCAGGAAGAAGTGGAGGACGAACTGATGGAAGACTCATCAGATGAGGGAGACCTTGATCACATTTCTGTTGTGCGAGGTTGGGGGGAGAGGACAGAGGAATTAAGCATGATTGTTACCTCGCCACCAACACAACAGGGACTTGGTGCTCCTGGATGCGCAACACACATGAGTGCCTTCTTGCTGCACTACCTGCAACATGACCCTCGAATTGTGAGAATTAGAAATAATCCTGACTACTGGGTTGCCACACTGTTAGATCCCCGGTACAAAAGTAAATTTGCAGAAATTATTCCTGCCATAGAAAGGGATGCACGCATGCAGGAGTATCAGCAGAGACTGTTGCAGAATCTTACATGTGCTTTTCCACAAAATACCAGTGGTGCACGTAGTGAATCTCACAGTTCCAACTTGCCAACCGTGGGACCGTCAAGTGTTCAGCACTGAAACCGTAACAGAACCACAGTATCTGGTGGTAACATCAATTTTGCGGAATCATTTCACCACTTTTTTAGCCCATCCTTTGCAAGGCCACAGGAGACAAGAAGTCTGACATATAGTCAACGCCTAGAGACGATGGTACAGGAGTATCTCCAAGTAAACATTGAAGCCACGACTGTGTCACTGGACCCTTGCTCTTTTTGGGCTTCCAATCTGGATAAATGGCCGGAGCTAGCCACTTACGCCTTGGAGATCTTGTCATGCCCCGCAGCCAGCGTTCTGTCTGAACGTGTGTTCAGCGCTTCTGGTGGTGTGCTGACAGATAAGCGCACGCGGCTCTCCACTGATAATGTAGACAGACTCACGTTCATAAAGATGAACAAATCATGGATCCGAAATGACTTTTCTACCCCTGTGTCATCCTGGGGAGAGTAAAAGCTTGATGATTGGTTAAAATCACCCTACCAACCGTTTTAAGCTTTCAAATTACTAATCATGTTTATCTGTATCTTGACTGGAAAATAATTTGGGCTTAGTAGCAGTGTGCAGCACTGATCCTATTAGGCCATCTATAATAAGCTTCACCAGATTTAAAATTAAAAATAATTTTTAGCTGCATCTAGCCCGGAAAATAATTTTGGGGCTCCGAGATGCGCAAGACACATAAGTGCCTTCTTACTGCACTACCTGCAGCATGACCCTCATATTGTCAGAATTCGAAGTAATCATGACTACTGGGTTGCCACACTCTTAGATCCCTCAAACTTTTCGATCAACCTTTTCATTTTAATAAAGACCAAAAAAATGGTCATTTTTGAAATTATAAGCATTAGCAGGTTGTTAGAAACTGAAATCAAACAGTTTTCAACTCAAAACTTTATTCTAGGTGATGTTACATTTTCACATAGGACCCCTTGTTCGAAAGGAGCTTCTGAACTCTCTCGTCCATTGAATTTGTCAGGTTTTGGATGGTTTCTGCTTCAATTGTTTTGCATGAGGACAGAATACCCTCCCAGAGCTGTTGCTTAGATGTGAACTGCCTCCCGCCATCATAGACACTCCTTTTAATGATGCTCCAAAGGTTCTGAATGGGGTAGAGGTCAGGGGAGCATGGGGATCACACCATAAGTTTGTCCCCTTTTATGCCCATATCAGCCAGAGATGCAGATGTTTTATGTGCAGCATGAGATGGTGCATTATCATGCAGAAAAATGATCTTGCTGTGAAATACACGGTTCTTCTTCTTGAACCATGGCAGGAAGTGCTGTTTGAGAAAATCCACATACATTATGGAGTTCATCTTTAGCGCCTTCAGGGATCCTAAAGGGGCCGACAATCTCTCTCCCCATGATTTCAGCCCAAAACATTACTCCACCTCCTCCTTGTTGGCGCTGTAGCCGTGTTTGCGTGGGGTGTCCATCAACCAGCCATCCTCCACTCCATTCATCTGGACCATCGAGCGCTGCACGGCACTCATCCGTGAACAAAACAGTTTTGAAATCAGTCTTCATGTAATGTTTGGCCCACTGGAGCCGTTTCTGCTTGTGTGAAGTGGATAGAGGAGGTCAACAGGATGGCGTATGCACAGCTGCAAACCTCTGAAGGACCCTGCATCTTGTTGTTCGGGGGACGTTGGAGGCACAAGCAGCTTCAAAAACTTGTCTGCTGCTATGACAAGGCTTTTTTGCCGCTGCTCTTTCAACCTGACGTAATTGCCTGTAGGAAAGAGTCCTCAATTTGCCCTTATCAGCACGCACACGTGTGTACTGTGAATCAGCTACATACTTCTTGATTGCCAAGACACTTCATCCTGATCATCGCACAATGTTGATTGTAGTCATGCCTTGACCTAAACACTCCACAATTTGTTGCTTCTCAGCAGCCGACACATCCTTTTTCTTTCCCATTTTGGCAGAAAATGTAGGCTGCTTAATAATGTGAGAGAGCCTTCTTAAGTAGTCTTGCCTTTCATTGGACACACCTGCCAAACTAATTAGCACAGGTGTCTGCAATTGCTTACAGTGATATAAAGAGCCCTGACACACATCACCATCAATGAGTTTAACTGACAAACAAACAAATTCTTCCCTTGTCACTCCTAAACACTTTTTGCATAATAATTTGGAACGCGGTGTACATGTGCTTTTCCACAAAACACCAGTGGTTCACGTAGTGAATCTTACAGTTCTAACTTGCCAACCGTGGTCTGTATGGAATTGTTCAATAAAGGGCCCAAAATTAAGATAACATAGATGGGAGAGGTCTCTATGAATAGGAATTCCTAAGTATTTGATACCCTGTGAGGGCCAGGCAAAGGGAAAGTTGGACTGGATGGAATCCTATATGGATTTAGGGAGGGAGACATCGAGGGCCTCAGACTTCGCTGCATTGATTTTAAAATTTTACCATGTAACAAAGTGATCTATTTCAGCCATAACAGCAGGGATGGATATATGTGATTGAGTGATGTATACTAGGACATCATCAGCAAATAGAGAGCACTTGTACTCGGTGCCTCCCACCTCAATCCACCTAATATTGGGGTTATGGCGAATTGATGAGAGCAGGTGCTCCGTCACTAGGATGTATAAGAGAGGGGACAGAGGACATCCCTGCCTTGTCCCTTTGGTGATTGTGAAAGGTGATGAAAATGTTCTGACGCAACCCCTGGGCCTTGGGACACCCGGAGCCGGACCCTTTTTGGTGGATGCTGGTGGTTGTAGTCTTCGTGGCGGCGATCCGGTTCCGTGGCTCAGGGCGGTCAAACCAGTGGCGGAACTATTTATGTGGTTTTGATGTTTAAATGTCCGACTACGCCACCCGTGGATTGCGGTCAGAGTGAACCGCCGCTACAGGGCAGACCGCTAAGGCTGGTGTTGTGGGTGCAGCAGAGCGTAGCATAACTCCCCACGGGAGGAGTATAGCCTCAGGGCAGTGTATGCGGAGGATGGGGGTGATGGTGCAGGGCAGCAGCAGTAACGACACGGAGTCAGTGATGCAGTTCAGGGCCTTTACTCACAGTTCTTATTATCCAGACCACGTCTGCAGGTAACGGCTGCCCACGTCGTACTGTGCTCACCAGGTGAGGGGCTCAGACAACTCCCAGATAACTTTGGAGCGCTTCACAGGACCCCCTTTTTGTGTCCTTTGTCTGGCCTTTCTTACCAACACTTCTGTCCGGCTGCCTCGGGCCTCCTCTTGGTAAACTTGGCGCCAGTTTCCCTGACCCTATGTGGTGCCTTCCTAGCAGGTGGAGCAAGGGGCTGCGCCACATAAAATGTCAGAGCCTCCGGTTTCTAGCTGAGGGTCGTTTCCTGCCTCCACTAGTTCGGGGACCGGTCTCCCCCTTTGGCCTGACCCCTCCACGCAGGTGGATTCGGGCGTGCGGTGGCGACTCGCCCGTCCGCACCCCTGGGATCCCTTCATTCCTCGTTCCTGGAGCCTTCTCTGCTCCTCTTCCTTCCTTCTCCCTCTTGCAGGCCTGGGCCTCTGTTACTAGGCCCGCCTCCGGAGCAGAGCCCATGCAGAGCCCCTGCTCCCTGCCACTTCTGCTCAGACTTCTCTGCACTGAACTAAGATGGTGCCCACCTTTTATACTCCCTTCTCAATGCACCCAGGAACTGCTTCCTCCCTGCTCCTGCACTGCAGGGTTCCCCTTCCTCAGTGTTCCCTCCCCCCACTCCAGCCAGGGACAGGGACTGTCGTGCCCATCTCAGGGGCATATTGGTCGCCCTGCCCCACGGCAATGTGGTGTAATGCATGCAGGTGTCGGGTCCTGATCCACACTCCATCCTTATCTGACAGTGAGATATCACACCTCTGGGTGAGGTGCAATACGTCTGTAGCAACCGAGCCCTCGGTGCTACAGTTCCATTTATCTTCAGCCTAGGTGACGTATTGTGATACAGGGCCGTGATTTTGGCTATAAAAGGGTCCCCTAGACCCCTACCCCAAGCTTTTTAAGAGAATCATATATGGCGTGCCAGGAGACTCTATGGAATGCTTTCTCAGCATCCAACGAGAGTATCTACTTACAAATTTTTAACTGCATCTAGCCCAGGAAATACTTTGTGCCTAGTAGCAGTGTCTGCTAGTCAGCGGATTATCCCGGCTGTTAAGCAAGCTACACCACCTGTAGTTTGGACACTTAATTTTTTCAAAGGAAATGCTTCGGGACCACGGGATACTCAGTGAAGAGCATCAGGAGGCACCCCAAGGCATAGGGGCTGGGACTGGCACTAGGATGCCTTGCGGTGGACAGCCGAGCTCGATCCTTATAAAAGCTTTTTAACTGCAGCAGCTTTAGTGGACGCTACTGGAGCTGGAATTACGCGGCTGCTGGCATGAGACTTGCCCTCCAATAGATCCTTGTAAATGGATTTAAAGTGTATTCATTCAAATTAGAGGGACAATTTAAATTAAAAAGCTAAGAGCTGCCTCCACCACAGGGGGGCTCTCTTGACCCACCAGCGGACAGGCACCAGTATTGGGAGAGGGGGGCTGGCCGTCAGGGTTCACCGCGGCTCTGGCACAAACCCGGCGACACGGAGGTGGCACGGGCAGGAGCGGACTGGCCGTCTCGGCTTCTCACTTTTTGGATTTTAGAAGGGCATGACATGCCTATATCTGTGTCTCCCCCTCCTTTTACTCCTCCACCTCTTTCCTTTTCGCATGACTATATGTACTTGTCACTTTTCCATGTGTTAGTTGTGTCTTCTGAGCAGTTTGTCAGCTTTTGGACACCTTTGAAGGTGTTTTCTATGTGTTTCTATGTGTTTTTGTTTGCCTGCCATTGGTTTTAACGGTGTTCGAAGGTGTTCGACGAACAGTTCGACGAACAGTTCGGCGAACACACGGGTGTTCGACGAACCGAACCGAACTCGAACACTACGGGGGTGGCTCAACACTAGTAATGACTTGGGGTTTCAGCCATGTTGGGATATCATTAGAGACATTAAGCATGATTTACTGTGGCTTTAGTCAACTTTTCCTGGGATGATAATGATCTGGTCTGAGATTGTTCCCAGAAGAAGATGGTGAAATGCCCGGTTGATAGGTTGAATAGAGCTCGTAAAAAGGTGAACAGGGAGGTTTCTAATTTTTTTCTAGAAATGGGGGGGGTGGCAGTTCGTCATTTTGACTTGGAAAATGGTTTTGAGGAATTTTGGTTGGAAGATAGAGTTCATTTGAACGATGTCGTGATTGATTTATGGTCATTAGCTTTACAGGAGGCATGGAGCAGGCGATGTTCATGAAAGGAAGGAGGGTCTTGAGTACTTAAGGTTGTCAAGTACTCTCGTGGTGGCATGCTGCAGGGTCCTTGAAGGTGGTTATAAATTGGTGTGGGGGAGTCAACAGGACATGGATCCCTCGGTTATACGTTGTATTTGGGTTTGGTGATTTATGAGACCTACGACAAAGGAAAGTTGAGTCCCGGGTGTGGTGGTTAAACCATTTTATGAACCCTTTTGGGTTTTTTTGGTGCTCTTGAGCCTGAGGTACGTGGCTGGGAGTAAGTGTGGCTGTGTTATTTGGGGTCACCAGATTCTTGTTAGCTTCAAGGACCTTAGCACATTTTTTATATATAGCACTGTTTAAATTATTATTGTCATAATAAAAGGCCACTGTGGCCAATTGCATCCAAGGCCACGGTGTCTGTCTTTTGTGGGGTTAAAAATAAGGCTGGGAGGTTGTTGGGAGGTGTTTTTCTAAGTGGGGGAAGGGGACAACTCACCGAAGATTGACAATACCAACATCATGTTAAGGAAAATTCTTTCCAGGGTAATGACTAGTAATGAGCGAGCCTGCTCGCTACTGCTCGGCACTCGCCTGAGCATCACTGTGCTCGACATGCTCGGCACTCGGCGAGTATTTCTGGGTTGCTCGGGCAGGAGCTTGGGTTCCCGTCCTGAATGTTTGGTACTCTTTAGAGAGCCAATGAACATGCAGGGATTGTCTGCCATGCACTGTAATGCTGTAGCCATGTTGGTTGTGGCATTACAATGATTGACTGGCCGCATAGTGTATTCAGCTTTATGTAAAACGTGGTGCCCCTATTCTCATCACAGTCTAACCCAGAAGCAGGCAGAGTAGGGAGGGCTGCTGCTTAGTCAGGGAGAGATTTTCTTGTTTATTAGTTAGTATGGGTATTCCACAGCATATCTATATACCCATCTGAACTAACAGTCATTCTGAGGACTAATACAGCTGCTTGTGGCAGTGTATACAGCACACGAAGGTCCACTGCACGTTTTGTCTGCTGCTGCTGTTACAGATATCAGTAGACAAAGCCCCAGATATCAGGGGCCAGGGCTAATCTTTTTTTATCTTAATCCTGATTACTTGCTTAAAAAGCAATCCAGAGCACACCATTTTAGGGCTCTATTTGCTTGTTAGCACTGCAGAATACAGCCAGATCTTTTCCATCATCAGAAGTGATCCCATATTACAGCGACAAAAATCCACAAATTTGTAATGAATGTGGAAAATATCGTCCTCCATATGGAGTTTTGCATCAGTGTGTCTGTGAAGCTATTCACACGTGATCGCTGTAAAGGATAGAAAACTACAGGGCCACCATTTAAAAC
This sequence comes from Phyllobates terribilis, assembly GCF_046119375.1. NCBI lineage: Eukaryota > Metazoa > Chordata > Amphibia > Anura > Dendrobatidae > Phyllobates > Phyllobates terribilis. The sequence goes on along the minus strand of NW_027362769.1, from coordinate 14,131,057 downwards.
CGTGGGTGTCCGTCAGACGTATCACATATAACTTTTTTTTAACAAGAGGGAAACAGAGTCATCATGGTTTAAAAAGGAAAGCATATTTTATTGAGACATTGATTAAAAAATATATAACCCAAAAACAAAGTGAGGAGCAAGGTGGACAACGAAATATCCGATTTAGCCAAGCAAAGCCTGTCTCAGTGCTAGATACTCAGTCAAATTGACATAACTTTACAGAAAGAAAAGAAGTTTACCATGAAAGTAGAAAAACGCTGCACCCCAAATTCTTGACCAATAGAATAAAGATTATAAAAATATAAGTAATAGACCTAAAGTTTAATAAGGTACAACATGATGTCAAGATTGACAAGCTGTTATTGAACCAACCATATGGTGGCGCACTCTATAGTGCACTGCTAAAAAGCAGCCATACCGGACTTGTCAAATAAGGTGCAGCGTGCATATTTACACTGGTATAAAGTTATGCAGGTGGGAGAACATCTACACACATTCCCCCCCCCCCAAAAAAAAGAGAGGAAAATAACCTCTTCTTACTCTTAGGCTTAGTGCCAGGGGAGGTATATCACTCACTTAGATTAGCATAAGGGAGATAGTTGTCTTACCAAAGATAACAGGCTGTCAGTAGGCTTTTCAGATAGAAAACCACATGCGTCCCCCCCAATCCAGAGCACACCATTTTAGGGCTCTATTTGCTTGTTACCACTGCAGAATGCAGCCAGATCTTTTCCATCATCAGAAGTGATCCCATATTACAGCGACCAAAATCCACAAATTTGTAGTGAATGTGGAAAATATTGTCCTCCATATGGAGTTTTGCAGCAGTGTGTCTGTGAAGCTATTCACACGTGATCGCTGTAAAGGACAGAAAACTACAGGGCCACCATTTAAAACCGTGGGTGTCCGTCAGACGTATCACATATAACTGCGGTACAAATCCAGGCATTTGTAGTGAACGTGGAAAATATTGTCCTCCATTTAGAGTTCTGCATCAGTGTGTCAGTGAAGCTATTTACACGTGATAGCTGTGAAGAATTGTAAACTACGGGGCCGCTATTAAACTGTGGATGTCCATCAGACGTACCACATATAACTGCTGTTCAAATCCAGGCATTTGTAGTCAACGTGGAAAATATTATCCTCCATTTAAAATGGGCAAGGCGTGTGGGCAAGGACAAGGAAGTGGACATGATGGTGATGGTGCTTGCAGAGGCCGAGGCCGTGGGCAAGTTTAAATTGTGCCACAACAAACACCCACATCTTGTCGCTCGATCTTCCTGTCCCAATTGCTAGGGGACTGCAGTACACCACTATTAAACCCAGAGCAGTGTCAAAAGGTTGTTGATTGGATAGCAGAAAATGCTTCCAGTCAGGTTGCCACCACCACGTCTTCCACCTGGGCACTGGGAGTGTCTGAGAAAACTGTCCCACCCTGCTTCTGCTGCATCGTATTTGTGTCTCCCTGGCCTGCACTCCTTGGTTGTCCAATGAACTGTGACCTCTGCCGCCAGCGTTTTCCTATGGAATTTTTTTAACAATTCCTCAACAAGGGCCTTCTGATACTGCAACATTTTATTAGACCTCTCTGCCAATGGAAGGAGAGATAGAAAGTTCTCCTTGTAGCATGGGACTAGAAGTGTGACCAACCAGTAATTACTGTTGCCCAAAATGTGTACAACACGAGGGACACAGGAAAAGCAGCAGAACATAAAGTCAGCCAAGTGTGCCACAGCAGAAAAAGATCCCGGCACTCACGTGTGAAGAATCAATTATTTATTCACATAAGCAAAACATTTCAGCTCCACCAGAGCCTTTGTCAATTGTGAACAATCACTTTCAATCATAACATAAATATAGAGAAACCAAGGAAATTACATTACAAATCATATTAATAAAGAAACTGCATCTTAATCACAAATGAATATACAAAAATTATATTACAAAAAAAAATATAAAGCGTACAAGAAAAACATATAAAAAATATATATGTATATAAACGTAAGAAAAAACCTACGAAAAAAAACTATGAAAAAAAGGATATACAATTAATATAACGGGATTACCACAATAAATGCTAGCTTATCTTAATCATTTGCTGTCTAATTTCAGCAGAATTTTATAATTAATTCATAAGAGTCATATTGACTTCACAAATATTATTCATCTTCCTTTTTTCATTAATTTTTTATTTCTATTTTTTTTTTTTTTTAATTTTGTTAATTTTTAATATTTGTATAATGCTCTGAATTGCAATTAACCACAAACCCATAAGAACTGAAATTAGTGTCATCCCACTAACAAAACATCGGCATATTCACTAAGCATAATCAATGGAATGATTTAATCATTCTGATAAACTTTGCTATACACTCAATAATGATCATATAAATCAACCATTTTATATATAACACTTGAAATTTCACTTCCCCAAAGTCCAAAATCGATTATATAGAGACATTCCACAATTTGATGATGTACCAATTCAGATAAATACCATTAGGGGTATAAGGCCATTAGGGGATAAGCTATTCAATGTAAAAATCCAGTAAACTTCCCTCCGCAGTAATCTCTTTTTAATGCTACCACTTCTTCTAGGTACAGTCACCTCTTCTAAAACCTGATAATTAAGTTGTGGTACTGAATGTTTTTTTTTCTTTGAAATTAAGTGGCAATGGTAGTGTAATGTTGCCACTTCTAATCTATATGCCATTTTTTGAGGAACATTTTGTCTATAAACATAATCTATTAAAGACGCATGCCAAAACTTGGCTCAGATTTATAGATTATATATTTTGCATATGGGAGGGGCCACAGTACACCGTTATGGGATTTTTTGACTATCTTAATGGTATATGGTCTGAGTTACCATTTCACATAGTGTACACCAGATTAATTTTTTGGATACAATGGAATAGGGGTAAATTTGGAGACGGGTCTGTGCAGAAAAAGCACTGATAGGAATAGTGTTTTAAACTTCAATAGTGCTCATCCCTATTCTTTGAAGAAGGCCATTCCTAGGTCCCAATTTCTGAGAGTGTGTAGAATTGTGTCTGACCCACTTATTTATGCTGGACGTATTGCGGAAATTAGAGGTAATTTTGAATCAAGGGGTTATCCTGCACATATTTTGGATCAAGCTGAGAGAGATGTTTTAACGCAAAGGGAAGCTGTCAAGGATGTCAAACCGCGTATTGCATTTGTGAGGGAATATCACCCTGTGAATATTAAAATTGATGATATAATTAGGAAACATTGGCATATTCTTCAGCAAGCATATCCAGACTTAACGGAATTTCATTCTCTTCCCATGATATGTAATAAATGATTGCCTAAAATGAGAGACTGATTAATACATGCTGATGTTGGGAGTGATGTACAAATTCCCTGACAAACATTTTTGTCTGCTACGAATAAAGGAACATATCCATGTTTGGGCTGTGCCCAATGCAGTAATGTGGTTAAAGGACCCTATTTTAAACACCCACATATTGGAAGCAGATATGAGATAAATGGTTGATTTACCTGCAAGTCCACTAATGTGGTATACTTGATAAAATGTCCATGTGGTTCAGTTTCAGTGGGGACACGTGTTAATAAACACTACCATTGCCACTTCATTTCAAAGAAAAAAAACATTCAGTACCACAACTTAAATATCAGGTTTGAGAAGAGGTGACTGTACCTAGAAGAGGTATTAGCATTAAAAAGAGATTACTGTGGAGGGAAGCTTACTGGATTTTTACATTGAATAGCTTATCCCCTAATGGCCTTAATAAAGATTATAATGTGGGTCAGATTTTTTGAGTTCCTATAGGGGCCGTTTATAAGATGTACTCCTTCTTTCCTTTTTTGCAGACTTCACAGATGAGGTGATTTCATACCACACTGGTCAGGAAGGTATTTATCTGGATTGGTACATCATCAGATTGTGGAATGTCTCTATATAATCGATTTTGGACTTTGGGGAAGTGAAATTTCGAGTATTATATATAAGATGGGTGATTTATATGATCATTATTAAGTGTATTGCAAAGTTTTTCAGAATGATTAAATCATTCCATTCATTATGCTGAGTGAACATGCCAATCAAGATGGTTTGGGGTGAGCTGGACCACAGAGTGAAGGCAAAAGGGCCAACAAGTGCTAAGCATCTCTGAGAACTCCTTCAAGATTTTTGGAAGATCATTTCCGGTGACTACCTCTTGAAGCTCATCAAGAGAATGCCAATAGTGTGCAAAGCAGTCATCAAAGCAAAAGGTGGCTACTTTGAAGAACCTAGAATCTAAGACATATTTTCAGTTGTTTCACACTTTTTTGTTAAGTATATAATTCCAAATGTGTTAATTCATAGTTTTGATGCCTTCAGTGTGAATGCACAATTTTCAAAGTCATGAAAATACAGAAAAATCTTTAAATGAGAAGGTGTGTCCAAACTTTTGGTCTGTACTGTATATATTCTTGTACCGTGTTAGGCAGTAGATAGAAAATGATTTAGATTTGAGAGTTCTCAGTGGTTGATACCTTTTAATGGCTAACTGAAAAGATGGTAACAAATTGCAAGCTTTCGAGACTACTCAGGTCTCTTCATCAGGCTAGTATACCACAAAATATGAAGAGCCACATATTTATACACAATAAGACACACCAAAAATGCATTAGATAAGACAGGTGATGGAAACCAGAGTTATTATAGAAGAGATCAACAGTTCTGGCTATAAATATTTTAGCAGTTAATAGATAAGGAGTGTGAAGGTTTTATTGTCCTGTGACTAGGTCCAGTGTTATGATGGCCTCACAAGTCTGAGGGGCACATACCTTAGTTGATTTAGAATGACATAAATCCATGCAGCACATTCATTCCTGCTCTGAAAGTGTGAAAGGTCACCATCAGTTTATATTCTGAGATTCTTCTTTCTCTTTGAGATTTGAAGTTACCTTTTAATACCAGTAATTTCATGTCTTCTATGCTGTGATCAGGGGAACAAAAATGCTTGGCTACAGGTAGATCAATTCTTTTTTCTTTTATTGTGTGGCGATGATGATTCATCCTTGTCCTAAGTTTTTGCCCTGTATCCCCTACATAAAGACCTGGACATTTGGCACATATAATTAAGTACACTACGTTAGATGTGATACAGCTGAACGTACCTGCGATCTTATAGTCCTGATGTGAATTGGGGATCTTTATCTTGTCTATGGTCGTTATAAACGGACAGGTTTTACATTTTTTCTGGTTGTAAGGAAAGGTACCTGTAGCTGGAGGAGATGATAGGGAGTTTCTGATAATGATGCTACTTAGATTTGGGGGCTGCCTGAAACACAGAAGTGGGGGGTCTGGAAATATGGATTGTAATCGGGCATCTTTTTGTAGTAAAGGTTGTAGTTTCTTTGCAGCGCTCCTTAGCGCCTCCAGATTTGGATTTTAGGTGACTACTAGAGGCACCCCGGTTGCTTTCTTATTTAGTCTTGTAATGTAGGAGATGATTCCTTGGTATTCTGGTGGCTCTTGTAATCTGGTTCTCAATTGTTCTGGGATGGTAGCCCTGTTTCAAAAAGGTCTTTCTGAGGCCATCAAGGTGTTTGTCTTTATCCATAGGATTGGAACATATCCGATTGTATCTGATGGCTTGGCTGTAAACAATAGAGTTTTTTATGTGTTTTGGATGGAAACTGTCCCATTTAAGGTATGTAGGATGGTCGATTGATTTCCGGTACAAGGATGTCTCTATTTCATTGCTCTGTAGCTTGATAATGGTGTCCAAAAAGTTAATTTCAGCACAGGAGTAGTTGAGTGTTAGGTTGATGGTGGGATGAAATCGATTAAAGTGTTCATGGAACGTCTTCAGCTGATGCTCAGACCCCGTCCAGAAAATTAAAATATCATCAATGAAACGAGAGGGCCGTAGGAGGGCAACAACCCAGCAGCATGACCGCTACCTCCGCCTTTGTGCAAGGAGGAACAGGAGGAGCATTGCCAGAGCCCTGCAAAATGACCTCCAGCAGGCCACAAATGAGCATGTGTCTGCACAAATGGTTAGAAACCGACTCCATGAGGATGATATGAGGGCCTGACATCCACAGCCCAACACCATGCAGGACGCTTGGCATTTGCCACAGAACACCAGGATTGGCAAAGTCGCTCCTGGCGCGCTGTGCTCTTCACAGATGAAAACAGGTTCACACTGAGCACATGTGACAGACGTGACAGAGTCTGGAGACGCCATGGAGAGCGATCTGTTGCCTGCAGCATCCTTCAGCATGACCGGTTTGGCAGTGAGTCAGTAATGGTGTGGGGTGGCATTTCTTTGGAGGGCCACACAGCCCTCCATTTTCTCGCCAGAGGTAGCCTGACTGCCATTAGGTACTGAGATGAGATCCTCAGATGCCTTGTGAGACCATATGCTGGTGTGGATGGCCCTGGGTTCCTCCTAATGCAGGACAATGCCAGACCTCATGTGGCTGGAGTGTGTCAGCAGTTCCTGCAAGATGAAGGCTTTGAAGCTATGGACTGGCCCAATCCCCTGACCTGAATCCGATTGAGCACATCTGGGACATCATGTTTCGCTCCATCCACCAACGTCACGTTGCACCACAGACTGTCCAGGAGTTGGCGGATGCTTTAATCCAGGTCTGGGAGGAGATCCCACAGGAGACCATCTGCAACCTCATCAGGAGCATGCCCAGGTGTTGTAGGGGAGGCAACACACAATACTGAGACTCATTTTGACTTGTTTTAAGGACATTACATCAAAGTTGGATCAGCCTGTAGTGTGTTTTTCCACTTTAATTTTGGGGGTGACTCCAAATACAGGCCTCCATTGGTTAATAAATTTGATTTCCATTGATGATTTTTGCGTGATTTGTCAGCACATTCAACTTTGTACAGAACAAAGTTTTCAATGAGAATATTTCATTCATTCAGATCTAGGATGCGTTATTTGAGTGTTCCCTTTATTTTTTGGAGCAGTGTATTTATATACATATATATATTTTTTATATATGTTTTTCTTGTATGCTTTATATATTTTTTTGTAATATATTTTTGTATATTCATTTGTGATTACGATGCAGTTTCTTTATTAATATGATATTGATAGGAAATTCAATATACCTTAAAATCAAGATTCTTTTAATTCATATATATCTTATCCCTTTAACACTCCTGTAAAAACCAATTTAGTCAAATATGCTGCTTAAACAACTAGATCATAACAAGATTAATAAATAATCTCAAAGCAAAGATGCAAAGTTTACCCAAGCCACTGTGGTATTTGCAGGGGCTGCTTATCTTAGTCAAAATGCCCTTTTGAGGTCAGGTTGATCTAGGGGAAGCACATTGACCAACAAAACAAGTACATTGCATCAAGTAATTATATAAGTACATAGGTAAGCATTTCGTTTAATCGCCTGATTAGAAATGATTGGATATTAGTTGTTTATATTGTAAGATGATTGGTTATGTTATAATCTCCCTATGTCCCACCTACCATGTACAACCCACACCTTTTACTATAAGAATTGGGCCCCAATACAATGGAGTCAGTTCTGTTCTAACATTGATCAGAGCTCTTGTGGCTACAATAAAACTTTCTTTAATTTATAGAGAAAGTGTGTGAACTCATCCTTTGGGAGACTGAGACGTTATTCCATAACATTTGGTGCCGAAACCCGGGACCTCAAGCCGCTGCTGTGGACGGGAGAATTGCAAGTTGCATGCTGACTGGACAGGTGGATCACAACTACAAAAGTGCGCTGCAGGTAAGATTCCCTGTTTTTTTGGGTGGTCATCCACTTTTACCTGCCAGTAACTACTTGTTTCTATCCGTTAGCGTCTGAGGTATTTATTTCAGACTTTATTTTTATCCACTCTCCCAAAGGGTAAATATCAATATACGTAAGGTATTGCAGATTATTGAGTAATTTACTATTATAGGTTTAATGTGATGTAAATATTGTATTATTGTTGATTTACTTTCTAAGTCTGTTTCCTGAGAGAGCTGTGTAAAGGCCCCGTCACACTTAGCGACGCTGCAATGATCCCGACAACGATACGACCTGTCAGGGATTGTTGCTGCGTCGCTATGTGGTCGCTGGTGAGCTGTCAAACAGGCAGGCTCACCAACGATCAGGGGAGTAGCGACATCGTGGAAAGAATCTTTCCACGATGTCCTGCTCCTGGTTACGAGCCTGCTGAAGCAGGAGCAGGCTGGTAACTATGGTAAACATCGGGTTACTAGGGGCACACGCGCACCTAGTAACCCGTTGTTTATCATGGTTACCACTCTGCTACAGTGAGCGGGAGGTTACCGCTCACTTTAGCAGGCTCGTAACCATAATAAACAATGGGTTACTAGGTGCGCGTGTGCCCCTAGTAACCCAATGTTTACCATAGTTACCAGCCTGATCGTTGCTCCCGCTGGTCACACACAGCGATGTGGGCTGACCAGCGGGAGGGCAACGACCAAAAAATGGTCCAGGACACTTTGCAGCGATCAGCGACCTCACAGCAGGGGCCTAATCATTGAAAAGTGTCACACATAGCGACATCGCTGGTGAGGTCGCTGTTGCGTCACCAAAACCGTGACACTGCAGCGATCTCGCTAGCGATCTCGCTATGTGAGACGGGGGCTTAAAGTAATATTTTTACCTAATCAATATATCACTCACTGCCAGTTTATCCTGTTAAGTGAACGTCTCACCTGCACAAGCTAGTAAGACGGGACAGTGGTATTAAGATTGCACAGTGCTCTGAGTAAACATATTGGAATAACCAGATAAAAACTAAAGTAAACATACTGTTATTTTCACTATTTGTTTGAGCAGGTAGCATATAATTTAGTAAAATAAGTTTGTAAGACAATAAGAAACTTAGTATCATTCATATATACAGTTACGCTGAATATTGTTAACTCATAAGTTGGTCTGACGAGACCCACATTTATTTCCTGTACCAAATAACTCCAAAGAGGAAATGGGGAATGTCAATAGCAATTGTGCTAAACCCTGCAAAACCCCACAGAAGGAAACTAAATGTTTACAATACCCAGAGGGGAGTCCGATGATTTATATGATTGATACATATGGGCAACCTGCCTACAATATATGGACTAGATGGAGATCTGTTTTACCTGATCTACCAATTGAAGGCACATTAGATATCACTCTATTAAAGACAATATCACCTTGCTGTATCAGTGAGGAAGAACAGAAAATGTACTGTTCTTGGTTAGAAGTCTACCACTACTCCAGTACCTGTAACTCCTCTTATGCCTCATGCCCCACCATCATATTATTCTACTAAACCAAAATTATTGAATATGATGGATTGTGATGATGAACAAATGATAGCCTGCGTGGCCCAGAGCCTGATAGGTCAAGCCCGGGCTGCCAGAGCTGCACAAGTGGCTCAGCCTTATGCCTCCGTAACTTCACCTTCCCCATTGCAAGCCTCTGCCTCAATAGGTCCACATGCACCTTTATCAATGACCACAGATACTGGCTTTAGAAAACCAAGCCCATCTTCATCTGGAGCTAGTACAGATGAGAAGGTGCATGAAGGAATGCTTGCTAGTGCTACTATAGCAAGAGAAGAATTATATCCAAATGGGGAATTGGAAAAGTATTCTCATAAAACACCAATAATAGATAAAAATTATACCAATATAAGCACTACTAATATTATGACTGAAGGTAGAAGGCGCCAACAAGAAAATCCCCATACTCAATTGTACCCCATGCAAGAAATCATAGGCCCAGGTAACCAGTCATGGAAGATGAGAAAACCTTACACTTGCACTGATTTGTTTGAAATAAATAAGCAAGTGGGGGAATATAAGAAGAATCCTAGGAAATCTTGGGAAATGTTAGATAAGATCTTTCATACACATCAACTATATGGTCAAGATATTTTACAAATCTTGCATACTGTATTTACACCTGCAGAGGTTGTAGAATTACTTAAGGATACTAGATTTGCTGGATCTAATCCAGAGTTTGATATTAATGAAGTACAAAATCAGTGGGAGAAAATTTGGCGCAATTATAAGGAAATATTTTGGATCAAATGAATCTGTAAGAGAGTATTATCACAGATTCAGTCAATTGGTGAAAGATCAGAGTGGTGAAAAAAAGTTTATTTGAGGTTCCCGAAATAGCTATAATTCTTATCCAAACTTTTGTTGATGGGTTAACTAAGGTGTTAAAAAGCAGATTAACCCCTAGAATGCCTCAATGGAAGATGTTAAATATGGATAGTGTGTTAGCTGATTTATATCATCATGAGAAAAATCTAGAGGGGGTACAAAAGAAAAAGGAAGAAAGATTAATGCAGTTACAAATATCTGCTACAGAGAGGACTCTAAAAACCTCAGGTACTTCTAACAAGGATGAGAACTCAAAAGGAAAGGATTTTAGGTGTTTCAATTGCAATAGAAAGGGTCACATTGCCAGGTATTGCAAGAAACCAAAGAAACAACAAAAGCAGGAAGAAGATAAGCAGGATTGACTAGATGATAGTGAAGCTGTGCAATATATGGTTAACCCTTTAATGCCTTTAAACACTTCTTCCTTTTCCTCCAGAGAACCAGTTTTAGGCTGCATTCACACATTGCGTATTTCCCTCCGTTTTTTTACGCTGCGTATTTTCCTGCTTTTTTTACCTGTGTTTTTTTAAGCAGGTAAAAAAAGCACCTCCATTCACACACTGCGTAAAAAAGCGCAGCAAAAAATGCAGTGTGAAAATGAAGGGTGACATGTGTAATGTCACACTTCATTTCAGTGTGACATGTGTACTGTCTGTGTCTGTGTGTTGTATGTGCACTGTCTGTGTCTATGTGTCCTGTGTGTCTATGTGTCGTGTGTGTGTCCCTAGCAGTGTATGTACAGACTATGGATACTCACCTACCCGATGGATGAGAGACGCGTCTGCTCCGTCCCGCGCTTGCAGCATCTGCCGTGAAGCGATCAGCAGACTGTCAGCTGACCGGCTTGTAATCAGCTGACCGTCCGGTTCCAAGCCGGTTAGCTAACAGCTGATCGTCTCACCGGCAGATGCTGGAAGCGCGAGATTGGAGCGGACCGGACGCCTCTCCCCTGACATCGTGCAGGTGAGTATCCATCCTGCCCCTCCGTAAAAAAGCGATGGCATTACGCAGTGTGTGAACACCGCTGCGTAATTCCATCGCTTATAATGGGCACAATAGAGAGAAAGCGCCGGACGCAGCTGCGTAAAGAATTGACATGCCAATTCTTTACGCAGCTGCGCTTTCCCGCTGCGTAAAATTACACAGTGTCTGAATGGCAAAGTGAATTTCCCATTCACTTTGCTGGCTGACACGAAGCACATTGCGAATTTTCAAAAAGCGCGCGCAAAAAAGCGCACGAAAATACGCAATTTGTGAACGCAGCCTTACACTGTGAAGTGGCAGGAGAAAATGTACCTTTTCTCATTGACACAGGTGCTTCAGTGTCTCTAATTAATGACAACACATTTCTTCCCAAAACAGGAGAAAAATTGAAAACGGTTGGAGTGACAGGAAAACCTAACTTTCTTTCTATTTCAGATCCAACTATGGTTACTATAGGTCCAATTACAACTGAACATTCTTTTTTGTTGTCAGCAGATGCCCCGATAAGCCTCCTAGGACGGGGCCTGCTATGTAAACTAAATTGTACCATATTTTGTAGCCCAGATGGAGTACATTTACAGGTACCAAAGGGCCATACGGAGGATGCAGTGAATTTACTGTACATGAGTCCGGATACCATACTGGTATCCAAAACAATGGATCCGGCAGTAGAATCAATGTTGACAAAAGTCCCCCACAAATTGTGGAATACTGATTCTACTGAGGTCGGTAACATGAATCATGTCCAACCTGTACAAATTGATCTAAAACCTCACTGTATCCTCCCCTGTAAACCTCAGTACCCATTAAAACCTGAAGCTGAAGTTGGCATAGCCCCAACTATTGAATCACTCCTGAAACAAAGGTGTGTTGAAGAAAATTCAGAGTCTATGTAACAGCCCTATTTTTCCCATCAAGAAACCTGGTAGTAAAGGACAGTGGAAGAAGGTTCAAGATCTAAGAACCATAAATGAAGTGGTTGTACCATTACATCCAGTCGTCCCAAATCCAACCACTATCTTAATGCAGATCCCAGCAAACAGTTCCTATTTTTCTGTTATTGATCTGTGCTCTGCTTTCTTCTGTATCCCCATTCACCCTGACTCACAGTACCTTTTTGCCTTTACTTACAGAGGACAACAGTATACATGGACTCAGTTGCCACAGGGTTTTCTAAATTCACCCACCATCTTCAGTCAAGCACTCAGTAACAACCTGGCAGATCTAGTGCTCCCATGCTGATCCATCTTGATTCAGTATGTGGATGACCTGTTGCTGTGTTCCATTTCAAAAGATGAGAGTCTGAAAGATACAGAAGCCCTTCTGTGCTTTCTAGCAGAAAATGGACACAAAGCAGCACTTGCCAAGTTGCAACTGTGCCAGACTAAGGTAGTGTACATTGGACACTGTTTGACAAAAGGACTAAGACATCTCTTAACGGAAAGAGTAATGACCATTCCCTATAACAAGAAACAGATGAGACAGTTTTTAGGGATGGTTGGATACTGTAGACAGTGGATTCCTTGTTTTTCTTTGTATTCCACACCACTGTATGCCCTAACCAAAGACACTGTCCCAGAACCTTTTGAGCATACAGAGGAAGTTCAAACTCCTTTTGTAGAACTGAAGGAAGCCTTGGTCTCTGCCCCTGCTCTTGGTTTACCCAATTATGCTCTCCCTTTTCATCTTTTCTGCCATGAAGTACAGGGGCATGCTCAAGCCGTATTGACTCAACGTCATAATGATGCCAACAGACCAATTGCCTACTACAGCTCAGAACTAGACCCAGTTGCACGAGGAATGCATGCTTGTCTTAAGGCCGTTGCAGCAGCAGCATTTTCTGTGGAGAAATCTGCAGACCTGGTTCTCATGCACTCCTTGATCGTATGGGTCCCCCACTCTGTGTATGCACTGCTCAACTGCCAGAGGACCAAGCATGTCACCCAGGCCAGACTTACCAGATGGGAAGTGACACTCATACAGCCAAGTCACATCACTTTACGCAGATGTTCATAGTTGAACCCTGCTACCTTACTACCATATGAGACACGTTTGTCTCAGAGAGAGGGAGTAAATGGTGAGTTTGACACAGACAGTGAGTTTGACAGAATGACATGCCCTGATGAACATGATTGGGTACTTCACACGCAAACATTGACACTGCCTAGAGCAGACTTACAAGAAAAACCGCTGCCGAACCCAGATTTGGTGTTTTATGTTGATGGTAGTTGCCATAGGCAAACAGACACAGGAGAATTGAATTCTGGGTTCGCAGTAGTGGATGACCACAATGTGGTCCATGCTGAAGCATTAGGAACACCACACTCGGCACAAAGAGCAGAACTAATTGCTCTCATAAAAGCATGCCAGCTAGCAGAAGGACAACGTGTTAACATTTATTCTGACTCAAGGTACTCATTTGGCATAATACATGATTTTGGTACTATCTGGAAAATGAGAAATTTTCTCACTGCTAGTGGTTCTCCAATAAGCCACTCAGGAGAAATTGCTCAGTTACTTGATGCAGTACATCTCCCAAAGTAGATTGCTGTCATCAAGTGTCTGCCTCATACCACTGGACAAGATCCAGTAGCAAAAGGAAACAACAGAGCTGATTCAGCTGCAAAAACGGCAGCAAGCAAAACTTTAAGTATATCTATGATGAACCTGATTGAAATCCCAAATTGGGAAAAACTGCAAACAATGCAAAATAATTGTTCTCCTCAGGAAAAGGCCCGATGGAAGGATATAGGATGCACCCAGGATTCAGAAGGCCTCTGGAGAAACAGTGAAGGTAAACCAGTGGCCCCAAAATCTCTGCTGACAGCGTTAGCGGATGCTGCTCATGGTTTAACCCATGGAGGTAAAACCGCGATGCGAAATTAGGTATATACGTACTGGTGTGCACCAGGTTTCACAGTAATTGCAAAAAGAAAATGTTTGTCTTGTCAAACATGCCTCCAGCAAAATGCTGGAGGAGCTGTGAAAGCTCCACCCTCTCACCTTTCCAAATTCTGCAGATTGATTATATTCAACTACCTAAATTCGGTATGTGTTGATCAATTCTCAGGGTGGGTGGAGGCTTATCTAACGGCCTCACAGACAGCAGAAGTAACTGCTTCCAAGATATGTAAAGAATTTGTGTGTAGGTATGGTATTCCGCAGATAATATCTAGTGATCAAGGCCCTGCATTTACAGGCAAAGTATTCCAAAAAGTGTGTTCAATGATAGGAGTAAAACAACAATTGCATACTCCTTATCACCCACAAGCTAGTGGGAGAGTGGAGAGGAACAACAGAACCATAAAAGAGAAACTAGCAAAATGTTGTAAAGAAACAGGTATGAAATGGCCGGATGCCCTACCTTTGGTATTGATGGATATCAGAATAACACCACGAGGTCTTTTACAGTTATCATCTTTTGAGATTCTGTATGACAAGATACCTAATCACCCGCTTTCACCCCCAGAAACTGCCCAGGCTGCTCAGAATACCTTGATTGTGGACTACGTCTTACGTTTGCAAAAACAACTAAAAGACATCGCCCAGAGTGTTCATCTACAGCAACCACAAGTCACTTTGTCCTGTCACGAGGTGCAGACAGGAGACTACGTGCTGGTACGTAAATTCTTGAGGTCTGGTTCCCTTACAGAACGGTGGGAAGGTCCATACCAAGTCCTGTTGACAACCCCTACCAGCGTTAAGGTAGAAGGAAGAGGGACGTGGATCCATGCATCTCACTGCAAAAGAGTGCAACCCACCGCTGAGACGACGTCACCATCAGCGCAAGATAAAGAAGAGTCAGCTGACATCATCAGTACCACACACCCTGAGCTGCACCCGTAAGTGATTTTTTGTGGTCTGAGATAAGGCAGAAATACGCTTTTCTCAGGCTGCCACCTAAGTCGCTGCTGTAACAACTGAAGATAATTCCAGCGCTATTCTTCCATTGCGTGAAGAGGATAATACAAAGAAGAAGATGTCACTCTATGAGCAGTTATATGGACCACAAGCGAGCAAAAGACTCTGGGGAGCGGTGATAGGCCTATGTAGTCTCTTGGTGATAATGGTGTGTATACACAGTTTAAGCGAATGTTCTACATCCACAGATACTGATATTCCAACAATACCACTAGATCCATTCCATGACTGTATAGAACACGATTGTAAACCGAATGGTTATGAAGCCAGATGCATAGTTTGGTGTTTTGATGATAGAGAATTTCTTAGAAGTAAACGGGAGTTACATGAACACCTACAAGAGCCCTGAGACAATAAGTTGTTAAATATGCATGACACCATAGCCAAGCGCACAGGAACTAAAGATTGTTGGATATGCACTCATTCACCAATATCCTCCAAATCTGTAACGGGTCTGGGAGGTGGAACCTCTGTGCAACTATACAAGGGGGCAGTCCTTGTAAGGAAGCGGGTGGCTCCCAGGGAAGACTGGCAGGTAGTCACAGCAAGTGACAGGGACAGTCTCTGGGTAGAGGGGCAGGTAGTCACGGCAAGTGACAGGGACAGTCTCTGGGTAGAGGGGCAGGTAGTCACGGCAAGTGACAGGGACAGTCTCTGGGTAGTAGGACGGGTACTCACGGCTAGTGACAGGGACAGTCTCTGGGTAGAAGGACAGCAGGCAGGTGGCTGGTGAGCGCTCCCAGGTGAGCGGGCGAGAGTCTCTGGACGGGCAGGTGGTCACGACAAGTGACGGCAGGGCCTCCAGGTAGGCTAGCAGACAGGTAGCAGGTGAGCGCTCCCAGGTGAGCAGGCAAGAGTCTCTGGACAGGCAGGTGGTCACGGCAAGTGACGGCGGAGCCTCCAGGTAGGCTAGCAGACAGGTAGCAGGTGAGCACTCCCAGGTGAGCAGGCAAGAGTCTCTGGACAGGCAGGTGGTCACGGCAAGTGACGGCGGAGCCTCCAGGTAGGCTAGCAGACAGGTAGCAGGTGAGCACTCCCAGGTGAGCAGGCAAGAGTCTCTGGACAGGCAGGTGGTCACGGCAAGTGACGGCAAAGCCTCCAGGTAGGCTAGCAGGCAGGTAGCAGATGAGCGCTCCCAGGTGAGCGGGCAGGCTGGTCCATAGACAGACTGACAGGTGTCGGAAGGCAGACCGTCGGACCGCAGGCTAGCAAGCACGTAAACGGATATCAGGCAGGTATCAAGCAGGAATCAGGCAGGTAACTGGAAACGGGACCTGAGGGCTGAAGCAGAGTGAAGGCTTTGCAACAACATTGCTCGGGCACCTCCATTTTGGAGGAGGTGCCTTATATATGGGAGGTCCTCCGGCAATAGGCTGGGGACTCCTTAGGACGGCGCGCGCGGTCCCTTTAAGAGAGGGGGAGCGCGCGCGCGCGCGCCCTAAGCACACTGCCGGGGAAAGAGCGCGTGCCGGAAGCAGCGGGGAGAGAAGCGCTGGAGGACGCCGCGCCAGGAGCGGGGAGGTGAGAGGGACGGAGTCTCTGCCTAGAACGGGCAGAGACGCCGATGCTACAGTACCCCCCCCTTTAGGCCCCCTCTTTTTTTGGCCAGAAAGAAATTTTTCAAGGAGAAGCGGGGCGTTGATGTTCTCCCTGGGTTCCCAAGTTCTCTCCTCAGGACCAAACCCCCTCCAATCTACCAGAAAAAAGGTCTTTCCTCTTACCCTCTTGGAGGCCAGAATACTCTCTACCTCAAAGACGTCATCAGCGGAAACCGGAGCCGGAGGAGCACCTGGATTATTGGAAAAAGAGTTAAAGACAACGGGTTTGAGGAGAGATACGTGGAAGGAGTTGGGAATTCGTAGGGTGGCCGGGAGTTTTAATTTGTAGGCCACAGGGTTAATTTGCCTGAGGACTTCGAAGGGACCGATGAATCGAGGGCCCAGCTTGTAGGAGGGTACTTTGAGCCGCACATGTTTGGACGAGAGCCAAACCTTGTCTCCCGGACGGAATTGAGGCGGATCCAGACGTCTCTTATCAGCATATCTCTTCATCCGCTCAGAGGACAGAAGAAGAGCGGACCTGGTACTCTTCCAAATAGTAGAAAATTCGCTGACAAGAGACTCCGCAGCAGGGTTGTCCACAGAAACGGAGACAGGAAGCGGAATCCGGGGGTGCTGGCCATAGACAATAAAAAACGGGGACTTGGAAGAGGATTCGCTCTCGTGGTTATTATAAGAGAACTCGGCCCAAGGAAGGAGGTCCACCCAATCAGAATGGTGGGCATTAACAAAGTGCCGGAGATAGCTGGTAAGGATCTGATTGATCCGCTCCACTTGACCATTGGACTGAGGGTGGTAAGCGGAGGAGAAGTCCAGGATGACGTCCAGCAGTTTACATGTGGCTCTCCAGAAGCGTGAGCTAAACTGAACCCCTCGATCCGACACGATGTGGAGGGGTAGGCCATGGAGACGGAAGATATGGCGAATAAATCCTTAGCCAGCTCAGGTGCAGACGGAAGACCAGGCAGGGGAATGAAGTGGGCCATTTTAGAGAAGCGGTCCGCGACCACCCAAATGACAGTACACCCGGCAGAGACAGGAAGATCGGTAATGAAGTCCATAGCGATGTGTTGCCACGGGGCAACGGGTATGAGAAGCGGCAGGAGATGACCAGCTGGTAAGTGTCTGGGAATTTTGTTGTGGCCACAAGAAGAACAGGCAGAGACGAAGTCTACCACATCCTTATGCAGGGTAGACCACCAGTAATGCCGGAAAATGAGTAGGAAGGCCTTCTTTTGGCCGGCATGGCCAGCTAGTTTAGAAGAATGACCCCAGCGAAGAACCCTCTCACGGTCTGGAGGCGCCACGAACGTCTTGCCGGGTGGAAGACGAGTCAAATCCAAGGGGGCCACATTCATCACCTTGGAGGGGTCGATAATGTGCATAGGCTCCTCCTCTTGGTCGGAGGACAGGAAGGATCGGGACAAGGCATCAGCTTTGACATTTTTGTCCGCCGGGCAGAAATGAAGGATGAAATCGAAGCGGGCAAAGAACAAAGACCACCGGGCCTGACGTGGATTAAGTCTCTGGGCATTTTGGAGATATGCCAGGTTCTTGTGATCCGTATAGATGATCACCGGGTATAGAGCCCCTTCAAGCAGGTAACGCCACTCCTCCAGCGCCAATTTAACGTCAAGCAGTTCTCGGTCTCCTATGGAGTAATTGCGCTCAGAGGAGGAGAAGATTTTAGAGAAAAAGCCTCAGGTTACCATTCTCCCGGAGGAAGACATCTGGGTGAGCACCGCTCCGGCTCCAGAGGAGGAGGCATCAACCTCCAGGAAGAACTGTTTGCTGCAGTCCGGACGGTGCAGCACAGGGGCAGAGGAGAAGGCTTGTTTCAGGGAAAGGAAGGCCTCCTCAGCTTCGGATGACCATACCTTGGGATCTGCTCCCTTACGGGTGAGCGCAGATATGGGCGCAGTCCGTGACGAGAAGTGAGGAATGAAGAGACGATAGTAATTAGTGAAGCCCAGGAATTGCTGTATCGCCTTCAAGCCCTCCGGACGGGGCCACTTTAGGACAGCAGAGAGCTTCTCGGGATCCATTCGCTAGCCTGTCTGGGAGATAACATAGCCCAGGAAAGGAAGAGAGGTCTGCTCAAAAAGGCACTTCTCGTATTTAGCATAGAGGTGGTTCTGCCTGAGCCTAAGCAGGACCTGACGAACATCCCTCCGGTGTGTGGGAAGATCCGGAGAGAAGACCAAGATGTCGTCCAGGTATACCACCACGCAGGAGTAAAGAAGGTCACGGAAGATGTCGTTGACCAGTTCTTGGAAGACGGCGGGAGCATTGCAGAGACCGAAGGGCATCACACGGTACTCATAGTGTCCGTCCCGGGTATTAAATGCTGTTTTCCACTCGTCTCCCTGACGGATACGGACCAGGTTATACGCTCCACGTAGATCCAGCTTGGAGAAGATCCTGGCGCCTTTAAGATGATCAAATAACTCAGAGATGAGCGGAAGGGGGTATTTATTTTTAGCCGTGATCAGATTGAGTCCTCTATAGTCAATACAGGGGCGTAGCGAGCCGTCTTTCTTTTTGACAAAGAAGAATCCGGCTCCAGCCGGGGAGGTAGATTTCCGGATAAATCCCCTAGCCAGATTCTCTTCAATGTACTCAGACATGGCCCGGGTCTCGGCTGCAGACAACGGGTAGATACGCCCACAGGGAGGAGTGGTGCCAGGTACCAGGCGATCGGGCAGTCATATGGCCTATGGGGTGGCAACGTCTCTGCTTCCTTCTTACCGAAGACGTCCGCATAGGGCCAGTAAGGAGCCAGGAGACCTGGTAAATTAGCTGGAGTTGGCGGAGGGCGAGCTGGGCGGACCGGAACCAGGCAGGTCCTATGGCAGTCTGGACCCCATCTGAGTACTTCACCGGATCGCCAGTTCAATACGGGTTCGTGTGTCTGGAGCCAAGGTAGACCTAGCAACAGGGAGTGAGAAAGTCCGGACAACACATGGAATGAGATTTCCTCAGAGTGCAGCATTCCCACCTGCAGGGTTATGGGTTCAGTGACGAGCAGGATGGTCTCCGAGAGAAGTCTTCCATCCACGGAGGCGACTGATAATGGTTCAGCCAGGGACTTGGTAGGAATACGGTATCTCTCTACCAGAGACTGGGAGATGAGGTTTCCAGCAGCTCCAGAATCCAGGTGGGCGAGTTCAAAGTGACGGTTTTCTCCCCAAGCAATAGAGACCGGTAAAGTCAGAGACGAAGAGGGCTTACTTTTGTCTAGGACGACCTCTCCGAGCGGTCCTAGACACTGGCGTTTCCCGTCTTCTCCAGGCAGGAACGGATGAAGTGCTCCATACTGCCACAATAGAAACAGCTTCCCTCGGCTCGGCGAGATTCTTGGCGAGATCTGACCATCTTGGTCTGGTCGATCTGCATAGGTTCAGGCGAGAGCGCCCGCGGAGTGACCGATTGAGAGGCAGGTCTCAGGGAAGTAGGAGCAGAGCAAGAAAAGTCTTTTTCCCAGGTAGTCTCTTTGGCACGTTCTTGGAACCGGATGCCAATCCAGGTAGCTAGTGACACCAGGTCATCCAGAGTGGTAGGAATGTCCCGACCAGCCAACTCGTCCTTAATCCGACCGGAAAGACCCTCCCAGAAGACGGACACCAGAGCCTCATTTTCCCAGGCAAGATCAGAAGCGAGGGTGCGGAACCATATGGCATATTGGCTCACAGTGAGACTCCCTTGGCGGAGACGTAGCAGAGAGGAGGCAGAAGAGGTTTTCCGTCCAGGTTCATCGAAGACTTTCCGGAAAGCAGCGAGGAAAGACGGCAGGTCGGACACCAGGGGATCCCCTCTCTCCCACAGGGGATTTAGCCATGCCAGTGCCTCCCCAGTGAGATGGGACATGATGAAGGCCACCTTGGCCCGGTCGGAGATGAACTGGTATGCCAATAGCTCAAAGTGCAGGGTGCACTGGTTTATGAAACCCCGAGCTAAAGTAGGTTCGCCGGCAAAGCGTGGAGGTACCAGAAGCCGAGGTCCATAGTCGGGTACCAGGAAGGGACTGGATTGCGGTACCGCAGGAATGGGCACGGCTGGACCAGAGGTAGACATAGACAAGTCACACAATGCGCCTAGACGAGAGTTAACGGACCGTAGATAGGACAGTACCAAATCCTGCTGAGTTTTCTGACGTAAGACTTCCTGGTGCAGATCGGAGATCTGGGGGCCACCGGGTTCCATGGCCCGAGCAAACTGTAACGGGTCTGGGAGGTGGAACCTCTGTGCAACTATACAAGGGGGCAGTCCTTGTAAGGAAGCGGGTGGCTCCCAGGGAAGACGGGCAGGTAGTCACAGCAAGTGACAGGGACAGTCTCTGGGTAGAGGGACAGGTAGTCATGGCAAGTGACAGGGACAGTCTCTGGGTAGAGGGGCAGGTAGTCACGGCAAGTGACAGGGACAGTCTCTGGGTAGTAGGACGGGTACTCACGGCTAGTGACAGGGACAGTCTCTGGGTAGAAGGACAGCAAGCAGGTGGCTGGTGAGCGCTCCCAGGTGAGCGGGCGAGAGTCTCTGGACGGGCAGGTGGTCACGGCAAGTGACGGCGGAGCCTCCAGGTAGGCTAGCAGACAGGTAGCAGGTGAGCACTCCCAGGTGAGCAGGCAAGAGTCTCTGGACAGGCAGGTGGTCACGGCAAGTGACGGCGGAGCCTCCAGGTAGGCTAGCAGACAGGTAGCAGGTGAGCACTCCCAGGTGAGCAGGCAAGAGTCTCTGGACAGGCAGGTGGTCACGGCAAGTGACGGCGGAGCCTCCAGGTAGGCTAGCAGGCAGGTAGCAGATGAGCGCTCCCAGGTGAGCGGGCAGGCTGGTCCATAGACAGACTGACAGGTGTCAGAAGGCAGACCGTCGGACCGCAGGCTAGCAAGCAGGTAAACGGATATCAGGCAGGTATCAAGCAGGAATCAGGCAGGTAACTGGCAACGGGACCTGAGGGCTGAAGCAGAGTGAAGGCTTTGCAACAACATTGCTCGGGCACCTCCATTTTGGAGGAGGTGCCTTATATATGGGAGGTCCTCCGGCAATAGGCCGGGGACTCCTTAGGACGGCGCGCGCGGTCCCTTTAAGAGAGGGGGAGCGCGCGCGCGCACGCCCTAAGCACACTGCCGGGGAAGGAGCGCATGCCGGAAGCAGCGGGGAGAGAAGCGCTGGAGGACGCTGCGCTAGGAGCGGGGAGGTGAGAGGGACGGCGTCTCGCCTAGTACGGGGCAGAGACGCCGATGCTACAAAATCTATGCCTTTCTTAGCTACTCTGGTGCCAATGGAGGAACTTATCCTGTCACTAGAAGAAACTTTTACGTTCCCCACAAATCTGAGTGCTTCGCGATATAACAACACTCGGGTATCCCTTCCAATAGCAGGATGGACAGCTCCATCATGGTTGGTAGCAATTCGAGATCTATCCCTCATTATACCCCACAGCATAGCTGTATGTGGCCCAGGATCTACCAGGATATGATGTAATAGAGTTAATATCACAAATAATGAGTTGGGATCCATACCTGTAAATCTAGAATCATTACAAGTCATATTTCTTCCAAGTCATGTTCCTTACACATTAGAAAATAATGAGGGATTTACTTTATTTGGGGGCCTAGTATATGAATTGACAGAAGGAACATCAGGTTTGTTGCATGATTTAATAAATAGTTCAGGATATAATGAAGATACTAATACATGCAATCAAACAGTTAGAGGAATACTAAGACACCCCTGGTAACCGTCTCCAAGGTTACAACCCCTCATATGGTATACATCTGAAATTTCTTACAGCTTACTATCCCATTTAGGTGGAGAACATATAATTCTTCCAGAAAATATGTATTATGTCTGTGGAACTTTTGCTTACAAATTTCTACCTTATGATGGAGTTGGTACATGTACCCTAGCAAGATTGACCCTAGCTACATGGACCATCTCCCATGATGAGATAGACCTGGATCAGATACCAAGACATATGATGCAGAAGAGAAGATCAAAAGCCCAGCCTTTGATACACACTCCGTGGTACACAAAGTTTGGACTCACTCTCATGATTACAGGTTTGGCCATCCACAATTCTCATAACATTGAACAATTAGCAGAATTGTTTGATAATGTTACAGATGAAGTATTCGATGCCATCCTAATACTAAACAATCAAACTAGGTTTCATGCAAAGGTATTAAATCAACACACTATAGTATTGGACTATTTAACGGCCAGTCAAGGAGGTATGTGTCAGATAATCGGTCCTGCCTGTTGCAACTATGTAGATGCCAATTTTTCAGTCAGAGTTGATAAACATATCGCCAAAGCCATGGAATTGAAGGAAAGATTCAGAGAAGAACATTCCCATGATGATGAAACCATTTTTAGCAGTTGGTTACAATGGTTAAATCCTGCTAACTGGTTTAAAGGTATAGGAGGATGGATTGTCGGTGTGGGTCACATGTTCCTACAAATTTGTCTGTTTGCTTTCATCATCATATTGCTCATAAAATTATGCAAGTGGGCCATAAACAAAATCCGAAGACCCAAGAACGTCTTGAACGTTCATCTTCTTCCGGTCAATGAAAATTCAGAAATACCTCTCCTTGCTCCTCCACCTCCTTTCCGTAGATACTATTACTTTGATGTAGAGGTGTAAGTGATAAGTGATAATATTATTATCAGAGAGAGGAAAATGATAGGAAATTCAATATACCTTAAAATCAAGATCCTTTTAATTCATATATATCTTATCCCTTTAACACTCCTGTAAAAACCAATTTAGTCAAATACGCTGCTTAAACAACTCGATCATAACAATATTAATAAATAATCTCAAAGCAAAGATGCAAAGTTTACCCAAGCCACTGTGGTATTTGCAGGGGCTGCTTATCTTAGTCAATATGCCCTTTTGAGGTCAGGTTGATCTAGGGGAAGCACATTGACCAACAAAACAAGTACATTGCATCAAGTAATTATATAAGTACATAGGTAAGCATTTCATTTAATCGACTGATTAGTAATGATTGGAAATTGTAAGATGATTGGTTATGTTATAATCTCCCTATGTCCCACCTACCATATACAACCCACACCTTTTACTATAAGAATTGGGCCCCAATACAATGGAGGCAGTTCTGTTCTAACATTGATCAGAGCTCTTGTGGCTACAATAAAACTTTCTTTAATTTACAGAGAAAGTGTGTGAACTCATCCTTTGGGAGACTGAGACATTATTCCATAACATTATGTGATGTCATTTCCTTGGTTTCTCTATATTTATGTTATGATTGAAAGTGATTGTTCACAGTTGACAAAGGCTCTGGTGGAGCTGAAACGTTTTGCTGATGTGAATAAATAATTGATTCTTCACACGTGAGTGCCAGGATCTTTTTCTGCTGTGGTATGTAACCTCTCCACATGCACCACTGAAATAGGACGATTAAGGACGGAGTGCCGACTACTATTTCTATTTTATGATAGCCATGTGTGACAGACTGCTAACAGCCAAGACTTCCATATCCTGATCAAGACTAGAGATGAGCGTTGTTCTACTCGAACTGTTCGCCAATCTCAAATTCGAGCTGTTTTGGGCGGTGTTCGAGCCGTTCGGCGAACACGAACAATTTGAGAAAAATTCGGCTGTTCGAGGTTATGTTCGATAACTGTTCGTGCACCAAAATCATAACTGGATTTTTTCTCAGTAATGATGAAAATTAATGTTAATACGCAGTTTGAGTGTACAGCGGGGTGGGGGGAGGGGCAGGGGATGGATCTCTGCAGGAACAATGAAGATCTCCATTTTTTTTTCTCTTTCCCGCATTTACAGTGGGGAGGTGCAATCTGTCAGCCTATCAGCAGCGCACACACGGAGCGAAGTGCTTTTTTTCACACAAGCAAGGGCATGTGTCATTGGCAGTGTATGTCACATGTCCTTGCCCTATAAGACCAAGCCATTTTCCCTGTCGCCACCATTTTCTCACTGCTGCAGCTGCGTGTTAGACGGCACCGCTGTTGCTGTGTGCGCTATACCTTGTTAATTTCAAGCCAATTTTCGCACAAATATACAGATAGCTTGGGAGTAGGGAATAGTTGTGATTGCAGTCCTTTTAAGGACTAGGTTACAGCATTTCCTACGACTTTTATCAGGGAGGTCTGTGCTCTTAAATAGATAGATTGTGGGAGTAAAGACTAATTGTAATTGCAGTCCTTTTCAGGACTAGGTTACATGAGTTCCTATCAGTTTTTGCCAGGCAGGTCTGTGCCAGTGCTGTGCAAGTTTTTTTCACAGCATTTGGCTGAATCTAGCAAAGCTAATCCTTTTTGGCCTATTGCAGAGTGTGTTAGTCAGTGGAGTAGCCTATCTGTGTTGCAAGATATACCACCTGTGTATAGAATACCAATTTTTTTACTGCACCTAGTGAAGTAAAATCTTTTGGGCATAGCATCATTCTATTAGTCCATCTATACTGACCTCCATCAGGTTGCAAATTAAAACTAATTTTTATCTGCATCTACAGTACCTCTGAAAAAATATTTGGGCTTCTAGCAGTGTGTGGGACTTGTTCTATTAGTCCATCTATACTGACCTCCATCAGGTTGCAAACTGAATATATTTTTTTCTGCATCTACCTCTGAAAAAATATTTGGCCTTCTAGTAGTGTGTCGGACTTTCTCTATTAGTCCATCTATACTGACCTCCATCAGGTTGCAAATTAAAACTAATTTTTATCTGCATCTACAGTACCTCTGAAAAAATATTTGGGCTTCTAGCAGTGTGTGGGACTTGTTCTATTAGTCCATCTATACTGACCTCCATCAGGTTGCAAACTGAATATAGTTTTTTCTGCATCTACCTCTGAAAAAATATTGGGCTTCTAGCTGTGTGTGGGTCTTGTTCTTTTAATCCATCTATACTGACCTCCATCAGGTTGCAAACTGAATATATTTTTTTCTGCATCTACCTCTGAAAAAATATTTGGCCTTCTAGTAGTGTGTCGGACTTTCTCTATTAGTCCATCTATACTGACCTCCATCAGGTTGCAAATTCAAAATAATTTTTTTCTGCATCTAACCCAGCCAATAGTTTTGGCCTAATACCACAGTTTGGCCACTCAGCTCTGCTCAGTTACCATCCATTGTTTTTTTGTGCAAACAACTCCAGAGTTGTGAATTAGTTAACCACCAAAATGAGTGGAAAAAGGCCTGCTGCTGGTGGAAAGGGGAATAGGCGTGTTGGGAAGGGGAAAAAGGTTGTGTCCGTGGGGTAGGTGTTAAAGCAACAGTAACATCTGCAGAAGAAAGACCATCTTCCAGCCAAACTAAAATGTCTACTTCTTTTAGCGGACAATGTGATAAGATCCCTTTCTTACGGCCACGCCAATCGCTACAAATTCCAGATGAGGCACAAAAACAGCAGGTGCTTCAACGGATATCAAGTGCTCCTTTAAGTGGGCTCTCCTCCACATCAACTTCAACATCACAAATACTCCAGTCCTCAAAGGTGTCACCCAAATCGCACTTGCTTCCTCACAGCTCCCAAATCTCCAGCTGCCCGTCTGAGTATGAGGTAGAACAGATGGTTGAGTCTGCAGAGCTGTTTACTCATACTATAGCCTGGGAATCAGAGGTCGACTCCAGCGCTTCTGTGAATCCAGACGAGGAAATGATCTGCACTGCTGCCCAGAATCTTTATGAGTCGGATCCAGGACCAGACGCAGAAGGTTCTGACCATAATGTAGACCCTCATTCCCAAACTGTAACTGCTGTTGGTGGAGACAATGAAGAAGACGATGATAAGACTCAAATACCTGATTGGAGCGACAACTTTAGTTTTTTGTCAGGGCAGGAACAGGTTGGCTCTGAGGACGACGGGTGTGATAACGCACAGGGTGATGATGATGAGGTCGGAGATCCCACTTACTGTCAACCCACAGTCAGCCAAGAGATGAGGTCAGCAGAGGAGGTGGAGGAAGATGCTAGTGACGACGAGGTCAGGTTGCGCCTTCCTGGACAGAGACGTAGTACTGGAAGCACGTCAACAACTGCATCCTCAAACACAACTCTGCCTCTCACCACAAGTCGTGGTGGCTCTTCAGGTCGCATGGGTGCTAAGCCTTGCATAGCCTGGGCATTTTTTCAGATCGATAAAGATGACCCAACTCGTGTTATCTGTAACATTTGTCAGCAAAAGCTAAGTAGAGGCCAAAAAATACATAGTTTGAGTACTTCATGCATGAACCGGCACATGGACATGAAGCATAAGTTGCAGTGGGAAGCTCAGTGTGCTACAATGCGGCCTAGCCGGCCGGGCCAACCACCGTCTGCCATATCTTGTGCATCCGCGGCCTCTTCATCCTCTGTGACTGGGGGGACAGCAGTCACACCTGTTTTGGGGCGCAGACCTGCCACCTCTTTACCCGCAACAGCCAGCGTGATTGGCAGGTCATCATTTTCTTTGGAGGTGGTAACACCAGCTGGTCTTGAGCGCTGTCCGACATCGATAGCACCACCTTTGGATCAAGGCAACCTAACATGTCCGCCTGCATCTTCCTCACAGACCGGCAGTTTGCCGGGGACACCCTTATCAACCCCGTCTAAGCACAATAGCCAGCCCTCGGTCCCTCAGATGTGGACAAGTAAAAGACCATTTCCTCCTAGCCATGAGAAAGCTAAGAGGTTGAATTTCACCATCTGCAAGCTTTTGGCTACAGAAATGCTGCCTTTCCGCCTGGTGGACACAGAGGATTTTCGAGACCTTATGTCCGTCGCAGTGCCCCAGTACCAGATGCCCAGTCGGCACTACTTCTCAAAGAAAGGTGTGCCTGCGCTCCACCAGCATGTCGCACACAACATCACCGCTTCTTTGAGAAACTCTGTGTGTGACAGGGTGCATTTCACCACAGACACTTGGACGAGTAGGCATGGACAGGGGCGTTACATGTCGCTGACTGGGCACTGGGTAACTATGGTGACAGCAGGACAAGGGGCTGCTGTCCAAGTCTTGCCATCCCCACGAGTTGTGCGTCAATCCTCTTTTTGTCAAAGTTCCTCCACTGCTTCTGCCTCCTCAACCTCCTCTCGGTCTTCCACCTGCACCCAAAGCCTGTCTGGTCATGCCACAAGCTTTCTAACTGCGCAGAAGGGATCCTGCACACCTCCTTACTATGCTGGCAGTAGGGCTCAACGTCATCAGGCGGTTTTTACATTGAAATGTCTGGGAAATGTGAGTCACACAGCTGAGGAGTTGTGGTCAGCTCTGGAGAACCAATTTCATGAATGGTTGTCTCCACTGGACCTGAAACCAGGGAAGGCCGTGTGCGACAATGCTGCAAACCTGGGTGCGGCCCTTCGCCGGGGCAATGTCACACACGTGCCTTGTATGGCTCACGTGTTGAACCTGGTTGTCCAGCAATTTTTAGCCCACTATCCCAGACTAGATGGCCTTCTGCAGAGGGCACGGTCGCTGTGTGCTCACTTCCGCCGTTCGCATCCCGCAGCTCAGCGACTTACATCTCTACAGAAGTCGTTGGGCCTGCCACTTCACCGGCTAAAATGCGATGTGCCTACCGGTGGAATTCAACTCTGCACATGTTGCAGCGACTGTGGCAGCACCGACAAGCCCTGGTGCAATACGTTCTGACGTATAGCCTGGGCCAACGAGATTCAGAGGTGGGGCAAATCACGCTGGAGGAGTGGTCTCAGATCAGGGACCTATGCACCCTTCTGCACAGTTTTGAAAAGGCGACGAAGATGTTTAGTGCTGACGATGCCATTATCAGCATGACTATTGCAGTGATTTACATGCTGGAGCACATGTTAAACAGAATTCGGAGTCAGGTGGTGGCACAAGAGGAGGTGGAGGAAGTAGAGGAGAAGGAGTTGTATGCGGAAGGGCTAACATCTGCAAGGTCCAGAAGGTCGGCAGCACCAAGGCTGCAGGCATGTGAGGGTGGGGGAGATGGTTTTACCAGGGCGCATGGTAGCAGCCAAACTAGTGAGGAAGGTGCAGGAGCCCAGGAAGATGTGGAGGACGAACTGATGGAAGACTCATCAGATGAGGGAGACCTTGATCACATTTCTGTTGTGCGAGGTTGGGGGGAGAGGACAGAGGAAGGAAGCATGATTGTTACCTCGCCACCAACACAACAGGGACTTGGTGCTCCTGGTTGCGCAACACACATGAGTGCCTTCTTGCTGCACTACCTGCAACATGACCCTCGAATTGTGAGAATTAGAAATAATCCTGACTACTGGGTTGCCACACTGTTAGATCCCCGGTACAAAAGTAAATTTGCAGAAATTATTGCTGCCATAGAAAGGGATGCACGCATGCAGGAGTATCAGCAGAGACTGTTGCAGAATCTTACATGTGCTTTTCCACAAAATACCAGTGGTGCACGTAGTGAATCTCACAGTTCCAACTTGCCAACCGTGGGACCATCAAGTGTTCAGCACTCAAACCGTAACAGAACCACAATATCTGCTGGTAACATCAATTTTGCGGAATCATTTCACCACTTTTTTAGCCCATCCTTTGCAAGGCCACAGGAGACAAGAAGTCTGACACATAGTCAACGCCTAGAGACGATGGTACAGGAGTATCTCCAAGTAAACATTGAAGCCACGACTGTGTCACTGGACCCTTGCTCTTTTTGGGCTTCCAATCTGGATAAATGGCCGGAGCTAGCCACTTACGCCTTGGAGATCTTGTCATGCCCCGCAGCCAGCGTTCTGTCTGAATGTGTGTTCAGCGCTGCTGGTGATGTGCTGACAGATAAGCGCACGCGGCTCTCCACTGATAATGTAGACAGACTCACGTTCATAAAGATGAACAAATCATGGATCCGAAATGACTTTTCTACCCCTGTGTCATCCTGGGGAGAGTAAAAGCTTGATGATTGGTTAAAATCACCCTACCAAACGTTTTAAGCTTTCAAATTACTAATCATGTTTATCTGTATCTTGACTGGAAAATAATTTGGGCTTTGTAGCAGTGTGCAGCACTGATCCTATTAGGCCATCAATAATAAGCTCCACCAGATTTAAAATTAAAAATAATTTTTAGCTGCATCTAGCCCGGAAAATAATTTTGGGGCTCCGAGATGCGCAAGACACATAAGTGCCTTCTTGCTGCACTACCTGCAGCATGACCCTCATATTGTCAGAATTCGAGGTAATCATGACTACTGGGTTGCCACACTCTTAGATCCCCCAAACTTTTCGATCAACCTTTTCATTTTAATAAAGACCAAAAAAATGGTCATTTTTGAAATTATAAGCATTAGCAGGTTGTTAGAAACTGAAATCAAACAGTTTTCAACTCAAAACTTTATTCTAGGTGATGTTACATTTTCACATAGGACCCCTTGTTCGAAATTAGCTTCTGAACTCTCTCGTCCATTGAATTTGTCAGGTTTTGGATGGTTTCTGCTTCAATTGTTTTGCATGAGGACAGAATACCCTCCCAGAGCTGTTGCTTAGATGTGAACTGCCTCCCGCTATCATAGACACTCCTTTTAATGATGCTCCAAATGTTCTGAATGGGGTAGAGGTCAGGGGAGCATGGGGGTCACACCATAAGTTTGTCCCCTTTTATGCCCATATCAGCCAGAGATGCAGATGTTTTATGTGCAGCATGAGATGGTGCATTATCATGCAGAAAAATGATCTTGCTGTGAAATACACGGTTCTTCTTCTTGAACCATGGCAGGAAGTGCTGTTTGAGAAAATCCACATACATTATGGAGTTCATCTTTAGCGCCTTCAGGGATCCTAAAGGGGCCGACAATCTCTCTCCCCATGATTCCAGCCCAAAACATTACTCCACCTCCTCCTTGTTGGCGCTGTAGCCGTGTTTGCGTGGGGTGTCCATCAACCAGCCATCCTCCACTCCATCCATCTGGACCATCGAGCGCTGCACGGCACTCATCCGTGAACAAAACAGTTTTGAAATCAGTCTTCATGTAATGTTTGGCCCACTGGAGCCGTTTCTGCTTGTGTGAAGTGGATAGAGGAGGTCGACAGGATGGCGTATGCACAGCTGCAAACCTCTGAAGGACCCTGCATCTTGTTGTTCGGGGGACGTTGGAGGCACGAGCAGCTTCAAAAACTTGTCTGCTGCTATGACAAGGCTTTTTTGCCGCTGCTCTTTCAACCTGACGTATTTGCCTGTAGGAAAGAGTCCTCAATTTGCCCTTATCAGCACGCACACGTGTGTACTGTGAATCAGCTACATACTTCTTGATTGCCAAGACACTTCATCCTGATCATCGCACAATGTTGATTGTAGTCATGCCTTGACCTAAACACTCCACAATTTGTTGCTTCTCAGCAGCCGACACATCCTTTTTCTTTCCCATTTTGGCAGAAAATGTAGGCTGCTTAATAATGTGAGAGAGCCTTCTTAAGTAGTCTTGCCTTTCATTGGACACACCTGCCAAACTAATTAGCACAGGTGTCTGCAATTGCTTACAGTGATATAAAGAGCCCTGACACACATCACCATCAATGAGTTTAACTGACAAACAAACAAATTCTTCCCTTATCACTCCTAAACACTTTTTGCATAATAATTTGGAACGCGGTGTACATGTGCTTTTCCACAAAACACCAGCGGTTCACGTAGTGAATCTTACAGTTCTAACTTGCCAACCGTGGTCTGTATGGAATTGTTCAATAAAGGGCCCAAAATTAAGATAACATAGATGGGAGAGGTCTCTATGAATAGGAATTCCTAAGTATTTGATACCCTGTGAGGGCCAGGCAAAGGGAAAGTTGGACTGGATGGAATCCTGTATGGATTTGGGGAGGGAGACATCGAGGGCCTCAGACTTCGCTGCATTGATTTTAAAATTTTACCATGTAACAAAGTGATCTATTTCAGCCATAACAGCATGGATGGATATATGTGATTGAGTGATATATACTAGGACATCATCAGCAAATAAAGAGCACTTGTACTCGGTGCCTCCCACCTCAATCCACCTAATATTGGGGTTATGGCGAATTGATGAGAGCAGGTGCTCCGTCACTAGGATGTATAAGAGAGGGGACAGAGGACATCCCTGCCTTGTCCAATTGGTGATTGTGAAAGGTGATGAAAATGTTCTGACGCACCCCCTGGGCCTTGGGACACCCGGAGCCGGACTCTTTTTGGTGGATGCTGGTGGTTGTAGTCTTCGTGGCGGCGACCCGGTTCCGTGGCTCAGGGCGGTCAAACCA
The DNA here is from genome assembly GCF_046119375.1 of Phyllobates terribilis. Lineage (NCBI taxonomy): Eukaryota > Metazoa > Chordata > Amphibia > Anura > Dendrobatidae > Phyllobates > Phyllobates terribilis. The sequence goes on along the minus strand of NW_027362769.1, from coordinate 14,099,238 downwards.
GTGGCGGAACTATTTATGTGGTTTTGATGTTTAAATGTCCGACTACGCCACCCGTGGATTGCGGTCAGAGTGAACCGCCGCTACAGGGCAGACCGCTGAGGCTGGTGTTGTGGGTGCAGCAGAGCGTAGCATAACTCCCCACGGGAGGAGTATAGCCTCAGGGCAGTGTATGCGGAGGATGGGGGTGATGGTGCAGGGCAGCAGCAGTAACGACACGGAGTCAGTGATGCAGTCCAGGGCCTTTACTCACAGTTCTTATTATCCAGACCACGTCTGCAGGTAACGGCTGCCCACGTCGTACTGTGCTCACCAGGTGAGGGGCTCAGACAACTCCCAGATAACTTTGGAGCACTTCACAGGACCCCCTTTGTGTGTCCTTTGTCTGGCCTTTCTTACCAACACTTCTGTCCGGCTGCCTCGGGCCTCCTCTTGGTAAACTTGGCGCCAGTTTCCCTGACCCTATGTGGTGCCTTCCTAGCGGGTGTAGCGAGGGGCTGCGCCACATAAAATGTCAGAGCCTCCGGTTTCTAGCTGAGGGTCGTTTCCTGCCTCCACTAGTTCGGGGACCGGTCTCCCCCTTTGGCCTAACCCCTCCACGCAGGTGGATTCGGGCGTGCGGTGGCGACTCGCCCGTCCGCACCCACGGGATCCCTTCATTCCTCGTTCCTGGAGCCTTCTCCGCTCCTCTTCCTTCCTTCTCCCTCTTCCAGGCCTGGGCCTCTGTTACTAGGCCCGCCTCCGGAGCAGAGCTCATGCAGAGCCCCTGCTCCCTGCCACTTCTGCTCAGACTTCTCTGCACTGAACTAAGATGGTGCCCACCTTTTATACTCCCTTCTCAATGCACCCAGGAACTGCTTCCTCCCTGCTCCTGCAGTACAGGGTTCCCCTTCCTCAGTGTTCCCTCCCCCCACTCCAGCCAGGGACAGGGACTGTCGTGCCCATCTCAGGGGCATATTGGTCGCCCTGCCCCACGGCAATGTGGTGTAATGCATGCAGGTGTCGGGTCCTGATCCACACTCCATCCTTACCTGAGAGTGAGATATCACACCTCTGGGTGAGGTGCAATACGTCTGTAGCAACCGAGCCCTCAGGGTGCTACAGTTCCATTTATCTTCAGCCTAGGTGACGTATTGCGATACAGGGCCATGATTTTGGCTATAAAAGGGTCCCCTAGACCCCTACCCCAAGCTTTTTAAGAGAATCATATATGGCGTGCCAGGAGACTCTATGGAATGCTTTCTCAGCATCCAACGAGAGTATCTAATTACAAATTTTTAACTGCATCTAGCCCAGGAAATACTTTGTGCCTAGTAGCAGTGTCTGCTAGTCAGCGGATTATCCCGGCTGTTAAGCAAGCTACACCACCTGTAGTTTAGACACTTAATTTTTTCAAAGGAAATGCTTCGGGACCATGGGATACTCAGTGAAGAGCATCAGGAGGCACCCCAAGGCATAGGGGCTGGGACTGGCAGTAGGATGCCTTGCGGTGGACAGCCGAGCTCGATCCTTATAAAAGCTTTTTAACTGCAGCAGCTTTAGTGGACTCTACTGGAGCTGGAATTACGTGGCTGCTGGCATGAGACTTGCCCTCCAATAGATCCTTGTAAATGGATTTAAAGTGTATTCATTCAAATTAGAGAGACAATTTAAATTAAAAAGCTTAGAGCTGCCTCCACCACAGGGGGGCTCGCTCGACCCACCAGCGGACAGGCACCAGTATTGGGAGAGGGGGGCTTTCCATCAGGGTTCACCGCGGCTCTGGCACAAACCCGGCGACACGGAGGTGGCACGGGCAGGAGCGGACTGGCCGTGTCGGCTTCTCACTTTTTGGATTTTAGAAGGGCATGACATGCCTATATCTGTGTCTCCCCCTCCTTTTACTCCTCCACCTCTTTTCTTTTCGCATGACTATATGTACTTGTCACTTTTCCATGTGTTAGTTGTGTCTTCTGAGCAGTTTGTCAGCTTTTGGGCACCTTTGAAGGTGTTTTCTATGTGTTTCTATGTGTTTTTGTTTGCCTGCCATTGGTTTTAACGGTGTTCGAAGGTGTTCGACGAACAGTTCGGCGAACACACGGGTGTTCGACGAACCGAACCGAACTCGAACACTACGGGGGTGGCTCAACACTAATCAAGACGACGACTGTCCATGCACCCCTCCTCCTCATCCTCGTTCTCCCTCTCCTAAGGCCATCCACATACAGGTTCTGTATGACTGTCTCTAGTGCAGGAAAACAGCTCCTTTCCTCTTCCTCTTCCTCCTCCTCCTCATTATCACCCAATTCGCGTTGAGATGAGATGAGGCTGAGCTGTGTGGTATCACCCTGTATAGTTCCTTGCTCCATCTCATCTTGCTCCGCCTGCAATGCCTCCTTTTTAATTGTGAGTAGCGATCATTTCAGTAGACAGAGAAACGGGATGGTGATGCTAATTATGGTGTCATGCTCACCATCTTGGTGGAGTCCTCAAAGTTTTGGAGGATGGCACAGATGTCAGACATCCATGCCTATTTATCAGCTCTTATGTGCAGAGGCTGACCTGAATACCAACGGGCGTGTTGAAACTGATACTCAACAACTGCCCTCTTCTGCTCACAAATCCTTCCCAACATATGCAACGTTGAGTTCCAATGCATGGTGATATCACACACCAGTCAGTGAGCTGGAAGCTGCAAACGCTGCTAAAGCATGGTGAGGGCGGTGGAAGCTGTAGGTGACATTTGGAGATGAGCAAACACATGGCATACTTTCACAAGCAGCTCAGGTAGATCCGAGTAGGTTTTGAGAAACCACTGAACCACTCGGTTGAGCACATGGGTCAGGCATGGTACATGTGTGAGTTTGCCTAGCTTAAGAGCTGCCACCAGGTTCCGGCCATTGTCACACATGACCATGCCTGGCTGTAGGTTCAGCGGTGTCAGCCTCAAATCTGCATGCTCTGTTACAGCTGTCAGCAACTCTTCAGAGGTGTGCGATTTGTCTCCTAAGCATATTAGCTTCAGCACAGCCTTTTGCCGCTTGTCCAAGGCAGTGCTGCAGTGCTTCCAGCTTGTGACTGATGTGGTGATTCTGGAGATGGAGTCTGAAGAGGAGGAGGAGGTGCCAGGGCTGTAAAATGTAGGGGCAACCCTGATTGAGCCAGGGCCCACAATCCTGAGCGTCAGGAGGATGTGTTCCATCCCAGGGTCCGACTGGATTTCCAGCTTCCACTATATTAACCCAGTGTGCCATCAGCAAGATGTACCGTCCCTGGCCGCAAGCACTTGTCCATGTGTCCATGGTTAGGTGGACCTTGCCAGTAACTTCATTGTTGAGGGCACGGCTAATGTTCTGGGACACGTGCTTATGTAAGGTGAGAAATAGTGGCACCGGGAGAAATAGTGGCAGCTGTGGACCGAGTACCGAGGGATGGCCGCTGCCATAAGGTTGTGGAAAGATTAGTTTCCACGCGCCTAAAAGGCAACATTTCAAGCGCAAGCATTTGAGAAATGTGGGAATTTGGGCTGTGGACTGTGGGTGGTTGGCTGCGTATTTGCGCTTACATTCAAAGGACTGGGGCAGGGACAACTGAACGCTGTGCTGGGATGTGGTTTCTGATGATGGTGGTTGAAAGTGTGCAATGACAGGTGCAGGGCAGGAGGCATCTTTGCCTGCACCATGTCCAGAGGATTGGCGTGCATGCACAACAACTAAACAGGCAGTGGTGTGACCCGCAGACACTGTTTCTGGACCCTGGCGTTTGGTCCAACTAGTCAGGTGCTTAGCTGTCATGTGCCTGAGCATGCTGGTGGTGGTCAGGCTGGTAGTTTTTCTGCCCCTGCTAATGCTGGCACGGCAGAGAGTGCAAATGGCCATTTTGGAGTTAACTGGACAGTTTTTAAAAAAGAGCTAGACTCTGGAAGACCTAACAGTTCGACTGGCAACTTCCCTTGTGTTGGTGTTCAGGGGAGCAGTGGCCCGCCTTGTGTCTGTGGCCACCTCACTGCTGCCACCTCGTCCTCTGTGCTGCTTTTCTTGCTATGCATGTCACCTTGCCAGGTTGGGTCAGTGACTTCATCGTCCACCACCTAGTCTTCCACGTACGCACCCTGGGCCTCCTCCTGACTTTCAGGCTATTGTGTCTCATGATCATCATCTACCTCTTGCGACAGTAATTGCACTATCCCACCATCACCTTCGTGTGACCATGGCTGCTAAAATATTTGGGCATCACAGACTTTAAATGGAGTGTAATATATGGCAAAATGTCACGATTACTACCACAGTAATATCGGTTCAAGTCTGATGACCACGGTTTTAGGTAGTGGCCTTGTAGTATGGTATTGGTCAGCTACCAAGTGTGAATAGGTTGAACAACACACAACTGGAAGATTTTAAATGGAGTGTAATATTTGGCATGATCCCAAAAATGTCACGATTATTACCACAGTAATATCGGATCATGTCTTATGATGGACAAATTTCTCTGCTTCCACAATTTAGCAAAGCAAATAAAATCAAACAAATCTGGCTGTATGCTGCTAACAAGAAAATGGAGCAGAAAAATGGTGTATTATATGGCTGTTCAATCTAATAATCAGGATTAAGAGCAACAAGAATATCAGCCCTGATATCTAGGGCTATGGATAGCAGTAACAGCAGCAGACAGAATGTGCAGTGGACTCTATTCTGCTCTATACACTCTCCACAAAATCTGCTTGCCTAACTACTGCTATCACCAGGATTAATAATATGCATGTGGATTAGTTCTTAGAAGGACTGTTAGTTGATATGTATATTGCTCTGGAATATCTATACCTAACTACAGTGAGGGAAATAAGTATTTGATCCCTTGTTGTTTTGTAAGTTTCTAACATTTTGAACAGTCTATAATTTTAAGGGTAGGTTAATTTTAACATTGAGAGATAGAATATCCAAAAGAAAATCACATTGTATAAATTAGATAAATTTATTTGCATTTTGCAGTGAGAAATAAGTATTTGATCCCCTACAAACCATTATGAGTTCTGGCTCCTACAGACCATTTAGACGCTCCTAATCAACTCGTTATCTGCATTAAAGACAGCTGTCTTACATAGTCACATGTATGAAAGACTCCTGTCCACAGACTCAATTAATCAGTCAGACTCTACCCTCTACAAGGTTACTAGGGCAAGACCAAAGAGCTTTCTAAGGATGTCAGGGACAAGATCATAGACCTGCACAAAGCTGGAATGGGCTAAAAATCCATAAGTAAGACACTGGGTATGAAAGAGACAACTGTTGCAATAGTAAGAAAATGGAAGAAATACAAAATGACTGTCAATCGACATCGATCTGGGGCACCATGCAAAATCTCACCTCGTGGGGTATCCTTGATCATGAGGAAGGTGAAAGATCAGCCTAAAACTACACAGGGGGAACTTGGTAATGATCTCAAGGCATCTGGGACCACAGTCACCAAGAAGACCATTGGTAACATAGTACGCCTTAAAGATTTAAAATCCTGCAGTGCCCACAAGGTCCCCCTGCTCAAGAAGGCACATGTGCAGGCCTGTCTGAAGTTTGCCAATGGACACCTGGATGATTCTGTGAGTTATTGAGAGAAGGTGCTGTGGTCAGATGAGACAAAAATTGAGCTCTTTGGCATTAACTCAACTCGCCGTGTTTGGAGGAAGAAGAAGGATGAGTACAACCCTAAGAACATCATTCCAACCGTGAAGCATGGTGTGGGAAACATTATACTTTGGGGGTGATTTTCTGAAAAGGGTACAAGGTGACTGCACCGTATTGAAGGGAGTATGGATGGGATCATGTATCGCGAGATTTTGGCCAACAACCTCCTTCTCTCAGTAAAAGGATTGAAGATGGGTCATGGCTGGGTCTTCCAGCAAGACAACGACCAAAAGCATACAGCCAAGGCAACAAAGGAGTGGCTCAAAAAGAAGCACAGTAAGGTCATGGAGTGGCCTAGCCAGTCTCCAGACCTTAATCCCATAGAAAACTTATGGAGAGAGATGAAGCTCCGAGTGGCCAAGCAACAGCATCAAAATCTTAATGATTTAGAGATGATCTGCAAAGAGGAGTGGACCAAAATTCCTCCTGACATGTGCACAACCCTCATCATCATTAACTACAAAAAACGTCTGACTGCTGTGCTTGCCAATAAGGATTTTGCCACCAAATATTAAGTGTTGTTTGCCAGAGGGATCAAATACTTATTTCTCACTGCAAAATGCAAAACAAAATTATCTAATTTATACAATGTGATTTTCTTGATTTTTTTTGGATATTCTATCTCTCAATTTTGAAATTAACCTTCCCCTAAAATTATAGACTATTCATGTCTTTGTCAGTGGGCAAACTTATAAAAACAGCAAGGGATCAAATACTTATTTCCCCCACTGTAAATAAACCACCAATTTTTTCCCTTGCTCAGCAGCATTTCTCCCTAGACTGTGACGAGCATAGGGTCACTGGGTTTGACCCGATGACACTGTGTCCAGCCAATCACTGTAATGCTACAACCTGTTACGCTCATGCCCAGGCTGTTTGTCATGAGCGTGGTTAGTTGTCTCACTGGGCCATGAACCGAGGAGTGCCTGGAGGGGCATGACTAGGGGCCTCACAAGATCTGACCCCAGATGCACGGCGTCTTAATCAACTCTGTGGTCCGAGGAGGGATGAGTGATGTGGCCCGGGTGCTACTCCAGGGCAGACCTCGGTCAGACAGATGTTAACCCACACCAGGGTACGCAGGAACGGGCAGGTTCAGCTGGTGTGAAGATAGTAGGCAGGTACTAGCAGGCATGGCTGATATACAGAAGGGAAGGTATTGGCGGGCACAGCTGATATACAGGCAGGTAGGCACTGGTGGGCACCGCTGATATACAGGTGGGAACGCACGGCTGGTATACAGATTGGCGGGCATGGCTGGTATACAGAGCTGCAGGTGCAGATGGGAAGCGGAGCAGAGCAGAGCCGCAGGTGCAGATGGATAGCGGAGCAGAGCAGAGCCGGAGGTGCGGACGGGAAGCAGAGCAGAGCGAAGCCTCAGGTGCAAACAGGAAGGCCGCAGGAGCGGCCAGGCAGGAATGCCGCAGGAGTGGCCAGGTGGGAATACCGCAGGAGCGGTCAGACAAGACAGGGCTTTGTTCACATGGAACAGACAGGTACAGTAAAGCACAAGGGAATGGCAAGTATACAGAGGATAAGTACTGGGACAGGTAAACGGGACAGACAGAACCAGTGTGGCACCCCTGCAGGTCCAGTCACCACAGAGGTACTGCATCTCAGCCAGAGGTGTGGTACCCCACTCTCGGGTAAGGAGGGGAGCACTACCCGGGACCCACACACCCACATCCAACACAACATCACTCCAGGAGGGAAGGGTGAGATTGCTCCTGAGGGAGAGCACAGTCCCTGTCCCTGTCTGGAAGGGGGAACTAGGTAGAGGAGTTGGGTGGAGGACTGAAGTTAGAGGGGCCATGAGAGTGACAGTTTGTGACGTGGGTCACATGACAGGTAGTATAAAAGGAAAGGTAGAAAGATCTACAAAGCCAGCTAGTTAGTCAAAGCAGTTGGTGACAGGAGTCTGTCTCAGGGAGTGAAGAGAGAAGACTGGAGCAGTGAGAGGCTCCAGAGACAGAGAAAGGATCTTAGGGGCACGGGAAGTGCTGAGTCCACCTGTGCGCTCAAGTTCACGCTGACCGTGAAGGGATCAGGTCACAGTAGGGGACCGGCCCCAGACTAGTGGAGGACTACAAGACTCAGCTAGCAAACCAGAGGCTGCTGTATTTCTTAGTGCCATAGCCAAAACCACACACATTCACTGAAAAGGTGGCCATATAGGACCAAGGGGACAGAGAGGACGTCGCCCAACAAGGCCCACAGCCACTGGCTCGGGACACTGTGTGTGAGGCACAGGGCAGGAGTGCGAGAGCCAGCGCAGAGAGACGACCCAGGAAGGCACACAAGAAGGGGGTCCTGATCAAGTGCACCCAAGTTATCCCAGAGTTGGCTGGATCACTTCCCCGGAGGACACAGGACTCGGTGGGCTGTTATAATATGGCTAGCAGTTGTAACCTGGAGCACTGTTAAAACAGTGAGTAAAAACTTGGAAGACTGCACCCGCTGTGTCCTTGACTTAAATGCTGCGTCACCTGCCTTGCACTACACCATCATCTGAAAATACCTATTTAACTGCCCTGAGGCCTAGCTCTGCCCATGGAGAGCTGAACCATACTGCTGCGTCACCAACAGCCCCAGTGGATCTGAACAGCAGCGGCGGCCACATATAGCCGCATACCATGAGTGGAGTCACAAAACTTTATCCCCAAAACTTTATTCCCCTCTTTTCTTTATTTATTGACCTCCCGTGGCCATGGACCAGGTCACGACACCGTGACTATCCTCAAAGAACCAACCGGCCCGGCTACCGAGTACCACACGGCCCCAGGGGGCGCGTCACTAGATTCACACAGGGTACTTAATATGAAGTAGCAGTGGAAACACTCACAAACTGATGTACAGAGATGACAGGTAGGAGGTGAGAAAAGTACTGGAAGAGATACAGGAGGCAAAGGGAAGGATCGGACATAGAGGCAAACAGATGATGGGCTAGGACATACTTCAGGCAGGAACTGACACAGGAACGAGATACAGGTACGAGCCTCGGCATTCAGCTCCCTGCGTGGCGGAAATAGACTGGAATTCAAAGGTACAGGCCTGGGTACTCAGCACCCAGGGTTTCAGAAACAGTCTAGATACAGGACAGACAAAGATACAGGACAAAGATAATGGGGACAGAATAGGACAGCGCGCACTGTTCCTTTAAGACTCAGGAAGTTCCAGCGCCGCCACCCTAAGCCAGCAAACAAGAGACATGCACACAGCCAGTTAAGAGCATAGTGCACAGCCTGGACTGGTAGGTAAGTTGGCGGTCTTGCACGGTTGGAGATGGTAAGCCATGCCAGCAGGCCACCAGGGATGTTACACAACCAACATGGCTGTGACATTTCAGTAAGAGGCAGGAAATCCTGCATGTTTTTTCACTGTCTAAACAGCACCAAACATGCGGGGCGGGGACTCGAGCTCCCACCGAAGCCTCCAGGATGTACTCGCCGAGCATCCCGAACAGTGAGATACTTGGACGAGTACCGAGCAGTAGCCAGCACGCTCTCTCATTACTATCAGTGACATCTCTTTTTACGGTACAATAAACACCGTAAATAAAAAAATCAAATAAACAATTGCATAACTGGATTTTTTTCACCATTTTGCCCAACTTATATTTTTTCATGTTTTTCATCACAGGATATGGTAAACTATTGATGTAATTAAAATCAATGCAGAAAACAAACCCTCAAATGGCTAGTGTACAGAGAAAAATAAAAACATTACATTTTTTGGAAAGTGAAAGAAAAAAAATCGAGAAAAAAAACAAATAATGGCTTCTCATCTGAGGGATTAATATTACACTTAGTTCAGTATATCAAACTTCCTTCCTTTAAAAGCTGCCCTGGTGATCCATATATAATCTACAACTGCTCAGTGTTAGGCTATGTGCCCACGATGCAGAAATGCTCCAGATTTTTTCCTGAGCGTTTCTGCATCTCCCCTGGCAGAAAAAAAGCATGTGGATTGGACATGCGGATGTGAAGCGTTCTTCACATGCATTTCCGCATGCGGGTTGACAAGCGCTTTCCAAGCGATTTTAGCATCACTTGGAAAGTGCTTGTCAACTTGGTCACACTATATAAATCCATTCAAATGGCATGGATTTATATAGTGTGACCCAAGAGAATGTAAAAAAATCAAAAATAAGTCTATACTTACCTTCCGATAGCCCCCGCAGTCTTGCTTCGCTGGGTGCTGACTGCCGGCAGATCGCGGTACACTGCACTGAAGGACCTGCTGACGTCAGCGTCACGTGACCCGTCACATGACTATGACGTCAGCGCAGGTCCTTCAGTCCATCGCGATTTGCCGGCAAGGGAGGACGAGCGCACCGGGGGCCGTCAGAAGGTAAGTATCATATTTATTTTTTATTTTATTCTTTTTTTTACAGTTTCTATGGTACTCGGGTCTGGAGGAGAGTCTCCTCTCCTCTAGACCTGGGTACCATCTGCACATTGGAACACGTGGAATGCGCATCTATAGATCCAGTGACGTGTAATCCTAGCGTTCTAATGCAAGTCAATGGCGGCGAAAACGCAGCACTTCCGCAAAATAATTGGTAGTGCTGCTTTTTTTTCCACAATGATAATCCGCAGCGGAAATTTCCGCAGCATGTGCACAGCACATATGGATTATCATTGGGGAACATGGCAGACCTTCTACCATGCGTTTTTTAAGCATTTCTGCAGCATTTTTGCCGCTGCGGAAATGCTTAAAAAACGTATCGTGGGCACACAGCCTTAGACCAGAAACATGAACAACTCACAGAATCTTCTGCTTGTAATCCTTGAATAAAGAATAACTTTCATAAGCTATTTTATCATTCAGCATGTTTAATTTTATTTCCAAGAGGTAAAATAAATACTATTATAAATAAAATAAGTAGTTTCTATTTTATATATATCGAGCATTTTACAGACTTCACAATCAAATATCACATAGTGTAGAACAGGATCTACGTGATATTAATCAGTTAATGGAAACAGTGTTGGAAATATTACGCATTTGGGACTATGATCTGAGCGATCCAAATCTCATTGAATGTACTATATTTATATTCAAAACCATGAAAATCAGAGGATTTTATCTCCATTTCTTAACACTGAAGATTAAATCCATGATTTTAAAATGTTTGCCATTCAATAAGATTTTTTTTTATTATGCCAGGCTGAAAAATATCCACTAATGTATAGCATTAGACTGGCAATTGTGCAGTGGCAGAGAATTCTAGTAATATTATTTTTTTCTATCTTTTATCAGGTCGTGTAGCCTTTGTTTATTTCTTAAATGAAAGAGAAAACCCCTTAAAGATCGGGCCACTTTTGGCCTTAATGACATAACCCCATTTTTAAATTGTGACATTTGTCACTTATTGTGGTGATAACACTGGAATGCTTCTATATATCCCAGTGACTCTGAGAAAGTTTTTTTGTGACCCATTGTACTTTATAATATAATAGAACATTTAGTTCAATAAGATTTGTACTTATTTTTGACGTTATCAAACTTTGGTGAAAATTTAGAAAATTTAACAATTTTCAAATATTATTTTTTATGCCTTTACAGCAGAAGGTTATAGCCCCCTCCCCCAAAATAGATAATTAATACAATTTATCATATGCGTACTTCAGCATATTTTTTCAGAAATCTTTTATTTTGTTAGGATGTTAGAAGGCTTAAAAGTTTAGCAGCAAATTTTCATTTTTTAAAGAAAACCTACAAATTCTATTTTTCACAGACTTATTCAGATTTGAAGTGACTTTTATTTGAAAACTCCCAAAAGTGATACTATTTTAAAATTTGTACCCCTTAATGTATTCAAATTTCTGTTAGAAAGTTTTCTAATCTATCAGATGCTTTATGGGAATTAACGCAAAGTGGAATAAAAAAATGAAAGTTTATATTTTTTTTATTAACCCCTTTATGACCTTGTCAGTAATAGTATGTAGCTCTGCCCTGGGACTTATGGACCAGCTATGTACTATTAGGCGCGCTGTGATCGTGCCCGCACACAAGCAGTGGGGGTGATCGCCACCGGGTGTGAGCTGATTGTCACAGCTGACACCCGGTGCTATGTGCCAGGAGCGGTCCTGCACCGCTGCTGGCACATTAACCCCCGAAATACTGCGATCAAAGTTGATCACAGCATTGCAGGGGCAAGGGGAGGTAAGCACCTGTACTTACCTCCTCTGCCGGTGTTCCCAGATGCTCCTTGTGGCAGCTCCCTGATGTTGTCATGATGACCGGATGTCGTCATGACAACATCCGGGTCACCAGACAGCAGGAAGTTACTTTGGTCATGCAAAGTGCATGATCAAAGTAACTTCTCTCTGTGCATCGCTGACAAGCTGCATAGCATAAGGAGCTGCTGCTCTCTATGCTATACAACCGGTCAGGCTACAAAAAGTGAAAGTCCCATAGTGGGATATAGTTTAAAAATAAAATAAAAGTGCCAGAAAGTGAAAAAAAGAAAAAAAAATGGTACAAATATAAAAAAAATTAAAAAAACAATCCCCAAAAAATAAAAATATATTGCACCCATAATATTTATTTATTATGAAAAAAAAATAATTAAACCAATAAAAGTACACATATTTGCTATTGAAGCATCCGGAACAATCTGACCTATAAAACTGTCTCACTAGTTCACCCTTTTAGTGAACACAGTAAAAAATATAAATAAAAAACGAAGCAAAAAGCAATGCTTCATCATCATACCGCCAAACAAAAAATGGAATACCACGCGATCAAGAAGACGAATGTAAATAAAAATGGTACCGCTGAAAACTTCATCTTGTTCCACAGAAAACAAGCCACCATACAGCTCCATCATCCGAAAAATAAAAAGGTATAGCTCTCATAATAAAGCGATACAAAAAAATATTATTTTTTTAAATGTTTTTTATTGTGTGAAAGCGCCAAAACATAAAAAAATTCTAAATGTGGTACCGCTGTGAATGTACTGACTCTAAGAATAAAGTTGCCTTATCAATTTTACCACATGCAGAGCAGCATAAAAAAAAACATTTCCTGAATTGTTAGTTTTTGTTTATTCTGCCTCCCAAAAATAGGAATAGAAAGCAATCAGAAAATGTCACGTGTCCAAAAATGGTACCAATAAAAATGTCAACTTGTTCCGCAGAAAACAAGCTGTCATATGAATCTGTCGGCCGAAATATGGAAAAATTATAGCTCTCAAAATATGGCGAAGCAAAAACTAGTCTTTGCAAAAAAAAGCGTCTTTTAGTGTATGACAGCTGTCAATCATAAAAAAACTATATGAATCAGGTATCATCGTAATCGCACTGACTCAAAGAATAAAGTTATCTAATCAATTATACTGCACAAGGAATGGAGTATAAAATAAACTCTAGGGTTAGGTTTGTGCTAGGATTAGGGATGTGCTAGGGTTAGGTTTGTGCTAGGGTTAGGGTTGTGCTAGGGTTAGGGTTAGGGTTGTGCTAGGGTTAGGGTTGTGCTAGGGGTAGGGTTGGGATTTTTTCAAACGTAAAGAACAAAAATGACAACAATATGGCGACCAGTGGGGAGCCATGCTCGAGTCTCGGCCCCATATACATCGAGGCTAAAAATGGTTGCATGGATTGCCTACCATGCACGAGTGATCCCCGCATGTTTTTGTTTTGGGTGTCTAATAACCGTGAAACATATGAGGCGGGGATTCGAGCATGTCACTCGAGCACCAACGATACTTGATACATACCCGAGTACCCGATGCAAACTCAAGTAGCGAGCACTTGCGCTCAAGACTAATGACAACTTATTCAATATGATGACCTAATGTTATCAAATTCTGTGTCGTACCTCTGGGCTCAAAATGTTCACTATACCCCTTGATAAAATCCTTGAGGGGTCTAGTTTCCAAAATGAGGTCACTTGTTGGGGATTTCCACTATTTCGGCGCTTCAGGGGCTCTCCAAATGCGACATGTTGTCCGCTCTTAATTCCAGCCAATTTTGCGTTCAAAAAGTCACGCAGTGCTCCTTCACTTCTGAACCCTGCTGTGCACCAAAACAGTGTATTTTCCCCACATATGGAGTATTCGCGTACTCAGGAGAAATGGCACAAAACTTTTTAAGGTCCATTTTCTCCTCTTAAAATTGTGAAATAAAAAATTGGGGGCTAAAACATCATTTTTGTGGAAAAAGTTTGATTTTTTTATTTTCAGACTCCATGTTATAAACTTATGTGAAGCACCTTATGGTTCAAGGTGCTCACCACACATCTAGATAAGTTCCCTGAGGGGTCTAGTTTCCAAAATGGTGTCACTTGTGGGGGGTTTCCACTGTTTAGGCACATCAGGGGCTCTCCAAACGCAACATGGCGTCCGCTAATTATTCAAGCAAATTTTACATTCAAAAAGTCAAATGGCGCTCCTTCCCTTCCGAACCCTGCCGTGTGCCCAAACAGTGGTTTTCTCCCACATATGGGGAATCGGCTTACTCAGAAGAAATTGCACAACAAATGGCATGGTGCAATTTCTCCTGTTACCCTTATGAAAATGCAAAATTGGGGGATGAGAAACATTTTTGTGGGAAAAATGTGAAAATTTTATTTTTACGGCTCAATGTTATAAACTTCTGTGAAGCACCTGGGGGTTCAAGGTGCTCAACACACATCTAGATAAGTTGCCTGAGGGGTCTAGTTTCCGAAATGGTGTCACTTGTGGGGGGTTTCTGCTGTTTAGGCACATCAGGGGCTCCCCAAACGCAACATGGCATCCGCTAATTACGTATTTATTCAAGTAAATTTTACATTCAAAAAGTCAAATGGCGCTCCTTTCCTTCCGAACCCTGCCGTGCACCCAAATAGTGGTTTTCCCCCACATATTGGGTATCAGCCTGCTCAGGGATTCATTTTTCTCTGTTACCATTGGTCTAAAGTTTTGTGAAAAAAATAAATGTTCATTTTTTTCTTCCACATTACAAAATTCATGTGAAGCACATGAAGGGTTAATAAACTTCTTGAAAGTGGTTTTGAGCACCTTGAGGGGTGCAATTTTCAGAATGGTGTCACTTTTGGGTATTTTTTGTCATAAAGGCCCTTCAAAGTCACTTCAAATGTGATGTAGTCCCTAAAAAAATGATTGTGTAAATTTTGCTGGAAAAGTGAGAAACTGCTGGTCAAATTTTAACCCTTATAATTTCCTAACAAAAAAAATATATTTTTCCAAAATTGTGCTGATGTAAAGTAGACATGTGGGAAATGTTATTTATTAACTATTTTGTGTGACATATCTCTCTGATTTAAGGGCATGAAAATTCAAACTTTGAAAATTGAGAAATTTTCTAAATTTTCGCCAAATTTTCATTTTTTTTCACAAATAAACGCAAGTCATATCAAAGAAATTTTACCACTATCATGAAGTACAAGAAGTTATTACCTCAAAGTGACAGTGGTCAGAATTGTAATAATTGGCCTGGTCATTAACATACAAACCACATTGGGAGGTAAAGGGGTTAAAATTTGTTTTTAGCTCTATTTTTTTAATTTTCACATATGGTAATAAGAGAAAATTAACCCAACAATTTATTATGCAATTTCTTACAAATACCCTTATATATTGTCAAAAAATACTGTTTTTCAAACTGCAAGACTTACAAAAGGAGGAGCACCATTTGATTTTTTGGATAGAAATTTTGGCTGGAATAAATTACAGATGCTTTGTTGAATTTGCAAAGCCCCTGATGTGCAAAAATAACACCCTCCCCCCCACACACAAATAAACAAATTTAGGAAGCTATACCCCCAAAAAAATCATATAGGGGTGTAGTGACCGTTTTATGAATTCACAGATGCTTCATAAAATTTATTACATTAGAACATTGAGTCCAAAAAAATAATTTTTTCAAGGGGTAAAAGAAGAATATAAACCATCAGTTTGTTATGAAATGTCTCCTGAACACAATGATACCCCTATAAGTGGCTGTATACTATTATACTGTACTATTATACTGTACTGTATATTATATACTGTACTATTTGGTCTTACGGCATGGCTTGGATTGGAATGAATGCTATCTGACTTTTGGTGTGCAATTTTGACTGGAAAGCCAGTTTCTGGATCATTTTGCAACCTAACCAAATTCACTTTCTATTCTGTAGCAGTTCACTGCCATCATTGGGAGCATTATCTATGAGCAGAAACGTGTTGTGTGTGATCTTTTTTAGGATCCCCGTCTCCCACCCCTTTTTTGTATACCCATGTCCCTTATGTGTATTCGCGGTTTTATGATTTTTTAATAAACCTACGAGTATTAATCCCTTGTGGAATATCCTCCATGTGATTGCACCATATTTGGAAGATTCAACAATTTTTGGTTACTCTTTCTTCCATGGGAGCGCCTCAAGAATCCATTTTACTCCCATCATTGGGGACTTTAACATCACTATTGATTACCCCCTCTCCTGATCTGCCACTCATCTTCTATCTCTAAACTCCTCTTTAGGTCTTTGACAGCTTACTAACTACTACACATGGGGATGGGAATAAACTGGACCTAGTCTCCTTTGCTGACTTAGAAAAATCATAGACTAACTCTAGCTTGCAAGCAGGGGCCTTATACCTCTTGGTATCTGTTGAATTATGTGTTTACTCTGTTACATCTTTATTGTCTGTATACGTACCCTCTGTAATGTAAAGTGCTGCGTAATATGTTACTAATATGTGCTAAAGAAATAAAAAAAATATTACTATTATTATTAATAATTTGTTGTCATAATTGACCTAATTTTCTTTCCTTTCATGTTCTGATATAGCTTTGATACATTATAATAACACACTGGAAAATTCCATTGATTAAGCTGCATCTCCAACATGCAGAACACCCAGGCACAGATCATAACAACCCTGGCACATGCTGCAAACATGTTTTCTACAGTGGCGCTTTAGATAACTTCATCCATTATAAGTTTATGCTTAAAGCATATAACTCCACCCTTCACCTTGTCAAACAAGCCTACTTTAGGACCGTCATCACTTCACTATCCAACAGTCCAAAATAAATCTTTGACAATTTTCACTCTGTTATCAGATTTAAACTGCATGCTCCAACCATTCCAGCACTGTCAATCTGGTCATTTGTTTCAAAGAAAAGATATACCATTTCCAAAAGGATATTTTCTTCCAACTCCCTAAATGCATGGATCTGCTTCCCTCCTGCATTTCAAGTTTACTTTTCTGTCTGTCAACCAGTCAACTAAGAAGTTGCAAAGCACCTCGCTTTTTTTCGACTTTCTGCATGTACCAATCACTGTATTCCCTCTCACCTCCTCCAGCATCTCTCCCCAGCTGTTACTACCCACCTAACTAAAATGTTTAACTTCTCTATTTTACCCAGTATCTTTCCCTTCTCCAAACACACTGTCTTAACCCTTGTATTAGCAAATCAAACCTCGACCAGAACTACTTTAGCTACAGACCTGTCCTAATCTCCCCTTCATCTCTTTTCCTGGAACATTAGGTTTACCCTCATCTAGTCTACTATCTTTCAGAAAGCCCTCTTTTTATCCTTTACAATCTGGTTTCAGCTCTTGCCGAAGTCTCAAATGATTTACTATTAGCTAAATTTAATGATCACATTTAATGATCACTACACCCTTCTAATTCTCCTGGAACTCTCTCCAACATTTCTCTCTTTGGATCACCAACTCTTCCTGTATATGCTCTGCTCTCTCAGTATCAAGAATATCTCTTCCTCTTGGTTCTCTTTTTACCTCTCTGACTACTTATTCAGTTTATCATTTGATGGCTCTTCTTCCACTCCTTTTCTCTTAATGTTGGGGTTCCTCAAAGTTCAGTTCTAAGTCCCCTTCTCTTCTTTCTATACAGCACTCCTATTGGACAAACCAATAGATTTGGCTTTCAGTACTATTTCTAGGATGATGACATCCAATTATATACATATTTTTCTGACATCGCCCCCACAATAATACAAAATACAAGTTATAGTGTATCCAAAACTGAACTTCTTGTGTTACCTCGCTCTACTAACCTACCTAAACCTGATATTACCATTTCCAGGTGTTTCTACAAAGCAGAATGCTAGCTTTCTTGATGTTTATTTTGACATATCTTTCCCTCACTCCCAATATCAAAACAACTTCATGATCAAGTCACCTTGCACCACAAAAAAAAATCTCAAGAATCCCACATTTTCTTTCCTTTGAAATTGCACAAAACTTTTCTGTTGCTGATTTATTCTCGTATGGATTATTGCAACACTCTACTATCTTGTCTCCTTCTTACTAAATTATTTTCTCTCCAATTAGGAATGCAGCAGCCATGGTCATATTTCTGTCCAATCACTATACTGATGTCTCAACTCTGTGACATTCAATTGCTCGGTTTGCCCATCTGCTGCAGATTATAATATAAACTTATCACTTTCACCCACAATTCTCTCCTCCTTTATTCTGTCTACTAACCTATTTGTAGTTGTATTCTATCTCGAGTCACACAAAGCCATTTCAGTAAGTTAATTATGTCCATTATTTTTTTCCTCTATTTTTTAAATCAGTGAATACTTAGTATTGCGATTCATGACAAGTTTCTTCAAAGTGAATTAATTTTGGGAGGAAACATGTGGTATATTTGAATTTCATAGTATCCACTTATTCCTAATACCAAGGATATAGGGTCTATAATATTAAAGTGGGGGAAAAAGACTTTTAAACTCAAATTAATAGTTTACAAATTAAATCCAAATTGTTGGTTTACACACACTACACTGCAAGAAGATATACAGTAAATTCAAACATGTAGCATCATTGACATTTAAAATGGGAATTCTGATAACATGGTTTATGTGGAGGTAGAAATGTCACACCGCATTTACATAACTACACTTCTATTCTATACAATTAGTCATAAGGGAAGGGTGAAGGAGAGGGAAAAAGTTGTGAATAAAAATTAACTTTTATTGATTATATAAAATCTTTATAAAATGTGAACTGAACCATGCATCCTGTAAGGATGTATATAGGGTCACTGCTAAATGTATATACGTTGAATAGCTGTGACCCTGTAGATCCTGAAATATGTAGGACAGCAAATAGAATTGTATGGTTCCACAACCAATGGAAGAAGATATACAGTAAATTCAAACATGTAGCATCATTGACATTTAAAATGGGAATTCTGATAACATGGTTTATGTGGAGGTAGAAATGTCACACCGCATTGCTGTTGTGAATGAATTTACATAACTACACTTCTATTCTATACAATTATAGCACAGAAAATAGCTCTTACGGGACAATAATCCAATGGCAACATACTAAACAAGAATGACAATCTGCAAGATAATGGATATAAAAGAATTAACAATAATGGTTTTGCATATTACCCACATTTAAAAATTTGATGCATATTTCTTATTTCAATGACACTGAAAATTCTTGTTAACACGAGGCAACAGTAATAAAAAAGAACATATTTCAAGAAAGGCTCACCTCATACAGTTTTTCATTCATCTAACATCGACAATTAATCATTTCTTTTCTATGAAACCAAGATTGCCTAAAATAGGCCAGTGCACGTAGATGCAGTCTCGTACTGTATTTTTTGCACTGGTTATTTTTTTTTAATGAGTTACGAAAAATTCAAACTCCACATATCTGCCCTACTTTCTTAAACTCTGTTCACATGATGAATGAAAATAATGATTCCATGCCATGAAAATAATGGTGGATCCATTTGTAAACAGATGCTTATAAATTATGATAGATCTTTATGACCTACATTGGTCATTGAGCTTTCCGCCGCGGTTCCATTATTTTTAGAGCAATAATAGCACTGCAGAATACTCTTTTTATTTAAAAGACTGATTTAATGCTTAAAAGAGTTTTATTGCAGTGAGTTGCCTAAGTATTCCCCTAAACTAGATAAAAGTATTTAGAAACTACTGTCCCTCTGTCATGACTCAAACCTAGTGATTCCTGTGCACCAGGCAGCCTCTTTCCATTGAGCTTTTCATCTCTCTGGACACCTCATTGCTGATTCAGATACCAGTACCTGTGTTGTTCCTGATTAGCTCCACCCTGTGATTTTCTGATTGGACACCCTATTTAAGCTTGGCCTTGCACTTCCTTCCTTGTGAGATTATGAAGCTTCCCACCTTTAGTTAAGCATTCTCACTCAACCTGCTGCTACTTCATACTTGACCATGCTAATTGCTGCTACTCCATACTATACTGCTGTTTGCGGTGTATCTACATCTGGCTTCCCACTGACAATGCTACAAGTCGCTGCAAGCCCAAACCAAACTTGGATCATTACTAGGGATGAGCGAACGTGCTTGCCACTGCTCGATACTCACCGGAGCACCACTGTGCTCAACAAGCTCGGCGAGTATTTCCGGGTAGCTCGGGCGGGAACTTGGGTCCCCTTTCTGCATGTTTGGTGCTCTTTAGAGAGCCAATGATCATGCAGGGATTGCCTGCCATGCACTGTATTGCCGTAGCCATGTTGATTGTGGGCATTATAGTTATTGGCTGGCAGTACAGCATCATCAGGTCTGTATAAGACCTGGCACAGCTATGCTCGTCACAGTCTACCCTGGAATCAGGCAGAGTAGGGAGAGGTGCTGCTGCATCAGGGAGAGATTTAATTCTTCATAGTTAGTATAGGTATTCCACAACATATATATATATATATATATATATATATATATATATATACAGTGCAGACCAAAAGTTTGGACACACCATCTCATTTAAAGATTTTTCTGTATTTTCATGACTGTGAAAATTGTACATTCACACGGAAGGCATCAAAAGTATAAATTAACACATGTGGAATTATATACTTAACAAAAAAGTGTGAAACAACTGAAAATATGTCTTATATTCTAGGTTCTTCAAAGTAGACACCTTTTGCTTTGATGACTGCTTTGCACACTCTTGGCATTCTCTTGATGAGCTTCAAGAGGTAGTCACCGGAAATAGTTTTCACTTCACAGGTGTGCCCTGTCAGGTTTAATAAGTGGGATTTCTTGCCTTATAAATGGGGTTGGGACGATCAGTTGTGTTGTGCAGTAGTCTAGTGGATACACAGCTGATAGTCCTACTGAATAGACTGTTAGAATTTGTATTATAGCAAGAAAAAAGCAGCTAAGTAAAGAAAAACGAGGGGCCATCATTACTTTAAGAAATGAAGGTCAGTCAGTGCGAAAAATTGGGAAAACTTTGAAAGTGTCCCCAAGTGCAGTTGCAAAGACCATCATCCGCTACAAAGAAACTGGCTCACATGAGGACCGCCCAAGGAAAGGAAGACCAAGAGTCACCTCTGCTTCTGAGGATAAGTTTATCCGAGTCACCAGCCTCAGATATCGCAGGTTAACAGCAGCTCAGATTAGAGACCAGGTCAATGCCACACAGAGTTCTAGCAGCAGACACATCTCTTCAACAACTGCTAAGAGGAGACTTTGTGCAGCAGGCCTTCATGGTAAAATAGCTGCTAGGAAACCACTGCTAAGGACAGGCAACAAGCGGAAGAGACTTGTTTGGGCTAAAGAACAAAAGGAATGGCCATTAGACCAGTGGAAATCGGTGCTTTGGTCTGATGAGTCCAAATTTGAGATCTTTGGTTCCAACCACCGTGTCTTTGTGCGACGCAGAAAAGGTGAACGGATGGACTCTACATGCCTGGTTCCCACTGTGAAGCATGGAGGAGGAGGTGTGATGGTGGGGGTGCTTTGCTGGTGACACTGTTGGGAATTTATTCAAAATTGAAGGCATACTGAACCAGCATGGCTACCACAGCATCTTGCAGCAGCATGCTATTCCATCCGGTTTGTGTTTAGTTGGACCATCATTTATTTTTCAACAGGATAATGACCCCAAACACACCTCCAGGCTGTGTAAGGGCTATTTGACCAAGGAGGAGAGTGATTGGGTACTACGCCAGATAACCTGGCCTCCAAAGTCACCTGACCTGAACCCAATCGAGATGGTTTGGGGTGAGCTGGACCGCAGAGTGATGGCAAAAGGGTCAACAAGTGCTAATCATCTCTGAGAACTCCTTCAAGATTGTTGGAAGACCATTTCCGGTGACTACCTGTTGAAGCTCATCAAGAGAATGCCAAGAATGTGCAAAGCAGTCATCAAAGCAAAAGGTGGCTACTTTGAAGAACCTAGAATATAAGACATATTTTCAGTTGTTTCACACTTTTTTCTTAAGTATATAATTACACATTTGTTAATTCAAAGTTTTGATGCCTTCAGTGTGAATGTACAATTTTCATAGTCATGAAAATACAGAAAAACCTTGAAATGAGAAGGTGTGTCCAAACTTTTGGTCTGTACTGTATATCTCCAAATGAACTACCAGTCCTTCTGAGGACTAATCCAGCTGCATAAATTCAGTGGTGACAGCAAGAGTTATGCAGTCAGGCAGGGTATGTGTCAGACTGTAGTGCATGATACTGCACAAGAGGGTCCATTGAACGTCCTGTTAGTATACAGTACAGACCAAAAGTTTGGACACACCTTCTCATTTAAAGATTTTTATGTATTTTCATGACTTTGAATATTGTACATTGTACATTCACACTGAAGGCATCAAAACTATGAATTAACACACGTAGAATTATATACTTAACAAAAAAGTGTGAAACAACTGAAAATATGTCTTATATTCTAGGTTCTTCAAAGTAGACACCTTTTGCTTTGATGACTGCTCTGCACACTCTTGGCATTCTTTGATGAGCTTCAAGAGGTAGTCACCGGAAATGGTTTTCACTTCACAGGTGTGCCCTGTCAGGTTTAATAAGTGGTATTTCATGCCTTATAAATGGGGTTGGGACCATCAGTTGTGTTGTGCAGAAGTCTGATGGATACACAGCTGATAGTCCTACTGAATAGACTGTTAGAATTTGTATTATGGCAAAAAAAAAGCAGCTAAGTAAAGAAAAATGAGTGGCCATCATTACTTTATGAAATGAAGGTCAGTCAGTCCGAAAATTTGGGAAAACTTTGAAAGTGTCCCCAATTGCAGTTGCAAAAACCATCAAGCGCTGCAAAGAAACTGGCTCACATGAGGACCGCCCAAGGAAAGAAAGACCAAGAGTCACCTCTGCTTCTGAGGATAAGTTTATCCGAGTCACCAGCCTCAGAAATCGCAGGTTAACAGCAGCTCAGATTAGAGACCAGGTCAATGCCACACAGAGTTCTAGCAGCAGACACATCTCTACAACAACTGTTAATAGGAGACTTTGTGCAGCAGGCCTTCATGGTAAAATAGCTGCTAGGAAACCACTGCTAAGGACAGGCAACAAGCAGAAGAGATTTGTTTGGGCTAAAGAACACAAGGAATGGACATTAGACCAGTGGAAATCTGTGCTTTGGTCTAATGAGTTCAAATTTGAGATCTTTGGTACCAACCACCGTGTCTCTGTACAACCCAGAAAAGGTGAACGAATGGACTCTACATGCCTGGTTCCCACCGTGAAGCATGGAGGAGGAGGTGTGATGGTGTGGGGGTGCTTTGCTGGTGACACTGTTGGGGCTTTATTCAAAATTGAATGCATACTGAACCAGCATGGCTACCACAGCATCTTGCAGCGGCATGCTATTCCATTCGGTTTGCGTTTAGTTGGACCATCATTTATTTTTCAACAGGACAATGACCCCAAACACACCTCCAGGCTGTGTAAGGCCTATTTGACCAAGAAGGAGAGTGATGGGGTGCTACGCCACATGACCTGGCCTCCACAGTCACCAAACCTGAACCCAATCGAGATGGTTTGGGGTGAGCTGGACCGCAGAGTGAAAGCAAAAGGGCCATCAAGTGCTAAGCATCTCTGGGAACTCCTTCAAGATTGTTGGAAGACCGTTTCCGGTAACTGCCTCTTGAAGCTCATCAAGAGAATGCCAAGAGTGTGCAAAGCAGTCATCAAAGCAAAAGGTGGCTACTTTGAAGAACCTAGAATATAAGACATATTTTCAGTTGTTTCACACTTTTTTGTTAAGTATATAATTCCACATGTGTTAATTCATAGTTTTGATGCCTTCAGTGTGAATGTACAATTTTCATAGTCATGAAAATACAGAAAAATCTTTAAATGAGAAGGTGTGTCCAAACTTTTGGTCTGTACTGTATATATATATACAGTATATGTATATGTATATGTATATATATATATATTTATATATATATATCTGAACTAACAGTCTTCCTGAGGACTAATACAGCTGCATATAATCAGTGACCCCACCTGATGAAGACGGCTTAGACCGTTGAAACGCATTGTGGCAGTGGTATTGGAGGAAGAATAAAAGTCGGTTGACATCTATTAAATTGTCCAGTATTCCTTTGGCGCTCCCTGAGACTGCTGCACCATTGTTTACTTGTGATATATCTCCATACGGAGCCAAAGCGGCAGGAGCAGCTGGGCATATTTGGATGTGTGAGGACCTGTGGTTATCCAACCACCGGGTTAAACTACTGAGGACCTGCGGTGACGTGGTATCTGGTCCAGCAGGATCGTGTGACCACTTGAGGAGCACGGAGTTGCGAGGCAAACACCGACAGGCCGGTACTACAAATAGAGGCGACCCGGAGCCTCATTAATCACACGCTTAATCTTGGTTGTGTAGACGTACACAACCATCACAGGTGAGTGTACTGGCACTTTTTAAATTATTTAAATAGCCCTGTGAGTCTACACATGCGCCCTTTCTTTTCTTTTCGCATATAATCAGTGCTAGGCAGGCAGGCAGCGTATGTGGCAGACTGCAGTGTATGATACAGCACAATAGGGTCCATTGAACACCCTGCCTGCTGCGGCTGTAATAATTACAGATGTTTGTAAACATAGCCCCAGATAACAGGGGCAAGGGCAAATTTTTCACTTTATCTTAATGCTGGTTATTTGCTTAAAAAGCAATCCAGAGTACACCATTTTTCTGCTCCATTTGCTTGTTCTCACTGCAGAATAAAGCCAGATCTGTTCCATATTTCAGCGATAAAAATCCAGAAATTTGAACTGAACGTGGAAAATATTGGCATCCTTTTCCAATCTGTTGCAATGTGTCGGTCAAGCTATTCACTCTAGGTGTCTGTGAAGAATAGTATTAGTAAATTACATGCCTGCTATTTAAAACCGTGGTTCTCTGTCAGACATATCCCCCATATGACTGTTCCAAAATCTGACATTTCTTCCATTTTGATTTTGTTGCAGTGTGTCGGTCAAGTTATTCACACTAGGTCTCTGTGTAGAATATTATCAGTAAATTACAGGCCTACTATTTAATACCATGGTTCTCTGTCAGACGTATCACATATAACTGCAGTTCAAATCCAGCCATTTGTAGTGAACGTGGAAAATATTGTCCTCCATTTATAGATTGTAGCAGTGTGTCAGTGTAGACCATTTCACAGCTCCAATTGCTTGTTCACAGAAAACAGCCAGATTGTTTTTGTTTTATTCATATTACTTTATTGCGGAAGCAGAAGAACTTTTTTCAATGATCAGACGCATGTGATCCATATGACTGCCGTAATAATGCAGAAATTTTGTGGAGAGTACCAAATATTTCACTCTTTTTAAAGTCAGCCACCTGTGTTTTGTTGAAGCAATTGACACTTGGTCACTGACAAATACCATTCTATTAGGCAACTGCCTGAAACCGTGGCCATCAGACGTTATCCCATATGACTTCCCTAATAACCAGTTAATGTAACCTCAATGTAATCACATTGTTCAGCTCCTTCACCTCCTCCTCAAGTTCGGCCTCCATCTCCAAAATGACCACATCAGTCACAAGCTGGAAGCACTGCAGCACTGCCTTGGCCAAGCGGCAATAGGCTGTGCTGAAGATAATATGCCTAATGCTTAGGTGAAAAACCGCCCACCACTGCAGAGTTTTGAAAGCTATAAAACAGCAGCCTGATCTGTGGCTCTCACCGCTGAACATACAGCCAGGCATGGTCATGTGTGACAATGGGCGGAACCTGGTGGCGGAGAAATGACAGCCAGAGTAGATACGGTTTCCCTATATGACAGTCCTTTCATTGAGCTAAAAAATATGGCTGTGAATATGGCTGTGGTGAAATACAACGCTCACCGAGAAGCAGTGTCAGTGAAAAACATTGGGCCACCAGAGAATTTGATTTTTAGGGCCCACCTTTCTCCCCCGCTCAAGAGCCCCATAGCAGCTGGAAAGTTTGCGCTATCATGAACTCTCCTGATGGAGAAGCCACGGCCCACCCGAGGTTTCTCTGGTGGGCCCGTAAAATCCTGCAGCCCTGGCTAACAAAAGTGTGTAGGAAGGTTCCTGGACACTCTATGGCTGCTTTTTTTTTTACTGTGGACTGGCTCAAGCAATCTATAAGTTTGCAATCTATGATCCATTCATTGGCTCCCCATTGGCCAGAGGCTTCAGTTCAAAATTGTAACCATGACAATCAAAGCCATCCGCAATCTATCTTCTACATATATCTGTGAACTAGTCTCCCAGTACATACCAGCACACAATCTCCGATCCTCACAAGATCACCTTCTCTACTCCCGCCTTCTCTCCTCTTCCCACAATCGCATACAAAATTTTTCCTGTGCATCCCTTCTACTCTTGAACTGTGTACCCCAAAATATCAGACTCTCGCCTACTGTTGAAACCTTTAAAAGGAAACTGAAGACCCACCTCTTCCGACAAGCCTACAACTTGCAGTAACCCTCACTCCACCATACCGCTGCATGACCAGCTGTACCCTCACCTACTGTATTCTCACCCATCCCTTATAGATTGTTTGTGCGCCCTCACGGGCAGGGTCCTCTCTGCTATTGTACCAGTCAGTGACTTCTTTTCACATGTAAAGCGCAATGGAATAAATGGCACTATAATAATGAATAATAATAATTATACTACTTGTACTCTGGCTCAATTTATGGCACTTTCCTGGTGACTGCCCCTAAATTGATGGGTTTTGGCAGCTTTTGGTCCCGTTTGAAGGTGTTGTGTATACTTTTGGTTTTGGCACCCATTAAATCCAATGGCGTTTGGCAATGTTCAGTGAATATTCGACAATTACATTGGCGAATATTGCAATAACAGCGATTGTTGTCCGAAACGAATATTGAAATATTTGTTTGTCTCTAATCAGAAGCACCCTTAAAAAAATTATATGGGTGATGTATCACGGTCTCCCTGGTGATATGGTGATGGAGGATGAAGAGAAGGAGGAGGGCAACATAAAATAGAACAATTCCTGAAGGGTATACCCCTGCCTGGGTGTGAAGGGGTGCATGGGATTAGATCCTCAAAAAAATAACCACTTGATTTGAGTTTATGTTTTATGTTATCATCTGTTGGTGTTGATAAATCTGGCCCAATTCAGCCCTTGTTAATTTTTATAAGACTCAGCCTGTCAGCATTTTCAGTTGACAAACGGATGTGCCTATGAGTTTTATCAGTTATAATACCACCGGTGGCGCTAAAAACTATCTATGACGAAACGCTAGCGGCCAGGACCTCCAAGGCGTAGAAAGACAGTTCATGCCACGTGTCCAGCTTGCATCTTCCAAAACTTTTCCCTCCTTGTCAGAGTATCAGGGCCTGGGCGCTGGGAGGGTCTGAGAAAACTGTCCCAGACCTTTGACAGCGTTCTCCTGCCTCTGCCGCATCTGGTTTGTGTCTTCCTTGCTTGTACTCATTGGTTGTCCAATGAACTCTCTGACTGTGACCTCTGCCACCAGCGTTATCAGATGGGAATTTTTTTTTTGTTATAATTCTTCAACAACAGCCTGAACTTAATATCTCCCAAAATGAACTCCTTTGGTTTCTTCCCTCTACCAATCTACCTATACCTGACTTTACAATTTCCTTTATGTGCTGCCACCATAACTACCACTCAGCACGCCTTCTATCTATCTTGGAGTCATATTTGACACACAGCTTTCCTTTATTCAACTCACTCGCTCATATCACCTGTACCTTAAGAACATCTCCAGAAGTTGACCTTTTCTCACCTTTGATACTGCAAAAACTCTTACTGTCACTCTTATTCAATAGTGCAACTCTCTTCTAATTGGTCTCCCTCTAAACAAACTGTCTCCTCTCCAATCGCTTCTGAATGCAGCAGCCAGGGTTGTATTTCAATGAGGCCGCTTCACCGACGCCTCTACCCTGTGACAGTCATTGCACAGGTTAGGTTAAACAATCACTACAGAATGCAATACAAACTCATCTCTCTCACCCACTAAGCTGTCCACAGTTCTACACTGGCCTGTATCTCTTCCCTTATTTCTGTGTATCACCCCTCCTGTGCCCTCCATTCTGCAACAGATGTAAGACAGATATCCTCCTTAATCATAAACTCACGTCTCCGTCTCCAAGAATTCTCTAATGCCGTGCCAGTTGTCTGTAATGTCAAAAATGCGTACAATGCGATGGTCACGGTAAAGGCAGGGGAACATAAAGTCGGCCTTGTGTGCCAGACTGCCAACAGCCAAGACTTCTCTGTTCTCACCAAGAGTATTACTATCTATTTTCTCTTCCTCCTCCTCCTCATTATCACCCAATCTGTGCTGAGATGAGGCTGGGCTGGGTAGCATCATCCTGTACAGTTCCTTGCTCCGCCTGCAATGACTCCTGTTTAATTATGAGCAGCCAGCATTTCAGTAGACAGAGTAGTGGGATGGTGAAGCTAATTATCGCATCATCGCCGCTCACCATCTTGGTGGAGTCCTCAAAGTTTTAGAGGAGGGCACAGATGTCAGACCTCCATGCACACTCATCAGCTCTTATGTGCGGAGGCTGACCTTTATGTCAACGGACATGTTGAAACTGGTACTCAACAAATGCTCTCTGCTGCTCAAAATCATTCCAAACATCTGCAACGTTGATTTCCAACGCATAGTCACATTGCACATCAGTCGGTGAGCTGGAAGCTGCAAATGCTTCTGGAGCTCTGCCAGGGCGCCGGAAGCTGTAGCTGACTTTCTGAAATGGGCACACAGGCGGCATACTTTCACAAGTAGCTCTGGCAGATACATGTAGATTTTGAGAAACTGCAAAACCACTAAGTTGAGCACATGGACCAGGCATGATACATGTGCGAGCTTGCCTAGCTTCAGAGCTGACACCAGGTTCTCTGGTACAGCTTTCAAAAACTTTACAATGGTGTGCAGTTTGTCAGATAAGCATACAATCCTGCTTATTTTTATTGCCACACACAAAGTTGAAGTAAATAATCTGGAATATGTCCTGAAAAAATGAATCAAGTGATGGAGATGGAGGCTGAAGAGTAGGAGGGGGTGGTGCAGGAGCTGTAGAATGTCCTAGGGCCCCCAATCCTATCCGTTGGGAGGACGTGTTCCATCCCAGGGTCCCACTGGGTCCTGGCTTCCACAATATTAACCCAGTGGAATGCGTCAGTGAGATGAACCATCCCTGGCCACAGTCACTTGTCCACGTGTTTGTGGTTAGGCGGTCTTTCTCACTTAAGTGCACTGGGAAGGGCACGGGTAATGTTCTGGGACTCGTGCTTGTGGAAGGCGGAGACAATACCAGGAGAAATAGTGGCGGCTGGGGACCGAGTAAGGACATCTGGCTGCCGTCATGAGGTTTTGGAAAGCTCCCACACCACGAGCCTAAAAGGCAACATTTCAAGTGCAAGCAGTCCAGAAATGTGGCAATTTAGTATTGCAGCCTGTGGGTGGGTGGATGGCTGCATACTTGCGCTTGCATTCCAAGTAACAGAAAACTAAGCAGATGGTATCCTCTATCATCATCATGACCTCACCTTCGGCATTATGAACTCTCCTGAAGGACGAGCCAGGGCCCAACAGAGGATTCTTCACTTCTCTGGTGGGCCCGTCCAACCCTGCCGATTAGCAGCCCTGGCTAAGAATAGTGTGTGGGAAGGTTCCTGGACACTTTATGGCTGCTTTTTAACTGAGGGGGAAACTCACGCAAACATGAGGAGTGTTACGGATCCGGGTGGTGGAACCTCTCTGCTGCGGTGCAAGGAGGGACCAGAGGGGCGTAACTAGGTATCAACTCGGACTGACCAAGCTTGTACGGCGGCTCAATCAACTCCCTGAACCAGGGAAGGACCGAGCAGAGGGACCAGGTGCTACTCTGGGCCTGTCCTTGTATGAGAGCAGGTGACTCCCACGCGTAACTGGCAGGAGCCTCGGGGTAGTCACGGCAGTTAACTGACAGGAGCCTCCAGGTAGGCTGTCTGATAGGCATGGCAGGTAACTGGTAGAAGCCTCCAGGTAGGCTGACAGATAGGCATGGCAGGTAACTTGTACGTTCTCCGGGTAGGCAGGCAAGCCAGGCTCATAGACAGACTGGCGGGTAAGGATCGCAGGCAGACCATCGGGCTGGAGAGTACACTTGGCAGGCGGAGACAGGTAATTAGGCTGGCGGACTGGACTGGTAGTCAGGCTGGCGGACTGGACTGGTAGTCAGGCTAGCAGAGGGACCTGAGGGCTGATGCATAGTTTAGGACACAAAGCTACAACCTTGCACGGGCACCTCCATTTTGGAGGAGGTGCCTTTGATATGAGAGGTCCTCCGGCCATTGGCCGGGGACTCCTTGGGATGGTGCGCATGGCCCCTTTAAGATGGAGGGAGCGCGCTCGCTCCCTAAGCACAGTGCCCGGGAAGCTGCACACGCCGGCAGCAGCAGCAGAGCCGGAGGACGCCGGGCCGGGAGCGCGGTGGTAAGAGGGACGGCGTCTCGGCCTGTCAGGGGGCAGAGACGCCGATACTATAGTACCCCCCCCCTTTACGCCCCCTCTTTTTTAGGCCGGAAAGAAATTTTTTAAGGAGAAGCGGGGCATGGATGTTCTCCCTGGGTTCCCAAGTTCTCTCCTCTGGGCCAAACCCCTTCCAATCCACCAGAAAAAAGGTTTTTCCTCTTACCCTCTTGGTGGCCAGAATGTTCTCTGCCTCATAGACGTCCTCAGAAGAGACCGGAGCTGGGGAGGTACCTGGATTGTCGGAAAAATAATTAAGCACAACTGGTTTGAGGAGAGATACATGGAAGGAGTTGGAAATCCGTAAGGTGGCCGGGAGTTTTAACTTGTAGGCTACTGGGTTGATTTGCTTGAGGACTTCGAATGGACCAATGAACCGTGGACCCAACTTATAGGAGGGTATTTTGAGGCAAACATGTTTGGAGGAGAGCCATACCTTGTCCCCTGGACGGAATTGAGATGGATCCAGACATCTCTCATCAGCATGTTTCTTCATCCACTCGGAGGATTGAAGAAGTGCGGACCTAGTGTCTTCCCAAATGGTGGAAAATTCGCTGACCAGAGACTCCGCGGCAGGGTTGTCCACCGAAGCGGAGACAGGAAACGGAATCCTGGGATGTTGACCGTAGACCACAAAGAACGGGGACTTGGAAGAAGATTCACTCTCATTGTTTTTGTAGGAGAACTCGGCCCATGGTACGAGCTCCACCCAATCGGTATGGTGAGCGTTGACAAAGTGCCGGAGGAAGCTGGTAAGGATCTGGTTGATACGTTCCACTTGGCCATTGGACTGAGAATGGTAAGCAGAGGAGAAATCTAGGGTGACATCCAGCAGTTTACACGTAGCTCTCCAGAAATTTGAAGTGAATTGGACCCCGCAATCAGACACAATGTGGAGGGGTAGGCCGTAGAGACGAAAGATGTGATGGATGAAATCCTTAGCCAGCACAGATGCAGACGGGAGACCAGGCAGAGGGATGAAGTGGGCCATTTTAGAAAAGCGGTCAGCGACCACCCAAATGACCGTACAACCGGCAGAAACAGGGAGATCAGTAATAAAGTCCATAGCAATGTGTTGCCATGGGGCAGCAGGTACGGGAAGTGGCAGGAGGGGGCTGGCTGGAAGATGTCTGGGAACTTTGTTGTGGGCACAGGAAAAAACACGCCGTGACGAAGTCTACCACATCCTTGCGCAGGGTAGGCCACCAGTAATGCCGGGTAACGAGCAGGAAGGTCTTCTTCTGGCCAGCATGGCCAGCTAGTTTAGATGAATGACCCCAGTGAAGATACTTCATACAATCCGGAACCGCTACAAACTTCTTACCGGGAGGGAGACGAGACAGGTCCAAGGGGGCCACATTCATCACTTTGGAGGGATCGATGATATGCATAGGCTCCTCCTCTTGATCGGAAGACAGGAAGGATTGGGACAAGGCGTCGGCTTTAACGTTCTTGTCCGCCGGGCGGTAATGTAGGGTAAAGTTGAAGCGTGCGAAGAACAAAGACCACCGGGCCTGACGCGGATTGAGTCTTTGGGCATTCTGTAGATATACCAGGTTTTTGTGGTCAGTATAGATGACCACCGGGTGCAGAGCCCCTTCAAGCAGGTAATGCCACTCCTCCAGCGCCAATTTGATGGTTAGCAGTTCTCGGTCTCCTATGGAGTAGTTGCGCTCGGACGAGGAGAAGAGCTTGGAGAAGAAGCCGCAGGTTACCATTCTCCCCGACGGAGATTTCTGGGTGAGCACCGCTCCAGCTCCGGAAGAGGAAGCATCAACCTCCAGAAAGATCTGTTTGTTGCTATCTGGACGGTGCAGCACAGGGGCAGAAGAGAAGGCTTGCTTTAAGAAGAGGAAGGCCTCCTCCACTTCAGAGGGACTTTCCTTAGGATTTGCTCCCTTTCGGGTGAGCGCAGAGATGGGAGCAGTCCGGGAAGAGAAATGTGGGATGAAGAGACGGTAATAGTTGGCAAAGCCCAGGAATTGCTGAATCGCCTTCAACCCCTCCGGACGGGGCCACTTTAAGACGGCAGAGACCTTCCCGGGGTCCAGCCGTAGACCAGTCTTACAGATAATATAGCCCAGGAATGGAAGAGAGGTCTGCTTGAAGAGGCACTTCTCAAATTTTGCATATAGGTGATTCTGCCTGAGCCTAAGCAGGACCTGACGAACATCCCTCCGGTGTGTGGGAAGATCCGGAGAGAAGACCAAGATGTCGTCCAGGTACACCACCACACAAGAATATAAGAGGTTACGGAAGATGTCGTTAACTAATTCTTGGAAGACGGCTGGTGCTTTACAGAGACCGAAGGGCATCACACGGTATTCATATTGGCCGTCCCGGGAATTGAATGCCGTCTTCCACTCCTTGGTGGATCCGGACCAAGTTATATGCCCCTCGAAGATCAAGCTTGGTGAAGATCTTCGAGACTTTAAGGCGGTCGAACAGCTCAGAGATGAGCGGCAGGGGGTATTTATTTTTGATAGTAATCTGGTTGAGTCCTCTATAATCGACACAGGGGGGTAGTGAACCGTCTTTCTTTTTTACAAAGAAGAAGACGTTTCCAGCCGGGGAGGTAGATTTCCGAATGAATCCCCTAGCCAGATTTTCTTCGATGTACTCCGACATGGCCCGGGTCTCGGCCAACGACAACGGGTAAATACGTCCACGGGGTGGAGTGGCAGGTCGATAGGGCAATCATATGGCCTATGAGGTGGCAGTGTCTCTGCCTCCTTCTTGTCGAAGACATCTGCATAGGACCAGTAGGGTGTCGATAGACCAGGTAAATTAGCCGGAGTAGACGGAGGTCGAACCGGGCAGACCGGGACCAGGCAGCTCTCGTGGCAATCCTGCCCCCAACAGAGCACCTCACCAGCTTGCCAATTCAGAGCGGGTTCATGTCTCTGTAGCCAGGGTAGACCTAGCAAAAGGGAGTGAAAGAGTCTGGAAAGCACATGGAAGGAGATCCTCTCTGAGTGCAGCATTCCCCCCTGCAGGGTTACGGGCTCTGTGATGTGCAAAGATGGTCACCAGAAGGAGTCTTCCATCCACGGAAGCGACTGCCAATGGTTCAGCCAGAGGTTTCATAGGAATCTGAAACTTCTCTACAAGGGACTGGGAAATGAGATTCTCAGCGGCTCCGGAATCCATATGTGCGGTTTCAAAGAAGCGGTTCTCTCCACAGGAGATAGAGACAGAAAAAGTCAAGAATGGAGAGGATTTACTCTTGCCTAGGGCGACCTCTCCGAGTGGTCCTAGATACTGGAGTTTCTCAGCTTCACTAGGCAGTAACGGATCAGGTGCTCCTTACTACCACAGTAGAAACAGCTCCCCTCGGCGTGTTTCTTGGCGAGATTTGACCATCTTGGTCTGGTCGATCTGCATAGGTTCGGGCGAGCGTGCCCGGGGAGTTGCTGGTTGGGAAGCAGGTTTCTGGAAAACAGGAGCAAGACGAGGAAATCTTCTCTCCCGGGTTGTCTCCTTAGCATGTTCTAGGAGACGGATGTCAATCCGGGTAGCTAGTGACACCAGGCCATCCAGGGTGGTAGGAATGTCCCGGCCAGCTAACTCGTCCTTAATCCGACGGGAAAGACTCTCCCAGAAGGTGGACACCAGGGCCTCGTTGTCCCAGGCAAGCTCAGAAGTGAAGGTACGGAACTGTATGGCATACTGGCCCACGGTGAGACTCCCTTGGCGCTGACAAGCAATGAGGAGGCAGTAGAAATCCTTCTTCCAGGCTCTTCGAAGATCATCCAGAAAGTAGTGAAGAAAGCCGGAAGATTGAACACCAGGGAATCCCCTCTCTCTCATAGAGGGTTTAGCCATGCCAATGCTTCCCCGGTGAGGTGAGACATGATGAACGCCACCTTGGCCCGGTCGGAGGGAAACTGGTGGCCAGAAGTTCCAAGAGCAGCATGCACTGGTTCAGAAAACCCTGACATAAGACGGGGGCCCCTCCAAAACGAGGAGGCGCAGAAAGCCAGGGTCCTAGGCTGGATGCCGTGGCATTGGTAGGCAGTGGCACCACCAGAGCGGGTGTCGCTCGGCTCGAGGCGGGCACAGGTGGGACCGACAGCGTGTCCATGCGAGAGTTAACACACCGCAGGTAGGTCAGGATGGTTTCCTGTTGAGATCTCTGATGAGAAACCTCCTGGTACAGGTCAGCAAGCGAAGGAGCCTGGGGGCCACCGGGTTCCATGGCCCGTGCAAACTGTTACGGATCCGGGTGGTGGAACCTCTGTTCTGCGGTACAAGGAGGGACCAGAGGGGCGTAACTAGGTATCAACTCGGACTGCCCAAGGTCGAACGGCGGCTCAATCGACTCCGTGAACCAGGGAAGGACCGAGCAGAGGGACCAGGTGCTACTCTGGGCCTGTCCTTGTATGAGAGCAGGTGACTTCCACGGGTAACTGGCAGGAGCCTCCGGGTAGTCACGGCAGGTAACTGACAGGAGCCTCCAGGTAGGCTGACTGATAGGCACGGCAGGTAACTGGTAGGAGCCTCCAGGTAGGCTGACTGATAGGCACGGCAGGTAACTGGTACGTTCTCTGAGTAGGCAGGCAAGCCAGGCCCATAGACAGACTGGTGGGTTAGGATCGCAGGTAGACCGTCGGGTTGGAGAGTACACTTGGCAGACGGAGACAGGTAGTCAGGCTGGCGGACAGGACTGGTAATCAGGCTGGTGGACTGGACTGGTAGTCAGGCTGGCGGACTGGACAGGTATTCAGGCTGGCGGCGATAAGAGGGACGGTGTCTCTGCCTGTCAGGGGGCAGAGACGCTGATACTACAGGGAGAACATACAAAATCCTTGCAGATATTGTCCTTGGTGGGATTTGAACCCTGAACTCCAGTGCTGCAAAGCTTCAGCGCTAATCACTGAGCCACTGTGCTGCCCTCTCTGGTCTCCCTCTGCTATCTAACATGCTGGAGAAACATGCACCTACTGCCACTCAGTATCTTCAGCTCCTTTGTGAGAAACTAATGGATTTGGACAGCCACTCAGTCTACCAAATGAAATTCCTGAGAAGGAAATTTTGGATGGCTTCGCTACTGGTACAGGGGGCACTGCTAATACCATGGCGTCGTGCCATAGTTCACTGGAAATATTC
Source organism: Phyllobates terribilis (assembly GCF_046119375.1). Lineage (NCBI taxonomy): Eukaryota > Metazoa > Chordata > Amphibia > Anura > Dendrobatidae > Phyllobates > Phyllobates terribilis. The sequence continues at coordinate 14,063,747 of NW_027362769.1, read as the reverse complement.
CAGGCTGGTTGGAGCCAAGCTGATTTCCATAGAAAAGTACCAGTAGCTAAGGAGATGGTGGCCTCTATCATCATCAGGACCTCATCTCGACTCTATGAACTCTCCTGATGGAGAAGCCAGGGCCCAATGGAGGAGTCCCTGGTTCTCTGGTGGGCCTGTCCAACCCTGCCGAGAAGCAGCCCTGGCTAAGAAAAGAGTGTAGGAAGGTTCCAGGACACTCTATGGCTGATTTTTTTTTTACTGTGGACTGGCTCCGTACCGTCCCCGGCCACATTCACCTGTCCACGTGTTTGTGGTTAGGCAGTCCATCCTAGTAATTGCATTGGGGAGGGCATGGGTAATTTTCTGAGATCCGAGCTTGTGGAAGGCGGAGACGATATCAAGAGAAACAGTGGCTACGGGGGACCGAGTATGGACACTCGGCCACCACCGGCATGAGGTTGTGAAAAGCTTCTGCCTCCATGAGCCTAAATGGCAACATTTCAAGTGCAAGCAAGCAGTCCAGAAGTGTGGCAGATTAGTATTGCGGCCTGTGGTTGGGTGGGTAGTTACTGCATACTTGTGCTTTCATTCCAAGTAACACAAAGCTAAGGAGATGGAAGATACAACCATCATGAATAATTAGCTCGTTGTCTAGGAGACTGAGCACAATATTAACCCAGTGACATACGTCAGTGAGATGTACCCTCCCTGGCCACATTCACATGTCCACGTGTTTGTGGTTAGGCGGTCCATCCCAGTAAGTGCACTGGGGAGGACACGGGTAATTTTCTGGGACTCACATTTGTGGAAGGCAGAGACGATACCAGGAGAAATAGCGGCGGCTGGGAACCGAGTATGGACACCTGGCTGCCGCCGTCATGAGGTTTTGTAAAGCTTCCGCCTCCACGAGCCTAAAAGGCCACATTTCAAGTACAAGCAGTCCAGAAATGTGGCAGTTTAGTATTGCGGCCTGTGGGTGCGTGGGTGGGGTGGATGGCTTGCGCTTGCATTCAAAGAACTGTGGTAGGGACAACTGAACGCTGCAAAGTGACAAGGACATGGACGGTGATGGTTGCAAGTCTACAATGACAAGTGCAGGGTGGGAAGCATCTTTACATGCGCCTTGGTCAGGGGATTAGCGTGCACAGTGGTGTCACCCGCAGACTCTGTTTCTGGACATTGGTGTTTGGTCTAGCTTGTCAGGTGCTTTTCTGCCATGTGCCTGAGCATGCTGGTGGTGGTCAGGCTGCTAGTTTTGGTGCTCTTTCTGATGCTGGCCTTGCAAATGTTGCAAATGACCTTTTTGGGGTTATCTAAACAGTCTTTAAAAAAGAACCAGACCCGGGAAGACCTAACAGTTGTACTGGCAACTTCCATCGTGTTGGTGTTCTGGGGAGTAATTGTCCTCCTTCTCTCTGTGGCCACCACACTGCTTGTTCCTGCCTGAGGTGGTGCTACGCCTCCCTCCCCCTGTGTGCTGCTGTCCTCGCTCTACATGTCCCCTTGCCAGGTTGGGTTAGTGACTTCATCCTCCACCGCTTCGTTTTCTACTTCCGCACCCTGGTCCTCCTACTGACTTTCTGTCCATTGTGTCTCATCATTATCCACCTCTTGCAACATTATTTGCACTTTCCCACCGTCACCTTCGGGTGAACATGGCTCCTCAAATCGCTACATGTGATTTTCTGTTGCCCTGCTCGAAGTTGGCTGGTTGAGAGGCCCAAATTTATCGATGGAAAAGTGAACAGCTCTTGGGGTAACCCTGGACTCTAATATCTCCTTCAAACTACATATCCAAGCTCTTTCCACTTCCGAGCGGACCAAGCGAGAGGCCAGAATCTATAAATGGAAAGATGAACAAAAGAGCTCTTCGGAGTGTCTAAGTGTGGGATCAGTTGTCTCAGGGCACTCGGAATGGTGAGAGGAAGGAGGATCAGGGTGAGGAAGAAACTGACTCCAAGTAAAAAAAAATCTCACGCATCCACACATTCCTCAACCACGAATCTACAAAAACACTAGTGCACATGCTCATCATCTCCCTTCTCAACAACTGCAACCTCTTGCTCTGTGGCCTCCCTTCTAACACTCTTGTATTCCTCCAATCTATCCTAAACTCTGTTGTCTGACTAATCCACCTGTCCCCTCCTATTCCATGGCCTCTCCTCTCTGTCAATCCTTACACTGGCTCCCCATTACCCAGAGACTCAAGTTCAAAACCCTAACCTTTGAATGCAAAGCTATCCACAACCTGTCTCCTCTATACATCTGTGACCTAGTCTCCCGGGACTCACCTGCACGCAACCTCCGATCCTCACAAGATCTCCTTCTCTACTCCTCTCTTATCTCCTCTTACCACAATCGCAAGATTTCTCCCATGCATCCCCCTTCTCTGGAACTCTACCCCACCATTTCTGACTCTCGCCTACTGTTGAAACCTTTAAAAGGAAGCTGAAGACCCTCCTCTTGCAACATGCGTACAACCTGCAGTAACCCTCCCTCCACCATACCGCTGCAAGACCAGCTCTATCCTCACGTACTGTATCCTCACCCATGCCTCGTAGACTGAGCCCTCGCGGGCAGAATCCTCTCTTCTCCTGTAGCAGTTGCAGTCACATTTTTGTTCAAAGATTATTGTAACTGTTTTTGCGATGTATACCCCTTTTTCACATGTAAAGTGCCATGGAATAAATAGCAATAAAGTAATAATAAGAATGTGGTCCAGACTCACATCTACTGAGGCTGGACCATGTGGAACACAGGGTAGTGGTGATGACAAACTTACTGGAAGCATTATCTTCTATCCAACCAACAACCTTTTCACACTACTCTGGCTTCAATAGTGGTGTTCCGCGGCCCCCTAGAAATTGGGACAGGAAGGTAGTTAGACATGGCGTGGGTGTTTGTTGTGCTCCCTCAGCAGGCACAGTTTCATCTTGCCCACGGCCTTTGCGTGCACTATCACCATCATCATAACGTCCACTTCCCCGTCCTTTGACACACACCTTGCCCATTTTAAATGGACTTTAAGATTTGTCACGTTGCCAAAAATGTCTGTATTATTATCACATTTATAAAGGATCATGTCTGATGACATGACAACAGTTTTAGGCAGTGCGCTGGGAGTCAGAGGTGCTTCCAGGGTTCTTCCTCATGCTGTTCCCATGTCACACACCACATGGCCAGATAAGGTTGTAAAATGTTAAAATGACATTTCCCAGTGAATACATTTGTCTTGGTTGAAAGCAATGCAAAAGTGCAAAAACGCATCAAAAATGCTACGTGTGAACATAGCCCAAAGTGTGGAGGATAATTTTTGTTTTTGTATATTTATTTTGCCTTATATACTAGTCATTACCCTGGAAAGGATATTCCTTAACATTTTTCCCAGGAAAATCCATTTTGGTTTTGTTTTTGTATGTTTTATTGTGAGTCCGTAAAGTGACAGCAGTGACCAGGGAGTCAGAAATGCTTCCAGGGGTCTTCCCCATGCTGTTCCCAGTTAAGGAACATCCTTTCCAGGGTAAGGACTTTTATATAAGGCAAAATAAAGACACAAAAACAAAAATGGTCCTCCACACCTTGGGCTATGTTCAAAAGTAGCTTTTTTGATGATCACTTGCATTGCTTTCAACCAAGACAAATGCATTAACTGGTATATGTCATTCTAACATTTTACAACCTTATCTGGCCATGTGGGGTGTGAAACATCATCAGACACATCCTGTTTCATTTATGATGGAGGGACTCTGAAAGTCACAAAGCCTATTTTTATAGGGCCATCAGGCAGCCCTTACTATTCTTAAAAGGCCAGCAATTGGCCCTCACTATTGTTAGAGAGCCATCAGCCGGCTATGCTTTATTGTTCCCATTATTAACAAGTGGGTCTCCTATACTGTTATTGCGCATGCAGTGACTGCAAGGGCTGCCAAAAATTTGGAGGCACTCCAATGCACCTTGGAAGAGATGTAGAGGTCGGATAGCCTCCTAAAAACAATGTTCCCATTATTAGGAAGTGGGTCTCCCATAGTGTTTGCTTGTGTAGTGAATGCAAAAGCTGCCAAAAATTTGGAGGAACTCCAATGCCACTTATAAGAGACGTAGAGGTTGGAGAGCCTCCTAAAAGCAATGTTCCCATTAATAGGAAGTGGGTCTCCCATAGGTTTTGCCTATGCAGTGAATGCGAAAGCTGCCAAAAATTTGGAGGAACTCCAATGCCCTTTGCAAGACACGTAGAGGAGGTGATATGGTAGATATGATGGTGAATGATATGGTGATGTAGGATGAAAAGAAGGAGGAGGACAAGAGCAAATAGACAAAATCAGGAAGCGTATACCTATGTCTGGGTGTGAAGACAGAGGTGGATGGGAATAGAATTAGACCTCCCAAAAAAAGAGTTTAGGTTACGCTCCTATCATTCAGTGGTATTGGGAAGTCTGACCCAATCCAGCCCTTGTTCAGTTTTATAAGAGTCAACCTGTCAGCATTTTCAGTTGACAGGCGGATGTGCCTATCGGTTATAATTCCACCGGTAGCACTATAAACGCGCTCTGATAAAACACTAGCGGCAGGGCAGGACCTCCAAGGCATAGAGAGCCAGTTCATTCCATGTGTCCAGCTTGGATACCCAGTAATTATAAGGCACAGAGGAATCACGGAGGATGATGGTACAGTCGGCAAGGTACTTCCTCACCATCTTCCAAAACTTTGCACTCCTTGCGAGAGTACCCCGCGCCTCAGGGCCTGTGTGATGGGAGGGGCTGAGAAAACTGTCCCAGAACTTTTACCGTGTTCCCCTGCCTCTGCTGGATTGGAGTTGTGTATCTCTTGCCTGTACTCCTTGGTTGTCCAGCGAACTCTGACCTCTGCCGCCAGCGTTTTCAGATGGGAATTTTTTTAATAATTCTGCAACAAGGGCCTGCCCCATTTTAGTAGACCTGTCCGCCTCGGGAATAAGAAAAAGAAAGTTCTCCTTGTAGCATGGGTCTAGAAGTGTCACCAACCAGTAATGACTGTCACCCAAAATTTGGAGAATGCTAGGGTGACGGGAAAGGCAGCGTAACATAAACTCAGCCATGCATGCCAGACTGCTAACAGGCAAGACTTCTGTGTCCTCACCAAGAGGACAACTGACCATGCTTTCCTCCTCATCCTCCCTGTCCTCAAGCCATCCATGCTGAACAGACGGTATGACAGTTGTGCAGGTAGTACCATCTATAGTGCATGAAACTAGCTCCTCCTCTTCCTCATTGTCACCCAATCCAGGTTGGGATAAGATGAGGCTGGGCTGTGTGTAATTACCCTGTATGGTTCCTTGCTCCATCTCATTGTGCTCCACCTGCAATGCGTCCTCTTTGATTGTGAGCAAAGAGAGTTTCAGAAGACAGAGAAGCGGGATGGTGATGCTAATTATGGCTTCATTGCCGCTCACCATCATGGTGGAGTCCTCAAAGTTTTGGAGGATGGTACATATGTCTGACAACCATGTCCACTCCTGAGGTCTTAAGTGCGGAATCTGAAGTGAATACCGATGGCCTAGTTGATGCTGGTAGTCAACAACGTACCCTCTTCTGCTCACAAATCCTTCCCAACATCTGCAATATAGAGTTCCAATGTGTGGGAACATCACATAACAGTCGGTGAGCCAGAAGCTGCAAACACTGCTGAAACACGGCAAGTGCGTCGGAAGCTGTAGGTGACTTTCTAAAATGGCCACATAGGCGGTGTACTTTGACAAGCAGATCCAGCAGTTTCGGGTAGGATTTGAGAAACTGCTGAACCATGAGGTTAAGCACATGGGCCAGGCATGGTACGTGTGTGAGCTCGCCTCGCCTCAGTGCCGCCACCAGGTTCCGGCCACTGTCACACACAACAATGCCTGGCTGTAGGTTCAGCAGTGTCAGCCACAGATTTGCCTGCTCTTTCAGAGCTGTCCACAACTCTTCAGCGTTGTGCGGTTGGTCACCTAAGCATATTAGCTTCAGCATAGCCTGTTGCCGCTTGGCCGAGGCAGTGCTTCAGTCCTTCTAGCTTGCGAATGATTTGGTCATTTCGGAGGTGGATGCTTAAAAGGAGAAGGAGGTGCAGGAGCTGTAGAATGTTGGGGCAACCCTGATTGACCCAGGGCCTGCAATCCTCACCATCGGGAGGACTTGTTCCATCCCAAGGTCCGACTGAGTCTCTGTTGAGGGCACGGCTAATGTTGTGGGACACATGCTCGTGTAATGCGGGGGGGACACACTGGGAGAAATAGTGGCGGCTGAGGACCGAGTACCAAGGGACGGCGGCCACCATCAGGTTGCGGAAAACTTCCATCTCCACAAGCCTAAAAGGCAAAATTTTGGGTGCAAGCAGTCATGAAATGTGTGAATTTAGTAGTGGGCCTGTGGGGCGTTGGCTGCGTATTTGCGCTTGCGTTCCAAGGACTGGGGTAGGGACAACTGAACACTGTGCTGGGACAAGGACATGGACGTGCTTGCTGATGGTGCTAGTTGAGAGTGTGCAACAACAGGAGCAGGGTAGGAGGCATCTTCACAGAGGATTGGCTTGCACACACAACAGCTGAAGAAGCAGTGGTGCCACCCGCAGACACTGTTTCTGGACCCTGGGGTTTGGCCCACTTAGTCAGTTGTTTTGCTTCCATATGCCTGATCATGCTGGTGGTGGTCAGGCTGGTAGTTTTGCTACCCCTGCTGATGCTGGCCTGGCAGGTGGTGCAAATGGCCTTTTTTAGGGTTATCAGCATAGTCTTTAAAAAACAACCAGACTCGGGAAGACCTAACAGTTGTAGTGGCAACTTCTGTTGTGTTGATGTTACGGGGAATGGTTGCACACCTTCTGTCTGCGGCCACCAAACTGCTTCCCCATGCTTTTTGTGGTGCTACTCCTCCCTCCCCCTGTGTGCTGCTGTCCTCGCTCTGTATGTCCCCTTGCCAGGTTGGGTCAGTTACTATATCATCCACCACCTCATCTGCACTTCCGCACCCTGGTCTCCTTATGACTTTCTGGCAATTTTGTCTCATCATCGTCCACCTCTTGTGACAGTTTCCCACCGTCTCTTTTGTGTGACCGTGGCTGCTCAAATATTTGGGCATCTCTACATGGGATCTCCTCTTGCCCCGCTTCAAGTGGACCAGGAGAGAGGCCCGAATCTATAAATGGAAAAGTGAACAGCTCTTTGGAGTGTCCAAGTGTAGGATCAGTTGTCTCTGGGCACTCGGCATGGTGGGAGGAAGGAGGTTCAGGGTGAGTAATATGCAGTTCAGACTCACGGCTACTGATACTTGACCATGTGGAAGACAGGGTGGTGGTGGTGGTGGCTAAGTGACTGGAAGCATTATCTGCTATCCAACCAATAACCTTTTCCCACTGCTCTGTTGTCAATAGTGGTGTTCTGCGGTCCCCTATTAATTGGGACAGGAAGATCGAGCGAGAAGATGTGGGTGTTTGTTGAGGCACAATTTCAGCATGCACCATCATCACCATCACGTCCACTTTCCCATCCTTTGCCACGCGCCTTGCCCATTTTAAATGGAGGACAACATTTTCCACATTCACTACAAATGGCTGGATTTGAACAGCAGTTATATGTGATTCGTGTGACGGAAAACCACAGTTTTAAATAGCTGGCCTATAGGTAACTAATTTAAACAGCGAACTGATGTCAATAATTTTGCTAACACACTGCAACAAAATTTCAATGGAGACCAGAAATGGCAGAATTTTCAGCACACTCATATGTGATCCATGTGACGGACAAACCACAGTTTTAAATAGCTGGCCTATAGGTAACTAATTTTAACAGCGACCTGGTGTCAATAACTTCACCGACACACTGCAACAAAATTTCAATGGAGGCCAGAAATGGCAGAATTTTCAGCTCACTTATATGTGATTCATGTGACGGACAAACCACAGTTTTACATAGATGGATTTTTAGCGCTGTAATATGGAAAGGATCTGGCTGTATTCTGCAGTGCCAAAAAGCAAATGGAGCAGAAAAACAATGTTCTCTTGATTGTTTTTTAAGCAAATAATCAGGATTAAGATCCAATAAAAAATGATTCCTGGCCCCTGATACCTGGGGCTATTTCTATAAATATCTGTAAAAGCACCAGCTGCAGACAGAACTGGAACTCTATTTTATTAGAAAATTAGAAACACTTCCAGAAATAAACCAAAACAGAACATTTTCCTGTTACAATATCCAGCAACACAGATAAGTAGATCCCACCTGCCCAACTCCACATCAACTACCATACAACCATCCCTTTACATAATCATAAAGCATACACACCACTAACTCCACCACTGGTTCCGCCACCATACCTAATTACATATATATTATTTCCATACATATGCATGGCACCATAATACAACAATATGAAACTATAGCATAATACAATAACATACAATAGCATAACGGTACAATAGCAAGATGCCATATAAAGAAACCGCATAAAACACAAACATCCCACTGACCCCTAACTCCACCTAACTACACCCTCCCCCTCAAAACCAGCCTCCAAATTCCAGAGAAAGTCCTCCAAGCTTGGGACCCCCAAAGTCCAGATGAGTCCGGGGCCAGTCCAAGTTAACACACACCGTACCCCCTAACCCCTCAAACACCTCACTCCACCTAACTTAAGCCCCCCCCAAGATATAACAAAACAATGAACAATAACAGCAGCCCAAAGGGCCAACATGCCATATCCCATATCGTTGTACCGGTTCGGTGCTTGCAAACCCTTTTCCATCATATTTCTACTTTCCAAACAAAAAGCTATAGTGAGAGCTTAGCCCACCACCAGGAAGTTTGGAGTACTCCAAAACTAGGGCCCCTGGAAGAAAAAACTCCTCCAGAGATGAGAGGCCCCCCGCGCACCCAGTCTTTCATAATCCAAAGAGAGCATTTCCACCAGGTCACCAAGGATGTTGCTACATACCTCACACATTGAGAGGATTTTACTGCCCGTCGACACTAAGCACCGTGCATTCCAGGTGAAAAACCTAACCACTACGCTGACTAGAAAAAGAGTGCACCGGTCCCAACCACGAGGGTCTCTGAATTCTCCATAGGCCCACTCAGCATAGGAGAGGCCCGCCAGCCTCGGCCAGCCAATGGAAGCGACCACCCTGTTATATACCTCTGTATTAAAGGGGCATCGAAGCAGGAAGTGCTCCATGCTTTTAAGCATGTCAGCACAACTCTCATGAAGACAATTCCTAGCCTCGGAGTTCCTGTACTTCAGATTTTCCCTCACATACAGCTTACCCTGAAAGCAGCGCCAAGTCAAGTCCTAATACTTTGAGGGGGTCCTTTTCGAATTCAAAGACATAACCCAACCTCCAGATCCCGACTTGGGCAGTCCTTGAGGGCCAATGGTTTTCGGAAATGGGTCGACAAGATCTTCTCTTCGAGGAGTTTCCTAGTCAGAGTCCTCACCTCCCACACCCCCAAACCCCACCGGCGGATTTCTTTCAAAACCGGGGTAACTTAAGCTGGGAGATGCCTGTGTGGTGCGCAAAGATCCTTCACATGCTCTCCTGTCTCCCATTCCTGGAAGAAGGGCTGCAGCCACCCCCTACTGGAGAATACCCACAGAGGATCCCTTTATTTCCAGAGGTTTGACACATTCAATTTAAGACAGGTGCATACTAAAAATACCACGGGGTTGACTATATTCAATCCCCCTAGTCTCCTCGTACAGTAAGTAACCTCCCGCTTAACTAGGTTCAGCCTGTTCCCCCATAACAGCTGGAAAACAGGCTGTAGACCTGCATCCAGAGAGAGTCTGGCAAAATACATACACTGCCCAAATAAATTAACAATGGGAGCAGGAAACCTTTGCACAAGCTTACCCTTTCCCTCAGGGTCAAAGTCCAACCCTTCCATTGTTCCACTCTCTGGGCGGCACTTTTCAGTCTACCTTCCCAATTTTTTGTTGGGTAATCACCCAAATTCAATGTCAAGGACCTTGGCATACCCCTGGGGCTCTGGGAGGGTGTCCGGGAGATCAAAACCAGGATCTCCTCCCCCCAGCCAGAGACTCACACACTTATTCTGATTGACCATGGATCCGGATGCTCTGGAGTAGCCTTCCACTTCAGAAATCACTGCCCTCACCTTCCCTTCTGAGGAAACAAAGACAGAGACAATGTCAGCGTAGGCCACCACCTTCAGAGCGGCCTCCCGTTCGCCCGCCTGGTCCATCCTCACCACCGCCAACGGTCCACGATCCACCCTCCTTACAAAGGGATCAATCGTGAAAATGTGGCGCCCCTGAGGGTTTGGTCGCCACAGGGGTACTGCATCTCTTTAATGAGGTGTGGTATCTCTCCTTCGAGGTAAGGATGACGCAGCTGTCAGGACCCCACCTCTGCATCCAACACTACACCTCTCCCACCTGAGGGGGGCTTATATGCACCAGGGTGCTGCCCCAGCCGGGATAAGTGGAGATGGGGGAACCAAAGATAGGGGGAACCTAGTAGTGGGTGAAGGTGGAGGACACACATTTAGGTTACACAACAAATTCAAATTTAATAAACAGCCATCTTGGGCTTATGGTCTTTTGATTGTGATCTTCATCACTGAACGTGGCTTTCTGTGTGAACCTGCAGTTGATGGGGACACAGTCCTCGTACTCTGGCCTTGAGTCGAGGAGCGGGCTAGAGTTAATGGCTGTCTCTACCCGGTCAAGGTCCCTACCCAAGAAGGCCTGAGGGGAGCGGAGGAGTAAAGCTCTGCAGGCAAAAGGATCCCAGTGGGATGCAGACGGAGCGGTGTACACCACCTGTCCTCACTATTCTGGCCTAGTCAGAGGGAGTCCTGCTGCAAAAGGGGTACCGGCCCCCGATATCTGACTGTCACTTCACGTCTTAGTAGGAGAAGCCCGGAGGCTCAGTGGATCCCACCGGGTAACGGACGGAGCGGAGTCGCCACCCGTACCCTTGTTCTGTGCATAGTCCAGAGGGAGACCCGGCCTTAGTACACGCACCACATACGGACAGGAGAGGACCTAGTGGGAACTTCTGGGAACACTCTGGTGCAGGGTCCTGACCAAAGCACCTGAACTACTCGGAGGTCGTCGGACCCCCGGTCCTGGTGGCCGCAGCGCGCTGTGAGGAGCAGGGAGAAGCCTTGCAGCTGTGCATTCTACCATGAGTAAAGCTTGGAAGACTACCCCTATGGCCTCCGGTTTCTTATTGCAACGCTGCACCATACCACATCGCACCACATCTCCCACTATAGTTCCCATCCTCCTGTTCTCTCTGCCCTGAGGCCCTGCTCCGCCTGTGGGGAGTAGTATCATCTCCGGCTGCCACTACATCCCACCTCAGAGGACTGAACGCAGCGCTGGTGGGGAATCACCAGACACCACAGGTGGCGTAGTCAATACAACCACTGGAATCACTGTCACCGTTGCTCCTAGCCCTTAACCTTTTTTTAATGTGACAACCCTGGGCACGGATCGGGCCTAAGCCGCGACTACATCCACCTTGCACAGTGGCCCGGCTCCGAGTACCCCCAACTCTCAGGGTGGGCTAGTGAGCGGGGAAGGAGAGGCGTCCCCTGGTCCAACCGACTCGGACGCATCGATACCCATCTAAATCTCTCTCCTCCACCCGGGCGTCACAAACACATACAGCAGAGGACTGAGAGGACATCCCTGGTGAATGCCGGAGTCCACCGCATAAGCCGGTCCAATACAACCATTCACAAGCGGGAAACTCTCAGCCCCCCTGAACAATGTCTTCAGCCAGTCCACAAACCCCTCTGGCAGACCATACCTCAGGAGAGCAGACCACAGGTATTCATGATCAACCCGGTTAAAAACTTTTGCCTGGACCAAGGACAGCAGAAACCCCTTACAAAGACCCACCCTACCCTGCTCCACAGCCTACCGGACACTGAGAACAGCACTAAAAGTGCTACGGCCTGGAACACAGCAGTGCTGAGACTCTGAAAAAAGCCTTGGCGCAATCTTCACCAACCTGTTAAAGAGTACTTTATCAAGAACCTTTCTGTCCACATTGAGAAGTGCTATGGGCCTCCAGGACTCAATGTGTGACAGATCTTTCCCCTTTGAAAGAAGGATCAAAGCTGACCTCCTCATTGAACTCGGAAGAGTGCCCGAGAAAAGACGCTCATTAAATACCTGAGTCAACAGGGGGACCAAAAGGTCCCTAAAGGTATTGTAAAATTCGGACGTTAAGCCTTCCGGACCTGGTGACTTTTTGAGCCGAAGCCCATCAATCGACAATTTCTCTTCCTCTTCTTTGATCTCATCTACCAAAACGCCAAGCGAAGGGTCTACCCCTGCTTCAGGAATGGCTTTAGCCAGGAAAACTGACGTCTTGTCCCGATCCAGATCCTTCCTCCACAAGAGATGCGAGTAAAAGGATCTCACTACCTCCAGAATCCCTGATCTGTTCCTTACCAGGGATCCTGTACTGTCCTTCAGGCCCACCACAACCTTACTACTCACTGACATCCTACAGTTTCTGTAGGGGTCAGGCGAGCGGTACTTCCCGAAATCCCTCTCAAAAATCAAGGATGTGTGTCTATCATACTGGCATCTCTTTAGTAAGGTTTTCACCCTGGTGATGTCCTCTCGGCCACCCCCAGTCGAGACCAGATGTTCTAGATTTTCTCCTCAGGCTCTGATACTGGCGATCCCTGTTCAGGCTTCTGAGGTTAGAAAGCTGGCGGAAGAATCTCGCTACCCGATGTTTGAAGATCTCCCACCACTCCGACTTAGAGTTACTAAGGCCAAGTAATGGTACCTGACTTTGAAAGAAATCCTCAAAGGACCATCTTACAGCTGCTTCCTTAAGGAGTGACAAATTCAACTTCCAAAGACCTCTTCCCATCCGAGGAGATTCTGCAACATGCAGAGAAAACATAATCAAACAGTGATCGGAGAATTCAACCTCCACCACCAATAAAGGTGAAGAGATTGCCTTCTCCTTTAAATAAAGCCTGTCTATTCTAGACCTACACTGACTACCGATAAAATAAGTGTAACCCGTGTGGCCTGTGGTGTTCTGGATGTGGACATCCACTATGCGAGCCTCATTAATTATGCTATTCAATGCGACGCTGTCATAGGCCAACTGGTCTCTGGAACCTCCTCTGTTCTGGGGCCTTGAGATATTATTGAAGTCCCCTCCAAAGACCACCTGTCGGCTACAAAACAGAAAGGGTTTAATACTCATAAAGAGACATTTATGATCCCGATTAGTCTGGGGACCATAGATATTTATGAGCCAAAGCTCCTGTCTCCTCATGAGTACATCTAAGATCAAGCACCCCCCCATTTCCAACTCAATAATCCGTTGGCATACTACATCTGCGGTTTTGAAAAGGACCGCCACCCCGCTCTACGGCTCAGCCGTAAGAGACCAATAGGAAGGCCCATACACCCACTCCCTCTTTACTTTTTCAAGGGATGTGAGGTCCGCCAACCTGGTCTCTTGCAAAGACCAAATGTCGGCATCAAGATGGCCGAGAAAATGAAAAATAAACCTAGCCGATCAGACTTTATGCTGGTATCATTAATGGTTGCCAACGTCAACGGGGTGAGTACCGCAATCATGAATGATCAAGTTGGACAGCAAGCTTCTTCCCCCCACCTTACCCTTTACCTGGATAGCACCCTCCTCTTCAGAGGTAGAAATGACTCGCTTCAGACATAAAGACGCATCCATATCAGTATTGCCCTTATTAGGCACACTTTTAGCTGGCACCCTTTTGCCTTTATCAGGCACACCTTTGCCTTTTTCAGGCACACTTTTGCCTTTATCAGGCACCCCCTTTCCTTTGTCAAGTGGCCCCGGGTCGACACCCCCACCAGGGGCCCAGTTCCTTCAATCCCTGATGCAGAATGCCCAGCATCCCCTGCAGAGATTCACTTAGGGCCTGGTACTGATTTTAGAGCTCCCCCGGAAGAAGGGTGGATGAACCTTCCTTTGACATTTGGCCCCGGGTGGTTTCCTCCCTCTGGTTACTCTTCTTCACCTTCTTTTTTTCCCTCTTCCTTTGCTGTTGCCACCCATCCTTCCCATCCTTCACTGGATGAGGATAAAGAAGTAGTGGCCCCATCCTCTCTAACCATCCTCCTGACCTCCTCATTTATTTCACTGTCCGGGACCTCAGCTGCAAGCTCCCCCGAACTAGGGACCAAGGGCAGGGACATAACCCCTTGCTCCCTTTCCGCCAGTCTCCTCTGGCACTGAACCTGCTTTCTCTCCCCACTGGGGGGTCTGATCCTCATTGGTTCCCTGCTTCCCCGGCCACTGTCAGTCCCTTCACCAGCTGGGGTTGGTCCTCTCTTCTTCCCAACCAACACCCTCTGGATTCAGGCCAACATTGTCATAGGAGCGTGGACAGCGACTAAACGTGTGCCTTAAGACACCACACAGGTTACACCTAATATCCCGACAGGATGCGGCCAGATGACCCACACCCCCACACATCACGCACTTCTCCACCTTACACCCAGCGCTGAAATGTGAGTGGCTACCACACCTGCGACAGAGCTTTGGCTGCCCTTGGTAGAAGATCAGGATTAGGTCTCTTCCCAAGAATGTTGAAGTGGGAACATGAGTAACCGAGCAGCCTGAGACCTTTAGTTTTACCATAAAGGTCCAGGCCCCCGACTACATTCCTATGGGCACCACCTTGCCCCCCTATCGGCAGAGACCACCTGATATTCTCTGCCCCTGTCTCTCGGAAGGCGGACAGCCTATGACGGGCTATCCAGAATGACAAATCAACCTCCACAGTGGTCCTATCCTCCACAGTGATGGACTCTTCACCCCTCCTCAGGGGCTCCAGGAGGCACCGTTGCAAGTCACCACTCCCAGGGCCACCTGACAAGGGTTCACCACAACTCCTAGCGGCAACTCTTGCAAAAGTGCAAATATGAGAGCCTGTTGCCAATGAGGTTGCGATGAAACCAGCTCCCTTATTTTTAGGATGCACAATCTGCTCCCAACGCACACTCTCACTCTGGAACATACTCACATCTACATCCCCTCCAACCACACCATTCACTTCAGCCACACCATTCACTTCAGCCACACCATCCACTACTCCCGTATCCATATCCTCACCTTCAGCATCACACCCCACACTGCCCGCACTCGCACCATTCAGAGCAGGTGGGGAACTGACAATATTTCCTGCTGTTGTCCCGGCATCACTGGGGGCAGGTTCAAGACAGCTACCACAGACACCGTGGTGCTGTCCTTACTCCCCCCTTCTACCCTCCACCATCTTGGGCTTATTACCAGTAACACCAGCACTATTACTTTTAGCAGCATTAGCAACATAAGCAGCCTAAGCTTCACTGGGACCTGAACTCAGGGTGCCAGGTTTCACAGACCCCTTAGGCACAAGCCCAATGGCCATTTCACCCCCGACACCCCCACTCTCGGTACTCAGCCCCTCCGCTTTTTGTTTGACTGAAACCATACCACCAGAGTCCATAGTATCAGAGTCCATAACACCAATGTTACTCTGGCAGATGGCACCGAGACAGTAGCTCTCTCTTCCTTCACCTTCCACCTAACCACAGCATCCAGCATCCGAAGCATTACCAAGTCCCGCCCACCTGTCTACCCGTGAAACAGAGACCACTGGAAATAGGGATGGGAACTCTGCTTCGCTAAAAATGTCTGGCGAATCCGCCTGTACTGACACCTCGCCACCCCCATTGTTACCCGTGGGGATCGCCACACTATTACCCGTCTTATTTTTATTCTCCCCACCAGACCTGCACTGCTTATCTACTGCAAGCTCCAGGCACCCATGCCCAGTGGGGGTCACACAAGAGGCAGCAGCCGTAGTACTAGTAGTACCAGCAGACACATAATGCAGGCTTACCACCTCCTGTGTCGTCTTCCTCTGATTCCTCTTTACTTTTCCAGGACCGGGATCCTCATCACTGAAGTTGAAGTGCTGGAGGTCAACAGGGGACTCCAAAAGCTTAATGGCCCTTAGGAGCCCCCCGGAACCCGATGACTCCTCCATGTCCTCCTCTTCTGCTGATGAACCTGACGAAGGTAAGGCCACTTGCTTTGGCCGCAGACCTGTGAATATTATCTCCTGGGCCTCCATGGCTGGCTGCGCTCCCAGGGTCTCATCCACTGCCTCCTCCATAGCTGACAGCGCTTCCTCGCCACCTCTCACAGGGTCCAGTCCACCCTCCTCCGTCCCCTCAGCCAAAGAAACTCCCCTGCCCAAGAAACTCCCCTACCCTTACCAGACACAGCCGTGGGCGGAGCGCGGGGTGGACCGCTGGGCGGGGTTTTGGCATTGGGCGGGGTTTCACCAGCCATACTTCCAGCGCTGGATGGAGCACTAGGCGGGACACAGGGCTCTATACAGAAGTCTCTGGGCGATGGGCCTCCCTGCACTCTCCCCCTCCTTTCCATGCCGGGTTAACCCCTTCAAAACGCTGGTCATCAGCAAACTTCTCTAGGAAGGGACGTGCGTTTTTTTAAATTTCAGCCTGCCGCTCGTCCACCTCAGCGATTCTCCCTCTTAGCTTCTGTATATGCACAGCTATCCCAGGGTGCTTTTTCTGGGCAGCATTGTTATACTGCACTTTAACCTGTCGCAATTCCTCTTTTAATTTGGACAGTGCGGCTTTTCCCTTTTCATGGCACCTCAGCATATCAACTACTATTGCGGTATAGGTTTCTACCTTTTCCCCAGGGATTTTTACTGCCCACGAGGCTACATCTTTTCCCTTTGACTCACCGCCTTTTTGTTTGCTTGAGCTACTCTTGCCGGACGCCTTACCAGCTGGAACCGGCATTCCCTCCACCGCAGCTGCCTCTCTCTGGGACAGCCTTCCAGACCTCCGCACACTGTCCTCCTGGGACTCCATGGACCTTCTGTCCCCTCCCGGCCCAGACCGGGAGGGCCGGAGTCTGAGGCCTTTGTCCGACACCCCTGCCTTGGTAAGCAGCGAGGCAAGGTCCTGAGCTTGGTTTCCTCGCTGGAGCCTTCATAGAGCTCCACACTACACACCACACGCACTGCTTCCTTCCTCCCACGGCTGCTGGCAGCAGAAAGAACTGGAAAGGACCCACTTGCTATGTGCACTGCAGTCTGCCACATACACTGCCTGCTTGCCTAGCACTGATATCTTTGCGGCTGGATTAGTCCTCAGAAGGACTGTTAGTTGGGATGGATATGTGAAAAATATATGCTGATATACCTACACTAACTAAGAAACAAGCAAATATCTCCCTAGCTCAGCAGCACCTCTCCCTACACTGCCTGATTCTGGAGTAGACTGTGTCGAGCATGGCGGCGCCAGGTCTGATATAGACCTGATGACGCTGTGCGACCAGACAATTACTGTAATGCCACAACCAACATGGCTGTGGCATTACAGTGTGTGGTAGACAATCCCGGCATGTTCTAAAGAGCGCCAAACATGCAGGGAGGGGACCCGAGCTCCCACTGAACAATACCGGAAATACTCGGAAAGAGCCGAACATCTCAAGCAGTGAGATGCTCGGGCGAGCACCCAGAAGTAGTGAGCATGTTCGCTCAACACTAAACGCAATCAAAACCTTGTGCCCAAAAATGGTACCAATAAAAATGACAATTCACCAGACAAAAAATAACAATAACTCACAGAGCTTTAACAACAGAAGAAAAGCAAATAGCTATATTTCTTTACTTATAAACTTGCTTATCTTCATTTACATGAATTTATCAGTGACGAAGAAAAGGGTTTTTTAATAATGTGCTAAACAACATATATATTTATTAGTTATTGCACTTGGTATCCATCAATCACTCTTTCTTTCCTTTTATTTCCAACATACTATGTGTTTTAAATGTTGGAGTGTCTGGTATTAACTATTCTGGACAACTAGTGTAGCTTTCTATTAACTCTTGGTGGACATCTCACAATCTGGTATACATCTTTCTCATTCTGCTGAACAGCATTAACGAAATTATCTAGCTATCTCCTTGGTTAAATCTAATTGAACTCTGAATTATCTCATTGCTCTACACACTATCTCCATAGTTGGTGTGTTGTCATGTATGCCTGTTGCCCCCTATGACCTGTATCTGATTGTAGTGGTTAAATGTCACCAAATGTTATCTCTGGAAGTCATCATGCTGCTAATTTAAAAAATTACAAGATAGGTCAATTTTTACATTTTAAATTGCCAGACTATTAAAATCTCATCCACTTTACTGTTTCAGTATTCCCAATAGTAAATCTGGAGAGAACATCAACATTCTGTTTTGCTGAACTTTTCATTACTATAGTACTTGTTCTTTATGCATACATTTTTTACACAGTTTGAGAGCAGTGGACAGAAGAGGTCTTAATGTTCCACATTATTGTTTTTTTGTTGAAAAGCTAGGGTAACACATGTTCATCATAAAAAGGTTCTCCGAGAAATGTGATAAAAAGATAAATAAAATACTTTTAAATATTAAACATTTTTCTAAATGCCTTTATTTAGAAAAAACAGGTATGCTTTATCTAGTGCACTCTGTCAAGATTATAAAGATGGTAACTTTCATCTCGCAATGTGCAGCCATCCTAGCATATGCGATAGAGATGTACTCCCTGTCAGGCTGATTGATACGGATGTTCACTCTCAGCCAGCTAAATAAAGGGGTTTATCTTCTCTTTTAATCCACTCTGCTCAGCGTCCTGTCAGGTTGACTGAACAGAGGAGTGCGACTTTACAATGCCACATAGGACGCTGCTCTTACCTGACATACAGTATGTCTCGAGCAGATGTTTTTAATGGAGCCTGTTCTACTGCATGTCCTCTGAAATCTAGGGTGAGCGCACACTGATTTTGCCAGTTGCTGTCTTTAAAATCCTGACAGAGTGCGTTACATAAAGCATACCTTTTTACTAAATAAAGGTATTTAGAAAAAGTTGTAACATTTAATTGTGTAATATTTATTTTATAACAATTCTTGGAGAACCACTTTAAATACCTTTATCATAATGTATTTTAATATTTTAACTAATGTTTCCATTCACACAATTTGCCAGATTTAACTATATCTTTCTTTCCAAGAGACTCTATTAATCTGACACGTTGCTGAAAGGAAAATTTCCAAACTCTTATTAAAACTGTGTCTGCTCTCTTTTGGTTCAATCTATTCTTCAAAAGCTTGTATAAAGAAAATTATTATTTATCATTACTTTGCAATATTACGATTTCAAAATGTATTACTGTCTTCTCCACAATAAAAATTAAAATGTGAACTAATAGTAGAAGCTAAGTAATAAAATGGAAATAAATGTATTCCTAAAATTCAGTTTTAATCTGTATATTCAGAGACAATATCTAATTTGTCATCATACAGTAATTGCCAATGAGCAAGGGGTACATAACATTTATATGCTGGAGATATTTCCAATCTTCTAATGAAAATTAAAACTACCTGCTCATGCACACAGACCATATGTCTTTCAGATCTAGCCTGCTTTTGAAATCCTCTAAGCCTTACATGTTCTATGCTCTTACAAAGCTTGACATACCATTTCCATTAATATATCCCTTAAGGGCTTTACTACATGGTCCTTTACAGCTTCATCTTTTGTATTATGTGATTTATTGAGTTGAAGATACGGCACGATGTAGTCTGGAAGTGTAGTGCTCCATAAAAAAATGAAACATGAAAATAATGAATCATTTAGTAAGCATTTCTGGATAGTGAAGCTTTGACATATTATCTGCTTGAAAAAAAAATCTAACTTTGAAAAAAAATCCACTTAATAACACACTGAATATTTCTGAGCAGTACATTTAAACCAAAATAAATGGTTTCGCATGGTTATACTTTTATACAACCAAACCACTAAATAAACTCAGAGTACCTAAAACATCTTGGATCAAAACATTATCCATGCTACAGAATGAATTGTTGCAGAAAGAATATAATGATTGTTATTTTTTCATTGAAAGAGACATTCCATGCACATTTATTGGCTCTGATTTTTTTTACTAAAGTATCTTTTGTCAAACTTCCTTTGTACAGCATCAGAACATTTAAAAAAAATAATATAAAGAAGATATATAAAGCTGCAAAATTATTGTCACACCTGATAATTTAGTACTAGATGTGCATTGTAAGTGAAAGTGCAGTTGAAATAAAATTCCAGACTTAGATCAAAAAGAGGGTACAAACCTTATTTAACAGAAAATAAAGGTGATGAAAGATGTTATTTGTGTGGGATAATGGTGAGTCCTTAGCTATCATTCGTGACCCTACTTTGATACATTTCTGTAGATATTTTCCTGTAGTTCTCCTAAAACACTAACTGTCCAATTGACTAAGAGATAAAAAGTTTATAGGCCATAAATGGCCCTAGAAATGCGATGCAGCATCTGCCATGGTGCTTCAGCAAAATCTGCTACATGTACACTACATGGTCAAAAAAGAGAGTTACAGTGCCTTGTGAAAGTATTTGGCCCCCTTGAACTTTTCCACCTTTTGCCTCATTTCTGGCTTCAAACATAAAGATATAAAATTCTAATTTTTTGGGGAAGAATCAATAACAAGTGGGACACAATCGTGAAGTGGAACGAAATTTATTGGATATTTTAAACTTTTTAAAAAAATTAAAAACTGAAAAGTGGGGCGTGCAATATTATTCGGCCCCTTTACTTTCATTGCAGCAAACTCACTCCAGAAGTTCAGTGAGGATATCTGAATGATCCAATGTTGTCCTAATTGACTGGTAATGATAAATAGAATCCACCTGTGTGTAATCAAGTCTCCATATACAGTGCCTACAAGTAGTATTCAACCCCCTGCAGATTTAGCTGGTTGACACATGCGGAATTAACTTGGCATTGTGACATTTGTACTGTAGATCAGCCTGGAAGTGGGAAATGCACTGCAGCAAATTTTTTTTTGGTTTTTTTTGTTTTTTTTAAAAAACGTTAAAAGTTAATTCAGAGTGTCATTTATTATTCAACCCCTCAAACCACAAGAATTCTGTTTGGTCCCCCTAAAGTATTAAGAAGTAGTTCAGGCACCAAGAATAATGAGCTTCACATGTGTGGATTAAAGATCTCTTTTGCCAGCCTTTTCTGACTATTTAAGACCCTCCCCAAACTTGTGAACAGCACTCAGACATGGTCAACATGGGAAAGACAAAGGAGCATTCAAAGGCCATCAGAGATAAGATCGTGGAGGGTCACAAGGCTGGCAAGGGGTACAAAACCCTTTCCAAGGAGTTGGGCCTACCTGTCTCCAATGTTGGGAGCATCATCCGTAAGTGGAAGGCTTATGGAACTACTGTTAGCCTTCCACGGCCTGGACAGCCTTTGAAAGTGTCCTCCCGTGCCGAGGCCAGGCTTGTCCGAAGAGTCAAGGCTAACCCAAGGACAGCAAGGAAGGAGCTCCGGGAAGATCTCATTGCAGTGGGGACATTGGTTTCCGTCAATACCATAAGTAACGTACTCCACCGCAATGGTCTCCGTTCCAGACGAGCCTGTATGGTACCTTTACTTTCAAAGCGTCATGTCAAGGCTCGTCTACAGTTTGCTCATGATCACTTGGAGGACTCTGAGACAGACTGGTTCAAGGTTCTATGGTCTGATGAGACCAAGATCGAGATCTTTGGTGCCATCCACACACGTGACGTTTGGAGACTGGATGGCACTGCATACGACCCCAAGAATACCATCCCTACAGTCAAGCATGGTGGTGGCAGCATCATGCTGTGGGGCTGTTTCTCAGCTAAGGGGCCTGGCCATCAGGTCCGCATCCATGGGAAGATGGATAGCACGGCCTACCTGGAGATTTTGGCCAAGAACCTCCGCTCCTCCATCAAGGATCTTAAGATGGGTCGTAATTTCATCTTCCAACAAGACAATGACCCAAAGCACACAGCCAAGAAAACCAAGGCCTGGTTCAAGAGGGAAAAAGTCAAGGTGTTGGAGTGGCCTAGTCAGTCTCCTGACCTTAACCCAATTGAAAACTCGTGGAAGGAGCTCAAGAATAAAGTCCACATGAGACACCCAAAGAACCTAGATAACTTGGAGAAGATCTGCATGGAGGAGTGGGCCAAGATAACTCCACAGACCTGTGCAGGCCTGATCAGGTCTTATAAAAAACGATTATTAGCTGTAATTGCAAACAAGGGTTATTCCACAAAATATTAAACATAGGGGTTGGATAATAATTGACCCACACTTTTATGTTTAAAATTTAATAAAATTCAACTGAGCAACATAACTTTTTGGTTTGTAAGATTTATGCTTCTGTTCATAAAACCTACTCTCGTTTGCAGTTTGAAGGCTCTAACTTATTTGCATCTTATCAAACCAGCTAAATCTGCAGGGGGTTGAATACTACTTGTAGGCACTGTAAATGCTCCTGCTCTGTGATAGTCTCAGGGTTTTGTTTCAAGTGCAGAGAGCATCATGAAGACCAAGGAACACACCAGGCAGGTCAGAGATACTGTTGTGATGAAGTTTAAAGCTGGATTTGGATACAAAAAGATTTCCCAAGTTTCAAACATCTCAAGGAGCACTGTGCAAGCGATCATATTGAAATGGAAGGAGTATCAGTCCACTGCAAATCTACCAAGACTTCGGCGTTCCTCTAAACTTTCATCTCGCTCGAACAAGGAGAAGACTGATCAGAGAATCAGCCGAAAGGCCCATGATCACTCTGGATGAACTGCAGAGATCTACAGCTGAGGTGAGGTACACTGCAAAAATCTAGCCTTTATGGAAGAGTGGCAAGAAGAAAGCCATTTTTCAAAGATATCCATAAAAAGTCTCGTTTGAAGTTTGCCACAAGCCCCCGGGGAGACACACCAAACATGTGGAATAAGGTGCTCTGGTCAGATGAAACCAAAATCAAACTTTTTGGCCACAATGCAAAACGATATGTTTGGTATAAAAGCAACACAGCTCATCACCCTCAAAACACCATCCCCACTGTCAAACATGGTGGTGGCAGCATCATGGTTTTGGCCTGCTTTTCTTCAGCAGGAACAGGGAAGATGGTTAATATTGATGGGAAGATGGACGGAGCCAAGTACAGGACCATTCTAGAAGAAAAGTTGTTGGAGTCTGCAAAAGACTTGATACTGGGATGGAGATTTATCTTCCAACAAGACAATGATCCCAAACATAAAGCAAAATCTACAATGAAATGGTTCAAAAATAAACATATCCAGGTGTTAGAATGGCCAAGTCAAAGTCCAGACATGAATCCAATCGAGAATCTGTGGAAAGAGCTGAAAACTGCTGTTCACAAGCACCCTCCATCCAACCTCAATGAGCTCGAGCTGTTTTGCAAGGAAGAATGGGCAAGAATTTCAGCCTCTCGATGTGCAAAACTGATAGAAACATATCCCAAGCGACTTGCAGCTGTAATCACAGCAAAAGGTGGAGCTAGAAAGTATTAACTCAAGGGGGCCGAATAATATTGCACCTCCCACTTTTCCGTTTTTAATTTTTTTTAAAAGTTTAAAATATCCAATAAATTTCATTCCACTTCATGATTGTGTCCCACTTGTTGTTGATTCTTTCCCCAAAAATTTGAATTTTATCTCTTTATGTTTGAAGCCAGAAATGTGGCAAAAGGTAGAAACGTTCAAGGGAGCCAAATACTTTCACAAGGCACTGTACTTTCGCAATTCATTAAAAATGAAACCAGTATTGTTTGCTGCTCCTCAAATACATTGTTAGTAAATTTATTTTGCAATTGTTTGCAGAACAAACACATGTTGAAATGTGCCTATTTCCCCCAAAATGTAAGCTCATTGAAATGCCTGATATTATCCACATTGAGAGTAGAAACATCCAGTGGTTCTTTCTTATAACTATTAGTGATGAGTGAGCATGCTCGCAACTGCTCGGTACTCACCCCAGCATCTCACTGCTCGAGATGCTTGGAAAGTACTTTCGGGATGTTCGGGCGGGAGCTCGAGTCCCTGCCCCGCATGTTTGCCACTCATTTAACAGCGAATAAACATGCGTGGATTGCCTGCCACTCACTGAAATGCCGCAACCATTTTAGTTGTGGCATTACAGTGATTAGCTGGCCCCATAGCGTCATTGGGTCTATATCAAACCCGGTGAACCTAAGCTTGTCACAGTCTACCCTTCAGACAGGCAGAGTAAGGAGGGCTGCAGCTGTGTGAGGGAGAAAATTGCAGGTTGATTTAGTCAGATATTAGGTATTCCACAGCAATATACATCTAAACTAACAGTCCTTCTAAGGACTAATTCAGATGCATATATTTATTACTGGTGATAAGTGTTGAGCGAGCACTAAAATGCTCGGGTGCTCGAAGCTCAGGCCGAGCTCACCGTGATACTCGGGTGCTCGACCCGAGCAACGAGCCCACTGTTAGTCTATGGGAGACCCGAGCATTTTTGCGGCGGCACCCCCGGCAGTCTGTAGAAAGCCTAAAAAGTGCCCAAAACAATAGTGACAGTGCTCAAATGACATGGGGACAGCATGGGGATCGCCCCAGGAAGCATTTCTGACCCCCAGGTCACTGCTGTCAACAACGTGGTCAGAGGTATTAAGCCACTTTTACGGGCTCACAATAACACGTTCAAAAACAAAACTGAAACTACTTTCCTGTGAAATATGTTAAGGAACATCCTTTCCAGGGTAAAGACTTGTGTATAAGGTAAAATAAATAACCAAAAACAAAAATACTCCTCCACACCTTGGGCTATGTTCACAAGTAGCATTTTTTAAGCGTTTTTGCACTTTTGTATTGCTTTCAACCGTGACAATTGCATTCACCAGGAAATGTCATTTTAACATTTTACAACCTTATCTGGCCATGTGCTGTGTGACACATGCATACAGTGCTGAAAGGACATGGGAACAGCATGGGGATGACCCCTGGAAGGATCTCTGACACCCAGGTTACTGCCTAAAAGTGTGCCCATCAGAAGTGATCATTGCCGCATCAGAAGATGCAGACTTGCAACTATCCCCGTGCAAGTCCTTGTCCAAAGGCAGTGTTCAATTGTACCTCCCCCATTCCTTGCAATGCAAGCGCAAATATGCAGCCAACCACCCACCCACCCGCAGACTGCAATACTATACTGCTAGCTTGCACTTGAAATGGGGCCTTTTAGTTTGGAGGAGGCCGAAGCTGGCCACTACCTCATGGCTGTGTCGGCGGCGAGGCCTCCATACTCAGTCCCCAGCCGCCACTTTTTGTCTCAGTAACCTTCCCCACACTTTTCTTAGCCTGGCCTGCTTTAGGGCAGCATTGGACGATCCCACCAGACAACCAGACTCCTCCGGTGGGCCCTGGCTTCTCCATCAGGGGAGTTGAGAGTGCCAAGGTGAGGAGCATGATGATGATGCTAGAAGTTAGCATCTGCTTTGTTTTCTTGGAATGCAAGCATAAGTGTGCAGCCTGCCACCCACCCACCCCCAGGCTGCAATACCATACTGCAAGCTTGCTTGCACTTGAAATGAGGCCTTTTAGGCTTGTGGAGGCAGACGCTGGCCACCATGTCATGGCTGCGTCGGCAGCCTGGTATCCATACTCAGTCCCCACACTCGGTCCCCAGCCACCAGGGGGGGCCGGGTGTCCATACTCGGTCCCCAGCTGCCCGTATTTGTCCCCATGCGCATTATACACAAGCGCGCATACCAAAACATTACCTGTGCCCTCCCCAGTGCATTTAGTGGGAAGGACAGCCTATTCCGCTGTAGCATGTGCACGCCAACCCCCTGTTCATGGCACATGCGAAGATGCCTCCCGCCCTGCACCTGTCATTGCAGACTTGCAACTATCCCCGTTCAAGTCCTTGTCCCAGGGCAGTGTTCAATTGTACCTCCCCAATTCCTTGCAATGCAAGCACAAGTATGCAGCCTGCCACCCACCCCCAGGCTGCAATACCATACTGATTGCTTGCTTGCACTTGAAATTGGGCTTTTTAGTCATGTGGAGGCGGAATCTGGCCACCACGTCATGGCTGCGTCGGCGGCCTGGTATCCATACCCAGTCTCCAGCCGCCCGGCGGCCGGGTGTCCACGCTTGGTCCCCAGCCGCCAGGGGGCGGCCTGGTGTCCATACTCGTTCCTCAGCTGCCCCGCAGCCGGTTGCCCACACACCGTCCCTAGTCGCCTGGGGGCGGCCGGGTGTCCATAAACGGTTACCAGCCGCCCCTATTTTTCCCGGTGCACATTAAACACAAGCGCGCATACCAAAACATTACCTGTGCCCTCCCCAGTGCATTTAGTGGGAAGGAAAGCCTAAACACAAACATGTGGACAAGTAAATGTGGCCAGGGATGGTCCATCTCACTGACGCCTTCACAATGGGTTAATATTGTGGAAGCCGGGACACAGTTGGACACTGGGATGCAACATGTCCTCCAGACATAGAGGGTTGCGGGTCCTGGGTCAATCAGGCTTCAACACAAAGTTCAGAAGGTAGACAGCAGCAGTGGTCGGCCTCCTACACAACGAGTAAATTATTCATGATCATGAGGCCATTCATCTCCCTAGCTTTCTGTTCCTTGGAATGCAAGCGCATGTATGTAGTAGCTGCTAAGCCTGAGGTGGTCAGCGTTTTGGCGCATATCATACCTCCTCCGAGGATTGCTGGATGTTTTCCTGCTACTATCCCAGTTCTTTGACTCCCGTTAAAACAAAGCTTCAGGTGATGAATGATGGATGAGATGGTGGCAAAGGAGAAAGAGCAGGAGGAACAGGGACCATTCGCATCAATATCAGGCCAGTCAACCACACATGTCTTGTAGGATATGTTTCGGTACCAAAAGGAGCTGTTCGGTTTTACAGTTATAGGGCATACAGTGAGTGCAATGCCTACTAAAAAATTTTGAGGCACACCAATGCCCCTTGGAAGTGACATGGAGGTCAGAGGGCCTTAACTAAACCGTTTTTTCCATTTATAGCAACTGGGTCTCCTGTACACTGTTGGCATAAGCAGTGAATGGAAGGCTTTTCAAAAATTATGAGGAACTGCAATGCCCCTTGAAACAGACGTGGATTACAGCATACTTAAAACCTTCTACCCATTATTGGGGAGTGGGTCTCCCTTAGTGTTCGCCTATGCATTGAAAAGCAAAAGCTGACTAAATTTAGCAGGAAATGCAATGCCCAATGGAAGAGTGGTGGAGGTTAGAGGTAATTAAAAACAACATTTCAATGCCCCTTGGAAGAGCTGTGGAGTTCAGAGTGGTTTAACAAGACAGTTTTAATGCCCCTTGGAAGAGACGTGAAGGTCCCAGTAGCTTAACTAGACGGTTTTAATGCCCCTTGGAAGAGACGTGGAGTTCAAAGTGGTTTAACAAGATGGTTTTAATGCCCCTTGGAAGAGACATGGAGGTCCCAGGGGAATAAAAAAACAATAACAATGCCACTTGAAGAGTGGTGGAGGTCCCAGTGGAATAAAAAGACAATATCAATGTCCCTTGGAAGATTGGTGGAGGTAACATTGGAATAAAAAGACAATATCAATGCCCCTTGGAAGAGTGGTGGAGGTTGCAGTGGAATAAAAAGACAATATCAATGACCCTTGGAAGAGACGTGGAGGTCACAGTAGCTTAACAAGACGGTATTAATGCCCCTTGGAAGAGACGTGGAGTTCAGAATGGTTTAACAAGACGGTTTCAATGCCCCTTGGAAGAGACGTGGAGCTCACAGTGGAATAAAAAGACAATATCAATGCCCCTTGGAAGAGATGTGGAGGTCCCAGTGGAATGAAAAGACAATATCAATGACCCTTGGAAGATACGTGGAGGTCAAAGTAGCTTAACAAGATGATTTTTATGCCCCTTACAAGAGCCATGCAGTACAGCATATTAAAAACATTATTCCATTATTGGGGAGTGGGTCTCCCACAGTCTTTGCCTATGCCTTCCAAGCAAATGCTGGCAAAAATTAGGACGGAGGAACCTGCAATGCTGGCAACATGGACCACGGTAACCCTGGTGGTATAGGGGTGATGGAGGCTGAGGAAAAGGAGAAGAGCAAAAAACAGCCGAAATGAGGAAGCGTATACCCATGTGTGGGTGTGAAGCGGTGCATGGGAGTACACCTCCAGAAATAACATAATGGATTTGACTTTATGTTACTCTGCTGTCATTTGGTGGTGATGAGAAGTCTGGCCCAATCCATCCATTGTTCATTTTGATAAGGGTCAGCTTGTCAGCATTGTCAGTTGACAGGCGAGTGCGCTTATCAGTTATAATACCCCCAGCGGCACTAAAAACATGCTCTGATAACACGCTAGTGGCAGGGCAGGCCAGGACCTCCAAGGTGTACAGAGCTAGTTCATTCCAAGTGTCCAGCTTGGAAACCCAATAATTAAAAGGCACAGAGGAACCACGGAGAACGCTGGTACGGTCGGCAAGGTACTCCCTCACCATCTTTTGAAACTTTCCACTCCTTGTGAGAGTACCCCACGCCTCAGGGCCTGTAAGCTGCGCGGGTCTCAGAAAACTATCCCAGAACGTTGACAGTGTTCCCCTGCCTCTGCTGGATTGGAGTTGCGTCTCTCTCGCCTGTTCACCTTGGTTGGGCAACAAACTGTGACCTCTGCCGCTAGCGTGTTCAGATGGGAATTTTTTAACAGTTCTGCAGCAAGGGCCTTCTGGTACTGCCCCATTTTTGTAGACCTCTCCACCTCAGGAATAAGATAGTGAAAGTTCTCCTTGTAGCGGGGGTCTAAAAGTGTCACCAACCAGTAATGACTATCACCCAACATTTTGACAATGCGAGGGTCACGGTTAAGGCAGCGTAACATAAAGTCAGCCATGCGTGCCGCAATGGTAACGGGCAAGACTTCCGTGTCCTCACCAAGATGACGACTGACCATGCTCTCCTCCTCCTCCTCCCCACTGTCCTCAGGCCACCCACGCTGAACCGATGGTATGACAGTTGTACAAGTACTACCGTCTACAGTGCATGATACCAGCTCCTGTTCTTCCTCATCCTCCTCCTCCTCCTCCTCTCCCTCATTGTCCCCCAATGCACGTTGGGATGAGATGAGGCTGGGCTGTGTGTAGTCGCCGGCTACAGCTTCTTGATCCATCTCATCATACTCTAGCTGCAATGCCTCCTCTTTAATTCTCTACAGAGAGCAATGCAAAAGACAGACAAGTGAGATGCTGACGCTAATGATGGCGTCATCGCGACTCACCATCTTGGTGGACTCCTCAAAGTTTGTCAGGATGGTGTACGTATGTCAGACGTCCAGGTCCACTCCTGAGGTCTTATGTGTGGAGTCTGAACTGAATACCGACGGCCTTATTGATGCTGGTACTCCACAACTCTCTCTTCTGCTCACAAATCCTTTGCAACATGTGGAGGGTAGAGTTACAAGTGTGGGGTCATCAGACACCAGTCGGTTTGCCGGAAGCTGCAAACGCTGCTGCAACACAGCAAGCGCGGCGGAAGCTGTAGCTGACTTCCGAAAATGAGCTGACAGGCGGCGTACTTTGACGAGCAGATCAGGCAACTCGAGGTACGATTTAAGAAACCGCTGAACCATGAGGTTAAGCACATGAGCCAGGCATGGTACGTGTGTGATCTTGCCTCGCCTCAGAGCCGCCACCAGGCTACGGCCATTGTCACACACGACCATGCCTCGATGTAGGTTCAGCAGTCTCAGCCACACATCTGCCTGATCTTTCACAGCTGTCCACAACTTACAAGCAGTGTGAGGTTTCTCACCTAAGCTTATGAGTTTCAGCACAGCCTGTTGCCGCTTGGCTGAGGCAGTACTGCAGTGCTTCCAGCTTGTAACTGATGTGGTGATATCTGAGATGGAAGCTGAACATGAGGAGGAGGAGGAGGATGATGCGCAGGAGCTTTACACTGTGGGGGCAACTCTGACTGACATAGGGCCCGCAATCCTCGGTGTTGGGAGGATGTGTTCAGTCCCAAGGTCCGACTGGGTCCCAGATTCCACTATGTTTACCCAGTGTGCCGTCAGGGAGATTTACCGTCCTTGGCCACAAGCACTAGTCCACATGTCCGTTGTCAGGTGGACTCTCCCAATAACTGCATTGTTGAGGGCACGGCAGATGTTTTGGGACACGTGCTTGTGTAGTGCGGGGATGGCACACCGGGCAAAATAGTGTCGGCTGGGAACCGAGTAAAGAGGGACAGCCACCGCCATAAGGTTGCTGAATGATTCTGTCTCCACCAGCCTAAAAGGCAGCATTTCCAACGCAAGCAGTCGTGAAATGTGCGAATTTAGGACTGTGGCCTGTGGGGCGTTGGCTGCGAATTTGCGCTTTCGTTCAAAGGTCTGGGATATGGACAATTGAACGCTGCTGTGGGACGTGGACGTTGATGCTGTTTCTTGAGAAACTGCCATAACAAGTTAAGACTGAGAGGAGGGGGCATCTTTGCATGCAGTATGGACAGGGGATTGCCTTGCACGCACAGCAGGGGGTTCTCTTACCTGCACAACGGCGGAAGAAGCAGTGGTGACACCCGCTGACACTTGTCGTGGACCCTGGGGTTCGCCCCACAAAGTCGGATGCTTTGCTGACATGTGCCTGATCATGCTTATGGTGGTCAGGCTGGTAGTTTTGTCACCCCTGCTGATGCTAGCATGGCAGGTGGCACAAAAGGCCTTTTTGGGGTTATCAGCAGAGTCTTTAAAAAAATTCCAGACTCTGGAAGACCTACCAGTTGTACTGGCAGCATCCCTTGTGTTGGAGTTATGGGGAACTGTTGCCTGCCTTCTGTCTGCGGCCACTACACAGCTTCTTCCTGCCTGTTGGGGTACTCTGCCTCCCTCCCCCTGTGTGCTGCTGGCCTCGCTCTGCATGTCCTCCTGCCACGTTGGGTCAGTTACTAGATCATCCACCACCTCCTCCTCTTCAACTTCCGCACCACTGTCCTCCTTCTCACTTCCTGGCAATTGTGTCTCGTCATCGTCCACCTCTTGTGACAAATTGCCAGCGTCGCCTTCCTGTGGCCTTGGCTGTTCAAATATTTGGCCATCGCTACATGGAATCTCCTCTTCCACCACTTCAAGCGGAGCAGGCGAGGGGCCCAAATATGGAAATGGACCAGTGAACAGCTCGTCAGAGTGTCCAACTGTGGGATCAGTTGCTGTCTGACAACACTCGGCATGATGGGAGGAAGAAGCATCAGGCTGAGGAGGAGTATGTGGTCGAGACTCACGGCTACTAAGACTTGACCTTGTGGAAGACAGACCGGAGGTGGTGGTGCCCAGGTGACTGGAAGTATTGTCTGCTATCCAATTAATAACCTGCTCACACTGATCAGTTCGCAATAGTGGTGTTGTTGTGTGCTTCCCTAGTAATTCTGCCAAGAACTGGGAGCGAGAAGATGTGGCTGTTGTTTGTGGCACATTTTCACCTTGGCCACGGCCCCATCCTTTGCATGCACCATCACCAGAACGTCCAGTTCCACGTACCTTGCCACGCGCCTTGCCCATTGTAAATTAAGTAAAATAGCTTACACTCGCACTATCAATGGCAAATAGGAGATTAGAACCTTGGAAGAGGAAAACCACAGTTTTAGTTCTCTGGCCTACACCAGAATCTTTTAAACAGATATATTTGTGTCTGAACAGTCAGCGAGACACTCAAACTGTTTTTTTTTATGGAAAAAAGGCAAAAAGGTGGATTACACCCAGATTTGAACTGTGGAAAAGGAAAACCACAGTTCAATTTCTCTGGCCTACACTGTTAGGCGTCAGGCAGTTAGTGGATGTGAAATTGGGTCAGAATCATCTGTGGACTCCCATTTTGGTCCTGCTGGGGCAGATGCTACTTAGCATCGCAGTTGGTCCCAACTTCTAGCCAGTGCACGAGAAGTACAGGCTGTCTCTTAGGTCCTTGTTCCTAGTAGTATTAAGCATAGGTTGCGGAGTGGAACAAGGGCTGCTACAGCCTAAGTCCAGGATGCACTGCACTGAGCATGCCCGTGACATGGCAGACCGTGATTGGTGCTTTGGTGTCAGCTGATCCGGTGACCTGGCACCACCTGATTGGCCGCGAGTGATGTCATCAGTAGTGCGACCAATAATGCGACAGTGGGCAGGGCTTAGTCTTTAAATAGGCCACCCACAAGCATGGCGGCGCGCTCTGATCATTGAGCTAAGTTTGTGTTCATGTGTGGACGCTTGTCTGTTTGAGCTCCACGTGCTCTCTTGCTGCTCTAGCTTCGGACAGGCAGGTTTAGCTGGGGATAGGCAGTCTTAGCTGGAGGGAGGCAGGTAGTTCCGTTTGACAGTCTGGCTCCGACAAGGGGGTCGCTATACACCCTGAGTAGACTGCGGACTCCGTATTCCTGGCACCGCCTGTTAGTCACGTGGAGAGTGACTCTGCAGTCCGATAGCACACTGGCTGGGAGCACGTATATGCCGGCGTGAGTCACAAACACTTCTTATCATCTGCTGCGTAGCCTCTGTGCAGTTAACAGGCCTACGGCTACATTATTTGTCACACATCTCTCGTGCAGTTAATGGAGATAGTGTGAATCCCTTTTCCCGTCTCGGTGTGCAGTAACACTGGAGGGATTTATATATTAGTTGGTTGTTTTACCTTCTTACCCAGAAGGTGTTCGGCCGCAGTATTCTAGGCTGCTTCGCGGACCCCGGGTTTGGTTGCTTTCCATTATTAATAAAGTTGTTTGCAACCATCCCCATAACATACACCAGAATCTTTTAAACAGATATATTTGTGTCTGAACAGTCAGCGAGACACTGAAACTGTTTTTTTATGTAAAAAAGGCAAAAAGGTGGATTACACCAAGATTTGAACCGTGGAAGCGGAAAACCACAGTTCTAATTTCCTGGCGTATACCAGACTCTTTTAAACAGATATATTTGTGTCTGAACACTCACAGTCACACTCAATTTTTTTTTTTTGGGGGGGGGAATACCAAAAGGTTAATAAGATGGGTATTTGTACAGTCTGAATGAGGAAAAAAAAAAAGAGGATTCAGATGAAAAAAAAGGATTTTTCCTGGCCCTGAGACCTGGGGCTAAGTTTAGCAATTTGAGCAGCAGCAGCACACAGGACTGTAATGCAGTGTTTGTTGGTATAACCACTGCGTCTTCTATACAGCCTGCCTGCCTGATATCTGGGATGGATATTAGTCCTCAAAACGACTGTTTGATTTTGCAGGCTTTAGAGACCCTACACTGCCTATTTCATAGTATAAATCTCTCCCTAGCTCTGCGGCACTCTCCTTACACTGTCTGATCCGGAGCGACTGTGTCCAAGATGGCGGCGTCCGGTTTTAAATACTCAAGGTGGCGCTGTGCGGCCAGCCAATCACTGTAATGCCCACAACCAACATGGCTGCGGCATTACAGTGACTGGCTGGCAATCCCTGCATGTTCATTGGCTCTGTAAAGAGCACCAAACATGCAGGACGGAGACCCGAGCTTCCGCCCGAGTAACCCAAAAATGCTCGGTGCTCGCCGAACATCCCGAGTAGTGAGATGCTCGGGTGAGTAACAAGCAGTGTCGAGCATGCTCGCTCAACACTACTGGTGATAGCAGGAGTTAGGCAGCCAGAGTTTGAGGACACTATGCAGCAGAATAGGGTCAATTTCACATTCTGTCTGCTGCTGTTACTGATATCCATAGCCCTAGATATCAGGGCTAATTTTTTTTGCTCTTAATCCTGATTATTTGCTTAAAAAGCAATACAGTACACCATTTTATTACTCCAGTTGCTTGTTAGCAGAATACAGCCAGATTTTATTGAATTTATTCGCATTGCTGTATTGTGGAATGATAAACTTGTCTATCATCAGACGTGATCCAATATTACTGTACTGACACTTTTTGGAAGGTGCCAAATAATACACTCCAGTTAAAGTCTGCCAGTTGTGTGTTGTTCAAACCTATTTTCACTTGGTCGCTTACCAATATCATACTAATAGACCACTGCCTACAACTGTGGTCATCAGACGTGATCCCATATTACTTGCGTAATAATCGTGACATTTTTTGAAGTGTGCCAAATATTACACTCCAGTTAAAGTCTGCCAGTTGTCTGTTGTTCAACCTATTCACACTTGGTCACTGACCAATACCATATCTCTAACGCCACTGCCTAAAATCATAGTCATCAGACGTGATCCGATATTACTGCAGTAATAATCGTCACACTTTTCTTAGCGTGACAAATATTACACGCTAGTTAAAATGGGCAAGGCGCGTGGCAAGGGATGGAAAAGTGGAAGTGATGCTGATGGTGCACACAGAGGAGGAGGCCATGGGTAAGATGAAACTGTGGGAAAGTGCAATTACTGTTGCGAGAGTTGGATGATGATGATGCGACACAATTGCTAGCAACTCAGGAGGAAACCCAGGGTGCGCAAGTGGAAGACGAGGTGGTGGATGATGAAGTCACTGATGCAGCCTGGCAAGGTGACATGCTTAGCAAGGACAGCAGCACAGAGGGGGAGGGAGGCGTAGCACCACAACAGGAAAGAACAAGCAGGGGGGGTGGAAACAAATAGAAGGCAGGCCACTGTTCCCCTGAACACCAACACGAGGGAAGTTGCCAGTCCAATTGTTAAGTCTTCCAGAGTTTTTTTTTTTTTTTTTTTAAAACTGTCTAGATAACCCCAAAAAGGCCATTTGCACCATCTGCCATGCCAGCATCAGCAGGGGTAGCAAAACTAGCAGCCTGACCACCACCAGAATGCTCAGACACATGATAGCAAAGCACCCGATTAGGTGGGCTGAACGCCAGGGTCCAGAAACAGTGTCCTCGGGTAACACCACTGCTTATTCCGCTGTTGTCCATGCATGCTAAACCCCTGTCCATGGTACAGGCAAAGATGCCTACTGCCCTGCACCTGTCGCAGTACTCTTGCAATCACCACCATCAGCAACCACGTCCGTGTCCTTGTCCCAGCGCAGGATTCATTTGTTCTACCCCAGTCCTTTAAACGCAAGCACAAATACGCAGCCAATGCTCCACAGGGCGCACTACTAAACTCCCACATTTCTTGAATGCTTGCACTTGAAATGTTGCCTTTTAGGCTTGTGGAGATGGACTCTTTCCGCAACTTCATGGCAGCGGCCGTCCCTTGGTACTTGGTCCCAAACCATCACTATTTCTCCCGGTGTGCCGTCCCCGCCTTACACAAGCACCTGTCCCAGATTATTCCCCGTGCCCTCAACAACGCTGTTACTGGGAAGGTCAACCTAACTACGGACACATGGACAAGTGCTTGTGGCCAGGGACGGTAAATCTGGCTGACGGAACACTGGGCTAATATAGTAGAAGTCGGGACCCAGTCGGACCCCGGGACGGAACACGTCCTCCCGACGCCGAGGATTGCGGGCCCTGGGTCAATCAGGGATGCCCCTACATTCTACAGCTCCCGCACCTCATCATCTTCAGCCTCCATCTTCAAAATGACCACATCAGTCGGAAGCTGGAAGCAATGCAGCACTTCCTCAGCCAAATGGCAACAGGCTCTGCTGAAGTGCTTAGGTGACAAACTGCACACCTCTGCAGAGTTGTTGACAGCTGTAAAAGAGCTGGCAGGTTTGTGGCTGTCACCGCTGAACCTACAGTCAGGCATGGTTGTGTGTGACAATGGCTGGAACCTGGTGGCAGCTCTGAAGCTAGGCACCATGTGCTCAACCTAGTGGTTCAGCTGTTTCTCAAACCTACCCGGATCTGCCAGAGCTGCTTGTCAAAGTATGCCACGTGTGTGCCCATTTTTGAAAGTCACCTACAGCTTCCGCTGCCCTCGCCATTGTTCAGCAGTGTTTGCAGCTTTCAGCTCACCGATTGGTGTGTGATGTTACCACGTGTTCGTACTCAACGTTGCAGATGTTGGGAAGGATATGTGAGCAGCAGTGGGCAGTTATCGAGTACCAGCTTCAACAAGCCCGTCGTCATTCAGGTCAGCCTTCCCACATAACAGCTGATGAGTGGATATGGATATCAGACATCTGTGCTGTCC
This sequence comes from Phyllobates terribilis, assembly GCF_046119375.1. Classification (NCBI taxonomy): domain Eukaryota; kingdom Metazoa; phylum Chordata; class Amphibia; order Anura; family Dendrobatidae; genus Phyllobates; species Phyllobates terribilis. Next base: position 14,027,805 of record NW_027362769.1, on the reverse strand, counting down.
TCAAAAATTTTGAGGACTCTGCCAAGATGGTGAGTGGTGATGACGCCAAAATTAGCGTCACCATCCTGCTTCTCTGTCTACTGAAACGCTCGCTGCTCACAATTAAAGAAGAGGCATTACAGGCGGAGCACGAGGAGATGGAGCAAGGAACTATAAAGGGCAATGCCTCACAGCTCAGTCTCATCTTATCCCAATGCTGTTTGGGTGATAATGAGGAGGAGGAGGAGGAAGAGGAGGGGGAGGAGGAGGAAGAACAGGAGCTGGTTTCCTGAGCGACAGACTACTAACCACACAACTGTCATACCGTCTGTTCAGCGTGGATGGCCCGAGGAGAGAGAGAACAAGGAGGAGGATGTGGAAGGGAGCATGGACAGTCATCCTCTTGTTCAGGACAGGGAAATATTGCCTGTTGTCAGTCTGGAACACATGGCTGAGTTTATGCTCCGCTTCCTTACCCTTGACCCTCGAATTGTACACATTTTGAGTGACAGTAATTACTGGTTGGTCACATTTCTAGACCCACGCTACAAGGATAACTTTCTATCTCTCCTTCCCGTGGTGGAGAGGTCTAATAAAATTTTGCAGTACCAGAAGGCCCTTGTTGTGGAATTATTAAAAAATTTCCATCTGAAAACACTGGCGGCAGAGGTTACAGTTCATTGGACAACCAAGGAGTAAATGAGAGGGAGTCACAAATACAATGCAGCATAGTCAGTGGAACACTGTCATAGGTCTGGGACAGTTTTCTCAGCCCTTCCCAGCGCCCAGGGCCTGATTCGCGGGGTACTCTCTCAAGGAGGGAAAAGTTTTGGAAAATGCTGAAGGAGTACCTTGCCAACCGTACCAATGGCCTCCGTGATTCCTCTGTGCCTTATAATTATTGGATATCCAAGCTGGACATGTGGCATGAACTGGCTCTCTATGATTTGGAGGTCCTGGCCTGCCGTGTCTCTAGCTTTTTGTCAGAGCGGGTTTTTAGTGCCGTCGGGGGTATTATAACTGATAGGTGCATCGGTCTGTCAACTGAAAATACTGATAGGCTGACTCTTATCAAAATGAACAAGGGCTGGATTGGGCCAAACTTCTCATCACCACCGGATGATAGCAGTGGAACATAAAGTAAAATCTAGTGTTTTTTGTGGGGGGGGGGGGGCTCTATTCCCATACACCTTTTCACACCCAGACATGGGTATACACTACCTGATTTTGTCTATTTTATGTTGTCCTCCTCCTTCTCTTTCTCTTCATCCTCCACCACCATATCACCAGAGTGAATGTAATGTAACAAAGTGTTTATGATGTCAGCAGGAAATTTTTTTTAGAGACCCACCTCTAACATTCTGTATGTTATACAGTATGTTCATGTATTCCCCCCAGGGGTAAATGTTTTTCAGCACATGCACTTAGTGGATGGGCATTACCAGTAAATGAGACCCACTCCTTAATAATGGTAAAAAAAAATTTTAATGAAGAACTCCTCTACATCTCTTCAAATGGGTATTGGAGTGCGTCCAATTTTTTGGCAGCCCTTGCACAAATTGTATGGGCATTACCACTACAGGAGACCCACTCCTTAATAATGTGAATATTTTTTTAATGAGGCCCTCCTCTACGTCTCTTCAAAGGAGTATTGGGGTGTATCCAAATTTTTGGCCGCCTTTGCAATCACTGCATGCGCAATAAGAATAGTGAGGGATGACTGCTTGCCCTCTAAAAATAGTAAGGACTGCCTGATGGCATTGTAAAAATAGGCTGTGTGACTTTCAGACTCCCTCCTTCATAAATGAAACAGGATGTGTCTGATCATGTCTCACATGATGTCAATGAGGTGAACGGAGCACGAGCGTGGGAAATTTCTCACCGCGCATGAGCTGATGTCATTTGCCGGCACCACGAGTGCGAGAACTTTCTTACACTCGTGCTGATGTCAATGAGTTGAACAGAGCTCATATGACATGAACCTTGCTCAACTTGATGATGGCAATGCCAGTCACTAAGGGTCGCAGGCATGCACCCCTCAGTGTCTCTGCAGAATGGCAGGCTGGATAGTCGCATCAAGCTACTATGCAGCCTGCCATCTATCTATCTCTATGGACTACACCCCGAGGTGGAAATATGGTGAACAGCCGTCCCGCCCATCTATTTAGCTGTTCACAAAAACCCCAGCCCTGTTGAAGTTAATTTAAGTCTCTCAGCATCTGTGACACTGGAGCATTAAGTCGGGGTTCATATCACAAGTTTTACAAACTGGATGACACATATCACCCCTGTGATCACCTTACAATATTAAATATCTGTCTATATATCACACAATCTATCTATATCTATCTCATAGCTATGAAACATCTATCTATGTGTACGTGCATCTATCTTTCCATCTATCTATGTCTATGTCATATGTATGTATATATAAAATATCTATCTATTTATTATACTATCTATGTATATCTATGTGATATTTATGCATCATCTACCTATAAATCATCACGGTATATATTAATCATACTACAAATTAAATAGATTAATTTAAAACATTTTTTATAAACAACATTCCTTGTAAAAATGTTATCACTATTACATAACAACTTTCCTTGCAGTGGTGTATTAATAACTTTCACTTTGACATGGGAGCGTTGCTTCATTCTAGAGAAAGCAACGTATAGCTGTCCATGTCCAAAGGCTGGTTCAGGTAAATAAATACCCACTCGATTGAGGGTCTGTCCTTGGGATTTGTTAATAGTCATTGCAAATGCAGGTTTGACTGGAAACTGTTGTCTTCTTAATTTAAAGGGTAACCCAGTGTCAGAAGGACACAAATCTATGCATCGAATAAATACAATGTCCCCTTCAGCTGATCCAGTAATCACTTTAGCCTGTATGATGTTGGGGTGTAAGGCAGTGACAATCAGCCGCGTTCAATTGCAGAGACCTTTGTTGGTATTGAGGTTTTGCAGTAGCATGACAATGGTGCCAATTTTAAGTTGGAGCTGATGTGATGGCATTGCCGATGGCATCAGAGTTTAAAAATTCCACTGGGTACTGTTCACGTTTATCATCGTCATCAGCATCCACAGAACCGTCGCTTGTATATACAACGTACTCGCCACTCATTCTATCCATTATTTGAGAGTTGAGAAGATGTACATCCTCATTTTTTGGACAGAGTATTGCATGTGATGCTGCATTGTTAACACAGTCTTTGTCATTGGCATTTATGGTAATGTTTTGTTCAAAGATGTCAGTCACTAACCAGCCAGTGCACAGCATGTCAGGAGGAATTTCTAAGACATCATCTCCAAGGTTGTGTTTGTTTGACAGCTCACCATTTCCTAGTTTAAGTAACCAACTGCTGTATTCTGGATCACTGGAGCGCATGTTGTTGAATAGCAGCAGTCTTCTAAAGTTTTTCCAGTGTTTTGAATATTTAACACAGGAGTCTACAATTTCTGTTCTTGTGGCTTTAGCAAGTACAGGAAGGCATTGTCTGAAGTCTCCTCTAAAAACAAAAACTTACCACCACCATCTTTGTGCAGGCAGATAGCAGCGGTCACAATAAAACTGTGCATGCGCTACCCCTGTACAAAGATGGAGGTGGTCAGTGAATCATTCAACTGATCGCGGCTGCGGCATGTGTGACGTGTACGGCTTGTTAGCGACGGTTTTCCGCTGGTGGTACCGCGCAAGAGGCTGGTACCACCAGGGGTTTCCATATTGAGAAACCCATCACCTGGGTGTTCCAATATGGTGGTCGACAAACTTCCGCCGCTTGGAATTCTGGGATCCGGACACATCTGGATGGAACAGGATGTGAAGACATTACAAGGTAAGTATATATTGAGATGTTCCCAAACTGATCAGTTAATTAAAATCTGTAATTATCTACGGTGTAAAAATCTCTTTTGGAAATCTAAAGATCAAATAAAGAAGGCATTACGTTTAAGTGAAAGAGACATTAACCATTGTTATCCATTTTATATTTTCCCTAATGTTAGACTTTCTCCCCCGGGTCAATTTTCTATTCTAAAAATTGCTCATGGTTTTTCCTAGATGTTGAATAATCTTACTGAATTTTTAATTTATTGTCACATTTATTTTTGGTTTGCTTACATGTATGAAAGTTTGTTCGGTGTTTTATCAATGAAGATAATTTTCCATGAGTTCAGGGGATTGCATAAAGACATCTTTGGAAGTTACTTTTATGTCCATTTTGCTTATGATATTATTTTCAAAGTATGTTACTTAGGAGACTGTGAAGTTAAGTATCTATATTTAATGTATTTGTTCCTTAACATATGTAATGAAACCTTACATCCTTTTGTACTTGTATCTATGTGGATTATTATTTATATTAATCCCATTATATATATACAGTTGTTAAATGGAGACCCATTTCGTCATGACTGCAACATTGTGTCTATCAATATTACAAGGAAAAAGACGCTTCAATGTACGTCTGTGCACCTCCTCAAATTACACCTTCACGATATCTCTCACAATTGATTTGGAGTCTTCATGCTTAAAAATTGCTATTATCCGGTCCTAGCTGTATTTAGTCTACCATATATCTTGACAATGCATACCAAACCATATATGTGATGGTGTTTAAATTTCAGAGCTTCATTGGAAAGGATCTTGATGTCTCATTCCTCCTTTTCAGCTCACAGGATGGCACCTGGAACTGGAACGATAAGTGTTGTTGCATTGCATTTTGGTGTGTATTGTATCAAATTGTTTCTTCTATCTATTGAGTGGATGCACATATATGTATATGAATTGTTAATATGTTTTTTATATATAGTATATGATCAGACAATGTATAATATTTTGAATGTGTGTTGATATGGATGAAGCGAACGATTGGATTATGTACGTTTGTAAAAAAATTGTGGAGAGGGGAGGAGAAGTGAAATTGCTAGTATGTTACAGTTTATAAACAAAGAATTCCGCACCACCTTTTTATGCAGTGAAACTGATCCACCTGTTTTTTAGACACATTACCGAAAAGAGAGGAAAAATATGTGGTGCTCAGCTTTTAAAGAATAATCCAATGCAGTATCAAAAGAAAAAAGAATAGCAGCTCTCACCATTCCTGGTATAAAACCTATATCCTTTGTTCGATCATTTGGTTAAAAAAGTGGCAAGTAGGGGAAGCGGGGAGAAGAAGGATGGACAACAGCCATTTCTCGCTTGGGATAGTGCTTCTGCGGGTCCAGGTAATCAAGGACGCAACCTCATTTCCTTTTACAGGTGATATCAAGGCATACGTCAGCAAATTAGAATACATAGAAAAACATAGTAAAATCAGATCGATCGTTCATTCCTAAGGGGCCATTTGCATTCGTGCGTGAGATCCATTTAGCTTCATTTTGTAAAAGTAATTTATTATGATCCCCTCCTCTGGCATTATAATTAATTTGTTCAATCCCAGCAAAACTAAGGACTTTCGGGTCGGCATTGTGGCAATTCACTACATGTGTTATTAACCTTTGAGACCATTTCCTTGTCTCAATCAAATGAAAATGTTCCCTAATACGTACAAATAATGGGCAAATTGTTTTGCCAATATAATAATATATAATATTAATAATATATTAATATAATATAATATATATGAGTTCAGTATATTTTGAGGATGCTATTGGCGACAGGGACTCGAATCGCCCCATGGAAATATTTGCGAAACTTGCTGTGACCCGAGACCTCATCGCAGTCGCAAACTATTGGAGATACATCTTATCTTGGAAGGAGAATAAATTATGCTCTAAAATGAATCTTAGACCTTTCAATAGGAATTTTTTTTGTTCCAATGGTATATTCTTATCACCTGACAGAAATTGGTCTACTGCTTCAAATTGTGTTCTATATTGGAGTATAGTGCACATACATCTGAAGTTAGAAACATATAATATTCATTCCATTTTAATTCTTTTGTCTCTAGAATTTTGGAGCTCTTTTGTCTCTAGGCAAGGTGGAGGAGATCACTATTGCAGAGACTATCGCCGGCCCAGAAGCAACAGTGTTGAGAACTGCTGAAGCTGAATCGGGAGCTGTTCTCAGAGTTGCTGGGGCATATTCATTTGGGAGAGCGTCAGGAGCGGCTCCCAGGCAATGAGTTTCCACCACTTCCCAGTCCCGCCACGGCTTGAGCAAGTTCACATGGTATATTTGGTGCGGCTTTCTTCGGCCAGGCTGGTGGACTTTATAATTAACCTCGCAGACTTTCTCCACCACCTTGTACAGACCTTGCCATTTGGCCAGGAACTTGCTCTCGACTGTAGTGATTAGCACCAAAACATGGTCCCCAGCCTGGAACTGCCTCAGCCCCACCAATCGGTTATAGACCCTTGCCTGGGATTCCTGAGCCTGGAGGAGATGTGCTTTCACGATTGGCCTCACTCTCCCTATTCTTTCCTGCATCTGGGTGATATGCTCAATGATGCTCCGGTGTGGCGTAACCTCAGCTTCCCAAGTTTCCTTACCGATGTCCAGGAGCCCTCGCGGATGTCGTCCATACAGGTGTTCAAACAAAGAAATGCCGGTAGAGGCTTGCGGAACCTCCCTTACCGTGAAGATCAGGAATGGCTGCAGGTAGTCCCAGTCATGTTCATCCTTCTTTACGACTTTCTTGACCATCGCTTTCAGGGTCTTATTAAATCACTCTACTAAGCCGTCTGTCTGCGAATGGTAAACAGATGTTCGCAGCTGGGAATCTGGAGGACCTTGCACAGCTCCTTCATCACCTTGCTCATGAAAGGGGTCCCTTGATCCGTTAGGATTTCTTTCGGCAGCCCGGTCCTGGCAAATATATGAACCAGTCGCATAGTCCATGATTACTAGAATGTATTGGTGGCTTTGGGCTGATTTGACCATGGGCCCTATTAGGTCCTCTCAAAGGGAACCTCTATCACTGGTAGTGGAACTAGCGGACTATGGAAGTGGGAGGAGGGAGCCTTTATTTGGCAGGTGAGACAGGACCTACAATAGTTCAGAACTTCTCGGTAACATCCTGGCCAATAAAACCTTCTTAATATCCTCTCCTGAGTTTTCTCGACCACTAGGTGTCCCCCCAGAACATGTGAATGGGCCATATCTAGCACCCTCCGTCTATATGGCCCCGGGACAAGCAGCTGTTCCACTATCTCACCACCCCTTAGTTTGGCCACCCGATAAAACAGCTCCCCTTGAACTGTAAAGTGGGGGAACCTAGTGTCGGCCCCTGGCTCTTGGGCAAGCCCATTACATACAGTAACTTGGTCAAATGCCCCCTTTGAGGTCAGGAATTCAACTCGAGCAATCCCAAAGTTCTCTCCAGACACATCTAACTAAGGGAGGTAGACCTCCTCGGTCACTGTCTCACCTTCATTGCCAGCAAGGACGCACAGTGGGAGCTCATCCACTTGAGACTTTGTTGGGGGTTCTTCTCCAGGGACCTGGCTTTTGCTCAAGCTATTTAGTCTGATTCTCTTCCCCCACAAGTCCCAAAACAAATAAAAATCATGGCACAGTATGACGGGATGTATCAGGTTCTTAACCACCCCGACCTCGTGGGACTTGGCACCATAGTCTGTTCCCACTGTCACTGTGGCCACGGAGTAGTCCTTGGCGTCCCCATAGATGAACCGAACGCCCACAGTTTTGGAAGGGACCAACTGGTCGGGAAGGGTAGCTCTGATTAAAGTCACCAGACTTCCAGAGTCTAACAGTCCTTGCACCTTTACTCCATTTATGGACACAGCACACGCCTGCGGCCCCTCGCTGGGTCGACAGTAGTGTTGAGCCACCCCTGTAGTGTTCGAGTTCGGTTCGGTTCGTCGAACACCCGTATGTTCGCCGAACTGTTCGTCGAACTGTTCGTCGAACACCTTCGAACACCGTTAAAACCAATGGCAGGCAAACAAAAACACATAGAAACACATAGAAAACACCTTCAAAGGTGTCCAAAACCTGACAAACTGCTCAGAAGACACAACTAACACATGGAAAAGTGACAAGTACATATAGTCATGTGAAAAGAAAAGAGGTGGAGGAGTAAAAGGAGGGGGAGACATAGATATAGGCATGTCATGCCCTTCTAAAACGAAAAAAGTGCGAAGCCGACACGGCCAGTCCGTTCCTGCCTGTGCGACCTCCGTGTCGCCGACTTTGTGCCAGAGCTGCGGTGGACCCTGACGGCCAGCCCCCCTCTCCCAATACTGGTGCCTGTCCGCTGGTGGGTCGAGCGAGCCCCCTGTGGTGGAGGCAGGTCTAAGCTTTTTAATTTAAATTGTCTCTCTAATTTGAATGAATACACTTTAAATCCTTTTACAAGGATATATTGGAGGGCAAGTCTCATGCCAGCAGCAGCGTAATTCCAGCTCCATTATCGTCCACTAAAGCTGCTGCAGTTAAAAAGCTTTTATAAGGATCGAGCTCGGCGGTCCACCGCAAGGCTTCCTACCGCCATTCCCAGCCCCTATGCCTTGGAGTGCCTCCTGATGCTCTTCACTGAGTATCCCGGGGTCCCGAAGCATTTCCTTTGAAAAAATTAAGTGTTCAAACTACAGGTGGTGTAGCTTGCTTAACAGCTGGGATAATCCGCTGACTAGCAGACACTGCTACTAGGCACAAAGTATTTCCTTGGCTAGATGCAGTTAAAAATTTGTAATTAGATTCTCTCGTTGGATGCTGAGAAAGCATTCCATAGAGTCTCCTGGCACGCCATATATTATTCTCTTAAAAAGCTTGGGGTAGGGGTCTTGGGGACCCTTTTATAGCCAAAATCACGGCCCTGTTTCGCAATATGACACCTAGGCTGAAGATAAATGTAACTGTAGCACCCCGAGGGCTCGGTTGCTACAGAGGTATTGCACCTCACCCTGGGGTGTGATATCTCACTCTCAGGTAAGGATGGAGTGTGGATCAGGACCCTGACACCTGCATGTATTACACCACATTGCCGTGGGGCAGGCCGACCAATATGCCCCTGAGATGGGCACGACAGTCCCTGTCCCTGGCTGGAGTGGGGGGAGGGAACACCGAGGAAGGGGAACCCTGTAGTGCAGGAGCAGGGAGGAAGCAGTTCCTGGGTGCATTGAGAAGGGAGTATAAAAGGTGGGCACCATCTTAGTTCAGTGCAGAGAAGTCTGAGCAGAAGTGACAGGGAGCAGGGACTCTGCATGAGCTCTGCTCTGGAGGCGGGCCTAGTAACAGAGGCCCAGGCCTGGAAGAGGGAGAAGGAAGGAAGAGGAGCGGAGAAGGCTCCAGGAACAAGGAACGAAGGGATCCCAGGGGTGCGGACGGGCGAGTCTACACCGCACGCCCGAATCCATCTGCGTGGAGGGGTCAGACCAAAGGGGGAGACCGGTCCCCGAAACTAGTGGAGGCGGGAAACGACCCTCAGCTAGAAACCGGAGGCTGTGACATTTTATGTGGCGCAGCCCCTCGCTACACCCGCTAGGAAGGCACCACATAGGGTCAGGAAAACTGGCGCCAAGTTTACCAAGAGGAGGCCCGAGGCAGCCGGACAGAAGCGTTGGTAAGAAAGGCCAGACAAAGGACACACAAAGGGGGTCCTGTGAAGCGCTACAAAGTTATCTGTGAGTTGTTTGAGCCCCTCACCTGGTGAGCACAGTACGACGTGGGCAGCCATTACCTGCAGAAGTGGTCTGGATATTAAGAACTGTGAGTAAAGGCCCTGGACTGCATCACTACCCTGCACCATCACCCCCATCCTCCGCATACACTGCCCTGAGGCTACACTCCTCGAATGGGGAGTTATACTACGCTCTGCTGCACCCACAACACCAGCCTCAGCGGTCTGCCCTGCAGCGGCGGTTCACTCTGACCGCAATCCACGGGTGGCGTAGTCGGACATTTAAACATCAAAACCACATAAATAGTTCCGCCACTGGTTTGACCGCCCTGAGCCACGGAACCGGGTCGCCGCCACGGAGACTACTACCACCAGCATCCACCAAAAAGGTTCCGGCTCTGGGTGTCCCAAGGCCCAGGGGGCGCGTCAGAACATTTTCATCACCTTTCATAATCACCAATGGGACAAGGCAGGGATGTCCTCTGTCCCCACTCTTATACATCCTAGTGACGGAGCACCTGCTCTCATCAATTCGCCATAACCTCAATACTAGGTGGATTGAGGTGGGAGGCACCGAGTACAAGTGCTCTGCATTTGCTGATGATGTCCTAGTATATATCACTCAATCACATATATCCATCCATGCTGTTATGGCTGAAATAGATCACTTTGTTACATAGTCAAATTTTAAAATCAATGCAGCGAAGTCTGAGGCCCTCGATGTCTCCCTCCCCAAATCCATACAGGATTCCATCCAGTCCAACTTTCCCTTTGCCTGGCCCTCACAGGGTATCAAATACTTAGGAATTCCTATTCATAGAGACCTCTCCCGTCTATGTTATCTTAATTTTGGGCCCTTTATTGTACAACTCCATACAGACCACGGTTGGCAAGTTAGAACTGTAAGATTCACTACGTGAACCACTGGTGTTTTGTGGAAAAGCACATGTACACTGTCTTCCAAATTATTATGCAAAAAGTGTTTAGGAGTGATAAGGGAAGAATTTTTTTGTTTGTCAGTTAAACTCATTGATGGTGATGTGTGTCAGGGCTCTTTATATCACTGTAAGCAATTGCAGACAACTGTGCTAATTAGTTTGGCAGGTGTGTCCAATGAAAGGCAACACTACTTAAGAAGGCTGTCCCACATTATTAAGCAGCCTACATTTTTTGCCAAAATGGGAAAGAAAAAGAATGTGTCGGCTGCTGAGAAGCAACACATTGTGGAGTGTTTAGGTCAAGGCATGACTACAATCAACATTGCCAAGACACTTCATCCTGATCATCGCACAATCAAGAAGTATGTAGCTGATTCACTGTACCCACGTGTGCGTGCTGATAAGGGAAAATTGAGGACTCTTTCCTACAGGCAATTACGTCAGGTTAAAAGAGCAGCGGCAAAAAAGCCTTGTCATAGCAGCAGACAAGTTTTTGAAGCTGCTGGTGCCTCCAACGTCCCCCGAACAACAAGATGCAGGGTCCTACAGAGGTTTGCAGCTGTGCGTAAGCCTTCCTGTCGACCTCCTCTATCCATTGTAGACAAGCAGAAACAGCTCCAGTGGGCCAAACAATACATGAAGACTGATTTCAAAACTGTTTTGTTCACCGATGAGTGCCGTGCAACGCTCGATGGTCCAGATGGATGGAGTGGAGGATGGCTGGTTGATGGACACCCCACGCAAACACGGCTACGGCGCCAACAAGGAGGAGGTGGAGTAATGTTTTGGGCTGGAATCATGGGGAGAGAGATTGTTGGCCCCTTTAGGATCCCTGAAGGGGTAAAGATGAACTCCATAATGTATGTGGAGTTTCTCAAGCAGCACTTCCTGCACTGGTTCAAGATGAAGAACCGTGTATTCCGCAGCAAGATCATTTTCATGCATGATAATGCACCATCTCATGCTGCACATAACACTTCTGCATCTCTGGCTGATATGGGCATAAATGGGGACAAACATATGGTGTGACCCCCATGCTCCCCTGACCTCAACCCCATTCAGAACCTCTGGAGCATCATCAAAAGGAGTGTCTATGATGGCGGGAGGCAGTTCACATCTAAGCAACAGCTCTGGGAGGGTATTCTGTCCTCATGCAAAACAATTGAAGCAGAAACCATCTAAAACCTGACAAATTCAATGGACGAGACAGTTCAGAAGCTCCTTTCAAACAAGGGGTCCTATGTGCAAATGTAACATCACCTAGAATAAAGTTTTGAGCTGAAAACTGTTTGATTTCAGTTTCTAATAACCTGCTAATGCTTATAATTTCAAAAATGACCATTTTTTTGTTCTTTATTAAAATGGAAAGGTTGATCGAAGAGTGTGGGGGATCTAAGAGTGTGGCAACCCAGTAGTCAGGATTACTTCGAATTCTGACAATCTGAGGGTCATGTTGCAGGTAGTGCAGCAAGAAGGCACTCATGTGTCTTGCGCATCTAGGAGACCGAAAATTATTTTCCGGGCTAGATGCAGCTAAAAATTCTTAGTAATTTGAGAGCTGGTGGAGCTTAGTATAGATGGCCTAATAGAATCAGTACTGCACACTGCTACAAAGCCCAAATTATTTTCCAGCCAAGATACAGATAAACATGATTAGTAATTTTAAATCTGGTGGAGCTTAGTATAGATGGCCTAATAGAATCAGTACTGCACACTGCTGCAAAGCCCAAATTATTTTCCAGCCAAGATACAGATAAACATGAATAGTAATTTTAAATCTGGTGGAGCTTAGTATAGATGGCCTAATAGAATCAGTACTGCACATTACTACAAAGCCCAAATTATTTTCCAGCCAAGTTACAGATAAACATGATTAGTAATTTTTAAGCTTAAAACGGTTGGTGAGGTGATTTTAACAAATCATCAAGCTTTTACTCTCCCCAGGATGACACAGGGGTAGAAAAGTCGTTTCGGATCCATGATTTGTTCATATTTATGAACGTGAGTCTGTCTACATTATCAGTGGAGAGCCGAGTGCGCTTATCTGTCAGCACACCACCAGCAGCGCTGAACACACGTTCAGACAGAACGCTGGCTGCGGGGCATGACAAGATCTCCAAGGCGTAAGTGGCGAGCTCCGGCCATTTATCCAGATTGGAAGCCCAAAAAGAGCAAGGGTCTAGTGACACAGTCATGGCTTCAATGTTTACTTGGAGATACTCCTGTACCATCGTCTCTAGGCGTTGACTATGTGTCAAACTTCTTGTCTCCTGTGGCCTTGCAAAGGATGGGCTAAAAAAGTGGTGAAATGATTCCGCAAAATTGATGTTACCAGCAGATACTGTGTTTCTGTTACGGTTTGAGTGCAGAACACTCGACGGTCCCACGGTTGGCAAGTTGGAACTGTGAGATTCACTACGTGCACCACTGGTGTTTTGTGGTAAAGCACATGTAAGATTCTGCAACAGTCTCTGCTGATACTCCTGCATGCGTGCATCCCTTTCTATGGCAGGAATAATTTCTGCAAATTTACTTTTGTACCGGGGATCTAACAGTGTGGCAACCCAGTAGTCAGGATTATTTTTAATTCTCACAATTCGAGGGTCAAGTTGCAGGTAGTGCAGAAGGAAGGCGCTCATGTGTCTTGCGCATCCAGGAGCACCAAGTCCCTGTTGTGTTGGTGGCGAGTTAACAATCATGCTTCCTTCCTCTGTCCTCTCCCCCCAACCTCGCACAACAGAAATGTGACTAAGGTCTCCCTCATCTGATGAGTCTTCCATCAGTTCGTCCTCCACTTATTCCTGGGCTCCTGCACCTTCCTCACTAGTTTAGCTGCTACCATGCGCCCTGGTAAAACCATCTCCCCCACTCTCACATGCCTGCCGCCTTGGTGCTGCCGACCGTCTGGACCTTGCAGATGTTAGCCCTTCCGCATACAACTCCTCCTCCTCTACTTCCTCCACCTCCTCTTGTGCCACCACCTGACTCCGAATTCTGTTTAACATGTGCTCCAGCATGTAAATCACCGGAATAGTCATGCTGATAATGGCATCGTCAGCACTAAACATCTTCGTCGCCATTTCAAAACTGTGCAGAAGGGTGCATAGGTCCCTGATCTGAGACCACTCCTCCAGCGTGTTTTGCTCCACCTCTGGATCTCGTTGGCCCAGGCTATACATCACAACGTATTGCACCAGGGCTTGTTGGTGCTGCCACAGTCGCTGCAACATGTGCCGAGTTGAATTCCACCGGTTAGGCACATCGCATTTTAGCCAGTGAAGTGGCAGGCCCAACGACTTCTGTAGAGATGTAAGTCGCTGAGCTGCGGGATGCGAACAGCGGAAGTGAGCACACAGCGACCGTGCCCTCTGCAGAAGGCCATCTAGTCCGGGATAGTGGGCTAAAAATTGCTGGACAACCAGGTTCAACACGTGAGCCATACAAAGCACGTGTGTGACATTGCCCCGGCGAAGGGCCGCACCCAGGTTTGCAGCATTGTCGTACATGGCTTTCCCTGGTTTCAGGTCCAGTGGAGACAACCATTCATGAAACTGGTTCTCCAGAGCTGACCACAACTCCTCAGCTGTGTGACTCACATTTCCCAGACATTTCAAAGTGAGAAGCACCTGATGACGTTGAGCCCTGCTGCCAGCATAGTAAGGAGGTGTGCAGGATCCCTTCTGCGCAGTTAGAAAGCTTGTGGCATGACCAGACAGGCTTTTGGTGCAGGTGGAGGACCGAGAGGAGGTTGAGGAGGCAGAAGCAGTGGAGGAACTTTGAGATAAAGAGGATTGACGCACAACTCGTGGGGACGGCAAGCCTTGGACAGCAGCCCCATGTCCTGCTGTCACCATAGTTACCCAGTGCCCAGTCAACAACATGTAATGCCCCTGTCCATGCCTACTCGTCCAAGTGTCTGTGGTGAAATGCACCCTGTCACACACAGAGTTTCTCAAAGAAGCGGTGATGTGTACGACATGCTGGTGGAGCGCAGGCACACCTTTCTTTGAGAAGTAGTGCCGACTGGGCATTTGGTACTGGGGCACTGCGATGGACATAAGGTCTCAAAAATCCTCTGTGTCCACCAGGCAGAAAGGAAGCATTTCTGTAGCCAAGAGCTTGCAGATGGTGAAATTCAACCTCTTAGCTTTCTCATGGCTAGGAGGAAATGGTCTTTTACTTGTCCTCATCTGAGGGACCGAGGGCTGGCTGTTGTGCTTAGACGGGGTTCAGAAGGGTGTCCCCAGCAAACTGCCGGTCTGTGAGGAAGATGCAGGCGGACATGTTAGGTTGCCTTGATCCATAGGTGGTTCTATCGATGTCGGACAGCGCTCAACACTTGTGTTGAGCCACCCCCGTAGTGTTCGAGTTCGGTTCGGTTCGTCGAACACCCGTGTGTTCGCCGAACTGTTCGTCGAACTGTTCGTCGAACACCTTCGAACGCCGTTAAAAACAATGGCAGGCAAACAAAAACACATAGAAACACATAGAAAACACCTTCAAAGGTGTCCAAAAGCTGACAAACTGCTCAGAAGACATAACTAACACATGGAAAAGTGACAAGTACATATACAGTCATGGCCAAAAGTTTTGAGAATGACACCAAAATTATATTTTCACATGATCTGCTGGCCTCTGGTTTTTATTAGTGTTTGTCTGATGTTTATATCACATACAGAAATATAATTGCAATCATATTATGGGTACCAATAGGTTATATTGACAGTTAGAATGAGTTAATGCAGCAAGTCAATATTTGTAGTGTTGCCCCTTCTTCTTCAAGACCTCTGTAATTCTCCCTGGCATGCTCTCAATCAACTTTTGGACCAAATCCTGACTGATAGCAGTCCATTCTTGCATAATCAATGCTTGCATTTTTCCAGAATTTGTTGGTTTTTGTTTGTCCACCCGTCTCTTGATGATTGACCACAAGGTCTCAATGGGATTAAGATCTGGGGAGTTTCCAGGCCATGGACCCAAAATCTCTATGTTTTGTTCCATGAGCCATTTTGTTATCACCTTTGTTTTATTGCAAGGTGCTCCATCATGCTGGAAAAGGCATTTTTGGGCGCCAAACTGCTCTTGGACAGTTGGCAGAAGTTGCTCTTAGAGGACATTCTGGTACTATTCTTTATTCATGGCTGTGTTTTTAGGCAAGACTGTGAGTGAGCCGATTCCCTTGGCTGAGAAGCAACCCCACACATGAATGGTTTCAGGATGCTTTACTGTTGGCATGAGACAAGACTGGTGGTAGCGCTCACCCCTTCTTCTCCGAATAAGCTGTTTTCCAGATGTCCCAAACAATCGAAAAGGGGATTCATCAGAGAAAATGACTTTGCCCCAGTCCTCAGCAGTCCACTCCCTGTACCTTTTGCAGAATATCAGTCAGTCCCTGATGTTTTTTCTGGAGAGAAGTGGCTTCTTTGCTGCCCTCCTTGAAACCAGCCCTTGCTCAAAGAGTCTCCGCCTCACAGTGTGTGCAGAAGCACTCACACCAGCCTGCTGCCATTCCTGAGCAAGCTCGGCACTGCTGGTAGTCCGATCCCGCAGCTGAAACAGTTTTAAGATACAGTCCTGGCGCTTGCTGGTCTTTCTTGGGCGCCCTGGAGCCTTTTTGACAACAATGGAAGCTCTCTCCTTGAAGCTCTTGATGATGCGATAGATTGTTGACTGAGGTGCAATCTTTGTAGCTGCGATACTCTTCCCTGTTAGGCCATTCTTGCGCAGTGCAATGATGGCTGCACATGTTTCTTTAGAGATAACCATGGTTAACTGAAGAGAAACAATGATACCAAGAACCAGCCTCCTTTTAAAGTGTCCAGTGATGTCATTCTTACTTAATCATGACTGATTGATCGCCAGCCCTGTCCTCATCAACACCCACACCTGTGTTAATGGATAAATCACTAAAACGATGTTAGCTGCTCCTTTTAAGGCAGGACTGCAATGATGTTGAAATGTGTTTTGGGGGTTAAAGTTCATTTTCTGGGCAAAAATTGACTTTGCAAGTACAGTAATTGCTGTTAAGCTGATCACTCTTTGACATTCAGGAGTATATGCAAATTGCCATTACAAAAAATGAAGCAGTAAACTTTGGAAAAATTACTATTTGTCTCATTCTCAATACTTTTGGCCATGACTGTAGTCATGCGAAAATAAAAGAGGTGGAGGAGTAAAAGGAGGGGGAGACACAGATATAGGCATGTCATGCCCTTCTAAAATCCAAAAAGTGAGAAGCCAACACGGCCAGTCCGCTCCTGCCCGTGCCACCTCCGTGTCGCCGGGTTTGTGCCAGAGCCGCGGTGAACCCTGACGGCCAGCCCCCCTCTCCCAATACTGGTGCCTGTCCGCTGGTGGGTGGAGGCAGCTCTAAGCTTTTTAATTTAAATTGTCTCTCTAATTTGAATGAATACACTTTAAATCCATTTACAAGGATCTATTGGAGGGCAAGTCTCATGCCAGCAGCCGCGTAATTCCAGCTCCAGTAGCGTCCACTAAAGCTGCTGCAGTTAAAAAGCTTTTATAAGGATCGAGCTCGGCTGTCCACCGCAAGGCATCCTAATGCCAGTCCCAGCCCCTATGCCTTGGGGTGCCTCCTGATGCTCTTCACTAAGTATCCCATGGTCCCGAATCATTACCTTTGAAAAAATTAAGTGTCTAAACTACAGGTGGTGTAGCTTGCTTAACAGCCGGGATAATCCGCTGACTAGCAGACACTGCTACTAGGCACAAAGTATTTCCTGGGCTAGATGCAGTTAAAAATTTGTAATTAGATACTCTCGTTGGATGCTGAGAAAGCATTCCATAGAGTCTCCTGGCACGCCATATATGATTCTCTTAAAAAGCTTGGGGTAGGGGTCTAGGGGACCCTTTTATAGCCAAAATCACGGCCCTGTATCGCAATACGTCACCTAGGCTGAAGATAAATGGAACTGTAGCATCCTGAGGGCTCGGTTGCTACAGTCGTATTGCACCTCACCCAGAGGTGTGATATCTCACTCTCAGGTAAGGATGGAGTGTGGATCAGGACCCGACACCTGCATGCATTACACCACATTGCCGTGGGGCAGGGCGACCAATATGCCCCTGAGATGGGCACGACAGTCCCTGTCCCTGGCTGGAGTGGGGGGAGGGAACACTGAGGAAGGGGAACCCTGTAGTGCAGGAGCAGGGAGGAAGCAGTTCCTGGGTGCATTGAGAAGGGAGTATAAAAGGTGGGCACCATCTTAGTTCAGTGCAGAGAAGTCTGAGCAGAAGTGGCAGGGAGCAGGGGCTCTGCATGAGCTCTGCTCCGGAGGCGGGCCTAGTAACAGAGGCCCAGGCCTGGAAGAGGGAGAAGGAAGGAAGAGGAGCGGAGAAGGCTACAGGAAATAGGAATGAAGGGATCCCAGGGGTGCGGACGGGCGAGTCGCCACCGCACGCCCGAATCCACCTGCGTGGAGGGGTCAGGCCAAAGGGGGAGACCGGTCCCCGAACTAGTGGAGGCAGGAAACGACCCTCAGCTAGAAACCGGAGGCTCTGACATTTTATGTGGCGCAGCCCCTCGCTACACCCGCTAGGAAGGCACCACATAGGGTCAGGGAAACTGGCGCCAAGTTTACCAAGAGGAGGCCCGAGGCAGCCGGACAGAAGTGTTGGTAAGAAAGGCCAGACAAAGGACACACAAAGGGGGTCCTGTGAAGTGCTCCAAAGTTATCTGGGAGTTGTCTGAGCCCCTCACCTGGTGAGCACAGTACGATGTGGGCAGCCGTTACTTGCAGACGTGGTCTGGATAATAAGAACTGTGAGTAAAGGCCCTGGACTGCATCACTGACTCCGTGTCGTTACTGCTGCTGCCCTGCACCATCACCCCCATCCGCCGCATACACTGCCCTGAGGCTATACTCCTCCCGTGGGGAGTTATGCTACGCTCTGCTGCACCCACAACACCAGCCTCAGCGGTCTGCCCTGTAGCAGCGGTTCACTCTGACCGCAATCCACGGGTGGCGTAGTCGGACATTTAAACATCAAAACCACATAAATAGTTCCGCCACTGGTTTGACCGCCCTGAGCCACGGAACCGGGTCGCCGCCACGAAGACTACAACCACCAGCATCCACCAAAAAGGGTCCGGCTCCGGGTGTCCCAAGGCCCAGGGGGTGCGTCAGAACATTTTCATCACCTTTCACAATCACCAATGGGACAAGGCAGGGATGTCCTCTGTCCCCTCTCTTATACATCCTAGTGACGGAGCACCTGCTCTCATCAATTCGCCATAACCCCAATATTAGGTGGATTGAGGTGGGAGGCACCGAGTACAAGTGCTCTCTATTTGCTGATGATGTCCTAGTATATATCACTCAATCACATATATCCATCCCTGCTGTTATGGCTGAAATAGATCACTTTGTTACATGGTCAAATTTTAAAATCAATGCAGCGAAGTCTGAGGCCCTCGATGTCTCCCTCCCCAAATCCATATAGGATTCCATCCAGTCCAACTTTCCCTTTGCCTGTCCCTCACAGGGTATCAAATACTTAGGAATTCCTATTCATAGAGACCTCTCCCATCTATGTTATCTTAATTTTGGGCCCTTTATTGAACAACTCCATACAGACCACGGTTGGCAAGTTAGAACTGTAAGATTCACTACGTGAACCGCTGGTGTTTTGTGGAAAAGCACATGTACACTGCGTTCCAAATTATTATGCAAAAAGTGTTTAGGAGTGATAAGGGAAGAATTTGTTTGTTTGTCAGTTAAACTCATTGATGGTGATGTGTGTCAGGGCTCTTTATATCACTGTAAGCAATTGCAGACACCTGTGCTAATTAGTTTGGCAGGTGTGTCCAATGAAAGGCAAGACTACTTAAGAAGGCTCTCTCACATTATTAAGCAGCCTACATTTTCTGCCAAAATGGGAAAGAAAAAGGATGAGTCGGCTGCTGAGAAGCAACAAATTGTGGAGTGTTTAGGTCAAGGCATGACTACAATCAACATTGTGCGATGATCAGGATGAAGTGTCTTGGCAATCAAGAAGTATGTAGCTGATTCACAGTACACACGTGTGCGTGCTGATAAGGGCAAATTGAGGACTCTTTCCTACAGGCAATTACGTCAGGTTGAAAGAGCAGCGGCCAAAAAGCCTTGTCATAGCAGCAGACAAGTTTTTGAAGCTGCTTGTGCCTCCAACGTCCCCCGAACAACAAGATGCAGGGTCCTTCAGAGGTTTGCAGCTGTGCATACGCCATCCTGTCGACCTCCTCTATCCACTTCACACAAGCAGAAACGGCTCCAGTGGGCCAAACATTACATGAAGACTGATTTCAAAACAGTTTTGTTCACGGATGAGTGCCGTGCAGCGCTCGATGGTCCAGATGGATGGAGTGGAGGATGACTGGTTGATGGACACCCCACGCAAACACGGCTACAGCGCCAACAAGGAGGAGGTGGAGTAATGTTTTGGGCTGGAATCATGGGGAGAGAGATTGTCGGCCCCTTTAGGATCCCTGAAGGCGCTAAAGATGGTTCAAGAAGAAGAACCGTGTATTTCACAGCAAGATCATTTTTCTGCATGATAATGCACCATCTCATGCTGCACATAAAACATCTGCATCTCTGGCTGATATGGGCATAAAATGCACCCTGTCACACACAGAGTTTCTCAAAGAAGTGGTGATGTTGTGTGCGACATGCTGGTGGAGCGCAGGCACACCTTTCTTTGAGAAGTAGTGCCGACTGGGCATCTGGTACTGGGGCACTGCGACGGACATAAGATCTCGAAAATCCTCTGTGTCCACCAGGCGGAAAGGCAGCATTTCTGTAGCCAAGAGCTTGCAGATGGTGAAATTCAACCTCTTAGCTTTCTCATGGCTAGGAGGAAATGGTCTTTTACTTGTCCACATCTGAGGGACCGAGGGCTGGCTATTGTGCTTAGACGGGGTTGATAAGGGTGTCCCCGGCAAACTGCCGGTCTGTGAGGAAGATGCAGGCGGACATGTTAGGTTGCCTTGATCCAAAGGTGGTGCTATCGATGTCGGACAGCGCTCAACACCAGCTGGTGTTCCCACCTCCAAAGAAAATTATGACCTGCCAATCACACTGGCTGTTGCGGGTAAAGAGGTGGCAGGTCTGCGCCCCAAAACAGGTGTGACTGCTGTCCCCCCAGTCACAGAGGATGAAGAGGCCGCGGATGCACAAGATATGGCAGACGGTGGTTGGCCCGGCCGGCTAGGCCGCATTGTAGCACACTGAGCTTCCCACTGCAACTTATGCTTCATGTCCATGTGCCGGTTCATGCATGAAGTACTCAAACTCTGTATTTTTTGGCCTCTACTTAGCTTTTGCTGACAAATGTTACAGATAACACGAGTTGGGTCATCTTTATCGATCTGAAAAAATGCCCAGGCTATGCAAGGCTTAGCACCCATGCGACCTGAAGAGCCACCACGACTTGTTGTGAGAGGCAGAGTTGTGTTTGAGGATGCAGTTGTTGACGTGCTTCCAGTACTACGTCTCTGTCCAGGAAGGCGCAACCTGATCTCGTCGTCACTAGCATCTTCCTCCACCTCCTCTGCTGACCTCATCTCTTGGCTGACTGTGGGTTGACAGTAAGTGGGATCTCCAACCTCATCATCATCACCCTGTGTGTTATCACACCCGTCGTCCTCAGAGCCAACCTGTTCCTGCCCTGACAAAAAACTAAAGTTGTCGCTCCAATCAGGTATTTGAGTCTTATCATCGTCTTCCTCATTGTCTCCACCAACAGGAGTTACAGTTTGGGAATGAGGGTCTACATTATGGTCAGAACCTTCTCCGTCTGGTCCTGGATCCGACTCATAAAGATTCTGGGCATCAGTGCAGATCATTTCCTCGTCTGGATTCACAGAAGCGCTGGAGTCGACCTCTGATTCCCAGGCTATAGTATGAGTAAACAGCTCTGCAGACTCAACCATCTGTTCTACCTCATACTCAGACGGGCAGCTGGAGATTTGGGAGCTGTGAGGAAGCAAGTGCGATTTGGGTGACACCTCTGAGGACTGGAGTATTTGTGATGTTGAAGTTGAGGTGGAGGAGAGCCCACTTAAAGGATCATTTGATATCGGTTAAAGCACCTGCTGTTTTTGTGCCTCATCTGGAATTTGTAGCGATTGGCGTGGCCGTAAGAAAGGGATCTTATCACATTGTCCGCTAAAAGAAGTAGACATTTTAGTTTGGCTGGAAGATGGTCTTTCTTCTGCAGATGTTACTGTTGCTTTAACACCTACCCCACGGACACAACCTTTTTTCCCCTTCCCAACACGCCTATTCCCCTTCCCACCAGCAGCAGGCCTTTTTCCACTCATTTTGGTGGTTAACTAATTCACAACTCTGTAGTTGTTTGCACAAAAAAACAATGGATGGGAACCGAGCAGAGCTGAGTGGCCAAACTGTGGTATTAGGTCAAAAGTATTGGCTGGGTTAGATGCAGATAAAAATTACATTGAATTTTCAACCTGATGGAGGTCAGTATAGATGGACTAATAGACCAAGTCCCACACACTGGTAGAAGCCTAAATATTTTTTCAGAGCTAGATGCAGAAAAAAATTAGATTGAATTTGCAACCTGATGGAGGTCAGTATAGATGGACTAATAGACCAAGTCCCACACACTGCTAGAAGCCTAAATATTTTTTCAGAGCTAGATGCAGATAAAAATTATTTTTAATTTGCAACCTGGTGGAGGTTAGTATAGATGGACTAATAGACCAAGTCCCACACACTGCTAGAAGCCTAAATATTTTTTCAGAGCTAGATGCAGAAAACCACACCCTTAAAAAGAGTTAACCCCCAGCATATAATATGCTGGCAGAAAGTTTATTGGTTTTAGTTCACACAGGCTAGCAACCTGCATGACACATACTTCCCCTCATATGTTATACCAGTGACTCTGTCACACCATATATGAAAACATTAACAATTCAAATACAGTTGAAAGCAGAAGTTTAAATACACTATATAAAAAGACACATGTGCATGTTTTTCTCAATATCTGACAAAAAATCGGAATAAACCTTTTCTGTTTTTGGTCAATTAGGATTACCATAATTTTGTAATATTTGCCAGATGCCAAAATAATGAGAGAGAATGTTTTAAGGCATTTTTATTACTTACTGCAAAGTCAAAAGTTTACATACATTTCTTTAAAATTTAGTATCTGTGAGGAGCTGCCCACTTACTAAAGACTATGATACTTTTCAAGCAACGGACCACCATTTTTGTCAATATTATTATTGTTTTATTAGTGATTTACTTGCTATGTTTTATATAGTTCTGCTAACTTGTCAGTATGTAAGATTCACTTGCAAATTGTCCAGCATTCCACTAATTTGTATCTCAGGATATCTGTATCTCAGGAGTATCTAACCATTGTTCCAACAGCCAATAATCTCATTATGTGAGTGTAGATTGTAGACACAGTGGAGTCGTCACCACAGGGGGTCTTACATGCAGTCTCAGATGAAGGCTTCTAGAATATTCTTCATTGTTTAGCAAACAGTGAATGCTTAAGGGGGAGGGTGTGATCACTTCTGACCTGGGAGGGGACTGATCCCAGTGGAAGAAAGGAGAGACATATTTTAGACAGTTGTGTGGAAGGATTGAAGGAAGAGGATGGAGACCGTGGACTTGGAAGGATGGATTGATAAACATGTTACCATTATGGATTATGTCCTTTGGATTTAAACTTTCTTAAAAGGACTACTGCTACTGGATACCTGTGCTTTCATCATTTTATCTGCCGTCTATAGGATCATGGACTGTGGCTACAGACTATACTTGCTGGAGATACGAAATTTGTGGGCCAATGAAAAGTTGGGAGACGGTGAGTATGGCCTTATACAATGCCAGTGGAACTACTGAACCCAGATTGAGAACTTGAGGACTGAGAGAACTGTATTTTGGCCATTTACCTAGAATTGCTTTATTACCATGGTTGTGATCAATAAAATATTGTTGCATCATTAACCTGCCAAGGTGATTACTTACAACCCACAACCTCAGATCTTCACAAGTGGCGGCAAGCGGTGGGATCACCTATCTCTGGACAGCATACGAGGGAAAGTTACTGAGAGGTGACTTGGCAGAAGAGATGGCAGACTCCATCTGCAAGAGGCTCAAGAAGGAGGAGCTGAGAGCCCTTTGCTCTGAGAGAGAACTAGAGTGGCTGCAGGAGGACAATCGGACGACCCTAATGCAACACTTGGACAGTTGGGACCAGGAACAACCACATGAGGAGATCAGCTCAGACGTGAATGAGGGACAACAGCCCAGGGCTGTCATCCAGTTGGTGGAGGATTGACCGACTGAGTTGAGGCGGATGCTGGACGTGCTAGGAGATCGGGCTACGGAGATAGAGCGGGCGGCAGTGTTAACCAAATATCTGGGTGTGCATGTACCAGTACCCCAACCCGCCCCATTGCAGAGGACAGTGGATAACAGGAGAGAGGGGCCTGGATCTTTAAGGTACTGGGAAATACCACAGTTCAATGAGGACACTTCGGATATTGATGAACGTCTCCGGTTATTTGAGAACCTCTGTCTGCTGCATGAGGTGTCAGTTAGTGACTGGCCCAGATTTTTGAGCATTGGTCTGACCGGAAAAGCAAGAGAAGCTTTTAATAACTTGTATTCTTGGGATCAGAGATGTTACTCTACCATTCGCAGCACATTACTAGAGAGGTATGCTGTCACGCAGGAAACCAACCAGAGGTAGTTTTGGGAGACTGAAAAGCCTGCTGCACACACACATCGGGAGTTTGCCAACACACTACGTACGGCATGCACTCGGTGGATAGAAGGACTGGGGGCTCAGGAAGCAGAACATGTAATGGATATAATCGTGCTGGAACAATTTATGTCCAAACTCCCAGGTGATTTAAAAGAATGGGTGGCAGATAGAAAACCATTCAGCCTGGATGAGGCTGCAAGATTGGCTGATGATTGGTCTGCTAATCGACCAGGGCAACGTGGAAATACAGCCCCAGTGAGTCGGTAATAGGAGCTTACAGGGAGGCCATTGAAACCCATGGACTGGCCAGAGGAGGAACGGCAGGGAGTTCGGACTACACAAAGAGGGGGAGGTTGCCCGAGCCCCCAAGTACAGCCCGTGTTAAGGCGAGGAGGGCTTAACTGCCATAACTGTGGACGCATGGGACATTTTGCCAGGGAATGTCAGAAACATTCTAGACCACATCATCTGTGTCCCCAACCTGAAAACCCGGTGCTGCAATGGGGCTGGAATGCTGAGGGAGAGAGGATGCCACTACCCCGATCGGAAGAAGAGGCATATGTGGTACATGGAGGTGTCCAAGACTAGATGGGACACCTCAGAGTCTATTAATCAGCATCTGCAGCCGGTCTGGGTACACGGCGTGGAGGCTGTGGGGCTCCCTGACTCCGGAGCCTCAGTCACATTGATAAAAGACCATTTAGTACCGGACCAATGTATTGTCCCTAGCAGCCGTATGTTAGTCAATATAGCCGGAGGAGAAACTTTGAACATTCGGAGGGCCTGACTACATTTAGACTGGGGTCAGAGTCATGGAATGGTGGATGGAGGAGTATTGTGGCACATACCAGTAGATTTGTTGCTGGGAAACAATCTGGGAGCAGGATTGGTGTGCCACTGGGCCAATGTCGTAAACGGAAGCCAAGTACCGGTTCACACTGCATCAGCCAATAGGGAAAGGATCAATATCAACATGTCAGTGGTGAGTGATACACAAAATGCAATGACTGTCACAATGATGGAATGTAATCTGGGGGAGGTAAATTACATCAGGGAGGAGACCCAGGGACTTCGGGACACTGGATCTACCATCAACCAGGTCAGCCCAGACACTGTCCCCCCAGAGCTCCCTTTACCAGGCCGCCAAGTGACCATCCCCCTAACTGGGTGTCAGCACTATGGGGTTGGTCGCAATAGATCCAAGTTTGGTTCTCATTGGGCATGTGGGGAGTTTCCCAGGACAAACCGGGGATCAGGGGGGGATATGGAGGACCCTGCGGGAAGGACAGACCCCTGATCCAGAGAACTAAATACAGAGTCCTTGTCTCAGGGCTTCTCCCATCGGGAAGTTGGCAGGATCTGAAAGACCATATGAGAGAAGCTGGAGATGAGTATTACACTGACATATACCAGGGTGGAATGGGGACTGTGGAGTATATTCGCATGGAATATGCTTTGAGGAAACTGGATGATATGAAGTTTCGTTCTCATAAAGGCGAGACCTCTTACATTCATGTCTGTGCTGAAAAAGTGGGGGAGGTATGTGAGGAGCTGCCCACTTACTAAAGACTATAATACTTTTCAAGCAACGGACCACCATTTTTGTCAATATTATTATTGTTTTATTAGTGATTTAGTTGTTATGTTTTATATTGTTCTGCTAACATGTTAGTATGTAAGATTCCCTTGTAAAATGTCTAGCATTCCACTAATCTGTATCTTAGAATATCTGTATCACAGGAGTATCTAACCATTGTTCCAACAGCCAATAATCTCATTATGTGAGTGTAGATTGTAGACACAGTGGAGTCGTCACCACAGGGGGTCTTACATGCAGTCTCAGATGAAGGCTTCTTGAATATTCTTCATTGTTTTAGCAAACAGTGAATGTTTAAGGGGGATCGTGTGATCACTTCTGACCTGGGAGGGGACTGATCCCAGTGGAAGAAAGGAGAGACATATTTTAGAGAGTTGTGTGGAAGGATTGAAGGAAGAGGATGAAGACCGTGGACTTGGAAGGATGGATTGATAAACATGTTCCATTATGGATTATGTCATTTGGATTTAAACTTTCTTAAAAGGACTACTGCTACTGGATACCTGTGCTTTCATCGTTTTATCTGCCGTCTATAGGATCATGGACTGTGGCTACAGACTATACTGGCTGGAGATATGAAATCTGTGGGCCAACCAAAAGTTGGGAGACAGTGAGTATGGCCTTATACAAAGCCGGTGGAACTACTGAACCCAGATTGGGAACTTGAGGACTGAGAGTACTGTATTTTGGCCATTTACCTGGAATTGCTTTATTACCATGGCTGTGATCAATAAAATATTGTTCCCTCGTTAACCTGCCTAGGTGATTACTTGCAACCCACAACCTCAGATCTTTACAGTACCATTGCCCTTAAACTGAATGACTTGGGTCAAACATTTGGTATATCTTTCCACAAGCTTCTTTCCATACTTAGTCAGAATTTGGACCCATTCTTCCTGACAAAAGTGGTGTAACTGATACAGGTTTGTAGGTCGCCTTGCTCGCACCTGCCTTTTCTGCTTTGTCCATAAATTTTCAATAGTATTGAGATCAGGGCTTTGTGATGGCCTCTCCAAAACATTGACTTTGTTATCCTTAAGCCACTTTGTTACCATTTTGGCAGTATGCTTCGGGTCATTATCCATTTGGAAGACCCATTTCCGCCCAAGCTTTAACTTCCTGGCATATGTCTTGAGATGTTGCTTCAGTATTGCCACATAATCTTCTTTTCTCATGATGCCATCTATTTTGTAAAGTGCACCAGTTCCTCCTGCAGCAAAACAACCCCAAAACATGATGCTGCCACAGTATTTCACAGTTGGGATGGCGTTCTTAGGTTTCTAAGCTTCCCCCTTTTTCCTCCAAATGTAACAATGGTCATTATGCCCAAAAATTTCAATTTTAGCTTCATCAGACCACAGGACATGTTTCCAAAATTAAGGTCCTTGTTCCTTTGTGCATTTGCAAACATTAATCTGGCTTTTTTATGTTTCTTTTGGAGTAATGGCTTCTTCCAGGCAGAGTGGCCTATCATCCCATGTTAATGTAGTACTCGTTTCACTGTGGATATTGACACAATCTTACCAGCTTCCGCCATCATCTTCACAAGGTCTTTTGCCATTGTCCTTTGGTTGACAGGCACATGTCGGACTAAAGCACGTTCTTCTCTGGAACACAGAACCTGCCTCCTTCCTGAGCGGTATGATGGCTGGACATTCACATCTTGTTTGTATTTACATATAATTGTTTGTACAGATGAAAGAGGCACATTCAGGTATCTTGAAATTGTACCCAAGAATGAGCCCGACTTGTGCAAGTCCACAATTATCTTCCTGATTTCTTCGCTGATTTCCTTAGACTTTCCGATGATGCTACACAATGAAACAGTTTGTTTCAGGTGTGCATTAAAATACATCCACAGGTGTGTCTCTAATTAACTCAGATGTTTCCAAAAAGAAAACAAATGTTGCCAAAAAAATCAAAAGCTTCCAAGCACATGACATCATCATATAGGCTGTCCAGAATTGTTTAAAGGCATAGTAATCTTAGTGTATGTAAACTTTTGACTTTGCAATAAAGTAATAAAAATGCCTTAAACATTTTCTCTCTCATTATTCTGGCATTTGGCAAATATTAAAAATTATGGTAATCCTAACTGACCTAAGACGGGAAAGGTTTATTCTGATTTCATGTCAGATATTGAGAAAAACATGCATATATGTCTTTTTATATAGTGTTTTTAAACTTCTGGTTTCAACTGTATATATATATATATATATATATATATATATATATATATATATATATATATACAGGGGGGTCGTCCAAAAGTAGATGGACAGAAAGTGGAATAAGGTTATGAAGGGGGAGATTTATCAAACATGGTGTAAAGTGAAACTGGCTCAGTTGCCCTTACTAACCAATCAGATTCCACTTTTCATTCCTCACAGACTCTTTGGAAAATGAAAGGTGGAATCTGATTGGTTGCTAAGGGCAACTGAGCCAATTTCACAGATCTAGTTTTCACAGATAGATCTCCCCCAAATCTGTTTTCTTTTCAGATAATTCAGATAACACATAATGGCAAATAATTTAAATACAGATCAAAGAAAATGGATTTTAACAGAGTATTGGAAATCTCAAAATGCTGAAACCGTTAGAGCAAATTGGGTTGAAACATTTGGGACTCAAGCCCCAAAGAGAAAAAACATTTACCGCATTCGTGACAAATTCAATGCCACTGGCTCAATCCTTTATGCTCCAAAAACTGGTCGACCCAAAACAGTCTGTGCAGAAGATATAAACAAATTGATGCTGAAACATTTGATCAGAGTCCAAAAAAGTAAAAGTCTACCAGAAGAGCCTCTTCGGAATTGGGAATTTCACGAGCTTCTATCATGTGAATCCTGAAATCTATTGGGCGGAAAGCTTATCGTCTACGTCTAATTCATGGTTTATTGGAGGATGATCCAGAGAGGTGGCTGCAATTTAGTGTTTGATAAATCTCCCCCTTCAGAACCTTATTACACTTTCTGTCCACCTACTTTTGGACCACCCTGTATATATATATATACATTGCTCAAAAAAATAAAGGGAACACTTAAACGACAGAATATATCTCCAATTAAATCGAACTTCTGTGAAATCAAGCTGTCCACTTAGGAAGCAACACTGATTGACAATCAATTTCATATGCTGTTGTGCAAATGGAATAGACAATAGATGGAAATTATTGGCAATTATCAAGACACACTCAATAAAGGAGTGGCTCTGCAGGTGGGGACCACAGACCACATCTCAGTACCAATGCTTTCTGGCTGATGTTTTGGTCACTTTTGAATGTTGGTTGTGCTTTCACACTCATTGTAGCATGAGACGGACTCTACAACCCACAGAAGTTGCTCAGGTAGTGCAGCTCATCCAGGATAGCACATCAATGCGAGCTGTGGCAAGGTTTGTTGTGTCTGTCAGTGTAGTGTCCAGAGGCTGGAGGTGCTACCAGGAGACAGGCCAGTACACCAATAGACATGGAGAGGGCCGTATGAGGGCAACAACCCAGCAGCAGGACCACTACCTCCACCTTTATGCAAGGAGGAACAGGAGGAGCACTGCCAGAGCCCTGCAAAATGACCTCCAGCAGGCCACAAATGTGCATGTGTCTGCACAAATGGTTAGAAACTGACTCCATGAGGGTGGTATGAGGGCCCGACGTCCACAGATGGGGGTTGTGCTCACAGCCCAACACCGTGCAGGATGCTTGGCATTTGCCACAGAACACCAGGATTGGCAAAGTCGCCACTGGTGTCCTGTGCTCTTCCCAGATGAAAGCAGGTTCACACTGAGCACATGTGACAGACATGACATAGTCTGGGGACACTGTGGAAAGCGATCTGCTGCCTGCAACATCCTTCAGCATGACCGGTTTGGCAGTGGGTCAGTAATGGTGTGGGGTGGAATTTCTTTGGAGGGCTGCACAGCCCTCCATGTGCCCGCCAGAGATAGCCTGACTGCCATTAGGTACCGAAATGAGATCCTCAGACCCAGTGTGAGACCATATGCTGGTGCGGTTGGCCCTGGATTCCTCCTAATGCAGGACAATGCCAGACCTCATGTGGCTGGAGTGTGTCAGCAGTTCTTTCAAGATGAAGGCATTGAAGCTATGGACTGGTCCGCCCGTTCCCCAGACCTGAATCCAATTGAGCACATCTGGGACATCATTTCTCGCTCCATCCACCAATGTCACATTGCACCACAGACTGTCCATGAGTTGGCGGATGCTTTAGTCCAGGTCTGGGAGGAGATCCCACAGGAGACCATCTGCAACCTCATCAGGAGCATGCCCAGACGTTGTAGGGAGGTCATACAGGCACGTGGTGCCACATACAATACTGAGCCTCATTTTGACTTGTTTTAAGGACATTTCATCAAAGTTGGATCAGCCTGTAGTGTGTTTTTCCACTTTAATTTTGGGGGTGACTCCAAATCCAGGCTTCCATTGGTTAATAAATTTGATTTTAATTGATGATTTTTGTGTGATTTTGTTGTCAGCACATTCAACTTTGTACTGAACAAAGTATTCAATGAGAATATTTCATTCATTCAGATCTAGGATGTGTTATTTGAGTGTTCCCTTTATTTTTTTGAGCAGTATATATATATATATATATATATATATATATATATATATATATATATATACAGTACAGACCAAAAGTTTGGACACACCTTCTCATTTAAAGATTTTTCTGTACTTTCATGACTTTAAAAATTTTACATTCACACTGAAGGCATCAAAACTATGAATTAACATATGTGGAATTATATTTTTAAGAAAAAAGTGTGAAACAACTGAAAATATGTCTTATATTCTAGGTTCTTCAAAGTAGCCACCTTTTGCTTTGATGACTGCTTTGCACACTCTTGGCATTCTCTTGATGAGCTTCAAGAGGTAGTCACCGGAAATGGTTTTCACTTCACAGGTGTGCCCTGTCAGGTTTAATAAATGGGATTTCTTGCCTTATAAATGGAGTTGGGACCATCAGTTGTGTTGTGCAGAAGTCAGGTGGATACACAACTGATAGTCCTTCTAAATAGACTGTTAGAATTTGTATTATGGCAAGAAAAAAGCAGCTAAGTAAAGAAAAACAAGTGGCCATCATTACTTTAAGAAATGAAGGTCAGTCAGTCCGAAAAATTGGGCAAACTTTGAAAGTGTCCCCAAGTGCAGTTGCAAAAACCATCAAGCGCTACAAAGAAACTGTCTCATATGAGGACCGCCCCAGGAAAGGAAGACCAAGAGTCACCTCTGCTTCTGAGGATAAGTTTATCCGAGTCACCAGCCTCAGAAATCGCAGGTTAACAGCAGCTCAGATTAGAGACCAGGTCAATGCCACACAGAGTTCTAGCAACAGACACATCTCTACAACAACTGTTAAGAGAAGACTTTGTGCAGCAGGCCTTCATGGTAAAATAGCTGCTAGGAAACCACTGCTAAGGACAGGCAACAAGCAGAAGAGACTTGTTTGGGCTAAAGAACACAAGGAATGGACATTAGACCAGTGGAAATCTGTGCTTTGGTCTGATGAGTATAAATTTGAGATCTTTGCTTCCAACCACCGTGTCTTTGTGCGACGCAGAAGAGGTGAACGGATGGACTCTACATGCCTGGTTCCCACCGTGAAGCATGTGTGATGGTGTGGGGGTGCTTTGCTGGTGACACTGTTGCGGATTTATTCAAAATTAAAGGCATACTGAACCAGCATGGCTACCACAGCATCTTGCAGCGGCATACTATTCCATCCGGTTTGCGTTTAATTGGACCATCATTTAGTTTTCAACAGGACAATGACCCCAAACACACCTCCAGGCTGTGTAAGGGCTATTTGACCAAGAAGGAGAGTGATGGGGTGCTATTCCAGATGACCTGGCCTCCACGGTCACTAGACCTGAACTCAATCAAGATGGTTTGGGGTGAGCTGGACCGCAGAGTGAAGGCAAAAGGGCCAACAAGTGCTAAGCATCTCTGAGAACTCCTTCAAGATTGTTGGAAGACCATTTCCGGTGACTACCTCTTGAAGCTCATCAAGAGAATGCCAAGAGTGTGCAAAGCAGTCATCAATGCAAAAGGTAACTACTTTGAAGAACCTAGAATATAAGACATATTTTCAGTTGTTTCACACTTTTTTGTTAAGTATATAATTCCACATGTGTTAATTCATAGTTTTGATGCCTTCAATGTGAATGTACAATTTTCATAGTCATGAAAATACAGAAAAATCTTTAAATGAGAAGGTGTGTCCAAACTTTTGGTCTGTACTGTATATATATATACAGTTATATGAAAAAGTTTTGGCACCCCTATTAATCTTAAGCTTAATGTTTTATAAAAATTGGTGTTTTTGCAACAACTATTTCAGTTTGATATATGTAATAACTGTTGGACACAGTAATGTTTCTGCCTTGAAATGAGGTTTATTGTACTAACAGAAAATGTGCAATCTGCATTCAAACAAAATTTGACAGGTGCATAAGTATGGGCACCCTTATCATTTTCTTGTTTTAAATACTCCTGCCTACTTTTTACTGACTTACTAAAGCACTTTTTTTGGTTTTGTAACCTCATTGAGCTTTGAACTTCATAGCCAGGTGTATGCAGTCATGAGAAAAGCTACTTAAAGTGGCCACTTGCAAGTTGTTCTCCTGTTTGAATTTCCTCTGAAGAGTGGCATCATGGGCTCCTCAAAACAACTGTCAAATGATCTGAAAACAAAGATTATTCAACATAGTTGTTCAGGGGAAGGATACAAAAAGCTGTCTCAGAGATTAAACCTGTCAGTTTCCATAGTAAGGAAATGGAAGAACACAGGGACAGTTCTTGTTAAGGCCAGAAGTGGCAGGCCAAGAAAAACATCAGAAAGGCAGAGAAGATGAATGGTGAGATCAGTCAAGGACAATCCTCAGACCACCTCCAGAGAGCTGCAGCATCAATTTGCTGCAGATGGTGTCACTGTGCATCGGTCAACCATACAACGCACTTTGCACAAGGAGAAGCTGTATGGGAGAGAGATGCGAAAGAAGCCGTTTCTGCAAGCACGCCACAAACAGAGTCGGCTGAGGTATGCAAAAGCACATTTGGAGAAGCCAATTTCTTTTTGTAAGAAGGTCCTGTGGACTGATGAAACCAAGATTGAGTTGTTTGGTCATACAAAAAGGCGTTATGCATGGCGGCAAAAAAACACAGCATTCCAAGAAAAACACTTGCTACCCACAGTAAAATTTGGTGGAGGTTCCATCATGCTTTGGGGCTGTGTGGCCAATGCCGGCACCGGGAATCTTGTTAAAGTTGAGGGACGCATGGATTCCACTCAGTATCAGCAGATTCTTGACAATAATGTTCAAGAATCAGTGACAAAGTTGAAGTTACGCAGGGGATGAATCTTTCAGCAAGACAATGATCCAAAACACCGCTCCAAATCTACTCAGGCATTCATGCAGAGGAACAATTACAATGTTCTGGAATTGCCATTCCAGTCCCCAGACCTGAATATCATTGAACATCTGTGGGATCATTTGAAGAGGGCTGTCCATGCTCGGCGACCATCAAACTTAACTGAACTGGAATTTTTTGTAAAGAGGAATGGTCAAAAATACCTTTATCCAGGATCCAGGAAATCATTAAAAGCTACAGGAAGCAACTAGAGGCTGTTATTTTTGCAAAAGGAGGATCTACTAAATATTAATGTCACTTTTCTGGTGAGGTGCCCATACTTATGCACCTGTCAAATTTAGTTTGAATGCAGATTGCACATTTTCTGTTAGTACAATAAACCTAATATCAAGGCAGAAACATTACTGTGTTCAACAGTTATTACATATATCAAACTGAAATAGCTGTTGCTTAAACACCAATTTTTATAAAACATTAAGCTTAAGATTAATAGGGGTGCCCAAACTTTTTCATATAACTGTATATATATACAGTTAGGTCCATATATATTTGGACAGAGACAACATTTTTCTAATTTTGGTTATAGACATTACCACAATGAATTTTAAACAAAACAATTCAGTTGAAGTTCAGACTTTCAGCTTTCATTTGAGGGTATCCACATTAAAATTGGATGAAGGGTTTAGGAGTTTCAGCTCCTTAACATGTGCCACCCTGTTTTTAAAGGGACCAAAAGAAATTGGACAATTGACTTCAAGGCTATTTCATTGGCAGGTGTGGGCAATCCCTTCGTTATGTCATTCTCAATTAAGAAGATAAAAGGCCTGGAGTTAATTTGAGCTGTGGTGCTTGCATTTGGAAGGTTTTGGTGTGAAGTAAACATGCAGTCAAAGGAGCTCTCCATGCAGGTGAAACAAGCCATCCTTAAGCTGCAAAAACAGAAAAAAAAACATCCGAGAAATTGCTACAATATTAGGACTGGCAAAATCTACAGTTTGGTACATCCAGAGAAAGAAAGAAAGCACTGGTGAACTCATCAATGCAAAAAGACCTGGGTGCCCACGGAAGACAACAGTTGTGGATGATTGCAGAATAATCTCCATGGTGAAGAGAAACCCCTTCACAACAGCCAACCAAGTGAACAACACTCTCCAGGAGGTAGGCATAGGTCTGTGGCTGGATTTGAAATAGGTCCAGGACCTTCTGTGGTCTCCCATTGTGGTCCAGCCAGGGCTGATTCTGCTCAGCATTGTCATCAGCCCCAATGCCTAGCTGGTCCACGAGACGTACAGATTGTCTGTTGTGTCTTGGTACCTAGCAATGTTAAGCATGGGTTGCAGAGGGAGACAGGGCATTCGGAGTCTAAGTCCAGGATTCGCCGCACTGAGCATGCTCGTAACCTGGCGGATCGTGATTGGTGGTTTGGCACCCACCTGACTCAGTGACCTGGCACCGCCTGATTGGTCAAAGGGTGGTGTCACCAATGGAGCGTCGGTGGACAGGGCTTAGTCTTTAAAAGGCCCGCCCACAAACATGGCGGAACGCTCTGATCATTGAGCAATTGTTGCTGTGTGTGGACGTCTGTGCTCCACGTAGTTTCTGTCAGGCAGGCTAG
Source organism: Phyllobates terribilis (assembly GCF_046119375.1). Lineage (NCBI taxonomy): Eukaryota > Metazoa > Chordata > Amphibia > Anura > Dendrobatidae > Phyllobates > Phyllobates terribilis. The sequence continues at coordinate 13,992,951 of NW_027362769.1, read as the reverse complement.
TTCCATAGAGGCAGGTAGTTTCGTCTAGCAGTCTGGCTCTGCCAAAGGGGTCGCCTAACACCCCGAGCAGCCTGCAGACGTCCTATCCACGGCTATCGCCTTTTCAGACACGTGGAGTAGTATCCTTCAGTCCGGTAGCATGCCGACTGGAGGCACGTGTACCCGTCGCCGTAGTCACAAACGCATCCTAGCGCCACCACTGTAGTTCCTGTGCTGTAACAGGACTACAGATAGTTTTTCTCCGCCTATCTCTCGTGCTGTTAATGGAGACAGTGCGAATTGCTATACCTGTTCTAGTGTGCAGAAACATGGAAGGGTTTTACATTTTAGTTGGTTGCTTTCCTTTCCACCCGGAAAGTGTTCGGCAGCAGTCCACCAGGCTGCATCGTGGACCCCGGGGTCGGTTGCATTCCATTATCTTAAAGTTGTCTGCAACCGCCCTCTTCACAGTATCAATATCCAAATCTACCATAAAGAGAAGACTGCATGAAAGTAAATACAGAGGGTTCACTGCACGGTGCAAGCCACTCATAAGAATCAAGAATAAAAAGGCTAGACTGGACTTTGCTAAAAAACATCTAAAAACGTCAGCACAGTTCTGGAAGAGCATTCTTTGGACAGATGAAACAAAGATCAACCTCTACCAGAATGATGGTAAGAGAAAAGTATGGCGAAGAAGTGGTACAGCTCATGATCCAAAGCATACCACATAATCTGTAAAACACGGCGGAGGCAGTGTGATGGCTTGGGTATGCATGGCTGCCAGTGGAACTGGGTCACTAGTGTTTATTGATGATGTGACACAGGACAGAAGCAGCCGAATTAATTCTGATGCATTCAGAGCCATACTGTGTGCTCAGATCCAGCCAAATGCAGCCAAACTGATTGGTCGTCATTTCATACTACAGGTGGACAATGGCCCACAACGTAAAGCCAAAGCAACCGAGGAGTTTATTAAAGCAAAGAAGTGGAATATTCTTGAATGGCCAAGTCAGTCACCTGATCTCAACCCAATTGCGCATGCATTTCACTTGTTAAAGACTAAACTTCAGACAGAAAGGCCCACAAACAAACAGCAACTGAAAACCACCGCAGTGAAGGCCTGGCAGAGCATCAAAATGGAGGAAACACAGCGTCTGGTGATGTCCATGAGTTCAAGACTTCAGGCAGTCATTGCCAACAAAGGGTTTTCAACCAAGTACTAGAAATGAACATTTTATTTACAATTATTTAATCTGTCCAATTACTTTTGGTCCCTTTAAAAACGGGGTGGCACATGTTAAGGAGCTGAAACTCCTAAACCCTTCATCCAATTTTAATGTGGACACCCTCAAATGAAGCTGAAAGTCTGAACTTCAACTGCATCTGAATTGTTTTGTTTAAAAATCATTGTGGTAATGTCTAGAACCAAAATTAGGAAAATGTTGTCTCTGTCCAAATATATATGGACCTAACTGTATATATATATAATATATATATATATATATATATATATATATATATATATATATATATATATGTATATATATACAGTACAGACCAAAAGTTTGGACACACCATCTCATTTAAAGATTTTTCTGTATTTTCATGACTGGGAAAATTGTACATTTGCACTGAAGGCATCAAAACTATGAATTAACACATGTGGAATTATATACTTAACAAAAAGTGTGAAACAACTGAAAATATGTCTTATATTCTAGATTCTTCAAAGTAGCAACTTTTTGCTTTGATGACTGCTTTGCACACTCTTGGTATTCTCTTGATGAGCTTCAAGAGGTAGTCACCGGAAATGGTTTTCACTTCACAGGTGTGCCCTGTCAGGTTTAATAAAGTGGGATTTCTTGACTTATAAATGGCGTTGGGTCCATCAGTTGTGTTGTGCAGAAGTCTGGTGGATACACCGCTGATAGTCCTACTGAATATACTGTTAGAATTTTTATTATGGCAAGAAAAAAGCAGCGAAGTAAAGAAAAATGAGTGGCCATCATTACTTTAAGAAATGAAGGTCAGTCAGTGCGAAACATTGGGAAAACTTTGAAAGTGTCCCCAAGTGCAGTTTCAAAAACCATCAAGCGCTACAAAGAAACTGGCTCACATGAGGACAGCACCAGGAGAGGAAGACCAAGAGTCACCTCTGCTTCTGAGGATAAGTTTATCCGAGTCACCAGCCTCAGAAATCGCTGGTTAACAGCAGCTCATATTAGAGACCAGGTCAATGCCACACAGCGTTCTAGCAGCAGACACATCTCTTCAGCAACTGTTAAGAGGAGACTTTGTGCAGCTGGCCTTCATGGTAAAATAGCTGCTAGGAAACCACTGCTAAGGACAGGCAACAAGCAGAAGAGACTTGTTTGGGCTAAAGAACACAAGGAATGGACATTAGACCAGTGGAAATCTGTGCTTTGGTCTGATGAGTCCAAATTTGAGATCTTTGGTTCCCACCACTGTGTCTTTGTGCGACGCAGAAAAGGTGAACCGATGGACTCTACATGCCTGGTTCCCACCGTGAAGCATGGAGGAGGAGGTGTGATGGTGTGGGGGTGCTTTGCTGGTGACACTGTTAGGGATTTATTCCAAATTGAAGGCATACTGAACCAGCATGGCTACCACAGCATCTTGCAGCGGAATGCTATTCCAGTTTGCGTTTAGTTGGACCATCATTTATTTTTCAACAGGACAATGACCCCAAACACACCTCCAGGCTGTGTAAGGGCTATTTGACCAAGAAGGAGAGTGATGGGGTGCTACACCAGATGACCTGGCCTCTACAGTCACCAGACCTGTACCCAATTGAGATGGTTTGGGGTGAGCTGGAACGCAGAGTGAAGGCAAAAGGGCCAACAAGTGCTAAGCATCTCTGGAAACTCCTTCAAGATTGTTGGAAGACCATTTCCGGTGACTACCTCTTGAAGCTCATCAAGAGAATACCAAGAGTGTGCAAAACAGTCATCAAAGCAAAAGGTGGCTACTTTGAAGAACCTAGAATATAAGACATATTTTCAGTTGTTTCACACTTTTTTGTTAAATATATAATTCCACATGTGTTAATTCATAGTTTTGATGTCTTCAGTGTGAAAGTATAATTTTCATAGTCATGAAAATACAGAAAAATCTTTAAATGAAAAGGTGTGTCCAAACTTTTGGTCTGTACTGTATATATATATATATATATATATATATATATATATATACAGTGCCTACAAGTAGTATTCAACCCCCTGCAGATTTAGCTGGTTTGATAACATGCAAATAAGTTAGTGCCTTCAAACTGCAAACGAGAGTAGGTTTTATGAACAGAAGCATAAATCTTACAAACCAAAAAGTTATGTTGCTCAGTTGAATTTTATTAAATTTTAAACATAAAAGTGTGGGTCAATTATTATACAACCCCTATGTTTAATATTTTGTGGAATAACCCTTGTTTGCAATTACAGCTAATAATCGTCTTTTATAAGACCTGATCAGGCCGGCACAGGTCTGTGGAGTTATCTTGGCCCACTCCTCCATGCAGATCTTCTCCAAGTTATCTAGGTTCTTTGGGTGTCTCATGTGGACTTTATTCTTGAGCTCCTTCCACAAGTTTTCAATTGGGTTAAGGTCAGGAGACTGACTAGGCCACTCCAACACCTTGACTTTTTCCCTCTTGAACCAGGCCTTGGTTTTCTTGGCTGTGTGCTTTGGGTCGTTGTCTTGTTGGAAGATGAAATTACGACCCATCTTAAGATCCTTGATGGAGGAGCGGAGGTTCTTGGCCAAAATCTCCAGGTAGGCCGTGCAATCCATCTTCCCATGGATGCGGAACAGATGGCCAGGCCCCTTGGCAGAGAAACAGCCCCACAGCATGATGCTGCCACCACCATGCTTGACTGTAGGGATGGTATTCTTGGGGTCGTATGCAGTGCCATCCAGTCTCCAAACGTCACGTGTGTGGTTGGCACCAAAGATCTCGATCTTGGTCTCATCAGACCATAGAACCTTGAACCAGTCTGTCTCAGAGTCCTCCAAGTGATCATGAGCAAACTGTAGACGAGCCTTGACATGACGCTTTGAAAGTAAAGGTACCTTACGGGCTCGTCTGGAACGGAGACCATTGCGGTGGAGTACGTTACTTATGGTATTGACTGAACCCAGAGCTCCTTCCTTGTTGTCCTTGGGTTAGCCTTGACTCTTCGGACAAGCCTGGCCTCGGCAGGGGAGGACACTTTCAAAGGCTATCCTGGCCGTGGAAGGCTAACAGTAGTTCCATAAGCCTTCCACTTACGGATGATGCTCCCAACAGTGGAGACAGGTAGGCCCACCTTCTTGGAAAGGGTTTTGTACCCCTTGCCAGCCTTGTGACCCTCCACGATCTTGTCTCTGATGGCCTTGGAATGCTCCTTTGTCTTTCCCATGTTGACTATGTCTGAGTGCTGTTCACAAGTTTGGGGAGGGTCTTAAATAGTCAGAAAAGGCTGGCAAAAGAGATCTTTAATCCACACATGTGAAGCTCATTATTCTTGGTGCCTGAACTACTTCTTAATACTTTTGGGGGACCAAACAGAATTCTTGTGGTTTGAGGGGTTGAATAATAAATGACACTCTGAATTAACTTTTAACGTTTTTAAAAAAGAAAAAAATATTGCTGCAGTGCATTTCCCACTTCCAGGCTGATCTACAGTACAAATGTCACAATGACAAGTTAATTCCGCATGTGTCAACCAGCTAAATCTGCAGGGGGTTGAATACTACTTGTAGGCGCTATATATATATATATATATATATATATATATATATATATATATATATATATATATATATTCAACCTCTCAACATATAGAAGAAACAATTTGATACAATACAGACCAAAATGCAATGCAACAACACTTATCGCTCCGGTTCCAGGTGCCATCCTGTGAGCTAAAAAGGAGGAATGAGACATCAAGATCCTTTCCAATGAAGCTCTGAAATTTAAACATCATCACATATATGGTTTGGTATACATAGTCAAGATACAGGGTAGATTAAATACAGCTAGGACCGGATAATAGTAATTTTTAAGCATGAAGACTCCAAATCAATTGTGAGAGATATCGTGAAGGTGTAATTTGAGGAGGTGCACAGACGTACATTCAAGCGTCTCTTTCCTTCTAATATTGATAGACACAATGTTGCAGTCACGCCTAAATGGGTCACTAGTCAGGATTTAACTACTAAAGATAAATTATGGAGGGTCACATATATCACCAATAAGGTAACAATTCAGTAATATTATCCAACATCTAGGAAAAAACATGAGTAATTTTTAACTGTTTTAGAATCGGAAATTGACCGGGGGACAAAGTGTAACATTAGGGAAAATATAAAATGGATAGCAATGGATAATGTCTCTTTCACGTCAATGTAATGCCTTCTTTATTTGATCTTTGAATATCTAAAAGAGATTTTTACACAGTAGATAATTACAACTTTTAATAAAATGATCAGTTTGGGAACATAGGATTATAATTTATATCATAATAATGCGAGTTACAACATCCTTTATTAACCGAAAGAAATACATATATACAAGTCCACCCACATCCACTCACTATACTTTATACTCTACAAAGTAAATAAGGTGCAAACTCAGATGTATGTTGGGTGTTACCCTTGCTAGTAACCCCACCCACAAGTAATAATGCTGGGTATAAATATTTTGCAAGCCATAAGGTTTTATACATACCTGATGAAGGTTCTATGAGCAGAAACGTGTTTTGTGATTTGTCAAACCCACCCTTTTTTATGTGTAACAACAGCCTTTTATGATCTTTTTAATAAATGTATCAGTTTTTTACCCTCTGTGGTTCATTCCACATTCTGACTGTACCAAACATTGGAAGCTCCAGCTGCTATTTGGGAACTCATATCTCTCATACATGAGCACCTCCAGGATCCAATTGCCACAGTCTGTCCACGTGGAGGCTTTTGTCAGGCTACGACAAACATACCACCACTGCCCATGGAAGAGCTGCAAACCGTGGATTGAGAACCCAGATATTGTAAGGTCTTACAATACAATTGTGCCTATCAGCACAACTTGCTCAGGTGAGCATAAAATAATTATTTGAAAACACTCTAGTCTCTACTGATTACGCTTAGGTAGTGCTCTCTTTGTTTTTTCCCCCATATCTTTTCTACCCAGGAATAATCAAATAGTACAAAATGGTAACTTTCAAAACTACAGATTGTATTGCAATAATCAAGCCCATACAACATCAGTAAAAAATAAAAACTTATGGCTCTTAGAACATGGTGACCAAAAACATTTATTATTTTTTTTTAAAGCAGTAAAATATAAAATAACTGCAGATGTGGCCACTTTTTCCTTGACACAACTAATATTGTACTGGGATAATATGGCAGAAAAAGGTATACTGTGACACCCAACTTGACATCAGACAATAGCTTATTTAATGTTAAATTATCTTAATTCTTTTAAATGAGATAACTTTTTTCATGAGCTATCAAGATAGTGTGTTATTTGTTATGCTGAACTTTTCTATATCAGTACATAAATTGGGCATCACCATAAGTGTAAAAAGTAAACGACATTTTTTTCTGTAAAGTGGACTTCATAAAAACAAAACCCAAAAATCAATTGGAAGTGGAATTTGTTTCTCATTTTTCAGTATATTTTAAGAATGAATGGTGTGCTTCAAACTGCAATTTGGTTCACAAAAAAACAAGCTCTCATACAGCTGTGTGTCTTTCCACCAAGCTTGACTGAGTTGTATAGCTTAAAGTTCAACTATGATTAGCACAAAAATTAGATGAACTTTTGAATAGTAGCAACAAGTTTTTAATTACGATATTCGGTTTACAATACATTTTTTATTCTCTAGCAGAGGAATTCAATAAATGTTAGAATGGTAGAATTATAAAGTTTTTTTATTTAGCAATTAATACATCCAGAAAGTAAAATGTCAGATAAGTAGATTAATGAATGTGTGAGTAGGTGAAGCTATTGATTGTTAGTGGATGGAGTAGGCGTAGTTACAATGCATTACTTTACTGCACATTATTTGATCGATCATTCCAGGTTGACTATTCACTTTAGGTTTTAACAAAGCAGCCCTATTCTTTTACATTAGAACACAAGCAAATTAATACAAAAAAAGAAAAATTTTACAACAGTTGGTCCAACAATGACTTTGCCAGTTTTACACAAGAGCTAGAATAAAGTTTCAACAGTTCATGGAGATTGATTAAAGCATTTCCATGTTTGCTCGCATTTAGTAAACATTAGTCCAATATTCATAACTTTTTATCTTTTTTACAATCAACATTTTTCCATCATAAGAAAAACTTATTATGATGAATAAACCACCTCTATCAATGTAAAAGTATACATACAGAACCTCCTTATATGGACAACATACACATTTACTCTTGTTTCATCCAGTTTTGCTATATGACATTAGAACAGGTTTTAAGTATATTAATGATATCATGGTCGAAATGGATGACTATAAGGAAAACATTATTTTGCTTAAAGTAATTCAGCAAATTCAGTCAACAACTGGTGTGTACACTGTTCCATATACACTACCATTCAAAAGTTTGGGGTCACCCAGACAATTTTGTGTTTTCCATGAAAACTCATACTTTTATTTATCAAATGAGTTGCAAAATGAATAGAAAATATAGTACAGACATTGACAAGGTTAGAAATAATGATTTTTATTTAAAAGAATAATTTTCTCCTTCAAACTTTGCTTTCGTAAAAGAATGCTCCCTTTGCAGCAATTACAGCATTGCAGACCTTTGGCATTCTAGCTGTTAATTTGCTGAGGTAATCTTGAGAAATTTCACCCCATGCTTCCTGAAGCCCCTCCCACAAGTTGGATTGACTTGATGGACACTTTTTGCATATCATACGGTCAAGCTGCTCCCACAACAGCTCAATGGGGTTGAGATCTCGTGACTGCGCTGGCCATTCCATTAGAGATGGAATACCAGCTGCCTGCTTCTTCCCTAAATAGTTCATGCCTAATTTGGAGGTGTGCTTTGGATCATTGTCCTGTTGTAGGATGAAATTGGCTCCAATCAAGCACTGTCCACAGGGTATGGCATGGAGTTGCAAAATGGAGTGATAGCCTTCTGACGTGCCCCCTGGGCCATGGGGTACTCGGTAGCCAGGCCCGTCCTGTTCTATTTGGGTTGTCACAGTGGCAGTGACCCGGTCCGTGGCGCAGGGTGGTCAATAAAATAAAGAACAGTCAATTGGGGAAATAAAGATTTGGGGATATTGTTCGTGACGCCACCAGTGGTATGCGGCCATAGGGGGCCGCCGCTGCGGTGCAGATCCACCGGGGCTGTTGGTGATGCAGCAGAGATAGTGCAACTCTCCTCGGGCAGAGCTAAGCCCCAGGGCAGTATATAGGACTTGATGAGGTAGATGTTGTTGGCAGGGACAGTTTAGTGCAGGGCAGGTGATGCAACAATAAATCAAGGACACAGTGGGGTGCAGTCTTCAGGCTTTACTCACAGTTCTTGGACAGTCCCAGGTTATCACTGCAGCCGGTTATAACCACCCAAGTCGTCCTATGTTCACCAAGGAAAGGATCCAGCCAACTCCCAGGCAGTTCAGGTACACTTAGTCTGGAACCCCTTCTTATGTGCCTCTCTGGCCGTCTCCCTGCGCTGGCTCTCGCCCTCCTGCCCTGCGCCTCACAATCAGTGTCCCAAGTCAGTGGCTTCAGGTCTTGTCGGGCAACTTACTCTCAGTCCCCTGGACCCTATGTAACCACCTTTTCGGCTATGTAATTGTGGATTTCGGCTGCAACACCTTGAAAATGCTGCTGCCTCCGGTTGGCTAGCTGAGCCTGGTTGTTATCCACTAGTCAGGTGCCGGTCCCCTTCTGCGGCCTGGTCCTTCCACTCGACGGCAGTCGGGTGGATGCGGGTCCCATGGAGAGCATCCGCACTCCAATGCCCCTGAGACACACTCTGTCTCTTCTTCCTTCTTCTGAGCCCCTTACTCTGGACCCCCTCCTGTCTGGACCTGTCACAAGCAGGACCTCCCTCCTGGGCTTACATCTCTGACTGAACCCTTCTAGATGTTTCTACCCTTCCTTTTATATGCTTCTCCCAGTGCTCCGCTGAACTTCTTCCTCCACCCACACCCACTACATGGTTTCCTCTCTTTTGGTCCCCCCCTTCTAGCCAAGGACAGGCTCAGCAGTGACCAAATGCATCTTGCCCCTCTTGCTGGTCTGGAGTGGTGTAGTGTTGGATGTAGGTGTGCGGGTCCCGGGTAGTACTCCCTCCTTACCTGAGAGTGGGGTACCACATCTCTGGCTGAGATGCAGTACCTCTGTGGCAACTGGACCCACAGGGGCGCCACATTTCCTTATTCAAAATCCCATTTACCTTGTACAAATCTCCCACTTTACCAGCACCAAAGCAACCCCAGACCACCACATTACCTCCACCATGCTTGACCGATGGCATCAGGCACTCTTCCAGCATCTTTTCAGTTATTCTGCGTCTCACAAATGTTCTTCTTTGTGATCCAAACACCTCAAACTTTGATTCGTCTGTCCATAAAACTTTTTTCCAATTTTCCTCTGTCCAATGTCTGTGTTCTTTTGCCCATATTAATCTTTTAATTTTATTAGCCAGTCTCAGATATGGCTTTTTCTTTGCCATTTTGCCCTGAAGGCCAGCATCCAGGAGTCGCCTCTTCACTGTAGATGTTGACAGTGGTATTTTGGGTGTACTATTTAATAAAGCTGCCAGTTGAGGAGCTGTGAGGCGTCGATTTCTCAAACTAGAGACTCTAATGAACTTGTCTTGTTATTATTATTATTATTTATTATTATAGCGCCATTTATTCCATGGCGCTATACATGTGAAAAAGGGGTATAATACAAGAACAATTACAATAATCTTGAACACAATGTGACGGCGACTCGTACAGGAGGAGCGAGGACCCTGCCTGCGAGGGCTCACAATCTACAAGGGATGGGTGAGGATACAGTAGGTAAGGGTAGAGCTGGTCGTGCAGCGGTATGGTGGATCGGTGGTTACTGCAGGTTGTAGGTTTGTCGGAAGAGGAGGGTATTCAGGTTCATTTTGAAGGTTTCCACAGTAGGCGAGAGTCTGATACGTTGGGGTAGAGAGTTCCAGAGTAGGGGGTAAGCACGGGAGAAATCTTGTATACAGTTGTGGGAGGAGGAGATAAGAGGGGAGAAGAGAAGGAGATCTTGTAAGGATCGGAGGTTGCGTGTGGGTATGTAACGGGAGACTAGGTCAGAGATATATGCAGGAGACAGGTTGTGAATGGCTTTGTATGTCATGGTTAGGGTTTTGAACTGGAGTCTCTGAGCAATGGGGAGCCAGTGGAGAGATTGACAGAGAGGAGAGGCCGGGGAATAGCGGGGGGACAGGTGGATTAGTCGGGCAGCAGAGTTTAGGATAGATTGGAGGGGTGCGAGAGTTTTAGAGGGGAGGCCACAGAGCAGGAGGTTGCAGTAGTCAAGGCGGGAGATGATAATGGCGTGCACAAGTGTTTTTGCAGATTCATGGTTGAGGAATGTGCGGATCCGGGAGATATTTTTCAGTTGGAGTCAGGAGGAAGTGGAAAGGGCTTGGATATGTGGTTTGAAAGAGAGTTCAGAGTCCAGGGTTACCCCAAGGCAGCGAGCTTGAGGGACTGGAGGGACTGGGGAGAGTGGGCAGCCATTGACATTGATAGATAGGTCAGTTGGGGAGGTTGAATGAGATGGCGGAAAGATGATGAATTCTGTTTTGTCCATGTTAAGTTTTAGAAATCTGGCAGAGAAGAAGGATGAAATAGCAGACAGACATTGTGTAATTTTGGTTAGTAAGGAGGTGATATCGGGTCCAGAGAGGTAGATCTGTGTGTCATCAGCATAGAGGTGATAATGAAAGCCATGAGATTCTATGAGCTGTCCCAGGCCTAAGGTGTAGATGGAGAAGAGCAGCGGCTCTAGAACTGAACCTTGGGGGACACTGATAGATAGGGCGCGAGATGAGGAGGTGGTGTGTGAGTGGGAGACACTGAATGTCCTGTCTGTTAGGTATGAGGAGATCCAGGATATGGCCAAGTCTGTGATGCCGAGAGATGAGAGAGTCTGTAGTAAGAGGGAATGGTCCACTGTGTCAAAGGCAGATAACAGGTCTAGGAGGAGGAGGACAGAGTAGTGTTGCTTAGATTTGGCGGTTAGTAGGTCGTTGGTGACTTTAGTCAGTGCAGTTTCAGTAGAATGGTGCGGTCAGAAACCAGGTTGTAGGCGGTCGAAGAGGGAGCAGGAGGAGAGGTGGGAGGACAGCTCAGAGTGGACATGTTGTTCCAGTAGTTTTGAGGCATAGGGAAGAAGTGATATGGGACGATAGCTAGACACAGAGGATGGGTCAAGGGAGGGCTTTTTGAGGATGGGTGTGATTGAGGCATGTTTGAAGCATGAGGGGAAGACACCAGTTGTTAGTGACAGGTTGAAGAGGTGGGCTAGGGTTGGGATGAAGATAGTGGTAAGGTTTGGGATGAGATGGGACGGGATTGGGTCAAGTTTACAGGTGGTGAGGTGTGATTTGGAGAGTAAAGAGGAAAGTTGATCTTCAGAAATGGTGGAGAAGGTGGTTTTGGAGGAAGAGGGTTGAGTAGGTGTGGGGAGGAGCTGTGGGGGCTTTAGGCAAAAGCTTTGTCTGATGGTGTCAATCTTCTGCTTGAAGAATGAGGCAAAGTCTTCAGCTGAAATAAGAGGAGAGGGAGGAGGCACTGGGGGATGGAGGAGAGGATTGAAGCTGTTGAATAGTTGTTTGGGGTTGTTAGACAGGGAGGATATGAGAGATGCGAAGTATGTTTGTTTTGCTGCAGTGAGTGTGGACTTGAAGGTAGTGAGGGACTGTTTGAATGCGATGAAGTGCTCATTAGAGTGGGACCTTTTCCATCTGTGCTCAGCAACCCTGGAGGCCCGTTGCAGTTTTTAAGTTAGGCTGGTGTGCCAGGGTTGTCTGTTGATTGTGCGAGCCTTGGTATGTGTGAGGGGGGGCGACCAAATCGAGAGTCTTGTTGATCAGTTGTGCAGCGGGGCCTCCCACTTCTCTTTCTACTCTGGTTAGAGCCTGTTTGTGCTCTCCTCTGAAGGGAGTAGTACACATCGTTGTAGGAAATCTTCAGTTTCTTGGCAATTTCTCGCATGGAATAGCCTTACTTTCTAAGAACAAGAATAGACTGTTGAGTTTCACATGACAGTTCTCTTTTTCTGGCCATTTTGAGAGTTTTATAGAACAAACAAATGAATGCTCCAGATTCTCAACTAGCTCAAAGGAAGGTAAATTTTATAGCTTCTCATATCAGCCAAACCGTTTTCAGCTGGGCTAAGATACTTGTGCAAGGGTTTTCTAGGGTTTTCTAAACATCCATTAGCCTTCTTACACAGTTAGCAAATACAATGTACCATTAAAACACTGGAGTGGTGGTTGTTGGAAATGGGCCTCTATACACCTATGTAGATATTGCAATAAAAACAAGACATTTGCAGCTAGAATAGTCATTTACCACATTAACAATGTATAGAGTGTATTTCTGATTCATTTAATGTTGAAAAATGTGCTTTTCTTTCAAAAATAATGGAATTTCTAAATGACCCCAAACTTTTGAACGGTAGATACTGTGGGTGCAGAGTTAATGTAGACAACACAATACACCTTTTGCCATTTACAATCTCCGTGGCAGAGAATCATGGCTCTTTGTCAATCTAATATTTAAATCCCTTACCGTGACTAGCGTGACACCTGTTTTGCAATCATTTCACCTCTTTCCATCAAGGTCCTCTTTGTTGCTGGCAGAAATCTCCTACTATATGGATGCTACCCTTGATGAATTTATTAAGCCAATGCCTCAAAAGAAAGCTTAGAGACCTTTTTTCATATTTTGCAATGGGAAGAAGGAGCTTCAAATTATGCTCCCTTTATAAATTATGTCTACTGCAGTAGTGGCTCAGTGATTAACTCTGCAGCCTTGTTGCATTGGGTTTCTGGGTTCAAATCCCACCAAGGATAACATCTGCAAGGAGTTTGTATGTTCTCCCAGTGTTTGCGTAGGTTTCCTCTGGGTTCTCCAATTTCCTCCCACACTCCAAAGACTCACTGAGAGGGAATCTAGATTGTGAGCCCCAATGGGGACAACAATGATAATATCTCTAAAGTGCTATGGAATTAAAGGTGCTATACAAGTGCGAAAAATAAATAAATTCTTATTTCCCTATATTAGGAACATATAAGAGAAAAAGAGCACACATAACTAAATAAAAACAACAATCTTTATTTCATTTTTTAAGTACAAAGTGTTAAAAAGATGGGTACGTGATAAGTGGTGAGAAGCCAGGTGACAGGTGGCACCACAGATTGGCAGGGTACAGGGTACGAAAATTAATACAGCATGAGTACACACAGCTAATTTATTGACATGAACACTAGTGTTGAGCCACCCCCGTAGTGTTCGGGTTCGGTTCGGTTCGTCGAACACCGGGATGTTCGAGGAAATGTTCGTCGAACTGTTCGTCGAACACCGTCGAACACCGTCGAACACCGTTAAAACCAATGGCAGGCAAACAAAAACACATAGAAACACATAGAAAACACCTGCAAAGGTGTCCAAAAGCTGACAAACTGCTCAGAAGACACTCTCTTTAAAAAAGCCGGCCGGCAAATTCAGCAGCGGCATACACCGGTACCCGACAATTTAGACAAGAAGGAATAGAGCATCACACATAGATTAGATAGATAGAAACATGTCAGTCACACATATAAGAAGCACAGTGACAGTGTTGGTTACTGCACTTGTCATTTAGTGTAAAGGATTTATTAAAAAAAATATTAGTGTTTTCATGCACCGTCTCTTTAAAAAAGCCGGCCGGCAATTCAGCATCTGTACCCGACAATTTAGAACAGAAAGAATAGAGCTTCACACATAGATTAGATAGATAGAAACATGTCAGTTACATATATAATAAGTACAGTGACAGTGTTGCTTACTGTACTTGTCATTTAGTGTAAAGGATTTATTTAAAAAAATAAGAGTGTTTTCATGCACTGTCTCTTTAAAAAAGCCGGCCGGCAATTCAGCAGCGGTACCCGACAATTTAGAACAGAAAGATGGAGCATCACACATAGATTAGATAGATAGAAACATGTCAGTCACATTTATAATAAGTACAGTGACCGTGTTGGTTACTGTACTTTTCATTTAGTGTTAAAATAAAGGATTTATTAAAATAAAAATTGGCGTGGGATCCCCCATAATTTTAGGCTCTAGCGGAGGTTAAGCAGACGGCTGGGGCAGATGTTTGAAGCCTCGGAAGGGGGTAATACCCACGGAGCTTACCAGGCTACTAATATCAGCCCCCAGCTGAATACTTAGCCTTTACTAGCTATTAAAATGGGGGACCCCCCCAAAAAAATGACGTAGGGTCCCCCCTATTTTAATAGCTAGCAAAGGCTAGGCAGACAGCTGGGGGCTGATATTAATAGCTCAGGAAGGGTGCCATGAATATTGGCCCCCTCCCAGGCTAGAAACACCAGCCGTCAGCTGCCCCAGAAATGGCGCATCCATAGGATGCGCCAATTCTGGCACTTAGCCTCGCTCTTCCCACTGCCCTGTAGCGGTGGCAGTGGGGTAATAGGGCTGGGGTTGATGTCAGCTTATAATGCCAGCTGGCATCAAGCCCAGGTTAGTAATGGAGAGGCGTCTATAAGACACCTCCATTACTAACCCCATAGTCAAAGTTAAAAAAAACACAAACACCCAGAATAAAGTCCTTTAATTGAAATAAACACACAATTCTTTATTGTTCTAAATTAAACCATACTTACCGTCACGCCCATTCCAGCTGAAGCCAACGATCTCCTGTAATAAAAATAAAATAATAAACCAACATCATCCTTACCTTTCCATGGTTCCCAGGACAGCTCCAGCTCTGCTACATCGAGATGACTGGCTGGACCGCAGCAGAACGCTGCCATCCAGCCTGTCATCCCGCGGACACTGAGAAGCGCAGGCATGCTTGCGCTCCTCACTGTCTCGCTGTGACGGCATCCAGATGAGCCGAGGTCATGTCCAATGAACTCGGCTCACCTCATGCACGTCACTGACAGCGTGGGAAAATTCTCACGCTGAAGCGCTGAGTGCAGGAGAATTTTCCCACGCTGTCAGTGAGGTGCATGAGGTGAGCTGAGTTCATTGGACATGTGCTCACCTCATGCACGTCACTGACAGCGTGGGAGAATTCTCCTGCACTCAGCACTTCAGCGTGAGAATTTTCCCACGCTGTCAGTGACGTGCATGAGGTGAGCCGAGTTCATTGGACATGACCTCGGCTCATCTGGATGCCGTCACAGCGAGACAGTGAGGAGCGCAAGCATGCCTGCGCTTCTCAGTGTCCGCGGGATGACAGGCTGGATGGCAGCGTTCTGCTGCGGTCCAGCCAGTCATCTCGATGTAGCAGAGCTGAAGCTGTCGTGGGAACCATGGAAAGGTAAGGATGAGGTTGGTTTATTATTTTTCTTTTATTGCAGGAGATCGTTGGCTTCAGCTGGAATGGGTGTGATGGTAAGTATGGTTTAATTTAGAACAATAAAGAATTGTGCGTTTATTTAAATTAAAGGACTTTATTCTGGGTGTTGTGTTTTTTTTAAATACTTTACTAGAAATTCATGGCGGTCATGTCTAATACTGGCGTGACCCCATGAATTTTGGGCTTGGGGCCAGCTGATAATACCAAGCTGGCCCTAACTAGTGTTGAGCCACCCCCGTAGTGTTCGAGTTCGGTTCGGTTCGTCGAACAACCGTGTGTTCGCCGAACTGTTCGTCGAACTGTTCGTCGAACACCTTCGAACACCGTTAAAACCAATGGCAGACAAACAAAAACACATAGAAACACATAGAAAACACCTTCAAAGGTGTCCAAAAGCTGACAAACTGCTCAGAAGACACAACTAACACATGGAAAAGTGACAAGTACATATAGTCATGCGAAAAGAAAAGAGGTGGAGGAGTAAAAGGAGGGGGAGACACAGATATAGGCATGTCATGCCCTTCTAAAATCCAAAAAGTGAGAAGCCGAGACGGCCAGTCCGCTCCTGCCCGTGCCACCTCCGTGTCGCCGGGTTTGTGCCAGAGCCGCGGTGAACCCTGACGGCCAGCCCCCCTCTCCCAATACTGGTGCCTGTCCGCTGGTGGGTCGAGAGAGCCCCCCTGTGGTGGAGGCAGCTCTAAGCTTTTTAATTTAAATTGTCCCTCTAATTTGAATGAATACACTTTAAATCCATTTACAAGGATCTATTGGAGGGCAAGTCTCATGCCAGCAGCCGCGTAATTCCAGCTCCAGTAGCGTCCACTAAAGCTGCTGCAGTTAAAAAGCTTTTATAAGGATCGAGCTCGGCTGTCCACCGCAAGGCATCCTAGTGCCAGTCCCAGCCCCTATGCCTTGGGGTGCCTCCTGATGCTCTTCACTAAGTATCCCGTGGTCCCGAAGCATTTCCTTTGAAAAAATTAAGTGTCCAAACTACAGGTGGTGTAGCTTGCTTAACAGCCGGGATAATCCGCTGACTAGCAGACACTGCTACTAGGCACAAAGTATTTCCTGGGCTAGATGCAGTTAAAAATTTGTAAGTAGATACTCTCGTTGGATGCTGAGAAAGCATTCCATAGAGTCTCCTGGCACGCCATATATGATTCTCTTAAAAAGCTTGGGGTAGGGGTCTAGGGGACCCTTTTATAGCCAAAATCACGGCCCTGTATCACAATACGTCACCTAGGCTGAAGATAAATGGAACTGTAGCACCGAGGGCTCGGTTGCTACAGACGTATTGCACCTCACCCAGAGGTGTGATATCTCACTCTCAGATAAGGATGGAGTGTGGATCAGGACCCGACACCTGCATGCATTACAACACATTGCCGTGGGGCAGGGCGACCAATATGCCCCTGAGATGGGCACGACAGTCCCTGTCCCTGGCTGGAGTGGGGGGAGGGAACACTGAGGAAGGGGAACCCTGCAGTGCAGGAGCAGGGAGGAAGCAGTTCCTGGGTGCATTGAGAAGGGAGTATAAAAGGTGGGCACCATCTTAGTTCAGTGCAGAGAAGTCTGAGCAGAAGTGGCAGGGAGCAGGGGCTCTGCATGAGCTCTGCTCCGGAGGCGGGCCTAGTAACAGAGGCCCAGGCCTGCAAGAGGGAGAAGGAAGGAAGAGGAGCGGAGAAGGCTCCAGGAACGAGGAATGAAGGGATCCCAGGGGTGCGGACGGGCGAGTCGCCACCGCACGCCTGAATCCACCTGCGTGGAGGGGTCAGGCCAAAGGGGGAGACCGGTCCCCGAACTAGTGGAGGCAGGAAACGACCCTCAGCTAGAAACCGGAGGCTCTGACATTTTATGTGGCGCAGCCCCTTGCTCCACCCGCTAGGAAGGCACGACATAGGGTCAGGGAAACTGGCGCCAAGTTTACCAAGAGGAGGCCCGAGGCAGCCGGACAGAAGTGTTGGTAAGAAAGGCCAGACAAAGGACACACAAAGGGGGTCCTGTGAAGCGCTCCAAAGTTATCTGGGAGTTGTCTGAGCCCCTCACCTGGTGAGCACAGTACGACGTGGGCAGCCGTTACCTGCAGACGTGGTCTGGATAATAAGAACTGTGAGTAAAGGCCCTGAACTGCATCACTGACTCCGTGTCGTTACTGCTGCTGCCCTGCACCATCACCCCCATCCTCCGCATACACTGCCCTGAGGCTATACTCCTCCCGTGGGGAGTTATGCTACGCTCTGCTGCACCCACAACACCAGCCTTAGCGGTCTGCCCTGTAGCGGCGGTTCACTCTGACCGCAATCCACGGGTGGCGTAGTCTGACATTTAAACATCAAAACCACATAAATAGTTCCGCCACTGGTTTGACCGCCCTGAGCCACGGAACCGGATCGCCGCCACGAAGACAACAACCACCAGCATTCACCAAAAAGGGTCCGGCTCCGGGTGTCCCAAGGCCCAGGGGGTGCGTCAGAACATTTTCATCACCTTTCACAATCACCAATGGGACAAGGCAGGGATGTCCTCTGTCCCCTCTCTTATACATCCTAGTGACGGAGCACCTGCTCTCATCAATTCGCCATAACCCCAATATTAGGTGGATTGAGGTGGGAGGCACCGAGTACAAGTGCTCTCTATTTGCTGATGATGTCCTAGTATATATCACTCAATCACATATATCCATCCCTGCTGTTATGGCTGAACTAGATCACTTTGTTACATGGTAAAATTTTAAAATCAATGCAGCGAAGTCTGAGGCCCTCGATGTCTCCCTCCCTAAATCCATATAGGATTCCATCCAGTCCAACTTTCCCTTTGCCTGGCCCTCACAGGGTATCAAATACTTAGGAATTCCTATTCATAGAGACCTCTCCCATCTATGTTATCTTAATTTTGGGCCCTTTATTGAACAATTCCATACAGACCACGGTTGGCAAGTTAGAACTGTAAGATTCACTACGTGAACCACTGGTGTTTTGTGGAAAAGCACATGTACACCGCGTTCCAAATTATTATGCAAAAAGTGTTTAGGAGTGATAAGGGAAGAATTTGTTTGTTTGTCAGTTAAACTCATTGATGGTGATGTGTGTCAGGGCTCTTTATATCACTGTAAGCAATTGCAGACACCTGTGCTAATTAGTTTGGCAGGTGTGTCCAATGAAAGGCAAGACTACTTAAGAAGGCTCTCTCACATTATTAAGCAGCCTACATTTTCTGCCAAAATGGGAAAGAAAAAGGATGTGTCGGCTGCTGAGAAGCAACAAATTGTGGAGTGTTTAGGTCAAGGCATGACTACAATCAACATTGTGCGATGATCAGGATGAAGTGTCTTGGCAATCAAGAAGTATGTAGCTGATTCACAGTACACACGTGTGCGTGCTGATAAGGGCAAATTGAGGACTCTTTCCTACAGGCAATTACGTCAGGTTGAAAGAGCAGCGGCAAAAAAGCCTTGTCATAGCAGCAGACAAGTTTTTGAAGCTGCTTGTGCCTCCAACGTCCCCCGAACAACAAGATGCAGGGTCCTTCAGAGGTTTGCAGCTGTGCATACGCCATCCTGTCGACCTCCTCTATCCACTTCACACAAGCAGAAACGGCTCCAGTGGGCCAAACATTACATGAAGACTGATTTCAAAACTGTTTTGTTCACGGATGAGTGCCGTGCAGCGCTCGATGGTCCAGATGAATGGAGTGGAGGATGGCTGGTTGATGGACACCCCACGCAAACACGGCTACAGCGCCAACAAGGAGGAGGTGGAGTAATGTTTTGGGCTGGAATCATGGGGAGAGAGATTGTCGGCCCCTTTAGGATCCCTGAAGGCGCTAAAGATGAACTCCATAATGTATGTGGATTTTCTCAAACAGCACTTCCTGCCATGGTTCAAGAAGAAGAACCGTGTATTTCACAGCAAGATAATTTTTCTGCATGATAATGCACCATCTCATGCTGCACATAAAACATCTGCATCTCTGGCTGATATGGGCATAAAAGGGGACAAACTTATGGTGTGACCCCCATGCTCCCCTGACCTCTACCCCATTCAGAACCTTTGGAGCATCATTAAAAGGAGTGTCTATGATGGCGGGAGGCAGTTCACATCTAAGCAACAGCTCTGGGAGGGTATTCTGTCCTCATGCAAAACAATTGAAGCAGAAACCATCCAAAACCTGACAAATTCAATGGACGAGAGAGTTCAGAAGCTCCTTTCGAACAAGGGGTCCTATGTGAAAATGTAACATCACCTAGAATAAAGTTTTGAGTTGAAAACTGTTTGATTTCAGTTTCTAACAACCTGCTAATGCTTATAATTTCAAAAATGACCATTTTTTTGGTCTTTATTAAAATGAAAAGGTTGATCGAAAAGTTTGGGGGATCTAAGAGTGTGGCAACCCAGTAGTCATGATTACTTCGAATTCTGACAATATGAGGGTCATGCTGCAGGTAGTGCAGCAAGAAGGCACTTATGTGTCTTGCGCATCTCGGAGCCCCAAAATTATTTTCCGGGCTAGATGCAGCTAAAAATTATTTTTAATTTTAAATCTGGTGAAGCTTATTATAGATGGCCTAATAGGATCAGTGCTGCACACTGCTACAAAGCCCAAATTATTTTCCAGTCAAGATACAGATAAACATGATTAGTAATTTGAAAGCTTAAAACGGTTGGTAGGGTGATTTTAACCAATCATCAAGCTTTTACTCTCCCCAGGATGACACAGGGGTAGAAAAGTCGTTTCGGATCCATGATTTGTTCATCTTTATGAACGTGAGTCTGTCTACATTATCAGTGGAGAGCCGCGTGCGCTTATCTGTCAGCACACCACCAGCAGCGCTGAACACACGTTCAGACAGAACGCTGGCTGCGGGGCATGACAAGATCTCCAAGGCGTAAGTGGCTAGCTCCGGCCATTTATCCAGATTGGAAGCCCAAAAAGAGCAAGGGTCCAGTGACACAGTCGTGGCTTCAATGTTTACTTGGAGATACTCCTGTACCATCGTCTCTAGGCGTTGACTATGTGTCAGACTTCTTGTCTCCTGTGGCCTTGCAAAGGATGGGCTAAAAAAGTGGTGAAATGATTCCGCAAAATTGATGTTACCAGCAGATACTGTGGTTCTGTTACGGTTTGAGTGCTGAACACTTGACGGTCCCATGGTTGGCAAGTTGGAACTGTGAGATTCACTACGTGCACCACTGGTATTTTGTGGAAAAGCACATGTAAGATTCTGCAACAGTCTCTGCTGATACTCCTGCATGCGTGCATCCCTTTCTATGGCAGGAATAATTTCTGCAAATTTACTTTTGTACCGGGGATCTAACAGTGTGGCAACCCAGTAGTCAGGATTATTTCTAATTCTCACAATTCGAGGGTCATGTTGCAGGTAGTGCAGCAAGAAGGCACTCATGTGTGTTGCGCATCCAGGAGCACCAAGTCCCTGTTGTGTTGGTGGCGAGGTAACAATCATGCTTCCTTCCTCTGTCCTCTCCCCCCAACCTCGCACAACAGAAATGTGATCAAGGTCTCCCTCATCTGATGAGTCTTCCATCAGTTCGTCCTCCACTTCTTCCTGGGCTCCTGCACCTTCCTCACTAGTTTGGCTGCTACCATGCGCCCTGGTAAAATCATCTCCCCCACCCTCACATGCCTGCCGCCCTGGTGCTGCCGACCGTCTGGACCTTGCAGATGTTAGCCCTTCCGCATACAACTCCTCCTCCTCTACTTCCTCCACCTCCTCTTGTGCCACCACCTGACTCCGAATTCTGTTTAACATGTGCTCCAGCATGTAAATCACCGGAATAGTCATGCTGATAATGGCATCGTCAGCACTAAACATCTTCGTCGCCATTTCAAAACTGTGCAGAAGGGTGCATAGGTCCCTGATCTGAGACCACTCCTCCAGCGTGATTTGCCCCACCTCTGAATCTCGTTGGCCCAGGCTATACGTCAGAACGTATTGCACCAGGGCTTGTCGGTGCTGCCACAGTCGCTGCAACATGTGCAGAGTTGAATTCCACCGGGTAGGCACATCGCATTTTAGCCGGTGAAGTGGCAGGCCCAACGACTTCTGTAGAGATGTAAGTCGCTGAGCTGCGGGATGCGAACGGCGGAAGTGAGCACACAGCGACCGTGCCCTCTGCAGAAGGCCATCTAGTCTGGGATAGTGGGCTAAAAATTGCTGGACAACCAGGTTCAACACGTGAGCCATACAAGGCACGTGTGTGACATTGCCCCGGCGAAGGGCCGCACCCAGGTTTGCAGCATTGTCGCACACGGCCTTCCCTGGTTTCAGGTCCAGTGGAGACAACCATTCATGAAATTGGTTCTCCAGAGCTGACCACAACTCCTCAGCTGTGTGACTCACATTTCCCAGACATTTCAATGTAAAAACCGCCTGATGACGTTGAGCCCTACTGCCAGCATAGTAAGGAGGTGTGCAGGATCCCTTCTGCGCAGTTAGAAAGCTTGTGGCATGACCAGACAGGCTTTGGGTGCAGGTGGAAGACCGAGAGGAGGTTGAGGAGGCAGAAGCAGTGGAGGAACTTTGAGATAAAGAGGATTGACGCACAACTCGTGGGGACGGCAAGACTTGGACAGCAGCCCCTTGTCCTGCTGTCACCATAGTTACCCAGTGCCCAGTCAGCGACATGTAACGCCCCTGTCCATGCCTACTCGTCCAAGTGTCTGTGGTGAAATGCACCCTGTCACACACAGAGTTTCTCAAAGAAGCGGTGATGTTGTGTGCGACATGCTGGTGGAGCGCAGGCACACCTTTCTTTGAGAAGTAGTGCCGACTGGGCATCTGGTACTGGGGCACTGCGACGGACATAAGGTCTCGAAAATCCTCTGTGTCCACCAGGCGGAAAGGCAGCATTTCTGTAGCCAAGAGCTTGCAGATGGTGAAATTCAACCTCTTAGCTTTCTCATGGCTAGGAGGAAATGGTCTTTTACTTGTCCACATCTGAGGGACCGAGGGCTGGCTATTGTGCTTAGACGGGGTTGATAAGGGTGTCCCCGGCAAACTGCCGGTCTGTGAGGAAGATGCAGGCGGACATGTTAGGTTGCCTTGATCCAAAGGTGGTGCTATCAATGTCGGACAGCGCTCAAGACCAGCTGGTGTTACCACCTCCAAAGAAAATGATGACCTGCCAATCACGCTGGCTGTTGCGGGTAAAGAGGTGGCAGGTCTGCGCCCCAAAACAGGTGTGACTGCTGTCCCCCCAGTCACAGAGGATGAAGAGGCCGCGGATGCACAAGATATGGCAGACGGTGGTTGGCCCGGCCGGCTAGACCGCATTGTAGCACACTGAGCTTCCCACTGCAACTTATGCTTCATGTCCATGTGCCGGTTCATGCATGAAGTACTCAAACTATGTATTATGCGTCTGGTCCTGGATCCGACTCATAAAGATTCTGGGCATCAGTGCAGATCATTTCCTCGTCTGGATTCACAGAAGCGCTGGAGTCGACCTCTGATTCCCAGGCTATAGTATGAGTAAACAGCTCTGCAGACTCAACCATCTGTTCTACCTCATACTCAGACGGGCAGCTGGAGATTTGGGAGCTGTGAGGAAGCAAGTGCGATTTGGGTGACACCTTTGAGGACTGGAGTATTTGTGATGTTGAAGTTGATGTGGAGGAGAGCCCACTTAAAGGAGCACTTGATATCCGTTGAAGCACCTGCTGTTTTTGTGCCTCATCTGGAATTTGTAGCGATTGGCGTGGCCGTAAGAAAGGGATCTTATCACATTGTCCGCTAAAAGAAGTAGACATTTTAGTTTGGCTGGAAGATGGTCTTTCTTCTGCACCTACCCCACGGACACAACCTTTTTTCCCCTTCCCAACACGCCTATTCCCCTTTCCACCAGCAGCAGGCCTTTTTCCACTCATTTTGGTGGTTAACTAATTCACAACTCTGGAGTTGTTTGCACAAAAAAACAATGGATGGTAACCGAGCAGAGCTGAGTGGCCAAACTGTGGTATTAGGCCAAAACTATTGGCTGGGTTAGATGCAGAAAAAAAATATTTTTAATTTGCAACCTGATGGAGGTCAGTATAGATGGACTAATAGACCAAGTCCCACACACCGCTAGAAGCCCAAATATTTTTTCAGAGCTAGATGCAGAAAATTTTTTTATTCAATTTGCAACCTGATGGAGGTCAGTATAGATGGACTAATAGACCAAATCCCACACACTGCTAGAAGCCCAAATATTTTTTCAGAGCTAGATGCAGAAAAAAATTATTTTTAATTTGCAACCTGATGGAGGTCAGTATAGATGGACTAATAGACCAAGTCCCACACACCGCTAGAAGCCCAAATATTTTTTCAGAGCTAGATGCAGAAAAAAAATATTTTTAATTTGCAACCTGATGGAGGTCAGTATAGATGGACTAATAGACCAAGTCCCACACACCGCTAGAAGCCCAAATATTTTTTCAGAGCTAGATGCAGAAAAAAATTATATTCAATTTGCAACCTGCTGGAGGTCAGTATAGAAGGACTAATAGAACAAGTCCCACACACTGCTAGAAGCCCAAATATTTTTTCAGAGCTAAATGAAGAAAAAAATTATTTTTAATTTGCAACCTGATGGAGGTCAGTATAGATAGACTAATAGACCAAGTCCCACACACTGCTAGAAGCCCAAATATTTTTTCAGAGCTAGATGCAGAAAAAATTATTTTTAATTTGCAACCTGATGGAGGTCAGTATAGATGGACTAATAGACCAAGTCCCACACACTGCTAGAAGCCCAAATATTTTTTCAGAGCTAGATGCAGAAAAAAATTATTTTTAATTTGCAACCTGATGGAGGTCAGTATAGATGGACTAATAGACCAAGTCCCACACACCGCTAGAAGCCCAAATATTTTTTCAGAGCTAGATGCAGAAAAAAATTATATTCAATTTGCAACCTGCTGGACGTCAGTATAGAAGGACTAATAGAACAAGTCCCACACACTGCTAGAAGACCAAATATTTTTTCAGAGCTAAATGAAGAAAAAAATTATTTTTAATTTGCAACCTGATGGAGGTCAGTATAGATGGACTAATAGACCAAGTCCCACACACTGCTAGAAGCCCAAATATTTTTTCAGAGCTAGATGCAGAAAAAAATTATTTTTAATTTGCAACCTGATGGAGGTCAGTATAGATGGACTAATAGACCAAGTCCCACACACTGCTAGAAGCCCAAATATTTTTTCAGAGCTAGATGCAGAAAAAAATTATTTTTAATTTGCAACCTGATGGAGGTCAGTATAGATGGACTAATAGACCAAGTCCCACACACCGCTAGAAGCCCAAATATTTTTTCAGAGCTAGATGCAGAAAAAAATTATATTCAATTTGCAACCTGCTGGACGTCAGTATAGAAGGACTAATAGAACAAGTCCCACACACTGCTAGAAGCCCAAATATTTTTTCAGAGCTAGATGCAGAAAATTTTTTTATTCAATTTGCAACCTGATGGAGGTCAGTATAGATGGACTAATAGACCAAGTCCCACACACTGCTAGAAGCCCAAATATTTTTTCAGAGCTAGATGCAGAAAAAAATTATTTTTAATTTGCAACCTGATGGAGGTCAGTATAGATGGACTAATAGACCAAGTCCCACACACTGCTAGAAGCCCAAATATTTTTTCAGAGCTAGATGCAGAAAAAAATTATTTTTAATTTGCAACCTGATGGAGGTCAGTATAGATGGACTAATAGAACAAGTCCCACGCGCTGCTAGAAGCCCAAATATTTTTTCAGAGATAAATGAAGAAAAAAATTATTTTTAATTTGCAACCTGATGGAGGTCAGTATAGATGGACTAATAGACCAAGTCCCACACACTGCTAGAAGCCCAAATATTTTTTCAGAGCTAGATGCAAAAAAAAATTATTTTTAATTTGCAACCTGATGGAGGTCAGTATAGATGGACTAATAGACCAAGTCCCACACACCGCTAGAAGCCCAAATATTTTTTCAGAGCTAGATGCAGAAAAAAAATTATATTCAATTTGCAACCTGCTGGAGGTCAGTATAGAAGGACATGAACTCGACTCATCTGGATGCCGTCACAGAGAGACGCTGAGCAGCGCAAGCAAGCCTGCGCTTCTCAGTTTCTGCGGGATGACAGGCTGGATGGCAGCTTTCTGCTGCGGTCCAGCCTGTCATCTCGATGTAGCAGAGCTGAAGCTGTTGTGGGAACCATGGGAAGGTAAGGATTATGTTGCTTTATTATTTTTCTTTTATTGCAGGGGATCGTTGGCTTCAGCTGGAATGGGCGTGATTGTAAGTATGGTTTAATTTAGAACAATAAAGAATTGTGTCTTTATTTCAATTAAAGGACTTTATTCTGGGTGTTTGTGTTTTTTTTTAACTTTGACTATGGGGTTAGTAATGGGGGTGTCTTATAGACGCCTCTCCATTACTAACCTGGGCTTGATGTCAGCTGGCATTATAAGCTGACATCAACCCCAGCCCTATTACCCCACTGCCACCGCTACAGGGCAGTGGGAAGAGCGAGGCTAAGTGCCAGAATTGGCGTATCCTATGGATGTGCCATTTCTGGGGCGGCTGACGGCTGGTGTTTCTAGCCTGGGAGGGGGCCAATATTCATGGCACCCTTCCTGGGCTATTAATATCAGCCCCCAGCTGTCTGCCTAGCCTTTGCTAGCTATTAAAATAGGGGGGACCCCACGTCAACTTTTTGGGGGGTCCCCCATTTTAATAGCTAGTAAAGGCTAGGCATTCAGCTGGGGGCTGATATTAGTAGCCTGGGAAGCTCCGTGGGTATTACCCCTTCCCAGGCTTCAAACATCTGCCCCAGCCGTCTGCTTAACCTCCGCTAGAGACTAAAATTATGGGGAATCCCACGCCAATTTTTTTTTAAATAAATCCTTTATTTTAACACTAAATGACAAGTACAGTAATCAACACGGCCACTGTACTTCATATATATGTGACTGTTTCTATCTATCTAATCTATGTGTGATGCTCTATTGCTTCCATTCTAAATTGTCGGGTACAGATGCTGAAATGCCGGCCGGCTTTTTTAAAGAGACGGTGCATGAAAACACTAATATTTTTTTTTATAAATCCTTTACACTAAATGACAAGTACAGTAATCAACACTGTCACTGTACTTCTTATATATGTGACTGACATGTTTCTATCTATCTAATCTATGTGTGATGCTCTATTCTTTCGGTTCTAAATTGTCGGGTACCGGTGTACCGCTGCTGAATTGCCGGCTTTTCATGTTTCACTGTGAGCACAGTTCCCATCGATTTGGGCAATCACTCTAATGCCACAACCACCATGGCTGTGGCATTACAGTGAGTGGCAGACAATCCCTGCATGATTGGTGCTCTAAATAGCGCCAGACATGCAGGACACGCTTTTGGTGCACGAACAGTTATCGAACATAACCTCGAACAGCCAAATTTTTTGCAAATCGTTCGGGTTCCTCGAACAACTCGAACACCGCCCAAAACAGCTCGAATTTGAGATTGGCGAACAGTTCTAGTCCAACACCGCTCATCTCTAATGAACACCATTTCTAAGTATACTGCAAACTGTTACTGACCATTCATATATGCTAAAGTGCACTGTGCCATATCATTAATATTAGGGCCAGGATATAAGTATTACTTAAACTAGAGTTCAGTCAATAAAAAACATGCTGTAAAAGTCAAAACAAAGTGTTGTATCTGAGCCAAGAGATGGTACCACTTTCTCACTTCACATTTCGGTAGGCGTGCGTTCTTCCTGGGGTGTCAATTGGTAAAGATCAGTTTTAGCATGCCAAGAAATGTACATTTAAATTAATCAAGAAATATTTGGTAGTTGCCCTCAATATTTGTTAGTCTAGTTGATCCTGAAACAGTCATTGGAATCCTGCTGGGAACACAGGAGCCCATCTTCAATCAAGGAACAGGTCTTAGAGATATTTTGTCATACTGGAGACAAGGTACAGCAGGGAGGATTCTGCTGCAGGAAGTTGTCTGACAGCAAGACACAGGAAAATAAGGAGGAGGAAGAGAAATGAGGACATGGCTGAGCTCTTAAGACAGATAGAAAGGCTTTCTTTATGTTTCTGAGTTTTAATTATGATAATTAGTATAAATTTACTGCGAGACTTTAAAATGAGACAAACTAATATCAAATAAAAATTTGAATCTTATCCCTTCCCGACATCTGACGTATATGAATGACTAACGTCAAGAGTGGGTATATGGAGTGGTTCACAGGCTAAACCCACCCTATACCTGGAAGAAAATGGCTGCCTGTCACAGCCAGGATCTGTCTCTAGCAGCTATGGGTGGAGCCAAGCTCTACCAGTGACTTTTAACCTGTTAAATGCTGCTGTAAATCTTGTAAATCTTTTACAGAGGAATTAACAGCTTGGTGGCAAGGGGGCATGTTATTCTATGTGCCCATTGAATTCCCCACAACGTGATCACGGGCTGTCAATGGGTAGCTATGACTTTCAGGGTCTTGTTGAAGATGCCCATGCCTGCCACCATGAAGCTTCATTGAAACCCAGCCTGGTGCTGGGTTTTAAAAACTGTAATTTGTACTATATACAGCAATACGGAAATACTGTATACAGTCCAAGCAATCTAACAACCGCAGGGTCAAGTACTCTCAGGGAACTAAGAAATACACTAAAAAAATAAGTTTTAAAAATATATAAATAATTAAAACATATAGGTATTTGAACCATTTTCCCCCATTAAAAGCAAAGAGATTAAAAAGTACATATATGTGGTATCACAGCATCCATAAAAGTCCAGTCTATAAAAATATAAAATTAATTAACCAGATTGGTAAACTCCGTAAGAGAAAAAAATCATATTTCCAAATTTGTGATTTTACTATCTTAAAATGGTATCAATAAAAGCATTGTCTTACTCTGCAAAAAACAACCCCTGACACAGCACAACCAAAAATTGAAAATGCTGTGAGTATAAAAAAATGGCAACACATAAAAAAAAGTTTTTCCTTTATCGATTTCCAATTTTTCTTTCACTGCTAAAATAATAAAAGAACTTGACAAGTTTTGTATCAACATAATCATAGTGACCTGAACAATCGTGATGCCAGATCATTTTTACTACACAATGCATGGTGTAAAAACAATTCCCAAAAAACTGTCAGAATTGCATTTGTTTAGCAGGGAGAAACCAGGGAGAAACGCGTTGGGACGAGTTATGAGGGATCATCAATGATAAGTGTTGCTCCCTGTCTATTTATATGATATCAGACTGTCTTTGCATTTGGGACATGATATAAGGGACTATCTATAATAAGTGCTAAATCCCTGTATTTTCTGACATAGGATATTAGGAATCACTAATGATTTGTGTTATTTCTTTGATATCTATGAGATGTGACATAATGCATTACCAATGATAAATGCTATTCCTCACTAAATGATATTGAGATTGTTATAATGCATTTAGAATTGGTCATTTGTTTTGCTTGTATGTGTTACAGTCTCTATCACATTCTGGCTCTGACAATTTAGAACGACATAGAGCAGGATGCACATGTGATACCGGTCTGTGGGCATTACCTCTGGGGATTATTCTGATATATAACAGAACCTGCTTTATTAGCTTTGGTTATTTAGTATATGCTGGCTTGTGTATGAATGTAATAAACCAGCTATCTTGAGACAAATTTTACCTTCTAAAAAATTCCCAGGGCTATTATTATTGTCGCAATATATAGACTTGGGTCTCCTTAAATGCATATCTATGATGAATTGTCGGCTTCTTAATCTGTACGTTCACTTTTCTCTATCTTTTATTCACGATTGTGGTTTTTTAAATATAAAGATAGAGATTTACTAGGGATA
Organism: Phyllobates terribilis; assembly: GCF_046119375.1. Classification (NCBI taxonomy): domain Eukaryota; kingdom Metazoa; phylum Chordata; class Amphibia; order Anura; family Dendrobatidae; genus Phyllobates; species Phyllobates terribilis. Next base: position 13,963,533 of record NW_027362769.1, on the reverse strand, counting down.
TTAGGGACACCGACGTTGAGCGGGGGCACCACGGAGCAAAAATTAGGGTGCCCACCTCCACTGTCAGGAAGGGAGAGAATTTAGGGACAAAATAGGGACAGATAGAGCCCGTAATCCTTCCTGACTGATGTGTGACTTATCCCTGTTCCCTGGCACTTTGTCTTGTTTTTGTGTTTGTTGTTATGGTGACTACTGAGTCCTTTTTAGCATATTCAAATAAAAGTTATATTTTAGGGGTCTAATCTTCTGTTGGTTGTCTAAATTTGTTTAGCAATTTCCCCACAAAATTTTCCATTTTTTCTGTACAATTTATGGTAAAATGGTTTTTTTAAAGGAAAAACTCAACCTGCAAAAAAAAAAAGGAAGTACGGGAGGAAAATAATGTAAAAAAAAAAGCAAAAACAGAAACTGGCCATGAAGGGGTTAAAGGAGGAATTACTGAAATTAACTTCAATGTATTTTTATATATTGCATGTAAACTTCTGGTTTCAACTATACATGTTTGTTATCATACTGAAATCACATTGCAACAAAATAAACAATTGACACAGAACTGATTTAAGTAGATTGCACTATTGCCTTATTAGAAGTTGCAAAAAAAATATTGGTATACAATTTGAAGATAGAGGACAAAAGCAAAAAACTGATGTCTCTGAAGCATCAACACACTACTTTGGGGCTGCATTTCAGTAGATGGAATTGGTATTGAGGACAATATTAGTGGTGTCCTCAATGTTGACAAATACAGGCAGATAATTATCTATCATGCAATGCCATCAGGCAGGCATCTGATTGGCTTAAAATTTACTCTGCAGCCGGACAGCGACTGCAAACACACAGCCAAGGTTATTATGAACTATATTTAATGTAAAGAAGGTCAAAGAGACTTGGAAGTGATGGTTCGGCCCCACAGAACCCTGATATCAATGTCATTGAATCTGTGTGGGATTACGTAAAGCACCAGATTGATTTATGCAAGTCTACATCCTCAGAAGATCTGTGATTACAAGTTTTCCATGACATTTGGAACAACCTCCCTGCTCAGTTCTTTCAAAATCTGTTTACAAATATTCATAGAAGAATTGATGCTCTAATACTGTTTTGAAGGCAAAGCGCGATTACACCAAATAATGATTTTTTTTAAGTTATTTCACTTTGTATTTTGTTAGTTTATAAAAATAAACTATTAACATTTCTATTTTTTAAAACATTCTTACTTTACAGCATCTAAAAGGTGAAAGTGGAGGCGGATAATCCTCGACAGAGAAGCCAGTTGGGTCTTGATCTTCAGATTTTCCACAGGTCTCCATTACAAGAATGGCCAAATCTTCATTTATTGATGTTTTTTGCTATATTTGCCTATACAGGCTGTTTTATTTTAATGGCAACATATCTACGACAAACAGAAACATACAGCTCTGTTTGCCCAAAAAATAAAAAAGTTATAGCTCTTTGAATTTGTCCATTTGAGACTCTGGCATGAACACAATCAGCGGGTTGATGACCACATATGGGATATTGCCACATTTGGGAAAAATTGCATAATATATGATGGGGTCCATTTTCTACAATTCCCCCTCAATAAAAATTACAAACTGGAGGCTAAAACAACATTTTACTAGAAAAAAATGTTCAAAATTCTCAAAACACTCCTAAATTAATTCATCAAGAGATTTAGTTTCCAAGATAGGGTCAATTGTGGAGATTTTTGCTGTTTTGGTACATAAGGGGCTCTGCCAATGAGATATGGTGTCTGCAATCTATTCTAGTCAAATTTAAGCTCCAATACCAAATAGTGCTTCTTCCTTTCCAAACTCTGCCGTGCATCCTTACAGCAGTTTTTGACTACTCACTGGATATTTTCACATTCTAGAGAAAATTTCTAACAAATTATGGATTCAATTTTATTCTGTTAACCTTTGTGAAAATTACAAACTTGAGACTGAAACAACATTTTACTGAAAAAAAATGTAAAGTTCTGAGAAGCACATGTGCATTTAAAATGCTCAATGCACCTCTAAATTAATTAATTGAGGGGTTTGGTTTGCAAAATGGGGTCACTTATAAGGGCTTCTGCTGTTTTGGCACCTCAGGGGCTCTGCAAATGAGACATGGTGTCTGCAGTCGAGTCTAGCTAAATTTACACTCTAAATACCAAATAGCGTTTCTTCCCTTCCAAGCCCTGGCATGTGCCGAAAAAGCAGTTTTTGACCACATATGTGATATTGTCACATTCAGGAGCAATTCTGCACTACATTTGATGGTCCATTTCCTCCTATTACCCATTGTGAAAATGAAAAATTACACTTAAAGCAATATTTAAGTGAAAAAAAAGTAATTTTTCAGTTTTACAATCCCCTTTGCCTTACTTTCTGTGTAGCACCTGAAGGGTTAACACATTTCCTAACAGCAGTTTAAACATTTTTTTGAGTTCAGTTTTTAAAATATTTTCTCTTCTAGGGTTTTTCTGATATAAAAGCCCTTCAAAGTCCTTTCAAAACTGAATAGGTCAGTAAAAAATGTAATTTGTAAATTTCCTTTAAAAAAAAATGCTACTAAATTTTAACCATTCTAACATTGTAACAAAATAAAAGGACATTTGAAAAATGATGCTGACTAGTGTTGAGCGAGCATGCTCGACACTGTTCGGTACTCGCCCGAGCATCTCACTACTCGGGATGTTCGGCGAGCACCGAGCATTTCCGGGTTACTCGGGCGGGAGCTCGGGTCTCCGCCCTGCATGTTTGGCGCTCTTTACAGAGCCAATGAACATGCAGCGGTTGCCAGCCAGTCACTGTAATGCCGCAACAATGTTGTTTGTTGGCATTACAGTGATTGGCTGGCCGCCCAGCGTCACCTCGAGTATTTAAAACCGGGCGCCGCCATCTTGGACACAGTCGCTCAGGATCAGAAAGTGTAGGGTCAGTGCTGCCGAGCTAGGGAGGGATTTATACTGCAAAATAGTTAGTGTAGGGTCTCTAAAGACTGCCAAATCAAACAAGTAGTCCTTCTCAGGACTAATATCCATCCCAGATATCAGGCAGGCAGGCAGGCAGGCTGTATAGGAGACGCAGTGGTTATACCAACAAACACTGCATTACAGTCCTGTGTGCTCCTGCTGGTCAAATTGCTAGACTGCTTTTTTTTTTTTCCTCAGTCAGACTGTACAAATACCCGTCTTATTAACCTTTTGGTATTTTTTCCCAACAAAAAAAAAATTGAGTGTGTCTGTTTATATCTGTTTAAAAGAGTCTGGTGTAGGCCAGAGAACTAGAACTGTGTTTTTCCTCTTCCATGGTTCACATCTGGGTGTTATCAACCTGCTTGCCTTTTTTCCATAAAAAAAACAGTTTGAGTGTGTCGCTGACTGTTCAGACACAAATATATCTGTTTAAAAGATTCTGGTGCAGGCCAGAGAATGAGAACTGTGTTTTTCCTCTTCCACGGTTCAAATCTGGGTGTTATCAACCTGCTTGCCTTTTTTCCATAAAAAAAACAGTTTGAGTGTGTCGCTGACTGTTCAGACACAAATATATCTATTTTAACAAGTCTGGTTTACACCAGGAAATTATAACTGTGGTTTTGCAGTTCCACGGTTCAAATCTCTGTATTATCCGCTTTTTTGTTTTTTTTCCATAAAAAAAATAAATTTTCAGTGTCTCGCTGACTGTTCAGACACCAATATATCTGTTTATAAGATTCTGGTGTAGGCCAGAGAAATAGAACTGTGGTTTTCCTCTTCCACAGTTCTAATCTCCTTTTTTTACCCTTTTGCCATTGATGGTGCGAGTGTAAGACTAGGGAAGCACACAACAGCAAGACCACTATTGCAAATTGATCAGTGTGAGCAGGTTATTAATTGGATAGCAGATAATACTTCCAGTAACCTGGGCACCACCACCTCCGGTCTGTCTTCCACACGTTCAAGTGATAGTAGTCGTGAGTCTCGACCGCATACTCCTCCTCACCCTGATGCTCCTTCCTCCCACCATGCCGAGTGTCGTCAGACAGCACCTGATCCCACAGTTGGACACTCTGAAGAGCTGTTCACTGGTCCATTTCCATATTTGGGCCCCTCGCCTGCTCCGCTTGAAGTGGTGGAAGAGGAGATCCCGTGTAGCGATGGCCAAATAATTGAACAGCCACGGCCACAGGAAGTCGACGCTGGCAATTTGTCACAAGAGGTGGACGATGACGAGACACAATTGGCACGAAGTGAGGAGGAGGACCGTGGTGCAGAAGAGGAAGAGGAGTAGGTGGTGGATGATCTAGTAACTGACCCAACGTGGCAAGAGGAGACGCAGAGCGAGGCCAGCAGCACACAGGGGGAGGGAGGCAGAGTACCCCAACAGGCTGGAAGAAGTAGTGTGGTGGCCGTAGACAGAAGGCGGGCAACAGTTCCCCCTTAACTCCAACACGAGGGACATTGTCAGTACAACCGGTAGGTCTTCCGGAGTCTGGAATTTTTTTAAAGACTCTGCTGATAACCCCAAAAAGGCCATTTGTACCACCTGCCAGGCCAGCATCAGCAGGGGTGACAAAACTACAAGCCTGACCACCACCAGCATGATCAGGCACATGTCAGCAAAGCACCCGACTTTGTGGGGCAAACCCCAGGGTCCACGACCAGTGTCATCGGGTGTCACCACTGCTTCTTCCGCTGTTGTGCATGTAAGAGTACCCCCTGTTGTGCGTGGAAGGCAATCCCCTGTCCATACTGCATGCAAAGATGCCCCCTCCTCTCAGTCTTCACTTGTTGTGGCAGTTTCTCAAGAAACAGCATCAACGTCCACGTCCCACTGCAGAGTTCAGTTGTCCATATCCCAGACCTTTGAACGAAAGCGCAAATTCGCAGCCAACACCCCACAGGCCACAGTCCTAAATTCGCACATTTCACGACTGCTTGCGTTGGAAATGCTGCCTTTTAGGCTGATGGAGATGGAATCCTTCCTCAACCTTATGGCGGTGGCCGGCCCTCGGTACTCGGTCCCCAGCCGACACTGTTTTGCCCGCTGTTCCATCCCCACACTACACAAGCACGTGTCTCAAAACATCTGCCGTGCCCTGAACAACGCAGTTACTGGGAGAGTCCACCTCACAACGGACACGTGGACAAGTGCTTGTGGAAATGGACGGTACATCTCCCTGACGGCACACTGGTTAAACATAGTGGAAGCCGGGACGCAGTCGGACCTTGGGATGGAACACATCCTACCCACACTGAGAATTGCGGGCCCTATGTCAGTCAGAGTTGCCCCCACAGTGTACAGCTCCTGCGCATCATCCTCCTCCTCATGTTCAGCCTCCATCTCAGATATCACCACATCAGTTACAAGCTGGAAGAACTGCAGTACTGCCTCCGCCAAGCGGCAACAGGCTGTGCTGAAACTCATAAGCTTAGGTGAGAAACCTCACACTGCTTGTGAGTTGTGGACAGCTGTGAAAGAGCAGGCAGATCTGTGGCTGAGACGGCTGAACCTACATCCAGGCATGGTCGTGTGTGACAATGGCCGTAACCTGGTGGCGGCTCTGAGGCGAGGCAAGATCACACACGTACCATGCCTGGCTCATGTGCTTAACCTCATGGTTCAGCGGTTTCTTAAATCGTACCCCGAGTTGCCAGATCTGCTCATCAAAGTACGTCACCTGTCAGCTCATTTTCAGAAGTCATCTACAGCCTCCGCCACTCTTGCTGTGTTGCAGCAGCATTTGCAGCTTTCGTCACACCGACTGGTGTGTGATGTTGCCACACTTTGGAACTCTACCCTCCATATGTTGCAAAGGATTTGTGAGCAGAAGAGAGCAGTTGTGGAGTACCACCTGCAACAAGGCCATCGATATTCAGGTCAGACTCCACACATAAGACCTCAGGAGTGGACCTGGATGTCTGACATATGTACACCATCCTGACAAACTTTGAGGAGTCCACCAAGATGGTGAGTGGTGATGACGCTGTCATTAGCATCAGCATCCCACTTGTGTGTCTTTTGCAACGCTCTCTGCAGAGAATTAAAGAAGAGGCATTGCAGCCAGAGTATAAGGAGATGGATCAAGAAGCCGTAGCGGGCGATTACACACAGCCCAGCCTCATCTCATCCCAACGTGCAATGGGGGACAATGAGGGAGAGGAGGAGGAGGAGGAAGAACAGGAGCTGGTATCATGCGCTGTAGACGGTAGTACCTGTACAACTGTCATACTGTCAGTTCAGCGTGGGTGGCCTGAGGACAGGGGGGAGGAGGAGAAGGAGGAGGAGAGCATGGTCAGTCGTCATCTTGGTGAGAACACGGAAGTCTTGCCCGTTACCAGTCTGGCACGCATGGCTGACTTTATGTTACGCTGCCTTAACCGTGACCCTCACCTTGTCAAAATGTTGGGTGACAGTCATTACTGGTTGGTGACACTTTTAGACCCCCGCTACAAGGAGAACTTTCACTCTCTTATTCCTGAGGTGGAGAGATCTACAAAAATGGGGCAGCACCAGATGGCCCTTGCTGCAGAACTGTTAAAAAAATTCCCATCTGAACACGCTAGCGGCAGAGGTCACAGTTCGTTGACCAACCAAGGCGTACAGGTGAAGGCAAGAGAGACGCAACTCCAATCCAGCAGAGGCAGGGGAACACTCTCAATGTTCTGGGACAGTTTTCTGATACCCACCCAGCTTACAGGCCTTGAGGCGCGGGGTACTCTCACAAGGAGTGGAAAGTTTCAAAAGATGGAGAGGGAGTACCTTGCCGACCGTACCAGCGTCCTCCATGATTCCTCTGTGCCTTTTAGTTATTGGGTATCCAAGCTGGACACTTGGAATGAACTCGCTCTGTATGCCTTGGAGGTCCTGGCCTGCCCTGCTGCTAGCATCTTATTAGAGCGTGTTTTTAGTGCCGCTGGGGAAATTATAACTGGTAAGCGCACTCGCCTGTCAACTGACAATGCTGACAAGCTGACCCTTATCAAAATGAACAAGGGATGGATTGGGTCAGACTTCTCATCACCACCAAATGACAGCAGAGTAACATAAAGTCAAATCCTCTGTGTTATTTCGGGAGGTGAATTCCCATGCACCGCTTCACACCCACACATGGGTATACACTTCCTCATTTCGGCTGTTTTTTGCTCTTCTCCTTATCCTCAGCCTTCACCACCACTATACCACCAGGGTGACCATGGTCTGTGTTGCCAGCATTGCAAGTTCCTCCGTCCTAATTTTTGCCAGCTTTTGCTTGGAAGGCATAGGCAAAGACTATGGGAGACCCTCTCCCCCCTATTGGGAATAATGTTTTTAATATGCTGTACTGCATGGCTCTTGTAAGGGGCATTAAAATCGTCTTGTTAAGCTACTGTGACCTCCACGACTCTTCCACGAGGCATTGATATTGTCTTTTTATTCCACTGTGACCTCCACCACTCTTCCAAGGGGCATTGATATTGTCTTTTTATTCCACTGCGACCTCCACCACTCTTCCAAGGGGCATTAAAACCGTCTTGTTAAGCTACAGTGACCTCCACGTCTCTTCCACGGGGCATGGATATTGTCTTTTTATTCCACTGCAACCTCCACCACTCTTCCAAGGGGCATTGATATTGTCTTTTTATTCCACTGCGACCTCCATCACTCTTCCAAGGGGCATTAAAACCGTCTTGTTAAGATACTGTGACCTCCACGTCTCTTCCACGGGGCATGGATATTGTCTTTTTATTCCACTGCAACCTCCACCACTCTTCCAAGGGGCATTCATATTGTCTTTTTATTCCACTGCGACCTCCACCACTCTTCCAAGGGGCATTGATATTGTCTTTTTATTCCACTGCGACCTCCACCACTTTTCCTGAGCATCTTGCCCTGTCAGTTGGCTTTTGTCTCTGACATGCCAGGTCCTGTCTATGTTACCTGTCTTGCAGTATCTGTTTCCATGTCTGTACTGTGTCCTATCTGTGTACCTTAACCTGCAGTCTGTACTCGTTCCTTGCCTGTTCGTTCCGCCTTCCTGGAGGCTGTATTTCCAGGCCAGTCTGAACACGCTCCTTGCCTGTTCGTCCCGCCTCTCTGGGGGCCGTATTCCCAGACCCGCTCCTGTATCCCGCTGCAGTGTCGGTCTCTTCCGTACACTCAGTTCCAGTCTGAACTCTCTCCTATCTTTTACCTGTTTTTTCTCTACGTCCGTTCCTTTCCTTTTTCTGCAGAGTCTGTACTCGTACCTAACTCCTGCTCGTTGTCACTGTACTTCCGTTTGTGAGTTTGTGGTCCACTCGCTACTTCTCTGCAAGTACCCTGTGGGTATCTGGTTCTGCCTTTCCCTTCTAGTCTGTTCTGTGTGAACAGAGCCTTGTCCACCGCGTCTGCGGTTTTCGCTTTGCTCAGCTCTGTCCACCGCGTCTGCGGTTTTCGCTTTGCTCAGCTCTGTCCACCGCGTCTGCGGTTTTCGCTTTACCCAGCTCTGTCCACCGCGTGTGCGGTTTTCGCTTTGCCCAGCTCTGTCCACCGCGTCTGCGGTTTTCGCTTTGCTCAGCTCTGTCCACCGCGTCTGCGGTTTTCGCTTTGCTCAGCTCTGTCCACCGCGTCTGCAGTTTTTGCTTTGCTCGGCTCTGTCCACCGCGTCTGCGGTTTTCGCTTTGCTCGGCTCTGTCCACCGCGTCTGCGGTTTTCGCTTTGCTCAGCTCTGTCCACCGTGTCTGCGGTTTTCGCTTTGCTCTGCTTTGTCCGCCGCGTCTGCGGTTTTCGCTTTGCTCAGCTCTGTCCACCGCGTCTGCGGTTTCGCTTTGCTCGGCCCTGTCCACCGCGTCTGCGGTTTCGCTTTGCTCGGCCCTGTCCACCGCGTCTGCGGTTTCGAATTTGTCTCCCAGTCTGTACTGGACCCTACCCAGCCTGCGCTCTAGTCTGCCTGTCCCTATATTCCCCGTTGTGGGTCAACAGCCGTGTCCGGAGTCTGACCTGGAGTAGACCCTGGTTCCTCTGCTCGGTTCCTCCCTGGTGCACTGGCGTCGTATGCCGTCGTGCGACCTTGGTCGGATCGGGCAGATACTTAGTTACGCCCCTCCAGGCACTCTCCGGTTCATGGCACAGTGGAATCACTACATAAACAAGCACACGCCAGTCAGTCCGGGCGTGTGCATTACAGTCTCTTCCACGGGGCATGGATGTTGTCTTTTTATTCCACTGCAACCTCCACCACTCTTCCAAGGGGCATTCATATTGTCTTTTTATTCCACTGCGACCTCCACCACTCTTCCAAGGGGCATTGATATTGTCTTTTTATTCCACTGCGACCTCCACCACTTTTCCAAGGGGCATTAAAACGGTCTTGTTAAGCTACTGGGACCTCCATGTCTCTTCCAAGGGGCACTAAAACTGTCTTGTTAAACCACTCTGAACTCCACAGCTCTTCCAAGGGGCATTGAAATGTTGTTTTTAATTACCTCTAACCACCACGACTCTTCCAATGGGCATTGCATTTCCTCCTAATTTTAGTCATCTTTTTCTTTTCAATGCATAAGCGAACACTAAGGGAGATCCACTCCCCAACAATGGGTAGAATGTTTTTAGTATGCTGTAATCCACGTCTGTTTCAAGGGGCATTGCAGTTCCTCATAATTTTTGGAAAGCCCTCCATTCACTGCTTAGGCCAACAGTGTACAGGAGACCCAGTTACTATTAATGGAAAAAACAGTTTAGTTAAGGCCCTCTGACCTCCATATCACTTCCAAGGGGCATTGGAGTGCTTCGAAATTTTTGGTAGGCATTGCACTCACTGTATACCCTATAACTGTGTAGCTGAACCGCTCCTTTTGGTACAGAAACATATCCTACAAGACATGTGTGGTTGACTGGCCTGATATTGATGTGAATGGACCCTGTTCCTCCTGCTCTTTCTCCTTTTCCACCACCTCATTCATCATTCATCACCTGAAGCTTTGTTTTAACGGGAGTCATAGAACAGGGATAGTAGCAGGAAAACATCCAGCAATCCTCGGAGGAGGTAGGATATGCGCCAAAACGCTGACCACCTCAGGCCTAGCTGCTACTACATACATGTGCTTGCATTCCAAGGAACAGAAAGCTAAGGAGATGGATGGCCTCATGATCATGAATAATTTACTCGTTGTGTAGGAAGCCGACCACTGCTGCTGTCTACCTTCTGAACTTTGTGTTGAAGCATGATTGACCCAGGACCCGCAATCCTCTATGTCTGGAGGACGTGTTGCATCCCAGTGTCCAACTGTGTCCCGGCTTCCACAATATTAACCCAGTGTGAATGTGTCAGTGAGATGGACCATCCCTGGCCACTTTCACTTGTCCACGTGTTTGTGGTTAGGCTGTTCTTCCCACTAAATGCACTGGGGAGGGCACAGGTTATGTTTTGTTATGCGTGCTTGTGTATAAGGTGCACCAGGACAAATAGGAGCGGCTGGGGACCATGTGTGGACACCCAGCTGCCCCCAGGCGCCTGGGGACCGGGTGTTGTCACCCGGCCGCGGGGCTGCTGGGGACCCAGTATGGACACCCGGCCCCCCCTGGCGGCTGGGGACCGAGTGTGGACACCCGGCCGCCGGGCGGCTGGGGACTGAGTATGGAGACCAGGTCACCAACGCTGCCATGACATGCCTAAAAGGCCTCATTTCAAGTGCAAGCAAGCTAGCAGTATGGTATTGCAGCTTGTGGGTGGGTGGGTGGCAGGCTGCACACTTATGCTTGCATTCCAAGAAAACAAAGCAGATGCTAACTTCTATCCTCATCATCATGCTCCTCACCTTGGCACTCTCAACTCCCCTGATGGTGAAGCCAGGGCCCACCGGAGGAGTCTGGCTGTCTGGTGGGCTTGGCCAATGCTGCCCTAAAGCAGGCCAGGCTAAGAAAAGTGTGGGGAAGGTTACCGGGACAAATAGGGGTGGCTGGGGACCGAGTATGGACACCCGGCCGCCCCCTGGTGGCTGGGGACCAAGCGTGGACACCCGGCCGCCGTGCGGCTGGGGACTGAGTATGGATACCAGGCTGCCGAAGCAGCCATGATGTGGTGGCCAGATTCCGCCTCCACATGCCTAAAAGGCCCAATTTCAAGTGCAAGAAAGCACGCAGTATGGTATTGCAGCCTGGGGGTGGGTGGCAGGCTGCATACTTGCGCTTGCATTGCATGGAATGGGGGAGGTACAATTGAACACTGCCCTGGGACAAGGACTTGCATGGGGATAGCTGCAAGTCTGCATCTTCTGATGCGGCAAGGATCACTTATGATGGGCACACTTTTAGGCAGTGACCTGGGTGTCAGAGGTGCTTCCAGGGGTCTTCCCCATGTTGTTCCCATGTCTTTTCGGCACTGTATGCATGTGTCACACAGCACATGGCCAGATAAGTTTGTAAAATGTTAAAATGACATTTCCCGGTAAAAGCATTTGTCACGGTTGAAAGCAATACAAAAGTGCAAAAACGTATAAAAAATGCTACTTGTGAACATAGCCCAAGGTGTGGAGGAGTGTTTTTGTTTTTGGTTATTTGTTTTACCTTATACACAAGACTTTACCCTGGAAAGGATGTTCCTTAACATATTTCACAGGAAAGCAGTTTCAGTTTCGTTTTTGAACGTTTTATTGTGTGCCCGTAAAAGTGGCTTAATACCTCTGACCACGTTGTTGACAGCAGTGACCTGGGGGTCATAAATGCTTCCAGGGGCGATCCCCATGCTGTCCCCATGTCATTTGAGCACTGTCACTATCGTTTTGGGCACTTTTTAGGTTTTCTACAGACTTCCGGGGGTGCCGCCGCAAAAATGCTCGGGTCTCCCATAGACTAACATTGGGCTCGTTGCTCGGGTCGAGCACCCGAGTATCACGGTGAGCTCGGCCCGAGCTTCGAGCACCCGAGCATTTTAGTGCTTGCTCAACACTAATGCTGACAAGAAATAACATTCTTCATATGTTTACTTTAACTATTTTGTTTAGTATGATTATCTTTTGGAAGGATATAAGTATTGAAAGTTTGAAAATCGCCATATTTTCTAAATTGCTTTCAAATTTCAGATATTTTCACAAAAAAAACAAAAAACTAATCAACCTAAAGTTACTGCTAACATATAGGACAATGTGTTATGAAAAAACTATATCAAAATCCCTGGGATAGAAGTATTACAGAGTTATTGCCACATAAATTGACACTGTTCAAATTTGAAAAATGGGGCTTAATCTTAGGCTTAAAATTGGCTCTGTCTCTAAGGGGTTAAGAATGGTTGCTATGTTGTGATTTTTTTTAAATTAAAAAAAGCCTGTTTTTATTGATAAAGCCTCTAGCCTCAATGCTTGTCTTTTCTTGAATTTTACCTGCAGGCTTGCAGGAGTGGGAGGATATCCCAAAGGATTTCATTATTTTAAATAAGTAAAAGATGTGCTGATTCACAATTTATGTTTACAATGCTACGAGTACTGTTTTTTACTAATATAAAGTTTACACCTAATATAATCCACTTATTGAAATGATGAACCACCCTTAAGAATCATATTTTTCTTCTATTTTGTTTCAATACAAGTTTATTCAGTTAAAGAGATTCTGTCAAGCATGATTTAGCAATACAAAGTAAAGGCTTGGCCATAAGGACTTTTTTATACTGATTACTTTTACTAAAGAAATCCACTTTGTCGTTGTACATTATTCTGCATTTGAGATTTTTGGGTTATAAGTATTGATGAGTGAGCACTAAAATGCTTGGGTGCTCATTGCTCGGGTTGAGCAAATCGTAATTAGAGATGAGCGGTGTTCGACTCGAACTGTTCGCCAATCTCAAATTCGAGCTGTTTTGGGCGGTGTTCGAGCCGTTCGGCGAACACAAACGATTTGAAAAAAATTCGGCTGTTCGAGGTTATGTTCGATAACTGTTCGTGCACCAAAATCATAACTGGATTTTTTATCAGAAATGCTGAAAATTAATGTTAATACGCAGTTTGAGTGTACAGCGAGGCGGGGGGAGGGGCAGGGGATGGATCTCTGCAGAAATAATGAAGATCTCCATTTTTTTTTCTCTTTCCCGCATTTACAGTGGGGAGGTGCAATCTGTCAGCCTATCAGCAGCGCACACACGGAGCGAACTGCTTTTTTTCACACAAGCAAGGGCATGTGTCATTGGCAGTGTATGTCACATGTCCTTGCCCTATAAGACCCAGCCATTTTCCCCGTCGCCACCATTTTCTCACTGCTGCAGCTGCGTGTTAGATGGCACCGCTGTTGCTGTGTGCACTATACTTTGTTAATTTCAAGCCAATTTTCGTAAAAATCTACAGATAGCTTGGGAGTAGGGAATAGTTGTGATTGCAGTCCTTTTAAGGACTAGGTTACATCATTTCCTACGACTTTTATCAGGCAGGTCTATGCTCTTAAATAGATAGGTTGGGAGTAAAGACTAATTGTAATTGCAGTCCTTTTCAGGGCTAGGTTACATCAGTTCCTATCACTTTTTGCTAGGCAGGTCTGTGCCAGTGCTGTGCAAGTTTTTTTTCACAGCATTTGGCTAAATCTAGCAAAGCAAATCTTTTTTGTCCTCTTGCAGTGTGTGTTAGTCAGTGGAGAAGCCTATCTGTGTTGCAAGCTACACCACCTGTGTATAGAATTCAAATTTTTTTACTGCACCTAGTGAAGTAAAACCTTTTGGGCATAGCATCATTCTATTAGTCCATCTATACTAACCTCCATCAGGTTGCAAATTCAATATAATTTCTTTCTGCAACTAGCTCTGAAAAACTATTTCGGCTTGTAGCAGTGTGTGGGACTTGTTCTATTAGTACATCTTTACTGACCTCCATCAGGTTGCAAATTCAATATAATTTTTTCTGCATCTAGCTCTGAAAAAATATTTCGGCTTCTAGCAGTGTGTGGGACTTGTTCTATTCGTCCATCTATACTAACCTCCATTAGGTTGCAAATTCAATATAATTTTTTTCTGCATCTAGCTCTGAAAAACTATTTCGGCTTCTAGCAGTGTGTGGGACTTGTTCTATTAGTCCATCTATACTAACCTCCATCAGGTTGCAAATTCAATATAATTTTTTTCTGCATCTAGCTAAAAAAAAATTTTCGGCTTATAGCAGTGTGTGGTACTTGTTCTATTAATCCATTTATACTAACCTCCATCAGGTTGCAAATTCAATATAATTTTTTTCTGCATCTAGCTCTGAAAAACTATTTCGGCTTGTAGCAGTGTGTGGAACTTGTTCTATTAGTCCATCTATACTAACCTCCAGCAGGTTGCAAATTCAAAATAATTTTTATCTGCATCTAACCCAGCCAATTCTTTTGGGCTAATACCACAGTTTGACCACTCAGCTCTGCTCGGTTCCCATCCATTGTTTTTTGTGCAAACAACTCCAGAGTTGTGAATTAGTTAACCACCAAAATGAGTGGAAAAAGGTCTGCTGCTGGTGGAAAGGGGAATAGGCGTGTTGGAAAGGGAAAAAAAGGTTGTGTCTGTGGGATAGGTGTTAAAGCAACAGTAACATCTGCAGAAGAAAGACCATCTTCCAGCCAAACTAAGATGTCTACTTCTTTTAGCGAACAATGTGATAAGATCCCTTTCTTACGGCCACGCCAATCACTACAAATTCCAGATGAGGCACAAAAACAGCAGGTGCTTCAACGGATATCAAGTGCTCCTTTAAGTGGGCTCTCCTCCACCTCAACTTCAACATCACAAATATTGCAGTCCTCAGAGGTGTCACCCCAATCGCACTTGCTTCCTCACAGCTCCCAAGTCTCCAGCTGCCCGTCTGAGTATGGGGTAGAACAGATAGTTGAGTCTGCAGAGCTGTTTACTCATACTATAGCCTGGGAATCAGAGGTCGCCTCCAGAGCTTCTGTGAATCCAGACGTGGAAATGATCTGCACTGATGCCCAGAATCTTTATGAGTCGGATCCAGGACCAGAAGCAGAAGGTTCTCACCATAATCTAGACCCTCGTTCCCAAACTGTAACTCCTGTTGGTGGAGACAATGAGGAAGACGATGATGAGACTCAAATACCTGATTGGAGCGACAACTTTAGTTTTTTGTCAGGGCAGGAAGAGGTTGGCTCTGAGGACGACGGGTGTGATAACACACAGGGTGATGATGACGAGGTTGGAGATCCCACTTACTGTCAACCCACAGTCAGACAAGAGATGAGGTCAGCAGAGGAGGTGGAGGAGGATGCTAGAGACGACGAGGTCAGGTTGTGCCTTCCTGGACAGAGACGTAGTACTGGAAGCACGTCAACAACTGCATCCTCAAACACAACTCTGCCTCTGACCACAAGTCGTGTTGGCTCTTCAGGTCGCATGGGTGCTAAGCCTTGCATAGCCTGGGCATTTTTTCAAATCGATAAAGATGACCCAACTCATGTTATCTGTAACATTTGTCAGCAAAAGCTAAGTAGAGGCCTAAAAATACATAGTTTGAGTACTTCATGCATGAACCGGCACATGGTTATGAAGCATAAGTTGCAGTGGGAAGCTCACTGTGCTACAATGCGGCCTAGCCGGCCGGACCAACCACCGTCTACCACATCTTGTGCATCCACGGCCTCTTCATCCTCTGTGACTGGGGGGACAGCAGTCACACCTGTTTTGGGACGCAGACAAGCCAGCGTGATTGGCAGGTCATCATTTTCTTTGGAGGTGGAAACACCAGCTGGTGTTCAGCGCTGTCCGACATCGATAGCACCACCTTTGGATCAAGGCAACCTAACATGTCCGCCTGCATCTTCCTCACAGACCGGCAGTTTGCCGGGGACATCCTTCTCAACCCCGTCTAAGCACAACAGCCAGCCCTCGGTCCCTCAGATGTGGACAAGTAAAAGACCATTTCCTCCTAGCCATGAGAAAGCTAAGAGGTTGAATTTCACCATCTGCAAGCTCTTGGCTACAGAAATGCTTCCTTCCCGCCTGGTGGACACAGAGGATTTTCGAGACCTTTTGTCTGTCGCAGTGCCCCAGTACCAGATGCCCAGTCGGCACTACTTCTCAAAGAAAGGTGTGCCTGCGCTCCACCAGCATGTCGCACACAACATCACCGCTTCTTTGAGAAACTCTGTGTGTGACAGGGTGCATTTCACCACAGACACTTGGACGAGTAGGCATGGACAGGGGCGTTATATGTCACTGACTGGGCACTGGGTAACTATGGTGACAGCAGGACAAGGGGCTGCTGTCCAAGTCTTGCCGTCCCCACGAGTTGTGCGTCAATCCTCTTTATCTCAAAGTTCCTCCACTGCTTCTGTCTCCTCAACCTCCTCTCGGTCCTCCACCTGCACCCAAAGCCTGTCTGGTCATGCCACAAGCTTTCTAACTGTGCAGATGGGATCCTGCACACCTCCTTACTATGCAGGCAGCAGGGCTCAATGTCATCAGGCGGTTTTTACTTTGAAATGTCTGGGAAATGTAAGTCACACAGCTGAGGAGTTGTGGTCTGCTCAGGAGAACCAGTTTCATGAATGGTTGTCTCCACTGGACCTGAAACCAGGGAAGGCCGTGTGTGACAATGCTGCAAACCTGGGTGCGGCCCTTCACCGGGGCAATGTCACACACGTGCCTTGTATGACTCACGTGTTGAACCTGGTTGTCCATCAATTTTTAGCCCACTATCCTGGACTAGATGGCCTTCTGCAGAGGGCACGGTCGCTGTGTGCTCACTTCCGCCATTCGCATCCTGCAGCTCAGCGACTTACATCTCTACAGAAGTCGTTGGGCCTGCCACTTCACCGGCTAAAATTCGATGTGCCTACCTGGTGGAATTCAACTCTGCACATGTTGCAGCGACTGTGGCAGCACCGACAAGCCCTGGTGCAATACGTTGTAACGTATAGCCTGGGCCAACGAGATCCTGAGGTGGGGCAAATCACGCTGGAGGAGTGGTCTCAGATCAGGGACCTATGCACCCTTCTGCACAGTTTTGAAAAGGCGACGAAGATGTTTAGTGCTGACGATGCCATTATCAGCATGACTATTCCGGTGATTTACATGCTGGAGCACATGTTAAACAGAATTCGGAGTCAGGTGGTGGCACAAGCGGAGGTGGAGGAAGTAGAGGAGGAAGAGTTGTATGCGGAAGGGATAACATCTGCAAGGTCCAGACGGTCGGCATCACCAAGGCGGCAGGCATGAGAGGGTGGGGGAGATGGTTTTACCAGGGTGCATGGTAGCAGCCAAACTAGTGAGGAAGGTGCAGGAGCCCAGGAAGAAGTGGAGGACGAACTGATGGAAGACTCATCAGATGAGGGAGACCTTGATCACATTTCTGTTGTGCGAGGTTTGGGGTGGAGAGGGCAGAGGAAGGAAGCATGATTGGTACCTCGCCACCAACACAACAGGGACTTGGTGCTCCTGGATGCTCAAGACATATGTGTGCCTTCTTGCTGCACTACCTGCAACATGACCCTCGAATTGTGAGAATTAGAAATAATACTGTCTACTGGGTTGCCACACTGTTAGATCCCCGGTACAAAAGTAAATTTGCAGAAATTATTCCTGCCATAGAAAGAGATGCACGCATGCAGGAGTATCAGCAGAGACTGTTGCAGAATCTTACATGTGCTTTTCCCCAAAACACTAGTGGTGCACGTAGTGAATCTCACAGTTCCAACTTGCCAACCGTGGGACCGTCGAGTGTTCAGCTCTCAAAACGTAACAGAAACACAGTATCTGCTGGTAACATCAATTTTGCGGAATCATTTCACCACTTTTTTAGCCCATCCTTTGCAAGGCCACAGGAGACATGAAGTCTGACACATAGTCAACGCCTAGAGACGATGGTACAGGAGTATGTCCAAGTAAACATTGAAGCCATGACTGTGTCACTGGACCCTTGCTCTTTTTGGGCTTCCAATCTGGATAAATGGCCGGAGCTCGCCACTTACGCCTTGGAGAGCTTGTCATGCCCCGCAGCCAGCGTTCTGTCTGAACGTGTGTGCAGCGCTGCTGGTGGTGTGCTGACAGATAAGCGCGCGGGGCTCTCCACTGATAATGTAGACAGACTCACGTTCATAAAGATGAACAAATCATGCATCCGAAATGACTTTTCTACCCCTGTGTCATCCTGGGGAGAGTAAAAGCTTGATGATTTGTTAAAATCACCTCACCAACCATTTTAATCTTTAAAACTACTAATAATGTTTATCTGTATCTTGGCTGGAAAATAATTTGGGCCTTGTAGCAGTGTGCAGTACTGATTCTATTAGGCCATCTATACTAAACTCCACCAGATTTAAAATTACTAATCATGTTTATCTGTATCTTGGCTGGAAAATAATTTGGGCTTTGTAGCAGTTTGCAGTACTGATTCTATTAGGCCATCTATACTAAGCTCCACCAGCTTTCAAATTAATAATATTTTTTAGCTGCATCTAGCCCGGAAAATAATTTTGGGGCTGCTAGATGTGCAAGATACATGAGTGCCTTCTTGCTGCACTACCTGCAACATGACCCTCAGATTGTCAGAATTCGAAGTTATCCTGACTACTGGGTTGCCACACTCTTAGATCCCCCACACTCTTCGATCAACCTTTTCATTTTAATAAAGAACAAAAAAATGGTCATTTTTGAAAGTATAAGCATTAGCAGGTTATTAGAAACTGAAATCAAACAGTTTTCAACTCAAAACTTTATTCTAGGTGATGTTACATTTGCACATAGGACCCCTTGTTCGAAAGGAGCTTCTGAACTGTCTCGTCCATTGAATTTGTCAGGTTTTGGATGGTTTCTGCTTCAATTGTTTTGCATGAGGACAGAATACCCTCCCAGAGCTGTTGCTTAGATGTGAACTGCCTCCCGCCATCATAGACACTCCTTTTGATGATGCTCCAGAGGTTCTGAATGGGGTTGAGGTCAGGGGAGCATGGGGGTCACAGCATAAGTTTGTCCCCTTTTATGCCCATATCAGCCAGAGATGCAGATGTGTTATGTGCAGCATGAGACGGTACATTATCATGCATGAAAATGATCTTGCTGCGGAATACACGGTTCTTCTTCTTGAACCATGGCAGGAAGTGCTGTTTGAGAAACTCCACATACATTATGGAGTTCATCTTTACCCCTTCAGGGATCCTAAAGGGGCCGACAATCTCTCTCCCTGTGATTCCAGCCCAAAACATTACTCCACCTCCTCCTTGTTGGCGCCGTAGCCGTGTTTTCGTGGGGTGTCCATCAACCAGCCATCCTCCACTCCATCCATCTGGACCATCGAGCGTTGCACGGCACTCATCGGTGAACAAAATAGTTTTGAAGTCAGTCTTCATGTATTGTTTGGCCCACTGAAGCCGTTTCTGCTTGTGTGCAGTGGATAGAGGAGGTCGAAAGGATGGCTTACGCACAGCTGCAAACCTCTGAAGGACACTGCATTTTGTTGTTCTTTGGACTTTGGAGGCAACAGCAGCTTCAAAACTTGTCTGCTGCTATGACAAGTCTTTTTTGCTGCTGCTCTTTTAACCTGACGTAATTGCCTGTAGGAAAGAGTCCTCAATTTTCCCTTATCAGCACGCACACGTGTGTACTGTGAATCAGCTACATACTTCTTGATTGTGCGATGATCAGGATGAAGTGTCTTGGCAATGTTGATTGTAATCATGCCTTGACCTAAACACTCCACAAATTGTATCTTCTCAGCAGTCGACACATCCGTTTTCTTTCCCTTTTTGGCAGAAAATGTAGGCTGCTTAATAATGCCTTCTTAAGTAGTCTTGCCTTTCATTTGACACACCTGCCAAACTAATTAGCACAGGTGTCTGCAATTGCTTACAGTGATATAAAGAGCCCTGACACACATCACCATCAATGAGTTTAACTGACAAACAAAAAAATTCTTCCCTTATCACTCCTAAACACTTTTTGCATAATAATTTGGAACACAGTGTACATGTGCTTTTCCACAAAACACCAGTGGTTCACGTAGTGAATCTTACAGTTCTAACTTGCCAACCGTGGTCTGTATGGAGTTGTTCAATAAAGGGCCCAAAATTAAGATAACATAGACGGGAGAGGTCTCTATGAATAGGAATTCCTAAGTATTTGATACCCTGTCAGGGCCAGGCAAAGAGAAAGTTGGACTGGATGGAATCCTGTATGGATTTGGGGAGGGAGACATCGAGGGCCTCAGACTTCGCTGCATTGATTTTAAAATTTGACCATGTAACAAAGTGATCTATTTCAGCCATAACAGCAGGGATGGATATATGTGATTGAGTGATATATACTAGGACATCATCAGCAAATGCAGAGCACTTGTACTCTGTGCCTCCCACCTCAATCCACGTAATATTGGGGTTATGGCGAATTGATGAGAGCAGGTGCTCCGTTACTAGGATGTATAAGAGAGGGGACAGAGGACATCCCTGCCTTGTCCCATTGGTGATTATGAAAGGTGATGAAAACGTTCCATTTATCTTCAGCCTAGGTGACGTAATGCGATACAGGGCCGTGATTTTGCCTATAAAAGGGTCCCCTAGACCCCTACCCCAAGCTTTTAAAGGGAATAATATATGGCGTACCAGGAGACTCTATGGTGTGCTTTCTCAGAATCCAACGAGAGTATCTAATTACAAATTTTTAACTGCATCTAGCCCAGGAAATACTTTGTGCCTAGTAGCAGTGTCTGCTAGTCAGCGGATTATCCCAGCTGTTAAACAAGCTACACCACCTGTAGTTTGGACACTTAATTTTTTCAAAGGAAATGGTTTGAGCCCCCGGGACACTCAGTGAAGAGCATCGGGGAGGCACCCCAAGGCATAGGGGCTGGGACTGGCGGTAGGACGCCTTGCAGTGGACCGCCAAGCTCGATCCTTATAAAAGCTTTTTAACTGCAGCAGCTTTAGTGGATGCTACTGGAGCTGGAATTAAGTGGCTGTTGGCATGAGACTTGCCCTCCAATAGATCCTTGTAAAAGGATTTAAAGTGTTTTCATTCAAATTAGAGAGACAATTTAAATTAAAAAGCTTAGACCTGCCTCCACCGCAGGGGGGCTCGCTCGACCCACCAGCGGACAGGCACCAGTATTGGGAGAGGGGGGCTGGCCGTCAGGGTCCACCGCAGCTCTGGCACAAACCCGGCGACACGGAGGTCGCATGGGCAGGAACGGACTGGCCGTGTCGGCTTCACACTTTTTTGGTTTTAGAAGGGCATGACATGCCTATATCTGTGTCTCCCCCTCCTTTTACTCCTCCACCTCTTTTCTTTTCGCATGACTATATGTACTTGTCAGTTTGTCAGCTTTTGGACACCTTTGAAGGTGTTTTCTATGTGTTTCTATGTGTTTTTGTTTGCCTGCCATTGGTTTTAACGGTGTTCGACGAACAGTTCGACGAACAGTTCGGCGAACATACGGGTGTTCGACGAACCGAACCGAACTCGAACACTACGGGGGTGGCTCAACACTAATCGTAATGCTTGGGTGCTCTATCCGAGTAACGAGCCCAATGTAAGTCAATGGGAAACTCAATCATTCTTCCGGCAGGTCCCCCAGAGGTCTGCAGAAGGCCTAAAAATTTACCAAATCGATGGTAACAGTGCTAAAATTATATGGAAGCAGCATGGGGAAGACCCTTGGAAACATCTCTGACTCCCAGGTCAATGCTGTGAAGAATGTTGTCATAGTGTTACGCCACTTTCACGGACTCATAATAAAACATACAACAACAAAGCCAAAATGGATTTTCCTGGAAAAAACATTAAGGAACATTTGCATTGCTTTCAACGGTGAAAAATACATTCACCAGTAAATGTAATTTTAACATTTTACTACCTTATATGGTCGTGTGGTGTGTGAGATATGATCAGACACATTCATACAGTGCTGAAATGACATGTGAACAGCATGGGGAAGACACCTGGAAGAAACTCTGCATCCCAGGTTACTACCTGAAACCGTGGTCATCAGACGTGATCCCATATTACTGCGATAATAATACAGACATTTTTGGCCATGTAACAAATATTAAACTCCATTTAAAATGGACAAGGCCCGTGACAAGGGACAGGGAAGTGGACGTACTGGTGATGGTGCACGCAGAGGCCGAGTCAGTGGGCAAGATGAAACTGTGCCTGCTAAGGGACAGTTGAACACCCACAACTTACCTTTTGTCCCACTTTCTAAGGGGCTGCGGAATGCCAATCTTGAAGCCAGACCAGTTTGAAAAGGTTGTTGGTTGGATAGCAGATAAATAGATAATACTTCCAGTCAGTTTGCAGCCACCACCACCACCTTGTCTTCCACATGGTCCAGTCTCAGTAGCCATGAGTCTGGACCACATTATTTTTATTATTTTAGCGCCATATATTCCATGATGCTTTACATGTGAAAAAGGGGGTATACATAGCAAAACCAATTACAATAATCTGGAATAAAAAAGAGAGAGGATTCTGACCACGAGGGCTCACAGTCTACAAGGGATGGGTGAACATACAGTAGGTGAGGTTAGAGCTGGTCATGCAGCGATATGGTGGAGTGAGGGTTGCTGCAGGTTGTAGGCTTGTCAGAACAGGTTGGTCTTCAGGTTCCTTTTGAAGGTTTCCACTGTAGGCAAGAGCCTGATATGTTGGGGTAGAGAGTTCCAGAGTATGGGGGATGCATGGGAGAAATCTTGTATGCGATTGTGGGAAGAGATAAGAGGAGAGTAGAGAAGGAGATCTTGTGAGGATCAGAGGTTGCGTGCAGGTAAGTACTGGGAGACTAGGTCACCGATGTATGAAGGAGACAGATTTTGGATGGCTTTGCATGCCAAGGTTAGGGTTTTGAATTGGAGTCTCTGGGCAATGGTGAGCCAGTGAAGGGATTGACAAAGAGTAGAGGCTGGGAAATAGTGGGGGGTCAGGTAGATTAGTCAGGCAGCAGTGTTTAGGATAGATTGGAGGGGTGCAAGAAGGGTGGCCACAGAGCAGAAAGTTGCAGTAGTCGAGTCGGGGGATGATGAGGGCATGCACAATTGTTTTTGCAGATTCTTGTTTGAGGAATATGCGGATCATGGAGATTTTTTTTTACTTTGAGCTGGCATATTCCTCAGTTGTACCTCAGCATTCAGTTTTCCTTACCCCAGTCCTTGGAACACAAGCGCAAATACGCAGCCACCCACCCACAAACCGCAATACTAAACTGCCATATTTCTCAACTGCTTGCACTAAAAATTTTGCCTTTTAGGCTCATGGAGGCGGAAGCTTTCCGCAACCTCATGGTTGTCTTACCTTCCTTGTGTTGTCCTATTGTATTAGTGAGACTAGTGTCTCGTTGGCCTGTGCAATAGCCAGGTTAAGTCCAGGGCCAGCGAGGGGTTAGTCATATGATCTCATATGGGGGGAACGACCCATCTAGGGATTATAGGGGAGCTTGGGGACAGACACATGTTGGTGTCAGGTGGTGTCCCTTCTCTTGTTCCCTACCGATATGGCCCTCCTTCCCCCTCTATCTCCGGTCGCATCTGCATGTTGTGCTGTTCTCCAGACATCCCCTTTTCATTCTGTGACACTGGTACTCTTCTGTGGGAATGAGCTTGTCTCCAACCAGCCAGAAATATCCAGTGAATTATGGCACGCCGTGGTTTGGTATTAGCACCCAGTACCAGAAGTGAAGCCATCCACAATTTCCATCTCAGGAATTTTATTTGGTAGACTGACTGCCCAAACATTAGTCTGTCACAAAGGAGCTGAAGACACTTGGCAGTAGGTGCAAGTTTCTACAGCATGACCTGTTTGTTACATATCAGAGGGAGAACAAAATTGGGCTTTGCCAAGGTGCCAGATTGCATCTTAAGTCTTATAGATTTCTGGAGCCAGTCCACAGTAAAAAAGCAGCCACAGGGTGTCTGGGAACCTTCACACAAACTTTTCTTAGCCAGGGCTGCTTCTCGGCAGGGTTGGACTGGCCCACAAGAGAAGCAGAGAATCCTCCAGTTTGCCCTTGCTTCTCCTTCAGGAGAGTTCATAGTGCAAACCTTGCAGCTCCTATGGAGCTCTTGAGTGGGGGAGAAAGGTGGGCCTTCAGAATCAAAAATGCTTTGATTCTCAATCCCAATGTTATTCAGTCTGACATTGCTTCTCGGTGAGAGTTGTATTTCACCACAGCCATATTCTTTAGCTCAGTGAAAGGACTGGCATAGAGGAAAACCATGTCTACTCTGGCTGTCATTTCTCCCTGGAAGTCCACTAATGCTGCTTGTTCCATAAGCAATGGCTGCCCATGCAACATCAGCACACACTTCTCAGTGGTACTTTAACTGACAAAGATCTTCTTTACACCTTGAATTTCATGACTACAGAGTTGGGCAATGGCCTGATCTGCAATGTGTTTTGAGAAATAATGTGCATAAGCAAAGCAACAGTTTAGGCCACTGAAGGTCAACATTAAGTGAAACTCATACAGCTTTCCCACAAATTGAAAGAGGAGTATCAAGACTTCCAAGATAGCCAAGACTTCCCTGTCATTGTTCTCGGCCTCTTTATCACCCAATACGCATTGAGATGAAATGAGACTGGACTGTGTAGCATCACCCTATATAGTTCCTTGCTCCACCTGCAATGCCTCCTCTTTAATTGTGAGCAGCAAGCATTCCAGTAGACAGATAAATGGCATGGTGACTCAAATTATCGCCTCATCATCGCTCACTATCTTTGTGGAGTCCTCAAAGTTTTGGACAATGGCACAGATGTCAGACATCTCAGCTCTTATGTGGGGAGACTGACCTGAATTTGGACGGGCATTTTGAAGCTGGTACTCAACAACTGCCCTCTGCTGCTCACAAATCCTTCCCAACATCGGAAAAGTTGATTTCCAATGTGTGGTAACATCGCACACCAATCGGCAAGCTGTAAGCTGCAAACGTAAGTCTTATAGATTGCTGGAGCCAGTCCACAGTAAAAAAGCAGCCACAGAGTGTCCGGGAACCTTCACACAGTCTTTTATTTTCTTAGCCAGGGCTGCTTCTCGTGACAGTTGTATTTCACCAGAGCCATATTCTTTAGGTCAGTGAAAGGACTGACAGAGGGAAACCGTATATACTCTGGCTGTAATTTCTCTGCCACCAAGTTCTGGCCATTGTCACACATGACCATGCCTGGCTGTATGTTCAGCGGTGAGAGCCACAGATTTGCCTGCTCTGTTACAGCTTTCAACAACTTTGCAGCGGTGTGCGGTTTGTCACCTAAGAATATTATCTTCATCACAGCCTGTTACCGTTTGGCTGAGGCAGTGCTGCAGTGCTTCCAGCTTGCCACTGATTTTGTTGTCATTTCAGAGATGGAGGCCGAAGAGGAGGAGGAGGTGCAGAAGATGTAGAATGTGGTTACATGAAGGTTATATTGGCAAGTCTGTTTTTTATACTAACGATTCTGCTGTGTTTTTATAGTTTGTTTTTTTTTTTACGTCTCTTCAAATGTTTATTGGAGTTCGTCCTAATTTCTGGCAGCCCTTGAAATTGCTGCATACGCAATAACAGTATGGTAGACCCACTTCTTAATAATTGGAAGGACAATTTAAATAGATTCTATATTCTATAATATTACCTGTCTTATCTGAAATTTGTTTACGGGTGGGCTATCGCAGTATGGATAACGTATTACACTGATCCAGTCAGGTATTATTGCCTTATACTGCGTGCTGCTAGTGCTGCAGAAAAAATACAAATCTATTCTATTCCCTATCGATACCGCTGTTAGATGCATTTACAATAGGGACAGGTGCTGCTCGGTGGTATCATCAGCTCAAGATGAGTGTTCATTCTGGTCACATATTATATACAAGTCATGACCCTGCAAAGAATTTTTCTTAACATTTCTTCAAGGAAAATACATTTTAGTTTAGTTTTTGTATGTTTTATTGTTAGTCTGTAAAAGTGGCATAATACTCTGACAACATTGATCACAGATATGCTATTGGTCAGTGACCAAGTGTAAATAGGTTTGAGCAACACACAACTGGCAGATTTTAAATGGAGTGTAATATGTGGCACTCTCCCAAAGAATTCTGGATTATTAGTGCAGTAATATCTGATCCTGTCTCATGACCAAGGTTTTGGGCAGTAGCCTATTAGTATAATATTGGTCAGCGACCAAGTGTAAATAGGTTTAAACAACACACAACTGGCAGACTTTAAATGGAGTGTAATATCTGGCACGATCCCCAAAAATTCTGGATTATATATATAATAATATCTGATCCCGTCAGATGATCATGGATTTAGGCAGTGGTGTTAGAGATATGGTGTTTGTCAGCGACTAAGTGTAAATAGGTTGAACAACACACAACTAGTGATGAGCAAATACGTTTTAATTCCGATATCAAAAGTTAAATTCGACATGAATATGGCACATTCGGACTCGTGATCGGAAACGCGAGCATTTTTCCTTAAAATCTGGAAAATCAGTAACATTCGGCGAACAAGGAAAATTTTTAACAGTTTGTCTAGCATACTGCTTTTGTATGATGAACAGGGGGATGTGTTTTATGAGGGAAGGGACTGGGGAGAGCAGACACAAGCTGAGAGCAGCGCCGTGCTTTTAATTTTTTGTTTCTGTAACTTTATGTGTGCAAATCACGGCTAGCCAATCAGAGAGGAGGAAGCATCCACACAGTCCAGGCACAAAGACTTCTTCCATTGGCTGCTGAAACCACGTCCTCTCTCACAGATGATGCTGCTGGAGCCTGCTCCAATGTACTGAAAGATTTTAGCTAGATAGATAAGCGGTTGCTTGGAAGTCAGAGAGTTTAGATAACTAGTGTCCTGTGTGTCTGTGAAATCCACTTTGCGGCAGATTTATTTTTCTTGTGCTATTAGTGACTGAGGTCCAGACAAAAACAGTAGGGCCCATGATATAGAAATGTGTTGTGCACGGCTTGTATTGTGCTCTATGCATGAGTATTCCTTCAATCTATTTTTTCACTTGATAATGTAATACAGCAAGCAAGCATGCCCTAGTAGCCCACCTTTTCATTTTGTGGGGTTGAAATTCAGCTGTATGCAGAGCTCCTGAGTGCAGAGCACAAAAATCTTTTTTTTTCATTTGCTAATGGGCTGTATGCACAGTAAAAATAAATCTATTTTTTCTGTTGCTAGCCAGAGTCCAAAAAATATTTTTTTCTTTCGCAAACGTGATACAGTATGCTATAAGCCACCTTGTACTTTAGTGGCGCTGAAATTCATCTGTTTGTAGAGTTTATGCAGAGTTAAAAAATCTATTTTTTACTGTGACTAACATGATACAGCAGGCTATATCAGAGTTTGAAATATCTTGGACCATATATTCTATGTTAGTCCCAAAAAAAGACAAGAAAAGTCAGCTTCACTCACCATAGAAAGTCAAAAACGCCCGGATTCAGTAGTGCACCAGCAAAATCCAAAGAACAAAAAGATCAGGCGTGAAAAACTTCTAAAACAGATTTTTAATGAAAATTATTTTAAAAAAGGAAGGACATATGTCCTTTTTTAAAATGATTTTCCCTAAAAATCTATTTTAGAAGTTTTTTACGCTGGATCTTTTTGTTCTTTGTATATATTCTATGTTATACAGGCCTCATCCACAGTAAAAAAAATATTTTCTCCTGTTCCTATAGTTATACAGCGGGGAACATCTCAGTTTGAAATAGTTTTGAGAATATCTCATATGTTATACAGGCCTCATCCACACTAAATAAATACTTTCTTCTGTTCCTAACATCATACACTAGGGGACATTTCAGGGTGCCAAGGGAGGGTGGATCACTAAGATCTTCTCTGCTATATTTGTAAAACTTAACATGATAAAACCAAATTCATCATCTTTCCACTATCTCATTCATCCCCCCCAACTGACCTATACATCAAAGGGAATTGCTGCCCACTCTCAACAGTTCCGCAAGCTTGACTCTGAAATGTCCTTCAAATGTCAGATCCAAACTCTTTCCTCTTGCTGCTGACTCCAACTACAAAATATCTCGGACATCCGCACATTCCTCAACCATGAATCTACAAAAACACCAGTGCACACCCTCATCATCTCCCACTTCGACTACTACAAGCTCCTGCTCTGTGGCCTCCCTTCTACCACTCTTGCACCCCTCAAATCTATCCTAAACTGTGCTGGCTGACTAATCCACCTGTCACCCCGCTATTTCCAGGCTTCTCCCCTCTGTAAATCCCTGCACTGGCTTCCTGTTGCCTAGAGACTCCAGTTGAAAGGCCTAACTTTGGCATACCAAGCAATCGAAAACCTGTCTCTTCCATACATGTGTGACCTAGTCACCCTGTACTAGTTACCTGCATGCAACCTGCCATCCTTCCAAGATCTCCTTCTCTACTTCCCTCTTATCTCTTCTTGCCACAATTGCATACAAGATTTGTCCAGTGCATCTCCCCTACTGTGTAACTCTGTACCCCAACACATCAGACTCTCACCTACCATTGAAACCTTGAAAAGGAAGCTGACGACCCACTTCTTCAGACAAGCGTACAATCTGCGCTAACCCTCGCTCCAGAATACCGCTGCACAACTAGCTGTACCCTGACCTACTGTATCCTCACCCATCCCTTGTAGATTGTTTGTGCACCCTCGCGGGCAGGGTCCTCTATCCTTTTGTACCAGTCGGTGACCCCTTTTCACATGTAAAGCGCCACGGAATAAATGTTGCTGTAAAAATAATAATAATTATAGTACTTGTACTCTGGGTCAATTGATGTCACTTTCCTCGTGTCTACTCCTAATTTGATGTGTTTTGGCAGCTTTTGGGCCCATTTGAAGGTATTGTGAATGTGTTTGTTTTTGCCCCCCATTGAATCCAATGGAGTTTGGCTATGTTTGGCGAACATTCGATGAATAAATCAGCAAATATTGCAAATTCGATGATCGTAATCCTAACCGAACATTGAAACATTCGCTCATCTCTACAAACAACTGGCAGACTTTAACTGGAGTGTAATATTTGGCACACTCCAAATAATGTCACGATTATTACCGCAGTAATATGGTATTATGTCTGATAATGGACAAGTTTCTCTGCTTCCACTATACAGAAATGCGAATAAAGTAAAAAAAATCTGGCTGTATTCTGCTAACAAGCAAATGGAGTAGTAAAATGGTGTACTGTATTGCTTTTTAAGCAAATAATCAGGATTAAGAGCAAAAAAAAATTAGCCCTGATATCTAAAGCTATGGATATTAGTGTTGAGCGAGTATGTTCTATTAACCCTTTCGCCGAGTATGCTCGGGCCGAGCTCCGAGTATTTACAGCTGCTCGGTGTTATGTTTGAATCGCTCCCGTGTGCATGATTTGTGACTGTTTGACAGTTTTAATACATGTGAGGAATGTCCCTTCCGTCTGACTCCGGTAACTTTATGAAAGGTCACTGCTTTGTAAGTGACCTGCCTCCTGTTTGATATTTCATATAGGCACATGCACAGATCGTTCTCCTGGTGGTCTTCAATGAAACAGCACCGGTGGCGGCACTTGCGCAAATACACCACCTGACGGATTTTGATAAAATGGTGCTATTAGCGGCACATGCGCAGATTGAGATCTTGGATCACTGACATGCTTTTGAGATTTAATTAAACTGAGATCTCAATCTGTGCATGCACTGGCACCATTTTATTAAAGACTGCTGGGAGATCATTCTGCATACGCATCGCTATCAGCAAGGACGACATGAAGTGTAAAACAGGAGGCAGATAATAGCCTTAATTTAAAGCCCATACAGTGGTGGCCAAAAGTATTGGCACCCCTGCAATTCTGTCAGATAATACTCAGTTTCTTCCTGAAAATGATTGCAATCACAAATTCTTTGGTATTATTATCTTCATGTAATTTGCTTGCAAGGACAAAACACAAAAGAGAATGAAGCAAAAATCAAATCATTGATCATTTCACACAAAACTCCAAAAATGGGCCAGACAAAAGTATTGGCACCCTCAGTCTAATACTTGGTTGCACAACCTTTAGCCAAAATAACTGCGAACAACCGCTTCCGGTAACCATCAATGAGTTTCTTACAATGCTCTGCTGGAATTGTAGACCATTCTTCTTTGGCAAACTTCTCCAGGTCCCTGATATTTGAGATCTCTCCACAGGTGTTCTTTGGGATTCAGGTCTGGACTCATTGCTGGCCACCTTATAAGTCTCCAGTGCTTTTTCTCAAACCATTTTATAGTGCTTTTGGAAGTGTCATTGTCCTGCTGGAAGACCCATGACCTCTGAGGGAGACCCAGCTTTCTCACACTGGGCCCTACATTATGCTGCAAAATTTGCTGGTAGTCTTTAGACTTCATAATGCCATGCACATGGTCAATCAGTCCAGTGGCAGAGGCAGCAAAGCAGCCCCAAAACATCAGGGAACCTCCACCATGTTTGACTGTAGGGACCGTGTTCTTTTCTTTGAATGCCTCTTTTTTTTCCTGTACACTCTATGTTGATGCTTTTTCCCAAAAAGCTCTACTTTTGTCCCATCTGACCAGAGAACATTCTTCCAAAACGTTTTAGGCTTTCTCAGGTAAGTTTTGGCAAACTCCAGCCTGGCTTTTTTATGTCTCGGGGTAAGAAGTGGGGTCTTCCTGGGTATCCTACCATACAGTCCCTTTTCATTCAGACGCCGATGGATAGTACAGGTTGACACTGTTGTACCCTTGGACAGCAGGGCAGCTTGAACTTGTTTGGATGTTAGTCGAGGTTCTTTATCCACCATCCGCACAATATTGCGTTGAAATCTCTAGTCAATTTTTCTTTTCCGTCCACATCTAGGGAGGTTAGCCACAGTGCCATGGGCCTTAAACTTCTTGATTACACTGTGCACGGAAGACACAGGAACATTCAGGTCTTTGGAGATGGACTTGTAGCCTTGAGATTGCTCATGCTTCCTCACAATTTGGTTTCTCAAGTCCTCAGACAGTTATTTGGTCTTCTTTCTTTTCTCCATGCTCAAGGTGGTACACACAAGGACACAGGACAGAGGTTAAGTCAACTTTAATCCATGTTAACTGGCTGCAAGTGTGATTTAGTTATTGCCAACACCTGTTAGGTGCCACAGGTGAGTTACAGGTGCTGTTAATTACACGAATTAGAGAAGCATCACATGATTTTTCAAAGGGTGCCAATACTTTTGTCCAACCCCTTTTTTTAGGTTTGGTGTGGAATTATATCCAATTTGGCTTTAAGACAATTCTTTTTGTGTTTTTTCATTAAAGACAAATTAAATTAAGATAATAATACCAAAGAATTTGTGATTGCAATCATTTTCAGGAAGAAACTGAGTATCATCTGACAGAATTGCAGGGGTGCCAATACTTTTGGCCGCCACTGTATATTCCTTTGTCGGAGGGTTTTCTCGCAGTGAGGTGGTTTTAACACCTTAAGGATGGATCAATTTTGTCCTTAACCTCTTTAAAGCCCAAGACGTATTAATACGTATCTGCGCCCTGGGCTTTAAGAGCCTGATGCGTATTAATACGTCTTTGCGATCGCGACCGCACATAGGCTATTCGGGCGCGATCGCTGCCGGGTAACAGCTGATTGTCACAGCTGACACCCGGTGCTATGTGCTGGGAGCGGTCCCGCACCACTCCCGGCACAATAACCCCTGCAATGCTATGATTGAAGTCTATCACAGTATTGCGGTGGCAAGGGGAGGTGATCGCAATACTCACCTCTCCTGCCGGCTTCCAGTGCTGTCTGTCGCGGCTTCCCGGATGTTGTCATGACGACTAGTGATGATCAAGCACTAAAATGCTTGGGTACTCGTTGCTAGGGTTGAGCAAATTGGAATACTCAGGTGCTCGACCCGAGCAACGAGCCCAATGTAAGTCTATGGGAAACTCGAGCATTTTTAAGGCGGCTCCCCCCGGCGGTCTGCAGAGAGCCTAAAAATTGCCCAAATCGATGGGAACAGTGCTCAAATGACATGGGGACAGCATGGGGAAGACCCCTGGAAGCATTTCTGTCTCCCAGGTCACTTCTGTCAACAACGTTGTCAGAGGTATTATGACACTTTTACGGACTCACAATAAAACATACCAAAGCGAAACCAAAATGGATTTTCCTGGGAAATATGTTAAGGAACATCCTTTACATGACATGTACAATGTATATAAAGCAAAATAAATAATAAAAAACAAATATACTCCTCCACACCTTGGGTTATGTTCACACGTAGCGTTTTTGATGCGTTTTTGCACTTTTGCATTGCTTTCAGCCAAGACAAATGCATTCAAAAGGAAATGTCATTTTAACATTTTACAACCTTATCTGGCCATGTGGTGTGTGACACATCATCAGACACATGCATACAGTGCTGAAAAGCCATGGGAACAGCATGGGGAAGACTTCTGGAAGCATCTCTGACTCCCAGGTCACTGCCTAAAAGTGTGCCCATCATAAGTGATCCTTTGCGCATGCGAAGATGCCTCCTGCCATGAACATGTCGTTGCAGACTTGCAACAATCACTTTCCACGTCCTTGTTCCACTGCAGCGTTCAATTGTTCCTTCCCCATTCCTTGGAATGCAAGCGCAAGTATGCAGGCAGCCAGCCACCCACCCACCCACCCACAGGCTGCAATACTATACTGCCAAATTTTTGACAGCTGCTTTCACTTGAAATGTGGCCTTTTAGGCTCGTGGAGGTGGAAGCTTTTCATAACCTCATGCCGGCGGTGGCTGGGTGTCCATACTCGATCCCCAGCCGCCGCTATATTTCCCGGTATCGCCTCCACCTTCCACAAGCACGGGTCCCACAACATTACCCGTGCCCTCCCCAGTGCACTTACTGGGAAGGACTGCCTAACCACAAACACGTGGACAGGAGAATGTGGCCAGGGACAGTACGGAGATAGTCCACAACTTTTTTTGCTGACAGTTGTATTTAGCTCTGTGAAAGGACTGGCATAGAGGGAAACCCTGTCTACCCCGCATGTCATTTCTCACAGGAAGTCCTGTAATGCAGCTTGTTGCAGAAGCAATGGCAGCCCGTCCAACATCAACTCGCCCTTGTCGGTGGTGCTTTGACACACACACATCTTTCTTTGTGCATTTAATTTCTTGAATGCAGAGTTGGACAATGGCCTCATCTGTAATGCGGTATGAGAAATAACATGGATAAGCATGGCCGATCCACATTAAAAAAGCAGGCATAGAGTGTCCGGGAACATTCCCCCACACTTTTCTTAGCCAGGGCTGCTTTTCTGCAGGGTTGGACAGGCCAAACAGAGAACCGGAGACTCCTCCGGCAGGCCCTGGCTTCTCCTTCAGGAGAGTTCATAGTGCCGACGTGAGGCAATGATGATGATAGAGGCCACCATCTGCTTAGTTTTCTGTTACTTGGAAAGCAAGTGCAAGTATGCAGCCAGTCACCCACCCACCCACCCACTTGCCGCAACACTAAACTGCCAGATTTCTGGGCAGCTTTTTGCACTTACTGGGAAGGACCGCCTAACCACAAACACGTGGACGGGTGAATGTGGCCAGGGACGGTACGGAGACAGTCCACAACTTTTTTTGCTGACAGTTGTATTTAGCTCTGTGAAAGGACTGGCATAGAGGGAAACACTATCTACCCTGTGTGTCATTTATAACAGGAAGTCCTGTAAAGCTCCTTTCACTTGAAATGTGGCCTTTTAGGCTGGTGGAGGAGGAAGCTTTTCACAACCACATGCCTCATGCCTCTGTCCTTACTCGGTCCCCAGCCGTCACTATTTCTCCCGGTGTTGTCTCCGTCTTCTACAAGCGCGGGTCCTTGAAAATTACTGCTAGTACTTTTCTGTGCGAATTTGCTTGTCTCCCACCAGCCTGGAATATTTCCAGCAAACTATGGTACGACGCCATGGCATTAGCACTGCCCCCAGTACCAGTAGCGAAGCCATCCCCAATTTCCTTCTCAGGAATTTTATTTGGTAGACTGAGTGGCTGCCCAAATACATTTTCTCACAAAGGAACTGAAGATAGAGTGGCAGTAGTTGCAAGTTTCTCCGGCCTGTTAGATATTAGAGGGTGAACGGCAGCACATTGGGTCAGTGGTTAGCACTGAAGACTTGCAGCGCTGGGATCCTGGGTTCAAATCCCAGCAAACACAACATCTGAAAGGAATTTGTATGTTCTCCCTGTGTTTGCATGTGGCTCCTCCTCAGTAAAAAAGCAGCCATAGAGTGTCTGGGAACCTTTCCACACACTTTTCTTAGCCAGGACTGCTTCTTGGCAGGGTTGGACGATCCAACCAGAGAATCCTCTGTTGTGCCTTGGCTTCTACCTCAGGAGAGTTCATGATAGCGCTAACTTTGCAGCTGCTATTTGGCTCTTGAGCGGCGGAGAAAGGATAGCCCTCAGAATCAAATCCTCTGGTGGGCACAATGTTTTTCAATCTGAAACAGCTTCTCAGTGGGAGTTGTATTTCATCACAGCCATACTCTTTAGCTCGGTGAAAGGACTGGCATAGAGGGAAACCGTATCTACCCCGGCTGTCATTTTTTTCCGTCACCAGGTTCCGCCCATTGTCAAACACGACCATGCCTGGCTGTATGTTCATAGGTGAGAGTCACAGATCAGGCTGCTGTGTTACAGCTTTCAACAACTCTGCAGCGCTGGGAGGTTTTTCAATTAAGCATTAAGCATGTTATCTTCAGCACAGCCTGTTGCCTCTTGGCCAAGGCAGTGCTGCAGTGCTGTCAGCTTGTGACTGATGCGGTCATTTCGTAGATGGTGGAGGAGGTGCATGAGCTGAACAATGTGATTACATTGTTGTTAAATTGGTGAGGCTGTTTTTTATACTAAATAAAGATCCTAATGTTTTGTTTTTTTTAAGTTTTTTTTAAGACAAATGCATTCACCGGAAAATGTCATTTTAACATTTTACAACCTTATCTGGCAATGTGGTGTGTGACACATCATCAGACACATCCTGTTTTATTTATGATGGAGGGACTCTGAAAGTCATAAAGCCTATTTTTATAGGGACATCAGACGGCCCTTACTATTCTTAAAAGGCCAGCAGTCGGCCCTAGCTATTGTTAGAGAGCCATCAGCCGGCTATGCTTTGTTGTTCCCATTATTAACAAATGGGTCTCCTATACTGTTATTGCGTATCCAGTGACTGCAAGGGCTGCCAAAAATTGGGACGCAACCCAATACCCCTATGAAGAGACATAGAGGAGGGTCTCATTAAAAAAATTCTTCCCATTATAAAGGAGCGGTGTCTCCTATAGTGGTAATGCCCATGCTGTGACTGCAAGGGCTGCCAAAATTTGGGAAAAACCCCACTAAGAATTTAAAGACACATAGAGCAGGGCCACAGAACAAAGTATGACATGTTCCCATTAGAAAGGAGGGGGCCTCCTATACTTGTAATGCCCATGCACTAAGTGTATGGGCTGACAAACATTTACCCCTGGGGGGTATACATGAACATACTGTATAAAAAATTTTTTTTACAGTCATCATAAACACCCTTTAAAAAAATTAGGTGGGTGTTGCATCACGGACCACGGTCACCCTGGTGATATGGTGGTGGAGGATGAGGAGAAGGAAGAGGACAAGACCAAATAAACAAATTCTGGAAGCGTATACCCATGTGTGGGTGTGAAAAGGTGCATGGGAATACAGCTCCCAAGAAAAGACACTGGATTGTAGTTTATGTTACGCTGTTATCATTCGGTGGTGTTGAGAAGTCTGGCCAAATCCAGCCCTTGTTCATTTTTATAAGAATCAGTCTGTCAGCTTTTTCAGTTAACAGGCGGATGCACTTATCAGTTATAATTCCACCAGCGACATTAAAAACCCGCTCTGTTAAAACTCTGGCGGCAGGGCAGGCCAGGACCTCCAAGGCATAGAGAGACAGTTCATTCCACGTTTCCAGCTTGGATACCCAATAATTATAAGGCACAGCGGAATCACGGAGGATTTTGTACGGTCGGCAAGGTACTCGCTCAGCATCTTCCCAAACTTTGCACTCCTTGTGAGAGTACCCTGCGCCTCAGGGCCTGTCCGATGGGAGTGTCTGAGAAAACTCTCCCAGAACGTTTGACATTGTTCCCCTGCCTCTGCTGGATTGAAGTTGTGTCTCTCTCGCCTGTACTCCTTAGTTGTCCAACGAAGTGTGACCTCTGCCGCCAGCGTTTTCAGATGGGAATTTTTTTAATAGTTCCGCAACAAGGGCCTTCTGGTACAGCCCCATTTTTGTAGACCTGTCCGCTTCAGGAATAAGAGATATAAAGTTCTCCTTGTAGCGTGGCTCTAGAAGTGTCGCCAACCAGTAATGACTGTCACCCAAAATTTTGAGTACGCTAGGGTCATGGGAAAGGCAGCTTAACATAAACTCGGCCATGCATGCCAGACTACTAACAGGCAAGACTTCCGTGTCCTCACCAAGAGGTGACTAACCATGCTCTCCTCCTCCTCCTTGTCCTCTGGCCATCCACGCTGAACAGACGGTATGACAGCTGTGCAGGTAGTACAGTCTATAGTGCATGAAACTAGCTCCTGTCCTTCCTCCTCCTCACCCAATCCACGTCACCCAATCCACGTTGGGATGAGATGAGGCTTGGCAGTGTGCAATCACCCTGTATGGTTACTTGCTCCATCTCATCGTGCTCCGCCTGCAATGCATCCTCTTTGATTGTGAGCAGAGAGCGTTTCAGAAGACAGAGAAGCGGGATGGTGACGCTAATTATGGCGTCATCGCCGCTCACCATCTTGGTGGAGTCCTCAAAGTTTTGGAGGATGGTACATATGTCTGACATCCATATCCACTCCTGAGGTCTTATGTGTGGAGTCTGAACTGAATTCCGACGGCCTTGTTGATTCTGGTACTCAACAACTGCCCTCTTCTGCTCACAAATCCTTCCCAACATCTGCAGTGCAGAGTTCCAACACTTGGGGACATCACACACCAGTCTGTGAGCCGAAAGCTTCAAACGCTGCTGAAACACTGCAAGTGCGGCGGAAGCTGTAGCTGACTTTCTAAAATGGGCACACAGGTGGCATACTTTAACAAGCAGATCCGGCAGCTCCGGGTAGGATTTGAGAAACCGCTGAACCACGAGGTTAAGAACATGGGCCAGGCATGATACGTGTGTGAGCTTGTCTCGCCTCAGAGCCGCCACCAGTTTCCGGCCATAATCACACATGACCATGCCTGGCTGTAGGTTCAGCGGTGTGAGCCACAGATCTGCCTGCTGTTTCAGAGCTGTCCACTACTCTTTAGCATTGTGCGTTTTTTCACCTAAGCATATTAACTTCAGCACAGCCTGTTGCCGCTTGGCCGAGGCAGTGCTGCAGTGCTTCCAGCTTGTGACTGATGTGGTCATTTCGGAGATGGAGGCTGAAGAGGAGGAGGAGGCTGAGGAGGATGAGGTGCAGGAGCTGTAGACCGTGGGGGCAACCATGATTGACCTAGGGCCCACAATCCTTGGCATCGGGAGGACGTGTTCCGTCCCAAGGTCCGACTGGGTCCCAGCTTCCACTATGTTAACCCAGTGTGCCGTCAGCGAGATGGACCGTCCCTGCCCACAAGCACTTGTCCACGTGTCCGTAGTTAGGTGGACTTTACCGGTTACTGCATTGTTGAGAGCAAGGCTAATGTTTTGGGACACATTCTTGTGTAATGCGGGGACGGCACACCGGGAGAAATAGTGGCGGATGGGGACCAAGTGCCAAGGGATGGCCGCTGCCATCAGGTTGCGGAATGTTTCCGTCTCCACAAGCTTAAAAGGCAACATTTTGAGCGCAAGAAGTCGTGAAATGTGAGAATTTGGTAGTGTGGCCTGTGGGGCGTTGGCTGCATATTTCTGCTTGCGTTCCAAGGACTGGGGTATGAACAACTGAACCCTGCGCTGGCACAAAGACATGGACGTGCTTCCTGATGCTGCTACTTGAGAGTGTGCAATGACAGGTGCAGGGCAGGAGGCATCTTCGCATGCACCATGGACAGGGGATTGGCTTGCATGCACAACAGTGGTTGAAGCAATGGTGCCACCTGCAGACACTGTTCCTGGACCCTGGTATTCGGCCCACAAAGTCGGGTGCTTTGCTGCCATGTTCCTGATCATGGTGGTGGTGGTCAGGCTGGTCGTTTTGCCATCCCTGCTGATGATGGCCTGGCAGGTGTTGCAAATGGCCTTTTTGGGGTTATCGGCAGAGTCTTTAAAAACATCCAGACTCCAGAAGACCTAACAGTTGTACTGGCAACTTCCTTCGTGTTGGTGTTACGGGGAACAGTTGTTTGCCTTCTGTCTGCGGCCACAACACTGCTTCTTCCTGCCTGTTGGGGTGCTCTGCCTCTCTCCCTCTGTGTGCTGCTGTCCTCGCTCTGCATGTCCTCCTGCCAGGTTGGGTCAGTTACTATATCATCCACCACCTCGTCTTACACTTCCGCACCCTGGTCCTCCTCCTGACTTTCTGGCAATTGTGTCTCATCATTGTCCACCTCTTGTGACACTTTCCCACCGTCGCCTTCGTGTGACCGTGGCTGCTCAAATATTTGGGCATCGCTACACGCGATCTCCTCTTGCCCCGCTTCAAGTGAACTGGGCGAGAGGCCCGAATGTATAAATGGAATCGTTAACAGCTCTTCAGAGTGTCCAAGTGTGGGTTCAGTTGTCTCTGGGTACTCCGCTTGGTGGGCGGAAGGAGAATCAGGGTGAGGAATATGTGGTCCAGATTCACGGCTACTGAGACTTGACTATGTGGAAGACAGGGTAGTTGCTAAGTGATTGGAAGCATTATCCGCTATCCAACCAACAACCTTTTGATACTGCTCTGGGTTCAATAGTGGTGTGCTGCGGTTCCCTAGAAATTGGGTTAGGAAGGTCAGGCGAGAAGATGTGGGTGTTTGTTGTGGCACAATTTCGGCTTGCCCACGGCCTTGTCCTTGGCCTCTGCATGCACCATTACCATCACGTCCAGTTCCCCGTCCCTTGCCACGTGCCTTGCCCATTTTAAATGGAGGACAGTATCTTCCACGCTCACTACAAATGACTGAGTTTGGAGCGAATTTATATGTGATCTGTGTGACGGAGAAAATAGAGTTTTAAATACCTGGCCTGTAGGTAAGTTGTTTGACCAGCAAACTGATGTGAATTGCTTCACTGACACACTGAAAGAAATTTTTAATGGTGGCCAGAAATGGCAGAAATGGCAGTATTTTCTTGACGGAGAAAACACAGTTTTCAATACCTGGTCTGTAGGTAATTGTTTTGAAAAGCAAACCAGTGTCAAAAACTTTGCTGACACACTGAAATTTTTTTTAATGGAGGCCAGAAATGGCAGTATTTTCTGAAAACGTATATGTGATCCGTGTGACGGAGAAAACACAGTTTTAAATACCTGGCCTGTAGGTAACTGTTTTGGACAGCAAACCAGTGTCAAAAACTTTGCTGACACACTGAAAACATTTTTTAATGGAGGCCAGAAATGGCAGAATTGTCTGAAAACGTATATGTGATACGTGTGATGGAGAAAACATAGTTTTAAATAGATGGATTTTTAGCACTGTAATATGGAAAGGACCTGGCTGTATTCTGCAGTGCCATCAAGCAAGTGGCACTGAAAAACCGTGTTCTCTGGATTGCTTTTTAAGCAAATAATAAGGATTAAGATGCAAAAAAAATTATTCCTGGCCCCGGAGACCTGGGCCTATTTCCAGAAATATCTAATAGCAGCAGCCGACAGAACTGGAATGGAGCCTCTTGTGCTATGTGCACTGCAGTCTGCTATATCCACTGCCTGCCTGCCTATATACACTGCCTGCCTGATATCTCTACAGATGGATTAGTTAGTCCTCAAAAGGACTGTTTGTTAAGATGGATATGTGTAATGTACGGTTTTTATCCCTACACTAACTAATACACGAGCAAATCTCTCCCTAGCTCAGCAGCAGCTCCCCTACACTGCCTGATCCGGAATGACTGTGACGAGCATGGTGGCGCCAGGTCTGATATACACCTGATGACGCTGTGCGGCCAGCCAATCACTGTAATGCCCACAACCAACATGGCTACGGCATTACAGTGCATGGCAGGCAATCCCTGCATGTTCATTGGCTCTCTAAAGAGCGCCAAACATGCAGGGAGGGGACCCGAGTTCCCGCCCGAGCAACCCGGAAATACTCGCCGAGTGCCGAGCTTGTCGAGCACCATGATGCTTGGGCACGTACTGAGTAGTGGCGAGCATGTTCGCTCATCACTAATGACGACTAGCGATGAGCGAGTATGTTATGTTAACCCTTTCGCCGAGTATGCTCGGGCGAGCACCGAGTAGTTACAGCTGCTCGGTGATATGTTTGTATCACTCCCGTGTGCATGATTTGAGACTGTTTGACAGCTTTAATACATGTGAGGATTGTCTATTTCTTACACATTCCTCACATGTATTAAAGCTGTCAAACAGTCGCAAATCATGCACACAGGAGTGATTCAAACATAACACCGAGCAGCTGTAACTACTGGGTGCTCGCCCGGAGAAAGGGTTAACAAAACATACTCGCTCATCACTAATGATGACCCGATGTCATCATGACAACATCCGGGTCACCAGACAGCAGGAAGATATTTTGGTCATGCGCAGTGCATGACCAAAATATCTTCTGCATCTGCAGCGCTGACAGCCTGTATAGCACAGGGATGGTGCTCCATCCCTGTGCTGTACAGGCTATCAGAATAAAAAAAGTGAAAGTCCCGTAGTTGGACAAAGTATAAAAGTAATAAAAGTGTCAGAAAGTGAAAAAACAATAAATTGTAAAAAAATAAAAAATAATAAAAAAAAAGAATCCACCAAAAATAAAAATATAATGTACCCATCAATAAATATTATTATAAAAAAAACAATAAAAGTACACATATTTGGTATCGCCGCGTACATAACGACCTGACCTATAAAACTTTTCCACTAATTAACCCCTTTAGTGAACATGGTAAAAAAAAAAAAAAAAAAACGAAGTAAAAATCAATGGTTTATCATCATACTGCCAAACAAAAAATGGAATAACACGCGATTGAAAAGACGCATATAAATAAAAATAGTACCACTGAAAACGTCATCTTATCCCGCAAAAAACAAGCTGCCATACAGCTCCATCAGCCGAAAAATAAAGAAGTTATAGCTCTCAGAATAAAGCGATGCAAATTTTTTTTTTTTTCTATAAAATAGCTTTTATTGTGTAAAAGCGCCAAAACATAGAAAAACGATAAAAATGTGGTACTGCTGTAAGCATACTGACCCAAAAAATAAAGCTACCTCATAAATTTTAAGACACGCGGAACAGCATAAAAAAAATTAAATAAAAAACAATTCCTGAATTTTTGTTTATTCTACCTCCCAAAAATCGGAATAGAAAGCGATCAAAATAGTCACTTGCCTGAAAATGGCACCTATAAAAACGTCAACTCATCGCGCTAAAAACAAGCTGTCACATGACTCTGTCGGCCAAAATATGGAAAAATTATAGCTCTCAAAATATGGCGGTGCAAAA
Organism: Phyllobates terribilis; assembly: GCF_046119375.1. NCBI lineage: Eukaryota > Metazoa > Chordata > Amphibia > Anura > Dendrobatidae > Phyllobates > Phyllobates terribilis. The sequence continues at coordinate 13,922,142 of NW_027362769.1, read as the reverse complement.
ACTAGATTTTACAAAAAAATGCATCTTTTAGTGTGTGACAGCTGTCAATCATAAAAACCCAATATGATTCTGGTATCACTGTAATCGCACCGACCTGAAGAATAAAGTCATCTAATCACTTATACCGCACGAGGAATGGCGTAAAAAATAAACTCTCGGGTTAGGGTTAGGGTTCTGCTAAGATTAGGGTTAGGGTTGGGGTTAGGGTTAGGGTTGGGGCTAGGGTTAGGGTTGGGGCTAGGGTTAGGGTTGGGCTAGGGTTAGGGTTGGGGTTATTGTTGGGCTAGGGTTAGGGTTGGGGTTAGGGTTGGGCTAGGGTTAGGGTTGGGCTAGGGTTAGGGTTGGGGTTGGGGTTAGGGTTAGTGTTGGGGTTAGGGTTGAGCTAGAGTTGGGGTTAGGGTTGGGCTAGGGTTAGGGTTGGGCTAGGGTTGGGGTTAGGGTTGGGCTAGGGTTAGGTTTGGGCTAGGATTAGGGTTGGGATTTTTTTCAAAAGTAAAAAAAAAAAAAAGATGACGATATGGCGACTAGTGTTGAGTGCAAGTGCTCGCTACTTGAGTTTGCATTGGGTGCTCGGCTATACACTGGGTATTGTGGGTGCTCGAGTGACAAGCTCGAGTCTTCACCCCATATGCTTCGCGGCCAAAAAAACCTCTCCTGCCATGCATGAGCGATCCCCTCATTTTTTTGGGGGGTGTCTAATAACCGTGAAACATGCGGACGGGGACTCGAGTATGTCACTCGAGCACCCAAGGTACATGTTGCATACCTGAGTACCCGATGCAAACTCAAGTAGTGAGCACGACTAATGACATCTTATTCAATATTATGACCTAATGTTATCAAATTCTATGTCGTACCTCTGGGTTCCAAATGTTCACTATACACCTTGATAAAATCCTTGAGGGGTGTAGTTTCCAAAATGGGGTTACTTGTGGGGGTTTCCATTATTTAGGCACATCAGGGGCTCTCCAAACGCGACATGGCGTCCGCTCTCGACTCCAGCCAATTTTACGTTCAAAAAGTCGCACAGTGCTCCTTCCCTTCTGAACCATGCCGTGCGCCCAAACACAACATATTGTAGGGCCCTCACTCTATTATTTAACTCATTTAAGGGTTGAGACTAAAGAGAAAAAGGCCAAGAGACATGGAGTACGAGAAGGTAGCAGTGAGTGCAGCCTGTGATCCTCAAGTATGGCTGATCTCTGTGAACCGGAAAAATAAAGCTTCACTAGTCAACTGGATCACAAGCTCAAATATATCATTGTGCGAGTCAATGGACAAAGGATATATAGTACTCCCCCCCCTCCAGGATGGGTTGGAGAAGCTTCTCCAAATAGCTCAGATATTTTGACTGTCAATATTCCCCAGATTATATAGCAAGAGAAGACTTCTTGATACTGTACTACTTGGTCCAGTGCAGAATGTGCATCGTATTTTCAAAAATTACTCCGGGGGGCTGTGTCATAGGTGCAGGAAGATTCCATGACAAGGGTCTCCCTTGACAAACATTATCTACAATGGAATACTGTAGTAGTTGTGGCCCTCAATTCAAGTTTTCAGAGGGCCATCAGTCGATCATCAACAGTCAGTGCAAATTTCTATAGAATAACAACCTGTTACAAGGAACTCCAATGACAAATTTTAGTTTGGTAGGACCACTGTACATTCCAGATTTGTCCACTGCACAATATGCGTAGGGTTTGTAAAAATTAGCCCTATGGGCTGAGTCATGGTTGACGCAGGAAGCCACCATCCCAAGGGCCTCCAATCACAAATAGTAGTTAGGCTGGAGTAGGAATACTGTCCTGATTTGTCCACTGCACAATGTGCATAGGGTTTGTAAAAATTAGCCCTATGGGCTGAGTCATAGTTGACTCATTATTTTGGCTGTGACAACTAGCTTGGCTTGAGCCATCATCAACATCTGAAAATCTGTCAACAAAACTCAAAATGCCAAAAAAGCCTGTTGTTAAGGGACGTGGACATGGACGTGGTGTTGTCAGTGGTGCTCGAGAAGGCACTCAGTCTTTGTCAGGTCAGAAGAAGCTTGATGCATTCACTATGTTCCTGAAAAAATTTCCCGGTCTGGAACATAAACGTGTGTGGAAGCCAGAAGAGTGAGAGCAGATTCTGTCTTGGATAGCAGACAAGGCCTCTACGCATTTTTCAAGCAACAACAAATCTTCCATGACCACACAGTCTACTGTGGATACAGTCATCCAATCTTGAAGCTGGTTCTCCTTCCTCCTGCCATTATCAGTCACAGGAGACATATGACCCCAAGCTTGGCCAATCTGAGAATCTGTTTGGTACGTATCCTTTGGTTGGCTCTGGCATATCACCGTGCAGCATTGAAGAGGGACAAGAGGAGGTGGCGTGCGTTGATGCTCAAGTATTTGAGCACCTACGGCCAGAAAAAAGCCACTTGGAGGAACGTAATTTACTGTCTCCAGAGGTGGAGGCTGATGATGATGAGACACAGTTGCCATTAGGTCAGTCTACAATGCCAACTGGGAAGGAGGATGAGATGGAAGAAGAGGTTGTCGATGATGAGTCCTCTGATCCGACCTGGACCGTTGGCACGCATAGCCATGACAGCAACACAGGCACCAAGGGGTTGTTTGCCCAGAGTGAGAACTGGGTGAACTGATCCCAAGAGCAACCCCGCTGTGCGCCAAGTCAGGGCAAGGGGGAGTTCAGCTGCTGTGTGGAATTTTTTTTCTGAAAGTCCTTCAGAGAAAAACATTGTAGTCTGTAGCATCTGTTATACCAAGTTGAGCAGAGGCAAGGGCAAAGGCAACCTGGGCACCACCAGTATGCAAAACCACATGGCAGCCAAGCACCCCAGTAGGTCGGCGGAACACGAGGATACCAAATCTGCGTCTGTGGGTCAAACCAATGCCATGTCACCTGGGCAATATCCTTCAGAATCTTCTGTTGAGGAAGCAGGCGCTCATACCTCCTGCCCACAAGTTGTGGTTGCTCACACACAACAAACATCAACCACATCCACTTCCTTGTCCCAGCGAAGCGTCCAATTGTCCGTGCCTGAGAGCTTGGAAAGTAAGCATAAATACCCAGCCACGCACCCACAGCCAAAAATACTAAACTTGCATATTGCCAAATTGGTAGCTGTGGAGATGTTGCCGTTTAGGCTTGTGGGAACACAGTCTTTCCGTCATCTCTTGGCTGTAGCTGCCCCACAATACAGTGTTCCCAGCCACCACTATTTTGCCTGGTGTGCCGTGTTAAATAATCTGAACGGTGCTCTCATCAATGCCGTAACCAGGAAGGTCCACCTAACAACAGATACGTGGACAAGTTGTTGTGGACAGGGACGATATATTTCTGTCACGGCACACTGGGTGAACAAGGTGGAGGGTGGGACAAAGTTGCAAACATCACACATCCTACCGACACCAAGAATAGCGGGCCCAACTTCTGTCAGGGTTTCCGCCTCTTTATATTCCACTTCCTCTCTCACCTCCTCCTGCTCCTCATCCTCTGCTGAATTACCTTACCCATCACTGCCAAGCTGGGACCTGTGCAGCAGCGCATCGGCAAAGCGGCAACACGCTCTGCTGAAGCTGATCTGGTTAGGTCAGGAATCACACACTGCAGCAAATATGTGGCAAGCTTTAAAACAACAGACTGATCAGTGGCCCTCCCCGCTGCACCTCCAACCCTGTCTGGTCGTCTGCGATAATGGGCGTAACCTGGTGCCGGCTTTAAAGGTTGGCCAGCTGGTACACGTGCCACGCATGGCTCATTTGCTGAACCTAATTGTTCAGAAATTTCTGAAAACTTACCGTGACTTGCCGCACCTACTTGAGAAGGTGCGCCGTATTAGCGCCCATTTCCTCCATTCCTCTACCGCTTTTACTGCTCTTACAGCACTGCAAAAGCACTTGAAATTGCCAATTAACCGACTCATTTGCGACCTGCCCATGCGGTAAAACTGAACCTATCAAATGTTGGCGAGGATTAGTGAACAGCAGAGGACAGTAGCTAAATACCAGCTTCAAGAACTGTCGAGTGGGTGTGGATCGCTGACATTTGTGAGATTCTTGAGAACTTTAAGTACTGCACCATCCTTGCGAGTGGTGATCAGGCTATTATCAGCATAACCATCCCGCTGCTGTGTCTCTTGAAACAATCACTGCATAATCTCAAAGAGGAAGCCTTGAGTGCCCAGCGTGTTGGTATGGAGCCAGATTTCGCAATGGGTGATACTACCCAGCCTAGCCAATATTTTGAGGCAACATTGGGTGATGAGGAGGATGAGGAGGGAGAGGACTTGTTTTTCTGTGCTACCGATGGGACTTGTAATTCTACAGAGGGGACACCCAATCCAAGCGTCATATCTGTCCAGCCTGGATGGACTGGAGAGGAGGAGGTGGAGGAGGAGGCGAGTCAGAGGGAGGAGATGATGGGTACTGTTTCTACTGTTAAGGACACAGAACATTTGCCTTTTTGCAGCTTGGAGCACATGGCAGAGTTCATGTGTAAGTGTCTGTGTCAAGACCCTCGCTTGATACACATTTTATCCAACAATAATAATAATAATTTTTATTTACATAGCGCCAACATATTCCGCAGCACTTTACAATTAAGCGGGGACATGTATATACAATAAATTCAATACAAGGTAAGACAGTTTAAACAGTTACATTAGGAGTGAGGTCCCTGCTCGCAAGCTTACATTCTGCAAGGAAATGGGTGGACACAATAGGTGAAAAGTGCTTGTTATGTCAGGTCTGGCAATTATAATAAGTAGGGATTTTCATATAAAGCTGCATGATCCGGTCATCAGCCAGTATGCTTAAGTGCAATAATCAAGTATTGAGTGCAGTTATCGTGTGCATGGAGGGAGTGCATACAGATGTATAGTAGGGTGCAGCTTCTGAAAAATATTTAGAAGGAGGGAACAGGGGAAAGTTAGTTTATTTAGTAGTTGAGGTGGTAGGCTTGTTTAAAGAGATGGGTTTTGTAATACTATTGTAGGAACTCAAGGATTCTGATAGCGTGGGGCAATGAACAAGCAGAGACGGGTTTCTTTAATGCAAATAATGTATTTGTGCAACAGCAATAACACCCAAAAACAATATACAGATAACCCGTAGTGACATACAATGAAATAAGTCCAGCGATATTAAGTCTTTGGAACCTATATAGCAAGTCTGCAATGTTCTTACGACGGAGTCCTCACACAAATGTGATCAAAAGGAAAGTCTAACAGACTGGTGACGTGGCCACAGGGAAGTCCAAGAACAAGTTCACAAGTTAATCCTAGATGAGGCGTAGATTCAGGGAAGTCCAGAAACAAGTTCACATTTAAGTAATATTCCAGTAAATAGTTCCAGCAGCCCTCACCGGAGGGAATGAACGAAGGGTTAAACAACAACACAGTTCAGAAACACAGTTCTTACCGGGTGGAGTGAGGCAAGGGTTAAATTCCAAAGTCAACAGGTTAATGATAACACAGTGAGTGTAGCTTACATAGGCAGAGAATGTCCAGAGCCATGGGCGTGAAGATTAACCTGGTAAATACACACGAGATCTGGGAGATAATAGTAGGACAAGGCAGCTTGACTGAAGGGAAGCAGAAACAGAATACTCCAGCAAGGAAGCCAGCACCTGAGCCGGGTTTTAAACAAACGAACAGGAAGTAGGGCATACAAAAACAGCAAACTCCATCTTAACAAAGGGCAAAATCATTCACAAGGTTACCTAGAAAACCCGGAATACTGACATTACTCCCCCCCTAAAGACGGCCTCCGGACGGTCCAGGACCAGGCTTGTCCGGGTATCTCTGATGAAACTGAGCGACCTTCAGGGGAGCATTGATGTTACTTACTGGTTCCCAAGAATCGTTTTCGGGAGAGTAACCTTGCCATCTGACTAGATACTGAAGCCGGTTCCTATGAAGTCTCGAATCAACAATATCCTGTACCATAAATTGCTCTTCACCATCAACCAACACTGGTGGAGGGGGAGATACGATACGTCCCTGAAACGTGTTAGGAGAGACCGGTTTTAATAAAGAAACATGAAATACTAGGTGTACCTTTAAAGTCCGTGGTAGCTTCAGCCGACAGGCAACAGAGCTCACAATCCCAGTGATCTTGAATGGACCGATGAATTTCTGTCCCAGTTTCTGCGAAGGAACACCCAATCTTAGATTCTTGGTAGACAACCAAACCGCGTCTCCTACCTTATACATAGGTGCCGGTTTCCGGATCCTATTGGCCGACTTCTTGTAACGCTCCTGTGCTACGGTCAGGGTGTCCTTCAAAACTTCCAGATTACGTTGCAACACCGCCACTCTATCTTCAACCGCCGGTACCGAAATAGCAACCGGAGACCTAGGCAAAATATTTGGATGATATCCCAGATTGGCAAAAAAAGGCGTTACCTTCGTAGAACTGCTCTGAGAGTTGTTGTATGAAAATTCCGCTAAGGGAAGTAGCTTCAGCCAATCGTCCTGCAAATGACTGACGTAACAGCGTAGATATTGCTCCAAGGTTTGATTTGTCCGTTCGGTCTGTCCGTTGGTCTGAGGATGGTATGCAGAAGACAGGCAAACATTAATGTGGAGCGCAGAACAAAATCCTTTCCAGAATCTAGAGGTAAATTGTATTCCCCGGTCAGAAATGATCTCATCTGGTACCCCATGCAGCCGGAAAACGTTCTGGATAACCAGATCCACTGTCTCTGTAGCTGAGGGAAGACCGGTACACGGAATGAAATGAGCAGCCTTCGTTAAACGATCTACTACCACCAAAATAGTATTTTTACCGCCAGAGGTGGGTAACTCCACAATAAAGTCCATCGAAATAGATCCCCAAGGGCGAGACGGTACAGGTAGCGGTTTAAGAAGACCAGTAGGTGACACGCGAGGAACTTTGTACCGGGCACAAACCTCACAAGAGCGGACATAGTCATTCACATCTTTCAAACAGGTAGGCCACCAAAAAAAACGACTTAAAAATTCCTGCGTCTTCTGTACCCCCCTATGACCAGCCAATACAGAGTCATGGACCAATTTGAGAATTCGAAGTCTCACAGCCTCTGGGACATAAATACATCGATCTCTAAGCTACACACCATTCCGAAGGACAAGATTCACTTTGTCAGGTGGAGCAGCAAGAAATACGTCACCGTCATAGGCCAGCTTGATCTCCTGCCACAAGTCCCGGTCCTGGAGCACTCCTACGAAATTGGCATCAGACAAGATGGTCTTAGACGGGGTCCCAGGCACGGAGTCCACCGTATGGATTCGGGATAATGCGTCAGCTTTCCCATTACGTGAACCTGGGCGGTACGAAATAATAAAATTAAACTGGTTCAAGAACAAACTCCACCTAGCTTGTCGAGGAGAAAGACACCTGGCAGACTTAAGGAATTCCAAATTACGATGATCCATGAGTACTACTACCTGTTGAGTTGCTCCCTGCAAATGGTGTCTCCATTCCTTAAAGGCAGAAATAATTGCCAAAAGTTCCTTATCTGCAATATCATAGTTCAGTTCAGCAGAAGATAATCTATGAGAAAAGAAGGCACACGGGTGCAGCAAACCTTTGTCTCAGGTACGTTGTGAGAGGATAGCTCCCAATGCACAGTCAGAAGCGTCCACCTCCACGATGAAAGGCAGTGCAGGATCCGGATGCATCAATAACGGAGCCGTGGTAAAACAAACCTTGAGGCGATCAAAGGCTCCCTGAGCTTGCGAAGACCATACAAACTTCTTCCCCTTCTTGGTGAGGAGAGTGATGGGACGGACAACTTCTGAGAAATTTCGGATGAAACGTCTATAAAACTTAGCGAAACCAATGAATCGTTGTACCTCTTTAATGTTTCCAGGTACCGGCCAGTCTAAGATTGCCTGGATCTTGCTAGACTCCATATTCAATCCCTGAGGAGAAATAATATAGCCTAAAAATTGGATTTCAGAGCAATGAAATTCACACTTTTCGAGTTTGATGTACAAATGATTATCTCTCAGACGTCTAAGCACGGTCTTAACATGTTCCCGATGTTCCTGTAAGGAATCAGAGAAGATCAAAATGTCATCCAGGTAAATTACCACATATTGGTCCAATAAATCCCTGAAAATATCATTGGCTAAATATTGAAAAGCAGCAGGAGCGTTACAGAGTCCGAATGGCATCACCAAATATTCATAATGTCCATACCGGCATCTAAAAGCTGTCTTCCATTCGTCTCCGGGACGTATACGAAGTAGATTATATGCCCCACGAAGATCTAATTTGGTAAATACTTTGGCCTGGCGAACTCTTTCCAACAATTCCGGAATTAGCGGCAACGGGTACCTGTTACGAATGGTTACCTTATTTAACTCCCGGTAGTCAATGCAGGGTCTTAGAGTCCCATCCTTCTTCTTTACAAAGAATATAGGAGCTCCCGCTGGTGAAGAAGATGGTCGGATAAACCCCTTGGCTAAATTCTCATCTATATATTCTCGTAATGATTTTAATTCCGGAGCCGCCAGCGGGTAAACATGGCCAAAAGGAATCGCTGCCCCAGGAAGCAATTCTATGGGGCAATCATACGGTCTATGTGGGGGAAGTTGATCTGCCTTCCTCTTGTCACAAACGTCCGAGAATTCCTGGTAAACCAGAGGGAGAGTGGGTACCTGTATTGCCTCTTCCAAATTCTGGGTGACTGGAACCGCTACCGTTGGACTGATGGTAGGACTACACTTCGGGAGGAAGGATATCTCCTTGGTTTCCCAATTGATGTTTGGATTTTGAGACCGTAACCAGGGAATTCCTAAAATTACAGGAAAATGAGGAGAAGATATTAACATGAATGAAAGTGTTTCTTGATGGTCTGGTTCCATCTTACACTCCAGAAGCACTGTCTCCCGATCTACTGGTCCAGAAACTAATGGGGAACCATCCACCGTTTCCATAGTGACTGGTGAAGCTCTTAGTTGCGTCTTTATACCATGTTCCCTGGCAAAAGAAGAATCCATGAAATTCCCACCTGCTCCAGAGTCTATCATGGCAGAACTTGATATCCACTGTCCCTCCCACTGAATCTGAATAGGAAGAGAACAATGTGAATATTTCTCCCCTTGGTCTTTAGGGGAAGTCGGCATCAATATAGGGGGAAAAACAGCATCTAGATGTAGACTGGTCTCCGAAACTTCAGACTCAGCGTCAGTGTTATCATAATCCCCTACTACCGCCAACACCTTGTTGGGTCGCCTGGGACATTTAGGACAATTGATAAGGAAATGGTCTGATTGGCCACAATAAAAACATAAGCGCTCACGGAGACGGTATTCGCGGCGTTCATTACTCTCACGTTTTTGTAGCGAGTCCACCTGCATAGGCACCTCCTCGGCCTCCCGCAAGTTTTTGCCTGTGATTTCCCTAGACGGAAGAGAGAAATTAGTGATGCGATTTACAGCTGCCCATTTTTCTTGTCTGCGTTCAGTTAGACGGATATCAATACGTACACAGTGTTGTAAAAACAACTCAAACTCCTGTGGAGACTCTGAACGAGCTAGCTCATCCTTGATTGCACTGGACAAACCCTTTCTAAAGATTGGCAATAAAGCATTGTTATCCCAGTTGGTGTCCACCACTAACCTTTTAAATTCAGTAACATATTCTATGACTGAACGTTTCCCCTGGCGTAAGGAAAGCAAGGCAGATTCAGCGGTAGCACGGCGGTTGGGATCGTCGAACATTTGTGCCATGGCTGTCAGAAAATCATCCAAATTATTTAGACGGATATCATGACTTTCAACCATAGGAATTGCCCAAGCCAGTGCCCGTGAGGTCAACAACACGATAATACATAGAACCTTAGATCTATCAGACCGGTAATAGGAGGCATGTACATCAAAGAATAATATACATTGGTTAACAAACCCACGGAATTGACTTCGGTCACCATTAAACCGGAATGGAGGCATTTTGGGCATACTAGTGGATGATGTAGGCTCAGTAGGTAAGGCCTCCCGGACTTCTAACTTAGTACGTAGATCTTGGAGAGCCTGACCAAACACCTGTGCGTTGTGGTCAACCTGAGATGCCATGTCTCTAATCTTATTGTGTAAAACCTCTATCTCCTGCTGCAAGGAGTTAATTATGGTGAACACCTTGTCTGCCCGTGTCTCCGTCACTGCCCCAGCAGAATCCTCTTTTTGGCTGGAGTATCCTGTAATACTATTGTAGGAACTCGAGGATTCTGATAGCGTGGGGCAATGAACAAGCAGAGACGGGTTTCTTTAATGCAAATAATGTATTTGTGCAACAGCAATAACACCCAAAAACAATATACAGATAACCCGTAGTGACATACAATGAAATAAGTCCAGCGATATTAAGTCTTTGGAACCTATATAGCAAGTCTGCAATGTTCTTACGACGGAGTCCTCACACAAATGTGATCAAAAGGAAAGTCTAACAGACTGGTGACGTGGCCACAGGGAAGTCCAAGAACAAGTTCACAAGTTAATCCTAGATGAGGCGTAGATTCAGGGAAGTCCAGAAACAAGTTCACATTTAAGTAATATTCCAGTAAATAGTTCCAGCAGCCCTCACCGGAGGGAGTAAACGAAGGGTTAAGCAACAACACAGTTCAGAAACACAGTTCTTACCGGGTGGAGTGAGGCAAGGGTTAAATTCCAAAGTCAACAGGTTAATGATAACACAGTGAGTGCAGCTTACATAGGCAGAGAATGTCCAGAGCCATGGGCGTGAAGATTAACCTGGTAAATACACACGAGATATGGGAGATAATAGTAGGACAAGGCAGCTTGACTGAAGGGAAGCAGAAGCAGAATACTCCAGCAAGGAAGCCAGCACCTGAGCCGGGTTTTAAACAAACGAACAGGAAGTAGGGCATACAAAAACAGCAAACTCCATCTTAACAAAGGGCAAAATCATTCACAAGGTTACCTAGAAAACCCGGAATACTGACAGGTTTTTAAAGCGCGTTTGAAGACGTGGGGGCTAGGCATCAGTCGTACCGTCTGGGTTAGAGAATTCCACAGAACTTGTGCAGCACGAGAGAAGTCTTGGAGATGCAGGCTCGAGGTTCGGATTATGGGGGATGTTAGCCTTAGGTCATTTGTAGAACAAAGGGCACGTGTATGGTGAAAGACAGAGATGAGAGAAGAGATATAAGGAGTTACAGAACTGTGGAGAGCTTTGTGGGTGAGAGTGATGAGTTTATATTGGGCCCTGTAGCGAATGGGCAACCAGTGTAATGACTGGCACAAGAAGGAGGCATCAGTGAAGCGGCTGGACAGAAAGACGACTCTGGCTGCCGCAATCAGGATGGATTGGAGAGGAGAAAGTTTGGTAAGAGGGAGACTGATCAGAAGAGAGTTGCAGTAGTCCAGACGAGAGTGAATAAGAGCGACAGTAAGAGTTTTAGAAGTTTCAAAGGTCAGATTCTGGAGATGTTTTTAAGGTGCAGGTGACAAGAGTGACCTATACTGGTTGGCCACCTTTCTCAATCCATGGTACAATGAGAAATTTCATTCTCTCCTTTTGGAGTCACCAAAGAGTATTACAACGGAATCGTTTAAGAGGGCCGTTGTAGATCAGTTGTTGAAAACATCACCCTCAGACAATGCTGGTGGTAGAGGTACCGGCTCTTTTCAACACCAAGGGATAATGAGGAGAGACATAAACACTAGCTCCAACAGAGGTGGGGGGAAAAAGTGCACAAATTGGGCAATTTTCAATAAACTAGCACAACAGCAAGGGCTATCTGTGCCTGTAATAATGCCAAGGAGGGATATGTTTCTGAACATGGTCAAGGGGCACTTAAGTGACCATACATGTGTCTTTTCTGATGCTTCAGTCCTCTTTAATTATTGGGTGTCTAAGCTGAACACTTGGCCAGACCTCTCATTATATGCCTTGGAGGTGCTGGCCTGCCCAGCTGCTAGTGTGGTGTCAGAGCGTGTTTTCAGTTCCGCTGGGGCAATCATCACTGATAGGCGCACAAGCCTCTCCGCAGAAAATGCTGACAGACTTACTCTAATTAAATTCAACAAGGACTGGATATCTCTACAGTTTGTAATCCCTCCAGGTGACAGCAAGCCAACCTAAATTCACCAAAAATGCAGATTTATGCTACTGCTGTTAAAGATCCCATAAAAACCCATTTCCTTCCTTCGTCAACCATGACTCAGCCCAGAGGGCTAATTTTTACAAACCCTAGGCATATTGTGCAGTGGACAAACCAGGACAACATTCCTACTCCAGCCTAACTACTATTTGTGATTGGTGGCCCTTGTGATGGTGGCTTCCAAAATAGTGGGTAAAATAGCCTGGTGCGTGCTTGGTAGCAGGCAGTAGGAAATATTTGGACTACTGCTTTGTGTAGGGCACTAAACACTTTTTTAAGTGGACTGATGTGGACAGAAGGCAGGCTGTCACCCCAAAAACAGCGGGGAAAATGGCCTGGTGCATGCTTGGTAGCAGGCAGTAGAAAATGTTTGGACTACTGCTTTGTGTAGCACACTAAACGCTTTTTTAAGTGGACTAATGTGGACCGAAGGCAGGCTGTCACCCCAAAACAGCGGGTAAAATAGCCTGGTGCGTGCTTTGTAACAGGCAGTGGGAAATGTTTGGACTTCTGCTTTGTGTAGAGCACTAAACGCTTTTTTATGTGGACTAATGTGGACAGAAGGCAGGCTGTCACCCCAAAACAGCGGGGAAAATGGCTTGGTGCAAACTTGGTAGCAGGCAGTAGGAAATGTTTGGACTACTGCTTTGTGTAGTGCACTAAGCGCTTTTTTAAGTGGACTAATGTGGACAGAAGGCAGGCTGTCACCCTAAAAACAGTGGGGAAAATGGGCTGGTGCATGCTTTGTAGCAGGAAATAAAAAATGTTTGGACTACTTCTTTGTGTAGGGCATTAAACGCCTTTTTAAGTGGACTAATGTGGACAGAAGGCAGGCTGTTACCCTAAAAATAGCGGGGAAAATGGGTTTGGGCGTGCTTGGTAGCAGGCAGTAGGAAATGTTTAGACTACTGCTTTGCGTTGGGCACTAACCACCTTTTTATGTGGACTAATGTAGACAGCAGAAGCCAGGCTCTGACCCCTAAAACAGCAGAGAAAATAGACCAGTGCTTTTAAAAAAAAAAGCTACTACTCTGTGTGCTGGAAAAATATTGCTTTGCCTCTGACAAGAGCTGTTTTAAGATGTACACTAGAAGAACACTTTAACCTCTCCCTACCTAATACACAAGCTCTCCCCTGTACTCTGACTTTGTTGTGAGTCTTCAGCTCTGAAAAGAGCTATTTTTTGGTAGTATTATGGAGCTAGTGAGCGGCTCCTTTAAACTCTGAACTAGTATATACTGCAGATAACCCTTAAAAGGGTTTTTGTTTTATCAAGAGGCCTAAACACTCTCCCTAGCAGCTCAGCGATCTCTCCCTATGCTTGTACAACACAGGCTCCACAAAATGCACAAAATGGTGACAACAGAGCTTAAATAGACCCTATGATGCTGGGGGGCCAGCCAATCACAGTAATGCCACAACCAAGATGTCTACGGCATTACTGTGATTGGTTAAGAAGCCCAGAATGTTTAGTGGCTGCAAAGGAGGCACCAAAACTGCAGGGTGGGACATCCGAATATAGCGAGGCGAATACACAAATACTCGCAATATAGGGAGTAAGACAAATACCATAATATCCGTGCGAATAGCGAATAGTAACAAATACACTCGTTCATCACTAACTATTATGTAACATCCACGCCAGGCTTTATTCTGGAGAATTCCAAATATCTCAGTTTAGTGCCCATACATTGTGCCCCCATAAAGTGTAGTGCCCCCATATATTGTAGCGCCCCCATACACTTTTCCTGGTCACACACACCCCGTCAATTGTTAACCCTAGAACGCATGACCATAAAAATGGGTATTTTCAAAAAAGAGTTGTTATACCGAAAATGCCTTTAACATAAAAATAAATGAACAACTGGAAATGACAAACAACTATATACCTGAGGAATACCTAGAGTTTCAAAATTCTAACTAAAGTAATCTTGCAGAAAATAGAAAACAATTAACAGGGCGGGCCTGCGAGGCCCCAGGTATGCGTTCTAGGGTTAAGTACTCTCTCCGCTACAATAATGCCAAACATGTGGCCGCTTACTGTGGTTTAGACACAGTGGGGCATTTGGATTTAGGAGCGCAGAATTCACAGGTTTTTTTTTTGAGGGGGTGGGAGCTTTTGCTTTTCCAGAGTCTTTGTTCTACCAGCAACATGGGACCCCCTATAGTTCCAGTGACAGATGACGGACCTGAGAGGTGGCTGGTTTTGTGTGGGATAAATTAGGGGTTTTATTGGTAACATTTTGGGATACATAATTTTCGATTGCTTCCAAAATAACACTGTATCGCCAGTCTATACTGAGCATTTACGTTGGGGTTTCTGTGTAAATCCCACAAAAATGCAATTCAGGTGAAACCCCCAAAGGAACCACCCACTATTTTGAGGCAGATGGAGACACTTTGGAGTCCGTTTGATGTCTGCTCTGGTGGTCTCCATCTTTTTAGGCACACACAGATCTGTGGTCGTCCACACTTGTGCACTAAAAAAAGCCTAAAATGATGGGACGCCGCCAGAACAGAGACCAGTCCAAAGGGACTCCATCAGCCTCATAAGTGAGTGGCTCCATCTGGGTTTTTTGTCTGAATTGCGGTTTTGGTGAATTTACACGGAAACCCCAATGTAAGCGCTTAGCGGAGAGTGCAGAGCCGAGCCTTATTCCTATTTTTTTGTAGATAGAATGAAGAAATAGACAGCAGTACAAGAATAGTCCTTATTTTTAATTTTGCGTCGTTCACCGTGCTGTATAATTGACAAGGCAAATTTATTCTTCATGTCGTTGCTATTACAGCGCTACCAGATTTATGTTGGTTTTTTTTCAGGTTTTGCTGCTATCACACAGTAAAAATGCTTTTTTTTTTAAGAAAAAGTAGTTATTTTTGTCGCCATATTCTGAGAGCTATAACGTTTTGATTTTTGGTGAACAGCGTTGTATGAGGGCTTATTTTTTGCCTGATGATTTGCAAATTTTTTGGTACCATTTTGGGGCACATAGTAATTTTTGATCGCTTTATTCAGGTTTTTCAAACACAGAATGAACAAAAACCAAAAAAATCAGTTATTGTTTTTATTTTTTATTTTTTGTCCTTTCACCGTGTGGTAAAAATGATAAGACCGATTGGTTCGTCAGGTCGGTACGATTACAGCGATACCAGATTTATATTTTTTTATGGTTTGCTATTTTTACACACTAAAAACAGCATTTTACAAAAAAGAATTTGATTTTGCATTGTCACATTCTGAGAGCTGTAAGTTTTTACATTTTTTGCCAAATGAGCCATATTAGGGATTATTTTTTGCAAGACGGTTTTGCGGTTTTATTTTTACATATTATTTTTACATATGTCTTTTTGATCGCTTTTTGTTCACTTTCTTATGAGTCAGTATAATGGAAAAGCATAATTTTCAGCATATTTATTTACTTTTTCTACGGCGTTCACCAAGCATAATAAATAACATGACCATTTTATAGAGCGGGTCATTCCGGACACAGCGATACCAATTATGTGTACTTTTTTTTGTTTATTTTTGTTTTATCACAAACGCTTTTGAGTTGCGAAATGGATTTTAGTGATTTGTGGGCACTTTTTTGTGTGTTTTTACATATTTTGTTACACTTTTTTTTTTTACTTTTCCACTATGTCCCACTGTGGGACATGTGTGATTTTCACTTTGATCACTGATCTCATATACTGCAGTACTCCTGTACTGCAGTGTATGAGACATGTCAGTGAGTCACTGACTCTGCCTTTGAGATCCAGCTTATTACTTAATCTCACAGGCCACCGTACCCTGAGATCATGACATGATCTCAGGGTACCATGGTAACTATTGGGACCTGCGATTCTCATCGCGGGAGTCCGATGGTTACTAAGGGGATTGCAAGACCCCCTTGTAAGAACTTAAATATCGCTGTCTCAATTGAAAGTGATATTTAAGGGGTTAATTGGCCCCAATCGACATCAAAACCAGCCAGGGCCGATACTGCAGGGTGTCACCTGTCATATACAGCTGACTTCCACAGGAATCGCCGCCACCGGACAGCGCTATTCACTTATGCCTCAGAGACACAATTTCACGCGCTGAGGCTTAAGTACCTTTTACTGACTGTTGTAAAAATGCATTAAGGCAGTCGTTAAAGGGGTTAAACAACCAAGGATGCGGTGCATATACTCAGCCTACCCAGAAACACGGCATGACATTTAATGACCAGCTGACTCCTCGGAAGAATCTTCAGATGCAACGTGTTATGAGATTATCTGGGTTACAAAACCCTCTGACAGGGAACATGTGGGCATTGGCTTAAGGCTTTTCTTCCTGAACAGTTCCGAAGATCAATACTAGACACCTTCAATATTCTTTTTGGATTTGGGTGAGATCATTCTTATTTTATATCTCATCAAGATGTGATTTGAGATTGTCATCTTGTGTTTACACTGTATTTAACATTGGTACTAGCAAAAACATTTTTAAGACTAATAATGTCCGGATGTTATATTTTTGCTAGCTAGTCCATTTGGGTCCTATATGTATGTTTGTCTTGGAGTAGCTATGATAAAACTTTTTTGGCTATACCCATAAAGGTTACTTTTTAATCACCCCACTTTCTGCTACAATATTGTGTATAGATTTGAGATTATATAGCTAATGCTACCTATTCTTCCATTTTTGAAAATTTGTTGTGAAATTAAAGAGAAAATTATATTTTTATGTATAGCTATTGTGACTTCTCAGGAAGTAAGGTATTCTAAATAAATTTCTTTTTTATTCAAATCACCTGTGAAGACCAGATATTTGCTATGAGAACAAATTTCCGCATTAGCATGTAATAATAAACTATCACTTATCCCTGTCCATCAGCTAAAACAAACTCAAATGGAACCTAATTAACTCTCTAGAAGCCATTCCAGATATATGAATCCATAATGCAAGGACGATAGACGATCCATCTACCTATCCAAATATCATTAAAAGGGCCTTTATTATAAATGATTAAAAAGTATAAAATAAATGACACACCAAGGGTTTTAGTGGGTAAGGGGGTATGAGGAAAACATCATGAGATAACTAAATACGTTTGAAACGCACACTGCCTTCTTAAGTCAATAACCATTTTATCATATCAATAAATTGTCGTACAGTTGGCCCCTTTTAACCCTGCTATTTACTTGCACCGTTCGGGTCAATATGACCTATTAAAGGCTGTTAATTTTGACATTTAGCTACTCTAAGCATATTATTTGAATACCAGCTGCATTATTTAACTGTATGTGAACATGGTTGGTCAAAAACAAATGAAGAATGAAAATCAAAACTTCAGTTTGCTTTATTTTCTTTAGAAAAAGGTTGTACAGGTTCCCTTTTTGCTTTATTCAGGCATTCTTACATTCTGCACAGAAATGACTCGTGTCTTACATAAACATTTACTAGAAAATATAATATTCTGCTTCATCACATGAAGATGGACAAATGCTGCATCCTCTACTTTTTAGGCTTCTTCCAGTGCTGGTGGAGACTATTTGTTCACTTTGTTGAGCATGCTGTTGGATACGGATTACTATGGCTGCTGCTCCTTCGCTTCGGGGTTTTACATTTCTTCCTAAAAAAGATGGCATAACAAGTCTCTTTCCTTGTTCTTCCACAAAGAGTCTTCGTTTATGCAGTTTGTTGGCGTTCCAATCGGGGTTTATTTCATGCCATAAAACAAATGCATTCTAGGCAAATACATCAAGAATGTTATAAAATAAAACCATAGTACACCGATTGGTTTTGCATCTTCTTGTGTACGTAGCTATCAGTTGATGTAGTGTATGACTGCCCCTTTGGTGGAATTATAATCTAATATCATCAGCAGCTTTTTGTCATCTTGACTATTTACGGCATTGTGATGGTGCTTCGTGCTCATCAGAATAACCTGTTGTTTTTTTTGTGGAATGTATGAAACCACTGTCGTATCTCCAGTAAAGTAAAATATTGAATTATGAACATCTCTTTTTGCTTTTTCTTTGAGTGCCCAGAATTGTTTTCGTGTTAGCAACAGCTGCCCCAGTTGGTGCGATGTAAAAGAGTTGTCACATTTTGTCCTCTTAGTCCATACGTCAAATCTGAAACGACTCACATACCCTGATTCTTTTCAGCTTTTTCTTCAGGCATTTTTCCTGAAATACCTTAGCATTTAGAGCGTATCAACTGCTGCTGTCACAAAGTGTCCATATCTTGATGCCGTACTTTGCTGGCTTACTCGGTATATATTGTATGAATGGGCACCTACCTCGAAATGCCACAAGTTGTTCATCTACAGTGACATTTTCACCATTATTGTATAATTTTGGAAGAATCTCTCTCCACTTGTTCCAAACTTCTCTAATAGCAGCTAGTTATTAGAGAAGTATCTGATCTTAGTAGAGGACAATTTTTCTGCCTGGGCAGAAGGCTGCTGTTACGGATCCGGGTGGTGGAACCTCTGTGCTGCGGTGCAAGGAGGGACAAGAGGGGCGTAACTAGGTATCAACTCAGACCGACCAAGGTCGTACGGTGGCTCAATCGACTCCGTGACCAGGGAGGAACCAAGCAGAGGGACCAGGTGCTACTCTGGGGACCGACCTTGTATGAGAGCAGGTGACTCCCACGGGTCAGAAGGCAGGGACTGACCGGTATAGCAGATGAGCACGGCAGGCAGGCTGATGGGTGATCCGGGCAGATGGACTTTCAGGCAAGGCAGGTAACAGACAGGAGCCTCCAGGTAGGCTGGCTGGTAGGCACGGCAGGTAACAGGCAGGTGCTTCTAGGTAAGCTGGCTGGCAGGCACGGTAGGAAACAGGCAGTAGCCTCCAGGTAGGCTGGCTGGCAGGCACGGCACATAACAGACAGGAGCCTCCAGGTAGGCTGGCTTGCAGGCACGGCAGGTAACAGGCAGGTGCTTCCTGGTAAGCAGGTGGGCAGAGCCCATAGACAGACTGGCGGACTGGCAGTAGGCAGACTGTCGGCCTGGAGACTAGACAAGCAGACGGACTGGACAAGTTGTCCGGATGGCGGACTGGACTTGTAGTCTGGCTGGCGGGCTGGACTTGTAGTCTGGCTGGAGGGCTGGACTTGCAGTCTGGCTGGCGGGCTGGACTTGTAGTCTGGCTGGCAGGCTGGACTGGTAGTCAGGCTAGCAGCGGGACCTGAGGGCTGAAGCAGAGTATCACACACAAAGCTACAACCTTGCACGGGCACCTCCATATTGGAGGATGTGCCTTTTATAGGGGAAGTCCTCCGGCCATTGGCCGGGGATTTTTTAGGACGGTGCACGTGGCCCCTTTAAGAGGGCAAGAGCGCGCGCATGCGCGCCCTAAGCACAGGGCCAGGGAAGCTGCGTGCACCAGCAACAGCTGCAGGGAGGCCAGAAGATGCCGGAGCAGGACCGCGGCGGTAAGGGGGACGGCATCTCTGCCGGGCAGGAGGCAGAGACGCCGATGCTACTGTACCCCCCCTTTATGCCCCCTCTTTTTCAGGCCAGCAAGAAATTTTTTAAGGAGAAGCGGGGCGTGGATGTTCTCCCTGGGTTCCCAAGTTCTCTCCTCTGGGCCAAACCCCTTCCAATCCACCAGAAAAAAGGTTTTTCCTCTTACCCTCTTGGTGGCCAGAATGTTCTCTACCTCATAGACGTCCTCAGCGGAGACCGGAGCTGGGGAGGTACCTGGATTGTCGGAAAAAGAATTAAGCACAACTGGTTTGAGGAGAGATACGTGGAAGGAGTTGGGGATCCGTAAGGTGGCCGGGAGTTTTAACTTGTAGGCTACTGGGTTGATTTGCTTGAGGACTTCAAATGGACAGATGAACCATGGGCCCAACATATAAGAGGGTATTTTGAGATGAACATGTTTGGAGGAGAGCCAAACCTTGTCTCCCGTAACGAACTGAGGTGAATCCAGATGTCTCTTATCAGCATGCTTCTTCATCCGCTCGGAGGATTGAAGAAGTACAGATCTAGTGTCCTACCAAATAGTGGAAAATTCGCTGACCAGAGACTCCGCGGCAGCGTTGTCCACTGAAGCGGAAACGGGAAATGGAATCTGGGGATGTTGACCGTAGACCACAAAGAACGGGGACTTGGAAGAAGATTCGCTGTCATGGTTGTTGTAGGAGAACTCGGCCCAAGGTAGGAGCTCCACCCAATTGGTATGGTGACGAAGTGCCAGAGGTAGCTGATAAGGATCTGGTTGATACGCTCCACTTGGCCATTGAACTGCGGATAGTAAGCGGAGGAGAAATCCAGGGTGACATCCAGCAGCTTACACGTAGCTCTCCAGAAGAGCGAAGTGAACTGGACCCCTCGATCAGACACAATGTGGAGGGGTAGGCCGTGGAGACGAAAGATATGATGGATGAAGTCCTTAGCCAGCACAGAAGCAGATGGGAGACCAGGCAGAGGAATGAAGTGGGCCATTTTAGAGCAGCGGTCAGCGGCCACCCAAATGATCGTACAACCGGCAGAAACAGGGAGATCCGTAATAAAGTCCATAGTCATGTGTTGCCACAGGGCAGCAGGTACGGGAAGAGGCAGGAGACGGCCGGCAGGAAGATGTCTGGGAACCTTGTTGCGGGCACAGGACGAACTGGCTGTGACGAGGTCTACCACATCCTGGCGCAGAGTAGGCCACCAGTAATGCCGGGTAATGAGCAGGAAGGTCTTCTTGTGGCCAGCATGGCTGGCTAGTTTAGATAAATATCGGGGAAGTCCTCCGGCCATTGGCCGGGGATTTTTCAGGACGGTGCGTGCGGCCCCTTTAAGAGGACGGGAGCGCGCGCATGCGTGCCCTTAGCACAGGGCCAGGGAAGCTGCGTGCACCAGCAGCAGCTGCAGGGAGGCCAGAAGAAGTCGGAGCAGGACCGCGGTGGTAAGGGGGACGGTGTCATGAACTGTTACAAACACTAAGGAAAGATAGGAAAACTGTCCCTACAATAGGACTAAGCTGATTCCCTACGATGCAGCGGGTGACCTGATCCTTGTGAACAGACCCGCCTAAGTCCTCGGCTAGTCTGAACGCAGACCTATAGATATAAGGGAGGGGTCCCTACAAGAACTAAGGACTGGGATATAGTTGGACACCTCCTAGCAGAAATTGTAGCAGAGCAAAGACAAACAAACAAACAGAAGTACTAGTGGTCAAAAGACCAAGCAAACTACATAGAAAGGTACAAGGCACCTGGCTAGCTTAAGAGTAAATGTAACACTGCAGTCCTGCAAGGCAAGGAGGGCGGAGCAGGATTAAATAGGCAAAAAGTCATCTGACCAGCAAAATAGAAAAAACTAACAGGAGGGTTCTAACAGTACCCCTCTTCTATGAGGATCCTCCGGATCCTCCAGGCCCAGGTCTATCAGGAAACCTCCTGTGAAACGCTCCGACAAGTCAAGAAGCAGAGACATCATCCGCCCTTACCCAGGAGTTATCCTCGGGACCGAAACCTTTCCAAGCGATGAGATACTGCAATCTCCCTCTATGCCATCTAGAATTAAGAATGCAAGAAATTTCATATTCACCGACTTCCTCCACTGGAGGAACTGTGACAGTGGCATCCCTATCAGAAACATCAGCTTTTTTCAATAAGGAAACATGAAACACCGGATTAATCTTCCAGGAGGTAGGAACCTCCAACCTAACAGCAGATTGGTTAACTACCTGAAGCACCTTAAACATACCCAAAAACTTCGGGCCCAATTTCTTAGAAGGAATCCTCAACCGCAGATTCCTAGAGGACAACCAAACCATGTCACCAACACTAAACAAAACCTCTTGACGTTTCCTGTCAAAGTACCTCTTGGATTTTTTGTTAGCCTCTTGAAGGTTACAACGTACATCAGTCCAAACTCTCTCCAAATCACCGGAAAAATTCTCCTCCTCCGGCACAGCTGATGCCAATTTGGAGACTGACCCAAACGACGGATGTCTCCCAGTACAACAAAAAAAAGGAGAACACCCAGCAGAAGAGGATGTATGGTTGTTAAGAGCAAATTCAGCCAGTGGCAGAAACTCAGACCACCCCTCTTGATTGTCAGCCACAAAACAACGCAAAGACTGTTCAACATCCTGGTTCTTTCTTTCTGTCTGTCCATTAGACTCAGGATGATAACTAGAGATGAGCGTTGTTCTACTCGAACTGTTCGCCAATCTCAAATTCGAGCTGTTTTGGGCGGTGTTCGATCCGGTCGGCGAACACGAACAATTTGAGAAAAATTCGGCTGTTCGAGGTTATGTTCGATAACTGTTCGTGCACCAAAATCATAACTGGATTTTTTCTCAGTAATGATGAAAATTAATGTTAATACGCAGTTTGAGTGTACAGCGGGGCGGGGGGAGGGGCAGGGGATGGATCTCTGCAGGAACAATGAAGATCTCCATTTTTTTTTCTCTTTCCCGCATTTGCAGTGGGGAGGTGCAATCTGTCAGCCTATCAGCAGCGCACACACGGAGCGAAGTGCTTTTTTTCACACAAGCAAGGGCATGTGTGATTGGCAGTGTATGTCACATGTCCTTGCCCTATAAGACCAAGCCATTTTCCCCGTCGCCACCATTTTCTCACTGCTGCAGCTGCGTGTTAGACGGCACCGCTGTTGCTGTGTGTGCTATACCTTGTTAATTTCAAGCCAATTTTCTCTGAAATCTACAGATAGCTTGGGAGTAGGGAATAGTTGTGATTGCAGTCCTTTTAAGGACTAGGTTACAGCATTTCCTACGACTTTTATCAGGGAGGTCTGTGCTCTTAAATAGATAGGTTGTGGGAGTAAAGACTAATTGTAATTGGAGTCTTTTTCAGGACTAGGTTACATGAGTTCCTATCAGTTTTTGCCAGGCAGGTCTGTGCCAGTGCTGTGCAAGTTTTTTTCACAGCATTTGGCTGAATCTAGCAAAGCTAATCCTTTTTGGCCTATTGCAGAGTGTGTTAGTCAGTGGAGTAGCCTATCTGTGTTGCAAGATATAACACCTGTGTATAGAATACCAATTTTTTTACTGCACCTAGTGAAGTAAAATCTTTTGGGCATAGCATCATTCTATTAGTCCATCTATACTGACCTCCATCAGGTTGCAAACTGAATATAATTTTTTTCTGCATCTAGCTCTGAAAAAATATTTGGGCTTCTAGCGGTGTGTGGGACTTGGTCTATTAGTCCATCTATACTGACCTCCATCAGGTTGCAAATTAAAAATAATTTTTTTCTGCATCTAGCTCTGAAAAAATATTTGGGCTTCTAGCGGTGTGTGGGACTTGGTCTATTAGTCCATCTATACTGACCTCCATCAGGTTGCAAATTAAAAATAATTTTTTTCTGCATCTAGCTCTGAAAAAATATTTGGGCTTCTAGCAGTGTGTGGGACTTGGTCTATTAGTCCATCTATACTGACCTACATCAGGTTGCAAATTAAAAATAATTTTTTTCTGCATCTAGCTCTGAAAAAATATTTGGGCTTCTAGCGGTGTGTGGGACTTGGTCTATTAGTCCATCTATACTGACCTCCATCAGGTTGCAAATTAAAAATAATTTTTTTCTGCATCTAGCTCTGAAAAAATATTTGGGCTTCTAGCAGTGTGTGGGACTTGGTCTATTAGTCCATCTATACTGACCTCCATCAGGTTGCAAATTAAAAATAATTTTTTTCTGCATCTAGCTCTGAAAAAATATTTGGGCTTCTAGCGGTGTGTGGGACTTGGTCTATTAGTCCATCTATACTGACCTCCATCAGGTTGCAAATTAAAAATAATTTTTTTCTTCATTTATCTCTGAAAAAATATTTGGGCTTCTAGCAGCGTGTGGGACTTGTTCTATTAGTCCATCTATACTGACCTCCATCAGGTTGCAAATTAAAAATAATTTTTTTCTGCATCTAGCTCTGAAAAAATATTTGGGCTTCTAGCAGTGTGTGGGACTTGGTCTATTAGTCCATCTATACTGACCTCCATCAGGTTGCAAATTAAAAATAATTTTTTTCTGCATCTAGCTCTTAAAAAATATTTGGGCTTCTAGCAGTGTGTGGGACTTGGTCTATTAGTCCATCTATACTGACCTCCATCAGGTTGCAAATTGAATAAAAAAATTTTCTGCATCTAGCTCTGAAAAAATATTTGGGCTTCTAGCGGTGTGTGGGACTTGGTCTATTAGTCCATCTATACTGACCTCCATCAGGTTGCAAATTAAAAATAATTTTTTTCTTCATTTAGCTCTGAAAAAATATTTGGGCTTCTAGCAGTGTGTGGGACTTGTTCTATTAGTCCTTCTATACTGACCTCCAGCAGGTTGCAAATTGAATATAATTTTTTTCTGCATCTAGCTCTGAAAAAATATTTGGGCTTCTAGCGGTGTGTGGGACTTGGTCTATTAGTCCATCTATACTGACCTCCATCAGGTTGCAAATTAAAAATAATTTTTTTCTGCATCTAGCTCTGAAAAAATATTTGGGCTTCTAGCGGTGTGTGGGACTTGGTCTATTAGTCCATCTATACTGACCTCCATCAGGTTGCAAATTAAAAATAATTTTTTTCTGCATCTAACCCAGCCAATAGTTTTGGCCTAATACCACAGTTTGGCCACTCAGCTCTGCTCGGTTACCATCCATTGTTTTTTTGTGCAAACAACTCCAGAGTTGTGAATTAGTTAACCACCAAAATGAGTGGAAAAAGGCCTGCTGCTGGTGGAAAGGGGAATAGGCGTGTTGGGAAGGGGAAAAAAGGTTGTGTCCGTGGGGTAGGTGCAGAAGAAAGACCATCTTCCAGCCAAACTAAAATGTCTACTTCTTTTAGCGGACAATGTGATAAGATCCCTTTCTTACGGCCACGCCAATCGCTACAAATTCCAGATGAGGCACAAAAACAGCAGGTGCTTCAACGGATATCAAGTGCTCCTTTAAGTGGGCTCTCCTCCACATCAACTTCAACATCACAAATACTCCAGTCCTCAAAGGTGTCACCCAAATCGCACTTGCTTCCTCACAGCTCCCAAATCTCCAGCTGCCCGTCTGAGTATGAGGTAGAACAGATGGTTGAGTCTGCAGAGCTGTTTACTCATACTATAGCCTGGGAATCAGAGGTCGACTCCAGCGCTTCTGTGAATCCAGACGAGGAAATGATCTCCACTGATGCCCAGAATCTTTATGAGTCGGATCCAGGACCAGACGCAGAAGGTTCTGACCATAATGTAGACCCTCATTCCCAAACTGTAACTCCTGTTGGTGGAGACAATGAGGAAGACGATGATAAGACTCAAATACCTGATTGGAGCGACAACTTTAGTTTTTTGTCAGGGCAGGAACAGGTTGGCTCTGAGGACGACGGGTGTGATAACGCACAGGGTGATGATGATGAGGTCGGAGATCCCACTTACTGTCAACCCACAGTCAGCCAAGAGATGAGGTCAGCAGAGGAGGTGGAGGAAGATGCTAGTGACGACGAGGTCAGGTTGCGCCTTCCTGGACAGAGACGTAGTACTGGAAGCACGTCAACAACTGCATCCTCAAACACAACTCTGCCTCTCACCACAAGTCGTGGTGGCTCTTCAGGTCGCATGGGTGCTAAGCCTTGCATAGCCTGGGCATTTTTTCAGATCGATAAAGATGACCCAACTCGTGTTATCTGTAACATTTGTCAGCAAAAGCTAAGTAGAGGCCAAAAAATACATAGTTTGAGTACTTCATGCATGAACCGGCACATGGACATGAAGCATAAGTTGCAGTGGGAAGCTCAGTGTGCTACAATGCGGTCTAGCCGGCCGGGCCAACCACCATCTGCCATATCTTGTGCATCCGCGGCCTCTTCATCCTCTGTGACTGGGGGGACAGCAGTCACACCTGTTTTGGGGCGCAGACCTGCCACCTCTTTACCCGCAACAGCCAGCGTGATTGGCAGGTCATCATTTTCTTTGGAGGTGGTAACACCAGCTGGTCTTGAGCGCTGTCCGACATCGATAGCACCACCTTTGGATCAAGGCAACCTAACATGTCCGCCTGCATCTTCCTCACAGACCGGCAGTTTGCCGGGGACACCCTTATCAACCCCGTCTAAGCACAATAGCCAGCCCTCGGTCCCTCAGATGTGGACAAGTAAAAGACCATTTCCTCCTAGCCATGAGAAAGCTAAGAGGTTGAATTTCACCATCTGCAAGCTCTTGGCTACAGAAATGCTGCCTTTCCGCCTGGTGGACACAGAGGATTTTCGAGACCTTATGTCCGTCGCAGTGCCCCAGTACCAGATGCCCAGTCGGCACTACTTCTCAAAGAAAGGTGTGCCTGCGCTCCACCAGCATGTCGCACACAACATCACCGCTTCTTTGAGAAACTCTGTGTGTGACAGGGTGCATTTCACCACAGACACTTGGACGAGTAGGCATGGACAGGGGCGTTACATGTCGCTGACTGGGCACTGGGTAACTATGGTGACAGCAGGACAAGGGGCTGCTGTCCAAGTCTTGCCGTCCCCACGAGTTGTGCGTCAATCCTCTTTATGTCATTTTTCCACCACTGCTTCTGCCTCCTCAACCTCCTCTCGGTCTTCCACCTGCACCCAAAGCCTGTCTGGTCATGCCACAAGCTTTCTAACTGCGCAGAAGGGATCCTGCACACCTCCTTACTATGCTGGCAGTAGGGCTCAACGTCATCAGGCGGTTTTTACATTGAAATGTCTGGGAAATGTGAGTCACACAGCTGAGGAGTTGTGGTCAGCTCTGGAGAACCAATTTCATGAATGGTTGTCTCCACTGGACCTGAAACCAGGGAAGGCCGTGTGCGACAATGCTGCAAACCTGGGTGCGGCCCTTCGCCGGGGCAATGTCACACACGTGCCTTGTATGGCTCACGTGTTGAACCTGGTTGTCCAGCAATTTTTAGCCCACTATCCCAGACTAGATGGCCTTCTGCAGAGGGCACGGTCGCTGTGTGCTCACTTCCGCCGTTCGCATCCCGCAGCTCAGCGACTTACATCTCTACAGAAGTCGTTGGGCCTGCCACTTCACCGGCTAAAATGTGATGTGCCTACCCGGTGGAATTCAACTCTGCACATGTTGCAGCGACTGTGGCAGCACCGACAAGCCCTGGTGCAATACGTTCTGACTTATAGCCTGGGCCAACGAGATTCAGAGGTGGGGCAAATCACGCTGGAGGAGTGGTCTCAGATCAGGGACCTATGCACCCTTCTGCACAGTTTTGAAATGGCGACGAAGATGTTTAGTGCTGACGATGCCATTATCAGCATGACTATTCCGGTGATTTACATGCTGGAGCACATGTTAAACAGAATTCGGAGTCAGGTGGTGGCACAAGAGGAGGTGGAGGAAGTAGAGGAGGAGGAGTTGTATGCGGAAGGGCTAACATCTGCAAGGTCCAGACGGTCGGCAGCACCAAGGCGGCAGGCATGTGAGGGTGGGGGAGATGGTTTTACCAGGGCGCATGGTAGCAGCCAAACTAGTGAGGAAGGTGCAGGAGCCCAGGAAGAAGTGGAGGACGAACTGATGGAAGACTCATCAGATGAGGGAGACCTTGATCACATTTCTGTTGTGCGAGGTTGGGGGGAGAGGACAGAGGAAGGAAGCATGATTGTTACCTCGCCACCAACACAACAGGGACTTGGTGCTCCTGGATGCGCAACACACATGAGTGCCTTCTTGCTGCACTACCTGCAACATGACCCTCGAATTGTGAGAATTAGAAATAATCCTGACTACTGGGTTGCCACACTGTTAGATCCCCGGTACAAAAGTAAATTTGCAGAAATTATTCCTGCCATAGAAAGGGATGCACGCATGCAGGAGTATCAGCAGAGACTGTTGCAGAATCTTACATGTGCTTTTCCACAAAATACCAGTGGTGCACGTAGTGAATCTCACAGTTCCAACTTGCCAACCGTGGGACCGTCAAGTGTTCAGCACTCAAACCGTGACAGAACCACAGTATCTGCTGGTAACATCAATTTTGCGGAATCATTTCACCACTTTTTTAGCCCATCCTTTGCAAGGCCACAGGAGACAAGAAGTCTGACACATAGTCAACGCCTAGAGACGATGGTACAGGAGTATCTCCAAGTAAACATTGAAGCCACGACTGTGTCACTGGACCCTTGCTCTTTTTGGGCTTCCAATCTGGATAAATGGCCGGAGCTAGCCACTTACGCCTTGGAGATCT
Source organism: Phyllobates terribilis (assembly GCF_046119375.1). NCBI lineage: Eukaryota > Metazoa > Chordata > Amphibia > Anura > Dendrobatidae > Phyllobates > Phyllobates terribilis. Next base: position 13,893,876 of record NW_027362769.1, on the reverse strand, counting down.
TGTCATGCCCCGCAGCCAGCGTTCTGTCTGAACGTGTGTTCAGCGCTGCTGGTGGTGTGCTGACAGATAAGCGCACGCGGCTCTCCACTGATAATGTAGACAGACTCACGTTCATAAAGATGAACAAATCATGGATCCGAAACGACTTTTCTACCCCTGTGTCATCCTGGGGAGAGTAAAAGCTTGATGATTGGTTAAAATCACCCTACCAACCGTTTTAAGCTTTCAAATTACTAATCATGTTTATCTGTATCTTGACTGGAAAATAATTTGGGCTTTGTAGCAGTGTGCAGCACTGATCCTATTAGGCCATCTATACTAAAGCTTCACCAGATTTAAAATTAAAAATAATTTTTAGCTGCATCTAGCCCGGAAAATAATTTTGGGGCTCCGAGATGCGCAAGGCACATAAGTGCCTTCTTGCTGCACTACCTGCAGCATGACCCTCATATTGTCAGAATTCGAAGTAATCATGACTACTGGGTTGCCACACTCTTAGATCCCCCAAACTTTTCGATCAACCTTTTCATTTTAATAAAGACCAAAAAAATGGTCATTTTTGAAATTATAAGCATTAGCAGGTTGTTAGAAACTGAAATCAAACAGTTTTCAACTCAAAACTTTATTCTAGGTGATGTTACATTTTCACATAGGACCCCTTGTTCGAAAGGAGCTTCTGAACTCTCTCGTCCATTGAATTTGTCAGGTTTTGGATGGTTTCTGCTTCAATTGTTTTGCATGAGGACAGAATACCCTCCCAGAGCTGTTGCTTAGATGTGAACTGCCTCCCGCCATCATAGACACTCCTTTTAATGATGCTCCAAAGGTTCTGAATGGGGTAGAGGTCAGGGGAGCATGGGGGTCACACCATAAGTTTGTCCCCTTTTATGCCCATATCAGCCAGAGATGCAGATGTTTCATGTGCAGCATGAGATGGTGCATTATCATGCAGAAAAATGATCTTGCTGTGAAATACACGGTTCTTCTTCTTGAACCATGGCAGGAAGTGCTGTTTGAGAAAATCCACATACATTATGGAGTTCATCTTTAGCGCCTTCAGGGATCCTAAAGGGGCCGACAATCTCTCTCCCCATGATTCCAGCCCAAAACATTACTCCACCTCCTCCTTGTTGGCGCTGTAGCCGTGTTTGTGTGGGGTGTCCATCAACCAGCCATCCTCCACTCCATCCATCTGGACCATCGAGCGCTGCACGGCACTCATCCGTGAACAAAACAGTTTTGAAATCAGTCTTCATGTAATGTTTGGCCCACTGGAGCCGTTTCTGCTTGTGTGAAGTGGATAGAGGAGGTCGACAGGATGGCGCATGCACAGCTGCAAACCTCTGAAGGACCCTGCATCTTGTTGTTCGGGGGACGTTGGAGGCACAAGCAGCTTCAAAAACTTGTCTGCTGCTATGACAAGGCTTTTTTGCCGCTGCTCTTTCAACCTGACGTAATTGCCTGTAGGAAAGAGTCCTCAATTTGCCCTTATCAGCATGCACACGTGTGTACTGTGAATCAGCTACATACTTCTTGATTGCCAAGACACTTCATCCTGATCATCGCACAATGTTGATTGTAGTCATGCCTTGACCTAAACACTCCACAATTTGTTGCTTCTCAGCAGCCGACACATCCTTTTTCTTTCCCATTTTGGCAGAAAATGTAGGCTGCTTAATAATGTGAGAGAGCCTTCTTAAGTAGTCTTGCCTTTCATTGGACACACCTGCCAAACTAATTAGCACAGGTGTCTGCAATTGCTTACAGTGATATAAAGAGCCCTGACACACATCACCATCAATGAGTTTAACTGACAAACAAACAAATTCTTCCCTTATCACTCCTAAACACTTTTTATATAATAATTTGGAACGCAGTGTACATGTGCTTTTCCACAAAACACCAGTGGTTCACGTAGTGAATCTTACAGTTCTAACTTGCCAACCGTGGTCTGTATGGAGTTGTTCAATAAAGGGCCCAAAATTAAGATAACATAGATGGGAGAGGTCTCTATGAATAAGAATTCCTAAGTATTTGATACCCTGTGAGGGCCAGGCAAAGGGAAAGTTGGACTGGATGGAATCCTATATGGATTTGGGGAGGGAGACATCGAGGGCCTCAGACTTCGCTGCATTGATTTTAAAATTTTACCATGTAACAAAGTGATCTATTTCAGCCATAACAGCATGGATGGATATATGTGATTGAGTGATATATACTAGGACATCATCAGCAAATAGAGAGCACTTGTACTCGGTGCCTCCCACCTCAATCCACCTAATATTGGGGTTATGGCGAATTGATGAGAGCAGGTGCTCCGTCACTAGGATGTATAAGAGAGGGGACAGAGGACATCACTGCCTTGTCCCATTGGTGATTGTGAAAGGTGATGAAAATGTTCTGACGCACCCCATGGGCCTTGGGACACCCGGAGCCGGACCCTTTTTGGTGGATGCTGGTGGTTGTAGTCTTCGTGGCGGCGACCCAGTTCCGTGGCTCAGGGCGGTCAAACCAGTGGCGGAACTATTTATGTGGTTTTGATGTTTAAATGTCCGACTACGCCACCCGTGGATTGCGGTCAGAGTGAACCGCCGCTACAGGGCAGACCACTGAGGCTGGTGTTGTGGGTGCAGCAGAGCGTAGCATAACTCCCCACGGGAGGAGTATAGCCTCAGGGCAGTGTATGCGGAGGATGGGGGTGATGGTGCAGGGCAGCAGCAGTAACGACACGGAGTCAGTGATGCAGTTCAGGGCCTTTACTCACAGTTCTTATTATCCAGACCACGTCTGCAGGTAACGGCTGCCCACGTCGTAGTGTGCTCACTAGGTGAGGGGCTCAGACAACTCCCAGATAACTTTGGAGCACTTCACAGGACCCCCTTTGTGTGTCCTTTGTCTGGCCTTTCTTACCAACACTTCTGTCCGGCTGCCTCGGGCCTCCTCTTGGTAAACTTGGCGCCAGTTTCCCTGACCCTATGTGGTGCCTTCCTAGCGGGTGTAGCGAGGGGCTGCGCCACATAAAATGTCAGAGCCTCCGGTTTCTAGCTGAGGGTCGTTTCCTGCCTCCACTAGTTCGGGGACCGGTCTCCCCCTTTGGCCTGACCCCTCCACGCAGGTGGATTCGGGCGTGCGGTGGCGACTCGCCCGTCCGCACCCCTGGGATCCCTTCATTCCTCGTTCCTGGAGCCTTCTCCGCTCCTCTTCCTTCCTTCTCCCTCTTCCAGGCCTGGGCCTCTGTTACTAGGCCCGCCTCCGGAGCAGAGCTCATGCAGAGCCCCTGCTCCCTGCCACTTCTGCTCAGAGTTCTCTGCACTGAACTAAGATGGTGCCCACCTTTTATACTCCCTTCTCAATGCACCCAGGAACTGCTTCCTCCCTGCTCCTGCACTACAGGGTTCCCCTTCCTCAGTGTTCCCTCCCCCCACTCCAGCCAGGGACAGGGACTGTCGTGCCCATCTCAGGGGCATATTGGTCGCCCTGCCCCACGGCAATGTGGTGTAATGCATGCAGGTGTCGGGTCCTGATCCACACTCCATCCTTACCTGAGAGTGAGATATCACACCTCTGGGTGAGGTGCAATACGTCTTTAGCAACCGAGCCCTCAGGGTGCTACAGTTCCATTTATCTTCAGCCTAGGTGACGTATTGCGATACAGGGCCGTGATTTTGGCTATAAAAGGGTCCCCTAGACCCCTACCCCAAGCTTTTTAAGAGAATCATATATGGCGTGCCAGGAGACTCTATGGAATGCTTTCTCAGCATCCAACGAGAGTATCTAATTACAAATTTTTAACTGCATCTAGCCCAGGAAATACTTTGTGCCTAGTAGCAGTGTCTGCTAGTAAGCGGATTATCCCGGCTGTTAAGCAAGCTGCACCACCTGTAGTTTAGACACTTAATTTTTTCAAAGGAAATGCTTCGGGACCATGGGATACTTAGTGAAGAGCATCAGGAGGCACCCCAAGGCATAGGGGCTGGGACTGGCAGTAGGATGCCTTGCGGTGGACAGCCGAGCTCGATCCTTATAAAAGCTTTTTAACTGCAGCAGCTTTAGTGAACGCTACTGGAGCTGGAATTATCGCGGCTGCTAGCATGAGACTTGCCCTCCAATAGATCCTTGTAAATGGATTTAAAGTGTATTCATTCAAATTAGAGAGACAATTTAAATTAAAAAGCTTAGAGCTGCCTCCACCACAAGGGGGCTCGCTCGACCCACCAGCGGACAGGCACCAGTATTGGGAGAGGGGGGCTGGCCGTCAGGGTTCACCGCGGCTCTGGCACAAACCCGGCGACACGGAGGTGGCACGGGCAGGAGCGGACTGGCCGTGTCGGCTTCTCACTTTTTGGATTTTAGAAGGGCATGACATGCCTATATCTGTGTCTCCCCCTCCTTTTACTCCTCCACCTCTTTTATTTTCGCATGACTATATGTACTTGTCACTTTTCCATGTGTTAGTTATGTCTTCTGAGCAGTTTGTCAGCTTTTGGACACCTTTGAAGGTGTTTTCTATGTGTTTCTATGTGTTTTTGTTTGCCTGCCATTGGTTTTAACGGTGTTCGAAGGTGTTCGACGAACAGTTCGACGAACAGTTCGGCGAACACACGGGTGTTCGACGAACCGAACCGAACTTGAACACTACGGGGGTGGCTCAACACTAATGATAACCAGATGAAAATGACAAATGGACTCCCAACCTGTCACAAAAGGCACGCCAAAAACGAGCCACGAACTGAGGTCCCCTATCGGAAACAATGTCGGTAGGAACACCATGGAGCCTGACAATTTCTTTAACAAAAGCCTTAGCGAGTGTCTTGGCGCAGGGCAGTTTGATGAAGGGAACCAAGTGACACATCTTGCTAAAACGGTCCACGACCACCCAGATAACAGTGAAACCCTCAGAGGCAGGAAGGTCAGTAATAAAATCCATAGCAAGATGCATCCAAGGAGCACTAGGAACCTCCAGAGGGCAAAGCAACCCCGCAGCAGGAGCATGTGAAGACTTAGATCTAGCACACACAGTACATTGACGCACCCACTTAATGACTTCCTTCTGCCACCCAGGAAAACAAAAACTGCGACCTACAAGTCTCTTAGTCTCCGAAATTCCAGGATGACCTGCTAACCGAGATTCATGACACTCCACAAACAAATCCCTCCTAAAGTTCCTAGGCACAAACAACCTCCCATGGGGAGTGTTAGATGGGGCATCCTCCTGGGCTTTCAGAATCCCATCTTCCAAAACGGAGTCCAATGCTGCTATCACAACAGCTTCCTGTAAAATGCTCTCCTCCTCCTTGGTACCAACCATGGGAGAAAAACTGCGAGATAAAGCATCAGCTTTTAGATTCTTGGTACGCGGAATGTAAGTAACAGAAAAATTAAACCGTGGAAAAAAAAGTGCCCACCTAGCTTGACGGGCATTCAAGCGCTTGGCAGCATCAAGATAGATCAGATTCTTATGATCAGTAAAAACCTGAATGGGAAATTTAGCACCTTCCAAGAGATGATGCCAATGTTCAAATGCGAGTTTAATCGCCAGCAATTCCAGATTACCGACATCGTAATTAAGTTCGGTCTCAGAAAATTTTTTTGAAAAAAAAGCACAGGGATGTACTCCATCCTTGTTTTCCTGAGGCAAAACAGCACCGACCCCCACCGAAGAAGCATCAACCTCGACCAAAAAAGGCTTGGTCTCATCAGGCTGCATAAGGATGGGGGCAGAACTGAACCTCTCCTTGAGATACACAAAAGCTTCAATGGCCTCAGTAGTCCACTGGACCGTATTCGCACCTTTCCTGGTGAGATCAGTCAGCGGCTTAACAATTATAGAAAAATTCTTAATGAATTTTCTGTAATAATTGGCGAAACCCAAAAATCTCTGTATTGGTTTCAAACCAATAGGCCTAGGCCATTCCTGAACAGCCTGAACCTTCACCGGGTCCATCTCAAAGCCCTCGCTGGAGATAATGTAGCCCAAAAAACGAATTCTCTGCACAGCGAACTCACATTTCTCCAGCTTAGCAAAAAGTGAATTGTCGCTTAACAACTGCAATACCTCACGTACGCTCTGCCAATGAGACTCCAGATCCGGCGCAAAAATCAAAATGTCATCCAAATACACCACCACATTCTTACCTATCAACGGTCTTAGGATGTCATTAATAAGGTTCTGAAAAAACGCTGGTGCGTTGGTAAGACCAAAGGTCATAACCAGATTATCAAAATGACCCACTGGAGTGTTAAAAGCAGTTTTCCACTCATCACCTTCCTTCATACGTAACAAATTGTATGCCCCCCAGAGATCAATCTTAGAGAACCACTTGGCCCCCACTAACTGGTTGAACAAGTCAGGAATTAATGGCAGTGGGTAGGAATTGCGTACTGTAATTTTATTAATTTCGCGAAAGTCCAGACATGGACGTAAACCGCCATCCTTTTTTTTTACAAAAAAGAATCCAACAGCCACAGGTGACTTAGAAGGTCTAATGTGACCGGCGGCCAAGCTTGTCTGTATGTATTCCTCCAAGGCCTTTCTCTCAGGGATAGTAAGATTAAACAAGCGACTCTTGGGAAGAGTAGCTCCAGGAACAAACTCAATGGTGCAATCATAGTCCCTATGAGGAGGCAAAACTTTCGACTCCTCCTCAGAAAAAACCTTCCAAAAATCCAGAATAGGTACAGGTAATTCCCCTCTTTCCACAGCAGCAATGTGACCGTTGCAACATCTATCATAACACTTTGGACTCCAAGACTTAATTTCATTGGTAGACCAGTCCAGTACAGGATTGTGCAATTTTAACCAAGGTAACCCCAAAACCACTGGAGCAGGCAAATTATTTAATACCGCCAAATCCAAATTCTCTTGGTGGATACCATTAATGGTGAGGGGAAATTCAAAAACCTTGTGAGTAATACCTTTCAAGGGAGAGCCATCAACAGCAACCACAGAAATAGGAGATGACAAAAGTTTGGATTCTAATTTAAATTTTTCCAAAAAACCCTCATCAATCACATTGAGTGTAGAACAACAATCCACAAATACCCGAAATTCAATCAACTCCTCCTGGAATGAGGTGCTTCCAGAAAGAAATACTCCTTTTGAGTTTAAACAAGCTATGCTGGCGTAACTGACCTCTTTTTTTTTTCTTTGTTTAAATGAAACACACAGTTCTTAATAAAGTGGTCAGATTTACCGCAATAAAAACACAATCCTTTAGCAAACCTGCGGTCTTTTTCCTGAGAGTGGAGTGACATCGCCCCAATCTCCATCGGTTCTCCACCCTCCGAGCAGACCCTCTGAAAACTAGGAGCTGCCATAGCAGTAGATTTCTCCTCATTAATCCTAGTACGCAGTCTCCTGTCCACACGTATGGCTAATTGCATTGCCTCCTGCAAGGTTCCAGGTTTTGGGAAGGAAATCAGCAGATCCTTAACCCTTTCACCTAGACCAGCAAGAAACAGACATTTTAATGCTGAGACATTCCATTCCACTTCAGCCGACCATCTTCTGAAGTATGTACAATAATTTTCCACATCACCTGATCCCTGCTTCAAACGTCTTAATTCAGTTTCAGCAGATGAGACTCGATCAGGATCATCATACAACAGCCCCATAGCAGAAAAAAAATCTTCCACAGATCTAAAACACGGATCATTAGGAGGTAGAGAAAAGGCCCATCCCTGTGGTTCTTTGCGCAAAAGTGACATTATAAACCCAATGCGCTGTGATTCATTCCCCGAGGATCTGGGTCTTAAACGAAAATATAATAAACAAGCGTTTTTAAAGGAAAAAAAATCTTGCCGTTTACCATAAAAAAAATCTGGCAGTCCTACCTTCGGTTCGACAAAATGCGCTCCAGGACAGCTACTCACGTGTTGCTGGGGCTCGGCCACCTCCAAAGACAGTCCCTGCAGGCGTTGAGCCAACTCCTGAACCGACACCATGCTGAAATCAGGATTTCTTTCCTTAAAGTGTTTTATTTTTGGGCTGGACTTACTGTTATGAACTGCTACAAACACTAAGGAAAGATAGGAAAACTGTCCCTACAATAGGACTAAGCAGATTCCCTACGATGCTGCGGGGGACCTGTTCCTTGTGAACAGACCCGCCTAAGTCCTCGGCTAGTCTGAACGCAGACCTATAGATATAAGGGAGGGGTCCCTACAAGAACTAAGGACTGGGATATAGTTGGACACCTCCTAGCAGAAATTGTAGCAGAGCAAAGACAAACAAACAAACAGAAGTACTAGTGGTCAAAAGACCAAGCAAACTACAGAGAAAGGTACAAGGCACCTGGCTAGCTTAAGAGTAAATGTAACACTGCAGTCCAGCAAGGCCAGGAGGGCGGAGCAGGATTAAATAGGCAAAAAGTCATGTGACCAGCAAAATAGAAAAAACTAACAGGAGGGTTCTAACAGACGGCGTCTCTGCCGGGCAGGAGGCAGAGACGCTAATGCTACAGCTGCAATTCCAAATTACATTTTGTTTTCATTTTGAATTGCTTGCATTGGACTAGTTGTTTGGGTGTCATGTGCCTCATCAGATTCAACTTCAGAATCAGAATTCTTATAATCACTTTCCCCGCCACTTATGTGGTCCTCATCTTTGGACACTTTCTCCAGTTGGATATCTTCTTCAGAATCTGGGGTGTTGGCAAGCTTTTACAATTCAGCTTCACTCAATGGACATCTTTGCCACGATTTTATCCAACGTTTGAAATAATGGACAAACTCATGACTTTCACTGGATTGTGGCATTGTGGAATAAAATAGCACTATATAAAAAACAACAATAATAATAAAATCACAGCAAACACTAACCAGTTTAGCAACAATAAGAGCTTATATTCTACAGCAAAACAGACCTGCACAGACCTGTAATCAAAGCCCATCCATCTGCAGTAACTTGCAAATATATCGAGCACACGCACCTGCAGGAACTGGAGAAATCGATAAACAACAGTAGATGTAATAGATAATCCACAATGATACTATAAATCGTTTATGTGACTAAAAATATGAAGGGAGATCTTTATAAAACACTACTGGGTCATATTGACCCAAACACTACATATGTAACAATCATTATTTCATCCAAAAAAAGTTAAAATTAAAAAAAACACTCGTAATAACAACATCTATCCATAAACAAATTCTCCTAACCAAGATTTGCAGATCCTCATAATAAAAAATCTGTAGCTTCACAAACTTTTTTTCAGGTCAAATGGACCTGAACAGTAAAGCAGGGTTAATCTATCCAATATTGTGAAAACAACTTCTTTTCCATAAGAAGCATTCTTGCCATCTTTTAGGGCTCATCAGTTTTGAGAATCTCCATATATACCATAATACACTCCAATGGTGTATTGGGAATAAAATAATAATAATAAATAATTATAATAGCAATCAACAAAATGTATAAGCCTGTGTAGTGGTAGGCGACCAACTAGGATGACAATGTGGGAATGTCAGTAGTTTGGGGGTCATGGAAGACCCTCACAGGCATATGAAGTTAACCTTCTTTCTTTTTCTCTTAATTGTATTTGGTTCATAGTGGTTAAAATAGATATCAGTTTACTAGTCGCCGGCCTCAGCATGTGATAAGCAATTTCATCTACTGGTGAACCCCAAAGAGTCTAAACATTACCAAAATTTAAACATCATTACATAACAAAACGTGGAAATGAAGAACAATGATTATTTAGAGTTCTTTACTCTTCTAGGAATATAGCTATGTACAGTACAGACCAAAAGTTTGGACACACCTTCTCATTTAAAGATTTTTCTGCATTTTCATGACTATGAAAATTATACATTCACACTGAAGGCATCAAAACTATGAATTAACACATGTGGAATTATATAGTTAACAAAAAAGTGTGAAACAACTGAAAATGTCTTATATTCTAGATTCTTCAAAGTAGCCACCTTTTGCTTTGATGACTGCTTTGCACACTCTTGGCATTCTCTCGATGAGCTTCAAGAGGTAGTCACCGGAAATGGTTTTCACTTCACAGGTGTGCCCTGCCAGGTTTAGTAAGTGGGATTTCTTGCCTTATAAATGGGTTTGGGACCATCAGTTGTGTTGTGCAGAAGTCTGGTGGAGACACAGCTGATAGTACTACTGAATAGACTGTTAGAATTTGTATTATGGCAAGAAAAAATCAGCTAAGTAAAGAAAAACGAGTGGCCATCATTACTTTAAGAAATGAAGGTCAGTCAGTGCGAAAAATTGGGAAAACTTTGGAAGTGTCCCCAAGTGCAATTGCAAAAACCATCAAGCGCTACAAAGAAACTGGCTTAGATGAGGACCTCCACAGGAAAGGAAGACCAAGAGTCACCTCTGCTTCTGAGGATAAGTTTATCCGAGTCACCAGCCTCAGAAATCGCAGGTTAACAGCAGTCCAGATTAGAGACCAGGTCAATGCCACACAGAGTTCTAGCAGCAGACACATCTCTTCAACAACTGTTAAGAGGAGACTTTGTGCAGCAGGCCTTCATGGTAAAATAGCTGCTAGGAAACCACTGCTAAGGACAGGCAACAAGCAGAAGAGACTTGTTTGGACTAAAGAACACAAGGAATGGACATTAGACCAGTGTAAATCTGTGCTTTGGTCTGATGAGTCCAAATTTGAGATCTTTGGTTCCAACCACCGTGTCTTTGTGCGACGCAGAAAAGGTGAATGGATGGACTCTACATGCCTGGTTCCCACCGTAAAGCATGGAGGAGGAGGTGTGATGGTGTGGGGGTGCTTTGCTGGTGACACTGTTGGGGATTTATTTAAAATTGAAGGCATACTGAACCAGCATGGCTACCAAAGCATTTTGCAGTGGCATGCTATTTCATCTGGTTTGCGTTTAGTTGGACTGTAGCACCCTGAGGATTCGGCTGCTACAGGGGTATTGCACCTCAACCCAGAGGTGTGATATTCCACTCCCGGGTAGGGAAGGAGTGTGGAACTGAGCTCGGTAGGCTGCATGCACTACACACATCCCATTTCCGAGGAGCAGACCGACGGTACTCCCACTTAGAAATGTGCAGGTACGACCGAGTCTGTTCCTGGCTGGAGTGGGAGGGGGGTGGTACATCCCAAGTAGTGTAGGGACAGATAGGGGGAGCAGCCTGGGTAAAGATAGGAGCTCATTGGGTGCTGGTCACCTGAGCTCACACATAGAGGGTGTATATAAGGTGGGCACCAACTAAGAACAGGGTCAGTTGCAGAGAGAAAGTCAGCGAGCAGAGGAGAAGAGAGACCCAGAGTGAGAGAGGAGAAAGAGTGACCCAGAGGGGGAAACAGAAGAAAAGGACTCCAAGAACCCAACTTAATTCCCCGGGTGAAGAGTCGGCACAGGGTACCGGAACCCAAGCTGGTGGGGGCAAAAACACTCCCCAGCCAGAGACCGGAGACCGTGGGCAGCGTTTGTCACGGTCACCCACCACATCCACCACGAAGGCATACCACGAGGAGGGTCAGGGAACCCAAGGCCAAGGGTCTCCCAACAGAAGGCCCGAGGGAGCTGGACCTGGGTGGATCAATAGCGGGGACGGCCAGAGAAAGGACAGAAGGAGAGCTCAGGGTCACGCTCCGGACTTATTTGGGGGTTGGCTGGATCCAGAACCTGGTGGACGCAGCACGGCTCGGGAGGTCACTCGAAGCTGGAGTGACCAGAACATCAGCAGTGAGTAAACATCCTAAACTGCATAACCCGACTCTGTCTTCATTACCATCTATGCTGCACCACCACAACCCCCATCCTCTGCACCTGATCCCCCTGAGGCTATACCCCACCCGTTGGGGGTTATATCACCAAACCTGCACCTACACCACCAGCCTCAGCGGACCCTGCTGCAGCGGCGGCCACAGTGACCGCAACACAACGGGTGGCGTAGTCGACATTAAGAACTTGATAACATCTGTAGGACTGCCACATACAACTGAGTTTGACACCCTGGGCACGGACCGGGTCACAGCCACTCGGAAGACTACAACTCCCATCTGATCCGGCTCCGGATATTCCCCCTAAAGAATATGGCCCAGGGGGCGCGTCAACTTTGGCGTAGTCGGCAGGATTACGTGCCCGCAACACCCGGGTACTGCGTGCCTGAAGGAAAGTGCAAGTTTACCTCAAGAAGAAGTCTCCTGCCGGTTCCGGAGGGTCCCCGCCATCGGATCCCATCACCAGTCAATTCCAGCCGGTTGTCCGCCATTAACAACTTTTTCCCGCCATCTGCAGAGTTTCCCGCCACTGGGAAGCGATTCCCGCCATTTCCGAAGGTTTCCCGCCTTGGAAGAGCGGACGCCATTATGGGCGTGCCAGAGGGTGGTGAGAGGCCGCCTCCCATCGTGGGCCAGGATCGAAAATGGCGCCAAAAGTGGAAACCGCCCCCACCAACAGAGACTGTGATGCTAGAGGTGTCCGTCAGCGTGAAAGAACCGCCCCTGGAGCTGACAGTCACCCAGTGGCCCCGGGACCGCCCTCAAAGTGGGAGGAGACGAAAGAAAAGAACGAAGATGGGTGCCGCCTGGAGCAGTCTGGAGCGAGCGCACCCGGAGGCAAGAAGCCTGGAGAGGAGTAGCAGAGAAGCTCACCCGGAGATGGCGAGAGAGCAGAGCAGCACCGGCCCGCTGGCCAGGAGCCTGCTGGAAGAAGAGCAGAGCAGCACCGACCCGTTGGTCAGGAGCCTGCTGGAAACCACGACCCCACTAGGCCTAGTGGAGGTCCTCGCACAGCTCCCCCGAGACCGGGAGTGTGCACAGACTGCCCTGGAGGGCCTCGCACGGAGGATGGCCCGGGTACAGCGAGAGACATTGGCGGAGTGGAGCCGAGAGATGGCCCAGCAAACCAAGACCCGGAGCACGCCAGCCAAGATGAGGAGACAGACCGCCTCTGAGGATGGCGCGGGAGGACCCAAGGCCGGAGACGGCACCGAGAAGGGAGCCGAACGCATGGAGGCAGGTAAAGGGGACGTCTATACCCCAAACCGGGACACCGCTTACCTGCCCCAGCTCCCCGTCGCAGAGCCCGAAAGTCCCCCTGCTGTGCCCGAAAACGCCATGTCACCGACGCAGACTAGGCCCCAACCGGAAGCCGCCGCCGCGACCCCTGTGACGCCATGCGCACCGACCCCGAGCGTGGCAAAACAGGAAGTAACACCAGCCTGGTCGCAGGGCCTAGAATTCCCGGGCGTCGCATCACCAACAGCGCCCCCTACCTCCGCGGAGCCTCCGGCCTGGCCGCAAGGCCAGGTAGCCCAGGGCGCCGCCGTCCTAACGGTGCCCTTCACCTTCCAGGTGCCCCAGGTCTGGCCGCAAGGCCTGGGCAACCCGGGCGCCACCACCACCGCGCCCGCACCCGTAAAACCAAGGGTGCCGCGTCTGGGAGAGGACTTGTTTGCCCAGCACACGTGGCCGGACGGGCAGCCTTTCATCTGGCCCCAGAAATATTATGAACTGGAGCACCAGAGGAGAGTTGGGGCCATGTGTGCACCCCTGATTCCGGCTCCGAAGCCCGTGATAAGGATCTCGCCCCCGCTTGAAGAGACCCAATTTGAGTGGGACCCCACCGGAGAAGACCTAATGGAGTTCACTCAAGAAACCAGGGCAGCTGCAGCGGAGCGTGCTGAGTGCTGCCGACAGCAGCTCGAGGAGTTTGCGAGGGAGCGGAGAGAGAGGCGGGTCCGGGAACAACAGGCCCAAATAAGGAGCGCCGAGCAGAAGAGCCGAACCAGGAGGGACCCCCGTGCAGCGCACAGTCCCCGCACCACCGGGACTGTAATTAAGTTCAACATGCAGCATGGGTGGGGCTTCATCAGAGACCACAACACCCCCGGCGACGTCTTTGTCACGCGCAGAGATGTGGAGTCCCATCTGCCGGAGGGGCACAGAGGTCGTGACCTTTATATCGGGGACGAGGTCACCTTTACCCGGCACAAGTGTGCCAAAGGACCTTACGCCCTCCATGTGCATCGCCTGACAGAGGAGGAGCTGCGATGTGAGGAGGAAGAGCAAGAGGATCCGGACGGGTCTGAAGCTGAGATCCCCAAAGAAGGAGCAGGAGGAAGACGTTGTTGAGTACAGCGGAGCAGGTGCTGTAAATAGTTACCCGATCGGGGTATAAAGAAACTGTTACTGCAAATATAGTCCCCGTTGGGACCAGCTGAGTGAACTGTTCACCCGTTTACCCTTAATCCCACAGGCTGAGGACTGTGAGCAGCCATTCCCTTTCCCTCCTTAACTGGCCGAGGACTGAGAGCGGCCATATCCTTGTATATAGTTGCGCGTCCTAAAGCGCCCCCTACCGGTTTTATAGGAAAACCATTTTTCTAGAAAGACTGTCGCACTTTGCCCGGTCAACAGTTGCACAGTGACCGGAGGAGAAACAAGAGACGACGAGAATGTTTTATCTGAAAAGTTTTATATATATATAATGTTTTATATGTTTTATATGTTTATATAAAAAATTTTTGTATGTTTTATGATGTTTTTGTCTTACAGCCCGAGGACGTGCTGTGATTTACCAGGGGGGAATGTAGCACCCTGAGGATTCGGCTGCTACAGGGGTATTGCACCTCAACCCAGAGGTGTGATATTCCACTCCCGGGTAGGGAAGGAGTGTGGAACTGAGCTCGGTAGGCTGCATGCACTACACACATCCCATTTCCGAGGAGCAGACCGACGGTACTCCCACTTAGAAATGTGCAGGTACGACCGAGTCTGTTCCTGGCTGGAGTGGGAGGGGGGTGGTACATCCCAAGTAGTGTAGGGGCAGATAGGGGGAGCAGCCTGGGTAAAGATAGGAGCTCATTGGGTGCTGGTCACCTGAGCTCACACATAGAGGGTGTATATAAGGTGGGCACCAACTAAGAACAGGGTCAGTTGCAGAGAGAAAGTCAGCGAGCAGAGGAGAAGAGAGACCCAGAGTGAGAGAGGAAAAAGAGTGACCCAGAGGGGGAAACAGAAGAAAAGGACTCCAAGAACCCAACTTAAATCCCCGGGTGAAGAGTCGGCACAGGGTACCGGAACCCAAGCTGGTGGGGGCAAAAACACTCCCCAGCCAGAGACCGGAGACCGTGGGCAGCGTTTGTCACGGTCACCCACCACATCCACCACAAAGGCATACCACGAGGAGGGTCAGGGAACCCAAGGCCAAGGGTCTCCCAACAGAAGGCCCGAGGGAGCTGGACCTGGGTGGATCAATAGCGGGGACGGCCAGAGAAAGGACAGAAGGAGAGCTCAGGGTCACGCTCCGGACTTATTTGGGGGTTGGCTGGATCCAGAACCTGGTGGACGCAGCACGGCTCGGGAGGTCACTCGAAGCTGGAGTGACCAGAACATCAGCAGTGAGTAAACATCCTAAACTGCATAACCCGACTCTGTCTTCATTACCATCTATGCTGCACCACCACAACCCCCATCCTCTGCACCTGATCCCCCTGAGGCTATACCCCACCCGTTGGGGGTTATATCACCAAAGCTGCACCTACACCACCAGCCTCAGCGGACCCTGCTGCAGCGGCGGCCACAGTGACCGCAACACAACGGGTGGCGTAGTCGACATTAAGAACTTGATAACATCTGTAGGACTGCCACATACAACTGAGTTTGACACCCTGGGCACGGACCGGGTCACAGCCACTCGGAAGACTACAACTCCCATCTGATCCGGCTCCGGATATTCCCCCTAAAGAATATGGCCCAGGGGGCGCGTCAGGACCATCATTTATTTTTCAACAGGACAATGATCCCAAACACACCTCCAGGCTGTGTAAGGGCTATTTGACCAGGAAGGAGAGTGATGGGGTGCTACGCCAGATGACCTGGCCTCCACAGTCACCAGACCTGAACCCAATCGAGATGGTTTGGGGTGAGCTGGACCGCAGAGTGAAGGCAAAAGGGCCAACAAGTGCTAAGCATCTCTGGGAACTCCTTCAAGATTGTTGGAAGACCATTTCCGGTGACTACCTCTTGAAGCTCATCAAGAGAATGCCAAGAGTGTGCAAAGCAGTCATCAAAGCAAAAGGAGGCTACTTTGAAGAACCTAGAATATAAGACATATTTTCAGTTGTTTCACACTTTTTTGTTAACTATATAATTCCACATGTGTTAATTCATAGTTTTGATGCATTCAGTGTGAATGTATAATTTTTATAGTCATGAAAATACAGAAAAATCTTTAAATGAGAAGGTGTGTCCAAACTTTTGGTCTGTACTGTATATGGGGGACACATTCCAGGCTTTCATGATTGTTGACTCTTTGCCATATAAGTATGATATTTTTCACTATATATGTGCCATTTATCCCTGTATAGCAGGACTAATATATTAAAACTGCTATTGTAAACTAATCTACTACAAAAACAGTATCAGTGTAAAAAAAGTTTAGCAAAGTGGTTGTGAGTAAAGTATATCCAAGTGTCAAGCATGTCTTAGGGTTTGAAGAAGATTTTTTATTTTGGGGCAATTTTACTCTCCTCACTTCTTAGGCATGTTTGCAAGTTTGATGTTTCTGTAAACTTTGATCCACAAACAGATGTTGATAGGTTCAGTCTTTAGTTTACTTAAGGACTCTTTGTTGTCACCTGGTGTATATATGTTGATTTGTTCCCCTCCTTTGAGCACATCCAGCCAAAATGGAAAGAGAGGGTTATATGGTAATTTCAAATGTCTAAGCTTAAGGAATAGTCATCTTTATAATGGATATTTTGGTGATATTTGAAGCAGCTTCATCTTGGATGAGAAGGATATGATATCTTTCAAAGGTCAGGTTCCATTTTTTCTATGGGCAAATAGAATTATTATGTTTTCCACAAAGTTTACTATCTTTGTATTGTTTCAGTACAATGTGTAGAGCTCTTTGGATTCTTTCCAGGATAATAGTGGTCACTTGTTCATAATCCAGTAGGGTTGTGAAAATTTGCTGAGCCACTGCTGGAAGTGCTACTATATTTAGTTACCTTTAAAAAGCTTTTCACAGCTTCTCTGATTTTGCACCATTTACCCTTCTTTTGCATCACCGCTACAGTGGAGTGTTGATCATGTAAGAGTGTTATATACATGAAAACTCTCTGTATATATGCTCTTGGGCATTATAGCTTTACTGTGTAGTCATATAAGGTGACCCTAGTCCCATTATGAAAATCATAATAACCATGTTAGCCATGTTTGTTACGGAGCCACCTAACAAGGCATGCTGCCCTGACTATATAAAATTCACTCTCACATGAAAGTTCTCAGCACTCATTTGTAGTCGATGAATTAAACAAATGCAGTCTTAAAAATTTTCTAGACCGTCCTTTATCCATAATTGATGCAGTGGTTGTGTAGCAAAGAGGAGTGTAAGATGAAACCTATAAAGTGAAGTCCAGTCTGAGATTAGTGATCAACCTTTCCAAGCAGGGTAGGTGCAGGCTGATGTAGGTCTGTGATTCATTCTCCAAGATTGAGTTGTAGTGGGCAGGTTACGTGGTTTAAGATCCTCCCCACACTTTTGTGATATACAGGACCCACAAATACTCTTAAATCCAAACCACAGTCTCAACCAGATGGTAGGCTGAACTGGAGTCCAAGATCAGTACTGAAAATTTCCAATCATGCTGCAAGGAAAGATGGGGATCGCATGGGGCCTAAACTTCCAAACTCAGATCAAATAGAGAATAAGACCTTCAATTTTCTCTCCTCTATTCTTTGTCTAGGCTTTTGAAGGTGAGTTAGGCCACAAAGTTTTCCTGGCATAATTATGGACTTTATTTTATTATTGTGGGGGCTCAAAAAGCACAGTGTTAAAAAGTATTGGTCTAATCATATTTGTATATATTGTAGTGTGGCGGTGTTCACACTGTGCGGTAATGAGGCAGTGACCCAGGAAAAGTTCAAATCAAATGTCTTTATTCTCCAGAAAGCTCACAAAGTAAGGGTAATTGGCATCTTCCGGATCGCAGCCAGGCCGGCAAAGTACAGTCCGTTGTCGTGGGCGACTGAACCGCCATATCATCCTGAGGTACATGAGAGTTTGACCTTCTTGGGCTCTGTGTTCCTTTCACACAGGCCAGTATTGCAGAGTTGTGGCGCCCCTGAGGGTTCGACCGCCACAGGGATGCTGGTCTTCTCTAATGGAGTGTAGTGTTCCTCCTCTGAGGTAAGAACAGTGTGATGGTCGGGACCCAACCTTTGCATCCAACACCACACTTCTCCACCAGAGGGGGCTAGAATGCACTAGGTGCTTCCTTCCTGGTTACAGGGAGACTGGGGAACCAAGAGTAAGGGGAACCAGTTAATGGGTGAGGGTGGAGGACTCACAATTTAGTGACACTTTAAAATTCATATTTAATAAAGAGCCATCTTGGTTCTTGGTCCTTGTAGCTTAGTTCTTTGACGGTTCTGGTAGTTAACTTGCCTGGCTGTCATGTACTGTGATCTCCTACCCTGAAAGTGGATCCTGTGTGCACCTGTGGCGGATGGGGACACAGCCCTCGTACCCCGGCCTTGGGATGAGGGGCAGGTTGTAGACGAGGAATGTCTCAACCTGGGCAGGAACCACGACCAAGAAGGCCCGGAGCTTAAGAGTGTGGCACGATAGCAAATGGATCCCAGGGGAGGATGCAGACGGAGCAGTGTACGCCACCCGTCCTTACCACCTGATATATTCAGAGGGAGTCCGGCTGCAAGAGGGGTACCGGCCCCGGACACTCGACCTTGCTACTCCATGTCCCGGTCAGGAAAGCCTGGTAGGCCCTGAGGATCACACCGCGTATCGGAAGGAGCGGAGCTGCCACCCATACCCTTGTTCTGAGAGGAGCTCAGAGGGAGACCCGGCCTATTCGCACACACACGCGGACAGGAAAGGATTCGGTCTGTAGTTCAGGAACACTCTGGTGAAGGGTCCCAATTGAATGCTGAACTTACTCGGAGGTTGTCGGACCCCCGTCCCTGGTGACCGCAGGACTCCGCGGGGAGCAGGGAGTCGCCTTCCTTCTGCCAACTCTAAAGAGAGTAAAGCTTTGGAAGTTCCCCCCTATGGCCTCCGGACTGTTTATTCTGCGCCACACCGCGAGACGCGGCACCCGTTCTCCTCTACTACTACCCCCTCCATCCTGTCTCTCTCTGCCCTGAGGCCCTGCTCCACCTGTGGGGAGTAGTAACAACGTTGGCCGCCATACCACCATGCCTCAGCGGACTGCAGCGGCGCTGGTGGCCTTCACCAGGTGCCACAGGTGGCGTAGTCGTTAATCAGCCACTCAACCCGGATAAGCCCACACCATCCTTTTAATTGTGATGGCCCTGAGCACGAGTCGGGTCCGGGCCATGGCTGCACCCTATCTCTCCATCACAGGACTCGACTCTGAGTCCCCTATCTCCCAGGGTAAAGAAAAGGGCTTTTCGAGTAGAGGCGTCACAGAGTCTCCAGCTCTGCAGCTTGCAACCACAAAACTGACACACCCAAACTTTTGCTGCAGGGTATTAAATGAAAACTGTGGACATGAGCCACATGCAAGACCCGGGCAGGAGGGAGTGGACCGCCCCACTGCCATCCTGTAGTCCACTCCAAGAATAAAAGCCCATGCCAGGTTTTACTAAATCTGCCTTGGTCAAATAGCTTGACCAAGTCCACAATTACTTTTATTCTGCACTGCAGAATATCTGTGATTGCAATGCACTCCAGTGGGGATAAATATGCTTCTATGCACATTCTGAGGGATACATACCGTCCCTCGCCTATAATTCCACTCACTGCCTCACAGTATATACCACATTGGTATCAGCACACTGTTATTGTTATACAGTGTTGGTATTGGTATTCAGTGCATTTTGCAGTTTAGAACAGATCATAAAGTCTTGACAAACATTTCGGTATAGTCCCAAAAGCAGAGTTTTATTTCCAACATAAGGTAGACTTAGAACGAGGAATTGTCACTCTTTATATGCCTGGCAGCAGATACCTGCAATGCAGGTATTATCCTTCACAGAAGGTCTTCCTCCCCTACAGTGGAACTTTCTCTTGCTTAATGTGAATGCTGTGCCTGTGATAGCACAGATTCAATAGATGAGTGGATTGTAAGTAGATACCTTCCTAAGAATATCACTTGGCATATATGATATCACCTAAGAAAATTGATGTTTCTCTCTTTATATTCTTTCATTTTTTAAAGCTCCATCTTTGACTCAACAATGGTAATGTAATGTCCATTTATACCAGGTTAGTCTTTCAATGTGATTTATTTAGTAATAGATCACTCAATTTGTAAGCTTGAGCAAATGTGCAAGCTCTCTTGTAACTGTAAAGAAAGCATTGATCGCTCTTCAAGAGAATAATACATTAGAGCAATATCCTTTAAAAATGAAATTAACTCAAGTAATTTATAGAGGTTAGTGTATTTTGATCTCTCCCTTGCTATGTGTCTTATCTCTTAGAAATCTTGAGGAAATGTTTTGATAAAACAAGGTAACTGTTCCTCACAGCCTTTACATACAGACTGAAAGAAAAAGTTACTCTCTTTTCCTTTGTCGCAATATTTATCAATGCCAATTAAATGTCTAAGAATAAGTTTGTCAAGTGAACACTAGTGATGACCGAGCACTAAAATGCTCGGGTACTCATTGTTCGAGTTGAGCAAATTGGAATGCTCGAGTGCTCGGCCCGAGTAACGAGCCCAATGTAAGTCTATGGGAAACTCAAGCATTTTTCAGGTGGCTCCCCCCGGCGGTCTGCAGAGGGCCTAAAAATTGCCCAAATCGAGGGGAACAGTGCTCAAATGACATGGGAACAGCATGGGGAAGACCCCTGGAAGCATTTCTGACTCCCAGGTCAATGCTGTCAACAAAGTTGTCAGATGTATTACGGCACTTTTACGGACTCACAATAAAACATACAAAAACAAAACCAAAATGGATTTTTCTGGGAAATATGTTAAGGAACATCCTTTCCTGAGTAATGACTTGTATATAAGGCAAAGTAAATAACCAAAACCAAAAATGCTCCTCCACACCTTGGGCTATGTTCACACGTAGCGTTTTTAATGCGTTTTTGCACTTCTGCATAGCTTTCAACCAAGACAAATGCATTCAAGGGGAAATGTAATTTTAACATTTTACAACCCTATCTGGCCATGTGGTGTGTGAAACATCATCAGACACATCCTGTTTCATTTATGAAGGAGGAATTGTGAAAGTCACAAACACTATTTTTACAGCCTTACTATTCTTAAAGGGCCAGCAGTCGGCCCTCACTATTGTTGTTCCCATTATTAACGAGTGGGTCTTCTATACTGTTATTGCGTATGCAGTGACTGCAAGGGCTGCCAAAAATTTGGATGCAACCCAGTACCCCTTTGAGATATAGAGGAGGGTCTCAGTAAAAAAAATGTTCCCATTGTAAAGGAGCGGGTCTCCTATAGGTATAGTGGTAATGCCAATGCTGTGACTGCAAGGGCTGCCAATATTTGGGAAAAACCCCACTAACAATTTAAAGATACAGCTGGGCCACAGTAACAACAAGTTCCAATTAGAAAGGAGAGGGTCTGATATTCAGTTGTAGATTATGCAGGGAGTTCAATACTTCCTCTGATTCCTGATTTGTTTAGTAGAGATGAGCGTTGTTCGACTCAAACTGTTCGCCAATCTCAAATTCGAGCTGTTTTGGGCGGTGTTCGAGCCGTTCGGCGAACACGAACGATTTGAGAAAAATTCGGCTGTTCGAGGTTATGTTCGATAACTGTTTGTGCACCAAAATCATAACTGGATTTTTTCTCAGTAATGATGAAAATGAATGTTAATACGCAGTTTGAGTGTACAGCGGGGCGGGGGGAGGGGCACGGGATGGATCTCTGCAGTAATAATGAAGATCTCTATTTTTTTTTCTCTTTCCCGCATTTACAGTGGGGAGGCGCAATCTGTCAGCCTATCAGCAGTGCACACACGGAGCGAAGTGCTTTTTTTCACACAAGCAAGGGCATGTGTCATTGGCAGTGTATGTCACATGTCCTTGCCCTATAAGACCCAGCCATTTTCCCCGTCGCCACCATTTTCTCACTGCTGCAGCTGCGTGTTAGACGGCACCGCTGTTGCTGTGTGCGCTATACCTTGTTAATTTCAAGCCAATTTTCGCACAAATCTACAGATAGCTTGGGAGTAGGGAATAGTTGTGATTGCAGTCCTTTTAAGGACTACGTTACATCATTTCCTACGACTTTTATCAGGCAGGTCTGTGCTCTTAAATAGATAGGTTGAGAGTAAAGACTAATTGTAATTGCAGTCCTTTTCAGGGCTAGGTTACATCAGTTCCTATCACTTTTTGCCAGGCAGGTCTGTGCCAGTGCTGTGCAAGTTTTTTTTCACAGCATTTGGCTAAATCTAGCAAAGCAAATCCTTTTTGTCCTCTTGCAGTGTGTGTTAGTCAGTGGAGAAGCCTATCTGTGTTGCAAGCTACACCACCTGTGTATAGAATTCAAATTTTTTTACTGCACCTTTTGGGCATAGCATCATTCTATTAGTCCATCTATACTGACATCTATACTGACCTCCATAAGGTTGCAAATTGAATATAATTTTTTTCTGCATCTAGCTCTGAAAAAATATTTGGCCTTCTAGCTGTGTGTGGGACTTGTTCTATTAGTCCATCTATACTGACCTCCATCACGTTGCAAATTGAATCTAATTTTTTTCTGCATCTAGCTCTGAAAAAATATTTGGCCTTCTAGCAGTGTGTGGGACTTTCTCTATTAGTCCATCTATACTGACCTCCATCAGGTTGCAAATTAAAAATAATTTTTATCTGCATCTAGCTGTGAAAAAATATTTGGCCTTCTAGCAGTGTGTGGGACTTTCTCTATTAGTCCATCTATACTGACCTCCATCAGGTTGCAAATTAAAAATAATTTTTATCTGCATCTAGCTCTGAAAAAATATTTGGCCTTCTAGCAGTGTGTGGGACTTTCTCTATTAGTCCATCTATACTGACCTCCATCAGGTTGCAAATTAAAAATATTTTTTATCTGCATCTAGCTCTGAAAAAATATTTGGCCTTCTAGCAGTGTGTGGGACTCATTGTATTAGGCCATCTATACCAAGCTCCACCAGCTTTGAAATTAATAATAATTTTTAGCTGCATCTAGCCCTGAAAATAATTTTTCTTCCCAATAGTGGTAGCAATAGAAATATGGGGCGCGCGCCTGGCTTACAAAAATATACGCTTCATAACAAAAAACACCAGCTTAGCGCACTGCATTAATAAGATGGCATCATCGTCTCTCCCAGTGCTAGGCCTACTACCCAGGCTAGCATTCCTGTGCCTAAAACACAATGTATGGGTCCGCGCTAGCCACTATGCTGAGGGGTCTAAAGCTGCTGCTAACGCTTTATAACAATTCAATTGGCAGATTTTCACAGAGCTCTTCCACAACGCCCACCCATTGGGCAACAGTTGCCCACCTTCCCTATGGGATCTAGTGGCGAATAGTTGATGCCATTAATCAGAGCGTCAGTTGCCCCGTCGACGTGGCAAGCATACGGTAAGGCATGGGAAGAGTGGACACGACTAGTAGCAGGCAGACGGGTTGACCAATGTGAACAAGCCAGATCACAAGTCACCATAGAATTTCTCCACCAGCTAATTATGAGGGGCATATCAGGGGCGTCAGCGCAGCGGTGTCTTACCAGAGTAGCATTTCACTTCCAACTACTGAATTGGGGAGATGTAACAAGGGTTCATCATCAGACAATCCAAAAAAGGGTGGAAAAGGGGTCAGCCAAGTCAGGAGTGTAGACGTCCCTGATTTCTCACATCATATCCCTAACACCATTAACATGACACTCACAATTTGAAGCAACACTACTGTCTACTGCATTTGTGATCGCCTTCTTCGGGGCGCTATGCATAAGCGAATTAGTCCCTCAATCCAAAATTACCACCAGTGGAGGCTTATTACACCAGGACGTAGTCATAGCCAATAATGCAATACGTCTATGCATACACAAATCGAAAAAGGTTCCAGCGGGCAGGGGCACTTGGGTACTTCTACAACCCACAAACGGTACACCGAGTCGGGTAACAATAGTAAAAACATATCTAACCATCAGATCACAAAGTAATTTCTTCCTATCACACATTGATGGAATGCCATTATCAAGATACCAGTTCCAAGCTATATTTAATAAATGCATAACATCGGCAGGCAACCACCCCAAAGATTACGGGACACACTCATTCTGCATAGGCGTGGCCACGGAAGCAGCAAGAGCAGGACTGTCAGAAACGGAAGTTCAGAGGATAGGGAGATGGCGATCCACGTGTTTGGCAAGATACATAAGACCGGACTTGTTATCCTAACGTGGTTTGTTTCTTTTACAGGTGACACTAAGCCATCAGTGTGGGTGATAGGCCAATCGTATATGTATTGGGCAGAAAAAAGGGCGAAAGTCTGCCCAGGCGGGAGGAAATTAGAGTTTCATAACACATATTTCAACTAGAGAGGTATTAGAGGCCTGCTATGGCCACAGGTACTAATGGAGGTAATCAAGGTAGGGAGAGAGGCAAGATGTCCGGTCATCTTAGTTATACAGGCCGGGAGAAACAACCTAGGTCATCACAACAGCGCATAACTAATGGCAATAATGAAACTAGACACTGAGCGCTTCAGAGAATTTTTCACAAAACTAGCTATAGTATGGTCAGAGATTGTGCCGATAGCGGTATGGCAAGGTGCGCGAGACATCACGGCCATCGAACGGACAAGGCGGGTAATAAATATTCCGATGGCAAAATTTAGAAGAGACAGAGGCGGTGTAGTGGTACGACACCGACAACTGGAAGGAGATAAAGCAGGCCTCATACGGCCCGACGTTGTTCACTTAATGGATATTGTACTGGACATATTCCTGTCAGGACTCCAGGACGGAGTGGAACAAGCGTTAAGAGTGATGGGTGGGGGTCAGAGTCCTGCATACGAGTACGCAGGATCCTCCGTGGCCTGGAAATAGAAAGGACATGTTGGAGAGTTACACTTGTTGGCCAACTTGCCGGAGTGGAGACCCAGGGCATGCTGCAACAAGCTGAATTATTTTAGAAATAAAATGCCTTTCTAATGGAATGAGTATAAAGAGTTAATAAAGCTGTGACCGATCCTCACCCATTCAGCTGTAAGAGTTACATTATTGTATTGTCAAGGAAAGGGGGGCGGTAGGGGGGCTGAGCGTCTGGGTTTGGTTGGGGGTCCCCACTGTCTGCCTGGGCTAGATGCATTTAAAAATTCTTATTACATACACAGGCGGTGCAGCTTGCTTTGCAGCTGGGCTACTACGCCCAAAGTATTGCCTAGGCTAGATGCAGTTAAAAATTCTACGCTGACTAGCAGACACTGAAGATTTGGAGCAGACCTCTGAGTAAACAGCTCTTCAGACTCAACCATCTGTGTTACCCCAAGCCATAGTGTATGCAGTTTCTTACAGTTAAAAGGGGGGGGGAGCGACCCAACCCACCTGGAATTGATGATGCCAACGTCACGTAAGACACAGCAAGGGGACTCCAAAAAGAGTCTCCATTTTTTCCCAAAATTGTGGCACAGACACCACTTAAACCTAGAACGCATACCTGGGGCCTCGCAGGCCCGCCCTGTTAATTGTTTTCTATTTTCTGCAAGATTACTTTAGTTAGAATTTTGAAACTCAAGGTATTCTTCATGTATATAGTTGTTTGTCATTTGAGTTTGAGTTATTCCATGATATTTGCACATGGGCCTAAAAGGCCCCAGGTATATGAAAGTGAAGATTTTTATGGTCATGCGTTCTAGGGTTAAGTGGCATCAATTGCCCCACAGTTGCTTAAAACGGTTGGTGAGGTGATTTTACCAAATCCTCAAGGTTTTAGTCTCCCAAGGATAACACAGGGGTAGAAGAGTCCTTGCGAATCCATGATTTGTTCATCTTTATGAACGTGAGTCTGTCTACATTCTCAGTGGACAGACGCGTGCACTTATCTGTCAGCACACCACCAGCAGCGCTGAACACACATTCAGAGAGAACACTGGCTGCAGGGCATGACAAGATCTCCAAGGCGTGAGTGGCGAGCTCCGGCCATTTTTCCAGATTGGAATACCAAAATGAGCAAGGGTCCAGTGACACAGTCATGGCTTCGATGTTCACTTGGAGATACTCCTGCACCATCCTCTATAGGCATTGACTATGTGTTAGACTTCTTGTCTCCTGTGGCCTTGCAAAGGATGGTATAAAAAAGTGGTGAAACGATTCCACAAAATTGCTGTTACCAGCAGATACTGTGTTACTGTTACGGTTTGAGTGATGAAAACTCGACAGTCCCACGGTTGGCAAGTTAGAACTGTGAGATTCACTACGTGCACCACTGGTGTTTTGTGGAAAAGCACATGTAAGATTCTGCAACAGCGTCTGCAGATACTCCTGCATGCGTCAATCCCTTTTTATGGCACGAATTATTTCGGCAAATTTACTTTTGTACCGGGGATCTAACAGTGTGGCAACCCAGTAGTCGGGATTACTTCGAATTCTGACAATCTGAGGGTCATGTTGCAGGTAGTGCAGCAAGAAGGCACTCATGTGTCTTGCGCATCCAGGAGGACCAAGTCCTTGTTGTGTTGGTAGCGAGGTAAGAATTAGAGATGAGCGTTGTTCTACTCGAACTGTTCGCCAATCTCAAATTCGAGCTGTTTTGGGCGGTGTTCGAGCCGGTCGGCGAACACGAACAATTTGAGAAAAATTCGGCTGTTCGAGGTTATGTTCGATAACTGTTCGTGCACCAAAATCATAACTGGATTTTTTCTCAGTAATGATGAAAATTAATGTTAATACGCAGTTTGAGTGTACAGCGGGGTGGGGGGAGGGGCAGGGGATGGATCTCTGCAAGAACAATGAAGATCTCCATTTTTTTTTCTCTTTCCCGCATTTGCAGTGGGGAGGTGCAATCTGTCAGCCTATCAGCAGCGCACACACGGAGCGAAGTGCTTTTTTTCACACAAGCAAGGGCATGTGTGATTGGCAGTGTATGTCACATGTCCTTGCCCTATAAGACCAAGCCATTTTCCCCGTCGCCACCATTTTCTCACTGCTGCAGCTGCGTGTTAGACGCCACCGCTGTTGCTGTGTGCGCTATACCTTGTTAATTTCAAGCCAATTTTCGCACAAATATACAGATAGCTTGGGAGTAGGGAATAGTTGTGATTGCAGTCCTTTTAAGGACTAGGTTACAGCATTTCCTACGACTTTTATCAGGCAGGTCTGTGCTCTTAAATAGATAGATTGTGGGAGTAAAGACTAATTGTAATTGGAGTCCTTTTCAGGACTAGGTTACATCAGTTCCTATCAGTTTTTGCCAGGCAGGTCTGTGCCAGTGCTGTGCAAGTTTTTTTCACAGCATTTGGCTGAATCTAGCAAAGCTAATCCTTTTTGGCCTATTGCAGAGTGTGTTAATCAGTGGAGTAGCCTATCTGTGTTGCAAGATATACCACCTGTGTATAGAATACCAATTTTTTTACTGCACCTAGTGAAGTAAAATCTTTTGGGCATAGCATCATTCTATTAGTCCATCTATACTGACCTCCATCAGGTTGCAAACTGAATATAATTTTTTTCTGCATCTAGCTCTGAAAAAATATTTGGGCTTCTAGCAGTGTGTGGGACTTGGTCTATTAGTCCATCTATACTGACCTCCATCAGGTTGCAAATTAAAAATAATTTTTTTCTTCATTTAGCTCTGAAAAAATATTTGGGCTTCTAGCAGTGTGTGGGACTTGTTCTATTGGTCCTTCTATACTGACCTCCAGCAGGTTGCAAATTGAATATAATTTTTTTCTGCATCTAGCTCTGAAAAAAATATTTGGGCTTCTAGCGGTGTGTGGGACTTGGTCTATTAGTCCATCTATACTGACCTCCATCAGGTTGCAAATTAAAAATAATTTTTTTCTGCATCTAGCTCTGAAAAAATATTTGGGCTTCTAGCAGTGTGTGGGACTTGGTCTATTAGTCCATCTATACTGACCTCCATCAGGTTGCAAATTAAAAATAATTTTTTTCTGCATCTAGCTCTGAAAAAATATTTGGGCTTCTAGCAGTGTGTGGGACTTGGTCTATTAGTCCATCTATACTGACCTCCATCAGGTTGCAAATTAAAAATAATTTTTTTCTGCATCTAGCTCTGAAAAAATATTTGGGCTTCTAACAGTGTGTGGGACTTGGTCTATTAGTCCATCTATACTGACCTCCATCAGGTTGCAAATTGAATAAAAAAATTTTCTGCATCTAGCTCTGAAAAAATATTTGGGCTTCTAGCGGTGTGTGGGACTTGGTCTATTAGTCCATCTATACTGACCTCCATCAGGTTGCAAATTAAAAATAATTTTTTTCTGCATCTAGCTCTGAAAAAATATTTGGGCTTCTAGCAGTGTGTGGGACTTGGTCTATTAGTCCATCTATACTGACCTCCATCAGGTTGCAAATTAAAAATAATTTTTTTCTTCATTTAGCTCTGAAAAAATATTTGGGCTTCTAGCAGTGTATGGGACTTGTTCTATTAGTCCTTCTATACTGACCTCCAGCAGGTTGCAAATTGAATATAATTTTTTTCTGCATCTAGCTCTGAAAAAATATTTAGGCTTCTAGCGGTGTGTGGGACTTGGTCTATTAGTCCATCTATACTGACCTCCATCAGGTTGCAAATTAAAAATAATTTTTTTCTGCATCTAGCTCTGAAAAAATATTTGGGCTTCCAGCGGTGTGTGGGACTTGGTCTATTAGTCCATCTATACTGACCTCCATCAGGTTGCAAATTAAAAATAATTTTTTTCTGCATCTAACCCAGCCAATAGTTTTGGCCTAATACCACAGTTTGGCCACTCAGCTCTGCTCGGTTACCATCCATTGTTTTTTTGTGCAAACAACTCCAGAGTTGTGAATTAGTTAACCACCAAAATGAGTGGAAAAAGGCCTGCTGCTGGTGGAAAGGGGAATAGGCGTGTTGGGAAGGGGAAAAAAGGTTGTGTCCGTGGGGTAGGTGCAGAAGAAAGACCATCTTCCAGCCAAACTAAAATGTCTACTTCTTTTAGCGGACAATGTGATAAGATCCCTTTCTTACGGCCACGCCAATCGCTACAAATTCCAGATGAGG
Source organism: Phyllobates terribilis (assembly GCF_046119375.1). Classification (NCBI taxonomy): domain Eukaryota; kingdom Metazoa; phylum Chordata; class Amphibia; order Anura; family Dendrobatidae; genus Phyllobates; species Phyllobates terribilis. The sequence goes on along the minus strand of NW_027362769.1, from coordinate 13,864,752 downwards.
CACAAAAACAGCAGGTGCTTCAACGGATATCAAGTGCTCCTTTAAGTGGGATCTCCTCCACATCAACTTCAACATCACAAATACTCCAGTCCTCAAAGGTGTCACCCAAATCGCACTTGCTTCCTCACAGCTCCCAAATCTCCAGCTGCCCGTCTGAGTATGAGGTAGAACAGATGGTTGAGTCTGCAGAGCTGTTTACTCATACTATAGCCTGGGAATCAGAGGTCGACTCCAGCGCTTCTGTGAATCCAGACGAGGAAATGATCTGCACTGATGCCCAGAATCTTTATGAGTCGGATCCAGGAACAGACGCAGAAGGTTCTGACCATAATGTAGACCCTCATTCCCAAACTGTAACTCCTGTTGGTGGAGACAATGAGGAAGACGATGATAAGACTCAAATACCTGATTGGAGCGACAACTTTAGTTTTTTGTCAGGGCAGGAACAGGTTGGCTCTGAGGACGACGGGTGTGATAACGCAGAGGGTGATGATGATGAGGTCGGAGATCCCACTTACTGTCAACCCACAGTCAGCCAAGAGATGAGGTCAGCAGAGGAGGTGGAGGAAGATGCTAGTGACGACGAGGTCAGGTTGTGCCTTCCTGGACAGAGACGTAGTACTGGAAGCACGTCAACAACTGCATCCTCAAACACAACTCTGCCTCTCACCACAAGTCGTGGTGGCTCTTCAGGTCGCATGGGTGCTAAGCCTTTCATAGCCTGGGCATTTTTTCAGATCGATAAAGATGACCCAACTCGTGTTATCTGTAACATTTGTCAGTAAAAGCTAAGTAGAGGCCAAAAAATACATAGTTTGAGTACTTCATGCATGAACCGGCACATGGACATGAAGCATAAGTTGCAGTGGGAAGCTAAGTGTGCTACAATGCGGTCTAGCCGGCCGGGCCAACCACCGTCTGCCATATCTTGTGCATCCGCGGCCTCTTCATCCTCTGTGACTGGGGGGACAGCAGTCACACCTGTTTTGGGGCGCAGACCTGCCACCTCTTTACCCGCAACAGCCAGCGTGATTGGCAGGTCATCATTTTCTTTGGAGGTGGTAACACCAGCTGGTCTTGAGCGCTGTCCGACATCGATAGCACCACCTTTGGATCAAGGCAACCTAACATGTCCGCCTGCATCTTCCTCACAGACCGGCAGTTTGCCGGGGACACCCTTATCAACCCCGTCTAAGCACAATAGCCAGCCCTCGGTCCCTCAGATGTGGACAAGTAAAAGACCATTTCCTCCTAGCCATGAGAAAGCTAAGAGGTTGAATTTCACCATCTGCAAGCTCTTGGCTACAGAAATGCTGCCTTTCCGCCTGGTGGACACAGAGGATTTTCGAGACCTTATGTCCGTCGCAGTGCCCCAGTACCAGATGCCCAGTCGGCACTACTTCTCAAAGAAAGGTGTGCCTGCGCTCCACCAGCATGTCGCACACAACATCACCGCTTCTTTGAGAAACTCTGTGTGTGACAGGGTGCATTTCACCACAGACACTTGGACGAGTAGGCATGGACAGGGGCGTTACATGTCGCTGACTGGGCACTGGGTAACTATGGTGACAGCAGGACAAGGGGCTGCTGTCCAAGTCTTGCCGTCCCCACGAGTTGTGCGTCAATCCTCTTTATGTCATTTTTCCTCCACTGCTTCTGCCTCTTCAACCTCCTCTCGGTCTTCCACCTGCACCCAAAGCCTGTCTGGTCATGCCACAAGCTTTCTAACTCCGCAGAAGGGATCCTGCACACCTCCTTACTATGCTGGCAGTAGGGCTCAACGTGATCAGGCGGTTTTTACATTGAAATGTCTGGGAAATGTGAGTCACACAGCTGAGGAGTTGTGGTCAGCTCTGGAGAACCAATTTCATGAATGGTTGTCTCCACTGGACCTGAAACCAGGGAAGGCCGTGTGCGACAATGCTGCAAACCTGGGTGCGGCCCTTCGCCGGGGCAATGTCACATACGTGCCTTGTATGGCTCACGTGTTGAACCTGGTTGTCCAGCAATTTTTAGCCCACTATCCCAGACTAGATGGCCAGCTGCAGAGGGCACGGTCGCTGTGTGCTCACTTCCGCCGTTCGCATCCCGCAGCTCAGCGACTTACATCTCTACAGAAGTCGTTGGGCCTGCCACTTCACCGGCTAAAATGCGATGTGCCTACCCGGTGGAATTCAACTCTGCACATGTTGCAGCGACTGTGGCAGCACCGACAAGCCCTGGTGCAATACGTTCTGACGTATAGCCTGGGCCAACGAGATTCAGAGGTGGGGCAAATCACGCTGGAGGAGTGGTCTCAGATCAGGGACCTATGCACCCTTCTGCACAGTTTTGAAATGGCGACGAAGATGTTTAGTGCTGACGATGCCATTATCAGCATGACTATTCCGGTGATTTACATGCTGGAGCACATGTTAAACAGAATTCGGAGTCAGGTGGTGGCACAAGAGGAGGTGGAGGAAGTAGAGGAGGAGGAGTTGTATGCGGAAGGGCTAACATCTGCAAGGTCCAGACGGTCGGCAGCACCAGGGCGGCAGGCATGTGAGGGTGGGGGAGATGATTTTACCAGGGCGCATGGTAGCAGCCAAACTAGTGAGGAAGGTGCAGGAGCCCAGGAAGAAGTGGAGGACGAACTGATGGAAGACTCATCAGATGAGGGAGACCTTGATCACATTTCTGTTGTGCGAGGTTGAGGGGAGAGGACAGAGGAAGGAAGCATGATTGTTACCTCGCCACCAACACAACAGGGACTTGGTGCTCCTGGATGCGCAACACACATGAGTGCCTTCTTGCTGCACTACCTGCAACATGACCCTCGAATTGTGAGAATTAGAAATAATCCTGACTACTGGGTTGCCACACTGTTAGATCCCCGGTACAAAAGTAAATTTGCAGAAATTATTCCTGCCATAGAAAGGGATGCACGCATGCAGGAGTATCAGCAGAGACTGTTGCAGAATCTTACATGTGCTTTTCCACAAAATACCAGTGGTGCACGTAGTGAATCTCACAGTTCCAACTTGCCAACCGTGGTCTGTATGGAATTGTTCAATAAAGGGCCCAAAATTAAGATAACATAGATGGGAGAGGTCTCTATGAATAGGAATTCCTAAGTATTTGATACCCTGTGAGGGCCAGGCAAAGGGAAAGTTGGACTGGATGGAATCCTATATGGATTTAGGGAGGGAGACATCGAGGGCCTCAGACTTCGCTGCATTGATTTTAAAATTTTACCATGTAACAAAGTGATCTATTTCAGCCATAACAGCAGGGATGGATATATGTGATTGAGTGATATATACTAGGACATCATCAGCAAATAGAGAGCACTTGTACTCGGTGCCTCCCACCTCAATCCACCTAATATTGGGGTTATGGCGAATTGATGAGAGCAGGTGCTCCGTCACTAGGATGTATAAGAGAGGGGACAGAGGACATCCCTGCCTTGTCCCATTGGTGATTGTGAAAGGTGATGAAAATGTTCTGACGCACCCCCTGGGCCTTGGGACACCCGGAGCCGGACCCTTTTTGGTGGATGCTGGTGGTTGTAGTCTTCGTGGCGGCGATCCGGTTCCGTGGCTCAGGGCGGTCAAACCAGTGGCGGAACTATTTATGTGGTTTTGATGTTTAAATGTCCGACTACGCCACCCGTGGATTGCGGTCAGAGTGAACCGCCGCTACAGGGCAGACCGCTAAGGCTGGTGTTGTGGGTGCAGCAGAGCGTAGCATAACTCCCCACGGGAGGAGTATAGCCTCAGGGCAGTGTATGCGGAGGATGGGGGTGATGGTGCAGGGCAGCAGCAGTAACGACACGGAGTCAGTGATGCAGTTCAGGGCCTTTACTCACAGTTCTTATTATCCAGACCACGTCTGCAGGTAACGGCTGCCCACGTCGTACTGTGCTCACCAGGTGAGGGGCTCAGACAACTCCCAGATAACTTTGGAGCGCTTCACAGGACCCCCTTTGTGTGTCCTTTGTCTGGCCTTTCTTACCAACACTTCTGTCAGGCTGCCTCGGACCTCCTCTTGGTAAACTTGGCGCCAGTTTCCCTGACCCTATGTGGTGCCTTCCTAGCGGGTGGAGCAAGGGGCTGCGCCACATAAAATGTCAGAGCCTCCGGTTTCTAGCTGAGGGTCGTTTCCTGCCTCCACTAGTTCGGGGACCGGTCTCCCCCTTTGGCCTGACCCCTCCACGCAGGTGGATTCGGGCGTGCGGTGGCGACTCGCCCGTCCGCACCCCTGGGATCCCTTCATTCCTCGTTCCTGGAGCCTTCTCCGCTCCTCTTCCTTCCTTCTCCCTCTTGCAGGCCTGGGCCTCTGTTACTAGGCCCGCCTCCGGAGCAGAGCTCATGCAGAGCCCCTGCTCCCTGTCACTTCTGCTCAGACTTCTCTGCACTGAACTAAGATGGTGCCCACCTTTTATACTCCCTTCTCAATGCACCCAGGAACTGCTTCCTCCCTGCTCCTGCACTGCAGGGTTCCCCTTCCTCAGTGTTCCCTCCCCCCACTCCAGCCAGGGACAGGGACTGTCGTGCCCATCTCAGGGGCATATTGGTCGCCCTGCCCCACGGCAATGTGGTGTAATGCATGCAGGTGTCGGGTCCTGATCCACACTCCATCCTTATCTGAGAGTGAGATATCACACCTCTGGGTGAGGTGCAATACGTCTGTAGCAACCGAGCCCTCGGTGCTACAGTTCCATTTATCTTCAGCCTAGGTGACGTATTGTGATACAGGGCCGTGATTTTGGCTATAAAAGGGTCCCCTAGACCCCTACCCCAAGCTTTTTAAGAGAATCATATATGGCGTGCCAGGAGACTCTATGGAATGCTTTCTCAGCATCCAACGAGAGTATCTACTTACAAATTTTTAACTGCATCTAGCCCAGGAAATACTTTGTGCCTAGTAGCAGTGTCTGCTAGTCAGCGGATTATCCCGGCTGTTAAGCAAGCTACACCACCTGTAGTTTGGACACTTAATTTTTTCAAAGGAAATGCTTCGGGACCACGGGATACTTAGTGAAGAGCATCAGGAGGCACCCCAAGGCATAGGGGCTGGGACTGGCACTAGGATGCCTTGCGGTGGACAGCCGAGCTCGATCCTTATAAAAGCTTTTTAACTGCAGCAGCTTTAGTGGACGCTACTGGAGCTGGAATTACGCGGCTGCTGGCATGAGACTTGCCCTCCAATAGATCCTTGTAAATGGATTTAAAGTGTATTCATTCAAATTAGAGGGACAATTTAAATTAAAAAGCTTAGAGCTGCCTCCACCACAGGGGGGCTCTCTCGACCCACCAGCGGACAGGCACCAGTATTGGGAGAGGGGGGCTGGCCGTCAGGGTTCACCGCGGCTCTGGCACAAACCCGGCGACACGGAGGTGGCACGGGCAGGAGCGGACTGGCCGTCTCGGCTTCTCACTTTTTGGATTTTAGAAGGGCATGACATGCCTATATCTGTGTCTCCCCCTCCTTTTACTCCTCCACCTCTTTTCTTTTCGCATGACTATATGTACTTGTCAATTTTCCATGTGTTAGTTGTGTCTTCTGAGCAGTTTGTCAGCTTTTGGACACCTTTGAAGGTGTTTTCTATGTGTTTCTATGTGTTTTTGTTTGCCTGCCATTGGTTTTAACGGTGTTCGAAGGTGTTCGACGAACAGTTCGACGAACAGTTCGGCGAACACACGGGTGTTCGACGAACCGAACCGAACTCGAACACTACGGGGGTGGCTCAACACTAGTAAAAATCATGCTTCCTTCCTCTGCCCTCTCCCCCCAACCTCGCACAACAGAAATGTGATCAAGGTCTCCCTCATCTGATGAGTCTTCCATGCCCATCACCAGTTCGTCCTCCACTTCTTCCTCGGCTCCTGCACCTTCCTCAACAGTTTGGCTGCTACCATGCGCCCTGGTTAATCACTCTCCCCCACCCTCCCATGCCTGCCGCCTTGGTGCTGCCAACCGTCTGGACCTTGGAGATGTTATCCCTTCCGCATATGACTCCTCCTCTACTTCCTCCACCTCCTCTTGTCCCACCACCTGACTCTGAATTCTGTTTAATGTGTGCTCCAGCATGCAAATCACTGGAATAGTCATGCTGATAATGGCATCGTCGTCAGCACTAAACATCTTTGTCGCCATTTCAAAACTGTGCAGTAGGGTGTGTGGCGCCCCTGAGGGTTCAGTCGCCACAGAGTTACTGCATCTCACCCAGAGGTGTGGTATCTCACACTCAGGTAAGGAAGGCATATGGCTCTGGACCCTAACACCTGCATCCAACACATACCCGCAGTGGGGGTAGGGCGAGATTGCTCCTAAGGGAGAACACAGTCCCAGGTCCCTAGCTGGCGGGAGGGTCCTATGTAGTGGGTGCTTAGGGGAGCAGCTTAGGGGAGCACATGACAGGGAGAGTATAAATAGGAAGCCATCTTATAAAGAGCAAGCTAGTCAGAGGAGGAGATGTGACAGGAGCAGAGGCTCTGCATGAGCTCTGCTCCGGAGGCGGGCCTAGCCTGGGAGGCCCAGGACTGAAGGAGAGAAGAGAGGAGTGGGAGCAGGAAGGCTCCAGTAACCGAAGGGACCCTAGGGCTACGGGCCATGCAGAAGGCCACCCGTACTCCTGCTGCTACCAAGAGGTAGAGGGGTCAGGCCAGATAAGGGGAACCGGTCCCTCAACTAGCGGAGAAACAGCAAGGCTCAACTAGAAACCGGAGGCTGCAGCATTTCATGTACTGCAGGTAAAAGTCTACACCAGTCTCACTAAGAAGCTAGCCACATAGGACCCAGGGGACGGAACACAAGTCGCCCGCCAAGGCCCGAGGATACCGGATAGAAGTGTCACTGGGTGTGAGGTGCAGGGAGAAGACCAGAGAAAGGACACACAGAAGGGGGTCCTGCTAAGTACTCCGGAGCTATCTGGCGGTGGACTGAGTCCCTCACTGAGTACGCACAGCACGACGGGTGAGATTGCTCTGGTACCTGTAATCTGGACTGCAACAACTGTGAGTAAAGATCTTGGGACTGCGTCACACGGACTCTGTGTTCATTACTGACTCCCTGCACTACAACCACCATCATCCACCCACACTGCCCTGAAGCTACACTCTTCCTGTGGTGAGTAATAATACCATTGCTGCAAAACCACCAGCTTCAGAGGACTGATCCGCAGTGGCGGCCCCTTTTGCCCCACTCCAGAGGTGGCGTAGTCGGACATTATAAAACCCATATATGCAAATTACCCTTGGATTGACCGCCCTGGATCACGGACCGGGTCACCGCCACAGTGCCCACAAACCCCAGCGTCTACCGGCCCGGCTCAGGGTACCCCACGGACCAGGGGGCGCGTCAACTTCATAGGTCCCTGATGTGAGACCACTCCTGCAGCATGATTTGCCCCACCTCTGGATCTCGTTGGCCTAGGCTATACGTCAGAACGTATTGCACCAGGGCTTGTCGGTGCTGCCACAGTCACTGCAACATGGTCAGAGTTGAATTCCACCGTGTCGGCACATCGCATTTCAGCCGGTGAACTGGCAGGCCCAACGACTTCTGTAGAGATGTAAGTCATTGAGCTGCGGGATGCGAACGGCGGAAGTGAGCACACAGCTACCGTGCCCTCTGCAGAAGGCCATCTAGTCCGGGATAGTGGGCTAACAATTTATGGACAACCAGGTCCAAAACGTGAGCCATACAAGGCACGTATGTGACATTGCCCCGGCGAAGGGCCGCACCCAGGTTTGCAGAATTGTCGCACACGGCCTTCCCTGGTTGCAGGTCCAGTGGAGACAACCATTCATGAAACTGGGTCTCCAGAGCTGACCACAACTCCTCAGCTGTGTGACTCACATTTCCCAGACATTTCAAAGTAAACACTGATGCCTTGAGCCCTGCTGCCAGCATAGTAAGGAGGTGTGCAGGATTCCTTCTGCGCAGTTAGAAAGCAGGTGGCATTACCAGACAGGCTTTGGGTGCAGGTGGAGGACCGAGAAGAGGTTGAGGAGGCAGAAGCAGTGGAGGAACTTCGAGATAAAGAGGATTGACGCACAACTCGTGGGGACGGTAAGACTTGGACAGCAGCCCCTTGTCCTGCTGTCACCATAGTTACCCAGTGCCCAGTCAGCGACATGTAACGCCCCTGTCCATGCCTACTCGTCCAAGTGTCTGTGGTGAAATACACCCTGTCACACACAGAGTTTCTCAAAGAAGCGGTGATGTTGTGTGCGACATGCTGGTGGAGCGCAGGCACACCTTTCATTGAGAAGTAGTGCCGACTGGGCATCTGGTACTGGGGTACTGCGACGGACATAAGGTCTCGAAAATCCACTGTGTCCTCCAGGCGGAAAGGCAGCATTTCTGTAGCCAAGAGCTTGCAGAGGGTGAAATTCAACCTCTTAGCTTTCTCATGGCTAGGAGGAAATGGTCTTTTACTTTTCCACATCTGAGGGACCGAGGGCTGGCTGTTGTGCTTAGACGGGGTTGAGTAGGGTGTCCCCGGCAAACTGCCGGTCTGTGAGGAAGATGCAGGCGGACATGTTAGGTTGCCTTGATCCAAAGGTGGTGCTCTCAATGTCAGAGAGCGCTCAACACCAGCAGGTGTTTCCACTTCCCAATGAACTAACGACCTGCCAATCACACTGGCTGTTGCAGGTAAAGAGGTGGCAGGTCTGCGTCCAAAAACATGTGTGACTGCTGTCCCCCCAGTCACAGAGGATGAAGAGGCCGCGGATGCACAAGATGGGGCAGACGGTGGTTGGCCCAGCCTGCTAGGCCGCATTGTAGTACAGTGAGCTTCCCACTGCAACTTATGCTTCATATCCATGTGAAGGTATATGCATGAAGTACTCAAACTATGGATTTTTTGGCCTCTACTTAGCTTTTGGTGACAAATATTACAGATAACACGAGTTGGGTCATCCTTATCATTCTGAATAAATGCCCAGGCTATGCAAGGCTTAGAGCCCATGCGACCTGAAGAGCCACTACGACTTGTGGTCAGAGGCAGAGTTGTGGTTGAGGATGCAGTTGTTGACATGCTTCCAGTACTCCGTCTCTGTCCAGGAAGGCACAACCTAACCTCGTCGTCAATAGCATCTGTGATGCCCCACTGTGCTTGATATCACAGATCCTAGAAGAGTGTATTGATGGAATCCTCCACAAGAGGCCCCCATAAACATTCACACATCTCCACATTCCACCTCAGACATGCAGAGGGAGCCCGTTAGGGATATAAATAGGGAAGGTGGAGCTTGGCAGTTCAGTTCCTCTGAAGAGTTCCTGCAGTAGAGAAGCCTAAGAGAGGTCAGTCTGCAGTGGAGCTCAGTCTAGTCTAGAGAACTCAGTTAATAGTTCAGCAGTGGAGCACGAGGCTCCTGCTAGCTAGATTCAGTAAGGCATAACCGGAATCCCTGGAGAACTACAAGTCACAGGATCGCTAAGGTGCTGATACGTAACAGAGCCAGGAGACGCTTAGGCCCCGCATAGTGGGAGCGTGAACTCCAAGAGAAGGCCCTATTACAAGGTCAGCCAGCGCAGGACAGAGACAAAGTTAGGCCTAGCTCCAGGCAGGTCAGAAACTTACTACGCAGAGGCAAGAAACAGGAGGCCCTACACCCGCTCATTGAGGAGGATCCTGATATTCACCCTTCACCCTACAGTGCTCCGGGATGTGCCTGAATTTCCTACAGTAAAAGGTACTGAAGTGACTACCGTGTCCGTTCCCGTTCTTGCTCTGACCTAGCTGGGTCTCGCCTGTCCTGCATTCCCCCTGCATACGCTGCCCTGAGACCTAGCTCCACCTGTGGGGAGCTATACCATCGAGCTGCCTTATCACGGGTCTCAGTGGACTGCTGCAGCACTGGTGCTTCTCACCAGATACCACAGGTGGCGTCACAAACTCTTATAAAATTCACAATTATCCACTCTTTTAAAGAGTGACCCCAGGGTACGGGCCAGGGAGCCGACCACCGCGACATCCCCAAAGCCAGGCAAAGGCCCGGGTACCGAGTCATCCCCATCCCCTGGGCTAGTCACATACTCCTCCACCTCCTCCGTTGACCTCATCGACTGGCTGACTGTGGGTTGACAGTAAGTGGGATCTCCAACCTCGTCATCATCACCCTGTGTGTTATCACACCCGTCGTCCTCAAAGCCAACCTCTTCCTGCCCTGACCGAAAAGTCAAGTTGTCGCTCCAATCAGGTATTTGAGTCTCATCATCGTCTTCATCATTGTCTCCACCAACAGGAGTGACAGTTTGGGAACGAGTGTCTACATTATGCTCAGAACCTTCTTCATCTTGTCCTGGATCCGACTTATAAAGATTCTGGGCATCAGTGCAGATCATTTCCTCGTCTGGATTAACAGAAGTTCTGGAGCAGACCTCCGTTTCCCAGGCTATAGTATGAGTAAACAGCTCTGCAGACTCAACCATCTGTGTTACCCCATACTCAGACGGGCAGCTGGAGATTTGGGAGCTGTGAGGAAGCAAGTGCGATTGGGGTGACACCTCTGAGGACTGGAGTATTTGTGATGTTGAAATTGAGGTGGAGGAGAGCCCACTTGAAGGAGCACTTGATATCCGGTGAAGCACCTGCTGTTTTTGTGCCTCATCTGGAATTTGTAGCAATGGGCGTGTCCGTAAGAAAGGGGTCGTATCACATTGTCCACGAAAAGAAGTCGACATCTTAGTTTGGCTGGAAGATGGTCTTTCTTCTGCAGATGTCCCCCCCCCCACCGCGGGGGGGCTCGACCCACCAGCGGACAGGCACCAGTACTGGGAGAGGGGGGCTGGCCGTCAGGGTCCACCGCGGCTCTGGCACAAACCCGGAAGTGGCACGGGCAGGAACGAACTGGCCGTGTCGGCTTCTCACTTTTCGGGTTTTAGAAGGGCATGACATGCCTATATCTGTGTCTCCCCCTCCTTTTACTCCTCCACCTCTTTTCTTTTCGCATGACTATATGTACTTGTCACTTTTCCATGTGTTAGTTATGTCTTCTGAGCAGTTTGTCAGCTTTTGGACACCTTTGAAGGTGTTTTCTATGTGTTTCTATGTGTTTTTGTTTGCCTGCCATTGGTTTTAACGGTGTTCGAAGGTGTTCGACGAACAGTTCGACGAACAGTTCGGCGAACACACGGGTGTTCGACGAACCGAACTCGAACACTACGGGGGTGGCTCATTACTATTGTTTAGCCAGGTTGTGGGAGCTAAGGTATTCTCCAAGTTGGATTTAAGGGGAGCCTATAATCTGGTTAAAATCAGAGAAGGGGACGAATGGAAGACCGCGTTCAATACCACGGAAGTTCATTTCGAGAGTCTGGTTATGCCTTTTGGCTTGACCAATGCACCTGCGGTATTCCAGCATTTCATAAATAATATTTTTCATCATTTGGTGGGGAGGTTTGTGGTAGTCTATCTGAATGATATTTTGGTTTATTCAACCTGATTTTGAGAACCATCGGGGGCATGTTAAGCAGGTGCTCCAGATATTAAGGAATAACAAACTCTATGCCAAACTAGAGAAATGTATTTTCGCTGTTCAGGAGATGCAGTTTTTGGGGTACTTGTTGTCATCTTAAGGTTTTCGGATGGATCCGGAGAAGATCCTTGCAGTCCTTGACTGGGAACGTCCCGAGAACCTGAAGGCCCTACAACGTTTTCTGGGCTTTACAAATTTTTACAGGAAATTCATACAAAATTACTCTGTTGTAGTTAAACCCCTTACTGATATGACTAAGAAGGGGTCTGATTTTTCCAAATGGTCAGATGCTTCCCTCCAGGCATTTTCTTCCTTAAAGGATCATTTTGCCACTGCACCTATACTCAGTCAACCGGATGTTTCTCAACCCTTTATTGAGGAGGTCGATGCTTTGGATGTCGGGGTTGGTGCTGTGTTGTCTCAGGGTTCATCCCCTGGTAAATGGCGTCCATGCACCTTCTTTTCTAAAAAATTGTCTTCATGCTGAGTGAAATTATGATGTGGGTAATATGGAACTTTTGGCGATCAAATTGGTGTTGGAGGAATGGCGTCACTAGTTGGAGGGGGCTGTCCATCGTATTATTGTTATTACTGACAATAAGAACCTGTCATATTTCCATCAGCTAAATGTCTCAACCCTAGGCAAGCCAGATGGTCCTTGTTTTTTTACTAGGTTGTTGTCACTTTTCGTCCAGGGGCCCAAAACATCAAAGCTGGTGCTTTGTCCCAGAGCTTCCCTGGTGGTGGTGACCATGAGAACCCTGCCCCGAAATTAAAGAAAAGCGTAGTTATTTGGGCTCTTTTTCCTGAACTGAAGGGTGAGGTGCTGGAGACTCATGGGGATGCCCCTGCGTCCTGCCCTTCAGGAAAATTATTTGTACCACCTGATCGGCGGTGTAAAGTAATCAAGAAACATAATAACTGTGCTTGCTGGGCATCCAGGTGGTAAGGCAACCGCGGACCTCCTCTCTCATTGTTTTTGGTGGCCGGGGTTGTATCTGGATGTAATTGAACACATAGCTGCTTGTAGTATTTTCGCGAGTTCTAAGGTTTCACACACCCGTCCGTCTGATACTCTTCTTCCGCTACCTATCCCGGTGGTTTTGGTAGTAGTAGATAGGTTCAGTAAAATGGTTCACTTCATCGCTTTACCTGCACTTCCCAATGCTAAGACACTTTCTCAGGTGTTCATTAATGAGATTGTGAAGCTTTACGGGGTTTCCTCCGATGTGATGTCTGATCAGGGACCCAGTTTGTTTCCAAGTTCTGGAAGGCATTCTGTTCTTGACTGGGGGTACAGCTGTCCTTTTCCTCGGCCTCCCAGCCTCAGTCAAATGTTCAGATCGAGCAGGTGAATCAGAATTTGGAGACATACCTCAGGTGTTTTGTCTCTGAAAATCAGGAGGATTGGGCAACCTGCTTACAGCTGGCAGAATTTGCCATCAATAATCATTGTCAAGAATCCACTGGCATGTCACCGTTTTTTGGTGCATATGGTTATCATCCACAGTTTGGTACTTTCAGTGGGGGAGGAGCTTCAGGAATTCCTGAAAAGGACAGTTTGCTTCATCTCTCTCCTCGGTGTGGCAGGGTGTTCTGTGTAATTTGAAGACCATGGGTGACAGGTATAAATGTATGGCCGACAGAAAACGCTTTCCAGGTCCGGACCTGAATGTGAATGACTTTGTGTGGCTGTCTACCAAGAATATAAGGTTGAAAGTTTCTTCTTGGAAGCTGGGACCTAGGTTTATTGGTCCCTACAAAATTACCGCCGTCATTAACCCAGCAGCATTTCGTCTTGAACTTCCTCGGGCCATTAAGGTTCACAATGTGTTCCACAGGTCCTTACTCAAATGGTACGTAGAACCTCTTGAGCCCTCACCTCTACCACCGCCTCCAATAATGGTTGATCGTAATTTGGAGTTCGAGATTTCGAGGATAGCAGATTCTCGTCTCCAACGTCGTTGTCTGCAATACTTGGTGCACTGGAAAGCTATGGTCTGGAGAAGAGGACATAGGTTTCAGCGTCAGAGGTGAACGCTCCCAGATTGGGTCACTCTTTTCACTCTTTTTCCACCTCTTTTCCTGAGAAACCCGATCCTGAGTGTCTGGAGGCCACTCGTACAAGGGGGTTACTGTCACGGGTGTGTCAGAGGTGACAGACAGTTGTCCTGCAGTGGTCTGCAGGAGATCTCCACGTTTAGCAATGCAGACAGCTGCCTAGATAGGAGGATGTGTTTAGGACCCAGCGACTGTCTCCCTTTAGTCTGGGTGTATATATACCTGGTGTGTCTAGGTGGGCGTCGCTGGTTATATTCATTCCTACTTGGAACTTGGCTGAAGTAGCATCACGTTCTCTTTGGAGTCTTGAGGCCGTGTGCCCTGTTGGAGTTTCTTCTAAAGTTAAGTTGTAATTCCCCTGTGTTGTTTTTCCCTTCTGTCTTTAGAGTGTTAGCGGAGGCTGACTAATGCTCATCTCCTTCCACCCCCAGTTGTAGCCTTACGCCGGGGTTAGTAGGGCAAGGCACGTGATTGGCGACAGCTGCGGAGGCTGTATAGGGACGGTAGGTGAAGACAAGGTGACGCTACTCCATTTTAGGAGATCACCACTTCCCCTTTCCCTAGTGTCTGGGCTCCCTATACCTTTCCCCCCTGTATTGCACCCACTCTTGGTGTGATAATATGGTGGTGATATGGTGGTTGAGGATGACGATGCGGAGAAGGAGGAGGGCAAGAGCAAATAGATAAAATCAGGCAGGGTATACCCATGCCTGGGTGTGAAGACAGAGGTGCATGGGAATAGAATTAGACCTCCCAAAAAAAGACACTGTATTTTGATTTTATGTTAGGCTGCTATCATTTGGTGGTTTTGAGAAGTCTGGCCCAATCCAGCCCTTGTTCATTTTCATAAGAGTAAGCCTGTCAGCAATTTCAGTTGACAGGCGAATGCGCCTATCGGTTATAATTCCACTGGCAACATTAAAAACCAGCTCTGACAAAATGCTAGCAGCAGGGCAGGCCAGGACCTCCAAGGCGTAGAGTGCCAGTTCATGCTCGTGTCTAGCTTGGATACACAATAATTATAAGGCACAGAGGAATCACGGAGGATGTTGGTATGGTCGGCAAGGTACTCTCTCAGCATCTTTCAGAGCGTTCCCTCCTTGGGAGAGTACCCTGCGCATCAAGGCCTGTGCGATGGAAGGGTCTGAAAAAAGTGTCCCAGAATTTTGACAGTGTTCCTCTGCCTCTGCTCAATTGCATTTGTGTCTCTCTCACCTGTGCTCCTTTGTTGTCCAACGAACTGTGACCTCTTTTGGCAGCGTTTTCAGTTGGGAATTTTTTAATAATTCTGCAACAAGGGCCTTCTCGTACTGCACCATTTTATTAGGTCTGTCCTGCAAGGAAATAAGAGACAGAAAGTTCTCCTTGTAGCGTGGGTCTAGATGTGTCACCAACCAGTAATGATGGTCACCAATGGACAATGCGAGGGTCACTGGAAAGGCAGCGTAACATAAACTCTGCCATGTGTGCCAGACTGCAAACAGGCAAAAACTTCCATGTCCTCACCAAGAGGACAACTGACCATGCTCTCCTCCTCATCTTCCTCCTCCTCATCCATCTCCCTGTCCTCCATGCCATTCACGCTGAACAGGCGGTATGACAGTTGTGCAGGTAGTACCATCTATAGCGCAGGAAAATAGCTCCTGTTCTTCATCCTCCTCCTCTTCCTCATTGTCACCCAATCCACATTGGGATGAGATGAGGCTGGGCTGTGTGGAATCACCCTGTATGGTTTCTTGCTCCATCTCATCGTGCTCCGCCTGCAATGCATGCTCTTTGATTGTGAGCAGAGAGCGTTTCAGAAGACAGAGAAGCAGGATGGTGACGCTAATTATGGCGTCATTACCGCTCACCATCTTGGTGGAGTCCTCAAAGTTTTGGAGTAAGGAACAGTTATCTGACATCCATGTCCACTGCGGAGGTTTTATGTGTGGCATCTGACCTGAATACCGATGGCCTTATTGATTCTGGTAATCAACAACTGCCCTCTTCTGCTCACAAATCCTTCCCAACATCTGCAATGTAGAGTTCCAAAGCGTGGGGACATCGCAGATCAGTTGGTGAACTGGAAGCTGCAAACGCTGCTGAAGCACGGTAAGGGCACACAGGCAGCGTACTTTGGCAAGCAGATACAACAGATCCGGGTAGGTTTTTAAAAACCGCTGAACTACGAGGTTAAGCACATGAGCCAGGCATGGTACATGTGTGAGCTCGCCTCGCCTCAGAGCTGCCACCAGGTTCCGGCCATTGTCACACAAGACCATGCCTGGCTGTAGGGTCAGCGGTGTCAGCCACAGATCTGCCTGCTCTTTCAGCGCTGTCTACAACTCTTTACCGTTGTGTGGTTTGTCACTTAAGCATATTAGCTTCAGCACTGCCTGTTGCTGCTTGGCCAAGGCAGTGTTGCAGTGCTTCCAGCTTGCGATTGATGGGGACTTTTCGGAGATGGAGGCTGAAAAGTAGGAGGAGGAAGAGGAGGTGGAGGAGCTGTAGAATGTGGGGGCAACCTTGATTGACCCAGGGCCTGCAATCCTTGGTGTCGGGAGGATGTGTTCCATCCCATGGTCTTACTGGGTCCTGGCTTCCACTATATTAACCTAGTCAGCGAGATGTGCCATCCTTGTCTACAAGCACTTGTCCATGTGTCCGTGGTTAGGTGGACTTTCCCAGTAACTGCGTTGTTGAGGGCATGTCTAATGTTGCGAGACACGTGCTTCTTTAATTTGGAGATGGCACACTGGGAGAAATAGTGGCGACTGGGGACCGAGTACCAAGGGACGGCCGCAGCCATTAGGTTGTGGAAAGCTAACATCTCCATGAGCCTAAAAGGCAACATTTCGAGCGCAAGAATTTTCAAAATGTGTGAATTTAGTAGTGTGGCCTGTGGGGCCTTGGCTGCGTATTTGCGCTTGCTTTCCAATGACTGCGGTAGGGACAACTGAACACTGCGCCGGGACAAGGACTTGGACGTACTTGCTGATGGTGCTAGTTGAGAGTGTTCAACGACAGGTGCAGGGCAGGAGGCATCTTGGCATGCACCATGGACAGGAGATTGGCGTGCACACACAACAGCAGAAAAAGCAGTGGTGTCACCCACAGACACTGTTGCTGGATCATGTGGTTGGGTCCACTTAGTCGGGTGTTTTGCTGCCATATGCCTGATCATACTGGTGGTGGTCAGGCTGGTAGTTTTGCTACCCCTGATGATGCTGGTCTGACATGTGGTGCAAATGGAATTTTGGGGTTATCTGCAGAGTCTTTAAAAAATAACCGTACTCAGGAAGCCCTAACAGTTGTACTGGCAACTTCCGTCGTGTTGGCGTTACGAGGAGCGGTTTTCCGCCTTGTGTCTGCGGAAACCACAATGCTTCTTCCTGGCTGTTGTGATGCTACACCTCTCTCCCCTTGTGTGCTGCTGTCCTCGCTCTGCATATCCCCCTGCCACATTGGGTCAGTTAGTATATCATCCACCACCTTGTCTTCCACTTCCACACCCTGGTCCTCCTCCTGACTTTCTGGCAATTGTGTCTCATCAACATCAACATCCACCTCTTGCGACAGTAATTGCACTTTCCCACCATCGCCTTCGTGTGACCATTGCTGCTCCAATATTTGGGCATTGCTACATGCATTCTCCTCTTGACTTGCTTGAAGCTGGCTTGGCGAGAAACCCGAATCTACAAATGGAAAAGTGAACAGCTCTTATGAGTGTCCAAGTGTGCGATCAGTTGTCTCTGGGCACTCAGCATGGTGAGAGGAAGGAGGATCAGGTTGAGGAATATGTGATCCAGACTCACGGCTACCGAGACTTGAACGTGTGGAAGACATGGTGGTGGTCATGGTGGCAAAGTGACTGGAAGCATTATCTGCTATCCAACCAACAACCTTTTGACACTGCTCTGTGTTCAATAGTGGTGTTCTCCGGTCCCCAAGTAATTGGGACAGGAAGGTCGAGTGACAAGATATGGGTGTTTGTTGTGGCATGATTTCAGCTTGCCGACGGCCACGTCCTCAGCTTTGGCCTCTGCATGCACCATCACATCCACTTCCCTGTCCCTTGCCATGCACCTTGCCCATTTTTAATGGAGGACAATATTTCCACGTTCACGAGAAATGGCTGATTTTGGAATGCAGTTATATATGATACGTCTGACAGAGGACCACAGTTTTAATTAGCAGGCCTTTAATTTGCTAATACTATTCTTCACAGATACCTAGTGTGAATAGCTTGACCCACATACTGCAACGACATGAAAGTGGAAGAAATGTCTGATTTTGGAACACTCTTATCGGTATTATATCTGACAAAGAACCACAGTTTTAATTAGCAGGCCTTTAATTTACTAATACTATTCTTCACAGACACCTAGTGGGAATAGCTTGACCGACACACTGCAACAGAATGGAAAAAGAGGCCAATATTTTCCACATTCAGTTTAAAATTCTGGATTTTTATCGCTGAAATATGGAACAGATCTGGCTTTATTCTGCAGTGAGAACAAGCAAATGGAACAGATAAATAGTGTACTCTGGATTGCTTTTTAAGCAAATAACCAGGATTAAGATAAAAAAAAAATTCCCTGGCCCCTGATATCTGGGGCTATGTCTACAAATATCTGTATGGACCCTCTTGCACTATATGCACTGCAGTCTGTCACATACACTGCCTGCCTGCCTAATTCCTGCTATCACCACTGAATATATGCACCTGGATTAGTCCTCAGATGGACTGTTAGTTCAGATGTGTGGCACCCCAGGGGTCTGGTTTCCACAGTGATAGCTATATTACGTCTGAGAGCAGGTGGGAGGTCTCCTGGCCAGGAATCCTATGCATGCCACACCTCCTGCCCAGTCCTGGGAGGGGAAGAACTTCCCCTATATAAACTGGGGCTGAGGCAGGGTTAGAGAGGAGAGAAAGAGAAGAAGAGGAGTCCCAGACAGAGACACAGTCTGGTCTGGAGTGAGGCAGCTATAGGGAAGAGAGATCAGGAGCTCTGTGGGAGCCGTGCTAAAAGAGGTCAGGGGCTGGAAGCTGTAGAGCTCGCCCTGATTGAAGAGTTCTCACCGGACCCGGAGTCCGAGGCTGTGGGGACTAATCCTTACCCAGCAGCAGAAACCGACCGGCAGGGGATTTCAGGTCCTCTGGCCAAGAAACCCAAAGGCACGGTCACACGCAAGGGACCAGCACCGCCGTCGTGAAGCGGAAGCTACCAGAAGGCCCCGAGTCACCGGCCATACGGGTGAGCACCACACGGTACACTCAGGGACGTGGGCTACTTTTACCCGCCTCTAGCAAGGTAGCCAGAAGAGTACAATTAGTTGGGGAGGCCTACAACTCCGCCTGGCCAGGGGAGATCCCATCTGCTCACGGACTGACCAGGCCCCGATCGCTAGCCAGTACTCCGGGAGGGTCTATCTTTGCCACCAGTAAAGACCCTGAATTACACCGCACCGTCTGAGTGTTTCATCATCCACGTCCGCTGCCCTGAGGCCATACCCCTCCCGTTGGGGGTTATACCAGCCACGCTGCACGACCGTACCACCGGCCTCAGCGGTCTGCCCTGCAGCGGCGGTCTCATGACCGCATTCAACGGGTGGCGTAGTCGAACAATATAACATCCTATGCCAAGCACCGCCACTTAGTTTGACTCCCTGGGCACGGACCGGGTCACCGCCACGAGACTACTACCCTATCGGACCCGGCTCCGGGTAGGCCCCCGCGTGCGCAACGCCACTCAGCACTGGCCCAAGGGCGCGTCAGATGGATATATATGTTGTGGAATACCTATACTAACAGGACGTTTAATGGACCCTCTTGTGCAGTATCATGCACTCCAGTCTGCCACATACACTGCATGCCTGCCTAACTCCTCCTATCACCACTGAATATATGCAGCTGGATTAGTCCTCAGACTGACTGTTAGTTCAGATGGATATATACTGTATATATCTTGTGGAATATCTATACTAATTATGAAGAAGCAAATCTCTCCCTGAAGCAGCCGCACCTCTCCCTACTCTGCCTGATTCCGGGGTAGACTTTGACAAGCATAGCGGCGCCAGGTCTTTTATAGACCTGATGACGCTGTACCACCAGCCCATCACTGTAATGCCCACAACCACCATGGCTACGACATTGCATGGCAGGCAATCTCTGCATAGTCATTGGCTCTCTAGAGAGTGCCAAAACATGCAGGGAGTGGACCCGAGTTCCCGCCCGAGCAACCCGGAAAGACGACTGCAAATGTGTTTGTAATGACTAGTGTTGAGCCACCCCCGTAGTATTCGAGCTCGGTTCGGTTCGTCGAACACCCGTGTGTTCGTCGAACTGTTCGTCGAACTGTTCGTCGAACACCTTCGAACACCGTTAAAACCAATGGCAGGCAAACAAAAACACATAGAAACACATAGAAAACACCTTCAAAGGTGTCCAAAAGCTGAAAAACTGCTCAGAAGACACAACTAACACATGGAAAAGTGACAAGTACATATAGTCATGCGAAAAGAAAAGAGGTGGAGGAGTAAAAGGAGGGGGAGACACAAATATAGGCATGTCATGCCCTTCTAAAATCCAAAAAGTGAGAAGCCGACACGTTCAGTCCGCTCCTGCCCGTGCCACCTCCGTGTCGCCGGGTTTGTGCCAGAGCCGCGGTGAACCCTGACGGCCAGCCCCCCTCTACCAATACTGGTGCCTGTCTGCTGGTGGGTCGAGCGAGCCCCCCTGTGGTGGAGGCAGCTCTAAGCTTTTTAATTTAAATTGTCTCTCTAATTTGAATGAATACACTTTAAATCCATTTACAAGGATCTATTGGAGGGCAAGTCTCATGCCAGCAGCCGCGTAATTCCAGCTCCAGTAGCGTCCACTAAAGCTACTGCAGTTAAAAAGCTTTTATAAGGATCGAGCTCGGCTGTCCACCGCAAGGCATCCTACTGCCAGTCCCAGCCCCTATGCCTTGGGGTGCCTCCTGATGCTCTTCACTGAGTATCCCGTGGTCCCGAAGCATTTCCTTTGAAAAAATTAAGTGTCCAAACTACAGGTGGTGTAGCTTGCTTAACAGCCGGGATAATCCGCTGACTAGCAGACACTGCTACTAGGCACAAAGTATTTCCTGGGCTAGATGCAGTTAAAAATTTGTAATTAGATACTCTCGTTGGATGCTGAGAAAGCATTCCATAGAGTCTCCTGGCACGCCATATATGATTCTCTTAAAAACCTTGGGGTAGGGGTCTAGGGGACCCTTTTATAGCCAAAATCACTGCCCTGTATCACAATACGTCACCTAGGCTGAAGATAAACAGAACTGTAGCACCCTGAGGGCTCGGTTGCTACAGAGGTATTGCACCTCACCCAGAGGTGTGATATCTCACTCTCAGGTAAGGATGGAGTGTGGATCAGGACCCGACACCTGCATGCATTACACCACATTGCCGTGGGGCAGGGCGACCAATATGCCTCTGAGATGGGCACGACAGTCCCTGTCCCTGGCTGGAGTGGGGGGAGGGAACACTGAGGAAGGGGAACCCTGTAGTGCAGGAGCAGGGAGGAAGCAGTTCCTGGGTGCATTGAGAAGGGAGTATAAAAGGTAGGCACCATCTTAGTTAAGTGCAGAGAAGTTTAAGCAGAAGTGGCAGGGAGCAGGGGCTCTGCATGAGCTCTGCTCCGGAGGCGGGCCTAGTAACAGAGACCCAGGCCTGGAAGAGGGAGAAGGAAGGAAGAGGAGCGGAGAAGGCTCCAGGAACAAGGAATGAAGGGATCCCAGGGGTGCGGACGGGCGAGTCGCCACCGCACGCCCGAATCCACCTGCGTGGAGGGGTCAGGCCAAAGGGGGAGACCGGTCCCCGAAACTAGTGGAGGCAGGAAAGGACCCTCAGCTAGAAACTGGAGGCTCTGACATTTTATGTGGCGCAGCCCCTCGCTACACCCGCTAGGAAGGCACCACATAGGGTCAGGGAAACTGGCGCCAAGTTTACCAAGAGGAGGCCCGAGGCAGCCGGACAGAAGGGTTGGTAAGAAAGGCCAGACAAAGGACACACAAAGGGGGTCCTGTGAAGCGCTCCAAAGTTATCTGGGAGTTGTCTGAGCCCCTCACCTGGTGAGCACAGTACGACGCGGGCAGCCGTTACCTGCAGACGTGGTCTGGATAATAAGAACTGTGAGTAAAGGCCCTGGACTGCATCACTGACTCCGTGTCGTTACTGCTGTTGCCCTGCACCATCACCCCCATCCTCTGCATACACTGCCCTGAGGCTATACTCCTCCCGTGGGGAGTTATGCTACGCTCTGCTGCACCCACAACACCAGCCTCAGCGGTCTGCCCTGCAGCGGTGGTTCACTCTGACCGCAATCCACGGGTGGCGTAGTCGGACATTTAAACATCAAAACCACATAAATAGTTCCGCCACTGGTTTGACCACCCTGAGCCACGGAACCGGGTCGCCGCCACGAAGACTACAACCACCAGCATCCACCAAAAAGGGTCCGGCTCCGGGTGTCCCAAGGCCAAGGGGGTGCATCAGAACATTTTCATCACCTTTCACAATCACCAATGGGACAAGGCAGGGATGTCCTCTGTCCCCTCTCTTATACATCCTAGTGACGGAGCACCTGCTCTCATCAATTCGCCATAACCCCAATATTAGGTGGATTGAGGTGGGAGGCACCGAGTACAAGTGCTCTCTATTTGCTGATGATGTCCTAGTATATATCACTCAATCACATATATCCATCCATGCTGTTATGGCTGAAATAGATCACTTTGTTACATGGTCAAATTTTAAAATCAATGCAGCGAAGTCTGAGGCCCTCGATGTCTCCCTCCCCAAATCCATATAGGATTCCATCCAGTCCAACTTTCCCTTTGCCTGGCCCTCACAGGGTATCAAATACTTAGGAATTCCTATTCATAGAGACCTCTCCCATCTATGTTATCTTAATTTTGGGCCCTTTATTGAACAACTCCATACAGACCACGGTTGGCAAGTTAGAACTGTAAGATTCACTACGTGAACCACTGGTGTTTTGTGGAAAAGCACATGTACACTGTGTTCCAAATTATTATGCAAAAAGTGTTTAGGAGTGATAAGGGAAGAATTTGTTTGTTTGTCAGTTAAACTCATTGATGGTGATGTGTGTCAGGGCTCTTTATATCACTGTAAGCAATTGCAGACACCTGTGCTAATTAGTTTGGCAGGTGTGTCCAATGAAAGGCAAGACTACTTAAGAAGGCTGTCTCACATTATTAAGCAGCCTACATTTTCTGCCAAAATGGGAAAGAAAAAGGATGTGTCGGCTGCTGAGAAGCAACAAATTGTGGAGTGTTTAGGTCAAGGCATGACTACAATCAACATTGTGCGATGATCAGGATGAAGTGTCTTGGCAATCAAGAAGTATGTAGCTGATTCACAGTACACACGTGTGCGTGCTGATAAGGGCAAATTGAGGACTCTTTCCTACAGGCAATTACGTCAGGTTAAAAGAGCAGCGGCAAAAAAGCCTTGTCATAGCAGCAGACAAGTTTTTGAAGCTGCTGGTGCCTCCAACGTCCCCCGAACAACAAGATGCAGGGTCCTTCAGAGGTTTGCAGCTGTGCATACGCCATCCTGTCGACCTTCTCTATCCACTTCACACAAGCAGAAACGGCTCCAGTGGGCTAAACATTACATGAAGACTGATTTCAAAACTGTTTTGTTCACGGATGAGTGCCGTGCAGCGCTCGATGGTCCAGATGGATGGAGTGGAGGATGGCTGGTTGATGGACACCCCACGCAAACACGGCTACAGCGCCAACAAGGAGGAGGTGGAGTAATGTTTTGGGCTGGAATCATGGGGAGAGAGATTGTCGACCCCTTTAGGATCCCTGAAGGCGCTAAAGATGAACTCCATAATGTATGTGGATTTTCTCAAACAGCACTTCCTGCCATGGTTCAAGAAGAAGAACCGTGTATTTCACAGCAAGATAATTTTTTTGCATGATAATGCACCATCTCATGCTGCACATAAAACATCTGCATCTCTGGCTGATATGGGCATAAAAGGGGACAAACTTATGGTGTGACCCCCATGCTCCCCTGACCTCTACCCCATTCAGAACCTCTGGAGCATCATCAAAAGGAGTGTCTATGATGGCGGGAGGCAGTTCACATCTAAGCAACACCTCTGGGAGGGTATTCTGTCCTCATGCAAAACAATTGAAGCAGAAACCATCCAAAACCTGACAAATTCAATGGACGAGAGAGTTGAGAAGCTCCTTTCGAACAAGGGATCCTATGTGAAAATGTAACATCACCTAGAATAAAGTTTTGAGTTGAAAACTGTTTGATTTCAGTTCCTAATAACCTGCTAATGCTTATAATTTCAAAAATGACCATTTTTTTGGTCTTTATTAAAATGAAAAGGTTGATCGAAAAGTTTGGGGGATCTAAGAGTGTGGCAACCCAGTAGTCATGATTACTTCGAATTCTGACAATATGAGGGTCATGTTGCAGGTAGTGCAGCAAGAAGGCACTTATGTGTCTTGCGCATCTCGGAGCCCCAAAATTATTTTCCGGGCTAGATGCAGCTAAAAATTATTATTAATTTTAAATCTGGTGGAGCTTAGTATAGATGGCCTAATAGGATCAGTGCTGCACACTGCTACAAAGCCCAAATTATTTTCCAGCCAAGATACAGATAAACATGATTAGTAATTTTAAATCTGGTGGAGCTTATTATAGATGGCCTAATAGAATCAGTGCTGCACACTGCTACAAAGCCCAAATTATTTACCAGCCAAGATACAGATAAACATGATTAGTAATTTGAAAGCTTAAAATGGTTGGTAGGGTGATTTTAACCAATCATCAAGCTTTTACTCTCCCCAGGATGACACAGGGGTAGAAAAGTCGTTTCGGATCCATGATTTGTTCATCTTTATGAACGTGTCTGTCTACATTGTCAGTGGAGAGCCGCGTGCGCTTATCTGTCAGCACACCACCAGCAGCGCTGAACACACGTTCAGACAGAACGCTGGCTGCGGGGCATGACAAGATCTCAAAGGCGTAAGTGGCTAGCTCCGGCCATTTATCCAGATTGGAAGCCCAAAAAGAGCAAGGGTCCAGTGACACAGTCATGGCTTCAATGTTTACTTGGAGATACTCCTGTACCATCGTCTCTAGGCGTTGACTATGTGTCAGACTTCTTGTCTCCTGTGGCCTTGCAAAGGATGGGCTAAAAAAGTGGTGAAATGATTCCGCAAAATTGATGTTACCAGCAGATACTGTGGTTCTGTTACGGTTTGAGTGCTGAACACTTGACGGTCCCACGGTTGGCAAGTTGGAACTGTGAGATTCACTACGTGCACCACTGGTGTTTTGTGGAAAAGCACATGTAAGATTCTGCAACAGTCTCTGCTGATACTCCTGCATGCGTGCATCCCTTTCTATGGCAGGAATAATTTCGGCAAATTTACTTTTGTACCGGGGATCTAACAGTGTGGCAACCCAGTAGTCAGGATTATTTCTAATTCTCACAATTCGAGGGTCATGTTGCAGGTAGTGCAGCAAGAAGGCACTCATGTGTGTTGCGCATCCAGGAGCACCAAGTCCCTGTTGTGTTGGTGGCGAGGTAACAATCATGCTTCCTTCCTCTGTCCTCTCCCCCCAACCTCGCACAACAGAAATGTGATCAAGGTCTCCCTCATCTGATGAGTCTTCCATCAGTTCGTCCTCCACTTCTTCCTGGGCTCCTGCACCTTCCTCACTAGTTTGGCTGCTACCATGCGCCCTGGTAAAACCATCTCCCCCACCCTCACATGCCTGCCGCCTTGGTGCTGCCGACTGTTTGGATCTTGCAGATGTTAGCCCTTCCGCATACAACTCCTCCTCCTCTACTTCCTCCACCTCCTCTTGTGCCACCACCTGACTCCGAATTCTGTTTAACATGTGCTCCAGCATGTAAATCACCGGAATAGTCATGCTGATAATGGCATCGTCAGCACTAAACATCTTCGTCGCCATTTCAAAACTGTGCAGAAGGGTGCATAGGTCCCTGATCTGAGACCACTCCTCCAGCGTGATTTGCCCCACCTCTGGATCTCGTTGGCCCAGGCTATACGTCAGAACGTATTGCACCAGGGCTTGTCGGTGATGCCACAGTCGCTGCAACATGTGTAGAGTTGAATTCCACCGGGTAGGCACATCGCATTTTAGCCGGTGAAGTGGCAGGCCCAACGACTTCTGTAGAGATGTAAGTCGCTGAGCTGCGGGATGCGAACGGCGGAAGTGAGCACACAGCGACCGTGCCCTCTGCAGAAGGCCATCTAGTCTGGGATAGTGGGCTAAAAATTGCTGGACAACCAGGTTCAACACGTGAGCCATACAAGGCACGTGTGTGACATTGCCCCGGCGAAGGGCCGCACCCAGGTTTGCAGAATTGTCGCACACGGCCTTCCCTGGTTTCAGGTCCAGTGGAGACAACAATTCATGAAATTGGTTCTCCAGAGCTGACCACAACTCCTCAGCTGTGTGACTCACATTTCCCAGACATTTCAAAGTAAAAACCGCCTGATGATGTTGAGCCCTACTGCCAGCATAGTAAGGAGGTGTGCAGGATCCCTTCTGCGCAGTTAGAAAGCTTGTGGCATGACCAGACAGGCTTTGGGTGCAGGTGGAAGACCGAGAGGAGGTTGAGGAGGCAGAAGCAGTGGAGGAACTTTGACATAAAGAGGATTGATGCACAACTCGTGGGGACGGCAAGACTTGGACAGCAGCCCCTTGTCCTGCTGTCACCATAGTTACCCAGTGCCCAGTCAGCAACATGTAACGCCCCTGTCCATGCCTACTCGTCCAAGTGACTGTGGTGAAATGCACCCTGTCACACACAGAGTTTCTCAAAGAATCGGTGATGTTGTGTGCGACATGCTGGTGGAGCGCAGGCACACCTTTCTTTGAGAAGTAGTGCCGACTGGGCATCTGGTACTGGGGCACTGCGACGGACATAAGGTCTCGAAAATCCTCTGTGTCCACCAGGCGGAAAGGCAGCATTTCTGTAGCCAAGAGCTTGCAGATGGTGAAATTCAACCTCTTAGCTTTCTCATGGCTAGGAGGAAATGGTCTTTTACTTGTCCACATCTGAGGGACCGAGGGCTGGCTATTGTGCTTAGACGGGGTTGATAAGGGTGTCCCCGGCAAACTGCCGGTCTGTGAGGAAGATGCAGGCGGACATGTTAGGTTGCCTTGATCCAAAGGTGGTGCTATCGATGTCGGACAGAGCTCAACATCAGCTGGTGTTACCACCTCCAAAGAAAATGATGACCTGCCAATCACGCTGGCTGTTGCGGGTAAAGAGGTGGCAGGTCTGCGCCCCAAAACAGGTGTGACTGCTGTCCCCCCAGTCACAGAGGATGAAGAGGCCGCGGATGCACAAGATATGGCAGACGGTGGTTGGCCCGGCCGGCTAGGCCGCATTGTAGCACACACAGCTTCCCACTGCAACTTATGCTTCATGTCCATGTGCCGGTTCATGCATGAAGTACTCAAACTATGTATTTTTTGGCCTCTACTTAGCTTTTGCTGACAAATGTTACAGATAACACGAGTTGGGTCATCTTTATCGATCTGAAAAAATGCCCAGGCTATGCAAGGCTTAGCACCCATGCGACCTGAAGAGCCACCTCGACTTGTGGTGTGAGGCAGAGTTGTGTTTGAGGATGCAGTTGTTGACGTGCTTCCAGTACTACGTCTCTGTCCAGGAAGGCGCAACCTGACCTCGTCGTCACTAGCATCTTCCTCCACCTCCTCTGCTGACCTCATCTCTTGGCTGACTGTGGGTTGACAGTAAGTGGGATCTCCTACCTCATCATCATCACCCTGTGCGTTATCACACCCGTCGTCCTCAGAGCCAACCTGTTCCTGCCCTGACAAAAAACTAAAGTTGTCGCTCCAATCAGGTATTTGAGTCTCATCATCGCCTTCCTCATTGTCTCCACCAACAGGAGTTACAGTTTGGGAATGAGGGTCTACATTATGGTCAGAACCTTCTGCGTCTGGTCCTGGATACGACTCATAAAGATTCTGGGCATCAGTGCAGATCATTTCCTCGTCTGGATTCACAGAAGCGCTGGAGTCGACCTCTGATTCCCAGGCTATAGTATGAGTAAACAGCTCTGCAGACTCAACCATCTGTTCTACCTCATACTCAGACGGGCAGCTGGAGATTTGGGAGCTGTGAGGAAGCAAGTGCGATTGGGGTGACACCTTTGAGGACTGGAGTATTTGTGATGTTGAAGTTGATGTGGAGGAGAGCCCACTTAAAGGAGCACTTGATATTCGTTGAAGCACCTGCTGTTTTTGTGCCTCATCTGGAATTTGTAGCGATTGGCGTGGCCGTAAGAAAGGGATCTTATCACATTGTCCGCTAAAAGAAGTAGACATTTTAGTTTGGCTGGAAGATGGTCTTTCTTCTGCAGATGTTACTGTTGCTTTAACACCTACCCCACGGACACAACCTTTTTTCCCCTTCCCAACACGCCTATTCCCCTTTCCACCAGCAGCAGGCCTTCTTCCTCTCATTTTGTTGGTTAACTAATTCACAACTCTGGAGTTGTTTGCACAAAAAAACAATGGATGGGAACCGAGCAGAGCTCAGTGGCCAAACTGTGGTACTAGGCCAAAACTATTGGCTGGGTTAGATGAAGAAAAAAATGATATTCGATTTGCAACCTGATGGAGGTCAGTATAGATGGACTAATAGAACAAGTCCCACACACAGCTAGAAGCCCAAATATTTTTTCAGAGGTAGATGCAGAAAAAAATATATTCAGTTTGCAACCTGATGGAGGTCAGTATAGATGGACTAATAGAGAAAGTCCCACACACTGCTAGAAGGCCAAATATTTTTTCAGAGCTAGATGCAGACAAAAAATTATTTTGAATTTGCAACCTGATGGACGTCAGTATAGGTGGACTAATAGAACAAGTCCCACACACTGCTAGAAGGCAAACTCTTTTTTCAGAGTTAGATGCAGAAAAAAATTATATTCAGTTTGCAACCTGATGGAGGTCTGTATAGATGGATTAATAGAACAAGTCCCACACACAGCTAGAAGCCCAATATTTTTTCAGAGGTAGATGCAGAAAAAAAATATATTCAGTTTGCAACCTGATGGAGGTCTGTATAGATGGATTAATAGAACAAGTCCCACACACAGCTAGAAGCCCAATATTTTTTCAGAGGTAGATGCAGAAAAAAAATATATTCAGTTTGCAACCTGATGGAGGTCAGTATAGATGGACTAATAGAGAACGTCCCACACACTGCTAGAAGGCCAACTATTTTTTCAGAGCTAGATGCAGAAAAAAATTATATTCAGTTTGCAACCTGATGGAGGTCTGTATAGATGGATTAATAGAACAAGTCCCACACACATCTAGAAGGCCAAATATTTTTTCAGAGCTAGATGCAGAAAAAAAATATATTCAGTTTGCAACCTGATGGAGGTCTGTATAGATGGATTAACAGAACAAGTCCCACACACAGCTAGAAGCCCAAATATTTTTTCAGAGGTAGATGCAGATAAAAATTATTTTTAATTTGCAACCTGATGGAGGTCAGTATAGATGGACTAATAGAGAAAGTCCCACACACTGCTAGAAGGCCAAATATTTTTTCAGAGCTAGATGCAGATAAAAATTATTTTTAATTTGCAACCTGATGGAGGTCAGTATAGATGGACTAATAGAGAAAGTCCCACACACTACTAGAAGGCCAAATATTTTTTCAGAGCTAGATGCAGAAAAAAATTATATTCAGTTTGCAACCTGATGGAGGTCAGTATAGATGGACTAATAGAACAAGTCCCACACACAGCTAGAAGCCCAAATATTTTTTCAGAGGTAGATGCAGATAAAAATTATTTTTAATTTGCAACCTGATGGAGGTCAGTATAGATGGACTAATAGAGAAAGTCCCACACACTGCTAGAAGGCCAAATATTTTTTCAGAGCTAGATGCAGATAAAAATTATTTTTAATTTGCAACCTGATGGAGGTCAGTATAGATGGACTAATAGAGAAAGTCCCACACACTGCTAGAAGGCCAACTATTTTTTCAGAGCTAGATGCAGAAAAAAATTATATTCAGTTTGCAACCTGATGGAGGTCTGTATAGATGTATTAATAGAACAAGTCCCACACACAGCTAGAAGCCCAATATTTTTTCAGAGGTAGATGCAGAAAAAAAATATATTCAGTTTGCAACCTGATGGAGTTCAGTATAGATGGACTAATAGAGAAAGTCCCACACACTGCTAGAAGGCCAAATATTTTTTCAGAGCTAGATGCAGAAAAAAATTATATTCAGTTTGCAACCTGATGGAGGTCAGTATAGATGGACTAATAGAACAAGTCCCACACACAGCTAGAAGCCCAAATATTTTTTCAGAGGTAGATGCAGATAAAAATTATTTTTAATTTGCAACCTGATGGAGGTCAGTATAGATGGACTAATAGAGAAAGTCCCACACACTGCTAGAAGGCCAAATATTTTTTCAGAGCTAGATGCAGAAAAAAATTATATTCAGTTTGCAACCTGATGGAAGTCAGTATAGATGGACTAATAGAACAAGTCCCACACACAGCTAGAAGCCCAAATATTTTTTCAGAGGTAGATGCAGATAAAAATTATTTTTAATTTGCAACCTGATGGAGGTCAGTATAGATGGACTAATAGAGAAAGTCCCACACACTGCTAGAAGGCCAAATATTTTTTCAGAGCTAGATGCAGATAAAAATTATTTTTAATTTGCAACCTGATGGAGGTCAGTATAGATGGACTAATAGAGAAAGTCCCACACACTGCTAGAAGGCCAACTATTTTTTCAGAGCTAGATGCAGAAAAAAATTATATTCAGTTTGCAACCTGATGGAGGTCTGTATAGATGTATTAATAGAACAAGTCCCACACACAGCTAGAAGCCCAATATTTTTTCAGAGGTAGATGCAGAAAAAAAATATATTCAGTTTGCTACCTGATGGAGGTCTGTATAGATGGATTAATAGAACAAGTCCCACACACAGCTAGAAGCCCAATATTTTTTCAGAGGTAGATGCAGAAAAAAAATATATTCAGTTTGCAACCTGATGGAGTTCAGTATAGATGGACTAATAGAGAAAGTCCCACACACTGCTAGAAGGCCAAATATTTTTTCAGAGCTAGATGCAGAAAAAAATTATATTCAGTTTGCAACCTGATGGAGGTCAGTATAGATGGACTAATAGACCAAGTCCCACACACAGCTAGAAGCCCAAATATTTTTTCAGAGGTAGATGCAGATAAAAATTATTTTTAATTTGCAACCTGATGGAGGTCAGTATAGATGGACTAATAGAGAAAGTCCCACAGACTGCTAGAAGGCCAAATATTTTTTCAGATCTAGATGCAGATAAAAATTATTTTTAATTTGCAACCTGATGGAGGTCAGTATAGATGGACTAATAGAGAAAGTCCCACACACTGCTAGAAGGCCAAATATTTTTTCAGAGCTAGATGCAGAAAAAAATTATATTCAGTTTGCAACCTGATGGAAGTCAGTATAGATGGACTAATAGAACAAGTCCCACACACTGCTAGAAGCCCAAATATTTTTTCAGAGCTAGATGCAGAAAAAAATTATATTCAATTTGCAACCTGATGGAGGTCAGTATAGATGGACTAATAGAATGATGCTATGCCCAAAAGATTTTACTTCACTAGGTGCAGTAAAAAAATTGGTATTCTATACACAGGTGGTATATCTTGCAACACAGATAGGCTACTCCACTGACTAACACACTCTGCAATAGGCCAAAAAGGATTAGCTTTGCTAGATTCAGCCAAATGCTGTGAAAAAAACTTGCACAGCACTGGCATAGACCTGCCTGGCAAAAACTGATAGGAACTGATGTAACCTAGTCCTGAAAAGGACTGCAATTACAATTAGTCTTTACTCCCACAATCTATCTATTTAAGAGCACAGACCTGCCTGATAAAAGTCGTAGGAAATGCTGTAACCTAGTCCTTTAAAGGACTGCAATCACAACTATTCCCTACTCCCAAGCTATCTGTAGATTTGTGCGAAAATTGGCTTGAAATTAACAAGGTATAGCGCACACAGCAACAGCGGTGCCGTCTAACACGCAGCTGCAGCAGTGAGAAAATGGTGGCGACGGGGAAAATGGCTTGGTCTTATAGGGCAAGGACATGTGACATACACTGCCAATGACACATGCCCTTGCTTGTGTGAAAAACAGCAGTTCGCTCCGTGTGTGCGCTGCTGATAGGCTGACAGATTGCACCTCCCCACTGCAAATGCGGGAAAGAGAAAAAAAAATGGAGATCTTCATTATTCCTGCAGAGATCCATCCCCTGCCCCTCCCCCCACCCCGCTGTACACTCAAACTGCGTATTAACATTAATTTTCATCATTACTGAGAAAAAATCCAGTTATGATTTTGGTGCACGAACAGTTATCGAACATAACCTCGAACAGCCGAATTTTTCTCAAATCGTTCGTGCTCGCCGAACGGCTCGAACACCGCCCAAAACAGCTCGAAATTGAGATTGGCGATCAGTTCGAGTAGAACAACGCTCATCTCTAGTAATGACACAAACTTCAGTTCTGCTGTACTGTATTAGTTCAGCTGTACTGTGACATTACTAACGTTACTGCAGAGCTGTGTGTCATTATGAGAGTAAAGTGTTAGTAATAAAATGGTTCATACTGGTAATGTCCCCTTTTATTTAAAATAAGCTCTGGAGGCAGATTCCCATGGAGATCTTTATACAGCCCATAGATCTGAACAGCTCATTTACATATAATGAAAATAAGACATTGGATCGCAAATATCAAGGTATCACTTTAATCAACTTTCTATGACCTGCATGTCGGACAGATTCCCTTTAAAAAATACAATTTGTTTTATTATTTATTTTTGACCAGTCTATGCAATGTTCTGAGTCTTTGTTATTCATTTCATTACCTTATCTCGCTTTCTTTTCTCTCAACCTGCATGCTGAAAGGGCTGTTTTTTTCTGCCTTGATCATGAAGTAGATGGTTCAAACTGCAGATCTGACAAATATCTGTACACAAATGTCATTTTCTCTGTTCCCCTCTCCCATGCTCAGACACTACAGACACTATTCACAATCTGTCTTCCTATCTGAGCATTTGAATTTTCAGTTTCTTGATCTGATGTTAACATAATGCATACAATCACAATCAAAACTTTTCAACCTACCCACTGTAAATTTGATTTATTAGCAAAATGTACAATCTTACTGTCTGTAATAGACCAGAAGTTTAGGAATATTCTAGAGTTTCAATCACAGTTGCCTGACTTGAAGCTCCATAGAAAGTCTGGAGTGGGATTTAAAGAGGGTAGAAACAGCACACAAACCCAAGAATATTAGCGAACTGAAAGCCATTTCCCATGAGAATTGAGCTAAGATTAGTCAGAAAATGAAACCTGAAGCTGGTGTCTGGCTATGCATTATGTTACCAGCAAAGCAAACAGCCAAAGGGTGCTCTATTATGTACAAAAGATGCTTGCCATGAAGGGTTGAATAATCTTGAGACTGCAGGAATCATTAAAAATGTTTTTATGTTTTGAATTTTGAGAAGCCACTTGTCATATTCATTGAGGTTTGCTGTATAAAAAATTCTGAGTTTCTGTGCTTGATATAAATGAATAAATTATTATTATAGACTGTAAAATTAATGTATGTTTCAGTGCACTGATTACAACTAATTACATAGACAAAATGGTTGCTGTGTAATGTAAATTATGAGTCCTTAGTTACAACTTGGCATAACTGAATTTGAGAGCAAATTGCCACAATAAGAAAACAAAGTGACTAGTCAGTGACAATAAGTGAGATGTTGCCTGGTTCACTGCACAAGTCATTTGGGGAGAAAGCACTGGGCGCATTTGTGACAAGCTTTTACCTGGGTCGCTGGTGCGTGGGTCACAGGATGCCGGTTGTGTTGCACCACGTTCATGTAGCCACTAGTGTTGAGCCACCCCCATAGTGTTCGGGTTCGGTTCGTCGAACACCGGGATGTTCGTGGAACTGTTCGTCGAACACCTTATAACACCGTCGAACACCGTTAAAACCAATGGCAGACAACAAAAACACATAGAAACACATAGAAAACACCTTCAAAGGTGTCCAAAAGCTGACAAACTGCTCAGAAGACACTCTCTTTAAAAAAGCCGGCCGGCAATTCAGCAGCGGCATACACCGGTACCCGACAATTTAGACAAGAAGGAATAGAGCATCACACATAGATTAGATAGATAGAAACATGTCAGTCACATATATAAGAAGTACAGTGATAGTGTTGGTTACTGTACTTGTCATTTAGTGTTAAAATAAGGGATTTATTAAAAAAAAAAATTGGCGTGGGGTTCCCTGTAATTTTAGTCTCTAGCAGAGGTTAAGCAGACGGCTGGGGCAGATGTTTGAAGCCTGGGAAGGGAGTAATACCCACAGAACTTCCCAGGCTACTAATATCAGCCCCCAGCTGAATACCTAGCCTTTACTAGCTATTAAAATGGGGGACCCCCAAAAAAATGACATGGGGCCCCCCCTATTTTAATAGCTAGCAAAGGCTAGGTAGACAGCTGGGGGCTGATATTAATAGCCCAGGAAGGGTGCCTTGAATATTGACCCCCTCCCAGGCTAGAAACACCAGCCGTCAGCTGCCCCAGAAAGGGCGCATCCATAGGATGCACCAATTCTAGCACTTAGCCTCGCTCTTCCCACTGCCCTGTAGCGGTGGCAGTGGGGTAATAGGGCTGGGGTTGATGTCAGCTTATAATGCCAGCTGACATCAAGCCCAGGTTAGTAATGGAGAGGCGTCTATAAGACACCTCCATTACTAACCCCATAGTCAAAGTTAAAAAAAAACACAAACACCCAGAATAAAGTCCTTTAATTGAAATAAACACACAATTCTTTATTGTTCTAAATTAAACCATACTTACCATCACGCCCATTCCAGCTGAAGCCAACGATCTCCTGCAATAAAAGTAAAATAATAAAGCAACATCATCCTTACCTTTCCATGGTTCCCACGACAGCTTCAGCTCTACTACATTCACATGACAGGCTGGACCGCAGCAGAACGCTGACATCCAGCTTGCCATGCGGCAGACACTGAGAAGCGCAGGCATGCTTGCGCTCCTCAGTGTCTGGTTGTGACAGCATAAAGATGAGCCGAGGTCATGTCCAATGAACTCAGCTCACCTCATGCACGTCACTGACAGCGTGGGAAAATTCTCCTGCGCATGCAGTGAGTGCAGGAGAATTTTCCCACGGTGTCAGTGACGTGCATGAGGTGAGCTCATGTCCAATGAACTCGGCTCACCTCATGCACGTCACTGACAGCGTGGGAAAATTCTCAGCGCTCAGCGCTTCAGCAGGAGAATTCTCCCACGCTGGGATGGCATTGAGATGACAGGCTGGATGGCAGCTGAGAACACCGCCCAAAACAGCTTGAATTTGAGATTGGCGAACAGTTCTAGTTGAACACGGCTCATCTCTAGTAACCACCCATGCATCACAATGACTGCAAGTGGCTAGCAGTTGAAGAGACACCCAGCTGGTCACATTGCCGTGATGCTGGCATCATAATACCAGCATAAAAGAGTGACCCTTATCTTTACTTTTCATGTTGGTATCTGCATGTGCTGCAAGACTGCAGCTTTCATTAATTTTTCCATTAGTTTTTCACAGCTATCCGTACCCATGGCGTTCATATTAGTGATAATCAAATCAATTCTAAATTAATCAGATTTATTTAAAATTTCACAAAATTTGTAGATTCAGGCAAACCTGAATTTTTTAACCACATTTTTTCCAAAAGACCCATTATATGCTACTAAAATATAGAAAACATTAAACAGTACCAAAAAAATAGACAAAAAACATACTGTATTAAATGCAAGTATATAAAATGTATTAAACATAGAAAAAACAATACAAAATTACTAAACAACAAATGTTAAAATACTCCATAAAAACCTAAAAAGCCAGTGTGATCAATACTGTCCCACAAGGTCATAATATAATATCAGAAAAGAAAGTATAAACTATTAAAGTATAAACCAAGAAGGAAAGGTACAATAATAAAGGTCAATTTGAGTATGCATCATACCAAAATGTGGAAATCAATGATTATAATCAATTTATGTAAACATGATGCAGAAATTAAGATATCCGTCATTATAATGTAGATAAATGCCTCAAATTAAGACACCAGATAATGATATCATACAAACACATTTATATGAAACTACTCCATGATAAAATGGGGTTTAGTCAAACCAGTTTTAAAACTTCCATGAACACCCCATATCAATGAGAACAAATATTATAAACCCACCACTCACCATAGTAAGGCCATATGAGACTGCTCAGCACCCCAATTCAAACTTTAGCCTATTCAGTTTGCGCGAATCTGGCAAAATGATATCCTGCCAATATTTTGCAGGATGTTCAGAATCAGGAACAGGTTAATGGCCTGCTCATATGTATCCCACCATTGCTGCTACATGCCAGATACTCAGTTTAGCTTCCTTTCTTTCACCTGCCTCTTTCTCCATTCAGGTCTTCTGGTTGCTACTAATCAAGCCAACACTGTAAAATGAAGTGCAATGTATGTCAATGATGAGACAACGTTCAGGCCTAGTTAGCAGTGGTGGTACCCAGTAGAAGACTCTGAGGGAGAAGATGGAAGAAGAGCCAAATGGAGAACCAGGTGGAGAGCATGCAGTTGCCGCAGGTGGACCGGTATGGGGAAGGCTGAGGAAAGGTGAATATAAGAGTTTATAATTTTGTACACCCTCTTGTGATATTCAATTCACTCCACATTTATTTAATGCAAATAGAATCTTTCACCCTGAACTGAGCAAATCAGCCAAAATTTAATTTCAGGAAATTCGTTCAACTCTACTTAATGTGTTTTGAAATATTCCCATGTGTGAATTATGATGTGAAACCTTTAAAAATATCTTTCTAATTGTTATGTGATGTATGTGAATTACTTGATAAGCCATCCAAACGAGTCAAGCAGTAACCTCCCTATAAATACCCTTTAGCTCCATTGACATCCCCATATGATATGTCATTTAAAGCTACGGCCACACATAGAGAGAAGCCAGTGAAGCTTGGAAAGTGTGTTTAGGTCACTGTTTATTTAATTTGCATGCTGTGAATAAACATGTGGAAAAAATGTCTTTTGTTAAAATAAGGTTATACACAAGGTTTAAAGTGTAGCTTAGTTTGTCATTGTATAAATATGTTGTACATTTTTTGCATCAAATTTCAAGTAAAACATTGCTGAAACATAATGGAAAAAACCTTTACACCCAATGGTTTAGCAAGGGGAAGGATGCAAAAAAAAGTTGCCTAGTAAGTAAAATTTGTAGAGTACAAAATTTCAGAAGAAAAATAAAAAGAATGCAGCAGGGGTATTCCAAGTGCTAAGTTTTTGACCATGTGCCCGAATCTCCATGTGGGTACCTCTTTAAACTATATCAGAATCGGGATAATGTCATTAAAGTTTAAACCTGTAGTAGAGCAGGGAGCAATAGGCTTCCATACTTTTCCTTTCCAATAATTTTATTAACATTTTATAACATTAAGTGGTGAGGGTAAGGTTAGGGAATAAAGGAAGGTTTAGGGGAAGGGGGAGGAATGAATGGGAAGGGGGAAAGGGATACAGGGGAGGAAAACTCAAAAATTGAATAAAGATTTATAAACAGTACAAAACATACTATTACAATAAAAGTTGCAGTGAAAATCAAAATGAGTTTGTAGAATAACTTGATTCTAATACAACAAATACCCACATAAATAACATCAGCATATGAATAAATAGTATTGAGTAATAGTCAAAGATGTACTTCGGACCAACGTGCCCAATTTTGAAATATTTGTTGAGGTTATTATTGGAGGTTGCAAATTTGTATTCGTATGACTTATGTAGGGCCAGTCTCTCTTTAATTTCTGAAAAAATAGGTACATCTGTTTTTTTCCAGTGGAATGCGATGGCGCTTTTAACCACTAGGATAGTATGGATTATGATGGATCTTTCTGAACGTGGTGTATCGTCTAGCCTATAGAAAGTAAGACCAATTGAGGGGTAAGGGTAATTTTGCTGTTTGTTAATTTTTTTATAAACTCGGACGTTTGGGCCCATAAGACCTGTATTTTTGGGCAGCTCCAGAAAATATGGACAAGATTTCCATGGTGTCAACAGTTTCTCCAACAAAGTGGAGTATTGTTTGGATTTATAAGAGTCTAGATGGGGTGAAATACCACCTTGATTTTAGTTTAAAATATGACTCATGTAATGCCATAGAGATGTTGGAACTGTATGTATATACTAATGCATTTTCCCATATTTCAGGGCGAAAGGATACCTTCAAATCATATTCCCATCTAGTCATACTAGTATTTGTTACTAGTGCAGTATCGTTGATAAACCAGCTGTAAATATTTCTACAGCTGAAAAATATATTGTGGCTGATATTACACAAAAGGTTAACGGTTGCCTCTGAAATTAAAGGATTATTAGATAGGAAATTGTGGATATGATCTTTCAGAATGGTATAATGAAGAAAGTCTAATGTAGAGAGATTAAATTTATTTTTTAATAATGCAAATGGGTAGAGTTTTTATCCGTCAAAGATATTGTTCAATTTATTTAAACCACACGCTGACCATGAGGAAGGAATATAGTTATTGTATAGTGAGGATAAAAAGGGCAGAGGAAGGCTTCTTAGGATGTTGAATTTAACTGTACCTTTTTTTGGTTTTGCTAATTTTTTCCACGCATAAATTGTAGCACAAAAAATCGGGTGGTTAGGAATTTTCGTATATCTTTTGAACATATGATTAACTAAAAGATCACGAGGGTGTTTATTATTATTTAAGGTGAATTCTAGGTCTAGCCATGCTGGTGGATTTTCCTGATTTAACCAATAGATGCTTTGTTTTATAAGGTTAGTTAGGTAAAAGGCTGTGACATTTAGGAGTCCGAATCCACCATGAGTTTTGTTTTTGTAAAGGATGTTAGTAACTACCCTAGCTTTTTTGTAATTCATTATAAAGGAATTGATTATAGATTGTAAACTTGTTAGATAGGAGGTGGAAATTTTTAGGGGAAGGATTCTAAAGATGTATCTTGGGGAGAATGAAGATTTTAACTGTAAGGGATTTCCCCAGCCATGAGAGGTCTTTGTCTTTATAGATATGACAATCTTTGGAGATGGTTTTGGTCAGAGATTCTAGGTTTGAGGATAATAGTGAGTTAATATTCCTAGTTATGGTTATACCTAGGTAAGTAAATTCTTTTTTTGCCCAGCCTATAAATGAGATATCTTTAATTTTATCAATTAATTCATTGTTTAAATTAAAATGAAGGATTTTTGATTTTTCCTCATTAATTTTAAAATATGATACAATCGAAAAAAGTTTAAATAATTTTAAAAGTTCTTTAATTGATTTTAGGGTATCTGTAAGAGTCAATAATATGTCATCTGCGAAGAGACTGATTTTGAAATGGCGGGAAAGTGTTTGTATTCCTAAGATGGTTTGGTTATCTCTAATTTTTTGTGCTAAAGGTTCCATTGCTAATATGAACAGGAGGGGAGAAAGAGGGCAGCCCTGTCTAGTGCCGTTGGAGATTGGGAAGGGGTTGGATAAATGATTATTAGTATATATTTTACCACTGGGGTTGAAATACTATGACATGACAAATGATATAAAAATTTTGTTAAAACCAAATTTTAATAAGGAAGATTTTAGATAGTCCCAATTTAATCTATCGAATGCCTTTTCTGCATCTAGGGTAATTATGATTGATTGGAGTTTTAAGGAGTTTATTGTTTTAATAATGTTTATGGTTCTCCTAGTGCCATCAGTGAGTTGTCTACCTTTAATAAATCCAATTTGATCGTTATTTATTAATTTGGAAAGGACATAATTTAATCTATTGGCTAGGATTTTAGAGTAGATTTTAATGTCGGAGATAATTAGGGAAATTGGTCTGTAGTTATTAATAGTGTTGAGCAAGTATGTTCTATTAACCCTTTCGCCGAGTATGCTCGGGCCAAGCTCCGAGTATTTATAGCTGCTCAGTGATAAGGTTAAATTGCTCCCGTGTGCATGATTTGCGACTTTTTGACAGTTTTATTACATGTGAGGAATGTCTATTTCTTACACATTCCTCACATGTAATACACTGTGTGCAGAACTATTAGGCAAGTTGTATTTTAGTGGATTATTTTTATTATTGATCAACAACTATGTTCTCAATCAACCCAAAAGACTCATAAATATTCAAGCTTAATATTTTTGGAAGTTGGAGTGGATTTTTTTTAGATTTGGCTATCTTAGGAGGATATCTGTTTGTGCAGGTAACTATTACTGTGCTAAATTATTAGGAAACTTAATAAAAGCCAAATATAATCCCATCTCACTTGTTTATTTTCACCAGGTAAACCAATATCAGTGCACAAAATTCAGAAATAAACATTTCTGACATGCAAAAACAAAAACCAAAAAAATTAGTGATCAATATAGCCACTTTTCTTTATGATGACACTCAACAGCCTTACATCCATAGATTCTGTCAGTTGCTTGATCTGTTTACAATCAACATTGCGTGCAGCAGCCACCAGAGCCTCCAAGACACTGTTCCGAGAGGTGAACTGTTTTCCCTCCCTGTAGATCTCACATTTTATGATAGACCACAGGTTCTCTATGGGGTTCAGATCAGGTGAACAAGGGGGTCATGTCATTATTTTTTCTTCCTTTAGACCTTTACTGGCCAGCCACGCTGTAGAGTAGTTGGATGCATGTGATGGAGCATTGTCCTGCATGAAAATCATGTTTTTCTTGAACGATACCGACTTCTTCCTGTACCACTGCTTGAAGAAGTTGTCTTCCAGAAACTGGCAGTAGGTCTGGGAGTTGAGCTTCACTCCATCCTCAACCCAAAAAGGTCCCACAAGTTCATCTTTGATGATACCAGCCCATACAAGTACCCCACCTCCACCTTGCTGGCTTCTGAGTCAGAGTGGAGCTCTCTGCCCTTTACTGATCCAGCCTCTGGCCCATCCATCTGGCCCATCAAGAGTCACTCTCATTTCATCAGTCCTTAAAACCTTTGAAAAATCAGTCTTAAGATATTTCTTGGCCCATTCTTGACGCTTTATTTTATGTTTCTTGTTCAAAGGTGGTCATTTTTCAGCCTTCCATACCTTGGCCATGTCCCTGAGTATTGCACACCTTGTGCTTTTTGATACTCCAGTAACGTTGCAGCTCTGAAATATGGCAAAACTGGTGGCAAGTGGCATCTTGGCAGCTTCACGCTTGATTTTCCTCAATTCATGGGCAGTTATTTTGCGCCTTTTTTGGCCAACACGCTTCTTGCGACCCTGTTGGCTATTTGCCATGAAACGCTTGATTGTTTGGTGATCACGCTTCAAAAGTTAGGAAATTTCAAGACTGCTGCATCCCTCTGCAAGACATCTCACAATTTTGGACTTTTCAGAGCCCGTCAAATCTCTCTTCTGACCCATTTTGCCAAAGGAAAGGAAGTTGCCTAATAATTAAGCTCACCTCATATAAGGTGTTGATGTCATTAGTCAACACCCCTCCTCATTACAGAGATGCACATCACCAGATTTACTTAATTGGTAGTTGGCTCTCAAGCCTATGCAGCTTGGAGTAGGACAACATGTATAAAAAGCATCATGTGATCAAAATACTCATTTGCCTAATAATTCGGCACACAGTGTAAAGCTGTCAAACAGTTGCAAATCATGCACACGGGAGCGATTTAACTTTATCGCCGAGCAGCTATAAATACTCGGAGCTCGGCCCGAGCGTACTCGGACAGAACATACTCGCTCAACCCTGTAACGGGTCTGGGAGGCGGAACCTCTGGGCTACTATACAAGGGAGCGGTCCTTGTAAAGGAGCGGGTGGCGACCAGGCAGGCAGTCACAGCAGGTGACCGGGACAGTCTCTGGGTGTACGGGCAGGAGGTCACGGCAAGTGATCAGGGCAGTCTCTGGAAGAACGGGCTGGAGGTCACGGCAAGTGACCGGGGCAGTCTCTGGAAGAACGGGCTGGAGGTCACGGCAAGTGACCGGGGCAGTCTCTAGGTAAAGGGTAGGTACGACCTGTGATGGCTGAACCTCCAGGTAGGCTAGCAAGGCAGATGGAGGATGTGTGCTCCCAGGTGAGCAAGCGAGAGTCTCTGGAATAGCAGGTGGTCACAGCACGTGACAGCGGAGCCCCCGGGCAGGCAAGCAGGCAGGTAGCGGAGAAGCGCTCCCAGGTGAGCGGGCAAGAGTCTGGAATAGCTGGTGGTCACAGCACGTGACAGCGGAGCCTCCGGGCAGGCAAGCAGGCAGGTAGCGGAGAAGCGCTCCCAGGTGAGCGGGCAAGCTGGTCCATAGACAGACTGACCGGAGTTGTAAGGCAGACCGTTGGACCTCAGGCAAGCAGGCAGGTAGCTGATGTGCGCTCCCAGGTGAGCGGGCAAGTTGGTCCTTAGACAGACTGACCGGAGTTGTAAGGCAGACCGTTGGACCTCAGGCAGGCAGGCAGGTAACAGGAAATCAGGCAGGATTAGGACAGCAAGCTGGCAGGAATCTGGCAGGTAACTGGCAGGTAACTGGCAACGGGACCTGAGGGCTGAAGCAGAGTAGAACGGTGCAACAACATTGCTCGGGCACCTCCATTTTGGAGGAGGTGCCTTATATATGGTAAAGTCCTCCGGCCATTGGCCGGGGACTCCTTAGGACGGCGCGCGCGGCCCCTTTAAGAGGGAGGGAGGGCGCGCGCGCGCGCCCTAAGCACAGTGGCCGGGAAGGAGCGCGCGCTGCCAGCAGAGCGGGAGAGGGACGCCGGGCACGGAGCAGAGCGGTGAGGGGAACAGCGTCCCTGCCTAGCAGAGGGCAGGGACGCCGGCACTACAGTACCCCCCCTTTAGGCCCCCCCTTTTTTAGGCCAGATAGAAATTTAGCTAGGATGAGAGGGGCATGGATGTTCTCCCGGGGCTCCCACGTTCTCTCCTCAGGACCAAACCCCTTCCAATCTACCAGAAAAAATGTCTTTCCTCTTACCCTTTTGGTGGCAAGAATGTTCTCTACCTCAAACTCGTCCTCAGCAGAAACCGGAGCAGGAGGCGTACCTGTAGACTTGGAAAAAGAGTTAAGCACCACGGGTTTGAGGAGAGATACATGGAAGGAGTTAGGGATCCGTAAGTTGGCCGGGAGTTTCAATTTATAGGCCACCGGGTTGATCTGACTGATGACCTCCAGAGGACCGATGAACCGAGGCCCTAACTTGTAAGAAGGTATCTTGAGTCGAACATATTTAGATGAGAGCCAGACTTTATCTCCTGGACGAAATTGTGGAGGATCCAGGCGTTTTTTGTCAGCGTGTCTTTTCATACGCTCGGATGACAGAAGGAGTGCGGACCGGGTACTCTCCCATATGGAGGAAAATTTGCTAACGAGAGATTCCGCAGCCGGGTTGTCCACAGAGGTGGAGACAGGAAAAGGAATCCGAGGATGCTGACCAAAGACTACAAAAAACGGGGATTTGGAGGAGGATTCGCTCTCGTGATTATTATAGGAGAACTCGGCCCATGGTAGGAGATCCACCCAGTCAGAATGGTGGGCATTAACGAAGTGCCGGAGGTAACTGGTCAGGTTCTGATTGATCCGCTCCACTTGACCATTGGACTGTGGGTGGTAAGCGGAAGAGAAGTCCAGGGTGACGTCTAGTAGTTTACAAGTGGCTCTCCAGAAACGTGAGGTGAACTGTACCCCACGATCCGACACGATGTGGAGGGGCAGGCCATGAAGACGGAAGATGTGGCGGATAAAGTCTTTAGCCAGCTCGGGTGCAGACGGAAGGCCTGGCAGGGGAATAAAGTGAGCCATCTTGGAAAAGCGGTCAGCGACCACCCAAATGACCATACAACCGGCAGAGACGGGGAGATCAGTTATAAAGTCCATTGCTATATGCTGCCAGGGGGCAGCAGGTACAGGAAGCGGAAGGAGGCGTCCGGCTGGCAGATGTCTCGGGACTTTGTTGCGGGCGCAGGACACACAGGCAGAAACAAAGTCTATTATGTCCTTGTGCAGGGTAGGCCACCAATAGTGGCGGGCAATAAGCTGGAGGGTCTTTTTCTGACCGGCGTGGCCAGCTAGTTTAGACGAATGGCCCCAGTGTAGGATCTTCTCCCGATCAGGTACTGAAACAAACGTCTTACCGGGAGGGAGACGATTTAGACTCACGGGAGCCACCTGCATTACTCTGGCGGGATCGATGATATGTTTAGGTTCTTCCTCGAGATCGGACACCAGAAAGGATCGGGACAAGGCGTCTGCTTTGACGTTTTTGTCAGTGGGGCGAAAATGAAGAACAAAATCAAAGCGAGCAAAAAACAAGGACCACCGGGCTTGGCGCGGGTTAAGTCTCTGGGCATGCTGGAGGTAAGCCAAGTTCTTGTGGTCAGTGTAAATTATTACCGGATGAAGAGCCCCCTCGAGTAGGTAACGCCACTCCTCCAACGCCAGCTTGATGGCCAATAACTCTCGGTCTCCTATGGAATAGTTGCGCTCAGAAGAGGAGAAGAGTTTGGAGAAGAAGCCACAAGTTACCATTCTCCCGGAAGATGATTTTTGAGTAAGTATCGCTCCGGCTCCAGAGGAGGAGGCGTCAACTTCCAGGAAGAACTGCTTGTTGCCGTCCGGGCGATGCAGCACCGGGGCGGAAGAGAAGGCCTGTTTTAGGGAAAGAAAGGCCTCCTCTGCTTCGGGCGGCCACTCTTTGGGATTAGTACCCTTATGGGTGAGCGCGGAAATTGGGGCAGTCCGGGAAGAGAAGTGCGGGATGAAGAGGCGGTAATAGTTGGCGAAGCCCAGGAACCGTTGAATAGCCTTCAACCCCTCTGGTCGGGTGTTGAATGCCGTCTTCCATTCATCCCCCTGACGGATACGAACCAGGTTGTACGCCCCACGGAGGTCCAGTTTGGTGAAGATTCTAGCCCCCCTCAGACGATCAAATAACTCCGGAATGAGCGGAAGGGGGTACTTATTCTTCACCGTGATCTGGTTAAGGCCTCTATAGTCTATACAGGGACGGAGAGAGCCGTCCTTCTTTTTGACGAAAAAGAAGCCTGCTCCCGCCGGGGAGGTAGATTTCCGGATGAATCCCCTGGCCAGATTCTCCTCAATATATTCGGACATCGACCGGGTCTCAGCAGCGGATAATGGATAAATACGCCCACGGGGAGGAGAAGTACCAGGTAACAGGTCGATAGGGCAGTCGTATGGTCTATGAGGGGGTAGTGTCTCTGC
This sequence comes from Phyllobates terribilis, assembly GCF_046119375.1. Taxonomy (NCBI): domain Eukaryota; kingdom Metazoa; phylum Chordata; class Amphibia; order Anura; family Dendrobatidae; genus Phyllobates; species Phyllobates terribilis. Next base: position 13,819,812 of record NW_027362769.1, on the reverse strand, counting down.
CTCCTTTTTATTAAAGACATCAGCATAAGACCAATAAGGAATCGGAAGTCCAGGTAGATTAGCTGGGGTAGGAGAAGGACGGACAGGATGAACGGGAACCAGACAGGTCTTATGGCAGCCCTGTCCCCAGCGAAGGACTTCTCCGGTCTGCCAGTCAAGAACGGGTGCATGTTTCTGGAGCCAAGGTAGGCCTAGCAAGAGGGCGTGAGAGAGTCCAGGCAGAACATGGAAGGAGATACTTTCAGAATGCAGCATTCCCACCTGCAGAGTAATGGATTCGGTGATGAGTTGGATGGGGCGTGGTAAGAGACCCCCATCCACGGCAGCAACAGACAAGGGTACAGCCAGAGGTTTGGTGGGGATGCGGTATTTCTCTACCAGGGACTGTGAAATAAGATTCCCGGCTGCTCCAGAGTCCAGTTGGGCTAGTTCGAAATAACGGTTCTCCCCGTAGACGATTGAAACTGACAACAGCAGGGATGGAGAGGATTTATTCTTGTCTAGGTGGACCTCTCTGAGCGAACCTAGACACAGGCGTTTCCCGACCTCTCCGGGCAGGCACGGATCCGGTGCTCCTTACTGCCACAGTAGAAGCAGGTCCCCTCGGCACGGCGTAAGTCCTGACGGGTCTTGACCATCTTGGTCTGGTCGACCTGCATAGGCTCAGGAGGGTGTACCTGGTTAGAGACAGAAGGAGTGACGGGTTTCTGAAAAGTAGGAGCTAGACGTGGTAACCTCCTCTCACGGGTGACCTCTCTGGCACGCTCCTGGAACCGTAGGTCAATCCGGGTGGCAAGAGTTATTAAGTCATCGAGAGTGGTAGGAATGTCCTGACCGGCAAGTTCATCTTTAATACGGCCGGACAGACCCTCCCAGAAGACGGAAACCAGAGCGTCGTTATCCCAGGCCAGCTCCGAGGCAAGGGTACGGAACCGTATGGCATATTGGCCCACGGTGAGACTTTCCTGACGGAGGCGTAGCAACGATGATGCGGATGAGGTCTTCCGTCCGGGTTCGTCGAAGACTTTCCGGAAAGCCGTGAGAAAAGCAGGCAAGTTGGACACCAGGGGGTCTCCTCTCTCCCATAGAGGATTTAGCCAGGCCAGGGCCTCCCTGGTGAGATGGGACATGATGAATGCAATTTTGGCTCGGTCGGAGTTAAACTGGTGGGACAATAGTTCAAAGTGCAGGGTGCACTGATTTATGAAGCCCCGAGCCTGGGCTGAGTCGCCTCCGAAGCGAGGAGGTGCAGAAAGCCGAGGTCCGGGGTAGGATATCATGGTGTTAGTGGACAGCGGAGCTGCCGGATTGCGAGACATGGCACTGGCGGAGGTTGTTGGTGGAGCAGTCAGAGTGTCCAGGCGAGTATTGACATTCCGCAGGTGACCCAGGATGGACTCCTGTTGGGACCTTTGACGGGACAGTTCATGACACAGGTCCGAGAGCGAGGGAGCTTGGGTGCCACCGGGTTCCATGGCCCAAGCAAACTGTAACGGGTCTGGGAGGCGGAACCTCTGGGCTACTATACAAGGGAGCGGTCCTTGTAAGGGAGCGGGTGGCGACCAGGCAGGCAGTCACAGCAGGTGACCGGGACAGTCTCTGGGTGTACGGGCAGGAGGTCACGGCAAGTGATCAGGGCAGTCTCTGGAAGAACGGGCTGGAGGTCACGGCAAGTGACCGGGGCAGTCTCTGGAAGAACGGGCTGGAGGTCACGGCAAGTGACCGGGGCAGTCTCTAGGTAAAGGGTAGGTACGACCTGTGATGGCTGAACCTCCAGGTAGGCTAGCAAGGCAGATGGAGGATGTGTGCTCCCAGGTGAGCAAGCGAGAGTCTCTGGAATAGCAGGTGGTCACAGCACGTGACAGCGGAGCCCCCGGGCAGGCAAGCAGGCAGGTAGCGGAGAAGCGCTCCCAGGTGAGCGGGCAAGAGTCTGGAATAGCTGGTGGTCACAGCACGTGACAGCGGAGCCTCCGGGCAGGCAAGCAGGCAGGTAGCGGAGAAGCGCTCCCAGGTGAGCGGGCAAGCTGGTCCATAGACAGACTGACCGGAGTTGTAAGGCAGACCGTCGGACCTCAGGCAAGCAGGCAGGTAGCTGATGTGCGCTCCCAGGTGAGCGGGCAAGTTGGTCCTTAGACAGACTGACCGGAGTTGTAAGGCAGACCGTCGGACCTCAGGCAGGCAGGCAGGTAACAGGAAATCAGGCAGGATTAGGACAGCAAGCTGGCAGGAATCTGGCAGGTAACTGGCAGGTAACTGGCAACGGGACCTGAGGGCTGAAGCAGAGTAGAACGGTGCAACAACATTGCTCGGGCACCTCCATTTTGGAGGAGGTGCCTTATATATGGTAAAGTCCTCCGGCCATTGGCCGGGGACTCCTTAGGACGGCGCGCGCGGCCCCTTTAAGAGGGAGGGAGGGCGCGCGCGCGCGCCCTAAGCACAGTGGCCGGGAAGGAGCGCGCGCTGCCAGCAGAGCGGGAGAGGGACGCCGGGCACGGAGCAGAGCGGTGAGGGGAACAGCGTCCCTGCCTAGCAGAGGGCAGGGACGCCGGCGCTACAAACCCTAGTTAATAACTTTATTTAGATCTCCTTTTGGTTTGGGAACGAGAATAATTGTGGCTTCTAACAATTCTTTTGGAAAGGTGCTTATGGAGGATGCTAGACTAAAAATTTGGGATAAATGTGGGGATAGTAGTTCATTGAAGGTTTTAAATATTCATTGGTGAAGCCATCTGGGCCCAGGGATTTAAAGGGTTTTGGGTGCTGAGTGACTTCTTCTACTTCTTTACTCGTGAAAGGGACAGTTAGTGATTCCAGATCTGTGGGGCTAAGTTTGGGTAACTTTAGGAAAGTTAAAAAGGATTCTATGGTGCTTTTGTCTGGTTTAGGGGAAGGGGATTGTATGTTAATGTTAGAATATGGCGAATGTATCTGCAATGTTTTTTGGCCATGATTGGGAAATTCCATCAAGAGAAATTATCCTATCAATTCTGTTGTGGAGTCTGGTTTGTTTTAGTTGATTCATCATATATTTAGTCGGTTTATCTAAAGATGCGTTCATTTTATACTTAGGTGCTTTAATCACAGAATCGTAGGATGAAAAAATTTCATTTTTTAAATCTTGACGTAGTTTGAGAATTTATGAATGGATTGAGGTAGAGAAAGAAGGGAGATTACATTGTGTGGATTCTTTTTCTTGTATTTGGGTTTGGATCTTGGAAATTTTATCTCTATTAGCATTATTTTGTCTTGAGGAAATTTGTAATATAATGCCTCTAATTATGGCTTTGTGTGCATTCCATTTAATAAATGGATCAATTGTTGTCGAGTTGTTTTCCTCAAAGTAGTTTTTAATAGCAGATTCAATATATTTCTTATTTTTGGGATTGTTGATAAGGGTTGAGTTGCACTTCCATAGGAAGTTATTTTTAATAGGAAAGCCCAGTATGACTTCACCGACAACTGGGGCATGGTCAGAGATGGTCTTTTTTCCTATAGTTATTTTTTTAAATTTGGGGAGGGTAAAGATATCGGTAATAATTAGGTCTATGCATGACGCAGACTTGTGGACGTCTGAAAAATGCATATATTCTTTTGAGGTGGTGTTAATGCATCTAAAGATGTCATAAAAATTGTTTAGGTGGAGCCAGTTATTTAAAGTGGAGGAGCGATGACGAGTAGGGTATGATGAGTCCATATAACCATCAAGAACAATGTTAAGGTCACCTAATAAAATTAATTCTCCTTTCTTAATTGTTGCGATTATTTTAAGTAACTTATTTAAGAAGCTGAAATTATGTTTATTAGGGGCGTATACATTAAAGTACATAATTGGTTATTTATTTGGCATACCAGTATATGAAATCTTCCATGGGTAGCACTATATTCTTCTATGAGTTTGAATGGGATAGTGTTTTTAATTATTGTGGCTACACCTGCTTTTTTCCTTATATTTAGTGACTCGTATATGGGTGGGAAATTTTTGTGGAAAAACTTAGGGTGGTTTTCTTTTGAAAATTTGGTTTCCTGTAAACATATTATGTCAGCATGCACATTGTTGATCTCTTTCCACAAAGAGAATCTTTTATGTGGATTATTTAGGCCTCTGACATTATATGACATTAATTTGATGCTCATAGTTAGTGTTGAGCCATCCCCGTAGTGTTCGAGTTCAGTTCGGTTCGTCGAACACCCGTATGTTCGCCGAACAGTTCGTCGAACACCTTCGAACACCGTTAAAACCAATGGCAGGCAAACAAAAACACATAGAAACACATTGAAAACACATAGAAAACACTTCAAAGGTGTCCAAAAGCTGACAAACTGCTCAGAAGACACAACTAACACATGGAAAAGTGACAAGTACATATAGTCATGTGAAAAGAAAAGAGGTGGAGGAGTAAAAGGAGGGGGAGACACAGATATAGGCATGTCATGCCCTTCTAAAACCAAAAAAGTGCGAAGCCGACATGGCCAGTCCGTTCCTGCCCGTGTGACCTCCGTGTCGCCGGGTTTGTGCCAGAGCTGCGGTGGACCCTGACGGCCAGCCCCCCTCTCCCAATACTGGTGCCTGTCCGCTGGTGAGTCGAGCGAGCCCCCCTGCGGTGGAGGCAGGTCTAATCTTTTTAATTTAAATTGTCTCTCTAATTTGAATGAGTACACTTTAAATCCTTTTACATGGATCTATTGGAGGGCAAGTCTCATGCCAGCAGCCACGGTAATTCCAGCTCCAGTAGCGTCCACTAAAGCTGCTGCAGTTAAAAAGCTTTTATAAGGATCGAGCTTGGCGGTCCACCGCAAGGCGTCGTACCGCCAGTCCCAGCCCCTGTGCCTTGGGGTGCCTCTCTGATGCTCTTCACTGAGTGTCCCGGGGGCCCAAACCATTTCCTTTGAAAAAATTAAGTGTCCAAACTGCAGGTGGTGTAGCTTGCTTAACAGCTGGGTTAATGCGCTGACTAGCAGACACTGCTACTAGGCCCAAAGTATTGCTTGGGCTAGATGCAGTTAAAAATTTGTAATTAGATACTCTCGTTGGATGCTGAGAAAGCATTCCATAGAGTCTCCTGGCACGCCATATATTATTTTCTTAAAAAGCTTGGGGTAGGGGACCCTTTTATAGCCAAAATCATGGCCCTGTATCGCAATCCGTCAGCTAGGCTGAAGATAAATGGAACATTTTCATCACCTTTCATAATCACCAATGGGACAAGGCAGGGATGTCCTCTGTCCCCTCTCTTATACATCCTAGTGATGGAGCACCTGCTCTCATCAATTCACGATAACCCCAATATTAGGGGGATGGAGGTGGGAGGCACTGAGTACAAGTGCTCTGCATTTGCTGATGATGTCCTAGTATATATCACTCAACCACATATATCCATCACTGCTGTTATGGCTGAAATAGATCACTTTAGTACATGGTCAAATTTTAAAATCATTGCAGCGAAGTCTGAGGCCCTCGATTTCTCCCTCCCCAAATCCATACAGGATTCCATCCAGTCCAACTTTCCCTTTGCCTGGCCCTCACAGGGTATCAAATACTTATGAATTCATATTCATAGAGACCTCTCCCGTCTATTTTATCTTAATTTTGGGCCCTTTATTGAACAACTCCATAGAGATTTTGCATCTTGGACGGTGAAGGATTTTTCCTGGTTCAGCAGAATAAATATACTAAAAATTAACGTCCTACCTAAACTCTTATATCTCTTCCAAACCATTCCCGTGGTAATTCCCTCAAATTTTTGGAAAAGACTATGCAGTAGCTTTTGCAGATTTATCTGGGCAAGTGGGCGTCCACGCATTCGGGGGGACGTTCTGATCAGACACAAACAAAAGGGGGGCCTTAGCCTTCCGGATTGTAGAAGGTATTACATGGCAGCAGTACACGCTAGAATCCTGGACTTCTTCCATCATTCGGAGGGGAAATTGTGGGTCAAAATAGCTCAATCCATTTGTCCTAAAGCTCTTACCACTCTCCCATGGTGCGCCCATTTAATTGTCCCCTCTCTTGGCCTCATGTCATATAGTACTTATGCCACTGCTTTGGCTTTGAGGTCCCAAAAAAAAGCTTATCCTCAATCGACCCCCAGAGCCCCTTGCTCCCAATTTCAGAAAATCCAGATTTCCCACCAGGACTATCTGCAAATAGATTTCTCGGTTCAAATAAATCCCATCCGATATTATTTTCTCATGTCATCTCCAATACTTCGCTGCTCCCCCTCAATGACTTGTTAAAGGGAAGAGCCACTTCCCCGAAGGCTAATTTAGCCAGTTACAACACTTCTGTTCAACTGTGAAGAAGTGCATACATCTTCATAAAGATCTCAGAAAATTTGAAAAATTGAGCCAATCATTGTCACCCCCTACACACTCCATCTCCCTACTGTATAATCTCCTCATTGCCCAGGTAACTGACAATAGGCCAGGATTCTGCGGTGCATGGGAAAGGGAACTGGGGAAGTCCTTCTCTGACTCACAATGGGATAAATGTTTCTTCCTAACACATAAAACCTCAATAGGGTCCAAAGCTCAGGAAACCTCCTTCAAAATTATCTCTAGATGGTACCGGGAACCAGCAGTCCTTCATAGATGGTATCCAGTGGTCTCAGATAGATGTTGGAGATGTGGGGAGGGGGAAGGGACAATGTCACACATATGGTGGGCATGCCCTATAATAAATGCATTTTGGGCAAAGGTGGTTCCCATGATTGAGAAAATAACTGCTTTGACTATCCCTAATACGCCAGAAGCCCTCCTTTTATCAATGTTAACAATAAGTAAACATAGTTATAAAAGGTCATCAATAGGCTACCTAATACAGGTGGCTAAGAATGTCATTCCACGACACTGGAAAAGCAGAGACCCGCCAACTGTGGAGGAATGGTTTGCGGAGATCTCCCTCCTTAATAGGATGGAGCATCTGATTGCCATCTCACTGGCTGATGTTGATAGATACTGTGTGATTTGGAGGGATTGGATTGATTTGCAAAACTCTGACGCCTACCATCTAGCCCCCAACTAAAGTTATCCGTGATGTCGGCACAACAATGATCATAATCGTACTCTATTGATTGGTGGTCTGCCGTGGTCCGCTCCTTCTCTCTCTATCTTTCATATGGAAAAATACATGCTTGATCTGGATATTCATGGAAAACCCTCCCTGTACCCCCCAATGTACTGTCGTTATGCATAGATTTATAGTTATACTACCCCTTTTACTATGTATATTGTATTTTCTTGTACTTTTTCAACACAAAAATTAAAAAAAACTTAAATTTGAAAAAAAAAATTGTAATTTGATCTACAGGCGGTGGCTGCTCCGCTGACTAGCAGACACTGAAGCTTTGGAGCAGACCTCTGATTCCCAGGCTATAGTATGAGTAAACAGCTCTTCAGACTCAACCATCTGTGTTACCCCAAGCCATAGTGTATGTAGTTTCTTACGGTTAAAAGGGAGGGGAGAGACCCGACCCAACTGGAATTGACGATGGCAACGTCATGTAAAACACAGCAAGGGGACTCCAAAAAGAGTCTCCATTTGTTCCCAAAATTGAGGCACAGACACCACTTAAGTGGCATCAATTGTCCCAGAGTTGCTTAAAATGGTTGGTGAGGTGATTTTCCAAAATCCTTAAGCTTTTAGTCTCCCCAGAATGACACAGGTGGGGCAGATGGTGATTGTCCTGGCCCGCTAGGCCGCATTGTAGCACAGTGAGCTTTGCACTGCAACTTATGCTTCATATCCATGTGACGGTTCATGCATGAAGTACTGAAACTATGGATTTTTTGGCCTCTACTTAGCTTTTGGTGACAAATGTTACAGATAACACGAGTTGAGTCATCCTTATTGATCTGAAAAAATGCACAGGCTATGCAAGGTTTAGAGCCCATGCGACTCTGCTACTAGCAATACTATCAAATGATTGGCTGGGTTAGATGCAGAGCTTCTGGGTTTGGTTGGGGGTCCCCACAGTCTGCCTAGGCTAGATGCAGTTAAAAATTATTATTAGATACACAGGCGGTGCAGCTTGCTTCGCAGCTGGGCTAATACGCCCAAAGTATTGGTAGACTCTATACTAAATTAGGAAGGATTCACTGACTGTGGTGGCCCCTCCGTAGGCCATGGTGATTGGTGGAGATTTGGTGGATGATTATAGGAGAAAGCTCCTTAATAGAGAAAGTTGGTGGATTTATACTTTAAATACACGTGTACCAGCGGGTTTAAACATCAGACATGATTTGATGTATCATTATGAATGATCATTTATAGATTATTATTATAAATATGTTCCCTTTTTCTTCTTTTCTTTTTCTTTTGGATTATTTACATTTATATGCATTGTTTCTATGCTATACGATTTTAACATGGTATGTGTGTTTAAATTTCTGATTAACTCAGCCTTGAACAGGTGCATAGCAGGACATGACATATAAATACCACTTCCTTGCTGTTTTTTTGCTATGCAATGATTAAGAACCTTTAGTTTGAAACGTGTTTGCTGTTCTTCTCCAAGGTGGACTTTTAAAATATTTTTTGTATGACCCAATAAAAAGTGGATTTTAGAAGATTTGTTCAGCTGGATCTTCCTGGTTCCTCATGTTCATCTGGTAGCACTCCTGGCTCCGTGCTGTTTATCTTCTAGGTGGGTGAGCTGATTTTTTCCTCTCTTTTTCTGCCATGTGGCAATTGGTCATCCACTTTCGCTGCCCTTACTCAACGAATTCACAAACATCTCCCGTCGGTTTGGAGTCCCATTATGCCCAACCAAAAACATAGGCCCCACAACTAAAAATAATCGTTCTTAGGCATCGAAATCAACACCACAGCAAGGTTGTTCCACCTCCCATGGGAAAAAATACCAAACCATTACACCTAATCTAGGTTTTTTTGCGCAGTATGGAAAGTAACACTACAGCAGATGCAAGTATTACTAGGTCTCCTCGTGTTTGTGAGCCAGGTGATGCCAGTCGGAACGTTTTTTTCTCTTCATTTATCGCCCTCAACAAAACGGGCATCTAAACCGAGTCACACAATCAGAATCAGCAGGCAGCTGCGGGCAGACTTAGAGGTGTGGAAAACCTTCTTATAATCATTCAACGGTCACACGTTATTTATGTCAGCAGAACAGTCCAACATTCAACTAAGATTATTCACCGGGGCGGCAGAATCAGGCGGATATGCAGCGATACTAAATAACCAATGGTGCACAAGCTTATGGCCTCCGTATTGGGCAGAACAAGTGCTGACAAAAAAACAGACAGTCCTGGCATCATCGGCCTACTACGCCGGCTAGCATTCCTGTGCCTAAAACACAATGTATGGGTCCACGCTAGCCACGATGCTGAGGGGTCTAACGCTGCTGCTAACGCTTTATCACAATTCAATTGGCAGATATTCACAGAGCTCCTCCCCAACGCCCACCCATCGGGCAACAGTTGCCCTGCCTCCCTATGGGATCTAGTGAAGAATAGTTGATGCCATTAATCAGAGCGTCAGTTGCCCCGTTGATATGGCAAGCATACGGTAAGGCATGGGAAGAGTGGACACGACTAGTAGCAGGCAGACGGGTTGACCAATGTGAACAAGCCAGATTACAAGTCACCATAGAATTTCTCCACCAGCTAATGATGAGGGGCATATCAGGGGCGTCAGCGCAGCGGTGGCTGACCGGAGTAGCATTTCACTTCCAACTACTGAATTGGGGACATGTGACAAAGAGATTCATCAACAGACAATCCATAAAATGGTGGAAAAGGGGTCAGCCAAGTCAGGAGTGTAGACGTCCCGTCCCGAGTCACTAAAGCTGATTTCTCACATCATATCCCTAACACCATTAACATGATAATCATAATTCGAAGCAACACTACTGTCTACTGCATTTTTGATCGCCTTCTTCGGGGCGCTATGCATAAGCGAATTAGTCCCTCAATCCAAAATTAACACGAGTGGAGGCTTATTACACCAGGACGTAGTCATAGCCAATAATGCAATACGTCTACGCATACGCAAATCGAAAACAGTTCCAGCGGGCAGGGGCACTTGGGTACTTCTACAACCCACAAATGGTACGCTGAGTCAGGTAACAATAGTAAAAACATATATAACCATCAGATCACAAAGTAATTTCTTCCTATCACACATTGATGGAACGCCATTATCAAGATACCAGTTCCAAGCTATATTTAATAAATGCATAACATCGGCAGGGAACCACCCCAAAAATTATGGGACACACTCATTCCGCATAGGTGTGGCCACGGAAGCAACAAGAGCAGGACTGTCACAAACGGAAGTTCAGAGGATAGGGAGATGGCGATCCACGTGTTTGGCGAGATACATAAGACCGGACTTGTTATCCTAACGTGGCTTGCTTCTTTTACAGGTGACACTAAGCCAACAGTGTGGGTGATAGGCCACTCGTACATATATTGGGCAGAAAAAAGGGCGAAAGTCCGCCCAGGCGGGAGGAAATTAGAGTTTCATAACACATATTTGAACTGGAGAGGTTTAGAGGACTGCAATGGCCACAGGTACTAATGGAGGTAATCAAGGTAGGGAGAGAGGCAAAGGTCCGGTCATCTTAGTTATACAGGTAGGGGGAAACGACCTAGGGTATCACAAGAGCGCATAACTAATGGCAATAATGAAACTAGACACTGAGCGCTTCAGAGAATTTTTCACAAAAATAGTCAGAGATTGTGCCGAGCTTGGTATGGCAAGGTAGCGGAGACATCACGGCCATCGAGCGGACAACGCGGCTAATAAATATTTGGATGCCAAAATTTATAAGAGACAGAGGCGGATGACTGGAAGGAGATAAAGCAGGCCTCATACGGCCCGACTGTGTTCACTTAATGGATATTGGACTGGACATATTCCTGCCAGTACTCCAGGACAGAGTGGAACAAGCGTTAAGAGTGATGGATGGGGGCCAGAGTCCTGCATACGAGTACGCAGGATCCTCCGTGGCCTGGAAATAGAAAGGACATGTTGGAGAGTTACACTTGTTGGCCAACTTGCCGGTGTGGAGACACAGGGCATGCTGCAACAAGCTGAATTATTTTAGAAATAAAATGCCTTTCTAATGGAATGAGTATAAAGAGTTAATAAAGCTGTGACCGATCCTCACCCATCCAGTTGTAAGAGTTACATTATTGTATTGTCAAGGAAAAGGGGGCGGTAGGGGGCTGAGCGTCTGGGTTTGGTTGGGGGTCCCCACAGTCTGCCTAGGCTAGATGCAGTTAAAAATTCTTATTAGATGTAGCTTGCTTCAGAGCTGGGCTACTATTCTGACTAGCAGACACTGAAGCTTTGGAGCAGACCTCTGAGTAAACAGCTCTTCAGACTCAACCATCTGTGTTACCACAAGCTATAGTGTATGTAGTTTCTTACGGTTAAAAGGGGGAGGAGCGACCCAACCCACCTGGAATTGACGATGCCAACGTCACGTAAAACACAGCAAGGGCACTATAAAAAGAGTTTCCATTTCTTCCAAAAATTGTGGCACAGACACCACTTAAGTGGCATCAATTGCCCCAGAGTTGCTTAAAACAGTTGGTGAGGTGATTTTACCAAATCCTCAAGCTTTTAGTCTCCCCAGGATGACACAGGGGTAGAAAAGTCCTTGTGGATCCATGATTTGTTCATCTTTATGAACGTGAGTCTGTCTACATTCTCAGTGGACAGCCGAGTGTGCTTATCTGTCAGCACACCACCAGCAGCGCTGAACACACGTTCAGAAAGAACGCTGGCTGCAGGGCATGACAAGATTTCCAAAGAGTGAGTGGCGAGCTCTGGACATTTTTCTAGATTAGAAGCCCAAAATGAGCAAGGGTCCAGTGACACAGTCATGGCTTCGATGTTCACTTGGAGATACTCCTGTACCATCCTCTCTAGGCGTTGACTATGTATCAGACTTCTTGTCTCCTCTGGCCTTGCAAAGGATGGTCTAAAAAAGTGGAGAAACAATTCCACAAAATTGCTGTTACCAGCAGATACTGTGTTACTGTTACGGTTTGAGTGATGAAGACTCGACAGTCGCACGGTTGGCAAGTTAGAACTGTGAGATTCACTACGTTCAATACGATTCACTTAAATGGCATCAATAGCCCCAGAGTTGCTTAAAACGGTTGGTGAGGTGATTTCAACAAATTCTCAAGCTTTTACTCTCCCCAGGATGACACAGGGGTAGGAAAGTCCTTGCGGATCCATGATTTGTTCATCTTTATGAAGGTGAGTCTGTCTACATTGTCAGTGGACAGCCGCGTGCGCTTATCTGTCAGCAGAACACCAGCAGCGCTGAACACACGTTCAGAGAGAACAAAAATTATTATTAATTTGAAAGCTGGTGGAGCTTAGTATAGATGGCCTAATAGAATGAGTACCACACACTGCTACTATGCCCAAAATTATTTTCCAGACAAGATGCAGTTAAAAATTATTATTAATTTGAAAGCTGGTGGAGCTTAGTATAGATGACCTAATAGAATGAGTACTACACACTGCTAATATGCCCAAAAGGTTTTACTTGGCTAGGTGCAGTAAAAAATTTGTATTATATACACTGGTGGTGTAGCTTGCAACACAGGCTACTCCACTGACTAACACACACTGCTAATATGCCCAAAAGGTTTTACTTGGCTAGGTGCAGTAAAAAATTAGTATTACATACACAGGTGGTGTAGCTTGCAACACAGATAGGCTACTCCACTGACTAACACACACTGCAAGAGGCCCAAAAGGATTTGCTTAGCTAGATTTATCCAAATGCTGTGAAAAACACTTGCACAGCACTAAAACCGACCTGACTGGCAAAAAGTGATAGGAACTGATGTAACCTAGCCCTCAAAAGGGCTGCAATTACAACTAGTCACTACTCCCAACCTATCTGTCTATTTAAAAGCACAGACCAGCCTGCTAAAAGTCGTAGGAAATGCTGTAACCTAGCCCTCAAAAGGGCTGCAATTAGAACTAGTCCCTACTCCCAAGCTATCTGTCTATTTCAGATAAAATTTGCTTGCAATTTACACAGTTATACTGTATAGCGCGCACACAGCATCAGCGGTGCAATCTAACACTCAGCTGCAGCAGTGAGAAAATGGTGGCGACGGGGAAAATGGCTGGGTCTTATAGGGCAAGGACATGTGACATACACAGCCAATGACACATGCCCTTGCTTGTGTGAAAAAAAGCACATCGCTCTGTGTGTGAGCTGCTGATAGGCTGACAGACTGCACCTCCCCACTGTAAATGCGGGAAAGAGAAAAAAAAATGGAGATCTTCATTATTTCTGCAGAGATCCATCCCATGCCCCTTCCCCCCGCCCCGCTGTACACTCAAACTGCGTATTAACATTGATTATCAGCATTACTGTGAAAAAATCCAGTTATGATTTGGGTGCACGAACAGTTATTGAACATAACCTCGAACAGCCGAATTTTTTCAAATCATTCGGGTTCGTCAAACGGCTCGAACACCGCCAAAACAGCTCAAATTTGAGATTGGCGAACAGTTCGATTCGAACACCGCTCATCTCTACTCATAGTGTTAGGTTAATAATTAAGAGAGTAATTTAAAGTATGGGGTTCTCTTAAATTATACTATTTTTTTAAAAAACTCAAGTGGGTAATTTAAGCCCGACCAAGTTCTGCAAGACTAGTAAAACAAGTTTATATTAAATTACAATAAGTAATAAATAACAATGATACAATAAGTAACAAATAACAATAAAACTTTAAAACAGTCTTCCAAATAGAATCCTATTAGAAGTTGGATTCTGTTTCTTCTTGGGGATAGTGTCCGTGGATGGAGTCCGAAGTGGATAACCACAGATGAGAAGAGGAAGTAGAAATGGTTTATATAGCAAGTATAGAATATAAATACATTGTTAAAATCATTTGTATGGTAGTATTGGAATAATCTGGATCAAGCGGGTTTATATTAGTTAAGTGTATCATTTTTCACCGTTTAGCCCTTGGGGGGGTTAGATTTTTGATAAGAAGGGTTTTTAATGGAGGAGATGAAGTTGGCTCCCTCTTCAGTAGAGAAGAGGGGGATAGTTTTCCCATTATAAGGTATTAGGAGCTTTGTTGGGAAGCCCCATCTTTAATAAATTTCCATGTCTCTGAGGGAAGCAGTAATCTTCAAAGATCTACGGGTGTTGATTGTTTCTTTAGATAAGTCTGCATATAATTTTAGGTGACTGTATGGTTCTGGGAAAGTCTTTTCTTCTCTGATATAGTTCTGGACTCTTTCTTTTGTATTAAAAAAATGGATACGGAGGATGGTGTCTCTGGGTACGTCAGTAGAAATGGAAGCTGGGCGAGGTAAGCGGTGAATTCCGTCTATTGTTAAATCTGTATTGGAAAGGGATGGTAGAATTTTCCTTAAAAGTGTTTTGATATAGTCTGATAAGTTATTAGGAGAGATACTCTCTTAGATTCCCCTAATTTTCAAGTTATTTCTATGGCTGCGGTCTTCAAGGTCAGCTAATTTGTTTTTGAGTTTACGAATCTCAGTGTTTGAATCTTATCTTTTAAAAGTTTGTTGGTGTTACTTTCTACTGTTGTTAGTCTCTCTTCATGTTCTTCTACTTTTTTATCAAAGAGGTTGAAGGTTGTCTGAAAGAGTTCTGCTTGTTTTTCGAAGCTTAGTTTCATGTTCTCATTAATCTTGTTGGCCAAGTCAATTAAGTATGTTTCTGCGTTATTTGCTCCAGGTTTAGGGAGATCCACAAAATCAGTTAGGGTGCAGTTATTGGTATCGGTTGGAGTAGTGGTATCAGAATTTTTTTTTTTGGACAGTTTTAGCCAGGCTAACATTTGGTGGAAGAGTCATTATATTCGTCCTCAGAGTCTTCCTGGGATGATATGTATTTTTGGCCCTAGTCTCCTGGTTCTTTTCTTTTTGATGAGGACGTGGTGTCCATTACTTCTATAGAAGAAATAGTGGTTGAAGACCTTGGGCGTGTGTCTATATTAGTGTTTTTATCTTTTCTTTTATTCAGATAAGGAGTAAAAGAAAGAGTAGCAGGTTGGGATTTTTGGCGTTTACTTATTCTAGCAGATTTATTATGGGTAGGAGATAAGTTTGGTTTGGTGGATTCTCTCTTGGTCTCATCCTTTCCAAGGGGAGATTGTGATTTAAGCGGGCTGATGGTGTTTGGTTGGTCTTCAGGTGAGTTGCAGTAAGAATGATGTTGGGAGCTTTTCCTTCTTTGTGCTTTAGGTAGTAAAGCCAAAGCTGAGTTGTTGGATTTTGGATTTGTATTATTTTTGTTCATTTTTAGGAAAATGTTGGAAAAATTAAATTACAGGTGTTGGTATAGGGAAAAGAAGTTGATTAAATTTAGTTATATTTTTTAGAAAAGGTACTATTAGTTTGAATGGTCTATCAAGAAATGGCAGGGGTTGAAGTGGGAATTAGATTTAGGATGTGGGGATATAATATAATATAGAAAATTAAAACACTCCTAAGGTTCAGGACTTATGAGCTTAGTCCTGTGAAAATAGATGATATTAATGAGATTGGTTCTAGATAATATAGCCTTATATTATATGATTTATTAAGTAACTTAGGCCTAAAGGTTTGATAATAAATGTATCAGAAAAACCAATGTATTTTAGATGTGTTTGTCTTATGAATGGAAATAAGATATAAAGCAAAGTAATTATTGTAACCTAGAATATAGGAATATACTGTAGAGTAGAATGAAGAGTTATAAATTAAAATTAGCTATATACCTATGACTTAACCACAGGATTAAATGATAATATTAATTGGTCCATAGATGAGGTGTTGATCTAAAATCTGAAAATAAGACATTAAAATGCCAATCACATTGATAGAGACTGACAGTGCGTAGATCTGGCCGATGAGTCGAGATTCCAGGTTATTAAGCTCCTTGAACTTATTGGATTTGAATGAAGCTCTCAAAAAAAAAAATTAATAAAAAATAAAAAAAAATTCCCAAGGTGGAAATATATTGCTGAGTGTCTCTGAGTAAAAAAGATATTCGTCCAGGGTCGCATTAATTTTCCACAGAACTGGAGGATGTTTTGAAAGTTATTAAACTACACAAAATAGGTTAGAAATAGATATTGTGTTGTTCCACAATATAAAAAATGAAGTTGGAGCAGTGAGAAGATACTATTCTTGAAGATAATTTAAATATGAGGGACTGGACCTCTTTAATATTTCTAAAATTTAGAAGGGAGATGGAGAAATCTAGTAGAAATATTGAATGATAAAATCCTGGAGGTTAGAAAGTAGAGAGTGAAGCTGCAGCAGTGTTGCTTGTAGTTGCTATGGTGATGATTAAAGTCAGTAGTGCGCTTAAATGATTTGTTTCCACCTTAATACACTGCTCAAAAAAATAAAGGGAACGCTTAAACAGCACAATGTAACTCCAAGTCAATAACACTTCTGTGAAATCTACCTGTCCAGTTATGAAGCAACACTGATTGTGAATCACTTTCTCATGCTGTTGTGCAAATGGAACAGACAACTGGTAGAAATGATAGGTAATTAGCAAGATACCCTCTATAAAGGAGAGGTTCTGCAGGTGGTGACAACAGACCATTTCTCTGTTCTCATCCTTTTTGGCGGTTGCTTTGGTCACTTTTTTATTTTGCCATTGCTCTCACCCCTAGAGGTACAGTAGCATGAGGCGGTGTCTACAGTACAACCCACAGAAGTTGCTCAGGGAGTGCAGTTCATCCAGGATGGCACATCACTGCGAGATGTGGCAAGAAGGGTAGCTGTGTCTGTCAGCACAGTGTACAGAGCATGGAGCAGATATCAGGAGATGTGGAGGGAGCCATAGGAGGGTAATGTAGCACCCTGAGGATTCGGCTGCTACAGGGGTATTGCACCTCAACCCAGAGGTGTGATATTCCACTCCCGGGTAAGGATGGAGTGTGGAACTGAGCTCAGTTAGCTGCATGCACTACACACATCCCATTTCCGGAGGACAGACCAATGGTACTCCCACTTAATAATGTGCAGGTACGACCGAGTCTGTCCTTGGCTGGAGTGGGAGGGGGGTGGTACATCCCAGTAGTGTAGGGGCAGATAGGGGGAGCAGCCTGGGTAAAGTTAGGAGCTCATTGGGTGCTGGTCACCTGAGCTCACACATAGAGGGAGTATATAAGGTGGGCACCATCTTAGATCAGGGTCAGTCAGTAGGTCTTTTGCAGAGTGAGGTCAGTCTGTCAGAGCAGAGGAGAAGAGCAGCTCCAAGGCCAAGAGAGAGAGAGAGGAGAAAGAAAGACCCAGAGGGGGAGAAAGAAGGAACTCCAAGAGCCCAAATTAGACCAGAGGGTGAAGAGTTGGCAACAGGGTACCGGATCCCAAGCTGGCAGAGGCTACAGCACACCTTAGCCAGGAACCGGAGGTCGTGGGCAGGACCGATCTGCCACGATCACCCACTAAATCCACCCGGAAGGCAGACCAGGAGTAGGGTCAGGGAACCCAGAGACAAGGGTTTACCACCAAGAGGCCCGAGGGAGCCGGACATAGGTGGATCCCTGGTGGGGAAGGCCAGAGAAGAGGACAGGACAGAAAGGGAGCTCAGGACCACGCTCCAGAATCACCTGGGGGTTGGCTGAGTCCAGGACCTGGTGGACGCAGCACGGCTCGGGTGGTCACTTAAGGCCGGAGTGACCAGAACAACTGCAGTAAGTAAACAAACCCTGAACTGCACAGCCCGACTCTGAGTCTCATTTCCATCCTCGCTGCACCACCATAACCCCCATCCTCTGCAACTGACCCCCTGAGGCTATACCCCTCCCGTTGGGGGTTATACTACCTGAGCTGCACATACATCACCAGCCTCAGCGGACCCTGCTGCAGCGGCGGCCGTATTGACCGCAATTCAACGGGTGGCGTAGTCGACACAAAAGAACATCTAGTAACATCATAAGGACTGCCACACACTGAGCTTGACACCCTGGGCACGGACCGGGTCACAGCCACTCGGAGACTACAACCCCCATCTGATCCGGCTCCGGGTATCCCTAACAGCACTGGCCCAGGGGGCGCGTCAACTTTGGCGTAGTCGGCAGGATAACGTGCCCGCAACAACCGGGTACTGCGTGCCTGAAGAAAAGTTCACCGTTACCTCAAAAAGAAGTCTCCTGCCGGTTCCGGAGGGTCCCCGCCAACGGACCCCATCACAGGTCGTTTCCCGCCGGTTGTCCGCCATTTGCAGCTTTTTCCCGCCATCCATGGAGTTTCCCGCCACTGGGAGACGATTCCCGCCATTTCTGAAGATTTCCCGCCTTGGGGGAGCGGACGCCATTATGGGCGTGCCAGAGGGTGGCAAGAGGCCACCTCCCATCGTGGGCCAGGTCGAAGAATGGCGCCAAAAGCGGAAACCGCGCCCACCAACAGAGACTGTGATGCTGGAAGTGTCCATCAGCATGAGAGAACTGCCCCTGGAACTGACGATCACAAAGTTGCCCCGGGACCACCCTCAATGTGGGCGGAGACAGAACAAGAGAGCAAAGATGGGTGTCGCCTGGAGCAGTCTGGAGAGAGCGCACCCGGAGACAAGACGTCTGGAAGAGAGTCCAGAGAGAGCCTACCCGGAGATGGAGGGAGAGCCAGGCAGCACCGACCCAGCGGTCAGGAGCCTGATGCGGGCCGCCACTCCAGGCAGCACCGACCCAGTGGTCAGGAGCCTGTTGCAGGTCGCCACTCCAGAAGGCCTGCTGGAGATCCTAACACAGCTCCCCCGAGATCGGGAGTGTGCACAGACTGCGCTGGAGGGCCTCGCACAGAGGTTGGCCCGGGTGCAACGAGAGACGTTGGCGGAGTGGAGCCGAGAGATGGCCCAGCAGACCGAAACCCGTCAGCGAAGCACGCCACCCGAGACGAGGAGACAGACCGCCTCTGAGGATGGCGCAGGAGGACTGAAGGCCGGAGACGGCGCCGAGAAGGGAGCCGAACGAATGGAGGCAGGTAAAGGGGACGTCACTACCCCGAGCCGGGAAACCGCGTGCCTGCCCCAGCTCCCCGTCGCAGAGCCCGAAGTACCCCCTGCGGTGCCCGTCGCTGCAACGTCACCGCCGCAGACTAGGCCTCAACCGGAAGCCGCGACCCCTGTGACGTCACACGCCTCGACCCCGAGCGTGGCCAAGCAGGAAGTACCATCGGCCTGGTCGCAAGGCCTAGTACCCCCGGGCGACGCAATACCAACAGCGCCCCCTACCTCCGCGGAGCCCCCGGCCTGGTCGCAGGGCCAAGTAACACAAGGCGCCGCCGTTCTTACGGTGCCCTTTACTTTCAAGGTGCCCCAAGCCTGGTCGCAAGGCCTGGGCAACCCGGGCGCCGCCGCTACCACCACTGCGCCCATAAGAACAAGAGTGCCGCACCTGGGTGAAGACCTGTTCGCCCAGCATACGTGCCCGGATGGGCAGCCCTTCATATGGCCACCGGAGTTTCACCATCCCCGACTCCGGAAAGAGAGACCCCTAGACGAACCCCTGATTCCGGTTCCGAAGCCGATAAAGAGGACCTCGCCCCCGCTAGAAGAGACCCAGTTTGAGTGGGATCCCACCGGAGAAGACCTCATGGGGTTCACTCAGGAGACTCGGGCAGCCGCAGCGGAGCGTGCAGAGTGCTGCCGCCAGCAGCTCGAGGTCTTTGAGAGGGAGCGGAGAGAGAGGCGGGTCCGGGAACAACAAGCCCAAATAAGGAGCCGGAGCAGAAGAGCCGGACCAGGAGAAACCCCCGTGCAGCGCATGGTCCCCGTACCATCGGGACTGTGATAAAGTTCAATCTGCAGCATGGGTGGGGTTTCATCAGGGATCACCGCACCCCAGGCGACGTCTTCGTGACCAGGAGAGACGTTGAGTCCCACCTACCGGAGGGACACAGAGGTCGTGACCTGTATTTAGGGGACGAGGTCACCTTCACCCGGCACAAGTGTGCCAAAGGACCCTACGCCCTCCATGTGCATCGCCTGACGGAGGAGGAGCTGCGGTGTGAGGAGGAGCAAGAGGACCCGGACGGGTCTGAAACTGAAACTATCCACAAAGAAAGAGCAGGAGGACGCCGTCGTTGAGTACGGTAGTGAAGAGACTGTATAAAGTTACCCATCAGGGTATAAGAACTGTTCTAGTTAAAATATAGTCCCCGTTGGGACCAGCCAAGAGTGAACTGTTAACCCCGTGTGTCCCTATTCCCACTGACCGAGGACTGAGAGCGGTCAATCCTCCCTAATACCTGGCCGAGGACTGAGAGCGGCCATATCCCCTTGTATATAGTTGCGCTTCCTAAAGCGCCCCCTACTGGTTTTATAGGAAACCGTGTTTCTTCAAGAGACTGTCGCACTTTACCCGGTCACAAGTTGCACCGTGACCGGAGGTACCAGAAGACAAGAATGTTTCTAATGAAAAGTTTTTATGAAAAGTTTTATATGATGTTTTATTATGTTGTTTATGCAAAAATTGTATGTTTTGGTGTTTTTTATATCTTACAGCCCGAGGACGTGCTGTGATTTACCAGGGGGGAATGTAGCACCCTGAGGATTCGGCTGCTACAGGGGTATTGCACCTCAACCCAGAGGTGTGATATTCCACTCCCGGGTAAGGATGGAGTGTGGAACTGAGCTCAGTTAGCTGCATGCACTACACACATCCCATTTCCGGAGGACAGACCAATGGTACTCCCACTTAATAATGTGCAGGTACGACCGAGTCTGTCCTTGGCTGGAGTGGGAGGGGGGTGGTACATCCCAGTAGTGTAGGGGCAGATAGGGGGAGCAGCCTGGGTAAAGTTAGGAGCTCATTGGGTGCTGGTCACCTGAGCTCACACATAGAGGGAGTATATAAGGTGGGCACCATCTTAGATCAGGGTCAGTCAGTAGGTCTTTTGCAGAGTGAGGTCAGTCTGTCAGAGCAGAGGAGAAGAGCAGCTCCAAGGCCAAGAGAGAGAGAGAGGAGAAAGAAAGACCCAGAGGGGGAGAAAGAAGGAACTCCAAGAGCCCAAATTAGACCAGAGGGTGAAGAGTTGGCAACAGGGTACCGGATCCCAAGCTGGCAGAGGCTACAGCACACCTTAGCCAGGAACCGGAGGTCGTGGGCAGGACCGATCTGCCACGATCACCCACTAAATCCACCCGGAAGGCAGACCAGGAATAGGGTCAGGGAACCCAGAGACAAGGGTTTACCACCAAGAGGCCCGAGGGAGCCGGACATAGGTGGATCCCTGGTGGGGAAGGCCAGAGAAGAGGACAGGACAGAAAGGGAGCTCAGGACCACGCTCCAGAATCACCTGGGGGTTGGCTGAGTCCAGGACCTGGTGGACGCAGCACGGCTCGGGTGGTCACTTAAGGCCGGAGTGACCAGAACAACTGCAGTAAGTAAACAAACCCTGAACTGCACAGCCCGACTCTGAGTCTCATTTCCATCCTCGCTGCACCACCACAACCCCCATCCTCTGCAACTGACCCCCTGAGGCTATACCCCTCCCGTTGGGGGTTATACTACCTGAGCTGCACATACATCACCAGCCTCAGCGGACCCTGCTGCAGCGGCGGC
Organism: Phyllobates terribilis; assembly: GCF_046119375.1. Classification (NCBI taxonomy): domain Eukaryota; kingdom Metazoa; phylum Chordata; class Amphibia; order Anura; family Dendrobatidae; genus Phyllobates; species Phyllobates terribilis. The sequence continues at coordinate 13,798,269 of NW_027362769.1, read as the reverse complement.
CGTATTGACCGCAATTCAACGGGTGGTGTAGTCGACACAAAAGAACATCTAGTAACATCATAAGGACTGCCACACACTGAGCTTGACACCCTGGGCACGGACCGGGTCACAGCCACTCGGAGACTACAACCCCCATCTGATCCGGCTCCGGGTATCCCTAACAGCACTGGCCCAGGGGGCGCGTCAGTAACAACCCAGCAGCAGAACTGTTACCTCCTCCTTTGTGCAAGGAGGAACAGGAGGAGCACTGCCAGAGCCTTGCAAAATGACTTTCAGCAGGCCACAAATGTGCATGTGTCTGCACAAATGGTTAGAAACTGACTCCTTGAGGGTGGTATGAGGGCCCAATGTCCACATATGGGGGTTGTGCTCACAACCCAACACAGTGCAGGATGCTTTGCATTTGCAACAGAACACCAGGATTGGCAAAGTCGCCACTGGAGCCCTGTGCTCTTCACAGATGAAAGCAGGTTCACACTGAGCACATGTGACAGACGTGACAGAGTCTAGAGACGCCGTGGAGAGCGATCTGTTGCCTGCAACATCCTTCAGCATGACCGGTTTGGCAGTGGGTCAGTAATGGTGTCAGGTGGCATTTCTTGGGCGGGCCGCACAGTCCTCATTGTGCTCACCAGAGGTAGCCTGTCTGCCATTAGGTACCGAGATAAGATCCTCAGACCCCTTGAAGGACCATATGCTGGTGCAGTTGGCCCTGGGTTCCTCCTAATGAAGGACAATGCCAGACCTCATGTGGCTGGAGTGTGTCAGCAGTTCCTGCAAGATGAAGGTATTGAAGCTATGGACTGGCCCGCCCGTTCCCCAGACCTGAATTTGATTGAGTACATCTGGGACATCATGTCTCGCTCCATCCACCAATGTCACGCTGCACCACAGACTGTCCAGGTCTGGGAGGAGATCCCACAGTAGACCATCCACAAGGAGCATGCCCAGGCTTTGTAGGGAGATCATACAGGCACGTGGAGGCCACACACAATAATGAGCCTCATTTTGACTTTTCTTAAGGACATTACATGAAAGTTAGATCAGCCTGTAGTGTGTTTTTCCACTTTAATTTTGGGGATGACTCCAAATCCAGGCCTCCATAGGTTAATAAATTTGATTTCCATTGATGATTTTTGTGTGATTTTGTTGTCAGCACATTGAACTTTGTACAAAACAAAGTATTCAATGAGAATATTTCTTTCATTCAGATCTAGGATGTGTTATTTGAGTGTTCCCTTTATTTTTTTGAGCAGTGTATGTTTCAACGCACTGGAACCCCCTAGTTGGAAGTATCAATGTTGGTTCCACTACACCAAGGGGCAGATGACCAGACCCAAGAGGATCTGTTATGACTTCAGTCAGCGGTACTGCTTATAAAGTGGCAGCTGTTTCATGTAGGGCAAGCTGATAGACTGTGAGCTCCAGTGAAGGGGATATGGAGCTGCGCTATGCTGACAGACTAGACAGTCTGCAGCAAGATTGTCAAATGTGCTACTTGTTTTGTCGGGCAAGTTGTAGGTTTCTCTCCAATAAGGAATCCTTGCTATTGTTGAGCCACCCCCGTAGTGTTCGGGTTCCTTTCGGTTCATCGAACACCGGTATGTTCGCCGAACTGTTCGTCAAACTGTTCGTCGAACACCGTCGAACACCGTTAAAACCAATGGCAGGCAAACAAAAAAACACATAGAAACACATAGAAAACACCTTCAAAGGTGTCCAAAAGCTGACAAACTGCTCAGAAGACACAACTAACACATGGAAAAGTGACAAGTACATATAGTCATGCGAAAAGAAAAGAGGTGGAGGAGTAAAAGGAGGGGGAGACACAGATATAGGCATGTCATGCCCTTCTAAAATCAAGAAAGGCTGGAGTAAAAATCTAAAATCAGCCTACCAACACTCAGACGTCGTGACAAGAAAATTAAGAAAAGAAATGTCTTTAGGTAGAATGGCGGTTCCATTCAGAACACTTTCCTTACAAGACATAGTGGTATCCTCGTTGTGAGTTGTGCCAAAAATGGAACCCAATACTTTCGGACTAATCCACCATTTGTCATATCCAAGGGGCAGGTCAGTAAACGACAACATCAACGCGGAACCAAGTACAGTAGTATATACTGTACATCCTTTGACAAGGCAATCAGGCGGATCAAGAAGTTGGAAAGTTGATGCGGCGTTCCGGTTACTTACTACCTGTGCCTCCGAATAGTGTCCACCTATTGGGCTGCTTCTGGGAAGGAGCATACTATATAGATCGCTGTTTGCCCATGGGGTGGTCCAGATCCTGCTCACTATTTGAGGCATTTAGTTGCTTCCTCGAATGGGTTGTAACGGACATTTCTAAGGGGGCACATATTATCCATTACCTCGACAACTTCTTATGCCTGGGCCCAAAAGATTCGCCACAGTGTGAATACACATGGTAGTCCACCTGTGATTAGGAGAGAGCTGGAGGGAGACCGGACACCACAGAGCCGAAGGGTTAGATAGAGAATGGAAGAAGGAAAGAGGGCGAGGGAGCTAAGGGAGTAAAGTGGAAGGCCGACCAGAGCTCCCACACGTTCCTGCTGGGCGGGGAACAGCCCTGGGAAGAAAAGCCGCTTGCGCATCCCTTTGAGGTTATGGGCGCGAGCGGCCAGAGGGACTACGCTGGAGTGCAAAGCTGACACGGCCAGTCCGCTCCTGCCCGTGCGACCTCCGTGTTGCCGGGTTTGTGCCAGAGCCGCGGTGGAACCTGACGGCCAGCCCCCCTCTCCCAATACTGGTGCCTGTCCGCTGGTGGGTCAAGCCCCCCCGCTCTGGAGTGGGAGTAACATCTGCAGAAGAAAGACCATCTTCCAGCCAAACTAAGATCTCTACTTTTTTTCGTGGACAATGTGATACGATCCCTTTCTTACGGACACGCCCATCGCTACAAATTCCAGATGAGGCACATAAACAGCAGGTGCATCAACGGATATAAAGTGCTCCTTCAAGTGGGCTCTCCTCCACCTCAACTTCAACATCACAAATACTCCAGTCCTCAGAGGTGTCACCCCAATCGCACTTGCTTCCTCACAGCTCCCAAGTCTCCAGCTGCCCGTCTGAGTATGGGGTAACACAGATGGTTGAGTCTGCACAGCTGTTTACTCATACTATAGCCTGGGAAACAGAGGTCTGCTCCAGAGCTTCTGTTAATCCAGACGAGGAAATGATCTGCACTGATGCCCAGAATCTTTATGAGTCGGATCCAGGACCAGATGAAGAAGGTTATGAGCATAATGTAGACCTTCGTTCCCAAACTGTAACTCCTGTTGGTGGACACAATGATGAAGATGATGATGAGACTTAAATATCTGATTGGAGCGAAAACTTGACTTTTCGGTCAGGGCAGGAAGAGGTTGGTTCTGAGGACGACGGGTGTGAGAACACACAGGGTGATGATGACGAGGTTGGAGATCCCACTTACTGTCAACCCACAGTCAGTCAGTCGATGAGGTCAGCAGAGGAGGTGGAGGAGGATGCTATTGACGACGAGGTTAGGTTGCGCCTTCCTTGACAGAGACGGAGTACTGGAAGCACGTCAACAACTGCATCCTCAACCACAACTCTGCCTCTGACCACAAGTCGTGGTGGCTCTTCAGGTCACATGGGTTCTAAGCCTTGCATAGCCTGGGCATTTTTTCAGATGGATAAGGATGACCCAACTCATGTTATCTGTAATATTTGTCACCAAAAGCTAAGTAGAGGCCAAAAAATCTATAGTTTGAGTACTTCATGCATGAACCGTCACATGGATATAAAGCATAAGTTGCAGTGGGAAGCTCACTGTGCTACAATGCGGCTAAGCGGGCCGGGCCAACCACCATCTGCCCCATCTTGTGCATCCGTGGCCTCTTCATCCTCTGTGACTGGGGAGACAGCAGTCACACATGTTTTTGGACGCAGACCTGCCACCTCTTTACCCGCAACAGCCAGTGTGATTGGCAGGTCATCATTTCATTTGGAAGTGGAAACACCAGCTGGTGTTGAGCGCTCTCCGACATCAAAAGCACCACCTTTGGATCAAGGCAACCTAACTTTTCCGCCTGCATCTTCCTCACAGACCGGCATTTTGCCGGGGACACCCTACTCAACCCCATCTAAGCACAACAGCCAGCCCTCGGTCCCTCAGATGTGGACAAGTAAAAGACCATTTCCTCCTAGCCATTAGAAAGCTAAGAGGTTGAATTTCACCATCTGCAAGCTCTTGGCTACAGAAATGCTGCCTTTCCGCCTGGTGGACACAAAGGATTTTTGAGACCTCATGTCCGTCGCAGTGCCCCAGTACCAGATGCCCAGTCGGCACTACTTCTCAAAGAAAGGTGTGCCTGCGCTACACCAGCATGTCGCACACAACATCACCGCTTCTTTGCGAAACTCTGTGTGTGACAAGGTGCATTTCACCACAGAAACTTGGATGAGTAGGCATGGACACGGGCGTTACATGTCGCTGACTGGGCACTGGATAACTATGATGACAGCAGGACAAGGGGCTGCAGTCCAAGTCTTGCCGTCCCCACGAGTTGTGCGTCAATCCTCTTTATCTAGAAGTTCCTCCACTGATTCTGCCTCCTCAACCTCCTCTTGGTCCTCCACCTGCACCCAAAGCCTGTCTGGTAATGCCACCCGCTTTTTAACTGCGCAGAAGGAATACTGCACACCTCCTTACTATGCTGGCAGCAGGGCTCAACGGCATCAGGCGGTGTTTACTTTGAAATGTCTGGGAAATGTGAGTCACACAGCTGAGGAGTTGTGGTCAGCTCTTGAGACCCAGTTTCACGAATGGTTGTCTCCACTGGACCTGCAACCAGGGAAGGCCGTGTGCGACAATGCTGCAAACCTGGGTGCGGCCCTTCGCCGGGGCAATGTCACACACGTGCCTTGTATAGCTCACGTGTTGAACCTGGTTGTCCAGCAATTTTTAGCCCACTATCCCGGACTAGATGGCTTTCTGCAGAGGGCACGGTTGCTGTGTGCTCACTTCCGCCGTTCGCATCCCGCAGCTCAACGACTTACATCTCTAGAGAAGTCGTTGGGCCTGCCAGTTCACCGGCTGAAATGCGATGTGCCGACACGGTGGAATTCAACTCTGCACATGTTGCAGTGACTGTGACAGCACCGACAAGCCCTGGTGCAATACGTTGTGACGTATAGCCTGGGCCAACGAGATCCAGAGGTGGGGCAAATCACGCTGCAGGAGTGGTCTCAGATCAGGGACCTATGCACCCTTCTGCACAGTTTTGAAATGGCGAAGAAGATGTTTAGTGCTGATGATGCCATTATCAGCATGACTATTCCGATGAATTACATGCTGGAGCACACGTTAAACATAATTCGGAGTCAGGTGGTGGGACAAGAGGAGGTGGAGGAAGTAGAGGAGGAGTCGTATGCGGAAGGGAAAACATCTCCAAGGTTCAGACGGTCGGCAGCACCAAGGCGGCACACATAGGAGGGTGGGGGAGAGGGATTGACCAGGGCACATGGTAGCAGCCAAACTGTTGAGGAAGGTGCAGGAGCCGAGGAAGAAGTGGAGGACGAACGGGCGATGGGCATGGAAGACTCATCAGATGAGGGAGACCTTGATCACATTTCTGTTGTGCGAGGTTGGGGGGAGAAGGCAGAGGAAGGAAGCATGATTCTTACCTCGCTACCAACACAACAAGGACTTGGTCCTCCTGGATGCGCAAGACACATGAGTGCCTTCTTGCTGCACTACCTGCAACATGACCCTCGGATTGTCAGAATTCAAAGTAATCCCAACTACTGGGTTGCCACACTCTTAGATCCCCGGTACAAAAGTAAATTTGCCAAAATAATTCCTGCCATAGAAAGGGATTCACGCATGCAGGAGTATCAGCAGAGGCTGTTGCAGAATCTTACATGTGCTTTTCCACAAAACACCAGTGGTGCATGAAGTGAATCTCACAGTTCTAACTTGCCAACCGTGGGACTGTCGAGTCTTCATCACTCAAACCATAACAGTAACACAGTATCTGCTGGTAACAGCAGTTTTGTGGAATTGTTTATCCACTTTTTTAGACCATCCTTTGCAAGGCCACAGGAGACAAGAAGTCTGATACATAGTCAACGCCTAAAGAGGATGGTACAGGAGTATCTCCAAGTGAACATCGAAGCCATGACTGTGTCACTGGACCCTTGCTCATTTTGGTCTTCTAATCCAGAAAAATGTCCAGAGCTCGCCACTCACGCTTTGGAGATCTTGTCATGCCCTGCAGCCAGCGTTCTTTCTGAACGTGTGTTCAGCGCTGCTGGTGGTGTGCTGACAGATAAGCGTACGCGGCTGTCCACTGAGAATGTAGACAGACTCACGTTCATAAAGATGAACAAATCATGGATCCGCAAGGACTTTTCTACCCCTGTGTCATCCTGGGGAGACTAAAAGCTTGAGGATTTGGTAAAATCACCTCACCAACTGTTTTAAGCAACTCTGGGGCAATTGATGCCACTTAAGTGGTGTCTGTGCCACAATTTTTGGAAAAAATGGAGACTCTTTTTGGAGTGCCCTTGCTGTGTTTTACGTGACGTTGGCATCGTCAATTCCAGGTGGGTTGGGTCGCTCACCCCCCCTTTTAACCGTAAGAAACTACATACACTATGGCTTGGGGTAACAAAGATGGTTGAGTCTGAAGAGCTGTTTACTCAGAGGTCTGCTCCAAAGCTTCAGTGTCTGCTAGTCAGAATAGTAGCCCAGCTCTGAAGCAAGCTACACCGCCTGTGTATCTAATAAGAATTTTTAACTGCATCTAGCCTAGGCAGACTGTGGGGACCCCCAACCAAACCCAGACGATCAGCCCCCTACCGCCCCCCTTTCCTTGACAATACAATAATGTAACTCTTACAACTGGATGGGTGAGGATCGGTCACAGCTTTATTAACTCTTTATACTCATTCCATTAGAAAGGCATTTTATTTCTAAAATAATTCAGCTTGTTGCAGCATGCCCTGTGTCTCTACACCGGCAAGTTGGCCAACAAGTGTAACTCTCCAACATGTCCTTTCTATTTCCAGGCCACGGAGGATCCTGCGTATTCGTATGCAGGACTCTGACCCCCATCCATCACTCTTAAAGCTTGTTCCACTCCGTCCTGGAGTCCTGACAGGAATATGTCCAGTCCAATATCCATTAAGTGAACACCATCGGGCCGTATGAGGCCTGCTTTATCTCCTTCCAGTTGTTGGTGTCGTCTCACTACACCGCCTCTGTCTCTTCTAAATTTTGCCATCCGAATATTTATTAACCACCTTGTCCGTTCGATGGCCGTGATGTCTCGCGCACCTTGCCATACCGCTATTAGCACAATCTCTAACCATACTATAGTTAGTTTTGTGAAAAATTCTCTGAAGCGCTCAGCGTCTAGTTTCATTATTGCCATTAGTTATGCGCTCTTGTGATGACCTAGGTCATTTCCCCCGGCCTGTATAACTAAGATGACCGGACCTCTTGCCTCTCTCTCAGTCTCTACCTTGATTACTTCCATTAGTACCTGTGGCCATTGCAGGCCTCTAATACCTCTCCAGTTGAAATATGTGTTATGAAACTTTAATTTCCTCCTGCCTGGGCGGACTTTCACCCTTTTTCTGCCCAATATACAGTACAGACCAAAAGTTTGGACACACCTTCTCATTTAAAGATTTTTCTGTATTTCCATGACTATGAAAATTGTAGATTCACACTGAAGGCATCAAAACTATGAATTAACACATGTGGAATTATATACTTAAAAAAAAAGTGTGAAACAAGTGAAAATATGTCTTATATTCTAGGTTCTTCAAATTAGCCACCTTTTGCTTTTATGACTGCTTTGCACACTCTTGGCATTCTCTTGATGAGCTTCAAGAGGTAGTCACCGGAAATGGTCTTCCAACAATCTTGCAGGAGTTCCCAGAGATGCTTAGCACTTGTTGGCCCTTTTGCCTTCACTCTGCGGTCCAGCTCACCCCAAACCATCTCGATTGGGTTCAGGTATGATGACTGTGGAGGCTAGGTCATCTGGTGTAGCACCCAATCACTCTCCTTCTTGGTCAAATAGCCCTTACACAGGCTGGAGGTGTGTTTGGGTCATTGTCCTGTTGAAAAATAAATGATAGGCCAACTAAACGCAAACCGGATGGAATAGCATGCCGCTGCAAGATGCTGTGGTAGCCATGCTGGTTCAGTATGCCTTCAATTTTGAATAAATCCCCAACAGTGTCACCAGCAAATCACCCCCACACCATCACACCTCCTCCTCCAGGCTTCACGGTGGGAACCAGGCATGTAGAGTCCATCCGTTCACCTTTTCTGCATCGCATAAAGACACTGTGGTTGGAACCAAAGATCTCAAATTTGGACTCATCAGACCAAAGCACGGATTTCCACTGGTCTAATGTCCATTCCTTGTGTTCTTTAGCCCAAACAAGTCTCTTCTGCTTGTTGCCTGTCCTTAGCAGTGGTTTCCTAGCAGCTATTTTACCATGAAGGCCTGCTGCACAAAGTCTCCTCTTAACAGTTGTTGAAGAGATGTGTCTGCGGCTAGAACTCTGTGTGGCATTGACCTGGTCCCTGAGCTGCTGTTAACCTGCGATTTCTGAGGCTGGTGACTTGGATAAACTTATCCTCAGAAGCAGAGGTGACTCTTGGTCTACCTTTCCTGGGGTGGTCCTCATGTGAGCCAGTTTCTTTGTAGCACTAGATGGTTTTTGCGAGTGCACTTGGGGACTCTTTCAAAGTTTTCCCAATTTTTCGGACTGAATGACCTTAATTTCTTAAAGTAATGATGGCCACTCGTTTTTCTTTACTTAGCTGCTTTTTTCTTGCCATAATACAAATTCTAACAGTCTATTCAGTAGGACTATCAGCTGTGTTTCCACCAGACTTCTGCACAACACAACTAATGGTCCCAACCCCATTCATAAGGCAAGAAATCCCACTTATTAAACCTGACAGGGCACACCTGTGAAGTGAAAACCATTTCCGGTGACTACCTCTTGAAGCTCATCAAGAGAATGCCAAGAGTGTGCAAAGCAGTCATCACAGCAAAAGGTGGCTACTTTGAAGAACCTAGAATATAAGACATATTTTCAGTTGTTTCACACTTCTTTGTTAAGTATATAATTCCACATGTGTTAATTCATAGTTTTGATGCCTTCAGTGTGAATGTACAATTTTCATAGTCAGGAAAATACAGAAAAATCTTTAAATGAGAAGGTGTGTCCAAACTTTTGGTCTGTACTGTATATACGAGTGGCTTATCACCCACACTGTTGGCTTAGCGTCACCTGTAAAATAAACAAACCACGTTAGGATAACAAGTCCGGTCTTATGTATCTCGCCAAACACGTGGATCGCCATCTCCCTATCCTCTGAACTTCCGTTTCTGACAGTCCTGCTCTTGCTGCTTCCGAGGCCGCGCCTATGCGGAATGAGTGTGTCCCGTAATCTTTGGGGTGTTTCCCTGCCGATGTTAGGCATTAATTAAATATAGCTTGGAACTGGCATCTTGATAATGGCGTTCCATCAATGTGTGATATACTTTGTGATCTGATGGTTATATATGTTTTTACTATTATTACCCGACTCAGTGTACCGTTTGTGGGCTGTAGAAGTACCCAAGTGCCCCTTGAACCGTTTTCGATTTGCGTATGCGTAGACGTATTGCATTATTTTCTATGACTACGTCCTGGTGTAATAAGCCTCCACTGGTGGTAGTTTTGGATTGAGCGACTAATTCGCTTATGCATAGCGCCCCGAAGAAGGCGATCGCAAATGCAGTAGACAGTAGTGTTGCTTCAAATTGTGAGTGTCATGTTAATGGTGTTAGGGATATGATGTGAGAAATCAGTTTTAGTAACACGGGATGGGACGTCTACACTCCTGACTTGGCTGACCCCTTTTCCACCCTTTTATGGATTGTCTGATGATGAATCTCTTTGTCACATCTCCCCAATTCAGTAGTTGGAAGTGAAATGCTACTACGGTCAGACACCGCTGCGCTGATGCCCCTGATATTCCCTTCATCATTAACTGGTGGAGAAATTATATGGTGACTTGTAATCTGGCTTGTTCACATTGGTCAACCCGTCTGCCTGCTACTAGTCATGTCCACTCTTCCCATGCCTTACCGTATGCTTGCCACGTCGACGGGGCAACTGACGCTCTGATTAATGGCATCAACTATTCGCCACTAGATCCCATAGGGAGGGTGGGCAACTGTTGTCCGATGGGTGGGCATTGGGGAGGAGCTCTGTGAAAATCTGCCAATTGAATTGTGATAAAGCGTTAGCAGCAGCATTAGACCCCTCAGCATCGTGGCTAGCGCGGACCCATACATTGTGTTTTAGGCACAGGAATGCTAGCAGGAGTAGTAGGCCTAGCACTGGGAGAGAAGATGATGCCATCTTATTAATGCAGTGCGCTAGGCTGGTGTTTTTTGTTATGAAGCGTATATTTTTGTTAGCTAGGCTCGCGCCCCATATTTCTATTGCTACCACTATTGGGAAAAAAAATTATTTTCTGGGCTAGATGCAGCTAAAAATTATTATTAATTTCAAAGCTGGTGGAGTTTGGTATAGATGGCCTAATACAATGAGTACCACACACTGCTACTACGCCCAAAATTATTTTCTGGGCTTGATGCAGCTAAAAATTATTATTAATTTCAAAGCTGGTGGAGCTTTGTATAGATGGCCTAATGCAATGAGTACCACTCAATGCAACTATGCCCAAAATTATTTTCCGTTCTAGATGCAGCTAAAAATTATTATTAATTTCAAAGCTGGTGGAGCTTAGTATAGCTGGCCTAATAGAATGAGTACCACACACTGCTACAGGCCCAAAATTATTTTCCAGGCAAGATGCAGCTAAAAATTATTAGTAATTTGAAAACTGGTAGTGCTTAGTATAGATGGCCTAATAGAATGAGTACCACACACTGCTACAGGCCCAAAATTATTTTCCAGGCAAGATGCAGCTAAAAATTATTAGTAATTTGAAAGCTGGTGGAGCTTAGTATAGATGGCCTAATAGAATGAGTACCACACACTGCTACTATGCCCAAAATTATTTTCCAGGCAAGATGCCGCTAAAAATTATTAGTAATTTGATTGCTGGTGGAGCTTAGCATAGATGGCCTAATAGAATGAGTACCACACACTGCTAATTAGTGTTGAGCCACCCCCGTAGTGTTCGAGTTCGGTTCGGTTCGTCGAACACCCGTGTGTTCGCCGAACTGTTCGTCGAACTGTTCGTCGAACACCTTCGAACACCGTTAAAACCAATGGCAGGCAAACAAAAACACATAGAAACACATAGAAAACACCTTCAAAGGTGTCCAAAAGCTGACAAACTGCTCAGAAGACACAACTAACACATGGAAAAGTGACAAGTACATATAGTCATGCGAAAAGAAAAGAGGTGGAGGAGTAAAAGGAGGGGGAGACACAGATATAGGCATGTCATGCCCTTCTAAAATCCAAAAAGTGAGAAGCCGACACGGCCAGTCCGTTCCTGCCTGTGCCACCTCTGTGTCGCCGGGTTTGTGCCAGAGCCGCGGTGGACCCTGACGGCCAGCCCCCCTATCCTAATACTGGTGCCTGTCCGCCGGTGGGTCGAGGCCCCCCATGGTGGGGGGGGGAGTAACATCTGCAGAAGAAAGACCATCTTCCAGCCAAACTAAGATGTCGACTTCTTTTCGTGGACAATGTGATACGATCCCATTCTTACGGACACGCCCATCGCTACAAATTCTAGATGAGGCACAAAAACAGCAGGTGCTTCAACGGATATCAAGTGCTCCTTCAAGTGGGCTCTCCATCACCTCAATTTCAACATCACAAATACTCCAGTCCTCAGAGGTGTCACCCCAATCGCACTTGCTTCCTCACAGCTCCCAAGTCTCCAGCTGCCCGTCTGAGTATGGGGTAACACAGATGGCTGAGTCTGCCCAGCTGTTTACTCATACTATAGCCTGGGAAACGGAGGTCTGCTCCAGAGCTTCTGTTAATCCAGATGAGGAAATGATCTGATCCGATGCCCAGAATCTTTATAAGTTGGATCCAGGACCAGATGAAGAAGGTTCTGAGCATAATGTAGACCCTTGTTCCCAAACTGTAACTCCTGTTGGTGGAGACAATGATGAAGACGATGATGAGTCTCAAATACCTGATTGGAGTGACAACTTGACTTTTCGGTCAGGGCAGGAAGAGGTTGGCTCTGAGGGCGACGGGTGTGATAACACACAGGGTGATGATGACGAGGTTGGAGATCCCACTTACTGTCAACCCACAGTCAGACAGTCGATGAGGTCAGCAGAGGAGGTGGAGGAGGATGTGACTAGCCCTGGGGATGGGGATGACTCAGTACCCGGGCATTTGCCTGGCCTTGGGGATGTCGCGGTGGTCGGCTCCCTGGCCCGTACCCTGGGGTCTCTCTTTAAAAGGGTGGATAATTGTTAATTTTATAAGAGTTCATGACACCACCTGTGGTATCTGGTGACAAGCACCAGCGCTGCAGCAGTCCACTGAGGCCGGTGATAAGGCAGCTCGATGGTATAGCTCCCCACAGGTGGAGCTAGGTCTCAGGGCAGCGTATGCAGGGGGAATGCAGGACAGGCGAGACCCAGCTGGGTCAGAGCAAGAACGGGAACGGACACGGTAGTCACTTCAGTACCTTTTACTGGTGGAAATTCAGGCACATCCCGGAGCACTGTAGGGTGAAGGGTGCATATCAGGATCCTCCCCAATGAGTGGGTGTAGGGCCTCCTGTTTCTTGCCTCTGCGTAGTAAGTTTCTGACCTGCCTGGAGCTAGGCCTAACTTTGTCTCTGTCCTGCGCTGGCTGACCTTGTGGTAGGGCCTTCTCTTGGAGTTCACGCTCCCAGTATGCGGGGCCTAAGCGTCTCCTGGCTCTGTTACATATCAGCACCTTAGCGATCCTGGGACTTGTAGTTCTCCAGGGATTCCGGTTATGCCTTACTGGGTCATAGAGATACTGGTAAGCTCGGATCCTGTGTCCGGTAAATGCTTCGGGGTGAGCTGGTTAAGCTCCTCTGCCCCTTATGTACTAACTCGCCACTCGCCTTCGGCCTACTCGGGCCCTCACTAGGCTATACACACTAACGGCAGCTTGCCGCGCTTCACTGATCTTACGGCACTGGCACACCTTAAGCTCTATCTGGGCTCCCTGAATCTAGCAAGCAGGAGCCTCGTGCTCCACTGCTGAACTATTAACTGCGTTCTCTAGACTAGACTGAGCTCCACTGCAGACTGACCTCTCTTAGGCTACTCTACTGCAGGAACTCTTCAGAGGAACTGAACTTCCTAGCTCCACCTTCCCTATTTATATCCCTAACGGGCTCCCTCTGCTGGTCTGAGGTGGAAGGTGGAGATGTGTGAATGTTTATGGGGGCCTCTTGTGGAGGATTCCATCAATGCACTCTTGTAGGATCTGTGATACCAAGCGCAGCGGGGCATCACAGATGCTATTGACGACGAGGTTAGGTTGCGCCTTCCTGAACAGAGACGGAGTACTGGAAGCACGTCAACAACTGCATCCTCAACCACAACTCTGCCTCTGACCACAAGTCGTAGTGGCTCTTCAGGTCACATGGGCTCTAAGCCTTGCATAGCCTGGGCATTTATTCAGATCGATAAGGATGACCCAACTCGTGTTATCTGTAATATTTGTCAGCAAAAGCTAAGTAGAGGCCAAAAAATACATAGTTTGAGTACTTCATGCATGTACCGTCACATGGATATGAAGCATAAGTTGCAGTGGGAAGCTCACTGTGCTACAATGCGGCCTAGCTGACTGGGCCAACCACCGTCTGCCCCATCTTGTGCATCCGCAGCCTCTTCATCCTCTGTGACTGGGGGGACAGCAGTCACACATGTTTTTGGACGCAGACCTGCCACCTCTTTACCCGCAACAGCCAGTGTGATTGGCAGGTCGTCAGTTCATTGGGAAGTGGAAACACCTGCTAGTGTTGAGCGCTCTCCGACATCGAGAGCACCACCTTTGGATCAAGGCAACCGAACATGTCCGCCTGCATCTTCCTCACAGACCGGCAGTTGCCGGGGACACCCTACTCAACACCGTCTAAGCACAACAGCCAGCCCTCGGTCCCTCAGATGTGGAAAAGTAAAAGACCATTTCCTCCTAGCCATGAGAAAGCTAAGAGGTTGAATTTCACCATCTGCAAGCTGTTGGCTACAGAAATGCTGCCTTTCCACCTGGAGGACACAGAGGATTTTCAAGACCTTATGTCCGTCACAGTGCCCCAGTACCAGATGCCTAGTCGGCACTACTTCTCAAAGAAAGGTGTGCCTGCGCTCCACTAGCATGTCGCACACAACATCACCGCTTCTTTGAGAAACTCTGTGTGTGACAGGGTGCACTTCACCACAGACACTTGGACGAGAAGGCATGGACAGGGGCGTTACATGTCGCTGACTGGGCACTGGGTAACTATGGTGACAGCAGGACAAGGGGCTGCTGTCCAAGTCTTACCGTCCCCACCAGTTGTGTGTTAATCCTCTTTATCTCGAACTTCCTCCACTGCTTCTGCCTCCTCAACCTCCTCTCGGTCCTCCACCTGCACCCAAAGCCTGTCTGGTAATGTCACCTGCTTTCTAACTGCGCAGAAGGAATCCTGCATACCTCTTTACTATGCTGGCAGCAGGGCTCAACGCATCAGTGTTTACTTTGAAATGTCTGGGAAATGTGAGTCACACAGCTGAGGAGTTTTGGTCAGCTCTGGAGACCCAGTTTCATGAAAGGTTGTCTCAACTGGACCTGCAACCAGGGAAGGCCATGTGCGACAATGCTGCAAACCTGGGTGCGGCACTTCGCCGGGGCAATGTCACACACGTGCCTTGTATGGCTCACGTGTTGAACCTGGTTGTCCAGCAATTTTTAGCCCACTATCCCGGACTAGATGGCCTTCTGCAGAGTGCACGGTCGCTGTGTGCTCACTTCCGCCGTTCGCATCCCGCAGTTCAATGACTTACATCTCTACAGAAGTCGTTGGGCCTGCCAGTTCACCGGCTGAAATGCGATGTGCCGACACGGTGGAATTCAACTCTGCACATGTTGCAGCAACTGTGGCAGCACCGACAAGCCCTGGTGCAATACGTTCTGACGTATAGCCTGGGCCAACGAGATCCAGAGGTGGGCAAATCACGCTGGAGGAGTGGTCTCAGATCAGGGACCTATGCACCCTTCTGCACAGTCTTGAAATGGCGACGAAGATGTTTAGTGCTGACGATGCCATTATCAGCATGACTATTACGGTGATTTACATGCTGGAGCACATGTTAAACAGAATTCGGAGTCAGGTGGTGGGACAAGAGGAGGTGGAGGAAGTAGAGGAGTCGTATGCGGAAGGGATAACATCTCCAAGGTCCGGACGGTTGGCAGCACCAAGGCGGCAGGCATAGGAGGGTGGGGGAGAGGGAATAACCAGGGCGCATGGTAGCAGCCAAACTGTTGAGGAAGGTGCAGGAGCCGAGGAAGAAGTGGAGGACGAACTGGCAATGGGCATGGAAGACTCATCAGATGAGGGAGACCTTGATCACATTTCTGTTGTGCGGGGTTGGAGGGAGAGGGCAGAGGAAGGAAGCATGATTCTTACCTCGCTACCAACACAACAAGGACTTCGTCCTTCTGGATGCGCAAGACACATGAGTGCCTTCTTGCTGCATTACCTGCAACATGACCCCCGGATTGTCAGAATTCGAAGTAATCCCAACTACTGGGTTGCCACACTCTTAGATCCCCGGTACAAAAGTATATTTGCCGAAATAATTCCTGCCATAAAAAGGTATTGACGAATGCAGGAGTATCTGTTGCAGAATCTTACATGTGCTTTTCCACAAAACACCAGTGGTGCACGTAGTGAATCTCACAGTTCTAACTTGCCAACGGTGGGACTGTCGAGTCTTCATCACTCAAACAGTAACAGTAACACAGTATCTGCTGGTAACAGCAATTTTGTGGAATCGTTTCACCACTTTTTTAGACAATCCTTTGCAAGGCCACAGGAGACAAGAAGTCTGACACATAGTCAATGCCTAGAGAGGATGGTACAGGAGAATATCCAAGTGAACATCGAAGCCATGACTGTGTCACTGGACCCTTGCTCATTTTGGTATTCCAATCTTGAAAAATCGCCGGAGCTCGCCACTCACGCCTTGGAGATCTTGTCATGCCATGCAGCCAGCGTTCTCTCTGAACGTGTGTTCAGCGTTGCTGGTGGTGTGCTGACAGATAAGCGCACGCGGCTGTCCACTGAGAATGTAGACAGACTCACGTTCATAAAGATGATCAAATCATGGATTCGCAAGGACATTTCTACCCCTGTGTCATCCTTGGGAGACTAAAAGCTTGGGGATTTGGTAAAATCACCTCACCAACCGTTTTAAGCAACAGTGGGGCAATTGATGCCACTTAACCCTAGAACGCATGACCATAAAAACTACACTTTCACATACCTGGGGCCCTTTAGGCCCGTGTGCAAATAACATGGAATAACTCAAACTCAAATGACAAACAACTATATACATGAAGAATACCTAGAGTTTCAAAATTCTAACTAAAGCAATCTTGCAGAAAATAGAAAACAATTAACTGGGCGGGCCTGCAAGGCCACAGGTATGCGTTCTAGGGTTAAGTGGTGTCTGTGCCACAATTTTGGGAGTCCCCTTGCTGTGTCTTACGTGACGTTGGCATCATCAATTCCAGGTGGGTTGGGTCGCACCCCCCCTTTTAACTGTAAGAAACTACATACACTATGGCTTGGGGTAACACAGATGGTTGAGTCTGAAGAGCTGTTTACTCAGAGGTCTGCTCCAAATCTTCAGTGTCTGCTAGTCAGCGTAGAATTTTTAACTGCATCTAGCCTAGGCAATACTTTGGGCGTAGTAGCCCAGCTGCGAAGCAAGCTGCACCGCCTGTGTATCTAGTAAGAATTTTTAAATTATTCTAGCCTAGGCAGACTGTGGGGACCCCCAACCAAACCCAGATGCTCAGCCCCCCTACTGCCCCCCTTTCATGGACAACCAAATAATGTAACTCTTACAAATGGATGGGTGAGGATCGGTCACAGCTTTATTAACTCTTTATACTCATTCCATTAGAAAGGCATTTTATTTCTAAAATAATTCAGCTTGTTGCAGCATGCCCTGGGTCCCCACTCCGGCAAGTTGGCCAACAAGTGTAACTCTCCAACATGTCCTTTCTATTTCCAGGCCACGGAGGATCCAGCGTACTCGTATGCAGGACTCTGACCCCCACCCATCACTCTTAACGCTTGTTCCACTCCGTCCTGGAGTCCTGACAGGAATATGTCCAGTCCAATATCTATTAAGTGAACACCGTTGGGCTGTATGAGGCCTGCTTTATCTCCTTCCAGTTGTCGGTGTCGTATCACTACACCGCCTCTGTCTCTTCTAAATTTTGCCATCCGAATATTTATTACCCGCCTTGTCCATTCGATGGCCGTGATGTCTCGCGCACCTTGCCATACCGCTATCGGCACAATCTCTGACCATACTATAGCTAATTTTGTGAAAAATTCTCTGAAGTGCTCAGTGTCTAGTTTCATTATTGCCATTAGTTATGCGCTCTTGTGATGACCTAGGTTGTTTCCCCCGGCCTGCATAACTAAGATGACCGGACCTCTTGCCTCTCTCCCTACCTTGATTACCTCCATTAGTACCTGTGGCCATAGCAGGCCTCTAATACCTCTCCAGTTGAAATATGTGTTATGAAACTCTACTTTCCTCCCGCCTGGGCGGACTTTCGCCCTTTTTTGTGCCCAATATATATACGAGTGGCCTATCACTCACACTGTTGGCTTAGCGTCACCTGTAAAAGAAACAAACCACGTTATGATAACAAGTCCGGTCTTATGTATCTCGCCAAACACGTGGATCGCCATCTCCCTATCCTCTGAACTTCCGTTTCTGACAGTCCTGCTCTTGCTGCTTCCGTGGCCGCACCTATGCGGAATGAGTGTGTCCCGTAATCTTTGGGGTGGTTCCCTGCCGATGTTATGCATTTATTAAATATAGCTTGGAACAGGTATCTTGATAATGGCGTTCCATCAATGTGTGATACGAAGAAATTACTTTGTGATCTGATGGTTAGATATGTTTTTACTATTGTTACCCGACTCAGTGTACCGTTTGTGGGTTGTAGAAGTACCCAAGTACCCCTGCCCGCTGGAACCGTTTTCGATTGGTGTATGCGTACACGTATTGCATTATTGGCTATGACTACTTCCTGGTGTAATAAGCGTCCACTGGTGGTAATTTTGGATTGAGGGACTAATTCGCTTATACATAGCGCCCCGAAGAAGGCGATCACAAATGCAGTAGACATTAGTGTTGCTTCAAATTGTGAGTGTCATGTTAATGGTTTTAGGGATAAGATGTGAGAAATCAGTTTTAGTGACACGGGACGGGACGTCTACATTCCTGACTTGGCTGACCCCTTTTCCACCCTTTTATGGATTGTCTGATGATGAATCTTTGTCACATCTCCCCAATTCAGTAGTTGGAAGTGAAAAGCTACTACGATCAGACACCGCTGCGCTGAGGCCCCTGATATGCCCCTCATCATTAGCTGGTGGAGAAATTCTATGGTGACTTGTGATCTGGCTTGTTCACATTGGTCAACCCGTCTGCCTGCTACTAGTCGTGTCCACTCTTCCCATGCCTTACCGTATGCTTGCCACGTTGACGGGGCAACTGACGCACTGATTAATGGCATCAACTATTCGCCACTAGATCCCATAGGGAGGGTGGGCAACTGTTGCCCGATGGGTGGGCGTTGTGGAAGAGCTCTGTGAAAATCTGCCAATTGAATTGTTATAAAGCGTTAGCAGCAGCTTTATACCCCTCAGCATAGTGGCTAGCGCGGACCCATACATTGTGTTTTAGGCACAGGAATACTAGCCTGCGTAGTAGGCCTAGCACTGGGAGAGACGATGATGCCATCTTATTAATGCAGTGCGCTAGGCTGGTGTTTTGTGTTATGAAGCGTATATTTTTGTTAGCCAGGCGCGCGCCCCATATTTCTATTGCTACCACTATTGGGAAAAATTATTTTCAGGGCTAGATGCAGCTAAAAATTATTATTAATTTCAAAGCTGGTGGAGCTTGGTATAGATGGCCTAATACAATGAGTCCCACACACTGCTAGAAGCCCAAATATTTTTTCAGAGGTAGATGCAGATAAAAATTATTTTTAATTTGCAACCTGATGGAGGTCAGTATAGATGGACTAATAGAGAAAGTCCCACACACTGCTAGAAGGCCAAATATTTTTTCAGAGCTAGATGCAGATAAAAATTATATTCAATTTGCAACCTGATGGAGGTCAGTATAGATGGACTAATAGAGAAAGTCCCACACACTGCTAGAAGGCCAAATATTTTTTCAGAGCTAGATGCAGATAAAAATTATACTCAATTTGCAACATGATGGAGGTCAGTATAGATGGACTAATAGAACAAGTCCCACACACAGCTAGAAGCCCAAATATTTTTTCAGAGGTAGATGCAGATAAAAATTATATTCAATTTGCAACCTGATGGAGGTCAGTATAGATGGACTAATAGAACAAGTCCCACACACAGCTAGAAGCCCAAATATTTTTTCAGAGGTAGATGCAGATAAAAATTATTTTTAGTTTGCAACCTGATGAAGGTCAGTATAGATGGACTAATAGAGAAAGTCCCACACACTGCTAGAAGGCCAAATATTTTTTCAGAGCTAGATGCAGATAATAATTATATTCAATTTGCAACCTGATGGAGGTCAGTATAGATGGACTAATAGAACAAGTCCCACACACAGCTAGAAGCCCAAATATTTTTTCAGAGGTACTGTAGATGCAGATAAAAATTATTTTTAATTTGCAACCTGATGGAGGTCAGTATAGATGGACTAATACAACAAGTCCCACACACAGCTAGAAGCCCAATATTTTTTCAGAGCTAGATGCAGACAAAAAATTATTTTGAATTTGCAACCTGATGGAGGTCAGTATAGATGGACTAATAGAGAAAGTCCCACACACTGCTAGAAGGCCACATATTTTTTCAGAGGTAGATGCAGAAAAAAATATATTCAGTTTGCAACCTGATGGAGGTCTGTATAGATGGATTAATAGAACAAGTCCCACACACAGCTAGAAGCCCAATATTTTTTCAGAGGTAGATGCAGAAAAAAATATATTCAGTTTGCAACCTGATGGAGGTCAGTATAGATGGACTAATACAACAAGTCCCACACACAGCTAGAAGCCCAATATTTTTTCAGAGGTAGATGCAGAAAAAATATATTCAGTTTGCAACCTGATGGAGGTCTGTATAGATGGATTAATAGAACAAGTCCCACACACAGCTAGAAGCCCAAATATTTTTTCAGAGATAGATGCAGATAAAAATTATTTTTAATTTGCAACCTGATGGAGGTCAGTATAGATGGACTAATAGAGAAAGTCCCACACACTGCTAGAAGGCCAAATATTTTTTCAGAGCTAGATGCAGATATAAATTATATTCAATTTGCAACCTGATGGAGGTCAGTATAGATGGACTAATAGAACAAGTCCCACACACAGCTAGAAGCCCAAATATTTTTTCAGAGGTACTGTAGATGCAGATAAAAATTATTTTTAATTTGCAACCTGATGGAGGTCAGTATAGATGGACTAATACAACAAGTCCCACACACAGCTTAGAAGCCCAATATTTTTTCAGAGGTAGATGCAGAAAAATATATATTCAGTTTGCAACCTGATGGAGGTCTGTATAGATGGATTAATAGAACAAGTCCCACACACAGCTAGAAGCCCAATATTTTTTCAGAGGTAGATGCAGAAAAAAATATATTCAGTTTGCAACCTGATGGAGGTCAGTATAGATGGACTAATACAACAAGTCCCACACACAGCTAGAAGCCCAATATTTTTTCAGAGGTAGATGCAGAAAAAAATATATTCAGTTTGCAACCTGATGGAGGTCTGTATAGATGGATTAATAGAACAAGTCCCACACACAGCTAGAAGCCCAAATATTTTTCAGAGGTAGATGAAGATAAAAATTATTTTTAATTTGCAACCTGATGGAGGTCAGTATAGATGGACTAATAGAGAAAGTCCCACACACTGCTAGAAGGCCAAATATTTTTTCAGAGCTAGATGCAGATAAAAATTATATTCAATTTGCAACCTGATGGAGGTCAGTATAGATGGACTAATAGAACAAGTCCCACACACAGCTAGAAGCCCAAATATTTTTTCAGAGGTACTGTAGATGCAGATAAAAATTATTTTTAATTTGCAACCTGATGGAGGTCAGTATAGATGGACTAATACAACAAGTCCCACACACAGGTAGAAGCCCAATATTTTTTCAGAGGTAGATGCAGAAAAAAATATATTCAGTTTGCAACCTGATGGAGGTCTGTATAGATGGATTAATAGAACAAGTCCCACACACAGCTAGAAGCCCAATATTTTTTCAGAGGTAGATGCAGAAAAAAATATATTCAGTTTGCAACCTGATGGAGGTCAGTATAGATGGACTAGTACAACAAGTCCCACACACAGCTAGAAGCCCAATATTTCTTCAGAGCTAGATGCAGAAAAAAATTATATTCAATTTGCAACCTGATGGAGGTCAGTATAGATGGACTAATAGAATGATGCTATGCCCAAAAGATTTTACTTCACTAGGTGCAGTAAAAAAATTGGTATTCTATACACAGGTGGTATATCTTGCAACACAGATAGGCTACTCCACTGACTAACACACTCTGCAATAGGCCAAAAAGGATTAGCTTTGCTAGATTCAGCCAAATGCTGTGAAAAAAACTTGCACAGCACTGGCACAGACCTGCCTGGCAAAAACTGATAGGAACTGATGTAACCTAGTCCTGAAAAGGACTCCAATTACAATTAGTTTTTACTCCCACAACCTATCTATTTAAGAGCACAGACCTGCCTGATAAAAGTCATAGGAAATGCTGTAACCTAGTCCTTAAAAGGACTGCAATCACAACTATTCCCTACTCCCAAGCTATCTGTAGATTTGTGCGAAAATTGGCTTGAAATTAACAAGGTATAGCGCACACAGCAACAGCAGTGCCGTCTAACACGCAGCTGCAGCAGTGAGAAAATGGTGGCGACGGGGAAAATGTCTTGGTCTTATAGGGCAAGGACATGTGACATACACTGCCAATGACACATGCCCTTGCTTGTGTGAAAAAAAGCACTTCGCTCCGTGTGTGCGCTGCTGATAGGCTGACAGATTGCACCTCCCCACTGTAAATGCGGGAAAGAGAAAAAAAAAATGGAGATCTTCATTGTTCCTGCAGAGATCCATCCCCTGCCCCTCCCCCCACCCCGCTGTACACTCAAACTGCGTATTAACATTAATTTTCATCATTACTGAGGAAAAATCCAGTTATGATTTAGGTGCACGAACAGTTATCGAACATAACCTCGAACAGCCGAATTTTTCTCAAATTGTTCGTGTTCGCCGAACGGCTCGAACACCGCCCAAAACAGCTCGAATTTGAGATTGGCGAACAGTTCGAGTAGAACAACGCTCATCTCTACTGCTAATATGCCCAAATTATTTTACAGGCAAGATACAGCTAAAAATTATTAGTAATTTGAAAGCTGGTGGAGCTTCGTATAGATGGCCTAATAGAATGAGTACCACACACTGCTAATATGCCCAAAAGGTTTTACTTGGCTAGGTGCAGTAAAAAATTTGTATTACATACACAGGTGGTGTAGCTTGCATCACAGATAGGCTACTCCACTGACTAACACACACTGCTAATATGCCCAAAAGGTTTTACTTGGCTAGGTGCAGTAAAAAAATTGTATTACATACACAGGTGGTGTAGCTTGCAACACAGATAGGCTACTACACTGACTAACACACACTGCAAGAGGCCCAAAAGGATTTTCTTAGCTAGATTTATCCAAATGCTGTGAAAAACACTTGCACAGCACTAAAACACACCTCCCTGGCAAAAAAGTGATAGGAACTGATGTAACCTAGCCCTCAAAAGGGCTGCAATTACAACTAGTCACTACTTCCAACCTATCTGTCTATTTAAGAGCACAGACCTGCCTGCTAAAAGTCGTAGGAAATGCTGTAACCTAGCCCTCAAAAGGGCTGCAATTAGAACTAGTCCCTACTCCCAAGCTATCTGTCTATTTCAGATAAAATTTGCTTGCAATTCACACAGTTATAGTGTATAGTGCGCACACAGCATCAGCGGTGCCGTCTAACACTCAGCTGCAGCAGTGAGAAAATGGTGGCAACGGGGAAAATGGCTGGGTCTTATAGGGCAAGGACATGTGACATACACAGCCAATGACACATGACCTTGCTTGTGTGGAAAAAAGCACTTTGCTTCGTGTGTGCACTGCTTGCAGGCTGACAGACTGCACCTCCCCACTGTAAATGCGGGAAAGAGAAAAAAAAAATGGAGATCTTCATTATTTCTGCAGAGATCCATCCCATGCCCCTCCCCCCGCCCCACTGTACACTCAAACTGTGTATTAACATTGATTATCAGCATTACTGTGAAAAAATCCAGCTACGATTTTGGTGCAAGAACAGTTATCGAACATAACCTCGAACAGCCGGATTTTTTCAAATCGTTCGGGTTCGTCGAACGGCTCGAACACCGCCGAAAACAGCTCGAATTTGAGATTGGCGAACAGTTTGATTCGAAAACCGCTCATCTCTAATCCTTGCTGGACGCCGGGTATTATTATCAAAGGAGCACAAAAGCGCTTGATGGAGCCGACAGGTTATCAGTGACAAAATGAGAGAACAACGGCAAACAAGATAAATGGAGAAATAAACAATAAAGTTTTTCTATGTCACCAATATTGTACAAGCGAGAGTGATCGCATTTCTTGTCGTGTCTACTGCAGCTTTGATTATTGAGTCTCCTGGAGAGTCACGGCTTTTGTGTTGGACAGGTTGTCAGGCTATAAAATCTTGTGTGATGACAGTAAATCCGATAATTAGAATCTCCACCTCCTGACACGTCGGTTCTAGGCTTTATGGGATCACCCGCTGGATAGACAGATGCTTTCTCTCAAGCGTGGCTCGTCCTCAGGATAATGGCGTCCTTGACAACAGTAGCGCGAGCGTGCTTGGCAACGCGGTCCTGGTACGGGCAGGCGGCAGTGAGGCGATACTGTTAGGGACAAGCCAATGGGGATATAGATAAAGATTATTTTACCTATCTATGATCCTCCATATACCGCTGGGCTTTGTGGTTTGCCGACAAGCAGTGTCTTTGAGCAGTACTTTGTTGGGATAGGGAAGCCGTGAGAAGATTAACCTGCTCAGCAATCCTGAAAGGAGAAGTAGCGTGCCCTCGGCTGTTACCTCGTCAGCAATAGGGGTAAACTAATCAAGTTATATCTCACCAAAATGTTCAATAAATGCCTTAAAATGATCCTAGGATATTCCTAAAGATGGTCAGTAGGATTTGGAGGATGATGAGCCTCTTTTAGTTGCTATCACAGTAGCTTTGTGGGGTATCACCATGGAGCTCCTGAATCCTGCGACCTACATCACCGGCGTCCAAGCCACGCCCCGGCTTCCATACTTTTCATCTAGTAGTCCTCAGGCTGTTGTAAGCCTGTGACCTGTAAGACATCAGCATCATGGCACAAGCAATGCAATGACTGTTTGCAGGGGAAAAGAAGATTTGGTTGCTAGGATGAGATGAGTATAAATTTTAGGGGGTTCTATAATTCTATAAATTTAATAAATAAAAATATATAATACCAATATATATATTTAATATTAGCCTTACAGCCTTTTTGTCACTCATTTTCCCATCAAGAGAAATAAAAAACATTAAAAAATTAGTTTTATTGAAATATGATGGTATATCACAACATACAATAGATTCAAAGCTGAAGGACAACATATTGTTCTCCAATAAGATTCTATTATACTAAGACCTGAAAACTGCTGAGAACAATCACTTATGAATCAGCTTTAGTTTCAGTACTTTTAGAATTTAGAAAAGAAATTATAGGAAAAATCTTAGTAGCAAGAGGTAATGGGTTCACTTTTAACTGAACAAAATAATTAATCAGCTAAGTGCTCCAAACGTATGGTACAATTTTCACCCCTCAAAAATATAACTTACACCATAATTATTATGTTTTAGATATTTTCAGTACTGTGGCTTCATTGGAAAATATCTGTGGGTTTTTAGAAAGAGGCGTGGCCTAATATGACACCATGTGCCAAAAAATGCGCCAAAAGCTTGGCACAACTTTCTGGCATAAAGTAAGCCATAAAGTTCTTAATTTTTAAACATGTAAACTATTAGATTTTTAAATAGATGTTGCGCATTTTAAATGAAATCAGGATTTCATACCCAAAACTATTTATGTGAATATCTTGCTCTTTCAAAGACAAGTCCACCAGTATCTTTATGTGACCAGTGCGTTTCTCTTGAATTGGTATGAAAATTAGGCTGCAGATCTGAAACCTCTGTCACTCCAACTTTATTCCCTCTCCTCACCACTTTCTCCTGCTTAGCTAACAGCCTCTATGCTATGTGACTACAGGCAAAGGAGCCATCAGTCAAGCAGGAAGAAGTAACAATGGTCAGGGAAAAGAGCTGATGTGACAAAGGCTTTAGATCTTCAGCCTCATTTCTATATCAATTCAAACGTTAATTTCTAAGTATGGAGGAATGGACTGTCTAGGCAAATGTATTGCTTGTCTTGTCTTTGAAAGAGTTATATGTGCATATAAATAGTTTAGGTAGAGAAATCTGGCTGACAGATACCCTTCAACAGTGTCTAAGTGTGATGCTAAGTTACTTCTCCCAGGCAAGCCCTGAGGCGGGAGAGTCAAGGAGTCCGAGATCAAATGCCAGGAGGGCATGTCATTGACAAAGGAATAATACGAATGGATAGTCAAAGGCAAAGTCCTGGTTCAGGAAACCAAGGTCAGAGTGCACCAAGTCAAAAGGGGTAATAAAAATGGCTAGTCAAAAAGTCAAATCCAAAGTCCTGCAACAAAGACCAGAACATCAGAATACAGAGCAAACATACTACAGACCTAAAAGCTGCAACTAGCAAGGTCTGATAATTGTCATCCAGCTAAATAGACAGGATTGAGAATGCCAAAAGTGTGCAAAGCAGTCATCAAAGCAAAAGGTGGCTACTTTGAAGAACCTAGAATATAAGACATATTTTCAGTTGTTTCACACTTTTTTTTGTTAAGTATATAATTCCACATGTGTTAATTCATAGTTTTGATGCCTTCAGTGTGAATGTACAATTTTCAAAGTCATGAAAATACAGAAAAATCTTTAAATGAGAAGGTGTGTCCAAACTTTTGGTCTCTACTATATATATATATATATATATATATATATATATATATATATATATATATAGGTATATGAATACAAAAATAAAAAAGTAAGAAAAAGTAGATGGTTCTCACCACTGAAACTATGAAATAAAAATGCATTTTATTACTTAGAAGCAGGAAAATTGAAAATACACATAATAAGGCTCATTCAGGTGTCAGATTTTCATGTACAGGTTCAATCTGTTTTTCATGAATCGAACTCAGACTCATATGTCCATGTATTTTTGTAGATTGAGTATTTTGCACCAAAACAAGAGGACATGTTCAATTTCTATCCAATTGACGGATCAAACTAACCAATGTAATTCTGAGTCAGTGAAAAAAAACAGATAGCACTCAGATGCAATCTGCGTGCTGTCCATGTTTCACCGACTGATAGGAAAGGCTTGAGTAATCTGATGCAAAACAGCAATGAAAATTGGTGAACGGTTTTTGTGTTCTAGAAAAATCACTGACATCATAATGAGGTATTAGGTATGGCCACTGAAAAGCAGAAAGGTAAAAAGTTGTCTCTTATGGCCTGGTCATTAACCCCTTCACGACCTTGGATGTATCCATACATCCAAGTCGCTAGCTACTTACCGACCTTTGATGTATGGATGTTGCACCTATTCTTTGGAATGCTTTACCTCAAAAAATTAGGATTAACCTCAACTTACACAGTTTTATGCGCTCCCCAAAAACACATCTATTTCGCGTGGCTTATCACGTTCCCTAATCAAACTCTTTTCATATATAGCCCATTCACTATTTCTCTGAACATAATTCTCCAACAAACTCTACCGCACCCAAAAGCACTAAAAATATAGGCTGGTGATGAGCTCATGCAGCGTTTATCTATCCCTCATCCCCTCAAGATGGCTGGACCATCATTGTAAATAAGTACCTGTACTTTGTGTCACCCCCACCTCATTGTAGATTGTAAGCTCTTACAAGCAGAGTCGTCGTTATTTTTGCTTTATTATATTTTCTCTAACTATGTTACTTATGACTGTTGTATATGAACCGCTGAATTGAAAAGCACTGAAGAATATGTTGACGCTCTATAAATAAAGATTATTATGATTATTATTATTATGAGCACGCCAGGCGACTTTGCGTGCAAAGAGGCTGTGCACGCGATCGCCTCCTGGTGTCAGCTGATTCTGAGAGTTGACACCCTGCACTCACTGCCCTGAGCAGCACTTTAACCCCCTAAATGCTGAGATCGGAGGGAGCACTCTGCACTCTTATCGGTGCCCCAGTGAAATCATTGTGGTGCCCGATCGTTACCATAGTGACCTGATGTCATCACGGGTCATCAGGTACTATCAAGTTAGTTAGATCATGCGCTTGTGTTTGCAGGGCTTACAGTTCTAATGAATTGCAATGTATTAGAAAGGCGATCAGACTGCAGAAAGTGAAAGTCCCATAGTCAGACTAAGTAAAAAAGTGGAAAAAAATGAAAAAAAAATTGTAAAAATATTTTTTAAAAAAAATCACAAACTAATAAAAAAAGAAAGAAATATTTACCTATATACATATGTACATATATATATACACACATTATACAAGGGAACACTCAAATAACATCCTAGATCTGAATGAATGAAATATTCTCATTGAATATTTTGTTCTGTACAAAGTTGAATGTGCTGACAATAAAATCACGCAAAAATCATCAATGGAAATCAAATTTATTAACCAATGGAGGCCTGGATTTGGAGTCACCCCCAAAATTAAAGTGGAAAAAGACACTACAGGCTGATCCAACTTTGATGTAATGTCCTTAAAACATGTCAAAATGAGGCTCAGTATTGTGCGTGGCCTCCACGTGCCTGCATGACCTCCCTACAATGCCTGGGCATGCTCCTGATGAGGTTGCGGATGGTCTCCTGTGGGATCACCTCCCTGACCTGGACTAAAGCATCCACCAACTCCTGGTCAGTCTGTGGTGCAACGTTGGTGGATGGAGGGAGACATGATGTCCCAGATGTGCTCAATCGGATTCAGCTCTGGGGAACAGACGGGCCAGTCCATAGCTTCAATGCCTTCATCTTGAAGGAACTGCAGACACACTCCAGTCACATGAGGTCTGGCATTGTCCTTCATTAGAAGGAACCCAGGGCCAACCACACCAGCATATGGTCTCACAAGGGGTCTAATGGCAGTCAGGCTACCTCTTGCGAGCACATGGAGGGCTATGCGGCCCTCCAAAGAAATGCCACCCCACACCATTATTGACCCACTGCCAAACCGGTCATGCTGAAGGATGTTGCAGGCAACAAATCGCTCTCCACGGCATCTCCAGACTCTGTCACATCTGTCACATGTGCTCAGTGTGAACCTGCTTTCATCTGTAAAGAGCACAAGGCACCAGTGGCGACTTTGCCAATCCTGGTGTTCTGTGGAAAATGCCAAGCATCCTGCACGGTGTTGGGCTGTGAGCACAACCCCCATGTGTGGATGTTGGGCCCTCATACCACCCTCATGTGCAGGCACATGCACATTTGTGGCCTGCTGGAGGTCATTTTGCAGGGCTTTGGCAGTGCTCCTCCTGTTCCTCCTTGCACAAAGGAGGAGGTAACGGTCCTGCTGCTGGGTTGTTGCCCTCCTATGGCTCCCTCCACATCTCCTGGTATCTGCTCCATGCTCTGGACACTGTGCTGACAGACACAGCTACCCTTCTTGCCACAGCTCGCACTGATGTGCCATCCTGCATGAACTGCATTACCTGAGCAACTTCTGTGGGTTGTACTGTAGACACCGCCTCATGCTACTGTACCTCTAGGGGTGAGAGCAATGACAAAATGAAAAAGTGACCAAAACAACAGCCAAAAAGGATGAGAACAGAGGAATGGTCTGTGATCACCACCTGCAGAACCACTCCTTTATATGGGGTATTTTGCTAATTACCTATCATTTCTACCAGTTGTCTGTTCCATTTGCACAACAGCAGGAGAAATTGATTCACAATCAGTGTTGCTTCATAACTGGACAGGTAGATTTCACAGAAGTGTTATTGACTTGGAGTTACACTGTGTTGTTTGAGTGTTCCCTTTATTTTTTGAGCAGTGTATATTTATATATACAGGGTGGTCCAAAAGTAGGTGGACAGAAAGTGTAATAAGGTTATGAAGGGGGAGATTTATCAAACATGGTGTAAAGTGAAACTGGCTCAGTTGACCTTAGCAACCAATCAGATTCCACTTTTCATTCCTCACAGACTCTTTGGAAAATGAAAGGTGGAATCTGATTGGTTGCTAAGGGAAACTGAGCCAGTTTCACAGATCTAGTTTTCACAGATCTCCCCCCAAATCTGTTTTCTTTTCAGATAATTCAGATAACACCTAATGGCAAATAATTTAAATACAGATCAAAAAAAATGGATTTTATCAGAGTATTGGAAATCTCAAAATGCTGAAACCGTTAGAGCAAATTGGCTTGAAACATTTGGTACTCAAGCCCCAAAGAGATAAACCATTTACCGCATTCGTGACATATTCAATACCACTGGATCAATCCTTAATGCTCCAAAAACTGGTAGACCCAAAACAGTCTGTACAGAAGATAATTAACAACTTGTTGCTAAAACATTTGTTCAGAGTCCAAAAAAGTCCACCAGAAGAGCCTCTTTGGAATTGGGAATTTCACAAGCTTCTATCATGCTAATCCTGAAATCTATTGGGTGGTAAGCTTATTGTCCATGTCTAATTCATGGTTTATTGGAGGATGATCCAGACAGGCGGCTGCAATTTAGTGTTTGATAAATCTCCCCCTTCATAACTTTATCACACTTTCTGTTCACCTACTTTTGGACCACCCTGTATATTGTACCCATAAATAAATATTTTTATGAAAAAAAATACACCAAAAAAGTACACATATTTAGTATCACTACATCCATAACAACCCGACCTATACAACTGTCCAATCAGTTAACCCCTTCAATTAACACCGTAAAATAAAAAATAAAAAACGAGGCAAAAAATTATGCTTTTTCGTTATACTGACAAACAAAAAGTGGAATAAAACGTAATCAAAAAGACAAATGTAAATAAAAGTGGTATAGCTGAAAACAACATCTTGTCCAGCAAGAAAAAAGCCACCATACAGCTCCACCTGCAGAAAAATAAAAAAGTTATATCTCTCAGAATAAAGCAATGCAAAATAATTATTTTTTTCTATAAAATAATGTTTATTGCATAAAAGCGCCAAAGCACAAAAAAACTATATAAATGTGGTATCACTGTAATAAAGTTACATTATAAATTTTTCCACACACGGCATAAGAAAAAAAACAAACAATTCTTGAACTGATGGCTTTTGTTTATTCTGTCACACAAAAATTGGAATAGAAAGCGATCATAAACTGTTGTTATGTGCCCAAAAATGGTACCAATAAAAACATCAACTTGTTCCGCAAAAAACAAGCTGTCACTTTACTCTGACAGCAGAAATATGGAAAAATGATAGCTCTCAAAATATGACGATTCAAAAACTAGTTTTTGAGATAAAAGGTGTCTTTTAGTGTGTGACAGCAGCCAAACATAAAAAACTATATAAATCTGGTATCACTGTAATCACACCGACCCGAAGAATAATGTCATCCTATCACTTACACTGCACAAGGAACGGCGTCAAAAAATAAATAAAACCAATTCTTCACCTGTTTTTGATTTGTTCATTCTGCCTCCCCAAACATCGCAGTAAGGCTTGGTGCATATTTATCCTGCGCTCTACGCTGAGCGCTTACACTGGGGTTTCCATGTAAATCTCTGAAATACGTGATTCAGACTGAACCTCCTGTGGAATATTCCCTATATTGAGGCAGATGGAGACACTGTGGACACAGTCTGACTTGTGATCCGGCGGTGTCCATCTTTTTAGGCGCGCATAAAAGTTACATCGGCCACAGTTTTATGCACCTCGAAAAAGAAGGACACTGCTGATCAGAGGCCAGATGAAGTCCAGAGTAACTCTGCCTTCCCATTATAATGAATAGATCCCTCTGGGTTTCATCTGAATCATGACACTCAGAGATTTAGATGGAAACCCACGATGTAAGTGCTCAGCGTAGAGCGCCGGATAAATGTGATCCCAAACGTTATGTAAAATGTTCCTAACAAAAGATTCAAACCAATCCACAAAAAAAGCCCCAACTCGGGTCCGTCATTTGTCAATGAAATTATCGGGGGCTTCCATGTTACTGGTAATACAAAGGCTGATGAAAAGCAAAATGGCTCCTTGCCTCCCAAAAGAAATCCAGCGAATTCTGTGCTCCCAAATCAAAATGCCTCTTCCAATCTGAGCCCCACTGTGCCTAAACCACATTTAGCATCCACATGGTTGCCATTTCTGTAGCGATGAGAGCCAACCTAATTTACAGATGCGTGTATCAAGAAGAATGAGTGGGCACAATGTACGGGCACTACAACGTACTGGTCACTACAACATACTGGTCACTACAATGTAGGTTTGCAATTTTTCCTCAGCAACATCCACTGCTGCTTGTTTATAGAAAACATTCATGGTATCAAAATTGTCATAACACCTGTAGATAAATTCCCAAAGGATATAATTTCCAAAATGGAGTCACTGGAAGCTGGAATCTGCGCTTCTAGCACTTAGGGGCTCTGTATATGGCGTCCGCAAACTATTCTAGGAAAATCTGTGCTCCAGGAGGCAAAATACCGTTCTGTCCCTCCCAAGTCTCACCGAATGGCTAAGCAGTAGCAGTACTGCACAGTGCTGCTTAGCCATTCTGCAGTACTGCACAGCCACATATAGGGTGTTTCTACTTTCCGAAGAAATTGTTGGACACATTTTGGTGCTATTTTTACCCATTTCCTAGTGTAAACATGTAAAATCTGGAGCAAAAATAAAATTTTTGTGGTAAAAATTTTATTTTTTTTTGCTGCCTGCCCAATGTTTTAAAATTGTGTGACCCACCTGTGAGGTTAATATGATTACTGCACACCTATATGAATTCATTGAGAGGACTAGTTTGTAAAATGGGGTCATTTATGGGGGATTCTACTGTTCTGGCACCTCTGCCAATGTGGACTCCAGTATGGTGCTTATTCCCTTCTGTGCTTTGCCCTGTGACTCAAAAGTATTTTTGACCGCATATGGGTATCAGCGTACTCCTATTCTGAAAATAAAAAAATGAGGCTAAAATAACATTTTTATGGGAAAAAATATATATATTTTTCATTTTCACAGAGCTTTGTAATCTTCTGTGAAGCACCTGGAGATTCAAGGTGCTCATCACACATCTAGACAAGTTCCCAAAGCGGTCTAGTTTCCAAAATAGTGTCACTTGTGGGCAGTTTTCACTGTTTAGGCACAAACCAAGGACTCTCCAAACACAACATGGCATTCGCTAATTATTACAGCAAATTTTACATTCAAAAAGTCAAATGGCGCTCCTTCCCTTTCGAGTCCTGCCTTGCGCCCAGACAATAATTTTCCCCCTCATATGGGGTATCGGCATACTCAGGTGAAATTGTGCAACTAATTACCCTTGTGAAAATGCAAAATGTGGGGCAAAAAAATATTTTTGTAGGAAAAATGTGATTTTTTTTTATTTCTCAATGTTATAAATGTATGTGAAGCACTTGGGGCTCAAGATGCTCAACACACATCTAGATAAGTTCTCTATGGGGTCTAGTTTACAAAATGGTATCACTTGTGGGCGATTTTTACTGTTTAGACATATCAGGGGTTCTCCAAATGCAACATGGCAACAACTAATTATTCCAGCAAATTTTACATTCAAAAAGTCAAATGGAGCTCCTTCCCTTCCAAGCTTTGCCGTGTGACCGAACAGGGGTTTTCCCCCACATATGGGGTATCTGAATGCTCAAGAGAAATTGCGCAACAAATTCTGGGGCCATTTTATCCTGTTACTCTTGCAAAAATAAAAAAAATTGGGTCTAAATTAATTTTATTTGTGAAAAAAAGTTGAATGTTAATTTTTTCTTTCCACACTACACTAATTCTTGTGAAGCACCTGAAGAGTTAATAAACTTCTTGAATGTGGTTTTGAGCACCTTGAGGGGTGCAGTTGTTAGAATGGTGTCACTTTTGGGTATTGTCTGTCACATAGGCCCCTCAAAGTCGCTTGAAATGTGATGTGGTCCCTAAAAAAAATGATTTTGTAAATTTTGTTGGAAAAGTGATAAATCGGTGGTCAACTTTTAACCCTTATAACTTCCTAATAAAAAAAGTATTATGTTACAAAATTGTGCTGATGTAAAATAGACATGTGGGAAATGTTATTTATGAGCTACTTTGTGTGACATAACTATTTGATTTAAGGGCGTAAATTTGAAAATTTGAAAATTGCTAAATTTTCTAAATTTTCGACAAATATCCATTTTTTTCCACAAATAAATGCAAATCTTATCGAAGAAATGTTACCACTATCATGAACTACAATATGTCTCGAAAAAAACAGTCTTAGAATCAGTGGGATCCGTTAAAAGCGTTCCACTGTTATTACCTCATAAAGTGACACAGGTCAGAATTTTAAAATTTGGCCTGGTCATGAAGGTGAAAACAGGCATGCGGGTGAAAGGGTTAATGAGTTAATAATTTTATCATCATCTTTAGAAAAAATGACAAACACTTTGAAAAAAAAGCAAGCAAAATAAATCATGAACAAACTGATATAAAAGAGAACAAGTCACAGAGAACAGATTAATCTCACATTCAGGGACTGTCACTATATGTCAAAGCGTGAACAATAGAAGTAACTTACCCCAGCCTATTAGTGTGAAGCCCCACAAATATTTAGTGTCTGAAAAGAATGCTACAAATATCAGACTGTGCAGGTAAAGTCCTTCCACCAAAATCCAATAGTAATTTGTTGCCAAAAAATAAATGAACATTACAACAACAATTTTACATCCAACCTGTGAAGAGATAAAGAAATCAATCTGTTATTAAAGTTTTTAATTGCAACATGCAAAAGAAAATGTAAAACAAAATAGTCCCTATAGTCCATTTGTAGAAATATACTGCAGTTTAATTTTTTGAAACTTTTCTAGAATAGTAAAGGTGTATTCTCATCTTCTAAATTTATGGAATATCCTAAGGAAATACCAAAAATGTATAGTAGATGTGGGTTCCACAAATGGAAGCCCATCTATCTCTAAGACAAGGCCCTGGCAAATGCTGCTGTCATTTGAGAGATAGCCAATCCCATTAATTTATATTTACACTGTGTTCCAAATTATTATGCAAATAATATTTTCTCAGATTTTCCCAAATTACCTATATGAATTGCAGTCATTGTAATTTTCCAGTCAAATAACTAATAGAGTACAATTGAAAGGTTTAGTATATTTTTAAAAAATAAAAAACTGAAACTGCACTCAAAATGCATGTTCCAAATTATTATGCACAGCAGAGTTTTCAACCTTTTCATTTTAATAAAGAACAAAAAAATGGTCATTTTTGAAATTATAAGCATTAGCAGGTTATTACAAACTGAAATCAAACAGTTTTCAACTCAAAACTTTATTCTAGGTGATGTTACATATGTACATAGGACCCCTTGTTCGAAAGGAGCTTCTGAACTCTCTCGTCCATTGAATTTGTCAGGTTTTGGATGGTTTCTGCTTTAATTGTTTTGCATGAGGACAGAATACCCTCCCAGAGCTGTTGCTTAGATGTGAACTGCCTCCCGCCATCATAGACAATCCTTTTGATGATGCTCCAGAGGTTCTCAATGGGGTAGAGGTCAGGGGAGCATGGGGGCCACACCATAAGTTTGTCCCCTTTTATGCCCATAGCAGCCAGAGATGCAGATGTGTTATGTGCAGCATGAGACGGTGCATTATTGTAACGGGTCTGGGAGGCGGAACCTCTGAGCTACTATACAAGGGGGCGGTCCTTGTAAGGGAGCGGGTGGCGACCAGGCAGGCAGTCACAGCAGGTGACCGGGACAGTCTCTAGAAGAACGGGCAGGAGGTCACGGCAAGTGACCGGGGCAGTCTCTGGATGAACGGGCAGATGGTCACGGCAAGTGACCGGGGCAGTCTCTGGGTGAACGGGCAGATGGTCACGGCAAGTGACCGGGGCAGTCTCTGGGTGAACGGGCAGATGGTCACGGCAAGTGACCGGGGCAGTCTCTGGGTAAAGGGTTGGTACGACCTGTGGCGGCTGATGGTAGACGTGAGCTCCCAGGTGAGCAGGCGAGAGTCTCTGGATAAACGGGTGGTCACAGCATGTGACGGCGGAGCCTCCAGGAAGACCAACAGACAGGCGGCAGATAAGCGCTCCCAGGTGAGCGGGCAGAAGTCTCTGGACAGGCGGGTGGTCACAGCACGTGACGGCAGAGCCTCCAGGTAGGCTAGCAGACAGGCAGCAGATGAGCGCTCCCAGGTGAGCGGGCAGGAGTCACTGGACAGGCAGGTGGTCACAGCACGTGACGGCAGAGCCTCCAGGTAGGCTAGCAGGCAGGTAGCAGATGTGCGCTCCCAGGTGAGCGGGCAAGCTGGTCCATAGACAGACTGACAAGAGTTGGAAGGCAGACCATCGGACCTCAGGCAAGCAGGCAGGTAGTTGATGTGCGCTCCCAGGTGAGCGGGCAAGCTGGTCCTTAGACAGACTGACAGGAGTAGTAAGGCAGACCGTCGGACCTCAGGCTAGCAGGCAGGTAGCAGAATATCAGGCAGGAATAAGACAGCAAGCTGGCAGGAATCTGGCAGGTATCTGGCAGGTAACTGGCAACGGGACCTGAGGGCTGAAGCAGAGTAGTGAACAGTGCAACAACATTGCTCGGGCACCTCCATTTTGGAGGAGGTGCCTTATATATGGTGAAGTCCTCCGGCCATTGGCCGGGGACTCCTTAGGACGGTGCGCGCGGCCCCTTTAAGAGGGAGGGAGAGCGCGCGCACCCTAAGCACAGTGGCCGGGAAGGAGCGCGCGCTGCCAGCAGAGCGGGAGGAGGACGCCGGGCATGGAGCAGAGAGGTGAGGGGAACAGCGTCCCTGCCTAGCAGAGGGCAGGGACGCCGGCGCTACAGTACCCCCCCCTTTAGGCCCCCCCTTTTTTAGGCCAGACAGAAATTTAGCAAGGATGAGCGGGGCATGGATGTTCTCCCGGGGCTCCCACGTTCTCTCCTCAGGACCAAACCCCTTCCAATCTACTAGAAAAAAGGTCTTTCCTCTTACCCTTTTGGCGGCAAGAATGTTCTCTACCTCAAACTCGTCCTCAGCAGAAACCGGAGCAGGAGGCATACCTGTAGACTTGGAAAAAGAGTTAAGTACCACAGGTTTGAGGAGAGATACATGGAAGGAGTTAGGGATCCGTAAGTTGGCCGGGAGTTTCAATTTATAGGCCACCGGGTTGATCTGACTGATGACCTCCAGAGGACTGATGAACCGAGGCCCTAACTTGTAAGAAGGTATCATGAGTCGGACATATTTAGATGAGAGCCAGACTTTATCTCCAGGACGAAATTGTGGAGGATCTAGGCGTTTTTTGTCAGCGTGTCTTTTCATCCGTTCGGACGACTGAAGGAGTGCGGATCGGGTACTCTCCCAAATGGAGGAAAATTTGCTAACGAGAGATTCCGCAGCCGGGTTGTCCACAGAGGTGGAGACAGGAAAAGGAATCCGAGGATGCTGACCGAAGACTACAAAAAACGGGGATTTGGAGGAGGATTCGCTCTCGTGATTGTTATAAGAGAACTCGGCCCATGGTAGGAGATCCACCCAGTCTGAATGATGGGCATTAACGAAGTGCCGGAGGTAACTGGTCAGGTTCTGATTGATCCGCTCCACTTGACCATTGGACTGTGGGTGGTAAGCGGAAGAGAAGTCCAGGGTGACGTCTAGCAGTTTACAAGTGGCTCTCCAGAAGCGTGAGGTGAACTGTACCCCACGATCCGACACGATGTGGAGGGGCAGGCCATGAAGACGAAAGATGTGACGAATAAAGTCTTTCGCTAGCTCGGGTGCAGACGGGAGGCCTGGCAGGGGAACGAAATGAGCCATCTTGGAGAAGCGGTCAGCGACCACCCAAATGACCGTACAACCGGCAGAGACTGGGAGGTCAGTTATAAAGTCCGTTGCTATATGCTGCCAGGGGGCAGCAGGTACAGAAAGCGGAAGGAGGCAACCGGCTGGCAGATGTCTCGGAACCTTGTTGCGGGCGCAGGACACACAGGCAGAAACAAAGTCTATTACGTCCTTGTGCAGGGTAGGCCACTAGTAGTGCCGGGTAATAAGATGGAGGGTCTTTTTCTGACCGGCGTGGCCAGCCAGTTTAGACGAGTGACCCCAGTGAAGGATATTCTCCCGATCAGGTACTGATACGAACGTCTTTCCGGGAAGGAGACGATTTAGACTCACGGGAGCCACCTGCATTACTCTGGCGGGATCGATGATGTGTTTCGGATCTTCCTCGAGATCAGACACTAGAAAGGATCGAGACAAGGCGTCCGCCTTGACGTTTTTGTCAGCCGGGCGAAAATGAAGAACAAAATCAAAGCGAGCAAAAAACAAGGACCACCGGGCTTGGCGCGGGTTAAGTCTCTGGGCATGCTGGAGGTAAGCCAAGTTCTTGTGGTCAGTGTAAATTATTACCGGGTGAAGAGCCCCCTCGAGCAGGTAACGCCACTCCTCCAATGCCAGTTTGATGGCCAATAACTCTCGGTCTCCTATGGAATAATTGCGCTCTGAGGAGGAGAAGAGTTTAGAGAAGAAGCCGCAAGTAACCATCCTCCCGGAAGATGATTTTTGAGTAAGTACCGCTCCGGCTCCAGAGGAGGAGGCGTCAACTTCCAGGAAGAACTGCTTGTTGCCGTCCGGGCGATGCAGCACCGGGGCGGAAGAGAAGGCCTGTTTTAAGGAAAGAAAGGCCTCCTCTGCTTCGGGCGGCCACTCTTTGGGATTAGTACCCTTACAGGTGAGCGCGGACATTGGGGCAGTCCGGGAAGAGAAGTGCGGTATGAAGAGGCGGTAGTAGTTGGCGAAGCCCAGGAACCGCTGAATGGCCTTCAACCCCTCCGGTCGAGGCCATTTCTCGATGGCAGACAGTTTCTCTGGATCCATTCGTAGGCCGGTCTGAGAAATAATGTAGCCCAAAAACGGAAGCGAGGTCTGCTCAGAGGCACTTCTCGTATTTAGCGAAGAGGTGATTCTGCCTGAGCCTGAGCAGGACCTGACGAACGTCCCTCCGGTGAGTCTGGAGATCCGGAGAGAAGACCAAGATGTCGTCCAGGTACACCACTACGCAGGAGTAGAGTAGGTCCCGGAAGATGTCATTGACCAACTCTTGAAAGACGGCAGGAGCGTTACAGAGACCAAAGGGCATTACCAGATATTCATAGTGACCGTCCCGGGTGTTGAATGCCGTCTTCCATTCATCCCCCTGACGGATACGAACCAGGTTGTACGCCCCACGGAGGTCCAGTTTGGTGAAGATTCTAGCCCCCCTCAGACAATCAAATAACTCCGGAATGAGCGGAAGGGGGTACTTATTCTTCACCGTGATCTGGTTAAGGCCTCTATAGTCTATACAGGGACGGAGAGAGCCGTCCTTCTTTTTGACGAAAAAGAAGCCTGCTCCCGCCGGGGAGGTAGATTTCCGGATGAATCCCCTGGCCAGATTCTCCTCAATATATTCGGACATCGACCGGGTCTCAGCAGCGGATAATGGATAAATACGCCCACGGGGAGGAGTAGTACCAGGTAACAGGTCGATAGGGCAGTCGTATGGTCTATGAGGGGGTAGTGTCTCTGCCTCCTTTTTATTAAAGACATCAGCATAAGACCAATAAGGAATCGGAAGTCCAGGTAGATTAGCTGGGGTAGGAGAAGGACGGACGGGATGGACGGGAACCAGACAGGTCTTATGGCAGTCCTGTCCCCAGCGAAGGACTTCTCCGGTCTGCCAGTCAAGCAAGGGTGCATGTCTCTGAAGCCAAGGTAGACCTAGCAAGAGGGCGTGAGAGAGTCCAGGCAGAACATGAAAGGAGATACTCTCAGAATGCAGCATTCCCACCTGCAGAGTAATGGATTCGGTGATGAGTTGGATGGGGCGTGGTAAGAGACCCCCATCCACGGCAGCAACAGACAAGGGTACAGCCAGAGGTTTGGTGGGGATGCGGTATTTCTCTACCAGGGACTGTGAAATAAGATTCCCGGCTGCTCCAGAGTCAAGTTGGGCTAATTCGAAATAACGGTTCTCCCCGCAGACAATTGAGACTGACAGCAGCAGAGATGGAGAGGATTTATTCTTGTCTAGGTCGACCTCTCTGAGCGAACCTAGACACAGGCGTTTCCCGACCTCTCCGGGCAGGCACGGCGTAAGTCCTGACTGGTTTTGACCATCTTGGTCTGGTCGACCTGCATAGGCTCAGGAGAGTGTACCTGGGGAGAGACGGATTTCTGAAAAGTAGGAGCTAGACGTGGAAACCTCCTCTCACGGGTGACCTCTTTGGCACGCTCCTGGAACCGTAGGTCAATCCGGGTGGCAAGAGTTATTAGGTCATCGAGAGTGGTAGGAATGTCCCGACCGGCAAGTTCATCTTTAATACGGCCGGACAGACCCTCCCAGAAGACGGATACCAGAGCGTCGTTATCCCAGGCCAGCTCCGAGGCAAGGGTACGGAACCGTATGGCATATTGGCCCACGGTGAGACTTCCCTGACGGAGGCGTAGCAGTGATGATGCGGATGAGGTCTTCCGTCCGGGTTCGTCGAAGACTTTCCGGAAAGCCATGAGAAAGGCAGGCAAGTCGGACACCAGGGGGTCTCCTCTCTCCCATAGAGGATTTAGCCAGGCCAGGGCCTCCCCGGTGAGATGGGACATGATGAAGGCAATTTTGGCCCGGTCGGAGTTAAACTGGTGGGACAGGAGTTCAAAGTGCAGGGTGCACTGATTTATGAAGCCCCGAGCCTGGGCGGAGTCGCCTCCGAAGCGAGGAGGTGCAGAAAGCCGGGGTCCGGGGTAGGATACCATGGTATTAGTGGACAGCGGAGCTGCCGGATTGCGAGTCATGGCACTGGCGGAGGTTGCTGGCGGAGCAGTCAGAGTGTCCAGGCGAGAATTGACATTCCGCAGGTGACCCAGGATGGACTCCTGTTGGGACCTCTGACGGGACAGTTCATGACACAGGTCCGAGAGCGAGGGAGCTTGGGTGCCACCGGGTTCCATGGCCCGAGCAAACTGTAACGGGTCTGGGAGGCGGAACCTCTGAGCTACTATACAAGGGGGCGGTCCTTGTAAGGGAGCGTGTGGCGACCAGGCAGGCAGTCACAGCAGTTGACCGGGACAGTCTCTAGAAGAACGGGCAGGAGGTCACGGCAAGTGACCGTGGCAGTCTCTGGATGAACGGGCAGATGGTCACGGCAAGTGACCAGGGCAGTCTCTGGGTGAACGGGCAGATGGTCACGGCAAGTGACCGGGGCAGTCTCTGGGTGAACGGGCAGATGGTCACGGCAAGTGACCGGGGCAGTCTCTGGGTAAAGGGTTGGTACGACCTGTGGCGGCTGATGGTAGACGTGAGCTCCCAGGTGAGCAGGCGAGAGTCTCTGGATAAACGGGTGGTCACAGCATGTGACGGCGGAGCCTCCAGGAAGACCAACAGACAGGCGGCAGATGAGCGCTCCCAGGTGAGCGGGCAGAAGTCTCTGGACAGGCGGGTGGTCACAGCACGTGACGGCAGAGCCTCCAGGTAGGCTAGCAGACAGGCAGCAGATGAGCGCTCTCAGGTGAGCGGGCAGGAGTCACTGGACAGGCAGGTGGTCACAGCACGTGACGGCAGAGCCTCCAGGTAGGCTAGCAGGCAGGTAGCAGATGTGCGCTCCCAGGTGAGCGGGCAAGCTGGTCCATAGACAGACTGACAAGAGTTGGAAGGCAGACCGTCGGACCTCAGGCAAGCAGGCAGGTAGTTGATGTGCGCTCCCAGGTGAGCGGGCAAGCTGGTCCTTAGACAGACTGACAGGAGTAGTAAGGCAGACCGTCGGACCTCAGGCTAGCAGGCAGGTAGCAGAATATCAGGCAGGAATAAGACAGCAACCTGGCAGGAATCTGGCAGGTATCTGGCAGGTAACTGGCAACGGGACCTGAGGGCTGAAGCAGAGTAGTGAACAGTGCAACAACATTGCTCGGGCACCTCCATTTTGGAGGAGGTGCCTTATATATGGTGAAATCCTCCGGCCATTGGCCGGGGACTCCTTAGGACGGCGCGCGCGGCCCCTTTAAGAGGGAGGGAGAGCGCGTGCGCGCGCCCTAAGCACAGTGGCCGGGAAGGAGCGCGCGCTGCCAGCAGAGCGGGAGGAGGACGCCGGGCACGGAGCAGAGAGGTGAGGGGAACAGCGTCCCTGCCTAGCAGAGGGCAGGGACGCCGGCGCTACAATTATCATGCATGAAAATGATCTTGCTGCGGAATACACGGTTCTTCTTCTTGAACCATCGAAGGAAGTGCTGTTTGAGAAACTCAACATACATTATGGAGTTCATTTTTACCCCTTCAGGGATCCTAAAAGGGCTGACAATCTCTCTCCCCATGATTCCAGCCCAAAACATTACTCCACCTCCTCCTTGTTAGTGCCGTAGCCGTGTTTGCATGGG
The DNA here is from genome assembly GCF_046119375.1 of Phyllobates terribilis. Classification (NCBI taxonomy): domain Eukaryota; kingdom Metazoa; phylum Chordata; class Amphibia; order Anura; family Dendrobatidae; genus Phyllobates; species Phyllobates terribilis. Next base: position 13,756,224 of record NW_027362769.1, on the reverse strand, counting down.
GTGTCCATCAACCAGCCATCCTCCACTCCATCCATCTGGACCATCGAGATCATTTCATGCATGATAATGCCCTGTCCCATTCTGAACATAACGCATCTGCATCTCTGGCTGCTATGGGCATAAAAGGGGTCAAACTTATGGTGTGGCACCCATGCTCCCCTGACCTCAACCCCATTGAGAACCTCTGGAGCATCATCAAAAGGAGTGTCTATGATGGCGGGAGGCAGTTCACATCTAAGCGACAGCTCTGGGAGGGTGCATAATAATTTGGAAGATGCATTTTGAGTGCAGTTTGAGTTTTTTATTTTTTAAAAAATATACTGTTATCATAGGCAGTTTGTACAAAAACCTTTCAATTGTACTCTAATAGTTATTTGACTGGAAAATTACAATGACTGCAATTCATATAGGTAATTTGGAAAAATCTGAGAAAATATTATTTGCATAATAATTTGGAACACAGTGTACATTATATTAAATGTATTAATCCATACAGGCAAAGAAATCAAACCATAGATGTCCATAAATTAACTTATATGTAATAATTAGAAATGACACAAGTAAAAAGTATTGAACACAAGAAGAAAGAGAGGTGTAAAAAGCTATGTAATCTCATGAGATCAGCTGAAATCTATCAATAATTAGAAAGCAATCCTGCCAATAAGTGAAAAATAATATCAGCTGGTTCAACTGATGGCCTATCAAAAGGTTTCTCATTACCAAGGTGCCACAGAAGAAACATATCATATCATGATTCGTGAAACCAGTGAACTTGACCTTATTGTTGCAAAACATACTGATGGTATTGGTTACAGAAGAATTTCTAAACTACTGAAGCTTCCTATGAGCACCGTTGGGGCCATAATCTGGAAATGGAAATAACATAATTTCACCATAAACAGGCCACGACTAGGTGCTCCCTAGAATAATTCAGACAGGAGTGAAAAAAATTATCAATATCAGAAAAGTTGTCCAAGAACCAAGGATAACTTATGGAGAGCTAAAGAAAGACCTGGAATCATCAGGTACAATTGTTTCAAAGAAACAATCCATGACATGTATGGAGCAAAACTCCTTTGGTGAACAAAAAGCATGTCTAAGCACATTTAAAGTTTGCTCAGCAACATTTAGACAAGCCTGTGAATACTGGGAGAATATAGTCTGGTCAAATGAGGCCAAAATTGAAGTTTTTGGATGCCATAATGCACACTATGTTTGGAGGCCAAAAGGCACTGCATATTACCCCAAAAACACCATACCAACAGTGAAATTTGAAGGTGAGAATATCATTGTGAGGGGCTGTTTTTCAGCATATGGCACTGCTAAACTCCATGTAATTGAAGGAAGGATGAATGGACAAAAGTACCAAGACCTTTTTGATAACAATCTGCTTCCATCTACCAGGATAATGAAGAAACGAGGGTGGACATTTGAGCATGACAATATTCCCAGAAACAAAGCCAAGGTAGCTCTCAATTGGTTTCAGAGAAAGAAAATAAAGCTGCTAGAATGGCCCTGCCAATTGTCTGATCTGAATAAAATAGAAAATTTATGGAAGGTAATAAAGCTAAGAGTTCATATAAATAGCACACAAAACCTTCAGCATTTGAAGAGTGTTTGTGTAGAATAATGGGTCAAAATCACTAAAATCCCCGAGCAATGCATATGACTAGTTTCTCAATTCAGGAGGCATCTTGAAGCTGTCAACACCAACAAAGGCTTTTGTATGAAGCATTACATTTCAGTAAGTGTGTTCAGTACTTTTTCCCTGTGTCATTTTTCATTATTACGCATAAATTGATTTATGAACATCTATGGTTTGATTTCTTTGACTGTGTGGATTGGATGGGTTGTTACCGACATCTGGTGAGAATTTCATGTCAATAGCACCTTTAAAAACATATTTAGGCTGGAATCACAGTGGCATATAGCATCCGATGCGGCTTCAGCTCTGCTGCGAGCGTGAGCCAAGAGTCATGCTACTCTGCTTCAATCCTCTCGCATGAGAGAATTGCAGCACAGATGCAGAGGAGACGGAGAAAGTAATTTCTCCATATCTTCCATTGCCTGTCTCAGCTTATATCGGACTGCACTGGGATGACATCTAAGTGCAGTCCGATGGTTCACACGCACCCATAAACTTGCATTGGTGTGAATGAGCCGATTCTCGCTGCCAATTGCAGCATGATGTGATTGTTCTTTCATGCCAAATCGACATGACAAAATAGTCACTGATTTGCACTGCCCGATAGTATAACACTGGGCCAAGGGCTATGCAATGTTTTCTCACATAGCACTCGGCCGTGTTATATGCTAATGTGTCCCCAGCCTTATTTAGAAAATTGGTGACATGCTCAATACATATTTCACCCGATGTAAATATACAAGTTGGGAATGCCACTTGAACATGTCAGAAATTCCTTTAAGACACAAATACTTTTGACAAGAAAGGCAGGATGTTACTGTGTGAAAATTTGCACTTTAACTGATCCACTTATATATTCTTAATAAAATATAGTAAAAATTTAGATACCATTGATAACTAAGAAAAATTTGAAAGCTAACCAATAAAGAATATTTGCAAAAATTGAACCTTTTTTTAATAAAATCTAATAGTTTTTATTGTTCTACATTAAATAATAACATCCTTTAACAATTAACACTGCATCTTGACCCACCAACAATTTTTTAGTTTCATACAAATTTTTTAATATAATTAAATAGTTCAAGACTAGGCCACTTTTTTCATACATGCAGTTACATAACTGTAAAAAAAATGTCAATTGGATATTCATATAATTTTTGCACATTATCTTTGCGATCATATGGGCCTAATTTTTATGCTATTTTCATACTCTGAAAAAAAAGAGAAACTTAAGTCAAATAAATATTTGGTGAAATCATTCTTTGCCTTCAAATTAGCATTAAAGCATATGATTTTCTACAAAATGTACATCTGCAGTACATTTTTGAAAGAATTTGGCAGAGAGATTGTTCCAAACATCTTGGAGAACTAACCACAGATCTTCTATGAATATAGATTTACCCAAAACCTTCTGTCTTTTCATGTAATCCCAGAAAGACTTGATCATGTTGAGATCAGGCATCTGTAGGGGCCATTTCACAACTTTTAGAACTTAGTATTCTTCTTTACACTGAAAATAGTCTTTAACCCCTTAGCAACATCCACCTTACATCTATGGACCAAGTTGGCAGCTGGTGTATTGAACAGGCTCACGGGGAGAGCCCGCCCAATACCCGGAAGGTAATGCCTGTTTATTACAGCCAGGACCTGCCTGGTTCTGGGAGTTAAAGGAGGAAAAAATAAAATACAAAAATGGAAATTGACCTTGCTAGGACCAAATAAATTTGGAGCCGTTTAGATGCCTTTCTGATGATATTGCATGATGCATAGGTTTCTGCCTACAGAGCTCAACATTGAGGATCCCCAACTTACTTTGCTGAAATGCAGCCTCAAACTTGAAATGTCTGCAGACATTTGACACTGTATAGCTCTCCAGCCTTAAAGGAAACAAATTGCCTTCTAATACAGCCAAATATTTTACATTTTTACTCATCAGTCCAGATTCATTTCATATCTGCAAACTTTCCGGTGTTATCCGAACAATTCGTTGAACAGTTCGTCTAACATATATAAATCCCATTGCATTCAATGGGAGGCAAAAGGAAATGCATATACAACACCTTCAAAAGGGGCCCAAAAGCTGCTAAAACAGCTCAAATTGAGGGCAGACACAAGGAAACGTGGCATCTATTGACCCAGCGTACAAAGAGTGTAATTATTATTATTTATCATTATAGTGCCATTTATTCCATGGCTTTTACATGTGAAAAGGGAACACCAACTGGTACAGTAGGAGAGAGGACCCTGCCCATGAGGGCTCACAAACAATCTACAAGGGATGAATGAGGAAACAGTAGGTGAGGGTAGAGCTGGTTGTGCAGCAGTATGGTGGAACGAGGGTTACTGCAGATTGTACGCTTGTCGGAAGAGGTGGGTTTTCAGGTTCCTTTTGAAGGTTTCCATGGTAGGTGAGAGTTTGATGTGTTGGAGTAGAGAGTTCCAGAGTAGGGGAGATGCACGGGTCAAATCTTGTATGTGATTGTGGGAAGAGGAGATAAGAGGTAAGTAGAGAACGAGATCTTGTGAGGATCGGAGGTTGCGTGCAGTTAAGTCCCAGGAGACTAGGTCAGAGATGTATGGAGGAGAAAGGTTTTGGATGGCTTTATATGCCAAAGTTATTGTTTTCAACTGGAGTCTCGGGCAGCACAGTTTAGGATAGATTGGAGGGGTGCAAGAGTGTTAGAAGGGAAGCATTACTATTCCAGTCATCTACATGCTGAAGCACACTTTGAATAGTCTGGTTGTCCAAGAAGAAGAGGAGGATGCGGAAGGGATAAGAATGTCTCAAATTCTGGGAGCATGGATTACAATGATCAAAGGCGGCTCATGATAGCAGACAAATTATTAGTGAAGGCACAGGTGCCGAGGAAATAGAGGAGGACAAGGAGGAAGAGGTGATGGGTGTGCAACAGTTAGGAGATTAAGAGGATTGTGATCCCCTCTTTGCTGTCCATGGTTGGTGGGAGGGGATGGAGGAAGCAAGCTTGAGTATTATTCTGCCACCAACACACTATAGACTTGGACAACATGTAAGTGACCGACCCATGAGTGCCTTCTTGCTGCACTATCTGCAACAGGATTGTTGCCCGTATTGTTAGGATTAGAAATAGTGCTGACTACTGGGTTGCCACTCTGTTCGATCCATAGTACAAGAGTAAAATTTGCCAGATTCTTCCCCCAGTATAAAGATATGCGCTCATGCTGGCATATCAAAACATTGTTGAAGATAGCAGTGAGGCACAGAATCGTCAACACAAAAACATTAGCAGCAGCAGCAGCAGCGTAAATGGCAGACGCAATTTATGTGAGTCGTTTCGCACATTTTTTAGACCAGACTGTGCACCCACCAGTAGAGTGTAGTGTTGACCGCCTAACTTTCAACAAGATGAACGAGTCATGGATCTCCAATGACTTTTGCACCCCAGTCACAGACTGGGTAGACTAGGCAATGGTGTAGCTTTTAGCGTGCTGCATTAATCTCGCATTATTGCAGTCTGTGACAACTTTGCCATGGTTTCTGTGCCTGCTGTTGCTACTGCTGTTGATGTTACTAACAATTTTTTTGAAATGTGGAGACTCCAAGTTGGGTGTCAGAGCCCTATAATACTATTTCTACTCTGGAGAAATTGATAAAGTCTGTAAAGCGCTGTGGAATTAATGATGCTATATAAGTGAGTAAAATAAGTAAATAAATAAAAATTTATGGCACTTTAATAATAATAATCTTTTTATTTATATAGCGCCAATATATTGCAAAGCGCTTTACAATTCAGACAATGTACAGACATTATTGGCACTGTCCCCATTGGGGCTTACAATCTACATTCCCTATCGGTATGTCTTTGGAGTGTGGGAGGAAACCTGAGAACCTGGAGGAAAAACATGCAAACATAGGGAGAACATACATGGAATTTGAACCCAGGACCCCAGAAACCACTGAAATACCGTGCTGCCTACTTTAGTGGTATCTGCCCATAATTCTTGGAAATCTTTGGTCTACAAGTTGGGTCTCCTGCATTTGTGTTGCCTCAATTTGGCAAAGCTCTCAAAGCACCTGGCATACACCTGTCACTCATCCACCTGTTACTGATCAAAGTTTAAGCTAGGAATGTTGCTCCAACCTCTGTCCAATGCTGAAATGTGGCCTGGTTTTAGGACCATGCTATTAGCACAACCAATTTAGATTTTGAAATTTGAACTCCTGGATGGAGCACAATATTAGCACAACATATTTATATGCTGAAATGCGGACTGGTTTTTGGACCACGCTATTAGCACAAAGAATTTAGATTGTGAAATGTGGACTCCTGGCTGGAGCACAATACTAGCACAAAATAATTAAAAGCTGAAATGTGGCATGGTTTCTGTAGCACGGTAGTACCAGAAAAAATTAGATTTTCTAATGTGGAGCCCTGGATAGAGCAGAATCTCACTGTAAAACAATTACAAGCTCAGATGTGGCCTGGTTTATGTGTCATGGTAGTAGCAGCAACAATTTAGATTTTATAATGTCAGCCCCTGGATGGAGCAGAATATCAGCATCAAAGAATTAAAGCTCAAATATGCATTGTTTCTGTAGCACGGCAGTACCAGAACAAATTTAGGTTTTATAATGTCAACCCCTGGATTGAGCTGAATATCAGCACCAAAGAATTAATACATCAAATCTTCCATTGTTTCTTTAGTACAGTGGTAAGACAAAAAATTTAGATTTTATAATGTCAACCCTTGTATGGAGAAGAATATCATCACCAAAGAACTAAAAGCTCAAATGTGGACTTGTTTCTGTAGCATGGTAGTAGCAGCAAATATTGATATTTCATAATGTAAACCCCTGGATGGAGCAGAATATCAGCACCAAAGAATTAAAAGCTCAAATATGGTGTTGATTCTGTAGAACAGTAGTAGCAGCAAAAATTTAGATTTTCTATTGTGAACTTAGGATGGAGCAGAAGGTTAGCACCAAAGAATTAAAATCTCAAATGTGGCCTAATTTCTGTAGCACAGTAGTAGCAGCAAACATTGAGATTTAGATATGTGAACTCCTGAATGGATCAGAATATTAGCACCAAAAAATTAAAAACTCAAATATGGCATGGTTTCTGTAGCATGGTAGTAACAGAACAAATTAAGGTTTTATCATGTGAACCCCTGTATGGAGAACAATATCAGCACCAAAAAATTTGCAAGAGATTTACTCGGAGGCGCTCCCGTCAGAAGATGAAGTCCCCAGTATGGAACGGGAGTTTAATCAGTCTGTTCTTGTCCATGCCAATGGATCAGCCAGAGAGTATAATAGGTTTATTAAAATTCGCTGTATAACATAAGAATTTAAAATATCGCACCACTTTAGCACCAAAAAATAACTAACTGAGATGTGGCCTGCTGTATCACATTAGTAACAGAAAAAAATATATATATATATTTTTTTTTTACTGTGGACAAGCTCTGGATACAGCAGAACAGGTCAGAGCAGCGGCGAGCTTATAATTTTTTTTTACCTGTAACTTTAAGTGAGGAAAGCGCAGCTAGCCAATCAGAGCACAAGAAGCATCCACACTGTCTAGACACAAGGGCTTCTGCAATTGGCTGCTGAAATCACATTTCCTCTCTATATAAAGAGCGGCCATGTTCCCTTAGTGCCATTTTATGCATGTCACTCGTGATAGACACTGCTGTTCAGTGTGCTCCTTTTTAATGAGAGATATTAGCTAGATAGATGGGTGCTTGTTTGGAAGTCATATAGAGTAGATAAATCCTCTGCTGTGTACATGTGAAATCAACCTGGCAGCACATTTTTTTTCCTTGTGCAATTACTAAGATTCAGACAGAAACAGAAGGGCCCATGGCATAAAACTGTGTTGTGCACTACCTGCATTGTGCTGTAAGCACGAGTATCTCTTCAATCTATTTTTTCACATGCTAACTTGATAAAGCAAGCAAGCCCTTGTTACCCACCTTTTGATTTTGTGGGGTTGAAATTCAGCTGTATACAGACTCTGCAGAGCTTCTCAGGCCAGAGCAAAACACCCTTTTTTTTCATTTGCTAATGTGATAGTGCAAACTCTAGTAGCCCACTTTGTCATTTTTTGGCAGGTGAAATTCAGCTGTATGCACAGTAAAAGAAAAACATTTTTTTTTCTGTTGCTATCCAGAGTCCACAAAATAATTTTTTGTGTCGCAAACATGATACACTCTGCTGTAAGCCACCTACTATTTTAGTGACGTTGAACTTCAGCTGTTTTCAGGGTAAAAAAATAGATTTTTTGTGTTGCTAGGCAGAGTCCAAAAAATATATTTTTTTGTGACAAATGTGTTACACTCTGTTATAAGCCACTTAGTCCTTTAGTAGCCGTGAAATTAAGCTTTATGCAGAACTTATGCAGTGTAAAACAACTATTTTTTGCTGTTCCTAATGTGATACAACAGGCTAGATCTGAGTTTGAAATATCGTGGAGCATAAATTCTATGTTATACAGGGCTCATCCACAGTAAAAAAATACTTTCTTCCGTTCCTAACGTGATTTTGTTTTATATGTTATACAGGCCTCATTCACAGTAAAAAAAATACTTTGTTCGGTTCCTAACATTATACAGAAGGGGACATCTGAATTTGAAATAGTTTGGAGAATATCTTGTATGTTAAACAGGCCTCATCCACACTAAAAAAATACTTTCTTCTGCTACTAACGTCATACACTAGGGGATATCTCAGGGTGCCAAGGGAGGGTGGTTCACTGCGATGGAGGGGGGTTGGTGATACCAGAATAACTTCTAGTGAAGTTTCAAGAGGCGAGGAAGAAATGGAAGAGGAAGAGGTGATGGGCAAGCAACAGTCAGAACATGAAGAGGACAATCATCCCCTCTCTGCTTGTGTTTGGTGGGAGGGGACAGAGGAAACAAGCATTCAAATTACCCAGCCACCAACACAGAATGGGCTTGAACCTCATGGAAGAGCCTGACATATGAGTGCCTTCTTGCTGCACTATCTGCAACATGATCAGCGTATAGTTATGATTCAAAATAGTGCTGACTACTGGGTTGCCACGATCCCCATATAGTTATGATTCAAAATAGTGCTGACTACTGGGTTGCTACTCTGTTAAATCTACGTTATAAGAGTAAACTTTCCCAGATCCTTCCCGCCATGGTAAGAGACCTGCGAAGGCTGGAGTATCGAAACACGCTTTTAATCAACCTTAAGATAGAAATGGTGGTCTTAGGCCCTAATTTTTTTAAATGTGAACACTCCTGATTGTGTCTCCATCTGCTGGGTTGGGTGTAGTGAAAGTGGTGTCAGTCCTAATTCTACTATTTCTACTGTACTGAAATTGATGCCACTTTGGTGGTTTTAGGCCCTAATTTTTTTGAAATGTAGAGAATCCTGATTGTGTCTCCATCTATGGGTTGGCTGTAGTGGAAGAGGTTTTGGTCTCCATTAAACTACTTCTACTCTGGTGAAATTGATGCCACTTTGGTGGTGTTAGATCCTAATTTTTGAAATGTGGAGAATATTGATTGGGTCTCCATCTAATGGGTTGGCTGTAGTGCGATAGGTGTTCGTCCCCATTATAAAAGTTATACTCTATTGAAATTAACTCTTTGGTGTAGATATTGTTCTCACAGGGGTAAACGTGATAAAATAGAAATTGTTTTCTTTCTATCGTGGAATATAAAACAGGCTATATTTCATCTTTTAATTCTTTGGTGCAGATATTGTTCTCCACACAGATGTACACAGCAGGGCCAACGTTAGGGGGGGAGACTAGGCATCTGTCTAGGGCCCCCACCCTCTTAAAGGGCCCCCAACGTCTACAGCAGCAGCTTCACTGATAATAGCATTATCAGTAAAGCTTCCGATGTAGAGATTATTTAAGGACCTGTAGTGACATCACGATCAAGTGACCTGTCATGTGACTGCGATGTCACCACAGGCTTTGCACTCTGGGGAACTTCAGTACCTTGAGTGATGGCCTGGCAGAGTGGAGGTGCATGCAGCAAAGGACAGGAGCACTGGCCACTGAATCATTACCTCCCCATCAGAGGGATAGAAGCTCTCACTGGCCAGTGCTCCTGTCCTCCTGCACAGAGCCTGAGGGGAGGGGGAGCCAGACACCTGGAACCTACCTAGCTGATGAGCAGCCAGATAAGTCTTCGTGTCCATCTGTGTGCTTTGCTGAGCTCCTGTCAGCTCCTCCTGCTCCTGTCTACAGTCCCAGCAAAGGAGAGGCAGGAAGGTGTCTGCCGGAACAGGGCTGCTGCCAGCAGGAGAAGCTGCAGCTCCTATTGTGGAAGATCATCATTTCCTCCAGCAAAAAGCAGTGTGTGCATGTGAGGTGTGTGCAGTGTGTGCATGTGAGTTGTGTGCATGTGAGGTGTGTGCATTGTGTGTTATGTGAGGTGTGTGCATGTAAGGTGTGTAAGGTGTGTGCATGTAAGGTGTGTGCAGTGTGTTATGTGAGGTGTGTGCATGTGAGGGGTGTGCATGTGAGGGGTGTGCATGTGAGGGGGGGTGCAGTGTGTGCATGTGTGGTGTGTGCATGTGAGGTGTGTGCAGTGTGTGCATGTGAGTTGTGTGCATGTAAGGTGTGTGCAGTGTGTGTTATGTGAGGGGTGTGCATGTGAGGGGTGTGCATGTGAGGGGTGTGCAGTGTGGGCATGTGAGGTGTGTGCTTTGTGAGATGTGTGCATGTGAGGTGTGTGCATGTAAGGTGTGTGCAGTGTGTGTTATGTGAGGTGTGTGTTATGTGAGGGGTGTGCATGTGAGGGGTGTGCAGTGTGTGCATGTGATTTGTGTGCATGTGAGGTGTGTGCATGTGAGGTGTGTGCTATGTGAGGTGTGTGCAGTGTGTGCATGTGAGGTGTGTGCATTTGAGTTGTGTGCATGTGAGTTGTGTGCATTTGAGGTGTGTGCATGTGAGTTGTGTGCAGTGTGTGTTATGTGAGATGTGTGCTATGTGAGATGTGTGCAGTGTTTGTTATGTGAGGTGTGTGCATGTAAGGTGTGTGCAGTGTGTGTTATGTGAGGGGTGTGCATGTGAGGGGTGTGCATGTGAGGGGTGTGCATGTGAGGGGTGTGCAGTGTGTGCATGTGAGGTGTATGCATGTGAGGTGTGTGCTATGTGAGGTCTGTGCTTTGTGAGATGTGTGCATGTGAGGTGTGTGCATGTATGGTGTGTGCAGTGTGTGTTATGTGAGGGGTGTGCATGTGATGGGTGTGCAGTATGTGCATGTGAGTTGTGTGTATGTGAGGTGTGTGCATGTGAGGTGTGTGCTATGTTAGATGTGTGCAGTGTGTGCATGTGAAGTGTGTGCATTTGAGTTGTGTGCATGTGAGTTGTGTGCATTTGAGGTATGTGCATGTGAGTTGTGTGCAGTGTGTGTTATGTGAGATGTGTGCTATGTGAGATGTGTGCAGTGTGTGTTATGTGAGGTGTGTGCATGTGAGGTGTGTGCAGTGTGTTATGTGAGGGGTGTGCCGTGTGTACAGTGTGTGCATGTGAAGTGTTTGCAGTGTGTGCATGTGAAGTGTGTGCTGTGTGTGCTATATGAAGTGTGTGCAGTGTGTGTTATGTGAGGTGTGTGCATGTGAGGTGTGTTGCGTGTGTGCAATGTGAGGTGTGTGCAATGTGAGGTGCGTGCAGTGTGAGGTGTGTGCATGTGAGGTGTGTGTAAGTGAGGTGTGTGTAAGTGAGGTGTGTGTGCATGTGAGGTGTGTGTGCATGTGAGGTGTGTGTGCGAGGTTGTTTGTTGTGCAGCATGTGTGTGCTATGTACGTATACTGTATGTATGTGTTTGTACAAGTGTGTGCCGGGTACATGTGTGTGTACAAGTGTGTGCCATGTATGCGTGTGTGTGTACAAGTGTGTGCCGTGTATGTGTGTGTGTACAAGTGTGTACGTGTGCGTGTACAAGTGTGTGCCAGGTACATGTGTGTGTACAAGTGTGTGCCATGTATGTGTGTGTGTACAAGTGTGTGCCGTGTATGTGTGTGTGTACAAGTGTGTACGTGTGTGTGTGTGTACAAGTGTGTGTCGTGTACATGTGTGTGTACAAGTGTGTGCCATGTACGTGTGTGTGTACATGTGTGTGCCGTGTAGTATGTGTGTGTACAAGTGTGTGCCGTGTATGTGTGTGTGTACAAGTGTGTACGTGTGTGTGTGTGTACAAGTGTGTGTCGTGTACATGTGTGTGTACAAGTGTGTGCCATGTACGTGTGTGTGTACATGTGTGTGCCGTGTAGTATGTGTGTGTACAAGTGTGTGCCGTGTACGTGTGTGTGTGTTCAAGTGTGTGCTGTGTAGTGTGTGTGTACAAGTGTGTGCCATGTACTTGTGTGTGTACAAGTGTGTGCTGTGTACGTGTGAGTGTACAACTGTGTGCCATGTACGTGTGTGTGTACCCGGTGTACCATGCAGATCTACTGCTGATAACATAATACTTTATGGGGCCAGATTGATCTATTAGTAATTGTTCTGTCCCCATCATTCTTCCTCAGCCGGTGTAAAGAAGCCGGGAAACAAGCGTCAAACGACTTCAGTATTATCGATTATCGATCACGCTCATTTAACGGCCTGAGCTCAGTGCATGTAAATACAACCTAAATGTTTAAGTGTGATGGTGCAATATGTAAGCATTTAGGGCCCCACTTTAAACTTTTGCCTAGGACCCCACTTTGTCTAAAACCGGCCCTGGTACACAGGCATGATAAACTCAAAATTGGTATAGAAAGCAGACTACATCTTAGCTTAAAATTATTTGAGGCAAATACTGTTCTCCATACAGGGGGAAAAAAAAAGTTGGGTCCAAGCAGCTTCCTGACCATCGTCCTCTCGTCCCCAGACATTAACCCCTGGGTGGGGGGAGGTGATCCTGAAGAGACTCAGATACCTGAGGGTCATGCGAACTGTACTGTGCTGTCAGGGCAAGAAGAGGAGGAGGGTGACTGTCAGTTCAAGGAATGAGATAACACATTGGATGATGTTGAGGTTGTGGATCTCACTTGGTGTAAACTCAGTCACATAGCTGAGTAGCTCATGTGAGGAGGTGGAGGAGGAGGAAGACGAGGAGGTTACATTGCATCCTAGGTTGCACACACGGAGTGATGCAACCGTGACAAGCACTGCATCCTTAGCCACAACTGTGGCTGTGGCCAGCAGCAGTTACGGGTCTGCAGCTCACAGGAATGGCAAGTGTTGCCTAGCCTGGGCCTTTTTTGAGACCGCAAAGGATGAGCCAACTCATGTTATCTTTAAACTTTGTGAAAAAAAACTCATGAAACTTCACATGCGCAATCAACATGCGTTATTCTGGCAATCTCACTGCGGTAAAATGCGAACCACAACAACCATCAGCCGCCCCATCAACCGCATCTGCTGCTTCTTCCTCCTCCTCTGTTACCATGCCAAGTATTGTCACGCACGTTTCCAACCGTAGAACCAACGGTTGTATACCCGTTCCAGTCACCCTAAGTGAGACTCCGTCAGCTGTAACAGAAGCGGACTTGCCTGCTGTTGTTGACCAATCTCAGAAAACAAGCACACCACAACTATCAATCCATTGTAACATCTCCACCTGCATCTCACTCATGGTCCAGCAGTTTGTACGGTTCACCGTACTCTGTCCTCTCTCAGCACAGCAGCCAGCCCTCAGTCCCGTAGTTGTTGTCAAGTAAAATACTGTTTCCTCCTACACATGACAAAGCTAAGAGGTTGAACTCCACCATCTCCAATCTGTTGGCCACGGAAATGGTGGTGTCAGGCCCTAATTTTTTGAACTGTGAACACTCCTGTATGGCTGCTTTTTTACTGAGGAGGAAACCGGAGAACCTGGGGGAAACCCCCGCAAACACAGGGAGAATATACAAACTACTGCAAGCTGCAGTGCTAACCACTGGGCCACCATGCTGCTCTCGGTTCTACTGGCTCTAATATCTAACATGCTGGAGAAACTTGCACCTACTGCCACTCAGTGTCTTCAGTTCCTTTGTGAGAAACTAATGTTTGGGCAGCCACTCAGTCTACCAAATAAAATTCCTGAGAAGGAAATTGTGGATGGCTTTGCTTCTGGTACTGGGTGTACTGCTATTACCATGGCGCTGTGCCATATTTCACTGGAAATATTCCAGGCTGGTTGGAGATGAGCTCAATGCCATAGAAAAGTACCAGCAGAAAGCTAAAGAGATGGTGGCCTCTGTCATCATAAAGGATTTTGCTCGTTGTCTTGGAGACCGACCACCACTGCTGTCTACCTTGTGAACATTGTGTTGAAGATTGCAAGGTGTCATGGGTTTACCGTGACAGAGAGGAGCCAAAAGGTGCAGAGGTTAATCTGCTCAGTTGTGAGCTCCTGGAAGCTTACCATGATTTAGGTTCTCAGCAGATTTGTCCTATGCATCTCATCTACTGTGTAACGCTGTACTCTAACACATCAGACTGTTACCTACTGAGGAAAACTTGAAAAGGAAGGTGAAGACCCACTTCTTGTGACAAGCGTACAAACTGCGGTAACCCTAGCTCCAGCATACCGATGCATGACTAGCTGTACCCTGACCTACTGTATCCTCACCCATCCCTTGTAGATTGTTTGTGCGCCCTCACAGGCAGGGTCCTCTCTCCTCTTGTACCAGGTGGTGAATCATCGACAGTGACCCCTTTTCACATGTAAAGTGCCTCGGAATAAATGTTGCTGTAATAATAATAATAATAATAATAATAATTGCAGTATTTGTACTCTGGGACAATTGATGGCACTTTCCAGGTGTCTACCCCTAATTTGATGTGTTTTGGAAGCTTTTGGGCCCGTTTGAAGGTGTTGTATGTGCATTTTTTTTGCCCCCATTGAATCCTATGGCATTCGGTAATGTTCAACGAATATTTGACCTTTTAATGGGCGATTGTTGTAGATTCAATGATCGTAATCCGAGCCGAATATTGAAACTCATTAAATTGAAGCTCATCCCTAGTGCCGATCACCCAGCAAAGTTAGGTATAAGTACCCAATGATGCTGAGGAACGCTCTCACTTGTTTAGCACTCAAAGGCCTGGGCCAGTTTTGAATGGCCTCAACCTTGCTTATTTGGGGTTTGGTAACCCCATGGCCAATCACGTACCCCAAGTACCAGGCTTCCTCGAGTCCTATCGCTCATTTTTTGGGTTCACTGTTAACCTCGCAACTCTGAGTGAATCCAGCTCCGCTTTTACCTGGGACAGGTGGGTATGCCAGTCAGTACTAAAGATGATGATATCAAAATACGCTGACGCACACTTCTGGTGAGGTTTTAAGACTATGTCCATCAACCTCTGAAACATGGACAGAGCTCCATGTAATCCAAAAGGCAAGACAACATAGTGATAGAGATCCTCCGGCATTATATAAGCGGTCTTTACTTTCGCTGACTTCTTTCGCAGAGGCACCTGCCAGTAAACCTTGGTGAGATCGAGCGTGTTGAAGTACTGGGCCTGCCCCAGTCTCTCAATCAGCTTGTCTACTCGAGGCATTGGATAAAGGTCAAATTTTGACACCTCATTCAATTTCTGGAAGTCATTACAGAATCACAATGATCGGTCTGGCTTCGAAATCAGCACAATGGGGCTAGCCCACTAACTCCTGGATTCCTCAATAACTCCTAACTGGAGCATTTGTTTTACTTCAGCCACGAATGCTTGCCTCTGGGCTTCTGGCACACAGTATGGTTTCATTCGTACCCTCACTCGAGGCTCGGTGACAATGTCATGTCGGATCACCGAGGTCCAGCCGGGCAATTCTGAGAATACGTCTGTATTCTGCTGCAACAAATTCTGAGCCTCTAGTCGCTGCTGTTTTGTGAGAGTGGCATTTATCTTAACCTCACCCCTGTCCTCGTCCCTGGCCGGTGACAGAGGGTTCCCCGACAGTACGACTGAAGTCGTATATGTAATCAAACATTCCTGGTCCTTCCAGGCCTTTAGCAGGTTCACATGGTACAGTTGTTCCAGTTTTCTCTTTCTGGGCTGGTACACTCTGTAATTCACCTCCCTCACCTTTTCTCGTACTTCATATGGCTCTTGCCACTTGGCCATGAGTTTACTCTCTGCTGTGGTCACTAGAACTAAAACGCAATCCCCTTCTTTAAAGGACCTTATCGTGGCTCTTTTATTATACACTACCGTTCAAAAGTTCAAATTTTGTGTTTTCCATGAAAACTCATACTTTTATTTATCAAATGAGTTGCAAAATGTTTAGAAAATATAGTCCAGACATTGACAAGGTTAGAAATAATGATTTTTATTAGAAAGAATTATTTTCTCCTTCAAACTTTGCTTTCGTCAAAGAATGCTCCCTTTGCAGCAATTACAGCATTGCAGACTGTTGACATTCTAGCTGTTAATTTGCTGAGGCAATCTTGAGAAATTTCACCCCATGCTTCCTGAAGCCCCTCCCACAAGTTGGATTGGCTTGATGGGCACTTTTTGCATACCACACGGTCAAGCTGCTCCCACAACAGCTCAATGGGGTTGAGATCTGGTGACCGCTCTGGCCACTCCATTACAGATAGAATACCAGCTGTCTGCTTCTTCCCTAAATAGTTCATGCATAATTTGGAGGTGTGCTTTGGGTCATTGTCCTGTTGTAGGATGAAATTGGCTCCAATCAAGCGCTGTCCACAGGGTATGGCATGGTGTTGCAAAATGGAGTGATAGCCTTCCTTGTTCAAAATCCCATTTAACTTGTACAAATCTCCAACTTTACCAGCACCAAAGCAACCCCAGACCATCACATTACCTCCACCATGCTTGACAGATGGCGTCAGGCACTCTTCCAGCATTTTTTCAGTTGTTCTGTGTCTAACAAATGTTCTTCTGTGTGATCCAAACACCTCAAACTTTGATTTGTCTGTCCATAAAACTTTTTTCCAATCTTCCTCTATCCAATGTCTGTGTTCTTTTGCCCATATTAATCTTTTCCTTTTATTAGCCAGTCTCAGATATGGCTTTTTCTTTGCCACTTTGCCCTGAAGGCCAGCATCCCGGAGTCGCCTCTTCACTGTAGACATTGACACTGGCGTTTTGTGTGTACTATTTAATGAAGCTGCCAGTTGAGGAGCTGTGAGGCATCGATTTCTCAAACTAGAGACTCTAATGTACTTGTCTTGTTGCTCAGTTGTGCCGCGGGGCCTCCCACTTCTCTTTCTACTCTGGTTAGAGCCTGTTTGTGCTCTCCTCTGAAGGTAGTAGTAAACACTGTTGTAGGAAATCTTCAGTTTCTTGGCAATTTCTCACATGGAATAGCCTTCATTTCTAAGAACAAGAATAGACTGTCGAGTTTCACATGAAAGTTCTCTTTTTCTGGCCATTTTGAGAGTTTCATAGAACAAACAAATGTAATGCTCCAGATTCTCAACTAGCTCAAAGGAAGGTAAATTTTTTAGCTTCTCAAATCAGCCAAACCGTTTTCAGCTGGGCTAACATACTTAGCCCAGCAAGGTTTTTCTAGGGTTTTCAAAACATCCATTAGCCTTCTTACACAGTTAGAAAACACAATGTACCATTAAAACATTGGAGTGAAGGTTGTTGGAAATGGGCCTCTATACACCTATGTAGATATTGCAATAAAAACAAGATGTTTGCAGCTAGAATAGTCATTTACCACATTAACAATGTATAGAGTGTATTTCTGATTCATTTTATGTTAGCTTCATTGAAAAAAAATGTGCTTTTCTTTCAAAAATAATGAGATTTCTAAATGACCCCAAACTTTTGAACGGTAGTGTACGTGCAACTCTGTGCTGCCTGAGCATCCATTAGATGCTCTTTTACCATAGAAATGACCGCCGTGATCCGATTCTGCATGCTTGCCACGTGCTCAATTACACTCTTATGCGGAGTCGGCTCCTGTTCCCACATCTTTGGCTACATCCAGCAACCCCCTAGGATGCCTGCCGTACAATAGCTCAAAGGGTGAGCACCCCATGGAAGTCTGTGGTACAGCACGGACAGCGAACATCAAATATGGCAGTAACATGTCCTAATCCCTCCCGTCCTTGGAGACCACTTTTTTAACATAGATTTAAGTGTCTTGTTAAATCTCTCCAATAAGCCATCAGTCTGTGGGTGCTACACCGATGTGCGTAAGTGTTTTATCCAGAGCAGCTTAGTTCTCTGATCACTTTGGACATAAAAGGAGTCCCCTGATTGGTAAGGATCTCCTTAGGTAGCTCAAGGCCGCAGAACATGGTGAGCGATAAGTTTTGCGAAGTGTGGCGACGTGGTATTGCCTCCCGGTAACGGGTGGCATAATCTACGACCACCAAAATATGTTGTTGGCCACAAGCGGATTTTACTATTGGCCCCATCAGATCCATCGCAATTCGTTCAAAAGGTACAAATGTACGCCGGAAATTTGCAGTGGGTGTGGGAAGCTGACACTCGGGACATGACTAACAATACCTCTGCACCTCGGCATAAATCCCAGGCAAAAGAACAGCTGCAAAATACGTTCTTGTGTTTTCTTCACCCCTAGGTATCCAGGTGTGTGGGGGTCATCTCTAGCACCCCCCGACGGTACGACTGGTGCCCTACCAGCTATTTCACCACTTCATCCCAGATTTTATCAACCCTATATAATAAATCCTGGTTGACAACCATACATGGGAAAACCGCCTCTGTACCCGGTTGCTGAGGTACCCCATTTATTTCTACCATCCTTTCTCATGCCCGGGCTAGAGTAGGATCCTGGAGCTGAGCTGTCCTAAATGCACCAGGGGACACTTCCAGCTCTGGGATCTACAGATTCTCCTCGACCTCTCCTGCTAGTACCTCTAGGGGAAACCTATTGGGATTATACTCTGTCCCTAGGTTGGCGATCCCTATGGAAGGTATCCCTGACTTGGGATCTTTGGGTTCTGCGCTCGGAAAGACATTTGCCCTGGAAGAGTTAATTTTATTCTCCCACAGGGACAAGAACAGGGGCAAGTCTCTTCCCAAAACAATCCCATAAGGCAGGGTCTTAAATAGAAAAAAACCCCTCTGCGGTCGGGAATTTTCGAAGGTTCCCACCTATGCAAACAACCCCGACTTTCCGTCCACTGGGGTTGTCCCCGGCAACCAATGATCCATAGACCAGAGTCACTAGGCTCCCTGAGTCCAAGAGAACCTCCGTCTGGTACCCGCTGACGAGTACCTTGCACAGTTGGGGTTCACTGCGTACAGAGTCTGCAGTCGCAGTGCAGACTGTCTGTACATACATCGAGACTCTGCACGCAAACCCGCAGTCCATAGGTTCAGCCATCAGGGGACAGTTGGCAGCCACATGTCCCGACCCTTGGCATCACCAGCATCTGATAGTGGAGGCACCGTTAGTACTTGAGACCGTTTTAGGGGAAACTGGTCTCCAGCCACCCTCACTCCGGGGTACCCCTTTAGTATGGCCTCAGATCTGACTGTCCGCAGCAGAGGGACGTGACCCTTTCCCCGGCTCCTGGGCTTGCAGTGCCGGCATGATAGTCACAAAGGGGCAGAGTCCCATATGAAGTCCTGAGTGGCCATGTACCGCTCGATCAGGCTAACCACCTGGTCTAGAGTACCCGGGTCCCCTTGCCTCACCCAACGCTGTATAGCGGCTGGCAGAGTTCTCACTAGCCGGTCGACCACCACCCTCTCTACCATATGGAACGGAGTCAAGGTCTCAGGCTGTAGCCACCTTTTAACTAGCTGTAGCAAGTCATATGCCTGTGACCTGGCGGGTCAGGCCTCCATAAAGGTCCATGAAAACACCCGTTGGGCTCTCACATAGGTATTAACCCCGAGTCGTGCAAGGATCTCCCCTTTCAGCTTCCCATATTCCTGGCCATCCTCCCGACTGAGGTCAAAGTAGGCCTTCTGAGCATCACCCATGAAAAACTGAGCCACCACTTCAGCACTCTGCTCGGCTGGCAGGTTTTCCTGCTCCGCGGTGCGTTTGTAGATGGTGAGGAAGGCTTCCACGTCATCTTCTGGACTCAGCTTCCTCAAACGGACCTGGTAGCGGGCCTCATGACGTTCTGGGGTCAGTGATGGGGGTACCTCACACAGGGCCGCAATTTGCTGCAGCAACAGGTTATTCGTCTGTTGTTGCTGTGTGAGGACCAACTATCTCAGGATTTCATCCATCTTGTCAGCGGGCCTGGGCTGCAGTGTGGCAGGCCTAATGACAGACATGCAGCTGGCATTGGGGTATGCCTCAGTTCACACTGCCCACATTCTCCAACATATTGTAGTGCGGCGTGTTCACACTGTGCGGTATTGAGGCAGTGATCCAAGGAAAGTCTAACTTAAACGTCTTTATTTGTCAAAAACTCACAATTCAAATGCAAAAACTGTCCTCTGGATCGCAGCCGGGATATCCACACAGTCCGTGTAAACCTGTTGGGAGAAGGTCGCACCGTGTCACTTAGGGTACATCAGATATGTTGCCTTCATAGGCCTGTGTTTAGCTTTGCACAGGCTTACGGAGCTTCCTGCTCTGCTATTAGCAATCCCAACACTGACACACCCAAACCTTTGCTGCAGGCTTTTAAAATGGAATCTGTGGCCATGAGCCACTTGTAAGACCCAGCTGGAGGGAGTGACCCGCCCCTTTGCCACCTGTAGATCAATCCCAAAATAAAAGCCCATGCCGGGTTTTCTTAAATCCAATGTAGCCAAATAGTTTGACCTAGTCCAAATTTACTTTTATTTTGCACCCCAACCACAGCTGTGCCTGTGATTGCAATTCACTCCAGCAGGTTCTATATGCCTCAATGCGCATACTAGGGGATACATACCGCCCCTCGCATATGATCACCCTCACTGCCTCACAGTGTGTATTGAAACTGTTTCAGCTCTGTAATATTCACACAGCCCTGTTAATGTCCAGGTAACCACAAACTATGTGGCTAGGGGAAAAGGTTTGTAACTGATTGAAACTGGAGTATGTAGTTAAATAGGCTGCTGGTTACTGACTTTGTAGGCTACTTAGATTTTAAAAATAGGTTCAACAATTATCCCTTTTGGAGGGCACATGCCTGCCTATCTGTAGTTCATACACAGTTGGAGTAATTGGAAGAAGCTGTGACTTTTACATACGTTGGGTGAAAATGTATTCCTCTTTGGGGAGCACCAAGATCATTGTTTTTTGTTAAATGAAGTAGAGATAGTCTTTCACAAGCCATTCAAAAATGATCTTTCCTTTTTTTATTTTTTTCAAGGAGACCAAACAGGTGTACCGTTTTGAACATGAAAATGAAATGAATTATCATCTAGAGTTAAAAAATGATCACTTTTTTGAAATCCACAACAGGCTTGCTATTCACAAAATGATTAAGCAATTTCAAAGCATTTTTAGCAAGCTCTCTCCCTTTTTTAGGGAGCAGGAACAGGCTAGCTCTTTTCAGAGTGAAGAAACAGTGGCATGCAATCAAAACATTTTAAAAATTCACTCTTTTATGCTACTTATACTGACTCTTCAACACATAGAGCATTGAATTTCAGTGGGATAAGGAGTCACAAATCAGGTGGTGCTCTGGAAACCCATTTTGTTTTTGCAAAGCCAGGATGGAGTGTTTTTTCACATAGGGTCATTTGAAATCAGCTGACACTTTCCTGGCCTGACCTCTTAAAGCGATTATATATATATGAAATAAATGTTGCACAATTAAATTCAGGACATGGGCCTACCTTGCCCAACCATAAGGCAACCAGAAGGTTGCGTGCATTGTCACTAATGACAATTCTGAGTTGTAGGTCATGGGAAGCAAGCCTGCAAGTGAGTTTTTGCTTGATGCATTGCAGCAATTCATTGACAATATGGCTTTTCTCTCCCAGGCATTCAAGCTGTAAAACAACATGGTAGCCCTTTAGCTTGCATGAATAAACAGAAAGAAGGTGGTATGTAAAATCAGTAACAGCCTGTGTCTGTTGGGGATGGGTACATGTCAAATGAAAAGGGTACTGGGGAGTTGTAGAAGGAGACAAATAACCGCCGCTTGGCAGTGGAATGCATCAGTAATGTGACCACTCACCAAACCAACCGGAAGACACTGAGCTTAGCGTGAGAAACGCTGCTTGTGACCAGCAGTAACCTTAATGAGATCACCACTCTTCACTGCAGTCGTGTTCACACGCTCAGCTCTGTGTCTCCTGGCTGGCGTGGTGAGACGTCACATCACTGATGTAACCGCTCACCAAACCATCCGGATCATCATGGGAAATCAGCATTAATGAATTATTGGAGGACAGATGAGGATGACTGATTTTTTTTTGGTTAATAAATGGGTAAAAGAGGTTTATTGTGGGGGAGTGTTTATTTTCAATTAAAGGACTTTTGTCTGCATCTGTCTTTATTATGTTTGACTATCGGTTTAGTAATGGGAGTGTTTGATAGACACCTTTCCATTACTAACCCCTGGGCTTGATGTCAGCAGACATAAAACCGCTGACATCAACCCCAAAACTATAACCCCACTTGCCACCGCACCACGGTAAGTGGGAAGAGCCTAGGCTAAGTGATATATTTGGCGCATCTAATGGATGCGCCATTTCTGGGGCAGCTGAGGGCTGATGTTTTTAGTCTGGGAGTAGGCCAATATCCATGTCCCCTTCCCAGCCTATTAATATCAGCCCACAGTTGTCTGTATAGTCTTTGCTGTTTAGTAATAATAGTGGGACCCCACATTATTTTTTTTGTGGTACCCTTTTTACTAACCAGTAAAGACTAAGCAAACAGCTGTGAGCTGTTATTAATAGTCTGGGAACATTTATGGCTATTGGACCATTCCCAGAACATTAACATCAGCCCCCAGCTGTCGGCTTTCCCTCAGCTGGTTAGGAAAAGGAAGGGGGACCCCACAACGTTTTTTATATACAGTACAGACCAAAAGTTTGGACACACCTTCTCATTTAAAGATTTTTCAGTATTTTCATGACTTTGAAAATTGTACATTCACACTGAAGGCATCAAAACTATGAATTAACACATGTGGAATTATATATTTAACAAAAAAGTGTGAAACAACTGAAAATATGTCTTATATTCTAGGTTCTTCAAAGTAGCCACCTTTTGCTTTGATGTCTGCTTTGCACAATCTTGGCATTCTCTTGATGAGCTTCAAGAGGTAGTCACCGGAAATGGTCTTCCAACAATTTTGAAGGAGTTCCCAGAGATGCTTAACACTTGTTGGCCCTTTTGCCTTCACTCTGTGGTCCAGGTCACCCCAAACCATCTCGATTGGGTTCAGGTCTGGTGACTGTGGAGGCCAGGTCATCTTGCGTAGCACCCCATCACTCTACTCCTTGGTCAAATAGCCCTTACACAGCCTGGAGGTGTGTTTGGGGTCATGGTCTTGTTGAAAAATCAATGATGGTCCAACTAAACGCCAACCGGATGGAATAGCATGCCACTGCAAGATGCTGTGTTAGCCATGCTGGTTCAGTATGCCTTCAATTTTGAATAAATCCCCAACAGTGTCGCCAGCAAAGCCCCCCCACACCATCACACCTCCTCCATGCTTCACGGTGGGAACCAGGCGTGTAGAGTCCATCCGTTCACCTTTTCTGCGTCGCACAAAGACACGGTGGTTGGAACCAAAGATCTCAAATTTGGACTTGACTCGCCCCCTGGGCCGTGGGGCACTCGGATCCGGGCAATAGGGGAACGATGGGGGTAGTAGTGGCAACCCGGTTCCGTGGCTCAGGGTGGTCAGGCCAGTGGTAGTCCGTTATGTGCTGATGATTATGTCCGACTACGCCACCCGTGGATTTGCGGTCATTAGGAACCGCCGCTGCAAGGCAGACTGCTGGGGCTGATGATGTATGCAGCTGGGATGGTGTGACTCCCCTCGGGAAGAGTACGGCCCCAGGGCAGTGTAGTGGATGGTGGGAGTGTTGGTAGTGAGAGTCCCAGTGCTGATAGTGCTGGAGGAGCAAGGAGCACACAGACAACAGGTTGCAGTCCAGGGTCTTTACTAGAACAGGTAAACTGACCCACAAACAGTCCCAGCTAGGAGGGGACCTGGATGTCTGAGAGCAATGGGGAAATTGGCCCTGGTCAGGGTGAGGGTGTAGGCATACCGTGCTTTCTGCGCTCCTTCTGGCTATCTCCTCCTTATAGGGTAACAGCCCACGTTTCCGAGCTCTCCGTGTATTCTTGCCTGTATGACCTGCGACGTGGGTTCCTTTCTTCTCCCAGCCTTGTACGGCTTTGCTGGTCCCTTCTGTTGTGGCAGGGCCTCCAGGCTTCTTAGGCCATGGAATATACAGTCCCCTGCGGACTGGTTATCTGCTGGGGGATGTGGAATCCTCCCAGCCTCAGACACCAAAGTCTGGTAAATTAAGTCCGTTATCTGCCAAGACAGGCTCTCTTCACCTCTTGTCTCTGGCTTGTGGCTCTCCTCCTGCCACACTTCCTCTTAGGTGCAATACAACTTTCTGTCCCTGCTCTGCTCTGGGACAAGTCTCAGTCCTGAGACAGGTCATCCGGTTCTCTCTAACCCTGCCCCCAGTACCAGCTTTTATAGGGGCAGCCAGCTCCCCCTACTGGCCTGAGACAGGAGGTACTGCATGCTAATGTTCCCCTGACTAGAGAACCTCCCCCTTGCTCTCAGACACAGCTTTATTACACTTGTGGCATCCAGGCCAGGGTGACACATTCCCCCCTAGTAGAATTTTAGTACTCCGGGACTAAACAATAAAGAAAGACAATATACATGACTATAAAACATTAACAGACAGACGACGCACAGATTGAGTTCTTAAGGTCACAGTGTGGTCTGTGACCAGGTGTCCATATCACCAATGCAACGGGGAGCCTTAACCAGGTGGGGGTCTGTCCTACCCCAAGTCCTTTACAGTCTTAGTTCATTCCTGGGTTAGGCTCCAAATGCAGTCCATACAAGGTCCCGGTTATAAAAAGTCCATAACCTTTGAGTCCTTACGGTAGCTGCAAGAAACTGAAACACAGAATTACCAAACATGCATGTAACTTTGCAAGCATTTCAACATTTGGCAACAAGGTTAATTACAATTTTAGTGCACCCTATATTTTCCAGCGAGCGGGTATCTGCCCCTTTGTGCTCCTTGTTGACCTTCTTAACCCACTGTCTGGTGGTGGACTGACCTGGCTTTCCCCACTAGCGTTAGGGGTACAGCTACCAGCTGGGTGTACAGGTAGGGCAGGCAGCTGTCTGTGGGTTCTTTGGCTTACCGCAGGTATGTCAGGCTCGCTGTCAGCAGCTGGTACAGGCTGCTGGTACAGGCTCTTCTGCCTCTGGATCCGCTTGCTCCTCTTCACCTTCCGGCTCTGGTGTTGGTTGTTGCTGTGCCGGTTGCAGGAAATGCAGGACGGGTACCACTATGGCATCCTTTATGCGAGTCCAGGACCGAGGGAACTCTCCGAGAACGGTGCTGATCATTTCTTCCTTGTCCTCTGCGGGTTCAAGGTCACTCTGATCCTCTTCTGCACTAAGGAGTTGCTCGGGGCATCTTTTGAGGTGGTCTCTGGAGACGGTACTAGTGGTTTCTCCTCCGTCCTTGGTGATCACGCACAACTTCGGGTTGTCATGATCAGACTGCAGTACGGTGTAGGGTTCCCTTTCCCACTGGTCGTCCAACTTATGTAGCCTTCTCTTTCGCTTCAGGACCTGCTCACCAGGTTCTATAGGACCAGCAGGGGCGTGTTGGTTGAAGAGTCTTTCTTGCCTCTCTCTCACCTGGGCCAGGCTCTTCTCCACACTCTCCTGTACCTTCTTGTACTGCAGTTGCCTTTCCGTATCCCAGTCCGCATCTGGGGAGGTGTCCTCAGGCATTAGGACTCCCATCTCCAGGTCTACGGGCAGCTTACCCGGTCTGGCTCGCATCAGGTAAGCCGGGGTGCAGTTGGTAGCATTCACCGGGATATGATTGTATAAGTCTATCAGGTCCGCCAATTTTTCTGGCCACAGGCTGCTTTCCTCCAGGGGCAACGTCTTCAGGAGATCAATGACAATATTGTTCATTTTCTCACACATCCCGTTGGTTTGTGGATGGTAAGGCGTTGTCCGAATCTTCTTACAGCCATAGAGGTTGCAGAACTCCTGGAAGATTTCAGCCTCGAACGCTGGACCCTGGTCTGTCAGGACCTGTTCCGGATACCCGTGTGGACGGCAGAAGTATTGCTGGAAGGCTCTGGCCGCTGTTTGGGCTGTCAAGTCCTTTACCGGGACCACCACTAGAAAACGGGAATAGTGGTCCACGATTGTCAGGGCATAGATGTATCCGGACCGGCTTGGAGCCAATTTGACGTGGTCCAGAGCTACCAGCTCAAGAGGCTGCGTGGTGACGATGGGCCTCAAAGGTGTCTTCTGGCTGGTGTGGTCCTTCCTCCTTAGGTGACAAGGGCCACTGTCTCTGCACCATTTTTATACAGCTCCTCCCATGCCGACCCAAAAGAACCTTCCCCTTAGCAGGAACTCCAGTTTCTTCCAACCGAAGTGACCCGCTCTGTCAAGGTAAGCCCCCAGGACCATAGCTGCATCCCGCCTTGGGACCACGACTTGCCAGGTAAGCTCGTGCGTCTGGTGGTTGACAATCCTTCTGCACAACTTGCCTTCATAGAGGAACAGCTTGCTCTTCTCTTCCCATAGCTGCTTGGCTTCCCCGGGGGCAGCCGGATCCATGCGGGCGTCTTCCTGGGTCAGCAGATCTTTCACCAGGCGGATGGCAGGGTCACTATCTTGGGTCTCGGCCCAGCTGTGGTGAGGTAGGGGATTGATCATCACGGTTGTTAGATCCTCCTCCTTCACGCGGTGGGAGTATTGAGCGGCTCCATATCGGTGAAACGCGGGGAGTTCTACCTCCTCCAGCTCTTCTGGGTCTTCGTCACCTTCAGGTAAGTGAGGCATTCTTGATAGGGCGTCCGCGTTGGCATTGGTTTTGCCTGCCCGGTACTTGATCACGAAGTCATAGTTGGAGAGACGGGCCATCCACCGCTGTTCCAGGGCACCCAGTCTTGCATTGACCAGGTGTGTCAACGGGTTGTTGTCCGTGTACACGGTGAACTTTGCGGAGGCCAGGTAATGCTTGAAGCGTTCCGTCACGGCCCACACCACCGCCAAGAATTCTAGCTTGAAGGAGCTGTAATTCTCCGGGTTCCTCTCAGTGGGCCTCAGCTTCCGGCTGGCATATGCGATCACCCGTTCTCTGCCCTGTTGGTTTTGGGACAGTACGGCTCCCAGTCCCACATTACTGGCGTCTGTGTGGAGAACGAAAGGCTGGCCATAATCAGGGTAGGCCAGGATCTCATCCCCCATGAGGGCCATCTTTAGCTGGCGGAAGGACTCCTCTTCCGGTTTATCCCACTTGAAGGGTGGCTTTTGACTTCTGGACTTAGACTGTCAGATCAGGAGGTCCTGCATAGGAGCTGCCATCTTAGTGAACCCGGGGATGAACCTTCGGTAGTAGCCTACCAACCCGAGAAACTGTCTCACCTCTTTGATGTTCGAGGGGCTTGGCCAGCTCTTGATTGCCGTGACCTTGTCAGAGTCGGGGGCCATTCCTTCCGCGCTTACCACGTGCCCTAGGTACTGGACCTTTGGTTTCAGCAGGTGACACTTCGATGGTTTCACCTTCAGGCCATAGCCTGCCAGGGCTTCGAACACCTCGGCCAGGTGCTTGAGATGGTCCTCGTAGGTCTTCGAATAGACGATCACGTCGTCCAGGTAAAGGAGGACCGTTTCGAAGTTTCGGTGCCCTAGACAGCATTCCATCAGCCGCTGGAAGGTCTCTGGTGCGTTGCAGAGCCCGAAAGGCACACAGTTGAATTCGCTCAGTCCCATTGGGGTGGTGAAGGCAGTCTTCTCCTTGTCAGCCTCTGCCACAGGAACCTGCCAGTACCCGCTAGTAAGGTCCAAAGTAGAAAAGAAGTTAGCAGACTTTAGTGCGGCTAAAGACTCCTCTATTCTAGGCAGCGGATATGCGTCTTTGTGTGTGATACGGTTGATTTGTCTATAGTCCACGCACATTCTCATGGTGCCATCTTTCTTTTTCACCAGAACCAAGGGGGCTGCCCAGGGGCTACAGCTATCTCTAATGACCCCAGCTTCCTTCATTTCTCTTAGCATGCCCTTTGCGTTCTGATAATGTGCAGGGGGTACAGGTCGGTGTCTTTCTTTTATCGGTGGGTGGCTCCCTGTGGGGATGTGGTGTTCTATCCCTTTTACTCTGCCGAAGTCTAGCGGGTGCTTACTAAAGACTCTCTCGTACTCCTGTACCACCCGGTAGACTCCTCGTTTTTGGTGCAGGGGAGTGGAGTCAGCACCCACATGGAGTTTCTGGCACCAGTCCTCCTTTTGTTTCTGGGAGCCATTACCCTCCGCCTGTGGAGATGGAGGCAAGGGTTCCACGGCCCTGATAGCTATGTGCTCAACAACAAACAGTTTGGCGAGTGTAGCGTACCTGGGTAAGTGTACCTCCCGTTCCCCAATGTTGAGGATGTGGACGGGCACCCTCCCATGACGGACATCAACCACCCCCCGGGCTGTCAAAATGGTGGGCCTGCTGTCTGAGTACACGGGTTCTACCATGGCTTGGTAGTCTCTACCTCTCAACCCGATTGCAGTCCGACACCAGATCATCAATTCACTTTTGGGAGGCATGGAAATGGGGAATGGGTCACTCAGTCTTACGCTACCGATCTCACCACCAGACAGTTCTACCTGCTGCCGTCTCATCAGGGCTTTTATCTCCTTGTTGAGGACTCTCTGTTGGCTGGAACTAGCATTCACCGCCACCTGTTGTAGAATTACAATTACCTCTGAAAGACAATTTTCAATTACGTTAGTACCCACAGTTATTTTAGGGTGACTTTCACGACGGTCAATGTCCACAATAATCACTCCCTGTCCCGGCAGTTCAACTTTACCAATTTTAATGGTCATCTCCTTGAACCCCATCTGCGACACGGGTAAGCCATTACTGGCGATGATGCTCAAGTTACTGTCTGGATACCGTGTGATATCAGCATCAGTCCAATACTGCTTAAAAAGTACATAAGGGATAGTGGTTACTTGCGACCCAGTATCCAGAAAGGCGCTCATGGGGATACCGTCCAGCACCACGGGTAAAACCGGGCGCCCCCCAATATACTTATCACGCCAATTATAAGGGCCTGGTGATTTTATGCCTGGGGGTTGGCCCACTGCCCCAGGTTGGACCCGTTTAAATAACAGTACCTGGAAATGTGTCCAGGCTGGTTGCATCGATGGCAAATGGGCTGTCCATCCTCTGCGTAGCGGTTTGTGGGCCTCCCTCGGAACGACGGGATTCTCCTCTGTCGACGCCACGGGACATCCTCCGGACTTGAAGCCAGCTCGATGGGTCTTGACGAGTCCACTTGCAACGCCTGGACGGTCCTGGTCAACGCCGCGATGCTCCTGGACAGCTCCTGGACTGGGTGGTGCAGGTCTTTCGACGGGGCTTGGTTCAGGGCCTGTGCATCAGCCCCCACGGGGTCCATAGGGGAGGGCGCCGCATCCTGGTGGTAGGTGAGAGCAGGGCGCCGGGGGTTTATAGCGCCACTGGTTGCAGGTTCACGGAGCACCCTTATGGCCCTGTCCTTAAATTGGGCAAAGGTCAGATCAGGGTTCTGAAAGAACATGAGGCGCAGTTGGGCCCTGTGGGCATTAGACAGCAGACCTTCTATGAATTGTTCTGTTAGCAGCTTATCTGTTTCCTGCACACTGCCAGGGTCAGTTTGTTGGATGGCCCTCAAGGCTTCCTGCAAATTTAGGGCATAGTCTCTGATGCTGTCCTGTGCCCGCTGCTTACATCCATAGAACCTCATTTTAATTTCAGCGGAGGTACGTGTGTCAAAGGTACCCCGCAGCCGGGCCAGAATACCCTTCACGGTCCTTTTCTCCTCAGTGGGCCATGATTTTACCTCCCTCTGGGCTGCGCCAGTTAACTGCCCTGTTAATATGCTGACCTTCTGTTCCTCTGTCAGGGGGTAGACTTGGAACAAACTGTACAGCCTTTCCTTAAAGTCAGTTAGGGCAAGGGGCTCCCCTGAGTACTTAGGCAGCCAGGCCGCTCCAGGGATGTAGGGCAGGGAAAAGGGCATCACCGCTGCTGCAGCTGCGTTGGTGGTAGTGGGCGCCTCTGTGTCCGACATCTTCCTCCCCCCTAGTTAAGTGTGGCCTACCTTCCGACGATCCTCTTCTGTAGGCCGCGGCTCCGCTGATGCTGCTCCGGATGAGGACCTTGCGTCGCGTCCTGGTAACGTCAGCGTCGCTCTCTCTCCCTTCCAGGACCTTGCGCAGCGTCGGTGCGTGGGGCGGAGCTTCGGATCGCACGAGGTTTGGACGTCCACGCCCCTCTTCTTCCCGGCGGCGTCCTGAAGATGGCGTCCGATGGCGGGAAAACGGCTGAAGATGGCGGGAACCAATGGAAGATGGCGGGAGACGGCAGGAAATGGTGGGAAACCTCTCTTCAGGTAAGTACAAAGTCTTTTCTAGGCACGCAATACCCGTTTGTGGCGGGTTGGTTTCAATCCTGCCGACTACGCCAAAGTTGACTCGCCCCCTGGGCTGTGGGGCACTCGGATCCGGGCAATAGGGGAACGATGGGGGTAGTAGTGGCAACCCGGTTCCATGGCTCAGGGTGGTCAGGCCAGTGGTAGTCCGTTATGTGCTGATGATTATGTCCGACTACGCCACCCGTGGATTTGCGGTCATTAGGAACCGCCGCTGCAAGGCAGACCGCTGGGGCTGATGATGTATGCAGCTTGGATGGTGTGACTCCCCACGGGAAGAATATGGCCCCAGGGGAGTGTAGTGGATGGTGGGAGTGATGGTAGTGAGAGTCCCAGTGCTGATAGTGCTGGAGGAGCAAGGAGCACACAGACAACAGGTTGCAGTCCAGGGTCTTTACTAGAACAGGTAAACTGACCCACAAACAGTCCCGGCTAGGAGGGGACCTGGATGTCTGAGAGCAATGGGGAAATTGGCCCTGGTCAGGGTGAGGGTGTAGGCCTACCGTGCTTTCTGCGCTCCTTCTGGCTATCTCCTCCTTATAGGGTAACAGCCCACGTTTCCGAGCTGTCCGTGTATTCTTGCCTGTATGACCTGCGACGTGGGTTCCTTTCTTCTCCCAGCCTTGTACGGCTTTGCTGGTCCCTTCTGTTGTGGCAGGGCCTCCAGGCTTCTTAGGCCAAGGAATATACAGTCCCCTGCGGACTGGTTATCTGCTGGGGGATGTGGAATCCTCCCAGCCTCAGACACCAAAGTCTGGTAAATTAAGTCCGTTATCTGCCAAGACAGGCTCTCTTCGCCTCTTGTCTCTGGCTTGTGGCTCTCCTCCTGCCACACTTCCTCTTAGGTGCAATACAACTTTCTGTCCCTGCTCTGCTCTGGGACAAGTCTCAGTCCTGAGACAGGTCATCCGGTTCTCTCTAACCCTGCCCCCAGTACCAGCTTTTATAGGGGCAGCCAGCTCCCCTTACTGGCCTGAGACAGGAGGTACTGCATGCTAATGTTCCCCTGACTAGAGAACCTCCCCCTTGCTCTCATACACAGCTTTATTACACTTGTGGCATCCAGGCCAGGGTGACACAGACTCATCAGACCAAAGCACAGATTTCCACTGGTCTAATGTCCATTCCTTGTGTTCTTTAGCCCAAACAAGTCTCTTCTGCCTGTTGCCTGTCCTTAGCAGTGGTTTCCTAGCAGCTATTTTACCATGAAGGTCTGCTGCACAAAGTCTCCTTTTAACAGTTGTTGTAGAGATGTGTCTGCAGCTAGAACTCTGTGTGGCATTGACCTGGTCTCTAATCTGAGCTGCTGTTAACCTGCAATTTCTGAGGCTGGTGACTCTGATAAACTTATCCTCAGAAGCAGAGGTGACTCTTGGTCTTCCTTTCCTGGGGCGGTCCTCATTTGAGCCAGTTTCTTTGTAGCGCGTGATGGTTTTCGCAACTGCACTTGGGGACATATTCAAAATTTGCCCAATTTTTTGGACTGACTGACCTTCATCTCTTAAAGTAATGATGACCACTCGTTTTTCTTTACTTAGCTGATTTTTTCTTGCCATAATACAAATTCGAACAGTCTGTTCAGTAGGACTATCAGATGTGTATCCGCCTGACTTCTGCACAACACAACTGATGGTCCCAACCCCATTTATAAGGCAAAAATCCCACTTATTAAACTCCACAGGGCACACCTGTGAAGTGAAAACCATTTCCGGTGACTACCTCTTGAAGCTCATCAAGAGAATGCCAAGAGTGTGCAAAGCAGTCATTAAAGCAAAATGTGGCTACTTTGAAGAACCTAGAATATAAGACATATTTTCAGTTGTTTCACACTTTTTTATTAAGTATATAATTCCACATGTGTTAATTCATAGTTTTGATGCCTTCAGTGTGAATGTACAATTTTCAAAGACATGAAAATACAGAAAAATCTTTAAATGAGAAGGTGTGTCCAAACTTTAGGTCTGCACTGTATATATTTATTTATTTGTTTAATACACGATATACACATATAGCGGGTGCTAACGCCAATCCAATCAGCGTTGCCTTATCGCGCTGCAGCGAGACCAGGCGACAATAATGACAACTGGTTTCAGCACATGGTGCCTAGGAAAAGCGCTAACTGTACTGCTTTTTCCCAGGTGTTGGTACATGTCATATTGATGACACACGAATGTGATCCATGTGTCATCAGTGTGCACATGAGCCGGACATTTTACAGACCGTGCTGCTGGTAAAAAACAGACAGGTCAGCGTGTTTTGCACACGTACACATGGTCCATGGAGACACACTGACATGTGCTCAGATCCATTGATTTGAATGGGTCTACATGTGTAAGTGTATCCAGTACGTGTGAAAACCGTCAGCACTGGATCACTGAAATCAATCTCAAACACCTGTGATAATTAGTTTGCCAGGTGAGCCCAATTAAAGGAAAAGTACTTAAGAAGGACATTCTACATTATTAAGCAAGCCACAGGTTTCAAGCAATATGGGAAAGAACAAAAATATCTCA
Organism: Phyllobates terribilis; assembly: GCF_046119375.1. Taxonomy (NCBI): domain Eukaryota; kingdom Metazoa; phylum Chordata; class Amphibia; order Anura; family Dendrobatidae; genus Phyllobates; species Phyllobates terribilis. The sequence goes on along the minus strand of NW_027362769.1, from coordinate 13,723,569 downwards.
GCTAATGAAAAGCATCAAATTGTGTAATGCCTTGGACAAGGCATGAAAACATTACCTATTTATCAAAAATTTAAGCGTGAACATCATACTGCGAAGAGATTTGTGACTAATATAGATCACAGATGGGTTCATGCAGATAAAAGTATGATAAGTGTAGCGTCGGCGTCCCTGCCCCCTGCTAGGCAGGGACGCTGTTCCCCTCACCTCTCCGCTCCGTGCCCGGCGCCCTCCTCCCGCTCTGCTGGCAGCACGCGCTCCTTCCCGGCCATTGTGCTTACGGCGCGCGAGTGCTCCCCCCCTCTTAAAGGGGCCGCGCGCGCCGTCCTAAGGAGTCCCCGACCAATGGCCGGAGGACTTCACCATATATAAGGCACCTCCTCCAAAATGGAGGTGCCCGAGCAATGTTGTTGCACTGTTCACTACTCTGCTTCAGCCCTCAGGTCCCGTTTCCAGTTACCTGCCAGTTTCCTGCCAGTTTGCTGTCTGATTCCTGCCTGTTATTAGTGTTGAGCCACCCCCGTAGTGTTCGAGTTCGGTTCGGTTCGTCGAACACCCGTGTGTTCGCCGAACTGTTTGTCGTACTGTTCATCGAACACCTTCGAACACCGTTAAAACCAATGGCAGGCAAACAAAAACACATAGAAACACATAGAAAACACCTTCAAAGGTGTCCAAAAGCTGACAAACTGCTCAGAAGACACAACTAACACATGGAAAAGTGACAAGTACATATAGTCATGCGAAAAGAAAGGAGGTGGAGGAGTAAAAGGAGGGGGAGACACAAATATAGGCATGTCATGCCCTTCTAAAATCCAAAAAGTGAGAAGCCGACACGTTCAGTCCGCTCCTGCCCGTGCCACCTCCGTGTCGCCGGGTTTGTGCCAGAGCCGCGGTGAACCCTGACGGCCAGCCCCCCTCTCCCAATACTGGTGCCTGTCCGCTGGTGGGTCGAGCGAGCCCCCCTGTGGTGGAGGCAGCTCTAAGCTTTTTAATTTAAATTGTCTCTCTAATTTGAATAAATACACTTTAAATCCATTTACAAGGATCTATTGGAGGGCAAGTCTCATGCCAGCAGCCGCGTAATTCCAGCTCCAGTAGCGTCCACTAAAGCTGCTGCAGTTAAAAAGCTTTTATAAGGATAGAGCTCGGCTGTCCACCGCAAGGCATCCTACTGCCAGTCCCAGCCCCTATGCCTTGGGGTGCCTCCTGATGCTCTTCACTGAGTATCCCGTGGTCCCGAAGCATTTCCTTTGAAAAAATTAAGTGTCCAAACTACAGGTGGTGTAGCTTGCTTAACAGCCGGGATAATCCGCTGACTAGCAGACACTGCTACTAGGCACAAAGTATTTCCTGGGCTAGATGCAGTTAAAAATTTGTAATTAGATACTCTCGTTGGATGCTGAGAAAGCATTCCAAAGAGTCTCCTGGCACGCCATATATGATTCTCTTAAAAAGCTTGGGGTAGGGGTCTAGGGGACCCTTTTATAGCCAAAATCACGGCCCTGTATCACAATACGTCACCTAGGCTGAAGATAAATGGAACTGTAGCACCCTGAGGGCTCGGTTGCTACAGAGGTATTGCACCTCACCCAGAGGTGTGATATCTCACTCTCAGGTAAGGATGGAGTGTGGATCAGGACCCGACACCTGCATGCATTACACCACATTGCCGTGGGGCAGGGCGACCAATATGCCTCTGAGATGGGCACGACAGTCCCTGTCCCTGGCTGGAGTGGGGGGAGGGAACACTGAGGAAGGGGAACCCTGTAGTGCAGGAGCAGGGAGGAAGCAGTTCCTGGGTGCATTGAGAAGGGAGTATAAAAGGTGGGCACCATCTTAGTTCAGTGCAGAGAAGTCTGAGCAGAAGTGGCAGGGAGCAGGGGCTCTGCATGAGCTCTGCTCCGGAGGCGGGCCTAGTAACAGAGGCCCAGGCCTGGAAGAGGGAGAAGGAAGGACGAGGAGCGGAGAAGGCTCCAGGAATGAGGAATGAAGGGATCCCAGGGGTGCGGACGGGCGAGTCGCCATCGCACGCCCGAATCCAATTGCGTGGAGGGGTCAGGCCAAAGGGGGAGACCGGTCCCCGAAACTAGTGGAGGCAGGAAACGACCCTCAGCTAGAAACCGGAGGGTCTGACATTTTATGTGGCGCAGCCCCTCGCTACACCCGCTAGGAAGGCACCACATAGGGTCAGGGAAACTGGCGCCAAGTTTACCAAGAGGAGGCCCGAGGCAGCCGGACAGAAGGGCTGGTAAGAAAGGCCAGACAAAGGACACACAAAGGGGGTCCTGTGAAGCGCTCCAAAGTTATCTGGGAGTTGTCTGAGCCCCTCACCTGGTGAGCACAGTACGACGTGGGCAGCCGTTACCTGCAGATGTGGTCTGGATAATAAGAACTGTGAGTAAAGGCCCTGGACTGCATCACTGACTCCGTGTCGTTACTGCTGCTGCCCTGCACTATCACCCCCATCCTCCGCATACACTGCCCTGAGGCTATACTCCTCCCGTAGGGAGTTATGCTACGCTCTGCTGCACCCACAACACCAGCCTCAGCGGTCTGCCCTGCAGCGGCGGTTCACTCTGACCGCAATCCACGGGTGGCGTAGTCGGACATTTAAACATCAAAACCACATAAATAGTTCCGCCACTGGTTTGACCACCCTGAGCCACGGAACCGGGTCGCCGCCACGAAGACTACAACCACCAGCATCCACCAAAAAGGGTCCGGCTCCGGGTGTCCCAAGGCCCAGGGGGTGCATCAGAACATTTTCATCACCTTTCACAATCACCAATGGGACAAGGCAGGGGTGTCCTCTGTCCCCTCTCTTATACATCCTAGTGACGGAGCACCTGCTCTCATCAATTCGCCATAACCCCAATATTAGGTGGATTGAGGTGGGAGGCACCGAGTACAAGTGCTCTCTATTTGCTGATGATGTCCTAGTATATATCACTCAATCACATATATCCATCCATGCTGTTATGGCTGAAATAGATCACTTTGTTACATGGTCAAATTTTAAAATCAATGCAGCGAAGTCTGAGGCCCTCGATGTCTCCCTCCCCAAATCCATATAGGATTCTATCCAGTCCAACTTTCCCTTTGCCTGGCCCTCACAGGGTATCAAATACTTAGGAATTCCTATTCATAGAGACCTCTCCCATCTATGTTATCTTAATTTTGGGCCCTTTATTGAACAACTCCATACAGACCACGGTTGGCAAGTTAGAACTGTAAGATTCACTACGTGAACCACTGGTGTTTTGTGGAAAAGCACATGTACACTGTGTTCCAAATTATTATGCAAAAAGTGTTTAGGAGTGATAAGGGAAGAATTTGTTTGTTTGTCAGTTAAACTCATTGATGGTGATGTGTGTCAGGGCTCTTTATATCACTGTAAGCAATTGCAGACAACTGTGCTAATTAGTTTGGCAGGTGTGTCCAATGAAAGGCAAGACTACTTAAGAAGGCTGTCTCACATTACTAAGCAGCCTACATTTTCTGCCAAAATGGGAAAGAAAAAGGATGTGTCGGCTGCTGAGAAGCAACAAATTGTGGAGTGTTTAGGTCAAGGCATGACTACAATCAACATTGTGCGATGATCAGGATGAAGTGTCTTGGCAATCAAGAAGTATGTAGCTGATTCACAGTACACACGTGTGCGTGCTGATAAGGGCGCATTGAGGACTCTTTCCTACAGGCAATTACGTCAGGTTAAAAGAGCAGCGGCAAAAAAGCCTTGTCATAGCAGCAGACAAGTTTTTGAAGCTGCTGGTGCCTCCAACGTCCCCCGAACAACAAGATGCAGGGTCCTTCAGAGGTTTGCAGCTGTGCATACGCCATCCTGTCGACCTCCTCTATCCACTTCACACAAGCAGAAATGGCTCCAGTGGGCTAAACATTACATGAAGACTGATTTCAAAACTGTTTTGTTCACGGATGAGTGCCGTGCAGCGCTCGATGGTCCAGATGGATGGAGTGGAGGATGGCTGGTTGATGGACACCCCACACAAACACGGCTACAGCGCCAACAAGGAGGAGGTGGAGTAATGTTTTGGGCTGGAATCATGGGGAGAGAGATTGTCGGCCCCTTTAGGATCCCTGAAGGCGCTAAAGATGAACTCCATAATGTATGTGGATTTTCTCAAACAGCACTTCCTGCCATGGTTCAAGAAGAAGAACCGTGTATTTCACAGCAAGATCATTTTTTTGCATGATAATGCACCATCTCATGCTGCACATAAAACATCTGCATCTCTGGCTGATATGGGCATAAAAGGGGACAAACTTATGGTGTGACCCCCATGCTCCCCTGACCTCTACCCCATTCAGAACCTCTGGAGCATCATCAAAAGGAGTGTCTATGATGGCGGGAGGCAGTTCACATCTAAGCAACACCTCTGGGAGGGTATTCTGTCCTCATGCAAAACAATTGAAGCAGAAACAATCCAAAACCTGACAAATTCAATGGACGAGAGAGTTCAGAAGCTACTTTCGAACAAGGGGTCCTATGTGAATTTTAAATCTGGTGGAGCTTAGTATAGATGGCCTAATAGGATCAGTGCTGCACACTGCTACAAAGCCCAAATTATTTTCCAGCCAAGATACAGATAAACATGATTAGTAATTTTAAATCTGGTGGAGCTTATTATAGATGGCCTAATAGAATCAGTGCTGCACACTGCTACAAAGCCCAAATTATTTTCCAGCCAAGATACAGATAAACATGATTAGTAATTTGAAAGCTTAAAACGGTTGGTAGGGTGATTTTAACCAATCATCAAGCTTTTACTCTCCCCAGGATGACACAGGGGTAGAAAAGTCGTTTCAGATCCATGATTTGTTCATCTTTATGAACGTGAGTCTGTCTACATTATCAGTGGAGAGCCGCGTGCGCTTATCTGTCAGCACACCACCAGCAGCGCTGAACACACGTTCAGACAGAACGCTGGCTGCGGGGCATGACAAGATCTCCAAGGCGTAAGTGGCTAGCTCCGGCCATTTATCCAGATTGGAAGCCCAAAAAGAGCAAGGGTCCAGTGACACAGTCATGGCTTCAATGTTTACTTGGAGATACTCCTGTACCATCGTCTCTAGGCGTTGACTATGTGTCAGACTTCTTGTCTCCTGTGGCCTTGCAAAGGATGGGCTAAAAAAGTGGTGAAATGATTCCGCAAAATTCATGTTACCAGCAGATACTTTGGTTCTGTTACGGTTTGAGTGCTGAACACTTGACGGTCCCACGGTTGGCAAGTTGGAACTGTGAGATTCACTGCGTGCACCACTGGTGTTTTGTGGAAAAGCACATGTAAGATTCTGCAACAGTCTCTGCTGATACTCCTGCATGCGTGCATCCCTTTCTATGGCAGGAATAATTTCGGCAAATTTACTTTTGTACCGGGGATCTAACAGTGTGGCAACCCAGTAGTCAGGATTATTTCTAATTCTCACAATTCGAGGGTCATGTTGCAGGTAGTGCAGCAAGAAGGCACTCATGTTTGTTGCGCATCCAGGAGCACCAAGTCCCTGTTGTGATGGTGGCGAGGTAACAATCATGCTTTCTTCCTCTGTCCTCTCCCCCATCCTCGCACAACAGAAATGTGATCAAGGTCTCCCTCATCTGATGAGTCTTCCATCAGTTCGTCCTCCACTTCTTCCTGGGCTCCTGCACCTTCCTCACTAGTTTGGCTGCTACCATGCGCCCTGGTAAAACCATCTCCCCCACCCTCACATGCCTGCCGCCTTGGTGCTGCCGACCGTCTGGACCTTGCAGATGTTAGCCCTTCCGCATACAACTCCTCCTCCTCTACTTCCTCCACCTCCTCTTGTGCCACCACCTGACTCCGAATTCTGTTTAACATGTGCTCCAGCATGTAAATCACCGGAATAGTCATGCTGATAATGGCATCGTCAGCACTAAACATCTTCGTCGCCATTTCAAAACTGTGCAGAAGGGTGCATAGGTCCCTGATCTGAGACCACTCCTCCAGCGTGATTTGCCCCACCTCTGGATCTCGTTGGCCCAGGCTATACGTCAGAACGTATTGCACCAGGGCTTGTCGGTGCTGCCACAGTCGCTGCAACATGTGCAGAGTTGAATTCCACTGGGTAGGCACATCGCATTTTAGCCGGTGAAGTGGCAGGCCCAACGACTTCTGTAGAGATGTAAGTCGCTGAGCTGCGGGATGCAAACGGCGGAAGTGAGCACACAGCGACCGTGCCCTCTGCAGAAGGCCATCTAGTCTGGGATAGTGGGCTAAAAATTGCTGGACAACCAGGTTCAACACGTGAGCCATACAAGGCACGTGTGTGACATTGCCCCGGCGAAGGGCCCCACCCAGGTTTGCAGCATTGTCGCACACGGCCTTCCCTGGTTTCAGGTCCACTGGAGACAACCATTCATGAAATTGGTTCTCCAGAGCTGACCACAACTCCTCAGCTGTGTGACTCACATTTCCCAGACATTTCAAAGTAAAAACCGCCTGATGACATTGAGCCCTACTGCCAGCATAGTAAGGAGGTGTGCAGGATCCCTTCTGCGCAGTTAGAAAGCTTGTGGCATGACCAGACAGGCTTTGGGTGCAGGTGGAAGACCGAGAGGAGGTTGAGGAGGCAGAAGCAGTGGAGAAACTTTGACATAAAGAGGATTGACGCACAACTCGTGGGGACGGCAAGACTTGGACAGCAGCCCCTTGTCCTGCTGTCACCATAGTTACCCAGTGCCCAGTCAGCGACATGTAACGCCCCTGTCCATGCCTACTCGTCCAAATGTCTGTGTTGTGTGTGACATGCTGGTGGAGCGCAGGCACACCTTTCTTTGAGAAGTAGTGCCGACTGGGCATCTGGTACTGGGGCACTGCGACGGACATAAGGTCTCGAAAATTCTCTGTGTCCACCAGGCGGAAAGGCAGCATTTCTGTAGCCAAGAGCTTGCAGATGGTGAAATTCAACCTCTTAGCTTTCTCATGGCTAGGAGGAAATGGTCTTTTACTTGTCCACATCTGAGGGACCGAGGGCTGGCTATTGTGCTTAGACGGGGTTGATAAGGGTGTCCCCGGCAAACTGCCGGTCTGTGAGGAAGATGCAGGCGGACATGTTAGGTTGCCTTGATCCAAAGGTGGTGCTATCGATGTCGGACAGCGCTCAACACCAGCTGGTGTTACCACCTCCAAAGAAAATGATGACCTGCCAATCACGCTGGTGTTGCGGGTAAAGAGGTGGCAGATCTGCGCCCCAAAACAGGTGTGACTGCTCTCCCCCCAGTCACAGAGGATGAAGAGGCCGCGGATGCACAAGATATGGCAGACGGTGGTTGGCCCGGCCGGCTAGGCCGCATTGTAGCACACTGAGCTTCCCACTGCAACTTATGCTTCATGTCCATGTGCCGGTTCATGCATGAAGTACTCAAACTATGTATTTTTTGGCCTCTACTTAGCTTTTGCTGACAAATGTTACAGATAACACGAGTTGGGTCATCTTTATCGATCTGAAATAATGCCCAGGCTATGCAAGGCTTAGCACCCATGCGACCTGAAGAGCCACCACGACTTGTGGTGTGAGGCAGAGTTGTGTTTGAGGATGCAGTTGTTGACATGCTTCCAGTACTACGTCTCTGTCCAGGAAGGCGCAACCTGACCTCGTCGTCACTAGCATCTTCCTCCACCTCCTCTGCTGACCTCATCTCTTGGCTGACTGTGGGTTGACAGTAAGTGGGATCTCCAACCTCATCATCATCACCCTGTGCGTTATCACACCCGTCGTCCTCAGAGCCAACCTGTTCCTGCCCTGACAAAAAACTAAAGTTGTCGCTCCAATCAGGTATTTGAGTCTCATCATCGTCTTCCTCATTGTCTCCACCAACCGGAGTTACAGTTTGGGAATGAGGGTCTACATTATGGTCAGAACCTTCTGCGTCTGGTCCTGGATCCGACTCATAAAGATTCTGGGCATCAGTGCAGATCATTTCCTCGTCTGGATTCACAGAAGCGCTGGAGTCGACCTCTGATTCCCAGGCTATAGTATTAGTAAACAGCTCTGCAGACTCAACCATCTGTTCTACCTCATACTCAGACGGGCAGCTGGAGATTTGGGAGCTGTGAGGAAGCAAGTGCGATTGGGGTGACACCTTTGAGGACTGGAGTATTTGTGATGTTGAAGTTGATGTGGAGGAGAGCCCACTTAAAGGAGCACTTGATATCCGTTGAAGCACCTGCTGTTTTTGTGCCTCATCTGGAATTTGTAGCGATTGGCGTGGCCGTAAGAAAGGGATCTTATCACATTGTCCGCTAAAAGAAGTAGACATTTTAGTTTGGCTGGAAGATGGTCTTTCTTCTGCAGATGTTACTGTTGCTTTAACACCTACCCCACGGACACAACCTTTTTTCCCCTTCCCAACACGCCTATTCCCCTTTCCACCAGCAGCAGGCCTTTTTCCACTCATTTTGGTGGTTAACTAATTCACAACTCTGGAGTTGTTTGCACAAAAAAACAATGGATGGGAAACGAGCAGAGCTAAGTGGCCAAACTGTGGTATTAGGCCAAAACTATTGGCTGGGTTAGATGGAGAAAAAAATTATATTCGATTTGCAACCTGATGGAGGTCAGTATAGATGGACTAATAGAACAAGTCCCACACACAGCTAGAAGCCCAAATATATTTTCAGAGGTAGATGCAGAAAAATATATATTCAGTTTGCAACCTGATGGAGGTCAGTATAGATGGACTAATAGAGAAAGTCCCACACACTGCTAGAAGGCCAAATATTTTTTCAGAGCTAGATGCAGACAAAAAATTATTTTGAATTTGCAACCTGATGGAGGTCAGTATAGGTGGACTAATAGAACAAGTCCCACACACTGCTAGAAGGCCAAATATTTTTTTCAGAGCTAGATGCAGAAAAAAATTATATTCAGTTTGCAACCTGATGGAGGTCAGTATAGATGGACTAATAGAACATGTCCCACACACAGCTAGAAGCCCAAATATTTTTTCAGAGGTAGATGCAGAAAAAAAATTATTTTTAATTTGCAACCTGATGGAGGTCAGTATAGATGGACTAATAGAGAAAGTCCCACACACTGCTAGAAGGCCAAATATTTTTTCAGAGCTAGATGCAGAAAAAAATTATATTCAGTTTGCAACCTGATGGAGGTCAGTATAGATGGACTAATAGAACAAGTCCCACACACAGCTAGAAGCCCAAATATTTTTTCAGAGGTAGATGCAGATAAAAATTATTTTTAATTTGCAACGTGATGGAGGTCAGTATAGATGGACTAATAGAGAAAGTCTCACACACTGCTAGAAGGCCAAATATTTTTTCAGAGCTAGATGCAGATAAAAATTATTTTTAATTTGCAACCTGATGGAGGTCAGTATAGATGGACTAATAGAGAAAGTCCCACACACTGCTAGAAGGCCAAATATTTTTTCACAGCTAGATGCAGAAAAAAATTATATTCAGTTTGCAACCTGATGGAGGTCTGTATAGATGGATTAATAGAACAAGTCCCACACACAGCTAGAAGCCCAATATTTTTTCAGAGGTAGATGCAGAAAAAAAATATATTCAGTTTGCAACCTGATGGAGGTCTGTATAGATGGATTAATAGAACAAGTCCCACACACAGCTAGAAGCCCAATATTTTTTCAGAGGTAGATGCAGAAAAAAAATATATTCAGTTTGCAACCTAATTGAGGTCAGTATAGATGGACTAATAGAGAAAGTCCCACACACTGCTAGAAGGCCAAATATTTTTTCAGAGGTAGATGCAGATAAAAATTATTTTTAATTTGCAACCTGATGGAGGTCAGTATAGATGGACTAATAGAGAAAGTCCCACACACTGCTAGAAGGCCAAATATTTTTTCAGAGCTAGATGCAGATAAAAAATATTTTTAATTTGCAACCTGATGGAGGTCAGTATAGATGGACTAATAGAGAAAGTCCCACACACTGCTAGAAGGCCAACTATTTTTTCAGAGCTAGATGCAGAAAAAAATTATATTCAGTTTGCAACCTGATGGAGGTCAGTATACATGGACTAATAGAACAAGTCCCACACACAGCTAGAAGCCCAAATATTTTTTCAGAGGTAGATGCAGATAAAAATTATTTTTAATTTGCAACGTGATGGAGGTCAGTATAGATGGACTAATAGAGAAAGTCCCACACACTGCTAGAAGGCCAAATATTTTTTCACAGCTAGATGCAGAAAAAAATTATATTCAGTTTGCAACCTGATGGAGGTCTGTATAGATGGATTAATAGAACAAGTCCCACACACAGCTAGAAGCCCAATATTTTTTCAGAGGTAGATGCAGAAAAAAAATATATTCAGTTTGCAACCTGATGGAGGTCTGTATAGATGGATTAATAGAACAAGTCCCACACACAGCTAGAAGCCCAATATTTTTTCAGAGGTAGATGCAGAAAAAAAATATATTCAGTTTGCAATCTAATTGAGGTCAGTATAGATGGACTAATAGAGAAAGTCCCACACACTGCTAGAAGGCCAAATATTTTTTCAGAGGTAGATGCAGATAAAAATTATTTTTAATTTGCAACCTGATGGAGGGCAGTATAGATGGACTAATAGAGAAAGTCCCACACACTTCTAGAAGGCCAAATATTTTTTCAGAGCTAGATGCAGATAAAAAATATTTTTAATTTGCAAACTGATGGAGGTCAGTATAGATGGACTAATAGAGAAAGTCCCACACACTGCTAGAAGGCCAACTATTTTTTCAGAGCTAGATGCAGAAAAAAATTATATTCACTTTGCAACCTGATGGAGGTCTGTATAGATGGATTAATAGAACAAGTCCCACACACAGTTAGAAGCCCAATATTTTTTCAGAGGTAGATGCAGAAAAAAAATATATTCAGTTTGCAACCTGTTGGAGGTCTGTATAGATGGATTAATAGAACAAGTCCCACACACAGCTAGAAGCCCAATATTTTTTCAGAGGTAGATGCAGAAAAAAATATATTCAGTTTGCAACCTGATGGAGGTCAGTATAGATGGACTAATAGAGAAAGTCCCACACACTGCTAGAAGGCCAAATATTTTTTCAGAGCTAGATGCAGAAAAAAATTATATTCAGTTTGCAACCTGATGGAGGTCAGTATAGATGGACTAATAGAACAAGTCCCACACACAGCTAGAAGCCCAATATTTTTTCAGAGGTAGATGCAGAAAAAAAATATATTCAGTTTGCAACCTGATGGAGGTCTGTATAGATGGATTAATAGAACAAGTCCCACACACAGCTAGAAGCCCAATATTTTTTCAGAGGTAGATGCAGGAAAAAAATATATTCAGTTTGCAACCTGATGGAGGTCTGTATAGATGGATTAATAGAACAAGTCCCACACACAGCTAGAAGCCCAATATTTTTTCAGAGGTAGATGCAGAAAAAAAATATATTCAGTTTGCAACCTAATTGAGGTCAGTATAGATGGACTAATAGAGAAAGTCCCACACACTGCTAGAAGGCCAAATATTTTTTCAGAGGTAGATGCAGATAAAAATTATTTTTAATTTGCAACCTGATGGAGGTCAGTATAGATGGACTAATAGAGAAAGTCCCACACACTGCTAGAAGGCCAAATATTTTTTCAGAGCTAGATGCAGATAAAAAATATTTTTAATTTGCAACCTGATGGAGGTCAGTATAGATGGACTAATAGAGAAAGTCCCACACACTGCTAGAAGGCCAACTATTTTTTCAGAGCTAGATGCAGAAAAAAATTATATTCAGTTTGCAACCTGATGGAGGTCAGTATAGATGGACTAATAGAACAAGTCCCACACACAGCTAGAAGCCCAAATATTTTTTCAGAGGTAGATGCAGATAAAAATTATTTTTAATTTGCAACGTGATGGAGGTCAGTATAGATGGACTAATAGAGAAAGTCCCACACACTGCTAGAAGGCCAAATATTTTTTCACAGCTAGATGCAGAAAAAAATTATATTCAGTTTGCAACCTGATGGAGGTCTGTATAGATGGATTAATAGAACAAGTCCCACACACAGCTAGAAGCCCAATATTTTTTCAGAGGTAGATGCAGAAAAAAAATATATTCAGTTTGCAACCTGATGGAGGTCTGTATAGATGGATTAATAGAACAAGTCCCACACACAGCTAGAAGCCCAATATTTTTTCAGAGGTAGATGCAGAAAAAAAATATATTCAGTTTGCAATCTAATTGAGGTCAGTATAGATGGACTAATAGAGAAAGTCCCACACACTGCTAGAAGGCCAAATATTTTTTCAGAGGTAGATGCAGATAAAAATTATTTTTAATTTGCAACCTGATGGAGGGCAGTATAGATGGACTAATAGAGAAAGTCCCACACACTGCTAGAAGGCCAAATATTTTTTCAGAGCTAGATGCAGATAAAAAATATTTTTAATTTGCAAACTGATGGAGGTCAGTATAGATGGACTAATAGAGAAAGTCCCACACACTGCTAGAAGGCCAACTATTTTTTCAGAGCTAGATGCAGAAAAAAATTATATTCACTTTGCAACCTGATGGAGGTCTGTATAGATGGATTAATAGAACAAGTCCCACACACAGTTAGAAGCCCAATATTTTTTCAGAGGTAGATGCAGAAAAAAAATATATTCAGTTTGCAACCTGTTGGAGGTCTGTATAGATGGATTAATAGAACAAGTCCCACACACAGCTAGAAGCCCAATATTTTTTCAGAGGTAGATGCAGAAAAAAATATATTCAGTTTGCAACCTGATGGAGGTCAGTATAGATGGACTAATAGAGAAAGTCCCACACACTGCTAGAAGGCCAAATATTTTTTCAGAGCTAGATGCAGAAAAAAATTATATTCAGTTTGCAACCTGATGGAGGTCAGTATAGATGGACTAATAGAACAAGTCCCACACACAGCTAGAAGCCCAAATATTTTTTCAGAGGCAGATGCAGATAAAAATTATTTTTAATTTGCAACCTGATGGAGGTCAGTATAGATGGACTAATAGAGAAAGTCCCACACACTGCTAGAAGGCCAAATATTTTTTCAGAGCTAGATGCAGATAAAAATTATTTTTAATTTGCAACCTGATGGAGGTCAGTATAGATGGACTAATAGAGAAAGTCCCACACACTGCTAGAAGACCAACCATTTTTTCAGAGCTAGATGCAGAAAAAAATTATATTCAGTTTGCAACCTGATGGAGGTCTGTATAGATGGATTAATAGAACAAGTCCCACACACAGCTAGAAGCCCAAATATTTTTTCAGAGGTAGATGCAGAAAAAAAACATATTCAGTTTGCAACCTGATGGAGGTCTGTATAGATGGATTAATAGAACAAGTCCCACACACAGCTAGAAGCCCAATATTTTTTCAGAGGTAGATGCAGAAAAAAAATATATTCAGTTTGCAACCTGATGGAGGTCAGTATAGATGGACTAATAGAGAAAGTCCCACACACTGCTAGAAGGCCAAATATTTTTTCAGAGCTAGATGCAGAAAAAAATTATATTCAGTTTGCAACCTGATGGAGGTCAGTATAGATGGACTAATAGAACAAGTCCCACACACAGCTAGAAGCCCAAATATTTTTTCAGAGGTAGATGCAGATAAAAATTATTTTTAATTTGCAACGTGATGGAGGTCAGTATAGATGGACTAATAGAGAAAGTCCCACACACTGCTAGAAGGCCAAATATTTTTTCACAGCTAGATGCAGAAAAAAATTATATTCAGTTTGCAACCTGATGGAGGTCTGTATAGATGGATTAATAGAACAAGTCCCACACACAGCTAGAAGCCCAATATTTTTTCAGAGGTAGATGCAGAAAAAAAATATATTCAGTTTGCAACCTGATGGAGGTCTGTATAGATGGATTAATAGAACAAGTCCCACACACAGCTAGAAGCCCAATATTTTTTCAGAGGTAGATGCAGAAAAAAAATATATTCAGTTTGCAATCTAATTGAGGTCAGTATAGATGGACTAATAGAGAAAGTCCCACACACTGCTAGAAGGCCAAATATTTTTTCAGAGATAGATGCAGATAAAAATTATTTTTAATTTGCAACCTGATGGAGGGCAGTATAGATGGACTAATAGAGAAAGTCCCACACACTGCTAGAAGGCCAAATATTTTTTCAGAGCTAGATGCAGATAAAAAATATTTTTAATTTGCAACCTGATGGAGGTCAGTATAGATGGACTAATAGAGAAAGTCCCACACACTGCTAGAAGGCCAACTATTTTTTCAGAGCTAGATGCAGAAAAAAATTATATTCACTTTGCAACCTGATGGAGGTCTGTATAGATGGATTAATAGAACAAGTCCCACACACAGTTAGAAGCCCAATATTTTTTCAGAGGTAGATGCAGAAAAAAAATATATTCAGTTTGCAACCTGTTGGAGGTCTGTATAGATGGATTAATAGAACAAGTCCCACACACAGCTAGAAGCCCAATATTTTTTCAGAGGTAGATGCAGAAAAAAATATATTCAGTTTGCAACCTAATGGAGGTCAGTATAGATGGACTAATAGAGAAAGTCCCACACACTGCTAGAAGGCCAAATATTTTTTCAGAGCTAGATGCAGAAAAAAATTATATTCAGTTTGCAACCTGATGGAGGTCAGTATAGATGGACTAATAGAACAAGTCCCACACACAGCTAGAAGCCCAAATATTTTTTCAGAGGCAGATGCAGATAAAAATTATTTTTAATTTGCAACCTGATGGAGGTCAGTATAGATGGACTAATAGAGAAAGTCCCACACACTGCTAGAAGGCCAAATATTTTTTCAGAGCTAGATGCAGATAAAAATTATTTTTAATTTGCAACCTGATGGAGGTCAGTATAGATGGACTAATAGAGAAAGTCCCACACACTGCTAGAAGACCAACCATTTTTTCAGAGCTAGATGCAGAAAAAAATTATATTCAGTTTGCAACCTGATGGAGGTCTGTATAGATGGATTAATAGAACAAGTCCCACACACAGCTAGAAGCCCAAATATTTTTTCAGAGGTAGATGCAGAAAAAAAACATATTCAGTTTGCAACCTGATGGAGGTCTGTATAGATGGATTAATAGAACAAGTCCCACACACAGCTAGAAGCCCAATATTTTTTCAGAGGTAGATGCAGAAAAAAAATATATTCAGTTTGCAACCTGATGGAGGTCAGTATAGATGGACTAATAGAGAAAGTCCCACACACTGCTAGAAGGCCAAATATTTTTTCAGAGCTAGATGCAGAAAAAAATTATATTCAGTTTGCAACCTGATGGAGGTCAGTATAGATGGACTAATAGAACAAGTCCCACACACAGCTAGAAGCCCAAATATTTTTTCAGAGGTAGATGCAGATAAAAATTATTTTTAATTTGCAACCTGATGGAGGTCAGTATAGATGGACTAATAGAGAAAGTCCCACACACTGCTAGAAGGCCAAATATTTTTTCAGATCTAGATGCAGATAAAAATTATTTTTAATTTGCAACCTGATGGAGGTCAGTATAGATGGACTAATAGAGAAAGTCCCACACACTGCTAGAAGGCCAAATATTTTTTCAGAGCTAGATGCAGAAAAAAATTATATTCAGTTTGCAACCTGATGGAGGTCAGTATAGATGGACTAATAGAACAAGTCCCACACACTGCTAGAAGCCCAAATATTTTTTCAGAGCTAGATGCAGAAAACAATTATATTCAATTTGCAACCTGATGGAGGTCAGTATAGATGGACTAATAGAATGATGCTATGCCCAAAATATTTTACTTCACTAGGTGCAGTAAAAAAATTGGTATTCTATACACAGGTGGTATATCTTGCAACACAGATAAGCTACTCCACTGACTAACACACTCTGCAATAGGCCAAAAAGGATTAGCTTTGCTAGATTCAGCCAAATGCTGTGAAAAAAACTTGCACAGCACTGGCACAGACCTGCCTGGCAAAAACTGATAGGAACTGATGTAACCTAGTCCTGAAAAGGACTGCAATTACAATTAGTCTTTACTCCCACAATCTATCTATTTAAGAGCACAGACCTGCCTGATAAAAGTCGTAGGAAATGCTGTAACCTAGTCCTTAATAGGACTGCTATCACAACTATTCCCTACTCCCAAGCTATCTGTAGATTTGTGCGAAAATTGGCTTGAAATTAACAAGGTATAGCGCACACAGCAACAGCGGTGCCATCTAACACGCAGCTGCAGCAGTGAGAAAATGGTGGCGACGGGGAAAATGGCTTGGTCTTATAGGGCAAGGACATGTGACATACACTGCCAATGACACATGCCCTTGCTTGTGTGAAAAACAGCAGTTCGCTCCGTGTGTGCGCTGCTGATAGGCTGACAGACTGCACCTCCCCACTGCAAATGCGGGAAAGAGAAAAAAAAATGGAGATCTTCATTATTCCTGCAGAGATCCATCCCCTGCCCCTCCCCCCACCCCGCTGTAACTCAAACTGCGTATTAACATTAATTTTCATCATTACTGAGAAAAAATCCAGTTATGATTTTGGTGCACGAACAGTTATCGAACATAACCTCGAACAGCCGAATTTTTCTCAAATCGTTCGTGTTCGCTTCGGAGGTGACTCCGCTCAGGCTCGGGGCTTCATAAACCAGTGCACCCTGCACTTTGAACTCCTGTCTCACCAGTTTAACTCCGACCGGGCCAAAGTAGCCTTCATCATGTCCCATCTCACGGGGGAGGCACTGGCTTGGCTAAATACTCTATGGGAGAGAGGAGACCCCCTGGTGTCTGACTTGCCTGCCTTTCTCACGGCTTTCCGGAAAGTGTTCGACGAACCCGGACGGAAAACCTCATCCGCATCGTCTCTGCTACGCCTCCGTCAGGGAAGTCTCACCGTGGGCCAATATGCCATACGGTTCCGTACCCTTGCCTCGGAGCATGCCTGGGATAACGACGCTCTGGTATCTGTCTTCTGGGAGGGTCTGTCCGGCCGTATTAAAGATGAACTCGCCGGTCGGGACATTCCTACCACTCTCGATGACTTAATAACTCTTGCCACCCGGATTGACCTACGGTTCCAGGAGCGTGCCAAAGAGGTCACCCGTGAGAGGAGGTTTCCACGTCTAGCTCATACCTTCCAGAAACCCGTCACTCCCTCCGTTTCTCCCCAGGTACACTCTCCTGAGCCTATGCAGATTGACCAGTCCATGATGGTCAAAACCCGTCAGGACTTACGCCGTGCCGAGGGGAGCTGCTTCTACTGTGGCAGCAAGAAGCACCGGATCCGTACCTGCTCAGAGAGGTCGGGAAACGCCTGTGTCTAGGTTCGCTCAGAGAGGTCGACCTAGACAAGAATAAATCCTCTCCATCTCTGCTGCTGTCAGTCTCAATTATCTGCGGGGAGAACCGTTATTTCGAACTAGCCCAACTTGACTCTGGAGCAGCCGGGAATCTTATTTCACAGTCCCTGGTAGAAAAACACCGCATTCCCACCAAACCTCTGGCTGTACCCTTATCTGTCGCTGCCGTGGAGTGGGGCCTCTTACCACGTCCCATCCAACTCATCACCGAATCCATTACTCTGCAGGTGGGAATGCTGCATTCTGAGAGCATCTCTTTTCATGTTCTGCCTGGACTCTCTCACGCCCTCTTACTAGGCCTACCTTGGCTCCAGAAACATGCACCCGTGCTTGACTGGAAGACCGGAGAAGTCCTTCGCTGGGGACAGGACTGCCATAAGACTTGTTTGGTTCCCGTTCATCCCGTCCGTCCTTCTCCTACCCCAACTAATCTACCTGGACTTCCGATTCCTTATTGGTCATTTGCTGATGTCTTTAATAAAAAGGAGGCAGAGACATTACCCCCTCATAGACCATACGACTGTCCTATCGACCTGCTACCCGTTACTACGCCTCCCCGTGGGCTTATTTACCCATTGTCCGCTGCTGAGACCCGGTCGATGTCCGAATATATTGAGGAGAATCTGGCCCGGGGATTCATCCGGAAATCTACCTCCCCGGCGGGAGCAGGCTTCTTTTTCGTTAAAAAGAAGGATGGCTCTCTCCGTCCCTGTATAGACTATAGAGGCCTTAACCAGATCACGGTGAAGAATAAGTACCCCCTTCCGCTCATTCCGGAATTATTTGATCATCTGAGGGGGGCTAGAATCTTCACCAAACTGGACCTCCGTGGGGCGTACAACCTGGTCCGTATCCGTCAGGGGGATGAATGGAAGACTGCATTCAACACCCGGGACGGCCACTATGAATATCTGGTAATGCCCTTTGGTCTCTGTAACGCTCCTGCCGTCTTTCAAGAGTTGGTCAATGACATCTTCCGGGACCTTCTCTACTCCTGCGTAAGTGGTATACCTGGACGACATCTTGGTCTTCTCTCCGGATCTCCAGACTCACCGGAGGGATGTTCGTCAGGTCCTGCTCAGGCTCAGGCAGAATCACCTCTTCGCTAAATATGAGAAGTGCCTCTTTGAGCAGACCTCGCTTCCGTTTTTGGGCTACATTATTTCTCAGACCGGCCTCCGAATGGATTCAGAGAAACTGTCTGCCATCGAGAAATGGCCTCGACCGGAGGGGTTGAAGGCTATTCAGCGGTTCCTGGGCTTCGCCAACTACTACCGCCTCTTCATACCGCACTTCTCTTCCCGGACTGCCCCAATTTCCGCGCTCACCCGTAAGGGCACTAATCCCAGAGAGTGGCCGCCCGAAGCAGAGGAGGCCTTTCTTTCTTTAAAACAGGCCTTCTCTTCCGCCCCGATGCTGCATCGCCCGGACGGCAACAAGCAGTTCTTCCTGGAAGTTGACGCCTCCTCCTCTGGAGCCGGTGCGGTACTTACCCAAAAATCGTCTTCCGGGAGCATGGTAACTTGTGGCTTCTTCTCCAAACTCTTCTCCTCTTCTGAGCGCAACTATTCCATAGGAGACCGAGAGTTATTGGCCATCAAGCTGGCATTGGAGGAGTGGCGTTACGTACTCGAGGGGGCTCTTCACCCGGTAATAATTTACACTGACCACAAGAACTTGGCTTAACTCCAGCATGCCCAGAGACTTAACCCGCGCCAAGCCCGGTGGTCCTTGTTTTTTGCTCACTTTGATTTTGTTCTTCATTTTCGCCCGGCTGACAAAAACATCAAAGCGGACGCCTTGTCCCGATCCTTTCTGGTGTCTGACCTCGAGGAAGAACCTGAACATATCATTGATCCCGCCAGAGTAATGCAGGTGGCTCCCGTGAGTCTAAATCGTCTCCCTCCCGGTAAGACGTTCGTATCGGTACCTGATCGGGAGAAGATCCTACACTGGGGTCATTCGTCTAAACTAGCTGGCCACGCCGGTCAGAAAAAGACTCTCCAGCTTATTACCCGGCACTACTAGTGGCCTACCCTGCACAAGGACGTAATAGACTTTGTTTCTGCCTGTGTGTCCTGCGCCCGCAACAAAGTTCCGAGACACCTGCCAGCCGGTCGCCTCCTTCCGCTTCCTGTACCTGCTGCCCCCTGGCAGCATATAGCTATGGATTTCATAACTGATCTCCCCGTCTCTGACGGTTGTACGGTCATTTGGGTGGTCGCTGACCGCTTTTCCAAGATGGCTCACTTTATTCCCCTGCCAGGCCTCCCGTCTGCACCCGAGCTGGCTAAAAACTTTATCCGCCACATCTTCCGTCTTCATGGCCTGCCCCTCCACATCGTGTCGAATCGTGGGGTACAGTTCACCTCACGTTTCTGGAGAGCCACTTGTAAATTGCTAGACGTCACCCTGGACTTCTCCTCCGCTTACCATCCACAGTCTAATGGTCAAGTGGAGCGGATCAATCAGATCCTGACCAGTTACCTCCGGCACTTCGTTAATGCCCACCATTCTGACTGGGTGGATCTCCTGCCATGGGCTGAATTCTCTTACAACAATCACGAGAGCGAATCTTCCTCCAAATCCCCGTTTTTTGTAGTCTTCGGTCAGCATCCTCGGATCCCATTTCCCGTCTCCACCTCGGTGGATAATCCGGCTGCGGAATCTCTTGTTAACAAATTTTCCTCCATGTGGGAGAGTACCCGGTCCGCACTCCTTCAGTCGTCCGAGCGTATGAAAAGACATGCTGACAAAAAATGTCTGGATCCTCCTCAATTCCGTCCAGGGGATAAGGTCTGGCTCTCGTCCAAGTATGTCCGGCTCAAGATTCCTTCCTATAAGTTAGGGCCTCGGTTCATCGGTCCTCTGGAGATCATCAGTCAGATCAAACCGGTGGCCTATAAATTGAAACTCCCGGCTAACTTGTGGATCCCTAACTCCTTCCATGTATCTCTCCTCAAACCCGTTGTACTTAATTCTTTTTCCAAGTCTACATGTACGCCTCCTGCTCCGGTTTCCGCTGAAAACGAGTTTGAGGTAGAGAACATTCTGACCACAAAAAGGGTAAGAGGAAAGACCTTTTTTCTAGTAGATTGGAAGGGGTTTGGTCCTGAGGAGAGAACGTGAGAGCCCCGGGAGAACATCCATGCCCCTCTCATCCCTGCTAAATTTCTGTCTGGCCTAAAAAAGGGGGGCCTAAAGGGGGGATACTGTAGCGTCGGCATCCCTGCCCCCTGCTAGGCAGGGACGCTGTTCCCCTCACCTCTCCGCTCCGTGCCCGGCGCCCTCCTCCCGCTCTGCTGGCAGCGCATGCTCCTTCCCGGCCACGGTGCTTAGGGCGCGCGCTCCCCCCCTCTTAAAGGGGCCATGCGCGCCGTCCTAAGGAGTCCCCGGCCAATGGCCGGAGGACTTCACCATATATAAGGCACCTCCTCCAAAATGGAGGTGCCCGAGCAATGTTGTTGCACTGTTCACTACTCTGCTTCAGCCCTCAGGTCCCGTTTCCAGTTACCTGCCAGTTACCTGCCAGTTTCCTGCCAGTTTGCTGTCTGATTCCTGCCTGTTATCCGCTTACCTGCTTGCTAGCCTGAGGTCCGACGGTCTGCCTTCCGACAC
Organism: Phyllobates terribilis; assembly: GCF_046119375.1. Lineage (NCBI taxonomy): Eukaryota > Metazoa > Chordata > Amphibia > Anura > Dendrobatidae > Phyllobates > Phyllobates terribilis. Next base: position 13,702,614 of record NW_027362769.1, on the reverse strand, counting down.
CTGTCAGTCTGTCTATGGACCAGCTTGCCCGCTCACCTGGGAGCGCTCACCTGCTACCTGTCTGCTAGCCTACCTGGAGGCTCCGCCGTCACGTGCTGTGACCACCTGCCAGTCCAGAGACTCTTGCCCGCTCACCTGGGAGCACTCATCTGCTACCTGTCTGCTAGCCTACCTGGAGGCTCCGCCGTCACGTGCTGTGACCACCTGCCAGTCCAGAGACTCTTGCCCGCTCACCTGGGAGCGCTCATCTGCTACCTGCCTGTTATCCTACCTGGAGGCTCTGCCGTCACGTGCTGTGACCACCTGCCAGTCCAGAGACTCTTGCCCGCTCACCTGGGAGCGCTCATCTGCTGCCTGCCTGTTAGCCTACCTGGAGGCTCAGCCGTCACATGCTGTGACCACCTGCTTATCCAGAGACTCTCGCCTGCTCACCTGGGAGCACACATCTGCCATCTGCCTGCTAGCCTACCTGGAGGCTCAGCCGTCACAGGTCGTACCTACCCTTTACCCAGAGACTGTCCCGGTCACTTGCCGTGACCTCCCGCCCATTTACCCAGAGACTGTCCCGGTCACTTGCTGTGACCTCCTGCCCGTTCACCCAGAGACTGCCCCGGTCACTTGCTGTGACCTCCTGCCCGTTTACCCAGAGACTGTCCCGGTCACTTGCCGTGACCTCCTGCCCGTTCACCCAGAGACTGTCCCGGTCACTTGCTGTGACCTCCTGCCCGTTTACCCAGAGACTGTCCCGGTCACTTGCCGTGACAGGGGGGGGGTACTGTAGCGTCGGCGTCCCTGCCCCCTGCTAGGCAGGTACGCTGTTCCCCTCACCTCTCCGCTCCGTGCCCGGCGCCCTCCTCCCGCTCTGCTGGCAGCGCGCGCTCCTTCCCTGCCACGGTGCTTAGGGCACGCGTGCTCCCCCCCTCTTAAAGGGGCTGCGCGCGCCGTCCTAAGGAGTCCCCGGCCAATGGCCGGAGGACTTCACCATATATAAGGCACCTCCTCCAAAATGGAGGTGCCCTAGCAATGTTGTTGCACTGTTCACTACTCTGCTTCAGCCCTCAGGTCCCGTTTCCAGTTACCTGCCAGTTACCTGCCAGTTTCCTGCCAGTTTGCTGTCTGATTCCTGCCTGTTATCCGCTTACCTGCTTGATAGCCTGAGGTCCGACGGTCTGCCTTCCGACACCTGTCAGTCTGTCTATGGACCAGCTTGCCCGCTCACCTGGGAGCGCTCACCTGCTACCTGTCTGCTAGCCTACCTGGAGGCTCCGCCGTCACGTGCTGTGACCACCTGCCAGTCCAGAGACTCTTGCCCGCTCACCTGGGAGCGCTCATCTGCTGTCTGCCTGTTAGCCTACCTGGAGGCTCCGCCGTCACATGCTGTGACCACCTGCTTATCCAGAGACTCTCGCCTGCTCACCAGGGAGCACACATCTGCCATCTGCCTGCTAGCCTACCTGGAGGCTCAGCCATCACAGGTCGTACCTACCCTTTACCCAGAGACTGTCCCGGTCACTTGCCGTGACCTCCCGCCCGTTTACCCAGAGACTGTCCCGGTCACTTGCTGTGACCTCCTGCCCGTTTACCCAGAGACTGTCCCGGTCACTTGCCGTGACCTCCTGCCCGTTTACCCAGAGACTGTCCCGGTCACCTGCTGTGACTACCTGCCTGTCTTCCCTGGTCGCCACCCGATCCTTACAAGGACCGCCCCCTTGTATAAGTTGCTCAGAGGTTCCGCCTCCCAGACCCGTTACAATAAGGAAGGTTCCTGCCTGAAAAATTTATCGGATTAAGAGATCAGCTGATAAAATAACATTGCAAAGCAGCAAAAAGGTATTGAAAGCTCCTGGTTCTCCTTGTGTCTCATGAATCTCAATGTGTAGGATTCTCCAAATGCTTGCAGTTAGTTGTGCCTAAACCTACTAAATGGCCACCCATAACCAGTGCTCACAAGCAGAAATACAGTGAGCACAGACATACATGAAGACAAATTTTAAAATAGTTGTGTTTACCCTTGATGGTCCAGATGAATCTAGTAGTGGATGGTTGGAGGATAGCCACCATGTACCAACAAGGCTGCAACGTCAGCAAAAAGGTGGCAGTCAAGTTGTGGGCTAAAATCATGGAGAATGATGATAGGCCACTTTAGGGTCCCTGAAGGTGTGAAAATGACCTCATCAAAGTATATAGCATTTCTAACTGACCACTTTCATCCATGGTACAAAAAGAAGAACTGTGCCATCTGTAGGAAAATCATCTTCATGCATAACAATGCACCATCTTATGCGGCAAAAAAGAGAGAAACTCATGGTGAGGCCACCATCCTCCCCTGACCTCAACCTTATTGAGACCCATTTGTGTAGCCTTAAACAAAATATCTATGAGGGTAGGGTGGGAGGCAGTTTACATCAAAACAGCAGTCCTGGGAGGCTATTCTGACATCCTGCAAAGAAATTAAAAAATAAACTATCCAAACACTCACAAGTTGAATTGATGCTAGAATTATGAAGGTGATATCAAAGAAGAGGTCCTATGTTAACATGTAACTTGACCTGTTAAGATTTTTTTGATTGAAAAAGCTTTTAATTCCAGTAAATATGACTTCTTCATGCTGTAAATTTATCAAATGACCATTTTCAGTTCTTTACAACCTATAAAATGTTTGGAATTTTTTTTGTGTATGATAATTTGGAATAGTGCATTTTAAGTTTTTTTAGTTTTAAAAAAAAATAATGTTATCATTGGGAGGTTTGTCCAATAAATTTGATTAACACTCAAACGGTTGATAATTTGCACATTGTACAGACACATTTACATAGACCATCTAGGAAAATTAGAAAAATAGCATTTGCACAATAATTTGGAACATGATGTACTAACATAAAATAGCAAATATTTCTGAAGTGTAAAGGTAATTGTACATAGTTTTCTAAACATTTAAAAAATATAAATATGAACATTGATATGTGCATTTCTATTCAGGCTTCTTGAGTCAATACTTTGTTGCACCACTTTTCACTGCAATTACTGCTGAAAGTCTTTTGGGATATGTCTCTACCAGCTTAACATATCTGGAGGCTGAAATTCCATAACTTTATCCCTGACCTATATTGCGTGTTCCTTTGTTTTCATGATATTGTTTGATTCTTAATGTTCTCAAACAAACCTCTGAGGCCTTCACAGAACAGCTGTAGTTATGCTGAGAATAAATCACACACAGGTGAACTCGGTTTACTAATTATTAGTGTTGAGCCACCCCCGTAGTGTTCGAGTTCGGTTCGGTTCGTCGAACACCCGTGTGTTCGCCGAACTGTTCGTCGAACTGTTCGTCGAACACCTTCGAACACCGTTAAAACCAATGGCAGGCAAACAAAAACACATAGAAACACATAGAAAACACCTTCAAAGGTGTCCAAAAGCTGACAAAATGCTCAGAAGACACAACTAACACATGGAAAAGTGACAAGTACATATAGTCATGCGAAAAGAAAAGAGGTGGAGGAGTAAAAGGAGGGGGAGACACAGATATAGGCATGTCATGCCCTTCTAAAATCCAAAAAGTGAGAAGCCGAGACGGCCAGTCCGCTCCTGCCCGTGCCACCTCCGTGTCGCCGGGTTTGTGCCAGAGCCGCGGTGAACCCTGACGGCCAGCCCCCCTCTCCCAATACTGGTGCCTGTCCGCTGGTGGGTCGAGAGAGCCCCCCTGTGGTGGAGGCAGCTCTAAGCTTTTTAATTTAAATTGTCCCTCTAATTTGAATGAATACACTTTAAATCCATTTACAAGGATCTATTGGAGGGCAAGTCTCATGCCAGCAGCCGCGTAATTCCAGCTCCAGTAGCGTCCACTAAAGCTGCTGCAGTTAAAAAGCTTTTATAAGGATCGAGCTCGGCTGTCCACCGCAAGGCATCCTAGTGCCAGTCCCAGCCCCTATGCCTTGGGGTGCCTCCTGATGCTCTTCACTAAGTATCCCGTGGTCCCGAAGCATTTCCTTTGAAAAAATTAAGTGTCCAAACTACAGGTGGTGTAGCTTGCTTAACAGCCGGGATAATCCGCTGACTAGCAGACACTGCTACTAGGCACAAAGTATTTCCTGGGCTAGATGCAGTTAAAAATTTGTAAGTAGATACTCTCATTGGATGCTAAGAAAGCATTCCATAGAGTCTCCTGGCACGCCATATATGATTCTCTTAAAAAGCTTGGGGTAGGGGTCTAGGGGACCCTTTTATAGCCAAAATCACGGCCCTGTATCACAATACGTCACCTAGGCTGAAGATGAATGGAACTGTAGCACCGAGGGCTCGGTTGCTACAGACGTATTGCACCTCACCCAGAGGTGTGATATCTCACTCTCAGATAAGGATGGAGTGTGGATCAGGACCCGACACCTGCATGCATTACACCACATTGCCGTGGGGCAGGGCGACCAATATGCCCCTGAGATGGGCACGACAGTCCCTGTCCCTGGCTGGAGTGGGGGGAGGGAACACTGAGGAAGGGGAACCCTGCAGTGCAGGAGCAGGGAGGAAGCAGTTCCTGGGTGCATTAAGAAGGGACTATAAAAGGTGGGCACCATCTTAGTTCAGTGCAGAGAAGTCTGAGCAGAAGTGGCAGGGAGCAGGGGCTCTGCATGAGCTCTGCTCCGGAGGCGGGCCTAGTAACAGAGGCCCAGGCCTGCAAGAGGGAGAAGGAAGGAAGAGGAGCGGAGAAGGCTCCAGGAACGAGGAATGAAGGGATCCCAGGGGTGCGGACGGGCGAGTCGCCACCGCACGCCCGAATCCACCTGCGTGGAGGGGTCAGGCCAAAGGGGGAGACCGGTCCCCGAACTAGTGGAGGCAGGAAACGACCCTCAGCTAGAAACCGGAGGCTCTGACATTTTATGTGGCGCAGCCCCTTGCTCCACCCGCTAGGAAGGCACCACATAGGGTCAGGGAAACTGGCGCCAAGTTTACCAAGAGGAGGCCCGAGGCAGCCGGACAGAAGTGTTGGTAAGAAAGGCCAGACAAAGGACACACAAAGGGGGTCCTGTGAAGCGCTCCAAAGTTATCTGGGAGTTGTCTGAGCCCCTCACCTGGTGAGCACAGTACGACGTGGGCAGCCGTTACCTGCAGACGTGGTCTGGATAATAAGAACTGTGAGTAAAGGCCCTGAACTGCATCACTGACTCCGTGTCGTTACTGCTGCTGCCCTGCACCATCACCCCCATCCTCCGCATACACTGCCCTGAGGCTATACTCCTCCCGTGGGGAGTTATGCTACGCTCTGCTGCACCCACAACACCAGCCTTAGCGGTCTGCCCTGTAGCGGCGGTTCACTCTGACCGCAATCCACGGGTGGCGTAGTCGGACATTTAAACATCAAAACCACATAAATAGTTCCGCCACTGGTTTGACCGCCCTGAGCCACGGAACCGGATCGCCGCCACGAAGACTACAACCACCAGCATCCACCAAAAAGGGTCCGGCTCCGGGTGTCCCAAGGCCCAGGGGGTGCGTCAGAACATTTTCATCACCTTTCACAATCACCAATGGGACAAGGCAGGGATGTCCTCTGTCCCCTCTCTTATACATCCTAGTGACGGAGCACCTGCTCTCATCAATTCGCCATAACCCCAATATTAGGTGGATTGAGGTGGGAGGCACCGAGTACAAGTGCTCTCTATTTGCTGATGATGTCCTAGTATATATCACTCAATCACATATATCCATCCCTGCTGTTATGGCTGAAATAGATCACTTTGTTACATGGTAAAATTTTAAAATCAATGCAGCGAAGTCTGAGGCCCTCGATGTCTCCCTCCCTAAATCCATATAGGATTCCATCCAGTCCAACTTTCCCTTTGCCTGGCCCTCACAGGGTATCAAATACTTAGGAATTCCTATTCATAGAGACCTCTCCCATCTATGTTATCTTAATTTTGGGCCCTTTATTGAACAATTCCATACAGACCACGGTTGGCAAGTTGGAACTGTGAGATTCACTACGTGCACCACTGGTATTTTGTGGAAAAGCACATGTAAGATTCTGCAACAGTCTCTGCTGATACTCCTGCATGCGTGCATCCCTTTCTATGGCAGGAATAATTTCTGCAAATTTACTTTTGTACCGGGGATCTAACAGTGTGGCAACCCAGTAGTCAGGATTATTTCTAATTCTCACAATTCGAGGGTCATGTTGCAGGTAGTGCAGCAAGAAGGCACTCATGTGTGTTGCGCATCCAGGAGCACCAAGTCCCTGTTGTGTTGGTGGCGAGGTAACAATCATGCTTCCTTCCTCTGTCCTCTCCCCCCAACCTCGCACAACAGAAATGTGATCAAGGTCTCCCTCATCTGATGAGTCTTCCATCAGTTCGTCCTCCACTTCTTCCTGGGCTCCTGCACCTTCCTCACTAGTTTGGCTGCTACCATGCGCCCTGGTAAAATCATCTCCCCCACCCTCACATGCCTGCCGCCCTGGTGCTGCCGACCGTCTGGACCTTGCAGATGTTAGCCCTTCCGCATACAACTCCTCCTCCTCTACTTCCTCCACCTCCTCTTGTGCCACCACCTGACTCCGAATTCTGTTTAACATGTGCTCCAGCATGTAAATCACCGGAATAGTCATGCTGATAATGGCATCGTCAGCACTAAACATCTTCGTCGCCATTTCAAAACTGTGCAGAAGGGTGCATAGGTCCCTGATCTGAGACCACTCCTCCAGCGTGATTTGCCCCACCTCTGAATCTCGTTGGCCCAGGCTATACGTCAGAACGTATTGCACCAGGGCTTGTCGGTGCTGCCACAGTCGCTGCAACATGTGCAGAGTTGAATTCCACCGGGTAGGCACATCGCATTTTAGAAGGTGAAGTGGCAGGCCCAACGACTTCTGTAGAGATGTAAGTCGCTGAGCTGCGGGATGCGAACGGCGGAAGTGAGCACACAGCGACCGTGCCCTCTGCAGAAGGCCATCTAGTCTGGGATAGTGGGCTAAAAATTGCTGGACAACCAGGTTCAACACGTGAGCCATACAAGGCACGTGTGTGACATTGCCCCGGCGAAGGGCCGCACCCAGGTTTGCAGCATTGTCGCACACGGCCTTCCCTGGTTTCAGGTCCAGTGGAGACAACCATTCATGAAATTGGTTCTCCAGAGCTGACCACAACTCCTCAGCTGTGTGACTCACATTTCCCAGACATTTCAATGTAAAAACCGCCTGATGACGTTGAGCCCTACTGCCAGCATAGTAAGGAGGTGTGCAGGATCCCTTCTGCGCAGTTAGAAAGCTTGTGGCATGACCAGACAGGCTTTGGGTGCAGGTGGAAGACCGAGAGGAGGTTGAGGAGGCAGAAGCAGTGGAGGAAAAATGACATAAAGAGGATTGACGCACAACTCGTGGGGACGGCAAGACTTGGACAGCAGCCCCTTGTCCTGCTGTCACCATAGTTACCCAGTGCCCAGTCAGCGACATGTAACGCCCCTGTCCATGCCTACTCGTCCAAGTGTCTGTGGTGAAATGCACCCTGTCACACACAGAGTTTCTCAAAGAAGCGGTGTTGTGTGCGACATGCTGGTGGAGCGCAGGCACACCTTTCTTTGAGAAGTAGTGCCGACTGGGCATCTGGTACTGGGGCACTGCGACGGACATAAGGTCTCGAAAATCCTCTGTGTCCACCAGGCGGAAATGCAGCATTTCTGTAGCCAAGAGCTTGCAGATGGTGAAATTCAACCTCTTAGCTTTCTCATGGCTAGGAGGAAATGGTCTTTTACTTGTCCACATCTGAGGGACCGAGGGCTGGCTATTGTGCTTAGATGGGGTTGATAAGGGTGTCCCCGGCAAACTGCCGGTCTGTGAGGAAGATGCAGGCGGACATGTTAGGTTGCCTTGATCCAAAGGTGGTGCTATCGATGTCGGACAGCGCTCAACACCAGCTGGTGTTACCACCTCCAAAGAAAATGATGACCTGCCAATCACGCTGGCTGTTGCGGGTAAAGAGGTGGCAGGTCTGCGCCCCAAAACAGGTGTGACTGCTGTCCCCCCAGTCACAGAGGATGAAGAGGCCGCGGATGCACAAGATATGGCAGACGGTGGTTGGCCCGGCCGGCTAGACCGCATGTAACATACCTGGCGGCGTCCTTGCATAGTGGTCCATCTCCCACTGTGCAAGAGCGCGCACTTGATCTCCTGTCCAGAATGTCTCTCTGGCTTCCCTCCATGCTGTCTGTTTGTGTCTGTTTCTGCTGCTTAAGGGCGGCGCCCGATCACTTCCTGCTTTTTGTACCTGCTGTGGGTCACACCTCTTGTGCGTCCTCAGCCTATTGCTGTCTGTCACCTGGTATATAGCTCAGCTGCGCCCATCTATCCCTGCCTGAGCATAGTGTTTCTTTCAGTGTGTGCTTGCACTCTGAAGGTGCCAGGTCCCGTTCTGTGTTCTCTTGTCTGCCTATCCTGGAGGCTGTATTTCCAGGCCTGTCTGAACACGCTCCTAGACTGTTCCTCCTGCCTTCTAGGGGCCGATTACCTAGACCTGTTCCTGTATCTTGTCTGACCTGTCTGAACACGCTCCTAGCCTGTTCCTCCTGCCTTCTAGGGGCCGATTACCTAGACCTGTTCCTGTATCTTGTCTGACCTGTCTGAACACGCTCCTAGCCTGTTCCTCCTGCCTTCTAGGGGCCGATTACCTAGACCTGTTCCTGTATCTTTTCTGACCTGTCTGAACACGCTCCTAGCCTGTTCCTCTCGCCTTCTAGGGGCTGATTACCTAGACCCGCTCCTGTATCTTGTCTGTCCTGTCTGAACACGCTCCTTGCCTGTTCGTCCTGCCTCTCTGGGGGCCGTATTCCCAGACCCGCTCCTGTATCCCGCTGCAGTGTCGGTCTCCTCCGTACACTCAGTTCCAGTCTGAACTCTCTCCTATCCTTTACCTGTTTTGCCTCTATGTCCATTCCCTTCCTTTTTCTGCAGAGTCTGAACTCGTACCTAACTCCTGCTTGTTGTCTCTGTACTCCCGTTTGTGAGTTTGTGGTCCACTCGCTACTTCACTGCAAGTACCCTGTGGGTGTCTGGCTCTGCCTTTCCCTTCCTGTCTGTTCCGTGTGAACAGAGCCCTGTCCCCCCTACTCAGCCTAGCCTGCTCTGACTCCTTTGCTCACCGCTCCGGCGGTTCTAGCCTGCTCTGTCTCCTTTGCTCACCGCTCCGGCGGTTCTAGTCTGCTCTGACTCCTTTGCTTACCGCTCCGGCGGTTCTAGCCTGCTCTGACTCCTTGCTCACTGCTCCGGCAGTCCTGTCCTGCCCTGCTTCTGCCCGCTGCTCCGGCAGTCCTGTCCTGCCCTGCTTCTGCCCGCTGCTCCGGCAGTCCTGTCCTGCCCTGCTTCTGCCCGCTGCTCCGGCAGTCCTGTCCTGCCCTGCTTCTGCCCGCTGCTCCGGCGGTCCTGTCCTGCCCTGCTTCTGCCCGCTGCTCCGGCAGTCCTGTCCTGCTCTGTTCTTGCCCACCGCTTCGGGCGTTCCATCTCTGCTGTGGTTGTCTACCGCATCTGCGGTTCTGTGACCCAGTCTGTACTGGGTCTTAACCTTTCTGTGCTCCAGCCCGTCCTTTCGGCCAGTACCTCCCTGCCTGCATACTCGCCTGTATCCACCCATCTGCATACCTGCCGTGTTTGCTTATATCCACCAGTCTGTGCCAGCCTAACCTGCCTGTTCCTGAGTCCCAGTGTGTACTGGGTCCTATCCCGCCTGTGTTCCTACCTGCTAGTGCCTCCCTGTCTGCACTCTAGCTGTGCTTGCCTGTACCCCTCTACCTGTATTGTTCCTGAGTCCCAGTGTGTACTGGGTCCTATCCCGCCTGTGTTCCTACCTGCTAGTGCCTCCCTGTCTGCACTCTAGCTGCGCTTGCCTTTACCCGCCTGCCTGCATACCAGTCGTGCCTGCCTATACCCTCCAGTCTGTGCGCCAGCCTAACCAGCCTGATCCAGTAATCCCTGTGTGGGTCAACCCCCGTGTCCAGAGTTTGACCTGGAGTAGCACCTGGTCCCTCTGCCCGGTTTCTTCCTGGTGCACTGGCGTCGTATGCCGTCGTGCCATCTTGGTCGGATCGGCCAGATACTTAGTCACGCCCCTCCAGGCACTCTCCGGTTCATGGTCCAGTGGAATCACTACAATCACACGCACACGCCGCTCAGCCCGGGCGTGTGCATAACAGCATGCTCAGGCCATGGTTCCCGTTGAGCCCCACGGCCTTCGCTCTCTGAGAAGTTTTCCAGCGAATACATGCATTAAAATAAATAAATAAATATTTTTTTTTTCCCTTAGCTGAGTTCCAGGCGAATTACGCACCGTCCAGATGGATCTATCAGCTCTCGTTCCTGCGGATCCGCCACGTTACTATGGGGATCCAAGACAGTGTCGTGCATTTGTGGAGCAATGCATGCTACACTTTAAGGCCTACCCTCTCTATTTTCCTTCCGATTGGGCTAAAGTGGCCTTTATGATTGACTACCTAGCGGGTGATGCCTTGAAATGGGTCACCCCCCTATGGGAAGCATGGGATCCTGTCGTCCTTGACCTGCAGGCCTTCCTGGTGGCCTTTCGTATGGTCTTCGAGGACCCTAACCCTGAAGCCCCTGCTGAAGCTTCACTTCCCAATATCCCGGAGCAGCCCCGACGGGTAATGTGTGTGGGTAGCGCAATAGTCCTCCAGCCCAATGAGACTACTGCCCACCCAGAATCCTCACAGGGTGACTACGCTTTCCGGAATACTTCTCCCAACCTCAAGAGGCAGTCCAGACGTGCTAGACATAGAGGCAAGCCGTCACGCCAGGGTCTGTCCTCCCTGAGACCTCCTGACCCCAACCTTGAAGTCCCTACTGAAGCTTCATCTCCCTGTATCCCGGAGAAGCCCCAACGGGTAATGTGCGTGGGTAGTGCACCAGTTCTCCTGCCCGAAGAGACTTCTGCCCATCCAGACTCCACACAGGAGAACTTCCTGCACCCGGCATCAGATGCTTCACCCACTTTAACCGGTGTGCATGTCCAAGGATGCTCCAAAGCTGTGGTTACCTCAGAGTCTGTGCACCTCTACTACCTGGTGGAGGACCCCCTGTTGCCTCCTGAATCCTCCGGGATACCACTCGATGACAAATGGAGAGAGACTTCTCTACACCCGGTACTCGATACTTTGTCCGCTTCGTCCTGTGAGCCTGACAATGGGTACCCCAAAGCAGAGGTTACTCCCGAGTCTCTACACCCCTCCGACCAGGCGGAGGACCTCCAGTTGTCTCCAGAACCCTTCTGGGTGCCACCTGGTGGTGAATGGACAGAGACTCTCCTATATCCTAGATCTGATACCTCGCTTGCTTCGTCCAGTGAGTCCGACCCAGTGTACTCTGAAGCAGAGGTTACCCGTGAGTCTCTACACCCCTCTGACCAGGCGGAGGACCGCCAGTTGTCTCCAGAACCCTTCGGGGTGCCACCTGGTGGTGAATGGACAGAGACTTTCCTATACTCGGTACCCGATACCTCGCCTGCTTCGTCCAGTGAGTCCGACCTAGTGTACTCTGAAGCAGATGTTTTCTCTGAGCCTCTGCACTCTTCTGACCCGGCGGAGGACCTCCAGTTGTTTCCTGAATCCTCCGGGGTACCACCAGATAACAAAGAGACAGTGACTTTTCCTCATTATGTACCTGATAACCCGTCTATTTCTTCCTGTGAGCTTGACAAGATGTACCTCGAAGCAGAGATTACCCCCAAGTCTCTGTCCCCCTCCAACCCGGTGAAGGACTTCCAGTTGTCTCCTGTACCCTCTGGGGTGCCACCTGAAAATATGTGGAGAGAGACTTCCTTGTGTGCTGTTCCTGGTACTCCAACCGTTTCGTCTGTTGCTGAGGATGGCTGGATAGGAGGTAGCATCCTAGCTAACCAGATGAGACCAGTTTTTCCTGTGGACAGTGGAAGTGATCTCCTTGAAGTGAACGACTGGTCCTCGAATTCCCTGCGGAAGATTCTGGCAGGCCTGAAGAAGAGGGGGCGTAAGGGGGGGGGTACTGTAACATACCTGGCGGCGTCCTTGCATAGTGGTCCATCTCCCACTGTGCAAGAGCGCGCACTTGATCTCCTGTCCAGAATGTCTCTCTGGCTTCCCTCCATGCTGTCTGTTTGTGTCTGTTTCTGCTGCTTAAGGGCGGCGCCCGATCACTTCCTGCTTTTTGTACCTGCTGTGGGTCACACCTCTTGTGCGTCCTCAGCCTATTGCTGTCTGTCACCTGGTATATAGCTCAGCTGCGCCCATCTATCCCTGCCTGAGCATAGTGTTTCTTTCAGTGTGTGCTTGCACTCTGAAGGTGCCAGGTCCCGTTCTGTGTTCTCTTGTCTGCCTATCCTGGAGGCTGTATTTCCAGGCCTGTCTGAACACGCTCCTAGACTGTTCCTCCTGCCTTCTAGGGGCCGATTACCTAGACCTGTTCCTGTATCTTGTCTGACCTGTCTGAACACGCTCCTAGCCTGTTCCTCCTGCCTTCTAGGGGCCGATTACCTAGACCTGTTCCTGTATCTTGTCTGACCTGTCTGAACACGCTCCTAGCCTGTTCCTCCTGCCTTCTAGGGGCCGATTACCTAGACCTGTTCCTGTATCTTTTCTGACCTGTCTGAACACGCTCCTAGCCTGTTCCTCTCGCCTTCTAGGGGCTGATTACCTAGACCCGCTCCTGTATCTTGTCTGTCCTGTCTGAACACGCTCCTTGCCTGTTCGTCCTGCCTCTCTGGGGGCCGTATTCCCAGACCCGCTCCTGTATCCCGCTGCAGTGTCGGTCTCCTCCGTACACTCAGTTCCAGTCTGAACTCTCTCCTATCCTTTACCTGTTTTGCCTCTATGTCCATTCCCTTCCTTTTTCTGCAGAGTCTGAACTCGTACCTAACTCCTGCTTGTTGTCTCTGTACTCCCGTTTGTGAGTTTGTGGTCCACTCGCTACTTCACTGCAAGTACCCTGTGGGTGTCTGGCTCTGCCTTTCCCTTCCTGTCTGTTCCGTGTGAACAGAGCCCTGTCCCCCCTACTCAGCCTAGCCTGCTCTGACTCCTTTGCTCACCGCTCCGGCGGTTCTAGCCTGCTCTGTCTCCTTTGCTCACCGCTCCGGCGGTTCTAGTCTGCTCTGACTCCTTTGCTTACCGCTCCGGCGGTTCTAGCCTGCTCTGACTCCTTGCTCACTGCTCCGGCAGTCCTGTCCTGCCCTGCTTCTGCCCGCTGCTCCGGCAGTCCTGTCCTGCCCTGCTTCTGCCCGCTGCTCCGGCAGTCCTGTCCTGCCCTGCTTCTGCCCGCTGCTCCGGCAGTCCTGTCCTGCCCTGCTTCTGCCCGCTGCTCCGGCGGTCCTGTCCTGCCCTGCTTCTGCCCGCTGCTCCGGCAGTCCTGTCCTGCTCTGTTCTTGCCCACCGCTTCGGGCGTTCCCTCTCTGCTGTGGTTGTCTACCGCATCTGCGGTTCTGTGACCCAGTCTGTACTGGGTCTTAACCTTTCTGTGCTCCAGCCCGTCCTTTCGGCCAGTACCTCCCTGCCTGCATACTCGCCTGTATCCACCCATCTGCATACCTGCCGTGTTTGCTTATATCCACCAGTCTGTGCCAGCCTAACCTGCCTGTTCCTGAGTCCCAGTGTGTACTGGGTCCTATCCCGCCTGTGTTCCTACCTGCTAGTGCCTCCCTGTCTGCACTCTAGCTGTGCTTGCCTGTACCCCTCTACCTGTATTGTTCCTGAGTCCCAGTGTGTACTGGGTCCTATCCCGCCTGTGTTCCTACCTGCTAGTGCCTCCCTGTCTGCACTCTAGCTGCGCTTGCCTTTACCCGCCTGCCTGCATACCAGTCGTGCCTGCCTATACCCTCCAGTCTGTGCGCCAGCCTAACCAGCCTGATCCAGTAATCCCTGTGTGGGTCAACCCCCGTGTCCGGAGTTTGACCTGGAGTAGCACCTGGTCCCTCTGCCCGGTTTCTCCCTGGTGCACTGGCGTCGTATGCCGTCGTGCCATCTTGGTCGGATCGGCCAGATACTTAGTCACGCCCCTCCAGGCACTCTCCGGTTCATGGTCCAGTGGAATCACTACAATCACACGCACACGCCGCTCAGCCCGGGCGTGTGCATAACACCGCATTGTACACACTGAGCTTCCCACTGCAACTTATGCTTCATGTCCATGTGCCGGTTCATGCATGAAGTACTCAAACTATGTATTTTTTGGCCTCTACTTAGCTTTTGCTGACAAATGTTACAGATAACATGAGTTGGGTCATCTTTATCGATCTGAAAAAATGCCCAGGCTATGCAAGGCTTAGCACCCATGCGACCTGAAGAGCCACCACGACTTGTGGTGATAGGCAGAGTTGTGTTTGAGGATGCAGTTGTTGACGTGCTTCCAGTACTACGTCTCTGTCCAGGAAGGCGCAACCTGACCTCGTCGTCACTAGCATCTTCCTCCACCTCCTCTGCTGACCTCATCTCTTGGCTGACTGTGGGTTGACAGTAAGTGGGATCTCCGACCTCATCATCATCACCCTGTGCGTTATCACACCCGTCGTCCTCAGAGCCAACCTGTTCCTGCCCTGACAAAAAACTAAAGTTGTCGCTCCAATCAGGTATTTGAGTCTTATCATCGTCTTCCTCATTGTCTCCACCAACAGGAGTTACAGTTTGGGAATGAGGGTCTACATTATGGTCAGAACCTTCTGCGTCTGGTCCTGGATCCGACTCATAAAGATTCTGGGCATCAGTGCAGATCATTTCCTCGTCTGGATTCACAGAAGCGCTGGAGTCGACCTCTGATTCCCAGGCTATAGTATGAGTAAACAGCTCTGCAGACTCAACCATCTGTTCTACCTCATACTCAGACGGGCAGCTGGAGATTTGGGAGCTGTGAGGAAGCAATTGCGATTTGGGTGACACCTTTGAGGACTGGAGTATTTGTGATGTTGAAGTTGATGTGGAGGAGAGCCCACTTAAAGGAGCACTTGATATCCATTGAAGCACCTGCTGTTTTTGTGCCTCATCTGGAATTTGTAGCGATTGGCGTGGCCGTAAGAAAGGGATCTTATCACATTGTCCGCTAAAAGAAGTAGACATTTTAGTTTGGCTGGAAGATGGTCTTTCTTCTGCACCTACCCCACGGACACAACCTTTTTTCCCCTTCCCAACACGCCTATTCCCCTTTCCACCAGCAGCAGGCCTTTTTCCACTCATTTTGGTGGTTAACTAATTCACAACTCTGGAGTTGTTTGCACAAAAAAACAATGGATGGTAACCGAGCAGAGCTGAGTGGCCAAACTGTGGTATTAGGCCAAAACTATTGGCTGGGTTAGATGCAGAAAAAAATGATTTTTAATTTGCAACCTGATGGAGGTCAGTATAGATGGACTAATAGACCAAGTCCCACACACCGCTAGAAGCCCAAATATTTTTTCAGAGCTAGATGCAGAAAATTTTTTTATTCAATTTGCAACCTGATGGAGGTCAGTATAGATGGACTAATAGACCAAGTCCCACACACTGCTAGAAGCCCAAATATTTTTTCAGAGCTAGATGCACAAAAAAATTATTTTTAATTTGCAACCTGATGGAGGTCAGTATAGATGGACTAATAGACCAAGTCCCACACACTGCTAGAAGCTAAAATATTTTTTCAGAGCTAGATGCAGAAAAAAATTATTTTTAATTTGCAACCTGATGGAGGTCAGTATAGATGGACTAATAGAACAAGTCCCACACGCTGCTAGAAGCCCAAATATTTTTTCAGAGATAAATGAAGAAAAAAATTATTTTTAATTTGCAACCTGATGGAGGTCAGTATAGATGGACTAATAGACCAAGTCCCACACACTGCTAGAAGCCCAAATATTTTTTCAGAGCTAGATGCAGAAAAAAATTATTTTTAATTTGCAACCTGATGGAGGTCAGTATAGAAGGACTAATAGAACAAGTCCCACACACTGCTAGAAGCCCAAATATTTTTTCAGAGCTAAATGAAGAAAAAAATTATTTTTAATTTGCAACCTGATGGAGGTCAGTATAGATGGACTAATAGAATGATGCTATGCCCAAAAGATTTTACTTCACTAGGTGCAGTAAAAAAATTGGTATTCTATACACAGGTGGTATATCTTGCAACACAGATAGGCTACTCCACTGACTAACACACTCTGCAATAGGCCAAAAAGGATTAGCTTTGCTAGATTCAGCCAAATGCTGTGAAAAAAACTTGCACAGCACTGGCACAGACCTGCCTGGCAAAAACTGATAGGAACTGATGTAACCTAGTCCTGAAAAGGACTCCAATTACAATTAGTCTTTACTCCCACAATCTATCTATTTAAGAGCACAGACCTGCCTGATAAAAGTCGTAGGAAATGCTGTAACCTAGTCCTTAAAAGGACTGCAATCACAACTATTCCCTACTCCCAAGCTATCTGTAGATTTGTGCGAAAATTGGCTTGAAATTAACAAGGTATAGCGCACACAGCAACAGCGGTGCCGTCTAACACGCAGCTGCAGCAGTGAGAAAATGGTGGCGACGGGGAAAATGGCTTGGTCTTATAGGGCAAGGACATGTGACATACACTGCCAATCACACATGCCCTTGCTTGTGTGAAAAAAAGCACTTCGCTCCGTGTGTGCGCTGCTGATAGGCTGACAGATTGCACCTCCCCACTGCAAATGCGGGAAAGAGAAAAAAAAATGGAGATCTTCATTGTTCCTGCAGAGATCCATCCCCTGCCCCTCCCCCCGCCCCGCTGTACACTCAAACTGCGTATTAACATTAATTTTCATCATTACTGAGAAAAAATCCAGTTATGATTTTGGTGCACGAACAGTTATCGAACATAACCTCGAACAGCCGAATTTTTCTCAAATTGTTCGTGTTCGCCGACCGGCTCGAACACCGCCCAAAACAGCTCGAATTTGAGATTGGCGAACAGTTCGAGTAGAACAACGCTCATCTCTACTAATTATGTGACCATTGGAGACAATTGGCCACTCAGAATTTTATTTTGGGGTATCAGACTAAAAAGGCGTGAATACAAATGCAAGTGACAATTTTCAAGATTATATTTTCAAATATTTAGAAAACCATATATCATTTCCTTTTCAATTCACGAATCTTGCTTCTTTGTGTTAATAAATCACATAAAATCCCAATAAAATACATTTAAGTTTGTGGATGCAATGTGAAAAAATGTGGAAAGGTTCTCGGGGTATCGATACTTTTTCAAAGCACTGTATATGTATATCTTTATTCTTATTTTAATTTTTTGTTTAACTAACCCCCCTCTTTATGATATAAAATGACTGTGCTTTTTCAAAATAGGATGGGACAAGATAAGCTAAGAAGATTCACATTCCAAAACCAAGCACCTGCAAAAGGGCACTGTATTTGCGCAACGTGCTTTGGTCTAATATTGGACTATTACAACAACTAAGTGTGCGAAAAAAATATACAATGTTCACACTTCAGTTATATTTTAATTTCTGGGTTATGGATATATTTCTTTAGACCTCATTAACATATCAGTATTTTTTCATCAGTATTTCAACAAAATTTGTATGCCAAAACCAAGAGTGTCTCCACAATGCAGAACAAGTGTCAACTTTCAATGATAGTTTTTCTCTGTAATTTCCACTCCTGACTTTTGCATACAAACACTGATGCAAAAATACTGATCTGTGAAGGAGGCCTTAGAATGCAGAAAAAAATGGCTTTCCTATCCTACAATGTAAGAAACACAGTTTCTGTGTTACAGCCTTGGATTAAAGATTTCATTTAAGTTGAAAAAATAACCCTGAGGGGCTTAGTCTTGCCCTCCTCTTTCTTGAAGTGTGTGAATTAAAAAAGGATGTTACTAAGGTTATGTTACTGCAGTATATAACAGATCAATCAGTGCAGTCACACTGACTTTGACAGTACACCACTTCCCTATATCACTTGATTCTTTGGATTATTATTTATAAACTAAGACGAGCACTCCTTTTTTCCATGTTCTTCAGGATTGTTGTAGTACACCACAATCAAATGTAGCCCTTTTTCTATCTCTAGGTGTAATGAGTTGTGCACTCTGACCTCATACCCTTACACTGTACATGCATATAATGGCGTTCCTTGGCTAGCATTACAACTTTTAAAATGCTTGTAATAGGTCTTGTGATTGGCTGTGCTAGACCATAGGACAGAATAGCTGCAGGGCATTATGGAGAAGTCCATGCAGCCGCACCTGATGTCATTAGTCCGCACTCTGAGTATTCAAAAACATGGTGTCGGGTCTTTTTTTGCTAATCCTTGCACATCGAATCCCAGATTGTTCAAATTTACGAGGATCTGTGATTTTTTGCAAATTTGTCTCTAAGTATATCCTCCACATACTGATCTGCTCTTCTTTAATATTCACTCCTAGTATTGATTGCATTTAGATTTTTAAGTTGTTCACTCACTTTGCATTCTGACAATTCATAAAAACAAATTATGAACACTCTTATTTTTGAAACCATTCTTACTTTGCATCATTTTTTCTACACCTGCTTAAAACTTTTGCACAGTATTTTAATTCTCTGGAGAAGGGAATAAAAAATGAGAAAAATTGTAGTGTGATGAAAACCAAAACTGTCTGTGGTGCCAATTATTTCAATAATATGGCCAATTGTTACATCTTAATTAAAATCAAATGATCTAAGCAGACAACAATGCTCGGATTTGATATTTAGGTCTTTTAAAATATGATAGTATATAGATATCATTATTTTGCTGACTTACATATTGTGATTTATCCAGTACAGGGGTCATCATAATATTCCTAATGTCTCCCAGGAGCATAGCATCTAATTCCTTTACTCCTATATGAGTGTGAACCACTTTGTCCTTAATGAAAATGCTGGCAGCTCTCAGCATAAATGAGACAAATAAATGCATATGGATGTAGTTCCTGGTACAGTGCAATCTCCTGTAAAAATATATATTTAGATCAGTTCACTCAAAACAAATCCCAGTACAACCTCTAAACTCCCACCATAAAATCATTGAGGATGAGTCATTTAGCTGATAGGTTGTTTGCCAAGATGAAGAAATCAATTACAATTAAGTATGTAAATAAAAGGGAAACTTCACATAAAATAGACTTCATCCTCAGTAATTAGCAAAGAATGTTCCAGTTCATTCACACATTTTACATCACTTCAACACTTTTTGGATGAAATTAGACTTTTGACAAGCAATATAAATTGCCATTGAGTTCTGTACTGTAGTTTACAATATGGTTTATTTAATTACAAGATTCATTATCTCCTGAGACTAATGAATTATGTAATTAAATTGTTCCACATTGATTCTTTCACAAACATAAATCAATGTCATATTGTTGTACATTCCAATTTGTGAATCAGCAATAACAAGGCAGAAGAAGTGTAAGTTAAGACTACAAATATTGCTGAAAGTTTTGCAGCTAGAAAACCACAGATTTGCCATGTTAAAGAAATGTATTAACAGGTTTTACCAGGTTAGAGATGAGTGGGTCGCCTAGCGCAGCCCTGGTCCACAGTTCAGGTTAATGTTCTCTGGCCATAGACAATAGCTGCGCGAATCTCCTGATCTTCTGGGTTCCCCAGAGCAGTGCTTGATTCCCCGGCCTGGCATGACATCATCTGTACAGTGTGCAGCGCACACATGACATCTCGCCTGCCTAATCATAAGCTGAGCATTGGATCCGGAGGTTAAGGAAATTTGTGCAGCTCCTGTTTATGGCTAGAACACTGGCCTGGACTGTGGACCAGCTTGGGTGAAATGATCCACTCATCTGTACTTGGGGTGCAACGATTATGATGGAAGCAGTTCTAGAAACATTTAATAACATCCTGAACAAAAGACGCAACCAAGATAGTGGTAAAGTTCTGTGCATTTTTTTCCCCATGGTTTTGTAGTTTATTTCACATGCACATCAACACTAAGAATAAACTAACACTACAGATAATCAGAAAAAAAATGCAAGATATATCAAAGTAACAGTTAAAAAAAAAATTATAAAGACTTGCGTGGAGAACATTTTAAATCAAAAGGGTTTTATCAGGGGGGTGTACTAAGTTTTCCTAATAACAATGTTACAGCAATAAAGTAATTGTAGCTCCCAATTGTTACAACAACACCACTCAGCACTCTGATGGTCCTCTACTTGTCTTGGAGCTGGTGACACGCCATACATCATTTAAATGATCACATCAGCTACTCACTGACCTTGGAAATCATGTGTCATACATGTCAGTATCACTGCTGAGTCAGTGACTGGCTGCAGTGGTGAAATAAAATTATGTACAGAGCATTACCAGCATAGGAAAGGTGGGTTGTGGTTATTTCATGACATTATCGCATAGCCTGCTGCTAAGCAAATATTATAAAATCCTGAAAAACCCTTGGTAGAAGTTGATCTTTCTCTTTGAGCAGTACAGTTTCCTTTGAAAGTATTTTGCAATCATATATTATAGCAAATTAAATAATTTTATGATAAAGGGTATGAATTGAAAAGACGTGATGTAAAGAAAAAAATCTTTTGATCAGAGGGTCAGAATTAAGATGATTTTAGTTTAGTTTATACCTCAAAACTTCTAAGTGTGTTAAGTATTTACAATATGATTTTTATTAAGCTTGAAGAAAAATTAGTAATTCTGCTTATGTGTTGTCCCACGGAGCTAATGTTATATTTGAAATGCAAGACATGAACTTGGTCTTCTCATGATAAAACACAATTTAGACGTTGTTGCTTACACCAACAATAATAATATTTATTTACATAGTTCCAACATACAGTTTTGGTATAGGCACTTTACAATTCAGAAAGTGCTGAGTAGCAAGGAATTCATCCATTTAAACAAGAGGAGTGAGAGCTTACAATCTGTAAGAAAATGATAAAAGTTTTTGCATTCTACAGTCAGCTATATCTTATAATAAATAAAGGCTTTCATGCAAAGCTGCATGAACTGGTCCAAAGTCGGCATCTGCATACAGTATTTCCAGAATGAAAATGCTACTGAGTGCATGACGTGTGTGGCAAAGTGAGGAAAGAAGAGATCAGTTTATGAGAAATTTATACTAGAGATTCTTGTACAATCTGCAGTTTCTGTAGAGTGAAAGTTACAGAAACTGTGAAAGCACCACTCCAGCATTTTGCTTTTTCCAGCTCTGGAGTGATGCTACTAATCTAAGTTCCCACATCCTAGTAAAATACTTCACTTTTTATCTGCGCTACTCTGGTCCTGCGGCAACAACTTGTTACCTCAACAGAAGTAACAGTCAAAAGCTCTCAGTTTAAGTCTACAGAGACAGAAAGAGGCTCTCATAGACTTACATTGAAAAGTGACCTTCGGCTCGCTCCAGCAAACAACCTGATGAAGACCAACTGGAGTGCCGCTGATAGAATGTGAAGATGGCTGCGGGTAAGTATAAGACTAGGGTCAGGGACCTTAGGTTCGAAGAACCACTCCAGTGCTGCAATAAAAAATGACAAAAACCTCCTGGAGTGGTGCTTTAAGAGTTATCAAAAAAATAGCAAATTAAGTGAGAGTTGACTAAACTTTCCAGGAGACAAATTAGATACAGGTTTATCATTATCAGATCAATCAAAATTTTAGCTTCAGAATTGATGCTTTGTTTATTTGGTGTTTACAAGAGATTTGAAAGTGAAAAACGCAAGTGATTAGTTGACAAATTAATCAACTATTAACTACGAAGTTGAAGAATACACAGATGCACTAATGGCTCCATATATTTTACTGGACTGAATAGCACAGCATGCCATCTATAGTATTCCAGTAAATATAAAGGATTTTGTATACTCTAAAAAAAATGGCTGTATTTGAAAAATTCATTATATTTTTTTTTCCACAATAAGAGATAGCACAAAAAATGAAACAAAGTGAACCATTGGGGGAACCTGTCATGTGGAAAACGGCATTTGATCTGCAGGTAGGATGTTGTAAAGCAAGAGCAGTGTCAAATATTCTCCTGGAACTGCTGTTGAGTTATCGACCTCTGTCAACAGGTGATGATGTATTCACTCTATGGGCGGCGCAGGCTCTGTCCAGCCAGAGATAATTGTGCAGCTGGAGTCTGAAGTGCCACCCAGTCTGGCAGCATGGCTGTGATGTGGCCAATGGGACAGTACCACACCTTACATAAGGAGTTGGAAGTTGTAGTTTTTTACTTCTTTGGTCTCTAGTTTAGTTTAAATCTGGTGTTTTTGCTACTCTTCAGTGCATTAATTCTGTCCATAAATTTGACCACATACTGGACTCTTATGCAGACAAACACAAAGGAATTCAACGAATAACATACAAGTTCTAAACACTGAATATTTTCCAATAAACCCACATAACATTTTGCTCAGCTTGTCTTGCTCTGTACCATGCTGTGCACAAATCAGTGTGTGAACAACTTATATGTTCATATTAAGCTATGTGAAAATAGTAACATTAAAGGAAAAAATTAAATGGTCATTATTGCATTTGTACCAAATCCTTACCTGAAATAACCAATGATGAAAATTGCAATGGCTAAGGAACAAAATGAAATGGAGTATCCCACAGTGTACATGACATAAAGTCGTTCGAAAAACTCCCTCTGTGGAAAAAAAGAGATTGTTTCATTATATTCTATGCAAATTTTCTTTTTTTCTGAATTATAAATGCCATTTATACTGTAAATTACTTTTACATTCTACAAATTTGCTAAATAAAAAAGTAACAAAATTCTGCACCAATCTCACTATTTAGTACTGAAAATGGGCTCTATATAACATATTATGTTAAATGTTCTTTGGCAAAAGCTTCATGGTACTGCCTTATATTTGTACAGTGGGTGACAGGATCACTGGTGTTAAATGTGAGGAGAGGTATTTGTCACTACTAGTGTCACTACTAGTGATGAGCGAACCTGCTTGCCACTACTCTGTACGGAACTCGGGTCCCTGCCCTGCATGTAAGGCGCTCTTTAAAGAGCCAATGAACATGCAGGGATTGCTTGACATGCACTGTAATGCCGTAGCCATGTTGGTTGTGGCATTACAGTGATTGGCTGGCCGCATAGTGTCATCGGGTCTATTTAAGACCCGGTGACGCTAGGCTCGTCACAGTCTACCCTGGCAACAGTCAGAGTAGGGAGAGCTGCTGCTGAGTCAGGGAGAGATTTGCTTGTTTATGGTTAGTAAAAGTATTCCACAGCATATCTATATATCCATCTGAATTAACAGTCCTTCTGAGAACTAATTCAGCTGCATATATTCAGTGGTGATAGCAGGAGTTAGGCAGAGTTTGTGGCAGACAGCAGTGCATACAACACAAGAGGGTCCATTGACTGATCCTGCTGTTACACATATTTGTAGACATATACCTGGGGCTAAGGGCCTGGGGCCAATTTTTTTTTATCTTAATCCTGATTATTTGCTTATAAAGCAATCCAGAGTACACCATTTTCTGCTCCATTTGTTTGTTAGCACTGCAGAATACAGCCAGATATTTTCCATATTACAGAGATAAAAATCCAGAAATTTAAAGTGAAGGTGGAAAATATTGGTCTCCATTTACAGTTTGTTGCAGTGTGTCAGTGAAGCTATTCACACATGGTCGCTGTGAAGAATAGTAAACCTACAGGCCCGCTATTTAAAACCGTGGTTGTCTGTCAGATGTATCACATATAACTGCACTCAAAATTCAGCCATTTCTGGCCTCCATTTACATTTCGTTGCAGTGTGTCAGTGAAGCTATTCACAAGAGGTCGCTGTGAAAGAATAGTATTAGTAAACTACAGGTTCGCTATTTAAAACTGTGGTTCTCCGTCAGACGTATCACATATAACTGTGGTTCAAATTCAGCCATTTCTGGCCTCCATTTACATTTGGTTGCAGTGTGTTAATGAAGCTATTTAAATGAGGTAGCTGTGAAGAATAGTAATCTACAGGCCCGCATTTAAAACTGTTGTTGTCCGTCAACAACAGTTGTCAGCGTATCACATTTAACTGTGGTTCAAATCCAGCCATAAAATGGGCAAGGCACATGGCAAGGGACGGGGAAGTGGACGTGATGGTGATGGTGCATGCAGAGGCCAATGTGCCACAACAAACACCCACATCTTGTCGCTCGACCTTCCTGTCCGAATTACTAGGGTACCGCACAACACCACTATTGAACACACAGCAGTGTCAAAAGGTTATTGGTTGAATAGCAGATAATGCTTCCAGTTACTTTGCCATCACCACCACCACCACCACCACCCTGTCTTCCACACGGACAAGTCTCTGTAGCAGTGAGTCTGGATCGCATATTTCTCACCCTGATCCTCCTTCCTCCCACCATGCCGAGTGCCCAGAGACAACTGATCCCACACTTGGACACTCAGAAGAGCTGTTCACTTTTCCATTTGTAGATTCGGGCCTCTCGCCGGGCCAGTTTCAAGTGGGTCAAGAGTAGAACGCGTGTAGCGATGCACAAATATTTTAGCAGCCATGGCGGTCACATGAAGGCAACGGTGGGAAAGTGAAATTACTGTCGCTAGAGATGGATGATGATGAGACACAATGGCCAGAAAGTCAGGAGTCCCTACCCCAGTCCTTGGAACACAAGTGCAAATACAGAGCCAACGCTCCACAAGCCACACTTCTAAATTCACACATTTCGCGAGTGCTTGCGCTCGAAATGTTGCCTTATAGGCTCGTAGAGATGAAAACTTTCCTCAAACTGATGGCGGTGGCCATCCCTCGGTTCTCAGTCCCCAGCCTCAACTATTTCTCCCGGTGTGCCATCCCCACATTACACAAGCACGTGTCCCACAAAATTAGCCGTGGCATTAACAACACAGTTACTGGGAAAGTCCACCTAAACACGGACACTTGGACAAGTGCTTGTGGGCAGGGACAGTACATATCGCTGATGGCACACTCGGTTAATATAGTGGAAGCCGGGACCCAGTCGGACATTGGGACAGAACACGTCCTCCAGGCGCTGAGGATTGCGGGCCTTGGGTCAATCAGGGTTGCCTCCACATTCTACAGCTTCTGTACCTCCTCCTTCTATTCAGCCTCCATCTCCGAAATGACTACATCAGTCAACAACTGGAAGCACTGCAGCACTGCCTCAGCCAAGCGGCAACAGGCTGTGCTAAAGCTAATATGCTTAGGTGACAAAACGCACAATGCTGAAGAGTTGTGGACAGCTCTGAAGAGCAGGTAGATCTGTGGCTCACATCACTAAACCTACAGCCAGGTATGGTTATGTGTGACAATGGCCAGAACCTGTTGGTGGCTCTGTAGCCAGGTGAGTTTCTCAAACCTAACCAGAACTGTCGGATCTGCTTGTCAAAGTATGCTGTGTGTGTGCCCATTTTAGAAAGTCAGCTACAGCTTCCACCATGTTTGCAGCTTCCAGCTCACCGACTGGTGTGCGATGTTCCCACGCATTGGAACTCTATATTGCAAATGATAGGAAGGATTTGTGAGCAGAAGAGGGCAGTTGTTGACAACCAGCATCAACACGGCAATCAGGTCAGGTCACACTCCACACATAAGATCTCAGGAGTCGACATGGATGTCAGACATCTGTACCATCCTCCAAAACTTTGAGGACTTCACCAAGATGGTGAGCGGCAATGACGTCATAATTAGCGTCACTTCTCTGTCTTCTGAAATGCTCTCTGCTCACAATCAAAGATGATGCATTGCAGGCAAAGCATGATGAGATGGAGCAAGGAACCATACAGGTTGATTCCATACTGCCCAGTCTCATCTCATTCCAATGTGGATTGGGTGACAATGAGGAAGAGGAGGAGGAAGAACAAGAGCTAGTTTCCTGCACTATAGACAATACTAAATGCACAACTGTCATACCGTCTGTTCAGCATTGATGGCCTGAGGACAGAGAGGAGGAGGAGGATGAGGATGAGGAGGAGAGCGTGATCAGTCATCCTCTTAGTGAGAACACGGAAGTCTTGACTGTTAACAGTCTGGCACACATGGCTGAGTTTATGTTATGCTGCCTTTCCCGTGACCCCCGTGTTGTCCAAATTTTGGGTGACAGTCTTTACTGGTTGGTGACACTTTTAGACCCACGCTTCAAGGAGAACTTTCTATCTCTTATTCCAGTGGCGGACAGGACTAATAAAATGGGGCAGTACAAAAAGGCCCTTGTTGCTGAATTATTAAAAAAATTCCCATCTGAAAACACTGGTGGCAGAGGTCACAGTTCGTTGGACAACCAAGGAGTACAGGCAAGAGAGACACAAAGCCAATCCAGCAAATCCAGCAGAGGCAGATGAACACTGTCAAAGTTCTGGGACAGTTTTCTCAGACCCTCCCATCGCACAGGCCCTGATGCGCTGGGTACTCTCACAAGGATGGAAAAGCTTGGGAAGATGCTGAAGGAATACCTTGCCGACTGTACCAACGTCCTCCATGATTCCTCTGTGCCTTATAATTATTGGGTATCTAAGCTGGACACGTGGTATGAACTGGCTCTCCATGCCTTGGAGGTCCTGGCCTGCCCTGCCGATAGCATTTTGTCATAGCGGGTTTTTAGTGCCGTTGGTGTAATTATAACTGATAGGCGCATTCACCTGTCATCTGAAAATGCTGACAGGCTGACTGTTCTAAAAATGAACAAGGGCTGGATTATGCCAGACTTTTCAACACCACCGAATGATAGCAGTGTAACATAAACTCAAATCCAGTGTTGTTTTTTGGGGAGTCTATTCCCATGCACCTCTTAACACCCAGACATGGGTAAACGTTTCCGGATTTTGTCTATTTGCTCTTTGTCCTCCTCCTTTTCCTCATCCACCCTTACCATATCATTCACCACCATATCTACCATATCACCTCCTCTATGTCTCTTGCAAATGGCATTGGAGTGCCTCCAAATTTTTGGAAGCCATTGCAGTAACTGCATACGCAAGAACAGTATGGGAGACCCACTCCTTTCTAATGGGAACATGTCATTACTGTGGCCCACCTCTATGTGTTTTAAATTGTTATTGGGGGTTTTCACAAATTTTGGCAGCCGTTTGTACTCACTGCATACCCTATAACAGTATTGTAGACCTGCTCCTTTCTAATGGGAACATGTCATACTCGTTACTGAGGCCCACCTCTGTGTCTTTAAATGGTTATTGGAGTTTTTCCTAACTTTTGGCAGCCATTGCAGTCACTGAATACACAATATCAGTATAGGAGACCCACTCTTTAATAATTGGAACAACAAAGCATAGCCGGCTGATAGCCCTATAAAAATAGTCTTTGTGATTTTCAGAGTCCCTCCTTCATAAATGAAACAGGATGTGTCTGATCATGTCTCACCACACCACATGGCCAGATAAGGTAGTAAAATGTTAAAATGACACTTACAGGTGAAAGCAATGCAGAAGGGCAAAAACACATCAAAAACACTACATATGAACATAGTCCAAGGTGTGGAGGAACATTTTTGTTTTTGTATATTTATTTTGCCTTATATACAAGTCATTACCCTGGAAATGATGTTCCTTAACATTTTTCCCAGGAAAATCCATTTTGGTTTCGTTTTTGTATGTTTTATTGTGAGTCTGTAAAAGTGGTCTAATACCTCTGACAACATTGTTGACAGCAGTGACCTGGGAGTCAGAGATGCTTCCAGGGGTCTTCCCCATGCTATTCCCATGTCATTTGAGTACTGTTCTTATCGATTTGGGAAATTTGTAGGCCCTCTGCAGACCGCCGGGGGGGCCGCCGGAAAAATGCTCGAGTTTCCCATAGACTTACATTGGGCTCGTTGCTTGGATCGAGCACTCGAGCATTCCAATTTGCTCGACTCTAGCAACGAGTACCCGAGCACTTTAGTTTTCGCTCATCACTAGTCACTACGGCTGCTAGCCTGTGTGAATTGAACCTACAACTTTTCCACAGCATGTTATGTGTTGGGAGTGTAATCAACATTGTGAAGGGAGTGGTTTTGTGTGAATGGCATAGAGATCGGGTGGGAAGTCCTTCACACTATCTCCCCTCAAGGTGTGGCTAAGCTAGGTTAAATGTTCAGTCACTATTTTTTTATTCTGTTGTGTGTGTCTGCGGAGGCAAGGTCTCCAGACTGGAAAGTCATAGCTCAGGAGGAGCTGCAGCCTGTGCTACATCATTTATTGGCAAACCCCATACTCCTATGGACTGTGCTACCATTTACCTTTTGTTTTGCCATTATGCAGAAAGGCCACATTTATTTTGCTGAATCTGCAGAGCTTTATGCCAGGCAATAAACCTGCAGAGGAAACGGTGTCCTGAGTCTACTTCTGAAAGCAGCAGAGGGAGTCATCTTACCACAAGTGGCATGTAAAAGTTTGGGCACCCTTGTTTAAAATTACTGTTATTGTGAACAGTTAAGCAAGTTGAGGCTGAAATGATCTCTAAAAGGCCTAAAGTTAAAGACGACACATTTCCTCTGTATTTTAGGAAAAAATATATATATATATATTTTCATCTTTTGCATTTTAAAGTTACAAAAAGGAAAATGGGCCTATGCAAAGTTTGGGCACCCTGCATCGTTAGTACCTAGTAGTACCCCTTTTTGAAAGTATAACATCTTGTAAATGCTTTTTGTACCAGCTTGTGAACGCATCTTGTTTGAGGGCTTTTCATCCATTCTTGCTTGGAAAATTCTTCCAGTTCTGCGAGTTTCCTGGGTCCTCTTGCAGGCACTGCTATTTTGAGGTTTAGCCACAGATTTTCAATGATATTTTTTGATCACAGGACTGTGAGGGCTATTGTAAAACCTTCAGCTTGTGCCTTTTGAGGTAGTCTTTTGTGGATTTTGATGTGTGTTTATGATCATTATCTATTTGTAGAAGCCATCCTCTTACCATCTTCAGCTTTTTAGATATTGTGTTATGTTTGCATCAAGAATTTGTTGAACTTTCATTGAATCCATTCTTTCCCTTTTCCATGAAATATTCCCCGTGCCATTGGCTGCAACACAACCCCAAAGCATGATTGATTCACCCCCATGCTTAATGGTTGGCGAGATATTCTTTTCCTGAAATTCCGTGCCTTTTTTTTCTCCACACATATCTTTGATTATTGTGGCCAAATAGTTCTATTTTAACCTCATCAGTCCACAGGACTTGTTTCCAAAATGTATCAGGCTTGCTTAGATGTTCTTCTGCGCACTTCTGAAGCTGAATATAATGGTGAATACGAAGGAGAGATTTTTCTTCTGATGACCCTTCCATGAATGCCATATTTGTGCAGGTGTTTTTGCACAGTAGAACAATGTACCACAACTCCAGAGTCTGCTAAATCTTTCTTAGAGTCTTTTGCAGTTTCACTGAAATGTTGCTTGGTCTTCCAGACCTTATCTTGACCTCCACTGTTCCTGTTAACTGTCATTTCTTAATTACATTCCGAACTGAGGAAAGGGCAACTTGAAAATTCTTTGCTATCTTGTATAGCCTTCTCCTGCTTTGTGGTCCTCTACCATTTTCATTTTCAGAGTGGTAGACAGCTGCTTAGAAGAACCCAATGCTGCTATTTTTGGCACAAGGTTAGTGAAGACTGGGTTTTTATAAAGCTGGGAAATTCGCATCACCTGGCATTTCCTAATGATGATGGTGAACAAGCCATAACTAGGGATGGGCAGACCCGCGGGTTTTTAGGTGCATCGGGTTTGACCGAACATTATAAAAAAGGTTGGTTTGGGCACCAGAACGTTTCCCGAACTTGAGCCTAAATTTGGGGCCCAAACATCTGGTGGTTCCGACGCTGTCATCTGTATGACAATGTGGGAAACATTGGCTCTGATCGGTGGTAAACATACTGATATTACCGCAGGTCACAGCGCTGCAGTTTCCACGCTGTAACAAAGAGGATAGTGGGTGAGCTGGCAGCTGTGACCGGTGGTGAAAAGGTTGCCGTCAGTCAGGCATCGGCTGATGATTATTACTCTCATCAGCATATACCAGGTCTCACTGATAGCAGAGTGAGCAGGCAACGCTGATGAGAGTATTCTCCAGCCGGCACCTGTGCACAGTAATAAAGATGCCAGTGTGATATATAATTAGTGCAGTGCATGTGTAGCTTACTAGACATGTATTTAGCTAATAAATAAAAGTAAAAAATGAAGTGGGGCCCCCCTTATTTTTAATACCCAGCTGAGGGAAAGCAGACAGCTGGGGGCTGGAGTTATTACGTTAATAAGGTTACTGCCGGTCACACGCAGCCGTGTTCTTACGCTAAACTCAGTGTGACTGAGTGGTAACATTACTGATGTCACCGCTCAACAATGCAACCAGTTGTAGCAGAGTTGGGGTTCGGCGTGGGACATCATCCTTATTGATTAACGGTGGACAGATGAGAAATTCTTTGATTTTTTATTTTTATGCTAACCCCTTTCCGACATGTGCCGTACTATTTTGACACGTCGGGTGTCTCCCTTTGGTGCAGGCTCCGGCTCTGAGCCGGCACCATTCCGGGGACATGACAGCTAATCTGTACATCTGTCATGTGCCCCTAACAGCGATCCACCCACTACTGTTAACTAGTTAATTGCTGCTGTCAATCTCTGATAGCGGCATTTAACTCGCGCTTACCAGAAGTACGTCACTAACCCCGCCCATCGGCACCAGTGTCACATGACCACAGGCCGCCGATGAGTTGACATGACAACTTGGGGTCTGCAAGAGACTCCTGTGGTTGTGATTGCTAGGATGCTATGAGCGCCACCCAGCAGTCAGTGCTCATAGCAAATGAGGATTTCAGCTACACACAGGCAATCTGATCATCACCTGTGAGTAGCAGAGGCGATCAGACAATAGCAGCTTCTAGTCTCTCATGGAGACTACTGAAGCATGTGTAAAGTAAAAAAAGTTATAAAAAAAATAAATAAATAAGTTAAAATCACCCCCTTTTTGCCCCATTCAAAATAAAACAATAAAAAAATCAAATATACATATATACAATAAACACATATTTGGTATCGCCACATTCAGAATCGCCCGATCTAGCAATATATAATAATTAATATGATCAGTAAACGTAGTATTAATAAAAAAATTCAACGGGCAATCAAAACATGGTATCTACCCCAAAATGGTACCAATAAAAACATCAGCTCAGTGCGCAAAAAATAAGCCCTGCCCCAGCCCCAGATCCAGAAAATGGATACGCTATGGGTCTCAGAAAATGGCGACTATTATTTTTAAACAAGCTTAGGTTTATTTTTATTTAAGTGGTGAAAAAAATCCAATCTATGTTTAGTATCAATGGACTCTTAATGACCTGGAGAACCATACTGGCAGGTCAGTTTTAGCATTTGGTGAACATGGTTAAAAAAAGAACCCAAAACAACTGTGGAATGGCAATTTTTTTTGCAATTTCATCCAAACTTTTTTTGCAATTTCACCGCACAGTACACAATATGGTAAAACCAATAGTGTCGTTCAAAAGTACAACTTGTCCTGCAAAAAACGAAAATGCAAAAATGGAAAAATGGCCCGGGGGTAATGGGGTTAATAAATGGGAAAAGGAGGGTAATTGTCAATTGAAGGACTTTTTTCTGTTTGTGTCTTTATTACTTTTTACTTAGTGGGTTAGTAATGGGGGTGTCTGGAAGACAGCTCTCCATAACTAGCTCCTGGGCTTGATGTCACCTGACATTACAAAGCTGACATCAACTCCAAAATATTACACCGATTGCCAATGCTCCAGGGTAAGTACCAAGAGCCGGCCAAAATCGCAGAATTGGCGCATTTAATGGATGCATCATTTCTGGGGCGGCTGAGGGCTAATGTTATTAGTGTGCGAGGGGGCAATTATCCATGGCCCCTTCCTAGTCTATTAATATCACCCCCCAACTGTCTGCTTTAGCTTGGCTGGTTATCAAAAATGGAGGGGACCCTAAGTCATTTTTTTAATTATTTATTTATTTAAAGGGGTTGTCCGGTCAAAAGTGATAAATCTGAAGTCACTCTGTGACTGCAGACTTAGAATCCCCCTCAGCACAGGCTCTGTGCGCTGCGCGGATTTGCCGGTATGAGACCCGGGACCGGTGGCTATGTACACATCATACATAACCCTGGCCATTCAGCACTGCCTCGCTCCATTGACTTGTATGGAGAAAGGACACGCCCCATCTAGTGACGTGGATGGCCTGTGGGTGTGTCCGACTAGAAGGCGCAGCCTCCCTCAATACAAGTTTATGGAGAGCAAGGCCATGCCCACTGGCTGGGGGTATGTATAACACATACATATCCTTTGTTACCAGGTCTCATACCGGCGAATCCCCACAGACTTATCACTTTTAACTGGAAAACCCCTTTCAGTAATTAAAAAAAAAATGGTGTGGTGTCTCCCCTATTTTTAATAACCAGCAAAGGCTAAAGAGAAAGCTAACAACATCAGCCCTCAGCTGCCCCAGAAATGGAGCATCCATTAAATGCACAAATACTGACCCTTAACCTCAGCTCTTCCCACTTGCCCTGGTGCATTGACAAGTGGGGCAATGCTTTTGGGGTTGATGTCAGCTGTTTCGCCGGTCAGCAATGCAACCTGATGTAGCAGAGTTGAAGATCGTCGTGGGACATAAGCATTATCAGAGGACATCAGAGGACAGGTGAGGATTACTTTGATTTTTAATTTTAATGTTAATAAATGGGAAAAAGAGGGGATTTTTAGGGGAGTGTTTTGTTCAATTAAAGAACTTTTTTCTGTGTGTGTCTTTTTTACTATTGACTACGGGGTTATTAATAAGGGTGTCTTAGAGATGACTCTCCATTATTAACCCCTGGGCTTGATGTCAGCTTACATTACAAAGCTGAAATCAACCCCCAAATATTAAACTGCTTGCCAAAACACCAGAGCAAGCGGAAAGAGCCAGGTAAAGAGCCAGAATTGGCGCATCAAATGGATGCACCTTTTCTGTGGTGACTGCGGTCTGGTATTTTTAAGCTGGTGAGAGCAAAATATCCATGGGCCTTCCTAGCCTGAGAATGTCGGCCTCAGCTGCCTGCTTTAGCTTGGCTGGTTATCAAAAATGAAGGGGGGGCACACACCATTATTTAAATTGTTTATTTAAAATAATAATTAAAAAAAAAAGTGTGGGTACCCCTCTATTTTTGATAACCAGCCAGCATAAAGCTGACAGCTAATGGCTGCAGCCTGCTGCTGTCGGCTTTACCTGTGCTTCTTATGAATAATAGAATTTTATTTTTTTTTTATTTTTACACAGCACGCCGGCCAATCACACCCATGCCAATACTTGTCATGGCTGTGATTGAGCTGAAAGTACCCACACTGGTAAAGCCTTTCAAACAAACGTTGTTTGGGGTGCCGAACCAGAATAATAACATGGAGTTCCAGGAGAAGTCTCCGTGTTTGGGGTCCATGCACAGACAATAGGTGTTCGGTACATACCCAGAACTTTACCGTTAGGGTTATGGCTAGAGATGGGCGAACCCTAATAGGCTAATTAACATTTGAAACCTTGGTCAAAGTTATCGCACACAAATCTCCAAGGTTGCCCAAACTTTTGTATCGGCCTATTTTTCATTTTGCAATTTTTAAAATGAAAAAAATTAAAATATATATATATTTTTTTTGCCTAAAATACAAAGTAAATGTGTCATATTTAACTTTAGGCCTTTTAGAGATCATTTCATCTTCAACTTGCTTAACTGTTCACAATAACAGTCATTTTGACCAAGGATGCCCAAACATTTACATTCCACTGTATAAATATAGGGCATAGATAAAGAGGGTGTAGAAGTAGCAGTCACACCTGTATGCTGATGGCTAAAAAAGCTCAAATGCACTCTGTCATACACCAATCCTAAACACAACAGTATTGCTCTGACATGCTAAACATTTGTTTAATGCACTACGGTATATGTGTAGCTCATGTTATTCCTATGGAGGCTCGCTACACTTTTGCAATTAGTGCAGGGCCTTTCTACATGTGTAAATATAACTCTGAGTCTTGACTTGCAGCAGCCAACATATGTTTTCAATTAAAACTATGATAAAAAGCATGCCAGGGCTGGCACCATCATTAAATTGAAGAATGATATAGGTAATTATCTGGGGTTATCCCAGAAACAATTTTTTTTCTTCAAACTCAATATTGCCATATAAAATTTCTAAAGTTACCCAATCATGTTTTCATATCCTCACTGGCTACTTTCTTCTTTTTCTTGCTCTAGCTCCTCCATATTTGTGTTTCATTGATCATTATGAGGTGGACAGTCCTTTAGTGCTGCCCATATGATCAATGTAAACTATATTTTCAATAACCAGCTAATTTTTTCCAGGCTCCCTACTCTCTCCCAAGCAAAGATAATATTTGTTTTGTGATCTGCTTAAGACTCCCAGAGCAGAGCTATCAAAGGAGACATGCTGGTGTGCAAGGTTTCTAATATTACATCAATAAATGTAATTCTTGTCTGTCCCTACCACTAGGTATAAAGCTTTATAATTCTTCATTCTCAAAATCTATGGGTTTCAGATATTTTCCCCCTATGCATTGTCTCCTGACTCCAAAACCTGTCTGTTGCCCATAGCAATCAAATCAAATTGCAACTTTCATTTTATCAGAGCTGCTTAAAGACATTATTATTATTATTATTTATTATTATAGCGCCATTTATTCCATGGTGCTTTACATGTGAAAAAGGGGTAAGCATAGCAAAAACAGTTACAATAATCTTGAACACAATGTGATGGCGACTGGTGCAGGAGGAGCAAGGACCCTGCCCGGAAGGGCTCACAGTCTGCAAGGAATGGGTGAGGATACAGTAGGTGAGGGTAGGGCTGGTCGTGGCGCAGTATGGTGGAGTGATGGTTAATGCAGGTTGTAGGTTTGTCGGAAGAGGTGGGTCTTCAGGTTCCTTTTGAAGGGTAGAGAGTCTGATGTGTTGGGGTAGAGAGTTCCAGAGTAGCGGGGGAAGCACAGGAGAAATCTTGTATGCGATTGTGGGAGGAGGAGATAAGAGGGGAGTAGAGAAGGAGATCTTTTGAGGATCGGAGGTTGCATGCGGGTATGTACCGAGAGACTAGGTCAGAGATATATGGAGGACACAGGTTGTGAATGGCTTTGTATGCCATGGTTAGGGTTTTGAACTGGAGTCTCAGAGCAATGGGGAGCCAGTGAAGAGATTGACAGAAAGGAGAGGCAAGGGAATAGTGGGGGACAGGTGGATTAGTCGGGCAGCAGAGTTTAGGATGGATTGGAGGGGTGCGAGAGTGTTGGAAGGGAGGCCGCAGAGCATGAGGTTGCAGTAGTCCAGGCGGGAGATGATGAGGGCGTGCACTAGTGTTTTTTCAGATTCATGGTTGAGGAATGTGCGGATCCGGGAGATATTTTTGAGTTGGAGTCGGCAGGAAGTGGAAAGGGCTTGAATATGTGGTTTGAAGGAGATTTCAGAGTCCATGGTTACCCCAAGGCAGCGAGCTTGAGGGCCTGGGGAGAGTGGGCAGCCATTGACGTTGACAGATAGGTCCGTTGGGGGGGTTGAATGAGATGGCGGAAAGATGATGAATTCTGTTTTGTCAATGTTAAGTTTTAGAAATCTAGCAGAGAAGAAGGATGAAATAGCGAACAGACATTGTGGGATTTTGTTTAGTAGGGAGCAGATATCGGGTCCAGAGAGGTAGATCTGTGTGTCATCAGCACAGAGGTGATAATGAAAGCCCTGTCCCAGGCCTAAGGTGTAGATGGAGAAGAGTAGGGGTCCTAGAACTGAACCTTGGGGGACAC
Source organism: Phyllobates terribilis (assembly GCF_046119375.1). NCBI lineage: Eukaryota > Metazoa > Chordata > Amphibia > Anura > Dendrobatidae > Phyllobates > Phyllobates terribilis. The sequence goes on along the minus strand of NW_027362769.1, from coordinate 13,666,890 downwards.
AGACAGATAGTGGGCGAGATGAGGAGGTGATGTGTGAGTGGGAGACACTGAATGTCCTGTCTGTTAAGTATGAGGAGATCCAGGATAGGTCCAAGTCTGTGATGCCAAGAGATGAGAGAGTTTGTAATAAGAGGGAATGGTGTACTGTGTCAAAGGCAGATGACAGGTCTAGGAGGAGGAGGACAGCGTAGTGTCGCTTGGATTTGGCGGTTAGTAGGTCGTTGGTGACTTTAGTCAGTGCAGTTTCAGTAGAATGGTGCAGTCGGAAACCAGATTGTAGGCAGTCGAAGAAGGAGCAGGAGGAGGGGTGGGAGGACAGTTCAGAATGGATGTATTGTTCCAGTAGTTTTGAGGCATAGGGGAGAAATGATATGGGGCAATAGCTAGTCAGAGGGGATGGGTCAAGGGAGGGCTTTTTGAGGATGGGTGTGATTGAGGCATGTTTGAAGCATGAGGGGAAGATGCCAGTTGTTAATGACAGGATGAAGAGGGCATGAGGTGACTGTATGTGTTTGGAGACAAAGGATTGTATGTTGAGGAATAGCTCTGAGGAGGAGGTGAGATGGGTAGGGAGAAAGGAGGGAGAGATGAAGAGTTCATTACTAGGTGTAGGGATTAGGGGAGGTTGTAAAAAGTGAAGGATTAAGGGGGTGAGAGTGAAAACAAAGACAAACATTGTTTACTGTGACTTAAGGCCCCGTCACACATAACGAGATTGCTAGCGAGATCGTTATTACGTCACGGTTTTGGGATCGTGGAGAGTCGTTTCATGATCGCTGGGGAGCTGTCAAACATGCAGAACTTCCCAACGATTTCAGCAGCCTCAGCGATCTAACTAACGATCTCGGGGGTCGTTGGGACGCTTTCACACAGCAGCTATTTCAACGATCCACACCTTGATAGGGACTGTACTGTGTCACAAAGGCGTGCATAAAATTACTTTTCCGCGCCCCCTCATCTCCGATTGGCGGCTGTGACTCTGTATCCATTCATCTGGGCTTTGTTCCTGACAAGCGTTCTGGTTTGTGGATTGTAGTAGTGTTCTTCGGCTGTGACTCCACATATCAACAGCCCGGAGAATTCTGCTAGGATCTGCAATCCAGCACGAGGTCAGAAACAAAGGAAGGAATCGCTATTCTGTTGCCTTCTTTATGCACGGCGGAAAATGAGAACGCTGTAGCGACCACCAATCGGGGACGAGGGGCACGGAAAAGTCCAATTTATGCATGCCTATGTGTCTCAGTTCTGAATCGCTAACAAGGTCGTTGATAAGGTGTCAAATACAGCGATGCACACTGCCCAGCGGGAGCGCAACGACCCAGGAATGGTCCAGGAAGCTTTGTAATGATCAGCGATCTCACAGCAGGGGCCTGATCGTTGCTACCTGTCAGACATAACGAGATCGCTAGCAAGATCGCTATTGCGTCACAAAAACCGTGATGTATTAACGATCTCGCTAGCGATCTCGTTATGTGTAACGGGGCCTTTAGTATCCAGTTACCTTCAGTTTACTTCAGGTTCAATTCAGACATAATTAAATGGTTAAAAAAATTAAATTATTAATTGTGTTGAGCCACCCCCGTATTGTTCGAGTTCGGTTCGGTTCGTCGAACACCTTCGAACACCGTTAAAACCAATGGCAGGCAAACAAAAACACATAGAAACACATAGAAAACACCTTCAAAGGTGTCCAAAAGCTGACAAACTGCTCAGAAGACACAACTAACACATGGAAAAGTGACAAGTACATATAGTCATGCGAAAAGAAAAGAGGTGGAGGAGTAAAAGGAGGGGGAGACACAGATATAGGCATGTCATGCCCTTCTAAAATCCAAAAAGTGAGAAGCCGACACGGCCAGTCCGCTCCTGCCCGTGCCACCTCCGTGTCGCCGGGTTTGTGCCAGAGCCGCGGTGAACCCTGACGGCCAGCCCCCCTCTCCCAATACTGGTGCCTGTCCGCTGGTGGGTCGAGCGAGCCCCCCTGTGGTGGAGGCAGCTCTAAGCTTTTTAATTTAAATTGTCTCTCTAATTTGAATTGATACACTTTAAATCCATTTACAAGGATCTATTGGAGGGCAAGTCTCATGCCAGCAGCCGCGTAATTCCAGCTCCAGTAGCATCCACTAAAGCTGCTGCAGTTAAAAAGCTTTTATAAGGATCGAGCTCGGCTGTCCACCGCAAGGCATCCTACTGCCAGTCCCAGCCCCTATGCCTTGGGGTGCCTCCTGATGCTCTTCACTGAGTATCCCGTGGTCCCGAAGCATTTCCTTTGAAAAAATTAAGTGTCCAAGCTACAGGTGGTGTAGCTTGCTTAACAGCCGGGATAATCCGCTGACTAGCAGACACTGCTACTAGGCACAAAGTATTTCCTGGGCTAGATGCAGTTAAAAATTTGTAATTAGATACTCTCGTTGGATGCTGAGAAAGCATTCCATAGAGTCTCCTGGCACGCCATATATGATTCTCTTAAAAACCTTGGGGTAGGGGTCTAGGGGACCCTTTTATAGCCAAAATCACGGCCCTGTATCACAATACGTCACCTAGGCTGAAGATAAATGGAACTGTAGCACCCTGAGGGCTCGGTTGCTACAGCGGTATTGCACCTCACCCAGAGGTGTGATATCTCACTCTCAGGTAAGGATGGAGTGTGGATCAGGACCCGACACCTGCATGCATTACACAATATTGCCGTGGGGCAGGGCGACCAATATGCACCTGAGATGGGCACGACAGTCCCTGTCCCTGGCTGGAGTGGGGGGAGGGAACACTGAGGAAGGGGAACCCTGTAGTGCAGGAGCAGGGAGGAAGCAGTTCCTGGGTGCATTGAGAAGGGAGTATAAAAGGTGGGCACCATCTTAGTTCAGTGCAGAGAAGTCTGAGCAGAAGTGACAGGGAGCAGGGGCTCTGCATGAGCTCTGCTCCGGAGGTGGGCCTAGTAACAGAGGCCCAGGCCTGGAAGAGGGAGAAGGAAGGAAGAGGAGCGGAGAAGGCTCCAGGAACGAGGAACGAAGGGATCCCAGGGGTGCGGACGGGCGAGTTGCCACCGCACACCCGAATCCACCTGTGTGGAGGGGTCAGGTCAAAGGGGGAGACCGGTCCCCGAAACTAGTGGAGGCAGGAAATGACCCTCAGCTAGAAACCGGAGGCTGTGACATTTTATGTGGCGCAGCCCCTCGCTACACCCGCTAGGAAGGCACCACATAGGGTCAGGGAAACTGGCGCCAAGTTTACCAAGAGGAGGCCCGAGGCAGCCGGACAGAAGGGTTGGTAAGAAAGGCCAGACAAAGGACACACAAAGGGGGTCCAGTGAAGCGCTCCAAAGTTATCTGGGAGTTGTCTGAGCCCCTCACCTGGTGAGCACAGTACGACGTGGGCAGCCGTTACCTGCAGACGTGGTCTGGATAATAAGAACTGTGAGTAAAGGCCCTGAACTGCATCACTGACTCCGTGTCGTTACTGCTGCTGCCCTGCACCATCACCCCCATCCTCCGCATACACTGCCCTGAGGCTATACTCCTCCCGTGGGGAGTTATGCTACGCTCTGCTGCACCCACAACACCAGCCTCAGCGGTCTGCCCTGCAGCGGCGGTTCACTCTGACCGCAATCCACGGGTGGCGTAGTCGGACATTTAAACATCAAAACCACATAAATAGTTCCGCCACTGGTTTGACCGCCCTGAGCCACGGAACCGGGTCGCCACCACGGAGACTACAACCACCAGCATCCACCAAAAAGGGTCCGGCTCCGGGTGTCCCAAGGCCCAGGGGGTGCTTCAGAACATTTTCATCACCTTTCACAATCACCAATGGGACAAGGCAGGGATGTCCTCTGTCCCCTCTCTTATACATCCTAGTGAAAGAGCACCTGCTCTCATCAATTCGCCATAACCCCAATATTAGGTGGATTGAGGTGGGAGGCACCGAGTACAAGTGCTCTCTATTTGCTGATGATGTCCTAGTATATATCACTCAATCACATATATCCATCCCTGCTGTTATGGCTGAAATAGATCACTTTGTTACATGGTAAAATTTTAAAATCAATGCAGCGAAGTCTGAGGCCCTCGATGTTTCCCTCCCCAAATCCATATAGGATTCCATCCAGTCCAACTTTCCCTTTGCCTGGCCCTCACAGGGTATCAAATACTTAGGAATTCCTATTCATAGAGACCTCTCCCATCTATGTTATCTTAATTTTGGGCCCTTTATTGAACAACTCCATACAGACCACGGTTGGCAAGTTAGAACTGTAAGATTCACTACGTGAACCACTGGTGTTTTGTGGAAAAGCACATGTACACTGCGTTCCAAATTATTATGCAAAAAGTGTTTAGGAGTGATAAGGGAAGAATTTGTTTGTTTGTCAGTTAAACTCATTGATGGTGATGTGTGTCAGGGCTCTTTATATCACTGTAAGCAATTGCAGACACCTGTGCTAATTAGTTTGGCAGGTGTGTCCAATGAAAGGCAAGACTACTTAAGAAGGCTCTCTCACATTATTAAGCAGCCTACATTTTCTGCCAAAATGGGAAAGAAAAAGGATGTGTCGGCTGCTGAGAAGCAACAAATTGTGGAGTGTTTAGGTCAAGGCATGACTACAATCAACATTGTGCGATGATCAGGATGAAGTGTCTTGGCAATCAAGAAGTATGTAGCTGATTGACAGTACACACGTGTGCGTGCTGATAAGGGCAAATTGAGGACTCTTTCCTACAGGCAATTACGTCAGGTTGAAAGAGCAGCGGCAAAAAAGCCTTGTCATAGCAGCAGACAAGTTTTTGAAGCTGCTTGTGCCTCCAACGTCCCCCGAACAACAAGATGCAGGGTCCTTCAGAGGTTTGCAGCTGTGCATACGCCATCCTGTCGACCTCCTCTATCCACTTCACACAAGCAGAAACGGCTCCAGTGGGCCAAACATTACATGAAGACTGATTTCAAAACTGTTTTGTTCACGGATGAGTGCCGTGCAGCGCTCGATGGTCCAGATGGATGGAGTGGAGGATGGCTGGTTGATGGACACCCCACGCAAACACGGCTACAGCGCCAACAAGGAGGAGGTGGAGTAATGTTTTGGGCTGGAATCATGGGGAGAGAGATTGTCGGCCCCTTTAGGATCCCTGAAGGCGCTAAAGATGAACTCCATAATGTATGTGGATTTTCTCAAACAGCACTTCCTGCCATGGTTCAAGAAGAAGAACCGTGTATTTCACAGCAAGATCATTTTTCTGCATGATAATGCACCATCTCATGCTGCACATAAAACATCTGCATCTCTGGCTGATATGGGCATAAAAGGGGACAAACTTATGGTGTGACCCCCATGCTCCCCTGACCTCTACCCCATTCAGAACCTTTGGTGCATCATTAAAAGGAGTGTCTATGATGGCGGGAGGCAGTTCACATCTAAGCAACAGCTCTGGGAGGGTATTCTGTCCTCATGCAAAACAATTGAAGCAGAAACCATCCAAAACCTGACAAATTCAATGGACGAGAGAGTTCAGAAGCTCCTTTCAAACAAGGGGTCCTATGTGAAAATGTAACATCACCTAGAATAAAGTTTTGAGTTGAAAACTGTTTGATTTCAGTTTCTAACAACCTGCTAATGCTTATAATTTCAAAAATGACCATTTTTTTGGTCTTTATTAAAATGAAAAGGTTGATCGAAAAGTTTGGGGAATCTAAGAGTGTGGCAACCCAGTAGTCATGATTACTTCGAATTCTGACATTATGAGGGTCATGCTGCAGGTAGTGCAGCAAGAAGGCACTTATGTGTCTTGCGCATCTCGGAGCCCCAAAATTATTTTCCGGGCTAGATGCAGCTAAAAATTATTTTTAATTTTAAATCTGGTGGAGCTTATTATAGATGGCCTAATAGGATCAGTGCTGCACACTGCTACAAAGCCCAAATTATTTTCCAGTCAAGATACATATAAACATGGTTAGTAATTTGAAAGCTTAAAACGGTTGGTAGGGTGATTTTAACCAATCATCAAGCTTTTACTCTCCCCAGGATGACACAGGGGTAGAAAAATCGTTTCGGATCCATGATTTGTTCATCTTTATGAACGTGAGTCTGTCTACATTATCAGTGGAGAGCCGCGTGCGCTTATCTGTCAGCACACCACCAGCAGCGCTGAACACACGTTCAGACAGAACGCTGGCTGCGGGGCATGACAAGATCTCCAAGGCGTAAGTGGCTAGCTCCGGCCATTTATCCAGATTGGAAGCCCAAAAAGAGCAAGGGTCCAGTGACACAGTCGTGGCTTCAATGTTTACTTGGAGATACTCCTGTACCATCATCTCTAGGCGTTGACTATGTGTCAGACTTCTTGTCTCCTGTGGCCTTGCAAAGGATGGGCTAAAAAAGTGGTGAAATGATTCCGCAAAATTGATGTTACCAGCAGATACTGTGGTTCTGTTACGGTTTGAGTGCTGAACACTTGACGGTCCCACGGTTGGCAAGTTGGAACTGTGAGATTCACTACGTGCACCACTGGTGTTTTGTGGAAAAGCACATGTAAGATTCTGCAACAGTCTCTGCTGATACTCCTGCATGCGTGCATCCCTTTCTATGGCAGGAATAATTTCGGCAAATTTACTTTTGTACCGGGGATCTAACAGTGTGGCAACCCAGTAGTCAGGATTATTTCTAATTCTCACAATTCGAGGGTCATGTTGCAGGTAGTGCAGCAAGAAGGCACTCATGTGTGTTGCGCATCCAGGAGCACCAAGTCCCTGTTGTGTTGGTGGCGAGGTAACAATCATGCTTCCTTCCTCTGTCCTCTCCCCCCAACCTCGCACAACAGAAATGTGATCAAGGTCTCCCTCATCTGATGAGTCTTCCATCAGTTCGTCCTCCACTTCTTCCTGGGCTCCTGCACCTTCCTCACTAGTTTGGCTGCTACCATGCGCCCTGGTAAAACCATCTCCCCCACCCTCACATGCCTGCCGCCTTGGTGCTGCCGACCGTCTGGACCTTGCAGATGTTAGCCCTTCCGCATACAACTCCTCCTCCTCTACTTCCTCCACCTCCTCTTGTGCCACCACCTGACTCCGAATTCTGTTTAACATGTGCTCCAGCATGTAAATCACCGGAATAGTCATGCTGATAATGGCATCATCAGCACTAAACATCTTCGTCGCCATTTCAAAACTGTGCAGAAGGGTGCATAGGTCCCTGATCTGAGACCACTCCTCCAGCGTGATTTGCCCCACCTCTGGATCTCATTGGCCCAGGCTATACGTCAGAACGTATTGCACCAGGGCTTGTCGGTGCTGCCACAGTCGCTGCAACATGTGCAGAGTTGAATTCCACCGGGTAGGCACATCGCATTTTAGCCGGTGAAGTGGCAGGCCCAACGACTTCTGTAGAGATGTAAGTCGCTGAGCTGCGGGATGCGAACGGCGGAAGTGAGCACACAGCGACCGTGCCCTCTGCAGAAGGCCATCTAGTCTGGGATAGTGGGCTAAAAATTGCTGGACAACCAGGTTCAACACGTGAGCCATACAAGGCACGTGTGTGACATTGCCCCGGCGAAGGGCCGCACCCAGGTTTGCAGCATTGTCGCACACGGCCTTCCCTGGTTTCAGGTCCAGTGGAGACAGCCATTCATGAAATTGGTTCTCCAGAGCTGACCACAACTCCTCAGCTGTGTGACTCACATTTCCCAGACATTTCAAAGTAAAAACCGCCTGATGACGTTGAGCCCTACTGACAGCATAGTAAGGAGGTGTGCAGGATCCCTTCTGCGCAGTTAGAAAGCTTGTGGCATGACCAGACAGGCTTTGGGTGCAGGTGGAAGACCGAGAGGAGGTTGAGGAGGCAGAAGCAGTGGAGGAACTTTGACATAAAGAGGATTGACGCACAACTCGTGGGGACGGCAAGACTTGGACAGCAGCCCCTTGTCCTGCTGTCACCATAGTTACCCAGTGCCCAGTCAGCGACATGTAACGCCCCTGTCCATGCCTACTCGTCCAAGTGTCTGTGGTGAAATGCACCCTGTCACACACAGAGTTTCTCAAAGAAGCAGTGATGTTGTGTGCGACATGCTGGTGGAGCGCAGGCACACCTTTCTTTGAGAAGTAGTGCCGACTGGGCATCTGGTACTGGGGCACTGCGACGGACATAAGGTCTAGAAAATCCTCTGTGTCCACCAGGCGGAAAGGCAGCATTTCTGTAGCCAAGAGCTTGCAGATGGTGAAATTCAACCTCTTAGCTTTCTCATGGCTAGGAGGAAATGGTCTTTTACTTGTCCACATCTGAGGGACCGAGGGCTGGCTATTGTGCTTAGACGGGGTTGATAAGGGTGTCCCCGGCAAACTGCCGGTCTGTGAGGAAGATGCAGGCGGACATGTTAGGTTGCCTTGATCCAAAGGTGGTGCTATCGATGTCGGACAGCGCTCAACACCAGCTGGTGTTACCACCTCCAAAGAAAATGATGACCTGCCAATCACGCTGGCTGTTGCGGGTAAAGAGGTGGCAGGTCTGCGCCCCAAAACAGGTGTGACTGCTGTCCCCCCAGTCACAGAGGATGAAGAGGCCGCGGATGCACAAGATATGGCAGACGGTGGTTGGCCCGGCCGGCTAGGCCGCATTGTAGCACACTGAGCTTCCCACTGCAACTTATGCTTCATGTCCATGTGCCGGTTCATGCATGAAGTACTCAAACTATGTATTTTTTGGCCTCTACTTAGCTTTTACTGACAAATGTTACAGATAACACGAGTTGGGTCATCTTTATCGATCTGAAAAAATGCCCAGGCTATGCAAGGCTTAGCACCCATGCGACCTGAAGAGCCACCACAACTTGTGGTGAGAGGCAGAGTTGTGTTTGAGGATGCAGTTGTTGACGTGCTTCCAGTACTACGTCTCTGTCCAGGAAGGCGCAACCTGACCTCGTCGTCACTAGCATCTTCCTCCACCTCCTCTGCTGACCTCATCTCTTGGCTGACTGTGGGTTGACAGTAAATGGGATCTCCAACCTCATCATCATCACCCTGTGTGTTATCACACCCGTCGTCCTCAGAGCCAACCTGTTCCTGCCCTGACAAAAAACTAAAGTTGTCGCTCCAATCAGGTATTTGAGTCTTATCATCGTCTTCCTCATTGTCTCCACCAACAGGAGTTACAGTTTGGGAATGAGGGTCTACATTATGGTCAGAAACTTCTGCGTCTGGTCCTGGATCCGACTCATAAAGATTCTGGGCATCAGTGCAGATCATTTCCTCGTCTGGATTCACAGAAGCGCTGGAGTCGACCTCTGATTCCCAGGCTATAGTATGAGTAAACAGCTCTGCAGACTCAACCATCTGTTCTACCTCATACTCAGACGGGCAGCTGGAGATTTGGGAGCTGTGAGGAAGCAAGTGCGATTGGGGTGACACCTTTGAGGACTGGAGTATTTGTGATGTTGAAGTTGATGTGGAGGAGAGCCCACTTAAAGGAGCACTTGATATCCGTTGAAGCACCTGCTGTTTTTGTGCCTCATCTGGAATTTGTAGCGATTGGCGTGGCCGTAAGAAAGGGATCTTATCACATTGTCCGCTAAAAGAAGTAGACATTTTAGTTTGGCTGGAAGATGGTCTTTCTTCTGCAGATGTTACTGTTGCTTTAACACCTACCCCACGGACACAACCTTTTTTCCCCTTCCCAACACGCCTATTCCCCTTTCCGCCAGCAGCAGGCCTTTTTCCACTCATTTTGGTGGTTAACTAATTCACAACTCTGGAGTTGTTTGCACAAAAAAACAATGGATGGTAACCGAGCAGAGCTGAGTGGCCAAACTGTGGTATTAGGCCAAAACTATTGGCTGGGTTAGATGTAGAAAAAAATTATATTCAATTTGCAACCTGATGGAGGTCGGTATAGATGGACTAATACAACAAGTCCCACACACAGCTAGAAGCCCAATATTTTTTCAGAGGTAGATGCAGAAAAAAATATATTCAGTTTGCAACCTGATGGAGGTCAGTATAGATGGACTAATACAACAAGTCCCACACACAGCTAGAAGCCCAATATTTTTTCAGAGGTAGATGCAGAAAAAAATATATTCAGTTTGCAACCTGATGGAGGTCTGTATAGATGGATTAATAGAACAAGTCCCACACACAGCTAGAAGCCCAATATTTTTTCAGAGGTAGATGCAGAAAAAAATATATTCAGTTTGCAACCTGATGGAGGTCAGTATAGATGGACTAATACAACAAGTCCCACACACAGCTAGAAGCCCAATATTTTTTCAGAGGTAGATGCAGAAAAAAATTATATTCAGTTTGCAACCTGATGGAGGTCAGTATAGATTGACTAATACAACAAGTCCCAAACACAGCTAGAAGCCCAAATATTTTTTCAGAGGTACTGTAGATGCAGATAAAAATTATTTTTAATTTGCAACCTGATGGAGGTCAGTATAGATGGACTAATAGAGAAAGTCCGACACACTACTAGAAGGCCAAATATTTTTTCAGAGCTAGATGCAGAAAAAAATTATATTCAGTTTGCAACCTGATGGAGGTCAGTATAGATGGATTAATAGAACAAGACCCACACACAGCTAGAAGCCCAATATTTTTTCAGAGGTAGATGCAGAAAAAAATATATTCACTTTGCAACCTGATGGAGGTCAGTATAGATGGACTAATACAACAAGTCCCACACACAGCTAGAAGCCCAATATTTTTTCAGAGGTAGATGCAGAAAAAAATTATATTCAGTTTGCAACCTGATGGAGGTCAGTATAGATTGACTAATACAACAAGTCCCAAACACAGCTAGAAGCCCAAATATTTTTTCAGAGGTACTGTAGATGCAGATAAAAATTATTTTTAATTTGCAACCTGATGGAGGTCAGTATAGATGGACTAATAGAGAAAGTCCGACACACTACTAGAAGGCCAAATATTTTTTCAGAGCTAGATGCAGAAAAAAATTATATTCAGTTTGCAACCTGATGGAGGTCAGTATAGATGGATTAATAGAACAAGACCCACACACAGCTAGAAGCCCAATATTTTTTCAGAGGTAGATGCAGAAAAAAATATATTCAGTTTGCAAACTGATGGAGGTCAGTATAGATGGACTAACAGAGAAAGTCCCACACACTACTAGAAGGCCAAATATTTTTTCAGAGCTAGATGCAGAAAAAAATTATATTCAGTTTGCAACCTGATGGAGGTCTGTATAGATGGATTAATAGAACAAGACCCACACACAGCTAGAAGCCCAATATTTTTTCAGAGGTAGATGCAGAAAAAAATATATTCAGTTTGCAACTTGATGGAGGTCAGTATAGATGGACTAATACAACAAGTCCCACACACAGCTAGAAGCCCAATATTTTTTCAGAGGTAGATGCAGAAAAAAATATATTCAGTTTGCAACCTGATGGAGGTCAGTATAGGTGGACTAATAGAACAAGTCCCACACACTGCTAGAAGGCCAAATATTTTTTCAGAGCTAGATGCAGAAAAAAATTAGATTCAGTTTGCAACCTGATGGAGGTCAGTATAGATGGACTAATAGAATGATGCTATGCCCAAAAGATTTTACTTCACTAGGTGCAGTAAAAAAATTGGTATTCTATACACAGGTGGTATATCTTGCAACACAGATAGGCTACTCCACTGACTAACACACTCTGCAATAGGCCAAAAAGGATTAGCTTTGCTAGATTCAGCCAAATGCTGTGAAAAAAACTTGCACAGCACTGGCACAGACCTGCCTGGCAAAAACTGATAGGAACTGATGTAACCTAGTCCTGAAAAGGACTCCAATTACAATTAGTCTTTACTCCCACAACCTATCTATTTAAGAGCACAGACCTGCCTGATAAAAGTCGTAGGAAATGCTGTAACCTAGTCCTTAAAAGGACTGCAATCACAACTATTCCCTACTCCCAAGCTATCTGTATATTTGTGCGAAAATTGGCTTGAAATTAACAAGGTATAGCGCACACAGCAACAGCGGTGCCGTCTAACATGCAGCTGCAGCAGTGATAAAATGGTGGCGACGGGGAAAATGGCTTGGTCTTATAGGGCAAGGACATGTGACATACACTGCCAATGACACATGCCCTTGCTTGTGTGAAAAAAAGCACTTCGCTCCGTGTGTGCGCTGCTGATAGGCTGACAGATTGCACCTCCCCACTGTAAATGTGGGAAAGAGAAAAAAAAATGGAGATCTTCATTGTTCCTGCAGAGATCCATCCCCTGCCCCTCCCCCCACCCCGCTGTACACTCAAACTGCGTATTAACATTAATTTTCATCATTACTGAGAAAAAATCCAGTTATGATTTTGGTGCACGAACAGTTATCGAACATAACCTCGAACATCCGAATTTTTCTCAAATTGTTCGTGTTCGCCGAACGGCTCGAACACCGCCCAAAACAGCTCGAATTTGAGATTGGCGAACAGTTCGAGTAGAACAACGCTCATCTCTAGTGTTTAGGTCAAGGCATGACTACAATCAACATTGTGCCATGATCAGGATGAAGCATCTTGGCAATCAAGAAGTAAGTAGCTGATTCACAGTACACACGTGTGCGTGCTGATAAGGGCAAATTGAGAACTCTTTCCTACAAGCAATTACGTCAGGTTAAAAGAGCAGCGGCAAAAAAGCCTTATCATAGCAGCAGACAACTTTTTGAAGCTGCTGGTGCCTCCAACGTCCCCCGAACAACAAGATGCAGGGTCCTTCAGAGGTTTGCAGCTGTGCATACGCCATCCTATCGACCTCCTCTATCCACTTCACACAAGCAGAAACGGCTCCAGTGGGCCAAACATTACATGAAGACTGATTTCCAAACTGTTTTGTTCACGGATGAGTGCCGTGCAACGCTCGATGGTCCAGATGGATGGAGTGGAGGATGGCTGGTTGATGGACACCCCACGCAAACACGGCTACAGCGCCAACAAGGAGGAGGTGGAGTAATGTTTTGGGCTGGAATCATGGGGAGAGAGATTGTCGGCCCCTTTAGGATCCCTGAAGGGGTAAAGATGAACTCCATAATGTATGTGGAGTTTCTCAAACAGCACTTCCTGCCATGGTTCAAGAAGAAGAAGCGTGTATTCCACAGCAAGATAATTTTTATGCATGATAATGCACCATCTCATGCTGCACATAAAATATCTGCATCTTTGGCTGATATGGGCATAAAAGGGGACAAACTTATGGCGTGACTCCCATGCTCCCCTGACCTCTACCCCATTCAGAACCTCTGGAGCATCATCAAAAGGAGTGTCTATGATGGCGGGAGGCAGTTCACATCTAAGCAACAGCTCTGGGAGGGTATTCTGTCCTCATGCAAAACAATTGAAGCAGAAACCATCCAAAACCTGACAAATTCAATGGACGAGAGACTACAGAAGCTCCTTTCGAACAAGGGGTCGTATGTGCAAATGTAACATCACCTAGAATAAAGTTTTGAGTTGAAAACTGTTTGATTTCAGTTTCTAATAACCTGCTAATGCTTATAATTTCAAAAATGACCATTTTTTTGGTCTTTATTAAAATGAAAAGGTTGATCGAAAAGTTTGGGGGATCTAAGAGTGTGGCAACCCAGTAGTCAGGATTACTTCGAATTCTGACAATATGAGGGTCATGCTGCAGGTAGTGCAGCAAGAAGGCACTTATGTGTCTTGCGCATCTCGGAGCCCCAAAATTATTTTCCGGGCTAGATGCAGCTAAAAATTATTATTAATTTTAAATCTGGTGGAGCTTAGTATAGATGGCCTAATATAATCAGTGCTGCACACTGCTACAAAGCCCAAATTATTTTCCAGCCAAGGTACAGATAAACATGATTAGTAATTTTAAATCTGGTGGAGCTTAGTATAGATGGCCTAATAGAATCAGTACTGCACACTGCTACAAAGCCCAAATTATTTTCCAGCCAAGATACAGATAAACATGATTAGTAATTTTAAATCTGGTGGAGCTTATTATAGATGGCCTTATAGAATCAGTGCTGCACACTGCTACAAAGCCCAAATTATTTTCCAGCCAAGATACAGATAAACATGATTAGTAATTTGAAAGCTTAAAACGGTTGGTGAGGTGATTTTAACCAATCATCAAGCTTTTACTCTCCCCAGGATGACACAGGGGTAGAAAAGTCGTTTCGGATCCATGATTTGTTCATCTTTATGAACGTGAGTCTGTCTACATTATCAGTGGAGAGCCGCGTGCGCTTATCTGTCAGCACACCACCAGCAGCGCTGAACACACGTTCAGACAGAACGCTGGCTGCGGGGCATGACAAGATCTCCAAGGCGTAAGTGGCTAGCTCCGGCCATTTATCCAGATTGGAAGCCCAAAAAGAGCAAGGGTCCAGTGACACAGTCATGGCTTCAATGTTTACTTGGAGATACTCCTGTACCATCGTCTCTAGGTGTTGACTATGTGTCAGACTTCTTGTCTCCTGTGGCCTTGCAAAGGATGGGCTAAAAAAGTGGTGAAAAGATTCCGCAAAATTGATGTTACCAGCAGATACTGTGGTTCTGTTACGGTTTGAGTGCTGAACACTCGACGGTCCCACGGTTGGCAAGTTGGAACTGTGAGATTCACTACGTGCACCACTGGTGTTTTGTGGAAAAGCACATGTAAGATTCTGCAACAGTCTCTGCTGATACTCCTGCATGCGTGCATCCCTTTCTATGGCAGGAATAATTTCTGCAAATTTACTTTTGTACCGGGGATCTAACAGTGTGGCAACCCAGTAGTCAGGATTATTTCTAATTCTCACAATTCGAGGGTCATGTTGCAGGTAGTACAGCAAGAAGGCACTCATGTGTGTTGCGCATCCAGGGGCACCAAGTCCCTGTTGTGTTGGTGGCGAGGTAACAATCATGCTTCCTTCCTCTGTCCTCTCCCCCCAACCTCGCACAACAGAAATGTGATCAAGGTCTCCCTCATCTGATGAGTCTTCCATCAGTTCGTCCTCCACTTCTTCCTGGGCTCCTGCACCTTCCTCACTAGTTTGGCTGCTACCATGCGCCCTGGTAAAACCATCTCCCCTACCATCACATGCCTGCCGCCTTGGTGCTGCCGACCATCTGGACCTTGCAGATGTTAGCCCTTCCGCATACAACTCCTCCTCCTCTACTTCCTCCACCTCCTCTTTTGCCACCACCTGACTCCGAATTCTGTTTAACATGTGCTCCAGCATGTAAATCACCGGAATAGTCATGCTGATAATGGCATCGTCAGCACTAAACATCTTCGTCGCCATTTCAAAACTGTGCAGAAGGGTGCATAGGTCCCTGATCTGAGACCACTCCTCCAGCGTGATTTGCCCCACCTCTGGATCTCGTTGGCCCAGGCTATACGTCAGAACGTATTGCACCAGGGCTTGTCGGTGCTGCCACAGTCGCTGCAACATGTGCAGAGTTGAATTCCACCGGGTAGGCACATCGCATTTTAGCCGGTGAAGTGGCAGGCCCAACGACTTCTGTAGAGATGTAAGTCGCTGAGCTGCGGGATGCGAATGGCGGAAGTGAGCACACAGCGACCGTGCCCTCTGCAGAAGGCCATCTAGTCTGGGATAGTGGGCTAAAAATTGCTGGACAACCAGGTTCAACTCGTGAGCCATACAAAGCACGTGTGTGACATTGCCCCGGCGAAGGGCCGCACCCTGGTTTGCAGCATTGTCGCACACGGCCTTCCCTGGTTTCAGGTCCAGTGGAGACAACCATTCATGAAATTGGTTCTCCAGAGCTGACCACAACTCCTCAGCTGTGTGACTCACATTTCCCAGACATTTCAAAGTAAAAACCGCCTGATGACGTTGAGCCCTACTGCCAGCATAGTAAGGAGGTGTGCAGGATCCCTTCTGCGCAGTTAGAAAGCTTGTGGCATGACCAGACAGGCTTTGGGTGCAGGTAGAGGACCGAGAGGAGGTTGAGGAGGCAGAAGCAGTGGAGGAACTTTGAGATAAAGAGGATTGACGCACAACTCGTGGGGACGGCAAGACTTGGACAGCAGCCCCTTGTCCTGCTGTCACCATAGTTACCCAGTGCCCAGTCAGCGACATGTAACGCCCCTGTCCATGCCTACTCGTCCAAGTGTCTGTGGTGAAATGCACCCTGTCACACACAGAGTTTCTCAAAGAAGCGGTGATGTTGTGTGCGACATGCTGGTGGAGCGCAGGCACACCTTTCTTTGAGAAGTAGTGCCGACTGGGCATCTGGTACTGGGGCACTGCGACGGACATAAGGTCTCGAAAATCCTCTGTGTCCACCAGGCGGAAAGGCAGCATTTCTGTAGCCAAGAGCTTGCAGATGGTGAAATTCAACCTCTTAGCTTTCTCATGGCTAGGAGGAAATGGTCTTTTACTTGTCCACATCTGAGGGACCGAGGGCTGGCTATTGTGCTTAGACGGGGTTGATAAGGGTGTCCCCGGCAAACTGCTGGTCTGTGAGGAAGATAGAGGCGGACATGTTAGGTTGCCTTGATCCAAAGCTGGTGCTATCGATGTCGGACAGCGCTCAACACCAGCTGATGTTACCACCTCCAAAGAAAATGATGACCTGCCAATCACGCTGGCTGTTGCGGGTAAAGAGGTGGCCGGTCTGCGCCCCAAAACAGGTGTGACTGCTGTCCCCCCAGTCACAGAGGATGAAGAGGCCGCGGATGCACAAGATATAAGAGACGGTGGCTGGCCCGGCCGGCTAGGCTGCATTGTAGCACAGTGAGCTTCCCACTGCAACTTATGCTTCATGTCCATGTGCCGGTTCATGCATGAAGTACTCAAACTATGTATTTTTTGGCCTCTACTTAGCTTTTGCTGACAAATGTTACAGATAACACGAGTTGGGTCATCTTTATCAATCTGAAAAAATGCCCAGGCTATGCAAGGCTTAGCACCCATGCGACCTGAAGAGCCACTACGACTTGTGGTGAGAGGCAGAGTTGTGTTTGAGGATGCAGTTGTTGACGTGCTTCCAGTACTACGTCTCTGTAAAGGAAGGCGCAACCTGACCTCGTCGTCACTAGCATCCTCCTCCACCTCCTCTGCTGACCTCATCTTTTGGCTGACTGTGAGTTGACAGTAAGTGGGATCTCCAACCTCATCATCATCACCCTGTGCGTTATCACACCCGTCATCCTCAGAGCCAACCTCTTCCTGCCCTGACAAAAAACTAAAGTTGTCGCTCCAATCAGGTATTTGAGTCTCATCATCGTCTTCCTCATTGTCTCCACCAACAGAAGTTACAGTTTGGGAATGAGGGTCTACATTATGGTCAGAACCTTCTGCGTCTGGTCCTGGATCCGACTCATAAAGATTCTGGGCATCAGTGCAGATCATTTCCTCGTCTGGATTCACAGAAGCGCTGGAGTCGACCTCTGATTCCCAGGCTATAGTATGAGTAAACAGCTCTGCAGACTCAACCATCTGTTCTACCTCATACTCAGACGGGCAGCTGGAGATTTGGGAGCTGTGAGGAAGCAAGTGCGATTGGGGTGACACCTTTGAGGACTGGAGTATTTGTGATGTTGAAGTTGATGTGGAGGAGAGCCCACTTAAAGGAACACTTGATATCCGTTGAAGCACCTGCTGTTTTTGTGCCTCATCTGGAATTTGTAGTGATTGGCGTGGCCGTAAGAAAGGGATCTTATCACATTGTCCGCTAAAAGAAGTAGACATTTTAGTTTGGCTGGAAGATGGTCTTTCTTCTGAAGATGTTACTGTTGCTTTAACACCTACCCCACGGACACAACCTTTTTTCCCCTTCCCAACACGCCTATTCCCCTTTCCACCAGCAGCAGGCCTTTTTCCTCTCATTTTGGTGGTTAACTAATTCACAACTCTGGAGTTGTTTGCACAAAAAAACAATGGATGGGAACCGAGCAGAGCTGAGTGGCCAAACTGTGGTATTTGGCCAAAACTATTGGCTGGGTTAGATGTAGAAAAAAATTATATTCAATTTGCAACCTGATGGAGGTCAGTAAAGATGGACTAATAGAACAAGTCCCACACACAGCTAGAAGCCCAAATATTTTTTCAGAGGTAGATGCAGAAAAAAAAATATATTCAGCTTGCAACCTGATGGAGGTCAGTATAGATGGACTAATAGAGAAAGTCCCACACACTGCTAGAAGGCCAAATATTTTTTCAGAGCTAGATGCAGACAAAAAATAATTTTTAATTTGCAACCTGATGGAGGTCAGTATAGATGGACTAATAGAGAAAATCCCACACACTGCTAGAAGGCCAAATATTTTTTCAGAGCTAGATGCAGATAAAAATTATTTTTAATTTGCAACCTGATGAAGGTCAGTATAGATGGACTAATAGAGAAAGTCCCACACACTGCTAGAAGGCCAAATATTTTTTCAGAGCTAGATGCAGATAAAAAGTATTTTTAATTTGCAACCTGATGGAGGTCAGTATAGATGGACTAATAGAGAAAGTTCCACACACTGCTAGAAGGCCAAATATTTTTTCAGAGCTAGATGCAGAAAAAAATTATATTCAGTTTGCAACCTGATGGAGGTCAGTATAGATGGACTAATAGAACAAGTCCCACACACAGCTAGAAGCCCAAATATTTTTTCAGAGGTAGATGCAGATAAAAATTATTTTTAATTTGCAACCTGATGGAGGTCAGTATAGATGGACTAATAGAGAAAGTCCCACACACTGCTAGAAGGCCAAATATTTTTTCAGAGCTAGATGCAGACAATAAATTATATTGAATTTGCAACGTGATGGAGGTCAGTATAGATGGACTAATAGAACAAGTCCCACACACTGCTAGAAGGCCAAATATTTTTTCAGAGCTAGATGAAGAAAAAAATTATATTCAGTTTGCAACCTGATGGAGGTCAGTATAGATGGACTAATAGAACAAGTCCCACACACTGCTAGAAGCCCAAATATTTTTTCAGAGCTAGATGCAGAAAAAAATTATATTCAATTAGCAACCTGATGGAGGTCAGTATAGATGGACTAATAGAGAAAGTCCCACACACTGCTAGAAGGCCAAATATTTTTTCAGAGCTAGATGCAGACAAAAATTATTTTGAATTTGCAACCTGATGGAGGTCAGTATAGGTGGACTAATATAACAAGTCCCACACACTGCTAGAAGGCCAAATATTTTTTTCAGAGCTAGATGCAGAAAAAATTATATTCAGTTTGCAACCTGATGTAGGTCAGTATAGATGGACCAATAGAACAAGTCCCACACACTGCTAGAAGGCCAAATATTTTTTTAGAGCTAGATGCACACAAAAAATTATTTTGAATTTGCAACCTGATGGAGGTCAGTATAGGTGGACTAATAGAACAAGTCCCACACACTGCTAGAAGGCCAAATATTTTTTCAGAGATAGCTGCAGATAAAAAAAATTTTTAATTTGCAACCTGATGGAGGTCAGTATAGATGGACTAATAGAGAAAGTCCCACACACTGCTAGAAGGCCAAATATTTTTTCAGAGCTAGATGCAGAAAAAAATTATATTCAGTTTGCAACCTGATGGAGGTCAGTATAGATGGACTAATAGAACAAGTCCCACACACTGCTAGAAGCCCAAATATTTTTTCAGAGCTAGATGCAGAAAAAAATTATATTCAATTTGCAACCTGATGGAGGTCAGTATAGATGGACTAATAGAGAAAGTCCCACACACTGCAAGAAGGCCAAATATTTTTTCAGAGCTAGATGCAGACAAAAATTATTTTGAATTTGCAACCTGATGGAGGTCAGTATAGGTGGACTAATAGAACAAGTCCCACACACTGCTAGAAGGCCAAATATTTTATCAGAGCTAGATGCAGAAAAAAATTATATTCAATTTGCAACCTGATGGAGGTCAGTATAGATGGACTAATAGAGAAAGTCCCACACACTGCTAGAAGGCCAAATATTTTTTTAGAGCTAGATGCACACAAAAAATTATTTTGAATTTGCAACCTGATGGAGGTCAGTATAGGTGGACTAATAGAACAAGTCCCACACACTGCTAGAAGGCCAAATATTTTTTCAGAGATAGCTGCAGATAAAAAAAATTTTTAATTTGCAACCTGATGGAGGTCAGTATAGATGGACTAATAGAGAAAGTCCCACACACTGCTAGAAGGCCAAATATTTTTTCAGAGCTAGATGCAGAAAAAAATTATATTCAGTTTGCAACCTGATGGAGGTCAGTACAGATGGACTAATAGAACAAGTCCCACACACTGCTAGAAGGCCAAATATTTTTTCAGAGCTAGATGCAGAAAAAAATTATATTCAGTTTGCAACCTGATGGAGGTCAGTATAGATGGACTAATAGAACAAGTCCCACACACTGCTAGAAGCCCAAATATTTTTTCAGAGCTAGATGCAGACAAAAAATTATATTGAATTTGCAACGTGATGGAGGTCAGTATAGATTGACTAATAGAACAAGTCCCACACACTGCTAGAAGGCCAAATATTTTTTCAGAGCTAGATGCAGAAAAAAATTATATTCAATTTGCAACCTGATGGAGGTCAGTATAGATGGACTAATAGAGAAAGTCCCACACACTGCTAGAAGGCGAAATATTTTTTCAGAGCTAGATGCAGACAAAAAATTATTTTGAATTTGCAACCTGATGGAGGTCAGTATAGGTGGACTAATAGAACAAGTCCCACACACAGCTAGAAGCCCAAATATTTTTTCAGAGGTAGATGCAGAAAAAAAATATATTCAGTTTGCAACCTGATGGAGGTCAGTATAGATGGACTAATAGAACAAGTCCCACACACAGCTAGAAGCCCAAATATTTTTTCAGAGGTAGATGCAGAAAAAAAATATATTCAGTTTGCAACCTGATGGAGGTCAGTATAGATGGACTAATAGAGAAAGTCCCACACACTGCTAGAAGGCCAAATATTTTTTCAGAGCTAGATGCAGAAAAAAAAATATTTTTAATTTGCAACCTGATGGAGGTCAGTATAGATGGACTAATAGAGAAAGTCCCACACACTGCTAGAAGGCCAAATATTTTTTCAGAGCTAGATGCAGATAAAAATTATTTTTAATTTGCAACCTGATGAAGATCTGTATAGATGGACTAATAGAGAAAGTACCACACACTGCTAGAAGGCCAAATATTTTTTCTGAGCAAGATGCAGATAAAAATTATTTTTAATTTGCAACCTGATGGAGGTCAGTATAGATGGACTAATAGAGAAAGTCCCACACACTGCTAGAAGGCCAAATATTTTTTCAGAGCTAGATGCAGACAAAAAATTATATTGAATTTGCAACATGATGGAGGTCAGTATAGATCGACTAATAGAACAAGTCCCACACACTGCTAGAAGGCCAAATATTTTTTCAGAGCTAGATGCAGATAAAAATTATATTCAGTTTGCAACCTGATGGAGGTCAGTATAGATGGACTAATAGAACAAGTCCCACACACTGCTAGAAGCCCAAATATTTTTTCAGAGCTAGATGCAGAAAAAAATTATATTCAATTTGCAACCTGATGGAGGTCAGTATAGATGGACTAATAGAGAAAGTCCCACACAATGCTAGAAGGCCAAATATTTTTTCAGAGCTAGATGCAGACAAAAAATTATTTTGAATTTGCAACCTGATGGAGATCAGTATAGGTGGACTAATAGAACAAGTCCCACACACTGCTAGAAGGCCAAATATTTTTTTCAGAGCTAGATGCAGAAAATAATTATATTCAGTTTGCAACCTGATGTAGGTCAGTATAGATGGACTAATAGAACAAGTCCCACACACTGCTAGAAGCCCAAATATTTTATCAGAGCTATATGCAGAAAAAAATTATATTCAATTTGAAACCTGATGGAGGTCAGTATAGATGGACTAATAGAGAAAGTCCCACACACTGCTAGAAGGCCAAATATTTTTTTAGAGCTAGATGCACACAAAAAATTATTTTGAATTTGCAACCTGATGGAGGTCAGTATAGGTGGACTAATAGAACCAGTCCCACACACTGCTTGAAGGCCAAATATTTTTTCAGAGATAGATGCAGATAAAAAAAAAATTTAATTTGCAACCTGATGGAGGTCAGTATAGATGGACTAATAGAGAAAGTCCCACACACATCTAGAAGGCCAAATATTTTTTCAGAGCTAGATGCAGAAAAAAATTATATTCAGTTTGCAACCTGATGGAGGTCAGTATAGATGGACTAATAGAACAAGTCCCACACACTGCTAGAAGGCCAAATATTTTTTCAGAGCTAGATGCAGAAAAAAATTATATTCAGTTTGCAACCTGATGGAGGTCAGTATAGATGGACTAATAGAACAAGTCCCACACACTGCTAGAAGCCCAAATATTTTGTCAGAGCTAGATGCCGAAAAAAATTATGTTCAATTTGCAACCTGATGGAGGTCAGTATAGATGGACTAATAGAGAAAGTCCCACACACTGCTAGGTGGCCAAATATTTTTTCACAGCTAGATGTAGACAAAAAATTATTTTGAATTTGCAACCTGATGGAGGTCAGTATAGGTGGACTAATAGAACAAGTCCCACACACAGCTAGAAGCCCAAATATTTTTTCAGAGGTAGATGCAGAAAAAAATTATATTCAGTTTGCAACCTGATGGAGTTCAGTATAGATGGACTAATAGAACAAGTCCCACACACAGCTAGAAGCCCAAATATTTTTTCAGAGGTAGATGCAGAAAAAAATTATATTCAGTTTGCAACCTGATGGAGGTCAGTATAGATGGACTAATAGAACAAGTCCCACACACAGCTAGAAGCCCAAATATTTTTTCAGAGGCAGATGCAGAAAAAAAATATATTCAGTTTGCAACCTGATGGAGGTCAGTATAGATGGACTAATAGAGAAAGTCCCACACACTGCTAGAAGGCCAAATATTTTTTCAGAGCTAGATGCAGACAAAAAAATATTTTTAATTTGCAACCTGATGGAGGTCAGTATAGATGGACTAATAGAGAAAGTCCTACACACTGCTAGAAGGCCAAATATTTTTTCAGAGCTAGATGCAGACAAAAAATTATTTCGACTTTGCAACGTGATGGAGGTCAGTATAGATGGACTAATAGAACAAGTCCCACACACTGCTAGAAGGCCAAATATTTTTTCAAAGCTAGATGGAGAAAAAAATTATATTCAGTTTGCAACCTGATGGAGGTCAGTATAGATGGACTAATAGAACAAGTCCCACACACTGCTAGAAGCCCAAATATTTTTTCAGAGCTAGATGCAGAAAAAAATTATATTCAATTTGCAACCTGATGGAGGTCAGTATAGATGGACTAATAGAATGATGCTATGCCCAAAAGATTTTCCTTCACTAGGTGCAGTAAAAAAATTGGTATTCTATACACAGGTGGTATATATTGCAACACAGATAGGCTACTCCACTGACTAACACACTCTGCAATAGGCCAAAAAGGATTAGCTTTGCTAGATTCAGCCAAATGCTGTGAAAAAACTTGCACAGCACTGGCACAGACCTGCCTGGCAAAAACTGATAGGAACTGATGTAACCTAGTCCTGAAAAGGACTGCAATTACAATTAGTCTTTACTCCCACAACCTATCTATTTAAGAGCACAGTCCTGCCTGATAAAAGTCGTAGGAAATGCTGTAACCTAGTCCTTAAAAGGACTGCAATCACAACTATTCCCTACTCCCAAGCTATCTGTAGATTTGTGCGAAAATTGGCTTGAAATTAACAAGGTATAGCGCACACAGCAACAGCGGTGCCGTCTAACACGCAGCTGCAGCAGTGAGAAAATGGTGGCGAAGGGGAAAATGGCTTGGTTTTATAGGGCAAGGACATGTGACATACACTGCCAATGACGCATGCCCTTGCTTGTGTGAAAAAAAGCACTTCGCTCCGTGTGTGCGCTGCTGATAGGCTGACAGATTGCACCTCCCCACTGTAAATGCGGGAAAGAGAAAAAAAAATGGAGATCTTCATTATTCCTGCAGAGATCCATCCCCTGCCCCTCCCCCCGCCCCGCTGTACACTCAAAGTGCGTATTAACATTAATTTTCATCATTACTGAGAAAAAATCCAGTTATGATTTTGGTGCACGAACAGTTATCGAACATAACCTCGAACAGCCGAATTTTTCTCAAATCGTTCGTGTTCGCCGAACGGCTCAAACACCGCCTAAAACAGCTCGAATTTGAGATTGGCGAACAGTTCGAGTCGAACAAAGCTCATCTCTAATTATTAATCTTACTCATTTTTGATCAGACAGATTGTTCTTTGCAGAATACTCACTCAAACTGATGGTGTTGCTGCTAGAGGCAACATCAACCCCTTTGCTTCTCCCCACCAATGTACTAGACAAAGACAAAGGAGGCCAATTGTGACCTGTAATTGAAGGTACCACTGTCCAGATAGCTAGTACAAGTTCTTATAACGGGTACTACTGCTGTTGTTTTTAGGTCCATATTCTTTACTATAGTATGGGATTTACCATATTTTTCCGGATTATAAGACATACTGGATTATAAAACGCACCTAGGTTTTAGAGGAGGAGAATAGAAAAAAAATAGAGGCAAAAAATGTGGTAATGACGCACTGTAATGGGATGATCTGATGCTAACACTGTAATAGGGGGGTAATGTCCTCCAATTCTCTAGTAATGTCCTCCATCCTGATATAACTATGGCCGATGCTTGCACCATCCTGGTATATATAATTCCCATCCTTGTATAAATGATCCCCATCCTGGTAAATCTTTTTATTATTTGTTTCAACTGACCAGTGTCTAGATATCTGAATTGAATGAAAAGTAAGGAGTTGAGATAATGATTACACCATCTGCTAGTGCTAAAATAAACTCATTAGCAGTGCTATACATAAGCAGTACTTCAGGTGAGCAAAGACCTTATCTTCATCTGCTATGGAGCCTTCTGCACAATAATGCTGTAGCCTGACTCAGACTCTGAGGCACATTAAAGTGAAGTGAATATTCATGAGGGAGGGAAGGCTGTCAGAGTCCCACATGTTGGAGGCTATTCAAATTCACTACAAACTCCTGGCTAAGATCAGCTGTGCAGATAAGAAAAAAGTGCTGGCATGCCATTCAGCACACTGCTACTTGTGCACCAGGCTGTCTGCTAAGTGCTGCATGGAGCTAGCGTGAAGAGTTTTGATAAGCAAGCATGCTTGCCACTATTCGATACTCGCCTGAGCATCTCATTGATCGAGATGCTCGGTGAGTATTTTTTAAATGCTCGGCGGGAGCTCGAGTCCCACCCCGCATGTTTGGCGCTGTTTAGACAGCGAATTAACATGTAGGGATTGCCTGCCAGTCACTGTAATGCCGCAGCTATGTTGGTTGTGCTATTACAGTGATTGGCTGGCCACATAGCGTCATCAGGTTTATATAAGAGCCGGGACCCTATGCTCGTCATAGTAACGGTCAAGCAGGCAGAGTAAGGAGAGCTGCAGCTGAGTGGGGGAGGGAATTGGCGGTTGTTTTAGTCAGGTATTCCACAGCACTACAAATCTACACTAACAGTCCTTCTAAGGACTAATTCTGATGCATATTAATCCTGGTGATAGCAGGAGTTAGGCAGGCAGAGTTTGTGGAGAGCGTATACAACAGAATAGGGTCCATTGCACGTTCTTTCTTCTGATGTTACTCATATCCATAGCCATAGATATCAGGGATAATAATCTTTTTGCTCTTAATCCTGATTATTTTGCCTAAAATTGTGGTCATCAGACGTGATCCTATGTTGCTGCGGTAATAATCCTGACTAGTGATGAGCAAGCACTAAAATGCTCGGGTACTCGTTGCTCGGGTTGAGCAAATTAGAATACTTGAGTGCTCGACACGAGCAACGAGCCCAATGTAAGTCTATAAGAAACTCCAGCATTTTTCAGGCGGCTCCACCCGGCGGTCTGCAGAGGGCCTAAAAATTGCCCAAATCGATGGGAACAGTGCTCAAATGACATGGGAACAGCATGGGGAAAACCCCTGGAAGCATTTCTGACTCCCAGGTCACTGCTGTCAACAACGTTGTCAGAGTATTACGCCACTTTTACAGACTCACAATAAAACATACAAAACCAAAATGGATTTTCCTGGGAAATATATTAAGGAACATCCTTTCCAGGGTAATGACTTGTATATAAGGTAAAATAAATAACCAAAACCAAAAATACTTCTCCACACCTTGGGCTATGTTCACACGTAGCGTTTTTGATGCATTTTTGCACTTTTGCATTGCTTTCAACAAAGACAAATGCATTCACTGGGAAATGTCATTTTAACATTTTACAACCTTATCTGGCCATTTGGTGTGTGACACATCATCAGACACATGCATACAGTGCTGAAAAGACATGGGAACAGCATGGGGAAGACCTCTGGAAGCATTTCTGACTCCCAGGTCACTGCCTAAAAGTGTGCCCATCATAAGTGATCCTTGGCGCATTCGAAGATGCCTCCCGCCATGCACCTGTCGTTGCAGAATTGCAACAATCACCGTCCACGTCCTTGTCTCAGTGCAGTGTTCAGTTGTCCCTACCCCATTCCTTGGAATGCAAGCGCAAGTATGCAGCCAGCCACCCACCCACCAACAGGCTGCAATACTATACTGCCAAATTTTTGACAGCTCTTGAAATGTGGCCTTTTAGGCTCGTGGAGGCGGAACCTTTTATAACGTCATGCCGTCGGCGGCCGACTGTCCATACTCGGTCGCCAGCCGCCACTGTTTGTCCCAGTCTCGTCTCCGCCATCCACAAGCATGGGTCCCACAATATTACCCGTGCCCTCCCCAGTGCACTTACTGGGAAGGATCGCCTAACCACAAACACGTGGACAGGTGAATGTGGCCAAGGACGGTACGGAGCCAGTCCACAGCTTATTTTGCTGACAGTTGTATTTTACCACAGCCATATTCTTTAGCTTGGTGAGAGGACTTGGGAAACCATATCTACCCTGCTGTAATTTCTCTCAGGAAATCCTCTAAAACTGCTTTCACCTGAAATGTGGCCTTTTAGGCTCGCCGAGGCGGAAGCTTTTCATAACCTCATGCCGCCGGCGGCCGGGTGTCCATACTCGGTCCCCTGCCACCACTGTTTCTCCTGGTGTGGTCCCCGCCTTCCACAAGCACGGGTCCCACAACATTACCCGTGCCCTCCCCAGTGCACTTACTGGGAAGGACCACCTAACCACAAACACGTGAACAGGTGAATGTAGCCAGGGATGGTACGGAGCCAGTCCACAGCTTTTTTTGCTGAGAGTTGTATTTAGCTCAGTGAAAGGACTGGCATAGAGGGAAACCCTATCTAACCCGCATGTCATTTCTCCCAGGAAGTCCTCTAATGCAGCTTGTTGCAGAAGCAATGGCAGCCCGTCCAACATCAACTGGCACTTGTCGGTGGTGCTTTGAAACACAAACATCTTTCTTTGCGCATTTAATTTCTTGAACACAGAGTTGGACAATGGCCTGATCTTCAATGCAGTTTAAAAAATAACATGCAAAAGCATGTCCGATCCACATTAAAAAAGCAGCCATAGAGTGTCCGGAAACCTTCCCCCACACTTTTCTTAGCCAGGACTGCTTCTCGGCAGTGTTGGACGGGCCCATCAGAGTACTGGAGACTCCTCCGGTGGGCCCTGGCTTCTCCTTCAGGAGCGTTCATAGTGCTGAGGTGAGACCATGATGATGATAGAAGCCACCATCGGATTAGTTTTCTGTTACTTGGAATGCAAGTGCAAGTATGCAGCCAGCCACCCACCCGCCAACCCACAGGCCGCTACACTAAACTGACAGATTTCTGGGCAGCTGCTTGCACTTGAAATATGGCCTTTTAGGCTCATGGAGGTGGAAGCTGCCCACAATCTTATGGCGGCGGCGTCAGTTTATCCATACTCGGTCCCCAGCCGCCATTATTTTTCCCGGTATCGTCTCCACCTTCCACAAGCACGGGTCCCACAATAGTACCCTTGCCCTCCCCATTGCACCTAATGGGAAAGACCGCCTACCCACAAACACGTGGACAGCTGATTGTGACCAGGGATGGAACGGAGCCAGTCCACAGCTTTTTTTGCTGAGAGTTGTATTTAGCTCGGTGAAAGGACTGGCATAGAGGGAAACTGTATCTACTCTGGGTGTCATTTCTTTGTCACCAGGTTCCGCCCATTGTCACACACGACCATGCCTGGCTGTATGTTCAGAGGTGAGAGCCACAGATCAGGCTGCTGTGTTACAGCATTCAACAACTCTGCAGCGCTGGGCGGTTTGTCCATACAGGCATTATCCATGTTATCTTCAGCACAGCCTGTTGTCGCTTGGACAAGGCAGTGCTGCAGTGCTGTCAGCTTGTGACTGATGTGGTCATTTCGGAGATGGAGGAGTAGGTGCAGGAGCTGAACAATGTGATTACATTGAGGTTAAACTGGTGACGCTGTTTTTTATGCTAAAGAAAGATCCTATTGTTTTGTTTTTTTACATTATTTTTTTTAAGACAAATGCATTCACCGGGAAATGTCATTTTAACATTTTACAACCTTAACTGGCAATGTGGTGTGTGACACACCATCAGACACATCCTGTTTTATTTATGATGGAGGGACTCTGAAAGTCATAAAGCCTATTTTTATAGGGACATCAGACGGCCCTTACTATTCTTAATAGGCCAGCAGTCGGCCCTCGCTATTGTTAGAGAGGCATCAGCCGGCTATGCTTTGTTGTTCCCATTATTAACAAGTGGGTCTCCTATACTGTTATTGCGTATCCAGTGACTGCAAGGGCTGCCAAAAATTTGGACGCAAACCAATACTCCTTTGAAAAGACATAGAGGAAGGTCTCAGTGAAAGAAAATGTTCCCACTATAAAGGAGCGGGTCTCCTATAGTTGAAATGCCCATGCTGTGACTGCAAGGGCTGCCAAAATTTGGGAAAAACCCTATTAAGAATTTAAAGACACATAGAGCAGGGCCACAGTAACGAAAAATTCCCAAAAGAAAGGAGAGAGTCTGCTATACAGTTATAGGGTATGCAGTGAGTCCAAAGGCTGACCAACTTTAGGAAAAACTCCACTAAGAATTTAAAGACACATAGAGCAGGGCACCAGTAACAAAGTACGACAAATTCCCATTAGAAAGGAGAGAGTCTACTATACAGTTATAGGGTATGCAGTGAGTCCAACGGCTGACTAATTTTAGGAAAAACCCAACTAAGAATTTAAAGACACATAGAGCAGGGCCACAGTAATGACAAATTCCCATTAGAAAGGAGAGAGTCTCCCATAGTGTTGGCCTATGCAGTGAATGCAAGGGCGGCCAAAAATTTGGAGGCACTTCAATGCCCCTTGGAACAAACGTGGAGGAGGGACTCATAAAAAAATGTTCCCAATAGAAAGGTGTGACATACATGAATATACTGCAAAAAAATTTTTTTACGGGCATCATATGCACCCTTTAAAAAAATTATGTGGGTGTTGCATCACGGACCACGGTCACCCTGGTGATATTGTAGTGGAGGATGAGGAGATGGAGGAGGATAAGAGCAAATAGTATCCCAAATCATGTGGGATACTGGAATAAAGGGCGGAAACATCCATGGAAATAAAAACAAATGTGTTCTTCCATGGAATGCCCTACGTAAGTCTGATTAAATGACTGGAGTCCCTCAAGTAACTGTGTAGTTCGTCTACATGTGTGTGCATTACTACATCAACATAATTATCAAGATTTGATGTCAGGGACCCTATCCCTGAAATTATGGGTCCATGGAAGAACACATTTGTTTTTATTTCCAAGGATGTTTCCGCCCTTTATTCCAGTATCCCACATGATTTGGGACTGGTGTGTTTCAAAACGTTCATAGACATTGATCCACGGTTGACACCCATACAAAAAGATTTTCTGTATGAAAGCATGCAGTTCATACTTTATAACAATTTCTTTACTTTTCAAGATACCTTATACCATCAGATACTTGGTATAAGTGTAGCACCCCGAGGGCTCGGCTGCTACAGGGGTATTGCACCTCGAACCAGAGGTGTGGTATTCCACCCCCGGGTAAGGATGGAGTGTGGACTAGAACTCAGTTAGCTGCATGCACCACACACACCCCATTTCCGAGGAACAGACCGACGGTACTCCCACTAGAAAGATGTGCAGGTACGACAGCTTCTGTTCCTGGCTGGAGTGGGGAGGGGGGGAGGAATATCCCAGTGGTGTAGGGGCAGATGGGAGTGGGTTTCTGGGCATAGGAAGGAGCCCATTGGTTGCTAGTCACCTGGGCTCGGGTGTCAGAGGGAGTATAAAAGGTGGGCACCATTTTAGGAGTGAGCTCAGTCAGACAGAAGAAGAGTGAGAAGAGGAGTGACAGGGAGCAGCAGCCCTGTCTGGGTGCTGCCCCTGGAGGGAGCAAGAGTGAAGAAGAAAGGAACAAGAAGCAAGGAAAGAATGAAACATAAGGAAAGACCCAGAGACATGAAGCAAGAAGGAACCCGAACACGCTAGGAGTCAGCGGGTGAAGGGTTGGCAGATCAGGGTACCGGATCCCAAACTGGTGGAGGCCACTTATCCTCAGCCAGGAACCGGAGGTCGTGGCCACGTCTTGGTGCGACCACTCACTACACCCACCACGAAGGCACGCCACATAGGGTCAGGGAGACCGGAGAAAGGTTTCGCCACCAGAAGGCCCGAGGAAGCTGGACATGGGTGGGTCCCTAGTGGGGACGGCCAGAGAAAGGAACGGGGAAAGGAGTTCAAGGTCACACTCTGGAACTGCCTGGGGGTTGGTCGAGCCCCGTACCTGGTGGACGCAGCATGGCTCGGGTCGTCATCACCTGCAGGACTGACGTTAATAACAACTGTGAGTAAAGCATTGAAAACTGCAATCAGTCTCTGTGTTCCATCGCACCACCAGCACCATAGGTACCGGGACGCTCTTACTATCACTCCCTTCACCCGCACCAGCTGCCCTGAGGCTATACCTCTCCCGTTGGGGGTTATACCACCATAGCTGCACATATATACCATCGGCCTCAGCGGACTGTTTTGCAGTGGCGGCCTTGCGACCGCAAATCAACGGGTGGCGTAGTCGGACACTAATACCATCATACCAATAACTGCCACTTAGTTTGACCACCCTGGGCGCGGACTGGGTCACCGCCACACGAAGACTACTACCCCCATCGGATCCGGCTCCGGGTATTTCCCGCATGCGCAACGCTGTCCAACATGGCCCAGGGGGTGAGTCATAAGCGATGGGCTCGAAGGTGGCACCAACTTATGCAAATTTGTTCATGGCCATCTTCGAGTCCATCTTCATATACAGTGGTATACATGCACCCAATATCATCATTTTCAAACATTACATAGATGATTTATTTTGTATTTATGATAATTCAAAGGATGATGTGGGGTCCTTCCTCAGGAACATTGAAAATAATACCTGGGGTATGGGTTCCACCCCTGTAGTAAACCCAGACACAGTCGACTTCCTTGACCTCACTTTCTTTCATGACAATAAAGAAATTCACACAAGAACCTACTTTAAACCTGTGGATGCGAACAGTTATGTCCATTGTCTAAGTGGACACTACACTAAATGGTTGAGGAATATTCCGCTCAACCAATACAAAAGAATTAAGAGGAACTGTAATATGGACATAGATTTCATCAACCAATCAAAAGTTTTATCACATAGATTTCTTGAAAGAAGTTACCCGAAAAAATTGATCCAGAGAGCATTCTCTGAAAGCAAAAAAATAGAACAGACAGACTTAATCTCTAATAATACGAAAACAAAAAAAATCAGCATCCAATACTACGTTTAATTTTATCATCACTTATTCAGCCCAGAACAAGAGAATTCGTTTAGTTCTGAAAGAACATTGGAGTATACTTCTCAATGATCCCATATTGGGGAGGCTTCTACCCAACAATCCCCTGATAACATTCCGAAGGGCCCCGACATTAAAAAATATGTTGGCCCCAAGTCGGCTAAAGAAAAAAAAGGATTTTACTCCCTCTGTAGAAAAGCCTAGACAAGGCTCCTATAGATGTGGCATCCCGAGATGCCTATGTTGCTCCAGCATCATTCATAATGCGAAAACTTTTCCATCAGACAGTGAAAATCCCGATGAGTTCCAAATCAAATATCATTTGACTTGCCAATCCAGTTTCATCATCTATGTCACTATATGCGAATGTAAGAAATTATATGTGGGAAGGACAACACAACAGCTACATAAAAGAATAAACTCGCACAGGTATAATATAAAAGAAGGATTTTTACAACATGGCCTTTCTAGGCATGATGCGATATATCACAATAAAAGGATCTCCTTTAGGGTGATCCCCATTGACCATGTCCCCCATGAGACCTCCAACTGAGTCCAGACTCTTAACAGGAAAGAGATCTTCTGGATTCACAAGCTGAACACTATTAATCCACATGGACTCAACGAAACAACTGATTTGTTCAATTAATTGAGATATATCTATGGACTCTGATTTGTTCCGCTGTACAACCCACCTCCTTTTTCTCTGTACTTTGTAATGATGAATGTTACTGACAAACATCCGCTCTTTCTAGGAAGGGGTTTCATCCCTTCATTGTGGTTTGTCTTTGCTTCCTTTTTTCTAACCCCAGTTTTATCCATTAGTTTTGACCCATCAATTGCTAGGTGATTTTTATAAGGATCACCTAACTGCAATTTCTTATAATATTGAATATTCCTTCTTTTAAACTAATCTAAGAGCTTTGGAGCTTCTTTTATCCATTATTATTATTTATTATTATAATTTTTTTTTTTTTGATCTCATAGATTCTTGTGAAACGATCACCAAATAAAGAGATCAAATCAAATTCACCCATGGCTCACTGGTTACAAACAGTAGTAGCAGGGTGCTGACAAAGAACGAATGGGTCAACATCATAGGTTCAAGCACTCCCCTAGCTTGTAAAATTTATTTATTCATTTAACTACTTTTTTAATATATTTAAAAAAAAAAAAAAAAACAATACAAAAAATAAATAAATAAATTCTGCATTTATATTTTTAAATGTTTAAGCGATATACTCCATTATGCTTTATGA
Organism: Phyllobates terribilis; assembly: GCF_046119375.1. Lineage (NCBI taxonomy): Eukaryota > Metazoa > Chordata > Amphibia > Anura > Dendrobatidae > Phyllobates > Phyllobates terribilis. The sequence goes on along the minus strand of NW_027362769.1, from coordinate 13,633,857 downwards.
TTGTTTTGTGTGTGCTTTACAGTGTATACATGCATTTAGTCTGATTCCCTGCCCACTGGGTGTGGTGATTTTTTTGAAGGGAGGCGTTTCCATGTGCATTCTTTTGCTATAAATAACAGACCCTGTATGTGTATGTGTATAGACTGTCCTGAGAAAGTGGTGTGATCACCACGAAACACGTAGAAATAAAGTCTATTTTATCATTACATCGACTTGGATTCCTCTGGTACATAATTCTGACAGGCGAGCAACGCAGTCTGATGCCCCATTCTCTTCACTCAACAAAGGATTATTTCTTGCTGGTCTGAGTGAAAGGGTTAAAGATTTGCTATTTGCATTCCCCGCACCTGAGACTCTGCAGGATGCCATGCAATTAGCTGTTTGTGTGGACAGGAGGCTGAGATTTAGACAGAATGAGGTAAAGACTCCTGTAATTCCAGTTCCTAGTCCCCAGAAAATCTACTCTGATGGCGGAGAACCGATAGAGGTTGGGGGGAAGTTGCTCCCCTATCAGGAAAGAGTCCGGAGGTTTGCCGAGGGATTGTGTCTTTATTGTGGTAAAGCTGACCATATGATTAAGAATTGTAAGCTTTGCTTAAGTAAAGAAAAGAAAAAGGTCAGGTATGCCCGTACAGCTCGTTTACGCTCTGCAGGAGTATTTCTTTCAGGGAGTACTACTTTGCAGAAAAATTTGATTGAATTTCAGGTATTTGTGGATTGTGGATCACTTAATGTGATTGATAAAGGGTTTTTGGAAAAACTTAAATTGAAATCCAAACCTTTGTCATCACCTATTTCTGTGATTGCAATTGATAATACTCCTTTGAAATGTATTACTCACAAGGTTGCTACATTTCCCCTCACTATCAATGGAGTTCACCAAGAAATTTTGGACTTGGTTGTATTAGATAATTTACCCTCTCCGGTTGTTCTAGGTTTGTCTTGGTTAAAAATGCACAATCCTTTACTAGACTGGTCTACTAATGTGATTAAGTCTTGGAGTCCAAAGTGCTATGATAAATGTTGTAATGGTCGCATTGCAGCTGTGGAAAAAGTGGAATTACCAGTACCTATTCAAGATTTTTGGAGGTTTTTTTCGAAGGAGGAGTCGCGAGTTTTACCTCCTCATAGGGATTATGATTGCACCATTGAGTTTGTTCCGGGATCTACTTTTCCCAAGAGTCGCTTGTTTAATCTGACTATCCCTGAAATAAATGCCTTGTATGAGTACATACAGAATAGCCTGGTTGCTGGTCACATTAGACCTTCTAAGTCACCTGTGGCAGTTGGATTTTTCTTTGTTAAAAAAAAGGACGAGGGTTTACGTCCATGTCTGGATTTTCGTAAAATTAATTAAATTACCGTACGCAATTCCTACCCATTGCCGTTAATTCCTGACTTGTTTAACCACTTGGTGGGGGCCAAGTGGTTCTCTAAAATTGATCTCCCGGGGGAAAACAATTTGTTACGAGTGAAGGAGGGTGATGAATGGAAAACTGCTTTTAACACTCCGGTAGGTCATTTTGAGAATCTTGTGATGCCTTTTGGTCTTAGCAATGCACCTGCATTTTTTCAGAACCTTCTTAATGACATCCTGAGACATTTGATTGGTAAGAATGTGGTTGTGTATTTAGATGACATTTTAATTTATTCACCAGATCTAGAGTCCCATTGGCAGAGTGTACTAGAAGTTTTGCAGTTATTGAGTGATAGTTCACTCTTTGCTCAGCTGGAGAAATGTGAGTTCTCTGTGCAGAAAATTAGTTGTTTGGGCTACATTGTCTCCAGCGAGGGCTTTGACATGGACCCGGTGAAGGTTCAGACTGTGCAGGAATGGCCTAGGCCCATTGGTTTGAAATCTATACAGAGATTTTTGGGTTTTGTCAATTATTACAGGAAATTCATTAATTCATTAAGAATTTTTCTGTAATTGTTAAGCCTCTAACCGATCTCACCAGGAAAGGTGCGACTACGGTCCAGTGGACTACTGAGGCCATTGAAGCGTTTAAGTATCTCAAAGAGAGGTTAAGTTCTTCCCCTATCCTTATGCAGCCTGATGAGACAGAGCCTTTTTTGGTCGAGGTCGATGCTTCATCGGTGGGGGTCAGAGCAGTTTTGTCTCAGGAGAACAGGGATGGAGTACATCCTTGTGCCTTCTTTTCGAAAAAAATTTCGGAAACCAAACTGAATTATGATGTTGGAAATCGGGAGTTGCTGGCTATTAAACTCGCGTTTGAACCTTGGCATCATTTTTTGGAAGGCGGTAGATTTCCTATTCAGGTGTTCACAGATCACAAGAATTTGATCTATCTGGATGCTGCCAAGCGCTTGAATGCCCGTCAAGCTAGGTGGGCACATTTTTTTTCTCGGTTTCATTTTTCTGTTACCTATATCCCTGGTACTAAGAATGTTAAAGCCGATGCTTTATCTCGCAGCTTCTCTCCTACGGTCAGTGCCGAGGAGGAGGAGAGCATTTTATAGAAAGAAGTTGTGGTGGCGGCATTGGACTCCATTTTGGAGAATGGGATTCTGAAAGCTAAAGATGATGCTCCATCTAACTGTTCCCATGGGAGGTTGTTTGTGTCTAGAACCTTTAGGAGAGATTTCTTTGTGGAGTGTCATGAGTCTCGGTTGGCAGGTCATCCAGGAATTTCGGAGACTAAGAGACTTATCAGTCGCAGTTTTGGTGGCCTGGATAGCAGAAGGAAGTCATCAAGTGGGTGCGTCAACGTACGGTGTGTGCTAGGTCAAAGGCTTCACATACTCCTGCTGCGGGGTTGCTTTGCCCTCTGGAGGTTCCTAGTGCGCCTTGGATGCATCTCACAATGGATTTTATTACTGATCTTCCTGTGCCCGAGGGTTTTACTGTCATCTGGTTGGTCGTGGACTGTTTTATTAAGATGTGTCATTTGGTTCCATTCATTAAGTTGCCCTGCGCCAAGACACTCGCTAAAGCGTTTGTTATGGAGATTGTCAAGCTTCATGGTGTTCCCACGGAAGTTGTTTCTGATAGAGGACCTCAGTTTGTGGCTCGCTTTTGGCGTGCTTTTTGTGACAGGTTGGGTGTCCATTTGTCATTTTCGTCTGGGTATCATCCTGAGTCTAATGGACAGACTGAAAGAAAGAACCAGGATGTTTTGTGTGTTTTTACGTTTTGTGGCGGACAATGAAGAGGTGTGGTCTGAGTTTCTGCCTCTTGCAGAATTTGCTCTTAACAATCATACTTCCTCCTCTGCTGGGTTTTCTCCTTTTTTTTGTTGTACTGGGAGACATCCGTCTTTTGGTTTGTTCTCCAAATTGGGGTCGGCGGTGCCGGAGGAGGAGAATTTTTCCGTTGATTTGGAGAGAGTTTGGACTAATGTACGTTGCAACCTTCAAGAGGCTAACAAGAAGTCCAAGAAGTATTTTGACAGGAAACGTAAGGAGGTTTTGTTTTTGTGGGTGACATGGTTTGGTTGTCCTCAAAGAACCTGCAGTTGAGGATTCCCTCTAAAAAACTGGGTCCTAAGTTTGTGGGTCCATTTAAAGTGCTTCAGGTTGTTAACCCATCTGCGGTTAGGATGGATGTCCCCACTTCCTGGAAGATTAATCCTGTGTTTCATGTTTCCTTGATGAAAAAGGCTGATGTATCAGATAGGGATTCCAGTATCACAGTCCCTCCTGTGGTGGAAGACGGCAAATATGAAATTTCTTGTATCCTGAATTCTAGATGGCATAGAGGGAGATTACAGTATCTTGTCTCCTGGAAGGGTTTTGGTCCTGAAGATAACTCCTGGGTAAGGGCGGATGATGTCTCTGCTCCTAGGCTTGTTAGAGCTTTCCACAGGGGGTTTCCGGATAGGCCTGAGCCTGTAGGATACGGAGGATCCTCATAAAAGAGGGGGTACTGTTAGAACCCTCCTGTTTGTTTTTTCCATCTTGTGTATTGTGGTCACGTGACCACCTGCCTTTATATTCCAGCTCTGCCCTCCTGGCTGTGCTGGACTTCAGTGTTATTGACTGTCTTTCTAGCCAGGTGCTTCTGTGCCTATCTCTGTCAGTTTGCTTGGTCCTTCTGGGACCTCTAGTACCTTTTTATCTGTTTGTCTTTTTGTGTTCTGCAACAACTTCTCTGTTTTGGAGGTGTCCCATTTTTGTTCCAGTCCTTAGTTGTTTTAGGGACCCCTCCCCTTATGCTATAGGTCTTCGTTCAGACTAGCCGAGGTCTGTTTGCTAGGAACAGGCAGCCCGCTACATCGTAGGGATTCAGCTTAGTCTTACTGTAGGGACAGGTTTCCCCTATCTTTCCTTAGTTCATGTTGCAGATCATAACAGAACCATGGACAGGGGATTGGCTTGCATGCACAACAGCGGAAGAAGCAATGGTGCCACGTGCAGACACTGCTCCTGGACCCTGGTGTTCGGCCAAAAAGTCGGGTGCTTTGCTGCCATGTGCCTGATCATGCTGGTGGTGGTCAGGCTGGTTGTTTTGCCACCCCTGCTGATGCTGGCCTGGCAGGTGTTGCAAACGGCCTTTTTGGGGTTATCGGCAGAGTCTTTAAAAAACAACCAAACTCGGGAAGACCTAACAGTTGTACTGGCAACTTCCTTTGTGTTGGTGCTACGGGGAACAGTTGCCTGCCTTCTGTCTGCGGCCACCACACTGCTTCTTCCTGCCTGTTGGGGTGCTCTGCCTCCCTCCCCCTGTGTGCTGCGGTCCTCGCTCTGCATGTCCTCCTGCCAGGTTGGGTCAGTTACTATATCATCCACCACCTAGTCTTCCACTTCCGCACCCCGGTCCTCCTCCTGACCTTCTGGCAATTGTGTCTCATGATCGTCCACCTCTAGTGACACTTTCCTACCGTCGCCTTCATGTGACCGTGGCTGCTCAAATATTTGGGCATCGCTATACGCGATCTCCTCTTGCCCCGCTTCAAGTGGACTGGGCGAGAGGCCCGAATCTATAAATGGAAAAGTGAACAGCTCTTCAGAGTGTCCAAGTGTGGAATCAGTTGTCTCTGGGCACTCGGCATGGTGGGTGGAAGGATGATCAGGGTGAGGAATATGTGGTCCAGACTCACGGCTACTGAGACTCGACCGTGTAGAAGACAGGGTGGTGGTGGCTAAGTGACTGGAAGCATTATCCGCTATCCAACCAACAACCTTTTGACACTGCTCTGAGTTCAATAGTGGTGTGCTGCGGTCCCCTAGGATTTGGGACAGGAAGGTCAGGCGAGAAGATGTGGGTGTTTGTTGTGGCACAATTTCAGCTTGCCCACGGCCTTGTCCTCGGCCTCTGGATGCACCATAACCATCACGTCCAGTTCCCCGTCCCTTGCCACGTGCCTTGCCCATTTTAAATGGAGGACAGTATCTTCCACGCTCTCAACAAATGACTGAGTTTGGAGCGAACTTATATGTGATCCGTGTGACGGAGAAAACAGAGTTTTAAATACCTGGCCTGTCGGTAAGTAGTTTGAACAGCAAACTGGTGTGAATTGCTTCACTGACACACTAAGGGAAATTTTTAATGGAGGCCAGAAATGTCAGTATTTTCTGACAACATATATGTGATCCGTGTGATGGAGAAAACAGAGTTTTAAATAGCTAGATTTCTAGCACTGCTGTATTCCGCAGTGCCAACAAGCAAATGGTGCAGAAAAACGGTGTTCTCTGGATTGCCTTTTAAGCAAATAATGAGGATTAAGATCCAAAAAAAAGTATTCCTGGCCCCTGAGACCGGGTCCTTTGTATAGAAATATTTAACAGCAGCAAAAGGCAGAATTGGAATGGAGTCTCTTGTGCTATATGCACTGCAGTCTGCTATATACCCTGCCTATATACACTGCCTGCCTGATATACAGTACAGACCAAAAGTTTGGACACACTTTCTCATTTAAAGATTTTTCTGTATTTTCATGACTTTGTATTTGTATTTTCTTCAAAGTAGCCACCTTTTACTTTGATGACTGCTTTGCACACTCTTGGCATTGTCTTGATGAGCTTCAAGAGGTAGTCACCGGAAATGGTTTTCACTTCACAGGTGTGCCCTGTCAGGTTTAATAAGTGGGATTTCTTGCCTTATAAATGGGGTTGGGACCATCAGTTGGGTTGTGCAGAAGTCTGGTGGAAACACAGCTGATAGTCCCACTGAACAGACTGTTAGAATTTGTATTATGGCAAGAAAAATGCAGCTAAGTAAAGAAAAACGAGTGGCCATCATTACTTTAAGAAATGAAGGTTAGTCAGTGTGAAAAATTGGGCAAACTTTGAAAGTGTCCCCAAGTGCAGTTGTAAAAACCATCAAGCACTACAAAGAAACTGGCTCACATGAGGACTGCCCCAGGAAAGGAAGACCAAGAGTCACCTCTGCTTCTGAGGATAAGTTTATCCGAGTCACCAGCCTCAGAAATAGCAGGTTAAAAGCAGCTAATATTAGAGACCAGGTCAATGCCACACAGAGTTCTAGCAGCAGACACATCTCTACAACAACTGTTAAGAGGAGACTTTGTGCAGCAGGCCTTCATGGTAAAATAGCTGCTAGGAAACAACTGCTAAGGACAGGCAACAAGCAGAAGGGACTTGTTTGGGCTAAAGAACACAAGGAATGGACATTAGACCAGTGGAAATCTGTGCTTTGGTCTGATGAGTCCAAATTTGAGATCTTTGGTTCCAACCACCGTGTCTTTGTGCGACGCAGAAAAGGTGAACGGATGAACTCTACATGCCTGGTTCCCACCCTGAAGCATGGAGGAGGAGGTATGATGGTGTGGGGGTGCTTTGCTGGTGACACTGTTGGGGATTTATACGAAATTGAAGGCATACTGAACCAGCATGGCTACCACAGCATCTTGCAGCGGCATGCTATTCCATCCGGTGTGCGTTTAGTTGGACCATCATTTATTTTTCAACAGGACAATAACCCCAAACACACCTCCAGGCTGTGTAAGGGCTATTTGACCAAGAAGGAGAGTGATGGGGTGCTGCACCAAATGACCTGGCCTCCACAGTCACCAGACCCGAACCCAATCGAGATTGTTTGGTGTGAGCTGGACCGCAGAGTGAAGTCAAAAGGGCCAAAAAGTGCTAAGCATCTCTGGGAACTCCTTCAAGATTGTTGGAAGACCGTTACCGGTGACTACCTCTTGAAAGCTCATCAAGAGAATGCTAAGAGTGTGCAAAGCAGTCATCAAAGCAAAAGGTGGCTACTTTGAAGAACCTAGAATATAAGACATATTTTCAGTTGTTTCACACTTTTTTGTTAAGTATATAATTCCACATGTGTCAATTCATAGTTTTGATGCCATCAGTGTGAATGTACAATTTTCATAGTCCTGAAAATACAGAAAAATCTTTAAATGAGAAGGTGTGTCCAAACTTTTGGTCTGTATTGTATTTGCAAATGGATTACTTAGTCCTCAAAAGGACTGTTTATTAACCCATTACTTGAAAAATTAGCAATTTTAATTTTTGTTTTTTTTGGACCTAATTGGACCTAGTTAGAAAATCTAAGTTGGTAGAAGCAAAAAATTAGGCGTCCCAAAAAATGACATTGGTAGATAATGGGTTAAGATAGATATGTGTAATGTACAGTTTTTCTCCCCACACTACATAATACACAAGCATATCTCTCCCTAACTCAGCAGCACCTCTCCCTACTCTGCCTGATTCCAGAGTGACTGTGACGAGCACAGCGACGCCAGGTCTGATATAGACCTGATGACGCTGCCCGGCCAGCCAATAACTGTAATGCCACAACCAACAAGGATATGACATTACAGTGAGTGGCAGGCAATCCCTGCATGTTGATTGGCGCTCTAAAGAGCGCCAAACATGCAGGGAGGGGAGCCGAGCTCCCGCCGAGCAACCCCAGAATTACTTGTCGAGCGCCGAGCATCTCGAGCAGTAAGATGCTCGGGCGAGCACCGAACAGTAGCGAGCATACTCGCTCATCACTAATCCTGACAATTTTGGTAACGTGACAAATATTATATTCCATTTAAAATGGGCAAGGCGCGTGGTAAGGGATGGGGAAACGGACGTGATGGGGATAGTGCACGCAGAGGCCGAGGTCGTGGGCAAACTGAAATAGTGCCTGCTGAGGGAGCACAACAAGCACCCATATCAAGTTGCCCTACATTCCTGTCCCACTTTCTAGTATGTTCATGTATACCCACCAGGGGTAAATGTCTTTCAGTCCATGCACGTAGTGCGTATGCATTACCAGTATAGGAGACTTACTCCTTAATATTGGGAAAAAACTTTAATGAGGCCCTCCTCTACGTCTCTTCAAATGGGTAATGGAGGGTGTCCTAATTTTTGGCAGCCCTTGCAGTCACTGAATACGCAATAACACTATAGGAGGAGACCCACTCCTTTATAATGGGAACATTTTTCAATGAGGCACTCCTCTATGTCTCTTCAAAGGGATATTGGAGTGTGTTCTAATTTTTGGCAACCCTGCCACTCACTACATACGCAATAACAGTATAAGAGACCCACTCCGTAATAATAGGAAGGCCAATTCAAATCAATCTATATTCTACAATAGTACCTCTCTTATCTGAAATTCATTTACAGGTGAGCTATCGCAGTATTGATAGCATATTACACCAATCCAGCCATGTATTATTGCCTTATACTGCATATGACTAGCCCAGGGGATGGGGATGACTCGGTACCCGGTCCTTTGCCTTTGGGATGTCGCGGTGGTCGGCTTCCGGGCCCATACCCTGGGGTCCCTCTTTAAAAGAGTTAATAGTTGTTTATTTTATAAAAGTTCGTGACGCCACCTGTGGCTTCTGGTGACGATCACCAGCGCTGCGCAGTCCACTGAGGCCGGTGATAAGGCAGCTGGATGATATGGCTCCCCACAGGTGGAGCTAGGCCTCAGGGCAGTGTATGAAGGGGGATGCAGGACAGGCGAGACCCAGCCGGGTCGGAGCAAGAACAGGGACAAACACGATAGTCACTTCAGTACCTTTTACTGATGGAAATTCAAGTACGTCCCGGAGCACTGTAGGGTGAAGGGTGCATGTCAGGATCCTCCCCAATGAGCGGGTTTTGGGCCACCTGTTTCTTGCTTCTGCGTAGTAAGTTTCTGACCTGCCTGGAGCTAGGCCTAACTTTGTCTCTGTCTTGCGCTGGCTGACCTTGTGGTAGGGCCTTTTCTTGGAGTACACGCACCTTAGCTGCGGGCCTATGTGTCTCCTGGCTCTGTTACTTATCAGCACTTTAGCGATCCTGGGACTTGTAGTTCTCCAGGGATTCCGGTTAGGCCTTACTGGGTCTAAGAGATCCCGGTAAACTTCGGACCCGGTGTCCGATAAATGCTTCGGAGTGAGCTAGTTAAGCTCCTCTGCCCCCTATGTACTAACTCTCCACTCGCCTTCTGCCTAATCGGGCCCTCACTAGGCTATACACACTAACGGAAGCTTGCCGCGCTTCACCAATCTTATGGCGCCGGCACACCTAAAGCTCACTACTCCGAGCTACACTGAGTCTTGGCCTGGATAAGCTCCACGGCAGGATAACAATTGCAGAAGCTGGAACAGGCTTTTGTCCTCTGAGGTAACTCTTCTCAGACTGCACTGGACTCACTGCTAAACCAGAATAGACTAGACTGACTGCTGCCTGGCTCCACCTTCTCTATTTATCTATCCCTAACGGGCTCCCTCTGGTGGTCTGAGGTGGAAGGTGGAGATGTGTGAATGGTTATGGGGGCCTCTTGTGGAGGAATCCATCAATGCACTCTTCCAGGACCTGTGATACCAAGCGCAGCTGGGCGTCACATTCCCCCCTAGTTAAACTCAGCACTCCCGGGCTGAAGTACATTTTTATATCACAATAACAATAGGAAACATAAACGATGCAAGAACAATCTTCCCTTTATGGGAGGCACCAATCTTAAACGTTACATAACAATAACAAATGCTGAGTGTCCTCAGAATTCAAGTCTCTTGTGGTGAGGTTCCAAGACAGGATGTCCATCTCACAGGGTAGAGTACTTGGTGGTTTTGAGGGACCTGTCCTAAACCCTCGACGTAGGCCCTGGGGTGGCTGCAGGGCATGTAGATCCCGAGTTGGACCTTCAATGGAGCCACTCCGACAGGTTTTTCTTCTGAGGTCACCTAAAGGGGCACTCCAGGGAGCGCAATTATATGCAAAAGCAGTTTTTGGGCTGCACACAGTCCTCAGCCACGAAATTCTTAGGTAAATAAAGAAGGAAATAGGCAAACACAAAGTGATATACATATAAGAAAGTACACAATAATACAGTACATTTCAATTTAATACACAATACCCCAGGGGTAACTATCTACACTTGTAAGAAGTTTTAACTATTTTATTCAGTGTACCTGACAGGGGTTTTACCTCTCGTGCTGATCTGCGTAGTACCGGTATGCGTGAAGTACTAGTAGGTGCACTACTCCCCAATGTGTCAGTACTAGGTGTGGAGGGGCTACATGACTGTATTGACCTCACTACTGGACTAGCAAGCATACCATTGGCTGGGCCCTCTTGCTCCGCTCCTACGGGGGATCCTTCGTCCGGGGATACTTCTTGAGCTGGCTCTTCTGCAGCACTTACAGGTTCAACTTGCTGTGGGTAGAAGGTAATTACAGAGATGACTATGGCTCCTCTTAGTTGGGGCCAATCTGATGGGAAGTCTCCTAAGTCAATGTGGATCACTGCTTCTTTAGGTTCTTCCTGGATTGTGAGAGGCACTTTTTCTTGGGGTTTCAATAAGTCTGGACACAACTTTAGGTGGTCCCTGGACACTGTTGTAGACGTTTTTCCTCAATCACGACTGATTATGCAGGTCTTCTTATTGTCAAATCTTGACGGTAACACAGTGTAGGGTTCTCTTTCCCACTGGTCATCAAGTTTGTGGTTACGTCTTTTCCTTTTCAATACTGTTTCACCAGGTGTGAAAGGTTCTGCGGGTGCGTTTTTGTTGTATTGTGTTTCCTGCTCTTCTCTCACCCGAGTAAGACTGTCCTTGACACAAGCTTGTACTCTTCTGTACTGCTCTTGTCTGGTGGTGTCCCAGTCCTCAGTGGTCATATCAGCTTCAGGCTCAACAACACCAAGCTCCAGGTCCATGGGCAGCTTTCCTGGCCTTGCCCGTATGAGGTATGCCGGAGTGCAGTTGGTGGAACTTACTGGTATATGATTATACAGATCCACTAGGTCAGGTAGTAGGTCTGGCCACTGGTTTCTCTCCTCAAGTGGTATGGTCTTTAGCAGGTCGATGATGATGTTGTTCATCTTTTCGCAGAGACCGTTGGTTTGTGGGTGGTACGGTGTAGTTCTTATTTTCTTACACCCATAGAGATGGCAGAACTCTTTGAACAATTCAGCCTCAAAGGCCGGGCCTTGGTCCATCAGCACCTGCTCAGCGTAACCATGGGGTCTACAGAAATACGCTTGGAACGTTTTTGCTGCTGTCTCTGCCGTCAGGTCTTTGACGGGGGCAACCACCAGGAAACGTGAGTAGTGATCCACCATGGTCAGAGCATAGGAGTACCCTGACCTGCTGGGGGAGAGCTTGACATGGTCCAGGGCCACGATCTCCAGGGGCCGAGTCGTCTTGATGGGTTGCAGGGGTGCCTTCTGGCTGCTGAAGTCTTTTCTTCTTAAGCCACAGGGTCCACAGTCCCGGCACCACCTCTCAATGGAGCTGCACATTCCTACCCAGTAGAATCGACACTTCAGCAGGGTCTCTAGCTTTTTCCAGCCAAAGTGCCCCGCCTGATCGTGGTACACTTCTAATACCATCTGGAAGTCTGTCTTCGGGACTACTATCTGCCATACCATCTCATGAGTTTTTGGATTGATGTACCTCCGACATAGCTTCTCACGGTAGATAAACAGCCGGCTTCTCTCGTTCCACAGCTGCTTTGCTTGTAGAGACGCATCCTTCTCCAGGGAGGCACCTTCTTGGGTTATCAGCTCCTTGATACGGCTGACAACCGGGTCACTGTCCTGGGTCTATTTCCAGCTGTGGTGAGGCAGGGGGTTTAACGTCTTTCCACGTGGCTTACTGGTGGCTCGTTGCTCATGGATCATCCCACTCCGACGAAAGGCAGGTAGCTCTATCTCTTCCAGGTCATCCACTTCTTCTTCCGTGTCTGACTGGTGAGGCATCCTAGACAGGGCATCGGCGTTGGCGTTCTTGCGGCCAGCCCAGTATTTGATTGTAAATTGGTAGTTTGACAGCCGAGCCATCCATCGTTGTTCCAGTGCCCCGAGCTTAGCTGTTTCAAGATGCGTCAAGGGGTTGTTATCAGTGAAGGCAGTGAACTTACTGGAGGCTAGATAGTGCTTAAACCTTTCAGTGACGGCCCAGACCAAGGCCAGGAACTCCAACTTAAAGCTGCTATAGTTCTCTGGGTTCCTCTCATCGGGCGGAGCTTCCTGCTTGCGTATGCGATCACTTTCTCTTGGCCTTTCTGCTTCTGACTTAGGACAGCTCCCAGCCCTTTGTTGCTGGCATCAGTGTACAGCAGGAACGGTTGGCTGTAGTCAGGGTTGGCTATGATCTCATCACCTGTCAGGATCACCTTCATCTCCCGAAATGACTCTGCTTGCTCCTTATCCCAGTGGAATGGGGGATTTCTGCCTTTAGGGGACTGCCCTACCAGGAGGTTTTGCAGAGGGGCTGCTTTCTTAGTGTAGTCCTTTACAAACCTCCGGTAGTATCCTACTAGTCCCAGGAACTGACGCACCTCCTTGAGGTTCTTCGGCTCCGGCCACTTCTGGATGGCTGTGACTTTCTCCGGGTCTGGTGCTACCCCTTCCGGACTGACAATGTGCCCCAGGTACTGTACCTTTCTCTTGAGCAGGTGGCACTTTGAGGGCTTCAACTTCATCCCGTACTGGGACAGTGACTCAAAAACCTCTGCCAGGTGTTTCAAGTGGTCCTCGTACGTTCTGAAGTACACTATTACATCGTCCAGGTAAAATAACACAGTCTCGGAGTTGCGGTGTCCCAGGCAGCACTCCATCAATCTCTGGAACGTTCCAGGGGCATTGCAGAGTCCAAACGGCATACTGTTGAACTCGCAGAGTCCCATCGAGGTGGTGAATGCCATCTTCTCCCGATCCTCCTCAGCCACAGCTACTTGCCAGTACCCACTAGTGAGGTCAAGGGTGGAAAAGTAATTTGCAGACTTTAAGGCAGCTAGGGACTCCTCTATGCATGGTAAAGGGTATGCATCATTACTTGACGGTAATCTACACACATTCTCATGCTCCCGTCCTTTTTCCTAACCAGCACTAGGGGAGCTGCCCAGGGACTACAACTATCCCTTATTACTCCTGCCTTCCTCATGTCATGCAGCATTTCTTTTGCCTTCTGGTAGTGAGCTGGGGGTATAGGCCTATAATGTTCTTTGATTGAGGAATGGTTGCCTGTGGGGATATGATGTTGAACCCCCTTAACCCTCCCGAAGTCAAGTGGATGTTTACTGAACACCTGCGAGTATTCTTGAACCACCAGGTGTGCACCCTGTTTTTGATGGGCAGGAGTGGTGTCTGCCCCAACATGGAGCTGTTGACACCAATCCTCTACCTGGGTTGCAGGGTCATTATCCTCTACTTCATCTGGTGAGGTTAAGGACTCCGCCTCATGGATGCAGTTGTTATTGACAGCATTTAATTTGGCAACAGTGGCATAACGTGGCAGTCTGACCTCATCTTCCCCTAAGTTGAGAAGACGGATGGGCACCCTCCCATTACGTACATCTACCACTCCCCTGGCGGTTAAGAGTGTGGGTCTGTGCTCGGAGCAAAGGGGTTCTACTACCGCCTGGTCTACACCAGATGAGCATTTCACTCATTGGGGGGATGACAATGGGTATGGGGTCTGTTACCCGCACGTTACCGATTTCACCGTCTGTTAACCTTACTTGCTGTTGATACATCAGGACTCGGATCTCCCTTTGCAGTGCCCTCCTCTGTCTTGGCCTGGCAGTGTCGGCTATCTGTTGGAGCAAGAACACAACTTCTCCCAAACAGTTACCAACAATGTTAGTGCCTAGTACCATATATGGATTGGTGTCATCAGGATTAGTCTCTACTGCTATTAGCCCCTGGTCCTTCAGCTCCACTCTCCCCACCTTTACAGTCACATTCTTAACCCCGAGTAGGTTAAGGGGGAGTCCATTTAATGCATATACAGAAAGATTTGGAGCTGGCGGACGTAGGTCGTCCATGGACCAGAACCTCTTGAAGAGGACGTAAGCATGATGGTTACCTGAGATCCTGTGTCCAGCAGGGCATGCGTCGGGATCCCATCCAACACAATGGACAGGAAAGGTCTTCCTCCGACGAACCTGTTGTACCAGTCTGGGCCTGGTTAGTTCACTCCTGGGTGTCGGCCCTCGGACCTAGGGTTTTCTCATTTAAAGGACAATTCTGGGCGATGTGTCCGGTCTTGCGGCAGTGGTAACAGGTACGGTCCTTCTGTGGACGGCGCTGGTCACTGGTCCTTGGCGAGGGCGGTGTTGGCCTCCTCCTCCTCATCCAGGGGACATCCTCAGGACTATCGGCTAACAGGATCTTCCCTCCTTCCTCGGGCTCCGTCCGCAGCTGCAGAGCACTCAGCACGGTGGTCAGGGTTTTGCTCAACTGACGCACTTCAGAGCGCAGACTGTCCAGTTCTTTAGCGGATGTTGCTGGAACCTTGGCTTCAGCAGCCACTGGGGAAAAGGTGGGTGTAGCAGGCACTGGGGTAGCCCCACCCTGGTAACATTGGATGGCATTGGTTTCCAGGGGCTGCAGTCATTTTATAGCCATGTTCTTAAGATTGTCAAAAGTGGCATCTGGATGATCCAGGGACCACCAACGCACAGTCCTGCTCTCCTCTGGAGACCTCAGTCCCCGGACAAACTGTTCCTTCAGCATTTTTTTCTCATTTTCAATGCTTGTTGGACAAACCTGGTTCAGAGCCTGCAGGGCCCCTTGTAGACACCAGGCGTAGTCCCGAACATTGTCCTCCGGCTGTTGGGAATAGCTGTAAAACCTCATCCGGAGGTCCGCCTCAGTAAGAATCTCAAAGACAGTCTGTAGTTTTTGAAATATTGCAGACACTGACTCCTGGTCTGAAGCCGACCATGTTTCCACTTCTCGTTCCGCAGCACCGGTCAGTTGTCCTAATACAACGGCGGCTCTTTGTTTACCTGTCATGGAGTACATGTCTAAGATGCCGCAGATCTTCCGTTTAAATCCAGACAGGGTTTCTGGTTTGCTGTTGTACTGGGGGAGCCACTTTGCTCCAGCAATGTACGGTGAAGTCACAGGAATGACAGGCGTTAAAGGCGCTGCTGGTGGAGCGGCGGCTTCGGCCTGCTCATCATCGGGCGCGGGCTGAACCTGAAGGGACTTTGGCCTGCATGTCGGCGTTGTGCTGTTCGCCGGACATCTTGACGCCCCCCTAGTTAACCGTGGCCTACCTTATTTTCTTCCGGTAGGCCGCAGCTCCGCAGGTGACGGTCGTCTTCAGGACCTTGCGTCGCTTGCGTCCTACGTCAGAGATTTCAGCGACGCTCCTTAAAGGACCTGGCGCTTCCCGATTTGACGTCGAGGTGTGGGGCGTGTCCGGGGCTTCGATCTCTTTTGCAGGTACGCCCCTAATTTTCCCACGGTTACGCCCTTCTCGCTCAATGACCCAACAATGGCGGCAATCTTCACCACAACTTTACGTACACAGTTCAGAATAAAGGCGCACAGTACCCGGTGGCAAAGGGCAGCGGGCACGTGATCCTGTTCGTGACGCCAGTTGGAGATGACAAGCCCAAGGGATGGGGATGACTGGGTACCCGGGCCTTTGCCTTGGGGATGTCGGGGTGGTCGGCTCCCGGGCCCGTACCCTGGAGTCCCTCTTCAAAAGCGTTAATAGTTATTTATTTTATAAAAGTTCGTGACGCCACCTGTGGCTTCTGGTGAGGATCACCAGCGCTGCGCAGTCCACTGAGGCCGGTGATAAGGCAGCTGGATGGTATGGCTCCCCACAGGTGGAGCTAGGCCTCAGGGCAGTGTATGAAGGGGGATGCAGGACAGGCGAGACCCAGCCGGGTCGGAGCAAGAACAGGGACAGACACGATAGTCACTTTGTGGCGCCCCTGAGGGTTCGACCGCCACAGGGATGCTGCACTTCTTTAATGGAGTGTAGTGTTCCTTCTCTGAGGTAAGGCCAGTGTGATAGTCGTGACCCAGCCTTTGCATCCAACACCACATTTCTCCACCAGAGGGAGCTAGTATGCACTAGGTGCTGCTCTCCTGGTTACAGGGAGACTAGGGAACCAAGAGTTAGGGGAACCAGTTAGTGGGTGAGGGTGGAGGACTTACAAGTTAGTTACACTTTAAAATGTGATATTTAATACAAAGCCATCTTGGTTCTTGGTCCTTTTTAGTCCTTTGTCTAGCCTTTGCTAGTCTGTCGGCTGTCTCTGTGCTGTCAAATACTGTGTGTAATGTGACCTCCCTCCCGGAGCGCAGATCCTGTGTGGACCTGCACCGGCAAGGGACACAGCCCTCGTAGCCTGGCCTTGGGACGAGAGGTAGGTTGTAGACCAGGAATGTCTCAACCCAGCCAAGGATCACAATCAAGAAGGCCCGGAGCTTAAGAGTGTGGCTCCACAGCAAATGGATCCCAGGCAGGAGGCAGACGGAGCGGTGTACGCCACCTGTCCTCGCCATGCTGATATATTCAGAGGGACTCCGGCTGCAAGAGGGGTACGGGCCCCCGACACCCGACCTTGCTATTCTACGTCCTGGTCAGGAAAGCCCGTTAGGCCCAGAGGATCCCACCGGGTATCGGACGGAGCGGAGCTGCCACCCGTGCCCTTGTTCTGAGAGGAGCTCAGAGGGTCCCGGCCTATTTGCACACACATGGACAGGAAAGGATTCGGTCTGTAGTTCAGGAATACTCTGGTGTAAGGTCCCGACTGAATGCTGGACTCACTCGGAGGTTGTCGGACCCCATCCCTGGTGACCCCAGGACTCCGCGTGGAGCAGAGAGTCACCTTCCTTTGCCATCTAAGTGAGTAAAGCCATGGAAGTTCACCTCTATGGCCTCCGGACTGTTCATTCTGCGCCACACCGCGAGACGCGGAGCCCGCACTCCTCTACTACTACCCCCTCCATCCTGTCCCTCTGCCCTGAGGCCTTGCTCCGCCTGTGGGGAGTAGTAAGAACTTTGGCCGCCGTAACACCATGCCTCAGCGGACTGCAGCGGCGCTGGTGGCCCTTCACCAGGCACCACAAGTGGCACAGTCATTAATTAGCCACTCAACCCGGATAAGCCCACACCATCTCCTTTTAATGTGATGGCCCTGAGCACGGGTCGGGTCTGGGCCACGGCTGCATCCCATCTCTCCATCACAGGACCCGACGCCGAGTCCCCCAACACCCAGGGTAAACTAAAGAGGGCTTCCACCGGAAAGGACGTCACAACCTCAGTACCTTTTACTGATGTTAATTCAGGTACGTCCCGGAGCACTGTAGGGTGAAGGGTGCATGTCAGGATCCTCCCCAATGAGCGGGTTTTCGGCCTCCAGTTTCTTGCTTCTGCGTAGTAAGCTTCTGACCTGCCTGGAGCTAGGCCTAACTTTGTCTCTGACCTGCGCTGGCTGACCTTGTGGTAGGGCCTTTTCTTGGAGTACACGCACCTTAGCTGCGGTACTATGTGTCTCCTGGCTCTTTTACGTATCAGCACTTTAGACATCCTGGGACTTGTAGTTCTCCAGGGATTCCGGTTATGCCTTACTGGGTATTAGAGATCCCGGTAAACTTCGGACCCGGTGTCCGGTAAATGCTTCGGGGTGAGCAAGTTAAGCTCCTCTGCCCCTATGTACAAACTCTCCACTCGCCTTCGGCCTACTCGGGCCCTCACTAGGCTATACACACTAACGGAAGCTTGCCGCGCTTCACCGATCTTATGGCGCCGGCACACCTAAAGCTCACTACTCCGAGCTACACTGAGTCTTGGTCTGGATAAGCTCCACTGCAGGATAACAATTGCAGAAGCTGGAACAGGCTTTTGTCCTCTGAGGTAACTCTTCTCAGACTGTACTGGACTCACTGCTAAACCAGAATAGACTAGACTGACTGCTGCCTGGCTCCACCTTCTCTATTTATCTATCCTTAACAGGCTCCCTCTGGTGGTCTGAGGGGGAAGGTGGAGATGTGTGAATGGTTATGGGGGCCTCTTGTGGAGGAATCCATCAATGTACTCTTCCAGGACCTGTGATACCAATCGCAGCTGGGCGTCACACATACTGCTGCTGCTGCAAAAAAAAAAATCTATTCTATTCCCTATTGATACCGCTGTTAGCTGCATTTATAATAGTGACAAGTGGTATGTGGTAAAAATCAGAATAAGGTTCTTGCACTCAAAAATCACGATAGCATAGAGGTCAAAGGTTATATATGTCCTTTTATTGATGTACATATGTAGCGCCCCGAGGGCTCGGCCGCTACAGGGGTATTGCACCTCAGACCAGAGGTGTGATATTCCACTTTCGGGTAAGGATGGAGTATGGACCAGAGCTCAGTTAGCTGCATGCAGCACACACACCCCATTTCTCAGGGACAGCTCCACGGTGCTCCCATTAGACATAAGTGCAGGCACGACCGACCATGTCCCTGCTGGAGTGGGGAGGGAGGTGTGGAACACCCAGTGCTGTAGGGGCAGATAGGGGGCGGTTCCTGAGTGTAGGAAGGAGCCCATTGGTTGCTGGTCACCTGGGCTCATGGCTAGAGGGAGGTATAAAAGGTGGGCACCATCTTAGTTCTGGGTCAGTTAAGCCAGAGGAGAAGACAGGGAGTAGAGGCTCTGTAGGAGCTCTACTCCAGGAGGGCCTAGTGAAGAGGCCGAGGAGGAGGTGAAGGGGAGCTGAGATTCTGGCTCATCTCAGCTCCAAGAGAACGGAACAAGAAAGGAACAGAAAGGAACAGAGAAAGAGAAGGAGAGACAGAGAAACAGAAGGGCTCAGGAACAAGAAGGTGGAAGGGACCCTAAGAACCCACGAGAATCCAGGGTGAAGGGTCAGGCAGATTAAGGGTACCGGATCCCAAGTTGGTGGAGGAGAAACAACCCTCAGCCAAAGACCGGTCGTCGTGATCATCTATTGGTGCGACACCTCATCAAACCTGCTAGGAAGGCACCATATAGGACAGCGGAGGACGGGGCCCACGTTTAACCGCACAAGTCCGCGGCAGCTGGACAAAAGTGGGCCACTGGTGAGGCAGGCCAGAGAGAGGATTAAAGGGGGTCCTGTGCCATGCTCCTGAACTGCCTGGGAGTTGACCGAGCCCCACACCTGGTGGACGCAGCACGGCTCGGGCGGTCACTATCTGTGCACAAGTGACCTGGGCTACCTGAACTGTGAGTAAAAGACATTGGACTGCAGTACGTTGTCTGTGTGCTCTTTCGCGCCTCCAGCACTTTCAGCACCGGGACCCGCACTACCATCCCTCCCAACATCCACTACACTGCCCTGGGGCCGCACTCTTCCCGTGGGGAGTCACATCACCTCAGCTGCACCCATCATCAGCCCCAGCGGACTGCCTTGCAGCGGCAGTTCCTAATAACCGCAATCCACGGGTGGCGTAGTCGGACATTATCTGAAGTTCGTAGCAGACTACTATTGGCCTGACCACCCTGAGCCGCGGGACCGGGCCGCCACCACTACTACCCCCAACGTCTCCCTATCGCCCGGTTCCGCGTGCCCCAGGGGGCGAGTCAGCTTTGGCGTAGTCGGCAGGATCGTGACCAACCCGCCACAAACGGGTATTGCGTGCCTGAAGAGAATTACACATGTACCTTAAAAAGAAGTTTCCCGCCGTCCAGAGTCGTTTCCCGCCATCCGGAGCCGATTCCCGCCATCAGACGCCATCTTGGACCGTTTCCCGCCATCTTCATCCGTCTTTCCCGCCCTGGCAGAGCGGACGCCATTATGGGCGCACCAAAAGACAGCAGGAAGCCACCTCCCATCGTGGGCCAGGTCCCAGAATGGCGCCAAAGAAGAAGCCCGCCCCCACCAGCCATGAATGCAGCAGTGGAGATGTCCATCAACATGGGGGTGCTGCCCCTGAAAGTGATTGTCAGCAGAATGCCCCAGGACCACCCCCTCTGGGGGCGGAAAGAGAAGAAAACTGTGGGGCAGGGCGCGGTCTGGATCAGTCTGGCCAGGCCGCACCCGGAGATGGAGGGGGAAATCAGTGCCAGTACCCTGGTAAAGGGCCTGCTGCAAGCAACACCACCATGCAGCCTCACCGAGCTGTTAGCCCATCTCCCCAAGGAGGATCCCGAATACACACGGGCGGCGCTGGAAGAACTGGACCGGAGGATGGTCCGGGCGCAGCAAGAAGTGATCGCCGTATGGAAGGAGGAAGTGGCCCGGCGGGCTGTGATCTTGCAGCCGAAGGCGCCAGCAATAAGCAGCGCACCAGCCAGTGAGGGCCGAGCGGAGGCCGAGGACGACGCCGCGGAGGAGGCCGCGACAGCAGAGGCAGGTAACGGAGACGCCCCTGCACTGAATCATAGGGCCGCCGACCTGCCCCTGCACCCCGTCGCGGAGCCCCACGCACCGGGACCCGCTGTTGACACCGTGCCCTCACCGCCATCAACCAGCCCCCAGGCCGTCGACGCTGCCAGCAAGTCCCGCCCCACGCCGTGCCCTCTGACCCCGGGCGTGCTCAGCCGACCGCCGCCGCAGGCCCGGCCGCAAGGCCCTGCACTCCCGGACGTCGCTGCCCTGACGGAACCTCCTGCACCAGCTGTGCCACCTGTGGGAGCAACAAGGAAACGACCAGCATGGGCCTGGTCGCAAGGTCACGTGCCCCTGGGCGCCGCCAACCCACTTGCGCCCCCTGCTGCTGCAGTACCACCTCTGGGCGCGGATCTCTTTGCCCAGCACACCACTCCGGAGGGGCTGCCTTTCATCTGGCCCCCCGAGTTTGTCAACCCCCGCTTCCGGGAGAGCCCGTCCGCGGAGATCGACGTACCCTCTGAACCCTTCATCCCTGCTCCAGCTCCTCAAGAAATTCCCCAGCTGCCATTAGAAGACGCCCAATTTGAATGGGACCCCACAGGGGAGGACCTGATGGGGTTCACGAAGGAAACGCGAGCGAGCGCAGCCGAGCGGCGAGAGGCCTGCCGCCAACAGCTGGAGATGTTTGAAAAGGAGCAGCGCGAGCGGCGGGTGAAGCAAGAAAAGCTGCAGGTCCAGAGCGCGGAGCAGAAAATGAAGGCGCGGCGAGATCCCCGAACTGCCCGCGGACCCCGAGTTACCGGGACTGTGGTGAAGTTCCAGATGGAGCGCGGCTGGGGTTTCATCCGAGACCCCGAGACCATCAGCGACGTGTTTGTGACAAGGAGAGATGTGGAGAGTCACCTACCGGAAGGCCATCGTGGGTGGGATCTATTCCCAGGCGACGTGGTGTCTTACACCCGACACCAAGGCGTGAAGGGGTGGTACGCCCTACACGTTCGCCGAGTAGTAGAGGAGGAGGAACAGCACTACTTGGACGCTGAGTACCAGGAGGGCCCGGACGGGCCTGAAGATCAGTATGAGGAGGAAGAAGGAGCGTCACAAAGACACCGTTACCAGTGAACGGTAAAGTTGCATTGTAAATAGTTACCCGTAAGGGTGCAAAAGAACTGTGTGGGACTGTTTCAAATTGAGTGTGGTCCCCGTTGGGACTGATATAGGACTGTATGAAAATTATCCCCTAAGTAACCTGGCTGAGGACTGAGAACAGCCACCCCTCTTCCCCTAACAGGCTGAGGACTGTGAGCAGCCATTCCCCTATCCCCACCGGCCGAGGACTGGGAACGGCCAATCCCTTGTATATAGTTGCGCTTCTTAAAGCGCCCCCTACTGGTTTTATAAAAAGAACCGCAACGTCTACCTCAAAGTTAAAATGGACTGTTGCGCCTTTAAGAAGAAGGAACACCTGGTCGCAAGTTGCACCGCGACCATGAATCAAGAACCCAAGAATGTGCTTTAGTTAAAAATGTTTTAGATTTTATACGCTGCTAAATAGTAATGAAAAAGTTTTCTATAATGTCTAGTGAAAAGAAAAGTGTGTCCCATAAAGGGAGTTGAACCGTATTGTCTGTTTCTAATGTGAAAAGTTTTAAAAAGTTTTGCATGTCCTGTAAATAACTGTTTTTGCTCTTTTCCAGCCCGAGGACGTGCTGTGCTTTACCAGGGGGGAATGTAGCGCCCCGAGGGCTCGGCCGCTACAGGGGTATTGCACCTCAGACCAGAGGTGTGATATTCCACTCTCGGGTAAGGATGGAGTATGGACCAGGGCTCAGTTAGCTGCATGCAGCACACACACCCCATTTCTCAGGGACAGCTCCACGGTGCTCCCACTAGACATAAGTGCAGGCACGACCGACCATGTCCCTGCTGGAGTGGGGAGGGAGGTGTGGAACACCCAGTGCTGTAGGGGCAGATAGGGGGCGGTTCCTGAGTGTAGGAAGGAGCCCATTGGTTGCTGGTCACCTGGGCTCATGGCTAGAGGGAGGTATAAAAGGTGGGCACCATCTTAGTTCTGGGTCAGTTCAGCCAGAGGAGAAGACAGGGAGTAGAGGCTCTGTAGGAGCTCTACTCCAGGAGGGCCTAGTGAAGAGGCCGAGGAGGAGGTGAAGGGGAGCTGAGATTCTGGCTCATCTCAGCTCCAAGAGAACGGAACAAGAAAGGAACAGAAAGGAACAGAGAAAGAGAAGGAGAGACAGAGAAACAGAAGGGCTCAGGAACAAGAAGGTGGAAGGGACCCTAAGAACCCACGAGAATCCAGGGTGAAGGGTCAGGCAGATTAAGGGTACCGGATCCCAAGTTGGTGGAGGAGAAACAACCCTCAGCCAAAGACCGGTCGTCGTGATCATCTATTGGTGCGACACCTCATCAAACCTGCTAGGAAGGCACCATATAGGACAGCGGAGGACGGGGCCCACGTTTAACCGCACAAGTCCGCGGCAGCTGGACAAAAGTGGGCCACTGGTGAGGCAGGCCAGAGAGAGGATTAAAGGGGGTCCTGTGCCATGCTCCTGAACTGCCTGGGAGTTGACCGAGCCCCACACCTGGTGGACGCAGCACGGCTCGGGCGGTCACTATCTGTGCACAAGTGACCTGGACTACCTGAACTGTGAGTAAAAGACATTGGACTGCAGTACGTTGTCTGTGTGCTCTTTCGCGCTTCCAGCACTTTCAGCACCGGGACCCGCACTACCATCCCTCCCAACATCCACTACACTGCCCTGGGGCCACACTCTTCCCGTGGGGAGTCACATCACCTCAGCTGCACCCATCATCAGACCCAGCGGACTGCCTTGCAGCGGCGGTTCCTAATAACCGCAATCCACGGGTGGCGTAGTCGGACATTATCTGAAGTTCGTAGCAGACTACTATTGGCCTGACCACCCTGAGCCGCGGGACCGGGCCGCCACCACTACTACCCCCAACGTCTCCCTATCGCCCGGTTCCGCGTGCCCCACGGCCCAGGGGGCGAGTCACATACAGCAAAATCCAATTTAAAGGAAGATTTCTGCCCAATGTTTCAACCCACACGGGTTTTCATCAGGGGCTTCAAGAACTAGTTCCATAGTTCGTGAAAAAAAACAAAAGACAGAAGTATCAATAACAATGTACTAACATCATCAAAGTGAGTTAATAACTTAGGTGTACATATAAAGAGTAAAGATGGAATATGAAACAGCAGACATTCACCAAAGAAGGACCCATAAGGTTTCAATATTAAAGCTGTTTTATCATGTAAACATAAAGTTATAGATATAAATGGGAATATCAACTGGATAGGAGAAAAGGTGAAGGGACAACATTTTTATAATAACAGTGCATAGTGAAAGTTAATAAAGATCATGATCCTGTACCAATGTCATTGTGATAATAAACATGAAAAATTTATAGTACCCATACAGTTAGGTCCATAAATATTTGGACAGAGACAACATTTTTCTAATTTTGGTTCTAGACATTACCACAATAAATTTTAAACAAAACAATTCAGATGCAGTTGAAGTTCTGACTTTCAGCTTTCATTTGAGGGTATCCACATTAAAATTGGATGAAGGGTTTAGGAGTTTCAGCTCCTTAACATGTGCCACCCTGTTTTTAAAGGGACCAAAAGTAATTGGACAGATTTGTAAATAAAATGTTCATTTCTAGTACTTGGTTGAAAACCATTTGTTGGCAATAACTGCCTGAAGTCTTGAACTTATGGACATCACCAGACGCTGTGTTTCCTCCTTTTTGATTCTCTGCCAGGCCTTCACTGCGGTGGTTTTTAGCTGCTGTTTGTTTGTGGGCCTTTCTGTCTGAAGTTTAGTCTATAACAAGTGAAATGCATGCTCAATTGGGTTGAGATCAGATGACTGACTTGGCCATTCAAGAATATTCCGCTTCTTTGCTTTAATAAACTCCAGGGTTGCTTTGGCTTCTCAGTAGCCTTGAATCTGGACTGCATATCCCTCACCCTGATCCTCTTTCCTCCCACCATGCCGAGACCATGAAGACAACTGATCCCACACTTGGACACTGAAACTTTTTAATGAATCTATATATAAAATACGTCAGCGGAGCAATCCAGCCACTTTCTATAGTATCTATAAATAAAATACATCAGAGGAGCAATCCAGCCACTTTCTACTGTATCTATATATAAAATACATCAGCGGAGCAATCCAGCGACTTTTTACTGAATCTATATATAAAATACATCTGTGGAGCAATCAAGCGACTTTCTACTGAATCTATATATAAAATACGACAGCGGAGCAATCCAGCGACTTTCTATTGAATCTATATATAAAATACGTCAGCGGAGCAATCCAGCGACTTTCTACTAAATATTTCTATAAAATAAGTCAATGGAGCAATCCAACCACTTTCTACTGAATCTATATATAAAATACATCAGCGGAGCAATCCAGCCACTTTATACTGAATCTATATATAAAATACGTCAGTGGAGCAATCCTGGAGACTTTCTACTGAACATATATATGAAATACGTCAGCGGAGCAATCCAGCCACTTTATACTGAATCTATATATAAAATATGTCAGCAGAGCAATCCAGCGACTTTCTACTGAATCTATATATGAAATACGTCAGCGGAGCAATCCAGTCACTTTATACTGAATCTATATATAAAATAGGCCAGCGGAGCAATCCAGCGACTTTCTACTGAATCTATATATAAAGTACATCAGCGGAGCAATCCAGCGACTTTCTACTGAATCTATATATAAAATACATCAGCGGAGCAATCCAGCGACTTTCTACTGAATCTATATATAAAATACATCAGCGGAGCAATCCAGCGACTTTCTACTGAATCTATATATAAAACACATCAGCGGAGCAATCCAGCCACTTTCTACTGAATCTATATATAAAATACGTCAGCGGAGCAATCCAGCGACTTTCTACTGAATATATATATGAAATACGTCAGCGGAGCAATCCAGCGACTTTCTACTGAATCTATATATAAAATACGTCAGCGGAGCAATCCATCCACTTTATACTGAATCTATATATAAAATACGTCAGTGGAGCAATCCAGCGACTTTCTACTGAATCTATATATAAAATACGTCAGTGGAGCAATCCAGGCGAATTTCTGCAGAATATATATATAAAATATGTTAGCAGAGCAATCCAGCGACTTTCTACTGAATCTATATATAAAATACATCAGCGGAGCAATCCAGCCACTTTCTACTAAATTTATATATAAAATACATCAGCGGAGCAATCCAGCGACTTTTGACTAAATCTTTATATAAAATCCGTCAGCGGAGCAATCCAGCAACTTTTTACAGAATCTATATATAAAATACGTCAGCGGAGCAATCCAGCAACTTTTTACTGAATCTATATATAAAATTCGTCAGCGGAGCAATCCAGAGACTTTCTACTGAATCTATATATAAAATACATCAGCGGAGCAATCCAGCCACTTTCAACTGAATCTATACATAAAATACGTCAGCGGAGCAATCCAGCGACTTTCTACTGAATATATATATAAAATACATCAGCGGAGCAATCCATCGACTTTCAACTAAATCTATACATAAAATACGTCAGCGGAGCAATGCAGCCACTTTATACTGAATGTATATATATAAAATACATCAGCGGAGCAATCCAGCGACTTTCTACTAAATCTATGTATAAAATACATCAGCGGAGCAATCCAGCGACTTTCTACTAAATCTATGAATAAAATACGTCAGCGGAGCAACCCAGCGACTTTCTACTGAATCTATATATAAAATACATCAGCGGAGCAATCCAGCGACTTTCTACTGAATCTATATATAAAATACATCAGCGGAGCAATCCAGCGACTTTCTACTGAATCTATATATAAAATACATCAGCGGAACAATCCAGGTGACTTTTGACTGAATCTATATATAAAATACATCAGCGGAGCAATCCAGGTGACTTTCTACTGAATCTATATATAAAATACGTCAGCGGAGCAATCCAGCCACTTTCTACTAAATCTATATATAAAATAAGTCAGCGGAGCAATCCAGCGACTTTCTACTAAATCTATGCATAAAATACGTCAGCGGAGCAATCCAGTCACTTTCTACTGAATCTATATATAAAATACATCAGCGGAGCAATACAGCGACTTTCTACTGAATCTATATATAAAATACATCAGCGGAGTAATCCAGGTGACTTTCTATTGAATCTATATATAAAATACATCAGCGGAGCAATCCAGCGACTTTCTACTAAATCTATATATAAAATAAGTCAGCGGAGCAATCCAGCGACTTTCTACTAAATCTATGCATAAAATACGTCAGCGGAGCAATCCAGTTACTTTCTACTGAATCTATATATAAAATACATCAGCGGAGCAATCCAGCGACTTTCTACTGAATCTATATATAAAATACATCAGCGGAGTAATCCAGGTGACTTTCTACTGAATCTATATATAAAATACATCAGCGGAGCAATCCAGCGACTTTCTACTAAATCTATGCATAAAATACGTCAGCGGAGCAATCCAGCGACTTTCTACTGAATCTATATATAAAATACATCAGCGGAGCAATCGAGCGACTTTCTACTGAATCTATATATAAAATACATCAGCGGAGCAATCCAGCCACTTTCTACTGAATCTATATATAAAATACGTCAGCGGAGCAATCCAGCCACTTTCTACTGAATCTATATATAAAATACATCAGCGGAGCAATCCAGGCGACTTTCTACTGAATCTATATATAAAATACATCAGCGGAGCAATCGAGCGACTTTCTACTGAATCTATATATAAAATACATCAGCGGAGCAATCCAGCCACTTTCTACTGAATCTATATATAAAATACATCAGCGGAGCAATCCAGCCACTTTCTACTGAATCTATATATAAAATACGTCAGCGGAGCAATCCAGCCACTTTCTACTGAATCTATATATAAAATACATCAGCGGAGCAATCCAGGCGACTTTCTACTGAATCTATATATAAAATACATCAGCGGAGCAATCGAGCGACTTTCTACTGAATCTATATATAAAATACATCAGCGGAGCAATCCAGCCACTTTCTACTGAATCTATATATAAAATACATCAGCGGAGCAATCCAGCGATTTTCTACTGAATCTATATATAAAATACGTCAGCGGAGCAATCCAGCGACTTTCAATTGAATCTATACATAAAATACATCAGTGGAGCAATCCAGCGACTTTCTACTGAATCTATACATAAAATACGTCAGCGGAGCAATCCAGCGACTTTCTACAGAATCTATATATAAAATACATCAGTGGAGCAATCCAGCGACTTTCTACTAAATCTATATATAAAATACGTCAGCGGAGCAATCCAGCGACTTTTGACTGAATCTTTATATAAAATACATCAGCGGAGCAATCCAGCGACTTTCTACTGAATATATATATAAAATACGTCAGCGGAGCAATCCAGAGACTTTCTACTGAATCTATATATAAAATACATCAGCGGAGCAATCCAGGCGACTTTCTACTAAATCTACATATAAAATACATCAGCGGAGCAATCCAGCCACTTTCAACTGAATCTATACATAAAATACGTCAGCGGAGCAATCCAGCGACTTTCTACTGAATATATATATAAAATACATCAGCGGAGCAATCCAACGACTTTCAACTGAATCTATACATAAAAAACGTCAGCGGAGCAATGCAGCCACTTTATACTGAATGTATATATATAAAATACATCAGCGGAGCAATCCAGCGACTTTCAGCTAAATCTATACATAAAAGACGTCAGCGGAGCAATGCAGCCACTTTATACTGAATGTATATATATAAAATACATCAGCAGAGCAATCCAGGTGACTTTCTACTGAATCTATATATAAAATACGTCAGCGGAGCAATCCAGCGACTTTCTACTGCATCTATATATAAAATACATCAGCGGAGCAATCGAGCGACTTTCTACTGAATCTATATATAAAATACATCAGCGGAGCAATCCAGACACTTTCTACTGAATCTATATATAAAATACATCAGCGGAGCAATCCAGCGACTTTCTACAGAATCTATATATAAAATACATCAGCGGAGCAATCCAGCGACTTTCTACTAAATCTATATATAAAATACATCAGCGGAGCAATCCAGCCACTTTCTACTGAATCTATATATAAAATACATCAGCGGAGCAATCCAGCCACTTTCTACTGAATCTATATATAAAATACATCAGCGGAGCAATCCAGCCACTTTCTACTGAATCTATATATAAAATACATCAGCGGAGCAATCCAGCGATTTTCTACTGAATCTATATATAAAATACGTCAGCGGAGCAATCCAGCGACTTTCAACTGAATCTATACATAAAATACATCAGCGGAGCAATCCAGCGACTTTCTACTGAATCTATACATAAAATACGTCAGCGGAGCAATCCAGTTACTTTCTACTGAATCTATATATAAAATACATCAGCGGAGCAATCCAGCCACTTTCTACTGAATCTATATATAAAATACATCAGCGGAGCAATCCAGCCACTTTCTACTGAATCTATATATAAAATACATCAGCGGAGCAATCCAGCGACTTTCTACAGAATCTATATATAAAATACATCAGCGGAGCAATCCAGCGACTTTCTACTAAATCTATATATAAAATACGTCAGCGGAGCAATGCAGCAACTTTCTACTGAATATATATATAAAATACGTCAGCGGAGCAATCCAGCGACTTTCTACTAAATCTACGCATAAAATACGTCAGCGGAGCAATCCAGCCACTTTCTACTGAATCTAAATATAAAATACATCAGCGGAGCAATCCAGCGACTTTCTACTGAATCTATATATAAAATACATCAGCGGAGCAATCCAGCGACTTTCTACTGAATCTATATATAAAATACATCAGCGGAGCAATCCAGGTGACTTTCTACTGAATCTATATATAAAATACATCAGTGGAGCAATCCAGCGACTTTTCACTGAATCTTTATATAAAATACTTCGGCAGAGCAATCCAGGCGACTTTCTACTGAATACATATATAAAATACGTCAGCGGAGCAATCCAGCGACTTTCTACTAAATTTATGCATAAAATACGTCAGCGGAGCAATCCAGCGACTTTCTACTGAATCTATATATAAAATACATCAGCGGAGCAATCCAGGTGACTTTCTACTGAATCTATACATAAAATACGTCAGCGGAGCAATCCAGCGACTTTCTACTGAATCTATATATAAAATACATCAGCGGAGCAATCCAGCGACTTTCTACTGAATCTATAGATAAAATACGTCAGCGGAGCAATCCAGCGACTTTCTACTGAATCTATATATAAAATACATCAGCGGAGCAATCCAGCGACTTTCTACTGAATCTATATATAAAATACGTCAGCGGAGCAATCCAGCGACTTTCTACTGAATCTATATATAAAATACGTCAGCGGAGCAATGCAGCCACTTTATACTGAATCTATACATAAAATACGTCAGCGGAGCAATGCAGCCACTTTATACTGAGTCTATATATAAAATACATCAGCGGAGCAATCCAGCGACTTTCAACTGAATCTATACATAAAATACGACAGCGGAGCAATGCAGCCACTTTATACTGAATCTATATATAAAATACATCAGCGGAGCAATCCAGCGACTTTCAACTGAATCTATATATAAAATACATCAGCAGAGCAATCCAGCGACTTTCTCCTGAATCTATATATAAAATACATCAGCAGAGCAATCCAGCGACTTTCTACTGAATCTATATATAAAATAAGTCATCGGAGCAATCCATCGACTTTTGATTGAATCTATATATAAAATAAGTCATAGGAGCAATCCAGCGACTTTTGACTGAATCTTTATATAAAATCCGTCAGCGGAGCAATCCAGCGACTTTCAACTGAATCTATACATAAAATAGGTCAGCGGAGCAATCCAGCGACTTTCAACTGAATCTATACATAAAATACGACAGCGGAGCAATGCAGCGACTTTCTAAAGAATCTATATATAAAATACATCAGCGGAGCAATCCAGCGACTTTCAACTGAATCTATACATAAAATACGTCAGCGGAGCAATGCAGCCACTTTATACTGAATCTATATATAAAATACATCAGCAGAGCAATCCATCGACTTTCTACTGAATCTATATATAAAATACATCAGCAGAGCAATCCAGCGACTTTCTAAAGAATCTATATATAAAATACATCAGCGGAGCAATCCAGCGACTTTCTACTGAATCTATATATAAAATACATCAGCGGAGCAATCCAGCGACTTTCAACTGAATCTATACATAAAATACGTCAGCGGAGCAATGCAGCCACTTTATACTGAATCTATATATAAAATACATCAGCAGAGCAATCCAGCGACTTTCTAAAGAATCTATATATAAAATACATCAGCGGAGCAATCCAGCGACTTTCTACTGAATCTATATATAAAATACATCAGCGGAGCAATCCAGCGACTTTCAACTGAATCTATACATAAAATACGTCAGCGGAGCAATGCAGCCACTTTATACTGAATCTATATATAAAATACATCAGCGGAGCAATCGAGCAACTTTCAACTGAATCTATACATAAAATACGTCAGCGGAGCAATCCAGCGACTTTCTCCTGAATCTATATATAAAATACATCAGCAGAGCAATCCATCGACTTTCTACTGAATCTATATATAAAATACGTCAGCGGAGCAATCCAGCGACTTTCAACTGAATCTATACATAAAATACATCAGCGGAGCAATCCAGCGACTTTCTACTGAATCTATATATAAAATACATCAGCGGAGCAATGCAGCGACTTTCTCCTGAATCTATATATAAAATACATCAGCGGAGCAATCCAGCGATTTTCTACTGAATCTATATATAAAATACGTCAGCGGAGCAATCCAGCGACTTTCAACTGAATCTATACATAAAATACATCAGCGGAGCAATCCAGCGACTTTCTACTGAATCTATATATAAAATACATCAGCGGAGCAATCCAGCGACTTTCTACAGAATCTTTATATAAAATACATCAGCGGAGCAATCCAGCGACTTTCTACTGAATCTATATATAAAATACGTCAGCGGAGCAATCCTGCGACTTTCTACTGAATATATATATAAAATTCGTCAGCGGAGCAATCCAGCGACTTTCTACTAAATCTATGCATAAAATACGTCAGCGGAGCAATCCAGCCACTTTCTACTGAATCTATATATAAAATACATCAGCGGAGCAATCCAGCGACTTTCTACTGAATCTATATATAAAATACATCAGCGGAGCAATCCAGGTGACTTTCTACTGAATCTATATATAAAATACATCAGTGGAGCAATCCAGCGACTTTTGACTGAATCTTTATATAAAATGCTTCGGCAGAGCAATCCAGCGACTTTCTACTGAATCTATATATAAAATACATCAGCGGAGCAATCCAGCGACTTTCAACTGAATCTATATATAAAATACATCAGCGGAGCAATCCAGCGACTTTCAACTGAATCTATACATAAAATACATCAGCGGAGCAATCCAGCGACTTTCTACTGAATCTATACATAAAATACGTCAGCGGAGCAATCCAGCGACTTTCTACAGAATCTATATATAAAATACGTCAGCGGAGCAATGCAGCCACTTTATACTGAATCTATACATAAAATACGTCAGCGGAGCAATGCAGCCACTTTATACTTAATCTATATATAAAATACGTCAGCGGAGCAATCCAGCGACTTTCTACTGAATCTATATATAAAATACATCAGCGGAGCAATCCAGCGACTTTCAACTAAATCTATACATAAAATACGTCAGCGGAGCAATCCAGCGACTTTCTACTGAACCTATATATAAAATACATCAGCGGAGCAATCCAGCGACTTTCTACAGAATCTATATATAAAATATATCAGCGGAGCAATCCAGCGACTTTCTTCTGAATCTATATATAAAATACATCAGCGGAGCAATCCAGCGACTTTCTACTGAATCTATATATAAAATACATCAGCGGAGCAATCCAGCGACTTTCAACTGAATCTATACATAAAATACATCAGCGGAGCAATCCAGCGACTTTCTACTGAATCTATACATAAAATACATCAGCGGAGCAATCCAGCGACTTTCTACTGAACCTATATATAAAATACATCAGCGGAGCAATCCAGCGACTTTCTACAGAATCTATATATAAAATATATCAGCGGAGCAATCCAGCGACTTTCAACTGAATCTATACATAAAATACATCAGCGGAGCAATCCAGCGACTTTCAACTGAATCTATACATAAAATACATCAGCGGAGCAATCCAGCGACTTTCTACTGAATCTATACATAAAATACGTCAGCGGAGCAATCCAGCGACTTTCTACAGAATCTATATATAAAATACATCAGCGGAGCAATCCAGCGACTTTGTACTGAATCTATATATAAAATACATCAGCAGAGCAATCCAGCGACTTTCAACTGAATCTATACATAAAATAAGTCAGCGGAGCAATCCAGCGACTTTCTACTGAATCTATATATAAAATACATCAGCGGAGCAATCCAGCGACTTTCAACTGAATCTATACATAAAATAGGTCAGCGGAGCAATGCAGCCACTTTATACTGAATCTATATATAAAATACATCAGCGGAGCAATGCAGCCACTTTTTACTGAATCTATATATAAAATACATCAGCGGAGCAATCCAGCGACTTTCAACTGAATCTATACATAAAATAGGTCAGCGGAGCAATGCAGCCACTTTATACTGAATCTATATATAAAATACATCAGCAGATCAATCCAGCGACTTTCTACTGAATCTATATATAAAATACATCAGCGGAGCAATCCAGCGACTTTCAACTGAATCTATACATAAAATACATCAGCAGAGCAATCCAGCGACTTTTGATTGAATCTATATATAAAATAAGTCTTCGGAGCAATCCAGCGACTTTTGACTGAATCTTTATATAAAATCCGTCAGCGGAGCAATCCAGCGACTTTCAACTGAATCTATACATAAAATAGGTCAGCGGAGCAATGCAGCCACTTTTTACTGAATCTATATATAAAATACATCAGCGGAGCAATCCAGCGACTTTCAACAGAATCTATACATAAAATAGGTCAGCGGAGCAATGCAGCCACTTTTTACTGAATCTATATATAAAATACATCAGCGGAGCAATCCAGCGACTTTCAACTGAATCTATATATAAAATACATCAGCGGAGCAATCCAGGTGACTTTCTACTGAATCTATATATAAAATACATCAGCGGAGCAATCCAGCGACTTTCTACTGAATCTATATATAAAATACATCAGCGGAGCAATCCAGCGACTTTCTAAAGAATCTATATATAAAATACATCAGCGGAGCAATCCAGCGACTTTCTACTGAATCTATATATAAAATACATCAGCGGAGCAATCCAGCGACTTTCAACTGAATCTATACATAAAATACGTCAGCGGAGCAATGCAGCCACTTTATACTGAATCTATATATAAAATACATCAGCGGAGCAATGCAGCGACTTTCTCCTGAATCTATATATAAAATACATCAGCAGAGCAATCCAGGTGACTTTCTACTGAATCTATATATAAAATAAGTCATCGGAGCAATCCAGCCACTTTCTACTGAATCTATATATAAAATAAGTCATCGGAGCAATCCAGCGACTTTTGACTGAATCTTTATATAAAATCCGTCAGCGGAGCAATCCAGCGACTTTCTACTAAATCTATGCATAAAATACATCAGCGGAGCAATCCAGCCACTTTCTACTGAATCTATATATAAAATACATCAGCGGAGCAATCCAGCGACTTTCTACTGAATCTATATATAAAATACATCAGCGGAGCAATCCAGCGACTTTCTCCTGAATCTATATATAAAATGCATCAGCAGAGCAATCCAGGTGACTTTCTACTGAATCTATATATAAAATAAGTCATCGGAGCAATCCAGCGACTTTTGACTGAATCTTTATATAAAATACGTCAGCGGAGCAATCCAGCGACTTTTGACTGAATCTTTATATAAAATACGTCAGCGGAGCAATCCAGCCACTCTCTACTGAATCTATATATAAAATACATCAGCGGAGCAATCCAGGTGACTTTCTACTGAATCTATATATAAAATACATCAGTGGAGCAATCCAGCGACTTTTGACTGAATCTTTATATAAAATACTTCGGCAGAGCAATCCAGCGACTTTCTACTGAATATATATATAAAATACGTCAGCGGAGCAATCTAGCAACTTTTTACTGAATCTATATATAAAATTCGTCAGCGGAGCAATCCAGAGACTTTCTACTGAATCTATATATAAAATACATCAGCGGAGCAATCCATGCGACTTTCTACTAAATCTACATATAAAATACATCAGCGGAGCAATCCAGCCACTTTCAACTGAATCTATACATAAAATACGTCAGCGGAGCAATCCAACGACTTTCAACTGAATCTATACATAAAATACGTCAGCGGAGCAATGCAGCCACTTTATACTGAATGTATATATATAAAATACATCAGCGGAGCAATCCAGCGACTTTCAACTGAATCTATACATAAAATACGTCAGCGGAGCAATGCAGCCACTTTATACTGAATGTATATATATAAAATACATCAGCGGAGCAATCCAGGTGACTTTCTACTGAATCTATATATAAAATATGTCAGCGGAGCAATCCAGCCACTTTCTACTGAATCTATATATAAAATACATCAGCGGAGCAATCCAGCGATTTTCTACTGAATCTATATATAAAATACGTCAGCGGAGCAATCCAGCCACTTTCTACTGAATCTATATATAAAATACATCAGCGGAGCAATCCAGCGATTTTCTACTGAATCTGTATATAAAATACGTCAGCGGAGCAATCCAGCGACTTTCAACTGAATCTATGCATAAAATACATCAGCGGAGCAATCCAGCGACTTTCTACTGAATCTATACATAAAATAAGTCAGCGGAGCAATCCAGCGACTTTCTACTGAATCTATATATAAAATATATCAGCGGAGCAATCCAGCGACTTTCTACAGAATCTATATATAAAATACATCAGCGGAGCAATCCAGCGACTTTCTACTAAATCTATATATAAAATATGTCAGCGGAGCAATCCAGCGACTTTCTACTGAACATATATATAAAATACGTCAGCGGAGCAATCCAGCGACTTTCTACTAAATCTATGCATAAAATACGTCAGCGGAGCAATCCAGCCACTTTCTACTGAATCTATATATAAAATACATCAGCGGAGCAATCCTGCGACTTTCTACTGAATCTATATATAAAATACATCAGCGGAGCAATCCAGGTGACTTTCTACTGAATCTATATATAAAATACATCAGCGGAGCAATCCAGCGACTTTCTACTGAATCTATATATAAAATACATCAGCGGAGCAATCCAGCGATTTTCTACTGAATCTATATATAAAATACGTGAGCGGAGCAATCCAGCCACTTTCTACTGAATCTATATATAAAATACATCAGCGGAGCAATCCAGCGATTTTCTACTGAATCTGTATATAAAATACGTCAGCGGAGCAATCCAGCGACTTTCTACTGAATCTATATATAAAATATATCAGTGGAGCAATCCAGCGACTTTCTACAGAATCTATATATAAAATACATCAGCGGAGCAATCCAGCGACTTTCTACTAAATCTATATATAAAATACGTCAGCGGAGCAATCCAGCGACTTTCTACTGAATATATATATAAAATACGTCAGCGGAGCAATCCAGCGACTTTCTACTAAATCTATGCATAAAATACGTCAGCGGAGCAATCCAGGTGACTTTCTACTGAATCTATATATAAAATACATCAGTGGAGCAATCCAGTTGACTTTCTACTGAATCTATATATAAAATACATCAGTGGAGCAATCCAGGTGACTTTCTACTGAATCTATATATAAAATACATCAGTGGAGCAATCCAGCGACTTTTGACTGAATCTTTATATAAAATACTTCGGCAGAGCAATCCAGCGACTTTCTACTGAATATGTGACACCCCAGGGGTCTGGTTGCCACAGTGATAGAGATATTACGTCTGAGAGCAGGTGGGAGGTCTCTTGGTCAGGGATCCTATGCATGCCACACCTCCTGCCCAGTCCTGGGAGTGGAAGAACTTCCCCTATATAAACCTAGGGCTGAGGCAGGGTTAGTGAGTAGAGAAGAAGTAGAGACAGAGAAAAGAAGCAAATATAGGAACAGAACATCAGGAGCTCTGTGGGAGCAGTGTTACAAGGAGTCAGGGGCTGGCAGCTGCAGAGCTCGCCCTGACTGAGAAGATTTCTTACCGGACCCGGAGTCCGAGGCTGTGGGGACTAACTCCTACCCAGCAGCAGAATCCGTCAGGCAGGGGATTCCAGGTCATCTGGCCAAGAAACCCGACGGCCCCGAGTCACCGGCCATACTGGTGAGCACCACACGGTACACTGAGGGACGTGGGCTACTTATACCTGCCTCTAGCAAGGTAGCCAGAAGAGTACAGTTAGTTTGGGAGGCCTACAACTCCGCCTGGCTAGGGGAGATCCCATCTGCTCAAGGACTGACCAGGCCCCAATCGCTAGACAGTACTCCGGGAGGGTCTATCTTTGTCACCAGTAAAGACCCTGAACTACACCGTACCGTCTCCGAGTGGTTCCTGCTACCCCCATCATCCACGTCGGCTGCCCTGAGGCCATACCCCTCCCGTTGGGGGTTATACTATCACGCTGCACAATCCTACCACCGGCCTCAGCGGTCTGCCCTGCAGCAGCAGCTCCTTAGCTGTACTCAATGGGTGGCGTAGTCGTCCAACATCTACCGCTGATACATCGCCGCTCAGTTTGACTCCCTGGGCACGGACCGGGTCACCGCCACGAGACTACAACCCTCAACAGATTCGGCTCCGGGTAAGCTCCCGCGTGCGCAACGCAGCGCGACACAGGCCCAGGGGCGCGTCAACTTTTGGCGTAGTCGGCAGGATTTCGTGCCCGCAACCACCGGGTACTGCGTGCCTGAAAAAGACTGTTCAAACTTACCTGTGGTGAAGATTCCCGCCATCCGGCGCCATCTTCAGCCTTCTTCCCGCCATCGGTGAAGATTCCCGCCATCCGGCGCCATTTTCAGCCTTCTTCCCGCCTTCCGTGGAGTTTTCCCGCCGTTGGACGCCATCTTGAAGACGTCGCGCGGGAAAAAGAGGAGCGTGGACTCCGAAAGCGCGTGAGAACTGAAGCCCCGCCTCACGTCCGGACGTCGCGTAAGGTCCTGGAAGGAGCCCAGCAGACGCCGACGTCACAGGAGCGCGACGGAAGGTCCTCAACCCTGACGATCTACTGCGGAGCCGCGGCCTACGGAAGAGGATCATCGCAAGGTAGGCCACGGTCCACTAGGGGGGAGGAGGATGTCGGATACGGAGGAGAGCTTCACTGCCTCAACCCCGCCAGCGCCACCGCTGCTGCAGTCATGTCTTTCACCATGCCCTATATTCCGGGAGCGGCCTGGCTACCCCAGTACTCAGGGGAGTCACATACCCTGCATGACTTTAGAGAAAAGCTGGATAGCCTCTTCCAGGTGTACCCCCTCACAGAAGAGCAAAAAGTGAGCATCCTGGTGGCCCAATTAACTGGGGCAGCCCGAAGGGAGGTAAAGTCCTGGCCACCTGGGGGGAGGACTGTCGCAGGGATACTAACCCGGCTGAGGGACACCTTTGATACCCGCACCTCAGCCGAGATCAAGCTTAGATTCTACGGGTGCAAGCAGCGAGCACACGAGAGTATAAGGGACTATGCCTTGAACCTACAAGAGGCCCTGAGAGCCATTAAGCAGACCGACCCTGACGGCGTGGGAGACGAGGACAGGCTGTTGACTGAACAATTTATAGAGGGTTTATATTGCAATGCCCACCGAACCCAGTTGCGGGCA
This sequence comes from Phyllobates terribilis, assembly GCF_046119375.1. Taxonomy (NCBI): domain Eukaryota; kingdom Metazoa; phylum Chordata; class Amphibia; order Anura; family Dendrobatidae; genus Phyllobates; species Phyllobates terribilis. The sequence goes on along the minus strand of NW_027362769.1, from coordinate 13,595,289 downwards.
ATGGCCTTACAGGACCCTCATCTGGGATTTGCACAGTTCAAGCACAGAGCCATCCGGGTGCTCCGAGAACCGGCACCAGGTGGCGTTGTGACCCACAGACGCCCCACTACCACTTACCACCAGGAGGCGGCACCCTTGTCGGCAGGGCCTGTGGGAGCTGATGCGCAGGCTTTGAACAATGACCCGGCTCCAGACCTGCACCATCAGGTCCAAGAGCTAGCTAAAAGCGTTGCTGCGCTAACCCGAACTGTGCAGTCTTTACAGGTTTCCACTCCAGGGAAGATCCAGCTGGCATCCGGACCGGAGGACATCCCGTGGCGTCGACCAAGGAGGACCCCACCGGCCAGAGGGAGACCCAGCGACCGATACAACGAGGACGGACGACCCATCTGCCGCCGCTGCAATCAACCCGGACATATGGCAAGGTACTGTCCTTTAAACTGGCACAACCTGGGGTAGAGGGCCAACCCCCAGGAAAAAGATCACCAGGCCCATCGAACTGGCGCGACAAATATGTGGGAGGACGTCCAGTCTTACCCGTGGTACTGGATGGCATTCCTATGAGTGCCCTACTGGACACCGGGTCACAGGTCACCACCATCCCGTATGTGCTCTTCAAGCAGTACTGGAATGACTCGGATATCACCCGCTACCCTGACGACGACTTGAGTATCATCGCCAGCAATGGTCAACCCGTGCCACAGATTGGATTTAAAGAGGTGACCATTAAAATCGGTAGAGTCGAACTGGCAGCACAGGGACTGATCATTGTAGACATTGACAAACACGAGAGTCACCCAAAGATAACTCTAGGAACTAATGTAATTGAAAATTGTCTTGCAGAGGTGATTTTCCTTTTACAGCAGGTTGCCAAGAACGCCAGCTCCGGTGAGCAGCGAGTGCTCCAAAAAGAGATCCGGGCACTGATGCGACGGCAACAGGTGGAACTCTCCGGCGGTGAGATTGGTAGCGTGAGAATGTGTGACCCTTTCCCTATTGCCATGCCCCCAAAAAGTGAAATGATGATTTGGTGCCGGGCAGCTATTGGTCTGAGAGGTAGAGATTACCAGGCAATGGTAGAACCAGTTTACTCAGACAGTAGGCCCACCATCTTGACAGCACGGGGGGTGGTTAATGTACGCCATGGGAGGGTGCCCGTTCGCATAATCAATATCGGGAAGAGGGAAGTGTACCTGCCCCGGTATGCCACGCTAGCCAAATTATATACCATTAACCAAAATGCTATACAATCTGTGGAACCCTTGCCTCCATCTCACCCGGAGGAAGGTAACGGCTCTAAGAAAACAATGGAGGACTGGTGTCAGCAACTACATTTGGGTACTGACTCCACTCCCTCACACCAGAAACAGGGAGTCTATCGGGTGGTTCAAGAGTACGAGAGAGTGTTTAGTAAACACCCGTTAGACTTCGGGCGAGTCAAGGGGGTAGAACACCACATCCCCACGGGAGACCATCCTCCCATAAAAGAGAGGTATCGACCCGTACCCCCTGCACACTACCAACACGCCAAGGGGATGCTTAGAGACATGAAGGAGGCTGGGGTGATCAGGGATAGCTGTAGCCCCTGGGTAGCTCTACTAGTCTTAGTCAAAAAGAAAGACAACACCATGAGGATGTGTGTAGATTACCGGAAAATCAACCGTATCACACACAAGGATGCGTACCCCTTACCAAGGATAGAGGAGTCTTTGGCTGCTTTAAGATCTGCTAACTTCTTCTCTACCTTGGATCTCACTAGTGGGTACTGGCAGGTTCCTGTAGCAGAGGCGGACCGGGAGAAGACCGCATTCACCACCCCGATGGGACTTAGCGAGTTTACCTGTATGCCGTTCGGACTCTGCAACGCACCAGGAACCTTCCAACGATTAATGGAGTGCTGTCTGGGCCACAGAAACTTCGAGACGGTTCTGTTGTACCTGGACGATGTCATCGTATATTCTAAGACTTATGAGGACCACCTGAAACACCTGGCGGAAGTGTTCGAAGCTCTGGCAAGCTACGGCCTAAAGGTGAAACCCTCCAAGTGTCACCTCCTGAAACCAAAGGTGCAGTACCTGGGACACGTGGTGAGCGCTGACGGAGTGGCTCCCGACCCTGATAAGATCACCGCAATTAAGGAATGGCCAAGTCCCTCCAGTGTAAAGGAAGTGCGGCAGTTCCTCGGGTTGGTAGGCTACTACCGCAGGTTCATCCCCGGTTTCACCAAAAAGGCAGCTCCTATGCAGGACCTCCTGATAGGCCAGTCCCGGAAGGCCAAGAACCAGAAGCCGCCCTTCAGATGGGTGAAGTTGGAAGAAGAGTCCTTCCGCCAGCTGAAGATGGCCCTCACGGGGGATGAAATCCTGGCGTACCCGGATTACAGCCAGCCCTTTATCCTCTACACCGACGCAAGTAACATCGGGCTAGGAGCCGTGCTGTCCCAGATCCAGCAGGGGAAAGAGCGAGTAATCGCTTACGCCAGCCGAAAACTGCGACCCACCGAAAGAAACCCTGAGAATTACAGCTCATTTAAGCTAGAGTTCCTGGCAGTGGTGTGGGCAGTCACCGAACGCTTTAAGCACTACCTTGCTTCTTCCCGGTTCGTCGTGTACACGGATAACAACCCGTTGACACACCTGGACACGGCAAGACTCGGTGCCCTAGAGCAGAGATGGATGGCCCGCCTGTCCAACTACGAGTTCACCATCAAATACCGGGCAGGACGCTCCAATACCAACGCGGACGCCCTGTCCAGGATGCCAAACCTACCGGACGTAGGAGAAGATCCAGAGGGACTGGAAGAAGTCGAACTCCCCGCGTTTCACCGTCATGGGACTATCCAGTATTCCCATCGGGTAAGGAGTAAGCAAGGCGCTACGCTTAACCCCTTACCTCACTACAACTGGGCGGAAACGCAAGACAGTGACCCTGCCATCCGGCTGGTGAAGGAGATGCTGACTCGGCCAGAGGCTTGCCTTGACCCAGACGCTCCGGAGGAAGCCAAGCAACTGTGGACAGAAAAGAGTAGACTGTTCCTTTACAAGGGGAAGTTGTGCCGCAGGATGGTTAACTCCCAGACGCATGAACTAATCTGGCAAGTAGTGGTGCCACGACGAGACGCAGCCATGGTGATGGAGGCATACCACGATGGAGCTGGGCATTTCGGATGGAAGAAGCTGGAGTTCCTGCTGCACGGGCGGTTCCATTGGGTAGGCATGAGGGGAACCATCGAGAGGTGGTGCAGAGACTGTGGCCCGTGCAACCTGAGGAGGAAGGACCTTGCCAGCCAGAAGACTCCCCTGCAGTCCATCGTCACCCGGCAGCCGTTGGAACTGGTAGCCTTGGATCATGTAAAACTGACCCCAAGCAGAAGTGGCTACGTCTACGCACTAACCATCGTGGATCACTACTCCCGGTTCTTGGTTGTCGTCCCCGTCAAGGACTTAACAGCTCGAACAGCAACTAGAGCCTTCCAGCAGCATTTCTGCCGTCCACACGGGTACCCGGACCAAGTGTTGACAGACCAGGGACCTGCCTTTGAAGCGGAGGTCTTCCAAGAATTCTGCACTCTGTATGGCTGCCGGAAGATAAGGACGACACCCTATCATCCGCAAACTAATGGACTTTGTGAGAAAATGAACCAGGTGGTGATAGATCTTCTGAAAACATTGCCCCTGGAAGAACGCAGTCTGTGGCCTGAGAGGCTGCCCGACCTAGTGGACCTATACAACCACATCCCGGTAGGTTCCACCAACTGTGCCCCGGCTTACCTGATGAGGGCAAGACCTGGGAAGCTACCTGTTGACCTGGAGATGGGAGTCCTGACACCCGAGGACACTTCACCAGAAGCAGACTGGGACACAGAGAGGCAGCAGCAGTACCAGAAAGTACAGGAGAGCGTGGAGCGAAGTCTCTGTCAAGCTAGGGAAAGACAAGAGAAAACTTACAACCAGTGTGCTCCCGCTGTTCCCCTGGTACCCGGAGAGCAGGTCTTGAAGAGGAAAAGGCGGCTCCACAAGTTGGACGACCAGTGGGAGAAGGACCCGTACATCGTACTGCCCTCAAGCCACGACAACCCAAAGGTCTGTACCATCAGTAAAGACGGAGGGGAAACCACAACCATTGTATCCCGGGATCACCTGAAGAAGTGTCCCGAACAGCTACGGAACCCTGAAGAGGAACAAGAAGACCCTCGACCCGTAGAGGAAAGGGAAGATATGGTTAGTACTGTGCTCGGAGACTTCCCTCGGTCTTGGACTCAAGTCAATGGCGCAGTTGTGGTACCCGTACTCACCTTCCTCCAACCAGCATCCCAAGCACCTATGGAGCAACAGCTAGAGCTGGAAGAACAGCCGGTCCAGGAGGCAGAAGACCCCACACCAGCAGACCAGGAGGATCAACCCTCTGCTTATAGTGAACCTGCCATGCCTCTAGTGAGCCAAAGGGCCCGTGGACAGCTGCCCAGTTTACCCTTGACAGTTCCTACACCCTGTAGTTCGGGGCTAGACAGTCAGCTCCGTAGGTCCACTAGGGCCACTAGAGTCCAGTTACCCGCACGATGGAGGATTTGAAGTGTATAAGTTGTTTTATTTATGGTTACCTGTTTTTCTTGTTGCTTGTAAATAATTATGTGTTTCTAGTTATTTTTAGGAGTTCTTGGTGGATTTACCGGGAATCCTTGTACAATTAGTTGGAGCGTAACCCAGGATGGACTAAAAGACTGATAAGGACTCGGGGCAGGACAGACCCCTACCTGGTTACGTCTCCCTGTTTTGGTGAAATGGACACCTTTGTTTTCTTCAAAACTGCACCCGGTAGCGGACACGCCGTAACCATCTTTATGTGTTTTTCTTATTGTATTATTATTGTTTATACCTTGTTATGTTTTTTCTAAAAATATGTTTAGTCCCGGAGTACTAAAGTTCACTAGGGGGGAATGTGACACCCCAGGGGTCTGGTTGCCACAGTGATAGAGATATTACGTCTGAGAGCAGGTGGGAGGTCTCTTGGTCAGGGATCCTATGCATGCCACACCTCCTGCCCAGTCCTGGGAGGGGAAGAACTTCCCCTATATAAACCTAGGGCTGAGGCAGGGTTAGTGAGTAGAGAAGAAGTAGAGACAGAGAAAAGAAGCAAATATAGGAACAGAACATCAGGAGCTCTGTGGGAGCAGTGTTACAAGGAGTCAGGGGCTGGCAGCTGCAGAGCTCGCCCTGACTGAGAAGATTTCTTACCGGACCCGGAGTCCGAGGCTGTGGGGACTAACTCCTACCCAGCAGCAGAATCCGTCAGGCAGGGGATTCCAGGTCCTCTGGCCAAGAAACCCGACGGCCCCGAGTCACCGGCCATACGGGTGAGCACCACACGGTACACTGAGGGACGTGGGCTACTTATACCTGCCTCTAGCAAGGTAGCCAGAAGAGTACAGTTAGTTTGGGAGGCCTACAACTCCGCCTGGCCAGGGGAAATCCCATCTGCTCAAGGACTGACCAGGCCCCAATCGCTAGCCAGTACTCCGGGAGGGTCTATCTTTGTCACCAGTAAAGACCCTGAACTACACCGTACCGTCTCCGAGTGGTTCCTGCTACCCCCATCATCCACGTCGGCTGCCCTGAGGCCATACCCCTCCCGTTGGGGGTTATACTATCACGCTGCACAATCCTACCACCGGCCTCAGCGGTCTGCCCTGCAGCAGCAGCTCCTTAGCTGTACTCAACGGGTGGCGTAGTCGTCCAACATCTACCGCTGATACATCGCCGCTCAGTTTGACTCCCTGGGCACGGACCGGGTCACCGCCACGAGACTACAACCCTCAACAGATCCGGCTTCGGGTAAGCTCCCGCGTGCGCAACGCAGCGCGACACAGGCCCAGGGGCGCGTCAAATACATATATAAAATACGTCAGCGGAGCAATCCAGCGACTTTCTACTAAATCTATGCATAAAATACGTCAGCAGAGCAATCCAGCGACTTTCTACTGAATCTATATATAAAATACATCAGCGGAGCAATCCAGGTGACTTTCTACTGAATCTATATATAAAATACGTCAGCGGAGCAATCCAGCCACTTTCTACTGAATCTATATATAAAATACATCAGCGGAGCAATCGAGCGACTTTCTACTGAATCTATATATAAAATACATCAGTTGAGCAATCCAGCGACTTTCAACTGAATCAATATATAAAATACATCAGCGGAGCAATCCAGCGACTTTCAACTGAATCTATACATAAAATACATCAGCGGAGCAATCCAGCGACTTTCTACTGAATCTATACATAAAATACGTCAGCGGAGCAATCCAGCGACTTTCTACTGAATCTATATATAAAATACATCAGCGGAGCAATCCAGCGACTTTCAACTGAATCTATACATAAAATACGTCAGCGGAGCAATCCAGCGACTTTCTACTGAATCTATATATAAAATACATCAGCGGAGCAATCCAGCGACTTTCTACTGAATCTATATATAAAATACGTCAGCGGAGCAATGCAGCCACTTTATACTGAATCTATACATAAAATACGTCAGCGGAGCAATGCAGCCACTTTATACTGAATCTATACATAAAATACGTCAGCGGAGCAATGCAGCCACTTTATACTGAATCTATATATAAAATACATCAGCGGAGCAATCCAGCGACTTTCAACTGAATCTATACATAAAATAGGTCAGCGGAGCAATGCAGCCACTTTTTACTGAATCTATATATAAAATACATCAGCGGAGCAATCCAGCGACTTTCAACTGAATCTATAAATAAAATACGTCAGCGGAGCAATCCAGCGACTTTCTACAGAATCTATATATAAAATACATCAGCGGAGCAATCCAGCGACTTTCTACTGAATCTATATATAAAATACATCAGTGGAGCAATCCAGCGACTTTCAACTGAATCTATATATAAAATAGGTCAGCGGAGCAATGCAGCCACTTTTTACTGAATCTATATATAAAATACATCAGCGGAGCAATCCAGCGACTTTCTACTGAATCTATATATAAAATACATCAGTGGAGCAATCCAGCGACTTTCAACTGAATCTATACATAAAATAGGTCAGCGGAGCAATGCAGCCACTTTTTACTGAATCTATATATAAAATACATCAGCGGAGCAATCCAGCGACTTTCAACTGAATCTATAAATAAAATACGTCAGCGGAGCAATGCAGCCACTTTATACTGAATCTATACATAAAATACATCAGCGGAGCAATCCAGCGACTTTCTACAGAATCTATATATAAAATACATCAGCGGAGCAATCCAGCGACTTTCTACTGAATCTATATATAAAATACATCAGTGGAGCAATCCAGCGACTTTCAACTGAATCTATACATAAAATACATCAGCACAGCAATTCAGCGACTTTCAACTGAATCTATATATAAAATACGTCAGCGGAGCAATCCAGCCACTTTCTACTGAATCTATATATAAAATACATCAGCGGAGCAATCGAGCGACTTTCTACTGAATCTATATATAAAATACATCAGCGGAGCAATCCAGCGACTTTCTAAAGAATCTATATATAAAATACATCAGCAGAGAAATCCAGCGACTTTCTACTGAATCTATATATAAAATACATCAGCGGAGCAATCCAGCGACTTTCTACTGAATCTATATATAAAAGACATCAGCGGAGCAATCCAGCGACTTTCAACTGAATCTATACATAAAATACGTCAGCGGAGCAATGCCGCCACTTTATACTGAATCTATATATAAAATACGTCAGCGGAGCAATCGAGAGACTTTCTCCTGAATCTATATATAAAATACATCAGCAGAGCAATCCAGGTGACTTTCTACTGAATCTATATATAAAATAAGTCATCGGAGCAATCCAGCGACTTTTGACTGAATCTTTATATAAAATCCGTCAGCGGAGCAATCCAGCGACTTTCTACTGAATCTATATATAAAATACGTCAGCGGAGCAATCCAGCGACTTTCTACAGAATCTATATATAAAATACATCAGCGGAGAAATCCAGCGACTTTCTACTGAATCTATATATAAAATACATCAGCGGAGCAATCTAGCGACTTTCTACTGAATCTATATATAAAATACATCAGCGGAGAAATCCAGCGACTTTCTACTGAATCTATATATAAAATACATCAGCGGAGCAATCCAGCGACTTTCTACAGAATCTATATATAAAATACATCAGCGGAGAAATCCAGCGACTTTCTACTGAATCTATATATAAAATACATCAGCGGAGCAATCCAGGTGACTTTCTACTGAATCTATATATAAAATACGTCAGCGGAGCAATCCAGCCACTTTCTACTGAATCTATATATAAAATACATCAGCGGAGCAATCGAGCGACTTTCTACTGAATCTGTATATAAAATACATCAGCGGAGCAATCCAGCGACTTTCAACTGAATCTATATATAAAATACGTCAGCGGAGCTATCCAGCGACTTTCAACTGAATCTATATATAAAATACATCAGCGGAGAAATCCAGCGACTTTCTACTGAATCTATATATAAAATACATCAGCGGAGCAATCTAGCGACTTTCTACTGAATCTATATATAAAATACATCAGCGGAGCAATCCAGGTGACTTTCTACTGAATCTATATATAAAATACGTCATCGGAGCAATCCAGCCACTTTCTACTGAATCTATATATAAAATACATCAGCGGAGCAATCGAGCGACTTTCTACTGAATCTATATATAAAATACATCAGCGGAGCAATCCAGCGACTTTCAACTGAATCTATACATAAAATACGTCAGCGGAGCAATCCAGCGACTTTCTACTGAATCTATATATAAAATACATCAGCGGAGAAAACCAGCGAATTTCTACTGAATCTATATATAAAATACATCAGCGGAACAATCCAGGTGACTTTCTACTGAATCTATATATAAAATACATCAGCGGAGCAATCCAGCGACTTTCTACTGAATCTATATATAAAATACGTCAGCAGAGCAATCCAGCGACTTTCTACTGAATCTATATATAAAATACATCAGCGGAGCAATCCAGCGACTTTCTACTGAATTTATATATAAAATACATCAGCGGAACAATCCAGGTGACTTTCTACTGAATCTATATATAAAATACATCAGCGGAACAATCCAGGTGACTTTCTACTGAATCTATATATAAAATACATCAGCGGAGCAATCCAGCGACTTTCTACTGAATCTATATATAAAATACGTCAGCAGAGCAATCCAGCGACTTTCTACTGAATCTATATATAAAATACATCAGCGGAGCAATCCAGCGACTTTCTACTGAATTTATATATAAAATACATCAGCGGAACAATCCTGGCGACTTTCAGCTGAATCTATACATAAAATACGTCAGCGGAGCAATGCAGCGACTTTCAACTGAATCTATACATAAAATACGTCAGCGGAGCAATGCAGCGACTTTCTCCTGAATCTATATATAAAATACGTCAGCGGAGCAATCCAGCGACTTTCTACTGAATCTATATATAAAATACGTCAGCGGAGCAATCCAGCGACTTTCTACTGAATCTATATATAAAATACATCAGCGGAGCAATCCAGCGACTTTCTACTGAATCTATATATAAAATACATCAGCGGAGCAATCCAGCGACTTTTTACTGAATCTATATATAAAATACATCAGCGGAGCAATCCAGGTGACTTTTTACTGAATCTATATATAAAATACATCAGCGGAGCAATCCTGGCGACTTTCTACTGAATCTATATATAAAATACGTCAGCGGTGCAATCCAGCGAATTTCTACTGAATCTATATATAAAATACATCAGCGGAGCAATCCAGGTGACTTTCTACTGAATCTATATATAAAATACGTCAGCGGAGCAATCCAGGTGACTTTCAACTGAATCTATATATAAAATACATCAGCGGAGCAATCTAGCGACTTTCTACTGAATCTATATATAAAATACATCAGCGGAGCAATCCAGGCGACTTTCTACTGAATCTATATATAAAATACATCAGCGAAGCAATTCAGGTGACTTTCTACTGAATCTATATATAAAATACATCAGCAGAGCAATCCAGGTGACTTTATACTGAATCTATATATAAAATACATCAGCGGAGCAATCCAGCGACTTTATACTGAATCAATATATAAAATACGTCAGCGGTGCAATCCAGCGACTTTCTACTGAATCAATATATAAAATACGTCAGCGGTGCAATCCAGCGACTTTTTACTGAATCTATATATAAAATACATCAGCGGAGCAATCCAGCCACTTTCTACCGAATCTATATATAAAATACATCAGCGGAGCAATCCAGCCACTTTCTACCGAATCTATATATAAAATACGTCAGCGGAGCAATCCAGCCACTTTCTACTAAATCTATGAATAAAATACGTCAGTGGAGCAATCCAGCGACTTTCTACTGAATCTATATATAAAATACGTCAGCGGAGCAATCCAGCGATTTTCTACTGAATCTATATATAAAATACATCAGCGGAGCAATCCAGCGACTTTCAACTGAATCTATACATAAAATACATCAGCGGAGCAATCCAGCGACTTTCTACAGAATCTATATATAAAATACATCAGCGGAGCAATCCAGCGACTTTCTACTAAATCTATATATAAAATACGTCAGCGGAGCAATCCAGCGACTTTCTACTGAATATATATATAAAATACGTCAGCGGAGCAATCCAGCGGCTTTCTACTAAATCTATGCATAAAATACGTCAGCGGAGCAATCCAGCCACTTTCTACTGAATCTATATATAAAATACATCAGCGGAGCAATCCAGCGACTTTCTACTGAATCTATATATAAAATACATCAGCGGAGCAATCCAGGTGACTTTCTACTGAATCTATATATAAAATACATCAGTGGAGCAATCCAGCGATTTTTGACTGAATCTTTATATAAAATACTTCGGCAGAGCAATCCAGCGACTTTCTACTGAATACATATATAAAATACGTCAGCGGAGCAATCCAGCGACTTTCTACTAATTCTATGCATAAAATACGTCAGCGGAGCAATCCAGCGACTTTCTACTGAATCTATATATAAAATACATCAGCGGAGCAATCCAGCGACTTTCTACTGAATCTACATATAAAATACATCAGCGGAGCAATCCAGCGACTTTCTACTGAATCTACATATAAAATACATCAGCGGAGCAATCCAGCGACTTTCAACTGAATCTATACATAAAATACGTCAGCGGAACAATCCAGCGACTTTCTACTGAATCTATATATAAAATACGTCAGCGGAGCAATGCAGCCACTTTATACTGAATCTATACATAAAATACGTCAGCGGAGCAATGCAGCCACTTTATACTGAATCTATATATAAAATACGTCAGCGGAGCAATCCAGCGACTTTCTACTGAATCTATATATAAAATACATCAGCGGAGCAATCCAGCGACTTTCAACTGAATCTATAAATAAAATACGTCAGCGGAGCAATCCAGCGACTTTCTACAGAATCTATATATAAAATACATCAGCGGAGCAATCCAGCGACTTTCTACAAAATCTATATATAAAATACGTCAGCAGAGCAATCCAGCGACTTTCTACTGAATATATATATAAAATACGTCAGCGGAGCAATCCAGCGACTTTCTACTAAATCTATGCATAAAATACGTCAGCGGAGCAATCCAGCCACTTTCTACTGAATCTATATATAAAATACGTCAGCGGAGCAATCCAGCCACTTTCTACTGAATCTATATATAAAATACATCAGCGGAGCAATCCAGCGACTTTCTACTGAATCTACATATAAAATACATCAGCGGAGCAATCCAGCGACTTTCAACTGAATCTATACATAAAATACGTCAGCGGAACAATCCAGCGACTTTCTACTGAATCTATATATAAAATACGTCAGCGGAGCAATGCAGCCACTTTATACTGAATCTATACATAAAATACGTCAGCGGAGCAATGCAGCCACTTTATACTGAATCTATATATAAAATACGTCAGCGGAGCAATCCAGCGACTTTCTACTGAATCTATATATAAAATACATCAGCGGAGCAATCCAGCGACTTTCAACTGAATCTATAAATAAAATACGTCAGCGGAGCAATCCAGCGACTTTCTACAGAATCTATATATAAAATACATCAGCGGAGCAATCCAGCGACTTTCTACAAAATCTATATATAAAATACGTCAGCAGAGCAATCCAGCGACTTTCTACTGAATATATATATAAAATACGTCAGCGGAGCAATCCAGCGACTTTCTACTAAATCTATGCATAAAATACGTCAGCGGAGCAATCCAGCCACTTTCTACTGAATCTATATATAAAATACGTCAGCGGAGCAATCCAGCCACTTTCTACTGAATCTATATATAAAATACATCAGCGGAGCAATCCAGCGACTTTCTACTGAATCTATATATAAAATACATCAGCGGAGCAATCCAGGTGACTTTCTACTGAATCTATATATAAAATACATCAGTGGAGCAATCCAGCGATTTTTGACTGAATCTTTATATAAAATACTTCGGCAGAGCAATCCAGCGACTTTCTACTGAATACATATATAAAATACGTCAGCGGAGCAATCCAGCGACTTTCTACTGAATCTATATATAAAATACATCAGCGGAGCAATCCAGGTGACTTTCTACTGAATCTATATATAAAATACATCAGCGGAGCAATCCAGCGACTTTCAACTGAATCTATATATAAAATACATCAGCGGAGCAATCCAGCGACTTTCTACTGAATCTATATATAAAATACATCAGCGGAGCAATCCAGCGACTTTCTACTGAATCTATATATAAAATACATCAGCGGAGCAATCCAGCGACTTTCTACTGAATCTATATATAAAATACATCAGCGGAGCAATCCAGCGACTTTCAACTGAATCTATACATAAAATACATCAGCGGAGCAATCCAGCGACTTTCTACTGAATCTATACATAAAATACGTCAGCGGAGCAATCCAGCGACTTTCTACTGAATCTATATATAAAATATATCAGCGGAGCAATCCAGCGACTTTCTACAGAATCTATATATAAAATACATCAGCGGAGCAATCCAGCGACTTTCTACTGAATTTACATATAAAATACATCAGCGGAGCAATCCAGCGACTTTCAACTGAATCTATACATAAAATACGTCAGCGGAACAATCCAGCGACTTTCTACTGAATCTATATATAAAATACGTCAGCGGAGCAATGCAGCCACTTTATACTGAATCTATACATAAAATACGTCAGCGGAGCAATCCAGCCACTTTATACTGAATCTATACATAAAATACGTCAGCGGAGCATTGCAGCCACTTTATACTGAATCTATACATAAAATACATCAGCGGAGCAATCCAGCGACTTTCTACTGAATCTATATATAAAATAAATCAGCGGAGCAATCCAGCGACTTTCTACAGAATCTATATATAAAATACATCAGCGGAGCAATCCAGCGACTTTCTACTGAATTTACATATAAAATACATCAGCGGAGCAATCCAGCGACTTTCAACTGAATCTATACATAAAATACGTCAGCGGAACAATCCAGCGACTTTCTACTGAATCTATATATAAAATACGTCAGCGGAGCAATGCAGCCACTTTATACTGAATCTATATATAAAATACGTCAGCGGAGCAATCCAGCGACTTTCTACTGAATCTATATATAAAATACATCAGCGGAGCAATCCAGCGACTTTCTACAGAATCTATATATAAAATACATCAGCGGAGCAATCCAGCGACTTTCTACTGAATTTACATATAAAATACATCAGCGGAGCAATCCAGCGACTTTCAACTGAATCTATACATAAAATACGTCAGCGGAACAATCCAGCGACTTTCTACTGAATCTATATATAAAATACGTCAGCGGAGCAATGCAGCCACTTTATACTGAATCTATATATAAAATACGTCAGCGGAGCAATCCAGCGACTTTCTACTGAATCTATATATAAAATAGGTCAGCGGAGCAATGCAGCCACTTTTTACTGAATCTATACAGTACAGACCAAAAGTTTGGACACACCTTCTCATTTAAAGATTTTTCTGTATTTTCATGACTATGAAAATTGTACATTCACACTGAAGGCATCAAAACTATGAATTAACACATGTGGAATTATATACTTAACAAAAAAGTGTGAAACAATTGAAAATATGTCTTATATTCTAGGTTCTTCAAAGTAGCCACCTTTTGCTTTGATGACTGCTTTGCACACTCTTGGCATTCTCTTGATGAGCTTCAAGAGGTAGTCACCGGAAATGGTTTTCACTTCACAGGTGTGCCCTGTCAGGTTTAATAAGTGGGATTTCTTGCCTTATAAATGGGGTTGGGACCATCAGTTGTGTTGTGCAGAAGTCTGGTGGATACACAGCTGATAGTCCTACTGAATAGACTGTTAGCTGCTTTTTTCTTGCCATAATGCAAATTCTAAGTAAAGAAAAACGAGTGGCCATCATTAATTTCAGAAATGAAGGTCAGTCAGTGCGAAAAATTAGAAAAACTTTGAAAGTGTTCCCAAGTGCAGTTGCAAAAACCATCAAGCGCTACAAAGAAACTTGCTCACATGAGGACCGCCCCAGAAAAGGAAGACCAAGAGTCACCTCTGCTTCTGAGGATAAGTTTATCTGAGTCACCCGCCTCAGAAATCGCAGGTTAACAGCAGCTCAGATTAGAGACCAGGTCTGTGCCACACAGAGTTCTAGCAGCAGACACATCTCTTCAACAACTATTAAGAGGAGACTTTGTGCAGCAGACCTTCATGGTAAAATAGCTGCTAGGAAACCACTGCTAAGGACAGGCAACAAGCAGAAGAGACTTGTTTGGGCTAAAGAACACAAGGAATGGACATCAGACCAGTGGAAATCTGTGCTTTGGTCTGATGAGTCCAAATTTGAGATCTTTGGTTCCAACCACCGTGTCTTTGTGCGACGCAGAAAAGGTGAACGGATGGACTCTGCATGCCTGGTTCCCACCGTGAACCATGGTGGAGGAGGTGTGACACTGTTGGGGATTTATTCAAAATTGAAGGCATACTGAAAACTGAACCAGCATGGCTACCACAGCATCTTGCAGGGGCATGCTATTCCATCCGGTTTGCGTTTAGTTGGACCATCATTTATTTTTCAACAGGACAATGACCCCAAGCACACCTCCAGGCTGTGTAAGGGCTATTTGACCAAGACGGTGAGTGATGGGGTGCTACGCCAGATGACCTGGCCTCCACAGTCACCAGACCTGAACCCAATCGAGATGGTTTGGGGTGAGCTGGACCGCAGAGTGAAGGCAAAAGGGCCAACAAGTGCTAAGCATCTCTGGGAACTCCTTCAAGATTGTTGGAAGACCATTTCCGGTGACTACCTCTTGAAGCTCATCAAGAGAATGCCAAGAGTGTGCAAAGCAGTCATCAAAGCGAAAGGTGGCTACTTTGAAGAACCTAGAATATAAGACATATTTTCAGTTGTTTCACACTTTTTTGTTAAGTATGTAATTCCACATGTGTTAATTCATAGTTTTGATGCCTTTAGTGTGAATGTACAATTTTCATAGTCATGAAAATACAGAAAAATCTTTAAATTAGAAGGTGTGTCCAAACTTTTGGTCTGTACTGTATATAAAATACATCAGCGGAGCAATCCAGCGACTTTCAACTGAATCTATAAATAAAATACGTCAGCGGAGCAATCCAGCCACTTTATACTGAATCTATACATAAAATACGTCAGCGAAGCAATGCAGCCACTTTATACTGAATCTATACATAAAATACGTCAGCGGAGCAATGCAGCCACTTTATACTGAATCTATACATAAAATACGTCAGCGGAGCAATGCAGCCACTTTATACTGAATCTATATATAAAATATATCAGCGGATCAATCCAGCGACTTTCTACAGAATCTATATATAAAATACATCAGCGGAGCAATCCAGCGACTTTCTACTGAATCTATATATAAAATACATCAGCGGAGCAATCCAGCGACTTTCAACTGAATCTATACATAAAATACATCAGCAGAGCAATCCAGCGACTTTCTAAAGAATCTATATATAAAATACATCAGCGGAGCAATACAGCGACTTTCTACTGAATCTATATATAAAATACATCAGCGGAGCAATCCAGCGACTTTCAACTGAATCTATACATAAAATACGTCAGCGGAGCAATGCAGCCACTTTATACTGAATCTATATATAAAATACGTCAGCGGAGCAATCGAGCAACTTTCAACTGAATCTATACATAAAATACGTCAGCGGAGCAATGCAGCGACTTTCTCCTGAATCTATATATAAAATACATCAGCAGAGCAATCCAGGTGACTTTCTACTGAATCTATATATAAAATAAGTCATCGGAGCAATCCAGCGACTTTTGACTGAATCTTTATATAAAATCCGTCAGCGGAGCAATCCAGCGACTTTCTACTGAATCTATATATAAAATACATCAGCGGAGCAATCCAGCGACTTTCAACTGAATCTATATATAAAATACATCAGCGGAGCAATCCAGCGACTTTCAACTGAATCTATACATAAAATACATCAGCGGAGCAATCCTGCGACTTTCTACTGAATCTATACATAAAATACGTCAGCGGAGCAATCCAGCGACTTTCTACTGACTCTATATATAAAATACGTCAGCGGAGCAATGCAGCGACTTTCTCCTGAATCTATATATAAAATACATCAGCAGAGCAATCCAGGTGACTTTCTACTGAATCTATATATAAAATAAGTCATCGGAGCAATCCAGCGACTTTTGACTGAATCTTTATATAAAATCCGTCAGCGGAGCAATCCAGCGACTTTCTACTGAATCTATATATAAAATACATCAGCGGAGCAATCCAGCGACTTTCAACTGAATCTATATATAAAATACATCAGCGGAGCAATCCAGCGACTTTCAACTGAATCTATACATAAAATACATCAGCGGAGCAATCCAGCGACTTTCTACTGAATCTATATATAAAATACATCAGCAGAGCAATCCAGCGACTTTCTACTGAATCTATACATAAAATACGTCAGCGGAGCAATCCAGCGACTTTCTACTGAATCTATATATAAAATACATCAGCGGTGAAATCCAGGCGACTTTCTACTGAATCTATATATAAAATACATCAGCGGAGTAATCCAGCGACTTTCTACTGAATCTATATATAAAATACATCAGCGGAGCAATCCAGGCGACTTTCTACTGAATCTATACATAAAATAGGTCAGCGGAGCAATGCCGCCACTTTTTACTGAATCTATATATAAAATACATCAGCGGAGCAATCCAGCGACTTTCAACTGAATCTATAAATAAAATACGTCAGCGGAGCAATCCAGCCACTTTCTACTGAATCTATATATAAAATACATCAGCGGAGCAATCCAGCGACTTTCTACTGAATCTATACATAAAATAGGTCAGCGGAGCAATGCCGCCACTTTTTACTGAATCTATATATAAAATACATCAGCGGAGCAATCCAGCGACTTTCAACTGAATCTATAAATAAAATACGTCAGCGGAGCAATCCAGCCACTTTATACTGAATCTATACATAAAATACGTCAGCGGAGCAATCCAGCCACTTTATACTGAATCTATACATAAAATACGTCAGCGGAGCAATGCAGCCACTTTATACTGAATCTATACATAAAATACGTCAGCGGAGCAATGCAGCCACTTTATACTGAATCTATACATAAAATACATCAGCAGAGCAATCCAGCGACTTTCTAAAGAATCTATATATAAAATACATCAGCGGAGCAATCCAGCGACTTTCTACTGAATCTATATATAAAATACATCAGCGGAGCAATGCAGCCACTTTATACTGAATCTATATATAAAATACATCAGCAGAGCAATCCAGCGACTTTCAACTGAATCTATACATAAAATACGTCAGCGGAGCAATGCAGCCACTTTATACTGAATCTATATATAAAATACATCAGCAGAGCAATCCAGGTGACTTTCTACTGAATCTATATATAAAATAAGTCATCGGAGCAATCCAGCGACTTTTGACTGAATCTTTATATAAAATCCGTCAGCGGAGCAATCCAGCGACTTTCTACAGAATCTATATATAAAATACATCAGCAGAGCAATCCAGCGACTTTCTACTGAATCTATATATAAAATACGTCAGCGGAGCAATCCAGCGACTTTCTACAGAATCTATATATAAAATACATCAGCGGAGAAATCCAGTGACTTTCTACTGAATCTATATATAAAATTCATCAGCGGAGCAATCTAGCGACTTTCTACTGAATCTATATATAAAATACATCAGCGGAGCAATCCAGGTGACTTTCTACTGAATCTATATATAAAATACGTCAGCGGAGCAATCCAGCCACTTTCTACTGAATCTATATATAAAATACATCAGCGGAGCAATCCAGGTGACTTTCTACTGAATCTATATATAAAATACATCAGCGGAGCTATCCAACGACTTTCATCTGAATCTATATATAAAATACATCAGCGGAGCAATCCAGCGACTTTCAACTGAATCTATACATAAAATACATCAGCGGAGCAATCCAGCGACTTTCTACTGAATCTATATATAAAATACATCAGCGGAGCAATCCAGCGACTTTCTACTGAATCTATATATAAAATACATCAGCGGAGCAATCCAGCGACTTTCAACTGAATCTATACATAAAATACGTCCGCGGAGCAATCCAGCGACTTTCTACTGAATCTATATATAAAATACGTCAGCGGAGCAATGCAGCCACTTTATACTGAATCTATACATAAAATACGTCAGCGGAGCAATGCAGCCACTTTATACAGAATCTATATATAAAATACATCAGCGGAGCAATCCAGCAACTTTCTACTGAATCTATATATAAAATACATCAGCGGAGCAATCCAGCAACTTTCTACTGAATCTATACATAAAATACGTCAGCGGAGCAATCCAGCGACTTTCTACAGAATCTATATATAAAATACATCAGCGGAGCAATCCAGCGACTTTCTACTGAATCTATATATAAAATACATCAGCGGAGCAATCCAGCGACTTTCAACTGAATCTATACATAAAATACATCAGCGGAGCAATCCAGCGACTTTCTACTGAATCTATATATAAAATACATCAGCGGAGCAATCCAGCCACTTTCAACTGAATCTATACATAAAATACGTCAGCGGAGCAATGCAGCCACTTTATACTGAATCTATATATAAAATACATCAGCAGAGCAATCCAGCGACTTTCTACTGAATCTATATATAAAATACATCAGCGGAGCAATCCAGCGACTTTCTACTGAATATATATATAAAATACATCAGCGGAGCAATCCAGCGACTTTCTACTGAATTTATATATAAAATACATCAGCGGAACAATCCAGGTGACTTTCTACTGAATCTATATATAAAATACATCAGCGGAGCAATCCTGGCGACTTTCAACTGAATCTATACATAAAATACGTCAGCGGAGCAATGCAGCGACTTTCAACTGAATCTATACATAAAATACGTCAGCGGAGCAATCCAGCGACTTTCTACTGAATCTATATATAAAATACATCAGCGGAGAAATCCAGCGACTTTCTACTGAATCTATATATAAAATACATCAGCGGTGAAATCCAGGCGACTTTCTACTGAATCTATATATAAAATACATCAGCGGAGCAATCCAGCCACTTTCTTCTGAATCTATATATAAAATACATCAGCGGAGCAATCCAGCGACTTTCTACTGAATCTATATATAAAATACATCAGCGGAGCAATCCAGGTGACTTTTTACTGAATCTATATATAAAATACATCAGCGGAGCAATCCTGGCGACTTTCTACTGAATCTATATATAAAATACGTCAGCGGAGCAATTCAGCGACTTTCTACTGAATCTATATATAAAATACGTCAGCGGAGCAATCCAGGTGACTTTCTACTGAATCTATATATAAAATACATCAGCAGAGCAATCCAGGTGACTTTCTACTGAATCTATATATAAAATACATCAGCAGAGCAATCCAGCCACTTTATACTGAATCTATACATAAAATACGTCAGCGGAGCAATGCAGCCACTTTATACTGAATCTATACATAAAATACGTCAGCGGAGCAATGCAGCCACTTTATACTGAATCTATACATAAAATACGTCAGCGGAGCAATGCAGCCACTTTATACTGAATCTATATATAAAATACATCAGCGGAGCAATCCAGCGACTTTCAACTGAATCTATACATAAAATACATCAGCAGAGCAATCCAGCGACTTTCTAAAGAATCTATATATAAAATACATCAGCGGAGCAATCCAGCGACTTTCTACTGAATCTATATATAAAATACATCAGCGGAGCAATCCAGCGACTTTCAACTGAATCTATACATAAAATACGTCAGCGGAGCAATGCAGCCACTTTATACTGAATCTATATATAAAATACATCAGCAGAGCAATCCAGGTGACTTTCTACTGAATCTATATATAAAATAAGTCATCGGAGCAATCCAGCGACTTTTGACTGAATCTTTATATAAAATCCGTCAGCGGAGCAATCCAGCGACTTTCTACTGAATCTATATATAAAATACGTCAGCGGAGCAATCCAGCGACTTTCTACAGAATCTATATATAAAATACATCAGCGGAGAAATCCAGCGACTTTCTACTGAATCTATATATAAAATTCATCAGCGGAGCAATCTAGCGACTTTCTACTGAATCTATATATAAAATACATCAGCGGAGCAATCCAGGTGACTTTCTACTGAATCTATATATAAAATACGTCAGCGGAGCAATCCAGCCACTTTCTACTGAATCTATATATAAAATACATCAGCGGAGCAATCCAGGTGACTTTCTACTGAATCTATATATAAAATACATCAGCGGAGCTATCCAGCGACTTTCATCTGAATCTATATATAAAATACATCAGCGGAGCAATCCAGCGACTTTCAACTGAATCTATACATAAAATACATCAGCGGAGCAATCCAGCGACTTTCTACTGAATCTATACATAAAATACGTAAGCGGAGCAATCCAGCGACTTTCTACAGAATCTATATATAAAATACATCAGCGGAGCAATCCAGCGACTTTCTACTGAATCTATATATAAAATACATCAGCGGAGCAATCCAGCGACTTTCAACTGAATCTATACATAAAATACGTCCGCGGAGCAATCCAGCGACTTTCTACTGAATCTATATATAAAATACGTCAGCGGAGCAATGCAGCCACTTTATACTGAATCTATACATAAAATACGTCAGCGGAGCAATGCAGCCACTTTATACAGAATCTATATATAAAATACATCAGCGGAGCAATCCAGCGACTTTCTACTGAATCTATATATAAAATACATCAGCGGAGCAATGCAGCCACTTTATACTGAATCTATATATAAAATACATCAGCAGAGCAATCCAGCGACTTTCAACTGAATCTATACATAAAATACGTCAGCGGAGCAATGCAGCCACTTTATACTGAATCTATATATAAAATACATCAGCAGAGCAATCCAGGTGACTTTCTACTGAATCTATATATAAAATAAGTCATCGGAGCAATCCAGCGACTTTTGACTGAATCTTTATATAAAATCCGTCAGCGGAGCAATCCAGCGACTTTCTACTGAATCTATATATAAAATACGTCAGCGGAGCAATCCAGCGACTTTCTACAGAATCTATATATAAAATACATCAGCGGAGAAATCCAGTGACTTTCTACTGAATCTATATATAAAATTCATCAGCGGAGCAATCTAGCGACTTTCTACTGAATCTATATATAAAATACATCAGCGGAGCAATCCAGGTGACTTTCTACTGAATCTATATATAAAATACGTCAGCGGAGCAATCCAGCCACTTTCTACTGAATCTATATATAAAATACATCAGCGGAGCAATCCAGGTGACTTTCTACTGAATCTATATATAAAATACATCAGCGGAGCTATCCAACGACTTTCATCTGAATCTATATATAAAATACATCAGCGGAGCAATCCAGCGACTTTCAACTGAATCTATACATAAAATACATCAGCGGAGCAATCCAGCGACTTTCTACTGAATCTATACATAAAATACGTAAGCGGAGCAATCCAGCGACTTTCTACAGAATCTATATATAAAATACATCAGCGGAGCAATCCAGCGACTTTCTACTGAATCTATACATAAAATACGTAAGCGGAGCAATCGAGCGACTTTCTACAGAATCTATATATAAAATACATCAGCGGAGCAATCCAGCGACTTTCTACTGAATCTATATATAAAATACATCAGCGGAGCAATCCAGCGACTTTCAACTGAATCTATACATAAAATACGTCCGCGGAGCAATCCAGCGACTTTCTACTGAATCTATATATAAAATACGTCAGCGGAGCAATGCAGCCACTTTATACTGAATCTATACATAAAATACGTCAGCGGAGCAATGCAGCCACTTTATACAGAATCTATATATAAAATACATCAGCGGAGCAATCCAGCAACTTTCTACTGAATCTATATATAAAATACATCAGCGGAGCAATCCAGCAACTTTCTACTGAATCTATACATAAAATACGTCAGCTGAGCAATCCAGCGACTTTCTACAGAATCTATATATAAAATACATCAGCGGAGCAATCCAGCGACTTTCTACTGAATCTATATATAAAATACATCAGCGGAGCAATCCAGCGACTTTCAACTGAATCTATACATAAAATACATCAGCGGAGCAATCCAGCGATTTTCTACTGAATCTATATATAAAATACATCAGCGGAGCAATCCAGCCACTTTCAACTGAATCTATACATAAAATACGTCAGCGGAGCAATGCAGCCACTTTATACTGAATCTATATATAAAATACATCAGCAGAGCAATCCAGCGACTTTCTACTGAATCTATATATAAAATACATCAGCGGAGCAATCCAGCGACTTTCTACTGAATATATATATAAAATACATCAGCGGAGCAATCCAGCGACTTTCTACTGAATTTATATATAAAATACATCAGCGGAACAATCCAGGTGACTTTCTACTGAATCTATATATAAAATACATCAGCGGAGCAATCCTGGCGACTTTCAACTGAATCTATACATAAAATACGTCAGCGGAGCAATGCAGCGACTTTCAACTGAATCTATACATAAAATACGTCAGCGGAGCAATCCAGCGACTTTCTACTGAATCTATATATAAAATACATCAGCGGAGAAATCCAGCGACTTTCTACTGAATCTATATATAAAATACATCAGCGGTGAAATCCAGGCGACTTTCTACTGAATCTATATATAAAATACATCAGCGGAGCAATCCAGCCACTTTCTTCTGAATCTATATATAAAATACATCAGCGGAGCAATCCAGCGACTTTCTACTGAATCTATATATAAAATACATCAGCGGAGCAATCCAGGTGACTTTTTACTGAATCTATATATAAAATACATCAGCGGAGCAATCCTGGCGACTTTCTACTGAATCTATATATAAAATACGTCAGCGGAGCAATTCAGCGACTTTCTACTGAATCTATATATAAAATACGTCAGCGGAGCAATCCAGGTGACTTTCTACTGAATCTATATATAAAATACATCAGCAGAGCAATCCAGGTGACTTTCTACTGAATCTATATATAAAATACATCAGCAGAGCAATCCAGCCACTTTATACTGAATCTATACATAAAATACGTCAGCGGAGCAATGCAGCCACTTTATACTGAATCTATACATAAAATACGTCAGCGGAGCAATGCAGCCACTTTATACTGAATCTATACATAAAATACGTCAGCGGAGCAATGCAGCCACTTTATACTGAATCTATATATAAAATACATCAGCGGAGCAATCCAGCGACTTTCAACTGAATCTATACATAAAATACATCAGCAGAGCAATCCAGCGACTTTCTAAAGAATCTATATATAAAATACATCAGCGGAGCAATCCAGCGACTTTCTACTGAATCTATATATAAAATACATCAGCGGAGCAATCCAGCGACTTTCAACTGAATCTATACATAAAATACGTCAGCGGAGCAATGCAGCCACTTTATACTGAATCTATATATAAAATACATCAGCAGAGCAATCCAGGTGACTTTCTACTGAATCTATATATAAAATAAGTCATCGGAGCAATCCAGCGACTTTTGACTGAATCTTTATATAAAATCCGTCAGCGGAGCAATCCAGCGACTTTCTACTGAATCTATATATAAAATACGTCAGCGGAGCAATCCAGCGACTTTCTACAGAATCTATATATAAAATACATCAGCGGAGAAATCCAGCGACTTTCTACTGAATCTATATATAAAATTCATCAGCGGAGCAATCTAGCGACTTTCTACTGAATCTATATATAAAATACATCAGCGGAGCAATCCAGGTGACTTTCTACTGAATCTATATATAAAATACGTCAGCGGAGCAATCCAGCCACTTTCTACTGAATCTATATATAAAATACATCAGCGGAGCAATCCAGGTGACTTTCTACTGAATCTATATATAAAATACATCAGCGGAGCTATCCAGCGACTTTCATCTGAATCTATATATAAAATACATCAGCGGAGCAATCCAGCGACTTTCAACTGAATCTATACATAAAATACATCAGCGGAGCAATCCAGCGACTTTCTACTGAATCTATACATAAAATACGTAAGCGGAGCAATCCAGCGACTTTCTACAGAATCTATATATAAAATACATCAGCGGAGCAATCCAGCGACTTTCTACTGAATCTATATATAAAATACATCAGCGGAGCAATCCAGCGACTTTCAACTGAATCTATACATAAAATACGTCCGCGGAGCAATCCAGCGACTTTCTACTGAATCTATATATAAAATACGTCAGCGGAGCAATGCAGCCACTTTATACTGAATCTATACATAAAATACGTCAGCGGAGCAATGCAGCCACTTTATACAGAATCTATATATAAAATACATCAGCGGAGCAATCCAGCAACTTTCTACTGAATCTATATATAAAATACATCAGCGGAGCAATCCAGCAACTTTCTACTGAATCTATACATAAAATACGTCAGCGGAGCAATGCAGCCACTTTATACTGAATCTATATATAAAATACGTCAGCGGAGCAATCCAGGTGACTTTCTACTGAATCTATATATAAAATACATCAGCAGAGCAATCCAGTGACTTTCTACTGAATCTATATATAAAATACATCAGCAGAGCAATCCAGGTGACTTTCTACTGAATCTATATATAAAATACATCAGCAGAGCAATCCAGGTGACTTTCTACTGAATCTATATATAAAATACATCAGCGGAGCAATCCAGCGACTTTATACTGAATCAATATATAAAATACGTCAGCGGAGCAATACAGGTGACTTTCTACTAAATCTATGAATAAAATACGTCAGCGGAGCAATCCAGGTGACTTTCTACTGAATCTATATATAAAATACATCAGCGGAACAATCCAGGTGACTTTCTACTGAATCTATATATAAAATACATCAGCGGAACAATCCAGATGACTTTTGACTGAATCTATATATAAAATACGTCAGCGGAGCAATCCAGCGACTTTCTACTGAATATATATATAAAATACATCAGCGGAGCAATCCAGCGACTTTCTACTGAATCTATATATAAAATACATCAGCGGAGCAATCCAGCGACTTTCTACTAAATCTATGCATAAAATACGTCAGCGGAGCAATCCAGCGACTTTCTACTGAATCTATATATAAAATACATCAGCGGAGCAATCCAGGTGACTTTCTACTGAATCTATATATAAAATACATCAGTGGAGCAATCCAGCGACTTTTGACTGAATCTTTATATAAAATACGTCAGCGGAGCAATCCAGCGACTTTCTACTGAATATATATATAAAATACATCAGCGGAGCAATCCAGCGACTTTCTACTGAATCTATATATAAAATACATCAGCGGAGCAATCCAGCGACTTTCTACTAAATCTATGCATAAAATACGTCAGCGGAGCAATCCAGCGACTTTCTACTGAATCTATATATAAAATACATCAGCGGAGCAATCCAGGTGACTTTCTACTGAATCTATATATAAAATACATCAGTGGAGCAATCCAGCGACTTTTGACTGAATCTTTATATAAAATACATCAGCGGAGCAATCCAGCGACTTTCTACTGAATATATATATAAAATACGTCAGCGGAGCAATCCAGCGACTTTCTACTGAATATATATATAAAATACGTCAGCGGAGCAATCCAGCGACTTTCTACTAAATCTATGCATAAAATACATCAGCGGAGCAATCCAGCGACTTTCTACTGAATCTATATATAAAATACATCAGCGGAGCAATCCAGCGACTTTCTACTAAATCTATGCATAAAATACATCAGTGGAGCAATCCAGCGACTTTTGACTGAATCTTTATATAAAATACTTCGGCAGAGCAATCCAGCGACTTTCTACTGAATATATATATAAAATACGTCAGCGGAGCAATCCAGCGACTTTCTACTAAATCTATATATAAAATACGTCAGCGGAGCAATCCAGGTGACTTTCTACTGAATCTATATATAAAATACGTCAGCGGAGCAATCCAGCCACTTTCTACTGAATCTATATATAAAATACATCAGCGGAGCAATCGAGCGACTTTCTACTGAATCTATATATAAAATACGTCAGCGGAGCAATCCATCGACTTTCTACTAAATCTATATATAAAATACATCAGCAGAGCAATCCATCGACTTTCTAATGAATTTATATATAAAATACGTGAGCGGAGCAATCCAAGTGACTTTCTACTGAATCTATATATAAAATACATCAGCGGAGCAATCCAGCGACTTTCTACAGAATCTATATATAAAATACGTCAGCGGAGCAATCCAGGTGACTTTCTACTGAATCTATATATAAAATACATCAGCGGAGCAATCCAGGTGACTTTCTACTGAATCTATATATAAAATACATCAGTGGAGCTATCCATCGACTTTCTACTGAATCTATATATAAAATACGTCAGCGGAGCAATCCAGCGACTTTCTACTGAATCTATATATAAAATACGTCAGCGGAGCAATCCAGCGACTTTCTACTAAATCTATATATAAAATACATCAGCGGAGCAATCCATCGACTTTCTAATGAATTTTTATATAAAATACGTCAGCGGAGCAATCCAGGCGACTTTCTACTGAATCTATATATAAAATACATCAGCGGAGCAATCCAGCGATTTTCTACTGAATCTATATATAAAATACATCAGCGGAGCAATCCAGGTGACTTTCTACTGAATCTATATCTAAAATACATCAGCGGAGCAATCCAGGTGACTTTCTACTCAATCTATATATAAAATACGTCAGCGGAGCAATCCAGCGACTTTCTACTAAATCTATATATAAAATACATCATCGGAGCAATCCAGCGACTTTCTACTGAATCTATATATAAAATACATCAGCGGAGCAATCCAGGTGACTTTCTACTAAATCTATATATAAAATACGTCAGCGGAGCAATCCAGGCGACTTTCTACTGAATCTATATATAAAATACATCAGCGGAGCAATCCAGGTGACTTTCTACTAAATCTATATATAAAATACGTCACCGGAGCAATCCAGCGACTTTCTACTAAATCTATATATAAAATACATCAGCGGAGCAATCCAGGTGACTTTCTACTGAATCTATATATAAAATACATCAGCGGAGCAATCCAGGTGACTTTCTACTGAATCTATATATAAAATACATCAGCGGAGCAATCCAGCGACTTTCTACAGAATCTATATATAAAATACGTCAGCGGAGCAATCCAGCGACTTTCTACTGAATCTATTTATAAAATACATCAGCGGAGCAATCCAGCGACTTTCTAATGAATTTATATATAAAATACGTCAGCGGAGCAATCCAGCGACTTTCTAATGAATTTATATATAAAATACATCAGCGGAGCAATCCAGCCACTTTCTACTGAATCTATATATAAAATACGTCAGCGGAGCAATCCATCGACTTTCTACTGAATCTATATATAAAATACATCAGCGGAGCAATCCAGCGACTTTCTAATGAATCTATATATAAAATACATCAGCGGAGCAATCCAGCCACTTTCTACTGAATCTATATATAAAATACGTCAGCGGACCAATCCAGCGACTTTCTACTGAATCTATATATAAAATACATCAGCGGAGCAATCCAGGCGACTTTCTGCTGAATCTATATATAAAATACATCAGCGGAGCAATCCAGCGACTTTCTACTGAATCTATATATAAAATACATCAACGGAGCATTCCAGCGACTTTCTAATGAATCTATATATAAAATACATCAGCGGAGCAATCCAGCGACTTTCTACTGAATCTATATATAAAATACATCAGCGGAGCAATCCAGCGACTTTCAACTGAATCTATATATAAAATACATCAGCGGAGCAATCCAGGCGACTTTCTACTGAATCTATATATAAAATACATCAGTGGAGCAATCCAGGCGACTTTCTACTGAATCTATATATAAAATACGTCAGCGGAGCAATCCAGGTGACTTTTTACTGAATCTACATATAAAATACGTCAGCGGAGCAATCCAGCGACTTTCTACTGAATCTATATATAAAATACAACAGCGGAGCAATCCAGCGACTTTCTACTGAATCTATATATAAAATACATCAGCGGAGCAATCCAGCGACTTTCTCCTGAATCTATATATAAAATACATCAACGGAGCAATCCTGGCGACTTTCTACTGAATCTATATATAAAATACATCAGCGGAGCAATCCAGGCGACTTTCTACTGAATCTATATATAAAATACATCAGCGGAGCAATCCAGCGACTTTCTACTGAATCTATATATAAAATACGTCAGCGGAGCAACCCAGCGACTTTCTACTGAATCTATATATAAAATACATCAGCGGAGCAATCCAGCGACTTTTTACTGAATCTCTATATAAAATACATCAGTGGAGCAATCCAGCGACTTTCTACTGAATCTGCATATAAAATACGTCAGCGGAGCAATCCAGCGACTTTCTACTGAATCTATATATAAAATACATCAGCGGAGCAATCCAGCGACTTTCTACTAAATCTATATATAAAATACATCAGCGGAGCAATCCATCGACATTCTAATGAATCTATATATAAAATACATCAGCGGAGCAATCCAGCGACTTTCTACTAAATCTATATATAAAATACATCAGCGGAGCAATCCATCGACATTCTAATGAATTTATATATAAAATACGTCAGCGGAGCAACCCAGCAACTTTCTACTGAATCTTTATATAAAATACGTCAGCGGAGCAATCCAGCGACTTTCTACTAAATCTATATATAAAATACATCAGCGGAGCAATCCAGCGACTTTCTACTAAATCTATATATAAAATACGTCAGCGGAGCAATCCAGCGACTTTCTACTAAATCTATATATAAAATACATCAGCGGAGCAATCCAGCGACTTTCTACTGAATCTATATATAAAATACATCAGCGGAGCAATCCAGCGACTTTTTACTGAATCTATATATAAAATACGTCAGCGGAGCAATCCAGCGACTTTCTACTAAATCTATATATAAAATACATCAGCGGAGCAATCCATCGACTTTCTAATGAATTTATATATAAAATACGTCAGCGGAGCAACCCAGCAACTTTCTACTGAATCTTTATATAAAATACGTCAGCGGAGCAATCCAGCGACTTTCTACTAAATCTATATATAAAATACATCAGCGGAGCAATCCAGCGACTTTCTACTAAATCTATATATAAAATACGTCAGCGGAGCAATCCAGCGACTTTCTACTAAATCTATATATAAAATACATCAGCGGAGCAATCCAGCGACTTTCTACTAAATCTATATATAAAATAAGTCAGCGGAGCAATCCAGCGACTTTCTACTGAATCTATATATAAAATACGTCAGCGGAGCAATCCAGCGACTTTCTACTAAATCTATATATAAAATACATCAGCGGAGCAATCCAGCGACTTTCTACTGAATCTATATATAAAATACGTCAGCGGAGCAATCCAGCGACTTTCTACTAAATCTATATATAAAATACGTCAGCGGAGCAATCCAGCGACTTTCTACTAAATCTATATATAAAATACGTCAGCGGAGCAATCCAGCGACTTTCTACTAAATCTATATATAAAATACGTCAGCGGAGCAATCCAGCGACTTTCTACTGAATCTATATATAAAATACATCAGCGGAGCAATCCAGCGACTTTCTACTAAATCTATATATAAAATACGTCAGCGGAGCAATCCAGCGACTTTCTACTAAATCTATATATAAAATACATCAGCGGAGCAATCCAGCGACTTTCTACTGAATCTATATATAAAATACGTCAGCGGAGCAATCCAGCGACTTTCTAATGAATTTATATATAAAATACGTCAGCGGAGCAACCCAGCGACTTTCTACTGAATCTATATATAAAATACGTCAGCGGAGCAATCCAGCGACTTTCTACTAAATCTATATATAAAATTCGTCAGCGGAGCAGTCCAGCGACTTTCTACTAAATCTATATATAAAATACATCAGCGGAGCAATCCAGCGACTTTCTACTGAATCTATATATAAAATACGTCAGCGGAGCAATCCAGCGACTTTCTACTAAATCTATATATAAAATACATCAGCGGAGCAATCCATCGACTTTCTAATGAATTTATATATAAAATACGTCAGCGGAGCAATCCAGCGACTTTCTACTAAATCTATATATAAAATACATCAGCGGAGCAATCCAGCGACTTTCTACTGAATCTATATATAAAATACGTCAGCGGAGCAATCCAGCGACTTTCTACTGAATCTATATATAAAAGACATCAGCGGAGCAATCCAGCGACTTTTGACTGAATCTATATATAAAATACGTCAGCGGAGCAAACCAGGTGACTTTTTACTGAATCTACATATAAAATACATCAGCGGAGCAATCCAGCGACTTTCTACTGAATCTATATATAAAATACATCAGCGGAGCAATCCAGCGACTTTCTACTGAATCTATATATAAAATACATCAGCGGAGCAATCCAGCGACTTTCTACTGAATCTATATATAAAATACGTCAGCGGAGCAATCCAGCGACTTTCTACTGAATCTATATATAAAATACATCAGCGGAGCAATCCAGCGACTTTCTACTGAATCTATATATAAAATACGTCAGCGGAGCAATCCAGGCGACTTTCTACTGAATCTATATATAAAATACATCAACGGAGCAATCCTGGCGACTTTCTACTGAATCTATATATAAAATACGTCAGCGGAGCAATCCAGCGACTTTCTACTAAATCTATATATAAAATACATCAGCGGAGCAATTCAGGCGACTTTCTACTGAATCTATATATAAAATACGTCAGCGGAGCAACCCAGCGACTTTCTACTGAATCTATATATAAAATACATCAGCGGAGCAATCCAGCGACTTTTTACTGAATCTCTATATAAAATACATCAGTGGAGCAATCCAGCAACTTTCTACTGAATCTATATATAAAATACATCAGCGGAGCAATCCAGCGACTTTCTACTGAATCTGCATATAAAATACATCAGTGGAGCAATCCAGCAACTTTCTACTGAATCTATATATAAAATACATCAGCGGAGCAATCCAGCGACTTTCTACTGAATCTGCATATAAAATACATCAGTGGAGCAATCCAGCGACTTTTTACTGAATCTATATATAAAATACATCAGCGGAGCAATCCAGCGACTTTCTACTGAATCTGCATATAAAATACATCAGTGGAGCAATCCAGCAACTTTCTACTGAATCTATATATAAAATACGTCAGCGGAGCAATCCAGCGACTTTCTACTAAATCTATATATAAAATACATCAGCGGAGCAATCCATCGACTTTCTAATGAATTTATATATAAAATACGTCAGCGGAGCAATCCAGGTGACTTTCTACTGAATCTATATATAAAATACATCAGCGGAGCAATCCAGCGACTTTTTACTGAATCTATATATAAAATACGTCAGCGGAGCAATCCAGCGACTTTCTACTAAATCTATATATAAAATACATCAGCGGAGCAATCCATCGACTTTCTAATGAATTTATATATAAAATACGTCAGCGGAGCAACCCAGCGACTTTCTACTGAATCTATATATAAAATACGTCAGCGGAGCAATCCAGCCACTTTCTACTAAATCTATATATAAAATGCATCAGCGGAGCAATCCAGCGACTTTCTACTGAATCTATATATAAAATACGTCAGCGGAGCAATCCAGCGACTTTCTAATGAATTTATATATAAAATAAGTCAGCGGAGCAACCCAGCGACTTTCTACTGAATCTATATATAAAATACGTCAGCGGAGCAATCCAGCGACTTTCTACTAAATCTATATATAAAATTCGTCAGCGGAGCAATCCAGCGACTTTCTACTAAATCTATATATAAAATACATCAGCGGAGCAATCCAGCGACTTTCTACTGAATCTATATATAAAATACGTCAGCGGAGCAATCCAGCGACTTTCTACTAAATCTATATATAAAATACATCAGCGGAGCAATCCATCGACTTTCTAATGAATTTATATATAAAATACGTCAGCGGAGCAATCCAGGTGACTTTCTACTGAATCTATATATAAAATACGTCAGCGGAGCAATCCAGTGACTTTCTACTAAATCTATATATAAAATACATCAGCAGAGCAATCCATCTCCTTTCTACTAAATCTATATATAAAATACGTCAGCGGAGCAATCCAGCGACTTTCTACTAAATCTATATATAAAATACATCAGCAGAGCAATCCATCTCCTTTCTACTAAATCTATATATAAAATACGTCAGCGGAGCAATCCAGCGACTTTCTACTAAATCTATATATAAAATACATCAGCGGAGCAATCCATCGACTTTCTAATGAATTTAAATATAAAATACGTCAGCGGAGCAATCCAGCGACTTTCTACTAAATCTATATATAAAATACATCAGCGGAGCAATCCAGGTGACTTTCTTCTGAATCTATATGTAAAATACATCAGCGGAGCAATCCAGCGACTTTTTACTGAATCTCTATATAAAATACATCAGCGGAGCAATCCAGCGACTTTCTACTGAATCTATATATAAAATACGTCAGAGGAGCAATCCAGCGACTTTCTACTAAATCTATATATAAAATACATCAGCGGAGCAATCCAGCCACTTTCTAACGAATTTATATATAAAATACATCAGCGGAGCAATCCAGCGACTTTCTACTGAATCTATATATAAAATACATCAGCGGAGCAATCCAGGTGACTTTCTACTGAATCTATATATAAAATACGTCAGCGGAGCAATCCAGCGACTTTCTACTAAATCTATATATAAAATACATCAGCGGAGCAATCCAGCGACTTTTTACTGAATCTATATATAAAATACATCAGCGGAGCAATCCAGCGACTTTTTACTGAATCTCTATATAAAATACATCAGCGGAGCAATCCATCGACTTTCTAATGAATTTATATATAAAATACGTCAGCGGAGCAACCCAGCGACTTTCTACTGAATCTATATATAAAATACATCAGCGGAGCAATCCAGCGACTTTTTACTGAATCTCTATATAAAATACATCAGCGGAGCAATCCAGCGACTTTCTACTGAATCTATATATAAAATACGTCAGCGGAGCAATCCAGGTGACTTTCTACTGAATCTATATATAAAATACATCAGCGGAGCAATCCAGGTGACTTTCTACTGAATCTATATATAAAATACATCAGCGGAGCAATCCAGCGACTTTCTACTAAATCTATATATAAAATACGTCAGCGGAGCAATCCAGGTGACTTTCTACTGAATCTATATATAAAATACGTCAGCGGAGCAATCCATCGACTTTCTAATGAATCTATATATAAAATACGTCAGCGGAGCAATCCAGCGACTTTCTACTGAATCTATATATAAAATACATCAGCGGAGCAATCCAGCGACTTTCTACTAAATCTCTATATAAAATACGTCAGCGGAGCAATCCAGGTGACTTTCTACTGAATCTATATATAAAATACATCAGCGGAGCAATCCAGCCACTTTCAACTGAGTCTATACATAAAATACGTCAGCGGAGCAATCCAGCGACTTTCTACTGAATCTATATATAAAATACGTCAGCGGAGCAATGCAGCCACTTTATACTGAATCTATACATAAAATACGTCAGCGGAGCAATCCAGCGACTTTCTACTGAATCTATATATAAAATACGTCAGCGGAGCAATGCAGCCACTTTATACTGAATCTATATATAAAATACGTCAGCGGAGCAATCCAGCCACTTTATACAGAATCTATATATAAAATACATCAGCGGAGCAATCCAGCGACTTTCAACTGAATCTATATATAAAATACGTCAGCGGAGCAATGCAGCCACTTTATACTGAATCTATATATAAAATACATCAGCGGATCAATCCAGCCACTTTCAACTGAATCTATACATAAAATACGTCAGCGGAGCAATGCAGCCACTTTATACTGAATCTATATATAAAATACGTCAGCGGAGCAATCGAGCAACTTTCAACTGAATCTATACATAAAATACGTCAGCGGAGCAATGCAGCGACTTTCTCCTGAATCTTTATATAAAATACATCAGCAGAGCAATCCAGCGACTTTCTACAGAATCTATATATAAAATACATCAGCGGAGAAATCCAGCGACTTTCTACTGAATCTATATATAAAATACATCAGCGGAGCAATCCAGCGACTTTCTACTGAATTTATATATAAAATACATCAGCGGAACAATCCAGGTGACTTTCTACTGAATCTATATATAAAATACTTCAGCGGAGCAATCCAGCGACTTTCTACTGAATCTATATATAAAATACGTCAGCAGAGCAATCCAGCGACTTTCTACTGAATCTATATATAAAATACATCAGCGGAGCAATCCAGCGACTTTCTACTGAATTTATATATAAAATACATCAGCGGAACAATCCAGGTGACTTTCTACTGAATCTATATATAAAATACATCAGCGGAGCAATCCTGGCGACTTTCAACTGAATCTATACATAAAATACGTCAGCGGAGCAATGCAGCGACTTTCAACTGAATCTATACATAAAATACGTCAGCGGAGCAATCCAGCGACTTTCTACTGAATCTATATATAAAATACGTCAGCGGAGCAATCCAGGTGACTTTCTACTGAATCTATATATAAAATACATCAGCGGAGAAATCCAGCGACTTTCTACTGAATCTATATATAAAATACATCAGCGGAGCAATCCAGCGACTTTCTACTGAATCTATATATAAAATACATCAGCGGAGAAATCCAGCGACTTTCTACTGAATCTATATATAAAATACATCAGCGGTGAAATCCAGGCGACTTTCTACTGAATCTATATATAAAATACATCAGCGGAGCAATCCAGCCACTTTCTACTGAATCTATATATAAAATACATCAGCGGAGCAATCCAGCGACTTTCTACTGAATCTATATATAAAATACATCAGCGGAGCAATCCAGCGACTTTCTACTGAATCTATATATAAAATACATCAGCGGAGAAATCCAGCGACTTTCTACTGAATCTATATATAAAATACATCAGCGGAGAAATCCAGCGACTTTCTACTGAATCTATATATAAAATACATCAGCGGTGAAATCCAGGCGACTTTCTACTGAATCTATATATAAAATACATCAGCGGAGCAATCCAGCGACTTTCTACTGAATTTATATATAAAATACATCAGCGGAGCAATCCAGGTGACTTTTTACTGAATCTATATATAAAATACATCAGCGGAGCAATCCTGGCGACTTTCTACTGAATCTATATATAAAATACGTCAGCGGTGCAATTCAGCGACTTTCTACTGAATCTATATATAAAATACGTCAGCGGAGCAATCCAGGTGACTTTCTACTGAATCTATATATAAAATACATCAGCAGAGCAATCCAGGTGACTTTCTACTGAATCTATATATAAAATACATCAGCAGAGCAATCCAGGTGACTTTCTACTGAATCTATATATAAAATACATCAGCGGAGCAATCCAGCGACTTTATACTGAATCTATATATAAAATACATCAGCGGAGAAATCCAGCGACTTTCTACTGAATATATATATAAAATACATCAGCGGAGCAATCCAGCGACTTTCTACTGAATCTATATATAAAATACATCAGCGGAGCAATCCAGCGACTTTCTACTGAATCTATATATAAAATACGTCAGCGGAGCAATCCAGCGACTTTCTACTGAATCTATATATAAAATACATCAGCGGAGAAATCCAGCGACTTTCTACTGAATCTATATATAAAATACATCAGCGGAGAAATCCAGCGACTTTCTACTGAATCTATATATAAAATACATCAGCGGTGAAATCCAGGCGACTTTCTACTGAATCTATATATAAAATACATCAGCGGAGCAATCCAGCGACTTTCTACTGAATCTATATATAAAATACATCAGCGGAGAAAACCAGCGACTTTCTACTGAATCTATATATAAAATACATCAGCGGAGAAATCCAGCGACTTTCTACTGAATCTATATATAAAATACATCAGCGGTGAAATCCAGGCGACTTTCTACTGAATCTATATATAAAATACATCAACGGAGCAATCCAGCCACTTTCTACTGAATCTATATATAAAATACATCAGCGGAGCAATCCAGCGACTTTCTACTGAATCTATATATAAAATACATCAGCGGAGCAATCCAGGCGACTTTCTACTGAATCTATATATAAAATACGTCAGCGGAGCAATCCAGGTGACTTTCTACTGAATCTATATATAAAATACATCAGCAGAGCAATCCAGGTGACTTTCTACTGAATCTATATATAAAATACATCAGCAGAGCAATCCAGGTGACTTTCTACTGAATCTATATATAAAATACATCAGCGGAGCAATCCAGCGACTTTATACTGAATCAATATATAAAATACGTCAGCGGTGCAATCCAGCGACTTTCTACTAAATCTATGAATAAAATACGTCAGCGGAGCAACCCAGCGACTTTCTACTGAATCTATATATAAAATACATCAGCGGAGCAATCCAGCGACTTTCTACTGAATCTATATATAAAATACATCAGCGGAGCAATCCAGCGACTTTCTACTGAATCTATATATAAAATACATCAGCGGAGCAATCCAGGCGACTTTCTACTGAATCTATATATAAAATACATCAGCGAAGCAATCCAGGTGACTTTCTACTGAATCTATATATAAAATACATCAGCAGAGCAATCCAGGTGACTTTCTACTGAATCTATATATAAAATACATCAGCGGAGCAATCCAGCGACTTTATACTGAATCAATATATAAAATACGTCAGCGGTGCAATCCAGCGACTTTCTACTAAATCTATGAATAAAATACGTCAGCGGAGCAATCCAGCGACTTTCTACTGAATATATATATAAACTACATCAGCGGAGCAATCCAGGTGACTTTCTACTGAATCTATATATAAAATACATCAGCGGAACAATCCAGGTGACTTTTGACTGAATCTATATATAAAATACATCAGCGGAGCAATCCAGGTGACTTTCTACTGAATCTATATATAAAATACGTCAGCGGAGCAATCCAGCGACTTTCTACTGAATATATATATAAAATACGTCAGCGGAGCAATCCAGCGACTTTCTACTAAATCTATGCATAAAATACGTCAGCGGAGCAATCCAGCGACTTTCTACTGAATCTATATATAAAATACATCAGCGGAGCAATCCAGCGACTTTTGACTGAATCTTTATATAAAATACATCAGTGGAGCAATCCAGCGACTTTTGACTGAATCTTTATATAAAATACATCAGTGGAGCAATCCAGCCACTTTCTACTGAATATATATATAAAATACGTCAGCGGAGCAATCCAGCGACTTTCTACTGAATATATATATAAAATACGTCAGCGGAGCAATCCAGCGACTTTCTACTAAATCTATGCATAAAATACGTCAGCGGAGCAATCCAGCCACTTTCTACTGAATCTATATATAAAATACATCAGCGGAGCAATCCAGCGACTTTCTACTGAATCTATATATAAAATACATCAGCGGAGCAATCCAGGTGACTTTCTACTGAATCTATATATAAAATACATCAGCGGAGCAATCCAGCGACTTTTGACTGAATCTTTATATAAAATACTTCGGCAGAGCAATCCAGCGACTTTCTACTGAATATATATATAAAATACGTCAGCGGAGCAATCCAGCGACTTTCTACTAAATCTATATATAAAATACGTCAGCGGAGCAATCCAGGTGACTTTCTACTGAATCTACAGTATATATAAAATACGTCAGCGGAGCAATCGAGCGATTTTCTACTGAATCTATATATAAAATACATCAGCGGAGCAATCGAGCGACTTTCTACTGAATCTATATATAAAATACGTCAGCGGAGCAATCCATCGACTTTCTAATGAATTTATATATAAAATACGTCAGCGGAGCAATCCAGGTGACTTTCTACTGAATCTATATATAAAATACATCAGCGGAGCAATCCAGGTGACTTTCTACTGAATCTATATATAAAATACATCAGCGGAGCTATCCAGCGACTTTCTACTGAATCTATATATAAAATACGTCAGCGGAGCAATCCAGCGACTTTCTACTGAATCTATATATAAAATACGTCAGCGGAGCAATCCAGCGACTTTCTACTAAATCTATATATAAAATACATCAGCGGAGCAATCCATCGACTTTCTAATGAATTTATATATAAAATACGTCAGCGGAGCAACCCAGCGACTTTCTACTGAATCTATATATAAAATACATCAGCGGAGCAATCCATCGACTTTCTAATGAATTTATATATAAAATACGTCAGCGGAGCAATCCAGCGACTTTCTACTGAATCTATATATAAAATACATCAGCGGAGCAATCCAGCGACTTTCTACTGAATCTATATATAAAATACATCAGCGGAGCAATCCAGGTGACTTTCTACTGAATCTATATATAAAATACATCAGCGGAGCAATCCAGGTGACTTTCTACTGAATCTATATATAAAATACATCAGCGGAGCAATCCAGGTGACTTTCTACTCAATCTATATATAAAATACATCAGCGGAGCAATCCAGCGACTTTCTACTAAATCTATATATAAAATACGTCAGCGTAGCAATCCAGCGACTTTCTACTAAATCTATATATAAAATACATCATCGGAGCAATCCAGCGACTTTCTACTGAATCTATATATAAAATACATCAGCGGAGCAATCCAGCGACTTTCTACTGAATCTATATATAAAATACATCAGCGGAGCAATCCAGCGACTTTCTAATGAATTTATATATAAAATACGTCAGCGGAGCAATCCAGCGACTTTCTAATGAATTTATATATAAAATACATCAGCGGAGCAATCCAGCGACTTTCTACTGAATCTATATATAAAATACATCAGCGGAGCAATCCAGCGACTTTCTAATGAATTTATATATAAAATACATCAGCGGAGCAATCCAGCGACTTTCTAATGAATTTATATATAAAATACGTCAGCGGAGCAATCCATCGACTTTCTACTGAATCTATATATAAAATACATCAGCGGAGCAATCCAGCGACTTTCTAATGAATCTATATATAAAATAAATCAGCGGAGCAATCCAGCCACTTTCTACTGAATCTATATATAAAATACATCAGCGGAGCAATCCAGCGACTTTTGACTGAATCTATATATAAAATACGTCAGCGGAGCAATCCAGCGACTTTCTACTGAATCTATATATAAAAGACATCAGCGGAGCAATCCAGCGACTTTCTACTGAATCTATATATAAAAGACATCAGCGGAGCAATCCAGCGACTTTTGACTGAATCTATATATAAAATACGTCAGCGGAGCAATCCAGCGACTTTCTACTGAATCTATATATAAAATACGTCAGCGGAGCAAACCAGGTGACTTTTTACTGAATCTACATATAAAATACATCAGCGGAGCAATCCAGCGACTTTCTACTGAATCTATATATAAAATACGTCAGCGGAGCAATCCAGCGACTTTCTACTGAATCTATATATAAAATACATCAGCGGAGCAATCCAGCGACTTTCTACTGAATCTATATATAAAAGACATCAGCGGAGCAATCCAGCGACTTTTGACTGAATCTATATATAAAATACGTCAGCGGAGCAAACCAGGTGACTTTTTACTGAATCTACATATAAAATACATCAGCGGAGCAATCCAGCGACTTTCTACTGAATCTATATATAAAATACATCAGCGGAGCAATCCAGCGACTTTCTACTGAATCTATATATAAAATACATCAGCGGAGCAATCCAGCGACTTTCTACTGAATCTATATATAAAATACATCAGCGGAGCAATCCAGGCGACTTTCTACTGAATCTATATATAAAATACATCAGCGGAGCAATCCAGCGACTTTCTACTGAATCTATATATAAAATACATCAGCGGAGCAATCCAGCGACTTTCTACTGAATCTATATATAAAATACATCAGCGGAGCAATCCAGCGACTTTCAACTGAATCTATATATAAAATACATCAGCGGAGCAATCCAGGCGACTTTCTACTGAATCTATATATAAAATACATCAGCGGAGCAATCCAGGCGACTTTCTACTGAATCTATATATAAAATACGTCAGCGGAGCAATCCAGGTGACTTTTTACTGAATCTACATATAAAATACGTCAGCGG
The DNA here is from genome assembly GCF_046119375.1 of Phyllobates terribilis. Classification (NCBI taxonomy): domain Eukaryota; kingdom Metazoa; phylum Chordata; class Amphibia; order Anura; family Dendrobatidae; genus Phyllobates; species Phyllobates terribilis. The sequence continues at coordinate 13,554,172 of NW_027362769.1, read as the reverse complement.
AGCAATCCAGCGACTTTCTACTGAATCTATATATAAAATACATCAGCGGAGCAATCCAGCGACTTTCTACTGAATCTATATATAAAATGCATCAGCGGAGCAATCCAGCGACTTTCTCCTGAATCTATATATAAAATACATCAACGGAGCAATCCTGGCGACTTTCTACTGAATCTATATATAAAATACATCAGCGGAGCAATCCAGGCGACTTTCTACTGAATCTATATATAAAATACATCAGCGGAGCAATCCAGGCGACTTTCTACTGAATCTATATATAAAATACGTCAGCGGAGCAACCCAGCGACTTTCTACTGAATCTATATATAAAATACATCAGCGGAGCAATCCAGCGACTTTTTACTGAATCTCTATATAAAATACATCAGTGGAGCAATCCAGCGACTTTCTACTGAATCTGCATATAAAATACGTCAGCGGAGCAATCCAGCGACTTTCTACTGAATATATATAAAATACATCAGTGGAGCAATCCAGCGACTTTCTACTAAATCTATATATAAAATACATCAGCGGAGCAATCCATCGACTTTCTAATGAATTTATATATAAAATACGTCAGCGGAGCAATCCAGGTGACTTTCTACTGAATCTATATATAAAATACATCAGCGGAGCAATCCATCGACTTTCTAATGAATTTATATATAAAATACGTCAGCGGAGCAACCCAGCGACTTTCTACTGAATCTATATATAAAATACGTCAGCGGAGCAATCCAGCGACTTTCTACTAAATCTATATATAAAATACATCAGCGGAGCAATCCAGCGACTTTCTACTGAATCTATATATAAAATACGTCAGCGGAGCAATCCAGCGATTTTCTACTGAATCTATATATAAAATACGTCAGCGGAGCAATCCAGCGACTTTCTACTGAATCTATATATAAAATACGTCAGCGGAGCAATCCAGCGACTTTCTACTAAATCTATATATAAAATTCGTCAGCGGAGCAATCCAGCGACTTTCTACTAAATCTATATATAAAATACATCAGCGGAGCAATCCAGCGACTTTCTACTGAATCTATATATAAAATACGTCAGCGGAGCAATCCAGCGACTTTCTACTAAATCTATATATAAAATACATCAGCGGAGCAATCCATCGACTTTCTAATGAATTTATATATAAAATACGTCAGCGGAGCAATCCAGCGACTTTCTACTAAATCTATATATAAAATACATCAGCGGAGCAATCCAGCGACTTTCTAATGAATCTATATATAAAATACGTCAGCGGAGCAATCCAGCGACTTTCTACTGAATCTATATATAAAATACGTCAGCGGAGCAAACCAGGTGACTTTTTACTGAATCTACATATAAAATACATCAGCGGAGCAATCCAGCGACTTTCTACTGAATCTATATATAAAATACATCAGCGGAGCAATCCATCGACTTTCTAATGAATTTATATATAAAATACGTCAGCGGAGCAATCCAGGCGACTTTCTACTGAATCTATATATAAAATACATCAGCGGAGCAATCCAGCGACTTTCTACTGAATCTATATATAAAAGACATCAGCGGAGCAATCCAGCGACTTTTGACTGAATCTATATATAAAATACGTCAGCGGAGCAATCCAGCGACTTTCTACTGAATCTATATATAAAATACGTCAGCGGAGCAAACCAGGTGACTTTTTACTGAATCTACATATAAAATACATCAGCGGAGCAATCCAGCGACTTTCTACTGAATCTATATATAAAATACGTCAGCGGAGCAATCCAGCGACTTTCTACTGAATCTATATATAAAATACATCAGCGGAGCAATCCAGCGACTTTCTACTGAATCTATATATAAAAGACATCAGCGGAGCAATCCAGCGACTTTTGACTGAATCTATATATAAAATACGTCAGCGGAGCAAACCAGGTGACTTTTTACTGAATCTACATATAAAATACATCAGCGGAGCAATCCAGCGACTTTCTACTGAATCTATATATAAAATACATCAGCGGAGCAATCCAGCGACTTTCTACTGAATCTATATATAAAATACATCAGCGGAGCAATCCAGCGACTTTCTACTGAATCTATATATAAAATACATCAGCGGAGCAATCCAGGCGACTTTCTACTGAATCTATATATAAAATACATCAGCGGAGCAATCCAGCGACTTTCTACTGAATCTATATATAAAATACATCAGCGGAGCAATCCAGCGACTTTCTACTGAATCTATATATAAAATACATCAGCGGAGCAATCCAGCGACTTTCAACTGAATCTATATATAAAATACATCAGCGGAGCAATCCAGGCGACTTTCTACTGAATCTATATATAAAATACATCAGCGGAGCAATCCAGGCGACTTTCTACTGAATCTATATATAAAATACGTCAGCGGAGCAATCCAGGTGACTTTTTACTGAATCTACATATAAAATACGTCAGCGGAGCAATCCAGCGACTTTCTACTGAATCTATATATAAAATACATCAGCGGAGCAATCCAGCGACTTTCTACTGAATCTATATATAAAATGCATCAGCGGAGCAATCCAGCGACTTTCTCCTGAATCTATATATAAAATACATCAACGGAGCAATCCTGGCGACTTTCTACTGAATCTATATATAAAATACATCAGCGGAGCAATCCAGGCGACTTTCTACTGAATCTATATATAAAATACATCAGCGGAGCAATCCAGGCGACTTTCTACTGAATCTATATATAAAATACGTCAGCGGAGCAACCCAGCGACTTTCTACTGAATCTATATATAAAATACATCAGCGGAGCAATCCAGCGACTTTTTACTGAATCTCTATATAAAATACATCAGTGGAGCAATCCAGCGACTTTCTACTGAATCTGCATATAAAATACGTCAGCGGAGCAATCCAGCGACTTTCTACTGAATATATATAAAATACATCAGTGGAGCAATCCAGCGACTTTCTACTAAATCTATATATAAAATACATCAGCGGAGCAATCCATCGACTTTCTAATGAATTTATATATAAAATACGTCAGCGGAGCAATCCAGGTGACTTTCTACTGAATCTATATATAAAATACATCAGCGGAGCAATCCATCGACTTTCTAATGAATTTATATATAAAATACGTCAGCGGAGCAACCCAGCGACTTTCTACTGAATCTATATATAAAATACGTCAGCGGAGCAATCCAGCGACTTTCTACTAAATCTATATATAAAATACATCAGCGGAGCAATCCAGCGACTTTCTACTGAATCTATATATAAAATACGTCAGCGGAGCAATCCAGCGATTTTCTACTGAATCTATATATAAAATACGTCAGCGGAGCAATCCAGCGACTTTCTACTGAATCTATATATAAAATACGTCAGCGGAGCAATCCAGCGACTTTCTACTAAATCTATATATAAAATTCGTCAGCGGAGCAATCCAGCGACTTTCTACTAAATCTATATATAAAATACATCAGCGGAGCAATCCAGCGACTTTCTACTGAATCTATATATAAAATACGTCAGCGGAGCAATCCAGCGACTTTCTACTAAATCTATATATAAAATACATCAGCGGAGCAATCCATCGACTTTCTAATGAATTTATATATAAAATACGTCAGCGGAGCAATCCAGCGACTTTCTACTAAATCTATATATAAAATACATCAGCGGAGCAATCCAGCGACTTTCTACTGAATCTATATATAAAATACATCAGCGGAGCAATCCAGCGACTTTCTAATGAATCTATATATAAAATACGTCAGCGGAGCAATCCAGCGACTTTCTACTGAATCTATATATAAAATACGTCAGCGGAGCAAACCAGGTGACTTTTTACTGAATCTACATATAAAATACATCAGCGGAGCAATCCAGCGACTTTCTACTGAATCTATATATAAAATACATCAGCGGAGCAATCCATCGACTTTCTAATGAATTTATATATAAAATACGTCAGCGGAGCAATCCAGGCGACTTTCTACTGAATCTATATATAAAATACATCAGCGGAGCAATCCAGCGACTTTCTACTGAATCTATATATAAAATACGTCAGCGGAGCAATCCAGGCGACTTTCTACTGAATCTATATATAAAATACATCAGCGGAGCAATCCAGCGACTTTCTACTGAATCTATATATAAAATACATCAGCGGAGCAATCCAGCGACTTTCTACTGAATCTATATATAAAATACATCAGCGGAGCAATCCAGGTGACTTTCTACTGAATCTATATATAAAATACATCAGCGGAGCAATCCAGGTGACTTTCTACTGAATCTATATATAAAATACATCAGCGGAGCAATCCAGGTGACTTTCTACTCAATCTATATATAAAATACGTCAGCGGAGCAATCCAGCGACTTTCTACTAAATCTATATATAAAATACATCAGCGGAGCAATCCAGCGACTTTCTACTGAATCTATATATAAAATACGTCAGCGGAGCAATCCAGGTGACTTTCTACTAAATCTATATATAAAATACATCAGCGGAGCAATCCATCGACTTTCTACTGAATCTATATATAAAATACATCAGCGGAGCAATCCAGGTGACTTTCTACTAAATCTATATATAAAATACGTCAGCGGAGCAATCCAGGCGACTTTCTACTGAATCTATATATAAAATACATCAGCGGAGCAATCCAGGTGACTTTCTACTAAATCTATATATAAAATACATCAGCGGAGCAATCCAGGTGACTTTCTACTGAATCTATATATAAAATACGTCAACGAAGCAATCCAGCGACTTTCTACTAAATCTATATATAAAATACGTCACCGGAGCAATCCAGCGACTTTCTACTAAATCTATATATAAAATACATCAGCAGAGCAATCCATCGACTTTCTAATGAATTTATATATAAAATACGTCAGCGGAGCAATCCAGGTGACTTTCTACTGAATCTATATATAAAATACATCAGCGGAGCAATCCAGCCACTTTCTACTGAATCTATATATAAAATACGTCAGCGGAGCAATCCAGCGACTTTCTACTGAATCTATATATAAAATACATCAGCGGAGCAATCCAGCGACTTTCTACTGAATCTATATATAAAATACGTCAGCGGAGCAATCCAGCGACTTTCTACTGAATCTATATATAAAATACATCAGCGGAGCAATCCAGGTGACTTTCTACTGAATCTATATATAAAATACATCAGCGGAGCAATCCAGCGACTTTCTACTGAATCTATATATAAAATACGTCAGCGGAGCAATCCAGCGACTTTCTACTGAATCTATATATAAAATACATCAGCGGAGCAATCCAGCGACTTTCTAATGAATTTATATATAAAATACATCATCGGAGCAATCCAGCGACTTTCTACTAAATCTATATATAAAATACATCATCGGAGCAATCCAGCGACTTTCTACTGAATCTATATATAAAATACATCAGCGGAGCAATCCAGGTGACTTTCTACTAAATCTATATATAAAATACATCAGCGGAGCAATCCATCGACTTTCTACTGAATCTATATATAAAATACATCAGCGGATCAATCCAGGTGACTTTCTACTAAATCTATATATAAAATACGTCAGCGGAGCAATCCAGGCGACTTTCTACTGAATCTATATATAAAATACATCAGCGGAGCAATCCAGGTGACTTTCTACTAAATCTATATATAAAATACATCAGCGGAGCAATCCAGGTGACTTTCTACTGAATCTATATATAAAATACGTCAACGAAGCAATCCAGCGACTTTCTACTAAATCTATATATAAAATACGTCACCGGAGCAATCCAGCGACTTTCTACTAAATCTATATATAAAATACATCAGCAGAGCAATCCATCGACTTTCTAATGAATTTATATATAAAATACGTCAGCGGAGCAATCCAGGTGACTTTCTACTGAATCTATATATAAAATACATCAGCGGAGCAATCCAGGTGACTTTCTACTGAATCTATATATAAAATACATCAGCGGAGCAATCCAGCGACTTTCTACTGAATCTATATATAAAATACGTCAGCGGAGCAATCCAGCGACTTTCTACTGAATCTATATATAAAATACATCAGCGGAGCAATCCAGCGACTTTCTAATGAATTTATATATAAAATACGTCAGCGGAGCAATCCAGCGACTTTCTAATGAATTTATATATAAAATACATCAGCGGAGCAATCCAGCGACTTTCTACTGAATCTATATATAAAATACATCAGCGGAGCAATCCATCGACTTTCTAATGAATTTATATATAAAATACGTCAGCGGAGCAATCCAGCCACTTTCTACTGAATCTATATATAAAATACGTCAGCGGAGCAATCCATCGACTTTCTACTGAATCTATATATAAAATACATCAGCGGAGCAATCCAGCGACTTTCTAATGAATCTATATATAAAATAAATCAGCGGAGCAATCCAGCCACTTTCTACTGAATCTATATATAAAATACGTCAGCGGAGCAATCCAGCGACTTTCTACTGAATCTATATATAAAATACATCAGCGGAGCAATCCAGCCACTTTCTACTGAATCTATATATAAAATACATCAGCGGAGCAATCCAGCGACTTTTGACTGAATCTATATATAAAATACGTCAGCGGAGCAATCCAGCGACTTTCTACTGAATCTATATATAAAATACGTCAGCGGAGCAAACCAGGTGACTTTTTACTGAATCTACATATAAAATACATCAGCGGAGCAATCCAGCGACTTTCTACTGAATCTATATATAAAATACGTCAGCGGAGCAATCCAGCGACTTTCTACTTAATCTATATATAAAATACATCAGCGGAGCAATCCAGCGACTTTCTACTGAATCTATATATAAAAGACATCAGCGGAGCAATCCAGCGACTTTTGACTGAATCTATATATAAAATACGTCAGCGGAGCAAACCAGGTGACTTTTTACTGAATCTACATATAAAATACATCAGCGGAGCAATCCAGCGACTTTCTACTGAATCTATATATAAAATACATCAGCGGAGCAATCCAGCGACTTTCTACTGAATCTATATATAAAATACGTCAGCGGAGCAATCCAGCGACTTTCTACTGAATCTATATATAAAATACATCAGCGGAGGAATCCAGCGACTTTCTACTGAATCTATATATAAAATACATCAGCGGAGCAATCCAGGCGACTTTCTACTGAATCTATATATAAAATACATCAGCGGAGCAATCCAGCGACTTTCTACTGAATCTATATATAAAAGACATCAGCGGAGCAATCCAGCGACTTTTGACTGAATCTATATATAAAATACGTCAGCGGAGCAAACGAGGTGACTTTTTACTGAATCTACATATAAAATACATCAGCGGAGCAATCCAGCGACTTTCTACTGAATCTATATATAAAATACATCAGCGGAGCAATCCAGCGACTTTCTACTGAATCTATATATAAAATACATCAGCGGAGCAATCCAGCGACTTTCTACTGAATCTATATATAAAATACATCAGCGGAGCAATCCAGGTGACTTTCTACTCAATCTATATATAAAATACGTCAGCGGAGCAATCCAGCGACTTTCTACTAAATGTATATATAAAATACATCAGCGGAGCAATTTAGCGACTTTCTACTGAATCTATATATAAAATACATCAGCGGAGCAATCCAGCGACTTTCTACTAAATCTATATATAAAATACATCATCGGAGCAATCCAGCGACTTTCTACTGAATCTATATATAAAATACATCAGCGGAGCAATCCAGGTGACTTTCTACTAAATCTATATATAAAATACATCAGCGGAGCAATCCATCGACTTTCTACTGAATCTATATATAAAATACATCAGCGGAGCAATCCAGGTGACTTTCTACTAAATCTATATATAAAATACGTCAGCGGAGCAATCCAGGCGACTTTCTACTGAATCTATATATAAAATACATCAGCGGAGCAATCCAGGTGACTTTCTACTAAATCTATATATAAAATACATCAGCGGAGCAATCCAGGTGACTTTCTACTGAATCTATATATAAAATACGTCAACGAAGCAATCCAGCGACTTTCTACTAAATCTATATATAAAATACGTCACCGGAGCAATCCAGCGACTTTCTACTAAATCTATATATAAAATACATCAGCAGAGCAATCCATCGACTTTCTAATGAATTTATATATAAAATACGTCAGCGGAGCAATCCAGGTGACTTTCTACTGAATCTATATATAAAATACATCAGCGGAGCAATCCAGGTGACTTTCTACTGAATCTATATATAAAATACGTCAGCGGAGCAATCCAGCGACTTTCTACTGAATCTATATATAAAATACGTCAGCGGAGCAATCCAGCGACTTTCTACTGAATCTAAATATAAAATACATCAGCGGAGCAATCCAGCGACTTTCTAATGAATTTATATATAAAATACGTCAGCGGAGCAATCCAGCGACTTTCTAATGAATTTATATATAAAATACATCAGCGGAGCAATCCAGCGACTTTCTACTGAATCTATATATAAAATACATCAGCGGAGCAATCCATCGACTTTCTAATGAATTTATATATAAAATACGTCAGCGGAGCAATCCAGCCACTTTCTACTGAATCTATATATAAAATACGTCAGCGGAGCAATCCATCGACTTTCTACTGAATCTATATATAAAATACATCAGCGGAGCAATCCAGCGACTTTCTAATGAATCTATATATAAAATAAATCAGCGGAGCAATCCAGCCACTTTCTACTGAATCTATATATAAAATACGTCAGCGGAGCAATCCAGCGACTTTCTACTGAATCTATATATAAAATACATCAGCGGAGCAATCCAGCCACTTTCTACTGAATCTATATATAAAATACATCAGCGGAGCAATCCAGCGACTTTTGACTGAATCTATATATAAAATACGTCAGCGGAGCAATCCAGCGACTTTCTACTGAATCTATATGTAAAATACATCAGCGGAGCAATCCAGCGACTTTCTACTGAATCTATATATAAAAGACATCAGCGGAGCAATCCAGCGACTTTTGACTGAATCTATATATAAAATACGTCAGCGGAGCAATCCAGCGACTTTCTACTGAATCTATATATAAAATACGTCAGCGGAGCAAACCAGGTGACTTTTTACTGAATCTACATATAAAATACATCAGCGGAGCAATCCAGCGACTTTCTACTGAATCTATATATAAAATACATCAGCGGAGCAATCCAGCGACTTTCTACTGAATCTATATATAAAATACATCAGCGGAGGAATCCAGCGACTTTCTACTGAATCTATATATAAAATACATCAGCGGAGCAATCCAGCGACTTTTGACTGAATCTATATATAAAATACGTCAGCGGAGCAAACGAGGTGACTTTTTACTGAATCTACATATAAAATACATCAGCGGAGCAATCCAGCGACTTTCTACTGAATCTATATATAAAATACATCAGCGGAGCAATCCAGCGACTTTCTACTGAATCTATATATAAAATACATCAGCGGAGCAATCCAGCGACTTTCTACTGAATCTATATATAAAATACATCAGCGGAGCAATCCAGGCGACTTTCTACTGAATCTATATATAAAATACATCAGCGGAGCAATCCAGCGACTTTCTACTGAATCTATATATAAAATACATCAGCGGAGCAATCCAGCGACTTTCTACTGAATCTATATATAAAATACATCAGCGGAGCAATCCAGCGACTTTCAACTGAATCTATATATAAAATACATCAGCGGAGCAATCCAGGTGACTTTCTACTGAATCTATATATAAAATACGTCAGCGGAGCAATCCAGGTGACTTTCTACAGAATCTATATGTAAAATACATCAGCGGAGCAATCCAGGCGACTTTCTACTGAATCTATATATAAAATACGTCAGCGGAGCAATCCAGGTGACTTTTTACTGAATCTACATATAAAATACGTCAGCGGAGCAATCCAGCGACTTTCTACTGAATCTATATATAAAATACATCAGCGGAGCAATCCAGCGACTTTCTACTGAATCTATATATAAAATGCATCAGCGGAGCAATCCAGCGACTTTCTCCTGAATCTATATATAAAATACATCAACGGAGCAATCCTGGCGACTTTCTACTGAATCTATATATAAAATACATCAGCGGAGCAATCCAGGCGACTTTCTACTGAATCTATATATAAAATACATCAGCGGAGCAATCCAGCGACTTTTTACTGAATCTCTATATAAAATACATCAGTGGAGCAATCCAGCGACTTTCTACTGAATCTGCATATAAAATACGTCAGCGGAGCAATCCAGCGACTTTCTACTGAATATATATAAAATAGATCAGTGGAGCAATCCAGCGACTTTCTACTAAATCTATATATAAAATACATCAGCGGAGCAATCCATCGACTTTCTAATGAATTTATATATAAAATACGTCAGCGGAGCAACCCAGCGACTTTCTACTGAATCTATATATAAAATACGTCAGCGGAGCAATCCAGCGACTTTCTACTAAATCTATATATAAAATACATCAGCGGAGCAATCCAGCGACTTTCTACTGAATCTATATATAAAATACGTCAGCGGAGCAATCCAGCGATTTTCTACTGAATCTATATATAAAATACGTCAGCGGAGCAATCCAGCGACTTTCTACTGAATCTATATATAAAATACGTCAGCGGAGCAATCCAGCGACTTTCTACTAAATCTATATATAAAATTCGTCAGCGGAGCAATCCAGCGACTTTCTACTAAATCTATATATAAAATACATCAGCGGAGCAATCCAGCGACTTTCTACTGAATCTATATATAAAATACGTCAGCGGAGCAATCCAGCGACTTTCTACTAAATCTATATATAAAATACATCAGCGGAGCAATCCATCGACTTTCTAATGAATTTATATATAAAATACGTCAGCGGAGCAATCCAGCGACTTTCTACTAAATCTATATATAAAATACATCAGCAGAGCAATCCAGCGACTTTCTAATGAATCTATATATAAAATACGTCAGCGGAGCAATCCAGCGACTTTCTACTGAATCTATATATAAAATACGTCAGCGGAGCAAACCAGGTGACTTTTTACTGAATCTACATATAAAATACATCAGCGGAGCAATCCAGCGACTTTCTACTGAATCTATATATAAAAGACATCAGCGGAGCAATCCAGCGACTTTTGACTGAATCTATATATAAAATACGTCAGCGGAGCAAACCAGGTGACTTTTTACTGAATCTACATATAAAATACATCAGCGGAGCAATCCAGCGACTTTCTACTGAATCTATGTATAAAATACATCAGCGGAGCAATCCAGCGACTTTCTACTGAATCTATATATAAAATACATCAGCGGAGCAATCCAGCGACTTTCTTCTGAATCTATATATAAAATACATCAGCGGAGCAATCCAGCGACTTTCTACTGAATCTATATATAAAATACGTCAGCGGAGCAATCCAGGCGACTTTCTACTGAATCTATATATAAAATACATCAGCGGAGCAATCCAGGCGACTTTCTACTGAATCTATATATAAAATACATCAGCGGAGCAATCCAGCGACTTTCTACTGAATCTATATATAAAATACATCAGCGGAGCAATCCAGCGACTTTCTACTGAATCTATATATAAAATACATCAGCGGAGCAATCCAGGCGACTTTCTACTGAATCTATATATAAAATACATCAGCGGAGCAATCCAGGCGACTTTCTACTGAATCTATATATAAAATACATCAGCGGAGCAATCCAGGCGACTTTCTACTGAATCTATATATAAAATACATCAGCGGAGCAATCCAGGAGACTTTCTACTGAATCTATATATAAAATACGTCAGCGGAGCAATCCAGGTGACTTTTTACTCAATCTACATATAAAATACGTCAGCGGAGCAATCCAGCGACTTTCTACTGAATCTATATATAAAATACATCAGCGGAGCAACCCAGCGACTTTCTACTGAATCTATATATAAAATACATCAACGGAGCAATCCTGGCGACTTTCTACTGAATCTATATATAAAATACATCAACGGAGCAATCCTGGCGACTTTCTACTGAATCTATATATAAAATACATCAGCGGAGCAATCGAGCAACTTTCAACTGAATCTATACATAAAATACGTCAGCGGAGCAATGCAGCGACTTTCTCCTGAATCTATATATAAAATACATCAGCAGAGCAATCCAGGTGACTTTCTACTGAATCTATATATAAAATAAGTCATCGGAGCAATCCAGCGACTTTTGACTGAATCTTTATATAAAATCCGTCAGCGGAGCAATCCAGCGACTTTCTACTGAATCTATATATAAAATACATCAGCGGAGCAATCCAGCGACTTTCAACTGAATCTATATATAAAATACATCAGCGGAGCAATCCAGCGACTTTCAACTGAATCTATACATAAAATACATCAGCGGAGCAATCCAGCGACTTTCTACTGAATCTATATATAAAATACATCAGCAGAGCAATCCAGCGACTTTCTACTGAATCTATACATAAAATACGTCAGCGGAGCAATCCAGCGACTTTCTACAGAATCTATATATAAAATACATCAGCGGTGAAATCCAGGCGACTTTCTACTGAATCTATATATAAAATACATCAGCGGAGTAATCCAGCGACTTTCTACTGAATCTATATATAAAATACGTCAGCGGAGCAATGCAGCCACTTTATACTGAATCTATACATAAAATACGTCAGCGGAGCAATGCAGCCACTTTATACTGAATCTATATATAAAATACGTCAGCGGAGCAATCCAGCGACTTTCTACTGAATCTATATATAAAATACATCAGCGGAGCAATCCAGCGACTTTCTACTGAATCTATACATAAAATAGGTCAGCGGAGCAATGCCGCCACTTTTTACTGAATCTATATATAAAATACATCAGCGGAGCAATCCAGCGACTTTCAACTGAATCTATAAATAAAATACGTCAGCGGAGCAATCCAGCCACTTTATACTGAATCTATACATAAAATACGTCAGCGGAGCAATCCAGCCACTTTATACTGAATCTATACATAAAATACGTCAGCGGAGCAATGCAGCCACTTTATACTGAATCTATACATAAAATACGTCAGCGGAGCAATGCAGCCACTTTATACTGAATCTATACATAAAATACATCAGCAGAGCAATCCAGCGACTTTCTAAAGAATCTATATATAAAATACATCAGCGGAGCAATGCAGCCACTTTATACTGAATCTATATATAAAATACATCAGCAGAGCAATCCAGCGACTTTCAACTGAATCTATACATAAAATACGTCAGCGGAGCAATGCAGCCACTTTATACTGAATCTATATATAAAATACATCAGCAGAGCAATCCAGCGACTTTCTAAAGAATCTATATATAAAATACATCAGCGGAGCAATGCAGCCACTTTATACTGAATCTATACATAAAATACGTCAGCGGAGCAATGCAGCCACTTTATACTGAATCTATACATAAAATACATCAGCAGAGCAATCCAGCGACTTTCTAAAGAATCTATATATAAAATACATCAGCGGAGCAATGCAGCCACTTTATACTGAATCTATATATAAAATACATCAGCAGAGCAATCCAGCGACTTTCAACTGAATCTATACATAAAATACGTCAGCGGAGCAATGCAGCCACTTTATACTGAATCTATATATAAAATACATCAGCGGAGCAATCCAGGTGACTTTCTACTGAATCTATATATAAAATAAGTCATCGGAGCAATCCAGCGACTTTTGACTGAATCTTTATATAAAATCCGTCAGCGGAGCAATCCAGCGACTTTCTACTGAATCTATATATAAAATACGTCAGCGGAGCAATCCAGCGACTTTCTACAGAATCTATATATAAAATACATCAGCGGAGAAATCCAGTGACTTTCTACTGAATCTATATATAAAATTCATCAGCGGAGCAATCTAGCGACTTTCTACTGAATCTATATATAAAATACATCAGCGGAGCAATCCAGGTGACTTTCTACTGAATCTATATATAAAATACGTCAGCGGAGCAATCCAGCCACTTTCTACTGAATCTATATATAAAATACATCAGCGGAGCAATCCAGGTGACTTTCTACTGAATCTATATATAAAATACATCAGCGGAGCTATCCAACGACTTTCATCTGAATCTATATATAAAATACATCAGCGGAGCAATCCAGCGACTTTCAACTGAATCTATACATAAAATACATCAGCGGAGCAATCCAGCGACTTTCTACTGAATCTATACATAAAATACGTAAGCGGAGCAATCCAGCGACTTTCTACAGAATCTATATATAAAATACATCAGCGGAGCAATCCAGCGACTTTCTACTGAATCTATATATAAAATACATCAGCGGAGCAATCCAGCGACTTTCAACTGAATCTATACATAAAATACGTCCGCGGAGCAATCCAGCGACTTTCTACTGAATCTATATATAAAATACGTCAGCGGAGCAATGCAGCCACTTTATACTGAATCTATACATAAAATACGTCAGCGGAGCAATGCAGCCACTTTATACAGGATCTATATATAAAATACATCAGCGGAGCAATCCAGCAACTTTCTACTGAATCTATATATAAAATACATCAGCGGAGCAATCCAGCAACTTTCTACTGAATCTATACATAAAATACGTCAGCGGAGCAATGCAGCCACTTTATACTGAATCTATATATAAAATACATCAGCGGATCAATCCAGCGACTTTCTACAGAATCTATATATAAAATACATCAGCGGAGCAATCCAGCGACTTTCTACTGAATCTATATATAAAATACATCAGCGGAGCAATCCAGCGACTTTCAACTGAATCTATACATAAAATACATCAGCGGAGCAATCCAGCGACTTTCTACAGAATCTATATATAAAATACATCAGCGGAGCAATCCAGCGACTTTCTACTGAATCTATATATAAAATACATCAGCGGAGCAATCCAGCGACTTTCAACTGAATCTATACATAAAATACATCAGCGGAGCAATCCAGCGACTTTCTACTGAATCTATATATAAAATACATCAGTGGAGCAATCCAGCGACTTTCTACTGAATCTATATATAAAATACATCAGCGGAGCAATCCAGCGACTTTCTACTGAATCTATATATAAAATACATCAGCGGAGCAATCCAGCCACTTTCAACTGAATCTATACATAAAATACGTCAGCGGAGCAATGCAGCCACTTTATACTGAATCTATATATAAAATACATCAGCAGAGCAATCCAGCGACTTTCTACAGAATCTATATATAAAATACATCAGCAGAGAAATCCAGCGACTTTCTACTGAATCTATATATAAAATACATCAGCGGAGCAATCCAGCGACTTTCTACTGAATTTATATATAAAATACATCAGCGGAACAATCCAGGTGACTTTCTACTGAATCTATATATAAAATACATCAGCGGAGCAATCCAGCGACTTTCAACTGAATCTATACATAAAATACGTCAGCGGAGCAATGCAGCGACTTTCAACTGAATCTATACATAAAATACGTCAGCGGAGCAATCCAGCGACTTTCTACTGAATCTATATATAAAATACATCAGCGGAGAAATCCAGCGACTTTCTACTGAATCTATATATAAAATACATCAGCGGTGAAATCCAGGCGACTTTCTACTGAATCTATATATAAAATACATCAGCGGAGCAATCCAGCCACTTTCTACTGAATCTATATATAAAATACATCAGCGGAGCAATCCAGGTGACTTTTTACTGAATCTATATATAAAATACATCAGCGGAGCAATCCTGGCGACTTTCTACTGAATCTATATATAAAATACGTCAGCGGAGCAATTCAGCGACTTTCTACTGAATCTATATATAAAATACGTCAGCGGAGCAATCCAGGTGACTTTCTACTGAATCTATATATAAAATACATCAGCAGAGCAATCCAGGTGACTTTCTACTGAATCTATATATAAAATACATCAGCAGAGCAATCCAGCCACTTTATACTGAATCTATACATAAAATACGTCAGCGGAGCAATGCAGCCACTTTATACTGAATCTATACATAAAATACGTCAGCGGAGCAATGCAGCCACTTTATACTGAATCTATACATAAAATACGTCAGCGGAGCAATGCAGCCACTTTATACTGAATCTATATATAAAATACATCAGCGGAGCAATCCAGCGACTTTCAACTGAATCTATACATAAAATACATCAGCAGAGCAATCCAGCGACTTTCTAAAGAATCTATATATAAAATACATCAGCGGAGCAATCCAGCGACTTTCTACTGAATCTATATATAAAATACATCAGCGGAGCAATCCAGCGACTTTCAACTGAATCTATACATAAAATACGTCAGCGGAGCAATGCAGCCACTTTATACTGAATCTATATATAAAATACATCAGCAGAGCAATCCAGCGACTTTATACTGAATCTATATATAAAATAAGTCATCGGAGCAATCCAGCGACTTTTGACTGAATCTTTATATAAAATCCGTCAGCGGAGCAATCCAGCGACTTTCTACTGAATCTATATATAAAATACGTCAGCGGAGCAATCCAGCGACTTTCTACAGAATCTATATATAAAATACATCAGCGGAGAAATCCAGCGACTTTCTACTGAATCTATATATAAAATTCATCAGCGGAGCAATCTAGCGACTTTCTACTGAATCTATATATAAAATACATCAGCGGAGCAATCCAGGTGACTTTCTACTGAATCTATATATAAAATACGTCAGCGGAGCAATCCAGCCACTTTCTACTGAATCTATATATAAAATACATCAGCGGAGCAATCCAGGTGACTTTCTACTGAATCTATATATAAAATACATCAGCGGAGCTATCCAGCGACTTTCATCTGAATCTATATATAAAATACATCAGCGGAGCAATCCAGCGACTTTCAACTGAATCTATACATAAAATACATCAGCGGAGCAATCCAGCGACTTTCTACTGAATCTATACATAAAATACGTAAGCGGAGCAATCCAGCGACTTTCTACAGAATCTATATATAAAATACATCAGCGGAGCAATCCAGCGACTTTCTACTGAATCTATATATAAAATACATCAGCGGAGCAATCCAGCGACTTTCAACTGAATCTATACATAAAATACGTCCGCGGAGCAATCCAGCGACTTTCTACTGAATCTATATATAAAATACGTCAGCGGAGCAATGCAGCCACTTTATACTGAATCTATACATAAAATACGTCAGCGGAGCAATGCAGCCACTTTATACAGAATCTATATATAAAATACATCAGCGGAGCAATCCAGCAACTTTCTACTGAATCTATATATAAAATACATCAGCGGAGCAATCCAGCAACTTTCTACTGAATCTATACATAAAATACGTCAGCGGAGCAATGCAGCCACTTTATACTGAATCTATATATAAAATACGTCAGCGGAGCAATCCAGGTGACTTTCTACTGAATCTATATATAAAATACATCAGCAGAGCAATCCAGGTGACTTTCTACTGAATCTATATATAAAATACATCAGCAGAGCAATCCAGGTGACTTTCTACTGAATCTATATATAAAATACATCAGCAGAGCAATCCAGGTGACTTTCTACTGAATCTATATATAAAATACATCAGCGGAGCAATCCAGCGACTTTATACTGAATCAATATATAAAATACGTCAGCGGAGCAATACAGGTGACTTTCTTCTAAATCTATGAATAAAATACGTCAGCGGAGCAATCCAGGTGACTTTCTACTGAATCTATATATAAAATACATCAGCGGAGCAATCCAGGTGACTTTCTACTGAATCTATATATAAAATACGTCAGCGGAGCAATCCAGCGACTTTCTACTGAATATATATATAAAATACATCAGCGGAGCAATCCAGCGACTTTCTACTGAATCTATATATAAAATACATCAGCGGAGCAATCCAGCGACTTTCTACTAAATCTATGCATAAAATACGTCAGCGGAGCAATCCAGCGACTTTCTACTGAATCTATATATAAAATACATCAGCGGAGCAATCCAGGTGACTTTCTACTGAATCTATATATAAAATACATCAGTGGAGCAATCCAGCGACTTTTGACTGAATCTTTATATAAAATACATCAGCGGAGCAATCCAGCGACTTTCTACTGAATATATATATAAAATACGTCAGCGGAGCAATCCAGCGACTTTCTACTGAATATATATATAAAATACGTCAGCGGAGCAATCCAGCGACTTTCTACTAAATCTATGCATAAAATACATCAGCGGAGCAATCCAGCGACTTTCTACTGAATCTATATATAAAATACATCAGCGGAGCAATCCAGCGACTTTCTACTAAATCTATGCATAAAATACATCAGTGGAGCAATCCAGCGACTTTTGACTGAATCTTTATATAAAATACTTCGGCAGAGCAATCCAGCGACTTTCTACTGAATATATATATAAAATACGTCAGCGGAGCAATCCAGCGACTTTCTACTAAATCTATATATAAAATACGTCAGCGGAGCAATCCAGGTGACTTTCTACTGAATCTACAGTATATATAAAATACGTCAGCGGAGCAATCCAGCCACTTTCTACTGAATCTATATATAAAATACATCAGCGGAGCAATCGAGCGACTTTCTACTGAATCTATATATAAAATACGTCAGCGGAGCAATCCATCGACTTTCTACTAAATCTATATATAAAATACATCAGCAGAGCAATCCATCGACTTTCTAATGAATTTATATATAAAATACGTGAGCGGAGCAATCCAAGTGACTTTCTACTGAATCTATATATAAAATACATCAGCGGAGCAATCCAGCGACTTTCTACAGAATCTATATATAAAATACGTCAGCGGAGCAATCCAGGTGACTTTCTACTGAATCTATATATAAAATACATCAGCGGAGCAATCCAGGTGACTTTCTACTGAATCTATATATAAAATACATCAGTGGAGCTATCCATCGACTTTCTACTGAATCTATATATAAAACACGTCAGCGGAGCAATCCAGCGACTTTCTACTGAATCTATATATAAAATACGTCAGCGGAGCAATCCAGCGACTTTCTACTAAATCTATATATAAAATACATCAGCGGAGCAATCCATCGACTTTCTAATGAATTTATATATAAAATACGTCAGCGGAGCAATCCAGGCGACTTTCTACTGAATCTATATATAAAATACATCAGCGGAGCAATCCAGCGATTTTCTACTGAATCTATATATAAAATACATCAGCGAAGCAATCCAGGTGACTTTCTACTGAATCTATATCTAAAATACATCAGCGGAGCAATCCAGGTGACTTTCTACTCAATCTATATATAAAATACGTCAGCGGAGCAATCCAGCGACTTTCTACTAAATCTATATATAAAATACATCATCGGAGCAATCCAGCGACTTTCTACTGAATCTATATATAAAATACATCAGCGGAGCAATCCAGGTGACTTTCTACTAAATCTATATATAAAATACGTCAGCGGAGCAATCCAGGCGACTTTCTACTGAATCTATATATAAAATACATCAGCGGAGCAATCCAGGTGACTTTCTACTAAATCTATATATAAAATACGTCACCGGAGCAATCCAGCGACTTTCTACTAAATCTATATATAAAATACATCAGCGGAGCAATCCAGGTGACTTTCTACTGAATCTATATATAAAATACATCAGCGGAGCAATCCAGGTGACTTTCTACTGAATCTATATATAAAATACATCAGCGGAGCAATCCAGCGACTTTCTACAGAATCTATATATAAAATACGTCAGCGGAGCAATCCAGCGACTTTCTACTGAATCTATTTATAAAATACATCAGCGGAGCAATCCAGCGACTTTCTAATGAATTTATATATAAAATACGTCAGCGGAGCAATCCAGCGACTTTCTAATGAATTTATATATAAAATACATCAGCGGAGCAATCCAGCCACTTTCTACTGAATCTATATATAAAATACGTCAGCGGAGCAATCCATCGACTTTCTACTGAATCTATATATAAAATACATCAGCGGAGCAATCCAGCGACTTTCTAATGAATCTATATATAAAATACATCAGCGGAGCAATCCAGCCACTTTCTACTGAATCTATATATAAAATACGTCAGCGGAGCAATCCAGCGACTTTCTACTGAATCTATATATAAAATACATCAGCGGAGCAATCCAGCCACTTTCTACTGAATCTATATATAAAATACGTCAGCGGAGCAATCCTGGCGACTTTCTACTGAATCTATATATAAAATACATCAGCGGAGCAATCCAGCGACTTTCTACTGAATCTATATATAAAAGACATCAGCGGAGCAATCCAGCGACTTTCTACTGAATCTATATATAAAATACATCAGCGGAGCAATCCAGCGACTTTCTACTGAATCTATATATAAAATACATCAGCGGAGCAATCCAGGCGACTTTCTGCTGAATCTATATATAAAATACATCAGCGGAGCAATCCAGCGACTTTCTACTGAATCTATATATAAAATACATCAACGGAGCAATCCAGCGACTTTCTAATGAATCTATATATAAAATACATCAGCGGAGCAATCCAGCGACTTTCTACTGAATCTATATATAAAATACATCAGCGGAGCAATCCAGCGACTTTCTCCTGAATCTATATATAAAATACATCAACGGAGCAATCCTGGCGACTTTCTACTGAATCTATATATAAAATACATCAGCGGAGCAATCCAGGCGACTTTCTACTGAATCTATATATAAAATACAGCAGCGGAGCAATCCAGGCGACTTTCTACTGAATCTATATATAAAATACGTCAGCGGAGCAACCCAGCGACTTTCTACTGAATCTATATATAAAATACATCAGCGGAGCAATCCAGCGACTTTTTACTGAATCTCTATATAAAATACATCAGTGGAGCAATCCAGCGACTTTCTACTGAATCTATATATAAAATACATCAGTGGAGCAATCCAGCGACTTTCTACTAAATCTATATATAAAATACATCAGCGGAGCAATCCATCGACATTCTAATGAATTTATATATAAAATACGTCAGCGGAGCAATCCAGGTGACTTTCTACTGAATCTATATATAAAATACATCAGCGGAGCAATCCAGCGACTTTTTACTGAATCTATATATAAAATACGTCAGCGGAGCAATCCAGCGACTTTCTACTAAATCTATATATAAAATACATCAGCGGAGCAATCCATCGACTTTCTAATGAATTTATATATAAAATACGTCAGCGGAGCAACCCAGCGACTTTCTACTGAATCTTTATATAAAATACGTCAGCGGAGCAATCCAGCGACTTTCTACTAAATCTATATATAAAATACATCAGCGCAGCAATCCAGCGACTTTCTACTAAATCTATATATAAAATACGTCAGCGGAGCAATCCAGCGACTTTCTACTAAATCTATATATAAAATACATCAGCGGAGCAATCCAGCGACTTTCTACTAAATCTATATATAAAATAAGTCAGCGGAGCAATCCAGCGACTTTCTACTGAATCTATATATAAAATACGTCAGCGGAGCAATCCAGCGACTTTCTACTAAATCTATATATAAAATACATCAGCGGAGCAATCCAGCGACTTTCTACTGAATCTATATATAAAATACGTCAGCGGAGCAATCCAGCGACTTTCTACTAAATCTATATATAAAATACGTCAGCGGAGCAATCCAGCGACTTTCTACTAAATCTATATATAAAATACGTCAGCGGAGCAATCCAGCGACTTTCTACTGAATCTATATATAAAATACATCAGCGGAGCAATCCAGCGACTTTCTACTAAATCTATATATAAAATACGTCAGCGGAGCAATCCAGCGACTTTCTACTAAATCTATATATAAAATACATCAGCGGAGCAATCCAGCGACTTTCTACTGAATCTATATATAAAATACGTCAGCGGAGCAATCCAGCGACTTTCTAATGAATTTATATATAAAATACGTCAGCGGAGCAACCCAGCGACTTTCTACTGAATCTATATATAAAATTCGTCAGCGGAGCAATCCAGCGACTTTCTACTAAATCTATATATAAAATTCGTCAGCGGAGCAGTCCAGCGACTTTCTACTAAATCTATATATAAAATACATCAGCGGAGCAATCCAGCGACTTTCTACTGAATCTATATATAAAATACGTCAGCGGAGCAATCCAGCGACTTTCTACTAAATCTATATATAAAATACATCAGCGGAGCAATCCATCGACTTTCTAATGAATTTATATATAAAATACGTCAGCGGAGCAATCCAGCGACTTTCTACTAAATCTATATATAAAATACATCAGCGGAGCAATCCAGCGACTTTCTACTGAATCTATATATAAAATACGTCAGCGGAGCAATCCAGCGACTTTCTACTGAATCTATATATAAAAGACATCAGCGGAGCAATCCAGCGACTTTTGACTGAATCTATATATAAAATACGTCAGCGGAGCAAACCAGGTGACTTTTTACTGAATCTACATATAAAATACATCAGCGGAGCAATCCTGCGACTTTCTACTGAATCTATATATAAAATACATCAGCGGAGCAATCCAGCGACTTTCTACTGAATCTATATATAAAATACATCAGCGGAGCAATCCAGCGACTTTCTACTGAATCTATATATAAAATACGTCAGCGGAGCAATCCAGCGACTTTCTACTGAATCTATATATAAAATGCATCAGCGGAGCAATCCAGCGACTTTCTACTGAATCTATACATAAAATACGTCAGCGGAGCAATCCAGGCGACTTTCTACTGAATCTATATATAAAATACATCAGCGGAGCAATCCAGCGACTTTCTACTGAATCTATATATAAAATACATCAGCGGAGCAATCCAGCGACTTTCTACTGAATCTATATATAAAATACGTCAGCGGAGCAATCCAGCGACTTTCTACTGAATCTATATATAAAATACATCAGCGGAGCAATCCAGCGACTTTCTACTGAATCTATATATAAAATACGTCAGCGGAGCAATCCAGGCGACTTTCTACTGAATCTATATATAAAATACATCAACGGAGCAATCCTGGCGACTTTCTACTGAATCTATATATAAAATACGTCAGCGGAGCAATCCAGCGACTTTCTACTAAATCTATATATAAAATACATCAGCGGAGCAATTCAGGCGACTTTCTACTGAATCTATATATAAAATACGTCAGCGGAGCAACCCAGCGACTTTCTACTGAATCTATATATAAAATACATCAGCGGAGCAATCCAGCGACTTTTTACTGAATCTCTATATAAAATACATCAGTGGAGCAATCCAGCAACTTTCTACTGAATCTATATATAAAATACATCAGCGGAGCAATCCAGCGACTTTCTACTGAATCTGCATATAAAATACATCAGTGGAGCAATCCAGCAACTTTCTACTGAATCTATATATAAAATACATCAGCGGAGCAATCCAGCGACTTTCTACTGAATCTGCATATAAAATACATCAGTGGAGCAATCCAGCGACTTTTTACTTAATCTATATATAAAATACATCAGCGGAGCAATCCAGCGACTTTCTACTGAATCTGCATATAAAATACATCAGTGGAGCAATCCAGCAACTTTCTACTGAATCTATATATAAAATACGTCAGCGGAGCAATCCAGCGACTTTCTACTAAATCTATATATAAAATACATCAGCGGAGCAATCCATCGACTTTCTAATGAATTTATATATAAAATACGTCAGCGGAGCAATCCAGGTGACTTTCTACTGAATCTATATATAAAATACATCAGCGGAGCAATCCAGCGACTTTTTACTGAATCTATATATAAAATACGTCAGCGGAGCAATCCAGCAACTTTCTACTAAATCTATATATAAAATACATCAGCGGAGCAATCCATCGACTTTCTAATGAATTTATATATAAAATACGTCAGCGGAGCAACCCAGCGACTTTCTACTGAATCTATATATAAAATACGTCAGCGGAGCAATCCAGCCACTTTCTACTAAATCTATATATAAAATGCATCAGCGGAGCAATCCAGCGACTTTCTACTGAATCTATATATAAAATACGTCAGCGGAGCAATCCAGCGACTTTCTAATGAATTTATATATAAAATAAGTCAGCGGACCAACCCAGCGACTTTCTACTGAATCTATATATAAAATACGTCAGCGGAGCAATCCAGCGACTTTCTAATGAATTTATATATAAAATAAGTCAGCGGAGCAACCCAGCGACTTTCTACTAAATCTATATATAAAATTCGTCAGCGGAGCAATCCAGCGACTTTCTACTAAATCTATATATAAAATACATCAGCGGAGCAATCCAGCGACTTTCTACTGAATCTATATATAAAATACGTCAGCGGAGCAATCCAGCGACTTTCTACTAAATCTATATATAAAATACATCAGCGGAGCAATCCATCGACTTTCTAATGAATTTATATATAAAATACGTCAGCGGAGCAATCCAGGTGACTTTCTACTGAATCTATATATAAAATACGTCAGCGGAGCAATCCAGTGACTTTCTACTAAATCTATATATAAAATACATCAGCAGAGCAATCCATCTCCTTTCTACTAAATCTATATATAAAATACGTCAGCGGAGCAATCCAGCGACTTTCTACTAAATCTATATATAAAATACATCAGCAGAGCAATCCATCTCCTTTCTACTAAATCTATATATAAAATACGTCAGCGGAGCAATCCAGCGACTTTCTACTAAATCTATATATAAAATACATCAGCGGAGCAATCCATCGACTTTCTAATGAATTTAAATATAAAATACGTCAGCGGAGCAATCCAGCGACTTTCTACTAAATCTATATATAAAATACATCAGCGGAGCAATCCAGGTGACTTTCTACTGAATCTATATATAAAATACATCAGCGGAGCAATCCAGCGACTTTTTACTGAATCTCTATATAAAATACATCAGCGGAGCAATCCAGCGACTTTCTACTGAATCTATATATAAAATACGTCAGAGGAGCAATCCAGCGACTTTCTACTAAATCTATATATAAAATACATCAGCGGAGCAATCCAGCCACTTTCTAACGAATTTATATATAAAATACATCAGCGGAGCAATCCAGCGACTTTCTACTGAATCTATATATAAAATACATCAGCGGAGCAATCCAGGTGACTTTCTACTGAATCTATATATAAAATACGTCAGCGGAGCAATCCAGCGACTTTCTACTAAATCTATATATAAAATACATCAGCGGAGCAATCCAGCGACTTTTTACTGAATCTATATATAAAATACATCAGCGGAGCAATCCAGCGACTTTTTACTGAATCTCTATATAAAATACATCAGCGGAGCAATCCATCGACTTTCTAATGAATTTATATATAAAATACGTCAGCGGAGCAACCCAGCGACTTTCTACTGAATCTATATATAAAATACATCAGCGGAGCAATCCAGCGACTTTTTACTGAATCTCTATATAAAATACATCAGCGGAGCAATCCAGCGACTTTCTACTGAATCTATATATAAAATACGTCAGCGGAGCAATCCAGGTGACTTTCTACTGAATCTATATATAAAATACATCAGCGGAGCAATCCAGGTGACTTTCTACTGAATCTATATATAAAATACATCAGCGGAGCAATCCAGCGACTTTCTACTAAATCTATATATAAAATACGTCAGCGGAGCAATCCAGGTGACTTTCTACTGAATCTATATATAAAATACGTCAGCGGAGCAATCCATCGACTTTCTAATGAATCTATATATAAAATACGTCAGCGGAGCAATCCAGCGACTTTCTACTGAATCTATATATAAAATACATCAGCGGAGCAATCCAGCGACTTTCTACTAAATCTCTATATAAAATACGTCAGTGGAGCAATCCAGGTGACTTTCTACTGAATCTATATATAAAATACATCAGCGGAGCAATCCAGCGACTTTCAACTGAATCTATACATAAAATACGTCAGCGGAGCAATCCAGCGACTTTCTACTGAATCTATATATAAAATACGTCAGCGGAGCAATGCAGCCACTTTATACTGAATCTATACATAAAATACGTCAGCGGAGCAATCCAGCGACTTTCTACTGAATCTATATATAAAATACGTCAGCGGAGCAATGCAGCCACTTTATACTGAATCTATATATAAAATACGTCAGCGGAGCAATCCAGCCACTTTATACAGAATCTATATATAAAATACATCAGCGGAGCAATCCAGCGACTTTCAACTGAATCTATATATAAAATACGTCAGCGGAGCAATGCAGCCACTTTATACTGAATCTATATATAAAATACATCAGCGGATCAATCCAGCCACTTTCAACTGAATCTATACATAAAATACGTCAGCGGAGCAATGCAGCCACTTTATACTGAATCTATATATAAAATACGTCAGCGGAGCAATCGAGCAACTTTCAACTGAATCTATACATAAAATACGTCAGCGGAGCAATGCAGCGACTTTCTCCTGAATCTTTATATAAAATACATCAGCAGAGCAATCCAGCGACTTTCTACAGAATCTATATATAAAATACATCAGCGGAGAAATCCAGCGACTTTCTACTGAATCTATATATAAAATACATCAGCGGAGCAATCCAGCGACTTTCTACTGAATTTATATATAAAATACATCAGCGGAACAATCCAGGTGACTTTCTACTGAATCTATATATAAAATACTTCAGCGGAGCAATCCAGCGACTTTCTACTGAATCTATATATAAAATACGTCAGCAGAGCAATCCAGCGACTTTCTACTGAATCTATATATAAAATACATCAGCGGAGCAATCCAGCGACTTTCTACTGAATTTATATATAAAATACATCAGCGGAACAATCCAGGTGACTTTCTACTGAATCTATATATAAAATACATCAGCGGAGCAATCCTGGCGACTTTCAACTGAATCTATACATAAAATACGTCAGCGGAGCAATGCAGCGACTTTCAACTGAATCTATACATAAAATACGTCAGCGGAGCAATCCAGCGACTTTCTACTGAATCTATATATAAAATACGTCAGCGGAGCAATCCAGGTGACTTTCTACTGAATCTATATATAAAATACATCAGCGGAGAAATCCAGCGACTTTCTACTGAATCTATATATAAAATACATCAGCGGAGCAATCCAGGCGACTTTCTACTGAATCTATATATAAAATACATCAGCGGAGCAATCCAGCCACTTTCTACTGAATCTATATATAAAATACATCAGCGGAGCAATCCAGCGACTTTCTACTGAATCTATATATAAAATACATCAGCGGAGCAATCCAGCGACTTTCTACTGAATCTATATATAAAATACATCAGCGGAGAAATCCAGCGACTTTCTACTGAATCTATATATAAAATACATCAGCGGAGAAATCCAGCGAATTTCTACTGAATCTATATATAAAATACATCAGCGGTGAAATCCAGGCGACTTTCTACTGAATCTATATATAAAATACATCAGCGGAGCAATCCAGCCACTTTCTACTGAATCTATATATAAAATACATCAGCGGAGCAATCCAGCGACTTTCTACTGAATTTATATATAAAATACATCAGCGGAGCAATCCAGGTGACTTTTTACTGAATCTATATATAAAATACATCAGCAGAGCAATCCAGGTGACTTTTTACTGAATCTATATATAAAATACATCAGCGGAGCAATCCTGGCGACTTTCTACTGAATCTATATATAAAATACATCAGCAGAGCAATCCAGGTGACTTTTTACTGAATCTATATATAAAATACATCAGCGGAGCAATCCAGGTGACTTTCTACTGAATCTATATATAAAATACGTCAGCGGTGCAATTCAGCGACTTTCTACTGAATCTATATATAAAATACGTCAGCGGAGCAATCCAGGTGACTTTCTACTGAATCTATATATAAAATACATCAGCAGAGCAATCCAGGTGACTTTCTACTGAATCTATATATAAAATACATCAGCAGAGCAATCCAGGTGACTTTCTACTGAATCTATATATAAAATACATCAGCGGAGCAATCCAGCGACTTTATACTGAATCTATATATAAAATACATCAGCGGAGAAATCCAGCGACTTTCTACTGAATATATATATAAAATACATCAGCGGAGCAATCCAGCGACTTTCTACTGAATCTATATATAAAATACATCAGCGGAGCAATCCAGCGACTTTCTACTGAATCTATATATAAAATACGTCAGCGGAGCAATCCAGCGACTTTCTACTGAATCTATATATAAAATACATCAGCGGAGAAATCCAGCGACTTTCTACTGAATCTATATATAAAATACATCAGCGGAGAAATCCAGCGACTTTCTACTGAATCTATATATAAAATACATCAGCGGTGAAATCCAGGCGACTTTCTACTGAATCTATATATAAAATACATCAGCGGAGCAATCCAGCGACTTTCTACTGAATCTATATATAAAATACATCAGCGGAGAAAACCAGCGACTTTCTACTGAATCTATATATAAAATACATCAGCGGAGAAATCCAGCGACTTTCTACTGAATCTATATATAAAATACATCAGCGGTGAAATCCAGGCGACTTTCTACTGAATCTATATATAAAATACATCAACGGAGCAATCCAGCCACTTTCTACTGAATCTATATATAAAATACATCAGCGGAGCAATCCAGCGACTTTCTACTGAATCTATATATAAAATACATCAGCGGAGCAATCCAGGCGACTTTCTACTGAATCTATATATAAAATACGTCAGCGGAGCAATCCAGGTGACTTTCTACTGAATCTATATATAAAATACATCAGCAGAGCAATCCAGGTGACTTTCTACTGAATCTATATATAAAATACATCAGCGGAGCAATCCAGCGACTTTATACTGAATCAATATATAAAATACGTCAGCGGTGCAATCCAGCGACTTTCTACTAAATCTATGAATAAAATACGTCAGCGGAGCAACCCAGCGACTTTCTACTGAATCTATATATAAAATACATCAGCGGAGCAATCCAGCGACTTTCTACTGAATCTATATATAAAATACATCAGCGGAGCAATCCAGCGACTTTCTACTGAATCTATATATAAAATACATCAGCGGAGCAATCCAGGCGACTTTCTACTGAATCTATATATAAAATACATCAGCGAAGCAATCCAGGTGACTTTCTACTGAATCTATATATAAAATACATCAGCAGAGCAATCCAGGTGACTTTCTACTGAATCTATATATAAAATACATCAGCGGAGCAATCCAGCGACTTTATACTGAATCAATATATAAAATACGTCAGCGGTGCAATCCAGCGACTTTCTACTAAATCTATGAATAAAATACGTCAGCGGAGCAATCCAGCGACTTTCTACTGAATATATATATAAACTACATCAGCGGAGCAATCCAGGTGACTTTCTACTGAATCTATATATAAAATACATCAGCGGAACAATCCAGGTGACTTTTGACTGAATCTATATATAAAATACATCAGCGGAGCAATCCAGGTGACTTTCTACTGAATCTATATATAAAATACGTCAGCGGAGCAATCCAGCGACTTTCTACTGAATATATATATAAAATACGTCAGCGGAGCAATCCAGCGACTTTCTACTAAATCTATGCATAAAATACGTCAGCGGAGCAATCCAGCGACTTTCTACTGAATCTATATATAAAATACATCAGCGGAGCAATCCAGCGACTTTTGACTGAATCTTTATATAAAATACATCAGTGGAGCAATCCAGCGACTTTTGACTGAATCTTTATATAAAATACATCAGTGGAGCAATCCAGCCACTTTCTACTGAATATATATATAAAATACGTCAGCGGAGCAATCCAGCGACTTTCTACTGAATATATATATAAAATACGTCAGCGGAGCAATCCAGCGACTTTCTACTAAATCTATGCATAAAATACGTCAGCGGAGCAATCCAGCCACTTTCTACTGAATCTATATATAAAATACATCAGCGGAGCAATCCAGCGACTTTCTACTGAATCTATATATAAAATACATCAGCGGAGCAATCCAGGTGACTTTCTACTGAATCTATATATAAAATACATCAGCGGAGCAATCCAGCGACTTTTGACTGAATCTTTATATAAAATACTTCGGCAGAGCAATCCAGCGACTTTCTACTGAATATATATATAAAATACGTCAGCGGAGCAATCCAGCGACTTTCTACTAAATCTATATATAAAATACGTCAGCGGAGCAATCCAGGTGACTTTCTACTGAATCTACAGTATATATAAAATACGTCAGCGGAGCAATCGAGCGATTTTCTACTGAATCTATATATAAAATACATCAGCGGAGCAATCGAGCGACTTTCTACTGAATCTATATATAAAATACGTCAGCGGAGCAATCCATCGACTTTCTAATGAATTTATATATAAAATACGTCAGCGGAGCAATCCAGGTGACTTTCTACTGAATCTATATATAAAATACATCAGCGGAGCAATCCAGGTGACTTTCTACTGAATCTATATATAAAATACATCAGCGGAGCTATCCAGCGACTTTCTACTGAATCTATATATAAAATACGTCAGCGGAGCAATCCAGCGACTTTCTACTGAATCTATATATAAAATACGTCAGCGGAGCAATCCATCGACTTTCTAATGAATTTATATATAAAATACGTCAGCGGAGCAACCCAGCGACTTTCTACTGAATCTATATATAAAATACATCAGCGGAGCAATCCATCGACTTTCTAATGAATTTATATATAAAATACGTCAGCGGAGCAATCCAGCGACTTTCTACTGAATCTATATATAAAATACATCAGCGGAGCAATCCAGCGACTTTCTACTGAATCTATATATAAAATACATCAGCGGAGCAATCCAGGTGACTTTCTACTGAATCTATATATAAAATACATCAGCGGAGCAATCCAGGTGACTTTCTACTGAATCTATATATAAAATACATCAGCGGAGCAATCCAGGTGACTTTCTACTCAATCTATATATAAAATACGTCAGCGGAGCAATCCAGCGACTTTCTACTAAATCTATATATAAAATACATCATCGGAGCAATCCAGCGACTTTCTACTGAATCTATATATAAAATACATCAGCGGAGCAATCCAGCGACTTTCTACAGAATCTATATATAAAATACGTCAGCGGATCAATCCAGCGACTTTCTACTGAATCTATATATAAAATACATCAGCGGAGCAATCCAGCGACTTTCTAATGAATTTATATATAAAATACGTCAGCGGAGCAATCCAGCGACTTTCTAATGAATTTATATATAAAATACATCAGCGGAGCAATCCAGCGACTTTCTACTGAATCTATATATAAAATACATCAGCGGAGCAATCCAGCGACTTTCTAATGAATTTATATATAAAATACATCAGCGGAGCAATCCAGCGACTTTCTACTGAATCTATATATAAAATACGTCAGCGGAGCAATCCATCGACTTTCTACTGAATCTATATATAAAATACATCAGCGGAGCAATCCAGCGACTTTCTAATGAATTTATATATAAAATACATCAGCGGAGCAATCCAGCCACTTTCTACTGAATCTATATATAAAATACGTCAGCGGAGCAATCCATCGACTTTCTACTGAATCTATATATAAAATACATCAGCGGAGCAATCCAGCGACTTTCTAATGAATCTATATATAAAATACATCAGCGGAGCAATCCAGCGACTTTTGACTGAATCTATATATAAAATACGTCAGCGGAGCAATCCAGCGACTTTCTACTGAATCTATATATAAAAGACATCAGCGGAGCAATCCAGCGACTTTCTACTGAATCTATATATAAAAGACATCAGCGGAGCAATCCAGCGACTTTTGACTGAATCTATATATAAAATACGTCAGCGGAGCAATCCAGCGACTTTCTACTGAATCTATATATAAAATACATCAGCGGAGCAATCCAGCGACTTTCTACTGAATCTATATATAAAATGCATCAGCGGAGCAATCCAGCGACTTTCTCCTGAATCTATATATAAAATACATCAACGGAGCAATCCTGGCGACTTTCTACTGAATCTATATATAAAATACATCAGCGGAGCAATCCAGGCGACTTTCTACTGAATCTATATATAAAATACATCAGCGGAGCAATCCAGGCGACTTTCTACTGAATCTATATATAAAATACGTCAGCGGAGCAACCCAGCGACTTTCTACTGAATCTATATATAAAATACATCAGCGGAGCAATCCAGCGACTTTTTACTGAATCTCTATATAAAATACATCAGTGGAGCAATCCAGCGACTTTCTACTGAATCTGCATATAAAATACGTCAGCGGAGCAATCCAGCGACTTTCTACTGAATATATATAAAATACATCAGTGGAGCAATCCAGCGACTTTCTACTAAATCTATATATAAAATACATCAGCGGAGCAATCCATCGACTTTCTAATGAATTTATATATAAAATACGTCAGCGGAGCAATCCAGGTGACTTTCTACTGAATCTATATATAAAATACATCAGCGGAGCAATCCATCGACTTTCTAATGAATTTATATATAAAATACGTCAGCGGAGCAACCCAGCGACTTTCTACTGAATCTATATATAAAATACGTCAGCGGAGCAATCCAGCGACTTTCTACTAAATCTATATATAAAATACATCAGCGGAGCAATCCAGCGACTTTCTACTGAATCTATATATAAAATACGTCAGCGGAGCAATCCAGCGATTTTCTACTGAATCTATATATAAAATACGTCAGCGGAGCAATCCAGCGACTTTCTACTGAATCTATATATAAAATACGTCAGCGGAGCAATCCAGCGACTTTCTACTAAATCTATATATAAAATTCGTCAGCGGAGCAATCCAGCGACTTTCTACTAAATCTATATATAAAATACATCAGCGGAGCAATCCAGCGACTTTCTACTGAATCTATATATAAAATACGTCAGCGGAGCAATCCAGCGACTTTCTACTAAATCTATATATAAAATACATCAGCGGAGCAATCCATCGACTTTCTAATGAATTTATATATAAAATACGTCAGCGGAGCAATCCAGCGACTTTCTACTAAATCTATATATAAAATACATCAGCGGAGCAATCCAGCGACTTTCTAATGAATCTATATATAAAATACGTCAGCGGAGCAATCCAGCGACTTTCTACTGAATCTATATATAAAATACGTCAGCGGAGCAAACCAGGTGACTTTTTACTGAATCTACATATAAAATACATCAGCGGAGCAATCCAGCGACTTTCTACTGAATCTATATATAAAATACATCAGCGGAGCAATCCATCGACTTTCTAATGAATTTATATATAAAATACGTCAGCGGAGCAATCCAGGCGACTTTCTACTGAATCTATATATAAAATACATCAGCGGAGCAATCCAGCGACTTTCTACTGAATCTATATATAAAAGACATCAGCGGAGCAATCCAGCGACTTTCTACTGAATCTATATATAAAATACGTCAGCGGAGCAATCCAGCGACTTTCTACTGAATCTATATATAAAATACGTCAGCGGAGCAAACCAGGTGACTTTTTACTGAATCTACATATAAAATACATCAGCGGAGCAATCCAGCGACTTTCTACTGAATCTATATATAAAATACGTCAGCGGAGCAATCCAGCGACTTTCTACTGAATCTATATATAAAATACATCAGCGGAGCAATCCAGCGACTTTCTACTGAATCTATATATAAAAGACATCAGCGGAGCAATCCAGCGACTTTTGACTGAATCTATATATAAAATACGTCAGCGGAGCAAACCAGGTGACTTTTTACTGAATCTACATATAAAATACATCAGCGGAGCAATCCAGCGACTTTCTACTGAATCTACATATAAAATACATCAGCGGAGCAATCCAGGCGACTTTCTACTGAATCTATATATAAAATACATCAGCGGAGCAATCCAGCGACTTTCTACTGAATCTATATATAAAATACATCAGCGGAGCAATCCAGGCGACTTTCTACTGAATCTATATATAAAATACATCAGCGGAGCAATCCAGCGACTTTCTACTGAATCTATATATAAAATACATCAGCGGAGCAATCCAGCGACTTTCAACTGAATCTATATATAAAATACATCAGCGGAGCAATCCAGGCGACTTTCTACTGAATCTATATATAAAATACATCAGCGGAGCAATCCAGGCGACTTTCTACTGAGTCTATATATAAAATACGTCAGCGGAGCAATCCAGGTGACTTTTTACTGAATCTACATATAAAATACGTCAGCGGAGCAATCCAGCGACTTTCTACTGAATCTATATATAAAATACATCAGCGGAGCAATCCAGCGACTTTCTACTGAATCTATATATAAAATGCATCAGCGGAGCAATCCAGCGACTTTCTCCTGAATCTATATATAAAATACATCAACGGAGCAATCCTGGCGACTTTCTACTGAATCTATATATAAAATACATCAGCGGAGCAATCCAGGCGACTTTCTACTGAATCTATATATAAAATACATCAGCGGAGCAATCCAGGCGACTTTCTACTGAATCTATATATAAAATACGTCAGCGGAGCAACCCAGCGACTTTCTACTGAATCTATATATAAAATACATCAGCGGAGCAATCCAGCGACTTTCTACTGAATCTGCATATAAAATACGTCAGCGGAGCAATCCAGCGACTTTCTACTGAATATATATAAAATACATCAGTGGAGCAATCCAGCGACTTTCTACTAAATCTATATATAAAATACATCAGCGGAGCAATCCATCGACTTTCTAATGAATTTATATATAAAATACGTCAGCGGAGCAATCCAGGTGACTTTCTACTGAATCTATATATAAAATACATCAGCGGAGCAATCCATCGACTTTCTAATGAATTTATATATAAAATACGTCAGCGGAGCAACCCAGCGACTTTCTACTGAATCTATATATAAAATACGTCAGCGGAGCAATCCAGCGACTTTCTACTAAATCTATATATAAAATACATCAGCGGAGCAATCCAGCGACTTTCTACTGAATCTATATATAAAATACGTCAGCGGAGCAATCCAGCGATTTTCTACTGAATCTATATATAAAATACGTCAGCGGAGCAATCCAGCGACTTTCTACTGAATCTATATATAAAATACGTCAGCGGAGCAATCCAGCGACTTTCTACTAAATCTATATATAAAATTCGTCAGCGGAGCAATCCAGCGACTTTCTACTAAATCTATATATAAAATACATCAGCGGAGCAATCCAGCGACTTTCTACTGAATCTATATATAAAATACGTCAGCGGAGCAATCCAGCGACTTTCTACTAAATCTATATATAAAATACATCAGCGGAGCAATCCATCGACTTTCTAATGAATTTATATATAAAATACGTCAGCGGAGCAATCCAGCGACTTTCTACTAAATCTATATATAAAATACATCAGCGGAGCAATCCAGCGACTTTCTAATGAATCTATATATAAAATACGTCAGCGGAGCAATCCAGCGACTTTCTACTGAATCTATATATAAAATACGTCAGCGGAGCAAACCAGGTGACTTTTTACTGAATCTACATATAAAATACATCAGCGGAGCAATCCAGCGACTTTCTACTGAATCTATATATAAAATACATCAGCGGAGCAATCCATCGACTTTCTAATGAATTTATATATAAAATACGTCAGCGGAGCAATCCAGGCGACTTTCTACTGAATCTATATATAAAATACATCAGCGGAGCAATCCAGCGACTTTCTACTGAATCTATATATAAAATACGTCAGCGGAGCAATCCAGGCGACTTTCTACTGAATCTATATATAAAATACATCAGCGGAGCAATCCAGCGACTTTCTACTGAATCTATATATAAAATACATCAGCGGAGCAATCCAGCGACTTTCTACTGAATCTATATATAAAATACATCAGCGGAGCAATCCAGGTGACTTTCTACTGAATCTATATATAAAATACATCAGCGGAGCAATCCAGGTGACTTTCTACTGAATCTATATATAAAATACATCAGCGGAGCAATCCAGGTGACTTTCTACTCAATCTATATATAAAATACGTCAGCGGAGCAATCCAGCGACTTTCTACTAAATCTATATATAAAATACATCAGCGGAGCAATCCAGCGACTTTCTACTGAATCTATATATAAAATACGTCAGCGGAGCAATCCAGCGACTTTCTACTAAATCTATATATAAAATACATCATCGGAGCAATCCAGCGACTTTCTACTGAATCTATATATAAAATACATCAGCGGAGCAATCCAGGTGACTTTCTACTAAATCTATATATAAAATACATCAGCGGAGCAATCCATCGACTTTCTACTGAATCTATATATAAAATATATCAGCGGAGCAATCCAGGTGACTTTCTACTAAATCTATATATAAAATACGTCAGCGGAGCAATCCAGGCGACTTTCTACTGAATCTATATATAAAATACATCAGCGGAGCAATCCAGGTGACTTTCTACTAAATCTATATATAAAATACATCAGCGGAGCAATCCAGGTGACTTTCTACTGAATCTATATATAAAATACGTCAACGAAGCAATCCAGCGACTTTCTACTAAATCTATATATAAAATACGTCACCGGAGCAATCCAGCGACTTTCTACTAAATCTATATATAAAATACATCAGCAGAGCAATCCATCGACTTTCTAATGAATTTATATATAAAATACGTCAGCGGAGCAATCCAGGTGACTTTCTACTGAATCTATATATAAAATACATCAGCGGAGCAATCCAGGTGACTTTCTACTGAATCTATATATAAAATACATCAGCGGAGCAATCCAGCGACTTTCTACTGAATCTATATATAAAATACGTCAGCGGAGCAATCCAGCGACTTTCTACTGAATCTATATATAAAATACATCAGCGGAGCAATCCAGCGACTTTCTAATGAATTTATATATAAAATACGTCAGCGGAGCAATCCAGCGACTTTCTAATGAATTTATATATAAAATACATCAGCGGAGCAATCCAGCGACTTTCTACTGAATCTATATATAAAATACATCAGCGGAGCAATCCATCGACTTTCTAATGAATTTATATATAAAATACGTCAGCGGAGCAATCCAGCCACTTTCTACTGAATCTATATATAAAATACGTCAGCGGAGCAATCCATCGACTTTCTACTGAATCTATATATAAAATACATCAGCGGAGCAATCCAGCGACTTTCTAATGAATCTATATATAAAATAAATCAGCGGAGCAATCCAGCCACTTTCTACTGAATCTATATATAAAATACGTCAGCGGAGCAATCCAGCGACTTTCTACTGAATCTATATATAAAATACATCAGCGGAGCAATCCAGCCACTTTCTACTGAATCTATATATAAAATACATCAGCGGAGCAATCCAGCGACTTTTGACTGAATCTATATATAAAATACGTCAGCGGAGCAATCCAGCGACTTTCTACTGAATCTATATATAAAATACGTCAGCGGAGCAAACCAGGTGACTTTTTACTGAATCTACATATAAAATACATCAGCGGAGCAATCCAGCGACTTTCTACTGAATCTATATATAAAATACGTCAGCGGAGCAATCCAGCGACTTTCTACTGAATCTATATATAAAATACATCAGCGGAGCAATCCAGCGACTTTCTACTGAATCTATATATAAAAGACATCAGCGGAGCAATCCAGCGACTTTTGACTGAATCTATATATAAAATACGTCAGCGGAGCAAACCAGGTGACTTTTTACTGAATCTACATATAAAATACATCAGCGGAGCAATCCAGCGACTTTCTACTGAATCTATATATAAAATACATCAGCGGAGCAATCCAGCGACTTTCTACTGAATCTATATATAAAATACATCAGCGGAGGAATCCAGGCGACTTTCTACTGAATCTATATATAAAATACATCAGCGGAGCAATCCAGCGACTTTCTACTGAATCTATATATAAAATACATCAGCGGAGCAATCCAGGCGACTTTCTACTGAATCTATATATAAAATACATCAGCGGAGCAATCCAGCGACTTTCTACTGAATCTATATATAAAAGACATCAGCGGAGCAATCCAGCGACTTTTGACTGAATCTATATATAAAATACGTCAGCGGAGCAAACGAGGTGACTTTTTACTGAATCTACATATAAAATACATCAGCGGAGCAATCCAGCGACTTTCTACTGAATCTATATATAAAATACATCAGCGGAGCAATCCAGCGACTTTCTACTGAATCTATATATAAAATACATCAGCGGAGCAATCCAGCGACTTTCTACTGAATCTATATATAAAATACATCAGCGGAGCAATCCAGGTGACTTTCTACTCAATCTATATATAAAATACGTCAGCGGAGCAATCCAGCGACTTTCTACTAAATGTATATATAAAATACATCAGCGGAGCAATCCAGCGACTTTCTACTGAATCTATATATAAAATACGTCAGCGGAGCAATCCAGCGACTTTCTACTAAATCTATATATAAAATACATCATCGGAGCAATCCAGCGACTTTCTACTGAATCTATATATAAAATACATCAGCGGAGCAATCCAGGTGACTTTCTACTAAATCTATATATAAAATACATCAGCGGAGCAATCCATCGACTTTCTACTGAATCTATATATAAAATACATCAGCGGAGCAATCCAGGTGACTTTCTACTAAATCTATATATAAAATACGTCAGCGGAGCAATCCAGGCGACTTTCTACTGAATCTATATATAAAATACATCAGCGGAGCAATCCAGGTGACTTTCTACTAAATCTATATATAAAATACATCAGCGGAGCAATCCAGGTGACTTTCTACTGAATCTATATATAAAATACGTCAACGAAGCAATCCAGCGACTTTCTACTAAATCTATATATAAAATACGTCACCGGAGCAATCCAGCGACTTTCTACTAAATCTATATATAAAATACATCAGCAGAGCAATCCATCGACTTTCTAATGAATTTATATATAAAATACGTCAGCGGAGCAATCCAGGTGACTTTCTACTGAATCTATATATAAAATACATCAGCGGAGCAATCCAGGTGACTTTCTACTGAATCTATATATAAAATACATCAGCGGAGCAATCCAGCGACTTTCTACTGAATCTATATATAAAATACGTCAGCGGAGCAATCCAGCGACTTTCTACTGAATCTATATATAAAATACATCAGCGGAGCAATCCAGCGACTTTCTAATGAATTTATATATAAAATACGTCAGCGGAGCAATCCAGCGACTTTCTAATGAATTTATATATAAAATACATCAGCGGAGCAATCCAGCGACTTTCTACTGAATCTATATATAAAATACATCAGCGGAGCAATCCATCGACTTTCTAATGAATTTATATATAAAATACGTCAGCGGAGCAATCCAGCCACTTTCTACTGAATCTATATATAAAATACGTCAGCGGAGCAATCCATCGACTTTCTACTGAATCTATATATAAAATACATCAGCGGAGCAATCCAGCGACTTTCTAATGAATCTATATATAAAATAAATCAGCGGAGCAATCCAGCCACTTTCTACTGAATCTATATATAAAATACGTCAGCGGAGCAATCCAGCGACTTTCTACTGAATCTATATATAAAATACATCAGCGGAGCAATCCAGCCACTTTCTACTGAATCTATATATAAAATACATCAGCGGAGCAATCCAGCGACTTTTGACTGAATCTATATATAAAATACGTCAGCGGAGCAATCCAGCGACTTTCTACTGAATCTATATATAAAATACATCAGCGGAGCAATCCAGCGACTTTCTACTGAATCTATATATAAAAGACATCAGCGGAGCAATCCAGCGACTTTTGACTGAATCTATATATAAAATACGTCAGCGGAGCAATCCAGCGACTTTCTACTGAATCTATATATAAAATACGTCAGCGGAGCAAACCAGGTGACTTTTTACTGAATCTACATATAAAATACATCAGCGGAGCAATCCAGCGACTTTCTACTGAATCTATATATAAAATACATCAGCGGAGCAATCCAGCGACTTTCTACTGAATCTATATATAAAATACATCAGCGGAGCAATCCAGGCGACTTTCTACTGAATCTATATATAAAATACATCAGCGGAGCAATCCAGCGACTTTCTACTGAATCTATATATAAAATACATCAGCGGAGCAATCCAGCGACTTTCTACTGAATCTATATATAAAATACATCAGCGGAGCAATCCAGCGACTTTCAACTGAATCTATATATAAAATACATCAGCGGAGCAATCCAGGCGACTTTCTACTGAATCTATATATAAAATACGTCAGCGGAGCAATCCAGGTGACTTTCTACTGAATCTATATGTAAAATACATCAGCGGAGCAATCCAGGCGACTTTCTACTGAATCTATATATAAAATACGTCAGCGGAGCAATCCAGGTGACTTTTTACTGAATCTACATATAAAATACGTCAGCGGAGCAATCCAGCGACTTTCTACTGAATCTATATATAAAATACATCAGCGGAGCAATCCAGCGACTTTCTACTGAATCTATATATAAAATGCATCAGCGGAGCAATCCAGCGACTTTCTCCTGAATCTATATATAAAATACATCAACGGAGCAATCCTGGCGACTTTCTACTGAATCTATATATAAAATACATCAGCGGAGCAATCCAGGCGACTTTCTACTGAATCTATATATAAAATACATCAGCGGAGCAATCCAGCGACTTTTTACTGAATCTCTATATAAAATACATCAGTGGAGCAATCCAGCGACTTTCTACTGAATCTGCATATAAA
This sequence comes from Phyllobates terribilis, assembly GCF_046119375.1. NCBI lineage: Eukaryota > Metazoa > Chordata > Amphibia > Anura > Dendrobatidae > Phyllobates > Phyllobates terribilis. Next base: position 13,513,017 of record NW_027362769.1, on the reverse strand, counting down.
ATACGTCAGCGGAGCAATCCAGCGACTTTCTACTGAATATATATAAAATACATCAGTGGAGCAATCCAGCGACTTTCTACTAAATCTATATATAAAATACATCAGCGGAGCAATCCATCGACTTTCTAATGAATTTATATATAAAATACGTCAGCGGAGCAACCCAGCGACTTTCTACTGAATCTATATATAAAATACGTCAGCGGAGCAATCCAGCGACTTTCTACTAAATCTATATATAAAATACATCAGCGGAGCAATCCAGCGACTTTCTACTGAATCTATATATAAAATACGTCAGCGGAGCAATCCAGCGACTTTCTACTGAATCTATATATAAAATACGTCAGCGGAGCAATCCAGCGACTTTCTACTAAATCTATATATAAAATTCGTCAGCGGAGCAATCCAGCGACTTTCTACTAAATCTATATATAAAATACATCAGCGGAGCAATCCAGCGACTTTCTACTGAATCTATATATAAAATACGTCAGCGGAGCAATCCAGCGACTTTCTACTAAATCTATATATAAAATACATCAGCGGAGCAATCCATCGACTTTCTAATGAATTTATATATAAAATACGTCAGCGGAGCAATCCAGCGACTTTCTACTAAATCTATATATAAAATACATCAGCAGAGCAATCCAGCGACTTTCTAATGAATCTATATATAAAATACGTCAGCGGAGCAATCCAGCGACTTTCTACTGAATCTATATATAAAATACGTCAGCGGAGCAAACCAGGTGACTTTTTACTGAATCTACATATAAAATACATCAGCGGAGCAATCCAGCGACTTTCTACTGAATCTATATATAAAAGACATCAGCGGAGCAATCCAGCGACTTTTGACTGAATCTATATATAAAATACGTCAGCGGAGCAAACCAGGTGACTTTTTACTGAATCTACATATAAAATACATCAGCGGAGCAATCCAGCGACTTTCTACTGAATCTATGTATAAAATACATCAGCGGAGCAATCCAGCGACTTTCTACTGAATCTATATATAAAATACATCAGCGGAGCAATCCAGCGACTTTCTTCTGAATCTATATATAAAATACATCAGCGGAGCAATCCAGCGACTTTCTACTGAATCTATATATAAAATACGTCAGCGGAGCAATCCAGGCGACTTTCTACTGAATCTATATATAAAATACATCAGCGGAGCAATCCAGGCGACTTTCTACTGAATCTATATATAAAATACATCAGCGGAGCAATCCAGCGACTTTCTACTGAATCTATATATAAAATACATCAGCGGAGCAATCCAGCGACTTTCTACTGAATCTATATATAAAATACATCAGCGGAGCAATCCAGGCGACTTTCTACTGAATCTATATATAAAATACATCAGCGGAGCAATCCAGGCGACTTTCTACTGAATCTATATATAAAATACATCAGCGGAGCAATCCAGGCGACTTTCTACTGAATCTATATATAAAATACATCAGCGGAGCAATCCAGGCGACTTTCTACTGAATCTATATATAAAATACGTCAGCGGAGCAATCCAGGCGACTTTCTACTGAATCTATATATAAAATACATCAGCGGAGCAATCCAGCGACTTTCTACTGAATCTATATATAAAATACATCAGCGGAGCAATCAAGCGACTTTCTAATGAATCTATATATAAAATACATCAGCGGAGCAATCCAGCGACTTTCTACTGAATCTATATATAAAATACATCAGCGGAGCAATCCAGCGACTTTCTACTGAATCTATATATAAAATACATCAACGGAGCAATCCTGGCGACTTTCTACTGAATCTATATATAAAATACATCAGCGGAGCAATCCAGGCGACTTTCTACTGAATCTATATATAAAATACGTCAGCGGAGCAATCCAGGCGACTTTCTACTGAATCTATATATAAAATACATCAGCGGAGCAATCCAGCGACTTTCTACTGAATCTATATATAAAATACATCAGCGGAGCAATCCAGCGACTTTTTACTGAATCTCTATATAAAATACATCAGTGGAGCAATCCAGCGACTTTCTACTGAATCTATATATAAAATACATCAGCGGAGCAATCCAGCGACTTTTTACTGAATCTCTATATAAAATACATCAGTGGAGCAATCCAGCGACTTTCTACTGAATCTGCATATAAAATACGTCAGCGGAGCAATCCAGCGACTTTCTACTGAATCTATATATAAAATACATCAGTGGAGCAATCCAGCGACTTTCTACTAAATCTATATATAAAATACATCAGCGGAGCAATCCATCGACTTTCTAATGAATTTATATATAAAATACGTCAGCGGAGCAATCCAGGTGACTTTCTACTGAATCTATATATAAAATACATCAGCGGAGCAATCCAGCGACTTTTTACTGAATCTATATATAAAATACATCAACGGAGCAATCCTGGCGACTTTCTACTGAATCTATATATAAAATACATCAGCGGAGCAATCCAGGCGACTTTCTACTGAATCTATATATAAAATACGTCAGCGGAGCAACCCAGCGACTTTCTACTGAATCTATATATAAAATACATCAGCGGAGCAATCCAGCGACTTTTTACTGAATCTCTATATAAAATACATCAGTGGAGCAATCCAGCGACTTTCTACTGAATCTGCATATAAAATACGTCAGCGGAGCAATCCAGCGACTTTCTACTGAATCTATATATAAAATACATCAGTGGAGCAATCCAGCGACTTTCTACTAAATCTATATATAAAATACATCAGCGGAGCAATCCATCGACTTTCTAATGAATTTATATATAAAATACGTCAGCGGAGCAATCCAGGTGACTTTCTACTGAATCTATATATAAAATACATCAGCGGAGCAATCCAGCGACTTTTTACTGAATCTATATATAAAATACAACAGCGGAGCAATCCATCGACTTTCTAATGAATTTATATATAAAATACGTCAGCGGAGCAATCCAGGTGACTTTCTACTGAATCTATATATAAAATACATCAGCGGAGCAATCCAGCGACTTTTTACTGAATCTATATATAAAATACGTCAGCGGAGCAATCCAGCGACTTTCTACTAAATCTATATATAAAATACATCAGCGGAGCAATCCATCGACTTTCTAATGAATTTATATATAAAATACGTCAGCGGAGCAACCCACCGACTTTCTACTGAATCTATATATAAAATACGTCAGCGGAGCAATCCAGCGACTTTCTACTAAATCTATATATAAAATACATCAGCGGAGCAATCCAGCGACTTTCTACTGAATCTATATATAAAATACGTCAGTGGAGCAATCCAGCGACTTTCTAATGAATTTATATATAAAATACGTCAGCGGAGCAACCCAGCGACTTTCTACTGAATCTATATATAAAATACGTCAGCGGAGCAATCCAGCGACTTTCTACTAAATCTATATATAAAATTCGTCAGCGGAGCAATCCAGCGACTTTCTACTAAATCTATATATAAAATACATCAGCGGAGCAATCCAGCGACTTTCTACTGAATCTATATATAAAATACGTCAGCGGAGCAATCCAGAGACTTTCTACTAAATCTATATATAAAATACATCAGCGGAGCAATCCAGGTGACTTTCTACTGAATCTATATATAAAATACGTCAGCGGAGCAATCCAGCGACTTTCTACTAAATCTATATATAAAATACATCAGCAGAGCAATCCATCTCCTTTCTACTAAATCTATATATAAAATACGTCAGCGGAGCAATCCAGCGACTTTCTACTAAATCTATATATAAAATACATCAGCAGAGCAATCCATCTCCTTTCTACTAAATCTATATATAAAATACGTCAGCGGAGCAATCCAGCGACTTTCTACTAAATCTATATATAAAATACATCAGCGGAGCAATCCATCGACTTTCTAATGAATTTAAATATAAAATACGTCAGCGGAGCAATCCAGCGACTTTCTACTAAATCTATATATAAAATACATCAGCGGAGCAATCCAGCGACTTTCTACTAAATCTATATATAAAATACATCAGCGGAGCAATCCAGGTGACTTTCTACTGAATCTATATATAAAATACATCAGCGGAGCAATCCAGCGACTTTTTACTGAATCTCTATATAAAATACATCAGCGGAGCAATCCAGCGACTTTCTACTGAATCTATATATAAAATACGTCAGAGGAGAAATCCAGCCACTTTCTAATGAATTTATATATAAAATACATCAGCGGAGCAATCCAGCGACTTTCTACTAAATCTATATATAAAATACATCAGCGGAGCAATCCAGCCACTTTCTAATGAATTTATATATAAAATACATCAGCGGAGCAATCCAGCGACTTTCTACTGAATCTATATATAAAATACATCAGCGGAGCAATCCAGGTGACTTTCTACTGAATCTATATATAAAATACGTCAGCGGAGCAATCCAGCGACTTTCTACTAAATCTATATATAAAATACATCAGCGGAGCAATCCATCGACTTTCTAATGAATTTATATATAAAATACGTCAGCGGAGCAATCCAGCGACTTTTTACTGAATCTCTATATAAAATACATCAGCGGAGCAATCCAGCGACTTTCTACTGAATCTATATATAAAATACGTCAGCGGAGCTATCCAGGTGACTTTCTACTGAATCTATATATAAAATACATCAGCGGAGCAATCCAGGTGACTTTCTACTGAATCTATATATAAAATACATCAGCGGAGCAATCCAGCGACTTTCTACTAAATCTATATATAAAATACGTCAGCGGAGCAATCCAGGTGACTTTCTACTGAATCTATATATAAAATACGTCAGCGGAGCAATCCATCGACTTTCTAATGAATTTATATATAAAATACGTCAGCGGAGCAATCCAGCGACTTTCTACTAAATCTATATATAAAATACATCAGCGGAGCAATCCAGCGACTTTCTACTAAATCTATATATAAAATACGTCAGCGGAGCAATCCAGCGACTTTCTACTGAATCTATATATAAAATACATCAGCGGAGCAATCCAGCCACTTTATAATGAATTTATATATTAAAATACGTCAGCGGAGCAATCCAGCGACTTTCTACTGAATCTATATATAAAATACATCAGCGGAGCAATCCAGGTGACTTTCTACTGAATCTATATATAAAATACGTCAGCGGAGCAATCCAGCGACTATCTACTAAATCTATATATAAAATACATCAGCGGAGCAATCCATCGACTTTCTAATGAATTTATATATAAAATACGTCACCGGAGCAATCCATCGACTTTCTACTGAATCTATATATAAAATACATCAGCGGAGCAATCCAGCGACTTTTTACTGAATCTCTATATAAAATACATCAGCGGAGCAATCCAGCGACTTTCTACTGAATCTATATATAAAATACGTCAGCGGAGCAATCCAGCGACTTTTTACTGAATCTCTATATAAAATACATCAGCGGAGCAATCCAGCGACTTTCTACTAAATCTATATATAAAATACATCAGCGGAGCAATCCAGCGACTTTCTAATGAATTTATATATAAAATACGTCAGCGGAGCAATCCAGCGACTTTCTACTGAATCTATATATAAAATACATCAGCGGAGCAATCCAGCGACTTTCTACTGAATCTATATATAAAATACATCAGCGGAGCAATCTAGGTGACTTTCTACTGAATCTATATATAAAATACATCAGCGGAGCAATCCAGGTGACTTTCTACTGAATCTATATATAAAATACATCAGCGGAGCAATCCAGCCACTTTCTATTGAATCTATATATAAAATACATCAGCAGAGCAATCCAGCCACTTTCTACTGAATCTATATATAAAATACATCAGCGGAGCAATCCAGCCACTTTCTACTGAATCTATATATAAAATACATCAGCGGAGCAATCCAGCGACTTTCTACTGAATCTATAAAATACGTCAGCGGAGCAATCCATCGACTTTCTACTGAATCTATATATAAAATACATCAGCGGAGCAATCCAGCCACTTTCTACTGAATCTATATATAAAATACATCAGCGGAGCAATCCAGCGACTTTCTACTGAATCTATAAAATACGTCAGCGGAGCAATCCAGCGACTTTCTACTGAATCTATATATAAAATACATCAGCGGAGCAATCCAGCCACTTTCTACTGAATCTATATATAAAATACATCAGCGGAGCAATCCATCGACTTTCTACTGAATCTATATATAAAATACATCAGCGGAGCAATCCAGCCACTTTCTACTGAATCTATATATAAAATACATCAGCGGAGCAATCCAGCAACTTTCTACTGAATCTATAAAATACGTCAGCGGAGCAATCCAGCGACTTTCTACTGAATCTATATATAAAATACATCAGCGGAGCAATCCTGGTGACTTTCTATTGAATCTATATATAAAATCCGTCAGCGGAGCAATCCAGCGACTTTTTACTGGATCTATATATAAAATACATCAGCGGAGCAATCCAGCGACTTTCTACTGAATCTATATATAAAATACATCAGCGAAGCAGTTCAGTTACTTTTTACTTAATATATATATAAAATACATCAGCGGAGCAATCCAGCGACTTTCTACTGAATCTATATATAAAAAATACATTAGCCGAGCAATCCAGCCACTTTCTAATGAATCTATATATAAAATACGTCTCGGAGCAATCCAGCGACTATTTGATCAATATATATATAAAAAACGTCAGCGGAGCAATCCAGCCACTGTTTAGTCAATATATAAAAAAAAGTCAGCACAGCAATCCAGTAACTTTTTTGTCAATATATATATGAAATACATCGGCAGAGCAATCCAGCGACTTTTTAATCAATATATATAAATACACAATACAATTAAAAAGCGGCCAATAAAAATGTAAACATATAACTATGTACCATGTTAACCAGTAGCCATCATCTTTGCAGTTAGCCATTAAAATATATCAAACACAGGGGAATCTGAAATCTAAATATTTTAATTAAAGTTTACAACCTTATTTGTTCCGTAATTTCATAATAATGCCCCCCAAACTCCAGCAAGTACTTTGAGGCAGAAACTCAGGCAAAAAAAAATCAAAAAGGGCTTAAGCTCAAAAGGTTCGTAGAAGTAGGGTTAAGGCTATGTGCCCACGATGCAGAAATGAAGCAGAAAATTTCTGCAGCATGTCTGCATCTCCCTGGCTGAAAAAACGCATGCAGATTGTGCATGCGTTTTTCCTGCAGAATACATGCGGAATACATGCGTATTCACATGCGTATCCACATGCGTTAACGCATGTGTTTCCTCATGCGGACTGACAAGCACTTTCCAGGTGATAGCATCATTTGGAAAGTGCTTGACAACTAGGTCACACTGTATAAATCCATGCAAACGGCATGGATTTATATAGTGTGACCGTAAAAATAAAAAAAATAAAGCTATACTCACCCCCGATGCTGCCGCGTGTGCTGCAGCGCTCATCCTGGCTTCTTCCGGGTTGCTGGCACATCGCGAGACAGCCTGCGGTCACATGACCGCTACGTCATCTCAGGTCCTGGAAGGAGAAGCGCTGCCGGCAAGCAGAGAGAAGCCGCCGGACAGGTGAATATAAACTTTATTTTTTATTTTATTCTTTTTTTACAGGTACAATGGTACCCAGGTCTGGATGACAGTCTCCTCTCCTCCAGAACTGGGTACCATCCGCACATAGAGACGCATAAAATCCGCTTGTACAAATGTACAGACGCGGATAATAATAATAATAATAATAATTTTTATTTATATAGCGCCAACATATTCCGCAGCACTTTACAATTAAGCGGGGACATGTACAAACAATAAATTCAATACAAGGTGAGACAGTTTAACAGTTACATCAGGAGTGAGGTCCCTGCTCGCAAGCTTACAATCTACATGGAAATGGGGGGACACAATAGGTGGAAAGTGCTTGTTATTTCAGGTCTGGCAATTATAATAAGTCGGGATTATCATATAAAGCTGTATGATCCGGTCATCAGCCTGTATGTTAAAGTGCGATACTCAATTACCGAGCGCAGTTATCGAGTGCATGGAGGGTGTAGAAACAGATGAACAGTAGGGTGCAGATTCTGAATAGTATTTAGGAGGGAACAGGGGAAAGTTAGTTTACTGAGTAGTTGAGGTGGTAGGCTTGTTTAAAGAGATGGGTTTTTAAAGCGCACTTGAAGACATCGGGGCTAGGCATCAATCGGATCGTCTGGGGTAGAGCATTCCAGAGAACTGGTGCAGCATGAGAGAAGTCTTGGAGACGGAGGTGTGAGGTTCGGATTATGGGGGATGTTAGCCTTAGGTCATTTGTGGAACGGAGGGCACGTGTAGGACGATAGACTGAGATGAGAGAGGAGATATAAGGTGGTGCAGAACTGTAGAGAGCTTTGTGGGTGAGAGCAATGAGTTTATATTGGACCCTGTAGTGAATGGGTAACCAGTGTAATGACTGGCACAAGGTGGAGGCATCGGTGAAGCAGCTGGACATAAATACGACCCTGGCTGCCGCATTAAGGACAGATTGGAGAGGGGAAATTTTGGTAAGAGGGAGACCGATCAGAAGAGAGTTGCAGTAGTCCAGACGTGAGTGAATAAGAGCGACAGTAAGAGTTTTAGCAGTTTCCAAAGTGAGAAAAGGTCGGATTCTGGAGATGTTTTTAAGATGCAGGTGACAAGAGCGAGTGAGTGATCGGATATAGGGAGTAAAGGAAAGGTTAGTGTCGAATATGACCCCAAGGCAGCGGGCGTGCTGCTTGGGAGTTATGGTTGACCCCTCCAAGGTAATTTCAATATTAGGTAGAGTTAGGTTACTAGAGGGGGGAAACACAAGAAGTTCAGTTTTGGAGAGATTCAATTTGAGATAGAGGGAGGACATGATGCTAGACACAGCAGATAAACAATCCTTGGTGTTTTGTATTAGGGTAGGGGTGATGTCAGGGGAAGAAGTGTATAGTTGGGTGTCGTCAGCATAGAGATGATACTGGAACCCAAATCTGCTGATTGTTTGTCCAATAGGGGCAGTGTATAGAGAGAAGAGGAGGGGGCCTAGGACTGAGCCCTGAGGAACCCCGATAGTAAGGGGATGAGGAGGGGAAGAGGAGCCGGCAAAAGATACAGTGAAGGAGCGGTCAGAGAGGTAGGAGGAGAACCAGGAGAGAACGGTTTCCTTGAGGCCTATAGAGTGGAGCATAGTGAGGAGGAGCTGGTGATCCACAGTGTCAAATGCTGCAGAGAGATCCAGGAGAATCAGCAGGGAGCAGTGACCTTTGTATTTGGCTGTTAGTAGATCGTTAGAGACTTTAGTGAGGGCAGTTTCAGTGGAGTGTAAGGAGTGGAAACCAGATTGTAGAGGGTCGAGGAGAGGGTTATCTGAGAGATAGCAGATTAGACGGGAGTGGACCAAGCGTTCCAGGAGTTTAGAGATGAAGGGAAGATTAGAGACAGGTCTATAGTTAGCAGTGCAGTTCTGGTCCAGGTGTAGGGATTAGGGGTAGGATATTATGCGTCTCAATGCAAGTCAATGGCGGCGCTTCCGCTGCGCTTCCGCATAATTAATGAACATGCTGCGGATTTATTTGCGCTGCAGAAACGCTGCGGAAAAATCAGCAGCATGTGCATTGACATTGCGGAATGCCATTGGGGACCATGGGGTGCGGATTACCATGCGTTTTTGATGCGTTTCCGCTGCGGAAATTCCGCAGCATAAACGCATGAAAAACGCATCGTGTGCACGCAGCCTAAAAAACAGCACCTTAAATTGCATAGTGAAGACAATACTGTCAGAAGAAGGGCTGCCCGTCATAATCTCAACCAAAAAAAGCGTCAACAGATGTGCAAAGCTGACGCTGAAAGGCATAGGTCTGCCCAAGAGAGTATGACAGAAGGTGAGCTTCAGCAGCATCGCAAAGCCAATGCTGAGAGACACAGAGTAGCCCGTACTAAACAACCTGCCCGCTGGGGGAAGAACATAAGATTTCAGAACACTGCTTTGCTTGCCGAAAACTTTAACGAAGACGACATTGAGGCATGCTATCTTGGCCCAATGAACAACAAATGCTCATTTTGTAAATCCAACCATTTCCAAAATGAAATTACAACGAACTGTTGTCATAATGGAACCATCATACTGGAAGAAGTACAAATTCATCCCTATATTACTAATTGCATGAAGATATCGGAACCAAACTCCAAGAATTTTATGGAAAACATAAGATCATACAATAGTGCAAATGCTTTTGCATCAATGGGCACACAAATTGACCAATCAATTAACCGTCGATCAGGTCCTTTCTGTTACAGAATCCATGGGCAAATTTCCTATGCAACATCCACATTGCACCCTAACCAAGGTGAATCACTAAGAAACGCCCAGTTATATATTCTGGATTCGGCTCAAGCCTTGAAAGAAAGAATGCACAATCCAGCCAACAGTGAATGCATTTGTAATGTTATGGAAAATCTACAAAGAATTCTTGAAGATGTCAATCCTTTCTCCAGAGAATATAAAAATATGTTGCAATTTGAATAAGAAGAAATGCTAAAAGCAAATCTGGAAAACTGAATGCCAATTGAATATAGCATGACTTTCCTGAGAGGAAAAGTAAGTACTATGCAGCCCGGCAGAATCAATGCTCCAACTGCCAGAGGGGAAATTGCTGCCATTTTCCACAGCACAGATGGTGTACCCCCAGAAAACCGTGACATTACCATTCATCCAAAAAATGGAATTTAACAAAATATATCTATCTTGAGTACACTCTGTTACCCAATGTGCTACCCTTTGCTTTTCCCTTATTGGGACTCTGGGTGGACTAAAGATGTAAAAAAAACAGTTCCTCAAGGAAATGTGGCTCAACTTCAGTGGTATTCATACCACTTTGCCATTCGTAATGGTACTTTTAACCAGTTCCTTAATGCAGGAAAGCTGACACACCAGTTTATGGTTGATGCCTATTGCAAAACTGAGGCAAACCGTTTGAATTGGATGCGCAAAAATCAACGTACTGTAAGAGCTGAAGAATATGAAGTCCTTTACCAATTCATGACCAACCACCATTTCATGGACGTAGATATCCTACCTGGAAAAAAAAGTCCTATTGCCATCAGTTTTCCAAGGAAGTCCAAGAAATATAGCACAAAACTACCAAGATGCCATGGCAATGGTCAGGAAATATGGCAAACCGGACCTATTTGTGACAGTAACGTGCAATCCAAAATGGAGGGAAATCAAGGAAAACTTACTTCCCAGTCAACAACCATGCGACAGGTCTGATTAAGTAGCACGAGTATTTAACATGAAACTAAAATTGCTACTTGCAGACTTAACCACATACCACAGATTTGGACGTGTTAATGGTATGGTGTATGTAACTGAGTTCCAAAAAAGAGGGCTCCCTCACGGACACATATTGGTATTTATCGCCCTGGAATACAAAGCCTGGGATAAAGAAAGAATTGACAAAATTGTTTGTGCAGAGCTCCCGCACAAACACACTCATCCAAAGCTTTATGAAACTGTAAAATCTTGCATGATACACGGTCCATGTGGTCCACTTAATCCAAATGCACCATGTTTGAACAATGTGAACTGTACCAAACTTTTCCCAAGGATTTTTGTTCCAGAACTAATAGTAATGTAAATGGAAACCCTAAATATCAACACCGGGATGATAACAACTTTGTTGAACTTGGTGGAAACAGGGTTGATAATAGATGGGTTGTACCTTACAATCCTTATCTTTCCTTAAAATACAATGCCCACATAAACGTTGAGATTTGCAGCTCTATACAAAGTTTAAAATATTTGTTCAAATACGTTTACAAAAGGGCATGATTGTGCAAATGTCTAGTTTGTTACTGCTGCCACAGAACAAGAAGCCAAGGTTGAATGGGATGAAGTAAAAAATTACTTAGAAACTCGATATGTAAGTGCACCTGAAGCATGCTGAAGACGCAGGGAATGTAAAATGCACCATCAAACTGATCACGTGGAAAGATTAAATGTCCACCTTGAGGACAAGCATATGCAGCAGAAAAACACCAAGTCTAAACTTCTTGCTTCGTTTAAACTGAATCGGGAAGATCCTAATGCCCAACAATATTTATACATTGAAATCCCTGAACATTACACATGGGATGATAAAAATGTTAAATGGAAACCACATAGCAAAGGTCATAAAACCACAATTGGCAGAATGTTTAACTTTAGTCCATTACACAGAGAAAAATACTTTCTCCAAATTCTCCTTCTCAATGTTAGAGGCGCAACATCTTTTCAGGATCTCAGAACAACTCAAGGAAACCGTTTTGCTACTTTTCAAGAAGCATGTATTGCAAGAGGGTTAACTAATGATGATGTGGCACCCCGAGTTCTGGTTGCCACAATGGCAGCAATGTCATGTCTGAGAGCAGGTGGGAGGTTCCCTGGTTGGGGACAATTAGCAATCAGCACCTCCTGCCTCAGTCCAGGGGAGAAACCTGCCCTTTATAAACTGGATCTGGGGCGGGGTTAGACAGACAGAGTCCAGTAAGGTGCCAGATAAGTTCCAGAGAGAGGGACAGGTCAGCAGCAGGCTGAGGAGTCCCTGTAGGCAGAGGAGGAACACGAGGCCAGGAGGGGAACTAGAAGAGTTCGTCCTGGCGAGAGACTTACTAGCCGGACACCGGAGTCCGAGGCTGTGAGGGTTATAAGCCCAGCAGCAGAAAACCACCACGCAGGGGACTTCAAGCCCTCTGGCCCAAGGAAGCCCGGAGGCTCAGCCACACAAGAGTGACCACAACTGCCCTGGAGGGGTGAGAAGCACGGAAGGCCCGAGTCGCCAGACATACGGGTGAGAACAACACGGTACACTCAGGGACGTGGGCTACCACTACACTACAGCGGGATAGCCAAAAAAGAGTGAAGTCAGCACGGTAGGCCTACAAACTCCCCCTGACCAGCAGGATTTCCCAGTTGCTCTCAGACTGACCAGGCCTCCATTGTAAACATGTATTCCGGACGGGTCCTTTAATACCACCAACAGTAAAGACCCTGACTTGCATGACAGACTCTGTGTGGTTACTGCTGCTCCCGCGCACCATCACCCCCATCCTCCGCATACACTGCCCTGAGGCTACACTCCTCCCGTGGGGAGTTGTACTTCACTCTGCTGCACCCACAACACCAGCCTCAGTGGTCTGCCCTGCAGCGGCGGTTCATCCTGACCGCAATCCACGGGTGGCGTAGTCGGACATTAGTATATAGACTGCCATTTAGTTTGACCACCCTGAGCCACGGGACCGGGTCACTGCCACGGTGACTACAACCCCCAGCATCTACAAAAAGGCCCGGTTCCGGGCTCCTCACGCGGCCCAGGGGGCGCGTCAACTTTTGGCTTCCCGTGGCGCCAACAGAAGAGGATTCCGCCATCCAGAGGGAAGCCAATGGACCGCTACGACCAGGATGGACAACCCATCTGCCGCCACTGCAGCCAGCCAGGACATATTGCGAGGTACTGTAATTTAAACGGGCAAAACCTGGGGCAGAGGGCCAACCCCCAGGCGTAAGATCATCAGGCCCGTCAAACTGGCGTGACAAGCATGTGGTGGGACGACCGGTCTTGCCTGTGGTACTGGATGGCATTCCCATGAGTTCACTGTTGGACACCGGGTCACAGGTAACCACCATCCCCTATGTACTTTTCAAGCGGTACTGGGATGACACGGATATTACCCGCTACCCAGATAATGACTTGAGCATCATCGCCAGCAATGGTAAGCTCGTGCCGCAGGTGGGGTTCAAGGAGGTGACCATCAAGATTGGTAAAGTTGAACTGCTGGCACAAGGACTGATTATTGTGGACATTGACCGTCGTGAAAGTCACCCTAAAATAACCTTGGGTACTAACGTAATTGAAAATAATTGTAATATTACAGCAGGTCGCGATGAATGCCAGCTCCAGCCAGCAGCGTGTCTTACAAAAGGAGATCAGAGCCCTGATAAAGCGGCAACAGGTAGAACTGTCTGGTGGTGAGATTGGAAGCGTTAGGATGAGTGACCCATTCCCTATCGCCATGCCCCTAAAAAGTGAAATGATGATCTGGTGCCGGTCTGCAATCGGGTTAAGAGGTAGTGACTACCAAACTATGGTAGAACCCGTTTACTCAGACAGTAGGCCCACCATTTTGACAGCACGGGGGGTGGTTGATGTCCGCCATGGGAGGGTACCAGTCCGCATCGTAAATATTGGGGAAAGAGAAGTACACTTGCCCCGGTATGCGACTCTAGCCAAATTGTTCACCATTAGCCAGAACTCTGTAAAGGCCGTGGAACCCTTGCCTCCATCTCAACCAGAGGAGGGTAACGGCTCCAAGAAACAAATGGAGGACTGGTGTCAGAAACTGCATGTGGGCACCGACTCCACTCCCTCACACCAAAAACAGGGAGTCTACCGGGTGGTTCAGGAGTACGAAAGAGGCTTTAGTATACACCCGCTAGACTTTGGGCAAGTAAAGGGGGGTAGAACACCAAATCCCCACAGGAGACCATCCACCCATAAAAGAGAGATACCGGCCTGTACCCCCTGCACACTATCAGAATGCCAAGGGTATGTTACGAGAAATTAAGGGGCCTTAGGTGATCAGGGATAGCTGTAGCCCCTGGGCAGCTCCTCTAGTTCTTGTAAAAATGAAAGATGGCATGATGAGGATGTGTGTAGATTATAGAAAGGTCAACAGAATAACACACAAAGATGCGTACCCGTTACCTAGGATAGAGGAGTCTTTGGCTGCATTAAAATCTGCTAACTTCTTCTCTACTTTGGATCTCACCAGCGGGTACTGGAAGATTCCAGTAGCAGAGTCGGACAAGGAAAAGACCGCCTTCACCACCCCGATGGGTCTCAGTGAATTAAACTGTATGCCGTTCGGACTCTGCAACGCACCAGGGACCTTCCAGAGGCTGATGGAGTGTTGTCTGGGGCACAGAAATTTCGAGACGGTCCTACTCTACCTGGACGATGTCATCGTTTATTCTAAGACCTATGAGGACCATCTAAAGCACCTGGCAGAGGTGTTCGATGCCCTGGCAGGCTTCGGCCTAAAGGTAAAACCCTCCAAGTGTCTTCTACTGAAGGCAAAAGTACAGTACCTGGGACACGTGGTGAGTGCTGACGGAGTAGCCCCAGACCCTGACAAGATCACGGTGATTAAGGACAGGCCAAGACCCTCCAGCATAAAGGAAGTGCGGCAGTTCCTCGGGTTTGTAGGCTACTACCGAAGATTCATCTCCGGGTTCACCAAAATGGCAGCCCCTATGCAGGACCTCCTGTTAGGTCAGTCAAAGACTAAAAGTCAGAAGCTGCCCTTTAAGTGGGACAAGCTGGAGGAGGAGTCTTTCCGCCAGCTGAAGATGGCCCGGACGGGGGATGAGATCCTGGCCTACCCTGATTACGGCCAGCCTTTTATCCTCCACACCGACGCCAGTAACGTGGGGCTAGGAGCCGTACTGTCCCAGATCCAGCAGGGCAGAGAACGGGTAAATGCTTATGCTAGCAGGAAGCTGAGACCCACAGAGAGAAACCCTGAGAATTATAGCTCCTTCAAGCTAGAGTTCCTGGCAGTGGTGTGGGCAGTCACCGAACGCTTCAAGCATTACCTGGCTTCTTCTAAGTTCACGGTGTACACGGACAACAACCCGTTGACTCATCTGGACACTGCAAGACTTGGTGCCCTAGAGCAGAGATGGATGGCCCGGCTGTCCAATTACAAATTTACCATCAAATACCGGACAGGGCGCGCAAATGCCAACGCAGATGCATTGTCCAGAATGCCTCACTTGCAGGACTGGGGAGAGGATCCAGAAGAACTGGAAGAAATTGAACTCCCTGCATTCCACCGTCATGGGGTCACCCAGTGTTCCCACTGCATAAAGGAGAGGTGCTCTGTTACTGCTACGTTCAATCCCTTACCCCACCACGGCTGGGCAGAGACACAAGATAGTGACCCCGCCGTCCGCCTGGTAAAAGAGATGCTGACCCAGGCTGATGCCCACCTTGATCCGGATGCTCCAGAAGAGGCCAAACAGCTGTGGAAGGAGAGAAGCAAGCTGTTTCTCTACGAGGGGAGGCTGTGCCGCAGGACCATTAACTCTCGAACACACGAGCTGATCTGGCAGGTAGTGGTCCCAAGGCGGGATGCGGCTATGGTCCTAGAAGCATACCATGACGGCGCCGGGCACTTTGGATGGATGAAGCTGGAGTTCCTGTTGCGTGAGCGGTTCTTCTGGGTAGGCATGAGAGGGGCTATAGAGAGATGGTGCCGAGACTGTGGCCCGTGCAACCTAAGGAGGAAGGACCGCGCCAGCCAGAAGACTCCCCTGCAGCCCATCATCACAAAGCAGCTCCTTGAGCTGGTGGCCCTGGACCACGTAAAGCTGGCTCCAAGCAGATCGGGATACGTCTACGCCCTCACAATCGTAGATCACTACTCCCGGTTCCAAGTGGTGGTCCCTGTCAAAGACTTAACAGCTCAGACGGCCGCCAGAGCCTTTCAACAGAATTTCTGCCATCCACACGGGTATCCGGAGCAAGTGTTGACTGATCAAGGTCCAGCGTTCGAGGCTGAAGTCTTCCAGGAATTCTGCAACCTGTATGGTTGCAAGAAGATAAGGACAACGCCTTACCACTAGAGATGAGCGTTGTTCTACTCGAACTGTTCGCCAATCTCAAATTCGAGCTGTTTTGGGCGGTGTTCGAGCCGTTCGGCGAACACGAACAATTTGAGAAAAATTCGGCTGTTCGAGGTTATGTTCGATAACTGTTCGTGCACCAAAATCATAACTGGATTTTTTCTCAGTAATGATGAAAATTAATGTTAATACGCAGTTTGAGTGTACAGCGGGGTGGGGGGAGGGGCAGGGGATGGATCTCTGCAGGAACAATGAAGATCTCCATTTTTTTTTCTCTTTCCCGCATTTGCAGTGGGGAGGTGCAATCTGTCAGCCTATCAGCAGCGCACACACGGAGCGAAGTGCTTTTTTTCACACAAGCAAGGGCATGTGTCATTGGCAGTGTATGTCACATGTCCTTGCCCTATAAGACCAAGCCATTTTCCCCGTCGCCACCATTTTCTCACTGCTGCAGCTGCGTGTTAGACGGCACCGCTGTTGCTGTGTGCGCTATACCTTGTTAATTTCAAGCCAATTTTCGCACAAATATACAGATAGCTTGGGAGTAGGGAATAGTTGTGATTGCAGTCCTTTTAAGGACTAGGTTACAGCATTTCCTACGACTTTTATCAGGGAGGTCTGTGCTCTTAAATAGATAGGTTGTGGGAGTAAAGACTAATTGTAATTGGAGTCATTTCAGGACTAGGTTACATCAGTTCCTATCAGTTTTTGCCAGGCAGGTCTGTGCCAGTGCTGTGCAAGTTTTTTTCACAGCATTTGGCTGAATCTAGCAAAGCTAATCCTTTTTGGCCTATTGCAGAGTGTGTTAGTCAGTGGAGTAGCCTATCTGTGTTGCAAGATATACCACCTGTGTATAGAATACCAATTTTTTTACTGCACCTAGTGAAGTAAAATCTTTTGGGCATAGCATCATTCTATTAGTCCATCTATACTGACCTCCATCAGGTTGCAAATTAAAACTAATTTTTATCTGCATCTACAGTACCTCTGAAAAAATATTTGGGCTTCTACCTGTGTGTGGGACTTGTTGTATTAGTCCATCTATACTGACCTCCATCAGGTTGCAAACTGAATATATTTTTTTCCTGCATCTACCTCTGAAAAAATATTGGGCTTCTAGCTGTGTGTGGGTCTTGTTCTATTAATCCATCTATACTGACCTCCATCAGGTTGCAAACTGAATATCATTTTTTTCTGCATCTAGCTCTGAAAAAATATTTGGCCTTCTAGTAGTGTGTCGGACTTTCTCTATTAATCCATCTATACTGACCTCCATCAGGTTGCAAACTGAATATAATTTTTTTCTGCATCTAGCTCTGAAAAAATATTTATCCTTCTAGTAGTGTGTCGGACTTTCTCTATTAGTCCATCTATACTGACCTCCATCAGGTTGCAAATTAAAACTAATTTTTATCTGCATCTACAGTACCTCTGAAAAATATTTGGGCTTCTAGCTGTGTGTGGGACTTGTTGTATTAGTCCATCTATACTGACCTCCATCAGGTTGCAAACTGAATATATTTTTTTCTGCATCTACCTCTGAAAAAATATTGGGCATCTAGCTGTGTGTGGGACTTGTTGTATTAGTCCATCTATACTGACCTCCATCAGGTTGCAAACTGAATATATTTTTTTCTGCATCTACCTCTGAAAAAATATTGGGCTTCTAGCTGTGTGTGGGTCTTGTTCTATTAATCCATCTATACTGACCTCCATCAGGTTGCAAACTGAATATAATTTTTTTCTGCATCTAGCTCTGAAAAAATATTTGGCCTTCTAGTAGTGTGTCGGACTTTCTCTATTAGTCCATCTATACTGACCTCCATCAGGTTGCAAACTGAATAAATTTTTTTCTGCATCTACCTCTGAAAAAATATTTGGCCTTCTAGTAGTGTGTCGGACTTTCTCTATTAGTCCATCTATACTGACCTCCATCAGGTTGCAAACTGAATATATTTTTTTCCTGCATCTACCTCTGAAAAAATATTGGGCTTCTAGCTGTGTGTGGGTCTTTTTCTATTAATCCATCTATACTGACCTCCATCAGGTTGCAAATTCAAAATAATTTTTTTCTGCATCTAACCCAGCCAATAGTTTTGGCCTAATACCACAGTTTGGCCACTCAGCTCTGCTCGGTTACCATCCATTGTTTTTTTGTGCAAACAACTCCAGAGTTGTGAATTAGTTAACCACCAAAATGAGTGGAAAAAGGCCTGCTGCTGGTGGAAAGGGGAATAGGCGTGTTGGGAAGGGGAAAAAAGGTTGTGTCCGTGGGGTAGGTGTTAAAGCAACAGTAACATCTGCAGAAGAAAGACCATCTTCCAGCCAAACTAAAATGTCTACTTCTTTTAGCGGACAATGTGATAAGATCCCTTTCTTACGGCCACGCCAATCGCTACAAATTCCAGATGAGGCACAAAAACAGCAGGTGCTTCAACGGATATCAAGTGCTCCTTTAAGTGGGCTCTCCTCCACATCAACTTCAACATCACAAATACTCCAGTCCTCAAAGGTGTCACCCAAATCGCGCTTGCTTCCTCACAGCTCCCAAATCTCCAGCTGCCCGTCTGAGTATGAGGTAGAACAGATGGTTGAGTCTGCAGAGCTGTTTACTCATACTATAGCCTGGGAATCAGAGGTCGACTCCAGCGCTTCTGTGAATCCAGACGAGGAAATGATCTGCACTGATGCCCAGAATCTTTATGAGTCGGATCCAGGACCAGACGCAGAAGGTTCTGACCATAATGTAGACCCTCATTCCCAAACTGTAACTCCTGTTGGTGGAGACAATGAGGAAGACGATGATAAGACTCAAATACCTGATTGGAGCGACAACTTTAGTTTTTTGTCAGGGCAGGAACAGGTTGGCTCTGAGGACGACGGGTGTGATAACGCACAGGGTGATGATGATGAGGTTGGAGATCCCACTTACTGTCAACCCACAGTCAGCCAAGAGATGAGGTCAGCAGAGGAGGTGGAGGAAGATGCTAGTGACGACGAGGTCAGGTTGCGCCTTCCTGGACAGAGACGTAGTACTGGAAGCACGTCAACAACTGCATCCTCAAACACAACTCTGCCTCTCACCACAAGTCGTGGTGGCTCTTCAGGTCGCATGGGTGCTAAGCCTTGCATAGCCTGGGCATTTTTTCAGATCGATAAAGATGACCCAACTCGTGTTATCTGTAACATTTGTCAGCAAAAGCTAAGTAGAGGCCAAAAAATACATAGTTTGAGTACTTCATGCATGAACCGGCACATGGACATGAAGCATAAGTTGCAGTGGGAAGCTCAGTGTGCTACAATGCGGCCTAGCCGGCCGGGCCAACCACCGTCTGCCATATCTTGTGCATCCGCGGCCTCTTCATCCTCTGTGACTGGGGGGACAGCAGTCACACCTGTTTTGGGGCGCAGACCTGCCACCTCTTTACCCGCAACAGCCAGCGTGATTGGCAGGTCATCATTTTCTTTGGAGGTGGTAACACCAGCTGGTGTTGAGCGCTGTCCGACATCGATAGCACCACCTTTGGATCAAGGCAACCTAACATGTCCGCCTGCATCTTCCTCACAGACCGGCAGTTTGCCGGGGACACCCTTATCAACCCCGTCTAAGCACAATAGCCAGCCCTCGGTCCCTCAGATGTGGACAAGTAAAAGACCATTTCCTCCTAGCCATGAGAAAGCTAAGAGGTTGAATTTCACCATCTGCAAGCTCTTGGCTACAGAAATGCTGCCTTTCCGCCTGGTGGACACAGAGGATTTTCGAGACCTTATGTCCGTCGCAGTGCCCCAGTACCAGATGCCCAGTCGGCACTACTTCTCAAAGAAAGGTGTGCCTGCGCTCCACCAGCATGTCGCACATAACATCACCGCTTCTTTGAGAAACTCTGTGTGTGACAGGGTGCATTTCACCACAGACACTTGGACGAGTAGGCATGGACAGGGGCGTTACATGTCGCTGACTGGGCACTGGGTAACTATGGTGACAGCAGGACAAGGGTCTGCTGTCCAAGTCTTGCCGTCCCCACGAGTTGTGCGTCAATCCTCTTTATGTCAAAGTTCCTCCACTGCTTCTGCCTCCTCAACCTCCTCTCGGTCTTCCACCTGCACCCAAAGCCTGTCTATTCATGCCACAAGCTTTCTAACTGCGCAGAAGGGATCCTGCACACCTCCTTACTATGCTGGCAGTAGGGCTCAACGTCATCAGGCGGTTTTTACATTGAAATGTCTGGGAAATGTGAGTCACACAGCTGAGGAGTTGTGGTCAGCTCTGGAGAACCAATTTCATGAATGGTTGTCTCCACTGGACCTGAAACCAGGGAAGGCCGTGTGCGACAATGCTGCAAACCTGGGTGCGGCCCTTCGCCGGGGCAATGTCACACACGTGCCTTATATGGCTCACGTGTTGAACCTGGTTGTCCAGCAATTTTTAGCCCACTTTCCCAGACTAGATGGCCTTCTGCAGAGGGCACGGTCGCTGTGTGCTCACTTCCGCCGTTCGCATCCCGCAGCTCAGCGACTTACATCTCTACAGAAGTCGTTGGGCCTGCCACTTCACCGGCTAAAATGCGATGTGCCTACCCGGTGGAATTCAACTCTGCACATGTTGCAGCGACTGTGGCAGCACCGACAAGCCCTGGTGCAATACGTTCTGACGTATAGCCTGGGCCAACGAGATTCAGAGGTGGGGCAAATCACGCTG
This sequence comes from Phyllobates terribilis, assembly GCF_046119375.1. Lineage (NCBI taxonomy): Eukaryota > Metazoa > Chordata > Amphibia > Anura > Dendrobatidae > Phyllobates > Phyllobates terribilis. The sequence continues at coordinate 13,491,618 of NW_027362769.1, read as the reverse complement.
GAGGAGTGGTCTCAGATCAGGGACCTATGCACCCTTCTGCACAGTTTTGAAATGGCGACGAAGATGTTTAGTGCTGACGATGCCATTATCAGCATGACTATTCCGGTGATTTACATGCTGGAGCACATGTTAAACAGAATTCGGAGTCAGGTGGTGGCACAAGAGGAGGTGGAGGAAGTAGAGGAGGAGGAGTTGTATGCGGAAGGGCTAACATCTGCAAGGTCCAGACGGTCGGCAGCACCAAGGCGGCAGGCATGTGAGGGTGGGGGAGATGGTTTTACCAGGGCGCATGGTAGCAGCCAAACTAGTGAGGAAGGTGCAGGAGCCCAGGAAGAAGTGGAGGACGAACTGATGGAAGACTCATCAGATGAGGGAGACCTTGATCACATTTCTGTTGTGCGAGGTTGGGGGGAGAGGACAGAGGAAGGAAGCATGATTGTTACCTCGCCACCAACACAACAGGGACTTGGTGCTCCTGGATGCGCAACACACATGAGTGCCTTCTTGCTGCACTACCTGCAACATGACCCTCGAATTGTGAGAATTAGAAATAATCCTGACTACTGGGTTGCCACACTGTTAGATCCCCGGTACAAAAGTAAATTTGCAGAAATTATTCCTGCAATAGAAAGGGATGCACGCATGCAGGAGTATCAGCAGAGACTGTTGCAGAATCTTACATGTGCTTTTCCACAAAATACCAGTGGTGCACGTAGTGAATCTCACAGTTCCAACTTGCCAACCGTGGGACCGTCAAGTGTTCAGCACTCAAACCGTAACAGAACCACAGTATCTGCTGGTAACATCAATTTTGCGGAATCATTTCACCACTTTTTTAGCCCATCCTTTGCAAGGCCACAGGAGACAAGAAGTCTGACACATAGTCAACACCTAGAGACGATGGTACAGGAGTATCTCCAAGTAAACATTGAAGCCACGACTGTGTCACTGGACCCTTGCTCTTTTTGGGCTTCCAATCTGGATAAATGGCCGGAGCTAGCCACTTACGCCTTGGAGATCTTGTCATGCCCCGCAGCCAGCGTTCTGTCTGAACGTGTGTTCAGCGCTGCTGGTGGTGTGCTGACAGATAAGCGCTGATAATGTAGACAGACTCACGTTCATAAAGATGAACAAATCATGGATCCGAAACGACTTTTCTACCCCTGTGACATCCTGGGGAGAGTAAAAGCTTGAAGATTGGTTAAAATCACCCTACCAACCGTTTTAAGCTTTCAAATTACTAATCATGTTTATCTGTATCTTGACTGGAAAATAATTTGGGCTTTGTAGCAGTGTGCAGCACTGATCCTATTAGGCCATCTATACTAAAGCTTCACCAGATTTAAAATTAAAAATAATTTTTAGCTGCATCTAGCCCGGAAAATAATTTTGGGGCTCCGAGATGCGCAAGGCACATAAGTGCCTTCTTGCTGCACTACCTGCAGCATGACCCTCATATTGTCCGAATTCGAAGTAATCATGACTACTGGGTTGCCACACTCTTAGATCCCCCAAACTTTTCGATCAACCTTTTCATTTTAATAAAGACCAAAAAAATGGTCATTTTTGAAATTATAAGCATTAGCAGGTTGTTAGAAACTGAAATCAAACAGTTTTCAACTCAAAACTTTATTCTAGGTGATGTTACATTTTCACATAGGACCCCTTGTTCGAAAGGAGCTTCTGAACTCTCTCGTCCATTGAATTTGTCAGGTTTTGGATGGTTTCTGCTTCAATTGTTTTGCATGAGGACAGAATACCCTCCCAGAGCTGTTGCTTAGATGTGAACTGCCTCCCGCCATCATAGACACTCCTTTTAATGATGCTCCAAAGGTTCTGAATGGGGTACAGGTCAGGGGAGCATGGGGGTCACACCATAAGTTTGTCCCCTTTTATGCCCATATCAGCCAGAGATGCAGATGTTTTATGTGCAGCATGAGATGGTGCATTATCATGCAGAAAAATGATCTTGCTGTGAAATACACGGTTCTTCTTCTTGAACCATGGCAGGAAGTGCTGTTTGAGAAAATCCACATACATTATGGAGTTCATCTTTAGCACCTTCAGGGATCCTAAAGGGGCCGACAATCTCTCTCCCCATGATTCCAGCCCAAAACATTACTCCACCTCCTCCTTGTTGGCGCTGTAGCCGTGTTTGCGTGGGGTGTCCATCAACCAGCCATCCTCCACTCCATCCATCTGGACCATCGAGCGCTGCACGGCACTCATCCGTGAACAAAACAGTTTTGAAATCAGTCTTCATGTAATGTTTGGCCCACTGGAGCCGTTTCTGCTTGTGTGAAGTGGATAGAGGAGGTCGACAGGATGGCGCATGCACAGCTGCAAACCTCTGAAGGACCCTGCATCTTGTTGTTCGGGGGACGTTGGAGGCACAAGCAGCTTCAAAAACTTGTCTGCTGCTATGACAAGGCTTTTTTGCCGCTGCTCTTTCAACCTGACGTAATTGCCTGTAGGAAAGAGTCCTCAATTTGCCCTTATCAGCACGCACACGTGTGTACTGTGAATCAGCTACATACTTCTTGATTGCCAAGACACTTCATCCTGATCATCGCACAATGTTGATTGTAGTCATGCCTTGACCTAAACACTCCACAATTTGTTGCTTCTCAGCAGCCGACAATCCTTTTTCTTTCCCATTTTGGCAGAAAATGTAGGCTGCTTAATAATGTGAGAGAGCCTTCTTAAGTAGTCTTGCCTTTCATTGGACACACCTGCCAAACTAATTAGCACAGGTGTCTGCAATTGCTTACAGTGATATAAAGAGCCCTGACACACATCACCATCAATGAGTTTAACTGACAAACAAACAAATTCTTCCCTTATCACTCCTAAACACTTTTTGCATAATAATTTGGAACGCAGTGTACATGTGCTTTTCCACAAAACACCAGTGGTTCACGTAGTGAATCTTACAGTTCTAACTTGCCAACCGTGGTCTGTATGGAGTTGTTCAATAAAGGGCCCAAAATTAAGATAACATAGATGGGAGAGGTCTCTATGAATAGGAATTCCTAAGTATTTGATACCCTGTGAGGGCCAGGCAAAGGGAAAGTTGGACTGGATGGAATCCTATATGGATTTGGGGAGGGAGACATCGAGGGCCTCAGACTTCGCTGCATTGATTTTAAAATTTTACCATGTAACAAAGTGATCTATTTCAGCCATAACAGCATGGATGGATATATGTGATTGAGTGATATATACTAGGACATCATCAGCAAATAGAGAGCACTTGTACTCGGTGCCTCCCACCTCAATCCACCTAATATTGGGGTTATGGCGAATTGATGAGAGCAGGTGCTCCGTCACTAGGATGTATAAGAGAGGGGACAGAGGACATCCCTGCCTTGTCCCATTGGTGATTGTGAAAGGTGATGAAAATGTTCTGACGCACCCCCTGGGCCTTGGGACACCCGGAGCCGGACCCTTTTTGGTGGATGCTGGTGGTTGTAGTCTTCGTGGCGGCGACCCGGTTACGTGGCTCAGGGCGGTCAAACCAGTGGCGGAACTATTTATGTGGTTTTGAGGTTTAAATGTCCGACTACGCCACCCGTGGATTGCGGTCAGAGTGAACCGCCGCTACAGGGCAGACCGCTGAGGCTGGTGTTGTGGGTGCAGCAGAGCGTAGCATAACTCCCCACGGGAGGAGTATAGCCTCAGGGCAGTGTATGCAGAGGATGGGGGTGATGGTGCAGGGCAGCAGCAGTAACGACACGGAGTCAGTGATGCAGTTCAGGGCCTTTACTCACAGTTCATATTATCCAGACCACGTCTGCAGGTAACGGCTGCCCATGTCGTACTGTGCTCACCAGGTGAGGGGCTCAGACAACTCCCAGATAACTTTGGAGCACTTCACAGGACCCCCTTTGTGTGTCCTTTGTCTGGCCTTTCTTACCAACACTTCTGTCCGGCTGCCTCGGGCCTCCTCTTGGTAAACTTGGCGCCAGTTTCCCTGACCCTATGTGGTGCCTTCCTAGCGGGTGTAGCGAGGGGCTGCGCCACATAAAATGTCAGAGCCTCCGGTTTCTAGCTGAGGGTCGTTTCCTGCCTCCACTAGTTCGGGGACCGGTCTCCCCCTTTGGCCTGACCCCTCCACGCAGGTGGATTCGGGCGTGCGGTGGCGACTCGCCCGTCCGCACCCCTGGGATCCCTTCATTCCTCGTTCCTGGAGCCTTCTCCGCTCCTCTTCCTTCCTTCTCCCTCTTCCAGGCCTGGGCCTCTGTTACTAGGCCCGCCTCCGGAGCAGAGCTCATGCAGAGCCCCTGCTCCCTGCCACTTCTGCTCAGACTTCTCTGCACTGAACTAAGATGGTGCCCACCTTTTATACTCCCTTCTCAATGCACCCAGGAACTGCTTCCTCCCTGCTCCTGCACTACAGGGTTCCCCTTCCTCAGTGTTCCCTCCCCCCACTCCAGCCAGGGACAGGGACTGTCGTGCCCATCTCAGGGGCATATTGGTCGCCCTGCCCCACGGCAATGTGGTGTAATGCATGCAGGTGTCGGGTCCTGATCCACACTCCATCCTTACCTGAGAGTGAGATATCACACCTCTGGGTGAGGTGCAATACCTCTGTAGCAACCGAGCCCTCAGGGTGCTACAGTTCCATTTATCTTCAGCCTAGGTGACGTATTGCGATACAGGGCCGTGATTTTGGCTATAAAAGGGTCCCCTAGACCCCTACCCCAAGCTTTTTAAGAGAATCATATATGGCGTGCCAGGAGACTCTATGGAATGCTTTCTCAGCATCCAACGAGAGTATCTAATTACAAATTTTTAACTGCATCTAGCCCAGGAAATACTTTGTGCCTAGTAGCAGATGCTGCTAGTCAGCGGATTATCCCGGCTGTTAAGCAAGCTGCACCACCTGTAGTTTAGACACTTAATTTTTTCAAAGGAAATGCTTCGGGACCATGGGATACTTAGTGAAGAGCATCAGGAGGCACCCCAAGGCATAGGGGCTGGGACTGGCAGTAGGATGCCTTGCGGTGGACAGCCGAGCTCGATCCTTCTAAAAGCTTTTTAACTGCAGCAGCTTTAGTGGACGCTACTGGAGCTGGAATTTCCGCGGCTGCTGGCATGAGACTTGCCCTCCAATAGATCCTTGTAAATGGATTTAAAGTGTATTCATTCAAATTAGAGAGACAATTTAAATTAAAAAGCTTAGAGCTGCCTCCACCACAGGGGGGCTCGCTCGACCCACCAGCGGACAGGCACCAGTATTGGGAGAGGGGGGCTGGCCGTCAGGGTTCACCGCGGCTCTGGCACAAACCCGGCGACACGGAGGTGTCACGGGCAGGAGCGGACTGGCCGTGTCGGCTTCTCACTTTTTGGATTTTAGAAGGGCATGACATGCCTATATCTGTGTCTCCCCCTCCTTTTACTCCTCCACCTCTTTTATTTTCGCATGACTATATGTACTTGTCACTTTTCCATGTGTTAGTTATGTCTTCTGAGCAGTTTGTCAGCTTTTGGACACCTTTGAAGGTGTTTTCTATGTGTTTCTATGTGTTTTTGTTTGCCTGCCATTGGTTTTAACGGTGTTCGAAGGTGTTCGACGAACAGTTCGACGAACAGTTCGGCGAACACACGGGTGTTCGACGAACCGAACCGAACTCGAACACTACGGGGGTGGCTCAACACTACTTACCACCCCCAAACCAACGGGATGTGTGAGAAAATGAATCAGGTAGTAATAGACCTGCTCAAAACGTTGCCCCTGGAGGAACGTAGCCTGTGGCCTGAGAAACTGCCGGATCTGGTGGACTTGTTTAACCATATCCCAGTGGGTTCTACCAACTGCACCCCGTCTTACCTAATGAGAGCAAGACCTGGTAAGCTGCCAATTGACCTGGAGATGGGAGTCCTGACACCCGAGGACACCTCACCAGAAGCAGACTGGGACACAGAACGACAGCAGCAGTACCGGAAAGTACAGGAGTGTGTGGAGCGAAGTCTGTCTCAGGCAAGAGAGAGGCAAGAGAGGAATTACAACCAGTATGCTCCTGCTGCTCCCCTGGCACCTGGAGAGCAGGTCTTGAAGAGGAAGAGACGGCTCCACAAGTTGGATGACCAGTGGGAGAAAGACCCGTACACCGTACTGCCGTCAAGCCATGAAAACCCAAAGGTGTGTGTTATCAGTAAGGATGGAGGAGAGACCACAGCCACTGTCACCAGAGACCACCTGAAGAGGTGTCCCGGGCAGCTGCAAAGTGCTGATGAAGACCAAGATAGCCCTCAACCCGCAGAGGAAAGGGAAGAAATGGTCAGTACAGTGCTCGGAGAATTTCCCCGGTCCTGGACACAAATCAACAATGCCATAATGGTACCCATCCTTACTTTACTCCAGCCAACCCCTCAAGAGCCCGCAGAAGAGCCAGTAGTGTTGGAAGAGCAAGTGGCCCCGGAGGCAGAAGATTCCGTACCAGCAGCTCAGGAGAATCAACCCTCTGCTAGTAGTGAACCTGCCATGCCCGTGGTGAGCCAAAGAGTACGCAGAAAGCTGCCCAACCTACCCGTGACATCTGCAAATGCCTCTAGTGCAGCCACTAGCACACCTAGTACACAGGGGGTGGAAACAGGGGACCCAAATAGAGTACCACCAGACAGTGGGTTACGTAGGTCCGCCAGGAGCACTAGGGGTCAAATACCAGCTCGCTGGAGAATCTAAATGCCAAGTATATATCTACCTGTATATTGCAAATGTTTTATGTTTATTGCCTGGTTACTAATTATGTTTTTCTAGCTACCCGACAGGTTTCATGGACTAACAGGTTATGGACAGTGAATAACCGGAACTACCTTGCATATAATGAGAAAGCATGCAAAGATGTCTCCAGCAGGACCAGGGTTGTAAATATCTTGTTAAAACTTCACTTTTAATTTCAATTTGTAAAAGCCAAGGATGAGTTAAAAAATGAGCAATATAGCGGCTCTTAGGTATAGCACATTGCAACGCGTTTCGGCTAAACCTTATTCATGGAATAATGTGAGAACTAAGCCTACTAGCTGAAGTTAAATAAAACACACTTCTTGGTGATTGGTTCAGGTGTTGGACCACAGCCCAGAGGAGAATTAACCCATTATTGGCAGCTAAAATTAACTACAGCAAAAAAGCACAAAAACTACATAAAATTGGACATGAGATAGAATGGAATACAAAATTAGTGGAAATACAAAATGAGTGAGAGATACATGCAGAAACAAAAACAAAAAGATCTTTTATGCCGTGGAGCAGTAAAACACATAATAATGATCATAATAATCACTAAGCATCCCTTATGTCTGGTGAGCATGACTGTTTAAACACCATTAGAGTATAAATATAGTTAGTATATGTAGTCCTATAAAAAAAAAAAAGAAGAAAAAAAAAATTTTTGAGAAAACAAAAAAAAAAAAAAGTTTATGGAAAAAGGATGCAAAAGTCGATTTTTCAATAAATCCTTTCTGTCTATATTAGCTACTATTTTTTCTGCTCTGTTTAGAATGCCTTTAGAGTATCCTCTTAAAGCTAGTCTGTTTTTAGTGCTGGAGGCTGCCTCTTGATAACTCTTTTCTGTTGAGGAGTTCCTCTTTAACCTGATCATTTCTCCCACTGGGATATTTTTAATATTGTGGGGAGGATGGCAAGAGCTTGCTTGCAGGATGCTATTACCTGCCGTTTTTTTCCGAAATGGTGAGATCAAAACTCGCTTCATATCATCATTACCTTCAAGTGTTACATCTAAAAAGTTAATAGATTTTTTGTCAGTGTGAGATGTGAATTTAAGATTATAATTGTTTTTATTGATATATTTGACAAAATCTGTGATAAGATGGGGAGAGCCTATCCAAACAAGAAGTAAATCATCTATATATCGCCCATACCAAGCAATATATTTCAAAAATGTGTTTGAATCTGAAAAAACATCGGTCTCCTCCCAGGTGGCCATGACAATATTAGCTAATGATGGGGAGAATTTTCCCCCCATGCTGACTCCCCGTTTTTGCAGATAATAGCGACCATCAAAGGTGAAAAAATTATTATTCAACAAAAATCCTACTGCTGAAATAAGGAAATTTTGTATATTGGTTTCATAAGAGCTATGTTTTTCAAGGAACTTATCTAATCAGCGAATGGCAATATCGTGCGGTATAGAGGGGTATAACCCCTCTACATTGCATGTAAGCCATTGAAAATCCCTGTTCCACTCAAATCCATCAAAAGTATTGGCGATAGTTTTAGAATCTCTAATATATCCTGGTATAATCATTCTGGATTTTTCTCTTGTGTACTAGATTTCCGCAAGGTCTGAATGTGAGACAGGATCTCATTTTACAATACACTTAGTCTCACGTATTTATGTTCGACAGTACTTTGATAATATATTTCCTTTGTGGTCATAATAGAATGCACTGTCTAACTGTTTAACTGCTTTATTGTTCAATGCTTATATTTATGACTTTTGCATCCTTTTTCCATAAAAATGTTTTTGTTTTTTTTTCTCAAAATTTTTTTTTATATATATATATATATATATATATATTTTTTTTTTATAGGACTACATATACTAACTATATTTATACTCTAATGGTGTTTAAACAGTCATGCTCACCAGACATAAGGGATGCTTAGTGATTATTATGATCACTATTATGTGTTTTACTGCTCCACGGCATAAAAGATCTTTTTGTTTTTGTTTCTGCATGTATCTCTCACTCATTTTGTATTTCCACTAATTTTGTATTCCATTCTATCTCATGTCCAATTTTATGTAGTTTTTGTGCTTTTTTGCTGTAGTTAATTTTAGCTGCCAATAATGGGTTAATTCTCCTCTGGGCTGTGGTCCAACACCTGAACCAATCACCAAGTAGTGTGTTTTATTTAACTTCAGCTAGTAGGCTTAGTTCTCACATTATTCCATGAATAAGGTTTAGCCGAAACGCGTTGGAATGTGCTATACCTAAGAGCCGCTATATTGCTAATTTTGTAACTCATCCTTGGCTTTTACAAATTGAAATTAAAAGTGAAGTTTTAACAAGATATATACAACCCTGGTCCTGCTGGAGACATCTTTGCTTGCTTTCTCATTACTTGAACCTTGGTAGCCCATGACCTGGGCGTCTCCGCTGCAAGACTTCGTTGGGACTGGATGAGTCTGGCTATTACATGGTGAGCTGACATACGTTTTCCCTTTCCCTTTCCCCTTATTTTTTCATTGTACCTTGCAGATAGTTGCACCTGGTGCCCTCTTGTGAAGATGGCCACAGAAGAAAAACCTGTCCGGTGTGGCCCCCTTGTGGTCCAAAGTATCTAGCTTCAGCCTTGCCGCCACGCCCAAGGCCAGGAACTTGGGGTTTGTGTGGACAGGTCCCCGCACCTTTCAAGACTTCACCTTGTAGGGTGACATGGACACCCGGTCACGGAAGCGCCATGACCTATAAAAACTAAATGTACTTGTATATATTGTATGTTTATATTATCGCTTATACCCTGTATTTGTGTTTTCTTGAAATATGTTTAGTCCCGGAGTACTAAATTTCACGAGCGGGGAATGTGGCACCCCGAGGTCTGGTTGCCACAATGGCAGCAATGTCATGTCTGAGAGCAGGTGGGAGGTTCCCTGGTTGGGGACAATTAGCATTCAGCACCTCCTGCCTCAGTCCAGGGAGGGGAGAAACCTGCCCTTTATAAACTGGATCTGGGGCGGGGTTAGACAGACAGAGTCCAGTAAAGTGCCTGACATGTTTCAGAGAGAGGGACAGGTCAGCAGCAGGCTGAGGAGTCCCTGTAGGCTGAGGAGGAACACGAGGCCAGGAGGGGAACTTGCAGAGTTCGTCCTGGCGAGAGACTTACTAGCCGGACACTGGAGTCCGAGGCTGTGAGGGTTATAAGCCCAGCAGCAGAAAACCACCACGCAGGGGACTTCAAGTCCTCTGGCCCAAGGAAGCCCGGAGGCTCAACCACACGAGAGGGACCACTACTGCCCTGGAGGAGTGAGAAGAACGGAAGGCTCGAGTCGCCAGTCATACGGGTGAGAACAACACGGTACACTCAGGGACGTGGGCTACCACTACACTACAGCGGGATGGCCAAGAAAAAGTGAAGTCAGCACGGTAGGCCTACAAACTCCCCCTGACCAGCAGGATTTCCCAGTTGCTCTCAGACTGACCAGGCCTCCATTGTTAACCTGTATTCCGGACGGGTCCTTTAATACCACCAACAGTAAAGACGCTGACTTGCATGACAGACTCCGTGTGGTTACTGCTGCTCCCGCGCACCATCACTCCCATCCTCCGCATACACTGCCCTGAGGCTACACTCCTCCCGTGGGGAGTTGTACTTCACTCTGCTGCACCCACAACACCAGCCTCAGTGGTCTGCCCTGCAGCGGCGGTTCATCCTGACCGCAATCCACGGGTGGCGTAGTCGGACATTAGTATATAGACTGCCATTTAGTTTGACCACCCTGAGCCACGGGACCGGGTCACTGCCACGGTGACTACAACCCCCAGCATCTACAAAAAGGCCCGGTTCCGGGCTCCTCACGCGGCCCAGGGGGCGCGTCAATGACTCTGAATGGGAAACTTGCCTAACAGAAGCTGCCACTTATCAAATGCCAATACAACTTAGACAATTGTTTGCATTTATTTGCATCATGTGTGAGCCGTCTAATGCTGCAGCATTGTTTCAAAGGCACAATAAAAATCTCATGGAAGACTATACCAGACGTTTCCCTCATGTAGAAAAGGCTGTGTATATGACATTACATAAAATTGAGTCTGTGTTACGGACACATGGAAAGTCATTACAAGAGTTTGGCCTACAACTGCCTGTTGGCAAGTACGATGATCGAATCAATGTTGGCAAATATTATGACCCTGTTGCGGAAAAGGCTTTGTTTGAGGAGAAATTCCAAATGTTAAACCCAGGACAACGAAAGGCTTTCAAAAAAATCAGAGAAGCTTTAGAGAATCCCAACTTGGAAAAACACCTATTTTTTATTGACGGACATGGTGGAAGTGGTAAAACATTCCTGTATAATAAAATCATGCATTACATTCGGAGCAAAGATGAATTAGTCTTGCCACGTACAGTTACAGGTATTGCTGCTACTTTGCTGGAGGGAGACCGAAGTTCCCATAATCTGTTCAAACTGCCTATACCAATTAATGAAACGTCGACGTGCAATATTTGTCATGGCAGCAATACTGCCAATGAGTTGAAAAGTGCCAAATTCAAAATCTGGGACAAAGCTTCTATGGCTCAAGATCATGCTGTAAATGCAGTTGACACATTCTACAAAGAACTCTTGGCTGAAGATCCAAAGGTTCCCTCCAAAAAAACGTTCAGAGGTGCGGTGTTTCTTTTTGGTGGAGATTTTCGACAAATCCTTCCTGTTGTACCACATGGCAACAGAACCAAAATAATTTCAGCAAGCATGTAGAACAGCAATTGTTGGAGGAATATTGAAGTCCTCAAATTAGACCAAAACATGTGTACCAATGAGGACAATATCCTCGAAGAACATCAAGGCTTTTCTCAATGGCTTTTAAACCTTGCAGATGGAAAACTTCAAGAACCAGAACTAGAGGAAGGTATCTTTGAAATTCCTTCTGTCTGCATTGAAAAGGGATGTATTGTTGGTGCTGTCTTTCCTAAAGTCATATAACCAGAAGATGAAAGCATTACAAACCGTGCAATCCTAACTCCATAAAACTAACATTCACATGAACTGAATGAAAATGTTCTCAGACAAATTCAGTCTGAATTTAAATGCTACACCAGCATTGATTCCATTCAGCAAGATATTGCAAATGCTGAGGAAGCAGCAAACTATCCAATGGAGTTCTTAAACAGCTTAACGCCTGGTGGTATGCCTCCTTATAGATTACAGTAATGGCCAAAAGTATTGAGAATGAGACAAATAGTAATTTTTCCAAAGTTTACTGCTTCATTTTTTGTAATGGCAATTTGCATATACTCCTGAATGTCAAAGAGTGATCAGCTTAACAGCAATTACTGTACTTGCAAAGTCAATATTTGCCCAGAAAATGAACTTTAACCCCCAAAACACATTTCAACATCATTGCAGTCCTGCCTTAAAAGGAGCAGCTAACATCGTTTTAGTGATTGATCCATTAACACAGGTGTGGGTGTTGATGAGGACAGGGCTGGCGATCAATCAGTCATGATTAAGTAAGAATGACATCACTGGACACTTTAAAAGGAGGCTGGTTCTTGGTATCATTGTTTCTCTTCAGTTAACCATGGTTATCTCTAAAGAAACACGTGCAGCCATCATTGCACTGCACAAAAATGGCCTAACAGGGAAGAGTATCGCAGCTACAAAGATTGCACCTCAGTCAACAATCTATCGCATCATCAAGAACTTCAAGGAGAGAGCTTCCATTGTTGTCAAAAAGGCTCCAGGGCGCCCAAGAAAGACCAGCAAGCGCCAGGACCGTATCTTAAAACTGTTTCAGCTGCGTGATCGGACTACCAGCAGTGCCGAGCTTGCTCAGGAATGGCAGCAGGCTGGTGTGAGTGCTTCTGCACACACTGTGAGGCGGAGACTCTTTGAGCAAGGGCTGGTTTCAAGGAGGGCAGCAAAGAAGCCACTTCTCTCCAGAAAAAACATCAGGGACCGACTGATATTCTGCAAAAGGTACAGGCAGTGGACTGCTGAGGACTGGGGCAAAGTCATTTTCTCTGATGAATCCAGTTTTCGATTGTTTGGGACATCTGGAAAACAGCTTATTCGGAGAAGAAGAGGTGAGCGCTACCACCAGTCTTGTCTCATGCCAACTGTAAAGCATCCTGAAACCATTCATGTGTGGGGTTGCTTCTCAGCCAAGGGAATCGGCTCACTCACAGTCTTGCCTAAAAACACAGCCATGAATAAAGAATGGTACCAGAATGTCCTCCAAGAGCAACTTCTCCCAACCGTCCAAGAGCAGTTTGGAGCACAAAAATGCCTTTTCCAGCATGATGGAGCACCTTGCCATAAAGCAAAGGTAATAACAAAATGGCTCATGGAACAAAACATAGAGATTTTGGGTCCATGGCCTGGAAACTCCCCAGATCTTAATCCCATTGAGCACTTGTGGTCAATCATCAAGAGACGGGTGGACAAACAAAAACCAACAAATTCTGGCAAAATGCAAGCATTGATTAAGCAAGAATGGACTGCTATCAGTCAGGATTTGGTCCAAAAGTTGATTGAGAGCATGCCAGGGAGAATTACAGAGGTCTTGAAGAAGAAGGGGCAACACTGCAAATATTGACTTGCTGCATTAACTCATTCTAACTGTCAATATAACCTATTGGTACTCATAATATGATTGCAATTATATTTCTGTATGTGATATAAACATCAGACAAACACTAATAAAAACCAGAGGCCAGCAGATCATGTGAAAATATAATTTTGGTGTCATTCTCAAAACTTTTGGCCATGACTGTACATTTGAAAGTTGGAGCAGAAGTCATACTATTAAGAAACCTTAACTCAACAAGAGGTCTTTGCAATGGCACCAGAATGGTTGTGAAGCAAATGATGTCAAAAGCCATTGACTGTGAAATCCTAACCGGATCATTTAAAGGAACAAGGGTATTCATTCCCAGAATTATTCTGGCACCAAGTGATCCTGATCTTCCTTTTACTTTAAAACAAAAACAGTTTCCCTTAAGACTTGCTTATGCTATGACCATCAACAAAAGTCAAGGGCAAACATTGGATTCAGTTGGCATATATTTGCCATCTCCAGCCTTCAGCCATGGCCAACTTTATGTGGCCTTTTACACCAAAAATGTTGTTTACAGAGAAGCTTTTGCACAATAATTTTTTTCTTCAGCTAATACTTTAATAAAATTTAAAATGTTATATATAACAGTGAATGTGTCTTTCTGTTCGAAGCCGGAATGGGTGGCGTCTGTGCAGTGTGGTGCCTGAGTTAGAGCGTGTGCATACTGCACTACGATGCCATGTTAGTGAAGACTCTGTGTGCAAATTCCAAGACACAGTGTCTTCAAGAAAATGGCGCCAGATATCGTGAGATGCTCACATGTTGACTCAGGCACTATTTTATTCAATGGCAGCAGCACATGAAAGGATGGGGGTGCAGGATGGGAGCAGCACATGACAGGATGGGGACGCAGGATGGGAGCAGCACTTGATAGGATGGCGGCACAGGATGGCAGAAGCACACGACAGAATGGCGGCGCTGCATGGCAGCAGCACATGACAGGATGGGGCGCAAGATGGCAGCAGCACACGACAGGATGGGGGCACAGGATGGGAGCAGCACACGACAGAATGGGGGTGCAGGATGGGAGCAGCATACGACAAAATGAGGGTGCAGGATGGGGGCAGCACATACCAGGATGGGGGCAGCACATACCAGGATGTGGGTGCAGGATTGGAGCAGAAAATGACAGGATGTAGGAGCACCACATGACAGGATGGGGGCACAGGTTGGGGGTAGCACATAACAAGATGGAGGCACAGGATGGGGGCACACAAAACAGGATAGAGGCGCAGGATGGGAGCAGCACATGACAGAATGGGGGAGCAGGATAGCAGCAGAACATGACAAGATGAGGGCGCAGGATGGGGGTAGGCCATGACAGGATGAGGGCGCAGGATAGGGGTGGACTAAACTGGATGGGCGTGCAGGATGGGACCAGTACATACCAGGATGGGGGACGAGGATGGCGGAGCATGGACCAGGATGGAAACCATATACCAATATAAATGCTCGTCATCTGTGCGTAGAACGGGTTCAACAGCTAGTTACTAGTGTTGAGCGAGCACTAAAATGCTCGGGTGCTTGAAGCTCGGGCCGAGCTTGCCGTGATACTCGGGTGCTCGACCTGAGCAACGAGCCCAATGTTAGTCTATGGGAGACCCGAGCATTTTTTGCGGTGGCACCCCCGGCAGCCTTTTAAAAGCCTAACAAGTGCCCAAAACGATAGTGACAGTGCTCAATTGACATGGGGACAGCATGGGGATCGCCCCAGGAAGCATTTCTGACCCCCAAGTCACTGCTGTCAACAATGTGGTCAGAGGTATTAAGCCACTTTTAAGGGCTCACAATAAAACATTCAAAAACGAAACTGAAACTGCTTTCCTGTGAAATATGTTAAGGAAGTTCCTTTCCAGGGTAAAGACTTGTGTATAAGGTAAAATAAATAACAAAAAAAAAATACTCCTCAACACCTTGGGCTATGTTCACAAGTAGCATTTTTTATGCGTTTTTGCACTTTTGCATTGCTTTCAACCGTGACAAATGCATTCACCGGAAAATGTCATTTTAACATTTTACAACATTATCTAGCCATGTGCTGTGTGACACATGCATACAGTGCTGAAAAGACATGGGAACAGCATGGGGAAGACCCCTGGAAGCATCTCTGACACCCAGGTCACTGCCTAAAAGTGTGCCCATCAGAAGTCATCCTTGCCGCATCAGAAGATGCAGACTTGCAACTATCCCCGTGCAAGTCCTTGTCCCAGGGCAGTGTTCAATTGTACCGCCCCCATTCCTTGCAATGCAAGCGCAAATATGCAGCCAACCACTCACCCACCCACCCGCAGGCTGCAATACCATACTGCTAGCTTGCACTTGAAATGGGGCCTTTAGTTTGGAGGAGGCCGAAGCTGGCCATTACCCCATGGCTGCTTCGGCAGCGAGGAATGAATACTCAGTCCCCAGGGGGCGGCCGGGTGTCCATACTCGGTCCCCAGCCACCACGCGCTTGGGTGTCCACACACGGTCTCCAGCTGCCAGGGGGCAGCTGGGTGTCCATAAACGGTCCCCAGCCGCCCCTATTTCTCCTGTCACCTTCCCACATTCTTTTCTTAGCCTGGCCTGCTTTAGGGCAGCATTGCACGAGCCCACCAGAGAACCAGACTTCTCCGGTGGGCCCAGGTTTCTCCATCAGGGGAGTTGAGAGTGCCAAGGTGAGAAGCATGATGCTTGGTTTTCTTGGAATGTAAGCGTAAGTGTGCAGGCTGCCACCCACCCACCCCCAGGCTGCAATACCATACTGCTAGCGTGCACTTGAAATGGGGCCTTTAAGTTTGGAGGAGGCCGAAGCTGGCCACTACCTCATGGCTGCTTCGGCAGCGAGGTATCCATACTCAGTCCCCAGCCACTCCTATTTGTCCCGGTGTACCTTATACATAAGATTAAGCACGCATACCAAAACATTACCTGTGCCCTCCCCAGTGCATTTAGTGGGAAGGACAGCCTATTCCGCTGTAGTGTGTGCATGCCAAACCCCTGCTCATGGTACATGCATAGATGCCTCCCAGCCTGCACCTGTCATTGCAGACTTGCAACTATCCCCGTTCAAGTCCTTTTTCCAGGGTAGTGTTCAATTGTACCTCCCCCATTTCTTGCAATGCAAGCGCAAGTATGCAGCCTGCCACCCACCCACCCCAGGCTGCAATACCATACTGCTTGCTTGCACTTGAAATTGGGCCTTTTAGGCATGTGGAGGCGGAATCTGGCCACCACGTCATGGCTGCGTTGGTGGCCTGCTATCCATACTCAGTCCCCAGCTGCCCTGCGGCCATTTGTCCACACTCGGTCCCCAGCCACCAGGGGGTGGCCGGGTGTCCACACACGGTCCCCAGCTGCCAGGAGGTGGCTGGGTGTCCATACTCGGTCCCCAGCCGCCCCGCGGCAGGGTGTCCACACACGGTCCCCAACCGCCTGGGGCAGCCGGGTGTCCATAAACAGTCCCCAGCCACCCCTATTTATCCTGTCAACTTCCCCCCACACACTTTTCTTAGCCCGGCCTGCTTTAGGGCAGCGTTGGACGAGCCCACCAGAGAACGAGACTTCTCCGGTGGGCCCTGGCTTCTCCATCAGGGGAGCTGAGATTGTAAAGGTTAGGAGTAGTGTTGAGCGATACCTTCCGATATCAGGAAATATCGTATCGGATTGGATCGGGCCGATACCCAAAAAGTATCGGATATCGCCGATTCCGATACCGGAAACCAATGCAAGTCAATGGGACACAAATATCGGAATGAAAATAAACCCTTTCTTTCCTTGTAGGTTAATTCTACATGAAGTAAAACAACTAAGAATAATGTAGAATGACATGAAAAGCCGGCAATTCATCAGCGGCATTCACCGGGACCCGACAATTTACAACAGAAAGAATAGAGCTTCACACATAGATTAGATAGATAGAAACATGTCAGTCACATATATATGAAGTACTGTGACAGTGTTGCTTACTGTACTTGTCATTTAGTGTAAAGGATTTATTAAAAAAAATATTAGTGTTTTCGTGCACCGTCTCTTTAAAAATGCCGGCCGGCAATTCAGCATCTGTACCCGACAATTTATAACAGACAGAATAGAGCTTCACACATAGATTAGATAGATAGAAACATGTCAGCCACATATATAAGAAGTACAGTGACAGTGTTGCTTACTGTACTTGTCATTTAGTGTAAAGGATTTATTTAAAAAAATAATAGTGTTTTCATGCACCGTCTCTTTAAGAAAGCCGGCCGGCAATTCAGCATCTGTACCCGACAATTTAGAATAGAAAGAATAGAGAATCACACATAGATTAGATAGATAGAAACATGTCAGTCACATATATATGAAGTACAGTGACAGTGTTGCTTACTGTACTTGTCATTTAGTGTTAAAATAAAGGATTTATTTAAAAAAAAATTGGCGTGGGGTTCCCCTTAATTTTAGTCTCTAGCGGAGGTTAAGCAGACAGCTGGGGCAAATGTTTGAAGCCTGGGAAGGGGGTAATACCCACGGAGCTTCCCAGGCTACTAATATCAGCCCCCAGCTGAATACCTAGCCTTTACTAACTATTAAAATGGGGGAACCCCCCCAAAAAATGACGTGGGGTCCCCCCTAATTTAATAGCTAGCAAAGGCTAGGCAGACAGCTGGGGGCTGATATTAATAGCCCAGGAAGGGAGCCATGAATATTGGCCCCCTCCCAGGCTAGAAACACCAGCCGTCAGCCGCCCCAGAAATGGCGCATCCATAGGATGCGCCAATTCTGGCACTTAGCCTCGCTCTTCCACGCTGCCCTGGTGCGGTGGCAGGGGGTAATAGGGTTGGGGTTGATGTCAGCTTATAATGCCAGCTGACATCAAGCCCAGGTTAGTAATGGAGAGGCGTCTATAAGACACCCCCATTACTAACCCCATAGTCAAAGTTAAAAGAAAACACAAACACCCAGAATAAAGTCCTTTAATTGAAATAAAGACACAATTCTTTATTGTTCTAAATTAAACCATACTTACCATCACGCCCATTCCAGCTGAAGCCAACGATCTCCTGCAATAAAAGTAAAATAATAAAGCAACCTCATCCTTACCTTTCCATGGTTCCCACGACAGCTTCAGCTCTGCTACATCGAGATGACAGGCTGGACCGCAGCAGAACGCTGCCATCCAGCCTGTCATCCCGCAGACACTGAGAAGCGCAGGCATGCTTGCGCTCCTCAGTGTCTCTCTGTGACGTCATCCAGATGAGCCGAGTTCATGTCCAATGAACTCAGCTCACCTCATGCACGTCACTGACAGCGTGGGAAAATTCTCCTGCACTCAGCGCTTCAGCGTGAGAATTCTCCCACGCTGT
Source organism: Phyllobates terribilis (assembly GCF_046119375.1). Taxonomy (NCBI): domain Eukaryota; kingdom Metazoa; phylum Chordata; class Amphibia; order Anura; family Dendrobatidae; genus Phyllobates; species Phyllobates terribilis. The sequence goes on along the minus strand of NW_027362769.1, from coordinate 13,472,989 downwards.
CAGTGACATACATGAGGTGAGGTCATGTCCAATGAACTCAGCTCACCTCATGCACGTCACTGACAGCGTGGGAAAATTCTCACGCTGAAGTGCTTAGTGCAGGAGAATTTTCCCACGCTGTCAGTGACATACATGAGGTGAGCTGAGTTCATTGGACATGACCTCGGCTCATCTGGATGCCGTCACAGCCAGACACTGAGGAGTGGAAGTATGCCTGCGCTTCTCAGTGTCTGCGGGATGACAGGATGGATGGCAGCGTTCTGCTGCGGTCCAGCCTGTCATCTCGATGTAGCAGAGCTGAAGCTGTCGTGGGAGCCATGGAAAGGTAAGGATGATGTTGCTTTATTATTTTACTTTTATTGCAGGAGATCGTTGGCTTCAGCTGGAATGGGCGTGATGGTAAGTATGGTTTAATTTAGAACAATAAAGAATTGTGTGTTTATTTCATTTAAAGGACTTTTTTCTGGGTGTTGTGCTTTTTTAAATACTTTACTAGAAATTCATGGTGGTCATGTCTAATATTGGCGTGACCCCATGAATTTCGGGCTTAGGGCCAGCTGATAATGCCAAGCTGGCCTTAACCCCTTTATTACCCAGTGAGCCACCGCACCAGGGCCCTGGATGAGTTGGGTACAGCGCCAGAAGATGGCGCTTCTATGAACGCGCCATTTTCTGGGGCGGCTGCGGACTGCAATTTGCAGCGGGGGTGGCCCAGAAAGCTTGGGTCTCCCTGCGCTGCGGATTCCAGCCCCCAGTTGCCTAGTTGTATCTGGCTGGGCACAAAAATAGGGCGAAGCCCCACGCATTTTTTTTTTAAATTATTTCATGAAATTCATGGAATAATTAAGAAAAAAAGGGCTTCCCTATATTGTTGTGTCCAACCAGGTACAAATAGGCAGCTGGTGGTTGGGGGCAGCCCATTCCTGCCTGCTGTACCTGGCTGGACACAAATATAGTGCGAAGCCCCACGTCAATTTTTTTTTAATTATTTCATGAAATAATTTTTTTAAAAAAGGGCTTCCCTATATTGTTGTGTCCGGCCAGGTACAAATAGGCAGCTGGTGGTTGGGGGCAGCCTGTTCCTGCCTGCTGTACCTGGCTGGACACAAATATAGGGCGAAGCCCCACGTCAATTTTTTTAAAAATAAATCCTTTATTTTAACACTAAATGACATTTGAGGAGTTAATAAAGATGCAGTCCCTAAATTATTATTTATTTTTTAATTAATTTTTCCCAAAACTTTTGACGTGGGCTTCGCCATATTTTTGTATGCCAGCCAGGTACAGCATCCAGCTTCTATGAACGCGCCATTTTCCGGGGTGGCTGAGGACTGCAATTTTCAGCGGGGTGGGGGGGGGGGGCAGAAAGCTTGGGCCTCCCTGCGCTGCAGATTCCAGCCCCCAGCTGCCTAGTTGTACCTGGCTGGACACAAAAATAGGGAGAAGCTTCACGTATTTTTTTTTTTAAATTATTTCATGAAATTCATGAAATAATTAAGAAAAAAAGGGCTTCCCTATATTGTTGTGTCCAACCAGGTACAAATAGGCAGCTGGTGGTTGGGGGCAGCCCGTTCCTGCCTGCTGTACCTGGCTGGACACAAATATAGTGCGAAGCCCCACGTCAATTTTTTTTAAATCATTTCAGGAAATTCATGAAATAATTAAAAAAAATTGATGTGGGGCTTCGCCCTATATTTGTGTCCAGTCAGGTACAGCAGGCAGGAACGGGCTGCCCCCAACCACCAGCTGCCTATTTGCACCTAGCCGGACACAACAATATAGGGAAGCCCTTTTTTTCTTAATTATTCCATGAATTTCATGAATTTAAAAAAAAAAAACGTGGAGCTTCGCCCTATTTTTGTGTCCAGCCAGGTACAACTAGGCAGCTGGGGGCTGGAATCTGCAGCGCAGGGAGGCCCAAGCTTTCTGGGCCCCACCCGCTGCAAATTGCAGTCCGCAGCCGCCCCGGAAAATGGCGCGTTCATAGAAGCGCCATCTTCTGGCGCTGTACCCAACTCATCCAGGGCCCTGGTGCGGTGGCTCACTGGGTAATAAAGGGGTTAAGGCCAGCTTGGCATTATCAGCTGGCCCTAAGCCCGAAATTCATGGGGTCACGCCAATATTAGACATGACCACCATGAATTTCTAGTAAAATATTTAAAAAAAACACAAACACCCAGAAAAAAGTCCTTTAATTGAAATAAACACACAATTCTTTATTGTTCTAAATTAAACCATACTTACCATCACGCCCATTCCAGCTGAAGCCAACGATCTCCTGCAATAAAAGAAAAATAATAAAGCAACCTCATCCTTACCTTTCCATGGCTCCCACGACGGCTCCAGCTCTGCTACATCGAGATGACAGGCTGGACCGCAGCAGAACGCTGCCATCCAGCCTGTCATCCCGCAGACACTGAGAAGCGCAGGCATACTTCCACTCCTCAGTGTCTGGCTGTGACGGCATCCAGATGAGCCGACAATGAACTCGGCTCACCTCATGTACGTCACTGACAGCGTGGGAGAATTCTCCTGCACTCAGCGCTTCAGCATGAGAATTTTCCCACGCTGTCAGTGACGTGCATGAGGTGAGGTCATGTCCAATGAACTCGGCGCACCTCATGCACGTCACTGACAGCGTGGGAAAATTCTCACGCTGAAGCGCTGAGTGCAGGAGAATTTTCCCACGCTGTCAGTGACGTGCATGAGGTGAGCTGAGTTCATTGGACATGACCTCGGCTCATCTGGATGCCGTCACAGTGAGACACTGAGGAGCGCAAGCATGCCTGCGCTTCTCAGTGTCTGCGGGATGACAGGCTGGATGGCAGCGTTCTGCTGCGGTCCAGCCTGTCATCTCGATGTAGCAGAGCTGAAGCTGTCCTGGGAACCATGGAAAGGTAAGGATGAGGTTGCTTTATTATTTTACTTTTATTGCAGGAGATCGTTGGCTTCAGCTGGAATGGGCGTGACTGTAAGTATGGTTTAATTTAGAACAATAAAGAATTGTGTCTTTATTTCAATTAAAGGACTTTTTTCTGGGTGTTTGTGTTTTTTTTAAATACTTTACTAGAAATTCATGGTGGTCATGTCTAATATTGGCGTGACCCCATGAATTTCGGGCTTAGGGCCAGCTGATAATGCCAAGCTGGCCTTAACCCCTTTATTACCCAGTGAGCCACCGCACCAGGGCCCTGGATGAGTTGGGTACAGCGCCAGAAGATGGCGCTTCTATGAACGCGCCATTTTCCGGGGCGGCTGCGGACTGCAATTTGCAGCGGGTGGGGCCCAGAAAGCTTGGGCCTCCCTGCGCTGCGGATTCCAGCCCCCAGCTGCCTTGTTGTACCTGGCTGGACACAAAAATAGGGCGAAGCCCCACGTATTTTTTTTTTTAATTATTTCATGAAATTCATGGAATAATTAAGAAAAAAAGGGCTTCCCTATATTGTTGTGTCCGGCTAGGTACAAATAGGCAGCTGGTGGTTGGGGGCAGCCCGTTCCTGCCTGCTGTACCTGACTGGACACAAATATAGGGCGAAGCCCCACATAATTTTTTTTTAATTATTTCATGAATTTCCTGAAATAATTAAAAAAAAATTGACGTGGGGCTTTGCACTATATTTGGGTCCAGCCAGGTACAGCAGGCAGGAACGGGCTGCCCCCAACCACCAGCTGCCTATTTGTACCTGGCCGGACACAACAATATAGGGAAGCCCTTTTTTTCTTAATTATTCCATGAATTTCATGAAATAATTAAAAAAAAAAAAACGTGGAGCTTCTCCCTATTTTTGTGTCCAGCCAGGTACAACTAGGCAGCTGGGGGATGGAATCTGCAGCGCAGGAAGGCCCAAGCTTTCTGCCCCCCGCTGAAAATTGCAGTCCGCAGCCGCCCCGGAAAATGGCGCGTTCATAGAAGCTGGATGCTGTACCTGGCTGGCATACAAAAATATGGCGAAGCCCACGTCAAAAGTTTTGGGAAAAATTAATTAAAAAATAAATAATAATTTAGGGACTGCATCTTTATTAACTCCTCAAATGTCATTTAGTGTTAAAATAATGGATTTATTTAAAAAAAAAATAGCGTTGGATCCCCCATAATTTTAGTCTCTAGCGGAGGTTAAGCAGACGGCTGGGGCAGATGTTTGAAGCCTGGGAAGGGGGTAAAACCCACGGAGCTTCCCAGGCTACTAATATCAGCCCCCAGCTGAATACCTAGCCTTTACTAGCTATTAAAATGGGGGACCCCCCCCAAAAAAATGACGTGGGGTCCCCCCTATTTTAATAGCTAGCAAAGGCTAGGCAGACAGCTGGGGGCTGATATTAATAGCCCAGGAAGGGTGCCATGAATATTGGCCCCCTCCCAGGCTAGAAACACCAGTCATCAGCCGCCCCAGAAATGGCGCATCCATAGGATGCGCCAACTCTGGCACTTAGCCTCGCTCTTCCACGCTGCCCTGGTGCGGTGGCAGGGGGTAATAGTGGTGGGGTTCATGTCAGCGCCAGCTGCCATGAAGCCCAGGTTAGTAATGATGGGCGTCTATAAGACACCCCCATTCCTAACCTACAAAGTGTTAAAAAGAAAAAACACACTACACCCAGAAAAAAATAATTTATTTGAAATAAAACACACAATTTTAATTAATTCTTAGTTTACTAAAAATAATAGTTACCTGTCCACGTTCCTGCGCTGATCTCCCATGCACAGCTGTCACATCTGGAGATGGTGACAGCTGTCATGGCTGCTGTAAGCTCACGCTGCCGGGAACACGTCCGCTCCCGGCAGCGGGAGCCCCTGACTGAGGTCACCGGAGTGCATTCAGTCAGCGCAGCTCCGGAGACCTCGTTTACGGCAGTGCTGTACCGTGGGAATTTCTCACGATACAGCAGGGCCGTAAAGCAGCTAACTGGAGCACCGCTGCCTTAACTCTGGTGAACCCTTACGGCCCAGTCAATCTAGCGGCGGCAGCGGTTCAGAGCGGTCACATTCTATGTGGCTGCTCTGAACTGGAGATCTTCGTGGGACACTCGTGGACTGCTACGGAGGGGTAAGAATAAGGTTGTGGTTTATTATTTTATATTTTATTACAGGAGATCGATGGCTTCGGGGAATTAGGTGTCTAGGTGAGTATAGGTGTAGTTTTTTATTTTTTACTTTATTTTAGGTGGCGATCGGCGGGGACAGGTAATGTATGAACTAATTTCTTTTAGGTAATCACTGGCCACCAATGACATGTATTTAACATTTATTGGGGACACAGTAGGGCAATTTAAATAGCAGGATCAGTCTGATGGGAACTACTGCTCCCATCGAGCTGATCCTGCTGGCAGGAGTGGACGGGGGACAGACATAGGCCGATGGGAGAAGTAGTGTCACATCGGCCTATGTCTGCCTGCACGCACACACACCGCACACACCCGCACACATCGCACAGACACCCCGCACACACACCCCGCACACATCGCACAGACACCGCGCACACACACGCAGACATCGCGCACACACCCCGCACACACACCCCGCACACACACTAATCATGACGGGTCTGGGAGGTGAGGCTGACCTGTGCGGCCGTGGGAAAGTTCATGTGAGTTCATGCAGTCAAGCATGAACTCACATGAACCCTCTGAGGGCACCGCGGCTAATTCAAATGAACAGCTGATCGGCATCACCTGATACCTCAGCTGTTCATTTGAAATAACCGGCGGGAAAGCGCAGCACAGAACGGGAAAGCCGGCGGTGAAGTCTTTTCATTGCCGGCTTCCCCGCCCGGGTCCTTCGCTCCCCGCTCCTTGGAGCTGCGCTCCCCGCCCGGTCCTAACTTACTATCGGGATGGGAGGTGGCGAGGGGAGCGGAGGATCGGGGTGGGAGGCTGCGGGGAAGCAGTATGGGGCTGTGTGATTGTTTAAAAGCCGGCGGCTTTATACCGCCTGCCGGCTTTTAAACAATCAGGAGAATTCTCCCCCGCTGGGATGGCATTCTGATGACAGGCTGGATCTCAGCTGAGCGCTGCCATCCAGCTCGTCATCCTTCACAGACACTGCAGAGCGCAGGCATTATGGGAACTTCCGATTCCGGTATCCGATATTGTAAAAGTATCGGAATTAAGTATCGGAATTCCGATACCGCGAATATCGGCCGATACCCGATATTACAGTATCGGAATGCTCAACACTAGTTAGGAGCATGATGATGATGATAGAAGTTAGCATCTGCTTTGTTTTCTTGGAATGCAAGCACATGTATGTAGTAGCGGCTAGGCCTGAGGTGGTCAGCGTTTTGGCGCATATCCTACCTCTTCCGAGGATTGCTGGATGTTTTCCTGCTACTATCCCAGTTCTATGACTCCCGTTAAAACAAAGCTTCAGGTGATAAATGATGGATGAGGTGGTGGCAAAGGAGAAAGAGCAGGAGGAACAGGGACCATTCACATCAATATCAGGACAGTCAACCACATATGTCTTGCAGGATATGTTTCTGTAACAAAGGAGCGGTTCGGCTACACAGTTATAGGGCATACAGTGAGTGCAATGCCTATCAAAAATTTTGAGGCACTCCAATGCCCCTTGGAAATGACATGGAGGTCAGAGGGCCTTAACTAAACCGTTTTTTCCATTTATAGCAACTGGGTCTCCTGTACACTGTTGGCCTAAGCAGTGAATGGAAGGCTTTCCAAAAATTATGAGGTACTGCAATGCCCCTTGAAACAGACGTGGATTACAGCGTACTAAAAACCTTCTACCCATTATTGGTGAGTGGGTCTCCCTTAGTTTTCGCCTTTGCTTTGAAAAGCAAAAGCTGACTAAACTTAGGAGGAAATGCAATGCCCGTTGGAAGAGTCGTGGAGGTTAGAAGTAATTAAAAACAACATTTCAATGCCCCTTGGAAGAGCTGTGGAGTTCAGAGTGGCTTAAGAAAATGTTTTTAATGCCCCTTTGAAGAGACGTGGAGGTCACAGTAGCTTAACAAGACGGTTTTAATGACCCTCGAAAGAGACGTGGAGGTCACAGTATCTTAACAAGACAGTTTGAATGCCCCTTGGAAGAGACGTGGAGGTCACAGTAGCTTAAAAAGACGGTTTTAATGCCCCTTGGAAAAGTGGTGGAGGTCGCAGTAGCTTAACAAGACAGTTTTAATGCCCCTTGAAAAAGTGGTGGAGGTCACAGTAGCGTAACAAGACGGTTTAAATGCCACTTGGAAAAGTGGTGGAGGTCGCAATAGCTTAACAAGACGGTTTGAATGCCCCTCGGAAGAGTCGTGGAGGTCCAAGTAGCTTAACAAGACGGTTTTAATGCCCCTCGAAAGAGACATGGAGGTCACAGCAGCTTAACAAGATGGTTTTAATGCCCCTTGGAAAAGTGGTGGAGGTTGCAGTAGCTTAACAAGATGGTTTTAATGACCCCTTACAAGAGCCATACAGTACAGCATCTTAAAAACATTATTCCCATTATTGAGGAGTGAGCCTCCCATAGTCTTTGCTTATGCCTTCCAAGCAAAAGCTGCCAAAAATTAGGATGGAGGAACTTGCAATGCCCCTTACAAGAGCCATGCAGTACAGCATATTACATACATTATTCCCATTATTGGGGTGTGAGTCTCCCATTGTCTTTGCATATGCCTTCCAAGCAAAAGCTGCCAAAAATTAGGAGGAAATGCAATGCCCGTTCGAAGAGTCGTGGAGGTTAGAGTTAATTAAAAACAACATTTCAATGCCCCTTGGAAGAGCTGTGGAGTTCAGAGTGGTTTAACAAGACGCTTTTAATGCCCCTCAGAAGAGACGTGGAGGTCCCAGTAACTTAACAAGATGGTTTTAATGCCCCTCGGAAGAGACATGGAGGACCAAGTAGCTTAAAAAGACGGTTTTAATGCCCCTCGGAAAAGTGGTGGAGGTCGCAGTAGCTTAACAAGACAGTTTTAATGCCCCTCGGAAAAGTGGTGGAGGTCGCAGTAGCTTAACAAGACGGTTTGAATTCCCCTTGGAAAAGTGGTGGAGGTCGCAGTAGCTTAACCTGATGGTTTGAATGCCCCTTGGAATAGACGTGGAGGTCCCAGTAGCTTAACAAGACGGTTTTAATGCCCCTAGAAAGAGATGTGGAGGTCACAGTAGCTTAACAAGATGGGTTTAATGCCCCTCGGAAAAGTGGTGGAGGTCGCAGTAGCTTAACAAGACGGTTTTTATGCCCCTTGGAAAAGTGGTGGAGGTCGCAACAGCTTAACAAGACGGTTTGAATGCCTCTTGGAAGAGACGTGGAGGTCACAGTAGCTTAACAAGATGGGTTTAATGCCCCTCGGAAAAGAGGTGGAGGTCGCAGTAGCTTAACAAGACGGTTTTAATGCCCCTTGGAAAAGTGGTGGTGGTCCCAGTAGCTTAACAAGACGGTTTTAATACCCCTTGGAAAAGTGGTGGAGGTCACAGTAGCTTAACAAGATGGTTTTAATGCCCCTTGGAAAAGAGGTGGAGGTCACAGTAGCTTAGCAAGACGGTTTTAATGCCCCTTGGAATAGTGGTGGAGGACACAGTAGCTTAACAAGACGGTTTTAATGCTCCTTGGAAAAGTGATGGAGGTCACAGTGGCTTAGCAAGACAGTTTTAATGCCCCTTACAAGAGCCATACAGAACAGCATCTTAAAAACATTATCCCATTATTAGGGAGTGGGTCTCCCACAGTCTTTGCTTATGCCTTCCAAGCAAAAGCTGACAAAAATAAGGACGGAGGAACTTTCAATAATGGCAACACGGACCACGGTCACCCTGGTGGTATAGTGGTGGTGGAGGCTGAGGAGAAGGAGAAGAACATAAAACAGCCGAAATGAGGAAGCGTATACCCATGTGTGGGTGTGAAGCGGTGCATGTGAATACACCTCCCGAAATAACACAGTGGATTTCACTTTATGTTACTCTGCTGTCATTTGGTGGTGATGAGAAGTCTGGCTCAATCCAGCCCTTGTACATTTTGATAAGGGTCAGCTTGTCAGCATTGTCAGTTGACAGGCGAGTGCGCTTATCAGTCATAATTCCCCCAGCGCCACTAAAAACACGCTCCAATAACACGCTAGTGGCAGGGCAGGCCAGGACCTCCAAGGCGTACAAAGCGAGTTCATTCCAAGTGTCCAGCTTGGATACCCGATAATTAAAAGGCACAGTGGAATCACGGAGGACGCTGTTGCAGTCGGCAAGGTACTCCTTCACCATCTTTTGAAACTTTCCACTCCTTGTGAGAGTACCCCGCGACTCAGGGTCTGTCCGAAGGGAGGTTCTGAGAAAACTGTCCCAAAACGTTGACAGTGTTCCCCTGCCTCTGCTTAAATGGAGTTGCGTCTCTCTCGCATGTACGCCTTGGTTGAGCAACGAACTGTGACCTCTGCCACTAGCGTGTTCAGATGGGAATTTTTTTAACAGTTCTGCAGCAAGGGCCTTCTGGTACTGCCCCATTTTTGTAGACTTCTCCACCTCAGGAATAAGAGAGTGAAAGTTCTCCTTGTAGCGGGGGTCAAAAAGTGTCACCAACCAGTAATGACTGTCACCCAACATTTTGACAACGAGAGGGTCACGGTTAAGGCAGCGTAACATAAAGTCAGCCATGCGTGCCAGACTGGTAACGGGCAAGACTTCCGTGTCCTCACCAAGATGACGACTGACCATGCTCTCCTCCTCCTCCTCCTCCCTGTCCTCAGGCCACCCAGGCTGAACCGACGGTATGACAGTTGTACATGTACTACCGTCTACAGCGCATGATACAAGCTCCTGTTCTTCTTCCTCATCCTCCTCCTCCTCTCCCTCATTGTCCCCAAATGCACGTTGGGATGAGATGAGGCTGGGCTGTGTGTAATCGACCGCTACGGCTTCTTGATCCATCTCATCACACTCTGGATGCAATGCCTCCTCTTTAATTCTCTGCAGAGAGCGTTGCAAAAGACAGACAAGTGGAATGCTGACGCTAATGATGGCGTCATCGCCACTCACCATCTTGGTGGACTCCTCAAAGTTTGTCAAGATGGTACATATGTCAGACATCCAGGTCCACTCCTGAGGTCTTATGTGTGGAGTCTGACCTGAATATCGACAGGCTTGTTGCAGCTGGTACTCCACAACTGCTCTTATCTGCTCACAAATCCTTTGCAACATGTGGACGGTAGAGTTCCAACGTGTGGGGACATCACACACCAGTCGGTGTGACGGAAGCTGCAAACGCTGCTGCAACACAGCAAGGGCGGCGGAAGCTGTAGCCGACTTGCGAAAATGAGCTGACAGGCGGCGTACTTTGACGAGCAGATCTGGCAACTCGGGGTACAATTTAAGAAACCGATGAACCACGAGGTTAAGCACATGAGCCAGGCATGGTTCGTTTGTGATCTCGCCTCGCCTTAGAGCCGCCACCAGGTTACGGCCATTGTCACACATGACCATGCCTGGATGTAGGTTCAGCGGTGTCAGACACAGATCTGCCTGCTCTTTCACAGCTGTCCACAACTCACAAGCTGTGTGAGGTTTCTCACCTAAGCTTATGAGTTTCAGCACAGCCTGTTGCCGCTTGGCGGAGGCAGTACTGCAGTGCTTCCAGCTTTAAACTGATGTGGTGATATCTGAGATGGAGGCTGAACATGAGGAGGAGGAGGATGATGCGCAGGAGCTGTACACTGTGGGGGCAACTCTGACTGACATAGAGCACGCAATCCTCGGTGTGGGGAGGATGTGTTCCGTCCCAAGGTCCGACTGGGTCCCGGCTTCCACTATGTTTACCCAGTGTGCCATCAGGGAGATGTACCGTCCCTGGCCACAAGCACTTGTCCACGTGTCCGTTGTCAGGTGGACTCTCCCAGTAACTGCGTTGTTGAGAGCACGGCAGATGTTTTGGAACACGTGCTTGTGTAGTGCGGGGATGGCACACCGGGCAAAATAGTGTCGGCTGGGGACCGAGTACCGAGGGACGGCCACCGCCATAAGGTTGCAGAAGGATTCCGTCTCCACCAGCCTAAAAGGCAGCATTTCCAACGCAAGCAGTCGTGAAATGTGCGAATTTAGGACGGTGGCCTGTGGGGCGTTAGCTGCGAATTTCCGCTTTCGTTCAAAGGTCTGGGATATGGACAATTGAACGCTGTGGTGGGACGTGGACGTGGATGGTGAAGCTGTTTCTTGAGAAACTGCCATAACAAGTGAAGACTGAGAGGAGGGGGCATCTTTACATGCAGTATGGACAGGGGTTTGCCTTGCACACACAACAGGGGGTTCTAATGCACGACCAACAGTGAAAGAAGCAGTGGTGACACCCGCTGACACTGGTCGTGGACCCTGGGGTTCGCCCCACAAAGTCGGGTGCTTTGCTGCCATGTGCCTGTTCATGCTGGTGGTGGTCAGGCTGGTAGTTTTGTCACCCCTGCTGATTCTGGCATGGCAGGTGGTACAAATGGCCTTTTTGGGGTTATCAGCAAAGTCTTTAAAAAAATTCCAGACTCTGGAAGACCTACAGGTTGTACTGGCAATGTCCCTCGTGTTGGTGTTACGGGGACCTGTTGCCTGCCTTCTGTGTGCGGCCACCACACTGCTTCTTCCTGCCTGTTGGGGTACTCTGCCTCCTTCACCCTGTGTGCTGCTGGCCTCGCTCTGCATGTCCTCCAGCCACGTTGGGTCAGTTACTAGATCATCCACCACCTCCTCCTCTTCCACTTGCGCACAACGATCCTCCTCACTTCCTGGCAATTGTGTCTCGTCATCGTCCACCTCTTGCGACAAATTGCCAGCATCGACTTACTGTGGCCGTGGCTTTTCATATATTTGGGCATCTCTACATGGGATCTCCTCTTCCACCACTTCAAGCCGAGCAGGCGAGGTGCACAAATCTGGAAATGGACCAGTGAACAGCTCTTCAGAGTGTCCAAGTGTGGGATCAGCTGCTGTCTGATGACACTCGGCATGGTGGGAGGAAGGAGCATCATGGTGAGGAGGAGTATGCGACCGAGACTCACGGCTACTAAGAGTTGACCGTGTGGAAGACAGACCGGAGGTGGTGGTGCCCAGGTAACTGGAAGTATTATGTGCTATTCAATTAATAACTTGTTCACACTGATCAGTTCGCAATACTGGTGTTGTTCTGTGCTTCCCTAGTAATTCGGTCAAGAAGTGGGAGCGAGAAGATGTGGCTGTTAGTTGTGGCACATTTTCACCTTGGCCACGGCCCCGTCCTCTGCACGCACCATCACCAGAATTTCCAGTTCCACGTCCCTTGCCACGCACCTTGCCCTTTGTAAAGGAAGTAAAATAGCTTACACTCGCACTATCAATGGAAAAAGGTTAATAAAAAGTAGATTAGAACCGTGGAAGAGGAAACCACAGTTCTATTTCTCTGGCCTACACCCGACTCTTTTAAACAATCTGAAAAATCAGGTAGACACTATTATTTTTTTTTACGGCAAAAAATGCCAAAAGCAGGATAATAGAGATTTTTTACCGTGGAACAGCAAAACCACAGTTATAATTTACTGGTGTATACCAGACTTTTTAAAATATATACAGTACAGACCAAAAGTTTGGACACACCTTCTCATTTAAAGTATTTTCTGTATTTTCATGACTATGAAAATTGTACATTCACACTGAAGGCATCAAAACTATGAATTAACACATGTGGAATTATATACAGTACTTAACAAAAAAGTGTGAAACAGCTGAAAATATGTCTTATATTCTAGGTTCTTCAAAGTAGCCACCTTTTGCTTTGATGACTGCTTTGCACATTCTTGGCATTCTCTTGATGAGCTTCAAGAGGTAGTCACCGGAAATGGTTTTCACTTCACAGGTGTGCCCTGTCAGGTTTAATAAGTGGGATTTCTTGTCTTATAAATGGGGTTGGGATCATCAGTTGTGTTGTGCAGAAGTCAGGTGGATATACAGCTGATAGTCCTACTGAATAGACTGTTAGAATTTGTATTATGGCAAGAAAAAAGCAGCTAAGTAAAGATAAACGACTGGCCATCATTACTTTAAGAATTTAAGGTCAGTCAGTCCGAAAAATTGTGAAAACTTTGAAAGTGTCCCCAAGTGCAGTTGCAAAAACCATCAAGTGCTACAAAGAAACTGTCTCACATGAGGACCGCCCCAGGAAAGGAAGACCAAGAGTCACCTCTGCTTCCGAGAATAAGTTTATCCGAGTCACCAGCCTCAGAAATCACAGGTTAACAGCAGCTCAGATTAGAGACCAGGTCAATGCCACACAGAGTTCTAGCAGCAGACATATCTCTTCAACAACTGTTAAGAGGAGACTTTGTACAGCAGGCCTTTATGGTAAAATAGCTGCTAGGAAACCACTGCTAAGGACAGGCAACAAGCAGAAGAGACTTGTTTGGGCTAAAGAACACAAGGAATGGACATTAGACCAGTGGAAATCTGTGCTTTGGTCTGATGAGTCCAAATTTGAGATCTTTGGTTCCAACCACCGTGTCTTTGTGTGACGCAGAAAAAGTGAACGGATGGACTCTACATGCCTGGTTCCCACCGTGAAGCATGGAGGAGGAGGTGTGATGGCGTGGGGGTGCTTTGCTGGTGACACTGTTGGGGATTTATTCAAAATTGAAGGCATACTGAACCAGCATGGCTACCACAGCATCTTGCAGCGGCATGCTATTCCATCCGGTTTGCGTTTAGTTGGACCATCGTTTATTTTTCAACAGGACAATGACCCCAAACACACCTCCAGGCTGTGTAAGGGCTATTTGACCAAGAAGGAGAGTGATGGGGTGCTACGCCAGATGACTTGGCCTCCACAGTCACCAGACCTGAACCCAATCGACCTGGTTTGGGGTGAGCTGGACCGCAGAGTGAAGGCAAAAGGGTCAACAAGTGCTAAACATCTCTGGAAACTCCTTCAAGATTGTTGGAAGACCATTTCCGGTGACTACCTCTTGAAGCTCATCAAGAGAATGCCAAGAGTGTGCAAAGCAGTCATCAAAGCAAAAGGTGGCTACTTTGAAGAACCTAGAATATAATACATATTTTCAGTTGTTTCACACTTTTTTGTTAAGTATATAATTCCACATGTGTTAATTCATAGTTTTGATGCCTTCAGTGTGAATGTACAATTTTCATAGTCATGAAAATACAGAAAAATCTTTAAATGAGAAGGTGTGTCCAAACTTTTGGTCTATACTGTATATTTGCGGCTGAACAGTGAGCGACACACTCAAGCTGTTTTTTTTTAGATATAAATGGCCCAAAAGTGGATAATACAGAGGTTTGAACCGTGGAACTGCAAAACCACACTTCTGTTTCTCTGGCCTACACCAGACTATTTTCAATAGATATATTTGTGTCTGAAAAATCAGAGACACACTTTTTTTTTTTTTTTGGGGGCAGGGGGGACACCAAAAGATTAATAAGACTGGTATTTGTACAGTGTGAAGGAAGAAAAAAAAAAGAGATTATTTAGATGAAAAAAAAAGGATTTTTCCTGGCCCCCGAGACCTGGAGCTAAGTCCAGCAATTTCAGCAACAGGAGCACACAGGACTGTAATGCAGCGTTTGCGGGTATAACCACTGCGTCTCCTATACGGCCTGCCTACCTGATATCTGGGATGGATATTAGCCCTGAGAAGGACTGTTTGTCTGATCTGGCAGCCTTTACAGACCCTACACTAACTATTTTGCAGGATATATCTCTCCCTAAATCAGCAGCGCTGTCCCTACACTGTCTGATCCCAGCTGTCTGTGTCCAAGATGGCGGCGCCCGGTTTTAAATACTCGAGGTGACGCTGTGCGGCCAGCCAATCAATGTAATGCCCACAACCAACATTGCTGCGGCATTACAGTGACTGGCTGGCAATCCCTGCATGTTCATTGGCTCTGTAAAGAGCGCCAAATATGCAGGGTGGAGACCCGAGCTCCCACCCGAGTAACCTGGAAATGCTCGGTGCTCGCCGAACATCTCGAGTAGCGTGATGCTTGGACGAGTACCGAGCAGTGTTGAGCATGTTCGCTCAACACTGCTAGTTACTATATAATGGGAGAGGAGTTGCAAATTTTATGTCCTTATATGATTAAGAAAGCTACATGGGCCCATACAACTGACTGACATGCTGGGGTAGGGGGAGTGGGGGGTGGGCAGGTCCAGATCTTGCACCATGACCCATCGGACTCTAGTTACGCCATTGTGTATATAGCTTGGCATCTGCTAAGTAGTTGAGAATTCTGGTCCCCGCAGTTTAACTCCACTTTCAATATCGACCATGGCATTGGCGAGTTTAACATAAGTTTAACATCCCCTTGTAGGGCTAAAAACGTTAACAAAAAATGTTTTGAAGTGTTAAGCAAAATATAAAAAAAAACAAACAAACAAAAAAAACAGTATGCCAAATGAAAAATGTTAAACTTTGGAAAAAAATAAAATACTTTTAAAAAGAGACATACAGTAGATATAAAAAGTCTACACAAACCTGTTGAAATTCTAGGTGTATGTAATTTAAAAAACATACCTATAAGAATCATTTCAGAACTTTTTCTACTTTCACTGTCACCCAGAATCTGCACAAATCCATTGAGAAACAAGCTGAAATCATTTTAAAGGGGAACATAAAAATATAAAATCAAAATTAATGTGGTTGCATAAGTGTCAACACTTTCTTTTGATTGGGGATGTGGTTGTGCTTTGAATTATTCAATTCACCTTTAAAGGCATGTTATATAGTAGTCTGTACAGCTGCCAACATTTAAAGTGATTCTGATTAATCTCACAATCCAGTAGGACTTTCCTTACATTTTCTCAACTGCATGTTGCTGCAAAAGACATTTTTCGTTAACAGCTTACAACACAGCAAATGGATCTCATTCTTAAAAGTTATCAGTAAGGAGAATGGTACAAAAAATCCCTAGGCATTAGATATAACATTGTGAAGACAGTCTCAAGAAGTGGCTTAAATTTGGAACAACAGTGACATTTCCTAGAACTTGATGTTACACAAAAACTGATGAGAAGGGAAAAAAACATTGGTTCAGGGAGCTGCAAAGAGGCCTAATGCAATATAAAAGGAGCTTCAGGATTTTCTGTCAAGTACTGGATGTATACTGCATGTGACAACAATTTCCATTATTCTTCATATTTAATATGTTTGACCTGTCGGGTAGATTGGCATAATGGAAGCCACCCAAGCTCAGCTATGTTTTGGCAAAACTTAAATCATGATTGCCATAAGCATGTCGCACATTTTTTATAGTTTTATGAGACCAAGGTTGAGCTTTTTGACTATAATTCCAAAAGGTATGTTTGTCACAAATACAACACTGTGCATCACCAAAAGAACACCTTAACCAGAGTGAAGCATTGTAATACTCATGCAGAATTAATTTCCACTCAAATAAATTCACTCATCTCTAATACGCACTGTACATTCACCCGTTCACTAAATTCACATGTACATGTAATTAATACATACAGGCCGATTAATCAAGGCTGTCGTTTTGTATGCAAGTCTTGATCAGGATTCTTTGGTAAAAATATGTGACAAATTCATTAGGCAGCCTGTGTCTCTTAATTTTGTACATCCTGCAGTTGCCTTGTCACAGAGACATACATGTACTTCAATGCACCAGCCCAGTATGTTACTTGATTCTACAAACTGGATCTGCATGGCACAGTCTTTAGTATTTGTTATTGTTATGTTAGTTTTCAGCAATGAAAAATTAGGTAAATTTCTTCAAATGAAAATATAGCAGAGGAGATACTAACTTCACATTAGACCTATTCCCCCAATAGATTTTCTTACAGGGAAATCTGTCCTCCTAACAGAGCCTTTACTCATGTTATGAAATCCATGCACTCTTTATCACTCCTGGATGCTTGCTGTCCATCTCATTAACAGGATTTTACATACCTCTCCACACCATACTTATCACACCATAGACTAGAATACATCTTTATTACTGTTGAGCGAGCACTAAAATGCTCGGGTGCTCGAAGCTCGGGCCGAGCTCGCCATGATACTCGGGTGCTCGACCCGAGCAATGAGCCCAATGTTAGTCTATGGGAGACCTGAGCATTTTTGCGGCGGCACCCCCGGCAGTCTTTTAAAAGCCTAACAAGTGCCCAAAAGGATAGTGACAGTGCTCAAATGACATGGGGACAGCATGGGGATAGCCCCAGGAAGCATTTCTGACCCCCAAGTCACTGCTGTCAACAACGTGGTCAGAGGTATTAAGCCACTTTTAAGGGCTCACAATAAAACGTTCAAAAACGAAACTGAAACTGCTTTCCTGTGAACTATGTTAAGGAACTTCCTTTCCAGGGTAAAGACTTGTTTATAAGGTAAAATAAATAACCAAAAAAAAAAACTCCTCCACACCTCACAAGTAGCATTTTTTATGCGATTTTGCACTTTTGTATTGCTTTCAACCGTGACAAATGCATTCACCGGAAAATGTCATTTTAACATTTTACAACCTTATCTGGCCATGTGCTGTGTGACACATGCATACAGTGCTGAAAAGATATGGGAACAGCATGGGGAAGACCCCTGGAAGCATCTCTGACACCCAGGTCACTGCCTAAAAGTGTGCCTTTCAGAAGTCATCCTTGCCGCATCAGAAGATGCAGACTTGCAACTCTCCCTGTGCAAGTTCTTGTCCCAGGGCACTGTTCAATTGTACCTCCCCCATTTCTTGCAATGCTAGCGCAAGTATGCAGCCTGCCAACCAGGCTGCAATACCATCCTGCTTGCTTGCACTTGAAATTGGGCCTTTAAGGCATGTGGAGATGGAATCTGGCCACCATGTCATGGTTGAGTTCGCGGCCTGGTATCCATACTCAGTCCCCAGCCGCCCGGCGGCCGGGTGTCCACACTCGGTCCCCAGCCGCCAGGGGGTGGCCGGGTGTCCATACTCGGTCCCCAGCCGCCCCGCGGCCGGGTGTCGACACATGGTCCCCAGCCGCCCCGCGGCCGGGTGTCCATAAACGGTCCCCAGCCGCCCATATTTCTCCTGTCAACTTCCTCCCACACACTTTTCTTAGCCGGGCCTGCTTTAGGGCAGCATTGGACGAGCCCACCAGAGAACCAGACTCCTCTGGTAGGCCCTGGCTTCTCCATCAGGGGAGTTGAGAGTGCCAAGTAGTGTTGAGCCACCCCCGTAGTGTTCGCGTTCGGTTCGGTTCGTCGAACACCGGGATGTTCGAGGAACTGTTCGTCGAACTGTTCGTCGAACACCTTAGAACACCGTCGAACACCGTTAAAACCAATGGCAGGCAAACAAAAACACATAGAAACACATAGAAAACACCTGCAAAGGTGTCCAAAAGCTGACAAACTGCTCAGAAGACACTCTCTTTAAAAAAGCCGGCTGGCAAATTCAGCAGCGGCATACACCGGTACCCGACAATTTAGACAAGAAGGAATAGAGCATCACACATAGATTAGATAGATAGAAACATGTCAGTCACACATATAAGAAGCACAGTGACAGTGTTGGTTACTGCACTTGTCATTTAGTGTAAAGGATTTATTAAAAAAAATATTAGTGTTTTCATGCACCGTCTCTTTAAAAAAGCCGGCCGGCAATTCAGCATCTGTACCCGACAATTTAGAACAGAAAGACTAGAGCTTCACACATAGATTAGATAGATAGAAACATGTCAGTCACATATATAATAAGTACAGTGATAGTGTTGCTTACTGTACTTGTCATTTAGTGTAAAGGATTTATTTAAAAAAATAATAGTGTTTTCATGCACTGTCTCTTTAAAAAAGCCGGCCGGCAATTCAGCAGCGGTACCCGACAATTTAGAACAGAAAGATAGAGCATCACACATAGATTAGATAGATAGAAACATGTCAGTCACATATATATGAAGTACAGTGATAGTGTTGGTTACTGTACTTGTCATTTAGTATTAAAATAAAGGATTTATTATTAAAAAAATTGGCGTGGGGTTCCCCTTAATTTTAGGCTCTAGCGGAGGTTAAGCAGACGGCTGGGGCAGATGTTTGAAGCCTAGGAAGGGGGTAATACCCACGGAGCTTCCCAGGCTACTAATATCAGCCCCCAGCTGAATACATAGCCTTTACTAGCTATTAAAATGGGGGACCCCCCCAAAAAAATGACGTGGGGTCCCCCCTAATTTAATAGCTAGCAAAGGCTAGGCAGACAGCTGGGGGCTGATATTAATAGCCCAGGAAGGGAGCCATGAATATTGGCCCCCTCCCAGGCTAGAAACACCAGCCGTCAGCCGCCCCAGAAATGGCGCATTCATAGGATGCGCCAATTCTGGCACTTAGCCTCGCTCTTCCACGCTGCCCTGGTGCGGTGGCAGGGGGTAATAGGGTTGGGGTTGATGTCAGCTTATAATGCCAGCTGACATCAAGCCCAGGTTAGTAATGGAGAGGCGTCTATAAGACACCCCCATTACTAACCCCATAGTCAAAGTTAAAAAAAACACAAACACCCAGAATAAAGTCCTTTAATTGAAATAAAGACACAATCCTTTATTGTTCTAAATTAAACCATACTTACCATCACGCCCATTCCAGCTGAAGCCAACGATCTCCTGCAATAAAAGAAAAATAATAAAGCAACCTCATCCTTACCTTTCCATGGTTCCCACGACAGCTTCAGCTCTGCTACATCGAGATGACAGGCTGGACCGCAGCAGAACGCTGCCATCCAGCCTGTCATCCCGCAGACACTGAGAAGCGCAGGCTTGCTTGCGCTGCTCAGCGTCTCTCTGTTACGACATCCAGATGAGCCGAGTTCATGTCCAATGAACTCGGCTCACCTCATGCACGTCACTGACAGCGTGGGAAAATTCTCACGCTGAAGCGTTGATTGCAGGAGAATTTTCCCACGCTGTCAGTGACGTGCAGGAGGTGAGCTGAGTTCATTGGACATGAGCTCACCTCATGCACATCACTGACAGCGTGGGAGAATTCTCCTGCACTCAGCACTTCAGCGTGAGAATTTTCCCACGCTGTCAGTGACGTGCATGAGGTGAGCCGAGTTCATTGGACATGACCTCGGCTCATCTGGATGCCGTCACAGCGAGACAGTGAGGAGCGCAAGCATGCCTGCGCTTCTCAGTGTCTGCGGGATGACAGACTGGATGGCAGCGTTCTGCTGCGGTCCAGCCAGTCATCTCGATGTAGCAGAGCTGAAGCTGTCGTGGGAACCATGGAAAGGTAAGGATGAGGTTGGTTTATTATTTTTCTTTTATTGCAGGAGATCGTTGGCTTCAGCTGGAATGGGTGTGATGGTAAGTATGGTTTAATTTAGAACAATAAAGAATTGTGTCTTTATTTCAATTAAAGGACTTTATTCTGGGTGTTGTGTTTTTTTTAAATACTTTACTAGAAATTCATGGCGGTCATGTATAATACTGGCGTGACCCCATGAATTTTGGGCTTGGGGCCAGCTGATAATACCAAGCTGGCCCTAACCCCTTTATTACCCAGTGAGCCACCGCACCAGGGCCCTGGATGAGTTGGGTACAGCGCCAGAAGATGGCGCTTCTATGAACGCGCCATTTTCCGGGGTGGCTGCGGACTGCAATTTGTAGCGGGGGGGGGCCCAGAAAGCTTGGGCCTCCCTGCGCTGCAGATTCCAGCCCCCAGCTGCCTAGTTGTACCTGGCTGGACACAAAAATAGGGCGAAGCCCCACGTACTTTTTTTTTAATTATTTCATGAAATTCATGAAATAATTAAGAAAAAAAGGCCTTCCCTATATTGTTGTGTCCGGCCAGGTACAAATAGGCAGCTGGTGGTTGGGGGCAGCCCGTTCCTGCCTGCTGTACCTGGCTGGACACAAATATAGTGCGAAGCCCCACTTCAATTTTTTTTAATTATTTCATGAAATTCATGAAATAATTAAGAAAAAAAGGGCTTCCCTATATTGTTGTGTCCGGCCAGGTACAAATAGGCAGCTGGTGGATGGGGGCAGCCCGTTCCTGCCTGCTGTACCTGGCTGGACACAAATATAGTGCGAAGCCCCACTTCAATTTTTTTAAATTATTTCAGGAAATTCATGAAATAATTTAAAAAAAATTGACGTGGGGCTTCGCACTATATTTGTGTCCAGCCAGGTACAGCAGGCAGGAACGGGCTGCCCCCAACCACCAGCTGCCTATTTGTACCTGGCCGGACACAACAATATAGGGAAGCCCTTTTTTTCTTAATTATTTCATGAAATAATTTAAAGAAAATTGACGTGGGGCTTCGCCCTGTTTTTGTGTCCAGCCAGGTACAACTAGGCAGCTGGGGGCTGGAATCCGCAGCGCAGGGAGGCCCAAGCTTTCTGGGCCACCCCCGCTGCAAATTGCAGTCCGCAGCCACCCCGGAAAATGGCGCGTTCATAGAAGCGCCATCTTCTGGCGCTGTACCCAACTCATCCAGGGCCCTGATGCGGTGGCTCACTGGGTAATAAAGGGGTTAGGGCCAGCTTGGCATTATCAGCTGGCCCTAAGCCCGAAATTCATGGGGTCACGCCAATATTAGACATGACCACCATGAATTTCTAGTAAAGTATTTAAAAAAAACACAACACCCAGAAAAAAGTCCTTTAATTGAAATAAACACACAATTCTTTATTGTTCTAAATTAAACCATACTTACCATCACGCCCATTCCAGCTGAAGCCAACGATCTCCTGAAATAAAAGAAAAATAATAAAGCAACATCATCCTTACCTTTCCATGGTTCCCATGACAGCTTCAGCTCTGCTACATCGAGATGACAGGCTGGACCGCAGCAGAACGCTGCCATCCAGCCTGTCATCCCGCAGACACTGAGAAGCGCAGGCTTGCTTGCGCTCCACAGTGTCTCTCTGTGACGGCAACCAGATGAGCCGAGTTAATGTCCAATGAACTCGGCTCACCTCATGCACGTCACTGACAGCGTGGGAAAATTCTCCTGCACTCAGCGCTTCAGCGTGGGAGAATTCTCACAGTGAAGCGCTGAGTGCAGGAGAATTCTCCCACGCTGTCAGTGACGTGCAGGAGGTGAGCTGAGTTCATTGGACATGAGCTCACCTTATGCACGTCACTGACAGCGTGGGATAATTCTCCTGCACTCACAGCTTCAGCGTGAGAATTTTCCCACGCTGTCAGTGACGTGCATGAGGTGAGCCGAGTTCATTGGACATGAACTCGGCTCATCTGGATGTCGTCACAGAGAGACGCTGAGCAGCGCAAGCAAGCCTGCGCTTCTCAGTGTCTGCGGGATGAGAGGCTGGATGGCAGCGTTCTGCTGCGGTCCAGCCTGTCATCTCGATGTAGCAGAGCTGAAGCTGTCGTGGGAACCATGGAAAGGTAAGGATGAGGTTGCTTTATTATTTTTCTTTTATTGCAGGAGATCGTTGGCTTCAGCTGGAATGGGCGTGACGGTAAGTATGGTTTAATTTAGAACAATAAAGGATTGTGTCTTTATTTCAATTAAAGGACTTTATTCTGGGTGTTTGTGTTTTTTTTAACTTTGACTATGGGGTTAGTAATGGGGGTGTCTTATAGACGCCTCTCCATTACTAACCTGGGCTTGATGTCAGCTGGCATTATAAGCTGACATCAACCCCAACCCTATTACCCCCTGCCACCGCACCAGGGCAGCGTGGAAGAGCGAGGCTAAGTGCCAGAATTGGCGCATCCTTTGAATGCGCCATTTCTGGGGCGGCTGACGGCTGGTGTTTCTAGCCTGGGAGGGGGCCAATATTCATGGCTCCCTTCCTGGGCTATTAATATCAGCCCCCAGCTGTCTGCCTAGCCTTTGCTAGCTATTAAATTAGGGGGGACCCCACGTCATTTTTTGGGGGGGTCCCCCATTTTAATAGCTAGTAAAGGCTATGTATTCAGCTGGGGGCTGATATTAGTAGCCTGGGAAGCTCCGTGGGTATTACCCCCTTCCCAGGCTTCAAACATCTGCCCCAGCCGTCTGCTTAACCTCCGCTAGAGCCTAAAATTAAGGGGAACCCCACGTCAATTTTTTTAATAATAAATCCTTTATTTTAATACTAAATGACAAGTACAGTAACCAACACTATCACTGTACTTCATATATATGTGACTGACATGTTTCTATCTATCTAATCTATGTGTGAAGCTCTATTCTGTCTGTTATAAATTGTCGGGTACCGCTGCTGAATTGCCGGCCGGCTTTTTTAAAGAGACGGTGCATGAAAACACTATTATTTTTTTTGATAAATCCTTTACGCTAAATGACAAGTACAGTAAGCAACACTGTCACTGTACTTCATATATATGTGACTGACATGTTTATATCTATCTAATCTATGTGTGAAGCTCTATTCTTTCGGTTCTAAATTGTCGGGTACAGGTGTATGCCGCTGCTGAATTGCCGGCTTTTCATGTTTCACTGTTGGCACTGTTCCCATCGATTTGGGCAATCGCTGTAATGCCACAACCACCATGGCTGTGGCATTACAGTGAGTGGCAGACAATCCCTGCATGATTGGTGCTCTAAATAGCACCAGACATGCAGGACACGCTTTTGGTGCACGAACAGTTATCGAACATAACCTCGAACAGCCGAATTTTTTGCAAATCGTTCGGGTTCGTCGAACAACTCGAACACCGCCCAAAACAGCTCGAATTTGAGATTGGCGAACAGTTCTAGTCGAACACCGCTCATCTCTAGGGCCAAGGTGAGGAGCATGATGATGATGATAGAAGTTAGCATCTGCTTTGTTTTCTTGGAATGCAAGTGTGGCACCCCAGGGATCTGGTTACCACAGTAATAGAGATATTATGTCTGAGAGAAAGTGGGAGGTTTCTCTGGTCAGGAGCCCTAAGCATGCAACACGGCCCACCCAGACCTGGGAGGGGAGGAATCTGCCCTTATAAACTGGGTCTGGGGCGAGATTAGTGAGTGAAGTCCCAGACAGAGACAGAGCCTGCAGAACAAGCAGAGCAGTCAGAGCCTGGAGAGGGAAAGTGACAACAGGAGCTCTGTAGGAGCAGGAGCGAGTGCCAGAGGCTGGAAGCTAGAGAGCTCGCCTTGGCTGAAGACAATAATACAGGACACGGAGTCCGAGGCTGTGGGGACATCCAGGTCCAGCAGCAGAATCCGACCGGCAGGGGATTCCATGCCCTCTGGCCTTAGAAACCCGGAGGCACGGTCACAAGCAAGGGACCAGCACCGTCATCATGAAGCGGAGGCTAACGGAAGGCCCCAAGTCACCGGCCATACGGGTGAGCACCACACGGTATACTCAGGGACGTGGGCTACTTCTACCCGCATAGAGCAAGGTAGCCAGGAAAGAGTGCAGATAGTCGGGGAGGCCTACAACTCCACCTGGCCAGGGGAGATCCTGCTTGCTCACAGACTGACCAGGCACCTACTGCTAACCAGTACTCCCGGAAGGGTCTGCATTATACCATCAGTAAAGACCCTGAACTGCACCACACGTCTCTGTGTTTCATCGCCGCACCAGCACCATTACTACTGGGATGCTCACACCATCACTCCCATCATCCACATTAGCTGCCCTGAGGCATTACTTCTCCCGTGGGGAGTTATCCCATACTCGGCTGCGCAAACTACATCAGCCTCAGCGGTCTGCAGCGCAGAGGCGGTCCCCACTGACCGCAATCCACGGGTGGCGTAGTCGGACAATTACAATACCAATAGACTGCCACTGGTTTGACCGCCCTGGGCACGGACCGGGTCACCGCCACACTGAGACTACAACCCCCAGCGATCCGGCTCCGGGTATCCCCCTGCACAGCACAGGCCCAGGGGGCGCGTCACAAGCGCATGTATGTAGTAGCGGCTAGGCCTGAGGTGGTCAGCGTTTTGGCGCATATCCTACCTCCTCCGAGGATTGCTGGATGTTTTCCTGCTACTATAACAGTTCTATGACTCCTGTTAAAACAAAGTTTCAGGTGATAAATGATGGATGAGGTAGTGGCAAAGGAGAAAGAGCAGAAGGAACAGGGACCATTCACATCAATATCAGGCCAGTCAACCACATATATCTTGTAGGATGTTTCTGTAACAAAAGGAGCAGTTCGGCTACACAGTTATAGGGCATACAGTGAGTGCAATGCCTACCAAAAATTTTGAGGCACTCCAATGCCCCTTGGAAATGACATGGAGGTCAGAGGGCCTTAACTAAACCGTTTTTTCCATTTATAGCAACTGGGTCTCTTGTACACTGTTGTACTAAGCAGTGAATGGAAGGCTTTCCAAAAATTATGAGGAACTGCTATGCCCCTTGAAACAGACGTGGATTACAGCGTACTAAAAACCTTCTACCCATTATTGGTGAGTGGGTCTCCCTTAGTTTTCGCCTTTGCATTGAAAAGCAAAAGCTGACTAAAATTAGGAGGAAATGCAATGCCCATTGGATGAGTCGTGGAGGGTAGAGGTAATTAAAAACAACATTTCAATGCCCCTTGGAAGAGCTGTGGAGTTCAGAGTGGCTTAAGAAGACGCTTTTAATGCCCCTTTGAAAAGACGTGGAGGTCACAGTAGCTTAACAAAACGGTTTTAATGCCCCTCGGAAAAGACGTGGAGGTCCCAGTAGCTTAACAAGACGGTTTGAATGCCCCTTGGAAGAGACGTGGAGGTCACAGTAGCTTAACAAGACAGCATATTTCAAACATTATTCCCATTATTGGGGAGTGTGTCTCCCATAGTCTTTGCTTATGCCTTCCAAGCAAAAGCTGCCAAAAATGAGGACGGAGGAACTTGCAATGCCCCTTACAAGAGCCATGCAGTACAGCATATTACAATCATTATTCCCATTATTGGGTAGTGGGTCTCCCATAGTATTTGCTTGTGCCTTCCAAGCAAAAGCTGCCAAAAATTAGGAGGAAATGCAATGCCCGTTCCATTCGAAGGAGGTTAGAGTAAGTTAAAAACAACATTTCAATGCCCCTCGGAAGAGCTGTGGAGTTCAGAGTGGTTTAACAAGACGCTTTTAATGCCCGTCAGAAGAGACGTGGAGGTCCCAGTAGCTTAACAAGACGTTTTTAATGCCCCTCGGAAAAGTAGTGGATGTCCCAGTAGCTTAACAAGATGGTTTTAATGCCCCTCGGAAAAGTGGTGGAGGTCACAGTAGCTTAACAAGACGCTTTTAATGCCCCTCGGAAGAGACGTGGAGGTCCCAGTATCTTAACAAGACGGTTTTAATGCCCCTCGGAAAAGTGGTGGAGGTCACAGTAGCTTAACAAGACACTCTTAATGCCCCACGGATAAGTGGTGGCGGTCGCAGTAGCTTAACAACACGCTTTTAATGCCCCTTACAAGAGCCATACAGTACAGCATCTTAAAAATATTATTCCCATTATTGGGGAGTGGGTCTCCCTCAGTCTTTGCTTATGCCTTCCAAGCAAAAGCTGACAAAAATAAGGACGGAGGAGCTTTTAATAATGGCAACACGGACCACGGTCACCCTGGTGGTATAGTGGTGGTGGAGGCTGAGGAGAAGGAGAAGAACATAAAACAGCCGAAATGAGGAAGCATATACCCATGTGTGGGTGTGAAGCGGTGCATGTGAATACACCTCCCGAAATAACACAGTGGATTTCACTATATGTTACTCTGCTGTCATTTGGTGGTGATGAGAAGTCTGGCCCAATCCAGTACCTATTCATTTTGATAAAGTCAGCTTGTCAGCATTATCAGTTGACAGGCGAGTGCGCTTATCAGTTATAATTCCCCCAGCGGCACTAAACACGCTCCGATAACACGCTAGCCTCAGGGCAGGCCAGGACCTCCAAGGCGTACAGAGCGAGTTCATTCCAAGTGTCCAGCTTGGATACCCAATAATTAAAAGGCACAGAGGAATCACGGAGGACGCTGGTACGGTCGGAAAGGTACTCCCTCACCATCTTTTGAAACTTTGCACTCCTTGTGAGAGTACCCCGCGCCTCAGGGCCTGTAAGCTGGGTGGGTCTCAGAAAACTGTCCCAAAACGTTGACAGTGTTCCCCTGCCTCTGCTGGATTGGAGTTGCCTCTCTCTCGCTTGTATGCCTTGGTTGGTCAACGAACTGTGACCTCTGCCGCTAGTGTGTTCAGATGGGAATTTTTTTAACAGTTCTGTAGCAAGGGCCTTCTGGTACTGCCCCATTTTTGTAGACCTCTCCACCTCAGGAATAAGAGAGTGAAAGTTCTCCTTGTAGCGGGGGTCTAAAGTGTCTCCAACCAGTAATGACTGTCACCCAACATTTTGACAACGTGAGGGTCACAGTTAAGGCAGCGTAGCATAAAGTCAGCCATGCGTGACAGACTGGTAACGGGCAAGACTTCCGTGTCCTCACCAAGATGACGACTGACCATGCTCTTTTCCTCCTCCTCCTCCTCCTCCCCCCTGCCCTCACTCCACCCACGCTGAACCCAAGGAATGACAGTTGTACAGGTACTACCGTCTACAGCGCATGATACAAGCTCCTGTTCTTCTTCCTCCTCCTTCTCCTCTCCCTCATTGTCCCCCAGTGCACGTTGGAATGAGATGAGGCTGGGCTCTGTGTAATCGACCGCTACGGCTTCTTGATCCATCTCATCATACTCTGGCTGCAATGGCTCCTCTTTAATTCTCTGCAGAGAGCGTTGCAAAAGACAGACAAATGGAATGCTGATGCTAATGATGGCGTCATCTCCACTCACCATCTTGGTGGACTCCTCAAAGTTTGTCAAGATGGTACATATGTCAGACATCCAGGTCCACTCCTGAGGTCTTATGTATGGAGTCTGACCTGAATATTGACAGCCTTGTTGCAGCTGGTACTCCACAACTGCTCTCTTCTGCTCACAAATCCTTTGCAACATGTGGAGGGTAGAGTTCCAACGTGTGGGGACATTACACACCAGTCGGTGTGACGGAAGCTGCAAACGCTGCTGCAACACAGCAAGGGCGGCGGAAGCTGTAGCCGACTTGCTAAAATGAGCTGACAGGTAGCGTACTTTGACGAGCAGATCTGGCAACTCGGGGTACGATTTAAGAAACCACTGAACCACGAGGTTAAGCACATGAGCCAGGCATGGTACGTGTGTGATCTCGCTTCGCCTCAGAGCCGCCTCCAGGTTACGGCCATTGTCACACACGACCATGCCTGGATGTAGGTTCTGCGGTCTAAGCCACAGATCTGCCTGCTTTTTCACAGCTGTCCACAACTCACAAGCAGTGTGAGGTTTCTCACCTAAGCTTATGAGTTTCAGCACAGCCTGATGCCGCTTGGCGGAGGCAGTACTGCAGTGCTTCCAGCTTGTAACTGATGTGGTGATATCTGAGATGGAGGCTGAACATGAGGAGGAGGAGGATGATGCGCAGGAGCTGTACACTATGGGGGCAACTCTGACTGACATAGGGCCCGCAATCCTCGGTGTGGGGAGGATGTGTTCCGTCCCAAGGTCTGACTGGGTCCCGGCTTCCACTATGTTTACCTAGTGTGCCGTCAGATGTACCATCCCTGGCCACAAGCACTTGTCCACGTGTCCGTTGTCAGGTGGACTCTCCCAGTAACTGTTGTTGAGGGCACGGCAGATGTTTTGGGACACTTGCTTGTGTAGTGCGGGGATGGCACACCGGGCAAAATAGTGTCGGCTGGGGACCGAGTACCGAGGGACGGCCATAAGGTTGCGAAAGGATTCTGTTTCCACCAGCCTAAAAGGCAGCATTTCCAATGCAAGCAGTCGTGAAATGTGTGAATATAGGACTGTGGCCTGTGGGGCGTTAGCTGCGAATTTCCCCTTTCGTTCAAAGGTCTGGGATATGGACAATTGAACGCTGCGGTGGGACGAGGACTTGGACGTTGATGCTGTTTCTTTAGAAACTGCCATATCAAGTAAAGACTGAGAGGAGGGGGCATCTTTGCATGCAGTATGGACATGGAATTGCCTTGAACACACAACAGGGGGTTCTATTGCATGCACAACAGCGGAAGAAGCAGTGGTGACACCCACTGACACTGGTCGTGGACCCTGGGGTTCGCCCCACAAAGTCGGGTGCTTTGCTGCCGTGTGCCTGATCATGCTGGTGGTGGTCAGGCTGGTAGTTTTGTCACCCCTGCTGATGCTGGCATGGCAGGTGGTACAAATTGCCTTTTTGGGGTTATCAGCAGAGTCTTTATAAAAATTCCAGACTCAGGAAGACCTACAGGTTGTACTAGCAACGTCCCTCTTGTTGGTGTTACGGGGAATTGTTGCCTGCCTTCTGTGTGCGGCCACCACACTGCTTTTCCTGCCTGATGGGGCACTCTGCATCCCTCACCCTGTGTGCTGCTGGCCTCGCTCTGCATGTCCTCCTGCCACGTTGGGTCAGTTACTAGATCATCCACCACCTCCTCCTCTTCCACTTGCGCACCACGATCCTCCTCACTTCCTGGCAATTGTGTCTCGTCATCGTCCACCTCTTGTGACAAATTGCCAGCGTCGACTTCCTGTGGCCGTGGATGTTCAAATATTTGGGCATCTCTACATGGGATCTCCTCTTCCACCACTTCAAGTGGAGCAGGCGAGGGGCACAAATCTGGAAATGGACCAGTGAACAGCTCTTCAGAGTGTCCAAGTGTGGGATCAGTTGCTGTCTGACGACACTCGGCATGGAGGGAGGAAGGACCATCAGGGTGAGGAGGAGTATGCGACCGAGACTCACGGCTACTAAGAGTTGACCGTGTGAAAGACAGACCGGAGGTGGTGGTGCCCAGGTAACTGGAAGTATTATCTGCTATCCAATTAATAACCTGTTCACACTGATCAGTTCGCAATACTGGTGTTGTTCTGTGCTTCCCTAGTAATTCGGTCAAGAAGTGGGAGCGAGAAGATGTGGCTGTTGGTTGTGGCACATTTTCACCAAGGCCACGGCCTCGTCCTCTGCACGCACCATCACCAGAACGTCCACTTCCACGTCCCTTGCCATGCGCCTTGCCCATTGTAAAGGAAGTAAAATAGCTTACACTTGCACTATCAATAGAAAAAGGGTAATACAAAGTAGATTATAACCGTGGAAGGGGAAAACCACAGTTCTATTTCTCTGGCCTACACCCGACTCTTTTAAATAATCTGAACAATCAGGGAGAAACTATTACTGTTTTTCTTTACGGAAAAAATACCAAAAGCTGAATAATAGAGATTTTTTACCGTGGAATGGCAAAACCACAGTTATTGTTTACTGGGGTATACCAGAAAATTTTAAATAGATATATTTGCGGCTGAATAGTGAGCGACACACTAAAACTGTTTTTTTTTTAGGTAAAAATGGCCCAAAAGTGGATAATACAGAGATTTGATCCGTGGAACTGCAAAACCACAGTTCTAGTGATCTGGCCTACACCAGACTATTTTCAACAGATATGTTTGTGTCTGAACAATCTGGAGACACTACTGTTTTTCTTTACAGCAAAAAATGTAAAAAAGCAGGATAATACAGAGATTTGACCCATGGAACTGCAAAACCACACTTGTATTTCTCGGGCCTACACCAGACTATATTCAACAGATATATTTGTGTCTGAACAATCAGGAGACACTGCTGTTTTTCTTTACGGCAAAAAATGCAAAAAAGCAGGATAATACAGAGATTTGACCTGTGGAACTGCAAAACCAAACTTGTATTTCTCGGGCCTACACCAGACTATTTTCAACAGATATATTTTGTCTGAACAATCTGGAGACACTATTATTTTTTTTTTACGGCAAAAAATGCCAAAAGCAGGATAATAAAGATTTTTTACCGTGGAACAGCAAAACCACAGTTATAATTTACTGGTGTATACCATACTTTTTTAAATATATATATTTGCGACTGAACAGTGAGCGACACACTCAAACTGTTTTTTTTAGATACAAAAGGCCCAAAACTGGATAATACAGAGGTTTGAACCGTGGAACTGCAAAACCATACTTCTGTTTCTCTGGCCTACACCATTTTCAACAGATATATTTGTGCCTGAAAAATCAGAGACACACTTTTTTTTCCCAGGGGGGTGGAGGGGGGACACCAAAAGGTTAATAAGACAAGTATTTGTACAGTGTGAAGGAGGGAAAAAAAAAGAGGATTTAGATGAAAAAAAAAGGATTTTTCCTGGCCCCCGAGACCTGGAGCTAAGTCCAGCAATTTCAGAAACAGGAGCACACAGGACTGTAATGCAGCATTTGCTGGTATAACCACTTCGTCTCCTATACAGCCTGCCTGCCTGCCTGATATCTGGGATGGATATTAGTCCTGAGAAGGACTGTTTGTTTGATCTGGAAGCCTTTACAGACCCTACACTAACTATTTTGCAGGATATATCTCTCCCTAAATCAGCAGCGCTGTCCCTACACTGTCTGATCCGGAGCGACTGTGTCCAAGATGGCGGCGCCCGGTTTTAAAAACTCGAGGTGACGCTGTGCGGCCAGCCAATCACTGTAATCCCCACAAACAACATGGCTGCGTCATTACAGTGACTGGCTGGCAATCCCTGCATGTTCATTGGCTCTGTAAAGAGCGCCAAACATGCAGGGCAGAGACCCGAGCTCACACCCGAGTAACCTGGAAATGCTCGCTGCTCGCCGAACATCCCGAGTAGCGTGATGCTTGGTCGAGTACCGAGCAGTGTCGAGCATGCTCACTCAACACTAATCTTTATCCATAGATTAATCATCCATGAAATCATAACTCATAAACAGAATTAAAGGTAGTCTGTCCCGCTAACACTAATTAAACAACTTAAATAAGTATGTAGTGGACTTAGCCCCTATTAAAATCATACATCTAGTATAGATTTTAGTGGATTAGTTGCCAGAATTTTTTATTTTCATATACAACTGATAGGGCTTGGGTGCACTCTTTTGCATGGCCAAGTGCTTAGTTCACTATTTCCCCTTATCAATTTGCATACTGAACACTTTGTCATATCTTGATTGACAGCACTAAAGCAATCGCTGCCTGAACTTAATCAGTGGCCCTGCACCTGCGCATGAACACAACAAGAGCCCAGGCGCTAGTCTTATAGTTGGCTCGTGTCTTGTTCTTGGCGATTTACTAAAGGCTAGAGCCAGTGTTGAGAGAGCTTGCAATGATACTATGTGAGTGTGGCAAGACTTTTGCAGTTTCAATACGGAGGTGCAGAACCACTGGTTGAGTTTAAGCTGCACTTGCTTAAGCGCTATCAATCAAGATATGACAAAGTGCCTTGTATGCAAATTGAAGGGCATAATGGTGCATTGAACCATTGACCAAGCCAAGAGTGCACTAAAGCCCCTTCATTTGATTACAAAATAACATTTTTCTTCTTTTGGTTAACTAAACAACTAAAATCTATACTACAGGAATGATATTTAAGTTAACGATCTCCAGGAAATGGTTCCTTATCCTTTGGGAAGCACACAAAAACATTTATCCAAGGCATTTTTTTTCAGTTACAGCAGTTATTATTACAAGAAAACTGCAAGACACCCAGACTTGATTCTTGTGCAAAGAAATAAAAAACTGGAGGCATTACTCAAACAAGTAGAGATGAGCGGTGTTCGACTAGAACTGTTCGCCAATCTCAAATTCTAGCTGTTTTGGGCGGTGTTCGAGTCGTTCGACGAACGCGAACGATTTGCAAAGAATTCGGCTGTTCGAGGTTATGTTCGATAACTGTTCGTGCACCAAAAGCGTGTCCTGCATGTCTGGCGCTATTTAGAGCACCAATCATGCAGGGATTGTCTGCCACTCACTGTAATGCCACAGCCATGGTGGTTGTGGCATTACAGTGATTGCCCAAATCGATGGGAACAGTGCTCACAGTGAAACATGAAAAGCCTATGGATGCGACATTTCTGGGGCGGCTGACGGCTGGTGTTTCTAGCCTGGGAGGGGGCCAATATTCATGGCACCCTTCCTGGGCTATTAATATCAGCCCCCAGCTGTCTGCCTAGCCTTTGCTAGCTATTAAAATAGGGGGGACCCCACATCATTTTTTGGGGGGTTTCCCATTTTAATAGCTAGTAAAGGCTAGGTATTCAGCTGGGGGCTGAAATTAGTAGCCTGGGAAGCTCCATGGGTATTACCCCCTTCTCAGGCTTCAAACATCTGCCCCAGCCGTCTGCTTAACCTTCGCTAGAGACTAAAATTACGGGGAACCCCACGCCAATTTTTTTTTAAATAAATCCTTTATTTTAACACTAAATGACAAGTACAGTAATCAACACTATCACTGTACTTATTATAAATGTGACTGACATGTTTCTATCTATCTAATCTATGTGTGATGCTCTATTCTTTCTGTTATAAATTGTCGGGTACCGATGCTGAATTGCCGGCCGGCTTTTTTAAAGAGACGGTGCATGAAAACACTAATATTTTTTTTAATAAATCCTTTAACACAAAATGACAAGTACAGTAACCAACACTGTCACTATACTTCTTATATATGTGACTGACATGTTTCTATCTATCTAATCTATGTGTGATGCTCTATTCCTTCTTGTCTAAATTGTCGGGTACCGGTGTATGCCGCTGCTGAATTGCCGGCTGGCTTTTTTAAAGAGAGTGCCTTCTGAGCAGTTTGTCAGCTTTTGGACACCTTTGAAGGTGTTTTCTATGTGTTTCTATGTGTTTTTGTTTGCCCGCCATTGGTTTTAACGGTGTTCGATGGTGTTCGACGGTGTTCTAAGGTGTTCGACGAACAGTTCCTCGAACATCCCTGTGTTCGACGAACTGAACCGAACCCGAACACTACGGGGGTGGCTCAACACTACAAACAAGCCTTGCCTTGTTAGCCACCCATTTTGGAAATTAAAAAACATTAACATGGTGCTTCCTAATGCAATATCTTCAAAATGGGTCTGCAACCCCAGGCTAGTACCAATTCACCACAGAACCACTCACACAGCAAGCACAACACTGGGGGTTAAAATATAGCATAGGTCCGACTCAAAAAAGAACCAGCCGCAGAAGCCACTCAAAACTATTTATGATGTCTTGGCATTCATAGAAATAATTAATATCAGAATCAGGAGCCGCTGCAGGTTTGACGCTGCATTTATACAGCGTCAAACCTGCAGCATCCAGATGTTACAGCATAGTGGATGGCATTTGTAAAAATCCCATGTCCACTATGCGTGCATCTGAGGCTGCGAATCACTCGTGGACACTGGCATGCGGCTCGTTTTTCAGGACCACAGCATGTCAAATTCTCGCTAATCTCCGCAACAGAAATTTGACCACTAATATGTATTGAATGCGCTAAATACACATGGGTCAGTGAACACATGTGGATTTATCTGCGTTCAATAGAATGCAGCATTTTGGATGCAGAAAAAAAAAATGCGTCCAAAGCGCTGCTACGTCCTGATCGTGGAAACAGAGCCTAAAATAAAAACAAAAGATGGTGTTGGCTCCCGCGTCATTTTTATAACCAGCAGAGGGAATTCCAACCGCTGAGGGCTGATATTAGTAGCTGGGGAAGGGGCCATTAGCCAGAAATAATCCCCAGCTATTAATATCAGCACACAGCTGTTTGTTTACCCTTTACTGGCTAGAATACAGAGGGACCCCAGAAAAAAATTGACGTGGGTCCCCCTATAAAATCTAACCAGAAAAGGCTAAACTAGATAGCTGCAGGCTGATATTAATAGCCAGGGAAGGGGCCATGAGTACTAGCACCCTCCACGGCTATTAATATTACACCTCAGCAGTCCCAGAAATGGCTCATCCAAAAGATGCGCCAAATCTGGAGCTTAGCCTCCTCTCTTTCCACTGCCCTGTAGTGGTGGCAAGTGGGGTAATGGGGTTGGGGTTCACGGCAGCCTTGCATTGGAGGCTGACGTGAAGCTCAGGTTAGTAATGCAGGGGGTCTGTAAGACACCCCCATTACTAACTGCGTAGTAAAATGGTCGCCGCTTTTTCCATAAAAGACACGACCAGAATAAAGTATTTTAATTAAATAAACACACGGTTCTAAAAAAAATTTTATCACACTCTGTCCATGAAGCCATCGATCTTCTGAAAAAAACATAAAACAACAAAACCATATCCCTCACCTGTCCGCCGTCATGACGCAGTCCACTATTACCGCCGATTGTCCCTCGGTGACCAGGTCACTTCTACAGCAGTGACATCAGCAATCACAGTTGTTACTGTAAAATCACTCCTATCAGTATACATTGCTGTGCAGGAGGTCACTGGGGTTCATCAGCTGATCAGCCCAGGTGAGCTCTCACCACCTTCACCCTGGGAACATTCTTCAGAATGCTCCCATGGGGAGGTTACATGAGCGATCAGCTGATCGCTTACGTGACCGCAGGTCCTGACAGCACAGTATACTGCAGGGAGCAAGCGCGCTCCCTGCAGTATACCGCCGGCCGCCATTGAGAGAACATTGCCGGGGACCAGGAGGACACCAGGGCACACCAAACAGGTGAGTATATGGATTTTTTTTATTTTTTTTACTGCTGGAGGTTCCCAGCTCTGCTGAGGAGAACTACTGCTCCCCTCAGTGGGAGCGGCGGTCAGATGAGAGGAGTTGTTGTACTCGTCTGCCGACCGGGCACCACCCACAGCGCATTTCCAGAGTGTTTCCCATCCATTGGATTTAATTGAAACGCAGCAAATCCGTAGGCGTAAATATTATACTTGCAGATTTTCTGCGTTTCAATTAAAGTCAATGGGCGGGAAACGTGCCGGAAACGTTGGGCTTAATGATCATGCTGCGTTTTTTTCCGGAATTGTAATTCTGAGTGGAAATTTCTGCATCATGTGCACAGCACGTCAGGATCTCAATTTCTATAGCTGGCAGACCTATTAACAAGCGTTTTCTAAACGCCGTGAAAACGCATCAAAAACGCTTAGTGTGCACATAGCCTAAATGTGTATTATTACTGTACTTTCTGTGGCATTTTGTTTGAAAGGAGTCTCAAATGTGACGTCACAGGAGGCTGGGGCTAGACTCACTCTTCTCGTCATCCATTGCCCTTCCTGGAACAGGAAGTTAAAGCGGGCAGTGGTACAGTTACTCACTATTTTCTTGCATCATCACTACTTCTTAAGGCTCCCTGGATCCTAAGTGATGGGTGCTGTGGGAGATGTGAGTGCAGCCCCTGCACTCTTCTTTTATCTCCCCCACTGCAGTAGCTTCTGCAAAAGAAGATGTTGTCAGTGGGGCAGACATAGAAGCACTGAGTGACACCAGTGCTTCACCACTGCTTCTAGCATCACCTTCAAACAAATCGTCATCAAGGGACAGTGCTGGTGCCACTTACTGCTTGAGGTACATCGGTACGACTCATCAATAGTGTCCTGAAAGTCTCCGTAGGAGAATTCATTTCCCAACATGGTGACCATAGCTTTCTTTCAATGTAGAAAAATTGTTCACTAGCGTCATTCTGATACAGTTCCCACTGATTTCAATCCCCTTTCAGTGGGTCTTCTACTCCCCCCTCAGGGCAAAGTTCCATGCCATATAAATGGCCTCCCAAGCCTGGGTTCCAATCTGTCAAATGTCTCTTCACGTTTCCTTGGTCATTAGGAAGTATTATATCTGATGTCCATCCTCTTCGCACATAACACCCTTTAGCATGTAGGTCTGCAAGTTGGTAGATCATAGGGCCTAATATTCAGTAGTGAAACACCTATCTGACTCATTACCAGGAAGCTGTCTCCTGTATCCCCACGTAGCCCCTCCCATTCTAGGCTAGTCCCAACTATTAACTCTATCTATGCCCAACTATGTGCATGCAAATTACTAAATAAACAAAATCACATTTAAAACTATTCAATGCATTATATAAGATAAGATAAGATAAGATATACTTTATTTTATCCCGGAGGAAATTGCGGTATCACAGCAGCAGAACACAGATCTCGAACATGACACATATAATAACAAAACATTTGGAATGCTTTAGACATTGCTTTTCAGACATTTGTTAAACACCCCCATAGCTGTTGGAACAAACGATCTCCTGTATTTTTCCTTTTTACACCTTAGTTGTATTAGGCGATTGCTGAATGTGCTCTTCTGTTTCGCAAACAGTTCATAAAGCGGGTGTGTGTTGTTGCCCATTATAGCTCTGCACTTCTTCTTAATCCTATCCTCTACCACCTCTTCAAAAGTCCCAAGCTGTAGGCCCACCGTCGCGCTAGCCTTCTTTATAAGTTTGTTGAGCTTGTTGGCGTCAGCAACACGCACACTGTTACCCCAGCAAATTATTGCCGCAAAGGTGGCACTAGCCACAATGGATTGGTAGAACACCTCAAGCATTTTGCCACACACATTAAAAGACCTTAACTTCCTTAGGAAGTACAATCTACTCATCCCCTTCTTGTAGACCTTCTCCATGTGGCACTTCCAGTCTAGCTTGCTATCCAGGTAAACCCCCAAATATTTGAAACTGTCCACCATCTCCACATCCTGACCGTCAATGGTAACAGGTAGGCATACCTTCTTGCACCTTCCATAGCTCATCACCAACTCCCTGGTTTTCTTAACATTTAGTTCTAGATGGTTAGCCTGGCACCATACTACAAAGTCCGCAACCACCCTTCTATATTCCTCTTCGTCCTGGTCCTTCCCAATACCGCCAACTATCACAGAGTCATCCGAGTACTTCTGGAGGTGACAACGGTCTGATTTATACTGAAAGTCAGCTGTGTACAATGTAAAGAGGAATGGCGACAGCACTGTTCCCTGCGGGGCTCCGACACTGCTCAGTACACTATCTGATGTAGCCGTCCCCCACCTAACAAACTGTGGCCTATCCGACAGGTAGTCAATTATCCAATTCACAAGTCCCTCATCCACCGCCATTTTAATCAACTTTCCTCGCAGTAAGAGTGGCTGTAATGTGTTGAATGCACTAGAGAAATCAAAGAACAAAGCACGCACTGTGGTTCCATCATTGTCCAAAAAGGAATGTACTGTTTGTAGCAGAGACGCTACAGCATCGTCCACACCCAGTCCCTGCCGGTACGCAAACTGAAGAGCATCAGTATGCGCCATCACCCTCGGACACAAGTGAGCAAGTACTATTCTCTCCAAGGACTTCATCGCATGCGATGTTAAGGCCACCGGTCTATAGTCCCCCGGGGAAGCCGGGAAGGTAGTCTTGGGAATCGGCACCAGGCAGGAAGTCTTCCATAGCACTGGTACTCTCTTTGATTGTAAGCTCTGGTTAAAGAGATGCTGGAAGACAGTACATAACTCATTTGCACACACTCTGAGGACACGTGGACTGAGACCGTCAGGCCCTGCTGCTTTGCCAATGGCCAGCTTACTAAACTGGTCCCTCACGTCATTTTTGGAGACCGAGAAATTATCTATTTCACCCCCTGTTAATTTAGCTAGTTGTTCCCCGGCCTCCTCCCCCTTCCCTGCTGCTACCGCACCTTTATTGCTGAATCTATTGAAGAACTGATTCATTTCATTAGCCATTGTAAGTCCACCACCCCCCTGCTCCGACCTTGCCTTAAACCCAGTCACTAGCTTCATTCCAGCCCACACCTCTCTGGAGCTTTTTTGTGCAAATTGATTTTCTAATTTAACTCTGAATGCCTCACGGGCAATCTTAATTTTCCCCTTTAGGTCTCGCTGTATAATTTTCAATGCCTCCTTGTCCTTCCTTTTAAAAGCCAGTTTTTTCATGTTTAGTAAATGTTTCAACTCTTTTGTAATCCATGGCTTATTGTTTGCATAACACCGAATCTCTTGAACAGGTACTACAATGTCCATACAGAAGTTGATGTAATCAGTAACTCTGCCAGTAATCTCATTAACATTACATTTCTCTTTCATGGTACACAACACCTCCCAGTCTGTACAGTCAAAGCAGTCTTGTAACGCCTCCTCTGCTGCTGGACACCACTTCCTTATCTTTTTAATTGTCACTGGTTGTTTGCGGACGTCTGGTTGGTAAGCAGGAGACAATAGTATGAGGTTGTGGTCAGATTTCCCCAGGGGGGGTAATGCAGCCGATGAATAAGCATTCTTAACATTAGCAAAGAGGAGATCCAGTGTGTTGTTGTCCCGTGTAGGACATTTGACATATTGATAGAACTTTGGTATTGCAGATGAGATCTTTACTCGATTGAAATCCCCAGAAATTACAGTTAGAGAGTTTGGGTGTTTAGTCTGAAGCCGGGCCATCACCCTTGACAACACATCCCCAGCAGCCTCTGGGTTCGCAGATGGTGGTATATACATCACAACTACAATAACAAGAGTGAATTCTCTAGGCAGATAGTAAGGCCTGAGGCCCACTGCTAACAGTTCAATATTTGGACAGCAATGTTTCTCCTTAACAGTTACATGCCCCTGATTGCACCATCTGTTGTTAATGTAGAGTATCACTCCTCCACCTTTTTTCTTGCCGCATCTAACTCTCTCTCTATCAGCCCGAACCATTTGAAACCCTGGTACCGAGACACATGAATCTGGGACCTCCTCATGCAGCCAGGTTTCTGTAAAGCACATATATATACCAACATTGTATCTTCAAGGGGGGTGGCAACACCTCCACTTCCTTATACCTTCACAGTGACCTTTGCACACTCATATACTTCAATACAAAATATATGATTTGAGTCATTCTATTGCTGTTAATGTACATATGGATTTCTTAATACAATAGAAAATAGAAGTCTAGAGTGATCCTTGTAGCCAGTATGAAAAGTAAAATGTTGCATTTGTTTTGCAGTTTTCTTTACATCACAATTTGTATTAAAAAAAAAAACATTTTAAAAATACATTGAATAAAGTTAATTTTCTCTCTGCAGCATTGGGGTAAGTGCAGGCACAGGGCAGGTCTGCAACGTTATTAACCTGCAGATTAAGCCCATATCTGTAGGTTAATAGCATTTTGTTGGTGACAGGTTCCCTTTAATGAATCAGCCTCAAAGAATAGAAAAAAAACTAATTTAAACAGTAAGTAATTTTTTCATGACTCAACAATGTGTGGAGGGGTTGCAAAGAAAGAGAGGAAATAACTAAACACTCCCGCATTCATAATTCCTTAGACACTAATGATTTCAAAATGTTTTGTAGCTTTCAATATTCATATTTGTAAATTAATTATATTTACTTTGCCATGGCTCAATTCAGGCTCCAAAAAGCTGATACATTCAGAATAATTTGAAAATGATCGATTGGAATTTTGCACAAAGTCCCATGTTCCATTTATATTGCACTTTCTATAAACCATTCC
This sequence comes from Phyllobates terribilis, assembly GCF_046119375.1. NCBI lineage: Eukaryota > Metazoa > Chordata > Amphibia > Anura > Dendrobatidae > Phyllobates > Phyllobates terribilis. The sequence goes on along the minus strand of NW_027362769.1, from coordinate 13,432,905 downwards.
TAAAAAAAAAAAAGAAAAGAGCATGTATAAAAAAATTAAGTATATTATCTTCATATTGTTTACTATAGATAATATGAGAAACATGAAATACAGAGAGCTATACCACTGTACACATTTACAGACTAGAGTGCCATGGACCCACAAGTAACATTGACAATTGTACATAATGAATCAAGTGTATTGTGCCAACTACTGCTCGTATAAGTGAGTGATGGGCCCACTACTGTACAAGGGTCAACCAGGGCGATTCATCCATTTCCTTATGGGCCAGTCCAAGCCTGACTATACTATATAAAACACTAGATAACATTGTGCATGACTATTTTAAAGCATTATTTCCATTATGTTTAGATCAAATTTATGTCCATTCATGTCCATGTGATTTCTTAGTGTTTTTGCTTTTATTTTTTCCTTGCTTTTGTCTAAGAGTCAGAACTTTTTCCAAATTTTTCATTTACATACTTTTATAAGGGCTTGTTTATTGGGGTGAGTTATAGTTATTAATTTTACCATTCACTTTACCATAAAATGGACTGAAAAACGAGGAAAGAATTCCAAGTGTGGTGAAATAGGGTATGATTACAACAGTAGCGGACTTGTATAGAGATTGCTTTATGTTTCAGTAGTTAAATGATCTCTTCATTGTATTTTTTTCAGGGCAAGATGTAGGAACTTATTAATGTCAATTCTGTCTATTTGATTTTTTTTTCTCTCTACATATGTGTTAAATAACTTCATATTTTCATAAATCAGACTTTTATGGACCCTGCAATACAAGATATTTTTTACTTGTTTAATTTTGAACAGGAAAAAGGGGAAAGTAATTTCAACTTCTACAATTTTTAAATTTAAAAAAATTGCAAACATTTTTTTGCTAATTTAATCTCTTTTTAGCTGCCCTAAGAGATCATTTGATTGTAGTTTCCAGTGCATCCTGTGGTGTAAGCAATCTCCCATGAAGCCCCCATATGGCTAGGCATCAAGGGAGTACAAGTATGACAGCAATGGGAAACTTTAGAAGGCCCTTGACTGCAAAGTCAAGTTACATGCACTAAATGATCGCATCATAGGGGGGAATAGTGATGGGCACAGGAAAAGTTACGTTACACGATTGTTCCACTTAAACTCAGCTGATAGTAATTGATAATAGTATTTAAGTGGTTGATGTGTTTGTCTGAAACTAAGAGAATTTCTTACTATATGTCTTACCATTTGGTGTAATAATCTAATAACTTTTCTAATGTATTTCAAAAAATGTTCCTACCATTCCCTCTCTACTCTAACTTAATGTTTTTTTCTTATCTCCGATGACCATTCATTTGAGTCTCCTAGCATTGACTGAATATTCTCAAAGGAATTGGAAGAACCCAGCTTATAACAATGGGAAAATGGGAGGGAGCCCTACAACTAGGGAAAGGGAGAGTGGAGTACTTGTTTAACATGACATGTGTATCTAAATCAGGTGAGTAAATCAAAATAGAATACAAATAGACCACCACAAACCTGCCCACTAAATGGAGGAAAATATAGCTTACAAAATGCTGGAAAACCGCAGGTGCATTGGTGAGACCAAAAAGGTATAACAAGATGCTAGAAATCAGCAGGTGCATTGGTGAGACCAAAAAGGTATAACCAGACTTTCAAAATGCCTTTCAGGGTATACTGAAAGCCGTTTTCCATTCATTCCCTTCTCTGATTGTAACCATTGTAGGCTCCTATTAAATCCAACTTGGAAAAAATGTTAGCTCCCACAGTCTGGTTGAATAAATCCAGAATTGGATGAAGAGGATACGGATCTTGTACGGTAATTTGATTCAATTCCCGGAAATCTAAACAAGGACAGAGACCCCCATGTTTATTCTTAACGAAGAAGAACCCTGCCACCACGGGCGAAGAGGAGGGTCTGATATGTTCCTTCTCCAGACTTTCAGCAATGAAATCCTTCATGGCTTGTTTCTCAGGACCCGAAAGATTATACAGTCTGGACTTGGGTAGTCTAGCTCCGGGAAACAGGTTAATGGGACAATCATAGGCATGATGAGAAGGCAAATCCTGACACCCCTTCTCAAAAAATAAGTCCTCAAAACCAGAGAGAAATGCAGGTAAGGTCTATAGAGACTGCAGAAAGAAAGGTGTTTAATCAGTTTTCATAACAGTCATCTCTCCATTTTATCATTTCCCTGGATTACCAATCCATTATCGGATTATATTTCACCAACCAGAGTAGACCAGTACAACAGGAGTGGAAAGGCCCTCCAGGACTGAGGACCCCACCCTCAGTCTTATATCATGTACAATCTGTGTCAGACATCTCTGAGCAAGTGTCGCTGAGTCAATGGCATAAATGGGGATGGGCTTATTTAACGTGTTGCAAGTAATCCCATGAGTTCTCACAAACCCAGCATCAACCATGCTGACTCCAGCTCCCCTGTGCAAAAACACAGAAATTTTCTCTGTCCTGCTCTCTAGCACTACCTCTGCCATCAGGACAAACCGAGAGTTGCATGTAGAAGACAAACACACCCCCTGATTATCCAACTCCACACTACCAAGGGTTAATCAAGTTCCAGATGTTCCTTTTAGGTTAGGAACCAAGGGACAGTCCCCAATAAAATGTCCCTTTTTACCACAAAAAAACCACACACCCTTTCTCTTGTGGATTTAGTGGAAATATGTGATGCAGTAGCTCCCCTTAACTGCATGGGCTCCTCCAAATCCATGAGTACAGGTTCACCCCCATACCGCCCCCCCAGCAGCATTTCACTTGGCATCAGTTGCCCATCTAAGAAATTCAGAACAATAAGTCTCCACTGACAGATCCCCCTGCTGAAGGCGATGCAGCCTGGATTCAGCCAAGGAGATTCGGTCAGAATCATCATAGATGAGGGCCTGAGCCTGAAAAATCCTTCAACTGACTGGAGGCAAGCAGAGCCTTGTGGCAAAGAGAAAGCCCAGGATTAAGGATCTTCTTGTAACAGTGAGATCACAATCCTCACTCGCTGCTCCTTATATCCAGAAGAGTAAGGTGAAAACGTATCATTTAAAAGCTTTAAATACTAAAAATTTCTCTGTCTCTACTTCCTGAAAACCTGTCTGGGAGAGCAACTTTAGACTTAAGCTGGACCGGCCTACCCGCAGAGTCCCCAACATAAGGCGTCTGTGACCGCTGCTGCTATTGCTGCTGAACAGCTGATCGAAGCTCAGCTACCTCCAGAGACAAATTCTGAAGCCGCTCCTCCAACACCGAAATGGGATCCATAACAATACAAAAAAAAACAAAAAAACAGTCGTCAGTTTTTTTTTTTAACTGGCTTGTGATAATTTCACTCTAGGAATGGGAAGAACCCAGCGTATAACGATGGGAAAAAGGGATGAATCGGGGAAGGTGAGCACTATGTCAACCCCACTACAAACTAAAGTACAAACAGGGGAAACAAACAGAGGAATACACTTAGCTCCAAGATGACACCGGAGAAAGCATGGCAACAATCCACAAAAAAACTCCAAGGTAATTCTACTCTACTACTAGAATCCTAGGCCTGAATAGGTACAACACGCTATCACCAGCAACTCTCTGGAGATCTGAGTGTATTTAAGGACACAAGAAGGAAGTGCTGATCAACAGCAGAAAGGTGAGGATAACTAAGGGTCCTAAAGGGAAAGGTATAATCCCCAAGTAAGGTGAGTTTACCGCTGGGTCCTAAAGAGAGAGGAATAATAAATGGATCAGGGAGATGTTTGTAAGGCCAAATACAGCGACCATCTACAGCTGGATACCGTATGACTGTCTGTCAACCCTGACACACCAGTGACACCATTGGACCAGAGTCCTAAAAATCTATTTCATGATCTCTAACTAGTGGTGGTTATTGGTTGGGAAAAGAACATATCACATATATTTAAAACAGAGTCATATTGTGGTACCGTGTTAGCCAGAAAAATCGGTGTAAATACTTTTATGCCAAAAATGAAGGAGCTTCTGTGCTCTGAAAGCTTGCATATATACAGTACAGACCAAAAGTTTGGACACACCTTCTCATTTAAAGATTTTTCTGTATTTTCATGACTATGAAAATTGTACATTCACACTGAAGGCATCAAAACAATGGTTGTAGCTCTGTGTTCTAAACTCTGCTTCAGCCCTCAGGTCCCGCTGCCAGCCTGACTACCAGTCCAGTCCGCCAGCCTGACTACTAGTCAAGTCCGCCAGCCTTACTAACAATCCGCCAACCTGACTACCAGTCCAATCCGCCAGCCTGTCTACCTGTGTCCACCAGCCAAGTACACTCTCCAGCCCGACGGTCTGCATACGGTCCTAACCCGCCAGTCTGTCTATGGGCCAGGCTTGTCTGCCTACCCAGAGAACGTACTAGTTACCTGCCATGCATACCAGCCAGCCTACCTGGAGGCTCCTGCCAGTTACCCGTGGTGTCTGCAAGTCCGTCTTCCCGGATCACCCGTCAGCCTGCCTGCCGTGCTCATCTGCTGTACCGGTCAGTCCCTGCCTTCTGACCCGTGGGAGTCACCTGCTCTCATACAAGGACTGGTTCAGAGTAGCACCTGGTCCCTCTGCTCGGTCCTTCCCTGGTTCACGGAGTCGATTGAGCTGCCGTGCGACCTTGGTCAGTCCGAGTTGATACCTAGTTACGCCCCTCTGGTCCCTCCTTGCACCGCAGCACAGAGGTTCCACCACCCGGATCCGTAACAGTTTGCACGGGCCATGGAACCCGGTGGCCCTCAGGCCCCTTCGCTTGCTGACCTGTACCAGGAGGTTTCTCGTCAGAGATCCCAACAGGAAACCATCCTGACCTACCTGCGGTCTGTCATCTCTCACCTGGACACGCTGTCCGTCCCACCAGTATCAGCCTCAAGCCGAGCGACACCTGCTCCAGCGGCGCCTCTGCCTACCAGTGCCACGGCATCCAGCTCAGGACCCCGGCTCTCTGCGCCTCCTCGTTTTGGGGGTGACCCCGTCTTATGTCGGGGTTTTCTGAACCAGTGCACACTGCACTTTGAACTACTGGCACATCAGTTTCCCTCTGACCGGGCCAAGGTGGCGTTCATCATGTCTCTCCTCACCGGGGAAGCATTGGCATGGCTAAACCCTCTATGGGAGAGAGGGGATCCCCTGGTGTCTGATCTTCCAGCTTTCCTCACTGCCTTCCGGAAGGGCTTCGATGAGCCCGACAAAAGACTTCTACTGCCTCCACATTGCTCCGACTCCGCCAAGGGAGTCTCACTGTGAGCTAGTTTGCCATACAGTTCCGTACCCTCACTTCTGAGCTTGCCTGGAACAACGAGGCCCTGGTGTCCACCTTCTGGGAGGATCTTTCCGGACGGATCAAGGACAAGCTAGCGGGCTGGGACATTCCTACCACCCTGGATGATCTGGTCTCACTAGCCACCCGGATTGCCATCCATTTCCTGGAACGAGATAAGGAGACTGTAGCGTCGGCGTCCCTGCCCTCTGCTGGGCAGGGACGCTGTTCCCCTCACCTCTCTGCTCCGAGCCCGGCGTCCTCCTCCCGCTCTGCTGGCGGCGCGCGCTCCTTCCCGGCCACTGTGCTTGGGGCGCGCGCTCCCTCCCTCTTAAAGGGGCCGCGCGCGCCGTCCTAGGGAGTCCCCGGCCAATGGCCGGAGGACTTCACCATATATAAGGCACCTCCTCCAAAATGGAGGTGCCCGAGCAATGTTGTTGCACTGTTCACTACTCTGCTTCAGCCCTCAGGTCCCGTTGCCAGTTACCCCTTGTATAGTAGCTCTGAGGTTCCGCCTCCCAGACCCGTTACAGTTTGCTCGGGCCATGGAACCCGGTGGCACCCAAGCTCCCTCGCTCTCGGACCTCTGTCATGAACTGTCCCGTCAGAGGTCCCAACAGGAGTCCATCCTGGGTCACCTGCGGAATGTCAATTCTCGCCTGGACACTCTGACTGCTCCACCAGCAACCTCCGCCAGTGCCATGATTCGCAACCCGGCAGCCCCGCTGCCCACCAATACCATGGTATCCTACCCCGTACCCCGGCTTTCTGCACCTCCTCGCTTCGGAGGCGACTCCGCTCAGGCTCGGGGCTTCATAAATCAGTGCACCCTGCACTTTGAACTCCTGTCCCACCAGTTTAACTCCGACCGGGCCAAAATTGCCTTCATCATGTCCCATCTCACCGGGGAGGCCCTGGCCTGGCTAAATCCTCTATGGGAGAGAGGAGACCCCCTGGTGTCCGACTTGCCTGCCTTTCTCACGGCTTTCCGGAAAGTCTTCGACGAACCCGGACGGAGGACCTCATCCGCATCATCTTTGCTACGCCTCCACCAGGGAAATCTCACCGTGGGCCAATATGCCATACGGTTCCGTACCCTTGCCTCGGAGCTGGCTTGGGATAACGACGCTCTGGTGTCTGTCTTCTGGGAGGGTCTGTCCGGCCGTATTAAAGATGAACTTGCCGGTCGAGACATTCCTACCACTCTCGATGACCTAATAACTCTTGCCACCCGGATTGACCTACGGTTCCAGGAGCGTGCCAAAGAGGTCACCCGTGAGAGGAGGTTTCCACGTCTAGCTCCTACTTTTCAGAAACCCGTCACTCCCTCCGTTTCTCCCCAGGTACACTCTCCTGAGCCTATGCAGGTCGACCAGACCAAGATGGTCAAAACCTGTCAGGACTTACGCCGTGCCGAAGGGAGCTGCTTCTACTGTGGCAGTAAGGAGCACCGGATCCGTACCTGCCCGGAGAGGTCGGGAAACGCCTGTGTCTAGGTTCGCTCAGAGAGGTCGACCTAGACAAGAATAAATCCTCTCCATCTCTGCTACTGTCAGTCTCTATTATCTGCGGGGAGAATCGTTATTTCGAACTAGCCCAACTTGACTCTGGAGCGGCCGGGAATCTTATTTCACAGTCCCTGGTAGAAAAATACCGCATTCCCACCAAACCTCTGGCTGTACCATTATCTGACGCTGCTGTGGATGGGGGCCTCTTACCACGTCCCATCCAACTCATCACCGAATCCATAACTCTGCAGGTGGGAATGCTGCATTCTGAGAGCATCTCTTTTCATGTTCTGCCTGGACTCTCTCACGCCCTCTTACTAGGTCTACCTTGGCTCCAGAGACATGCACCCGTGCTTGACTGGCAGACCGGAGAAGTCCTTCGCTGGGGACAGGACTGTCATAAGACTTGTTTGGTTCCTGTTCATCCCGTCCGTCCTTCTCCTACCCCAACTAATCTACCTGGACTTCCGATTCCCATTGGTCATTTGCTGATGTCTTTAATAAAAAGGAGGCAGAGACATTACCCCCTCATAGACCATACGACTGTCCTATCGACCTGTTACCCGGTACTACTCCTCCCCGTGGGCGTATTTACCCATTGTAAGCTGCTGAGACCCGGTCGATGTCCGAATATATTGAGGAGAATTTGGCCAGGGGATTCATCCGGAAATCTACCTCCCCGGCGGGAGCAGGCTTCTTCTTCGTAAAAAAGAAGGACGGCTCTCTCCGTCCCTGTATAGACTATAGAGGCCTTAACCAGATCACGGTGAAGAATAAGTACCCCCTTCCGCTCATTCCAGAATTATTTGATCGCCTGAGGGGGGCTAGAGTCTTCACCAAACTGGACCTCCGTGGGGCGTACAACCTGGTCCGTATCCGTCAAGGGGATGAATGGAAGACTGCATTCAACACCCGGGACGGCCACTATGAATATCTGGTAATGCCCTTTGGTCTCTGTAACGCTCCTGCCGTCTTTCAAGAGTTGGTCAATGACATCTTCCGCGACCTTCTCTACTCCTGCGTTGTGGTGTACCTGGACGACATCTTGGTCTTCTCTCCGGATCTCCAGACTCACCGGAGGGACGTTCGTCAGGTCCTGCTCAGGCTCAGGCAGAACCACCTCTTCGCTAAATATGAGAAGTGCCTCTTTGAGCAGACCTCGCTTCCGTTTTTGGGCTACATTATTTCTCAGACCGGCCTACGAATGGATCCAGAGAAACTGTCTGCCATCGAGAAATGGCCCCGACCGGAGGGGTTGAAGGCCATTCAGCGGTTCCTGGGCTTCGCCAACTACTACCGCCTCTTCATACCACACTTCTCTTCCCGGACTGCCCCAATCTCCGCGCTCACCCGTAAGGGTACTAATCCCAAGAAATGGCCGTCCGAAGCAGAGGAGGCCTTTCTTTCCTTAAAACAGGCCTTCTCTTCCGCCCCGGTGCTGCATCGTCCGGACGGCAACAAGCAGTTCTTTCTGGAGGTTGACGCCTCCTCCTCTGGAGCCGGAGCTGTACTTACTCAAAAATCTTCTTCCGGGAGGATGGTAACTTGCGGCTTCTTCTCCAAACTCTTCTCCTCTTCTGAGCGCAATTATTCCATAGGAGACCGAGAGTTATTGGCCATCAAGCTGGCATTGGAGGAGTGGTGTTACCTACTCGAGGGGGCTCTTCATCCGGTAATAATTTACACTGACCACAAGAACTTGGCTTATCTCCAGCATGCCCAGAGACTTAATCCGCGCCAAGCCCGGTGGTCCTTGTTTTTTGCTCGCTTTGATTTTGTTCTACATTTTCGCCCGGCTGACAAGAACATCAAAGCGGACGCCTTGTCCCGATCCTTTCTGGTATCTGACCTCGAGGAAGAACCTAAACATATCATCGATCCCGCCAGAGTAATGCAGGTGGCTCCCGTGAGTCTAAATCGTCTCCCTCCCGGTAAGACGTTCGTTTCGGTACCTGATCGAGAGAAGATCCTACACTGGGGTCATTCGTCTAAACTAGCTGGCCACGCCGGTCAGAAAAAGACCCTCCAGCTTATTACCCGGCACTACTGGTGGCCTAACCTGCACAAGGATGTAATAGACTTTGTTTCTGCCTGTGTGTCCTGCGCCCGCAACAAAGTTCCGAGACACCTGCCAGCCGGTCGCCTCCTTCTTCTGCCAGTACCTTCTGCCCCCTGGCAGCATATAGCGATTGACTTCATAACTGATCTTCCCGTCTCTGCCGGTTGTACGGTCATTTGGGTGGTCGCTGACCGCTTTTCCAAGATGGCTCACTTCATTCCCCTGCCAGGCCTCCCGTCTGCACCCGAGCTGGCTAAAGACTTTATCCGCCACATCTTCCGTCTTCATGGCCTGCCCCGTCACATCGTGTCGGATCGTGCGGTACAGTTCACTTCTCGTTTCTGGAGAGCCACTTGTAAATTGCTAGACGTCACCCTGGACTTCACCTCCGCTTACCACCCACAGTCTAATGGTCAAGTGGAGCGGATCAATCAGATCATGACCAGTTACCTCCGGCACTTCGTTAATGCCCACCATTCTGACTGGGTGGATCTCCTGCCATGGGCCGAATTCTTATACAACAATCACGAGAGCGAATCTTCCTCCAAATCCCCGTTTTTTGTAGTCTTCGGTCAGCATCCTCGGATCCCGTTTCCCGTCTCCACCTCGGTGGACAATCCGGCTGCGGAATCTCTTGTTAACAAATTTTCCTCCATATGGGAGAGTACCCGGTCCGCATTCCTTCTGTCATCCGAGCGTATGAAAAGACATGCTGACAAAAAACGTCTGGATCCTCCTCAATTCCGTCCAGGGGATAAGGTCTGGCTCTCGTCCAAGTATGTCCGGCTCAAGATTCCTTCCTATAAGTTAGGGCCTCGGTTCATCGGTCCTCTGGAGGTCATCAGTCAGATCAACCCGGTGGCCTATAAATTGAAACTCCCGGCCAACTTGCGGATCCCTAACTCCTTCCATGTATCTCTCCTCAAACCTGTGGTACTTAACTCTTTTTCCAAGTCTACAGGCACGCCTCCTGCTCCAGTTTCCGCTGAAAACGAATTTGAGGTAGAGAACATTCTGGCCACCAAAAGGGTAAGAGGGAAGACCTTTTTTCTAGTAGATTTGAAGGGCTTTGGTCCTGAAGAGAGAACGTGGGAGCCCCGGGAGAACATCCATGCCCCTCTCATCCTTGCTAAATTTTTGTCTGGGGCCTAAAGGGGGGGGTACTGTAGCGTCGGCGTCCCTGCCCTCTGCTGGGCAGGGACGCTGTTCCCCTCACCTCTCTGCTCCGAGCCCGGCGTCCTCCTCCCGCTCTGCTGGCGGCGCGCGCTCCTTCCCGGCCACTGTGCTTGGGGCGCGCGCGCGCTCCCTCCCTCTTAAAGGGGCCGCGCGCGCCGTCCTAGGGAGTCCCCGGCCAATGGCCGGAGGACTTCACCATATATAAGGCACCTCCTCCAAAATGGAGGTGCCCGAGCAATGTTGTTGCACTGTTCACTACTCTGCTTCAGCCCTCAGGTCCCGTTGCCAGTTACCTGTCAGTTACCTGCCTGATTCCTGCCAGAGTCCTGCCAGTTTGCTGTCTGTTTCCTGCCTGATATTCCTGCTACCTGCTTGCTAGCCTGAGATCCGACGGTCTGCCTTCCTACTCCTGTCAGTCTGTCTATGGACCAGCTTGACCGCTCATCTGGGAGCGCACATCTGCTACCTGCCTGCTAGCCTACCTGGAGGCTCCGCCGTCACGTGCTGTGACCACCTGCTATTCCAGAGACTCCTGCCCGCTCACCTGGGAGCGCTTCTCCGCTACCTGCCTGCTTGCCTACCTGGAGGCTCCGCCGTCACGTGCTGTGACCACCTGCTATTCCAGAGACTCTTGCCCGCTCACCTGGGAGCGCTCCTCCGCTACCTGCCTGTTTGCCTACCTGGAAGATCCGCCGTCACATGCTGTGACCACCCGTTCATCCAGAGACTCTCGCTTGTTCACCTGGGAGCATACATCTTCCATCTGCCTGCTAGCCTACCTGGAGGTTCAGCCATCACAGGTCGTTCCTACCCTTTACCCAGAGACTGCCCCGGTCACTTGCCGTGACCTCCAGCCCGTTCATCCAGAGACTGCCCCGGTCACTTGCCGTGACCTCCAGCCCGTTCTTCCAGAGACTGCCCCGGTCACTTGCCGTGACCTCCAGCTCGTTCATCCAGAGACTGCCCCGGTCATTTACCGTGACCTCCTGCCCGTTCACCCAGAGACTGTCCCGGTCACCTGCTGTGACTGCCTGCCCGTCTTCCCTGGTCGCCACCCGCTCCCTTACAAGGACCGCCCCCTTGTATAGTAGCTCTGAGGTTCCGCCTCCCAGACCCGTTACAGAGACTACCTGGGAGAGAAGATTTCCTCGTCTTGCTCCTGTTTTCCAGAAACCTGCCTCCCAACCTGCAACTCCCCGGGCACGCTCGCCCGAACCCATGCAGATCGACCAGACCATGAAGGTCAAGTCTCGCCAAGAAACATGCCATGCCAAAAAGAGCTGTTTCTACTGTGGTAGTGAGGAGCATCTGATCCGTTCCTGTCCGGAGAAGCCAGGAAACTCCAGTGTCTAGGACCACTCGGAGAGGTCGTCCTAGGCAAGAGTAAATCCTCTCCGTTCTTGACTCTATCCATTTCTATTTCCTGTGGAGAGACCCACTTCTTTGAAACTGCCCAACTGGATTCCAGAGCCGCTGGGAATCTAATTTCTCAGTCCCTTGTAGAGAAGTATCAGATTCCCACCAAACCTCTGGCTGAACCATTGGCAGTCGCTTCCGTGGATGGAAGACTCCTTTCAGTGACCATCTCGCTCGTTACAGAGCCTGTAAACCTGCAGGTGAGAATATTGCACTCGGAGAGGATCTCCTTCCATGTGCTATTTGAACTCTCTCACTCCCTTTCGCTAGGTCTACCCTGGCTACGGAGACATGAACCCGTTCTGAATTGGCGATCCAGTGAGGTGCTCTGTTGGGGGCAGGATTGCCATGAGAACTGCCTGGTTCCAGTTCGCCCAGTTCAACCTCCGTCTAACCCGGCTAATTTACCTGGTCTACCGGCACCTTACTGATCCTATGCAGATGTCTTCGACAAGAAGGAGGCAGAGACACTGCCACCTCATAGGCCATAAGATTACCCTATCGACCTGGTACCCGATGCCACTCCACCGCATGGGCGTATCTACCCCTAGTCGCTGGCCGAAACCCAGGCCATGTCGGAGTACATCGAAGAAAATCTGGCTAGGGGATTCATCCAGAAATCTATCTCCCCGGCTGGAGCTGGATTCTTCTTCGTAAAAAAGAAAGACGGTTCACTACGCCCCTGTATCGATTATAGGGGACTTAACCAGATTGCTATCAAAAATAAATACCCCCTGCCACTCATCTCAGAGCTGTTCGACCACCCTAAAGGCGCGAAGATCTTCTCCAAGCTCGATATCGTGGGGCGTATAACTTGGTCTGGATCCGCCAAGGAGCCGAGTGGAAGACGGCATTCAATACCCGGGACGGCCACTATGAATACCATGTGATTCCCTTCAGCCTCTGTAATGCTCCAGCCGTCTTCCAAGAACTAGTTAACGACATCTTCCGTGACCCCTTATATTCATGCGTGGTGGTGTACCCGGATGACAACTTGGTCTTCTCGCCAGATCTACCCACACACCGGAGGGATGTTCATCAGGTCCTGCTTAGGCTCAGGCACATTCACCTATAGGCAAAATTTGAGAAATGCCTCTTCGAGCAGACCTCTCTTCCGTTCCTGGGCTATATTATCTCAAAGACTGGTCTACGGATGGACCCCGAGAAGGTCTCCGTCGTCTTAAAGTGGCCCCGACCGGAGGGGTTGAATGCGATTCTGCGATTCCTGGGCTTCGCTAACTATTACTGCCTCTTCATCCCGCATTTCTCTTCCCGGACTGCACCGATCTCTGCGCTCACCCGTAAGGGTGCTAATCCTAAGGAATGGATGTCCGAAGTGGAGAAGGCCTTCCTCTCCTTAAAACAAACCTTCTCTTCTGCCCCGGTGCTGCACCGTCCGGATTGCAACAAACAGTTCTTTCTGGAAGTTGATGCTTCCTCTTCTGGAGCCGGAGCGGTGCTCACCCAGAAATCTCCGTCCGGGAGAATGGTAACCTGCGGCTTCTTCTCCAAGCTCTTCTCCTCATCCGAGCGCAACTATTCCATAGGAGACCGAGAACTGCAAGCCAACAAATTGGCACCGGAGGAGTGGCATTACCTGCTAGAGGGGGCTCTGCACCCGGTGGTCATCTATATTGACCACAAAAACCTGGCATATCTACAAAATGCCCAAAGATCCAAAGACTCAATCCGCGTCAGGCCCGGTGGTCTTTGTTCTTCACCCGTTTCAACTTTACCCTACATTACCGCCCTGCGGACAAGAACGTTAAAGCCAATGCTTTGTCCCGATCCTTCCTGTCTTCCGATCAAGAGGAGGAGCCTATGCATGTCATCGATCCCTGCAAAGTGATGAATGTGGCTCCCTTGGACCTGTCTCGTCTCCCACCCGGTAAGACGTTTGTAGCGGTTCCGGATCGTAAGAAGGTTCTTCACTGGGGTCATTCATCTAAACTAGCCGACCATGCTGGCCAGCAGAGTGCCTTCCTGCTCATTACCCAGCATTACTGGTGGCCTTCCCTGTGCAAGGATGTTGTAGACTTCGTCACAGCCTGTTCATCCTGTGCCCGCAACAAGGTTCCCAGACGTCTTCCAGCCGGCCGTCTCCTGCCTCTTCCCGTACCTGCTGCCCCGTGGCAACACATTGCTATGGACTTTATTACTGATCTCCCTGTTTCTGCCGGTTGTACTGTCATTTGGGTGGTCGCTGACTGCTTTTCTAAATGGCCTACTTTATCCCTCTGCCTGGTCTCCCGTCTGCATCTGTGCTGGCTAAGGACTTCATCCATCACATCTTTCGTCTCCACGGCCTTCCCCTCCCATTGTGTCTGATCGAGGGGTCCAGTTCACTTCACGCTTCTGGAGAGCTACGTGTAAGCTGCTGGATGTCTCTCTGGATTTCTCCTCTGCTTATCATCCTCAGTCCAATGGCCAAGTGGAATGTATCAACCAGATCCTTACCAGCTTCCACCGGCATTTCGTTAACGCTCACCATACTGATTGGGGAGAGCTCGTACCATGGGCCGAGTTCTTCTATAATAACCTTGAGAGCGAATCTTCTTCCAAGTCCCCATTCTTTGTGGTCTATGGTCAACACCCCTCTGTTTCCCATCTCCGCTTCAGTGGACAATCCTGCAGCGGAGTCTCTTGTCAGCGAATTTTCCACCATTTGGGAGGACACTAGATACGCACTTCTTCAATCCTTCGAGTGGATGAAGAGACATGCTTATAAGAGACGTTTGGATCCGCCTCAATACCGTTAGGGAGACAAGGTTTGGCTCTCCTCCAAACATCTTTGTCTCAAAATACCCTCCTATAAGTTAGGTCCACGTTTCATCGGTCCATTTGAAGTCCTCAAGCAAATCAATCCAGTGGCCTACAAGTTAAAACTCCCGGCCACCTTACAGATTCCCAACTCCTTCCACGTATCTCTCCACAAACCGGTTGTTCTTAATTCTTTTTCCGACGATCCAGGTACCTCCCCAGCACCGGTCTCCGCTGAGGACGTCTATCAGGTAGAGAACATTCTGGCCACCAAGAAGGTAAGAGAAAAACCTTTTTTCTGGTGGATTGGAAGGGGTTTGGCCCAGAGGAGAGAACTTGTGAACCCACGGAGAACATCCACGCCCCGTTTCTTCTTAAAAAAATGTTTTCGGGCCTAAAAAAGAGGGGGTGTAAAGGGGGGGATACTGTAGCATCGGCGTCTCTGCCCCCTGACAGGCAGAGATGCCGTCCCTCTTACCGCCACGCTCCTGGCCCGGCGTTTTCCAGCCCTCCTGCTGCTTCTGCCGGCGTGCGCAGCTTCCCGAGCACTGTGCTTAGGGTGCGCGCGCTCCCTCACTCTTAAAGGGGCCGCATGCCGTCCTAAGGAGTCCCCGGCCAATGGCCGGAGGACCTCTCATATGAAAGGCACCTCCTCCAAAATGGAGGTGCCCGTGCAAGGTTGTAGCTCTGTGTTCTTATCTCTGCTTCAGCCCTCAGGTCCTGCTGCCAGCTTGACTACCAGTCCAGTCCGCCAGCCTGACTACCAGTCCAGTCCGCAAGCCTGTCTACCTGTGTCCGCCAGCCAAGTACACTCTCCAGCCCGACGGTCTGCCTACGGTCCTAACACGCCAGTTTGTCTATTGGCCAGGCTTGCCTGCCTACCTGGAGAACGTACCAGTTACCTGCTGTGCCTACCAGCCCGCCTACCTGAAGGCTCCTGCCAGTTACCCGTGGTGTCTGCCAGTCCGTCTTCCTGAATCACCCGTCAGCCTGCCTGCCGTGCTCATCTGCTGTACCAGTCAGTCCCTGCCTTCTGACCCGTGGGAGTCACCTGCTCTCATACAAGGACTGGTCCAGAGTAGCACCTGGTCCCTCTGCTTGGTCCTTCCTTGGTTAACGGAGTCGAATGAGCCGCCATGTGACCTTGGTCAGTCCGAGTTGATACCTAGTTTCGCCCCTCTGGTCTCTCCTTGCACTGCAGCACAGAGGTTCCACCACCCGGATCCGTAACACTGGGTTTACGTTACGATTCCTTTCCCATGACCCTCGCGTTCTCAAAATTTTAGGTGACAGTCATTACTGGTTGGTGACACTTCTAGACCCACACTACAAGGAGAACTTTATATCTCCTATTCCTGAGGCGGACAGGTCTACAAAAATGGGGCAGTACCAGATGGCCCTTGTTTCGGAACTATTAAAAAAATTCCCATCTGATAACACTGGCGAGAGAGGTCATAGTTCATTGGACAACCAAAAACTACAGGCGGGAGAGACACATCTCCAATCCAGTAGAGGCAGGGTAACACTGTCAAAGTTCTGGAAGAATTTTCTCAGCCCCTCCCATTGCACAGTTCCTGAGGGGCGGGGTACTTTCACAAGGAGTGCAAAGTTTGGGAAGATGCTGAGGGAGTAACTTGCTGACCGTACCAACATCCACCATGATTCCTCTGTGCCTTATAATTATTGGGTATCCAAGCTGGATATGTAGAATGAACTGGCTCTCTATGCCTTGGAGGTCCTGGCCTGCCCTGCCGCCAGCGTTTTATCAGAGTGGGTTTTTAGTGCTGCTGGAGGAATTATAACTCATAAGCGCATCCGCTTATCAAATGAAAATGCTGACTGGCTGACTCTTATAAAAATGAACAAGGGTTTGATTGGGCCAGACTTCTCAACACCATTGAATGATTGCAGCATAACATAACCTCAAATCCAGTGTCTTTTTTTGGGAGGTGTATTCCCATGCACCTTTTCACACCCACACATGGTTATACGCTTCCTGATTTTGTCTATTTGCTCTTGTCCTCCTTCTCCTCATCCTCCACCACTATATCACCAGGGTGACCGTGGTCCATGATGTAACACCCACATAATTTTTTTAAAGGGTGTTTATGATGCCCATAATTTTTTTCTTTTTTTATAGAGTATGTTCATGTATACCCCCCAGGGGTAAATGTTTGTCAGCCCATACTCTTAGTGCATGGGCATTACAAATATAGGAGACCTGCATTTTTTTATG
Source organism: Phyllobates terribilis (assembly GCF_046119375.1). Lineage (NCBI taxonomy): Eukaryota > Metazoa > Chordata > Amphibia > Anura > Dendrobatidae > Phyllobates > Phyllobates terribilis. Next base: position 13,416,492 of record NW_027362769.1, on the reverse strand, counting down.
AGGCCCTCTAAGACTCTTCCAAGGGGCATTGGAGTGTCTCCCAATTTTTTTTTTCAGCCCTTGAATTCACTGCATAGGCCAACACTATGGGAGACCCACTTCCTAATACAGGGAACTTGTTTTCTCCTCACCCATGACAGCACACCTTGAGAGAGGGATCCGCCCCACCAAGGACAGGAAACCATCTGAAATAAAAGGGCAGTACCTCTCCTTTGCTTCAGTTGGTTTCCTGTCCTTGATGGGAACCTGTCTGAAAGAAGATGTCCATACCTGGGCCTGTTCCAGTGTGGAAGAGTGGGGGCACCAGCCTGTGCACCGGGTTCCAGGTTCCAGAAGCGCCATTTGCGGTTCCCTGGAGCCGTGTCCGAACATGTGCAGGCGGTGAGGAGGGCTCTGGCTCCCTTAGACCACTGCGCTGTCCTCTCCCTGCTGCAGGCTCCTTGTTGGCCGCATGCCGGGAGCGGCGTCTTCCGGGTGTGACGCGCCTGACATCACGGCACGGTGCACGCTGGGAGAGGCGTGCCCGATGATGTCAGAGGGTGGCACCCGAATCCATCATGACGGCGTCCTGTAAGCGCTTGCCGGCCGGCTTTTGAAAACCTCAGCCAGCGGGCGTCAGGGGGGGGACTCCTGAACCGGAGGAGGTTCCGGATGTGCCCTATTTAAGGTGGGGTGGTTGTCCTGGTCAAACGCTGCCTATACTCGTGATTGTGATATAGCAGCTATGGCAGACCAGGACAGCCAGGAGCAGCAGCAGCTGACCCCTCCATCTCAACACCAGTGGAAGAAGCAGTCGGACGCCTCTCACATGGACAGCTGCTCCAGCAACCGTAGTGGCAGCAGGAGAAGTAAGGTGTTGGACGCTTCAGGGCCATCCAGAAGGGATTCATCTTATGTCCCGCCACAGCCACCAAATCCGGTACCCTTTTGTGACATCAGACAGTGGTAGGCCCTGTTTCCCTATTGAGGGTACGGACAAGTTGGTTAGAGTGGTAGACATTATGTTCGTATGCCTGGAGGAAAAAAAGAGACACTCCTTTCCAGTGAATCCTAAAATTCAGACCCTTAGTGTCTCTGGGTCCTGGGATAAAATTCCTAAAGTTGACGGGTCTGTTGCCCGATCATCCAAAAAATCATCCCTACCCCTGGAAGATTTGGGCAGTCTAAAGGATGATCTAGATAAGAAGGCAGATTCCTTCCTGCATCACACCTGGCAAGCGGCGGCAGGGGGCCTGAAACCAGCAGTAGCAGGCACTTGTGTCGCTAGGTCACTCATGGTGTGGCTTCAACAATTAGAAGACCAGCTCAAAGATAAAAAGATATCCAGAGATAAAATCCTCTCCAATCTACCTTTACTACAGGCATCGTCCGCTTTCCTTGCCGACTCCTCAGCGGATTCGGTTAAACTCGCTGCCAGGTCTGATAACTTATCTAACACTGCCAAACGATCCCTGTGGCTCAAGGGTTGCCCAGGAGACCTGCAGTCTAAACATTACCATCACAAGAAGGGAACATAGTTTAACTCTTGTTTGGCCAAAAACTGGATGAGCTTTTGGAGAAGGCTGGCGACAGGAAGAGAGGTTTCCTAGGGTTCACGGGGGACACAAAAAGGTCCTACTTTCAGAGGAAAAGATTTAACCAGGGTCGCCCTCTGGGAGAAAGGAAAAGATGGGAGCCCAGATCTAAAAATGACTCTGGTTATATGTTTGGGGAGCCATCCTCCAGTACCAAAAAAATCTCCCCATTGAGGTTGGGGGAAGGCTTTCCCATTTTATCTCAGATTGGGAAGCCATTACTTCAAATCCCTGGGTGTTGAGTATCATAAAGAATGGCCAAAAGATACGCTTCAGTCAAGTCACCCACCGAACCTTCATGATCACCTCCAGGAGGAAGTCCAGCGAGGAGCAGATAGCCCTAGAGTCGGAGGTACTAGATTTAGTCAACAAGCAGGTCCTTCACGAAGTTCCGGATTCACAATGGGGAAGGGGATTTTATTCCCCCCTATATGTGATAAAAAACCAAATGGGTCCTTAAGGCCCATTATCAACCTCAAAAGTCTAAATCAGCTGATAGAGAACCAGACTTTCAAGATGGAATCAGTGAACTCGGCAGTAAAACTCCTACACCACTATTGTTTCATGGCAGTTATCGACCTAAAAGATGGCTATTATCACGTCCCAATCCATCCAGACAACCAGAAGTACCTAAGGGTAGCCCTATTCATCCAAGGGTAATTGAGACATTTCCAATTTACTGCCCTACCTTTTGGACTCTTGATAGTACCGAGAGTGTTTACAAAGGTTATAGCTGAGGTGACAGCTTTTCTCCGAAGCAAAAACGTGGTGATTGTTCCCTGCTTGGACGACTTTCTGGTAATAGGGAAATCGGAGGACCACTGTTCCTCTCAACTTTTAGAGGTCAGGACAGCCTTACATCAGCTAGTATGGTTGATAAATATTCAAAAATCAAAACTATCCCCCTCAAGGGCTCAGATCTTTCTGGGCTTGACCCTAAATTCCCAACTCCAAGCATGCTTCCTCCCGGAAGACAAGGTTTGCAAAATAATCAGCTTGGTCTCAAGGGCCATAAAGTATCCAGTGATGTCCCTGAGAGGAGCAATGTCAGCACTGGGCTCCATGACGTCCTGTCTCCCGGCAGTCAAATGGGCCCAAGGTCATATGAGGCTTCTTCAGTGGGAGGTCCTGTCAGCACAAACATCCTTCAACGGACATTTAGAAAAAAGACTATCTCATTCCTTGGAGACAGTAGACTCCCTCTCATGGTGGACAAACAGGGAGAACCTGACCTCAGGCTTGCAGTGGTCCAGACCAGTCGACCACACAATTACAACAGATGCAAGTGGCTCCGGCTGGGTGGGGAGTCATCTAGCAGATCTCTCAGTTCAGGGGCTCTGGCAACGTCACGAAATAGGGACATCATCGAACCTAAAAGAGCTTTTGGCAGTGGAGAAATTCCTGATAGGCTTCCTTCCCCACATACAGGGTCGCCATATCCAGATCAGGTCCGACAATCATATGACAGTAGCTTATAGAAATCAGCAGGGAGAAAAAAGATCTCGCTCCCTGATGGTAGTGGCAAACAGAATCCTGCAACTAGCAGAACAGCATCTCCCATCCCTCAGTGCTCTTTACATCCGGGGGGTAGAAAATTCAAAGGCAGATTTCCTCAGTCTCCACACTTTAAGACAAGGAGACTGGGCTCTAAACCCGATAGTCTTCCAACAGATTATCCAGCTATGGGGTTCACCAGACATAGATTTGTTCGCCAACAGGGCGAACAGGAAGGTGGAGAGATTCTGTTCACTAGATCCAACAGAGAATCCCTATGCTGTAGACGCTCTCCAGATACCCTGGAAGTTCAGGAAGGCCTACGCTTTTCCACCGATAGTAATGATCCCGGCAGTTGTGATGAAAATTCGGGAGGAGGAGGCAAGGATAATTCTGATAGCCCCCTTTTGGCCAAAAAGACCCTGGTTCTCCCTGCTTCGCCTAATGTCTGTCTCGGATCCCTGGGTTCTGCCGGACAGGCCGGACCTTCTCATCCAGGGGCCGATGTTCCATGCACAAGCCAAAGGTTTCCATCTGGCGGCTTGGAATTTGAGAGGTTGTTACTGAAAAATAGGGGGTTTTCACAAGGCCTAGTTTCCACCCTATTGGGTAGTAGGAAGCCCATTACAACTAAGATTTATAGCAGAATCTGGAGAAAATTCCTGGATTTTATAGACTCCCCGCATGCTGTTCCCATGTCATTTGAGCACTGTTCCCGTTGATTTGGGCAATTTTTAGGCCCTCTGAAGACCGCCGGGTGGAGCCGCCTGAAAAAATGCTCGAGTTTCCCATAGACTTACATTGGGCTCGTTGCTTGGGTCGAGCTCCCGAATATTCCAATTTGCTCGACCTGAGCATCGAGCATTTTAGTGCTCACCCATCACTAGTCAGTACCCCTATTTAATGTGTCACTTCCTCCATTGTTTGTAAATCCACCTGAGGAAGGTAGCGGTAAAGGTTTGCTTACCACAAATCACATTGTGCTCGCTAGCCATAGTGCTCCTTTAATTGACCACACATATTTTTCCAAAAAACTCAGAGAATACTTTTGTAATTTTTGGCATACAAGTATTTACATCGATGTTTAAAACAGAGAATTTTGTATTATAATTTAATGGTAACAATCATTATTCTCACTAGTCCAATCTTAATTGATTTGAAGTTGAAAGAAAAGTAGTATACGAGATTGGGCTTGATCCTGTCATCTTTTTACTGTGTTACATTTTTTCAAAAGTGAAAGAATGGACTGAATCATGTAGACATCATACATGGATCAATTATAATTTATGAGGAGGTCTTGGGGAATTCGTATCTACATTTGCTAGTAGCCTAATTGTTACAATATAGGGTTGACTCAGGCTTTCCTGTAGCCTGAGGAGAAAATTGAAATTATGCCCTTCCCAGAAGTCTAATTGCAAATTCTGACATTGTTTTAACGTTTTACTTAATAGTGAATACTATATAAGTAAAAATAACTCATGAATGTGGTTCTCCAAGTCAGTATGACTACACCGATATCAAACTTGTGTTGGTTTTTTTTTTTTGGTCTGTGATACCATTTTTTGAGATCCAAAACATTTTTGCTTTTCCAATTATGAAGCTGTGTGAGGTTTTAGGTTTTGCATTGTGAGTTGAAATTCTTATAGATACCAATTTGGGGTACAAATAACATTTTAATTGCTTTTTACTGCTATTTTTTAAAGACATGAGGTGATAAAAAACCCTACATTTTGGCATATTTTTTTTTTAGTTTTCAATACAGGCTATTTAAATTTATATTTTCATTATTTTGATAGACTAAAAATATTTATAATAATTTCCTTATTTTTAAAGGGGGGAGGAGATTGGTGATTTGAATTTTATTACTTAACATTTAAAAAAAAAAATGAAGGTATTTATTTATTTATTTTTTAAGGGGCTTGAAACTACAATCATCTGATCTTTTATTCAGTTTTGCAGCATATAGGACACATCATGGTCATCTATGAAGCTCAACATGTGGCTGAGTTTCATAGGAGATACAAAATGACAGCGATGAGTTCCTCCAGCAGCTCATTGGCCTAACAAAATGGCAAGAGGTGGGAGAAAGAAGTTTGGTGTGAATGTGTGGACTAATTTTAGGGTGCAACTTACTCATTTTTAGCTTATTGTGTAATCATACAGTCAAAATAAGTAAATACATAAATTAATATCAATTTCATACATGCTTAATCAGAGAATGAAAGAATACTGGAGAATACAGTAATGATGCATTACATAAAAAGGAGACCAATAGTTTAATAGTACATACATGTGGCTGGTTACAGTGATGACACATCTTTAGGTTACAAGATTAATACCTTTATGATTAAAGTCATACACATATGAAGGGCAGGGGATGGCAAGTATTTTCCCAAGTATTCCTCTTGGCCAACAAACCAAACCATCCCATTCTGGCAAACAACCCACTTCTGTCCCTGTATAAAAATAAACAGATTACTTGTCAAAGTCACTAATCTGAACATTTTTTTCACAATTATAATATTTTAAAGGATTATTCCCATCTTGATAGATGTATATTGCCGCATAGTGCTTTCAAAGAAAAACAGTTTTGCAATCTATTGCTTATTAAAATTTGCCTTTGCTCTTGAAATATTATCCCTTTTCTTCTATTTACAGCTTGTTGCCTAAGAGACCAACTACTGCTGAGGTTTAGCTTGTAAGCACTGCACTGAAGGGAACCAGGATTAGGAGTGTACTCACTTGATCTTGGCCAGCTTCAAGACAGCGCTTACAAGCTGAATAGGTGAGAGCTTGTAAGCACTGGGTATGTTGTGCTGTCCACTAGTGATGGTTGGAGACCAAGGCAAAGAGCTGTAAGCTAAAGAATAGTGTTAAACACATTATCTCAAGAACGGTTGAAAAATTTATAAGCAGTAATATGCAAACCTGCTTTTATTTATTAGTACTATTGAACAATATCCATTTATGAAGATTAGAATGACCCTTTCAGTTATTTTCTAATTTAATTTAACCTCATTATGCCTTGAAGATTGAAGCTCCATAAAGCATTGATGAAACTTAGTTCCCTATATAAAAGGAACAATTAAAAACTGATAACTTTATCAACTGCGGTTTATTAAAGAAATAAAATTAAAAAATATAAAATTAAGAAACTGACAAAATATACTGAACAGCTTAAAAGCATAAATCAGTTGATCATACGCTTTACTAAAGAATAAAGGCAATAAAGTTCAATTATTTTAGGACTACTTTTTCGTAAAACAAAAAAAAAAAGTCCTATTGGAAAAAATCAGGTGTGTTTTCATTGAGACAAGAATCTCTTCCTAATTAAAGAATTATTACAAATGAAAACATAAAATCATAAAAGGGATATCATTTTCTGTAATATGGAAAAAGAGAAAAAAGCATTAAGACAAGAGAAATATCATGGCTGTATTTTGTAATTGCTTTTTGCCTTCTGTGGCAAGACGACTCGTTCGGCAGCTTCCGGAAGTAGACTCAGGAACCTGGGTTTTCTCTGCAGGCTTTATTAAACGGCATAAAGCAGCACCAGCAAAACAAATACATCCTTAATGGCAAAATGACAAAACAAAAGAATAAACGATAGCCGAGTCCATATGAATATGGGATTCACCCACACAGGTTGTAGTCCCAGCCTTCAGCTCTGTCCTGAGCTGAAGCTTTCCCAGTCTGGAGACCTTGCCTCTCCAAACCACATCAGAGAAAAAAAAAAAACAGGACTGAACATTTAAACGTTGCTCAGCCACACCCTGAGGGCCCCGTCACACTAAGCGATGCAGCAGCGATCCCGACAACGATACGACCTGTCAGGGATCGTTGCTGCATCGCTAATACTTCGCTGGTGAGCTGTCAAACAGGCAGGCTCACCAGCAATCGGGGGAGCAGTGATATCGTGGAAAGAATCGTTCCACGATGTCCTGCTCCCGCTACCAGCCTGCTGCAAGCAGGAGCAGGCTGGTAACTATGGTAAACATCGGGTTACTAAGTGCGCGTGTACCCCTAGTAACCCGCTGTTTACCATGGATACCACTCTGCTACGGTGCGCGGGAGCCTCCGCGCACCGTAGCAGAGTGGTATCCATGGTAAACAGCGGGTTACTAAGTGCGCGCGTGCCCCTAGTAACCCGATGTTTACCATAGTTACCAGCCAGATCGTTGGTCCCACTGGTCACACACAGCGATGTGTGCTGGCCAGCGGGAGGCCAATGACCAAAAAATGGTCCAGGACACTTTGCAACGATCAGCGACCTCACAGCAGGGGCCTGATCGTTGCAAAGTGTCACACACAGCGACATCGCTGGTGAGGTCGCTGGTGAGTCACCAAAACCGTGACTCAGCAGCGATATCGCTAGCGATATCGCTATGTGAGACGGGGGCTTGAGGGGAGGTAGGGGAATGACTCCCCTCTCATCTCTATGTCATTCCCATAAAACCACACCCTTTAAAAGAGTTAACCCCCAGCATATAACATGCTGACAAAAAGTTTATTGGTTTCAGTTCACACAGGCTAGCAACCTTCGTGACACATATCTCCCCTCATATCATACCAGTGACTCTGTCACACTTCGCAGTAGGCTGACCCTTAACTTTCCTCTGACTTCTGTCTCAAGAACTTTTTTTTAGGCTAGATATTGGGAGGTTAACCCTTGCTACCATATAGCTACAAATATTTAAATAATATTAAATGATTTCTGGAAACAATGTGTGTCCCATCCAGATCAAATTATATTGAGTAGTTCAGTTTGGCTGTCAATCTGTTTCTGAGACATTTGTTCAGGCATCTAGGGGATCTCAGAATCTGAAAAAGTCTAAAGTCAAGCAAGAGTGTGAAATGTCCTAGGTTTATAACAGAAATCTATCTGTAAAAATTGTTCATCACTTGGATGTTCCTTGTGGTATATATATATTTTTATGCCCCCTTAGTCTTGAATGGGTAAGTTTCTTCTGAGACTCGGAATAAGGCCACGTTCACATGTTCAGTAATTGTAAGCCAAAATCAGGAGTGGAACAATCAGAAGAAAAGTATAATAGAAACACGTCACCACTTCTGCATTTTTCACCCACTCCTTGTTTTGGTTTACAAATACTGATGTAAAATACTGACCAAATACTGAACGTATGAACATGGCCTAAAGTAGTGCATGCTGTGCTATCAGACCAAGAGAAAAATTGTTCATCTGAAGAGTAGTGTTGAGCGATACCTTCCGATATCGGGAAATATTGGATCGGATTGGATCGGACCGATACCCAAAAAAATATCGGATATCGCCGATTCCGATACCGGAAACCAATGCAAGTCAATGGGACTCAAATATCGGAATGAAAATAAACCCTTTCTTTCCTTGTAGGTTAATTCTACATGAAGGAAAACAACTAAGAATAATGTAGAATGTATTACATGAAAAGCCGGCAATTCAGCAGCGGCATACACCGTTACCCGACAATTTAGAAAAGAAAGAATAGAGCATCACACATAGATTAGATAGATAGAAACTTGTCAGTCACATATATAAGAAGTACAGTGACAGTGTTGCTTACTGTACTTGTCATTTAGTGTTAATGGATTTATTAAAAAAAATAATAGTGTTTTCATGCACCATCTCTTTAAAAAAGCCGGCCGGCAATTCAGCAGCGGCATACACCGGTACCTGACAATTTATAACAGAAAGAATAGAGCATCACACATAGATTAGATACATAGAAACATATCAGTCACATATATAAGTACAGTGATAGTGTTGATTACTGTACTTGTCATTTAGTGTTAAAATAAAGTCCTTTAATTGAAATAAACACACAATTCTTTATTGTTCTAAATTAAACCATACTTACTTACTGAATTTCATGAAATAATTAAAAAAAAAAAATACGTGGGGCTTCGCCCTATTTTTGTGTCCAGCCAGGTACAACTAGGCAGCTGGGGGCTGGAATCCACAGCGCAGGGAGCGCAGGAGAATTCTGTCACGCTCACCGCATGCGCAGGAGAATTTTCCCATGCTGTCAGTGACGTACATGAGGTGAGCTGAGTTAATTGGACATGATCTCGGCTTATCTGGATGCCGTCACAGCCAGACACTGAGGAGCGCAAACATGGCTGCGATCCAGCCTGTCATGTGAATGTAGAAGAGCTAGAGCCGTCTTGGGAACCATGGAAAGGTAAGGATGATGTTGGTTTATTATTTTATTTTTATTGCAGGAGATCGTTGGCTTCAGCTCGAATGGGCGTGATGGTAAGTATGGTTTAATTTAGAACAATAAAGAATTGTGTGTTTATTTCAATTAAAGGACTTTATTCTGGGTGTTGTGTTTTTTTTTTAACTTTGACTATGGGGTTAGTAATGGGGGTGTCTTATAGACGCCTCTCCATTACTAACCTGGGCTTGATGTCAGCTGGCATTATAAGCTGACATCAACCCCAGCCCTATTACCCCACTGCCACCGCTACAGGGCAGTGGGAAGAGCGAGGCTAAGTGCCAGAATTGGCGCATCCTATGGATGCGACATTTCGGGGGCAGCTGACGGCTGGTGTTTCTAGCCTGGGAGGGGGCCAATATTCATGGCACCCTTCCTGGGCTATTAATATCAGCCCCCAGCTGTCTGCCTAGCCTTTACTAGCTATTAAAATAGGGGGGACCCCACGTCATATTTTTTTGGGGATCCCCCATTTTAATAGCTAGTAAAGGCTAGGTATTCAGCTGGGGACTGATATTAGTAGCCTGGGAAGCTCCGTGGGCATTACCCCCTTCCCAGGCTTCAAACATCTGCCCCAGCCATCTGCTTAACCTCCGCTAGAGACTAAAATTACGGGGAACCCCACGCCAATTTTTTTTTTAATAAATCCTTTATTTTAACACTAAATGACAAGTACAGTAATCAACACTATCACTGTACTTATTATAAATGTGACTGACATGTTTCTATCTATCTAATCTATGTGTGATGCTCTATTCTTTCTGTTATAAATTGTCGGGTACCGATGCTGAATTGCCGGCCGGCTTTTTTAAAGAGACGGTGCATGAAAACACTAATATTTTTTTTAATAAATCCTTTAACACAAAATGACAAGTACAGTAACCAACACTGTCACTATACTTCTTATATATGTGACTGACATGTTTCTATCTATCTAATCTATGTGTGATGCTCTATTCTTTCTGTTCTAAATTGTCGGGTACAGATGCTGAATTGCCGGCCGGCTTTTTTAAAGAGAGTGTCTTCTGAGCAGTTTGTTATCTTTTGGACACCTTTGAAGGTGTTTTCTATGTGTTTTTATTTGCCTGCCATTGGTTTTAACGGTGTTCGATGGTGTTCGACAGTGTTCTAAGGTGTTCGACAACAGTTCCACGAACATCCCGGTGTTCGACGAACCGAACCGAACCCGAACACTACGGGGGTGGCTCAACACTAGTCATGTCCAATGAACTCGGCTCACCTCATGCACGTCACTGACAGCGTGGGAAAATTCTCCTGTGCTTGCCGTGAGCGCAAGAGAATTCTCTCACGCTGGGATGGCATTCTGATGACAGGCTGGATCGCACCTGAGCGCTGCCATCCAGCTTGTCATCATAGTAACATAGTTTGTAAAGCCGAATAAAGACTTGCGTCCATCAAGTTCGACCTGTTAGTTCTGTAATTGCTAAAGTTGATCCAGAGGAGGGCAAAAACCCCAAATGATTTGGCCAATCTTCACCTGAGGAAAAATTCCCTCCCGACTCTGAAACCAGCAGTCAGAATAAATCCCTGTATCAACCTACTATTTTATTTTATTTTTAAGTATATGCTGAAATCTGCCTGGTATCTAGAAATGCATCCAGTCCCCGCTTGAACTGGTGTAGTGAATCCGACATTACCGTCTCCTCACTCAGTGAATTCCATATTCTCACTGCTCTTACCGTAAAAAAACCCTTCCTATGCTGGTGCTGGAACCTTTTCTCTTCCAGTCTTAGTGAATGCCCTCTTGTTACCGTAATATTCCTCCTTTTGAACAAATCCCTGGCAAGATCTCTATACTGTCCCCTAACATATTTGTACATATTTATTATGTCCCCCGTCAACCTTCTCTTTTCCAGGCTGAATAGTCCTAGTTTTGCCAACCTCTCTGGGTATTGCAGTCCCTCCATTCCCTTTATTAATTTTGTTGCCCTCCTTTGTACCTTTTCAAGCTCGTTTATATCCTTTCTATATATTGGGGCCCATAACTGAGCACAGTATTCCAAGTGTGGTCTGACCAGTGCTTTGTACAGTGGAAGAACAATGTTCTCATCCTTTGCAGCTATACCTTTTCTGATACATCCCATTACCCTGTTTGCCCTTACAGCAGCGGCCTGACTTTGGGCACTCCAATTTAGTTTGCTATCAATCAAGATGCCCAAGTCCTTCTCCATCTCTGAATTCCCCAATGATTTCCCATTCAGTGAGTACTGGTGACTTCCATTTTTCCTTCCCATATGTATGACCTTACATTTTTCCTCGTTAAAACCTCATTTGCCATTTAATGCTCCACCTACCCAGCTTATCCAAATCCCTCTGTAGGTCTGCACTGTCCTCTTTTGTATTAATTGTTTTACATAACTTTGTGTCATCTGCAAATATTGATATTTTACTATTTATCCCATTGACTATGTCGTTAATAAAGATATTAAATAACATTGGGCCTAGTACAGACCCCTGTGGTACCCCACTAGTGACGCTTACCCAATCTGAGTATATTCCATTTATAACCACCCTCTGCCTTCTATCCTTTAGCCAGTTAGCTACCCACTTGCAGACATTTTCCCCCAGCCCCATCATTCTCATTTTGTATACCAACCTATTATGTGGCACGCTATCTTCAGAGACACTGCAGAGCGCAGGCATTATGGGAACTTCCGATTCCGGTATTCGATATTCTAAAAGAATCGGAACTCAGTATCGGAACTCCGATACTGCGAATATCGGTCGATACCCGATATTTCAGTATCGGAATGCTCAACACTACTGAAGAGCCCTACTGAATAACATGGGTCAGTTTGCTGTACGATCAAAAATCGGATAGCACACTTCCTATTCATAGGCTTGTCTGCATGAGTCCTGCAGTATGTGCATACAGAGTTTTTTCTACTAAGTAAAAAACTATGAGCTTTCTAGTGGAAACTGCTTCAGGAGATGATCCTTCTTTGAGGAGTTTTTGAAGGAGATTTTTAGTTTCCTGAAGCATTTCTGACACAGTTTTCAAGAATTTTTGAACTGTTTTGGGTTAGTTTTTTTCCTGATGAGAATTTTGCAGGCTTTTGATTTGACAGTAAATAGTTTGGAGCAGATTCCACCAAAAATGCATATAAAGTACTGACAGGCAATTTCTTTTCTCGCACCTGACATCTTACTTTGGAGCAAAAGAAAAACGTTCAGACTGAACATGTGAGCAGTAGTTATAAGCGAGCGTGCTCGCCACTCAATCGTGCATCGGGGTGCTCGGGTACACATTGAGTATCGCGGGTGCTCAAGCACCATGATTGAGTCCCCGCCCTGCATATTTTGCAGCTGTTAAACAGCCTATAAACATGCGGGGATTTCCTGCCAGACACAGTAATGCCAGTAGCCAACATGGTTACAGCATTAGCACGTATGGCAGGCAATCAGCCGTGAAACATGCAGGATGGAGCACCCCAATGCACCATCGAGTGGCGAGCACATTCGTTCATCAGTAGTGAGCAGCAAAAGTGGTTTTATAACATAAATGAATAAGAAGAGTCTTGTAAATGTTTTGTGAGTGGTTATTCAGGCGTTTTTTAGAAAGACTCCTCAAAAAGCTTAGTGTGCACATACCCTAAAACATATATTCCCAAATGAAGTATTTAAAAGTAGAGACATTCAAAGTAATGGAATATTTAGCCCTTTTAACTTTGCTTGTAGAAAATTAATCAGGAATGCATCTGTTTTTGAAGCATTTATTATTTAATAGGACAGATAATGTGCTATTGCTTTTTTTAAGCAAACAAAAAATTTTGGTGACTTTGTCATTTATTGTACACATTTCCTGGGAATTTTGAATGATGCTATATGTGATAATTTTTTTGGAAATGTTTCAAAATAAAAAAAAACTTACAAATAGTTTTATAATTATATTAAAAAAGTATGTATATTTCTCAATCTGGAGCTCTTTGATAAATATGTTAACTTAACCATTAGCATCCATCATATATGTCACGTGAGCACAGAGTTTTAGCAGTGCTTTTTTTCTGCATCCTAAACCTGCTCTTTTAGAAGTAAAAATGCTGCACTCAAAATGTAGGTTGTTGCATTTTTGCTGTTTTTTTTGTAGCATTTTTGCCTGTGGATTACATGTGTAATTTATTTATAGTATATCTTACATAAAGTTAGTTTAATTCACCAAAAATTCAACAAAAGAAACCACTGTAACAACACATCAAAACCCATTTGCTGTGGGTTTTTTTTCAGCATTTTTGCACTCATTGGTTTTTGTGGGTGAAAAAATGCTGCAAAAACTCTGAAAAACATTGAAAGAATTGACATACTGCAGATTTGAAAAAATGCTACAGTTCTCAAATTCAGTCAGGGAAATCAAACAAGTTGTGCGCATGAGATTTCTGAAATCTCATTGCTTTTGCTGGTGAATTAAAATGGCACTTTTTTGTGCAGAAAAAGCGGCAACAAGACACTGGAAAAATGCTGCATGTGAACATAGCCTAACAAATCAGCTATTTTTTTTTATCTATATCTGGTTACTACAATCAATACCACTGATCTTATTCAGGGCTGTAGGACTAATGCAGAAGACTGCGAAGGCTTCCATTCACATTAGAATTAAGCATCTAACTGATTGAACAATTGGTAATGATGACAACAGCCGCACACGTTAGTCCATATTACTCATAGTCATTGAACTAACCATAAATATTCTGAGACCTAGAGTGACTTACGAGTGGTCTTTCTGGGAATATTTTCTCAATGAATGGTCATTCATAGATAAAAAATATTTCTTTGGATGAAAGATGTATCATCCAACTATCAAAAAATGAAAATGAAACAGATCTGATTGCACGTCAAATGATGATGATCTTACTGGTCGGCTAGCAAATTACCAGTAGTTCATTCTTAATTTTTTTTTCCCCAAGGAATGGACATTTTGATTGAAGGCGTTAATTTTCATTAACCTTAATCTAAAATCTATGGGAGCATTAAAGAAGACCCATCACCTAATCAAACATTTTTGCCCTTACTTTATTCCCTCTGTTACCCTAAGTATTTTTTAGTATCTTCAAATGCACCATAAGGTTGCAGACATATAGGCCTTTTTATTTTATGCTAACTTTTATGGTCTTTATCAAGGAGGGATTCCTCACAGGGTAATACTGTAGGGCAGCCTTAAGACCCTCTATACCCAAAACTTACGACGAATTAAAAAAACTTGTATTTCTGTAATCTTGTAGCAGATTAAAAAACGCCATTTGGGAGCAGAGGGCATAAGATAAGAGCAAAACTTGCCAATTTTGAATGGGATAGGTCTTCTTTAAAGCAAAGCCTCTTGATTACAATCGGTAAGTACCGTACCTTTATTCTATACTACCTATTGAACCCATTCTACGCCCGGATGGAGAGCATTTTTATTGGTATATGGTCTCCCATCCTGCCCCCCATCCTGGTATTTGTGCTGCCCCCATCCTATCCCCAATCCTGGTATGCATGTGTGTCACCCTGGCCTGGATGCCACAAATGTATAATAAAGCTGTGTCTGAGAGCAACGGGGAGGTTCTCTGGTCAAGGACCATTAGCATGCAATACCTCCTGTCCCAGGCCAGTAGGGGGAGCAGGCTGCCCCTATAAAAGCTGGAACTGGGGGCAGGGTTAGGGAGAACTGGACAACCTGTCTCTGGATTGAGAGGTGTCCCAGAGCAGGGACAGACAGTTGTGTTGCAGCCTAAGAGGCCGTGTGGCAGTAGGAGAGCCACGAGCAAGGGGCAAGAGGCGAAGCTAGCCTGTCCTGGCAGATAGAGAAACTAATCTACTGGACGTTGGTGTCCGAGGCTGTTAGGATTCCAAGTCCTACAGCAAATAACCAGTCCGCAGGGGACTGTATGTCCTCTGGCCTAAGAAGCCCAGAGGTTCCGCCACAGCAGTAGGGACCGGTGAAGCCGCACCAGGCCAAGAGTAAAAAGGGACCCAAGTCGCCAGCCATACGGACGAGAAGACACGGTGAGCTCAGGAACGTGGGCTATTACACCACGAGGAGGGAAATAGCCAGAAGGAGCGCAGAGAGCACGGTAGGCCTACACCCTCACCCTGATCAGGGCCAGCTTCCCACTTGTTCTCAGGCATCCAGGCCCCCTCCTAGCCGGGACTGTTTTTGGGTCGACTCACCTGTCCTAATAAAGACCCTGAACTGTTTAAGAGGCGTCCGTCTCCTGGCTATTGCGACCGGAATCATCCCCTCCATCATCCTTCTATATACTGCCCTGGGGCCATACTCCTCCCGTGGGGAGTTGTACTATTCAGTGCTGCACATTTACATCTGCCCCAGCGGTCTGCACTGCAGCGGCGGTTAGCCCTGACCGCAATCCACGGGTGGCGTAGTTGGACACTGCAAAACATAGTAGACTACCACTGGTCTGACCACCCTGAGCAACGGACCGGGTTGCCCCTACTACCCCCATTATTGCCCTGTTGCCCGGCTCCGAGTGCCCCATGGCCCAGGGGGCGAGTCAGCTTTGGCGTAGTCGGCAGGATCGTGACCAACCCGCCACAAACGGGTATTGCGTGCCTGAAAAAGACTGTACACGTACCTTAAAAAGAGGTTTCCCGCCATCCGGAGCCGTTTCCCGCCATTTTCAGCCATCTCCCGCCATCTTCAGCAGCTTCTTGCCATCTTCAGCCGTTTTCCCGCCATCGGACGCCATCTGCAGGACGCTGCGTTGGAAGAAGAGGGGCGTAGACGTCCAAACCGCGCGAGACCTAAAGCTCCGCCCTACGCACCGACGCTGCGCAAGGTCCTGGAAGGGAGAGAGAGCGACGCTGACGTCACCAGGACGCGACGCAAGGTCCTCGTCCGGAGCAGCACCAGCGGAGCCGCGGCCTACAGAAGAGGATCGTTGGAAGGTAGGCCACGCTTAACTAGGGGGAGGAAGATGTCAGACACGGAGGCGCCCACTACCACCAGCGCAGCTGCAGCAGCGGTGATGCAATTCTCCCTGCCTTACATCCCTGGAGCGGCCTGGCTGCCCAAGTATTCAGGGGAGCCCCATGCACTAACTGACTTTAAGGAAAGGCTGTACAGTTTATTCTAAGTTTACCCCCTGACAGAGGAACAGAAGATCAGCATACTGACAGGGCAGTTAACTGGCGCAGCCCAGCGGGAGGTAAATTCATGGCCTGCTGAGGAGAAAAGGACCGTAAAGGACATTCTGGCCCGGCTGCGGGGTACCTTTGATACACGTACCTCTGCTGAAATTAAAATGCCTTTCTACGGATGTAAGCAGCGGGCACAGGACAGCATCAGAGACTATGCCCTAAATTTGCAGGAAGCCTTGAGAGCCATCAAACAAGCTGACCCTGGCAGCGTGCAGGATACGGATAAGCTACTAACAGAACAGTTCATAGAAGGTCTCCTGTCTAGCGCCCACAGGACCCAGCTACACCTCATGTTCTTTCAGAACCCTGATCTGACCTTTGCCCAATTTAAGGACAGGGCCATAAGGGTGCTCCGTGAACCAGCAACAAGTGGTGCTATAAACCCCCGGCGCCCTGCTCTCACCTATCACCAGGAGGCGGCGCCCTCCTCTATGGACTCTGTGGGGGCCGATGCACAGGCCCTGATTCAAGCCCCATCGAAAGATCTGCACCACCAAGTCCAGGAGCTGACCAGGAGCGTCGCAGCATTGACCAGGACCGTCCAGGCGTTGCAAGTGGATCCGTCAAGACCCATGGAGTTGGCTTCAAGTCCGGATGATGTCCCGTGGCGGCGACAGAGGAGGACCCCGTCATTCCGAGGGAGGCCTACAGACCTCTACGAAGAGGATGGACAGCCCATTTGCCGTCGATGCAACCAGCCCGGACACATTTCCAGGTACTGTAATTTAAACAGGTCCAACCTGGGGAAGAGGGCCAACCCCCAGGCATAAGATCACCAGGTCCTTACAATTGGCGTAATAAGTACGTTGGGGGGCGCCCGGTTTTACCCGTGGTGCTGGACGGTATCCCCATGAGGGCCTTGCTGGATACCGGGTCACAAGTAACTACTATCCCTTATGTACTTTTTAAGCAGTATTGGACTGATGCTGATATAACACGGTATCCAGACAGTAACTTGAGCATCATCGCCAGTAATGACTTGCCCGTGCCGCAGATGGGGTTCAAGGAGATGACCATTAAGATTGTTAAAGTTGAACTGCCGGCACAGGGAGTGATTATTGTGGACATTGACCGTCGTGAAAGTCACCCTAAAATAACTGTGGGTACTAACTAGAGATGAGCGTTGTTCTACTCGAACTGTTCGCCAATCTCAAATTCGAGCTGTTTTGGGCGGTGTTCGAGCCGTTCGGCGAACACGAACGATTTGAGAAAAATTCGGCTGTTCGAGGTTATGTTCGATAACTGTTCGTGCACCAAACTCATAACGGGATTTTTTCTCAGTAATGATGAAAATTAATGTTAATACGCAGTTTGAGTGTACAGCGGGGTGGGGGGAGGGGCAGGGGATGGATCTCTGCAGGAATAATGAAGATCTCCATTTTTTTTTCTCTTTCCCGCATTTACAGTGGGGAGGTGCAATCTGTCAGCCTATCAGCAGCGCACACACGGAGCGAAGTGCTTTTTTCACACAAGCAAGGGCATGTGTCCTTGGCAGTGTATGTCACATGTCCTTGCCCTATAAGACCAAGCCATTTTCCCCGTCGCCACCATTTTCTCACTGCTGCAGCTGCGTGTTAGACGGCACCGCTGTTGCTGTGTGTGCTATACCTTGTTAATTTCAAGCCAATTTTCGCACAAATCTACAGATAGCTTGGGAGTAGGGAATAGTTGTGATTGCAGTCCTTTTAAGGACTAGGTTACAGCATTTCCTACGACTTTTATCAGGAAGGTCTGTGCTCTTAAATAGATAGATTGTGGGAGTAAAGACTAATTGTAATTGCAGTCCTTTTCAGGACTAGGTTACATCAGTTCCTATCAGTTTTTGCCAGGCAGGTCTGTGCCAGTGCTGTGCAAGTTTTTTTCAAAGCATTTGGCTGAATCTAGCAAAGCTAATCCTTTTTGGCCTATTGCAGAGTGTGTTAGTCAGTGGAGTAGCCTATCTGTGTTGCAAGATATACCACCTGTGTATAGAATACCAATTTTTTTACTGCACCTAGTGAAGTAAAATCTTTTGGGCATAGCATCATTCTATTAGTCCATCTATACTGACCTCCATCAGGTTGAAAATTGAATATCATTTTTTTCTGCATCTAGTCTGAAAAAATATTTGGGCTTCTAGCAGTGTGTGGGACTTGTTCTATTAGTCCATCTATACTGACCTCCATCAGGTTGCAAACTGAATATAATTTTTTTCTGCATCTAGCTCAGAAAAAATATTTGGCTTTCTAGCAGTGTGTGGGACTTTCTCTATTAGTCCATCTATACTGACCTCCATCAGGTTGCAAACTGAATATATTTTTTTTCTGCATCTACCTCTGAAAAAATATTGGGCTTCTAGCTGT
Organism: Phyllobates terribilis; assembly: GCF_046119375.1. Taxonomy (NCBI): domain Eukaryota; kingdom Metazoa; phylum Chordata; class Amphibia; order Anura; family Dendrobatidae; genus Phyllobates; species Phyllobates terribilis. The sequence continues at coordinate 13,397,715 of NW_027362769.1, read as the reverse complement.
GTGTGGGACTTGTTCTATTAATCCATCTATACAGACCTCCATCAGGTTGCAAACTGAATATAATTTTTTTCTGCATCTACCTCTGAAAAAATATTTGGGCTTCCAGCAGTGTGTGGGACTTGTTCTATTAGTCCATCTATACTGACCTCCATCAGGTTGCAAACTGAATATATTTTTTTTCTGCATCTACCTCTGAAAAAATATTGGGCTTCTAGCTGTGTGTGGGACTTGTTCTATTAATCCATCTATACAGACCTCCATCAGGTTGCAAACTGAATATAATTTTTTTCTGCATCTACCTATGAAAAAATATTTGGCCTTCTAGCAGTGTGTGGGACTTTCTCTATTAGTCCATCTATACTGACCTCCATCAGGTTGCAAATTAAAAATAATTTTTATCTGCATCTACCTCTGAAAAAATATTTGGGTTTCTAGCTGTGTGTGGGACTTGTTCTATTAGTCCATCTATACTGACCTCCATCAGGTTGCAAACTGAATATAATTTTTTTCTGCATCTAGCTCTGAAAAAATATTTGGGCTTCTAGCTGTGTGTGGGACTTTCTCTATTAGTCCATCTATACTGACCTCCATCAGGTTGCAAATTAAAAATAATTTTTATCTGCATCCAGCTCTGAAAAAATATTTGGCCTTCTAGCAGAGTGTGGGACTTTCTCTATTAGTCCATCTATACTGACCTCCATCAGGTTGCAAATTAAAAATAATTTTTTGTCTGAATCTAGCTCTGAAAAAATATTTGGCCTTCTAGCAGTGTGTGGGACTTTCTCTATTAGTCCATCTATACTGACCTCCATCAGGTTGCAAACTGAATATATTTTTTTTCTGCATCTACCTCTGAAAAAATATTGGGCTTCTAGCTGTGTGTGGGACTTGTTCTATTAATCCCTCTATACAGACCTCCATCAGGTTGCAAACTGAATATAATTTTTTTCTGCATCTACCTCTTGAAAAATATTTGGCCTTCTAGCAGTGTGTGGGACTTTCTCTATTAGTCCATCTATACTGACCTCCATCAGGTTGCAAATTAAAAATAATTTTTATCTGCATCTACCTCTGAAAAAATATTTGGGCTTCTAGCTGTGTGTGGGACTTGTTCTATTAGTCCATCTATACTGACCTGCATCAGGTTGCAAATTAAAAATAATTTTTTGTCTGCATCTAGCTCTGAAAAAATATTTGGCCTTCTAGCAGTGTGTGGGACATATTCTATTAATCCATCTATACAGACCTCCATCATGTTGCAAACTGAATATAATTTTTTTCTGCATCTAGCTCTGAAAAAATATTTGGGCTTCTAGCTGTGTGTGGGACTTGTTCTATTAGTCCATCTATACTGACCTCCATCAGGTTGCAAACTGAATATATTTTTTTTCTGCATCTACCTCTGAAAAAATATTGGGCTTCTAGCTGTGTGTGGGACTTGTTCTATTAATCCATCTATACAGACCTCCATCAGGTTGCAAACTGAATATAATTTTTTTCTGCATCTAGCTCTGAAAAAATATTTGGCCTTCTAGCAGTGTGTGGGACTTTCTCTATTAGTCCATCTATACTGACCTCCATCAGGTTGCAAATTAAAAATAATTTTTATCTGCATCCAGCTCTGAAAAAATATTTGGCCTTCTAGCAGTGTGAGGGACTTTCTCTATTAGTCCATCTATACTGACCTCCATCAGGTTGCAAATTAAAAATAATTTTTATCTGCATCCAGCTCTGAAAAATTATTTGGCCTTCTAGCAGTGTGTGGGACTTTCTCTATTAGTCCATCTATACTGACCTCCATCAGGTTGCAAATTAAAAATAATTTTTTGTCTGCATCTAGCTCTGAAAAAATATTTGGCCTTCTAGCAGTGTGTGGGACTTTCTCTATTAGTCCATCTATACTGACCTCCATCAGGTTGCAAACTAAATATATTTTTTTTCTGCATCTACCTCTGAAAAAATATTGGGCTTCTAGCTGTGTGTGGGACTTGTTCTATTAATCCATCTATACAGACCTCCATCAGGTTGCAAACTGAATATAATTTTATTCTGCATCTACCTCTGAAAAAATATTTGGGCTTCTAGCTGTGTGTGGGACTTCTTCTATTAGTCCATCTATACTGACCTCCATCAGGTTGCAAACTGAAAATAATTTTTTGTCTGCATCTAGCTCTGAAAAAATATTTGGCCTTCTAGCAGTGTGTGGGACTTTCTCTATTAGTCCATCTATACTGACCTCCATCAGGTTGCAAATTAAAAATAATTTTTATCTGCATCTACCTCTGAAAAAATATTTGGGCTTCTAGCTGTGTGTGGGACTTGTTCTATTAGTCCATCTATACTGACCTCCATCAGGTTGCAAACTGAATATAATTTTTTTCTGCATCTAGCTCTGAAAAAATATTTGGCCTTCTAGCAGTGTGTGGGGACTTTCTCTATTAGTCCATCTATACTGACCTCCATCAGGTTGCAAATTAAAAATAATTTTTATCTGCATCCAGCTCTGAAAAAATATTTGGCCTTCTAGCAGTGTGTGGGACTTTCTCTATTAGTCCATCTATACTGACCTCCATCAGGTTGCAAATTAAAAATAATTTTTTGTCTGCATCTAGCTATGAAAAAATATTTGGCCTTCTAGCAGTGTGTGGGACTTTCTCTATTAGTCCATCTATACTGACCTCCATCAGGTTGCAAACTGAATATATTTTTTTTCTGCATATACCGCTGAAAAAATATTTGGGCTTCTAGCTGTGTGTGGGACTTTCTCTATTAGTCCATCTATACTGACCTCCATCAGGTTGCAAATTGAATATAATTTTTTTCTGCATCTAACCCAGCCAATAGTTTTGGCCTAATAGCACAGTTTGGCCACTCAGCTCTGCTCGGTTCCCATCCATTGTTTTTTTGTGCAAACAACTCCAGAGTTGTGAATTAGTTAACCACCAAAATGAGTGGAAAAAGGCCTGCTGCTGGTGGAAAGGGGAATAGGCATGTTGGGAAGGGGAAAAAAGGTTGTGTCCGTGGGGTAGGTGTTAAAGCAACAGTAACATCTGCAGAAGAAAGACCATCTTCCAGCCAAACTAAAATGTCTACTTCTTTTAGCGGACAATGTGATAAGATCCCTTTATTACGGCCACGCCAATCGCTACAAATTCCAGATGAGGCACAAAAACAGCAGGTGCTTCAAAGAATATCAAGTGCTCCTTTAAGTGGGCTCTCCTCCACATCATCTTCAACATCACAAATACTCCAGTCCTCAAAGGTGTCACCCCAATCGCACTTGCTTCCTCACAGCTCCCAAATCTCCAGCTGCCCGTCTGAGTATGAGGTAGAACAGATGGTTGAGTCTGCAGAGCTGTTTACTCATACTATAGCCTGGGAATCAGAGGTCGACTCCAGCGCTTCTGTGAATCCAGACGAGGAAATGATCTGCACTGATGCCCAGAATCTTTATGAATCGGATCCAGGACCAGACGCAGAAGGTTCTGACCATAATGTAGACCCTCATTCCCAAACTGTAACTCCTGTTGGTGGAGACAATGAGGAAGATGATGATGAGACTCAAATACCTGATTGGAGCGACAACTTTAGTTTTTTGTCAGGGCAGGAACAGGTTGGCTCTGAGGACGACGGGTGTGATAACGCACAGGGTGATGATGATGAGGTTGGAGATCCCACTTACTGTCAACCCACAGTCAGCCAAGAGATGAGGTCAGCAGAGGAGGTGGAGGAAGATGCTAGTGACGACGAGGTCAGGTTGCGCCTTCCTGGACAGAGACGTAGTACTGGAAGCACGTCAACAACTGCATCCTCAAACACAACTCTGCCTCTCACCACAAGTCGTGGTGGCTCTTCAGGTCGCATGGGTGCTAAGCCTTGCATAGCCTGGGCATTTTTTCAGATCGATAAAGATGACCCAACTCGTGTTATCTGTAACATTTGTCAGCAAAAGCTAAGTAGAGGCTAAAAAATACATAGTTTGAGTACTTCATGCATGAACCGGCACATGGACATGAAGCATAAGTTGCAGTGGGAAGCTCAGTGTGCTACAATGCGGCCTAGCCGGCCGGGCCAACCACCGTCTACCATATCTTGTGCATCCGCGGCCTCTTCATCCTCTGTGACTGGGGGGACAGCAGTCACACCTGTTTTGGGGCGCAGACCTGCAACCTCTTTACCCGCAACAGCCAGCGTGATTGGCAGGTCATCATTTTCTTTGGAGGTGGTAACACCAGCTGGTGTTGAGCGCTGTCCGACATCGATAGCACCACCTTTGGATCAAGGCAACCTAACATGTCCGCCTGCATCTTCCTCACAGACCAGCAGTTTGCCGGGGACACCCTTATCAACCCCGTCTAAGCACAATAGCCAGCCCTCGGTCCCTCAGATGTGGACAAGTAAAAGACCATTTCCTCCTAGCCATGAGAAAGCTAAGAGGTTGAATTTCACCATCTGCAAGCTCTTGGCTACGGAAATGCTGCCTTTCCGCCTGGTGGACACAGAGGATTTTCGAGACCTTATGTCCGTCGCAGTGCCCCAGTACCAGATGCCCAATCGGCACTACTTCTCAAAGAAAGGTGTGCCTGCGCTCCACCAGCATGTCGCACACAACATCACCGCTTCTTTGAGAAACTCTGTGTGTGACAGGGTGCATTTCACCACAGACACTTGGACGAGTAGGCATGGACAGGGGCGTTACATGTCGCTGACTGGGCACTGGGTAAATATGGTGACAGCAGGACAAGGGGCTGCTGTCCAAGTCTTGCCGTCCCCACGAGTTGTGCGTCAATCCTCTTTATGTCAAAGTTCCTCCACTGCTTCTGCCTCCTCAACCTCCTCTCGGTCTTCCACCTGCACCCAAAGCCTGTCTGGTCATGCCACAAGCTTTCTAACTGCGCAGAAGGGATCCTGCACACCTCCTTACTATGCTGGCAGTAGGGCTCAATGTCATCAGGCGGTTTTTACTTTGAAAGGTCTGGGAAATGTGAGTCTCACAGCTGAGGAGTTGTGGTCAGCTCTGGAGAACCAATTTCATGAATGGTTGTCTCCACTGGACCTGAAACCAGGGAAGGCCGTGTGCGACAATGCTGCAAACCTGGGTGCGGCCCTTCGCCGGGGCAATGTCACACACGTGCCTTGTATAGCTCACGTGTTGAACCTGGTTGTCCAGCAATTTTTAGCCCACTATCCCAGACTAGATGGCCTTCTGCAGAGGGCACGGTCGCTGTGTGCTCACTTCCGCCATTCGCATCCCGCAGCTCAGCGACTTACATCTCTACAGAAGTCGTTGGGCCTGCCACTTCACCGGCTAAAATGCGATGTGCCTACCCGGTGGAATTCAACTCTGCACATGTTGCAGCGACTGTGGCAGCACCGACAAGCCCTGGTGCAATACGTTCTGACGTATAGCCTGGGCCAACGAGATCCGGAGGTGGGGCAAATCAAGCTGGAGGAGTGGTCTCAGATCAGGGACCTATGTTCCCTTCTGCACAGTTTTGAAATGGCGACGAAGATGTTTAGTGCTGACGATGCCATTATCAGCATGACTATTCCGGTGATTTACATGCTGGAGCACATGTTAAACAGAATTCGGAGTCAGGTGGTGGCACAAGAGGAGGTGGAGGAAGTAGAGGAGGAGGAGTTGTATGCGGAAGGGCTAACATCTGCAAGGTCCAGACGGTCGGAAGCACCAAGGCGGCAGGCATGTGAGGGTGGGGGAGATGGTTTTACCAGGGCGCATATTAGCAGCCAAACTAGTGAGGAAGGTGCAGGAGCCCAGGAAGAAGTGGAGGACGAACTGATGGAAGACTCATCAGATGAGGGAGACCTTGATCACATTTCTGTTGTGCGAGGTTGCGGGGAGAGGACAGAGGAAGGAAGCATGATTGTTACCTCGCCACCAACACAACAGGGACTTGGTGCTCCTGGATGCGCAACACACATGAGTGCCTTCTTGCTGCACTACCTGCAACATGACCCTCGAATTGTGAGAATTAGAAATAATCCTGACTACTGGGTTGCCACACTGTTAGATCCCCGGTACAAAAGTAAATTTGCAGAAATTATTCCTGCCATAGAAAGGGATGCATGCATGCAGGAGTATCAGCAGAGACTGTTTCAGAATCTTACATGTGCTTTTCCACAAAACACCAGTGGTGCACGTAGTGAATCTCACAGTTTCAACTTGCCAACCGTGGGACCGTCAAGTGTTCAGTAGAGATGAGCGTTGTTCTACTCGAACTGTTCGCCAATCTCAAATTCAAGCTGTTTTGGGCGGTGTTCGAGCCGTTCGGCGAACACGAACAATTTGAGAAAAATTCGGCTGTTCGAGGTTATGTTCGATAACTGTTCGTGCACCAAAATCATAACTGGATTTTTTCTCAGTAATGATGAAAATTAATGTTAATACGCAGTTTGAGTGTACAGCGGGGTGGGGGGAGGGGCAGGGGATGGATCTCTGCAGGAACAATGAAGATCTCCATTTTTTTTTCTCTTTCCCGCATTTGCAGTGGGGAGGTGCAATCTGTCAGCCTATCAGCAGCGCACACACGGAGCGAAGTGCTTTTTTTCACACAAGCAATGGCATGTGTCATTGGCAGTGTATGTCACATGTCCTTGCCCTATAAGACCAAGCCATTTTCCCCGTCGCCACCATTTTCTCACTGCTGCAGCTGCGTGTTAGACGGCACCGCTGTTGCTGTGTGCGCTATACCTTGTTAATTTCAAGCCAATTTTCGCACAAATCTACAGATAGCTTGGGAGTAGGGAATAGTTGTGATTGCAGTCCTTTTAAGGACTAGGTTACAGCATTTCCTACGACTTTTATCAGGCAGGTCTGTGCTCTTAAATAGATAGATTGTGGGAGTAAAGACTAATTGTAATTGGAGTCCTTTTCAGGACTAGGTTACATCAGTTCCTATCAGTTTTTGCCAGGCAGGTCTGTGCCAGTGCTGTGCAAGTTTTTTTCACAGCATTTGGCTGAATCTAGCAAAGCTAATCCTTTTTGGCCTATTGCAGAGTGTGTTAGTCAGTGGAGTAGCCTATCTGTGTTGCAAGATACACCACCTGTGTATAGAATACCAATTTTTTTACTACACCAAGTGAAGTAAAATCTTTTGGGCATAGCATCATTCTATTAGTCCATCTATACTGACCTCCAACAGGTTGCAAATTGAATATAATTTTTTTCTGCATCTAGCTCTGAAAAAATATTGGGCTTCTAGCTGTGTGTGGGACTTGTTCTATTAATCCATCTATACAGACCTCCATCAGGTTGCAAACTGAATATATTTTTTTCTGCATCTACCTCTGAAAAAATATTGGGCTTCTAGCTGTGTGTGGGACTTGTTCTATTAATCCATCTATACAGACCTCCATCAGGTTGCAAACTGAATATATTTTTTTCTGCATCTACCTCTGAAAAAATATTGGGCTTCTAGCTGTGTGTGGGACTTGTTGTATTAGTCCATCTATACTGACCTCCATCAGGTTGCAAACTGAATATATTTTTTTCTGCATCTACCTCTGAAAAAATATTGGGCTTCTAGCTATGTGTGGGACTTGTTCTATTAATCCATCTATACAGACCTCCATCAGGTTGCAAACTGAATATATTTTTTTCTGCATCTACCTCTGAAAAAATATTGGGCTTCTAGCTGTGTGTGGGACTTGTTCTATTAATCCATCTATACAGACCTCCATCAGGTTGCAAACTGAATATATTTTTTTCTGCATCTACCTCTGAAAAAATATTGGGCTTCTAGCTGTGTGTGGGACTTGTTCTATTAATCCATCTATACAGACCTCCATCAGGTTGCAAACTGAATATATTTTTTTCTGCATCTACCTCTGAAAAAATATTGGGCTTCTAGCTGTGTGTGGGACTTGTTCTATTAATCCATCTATACAGACCTCCATCAGGTTGCAAACTGAATATATTTTTTTCTGCATCTACCTCTGAAGAAATATTGGGCTTCTAGCTGTGTGTGGGACTTGTTCTATTAATCCATCTATACAGACCTCCATCAGGTTGCAAACTGAATATATTTTTTTCTGCATCTACCTCTGAAAAAATATTGGGCTTCTAGCTGTGTGTGGGACTTGTTCTATTAATCCATCTATACAGACCTCCATCAGGTTGCAAACTGAATATATTTTTTTCTGCATCTACCTCTGAAAAAATATTGGGCTTCTAGCTGTGTGTGGGACTTGTTCTATTAATGCACCTATACAGACCTCCATCAGGTTGCAAATTGAATATAATTTTTTTCTGCATCTAACCCAGCCAATAGTTTTGGCCTAATACCACAGTTTGGCCACTCAGCTCTGCTCGGTTCCCATCCATTGTTTTTTTGTGCAAACAACTCCAGAGTTGTGAATTAGTTAACCACCAAAATGAGTGGAAAAAGGCCTGCTGCTGGTGGAAAGGGGAATAGGCGTGTTGGGAAGGGGAAAAAAGGTTGTGTCCGTGGGGTAGGTGTTAAAGCAACAGTAACATCTGCAGAAGAAAGACCATCTTCCAGCCAAACTAAAATGTCTACTTCTTTTAGCGGACAATGTGATAAGATCCCTTTCTTACGGCCACGCCAATCGCTACAAATTCCAGATGAGGCACAAAAACAGCAGGTGCTTCAAGGGATATCAAGTGCTCCTTTAAGTGGGCTCTCCTCCACATCAACTTCAACATCACAAATACTCCAGTCCTCAAAGGTGTCACCCCAATCGCACTTGCTTCCTCACAGCTCCCAAATCTCCAGCTGCCCGTCTGAGTATGAGGTAGAACAGATGGTTGAGTCTGCAGAGCTGTTTACTCATACTATAGCCTGGGAATCAGAGATCGACTCCAGCGCTTCTGTGAATCCAGACGAGGAAATGATCTGCACTGATGCCCAGAATCTTTATGAGTCGGATTCAGGACCAGACGCAGAAGGTTCTGACCATAATGTAGACCCTCATTCCCAAACTGTAACTCCTGTTGGTGGAGACAATGAGGAAGACGGTGATAAGACTTAAATACCTGATTGGAGCGACAACTTTAGTTTTTTGTCAGGGCAGGAACAGGTTGGCTCTGAGGACCACGGGTGTGATAACGCACAGGGTGATGATGATGAGGTTGGAGATCCCACTTACTATCAACCCACAGTCAGCCAAGAGATGAGGTCAGCAGAGGAGGTGGAGGAAGATGCTAGTGACGACGAGGTCAGGTTGCGCCTTCCTGGACAGAGACGTAGTACTTGAAGCACGTCAACAACTGCATCCTCAAACACAACTCTGCCTCTCACCACAAGTCGTGGTGGCTCTTCAGGTCGCATGGGTGCTAAGCCTTGCATAGCCTTGGCATTTTTTCAGATCAATAAAGATGACCCAACTCGTGTTATCTGTAACATTTGTCAGCAAAAGCTAAGTAGAGGCCAAAAAATACATAGTTTGAGTACTTCATGCATGAACCGGCACATGGACATGATGCATAAGTTGCAGTGGGAAGCTCAGTGTCCTACAATGCGGCCTAGCCGGCCGGGCCAACCACCGTCTGCCATATCTTGTGCATCCGCGGCCTCTTCATCCTCTGTGACTGGGGGGACAGCAGTCACAACTGTTTTGGGGCGCAGACCTGCCACCTCTTTACCCGCAACAGCCAGCGTGATTGGCAGGTCATCATTTTCTTTGGAGGTGGTAACACCAGCTGGTGTTGAGCGCTGTCCGACATCGATAGCACCACCTTTGGATCAAGGCAACCTAACATGTCCGCCTGCATCTTCCTCACAGACCGGCAGTTTGCCGGGGACACCCTTATCAACCCCGTCTAAGCACAATAGCCAGCCCTCAGTCCCTCAGATGTGGACAAGTAAAAGACCATTTCCTCCTAGCCATGAGAAAGCTAAGAGGTTGAATTTTACCATCTGCAAGCTCTTGGCTGCAGAAATGCTGCCTTTCCGCCTGGTGGACACAGAGGATTTTCGAGACCTTATGTCCGTCGCTGTGCCCCAGTACCAGATGCCCAGTCGGCACTATTTCTCAAAGAAAGGTGTGCCTGCGCTCCACCAGCATGTCGCACACAACATCACCGCTTCTTTGAGAAACTCTGTGTGTGACAGGGTGCATTTTACCACAGACACTTGGACGAGTAGGCATGGACAGGGGCGTTACATGTCGCTGACTGGGCACTGGGTAACTATGGTGACAGCAGGACAAGGGGCTGCTGTCCAAGTCTTGCCGTCCCCACGAGTTGTGCGTCAATCCTCTTTATGTCAAAGTTCCTCCACTGCTTCTGCCTCCTCAACCTCCTCTCGGTCTTCCACCTGCACCCAAAGCCTGTCTGGTCATGCCACAAGCTTTCTAACTGCGCAGAAGGGATCCTGCACACCTCCTTACTATGCTGGCAGTAGGGCTCAACGTCATCAGGCGGTTTTTACATTGAAATGTCTGGGAAATGTGAGTCACACAGCTGAGGAGTTGTGGTCAGCTCTGGAGAACCAATTTCATGAATGGTTGTCTCCACTGGACCTGAAACCAGGGAAGGCCGTGTGCGACAATGCTGCAAACCTGGGTGCGGCCCTTCGCCGGGGCAATGTCACACACGTGCCTTATATGGCTCACGTGTTGAACCTGGTTGTCCAGCAATTTTTAGCCCACTATCCCAGACTAGATGGCCTTCTGTAGAGGGCACGGTCACTGTGTGCTCACTTCCGCCGTTCGCATCCCGCAGCTCAGCGACTTACATCTCTACAGAAGTCGTTGGGCCTGCCACTTCACCGGCTAAAATGCGATGTGCCTACCCGGTGGAATTCAACTCTGCACATGTTGCAGCGACTGTGGCAGCACCGACAAGCCCTGGTGCAATACGTTCTGACGTATAGCCTGGGCCAACGAGATTCAGAGGTGGGGCAAATCACGCTAGAGGAGTGGTCTCAGATCAGGGACCTATGCACCCTTCTGCACAGTTTTGAAATGGCGACGAAGATGTTTAGTGCTGACGATGCCATTATCAGCATGACTATTCCGGTGATTTACATGCTGGAGCACATGTTAAACAGAATTCGAAGTCAGGTGGTGGCACAAGAGGAGGTGGAGGAAGTAGAGGAGGAGGAGTTGTATGCGGAAGGGCTAACATCTGCAAGGTCCAGACGGTCGGCAGCACCAAGGCGGCAGGCATGTGAGGGTGGGGGAGATGGTTTTACCAGGGCGCATGGTAGCAGCCAAACTAGTGAGGAAGGTGCAGGAGCCCAGGAAGAAGTGGAGGACGAACTGATGGAAGACTCATCAGATGAGGGAGACCTTGATCACATTTCTGTTGTGCGAGGTTGGGGGGAGAGGACAGAGGAAGGAAGCATGATTGTTACCTCGCCACCAACACAACAGGGACTTGGTGCTCCTGGATGCGCAACACACATGAGTGCCTTCTTGCTGCACTACCTGCAACATGACCCTCGAATTGTGAGAATTAGAAATAATCCTGACTACTGGGTTGCCACACTGTTAGATCCCCGGTACAAAAGTAAATTTGCAGAAATTATTCCTGCCATAGAAAGGGATGCACGCATGCAGGAGTATCAGCAGAGACTGTTGCAGAATCTTACATGTGCTTTTCCACAAAATACCAGTGGTGCACGTAGTGAATCTCACAGTTCCAACTTGCCAACCGTGGGACCGTCAAGTGTTCAGCACTCAAACCGTAACAGAACCACAGTATCTGCTGGTAACATCAATTTTGCGGAATCATTTCACCACTTTTTTAGCTCATCCTTTGCAAGGCCACAGGAGACAAGAAGTCTGACACATAGTCAACGCCTAGAGACGATGGTACAGGAGTATCTCCAAGTAAACATTGAAGCCACGACTGTGTCACTGGACCCTTGCTCTTTTTGGGCTTCCAATCTGGATAAATGGCCGGAGCTAGCCACTTACGCCTTGGAGATCTTGTCATGCCCCGCAGCCAGCGTTCTGTCTGAACGTGTGTTCAGCGCTGCTGGTGGTGTGCTGACAGATAAGCGCACGCGGCTCTCCACTGATAATGTAGACAGACTCACGTTCATAAAGATGAACAAATCATGGATCCGAAACGACTTTTCTACCCCTGTGTCATCCTGGGGAGAGTAAAAGCTTGATGATTGGTTAAAATCACCCTACCAACCGTTTTAAGCTTTCAAATTACTAATCATGTTTATCTGTATCTTGGCTGGAAAATAATTTGTGCTTTGTAGCAGTGTGCAGCACTGATTCTATTAGGCCATCTATAATAAGCTCCACCAGATTTAAAATTACTAATCATGTTTATCTGTGTCTTGACTGGAAAATAATTTGGGCTTTGTAGCAGTGTGCAGCACTGATCCTATTAGGCCATCTATACTAAAGCTTCACCAGATTTAAAATTAATAATAATTTTTAGCTGCATCTAGCCCGGAAAATAATTTTGGGGCTCCGAGATGCGCAAGACACATAAGTGCCTTCTTGCTGCACTACCTGCAACATGACCCTCATATTGTCAGAATTCGAAGTAATCATGACTACTGGGTTGCCACACTCTTAGATTCCCCAAACTTTTCGATCAACCTTTTCATTTTAATAAAGACCAAAAAAATGGTCATTTTTGAAATTATAAGCATTAGCAGGTTGTTAGAAACTGAAATCAAACAGTTTTCAACTCAAAACTTTATTCTAGGTGATGTTACATTTTCACATAGGACCCCTTGTTCGAAAGGAGCTTCTGAACTCTCTCGTCCATTGAATTTGTCAGGTTTTGGATGGTTTCTGCTTCAATTGTTTTGCATGAGGACAGAATACCCTCCCAGAGCTGTTGCTTAGATGTGAACTGCCTCCCGCCATCATAGACACTCCTTTTAATGATGCTCCAAAGGTTCTGAATGGGGTACAGGTCAGGGGAGCATGGGGGTCACACCATAAGTTTGTCCCCTTTTATGCCCATATCAGCCAGAGATGCAGATGTTTTATGTGCAGCATGAGATGGTGCATTATCATGCAGAAAAATGATCTTGCTGTGAAATACACGGTTCTTCTTCTTGAACCATGGCAGGAAGTGTTGTTTGAGAAAATCCACATACATTATGGAGTTCATCTTTAGCGCCTTCAGGGATCCTAAAGGGGCCGACAATCTCTCTCCCCATGATTACAGCCCAAAACATTACTCCACCTCCTCCTTGTTGGCGCTGTAGCCGTGTTTGCGTGGGGTGTCCATCAACCAGCCATCCTCCACTCCATCCATCTGGACCATCGAGCGCTGCACGGCACTCATCCGTGAACAAAACAGTTTTGAAATCAGTCTTCATGTAATGTTTGGCCCACTGGAGCCGTTTCTGCTTGTGTGAAGTGGATAGAGGAGGTCGACAGGATGGCGTATGCACAGCTGCAAACCTCTGAAGGACCCTGCATCTTGTTGTTCGGGGGACGTTGGAGGCACAAGCAGCTTCAAAAACTTGTCTGCTGCTATGACAAGACTTTTTTGCCGCTGCTCTTTCAACCTGACGTAATTGCCTGTAGGAAAGAGTCCTCAATTTGCCCTTATCAGCACGCACACGTGTGTACTGTGAATCAGCTACATACTTCTTGATTGCCAAGACACTTCATCCTGATCATCGCACAATGTTGATTGTAGTCATGCCTTGACCTAAACACTCCACAATTTGTTGCTTCTCAGCAGCCGACACATCCTTTTTCTTTCCCATTTTGGCAGAAAATGTAGGCTGCTTAATAATGTGAGACAACCTTCTTAAGTAGTCTTGCCTTTCATTGGACACACCTGCCAAACTAATTAGCACAGGTGTCTGCAATTGCTTACAGTGATATAAAGAGCCCTGACACACATCACCATCAATGAGTTTAACTGACAAACAAATTCTTCCCTTATCACTCCTAAACACTTTTTGCATAATAATTTGGAACGCAGTGTACATGTGCTTTTCCACAAAACACCAGTGGTTCACGTAGTGAATCTTACAGTTCTAACTTGCCAACCGTGGTCTGTATGGAGTTGTTCAATAAAGGGCCCAAAATTAAGATAACATAGATGGGAGAGGTCTCTATGAATAGTAATTCCTAAGTATTTGATACCCTGTGAGGGCCAGGCAAAGGGAAAGTTGGACTGGATGGAATCCTATATGGATTTGGGGAGGGAGACATCAAGGGCCTCAGACTTCGCTGCATTGATTTTAAAATTTGACCATGTAACAAAGTGATCTATTTCAGCCATAACAGCATGGATGGATATATGTGATTGAGTGATATATACTAGGACATCATCAGCAAATAGAGAGCACTTGTACTCGGTGCCTCCCACCTCAATCCACCTAATATTGGGGTTATGGCGAATTGATGAGAGCAGGTGTTCCGTCACTAGGATGTATAAGAGAGGGGACAGAGGACATCCCTGCCTTGTCCCATTGGTGATTGTGAAAGGTGATGAAAATGTTCTGATGCACCCCCTGGGCCTTGGGACACCCGGAGCCGGACCCTTTTTGGTGGATGCTGGTGGTTGTAGTCTTCGTGGCGGCGACCTGATTCCGTGGCTCAGGGTGGTCAAACCAGTGGCGGAACTATTTATGTGGTTTTGATGTTTAAATGTCCGACTACGCCACCCGTGGATTGCGGTCAGAGTGAACCGCCGCTGCAGGGCAGACCGCTGAGGCTGGTGTTGTGGGTGCAGCAGAGCGTAGCATAACTCCCCACGGGAGGAGTATAGCCTCAGGGCAGTGTATGCGGAGGATGGGGGTGATGGTGCAGGGCAGGAGCAGTAACGACACGGAGTCAGTGATGCAGTCCAGGGCCTTTACTCACAGTTCTTATTATCCAGACCACGTCTGCAGGTAACGGCTGCCCACGTCGTACTGTGCTCACCAGGTGAGGGGCTCAGACAACTCCCAGATAACTTTGGAGCGCTTCACAGGACCCCCTTTGTGTGTCCTTTGTCTGGCCTTTCTTACCTACCCTTCTGTCCGGCTGCCTCGGGCCTCCTCTTGGTAAACTTGGCGCCAGTTTCCCTGACCCTATGTGGTGCCTTCCTAGCGGGTGTAGCGAGGGGCTGCGCCACATAAAATGTCACAGCCTCCGGTTTCTAGCTGAGGGTCGTTTCCTGCCTCCACTAGTTTCGGGGACCGGTCTCCCCCTTTGGCCTGACCCCTCCACGCAGGTGGATTCGGGCGTGCGGTGGTGACTCGCCCGTCCGCACCCCTGGGATCCCTTCATTCCTCGTTCCTGGAGCCTTCTCCGCTCCTCTTCCTTCCTTCTCCCTCTTCCAGGCCTGGGCCTCTGTTACTAGGCCCGCCTCCGGAGCAGAGCTCATGTAGAGCTCCTGCTCCCTGCCACTTCTGCTCAGACTTCGCTGCACTGAACTAAGATGGTGCCCACCTTTTATACTCCCTTCTCAGTGCACCCAGGAACTGCTTCCTCCCTGCTCCTGCACTACAGGGTTCCCCTTCCTAAGTGTTCCCTCCCCCACTCCAGCCAGGGACAGGGACTGTCGTGCCCATCTCAGAGGCATATTGGTCGCCCTGCCCCACGGCAATGTGGTGTAATGCATGCAGGTGTCGGGTCCTGATCCACACTCCATCCTTACCTGAGAGTGAGATATCACACCTCTGGGTGAGGTGCAATACGTCTGTAGCAACCGAGCCCTCAGGGTGCTACAGTTCCATTTATCTTCAGCCTAGGTGACGTATTGTGATACAGGGCCGTGATTTTGGCTATAAAAGGGTCCCCTAGACCCCTACCCCAAGCTTTTTAAGAGAATCATATATGGCGTGCCAGGAGACTCTATGGAATGCTTTCTCAGCATCCAACGAGAGTATCTAATTACAAATTTTTAACTGCATCTAGCCCAGGAAATACTTTGTGCCTAGTAGCAGTGTCTGCTAGTCAGCGGATTATCCCGGCTGTTAAGCAAGCTACACCACCTGTAGTTTAGACACTTAATTTTTTCAAAGGAAATGCTTCGGGACCATGGGATACTCAGTGAAGAGCATCAGGAGGCACCCCAAGGCATAGGGGCTGGGACTGGCAGTAGGATGCCTTGCGGTGGACAGCCAAGCTCGATCCTTATAAAAGCTTTTTAACTGCAGCAGCTTTAGTGGACGCTACTGGAGCTGGAATTACGCGGCTGCTGGCATGAGACTTGCCCTCCAATAGATCCTTGTAAATGGATTTAAAGTGTATTCATTCAAATTAGAGAGACAATTTAAATTAAAAAGCTTAGAGCTGCCTCCACCACAGGGGGGCTCGCTCTACCCACCAGCGGACAGGCACCAGTATTGGGAGAGGGGGGCTGGCCATCAGGGTTCACCGCGGCTCTGGCACAAACCCGGTGACACGGAGGTGGCACGGGCAGGAGTGGACTGGCCGTGTCGGCTTCTCACTTTTTGGATTTTAGAAGGGCATGACATGCCTATATCTGTGTCTCCCCCTCCTTTTACTCCTCCACCTCTTTTATTTTCGCATGACTATATGTACTTGTCACTTTTCCATGTGTTAGTTGTGTCTTCTGAGCAGTTTGTCAGCTTTTGGACACCTTTGAAGGTGTTTTCTATGTGTTTCTATGTGTTTTTGTTTGCCTGCCATTGGTTTTAACGGTGTTCGAAGGTGTTCGACGAACAGTTCGACGAACAGTTCGGCGAACACACCGTTGTTCGACGAACCGAACCGAACTCGAACACTACGGGGGTGGCTCAACACTAGTACTAACATGATTGAAAATTGTCTTTCAGAGGTAATTGTAATTCTACAACAGGTGGCGGTGAATGCTAGTTCCAGCCAACAGAGAGTCCTCAACAAAGAGATAAAAGCCCTGATGAGATGGCAGCAGGTAGAACTGTCTGGTGGTGAGATAGGTAGCGTAAGAATGAGTGACCCATTCCCCATTTCCATGCCTTCCAAAAGTGAAATGATGATCTGGTGTCGGACTGCAATCGGGTTGAGAGGTAGAGACTACCAAGCCATGGTATTACCCGTTTACTCAGACAGCAGGCCCACCATTTTGACAGGCCGGGGGGTGGTTGTTGTCCGTCATGGGAGGGTGCCCGTTCGCATTCTCAACATTGGGGAGAGGGAGGTACACTTACCCAGGTAGGCTACACTTGCCAAACTGTTTGCTGTTTAACACAAAGCTATCAGGGCCGTGGAGCCTTTGCCTCCATCTCCACAGGCGGAGGGTAATGGCTCCCAGAAACAAAAGGAGGACTGGTGCCAGAAACTCCATGTGTGTGCTGACTCCACTCCCCTGCACCAAAAACAAGGAGTCTACCGGGTGGTTCAGGAGTGCGAAAGAATCTTTAGCAAGCACCCGCTAGACTTCGGCCGAGTAAAGGGAGTAGAACACCACATCCCCATGGGGAGCTACCCACCAATAAAAGAGAGGCACAGACCTGTACCCCCTGCACATTATCAGAACGCCAAGGGCATGCTAAGAGAAATGAAAGAAGCTGGGGTCATTAGAGATAGCTGTAGCCCCTGGGCAGCCCCCTTGGTTCTGGTAAAAAAGAAAGATGGCACCATGAGAATGTGCATGGACTATAGACAAATCAACCGTATCACCCACAAAGACGCATACCCGCTGCCTAGAATAGAGGAGTCTTTAGTCGCACTAAAATCAGCTAACTTCTTTTCTACTTTGGACCTTACTAGCGGGTACTGGCAGGTTCCTGTGGCAGAGGCTGACAAGGAGAAGACCACCTTCACCACCCCGATGGGACTGAGTGAGTTCCACTGTATGCCCTTCGAGCTCTGCAACGCACCAGGGACCTTCCAGAGGCTGGTGGTATGCAGTCTAGGGCACCGAAACTTCGAGACGGTCCTACTTTACCTGGACGACGTGATCGTCTATTCGAAGACCTACGAGGACCATCTAAAACACCTGGCAGAGGTGTTCAAAGACCTGGCAGGCTATGGCTTGAAGGTGAAACCATCAAAGTGTCACCTGTTGAAACCGAAGGTCCAGTACCTAGGGCACATGGTAAGTGCAGAAGGAGTAGCCCCCGACCCTGACAAGGTCACAGTAATCAAGAGCTGGCCAAGCCCCTCATACATCAAAGAAGTGAGGCAGTTTCTCGGGTTGGTAGGCTACTACTGACGGTTCATTCCCGGGTTCACTAAGATGGCAGCCCCTATGCAGGACCTCCTGATAGGACAGTCTAAGTCCAGAAGCCAAAAGCCACCCTTCAAGTGGGACAAGCCGGAAGAGGAGTCCTTCCGCCAGTTGAAGATGGCCCTCACAGGGGATGAGATCCTGGCCTACCCCGATTATGGCCAGACTTTTATTCTCCACACAGACGCCAGTAATGTGGGGCTGGGAGCCGTACTGTCGCAAAACCAACAGGACAAAGAAAGGGTGATCGCGTATGCCATCCGGAAGCTGAGGCCCACTGAAAGGAACCCAGAGAATTACAGCTCCTTCAAGCTAGAATTCTTGGCAGTGGTGTGGGCCATCACCGAACAGTTTAAGCATTACCTGGCCTCCGCAAAGTTCACCGTGTACATGGACAACAACCCGTTGAAACACCTGTACAATGCAAGACTAGGTGCCCTAGAACAGCGGTGGATGGCGCGACTCTCGAATCATGACTTCGTGATCAAGTACCGGGCAGGCAAAACCAATGCCAACGCTGATGCCCTATCGAGAATGCCTCACTTACCTGAAGGTGACGAAGACCCAGAAGAGCTGGAGGAGGTAGAACTCCCCGCGTTTCACCGGTATGGAGCCACTCATTCCCACCGCGTGAAGGAGGTAGATTTGACAACCGTTATGATCAATCCCCTACCTCACCACAGCTGGGCTGAGACCCAAGATAGTGACCCTACAATCCGCATAGTGAAAGACCTGCTGACCCAGGAAGACGCCCGCTTAGATCCGGATGCTCCAGAGGAAGCCAAGCAGCTATGGAAAGAAAAGAGCAAGCTGTTCCTCTATGAAGGCAAGCTGTGCAGAAGACTTGTCAACCACCGGACACACGAGCTGACTTGGCAAGTCGTGGTCCGAAGGCGGGATGCAGCTATGGTCTTGGGGGCTGACCATGACAGAGCGGGGCACTTCGGCTGGAAGAAACTGGAGTTCCTGCTAAGTGGACGGTTCTTTTGGTTCGGCATGAGAGGGGCCGTAGAGAAGTGGTGCAGAGACTGTGGCCCTTGTAACTAGTGTTGAGCCACCCCCGTAGTGTTCGGGTTCGGTTCGGTTCGTCGAACACCGGGATGTTCGAGGAACTGTTCGTCGAACTGTTTGTCGAACACCTTAGAACACCGTCGAACACCGTTAAAACCAATGGCAGGCAAACAAAAACACATAGAAACACATAGAAAACACCTGCAAAGGTGTCCAAAAGCTGACAAACTGCTCAGAAGACACTCTCTTTAAAAAAGCCGGCCGGCAAATTCAGCAGCGGCATACACCGGTACCCGACAATTTAGACAAGAAGGAATAGAGCATCACACATAGATTAGATAGATAGAAACATGTCAGTCACACATATAAGAAGCACAGTGACAGTGTTGCTTACTGTACTTGTCATTTAGTGTAAAGGATTTATCAAAAAAAATAATAGTGTTTTCATGCACCGTCTCTTTAAAAAAGCCGGCCGGCAATTCAGCATCTGTACCCGACAATTTAGAACAGAAAGAATAGAGCTTCACACATAGATTAGATAGATAGAAACATGTCAGTCACATATATAATAAGTACAGTGATAGTGTTGCTTACTGTACTTGTCATTTAGTGTAAAGGATTTATTTAAAAAAATAATAGTGTTTTCATGCACTGTCTCTTTAAAAAAGCCGGCCGGCAATTCAGCAGCGGTACCCGACAATTTATAACAGAAAGATAGAGCATCACACATAGATTAGATAGATAGAAACATGTCAGTCACATATATATGAAGTACAGTGATAGTGTTGGTTACTGTACTTGTCATTTAGTATTAAAATAAAGGATTTATTATTAAAAAAATTGGCGTGGGGTTCCCCTTAATTTTAGGCTCTAGCGGAGGTTAAGCAGACGGCTGGGGCAGATGTTTGAAGCCTGGGAAGGGGGTAATACCCACGGAGCTTCCCAGGCTACTAATATCAGCCCCCAGCTGAATACATAGCCTTTACTAGCTATTAAAATGGGGGACCCCCCAAAAAAAATGACGTGGGGTCCCCCCTAATTTAATAGCTAGCAAAGGCTAGGCAGACAGCTGGGGGCTGATATTAATAGCCCAGGAAGGGAGCCATGAATATTGGCCCCCTCCCAGGCTAGAAACACCAGCCGTCAGCCGCCCCAGAAATGGCGCATTCATAGGATGCGCCAATTCTGGCACTTAGCCTCGCTCTTCCACGCTGCCCTGGTGCGGTGGCAGGGGGTAATAGGGTTGGGGTTGATGTCAGCTTATAATGCCAGCTGACATCAAGCCCAGGTTAGTAATGGAGAGGCGTCTATAAGACACCCCCATTACTAACCCCATAGTCAAAGTTAAAAAAAACACAAACACCCAGAATAAAGTCCTTTAATTGAAATAAAGACACAATCCTTTATTGTTCTAAATTAAACCATACTTACCGTCACGCCCATTCCAGCTGAAGCCAACGATCTCCTGCAATAAAAGAAAAATAATAAAGCAACCTCATCCTTACCTTTCCATGGTTCCCACGACAGCTTCAGCTCTGCTACATCGAGATGACAGGCTGGACCGCAGCAGAACGCTGCCATCCAGCCTGTCATCCCGCAGACACTGAGAAGCGCAGGCTTGCTTGCGCTGCTCAGCGTCTCTCTGTGACGACATCCAGATGAGCCGAGTTCATGTCCAATGAACTCGGCTCACCTCATGCACGTCACTGACGGCGTGGGAAAATTCTCACGCTGAAGCGCTGATTGCAGGAGAATTTTCCCACGCTGTCAGTGACGTGCAGGAGGTGAGCTGAGTTCATTGGACATGAGCTCACCTCATGCACATCACTGACAGCGTGGGAGAATTCTCCTGCACTCAGCACTTCAGCGTGAGAATTTTCCCACGCTGTCAGTGACGTGCATGAGGTGAGCCGAGTTCATTGGACATGACCTCGGCTCATCTGGATGCCGTCACAGCGAGACAGTGAGGAGCGCAAGCATGCGCTTCTCAGTGTCTGCGGGATGACAGACTGGATGGCAGCGTTCTGCTGCGGTCCAGCCAGTCATCTCGATGTAGCAGAGCTGAAGCTGTCGTGGGAACCATGGAAAGGTAAGGATGAGGTTGGTTTATTATTTTTCTTTTATTGCAGGAGATCGTTGGCTTCAGCTGGAATGGGTGTGATGGTAAGTATGGTTTAATTTAGAACAATAAAGAATTGTGTCTTTATTTCAATTAAAGGACTTTATTCTGGGTGTTGTGTTTTTTTTAAATACTTTACTAGAAATTCATGGCGGTCATGTCTAATACTGGCGTGACCCCATGAATTTTGGGCTTGGGGCCAGCTGATAATACCAAGCTGGCCCTAACCCCTTTATTACCCAGTGAGCCACCGCACCAGGGCCCTGGATGAGTTGGGTACAGCGCCAGAAGATGGCGCTTCTATGAACGCGCCATTTTCCGGGGTGGCTGCGGACTGCAATTTGTAGCGGGGGGGGCCCAGAAAGCTTGGGCCTCCCTGCGCTGCAGATTCCAGCCCCCAGCTGCCTAGTTGTACCTGGCTGGACACAAAAATAGGGCGAAGCCCCACGTACTTTTTTTTTAATTATTTCATGAAATTCATGAAATAATTAAGAAAAAAAGGCCTTCCCTATATTGTTGTGTCCGGCCAGGTACAAATAGGCAGCTGGTGGTTGGGGGCAGCCCGTTCCTGCCTGCTGTACCTGGCTGGACACAAATATAGTGCGAAGCCCCACTTCAATTTTTTTTAATTATTTCATGAAATTCATGAAATAATTAAGAAAAAAAGGGCTTCCCTATATTGTTGTGTCCGGCCAGGTACAAATAGGCAGCTGGTGGATGGGGGCAGCCCGTTCCTGCCTGCTGTACCTGGCTGGACACAAATATAGTGCGAAGCCCCACTTCAATTTTTTTTAATTATTTCAGGAAATTCATGAAATAATTTAAAAAAAATTGACGTGGGGCTTCGCACTATATTTGTGTCCAGCCAGGTACAGCAGGCAGGAACGGGCTGCCCCCAACCACCAGCTGCCTATTTGTACCTGGCCGGACACAACAATATAGGGAAGCCCTTTTTTTCTTAATTATTTCATGAAATAATTTAAAGAAAATTGACGTGGGGCTTCGCCCTGTTTTTGTGTCCAGCCAGGTACAACTAGGCAGCTGGGGGCTGGAATCCGCAGCGCAGGGAGGCCCAAGCTTTCTGGGCCACCCCCGCTGCAAATTGCAGTCCGCAGCCACCCCGGAAAATGGCGCGTTCATAGAAGCGCCATCTTCTGGCGCTGTACCCAACTCATCCAGGGCCCTGATGCGGTGGCTCACTGGGTAATAAAGGGGTTAGGGCCAGCTTGGCATTATCAGCTGGCCCTAAGCCCGAAATTCATGGGGTCACGCCAATATGAGACATGACCACCATGAATTTCTAGTAAAGTATTTAAAAAAAACACAACACCCAGAAAAAAGTCCTTTAATTGAAATAAACACACAATTCTTTATTGTTCTAAATTAAACCATACTTACCATCACGCCCATTCCAGCTGAAGCCAACGATCTCCTGAAATAAAAGAAAAATAATAAAGCAACATCATCCTTACCTTTCCATGGTTCCCATGACAGCTTCAGCTCTGCTACATCGAGATGACAGGCTGGACCGCAGCAGAACGCTGCCATCCAGCCTGTCATCCCGCAGACACTGAGAAGCGCAGGCTTGCTTGCGCTCCACAGTGTCTCTCTGTGACGACATCCAGATGAGCCGAGTTAATGTCCAATGAACTCGGCTCACCTCATGCACGTCACTGACAGCGTGGGAAAATTCTCCTGCACTCAGCGCTTCAGCGTGGGAGAATTCTCACACTGAAGCGCTGAGTGCAGGAGAATTCTCCCACGCTGTCAGTGACGTGCAGGAGGTGAGCTGAGTTCATTGGACATGAGCTCACCTTATGCACGTCACTGACAGCGTGGGAAAATTCTCCTGCACTCAGCGCTTCAGCGGGAGAATTCTCACGCTGAAGCGCTGAGTGCAGGAGAATTCTCCCACGCTGTCAGTGACGTGCAGGAGGTGAGCTGAGTTCATTGGACATGAGCTCACCTTATGCACGTCACTGACAGCGTGGGAAAATTCTCCTGCACTCAGCGCTTCAGCGGGAGAATTCTCACGCTGAAGCGCTGAGTGCAGGAGAATTCTCCCACGCTGTCAGTGACGTGCAGGAGGTGAGCTGAGTTCATTGGACATGAGCTCACCTTATGCACGTCACTGACAGCGTGGGAAAATTCTCCTGCACTCAGCGCTTCAGCGGGAGAATTCTCACGCTGAAGCGCTGAGTGCAGGAGAATTCTCCCACGCTGTCAGTGACGTGCATGAGGTGAGATGAGTTCATTGGACATGAACTCGGCTCATCTGGATGTCGTCACAGAGAGACGCTGAGCAGCGCAAGCAAGCCTGCGCTTCTCAGTGTCTGCGGGATGAGAGGCTGGATGGCAGCGTTCTGCTGCGGTCCAGCCTGTCATCTCGATGTAGCAGAGCTGAAGCTGTCGTGGGAACCATGGAAAGGTAAGGATGAGGTTGCTTTATTATTTTTCTTTTATTGCAGGAGATCGTTGGCTTCAGCTGGAATGGGCGTGACGGTAAGTATGGTTTAATTTAGAACAATAAAGAATTGTGTGTTTATTTCAATTAAAGGACTTTATTCTGGGTGTTTGTGTTTTTTTTAACTTTGACTATGGGGTTAGTAATGGGGGTGTCTTATAGACGCCTCTCCATTACTAACCTGGGCTTGATGTCAGCTGGCATTATAAGCTGACATCAACCCCAACCCTATTACCCCCTGCCACCGCACCAGGGCAGCGTGGAAGAGCGAGGCTAAGTGCCAGAATTGGCGCATCCTATGAATGCGCCATTTCTGGGGCGGCTGACGGCTGGTGTTTCTAGCCTGGGAGGGGGCCAATATTCATGGCTCCCTTCCTGGGCTATTAATATCAGCCCCCAGCTGTCTGCCTAGCCTTTGCTAGCTATTAAATTAGGGGGGACCCCACGTCATTTTTTTTGGGGGGTCCCCCATTTTAATAGCTAGTAAAGGCTATGTATTCAGCTGGGGGCTGATATTAGTAGCCTGGGAAGCTCCGTGGGTATTACCCCCTTCCCAGGCTTCAAACATCTGCCCCAGCCGTCTGCTTAACCTCCGCTAGAGCCTAAAATTAAGGGGAACCCCACGCCAATTTTTTTAATAATAAATCCTTTATTTTAATACTAAATGACAAGTACAGTAACCAACACTATCACTGTACTTCATATATATGTGACTGACATGTTTCTATCTATCTAATCTATGTGTGAAGCTCTATTCTGTCTGTTATAAATTGTCGGGTACCGCTGCTGAATTGCCGGCCGGCTTTTTTAAAGAGACAGTGCATGAAAACACTATTATTTTTTTAATTAAATCCTTTACACTAAATGACAAGTACAGTAATCAACACTGTCACTGCACTTCTTATATATGTGACTGACATGTTTCTATCTATCTAATCTATGTGTGAAGCTCTATTCTTTCTGTTCTAAATTGTCGGGTACAGATGCTGAATTGCCGGCCGGCTTTTTTAAAGAGACGGTGCATGAAAACACTTATTTTTTTTGATAAATCCTTTACGCTAAATGACAAGTACAGTAAGCAGCACTTTCACTGTACTTCGTATATATGTGGCTGACATGTTTATATCTATCTAATCTATGTGTGAAGCTCTATTCTTTCGGTTCTAAATTGTCGGGTACAGGTGTATGCCGCTGCTGAATTGCCGGCTTTTCATGTTTCACTGTTGGCACTGTTCCCATCGATTTGGGCATTCACTGTAATGCCACAACCACCATGGCTGTGGCATTACAGTGAGTGGCAGACAATCCCTGCATGATTGGAGCTCTAAATAGCGCCAGACATGCAGGACACGCTTTTGGCGCACGAACAGTTATCAAACATAACCTCGAACAGCCGAATTTTTTGCAAATCGTTCGGGTTCGTCGAACAACTCGAACACCGCCCAAAACAGCTCGAATTTGAGATTGGCGAACAGTTCTAGTCGAACACCGCTCATCTCTACTTGTAACCTAAGGAGGAAGGACCGCACCAGCCAGAAGACACCCTTGAGACCCATCGTCACCACGCAGCCTCTTGAGCTGGTAGCTCTGGACCACGTCAAATTGGCTCCAAGCCGGTCAGGATACGTTTATGCCCTGACAATCGTGGACCACTATTCCCGATTTCTAGTGGTGGTCCCTGTAAAAGACTTGAGAGCTCAAACGGCGGCCAGAGCCTTCCAGCAATACTTCTGCCGCCCACACGGGTATCCGGAACAAGTCCTGACAGACCAGGGTCCAGCGTTCGAGGCCGAAATCTTCCAAGAGTTCTGCAACCTCTATGGCTGTAAGAAGATTTGGACAACGCCTTACCAACCACAAACCAACGGGATGTGTGAGAAAATAAACAATATAGTCACTGATCTCCTGAAGATGTTGCCCCTGGAGGAATGCAGCCTGTGGCCAGAAAAACTACCGGACCTGATAGACTTATACAACCATATCCCGGTGAATGCTACAAACTGCACCCCGGCTTACCTGATGCGAGCCAGACCAGGTAAGCTGCCCATAGATCTGGAGATGGGAGTCCTAATACCCGAGGACACCTCCCCAGATGCGGACTGGGATATTGAAAGGCAACTGCAGTACAAGAAGGTACAGGAGAGTGTGGAGAAGAGCCTGGCCCAGGTGAGAGAAAGGCAAGAGAGACTCTTCAACCAACACGCCCCTGCAGGTCCCCTAGAACCTGGTGAGCAGGTCCTGAAGCGAAAGAGAAGGCTACACAAGCTGGACGACCAGTGGGAAAGGGAACCCTACACAGTACTGCAGTCTGATCACGACAACCCGAAGGTATGCGTGGTCACTAAGGATGGAGGAGAAACCACTAGTACCATCTCCAGAGACCATCTAAAAAGGTGCCCCAAGCAACTACGGAATGCAGAAGAGGATCAAAGAGACCTTGAACCCGCAGAGGACAAGGAAGAAATGATCAGCACCATTCTCGGAGAGTTCCCTCAGTCCTGGACTCGAATAAACGATGCCATAGTGGTACCCGTCCTGCATTTCCTGCAACCCAAACAGCAGCAAACTACGCCAGAGCAGGAAGGTGAAGAGGAACAAGCAGCCCCAGAGGCAGAAGAGCCTGTACCAGCAGCCCAGGAGAATCAACCCTCTGCTGACAGTGAGCCTGCCATGCCTGCGGTAAGCCAGAGGACCCGCAGACAGCTGCCTGCCCTGCCTGTAAGTCTAGCCAGTGACTGTACCCTAAATGGTAGTGAAGGAAACCAGGTTAGACCACCACCAGACAGTGGGTTACGCAGGTCAACCAGGAGCACAAAGGGGCAGATACCCGCTCGCTGGAAAATATAGGGTGCACTAAAACTGTAAATAACCCTGTTGCCAAGTGTTGAAATGTTTGCAAAGTTACATGCATGATTAGTCATTGTGTATTTCAGTTTCTTACAGTTGCCGTACGGACTCAAATGTTATAGACTTTTAATAACCGTGACTTTGTATGGACTGAGTTCGGAGCCTAACCAAGGAATGAACTAAGACTGTAAAGGACTTGGGGCTAGGACAGACCCCCACCTAGTTAAGGCTCCCCGTTGTGTTGGTGATATGGACACCCGGTCACAGGCTACACTGTGACCTTAAGAACTCAACCTGTGCGTCGTTTGTCTGCTAATGTTTTATGGTCATGCATGTTACTCTTGTTTCTTGTTTAGTACCGGAGTACTAAATTTTACTAGGGGGGAATGTGTCACCCTGGCCTGGATGCCACAAATGTATAATAAAGCTGTGTCTGAGAGCAAGGGGGAGGTTCTCTGGTCAAGGACCATTAGCATGCAATACCTCCTGTCCCAGGCCTGTAGGGGGAGCAGGCTGCCCCTATAAAAGATGGAACTGGGGGCAGGGTTAGGGAGAACTGGACAACCTGTCTCTGGATTGAGAGGTGTCCCAGAGCAGGGACGGACAGTTGTGTTGCAGCCTAAGAGGCCGTGTGGCAGTAGGAGAGCCACGAGCCAGGGGCAAGAGGCGAAGCGAGCCTGTCCTGGCAGATAGAGAAACTAATCTACCGGACGTTAGTGTCCGAGGCTGTTAGGATTCCAAGTCCTACAGCAAATAACCAGTCCGCAGGGGACTGTATGTCCTTTGGCCTAAGAAGCCCAGAGGTTCCGCCACAGCAGAAGGAATGGGTGAAGCCGCACCAGGCCAAGAGTAAAAAGGGACCCAAGTCGTCAGCCATACGGGCGAGAAGACACGGTGAGCTCAGGAACGTGGGCTATTACACCACGAGGAGGGAAATAGCCAGAAGGAGCGCAGAGAGCACTGTAGGCCTACACCCTCACCCTGATCAGGGCCAGCTTCCCACTTGTTCTCAGACATCCAGGCCCCTTCCTAGCCGGGACTGTTTTTGGGTCGACTCACCTGTCCTAATAAAGACCCTGAACTGTTTAAGAGGCCTCCATCTCCTGGCTATTGCGACCGGAATCATCCCCTCCATTATCCATCTATATACTGCCCTGGGGCCATACTCCTCCCGTGGGGAGTTGTACTATTCAGTGCTGCACATTTACATCTGCCCCAGCAGTCTGCACTGCAGCGGCGGTTAGCCCTGACCGCAATCCACGGGTGGCGTAGTCGGACACTTCAAAACATAGTAGACTACCACTGGTCTGAACACCCTGAGCCACGGACCTTGTTGCCACTACTACCCCCATTATTGCCCTGTTGCCCGGATCCGAGTGCCCCACGGCCCAGGGGGCAAGTCACATGGCCCCCCTCATTCCCAGTCCTGCTATGCATGGCCCCCCTCATCCCCAATCCTGCTATGCATGGCCCGCCTCATCCCCAATCCTGCTATGCATGGCCCCCCTCATCCCCAATCCTGCTATGCATGGCCCCCCTCATCCCCAATCCTGCTATGCCTGGCCCCCCTCATTCCCAATCCTGCTATGCATAGCTCCCTTAGCCTTATCATGGTATGCATGGGCCCCTCACCCCCATCCTGGTACGACACTCCTCATCCCTATCCTGATGTGCATGGAACCCCTCATCCCTATCTTAGTATATATGGTCCCCCCTCATCCGTATCCTGGTATGCATGGTCCCTTCTCATCCCCAATCCTGGTATGCATGGCACCCCTCATCCCCAATCCTGGTATGCATGGTACCCCATCCCTCATCCTGGTATGCATGGTACCCCTCATTCCCAATACTGGTATGCATGGCCCCCTCATCCCTATCCTGGTATGCATGGCACCCTTCATGCCAAATCTGGTATACATGGCACCCCTTATCCCAATCCTGGTATGTATGGTCCCTCATCCCTATCCTGGTATGCATGGTTCCCGTCATCCCTATCCTGGTATGCATGGCACCTCTAACCCTATCCTGGTATGCATGGGACCCCTCATACCTATCCTGGTACTGTATCTATGGCACCCCTCATCCTGGTATGCATGGCACCCCATCCCTCATCCTGGTATGCATCGGACCCTGCATCCCTATCCTGGTATGTATGGCCCCCTCATCCCTATCCTGGAATGCATGGCCTCTCATTTCCAACACTGGTGTGCATGGCCCCCTCATCCCTATCCTGGTACGTATGGCACCCCTCATCCCAATCCTGGTATGCAAGGCACCCCTCATCCCCAATCCTGGTATGCATGGCAACTCTCATACCCAATCCTGATATGCATGGCACCTCTCATACCCAATCCTGGTATGCATGGCACGCCTCATCCGTATACTGGTATGCATGGGCCCCTCATCCCTATCCTGGTATGCATGGCTCCTTCATCCCAATCCTGGTATGCATGGCCCCCTCAGCCTTATCCTGGTATGCATGGGCCCCTCATCCCTATCCTGGTATGCATGGCACCCCATTACTCACCCTGGTATGCATGGCACCCCAACCCTCATCCTGGTATGCATGGCACCCCATCCCTCATCCTGGTATGCATGGCACCCCTCATCCCAAATCTGGTGTACATGGCACCCCTCATCCCAATCCTGGTATGTATGGCCCCTCATCCCTATCCTGGTATGCATGGTACCCCTCATCCCTATCCTGGTATGCATCGCACCCCTCATCTTTATCCTGGTATGCACGGCACCCCTCATCCTTATCCTGGTATGCACGGCACCCCTCATCCCTATCCTGGCATGCATGGCACCCCTCATCCCCCAATCCTGGTATGAATGGTACCCCATCCCTCATCCGAGTATGAATGGTACCACGTATTCCTATCCTGGTAAGCATGGCACCCCTCATCCTGGTATGCATGGCACCCCATCCCTCATCCTGGTATGAATGGTACCCCTCAACCCTATCCTGGTATGCATGGCCCCTTATCCCTATCCTGGTATGCATGGTACCCCCTCATCCCTATCCTGGTATGCATAGTACCCCCTCATCCCTATCCTGGTATGCATGGTACCCCTCATCCCTATCCTGGTATGCATGGTACCCCTCATCCCTATCCTGGTATGCATGGTATCCCTCATCCCCATCACGCTGCACACACACACAAAAATAAATTATACTCACCTTTCCTCCCTGTGCTCCAGCGCTGTGTCCCGTTCTGCCGGAGGCCTGGGGGAGGAGTGTGGCCCCTGGAGTACGCGCGTGCCCATACTGCAAATGTGTCTTCAGTAAAACGGCACCGGATAGCGCGCTATGTGCATGCGCTGATTACGACGCCGCACTCCTACCCTGGTCTCCGGCCAGAACAGAGGCGCGGCGGCAACACTCCTCCTGGTCAGATAAGTATGTAAGTATGGCGTTGGAGATCACGGTATGCGTTAAGTGTCTACGCATACTGCGATCTCCGGCGCCATACACTCCTCTTACCTGTAACGGCTCCATGCGTTCTTCTGTCTGGAGCCAGACTGAGCAGGTGCATTGCGCTTTCACAGTCTATAGAAGCTTCGGACAGAGGTACGCTTGTAGCGTTATATCATAGACAACTAAAGTAGCACTTTTTTAGCACTGGTTTCTGGTCAGTTTCATGCTCGCTTAAAGAGAAATCTCCATTAAGCTATTTCCTTCTGGTTTCCCACCGACCAAGCATTTTAGGATGATTAGCTGGTCTATCCCGATTTGTGTAAAGAGAAAAGTTTAAAAGCTATTTTTTCTTTAAAAACTTGAGTGCAGTTGACTGAAAAAAATATCCACAATTTATAAGAATCAAGTCACCAGTTAACAAAATATGCTGCCAGTTTTAAGTACAGCATGATCTTGCTATGCAGAAAAAAATATAAATGCATTTTATAATTGTGCTACGAATTTACAAATGGCAATCAGGTAATCAGTCACCCATATAGTCAAAATTCACATAAATACTGTAACTAGGAAAGTATATTAAGAAAACTAAATATAGTAATAAATCTTAACTTTTAATTGGAAGGCAGGCAAGAACAGTTATGCTGCTGCGCTAAAGATTGAATGTATCCCATAATTTATCACTTATGCAGTTTCCTATGGTAAGTTGCCATGTTACCATAATACAAGTAAAGCAAGATAAGGATCTCATCAAATACTTTACCTTCTTCTTGTAGCTGGACGGTGATATTGAGTTCACATTGAACTTTAGCTCGTAGAAGAATATAGATCTGTTCCTCAGCAGTAATCGTGTCCCCAGAATAAACCTAAAGAGGATAATTCACAAATGAAAAGAATTGTGTTATTGTCTACTTTGTTTTTTGCCTTCTCCATCATTACAGAAAAATAGCGAGGCTATAAGAGGCTTTCAAAAGAAATGTGGAATATTGGTATAAAACAATATTATACTGGTTGATTACTAGGAAAGTCAAAGGGAATATTAATTTCTCCTGAAGTCCTTATCCAGTATTTGACAATCCAATCCTCAAGAAATCCCCAAAAAAGTTATGTGTTGATGTTCTCCTAAAGAGAAAGTCCATGCAGTTATAGTTTTTAATGTTAGCAACAAATTAAAGGGGCTTTGGCGTTCATTTAGTAAGTGTATTAAAATACTTACCCACAATTGTCTTCTAACGATTCCAATGTTGCTCTGGTTCTCTCACATTTGTGATAATCTCACTCACACAGAGAGAACCTCGCTCTGAGGCTAGGGTCACATTAGTGTATATTAGCGAGAGCATCGGATGTGATATATTAATGACACTCAGCTCAAACTCTGCTGCGAGCGTTAGCCGGCTATCAGTGCTCTGATCTTCTCACATGAATGAATCGCAGCATCGGTATGGAGGAGACGGAGCAAGAAATTTATTCATCTCCTCCGTTGCTGGCGTAATCACACAGCACTCAGATGACATTCTAATGCAGTCTGAGGTTTCACACGCCCCCAGAGACTTGTATGGGTACGTGTGCTGTGATTCTTGGATCCAATCGCAGCACGGTGCGATTGTCCTCTCATTCCAGATTGGCATGAGAAAATAATTGCAGATCTGAGCTGCCCCATAGTATAACACTGGTCCAAGTGCTATGTGAAGTTTTATCGCATAGCACTCGACCGTGTTATACGCTTGTATAACTTCGGCCTAAGTCTGATAGACACATGGGAAAAGAGACCTCTGTCCAGTCCACACGTGAGGGCCTTCAGGCCACACATTCCTCCTTCAGTCTACTCATGAGAGCCTCATTCTGAATATCATAAATTGATATTAAAAAGTGACCTCCAATCAACACAAGATGCTGGGAGAGACCACATTTCACAACTGTAGTCACATGATCCAGGAGAGGACAAGAACAGCATTGGAAACATTAGAAAAGAGTGCTGGGTAATTGTTTTAATACTAATTTTTAGTCTGTGTGTAGTTAGTGTAACAAAGGGGGCAATAAAAAAGTGCTCCTTTAATCTGTTTCTCTATTAAATGTTTAGAGAAATAAATGCTTGCTAATGGAGGGGCAATAAAAAAAAATCTGGAGTGCTCCTTTAAATTACTTGTCAATGTTGAGAACTGTATAAAGCGTGCTTTAATTTTAGATTGCTTTTATCAATCACAAAATTAGGTGTCATTCAAACATCCATTTTTCACATACAGTACAAGTTTTTCACAGATAAAAGATGTGCCTCTTTTAGTCTATGTTGGTGTTCGCATGTCCAGAGTTTTTTTTGCAGACCATGTGTCAGGTGTCCATATCACAGATCAAAATTACTCCTACAAGTCTAATGCTCCATGAAAATTACAGACAGATGGTATCAGTGTGCAATCCGTGTGCTGCCCATGATTAACATTGCAATACATAGGAGGAGATTTGCAATTTTTTGTTTTTGCATATGATAAAATCACTGAAAAAACACGAATGGTAAAAACTGACACACCAAGTCAAATACTGATGAAAATCTGATCCAAAACACTGATGATCAATAGCAAGGTCTTCCTATAGATTCACATGACATTAGCATATACACTAGGACTCTATGAAAATGTCAAACAGTAAGTTAAAAGAAAATCTAATAATATTAACACAATTTTTTATTTCAATCAGGGGGTGTGTAAGATAGATTTAAATGGTTTACATGTGAACATTTTGCATGTTTTTGCAAGGAGAAAAAAAAGGATATACTAGACAGTAAGCAAACCACTAGTTCTTGAAGTTCATGTGTTGGTGGAAGGAAAAATGGGCAAATGTAAAAATCTGAATTACTGCACATTCACAAGAGCCAAATTGTGATGGCTAGAAGACTAGGTCAGAGCATCACCTAAATGGTGTACTTCCTGATAAGCAAAAGTTGGTACCCAACAAAAGTGGACAAATGAAGGACAACAGGTGAATTGCTTGCAATGTTCATTTATATGTGTGGAGTGAAGATTAGATGTAGAGGACCACACCACTTTGTTACTGTAGTACAAATTATTGAAGATGTTAATGCTGCTATGATAGAAAGATGGCAGAACACAAATTGAATAACTGCTTTCAGGTGGGTGTCAAAGCTGTCCACTGCTAGAAGGTTCTACAGTGGGAAAGAAAGTGTCAGAATTTGTCCATGGATCAATGTAAGGATTTAGTCTGGTTTGAAGAATCACATTTCATTTTACTTCATGTCAGTGGCTGGTTTTTGTCTGTCTCATTTACCTGGGTAAGAGATGCAGTATGCGAAAAAGACAAGTGGGAAGAAGCAGTATGATCCTGTAACCAATTTTCTACCGAACCTTGGATTCTGGCATTCATGTTGATTTTACTTGACACAAACAATGCAGCATATCAACTACTCTTCATGGCAGAAACATTCCCTAATTGTAGAGGCATCTTTCAGCTGAATAATGTGACCAACTGTAAAAGTGCCCTGCAACTTTTTTTTCGAATTTAAAGAAGCACTCCTCCCATCAAAATTGTTATCCTCTTCATATATTGCAGTCATTATATTATATAGCACTGTCTACTTACAATTACTCATTTTGACTTTCTACCCAGCTGATTCTTCTGTCTTCCATTAGGTCTAAGACATCATGTGATTAAAAACTGACTAGCTGAATCCTTCTAAGCTCTATCTAGAAACAGGAGATCAATCTTCTCTGCATGAGTCATAAGTTACTGCAAAAGTATCTGACAGTGGGGATGAGGGAGTAGTTGGGTCAGGAGTTGAAGAGTAGAATGATAAATGCAAGGAAGAGATTTCCTGTTTCTACACAGAGCAAAGAGAAGAATTAGCTGAGTAGAAAGGCAAATTGAGCATTTGTAAATACACAGTGCTATATAATATGCATCACAAGAGTATCAAAATGGCAACAATGAGGCTTTCAGCAGGCTACCATGGTAACCTATTAGTGGCCCACAATTGGCAATAATTCCATTTAAATGCAACTTTCAGATATTGACAGTGGCATTCAATAGGTTAACAGCAGCAATCAAAGCTCAGCTCTGGCCACTGCTGTTAGACACAGATGGCAGCTAGGTAAAACAGCTGGCATATACCACATGTTGAGTCAACTCAGGACCTGAGCTCTCTCTACAAACAGGCACCCCAGCAATGACATACTTGTACATCACTTTGTGTTGAGGGGTTAATAAAGTCTGTAATCTGCTGAACTAGAAGAAAAAGAAAGGGGATGCAAGTTTTTCTATTTCTCTTGCCTCATTTATAAGAATGAAACATTTATATGCAGTGCTTAGTATGCTGGCAGTGTTGTTCTCTCTTTTTTTAATCTAAAATGGACAATTAAAACTGGTTATCCAAGAATAAAAAGAGACCTTTTATATTAAAGATGAAGAAAACAAAAGTTTACACGTCTTTACAAAATGTTTGGGACCAGAAATTCTAGGTCAAATCACTTCCCATGAGCAAGCTCCTGCAACTGTCCACTGTACTTACGTGGCATATGTGCACGTCTAATATTAGACTATTGGAGCAATGAAGAGGGCTTAAAAAATTATTTTAAACAATGTGCACATTTTAGGATTGGAACACGTGTTTAAGTTTCAAGATTGTATACAGTAGTTTTCTCTTAAAAAAATAAAATAAAAAAATGAAATAAGGCAACGAGCCGTTACCAAATAAGATGTGACCATAAAATGTAGGTAGAATCACATCTTGACAGCAAGCACATGTAGCTGGCCGCTGCATTTAGGTGGCATGTGTGCATGTCTCATATTAGACTATTGGAGTGGAGTCAAAAATTATTTTAAATAACACGCACAATTTGGCAAGTTTCAAGATTAGGGAGATTTAGTATAAAAAAAATGGCGTATCTAGAAACATAGGGATCACACTTTACAAACAGAATCCAGCTTTAAATTCAAAATTCAGATTTAGCTGTAAATCTGCAATGCGTGGTTTAATACTACCCTTGCTTCCTGTCACTGTGTAAAAAAAAGCTTTTAGCTGCTGTTGCTGCTGTATATCACAGATTAATGAAAAAGAAACGGCCCAATACATAATAACACTCGAAGGTGCCAGATACCCAGTCCTAAGTAGGCCAGGCACCTACACATAGAAACACCAACTCAAAAGATACAAGAAAAAGAGAGAACTAGAGTATAACTGGCATATGAAAACAATTTTATTAATAATTAGGATAACATTCACAAATTTTTAAATAACATCATAAATGTAGACAAAGGGAGTGAAAAGACCAGGGTCTGCAGGGCAACAGGACACAGACCCACGAAATTTTGTACACCATAATGGCAATCAGTTCATATGGAATGTAAACACAGGGGTCACATGCTAGACACTAAATTATAAGAATACATCCAAGTGGAATAGGGAGTCAAACCATATGCCCCTGAAGTCTTACCCAGGTCAGGCCAAAGAAAGATAGGGTCCGGGAGCACTGCAGATAGAGGTAGTAAGAGGGATGGTGGTAAAAATTGCCTCAACATACGTTTCACTATGCGGTCTTAGAGCTTTATGAAGAGGCTGGAGGCTGGGGAGCAGAAGAATCTTTAAATACACCCAAATATGTACCAGGTAAATAATCCAGCACAAAATATGAGAAGGCTTCAGAGTGGAGAGCTCTTACTTGAAGTGTGAAATCCACCGTAACCTTCTTGACCAAATTCCTGGATAATGGTGTTTTGTCAAGGGCAAAGACTTGCAAGGGTCTTTCTTAACTAACTGTCCCTAACCCTAACTTCAGAACCAGTTCTGAATCAATAAAGTTAGCAGCAGACCCACAGTCGATGAACACCAATATTGATAACACCTGGTTCTCGAAAGGATAACACAGTATTCATCAGTACCCTGGAGGAGGAAGAAAGAGGTACATGGGAGCCTGGGTGACCTTGTCGGCTGTCACCCAGACTCAGACGTTCTGCTGATGGTTTGGTAGCCTGAGGACAAGTAGGTCAATCCTTGAGAAAATGTCCAGAGAGACGAAAGTACAGACAAATTCTGAGATCTTGTCTGCGTCTTCTCTCCACAACACCAAGACTGGCAACTCTGATTTCCAATGGTTCCGCCTCCGATAAACGGCCTTGCTGCAGGGAAATATAACGTGCAGCCTGCCATTGATCACGTCTCTCAAGGATTCTACGGTCCATTAGTATGGCCTTGGTCATGGCCTCCGCCAGAGAACAATGAGCGTCATGGAGGACCAGAGCGTCCTTAAGGGTTTCAGAAAGACCTTTGCGAACAGGCATCTGAGAGATGCATCGTTTCACAGAACTGCAGTGGACCACTGCCAGAACTCAGAACAGTAGTCCTCAGCTGTGTGACCCTCTTTTGCCAGGCTCGTGATCTTAGCCTCAGCGAACTGGATCCTGTCAGGTTCGTCATATATCAGTCCTAAACTGTCAAAGAAGGTGTCAACAGAAAACTGTTCTGGGGCCTGTGGGGACAAGGAAAATGCCCAGGTCTGAGGGTCCTCTCGCAGTAGGGACATGATTATTCCCACCCGCTGGAACTCCTCCCCTGACGATCAGGGGCACAGGTTAAAGAATAACCTACAGCTCTCCCTGAAGACCCTAAACTGGTCTTTCTCTCCAGAAAGTTTATCAGGGAGGTCTGTTACAGGTTCTGGAGAGACCAACTGTACATCAGTGGGTAGTGACGTCACAACGACTGCCGGAAGTGAAGGGCTATCTGAGGTTTTCATTATATTAGTTATCTGACCCTGCAGCAGACATTGTGATGACCCCAGTCTCTGGCATTCCTTAGCTTAGAGTCATCAGCTTCAAATTCGCTATCTGGTCACAGAGCGTGTGAACAGTTTCCATACAGGCAAAAAAGAAAAACATATGGGCCCGACATAATGTGTCGCTGAGTCATTTTTCACAGCCAGGCCGTGAGACGGGATAGTCAAGGAGTCTGAAGTCAAAGCCAGGAGAGTACATCACAAACAGAGGGAAGAAGCAAAGGTGTAGTCAAGTAACGTTCCATATACAGAAATTTTGTGGAGCATTCCACTCCCTTTCAAGTCAGCCACCTTTGTTTGGTTGAACCAATTGACACTTGGTCACTGACAAATACAATACCTGAAATCATGGCCATCAGATGTTATCCTATATGACTGCTCTAATAATCCAGCAATTTTTGTGAGTGTGTCAAATATTACACTCCATTTAAAGTATTGCAGTTGTGGGTTCAAACCTATTCACAGTTGGTTGCTGACAAATAGCATATCTGTGAACAATGTTGTCAGAGTATTACACCACTTTTACGGACTGACAAAAAAAACATACAAAAAACTAGCTAAAATGGAAAAATATTAAGAAACATTCTTTCCAGAGTAATCCCTTGTATGTAAGGCCAAAGAAATCCCCCCCAAAAAAGTTATGAACTGTGGAAGACATTTATGCAACCAGAATGAACACTCATCTGTAGCTGATGATACCACCTAGCAGCACCTGTCCCTATTGTAAATGCATCTAACCGCGTTATCAATATGGAATGGAATAGATTTTAATTTTTTTGGGGCAGCATGCAGTATAAAGCAATAATACCTGGCTGGATCAGTGTAATACGCTATCCATACTGCAATACCTCACCTGTAAACGAATTTCAGATAAGACAGTTAATATTCTAGAATATAGAATCTATTTGAATTGTACTTCCCATTATTAAGGAGTGTGTCTCCTATACTGTTCTTCCATATGCAGCAATTTTAAGGGCTGCCAAAAATTAGGATGCACTCCAATACACATTTGAAGAGACGTAAAAAATAAATAAACTAATAAAAACACAGTAGGATCTTTCTTTAGTATAAAAACCAGACTCGCTAATGTAACCTCAATGTAATCATATTGTTCAGCCCCTGCACCTCTTCCTTCTCCTCCACCTCCAACTCTGGAGAGAAGCAGCCCTTGCTAAGAAAAGTCTGTGTGACTTTTGAAGGTTCCTGGACACTCTATGGCTACTTTTTTACTGAGTGAAAACCCATGCAAGCACAGGGAGAACATACAAAATCCTGGAAGATGTTGTCCTTGGTGGGATTTGAACCCTGTACCCCAGTGCTGCAAGGCTTCAATGCTAACCACTGAGCCACTGTGCTGCCCTCTCTCTTCTCCCTCTGATATCTAACATGCTGGAGAAGCTTGCACCAACTGTCACTCAGTATCTTCAGCTCCTTTGTGAGAAACTAATGTATTTGGGCAGCCACTCAGTCTACCAAATAAAATCCCTTAGAAGGAAATTGTGGATGGCTTTGCTTCTGATACTGGATGCCAATACCAAACCGCAGGAAATATTCCAGACTGGTTGAAGCCAAGCTGATTCCCACAGAAAAGAACCAGCAGCAAGCTAAGGAAATGGTGGCCTCTATCATAATCACGACCTGCAAGGTTTGCACTATGAACTCTCCTGAATGAGAAGCCAGGGCCCATCAGAGGAGTCTCCGGTTCTCTGGTGGGCCCATCCAACTCTGCTGAAAAGCAGCCCTGGCTAAGATAAGTCTATAGCAAGGTTCTCGGAAGCTCTATGGCTGCTTTTTTTACTTCGGACAGGCTCCAGAAATGTATAAGATTGCAGTCTATAAGATCTCTTCACTGGCTCCCAATTGCCCAGCTTATCCAGTTCAAACTATTAACTCTGACCTACAAAGCCACCCATAACCTTTCTCCTCCTTACATCTGTGAACTAATCTCCCGTATATATTCTCTTACGTAATCTCCAGTCTAACATGCTGGAGAAACTTGCACCTACTGCCACTCAGTATCTTCAGCTACTTTGTGAGAAACTAATGTATTTGGGCAGCCACTCAGTCTGCCAAATAAAATTCCTGAGAAGAAAATTGTGGATGGCTTTGCTTCTGGTACTGGGTGCCAATACCAAACCACTGGAAATATTCCAGGCTGGTTGGAGCCAAGCTTATTCTCACAGAAAAGTACCAGCTGCTAGGTAAGGAGATGGTGGCCTCAATCATCATCACGACCTGCAAAGTTTGCGCTATGAACTCTCCTGAATGAGAAGTCAGGGCCCCCCGGAGGAGTCTCTGGTTCTCTGGTGAGCCCATCCAACCCTGTCAAGAAGCAGCCCTGGCTAAGAAAATTCTGTGGGAAGGGTCCCGGACACTCTCTGGCTGCTTTTTTACTGTGGTCTGGCTCCAGCAATCTACAAGATTACAATCTATAAGATCCCTTCAATGGCTCCCCATTGCACAAAGACTCCAGTTCAAAACCCTAACTATGACATGCAAAGCCATCCACAACCCTTCTCTTCCGTATATCTGTGACCTAGTCTCTTGGTACTTACCTGCATGCAACTAGTGATGAACGAATATGTTCAAGATCCTATCTCCAAACTTAAGTTCGACACAAATGAGGCACATTTTGATTCGTGATCGGAAAGGGGAGCAAAATTTGTTAAATTCGGGAAAATCAGTAACGTTCGGTGAATTTCCATGGTTACGTGATTGCGGGGCAACTACAGTGTTTTTTACAGTTTTGCTAGCATAGTGCTTGTGCATGATGAGCGGGGACACATGGCAGATGAGTGGGGGCTGGTGATAGCTCAGAACAGGTCAGATCAGCAGAGCACTTTTTTTTTTCCTGTAGGCGGTAACTTTAAGTCAGGAAAGCGCGGCTAGCCAATCAGAGCGCAAGGAGCATCCAGAGTTTCCCAGACACAAGGGGATGTGCAATTGGCTGCTGAAATCACATGTCCTCTCCATATAAAAACCAGCCATGTTCCCTCAGTGCCATTTTATGCATGACACTGAAGGAGATAGACGCTGCTGAGTGTGCTCTGTTCTGTGTAATGAGAGATATTAGCTAGATAGATGGGTGCTTCTGTTAAAGTCAGATAGTGTAGATAAGTCCTGTGCTGTGTACCTATTCAATCGACCTTGCAGCCTTTTTTTTTTGTTTTTGTGCAATTACTGAGATTCTGACAGAAAGAGCAGGGTCTATAGCATAGGACAGTGTTGCGCACTGGTTGTACTGTCTGTGCAGGAGTATACCTTCAATCTATTTTTGTATTTGATAATGTGATAAAGCAAGCAAGCCATTGTAGGCCACTTTTTGTTTTTGTGGGGATGAAATTCAGCTATCTGCAGAGCTTGTCAGTGCAGAGCTTCTGAGTGCAGAGCTTCTGAGTGCAGAGCACAAAAAACTAGTGCAAGCTGTGTTAGCCCAGTTAGTCATTTTTTGGTGGGTGAAGCTGTTTTCAGAGTAAAAAAAATATATTTTTTCTGTTGCTAGCCACAGTTCAGCAAAGATTTTTTTTTGTCGCAAAAGTTTTACACTCTGCTATAAGCCACCTAGTGCTTTTAGTGGGGGTAAAAATTCATCTGTTTTCAGAGTAAAAATATAGATTTTTTCTGTTGCTAGCCACAGTCCACCAAAGATTTTTTTGTGTCGCAGACGTGTTACACTCTGCTATAAGCCACCTAGTGCTTTTAGTGGCGGTAAAAATTCATCTGTTTTCGGAGTAAAAAAACAGATTTTTTCTGTTGCTACCCACAGTCCACCAAAGATTTTTTTTGTGTGGTAAACGTGATACACTTTGCTAAAAGCCACATACTATTTTAGTGGCGGTGAAATTCAGCTGTATGCAGAGCTTACGCAGAGTAAATAAATCTAATTTTTACTGTGACTAACGTGATACAGCAGGCTAGATCTGAGTTTGAGATATCTTGAAGCATATTTTCTATAAAAGAAACCTTATACACATGACATATGAACTATGGTAACGTAAAATATAGCATTTATTAGAGAATTGGATAAAATACATATACAAAATACATATCTGGACAAAGGAAAAAGAACATACATAAAAAGGTCAGACTCAGGGGAATACAAGCAGTATGTGGATCAATAAAACATCCCTGCACTGCCCTATTGCAAAGGTGCTGTGGATAGCTTAATATCAGCAAATCTGTACCTCAAAGTGCAGTTAGTTATATGGAATTACTGCTTTGCGCAGAGAGAGAAAATATCAGACCAATATCTATATAAAGTGCTACGTGCCAATGCTCCATACTGATTATACTCTCAAAGCAACAGTATACATGTTATCTTATGGGAGATTATTGGTAAATATCTCTAACATCCCACCTATCAAAGTGAAAAAACCTTGCACAATATTGAGAAGTCCAATCAAGGCATGCAATAAGGATGTATAATGATAATTTGAGCTCATCCCTGTGTGCTGACCAGGTCCGACGCGCGTTTCGCCGC
This sequence comes from Phyllobates terribilis, assembly GCF_046119375.1. Taxonomy (NCBI): domain Eukaryota; kingdom Metazoa; phylum Chordata; class Amphibia; order Anura; family Dendrobatidae; genus Phyllobates; species Phyllobates terribilis. The sequence goes on along the minus strand of NW_027362769.1, from coordinate 13,356,512 downwards.
TGGCTTTGACATCAAAGAATTTTCCCAGGCTGTCAGTGACGTGCATGAGGTGAGCCGAGTTCATTGTACATGAACTCGCCTCATCTGGTTGCCATCACAGCGAGACACTGAGGAGCGCAACCATGCCTGCGCTTCTCTGTGTCTGCGGCATGGCAAGCTGGATGGCAGCTTTCGGCTGTGATCCAGCCAGTCATGTGAATGTAGCAGAGCTGGAGCCGTCCTGGGAACCATGGAAAGGTAAGGATGAAGTTGGTTTATTATTTTACTTTTATTGCAGAAGACGTTGGCTTCAACTGGAATGGGTATGATGGTAAGTATGGTTTAATTTAGAACAATAAAGAATTGTGTGTTTAGGACTTTATTCTGGGTGTTTGTGTTTTTTCTTAACTTTGACTATGGGGTTAGTAATGGGGGTGTCTTATATACGCCTCTCCATTACTAACCTGGGCTTGATGTCAGCTGGCATTATAAGCTGACATCAACCCCAGCCCTATTACCCCACTGCCACCGCTACAGGGCAGTGGAAAGAGCGAGGTTAAGTGCCACAATTGGCGCATCCTATGGATGCACCATTTCTGGGGTGGCTGACGGCTGGTGTTTGTAGCCTGGGAGGGGGCCAATATTCATGGCACCCTTCCTGGGCTATTAATATCAGCCCCCAGCTGTCTGTCTAGCCTTTGCTAGCTATTAAAATAGGGGGGACCCCACGTCATATTTTTTTGGGGGGTCCCCCATTTTAATAGCTAGTAAATGCTAGGTATTCAGCTGGGGGCTGATATTAGTAGCCTTGGAAGCTCTGTGTGTATTACCCTATTCCCAGGCTTCAAACATCTGCCCCTGCTTATATATGTGACTGACATGTTTCTATCTATCTAATCTATGTGTGATGCTCTATTCTTTCTGTTCTAAATTGTCGGGTACCGGTGTATGCCGCTGCTGAATTGCCGGCTTTTCATGTTTCCCTGTGAGCACTGTTCCCATCGATTTGGGCAACCACTGTAATGCCACAACCATCATGGCTGTGACATTACAGTGAGTGGCAGACAATCCCTGCATGATGTGAAAAAAACCAGTTACGCTTTTGTTGCACGAACAGTCATCGAACATAACCTCGAACAGCCAAATTTTTTGCAAATCTTTCGCGTTCGTCGAACAACTCGAACACCGCCCAAAACAGCTCGAATTTGAGATTGGCGAACAGTTCTAGTCGAACACCACTCATCTCTACTGATGAGTCAGCATGGATGTCTGACATCCGTGCCTTCCTCCAAAACTTTGAGGACTCCACCAAGATGGTGAGTGGCAATGACGCTATAATTAGCGTCACCATCCCTATTCTCTGTCTACTGAAACGCTTGTGTTACGCTCGCGCCCGGACTGACTGGCGTGAGCGTGATTAGTGATCCCACTGTACCATGAACCGAGAAGTGCCTGGAGGGGCGTAACTAAGTATCAACCCGATCCGACAAAGGTCGCACGGCGGCTCAGGGAGGAACCGAGCAGAGGGACCAGGTGCTACTCCAGGTCAGACCCCGGTCACAGCTATTGACCCACACCGGGGAATGCAGGAACAGGCAGGTTAAACTGGCATATTGACTGGTGGGTACTGGCAGGCACGGCTGGTATGCAGACAGGTGGGCACAGGCAGGTACGGCTGACTTGCAGACAGGCGGGTACTGGCAAGTAGGAATGTAGGCAGGATAGGGACCAGTACAGACTGGGATACAGGAACAGAGCCGCAGGTGCAGTAGACAAGCAGAATGGAGCAAAACCCGCAGATGCGGTGAACAAGCAAAGCAGTGCAAAACCCGCAGATGCGGAGAACAAGCAAATCAGAGCAAAACCGCAGATGCGGTGAACAAGCAAAGCAGAGCAAAACCGCAGATGCGGTGAACAAGCAAAGCAGAGCAAAACCGCAGATGCGGTAAACAAGCAAAGCAGAGCAAAACCCGCAGATGCGGTGAATAAGCAAAGCAGAGCAAAACCCGCAGATGCGGTGAACAAGCAAAGCAGAGCAAAACCGCAGATGCGGTGAACAAGCAAAGCAGAGCAAAACCCTCAGATGCGGTGAACAAGCAAAGCAAAGCAAAACTGCAGATGCGGTGAACAAGCAAAGCCGAGCAAAACCGCAGATGTGGTGAACAAGCAAAGCAGAGCAAAAACCGCAGATGGGGTGAACAAGCAAAGCAGTGCAAAACCCGCAGATGCGGTGATCAAGCAAAGCAGAGCAAAACCCGCAGATGCAGTGAACAAGCAAAGCACAGCAAAACCGCAGGTGCGGTGAGCAAGCAGAGCAAAGCAAAACCCGCAGATGTGGTAGACAGGACAGGGCTCTTTTCACATGGAACAGACTGGAAAACACAAGAAGATAGCTGGAACACAGGAGTTAGATACAGAGGCAGGGAAACAGAATGAGCAGAACCAGATAAACACAAGATACTTGCAATGAAGTAGCGAGTGGACACAAAACTCACAAACAGAAGTACAAAGACAAAAAGTTGGAGTTAGGTGCAGGTTCAGATAAAGCAGGAAAAAGGGAAGATACAGACATAGAGAGAAACAAGTAATGGGCTAGGACACTCTTCAGACAGGAACTGAACAGGGAACAAGATACAGGAACGAGCCTGGGAACTCAGCCCCCAGGGAGGCGGAAACAGACTAGAAGTCAGAGATACAGGTAGAGGCCCTGGGTACTCAGCCCCCTGGGTGGCGGGAACAGACTAAAAGTCAGAGGTACAGGTAGCGGCCCTGGGTACTCTGCCCCCAGGGTGGCAGAACAGACTAGATACAGGACAGGACCTGGCAACTCAGTTGCGAAAGACAAACTGAGTGAAAGTGTTGCTCAGGCACCTCCTACTGGGTGGAGGGGGTTTAAGTATCCAGTGACTCACAGCAATAGGCTGGGGACGCATTAGGACTGTGCACACAGTAACTATAAGAAACAGGCAGAAGCCACGCGAATGCCCTAAGCAGTCAGACAAGAGACATGGACACAGCAGATACTGAAACAAAATGTGCAGCGTTGACTGACAGGTAAGATTGCGGTCTTGCATGGTGGGAGGTGGTGCACCAGGCAAGCACGCCACCAGGAATTTTACAGCTCGGTGCTCACAGTTAAAGAGGAGGCATTGCTGTCGGAGCAAGGAACTATGCAGCCCAGTCTCATCTCATCTCAATGCGGATTTGGTGATAACGAGGAGGAAGAGGATGAGGAAAGATCATGGACAGTCATCCTCTTGGGGAGGACAGGTAAGTCTTGGCTGTCTTGGAAGTCTTAATACACCTTTGTCAGTCTGTGGGAAACCTGCATGAGTTTTGCTTGATGACCTTCAGTGGCCTAAACCGTTGCTTTGCTTATGCACGTTATTTCTGAAAAAGCATTGCAGATCAGGCCATTGTCCAACTCTGTAGTGATTAAATTCAAGGCGTAAAGAATAGTGTTGAGCGAGCACTAAAATGCTCGGGTGCTCGATCCGAGCAACGAGCCCAATGTTAGTCTATGGGAGACCCGAGCATTTTTGCGGCGGCACCCCCGGCAGTCTTTTAAAAGCCTAACAAGTGTCCAAAACGATAGTGACAGTGCTCAAATGACATGGGGACAGCATGGGGATCACCCCAGGAAGCATTTCTGACCCCCTGGTCACTGCTGTCAACAACGTGGTCAGAGGTATTAAGCCACTTTTAAGGGCTCACAATAAAACGTTCAAAAACGAAACTGAAACTGCATTCCTGTGAAATATGCTAAGGAAGTTCCTTTCCAGAGTAAAAACTTGTGTATAAGGTAAAATAAATAACCAAAAAAAAATACTCCTCCACACCTTGGGCTATGTTCACAAGTAGCATTTTTTATGTGTTTTTGCACTTTTGTATTGCTTTCAACCGTGACAAATGCATACACCGGGAAATGTCATTTTAACATTTTACAACCTTATCTGGCCATGTGCTGTGTGACACATGCATACAGTAGTGAAAAGACATGGGAACAGCATGGGGAAGACCCCTGGAAGCATCTCTGACACCCAGGTTACTGCCTAAAAGTGTGTCCATCAGAAGTCATCCTTGCCGCATCAGAAGATGCAGACTTGCAACTATCCCTGTGCAAGTTCTTGTCCCAGGGCAGTGTTCAATTGTACCTCCTCCATTCCTTGCAATGCAAGAGAAAATATGCAGCCAACCACACACCCACCCCCAGGCTGCAATACCATACTGCTTGCTTGCACTTGAAATTGGGCCTTTTAGGAATGTGCAGGCGGAATCTGGCCACCATGTCATGGCTGTGTTGGCGGCCTGGTATCCATACTCAGTCCCCAGCCGCCCGGCGGCTGGGTGTCCACTCTTGGTCTCCAGCCGCCTGGGGGCGGCCGGGTGTCCATACTCGGTCCCCAGCCGCCCCGCGGCCGGGTGTCCACACAAGGTCCCTAGCCGCCTGGGGGCAGCTGGGTGTCCATAATCGGTCCCCAGCCGCCCCTATTTCTCCTTGGAACATACCCCCACACACTTTTCTTAGCCCGGCCTGCTTTAGGGCAGCATTGGACGAGCCCACCAGAGAACCAGACTCCTCCGGTGGGCCCTGACTTCTCCAGCAGGGGAGTTGACAGTGCCAAGGTGAGGAACGTGATTATGATAATAGAAGTTAGCATCTGCTTTGCTTTCTTGGAATGCAAGCATAAGTGTGCAGCCTGCCACGCACCCACCCCCAGGCTGCAATACCATACTGCTTGCTTGCACTTTAAATTGGGCCTTTTAGACATGTGGAGGCGGAATCTGGCCACCACGTCACGGCTGCGTTGGTGGCCTGGTATCCATACTCAGTCCCCAGCCGCCCGGCGGCCGTGTGTCCACACTCGGTCCCCAGCCGCCAGGGGGTGGCCGGGTGTCCATGCTCCTTCCCCAGCCGCCCCGCGGCCGGGTGTCGACACTCGGTCCCCAGCCACCAGGGGGCACCGGGTGTCCACACTCGGTCCCCAGTCGCCCCGCGGCCGGGTGTCCACAAACGGTCCCCAGCCGACTGGGGGCAGCCGGGTGTCCATAAACTGTCCCCAGCCACCCCTATTACTCCTGTCAACTTCCCCCCACACACTTTTCTTAGCCCAGCCTGCTTTAGGGCAGCATTGGACGAACCCACCAGAGAACCAGACTCCTCCGGTGGGCCCTGGCTTCTCCATCAGGGGAGTTGAGAGTGCCAAGGTGAGGAGCATGATGATGATGATAGAAGTTAGCATCTGCTTTGTTTTCTTTTAATGCAAGCGTAAGTTTGCAGCCTGTCACCCACCCACACCCAGGCTGCAATGCCATACTGCTAGCTTGCTCTTGAAATGGGGCCTTTTAGTTAGGAGGAGGCTGAAGCTGGCCACTACCTCATGGCTGCTTCGACTGCGAGGTATCCATACTCAGTCCCCAGCCGCCCCTATTTGTCCCGGTGTGCCTTATAGATAAGATTAAGCGCATACCAAAACATTACCTGTGCCCTCCCCAATGCAGTTAGTGGGAAGGACAGCCTATTCCGCTGTAGTGTGTGCATGCCAAACCCCTGTTCATGGTACGTGCAAAGATGCCTCCCACCCTGCACCTGTCATTGCAGACTTGCAACTATCCCCGTTCAAGTCCTTGTCCCAGGGCAGTGTTCAATTGTACCTCTCCCATTCCTTGCAATGCAAGCGCAAGTATGCAGCCTGACACCCACCCACCCCCAGGCTGCAATGCCATACTGCTTGCTTGCACTTTAAATTGGGCCTTTTAGGCATGTGGAGGCGGAATCTGGCCACCACGTCATGGCTGCATTGTGGTTGTCCACACTCGGTCCCCAGCCGCCAGCGGGCGGCCAGGTGTCCATACTCTGTCCCCAGCCGCCCCGCGGCCGGGTGTCCTCACACGGTCCCCAGCCCCCTGGTGGCAGCCTGGTGTCCATAAACGGTCCCCAGCCGCCCCTCTTTCTCCTGTCTACTTCCCCCCACACACTTTTCTTAGCCCAGCCTGCTTTAGGGCAGCATTGGACGAGCCCACCAGAGAACCAGACTCCTCCGGTGGGCCCTGGCTTCTCCATCAGGGGAGATGAGAATGTCAAGGTGAGGAGCATGATGATGATGATAGAAGTTAGCATCTGCTTTGTTTTCTTGGAATGCAAGCGCATGTATGTAGTAGCGGCTAGGCCTGAGGTGGTCAGGGTTTTGGCGCATATCCTACCTCCTCCGAGGATTGCTGGATGTTTTCCTGCTACTATCCCAGTTCTATGACTCCTGTTAAAACAAAGCTTCAGGTGATAAATGATGGATGAGGTAGTGGCAAGGGAGAAAGAGCAGGAGGAACAGGGACCATTCAGATCAATATCAGGCCAGTCAACCACATATGTCTTGTAGGATATGTTTCTGTAACAAAAGGAGCGATTTGGCTACACAGTTATAGGGCATACAGTGAGTGCAATGCCTACCAAAAATTTTGAGGCACTCCAATGCCCCTTGGAAATGACATGGAGGTCAGAGGGCCTTAACTAAACTGTTTTTTCCATTTATAGCAACTGGGTCTCCTGTACACTGTTGGCCTAAGCAGTGAATGGAAGGCTTTCCAAAAATTATGAGGAACTGCAATGCCCCTTGAAACAGACATGGATTACAGCGTACTAAAAACCTTCTACCCATTATTGTGGAGTGGGTCTCCCTTACTTTTCGCCTTTGCATTGAAATGCAAAAGCTGACTAAAATTAGGAGGAAATGCAATGCCCGCTGGAAGAGTCGTGGAGGTTAGAGGTAATTAAAAACAAAATTTCAATGCCCCTTGGAAGAGCTGTGGAGTTCAGAGTGGTTTAACAAGACGCATTTAATGCCCCTCAGAAGAGACGTGGAGGTCCCAGTAGGTTAACAAGACGGTTTTAATGCCCCTTGGAAAAGTGGTGGAGGTCACAGTAGCTTAACAAGACGCTTTTTATGCCCCTCAGAAGAGATGTGGAGGTCCCAGTAGCTTAACAAGACGGTTTGAATGCCCATTGGAAGAGACGTGGAAGTCACAGTAGCTTAACAAGACGGTTTTAATGCCCCTTACAAGAGCCATACAGTACAGCATCTTAAAAACATTATTCCCATTATTGGGGAGTGTGTCTCCCATAGTCTTTGCTTATGCCTTCCAAGCAAAAGCTGCCAAAAATTAGGACGGAGGAACTTGCAATGCCCCTTACAAGAGCCATGCAGTACAGAATATTACAAACATTAATCCCATTATTGGGGAGTGGGTCTCCCATAGTATTTGCTTATGCCTTCCAAGCAAAAGCTGCCAAAAATTAGGACAGAGGAACTTGCAATGCCCCTTACAAGAGCCATGCAGTACAGCATATTACAAACAATATTCCAAATATTGGGGAGTGGATCTCTCATAGTATTTGCTTTTGCCTTCCAAGCAAAAGCTGCCAAAAATTAGGAGGAAATGCAATGCCCTTTCGAAAAGTCGTGCAGGTTAGAGTTAATTATAAACAACATTTCAAGGCCCCTTGGAAGAGCAGTGGAGTTCAGTGTGGTTTAACAAGACGCTTTTAATGCCCCTCAGAAGAGACGTGGAGGTCCCAGTAGATTAACAAGATGGTTTTAATGCCCCTTGAAAAAGTGGTGGAGGTTGCAGTAGCTTAAGAAGACGGTTTGAATGCCCCTTGGAAGAGATGTCGAGGTCCCAGTAGCTTAACAAGACAGTTTTAATGCCCCTTACAAGAGCTATACAGTACAGCATCTTAAAAACATTATTCGAATTATTGTGGAGTGTGTCTACCAAAGTCTTTGCTTATGCCTTTTAAGCAAAAGCTGCCAAAAATTAGGACGGAGGAACTTGCAATGCCCCTTACAAGAGCCATGCAGTACAGCATATTAAAAACATTTTTCCCATTATTGTGGAGTGGGTCTCCCATAGTATTTGCTTATGCTTTCCAAGCAAAAGCTGCCAAAAATTAGGAGGAAATGCAATGACCGTTCGAAGAGTCGTGGAGGTTGGAGTTAATTAAAAACAACATTTCAATGCCCCTTGGAAGAGCTGCGGAGTTCAGAGTGGTTTAACAATACACTTTTAATGCCCCTCAGAAGAGACATGGAGGTCCCAGTAGCTTAACAAGACTGTTTGAATGCCCCTTGGAAGAGTGGTGGAGGTCGCAGAAGCTTAACAAGACGGTTTGAATGCCCCTTGGAAGAGACGTGGAGGTCCCAGTAGCTTAACAAGATGGTTTTAATGCCCCTCGAAAGAGACGTGGAGGTCCCAGTAGCTTAACAAGATGGTTTTAATGCCCCTTACAAGAGCCATACAGTACAGCATCTTAAAAATATTATTCCCATTATTGGGGAGTGGGTCTCCCACAGTCTTTGCTTATGCCTTCAAAGCAAAAGCTGACAAAAATATGGACGGAAGAACTTTCAACAATGGCAACACGGACAACGGTCACCCTGGTGATATAGTGGTGGTGGAGGCTGAGGATAAGGAGAAAAACATAAAACAGCCGAAATGAGGAAGAGTATACCCATGTGTGGGTGTGAAGCGGTGCATGTGAATACACCTCCCGAAATAACAAAGTGGATTTGACTTTATGTTACTCTGCTGTCATTTGGTGGTGATGAGAAGTCTGGCCCAATCCAGCCCTTGTTCAATTTGATAAGGGTCAGCTTGTCAGCATTGTCAGTTGACAGGCGAGTGCGCTTATCAGTTATAATTCCCCCAGGGCCACTAAAAACACGCTCTGATAACATGCTAGCAGCAGGGCAGGCCAGGACCTCCAAGGCGTACAGAGCGAGTTCATTCCAAATGTCCAGCTTGGATACCCAATAATTAAAAGGCACAGAGGAATCACAGAGGACCCTGGTACGGTTGGCAAGGTACTCTCTCAACATCTTCCCAAACTTTGCACTCCTTGTGAGAGTACCCCACACTTCAAGACCTGTGCGATGGGAGGGTCTGAGAAAACTCTCCCAGAACTTTGACAGTGTTCCCCTGCCTCTGCTGGATTGCATTTGTGTCTCTCTCGCCTGTACTCCTTGGTTGTCCAACGAAATGTGACCTCTGCCGCCAGCGTTTTTAGATGGGAATTTTTTTTATAGTTCCGCAAAAAGGGCCTTCTGGTACTGCCCCATTTTTGTAGACCTGTCCGTCTCTGGAATTAGAGATATAAATTTCTCCTTGTAGCATGGCTTGTTGGCAAGGTACTCCCTCACCATCTTTTGAAACTTTCCACTCCTTGTGAGAGTACCCCGCGCCTCAGAGTCTGTCCAAAGGGAGGGTCTGAGAAAACTGTCCCAGAACGTTGACAGTGTTCCTCTGCCTCTGCTGGATTGGAGTTGCATCTCTCTCGCATGTACGCCTTGGTAGGGCAACAAACTGTGACCTCTGCCGCTAGCGTGTTCAGTCGGGAATTTTTTTTAACAGTTCTGCAGCAAAGGCTTTCTGGTACTGCCCCATTTTTGTAGAACTCTCCACCTCAGGAATAAGAGAGTGAAACTTCTCCTTATAGCGGGCGTCTAAAAGTGTCACCAACCAGCAATGACTGTCACCCAACATTTTGACAACGCGATGATCACGGTTAAGACAGCGTAACATAAAGTCAGCCATGCGTGCCAGACTGGTAACGGGCAAGACTTCCGTGTCCTCACCAAGATGATGACTGACCATGCTCTCCTCCTCCTCCTACTTCTCCTCCTCCTCCCCCCTGTCCTCAGGCCACCCCCGCTGAACCGACGGTATGACAGTTGTACAGATACTACCATCTACAGCGCATGATACAAGCTCCTGTTCTTCCTCCTCCTCCTCCTCCTCCTCCTCTCCCTCATTGTCCCCCAAAGCACGTTGGGATGAGATGAGGCTGGGCTGTGTGTAATCGACCTCTACGGCTTCTTGATCCATCTCATCATACTCTGGCTGCAATACCTCCTCTTTAATTCAATGCAGAGAGCGTTGCAAAAGACAGACAAGTGGAATGCTGACGCTAATGATGGCGTCATCGCCACTCACAATCTTGTTGGACTCCTCAAAGCTTGTCAAGATGGTACATATGTCAGACATCCAGGTCCACTCCTGAGGTCTTTTGTGTGGAGTCTGACCTGAATATCGACGGCCTTGTTGCAGCTGGTACTCCACAACTGCTCTCTTCTGCTCACAAATCCTTTGCAACATGTGGAGGGTAGAGTTCCAATGTGTGGGGACATCACACACCAGTCGCTGTGACAGAAGCTGCAAACGCTGCTGCAACACAGCAAGGGCGGCGAAAGCTGTAGCCGACTTTCGAAAATGAGCTGACAGGCTGCGTACTTTGACGAGCAGATCTGGCAACTCGGGGTACGATTTAAGAAACCACTGAACCACGAGGTTAAGCACATGAGCCAGGCATGGTACGTGTGTGATCTCGCCTCGCCTCAGAGCCGCCACCAGGTTACGGCCATTGTCACACACGACCATGCCTGGATGTAGGTTCAGCGGTCTCAGCCACAGATCTGCCTGCTCTTTCACAGCTGTCCACAACTCACAAGCAGTGTGAGGTTTCTCACCTAAGCTTATGAGTTTCAGCACAGCCTGTTGGCGGAGGCAGTACTGCAGTGCTTCCAGCTTGTAACTGATGTGGTGATAGCTCAGATGAAGGCTGAACAAGAGGAGGAGGATGAGGATGATGCGCAGGAGCTGTACACTGTGGGGGCAACTCTGACTGACATAGGGCCCGCAATCCTTGGTGTGGGGAGGATGTGTTCCATCCCAAGGTCCGATTGGGTCCCGGCTTCCACTATGTTTACCCATTGTGCCGTCAGGGAGATGTACCGTCCCTAGCCACAAGCACTTGTCCACGTGTCCATTGTCAGGTGGACTCTCCCAGTAGCTGCATTGTTGAGGGCACGGCAGATGTTTTGGGACACGTGCTTGTGTAGTGCGGGGATGGCACACCGGGCAAAATAGTGTCGGCTGGGGACCGAGTACCGAGGGATGGCTACCGCCATAAGGTTGCGGAAGGATTCCGTCTCCACCAGCCTAAAAGGCAGCATTTCCAACGCAAGCAGTCGTGAAATGTGCGAATTTAGGACTGTGGCCTGTGGGGCATTAGCTGCGAATTTCCGCTTTCGTTCAAAAGTCTGGGATATGGACAATTGAACGCTGCGGTGGGACGTGGACGTGGACGTTGATGCTGTTTCTTGAGAAACTGCCATAACAAGTGAAGATTGAGAGGAGAGGGCATCTTTGCATGCAGTATGGACAGGGGATTACCTTGCACACACAACAGGGCTTTCTATTGCACGCACAACAGTGGAAGAAGCAGTGGTGACACCCGCTACACTGGTCGTGGACCCTGGAGTTTGTCCCACAAAGTCGGGTGCTTTGCTGCCATGTGCCTGATCATGCTGGTGGTGGTCAGGCTGGTAGTTTTGTCACCCCTGCTGATGCTGGCATGGCAGGTGGTAGAAATGGCCTTTTTGGTATTATCAGCAGTCTTTAAAAAAATTCCAGACTCTGGAAGACCTACAGGTTGTACTGGCAACGTACCTCGTGTTGGTACGGGGAACTGTTGCCCGCCTTCTATGTGCGGCCACCACACTGCTTCTTCCTGCCTGTTGGGGTACTCTGCCTCCCTCACCCTGTGTGCTGCTGGGCTCGCTCTGCATGTCCTCCCGCCACGTTGGGTCAGTTACTAGATCATCCACCACCTCCTCCTCTTCCACTTGCGCACAACCATCAAAATGCAAAAAAGCAGGATAATACAGAGATTTGACCCATGGAACTGCAAAACCACACTTGTATTTCTCGGGCCTACACGAGACTATTTTCAATAGATATATTTGTGTCTGAACAATCAGGAGACACTACTTTTTTTCTTTACAGCAAAAAATGCAAAAAAGCAGGATAATATAAAAATTTGACCCGTGGAACTGCTAAACCACACTGGGATTTGTCAGGTCTACACCACACTATTTTCAACAGATATATTTGTGTCTGAACAATCAGGAGACACTACTGTTTTTCTTTACAGCAAAAAATGTAAAAAAGCAAGATAATACAGAGATTTGACCCGTGGAACTGCAAAACCACACTTCTATTTCTCGGGCCTACACCAGACTATTTTCAACAGATATATTTGTGTCTGAACAATCAGGAGACACTACTGTTTTTCTTTACGGCAAAAAATGCCAAAAGAAGGATAATACAGAGATTTGACCCCATGGAACTGCAAAACCACTGTTCTAGTAATCTGGCCTACACCAGACTATTTTCAACAGATATATTTGTGTCTGAACAATCAGGAGACACTACTGTTTTTCTTTACAGCAAAAAATGCAAAAAAGCAGGATAATACAGAGATTTGACCCGTGCAACTGCAAAACCACACTTGTATTTCTCGGGCCTACACCAGACTATTTTCAACAGATATATTTGTGTCTGAACAATCAGGAGACACTACTATTTTTCTTTATGGCAAAAAATGCCAAAAGAATGATAATACAGAGATTTGACCCATGGAACTGCAAAACCACAGTTTTAGTAATCTGGCCTACACCAGACTATTTTCAACAGATATATTTGTGTCTGAAAAATCAGGGAGACACTATTAGTTTTTTTTCTACGGCAAAAAATGCCAAAAACAGGATAATAGAGATTTTTTACCATGGAACAGCAAAACCACGGTTATAATTTACTGGTGTATACCAGACTTTTTAAATATATATATTTGCGGCTGAACAGTGAGCAAAACACTCAAGCTGTTTTTTTTTAGATACAAATGGCCCAAAAGTAGATAATACAGAGGTTTGAACCGTGGAACTGCAAAACCACACTTCTGTTTCTCTAGCCTACACCAGACTATTTTCAACAGATATATTTGTGTCTGAAAAATCAGAGACACACTTTTTTTTTTTTTTGGGGGGGGACACCAAAAGGTTAATAAGACAGGTATTTGTACAGTGTGAAGGAGGAAAAAAAATAGGATTTAGATGATAAAAAAAGGATTTTTCCTGGCCCCCAAGACCTGGAGCTAAGTCAAGCAATTTCAGCAACAGGAGCACACAGGACTGTAATGCAGTGTTTGCTGGTATAACCACTGCGTCTCCTATACAGCCTGCCTGCCTGCCTGCCTGATATCTGGGATGGATGTTAGTCCTGAGAAGGACTGTTTGCTTGATTTGGCAGCCTTTACAGACCCTACACTAACTATTTTGCAGGATATACTGTATCTCTCCCTAAATCAGCAGCGCTGTCCTTACACTGTCTGATCCGGAGTGACTGTGTACAAGATGGCGGCGCCCGGTTTTAAATACTCGAGGTGACTCTGTGTGGCCAGCCAATCACTGTAATGCCCACAAACAACATGGCTGCGGCATTACAGTGACTGGCTGGCAATCCCTTCATGTTCATTGGCTCTGTAAAGAGCGCCAAACATGCAGGGCGGAGACCCGAGCTCCCGCCCGAGTAACCCGGAAATGCTCAGTGCTCGCTGAACATTCTGAGTAGCGTGATGCTCGGGCGAGTAGCGAGCAGTGTCGAGCATGTTCGCTCAACACTAGTAAAGAAAGATCTTTGTCTGTGGCTAAGCACCACCGAGAAGTGTGAAATGATGTTGGATGGGCTGCCATTGCTTTTGCAACAAGCTGCATTAGAGGACTTCCTGGGAGAAATGACACTCAGAGTAGATAAGGTTTCCCTCTATGCCAGTCCTTTTACCGAGCTAAAGAATATGGCTGTGGTGAAATATAACTCTCATCGAGAAGCAGTGTCAGACTGAAGAACATTGGGCCCACCAGAGGATTTGATTCTGAGGGACCACCTTTATCCCCTGTTAAAGAGCCCCATAGCAGCTGCAAGGTTTGCGCTATGAACTCTCCTGATGGAGGAGCCAGGGCCCCCCGGAGGATTCTCCAATTCTCTGGTGGGCCCGTCCTACCCTGCCGAGAAGCAGCCCTGGCTAAGAAAAGTGTGTGGGAAGGTTCCCGGACACTCTATGGCTACTTTTTTACTGTGGACTGGCTCCAGCAATTCATAAGATTGCAGTCTATAAGATCCTCTCACTGGCTCCCAATTGCCCAGCATATCCATTTCAAACTATTAACACTGACGTACAAAGCCATCCATAACCTTTATCTCCATACATCTCTGAACTGATCTCCTGATATATTCCCTTCCGTAATCTCCGGTCCTCCCAAGACCTTCTTCTTTGCACACTTATTTGTTCCTCACCCAATCACCTCCAATACTACCAAATATCCCCCATGCTCTGGAATTCTGTGCCTCAACACGACTGATTAGCCACCACATTCAGATCCTTCAGACACAACCTGAAAACCCATCTCTTCAAGACAGAAGACACGAATGTTGTAAAAAACTACCATTGGCTACCGATTTGTTTTGCGTTTACAGGTGTAAATATATCAAGTACCAACTGCCCATTTTGTAGCATTGTAATGTAAAATCATGTGCGGCTTTCTGTCGTCTTGATTACTGATTGCACTATCATGGTGCATTGTGCTCATAAGAATGACCTGTTTGTGTTTTTTTGGGAACGTAAGAAACTACTGTTGTATCCTTAGTAAAATAAAACATAGAACTATAAGCGTCTCCCTTACAGACAATACCTTGTGGCAGTTCTGGTTTAGTTTTACTCACAGTACCCAGCATGGTCATTTTTCTTTTCAGCAACATCTGCCCCAGTTGGTATGATGTGAAAAAATTGTCACATGTAACATTTTGTCCTTTGAGTCCGTGTGTCAAACAGAATTTATTAGTGCCCTTTTCAGGTCAGCATTACACAGTCATAGAACTGGCTAACAAAAGGAAAATAAGAAAATCTTTTCATTTACAATGTGAAATGTTGACAACTGAATTGAACTATTTCTAAGTGAACAGCAGGGCAAATAAGATACAGCGAAAAAAATTTGCACATAACTATACTGGAAGCGAATCCATCTGCTGTGTCGTAATTTGAAAATGTAAGTATGTGTAAATCTGCATGAACCAAAAGGACCTACAGTACAGACCAAGAATTTGGACACACCTTCTCATTTAAAGATTTTTCTGTATTTTCATGACTATGAAAATTGTACATTCACACTGAAGGCATCAAAACTATGAATTAACACATGTGGAATTATATACTTAACAAAAAAGTGTGAAACAACTGAAAATATGTCTTATATTCCAGGTTCTTCAAAGTAGCCACCTTTTGCTTTGATGACTGCTTTGCACACTCTTGGCATTCTCTTAATGAGCTTCAAGAGGTAGTCACCAGAAATGGTTTTCACTTCACAGGTGTGCCCTGTCAGGTTTAATAAGTAGGATTTCTTGCCTTATAAATGGGGTTGGGACCATCAGTTGTGTTGTGCAGAAGTCTGGTGGATACACAGCTGATAGTCCTACTGAATAGACTGTTAGAATTTGTATTATGGCAAGAAAAAAGCAGCTAAGTAAAGAAAAATGAGTGGCTATCATTGCTTTAAGAAATGAAGGTCAGTCAGTCCGAAAAATTGGGAAAACTTTGAAAGCGTCCCCAAGTGCAGTTGCAAAAACCATCAAGCGCTACAAAGAAACTGGCTCACATGAGGACCACCCCAGGAAAGGAAGACCAAGAGTCACCTCTGCTTCTGAGGATAAGTTTATCCGAGTCACCAGCCTCAGAAATCACAGGTTAACAGCAGCTCAGATTAGAGACCAGGTCAATGCTGTACAGAGTTCTAGCAGCAGACACATCTCTTCAACAACTGTTTAGAGGAGACTTTGTGCAGCAGGTGGTAAAATAGCTGCTAGGAAACCACTGCTAAGGACAGGCAACAAGCAGAAGAGACTTGTTTGGGCTAAAGAACACAAGGAATGGACATTAGAAGAGTGGAAATCTGTGCTTTGGTCTAATGAGTCCAAATTTGAGATCTTTGGTTCCAACTAGTGCTGAGCTACCCCCATAGTGTTTGAGTTCTGTTCGGTTCGTCGAACACCCGTGTGTTCGCCGAACTGTTCATCGAACTGTACGTCGATCACCGTCGAACACTGTTGAAACCAATGGCAGGCAAACAAAAACACATAGAAACACATAGAAAACACCTTCAAAGGTGTCCAAAAGCTGACAAACTGCTCAGAAGACATAACTAACACATGGAAAAGTGACAAGTACATATAGTCATGCGAAAAGAAAAGAGGTGGAGGAGTAAAAGGAGGGGGAGACACAGATATAGGCATGTCATGCCCTTCTAAAACCCAAAAAGTGAGAAGCCGACACGGCCAGTCCGTTCCTGCCCGTGCGACCTCCGTGTCGCCGGGTTTGTGCCAGAGCCGCGGTGGACCCTGACAGCCAGCCCCCCTCTCCCAGTACTGGTGCCTGTCTGCTGGTGGGTCGAGCGAGCCCCCCTGTGGTGGAGGCAGGTCTAAGCTTTTTAATTTAAATTGCCTCTCTAATTTGAATGAATACACTTTAAATCCTTTTACAAGGATCTATTGGAGGGCAAGTCTCATGCCATTAGCCGCGTAATTCCAGCTCCAGTAGCGTCCACTAAAGCTGCGGCAGTTAAAAAGCTTTTATAAGGATCGAGCTCGGCGGTCCACCGCAAGGCGTCCTACCGCCAATTCCAGCCTCTATGCCTTGGGGTGCCTCCTGATGCTCTTCACTGAGTATCCCGAGGTCCCGAAGCATTTCCTTTGAAAAAATTAAGTGTCCAAACTACAGGTGGTGTAGCTTGCTTAACAGCTGGGATAATCCGCATAAAGTATTTCCTGGGCTAAATGCAGTTAAAAATTTGTAATTAGATACTCTCGTTGGATGCTGAGAAAGCATTCCATAGAGTCTCCTGGCACGCCATATATTATTTTCTTAAAAAGCTTGGGGTAGGGGTCTAGGGGACCCTTTTATAGCCAAAATCACGGCCCTATATCGCAATACGTCACCTAGGCTGAAGATAAATGGAACTGTAGCACCCTGAGGGCTCAGTTGCTACAGAGGTATTGCACCTCACCCAGAGGTGTGATATCTCACTCTCAGGTAAGGATGGAGTGTGGATCAGGACCCGACACCTGCATGCATTACACCACATTGCCGTGGGGCAGGGCGACCAATATGCCCCTGAGATGGGCACGACAGTCCCTGTCCCTGGCTGGAGTGGGGGGAGGGAACACTGAGGAAGGGGAACCCTGTAGTGCAGGAGCAGGGAGGAAGCAGTTCCTGGGTGCATTGAGAAGGGAGTATAAAAGGTGGGCACTATCTTAGTTCAGTGCAGAGAAGTCTGAGCAGAAGTGACAGGGAGCAGGGGCTCTGCATGAGCTCTGCTCCGGAGGCGGGCCTAGTAACAGAGGCCCAGGCCTGGAAGAGGGAGAAGGAAGGAAGAGGAGCGGAGAAGGCTCCAGGAACGAGGAACGAAGGGATCCCAGGGGTGCAGACGGGCCAAAGGGGGAGACCGGTCCCCGAAACTAGTGGAGGCGGGAAACGACCCTCAGCTACAAACTGGAGGCTGTGACATTTTATGTGGCGCAGCCGCTCGCTACACCCATTAGGAAGGCACCACATAGGGTCAGGGAAACTGGCGCCAAGTTTACCAAGAGGAGGCCCGAAGCAGCCGGACAGAAGCATTGGTAAGAAAGGCCAGACAAAGGACTCACAAAGGGGGTCCTGTGAAGCGCTCCAAAGTTATCTGGGAGTTGTCTGAGCCCCTCACCTGGTGAGCACAGTACGACTTGGGCAGCCGTTACCTATGTTATCTTAATTTTGGGCCCTTTATTGAACAACTTCATACAGACCATGGTTGGCAAGTTAGAACTGTAAGATTCACTACGTGAACCACTGGTGTTTTGTGGAAAAGCACATGTACACTGTGTTCCAAATTATTATGCAAAAAGTGTTTAGCAGTGATAAGGTAAGAATATTTTTGTTTGTCAGTTAAACTCATTGATGGTCATGTGTGTCAGGGCTCTTTATATCACTGTAAGCAATTGCAGACACCTGTGCTAATTAGTTTGGCAGGTGTGTCCAAAGAAAGGCAAGACTACTTAAGAAGGCTGTCCCACATTATTAAGCAGCCTACATTTTCTGCCAAAATAGGAAAGAAAAAGGATGTGTTGGCTTCTGAGAAGCAACAAATTGTGGAGTGTTTAAGTCAAGGCATGACTACAATCAACATTGTGCGATGATCAGGATGAAGTGTCTTGGCAATCAAGAATTATGTAGCTGATTCACAGTACACACGTGTGCGTGCTGATAAGGGAAAATTGAGGACTCTTTCCTACAGGCAATTATGTCAGGTTAAAAGAGCAGCGGCAAAAAAGCCTTGTCATAGCAGCAGACAAGTTTTTGAAGCAGGTGGTGCCTCCAACGTCCCCCGAACAACAAGATGCAGGGTCCTTCAGAGGTTTGCAGCTGTGCGTAAGCCATCCTGTCAACCTCCTCTATCCACTGCACACAAGCAGAAACGACTCCAGTGGGCCAAACAATACATGAAGACTGACTTCAAAACTGTTTTGTTCACGGATGAGTGCCGTGCAATGCTCGATGGTCCAGATGGATGGAGTAGAGGATGGCTGGTTGATGGAGACCCCATGCAAACACGGCTACAGCGCCAACAAGGAGGAGGTGGAGTAATGTTTTGGGCTGGAATCATGGGGAGAGAGATTGTCGGCCCCTTTAGGATCCCTGAGGGGTAAAGATGAACTCCATAATGTATGTGGAGTTTCTCAAACAGCACTTCCTGCCATGGTTCAAGAAGTAGCGTGTATTCCACAGCAAGATCATTTTCATGCATGATAATGCACCGTCTCATGCTGCACATAACACATCTGCATCTCTGGCTGATATGGGCATAAAAGGGGAAAAACTTATGGTGTGACCCCCCATGCTCCCCTGACCTCTACCCCATTCAGAACCTCTGGAGCATCATCAAAAGGAGTGTCTATGATGGCGGGAGGCAGTTCACATCTAAGCAACAGCTCTGGGAGGTTATTCTGACCTCATGCAAAACAATTGAAGCAGAAACCATCCAGAACCTGACAAATTCAATGGACGAGAGATTTCAGAAGCTCCTTTCGAACAAGGGGTCCTATGTGCAAATGTAACATCACCTAGAATAAAGTTTTGAGTTGAAAACTGTTTGATTTCAGTTTCTAACAACCTGCTAATGCTTATAATTTCAAAATTGACCATTTTTTTGTTCTTTATTAAAATGAAAAAGTTGATCGAAGAGTGTGGGGGATCTAAGAGTGTGGCAACCCAGTAGTCAGAATTACTTCGAATTCTGAGAATCTGAGGGTCATGTTGCAGGTAATGCAGCAAGAAGGCACTGATGTGTCTTGCGCATCTAGGAGCCCCAAAATTATTTTCCGGGCTAGATGCGGCTAAAAATTATTATTAATTTTAAATCTGGTGGAGCTTTGTATAGATGGCCTAATAGAATCAGTATTGCACACTGCTACAAAGCCCAAATTAGTTTTCAGCCAAGATACAGATAAACATCATTAGTAATTTAAATCTGGTGGAGCTTAGTATAGATGGCCTAATAGAATCAGAACTGCACACTGCTGCAAAGCCCAAATTATTTTCCATCCAAGATACAGATAAACAAGATTAGTAATTTTAAATCTGGTGGAGCTTAGTATAGATGGCCTAATAGAATCAGTACTGCACACTGCTACAAAGCCCAAATTATTTTCCAGCCAAGATACAGATAAACATGATTAGTAATTTGAAAGCTTAAAACGGTTGGTGAGGTGATTTTAACAAATCATCAAGCTTTTACTCTCCCCAGGATGACACAGGGGTAGAAAAGTCATTTCGATCCATGATTTGTTCATCTTTATGAACGTGAGTCTGTCTACATTATCAGTGGAGAGCCGCGTGCGCTTATCTGTCAGCACACCACCAGCAGCTCTGAACACACGTTCAGACAGAACGCTGGCTGCGGGGCATGACAAGATTTCCAAGGCGTAAGTGGCGAGCGCCGGCCATTTATCCAGATTGGAAGCCCAAAAAGAGCAAGGGTCCAGTGACACAGTCATGGCTTCAATGTTTACTTGGAGATACTCCTGTACCATCGTCTCTAGGCGTTGACTATGTGTCAGACTTCTTGTCTCCTGTGGCCTTGCAAAGGATGGGATAAAAAAGTGGTGAAATGATTCCACAAAATTGAGGTTACCAGCAGATACTGTGTTTCTGTTACGGTTTGAGTGCTGAACACTCGACGGTCCCACGATTGGCAAGTTGGAACTGTGAGATTCACTACGTGCACCACTGGTGTTTTGTGGAAAAGCACATATAAGATTCTGCAACAGTCTCTGCTGATACTCCTGCATGCGTGCATCCCTTTCTATGGCAGGAATAATTTCTGCAAATTTACTTTTGTACCGGGGATCTAACAGTGTGGCAACCCAGTAGTCAGAATTATTTCTAATTCTCACAATTCGAGGTTCATGTTGTAGGTAGTGCAGCAAGAAGGCACTCATGTGTCTTGCGCATCCAGGAGCACCAAGTCCCTGTTGTGTTGGTGGCGAGGTAACAATCAAGAAGGGGGCTGGAGGCATGGGAAACTAGAAGGAAGCCCCATATGACCGGGATTGGCCAGGAGGGTGCAATTTTTAAATCCCAATGGTCGGGATTGGGTATAAGTTTGGAGGGGCTGGCATTTGGATGGGGGTGGGGTAAAGGGGGGGAGAGGTATAATAGGGAAAAGTGCGGGATAATGGGCAGTCCAGGGAAGTAGTCATTGAGAGAAGTTCTGGAGCACTGATCAAAAAAAAAAAAATTATTTTTACCTTTCTAATCGCTTGGACACTCTTCTCGCTATTATGGAGTCTGTGGAGTCCCTTATCGCCAGGCTGAGGGAGACTGCCAGATCCAGGCAAGGAGGGTGGCTTGAGGCCCAGCTGGCCGGACTTCTGGGGAATGCCGGAGAGGAAGAATCCCCGTCGGGTTTGGGAAGAATTGCCAGAAGGATGCGGCCCCCCGAGAGGCTTTCCCTGGAGTTGGTCGGTACGGGCAGCAGGCGCAGGCTGCGGAGCCCCTCAGGGGACCCTGTGTCCGGGGAGCATGCCGGCGGAATCCCCTGCCGGCGTGCCCGCCGCGGCAGGAATCCGCCCAGCCGGTCTGCGGGCTCCCCCTGCATCGGGTCACGGTCCGCGACTGAAGTTCCCCGGTCCGTCGTGGTGCGGCCTCCCCCGTCGGCGCGCCGCAGTACTAGAGCCCAGGCCGCGCCGGAAGCAAGGCCCGCGCCGCAGACGCGTCATCCGGGGGGCGGGGCCTCACCGGAAATGGGGACTACGTCACTTCCGGCCCCGGAGACAGATGAAAGGGACGCACAGCCAATGAGCGGCGGGCGTAGGGACACACCCCCCGCTCCAAGATCCAGCGGCGATTCAAGACGCCGGTTATTCAAAAGAAAAAAGGGCGGCAATCCCGCAGCGGGGAACGGAGGGACCTCCAGCGCGGCAGGCACACCTGGCGACGTTCCTGTCGGGGTGCCTGCCAGACAGACCAGAGGGCGCAGACAGCAGCGGAGCTACACGGGCAGGCGGCAACAATTCCAGGACCTGCTGCCTGGCTCAAGTTTCTCCAGGCAGAGGGATGGAGAGGCGGGCAGCAGCACGGAGTTGCCTGGCAGTTATCCACGGACCGACACGGATCGGGCTGGTGAGTCCGGGTCTAAAAATCGCGGATGTGCACGGTCGGCGGTGAGGACTGGAGCAGGGACGAGTGGAGGATGAATGGCGGGGAGGTCGGCACGGGCTCGGGTCCCCCCTGGTGACGAGGAGGCCAGGGGCGCGGGCCTTGAGCAGCAGGGGTCGGTCGGACTGGATTATGGAGAAGAACAAGACGAACCAAGGACTCATCAGGACTCGGGGAGTACGGCTGACGGGGACACAGCACCTGCGCAGCTTCGTGAGTATGCGTCTATGTATGGTTTGTCGCCCGCGGGGTCTGTAGCGGATGGGGTAGGGGATAGGCAGGTGTCTGGGCCCAGCAGGGAAAATGTTAGGGGAGGTAGTGGGTCAGATGTAAGCGGGTTTAGGGATTTGTTGGTTAGCATGTCGCGCATTTTGGCGAGAATAGACGGCGGGGGAGCCATTCAAGGGGGGTTGTCACCGGTGGGGGCTTGGTTACCTAGTCAATCGGCGTTGTTGCAGGTGGGGAGCGAGTCGGCCAGGTCGGCGGGGTGTACAGCTGGGACACCTTCTGGGGTATCGGTTTGTGTGCAGACAGAAAAGGAAAATGCGGATACTATAAAACTGGATGATAGGGCGAAAGGGGAGGTATATGTGTGCTTTGAGGGGCCATTGGGGGCGCATTTAAAAAAAGAGGTTAAAGAAAAAATTTGGCGGGACGAGTATGTCGAAATTTTTTCCCTTCTTCCATTGGAAAAGTTTAACCTGGATAAGGGAAAAAAGGAAGACAGTAAAATAGAGGAGGAGGAGAAGCGTAGGTGGAGGTTGATTCCACAGACATTTGTCAATTGGTTACAAGCTTTTGCAATAATGGCTAGCGTTATTGGAGAAAAAGCTCCTGATAATTGTTCGGGTTTGTTTTGCTACCTTGATGCTATTGGAGGGGCTCATAGGACTTACGGGGGTCAGGCGTGGTTACGATATGACAAGCAATTTCGGCAGAGGAAGGAATCCACCCTGAGATCAGATGGGATCAAAAGGACATTGGTTTGTGGCTGAAGGTTATGGCCCCAGTGAGGTATGGGCAGTCCTTTCACAGGAGCAGCAGTAGTGGTAACCAATCAGCAGGACACAGGGGAAGTAGCCAGGTGGCACAAAGCACTAAGAAGGAAGTGGGAACTTGCTGGCAATTTAATGACGGCCAATGCAAGTACGGGAGCTCCTTTAAATTCAAACACGTGTGCTCCCATTGTAATGGAAGCTCACACGGAGCATCAAAATGCTTTAAGAAGAGTAAGGGAAAGCCGACAGTGGGTACCAGTCAAAGGGTTGACTCCGGTGAGGGTGCACGCGATGGCCCCCTTTCTAAGTAGGTATCCGGATCAGTTGAAGGCTAAGGTCATTTCGGATGGGTTTTTGGAAGGTTTTAGAATCCTTCCTCCTGAGCACGAGATCCCCTTTTCAGTAAAAAATTTGACGTCGGCTTCCCTTCATCCGGATGTGGTTAGCGTGAAGTTGGCTAAGGAGGTGGAATTGGGCAGAATGGTGGGACCGTTTCGGGTATTACCTAGCAGCAGGGTGATTATTTCGCCATTGGGGGTTGTGCCCAAAAAAGAGCTGAATACGTTTTGTTTGATTCAGCATTTGTCGTACCCGAAGGGTGAATGATGGCATTGCACAGGAATTATGTTCAGTTGAATATACATCATTTGATGCGGCGGTCCGATGGGTACAGCGATATGGGTCAGGATCGTTGCTAGCCAAATCGGATATCGAGTCTGCTTTTCGGTTGCTGCCAGTTCATCCGGATAGTATCCCGTTGTTAGGTTGTTTTTGGAATGGGGCATATTACATGGATAGGTGTTTGCCAATGGGTTGCGCAATTTCGTGTTCTTTGTTTGAAACGTTTAGTACCTTTTTGGAATGGGTGGTGAAGGACTTGACATCAGTTAATTCAGTCATTCATTATTTGGATGATTTTTTGTTTATAGGCCCTCCGCAATCGTTATTGTGTAGGAATTTGTTAGGTACTATGGTGTGGGTAGCGGAGCATTTTGGCGTACCATTGGCAAAAGAAAAGACGGAAGGCCCTTGCACAATCCTAATTTTTTTGGGCATTGTTATTGATATGGAAAGGATGGAGTGTCGATTACCTGAAGATAAATTGTGTCTGCTCAAGCAGGAGGTCGATAGAGTCGGGAGGTTGCCAAGGTGACCCTGAGGGAGCTACAATCGCTGTTGGGGCGCTTAAATTTTGCATGCAGGATTATGCCAATGGGCAGAATTTTTTGTCGCAGGTTGTCAGGCGCCACAGCAGGAGTGCGTGTGGCTCATCATTTTATCCACCTAAATAAGGAACACAAGGAGGACCTGAAGGTTTGTAAGTTGTTTTTGGAAAGCTATAATGGCAGGTCGTTAATCCAGCAGGAGTTTGTAAGCAGTTTTGATTGTGAGATATTTACAGATGCTGCAGGAAGTGCTGGTTATGGGGCCTACTGGAAAGGGCGGTGGAGTGTTGGGGCATGGCCGATTGGATGGACGGAGAGGGGACTTACGAGGAACCTGGCGTTTTTGGAATTGTTCCCTATTGTTGTTGCGGTTACTATTTGGGGGGAGTGTTTTGCCAACAGGAGAATTCGGTTTCATTGCGATAACATGGGAGTGGTGTCTGTCATCAACAACTTGTCGGCCTCGTCCCCGCCGGTTATTAGGCTGCTCAGGGAACTAGTTCTTTGTTGTCTCAATTTGAACGCTTGGATTACAGCGTTACATGTTCCAGGTGTACAAAATTCCATAGCAGATGCATTATCTCGTTTTCAGTGGGACCGTTTTCGGGCACTAGCACCAGAGGCAGGGGACGTGGGTCAAGAATGCCCTTCGCATTTGTGGCAACTGGTTATGGAGGAGCCGGATGGTTAATAAGGGAGTCCATTACGAGGCAGACCTGGACATCATACGAGGCATCATGGCAAGTATGGCAAAGTTGGATTCTGGAGTGGGGTGTGGTGGAAAGTGAAGGAGATAGAGAGATGGCGGTGTTGTTTCTTGTGGGAAGGGCAGCAGAGATTGAATGGTCTGTGTCAAAAGTTAGTAAATTTGTAGCAGGATTGGCATTCGCTTTTAAATTGCAGGGGATAAAAGATGTTACAAAGTCCTTTTTAGTGAAGCAAGCACTTAGGGGCTTTAGGAGAGGAAGTAAAGTGTTAGATAAACGAAGACCAGTGACTTTTAGTATTTTAGAGCGGTTGGGTTTAGTGTTGGATAAGATCTGTTGTTCGGTTTTTGAAGCCACACTGTTTAGATTGGCGTTTTCATTGGCGTTCTTTGGCGCACTAAGATTAGGTGAGTTGGTGGCACCAAGTAGGAATAAGGTTGGGGGTTTGTTTGCTGAGGATGTGAGCGGTCGGAAAGGGGGCATCGAATTTTGGATTAGGAGGGGGAAGACGAATCAATTGGGCAGAGGCAAGCGAGTGGTATTGGGGGAGGTTAATGGATCTTTTATTTGTCCTAGGAGATGTTTAATGGCTTACTGGCAGGTTTGGTCGGGGCGTAAGGGCCCATTATTGTGTCATAAAAACGGAGAGTTTTTGTCACGTTTTCAATTTATTGCAGTATTTAAAAAAGGGATCCGGGAGTTGGGCCTTAGTCCTGAGGTGTACGGGTCGCATTCTTTCAGAATCGGTGCGGCGTCAGAAGCGGATGGTTTGGGTTTAGGAAAGGATGTGATAAAACGCATCGGGAGGTGGAGTTCTGATCGTTATCTGTCCTATGTACGGCATTAGGTATGCGGAATGGTGGTTTTTATTTTGTCCAGAAGTGAATACCCCCTTTTTGGTTGTCTTATTGCAGGTGACGTCCCGTTATTAGTCTGGATTCTTGGGCACTCTTTCGTTCATTGGGGGGCGCTGCGGGCGGATGTGAGGCCAAACGGTAGGCAATTGGGTTTTAGCAGAGAGCAAGTGGTGGTCTGGTGGCTGGGTTTTAGAGGGATGGTATGGAGAAGGGTGCTGCCTGAATTCCATAAGGCGGCTCGTTTGGACCGGGCGCCGGACATTTTGGTGGTGCATATGGGGGGGAATGATTTGGGGGTTCGGCCGGTTAGGGAATTGATGAGGGATATTCGAATTGATTTTTTAAGGTTATGGACATCTTTTCCTGGGGTGTTGATGGTTTGGTCTGACATTGTGCCGAGAAAAAATTGGAGGGAGGTCAGATCAGTGAAGGGCATTAATAGGGCACGAGTAAAGTTGAATAGAGCCATAGCAGCTTTTCTTGGTAGAAATGGGGGTGTAAGTGTTCGGCATCTTGATCTTGAGGCAGGGGTTGGTGATTATTGGGCGAAGGATGGTGTGCACCTGAATGATATTGGGATTGATTTATGGGCATTATTTATTCAGGAGGGGATTGAGAGGGCTTTGGCAGTGTTGGGGCGCTCACGAGCCTGAGGTGGTCAGGGCTGTTCGTTTGTGGCGGGGGATGGGGTTCTTGGAGTTGGCACAGAAGTGTCGGTGGGAAAGTTATTGGAAATTTACAGGCAGTGGCTTGATTAAGCGGGGTGATCTGGCATTTGGTTTTTGGGGCTCTGGACGGGGTTTTACCCTGGGAGCTTTTGGTGCCCTTAAGCTGGTGACGGACGGCTGAGGGTAATACGGTGGTTCGATTTCGGTTTAGTTATGCCAGATCTAATTTTTAACTCCAAGAACCCTCCCTTCTTATTTATTTGAATAATAATGTTTATATGTTAATGTTGTTTGTTAATAAAGTGGCCGCTGTGGCCAAATTTATCCAAAGAAATTACAGGTGCAGTGTTTTTATTTGTTAAGGTACTTGAGGTCGGTAAGATGGGGAGAGGTCTTACCGAACTATGGAACCCGGGTTGGCCGTACACGGTCAAGAAGGGGGCTGGAGGCATGGGAACCTAGAAGGAAGCCCCACATGACCGGGATTAGCCAGGAGGGTGCAATTTTTAAATCCCAATGGTTGGGATTGGGTATAGGCTTGGAGGGGCTGGCATTTGGATGGGGGTGGGGTAAAAGGGGGGAGAGGTATAATAGGGAAAAATGCAGGAAAACGGGCAGTCCAGGGAAGAAGTCATTGAGAGAAGTTCCCACCCACCCACCCTCTTTTTGTTTTCCATTGTTATATTTTGTGATTAATGGTAAAAGGGTGGTTGTTTATCATGAAAGAATTAAAGGGGTATTTGATGTTGTGCATTATACTGGGTTATATTAAAAGTGTTATGTAAAGCTTGTGGCTTGACCAGACAGGCTTTGGGTGCAGGTGGAGGACCGAGAGGAGGTTGAGGAGGCAGAAGCAGTGGAGGAACTTTGAGATAAAGAGGATTGACGCACAACTCGTGGGGACGGCAAGACTTGGACAGCAGCCCCTTGTCCTGCTGTCACCATAGTTACCCAGTGCCCAGTCAGCGACATGTAACGCCCCTGTCCATGCCTACTAGTCCAAGTGTCTGTGGTGAAATGCACCCTGTCACACACAGAATTTCTCAAAGAAGCGGTGATGTTGTGTGCGACATGCTGGTGGAGCACAGGCACACCTTTCTTTGAGAAGTAGTGCCGACTCTGCATCTGGTACTGGGGCACTGCGACGGACATAATGTCTCGAAAATCCTCTGCGTCCGCATGGCGGAAAGGAAGCATTTCTGTTGCCAAGAGCTTGCAGATGGTGAAATTCAACCTCTTAGCTTTCTCATGGCTAGGAGGAAATGGTCTTTTACTTGTCCACATCTGAGGGACCGAGGGCTGGCTGTTGTGCTTAGACGGGGTTGAGAAGGGTGTCCCCGGCAAACTGCCGGTCTGTGAGGAAGATTCAGGCGGACATGTTAGGTTGCCTTGATCCAAAGGTGGTGCTATCGATGTCAGACAGTGCTCAACACCAGCTGGTATTTCCACCTCCAAAGAAAATGATGACCTGCCAATCACGCTGTCTGTTGCGGGTAAAGAGGTGGCAGGTCTGCGCCCCAAAACAGGTGTGACTGCTGTCCCCCCAGTCACAGAGGATGAAGAGGCCGCGGATGCACAAGATGTGGCAGACGGTGGTTGGCCTGGCCGGCTAGGCCGCATTGTAGCACAGTGAGCTTCCCAATGCAACTTATGCTTCATGTCCATGTGCCGGTTCATGCATGAAGTACTCAAACTATGTATTTTTTGGCCTCTACTTAGTTTTTGCTGACAAATGTTACAGATAACACGAGTTGGGTCATCTTTATCGATCTGAAAAAATGGACAGGCTATGCAAGGCTTTGCACCCATGCTATCTGAAGAGTCACCACGACTTGTGGTCAGAGGCAGAGTTGTGTTTGAGGTTGCAGTTGTTGACGTGCTTCCAGTACTACGTCTCTGTCCAGGAAGGCGCAACCTGACCTCGTCGTCACTAGCATCCCCCTCCACCTCCTCTGCTGACCTCATCTCTTGGCTGACTGTGGGTTGACAGTAAGTGGGATCTCCAACCTCATCATCATCACCCTGTGTGTTATCACACCCGTCGTCCTCAGAGCCAACCTCTTCCTGCCCTGACAAAAAACTAAAGTTGTCGCTCCAATCAGGTATTTGAGTCTCATCATCGTCTTCCTCATTGTCTCCACCAACAGGAGTTACAGTTTGGGAATGAGGGTCTACATTATGGTCAGAACCTTCTGCGTCTGGTCCTGGATCTGACCCATAAAGATTCTGGGCATCAGTGCAGATCATTTCCTCGTCTGGATTCACAGAAGCTCTGGAGCCGACCTCTGATTCCCAGGCTATAGTATGAGTAAACAGCTCTGCAGACTCAACCATCTGTTCTACCCCATACTCAGATGGGCAGCTGGAGATTTGGGAGCTGTGAGGAAGCAAGTGCGATTGGGGTGACACCTCTGAGGACTGGAGTATTTGTGATGTTGAAGTTGAGGTGGAGGAGAGCCCACTTAAAGGAGCACTTGATATCCATTGAAGCACCTTCTGTTTTTGTGCCTCATCTGGAATTTGTAGTGATTGGCGTGGCTGTAAGAAAGGGATTTTATCACATTGTCCGCTAAAAGAAGTAGACATTTTAGTTTGGCTGGAAGATGGTCTTTCTTCTGCAGATGTTACTGTTGCTTTAACACATACCCCACGGACACAACCTTTACGTCTATTCCCCTTTCCACCAGCAGCAGGCCTTTTTCCACTCATTTTGGTGGTTAACTAATTCACAACTCTGGAGATGTTTGCACAAAAAAACTATGGATGGGAACCGAGCAGAGCTGAGTGGTCAAACTGTGGTATTAGGCCAAAAGTATTGGCAGGGTTAGATGCAGATAAAAATGATATAGAATTTGCAACCTGGTGGAGGTTAGTATAGATGGACTAATAGAAAAAGTCCCACACACTGCTAGAAGCCCAAATATTTTTTCAGAGCTAGATGCAGAAAAAAATTATATTGAATTTGCAACCTGATGGAGGTCAGTATAGATGGACTAATAGACCAAGTCCCACACACTGCTAGAAGCCGAAATATTTTTTCAGAGCTAGATGCAAATAAAAAATATTTTTAATTTGCAACCTGGTGGAGGTTAGTATAGATGGACTAATAGACCAAGTCCCACACACTGCTAGAAGCCCAAATATTTTTTCTGAGCTAGATGCAGAAAAAAATTATATTGAATTTGCAACCTGATGGAGGTCAGTAGATATGGACTAATAGACCAAGTCCCACACACTGCTAGAAGCCCAAATATTTTTTCAGAGCTAGATGCAGATAAAAATTATTTTTAATTTGCAACCTGGCGGAGGTTAGTATAGATGGACTAAAAGACCAAGTCCCACACACTGCTAGAAGCCGAAATATTTTTTCAGAGCTAGATGCAGAAAAAAAATTATATTGAATTTGCAACCTGATGGAGGTTAGTATAGATGGACTAATAGAACAAGTCCCACACACTGCTAGAAGCCCAAATATTTTTTCAGAGATAGATGCAGATAAAAATTATTTTTAATTTGCATCCTGGTGGAGGTTAGTATAGATGGACTAATAGACCAAGTCCCACACACTGCTAGAAGCCGAAATAGTTTTTCAGAGCTAGATGCAGAAAAAAATTAGATTGAATTTGCAACCTGATGGAGGTCAGTATAGATGGACTAATAGAACAAGTCCCACACACTGCTAGAAGCCGAAATATTTTTTCAGAGCTAGATGCAGAAAAAAATTATATTGAATTTGCAACCTGATGGAGGTCAGTATAGATGGACTAATAGAACAAGTCCACACACTGCTAGAAGCCGAAATATTTTTTCAGAGCTCAATGCAGAAAAAAATTATATTGAATTTGCAACCTGATGGAGGTCAGTATAGATGGACTAATAGAACAAGTCCCACACACTGCTAGAAGCCGAAATATTTTTTCAGAGCTAGATGCAGAAAAAAATTATATTGAATTTGCAACCTGATGGAGGTCAGTATAGATGGACTAATAGAACAAGTCCACATACTGCTAGAAGCCGAAATATTTTTTCAGAGCTCAATGCAGATAAAAATTATTTTTAATTTGCAACCTGGTGGAGGTTAGTTTAGATGGACTAATAGACCAAGTCCCAAACACTGCTAGAAGCCGAAATATTTTTTCAGAGCTAGATGCAGAAAAAAATTATATTGAATTTGCAACCTGATGGAGGTCAGTATAGATGGACTAATAGAACAAGTCCCACACACTGCTAGAAGCCGAAATATTTTTTCAGAGCTAGATGCAGAAAAAAATTATATTGAATTTGCAACCTGATGGAGGTCAGTATAGATGGACTAATAGAACAAGTCCACACACTGCTAGAAGCCGAAATATTTTTTCAGAGCTCGATGCAGAAAAATATTATATTGAATTTGCAACCTGGTGGAGGTTAGTATAGATGGAATAATATAATGATGCTATGCCCAAAAGGTTTTACTTCACTAGGTGCAGTAAAAAATTGGTGTTCTATACACAGGTGGTGTAGCTTGCAACACAGATAGACTACTCCACTGACTAACACTCTCTGCAATAGGCCAAAAAGGATTTGCTTTGCTAGATTTAGCCAAATGCTGTGAAAAAAACTTGCACAGCACTGGCACAGACCTTCCTGGCAAAAACTGATAGGAACTGATGTAACTTAGTCCTGAAAAGGACTGCAATTACAATTAGTCTTTACTCCCAACCTATCTATTTAAGAGCACAAACCTGCCTGATAAAAGTCGTAGGAAATGATGTAACCTAGTCCTTAAAAGGACTGCAATCACAACTCTTCCCTACTCCCAAGCTATCTGTAGATTTGTGCGAAAATTGGCTTGAAATTAACAAGGTATAGCGCACACAGCAACAGTGGTGCCATCTAACACGCAGCTGCAGCAGTGAGAAAATGGTGGCGACGGGGAAAATGGCTGGGTCTTATAGGGCAAGGACATGTGATATACACTGCCAATGACACATGCCCTTGCTTGTGTGAAAAGAAGCAGTTCGCTCCGTGTGTGCGCTGCTGATAGGCTGACAGATTGCACCTCCCCACTGTAAATGCGGGAAAGAGAAAAAAAAATGGAGATCTTCATTATTCCTGCAGAGATCCATCCCCTGCCCCTTCCCCCGCCCCGCTGTACACTCAAACTGCATATTAACATTAATTTTCAGCATTACTGAGAAAAAATCCAGTTATGATTTTGGTGCACGAACAGTTATCGAACATAACCTCGAACAGCCGAATTTTTTTCAAATCGTTTGTGTTCGCCGAAGGCTCGAATGCCACCCAAAACAGCTCGAATATGAGATAGGCGAACAGTTCGAGTCGAACACCGCTCATCTCTAGTTGCAACCACAGTGTCTTTGTGCGATGCAGAAAAGGTCAACGGATGGACTCTACATGCCTGGTTCCCACCGTGAAGCATGGAGGAGAAGATGTGATGGTGTGGGGGGTGCTTTACTGGTTACACTGTTGGGGATTTATTCAAAATTGAAGGCATACTTAACAAGCATGGCTACCACAGCATCTTGCAGCTGCATGCTATTCCATCTGGTTTGCGTTTAGTTGGACCAGCATTTATTTTCAACAGGACAATGACCCCAAACACACCTCCAGGCTGTGTAAGGGCTATTTGACCAAGAAAGAGAGTGATGGGGTGCTACGCCAGATGACCTGGTGGTCTCCACAGTCACCAGACCTGAACCCAATCAAGATGGTTTGGGGTGAGCTGGACTGCAGAGTGAAGGCAAAAGGGCCAACAAGTGCTAAGCATCTCTGGGAACTCCTTCAAGATTGTTGGAAGACTATTTCCGGTGACTACCTCTTGAAGCTCATCAAAAGAATGCCAAGAGTGTGCAAAGCAGTCATCAAAGCAAAAGGTGGCTACTTTGAAGAACCTAGAATATAAGACATATTTTCAGTTGTTTCATACTTTTTTGTTAAGTATATAATTCCACATGTGTTAATTCATAGTTTTGATGCCTTCAGTGTGAATGTACAATTTTCATAGTCATGAAAATGCAGAAAAATCTTTAAATAAGAAGGTGTGTCCAATCTTTTGGTCTGTACTGTAGATAAATTGATAAATAGTAGTAGATGCAATATATAGTCCAAAATGAGATTAGAACTCCTTTATTTTACTAAAAAAAATGGCTGGAGATTAGTATAAAAGGCTATAGGTAATTTTTGACAAAACAGTACAAGTGTAAAAAAAACATGGAGCAAAAAGTGAACAACAAAAAAATACCCATAGTAAGAACCCCTCAAATGAGGAAAAGTCAATTAACCACAAGTTTCAGAACCGCATAATGAATATTTAAAAAAATATCAAATTTCAAATTCGGTCATTTTTGACCTAACAGAAGAGTTAAGTGAGCGTGTAGAGACCGTGGTTTCTCCAGCAGCGCATCCAGGCCAGGATAGTGGCGGAGAAATTGCTATACCATCAGGTAGAGGATGCGAGCCATGCAAGGCACGTGTCTGAGGTTGCCCCAGCGTAGGGCCGCCACTGGGTTTGCACCGTTATCGCACACGGCCATCCCTTGCTCCAGGTTCAGTGGAGACAGCCATTGCTCAAACTTGGCCTGGAGAGCTGTCCACAACTCTTCAGCTGTATGACTGTGATCTCCAAGGCATATTAATTTTAACACTGCCTGATTACGATGAGATCTGGCAGCGCAGTACAGAGATGGGGGGGATTCTCCCTGCACTGTTGGAATGTGTTGTCTCAGTAAGGCAGAGGTTGAGGGCGCAGGTGGAGGCCCTAGAGGAGGTGGAGGATGCTGAAGCACTTGAGGAAGTGTTAGATACAGAGGTTTGTCCCGCAAGCCTTGGGTATTCCAACACTTGCTGTCTAGTGACACCTTGATGTCTAGTGGTTTAGTTCTCCATCCCCTGGTGTGCAGTAGTTTAGTTCTCCAACCCTAGCTGTTTAGTAGGTTATTTTTCTAACCCCTGTTGTCTTATTAGTTTAGTTCTCTAACCCCTGTTTTCTATTAGTTTAGTTCTCCATGTTCTGGTGTGTATTTATTTCTTTCTCCAACCCATCCATGCCGACCCCCAGGGGTTAACGTTTGGTGACAAGGGTTTGGATTCTTCTCAGACCCTACTTCGTCCAGGCCCAGATCAACTTAAAAAAATTTTGGCCATTGCTACACATGCTTTCCCCCTCTTGAGTCTCTGAAGCTTTGGATCAGACCTCTGATGCCCCGGAATAGAATGTGTGAACAGCTCTGCAGACTCGCCCATCTGTGCTTCCCCATAGTCAGTAGACCAGTTGGAGAGCTGTGACATGGGTGAAAACAAGGGTAATTGAGGTGGGACCTCTGAGGACTGTACTGTGTTTGATGTTAAGGTGGAGGAAGAGGAGGAGAGGCCACTTAATGCAGCGCTTGTCATCTACTGGAGCACATGTTCTTACTGCCTCATCTACAAGGCGTACCACTGTGCGTCTGCCAAAGAAAGTGAGTGGAGTCCAGTAACAGAAGTTTTCAAAATGCTGCACAATTGCTCACTGCAGCAAAACAAACCTACTTGTCATCTGTCTAATCTACCTGAGGAAGATAGCGTATTAAACAATAAAAGGTTTGTGTGTAATAACCTTA
The DNA here is from genome assembly GCF_046119375.1 of Phyllobates terribilis. Lineage (NCBI taxonomy): Eukaryota > Metazoa > Chordata > Amphibia > Anura > Dendrobatidae > Phyllobates > Phyllobates terribilis. The sequence goes on along the minus strand of NW_027362769.1, from coordinate 13,322,905 downwards.
ATCCCCTGTCTAGTTGTTCTAGCGCTTCCCTAACACAGCACAATTCTTTCTTTCTTGATTGCTAATCTCCGCTGTGAAGAGCGGTGGAAGCAGCTCTGTTTACGACTAGCTTACCACAGGACCTGCCGTGATGTAATTGTGGAACGCCCACTTCGGTCACAAGGTCCCTGTCATGTGACCACTGAAGCAGTGTAACATCCCTGGCGGTGTGCTTGCATAGTGTACCACCTCCCACCATGCAAGACCGCAATCTTACCTGTCAGTCCAGCCAGCAAACCTTGCTCCATTTCATGCTGTGTGCATGTCTCTTGTCTGATTGCTTAGGGCGACGGCCCGGTTACTTCCTGATTCTTATAGCTGCTGTGGGCGCACTCCTAATGCGTCCCCAGCCTATTGCTGTGAGTCATCGGATATTTAAACCCCCTCCACCCAGAAGGAGGGGCCTGAGCAACACCTTCACTCAGTTTATCTTTGCAACTGAATTGCAAGGTCCTGTCCTGTATCTTGTCTGTTTCTGCCACCCTGGAGGCTGCATACGCAGGCCTGTTATCTCTGACTTCTAGTCTGTTTCCGCCACTCTGGGGGCTGCATACCCTGACCTGTTATCTCTGACTTCTAGTCTGTTTCCGCCACTCTGGGGGCTGCATACCCAGAGCTGTTACCTGTGACTTCTAGTCTGTTTCTGCCACCCTGGGGGCTGCATACCCAGACCTGTTATCTCTGACTTCTAGTCTGTTTCTGCCACTCTGGGGGCTGCATACCCAGGCCTGTTACCTGAGACTTCTAGTCTGTTTCTGCCACCCTGGGGGCTGTATACCCAGGCTCGTTCTTGCATCTCGTTGCAGTATCAGTTCCTGTCTGAACTGTCTCCTAGCCTGTTACCTGTCTTCCCTTTTCTTGCAGTGTCTGAACCTGCACCTAACTCCAACTCATTGTTTCTGTACTTCTGTTTGTGAGTTTTGTGACCACTTGCTACTTCATAGTAAGTACCTTGTGTGTATCTGGTTCTGCTTGTCCCTTTTCCCTTCCTCCGTATCTACCTCCTGTGTTCTAGCCATCTTCCTGTATTTTACAGTCTGTTCCATGTGAACAGAGTCCTGTCCTCTCTGCCTGCACCTTCAGCCCTGTTTGGCTCTGTTTGCTCACCGTGCCAGCGGTTTACTCTCTGCCCTGCCTTGCCCACCGCTCTGGTGGTTCCGCTCTGCTCTGCCTTGTCCACCGCACCTGCAGTTTCGCTCTGCTCTGCCTTGTCCACCGCACCTGCGGTTTCGCTCTGCTCTGCCTTGTCCACTGCACCTGTGGTTTCGCTCTGCTCTGCCTTGTCCACCGCTCCGGCGGTTCCTCTCTGCTCTGCCTTGACCACCGCTCCGGCGGTTCTTCTCTGCTCTGCCTTGTCCACCGCTCTGGCAGTTTCGCTTTACTCTGCTTGTCTACCGCATCTGCGGCTCTGTTCCTGTCTCCCAGTCTGTGCTGGATCCTATCCAGCCTGTGTTCCAACCTCCTAGTACCTCCCTGTCTGCACTCCAGCCGTGCTTGCCAGTTTCTCCCTGTCTGCACTCCAGCCGTGCTTGCCAGTATCTCCCTGTCCGCACTCCAGCCGTGCTTGCCAGTACCCACCTGTCTGCATACCAGCCGTGCTTGCCAGTGCCCACCTGTCTGCATACCAGCCATGCTTTCCAGTGCCCACCTCTCTACTTACCAGCCGTGCTTGCCAGTACCCACCTGTCTGCATACCAGCCATGTCTGCCAATACCCACCTGCCTGTATGCCAGTCTAACCTGCCTATTCCTGTATTCCCCGGTGTGGGTCAACAGCTGTGACCGGGATCTGACCTGGAGTAGCACCTGGTCCCTCTGCTCGGTTCCTCCTTGGTTCACGGAGTCTACTGAGCCGCCGTGCGACATTGGTCGGATCGGGTTGATACTTAGTTACGCCCCTCCAGGCACTCCTCGGTTCATGGAACAGTGGGATCACTAATCACGCTCACGCCAGTCAGTCCGGGCGCGAGCGTAACAAGCAGGAAGAAACTCCTTACACAAGTCCCTTTTAAGCTGCGGTCATCATACAGACTCCCACCTGGAAGCATTTTCCCTTGTTGTGCGGGGCTCTTTGGCACAACAAGACCAGGTGAGTGGTCACAACATCTCCCCCCCCCCCCCAAAACCTCAGACTCTAAACCATTGGCGCTCCAACTGCTTTTGTTTTCCATGTCACTAATAACTGGCATCCTCCCATCGTGATTAAATATACCTCGATCACGCCCATCCTCCAAAAGCCCTCCTCTGACCTATCCTATGTTTAGCTATTTCCCCATCTCACTTCTCCCCTATGCCTCCAAACTACTGTATCAACACGTCTATTTTGAACTGTCCTCCCACTTCTCCTCTTGCTCCCTCTTTGACCGCTTACAATCAGGCTTCCAACCTCACCATTCCACTGAAACTGCCCTGACTAAAGTCACCAACGACCTTCTAAGTGCCTAATCCAAGCCAGACTACTTTGTCTTCCTCCTCCTAGACCTGTCACCTGCCTTCGACAAAATAGAACATACCCTCTTACTACAGACTCTCATCTCTCGGCATAACAGACTTGGCCCTGTCTTTGATATTTTCATACCTAACCGACAGGACATTCAGTGTCTCCCACTCACACATCACCTCCTCTTTTCATCCCCTATGTGTCGGTGTCCACTAAGGTTCAGTTGTAGGACCCAGGCTCTTCTCCATCTACACCTTCTGCCTGGGACAGCTCATGGTCTCAAGGCTTTCAGTATCACCTCTACGCTGATGACACACAGATCTACCTCTCTGGACCTGAAGTGAATGGCTGCCCACTCTCCCCAGTCCCACAAGCTTAACTCTGATCTGTCCTTCAAACGTCAGATCCAAGCCATTTCCAAAGACAAAGACAGAGACAAAGAGGAGGGTCTCAGTAAAACAAATGTTCCCATTATAAAGGAGCGGGTCTCCTATAGTGGTAATGCCCATGCTGTGACTGCAAGGGCGGAAAATTTGGGAAAAACCCCAATAAAGATTTAAAGACACATAGAGCAGGGCCACAGTAATGACAAATTACCATTAGAAAGGAGAGAGTCTGCTATGCAGTAATAGGGTATGCAGTGAGTCCATCGGCTGACCAATTTTAGGAAAAACTCCACTAAAAATTTAAAGACACATAGAGCAGGGCCACAGTAACAAGTACAACATGTTCCCATTAGAAAGGAGAGGGTCTACTATACAGTTATAGGGTATGCAGTGAGTCCAACAGCTCACCGATTTTAGGAAAAACCCCACTAAGAATTTAAAGACACATAGAGCAGGGCCACAGTAACAAGTACGACATGTTCCAATTAGAAAGTAGAGGGTCTGCTATAAAGTTATAGGGTATGCAGTGAGTCCAACGGCTCACCAATTTTAGAAAAAACCCCATTAAGAATTTAAAGACACATAGAGCAGGGCCTCAATAATGACAAATTCCCATTAGAAAGGAGAGCGTCTGCTATACAGTTATAGGGTATGCAGCGAGTCCAACGGCTGACCAAATTTATAAAAAACCCCACTAAGAATTTAAAGACACATAGAGCAGGGCCACAGTAACAAGTAAAACATGATCCCCTTAGAAAGGAGAGGGTCTGCTATACAGTTATAGGGCATGCAGTGAGTCCAACGGCTCACCTATTTTAGGAAAAACCCAACTAAGAATTTAAAGACATATAGAGCAGGGCCACAGTAATGACAAATTACCATTAGAAAGGAGAGTCTGCTATAAAGTTATTGGGTTTGCAGTGAGTCCAACGGCTGACCAAATTTAGGAAAAACCCCACTAAGAATTTAAAAAGACACATAGAGCAGGGCCACATTAACAAGTACGACATGCTCCCATTAGAAAGGAGAGGGACTGGTATACCGTTATAGGGTATGCAGTGAGTTCAACAGCTGACCAATTTTAGGAAAAACCCCACTAAAAATTTAAAGACACATAGAGCAGGGCCACAGTAACAAGTATGACATGTTCCCATTAGAACGGAGAGGGTCTGCTATAAAGTTATAGGGTATTCAGTGAGCACAACAGCTGACTAATTTTAGGAAAAACCCCACTAAGAATTTAAAGACACATAGAGCAGGGCCACAGTAACAAGTACGACATGTTCCCCTTAGAAAGTAGAGGGTCTGCTATACAGTTATAGGGCATGCAGTGAGTCCAACGGCTAACCAATTTTAGGAAAAACCCCACTAAGAATTTAAAGACACTCCGAGCAAGGCCACAGTAACAAGTATGACATGTTCCTATTAGAAAGGAGAGGATCTGCTATACAGTTATAGGGTATGCAATGAGTCCAACGGCTGACCAATTTTAGGGAAAACTCCTCTAAGAATTTAAAGACACATAGAGAAGGGCAAAAGTAATGACAAATTCCCATTAGAAAGCAGAGGGTCTCCCATAGTGTTGGCCTATGCAGTGAATTCAAGGGCTGCCAAAAATTGGGAGGCACTCCAATGCACCTTGGAAGAGACTTGTAGGGCCTCATAAAAAAATGTTCCCATTAGAAAGGAGCGGGTCTCCTATACTTGTAATGCTCATGCACTAAGTGTATGGGCTGACAAACATTTACCCCTGGGAGGTATACATGAACATACTGTATAAAACATTTTTTTAAGGGCATCATAAATACCCTTTAAAAAAATAATGTGGGTGTTGCTTCACGGACCACGCTCACCCTGGTGATATGGTGGTGAAGGATGAGGATGAGGAGAAGGAGGAGGACAAGAGCAAATAGCTAAAGTCAGGAAGCGTATACTCATGTGTGGGTGTGAAGAGGTGCATAGGAATACACCTCCCAAAAAAAGACACTGGGTTTGAGTTTATGTTACGCTGCTATCATTTGTTGTTGTTGAGAAGTCTGGCTCAATTCAGCCCTTGTTCATTTTTATAAGAGTCAGCCTGTCAGCATTTTCAGTTGACAGGCGGATGCGCTTATTAGTTATAATTCCACCAGCGGCACTAAAAACCCGTTCTGATAAAACGCTAGCGGCAGGGTAGCCCTGGACCTCGAAGGTGTAGAGAGCCACTTCATTCCACATATCCAGCTTGGATACCCAATAATTAAAAGGCACAGAGGAATTACGGAGGACGTTGGTACGGTTGGCAAGGTACTCTCTCAGCATCTTCCCAAACTTTGCACTTCTTGTGAGAGTACCCCACACTTCAGGGCCTGTGCGATGCGAGGGTCTGAGAAAACTGTCCCAGAACTTTGACAGTGTTCCCCTGCCTCTGCTGGATTGCATTTGTGTCTCTCTCGCCTTTACTCCTTGGTTGTCCAACGAACTGTGACCTCTGCCGCCAGCGTTTTTAGATGGGAATTTTTTTTTATAGTTCCGCAAAAAGGGCCTTCTGGTACTGCCCCATTTTTGTAGACCTGTCGGTCTCAGGAATTAGAGATATAAAGTTCTCCTTGTAGCATGGGTCTATAAGTGTCACCAACCAGTAATGACGGTCACCCAAAATTTGGAGAACACGAGGCTCATGGGAAAGGCAGTGTAACATAAACTCAGCCATGCGTGCCAGACTGCTAACAGGCAAGACTTCCGTGTCCTCACCAAGATGATGACTGACCATGCTCTCCTCCTCCTCCTATCTGTCCACTGGCCATCCACGCTGAACAGACGGTATGACAGTTGTGCAGGTAGTACCGTCTATAGCGCATGAAACTAGCTCCTGTTCTTCCTCCTCCTCTTCCTAATTGTCACCCAATCAACGTTGGGATGAGATGAGGCTGAGTAATCACCCTGTATGGTTCCTTGCTCCTTCTCATCGTGCTCTTCCTGCAATTCATCCTCTTTGATTGTGAGCAGAGAGCGTTTCAGAAGACAGAGAAGTGGGATGGTGACTCTAATTATGGCATCATCACCACTCTACATCTTGGTGGAATCCTCAAAGTTTTGGAGGATGATACATATGTCTGACATGCATGTCCACTCCTGAGGTCTTATATGTGGAGTCTGAACTGAATACCGACGGCCTTATTGATGCTGGTACTCAACAACAGCCCTCTTTTGCTCACAAATCCTTCCCAACATGTGCAGTATAGCGTTTCAACGCGTGGGGACATCACATACCAGTCTGTAAGCCGGAAGCTGCAAATGCTGCTGAAACACGGCAAGGGCGGCGGAAGCTGTAGGTGACTTTCTAAAATGGGGACACAGGCGGTGTACTTTAACAAGCAGATCCGGCAGCTCTGGGTAGGATTTGAGAAACCGCTGAACCACGAGGTTAAGCACATGGGCCAGGCATGGTACGTGTGTGATCTTGCCTCGCCTCAGAGCCGCCACCAGGTTCCAGGCCATTGTCACACACGACCATGCCTGGCTGTAGGTTCAGCAGTGTGAGGTAACATTTTGAGTGCAAGCAGTCGTGAAATGTGGGAATTTAGAAGTCTGGCCTGTGGGGCGATGGCTGTGTATTTGAGCTTGCATTCCAAGGACTAAGGTATAGACAACTGAACGCTGCGCTGGGACAAGGATGTGGACGTGCTTCCTGATGCTGCTACTTGAGAGTGTGCAATGACATGTGCAGGGTAGGAGGCATCTTCGCATGCACCATGGACAGGGGATTGGCTTGCATGCACAACAGTGGAAGAAGCAGTGGTTCCACCTGCTGACACTGTTTCTGGACCCTGGGGTTCGGCCCACAAAGTCGGGTGCTTTGCTGCCAAGTGCCTGATCACGCTGGTGGTATTCAGGCTGGTCGTTTTTCCTCCCCTGCTGAGGCTGGCCTGGCAGGTGGTGCAAATGGCCTTTTTGGGATTATCAGCAGTCTTTAAAAAACAACCAGACTCGGGAAGACCAAAGAGTTGTATGGCAACTTGCTTTGTGTTGATGTTATGGGGAACGGTTGCCTGCTTTCTGTCTATAGCCACCACACTGCTTCTTTCAGCCTGTTGGGGTGCTCTGCCTCCCTCCCCCTGTGTGCTGCTCTCCGCACTCTGCATATCCTCCTGTCATGTTGGGTCAGTTACTATATCATCCACCACCTCATCTTCCACTTCTGCTCGCTGGTCCTCCTCCTGACTTTCTGGCAATTGTGTCTCATCATTGTCCACTTCTTGTGACATTTTCCCACCGTAGCCTTCGTGTGACCGTGGCAGCTCAAATATTTGGGCATCGCTACATGCGATCTCCTCTTGCCCTGCTTCAAGTGGACCGGGTGAGACGCCCGAATCTATAAATGGAAAAATGAACAGCTCTTCGGAGTCTCCAAGTGTGGGATCAGTTGTCTCTGGGTACTCGGCATGGTGGGAGGAAGGAGGTTCAGGGTGAGGAATATGCGATCCAGACTCACAGCTACTGAGACTTGACCGTGTGGAAGACAAGTTGGTGGTGGTGGTGGCTAAGTGACTGGAAGCATTATCTGCTATCCAACCAAAAACCTTTTGACACTGCCCTGTGTTCAAAAGTGGTGTTCTGCGGTCCCCTATTAATTGGGACAGGATGGTCAAGCGAGAAAATGTGGGTGTTTGTTGTGTCACAATTTCAGCTTGCCCACGGCCTCGGCCTCTGCATGCACCATCACCATCATGTCCAGTTCCCCGTCCCTTGCCACGTGCCTTGCCCATTTTAAATGGAGGACAAAATCTTCCACGCTCACTACAAATGACTGAATTTGGAGTGAACTTACATGTGATCCGTGTGATGGACAAACCACAGTTTTAAATAACTGGACTGTAGGTAACTATTTTGAATAGCAAACTGGTGTCAATAGCTTCACTGACACATTGAAGCTAATTTTTAATGGAGGCCAGAAATGGCAGTGTTTTCTAAAAACTTATATGTGATCCATGTGACTGAGAAAACTGAATTTTAAATACCTAGCCTGTAGGTAATTATTTTGAACAGCAAACTGGTGTCAATAGCTTCACTGACACACAAACAAATTTTTAATGGATGCCAGAAATGGCAGTATTTTCTGAAAACGTATATGTTATCCGTGTGACGAAGAAAACACAGTTTTATATGCCTGGCCTGTAGATTGTTATTTTGAACATCAAACTGGTGTCAATAGCTTCATTGACACACTGAAACAAATTTTTAATGGAGACCAGAAATGGTAGTATTTTCTTAAAACGTATATGTGATCGTGTGATGGAGAAAGCACAGTTTTAAATAGCTGGCCTGTAGGTAACTATTTTGAACAGCAAACTGGTGTCAATTGCTTCACTGAAACACTGAAATTATTTTTTTAATGAAGGACAGAAATGGCAGTATTTTCTGAAAACATATATGTGATCCGTGTGTCGGAGAAAGCACACTTTTAAATACCTGGCCTGTAGGCAACTATTTTGAGCAGCAAACTGGGGTCCATAGCTTCACTGACACAGTGAAACAAATTTTTAATGGAAGCCAGAAATGGCCTGACTTTCTGGCAATTGTGTCTCATCATTGTCCTCCTCTTGTGACACTTTCCCACCGTTACCTTCGTGTGATCGTGTCTGCTCAAATATTTGAGCATCGCTACATGCAATCTCCTCTTGACCCGCTTCAAGTGTACCTTGCGAGTCGCCCGAATCTATAAATGGAAAAGTGAACAGCTCTTCGGAGTGTCCAAGTGTGGGATCAGTTGTCTCTGGGCACTCTGCATGGTGGGAGGAAGGAGGTTCAGGGTGAGGAATATGCGATCCAGACTCACAGCTACTGAGATTTGACCGTGTGGAAGACAAGTTGGCGGTGGTGGTGGCTAAGTGACTGGAAGCATTATCTGCTATCCAACCAATAAACTTTTCACACTGCTCTGTGTTCAAAAGTGGTGTTCTGCGGTCCCCTATTAATTGGGACAGGAAGGTCGAGCGAGAAGATGTGTGTGTTTGTTGTGACACAATTTCAGCTTGCCCACGGCCTTGGCCTTTGCATGCACCATCACGTCCAGTTCTCCGTCCCTTGCCACGTGCCTTGCCCATTTTAAATGGAGGACAGTATCTTCCACACTCACTACCAATGGCTGAATTTGGAGTGAACTTATATGTGATCCATGTGACGGACAAACCACAGTTTTAAATCCTGGCCTGTAGGTTTCTATCTTGAACAGCAAACTGGTGTCATTAGCTTCACTGGCACACTGAAACAAATTTTTAATGGAGGCCAGAAATGGCAGTATTTTCTGAAAACGTATATGTGATCCGTGTGATGGAGAAAACACAGTTTTAAAAAGCTGGCCTGTAGGTATCTATTTTGAACAGCAAACTGGTGTCAATTGCTTCACTGACACACTGAAATAAATTTCAATGGAGGCCAGAAATGGCAGTATTTTCAGAGCAATTATATTTGATCCTTGAGACAGACAAACCACAGTTTTAAATAGATGGATTTTTAGTCCTGTAATATGAAAAGGACCGTGCTGTATTCTGCAGTGCCAACAAGAAAATGGTGCAGAAAAACTGTGTTCTCTGGATTGCTTTTTAAGCAAATAATGAGGATTAAGATCCAAAAAAAATATTCCTGGCCCCTGAGACCTATGCCTTTGTCTGGAAATATCTAACAGCAGCAGAAGGCCGTACTGAAATGAAGTCTCTTGTGCTATATGCACTGCAGTCTGCTATATACCCTGCCTGCTTATATACACTGTCTGCCTGATAACTCTGTAGATGGATTAGTCCTCTGAAGGACTGCTTGTGGAGATGGATATGTGTCTCTAATATAGTTTGGTACACCTACACTAACTAGAAGCAAGCAAATCTCTCCCTAGCTCAGCAGCACCTCTCCTTACAATGTCTGATTCCGGAGTGACTGTGGCGAGCATGGCGGCGCCAGGTCTGATATAGACCTGATGACGCTGTGCGGCAGGACAATCACTGTAAAGCCACAAACAACATGGCTGCAACATTACAGTGAGTGGCGGACAATCCCTGCATGTTCATTGGCTCTGTAAAGATCGCCAAATGTGCAGGGAGGGGACCCGAGTTCTCGCCGAGCAACCCCGGAAATACTCGGCAAGCGCCGAGCATCTAGAGCAGTGAGATGCTCACTCGAGCACCAAGCAGTAGCAAGCATGCATTGCACATCAGTAGTGACTAAGTAAATTCGCTGAACGCTACGGAATTTAAAAAATTTTGCTCGCCTTTCCGATCATGAATCCGATTGTGCCACATTCGTGTCGAACTTGAGTTTGGAGATTGGATCTTGAACATATTCGCTCATCACTAGTCAGGAGCTCTGCATACAGCTGAATTTTAATCCCCCAAAATGACAAGGTGGGCTTGCTGTATCACATTAGCAAGTGAAAAAAAATATTTTTTAAGGGATATTTGTGCATGGAGCACAATAGAAGCAGTGCTCAACAGAGTACTATGACATGTCATTACACAGTGAGAGCAGCTGTAATCACTTTCCGCCACATTGATTGGCAGTGAGTGTACAGAGCAGGCTGTCAATCAATGTTCCGGGGGATGATTATGATCACTGTCTAGTTAGCTGTGACTGTGATTCTCCCTACATTGCAGCGATGGCTGGAAGCGAGCAGCCACAGTGAGAATAAAACTTAATTTTTTCATTCAGTCACTGCTCTAGTAAGGCAGTAAGGCATATTAATTTATTATTTACCTGCTGATTATCCCTATTTCTGCTCATAAATAATATTTCTAGAGGTGACAGTTTCCTTTTAATATTGCTTTATTAATTGAATTAAAGAAATAGTTTGTCAGCTTATATGGCTTTTAGATGCAAGCAAATCAAAAGTAAGTTTGAATCTCTATTTTCAGTCAAGAATACAAGTGTTTAAACCACATATAATTTTCTTTTCAATCAAAAGTTAAAAAATGGTAGGTGAAATTATGTTGGATAATAATGTATTTAATATATTCCCCTGTGTTAAATTTCAATTCATAAGGATTAAAGCAATTAACTTTGTTCAAACACAGCTGTAGAGTATAATTATTTAACCAATTAGTAATCTCCAGTAGGGAGCATTTTACTCTTGACATTAGGATTAATCTTTGCCCTAGTGACAGACTGTGAGTGATAATTCAAGACAACGGTATTTAGTTTAAAATCACTTTTTTGTGTAAATTGAAAATCAATAAGTACTTTTAACATTCAAGTCCTGCCGTGAATATCGTACTGTGATGCTGAATATAAGGAATGTCACAGTGTCACATCTAAAGTGTATGAAGTTGAGATGCAGTAAATTACCTGTATGACAGCAGATCAGTAATATGCCATTGACATAACAGTTTATAAACTAATCTTTAGGTTTCCTCATTGTAAAATAACAACACATACTCACCTCCAGGACCGGCGCCGTTCCTGCAGTGTTGTCACTTGCTCACCCGGGGATCGTGTAACATAATTATGTCACGGGTTCCCTGTAGCCAATCAGCTCTGGCTTCACTCTCCCCGCCTTTGGACGAATCTACATCCGGAGAAACGGAGAGATGCTGCTCTGTCACTTCCTCTGGATTTTTGTGAGCAGTCTCGAAGTCTCGAAAGCTTGCTTCTTATTACCATCTCTTCAGTTAGTTATTAAAAGATATCAACCAATGAGGACTCTCAAATTTCAATATTTTTCTATGTACTGGCTAACACGTTACATAGACGTATATTTCCTGCACCACTTAGCTAATTTATTCTACTTGCATTCTTTATTGCGTTTTATTAGTAAGATTTTTTACATGCATTTTTATTACATTTCTTCAGCTGCAGATTTTTTCCTCTTTTTGCTATGTCATATTTTAAATAAAACTACTTTATTTTGGAAATTTCCCATTTGCTGAGTTACCAGGCATTGATAAAAGTATTAATAAAGTCCGGTGCGGACTACATGTTTTTTTATTGTGTGCCCACTGATGAAATGGGGAACACTTCCAGGCCTTGATGAGATGCAGTGATATGTGAAGCGGCTATTGGCTGATTTGTCTACAATCCTATACTGCTCATGGAACAAAAGATTATGAAAAAAGCAATCTCTGTGAATGATGTGGTTCTTTTTAATAAACTAGTTGATATTTCCACTGAGCAACACCGATTCTCTGAAATAGCAGCCCATTCTTGAGCATTGAAATAGTGTGAGACTTGTACTGTGGAAGGAAAGTAGCACTGCCAGCCAGATCATGTGTTTGTTGCACAGATAGATTGCATCTTTTTTTGTATTGGCCTACATACTGTATGTTTTCTCTCAGAATAGATCTTTGTAATATGTATTTGCCAGAAGTAGAGATGAGTGGATCTTTGAAATTGGAATTTTCCACCTTTACTGAATTTCTCCCCACAATTTTTTGTTACAACATTCATACTGTGTATGATGGGCAGTTGCACTTAAATACAAAAGAAAGACATCCAGATTCCATAAATTTAAGAAAAAAATCACTTGACAGTTCACAATTCAAAAAAGTACATTTTTTTGTGACATACAAGTCTAGGATTCATGATTTTTCTTTAGGTATACAATTCCCATACAATCCGTAAATTATGTCCTGTGGACGATAGTCGACAGGCACATAAAACCTCCAACCATGAAACAGACAAACACAAAGGAAAAGGGAGAGAAAGTGTGCAATTAATAATGATTTTAATGTGATGAATACATAATCATGCTTTATGGCAGCTTCTATTGGAGAACAGAGATAGGTGCATAAAGGGGAAAATCATTGCATGGCACATGCAATTATGAAACCACTTGATACAACCATAAACCCATATATCATTATAAACATATGATGATACGTATTACAAAAACATATACCGGTATGTCAAGGTAGATCATCCGGAAATAGAGAGATGACACCATGTCACCACTCCATGTGGGAATAGGTTAGTATAACAAATGGATATATGGAACTATGCATCACTGCAGTGACAAACATCATGCTAGAAAAAACATAAGACAGGTAGGAATAGCAAATGGTGACCAGTCTCAAGGTGATGAACAGCAGTGTTACAAATGCACAGTATATTGCATACATCTCATGCCTAACTGGGCATAGGTAAACACCATGCAAAACACCCACAGTGAAAAAAGCCCCCTGCTTACAGACCCCAACGTACGTTTCTTCTTTAAGTTATAGCTTCATCAGGGGGAGTGTGATGTGCCCCAAACCACAGCCTCTTTATATATCCCATGGTACCTGTGCACTGCCACATGCTGGATGCGCGGCAGCGCTATGTCACTTCCTGTCTCTCATCTCCATACCGGAAGTCCACCCGCGTCATCGCGGCAAACAGTGTGTGCACGTCCGGGAGCAGGGACGCGTCACCATGACTCCCGGACAAGCGCACTCACGATCTAGGATGCCGTGTCTCCCAGAGGAGGGGGCAGGGAGTGACGGAGTGCAGGTCACAGCAATGGATATAACGGGGGTAGATTACAATCCTATCTGGACCTGAGCAAAATAGCAACACTTGTATTGGCCCAGGATAGGTCCACCATACGAACAGTAAGCATATAAAATGTCCAAAAGATGGTCACGATAATTCAATAATTTTCAGTCTATGCCGAATTTCGTCCAGGAGGTAGAATCGCTTCACATGGGTCATACTGAGGACGAGGAAGGAGGCCACATCACACAAACAAAAGAACTGTTAAAAGAATTTTTGGGAAAAAATATATATAATTAAAAAGTTTTATAGGTGTATAAAACAGAAGATACAGGGGGCAACAATCACAAAAAAGGGGCAAAACTAAGAGATTCATTTAAACCCCCAGGGGTCATCGTCCCCAGGGTTACAATCCAGCGTGCTTCACATTGGGCCAGGATCCTTCTTACATTACCACCGCGGATCCCACCACGTACGACCTCAATCCCCCTAATTTTGAGGGAGACAGGGTCGCAACCATGGTAGGTCCTAAAATGATGGGGCAATGTTTTTAACAAAGAGGGATCCTCCACTGTCCGAGCCGCAGCAATGTCCCTCACATGCTCCCTCACCCGTTTGCGTAACTCTCTAGATGTCAAGCCGACATATATAAGTTGGCACCCGCAAGTGGCATAATATACCACATTGCTGGTGCCACAGTTCACATAATCCTTAATGTCGTATATTTTATTCTCATCTGCTGACGAGAAAGAGGCAATGCGTAGGACGCTGCTGCAGGCCAGACAGTGTCCACACTGGAAACAGCCCCTCAAGGATCCAGTGGATCCAAACAGGGATGGTGTTTGGGGCACATAGTGACTCCGAACAAGTATGTCGCGCAAATTTCTCGACCTACGAGCTGTCATTTGTGGATAATCCATTAGAGAGTCCCTCAAATGACGATCGGTTTGGACAGGCCAATGACGCTTAAGGATGGACCTCATATTCTCCCACTCCAGGTTATAAGTAGTGATGAATCTAATATGTGACTGATTGATAGTCGTTCTCCTGGACATTAAGTACGAAGCAACTCAATACGGGGAGTATGTTTAGCCCTGAGATAACCGTTCTTGATACTACGATTACTGTACCCTTTTTCCCTGAAACGTAATGCCAAATCAGCCGCCCGCTCCTCGAATTGAACATCCGAGGAGCAGATGCGTCGCATACGTAAAAACTGTCCGGTAGGGATGGCGCGGATCGTAGACTTGTCATGGGCAGATGATGCATGTAGAAGGGCGCTGACAGAGGTGGGGTTATGATACACATCAGTTGTGATCAAACGATCTAACCCCACCTCTATCAAAATATCCAAAAATTCCACTTTCCTAACATCAAATTTATGTTAGCTTGATATTATATGGATTAACGCCCAATCTGTCCATGAATATACCGAGCTCCCCCACCGTGCCCTGCCACAAAAACAATAAATCATCAATATAGCGGAACCAGCACTGCACATGTTCGCTGCCCGCCACACCCCCATCGCCAAATAACCATCGTTCCTAGTAACCCAGGAAGAGGTTGGCGTATGAAGGTGCACAGGCAACGCACATGGCAGTGCCGCATCCTTGCAAATAAAAAACATCCTTAAATACAAAAAAATTGTGGGTCAGGGCAAAGCAGAGAAGCTTGAGAATCAGGTTATTCAATGTGCCATCCCGACCGGCAGCCGTCAAAAAGAATTTCACGGCCTCCAGGCCATCATCATGGCGGAAGCATGTGTACAGGGACTCTATATCAGCTGTAACAATCAGTACATCATGTTCCACAAAGATGCCATCGATCCTCGCCAGGACGTCCGTCGTGTCACGTACATAGGAGGGAAGAGTCTCAACAAGTGGTTTTAAATAAAAGTCAATAAACTGACAAATCGGTTCACATAACCCCCCAATGCCGGACATGATCGGACGCCGCGGCGGGGCCGTAGCATCCTTGTGGATTTTTGGTAGCAAATAAAAAGTCGGGACTTTGGGAAACCTAACCGTCAGTCCCTCAACCGTCTGTTTATTAATAATTCCCTGCTCACATGCATCCCCAAGGATGGACTGGAGTTGTATTCATCACATTGAAAACATTATTAATTGCACACTTTCTCTCCCTTTTCCTTAGGATTTTTCTTTAGTAGCAAAATTAGATCAGAGGGGTATTTACTTGCCCCCTATTTTTACAATGTGTAAATAAAAAAAAGTTGCTATTAAAACGATGTTACTGAAGTGTAGTACAGATCAACCAATTCACAGTGCAATGCTCAGAAAAGAATAGCGCATGTTGCAATTTGTTTCATATAGACACTCTGTCTTTGTTAAAAACTCATCTGAACAGCCTTGTTAATTAAATTATTCAATGTAATGTACAATATTTACTCAGACAACACATACTATTTCTGTATAATGCACATCTGAACAGGGTCTTAGGTCTTTTTCTATTCCTATGTGTAATGAGCTGACCTCTGATCTCCTATCTCTAGAATCTTAAAATGGCACTGCTTTGATGGCGCTCATCTTTTATAGCCATGACCGTGATAGTCTCTCTGAGTTGGCTGCGTTAGACTATGTGATTTGATATCTGCAATGCACTATGAGAAAGCATACACTTGATGTCATTAGACCCCCCCCTCTGGTCAATGCAGTCTTGAAGCTATGTGTTCACATTCAGGATTTGAAGCAGAAATTTCTGCAGCATTTCTGCATATCCTTGGCAGGAAAATTGCTGCTGAAAAAACTCACATTTTTGTTGCGTTTTTAACACGTTTTTGACGCGTTTTTTAATGCGTTTTTGAAGCGTTTTTGTACATCAATGAATGCTTTTTGGAGCTAAATAAAGTCATTTGGTGGGACATTGCTTTTTGGATTACCATCAGAACCAGGTGATTATATTGGTTAATTTAAATTATTAAAGAATGTGTCTGTTGTATTTCAAAGAAAGTGTTTACTCTGTGTCTGTGTGTTTATTAAACTCTTTACTTTACTTTAATTAGGTTTGGTGATGAAAGGGTCTGATTGACACCTTGTCATCACCAAACAAAAGAGTTAGGTGTCAGCTAATCCCATTCATCAAATCTTCATTAGCATTTCCATTCATCTCATTTCTGGGGCAGCTGTGAGCTGCTACTTTTAGCCTAGGAAGGTGCCATTAGACAGACATGGTCCTTGGCTATTATTAACAGCTCACAGCTGTTTCGTAACCGCTATGTCCCCATGAACAGCAACCAGCAGCGCTTTGGACACAGCATGTTTTTGCTGCTTCCAAAATGCGGTGTTTTAATGCCGCACTTTTGTTGTCAGTACATGTGAATTCACCGCATATAATGACACTTCAATCGGTCAAAATCTGCAGCAGAGACTAGCATGACTGCTACAGTAATTGACATGCTGCGAGTGAGTTTGGGTACGTGGCCACAGTCAGGAGTCGCTGCAGGTTTGATGCTGTGTGTTTATACAGCGTCAAACCCGCAGCATCCAGATATTACAGCATAATGGATGGGATCTCTAGAAATTCCATGATCACTATGCGTGCATCAGAGGCTGCGAATCACCCGTGGACACTGACATGCGGCGCGTCTTTCAGGACCGCAGCATGTCAAATTCTCTTGCGGATTGGCTAGTCTCTGCAACAGAAATTTGACCACTAGAATGTATTGAATGCGGTAAATCTGCATGGTTCAGTGAACACGTGGATTTACCTGCGTTCAATATAATGCAACGTTTTGGACGCAGCAAAAAATATGCGTCCAAAGCCCTGCTACATCCGGATCATGGGCACTTAGCCTAAAATTTGAAAAAAAATATGACGTGGATTCCCGCATCATTTTCATAACCAGCAGAGGAAAAGCCGACTGCTGGGAGCTGATATTAGTAGCCGGGGAAGGGGCCATTAGTCAAAAATGTTCCCTAGCTTTTAATATCAGCCCACAGCTATTTGCTTAGCTTTTACTGGCTAGATTACAGGGGGACCCCAGAAAAAAATTGATGTAGGGTCCCCCTATAAAATCTAACCAGAAAAGGCTAAACAGACAGCTATGGGCTAATATTAATAGCCAGGGAAGGGGCCATGGATACTATTCCCCTCCGCGTCTAACAATATCCCTACTCAGCAGTCCCAGAAATTGCACATCCATAAGATGCGCCAAATCTGGCGCTTAGCCTCTGCTCTTCCCACTGCCCTGTAGCGATGGCAAGTGGGGTAATGGGGTTGGGGTTCACGTCAGCCTTGTATTGGCGGCTAACGTGAAGCCCAGGTTAGTAATACAGGGCATCAAAAAGATGTCCCCATTATTAACCGCGTAGTAAAGTTGTCATAGTACAGTTTTCAATAAATACACGGCCAGAATAAAATATTTTAATGAAATAAAAAACACACGGTTTTAATTTTTTTTAATGTACTCTCAGTCCCCGAATCCCTTGATGTTCTGAAAAAAAAGTTAAATAAAAAACAACCATAACATTCACCTGTCCGCCGTCACGACATAGTCCATCATTACCACCGTCACGATTGTCCCTCGGCGATCTGGGTCACTTCTACAGCAGTGACATAAGCAATCACTGATGTCACTGCTGTAGAAGACAGCAATGTGTACTGACAGGAGTGTAAAATCACTCCTGTCAGTGTACATACTGCTGCAGGAGTGAGGTCACAGGGGTTCGTCAGTTGAAGATCAGCTGATCAGCCCCGGTGACCTCAGCACCAGTACTGGTGGGAACATTCTTGAGAATGTTCCCACGTCGCACCGGTGTCATAAAGTGAGGTCACGTGAGCTCTCAGCTGATTGTCAGCTGAGAGTTCATGTGACCGCAGGTCATGACAGTGCAGTACACTGCTGGGAGTGAGCGCACTCCCGGCAGTGTACCACCGGCTGCCGGGAGGATAACATCGCCAGAGGATATTGCTCACACTAACCACTTACAAACTATAGTGGTTGTTCAGCCACCTCCCATTTGGGGAATGTGCCTTTTATACAAGACGCTTTGCAGGTGCACATACATTAGAGTAAATGCCTACCAGCTGTTCCTGGGGGCATTTACCATGTGTGCACACAGCCCCTTTAAGAACAGGTGAGCGTGGGCACAATACAGCATGCATGGGAGATGAAGGAGGCAGAAGCAGGAGCACGCCAGGGGGCTGCACTGTTGGCCGAGGCAGTAAGTAAACCTAGGGAGCAGGGGACAGCGTACAGGGGCACCAGGCATAGCATTATAGGCGTAATGTAGTGCCCAGTGTCAGAAAGCTGGGTTTGTATCCTAGGTCATGGGTCCTCAAGCAAGAAAATGACCCCAAAATACTTCATTAAGCACCCAAAAATGGGTAGAAACAAAACGCTAGAGAGTTCTTAAGTGGCCAGCAATGACTCTAGATCTAAATCCCTTTGAACTCCTGAGGAGAGATCTTAAAATTGTTGCTGGGAGAAGGCACCCTTCAAATGAGAGACCTGGAGCAGTTTGCAAAAGAAGAGCAGTAAAAAAATCATGTTGAGAGGTGTAAGAAGCATGTTGATGGTTATAGGAAGCAATTTAATGCAGTTATTTATTCCAAAGGGTTTGCAACCAAATATTGAGTTGAGGGTGCCAACAATTTTTTCCAGCCCATTTATTGAGTTTTGCGTGAAATTATGTCCAATTTGCCTTTTTCTCAGTTTTTTGTGTTGTTCCAATACACACAAAAGAAATACTGTAAATATGTGTATAACAAAACATGAGTAATTGCAATAATTTTCTGTGAGAAATTCTATATTTTCTGTCACAATTTCAAGGGTGTCAACTAGTGATGAGCAAGCACTAAAATGCTCTGGTACTCGTTGCTCGAATTGAGCAAATTGGAATGCTCGAGTGCTCGACCCGAGCAACGAGTCCAATGTAAATCTATGGGAAACTCGAGCATTTTTCTGGCAGCCCCCACCCCCCGGCGGTCTGCAGAGGGCCTAAAAATTGCCCAAATCAATGGGAACAGTGCTCAAATTACATGGGAACAGCAAGGGGAAGTCCCCTTGTAGCATTTCTTACTCCCAGGTCATTGCTGTAAAAAATGTTGTGAGACGAATTATGCGACTTTTATGGATGCACAATAAAAAATACAAAAACTAAACCAAAATGGATTTGCCTGGGAAAAATGTTAAGAAGCATCCTTTTCAGAGTAATGACTTGTATATAAGGCAAAATAATTATACAAAAACAAAAATGCTCCCCCACACCTTAGGCTATGTTCAGATGTAGCGTTTTTGGAGCGTTTTTGAACTTTTGCATTGCTTTCTACGGTGAAAAATACATTCACCGGTAAATGTAATTTTAACATTTTACTACCTTATCTGGCCATGTGGTGTGTGAGACATGATCAGACACATTCTGCTTCATTCATGAAGGAGGGACTCTGAAAGTCACAAAGCCTATTTTTATAGGGCCATCAGATGGCCCTTACTATTCTTAAAGGGCCAGCAGTCGGCCCTTGCTGTTGTTAGAGAGCCATTAGCCGGCTATGCTTTGTTGTTCTCATTATTAACGAGTGGGTCTCCTATACTGTTATTGTGTATGCAGTGACTGCAAGGGCTGCCAAAAATTTGGACGCACCCCAATACCACTTTGAAGAGACATAGAGGAGGGCCTCAGTAAAAAAAAAAAATTCCCATTAAAAAGGTGTGGGTACCTATAGTGGTAATGCCCATGCAGTGACTTCAAGGGCTGTCAAAATTTAGGAAAAACCCTAATAACAATTTAAAGTATGACATGTTCCCATTAGAACGGAGTGGGCATGCTATACAGTTATAGGTTATGCAGTGAGTACAATGGCTGCCAAAATTTAGAAAAAATCCCAATAACAATTTAAAGACACAAAGAGGTGGGCCATAGTAACGACATGTTCCCATAAGAAAGGAGTGGGTCTGCTATACAATTATAGGGTATGCAGTGATTACAACGGTTGCCAAAATTTAGGAAAAACCCCAATAACAATTTAAAGACACTGTAAGATGGCCACCGGACACGTACTTGAGGGGAGATATGTATCGCTGAGGTTGGTAGCTTAAGTGATGTAAAACCGGGAAAAGTATGCTCCAGCACAAATAGTGCTGAGAGGGCCATTTTTTATAAGCATTCATAAGAGATGGGTGGAATTGGCTGCTCACATATCCTCACCCCAGGGCGTGTGTATAAAATGGAGACCTAGTGTCTCTTTCAGTGTTT
This sequence comes from Phyllobates terribilis, assembly GCF_046119375.1. Lineage (NCBI taxonomy): Eukaryota > Metazoa > Chordata > Amphibia > Anura > Dendrobatidae > Phyllobates > Phyllobates terribilis. The sequence continues at coordinate 13,302,396 of NW_027362769.1, read as the reverse complement.
GTGGCTGGAGGTGTGGAGACCTCTAGCATGTCTGTACCTACAGGACACTGACTGTGAGCAGGTGAACCCGCAGTATTGTATGGACTGTTTATTTTCCTGTTTTGTTACTTTGTGCCAGACAAGGCTGTATTTTGTTTCTTTGTGCCGGACAAAAGTGCGGTTTAAAAGTGCGGTTTATGAAGTCCGAATAAACCTGCGTTGCACATTTTAAAGAAACTGACTCCTAAAGTGCCTACCTCAAAAGTGGCTGAGTCAGTACCAAAACCTTACAATTGGTGCTAGAAGCATGGGCATGAATTCCAAGGGGCAGTGTGACTGCTACAAGAGGGACTATATGTCCTGGGTGAAGTCTGCCACAAGCCAGCTAGTGACATCAGACAAAATGGAGGACCTACTGAAACATTTGGTGTAGGCGCAGCAATCACAACAGCAACAGTACCAGCAATTATTGCAGCAGCAACAAATGGCGCAACAAGAGACCATTAAGCTGCTGATGCAGCAGATCCAGCTCCAGAAGCAGCAGCAACAGGATCAGCATCATCAACAGCAGCAGCAGATCGAGTTACTAGCAGAGGCGATCCGTGGCACGGCAACAGCTCTGACAAGTCCAGGTGACGACTCTCACATCAGGAAGACAGTAAGGAGAGCGTTACAAAAGATGACCCCCGGGGGATGACGCTGAGGTGTTTCTGACTGTATTTGAAAAGGTGGCAGAATGGGATAAATTGCCTACGGAGCAGTGGGCGTAGGTGCTGGCACCATATTTAACAGGGGAGCTGCAGAAGACCTATTATGACTTGGACATGCAGGACGTAAAGGAGTACACCAAATTGAAAACTGAGATTTTGGCACGCATGGGAGTGACTCTGACTGTCAAGGCACAACCGGTGCACCACTGAGGCTATTGCAATGACAAACCTCCCCGGTCCCAAATGTTCGACCTCTTACACCTGGTTCAAAAGTGGTTGCAACCTGAATCTTCCTCCCAGCACAGATGGTGGAAAAGGTCATCATGGACAGGTTCATCCACTCCCTTCCAAGGTTGGTGCAAGCCTGGGTTGACCAGGGAGATCCCCGTAATGCCGATGACCTAGTGGGGTTGGTGGAAAGATACCAAGTGGTGGAAAGTTCCTTGGGAAAGCCCAGGGTCGTAGAGTCTCCATTATTGGGTTCCCAAAAAGGGGTGGACACCCAAAAGAGGGGAACTAGAGCCACATCTGGGGGGTGTCCTAGAGGCAACGAAGCGTCAGACTTGCTGCCAAAGGTCCCCTCTTAACATAGTATGTTGGAGATGTCACACCCCAGGTCACACAGTTGCCCAGTGCCCCATGACAACTGAGCCAATAGACTGCAGCACTGGACGACATTACTCAAATTTTGCATATCCTGAATGCAGTGCTGTCCCTCAACCAGGCGAGGGACAACAGGCATGCCTCTTGTCGATGAATGGTATGCAAGTGACTGCTCTATTAGAATCGGGAAGTTTGATGGCCCTAGTGAGGGCCACAGTTCCTCATAGACTTTTTCCAGGGAAAAAGGTTGGCGTCTGTTGCATCCATGGGGACGCTAAGGACTACCCTGTGGCCCGAGTGGTTATAGACACAAACTGTGGCGCCGAGTCCCACGAGTTTGGCGTAGTCAAGGACCTGTTGCACCCTGTTATAATAGGGTGGAATTTTGATTGTTTTGGGACTTGTGGGAGAAAGGGAGGAGGCCGGGTTGTCCAGAGAACAACTAAGTCACCCCTGAAGAAACCTCATCGCAGGCCGAGGCCGACGATTTTCTCTTTTGTGTGCTTTTTGGGGATGAGGATGAGACAGCATCCCCGGAGGCCCACATCCCTGAACTGGAGGTGTCTGGGGGAAACTTTGGAACTGGCCATCTCAGGGACTTAACTCTAAAAGGGACGTTTAATAATGTAGCTGTTCTTAATGCTATTGCTCAAGAGCCGGGGGCTGACACCCGATATCCGCACTTTGCCAAAAATGGGGAGTTACTATATCGGGTCACCAAGCTCAGAGGGGAGGTAATTGATCAGTTACTAGTTTCAGGGCCGTACAGATGCAGGGTGTTAGATATGGCCCATGCACATGTCTTGGTTGGTCATCTGGGGGTAGAAAAAAAACAGGAAAGGATACTCCAGAGGTTCTACTAGCCCGGGTGTAACCGAGAGATAGTGAATTATTGTAGGTCGTGTCCCACCTGTCAGCTGACTTCTCCGGTGGCTCACTTCCATAGTGTTAGAACCTTGCTCTTAGGTTTTTTTTCCTTTGCTGGTCACATGACCTTGTTGGCCTATTTAATCCTGCTCCACCCTTCTGGCTTTGCTGGACTTCATTGTTTAACTACTTTCTAGCTAGCCTGTGCTCTGTATCTAACTCTGTTAGTTTGCTTGGTCTACGGACCTCTTTGTTCTATATATTTTGTTTGTTCGTCTGTCTGCTACTATTTCTGTTAGGAGGTGTCCCATTTTCCTCCCAGTCCTTAGTACTTGTAGGGATTCCTTCCCCACCTCTATAGGTCTCCGTACAGACTAGCTTAGGACTTTAGCAGGTCTGATCGCAGGATCAGGTCCCCTGTTACATCATAGGGATTAAGCTGAGTTCTATCGTAGGGACAGATCTCCTCTCTTTCCTTAGCTCGGGTAGCAGAACATAACAGTAAGTCCAGCCCAGCAAATGCTCTAAGGAAAGATTTTTTCTGTTCCATCATGGTGTCGGTTCTGGATTTGGCTAAACACCTGCAGGGACTCTCTTTGGAGGTGACTGAGCTCCGTCAACACGTGAGTAACTGTCCTGGAGCACATTTCTTGGAGCCTAAGGTACGTTTGCCGGATTTATTTTTTGGTGAACACCGAGAATTTTTTTCATTTAAAAATGCTTGCTTATTGTATTTTCGTTTGAGACCCAAGTCCTCTGGGGATGATTCCCAGCGCATAGGGTTTATAATGTCACTTTTGCGCAAAGAGCCTCAGGAGTGGGCCTTTTCTTTGCAACCTAGTGATACATGCTTCAGTTCAGTGGATAGGTTTTTTTCTGCTTTGGGACTATTATATGATGATCCTGATCGTGTCTCATCAGCTGAGACTGAGTTAAGACGTTTGAGACAGGGATCAGGTAATGTGGAAAAATATTGTACTCATTTCCGTCGATGGTCTACTCAAACAGGGTGGAACGATTCTGCTCTGAAAAGTCTATTTCTTGCTGGGCTCAGTGAAAGGGTTAAAGACCTGCTAATTGCTTATCCTATACCTGAAGATTTGCAACAGGCTATGCAATTAGCTATACGGGTGGATAGGAGACTGCGTGCAAGGGTTAATGAGAGCAAATCCTCTGCTATGTCAGTTTCTGGTTATGAGAATGTGTGTACTAACAGTGGTGAACCGATGGCACCTCGCTCTCAAGAAAAAGATCGCAGATTTTCTGAAGGCTTGTGTTTCTATTGCGGAAAATCTGGACATTTAATTAAAGACTGTGAGCTTCGTATCAAGAAAGAAAAAAAAATGGTCAGTCATGCCCGTATTGCCTGTTTAAATTCCAAGGGTGTATTTTTAGCTGCTTCCACGATTGCTCAGGAAAAATTAATGGAATTTCGGGTGTTTGTTGATTGTGGGTCTACTCTGAATGTTATTGATGGGGGATTCTTGGAAAGACTCAATTTAAAACCCGAACCTGTATCATCCCCCATTGCTGTGGTTTCTGTGGATGGTTCCCCTTTGAAGAATATTACTCTCAAGGTCTGTGAATTTCCTCTCACTATTAATGGTGTTCACCACGAGAAATTGGATTTGGTAGTTTTGAATAACTTGCCTTCTCCAGTAATATTGGGATTGCCCTGGTTAAAATTTCACAATCCTGTACTGGATTGGTCTACCAGTGAAATTAAATCCTGGAGCCATAAATGTTATGACAAGTGTTGTAACGGGCGTATTGCAGCTTTGGATAGGGGAGAATTGCCTGTTCCTATTCAGGATTTTTGGAGAGTTTTTTCTGAGAAGGAATCGCAGGTTTTGCCTCCCCATAGAGACTATGATTGTTCTATTGAATTTGTCCCTGGAGCGACTCTTCCTAAAAGTCGTTTATTTAACCTTACTATTCCTGAGAGGAAGGCTTTGGAGGAATACATACAGACAAGTTTGGCCGCCGGTCACATTAGGCCCTCTAAGTCTCCTGTGGCGGTTGGATTTTTTTTTGTAAAAAAAAGGACGGCGGTTTACGTCCTTGTCTGGATTTTCGTGAGATTAACAAAATTACTGTACGCAATCCTTACCCACTGCCATTGATTCCTGATCTGTTTAACCAGTTAATGGGGGCCAAGTGGTTCTCTAAAATTGACCTTAAGGGGGCATACAATCTGTTGCGCATAAAGGAGGTTGACGAATGGAAGACTGCTTTTAACACTCCTGTGGGTCATTTTGAGAATCTGGTTATGCCTTTTGATCTTACTAATGCTCCTGCATTTTTTCAGAATCTTATTAATGACATCCTTAGACCTTTGATCGGCAAAAATGTGGTTGTGTATTTGGATGACATTTTGATTTATTCGCCGGATCTGGAGTCTCATTGGCGGAGCGCACGTGAGGTATTACAGTTATTAATGGACAATTCGCTTTTTGCTAAGCTGGAGAAATGTGAGTTCGCTGTACAGAGAATTAGTTTTTTGGGTTACATTATCTCCAGCGAAGGTTTTGAGATGGACCCGGTTAAAGTTCAAGCTGTACAGGAATGGCCTAGGCCTATTGGTTTGAAATCGATACAGAGGTTTTTAGGTTTCGCCAATTATTACAGAAAATTCATAAAAAAAATTTCTAGTATTGTCAAACCTCTGACCGATCTCACCAGGAAAGGTGCTGATGCGGATCAGTGGTCTTCTGAGGCCATTGAAGCTTTTGTGTATCTCAAGGAGAGGTTCACCTCTGCTCCCATCCTTATGCAGCCTGATGTGACTAAGCCGTTTTTGGTTGAGGTTGATGCTTCCTCTGTGGGGGTTGGCGCAGTATTGTCTCAAGATAACGGGGATGGATTACATCCCTGTGCCTTTTTTTCAAAAAAATTTTCGGAGACTGAACTGAATTACGATATTGGTAATCGGGAATTATTGGCTATTAAACTCGCATTTGAACACTGGCGCCACTTCTTGGAAGGTGCGGAATTTCCCGTTCAGGTTCTTACAGATCATAAAAATCTGATATATCTTGATGCTGCCAAGCGCCTGAATGCCCGTCAGGCTAGGTGGGCACTGTTTTTCTCGCGGTTTAATTTCTCCGTTACTTACATCCCTGGTACTAAGAATGTTAAGGCGGATGCCTTGTCTCGCAGTTTTTCTCCCATAGTCGGTGCTGAGAAAGAGGAGAACATTTTACAAGAAAGGTGTTGTGATAGCTGCCTTGGACTCCGTTTTGGAAGATGAGATTCTTAAAGCACAGGAGAATGCCCCATCTAACACTCCTCATGGGAGGTTGTTTGTGACTGGGACCTTTAGGAGAGATTTGTTTGTTGAGTGTCACGAATCTCGGTTGGCAGGTCATCCCGGAATCTCTGAGACCAAGAGACTGGTGGGTCGCAGTTTTTGGTGGCCTGGATGGCAGAAGGAAGTCATTAAGTGGGTGCGTCAATGTACTATATGTGCTAGATCTAAGTCCTCACATACTCCTGCTGCGGGGTTGCTTTGTCCTTTGGAGGTTCCCAGTGCTCCTTGGACACATTTGGCTATGGACTTTATAACTGACCTTCCCCCCTCTGAGGGTTTTACTGTCATCTGTCATCTTAGCAAGATGTGTCACTTGGTTCCCTTCGTCAAACTGCCCTGCGCTAAAACTCTCGCTAAGGCCTTTGTCAAGGAAATTGTCAGACTTCATGGCGTTCCTACTGACATTGTTTCTGATAGGGGTCCTCAGTTCGTGGCTCGTTTTTGGCGTGCCTTTTGTGACAGGTTGGGAGTTCATTTATCGTTCTCGTCCGGATATCATCCTGAATCTAATGGCCAGACAGAAAGGAAAAACCAGGATGTTGAGCAGTTCTTGCGTTGTTTTGTGGCAGACAATCAAGAGGGGTGGTCTGAGTTTCTGCCACTTGCTGAATTTGCTCTGAACAATCATACATCTTCTTCTGCTGGTTGTTCGCCTTTTTTTTGTTGTTCTGGGAGACATCCGTCGTTTGGGTCGTTCTCCAAGTTGGGATCTGCCGTGCCTGAGGAGGAGAATTTTTCCAGTGATTTGGAGAGAGTTTGGACGGATGTGCGTGGTAATCTTCAGGAGGCCAACAGAAAATCTAAGGACTACTTTGATAGGAAACGACAGGAGGTTTTGTTCGCTGTTGGTGACATGATTTGGTTGTCCTCTAGGAATCTGCGGTTGAGGATTCCTTCTAAGAAATTGTTTCCCAAGTTTGTAGGGCCCTTTAAGGTGCTTCAGGTTGTCAACCAATCTGCTGTTAGGTTGGAGGTTCCTACCTCCTGGAGAATTAATCCGGTATTTCATGTCTCTCTGTTGAAAAAAGCTGTTGTATCGGATTGTGACGCCTCTGCCTCTGTTCCTCCGGTGGTAGAGGACGGGGAATATGAAATTTCTCGCATCCTTAACTCTAGACTGTATAGAGGTAGTTTGCAGTATCTTGTGGCCTGGAAAGGTTTCGGACCCGAGGATAACTCTTGGGTGAGGTCGGATGATGTTTCCGCGTCCAGACTTATCAGTGCGTTTCACAGGAGATTTCCTGATAAGCCTGGTCCTAGGGGATCCGGAGGATCCTCTTAGAAGGGGGGGTACTGTTAGAACCTTGCTCTTAGGTTTTTTTTCCTTTGCTGGTCACATGACCTTGTTGGCCTATTTAATCCTGCTCCGCCCTTCTGGCTTTGCTGGACTTCATTGTTTAACTACTTTCTAGCTAGCCTGTGCTCTGTATCTAACTCTGTTAGTTTGCTTGGTCTACGGACCTCTTTGTTCTATATATTTTGTTTGTTCGTCTGTCTGCTACTATTTCTGTTAGGAGGTGTCCCATTTTCCTCCCAGTCCTTAGTACTTGTAGGGATTCCTTCCCCACCTCTATAGGTCTCCGTACAGACTAGCTTAGGACTTTAGCAGGTCTGATCGCAGGATCAGGTCCCCTGTTACATCATAGGGATTAAGCTGAGTTCTATCGTAGGGACAGATCTCCTCTCTTTCCTTAGCTCGGGTAGCAGAACATAACACATAGCCCTTTAATTCCTCTACCTGTCATTGAGATCCCGTTCAAGCTCATCGCCATGGATTTAGTGACCACTGGTCAAGTCCGCCAGAGGACATCAGTACATCCTGGTGGTACTACACTATACTACGTGGTATCCAGAGGCCATGCCACTATGAAACTCCTCCTCCAAGTGTATAGCCCTGGAGTTGGTCCATATCTTTTCCAGAATTGGGTTGCCTAAAGAGATTCTAATGGACCAAGGGACTCCGTTTATGTCAAAGGTGATGAGGGAGTTGTGCAAGATCCTGAAAATCACACAACTCAGGACCTCAGTCTACCACCCACAGACAGATGGTTTGGTGGAGAGGTTCAATAAAACCTTGAAGGCCATGTTGAAGAAGGTTGCAGAGAAAAACGGATGGGACTGGGACTGCCTACTGCCGTACCTTCTGTTCTCCATCAGAGAAGTCCCACAGACCTCTACTGCATTCTCACCCTTCTGAGCTGTTGTATGGCCGACACCCCCCCTGGACTACTGGATGTAGCAAAGGAGACCTGGGAGGCTGAGTCTATACCCTACAGGAGTGTAATCGAACATGTGGCACAAATTCAAGTGAGGATTACAGAAGTAATGCCCATTGTGAAAGAACACCTCCTCAAAGCACAAAAGGCACAGTCGAGGATGTACAATAGGTCGGCGAGGGTGAGACACTTCAACCCTAGACATTGGGTACTGGTGCTGGTCCCTACAGTGGAGAGCAAATTCCTGGCTAAGTGGCAGGGTCCAAATGAAGTAGTGGAAAAGCTTGGCAATGTCAATTATAAAATTCACCAACCAAGGAGGAGAAAGCGCTACCAGGTGTACCACTTCAACCTGATCAAGCCATGGCGAGATGGAGAGGCGGTGGAAGCTCCATGTTTGGTGGCGAAATCTGAAGCCGACGTGGAGGAGGTCAAGGTGGCGATATCACGTGCCCAAAAGCAACAGTGCCGAGAGTTGTGATCTGAGAAAAGTGCTGGCAATATTAGATGCTCTGCGGAAGGTGGGGTTTTCCATCAACCCAAACAAATCTGCCATGGGCATGGAGGTAGCAAAGTATTTGGACTATGTCATAGGCAGAGGTGTGATCAAGCCCCAAATAAATAAAATTAACGCAATCCAGGATTGGCCACAACCTCTCTCAAAAAAGCAGCTCATGGGCATCGTGGGCTACTACCCCCAGTTCATTCCTAACTTCACCATGCTAGCCGCCCCTTTGACAGATCTCCTTAAAGGGACAAAGTCGGTTATGGCTAAGCGATCTCCAGAAGCGGAGACGGCTTTCCAGGAACTAATTCAGGCTCTGTGTAAAGAGCCAATGCTGGTGGGTCCGGATTTCTCAGAGGAGTTTGTGGTCTAGACGGACTCATCATTAGAGATGAGCGTTGTTCTACTCGAACTGTTCGCCAATCTCAAATTCGAGCTGTTTTGGGCGGTGTTCGAGCCGGTCGGCGAACACGAACAATTTGAGAAAAATTCGGCTGTTCGAGGTTATGTTCGATAACTGTTCGTGCACCAAAATCATAACTGGATTTTTTCTCAGTAATGATGAAAATTAATGTTAATACGCAGTTTGAGTGTACAGCGGGGCGGGGGGAGGGGCAGGGGATGGATCTCTGCAGGAACAATGAAGATCTCCATTTTTTTTTCTCTTTCCCGCATTTGCAGTGGGGAGGTGCAATCTGTCAGCCTATCAGCAGCGCACACACGGAGCGAAGTGCTTTTTTTCACACAAGCAAGGGCATGTGTGATTGGCAGTGTATGTCACATGTCCTTGCCCTATAAGACCAAGCCATTTTCCCCGTCGCCACCATTTTCTCACTGCTGCAGCTGCGTGTTAGACGGCACCGCTGTTGCTGTGTGCGCTATACCTTGTTAATTTCAAGCCAATTTTCGCACAAATATACAGATAGCTTGGGAGTAGGGAATAGTTGTGATTGCAGTCCTTTTAAGGACTAGGTTACAGCATTTCCTACGACTTTTATCAGGCAGGTCTGTGCTCTTAAATAGATAGATTGTGGGAGTAAAGACTAATTGTAATTGGAGTCCTTTTCAGGACTAGGTTACATCAGTTCCTATCAGTTTTTGCCAGGCAGGTCTGTGCCAGTGCTGTGCAAGTTTTTTTCACAGCATTTGGCTGAATCTAGCAAAGCTAATCCTTTTTGGCCTATTGCAGAGTGTGTTAGTCAGTGGAGTAGCCTATCTGTGTTGCAAGATATACCACCTGTGTATAGAATACCAATTTTTTTACTGCACCTAGTGAAGTAAAATCTTTTGGGCATAGCATCATTCTATTAGTCCATCTATACTGACCTCCATCAGGTTGCAAACTGAATATAATTTTTTTCTGCATCTAGCTCTGAAAAAATATTTGGGCTTCTAGCAGTGTGTGGGACTTGTTCTATTAGTCCTTCTATACTGACCTCCAGCAGATTGCAAATTGAATATAATTTTTTTCTGCATCTAGCTCTGAAAAAATATTTGGGCTTCTAGCGGTGTGTGGGACTTGGTCTATTAGTCCATCTATACTGACCTCCATCAGGTTGCAAATTAAAAATAATTTTTTTCTGCATCTAGCTCTGAAAAAATATTTGGGCTTCTAGCAGTGTGTGGGACTTGGTCTATTAGTCCATCTATACTGACCTCCATCAGGTTGCAAATTAAAAATAATTTTTTTCTTCATTTATCTCTGAAAAAATATTTGGGCTTCTAGCAGCGTGTGGGACTTGTTCTATTAGTCCATCTATACTGACCTCCATCAGGTTGCAAATTAAAAATAATTTTTTTCTGCATCTAGCTCTGAAAAAATATTTGGGCTTCTAGCAGTGTGTGGGACTTGGTCTATTAGTCCATCTATACTGACCTCCATCAGGTTGCAAATTAAAAATAATTTTTTTCTGCATCTAGCTCTGAAAAAATATTTGGGCTTCTAGCAGTGTGTGGGACTTGGTCTATTAGTCCATCTATACTGACCTCCATCAGGTTGCAAATTGAAAAAAATAAATTTCTGCATCTAGCTCTGAAAAAATATTTGGGCTTCTAGCGGTGTGTGGGACTTGGTCTATTAGTCCATCTATACTGACCTCCATCAGGTTGCAAATTAAAAATAATTTTTTTCTGCATCTAGCTCTGAAAAAATATTTGGGCTTCTAGCAGTGTGTGGGACTTGGTCTATTAGTCCATCTATACTGAACTCCATCAGGTTGCAAATTAAAAATAATTTTTTTCTTCATTTAGCTCTGAAAAAATATTTGGGCTTCTAGCAGTGTGTGGGACTTGTTCTATTAGTCCTTCTATACTGACGTCCAGCAGGTTGCAAATTGAATATAATTTTTTTCTGCATCTAGCTCTGAAAAAATATTTGGGCTTCTAGCGGTGTGTGGGACTTGGTCTATTAGTCCATCTATACTGACCTCCATCAGGATGCAAACTAAAAATAATTTTTTTCTGCATCTAGCTCTGAAAAAATATTTGGGCTTCTAGCAGTGTGTGGGACTTGGTCTATTAGTCCATCTATACTGACCTCCATCAGGTTGCAAATTAAAAATAATTTTTTTCTGCATCTAGCTCTGAAAAAATATTTGGGCTTCTAGCAGTGTGTGGGACTTGGTCTATTAGTCTATCTATACTGACCTCCATCAGGTTGCAAATTAAAAATAATTTTTTTTCTTCATTTAGCTCTGAAAAAATATTTGGGCTTCTAGCAGTGTGTGGGACTTGTTCTATTAGTCCTTCTATACTGACCTCCAGCAGGTTGCAAATTGAATATAATTTTTTTCTGCATCTAGCTCTGAAAAAATATTTGGGCTTCTAGCGGTGTGTGGGACTTGGTCTATTAGTCCATCTATACTGACCTCCATCAGGTTGCAAATTAAAAATAATTTTTTTCTGCATCTAGCTCTGAAAAAATATTTGGGCTTCTAGCGGTGTGTGGGACTTGGTCTATTAGTCCATCTATACTGACCTCCATCAGGTTGCAAATTAAAAATAATTTTTTTCTGCATCTAGCTCTGAAAAAATATTTGGGCTTCTAGCAGTGTGTGGGACTCGGTCTATTAGTCCATCTATACTGACCTCCATCAGGTTGCAAATTGAATAAAAAAATTTTCTGCATCTAGCTCTGAAAAAATATTTGGGCTTCTAGCGGTGTGTGGGACTTGGTCTATTAGTCCATCTATACTGACCTCCATCAGGTTGCAAATTAAAAATAATTTTTTTCTGCATCTAACCCAGCCAATAGTTTTGGCCTAATACCACAGTTTGGCCACTCAGCTCTGCTCGGTTACCATCCATTGTTTTTTTGTGCAAACAACTCCAGAGTTGTGAATTAGTTAACCACCAAAATGAGTGGAAAAAGGCCTGCTGCTGGTGGAAAGGGGAATAGGCGTGTTGGGAAGGGGAAAAAAGGTTGTGTCCGTGGGGTAGGTGCAGAAGAAAGACCATCTTCCAGACAAACTAAAATGTCTACTTCTTTTAGCGGACAATGTGATAAGATCCCTTTCTTACGGCCACGCCAATCGCTACAAATTCCAGATGAGGCACAAAAACAGCAGGTGCTTCAACGGATATCAAGTGCTCCTTTAAGTGGGCTCTCCTCCACATCAACTTCAACATCACAAATACTCCAGTCCTCAAAGGTGTCACCCAAATCGCACTTGCTTCCTCACAGCTCCCAAATCTCCAGCTGCCCGTCTGAGTATGAGGTAGAACAGATGGTTGAGTCTGCAGAGCTGTTTACTCATACTATAGCCTGGGAATCAGAGGTCGACTCCAGCGCTTCTGTGAATCCAGACGAGGAAATGATCTGCACTGATGCCCAGAATCTTTATGAGTCGGATCCAGGACCAGACGCAGAAGGTTCTGACCATAAAGTAGACCCTCATTCCCAAACTGTAACTCCTGTTGGTGGAGACAATGAGGAAGACGATGATAAGACTCAAATACCTGATTGGAGCGACAACTTTAGTTTTTTGTCAGGGCAGGAACAGGTTGGCTCTGAGGACGACGGGTGTGATAACGCACAGGGTGATGATGATGAGGTCGGAGATCCCACTTACTGTCAACCCACAGTCAGCCAAGAGATGAGGTCAGCAGAGGAGGTGGAGGAAGATGCTAGTGACGACGAGGTCAGGTTGCGCCTTCCTGGACAGAGACGTAGTACTGGAAGCACGTCAACAACTGCATCTTCAAACACAAATCTGCCTCTCACCACAAGTCGTGGTGGCTCTTCAGGTCGCATGGGTGCTAAGCCTTGCATAGCCTGGGCATTTTTTCAGATCGATAAAGATGACCCAACTCGTGTTTTCTGTAACATTTGTCAGCAAAAGCTAAGTAGAGGCCAAAAAATACATAGTTTGAGTACTTCATGCATGAACCGGCACATGGACATGAAGCATAAGTTGCAGTGGGAAGCTCAGTGTGCTACAATGCGGTCTAGCCGGCCGGGCCAACCACCGTCTGCCATATCTTGTGCATCCGCGGCCTCTTCATCCTCTGTGACTGGGGGGACAGCAGTCACACCTGTTTTGGGGCGCAGACCTGCCAGCTCTTTACCCGCAACAGCCAGCGTGATTGGCAGGTCATCATTTTCTTTGGAGGTGGTAACACCAGCTGGTCTTGAGCGCTGTCCGACATCGATAGCACCACCTTTGGATCAAGGCAACCTAACATGTCCGCCTGCATCTTCCTCACAGACCGGCAGTTTGCCGGGGACACCCTTATCAACCCCGTCTAAGCACAATAGCCAGCCCTCGGTCCCTCAGATGTGGACAAGTAAAAGACCATTTCCTCCTAGCCATGAGAAAGCTAAGAGGTTGAATTTCACCATCTGCAAGCTCTTGGCTACAGAAATGCTGCCTTTCCGCCTGGTGGACACAAAGGATTTTCGAGATCTTATGTCCGTCGCAGTGCCCCAGTACCAGATGCCCAGTCGGCACTACTTCTCAAAGAAAGGTGTGCCTGCGCTCCACCAGCATGTCGCACACAACATCACCGCTTCTTTGAGAAACTCTGTGTGTGACAGGGTGCATTTCACCACAGACACTTGGACGAGTAGGCATGGACAGGGGCGTTACATGTCGCTGACTGGGCACTGGGTAACTATGGTGACAGCAGGACAAGGGGCTGCTGTCCAAGTCTTGCCGTCCCCACGAGTTGTGCGTCAATCCTCTTTATGTCATTTTTCCTCCACTGCTTCTGCCTCCTCAACCTCCTCTCGGTCTTCCACCTGCACCCAAAGCCTGTCTGGTCATGCCACAAGCTTTCTAACTGCGCAGAAGGGATCCTGCACACCTCCTTACTATGCTGGCAGTAGGGCTCAACGTCATCAGGCGGTTTTTACATTGAAATGTCTGGGAAATGTGAGTCACACAGCTGAGGAGTTGTGGTCAGCTCTGGAGAACCAATTTCATGAATGGTTGTCTCCACTGGACCTGAAACCAGGGAAGGCCGTGTGCGACAATGCTGCAAACCTGGGTGCGGCCCTTCGCCGGGGCAATGTCACACACGTGCCTTGTATGGCTTACGTGTTGAACCTGGTTGTCCAGCAATTTTTAGCCCACTATCCCAGACTAGATGGCCTTCTGCAGAGGGCACGGTCGCTGTGTGCTCACTTCCGCCGTTCGCATCCCGCAGCTCAGCGACTTACATCTCTACAGAAGTCGTTGGGCCTGCCACTTCACCGGCTAAAATGCGATGTGCCTACCCGGTGGAATTCAACTCTGCACATGTTGCAGCGACTGTGGCAGCACCGACAAGCCCTGGTGCAATACGTTCTGACGTATAGCCTGGGCCAACGAGATTCAGAGGTGGGGCAAATCACGCTGGAGGAGTGGTCTCAGATCAGGGACCTATGCACCCTTCTGCACAGTTTTGAAATGGCGACGAAGATGTTTAGTGCTGACGATGCCATTATCAGCATGACTATTCCGGTGATTTACATGCTGGAGCACATGTTAAACAGAATTCGGAGTCAGGTGGTGGCACAAGAGGAGGTGGAGGAAGTAGAGGAGGAGGAGTTGTATGCGGAAGGGCTATCATCTGCAAGGTCCAGACGGCCGGCAGCACCAGGGCGGCAGGCATGTGAGGGTGGGGGAGATGATTTTACCAGGGCGCATGGTAGCAGCCAAACTAGTGAGGAAGGTGCAGGAGCCCAGGAAGAAGTGGAGGACGAACTGATGGAAGACTCATCAGATGAGGGAGACCTTGATCACATTTCTGTTGTGCGAGGTTGGGGGGAGAGGACAGAGGAAGGAAGCATGATTGTTACCTCGCCACCAACACAACAGGGACTTGGTGCTCCTGGATGCGCAACACACATGAGTGCCTTCTTGCTGCACTACCTGCAACATGACCCTCGAATTGTGAGAATTAGAAATAATCCTGACTACTGGGTTGCCACACTGTTAGATCCCCGGTACAAAAGTAAATTTGCAGAAATTATTCCTGCCATAGAAAGGGATGCACGCATGCAGGAGTATCAGCAGAGACTGTTGCAGAATCTTACATGTGCTTTTCCACAAAATACCAGTGGTGCACGTAGTGAATCTCACAGTTCCAACTTGCCAACCGTGGGACCGTCAAGTGTTCAGCACTCAAACCGTAACAGAACCACAGTATCTGCTGGTAACATCAATTTTGCGGAATCATTTCACCACTTTTTTAGCCCATCCTTTGCAAGGCCACAGGAGACAAGAAGTCTGACACATAGTCAACGCCTAGAGACGATGGTACAGGAGTATCTCCAAGTAAACATTGAAGCCACGACTGTGTCACTGGACCCTTGCTCTTTTTGGGCTTCCAATCTGGATAAATGGCCGGAGCTAGCCACTTACGCCTTGGAGATCTTGTCATGCCCCGCAGCCAGCGTTCTGTCTGAACGTGTGTTCAGCGCTGCTGGTGGTGTGCTGACAGATAAGCGCACGCGGCTCTCCACTGATAATGTAGACAGACTCACGTTCATAAAGATGAACAAATCATGGATCCGAAACGACTTTTCTACCCCTGTGTCATCCTGGGGAGAGTAAAAGCTTGATGATTGGTTAAAATCACCCTACCAACCGTTTTAAGCTTTCAAATTACTAATCATGTTTATCTGTACCTTGGCTGGAAAATAATTTGGGCTTTGTAGCAGTGTGCAGCACTGATCCTATTAGGCCATCTATAATAAGCTTCACCAGATTTAAAATTAAAAATAATTTTTAGCTGCATCTAGCCCGGAAAATAATTTTGGGGCTCCGAGATGCGCAAGACACATAAGTGCCTTCTTGCTGCACTACCTGCAGCATGACCCTCATATTGTCAGAATTCGAAGTAATCATGACTACTGGGTTGCCACACTCTTAGATCCCCCAAACTTTTCGATCAACCTTTTCATTTTAATAAAGACCAAAAAAATGGTCATTTTTGAAATTATAAGCATTAGCAGGTTGTTAGAAACTGAAATCAAACAGTTTTCAACTCAAAACTTTATTCTAGGTGATGTTACATTTTCACATAGGACCCCTTGTTCGAAAGGAGCTTCTGAACTCTCTCGTCCATTGAATTTGTCAGGTTTTGGATGGTTTCTGCTTCAATTGTTTTGCATGAGGACAGAATACCCTCCCAGAGCTGTTGCTTAGATGTGAACTGCCTCCCGCCATCATAGACACTCCTTTTAATGATGCTCCAAAGGTTCTGAATGGGGTAGAGGTCAGGGGAGCATGGGGGTCACACCATAAGTTTGTCCCCTTTTATGCCCATATCAGCCAGAGATGCAGATGTTTTATGTGCAGCATGAGATGGTGCATTATCATGCAGAAAAATGATCTTGCTGTGAAATACATGGTTCTTCTTCTTGAACCATGGCAGGAAGTGCTGTTTGAGAAAATCCACATACATTATGGAGTTCATCTTTAGCGCCTTGAGGGATCCTAAAGGGGCCGACAATCTCTCTCCCCATGATTCCAGCCCAAAACATTACTCCACCTCCTCCTTGTTGGCGCTGTAGCCGTGTTTGCGTGGGGTGTCCATCAACCAGCCATCCTCCACTCCATTCATCTGGACCATCGAGCGCTGCACGGCACTCATCCGTGAACAAAACAGTTTTGAAATCAGTCTTCATGTAATGTTTGGCCCACTGGAGCCGTTTCTGCTTGTGTGAAGTGGATAGAGGAGGTCGACAGGATGGCGTATGCACAGCTGCAAACCTCTGAAGGACCCTGCATCTTGTTGTTCGGGGGACGTTGGAGGCACAAGCAGCTTCAAAAACTTGTCTGCTGCTATGACAAGGCTTTTTTGCCGCTGCTCTTTCAACCTGACGTAATTGCCTGTAGGAAAGAGTCCTCAATTTGCCCTTATCAGCACGCACACGTGTGTACTGTGAATCAGCTACATACTTCTTGATTGCCAAGACACTTCATCCTGATCATCGCACAATGTTGATTGTAGTCATGCCTTGACCTAAACACTCCACAATTTGTTGCTTCTCAGCAGCCGACACATCCTTTTTCTTTCCCATTTTGGCAGAAAATGTAGGCTGCTTAATAATGTGAGAGAGCCTTCTTAAGTAGTCTTGCCTTTCATTGGACACACCTGCCAAACTAATTAGCACAGGTGTCTGCAATTGCTTACAGTGATATAAAGAGCCCTGACACACATCACCATCAATGAGTTTAACTGACAAACAAACAAATTCTTCCCTTATCACTCCTAAACACTTTTTGCATAATAATTTGGAACGCGGTGCACATGTGCTTTTCCACAAAACACCAGTGGTTCACATAGTGAATCTTACAGTTCTAACTTGCCAACCGTGGTCTGTATGGAATTGTTCAATAAAGGGCCCAAAATTAAGATAACATAGATGGGAGAGGTCTCTATGAATAGGAATTCCTAAGTATTTGATACCCTGTGAGGGCCAGGCAAAGGGAAAGTTGGACTGGATGGAATCCTATATGGATTTAGGGAGGGAGACATCGAGGGCCTCAGACTTCGCTGCATTGATTTTAAAATTTTACCATGTAACAAAGTGATCTATTTCAGCCATAACAGCAGGGATGGATATATGTGATTGAGTGATATATACTAGGACATCATCAGCAAATAGAGAGCACTTGTACTCGGTGCCTCCCACCTCAATCCACCTAATATTGGGGTTATGGCGAATTGATGAGAGCAGGTGCTCCGTCACTAGGATGTATAAGAGAGGGGACAGAGGACATCCCTGCCTTGTCCCATTGGTGATTGTGAAAGGTGATGAAAATGTTCTGACGCACCCCCTGGGCCTTGGGACACCCGGAGCCGGACCCTTTTTGGTGGATGCTGGTGGTTGTAGTCTTCGTGGCGGCGATCCGGTTCCGTGGCTCAGGGCGGTCAAACCAGTGGCGGAACTATTTATGTGGTTTTGATGTTTAAATGTCCGACTACGCCACCCGTGGATTGCGGTCAGAGTGAACCGCCGCTACAGGGCAGACCGCTAAGGCTGGTGTTGTGGGTGCAGCAGAGCGTAGCATAACTCCCCACGGGAGGAGTATAGCCTCAGGGCAGTGTATGCGGAGGATGGGGGTGATGGTGCAGGGCAGCAGCAGTAACGACACGGAGTCAGTGATGCAGTTCAGGGCCTTTACTCACAGTTCTTATTATCCAGACCACGTCTGCAGGTAACAGCTGCCCACGTCGTACTGTGCTCACCAGGTGAGGGGCTCAGACAACTCCCAGATAACTTTGGAGCGCTTCACAGGACCCCCTTTGTGTGTCCTTTGTCTGGCCTTTCTTACCAACACTTCTGTCCGGTTGCCTCGGGCCTCCTCTTGGTAAACTTGGCGCCAGTTTCCCTGACCCTATGTGGTGCCTTCCTAGCGGGTGGAGCAAGGGGCTGCGCCACATAAAATGTCAGAGCCTCCGGTTTCTAGCTGAGGGTCGTTTCCTGCCTCCACTAGTTCGGGGACCGGTCTCCCCCTTTGGCCTGACCCCTCCACGCAGGTGGATTCGGGCGTGCGGTGGCGACTCGCCCGTCCGCACCCCTGGGATCCCTTCATTCCTCGTTCCTGGAGCCTTCTCCGCTCCTCTTCCTTCCTTCTCCCTCTTGCAGGCCTGGGCCTCTGTTACTAGGCCCGCCTCCGGAGCAGAGCTCATGCAGAGCCCCTGCTCCCTGCCACTTCTGCTCAGACTTCTCTGCACTGAACTAAGATGGTGCCCACCTTTTATACTCCCTTCTCAATGCACCCAGGAACTGCTTCCTCCCTGCTCCTGCACTGCAGGGTTCCCCTTCCTCAGTGTTCCCTCCCCCCACTCCAGCCAGGGACAGGGACTGTCGTGCCCATCTCAGGGGCATATTGGTCGCCCTGCCCCACGGCAATGTGGTGTAATGCATGCAGGTGTCGGGTCCTGATCCACACTCCATCCTTATCTGAGAGTGAGATATCACACCTCTGGGTGAGGTGCAATACGTCTGTAGCAACCGAGCCCTCGGTGCTACAGTTCCATTTATCTTCAGCCTAGGTGACGTATTGTGATACAGGGCCGTGATTTTGGCTATAAAAGGGTCCCCTAGACCCCTACCCCAAGCTTTTTAAGAGAATCATATATGGCGTGCCAGGAGACTCTATGGAATGCTTTCTCAGCATCCAACGAGAGTATCTACTTACAAATTTTTAACTGCATCTAGCCCAGGAAATACTTTGTGCCTAGTAGCAGTGTCTGCTAGTCAGCGGATTATCCCGGCTGTTAAGCAAGCTACACCACCTGTAGTTTGAACACTTAATTTTTTCAAAGGAAATGCTTCGGGACCACGGGATACTTAGTGAAGAGCATCAGGAGGCACCCCAAGGCATAGGGGCTGGGACTGGCACTAGGATGCCTTGCGGTGGACAGCCGAGCTCGATCCTTATAAAAGCTTTTTAACTGCAGCAGCTTTAGTGGACGCTACTGGAGCTGGAATTACGCGGCTGCTGGCATGAGACTTGCCCTCCAATAGATCCTTGTAAATGGATTTAAAGTGTATTCATTCAAATTAGAGGGACAATTTAAATTAAAAAGCTTAGAGCTGCCTCCACCACAGGGGGGCTCTCTCGACCCACCAGCGGACAGGCACCAGTATTGGGAGAGGGGGGCTGGCCGTCAGGGTTCACCGCGGCTCTGGCACAAACCCGGCGACACGGAGGTGGCACGGGCAGGAGCGGACTGGCCGTCTCGGCTTCTCACTTTTTGGATTTTAGAAGGGCATGACATGCCTATATCTGTGTCTCCCCCTCCTTTTACTCCTCCACCTCTTTTCTTTTCGCATGACTATATGTACTTGTCACTTTTCCATGTGTTAGTTGTGTCTTCTGAGCAGTTTGTCAGCTTTTGGACACCTTTGAAGGTGTTTTCTATGTGTTTCTATGTGTTTTTGTTTGCCTGCCATTGGTTTTAACGGTGTTCGAAGGTGTTCGACGAACAGTTCGACGAACAGTTCGGCGAACACACGGGTGTTCGACGAACCGAACCGAACTCGAACACTACGGGGGTGGCTCAACACTACTCATCATATGTCAGACTGGGTGCTGTCCTATCACAAGAGGTGAACGGGAAGGAGCACCCCACAATGTATTTAAGCTGGAAGCTGACATCCTGTGAGAAAAATTACTCCATAATGGAGAAGGAATGTTTGGCCATTAAGTGGGCCTTGGACACCCTAAGGTACTACCACTTAGGCAGATGAGCGAGAAGAAGTGGAACAATGCTCGAGTGACCAGGTGGTACCTAGCCCTTCAGAATTATAGAGCATAGAGCATAGGCCCCTGGAAACTGCATGCAAATGCTGATGCATTATCGAGGGTCCACTGTTTATCAGCAGAAGGTTCCAAGCCCCCCGGCTTTGGGCAGAGGGGGAATATGTAGGATGACCACCGGACATGTCCTTGAGGGGAGATATGTATCGCCGAAATTGGTAGCTTAAGTGATGTAAAACCGTGAAAAGTATACTCCAGTACACATAGTGCTGAGAGCGTTAATTGGGCGTATCAGGGCCGGTTTTTACGAGCAGTCGGAAGAGACGGGTGGGATTGGCTGCTCTCATATCACCACCCCAGGGCGTGTGTATAAAATGGAGACAGAGTGTCTCATTCAGTGTTTGTGGCCGGAGGTGTGGAGACCTCCAGCGTGTCTACACTGACTGTGAGTGAATGAACCCGCAGTATTGTATTGTATTTTGTTACTTTGTGCCGGACAAGGATATGCTTCATTTACTTTGAAAGTGCGATTTATGAAGTCCGAATAAACTTGCCTTGGAAACTGACTCCTGTGCCTACCTCAAAAGAGGCTGAGTGAGCACCAAAACCCTACAACACATAGAGGTGGGCCTCAGTAATGAGTACGACATGTTCTCATTAGAAAGGAGTGGGTATGCTATACAGTTATAGGGTATGCAGTGAGTATGACGACTGCCAAAATGTAAGAAAAACGCCACTAGCAATTTAAAGACACATAGAGGTGGACTTCAGTAACAACATGTTCCCATTAGAAAAGGAGCGGTTCTGCTATACAGTTATAGGATATGCAGTGAGTAAAACGGCTGCAAAAATTTAGGAAAAATCTCAATAACAATTTAAAGACACATAGAGGTGGTCCACAGTAACGAGTATGAAATGATCCCATTAGAAAGGAGCTGGTCTGCTATACAGTTATAGGGTATACAGTGAGTACAACAGCTGCCAAAATTTAGGAAAAACCCCAATAACAATTTAAAGACATATAGAGGTGGGCCTCAGTAACGAGTACGACATGTTCCCATTAGAAAGGAGTGGGATTGCTATACAGTTATAGGGTATGCAGTGAGTACAACAGCTGCCAAAATATAGGAAAAACCCCAATAACAATTTAAAGACACATAGAGGTGGGCCACAGTAACGGCATATTCCCATTAGAAATGAGCGGGTCTGCTATGCAGTTTTAGGGTGTGCAGTGAGTACATCGGCTGCCAAATTTTGGGAAAAAAAACAATAACAATTTAAAGACAAATAGAGGTGGGCCTCAGGAACGATATTTTCCCATTAGGAAGGAGCGAGTCTCCCATACTGTTCTTGCGTATGCAGTGACTGCAATGGCTGCCAAAAATTTGGAGACACTCCAATGCCCCTTGCAAGAGACGTAGAAGAGGGCCTCCTGAAAAATGAAAAAATGTTCCAATTATTAGGAATTGGGTCTCCCATACTGTTTGAATATGCAGTTAATGCAACGGCTGCAAAATAAATTGGAGGCACTCCAATGCCCCTTGCAAGAGACATAGAGGTAGGAGGGTCTCATGAAAAAAATGTTCCCATTACAACAAAGTGGGTCTCCCATACTGTTCCCCTATGCAGTGAATGCAACGGCTGCCTAGACATAGATATGGTAGATATGATAGTGATATATTGGTGGAGGATGAGGATGAGGTGAAGGAGGAGGAAAAGAGCAAATAGACAAAATCAGGAAGCGTATACCCATGTCTGGGTGTGAAGACAGAGGTGCCTGGGAATAGAGTCAGACCTCCCAAAAAATAGACACTGTATTTGAGTTTATGTTATGCTTCTCTCATTCGGTGATGTTGAGAAATCTGGCCCAATCCAGCCTTTGTTCATTTTTATAAGAGTCAGCCTGTCAGCATTATCAGTTGGCAGGCGGATGCGCCTATCGGTTATAATACCACCAGTCAGCGCCGTAACTACAACCGGGGCAGCCGGGGCACAGCCCCGGGGCCCCAACTGCCCAAGGGGCCCCAAACTGATGGTAAAAAATTATATTTTAATACTTTAATTTCTCATAAAATACCCAGCTCCTATATTCCTGTCAGACAATGTCACCCGGAGGACAGGAGAGACTATAATTTCAATAATTTCCAGGCGCTCTGCCAGCTGTCAATGAATGGAAACCTGCACTGGCCTGGAGAGTCTCATAGCACAAGATTTGTAACAATATGTTAGTCTGGAGATCACAGAGATCACAGAGAGTTGGCAAGGCAGGCACAGTGCACACTAACTGTAACAAACTCTCAGCATCATTGAGAGGAGACAGTCTCAGCAGACACAAATATCTCTGTGAGAAGCCCTGCTTTACATAGTTTATAAGGCCGAAAAAAGACAAGCGTCCATCCAGTTCAGCCTCTTTCTTGTGCACTGCAGCTATTCCGCAGCGTTGATCCAGGGGAAGGCAACAAAAAACCATGCGGTATAGGCCAATTTACATCATTGAGGAAAAATTCACTGCTATTTAATAAACATATACAGTTATTTGAAAATTGTGCAATAATTGGAATTATTCACCTTATTAATTTTCCAAACATATTCACTGAATATTTTACTTCTAAAACTTGCATCATAAACAACAAAATCTATTAAAGGTCTTGCGGAACGTGGTGAAGCCTGTGTGTTGTATACAACAATGCGTAGCAGGCTTCACCGCGTTCCGCAGAACCTCTAGTGATTGAAATGTTGAGGGGCCCCACTATGAAGTTTTGCTCCGGGGCCCCGAAGTTTATAGTTACGGCACTGCCACAAGCGGCACTTAAAACCCTCTCTGTCAAAACGCTAGCGGCAGGGCAGCCCAGGACCTCAAAGTTGTAGAGAGCCAGTTCATGCCACATGTCCAGACTGGATACACAATAATTATAAGGTGCTGAGGAATCACAGAGGAAGTTGATACGGTCGGCAAGGTACTCCTTCAGCATCTTTCCAAACGTATCCCTCCTTGTAAGAGTACCCCACACATCAAGGCCTGTGCGATTGGAGGGTCTAAGAAAACTGTCCCAGAACTTTGACAGTGTTCCCCCACCTCTGCTGGATTGGATTTGTGTCTCTCTCGCCTGTACTCCTTGGTTGTCCAACGAACTGTGACCTCTGCCGTCAGTGTTTTCAGATGGGAATTTTTTCAATAATTCCACAACAAGGGCCTTCTCGTACTGCACCATGTTAATAGGCCTGTCCTGCATCGGAATAAGAGACAGAAAGTTCTACTTGCAGCATGGGTCTGGATGTCTATCCAACCAATAATGACTGTCACCCAAAATTTGGACAACGCGAGGGACACGGTAAAGGCAGCGTAACATAAACTCAGCCATGTGTGCCCGACAGCTAACATGCAAGACTTCCGTGTCCTCACCAAGAAGACGACTGACCATGCTCTATCACTCCTCCTCCTCTCTGTCCTCAGGCCATCCATGCTGAACAGACGGTATGACAGTTGTGCAGGTAGCACCGTCTATAGTGCAGGGAACTAGCTCATGTTCTTCCTCCTCATTGGCACCCAATCCACGTGGGGATGAGATGAGGCTGGGCTGTGTGGAATAACCCTGTGTGGTTCTTTGCTCCATCTCATCGTGTTCTGCCTGCAATGCATCCTCTTTAATTGTGAGCAGAGAGCGTTTCAGGAGACAGAGAAGCAGGATGGTGACGCTAATTATGGCGTCATCGCCGCTTACCATCTTGGTGTCTTGGTGGAGTACTCAAAATTTGGAAGGATGGTACAGATGACTGACATCCATGTCCACTGCTGAGGTCTTTTGTGTGGAGTCTGACCTGAATACCAATGGCCGTGTTGATGCTGGTAGTCAACAACTGCCCTCTTCTGCTCAGAAATCCTTCCCAACATCTGCAATGTAGAGTTCCAACGAGTGGGGACATTGCACATCAGTCGGTGAGCTGGAAACTGCAAATGTTGCTAAAGCACTGCAAGGGTAGCGGAAGCTGTAGCTGACTTTCTAAAATGAGCACACACGTGGCATACTTTAACAACAGATCCGGAAGATCTGGGTAAGTTTTGAGAAACCGCTGAACCACCAGGTTAAACACATGGGCCAGGCATGGTACGTGTTTGAGCTCACCTCACTTCAGAGCCGCCACCAGGTTCCGGCCATTGTCACACACGACCATGCCTGGCTGTTGGGTCAGCGGTGTCAGCCACAGATCTGTCTGCTCTTTCAGAGCCGTCCAAAATTTCAGCATTGTGCGGTTTGTCACCTAAGCATATACGCTTCAGCACAGCCTGTTGCCGCTTGGCCGGGGCTGTGCTGCAGTGCTTCCATCTTGTGACTGATGTGATCATTTCGGAGATGGAGGCTGAAGAGGAGGAGGAGGTGCTGGAGCTGTAGACTGTGAGGCCAACCCTGATTGACCCAGGGCTTGCAATCCTTAGCTTCCACTATATTAACCCAGTGTGCTGCCAGCAAGATGTACCGTCCCTGCCCAAAAGCACTTGTTCACTTGTCCGTGGTTAGGTGGACTTTCCCTGTAACTGCGTTGTTGAGGGCATGGCTAATGTTGTGGGACACGTGCTTGTGTAATGTGGGGACGGCACACCGGGAGAAATAGTGGTGGCTGGAGACCGAGTACCGAGGGACGGCCATCAGGTTGCGGAAAGCTTCCTTCTCCACAAGCCTAAAAGGCAACATTTTGAGCGCAAGCAGTCGCAAAATGTGTGAATTTAGTAGTGTGGCCTGCGGGTGTTGGCTGTGTATTTGCGCTTCCATTCCAAGGACTAGGGTAGGGGCAACTGAACGCTGCATTGGGACAAGGACATGAACGTGCTTGCTGATGGTGCTAGTTGAGTGTGCATTGACAGGTGCAGGGTGAAAGGCATCTTGGCATGCGCCATGGATAGGGGATTGTCGTGCACGTACAACAGTGGAAGGAGCAGTGGTGTCACCCACAGACACTGTTTCTGGATCCTGGGGTTCGGCCCACTTAGAGTTTTGCTGCCATGTGCCTGATCATGCTGGTGGTGGTCAGGCTGCTAGTTTTACTACCCCTGCTAATGCTGGCTTAGCAGATGGTGCAAATGGCTTTTTTGGGGTTATTGGCAGAGTCTTTAAAAAACAACCAGACTCGGGAAGACCTAACAGTTGTACTGGCAACTTCCGTCGTGTTGGCGTTAAGGGAAACGCTTTCCCCCCTTGTGTCTGCAGCCACCACAATTAGTGTTGAGCGATACCTTCCGATATCAGGAAATATCGTATCGGATTGGATCGGGCCGATACCCAAAAAGTATCGGATATCGCCGATTCCGATACCGGAAACCAATGCAAGTCAATGGGACACAAATATCGGAATGAAAATAAACCCTTTCTTTCCTTGTAGGTTAATTCTACATGAAGTAAAACAACTAAGAATAATGTAGAATGACATGAAAAGCCAGCAATTCAGCAGCGGCATTCACCGGTACCCGACAATTTACAACAGAAAGAATAGAGCATCACACATAGATTAGATAGATAGAAACATGTCAGTCACATATATATGAAGTACAGTGACAGTGCTGCTTACTGTACTTGTCATTTAGTGTAAAGGATTTATTAAAAAAAATATTAGTGTTTTCGTGCACCGTCTCTTTAAAAAAGCCGGCCGGCAATTCAGCAGCGGTACCCGACAATTTATAACAGACAGAATAGAGCTTCACACATAGATTAGATAGATAGAAACATGTCAGCCACATATATAAGAAGTACAGTGACAGTGTTGCTTACTGTACTTGTCATTTAGTGTAAAGGATTTATTTAAAAAAATAATAGTGTTTTCATGCACCGTCTCTTTAAGAAAGCCGGCTGGCAATTCAGCATCTGTACCCGACAATTTAGAATAGAAAGAATAGAGAATCACACATAGATTAGATAGATAGAAACATGTCAGTCACATATATATGAAGTACAGTGATAGTGTTGATTACTGTACTTGTCATTTAGTGTTAAAATAAAGGATTTATTTAAAAAAAAATTGGCGTGGGGTTCCCCTTAATTTTAGGCTCTAGCGGAGGTTAAGCAGACAGCTGGGGCAAATGTTTGAAGCCTGGGAAGGGGGTAATACCCACGGAGCTTCCCAGGCTACTAATATCAGCCCCCAGCTGAATACCTAGCCTTTACTAGCTATTAAAATGGGGGAACCCCCCAAAAAAAATAACGTGGGGTCCCCCCTAATTTAATAGCTAGCACAGGCTAGGCAGACAGCTGGAGGCTGATATTAATAGCCCAGGAAGGGTGCCATGAATATTGGCGCCCTCCCAGGCTAGAAACACCAGCCGTCAGCCGCCCCAGAAATGGCGCATCCATAGGATGCGCCAATTCTGGCACTTAGCCTCGCTCTTCCACGCTGCCCTGGTGCGGTGGCAGGGGGTAATAGGGTTGGGGTTGATGTCAGCTTATAATGCCAGCTGACATCAAGCCCAGGTTAGTAATGGAGAGGCGTCTATAAGACACCCCCATTACTAACCCCATAGTCAAAGTTAAAGAAAAACACAAACACCCAGAATAAAGTCCTTTAATTGAAATAAAGACACAATCCTTTATTGTTCTAAATTAAACCATACTTACCATCACGCCCATTCCAGCTGAAGCCAACGATCTCCTGCAATAAAAGTAAAATAATAAAGCAACCTCATCCTTACCTTTCCATGGTTCCCACGACAGCTTCAGCTCTGCTACATCGAGATGACAGGCTGGACCGCAGCAGAACGCTGCCATCCAGCCTGTCATCCCGCAGACACTGAGAAGCGCAGGCATGCTTGCGCTCCTCAGTGTCTCTCTGTGACGTCATCCAGATGAGCCGAGTTCATGTCCAATGAACTCAGCTCACCTCATGCACGTCACTGACAGCGTGGGAAAATTCTCACGCTGAATTGCTGAGTCCAGGAGAATTTTCCCACGCTGTCAGTGACGTACATGAGGTGAGCTGAGTTCATTGGACATGACCTCGGCTCATCTGGATGCCGTCACAGCCAGACACTGAGGAGTGGAAGTATGCCTGCGCTTCTCAGTGTCTGCGGGATGACAGGATGGATGGCAGCGTTCTGCTGCGGTCCAGCCTGTCATCTCGATGTAGCAGAGCTGAAGCTGTCGTGGGAGCCATGGAAAGGTAAGGATGATGTTGCTTTATTATTTTACTTTTATTGCAGGAGATCGTTGGCTTCAGCTGGAATGGGCGTGATGGTAAGTATGGTTTAATTTAGAACAATAAAGAATTGTGTGTTTATTTCAATTAAAGGACTTTTTTCTGGGTGTTGTGTTTTTTTAAATACTTTACTAGAAATTCATGGTGGTCATGTCTAATATTGGCGTGACCCCATGAATTTCGGGCTTAGGGCCAGCTGATAATGCCAAGCTGGCCTTAACCCCTTTATTACCCAGTGAGCCACCGCACCAGGGCCCTGGATGAGTTGGGTACAGCGCCAGAAGATGGCGCTTCTATGAACGCGCCATTTTCTGGGGCGGCTGCGAACTGCAATTTGCAGCGGGGGTGGCCCAGAATGCTTGGGCCTCCCTGCGCTGCGGATTCCAGCCCCCAGCTGCCTAGTTGTATCTGGCTGGGCACAAAAATAGGGTGAAGCCCCACGCATTTTTTTTTTAAATTATTTCATGAAATTCATGGAATAATTAAGAAAAAAAGGGCTTCCCTATATTGTTGTGTCCAACCAGGTACAAATAGGCAGCTGGTGGTTGGGGGCAGCCCATTCCTGCCTGCTGTACCTGGCTGGACACAAATATAGTGCGAAGCCCCACGTCAATTTTTTTTTAATTATTTCATGAAATAATTTTTTTAAAAAAGGGCTTCCCTATATTGTTGTGTCCGGCCAGGTACAAATAGGCAGCTGGTGGTTGGGGGCAGCCTGTTCCTGCCTGCAGTACCTGGCTGGACACAAATATAGGGCGAAGCCCCACGTCAATTTTTTTTAAAATAAATCCTTTATTTTAACACTAAATGACATTTGAGGAGTTAATAAAGATGCAGTCCCTAAATTATTATTTATTTTTTAATTAATTTTTCCCAAAACTTTTGACGTGGGCTTCGCCATATTTTTGTATGCCAGCCAAATATAGTGCAAAGCCCCACGTCAATTTTTTTTTAATTATTTCAGGAAATTCATGAAATAGTTAAAAAAAAATTATGTGGGGCTTCGCCCTATATTTGTGTCCAGTCAGGTACAGCAGGCAGGAACGGGCTGCCCCCAACCACCAGCTGCCTATTTGTACCTAGCCGGACACAACAATATAGGGAAGCCCTTTTTTTCTTAATTATTCCATGAATTTCATGAAATAATAAAAAAAAAAAATACGTGGGGCTTCGCCCTATTTTTGTGTCCAGCCAGGTACAACAAGGCAGCTGGGGGCTGAAATCCGCAGCGCAGGGAGGCCCAAGCTTTCTGGGCCCCACCCGCTGCAAATTGCACTAATTGCACTAAACACACTAATCATGACGGGTCTGGAAGGTGAGGCTGACCTGTGCGGCCGTGGGAAAGTTCATGTGAGTTCATGCAGTCAAGCATGAACTCACATGAACCCTCTGAGGGCAACGCAGCGACTTCAAATGAACAGCTGATCGGCATCACCTGATACCTCAGCTGTTCATTTGAAATAACCGGCGGGAAAGCACAGCACAGAACGGGAAAGCCGGCGGTGAAGTCTTTTCACTGCCGGCTTCCCCGCCCGGGTCCTTCACTCCCCGCTCCTTGGAGCTGCGCTCCCCGCCCGGTCCTAACTTACGATCGGGATGGGAGGTGGCGAGGGGAGCGGAGGATCGGGGTGGGAGGCTGCGGGGAAGCAGTATGGGGCTGTGTGATTGTTTAAAAGCCGGCAGCTTTATACCGCCCGCCGGCTTTTAAACAATCAGGAGAATTCTCCCCCGCTGGGATGGCATTCTGATGACAGGCTGGATCGCGCTGCCATCCAACTTGTCATCCTTCACAGACACTACAGAGCGCAGGCATTATGGGAACTTCCGATTCCGGTATCCGATATTGTAAAAGTATCGGAATTAAGTATCGGAATTCCGATACCGCGAATATCGGCCGATACCCGATATTACAGTATCGGAATGCTCAACACTAACCACAATGCTTCTTCCTGCCTGTTGTGGTGCTACGCCTCCCTCCCCCTGTGTGCTGCTGTCCTCGCTCTGCATGTCGTCCTACCAAGTTGGGTCAGTTCCTATATCATCCACCACCTTGTCCACTTCCACACCCTTGTCCTCCTCCTGACTTTCTGGCAATTGCGTCTCATAATCATCCACCTCTTGCGACAGTAATTGCACTTTCCCACCGTTGGCTTCATGTGACCGTGGCTGCTCAAATATTTGCGCATCGCTATACGCGTTCTCTTTTTGACCCGCTTGAACCTGGCCGAGCGAGAGGCCCGAAACTACAAATGGAAAAGTCAACAGTTCTTCTGAGTGTCCAAGTGTGGGATCAGTTGTCTCCGGGCACTCGGCATGGTGGGAGGAAGGAGGATTAGGGTGAGGAATATGCGGTCCAGACTCACGTCTACTGAGACTTGACTGTGTGGAAGACAGGGTGGTGGTGGAAAAGTGACTGGAAGCATTATCTGCTATCCAATCATAAACCTTTTGACACTGCTTTGTGTTCAAAAGTGGTGTTCTGTGGTCCCCTAGTAATTGGGACATGAAGGTCGAGCGACAAGATGTGGGTGTTTGTTGTGGCACAATTTCAGCTTGCCCATGGCCTCGGCCTCTGCATGCATTATCACCATCACGTCCACTTCCCCGTCCCTTGCCACTCGCCTTGCCCATTTAAATGGAGGACAATGTTTTCCACGTTCACTACAAATGGACTGGATTTGAACCGCAGTTTTATGTAATTCGTCTGACAGACAACTATGGTTTTAAATAGTGGGCCTGTAGGTTACTATTCTTCACAGCGAACTTATGTGTATAGCCTCACTGACACACTGCAGCAAAATGTAAATGGAGGCAATTAATGGCTGAATATGTGATACGTATGCTGGAAGACCACGGTTTTAAATGGCGGGCCTGTACGTTACTATTCTTCACAGCGACCACGTGTGAATAGCTTCACTGACACACTGCAACAAAATGTAAATGGAGGCCAATATTTTCCACGTTCACTACAAATTTCTGGATTTTTATCGCTGTAATACGGAAAAGATCTGGCTGTATTCTGCAGTGCTAACTAGCAAATGGAGCAGAAAAATGGTGTACTGCAGATTGCTTTTTAAGCAACTAACCAGGATTAAGATTAAAAAAAAAATTAGCCCTGTCCCCTGATATCTGTGGCTATGTCGTCAAATATCTTTAACAACAGCAGCAGCAGACAGAGCATGCAATGGACCTCTTGTGCTGTATGCATTGCAGTCTGCCACAAATCCTGCCTGCCTAACTCCTACTATCACCACTGAATATAAGCAGCTGGATTAGTCCTCAGAAGAACTGTTAGTTCAGATGGATATATAGATATGCTGTGGAATACCTTTACTAACCATAAACAAGCAAATCTCTCTCTGACTCAGCAGCAGCTCTCCCTACTCTGACTGTTTCCAGGGTAGACTGTGAAGAGCCTAGCGTCACCGGGTCTTAAATAGACCTGATGACGCTATGCGGCCAGCCAATCACTGTAATGCTACACCCAATATGGCTACGGCATTAAATTGCATGGCAAGCAATCCCTGCATGTTCATTGGCTCTCTAAAGAGCTCCAAAGATGCAGGACAGGGACACGAGTTCCAGAAATACTCGCCGAGCTTGTCGAGCACCGTGATGCTCGGGCGTGTACAGAGTAGCGGGGAGCACATTTGCTCATCTATCACTAGTGACAACACTTTTGGCAGTGACTGTATATACAGTACAGACCAAAAGTTTGGATACACGTTCTCATTTAAAGATTTTTCTGTATTTTCATGACTATTAAAATTGTACATTCACACTGAAGGCATCAAAACTATGAATTAACACAAGTGGAATTATATACTTAACAAAAAAGTGTGAAACAACTGAAATTATGTCTTATATTCTAGTTTCTTCAAAGTAGCCACCTTTTGCTTTGATGACTGCTTTGCACACTCTTGGCATTCTCTTGATGAGTTTCAAGAGATAGTCACCGGAAATGGTTTTCACTTCACAGGTGTGCCCTGTCAGGTTTAATAAGTGGGATTTCTTGCCTTATAAATGGGGTTGAGACCATCAGTTGTGTTGTGCAGAAGTCAGATGGATACACTGCTGATAGTCCTACTGAATAGACTGTTAGAATTTCTATTATGGCAGGAAAAAAAGCTGCTAAGTAATTAAAAACGAGTGGCCATCATTACCTTAAAAAATGAAGGTCAGTCAGTCCGAAAAATTGGGCAAACTTTGAAAGTGTCCCCAAGTGCAGTTGCAAAAACCATCAAGCTCTACAAAGAAACTGGCTCACATGAGGACAGCCCCAGGAAAGGAAGACCAAGAGTCAGCTCTGCTTCTGAGGATAAGTGTATCCGAGTCACCAGCCTCAGAAATCGCAGGTTAACAGCAGCTCACATTATAGACCAGGTCAATGCCACACAGAGTTCTAGCAGCAGACACATCTCTTCAACAACTGTTGAGAGGAGACTTTGTGCAGCAGGCCTTCATGGTAAAATAGCTGCTAGGAAACCACTGCTAAGGACAGGCAACAAGCAGAAGAGACTTGTTTGGGCTAAAGAACACAAGGAATGGACATTAGACCAGTGGAAATCTGTGCTTTTGTCTGATGAGTCCAAATTTGAGATCTTTGGTTCCAACCACAGTGTCTTTGTGCGACGCAGAAAAGGTGAACGGATGGACTCTACATGCCTGATTCCCACCGTGAAGCATGGAGGAGGAGGTGTGATGGTGTGGGGGTGCTTTGCTGGTGACATTGTTGGGGATTTATTCAAAATTGAAGGCATACTGAACCAGCATGGCTACCACAGCAACTTGCAGTGGCATGCTATTCCTTCCGGTTTGCGTTTAGTTGGACCATCATTTATTTTTCAACAGGACAATAACCCCAAACACACCTCCAGGCTGTGTAAGGGCTATTTGACCAAGAAGGAGAGTGATGGGGTGCTACGCCAGATGACCTGGCCTCCACAGTCACCAGACCTGAACTCAATCGAGATGGTTTGGGGTGAGCTGGACCCCAGAGTGAAGGCAAAATGGCCAACAAGTGCTAAGCATCTCTGGGAACTCCTTCAAGATTGTTGGAAGACCATTTCCGGTGACTACCTCTTGTGCAAAGCAGTCATCAAAGCAAAAGGTGGCTACTTTGAAGAACCTAGAATATAAGACATATTTTCAGTTGTTTAACACTTTTTTGTTAAGTATATAATTCCACATGTGTTAATTCATAGTTTTTAATGCCTTCAGTGTGAATGTACAATTTACAAAGTCATGAAAATACAGAAAAATCTTTAAATGAGAAGGTGTGTCCAAACTTTTGGTCTGTACTGTATATATTGTGAAAAAGTCACTGACAGAATACTGGAGGGGAGATATGTTTTACTGAGGCTGTTATCTTCAGGGATGTGAAACTTGGAAATTTTCTCTTGCATAGTTGATGCAGAGAGGGTTAATCAGCCATTTACAGGTGAATGACCATAGTGCGGGTGGGAGGTCATTCAACATATCTCCACCCCACGGTGTGGTCAGGGCTTTAAATAGCCAGCCTTTTCACTCAGGTTTCATTCAGTGTCTGGAGAGATTTGATCCAGAGAGGAGCTTGCATGTGTTATGCTGAACCGTGTGTGGATAACCTTGAGTGGCCGGACCCCGGCCGATATACTGACTGTGCGGCATCTTTGCATTTTGTTTTTGCCATTATGCTGAATGGACTTTGTTTACTTTGCGAACTGTTGGTTGGTTTATGACATATTAATAAACCAACCCAAAACTTAAAGAGACAGTGTTCCGTGTCTACCTCCGTGTACAGCCACTTTACCAAAATCTATCTATCTATCTAGCTATCTAGCTATCTAGCTATCTAGCTATCTACAGTGGCAAGTAAAAGTTTGGGCACCCCAGTTTCATATAAACCCAGAATCCTCTAACTTTGTGCCAAAAAACAGCATTCATGTGTTTTTCTAAGCAGCTGCCTAGCACTCTGAAAATGAAAATGTTGGAAGCTCACAAAGCAGAAAGCTATAAGAAGATGGCTAAGCATTTTCAAGTTGCCATTTCAGTGAGAGCTGCTCATAGGATTGCTAGAGAGGCAAATCAGAACCCCGACTTGAATGTAAAATGCCTTCAGAATAATTTAGCAGACTCTGGAATTGTGGTACATTGTTCTACTGTTCAGAGACACCTGCACAAATATGACTGTAGTAGAGGCAAGAGAGCCTTTAAGAGAATTCTTAAAGGATGCTTCAAAGATGGAGAGAGATTGCCATCTGCTGGTCAGGCACAGTCAAGCGGAATCAAGATGTGCAAGGGAAATTGAAGGGGGAGCAGATTTAGACGCTGGACCCAGTCAGGTAACTTCCAGGAAGAAGTTCCTGGGTATAAGAGGTCAGCGTGCCAAGCCTGAGATGGTTTTGGTGCCAAGCAGCAGAGAGGAGCAGACGTCCTCCCTATGTGCTGAGAAGCTCCGCATAGCAGGCCTAAGCCAGAGGCCTGCGAGGTGCCACAGCCAGACACCGGTGGATGAGCTCCGGATCCCTCACAGATGTGCCCCGAGTGCTGTGCCTGCTGAGGTGAGTTAGAACCTGCTTGCGGTGCTGAGTAAGATCGCGGAACCCGACGACGCCAGCCAACAGACGAGGTCTGGACCCCCCTATCCACAGATTGAGAGACTGCCTCCAATGGCCAGCAAGAGAGGAGTTGGGAGCTGCCTGCGCCAGGAAAGTCACGCCAGTGAAAGCAGAGGAGCAGCATATGTGAACAGGGGCCTCACTTCTACTGTTCAGTCACGGTATGGGGGCAAGTTGGGTTTAGGTACTCAGGTTGGGAGGGGAACGGTTGGGGCGGAAGAAGCTATACGTGATTTAATTGACTTTGTCCAGAAAAGACTTTCGGCCTAGCGGGAATAACCGTTGACTCCCGCTAGAGCCATATACAGAGTTAAAGAACTAACATGGTACTCCCATGATTGGGTGCACCACACTACCTTGAGAGACTTTGCATTTTATTAATATTTCAAATTATTGTTCATTACCCCTGTTACCATTCCCTTGTTCAGAATACCTGTTATATCTATATATAAACTGTTTATATTCATCTCTGACTGTCCTCGCCTTGTGTCTCTGTGTGTTGCATTCCAGCACCCGCTTTACATTTGGCTTAGTCGGCAGGATGCAACTTTCAGACGCAGAGATGTCCGATCTGTCTGTGGCTGGGTCCGGACGGAGCCATATACCCCTGGCAGCTATGCTCAGCCATCTTCCCAAGTTCACGGGAGATGGCATGTCACTGTGGGACTGGGTAGAAAGACTGAGAAGTATGCTACGTATTTATCCCCTCGATCCCCTAGCCCAGATGGAACTACCCCTCCTAACCCTTGATGGAGAGGTCCGGCAAACTGTGATGTACTGCCCACCTGGGGACCGTGACACCGTGGACAAAGTGATAAAAATTCTAGTGGACATGCACGATGACACCACGGATATGGGACACTTGCGCCTACGGTTATTTCAGCAGGTCCAAGGGGAAAATGAGAACATAAATCAGTATGTTAATGCATTACAAGAAGTGACGGCCAATATCGTTAAGATGGCTCGAGATGAGAACCGAGGACTGGGACCATTGGATGAAGTGTTGCGTGACCAACTGATTGCTGGCTTGAAAGACCCTTCCCTGAGGCAGATTTTGAAGGAGCGGCTGCGCTTGAGCCCCGATCTGTGCTTCCTGGAAGTTGGGGCTGAAGCTAGAGTCCTGGAGAAAGTAGTTCCTGTTCTCAAGGCCACAGTTACAGTTAGAAGTCATGAGGCAATTGCCCATGGATTTACCCACAAAGTGCCTGACTGGGTATGTTCCTACCAAGCCCCAGCACATCATGTACCCGACCTATCAGTAGAACAAGGACCAGAGTGTTGGACCTGTGGCGGTAGGGGGCATATCTCCAAAGATTGTCCAAACCGAGAAAAGAGGAGGCGGGGGCAGCCATTAAACTAAGATGCCCCAAGACATTGTTTCTGAGAGTCCCATCATCTGGGCTGAATTTAATGGGCAGCGGATCCGCTGTCTAATGGACAATGGGTCTTAAGTCACCACTATGCCTGAGACGTATTTCCAAAGTCACTTTCCTGAAGTTGCTCGTTCCTGGCGGAAACCCACTGTCAAACTGGTGGCGGCTAATCAACTACCTATCCCAGTAGCGGTAGTAGTATAGATGTCTGTCCGGGCATGCGGAAAGGACCTCGGTCGGAAAGGGATAGTACTGACTAGAGATGAGCGTTGTTCGACTCGAACTGTTTGCCAATCTCAAATTCGAGCTGTTTTGGGCGGTGTTCGAGCCGTTCGGCGAACACGAACGATTTGAGAAAAATTCGGCTGTTCGAGGTTATGTTTGATAACTGTTCGTGCACCAAAATCATAACTGGATTTTTTCTCAGTAATGATGAAAATTAATGTTAATACGCAGTTTGAGTGTACAGCGGGGCGGGGGGAGGGGCAGGGGATGGATCTCTGCAGCAATAATGAAGATCTCCACTTTTTTTTCTCTTTCCCGCATTTACAGTGGGGAGGTGCAATCTGTCAGCCTATCAGCAGCGCACGCACGGAGCGAAGTGCTTTTTTTCACACAAGCAAGGGCATGTGTGATTGGCAGTGTATGTCACATGTCCTTGCCCTATCAGACCACCATTTTCTCACTGCTGCAGCTGCGTGTTAGACGGCACCGCTGTTGCTGTGTGCGCTATACCTTGTTAATTTCAAGCCAATTTTCGCACAAATCTACAGATAGCTTGGGAGTAGGGAATAGTTGTGATTGCAGTCCTTTTAAGGACTAGGTTACAGCATTTCCTACAACTTTTATCAGGCAGGTCTGTGCTCTTAAATAGATAGGTTGTGGGAGTAAAGATTAATTGTAATTGCAGTCCATTTCAGGACTAGGTTACATCAGTTCCTATCAGTTTTTGCCAGGCAGGTCTGTGCCAGTGCTGTGCAAGTTTTTTTCACAGCATTTGGCTGAATCTAGCAAAGCAAATCCTTTTTGGCCTATTGCAGAGTGTGTTAGTCAGTGGAGTAGCCTATCTGTGTTGCAAGATATACCACCTGTGTATAGAATACCAATTTTTTTACTGCACCTAGTGAAGTAAAATCTTTTGGGCATAGCATCATTCTATTAGTCCATCTATACTGACCTCCATCAGGTTGCAAATTGAATATAATTTTTTTCTGCATCTAGCTCTGAAAAAATATTTGGGCTTCTAGCAGTGTGTGGGACTTGTTCTATTAGTCCATCTATACTGACCTCCATCAGGTTGCAAACTGAATATAATTTTTTTCTGCATCTAGCTCTGAAAAAATATTTGGCCTTCTAGCAGTGTGTGGGACTTGTTCTATTAGTCCATCTATACTGACCTCCATCACATTGCAAATTCAAAATAATTTTTTGTCTGCATCTAGCTCTGAAAAAATATTTGGTCTTCTAGCAGTGTGTGGGACTTTCTCTATTAGTCCATCTATACTGACCTCCATCAGGTTGCAAATTAAAAATAATTTTTTGTCTCCATCTAGCTCTGAAAAAATATTTGGCCTTCTAGCAGTGTGTGGGAATTTCTCTATTAGTCCATCTATACTGACCTCCATCAGATTGCAAATTAAAAATAATTTTTATCTGCATCTACCTCTGAAAAAATATTTGGGCTTCTAGCTGTGTGTGGGACTTGTTCTATTAGTCCATCTATACTGACCTCCATCAGGTTGCAAACTGAATATAATTTTTTTCTGCATCTAGCTCTGAAAAAATATTTGGCCTTCTAGCAGTGTGTGGGACTTGTTCTATTAGTCTACCTATACTGACCTCCATCAGGTTGCAAATTCAAAATAATTTTTTGTCTGCATCTAGCTCTGAAAAAATATTTGGCCTTCTAGCAGTGTGTGGGACTTTCTCTATTAGTCCATCTATACTGACCTCCATCAGGTTGCAAATTGAATATAATTTTTTTCTGCATCTAGCTCAGAAAAAATATTTGGGCTTCTAGCAGTGTGTGAAACTTGTTCTATTAGTCCATCTATTCTGACCTCCATCAGGTTGCAAACTGAATATAATTTTTTTCTGCATCTAGCTCTGAAAAAATATTTGGCCTTCTAGCAGTGTGTGGGACTTGTTCTATTAGTCCATCTATACTGACCTCCATCACGTTGCAAATTCAAAATAATTTTTTGTCTGCATCTAGCTCTGAAAAAATATTTGGCCTTCTAGCAGTGTGTGGGACTTTCTCTATTAGTCAATCTATACTGACCTCCATCAGGTTGCAAATTAAAAATAATTTTTATCTGCATTTACCTCTGAAAAAATATTTGGGCTTCTAGCTGTGTGTGGGACTTGTTCTATTAGTCCATCTATACTGTCCTCCATCAGGTTGCAAACTGAATATAATTTTTTTCTGCATCTAGCTCTGAAAAAATATTTGGCCTTCTAGCAGTGTGTGGGACTTTCTCTATTAGTCCATCTATACTGACCTCCATCAGGTTGCTAATTAAAAATAATTTTTATCTGCATCTCGCTCTGAAAAAATATTTGGCCTTCTAGCAGTGTGTGTGACTTTCTCTATTAGTCCATATATACTGACCTCCATCAGGTTGCAAATTGAATATAATTTTTTTCTGCATCTAACCCAGCCAATAGTTTTGGCCTAATACCACAGATTGGCCACTCAGCTCTGCTCGGTTCCCATCCATTGTTTTTTTTGTGCAAACAACTCCAGAGTTGTGAATTAGTTAACCACCAAAATGAGTGGAAAAAGGCCTGCTGCTGGTGGAAAGGGGAATAGGTGTGCTGGGAAGGGGAAAAAAGGTTGTGTCCATGGGGTAGGTGTTAAAGCAACAGTAACATCTTCCAGCCAAACTAAAATGTCTACTTCTTTTAACGGACAATGTGATAAGATCCCTTTCTTACGGCCACGCCAATCGCTACAAATTCCAGATGAGGCACAAAAACAGCAGGTGCTTCAACGGATATCAAGTGTTCCTTTAAGTGGGCTCTCCTCCACATCAACTTCAACATCACAAATACTCCAGTCCTCAAAGGTGTCACCCCAATCGCACTTGCTTCCTCACAGCTTCCAAATCTCCAGCTGCCCGTCTGAGTATGAGGTAGAACAGATGGTTGAGTCTGCAGAGCTGTTTACTCACACTATAGCCTGGGAATCAGAGGTCGACTCCAGCGCTTCTGTGAATCCAGACGAGGAAATGATCTGCACTGATGCCCAGAATCTTTATGAGTCGGATCCAGGACCAGACGCAGAAGGTTCTGACCATAATGTAGACCCTCATTCCCAAACTGTAACTCCTGTTGGTGGAAACAATGAGGAAGACGATGATGAGACTCAAATACCTGATTGGAGCGACAACTTTAGTTTTTTGTCAGGGCAGGAACAGGTTGGCTCTGAGGACGACGGGTGTGATAACGCACAGGGTGATGATGATGAGGTTGGAGATCCCACGTACTGTCAACACACAGTCAGCCAAGAGATGAGGTTAGCAGAGGAGGTGGAGGAGGATGCTAGTGACGACGAGGTCAGGTTGCGCCTTCCTGGACAGAGACGTAGTACTGGAAGCACGTCAACAACTGCATCCTCAAACACAACTCTGCCTCTCACCACAAGTCGTGGTGGCTCTTCAGGTCGCATGGGTGCTAAGCCTTGCATAGCCTGGGCATTTTTTCAGATCGATAAAGATGACCCAACTCATGTTATCTGTAACATTTGTCAGCAAAAGCTAAGTAGAGGCCAAAAAATACATAGTTTGAGTACTTCATGCATGAACCGGCACATGGACATGAAGCATAAGTTGCAGTGGGAAGCTCACTGTGCTACAATGCGGCCTAGCCGGCCGGGCCAACCACCGTCTGCCATATCTTGTGCATCCGCGGCCTTTTCATCCTCTGTGACTGGGGGGACAGCAGTCACACCTGTTTTGGGGCGCAGACCTGCCACCTCTTTACCCGCAACAGCCAGCGTGATTGGCAGGTCATCATTTTCTTTGGAGGTGGTAACACCAGCTGGTGTTGAGCGCTGTCCGACATCGATAGCACCACCTTTGGATCAAGGCAACCTAACATGTCCGCCTGCATCTTCCTCACCGACCGGCAGTTTGCCGGGGACACCCTTATCAACCCCGTCTAAGCACAATAGCCAGCCCTCGGTCCCTCAGATATGGACAAGTAAAAGACCATTTCCTCCTAGCCATGAGAAAGCTAAGAGGTTGAATTTCACCATCTGCAAGCTCTTGGCTACAGAAATGCTGCCTTTCTGCCTGGTGGACACAGAGGATTTTCGAGACCTTATGTCCATCGCAGTGCCCCAGTACCAGATGCCCAGTCGGCACTACTTCTCAAAGAAAGGTGTGCCTGCGCTCCACCAGCATGTCGCACACAACACAGACACTTGGACGAGTAGGCATGGACAGGGGGGTTACATGTC
Source organism: Phyllobates terribilis (assembly GCF_046119375.1). Lineage (NCBI taxonomy): Eukaryota > Metazoa > Chordata > Amphibia > Anura > Dendrobatidae > Phyllobates > Phyllobates terribilis. The sequence goes on along the minus strand of NW_027362769.1, from coordinate 13,262,891 downwards.
GCTGACTGGGCACTGGGTAACTATGGTGACAGCAGGACAAGGGGCTGCTGTCCAAGTCTTGCCGTCCCCACGAGTTGTGCGTCAATCCTCTTTATCTCAAAGTTCCTCCACTGCTTCTGCCTCCTCAACCTCCTCTCGGTCCTCCACCTGCACCCAAAGCCTGTCGGGTCATGCCACAAGCTTTCTAACTGTGCAGAAGGGATCCTGCACACCTCCTTACTATGCTGGCAGTAGGGCTCAACGTCATCAGGCGGTTTTTACTTTGAAATGTCTGGGAAATGTGAGTCACACAGCTGAGGAGTTGTGGTCAGCTCTGGAGAACCAATTTCATGAATGGTTGTCTCCACTGGACCTGAAACCAGGGAAGGCCGTGTGCGACTATGCTGCAAACCTGGGTGCGGCCGTTCTCCGGGGCAATGTCACACACGTGCCTTGTATGGCTCACGTGTTGAACCTGGTTGTCCAGCAATTTTTAGCCCACTATCCCGGACTAGATGGCCTTCTGCAGAGGGCACGGTCGCTGTGTGCTCACTTCCGCCGTTCGCATCCCGCAGCTCAGCGACTTACATCTCTACAGAAGTCGTTGGGCCTGCCACTTCACCGGCTAAAATGCGATTTGCCTACACGGTAGAATTCAACTCTACACATGTTGCAGCGACTGTGGCAGCACCGACAAGCCCTGGTGCAATACGTTCTGACGTATAGCCTGGGCCAACGAGATCCAGAGGTGGGGCAAATCACGCTGGAGGAGTGGTCTCAGATCAGGGACCTATGCACCCTTCTGCACAGTTTTGAAATGGCGACGAAGATGTTTAGTGCTGACGATGCCATTATCAGCATGACTATTCCGGTGATTTACATGCTGGAGCACATGTTAAACAGAATTCGGAGTCAGGTGGTGGCACAAGAGGAGGTGGAGGAAGTAGAGGAGGAGGAGTTGTATGCGGAAGGGCTAACATCTGCAACGTCCAGACGGTCGGCAGCACCAAGGCGGCAGGCATGTGAGGGTGGTGGAGATGGTTTTACCAGGGCGCATGGTAGCAGCCAAACTAGTGAGGAAGGTGCAGGAGCCCAGGAAGAAGTGGAGGACGAACTGATGGAAGACTCATCAGATGAGGGAGACCTTGATCACATTTCAGTTGCGCGAGGATGGGCGTAGAGGACAGAGGAAGGAAGCATGATTGCTACCTCGCCACCAACACAACAGGGACTTGGTGCTCCTGAATGCGCAACACACATGAGTGCCTTCTTGCTGCACTACCTGCAACATGACCCTCGAATTGTGAGAATTAGAAATAATCCTGACTACTGGGTTGCCACACTGTTAGATCCCCGGTACAAAAGTAAATTTGCAGAAATAATTCCTGCCATAGAAAGGGATGCACGCATGCAGGAGTATCAGCAGAGACTGTTGCAGAATCTTACATGTGCTTTTCCACAAAACACCAGTGGTGCACGTAGTGAATCTCACAGTTCCAACTTGCCAACCGTGGGACCGTCGAGAGTTCATCACTCAAACCGTAAGAGAACCACAGTATCTGCTGGTAACATCAATTTTGCGGAATCATTTCACCACTTTTTTAGCCCATCCTTTGCAAGGCCACAGGAGACAAGAAGTCTGACACATAGTCAACGCCTAGAGACGATGGTACAGGAGTATCTCCAAGTAAACATTGAAGCCATGACTGTGTCACTGGACCCTTGCTCTTTTTGGGCTTCCAATCTGGATAAATGGCCGGAGCTAGCCACTTACGCCTTGGAGATCTTGTCATGCCCCGCAGCCAGCGTTCTGTCTGAACGTGTGTTCAGCGCTGCTGGTGGTGTGCTGACAGATAAGCGCACGCGGCTCTCTCCTGATAATGTAGACAGACTCACGTTCATAAAGATGAACAAATCATGGATCCGAAACCACTTTTCTACCCCTGTGTCATCCTGGGGAGAGTAAAAGCTTGATGATTGGTTAAAATCACCTCACCAACCATTTTAAGCTTTCAAATTACTAATCATGTTTACCTGTATCTTGGCTAGAAAATAATTTGGGCTTTGTAGCAGTGTGCAGCACTGATTCTATTAGGCCATCTATAATAAGCTCCACCAGATTTAAAATTACTAATCATGTTTATCTGTATCTTGGCTGGAAAATAATTTGGGCTTTGTAGCAGTGTGCAGTACTGATTCTATTAGGCCATCTATACTAAGCTCCACCAGATTTAAAATTACTAATCATGTTTATCTGTACCTTGGCTGGAAAATAATTTGGGCTTTGTAGCAGTGTGCAGCACTGATTCTATTAGGCCATCTATACTAAGCTCCACCAGATTTAAAATTAATAATAATTTTTAGCTGCATCTAGCCCGGAAAATAATTTTGGGGCTCCGAGATGCGCAAGACACATAAGTGCCTTCTTGCTGCACTACCTGCAACATGACCCTGATATTGTTAGAATTCGATGTAATCCTGACTACTGGGTTGCCACACTCTAAGATCCCCCAAACTTTTCGATCAACCTTTTCATTTTAATAAAGACCCAAAAAATGGTCATTTTTGAAATTATAAGCATTAGCAGGTTATTAGAAATTGAAATCAAACAGTTTTCAACTCAAAACTTTATTCTAGGTGATGTTACATTTTCACATAGGACCCCTTGTTCGAAAGGAGCTTCTGAACTCTCTCGTCCATTGAATTTGTCAGGTTTTGGATGGTTTCTGCTTCAATTGTTTTGCATGAGGACAGAATACCCTCCCAGAGCTGTTGCTTAGATGTGAACTGCCTCCCGCCATCATAGACACTCCTTTTGATGATGCTCCAGAGGTTCTGAATGAGGTAGAGGTCAGGGGAGCATGGGGGTCACACCATAAGTTTGTCCCCTTTTATGCCCATATCAGCCAGAGATGCAGATGTTTTATGTGCAGCACGAGATGGTGCATTATCATGCATAAAAATGATCTTGTTGTGGAATACACGGTTCTTCTTCTTGAACCATGGCAGGAAGTGCTGATTGAGAAACTCCACATACATTATGGAGTTCATCTTTACCCCTTCAGGGATCCTAAAGGGGCCGACAATCTCTCTCCCCATGATTCCAGCCCAAAACATTACTCCACCTCCTCCTTGTTGGCGCTGTAGCCGTGTTTGCGTGGGGTGTCCATCAACCAGCCATCCTCCACTCCATCCATCTGGACCATCGAGCGTTGCACGGCACTCATCCGTGAACAAAACAGTTTGGAAATCAGTCTTCATGTAATGTTTGGCCCACTGGAGCCGTTTCTGCTTGTGTGAAGTGGATAGAGGAGGTCGACAGGATGGAGTATGCACAGCTGCAAACCTCTGAAGGACCCTGCATCTTGTTGTTCGGGGGACGTTGGAGGCACCAGCAGCTTCAAAAACTTGTCTGCTGCTATGACAAGGCTTTTTTGCCGCTGCTCTTTTAACCTGATGTAATTGCCTGTAGGAAAGAGTCCTCAATTTGCCCTTATCAGCACGCACACATGTGTACTGTGAATCAGCTACATACTTCTTGATTGCCAAGACACTTCATCCTGATCATCGCACAATGTTGATTGTACTCTTGCCTTGACCTAAACACTCCACAATTTGTTGCTTCTCAGCAGCCGACACATCCTTTTTCTTTCCCATTTTGGCAGAAAATGTAGGCTGCTTAATAATGTGGGACAGCCTTCTTAAGTAGTCTTGCCTTTCATTGGACACACCTGCCAAACTAATTAGCACAGGTGTCTGCAATTGCTTACAGTGATATAAAGAGCCCTGACACACATCACCATCAATGAGTTTAACTGAAAAACAAACAAATTCTTCCCTTATCACTCCTAAACACTTTTTGCATAATAATTTGGAACACAGTGTACATGTGCTTTTCCACAAAACACCAGTGGTTCACGTAGTGAATCTTACAGTTCTAACTTGCCAACCGTGGTCTGTATGGAGTTGTTCAATAAAGGGCCCAAAATTAAGATAACATAGATGGGAGAGGTCTCTATGAATAGGAATTCCTAAGTATTTGATACCCTGTGAGGGCCAGGCAAAGGGAAAGTTGGACTGGATGGAATCCTGTATGGATTTGGGGAGGGAGACATCGAGGGCCTCAGACTTCACTGCATTGATTTTAAAATTTGACCATGTAACAAAGTGATCTATTTCAGCCATAACAGCATGGATGGATATATGTGATTGAGTGATATATACTAGGACATCAGCAAATAGAGAGCACTTGTACTCGGTGCCTCCCACCTCAATCCACCTAATATTGGGGTTATGGCGAATTTATGAGAGCAGGTGCTCCGTCACTAGGATGTATAAGAGAGGGGACAGAGGACATCCCTGCCTTGTCCCATTGGTGATTGTGAAAGGTGATAAAAATGTTCTGATGCACCCCCTGGGCCTTGGGACACCCGGAGCCGGACCCTTTTTGGTGGATGCTGGTGGTTGTAGTCTCCGTGGCGGCGACCCGGTTCCGTGGCTCAGGGCGGTCAAACCAGTGGCGGAACTATTTATGTGGTTTTGATGTTTAAATGTCCGACTACGCCAGCTTTAGTGGACGCTACTGGAGCTGGAATTACGCGGCTGCTGGCATGAGACTTGCCCTCCAATAGATCCTTGTAAATGGATTTAAAGTGTATTCATTCAAATTAGAGAGACAATTTAAATTAAAAAGCTTAGAGCTGCCTCCACCACAGGGGGGCTCGCTCGACCCACCAGCGGACAGGCACCAGTATTGGGAGAGGGGGGCTGGCCGTCAGGGTTCACCACGGCTCTGGCACAAACCCGGCGACACGGAGGTTACACGGGCAGGAGCGGACTGGCCGTTTCGGCTTCTCACTTTTTGGATTTTAGAAGGGCATGACATGCCTATATCTGTGTCTCCCCCTCCTTTTACTCCTCCACCTCTTTTCTTTTCGCATGACTATATGTACTTGTCACTTTTCCATGTGTTAGTTGTGTCTTCTGAGCAGTTTGTCAGCTGTTGGACACCTTTGAAGGTGTTTTCTATGTGTTTCTATGTGTTTTTGTTTGCCTGCCATTGGTTTTAACGGTGTTCGAAGGTGTTCGACGAAAAGTTCGACGAACAGTTCGGCGAACACACGGGTGTTCGACGAACCGAACCGAACTCGAACACTACGGGGGTGGCTCAACACTAGTACTGACCACAGGGCCCGGAGGCGATGGGCACATTGTAACCCTGGGCATGAATGTGCTGAATTAGGTCGGACAGTTCCTGTCTGAGGGCTCTGGAAAAAACAACTGGACCCGCGCCACTCATGACCCAGCTAACAAGAGAGTATTCCAGCATCTCGTGTGAGTCAGTCAAATTCAAAAATTGCCCGCTACCTCTCAGTACCTTGGTAAGGTATCGATACCGCTCGAAGCCACAATGACACGGCCAGTGGGACAGACTTTATCGGTACTGGCACATGTGTCTTTAGAGGGCGTGGACAATCAGATTGAACCAATGGAGGGAGAGGAAGCCCCCTCTGGACTCCTGGTTGCCCGTGCGTTGCATCATTCTAAGTGGCATGAGTTTACAGTTGTTGCCCCGACAAGAGGTGGAGCGATTTTGCATAATGCCAGAGGCCCTTACCAGAGCTGACGCTATAGGGCTGGCACCTGTGGAAGGAGAGCCATGGACCCTGGAGGTGTCTCTCAACAGCCAAGAGAATGGAAGAAAACCGTTGGCTGGGCACCATCTCTTGGAGAAAATGGAGGCTAATCTTACTGAGTTTTCTGCTGGACAAGTCAGACAGATCGAACAACTTCTACAGCGGTATCAGGGAGTGTTTGCACAACATGAAGATGATTTCTGATGCACTCGGGACATTCAGCACAAAATACCCACTGGAAATACTGCTCCCATTCGAGAGAGATATCGGCAGATCCCCCCTCAAATGTACCAGGAGGTGAAAGAACTGTTGGCCCACATGTTGCGGAACGGCGTGATCCGCGAAAGTCAGAGACCTTGGGCGGCTCCTATCGTGCTGGTCCGGAAGAAGGATGGTACCCTGAGATTTTGTGTAGACTATCAGAAGCTGAATGCATGTACAGTTCGGGACTGCTATCCACTCCTCCGAACTGAAGAGTCTCTATCTAAACTAGGAAGCGCAAAGTTCTTCTCTTCCCTTGACCTGGCCAGTGGCTATTGGCAGGTCCCAGTAGCTGAAAAGGATCATCCAAAGACAGCTTTTGTCCTCCCTATGGGCTTGTTTGAGTTCAATCGGATGTCATTTGAGCTAACAAATGCATCGGGGACCTTCCAAAGACTGATGGAGAGATGCTTGGGGGACCTCAACTTTGAAGCCACTTTAATATATCTGGACGATATAATTAGCTATTCCGCTACTTTTGAAGATCATCTCCGCCGACTGGAACAAGTGTTAGAACGGCTTCAGAGGCACTTCCTTAAAATTAAGCCTCGTGAGTGTCGTCTCTTCAAGCGAGAAATTGAATATCTTGGGCACACTGTGTCCAGTGCAGGAGTGCACCCCACTGCAGAGAAAGTAGCTGCCGTGCAGAAGTGGCCCACACCCACCAATCTAAGAGAACTGAGGGCATTCCTGGGGCTCGCTGGATACTACCACAGATTCATTAAAGACTTTGCTAAGATTGCAGTCCCGCTCAATTAATTGCTGAGAGGAACGGCCTGGGGGAGCCAAGCGGCAGCCCATTCAGTGGGGCCCATGACAAAAAGAGGTGTTCCGAGCATTGAAAATGGCGCTAACAGATGCCCGAATTCTGGCCTACGCTGACTTTTCGCAGCCTTTCGTGTTGTACACTGACGGAAGATTGCATGGGCTGGGAGCAGTGCTGGCTCAAGTGCAAATAGGAAAAGAGCGGGTGATCGTGTATGCCAGCAGGTTGCTCCTAGATATGGAGAAGAATCCATTCAACTACAGTTCATTCAAGCTGGAGCTACTGGCACTGGTGTGGGCCATGACCAAGAAATTTGCTGAGTACTTGTCGGGGTCAAAAGTGCAAGTGCGGACAGATAACAACCCTTTCACCCACTTGGAGAACGCCAAGCTGGGCGCGTTAGAGCAGCTGTGGGTTGCAAGGATGTCCAAGGCCCTGAACACTCATGCATATACCCTGTCCTGAGTCACTCAGATGGGTCCGAAGAGGGACAGAGATGAGCAGCTCAAAGGCAACGAGATTCCGGATTTTAGCCAGTTCGCCGCTGCCTTGGTCGATGCCCAGGAGACTAGAGAGGAGCCGAGGCCCACTCAAATTCTGGGCCTCTCAAGAGACGAGTGGATACATCTGCAACAATCCAACCCAGAGCTCGAAAAGCTGAGAGAATGGGTCACCCTGGGTCAAAGACCCGACCTGGAAGCTAGGGCCGCTTCACTTCCAACTACCCTAAAAATCCTAGGCCAGTGGGAGAGTCTCTTCCTGAAGGATGGCTTGCTATACTGAAGAATCCAGCTACCTCGAGAGTTTGATGTTACCTGGCAAGTAATAGTTCCAGAAGCGCTGGTAACGCAGCTAGCCTAGGAAGCTCATAGAAGAGGTGCTCACTTTGGTGCAGAGAAAACTTTTTGGTATTGGCCACAACTGCGGCAACAAGTCGAAGGGGTCTGCCGAACATGTTGCCAGTGTGAGTTGAATAAGCCCCCGCAACAAAGAGCTCCCATTCAGACCATCCAAAATTCTGCACTCTTGGAAGTCCTAATCATTGACTACCTGATTATCAGAACTTCATATTATGGTTACGGACACTGGTAATGACTGATCACTTCACCGAGTTCGCAGTGGTGACGCCTACCCGAGAGCAGACAGCAGAAGACGCAGCTAAGGCCATCTGCCAGGATTTCATCCAGATTTATGGGTGCCTGAAGCGAATATATTCTGACCAGGGGGCCTGCTTCCAAGGACGAGTGATGGATGAACTATACCATATCTAAGGGATCGATCGATACCGAACAACGCCCTACCACCCTCAAGGGAACGGCACATGCAAGCGCTTCAACCGAGCCCTTTTGCAAATGTTGCTAATGCTGGAAGAGGACAAAAAGATGAAGTGGCCCGAATTTGTGTCCAAGCTGTTGTGGGTGTATAATAATTGAGTTCATGCGACTACTGGCTACACCCCTTACATGTTGCTGTTCGGAAAGAGTGGGCAAGAAACTACTGAACTAGAGCTAGACTCCGAAGACTCCGGCCCGGGCAGCAGCCCGAGTACCTGGATTCGAGAACACAAGTGCCGGCTTCATACAGTGAGAAGATTGGTTGCGCAGAAGTTTCAGGAAGTAGAGCATGCAGATCGGCCCTTGACCTCAGGTGGATCACTCTAGCCAGTAGACCGTGTGCTGGTAAAGGTCAAATGATTTGGGAGTAAACTGGACCGTCGTTGGGAGGAGATACCATATCTGGTGGTGAAGAAGATTCACCCAGACAACCCAGTCTATGAGGTTAGGCCCAAAGGGGATGACACAGCGACACCTAGAGTGTTGCACCGCAATATGCTGCGACCTTGCTCCTCTCAAGCAGAGGCCTGTAAAGGAGTTGGGCCATTAAATGAATTGGCTGAAGTGCCACATACAGGAACCTTGAATGATGAAGAAGGATGGGCCACAATGCAGTTGGGCCCGTCAGCACCATCGATGCCAACCCTGAGTGGGACCTAGAATGTGAAGTGACTTGCAATCCCCAGTGGTTGATTCATCGGATATCCCGGAATCACCTCCGCTGGAGGAGCCCCGCAGAACTGAGCGAGCTAATGCCGGAATTCCTCCTAACCAGTATGCTCAAGATGAATTTATCTGGTCTCAGACCCAACAGAAAACGGAGGAGTGTGCCCAACTCCTATCTGAACTTGCACTGCCTGGAAAGAGACATCAATCCCGCAAGAAATCCACTCGCCCGAGGACTGGCGAACAAAAAGTAGGGAAGAATGTAGTAGAGGCAAGAGAGCCTTTAAGTAGTGTTGAGCGAACACTAAAATGCTCAGGTACTCGTTGCTCAGGTCGAGCAAATTGGAATACTCGGGTGCTCGACCCGAGCAACGAGCCCAATGTAAGTCTATGGGAAACTCGAGTATTTTTCAGGCGGCTCCCCTCGGAGGTCTGCAGAGGGCCTAAAAATTGCCCAAATTGATGGGAACAGTGCTCAAATGACATGGGAACAGTATGAGGAAGACCCCTGGAAGCATTTCTGACTCCCAGGTCACTGTTGTCAACAACGTTGTCAGAGTATTACGCCACTTTTACGGACTCACAATAAAACATACAAAAACTAAACCAAAATTAATTTTCCATGGAAATATGTTAAGGAACATCCTTTCCAGGGTAATGACGTGTATATAAGGCAAAATAAATAACCAAAACCAAAAATACTCCTTCACACCTTGGGCTATGTTCACAAGTAGCGTTTTTGATGCATTTTTGCACTTTTGCATTGCTTTCAACCAAGACAAATGCATTCACTGGGAAATGTAATTTTAACATTTTACAACCTTATCTGGCCATGTGGTGTGTGAGACGTCATCATACACATGCATACAGTGCTGAAAAGACATGGGAACAGCATGGGGCAGACCTCTGGAAGCATCTCTGACTCTCAGGTCACTGCCTAAAAGTGTGCCCATCATAAGTGATCCTTGTCGCATGCGAAGATGCCTCCTGCTATGCACCTGTCTTTGCAGACTTGCAACAATCACCGTCAACGTCCTTGTGCCAGTGCAGCGTTCAATTGTCCCTACCCCATTCCTTGGAATGCAAGCCCATGTATGCAGCCATCCACCCACTCACCCACAGGCAGCAATACTATACTGACACATTTTTGACAGCTGGTTGCACTTGAAATGTGGCCTTTTAGGCTCGTGGAGGCGGAAGCTGTCCACAGTCTTATGACTGCGGCAACAAGGTATCCATACTCGTTCTCGAGCCGCCACTATTTTTCCAAGTATTGTCTCCGCCTTCCACAAGCACGGGTCCAAAACATTACCCAGTGCACTTACTGGGAAGGACCGCCCAACCACAAAGACGTGGACAGGTGAATGTGGCCAGGGATGGTATGGAGCAAGTCCAAAGCTTTTTTTGCTGAGAGTTGTATTTAGCTCAGTGAAAGGACTGGCATAGATGGGAAACCGTATCTACTCTGGGTGTCATTTCTCCCAGGAAGTCCTCTAAAGCTGCTTTGCTTGCACTTGAAATGTGGCCTTTTAAGCTTGTGGAGTCGGAATCTTTTCGCAACCTTATGCCGGCGGCTGCCGGGTGTCCATACTAGGTCTCCAGCTGCCACTATTTCTCCTGGTATCATCTCCGCATTCCACAAGCACGGGTCCCACAATATTACCCGTGCCCTCCCCAGTGCACTTAATGGGAAGAACCGCCCAACCACAAACACGTGGACAGGTGAATGTGGCCAGGGATGGTACAGAGCAAGTCCACAGCTTTTTTTGCTAAGAGTTGTATTTAGCTCAGTGAAACGACTGGCATAGAGGGAAACCGTATCTACTCTGGGTGTCATTTCTCCCAGGAAGTACTCTAAAGCTGCTTGCACTTGAAATGTGGCATTTTATTCTCGTGGAGGCGGAAGCTTTTCGCAACCTTATGCCGGTGGCGGTCGGGTGTCCATGCTCGGTCCCCAGCCGCCACTATTTCTCCTAGTATCGTCTCCGCCTTCAACAAGCACGGGTCCCACAACATTACTCGTGCCCTCCCCAGTGCACTTACTGGGAAGGACCACCTAACCACAAACACGTGGACCGGTGAATTGAGCCAGGGACGGTACGGAGCCAGTCCACAGCTTTTTTTGCTGAGAGTTGTATTTAGCTCGGTGAAAGGACTGGCATAGAGGGAAACCATATCTACTCTGGGTGTCATTTCTCCCAGGAAGTCCTCTAAAGCTGCTTGCACTTGAAATGTGGCATTTTAGGCTCGTGGAGGCGGAAGCTTTTCGAAACCTTATGCCGGTGGCGGTCGGGTGTCCATGCTCGGTCCCCAGCCGCCACTATTTCTCCTAGTATCGTCTCCGCCTTCAACAAGCACGGGTCCCACAACATTACTCGTGCCCTCCCCAGTGCACTTACTGGGAAGGACCACCTAACCACAAACACGTGGACAGGTGAATTGAGCCAAGGACGGTAGGGAGCCAGTCCACAGCTTTTTTTGCTGAGAGTTGTATTTAGCTCGGTGAAAGGACTGGCATAGAGGGAAACCGTATCTACTCTGGGTGTCATTTCTCCCAGGAAGTCCTCTAAAGCTGCTTGCACTTGAAATGTGGTCTTTTAGGCTCGTGGAGGCGGAAGCTTTTTGCAACCTTATGCCGTTGGCGGTCGGGTGTCCATACTCGGTCCACAGCCGCCACTCTTTCTCCCGGTATCGCCTCCACCATCCACAAGCACGGGTCCCACAACATTACCCCTGCCCTCCCCAGTGCACTTACTGGGAAGGACCGCTTAACCACAAACACGTGGATAGATGAATGTGGCCAGGGACGGTAGGGAGCCAGTCCACAGCTTTTTTTGCTGAGAGTTGTATTTAGCTCGGTGAAAGGACTGGCATAGATGGAAACCATAATTACTCTGGGTGTCATTTCTCCCAGGAAGTCCTCTAATGCAGCTTGTTGCAGAAGCAATGGCAGCCCATCCAACATCAACTCGCACTTTTCGGTGGTGCTTTGACACACAAACATCTTTCTTTGCGCATTTAATTTCATGACTACAGAGTTGGGCAATGGCCTGATCTGCAATGCGGTTTGAGAAATAACATGCATAAGCACGTCCGATCCACGTTAGAAAAGCAGCCATAGAGTGTCCGGGAACCTTCCAACACACTTTTCTTAGCCAGGGCTGCTTCTCAGCATGGTTGGACGGGCCCACCAGAGAACCGAGACTCCTCTGGTGGGTCTTCGCTTCTCCTTCAGGAGAGTTCATAGTGCCGAGGTGAGGCCAGGATGATGATAGAGACCACCATGTGCTTAGTTTTCTGTTAATTGGAATGCAAACGCAAGTATACAGCCAGCCACCCACCCACCCACAGGACGCATGACTAAACTGCCAGATTTCTGGGCAGCTGCTTGCACTTCAAATGTGGCCTTTTAGGCTCGTGGAGGTGGAAGGTTTTCATAAACTCATGCCTCATGCCTCATGTCCATACTCGGTCCCCAGCCTTCACTATTTCTCCCTGTGTTGTTTCCACCTTCTACAAGCGCGGGTCCCTGAACATTACTGCTGGTACTTTTCTGTGGGAATTTGCTTGCCTCCTACTAGCCAGGAATATTTCCAGTAAACTATGGTACGATGCCATGGTATTAGCACTGCTCCCAGTACCAGTAGCGAAGCCATCCCCAATTTCCTTCTCAGCAATTTTATTTGGTAGACTGAGTGGCTGCCCAAACACATTAGTTTCTCACAAAGGAGCAGAAGATAGAGTGGCAGTAGGTGCAAGTTTCTCCAGCCTGTTAGATATTAGAGGGTGAACGGCAGCACATTGGATCAGTGGTTAGCACTGAAACCTAGCAGCGCTGGGTTTCTGGGTTCAAATCCCAGCAAGGACAAAATCTGCAATGACTTTGTAAGTTCTCCCCGTGTTTGCATGTATTTACTCCTCAGTAAAAAAGCTGCCATAGAGTGTCCGGGAATCTGCCCACACACTTTTCTTAGCGAGGACTGCTTCTCGGCAGGGTTGGACAGTCCCACCAGAGAATCCTCTGATGTGCCCTGGCTTCTACCTCAAGAGAGTTAATGATAGTGCTAACTTTGCAGCTGCTATGGGGCTCTTGAGCGGGGGAGAAAGGTGAGCCCTCAGAATCAAATCCTCTGGTTGGCACAATGTTTTTCAATCTGAAGCAGCTTCTCAGTGGGAGTTGTATTTCACCACAGCCATATTCTTTAGCTTGGTGAAAGGACTGGCATAGAGGGAAACCATATCTACTCCATCTGTCATTTCTCCGTCAACAGGTTCCACCCATTGTCACACACGACCATGCCTGGCTGTATGTTCGGCTGTAAGAGCCACAGATCAGGCTGCTGTGTTACAGCTTTCAACAACTCTGCAGCGCTGAACGGTTTGTCACCTAAGCATGAAGCATGTTATCTTCAGCACAGCCTGTTGCCGCTTGGCTAAGGCAGTGCTGCAGTGCTTTCAGCTTGTGACTGATGTGGTCATTTTGGAGATGGAGGAGAAGGTGCAGGAGCTGAACAATGTGATTACACTAAGGTTAAATTGGCGACGCTGTTTTTTATACTAAAGAAAGATCCTAATTTATTTATTTTTTACGCTATTTTCTAAGGCAAATGCATTCACCTGGAAATGTCATATTAACATTTTACAACCTTAGTTGGCAATGTGGTGTGTGACATCATCAGACACATCCTGTTTTATTTATGATGCAGGGACTCTGAAAGTCATAAAGCCTATTTTCATAGGGCCATCAAACGGGCCTTACTATTCTTAAAAGGCCAGCAGTCGGCCCTTGCTATTGTTATAAAGCCATCAGCCGGCTATGCTTTGTTGTTCCCATTATTAACGAGTGGGTCTCCTATACTGTTATTGCGTATGCAGTGACTGCAAGGGCTGCCAAAAATTTGGGAAAAACCCCACTAAGAATTTAAAGACACATAGAGCAGTGCCACAGTAACAACAAATTCCAATTAGAAAGGAGAGAGTCTTCTATACAGTTCTAGGGTATGCAGTGAGTCCAACGACTGACCAATTTTAGGAAAAACCCCACAAAGAATTTAAAGACACATAGAGTAGGGCCACAGTAATGACAAATTCCCATTAGAAAGGAGAGAGTCTGCTATACAGTTATAGGGTATGCAGTGAGTCCAACGGCTGACCAATTTTAGGAAAAAACCCACTAAGAATTTAAAGACACATAGAGCAGGGCCACAGTAACAAGTACGACGTGTTCCCATTAGAAAGGAGAGGGTCTGCTATACTGTTACAGAGTATGCAGTGAGTCCAACGGCTGGCCAGTTTTAGGAAAAACCCCACTAGGAATTTAAATACACATAGAGCAGGGCCACAGTAACAAGTACGACATGTTCCCATTAGAAAGGAGAGGGTCTGCTATAGTTAAAGGGTATGCAGTGAGTCCAATGGCTGCCAAAATTTTGAAAAAAAAACACTAACAATTTGAAGACACTTAGCAGTGGGCCACAGTAACGACATGTTTGTATTAGAAAGAAGAGGGTCTGTTATTTAGTATTAGGGTATGCAGTGAGTCCAACAGCTGTCAAAATGTAAGAAAAACCCTACTAACAATTGAAAGACACATAGAGCTGGGGCACAGTAATGACATGTTTATATTAGAAAGGAAAGGGTCTACTATACAGTTGTAGGGTATGCAGTGAGTCCAACGGCTGCCAAAATTTAGGAAAACCCTATTAACAATTTAAAGACACATAGAGCAGGGCCACAGTAACACATACGACATGTTCCCATTAGAAAGGAGAGGGTCTGCTATATCGTTATAGGGTATGCAGTGAGTCCAACTGCGGGCAAAATTTAGGAAAAACCCTACAAACAATTTAAAGACACATAAAGCTGAGCCACAGTAGCGACATGTTCCCATTAGAAAGGAGAGGGTCTGCTATACAGTTATAGGGTATGCGCTTAACAGTTATAATTCCACCAGCGGCACTAAAAACCTGCTCTGATAAAACGCTAGCAGCAGGGCAGCCCAGGACCTCCAAGGCGTAGAGAGCCAGTTCATTCCACGTATCCCTCTTGGATACACAATAATTAAAAGGCACAGAGGAATCACGGATGACGTTGGTACGGTCGGCAAGGTACTCTCTCAGCATCTTCCCAAACTTTGCACTCCTTGTGAGAGTACCCCGCAGATCAAGGATTGTGCGATGGGAGGGTCTGAGAAAACTGTCCCAGAGCTTTGACAGTGTTCCCCTGCCTCTGCTGGATTGCATTTGTGTCTCTCTCACCTGTACTCCTTGGTTGTCCAACGAACTGTGACCTCTGTTGCCAGCGTTTTCAGATGAGAATTTTTTTAATAGTTCCGCAACAAGGGCCTTCTGGTACTGCCCCATTTTTGTAGACCTGTCCGCCTCAGGAATAAGAGATATAAAGCTCTCCTTGTAGCGTGGGTCTAGCAGTGTCACCAACCAGTAATGACTGTCACCCAAAATGTTGAGAACGCGAGGGTCATGGGAAAGGCAGCGTAACATAAATTCAGCCATGCGTGCCAGACTGCTAACAGTCAAGACTTCCGTGTCCTCACCAAGAGGATGACTGACCATGCTCTCCTCCTCCTCTCTGTCCTCTGGCCATCCACGCTGAACAGACGGTATGACAGTTGTGCAGGTAGTACCATCTATAGCGCATAAAACTAGCTCCTGTTCTTCCTCCTCCTCCTCCTCTTCCTCAGGCTGGGTGCCCACGTAGCGTTTTTCAAGCGTTTATGCTTCGGAATTTCCACAGCGGAAACGCTTGTGAAACGCTAGGTAATCCGCACCCCATGGTCCCCAAGGGGATTCCGCATGTTCTATGCACATGCTGCGGATTTTTCCGCAGGGTTTATGCTGCGTACAAAAATCTGCAGCATGTCATTTAATTTTGCGGAATCGCAGCGGAACTCCCGCCATTGACTTGCATTGAAACGCATAGAAACCGCGACTGTACATTTGTACAAGCGGCTTCTATGCGTCTCTATGTGCAGATGGTACCCAGTTCTGGAGGAGAGGAGACTCTCATCCAGACCTGGGTACCATTGTACCTGTGAAAAAAGAATAAAATAACAAATAAAGTTTATACTCACCTTTCCGAAGGCTTCTCTCTGAATGCCGACATCGCTTGAGGACCTGCGGTGACATCACAGTCATGTGACCGCAGGCCCTTCACCGCTCTGTCTCGCGATATGCCGGCAGCTGGGAACCAGACAGGAACGAGCGCTGCTGCACACACCGGGGCCTCGGGGGTGAGTATAGCTTTATTTGTTTTAATTTTTACGGTTCATACTGTATAAATCCATGCCGTTTGCATGGATTTATATAGTGTGACCTAGTTGTCAAGAACTTTCCAAGTGATGCTGTCGCCTGGAAAGCGCTTGTCAATCTGCATGCGGAAACTCATGTGAATCCGCATGTGGATCCGCATGTATTCTGCAGGAAAAACGCATGCACAATCTGCATGCGTTTTTTCTGCCAGGGAGATGCAGAAATGCTGCAGAAATTTTCTGCTTCATTTCTGCATCATGGGCAGGATGGTGACGCTAATAACGGCATCAGTGCCACTCACCATCTTGATGGAATCCTCAAAGTTTTGGAGGATGGTACATATGTCTGACATCCATGTCCACTCCTGAGGTTTTATGTGTGGAGTCTGAACTGAATACCTACGGCCTTGTTGATGCTGGTACTAAACAACAGCCCTCTTCTGCTCACAAATCCTTCCAAACATCTGCAGTGTAGAGTTCCAACACGTGGGAACATCACATATCAGTCTGTGAGCTGGAAGCTGCAAACGCTGCTGAAACACGGCAAGGGCGGTGGAAGCTGTAGGTGACTTTCTAAAATGGGCACACAGGCGGCGTACTTTAACAAGCAGATCCGGCAGCTCCAGGTAGGATTTGAGAAACCACTGAACAACGAGGTTAAGCACATGGGCCAGTGATGGTACGTGTGTGAGCTCGCCTCGCCTCAGTGTCGCCACTAGGTTCCAGCAATTGTCACACACGAATATGCCTGGCTGTAGATTCAGCGGTGTGAGACACAGATCTGCCTGCTCTTTCAGAGCTGTCCACAACTCTTCAACATTGTGCAGTTTGTCACCTAAGCATATTAGCTTCAGCACAGCCTGTTGCCGCTTGGCCAAGGCTGTGCTGCAGTGCTTCCAGCTTGTGATTGATGTGGTCATTTCAGAGATGGAGGCTGAAGAGGAGGAGGCGGCTGAGAAGGATGAAGTGCAGGAGCTGTAGACTGTGGGGGCAACCCTGATTGACCTAGGGCCCGCAATCCTTGGCAGCGGGGGGAAGTGTTCCGTCCCAAGGTCCAACTGGGTCCAGGCTTCCACTATGTTAACCCAGTGTGCCGTCAGTGAGATGTACCGTCCCTGCCCACAAGCACTTGCCCACTGGGGTATGGACAACTGAATGCTGCGCTGGAACAAGGACGTGGACGTGCTTCCTGATGCTGCTACTTGAAAGTGTGCAATGACAGGTGCAGGGCAGGAGGCATCTTCGCATTCACCATGGACAGGGGATTGGCTTGCATGCACAACAGCGAAAGAAGCAATGGTGCCACCCGCAGACACTCTTCCTGGACCCTGGGGTTTGGCCCACAAAGTCGTGTGCTTTGCTGCCATGTGCCTGATCATGCTGGTGTTGGTCAGGCTGGTCCTTTTGGCACCCCTGCTGACGCTGGCCTGGCAGGTGGTGCAAATGGCCATTTTGAGGTTATCGGCAGAGTCTTTAAAAAACAACCAGACTCGGGAAGACATAACAGTTGTACTGCAACTTCCTTTGTGTTGGTGTTACGGGGAACACTTGCATGCCTTCTTTCTGCGTCCACAACACTGCTTCTTCCTGCCTGATGGGGAGCTCTGCTCTCTTCCCCTGAGTTCTGCTGTCCTCGCTCTGCATGTCCTCCTGCCAGGTTGGGTCAGTTACTATATCATCCACCCAGTGGTCTTCCACTTCCACACCCTGGTCCTCCTCCTGACTTTCTGGCAATTGTGTCTCATCATCGTCCACCTCTTGTGACATTTTCCCACCGTTGCCTTCGTGTGACCGTGGCTGCTCAAATATGTGGGCATTGCTACATGTGATCTCCTCTTGCCCCGCTTCAAGTGGACCGGGTGAGATGCCAGAATCTATAAATGGGAAAGTGAACAGCTCTTCGGAGTGTCCAAGTGTGGGATCAGTTGTCTCTGGGCACTCGGCATGGTGGGAGGAAGGAGGTTCAGGGTGAAGAATATGCGTTCCAGACTCACAACTACTGAGACTTGACCATGCGAAAAACAAGGTGGTGGTGGTGGTGGCTAAGTGACTGGAAGCATTATCTGCTATCCAACCAATAAACTTTTCACACTGCTGTAATATGGAAAGGACCCGGCTATATTATGCAGTGCCAACAAGCAAATGGCGCAGAAAAACTGTGTTCTTTGGAATGCTTTTTAAGCAAATAATGAGGATTAAGATCCAAAAAAAATTATTTCTGGCCCCTGAGACCTGGGCCTATTTCTAGAAATATCTAACAGCAGCAGCAGACAAAAATGGAATGGAGCCTCTTGTGCTACGCGCACTGCAGTCTGCTATATACCCTGCCTGCCTATATACACTGCCTGCCTGATATCTCTGCACATGGATTAGTCCTCAGAAGGACTGTTTGTTTGAGATGGATATGTGCCTCTAATATAGTTTTGTACACCTACACTAACTGGAAACAAGCAAATCCCCCTACACTCTCTGAGCTCTCCCTACACTGTCTGATTCCGGAGTGACTGTGACGAGCATGGCGGCACCAGGTCTGATATAGACATGATGACGCTGTGCGGCCAGACAATCACTGTAATGCCACAACCAACATTGCTGCGGCATTACAGTGAGTAGCAGGCAATCTCTTTATGTTCACTGGCTCTGTAAAGAGCGCCAAACATGCAGGGAGGAGACCCGAGCTCCCGCCGAGCAACCACGGAACTACTCGGCGAGCGCCGAGCATGTCGAGCAGTGAGATGCTGGGGCGAGCACCGAGCAGTAGCGAACATGCTCGCTCATCACTACCTTTAAGATAATTCTTACAGGATGCTTCAAAGATGGAAAGAGATTGCCATTTGCTGGTCAGGCACAGTTAAGCCGAACCAAGATGTGCAAGGGAAGTTGAAGGGGGAGCAGATTTAGACACTGGACCCAGTCAGGTGACTTCCAGGTAGGAGTTCCTAGGTATAAGAGGCCAGCGTGCCAAGCCTGATATGGTTTTGGCGCCAAGAAGCAGAGAGGAGCAGACGTGCTTCCTACGTGCTGAGAAACCCCGCGTGGCAGGCCTAAGCCAGAGGCCAGCGAGGTGCCACAGCCTGACACCGGTGGATGAGCTCCGGATCCCTCAAAGATGTGCCCCGAGTGTTGTGCCAGCTGAGGAGAGTCAGGACCTGCTTGCAGTGCTGAGTGAGTTCGCAGAACCCGACGTCACCCTCCGACAGACGAGGTCTGGACCCCCCTATCCATGGCTTGAGAGACTGCCTCCAAAGTCCAGGAAGAGAGGAGTTGGGAGATGGCTGGGAAAGCAGTGGAGCTGCATATTCGAGCAGGGCTGTCACTTCTACTGTTCACTCACGGTACCGGGGCCAGTTGGGTTTAGGTACTTAGGTTGGGAGGGGAACGGTTGGGGCGGAAGAAGCTAAACGTGATTACATTGACTTTGTCCGGAAAAGACTTTTGGCATAGCGGGAATAACCGGTGACTCCCGCTAGGGCTATATACAGAGTTAAAGAACTAACGTGGTAACTCCCATGATTGGGTGCACCACACTACCTTGAGAGACTTTGCATTTTATTAATATTTCAGATTACCATTCATTATCCCTGTTACTATTCCCTTGTTCAGAATACCTGTTATATCTATATATAAACTGTTTATGTTCATCTCTGACTGTCCTCGCCTTGTGTCTCAGTGTGTTGCATTCAGCACCTGCTTTACATGGCCTTCATGGAAGAGTCATCAGAAGAAAACCTCTCGTGCATCCTTACCATAAAATTTAGGGTCAGAAGAATGCAAAAGAACATCCAAACAAGCCTTATACGTTTTAGAAATAATTCCTGTGGACTGATGAGGTTAAAATAGAACACTTTCGCCACAATGATCAAAGTTATGTGTAGAGAAAAAAGAGCACAGAACTTCACGAAAAGAAGATCTTGCTAAGCATTAAACATGGGGGTGGATGAACCATGCTTTGAGGTTGTGTTGCAGCCAATGGCACTGGGAACATTTCATGGGTAGAGGGAATAGTGGATTCAATGAAATGTCATCAAATTCTTGATGCAAACATAACACCATCTGTAAAAACACTAAAGTTGTAAAGAGGATGGCTTCTACAAATGGATAATGATCCTTAACATACATCAAAAGCCACAATAGACTAACTCAAAAGGCGCAAGCTGAAGGTTTTACAATGGCCCTCACAGTCCTCTCATCTGAACATCACTGAAAATATGTGGCTAGACCTGAAAATAGCAGTGCATGCAAGATAACTCAAGAATTTCACATTCCTGGAAGAAGTTTCCAAGGAAGAATGGATGAAGATCCCTCAAACAAGAATTGAAAAACTCTTGGCTGGCTACTAAAAGCATTTACAAGCTGTGATACTTTCAGAAGGAGGTTCTACTGGGTACTAACCTTGCAGGATGCCCAAACTTTTGCGTCTGCCCATTTTCTTTTTAGTCATTTTTAAAATGCAAAGATAACAATATATATATATATATATATATATATATATATATATATATATATATATATATAATTTTTTTTGCCTACAATACAAAGAAATTGTGTCATCTTTAAATTTAGGCCTTTTAGAGATCATTTAATCTTGAACTTGCTTAACTATTCACAATAACTGTAACTTTGACCACGGGTGCCCAAACTTTTACATGCCACTGTATACTATGTGTATATATAAGTGTGTAGAATTGGTGCACTTGTTTCTATTATACCTTTTCTCTGATTGTTCCTCATCTGGTTTTGGCTCCCACTCCTGAGAGAAAACACTGACCGAATATTGACCAAATACTGATAGTGGGGCCGTGTCCTTAGGCTTATGATCTGCATTCACAACCACCACGCAAGACTCCATTGCTAAACAAAAAGTATGTTTACGCACTTTTAAAGTTTGCTCAACAACATTTATACAAGCCTGTGAAATACCAGGAGAATATAGTCTGGTCAGATAAGACCAAAATAGAATTCTTTGTATGCCATAATACACACCATGTTTAAAGGCCAAACGGCACTGCATATCACCCCAAAAAGACCACACCAACAGTGAAGATTGGAGGTGGGAACATCATGGTGTAGGGCAGTTTTTCAGCATACGACACTGGCAAACTCCATAAAAATGAAGGAAGGACGAATGGACAAATGTACCGAGACATTCTTGATAAAAAATCTGCTGCCATCTACCAGGATGATGAAGATGAAACTAAGGTGGAAATTTCAGCCAGACAATGATCCTAAACACACAGCCAAGGAATCTCTCAATTAGTTTCAGAGAAAGAAAATAAAGCTGCTAGAATGGCCCTGCCAATTGCCTGATCTGAATAAAATAGAAAATTTATGAAAGGAACTAAAGGTAAGAGTTCAAGGAAGGAGCCCACAGAGATTTCAGTATTTGAAGAGTGTTTCTATGGAATAATGGGCCAAAATTACACCTGAGCAATGCATGCTACTAGTTTTTCAGGAGGCATCTTGAAGCTGTCATAATCAACAAAGTCTATTTTATAAAGTATTAAATATATTTCAGTAAGCGGGTTCAATACTTTTCCCTCTCCCCTCATCATTATACATGACTTAATTTATGGACATCTATAGTTTGATTTCTTTGCCTGTGTGGATTAGATTGGTTGTTACTGACATCTATTGAGAATTTAATGTCAATAGCACCTTTAGAAATATGTTTAGAAAATTAGTGACATGTTCAGTACTTATTTCACCTGGAATATTTACCGGTGCATCTCACTAAATTAGAATATCATCAAAAAATTTCTTTATTTCAGTTCTTCAATACAAAAAGTGAAACTCATATATTATATAGAGTCATTACAGAGTGATCTATTTCAAGTGTTTATTTCTGTTAATGTTGATGATTATGGCTTACAGCCAATGAAAACGCAAAAGTCCTTATCACAGTAAATTAGAATACTTTATAACAACAGCTTGAAATTTTTTTTTTTTTAAATCCGAAATGTTGGCCTACTGAAATGTATGTTCAGTAACTGCAGTCAATATTTGGTTGGGGCTTCTTTTGCATCAATTACTGCATCAATGCGGCATGGCATGGAGGTGAGCAGCCTGTGGCACTTCTGAGGTATTATTTAAGCCCAGGTTGCATTGATAGCAGCCTTCAGCTCGGGTTTGGTGTCTCTCATCTTCCTCTTGACAATACCCCATAGATTCTCTATGGGGTTAAGGTCAGGCAAGTTTGCTGGCCACTCAAGCACAGTGATACTGTTGTTTTTAAACCAGGTATCGGTTCTTTTGGCAGTGTGGACAGGTGCCAAGTCCTGCTGGAGAATGAAATTTCCATCTCCAAAAAGCTTGTCAGCAGAGGGAAGCATGAAATGCTCTATAATTTTCTTGTAGACGGCTGTGCTGACTTTGGTCTTGATAAAACACAGTGGACATACACCAGCAGATTACGTGGCTCCCCAAACCATCACTGATTGTGGAAACTTCACACTGGCCCTCAAGCAGCTTGGATTGTGTGCCTCTCTACTCTTCTTCCAGACTCTGAGACCTTGATTTCCAAATGAAATGCAAAATTTACTTTGCATTTACTTAGTGTCAATGACTGCCTTCTGGACATCTGTCAAGTCAGCAGTCTTACCCATGATTGTGAAGCCTACTGAAACAGACTAAGAGACCTTTTTAATCACTTAGGAAGCCTTTGAATGTGTGTTTTTTTGTTAATTATTTTACAATTAATGACTTTTGTGTTTTCATTGGCTGTAAGACATAATCATCAACATTAACAGAAATAAACACTTGAGATGAATGATGAACTCAAGATGAACTCCATTACAGAATGGAGAGTTCTGTAATTTTTATCGTAGGTACACTTCAACTGTGAGAGACAGAATCTAAAAAGAATAAACAGAAAATCACATGGTATGATTTTAAAATAATTAAATTGAATTTTATTGCATGAAATAAGTATTTGATCACCTACCAACCAAATAAAGTTTGCTATTTAATTATGGATCACTTCTGGGTATGGACTTAATTAAGTCTGTTGTTTTGAAGTTAATTGTTTATGGAGTGCCATCTTTTTGCATCATGGACATGTAATTGATACACCACCAAAACCAAAGAAAAAAATTAGAAAAATGGTCCAATATACATGAAACAATTTTTTATTTATTCAAATAAAGTAATTGTGAACAACAATATAGGGAATAAGCGGGGAATTAAAAATAGACACACAAAAAAGAGAGCGCCACAGCAGACTTGTGGATGAATGATAATCAGTCAATTATAATGACCCACTAATCTGGCGTACCTAGGCAAAAATGTAAGATGTACATACAGAACAAAAAACAATGCATAGCTGGTGCTGAAATACACAGATATGGGGTGGGCGCCATTGCAGGGCAGTTGTTCCATTCCTAGGCTGTGAGTATCATTCATTATACTGTCAAACATGGCAGCCTGGCTTCCTTTATGGGACAATCATTACATTCCACCATCAGTGTGTCGGTTATAGTTGTTTTTTTAGCCCATTGAAGTACCTAAGACTCTGTTTCCATTCTATTTATGTTCACACAACAGAACTAACGGTTTGAATATATTGATGCACATTAGCACTTTGCCATGCATAGTTTTTTCTATTTCCCTGTATACACACCTCTTTTTCCTGCTTTTTATACATAGAGGCACGTTAAATAAGCTATCCAACATATCTGATTAGTGCCCAGGACTTTGTCCTCTATATTAATTCATGTTCATAAGCAGAAATAATCAAGGCAAACATATCTGTGCATTTCAGCACCAGCTATGCATCGTTTTTTGTTTTGTATGCACATCTTACATTTTTGCCTAGGTATGCCAGATTAGTGGGTCATTATAATTGACTGATTATCATTCATCCCCAAGTCTGCTGTGGCGCTCTCTTTTTTGTGTGTCTGTTTTTAATTCCTCGCTTATTCACTATATTGTCATTCACAATTACTTTATTTGAACAAATAAAAAATTGTTTCATGTATATTGGACCGTTTTTCGAATTTTTTTCTTTGGTTTTGGTGGTGTTTCATTGCATTCAATGGTCCATTTTATATACAGTAGAGACGAAAAGTTTGGACACACCTTCTCATTTAAAGATTTTTCTGTATTTTCATGACTATTAAAATTGTACATTCACACTGAAGGCATCAAAACCATGTATTAACACATGTGGAATTATATACTTAACAAAAAAGTGTGAAACAATTGAAAATATGTCTTATATTCTAGGTTCTTCAAAGTAGCCACCTTTTGCTTTGATGACTGCTTTGCACACTCTTGACATTCTCTTGATGAACTTCAAGAGGTAGTCACCGGAAATGGTTTTCACTTCACAGGTGTGCCCTGTCAGGTTTAATAAATGGTATTTCTTGCCTTATAAATGGGATTGTGACCATCAGTTGTGTTGTGCAGAAGTCAGGTGGATACACAGCTGATAGTCCTACTGAATAGACTGTTAGAATTTCTATTAAGGCAAGAAATAAGCAGCTAAGTAAAGAAAAACGAGTAGCCATCATTACTTTAAGAAATGAAGGTCAGTCAGTGCGAAAAATTGGGCAAACTTTGAAAGTGTCCCCAAGTGCAGTTGCAAAAACCATCAAGTGCTACAAAGAAACTGGCTCACATGAGGACTGCCCCAGGAAAGGAAGACCAAGAGTCACCTCTGCTTCTGAGGATAAGTTTATCCGAGTCACCAGCCTCAGAAATCGCAGGTTAACAGCAGCTCAGATTAGAGACCAGGTCAATGTAACACAGAGTTTTAGCAGCAGACACATCTCTACAACAACTGTTAAAAGGAGACTTTGTGCAGCAGGCCTTCATGGTAAAATAGCTGCTAGGAAACCACTGCTAAGGACACAAGGAATGGACATTAGACCAGTGGAAATCTGTGCTTTGGTCTGATGAGTTCAAATTTGAGATCTTTGGTTCCAACCACCATGTCTTTGTGCGACGCAGAAAAGGTGAACGGATGAACTCTACATGTCTGGTTCCCACCGTGAAGCATGGACGAGGAGGTGTGATGGTGTGGGGGTGCTTTGATGGTGACATTGTTGGGGATTTATTCAAAATTGGAGGCATACTGAACCAGCATGGCTACCATAGCATCTTGCAGCGGCATGCTATTCCATCCGGTTTGCGCTTAGTTGGACCATCATTTATTTTTCAACAGGACAATGACCCCAAACACACCTCCAGGCTGTGTAAGGGCTATTTGATCAAGAAGGAGAGTGATGGGGTGCTACGCCAGATGACCTGGCCTCCACAGTCACCAGACCTGAACCCAATCGAGATGGTTTGGGGTGAGCTGGACCGCAGAGTGAAGGCAAAAAGGCCAACAAGTGCTAAGCATTTCTGGGAATTCCTTCACGATTGTTGGAAGACCATTTCCGATGACTACCTCTTGAAGCTCATCAAGAGAATGCCAAGAGTGTGCAAAGCAGTCATCAAAGCAAAAGGTGGCTACTTTAAAGAACCTGAAATATACAACATATTTTCAGTTGTTTCACACTTTTTTGTTAAGTATATAATTTCACATGTGTTAGTTCATAGTTTCGATGTCTTCAGTGTGAATGTACAATTTTCATAGTTATGAAAACACAGAAAAATCTTTAAATGAGAAGGTGTGTCCAAACTTTTGGTCTGTACTGTATGTCCACAACTGGGTCATTATCAGCAACTGGTACACATATAGGTACCTTTAATGTTACTCCAATGTACCCATCTCTTACAACTCTTGTTTACATATTTTTTCTATGTAATTGATACAGTATATATTGTAGAGATTCATCCTCTCAAGTAGCTCAAGTACGCATTAGGTAGCGTTCACACAGGCAATGTGGTTTGGCCCGAACATGTGCAGTTGTATTGCGTTCTTAAAACTCAAAGGGATTCAAAACCAATAACAGCCTATTCTGGTCACAAAGGTATAACAGCAAATAAACAGTTAATCCAGCAGGCACATTTATGAAACTACAACTGAACTTTTTGAGCATAATGACCATTGTTTACATTTGGAGGAAAAAGGGAGAAGCTTGGAAGTCTAAGAACACCATCCCAACTGTGAAACACGTTGGGGCAGCATCATGATGTGGGGTTGTTTTGCTGCAGGAGGGACTTGTGCAGTTCACAAAATATATAGCATCATGAGAAAAGAAGATTGTGTGGCAATACTGAAACAACATCTCAAGGCATTAGCGAGGAAGTTAAAACTTGGAAGGAAATGGGTCTTCCAAATGGACGATGACTCGAAGCATACTGCCAAAATGGTAACAAAGTGGCTTAAGGATAACAAAGTCAATGTTTTGGAGTGGCCATCACAAAGCCCTGATGTCAATCCTATTGAAAATTTATGAGCAAAGCAGAAAAGGCAGGTGCGAGCAAGGCGACCTACAAACCTGGATCAGTTACACCAGTTTTGTCAGGAGGACTGGGCCCAAATTCTGACCAAACATGCATATGTGTATTTTTATATAGTGTATGGTTTCAACTGTATATATATTACATATATTTATGATGTAATTCTGTTATGTTATAACTTTGATTAGCAATCAATCTCCTTTTATTTACTAAAATGTAGCAACGTAGCACAATTGTAAAATCTGTCTTGATAATCCAATCAAAGGTTTATTAGTAGTGATGAGCGAGCGTGCTCGTTACTCGAGATTTACTGGCATGCTTGGGTTCTTCCCGAGTATCTTCAGTGTTATGTTTGAGTCAGGCTGTGAGCATTATTTTCAACTGTTTGACAGCTTTAATACGTGTGAGGAATGCCTGTTTCTTAGTCATTCCTCACATGTATTAAACCTGTCGAACAGTCACAAATCATGCACACAGCGCTACTAAAACATAACACCCAAGCACGCTGAAGATACTCGGTGAGCACACGAGCATGCTCGCTGAAAGGGTTAACAGAACATTCTCGCTCATCATTATTTATTAGAAAGATTTATTTATTAAATGTTCTGTGGTGTCATGACCTTTGACGCAACCCTATGATGCAATCTCCTTTTCCTGTTTTATCATTTATAAAAACTCCTGATGTTTATTACTGAACTACAGCCTGAGGAAGAAACAGGTCCAGTGCCAAAATCGTAACCTGTTTTATCATGGTTAAACGTGTTACTTGTATTTCTGGCAATCTTCATAAATCAGCAGTGCCATTGGTTACCTTTCTTTTTCTCCTGTTCTTGACTATTTATTTTATGACTTGTGATTGTTATGACTAACTGGAAATTTGGCTCAACCTGCAGCTGACTTATCTCCTTTGGCATTAAAACAGAGTTAGCCTAGTAGTAATACATCTTTGCAAGGTGAGCACATGACCTTATGCCTCCGATGATTTTGCCATTATCATTCATTTCTTAAAATATCTACATGATCTGTATTTTTCTTTAATTGAGTATTATCATCTATACTGTATTACTGCTGCTGCCATGGCTACTGTTGCTGGCCATACATTTCACACATCTCCTTGCTTGCCATGTCTTAATTCTGTACCATACAGCTAGTTCCACGGCCGCTATACAGAAACACCAGCCACACATCTCCTGGCTGCACACTTTGCTTCATGCTGTTAGACTGTACTACTAATGCGAAAAGTACACAAACATCAAACAGATCACAAAATAAGGCTAATTTCTTTGAAAGGCTTGTTGACTAGAAGCCATTGCTTCTTCACCTTGAAGACAGGTAGTCTGTTCCTGCTAATTAAAAACTGGGTAATTTTTGGAATGTTTGATAAAAAACTTTTGTAATTGTTTACTTATTGTAGCACCAGCGTCTCTGCCTCCTGCCCCTCTTCCCCAGTAGAGATGCCGACCCTTACCCCCACGGCTCCAAGCCGGTGTGTCCCGTGACACCGGCTCCCCTCCATGTTGTGTCGGCCCAGGGTGCAAGCACCACGCGCAGATCCCCGGGTAATGTGCTTAGGGGTGTGCAGGCGCGCGCACTCGGTCTATTAAGAGGGCCGCGTGCCGACCTAAGATGTCCCCGGCCAATGGCGGAAGGACATTTCCTATTTAAGGCACCTCCTTAAACATGGAGATGCCCGTGCAATGTTGCAAGTTTGTTCCTAACATACTTGCATGGGGACAGCATGGGGAACAGCATGGGGAAGACCCCTGGAAGCATATCTGACTCTCAGGTCACTGCCTAAAAGTGTGCCCATCATAAGTGATTCTGGGCACATGCAAAGATGCCTCCTGCCATGCACCTGTTGTTGCAGACTTGCAACAATCACCGTCCACATCCTTATCCCAGCGCAGCGTTCAGTTGACCCTACACCATTCCTTGGAATGCAAGCACAAGTATGCAGCCAGCCACCCACCCACAGGCCACAATAGTAAGCTGCCAGATTTCTGGGCAGCTGCTTGCACTTGAAATGTAGCCTTTTAGGATCGTGGAGGCGGAAGCTGTCTACAATCTCATGGCAGCAACAGCACTGTGTCCATACTTGGTCCCCAGCTGCCACTGTTTTTCCCGGTGTCGTCTCCGTCTTCCACAAGCATGGGTCCCACAACATTACCCGTGCCCTCCCCACTTCACTAACTGGGAAGGACCACCTAACCACAAACACGTGGACAGGTGAATGTGGCCAGGGATGGTATGGAGCCAGTCCCCCATAAAAAAGCAGCAATAGAGTGTCCGGGAACCTTCCCACACACTTTTCTTAGACAGGGCTGCTTCTCGGCAGGGTTGGACCGGCCCACCAGAGAATTCTCGGGTGGGCCCTGGCTTCTCCATCAGGAGAGTTCATAGTGCTGAGGTGAGGCCATGATGATGATAGAGACAACCATCTGCTTAGTTTTCTGTTACTTGGAATGCAAGCACAAATATGGAGCCAGCCACCGACCCAAAAGCCACAATAGTAAACTGCCCAATTTCTGGGCAGCTGCTTGCACTTGAAATGTGGCCTTTTAGGCTCGAGGAGTCAGAAGCTGTCCATAACCTCATGGGGGCGGCCGGGTGTCCATACTCAGTCCTCAGCCACCACTATTTCTCACGGTATCAACTCCGCCATCCACAAGCGCAGGTCCCTGAACATTACTGCTGGTACTTTTCTGTGGGAATTTGCTTGCCTTCTACCAGCCTGGAATATTTCCAGTAAACTATGGTACGACGCCATGGTATTAGAACTGTCCCCAGTACCAGTACCGAACCCATCCTCAGTTTCCTTCTCAGCAATTTTATTTGGTAGACTGAGTGGCTGCCCAAACACATTCGTTTCTCACAAAGGAGCTGAAGATAGAGTGGCAGTAGGTGCAAGTTTCTCCAGCTTGTTAGATATCAGAGGGTGAACGGCAGTACATTGACTCAGTGGTTAGCACTGAAGCCTTGCAGCGCTGGGATCCTGGTTTCAAATCCCAGCAAGGACAACATCTGCAAGGATTTTGTATGTTCTCCCTGTGTTTGCGTGGGTTTCCACCTTAGTAAAAAAGCAGCCATAGAGTGTCCGGGAACTTTCCCACACACTTTTCTTAGCCAGGACTCCTTCTTGGCAGGGTTGGACGGTTCCAACAGAGAATCGTCGTGTGGGCCCTGGCTTCTCCATCAGGAGAGTTCATGATAGCGCAAACTTTGCAGCTGCTATGGGGCTCTTGAGCGGGGGAGAAAGGTGAGCCTTCAGAATCAAATCCTCTGGTGGGCCCAATGTTTTTCAGTCTGAAACTGCTTCTCAGTGGGAGTTGCATTTCACCACAGCCATATTCTTTAGCTCGGTGAAAGGACTGGCATAGAGGGAAACTGTATCTACTCTGGCTGTCATTTCTCCTTCACCAGGTTCCACTCATTGTCACACACGACCATACCTGGCTGTATGTTCAGCAGTGAGAGAAAAAGATCAGGCTGCTGTGTTACAGCTTTCAACAACTCTTCAGCGGTGGGCGGTTTGTCACCTAAGCTTTAAGCATGTTATCTTCAGCACAGCCTGTTGCTGCTTGGCCAAGGCAGTGCTGCAGTGCTTTCAGCATGTGAATGATGTGGTCATTTTGGAGATGGAGGCCGAACTGGAAGGAGAAGGAGCAGGAGCTGAACAATGTGATTACATTGAGGTTACATTGGCGAGTCTGATTTTTATACTAAAGAAAGATCCTACTGTGTTTTTATTTATTTATTTATTAAAATTATTTTTAAAGACAAATGCATTCACCGGAAAATGTCATTTTAACATTTTACAACCTTATCTGGCCATGTGGTGTGTGACACATCATCAGACACATCCTGTTTCATTTATGATAGAGGGACTCTGAAAGTCACAAAGCCTATTTTTATAGGGCCATGAGGCGGCCCTTACTATTCTTAAAGGGCCAGCAGTTGGCCCTCGCTTTTGTTAGAGAGCCATCAGCCGGCTATGCTTTGTTGTTCCCATTGTTAACAAGTGTTATTGTGTATGCACTGACTGCAAGGGCTTCCAAAAATTTGGGCATAACCCAATACCCCTTTAAAGAGACATACAGGAGGGTCTCAGTAAAAAAAAAAATCCCATTATAAAGGAGCGGGTCTCCTATAGTGGTAATGCCCATGCTGTGACTGCAAGGGCTGCCAAAATTTTGGAAAAACCCCACTAAGAATTTAAAGACACATAGAGCTGGGCCACAGTAATGAGTACGACATGTTCCCATAACAAAGGAGAGAGTCTGCTATTCAGTTATAGGGTATACAGTGTGTGCAACGGCTGCCAAAATTTAGGAAAAACCCTACTGGCAATTTAAAGACAGAAAGAGCTGGGCCACAGTAATGACATGTTCCCATTAGAAAGGAGAGGGTCTGCTATACAGTTATTAGGTATGCAGTGAATGCAACGGCTGCCAAAAATTTACAGCAACTCCAATGCCCCTTGCAAGAGACATAAAGGTCAGAGGGCCTCCTGAAAACAATGTTCCCATTATCAGGAAGTGTATCTCCCATACTATTTGTCTATGCAGTGAAGCAACGGCTGCCAAAATTTTGGAGGAACTCCAATGCCCCTTGCAAAAGAAGTAGAGGTCAGAGGACCTCCTGAAATTAATGTTCCCATTATTAAGAAGTGTGTTTAGCATACTGTTTGTCTACGCATTATAGGCAACAGATGCCAAAAATTTGGAGGAACTCCAATGTCCCTTGCAAGAGACAAAGAGGTCGGAGGGCCTCCTGAAAACAATGTTCCCATTTTTAGGAAGGAGGTCTCCCATACTGTTTGCATATGCAATGAATGCAACAGCTGCTAAAAACTTGGAAGAAATCCAATGTCCCTTGCAAGAGACATCGATATGGTGATATGGCAGATATTGTGGTGATATGGGGGTGGAGGATGACGATGAGGAGTAGGAGGAGTACAAGAGCAAATAGACAAAATCAGGAAGCTTATACCCATGCCTGAGTGTGAAGACAGAGGTGCATGCGAATAGAGTTAGACCTCCCAAAAAAAGACACTGTATTTGGGTTTATGCTTCGCTGTTATCATTCGGTGGTGTTGAGAAGACTAGCCCAATCCTGCCCTTGTTCATTTTTATAAGAGTCAGCCTGTCAGCATTTTCAGTTGACAGGTGGATGCGCCTATCAGTTATAAATCCACTGGCGGCAGTAAAAACCCGCTCTGACAAAACGTTAGCGGCAGGGCAGCCCAGGACCTCCAAGGCGTAGAGAGCCAGTTCATGCCACATGCCCAGCTTGGATAACCAATAATTATAAGGCACAGAGGAATCATGGAGGATGTTGGTATGGTCGGCAAGGTACTCCCTCAGCATCTTCTGAAATTTTTCCCTCCTTGTGAGAGTACCCAGCGCCTCAGGGCCTGTGCGATGGGAGGGTCTGAGAAAAATGTTCCAGAACTTTGACAGTGTTCCCCTGCCTCTGCTGGATTGCATTTGTGTCTCTCTCGCCTGTACTTCTTGGTTGTCCAATGAACTGTGACCTCTGCCGCCAGCGAATTCAGATGGGAATTTTTTAATAATTCTGCAACAAGGGCATTCTGGTACTGCCCCATTTTATTAGGCCTGTCCGATGTGGGAATAAGAGACAGAAAGTTCTCCTTGTAGTGTCGGTCTAGAAGTGTCACTAACCAGTAATAACTGTCGCTCAAAATTTGGACGACGCGAGGGTCACAGGAAAGGCAGCATTATAAACTCAGCCATGTGTGCCAGACTGCAAAGAGGCAAGACTTCCGTGTCCTTACAAAGATAACGACTGACCATGTTCTCCTCCTCATCCTCCTCCTCTTCCTCCTCCACCCTGTCCTCAGGCCATCAATGCTGAACAATTGTGCTCCCATACTTCCTCCTCCTCATCCTTCTCATTGTCACCCAATCCACGTTGGGATGAGATGAGGCTGGGCTGTGTGGAATCACCCTGTATGGTTCCTTGCTCCATCTCATCATGCTCCGCCTGCAATTCATCCTCTTTAATTGTGAGCAGAGAGCATTTCAGAAGACAGAGAAGCGGGATCGTGATGCTAATTATGGCGTCATCGCCGCTCATCATCTTGGTGGACTCCTCAAAGCTTTTGAATATGGTACAGATGTCTGACATCCATGTCCACTCCTGAGGTCTTATGTGTGGAGTCTGACCTGAATGCCAATGACCGTGTTGATGCTGGTAGTCAACAACTGCCCTCTTCTGCTCACGAATCCTTCCTAACATCTGCAATGTAGAGTTCCAACACGTGGGGACATCAGTCGGTAAGCTGGAAGCTGCAAATGCTGCCGAAGCACGCCAGGGGCGGCGGAAGCTGTACCGTACTTTGACAAGCAGATTCAACAGATCTGGGTAGGTTTAGAGAAACCGCTGAACCACGAGAGTAAGCACATGGGCCAGGCATGGTATGTGTGTGAGCTCGCCTCGGTTCAGAGCTGCCACCAGGTTCTGGCCATTGTCACACACGACCATGCCTGGCTGTAGGTTTTGTTGCTGCAGTGCTGCAGTGCATCTAACTTCTGACTAATGTGCTCATTTCAGAGATGGAGACTGAAGAGGAGGAGGAGGTGCAGGAGCTGTAGAATATAGGGGCAACCCTGATTGACCTAGGGCCTGCAATTCTTGGAGTCGGGAGGACGTGGTCAATCCCAAGGTCCGACTGGTTCCCGGCTTCAACTATAGTAACCCAGTGTGCCGTCAGTGAGATGTACCATCCCTGCCCAGAAGCACTTGTCCATGTGTCTGTGGTTAGGTGGACTTTCCCATTAACTGCGTTGTAGGGGGCACGTCTAATGTTGTGGGACACGTGCTGGTGTAATGCGGGGACGGCACATCAGGAGAAATAGTGGTGGCTCGGGGCCGAGTACCGAGGAACGGCCACCGCCATTAGGTTTGCGGAAAGCTTCCATCCCCATGAGCCTAAAAGGTAACATTTCGAGCGCAAGCAGTCTCAAAATGTGTGAATTTAGTGGTGTGACCTGTGGCACATTGGATGCCAAGGACTGAGGTAGGGACAACTGAACGCTGTGCTGGGACAAGGACGTGGACGTGCTTGATGATGGTGCTAGTTGAGAGTATGCAATGACACGTGCAGGGCGGGAGGCATCTTGGCATTAGCCAAGGACAGGGGATTGGCGTGCACGCACAACAGCGGAATACACAGTGGTGTCATCCGCAGAAACTGTTTCTGGACCATGGGGTTCGGCCCACTTAGTCAGGTGTTTTTCTGCCATGTGCCTGATCATGCTGGTGGTGGTCAGGCTGCTAGTTTTGATACCCTTGTTGATGCTGGCCTGGCAGGTTGTGCAAATGGCCTTTTTGGGGTTATCTGCAGAGTCTTTAAAAAATAACCAGACTCGGGAAGACCTAACAGCTGTACTGGCAACTTCTGTCGTGTTGGCATTACGAAGAATGCTTTCCCGCCTTGTATCTGTGGCTGCCACACTGCTTCTTCCTGCCTGTTATGGTGCTACACCTCCCTTCCCCTGAGTGCTGCTGTCCTCGCTCTGTGTGTCCCTCTGCCAAGTTGGATCAGTTCCTATATCATCCCTCACCTCGTCTTCCATTTCCGCATCCTGATCCTCCTCCTGACTTTCTGGCAATTGTGCCTCGTTACCATCATCCACCTCTTGCGACAGTAATTGCACTTTACCACCAATGCCTTTGTGTGACCTTGGCTGTCCAATATTTGAGCATCACTACACGCGTTCTACTCTTGACTTGCTTGAAGCTGGCTGGGCGAGAGGCCTGAATCTATAAATGGAAAATTGAACAGCTCTTCTGAGTGTCCAAGTGTGGGATCAGTTGTCTCTGGGCACTCGGCATGGTGGGAGGAAGGAGGAGCAGGGTGAAGAATATGCGGTCCAGATGTAGCACCCCGAGGGCTCGGTTGCTACAGAGGTATTGCACCTCACCCAGAGGTGTGATATCTCACTCTCAGGTAAGGATGGAGTGTGGATCAGGACCCCGACACCTGCATGCATTACACCACATTTCCGGGAGGCAGGGCGACCAATATGCTCCAAGTAGAGCATGACAGTCCCTGTCCCTGGCTGGAGTGGGGGGGGGGAACACCGAGGAAGGGGGAACCCTGTAGTGCATAGGAGGGAGAGGGCAGTTCCTGGGTGCACCTAGAGGGAGGTATAAAAGGTGGGCACCATCTTAGTTCAGTGTTCAGTTCAGTGAGAGAAGAGGAGGGAGCAGGAGGTCGGAGCGGAGGCTCTGCATGGGCTCTGCTCCGCAGGCATGCCTAAGAGAGAGGCCGGAGCCTGGAGGAAGCAGAAGGAAGGAGAAGGAAGGAAGAAGAGCGGAGGAGACTCCAGGAACAAGGAAGGAAGGGACCCCAGGGGTGCGGACCAGTGAGTCGCCACCGCACGCCCGTATCTACCTGCGTAGAGGGGTCAGGCCAAGGGGGGAGACCGGTCCCTGAAACTAGTGGAGGCGGGGAACTACCCTCAGCTAGAAACCGGAGGCTGTGACATTTCACGTGGCGCAGCCTCGCTACACCCGCTAGGAAGGCACCATATAGGGTCAGGGAAACTGGCGCCGAAGTTTACCAGAGAAGGCCTGAGGCAGCCGGACAGAAGTGAGGTCACTGGCGGGGTACGACAGGCCAGAGAAAGAACACATAAAGGGGGTCCTGTGAAACGCTCCAAAGTTATCTGGGAGTAGGCCGAGCCCCTCACCTGGTGAACACAGTGCGACGAGGGACGTTATGACCAGCTGTAATAACGTGGATAAAGAACTGTGAGTAAATACTCTGGACTGCATTACAGGACTCTGTGTCGTTACTGCTGATCCCGCGCACCATAACCCCCAACATCTCCCCTTGCTACCCTGAGGCTATACTCCTCCCGTGGGGAGTTATACTATTTCCTGCTGCACTCACAACACCAGCCTCAGCGGTCTGCCCTGCAGCGGCGGTTCACTCTGACCGCAATCCACGGGTGGTGTAGTCGGACATTTAATATCACAAAACCCTATAAATAGACTGCCACTTGGGTTGACCACCCTGAGCCACGGGACCGGGTCCCCGCCACACGAGGACTGCAACCCCCAGCATCCGTAACGGGTCCGGTTCCAGGTATCCCCACACACGCGCGGCCCAGGGGGCGCGTCACAGACTGACGGCTACTGAGACTTGACCGTGTGTAAGACAGGGTGGAGATGGTGGTGGCCAAGTGACTGGAAGCATTATCTGCTATCCAACCAATAACCTTTTCACACCGCTCTGTGTTCAATAGTGGCGCTCTGCAGTCCCCTAGTAATTGGGACAGGAAGGTCGAGTGAGAAGAGGTGGGTGTTTGTTATGGCACAATTTCACCTTGCCCACGGCCACATCCTCAGCCTCTGCATGCATCATCACCATCACGTCCACTTCCCCATCCCTTGACAAGCACCTTGCCCATTTTAAATGGAGGACAATATTTTCCACTTTCACTAGAAATGGCTGATTTTGGAACGCAGTTATATGTAATATGATAAAGAACCACGTCTTTAAATTGTAGGCCTGTAATTTACTAATATTATTCTACATGGAGACCTAGTGTAAATAGCTTCACCGACACACTGCAACGGAATGAAAATGGAAGAAATGTATGATTTTAGAAGTCTTTTCGGTGATATGTCTGACAGAGAAACGCAGCTTTAAATTTTAGACCTGTAATTTACTAATATTATTCTACACAGACACCTTGTGTGACACACTGCAACGGAATGGAAGGCAGAAATAGCTGGTTTTGGAACACAGTTATATGTGAGATACGTCTGACAGAGAACCATGATTTTAAATATCAGGCTGTTTATTTACTAATACTATTCTTCACAGAGACCTAGTGTTAATAGTTTGACAGATAAACTGCAACAAAATGGAAGGCAGAAATGGTTGATTTTGGAACACAGTCATATGTGAGATACGTCTGACAGAGAATCATGGTTTTAAATAGCAGGAATGTAATTTACTAATACTATTCTTCACAGAGACCTAGTGTGAATAGCTTGACCGACTGTCACGAATGTATTAGAGGAGACAGACAGTCTGAAAGGGAGGTGCGGGCTATATTCATTTCTACTTGTGAAGGCTTAGCAAGAGCAGTACTTCGTCCTCTCTGGAGCTTGAGACCGAGTTCACATTGGTCTGGAGTCATCTAAAACTAAGCATTCTCCCCCTGTTTGTCTACCCTTGTTGTCTATAGAGTTTAGTGTTGATTGACTAGTGCTCATCTCCTCCCATCCTTAGCCTTAGCCATACGCCAGGAAAAGACAGGGCGAGGCACGCGTGCGGAGATTGCTGAAGAGGCAATATAGGGACGGCAGTTGAGACAGGGTGACACTAGACCAGACTAGGAGGTCTCCACTTCCCCCTTTCTCTAGTGTCTGGGCTCCCTTTACCTCTTCCCTCTGTGTTGCACTAAGTCTTTCCCACAACAGGTGTGACACCGACACACTCCATCGAAATGGAAGGCAGAAATGGATGATTTTGGAACGCTGTTAAATGTGATACGTCTGACAGAGAACCACGACTTTAAAAAGCAGGCCTGTAATTTAGAAATACTATTCTTCACAGAGACCTAGTGTGAATAGCTTGACTGACACACTGCAATGAAATGGAAGTGAGAAATGACTGATTTTGGAACACAGTTATATATGTGATATGTCTGACAGAGAACCACGGTTTTAAATAGCAGACCTGTAGTTTAGTAATACTATTCTTCTCATAGTAGTGTGAGTAGCTTGACTGACACTGCAACAAAATGAAAATTTAAGCCAATATTTTCCACGTTCAGTTCAAATTTCTGGATTTTTATCGCTGTAATATGGAAAAGATCAGGCTTTATTCTTCAGTGCTAACAAGCAAATGGAGCAGAAAAAATGTGTACTCTGGATTGCGTCTTAAGCCAATAATCAGGATTAGGCTGCGTGTCCACTATGTGTTTTTCAAGCGTTTTTGCCGCGGAATTTCCGCAGCGAAAACAATTAAAAAACGCTTGGTTATACGTGTCCTATGTTCCCCAATGTTAATCCGCATGTGCTGTGCACATGCTACGGCATTTTCCGCTGTGGATTATCATTGCGGGAAAATCTGCAGCATGTCCATTAACCCCTTAAGCCCCGAGGGTGGTTTGCACGTTAATGACCAGGCCAATTTTTACAATTCTGACCACTGTCCCTTTATGAGGTAATTACTCTGGAACGCTTCAACGGATCCCCCTGATTCTGAGAGAGTTTTTTTCGTGACATATTGTACTTCATGATTGTGGCAAAATTTCTTCGATATCACTTGCGTTTATTTGTGAAAAAAATGGAAATTTGGCAAAAATTTTGAAAATTTTGCAATTTTCAAAATTTGAATTTTTATGCCCTTAAATCAGAGAGATATGTCACACAAAAGAGTTAAAAAATAACATTTTCCACATGTCTACTTTACATCAGCACAATTTTGGAACCAAAATTTTTTTTTATTAGGGAGCTATAAGGGTTAAAAGTTGACAAGCGATTTCTCATTCTTCCAACAAAATTTACAAAACCATTTTTTTAGGGACCACATCACATTTGAAGTCACTTTGAGAGGTCTTTATTAGAGATGAGCGGTGTTCGACTAGAACTGTTCGCCAATCTCAAATTCGAGCTGTTTTGGGCGGTGTTCGAGTTGTTCGACGAACCCGAACGATTTGCAAAAAATTCGGCTGTTCGAGGTTATGTTCGATAACTGTTCGTGCACCAAAAGCTGTCCTGCATGTCTGGCGCTATTTAGAGCACCAATCATGCAGGGATTGTCTGCCACTCACTGTAATGCCACAGCCATGGTGGTTGTGGCATTACAGTGATTGCCCAAATCGATGGGAACAGTGCCAACAGTGAAACATGAAAAGCCGGCAATTCAGCAGCGGCATACACCTGTACCCGACAATTTAGAATAGAAGGAATAGAGCTTCACACATAGATTAGATAGATATAAACATGTCAGCCACATATATATGAAGTACAGTGAAAGTGCTGGTTACTGTACTTGTCTTTTAGCGTAAAGGATTTATCAAAAAAAATAATAGTGTTTTCATGCACCGTCTCTTTAAAAAAGCCGGCCGGCAATTCAGCAGCGGTACCCGACAATTTATAACAGACAGAATAGAGCTTCACACATAGATTAGATAGATAGAAACATGTCAGCCACATATATATGAAGTACAGTGATAGTGTTGCTTACTGTACTTGTCATTTAGCGTAAAGGATTTATCAAAAAAAATAATAGTGTTTTCATGCACCGTCTCTTTAAAAAAGCCGGCCGGCAATTCAGCAGCGGTACCCGACAATTTATAACAGACAGAATAGAGCTTCACACATAGATTAGATAGATAGAAACATGTCAGTCACATATATATGAAGTACAGTGATAGTGTTGGTTACTGTACTTGTCATTTAGTATTAAAATAAAGGATTTATTATTAAAAAAATTGGCGTGGGGTTCCCCTTAATTTTAGGCTCTAGCGGAGGTTAAGCAGACGGCTGGGGCAGATGTTTGAAGCCTGGGAAGGGGGTAATACCCACGGAGCTTCCCAGGCTACTAATATCAGCCCCCAGCTGAACACATAGCCTTTACTAGCTATTAAAATGGGGGACCCCCCAAAAAAAATGACGTGGGGTCCCCCCTAATTTAATAGCTAGCAAAGGCTAGGCAGACAGCTGGGGGCTGATATTAATAGCCCAGGAAGGGAGCCATGAATATTGGCCCCCTCCCAGGCTAGAAACACCAGCCGTCAGCCGCCCCAGAAATGGCGCATTCATAGGATGCGCCAATTCTGGCACTTAGCCTCGCTCTTCCACGCTGCCCTGGTGCGGTGGCAGGGGGTAATAGGGTTGGGGTTGATGTCAGCTTATAATGCCAGCTGACATCAAGCCCAGGTTAGTAATGGAGAGGCGTCTATAAGACACCCCCATTACTAACCCCATAGTCAAAGTTAAAAAAAACACAAACACCCAGAATAAAGTCCTTTAATTGAAATAAAGACACAATACTTTATTGTTCTAAATTAAACCATACTTACCGTCACGCCCATTCCAGCTGAAGCCAACGATCTCCTGCAATAAAAGAAAAATAATAAAGCAACCTCATCCTTACCTTTCCATGGTTCCCACGACAGCTTCAGCTCTGCTACATCGAGATGACAGGCTGGACCGCAGCAGAACGCTGCCATCCAGCCTCTCATCCCGCAGACACTGAGAAGCGCAGGCTTGCTTGCGCTGCTCAGCGTCTCTCTGTGACGACATCCAGATGAGCCGAGTTCATGTCCAATGAACTCGGCTCACCTCATGCACGTCACTGACAGCGTGGGAAAATTCTCACGCTGAAGCGGTGAGTGCAGGAGAATTCTCCCACGCTGTCAGTGACGTGCATAAGGTGAGCTCATGTCCAATGAACTCAGCTCACCTCCTGCACGTCACTGACAGCGTGGGAGAATTCTCCTGCACTCAGCGCTTCAGCGTGAGAATGCTCCCACGCTGAAGCGCTGAGTGCAGGAGAATTTTCCCACGCTGTCAGTGACGTGCATAAGGTGAGCTCATGTCCAATGAACTCAGCTCACCTCCTGCACGTCACTGACAGCGTGGGAGAATTCTCCTGCACTCAGCGCTTCAGTGTGAGAATTCTCCCACGCTGAAGCGCTGAGTGCAGGAGAATTTTCCCACGCTGTCAGTGACGTGCATGAGGTGAGCCGAGTTCATTGGACATTAACTCGGCTCATCTGGATGCCCTCACAGAGAGACACTGTGGAGCGCAAGCAAGCCTGCGCTTCTCAGTGTCTGCGGGATGACAGGCTGGATGGCGGCGTTCTGCTGCGGTCCAGCCTGTCATCTCGATGTAGCAGAGCTGAAGCTGTCGTGGGAACCATGGAAAGGTAAGGATGATGTTGCTTTATTATTTTTCTTTTATTTCAGGAGATCGTTGGCTTCAGCTGGAATGGGCGTGATTTTAAGTATGGTTTAATTTAGAACAATAAAGAATTGTGTGTTTATTTCAATTAAAGGACTTTTTTCTGGGTGTTGTGTTTTTTTTAAATACTTTACTAGAAATTCATGGTGGTCATGTCTAATATTGGCGTGACCCCATGAATTTCGGGCTTAGGGCCAGCTGATAATGCCAAGCTGGCCCTAACCCCTTTATTACCCAGTGAGCCACCGCATCAGGGCCCTGGATGAGTTGGGTACAGCGCCAGAAGATGGCGCTTCTATGAACGCGCCATTTTCCGGGGTGGCTGCGGACTGCAATTTGCAGCGGGGGTGGCCCAGAAAGCTTGGGCCTCCCTGCGCTGCGGATTCCAGCCCCCAGCTGCCTAGTTGTACCTGGCTGGACACAAAAACAGGGCGAAGCCCCACGTCAATTTTCTTTAAATTATTTCATGAAATAATTAAGAAAAAAAGGGCTTCCCTATATTGTTGTGTCCGGCCAGGTACAAATAGGCAGCTGGTGGTTGGGGGCAGCCCGTTCCTGCCTGCTGTACCTGGCTGGACACAAATATAGTGCGAAGCCCCACGTCAATTTTTTTTAAATTATTTCATGAATTTCCTGAAAAAATTTAAAAAAATTGAAGTGGGGCTTCGCACTATATTTGTGTCCAGCCAGATACAGCAGGCAGGATTGGGCTGCCCCCATCCACCAGCTGCCTATTTGTAC
The DNA here is from genome assembly GCF_046119375.1 of Phyllobates terribilis. Classification (NCBI taxonomy): domain Eukaryota; kingdom Metazoa; phylum Chordata; class Amphibia; order Anura; family Dendrobatidae; genus Phyllobates; species Phyllobates terribilis. Next base: position 13,221,937 of record NW_027362769.1, on the reverse strand, counting down.
CTGGCCGGACACAACAATATAGGGAAGCCCTTTTTTTCTTAATTATTTCATGAATTTCATGAAATAATTAAAAACAAATTGAAGTGGGGCTTCGCACTATATTTGTGTCCAGCCAGGTACAGCAGGCAGGAACGGGCTGCCCCCAACCACCAGCTGCCTATTTGTACCTGGCCGGACACAACAATATAGGGAAGCCCTTTTTTTCTTAATTATTTCATGAATTTCATGAAATAATTAAAAAAAAAGTACGTGGGGCTTCGCCCTATTTTTGTGTCCAGCCAGGTACAACTAGGCAGCTGGGGGCTGGAATCTGCAGCGCAGAGAGGCCCAAGCTTTCTGGGCCCCCCCCGCTACAAATTGCAGTCCGCAGCCACCCCGCAAAATGGCGCGTTCATAGAAGCGCCATCTTCTGGCGCTGTACCAACTCATCCAGGGCCCTGGTGCGGTGGCTCACTGGGTAATAAAGGGGTTAGGGCCAGCTTGGTATTATCAGCTGGCTCCAAGCCCAAAATTCATGGGGTCACGCCAGTATTAGACATGACCGCCATGAATTTCTAGTAAAGTATTTAAAAAAAACACAACACCCAGAATAAAGTCCTTTAATTGAAATAAAGACACAATTCTTTATTGTTCTAAATTAAACCATACTTACCATCACACCCATTCCAGCTGAAGCCAACGATCTCCTGCAATAAAAGAAAAATAATAAACCAACCTCATCCTTACCTTTCCATGGTTCCCACGACAGCTTCAGCTCTGCTACATCGAGATGACTGGCTGGACCGCAGCAGAACGCTGCCATCCAGTCTGTCATCCCGCAGACACTGAGAAGCGCAGGCATGCTTGCGCTCCTCACTGTCTCGCTGTGACGGCATCCAGATGAGCCGAGGTCATGTCCAATGAACTCGGCTCACCTCATGCACGTCACTGACAGCGTGGGAAAATTCTCACGCTGAAGTGCTGAGTGCAGGAGAATTCTCCCACGCTGTCAGTGATGTGCATGAGGTGAGCTCATGTCCAATGAACTCAGCTCACCTCCTGCACGTCACTGACAGCGTGGGAAAATTCTCCTGCAATCAGCGCTTCAGCGTGAGAATTTTCCCACGCTGTCAGTGACGTGCATGAGGTGAGCCGAGTTCATTGGACATGAACTCGGCTCCTCTGGATGTCGTCACAGAGAGACGCTGAGCAGCGCAAGCAAGCCTGCGCTTCTCAGTGTCTGCGGGATGACAGGCTGGATGGCAGCGTTCTGCTGCGGTCCAGCCTGTCATCTCGATGTAGCAGAGCTGAAGCTGTCGTGGGAACCATGGAAAGGTAAGGATGAGGTTGCTTTATTATTTTTCTTTTATTGCAGGAGATCGTTGGCTTCAGCTGGAATGGGCGTGATGGTAAGTATGGTTTAATTTAGAACAATAAAGGATTGTGTCTTTATTTCAATTAAAGGACTTTATTCTGGGTGTTTGTGTTTTTTTTAACTTTGACTATGGGGTTAGTAATGGGGGTGTCTTATAGACGCCTCTCCATTACTAACCTGGGCTTGATGTCAGCTGGCATTATAAGCTGACATCAACCCCAACCCTATTACCCCCTGCCACCGCACCAGGGCAGCGTGGAAGAGCGAGGCTAAGTGCCAGAATTGGCGCATCCTATGAATGCGCCATTTCTGGGGCGGCTGACGGCTGGTGTTTCTAGCCTGGGAGGGGGCCAATATTCATGGCTCCCTTCCTGGGCTATTAATATCAGCCCCCAGCTGTCTGCCTAGCCTTTGCTAGCTATTAAATTAGGGGGGACCCCACGTCATTTTTTTTGGGGGGTCCCCCATTTTAATAGCTAGTAAAGGCTATGTATTCAGCTGGGGGCTGATATTAGTAGCCTGGGAAGCTCCGTGGGTATTACCCCCTTCCCAGGCTTCAAACATCTGCCCCAGCCGTCTGCTTAACCTCCGCTAGAGCCTAAAATTAAGGGGAACCCCACGCCAATTTTTTTAATAATAAATCCTTTATTTTAATACTAAATGACAAGTACAGTAACCAACACTATCACTGTACTTCATATATATGTGACTGACATGTTTCTATCTATCTAATCTATGTGTGATGCTCTATCTTTCTGTTCTAAATTGTCGGGTACCGCTGCTGAATTGCCGGCCGGCTTTTTTAAAGAGACAGTGCATGAAAACACTATTATTTTTTTAAATAAATCCTTTACACTAAATGACAAGTACAGTAAGCAACACTATCACTGTACTTATTATATATGTGACTGACATGTTTCTATCTATCTAATCTATGTGTGAAGCTCTATTCTTTCTGTTCTAAATTGTCGGGTACAGATGCTGAATTGCCGGCCGGCTTTTTTAAAGAGACGGTGCATGAAAACACTAATATTTTTTTTAATAAATCCTTTACACTAAATGACAAGTGCAGTAACCAACACTGTCACTGTGCTTCTTATATGTGTGACTGACATGTTTCTATCTATCTAATCTATGTGTGATGCTCTATTCCTTCTTGTCTAAATTGTCGGGTACTGGTGTATGCCGCTGCTGAATTTGCCGGCCGGCTTTTTTAAAGAGAGTGTCTTCTGAGCAGTTTGTCAGCTTTTGGACACCTTTGCAGGTGTTTTCTATGTGTTTCTATGTGTTTTTGTTTGCCTGCCATTGGTTTTAACGGTGTTCGACGGTGTTCTAAGGTGTTCGACGAACAGTTCGACGAACAGTTCCTCGAACATCCCGGTGTTCGACGAACCGAACCGAACCCGAACACTACGGGGGTGGCTCAACACTAGTCTTTATGACAGAAAATACCCAAAAGTGACACCATTCTAAAAACTGCACCCCTCAAGGTGCTCAAAACCACATTCAAGAACTTTATTAACCCTTCAGGTACTTCACAGGAATTTTTTGAATGTAGAAGAAAAAAATGAACATTTAACTTTTTTCACAAAAATGTTATTTAGACCCAATTTTTTTTATTTTCACAGGGGTAACAAGAAAAAATGGACCCCAAAATTTGTTGTGCAATTTCCCCTGGGCACGCACATACCCAATATTTGGGAAAAAACACTGTTTGGGCGCACGGCAGGGCTCGGAAGGGAAGGAGCGCCATTTGACTTTTTGATTGTAAAATTTGCTTGAATAATTAGCGGACGCCATGTTGTGTTTGGAGAGCCCCTGTGTGCCCAAACATTGAAGCTCCCCCACAAGTGACCCCATTTTGGAAACTAGACCCCCCAAGGCATCTATCTAGATGCATAGTGAGCACTTGGAACCCCCAGGTGCTTCACAAATTGATTCGTAAAAATGAAAAAGTGTATTTTTTTTTCACTTTTTCATATTTACGAATCAATTTGTGAAGCACCTAGGGGTTCCAAGTGCTCACTATGCATCTAGATTGGTGCCTTGGGGGGTCTAGTTTCCAAAATGGGGTCACTTGTGGGGGAGCTCCAATGTTTGGGCACACAGGGACTTTCCAAATGCAACATGGTATCCGCTAGCAAATTGAATGGAAAATCGGCTCAAATTGTTAGCGGACACCATGTTGCGTTTGGAGAGCCCCTGTGTGCCTAAACATTGGAGCTCCCCCACAAGTGACCCCATTTTGGAAACTAGACCCCCCAAGGCACCTATCTAGATGCATAGTGAGCACTTGGAACCCCCAGGTGCTTCACAAATTGATTCGTAAAAATGAAAAAGTGAAAAAAAAAACACTTTTTAATTTTTATGAATCAATTTGTGAAGCACCTGGGGGTTCCAAGTGCTCACTATGCATCTAGATAGGTGCCTTGGGGGGTCTAGTTTCCAAAATGGGGTCACTTGTGGGGGAGCTCCAATGCCTGGGCACACAGGGACTCTCCAAATGCAACATGATATCCGCTAACAAATTGTCGGCTCAAATTGTTAGCGGACACCATGTTGCGTTTGGAAAGCCTCTGTGTGCCCAAACATTGGAGCTCCCCCACAAGTGACCCCATTTTGGAAACTAGACCCCCAAGGCACCTATCTAGATGCATAGTGAGCACTTGGAACCCCCTAGGTGCTTCACAAATTGATTCGTAAAAATGAAAAAGTGTTTTTTTTTTCATTTTTTCATTTTTACGAATCAATTTGTGAAGCACCTGGGGTTCCAAGTGCTCACTATGCATCTAGATAGGTGCCTTGGGGGGTCTAGCTTCCAAAATGGGATCACTTTTGGGGGAGCTCCAATGTTTGGGCACACAGGGACTCTCCAAATGCAACATGGTATCCGCTAGCAAATTGAATGGAAAATCGGCTCAAATTGTTAGCGGATACCATGTTGCGTTTGGAGAGCCCCTGTGTGCCCAAACTTTGGAGCTCCCCCACAAGTGACCCCATTTTGGAAACTAGACCCCCCAAGGCACCTATCTAGATGCATAGTGAGCCCTTGAAACCCCCATGCGCTTCACAAATTGACTCGTAAAAATGAAAAAGTGAAAAAAAAAACACTTTTTAATTTTTATGAATCAATTTGTGAAGCACCTGGGGGTTCCAAGTGCTCACTATGCATCTAAATAGGTTCCTTGGGGGGTCTAGTTTCCAAAATGGGGTCACTTGTGGGGGAGCTCTAATGTTTGGGCACACAGGGGCTCTCCAAACGCAACATGGCGTCCGCTAACAATTTGAGACGATTTTCCATTCAATTTGTTAGCTGACACCATGTCGCGTTTGGAGAGCCCGTGATGGGCCTAAACAGTGGAGCTCCCCCACAATTGACCCCATTTTGGAAACTATACCCCTCAAGGATTTTATTAAGGTGTATAGTGAACATTTTGAACCCAGAGGTACGACACAGAATTTGTTTACATTAGGTCATCATATTGAATAAGGTGTCATTAGTCTTGAGTGCTCGCTACTTGAGTTTGCATCGGGTACTCAGGTATGCACCATGTACAGTGTGTGCTCGAGTGACATGCTCGAGTCCCTGCTCCGCATGTTTCATGGTTATTAGACACCCAAAAAAAAACATGCGGGGATCGCTCGTGCATGGCCGGCAATCCCCGTAAAGTTTTTTGGCCGCGAAGCATATGGGGCAGAGACTCGAGTATGTCACTCAAATACCCACGATACTCAATGCATACCAGAGCACCTGATGCAAACTCAAGTAGCGAGCACTTGCGCTCAACACTAGTCGCCATATCGTCATCTTTTTTTCTTACTTTTGAAAAAAATCACAACCCCATCACAACCCTAACCCCAACCCTAACCCCAACCCCAGCCCTAACCTTAGCACAACCATAACCGTAGCACAACCCTAACCCTAGCACAACCCTAGCCCTAGCACAACCCTAACCCTAGCACAACCTTAACCCCAAACCCAGCCCTAACCCTAGCCCAATCCTAACCCAAGAGTTTATTTTTGATGCCGTTCCTTGTGCGGTATAAGTGATTAGATAACTTTATTCTTCGGGTCGGTGTGATTAGAGCAATACCAGAATCATATGGGGTTTTTATGACTGACAGCTGTCACACACTAAAAGACGCATTTTTTGTAAAATCTAGTTTTTGCATCGCCATATTTTGAGAGCTATAATTTTTCCAGATTTTGGCAGACAGTCATGTGACGGCTCGTTTTTTGCGGGATGACTTGACGTTGTTATTGGAGCCATTTTCAGGCACGTGCCATTTTTTGATCGCTTTCTATTCCGATTTTTGGGAGGCAGAATAAGCAAAAAACAACAATTCAGGAATTGTTTTTTTTTAATTCTGTTCCGCGTGTGGTAAAATTGATAAGGTAGCTTTATTCTTCGGGTCAGTACGTTTACAGCGGTACCACATTTATATAGTTTTTCTATGTTTTGCACTTTTACATAATAAAAGCAATTTTATAGAAAAAAATATTTTTTAGCATCGCTTTATTCTGAGAGCTATAACTTTTTTATTTTTCGGCTGATGGAGCTGTATGTCAGCTTGTTTTTTGCAGGACGAGATGACATTTTCAGCGGTACCATTTTTATTTATATTTGTCTTTTTGATCGCGTGTTATTACATTTTTTGTTTGGCGGTATGGTGATAAAGCATTGTTTTTTGCTTGTTTTTTTTTTTTTTTACCGTGTTCACTGAAGGGGTTAACTAGTGGGACAGTTTTATAGGTCAGGTTGTTCCAGACGCGGCGATACCAAATATGTGTACTTTTATTGTTTGTTTTTTTGTTTTTTTATAATAATATTTATTGATGGGTACATTATATTTTTATTTTTGGTGGATTATTTTTTTTATTTTTTTTTTATATTTTTGCAATTTTTTTTTTTTCACTTTCTGGAAGCTTATATAGTTTATTACTTTGTCCCACTCTGGGACTTTCACTTTTTTTTCTCTGATCGCCTGCATGGCACAGGAATGCAGCACCATCCCTGTGCTATGCAGGCTGTCAGCGCTGGACAGGGAGAAGATTGTTTGGAGATGCACTGCGCATGTCCAAACAATCTTCCTGCTGTCTGGTGACCCGGATGTTGTCATGACGACATCGGGTCGTCATGGCAACACCCGGGAAGCCTTTGCAGACAGAGCTGGAAGCCGGAAGAGGAGGTGAGTATCTGCGATCACCTCCCCTTGCCCCCGCAATGCTGCGATCGACTTCGATCGACTTCGATCGCAGCATCGCAGGGGCTAATGTGCTGGGAGCGGTGCAGAACCGCTCCCTGCACTTAGTATCGGGTGTCAGCTGTGACAATCAGCTGACACCCGGCGGCGATCGCGCCCGCACAGCCTGTGTGCGCGCGCGATCGCCATGACGTACTAATACGGGTCTGGCTCTTAAGTCCCAGGGCACAGACGCGTATTAGTACGTCAGATGTTGTTAAGGGGTTAATTTTGCAGAAACGCGGCATTGACTTGGATTGAATCGCATAATATCTGCATGACTACATGTACACATGTGGATATTAAGTGATTCAATGCATGGATGGTACCCAGGTCTGGCGAGGAGGAGACTCTCCTCCAGACCCGGGTACCATAGTACTTGTAGTTAACCCCTTTACAGCCTGGGGCGTAATAGTACTCACCAGGCTGTCACTCCTTATTCAGTGCGGGCTCCGGCGCTGAGCCCAACTGAACCGGGCACAAGTCAGCTGATTATTACAGCTGACAAGTGCCCGCAACAGCCATGGGTGGAATCGCGATCCACCAGCGCTCATAGCACAGGAGAATTTTTGCTCATCACCTCTATGTAGCAGAGGCGATCAGACAAGTGCTCCTTCTAGTCTCCTATGGATGCATAGCAAAAATTGAAAAAAAATGTTTTTAAAAATATTAAATAAATTAAAAAAATATAAAAGTTTAAATCACCCCCCTTTCGCCCCATTCACAATAAAATAATAATAAAAAACACATACACATATTTGGTATTGCCGTATTCAGAATCACCCGATCTATCAACATAAAAAAGGAATTAATCTGATCGGTAAATGGCGTAACAAGAAAAGAATACTAAACGCCAGAATTACGTTTTATGGTCGCCGCAACATTGCAATAAAATGCAATAACGGGCGATCAAAACATCGGATCTACCCCAAAATAGTATCAATAAAAACTTGAGCTCAGCGCACAAAAAATAAGCCCTCACCTGGTCCCAGATCCTGAAAAATGGAGATGCTACAGGTCTTGGAAAATGGTGCCAATTTTTTAAGCAAACTTTGGATTTTTTTTTCACCAGTTAAATAAAAAAGAACCTGTACATGTTTGGTATCTACGAACTCGTAATGACCTGGAGCCACCTTTTGCTTTGATGACTGCTTTACACACTCTTGGCATTCTCTTGATGAGCTTCAAAAGGTAGTCACCGGAAATGGTTTTCACTTCACAGGTGTGCCCTGTCAGGTTTAATAAGTGGGATTTCTTGCCTTATAAATGGGGTTGGGACCATCAGTTGTGTTGTGCAGAAGTCAGGTGGATACACAGCTGATAGTCCTACTGAATAGACTGTTAGAATTTGTATTATGGCAAGAAAAAAGCAGCTAAGTAAAGAAAAATGAGTGGCCATCATTACTTTAAGAAATGAAGGTCAGTCAGTGCGAAAAATTGGGCAAACATTGAAAGTGTCCCCAAGTGCAGTTGCAAAAACCATCAAGAGCTACAAAGAAACTGGCTCACATGAGGCCCACCCCAGGAAAGGAAGACAAAGAGTCACCTCTGCTTCTGAGGATAAGTTTATCCGAGTCACCAGCCTCAGAAATCGCAGGTTAACAGCAGCTCAGATTAGAGACCAGGTCAATGCCACACAGAGTTCTAGCAGCAGACACATCTCTTCAACAACTGTTAAGAGGAGACTTTGTGCAGCAGGCCTTCATGGTAAAATAGCTGCTAGGAAACCACTGCTAAGGACAGGCAACAAGCAGAAGAGACTTGTTTGGGCTAAAGAATACAAGGAATGGACATTAGACCAGTGGAAATCTGTGCTTTGGTCTGATGAGTCCAAATTTGAGATCTTTGGTTCCAACCCCAGTGTTTTTTTGTGCGACGCAGAAAAGGTGAATGGGTGGACTCTACATGCCTGGTTCCCACCATGAAGCATGGAGGAGGAGGTGTGATGGTGTGGGGGTGCTTTGCTGGTGACACTGTTGAGGATTTATTCAAAATTGAAGACATACTGAACCAGCATGGCTACCACAGCATCTTGCAGCGGCATGCTATTCCATCCGGTTGGCGTTTAGTTGGACCATCATTTATTTTACAACAGGACAATGACCCCAAACACACATCCAGGCTGTGTAAGGGCTATTTGACCAAGAAGGAGAGTGATGGGGTGCTACGCCAGATGACATGGCCTCCACAGTCACCAGACCTAAACCCAATCAAGATGGTTTGGGGTGAGCTGGAACGCAGAGTGAAGGCAAAAGGGCCAACAAGTGCTAAGCATCTCTGGGAACTCCTTCAAGATTGTTGGAAGGCGATTTCTGGTGACTACCTCTTGAAGCTCATCAAGAGAATGCCAAGAGTGTGCAAAGCAGTCATCAAAGCAAAAGGTGGCTACTTTGAAGAACCTAGAATATACAGTAAGATATATTTTCAGTTGTTTCACACTTTTTTGTTAAGTATATAATTCCACATGTGTTAATTCATAGTTTTGATGCCTTCAGTGTGAATGTACAATTTTCAAAGTCATGAAAATACAGAAAAATCTTTAAATGAGAAGGTGTGTCCAAACTTTTGGTCTGTACTGTATATTCCTTTGATTTACTTAAGATCTATGGAGTCTTATCCGCTTCAGATGCGTTCCGTGATATGAAAGTTACATGTATGCATGTGAATACTTACTGTTTTAAGATCATGAGGCACCTTGAGGGAATTTACAGGCTTCTACTAATGAGAATATACATGGATATGGCCCATTCAACATGTATATGGTTGTTTGGGTTCCTCCATAAGGTACTCCCAGATTACTCCATACTTTTCATACTTACCCCTCCAAGATATATGATAGTGGAGGCTATACAAAACCACCACCCTATCTAAATTGCATGGTGCTCGGTTTCAAATATTAATATGTATTGCATACAGCCCAACTTGCTTGGAAAATATATATATACTTTGTATGGATATATATTGTGTGCATATTCTTGTGCAGATATCATATATATGTTTGCTGATGTCCATCCAATATATGTCAATGGAGCTTGCACCATTGCTACTTATCCCTCCCTTCTGGTGCTTGTCTTTTAAGATTGGTATATACAGTGGGTACGGAAAGTATTCAGACCCCTTTAAATTTTTCACTCTTTGTTTCATTGCAGCCATTTGGTAAATTCTAAAAAGTTATTTTTTTTCTCATTAAAATACACTCTGCACCCCATCTTGACTGAAAAAAAAGAAATGTAGAAATTTTTGCTAATTTATTAAAAAATGTATTAAAAAGAAAAACTGAAATATCACATGGTCATAAGTATTCAGACCCTTTGCTCAGTATTGAGTAGAAGCACCCTTGAGCTAGTACTTCTAATTCTTGGGAATGATGCAACAAGTTTTTCACACCTGGATTTGGGGATCCTCTGCCATTTTTCCTTGCAGATCCTCCCCAGTTCCATCAAGTTGGATGGTGAACGTTGGTGGACAGCCATTTTCAGGTCTCTCCAGAGATGCTTAATTGGGTTTAGGTCAGGGTTCTGGCTGGGCCAGTCAAGAATGGTCACAGAGTTGATCTGAAGCCACTCCTTTGTTATTTTAGCTGTGTGCTTAGGGTCATTGTCTTGTTGGAAGGTGAACCTTCGGCCAAGTCTGAGGTCCAGAGCATTCTGAAGGAGGTTTTCAACCAGGATATCTCTGTACTTGGCCACATTCATGTTTCCTTCAATTGCAACCAGTCGTCCTGTCCCTGCAGCTAAAAAACACACCCATAGCATGATGCTGCCACCACCATGTTTCACTGTTGGGATTGTATTGGGCAGGTGATGAGCAGTGCCTGATTTTCTCCTCACATACCACTTAGAATTATCACCAAAAAGTTATATCTTCCTCTCATCAGACCAGAGAATCTTATTTCTCATAGTCTAGGAGACCTTCATGTGTTTTTGAGCAAACTCTATGCGGGCTTTCATATGTCTTCCACTGTGGAGAGGCTTCCGTCGGGCCACTCTGCCATAAAGGCCCAACTGGCGGAGGGCTGCAGTGATAGTTGACTTTGTGGAACTTTCTCCCATCTCCCTACTGCATCTCTGGAGCTCAGCCACAGTGATCTTGGGGTTATTCTTTACCTCTCTCACCAAGGCTCTTCTCCCATGATTGCTCAGTCTGGCTGGACGGCCAGGTCTAGGAAGACATCTGGTGATCCCAAACTTCTTCCATTTAAGGATTATGGAGGCCACTGTGCTCTTAGGAATCTTGAATAATGCAGAAATTCTTTTGTAACCTTGGCCAGATCTGTGCCTTGCCACAATCCTGTCTCTAAGCTCATTGGGCAGTCCCTTTGAGCTCATGATTCTCATTTAGTCTGACATGCACTATGAACTGTGAGGTTTTATATAGACAGGTGAGTGCCTTTCCAAATCAAGTCCTATCAGTTTAATTAAACACAGCTGGACTCCAATGAAGGAGTAGAACCAGGAGGGTCACAAGGAAATGGACAGCATGTGACTTAAATATGAGTGTCTGAGCAAAGGGTCTGAATACTTATGGCCATGTGATATTTCAGTTTTTCTTTTTTAATAAATTTGAAAAAATTTCTACATTTCTGTTTTTTTGCAGTCAAGATGATGTGCAGTGTACTTTAATGAGGAAAAAATGATGTTTTTAGAATTTACCAAATGGCTGCAATGAAACAAAGAGTGAAAAATTGAAAGGGGTCTGAATACTTTCCATAGCCAATGTAATGGGATTTGAAACAGAATGGGCGTTTCAGCACTAATATGTAACGGCTCTGGGAGGCGGAACCTCTGAGCAACTATACAAGGGGGCGGTCCTTGTAAGGAAGCGGGTGACTCCCAGGGAAGACGGGCAGGTAGTCACGGCAAGTGACAGGGACAGTCTCTGGGTAGAAGGGCAGGTAGTCACGGCAAGTGACAGGGACAGTCTCTGGGTAGAAGGGCAGGTAGTCACGGCAAGTGACAGGGACAGTCTCTGAGTAGTAGGACGGGTACTCACGGCAAGTGACAGGGACAGTCTCTGGGTAGAAGGACAGCAGGCAGGTGGCTGGTGAGCGCTCCAAGGTGAGCGGGCAAGAGTCTCTGGACAGGCAGGTGGTCACGGCAAGTGACGGCAGAGCCTCCAGGTAGGCTAGCAGGCAGGTAGCAGGTGAGCGCTCCCAGGTGAGCGGGCAAGAGTCTCTGGACAGGCAGGTGGTCACGGCAAGTGACGGCAGAGCCTCCAGGTAGGCTAGCAGGCAGGTAGCAGATGAGCGCTCCCAGGTGAGCGGGCAGGCTGGTCCATAGACAGACTGACAGGTGTCGGAAGGCAGACCGTCGGACCGCAGGCTTGCAAGCAGGTAAACGGATATCAGGCAGGTATCAAGCAGGAATCTGGCAGGTGACTGGCAGGTAACTGGTAACGGGACCTGAGGGCTGAAGCAGAGTGAAGGCTTTGCAACAACATTGCTCGGGCACCTCCATTTTGGAGGAGGTGCCTTAAATATGGGAGGTCCTCCGGCAATTGGCCGGGGACTCCTTAGGACAGCGCGCGCGGTCCCTTTAAGAGAGGGGGAGCGCGCGCGCGCCCTAAGCACACTGCCGGGGAAGGAGCGCGTGCCGGAAGCAGCGGGGAGAGAAGCGCTGGAGGACGCCGCGCCAGGAGCGGGGAGGTGAGAGGGACGGCGTCTGTGCCTAGTACGGGGCAGAGACGCCGATGCTACAGTACCCCCCCCTTTAGGCCCCCTCTTTTTTTGGCCAGAAATAAATTTTTCAAGGAGAAGCGGGGCGTTGATGTTCTCCCTGGGTTCCCAAGTTCTCTCCTCAGGACCAAACCCCTTCCAATCTACCAGAAAAAAGGTCTTTCCTCTTACCCTCTTGGAGGCCAGAATACTCTCTACCTCAAAGACGTCATCAGCGGAAACCGGAGCAGGAGGGGCACCTGGATTATTGGAAAAAGAGTTAAAGACAACGGGTTTGAGGAGAGATACGTGGAAGGAGTTGGGAATCCGTAGGGTGGCCGGGAGTTTTAATTTGTAGGCCACAGGGTTAATTTGCCTGAGGACTTCGAAGGGACCGATGAATCGAGGGCCCAACTTGAAGGAGGGTACTTTGAGCCGCACATGTTTGGACGAGAGCCAAACCTTGTCTACCGGACGGAATTGAGGCGGATCCAGACGTCTCTTATCAGCATATCTCTTCATCCGCTCAGAGGACAGAAGAAGAGCGGACCTGGTACTCTCCCAAATAGTAGAAAATTCGCTGACAAGAGACTCCGCAGCAGGGTTGTCCACAGAAACGGAGACAGGAAGCGGAATCCGGAGGTGCTGGCCATAGACAATAAAGAACGGGGACTTGGAAGAGGATTCGCTCTCGTGGTTATTATAAGAGAACTCGGCCCAAGGAAGGAGGTCCACCCAATCAGACTGGTGGGCATTAACAAAGTGCCGGAGATAGCTGGTAAGGATCTGATTGATCCGCTCCACTTGACCATTGGACTGAGGGTGGTAAGTGGAGGAGAAGTCCAGGGTGACGTCCAGCAGTTTACATGTGGCTCTCCAGAAGCGTGAGGTAAACTGAACCCCTCGATCCGACACGATGTGGAGGGGTAGGCCATGGAGACGGAAGATATAGCGAATAAAGTCCTTAGCCAGCTCAGGTGCAGACGGAAGACCAGGCAGGGGAATGAAGTGGGCCATTTTAGAGAAGCGGTCCGCGACCACCCAAATGACAGTACACCCGGCAAAGACAGGAAGATCGGTAATGAAGTCCATAGCGATGTGTTGCCACGGGGCAACAGGTATGGGAAGCGGCAGGAGATGACCAGCTGGTAAGTGTCTGGGAATTTTGTTGCGGCCACAAGATGAACAGGCAGAGACGAAGTCTACCACATCCTTACGCAGGGTAGACCACCAGTAATGCCGGGAAATGAGTAGGAAGGTCTTCTTTTGGCCGGCATGGCCAGCTAGTTTAGAAGAATGACCCCAGCGAAGAACCCTCTCACGGTCTGGAGGCGCCACGAACGTCTTGCCGGGTGGAAGACGAGTCAAATCCAAGGGGGCCACATTCATCACCTTGGAGGGGTCGATAATGTGCATAGGCTCCTCCTCTTGGTCGGAGGACAGGAAGGATCGGGACAAGGCATCAGCTTTGACATTTTTGTCCGCCGGGCGGAAATGAAGGATGAAATCGAAGTGGGCAAAGAACAAAGACCACCGGGCTTGACGTGGATTAAGTCTCTGGGCATTTTGGAGATATGCCAGGTTCTTGTGATCCGTATAGATGATCACCGGGTATAGAGCCCCTTCAAGCAGGTAACGCCACTCCTCCAGCGCCAATTTAACGGCAAGCAGTTCTCGGTCTCCTATGGAGTAATTGCGCTCAGAGGAGGAGAAGATTTTAGAGAAAAAGCTGTAGGTTACCATTCTCCCGGAGGAAGACTTCTGGGTGAGCACCGCTCCGGCTCCAGAGGAGGAGGCATCAACCTCCAGGTAGAACTGTTTGTTGCAGTCCGGACGGTGCAGCACAGGGGCAGAGGAGAAGGCTTGTTTCAGGGAAAGGAAGGCCTCCTCAGCTTCGGATGACCATACCTTGGGATTTGCTGCCTTACGGGTGAGTGCAGATATTGGCGCAGTCCGTGACGAGAAGTGAGGAATGAAGAGACGATAGTAATTAGCGAAGCCCAGGAATCGCTGTATCGCCTTCAAGCCCTCCGGACGGGGCCACTTTAGGACAGCAGAGAGCTTCTCGGGATCCATTCGCAAGCCTGTCTGGGAGATAACATAGCCCAGGAAAGGAAGAGAGGTCTGCTCAAAAAGGCACTTCTCGTATTTAGCATAGAGGTGGTTCTGCCTGAGCCTAAGCAGGACCTGAAGAACATCTCTCCGGTGTGTGGGAAGATCCGGAGAGAAGACCAAGATGTCGTCCAGGTATACCACCACGCAGGAGTAAAGAAGGTCACGGAAGATGTCGTTGACCAGTTCTTGGAAGACGGCGGGAGCATTGCAGAGACCGAAGGGCATCACACGGTACTCATAGTGTCCGTCCCGGGTATTAAATGCTGTTTTCCACTTGTCTCCCTGACGGATACGGACCAGGTTATACGTTCCACGTAGATCCAGCTTGGAGAAGATCCTGGGGCCTTTAAGACGATCAAATAACTCAGAGATGAGCGGAAGGGGGTATTTATTTTTAACGGTGATCTGATTGAGTCCTCTATAGTCAATACAGGGGCGTAGCGAGCCGTCTTTCTTTTTGACAAAGAAGAATCCGGCTCCAGCCGGGAAGGTAGATTTCCGGATAAATCCCCTAGCCAAATTCTCTTCAATGTACTCAGACATGGCCCGGGTCTCGGCTGCAGACAACGGGTAGATACGCCCACGGGGAGGAGTGGTGCCAGGTACCAGGTCGATCGGGCAGTCATATGGCCTATGGGGTGGCAACGTCTCTGCTTCCTTCTTACCGAAGACGTCCGCATAGGGCCAGTAAGGAGCCGGGAGACCTGGTAAATTAGCTGGAGTAGGCGGAGGGCGAGCTGGGCGGACCGGATCCAGGCAGGTCCTATGGCAGTCTGGACCCCATCGCAGTACTTCACCGGATCGCCAGTTCAATACGGGTTCGTGTGTCTGGAGCCAAGGTAGACCTAGCAACAGGGAGTGAGAAAGTCCGGACAACACATGGAATGAGATTTCCTCAGAGTGCAGCATTCCCACCTGCAGGGTTATGGGTTCAGTGACGAGCAGGATGGTCTCCGAGAGAAGTCTTCCATCCACGGAGGTGACTGATAAAGGTTCAGCCAGGGACTTGGTGGGAATACGGTATCTCTCTACCAGAGACTGGGAGATGAGGTTTCCAGCAGCTCCAGAATCCAGGTGGGCGAGTTCAAAGTGACGGTTTTCTCCCCAAGCAATAGAGACCGGTAAAGTCAGAGACGGAGAGGGCTTACTTTTGTCTAGGACGACCTCTCTGAGTGGTCCTAGACACTGGCGTTTCCCGGCTTCTCCGGGCAGGAACGGATGAAGTGCTCCATACTGCCACAATAGAAACAGCTTCCCTCGGCTCGGCGAGATTCTTGGCGAGATCTGACCATCTTGGTCTGGTCGATCTGCATAGGTTCAGGCGAGAGCGCCCGCGGAGTGACTGATTGAGAGGCAGGTCTCAAGGAAGTAGGAGCAGAGCAAGAAAAGTCTTTCTCCCAGGTAGTCTCTTTGGCACGTTCTTGGAACCGGATGCCAATCCGGGTAGCTAGTGACACCAGGTCATCCAGAGTGGTAGGAATGTCCCGACCAGCTAACTCGTCCTTAATCCGACCGGAAAGACCCTCCCAGAAGGCGGACACCAGAGCCTCATTTTCCCAGGCAAGCTCAGAAGCGAGGGTGCGGAACCGTATGGCATATTGGCCCACAGTGAGACTCCCTTGGCGGAGACGTAGCAGAGAGGAGGCAGAAGAGGTTTTCCGTTCAGGTTCATCGAAGACTTTCCGGAAAGCAGCGAGGAAAGACGGCAGGTCGGACAACAGGGGATCCTCTCTCTTCCACAGGGGATTTAGCCATGCCAGTGCCTCCCCAGTAAGATGGGACATGATGAAGGCCACCTTGGCCCGGTCGGAGATGAACTGGTATGCCAATAGCTCAAAGTGCAGGGTGCACTGGTTTATGAAACCCCGAGCTAAAGTAGGTTCGCCGGCAAAGCGTGGAGGTGCCAGAAGCCGAGGTCCATAGTCGGGTACCATGAAGCGACTGGATTGCGGTACCGCAGGAATGGGCACGGCTGGACCAGAGGTAGACATAGAAAAGTCACACAATGCTCCTAGACGAGAGTTAACGGACCGTAGATAGGACAGTACCACCTCCTGCTGAGTTTTCTGACGTAAGACTTCCTGGTGCAGATCGGAGATCTGAGGGCCACCGGGTTCCATGGCCCGAGCAAACTGTAACGGGTCTGGGAGGCGGAACCTCTGAGCAACTATACAAGGGGGCGGTCCTTGTAAGGAAGCCACCTTGGCCCGGTCGGAGATGAACTGGTATGCCAATAGCTCAAAGTGCAGGGTGCACTGGTTTATGAAACCCCGAGCTAAAGTAGGTTCGCCGGCAAAGCGTGGAGGTGCCAGAAGCCGAGGTCCATAGTCGGGTACCATGAAGCGACTGGATTGCGGTACCGCAGGAATGGGCACGGCTGGACCAGAGGTAGACATAGAAAAGTCACACAATGCTCCTAGACGAGAGTTAACGGACCGTAGATAGGACAGTACCACCTCCTGCTGAGTTTTCTGACGTAAGACTTCCTGGTGCAGATCGGAGATCTGAGGGCCACCGGGTTCCATGGCCCGAGCAAACTGTAACGGGTCTGGGAGGCGGAACCTCTGAGCAACTATACAAGGGGGCGGTCCTTGTAAGGAAGCGGGTGACTCCCAGGGAAGACGGGCAGGTAGTCACGGCAAGTGACATGCACAGTCTCTGGGTAGAAGGGCAGGTAGTCACGGCAAGTGACAGGGACAGTCTCTGGGTAGAAGGGCAGGTAGTCACGGCAAGTGACAGGGACAGTCTCTGAGTAGAAGGACGGGTACTCACGGCAAGTGACAGGGACAGTCTCTGGGTAGAAGGACAGCAGGCAGGTGGCTGGTGAGCGCTCCCAGGTGAGCGGGCAAGAGTCTCTGGACAGGCAGGTGGTCACAGCAAGTGACGGCAGAGCCTCCAGGTAGGCTAGCAGGCAGGTAGCAGGTGAGCGCTCAAAGGTGAGCGGGCAAGAGTCTCTGGACAGGCAGGTGGTCACGGCAAGTGACGGCAGAGCCTCCAGGTAGGCTAGCAGGCAGGTAGCAGGTGAGTGCTCCCTGGTGAGCGGGCAAGAGTCTCTGGACAGGCAGGTGGTCACGGCAAGTGACGGCAGAGCCTCCAGGTAGGCTAGCAGGCAGGTAGCAGATGAGCGCTCCCAGGTGAGCGGGCAGACTGGTCCATAGACAGACTGACAGGTGTCGGAAGGCAGACCGTCGGACCGCAGGCTTGCAAGCAGGTAAACAGATATCAGGCAGGTATCAAGCAGGAATCTGGCAGGTGACTGGCAGGTAACTGGTAACGGGACCTGAGGGCTGAAGCAGAGTGAAGGCTTTGCAACAACATTGCTCGGGCACCTCCATTTTGGAGGAGGTGCCTTAAATATGGGAGGTCCTCCGGCAATTGGCCGGGGACTCCTTAGGACGGCGCGCGCGGTCCCTTTAAGAGAGGGGGAGCGCACGCGCGCGCGCCCTAAGCACACTGCCGGGGAAGGAGCGCGTGCCGGAAGCAGCGGGAAGAGAAGCGCTGGAGGACGCCGCGCCAGGAGCGGGGAGGTGAGAGGGACGGCGTCTCTGCCTAGTACGGGGCAGAGACGCCGATGCTACATAATATATACATTTCTGTAATGATATTTTGTATTGACAATCTATATAGGTGTGCTGATGTCCATCTGCTATAGGAGTGGATATGTTTAGTCATTACTATTGATGGACGAGCAATAAAATGCTCGGGTGCTCGATGCTCGGGTCGAGTAAATTGGAATGCTCAGGTGCTCGACCCGATGTAAGTCTATGGAAAACTCAAGCATTTTTCAGATGGCTTCTCCCGGCGGTTTGCAGAGGGCCTAAAAATTGCTCAAATCAACAGAAACAGTGCTCAAATAACATGGGAACAGCATGGGGAAGACCCCTGGAAGCATTTCTGACTCCCAGGTCACTGCTGTCAACAACATTGTCAGAGGTATTACGCTACATTTACGGACTCACAATTAAACATACAAAAACGTAACCAAATGGATTTTCCTGGGAAATATGTTAAGGAACATCCTTTCCATGGTAATGACATTTTATAAAAATAAATATACAAAAACAAAAATACTCCTCCACACCTTGGGCTATGTTCACACGTAGCATTTTTGATGCGTTTTTGCACTTTTGCATTGCTTTCAACCAAGACAAATGAATTCACTGGGAAATGTCATTTTAACATTTTACAACCTTATCTGGCCATGTGGTGTGTGACACAATCAGAAACATGCTGTTTCATTTATGATGGAGGGACTCTGAAAGTCACAAAGCCTATTTTTATAGGGCCATCAGGCGGCTCTTACTATTCTTAAAGGGCCAGCAGTCAGCTCTCACTATTCTTAGAGAGCCATCAGCCGGCTATGCTTTGTTGTTCCCATTATTAACGAGTGGGTTTCCTATACTGTTATTGCGTATGCAGTGACTGCAAGGGCTGCCAAAAATTTGGAGGCAGTCCAATGCCTCTTGCAAGAGACGTAGAGGTCAGAGAGCCTCCTAAAAACAATGTTCCCAATATTAGGAAGTAGGTCTCCCATAGTGTTTGCCTATGCAGTGAATGCAAATGCGGCCAAAAATTTGAAGGCACTCCAATGCCCCATGGAAGAGAAGTAGATGTCGGAGAGCCTCCTAAAAACAATGTTCCTATTATTAGGAAGTGGGTCTCCCATAGTGTTTGCCTATGCAGTGAATGAAAAAGCTGCCAAAAATTTGGAGGCACCCCAATGCCCCTTGGAAGAGACGTAGAGGTCGGAGAGCTTCCTAAAAACAATGTTCTCATTATTAAGAAGTGGGTCTCCCATAGACATTTGCTTATGCAGTGAATGAAAAAGCTGCCAAAAATTAGGAGGCATTCCAATGCCCCTTGGAAGAGATGTAGAGGTCAGAGAGACTCCTAAAAACAATGTTCAACCTCTGACACACCCATTGTCACGGGTGTGTCAGAGGTGATATGCAGTCACCCTGTAGTGGTTTGCAGGAGATCTCTACGTTTGGCAATGCAAACAGCTGCCTAGATAAGAGGCTGTGTTTAGGACCCAGTGACTACTTCCCTTTAGTATGGGTATATATATACCTGGTGTGTCTAGTTGGGCGTCACTGGTTATACTCATTTCTACTTGGAACTTGGCTGAAGCAGCATCATGTCCTCTCTGGAGTCTTAGGCCGTGTGCCCTGTTGGAGATCTTCTAAAGCTGAGTTGTTGTTCCCCTGTGTTGTAATCCCTTTTTGTCTTTAGAGTGCTAGCGGAGGTTGACTAGTGCTCATCTCCTTCCACACCCAGCTATAGCCTTATGCCAGGGATAGTAAGGCGAGGCACGTGATCGGCGACAGCTGTGGAGGCTGTATAGGGACGTTAGGGGGTGACAGCGTGACGCTAGTCCAGATTAGTCACCTCTTCCCCCTTTCCATAGTGTCTGGGCTCCCTTTCCCTTTCCCCTCTGTGTTGCACTCACACCTGGCATGACTCTCTGTGTTGCACTCAAACCTGGTGTGACACCCATAGTGTTTGCCTATGCAGTGAATGCAAAAGATGCCAAAAACTTGGAGGAACTCCAATGCCCCTTGCAAGACACGTAAAGGAGGTGATATGGTAGATATGGTGGTGAATGATATGGTGATGGAGGATGAGGAGAAGGAGGAGGACAAGAGCAAATAGCCAAAATCAGGAAGCGTATAACCATGTGTAGGTATGAAAAGTTGCCTGGGATTAGACCTCCCAAAAAAGACAATGGATTTGCGTTTATGTTGCCCTGCCCTCTTTCGGTGGTGTTGAGAAGTCTGGCCTAATCCAGCCATTTTTATAATAGTCAGCCTGTCAGAATTTTCAGTTGACAGGCGGATGCGCCTATCGGTTATAATTCCACCGGCGGCACTAAAAACCCGATCTGACAAAACGCTAACAGCAGGGCAGGCCAGGAGCTCCAAGGCATAAAGAACCAATTCATGCCACGTCTCCAGCTTGGATACCCAGTAATTATAAGGCACAGAGGAATCACGGAGGACGATGGTACGGTCGGCAAGGTATTCCCTCACCATCTTCCCAAACTTTGCACTCCTTATGAGAGTACCCTGCGCCTCAGGGTCTGTAAGATGGGAGGGTCTAAGAAAATTGTCCCAGAACTTTGACAGTGTACCCCTGCCTCTGCTGGATTGGAGTTGTGTCTCTTTCGCCTGTACTCCTTGGATGTCCAACGAACTGTGACCTCTACTGCCAGAGTTTTCAGATGGGAATTTTTTAATAATTCCGCAACAAGGGCCTTCTGGTACTGCCCCATTTTAGTAGACTTGTCCGCCTCAGGAATAAGAGATAGAAAGTTCTTTTTCTAGATTGTGTCTAGAAGTGTCACTAACCAGTAGAGATGAGCGGTGTTCGACTAGAACTGTTCGCCAATCTCAAATTCGAGCTGTTTTGTGCGGTGTTCGAGTTGTTCGACGAACCCGAACGATTTGCAAAAAATTCGGCTGTTCGAGGTTATGTTCGATAACTGTTCGTGCACCAAAAGCGTGTCCTGCATGTCTGGCGCTATTTAGAGCACCAATCATGCAGGGATTGCCTGCCACTCACTGTAATGCCACAGCCATGGTGGTTGTGGCATTACAGTGATTGCCCAAATCGATGGGAACAGTGCCAACAGTGAAACATGAAAAGCCGGCAATTCAGCAGCGGCATACACCTGTACCCGACAATTTAGAACCGAAAGAATAGAGCTTCACACATAGATTAGATAGATATAAACATGTCAGTCACACATATATACGAAGTACAGTGAAAGTGCTGCTTACTGTACTTGTCATTTAGCGTAAAGGATTTATCAAAAAAAATAATAGTGTTTTCAGGCACCGTCTCTTTAAAAAAGCCGGCCGGCAATTCAGCAGCGGTACCCGACAATTTAGAATAGAAGGAATAGAGAATCACACATAGATTAGATAGATAGAAACATGTCAGTCACATATATAAGAAGTGCAGTGACAGTGTTGATTACTGTACTTGTCATTTAGTGTAAAGGATTTATTTAAAAAAATAATAGTGTTTTCATGCACTGTCTCTTTAAAAAAGCCGGCCGGCAATTCAGCAGCGGTACCCGACAATTTATAACAGACAGAATAGAGCTTCACACATAGATTAGATAGATAGAAACATGTCAGTCACATATATATGAAGTACAGTGATAGTGTTGGTTACTGTACTTGTCATTTAGTATTAAAATAAAGGATTTATTATTAAAAAAATTGGCGTGGGGTTCCCCTTAATTTTAGGCTCTAGCGGAGGTTAAGCAGACGGCTGGGGCAGATGTTTGAAGCCTGGGAAGGGGGTAATACCCACGGAGCTTCCCAGGCTACTAATATCAGCCCCCAGCTGAATACATAGCCTTTACTAGCTATTAAAATGGGGGACCACCCAAAAAAAATGACGTGGGGTCCCCCCTAATTTAATAGCTAGCAAAGGCTAGGCAGACAGCTGGGGGCTGATATTAATAGCCCAGGAAGGGAGCCATGAATATTGGCCCCCTGCCAGGCTAGAAACACCAGCCGTCAGCCGCCCCAGAAATGGCGCATTCATAGGATGCGCCAATTCTGGCACTTAGCCTCGCTCTTCCACGCTGCCCTGGTGCGGTGGCAGGGGGTAATAGGGTTGGGGTTGATGTCAGCTTATAATGCCAGCTGACATCAAGCCCAGGTTAGTAATGGAGAGGCGTCTATAAGACACCCCCATTACTAACCCCATAGTCAAAGTTAAAAAAAACACAAACACCCAGAATAAAGTCCTTTAATTGAAATAAAGACACAATCCTTTATTGTTCTAAATTAAACCATACTTACCATCACACCCATTCCAGCTGAAGCCAACGATCTCCTGCAATAAAAGAAAAATAATAAAGCAACCTCATCCTTACCTTTCCATGGTTCCCACGACAGCTTCAGCTCTGCTACATCGAGATGACAGGCTGGACCGCAGCAGAACGCTGCCATCCAGCCTCTCATCCCGCAGACACTGAGAAGCGCAGGCTTGCTTGCGCTGCTCAGCGTCTCTCTGTGACGACATCCAGATGAGCCGAGTTCATGTCCAATGAACTCATCTCACCTCATGCACGTCACTGACAGCGTGGGAAAATTCTCAAGCTGAAGCGGTGAGTGCAGGAGAATTCTCCCACGCTGTCAGTGACGTGCATAAGGTGAGCTCATGTCCAATGAACTCAGCTCACCTCCTGCACGTCACTGACAGCGTGGGAGAATTCTCCTGCACTCAGCGCTTCAGCGTGAGAATTCTCCCGCTGAAGCGCTGAGTGCAGGAGAATTGTCCCACGCTGTCAGTGACGTGCATAAGGTGAGCTCATGTCAAATGAACTCTGCTCACCTCCTGCACGTCACTGACAGCGTGGGAGAATTCTCCTGCACTCAGCGCTTCAGTGTGAGAATTCTCCCACGCTGAAGCGCTGAGTGCAGGAGAATTTTCCCACGCTGTCAGTGACGTGCATGAGGTGAGCCGAGTTCATTGGACATTAACTCGGCTCATCTGGATGCCCTCACAGAGAGACACTGTGGAGCGCAAGCAAGCCTGCGCTTCTCAGTGTCTGCGGGATGACAGGCTGGATGGCAGCGTTCTGCTGCGGTCCAGCCTGTCATCTCGATGTAGCAGAGCTGAAGCTGTCATGGGAACCATG
This sequence comes from Phyllobates terribilis, assembly GCF_046119375.1. NCBI lineage: Eukaryota > Metazoa > Chordata > Amphibia > Anura > Dendrobatidae > Phyllobates > Phyllobates terribilis. The sequence goes on along the minus strand of NW_027362769.1, from coordinate 13,198,912 downwards.
GAAAGGTAAGGATGATGTTGCTTTATTATTTTTCTTTTATTTCAGGAGATCGTTGGCTTCAGCTGGAATGGGCGTGATGGTAAGTATGGTTTAATTTAGAACAATAAAGAATTGTGTGTTTATTTCAATTAAAGGACTTTTTTCTGGGTGTTGTGTTTTTTTTAAATACTTTACTAGAAATTCATGGTGGTCATGTCTAATATTGGCGTGACCCCATGAATTTCGGGCTTAGGGCCAGCTGATAATGCCAAGCTGGCCCTAACCCCTTTATTACCCAGTGAGCCACCGCATCAGGGCCCTGGATGAGTTGGGTACAGCGCCAGAAGATGGCGCTTCTATGAACGCGCCATTTTCCGGGGTGGCTGCGGACTGCAATTTGCAGCGGGGGTGGCCCAGAAAGCTTGGGCCTCCCTGCGCTGCGGATTCCAGCCCCCAGCTGCCTAGTTGTACCTGGCTGGACACAAAAACAGGGCGAAGCCCCACGTCAATTTTCTTTAAATTATTTCATGAAATAATTAAGAAAAAAAGGGCTTCCCTATATTGTTGTGTCCGGCCAGGTACAAATAGGCAGCTGGTGGTTGGGGGCAGCCCGTTCCTGCCTGCTGTACCTGGCTGGACACAAATATAGTGCGAAGCCCCACGTCAATTTTTTTTAAATTATTTCATGAATTTCCTGAAATAATTTAAAAAAATTGAAGTGGGGCTTCGCACTATATTTGTGTCCAGCCAGGTACAGCAGGCAGGAACGGGCTGCCCCCATCCACCAGCTGCCTATTTGTACCTGGCCGGACACAACAATATAGGGAAGCCCTTTTTTTCTTAATTATTTCATGAATTTCATGAAATAATTAAAAAAAATTGAAGTGGGGCTTCGCACTATATTTGTGTCCAGCCAGGTACAGCAGGCAGGAACGGGCTGCCCCCATCCACCAGCTGCCTATTTGTACCTGGCCGGACACAACAATATAGGGAAGCCCTTTTTTTCTTAATTATTTCATGAATTTCATGAAATAATTAAAAAAAATTGAAGTGGGGCTTCGCACTATATTTGTGTCCAGCCAGGTACAGCAGGCAGGAACGGGCTGCCCCCAACCACCAGCTGCCTATTTGTACCTGGCCGGACACAACAATATAGGGAAGGCCTTTTTTTCTTAATTATTTCATGAATTTCATGAAATAATTAAAAAAAAAGTACGTGGGGCTTCGCCCTATTTTTGTGTCCAGCCAGGTACAACTAGGCAGCTGGGGGCTGGAATCTGCAGCGCAGGGAGGCCCAAGCTTTCTGGGCCCCCCCCCGCTACAAATTGCAGTCCGCAGCCACCCCGGAAAATGGCGCGTTCATAGAAGCGCCATCTTCTGGCGCTGTACCCAACTCATCCAGGGCCCTGGTGCGGTGGCTCACTGGGTAATAAAGGGGTTAGGGCCAGCTTGGTATTATCAGCTGGCCCCAAGCCCAAAATTCATGGGGTCACGCCAGTATTAGACATGACCGCCATGAATTTCTAGTAAAGTATTTAAAAAAAACACAACACCCAGAATAAAGTCCTTTAATTGAAATAAAGACACAATTCTTTATTGTTCTAAATTAAACCATACTTACCATCACACCCATTCCAGCTGAAGCCAACGATCTCCTGCAATAAAAGTAAAATAATAAACCAACCTCATCCTTACCTTTCCATGGTTCCCACGACAGCTTCAGCTCTGCTACATCGAGATGACTGGCTGGACCGCAGCAGAACGCTGCCATCCAGTCTGTCATCCCGCAGACACTGAGAAGCGCAGGCATGCTTGCGCTCCTCACTGTCTCGCTGTGACGGCATCCAGATGAGCCGAGGTCATGTCCAATGAACTCGGCTCACCTCATGCACGTCACTGACAGCGTGGGAAAATTCTCACGCTGAAGTGCTGAGTGCAGGAGAATTCTCCCACGCTGTCAGTGATGTGCATGAGGTGAGCTCATGTATGAACTCAGCTCACCTCCTGCACGTCACTGACAGCGTGGGAAAATTCTCCTGCAATCAGCGCTTCAGCGTGAGAATTTTCCCACGCTGTCAGTGACGTGCATGAGGTGAGCCGAGTTCATTGGACATGAACTCGGCTCATCTGGATGTCGTCACAGAGAGACGCTGAGCAGCGCAAGCAAGCCTGCGCTTCTCAGTGTCTGCGGGATGACAGGCTGGATGGCAGCGTTCTGCTGCGGTCCAGCCTGTCATCTCGATGTAGCAGAGCTGAAGCTGTCGTGGGAACCATGGAAAGGTAAGGATGAGGTTGCTTTATTATTTTTCTTTTATTGCAGGAGATCGTTGGCTTCAGCTGGAATGGGCGTGATGGTAAGTATGGTTTAATTTAGAACAATAAAGGATTGTGTCTTTATTTCAATTAAAGGACTTTATTCTGGGTGTTTGTGTTTTTTTTAACTTTGACTATGGGGTTAGTAATGGGGGTGTCTTATAGACGCCTCTCCATTACTAACCTGGGCTTGATGTCAGCTGGCATTATAAGCTGACATCAACCCCAACCCTATTACCCCCTGCCACCGCACCAGGGCAGCGTGGAAGAGCGAGGCTAAGTGCCAGAATTGGCGCATCCTATGAATGCGCCATTTCTGGGGCGGCTGACGGCTGGTGTTTCTAGCCTGGGAGGGGGCCAATATTCATGGCTCCCTTCCTGGGCTATTAATATCAGCCCCCAGCTGTCTGCCTAGCCTTTGCTAGCTATTAAATTAGGGGGGACCCCACGTCATTTTTTTTGGGCGGTCCCCCATTTTAATAGCTAGTAAAGGCTATGTATTCAGCTGGGGGCTGATATTAGTAGCCTGGGAAGCTCCGTGGGTATTACCCCCTTCCCAGGCTTCAAACATCTGCCCCAGCCGTCTGCTTAACCTCCGCTAGAGCCTAAAATTAAGGGGAACCCCACGCCAATTTTTTTAATAATAAATCCTTTATTTTAATACTAAATGACAAGTACAGTAACCAACACTATCACTGTACTTCATATATATGTGACTGACATGTTTCTATCTATCTAATCTATGTGTGATGCTCTATCTTTCTGTTCTAAATTGTCGGGTACCGCTGCTGAATTGCCGGCCGGCTTTTTTAAAGAGACAGTGCATGAAAACACTATTATTTTTTTAAATAAATCCTTTACACTAAATGACAAGTACAGTAAGCAACACTATCACTGTACTTATTATATATGTGACTGACATGTTTCTATCTATCTAATCTATGTGTGAAGCTCTATTCTTTCTGTTCTAAATTGTCGGGTACAGATGCTGAATTGCCGGCCGGCTTTTTTAAAGAGACGGTGCATGAAAACACTAATATTTTTTTTGATAAATCCTTTACACTAAATGACAAGTACAGTAAGCAACACTGTCACTGTGCTTCTTATATGTGTGACTGACATGTTTCTATCTATCTAATCTATGTGTGATGCTCTATTCCTTCTTGTCTAAATTGTCGGGTACCGGTGTATGCCGCTGCTGAATTTGCCGGCCGGCTTTTTTAAAGAGAGTGTCTTCTGAGCAGTTTGTCAGCTTTTGGACACCTTTGCAGGTGTTTTCTATGTGTTTCTATGTGTTTTTGTTTGCCTGCCATTGGTTTTAACGGTGTTCGACGGTGTTCTAAGGTGTTCGACGAACAGTTCAACGAACAGTTCCTCGAACATCCCGGTGTTCGACGAACCGAACCGAACCCGAACACTACGGGGGTGGCTCAACACTACTAACCAGTAAAGACTGTCACCCAAAATTTGGAGAATGCGAGGGTCACGGGAAAGGTAGCGTAACAAACTCAGCCATGTGTGTCAGATTGCTATCAGGCTAGACTTCTGTGTCCTCACCAAGAGGACGACTGACCATGCTCTCCTCCTCCTCCCTGTCCTCTGGCCATCCACGCTGAACAGACGGTATAACAGTTGTGCAGGTAGTACTGTCTATAATGTATGAAACTAGCTCCTCCTCCTTCTCCTCCTCTTCCTCATTGTCACCCAATCCACGTTGGGATGAGATGAGGCTGGGCTGCGTGTAATCACCCTTTATGGTTTCTTGATCCATCTCATCGTGCTCCTCCTGCAATGCATCCTCTTTGATTGTGAGCAGAGAGTGTTTCAGAAGACAGAGAAGTGGGATGGTGACACTAATTATGGATCTGCCTGCTCTTTCAGAGCTGTCCACAACTCTTCAGCATTGTGTGGTTTGTCACCTAAGCATATTAGCTTCGGCACAGCTTGTTGCCACTTGGCCGAGGCAGTGCTGCAGTGCTTCCAGCTTGCGACTGATGTGGTCATTACGGAGATGGATGCTAAAGAGGAGGAGGAGGTGCAGCAGCTGTAGAATATAGGGGCAACCCTGATTGACCAAGGGCCCACAATTCTTGGCGTCGGGAGGACGTGTTCAATCCCAAGGTCTGACAGGGTCACGGCTTCCAAATATGTGAATCTAGTAGTGAGGCCTGTGCGGCATTGGCTGCATATTTGCGCTTGCGTTCCAAGGACTGGGGTAGGCACAACTGAACACTGCGCTGGGACAAGGATGTGGTGGTGGTCATGCTGGTAGTTTTGCTACTCCTGCTGATGCTGGCCTGGCAGGTGGTGCAAATGGTCTTTTTGGGGTTATCGGAAGAGTCTTTAAAAAACAACAAGACTCAGGAAGACCTCACAGTTGTACTAATACCTTCTGTCGTGTTGATGTTACGGGAAACGGTTGCCCACCTTCTGTCTGTGGCCACCACACTGCTTCTTCCTGCCTGTTGTGGTGGTACACCTCCCTCCCCCTGTGTGCTGCTGTCCTCGCTCTGTGTGTCCCCCTGTTAGGTTGGGACAGTTAATATATCATCCATGACCTCGTCTTCCACTTCCGCACCCTGGTCCTCCTCCTGACTTTCTGACAATTGTGTCTCATCATCATCCACCTCTTGTGACACTTTCCCACAGTCACCTTCATATGACCGCCGTGGCTGATCAAATATTTGGGCATCACTAGATGAGATCTCCTCTTGTCCCGCTTCAAGTGGACCGGGCGAGAGGCCTAATCTATAAATGGAAAAGTGAACAGCTCTTCGGAGTGTCCAAGTGTGGGATCAGTTGTCTCTGGGCACTCGGCATGGTGGGAGGATGGAGGATCAGGGTGAGGAATATGCAGTCCAGACTCACAGCTACTGAGACTTGAAAATCAGGAGGACAGGGTGGTGGTGGTGGCAAAGTAACTGGAAGCATTATCTGCTATCCAACCAATAACCTTTTCACACTGCTCTATGTTCCATAGTGGTGTTCTACGGTCCCCTATTAATTGGGACAGGAAGGTCGAGCGAGAAGATGTGGGTGTTTGTTGTGGCACAATTTTGGCTAGCCCACGGCCTTGTCCTCTGCATGCACCATCATCACCATCACATCCACTTCCCCGTCCCTTGCCACGTGCCTTTCCCATTTTAAATGGAGGACAATATTTTCCACGTTCAGTACAAATGACTGGATTTGAACCGCAGTGGTATGTAATACGTGTGACGGAAAACCACAGTTTTAAATAGCTGGCCTGTAGGTAACTATTTTTAACAGTGACCTCGTGTCAATAAGTTCGCTGACACACTGCAACAGAATTTCAATGGAGGCCAGAAAAGGCAGAATTTTCAGCTCAATTATATGTGATCCGTGTGATGGACAAACCACAATTTTAAATAGCTGGCCTCTAGGTAACTATTTTTAACAGCGACCTCGTGTCAATAACTTCGCTGACACACTGCAACAAAACTTCAATGGAGGCCAGAAATTACAGAATTTTCAGCTCAATTATATGTGATTCGTGTGACGGACAAACAACAGTTTTAAATAGATGGATTTTTATCGCTGTAATATGGAAAGGATCTGGCTGTATTCTGCAGTGCCAACAAGCAAATGGAGCAGAAAAAGTGTTCCCTGGATTGTTTTTTAAGCAAATAATCAGGATTCAAATCCAAAAAACAATTATTCCTGGCCCCTGATACCTATTTCTAGTAATATCTGTAAAAAAAGCACCAGCAGACATAACTGTAATGGACCCTCTTACTATATGCACTGCAGTCTGCCACAAACACAGCCTGCCTAGCACTGGTATCTATGCAGCTGGATTTGTCCACAGAAGGACTGTTAGTTGAGATGGATATGTGTAGAATATGTTGTGGTATACCTACACTAACTAAGAAACAAGCGAATCTCTCCCTAGCTCAACAGTACCTCTCCCTACACCGCCTAATTCCAGAGTAGACTGTGACAAGCATGGCGATGCCAGGTCTGATATAGACCTGATGACGTTGTGCAGCCAGCCAATCACTGTAATGCCACAACCAACATGACAGCGGCATTACAGTGTGTGGTAGACAATCCCTGCATGTTCATTGGCATTCTAAAGAGCGCCAAACATGCAGAGAGGGGACCCGAGCTCCCACCGACCAACCCCGGAAATACTCGGTGAGCGCTGAGCATCTCGAGCAGTGAGATGCTTGGGCGAGAACAGAGCAGCAGCGAGCATACTCGCTCCTCACTAGTCATTACTTTAAATAGAGGCAGAGCCCTGTTATAAATAATGAGTTACCAAGGATATCTGTGTAAGAGGCTGGTTGTAGCCTCTGAACACTCGCAACAGCACAGTAAGGGCAAAGCTTTTGCCCACACTAATACTTCTCCGGCCGATGTTGTCACTTCCGCTAATGGTATGGCACCGACGACGATGGAGCCTCACCGGTATGTGACCACAACTACTTAATTTATGGGTATAAATACTACCTAGAAATTATGGGATGTTATTCCCCTGACAAAGCTGCGTGGAGACGCGGCGATACGCGTGGGGCATTGGGACTCTGCCCTTCATACCGCTTTACTTGATCTGTACCTCCTAGCACCAGCCACACAGCTATGGGTAACATCCATCTATACCCATATTATTTGGGGACATGCAATTGACCATAGATGAGCGTGATTAAGATATAACCTGGTATACTGTTACGGATTCGGATGGTGGAACCTCTGTGCTGCGGTGCAAGGAGGGACCCAGAGGGGCGTAACTAGGTATCAACTCGGAGCGACCTAGGTCGTACGGCGACTTAATTGACTCCATGACCAGGGAGGATCCGAGCAGAGGGACCAGGTGCTACTCTGGGGATGACCTTGTAAGGGAGCAGGTGACTCACATGGTACAGATGGCAGGGACTGACCGGTATTGCAGATAGGCACAGCAGGCAGGCTGATGAGTGATCCGGGTGGATGGACTGACAGACACGGCAGGCGGGAGCCTCTAGGTAGGCTGTCAGGTGGTCATGGCAGGTGACAGGCAGGAGTCTCTAGGTAGGCTGTCAGGTGGTCACGGCAAGTGATGGGCAGGAGCCTCCAGGTAGGCTGACAGGTGGTCACGGCAAGTGACAGGCAGGAGCCTCTAGGTAGGCTGCCAGGTGGTCACGGCAAGTGACGGGCAGGAGCCTCCAGATAGGCTGACAGGTGGTCACAGCAAGCGACAGAAGGAGCCTCCAGGTAGGCACGGCAGGTAGCAAGCAGGAGCCTCCAGGTAGGCACGGCAGGTAGCAGGCAGGTGCTTCCAGGTAAGCAGGCGGGCAAAGCCCATAGACAGACTGGCGGACTGGACGGAAGACAGACTGGCGGACTCGAGAGTAGTCAGGCTATCGGACTGGACTGTTAGTCAGGCTGGCGGGCAAGACTAGTAGTCAGGCTAGCAGCGGGACCTGAGGGCTGAAACAGAGGTAAGTACACTGTGCATCAACTATTGCTCGGGCACCTCTATTTTGGAGGAGGTACCTTATATATGGGAGGACCTCCGGCAATTGGCCGGGGACTCCTTAGGGTGGCGCGCATGGCCCCTTTAAGAGGGAGGGAGCGCGTGCACACGCCCTAAGCACAGTGCCCGGGAAGCTGCAAGCGCCGGCAGCAGCAGGAAGTGGAGCGCTGGAGAACACGGGCGGGGAGCACGGCGGTGAGAGGGACGGCATCTCTGCCTGGCAGGGGGCAGAGACGCCGATGCTACAAATACACATCTTCTTTGGTTGGGTATTAAATTCACCCACTGATCTGAACTGTGAGACTCACCCTTTAATTTAGGATTTGTGTAATGGTTACGTCTATGACCCATTGGGGCATATACAAGCTGCATTATATACCCTTAAGTGCTTACAACACCAATAGGGTGTTCTATTATTATGCTATATAAGGTTTATATTGAGCTCTTTGGACAGACTCTAGCTCTATTCTCACTATCAGTGGCATTATCTATATTTTGTTATTTGAAATATTGTCATCAGAATATATTATATTATTTGATCTTGCCATTTATATATTTAGAGTCTTTTATTGTTGTAGCATGTATTAGAGCACTGTCAATTTATTGGTGGCTAGTTACAGGGGTTTTGAAACTTGTAAGGCTCAGATCCCTCTTTGCACATTCATGTGATTTTTAAATGTTTTTATATGTTTGTACATATAGTTCTTGGAATAAAATTTAATATTTTATACTATAAGTGTAGCGCCCCAAGTGTTCGGACGCTACAGGGGTATTGCACCTCTGCCCTAGGTGTGATATTCCACTCCGAGGTAAGGATGGAGTATGGACTAGGGCTCAGTTAGCTGCATACAGCACACTCACCCCATTTCCGAGGGACAGCTCAACGGTACTCCCATTAGACAGAAATGCAGGTACGACAGACCATGTCCCTGGCTGGAGTGGGGAGGGGGGAGGAATACCCAGTGATGTAGGAGCAGATAGGGGTTGGTTCCTGAGCGTAGGTAGGAGCTCATTGGTTGCTGGTCACCTGGGCTCATGGCTAGAGGGAGGTATAAAAGGTGGGCACCATCTTAGGAGCAGACAATCTGTGCAGAGAGAGGAGAAGACAAGGAGTAGAGGCTCTGTAGGAGCTGTACTCAGGAGTGGGCCTAGTGATAGGCCGAGGAGGAGAGTGGAGTGGAGAGAGAGAGAGGAGGTGAAGGGGAGCTGTGGTTCCTTCTCAACCCAGCTCCACAAGAAAGGAGAAGAAGGAGGAACAGAGAAGGGAAAAGAAGAGACAGAGGAACAGAGGGGCTCAGGAACAAGAAGGTGGAAGAGACCCTAAGAACCCACGAGAATACCGGGTGAAGGGTCAGGCAGATTAAGGGTACCGGATCCCAAGTTGGTGGAGGAGAAACAACTCTCAGCCAAAGACCGGAGGCTGTGACCATTTATTGGTGCAGCACCTCATCAAACCTGCTAGGAAGGCACCATAAAGGACAGCGGAGAACGGGGCCCACGTTTAACCGCACAAGTCCGCGTCAGCTGGACAAAAGTGGGTCACTGGTGAGGCAGGCCTGAGAGAGGATTGAAGGGGGTCCTGGGCCATGCTCTTGAACTGTCTGGGAGTTGACCGAGCCCCTCACCTGGTGGACGCAGCACGGCTCGGGCGGTCACTGCTGACAGAAGTGACCCGGAACAAATGAACTGTGAGTAAAGACCCTGGACTGCAACCTGTTGTCTGTGTGCTCCTTGCTCCTCCAGCACTAACGGCACTGGGACTCTCGTCACCATCACCCCCATCTTCCATCATACTGCCCTGGGGCCGCATTCGTCCCGTGGGGAGTCACACTATCCCAGCTGCATACATCATCAGCCCCAGCGGTCAGCCTGGCAGCGGCGGTCCGCACTGACCGCAATCCACGGGTGGCGTAGTCGAACATACCAACAGCACGTAGCAGACTACCACTGGCCTGACCACCCTGAGCCACGGAACCAGGTAGCCACTACTACCACCTTCGTTCCCCTATTGCCCGGATCCGAGTGCCCCACGGCCCACAACAGTTAGGAGATGAAGAGGATAATTATTCCCTCTCTGTTGTCCGTGGTTGCCAGGAGGGAATAGGGGAAGCAAGCTTGAGTGTTATCCCACTACCAACACACTATGGATTTTTACTAGTGTTAAGCGAACATGCTCGACACTGCTCGGTACTCGCCCGAGCATCACGCTACTCGGGATGTTCGGCGAGCACCAAGCATTTCTGGGTTACTCGGGCGGGAGCTCGGGTCTCCACCCTGCATGTTTGGCGCTCTTTACAGAGCCAATGAACATGCAGGGATTGCCAGCCAGTCACTGTAATGCTGCAGCCATGTTGGTTGTGGGCATTACAGTGATTGGCTGGCCACACAGTGTCACCTCGAGTATTTAAAACCGGGCGCCGCCATCTTGGACACAGTCGCTCCGGATTAGACAGTGTAGGGACAGCGCTGCTGATTTAGGGAGAGATATAAACTGCAAAATAGTTAGTGTAGGGTCTGTAAAGGCTGCCAGAACAAACAAACAGTCCTTTTCAGGACTAATATCCATCCCAGATACCAGGCAGGCAGGCTGTATAGGAGACACAGTGGTTATACCAGCAAACGCTGCATTACAGTCCTGTGTGCTCCTGTTGCTCAAATTGCTGGACTTAGCACCAGATGTCGGGGGCCAGGAAAAATCCCTTTTTTTCCATCTAAATCCTCCTTTTTTTTTCCTCCTTCACACTGTACAAATACCCGTCTTATTAACCTTTTGGTGTGTCCCCCCTCCCCCCCAAAAAAAAAGCATGTCTCTGATTTTTCAGACACAAATATAACTGTTGAAAATAGTCTGGTGTAGGCTAGAGAAACAGAAGTGTTGTTTTGCACTTCCACGGTTCAAACCTCTGTGTTATCCATTTTGGGTCATTTGTATCTAAAAAAAAAACCAGTTTGAGTGTGTCGCTCACTGTTCAGCCGCAAATATCTCTATTTAAAAAAGTGTGGTATACCCCAGTAAACAATAACTGTGGTTTTGCCATCCCACGGTAAAAAATCTCTATTATTCAGGTTTTGGTCGTTTTTTCCGTAAAGACAAACAGTAGTGTCTCCTGACTGTTGTGACACAAAAATATATCTGTTGAAAATAGTCTTGTGTAGGCCCGACATCCCAGTGTGGTTTCGCAGTTCTACGGGTCAAATCGCTGTACTATCCAGTTTTGGGCCTTTGGTATCTTAAAAAAAAGCAGTTTGAGTGTGTCGCTCACTGTTCAGCCGCAAATATCTCTATTTAAAAAAGTGTGGTATACCCCAGTACACAATAACTGTGGTTTTCCTCTTCCACGGTTCTAATCTACTCTTTATTACCCTTTTTTTTGATAGTGCAAGTGTAAGCTATTTTACTTAATTTACAATGGGCAAGGCGCGTGGCAAGGGACGTGGAAGTGGACGTTCTGGTGATGGTTCGTGCAGAGGACGGGGCCGTGGCCAAGGTGAAAATGTGCCACAACCAACAGCCACATCTTCTCGCTCCCACTTCTTGACCGAATTACTAGGGAAGCACAGAACAACACCAGTATTGAGAACTGATCAGTGTGAACAGGTTATTAATTGGATAGCAGACAATACTTCCAGTTACCTGGGCACCACCACCTCCGGTCTGTCTTCAACATGGTCAACTCTTAGTAGCCGTGAGTCTCGACCGCATACTCCTCCTCACCCTGATGCTCCTTCCTCCCACCATGCCGAGTGTCGTCAGACAGCAAGTGATCCCACACTTGGACACTCTGAAGAGCTGTTCACTGGTCCATTTCCATATTTGGGCCCCTCGCCTGATACGCTTGAAGTGGTGGAAGAGGAGATCCCATGTTGCGATGCCCAAATATTTGAACAGCCACGGCCACAGGAAGTCGACGTTGGCAATCTGTCACAAGAGGTGGACGATGACGAGACACAATTGCCAGGAAGTGAGGAGGAGGATCGTGGTGCGCAAGTGGAAGAGGAGGAGGTGGTGGATGATCTAGTAACTGACCCAACGTGGAAGGAGGACATGCAGAGTGAGGCCAGCAGCACACAGGGGGAGGGAGGCAGAGTACCCCAACAGGCAGGAAGAAGCAGTGTGGTGGCCGCAGACAGAAGCCAGGCAACCGTTCCCCGTAACACCAGTACAAGCGGTAGGTCTTCCAGAGTCTGGAATTTTTTTAAAGACTCTGCTGATAACCCCAAAAAGGCCATATGTTCCTCCTGCCATGCCAGCATCAGCAGGGGTGACAAAACTACCAGCCTGACCACCACCAGCATGATCAGGCACATGGCAGCAAAGCACCCGACTTTGTGGGGTGAAACCCAGGGTCCACGACCAGTGTCAGCGGGTGTCACCACTGCTTCTTCCACTGTTGTGCATGCAATAGAACCCCCTGTTGTGTGTGCAAGGCAATCCCCTGTCCATACTGCATGTAAAGATGCCCCCTCCTCTCAGTCTTCACTTGTTATGGCTGTTTCTCAAGAAACAGCATCAACGTCCACGGCCACGTCCCACCGCAGCGTTCAATTGTTCATATCCCAGACCTTTGAACGAAAGCGGAAATTCGCAGCTAACGCCCCACAGGCCACAGTCCTAAATTCGCACATTTCACGACTGCTTGCATTGGAAATGCTGCCTTTTAGGCTGGTGGAGACGGAATCCTTCCGCAATCTTATGGCGGTGGCCGTCCCTCGGTACTCGGTCCCCAGCCGACACTATTTTGCCTGGTGTGCCATCCCCGCACTACACAAGCACGTGTCCCAAAGCATATGCCGTGCCCTCAACAACGCAGTTACTGGGAGAGTCCACCTGACAACGGACACGTGGACAAGTGCTTGTGGCCAGGGACGGTACATCTCTCTGATGGCACACTGGGTAAACATAGTGGAAGCCGGGACCCAGTCGGACCTTGGGACGGAACACATCCTCCCCACACCGAGGATTGCGGGCCCTATGTCAGTCAGAGTTGCCCCCACAGTGTACAGCTCCTGCGCATCCTCCTCCTCCTCCTCATGTTCAGCCTCCATCTCAGACATGCTCCGCTGACGAGTTTCGGTCTGCTGGGCCATCTCTCGGCTCCACTCCGCCAACGTCTCTCGTTGTACCCGGGCCAACCTCTGTGCGAGGCCCTCCAGCGCGGTCTGTGCACACTCCCGGTCTCGGGGGAGCTGTGCTAGGATCTCCAGCAGGCCTTCTGGAGTGGCGACCTGCAACAGGCTCCTGACCACTGGGTCGGTGCTGCCTGACTCTCCCTCCAGACGTCTTGTCTCCGGGTGCGCTCTCTCCAGACTGCTCCAGGCGACACCCATCTTTGTTCTCTTCTTCTGTCTCCGCCCACATTGAGGGTGGTCCCGGGGCAACTTTGTGATTGTCAGTTCCAGGGGCAGTTCTCTTACGCTGATGGACACTTCCAGCATCACAGTCTCTGTTGGTGGGCGCGGTTTCCGCTTTTGGCGCCATTCTTCGACCTGGCCCACGATGGGAGGTGACCTCTTGCCACCCTCTGGCACGCCCATAATGGCGTCCGCTCTTCCAAGGCGGGAAATCTTCGGAAATGGCGGGAATCGTCTCCCAGTGGCGGGAAACTCCATGGATGGCGGGAAAAAGCTGCAAATGGCGGACAACCGGTGGGAAACGACCTGTGATGGGGCCCGATGGCGGGGACCCTCCGGAACCGGCAGGAGACTTCTTTTTGAGGTAACGGTGAACTTTTCTTCAGGCACGCAGTACCCGGTTGTTGCGGGCACGTTATCCTGCCGACTACGCCAAAGTTGACGCGCCCCCTGGGCCAGTGTTGTTGGGGATACCCGGAGCCGGATCAGATGGGGGTTGTAGTCTCCGAGTGGCTGTGACCCGGTCCGTGCCCAGGGTGTCAAGCTCAGTGTGTGGCAGTCCTTATAGATGTTACTAGATGTTCTTTTATGTCGACTACGCCACCCGTTGTATTGCGGTCAATACGGCCGCCGCTGCAGCAGGGTCCGCTGAGGCTGGTGATGTATGTGCAGCTTAGGTAGTATAACCCCCAACGGGAGGGGTATAGCCTCAGGGGGTCAGTTGCAGAGGATGGGGGTTGTGGTGGTGCAGCGGGGATGGAAATGAGACTCAGAGTCGGGCTGTGCAGTTCAGGGTTTGTTTACTTACTGCAGTTGTTCTGGTCACTCCGGCCTTAAGTGACCACCCGAGCCGTGCTGCGTCCACCAGTTCCTGGACTCGGCCAACCCCCAGGTGATTCTGGAGCGTGGTCCTGAGCTCCCTTTCTGTCCTGTCCTCTTCTCTGGCCTTCCCCACCAGGGATCCACCTATGTCCGGCTCCCTCGGGCCTCTTAGTGGTAAACCCTTGTCTCTGGGTTCCCTGACCCTATTCCTGGTCTGCCTTCCGGGTGGATATAGTGGGTGGCCGTGGCAGATTCTGCCCACGGCCTCCGGTCCCTGGCTAAGGTGTGCTGTAGCCTCTGCCAGATTGGGATCCGGTACCCTGTTGCCAACTCTTCACCCTCTGGTCTAATTTGGGCTCTTGGAGTTCCTTCTTTCTCCCCCTCTGGGTCTTTCTTTCTCCTCTCTCTCTCTCTTGGCCTTGGAGCTGCTCTTCTCCTCTGCTCTCTTCCTCTACAAAGACTGACCCTGATCTAAGATGGTTCCCACCTTATATACTCCCTCTATGTGTGAGCTCAGGTGACCAGCACCCAATGAGCTCCTAGCTTTACCCAGGCTGCTCCCCATATCTGCCCCTACACTACTGGGATGTTCCACCCCCCTCCCACTCCAGCCAGGAACAGACACTGTTGTACCTGCACATTTCTCTAGTGGGAGTACCATCGGTCTGTTCCCCGGAAATGGGATGTGTGTAGTGCATGCAGCTAACTGAGCTCAGTTCCACACTCCATCCTTACCCGGGAGTGGAATATCACACCTCTGGGTTGAGGTGTAATACCCCTGTAGCAGCCGAATCCTCAGGGTGCTACATCAACACATCAGTTACAAGCTGGAAGCATTGCAGTACTGCCTCCGCCAAGCGACAACAGGCTGTGCTGAAACTCATAAGCTTAGGTGATAAACCTCAAACTGCTTGTGAGTTGTGGACAGCTGTGAAAGAGCAGGCAGATCTGTGGCTGAGACCGCTGAACCTACATCCCGGCATGGTCGTGTGTGACAATGGCCGTAACCTGGTGGCGGCTCTGAGGCGAGGTGAGATCACACACGTACCATGCCTGGCTCATGTGCTTAACCTCGTGGTTCAGCGGTTTCTTAAATCGTACCCCGAGTTGCCAGATCTGCTCGTGAAAGTACGCCGCCTGTCAGCTCATTTTCGCAAGTCGGCTACAGCTTCCGCCGCCCTTGCTGTGTTGCAGCAGCGTTTGCAGCTTCCGGCACACTGACGGGTGTGTGATGTCCCCACACGTTGGAACTCTACCCTCCACATGTTGCAAAGGATTTGTGAGCAGAAGAGAGCAGTTGTGGAGTACCAGCTGCAACAAGGCCGTCGATATTCCGGTCAGATTCCACACATAAGACCTCAGGAGTGGACCTGGATGTCTGACATATGTACCATCCTGACAAACTTTGAGGAGGCCACCAAGATGGTGAGTGGCGATGACGCCATCATTAGTGTCAGCATCCCACTTGTCTGTCTTTTGAAACGCTCTCTGCAGAGAATTAAAGAGGAGGCATTGCAGCCAGAGTATGATGAGATGGATCAAGAAGCCGTAGCAGGCGATTACACACAGCCCAGCCTCATCTCATCCCAACGTGCATTGGGGGACAATGAGGGAGAGGAGGAGGAGGAGGAGGAAGAACAGGAGCTGCTATCATGCGTTGTAGACGGTAGTACCTGTACAAGTGTCATACCGTCGGTTCAGCGTGGGTGGCCTGAGGACAGGGGGGAGGAGGAAGAGGGGAGGAGGAGGAGAGCATGGTCAGTCGTCATCTTGGTGAGGACACGGAAATCTTGCCCGTTACCAGTCTGGCACGCATGGCTGACTTTATGTTACGCTGCCTTAACCGTGACCCTCGCGTTGTCAAAATGTTGGGTGACAGTCATTACTGGTTGGTGACACTTGTAGACCCCCGCTACAAGGAGAACTTTCACTCTCTTATTCCTGAGGTGGAGAGGTCTACAAAAATGGGGCAATACCAGAAGGCCCTTGCTGCAGAACTCTTAAAAAAATTCCCATCTGAACACGCTAGCGGCAGAGGTCACAGTTCGTTGCCCAACCAAGGCGTACAGGCGAGAGAGATGCAACTCCAATCCAGCAGAGGCAGGGGAACACTGTCAACGTTCTGGGACAGTTTTCTGACACCCGCCCAGCTTACAGGCCCTGAGGCGCGGGGTACTCTCACAAGGAGTGGAAAGTTTCAAAAGATGGTGAGGGAGTACCTTGCCGATCGTACCAGCGTCCTCCGTGATTCCTCTGTGCCTTTTAATTATTGGGTATCCAAGCTGGACACTTGGAATGAACTCGCTCTGTACGCCTTGGAGGTCCTGGCCTGCCCTGCCGCTAGCGTGTTATCGGAACGTGTTTTTAGTGCCGCTGGGGGAATTATAACTGATAAGCGCACTCGCCTGTCAACTGACAATGCTGACAAGCTGACCCTTATCAAAATGAACAAGGGCTGGATTGGGCCACACTTCTCATCACCACGAAATGACAGCAGAGTAACATAAAGTCAAATCCACTGTGTTATTTCGGGAGGTGTATTCCCATGTATCGCTTCACACCCACACATGGGTATACGCTTCCTCATTTCGGCTGTTTTTTGCTCTTCTCCTTATCCTCAGCCTCCACGACCACTATACCACCAGGGTGACCGTGGTCCATGTTACCAGCATTGCAAGTTCCTCTGTCCTAATTTTTGGCAGCTTTTGCTTGGAAGGCATAGGCAAAGACTATGGGAGACCCACTCCCCAATAATGGGAATAATGTTTTTAATATGCTGTACTGCATGGCTCTTGTAAGGGACATTGCAAGTTCCCCCTTCCTAATTTTTGGCAGCTTTTGCTTGGAAGGCATAGGCAAAGACTTTGGGAGACCCACTCCCCAATAATTGGAATAATGTTTTTAATATGCTGTACTGCATGGCTCTTGTAAGGGGCATTAAAATTGTCTTGTTAAGCTACTGTGACCTCCACGTCTCTTCCAAGGGTCGTTAATATTGTCTTTTTATTCCACTGCGACCTCCACCACTCTTCCAAGGGGCATTAAAAGCATCTTGTTAAGCTACTGTGACCTCCACGTCTCTTCCACAGGGCGTTGATATTGTCTTTTTATTCCACTGTAACCTCCACCACTCTTCCAAGGGGCATTGATATTGTCTTTTTATTCCTCTGCGACCTCCACCACTCTTCCAAGGGGCATTAAAACCGTCTTGTTAAGCTTCTGTGACCTCCACGTCTCTTCCACGGGGCATTGATATTGTCTTTTTATTCCACTGTAACCTCCACCACTCTTCCAAGGGGCATTAAAACTGTCTTGTTAAACCACTCTGAACTCCACGTCTCTTCCAAGGGGCATTAAAACCATCTTGTTAAGCTACTGTGACCTCCACATCTCTTCCAAGGGGCATTAAAACTGTCTTGTTAAATCACTCTGAACTCCACGTCTCTTCTAAGGAGCATTAAACCGTCTTGTTAAACCACTCTGAACTCCACAGCTCTTCCAAGGGGCATTGACATGTTGTTTTTAATTACCTCTAACCTCCAAGACTCTTGCAACGGGCATTGCATTTCCTCCTAATTTTTGTCAGATTTTGCTTTTCAATGCATAGGCGAACACTAAGGGAGACCCACTCCACAATAATGGGTAGAAGGTTTTTAATACGCTGTAATCCACGTCTGTTTCAAGGGGCATTGCAGTGCCTAATAATTTTTGGAAAGCCTTCCATTCCCTGCTTAGGCCAACAGTGTACAGGAGACCCAGTTGCTATAAATGGAAAAAACAGTTTAGTTAAGGCCCTCTGACCTCCATGTCAATTCCAAGGGGCATTGGAGTGCCTCGAAATTTTTGGTAGGCATTGCATTCACTGTATGCCTTATAACTGTATAGCTGAACAGCTCCTTTTGGTACAGAAACATATCCTACAAGACATGTGTGGTTGGCTGGCCTGATATTGATGTGAATGGTCCCTGTTCCTCCTGCTCTTTCTCCTTTGCCACCACCTCATCCATCATTCATCACCTGAAGCTTTGTTTTAACGGGAGTCATAGAACTGGGATAGTAGCAGGAAAACATCCAGCAATCCTCGAAGGAGGTAGAATATGCGCCAAAACGCTAACCACCTCAGGCCTAGCTGATACTACATACATGCGCTTGCATTCCAAGGAACAGAAAGCTAAGGAGGTGGATGGCCTCATGATCATGAATAATTTACTCGTTGTGTAGGAGGCCGACCACTGCTGCTGTCTACCTTCTGAACTTTGTGTTGAAGCCTGATTGACCCAGGACCCGCAATCCTCTATGTCTGGAGGACGTGTTGCATCCCAGTGTCCAACTGTGTCCCGGCTTCCACAATATTAACCCAGTGTGAAGGCGTCAGTGAGATGGACCATTCCTGGCCACATTCACTTGTCCACGTGTTTGTGGTTAGGCTGTTCTTCCCACTAAATGCACTGGGGAGGGCACAGGTAATGTTTTGGTATGCGCGCTTGTGTATAAGGGGCACCGGGATAAATAGGGGCGGCTGGGGACCGTTTATGGACACCCGGCCACCCCCACGCGGCTGGGGACTGTGTGTGGGCACCCGGCCGCGGGGCGGCTGGGGACTGAGTATGGACACCCGGCCGCCCCCTGGCGGCTGGGGACCAAGCGTGGACACCCGGCCGTCGGGCGGCTGGGGACTGAGTATGAATACCAGGCTACCGACGCAGCCATGAAGTGGTGGCCAGATTCCACCTCCACATGCCTAAAAGGCCCAATTTCAAGTGCAAGCAAGCTAGCAGTATGGTATTGCAGCCTGGGGGTGGGTGGGTGGCAGACTGCATACTTGCGCTTGTATTGCAAGTTATGGGGGAGGTACAATTGAACACTGCCCTGGGACAAGGACTTGCACGGGGATAGTTGCAAGTCTGCATCTTCTGATGCGGCAAGGATCACTTCTGATGGGCACACTTTTAGGCAGTGACCTGGGTGTCAGAGATGCTTCCAGGGGTCTTCCCCATGCTGTTCCCATGTCTTTTTAGCACTGTATGCATGTGTCACACAGCACATGGCCAGATAAGGTTGTAAAATGTTAAAATGACATTTCCCGGTGAATGCATTTGTCACGGCTGAAAGCAATACAAATGTGCAAAAACGCATAAAAAATGCTACTTGTAAACATAGCCCAAGGTGTGGAGGAGTATTTTTGTTTTTGGTTATTTATTTTACCTTATACACAAGTCTTTACCCTGGAAAGGATGTTCCTTAACCCCTTTCCGACCCGGTCAGTAATAGTACACACCAGTTCGGGAAGGCCGGTTCAGCGGGGGCTCCGGCGGTGAGCCCGCACTGAAGTGAGCACATGTCAGCAATTATTGGAATCGCAATCCACCCGCGGCTGTTAACATGTTAAATCTCTGAAAGTGGCATTTAACTCGCGCTTCCGGGAGTTCTAAGCCCCGCCCATCAGTGACCCCGTCACGTAATCGCGGGTCACCAATGGGTGGGCATGACAACTCAGGGTCTGCAGCAGACGCCTGTGGTTGTCATGTCTCAATTGCTATGAGCGCCACCTAGTGGTCAGCGCTCATAGCAAGTGAGCATTTCTCCTGCATACAAGCGATCTGCTC
The DNA here is from genome assembly GCF_046119375.1 of Phyllobates terribilis. Lineage (NCBI taxonomy): Eukaryota > Metazoa > Chordata > Amphibia > Anura > Dendrobatidae > Phyllobates > Phyllobates terribilis. The sequence goes on along the minus strand of NW_027362769.1, from coordinate 13,179,364 downwards.
ATCGCTTGTATGCAGTAGAAGCAATCAGACAACTGCTGCTTCTAGTCTCCTCTGGAGAGTATAGAAGCAAGCAGAAAGTGTAAAAAAAAAGTTTTTAAAAATATTAAAAAATTAAAAAATATATAAAAGTTTAAGTCACCCCCCTTTCGCCCCATTCAAAATAAAATATATATATATATATAAAAAAAACCACATACACATATTTGGTATCGCCGCGTTCAGAATCGCCCGATCTATCAATATAAAAGAAGAATTAATACAATCAGTAAACGGCGTAACGAGAAAAAAATTTTAAACGCCAGAATTAAGTTTTTTTGGTCGCTACAACTTTGCAATAAAATGCAATAACGGGCGATCAAAACATAGGATCTACCCCAAAATGGTATCAATAAAAACGTCAGCCCAGCACGCAAAAAATAAGCCCTCACCTGGCCCCAGATCCTGAAAAATGGAGAAGCTAAGGGTCTCGGAAAATGGCGTCATTTTTTTTTGTTTTTTTAGCAAGCTTTGGATTTTTTTTTCACCACTTAAATAAAAAAGAACCTATACATGTTTGGTGTCTATGAACTCGTAACGACCTGGAAAATAATGATGGCAGGTCAGTTTTAGCAATCTGTGAACGTGGTAAAAAAAGGACCTAAAAAACAACTGTGAAATTGCATTTTTTTTGCAGTTTCACTGCACTTGGAATTTTTTTCCCATTTTCCAGCACACGATATGGTAAAACCAGTGATGGTGTTTAAAAGTACAACTCGTCCCGCAAAAAATAAGCCCTCACATGGCCATATTGAACGAAAATTAAAAAAGTTCTGGCTCTGGGAAGAAGGGGAGCAAAAAAGGAAAACACAAAAACAGAAAGACCCATGGTCATTAAGGGGTTAACATATTTCACAGGAAAGCACTTTCACTTTCATTTTTGAACGTTTTATTGTGAGCCTGTAAAAGTGGCTTAATACCTCTGACCACGTTGTTGACAGCAGTGACCTGGGGGTCAGAAATGCTTCAAGGGGCGATCCCCATGCTGTCCCCATGTCATTTGAGCACTGTTACTATCGTTTTGGGCTCAACACTAATTTTTACCTCATGAAAGAGACCGACCCATGAGCACCTTCTTGCAGCACTATCTACAACATGATTGTTGCCCGTATAGTTAGGATACAAAATAGTGCGGACTACTGGGTTGCCAGTCTACTCGATCCATGGTACAAAAATTAATTTTGCCAGTTGATTCCCCCCTGGAAAGGGACATGCCCATGCTGCAGTATCAAAACATGCTTGAATACAATCTTGATTGTGGTTTTACCCAAGACAGCAGTGAAGCACACAGTGTGCATCGCAGTGATCGACTTCCCACCCCGGGAACATTGAGTTGTCAATGCAAAAACATTGCAGCCTTGCAGCGCTCCAAGGAGTTTGTTTGTTCTCCCCGTGTTTGTGAGTGTTTCCTCCGGGTACTCTTTTTTGTTCTCACACTCCAAACACATACTGATAGGAAATTTAGATTGTGAGGCCCAATGAGGACAATGCAACTAATGTCTGTAAATGTCTGTCAAGCGTTTTGAATTATTGGCACTATATAAGTGAGTAAAATTAATAAATAAATAGAAATTGATGCTACTTTAGTGGTATCTACCCATACTTATTTGAAAAGTTTGGTCTCCAAATTGGGTCTCGTTCATTTGTGTTGCCTCAATTTGGCAGAGCTCTCAGAGCACCAGACCTACACCTGTCACTCATCCACCAGATACTGATCAAACTTTAAGCAAGAAATACTGCTCCAAGCCATGTCCAATGCTTAAATGTGGCATGGTTTCAGGACCATGCCATTCGCACAAAAAAATTATATTTTGAAATGTGGACTCCTGGCTGGAGCACAATACTAGCACAAAATAATTAAAAGGTAAAATGTGGCCTGCTTTATGTAGCACGGTGGTAACAGAAAAAAGTTGATTTTTTACTGTGGACGAGCCTTGGATACAGCAGAATTTCAGGGCTAAAGAATTACAACATCAGATGTGGCCTACTTTTTGTAGCACGGTAGTTACAGAACAAATTTATATTTTATCATGTCAATCCCTGTATGGAGAAGAATATCAGCACCAAAGAATTAAAAGATTAAATATAGCCTGCTTTATATACCATGGTAGAAAGGAAACCAATTTCAATTTTATCATGTGTACCCCTGTGACAACAATATCTGCACCAAAGAATAAAAAGATGAAATATAGCCGGCTTTATATACCACGGTAGCAAGGAAATCAATTTCGATTTTAGCATGTGAACCCTGTGTGGAGAACAATATCAGCACCCAAAAATTTGAAACTGACATCTGGCCTGCTGTAAGATGTTACTAACAGAAGAAATTATTATTTTTACTATGGTTGAGGCCTGTATAACATAGAATATATGTTCCAAACAATTTCAAACTGATATCTCCCCTACTGTATTACATTAGTAACAGAAGAATTTTTATTTAGTTTTTTTACTGTGGATGAGGCCTGTATAACATAGAATATATGCTCCAAACAATTTCAAACTGAGATTTCAAACTGAGATCTCCCTTGTATCACATTAGTCACAGAAAAAAATAGATTTTTTTTACTGTGCATGAGCTTTGCATACAGCTGAATTTCACCACCACAAAATGACAAACTGAGATATGGCGTGCTTCATCACATTAGTCACAGAAGAAAATAGATGTTTTTACTCTGCATGAGCTCTGCATACAGCTGAATTTCACCCCCACAAAATGACAAACAGAAATATGGCGTGTTGCATCACGTTAGTCACAACAAAAAATTTTTTGCTTACTCTGCATGAGCTTTACATACAGCTGAATTTCACCGCCATAAAATGAGAAGGTGAGATATGGCATGCTGAATCACGTTAGTCACAGAAAAAAATAGATTTTTAAAGGTGTACTCATACATGGAGTACAATAGAAGCAGTGCACAACAGACTTCTATGAAATGTGCCCTGCTGTCTTTGTCTGGACCTCACTAATGGCACAAGAAAAACAATTCTGCTAGAAGGTCGATTTCACAGCCACACAGGATCCTATCTATCTAAACTATCTGACTTAGAAGCAACCACCTAGATAACTAGCTAAAATCTCTAATGCATCCAGGAGCAGACCAGAAGCATCCTCTCTGTGCTGTTCCACTGACAGAATGGCACTAAAACAACATGTTTGCTCTCCATATAGAGAGGGGTATGTGATTTTAGCAGCCAATGGCACAAGCCCTTGTGTCTGGACAGTGTGGATGGTTCCTGCGCCCTGATTGGCTAGCCGCAATTTGCACACATAAAGTTAGAAAAAAAAAATATTACAAGCATGCCGCTCCTCTGTGATCTCCCCACCCTCTCTCCTCATTAAACATGGCCCCCCCCGCTCTTCATACAGCACCACTATCCTAGCCAAAATGCTAAAAATACTTTAGTGGCAACGCAATAATTTCCCGCACTTTTACTGACTTTCTACCAAATTTTGCAGATTTTAAGAAAAAATGCTCGTGTGTTGGATCACGAATCTGAATTTGCCATATTCGTGCAGAATTTGAAATAGACGATCATTTTTCGAACATATTCGCTCAGCACTAGTTGTGACTTTATGCTGTTCCTACATATTTTTTGCTTGTTAAGCTGTTTCAATAAACGTTGTGATTTTATGGGACTGCTGAAGGTGGAGGCATGGTGTGTTTTATTAGAGCATTTAGTGACGCCTATACTATTGTTGGGTGTCATTATTCTCTTACTTTATTCTTGTGCAACAGATACAGGAGAATAATTGATACCTTTTGTTACCATCAACCGCATTGTTGGATGTGCTTAGTCTCATATAGAATTCTGACACCTGCATACATATAGCTGGTCAATAGGGGTATTCATATTTCTTGTTCTATGGTTTTATTACCAATCTTAATGAATTTGTGTGCCTTTTTTAATTGATTTCTGTTAAAAGTTAAGTTTTATTACTTCTCACTTTGTAATAGAACAGCAGTGCTACACAAATTAAATGAATTGCGCACTATAGTAGCGTAGTGCTCCATTCATCTGAATATAGAATGTTAACTCATATGGTCAGCGGGGTTCTCTCTCCATCTCTTCTACACAGTATAAAATCTTATGGGTTCTTCCGTCCTTTCTTTCTTCTTTCCTCCACAAATATTTTCCAAGCAATTACAAGTACAATCTTTCCAGTATTGAGATTCATACAAATGTATTCAAAGCATATTGATTTTTTTAGAAAAATGAGGCAAAGTCAGTGAATTCTAATTTCAAATGACTTGCTCATTTGCAGTTTTCATAATAATTTTGACAATGTATATGTAAACACTGCAACTTTTTTTTTAAGAAAAGTATTCTATATGTACTGCATGCACCATATAGCTTTGATAAGTGATATTAAATGTAAATATATATTGTAAAACCAATTATGAAAACAAAATCCACTCAAACCATTGCTAAGTGTTGGTATTACTGTTCAGATTTGTTTGTTGATACACTATGACGGAATATACATTATTAAATGAATGCTGTCATGCATTGAAATAAATTTGTCACCTAATATTTTTCTAATGGCAAAATTTGCAAATGAACAAAACAAAATTATCTCTTTCAGGACTTTCTGTACAGTCTGTTTGCTAATTTAATTATGACCTAATAAGTAAATGTAAAATATGTAGGCATGATAATTAGAATAGATGCTGGAAGAAAAACATTAATAATTGGAAAGTGAAGATGAATATTTTAGCAACTTGGATTAAAAATATGTCAAGCAGTCACTTAATCATAGCTCATTTTGATGTAGAGAAAATGTACTGACTTATTTATTTTAGCGAGGGCTTTTAGTGTTTATATGATGGTTATTGTATTTTTTTTATTATTCTAAATTGTCATGATGACTAATAATTATGGGGGCCTAGTAGTGACCGTATAAGGATTTATGGCAGAGAGTCTCCCACTACATTTATCCTGAAAAAAATTAAATTCTGTTGCTAACTACTTCTGAAAGTAGGGAGTGAGATTCGGACACTTGGAACAGTGCTGTGGGGGAAGAGTAAAGCTCATTTCATTCTGACCTGCAGCAGAAACTCTTTTAAAGGCAAGCACAGCGCGAAAGAGGAATTTCAAGATGGTGCCCACATACCTGGAAGAGAAAGGCGGCAGTAGGTTAGCAGAAACGGGGCAGTGAGGCTATGAAATTCACCCATAAGTCGAGAATCTCACATGGATCTCAGGAGCGGGTTTGTTCTGTATCATCTGGGATAACCCTGGTCAATGGGAGATTTGCCGATTGGATACCACGTTATGATCTTGAGTCAGGAAGGGGAGAAGATTGAGTCCCAGTAGCCACAATCTGCTCCGAACCCATAAGATAAGAAGTCATGTATAGCTGTTATGGGTCTTCATGCATGCAATTCTTTCTCTGGAAAAGCTACTTCATTACAAGATATCCTACTGGTAGTAAATTAATGTTATTGAACCATGTTGACTTTGACTGGATAAATTAGCTATACAGTGGGGGAAAAAAGTATTTAATCAGCCACCAATTGTGCAAGTTCTTCCACTTAAAAAGATGAGAGAGGCCTGTAATTGACATCATAGGTAGACCTCAACTGGAGAGACAAAATGAGAAAACAAATCCTGAAAATCACATTGTCTGATTTGGGAAGAATTTTTTTTTAAATTTAGGTGGAAAATAAGTATTTGGTCAATTACAAACAAGCAAGATTTCTGGCTCACAGACCTGGAACTTCTTCTTTAAGAGGCTCCCCTGTCCTCCACTCATTAGCTGTAGTACTGGCACCTGTTTGAACTTGTTATCTGTGTAAAAGACACCTGTTCGCAACCTCAAACAGTCACACACCAAACTCCACTATGGTGAAGACCAAAGAGCTGTCGAAGGACACCAGAAACAAAATTGTAGCCCTGCACCAGGCTGGGAAGACTGAATCTGTAATAGGCAAGCAGCTTGGTGTGAAGAAATTAACTGTGGGATCAATAATTAGAAAATGGAAGACATACAAGACCACTGATAATCTCCCTCGATCTGGGACTCCACACAAGATCTCACCCCGTGGGGTCAAAATGATCTCAAGAATGGTGAGCAAACATCCCAGAACCACATGGTGGGACTAGTGAATGACCTGCAGAGAGCTGGGACAAACATTACACAGGCTACCATCAGTAACACACTACGCCGCCAGGGACTCAGATCCAGCAGTGCCAGACGTGTCCCCCTGCTTAAGCCATTACATGTCCGGGCCAGTCTGAAGTTTGCTAGAAAGCATTTGGATGATCCAGAAGAGTTTTGGGAGAATGTCATATGGTCAGATGAAAGCAAAGTAGAACTGTTTGGTAGAAACATAACTTGTCGTGTTTGGAGGAGAAAGAATGCTGAGTTGCATCCAAAGAACACCATACCTACTATGAAGCATGGGGGTAGCAACATCATACTTTGGGGCTGTTTCTCTGCCAATGGACCAGGACGACTGATCCGTGTACATGAAAGAATGAATGGGGCCATGTATCGTGAGATTTTGAGTGCAAACCTCCTTCTATCAGCAAGGGCATTGAAGATGAAACGTGGCTGGGTCTTTCAGCATGATAATGATCCCAAGCACACCACCAGGGCAACGAAGGAGTGGCTTTGTAAGAAGCATTTCAAGGTCATGGAGTGGCCTAGCAAGTCTTCAGATCTAAACCTTATAGAAAACCTTTGGAGGGAGTTGAAAGTCCGTGTTGCCCAGCGACAGCCCCAACACATCACTGCTCTAGAGGAGATCTAGAATGGGCCAACATACCAGCAACAGTGTGTGCCAACCTTGTGAAGACTTGCAGAAAACATTTGACCTCTGTCATTGCCAACAAAGGATATATAACAAAGTATTGAGATGAACTTTTGTCATTTACCAAATACTTATTTTCCACCAAAATTTGAAAATAATTTCTTTCCAAATCAGACAATGTGATTTTCAGGATTTTTTTTTTTTCATTTTGTCTCTCATAGTTGAGGTCTACCTATGATGTCAATTACAGGCCTCTCTCATCTTTTTAAGTGGGAAAACTTGCACAATTGATGACTAACTGAATACTTTTTTTCCCCATTGTATATAGGAACCTATATCCATTATGAGGCATGATTTACAAAAACATGTCTTAAAGGGGTTGTCCAGTACTTTAGATTACCCCCCCCCCCCAGTGTATCACCCCGGGGCCCCTAAGGATTTTTGTAATTAGCTTACGTTGCAGATACTGCCTGTGAGCGGCAAAATCACTGGCCGCTCACAGGCATCACGTGACCCCCGGCTGCAGCCGGCACTGACATCCGCTGACGTCACGACAAGTGCTGGCAGCAGCCGGGGGTCTCTGTCTTCCGTGTTCACATGGCGGATGCCAGGCTGTGGGCGAGGTTACCCCCTGCGTCACACCCGGCATCCACCGAGCGCTCTGCTTCTCCCCATTCATTGGGAAAGCACGTCGTGGATGCTGGGTGTGACGCGAAGGGTAAACCTGCCCCCAACCCAGCAGCCACCGTGAGGACCCCAGCGGTGAGTCACGCTTCACTTGTTGTGACGTCAGTACGGGGTCACGTGATGCCTGTGAGCGGCCAAGGATAGCTCCGCTCACAGGCAGTATCTGCAAGGTAAGCTAATTAGAAAAATCCTTAAGGGCCCCGGGGGGATGCATTGGCGGGGTAATCTAAAGTACTGGACAACTTCTTTAATGCTCTTCGGTAGTGAAGGGCAGACCGATTGAGTTAGAAGATGCTTCTTTGTGTCATGCAGTCTCTTTTCTTTCTTTCTTTCTTTCTCATATTTTCTCATTCCTCCCTTTATTATGCCTGTTTAGGGATGGTGGAGAGAGTAAGGAGGGTGATGAAATCATCAGATTTTGTTGACATTGTTATTAATATGGTGGGTCCCTCTGACACGTGGACATTTTCAGTAGTGATACTGAGTTAGTACCAAGCATATGACAAGGGTAACAGAGAAAATCCAATGCTCACACTTGGACTGAACAAGGACTTGGGTCTCGGACTTTATTAAATTAAAGGGAAGGTTTAAGGATGTTTTCTCATGCATAATAGTGTTTGAAGAAAGGATGGGGAAGAGGGGAAGTTATCTTGCTCTTTTTTGGGAGTGCATTTTAATATATGTAATATTACTTGGTGGTGGATATTCATGGCATATCAGTTTGTCATAATCTGTAAGATATGGGTACTCTAATAAATGTATTGTCCTGGAATAGCTAGGGGTTGGGTGATGTCACCAAAAGGCAGGCTGTTTTTGAATATCTTAAAAATGTAACCCATCGGGTCTACAAGAGACACATTTGATGCAACATTCACTTCACTTAGTGCATAGAAGATGGCTTTCGCACTAGATCATCCTAATTACTCAAGAGGGGCTGGTCTCCTTATTCATATACACATTCCATTTCTTTCAGGGATTGTGAAGGTCATTATGTTGGGGTGTATTGTACCCTGGAACATTAAGAATACATAATAGTGGTGATTTATGTACCCCCTCTATATTTGTGTGCCCTTATACAGCAGATTTTGAAGAAGCTGCAGTGGGGAAAATAAGTATTTTTTATTTATTTTATATTTTTTATTACTTACTGCAAAGTCAAAAGTTTACATGCACTAAGACTACTATGCCTTTAAACAATTCTGGACTGCCCAAATGATGATGTCATGTGTTTGGAAGCTTTTTTGGCAACATCTCAATTAATTAGAGACACACCTGAGGATGTATTTTAACGCACACCTGAAACACACTGCTTCTTTGCTTTACATCATGGGGAAGTCTAAAGAAATCAGTCAAGATATCAGGAAGAGAATTGTGGACTTGTACAAGTCTGGCTCATCCTTGGGTACAATTTCGAAATATCTCAAGGTACCTTGTTCATCTGTACAGACAATTATACGCGAGTACAAACAAAATGGGAATGTCCAGCCATCATACCGCTCAGGAAGGTGAAGGTTTCTGTGTCCCAGAGATTAATGTGCTCTAGTCCATGTGCATATCAACCCAAGGACAAGAGCAAAACACCTTGTGAAGATGATGGTGGAAGCTGGTAAGATTGTGTCATTATCCACAAATGAAACGAGCACTCAACATGGGCTCAAAGGCCATTCTGCCAGGAAGAAGCCATTACTCCAAAAGAAACATAAAAAAGTCAGATTAATGTTTGTGAATAGACACAGGAAAAAAGACGTTAATTTTTGGAGACATGTCCTGTGGTCTGATGAAACTAAAATGTAACATTTTGGGCATAATGACCATCGTTATGTTTGGAGGAAAAAGAGAGAAGCTTGGAAGCCTAAGAACACCATCCCAACTGTGAATCATGGAGGTGGCAGCTTCATGTTGTGGGGTTGTTTTGCTGCAGGAGGGACTGGTGCACTTGACTTTACAAAATAGATGGCATCATGAGAAAAAAAGATTATGTGGCAATACTGAAGCAACATCTCAATACATCAGTCAGAAAGTTAAAGCTTGGGCAGAAATGGGTCTTCCAAATGGACAATGATCTGAAGCATACAGCCAAAATGGTAACTAAGTGGCTTAAGGATAACAAAGTCAATGTTTTGGAGTGGCCATCACAAAGCCCTGATCTCAATCCTATTGAAAATTTATGGGCAAAGCTGAAAAGGCAGGTGCGATCAAGGCGACCTACAAACCTGGATCAGTTAAACCAGTTTTGTCAGGAGGAATGGGCCCAAATTCCAATCAACTATTTTGAGAAGCTTGTGGAAGGATATACCAAACATTTGACCCAAGTCATTCAGTTTAAGGGCAATGGTACCAAATACTAATGAAATGTATGTAAACTTTTGACGTTGCAGTAAGTAATAAAAATGCCTTAAAACATCCCCTCTCTCTCATTATTCTAACATTTGGCAAATATTAAAAATGATGGTAATCCTAATTGACCTAAAACAGGAAAGGTTTATTCTGATTTCATGTCAGATATTGAGAAAAATATGCATATGTGTCTTTTTATATAGTATATGTAAACTTCTGGTTTCAACTGTATATATATTGCATATATTTATGATGTAATTCTGTTATATTATAACTTGGATTAGCAATCAATCTCCTTTTATGTATGTATTTAACTAATGGAAACTTCTGGTTTCAACTGTAGGTAGTAGTGTGGCAGCTACAGATGCTTATGTTTACATGAGATTGCAGTCCAACCTGTTCCATAGTCTGCCAAATCCACCTTGAGTAAGTGCGGCAGTTTATTTGATTATTATTTTCTATCCTCTTGGCAGTCTATCACACAGAGCCTGTTTTACTACCAGCAGCTACACCTACACTATTCTTTGTAGCGCTAGTGTGTGTATTTCTTCTTTTCAACATATAGATGTGCTCAGATATTTAAACATTTAAGATATTAAGGTATTATATTTAGACATAAAAATCTTTAATATAAACTAAGTTTATATCAATAGGAACTGAACAATGATTATATTCTGTGTACAATTATACACTGAAGACAGATTAGACCTGTGAGTAGAAATTATTGAGAATGAAATATCAATCCAGGAGGAGAAAGAAGCAGATATCTCTCATAAGATATGTTACAAAGTTAATTATTTTCACACGTGTTATAGATTTATGAAAAAAAAGTGTAAAAGACAGTTATTCATTAAAGGGCTGCAGGGCTGTCATCCTCACAGGCAAAGTTTACTGAAGCATCAGATAAAGAAACATTAAAAAGCTTTATCACCCACTATGGAATGTGGGATTGAAGAATGGATAGAAATTAGGTGCAGGAGGACTAACAGAGTATATTTAACCCGGTTGGCTTCCTGTGCATATATGTCACTAGCTATTGAACCACCCGTTCTACGCCCGGGTGGCGAGCATTTTTATTGGCATATGGTCTCCCATACTGGTATGTGCTGCCCCCCTCCTGGTATTTGTGCTGCCCCCACCATCCCCAATCCCGGAATGCATGGCACTCCTCATCCCCAATCCCGGTATGCGTGGCTCCCCTCATCCCCAATCCCAGTATGCGTGGCTCCCCTCATCCCCAATCCTGGTATGCGTGGCACCCCTCATCCCTATTCTGTTATGCGTGGCACCCCTCATCCCCAATCCCGGTATGCGTGGCACCCCTCATCCCCAATCCCGGTATGTGTGGCACCCCTCATCCCTATTCTGGTATGCGTGGCACCCCTCATCCCTATTCTGGTATGCGTGGCACCCCTCATCCCCAATCCCGGTATGCGTGGCACCAATTATCCCCAATCCCGGTATGCGTGGCACCCCTCATCCCCAATCATGGTATGCGTGGCACCCCTCATCCCCAATCCCGGTATGCGTGGCACCCCTCATCCCCAATCCCGGTATGCGTGGCACCCCTCATCGCCAATCCCGGTAAGCGTGGCACCCCTCATCCCCAATCCCAGTATGCGTGGCACCCCTTATCCCCAATCCCGGTATGCGTGGCACCCCTCATCCCCAATCCTGGTATGCGTGGCACCCCTCATCCCTATTCTGGTATGCGTGGCACCCCTCATCCCTATTCTGGTATGCGTGGCACCCCTCATCCCTATTCTGGTAGGTGTGGCTCCTTTCATCCCCAATCCTGGTATGCATGGCACCCCTCATCCCCAATCCCGGTATGCGTGGCACCCCTCATCCCTATTCTGGTATGTGTGGCACCTTTCATCCCCAATCCTGGTATGCGTGGCACCCCTCATCCCCAATCCCGGTATGCGTGGCTCCCCTCATCCCCAATGCCATTATGCGTGGGTCCCCTCATCCCCAATGCCCTTATGCGTGGCACCCCTCATCCCCAATCCTGGAGTGCGTGTCACCCCTCATCCCCAATCCTGGTATGCGTGTCACCCCTCATCCCCAATCCTGGTATGCGTGTCACCCCTCATCCCCAATCCCGGTATGCGTGGCACCCCTCATCCCCAATCCCGGTATGCGTGGCACCCCTCATCCCCAATCCCGGTATGCGTGGCACCCCTCATCCCCAATCCCGGTATGCGTGGCACCCCTCATTCCTATTCTGGTATGCGTGGCACCCCTCATCCCCAATCCCGGTATGCGTGGCTCCCCTCACCCCCAATCCCATTAGGCGTGGCACCCCTCATCCCCATCCCGGTATGCATGGCACCCCTCATCCCCAATCCCAGTATGCGTGGCACCCCTCATCCCCAATCCCGGTATGCGTGGTACCCCTCATCCCCAATCCCGGTATGCGTGTCACCCCTCATCCCCAATCCCGGTATGCGTGTCACCCCTCATCCCCAATCCCGGTATGCGTGTCACCCCTCATCCCCAATCCCGGTATGCGTGGCACCCCTCATCCCTATTCTGGTATGCATGGCTCCCCTCATCCCTATTCTGGTATGCTTGTCACCCCTAATCCCGGTATGCGTGGCACCCCTCACCCCCCCACTATACACACATCCCCAAAAAAATAAACAGTTATACTCACCTTTCTTCTCTGTACTCCAGCGCTGCAGCGTCCTCTTCTGCCGGAGGCCGGGGGAGGAGTGCGGCGACAGAGCTCTGTGCTGTCCGGCGCCAGAGCACCGTGCTGTCCAGCGCCATTTTGCTGAAGACACACTGTAAATGTGTCTTCAGTAAAATGGCGCCGGATAGCGCTATGTGCACGCGCTGATCCGACGTCTCACTCCACCCCCGGTCTCCGCTGAAGAGAGGCGCCGTGGCAACGCTCTTCCCGGTCAGGTAAGTATGTAAGTATGGCGCCGGAGATCGCGGTGTGCGTTCAGTGCCTACGCATACCGCGCGATCTCCGACGCCATACACCTCCTCTTACCTGTAATGGCTGGATGCGGTCTTCTGTCTGGAGCCAGACTGCGCGTCACGCATGCGCAGTCTATCGAGGCTTCGGGCAGAGACCCGCATCCCCGGTTATATTATAGATACACTTGTCACCTGCCCACAACAGCAGCATTCATAGTTAAAGAGAACCTGTCATGAGAAACAACGTTATTAACCTGCAGATACAGCATGGGGTTAATCTGCAGCTTAATAGCATTCTGAACCTGGCCGCCTCAGACACTTAGACCTGGAAGGAAAAGAACTCTATTTCTCCTGTTAATGTTCTGGTTTCAGTAATGGGGGTGGCACCAGGAGTGGGTTCGGTCACCGCTCTGTGTATAGAGAGTGGCATCTATAAACACGCCCCCCGACACTGGTTGACAACTCGCTATTCATTGGGGCTGGCTTTCAGTAACCCGAACATTACCGAGAGGTATAAAGTTAATTTCCTCCCCTCCCGGGCAGGTTTAGAAGACTATTAACCTTCAGATTAATCCTATATCTGCAGGTTTATGGCTTTTTTCTATATGACAGCTTCCCTTTAAACGCTGATCACTGCTGCTTAACCCTTAAATACCACTGTCAAACTCTGACAGCAGCATTTAATGCAATGTCAATCATTCCATGCATCCATTGTTTCCCCCATGATTTCTACATGCTGCAATATGGCAATATCGTAGTATGTACATCTGCAATGTCAGGGTTTCAACTAAATTGCCAAAAATTGCGATTTAGTTGGAATCCCAGATAGAGGCAGTCACTAAAACAAGACAAATGGAGTCATCTTGTGCTCCATCTAGCCTTAGTTCTATCCATGTCTGCTTTTTAGATGGAGATAAAAGCGTATTATGCCAGTCAGAGTACAAAGTGACTCTGTCAGCCTTTGACTCGCCCCCTGGGCCGTGGGGCATGCGGATCCGGGCGATAGGGGAACGATGGGGGTAGTAGTGGCGGCCCGGTCCCGCGGCTCAGGGTGGTCAGACCAATGGTAGTCTGCTACTGTACTTTAGATAATGTCCGACTACGCCACCCGTGGATTGCGGTTATTAGGAACGGCCGCTGCAAGGCAGTCCGCTGGGGCTGATGATGTGTGCAGCTGGGATGATGTGACTCCCCACAGGAAGAGTGCGGCCACAGGGCAGTGTAGTGGATGGTGGGAGTGATGGTGGTGAGAGTCCCAGTACCGGTAGTGCCGGAGGAGCGAAAAAGCACACAGACAACGCACTGCAGTCCAGGGTCTTTACTCACGGTTAATATCCAAGTCACTTCTGCAGGGAATGACTGCCCGAGCCGTGCTGCGTCCACCAGGTGAGGGGCTCGATCAACTCCCAGGCAGTTCAGGAGCATGGCACAGGACCCCCTTTAATCCTTTCTCTGGCCTGCCTCACCAGTGACCCACTTTTGTCCAGCTGCCGCGGACTTGTGTGGGTAAACGTGGGCCCCGTCCTCCGCTGTCCTATATGGTGCCTTCCTAGCAGGTTTGATGAGGTGTCGCACCAATAAATGATCACGACGACCGGTCTTTGGCTGAGGGTAGTTTCTCCTCCACCAACTTGGGATCCGGTACCCTTAATCTGCCTGACCCTTCACCCTGGATTCTCGTGGGTTCTTAGGGTCCCTTCCACCTTCTTGTTCCTGAGCCCTTCTGTTTCTCTCTCTCTTCTCCTTCTTTCCTGTTCTGTCTTCTCCTCCTTCCCTTGGCCTCTTCTCCAGGCCCACTTCTCCTTCTCCTCTCAGGCTCCGGCCTCTTCTCTAGGCCTGCCTCTGGAGCAGCACTCAGCCTGAGCTGCTGCTCCCTGTCAGCTCTCCTCTCCTCACAGACTGAACACTGTTCTAAGATGGTGCCCACCTTTTATACCTCCCTCTGACCATGAGCCCAGGTGACCAGCAACCAATGAGCTCCTATCTACGCTCAGGAACCAACCCCTATCTGCCCCTACAGCACTGGGTGTTCCACCCCCCTCCCCACTCCAGGCAGGGACATAGTCGGTCGTGCCTGCACTTCTGTCTAGTGGGAGCACCGTTGAGCTGTCCCTCGGAAATGGGGTGTGTGTGCTGTATGCAGCTAACTGAGCCCTGGTCCATACTCCATCCTTACCTGGGAGTGGAATATCACACCTCTGGACTGAGGTGCAATACCCCTGTAGCGGCCGAACCCTCGGGGCGCTACATTCCCCCCTGGTAAAGCACAGCACGTCCTCGGGCTGGAAAAGAGCAAAAACAGTCGATTACAGGACATGCAAAACTTTTTAAAACTTTTTACATTTAGAAACGGACGACATTGTTCAACTTCCTTTATGGGACACACTTTTCTTTTCTTGTCACACTATTATAAAACACATACTAATACTTCTGGAACTCTTTTGTCACTTATCATATAAAACGGTCTCAAAATTATGTAAAACATTTTCTAGCAGCATATTAACCTCTTCATATAAAACATTTTTTAAATAAGACACATTCTTGTATCCTTGGATCATGGCCGCGGTGCAACTTGCGACCAGGTGTTCTTTCTTCTTCTAAGTGCAACAGTCCAGCAAATTTGCCTTGAGGTAGACGTTGCAGTCTTTTGTATAAAACCAGTAGGGGGCACTTTAGGAAGCGCAACTATATACAAGGGGTTGACCGCTCTCAGTCCTCGGCCAGTTTTGGGAAGGGAATGGCTACTCACAGTCCTCAGCCTGGTAGGTGATGAGGGGCACACAGGTAACAGTTCAATATTTGTCCCAACGGGGACCACACTTTCAAGATGGGAACAATCCCAAAAACAGTTCTGATACCCTGACGGGTAACTATTTACATTGGCGCTTCTTCTTACTCTCTATCGTCGTTCTCCATATGCGCCTTGCTCCTCATAATCTTCAGGCCCGTCCGGGCCCTCTTGGTACTCAGAGTCCGAGTAGTGCTGTTCCTCCTCCTCTACTACTCTGTGGACGTGGAGGGCGTACCATCCCTTCACGCCTTGGTGTCGGGTGTAAGACACCACATCCCCTGGAAATAGATCCCGCCCTCGATGACCTTCTGGCAGGTGGCTCTCTACATCCCTCCTAGTCACGAACACGTTGCTGATGGTCTCAGGATCTTTAATGAAACCCCAGCCATGTTCCATGTGAAATTTTACGACAGTCCCGGTGACTCGGGGACCGCGGGCAGCTCGGGGATCTCGTCGGGCCTTCATCTTCTGCTCCGCACTTTGGGCCTGCAGCTTCTCCTGTTTCATGCGCTGCTCCCGCTGCTCCCTCTCGAACACCTCCAGCTGTTGGCGGCAGTACTCCCGTCGACGGGCGGCGTACGGGGGCGCTAGGCCTTGCGACCGGGCCTGCGATTGTGGTCTGCTGATCACGCTCGGGGTCAGAGGGCACGGCGTGGGGCGGGGCTCGCTGGTGGTGTCGATGGCCTGGGAACAGGTTGGTAGTGGTGGAGGCACGGTGTCGATGGCCGGTTCAGGTACGTTGGGCTCCGCAACAGGGTGCAGGGGCAGGTCGGCGGCCCCAGGGTTCGGGGTAGGGGCGTCTCCGTTACCTGCCTCTGCTGTCGCGGCCTCCTCCGCGGCATCGTCCTCGGCCTCCGCTCTGCTTTCACTGCCCTCGGTGGCTGGTGTGACGCTGGATGTCGACGGCGCCTCCTGCTGCAGGATCACGGCCCGCTGGGCCATTTCTTCTTTCCACCCGGCAATCACGTCCCGCTGCGCCCGGACCATCCTCCGGTCCAGCTCCTCCAGCGCAGCCCGCACATACTTGGGGTCTTCCTTGGGGAGGTGTGCTAGCAGCTCCGTGAAGCTGCATGGGGATTCGGCCTGCAGCAGGCCACGCGCCAGGGTGCTGGAGCTGGTTCCTGTCTCTATCTTTGGGTGTGGCCTGGCCAGACTGATCCAGACCACCCCCTGCCCCGCAGTTTTCTTCTCTTTCCGCCCTCATGGGGGGTGGTCCTGGGGCATTCTGCTGACAATCACTCTCAGGGGCAGCCCCCCCACGTTGACGGACATTTCTACCGCCGTGCTCATTGTTGTTGGGGGCGGGCTTCCTCTTTGGCGCCATTCTGGGACCCGGCCCACTATGGGAGGCGGCCTCCTGTGGTCTTTTGGCGCGCACATTATGGCGCTCGTTCTTCTGGGGCAGGCGCCATCTTTAGTACAACGAAACAGTCTCTTTTCAGGCGCGAAGTACCCGTGGTTAGCGGGCACGAAATCCTGCCGACTACGCCAAAGCTGACTCGCCCTCTGGGCCGTGGGGCACGCGGATCCGGGCGATAGGGGAACGATGGGGATAGTAGTGGCGGCCCGGTCCCGCGGCTCAGGGTGGTCAGACCAATGGTAGTCTGCTACTGTACTTTAGATAATGTCCGACTACGCCACCCGTGGATTGCGGTTATTAGGAACCGCCGCTGCAAGGCAGTCCGCTGGGGCTGATGATGTGTGCAGCTGGGATGATGTGACTCCCCACGGGAAGAGTGCGGCCCCAGGGCAGTGTAGTGGATGGTGGGAGTGATGGTGGTGAGAGTCCCAGTACCGGTAGTGACGGAGAAGCGAAAAAGCACACAGACAACGTACTGCAGTCCAGGGTCTTTACTCACGGTTAATATCCAAGTCACTTCTGCAGGCAATGACTGCCCGAGCCGTGCTGCGTCCACCAAGTGAGGGGCTCGGTCAACTCCCAGGCAGTTCAGGAGCATGGCACAGGACCCCCTTTAATCCTTTCTCTGGCCTGCCTCACCAGTGACCCACTTTTGTCCAGCTGCCGCGGACTTGTGCGGGTAAACGTGGGCCCCGTCCTCCGCTGTCCTATATGGTGCCTTCCTAGCAGGTTTGATGAGGTGTCGCACCAATAAATGATCACGACGACCGGTCTTTGGCTGAGGGTAGTTTCTCCTCCACCAACTTGGGATCCGGTACCCTTAATCTGCCTGACCCTTCACCCTGGATTCTCGTGGGTTCTTAGGGTCCCTTCCACCTTCTTGTTCCTGAGCCCTTCTGTTTCTCTCTCTCTTCTCCTTCTTTCCTGTTCTGTCTTCTCCTCCTTCCCTTGGCCTCTTCTCCAGGCCCACTTCTCCTTCTCCTCTCAGGCTCCGGCCTCTTCTCTAGGCCTGCCTCTGGAGCAGCACTCAGCCTGAGCTGCTGCTCCCTGTCAGCTCTCCTCTCCTCACAGACTGAACACTGTTCTAAGATGGTGCCCACCTTTTATACCTCCCTCTGACCATGAGCCCAGGTGACCAGCAACCAATGAGCTCCTATCTATGCTCAGGAACCAACCCCTATCTGCCCCTACAGCACTGGGTGTTCCACCCCCCTCCCCACTCCAGGCAGGGACATAGTCGGTTGTGCCTGCACTTCTGTCTAGTGGGAGCACCGTTGAGCTGTCCCTCGGAAATGGGGTGTGTGTGCTGTATGCAGCTAACTGAGCCCAGGTCCATACTCCATCCTTACCTGGGAGTGGAATATCACACCTCTGGACTGAGGTGCAATACCCCTGTAGCGGCCGAACCCTCGGGGCGCTACACCTTATTATAATAACTGCCTCCATCAGTGGCTCCATCTAAATCATGATTTTCTGGGATTTAAATGGAAACTCCAAACTCAGCCAAAGCACATAATGAATGCCAACCAGGTCTTAGACCCACTGGAAAGCAAGTATTATCTAAAATATCTTTGGCTCAGAAATTCTTGCTTATGAAAGAAGTATCACCATCATAGGCCTAGATATAACTGTTAACTATTTATATCTAAATCATGGCATTCGATGCATGGACTTAGCAATTATAACAAGACTGAGCCATGACCCTGCTGATAACAACAAACCTTGAATCTGGGGGAAGGTCCTATTTGAACACAGCAGGATGAATTTATAATCCCAAAATGACTGCTCCTATGACCTGTGTTTGGGATGACTTTCTCATGACTATAATGACTGTTTGCACTCATTACACATCAAAAGGTAATTCATTCCATGTTTAGTTATGTTTGCTGACTAATTACTGAAATATAACTTAGGATGCTTGATAGCAATAGGTCCTCTGCAATCTTTACAAATCACTAAACATGGAGGACGCAGTAATGTGTCACAGTTCACAGGAGTACCACAGTCAAAGAAAAAGTGCGAAAACGTGAAGGCTGTTTGTAGAGTCTAGACCCCCTAAACCTTTCTCAGCAGGCCTTGATAGTTTGCCAAGCAATGAATACATCATACAGTGCAAGAACCACACACTTATCTTCTTAAAAAGAACAGCTGAAGCTGTTACACTCCTAAACCAACAATCCAGAACATTTTTTCTTTACCTAGATAGTGGAGCACAGACTATTATAAAAGAATACTGTAATGTTGAAGCTTCTGTGTATTTTTTCTGCATATACTGCACTTGCTCAGTATATGTCCATATTTAAGGGGTTTTTGTTTAGATTGTTATTGTCTATTGGCTCATTCTTGTTTAATATAATAAACAGTGCTTTACTCACCCTTCCCCCTCTCCAGCAGTGCCTGTCTGTCACTGTTCTCAGTCTTTGTTAACAGGCTGAAATGGTAACACAATGATTACAGAGATTGTGACCACTGCAGCCAGTCATTAACAAGAGCAAGAGCATGCCAATAAGCTTTAAAAAATTATAAACAGAAAATCCCCTTAAAGGAAGCGGTGACATAGATCAGTGATATAGAACATCTGTCCAATAAATCTTTATGCATAATCTCCAGTGATTTCAAATTGAGACAACTTCCAGCTTGTGCTTGTGATAGGTTTTGCTCTGTTAGGTTTCCAAGCAGATGGCAGGAGAGATGAGATGACAAGATGAAGCTGCATACTATAGGTAAGCGCTGGAGATTCAGTACACTGCAAGCAAGATATATTGAGCGTACAGCCAGTGTAAAGTTGGGGAGTATAATAAATCTACAGTTTTGTGCGGTGTCACCTATTTTATCACTGCTCTCGTATAAAAGGCAGGAATTACCATATTTTTCAAATCATAAGATGCACTTTTTTCCCCCCAAATTTGGGAGGAAAATGGTGGGTGCATCTTATGGTCCGAACGTAGCTTAGCGTATAGTTGCAGTGGTGGTGGAGCAGGACCGCTGCTTTCTAGTGGCTGCGGTCATCTTCCTAAAGCCGTGATCTACAAGAAAATGGCAGCCTGAGCCAGCGCATGGGAGCTCGGGCAGCCATCTCACCTCTTCTGCCGCCGCCGCCGAGTTCCTAAGGGAGGGAACAGAGGGCCCTATAATCCTGCTCCACCACCACCGCAACTCCCCACTGCTGGAGCACCGCCTTCTTGCACCCAGGGTTCGCAGCATTCCTCCTCCTCTGCAATGCTCCTCTGCATTTTAGCACAGTGAGATTGCCAGAGTAATGCATGTTGGGTGCGCATGTGAAGGTTCATGCACGTAGTAGTCAAATGATTGCACTTTTTCCCTCTACTGAGTTTTTTATCACAAAGTTTTCAGATAATGTGAATTGGCTCATCCTTTGCGGTCTCAAAAAAGGCCCAGGCTAGGCAACCCTTGCCACCCCTGTGAGCTGCAGACCAGGAACCGCTGCTGGTCACTGCCACGGTTGTGGCTAAGGATCTAGTGCTCCTCGTGCTTGCATCATTCCATGTCTGCGCCATAAGATACAACATAACCTCCTCGTCTTCCTACTCCACCTCCTCAGATGAGCTACTCAGCTGAGTGCCTCTGGGTTCACACCAAGTTGGATGTGCAATTTCATCATCATCCAATGTGATATCCCATTCCTCGCCCTTAGAGTCACCCTCCTCTTCTTCTTGCCCTGACAGCACAGTAAAGTCGAGGGCCAGGAAGCTGCTCGGACCCAACCTTTTTTTTTACGTGGATAAGAATATCTGCCCCAAACAATTTTAAGCTGAAATGCAGTCTTCTTTGTATACCTATGTTGAGTTTATCAGGTCTGTGTACCCCTGTGTGGAGATTAATATCTGCACCAAAAAAATATTTTCACTAGAGTATAACTATTGTAAAGGAGACCAAAATCTCTTCCACTGCAGCCAACTCAGCACATGGAGGCCCAATCAGGAGTGTTCACATTTCCCTAAATTAGGGTCTAATACCACCGAAGTGGCATAAATTTCAGTACAGTAGAAATTGTACAATTAGAAATGACACCTCTTCCCCTTACAGCCAACACAGTAGATGGAGACCCGATCAGGACTGTTCCCATTGAAAACAATTGGGCCTAAACCACCATAGTGACATCAATTTCACTTCAGTATAAGTAGTATAAATGGGGACCGACACCTCTTCCACTACAGCCAACCCAATAGATGGAGACCCAATCAGGATTCTCCACATTTCCAAAAACTACTGACAGACACCAACAAAGTGGCATCAATTTCAGTACAGTAGAAATTGTACAATTAGGAACGACACCTCTTCCACTACAGCTAACCCAATAGATTGAGACCCAATCAGGATTCCCCACATTTCCAAAAAATTACTGTCTGACACCAAAATAGTGGCATCAATTTCAGTACAGTAGAAATTGTACAATTAGGAACGACACTTCTTCCCCTACAGCCAACACAGTAGATGGCGACTCAATCAGGACTGTTCCCATTTGAAAACATTTGGGCTTAAAACAACCAAAGTGGCATCAATTTCACTAGAGTATAAGTAGTATAATGGGGACCGACACCTCTTCCACTACAGCCAGCCCAATAGATGGAGACCCAATCAGGATTCCCAATATTTCCAAAAATTAGGGCCTAAAACCTGCAGCCGCAGCAAGAGCAGGCACACAAAAGCTATATCACAGACTGCAATTCCCCAAGATCAATGCAGTACAATAAAAACTACAACATCGCCTACTCTGTATAGTCTGCAATTGGGGTGCAAAAGTTCTTTGAGATCCATGACTTGTTCATCTTGATGAAAGGTAGGCGGTCAACACTTTCACAGGACAGCCATCAGGACACCACCAACAGCGCTGAACACACGTTCTCAGAGAAAGCTGGCTGTCGGGCATGATTAATCCTCCAAAGTGTGACAGGCGAGATCAGGCCATTTATCCATTTTTGAAGACCAAAATGTAAAAGGGTCAAAAGCCTCACTGATAGTATTCGTCTTGATCTCTAGCTAGTCCTCCACCATCCTCTCCAGTCATTCTCCACGTGGCAGACTTGTACTCTGTTGTACTGGTGTACAAGCTTGTCTAAAAAATGTGTGAAAGGACTCACAAAAATTGCTTCTGCCACTTTCTCTGCTGCTGCTAATGCTTTGG
Organism: Phyllobates terribilis; assembly: GCF_046119375.1. Taxonomy (NCBI): domain Eukaryota; kingdom Metazoa; phylum Chordata; class Amphibia; order Anura; family Dendrobatidae; genus Phyllobates; species Phyllobates terribilis. Next base: position 13,157,321 of record NW_027362769.1, on the reverse strand, counting down.
CGTTGACGAACTGATGTGCCGGTGGTTGAAAGATTACAGCTGTGATGCACACTGTGTGCCTCACTCCTATCTTGGGGAAAAGCTCTATTAAGGTTGTTTAAAAGCTTGTTTCAATACTCCAATATTAGCGTGTCCCTTTCCAGGGCAGAAAGCATGTGGCAGAATTTACTCTTATAACGTGGATCTAATAGAGCGGCAACCCAGTAGTCAGCATTATTTCGAATCCTAACTATAAGGTGATCATGTTGCAGAAAGTGCAGCAAGAAGGCACTCATATGTCGGGCTCTTCCAGGTGGTCCAAAGCCAGACTCTATTGTTGGCTGCGTAATACTGATGCATGTTTCCTCCGTCCCCTCCTGTCAACCACGTTCAACAAAGGAGGGATGATTATCCTCTTCGTCTTGTGACTGTTGCTCACCCATCACATCTTCCTCCATTTGTTCCTCAGCTCTTCACTAACAGTATGTCTGATATCACCAAACCCCCTCGATCACAGGAAGCCACCGTCACTTGTCATCTGCCTGTGTGACGACAGTCTGGAACTTTGAGACATTCTTATCCCTTCTGCATCCTCCTCTTCTTCTGGGACAACCACCTCCTGACACACTTTATTCAACGTCTTTTCCAGCATGTAGATGCCCGGAATAGTAATGCTGATGACGGCATTGTCAGTGCTAGCTAGTTTATTAGCGATTTCAAAACTGTGCAGAAGTGTGCAGAGGTCCTTAATCTGTTCCCACTCCGTAAACGTGATATGCCCCACGTTCGTACTGCGTTGGCTTAGGCTATGTGACATGACATACTGCGTCAGGGCTCGTTGCTGCTGTCACAACCTGTTAACTGGCATAGAGAAAGACCTCTGTATCGATGCAAGTCGATGACATGAGGGATACAAACGGCAGAAGTGAGAACACAGCTTCCGTACTTTTCTGAAGCAGCTCATCCAGGCCGGGATAGTGACAGAGAAATCGCTGTACCACCAGGTTGAGGGCGTGAGCCATGCAAGGCAAGTGTGTGAGTTCACCTAGGGAAGCCAACAGGTTCAAACCATTATTGCACATGGCCTTCCCTGGCTCCAGGTTCAGCAGAGACAAAGATTGCTGAAACTGAGCCTGGAGAGCTGTCCACAACTCTTCAGCTATATGACAGCGATCTCCAAGGCATATTAATTTGAAGACTGCCTGATTGTAGTGAGCCCTGGTTGTGCAGTACGGATGTGGTGTGGATTTGCTCTGCACTGTTGGAATGCGTGTCTCGCTAAGGCAGAGGTTGATTGCGCAGGTGGAGGCCCTAGAGGAGGTGGAGGATGCAGAAGCAGTGGAGGTAGTGTGAAATACAGAGGTTTTTTTCTGAAAGCCTTGGGGATTTCAAGATTTGTGGAGCAGCCCCTTCCCAGCCTGTCCCCACAGCCACCAGAGTCACCCAGTGCCCAGTCAGCGAGATGTAACACCCTTGACCATGCTTTCTCGTCCTGGTGTCTGTGGTGAAATGCACCCTGGCAGATATAGATTTACTCAAGGAATGGGTGATGTTGTTTGTGACATGTTGGTGTAGCGCAGGCACAGCTTTCTTTAAGAAGTAATGGTGACTGGGCAACTGGTACTGGAGGACTGTGACGGCCATCAGCTTTCGGAAACTGTCTGTATCTACGAGGCGGAAATGTAGCATTTCCGTGGCCAACAGATTTGAGATAGTGGATTTCAACCTCTTAGCTTTGTCATGTGTAGGATGAAATAATCATTTACGTGACCACAACTGCGGGACCAATGACTGGCTGCGGTGCTGAGAAAGGGCGGAGAACAGTGAAACGGACAAACTGCTGGACTGTGAGTGAGGTGCAGATGTTATGGTGGATTGAGAAACATGTGGTATGCTCAGTGAAACAAACACAGCAGGCATGTCCGCTTCCATTACAGCTGACAGGCTCTCACTCAGCCTGACTGGATCTTGTAGAGAACCAGAAGTTTTGAGGTGGGAAACCTGCGTACCAATACTTGGCACGGTAACAGAGAAGGAGTTATGATCTGCAACATAAACTAAGGAAAGATAAGGGAAAGCTCTCCCTACAGTAAGACTAAGCTGAATCCCTATGATGTAGCGGACTGCCTGTTCCTTGTGAACAGACCCGCCTTCGTCCTCGGCTAGTCTGAACAGAGACCTATAGAATTAAGGGAGGGGTCCCTAAAAGAACTAAGGACTGGGACAAAAATGGGACATCTCCTAAACAGAAGTTGTTGCAGAGCAAAAAGGACAAACTGACAAAAAGTACTAAAGGTCCCAGAGGACCAAGAACTGAAAGATATAGACACCGAAGCACCTGGCTAGAGAGACAGTCAAATCAACACTGAAGTCCAGCAAAGCCAGAAGGGCGGAGCTGGAATATATAGGCAGCTGGTCACGTGACCGCAAAACACAAGATAGCAAAAACTAACAGGAGGGTTCTAACAGAAGGAGGAAGAAGAGGTGGACGTGGTTGATTGGGCAGTTGATGGTTGTTGAGGTCCATTGATCCGCATTTTAGCACAGTGAGATTCAACGCATGTTGTGTGCGCATGTGAAGTCAAATTATTGCACTTTTTCCCTCTACTGAGTTTCTTCTTGCAAAGTGTGCAGATAACGTGAGTTTGTTCATCCTTTGCGGTCTCAATAAAGGCCCAGACTAAGCAACCCTTGCCACCCTGCGAGCTGCAGACCCACGACCGCTGCTGGCCACAGCCACAGTTGTGGCTAAGGATGCAGTGCTCCTCGTGCTTGCATCACTTCGTGTCTGTACCATAGGACGGAAGGTAACCTCCTCCTCCACCTCCTCAGATGACCTACTCGGCTGCGTGACTCTGGATTCACACAAGCAGGATCTTCAACCTCATCATCATCCAATATGTTATCCCATTCCTCGTCCTCAGAGTGAACGTTCTCCTCTTGTTGCCCTGACAGCACAGTACAGTCCGCATGAGCCTAAAGTATCTGAGTCTCATCAGGATCACCTCCTTTCCCGGTGGTTAACATCTGGTGACGAGGGCCAGGAATCTGCTTGGATCCTACTTCGTCCTGCTCCGAATCCAAACTAAAAAAGTTTTGGGCATCGGTGCAGATGCTTTCCTCCTCTTCTTGAGTCTGTGAATGTTTGGAGTACACTTCTGAGTACACCCCGTAACACCAGCACGACGGAAGTTGCCAGTACGACTGTGAGGTCTTTCTGAGTCTGGTTATTTTTTAAAGACTCTGCAGATAACTCCAAAAAGGCCATTTGCACCACCTGCCAGGCCAGCATCAGCAGGGGTATCAAAACTACCAGCCTGACCACAACCAGAATAATCAGGCACATGGCAGCAAAGCGCCCGACTAAGCGGGCCGAACCCCAGGATCCAGCAACAATGTCTGCGAATGACACCACTGTGTGTTCCGCTGTTGTGAATGTACGCCAATCCTCTGTCCATGGAGCATGCCAAGATGCCTCCCGCCCTGCACCTGTCATTGAACACTCTCAACTAGCACAAACAGCAAGCAAGTCTCAGTGTCCTAGTCCCAGCCCAGCATTCAGTTGTCCCTAACCCAGTCCTTGGAACGTAAGCACAAATACGCAGCCAATGCCCCACAGGCCAGACGACTAAATTCACATATTTCGCGAATCTTGGCTTTCGAAAATTAGGCTTGTGGAGATGGAAGCTTTCCGCAACCTGATGGTGGCGGCCGTCCCTCGGTCCCCAGCCACCACTATTTCTCCTGGTGTGCCGTCCCCGCATCACACGAGCACGTGTCCCACAACATTATACGTGCCCTCAACAATGCAGTTCCTGGGAAAGTCCACCTAACCACGGACACGTGGACAAGTGCTTGTGGGCATGGACAATACAGACGGCACACTGGGTTAATATAGTGGAAGCCGGGTCCCAGTCGAACCTTGGGACGGAACACTTCCTCCCGACGCTGATGATTGTGGGCCCTGGATCAATCAGGGTTGCCCCCACATTCTAGAGCTCCTGCACCTCCTCCTCCTCCTCTTCAGCCTTCATCTCCAAAATGACCACATGAGTCGCAAACTGGAAGTACTGACTTGGCCCAGCGGCAACAGGCTGTGCTGAAACAATATGCTTTTAAGTGACAAACTGCACAATGCTGATGAGTTGTGGACAGCTCTGAAAGAGCAAGCAGATCTGTGGTTAACACCGCTGGCCCTACACCCAGGCATGGTCATGTATTACAATGGCTGAAACAAGGTGGCGGCTCTGAGGGGAGGCGAGCTCACACACACACCATGCCTGGCAAATGTGCTTAACCTCATGGTTTCTCAAAACCTACCAGATCTGTCGGATCTGCTTGTAAAGTACACTGCCTGTGTGCTCATTTTAAAAGTCAGCCACAGCTTTCGCTGCCCTTGCCGTGCTTCAGCAGCATTTTCAGCTTCCAGCTCACTGACTGATCTGCACTGTCCCCATGCGTTTGAACTCCACAATGAAAATGTTGGGAAGGATTTGTGAGCAGGAGAGGGCAGTTGTAGACTACCAGCATCAACACAGCTTTCGGTATTCAGTTCAGACTCCACACATAAAACCTCAGGAGTGGACATAGATGTCAGACATATGTACCATCCTCAAAAATTTTGAGGACTCCACCAAGATAGTGAGCGGCGATGATGTCATAATTAGTGTCACCATTCCGCTTCTCTGTCTTCTGAAAGCTCTCTGCTCACAATTAAAGAGGATGCATTGCAGGCGGAGCACGATGAGTTGAAGCAAGGAACCATACAGGGAGATTCTACACAACCCAGTCTCATCTCATCCCAACATGGATTGGGTGACAATGAGGAAGAGGAGGAAGAGGAGGAAGAACAGGAGCTAATTTCCTGCACTATAGATGGTACTACCTGCACAACTGTCATACCGTCGGTTCAGAGTGGATGGCCTGAGGACAGGGAGGAGGAGGAAGAGGAGGAGGATGAGGAGGAGAGCATGGTCAGTCGTCCTCTTGGTGAGGACATGTAAGTCTTGCCTCTTTGCAGTATGGCATGCATGGCTGAGTTTATGTTGCGCTGCCTTTCCCATGACCCTCACGTTGTCCTTATTTTGGGTGACAGTCATTATTGGTTGGTGACAGTTCTAGACCCACGCTACAAGGGGAACTTTCTGTCTCTTATTCCCTTGCAGGACAGGCCTAATAAAATGGTGCAGTACGAGAAGGCCCTTGTTGCAGAATTATTAAAAAAAATTCCCATCTGAAAACGCCGGCGGCAGAGGTCAAAGTTCGTTGGACAACCCAGGAGTACAGGCGAGTGAGACACAAATGCAATTGAGCAGAGGCAGGGGAACACTGTTAAAGTTCTGGGACAGGTTTCTCAGACCCTCCCATCACACAAGTCCTGATGCGCTGGGTACTCTCCCTAGGAGGGAAAGTTGCGGAAGATGGTGAGGGAGTACCTTGCCAATCGTACCAACATCCTCCATGATTCCTCTGTGCCTTGTAATGATTGGGTATCCAAGCTGGACACGTGGTATGAACTGGCTTTCTACGCCTTGGAGGTCCTGGGCTGTCCTACCACTAGAGTTTTGTCAGAGCGGGTTTTTAGTGCCGCTGGTGGAATTATAACCGATAGGCGCATCCACATGTCAACTGAAAATGCTGACAGGCTTACTCTTATAAAAATGAACAAAGGCTGGATTGGGCGAGACTTCTCAACACCACCGAATGATAGCAGCGTAACATTAACTCAAATACAGTGTCTTTTTTTGGGAGGTTTAACTCTATTCCCATGCACCTCTGTCTTCACACCCAGACATGGGTATACGCTTCAAGATTTTGTCTATTTGCTCTTGTCCTCCTCCTTCTCCGCATCCTCCTCCACCACGTCATCACCATATGTACCATATCAACATATCTACATCTCTTGCAAGCGGCATTGGAGTTCCTCCAAATTTTTGGCAGCCATTGCTTCACTGCATAGGCAAACAGTATGGGAGACCACAAGCAAATGAAAAAGAAAAGGGAAATCCACCCGCACATCCAACAGGAAATAATTAAAAATTATTCTTTATTGAAGAAAAAACTAAAACATGCTAAAATGAAACCTCAGAAACCTGGTGTCATTAGGTTTCTGAGGTTTCATTTTAGCATGTTTTAGTTTTTATGGTAAGTCACCCAACCTGGCAGGAGGACATGCAAAGCAAGGACAGCAGCACACAGGGGAAGAAAGGCAAAGCACCCCAACAGGCAGGGCAAAGCAGTGTGGTGGCCGCAGACAGAAGGCAGGCAACCATTCCCCGTAACACCAACACAAAGAAAGTTGCCAGTACAACTGTTAGGTCTTCCCGAGTCTGGTTGTTTTTTAAAGACTCTGCCGATAACCCCAAAAAGGCCATTTGCACCACCTGCTCGGCCAGCATCAGCAGGGGTGGCAAAACGACCAGCATGATCAGGCACATGTCAGCAAAGCACCCGATTTTGTGGGCCAAACACCAGGGTCCAGGAACATTGTCTGCGGATTGCACCACTGCTTCTTCCACTGTTGTGCATGCAAGCCAATCCTCTGTCCATGGTTCATGCAAAGATGCCCCCTGCCCAGCACCTGTCGTTGCACACTCTCAAGTAGCAGCATCAAGAAGCACGTCCACGTCCTTGTCCCAGCGCAGCGTTCAATTGTCCATACCCCAGTCCTTGGAAAGCAAGCACAAATACGCTGCTAATGCCCCATAGGCCACACTACTAAATTCCCACATTTCGCGACTGCTTGCGCTCGAAATGTTGCCTTTTAGGGTCATGGAGATGGAAGCATTCCGCAACCTGATGGCGGTGGCTATCCCTTGGTACTCGGTCCCCAGCCGCCACTATTTCTCCCGGTGTGCCGTCCCCGCATTACACAAGCACGTGTCCCAAAACATTAGCCGTGCCCTCAACAACGCAGTTACCGGGAAAGTCTACCTAACCATGGACACGTGAACACGTGCTTGTGGGCAGGGACGGTACATCTCGCTGACGGCACACTGGGTTAACATGGTGGAAGACGGGACCCAGTCAGTTCTTGGGACGGAACACGTCCTCCCGACGCCAAGGATTGCAGGCCCTAGGTCAATCAGGGTTGCCCCCATAGTCTATAGCTCTTTTACCTCATCCTCCTCAGCCTCCTCCTCCTCTTCAGCCTCTATCTCCAAAATGACCACATCAATCACAAGCTGAAAGCACTGCAGCACTGCCTCGGCCAAGCGTCAACAGGCTATGCTGAAGCTAATATGCTTAGGTGACAAACCGCACAATGCTGAAGAGTTGTGGACAGCTCTGAAAGAGCAGACAGATCTGTGGCTCACAAATCTGAACCTACAAGCAGGCATGGTCATGAGTGACAATGGCCGGAACCTGGTGGCGTCTTTGAGGCGAGGCGACATCACGCACGTATCAAGACTGGCCCATGTGCTTAAACTCGTGGTTAAGCGGTTTCTCAAATCCTACCCAGAGCTGCCGGATCTGCTTGTTAAAGTACACCGCCTGTATGCCCATTTTAGAAAGTCACCTACAGCTTCAGCTGCCCTTGCCGTGTTTCAGCAGCGTTTGCAGCTTCCGGCTCACAGACTAGTGTGTGATGTCCCCACACGTTGGAACTCTACACTGCAGTTGTTGTGAAGGATTTGTGAGCAGAAGAGGGCAGTTGTTGAGTATCAGCATCAACAAGGACGTCAGTATTCAGTTCAGACTCCACACATAAGACCTCAGGAGTGGACATGGATGTCAGACATATGTACCATCCTCCAAAACTTTGAGGACTCCACCAAGATGGTGAGCGGCGATAACGCTATAATTAGCATAACAATCCCGCTTCTCTGTCTTCTGAAATGTTCTCTGCTCACAATCAAAGAGAATGCATTGCACTCAGAGCACGATGTGATGGAGCAAGTAACCATACAGGGGGATTACACACAGCCCAGCCTCATCTCAACCCAACGTGGATTGAGTGACAATGAGGAAGAGGAGGAGGAGGAGGAAGAAAGAAGCTAGTTTCATGCGCTATAGACGGTTCTACCTGAACAACTGTGATGCCGTCGCTTCAGCGTGGATGGCCTGAGGACAGAGAGGTAGAAGAGGACAGAGAGGAGGAGGAGAGCATGGTAAGTCGTCCTTTTGGTTAGGACATGGAAGTCTTGCCTGTTAGTAGTTTAACACGCATGGCTGAGTTTATGTTAGGCTGCCTATCCCGTGACCCTCGCGTTGTCCAAATTTTGGGTGACAGTCATTACTGGCTGGTGACACTTCTAGACCTATGCTACAAGGAGAACTTTCTATCTCTTATTCCTGAGGCTGACAGCTCTACAAAAATCGGGCAGTACGAGAAGGCCCTTGTTGCGGAACTATTAAAAGAATTCCCATCTGAAAACGCTGGCGGCAGAGGTCTCAGTTCGTTGGACAACCAAGGACTACAGGTGAGAGAGACACAGCTCCAATTCAGCAGAGGCAGAGGAACACTGTCAATGTTCTGGGAAAATTTTCTCAGCCCCTCCCATCGCACAGGCCCTGAGGCATGGGGTACTCTCACAATGAGTGCAAAGTTTGGGAAGATGGTGAAAGAGTATCTTCCCGACCGTACCAACGTCCTCCGTGATTCCTCTGTGCCTTTTAATTATTTGGTATCAAAGCTGGACACATGGAATGAACTGACTCTCTACGCCTTTGAGATCCTGCCCTGCCGCTAGCGTTTTATCAGAGCGAGTTTTTAGTGCCGCTGGTGGAATTATAACTGATAAGCGCATCTGACGCGCCCCCTGGGACATATTCCTTTTTGAGGGGAATACCCGGCACCGGATCAGATGGGGGGGGGTTGTAGTCTCCGAGCGGCTGTGACCCGGTCCCGTGCCCAGGGCGTCAAGCTCAGTGTGATGTGGCAGTTCTACAGATGTTACTAAAGTTCTTTTGTGTCGACTACGCCACCCGTTGTGATGCGGTCACTGTGGCCGCCGCTGCAGCAGGGTCCGCTGAGGCTGATGGTGGGTGCGCAGCTTGGTGGGATAACCCCCAACGGGAGGGGTATAGCCTCAGAGGGGACAGGCGCAGAGGATGGGGGTTGTGGTGGTGTAGTGCAGACAGCAGTGAAGACAGAGTCGGGTTGTGCAGTTAAGGGTGTTTACTTACTGCAGATGTTGTACTGGTCACTCCAGCTGCTAGTGACCACCCGAGCCGTGCTGCGTCCACCAGGTCCTGGATCCAGCCAACCCCCAAACAAGTCCGGAGCGTGGCCCTGAGCTCTCCCTCTGTCCTTTCTTCAGCCGTCCCCACCAGTGATCCACCTAGGTCCAGCTCCCTCGGGCCTTCTGTTGGGACACCCTTGGCCCTGGGTTCCCTGACCCTTCATGTGGTGTGCCTTCGGGGTGAATGTGGTGGGTGACCGTGACAGACACTGCCCACGGTCTCCGGTCTCTGGCTGGGGATTGTTTTTGCCCCCACCAGCTTGGGTTCCGGTACCCTGATGCTGACTCCTCACCCGGTGCTCTGATTTGGGTTCTTGGGTCCCTTCTCTTCTGTGCTCTGGGTCTTTCTCTTTACTCCTCTCTCACTCTGGGTCTTGATCTTTCTTCTCTCCTCTGCTCCTGACTCTCTGCGTCTGACCTGTTCTCTGCATCTGACCCTGATTCTAGTTGGTGCCCACCTTATATATCCCTCTATGTGTGAGCTCAGGTGACCAGCACCCAATGAGCTCCTATCACTACCCAGGCTGCTCCCCCTATCTGCCCCTACACTACATGGGATGTACCACCCCCCTCCCACTCCAGCCAGGAACAGGCTCGGTTGTACCTGCACATTTCTAAGTGGGAGTACCGTCGGCCTGCTCCTCTGAAATGGGATGTATGTAGTGCATGCAGTCTATCTGAGCTCAGTTCCACACTCCATCCTTACCCGGGAGTGGAATATCACACCTCTGGGTTGAGGTGCAATACCCCTGTAGCAGCCGAATCCTCAGGGTGCTACATTCCCCCCTGGTAAATCACAGCACGTCCTCGGGCTGTAAAGACATAAATAACACCAAAACATACAAAATTTTTCATATAAACATATAAAACATATAAAACATTATATATATAAAACTTTTTTATATAAACATTCTCGTAGACTTCTCTTGTCTCTGGTTCCTCCTCCGGACACTGTGCACCGTGTGTCCGGGAAAAGTGCGACAGTCTCTTAGAAAATCTGGTTTTCCTATAAAACCGGTAGGGGGCGCTTTAGGACGCGCAACTATATACAGGGAAAGTTGGCCGCTCTCAGTCCTCGGCCAGGTAGAGGGAAGGGAATGGCTGCTCACAGTCCTCAGCCTGTAGGATGAAGGGGTTAACGGGTAACAGTTCACTCAGCTGGTCCCAACGGGGACTATTTTAGCAGCAACAGTTTCAGTTTCTTTATACCCCCATGGGGTAACTTATTTACAGCACCTGTTCTGCCGCACTCAACGGCGTCTTCCTCCTGCTCTTTGAACTTCAGACCCGCCCGGGTCCTCTTGCTCCTCCTCCTCGCACCGCAACTCCTCCTCCGTCAGGCGGTGTACGTGGAGGGCGTAGGGTCCTTTGGCACACTTGTGCCGGGTAAGGGTGACCTCATCTCCTATGTAGAGGTCACGACCTCTGTGCCCCTCCGGCAGATGGGACTCCACGTCTCTGCGCGTGACAAAGACGTCGCCGGGGGTGTTGTTGTCTCGAATGAAGCCCCACCCGTGCTGCTGGTTGAACTTTATTACAGTCCCGGTGGTACGGGGACTGTGCGCTGCACGGGGGTCCCTCCTGGTCCGGCTCTTCTGCTCGGCACTTCGTATTTGGGCCTGCTGTTCCCGGACCCGCCTCTCTCTCCGCTCCCTCGCGAACTCTTCGAGCTGTTGGCGGCAGCACTCCGCACGCTCTGCTGCAGCTGCTCTAGTTTCCTGAGTGAACCCCATTAGATCTTCTCCGGTGGGGTCCCACTCAAACTGCGCTTCCGCTAGCGGGGGCGAGATCCGTGCCACGGGCTTTGGAGCCGGAATCAGGGGTTCATCCAGGGGTCTTGGTCTCTGCTGCCGTTCCAGCTCATGGTATCCTTCGGGCCAGATGAAGGGCCGCCCGTCCGGCCATGTGAGCTGGCTGAACAAGTCCTCCCCCAGGTGTGGCACCCTTGGTGTTGCGGGCGCGGGCGCGGTGGTGGTGGCGCCCGAGTTGCCCAGGCCTTGCGGCCAGGCCTGGGGCACCTGGAAGGTGAAGGGCACCGTTAATACGGCGGCGCCCTGGGCTACCTGGCCTTGCGGCCAGGCCGGAGGCTCCGCGGAGGTAGGGGGCGCTGTTGGTGATGCGGCGCCCGGGGGTACTGGGCCTTGCGACCAGGCTGGTGGTATTTCCTGCTTTGTCACGCTCCGGGTCGAGGCGCGTGACGTCACAGGGGTCGCTGCGGCGGCTTCCGGTCGGGGCCTAGTCCATTGCGGTGACGTGGCGGCTACGGGCACAGCAGGGGGACTTTCGGGCTCTGCGACGGGGAGCTGGGGCAGGTGAGCGGTGTCACGGCTTGGGGTATAGGCGTCCCCTTTACCTGCATCCATGCGTTCGGCTCCCTCCTCGGCGCCGTCTCCGGCCTTGGGTCCTCCCGCGCCATCCTCAGAGGCGGTCTGCTTCCTCTTCCAGGGTAGCGTGCTCCGCTGACTGGTCTCTGCGTGCTGAGCCATCTCCCGGCTCCACTCCGCCAGTATCTCCCGCTGTACCCGGGCCATCCTCCGTGCGAGGCCCTCCAGGGCAGTTTGTGCACACTCCCGGTCTCGGGGGAGCTGTGCAAGGATCTCCGCTAGACCTAGCGGGGTTGTGGACTCTAGCAGGCTCCTGACCATCGGGTCGGTGCTGCTCTGCTCTGCTTCCGGCAGGCTCCTGGCCAGCGGGCCGGTGCTGCTCTGCCCTCCTTCCTCGGTTTCTAGCAGACTCCTGGCCAGCGGGCCGGTGCTGTTCTGCTTTCTCTCCATCTCCGGGTGAGCTTTTCTGCTGCTCCTCTCCAGGCTTCCTGCCTCCGGGTGCGCTCGCTCCAGACTCCTCCAGGCGGCACCCATCTTTTCTCTTCTCTTTCGTCTCCTCCCACTTAGAGGGCGGTCCCGGGGCAACTCGGTGACTGTCAGCTCCAGGGGTAGTTCTTTCACGCTGACAGACACCTCCAACATCACAGTCTCTGTTGGTGGGGGCGGTTTCCACTTTTGGCACCATTTTCTGTCCCGGCCCACGATGGGAGGTGGCCTCTTGCCCTCCTTTGGCACGCCCATAATGGCGTCCGCTGCTCTTCCAAGGCGGGAAATCTGCGGTTTTGGCGGGAAGCGTCGCCCAGTGGCGGGAAACTCTGCAGATGGCGGGAACAAGCTGGAAATGGCGGACAATCGGTGGGAAACGACTGGTGATGGAGTCCGATGGCGTGGACCCTCCGGAACCGGCGGGAGACTTCTTTCTGAGGTAAACTTGCACTTTTCTTCAGGCACGCAGTACCCGGGTGTTGCGGGCACGTAATCCTGCCGACTACGCCAAAGTTGACGCGCCCCCTGGGACATATTCCTTTTTGAGGGGAATACCCGGCACCGGATCAGATGGGGGGGGGGTTGTAGTCTCCGAGCGGCTGTGACCCGGTCCCGTGCCCAGGGCGTCAAGCTCAGTGTGATGTGGCAGTTCTACAGATGTTACTAAAGTTCTTTTGTGTCGACTACGCCACCCGTTGTGATGCGGTCACTGTGGCCGCCGCTGCAGCAGGGTCCGCTGAGGCTGATGGTGGGTGCGCAGCTTGGTGGGATAACCCCCAACGGGAGGGGTATAGCCTCAGAGGGGACAGGCGCAGAGGATGGGGGTTGTGGTGGTGTAGTGCAGACGGCAGTGAAGACAGAGTCGGGTTGTGCAGTTAAGGGTGTTTACTTACTGCAGATGTTGTACTGGTCACTCCAGCTGCTAGTGACCACCCGAGCCGTGCTGCGTCCACCAGGTCCTGGATCCAGCCAACCCCCAAACAAGTCCGGAGCGTGGCCCTGAGCTCTCCCTCTGTCCTTTCTTCAGCCGTCCCCACCAGTGATCCACCTAGGTCCAGCTCCCTCGGGCCTTCTGTTGGGACACCCTTGGCCCTGGGTTCCCTGACCCTTCATGTGGTGTGCCTTCGGGGTGAATGTGGTGGGTGACCGTGACAGACACTGCCCACGGTCTCCGGTCTCTGGCTGGGGATTGTTTTTGCCCCCACCAGCTTGGGTTCCGGTACCCTGATGCTGACTCCTCACCCGGTGCTCTGATTTGGGTTCTTGGGTCCCTTCTCTTCTGTGCTCTGGGTCTTTCTCTTTACTCCTCTCTCACTCTGGGTCTTGATCTTTCTTCTCTCCTCTGCTCCTGACTCTCTGCGTCTGACCTGTTCTCTGCATCTGACCCTGATTCTAGTTGGTGCCCACCTTATATATCCCTCTATGTGTGAGCTCAGGTGACCAGCACCCAATGAGCTCCTATCACTACCCAGGCTGCTCCCCCTATCTGCCCCTACACTACATGGGATGTACCACCCCCCTCCCACTCCAGCCAGGAACAGGCTCGGTTGTACCTGCACATTTCTAAGTGGGAGTACCGTCGGCCTGCTCCTCTGAAATGGGATGTATGTAGTGCATGCAGTCTATCTGAGCTCAGTTCCACACTCCATCCTTACCCGGGAGTGGAATATCACACCTCTGGGTTGAGGTGCAATACCCCTGTAGCAGCCGAATCCTCAGGGTGCTACACATCCGTCTGTCAACTGAAAATGCTGACAGGCTGACTCTTATTAAAATGAACAAGGGCTGGATTGGGCCAGACTTCTCAACACCACCGAATGATAGCAGCATAACAAACTCAAATCCAGTGCCTTTTTTGGGAGGTCAATTCCCATGCACTTTTTCACACCCACATATGGGTGTACGATTCCTGATTTTGGCTATTTGTCCTTGTAATCCTCCTTCTCCTCATCCTCATCCTCCACCACCATATCACCAGGGTGACCGTGGTCCGTCATGCAACACCCACATTATTTTGTTAAAGGGTGTTTATGATGCCCGTAAAACAAAAATAAATTATACAGTATGTTCATGTATACCCCCCCAGGAGAAAATGTTTGTCAGCCCATACACTTTGTGCATGGGCATTACAAGTATAGGAGACCCGCTTCTTTCTAATGGGAACATTTTTTTTTTAGGCCCTCCTCCACGTTTTTTCCAAGGGGCATTGGAGTGTCTCCAAATTTTTGGCAGCCCTTGCATTCACTGCATAGGCAAACACTATGGGAGACCCACTTCCTAATAATGGGAACATTGTTTTCAGGAGGCTCTCTGACCTCCACATCTCTTCCAAGGGGCATTGGAGTGCCTCCAACTTTTTGGCAGCCATTGCATTCACTGCATAGGCCAACACTATGGGAGACCCACTTCCTAATAATGGGAACATTTTTTCATGAGGCCTTCTATGTCTTTTCCAAGGGGCATTGGAATGCCTCCCAATTTTTGGCAACCCTTGCATTCACTGCATAGGCAAACACAATGGGAGACCCACTTCCTAATAATGAGAACATTGTTTTCAGGAGGCCCTCTGACCTCCACGTCTCTTCCAATTGGCAATGGAGTGCCTCCAAATTTTTGTCAACCCTTGCATTCACTGCATAGGCAAGCACAATGGGAGACCCACTTTCTAATTATGGGAACATTTTTTTTCCGGAGGCCCTCCTCTACGTCTCTTCCAAGGGGCATTGGAGTAGGTCCAAATATTTGACAGCCCTTGCATTTACTGTATAGGCAAACAGTATGGGAGACCCACTTCCTAATAATAGGAACATTGTTTTCCGGAGGCCCTTCTCTAAGTCTCTTCAAAGGGGTATTGGGGTGCATCCAAATTATCAAAGGGGTATTGGGGTGCGTCCAAATTTTGGGCAGCCCTTCCACTCACTGCATACTCAACAACAGTATAGGAGAACCACTCTTTAGTAATGGGAACATCAAAGCATAGCTGGCTGATGACTCTCTAAGAATAGTGAGAGCTGACTGCTGGCCCTTTAAGAATAGTAAAGGTCGCCTGATGGCGCTATAAAAATAGGCTTTGAGACTTTCAGAGTCCCTCCTTCATAAATGAAACAGGATGTGTCTGATCATGTCTCACACACCACATGGCCAGATAAGGTTGTAAAATGTTAAAATGACATTTCCCGGTGAATGCATTTGTCATGGTTGAAAGCAATACAAAAGTGCAAAAATGCATCAAAAATGCTACGTGTGAACTTAGCCCAAGGTGTGGAGGAGTATTATTGGTTTTGGTTATTTATTTTGCCTTATATTCAAGTCATTACCCTGGAAAGGATGTTCCTTAACATATTTCCCAGGAAAATCCATTTCGTTTTTGTATGTTTTATTGTGAGTCTGTAAAAGTGGCGTAATATCTCTGACAACATTGTTGACAGCAGTGACCTGGGAGTCAGAAATGCTTCCAGGAGTCTTCCACATGCCGTTCCCATGCCATTTGAGCACTGTTACCATCGATTTGGGCAATTTTTAGGCCCTCTGCAGACTGCTGGGGAGGAGCCGCCTGAAAAATGCTCCAGTTTCCCATAGACTTACATTGGGCTCGTTGCTCGGGTCGAGCACCCAAGTATTCCAAAGTACTCGACCAGAGCAACGAGCACCCAAGCATTTTAGTGCTCACCCATCACATTTTGTCAGTAGTTTATAGAATAAAACAACAATGTACATTTTACTCAATAATATACCTATAAAGAGAAAAATCTGAGAAAATGAAAATTTTGCAGTGGTCTCTTAATTTTTGCCAGAGCTGTTTATATATATATATATATATATATATATATATATATATATATATATGTAACAGGTGTTCTAAACAAGGGACTAGTAACAGGGATAACAAACGGTAATTTGAAGTAATAATGCAAAGTCTCTCAAGGTAGTGGGAGTCACTACGTTAGTTCTTTAACTCTGTATATGGCCTTTGCGGGGGTCACCGGTTATTCCCGATAGGCCGCAAGTCTTTTCCGGACAAAGTCAATCAATTCAAGTTTAGCTTCTCCCACCCCAACTGGTTCCCTCCCAACCTAAGATCTTAAACCCTACTGCCCCTGGTATCATAGGTGAACAGTGGAAGTGATGGCCCTGTTCACTTATGCAGCTCCTCTGCTTCCGCTGGCATGACTCTCCTGGTGCAGCTCTCTCCCAGCTCCTCTTTGCTTGTTCGTTAGAGGCAGTCTCTCAAGCCTTAGGTAGCGGGATCCAGACCTCCTCTGTTGGCGGGTGACGTCGGGTCCTGCCAGCTCACTCAGCACCGCAAGCAGGTCCGGACTCTCCTCAGCAGGTGCAGCACTCGAGGAACCACTATGGGGAATTCGTAGTTCATCCACCAGTGTGCGGCTGTTATGTGTCGCAGGCCTCTGGCTCAGGCCTGCCACGCTGGGCTTCTCAGCACGTCCGGAGCACGTCTGCTCCTCTCTGCAGCTTGGCGGCAATCCTGTCTTAGGCTTGGCACGCTGGACTTTTATATTCATGAAATCCTTCCTGGAAGTCATCTGACCGGGTCCAGCATCTAAATCTGCTCCCCCCTTCAACTTTTCTAATACATCCTGGTTCCGTTTGATTGTGTCTGACCAGCAGATGACAATCTCTCCTCATTAGTGTTGAGCATTCCGATACTGAAATATCGGATATCGGCCGATATTTGCGGTATCGGAATTTCGATACTTAGTTTCGATACTTTTAGAATATCGGGTACCAGAATCAGAAGTTCCCATAATGCAATGAGCCAGTTTCACTTTATTCAGCCTATGAGGATCCTAAGAAGTGTGGGCACATCCTGTTAGGCATGTAGGCATGTTAACTAATGGCATGGCTGTGATTGGCTGCTGAAATGTTGTCATGATGCACTATAAAAGCCGCCGCCGCCATTTTGAGCTCACTCTGCTGTGAATTCAGTTAGGGATAGGACGCTGCTGTTCTGAGGGACAGTTTTAGCTACCTATTTGCTCTATTCTGCTTTACCCAAGCTACTTTATAAACCGATGTGCCTTGCAGCGCTAGTGCACAGTTCTCTGTGCTGTTCACGGCTGTCTGCAAGGTCTCTGTGTGTGAGTGCAGCTCATGCTGTAGTGTGTGCTTCAGCCACGTCTGGTTGTAGTGCTCTCAGCGTGCGTCACTGCCTCATACATTGTCCTTTTTTGCTAATTGATCATTTTTCCTGATTTCTCCTATTAGTGTGGTAGTTCCATCCGTATCCAGCTAGATTGGTTCCAAACACACTATATAGGAGTAGATAGAGAAGCTTTATTTTGCCTTGCAGCGCTAGTGCACAGTGCTCTGCATCTACACTGTTCACGGCTGTCTGCAAGGTCTCTTTGTGTGAGTGCAGCTCATGCTGTAGTGTGTGCTTCAGCCACGTCTGGTTGTAGTGAGCTCAGCGTGCGTCACTGCCTCATACATTGTACTATTTTGCTAATTGATCATTTTTCCTGATTTCTCTTATTAGTGTGGTGGTTCCATCCGTATCCAGCTAGATTGGTTACAAACACACAATGTAGGAATAGATAGAGGAGTCTTTCTGCAGCCTTGTGCCCTGCTGCCCCAGCCAGATTAGTATTAGCCTATTTTTTGTAGCCTCATCTATTGCATTGTAGTTTAACTTCCTGCATTGTAATAGCTACAAAAAGTTTGTGATACTATCGGTATTACATCTTTGGGCACATCCAGTATCTTTGTGTGACAAATAAAACCTAAATAAAGTTCACCAAACACTCCACTTTACAGTTGTGTAGGCCACATTAGGTCATATTAAAGTCTAGTCCACACTTTATAAAATTAGTATTTCTTATACCTGTTAGCTGCTGTTCAGGAATAAGCACACTAAGCCCTTAGTACTTTTCTGCCTATCTTTATCAGTCTACCAAGATGAAGAAGGCAGGGAGTAAGGAATGTGGTCGTGGTCGTGGGCATGGAGTTTCTGCAGGGAGAGGACATGAGGATTCTATGCCTGCAGAGAGAGGACGTGGGGATTCTGTGCCTGCTACGGGCACCAGTGACTCAGCATCCCCCAGTTTTACCAGGGAACAGTCCTTTATGCGCAGCTTTGTAGGAGCTAGCCGTACCCCACTGCTGCGGGAGGACCAAATTGAAGCCGTTGTCGGATGGATGGCAGCTAACGCATCGACTTCAATTAGTTCCATATCCTCTCAGGTCCTGAGCACTGAAGAGCACCCATCTGTCTCTTCACCACCTGCCAAATTGCCGAGGCAGTCAGAGAGCCCTGGACAGGAGCCATCTCTACTTCTGCTCTCTGAATCTCTTGGCTTGGAAAGAGGGGGCCAGCCAAGCATAATTCTAAAATTTGAAGAAGAGGTAGCATGCAGTGATGTGCAACCGTTTTGTCTCTCTGAATCTGAAGAGGCGGGTGGGCCAGTGCCTATGGTCAGCAGCACACCTCAGTACGCATCTAATGATGAGACTCAGGTGCCACTTTCTGGTGCGTACTGTGCTGTCGAGACTACCCAGGAGAAGCAGTTGTTTGAAGAGGGTGGTGTAGATGATGAGGTCCTTGACCCATCATGGCGTGAGGGACAGGAAGGTGGTGGGAGCAGCTCTGAGGAGGAGATTCCCCGAACGGCCCAAAAAGGAGGGAGAGGGAGGGGGCAGACTTGGTTGCCTGGAGCCTCCACTTCGGCACCCATTAGGAGCATGCCTCTTCCAAAACCCAAATCGGGCACTCCCAAGACTTGCAGTGCCTGGTCCTTTTTTGACACAGTTGCAGATGACATTTGCTTTGTCAAATGCAAGCTGTGTAATCAGAAGGTGAAAAGAGGGAAAAATGTCAGCAACCTCAATACCACAAATATGTGGAAACATGTGCGGACCAAGCACGTGGTGGAGTTACAAAGACACACTGAAGACCTAGGCCAACCTACAGCGCCACCTACCACCTCTTCAGCTCGTGTTGTAGCCTCTTCCTCCTGCTCACACACAGCTGGTTCGGCTTCCTCACAGGATCGCCATGGAAGAACCTCTGGCACTGTTGTACAGAGACACAGTGTCATTTCACCCACAGCACCACGTTCCCTGTCATCCTCACACTCCCAGGCCAGTCTACAGCCATCGTTAGCACAGGCATGGGAGAAAAGGCGCCCATACTCGGCAAACCACCCCTGAGCACAGGCTCTGAATGCTGGCATTGCAAAACTACTGGCCCTTGAAATGCTATCATTCAGGCTGGTGGAGACTGACACCTTGCGTATCTTGATGGCATTGGCAGTCCCACAATACAACGTGCCCAGCCGCTTTTATTTCAGCAGGCAAGCCGTCCCTGCCCTGCAACAGCATGTGGAGGGAAAAATTAAACATGCGCTACAAAACGCCGTCAGTAGCAAGGTCCACCTGACCACCGATGCGTGGACCAGTAAGCATGGACAGAGACGATATCTTTCCCTCACTGCCCATTGGGTAAATGTTGTGGAGCCGGGTACAGATCTTGAGAGTGGCGCTGTACGTGTTCTGCCAACTCCAAGGATTGCAGGAATCCAGTCTGTACACATTGACTCCTCCTCATACTCCAGTTCCTCTGAATCAGCGCTGCAGGAGCCGTCACGGTCTACCTCCACATCGACCCGTGAAGGGTTACCTGTTACGACCGATATGAGCACAGCCATGGCCAAACGTCAACAGGCCGTATTAAAATTCATTTCTTTGGGGAATCGAAGCCACACAGTGCAGGAGCTCTGGAATGCCATCAAGCAGCAGAGCGACGTGTGGTTTGTTCCAGCGAATCTCCAGCCAGGCATGTAAGTGTGTGACAATGGCCGAAATCTGGTGGCAGCTCTGGGCCTAGGCAACCTCACTCACATCCCATGTCCGGCACATGTGCTCAACTTGGTTGTGCAGAGTTTTTTGAGGGACTATCCGGATCTTGATGCACTGCTGCACAAGGTCCGCATAGAGTGCGCTCACTTGCGGCGTTCCAGCAACGCAAGATCGCGCATTGCAGCTCTGCAGCGCCGATTACATCTTCTGGAACATCGCATCATATGTGACCTACTCACCAGGTGGAATTCAACATTACATATGTTGGAGAGGTTGTGTGAGCAGCAGGCAGCAGTAATGGGGTACCAGCTGCAGCAGGTGCAAACAACTCGCAGTGTGCGCCGTTCACACTTCACCACCACTGAGTGGGCCTCTATGAAGGACATTTGCCACGTTTTGAGTGCCTTCGATTATTCCACGCGGATGGCGAGTGCAGATGATGCACTAGTCAGCATGACTATCCCCCTTATCTGCCTGCTTGAAAAAACACTGCAAGCACTAAGGGATGAGGTTTTGGAAGAGGTGGAGGATGAGGAGTCACAAATGCCATCTGCTTCTGTACAGTCTGCGCAACGTGGTTCCTCACAAAGGCCTAGGCAGGGGACAATTTTTGAGAAGGATGAGGAGGAGTCAATGAAGGAGGAAGACATCTGTCCAGAGGAGGGAGGTACATAATGCTCTAGTAGTCAGTATCTAGAGCGAGGGTGGGGTGATGCAGAGCAGGCAGAGATCACGCCTCAAGCAGGGGACTGCGTTTCTTGGCCAGTTGGCAGTCTGCAGCACATGGTTGATTTCATGCTGCAGTGCCTGAGAAACGACCGCCGCATCGGCCACATTCTCAACACGGCGGATTATTGGGTGTCCTCCTTCCTAGATCCTCGCTACCGGGACAACTTACAAAGCCTCATAACACCGTTGACCCGGGAGCATAAAATGCGGGCGTACCAAGACGCACTGGTGCATTCCATCATGTTCTCCATTCCACCCGAGAGCAGTGCTGCTAGTGCTTTACAAAGCATCTCAGTGCGTCGAGGCAGTGGAGGAAGCTCTGCACAAAGAGGGAGCAGAAGTATGGCCACAGCACAAGGCAAGACCAGTATGGCCCAAAGTTTTGCGTCCCCGCCACAAATGTCTACACCATCACAGAAGGCTCCAGTCAGCAGGAGGCAACGTTTCCGTCAGATGGTGACAGACTACATGTCTTGACCTCTCAGTGTACTCCCAGACGGCTCTTCCCCTTTCAAGTTTTGGGTCTCTAAGCTGGTTACATGGCCAGAGCTTAGCCAGTATGCATTGGAGGTGCTGGCTTGCCCTGCTGCTAGTGTATTATCGGAACGCGTCTTTAGTGCCGCAGGTGGTGTACTAACAGACCGTCGCATGCGACTATCCTCCGATAACGTTGACCGGCTTACTTTTCTGACAATGAACATGGCCCAAAGTTTTGTGTCCCCGCCACAAATGTCTACACCATCACAGAAGGCTCCAGTCAGCTGGAGGCAACGTTTCCGTCAGATGGTGACAGACTACATGTCTTGCCCTCTCAGTGTTGTCTTGCCCTCTCAGCATTGGAGGTGCTGGCTTGCCCTGCTGCTAGTGTATTATCGGAACGCGTCTTTAGTGCCGCAGGTGATGTACTAACAGACCGTCTCATGCGACTATCCTCCGATAACATTGACCGGCTTACATTTCTGAAAATGAACAAGGCCTGGATCTCGCAGTCCTCATCCAGATTAAATAATTGGTTGGCAACAGTATCCAGGTCTCCTGTTGTGTTCATGTTTCTACCACCTGAACTGTAATCCCTGGGCTCCAACACCGCCAGTTGCTGCTCAGAAGTGCCATCTGCACAGTCAACGCTTGGTTCAGTGTTATTGGGGTTCAGTAACATCAGCTGATCCCCTGCTGTGTGTCCGGCAAATTCTCCTGCTCTGTCCACATCCACTCTACTACTAATTTAAAACTTGCTCCAATTACACCTCTGGCTCTTCTCTGTTTTCAGTATTATCCCTGAACTCCAACACCGCCAGTTGCTGCTCAGAAGTGCTGGCTGCACAGTTAACACTTGGTCCAGTGTTATTGGGGTTCAGTAACGTCAACTGATCCTCTGCTGTGTGTCCGGCAAATTCTCCTGCTCTGTCCACATTCACACTACTACAGATTTTAAACTTGCTCCAATTACACCTCTAGCTCCTCTCTGTTTTCAGTATTTACCCTGAGCTCCAACACCGCCAGTTGCTGCTCAGAAGTTCTGTCTGCACAGTCATCACTTGGTCCAGTGTTATTGCGGTTCAGTAACGTCAGCTGATCCCCAGCTGTGTGTCCGGCACATTCTCCTGCTCTGTCCACATTCTCACTACTACTACAGATTTAAAACTTGCTCCAATTACACCTCTGGCTCCTCTCTGTTTTCAGTATTTACCCTGGGCTCCAACACCGCCATTTGCCGCTCAGAAGTGCTGTGTTCACAGTCAATGCTTGCTCCAGTGTTATTGGGGTTCAGTAACGTCAGCTGATCCCCAGCTGTGTGTCCGGCAATTTCTCCTGCTCTGTCCACATTCACACTACTACTGATTTAAAACTTGCTCCAATTAGGCCTCCGGCTCCACTCTTTTTTCAGTATTTACCCTGAGCTCCAACACCGCCAGTTTCCGCTCAGAAGTGCCGTCTGCACAGTCAACACTTGCTGCTGTGTTATTGGAGTTCAGTAACGTCAGCTGCTCCCCTGTTGTGTGTCCGGCAATTTCTCCTGCTCTGTCCACATTCACACTACTACTGATTTAAAACTTGCTCCAATTAGGGCTCTGGCTCCTCTCTGTTTTCAGTATTATCCCTGAGCTCCAACACCGCCAGTTGCTGCTCAGAAGTTCCGTCTGCACAGTCAACGCTTGCTCCAGTGTTATTGGGGTTCAGTAACGTCAACTGATCCCCAGCTGTGTGTCCGGCAAATTCTCCTGCTTTGTCCACATTCTCACTACTACTACAGATTTAAAACTTGCTCCAAATATACCTCTGGCTCCTCTCTGTTTTCAGTATTTACCCTGACCTCCAACACCACCAGTTGCCGCTCAGAAGTGCCATCTGCACAGTCAACGCTTGCTCCAGTGTTATTGGGGTTCAGTAACGTCAGCTGATCCCCAGCTGTGTGTCCGGCAAAATCTTCTGCTCTGTCCACATTCTCACTACTACTACAGATTTAAAACTTGCTCCAATTAGGCCTCTGGCTTCACTCTTTTTTCAGTATTTACCCTAAGCTCCAACACCGCCAGTTGCCGCTTAGAAGTGCCTTCTGCACAGTCAACACTTGCTGCCGTGTTATTGGGGTTCAGTAACGTCAGCTGATCCCCTGCTGTGTGTCCGGCAATTGCTCCTGCTCTGTCCACATTCACACTACTACTGATTTAAAACTTGCTCTAATTAGGGCTCTGGCTCCTCTCTGTTTTCAGTTTTATCCCTGAGCTCCAACACCGCCAGTTGCTGCTCAGAAGTGCCGTCTGCACAGTCAACGCTTGCTCCAGTGTTATTGGGGTTCAGTAACATCAGCTGATCCCCAGCTGTGTGTCCGGCAAATTCTCCTGCTCTGTCCACATTCTCACTACTACTACAGCTTTAAAACTTGCTCCAATTACACCTCTGGCTCCTCTCTGTTTTCATTATTTACCCTGGACTCCAACACCATCAGTTGCCGCTCAGAAGTGACGTCTGCACAGTCAACGCTTGCTCCAGTGTTATTGGGGTTCAGTAACGTCAGCTGATCCCCAGCTGTGTGTCCGGCAATATCTCCTGCTTTGTCCACATTCTCACTACTACTACAGATTTAAAACTTGCTCCAATTAGGCCTCTGGCTCCACTCTTTTTTCAGTATTTACCCTGAGCTCCAACACCGCCAGTTGCCGCTCAGAAGTGCCGTCTGCACAGTCAACACTTGCTGCCGTGTTATTGGGGTTCAGTAACGTCAGCTGATCCCCTGCTGTGTGTCCGGCAATTTCTCCTGCTCTATCCACATTTACACTACTACCGATTTAAAACTTGCTCCAATTAGGCCTCTGGCTCCACTCTTTTTTCAGTATTTACCCTGAGTTACAGCCCCGCCAGCTCTTTCCCGGCAGTGTCTTTGGCACGGGTACTCCCTCCTGCCCTGCCTGGTTCCAGTACGCCAGCTGTTTCTAGGTAGTGTCAACGTCACTTTGCCTCCAATACGTTGTCCTGTCGTGTTGCGGTCGGGTTAGCCGACTCTATGGTGCCAGTAGTTTAGGTGACTCCTATGTGGGCTGCGGGATCTGGCAATGAAGGCTGGTTCCATAGTGCCAATAGGACAAGAACCCCCTGTAGGACTGTGGGTTTCGGTAACTCAGGCCGGCTCGCGGCCTTGCAACTTTTTTTTTCATGTGTACCTTCTGCTATCCATCCGGTTTCCAGTTCCAGTACCGTCAGCTGGTTCTTGGCAGTGCCTTTGGCTTAGGTGCCTCCTTCTCGGTATCCAAGTTCCACCAATGTCTGCTGGTCCTTGGTAGTGCTTTCTGGAACAGGTACCTCCTGCTTAGTAACCAGGTTCTAGTACCGTCAGCTGGTCCTCGGTAGTTCCATTGGCTCTTGTACCTTCTGCTACCCATCCGGGTTCCAGTACCGTCAGCTGCTTCCCGGCAGTGTCTTTGGCACGGGTACTCCCTCCTGCCCAGCCTGTTTCCAGCATGCCAGCTGTTTCCGGGTAGTGTCAATGTCACTTTGCCTCCAATAAGTTGTCCTGTCGTGTTGCGGTCGGGTTAGCCGACTCTATGGTGCCTGCAGTTTAGGTGACTCCTATATGGGCTGCGGGATCTGGCAATGAAGGCTGGTTCCATAGTGCCAATAGGACAAGCACCCCCTGTAGGACTGTGGGTTTCGGTAACTCAGGCCGGCTCACGGCCTTGCATCATTTTTTTTCATGTGTACCTTCTGCTACCCATCCGGATTCCAGTACAGTCAGCTGATTCTCGGCAGTGCCTTTGGCTTAGATGCCTCCTTCTCATTATCCGAGTTCCACCAACGTCTGCTGGTCCTTGGTAGTGCTTTCCGGAACAGGTACCTCCTGCTTAGCAAACCGGGTTCTAGTACCGTCAGCTGGTCCTCAGTAGTTCCATTGGCTCTTGTACCTTCTGCTACCCATCCGGGTTCCAGTACCATCAGCTGGTGCCCGGCAGTGTCTTTGGCACGGGTACTCCCTCCTGTCCAGCCTGGTTCCAGCACGCCAGCTGTTTCCGGGTAGTGTCAATGTCACATTACCTCCAATATGTTGTCCTGTCGTGTTGCAGTCGGGTTAGCCGACTCTATGGTGCCTGCAGTTTAGGTGACTCCTATGTGGACTGCGGGATTTGGCAATGAAGGCTGGTTCCATAGTGCCAATAGGACAAGCACCCCCTGTAGGACTGTGGGTTTCGGTAACTCAGGCCGGCTCGCGGCCTTGCAACTTTTTTTTTCATGTGTACCTTCCGCTACCCATCCGGGTTCCATTACCGTCAGCTGGTTCTCGGCAGTGCCTTTGGCTTAGGTGCCTCCTTCTCGGTATCCAAGTTCCACCAACGTCTGCTGGTCCTTGGTAGTGCTTTCTGGCACAGGTACCTCCTTCTTAGTAACTGGGTTCCAGTACCGTCAGCTGGTCCTCGGTAGTTCCATTGGCTCTAGTACCTTCTGCTACCCATCCGGGTTCCAGTACCGTCAGCTGGTTCTCGGCAGTTCCTCAGCCTTCTTGTACCTTCTGCTACATTTTCAAGTTCAAGCTTTTTGAATTGGTTTTTGGTAATCACCCTGGATCTCCCTGACGACGACCCTGAAGACGAGGACCCTGAAGACCACCCCGAAGAAGACGAGGACCCCGAAGACGAGGACCCTGAAGACGAGGACCCTGAAGACCACTCCGAAGGAGACGAGGACCCCGAAGACGACGACCCTGAAGACGACGACCCTGAAGACCACCCCAAAGAAGACGAGGACCCCGAAGATGACGACCCTGAAGACGACGACCCTGAAGACCACCCCGAAGAAGACGAGGACCCCAAAGACGACGACCCTGAAGACGACGACCCTGAAGACCACCCCGAAGAAGACGAGGACCCCTAAGATGACAACCCTGAAGATGATGACCCTGAAGACCACCCCGAAGAAGACCAAGAAGATGACCCTGAAGAAGATGACCAAGAGGACAAAGAATAAGAAGACAACCACCAAGATACAGAAGAACAAGAGACAGAAAACCAAGAAGTAGAAGAACAAGAAGCTGCAGAACAAAAAGCAGAAGAACATTAAGCATAAGACTAAAAATCAGAGCAAAAGATATTATCTAAATTATAAGACGAAGAAGACGAAGCAGTATTTGGGGGTGAGTCCGTTCCTCCTCGTGGTGCCCCTGGAAAAGACCTGCTGCTGCAGGCCAAACTGAACACGGACAAATCCTGTTGTAAATCTTTTGTGACAGGCAGAACGGAAGGTGTAATCTTCAAACTTTTATAGATAACAACTACAGGAATGCCTGTCACAAATAAGAATATGATGA
Source organism: Phyllobates terribilis (assembly GCF_046119375.1). Taxonomy (NCBI): domain Eukaryota; kingdom Metazoa; phylum Chordata; class Amphibia; order Anura; family Dendrobatidae; genus Phyllobates; species Phyllobates terribilis. The sequence goes on along the minus strand of NW_027362769.1, from coordinate 13,131,009 downwards.
AGAAGAAGAATATGAAGAAGATGAAGAAGTAGAATACGAAGAAGAATAATAGTTGAATAAGAAGAATATGAAGAATGTAAAAAAAAAGAATAATAGGAAGAAGGTGAAGAAGAAGATGAAGAAGGTGAAGAAGAAGTTGATGAAAAAGATGCTGATGCTGAGGATGATGAAGGAGAAAGTGTGAGGGAAGTAAAAAAGAAGGTGAAGAGCATGGAAGTAGTGAAACATGAATATCTGACAAAATATAAAAAAGCTTAACATTGTCAATATTTTTGTAGCTCAGAACGTCTTAAAAAATATATTAATTCCTGCTATTCCATTTGATTAGGCTAAACCTCTATGCCTTTATTGTCTCCCCCACCTCCCCCAATACATTCTACATTATTCTAAATTGTTTTCCTTCATGTAGAATTAACCTACAAGGAAAGAAAGGGTTTATTTTCATTCCGATATTTGTGTCCCATTGACTTGCATTGGTTTCCGGTATCGGAATCGGTGATATCCGATATTTTTTGGGTATCGGTTCGATCCAATCCGATCTGATATTTCCCGATATCGGAAGGAATCGCTCAACACTACTCCTCATCTTTGACACATCCTGCAAGAATTCTCCTGAAGGCTTTTTTATTTCTACTATAATAGTCGTTTAGTTCTCCATCCCCTTGTGTGTAGTAATTTAAATCTCCAACCCTAGCTGTTTAGTAGTTTAGTTTTCCAACCCCTGTTTTCTATTAGTTTAGTTCTCCATGTTCTGGTGTGTATTTGTTTCATTCTCCAACTCATCCATGCCCACCCCCAGGGGTTAACGTCTGGTGAGGATGGTCAGGATTCTGCTCGGACCCTACTTCGTCCGGCCCCGGATCAACTGAAAAGAAAATTGGCATCGCTGCACATGCTTTCCCCCTCTTGAGTCTGTGAAGCTTTGGATCAGACCTCTGATGCCCTGGAATAGAATAGTGTGAACAGCTCTGCAGACTTGCCCATCTTTGCTTCCCCGCAGTTAGTTTTGCGGTTGGAGAGTTGTGATGTGCGGAAAAACAAGGGTAATTGGAGTGCCACCTCTGAGGACTGTACTGTGTGTGTTTTGTTAAGATGGAGGAGCAGAGTTCACTTGAGGCAGGGCTTGTGATCTACTGGAGCACATGCTCCTTCTGGCCCTCATCTGTAAAGCGTACTGCTGTCTCGGCATCACAGACTTGGCCCTATCTTGGATCTCTTCATACCTAACCAACCGGACATTCAGTGTCTCCCACTCACACACTACCTCCTCATCTCCCCTCCTATGTGTCTCCTATGCTCTTCTCCATCTACACCTTCGGCCTGGGACAGCTGATAGAGTCTCATGGCTTTCAGTATCACTTGTATGCTGATGACACACAGATCTACCTCTCTGGACCTGATATCACCTCCTTACTAACCAGAATCCCACAATGTGTGTCCTCTATTTCATATTTCTTCTCTGCTAGATTTCTAAAACTTTGCGTAGATAAAACTGAATTCATCATCTTTCCACTATCTCATTCACACCCCCCAACTGACCTATCCATCAAAGTCAATGGCTGCCCACTCTCCCTAGTCCCGCAAGCTTGACTTTGATCTGTCCTTCAATTGTCAGATGCAAGCCCTTTCCACTTGCTGCCGACTCAAACTCCAAAATATCTCCGGAATCCGCACATTCCTCAACAATGAATCTACAAAAACACCAGTGTACGCCCTCATCATCTCCCGCCTCGACTACAGAAAGCTCCTGCTCTGTGGCCTCCCTTCTATCACTCTCGCACCCCTCCATTCTATCCTAAACTGTGCTGGCCGACTAATCCACCTGTCACCCCGCTATTCTCCAGCTTCTCCCCTCCCCTACGCTGGCTCCCCATTGCCCAGAAACTCCAGTTGAAAAGCTTAACTTTGGTATACAAAGCCATCCAAAACCTGTCTCCTCCATATATCTGTGACCTAGTCTCCCTGTACTTGCCAGCTCGCAACCTCCCTTACAAGATCTCGTTCTCTACTTCCCTCTTATCTCTTCTTGCCTCAAACGCATACAAGATTTGTCCCATGCATCTCTCCTACTGTGGAACTCTCTACCCCAACACATCAGACTGTTGCCTACCGTGGAAACATTGAAAAGGAAGTTGAAGACCCACTTCTTCTGACAATTGTACAATCTGCAGCAACACTCGCTCCACCATACCTCTGCATAACTAGCTGTACCCTGACCTACTGTATCCTCACCCTTCCCTTGTAGATTGTTTGTGCACTCTCATGAGCAGGGTCCTCTCTCCTCTTGTACAAGTTGGTGACCCGTTTTCACATGTAAAGCGCCACGGAGTAAATGGCACTATAATAATAAATAATAATAATAATTATACTACTTGTACTCTTGGTCAATTGATGGCACTTTCCTGGTGTCTGCCCCTAATCTGATGTGTTTTGGCAGCTTTTGACCTGTTTGAAGGTGTTGTGTATGCGTTTGGTTTTGCCCCCCAATTGAATCCAGTGGCGTTCGTTAATGTTCGGCGAATATTTGATGAATAAATCGGCGAATATTGCAAATTCGATGATCGTAATCCGAACCGAATATTGAAATATTTGATAATCTCTAGTTAATAGCTTCACTTGAAACAGGGTTTACTTACTTGCACCTTATGACAGAATTATATTGTATATATCTACAAATGATCATTATTTCTCACAAAGAGTAAGATAAGCCAGAATTGTACTTTAATCATGTTAAAGGGCTAATATGATGTGTTGACATGTTTTTGCTGCAAATACATGGCATATAAAGTATGATGATCCAATTTAGAGAGATGAGTGCTTTGCTAACGTCAATTCCTCACTGTCAGATGATGATCCAATTTTCTGTTTTGGAGTTGCTTGTAATTACTGCTGCTGCAGAGATACAGAATGTAATGGTTATAGTGCAACCACTGGCAGATATGTGAAAAATCATTGTTGTTCCAGCTAATAATGATCTGTTCAATCCCTATCAAATCACTGCCATTCGTTAAGAGAAGGTCAAGCCCTCTGGACAAGAAAACAAACAATAAAATTTACATGTCTAGGTTGTTTATAGCAGTATGAGTGTATATGGGCAAAATATGCAATTTGTGACCTCAGCCGTAATGTATTATAACAAGTAGGCATTAATATTGAATTGGAGGCTAGTGAATTATAGTTTACAATTTTGTTTGAATTTACTGAGCATATTTTCTATTCAGTGTTTTTTTAAGTACATTTTTATGTATGAAGAATGAAACTCAATTACTTTAAATAGTGCAGATAATTACAATGTATGTTGTAACAAACAAACCTGGAATTAGAGCAAGTGAAAATGATAAATGCTGTTTAGAAAAAAAGGAGAGAAAGACACTTAAAAAAAATTGTATAAATATTATGCATGATATCATCACATGGTGTGATTTATACTACCCATCTATGATTGGTGTTCTTTATGATATCATTGTATGATTAGATCAGTCCTAGGTCCCCTGCTCTTCTCCTTGTACACCACCCCTATTGGACAATCAGTAGATTTAGTTTTCAATACCATCTCTATACTGATGACACACAATTATACACATCGTCTCCTGACATCAACCCTGCATTATTTCAAAATACCAGTGATTGTCTTTCCGCTGTCTCTAACATTATGTCCTCTATCTGAAACTGAACCTATCAAAAACCGAACTCTTTGTGTTTCTTCACTACACTAACCTTTCTGTGCCCGATATCGCCATTTCCATGTGTGGCTGCACCATTACTCCCAGCAACAAGCCCACTATTTTGCGGTCATACTTGATTCAGATCTTTCATTCACTCCCTACATCCGATCACTCACTCTCTAATGTCATCTACACCTCAAAAACATTTCTAGAATTCTGCCTTTTCTTACCTTTGACTCAGCAAAAACTCATACTGTTGCTCTTATTCATTCTCCACTGGACTACTGCAACTCTCTCCTAATCAGTCTCCCTCTTACTAAACCCTCCCCTCTCCAATACACCCTGAATGACAGGATCATATTCCTAACCAACCTCTACACTAATGCCTTTGCTCTGTGCCAGTCATTGCACTGGTTACCTATTCGCTACAGAGTTCAATATAAACTCATCACTCTCACCCACAAAGCACTCCATGCTTCAGCACCACCCTATATCTGCTCCCTCTTCTCAGTATACCACCCTACCTGTGGCCTCCGTTCTGCTAATGATCTAAGATTCATCAACGTGTGGATGAAGAAAAACTGTGTCCAATTATCGTCTCTTCTACATACCAATAAGGATTCAGTGTCCGAAGATTAAATAAAATCCATTTATTATAAGCTAGGTCAAACGCGTTTCACGGATGTCCCGTCTACTTCATCAGTGAATAGCTAATGCATGAAGCTCCCTCGTGCACACCTTTATACAAACATTCTCTCTAAAAAAAAAAAAAACACAATCTTGGCGCCAAATAACGGCTTGTCCTTTTGAAACTACTGGCCAAATTAGTGCAATCTGAATAATCTCTTTCTTGCAATTTTATAAGTATATAAATTGTAATAATTTTAAATAAATTAAAATAAGAAAATATTTCTTTGCTGGTTTTTATGTATATATGTTCTTTGCGAGCAACCCTATCAAAAAAGAAAACATTATTTACTGGGCTGCACTATCCCTATATGTGTTCGAACCTGTGGTTCCTAGTTTGTCAATGTTTATGTTGGAGTCACTTTTCGGAGCCACCACTCTATAGGTGCTGACGTGTGCAGAACTTACCCTGACCTGACAAAGTTTGTCTCCCAGAACTTATTTGTATTATACTTCTCCACTATCCCAACAAATAAGTTTGTCTTATACACATGCTGGCAGTTGTGGGTATAGTCCATTCGTGTTGCTAATATGCTGGAGTATATACATAATGTACATAATGGTCTCCAAGGGACCCTGTTTGGTATGCTAAACCAAACTTTTTATAGTAGTAGGTAAATATGGTGATGTATGAATAAATACTTTCAGATGTATAAAAATGCTATTTAAAAAAGCTAGTAACCCATTGTAATGATAGTTAAGGGATGTGGAACTAATGATTATATGCATATATAAGTTAGAAATAAATATACATACACAAAATGCACCCAAATTGTTGCAAATATGTTTATGAATACAATTTTTAAAATATTTAAACTATTTAAAAGCGGAGGCTGGATATGGAACCTCTGTGTTCGTAAATCCACCACAGAGCTGCAATAATGTATGCGCTATAGAGGAAGCGCACACATTTTGTAGCATGAATTTATAGAGGCATTCTGTTATTTAGCGAGACTTTACTAAAACAAAGGGCAAAAATTACGGAGACATGAAACTCTATAGTGCACAGAACCGTTACCCGCAGGTAAAATCACCAGAGGGAAGCATTTTAGATAAACACCTCCAAAATTTTGTTTAAACCTCGAGGCTTTAGTGTGTCTAATTTATAGATCCAGTAGACTTCTTTTCTATTTAGAGTCTGGATCTTATTGGGTGTACGTATTATTGGGGATATGTTCAATAGGCATAATCCTAAGACAACTGAAATCTTTATTATGGTGATTAATCACATGCCGAGATAGGCCATGTTTCAAGAAGCCCGTATTTAGATTGTGCCTATGTGAATTGAGTCTTTTGTGAAGTGATTGTGTGGTTCTGCCTACATACTGTTTGGGGCAGGAGCACTCAATTAAGTATATTATGAAGTCTGTGCTACATGTCAGTATTTATTTTGAACTCTTCTCTGGTGGAGACAGAAATAAATGTTTCAGCCCCATGTGTAATGTTTTTACAACAAAAACATCTGTTTTTGCAGCACCTGAGGATACAAATCTTTCCCTTATGATTCTTCAATTAATTTCTTAGGATACCCCCGAGCAGTAAATAATGTTTTCTTTTTTGATAGGGTTGCTCACAAAGAACATATATACATAAAAACCAGCAAAGAAAGATTTTCTTATTTTAATTTATTTAAAATTATTACAATTTATATACTTATGAAATTGCAAGAAAGAGATTATTCAGATTGCACTAATTTGGCCAGTAGTTTGAAACGGAAAGCCGTTTTTTGGCGCCAAGTTTGTGTTTTTTTCTTTTTAGAGAATGTTTGTATATAGGTGTGCACGAGGGAGCTTCATGCATTAGCTATTCACTGATGAAGCGGACGGGACGTCCGTGAAACGCGTTTGACCTAGCTTATAATAAATGGATTTAATTTAATCTTCGGACACTGAATCCTTATTGGTATAGAGAAGAGTTGATAAATGGACACAGTTTTTCTTCATCCACACGTTGATGTATTTCGGACCCAGGAAGGGTTGGTGTCATCTGCAGCACTCCACAAGCGTACATATGAGTTGCGCATGCTCACAACCTAATAAGGTTAGCGTCATTGCTACAAATTTATTTTAATTGTACTGGGTAACAGCACTATTTGCGCCGCTCTCCTATCTTTTCAATGATCTAAGATTAACATCCTCAATAATCCGAACCTCCCTCTCCCATCTCCAAGACCTCTTGCATGCTGTGCCAATTCTTTGGAACGCATTACCCAGGACACTTAGATTAATCCCCAATACCCACAGTTTTACGCGTGCCCTAAAAACACATTTTTTTTTACACTGGCCTATCACCTCACCTATCTTATCTAACTTTCCCTGTTTTTCTTATACAAAATGTCCTTCCAAATCAGGACCCTCATATTATCTGTTCACACAACCTCCATGTACTTAATAGCCCTCTGTGTCTGTACTTGTAAACATACTGGTTGGCGACTGGTTCATTCAGCATTATGTGAACACCCTACTTATTACATTGATGATTGACCATACAATACAAGCACCTTTCTTGTCTCCAATATTTCCTCATAGATTGTAAGCTTGCAAGCAGGGTCCTCACTCCTCCTGGTATCTGTTGATTTATGTGATTGTACAATTCATAAAATGTAAAGTGCTGTGGAATATGTTGGAACTATAGAAATAAAAATGATTATTATTATTATTATAATTATTATAATAGGACTTTTAATTAACTTTTCAGAATAAGGTGTCCTGTGTTTGCATATTAGGAATAACACTATATGTTATACTGTATGACCTGTGTCCTGCATTTTCACCAGTTTTCACCTCTCCATGCTCTATCTCTATTTTGCAATCTACCAGAATCTGGGAGGAGAACACTGGCTGCAGTGATTTCTCCTAAATACAGCTCAGCAAAGACATGAGGGATTTCAGTTCTTCATTCATTATTTGCTCACAGAGACAAGGTGCAGCAACATGGCGGACATTATACAGCAGAGCTTATCTGTCTTGATAGAATCACGTTCTGATGTGATCAGTAGCATAGGTACTGGAAAGTCAGGAGGGCAGAGGGGTCAGCATGCTGATCCAGTTAAAGTCTACAGCAGAGCATGGAAAATTTTCTCCCGGTACAACGCGCTCTCTGTTCTGTAGACCACGGTGGGACATAATACTGTGTATAGGTGAGCAATGGAACCATCATACTGTGTATAGGGGAGCAGTGGGCCCCTTATACTGTGTATAGAAGAGCAGTGAGCTCCTCTTACTGAGTATAGGTGATCCTTGGCCCCTCATACTGTGTACAGGAGAGATGTGGGCGCTCATACTATGTATAGATGAGCTGTGGGCCCTTTAAGAGAGTTGTGGGTCCCTCATGCTGTGTATAAGGAAGCTGTGGACATACCATGCTGTGTGTTGGGGCATTATACTATGCAGAGGGGAGCTGTAGAGACATTGTACAGTACAGAGGGGAACTGTAGATGGGGGACTCGGGATATTATTACCATACAAGAGGGTAATCAGGGACATTATTACATTTTAAATTGACACTTAAGAACTTTTACTGTTAAAGGGCACTCAGTATTGTGATTGTCAAAGGTGCACACAGAGGGCATAATTACTTTCTAGGGGGCAATATATTGACACTATTTTCTAGGGACCTTTACAGAGAGCATTACTATTTTCTAGGGGGCAATTTTACAAAAGAGACATTTAACTTTACAAGAGGCACAGTGGTGGGCATTGTTATGTGCGGCACTAAGAGGAGCACTTTATATGTGTCACATAGTAGATCCTGAAACAAGGATAAATATAGCAGGAGAAGGCATGACAATAGAATGAGGAGTTTGTACATGTTGGGAATAGATGGGGACGGTGCTGTAAATGTGAAAAGTCAAATGTTTCTTTGTTATAAACACTGCACACGAGTCATGACTGGAAGAAGTTGTCATGGTGGTCTGGGGAAGAGAGAGAAAGACGGGAAAAGTGAATGACTCCATCAGAAAGAAAGTCACTTGTAAATTACTAACTACAACTGTATTGTAATCTCTTAATCTGTTTTGCAGGACTGCTACTACCCCTATATGATCACTTTATGGCAGTAATAACTTTGTTGGCCTTTATATAGAGATTTATTTTCAGTAACAGCATCATGATCTGCTGAGTTTCCTTAATACCCATGATTAGGATGCACCACCGTAGTTGTTTACATGGTTATCTGGTTAGGGGCCCACTCAGAATTATTTTGCTCCTACCTGTGAGGATTCCTTAGCTATGCCTTTGGATATTAGGTAAAACATTTCTTATAGAATTCTGCACAATACTTTTCTGTCTACCTCTCCAAGATATATCTCCCTGTTGCTCCTCCTTCTCCTCTCTCCATAGAGGATAATTGTATGCAGCAGATTAATCTCTATACTGTACAGCCACTCAACAGTGAAAATATATTTATTCAGGAACAAAGATAACACAGCTTACAACTGGCATTTCTTGGAGCTTAGGATCTTAGTATCTTGTCTGTCAGCCTGCAAAGTGAAAGTAAAGTGTGCTCCAGCTACACACACACACACTGAGTGAACAGGAGCTTCCTGTTTTGTTTCTTTTGTATTTTTAACAGTGAATTATTGGCAATATAAAACTATTGCTGGATACACAAACTTATGCATTATTAAACAGTAATAAATAGTAGTTGATGCAATATATACAATTATAAGCATTATTCCAACACCCCCACTCAACAACTACTTATCCTGTTAGTCCCATAGTGGTTCTGAATTCTTCAAACTTGGCTCTTAGAATTGGCTTTGTCATAACATCAGCTATCATTTTGTCAGTCTCGAAATAAACATACTCAATTATGCCACATTCTATCAAATCACGAAGGTGATGATGTTTAAAGCTAGTGTGTTTGGTTCTCGCATTGTTCTTCTCACTGCATGCAAGTTTAAAGCATCCTTAGTTGTCTTCATAAATCACAATTCGTTGGTTGAGTTGATGGCTTACCAAGACCGCTTAACAATTAATTTAACCAAATGACCTCTTGACTTGCATGGGCTGCAGATGACGCGCCCCCTGGGACATATTCCTTTTTGAGGGGAATACCCGGCACCGGATCAGATGGGGGGGGGTTGTAGTCTCCGAGCGGCTGTGACCCGGTCCCGTGCCCAGGGCGTCAAGCTAAGTGTTATGTGGCAGTCCTACAGATGTTATTAAAGTTCTTTTGTGTCGACTACGCCACCCGTTGTGATGCGGTCACTGTGGCCGCCGCTGCAGCAGGGTCCGCTGAGGCTGATGGTGGATGTGCAGCTTGGTGGGATAACCCCCAACGGGAGGGGTATAGCCTCAGAGGGGACAGGCGCAGAGGATGGGGGTTGTGGTGGTGCGGTGCAGCCGGCAATGAAGACAGACTCGGGTTGTGCAGTTAAGGGTGTTTACTTACTGCTGATGTTCCGGTCACTCCAGCTGCTAGTGACCACCCGAGCCGTGCTGCGTCCACCAGGTCCTGGATCCAGCCAACCCCCAAACAAGTCCAGAGCGTGGCCCTGAGCTCTCCCTCTGTCCTTTCTTCAGCCGTCCCCACCAGTGATTCACCTAGGTCCAGCTCCCTCGGGCCTTCTTTTGGGACACCCTTGGCCCTGGGTTCCCTGACCCTTCATGTGGTTTGCCTTCAGGGTGAATGTAGTGGGTGACCGTGACAGACACTGCCCACGGTCTCCGGTCTCTGGCTGGGGAATGTCTTTACCCCCACCAGCTTGGGTTCCGGTACCCTCTTGCTGACTCCTCACCCGGTGCTCTAATTTGGGTTCTTGGGTCCCTTCAGTCTTCCCCCTCTGGGTCTTTCTCTTTCTTTCTCCTCTCTCTCTCTCCAGGGCTGCTGTTTCCTTCTCTCTCTCCAACTGACTTGTTCTCAGCGTCTGACCCTGATCTAAGTTGGTGCCCTCCTTATATATCCCTCTATGTGTGAGCTCAGGTGACCAGCACCCAATGAGCTCCTATCACTACCCAGACTGCTCCCCCTATCTGCCCCTACACTACATGGGATGTACCACCCCCCTCCCACTCCAGCCAGGAACAGGCTCGGTTGTACCTGCACATTTCTAAGTGGGAGTACCGTCGGCCTGCTCCTCTGGAATGGGATGTATGTAGTGCATGCAGTCTATCTGAGCTCAGTTCCACACTCCTTCCTTACCCGGGAGTGGAATATCACACCTCTGGGTTGAGGTGCAATACCCCTGTAGCAGCCGAATCCTCAGGGTGCTACATTCCCCCCTGGTAAATCACAGCACGTCCTCGGGCTGTAAGACATAAAACACCAAAACATACAAAATTTTTATATAAACATATAAAACATATAAGACATTATATATATAACATATCTTATCAGATAAAACTTTCTCGTAGACTTCTCTTGTCTCTGGTTCCTCCTCCGGACACTGTGCAACGTGTGTCCGGGAAAAGTGCGACAGTCTCTTAGAAAAACTGGTTTTCCTATAAAACCGGTAGGGGGCGCTTTAGGACGCGCAACTATATACAGGGAAAGTTGAAAGTTGGCCGCTCTCAGTCCTCGGCCAGGTAGAGGGAAGAGAATGGCTGCTCACAGTCCTCAGCCTGCAGGATGAAGGGGTTAACGGGTAAAACAGTTCACTGGTCCCAACGGGGACTATTTTAGCAGCAACAACAGTTCCAGTTCCTTTATACCCTGATTGGGTAACTATTTACAACACCTGCTCTGCCGCACTCAACGGCGTCTTCCTCCTGCTCTTTGCTTATAGCTGGTTGTTACTTCAGACCCGTCCGGGTCCTCTTGCTCCTCCTCCTCGCACCGCAACTCCTCCTCCGTCAGGCGGTGTACGTGGAGGGCGTAAGGTCCTTTGGCACACTTGTGCCGGGTGAATGTGACCTCGTCTCCGACGTAGAGGTCACGGCCTTTGTGACCTTCCGGCAGGTGGGACTCGACGTCTCTGCGAGTCACAAAAACGTCACCGCGGTTGTTACGGTCCCGAATAAAGCCCCACCCATGCTGCGGGTTGAACTTTATCACTGTCCCGATGGTGCGGGGACAATGCGCTGCATGGGGGTTCCTCCTAGTCCGGCTCTTCTGCTCCGCGCTCTGGATTTGGGCCTGTTGTTCTCTGACCCGCCTCTCCTCCCGTTCTCTCTTAAACTCTGCCAGCTGTTGACGGCAACACTCTGTACGTTCAGCTGCGGCTGCCCGAGTTTCTCCGGTGAACCCCATCAAATCTTCTCCCGTGGGGTCCCACACGAATTGGGCTTCTGCTAGAGGAGGCGAGACCCGAGCCACGGGCTTCGGAGTCGGGATTAGGGGCTCACACAAGGGCCCTAGTCTTTGCTGCCGCTCCAGCTCAGGGTACCCTTCGGGCCAGATGAAGGGCCGCCCGTCCGGCCATGTGAGCTGGCCGAAGAGGTCCTCCCCCAGGTGTGGCACCCTAGGTATTGCGGGCGCGGGCGCGGTGGTGGTGGCGCCCGGGTTGCCCAGGCCTTGCGGCCAGGCCTGGGGCACCTGGAAGGTGAAGGGCACCGTTAGGACGGCGGCGCCCTGGGCTACCTGGCCTTGCGGCCAGGCCGGAGGCTCCGCGGAGGTAGGGGGCGCTGTTGGTGGTGCGGCGCCCGGAGGTACTAGGCCTTGCGACCAGGCTGGTGGTACTTCCTGCTTTGTCACGCTCCGGGTCGGTGCGTGTGACGTCACAGGGGTCGCTGCGGCGGCTTCCGGTCGGGGCCTAGTCCATGGCGGTGACCTGGCGGCTACGGGCACAGCAGGGGGACTTTCGGGCTCTGCGACGGGGAGCTGGGGCAGGTAAGCGGTGTCACGGCTTGGGGTATAGGCGTCCCCTTTACCTGCCTCCATGCGTTCGGCTCCCTCCTCGGCGCCGTCTCCGGCCTTGGGTCCTCCCGCGCCATCCTCAGAGGCGGTCTGCTTCCTCTTCCAGGGTAGCGTGCTCCGCTGACTGGTCTCTGCGTGCTGAGCCATCTCCCGGCTCCACTCCGCCAGTATCTCCCGCTGTACCCGGGCCATCCTCCGTGCGAGGCCCTCCAGGGCAGTTTGTGCACACTCCCGGTCTCGGGGGATCTGCGCTAGGATCTCCGCTAGACCTAGCGGGGTTGTGGACTCCAGCAGGCTCCTGACCACCGGGTCGGTGCTGCTCTGCTCTGCTTCCGGCAGGCTCCTGGCCAGCGGGCCGGTGCTGCTCTGCCCTCCTTCCTCGGTCTCTAGCAGACTCCTGGCCAGCGGGCCGGTGCTGTTCTGCTCTCTTTCCATCTCCGGGTGAGCTTTTCTGCTGCTCCTTTCCAGGCTTCCTGCCTCCGGGTGCGCTCGCTCCAGACTGCTCCAAGCGACACCCATCTTTTCTCTTCTCTTTCGTCTCCTCCCACTTCGAGGGCGGTCCCGGGGCAACTCGGTGACTGTCAGCTCCAGGGGGAGTTCTTTCACGCTGACAGACACCTCCAGCATCACAGTCTCTGTTGGTGGGGGCGGTTTCCACTTTTGGCGCCATTTTCTGTCCTGGCCCACGATGGGAGGTGGCCTCCTGCCCTCCTTTGGCACGCCCATAATGGCGTCCGCTGCTCTTCCAAGGCGGGAAATCTGCGGTTTTGGCGGGAAGCGTCGCCCAGTGACGGGAAACTCTGCAGATGGCGGGAACAAGCTGGAAATGGCGGACAATCGGCGGGAAACGACTGGTGATGGAGTCCGATGGCGTGGACCCTCCGGAACCGGCGGGAGACTTCTTTCTGAGGTAATCTTGCACTTTTCTTCAGGCACGCAGTACCCGGGTGTTGCGGGCACGTAATCCTGCCGACTACGCCAAAGTTGACGCGCCCCCTGGGACATATTCCTTTTTGAGGGGAATACCCGGCACCGGATCAGATGGGGGGGGGTTGTAGTCTCCGAGCGGCTGTGACCCGGTCCCGTGCCCAGGGCGTCAAGCTAAGTGTTATGTGGCAGTCCTACAGATGTTATTAAAGTTCTTTTGTGTCGACTACGCCACCCGTTGTGATGCGGTCACTGTGGCCGCCGCTGCAGCAGGGTCCGCTGAGGCTGATGGTGGATGTGCAGCTTGGTGGGATAACCCCCAACGGGAGGGGTATAGCCTCAGAGGGGACAGGCGCAGAGGATGGGGGTTGTGGTGGTGCGGTGCAGCCGGCAATGAAGACAGACTCGGGTTGTGCAGTTAAGGGTGTTTACTTACTGCTGATGTTCCGGTCACTCCAGCTGCTAGTGACCACCCGAGCCGTGCTGCGTCCACCAGGTCCTGGATCCAGCCAACCCCCAAACAAGTCCAGAGCGTGGCCCTGAGCTCTCCCTCTGTCCTTTCTTCAGCCGTCCCCACCAGTGATTCACCTAGGTCCAGCTCCCTCGGGCCTTCTTTTGGGACACCCTTGGCCCTGGGTTCCCTGACCCTTCATGTGGTTTGCCTTCAGGGTGAATGTAGTGGGTGACCGTGACAGACACTGCCCACGGTCTCCGGTCTCTGGCTGGGGAATGTCTTTACCCCCACCAGCTTGGGTTCCGGTACCCTCTTGCTGACTCCTCACCCGGTGCTCTAATTTGGGTTCTTGGGTCCCTTCAGTCTTCCCCCTCTGGGTCTTTCTCTTTCTTTCTCCTCTCTCTCTCTCCAGGGCTGCTGTTTCCTTCTCTCTCTCCAACTGACTTGTTCTCAGCGTCTGACCCTGATCTAAGTTGGTGCCCTCCTTATATATCCCTCTATGTGTGAGCTCAGGTGACCAGCACCCAATGAGCTCCTATCACTACCCAGACTGCTCCCCCTATCTGCCCCTACACTACATGGGATGTACCACCCCCCTCCCACTCCAGCCAGGAACAGGCTCGGTTGTACCTGCACATTTCTAAGTGGGAGTACCGTCGGCCTGCTCCTCTGGAATGGGATGTATGTAGTGCATGCAGTCTATCTGAGCTCAGTTCCACACTCCTTCCTTACCCGGGAGTGGAATATCACACCTCTGGGTTGAGGTGCAATACCCCTGTAGCAGCCGAATCCTCAGGGTGCTACACAGACACATACTCTGAAGAGATTTCAATTAGCCAACCATTCAGGAAAATAACTATTTGTATCCCATGTGTGACCAAGACAGCTATAGTGAATGTCACCATGGAAAAGGTGCAAAGAATAAATTATCTTGGAGAGAAGAGCTGTGAATTGTAGGTGCTTGACCCTGCTTCTTATCTGCACAGCTGAATGTAGTGTAGTGGGCAATAACTTAGAAAAGGTGTGAGAAGCTAAAGAGATTCCAGACAGAAGAGTTGTGAATTACAGGTGATTGACACTACTCTCATCTTTCATCTGTACAGATGTTCTTACTGTAGTAAAGCCTAACTTAAGGCTATGTGCACACGATGCAGAAATGCTCAGGATTTTTTCCTGAGCATTTCTGCATCTCCCTGGCAGAAAAAAACGCATGCGGATTGTACATGCGTTTTCCTGCCAGGGACATGCGGAAATGAAGCGGTCCCACTGACATTTCCGCATGCAGATTGACAAGCGCTTCCCAAGCGATTAGCATCACTTGGAAAGTGCTTGTGACAACTAGGTCACACTATATAAATCCATGCAACCAGCATGGATTTATATAGTGTGGCCCAAGAGAGTGGTAAAAATAAAAAAATAAATGTATACTTACCCTCTGATGGCCCCCGGTGTCCCGCTCACTCCGTTCTCCCTTGCCGGCAACAGTGAATTGAAAGACCTGCTGACGTCAGCGGCACGTGACCCGTCACATGACTCTGACGTCAGCGCAGGTCCTTCAACTCACTGCAAAGTGCCGGGAACCAAGCAGGAGCGGTGCGCTGGCCGACAGAAGGTAAGTATACATTTATTTTTTATTTTATTCTTGTTTTTACAGCTTTTTTATGGTACCTGGGTGTGGAGGAGAGTCTCATCTTCTCCGCACTCGGGTACCATCCGCACATTAGAACGCGCCAATAACGCAAGTACAAATGCAGTCTTGCAGTATTGGCACGTTCTAATGCAAGTCAATGGCGGCAAAAACGCCGCGTTTCCGCAAAATTAATGAACATGCTGCGCATTTTTGAGCGCAGCATAAACGCTGCGGAAAAATCCGCAGCATGGGCACAGCACATGTGGATTTCCATTGGGGAACAGTGCTGCCCTTCTACCATGCGTTTTTAATGCGTTTCCGTGGCGTTTCCGCAGCTTCAAAAACGCAGCGGAAACGCATTAAAAATGCATCGTGTGCACACAGCCTAATAAACGTGTTATGGGCTAGACCTAGAGAGATCCCAGACAGAAAAATGTGTGAATTGCAGGTGTTTGACACTGGTTCTTATCTGCACAGTTGTTCTTAGAAGAAAATAAGCATTCCTCTTGTTCAGAGAGATCAAGAAAAACTTCTTGTATCCTAAATTGAAGTAATTAAAGCCAATTCTTATGTGAAGTTTGCTCGCACTATAACTATCTGTGCCATTTCCTTCTACACAGCAGTTTCTAGTTGTGGGGTGTACACTAATAATCTCAGAGCAAAAGACTACACTTGACTCATTTTAGCCCGCAAAAAAAAAATGGAAGTGGGAACATTAGCTGCGACCACGATTAAAGGTAGAAGATGCATCTATGAGTGGTAGGCATGGCTATAGGGCTGAAAAATTATAATTTGATTAGGATAATGATAATAATAATTATCAGTTGGTCAATTATCAGTTGGTTATAGAAAGTGCCAATATATGTTTAACTTCAACATGAATATTTACTTATAAAAAGGATCCATTTTCTTATCGTCTTGGAGATTTGAGAATTCAATGCAACTGGTAATTCCAATCTTGCCGCTGCTTATCAAAGTAAATTGTCAAAGGGCACACTCAGTGTGGCAATTTTTGAAAGATAAACTTGTCTCAACAATTATGTGTCTAGTTTTTTATAAGGAGGCGTCAACTGTCTCAAATATTGTTTACTTCCTTGATCACAGAAAAAGACACAGCCTTACCAACACCAAATCAGATTGCAAATGCACTAGCAGGATGTATAAGAAATAACCACTCACAAACCTACCAATTTATGGAGGGGATGGCTGCCTAGTCTTTAAAATGCACACAGATAAGGCTTGCAAACGACACCAGTCACACAGATAGGTGTGATGCACAGTGTCTGGTTCACAGCCTATTGATGATGCCCATACTATTAGATCAGGAGGGCTGCCCAGCACTATATAAGTGAACCCCAGTACACCCAACTGCCCCCACCTTTATCATGGGGGACTGCTGCATCCTGCTAGTTCATTTGTAATTTGGTGTTGGTAAGACTGTATCTTTTTCTGCTATGTTTTTTGAAATTTTGTCCTATGTTAGCCGTTATTTCTTTCATCATAGCTTCTTCCAAAGCTTTACAGATCTATGGCCCTCAAGAGTGGGACACTAGAGCTTCCACATGGTCAACACCTAAAATACACAGATTTGATTGACTACAATAAGTTCTGTATACTCTTACAAGAAGAGATACTTATCAGAATAATGTAGTGACTATGGGTGTTGCTCATGGCAACAGTTATACTTTTTTGATAGAAGAGGCTCTGTTATCTCATTATGGATTTCAAGAGATTGCCCTCAACATATCTCCAAAGATAGATAATAAACAATGAAGCTTCATCATAGCCTACATCTTAAATCCAATATTTATGAACTACAATAATTTCTGTATTCTCTTACAAAAATACTTATCAGAATAATGCAGTGACTGGGGTCCACTGGCAATGGTAAGGTTCTCTTAATAGAAGAGACCTTCATATCAATAGGAATTCTAAAACCTAGTCCTTAGCACATATCCACAAATATACTGTACGTTCAGGAATAGCTTCCAACAGATGTGTACAGACTTCATAGTCAACAACTTAAATCCTTAGGTTGTATGGAATATAAAAACATTTGCATACTCTTACAAGAAGGAATATTTACTCAAATAATGCAGTTACTGGTGGCGTTGCCTTCACAATGGTCAGGCTCTTGCTAGAGGAGACTCCAGTTACTGGAATGAATGAAAGCACTTTAGAATAAAGCATTAAGGCCCCGTCACACATAACGAGATCGCTAGCGAGATCGCTGATGAGTCACGTTTTGGTGACGCAATAGCGATCTCGCTAGCGATCTCGTTATGTCTGACAGGTAGCAACGATCAGGCCCCTGCTGTGAGATCGCTGATCGTTACAAAGCTTCCTGGACCATTCCTGGGTCGTTGCGCTCCTGCTGGGCAGTGTGCATCGCTGTATTTGACACCTTGTCAACGACCTCGCTAGCGATTCAGAACTGAGACACGTAGAGGTGCATAAATTGGACTTTTCTGCGTTCATCGTCCCCGATTGGTGGTCGCTACTGCGTCCTTGTTTTTTCAGATCCCACCAGCGTTCTCCGGCTGTGACTCCACTTTGAACAAATCAGACATCTTTAGCGAAGTAGGTATTGTTTGGGGTCTCAAATGAGTTTCCATTTTTAATTCATTTATAGGACATCTACCAATTATCTGCTATCATTGCTCTTCAGGGAGTGAGGGCTTGGCTTCAATAGCGATCTCGTTAGCGATCTCGTTATGTGTGACGGGGCACCAGGACCGTTAAAATACTGGCAGCAGTTGTCGCAGCAGGTCTTCGCATCATGGGTGTTTCTGCCATGTCCCACTGGTTGAAGGCCTGCAATTGCAGGATCGTTTGCACGCTATTCACCGAGCTCCACTTCCCCATTGGCTCGGTCCACAGAGTCCACAAAGCCAGGCGGACAGTACGTAATTGCATCACGTCGACGAAGAAAGTTTTGAAGCGTGCAACAGGCCAAAAGAACAGAGTCTATTGATTTAAGCTTCATGTTAATTGGCGTATGAAAAACTCTGAAGCGGTTGGCCACGACAGCGTGTCAGAAAACGTGCTGTGTGGGTGTGTGTGCACGAGACCCCTAAAATATCTGCCCATGCAAAAGCATATATATACAGATAGAAGCCAAGCCCTCCCTCCCTGAAGAGCAATGATAGCAGATAATTGGTAGATGTCCTATAAATGAATTAAAAATGGAAACTCATTTAAGACCCCAAACAATACCTACTTCGCTAAAGATGTCTAATTTGTTCAAAGTGGAGTCACAGCCGGAGAACGCTGGTGGGATCTGAAAAAACAAGGACGCAGTAGCGACCACCAATCGGGGACGATGAACGCAGAAAAGTCCAATTTATGCACCTCTACGTGTCTCAGTTCTGAATCGCTAGCGAGGTCGTTGACAAGGTGTCAAATACAGCGATGCACACTGCCCAGCGGGAGCGCAACGACCCAGGAATGGTCCAGGAAGCTTTGTAACGATCAGCGATCTCACAGCAGGGGCCTGATCGTTGCTACCTGTCAGACATAACGAGATCGCTAGCGAGATCGCTATTACGTCACCAAAACGTGACTCATCAGCGATCTCGCTAGCGATCTCGTTATGTGTGATGGGGCCTTTAGAAAGAGAGATGAGCTAATCTGACACTATTCAAATTCACCAAATTACACAAATTTTTTTGGGAAATTAAGATTTGCAGCAAATTTATTCTCTTTTATGCTCTGAGGTCTGAAGAAACCCTAAAGCATCATAATCGTAAGATATAGAAAAAAAACTAATACTCAACTCATCACTCACCATCCCTTCATTCAGTCCTCGATGAAGCTGCTAACTACTGCAAAGCACTTCATCTGCACACTAGGCTGTTAGTTCCACCCTTGACTATCCCTGAGATAACTCTGCATAAGTGTGTTTTAAGTTAGTAGCAATAAGCGCATTCGACGCCCTGGATCATTGTGGCGCTAGTCACCGCTCATAAACAAGTATTGAGGCAGGTTAGTCAAGACATAAGGGGCTAGATTCCAAGGTGTAGCAGGTGTAAAGGTGTTACAAAGGTGCAAAGGTGTACTCAGGTCACAGTCCGAGGTCAGAATTCCAGAAAGGTAGCGGCCCCAGACAAAGGGGTAAGGCAAACGTATGGTCAAAGGCAAGGTCCAAGGTCAGGCAACAAAGATCAAATACAGGAACACAAAATACAGAGCAAGCGCACATCACTTGAGCTGAGCTACAACTGGCACTGATTGGGGGCAGAGAGACAGCTAATAGCCAGGTAATTTTTCTGAACAGGAAACACATGGAGGAACTCCCAGCATGCCCCTGCCCTGGATTGGGCAGCTGAACTGTTATTCATTGCGTCAAGACACACCTATTGGTGGAATTGTGGCAGTACCCTCTTTTCTAGGCTGGGCCAAAGGACCCCAAGGTTTCCCAGGAAACCTATGATAGCAGGCCCTGACCAGATGATCAGCCATCACGGAATGAGCCGGAAAGCAAGATCTCTCCTCGGGTCCGCATTCCCACCATTCTCTGAGAATCTATGATCCTCTGCACCTTGTACTCCAAACCTCCATCAACAGAAACAAGAGGAAGTGGAGACGAGGCAGAAAACACAGATGGAACAAACTTCTTCAACAGGGATCTGTGGAACATATTTAGGATGCGAAGCATTGGAGGAAGTCTTAATCTAAAGGCCACCGAATTAACTACCTCCAGAATCACATATGGGCCAATAAATTTAGGACCCAACTTTGCTGATGGTACTTTCAGCTTAATATTTTTGGATAAAAACCAAACCCTATCACCTACTTTGAAGATGGGATTTGCCAAACTTTTCCTATTGGCCTTACAGTTTTGTATTATTTTATTAATTTTATATTATACTGTATTTGTTGGGCATCATATTCAATGGGTGCCATGAATACCATCGTGGGTGAGAGTAATAAGGGTCTTCAATAGATACAGCACTAGGGGCTAGGAGACTATTTTGTTTCAGTACTTGGGGGAAACTGTTGAGGGCTATATTGTGTGAGGGATGGTGAAGACCATCATAATGTACATGGGGGCAATCTTACAGTCTGTAAGGTTTGTGTGGGCTGTCATGATGTGTGGGGGGGCTTCTGGGACAAAATTTTGGGGGGGTGCCATAAAACTGTTTATGGGGGCTCTAGGAGCAACACAGTGTGTGGAAAGCTGCGGGAGCATCATATTGAGAGAGGGTCACTTTGGAAGCAACTTACTGTGCGATGAGCAGTGGAGATATCATACAGTGGAGGGAATCATTGTTAGGGCCTCATTGTGTCTGTAGGGGACTGAGAAAATCATACTATGTGGAGGGCCACAGTAGGCATCATTGTGTGACGGGAATTGTGAACAGCATAATATGTTGGAAAAATGTGGGGGTATCATACTATGGTGGGGGCACTGTGGGGTTATAATAGTGTGTGTGGGTGGTACTGTGAGGGCAAATTGTGTGGGGAATTTCACTGTTGGAGTACCATACTATGTGTTGTGGGGTATCTATAATATAAGGGTAGATGTATCCGTCTGTCCGAAGCCTCTATAGTCTGCGCAGGCGCGATGCGCCTGCGCAGTCTGGCCATAGACTGAAGAAAACAACAGCCGTTATAGGTGAGAGGGAGGAGGACGAGGATGAAGGACTGTGGTGCCGGAGATCATGGTATGCGGAAGCACTGACCGCTTACCGCTATCTCCGACGCCATTAGGACACATACCTCGATCACCAGAGAGTTTGGAGGAGGAGTGTGGCGCCACAGTTCGCACAGTGTGCAAATTTGTCTTCAACAAAATGACACTGGAGAATGCGCAATGCGCAGGCTCGAACTCCGGCGCCACACTCCTCTTCCAGACTCGCCGGAGATCGAGGATGCCCTGCAAGAGAGAGGGGAAAAAGGTGAGTAGGAGTGTTTTTTTTTGCATGAATGGGGGCAGCACAAATACCAGGATGGAGAAGCACAAATACCATGATGGGGGAGCACATATACCAGGATGGGGGAGCACAAATACCAGGATGAGGGAGAAGGATGGGGCACAAATACCAGCATGGGGGAGCACAAATACCAGAATGGGAGAGCAGGATGGGGGCACAAATACAAGGATGGTGGAGCACAAATACCAGGATGAGGGAGCAGGATGGGGGCAGCACATAACAGGATGTGGACGCAGGATGGGGGCAGCACATAACAGGATGAGGGAGCAGGATGGGGGCTACACAAAACAGGATGGGGGACCAGGATGGAGGAGCAGGATGGGGGCAGCACAAAACAGGATGGGGTGCAGGATGGGGGCAGCATAAAACAGGATGGGGCAAAGGAAGGGGGCAGCACAAATACCAGTATGGGGGTTTAGGATGGGGGAGCACAAATATCAGGATGGGGGAGCAGGATGGGGGCAGCACAGAACAGGATGGGGGCGCAGGATGGTGGCAGCACAAAACAGGATAGGGGCTGAACAAAAGAGGATGGGGGCTGCACAAAAGAAGATGGGGAGCACATAAAAGGATGGGGGCGCAGGATAGGGGCAGCATATAACAGGATGGGGGCAGCACATAACAGGATGGGGGCTGCAAAAATACCAGGATGGGGGAGCAAGATGGGGGCACAAATGCCAGGATAGGGGAGCACAAATACCAGGATGGGGAGCACAAATACCAGGATGGGGGCAGCACATTACAAAATGGGGGCGCAGGATGGGGGCTGCACAAAACAGAAGGAGGGACCCAGATGGAGGAGCAGGATGGAGGCAGCACAAAACAGGATGAGGCGCAGTATTCGGGCAGCATGAAAAAGGATGGGGGCACAGGATGCAGGCAGCATAAAACAGGATGGGGACAGCACAAATACCAGGATAGGGGAGCACAAATACCAGGATGGGGGACCAGGATGGGGGCACAAATAACAGGATAGGGGAGCATGTACCATGATGGGGGTGCAAATACCAGGATGGGGGAGCAAGATGGAGGCAGCACAAAACAGGATGGGGACGCAGGGTGGGGGCTGCACAAAAAAGGATGGGGGCTGCACAAAAGAGGATGGGGGCGCAGGATGGGGGCAGCATATAACAGGATGGAGGCGCAGGATGGGGGCAGCACATAACAGAATGGGGGAGCAGGATGGGGACAGCACATAACAGGATGGGGGAGCAGGATGGGGACAGTACATTACAGGATGGGGGAGCAGGATGGGGCAGCACATAACAGGGTAGGGGAGCAGGGTGGGAGCAGCACATAACAGGATGGGGGGCAGGATGGGGGTAGCACATAACAGGATAGAGGCACACATAACAGGATGGGGGAGCATATACCAGGATGGGGGCAGCACATAACAGGATGAGGGAGCAGGGTGGGGGCAGCATATAACAGGATGGGGGAGCACATAACATGATGGGGCAGAACATAACAGGATGGCAGCAGAACATAACAGGATGGGGGCAGAACATAACAGGATGAAGGAGCAGGATGGGGTCAGCACATAACAGGATGGGGGAGCAGGATGAGGGCAGCAAATAACAGTATGGGGGAGCATATACCAAGATGGGGTAGCACATAACAGGATGAGGCAGCACATAACAGGATGGGGGCAGCACATAACAGGATGGGGACATCACATAACAGGATGGGGCAGAGACCATATCAGGATGAGGCAGCACATAAAAGGATGAGGGAGCAGGATGGGGGCAGCACATAGCAGGATGAGGGAGCAGGATGGGGGCAGCACATAACAAGATGAGGGAGCAGGATGGGGGAGCACATAACAGGATGAGGGAGCAGGATGGGGGCAGCACACAAAAGATGGGGGCAGCACACAAAAGGATGGGGGCAGCACATAACAGGATGGGGGAGCAGGATGGGGCAGCACATAAAAGGATGCATCAGCACATAAAAGGACGGGGTCAGCACATAACAGGATGGGAGTGCAGGATGGGAGAGCAAATAAAAGGATGGGGCAGAACATAACAGGATGGGGGCGAACATAACAGGATGAAGGAGCAGGATGGGGGCAGTACATAGGATGTGGGATCAGGATGGGGGCAGCACATAACAGGATGGGGGAGCAGGATGGGGGCAGCACATAACGTGATGGGGGAGCAGGATGGGTGGAGCAAATAACAGGATGGGGCAGAGAACAGGATGGGGGTGCAGAATGGGGGCACAGGATGGGGACAGCACATAACAGGATGGGGGAGCATATACCAGGATTGGGGCAGCACAAAACAGGACGGGGGGACCAGGATGGGGGCGCAGGATGCAAGCAGTCCAGAAATGTGGCAGTTTAGTATTGCGGCCTGTGGGTGGGTGGGTGGCAGGCTGCATACTTGCGCTTGCATTCTGAGTAACAGAAAGCTAAAGGGATGGATGGCCTCATCTTGAATAATTTGCTCGCTGTCTAGGAGACCGACCACTTCTGCTGTCTACCTTCTGAACATTGTGTTAAAGCTTCATTGAACCAGGGCGCGCAAACCTCTGCATCAGGAGGATGTCCCATTTGGTCCCGGCTTCCACAATATTAACCCAGTGGAATGCATACAGTGAGATGTACCGTCTCTGTCCACATTCACTTGTCTACGTGTTTGTGGTTAGGCGGCCCTTCCCTCTAAGTGCGCTGGGGAGGGCACGGGTAATGTTCTGGGACCCGTGCTTGTGTAAAGCGGTGAGGACACGGGGAGAAACAGTGGCGGCTGGGGACCGAGTACGGAAAACCGGCCACTGCCATTAGGTTGTGGAAAGCTTCTGCCTCAATGAGCCTGAAAGGCAACATTTCAAGTGCAAGCAGTCCAGAAATGTGGCAGTTTAGCATTGTGGTCTGTGAGTGGGTGGGTGGCTGGCTACATACTTGCGCTTGCATTCCAAGGACTGGGGTAGGGACAACTGAACGCTGCGCTGGGACAAGGATGTGGATGGGGATGGTTGCAAGTCTGCAATGACACGTGCAGAGCGGGAGGCATCTTTGCATGCGCTATGGACAGGGGATTGGTGGGCACGCACAACAATGGAAGAAGCAATGGTGCCACCCGCAGAAACTGTTCCTGGACCCTGGGGTTCGGCCCACAAAGCTTTGCTGCCGTTTGCCTGATCATGCTGGTGGTGATCAGGCTGGTTGTTTTTCCACCACTGCTGATGCTGGCCTGGCAGGTGGTGCAAATGGCCTTTTTGGGGTTATCGGCAGAGTCTTTAAAAATCAACCAGACTAGGGCAGACCTAACAGTTGTACTGGCAGCTTCCTTCATGTTGGTGTTACGGGGAACGGTTGCCTGCCTTCTATCTGCCGCCACCACACTGCTTCTTCCTGCCTGTTAGGGTGCTCTGCCTCCCTCCCCCTGTGTGCTGTGGTCCTCGCTCTGCATGTCCTCCTGCCAGGTTGGGTCAGTTCCACCTCAATGAGCTTGAAAGGCAACATTTCAAGTGCAAGCAGTCCAGAAATGTGGCAGTTTAGTATTGTGGCCTGTGAGTGGGTGGGTGGCTCGCCGCATACTTGCGCTTGCATTCCAAGGACTGGGGTAGGGACAACTGAACGCTGCACTGGGACAAGGATGTAGATGGTGATGGTTGCAAGTCTGCAATGACAGGTGCAGAGCGGGAGGCATCTTCGCATGCGCTATGGACAGGGGATTGGAGTGCACGCACAACAAGGGAAGAAGCAGTGGTGTCAACCTCAGACACTGTTTCTGGACCTTGGCATTCAGCCCAGCTAGTCGGGTGCGTTGCCGTTATGTGCCTGAGCATGCTGGCAGTGGTCAGGCTTGTAGTTTTGGTGCTCTTAGTGATGCTGGCCTGGCAAATGTTGCAAATGGCCTTTTTGGGGTTATCTACACAATATTCTTTAAAAAAGAGCCAGACTTGGAAAGACCTAACAGTTGTACTGGAAACTTCCGGTGTGTTGGTGATCCTGGGAACAGTTGACCGTCTTGTATCTGTGGCCACCACACTGCTTGTTCCTGCCTGTTGTGGTGCTACGCATCCCTCCCCCTGTGTGCTGCTGTCCTTGCTCTGCATGTCCCGTTGCCAGGTTGGGACAGTGACTTCATCATCCAACGCTTCGTCTTCCACTTCCGTACCCTGGTCCTCCTCCTGACTTTCTGTACATTGTGTCTCATCATTATTAGAGATGAGCGTTGTTCTACTCGAACTGTTCGCCAATCTCAAATTCGAGCTGTTTTGGGCGGTGTTCGAGCCGTTCGGCGAACACGAACAATTTGAGAAAAATTCGGCTGTTCGAGGTTATGTTCGATAACTGTTCGTGCACCAAAATCATAACTGGATTTTTTCTCAGTAATGATGAAAATTAATGTTAATACGCAGTTTGAGTGTACAGCGGGGTGGGGGGAGGGGCAGGGGATGGATCTCTGCAGGAACAATGAAGATCTCCATTTTTTTTTTCTCTTTCCCGCATTTACAGTGGGGAGGTGCAGTCTGTCAGCCTATCAGCAGCGCACACACGGAGCGAAGTGCTTTTTTTCACACAAGCAAGGGCATGTGTCATTGGCAGTGTATGTCACATGTCCTTGCCCTATAAGACCAAGCCATTTTCCCCGTCGCCACCATTTTCTCACTGCTGCAGCTGCGTGTTAGACGGCACCGCTGTTGCTGTGTGCGCTATACCTTGTTAATTTCAAGCCAATTTTCGCACAAATCTACAGATAGCTTGGGAGTAGGGAATAGTTGTGATTGCAGTCCTTTTAAGGACTAGGTTACAGCATTTACTATGACTTTTATCAGGCAGGTCCGTGCTCTTAAATAGATAGGTTGTGGGAGTAAAGACTAATTGTAATTGGAGTCCTTTTCAGGACTAGGTTACATCAGTTCCTATCAGTTTTTGCCAGGCAGGTCTGTGCCAGTGTTGTGCAAATTTTTTTCACAGCATTTGGCTGAATCTAGCAAAGCTAATCCTTTTTGGCCTATTGCAGAGTGTGTTAGTCAGTGGAGTAGCCTATCTGTGTTGCAAGATATACCACCTGTGTATAGAATACCAATTTTTTTACTGCACCTAGTGAAGTAAAATCTTTTGGGCATAGCATCATTCTATTAGTCCATCTATACTGACCTCCATCAGGTTGCAAACTGAATATATTTTTTTCTGCATCTACCGCTGAAAAAATATTGGGCTTCTAGCTGTGTGTGGGACTTGTTCTATTAATCCATCTATACACACCTCCATCAGGTTGCAAACTGAATATATTTTTTTCTGCATCTACCTCTGAAAAAATATTGGGCTTCTAGCTGTGTGTGGGACTTGTTGTATTAGTCCATCTATACTGACCTCCATCAGGTTGCAAATTAAAAATAATTTTTATCTGCATCTACAGTACCTCTGAAAAAATATTTGGGCTTCTAGCTGTGTGTGGGACTTGTTCTATTAGTCCATCTATACTGACCTCCATCAGGTTGCAAATTGAATATAATTTTTATCTGCATCTAGCTCTGAAAAAATATTTGGCCTTCTAGCAGTGTGTGGGACTTTCTCTATTAGTCCATCTATACTGACCTCCATCAGGTTGCAAATTAAAAATAATTTTTATCTGCATCTACCTCTGAAAAAATATTTGGGCTTCTAGCTGTGTGTGGGACTTGTTCTATTAATCCATCTATACAGACCTCCATCAGGTTGCAAACTGAATATATTTTTTTCTGCATCTACCTCTGAAAAAATATGTGGCCTTCTAGCAGTGTGTGGGACTTTCTCTATTAGTCCATCTATACTGACCTCCATCAGGTTGCAAATTCAAAATAATTTTTTGTCTGCATCTAGCTCTGAAAAAATATTGGGCTTCTAGCTGTGTGTGGGACTTGTTGTATTAGTCCATCTATACTGACCTCCATCAGGTTGCAAACTGAATATATTTTTTTCTGCATCTACCTCTGAAAAAATATTGGGCTTCTAGCTGTGTGTGGGACTTGTTCTATTAATCCATCTATACAGACCTCCATCAGGTTGCAAACTGAATATATTTTTTTCTGCATCTACCTCTGAAAAAATATTGGGCTTCTAGCTGTGTGTGGGACTTGTTGTATTAGTCCATCTATACTGACCTCCATCAGGTTGCAAACTGAATATATTTTTTTCTGCATCTACCTCTGAAAAAATATTGGGCCTTCTAGCAGTGTGTGGGACTTTCTCTATTAGTCCATCTATACTGACCTCCATCAGGTTGCAAATTCAAAATAATTTTTTGCCTGCATCTAGCTCTGAAAAAATATTGGGCTTCTAGCTGTGTGTGGGACTTGTTGTATTAGTCCATCTATACTGACCTCCATCAGGTTGCAAATTAAAAATAATTTTTATCTGCATCTACAGTACCTCTGAAAAAATATTTGGGCTTCTAGCTGTGTGTGGGACTTGTTCTATTAGTCCATCTATACTGACCTCCATCAGGTTGCAAATTGAATATAATTTTTATCTGCATCTAGCTCTGAAAAAATATTTGGCCTTCTAGCAGTGTGTGGGACTTTCTCTATTAGTCCATCTATACTGACCTCCATCAGGTTGCAAATTAAAAATAATTTTTATCTGCATCTACCTCTGAAAAAATATTTGGGCTTCTAGCAGTGTGTGGGACTCATTGTATTAGGCCATCTATACCAAGCTCCACCAGCTTTGAAATTAATAATAATTTTTAGCTGCATCTAGCCCTGAAAATAATTTTTCCCAATAGTGGAAGCAATAGAAATATGGGGCGCGAGCCTGGCTAACAAAAATATACGCTTCATAACACAAAACACCAGCCTATCGCACTGCATTAATAAGATGGCATCATCGTCTCTCCCAGTGCTAGGCCTACTACGCAGGCTAGCATTCCTGTGCCTAAAACACAATGTATGGGTCCGCGCTAGCCACTATGCTGAGGGGTATAAAGCTGCTGCTAACGCTTTATAACAATTCAATTGGCAGATTTTCACAGAGCTCTTCCACAACGCCCACCCATCGGGCAACAGTTGCCCACCCTCCCTATGGGATCTAGTGGCGAATAGTTGATGCCATTAATCAGAGCGTCAGTTGCCCCGTCAACGTGGCAAGCATACGGTAAGGCATGGGAAGAGTGGACACGACTAGTAGCAGGCAGACGGGTTGACCAATGTGAACAAGCCAGATCACAAGTCACCATAGAATTTCTCCACCAGCTAATGATGAGGGGCATATCAGGGGCGTCAGCGCAGCGGTGTCTGACCAGAGTAGCATTTCACTTCCAACTACTGAATTGGGGAGATGTGACAAAGATTCATCATCAGACAATCCATAAAAGGGTGGAAAAGGGGTCAGCCAAGTCAGGAATGTAGACGTCCCGTCCCGTGTCACTAAAACTGATTTCTCACATCTTATCCCTAACACCATTAACATGACACTCACAATTTGAAGCAACACTAATGTCTACTGCATTTGTGATCGCCTTCTTCGGGGCGCTATGTATAAGCGAATTAGTCCCTCAATCCAAAATTACCACCAGTGGACGCTTATTACACCAGGAAGTAGTCATAGCCAATAATGCAATACGTGTACGCATACACCAATCGAAAACGGTTCCAGCGGGCAGGGGTACTTGGGTACTTCTACAACCCACAAACGGTACACTGAGTCGGGTAACAATAGTAAAAACATATCTAACCATCAGATCACAAAGTAATTTCTTCGTATCACACATTGATGGAACGCCATTATCAAGATACCTGTTCCAAGCTATATTTAATAAATGCATAACATCGGCAGGGAACCACCCCAAAGATTACGGGACACACTCATAGGTGCGGCCACGGAAGCAGCAAGAGCAGGACTGTCAGAAACGGAAGTTCAGAGGATAGGGAGATGGCGATCCACGTGTTTGGCGAGATACATAAGACCGGACTTGTTATCCTAACGTGGTTTGTTTCTTTTACAGGTGACGCTAAGCCAACAGTGTGAGTGATAGGCCACTCGTATATATATTGGGCGCAAAAAAGGGCGAAAGTCCGCCCAGGCGGGAGGAAATTAGAGTTTCATAACACATATTTCAACTGGAGAGGTATTAGAGGCCTGCTATGGCCACAGGTACTAATGGAGGTAATCAAGGTAGGGAGAGAGGCAAGATGTCCGGTCATCTTAGTTATACAGGCCGGGGGAAACAACCTAGGTCATCACAAGAGCGCATAACTAATGGCAATAATGAAACTAGACACTGAGCGCTTCAGAGAATTTTTCACAAAATTAGCTATAGTATGGTCAGAGATTGTGCCGATAGCGGTATGGCAAGGTGCGCGAGACATCACGGCCATCGAATGGACAAGGCGGGTAATAAATATTCGGATGGCAAAATTTAGAAGAGACAGAGGCGGTGTAGTGATACGACACCGACAACTGGAAGGAGATAAAGCAGGCCTCATACGGCCCGACGGTGTTCACTTAATAGATATTGGACTGGACATATTCCTGTCAGGACTCCAGGACGGAGTGGAACAAGCGTTAAGAGTGATGGGTGGGGGTCAGAGTCCTGCATACGAGTACGCTGGATCCTCCGTGGCCTGGAAATAGAAAGGACATGTTGGAGAGTTACACTTGTTGGCCAACTTGCCGGAGTGGGGACCCAGGGCATGCTGCAACAAGCTGAATTATTTTAGAAATAAAATGCCTTTCTAATGGAATGAGTATAAAGAGTTAATAAAGCTGTGACCGATCCTCACCCATCCAGTTGTAAGAGTTACATTATTGGGTTGTCCATGAAAGGGGGGCGGTAGGGGGGCTGAGCATCTGGGTTTGGTTGGGGGTCCCCACAGTCTGCCTAGGCTAGATTAATTTAAAAATTCTTATTAGATACACAGGCGGTGCAGCTTGCTTCGCAGCTGGGCTACTACGCCCAAAGTATTGCCTAGGCTAGATGCAGTTAAAAATTCTACGCTGACTAGCAGACACTAGCAGACCTCTGAGTAAACAGCTCTTCAGACTCAACCATCTGTGTTACCCCAAGCCATAGTGTATGTAGTTTCTTACAGTTAAAAGGGGGGGGTGCGACCCAACCCACCTGGAATTGACGATGCCAACGTCACGTAAGACACAGCAAGGGGACTCCCAAAATTGTGGCACAGACACCACTTAACCCTAGAACGCATACCTGTGGCCTTGCAGGCCCGCCCAGTTAATTGTTTTCTATTTTCTGCAAGATTGCTTTAGTTAGAATTTTGAAACTCTAGGTATTCTTCATGTATATAGTTGTTTGTCATTTGAGTTTGAGTTATTCCATGTTATTTGCACACGGGCCTAAAGGGCCCCAGGTATGTGAAAGTGTAGATTTTTATGGTCATGCGTTCTAGGGTTAAGTGGCATCAATTGCCCCACTGTTGCTTAAAACGGTTGGTGAGGTGATTTTACCAAATCCCCAAGCTTTTAGTCTCCCAAGGATGACACAGGGGTAGAAATGTCCTTGCGAATCCATGATTTGATCATCTTTATGAACGTGAGTCTGTCTACATTCTCAGTGGACAGCCGCGTGCGCTTATCTGTCAGCACACCACCAGCAGCGCTGAACACACGTTCAGAGAGAACGCTGGCTGCATGGCATGACAAGATCTCCAAGGCGTGAGTGGCGAGCTCCGGCGATTTTTCAAGATTGGAATACCAAAATGAGCAAGGGTCCAGTGACACAGTCATGGCTTCGATGTTCACTTGGAGATTCTCCTGTACCATCCTCTCTAGGCATTGACTATGTGTCAGACTTCTTGTCTCCTGTGGCCTTGCAAAGGATGGTCTAAAAAAGTGGTGAAACGATTCCACAAAATTGCTGTTACCAGCAGATACTGTGTTACTGTTACTGTTTGAGAGATGAAGACTCGACAGTCCCACCGTTGGCAAGTTAGAACTGTGAGATTCACTACGTGCACCACTGGTGTTTTGTGGAAAAGCACATGTAAGATTCTGCAACAGATACTCCTGCATTCGTCAATACCTTTTTATGGCAGGAATTATTTCGGCAAATATACTTTTGTACCGGGGATCTAAGAGTGTGGCAACCCAGTAGTCGGGATTACTTCGAATTCTGACAATCCGGGGGTCATGTTGCAGGTAGTGCAGCAAGAAGGCACTCATGTGTCTTGCGCATCCAGAAGGACCAAGTCCTTGTTGTGTTGGTAGCGAGGTAAGAATCATGCTTCCTTCCTCTGCCCTCTCCCTCCAACCTCGCACAACAGAAATGTGATCAAGGTCTCCCTCATCTGATGAGTCTTCCATGCCCATTGCCAGTTCGTCCTCCACTTCTTCCTCGGCTCCTGCACCTTCCTCAACAGTTTGGCTGCTACCATGCGCCCTGGTTAATCCCTCTCCCCCACCCTCCCATGCCTGCCGCCTTGGTGCTGCCAACCGTCTGGACCTTGGAGATGTTATCCCTTCCGCATACGACTCCTCCTCTACTTCCTACACCTCCTCTTGTCCCACCACCTGACTCCGAATTCTGTTTAACATGTGCTCCAGCATGTAAATCACCGTAATAGTCATGCTGATAATGGCATCGTCAGCACTAAACATCTTCGTCGCCATTTCAAGACTGTGCAGAAGGGTGCATAGGTCCCTGATCTGAGACCACTCCTCCAGCGTGATTTGCCCCACCTCTGGATCTCGTTGGCCCAGGCTATACGTCAGAACGTATTGCACCAGGGCTTGTCGGTGCTGCCACAGTCGCTGCAACATGTGCAGAGTTGAATTCCACCGTGTCGGCACATCGCATTTCAGCCGGTGAACTGGCAGGCCCAACGACTTCTGTAGAGATGTAAGTCGTTGAACTGCGGGATGCGAACGGCGGAAGTGAGCACACAGCGACCGTGCACTCTGCAGAAGGCCATCTAGTCCGGGATAGTGGGCTAAAATTGCTGGACAACCAGGTTCAACACGTGAGCCATACAAGGCACGTGTGTGACATTGCCCCGGCGAAGTGCCGCACCCAGGTTTGCAGCATTGTCGCACATGGCCTTCCCTGGTTGCAGGTCCAGTGGAGACAACCTTTCATGAAACTGGGTCTCCAGAGCTGACCAAAACTCCTCAGCTGTGTGACTCACATTTTCCAGACATTTCAAAGTAAACACTGATGCGTTGAGCCCTGCTGCCAGCATAGTAAGGAGGTGTGCAGGATTCCTTCTGCACAGTTAGAAAGCAGGTGGCATTACCAGACAGGCTTTGGGTGCAGGTGGAGGACCGAGAGGAGGTTGAGGAGGCAGAAGCAGTGGAGGAAGTTCGAAATAAAGAGGATTAACACACAACTCGTGGGGACGGTAAGACTTGGACAGCAGCCCCTTGTCCTGCTGTCACCATAGTTACCCAGTGCCCAGTCAGCGACATGTAACGCCCCTGTCCATGCCTTCTCGTCCAAGTGTCTGTGGTGAAGTGCACCCTGTCACACACAGAGTTTCTCAAAGAAGCGGTGATGTTGTGTGCGACATGCTAGTGGAGCGCAGGCACACCTTTCTTTGAGAAGTAGTGCCGACTGGGCATCTGGTACTGGGGCACTGTGACGGACATAAGGTCTTGAAAATCCTCTGTGTCCTCCAGGTGGAAAGGCAGCATTTCTGTAGCCAACAGCTTGCAGATGGTGAAATTCAACCTCTTAGCTTTCTCATGGCTAGGAGGAAATGGTCTTTTACTTTTCCACATCTGAGGGACCGAGGGCTGGCTGTTGTGCTTAGACGGTGTTGAGTAGGGTGTCCCCGGCAACTGCCGGTCTGTGAGGAAGATGCAGGCGGACATGTTAGGTTGCCTTGATCCAAAGGTGTTGCTCTCGATGTCGGAGAGCGCTCAACACTAGCAGGTGTTTCCACTTTCCAATGAACTGACGACCTGCCAATCACACTGGTTGTTGCGGGTAAAGAGGTGGCAGGTCTGCGTCCAAAAATATGTGTGACTGCTGTCCCCCCAGTCACAGAAGATGAAGAGGCTGCGGATGCACAAGATGGGGCAGACGGTGGTTGGCCCAGCCGGCTAGGCCGCATTGTAGCACAGTGAGCTTCCCACTGCAACTTATGCTTCATATCCATGTGACGGTACATGCATGAAGTACTCAAACTATGTATTTTTTGGCCTCTACTTAGCTTTTGCTGACAAATATTACAGATAACACGAGTTGGGTCATCCTTATCGATCTGAATAAATGCCCAGGCTATGCAAGGCTTAGAGCCCATGTGACCTGAAAAGCCACTACGACTTTTGGTCAGAGGCAGAGTTGTGGTTGAGGATGCAGTTGTTGACGTGCTTCCAGTACTCCGTCTCTGTTCAGGAAGGCGCAACCTAACCTCGTCGTCAATAGCATCTGTGATGCCCCTCTGCGCTTGGTATCACAGATCCTACAAGAGTGCATTGATGGAATCCTCCACAAGAGGCCCCCATAAACATTCACACATCTCCACCTTCCACCTCAGACCAGCAGAGGGAGCCCGTTAGGGATATAAATAGGGAAGGTGGAGCTAGGCAGTTCAGTTCCTCTGAAGAGTTCCTGCAGTAGAGAAGCCTAAGAGAGGTCAGTCTGCAGTGGAGCTCAGTCTATTCTAGAGAACGCAGTTAATAGTTCAGGAGTGGAGCACGAGGCTCCTGCTTGCTAGATTCAGGGAGCCCAGATAGAGCTTAAGGTGTGCCGGTGCCGTAAGATCAGTGAAGCGCGGCAAGCTGCCATTAGTTTGTATAGCCTAGTGAGGGCCCGAGTAGGCCGAAGGCGAGTGGCGAGTTAGTACATAAGGGGCAGAGGAGCTTAACCAGCTCACCCCGAAGCATTTACCGGACACAGGATCCGAGCTTACCGGTATCTCTATGACCCAGTAAGGCATAACCGGAATCCCTGGAGAACTACAAGTCCCAGGATCGCTAAGGTGCTGATATGCAACAGAGCCAGGAGACGCTTAGGCCCCGCATAGTGGGAGCGTGAACTCCAAGAGAAGGCCCTACCACAAGGTCAGCCAGCGCAGGACAGAGACAAAGTTAGGCCTAGCTCCAGGTAGGTCAGAAACTTACTACGCAGAGGCAAGAAACAGGAGGCCCTACACCCGCTCATTGGGGAGGATCCTGATATGCACCCTTCACCCTACAGTGCTCCGGGATGTGCCTGAATTTCCACCAGTAAAAGGTACTGAAGTGACTACCGTGTCCGTTCCCGTTCTTGCTCTGACCCAGCTGGGTCTCGCCTGTCTTGCATTCCCCCTGCATACGCTGCCCTGAGACCTAGCTCCACCTGTGGGGAGCTATACCATCGAGCTGCCTTATCACCGGCCTCAGTGGACTGCTGCAGCGCTGGTGCTTGTCACCAGATACCACAGGTGGCGTCATGAACTCTTATAAAATTAACAATTATCCAACCTTTTAAAGAGAGACCCCAGGGTACGGGCCAGGGAGCCGACCACCGCGACATCCCCAAGGCCAGGCAAATGCCCGGGTACCGAGTCATCCCCATCCTCAGGGCTAGTTACATCCTCCTCCACCTCCTCTGCTGACCTCATCGACTGTCTGACTGTGGGTTGACAGTAAGTGGGATCTCCAACCTCGTCATCATCACCCTGTGTATTATCACACCCGTCGCCCTCAGAGCCAACCTCTTCCTGCCCTGACCGAAAAGTCAAGTTGTCGCTCCAATCAGGTATTTGAGTCTCATCATCGTCTTCATCATTGTCTCCACCAACAGGAGTTAGAGTTTGGGAACAAGGGTCTACATTATGCTCAGAACCTTCTTCATCTGGTCCTGGATCCAACTTATAAAGATTCTGGGCATTGGATCAGATCATTTCCTCATCTGGATTAACAGAAGCTCTGGAGCAGACCTCCGTTTCCCAGGCTATAGTATGAGTAAACAGCTGGGCAGACTCAGCCATCTGTGTTACCCCATACTCAGACAGGCAGCTGGAGACTTGGGAGCTGTGAGGAAGCAAGTGCGATTGAGGTGACACCTCTGAGGACTGGAGTATTTGTGATGTTGAAATTGAGGTGATGGAGAGCCCACTTGAAGGAGCACTTGATATCCGTTGAAGCACCTGCTGTTTTTGTGCCTCATCTAGAATTTGTAGCGATGGGCGTGTCCGTAAGAATGGGATCGTATCACATTGTCCACGAAAAGAAGTCGACATCTTAGTTTGGCTGGAAGATGGTCTTTCTTCTGCAGATGTTATTCCCCCCCCCCCCCACCGTGGGGGGCCTCGACCCACCGGCGGACAGGCACCAGTATTGGGATAGGGGGGCTGGCCGTCAGGGTCCACCGCGGCTCTGGCACAAACCCGGCGACACAGAGGTGGCACAGGCAGGAACGGACTGGCCGTGTCGGCTTCTCACTTTTTGGATTTTAGAAGGGCATGACATGCCTATATCTGTGTCTCCCCCTCCTTTTACTCCTCCACCTCTTTTCTTTTCGCATGACTATATGTACTTGTCACTTTTCCATGTGTTAGTTGTGTCTTCTGAGCAGTTTGTCAGCTTTTGGACACCTTTGAAGGTGTTTTCTATGTGTTTCTATGTGTTTTTGTTTGCCTGCCATTGGTTTTAACGGTGTTCGAAGGTGTTCGACGAACAGTTCGACGAACAGTTCGGCGAACACACGGGTGTTCGACGAACCGAACCGAACTCGAACACTACGGGGGTGGCTCAACACTAATCATTATCTACCTCTTGCAACAGTAATTGCACTTTCCCACCGTTACCTTCGGGTGACCATGGCTGCTCAAATCGCTACATGCGATCTTCTGTTGCCATGCTTGAAGCTGGCAGGGTGAGAGGCCCGAATCTATCAATGGAAAAGTGAACAGCTCTTGGGGTAACCCTGGACTCTAATCTCTCATTCAAACCTGTAGCGTCGGCGTCTCTGCATCCTGCCGGGCAGAGACGCATATCCCCTCACAGCCGCGGTCCCAGTCCGGCGTCCTCCTGTTCCCCTGCTGCTGCCATGGGTGCGCGCACCTTGTGCAGTTTCCTGGGCACTGTGCTTAGGGCGCGCGCATGCTCCCTCTTAAAGAGGCTGCGCACGCAGTCCTAAAGAGTCCTCAGCCAATGGCCAGAGGACTACTCGTATTTAAAGCGCCTCCTCCAAAATGGAGGTGCCTGTGCAAGATTGTTGTTTGTGTGCTAACACTGTCCTCAGTCCTCAGGTCCCTATTGTATATGGAGCACTCTATGGGGCCCATTCTGTATGGAGCTTTATATGGGGTTCATTATTCTGCATGGAGTTTTATATGGGGTCCATTATTGTACATGGGGCATTATATGGGGCCCATTCTGTATGGAGCAATATATGGGGCCCATTTTGCATGGAGTATTATATGGGGCCCATACTGTATATGGAGCATTATATGGGGCCCATTTTGTATGGAGCAATATATGGGGCCCATTCTTTATGGAGCATTATATGGGGCCAATACTTTATGGAGCAATATATGGGGCCCATTCTGTATGGAGTATTATATGTGGTCCATACTGTATATGGAGCATTATATGGGGCCTATACTGTATGGAGCAATATATTGGGCACATACTGTATGGAGCATTATATGGGGCTCATACTGTATGGAGCTATATATGCAACCCGTTTTGTATGGAGTATTATATGGGGCCCATTCTGTATGGAACTTTATATGAGGATGAAGTCCATTCTGCATGGAGCATTATATGGGGCTCATATTGTATGGAACAATATATAGGTCTCATTCTGTATGGAACTATATATGGGTCCCATTATTCTGTATGGAACATTATATGGGGCGCATTATTTTGTATGGAGCATTATGTGGGGCCCATATTGTATGAGCATTATATGGGGCCAATTTTGTATAGAGAAATATATGGGGCCCATTCTGTATGGAGCATTATATAGGACCCATACTGTATGGAGCAATATATGGGGCCCATTCTGTATGGAGTAATACATGGGGCCCATTCTGTATGGAGTATTATATGAGGTCCATACTGTATATGGAGCATTATATGGGGCCCATTCTGTATGGAACTTTATATGGGGCCCATTATTCTATATGGGGCATTATATGGGGCCCATTCTGTATGGAGCAATATATGGGTACCATTTTGTATGGAATATTACACTGTGTGCAAAATTATTAGGCAAATGAGTATTTCGATAACATGATACTTTTTATACATGTTGTCCTACTCCAAGCTGCATAGGCTTGAGAGCCAACTACCAATTAAGCAAATCTGGTGATGTGCATCTCTGTAATGAGGAGGGGTGTCATTGACTAATTGACTAATGACATCAACACCCTATATAAGGTGTGCTTAAGAATTAGGCAACTTCCTTTCCTTTGGCAAAATGGGTCAGAAGAGAGATTTGACGGGCTCTGAAAAGTCCAAAATTGTGAGATGTGTTGCAGAGGGATGCAGCAGTCTTGAAATTTCCAAACTTTTGAAGCGTGATCACCGAACAAACAAGCGTTTCATGGCAAATAGCCAACAGGGTCGCAAGAAGCGTGTTGGCCAAAAAAGGCGCAAAATATCTGCCCATGAATTGAGGAAAATCAAGCTTGAAGCTGCCAAGATGCCATTCGCCACCAGTTTTGCCATATTTCAGAGCTGCAACGTTACTGGAGTATCAAAAGCACAAGGTGTGCGATACTCAGGGATATGGCCAAGGTAAGGAAGGCTGAAAAATGACCACCTTTGAACAAGAAACATAAGATAAAATGTCAAGAATGGGCCAAGAAATATCTTAAGACTGATTTTTCAAAGGTTTTATGGACTGATGAAATGAAAGTGAATCTTGATGGGCCAGATGGATGGGCCAGAGGCTGGATCAGTAAAGGGCAGAGAGCTCCACTCCGACTCAGATGCCAGCAAGGTGGAGGTGGGGTACTGGTATGGGTTGGTATTATCAAAGATGAACCTGTGGGACCTTTTCGGGTTGAGGATGGAGTGAAGCTCATCTCCCAGACCTACTGCCAGTTTCTGGAAGACCAACTTCTTCAAGCAGTGGTACAGTAAGAAGTCAGTATCATTCAAGAAAAACATGATTTTTATGCAGGACAATGCTCCATCACATGCATCCAACTACTCCACAGCGTGGCTGGCCAGTAAAGGTCGAAAAGAAGAAAAAATAATGACATGGCACCCTTGTTCCCCTGATCTGAACCCCATAGAGAACCCGTGGTCCATCATAAAATGTGAGATCTACAGGGAGGGAAAACAGTACACCTCTCGAAACAGTGTCTGGGAGGCTGTGGTGGCTGCTGCAGTGTTGATCGAAAACAGATCAAGCAACTGACAGAATATATGGATGGAAGTCTGTTGAGTGTCATCATAATGAAAGGTGGCTATATTGATCACTAATTTTTTTTTGTTGTTTTTTTTGCATGTCAGAAATAGTGTTGAGCCACCCCCGTAGTGTTCGAGTTCGGTTCGGTTCGTCGAACACCCGTGTGTTCGCCGAACTGTTCATCGAACTCCTTCGAACACCGTTAAAACCAATGGCAGGCAAACAAAAACACATAGAAACACATAGAAAACACCTTCAAAGGTGTCCAAAAGCTGACACACTGCTCAGAAGACATAACTAACACATGGAAAAGTGACAAGTACATATAGTCATGCGAAAAGAAAAGAGGTGGAGGAGTAATAGGAGGGGGAGACACAGATATAGGCATGTCATGCCCTTCTAAAATCCAAAAAGTGAGAAGCCGACACGGCCAGTTCGTTCCTGCCTGTGCCACCTCCGTGTCGCCGGGTTTGTGCCAGACCCGCGGTGGACCCTGACGGCCAGCCCCCCTCTCCCAATACTGGTGCCTGTCCGCTGGTGGGTCGAGCCCCCCCACGGTGGGGGGGGTAACATCTGCAGAAGAAAGACCATCTTCCAGCCAAACTAAGATGTCGACAATGTGATACAATCCCTTTCTTACGGACACGCCCATCGCTTCAAATTCCAGATGAGGCACAAAAACAGCAGGTGCTTCAGCGGATATCAAGTGCTCCTTCAAGTGGGCTCTCCTTCACCTCAATTTCAACATCACAAATACTCCAGTCCTCAGAGGTGTCACCTCAATCGCACTTGCTTCCTCACAGCTCCCAAGTCTCCAGCTGCCCGTCTGAGTATGGGGTAACCCAGATGGTTGAGTCTGCAGAGCTGTTTACTCATACTATAGCCTGGAAAACGGAGGTCTGCTCCAGAGCTTCTGTTAATCCAGACGAGGAAATGATCTGCACTGATGCCCAGAATCTTTATAAGTCGGATCCA
Organism: Phyllobates terribilis; assembly: GCF_046119375.1. Lineage (NCBI taxonomy): Eukaryota > Metazoa > Chordata > Amphibia > Anura > Dendrobatidae > Phyllobates > Phyllobates terribilis. The sequence goes on along the minus strand of NW_027362769.1, from coordinate 13,091,695 downwards.
GGACCAGATGAAGAAGGTTCTGAGCATAATGTAGACCCTCGTTCCCAAACTGTCACTCCTGTTGGTAGAGACAATGATGAAGACGATGATGAGACTCAAATACCTGATTGGAGCAACAACTTGACTTTTCGGTCAGGGCAGGAAGAGGTTGGCTTTGAGGACGACGGGTGTGATAACACACAGGGTGATGATGACGAGGTTGGAGATCCCACTTACTGTCAACCCACAGTCAGCCAGTCGATGAGGTCAACGGAGGAGGTGGAGGAGGATGTGACTAGCCCAGGGGATGGGGATGACTCGGTACCCGGGCCTTTGCCTGGCCTTGGGGATGTCGCGGTGGTTGGCTCCCTGGCCCGTACCCTGGGGTCAGTCTTTAAAAGAGTGGATAATTGTTAATTTTATAAGAGTTCATGACGCCACCTGTGGTATCTGGTGAGAAGCACCAGCGCTGCAGCAGTCCACTGAGGCCCGTGATAAGGCAGCTCGATGGTATAGCTCCCCACAGGTGGAGCTAGGTCTCAGAGCAGCGTATGAAGGGAGAATGCAGGAAAGGCGAGACCCAGCTGGGTCAGAGCAAGAACGGGAACGGACACAGTAGTCACTTCAGTACCTTTTACTGGAGGAAATTCAGGCACATCCCGGAGCACTGTAGGGTGAAGGGTGAATATCAGGATCCTCCCCAATGAGCGGGTGTAGGGCCTCCTGTTTCTTGCCTCTGCGTAGTAAGTTTCTGACCTGCCTGGAGCTAGGCCTAACTTTATCTCTGTCCTGCGCTGGCTGACCTTGTGGTAGGGCCTTCTCTTGGAGTTCACGCTCCCACTATGCGGGGCCTAAGCGTCTCCTGGCTCTGTTACGCATCAGCACCTTAGCGATCCTGGGACTTGTAGTTCTCCAGGGATTCCGGTTATGCCTTACTGAATCTAGCTAGCAGGAACCTCGTGCTCCACTGCTGAACTATTAACTGAGTTCTCTAGACTAGACTGAGCTCCACTGCAGACTGACCTCTCTTAGGCTTCTCTACTGCAGGAACTCTTCAGAGGAACTGAACTGCCTAGCTCCACCTTCCCTATTTATATCCCTAACGGGCTCCCTCTGCTGGTCTGAGGTGGAAGGTGGAGATGTGTGAATGTTTATGGGGGCCTCTTGTGGAGGATTCCATCAATACACTCTTCTAGGATCTGTGATACCAAACACAGCGGGGCGTCACAGATGCTATTGACGACGGGGTTAGGTTGCGCCTTTCTGGACAGAGACGGAGTACTGGAAGCACGTCAACAACTGCATCCTCAACCACAACTCTGCCTCTGACCACAAGTTGTAGTGGCTCTTCAGGTCGCATGGGCTCTAAGCCTTGCATAGCCTGGGCATTTATTCAGAATGATAAGGATGACCCAACTCGTGTTATCTGTAATATTTGTCACCAAAAGCTAAGTAGAGGCCAAAAAATCCATAGCTTGAGTACTTCATGCATGTACCGTCACATGGATATGAAGCATAAGTTGCAGTGGGAAGCTCACTGTGCTACAATGCGGCCTAGCAGGCTGGGCCAACCACCGTCTGCCCCATCTTGTGCATCCGCGGCCTCTTCATCCTCTTTGACTGGGGGGACAGCAGTCACACATGTTTTTGGACGCAGACCTGCCACCTCTTTACCTGCAACAGCCAGTGTGATTGGCAGGTCGTCAGTTCATTAGAAAGTGGAAACACCTGCTGGTGTTGAGCGCTCTCTGACATCGAGAGCACCACCTTTGGATCAAGGCAACCTAACATGTCCGCCTGCATCTTCCTCACAGACCGGCAGTTTGCCGGGGACACCCTACTCAACCCCGTCTAAGCACAACAGCCAGCCCTCGGTCCCTCAGATGTGGAAAAGTAAAAGACCATTTCCTCCTAGCCATGAGAAAGCTAAGAGGTTGAATTTCACCATCTGCAAGCTCTTGGCTACAGAAATGCTGCCTTTCCGCCTGGAGGACACAGTGGATTTTCGAGACCTTATGTCCGTCGCAGTGCCCCAGTACCACATGCCCAGTCGGCACTACTTCTCAAAGAAAGGTGTGCCTGCGCTCCACCAGCATGTCGCACACAACATCACCGCTTCTTTGAGAAACTCTGTGTGTGACAGGGTGCATTTCACCACAGACACTTGGACGAGTAGGCATGGACAGGGGCGTTACATGTCGCTGACTGGGCACTGGGTAACTATGGTGACAGCAGGACAAGGGGCTGCTGTCCAAGTCTTACCATCCCCACGAGTTGTGCGTCAATCCTCTTTATCTCGAAGTTCCTCCACTACTTCTGCCTCCTCAACCTCCTCTCGGTCCTCCACCTGCACCCAAAGCCTGTCTGGTAATGCCACCTGCTTTCTAACTGCGCAGAAGGAATCCTGCACACCTCCTTACTATGCTGGCAGCAGGGCTCAAGGCATCAGTGTTTACTTTGAAATGTCTGGGAAATGTGAGTCACACAGCTGAGGAGTTGTGGTCAGCTCTGGAGACCCAGTTTCATGAATGGTTGTCTCCACTGGACCTGCAACCAGGGAAGGCCGTGTGCGACAATGCTGCAAACCTGGGTGCGGCCCTTCGCCGGGGCAATGTCACACACGTGCCTTGTATGGCTCACATGTTGAACCTGGTTGTCCATAAATTGTTAGCCCACTATCCCGGACTAGATGGCCTTCTGCAGAGGGCACGGTCGCTGTGTGCTCACTTCCGCCGTTCGCATCCCGCAGCTCAATGACTTACATCTCTACAGATGTCGTTGGGCCTGCCAGTTCACCGGCTGAAATGTGATGTGCTAACACGGTGGAATTCAACTCTGACCATGTTGCAGCGACAGAGGCAGCACCGACAAGCCCTGGTGCAATACGTTCTGACGTATAGCCTGGGCCAACGAGATCGAGAGGTGGGGCAAATCACGCTGCAGGAGTGGTCTCAGATCAGGGACCTATGAAGTTGACGCGCCTCCTGGGCCGTGGGGTACCCTGAGCCGGGCCGGTAGACGCTGGGGGTTGTAGTCACTGTGGCGGTGACCCGGTCCGTGATCCAGGGCGGTCAATCCAAGGGTAATTTGTATATATGGGTTTTATAATGTCCGACTACGCCACCTCTGGAGTGGGGCAAAAGGGGCCACCGCTGCAGAACAGTCCTCTGAAGCTGGTGGTTTTGCAGCAATGGTATTATTACTCACCACAGGAAGAGTGTAGCTTTAGGGCCGTGTGGGTGGATGATGGTGGTTGTAGTGCAGGGAGTCAGTAATGAACACAGAGTCCGTGTGATGGAGTCCCAAGATCTTTACTCACAGTTGTTGCAGTCCAGATTACAGGTACCAGAGCAATCTCACCCGTCGCGCTGTGCGTACTCAGTGAGGGGCTCAGTCCACCCCCAGATAGCTCCGGAGTACTTAGCAGGACCCCCTTCTGTGTGTCCTTTCTCTGGCCTTCTCCCTGCACCTCACACCCAGTGACACTTCTATCCGGTATCCTCGGGCCTTGGCGGGCGACTTGTGTTCCGTCCCCTGGGTCCTATGTGGCTACCTTCTTAGTGAGACTGGTATGGACTTTTACCTGCAGTACATGAAATGCTGCAGCCTCCGGTTTCTAGTCGAGCCTTGCTGTTTCTCCGCTAGTTGAGGGACCGGTTCCCCTTATCTGGCATGACCCCTCTACCTCCTGGTAGCAGCAGGAGTACGGGTGGCCTTCTGCACGGCCCGTAGCCCTAGGGTCCCTTCGGTTCCTTTAGCCTTCCTGCTCCCACTCCTCTGTTCTCTCCTTCAGTCCTGGGCCTCCCAGGCTAGGCCCGCCTCTGGAGCAGAGCTCATGCCGAGCCTCTGCTAGTGTCCCTTTTCCTCCTCTGACTGGCTTGCTCTTTCTAAGATGGCTTCCTATTTATACTCTCCCTGTCATGTGCTCCGCTAAGCTGCTCCCCTAAGCACCCACTACAAAGGACCCTCCCACCAGCTAGGGACCTGGGACTGTGCTCTCCCTTAGGAGCAATCTCGCCCTACCCCTACTGCAGGTATGTGTTGGATGCAGGTGTTAGGGTCCCGAGCCATATGGCCTCCTTACCTGAGGGTGAGATACCACACCTCTGGGTGAGATGCAGTAACTCTGTGGCGACTGAACCCTCAGAGGCGCCACACACCCTTCTGCACAGTTTTGAAATGGCGACGAAGATGTTTAGTGCTGACGACGATGCCATTATCAGCATGACTATTCCAGTGATTTACATGCTGGAGCACACATTAAACAGAATTCAGAGTCAGGTGGTGGGACAAGAGGAGGTGGAGGAAGTAGAGGAGGAGTCGTATGCGGAAGGGATAACATCTCCAAGGTCCAGACGGTTGGCAGCACCAAGGCGGCAGGCATGGGAGGGTGGGGGAGAGGGATTAACCAGGGCGCATGGTAGCAGCCAAACTGTTGAGGAAGGTGCAGGAGCCGAGGAAGAAGTGGAGGACGAACTGGCGATGGGCATGGAAGACTCATCAGATGAGGGAGACCTTGATCACATTTCTGTTGTGCGAGGTTGGGGGGAGAGGGCAGAGGAAGGAAGCATGATTCTTACCTCGCTACCAACACAACAAGGACTTGGTCCTCCTGGATGCGCAAGACACATGAGTGCCTTCTTGCTGCACTACCTGCAACATGACCCTCAGATTGTCAGAATTCGAAGTAATCCCGACTACTGGATTGCCACACTCTTAGATCCCCGGTACAAAAGTAAATTTGCCGAAATTATTCCTGCCATAAAAAGGGATTGACGCATGCAGGAGTATCTGCAGACGCTGTTGCAGAATCTTACATGTGCTTTTCCACAAAACACCAGTGGTGCACGTAGTGAATCTCACAGTTCTAACTTGCCAACCGTGGGACTGTCGAGTCTTCATCACTCAAACCGTAACAGTAACACAGTATCTGCTGGTAACAGCAATTTTGTGGAATCGTTTCACCACTTTTTTAGCCCATCCTTTGCAAGGCCACAGGAGACAAGAAGTCTGACACATAGTCAATGCCTAGAGAGGATGGTGCAGGAGTATCTCCAAGTGAACATCGAAGCCATGACTGTGTCACTGGACCCTTGCTCATTTTGGTATTCCAATCTGGAAAAATGGCCGGAGCTCGCCACTCACGCCTTGGAGATCTTGTCATGCCCTGCAGCCAGTGTTCTCTCTGAACGTGTGTTCAGCGCTGCAGGTGGTGTGCTGACAGATAAGCGCACGCGTCTGTGCACTGAGAATGTAGACAGACTCACGTTCATAAAGATGAACAAATCATGGATTCGCAAGGACTTTTCTACCCCTGTGTTATCCTTGGGAGACTAAAACCTTGAGGATTTGGTAAAATCACCTCACCAACCGTTTTAAGCAACTGTGGGGCAATTGATGCCACTTAACCCTAGAACGCATGACCATTAAAATCTACACTTTCATATACCTGGGGCCTTTTAGGCCCGTGTGCAAATAACATGGAATAACTCAAACTCAAATGACAAACAACTATATACATGAAGAATACCTAGAGTTTCAAAATTCTAACTAAAGTAATCTTGCAGAAAATAGAAAACAATTAACAGGGCGGGCCTGCGAGGCCCCAGGTATGCGTTCTAGGGTTAAGTGGTGTCTGTGCCACAATTTTGGGAAAAAATGGAGACTCTTTTTGGAGTCCCCTTGCTGTGTCTTACGTGACGTTGGCATCGTCAATTCCAGGTGGGTTGGGTCGCTCACGCCCCCCCTTTTAACTGTAAGAAACTACATACACTATGGCTTGGGGTAACACAGATGGTTGAGTCTGAAGACCTGTTTACTCAGAGGTCTGCTCCAAATCTTCAGTGTCTGCTAGTCAGCGCAGAATTTTTAACTGCATCTAGCCTAGGCAATACTTTTGGCGTAGTAGCCCAGCTGCGAAGCAAGCTGCACCGCCTGTGTATCTAATAAGAATTTTTAAATGCATCTAGCCTAGGCAGACTGTGGGGACCCCCAACCAAACCCAGATGCTCAGCCCCCCTACCGCCCCCCTTTCCTTGACAATACAATAATGTAACTCTTACAACTGGATGGGTGAGGATCGGTCACAGCTTTATTAACTCTTTATACTCATTCCACTAGAAAGGCATTTTATTTCTAAAATAATTCAGCTTGTTACAGCATGCCCTGGGTCTCCACTCCGGCAAGTTGGCCAACAAGTGTAACTCTCCAACATGTCCTTTCTATTTCCAGGCCACGGAGGATCCTGCGTACTCGTATGCAGGACTCTGACCCCCACCCATCACTCTTAACGCTTGTTCCACTCCGTCCTGGAGTCCTGACAGGAATATCTCCAGTACAATATCCATTAAGTGAACATCGTCGGGCCGTATGAGGCCTGCTTTATCTCCTTCCAGTTGTCGGTGTCGTACCACTACACTGCCTCTGTCTCTTCTAAATTTTGCCATCCGAATATTTATTACCCGCCTTTTCCGTTCGATGGTCGTGATGTCTCGCGCACCTTGCCATACCGCTATCGTTACAATCTCTGACAATACTATAGCTAGTTTTGTGAAAAATTCTCTGAAGCGCTCAGTGTCTAGTTTCATTATTGCCATTAGTTATGCGCTGTTGTGATGACCTAGGTTGTTTCCCCCGGCCTGTATAACTAAGATGACCGGACATCTTGCCTCTCTCCCTACCTTGATTACCTCCATTAGTACCTGTGGCCATAGCAGGCCTCTAATACCTCTCTAGTTTAAATATGTGTTATGAAACTCTAATTTCCTCCCGCCTGGGCAGACTTTCGCCCTTTTTTCTGCCCAATACATATACGAGTAGTCTATCACCCACACTGTTGGCTTAGCGTCACCTGTAAAAGAAACAAACCATGTTAGGATAACAAGTCCGGTCTTATGTATCTTGCCAAACACGTGGATCGCCATCTCCCTATCCTCTGAACTTCCGTTTCGGACAGTCCTGCTCTTGCTGCTTCCGTGGCCGCGCCTATGCGGAATGAGTGTGTCCTGTAATCTTTGGGGTGGTTCCCTGCCGATGTTATGCATTTATTAAATATAGCTTGGAACTGGTATCTTGATAATGGCATTCCATCAATGTGTGATAGGAAGAAATTACTTTGTGATCTGATGGTTAGATATGTTTTTACTATTGTTACCCGACTCAGTGTACCGTTTGTGGGGTGTAGAAGTACCTAAGTGCCCCTGCCCGCTGGAACCGTTTTCGATTTGTGTATGCGTAGACGTATTGCATTATTGGCTATGACTAAGTCCTGGTGTAATAAGCCTCCACTGGTGGTAATTTTGGATTGAGGGACTAATTCGCTTATGCATAGCGCCCCGAAGAAGGCGATCACAAATGCAGTAGACAGTAGTGTTGCTTCAAATTGTGAGTGTCATGTTAATGGTGTTAGGGATATGATGTGAGAAATCAGTTTTAGTGACACGGGACGGGACGTCTACACTCCTGACTTGGCTGACCCCTTTTCCACCCTTTTATGGATTGTCTGATGATGAACCTTTGTCACATCTCCCCAATTCAGTAGTTGGAAGTGAAATGCTACTCCGGTCAGACACCGCTGCGCTGACGCCCCTGATATGCCCCTCATAATTAGCTGGTGGAGAAATTCTATGGTGACTTGTGATCTGGCTTGTTCACATTGGTCAACCCGTCTGCCTGCTACTAGTCGTGTCGACTCTTCCCATGCCTTACCGTATGCTTGCCACGTCGACGGGGCAACTGACGCTCTGATTAATGGCATCAACTATTCGCCACTAGATCCCATAGGGAAGGTGGGCAACTGTTGCCCGATGGGTGGGCGTTGTGGAAGAGCTCTGTTAAAATCTGACAATTGAATTGTTATAAAGCGCTAGCAGCAGCTTTAGACCCCTCAGCATAGTGGCTAGCGCGGACCCATACATTGTGTTTTAGGCACAGGAATGCTAGCCTGGGTAGTAGGCCTAGCACTGGGAGAGACGATGGTGCCATCTTATTAATGCAGTGCGCTAGGCTGGTGTTTTTTGTTATGAAGCGTATATTTTTGTAAGCCAGGCGCGCGCCCCATATTTCTATTGCTACCACTAATGGGAAGAAAAATTATTTTCAGGGCTAGATGCAGCTAAAAATTATTATTAATTTAAAAGCTGGTGGAGCTTGGTATAGATAGCCTAATACAATGAGTCCCACACACTGCTAGAAGGCCAAATATTTTTTCAGAGCTAGATGCTGATAAAAATTATTTTTAATTTGCAACCTGATGGAGGTCAGTATAGATGGACTAATAGAGAAAGTCCCACACACTGCTGGAAGGCCAAATACTTTTTCAGAGCTAGATGCAGAGAAAGAATTATTTTTCATTTGCAACCTGATGGAGGTCAGTATAGATGGTCTAATAGAGAAAGTCCCACACACTGCTAGAAGGCCAAATATTTTTTCAGAACTAGATGCAGACAAAAAATTATTTTAAATTTGCAACCTGATGGAGGTCAGTATAGATGGACTAATAGAGAAAGTCCCACACACTGCTAGAAGGCCAAATATTTTTTCAGAGCTAGATGCAGATAAAAATTATTTTGAATTTGCAACCTGATGGAGGTCAGTATAGATGGACTAATAGAAAAAGTCCCACACACTGCTAGAAGGCCAAATATTTTTTCAGAGCTAGATGCAGATAAAAATTATTTTTCATTTGCAACCTGATGGAGGTCAGTATAGATTGACTAATAGAGAAAGTCCCACACACTGCTAGAAGGCCAAATATTTTTTCAGAGCTAGATGCAGACAAAAATTTATTTTGAATTTGCAACCTGATGGAGGTCAGTATAGATGGACTAATAGAGAAAGTCCCACACACTGCTAGAAGGCCAAACATTTTTTCAGAGCTAGATGCAGAAAAAAATTATATTCAATTTGCAACTTGATGGAGGTCAGTATAGATGGACTAAAAGAGAAAGTCCCACACACTGCTAGAAGGCCAAATATTTTTTCAGAGCTAGATGCAGATAAAAATTATTTTTAATTTGCAACCTGATGGAGGTCAGTATAGATGGACTAATAGAGAAAGTCCCACACACTGCTAGAAGGCCAAATATTTTTTTCAGAGCTAGATGCAGATAAAAATTATTTTTAATTTGCAACCTGATGGAGGTCAGTATAGATGGACTAATAGAGAAAGTCCCACACACTGCTAGAAGGCCAAATATTTTTTTCAGAGCTAGATGCAGATAAAAATTATTTTTAATTTGCAACCTGATGGAGGTCAGTATAGATGGACTAATAGAATGATGCTATGCCCAAAAGGTTTTACTTCACTAGGTGCAGTAAAAAAATTGGTATTCTATACACAGGTGGTGCATCTTGCAACACAGATAGGCTTCTCCACTGACTAACACACTCTGCAATAGGCCAAAAAGGATTAGCTTTGCTAGATTCAGCCAAATGCTGTGAAAAAAACTTGCACAGCACTGGCACAGACCTGCCTGGCAAAAAGTGATAGGAACTGATGTAACTTAGTCCTGAAAAGGACTGCAATTACAATTAGTCTTTACTCCCAACCTATCTATTTAAGAGCACAGACCTGCCTGATAAAAGTCGTATGAAATGATGTAACGTAGTCCTTAAAAGGAATGCAATCACAACTATTCCCTACTTCCAAGCTATCTGTAGATTTGTGTGAAAATTGGCTTGAAATTAACAAGGTATAGCGCACACAGCAACAGCGGTGCCATCTAACACGCAGCTGCAGCAGTGAGAAAATGGTGGCGACGGGGAAAATGGCTGGGTCTTATAGGGCAAGGACATGTGACATACACTGCCAATGACACATGCCCTTGCTTGTGTGAAAAAAAGCACTTCGCTCCGTGTGTGCGCTGCTGATAGGCTGACAGATTGCACCTCCCCACTGTAAATGCGGGAAAGAGAAAAAAAAAATGGAGATCTTCATTATTCCTGCAGAGATCCATCCCCTGCCCCTCCCCCTGCCCCGCTGTACACTCAAACTGCGTATTAACATTAATTTTCATCATTACTGAGAAAAAATCCAGTTATGATTTTGGTGCACGAACAGTTATCGAACATAACCTCGAACAGCCGAATTTTTCTCAAACCGTTCGTGTTCGCCGAACGGCTCGAACACCGCCCAAAACAGCTTGAATTTGAGATTGGCGAACAGTTCGAGTCGAACAACGCTCATCTCTAGTCAGAAATGTTTATTTCTAAATTTTGTGCACTGATATTGGTTTACCTGGTGAAAATAAACAAATGAGATGGGATTATATTTGATTTTTATTAAGTTGCCTAATAATTCTGCACAGTAATAGTTACTAGTGATGAGCGAGCACTAAAATGCTCGGGTGCTCGAAGCTCGGGTCAAGCACATTGGAATACTCGGGTGCACGACCCGAGCAACGAGCCCAATGTAAGTCTATGGGAAACTCGAGTATTTTTCTGGCGGTCCCCCCGGCGGTCTGAAGAAGGTCAACAATTGCCCAAATCGATGGGAACAGTGCTCACTTAAACGTCAGGCAGGCAGAATATATAGGCAGACAGGCAGGCAGGGTACATAGGAGGGTGCATGAAAAACATAGCAGGGCAATTGGAACACACTAGTGCCCTCCGATTTTCATGCACCCGTCTCTTTAAAAAAGCCAGCAATTCATCATCTGCTTACACCGGTACCCGACAATTTAGAACAGAAAGAATAGAGCATCACACATAGATTAGATAGATAGAATCATGTCAGTCACATATATAATAAGTACAGTGACAGTGTTGGTTACTGTACTTGTCATTTAGTGTTAAAATAAAGGATTTATAAAAAAAATAATAATAGTGTTTTTGTCTCTTTAAAAAAGCAGGCCGGCAATTCATCAGCGGCATACACCAGTACCAGACAATTTAGAACAGAAAGAATAGAGCATCACACATAGATTAGATACATAGAAATATGTCAGTCACATATATAATAAGTACAGTAATAGTGTTGATTACTGTACTTGTCATTTACTGTTAAAATAAAGGATTTATTTAAAAAAAAATTGGCGTAGGGTTCCCTGTAATTTTAGTCTCTAGCGGAGATTAAGCAGACAGCTGGGGCAGATGTTTGAAGCCTGGGAAGGGGGTAATACCCACGGAGCTTCCCAGGCTACTAATATCAGCCCCCAGCTGAATACCTAGCCTTTACTAGCTATTAAAATGGGGGACCCAAAAAAAAATGACGTGGGATCCCCCCTATTTTAATAGCTAGCAAAGGCTAGGCAGACAGCTGGGAGCTGATATTAATAGCCCAGGAAGGGTTCCAATGAACTCAGCTCACCTCATGCACGTCACTGACAGCGTGGGAGAATTTTCCTGCGCTCAGTGCTTGAGCAGGGGAATTCTCCCACACTGGGATGGCATTGAGATGACAGGCTGGATCGCAGCTGAACGCTGCCATCCAGCTTGTCATCCTTCATAGACACTGCAGAGCGCAGGCATGCTTGTATGGAGCATGATATGGAGCACATTGTGTATGGAACATTATAAGGGGTCCATTATTCTGTATGGAGCATTATATTGGAACCATAATTCTGTATGGAACATAATATGGGGTCCATTATTCTGTATGAAGCATTATATGGGGGGGGTCATTATTCTGTATGGAGCATTATATGGGGCCCATTATTTTGTATGGATCATTTTATGGGGTGCATTCTGTAATGAACTTTATATGGGGCCCATTATTCTGTATGGAGCATTATATGGGGCCCATTATTCTGTATGAAGCAATATATGGGTCTCATTATTCTGTATGGAGCATTATATGGGGTCCATTCTTCTGTATGAAGCTTTATATGGGGTCCATTATGCTGTATGGAGCATTATATGGGGTCCATTATTTTATATGGAGCATTATATGGGGTCCATTATTCTGTATAGAACATTTTATTAGGTCCATTACTCTGTATGGAACATTATATGGGGTCCATTATTCTGTATGGACCATTTTATGGGGTCAATTATTCTGTATGGAGTATTATATTTGGTCCATTATTCTGTATGGAACGCTATATGAGGCCCATTATTCTGTATAAAGCATTATATGGGGCCCATTTTTCTGCATGAAGCAATATATGGGGCTCATTTTACTGTATGGAGGACTATATGGTGCCCATAATACTGTATGGTGGACTATACTGTACGGTCTAAAATGAAACCTTTTGAATGCCCCCAGGTCACGCACTGTGCGCTGCGAGGAATCACCGGTTTCTGAGCTATTGTAGAATTTACAATAGATATCACTTATGTAATGTAAGAAGTAAGTGAAATTTTTGGCCTTGTACTACACCTATATTTCATATCTGTGCATCATGAATCGTGGTATGTGTTAAAGGGGCCCACTGAGACTCTTTTGCCAGGGCCCACAAAAACCTCTAATCGGTCCTGGGTTGGACCCTCATTCAAGATATCCAATTTCTCCGACAAAAAGGTTGCTGCAAGGGTGGGACATGGTCACGGTGGGAATATGACACCACAGCTTGCTTAATTCATGACGAGCAATGGCATTCCATTCTCCAGAAATCTCACTTCAGCCCTTTACTGTAGTCTAATTTCTGTTGTACTGCACGGAGACTGTACTGCCACTTGTCAGACCCTCCAAATTCAATGAAGAGGAGTGCACCTCTTCATAAATCAGGAGTGTCTATCTCCAGCTTCAAGATGAGCATGAACTATGTCGGTCTTTATGAATCTAGACTATAATTTCAGTTTGCCATTGGTTGGACCCTCATTCATGATAACCACACATTAATCTCTGTACTGTACTGATTTGTGCAAAGCCAATAGTGTATAATAGTACCCCATTAGATGAGAAACAGCACAAGCGTTCTCGTTAAGCAGCTGAACAGGCATTACATGTGCCTTTTCAGTAGTTGACTCCAAATAGTTTTGTTTGGATTGGATATGAAGGTGGACCTGAATGTTGCCAAGGACAGAATTAAGGAAAATTTTAAAAGGAATCTTTCAGTGGGTTTTTTGCTATCTAATCTGAGGACAGCATGAGGTAGGGGTTAAAACACAGATTTCAACCATGTGTCACCTGTCCAGCTGTGTGCTGTTGTTTCTGAAGGTTTTAACACTTTGTCATTATCATTGTCTGGACTACATCAGCTACTGCAGTGTGTGCATGCTATTCTGACTCCACGGCCTTCTGTGATAAGCAGCTCACTGTCTATAGAATTTGCACATGGAGAGCCTGGTGTGGGCAGGGGCAGCTTTCTCAGTTCTGCTGCATTGCTAAATCTAAGTTCTCTGATTGGGTCAGTACTGCTGTACCCAGTAATCTATGTGATACATTGTTGGATTCAGAGTCACTTTGCCTACATCATGCTGCTTTCAGATGAGGTAGCAAAAACCTGCTGACAGATTCCCTTTAAAAGATGAACTATGTAAAACTACAACACAAAATCAATTTTGGTAACGTTTCAGAACAATCCTCGAGGAAAAAGAATGAAGGGACAACACCTTTAGTGTATTCCATGTATCTCTTTGTTTATGAGCCAAGTCACCCAGTGTATTTGTAGCGCCCCGAGGGTTCGGCCGCTACAGGGGTATTGCACCTCTTCCAGGGCTATTGCACCTCTCCCGTGGGAAGTCACACCATCCCAGCTGCTCACATCATCGGCCCCAGCGGTCTATCGTGCAGCGGCGGTTCCTAATAACCGCAATCCACGGGTGGCGTTGTCGGACATCTCTTAAAACATCTAAAAGACTGCCACTGGTCTGACCACCCTAAGCCACGGGACCGGGTCGCCACTACTACCCCCACCGTCTCCCTGTCGCCCGGTTCCGAGTGCCCCAAGGCCCAGGGGGCGAGTCAGCTTTGGCGTAGTCGGCAGGATTTCGTGCCCGCTAACAACGGGTACTGCGCTCCTGAAAAGAGACTGTTTCATTGTACTAAAGATGGCGCCCGCCCCAGAAGAACGAGCCCCATAATGTGCGCGCCAAAAGACCACAGGAGGCCGCCTCCCATCGTGGGCCGGGTCCCAGAATGGCGCCAAAGAGGAAGCCCGCCCCCAACAACCATGAGCACGGTGGTAGAAATGTCCGTCAGCGTGGAGGGGCTGCCCCTGAGAGTGATTGTCAGCAAAATGCCCCAGGACCACCCCCCATGGGGGCGGAAAGAGAAGAAAACTGCGGGGCAGGGGGTGGTCTGGATCAGTCTGGCCAGGCCGCACCCGGAGATGGAGAAAGGAACAAGCTCCAGCACTTTGGCAAGGGGCCTGCTGCAAGCCACACCACACCACCATGCAGCCTCACAGAGCTGCTAGCCCATCTCCCCAAGGAGGACCCCGAGTATGCGTGGGCGGCGCTGGAGGAGCTGGACCGGAGGATGGTCCGGGCGCAGCAGGACGTGATAGCCGGGTGGAAAGAAGAAGTGGCTCGGCGGGCAGTGACCCTGCAGCAAGAGGCGCCGTCGACGTCCAGGAGCACACCAGCCACCGAGGGCAGTGAAGACAGAGCGGAGGCTGAAGACGACGCCGCGGAGGAGGCCGCGACAGCAGAGGCAGGTAACGGAAACGCCCCTACCCCGAACCCCGGGGCCGCCGACCTGCCCCTGCACCCTGCTGCGGAGCCCAACGCACCTGGACTAGCCGTCGACACCGTGCCGCCACCGCCATCAACCGGCCCCCAGGCCGTCGACGCTGCCAGTGAGCCCTGCCCCATGCCGTGCCCTCTGACCTCGGGCGTGCTCAGTGAACCACTACCGCAGGCCCGGCCGCAAGGCCTAGCGCCCCCGGGCGCCGCTGCCCGATGCAACCCCCTGCACCCACTGTGCCACCCCAGGGTGCAACTAGGAAGCTCCCAGCGCGGGCCTGGTCGCAAGGCCGCGTACCCCCGGGTGCCACCAACCCGCTCGCGCCCCCTGCCTCTGCTGTACCACCACTGGGCGCAGATCTCTTCGCCCAACATACCAGTCCGGATGGGCTTCCTTTCATCTGGCCCCCCGAGTATATCAACCCCCGCTTTCGGAGGAGCCCGCCCGCGGAGGTTGGAGTACCATCTGAGCCCCTCATCCCTGCTCCGGCGCCTCAGGAAACCCCCCAGCTACCGTTGGAGGACGCCCAGTTTGAATGGGACCCCACTGGGGAGGACCTAATGGGGTTCACAAAGGAAACATGGGCGGACGCAGCCGAACGGTGGGAGGCCTGCCGCCAACAGCTGGAGATGTCTGAGAGGGAGCAGCGAGAGCGGCGCGTGAAACAAGAGAAGCTGCAGGTCCGGAGCGTGGAGCAGAAAATGAAGGCCCGGCGAGATCCCCGAACTGCCCGCAGTCCCCGAGTCACCGGAACTGTTGTGAAGTTCCAGATGGAGCACGGCTGGGGTTTCATCCGAGACCCTGAGACCATCAGCGACGTGTTCGTGACAAGGAGTGATGTGGAGAGCCACCTGCCAGAAGGTCATCGAGGGCGGGATCTATTTCCAGGGGATGTGGTGTCTTACACCCGGCACCAAGGTGTGAAGGGATGGTACGCCCTCCACGTCCACAGAGTAGTAGAGGAGGAGGAACAGCACTACTCGGACTCTGAGTACCAAGAGGGCCCGGACGGGCCTGAAGATTATGAGGAGCAAGGAGCGGCTGGAGGGTATTGCTACCAGTAAACAGAAGCATACCAGTGTATATAGTTACCCGTCAGGGTACAAAGGAACTGTTTGGGACTGTTTCCAGAATAAAGTGTGGTCCCCGTTGGGACTGATAAAGGACTGTGTGACTGTTGCCCTATCCCCTAAGTAACCTGGCTGAGGACTGAGAGCAGCCATCCCTCTTCCCTTTAACAGGCTGAGGACTGTGAGCAGCCATTCCCCCTTTTCAACCGGCCGAGGACTGGGAACGGCCAATCCCTTGTGTATAGTTGCGCTTCCTAAAGCACTCCCTACTGGTTTTATATAAAAACCGCAACGTCTACCTCAAGACAAGTTTACTGGACTGTTGCACCTTTACCTGGTCGCAAGTTGCACCGCGGCCAGGATACAAGAATATTCCGTATTTGAAAATGTTTTACATGAGAAAGTTTTATATGCTGCTAGGTGATAATGCAAATGTTTTATATGATGTTTTATATGATAAAAGAGTTCCGGTAGTATTAACAATGACAAAGAAAAGTGTTTCCCATAAAGGGAATTGAACAATGTCGTCCGTTTCTGATGTAAAAAAAAGTTATTGAAAAAGTTTTGCATGTCCTGTAATTAACTGTTTTTGCTCTTTTCCAGCCCGAGGACGTGCTGTGGTTTACCAGGGGGGAATGTAGCGCCCCGAGGGTTCGGCCGCTACAAGGGTATTGCACCTCTGCCAGAGGTGTGGTATTCCACTCCCAGGTAAGGATGGAGTGTGGACCAGGGCTCAGTTAGCTGCATACAGCACACACACTCCATTTCCAAGGGACAGCTCAACGGTGCTCCCACTAGACAGAAGTGCAGGCACGACCGACTATGTCCCTGTCTGGAGTGGGGAGGGGGGCGGAACACCCAGTGCTGTAGGGGCAGATAGGGGTTGGTTCCTGAGCATAGGAAGGAGCCCATTGGTTGCTGGTCACCTGGGCTCATGGTCAGAGGGAGGTATAAAAGGTGGGCACCATCTTAGATCTAGGTTCTGTCTGGAGAGGAGAAGACAGGGAGTAGAGGCTCCGTAGGAGCTCTACTCCAGGAGGGCCTAGTGAGAGGCCGAGGAGGAGGTGAAGGGGAGCTGTGGTGCCACCTGAGCCCAGCTCCACGAGAAGGGAAGATAAGAAGGAACAGGAAAGACGGAGGAGAGACAGAGAAACCGAAGGGCTCAGGAACAAGAAGGTGGAAGGGACCCTAAGAACCCACGAGAATCCAGGGTGAAGGGTCAGGCAGATTAAGGGTACCGGATCCCAAGTTGGTGGAGGAGAAACTACCCTCAGCCAAAGACCGGACGTCGTGATCATTTATTGGTGTTTCACCTCATCAAACCTGCTAGGAAGGCACCATAAAGGACAGCGGAGGACGGGGCCCACGTTTAACCGCACAAGTCCGCGGCAGCTGGACAAAAGTGGGTCACTGGTGAGGCAGGCCAGAGAAAGGACAAAAGGGGGTCCTGAGCCATATTCCTGAACTGCCTGGGAGTTGACCGAGCCCCACACCTGGTGGACGCAGCACGGCTCGGGCGGTCACTACGTGTACAGAAGTGACCCAGAGTACCTGAACTGTGAGTAAAAGACATTGGACTGCAGTACGTTGTCTGTGTACTTTTTCGCTCCTCCAGCACTAACGGTACTGGGACTCTCACCACCATCACTCCCACCATTCACCACACTGCCCTGGGGCCGCACTCTTCCCGTGGGGAGTCACACCATCCCAGCTGCTCACATCATCGGCCCCAGTGGTCTATCCTGCAGCGGCGGTTCCTAATAACCGCAATCCACGGGTGGCGTAGTCGGACATCTCTTAAAACATCTAAAAGACTGCCACTGGTCTGACCACCCTGAGCCACGGGACCGGGTCGCCACTACTACCCCCACCGTCTCCCTGTCGCCCGGTTCCGAGTGCCCCAAGGCCCAGGGGGCGAGTCATATTCATATACAGTAAATTTCAATTAGAATCTAAATGAATGAATGATTTTGTCTGGATCCACATTAATAATACTGGCATCTTGATTAGTGATGAGCGAGCACTAGTGATGAGCGAGCATACTTGCAAGTACTCGATATTCGCCCGAGCATCTCAGTACTCGAGATGCTCGGAGCTCTCCGAGTACTTGCGAGATGCTCGGGCGGATATTCAGGTCCAATCAACATGCAGGGATTGCCTGCCACTCACTGTAATTCCTAAGCCATGTTGGTTGTGGCATTACAGTGATTGGCTGGCCGCACAGCATCATCAGGTCTATATCAGATGTGGCGCCGCTGTGCTCGTCAGTCTACTCCGCAATGAGGCAGTGTAGGGAGAGGTGCTGCTGAGCTAGGGAGAGATTTGGTTGTGTATTAGGTAGTGTAGGGAGAAAACAAGTACATTACACATATCCATCTCAATAAACAGTCCTTCTGAGGACTAATCCATCTGCAGAGATATCAGGCAGGCAGTGTATATAGGCAGGCAGGCAGGTAGTGTATATAGCAGACTGCAGTGCATATAGCACAAGAGGCTCCATTCCAGTTCAGCGTTCTGCTGCTGTTAGACACTTATAGACAAAGGCCCAGGTCTCAGGGGCCAGGAATAATTTTTTTGGGATCTTAATCATTATTTGCTTAAAAAGCAATCCGTCACACGGATTAAATATACGTTTTCTGAAAATTCTGCAATTTCTGGCCTCCATTCTGATTTTTTTTCAGTGTATCAGAAAAGTTTTTGACACCGATTAGCTGTTCAAAATAGTTACATACAGGCCAGGTATTTAAAACTGTGGTTTCTCCATCACACGGATTACATATAACTTCGCTCCAAATTCAGCCATTTGTAGTGAGCGTGGAAGATATTGTCCTACATTTAAAATGGGCAAGGCGCGTGGGAAGGGACGGGGAATTGGACGTGATAGTGATGGTGCATGCAGAGGCCAAGGTCGTGGGCAAGCTGAAATTGTGCCACACCAAACCTTCCTGTCCCAATTCCTAGGGGACCGCAGCACACCACTATTGAAACCAGAGCAGTGTCAAAAGGTTGTTGGTTAGATAGCTGATAATGCTTCCAGTCACTTAGCCACCAATACCACCACCCTGCCTTTCACACGGTCAAGTCTCAGTAGCCGTGAGTCTGGACTGCATATTCATCACCCTGATCCTACTTCCTCCCACCATGCCGAGTGCCCGGAGACAACTGATCCTACATTGGACATTCTGAAGAGCTGTTCACTTTTCCATTTATAGATTCGGGCCTCTCGCCCGGTCCACTTGAAGTGGGGCAAGAGGAGATCGCATGTAGCGATGCCCAAATATTTGAGCAGTCACGGTCACACGAAGGCGATGGTGAGAAAGTGTCACAAGAGGTGGACAATGATGAGACACAATTGCCAGAAAGTCAGGAGGAGGGCCAGACTGGGTAGGTGGAAGACGAGGTGGTAGATAATATAGTAACTGACCCAACCTGGCAGGAGGACATGCAGAGCGAGGACAGCAGCACACAGGGGGATGGAGGCAGAGCACCCCAACAGGCAGGAAGAAGCAGTGTGGTGGCGGCAGATAGAAGGCAGGCAACCATTCCCAGTAACACCAACACGAAGGAAGCTGCCAGTACAACTGTTAGGTCTTCCCTAGTCTGGTTGTTTTTTAAAGACTCTGTCGATAACCCCAAAAAGGCCATTTGCACCAACTGCCAGGCCAGCATCAGCAGTGGTGGAAAAACAACCAGCCTGATCACCACCAACATGATCAGGCACAGGGCAGCAAAGCTTTGTGGGACGAACCCCAGGGTCCAGGAACAGTTTCTGCGGGTGGCACCATTGCTTCTTCCGCTGTTGTGCATGCAAGCCAATCCCCTGTCCATGGTGCATGCGAAGATGCCTCCTGTCCTGTTCCTGTTGTTGCACACTCTCAAGTAGCAGCAACTGGAAGCACGTCCACATCCTTGTCTCAGCGCAGCATTCAGTTGTCCATACCCCAGTCCTTGGAACGCAAGCGCAAATATGCAGCCAACGCCCTACAGGCCACACTACTAAATTCCCACAATTCACGACTGCTTGCGCTCAAAATGTTGCCTTTTAGGCTTGTGGAGATGGAAGCTTTCCGCAATCTGATGGCGGTGGCCGTCCCTCGGTACTCAGTCCCCAGCCGCCACTATTTCTCCAGGTGTGCCGTCCCCGCATAACACAAGCACGTGTCCCAAAACATTACCCGTTCCCTCAACAACGCAGTTACCGGGAAACTCCACCTAACCATGGACACATGGAAAAGTGCTTGTCGGCAGGGATGGTACATCTTGCTGCCAGCAAACTGGGTTAACATAGTGGAAGACGGATCACGTCTTCCCGACTCCAACTATTGCGGGCCCTAGGTCAATCAGGGCTGCCCCCACAGTCTACAGCTCCTGCACCTCATCCTCCTCAGCCACCTCCTCCTCTTCACCCTCCATCTCCAAAATGACCATATCAGTCACAAGCTGGAAGCACTACAGCACTGCCTCGGCCAAGTGGCAACAGGCTGTGCTGAAGCTAATATGCTTAGGTGACAAACTGCACAATGCTGAAGAGTTGTGGATAGCTCTGAAAGAGCAGGCAGATCTGTGGCTCACACTGCTGAACCTACTGCCGGGCATGGTCGTGTGTGACAATGGACGGAACCTGGTGGCGGCTCTGAGGCGAGGCGAGCTCACACATGAACCATGCCTGGCCCATGTGCTTAACCTCATAGTTCAGCGGTTTCTCAAATCCTACCCAGAGCTGCAGGATATGCTTGTTAAAGTACGCCGCCTGAGTGCCCATTTGAGAAAGTCACCTACAGCTTCTGCCGCCCTTGCCATGCTTCAGCAGTGTTGGCAGCTTCCGGCTCACAGACTGGTGTGTGATGTCCCCACACATTTTAACTCTTCACTGCAGATGTTGGGAAGGATTTGTGAGCAGAAGAGGGCAGTTGTTGAGTACCAGCATCAACAAGGCCATCGGTATCCAGTTCAGACTCCAAACATAAGATCTCAGGAGTGGACATGGATGTCAGACATATGTACCATCCTCCAAAACTTTGAGGACTCCACCAAGATGGTGAGCGGCAATGACGCCATAATTAGTGTCACCATCCTGCTCCTCTGTCTTCTGAAACGCTCTCTGCTCACAATCAAAGAGGATGCATTGCAGGCAGAGCACGATGAGATGGAGCAAGGAACCATACAGGGTGATTACACATAGCCCAGCCTCATCTCATCCCAACATGGATTGGGTGACAATGCAGAAGAGGAGGAGGAGGAAGAACATGAGTTAGTTTCATGCGCTATAGACGGTACTACCTGCACAACTGTCATACATTCTCTTCAGCATGGAGTGCCAGAGGACAGAGAGGAGGAGGAGAGCATGGTCAGTCATCCTTTTGGTGAGGACACGGAAGTCTTGCCTGTTAGGAGTCTGGCATGCATGGCTGAGTTTATGTTACGCTGCCTATCCCATGACCCTCGCGTTCTCAAAATTTTGGGTGAAAGTCATTACTGGTTGGTGACACTTCTAGACCAACACTACAAGGAGAACTTTCTATCTCTTATTCCTTAGGTGGACAGGTCTTCAAAAGCGGGGCAGCACCAGAAGGCCCTTGTTGCGTTACTATTAAAAAAATTCCCATCTTAAAACGCTGGTGGCAGAGGTCACAGTTCGTTGGACAACAAAGGAGTACAGGCGAGAGAGATACAAATGCAATCCAGCAGAGGCAGGGGAACACTGTCAAAGTTCTGGGACAGTTTTCTCAGACCCTCCCATCGCACAGGCCCTGAGGGGCGGTGTACTCTAACAAAGAGTGCGAAGTTTGGGAAGATGCTGAGAGAGTACCTTGCTGACCGTACTAACGTCCTCCATGATTCCTCTGTGCCTTATAATTATTGGGTATCCAAGGTGGATACGTGGAATGAACTGGCTTTCTACGCCTTTGAGGTCCTTGGCTGCCCTGCCACTAGCGTTTTATCAGAGTGGGTTTTTAGTGCCGCTGATGGAATTATAACTGATAATCGCATCCGCCTGTCAACTGAAAATGCTGACAGGCTGACTCTTATAAAAATGAACAAGGTATGGAGTGGGCCAGACTTCTCATCTCCACCGTATGATAGCAGTGTAACATAAGCTCAAATCCAGTGTCTTTTTTTGGGAGGTGTATTCCCATGCACCTCTTCACACCCACACATGGGCATACGCTTCTTGATTTTGGCTATGTGCTCTTGTGCTCCTCCTTCTCCTCATCCTCCACCACCATATCACCAAGGTGACCGTGGTCCGTGATGGTCCACATAATTTGTTTAAAGGTGCCCGTAAAAAAATATATATATACAGTATGTTCATGTATACCCCCCAGGGGAAAATGTTTGTCAGCCCATACACTTAGTTCATGGGCATTACAAGTATAGGAGACCTGCTCCTTTCTAATGGGAACATTTTTTTATGAGGCCCTCTAAGTCTCTTCCAAGGGGCATTGGAGTGCCTCCCAATTTTTCGCAGCCCTTGCATTCACTGCATAGGCCAACACTATGGGAGATCCTCTCCTTTCTAATGGGAATTTGTCATTCCTGTGGTCCTGCTCTTTGTGTCTTTAAATTGTTAGTGGGGTTTTTCCTAAATTTGGTCAGCCGTTGGACTCACTGCATACCCTATAACTGTATTGCAGACCCTATCCTTTCTAATGGAAACAAGTCGTACTTTTTACTATGGCCCTGCTCTATGTGTCTTTAAATTCTTAGTGGGGTTTTTCCTAAAATTGGTCAGCCGTTTTACTCACTGCATACTCCATAACTGTATAGCAGACCTTCTCCTTTCTAATGAGAACAAGTCGTATTTTTTACTGTGGCCCTGCTCTATGTGTCTTTAAATTCTTAGTGGGGTTTTTCCTAAAATTGGTCAGCCGTTGGACTCACTGCATGCCCTATAACTGAATAGCAGACCCACTCCTTTCTAATAGGAACATGTCGTACTCATTATTGTGGCCTTGCTCTATGTGTCTTTAAATTGTTAGTGGTGTTTTTCCCAAATTTTGGCAGGCCTTACAGTCACAGCATGGGCATTACCACTATAGGAGACCCGCTCTTTAATAATGGGAACATTTTTTTTACTGAGACCCTCCTCTATGTCTCTTCAAAGGGGTATTGGGTTGTGTCCAAATTTTTGGCAGCCCTTGCAGTCACTGCATACACAATAACAGTGTAGGAGACCCGCTTGTTAATAATGGGAACAACAAAGCATAGCCGGCTGATGGCTCTCTAACAATAGCGAGGGCCAACTGCTGGCCTTTTTAAGAATAGTAAGGCCCGTCTGATGGCCTTATAAAAATAGGCTTTATGACTTTCAGAGTCCCTTCCTCATCAATGAAACAGGATGTGTCTGATGATTTGTCACACAACACATTGCCAGATAAGGTTGTAAAATGTTAAAATGGCATTTCCCGGTGAATGCATTTGTCTTAAAAAAAATAACGTAAAAAAAAAAGAAAACAATAGGATCTTTCTTTAGTAATAAAAACAGCGTCACCAATTTAACCTCAATGTAATCACATTGTTCAGCTCCTGCACCTCCTCCTCCACCTCCGAAATGACCACATCAGTCACAAGCTGAAAGCACTGCAGCACTGCCTTGGCCAAGTGTCAACAGGCTGTGCTGAAGATAACATGCTTAATGCTTAGGTGACAAACCGCCCAGCGCTGCAGAGTTTTTGAAAGTGTTACGGATCCGGGTGGTGGAACCTCTGTGCTGCAGTGCAAGGATGGACCCAGAGGGGCGTAACTAAGTATCAACTCGGACCGACCTAGGTCGTACGGCGGCTAACGACTCCGTGACCAGGGAGGGACCGAGCAGAGGGACTAGGTGCTACTCTGGGGACGACCTTATAAGAGAGCAGGTGACTCCCACGGGTCAGATGGCTGAGACTGACCGATACTGCAGAAGGGCACAGCAGACAGGCTGACGAGAGATCTGGGTAGATGAACTGGCAGAGACAGCAGGCGACAGGCGGGAGCCTCTAGGTAGGCTGTCAGGCGGTCGCGGTAAGTGGCGGGCAGGAGCCTCCAGGTAGGCTGACAGGTAACAGGCAGGTGCTTTCAGGTAAGCAGGCGGGCAAAGCCCATAGACAGACTGGTGGACTGAACGGAAGACAGACTGTCGGGCTGGAGAGTAGTCAGGCTGGCGGACTGGACTGATAGTCAGGCTGGCGGGCAGGACTAGTAGTCAGGCTAGCAGCGGGACCCGAGGGCTGAAGCAGAGGTAAGTACACTGTGCATCAACTATTGCTCGGGCACCTCCATATTGGAGGAGGTGCTTTATATATGGGAGGACCTCAGGCAATTGGCCGGGGACTCCTTAGAGCAGCGCGCGTGGCCCCTTTAAGAGGGAGGGAGCTCGCGCCCTAAGCACCGGCAGAAGCAGGAAGAGGAGTGCTGGAGGACGTTGGGCGGGGAGCGCGGCAGTGAGAGGGATGGCGTCTCTGCCAGGCAGGGGGCAGAGACACCGATGCTACAGTACCCCCCCCTTCACGCCCCCTCTTTTTTAGGCCAGAATGAAATTTTTCAAGGAGAAGCGGGGCGTGAATGTTCTCCCTGGATTCCCAAGTTCTCTCCTCTGGGCCAAACCCCTTCCAATCCACCAGAATAAAGTATTTTCCTCCCACCCTCATGGTGGCCAGAATGTTCTTTACCTCAAAAACATCCTCAGCGGAAACCGGAGCAGGGGGAGTACCTGGACTGTTGGAAAAAGAATTAAACACAACTGGTTTGAGGAGAGATACGTGGAAGGAGTTGGGAATCCGTAAGGTTGCCAGGAGTTTTAACTTGTAGTCCACTGGGTTGATTTGTTTGAGGATTTCAAATGGACCGATGAACCGAGGACCCAACTTGTAGGAGGGTATTTTGAGCCGAACATGTTTGGAGGAGAGCCAAACCTTGTCTCCCGGGCGAAATTGAGGCGGATCCAGACGTCTCTTGTCAGCATATCTTTTCATCCGCTCGGAGGACTGAAGAAGTACAGACCTAGTATTTTCCCAAATGGTGGAAAATTCTCTGACCAGAGACTCCGCGGCAGGGTGGTCCACAGAAGCGGAGACGGGAAACGGGATCCGGGGATGTTGACCATAGACTACAAAGAACGGGGACTTGGAAGTCGATTCGCTCTCATGGTTGTTGTAGGAGAATTCGGCCCATGGTAGGAGGTCCACCCAATCGGTATGGTGAGCATTAACAAAGTGCCGGAGGTAGCTGGTAAGGATCGGGTTGATACGCTCCACTTGGCCATTGGACTGTGGATGGTAAGCGGAGGAGAAATCCAGGGTGACATCCAGCAGTTTACACGTAGCTCTCCAGAAGCGTGAGGTGAATTGAACCCCTCGATCCGACACAATGTGGAGGGGTAGGCCATGGAGACGGAAGATGTGAAGGAAGAAGTCCTTAGCCAGCTCAGATGCAGACGAGAGACCAGGCAGAGGGATGAAGTGGGCCATTTTAGAAAAGCGGTCGGCGACCACCCAAATGACTGTACATCCGGCAGAAACAGGGAGATCTGTAATAAAGTCCATAGCAATGTGTTGCCAAGGGGCAGCAGGTACAGGAAGAGGCAGGAGGTGACTGGCTGGAACATGTCTGGGAACTTTGTTGCGGGCACAAGATGAACAGGCGGAGACTAAGTCAACCACATCCTTGCTCTGGGTATGCCACCAGTAATGCCGGGTAATGAGCAGGAAAGTTTTCTTCTGACCGGCATGGCCGGCTAGTTTAGATGAATGACCCCAGTGAAGAATCTTTTCCCGATCTGGAACCGATACAAACGTCTTACCGGGTGGGAGACGAGTCAGATCTAGGGGGGCCATACTCATCACTTTGATGATGTGCATAGGCTCCTCCTCTAGATCGGAGGACAGGAAGGATCGGGACAAGGCGTCAGCTTTAACATTCTTGTCCGCCGGGCGGAAATGTAGGATAAAGTCAAAGCGAGCGAAGAACAAAGACCACCGGGCCGGACGCGGATTGAGTCTTTGGGCATTCTGGAGATATGCAAGGTTTTTGTGATCAGTATAGATGATCACTGGGTATAGAGCCCCTTCAAGCAGGTAACACCACTCCTCCAGTGCCAATTTGATGGCTAGCAGTTCTCGGTCTCCTATGGAGTAGTTGCGCTCAGACGAGGAAAAGAGTTTGGAGAAGAAGCCGCAGGTTACCATTCTCCCGGATGAAGATCTTTGGGTGAGCACCGCTCCGGCTCCGGAGGAGGAAGCATCAACCTCCTGGAAGAACTGTTTGTTGCAGTCCGGACGGTGCAGCACTGGGGCAGAGGAGAAGGCTTGCTTTAAGGAAAGGAAGGCCTCCTCAGCTTCGGGTGACCATACCTTGGGATTTGCTCCCTTACAGGAGAGCGCAGAGATGGGAGCAGTCCGGGAAGAGAAGTGCAGGATGAAGAGACGGTAGTAGTTGGCGAAGCCCAGGAATCGCTGAATCGCCTTCAACCCCTCCGGACGGGGCCACTTTAAGAGGGCAGAGAGCTTCTCGGGGTCCATTCATAGACCTGTCTGGGAGATAATATAGACCAGGAAAGGAAGGGAGGTCTGCTCGAAGAGACACTTCTCAAAGTTGGTATAGAGGTGATTCTGCCTGAGCCTAAGCAGGACCTGACGAACATCCCTCCGGAGTGTGGAAAGGTCCGGAGAGAAGACCAAGATGTCGTCCAGGTACACCACCACGCAGGAATATAGAAGGTCATGGAAGATGTCATTGACTAATTCTTGGAAGACGGCGGGAGCATTGCAGAGACCGAAGGGCATCACGTGGTATTCATAGTGACCGTCCCAGGTATTGAATGCCGTCTTCCACTTGTCTCCTTGATGGATCCGGACCAGGTTATACTCCCCACGTAGATCCAGCTTGGAAAAGATCCTGGCACCCTTAAGGCGGTCAAACAACTCGGAGATGAGTGGCAGGGGGTATTTGTTTTTGACCGTGATTTGATTGAGTCCTCTATAGTCAATACAGGGGCGTAGCGAGCCATCCTTCTTCTAGGCGAAGAAGAATCCGGCTCCAGCAGGGGAGGTAGATTTCCGGATGAATCCCCTAGCCAGATTCTCCTCAATGTACTCCGACATGGCCCGGGTTTCGGCCGATGACAACGGGTAAATACGCCCCCGGGGTGGAGTGGCTCCGGATACCAGGTTGATCGGGCAATCATATGGCCTATGAGGTGGCAGTGTCTTCTTCCTTTTTGTCTAAGACATCTGCATAGGCCCAGTAAAGTGCCGGTAAACCGGGTAGATTAGCCAGGGTGGGTGGAGGACGAACCGGGAGGACTGGGACCAGGCAGGTCTTATGGCAATCCTGCCCCCAACGGAGAACTTCACCGGATTGCCAATTCAGCACAGGTTCATGTTTCTGAAGCCAGGGTAGACCTAGCAATAGGGAGTGAGAGAGACCGGAAAGCACATGGAAGGCGATCCTCTCAGAGTGCAGCATTCCCACCTGCAGGGTTATAGGTTCCGTGACGAGCAGGATGGTAACCGGAAGAAGTCTTCCATCCACGGAGGCGACTGCCAATGGTTCAGCCAGAGGTTTGGTGGGAATGTGATATTTCTCTACCTGGGACTGGGAAATGAGGTTCGCAGCAGCTCCGAAATCTAGGTGTGCAATTTCAAAGTAGCGGTTCTCTCCCCAGGAGATGGAGACAGACAAAGTCAGGAAGGAGAGGGTTTACTTTTGCCTAGGATGACCTCTCCGAGTGGTCCTAGACACTGGCGTTTCCCGGCTTCAACGGGCAGGAACGGATGAAGTGCTCCTTACTGCCACAGTAGAAACAGCTCCCCTCGGCTCGGCGTGACTCTTGGTGAGATTTGACCATCTTGGTCTGGTCGACCTGCATGGGTTCGGGCGAGCGTGCCCAGGGAGTTGCTAATAGAGAGACAGGTCTCTGGAAAGTAGGAGCAAGACGAGGAAATCTTCGCTTCCGGGTGGTCTCTTTAGCACGTTCCAGGAAACGGATGTCAATCCGGGTAGCTAGCGACACCAGGTCATCCAGGGTGGTAGGAATGTCTCGGCCGGCTAACTCGTCCTTAATCCGACCGGAGAGGCCCTCCCAGAAGATGGAAACCAGGGCCTCGTTGTCCCAGGCAAGCTCAGAAGCGAGGGTACGGAACTGTATGGCATATTGGCCCACGGTGAGACTCCCTTGGCGGATACGTAGCAGAGAGCAGGCGGTAGAGGATTTTCGTCCTGGTTCATCGAAGACTTTCCGGAAAGCAACGAAGAAAGACGATAGATCGGACATCAGGGGATCCCCTCTCTCCCACAGGGGATTTAGCCATGCCAGTGCTTCTCCAGTGAGGTGAGACATGATGAACGCCACCTTGGCCCGGTCGGAGGGAAACTGATGTGCCAAAAGGTCAAAGTGCAGGGTGCACTGGTTTATGAAACCCCGAGCTAGAGCGGGGTCGCCTCCAAAACGAGGAGGTGCGGAAAGCCGGGGACCTGGGTTGGATGCCGTGGTATTGGTGGGCAGCGGCACTGCCGGAGTGGGAGTCGCACGACTCGAGGCAGACACAGGTGGAACAGTCAGTGAGTCCAGGCGGGAGTTGACACACTACAGGAAGTTCAGGATGGCTTCCTGTTGGGATCTCTGACGAGAAACCTCCTGGTACAGGTCGGAGAGCGAAGGGGCTTGGGGGCCACCGGGTTCCATGGCCCGAGCAAACTGTTACGGATCCGGGTGGTGGAACCTCTGTGCTGCGGTGCAAGGAGGGACCCAGAGGGGTGTAACTAAGTATCAACTCGGACCGACTGAGGTCGTACGGCGGCTAACGACTCCGTGACCAGGGAGGGACCGAGCAGAGGGACCAGGTGCTGCTCTGGGGATGATCTTGTAAGAGAGCAGGTGACTCCCACGGGTCAGATGGCTGAGACTGACCGATACTGCAGATGGGCACAACAGGCAGGCTGACGAGAGATCCAGGTAGATGAACTGGCAGAGACAGCAGGCGACAGGCGGGAGCCTCTAGGTAGGCTGTCAGGCGGTCACGGCAAGTGACGGGAAGGAGCCTCCAGGTAGGGTGACAGGTGGTCACGGCAAGTGACAGGCAGGAGCCTCTAGGTAGGCTGTCAGGTGGTCACGGCAAGTGACAGGCGGGAGCCTCCACGTAGGCAGACAGGTGGTCACGGCAAGTGACGGGCAGGAGCCTCCATGTAGGCTGACAGGTAACAGGCAGGTGCTTCCAGGTAAGCAGGCGGGCAAAGCCCATAGACAGACAGGAGGACTGAACAGAAGAAAGACTGTCGGGCTGGAGAGTAGTCAGGCTGGCGGACTGGACAGATAGTCAGGCTGGCGGACAGGACTAGTAGTCAGTCTAGCAGCGGGACCTGAGGGCTGAAGCAGAGGTAAGTACACTGTGCATCAACTATTGCTCGGGCACCTCCATATTGGAGGAGGTGCTTTATATATGGGAGGACCTCCGGCAGAAGCAGGAAGAGCAGCGCTGGAGGATGTCAGGCGGGGAGCGCGTCGGGGAGAGAGACGGCGTCTCTGCCTGGCTGGGGGCAGAGACGCCAATGCTACAGAAGCTGTAACACTGAAGCCTAATCTGTAGCTCTCACCGCTGAACATATGGCCACGCATGGTTATGTGTGACAATGGGCTGAACCTGGTGACGGAGAAATGACAGCCGGAGTAGATACGGTTTCCCTCTATGCCAGTCCTTTCACCGAGCTAAAGAATATGGCTGTGGTGAAATACAACTCCAACTGAGAAGCTGTTTCAGATTGAAAAACATTGTGCCCACCAGAGGATTTGATTCTGAGGGCTCACCTTTCTCCCCTGCTCAAGAGCCCCATAGCAGCTGCAAAGTTAGCTCTATCATGAACTCTCCTGAGGTAGAAGCCAGGGCACACCAGAGGATTATCTGGTGGGAGCGTCCAACCCTGCCTAGAAGTAGTCCTGGCTAAGAAAAGTGTGTAGGAAGGTTCCCGGACACCCTATGGCTGCTTTTTTACTGAGGAGGAAATACACACAAACACCAGGAGAACATGCAAAGTCCTTGCAGATGTTGTCCTTGCTGGGATATTAACCCAGGATCCCAGCACTGCAAGGCTTCAGTGCAAACCACTGACCCAATGTGCTGCCGTTCACCCTCTAATATCTAACAGGCTGGAGAAACTTGCAGCTACTGCCACTCTATCTTCAGCTCCTTTTAGAGAAACTAATGTATTTTGGCAGCCTCTCAGTCTACCAAATAAAATTCCTGAGAAGGAAATTGGGGATGACTTCGCTACTGGTACTGGGGGCAGTACTAATACCATGGCATCGTACCATAGTTTACTGGAAATATTCTAGGCTGGTAGGAGGCAAGCAAATTCCCACAGAAAAGTACCAGCAGTAATGTTTAGGGACCCGCGCTTGTAGAAGGCGGAGACAACATCTGGAGAAATAGTGATGGCTGGGGACCGAGTATGGACATGAGACATGAGGCATGAGGTTATTAAAAGCTTCCGCCTCCATGAGCCTAAAAGGCCACATTTCAAGTGCAAGCAGCTGTCCAGAAATCTGGCAGGATTTTTTTTGTGGCCTGTGGGTTGGCTGGCTGCATACTTGCGCTTGCATTCCAAGTAATAGAAAACTAAGCAGACAGTGGTCTCTATCATCATCATGGCCTTACCTCGGCACTATGAACTCTCCTGAAGGAGAAGCCAAGGCCCACCGGAAGAGTCTCCGGTTTTCTGGTGGGTCCGCCCATCGCTGCCGAGAAGCAGCCCTGGCTAAGAAAAGTGTAGGGGAAGGTTCCCGGACACTCTATGGCTGCTTTTTTAATGTGGATCAGACATGCTTATGCATGTTATTTCTCAAACCGCATTGCAGATCAGGCCATTGCCCAACTCTGTAGTCATGAAATTGAATGCACAAAGAAAGATGTTTGTGTGTCAAGGCACCACCAAGTGCGAGCTGATGTTGGATGGGCTGCCATTGCTTCTGCAACAAACTGCATTAGAGGACTTCCTGGGAGAAATGACACCCAGAGTAGATACGGTTTCCCTCTATGCCAGTTCTTTTACCGAGCTAAAGAATATGGCTGTGGTAAAATACAACTCAGCAAAAAAAGCTGTGGACTGGCTCCGTACCGTCCCTGGCCACATTCACCTGTCCACGTGTTTGTGGTTAGGCGGTCCTTCCCAGTAAGTGCACTGGGAAGGGCACGGGTAATATTGTGGGACCCGTGCTTGTGGAAGGTGGAGAAGATACCGGGAGAAATAGTGGCAGCTGGGGACCGAGTATGGACACCCGGCCGCCGCCGGCATGAGGTTATGAAAAGCTTCCGCCTCCAAGAGCCTAAAAGGCCATATTTCAAGTGAAAGCAGCTTTAGAGGACTTCCTGGAAGAAATGACAGCTGGGTAGATATGGTTTTCCAAGACCTTTCACCAAGCTAAAGAATATGGCTGTGGTGAAATACAACTCAGCAAAAAAATGCTGTGGACTGGCTCCGTACCATCCCTGGCCACATTCACCTGTCCACGTGTTTGTGGTTAGGCGGTCCTTCCCAGTAAGTGCACTGGGGAGGGCATGGGTAATGTTGTGGGACCCGTGCTTGTGGAATGTGGTGACGATACCGGGAGAAACAGTGGTGCCTGTGGACCGAGAATGGATACCCGGTCTCCGCCGCCATAAGATTGTGGACAGCTTCTGCCTCCACGAGGCTAAACGGCCACATTTCAAGTGCAAGCAGCTGTCAAAAATTTGGCAGTATAGTATTGCAGCCTGTGGGTGGGTGGCTGGCTGCATACTTGCGCTTGCATTCCAATGGGGGTAGGGACAACTGAACGCTGCACTGGGACATGGACGTGGACGGTGATTGTTGCAAGTCTGCAACGACAGGGGCATGGCGGGAGGCATCTTTGCATGCGCCAAAGATCACTTATGATGGGCACACTTTTAGGCAGTGACCTGGGAGTCAGAGATGCTTCCAAAGGTCTTCCCCATGCTGTTCCCATGTCTTTTCAGCACTGTATGCATGTGTCTGATGATGTGTCAGATACCACATGGCCAGATAAGGTTGTAAAATGTTAAAATTACATTTCCCAGTGAATGCATTTGTCTTTGTTGAAAGCAATGCAAAAGTGCAAAAATGCATCAAAAACGCTACATGTGAACATAGCCCAAGGTGTGGAGGAGTATTTTTTGTTTTTGGTTATTTATTTTGCCTTATATACAGGTCATTACCCTGGAAAGGATGTTCCTTAACATATTTCCTAGGAAAATTTATTTTGGTTTCGTTTTTGTATGTTTTATTGTGAGTCCGTAAAAGTAGCGTAATACTCTGACAACGTTGTTGACAGTAGTGACCTGGGAGTCGGAAATGCTTCCAGGGGTCTTCCCTATGCTTTTCCCATGTCATTTGAGCACTGTTCCCGTCGATTTGGGCAATTTTTAGGCCCTGTGCAAACCGCCGGGGGAGCCGCTGAAAAAATCCTCGAGTTTTCCATAGACTTACATTGGGCTCGTTACTCGGACCGAGCACTCGAACATTCCAATTTGCTCGACCGGAGCCAGTTCATGCCACGTGTTCAGCTTGGATAACCTATAATTATAAGGCACAGAGCGATCATGGAGGACTTTTTTACGGTCAGCAAGGTGCTCCCTCACCATCTTTCGAAACTTTTACCTCCTTGTGAGAGTACCCAGCGTCTCAGGGCCTGTGCGATGGGAGGGTCTGAGAAAACTGTCAAAGAACTTTGACAGTCTTCCCCTGCCTCTGCTGAATTGCATTTGTATCTCTCTCACCTGTACTCCTTGGTTGTCCAACGAACTGTGACATCTGCTGCCAGCGTTTTCAGGTGGGAATTTTTTCAATATTTCCGCAACAAGGGCCTTCTTGTACTGCCCCATGTTATTAGGCCTGTCCTGCAAGGGAATAAGAGACAGAAAGTTCTCCTTGCAGTCTGGGTCTAGAAATGTCACCAACCAGTAATGACTGTCACCCAAAATTTGGACAACGCGAGAGTAACGGGAAAGGCAGCATAACATAAACTCAGCCATGTGTGCCAGTCTGCAAAGAGGCAAGACTTCCATGTCCTCACCAAGAAGACGACTAACCATGCTCTCCTCCTCATCCTCTTCCTCCTCCTCTTACTCCTCCTCCCTGTCCTCAGGCTATTCACGCTGAACAGACGGATGACAGTTATGCAGGTAGTACCGTCACCTAAGCATATTAGCTGCAGCACAGCCTGTTGCCCCTTGGCCGAGGCAGTGCTGCAGTGCTATCAACTTGCTACTGATGTGGTCATTTCGGAGATGGAGCCTGAAGAGGAGGAGGAGGTGCAGAAGCTGTAGAATGTGGGGGCAACCCTGATTGACCCAGGGCCCGCAATCCTCAGCGTCAAGAGGATGTGTTCCATCCCACGGTCCGACTGGGTCCCGGCTTCCACTATATTAACCCAGTGTGCCGTCATCGAGATGTACCATACCTGTCCACAAGCACTTGTCCATGTGTCCATGGTTAGGTGGACTTTCCCAGTAACTGTGTTGTTGAGGTCATGGCTAATTTGTGGGACACATGCTCGTGTAATGCGGGGACGGCACACCGGGAGAAATAGTGGCGGTTGGGGACCAAGTACCGACGGACGGCCGCCGCCATCAGGTTGCGGAAAGCTTTTGTCTCCATGAGCCTAAAAGGCAACATTTCGAGCGCAAGCAGTCGTGAAATGTGGGAATTTAGTACTGTGACCTGTGGGGCGTTGGCTGCATATTTGCGCTTGCGTTCCAAGGACTGGGGTGGGGACAACTGAATGCTGCGCTGGGACACGAACATGTACTTGCTTGCTGATGGTGCAAGTTGAGCGTGTGCAAGAACACATGCAGGGCAGGAGGCATCTTGACATGTGTCATGTACAGGGGATTGATGTGCACGCACAACAGCAGAAGAAGCAGTAGTGTCACCTGCAGACACTGTTTCTGGACCCTGGGATCCGGCCCACAAATTCGGGTGCTTTGCTGCCATGTGCCTGATCATGCTGATTGTGGTCAGGCTGCTAGTTTTGCTACCCCTGCTGATGCTGTCCTGGCAGGTAGTACAAATGGCCTTTTTGGGGTTATCTGCAGAGTCTTTAAAAAACAACCTGACTCGGGAAGATCTAACAGTTGTAATGTCAACTTCCGTTGTGTTGGCATTACGAGGAACGCTTTCCCGCCTTGTGTCTGCAGCTGCAACACTGCTTCTTCCTGCCTGTTGTGGTGCTACACCTCCCTCTCCCTGTGTGCTGCTGTCCTTGCTCTGTATGTCCCCCTGCCAAGTTGGGTCAGTTACTATATCATTCACCACCTCGTCTTCCTCTTTCACACCCTGGTCCTCCTCCTGACTTTCAGGCAATTGTGCCTCATCATCATCATCATCCACCTCTTGTGACAGTAATTGCACTTTCCCACCGTTGCCTTCGTGTGACCGTGGCTGCTCAAATAATTGGACATCGCTACATGCATTCTCCTTTTGACTCACTTGAAGCTGGTCGGGTGAGAGGCCCGAATCTACAAATGGAAACGTGCACAGCTCTTCGGAGTGTCCAAGTGTGGGATCATTTGTGTTTGGGCACTGGGCATGGTGGGAGGAAGGAGGATCAGGGTGAGGAATATGAGGTTCAGACTCACGGTTACTGAGACTTAACCGTGTGGAAGACAGGGTGGTAGTGATGGTGGCAAAGTGACTTGAAGCACTATCTGCTATCCAACCAACAACCTTTTGACGTTGGTCTGGGTTCAATAGTGGTGTACTGCGGTCCCCTAGTAATTGGGACAGGAAGGTGGGTGTCTGTTGTGGCACAGTTTCAGCTTGCCCACGGCTACGTCCTCGGCCTCTGCATGCACCATCACGTCCACTTCCCCGTCCCTTGCCACGCGCCTTACCCATTTTAAATGGAGGACAATATGTTCCATGTTCAAGAGAAATGGCTGATTTTGTAACGCAGTTACATGTGTTATGTCTGACAGAGAACAACGATTTTAAATAGCAGGCCTGTAATTTACTAATATTATTCTACACAGAGAGCTAGTGTGAATAACTTGACCGACACACTGCAACGAAATGAAAATGGACGAAATGGATGATTTTGGAACACTCTTATAGGTATTATGTCTGACAGAGAACCATGGTTTTAAATAGCAGGCCTGTAATTTAATAATATTATTCTACACAGAGACCTAGTGTGAATAACTTGACCAACATACTGCAACAGAATAGAAAAGGAGGCCAATATTTTCCACGTTCAGTTCAAATTTCTTGATTTTTATCGCTGAAATATGGAACAGATGTGGTTGTATTCTGTAGTGTTAACAAGCAAATGGAGCAGAAAAATAGTGTACTCTGGATTGCTTTTTAAGCAAATAACCAGGATTAAGATAAAAAAAAAATTGGCCTGGCCCCTGATATCTGGGGCTATGTCTACAAATATCTGTAATTATTACAGCAGCAGCAGACATTCAGTGGACCCTCTTGTACTATAGGCACTGCAGTCTGCCACATACACTGCTTGCCTGCCTAACTCCTGCCAAACACTGATTATATGCAGCTGGATTAGTCCTCAGGAGGACTGTTAGTTCAGATGGATATATATATATGTTGTGGAATACCTATTCTAACTATAAATAAGCAAATCTCTCCCTGACTCAGCAGCACCTCTCCCTACTCTGCCTGTTTCCAGGGTAGACTGTGACGAGCATAGCGGCGCCAGGTCTTATATAGACCTGATGATGCTGTGCTGCCAACCAACCACTGTAATGCCCACAACCAACATGGCTACTGCATAACAGCATTACAGTGCGTGGCAGGCAATCCCTGCATGTTCATTGGCTCTCTAAAGAGCGCCAAACATGCAGGGAGGGGACCCAAGTTCCCACCCGAGCAACCTGGAAATACTCGACGAGCGCCGAGCTTGTCGAGCACCGTGATGCTTGGGCGAGTACCGAGCAGTGGCGAGCACGTTCGCTCATCACTAGTCTTGATCACTATTTACTGTACTTGAAAGTCGGACATTTGAGAGAGACAGAGAAAGATGACTGTGCATAGTAGTACCCCATCATGTGAGAAGCATGCACAAGCTTGGGATTTGATGGAAACAACAGCTAAGTTGCCATCACATGTGCCTTTTCAGCAGACCACACACAATATTACTGTTTACCTTGTATATAGAGGAGAACCTGATTGTTGTTAAGATCAGATCTGGAAGACTTTAACGAAGTTAGCTCTTTAAAACTAATTAATATAAATTGTAACAACATTTTAGACCAAATGAGACGAATATGAGTCAAAAGGTAATCCTGTTAATGTACATGATGTATCTCTGTGTTTATGAACCAAGCCATATGGTGTATTCATATAATGTAAAATAAAATTAAAAAATTTTAAAATCTGGCAGAAGTATATATTGTCATTTCTCATACACGTACAAATAAACTAGAAATAAAGAAACAAAAGTGGAAAATGTCCCCAAAAAATTAATAATACTCATTTTTACCTTTAGTGTTTACTTTTGGATATACTTTGTAGTTTCTAAAAGATTACCTTTACTGTATACCTTGGTGATTGAACAAATATCAATTGTTCTGCTAAACTTAAAACACGATTAAAGGATATGGACACCTTCAACGGTAGCTTTGTTTATACTTTAATGAATGTATTTGTAGCTAAAAATCATTTTCTCAAATGTGTTTTTATAAAACATTGCCCCATTTGCCTTCTATAGACTTTGTGTTGCACCGTATTTTTCTGACTGCAGAACAAGTTTATTGGCAATCTGTCAATGAGCTCGTTCAGAAGGAAGCAGTTATAATTATTATCGTAAGACCTCATTCAGTTGTCCATTTTTCTTAAGTTCGAGAAAAAGTATTGATTATTTGATCAGAGTTTGATCAGTTTCGTTCGAGTCTTATCAGTTTTTTTTCGTACGGATAGCACTTGTACATGGAAATCATATGTCTGAATGAGCCCTTATTCTTCTGAGCTCTTTTTTTTCTGATATCTTATTACAAGTTGAGTTTAGCTCAATTTTCCTGTGGTCATAAATTATCTTAGAGGAGCTTAAATGGAAGATAAGTATTAACTCTCAATCTGAACAAGCTCACTAGCTGAATCTTATTTAACTAAAGCCAACAATAACAGTGCAATCTCGAAGCTGTACAAAATCAGCATTTTTTTATTAAATCCATTAGCAAAAATGAAACCTATTAAATAATTAAAACAAAATGGCGTGAAGTCTCCTGCAATTTTTTTCTCGCACCCATTGACTTGCATTGGCGTCTGATATACGCGGCAACTTGCAGCATGCTATGATTTTTTTCTCAGTCCAGTCAGAGCTGAGAAAAAACTTGCAGATTAGACCTGAATCATTGAATAACCTTAGTAAGAGTGCAATCTGATTTTTTGTCAGATTGCACTCATCCGATCTGCAGAAGAGAACGAGCACTTAATGAACGTTTGGTTACGCTGAGAAAACAAAGTTATATTCTCATAGAAAAACAGATACATATCTGCGCTGGACTGAGTGAGTTTGGAAGCATATAAATGAGATGACCATAAAATGGTTTAAATATTAAAATAGTTTATTATAATGAAAAGGTAAAAAATAGATATTAAGGAATTGAGCATTAAAAATGTTACAAATCTATAATATAACAAGGGATGTGTCCTTCTGTCCAAAGCCTCTATAGACTGAGCATGCTCAGTGTGGCGCCATGACGACAATATGTCCAGGACGAGAGAGAGAGAAAGAAAGAGAAAAACTAATTTGTGAGTACACCCCCGTATTATTAGTACACTATATATACAGCGCTCAGAATAAGTAAGTACACCCCCTGTATTCTCAGTACATGATACATACAGCGCTCAGCATAAGTGAGTACACCCCCCTGTATTCTCAGTATGTTATCCATACAGCGCTCAGCATAAGTACACCCTTATATTATTAGTACACTATATATACAGCATAAGTGAGTATGTAGCACCCTGAGGATTCGGCTGCTACAGGGGTATTGCACCTCAACCCAGAGGTGTGATATTCCACTCCCGGGTAAGGAAGGAGTGTGGATCTGAGCTCGGTAGGCTGCATGCACTACACACATCCCATTTCCGAGGAGCAGACCGACGGTACTCCCACTTAGAAATGTGCAGGTACGACCGAGTCTGTTCCTGGCTGGAGTGGGAGGGGGGTGGTACATCCCAAGTAGTGTAGGGGCAGATAGGGGGAGCAGCCTGGGTAAAGATAGGAGCTCATTGGGTGCTGGTCACCTGAGCTCACACATAGAGGGTGTATATAAGGTGGGCACCAACTAAGAACAGGGTCAGTTGCAGAGAGAAAGTCAGGAGCAGAGGAGAAGAGAGACCCAGAGTGAGAGAGGAGAAGAGAGAGAGACCCAGAGGGGGAAAACAGCAGAAAAGGACTCCAAGATCCCAACTTAAATCCCCGGGTGAAGAGTCGGCACCAGGGTACCGGAACCCAAGCTGGTGGGGGTAAAAACACTCCCCAGCCAGAGACCGGAGACTGTGGGCAGCGTTTGCCACGGTCACCCACCACATCCACCACGAAGGCATACCACGAGGAGGGTCAGGGAACCCAAGGCCAAGGGTGTCCCAACAGAAGGCCCGAGGGAGCTGGACCTGGGTGGATCAATAGTGGGGACGGCCAGAGAAAGGACTTAAGGAGAGCTCAGGGTCACGCTCCGGACTTATTTGGGAGTTGGCTGGATCCAGAACCTGGTGGACGCAGCACGGCTCGGGAGGTCACTCGAAGCTGGAGTGACCAGAACATCAGCAGTGAGTAAAACATCCTAAACTGCATAACCCGACTCTGTCTCTGATTGCCGTCTACACTGCATCACCACAACTCCCATCCTCTGCACCTGATCCCCCTGAGGCTATACCCCACCCGTTGGGGGTTATACCACCAAAAGCTGCACCTACACCAACAGCCTCAGCGGACCCTGCTGCAGCGGCGGCCACAGTGACCGCAACACAACGGGTGGCGTAGTCGACAAATAAAGAACTTATAACATCTGTAGGACTGCCACATACAACTCAGTTTGACACCCTGGGCACGGACCGGGTCACAGCCACTCGGAAGACTACAACTCCCATCTGATCCGGCTCCGGATATTCCCACTAACGAATATGGCCCAGGGGGCGCGTCAACTTTGGCGTAGTCGGCAGGATTACGTGCCCGCAACACCCGGGTACTGCGTGCCTGAAGAAAAGAACGAGTTTACCTCAAAAAGAAGTCTCCTACCGGTTCCGGAGGGTCCCCGCCATCGGACCCCATCACCAGTCGATTCCAGCCGGTTGTCCGCCATTAACAGCGTTTTCCCGCCATCTGCAGAGTTTCCCGCCACTGGGAAGCGATTCCCGCCATTTCCAAAGGTTTCCCGCCTTGGAAGAGCGGACGCCATTATGGGCGTGCCAGAGGGTGGCGAGAGGCCACCTCCCATCGTGGGCCAGGACCGAAAATGGCGCCAAAAGTGGAAACCGCCCCCACCAACAGAGACTGTGATGCTAGAGGTGTCTGTCAGCGTGAAAGAACTGCCCCTGGAGCTGACAATCACCAAGTGGCCCCGGGACCGCCCTCGAAGGGGGAGGAGACGAAAGGAGAGAGAAAAGATGGGTGCCGCCTGGAGCAGTCTGGAGCGAGCGCACCCGGAGGCAAGAAGCCTGGAGAAGAGTATCGGAGGAGCTTACCCGGAGATGGCGAGAAAGCAGAGCAGCACCGGCCCGTTGGCCAGGAGCCTGCTAGAAACAGAGGAGGGAGAGCAGAGCAGCACCGGCCCGCTGGCCAGGAGCCTGCTGGAGACAACGAGAGGAGAGCAGAGCAGCACCGACCCGTTGGTCAGGAGCCTGCTGGAAACAACGACCCCACTAGGCCTAGTGGAGGTCCTAGCACAGCTCCCCCGAGATCGGGAGTGTGCGCAGACCGCTCTGGAGGGCCTCGCAAGGAGGATGGCCCGGGTGCAGCGAGAGACGTTAGCGGAGTGGAGCCGAGAGATGGCCCAGCAGACCGAGACCTGTCAGCGGAGCACGCCACCCAAGACGAGGAGACAGACCGCCTCTGAGGATGGCGCAGGAGGACTGAAGGCCGGAGACGGCGCCGAGAAGGGAGCCGAACGAAAGGAGGCAGGTAAAGGGGACGTCTATACCCCAAACCGGGAAACCGCGTACCTGCCCCAGCTCCCCGTCGCAGAGCCCGAAGTCTATCCTGCCGTGCCCGTCGCTGCAACGTCACCGCCGCAGACTAGGCCTCAAACGGGAGCCGCGACCCCTGTGACGTCACACGCCTCGACCCCGAGCGTGACCAAGCAGGAAGTACCACCAGCCTGGTCGCAAGGCCTAGTACCCCCGGGCGCCGCAATACCAACAGCGCCCCCTACCTCCGCGGAGCCCCCGGCCTGGTCGCAGGGCCAAGTAGCCCAGGGCGCCGCCGTCCTAACGGTGCCCTTCACCTTCCAGGTGCCCCAGGCCTGGCCGCAAGGCCTGGGCAACCCGGGCGCCACCACCACCGCGCCCGCACCCGTAAAACCAAGGGTGCCGCGTCTGGGAGAGGACTTGTTTGCCCAGCACACGTGGCCGGACGGGCAGCCTTTCATCTGGCCCCAGAAATATTATGAACTGGAGCACCAGAGGAGAGTTGGGGCCATGTGTGCACCCCTGATTCCGGCTCCGAAGCCCGTGATAAGGATCTCGCCCCCGCTTGAAGAGACCCAATTTGAGTGGGACCCCACCGGAGAAGACCTAATGGGGTTCACTCAAGAAACCAGGGCAGCTGCAGCGGAGCGTGCTGAGTGCTGCCGACAGCAGCTCGAGGAGTTTGCGAGGGAGCGGAGAGAGAGGCGGGTCCGGGAACAACAGGCTCAAGTAAGGAGCGCCGAGCAGAAGAGCCGGACCAGGAGAAACCCCCGTGCAGCGCACAGTCCCCGCACCACCGGGACTGTAATTAAGTTCAATATGCAGCATGGGTGGGGCTTCATCAGAGACCACAACACCCCCGGCGACGTCTTTGTCACGCGCAGAGATGTGGAGTCCCATCTGCCGGAGGGGCACAGAGGTCGTGACCTTTATATCGGGGACGAGGTCACCTTTACCCGGCACAAGTGTGCCAAAGGACCTTACGCCCTCCATGTGCATCGCCTGACAGAGGAGGAGCTGCGATGTGAGGAGGAAGAGCAAGAGGATCCGGACGGGTCTGAAGCTGAGATCCCCAAAGAAGGAGCAGGAGGAAGACGTTGTTGAGTACAGCGGAGTAGGTGCTGTAAATAGTTACCCGATCGGGGTATAAAGAAACTGTTACTGCAAATATAGTCCCCGTTGGGACCAGCTGAGTGAACTGTTTACCCGTTAACCCCTTAATCCCACAGGCTGAGGACTGTGAGCAGCCATTCCCTTTCCCTCCTTACCTGGCCGAGGACTGAGAGCGGCCATATCCCTTGTATATAGTTGCGCGTCCTAAAGCGCCCCCTACCGGTTTTATAGGAAAACCAGTTTTTCTAAGAGACTGTCGCACTTTTCCCGGACACACGTTGCACAGTGTCCGGAGGAGGAACCAGAAACAAGAGACGACGAGAATGTTATATGAAAAGTTTTATATATATATAATGTTTTTATATGTTTTATATGTTTATATGAAAATTTTGTATGTTTTGGTGTTTTGTCTTACAGCCCGAGGACGTGCTGTGATTTACCAGGGGGGAATGTAGCACCCTGAGGATTCGGCTGCTACAGGGGTATTGCACCTCAACCCAGAGGTGTGATATTCCACTCCCGGGTAAGGAAGGAGTGTGGATCTGAGCTCGGTAGGCTGCATGCACTACACACATCCCATTTCCGAGGAGCAGACCGACGGTACTCCCACTTAGAAATGTGCAGGTACGACCGAGTCTGTTCCTGGCTGGAGTGGGAGGGGGGTGGTACATCCCAAGTAGTGTAGGGGCAGATAGGGGGAGCAGCCTGGGTAAAGATAGGAGCTCATTGGGTG
Organism: Phyllobates terribilis; assembly: GCF_046119375.1. Taxonomy (NCBI): domain Eukaryota; kingdom Metazoa; phylum Chordata; class Amphibia; order Anura; family Dendrobatidae; genus Phyllobates; species Phyllobates terribilis. The sequence continues at coordinate 13,050,111 of NW_027362769.1, read as the reverse complement.
CTGGTCACCTGAGCTCACACATAGAGGGTGTATATAAGGTGGGCACCAACTAAGAACAGGGTCAGTTGTAGAGAGAAAGTCAGGAGCAGAGGAGAAGAGAGACCCAGAGTGAGAGAGGAGAAGAGAGAGAGACCCAGAGGGGGAAAACAGCAGAAAAGGACTCCAAGATCCCAACTTAAATCCCCGGGTGAAGAGTCGGCACCAGGGTACCGGAACCCAAGCTGGTGGGGGTAAAAACACTCCCCAGCCAGAGACCGGAGACTGTGGGCAGCGTTTGCCACGGTCGCCCACCACATCCACCACGAAGGCATACCACGAGGAGGGTCAGGGAACCCAAGGCCAAGGGTGTCCCAACAGAAGGCCCGAGGGAGCTGGACCTGGGTGGATCAATAGTGGGGACGGCCAGAGAAAGGACTGAAGGAGAGCTCAGGGTCACGCTCCGGACTTATTTGGGAGTTGGCTGGATCCAGAACCTGGTGGACGCAGCACGGCTCGGGAGGTCACTCGAAGCTGGAGTGACCAGAACATCAGCAGTGAGTAAAACATCCTAAACTGCATAACCCGACTCTGTCTCTGATTGCCGTCTACACTGCATCACCACAACTCCCATCCTCTGCACCTGATCCCCCTGAGGCTATACCCCACCCGTTGGGGGTTATACCACCAAAAGCTGCACCTACACCAACAGCCTCAGCGGACCCTGCTGCAGCGGCGGCCACAGTGACCGCAACACAACGGGTGGCGTAGTCGACAAATAAAGAACTTATAACATCTGTAGGACTGCCACATACAACTCAGTTTGACACCCTGGGCACGGACCGGGTCACAGCCACTCGGAAGACTACAACTCCCATCTGATCCGGCTCCGGATATTCCCACTAACGAATATGGCCCAGGGGGCGCGTCAAGTACACCCCCTGTATTCTCAGTATGTTATACATACAGCGCTCAGCGTAGGTGCACCCGATATTATTAGTACACTATATATACAGCACTCAGCATAAGTGAGTACACCCCACTGTATTCTCAGTACTTTATATATACAGCGCTCAGCGTAAGTGAGTACACCCCCTGTATTCTCAGTACGTTATACACATAGCGCTCAACGTGAGTACACCGCCCTGTATTCTCAGCATGATATACATACAGCGCTCAGCATAAGTGAGTACACCCCATGTATTCTCAGTACGTTATACATACAGAGCTCAGCATAAGTTAGTACAACCCCCCCTATTCTCAGTACGTTATACATACAGCGTTCAGCATAAGTGAGTACACCTCCTGTATTATCAGTATGTTATACATAAAGCGCTCAGCATATTTGAGTACACCCCCGTATACTCAGCACGTTACATATACAGCGCTCAGCGTAAGTGAGTACACCCCACTGTATTCTTAGTACGTTATAAATACAGCGCTCAGCAAAAGTGAGTACACCCCCCTGTATTCTCAGTAGGTTATACATAGAGTGCTCAGCGTAAGTGAGTACACTCCCCTGTATTCTCAGTACATTATACATACAGCGCTCAGCATGAGTACACCCCTCTTTATTCTCAGTACGTTATACATGCAGAGCTCTGCATAAGAGAGTACACCCCCCTGTATTCTCAGTATGTTCTATAGACAGCGCTCAGGGTAAGTGAGTACACCCCCGTATTCTTAGTACATTATATAGACAGCACTCAGCGTGAGTATACCCCCTGTATTCTCAGCACGTTATACATACAGAGATCAGCATGAATACACCCTCCTGTATTCTCAGCACATTATACATAGAGTGCTGAGCGTAAGTGAGTACACCCCTCTGTATTCACAGTATGTTATACATACAGCACTGAGTGTAAGTGAGTACACCCCCCTGTATTCTCAGTACGTTATGCACACAGCGCTCAGCGTGAGTACACTGTATGTATTCTCAGTACATTATTCACACGTGATCAAAATTGTTGGTACCCCTCGTTTAATGAAAGAAAAACCCACAATGGTCACAGAAATAACTTGAATCTGACAAAAGTAATAATAAATTAAAAATCTATGAAAATGAGCAAATGAAAGTCAGACATTGCTTTTCAACCCTGCTTCCACAGAATTTAAAAACAAATTAAACTCATGAAATAGGCCTGGACAGAAATGATAGTACCCTTAAAGGGGTATTCCTATCTCAAAGATCCTATCCCAATATGTAGTAGGTGTAATAATAATAATATTAGCAAATACCTCCAATTAGAAATGTAGTATAGTATTTTTGATTCGCTATGCCACTTACCTCATGTGCAGGCATTGCAGGACCTTAGGTATCCATGGTTACGGCCACTAGCAGCTAGCTAACTGTCACTTTATCAGTGGACGTAACCATGGATACTTAAGGTCCTGCGATGCCTGTACATGAGGAAGGAGACGTAGCGAATCAAAAATACTATATTACATTTCGAATTGTAGGCATTTGCTAATATTATTATTACACCTACTACATATTGGGATAGGATCTTGGAGATGGGAATACCCCTTTAACCCCGATTGTGGTTTGCACGTTAATGACCGGGCCAATTTTTACAATTCTGACCACTGTCACTTTATGAGGTAATTACTTTGGAATGCTTCAACGGATCCCCCTGATTCTGAGATTGTTTTTTTCCTGACATATTTTACTTCATGATAGTGGTAACATTTTTCGATAACTCTTGCATTTATTTGTGAAAAAAATGGGAATGTGGCAAAAATTTAGAAAATTTTGCAATTTTCAAAATTTGAATTTTTATGCCCTTAAATCAGAGAGATACAGCACAGACCAAAAGTTTGGACACACCTCATTTAAAGATTTTTCTGTATTTTCATGACTATGAAAATTGTACATTCACAATGAAGGCATCAAAACTATGAACTAACACATGTGGAATTATATTATATATAATATATTATTATATACAAAAACGTGTGAAACAACTGAAAATATGTCTTATATTCTAGGTTCTTCAAAGTAGCCACCTTTTGCTTTGATGACTGCTTTGCACACTCTTGGCATTCTCTTGATGAGCTTCAAGAGGTAGTCACCGGAAATGGTCTTCTAACTATCTTGAAGGAGTTCCCAGAGATGCTTAGCACTTGTTGGCCCTTTTGCCTTCACTCTGCGGTCCAGCTCACCCCAAACCATCTCGATTGGGTTCAGGTCTGGTGACTGTGGAGGCCAGGTCATCTGGTGTAGCACCCCATCACTCTCCTCCTTGGTCAAATAGCCCTTACACAGCCTGGAGGTGTGTTTGGGGTCATTGTCTTGTTGAAAAATAAATGATGGTCCAACTAAACGCAAACCGGATGGAATAGCATGCTTCTGCAAGATGCTGTGGTAGCCTTGCTGGTTCAGTATGCCTCCAATTTTGAATAAATCCCCAACAGTGTCACCAGCAAAGCACCCCCACACCATCACACCTCCTCCTCCATGCTTTATGGTGGGAACCAGGCATGTAGAGTCCATCCGTTCACCTTTTCTGGGTCGCACAAAGACACGGTGGTTGGAACCAAAGATCTCAAATTTGGACTCATCAGACCAAAGCACAGATTTCCACTGGTCTAATGTCCATTCCTTGTGTTCTTTAGCCCAAACAAGTCTCTTCTGCTTGTTGCCTGTCCTTAGCAGTGGTTTCCTAGCAGCTATTTTACCATGAAGGCCTGCTGCACAAAGTCTCCTCTTAACAGTTGTAGAGATGTGTCTGCTGCTAGAACTCTGTGTGGCATTGACCTGGTCTCTAATCTGAGCTGCTGTTAACCTGTGATTTCTGAGGCTGGTGACTCAGATAAACTTATCCTCAGTAGCAGAGGTGACTCTTGGTCTTCCTTTCCTGGGGTGGTCCTCATGTGAGCCAGTTTCTTTGTAGCATTTGATGGTTTTTGCAACTGCACTTGGGGACACTTTCAAAGTTTTCCCAATTTTTCAGACTGACTGACCTTCATTTCTTAAAGTAATGATGGCCACTCATTTTTCTTTACTTAGCTGCTTTTTTCTTGTCATAATACAAATTCTAACAGTCTATTCAGTAGGACTATCAGCTGTGTATCCACCTGACTTCTGCACAACACAACTGATGGTCCCAACCCCATTTATAAGGCAAGAAATCCCACTTATTAAACCTGACAGGGCACACCTGTGAAGTGAAAACCATTTCCGGTGACTACCTCTTGAAGCTCATCAAGAGAATGCCAAGAGTGTGCAAAGCAGTCGTCAAAGCAAAAGGTGGCTACTTTGAAGCACCTAGAATATAAGACATATTTTCAGTTGTTTCACACTTTTTTGTTAAGTATATAATTCCACGTGTTAATTCATAGTTTTGATGCCTTCAGTGTGAATGTGCAATTTTCATACTCATGAAAATACAGAAAAATCTTTAAATGAGAAGGTGTGTCCAAACTTTTGGTCTGTACTGTATATCACACAACATAGTTAATAAATAACATTTCCCACATGTCTACTTTACATCAGCACAATTTTGGAACCAAAATTTATTTTTGATAGGGAGCTTTAAGGGTTAAAAGTTGACCAGCGATTTCTAAATTTTCCAACAAAATTTACAAAACCATTTCTTTAGGGACCACATCACATTTGAAGGGACTTGGAGGGGCCTTTATGACAGAAAATGCCCAAAAGTGACACCATTCTAAAAACTGCAACCCTCAAGGTGCTCAAAACCACATTCAAGACGTTTATTAACCCTTCAGGTGCCTCACAGGAATTTTTGGAATGTGGAAAAAAAAATGAACATTTAACTTTTTTCACAAAAATGTAACTTTAGACCCCAACTTTTTTATTTTTGCAAGGGTAACAGGAAAAAATGGACCCCAAAGTTTGTTGTGCAATTTCTTCTGAGCACGCCAATACCCCATATGTGGGGTCAAACCACTGTTTGGGCGCACGGTAGGGCTCGGAAGGGAAGGAACGCCATTTGAATTTTTTTTATGTAAAATTTGCTTGAATAATTAGAGGACGCCATGTTGCATTTGGAGAGCCCCTGATGTGCCTTAACAGTGGAAACCCCCCCCCGAGTGACTCCATTTTGGATACTATACCCTTCAGGGAACTTATCTAGATGTGTGGTGAGCACCCTGAACCCCCAGGTGTTTCACAAAAGTTTAGAACATTGAGCTGTATAAATAAAATGTTCACATTTTTGCAATAAAAATGTTTTTCAGCCTTTAATTTTGTATTTTCATAAGGGTGACAGGAGAAATTGCACCATGCAATTTGTTGTGCAATTCCTCCTGAGCACACCGATACCCCATATGTGGGGGAAAACCACTATTTGGGCACACGGCAGAGCTTGGAAGGGAAGGAGCGCCATTTTACTTTTTTGAATGTAAAATTTGCTTAATTAATTAGCGGACGCCATGTCGCGTTTGGAGAGCCCCTGATGTGCCTAAATAGTGGAAACCACCCACAAGTGACACCATTTTAGAAACTAACCCCCTCAAGGATTTTATCAAGGGTTATAGTGAACATTTTTAACCCAGAGGTACGACACAGAATTTGATAACATTAGGTCATCATATTGAATAAGTTGTCATTAGTCTTGAGCGCAAGTGCTCGCTACTTGAGTTTGCTTCGGGTACTCGGGTATGCACCATGTATCACGGGTGCCCAAGTGACATGCTCGAGTCTCCGCCCGCATATTTCAGGGTTATTAGACACCCCAAAAAAAACAATATGCAGAGATCACTCGTGCATGGCAGGCAATGCCCGCAAGTTTTTTTGGGCTGTATAACAGCTGCGAAACATATGGGGAGGAGACTCAAGCATGTCACTTGAACACCCGCGACACTCAGTGCATACCCAAGCACCCGATGCAAACTTAAGTAGCGAGCACTTGCGCTCAACATTAGTCACCATATCGTCGTCATTTTTTTTCTTTTCTTTTGAAAAAATCCCAATCCTAACCCTAGCACAACCCTAACTCTAGAGTTTATTATTACGCCGTTCCTCGTGCGGTATAAGTGATTAGACGACTTTATTCTTCGGGTTGGTGAGATTACAGCGATGCCAGATTCATATCGGGTTTTTATTATTGACAGCTGTCACACACTAAAAGACGCTTTTTTTTTTTTTGCAAAGACTAGTTTTTGCATCGCTATATTTTGAGGGCCATAATTTTTCCATATTTCGGCTGACAGTCATGTGACAGCTTGTTTTATGCGGGACAAGTTGATGTTTTTATTGATATCATTTAAGGGCACATGACATTTTTTGATTGCTTTCTATTCTGATTTTTGGGAGAAAGAATAAACAAAAAACAAACAATTCCGGAATTTTTTTTTTTTTTTATACCGTTCTGCGTGTGGTAAAATTGATTATACATACAGAGATCAGCGTGAGTACACCCTGCTGTATTCTCAGCACGTTATACATAGAGTGCTGAATGTAAGTGAGTACACCCCCCTGTATTCTCAGTACGTTATTTATACAGCGCTCAGCGTAAGTCTGTACACCCCCTTGCATTCTCAGTACGTTATACATACAGTACTCAGCGTAAGTAAGTACACCCCCCTATATGTTCAGAACGTTATACATACAGTGCTCTGCGTAAGTGAGTACACCCCCCTGTATTCTCAGCACGTTATATATGCAATGCTCTGAAGAGAGAAAGAGGAGGGTTGCACCACCAATATTAATAGCAATTATAAGAAAGGGGGTGCTACGTGGTGTAGAGAAAGATCACATGTAAGGGGGAAGAAAAAGAACTACACATTTGACGAGCACACCTCCAATATAAAGTGATCTAGAAATAAATTTTATTGAACCACAAAAAAAAAAAATGGTTAAAAACACTTAAAAAGGCCATATGGGGCCTGGAACTGCTCCCCTCATAGCAGATCACAATCAGTCAATAATAACTGCAATCAGATGTATACTATCATGAAAAGCAGTAATAAATGTAGAGTCTTATTTTTCCATACATGTGCATAAAAGCAGGCTCAAAAGATAATTACAAAAATAAGCACACAGTTTCAAAACATTCTGACAAAGAATAAGTATATGTATATCATAATAACAAATGTCTAATATTACTGACATTTGTGGCTGAATGTTGGCACAAGAACCACCTCCACAATAAGAGTTGTCATAGGGCCACAATAAGCATATTAAATACATAGGTAAGCACACAGTTTCATAACATTCTGACAATGAATAAATATATATATCATAATAAAAGATATCTAATATTACAAACATGTGTGGCTGAGTGTTACCATGAGAACAACCTCCACAATAAGAGTTGTCATAGGGCCACAATAAGCATACCCCTCAAAAGGTAAAGATAATATAACCTATGCAAAATGTGCATGTATATGCAGTTGTCGTGTGTAGACACTGAAAAAATATCTAAGACGCCAGCTAATGTGCAGGTGCCAGAGAACCTCCGTAGTATGGAGTGGGAAGCAGAAGGGAGAGCCCAATATCTAATATTATGAACATGTGTGGCTGAGTGTTAACACAAGAACCACCTCCACAATAAGAGTTGTCATAGGGCCACAATAAGCATATTAAATACAGAGGTAAGCACACAGTTTCATAACATTCTGACAATGAATAAATATATATATCATAATAAAAGATATCTAATATTACAAACATGTGTGGCTGAGTGTTACCATGAGAACAACCTCCACAATAAGAGTTGTCATAGGGCCACAATAAGCATACCCCTCGAAAGTGGAAAAAAGACCCAAATTTCTGAGCTGTTACGTTTGGGCACTAATATTTTACCAAAAGGCACCAACAATAATGTGTGCTGAAAGGTAAAGAAAATATAACCTATGCAGAATGTGCATGCATGTGCAGTGTCATGTGTAGACACTGAAAAAATACCTAAGACGCCAGCTAGTATGCAAGTGCCAGAGAGCCTCCATAGTATGGAGTGGGGAGCAGGAGGGAGAGCCTTTTGGTAAAATATTAGTGCCCCTTACATATATGCAATGCTCAGCATAAGTGAGTACACCCCCGTATTCTCAGCACATTATATATACAGCGCTCAGCGTGAGTACACTCCCTGTATTTTCAATACGTTATACATACAGTGCTCTGCGTAAGTAAGTACACCCCCTTTACTCTCAGTACGTTATACATACAGTGCTCAGCGTAAGTGAGTACACCTCCTGTATTCTCAGTACGTTTTATATACAGCGTTATTGAGTACATCCCCCTGTATTCTCAGTATGTTATACATACAGCGCTCAAGGTAAGTGAGTACACCCCCTTGTATTCTCAGTACGTTATATATACAGTGCTCAGTTTAAGTGAGTACACCCCTTGTATTCTCAGTACGTTATACACACAACGCTCATCTTACGTGAGTGCACCCCCTGTATTCTCAGCATGTTATACATACAGAGCTCACCCCACTGTATTTTCAGTACATTATGTATACAGTGCTAAGCAGAAGTGAGAACATCCCCTGTATTCTCAGTACATTATACATACAGTGCTCATCGTGAGTACACTCCCTGTATTTTCAGTACTTTAAACATACAGCACTCTGCGTAAGTGAGTACACCCATTTATTCTTAGTACGTTATATATACAGCGCTCAGCATAAGTGAGTACACCCCATGTATTCTCAGTACTCAGTACATTATATATACAGCGCTTAGCGTAAGTAAGTACACTTCCCTGTATTCTCAGTACGTTATATACTGTATATGTGACGCCCTGCGGCTGCAGGCTGTCACAGAACTACTGGGTGTTGCACAGATGGATTCTCCCCAGTGGCCTCAATACATGCAGACACCTCCACCCAAGTCCACTAGATGGAGCCCTGTCAGGTATATATATATACTGGGGGGTGGAGTTCAGGAAGTCAGTCAGTGGGAAGCAGTGAGTGTGACACGATGCTGCAGCACCAGACAAGCTGAAGTCTGTGTGGCTGAAAGCCAGGCTAGGCCCAAGCAGCGGGCTAGTCTGGCCAGTGAGGGCCTAGAGTGGGCCAGAAGGCAGAGGAGAGGAGAAGAGCCATCTGGGACAGAGGGACCATAGAAGGTTCGTCCGAGATACAAGCCGGGCACCGGGCCCGAGCCTATTGGGACCTCCATGCCCAGTAGGGAATCCGGCATACTGAGGAGGATTTCATATCCCTCGGTCCACCCTTGAATACCACAAATTTAGAGGACTAGGTACCTTGAAGGCGCCGGCGTCCAGGGATAGTGGTAACCAGGGGAAAGCCCTCGCCGCCAAGCATACGGGTGAGAGAAACATCAAGGAAGCTAGACCGTTTTCCAGGCAGGTCAGAAGCTCCATGGAGAGAGGCAGGAAGATACAGGCAATGAGGCCTTACACCCACTCACTGGGGAGCAAGTCCAGAAGTGCACACCACCTACAAGTACCCCGGACCGTACCTGACTACCATCATCAATAAAGGTACTGAAGCGAACCCCTGTGTGCGTGTCTGTTCTTCCTCTGACCCGGCTGGGTCCCCTCTCTCCTGCATCCCTTCACACCATCCCTGCCCCGGGGGGCTCGCTCCACCTGTGGGGAGCAGAAACACCTCAGCTGCCATCCCAACACCCCCCGGAGGTCTGAAGCAGCGCTGGTAATCATTACCAGGTACCACAGGTGGCGTCACGAACTGTTTATTTATTTTATCCAAGTTCCAATCTCCTTTTTCAAGAGTGACCCCAGGGTACGGGCCCGGGAGCCGACCACTGCGACATCCCCAAACCAGGTAAAGGCCCGGGTACCGAGTCATCCACATCCCCTGGGCGCGTCACCTCTTTCTGGCATCACGAACAGGATTTCGTGCCCGTTGCCACCGGGTACTTTGCGCCTTAGAGAACTGTGTCGCATACCGTGGTGAAGTTTTCCCGCCAATTGCAGCTGTTTCCCGCCATTGTCCGCCATTTTCGAGTCACCGCGCGGGAAGAAGAGAGGCGTGACTGCTAGAAGCGTGTGAAGCTCAAGCCCCGCCTCGCGCTCTGACGCAGCACCAGGAAGCGTCAGGTACTGGAAGTAGACCGCCGTGCCAGGAAGCGCACGCCCTGACGTCAGATGCAAGGGGATGCCAGGTCCTGCACCAGGAATTGCTAGTCGAGCAGTTCTACTCTTCCTGTCCGGGGGCCTGCAGCCGGCTCTACAAGCAGGAGGGTAGGCCGCAGTTAACTAGGGGGGGCGCAGCGATGGCGGATTATCAGCAGAACGCCGCAGCCCTCGACAACACCCCTGCAGGAGTATCTTCGTCCGGTGCTGCTAGGTCAGGAGCAGTCGCCGCACCAGTGGGAGCTGGGGCACGGATCATGCCCATGGCTCTGCCATATGCCCTAGATGTTCAGAGGGTGATGGAACTTCTGCAGGAGGACACCCTGACTGAACGGGAGGATGACCAGGACGGGTCACCTACCTCCCATCCCCAGGCGCATCCCAGGAGGGGGGCGCCCTTGAGCTACTAGTTCCCCGGTAGCTCTCATGTTTAAGTATATAAGCTCCTGAACTAGGAGGTCGGGAACTGTGAACGACCCGCATTTTACAAAATTTTCACCTCCTGAGGTGCCCCTTGGTGGTTTTCACAAGACCACCACCACTAAAACCTGCTTGGCATGGCCGAACCAGTGGTCCTACACCAGTCCTGCAGCCCGTCCAGGACCTTCGTTGGGGGTTTGGAGCAGGTCCCCCACAAGCCAGCTTACCCGGATGAGAGGGACACATCCGAGGAGGGATCTCATCAAAACTGGTCGTTGCAGAAAGTAAAGTTGTGTTGCTGCTAATGTGCGGGTGCTCAATTGTTATAAAAGTATTTTATATATATTAAAAAGAAAGAAAATATTGTCGCTACAGTAAAGCATAAATAATGTTTATTAAATCTGTTATTGCAAAGTTCAAGCCAAGTGCCTCCCATAAAGGGAAGAAAAATAGTTATGTTCATAAAATTGTTATTGATATCATTGTAACCTGTTTTAAAAATTTTGTTTCAGTCCGGGAGTACTGACTTTTGCTAGGGGGGAATGTGACGCCCTGCGGCTGCAGTCTGTCACAGAACTCCTGGGTGTTGCACAGATGGATTCTCCCCAGTGGCCTCAATACATGCAGACACCTCCACCCAAGTCCACTAGATGGAGCTCTGTCAGGTATATATATACTGGGGGGTGGAGTTCAGGAAGTCAGTCAGTGGGAAGCAGTGAGTGTGACATGATGCTGCAGCACCAGACAAGCTGAAGTCTGTGTGGCAGAAAGCCAGGCTAGGCCCAAGCAGCCGTCTAGTCTGGTAAGTGAGGGCCTAGAGTGGGCCAGAAGGCAGAGGAGAGGAGAAGAGCCATCTAGGACAGAGGGACCATAGAAGGTTCGTCCCAGATGCAAGCCGGGCACCGGGCCCGAGCCTATTGGGACCTCCCTGCCCAGTAGGTAATCCAGCATACTGAAGAGGATTCAGTATCCCTCGGTACACCCGTGAATACTGCAAATTTAGAGGACTAGGTACCACGAAGGCCCGGGCGTCCAGGGATAGTGGTAATCAGGGGAAAGCCCTCGCCGCCAAGCATACGGGTGAGAGAAACATCAATGAAGCTAGACCCTGTTCCAGGCAGGTCAGAAGCTCCAGGGAGAGAGGCAGGAAGATACAGGCAAGGAGGCCTTACACCCACTCACTGGGGAGCAAGTCCAGAAGTGCACACCACTTACAAGTACCCCGGACCGTACCTGACTACCATCATCAGTGTAAAGGTACTGAAGCGAACCCCTGTGTGCATCTCTGTTCTTCCTCTGACCCGGCTGGGTCCCCTCTCTCCTGCATCCCTTCACACCATTCCTGCCCCGGGGGCCCGCTCCACCTGTGGGGAGCAGAAACACCTCAGCTGCCATCCCAACACCCCCCAGGAGTTCTGAAGCAGCGCTGGTAATCATTACCAGGTACCACAGGTGGCGTCGCAAACTGTTTATTTATTTTATCCAAGTTCCAATCCCCTTTTTCAAGAGTGACCCCAGGGTACGGGCCCAGGACCCGACCACCCTCAAACCAGGTAAAGGCCCAGGTACTGAGTAATCCCCATCCCCTGGGCGCGTCATATACAGTGCTCGCTTAAGTGAGTACACCCCCCTGTATTCTTAGTACGTTATATATACAGCTCTCAGCGTAAGTGAGTACACCCCCCTGTATTCTCAGTATGTTATAAATTCAGTGCTCAGCATGAGTATATTGCCTGTATTCTCAGCACGTTATACATGCAGCGCTCAGCGTAAGTGAGTACATCCCCTGTATTCTCAGTACATTATACATACAGAGCTCAGCATAAGTGAGTACACCCCCTGTATTCTCAGTACGTTATTTATACAGTGCTCAGCGTAAGTCAGTACACCCCCCCTGTATTCTCAGTACGTTATACATACAGAACTCAGCGTAAGTGAGTACATCCCCCTGTATTCTCAGTACATTATGTATACAGAGCTCAGCAGAAGTGAGTACACCCCCTGTATTTTCAGTACTTTAAACATACAGCACTCTGTTAAGTGAGTACACCCATTTATTCTCGGTAAGTTTTACATACAGCACTCAGCGTGAGTATACCCCCCTATATTCTCAGTGCGCTATATATATAGCTCTCAGCATAAGTGAGTACACCCCCCTGTATTCTCAGTACATTATATATACAGCGCTTAGCGTAAGTGAGTACACTCCCCTGCATTCTCAGTACGTTATATATACAGCGCTCAGCGTAAGTGAGTACACCCCCCTGTATTCTCAGTATGTTATACATTCAGTGCTCAGCGTAAGTGAGTACATCCCCTGCATTCTCAGTATGTTATACATACAGCGCTCAGCGTAAGTGAGTACACCCCCCTGTATTCTCAGTGCGTTATACATACAGTGCTCAGCATAAGTGAGTACACCCCCCTGTATGCTCAGTACGTTATACATACAGCACTCAGCATAAGTGAGTGCACCATCTGTATTCTCAGTACATTGTACATACAGCGCTCTGCATAAGTGAGTACACCCCCCTGTATTCTCAGTATGTTATACATACAGCTCTCAGCGTACGTGAGTACACCATCTGTATTCTCAATATGCTCTATATACAACGCTCAGTGTAAATGAGTACACCCCCTGTATTCTCAGTACGTTTTACATACAGCGCTCTCTTGTGTTCCGAGCAGGACTTCAGTCAAAGAGCAAAGAAGTAATTACAGCGCACTCACTGTGTACAGAGTGCTGACTATTCCCAGCACCAGTGTTGATGACTGAAAGCTAGCAGCTGTAGGGAGAATATAACTTAATTTGTTCCCTGCAAACACAGTTGCAATTAGAAAGCCACATATAAAACAATATTCAGATGCAGATTGTTAACATCCCTGCAGGTAAAAACTATTTTTGTTTTACTGACAGATTCCCTTTAAGAGCTGCCCACCAGAATTGTGAAGGAAAAAATGTTGGAAACCTGCTTTTGACATTCCAAAAGTGAGCATGAATTACCGCACACTTATACAGTAGCCTATAGCTGACATAGATATTACTTTCTGTTGCAGAAACCAACAGAGATGCGCCGAAAGTTAAGGTCTCTTATCACATTAGTTCCATGTTAATCTAGAACTTTTGTCAGTAAATTCACCTCATTTTTACACATAATTGTTATTTTTCCCATTAGCACGAGTTTCTATGATTTAAAAGCAAATGGCACAAACCTTTAAATTCTGCCATCATGTCATAAGATATGGAGCAGATACAGAGTGCAGTAATTTTTACCTAGAAATGTTGCTATCTAATTAAGGCAAAATACTCAACATAGATAATGTTCTTGAGGGTTATAGAAGCCACCTTTTATATTTGTCATTTAGAAGCCTTGCTGAGATGCATTTACATAAAATAGGTCACTTGGTTGTCCTGGAAAAGCACCTCTATTGTTATACTTAGGTTGAATGTAAAGATAGCTCCAGCACTGCTAGTCATCTGAATAGAGGGACCTTGAAGTCATTAAAATTATTCTTTACTTGTTATATAGCAAGGACAAATTGTATTTTATCATGGACACAACAAAGGGAATCAGTTTTTAGCGCCAGTCTATTAGGTTTGCTTTGTATCAAAGTCAATAATGATATGTTCACACATCACAGAACGTTTGAGCGTAGACAAAAAAATTACCAACAGAATACAGTGCTATCAAAGTAGATGAGGTTTTTCTAAACTTCCAAACACTTTACTGCTATTTTCAGCCTGGAATTGACCTGTTTTGCTGATTTTTTTAAAAAATCCACAACATGTCACTTTTGCCTGTGTCATTACTTTATTTTCATTGCTTATTAAAAGGTTTCAATCTGCAGTAAAAATGTAATACAATAGAGTTTATTGATGGTACACTGTGAAGGCTTAAAACAAACCAAACAACACAAATTACCCCTGCTGGTGATTCCTCTTTTCTCAGCAAGCCTTCTATCCTGGTCCCCTTCTGCATGGGGTTATACAGGATAGAACATTTCCATAGAGGCCAGATGTATTTGGACAGGAATAGAAGGCCAGCTCAGACAAGAGGAATCACCAGCAATGGTATATATTTTTTTCTTAACAGCTGACAGTCTGCTGGGAAATGTGCATCAAAATCCCCACAATGGATCAGCTGCTGTGAATACTCCTTGTGAATACTTCTGGATTTGCCGCAAATGTCTGAAGTAAATCCACGATGCATGAACATACTGTACCCTGTACCCGATTCGTCATTCTTTTACACATTATTCTTTAATGCATTGAAAAGTCACAATTATTTTTTTGTGCAATATGGTGATGTGGAAAAATTTTGGAACTTTTATTATATTCGCTTCTGTTTGAAACAGTTTTGCCAAAATGGGTGGTGCTAAAAATAATCCAGAACAGGATGTGGTTACGCCCACCTGTCAAAATTCTGCAAAAGTGACGGTTGTCCCTAACTAGAGTAGTGACTCGCCCCCTGGGCCGTGGGGCACTCGGATCCGGGCAATAGGGAAACGTTGGGAGTAGTAGTGGCAACCCGGTTCCGTGGCTCAGGGTGGTCAGGCCAGTGGTAGTCCATTATGTGCTGATGATTATGTCCGACTACGCCACCCATGGATTTGCGGTCATTAGGTACCGCCGCTGCAAGGCAGACCGCTGGGGCTGATGATGTATGCAGCTGGGATGGTGTGACTCCCCACTGGAAGAGTGCGGCCCCAGGGCAGTGTAGTGGATGGTGGGAGTGATGGTAGTGAGAGTCCCAGTGCTGATAGAGCTGGTGGAGCAAGGAGCACACAGACAACAGGTTGCAGTCCAGGGTCTTTACTAGAACAGGTAAATTGACCCACAAACAGTCCCGGCTAGGAGGGGACCTGGATGTCTGAGAGCAACGGGGAAATTGGCCCTGGTCAGGGTGAGGGTGTAGGCCTACCGTGCTTTGTGCGCTCCTTCTGGCTATCTCCTCCTTATAGGGTAACAGCCCACGGTCCGAGCTCTCCGTGTATTCTCGCATGTATGGTCTGCAACGTGGGTTCCTTTCTGCTCCCGGCCTGGTACGGCTGTGCTGGTCCCTTCTGTTGTGGCAGAGCCTCCAGGCTTCTTAGGCCAAGGAATATACAGTCCCCTGCGAACTGGTTATCTGCTGGGGGATGTGGAATCCTTCCAGCCTCAGACACCAAAGTCTGGTAAATTAAGTCCGTGATCTGCCAAGACAGGCTCTCTTCGCCTCTTGTCTCTGGCTTGTGGCTCTCCTCCTGCCACACTTCCTCTTAGGTGCAATACAACTGTCTGTCCCTGCTCTGCTCTGGGACAAGTCTCAGTCCTGAGACAGGTCATCAAGTTCTCTCTAACCCTGCCCCCAGCACCAGCTTTTATAGGGGCAGCCAGCTCCCCCTACTGGCCTGAGACAGGAGGCATTGCATGCTAATGTTCCCCTGACTAGAGAACCTCCCCCTTGCTCTCAGACACAGCTTTAATATACTTGTGGCATCCAGGCCAGGGTGACACATTCCCCCCTAGTGAAATTTAGTACTCCAGGACTAAACAATAAACAAAGACAATATGCATAACCATAAAACATTAACAGACAGATGACGCACAGATTGAGTTCTTAAGGTCACAGTGTGGTCTGTGACCGGGTGTCCATATTACCAATACAACGGGGAGCCTTAACCAGGTGGGGGTCTGTCCTACCCCAAGTCCTTTACAGTCTTAGTTCATTCCTGGGTTAGGCTCCAAACGCAGTCCATACAAGGTCCCGGTTATAAAAAGTCCATAACCTTTGAGTCCTTACGGTAGCTGCAAGAAACTGAAACAGAATTACCAAACAAGCATGTAACTTGGCAAACATTTCAACATTTGGTAACAGGGTCATTTACAAGTTTAGTACACTCTATATTCTCCAGCGAGCGGGTATCTGCCCTTTTGTGCTCCTGGTTGATCTATGTAGCCCACTGTCTGGTGGTGGACCAACCTGGCTTTCCCCACTAGCGTTAGGGGTACAGCTACCAGCTGGGTGTACAGATAGGGCAGGCAGCTGTCTGCGGGTCCTTTGGCTTAGCGCAGGCATGGCAGGCTCACTATCAACAGAGGGTTGACTCTCCTGGGCTGCTGGTACAGGCTCTTCTGCCTCTGGAACTGCTTGCTCCTCTTCACCTTCCGGCTCTGGTGTTGGTTGTTGCTGGGCCGGTTGCAGGAAATGCAGGACGGGTACCACTATGGCATCATTTATGCGAGTCCAGGATTGAGGGAACTCTCCGAGAACGGTGCTGATCATTTCTTCCTTGTCCTCTGCGGGTTCAAGGTCACTCTGATCCTCTTCTGCACTACGGAGTTGCTCGGGGCATCTTTTGAGGTGGTCCCTGGAGACGACACTAGTGGTTTCTAGAGATGAGCGTTGTTCTACTCGAACTGTTCGCCAATCTCAAATTCGAGCTGTTTTGGGCGGTGTTCGAGCCGTTCGGCGAACACGAACAATTTGAGAAAAATTCGGCTGTTCGAGGTTATGTTCGATAACTATTCGTGCACCAAAATCATAACTGGATTTTTTCTCAGTAATGATGAAAATTAATGTTAATACGCAGTTTGAGTGTACAGCGGGGTGGGGGGAGGGGCAGGGGATGGATCTCTGCAGGAACAATGAAGATCTCCATTTTTTTTTCTCTTTCCCGCATTTACAGTGGGGAGGTGCAATCTGTCAGCCTATCAGCAGCGCACACACGGAGCGAAGTGCTTTTTTTCACACAAGCAAGGGCATGTGTCATTGGCAGTGTATGTCACATGTCCTTGCCCTATAAGACCAAGCCATTTTCCCCGTCGCCACAATTTTCTCACTGCTGCAGCTGCGTGTTAGATGGCACCGCTGTTGCTGTGTGCGCTATACCTTGTTAATTTCAAGCCAATTTTCGCACAAATCTACAGATAGCTTGGGAGTAGGGAATAGTTGTGATTGCAGTCCTTTAAAGGACTAGGTTACAGCATTTCTTACGACTTTTATCAGGGAGGTCTGTGCTCTTAAATAGATAGGTTGTGGGAGTAAAGACTAATTGTAATTGCAGTCCTTTTCAGGACTAGGTTACATGAGTTCCTATCAGTTTTTGCCAGGCAGGTCTGTGCCAGTGCTGTGCAAGTTTTTTTCACAGCATTTGGCTGAATCTAGCAAAGCTAATCCTTTTTGGCCTATTGCAGAGTGTGTTAGTCAGTGGAGTAGCCTATCTGTGTTGCAAGATATACCACCTGTGTATAGAATACCAATTTTTTTACTGCACCTAGTGAAGTAAAATATTTTGGGCATAGCATCATTCTATTAGTCCATCTATACTGACCTCCATCAGGTTGCAAATTAAAACTAATTTTTATCTGCATCTACAGTACCTCTGAAAAAATATTTGGGCTTCTAGCAGTGTGTGGGACTTGTTCTATTAGTCCATCTATACTGACCTCCATCAGGTTGCAAACTGAATATATTTTTTTCTGCATCTACCTCTGAAAAAATATTGGGCTTCTAGCTGTGTGTGGGTCTTGTTCTATTAATCCATCTATACTGACCTCCATCAGGTTGCAAACTGAATATAATTTTTTTCTGCATCTAGCTCTGAAAAAATATTTGGCCTTCTAGTAGTGTGTCGGACTTTCTCTATTAGTCCATCTATACTGACCTCCATCAGGTTGCAAATTAAAAATAATTTTTATCTGCATCTACAGTACCTCTGAAAAAATATTTGGGCTTCTAGCTGTGTGCGGGACTTGTTGTATTAGTCCATCTATACTGACCTCCATCAGGTTGCAAACTGAATATATTTTTTTCTGCATCTACCTCTGAAAAAATATTTGGCCTTCTAGTAGTGTGTCGGACTTTCTCTATTAGTCCATGTATACTGACCTCCATCAGGTTGCAAACTGAATATATTTTTTTCTGCATCTACCTCTGAAAAAATATTGGGCTTCTAGCTGTGTGTGGGTCTTGTTCTATTAATCCATCTATACTGACCTCCATCAGGTTGCAAACTGAATATATTTTTTTCTGCATCTACCTCTGAAAAATATTTGGCCTTCTAGTAGTGTGTCGGACTTTCTCTATTAGTCCATCTATACTGACCTCCATCAGGTTGCAAATTAAAACTAATTTTTATCTGCATCTACAGTACCTCTGAAAAAATATTTGGGCTTCTAGCAGTGTGTGGGACTTGTTCTATTAGTCCATCTATACTGACCTCCATCAGGTTGCAAACTGAATATATTTTTTTCTGCATCTACCTCTGAAAAAATATTTGGCCTTCTAGTAGTGTGTCGGACTTTCTCTATTAGTCCATCTATACTGACCTCCATCAGGTTGCAAACTGAATATAATTTTTTTCTGCATCTAGCTCTGAAAAAATATTTGGCCTTCTAGTAGTGTGTCGGACATTCTCTATTAGTCCATCTATACTGACCTCCATCAGGTTGCAAATTAAAACTAATTTTTATCTGCATCTACAGTACCTCTGAAAAAATATTTGGGCTTCTAGCAGTGTGTGGGACTTGTTCTATTAGTCCATCTATACTGACCTCCATCAGGTTGCAAACTGAATATAGTTTTTTCTGCATCTACCTCTGAAAAAATATTGGGCTTCTAGCTGTGTGTGGGTCTTGTTCTATTAATCCATCTATACTGACCTCCATCAGGTTGCAAACTGAATATAGTTTTTTCTGCATCTACCTCTGAAAAAATATTGGGCTTCTAGCTGTGTGTGGGTCTTGTTCTATTAATCCATCTATACTGACCTCCATCAGGTTGCAAACTGAATATATTTTTTTCTGCATCTACCTCTGAAAAAATATTGGGCTTCTAGCTGTGTGTGGGTCTTGTTCTATTAATCCATCTATACTGACCTCCATCAGGTTGCAAACTGAATATATTTTTTTCTGCATCTACCTCTGAAAAAATATTGGGCTTCTAGCTGTGTGTGGGTCTTGTTCTATTAATCCATCTATACTGACCTCCATCAGGTTGCAAACTGAATATATTTTTTTCTGCATCTACCTCTGAAAAAATATTTGGCCTTCTAGTAGTGTGTCGGACTTTCTCTATTAGTCCATCTATACTGACCTCCATCAGGTTGCAAACTGAATATATTTTTTTCTGCATCTACCTCTGAAAAAATATTTGGCCTTCTAGTAGTGTGTGGGACTTGTTCTATTAGTCCATCTATACTGACCTCCATCAGGTTGCAAACTGAATATAGTTTTTTCTGCATCTACCTCTGAAAAAATATTGGGCTTCTAGCTGTGTGTGGGTCTTGTTCTATTAATCCATCTATACTGACCTCCATCAGGTTGCAAACTGAATATATTTTTTTCTGCATCTACCTCTGAAAAAATATTTCGCCTTCTAGTAGTGTGTCGGACTTTCTCTATTAGTCCATCTATACTGACCTCCATCAGGTTGCAAATTAAAACTAATTTTTATCTGCATCTACAGTACCTCTGAAAAAATATTTGGGCTTCTAGCAGTGTGTGGGACTTGTTCTATTAGTCCATCTATACTGACCTCCATCAGGTTGCAAACTGAATATATTTTTTTCTGCATCTACCTCTGAAAAAATATTTGGCCTTCTAGTAGTGTGTCGGACTTTCTCTATTAGTCCATCTATACTGACCTCCATCAGGTTGCAAACTGAATATAATTTTTTTCTGCATCTAGCTCTGAAAAAATATTTGGCCTTCTAGTAGTGTGTCGGACTTTCTCTATTAGTCCATCTATACTGACCTCCATCAGGTTGCAAATTAAAAATAATTTTTATCTGCATCTACAGTACCTCTGAAAAAATATTTGGGCTTCTAGCAGTGTGTGGGACTTGTTCTATTAGTCCATCTATTCTGACCTCCATCAGGTTGCAAACTGAATATAGTTTTTTCTGCATCTACCTCTGAAAAAATATTGGGCTTCTAGCTGTGTGTGGGTCTTGTTCTATTAATCCATCTATACTGACCTCCATCAGGTTGCAAACTGAATATATTTTTTTCTGCATCTACCTCTGAAAAAATATTTGGCCTTCTAGTAGTGTGTCGGACTTTCTCTATTAGTCCATCTATACTGACCTCCATCAGGTTGCAAACTGAATATAATTTTTTTCTGCATCTAGCTCTGAAAAAATATTTGGCCTTCTAGTAGTGTGTCGGACTTTCTCTATTAGTCCATCTATACTGACCTCCATCAGGTTGCAAATTAAAACTAATTTTTATCTGCATCTACAGTACCTCTGAAAAAATATTTGGGCTTCTAGCTGTGTGTGGGACTTGTTGTATTAGTCCATCTATACTGACCTCCATCAGGTTGCAAATTCAAAATAATTTTTTTCTACATCTAACCCAGCCAATAGTTTTGGCCTAATGCCACAGTTTGGCCACTCAGCTCTGCTCGGTTACCATCCATTGTTTTTTTGTGCAAACAACTCCAGAGTTGTGAATTAGTTAACCACCAAAATGAGTGGAAAAAGGCCTGCTGCTGGTGGAAAGGGGAATAGGCGTGTTTTGGGAAGGGGAAAAAAGGTTGTGTCCGTGGGGTAGGTGTTAAAGCAACAGTAACATCTGCAGAAGAAAGACCATCTTCCAGCCAAACTAAAATGTCTACTTCTTTTAGCGGACAATGTGATAAGATCCCTTTCTTACGGCCACGCCAATCGCTACAAATTCCAGATGAGGCACAAAAACAGCAGGTGCTTCAACGGATATCAAGTGCTCCTTTAAGTGGGCTCTCCTCCACATCAACTTCAACATCACAAATACTCCAGTCCTCAAAGGTGTCACCCAAATCGCACTTGCTTCCTCACAGCTCCCAAATCTCCAGCTGCCCGTCTGAGTATGAGGTAGAACAGATGGTTGAGTCTGCAGAGCTGTTTACTCATACTATAGCCTGGGAATCAGAGGTCGACTCCAGCGCTTCTGTGAATCCAGACAAGGAAATGATCTGCACTGATGCCCAGAATCTTTATGAGTCGGATCCAGGACCAGACGCAGAAGGTTCTGACCATAATGTAGACCCTCATTCCCAAACTGTAACTCCTGTTGGTGGAGACAATGAGGAAGACGATGATAAGACTCAAATACCTGATTGGAGCGACAACTTTAGTTTTTTGTCAGGGCAGGAACAGGTTGGCTCTGAGGACGACGGGTGTGATAACGCACAGGGTGATGATGATGAGGTCGGAGATCCCACTTACTGTCAACCCACAGTCAGCCAAGAGATGAGGTCAGCAGAGGAGGTGGAGGAAGATGCTAGTGACGACGAGGTCAGGTTGCGCCTTCCTGGACAGAGACGTAGTACTGGAAGCACGTCAACAACTGCATCCTCAAACACAACTCTGCCTCTCACCACAAGTCGTGGTGGCTCTTCAGGTCGCATGGGTGCTAAGCCTTGCATAGCCTGGGCATTTTTTCAGATCGATAAAGATGACCCAACTCGTGTTATCTGTAACATTTGTCAGCAAAAGCTAAGTAGAGGCCAAAAAATACATAGTTTGAGTACTTCATGCATGAACCGGCACATGGACATGAAGCATAAGTTGCAGTGGGAAGCTCAGTGTGCTACAATGCGGCCTAGCTGGCCGGGCCAACCACCGTCTGCCATATCTTGTGCATCCGCGGCCTCTTCATCCTCTGTGACTGGGGGGACAGTAGTCACACCTGTTTTGGGGCGCAGACCTGCCACCTCTTTACCCGCAACAGCCAGCGTGATTGGCAGGTCATCATTTTCTTTGGAGGTGGTAACACCAGCTGGTGTTGAGCGCTGTCCGACATCGATAGCACCACCTTTGGATCAAGGCAACCTAACATGTCCGCCTGCATCTTCCTCACAGACCGGCAGTTTGCCGGGGACACCCTTATCAACCCCGTCTAAGCACAATAGCCAGCCCTCGGTCCCTCAGATGTGGACAAGTAAAAGACCATTTCCTCCTAGCCATGAGAAAGCTAAGAGGTTGAATTTCACCATCTGCAAGCTCTTGGCTACAGAAATGCTGCCTTTCCGCCTGGTGGACACAGAGGATTTTCGAGACCTTATGTCCGTCGCAGTGCCCCAGTACCAGATGCCCAGTCGGCACTACTTCTCAAAGAAAGGTGTGCCTGCGCTCCACCAGCATGTCGCACACAACATCACCGCTTCTTTGAGAAACTCTGTGTGTGACAGGGTGCATTTCACCACAGACACTTGGACGAGTAGGCATGGACAGGGGCGTTACATGTCGCTGACTGGGCACTGGGTAACTATGGTGACAGCAGGACAAGGGGCTGCTGTCCAAGTCTTGCGGTCCCCAAGAGTTGTGCGTCAATCCTCTTTATGTCAAAGTTCCTCCACTGCTTCTGCCTCCTCAACCTCCTCTCGGTCTTCCACCTGCACCCAAAGCCTGTCTGGTCATGCCACAAGCTTTCTAACTGCGCAGAAGGGATCCTGCACACCTCCTTACTATGCCGGCAGTAGGGCTCAACGTCATCAGGCGGTTTTTACATTGAAATGTCTGGGAAATGTGAGTCACACAGCTGAGGAGTTGTGGTCAGCTCTGGAGAACCAATTTCATGAATGGTTGTCTCCACTGGACCTGAAACCAGGGAAGGCCGTGTGCGACAATGCTGCAAACCTGGGTGCGGCCCTTCGCCGGGGCAATGTCACACACGTGCCTTGTATGGCTCACGTGTTGAACCTGGTTGTCCAGCAATTTTTAGCCCACTATCCCAGACTAGATGGCCTTCTGCAGAGGGCACGGTCGCTGTGTGCTCACTTCCGCCGTTCGCATCCCGCAGCTCAGCGACTTACATCTCTACAGAAGTCGTTGGGCCTGCCACTTCACCGGCTAAAATGCGATGTGCCTACCCGGTGGAATTCAACTCTGCACATGTTGCAGCGACTGTGGCAGCACCGACAAGCCCTGGTGCAATACGTTCTGACGTATAGCCTGGGCCAACGAGATTCAGAGGTGGGGCAAATCACGCTGGAGGAGTGGTCTCAGATCAGGGACCTATGCACCCTTCTGCACAGTTTTGAAATGGCGACGAAGATGTTTAGTGCTGACGATGCCATTATCAGCATGACTATTCCGGTGATTTACATGCTGGAGCACATGTTAAACAGAATTCGGAGTCAGGTGGTGGCACAAGAGGAGGTGGAGGAAGTAGAGGAGGAGGAGTTGTATGCAGAAGGGCTAACATCTGAAAGGTCCAGACGGTCGGCAGCACCAAGGCGGCAGGCATGTGAGGGTGGGGGAGATGGTTTTACCAGGGCGCATGGTAGCAGCCAAACTAGTGAGGAAGGTGCAGGAGCCCAGGAAGAAGTGGAGGACGAACTGATGGAAGACTCATCAGATGAGGGAGACCTTGATCACATTTCTGTTGTGCGAGGTTGGGGGGAGAGGACAGAGGAAGGAAGCATGATTGTTACCTCGCCACCAACACAACAGGGACTTGGTGCTCCTGGATGCGCAACACACATGAGTGCCTTCTTGCTGCACTACCTGCAACATGACCCTCGAATTGTGAGAATTAGAAATAATCCTGACTACTGGGTTGCCACACTGTTAGATCCCCGGTACAAAAGTAAATTTGCAGAAATTATTCCTGCCATAGAAAGGGATGCACGCATGCAGGAGTATCAGCAGAGACTGTTGCAGAATCTTACATGTGCTTTTCCACAAAATACCAGTGGTGCACGTAGTGAATCTCACAGTTCCAACTTGCCAACCGTGGGACCGTCAAGTGTTCAGCACTCAAACCGTAACAGAACCACAGTATCTGCTGGTAACATCAATTTTGCGGAATCATTTCACCACTTTTTTAGCCCATCCTTTGCAAGGCCACAGGAGACAAGAAGTCTGACACATAGTCAACGCCTAGAGACGATGGTACAGGAGTATCTCCAAGTAAACATTGAAGCCACGACTGTGTCACTGGACCCTTGCTCTTTTTGGGCTTCCAATCTGGATAAATGGCCGGAGCTAGCCACTTACGCCTTGGAGATCTTGTCATGCCCCGCAGCCAGCGTTCTGTCTGAACGTGTGTTCAGCGCTGCTGGTGGTGTGCTGACAGATAAGCGCACGCGGCTCTCCACTGATAATGTAGACATACTCACGTTCATAAAGATGAACAAATCATGGATCCGAAACGACTTTTCTACCCCTGTGTCATCCTGGGGAGAGTAAAAGCTTGATGATTGGTTAAAATCACCCTACCAACCGTTTTAAGCTTTCAAATTACTAATCATGTTTATCTGTATCTTGACTGGAAAATAATTTGGGCTTTGTAGCAGTGTGCAGCACTGATCCTATTAGGCCATCTATACTAAAGCTTCACCAGATTTAAAATTAAAAATAATTTTTAGCTGCATCTAGCCCGGAAAATAATTTTGGGGCTCCGAGATCCGCAAGACACATAAGTGCCTTCTTGCTGCACTACCTGCAGCATGACCCTCATATTGTCAGAATTCGAAGTAATCATGACTACTGGGTTGCCACACTCTTAGATCCCCCAAACTTTTCGATCAACTTTTTCATTTTAATAAAGACCAAAAAAATGGTCATTTTTGAAATTATAAGCATTAGCAGGTTGTTAGAAACTGAAATCAAACAGTTTTCAACTCAAAACTTTATTCTAGGTGATGTTACATTTTCACATAGGACCCCTTGTTCGAAAGGAGCTTCTGAACTCTCTCGTCCATTGAATTTGTCAGGTTTTGGATGGTTTCTGCTTCAATTGTTTTGCATGAGGACAGAATACCCTCCCAGAGCTGTTGCTTAGATGTGAACTGCCTCCCGCCATCATAGACACTCCTTTTAATGATGCTCCAAAGGTTCTGAATGGGGTAGAGGTCAGGGGAGCATGGGGGTCACACCATAAGTTTGTCCCCTTTTATGCCCATATCAGCCAGAGATGCAGATGTTTTATGTGCAGCATGAGATGGCGCATTATCATGCAGAAAAATGATCTTGCTGTGAAATACACGGTTCTTCTTCTTGAACCATGGCAGGAAGTGCTGTTTGAGAAAATCCACATACATTATGGAGTTCATCTTTAGCGCCTTCAGGGATCCTAAAGGGGCCGACAATCTCTCTCCCCATGATTCCAGCCCAAAACATTACTCCACCTCCTCCTTGTTGGCGCTGTAGCCGTGTTTGCGTGGGGTGTCCATCAACCAGCCATCCTCCACTCCATCCATCTGGACCATCGAGCGCTGCACGGCACTCATCCGTGAACAAAACTGTTTTGAAATCAGTCTTCATGTAATGTTTGGCCCACTGGAGCCGTTTCTGCTTGTGTGAAGTGGATAGAGGAGGTCGACAGGATGGCATATGCACAGCTGCAAACCTCTGAAGGACCCTGCATCTTGTTGTTCGGGGGACGTTGGAGGCACAAGCAGCTTCAAAAACTTGTCTGCTGCTATGACAAGGCTTTTTTGCCGCTGCTCTTTCAACCTGACGTAATTGCCTGTAGGAAAGAGTCCTCAATTTGCCCTTATCAGCACGCACACGTGTGTACTGTGAATCAGCTACATACTTCTTGATTGCCAAGACACTTCATCCTGATCATCGCACAATGTTGATTGTAGTCATGCCTTGACCTAAACACTCCACAATTTGTTGCTTCTCAGCAGCCGATACATCCTTTTTCTTTCCCATTTTGGCAGAAAATGTAGGCTGCTTAATAATGTGAGAGAGCCTTCTTAAGTAGTCTTGCCTTTCATTGGACACACCTGCCAAACTAATTAGCACAGGTGTCTGCAATTGCTTACAGTGATATAAAGAGCCCTGACACACATCACCATCAATGAGTTTAACTGACAAACAAACAAATTCTTCCCTTATCACTCCTAAACACTTTTTGCATAATAATTTGGAACGCGGTGTACATGTGCTTTTCCACAAAACACCAGCGGTTCACGTAGTGAATCTTACAGTTCTAACTTGCCAACCGTGGTCTGTATGGAGTTGTTCAATAAAGGGCCCAAAATTAAGATAACATAGATGGGAGAGGTCTCTATGAATAGGAATTCCTAAGTATTTGATACCCTGTGAGGGACAGGCAAAGGGAAAGTTGGACTGGATGGAATCCTATATGGATTTGGGGAGGGAGACATCGAGGGCCTCAGACTTCGCTGCATTGATTTTAAAATTTGACCATGTAACAAAGTGATCTATTTCAGCCATAACAGCAGGGATGGATATATGTGATTGAGTGATATATACTAGGACATCATCAGCAAATAGAGAGCACTTGTACTCGGTGCCTCCCACCTCAATCCACCTAATATTGGGGTTATGGCGAATTGATGAGAGCAGGTGCTCCGTCACTAGGATGTATAAGAGAGGGGACAGAGGACATCCCTGCCTTGTCCCATTGGTGATTGTGAAAGGTGATGAAAATGTTCTGACGCACCCCCTGGGCCTTGGGACACCCGGAGCCGGACCCTTTTTGGTGGATGCTGGTGGTTGAAGTCTTCGTGGCGGCGACCCGGTTCCGTGGCTCAGGGCGGTCAAACCAGTGGCGGAACTATTTATGTGGTTTTGATGTTTAAATGTCCGACTACACCACCCGTGGATTGCGGTCAGAGTGAACCGCCGCTACAGGGCAGACCGCTGAGGCTGGTGTTGTGGGTGCAGCAGAGCGTAGCATAACTCCCCACGGGAGGAGTATAGCCTCAGGGCAGTGTATGCGGAGGATGGGGGTGATGGTGCAGGGCAGCAGCAGTAACGACACGGAGTCAGTGACGCAGTCCAGTGCCTTTACTCACAGTTCTTATTATCCAGACCACGTCTGCAGGTAACGGCTGCCCACGTCGTACTGTGCTCACCAGGTGAGGGGCTCAGACAACTCCCAGATAACTTTGGAGCACTTCACAGGACCCCCTTTGTGTGTCCTTTGTCTGGCCTTTCTTACCAACACTTCTGTCCGGCTGCCTCGGGCCTCCTCTTGGTAAACTTGGCGCCAGTTTCCCTGACCCTATGTGGTGCCTTCCTAGCGGGTGTAGCGAGGGGCTGCGCCACATAAAATGTCAGAGCCTCCGGTTCCTAGCTGAGGGTCGTTTCCTGCCTCCACTAGTTCGGGGACCGGTCTCCCCCTTTGGCCTGACCCCTCCACGCAGGTGGATTCGGGCATGCGGTGGCGACTCGCCCGTCCGCACCCCTGGGATCCCTTCATTCCTCGTTCCTGGAGCCTTCTCCGCTCCTCTTCCTTCCTTCTCCCTCTTCAAGGCCTGGGCCTCTGTTACTAGGCCCGCCTCCGGAGCAGAGCTCATGCAGAGCCCCTGCTCCCTGCCACTTCTGCTCAGACTTCTCTGCACTGAACTAAGATGGTGCCCACCTTTTATACTCCCTTCTCAATGCACCCAGGAACTGCTTCCTCCCTGCTCCTGCACTACAGGGTTCCCCTTCCTCAGTGTTCCCTCCCCCCACTCCAGCCAGGGACAGGGACTGTCGTGCCCATCTCAGGGGCATATTGGTCGCCCTGCCCCACGGCAATGTGGTGTAATGCATGCAGGTGTCGGGTCCTGATCCACACTCCATCCTTACCTGAGAGTGAGATATCACACCTCTGGGTGAGGTGCAATACGTCTGTAGCAACCGAGCCCTCAGGGTGCTACAGTTCCATTTATCTTCAGCCTAAGTGACGTATTGCGATACAGGGCCGTGATTTTGGCTATAAAAGGGTCCCCTAGACCCCTACCCCAAGCTTTTTAAGAGAATCATATATGGCGTGCCAGGAGACTCTATGGAATGCTTTCTCAGCATCCAACGAGAGTATCTACTTACAAATTTTTAACTGCATCTAGCCCAGGAAATACTTTGTGCCTAGTAGCAGTGTCTGCTAGTCAGCGGATTATCCCGGCTGTTAAGCAAGCTACACCACCTGTAGTTTAGACACTTAATTTTTTCAAAGGAAATGCTTCGGGACCATGGGATACTCAGTGAAGAGCATCAGGAGGCACCCCAAGGCATAGGGGCTGGGACTGGCAGTAGGATGCCTTGCGGTGGACAGCCGAGCTCGATCCTTATAAAAGCTTTTTAACTGCAGCAGCTTTAGTGGACGCTACTGGAGCTGGAATTACGCGGCTGCTGGCATGAGACTTGCCCTCCAATAGATCCTTGTAAATGGATTTAAAGTGTATTCATTCAAATTAGAGAGACAATTTAAATTAAAAAGCTTAGAGCTGCCTCCACCACAGGGGGGCTCGCTCGACCCACCAGCGGACAGGCACCAGTATTGGGAGAGGGGGGCTGGCCATCAGGGTTCACCGCGGCTCTGGCACAAACCCGGCGACACGGAGTTGGCACGGGCAGGAGCGGACTGGCCGTGTCGGCTTCTCACTTTTTGGATTTTAGAAGGGCATGACATGCCTATATCTGTGTCTCCCCCTCCTTTTACTCCTCCACCTCTTTTATTTTCGCATGACTATATGTACTTGTCACTTTTCCATGTGTTAGTTGTGTCTTCTGAGCAGTTTGTCAGCTTTTGGACACCTTTGAAGGTGTTTTCTATGTGTTTCTATGTGTTTTTTTTGCCTGCCATTGGTTTTAACGGTGTTCGAAGGTGTTCGACGAACAGTTCGACGAACAGTTCGGCGAACACACGGGTGTTCGACGAACCGAACCGAAATCGAACACTACGGGGGTGGCTCAACACTAGTGGTTTCTCCTCCGTCCTTGGTGATTACGCACACCTTTGGGTTGTCGTGGTCAGACTGCAGTACGGTGTTGGGTTCCCTTTCCCACTGGTCGTCCAACTTATGTAGCCTTCTCTTCCGCTTCAGGACCTGCTCACCAGGTTCTAGGGGACCAGCAGGGGCGTGTTGGTTGAAGAGTCTTTCTTGCCTTTCTCTCACCTGGGCCAGGCTCCTCTCCACACTCTCCTGTACCTTCTTGTACTGCAGTTGCCTTTCCGTATCCCAGTCTGCATCCGGGGAGGTGTGCTCAGGCGTTAGGACTCCCATCTCCAGGTCTATGGGCAGCTTACCTGGTCTGGCTCGCATCAGGTAAGCTGGGGTGCAGTTTGTAGCATTCACCGGGATATTGTTGTATAGGTCTATTAGGTCCGGCAGTTTTTCTGGCCACAGGCTGCGTTCCTCCAGGGGCAACGTCTTCAGGAGATCAATAACTATATTGTTCATCTTCTCACACATCCCGTTGGTTTGTGGATGGTAAGGCGTTGTCCGAATCTTCTTACAGCCATAGAGGTTGCAGAACTCTTGGAAGATTTCAGCCTCGAACGCTGGACCCTGGTCTGTCAGGACCTGTTCCGGATACCCGTGTGGATGACAGAAGTATTGCTGGAAGGCTCTGGCCGCTGTTTGGGCTGTTAAGTCTTTTACCGGGACCACCACGAGAAAACGGGAATAGTGGTCCACAATTGTCAGGGCATAGATGTACCCTGACCGGCTTGGAGCCAACTTGACGTGGTCTAGAGCTACCAGCTCAAGAGGCTGCGTGGTGACGATGGGCCTCAAGGGTGTCTTCTGGCTGGTGCGGTCCTTCCTCCATAGGTGACAAGGGCCACAGTCTCTGCACCACTTTTCTACAGCCCCTCTCATGCCGACCCAAAAGAACCTTCCTCTTAGCAGGAACTCCAGTTTCTTCCAACCGAAGTGTCCCGCTCTGTCATGGTAAGCCCCCAGTACCATAGCTGCATCTCGCCTTGGGACCACGACTTGCCAGGTCAGCTCGTGCGTCCGGTGGTTGACAATTCTTCTGCACAACTTGCCTTCGTAGAGGAACTGCTTGCTCTTCTTCTTCCACAGCTGCTTGGCTTCCTCTGGAGCATCCGGATCCATGCGGGCATCTTCCTGGGTCAGCAGATCTTTCACTAGGCGGATGGCAGGGTCACTATCTTGGGTCTCGGCCCTGCTGTGGTGAGGTAGGGGATTGATCATCACGGTGGTTAGATCCTCCTCCTTCACACGGTGGGAGTATTGAGCGGCTCCATACCGGTGAAACGCGGGAAGTTCTACCTCCTCCAGCTCTTCTGGGTCTTCGTCACCTTCAGGTAAGTGAGGCATTCTTGATAGGGCGTCAGCGTTGGCATTGGTTTTGCCTGCACGGTACTTGATCACGAAGTCATAGTTGGAGAGACGGGCCATCCACCGGTGTTCCAGGGCACCCAGTCTTGCATTGTCCAGGTGTGTCAACGGGTTGTTGTCCGTGTACACGGTGAACTTTGCGGAGGCCAGGTAATGCTTGAAGCGTTCCGTCACGGCCCACACCACCGCCAAGAATTCTAGCTTGAAGGAGCTGTAATTCTCCGGGTTCCTCTCGGTGGGCCTCAGCTTCCGGCTGGCGTACGCGATCACCCTTTCTCTGCCCTGTTGGTTTTGGGACAGTACGGCTCCCAGTCCCACATTACTGGCGTCTGTGTGGAGGATAAAAGGCTGGCCATAATCAGGGTAGGCCAGGATCTCATCCCCCGTGAGGGCCATCTTTAGCTGGCGGAAGGACTCCTCTTCCGGTTTATCCCACTTGAAGGGTGGCTTTTGACTTCTGGACTTAGACTGTCCGATCAGGAGGTCCTGCATAGGAGCTGCCATCTTAGTGAACCCGGGGATGAACCTTCGGTAGTAGCCTACCAACCCGAGAAACTGTCTCACCTCTTTGATGTTCGAGGGGCTTGGCCAGCTCTTGATTGCCATGACCTTGTCAGGGACGGGGGCTACTCCTTCCGCACTTACCATGTGCCCTAGGTACTGGACCTTTGGTTTCAGCAGGTGACACTTCGATGGTTTCACCTTCAGGCCAGGTGCTTCAGATGGTCCTCGTAGGTCTTCGAATAGACGATCACGTCGTCCAGGTAAAGGAGGACCGTCTCGAAGTTTCGGTGCCCTAGACAGCATTCCATCAGCCGCTGGAAGGTCCCTGGTGCGTTGCAGAGCCCGAAAGGCATACAGTTGAATTCGCTCAGTCCCATTGGGGTGGTGAAGGCGGTCTTCTCCTTGTCAGCCTCTGCCACAGGAACCTGCCAGTATCCGCTAGTAAGGTCCAAAGTAGAAAAGAAGCTAGCTGATTTTAGTGCGGCTAAAGACTCCTCTATTCTAGGCAGCGGATATGCGTCTTTGTGGGTGTTACGGTTGATTTGTCTATAGTCCACGCACATTCTCATGGTGCCGTCCTTCTTTTTCACCAGAACCAAGGGGGCTGCCCAGGGGCTACAGCTATCTTTAATGACCCCAGCTTCTTTAATTTCTCTTAGCATGCCCTTTGCATTCTGATAATGTGCAGGGGGTACAGGTCTGTGTCTCTCTTTTATTGGTGGGTGGCTCCCTGTGGGGATGTGGTGTTCTATCCCTTTTACTCTGCCGAAGTCTAGCGGGTGCTTACTAAAGACTCTCTCGTACTCCTGTACCACCCGGTAGACTCCTTGTTTTTGGTGCAGGGGAGTGGAGTCAGCACCCACGTGGAGTTTCTGGCACCAGTCCTCCTTTTGTTTCTGGGAGCCATTACCCTCCGCCTGTGGAGATGGAGGCAAGGGTTCCACGGCCCTGATAGCTTTGTGTTCGACAACAAACAGTTTGGCGAGTGTAGCGTACCTGGGTAAGTGTACTTCCCTCTCCCCAATGTTGAGGATGCGGACGGGCACCCTCCCATGACAGACATCAACCACTCCCCGGGCTGTCAAAATGGTGGGCCTGCTGTCCGAGTACACGGGTTCTACCATGGCTTGGTAGTCTCTACCTCTCAACCCGATTGCAGTCTGACACCAGATCATCATTTCACTTTTGGGAGGCATGGAAATGGGGAATGGGTCACTCAGTCTTACGCTACCGATCTCACCACCAGACAGTTCTACCTGCTGCCGTCTCATCAGGGCTTTTATCTCCTTGTTGAGGACTCTCTGTTGGCTGGAACTAGCATTCACCGCCACCTGTTGTAGAATTACAATTACCTCTGAAAGACAATTTTC
Source organism: Phyllobates terribilis (assembly GCF_046119375.1). Lineage (NCBI taxonomy): Eukaryota > Metazoa > Chordata > Amphibia > Anura > Dendrobatidae > Phyllobates > Phyllobates terribilis. Next base: position 13,017,784 of record NW_027362769.1, on the reverse strand, counting down.
AATTACGTTAGTACCCACAGTTATTTTAGGCTGACTTTCACGTCGGTCAATGTCCACAATAATTACTCCCTGTGCCGGCAGTTCAACTTTACCAATTTTAATGGTCATCTCCTTGAACCCCATCTGCGGCACGGGTAAGCCATTACTGGCGATGATGCTCAAGTTACTGTCTGGATACCATGTGATATCAGCATCAGTCCAATACTGCTTAAAAAGTACATAAGGGATAGTGGTTACTTGTGACCCAGTATCCAGCAAGGCGCTCATGGGGATACCGTCCAGCACCACGGGTAAAACCGGGCGCCCCCCAACGTACTTATTACGCCAATTGTAAGGGCCTGGTGATCTTATGCCTGGGGGTTGGCCCTCTGCCCCAGGTTGGACCCGTTTAAATTACAGTACCTGGAAATGTGTCCGGGCTGGTTGCATCGACGGCAAATGGGCTGTCCATCCTCTTCGTAGCGGTCTGTGGGCCTCCCTCGGAACGACGGGATCCTCCTCTGTCGACGCCACGGGACATCCTCCGGACTTGAAGCCAGCTCGATGGGTCTTGACGGGTCCACTTGCAACGCCTGGACGGTCCTGGTCAACGCCGCGACGCTCCTGGTCAGCTCCTGGACTTGGTGGTGCAGGTCTTTCGACGGGGCTTGGTTCAAGGCCTGTGCATCAGCCCCCATGGGGTCCATAGAGGAGGGCGCCGCCTCCTGGTGGTAGGTGAGAGCAGGGCGCCGGGGGTTTATAGTGCCACTGGTTGCAGATTCACGGAGCACCCTTATGGCCCTGTCCTTAAATTGGGCAAAGGTCAGGTCGGGATTCTGAAAGAACATGAGGCGCAGTTGGGCCCTGTGGGCGCTAGACAGCAGACCTTCTATGAATTGTTCTGTTAGCAGCTTATCCGTTTCCTGCACACTGCCAGGGTCAGTTTGTTGAATAGCCCTCAAGGCTTCCTGCAGATTTAGGGCATAGTCTCTGATGCTGTCCTGTGCCCGCTGCTTACATCCATAGAACCTCATTTTAATCTCAGCGGAGGTACGCGTGTCAAAGGTACCCCGCAGCCGGGCCAGAATACCCTTTACAGTTCTTTTCTCCTCAGTGGGCCATGATTTTACCTCCCGCTGGGCTGCGCCAGTTAACTGCCCTGTCAATATGCTGACCTTCTGTTCCTCTGTCAGGGAGAAAACCTGGAACAAACTGTACAGCCTTTCCTTAAAGTCAGTTAGGGCATGGGGCTCCCCTGAGTACTTGGGCAGCCAGGCCGCTCCAGGGATGTAGGGCAGGGAAAAGGGCATCACCGCTGCTGCAGCTGCGTTGGTGGTAGTGGGCGCCTCTGTGTCCGAAATCTTCCTCCCCCCTAGTTAAGCGTGGCCTACCTTCCGACGATCCTCTTCTGTATGCCACGGCTCCGCTGCTGCTGCTCTGGACGAGGACCTTGCGTCGCGTCCTGATGACGTCAGCGTCGCTCTCTCTCCCTTCCAGGACCTTGCGCAGCGTCGGTGCGTGGGGCGGAGCTTCGGATCTCGCGCGATTTGGACGTCCACGCCACTCTTCTTCCCGCGCGGCGTCCTGAAGATGGCGTCCGATGGCGGGAAAACGGCTGAAGATGGCGGGAACCGACAGAATATGGCGGGAGACGGCTGGAAATGGCGGGAAACGACTCCGGATGGCGGGAAACCTCTTTTCAGGTAAGTGCAAAGTCTTTTCTAGGCACGCAATACCCGTTTGTGGCGGGTTGGTTGCAATCCTGCCGACTACGCCAAAGCTGACTCGCCTCCTGGGCCGTGGGGCACCCGGATCCGGGCAATAGGGAAACGTTGGGAGTAGTAGTGGCAACCCGGTTCCGTGGCTCAGGGTGGTCAGGCCAGTGGTAGTCCGTTATGTGCTGATGATTATATCCGACTACGCTACCCGTGGATTTGCGGTCATTAGGTACCGCCGCTGCAAGGCAGACCGCTGGGGCTGATGATGTATGCAGCTGGGATGGTGTGACTCCCCACGGGAAGAGTGCGGCCCCAGGGCAGTGTAGTGGATGGTGGGAGTGATGGTAGTGAGAGTCCCAGTGCTGATAGTGCTGGAGGAGCAAGGAGCACCCAGACAACAGGTTGCAGTCCAGGGTCTTTACTAGAACAGGTAAATTGACCCACAAACAGTCCCGGCTAGGGGGGGACCTGGATGTCTGAGAGCAACGGGGAAATTGGCCCTGGTCAGGGTGAGGGTGTAGGCCTACCGTGCTTTCTGCGCTCCTTCTGGCTATCTCTTCCTTATAGGGTAACAGCCCACGGTCCGAGCTCTCCGTGTATTCTCGCATGTATGGTCTGCAACGTGGGTTCCTTTCTGCTCCCGGCCTGGTACGGCTGTGCTGGTCCCTTCTGTTGTGGCAGAGCCTCCAGGCTTCTTAGGCCAAGGAATATACAGTCCCCTGCGAACTGGTTATCTGCTGGGGGATGTGGAATCCTTCCAGCCTCAGACACCAAAGTCTGGTAAATTAAGTCCGTGATCTGCCAAGACAGGCTCTCTTCGCCTCTTGTCTCTGGCTTGTGGCTCTCCTCCTGCCACACTTCCTCTTAGGTGCAATACAACTGTCTGTCCCTGCTCTGCTCTGGGACAAGTCTCAGTCCTGAGACAGGTCATCAAGCTCTCTCTAACCCTGCCCCCAGCACCAGCTTTTATAGGGGCAGCCAGCTCCCCCTACTGGCCTGAGACAGGAGGCATTGCATGCTAATGTTCCCCTGACTAGAGAACCTCCCCCTTGCTCTCAGACACAGCTTTAATATACTTGTGGCATCCAGGCCAGGGTGACACAGTAGCATTTCTGGTGGAGTGCACAGAAGTATAGTTCACTGAGAAGATACGTCAAATTCATTAAGTGGCATGCACCTTTTTAATGAATTTTGCACATCGTACTCCAATGAGCCCTTCATGACTAGAGTAGAAAGCATCAGTTTTAATGAATTGGACCCAATGTCTTCTATTGGCAAATGAAACAGAGATTTTGTGGTGGAGAGAACAACATGCCATATTGGTCTCTGGTCAGCAGGAAGGTTACTGCATGACTGTAACTAGTTAGTCCTAGGTCTACTGGTAAATCTCATTCCCAAGCAACTGCTTACTGATGGGTCTCCACCGGAAAAAATAAACCTAATCATTAATCTATTTAAAAAAAAATTCCTAGAATGACCATGAAATACAGAAAGCAACACAAGCGAGACATTAACGCTAAATATTAACATAAGTTTATAATTTACTACAATCATTAAAGAGCACCTTTTACCAATTTTTTTTATGTTAAACTGGACACAAAATGTAATAATGGCAGCAGAATGGAAATTTTTATTTTTTTATTTTTTTTATATCGCCAAGGCGTTTCAGAGATATTAGCAATCAAAGTGTTTGGCACCTAATGAATTAACTTTTTATTAAGTACAAGCGGTGTTATCAGAGTTTTCACTGAGGGCATATATACCTATTTCCTGTATGGTATTGACCTATTATAAGCAGGCAAAAACACTCAAAGGAAAGAAGAACATGACCCTTAATAGCATAAAACAGAGTGTGACTTTTTATGTTACAGCCCTGAACTTCTGGTCTAACCTCCTGCATGAGTCAGTATTATGGAAGGGGGAGTGCAGCTGAGTTTTTACAAACCCTTCTATCAGCTCTCCTAATTAATCAATATGTTAGCAATCACACTTATGTCTGTTGTGCTAATTCAATTTGTTATCACTCTGCAGTGAAATCAGGGCTGTCATATACTGTACAACTCACACAGGAGCAACCTCCCTGTTCTGGGCTAATCCTGAGTCAGATATACTGAGACCTTGCCTTGATCTTACAGAGAAATGATAACAAATTGATCACATCAAATATAACTGTGATACTGACTAGAGATGAGTGAACATTTCAATGTTCGGTTTGGTTTACGATCGTCAAATTTTCAATATTCGCTGATTAATTTGTCGAACATTCGCCGAACATAGACAAACACTAGTGATGAGCGAGTATATTTGTTATTATTTGCTATATGCACGGATAGTACGGTATTCAGGTTACTCGTTATATTGCGAGTGTTTGTGTACTCGCTTCGCTATATTCGGATGTCCCGCCCTGCAGTTTTGGCGCCTCCTCTGCAGCCACTAAACATGCTGGGCTTCTTAATAGTGATGAGCAAGCAGTAAATTGCTCGGGTACTCGTTGCTCAGGTCGAGCAAATTGGAATGCCCAATGTAAGTCTATGGGAAATTCGAGCATTTTTCAGGTGGCTCCCCCCGGAGGTCTGCAGAGGGCCTAAAAATTGCCCAAATCGATGGAAACAGTGCTAAAATGACATGGGAACAGCATGGGGAAGACCCCTGGAAGCATTTATGACTCCCAGGTCACTGCTGTCAACAATGTTGTCAGAGTATTACGCCACTTTTACGGACTCACAATGAAACATACAAAAACAAAAAAACAAAAACAAAATAGAGTTTCCTGGGAAATATATTAACGAACATCCTTTCCAGAATAATGACTTGTATATAAGACAAAATAAATAACCAGAACCAAAGATACTCCTGCACCACTTGGGCTATGTTAACACGTAGCGTTTTTGATGCGTTTTTGCACTTTTACATTGTTTTCAACAAAGACAAATGCATTCACTGGGAAATGAAATTTTAACATTTAACAACCTTATCTGGCCATGTGGTGTGTGACACATCATCAGACACATGCATACAGTGCTGAAAAGACAAGGGAACAGCATGGGGAAGACCCCTGAAAGCATCTCTGACTCCCAGGTCACTGCCTAAAAGTGTGCCCATCATAAGTGATCCTTGGCGCATGCAAAGATGCCTCCCGCCATGCACCTGTCATTGCAGACTTGCAACAATCACCGTCCACGTCCTTGTCACAGTGCAGCGTTCAGTTGTCCCTTCCTCATTCCTTGGAAGTATGCAGCCAGCCAACCACCCACAGGCTGCAATACTATACTGCCAATTTTATGACAGCTGCTTGCACTTGAAATGTGGCTTTTTAGGCTCATGGAGGTGGAAGCTTTTCATAAGCTCATGCCGGCGGCGGCTGGGTATCCATACTCTGTCCCCACTATTTCTTCCGGTGTCGTCTCCGCCTTCCACAAGCACGGGTCCCACAACATTACCCGTGCCCCCCCAGTGCACTTACTGGGAAGGACTGCATAACCACAAACACGTGGACAGGTGAATGTGGCCAGGTGAATGTGGCCAGGGACGGTACGGAGCCAGTCCACAGCTTTTTTTGCTGAGTTGTATTTCACCTCAGCCATATTCTTTAGCTTGGTGAAAGAACTTGGGAAACCATATCTACCCAGTGTCATTTCTCTCAGGAAGTCCTCTAAAACTGCTTTCACTTGAAATGTGGACTTTTAGGCTCATGGAGGCGGAAGCTTTTCATAACCTCATACCGGCGGCGGCCGGGTGTCCATACTTGGTCCCCAGCCACCACTATTTCTCCCGGTATCGTCTCCGCCATCCACAAGCACGAATTCCACAACATTACCCGTGCCCTCCCCAGTGTACTTACTGGGAAGGACCGCCTAACCACAAACACGTGGACAGGTGAATGTGGCCAGGGACGGTACGGACCCAGTCCACAGCTTTTTTTGATGAGAGTTGTATTTAGCTCGATGAAAGGACTGGCATAGAGAGAAACTGTATCTACCCTGGGTGTCATTTCTCCCAGGAAGTCCTCTAATACAGCTTGTTGCAGAAGCAATGGCAGCCTGTCCAACATCAACTCGCACTTGTCGGTGGTGCTTTGACACACAAACATCTTTCTTTGCGCATTTAATTTCATGAATACAGAGTTGGACAATGGCCTGATCTGCAATTCAGTTGAAGAAATAACATGCATAAGCATGTCTGATCCACATTAAAAAAGCAGCCATAGAGTGTCCGGGAACCTTCCCCCACACTTTTCTTAGCCAGGGCTGATTCTCGGCAGGGTTGGACGGGCCCACCAGAGAACCGGAGACTCCTCCGGTGGGCCCTGGCTTCTCCTTCATGAGAGTTCATAGTGCCGAGGTGAGGCCATGATGATGATAGAGGCCACCATCTGCTTAGTTTGCTGTTACTTGGAATGCAAGCGCAAGTATGCACCCAACCACCCACCCACCCACAGGCCGCAACACTAAACTGACAGATTTCTGGGCAGCTGCTTGCACTTGAAATGTGGCCTTTTAGGCTCGTGGAGGTGGAAGCTTTTCACAACCTCATGCAGGCGGTGGCCGGGTGTCCATACTCGGTCCCCAGCCGCCACTGTTTCTCACCGGTGTTGTCTCCGCATTCCACAAGCACGGGTCCCACAACATTACCCATGCCCTCCCCAGTGCACTATCTGGGAAGGACCGCGTAACCACAAACACGTGGACAGGTGAATGTGGCCAGAGACTGTACGGAGCCAGTCCACGGCTTTTTTTGTTGAGTTGTATTTAGCTCGGTGAAAGGACAGGCATGGAGGGAAACCGTATCTAACCCAGCTGTCATTTCTCTGTCACCAGGTACTGCCCATTGTCACACATGACCATGCCTAGCTGTATGTTTAGTGGTGAGAGCCACAGATCAGGCTGCTGTGTTACAGTTTTCAACAACTCTGTAGCGCTGGGCGGTTTGTCAATTAAGCATTAAGCATGTTATCTTCAGCACAGCCTGTTGCTGCTTGGCCAAGGCAGTGCTGCAGTGCTGTCAGCTTGAGACTCATGTGGTCATTTCGGAGATGGACAAGGAGGTGCAGGAGCTGAACAATGTGATTACATTGAGGTTAAACTGATGACGCTGATTTTTATACTAAAAAAAAGATCCTATTGTTTTGTTTTTTTTACGTTATTTTTTAAGACAAATGCATTCACCGGAAAATAACATTTTAACATTTTACAACCTTAACTGGCAATGTGGTGTGTGACACATCATCAGACACATCCTGTTTTATTTATGATGGAGGGACTCTGAAAGTCATAAAGCCTATTTTTATAGGGCCATCAGACGGCCCTTACTATTCTTAAAAGGCCAGCAGTCGGCCCTCGCTATTGTTAGAGAGCCATTAGTCTGCTATGCTTTGTTGTTCCCATTATTAACAAGTGGATCTCCTATACTGTTATTGCGTATCCAGTGACTGCAAGGGCTGCCAAAAATTTGGATGCAACCCAATACCCCTTTGAAGAGACATAGAGGAGGGTCTCAGTAAAAAAATGTTCCCATTATAAAGGAGCGGGTCTCCTATAGTGGTAATGCCCATGCTGTGACTGCAAGGGCTGCCAAAATTTGAGAAAAACCCCACTAAGAATTTAAAGACACATAGAGCAGGGCCACAGTAACAACAAATTCCCATTAGAAAGGAGAGAGTCTGCTATACAGTTATAGGGTATGCAGTGAGTCCAACGGCTGACCAACTTTAGTAAAAAAAAACACTAAGAATTTAAAGATACATAGAGCAGGGCCACAGTAACACGTACGACATGTTCCCATTAGAAAGGAGAGTGTCTGCTATACAGTTATAGGGTATGCAGTGAGTCAAACGGCTGACCAATTTTAGGAAAAATCCCACTAAGAATTTAAAGACACACAGAGCAGGATCACAGTAACGACAAGTTCCCATTAGAAAGGAGAGAGTCTGCTATACAGTTATAGTGTATACAGTGAGTCCAATGGCTGACCAATTTTAGGAAAAACCCCACTAAGAATTTAAAGACACATTGAGCAGGGCCACAGTAATGACAAATTCCCATTAGAAAGGAGAGAGTCTCCCATAGTGTTGGCCTATGCAGTGAATGCAAGGGCTGCCAAATATTTGGAGGCACTTCAATGCCCCTTGGAAGAGACGTGGAGGAGGGCCTCATAAAAAAATGTTCCCATTAGAAAGGAGCGGGCCTCCTATATTTGTAGTGCCCATGTACAAGTGTATTGGCTGACAAACATTTACCCCTGGGGGGTATACATGAACATGCTGTATATAAAATTTTTTACGGGCATCATAAACACCCTTTAAAAAAATTATATGGGTGTTGCATCACAGACCACGGTCACCCTGGTGATATGGTGGTGGAGGATGAGAAGAAGGAAGAGGACAAGAGCAAATAGCCAAAATCAGGAAGCATATACCCATGTGTTGGTGTGAAAAGGTGTATGGGAATATACCTCCCAAAAAAAAGACACTGGATTTGAGTTTATGTTACGCTGCTTTCATTCGGTGGTGTTGAGAAGTCTGGCCCAATCCAGCCCTTGTTTATTTTTATAAGAGTCTGCCTGTCAGCATTTTCAGTTGACAGGCGGATGGGATTATCAGTTATAATTCCACCAGCGGCACTAAAAACCCGCTCTGATAAAACGCTGGCGGCAGGGCAGCCCAGGACCTCCACGGTGTAGAGAGCCAGTTCATTCCACATATCCAGCTTGGATATCCAATAATTATAAGGCACAGAGGAATCACGGAGGACGTTGGTACGGTCGGCAAGGTACTCCCTCAGCATCTTCCAAAACTTTACACTCCTTGTGAGAGCACCCCGCGCCTCAGGGCCTGTGTGATGGGAGGGTCTGAGAAAACTGTCCCAGAACTTTGACAGTGTTCCCCTGTCTCTGCTGGATTGAAGTTGTGTCTCCCTTGCCTGTACTCCTTGGTTATCCAACGAAGTGTGACCTCTGCCGCCAGAGTTTTCAGATGGGAATTTTTTTAATAGTTTAGCAACAAGGGCCTTCTGGTACAGCCCCATTTTTGTAGACCTGTCCGTCTCAGGAATAAGAGATATAAAGTTCTCCTTGTAGCATGGATCTAGAAGTGTCACCAACCAGTAATGACTGTCACCCAAAATTTTGAGAACGCGAGGGTCATGGGAAAGCCAGTGTAACATAAACTCAGCCAGACAACTAACAGGAAAGACTTCCGTGTCCTCACCAAGAGGATGACTGACCATGTTCTCCTCCTCCTTCTCCTCCTCCTCTCTGTCCTCTGACCATTCACGCTGAACAGACGGTATGACAGCTGTGCAGGTAGTACCGTCTATAGTGCATGAAACTAGCTTCTGTCCTTCCTCCTCCTCCTCCGGTTCCTCATTGTCACCCAATCAACATTAGGATGAGATGAGGCGTGGCTGTGTGTAATCACCCTGTATGGTTCCTTGCTCCATCTCATCGTGCTCCGCCTGCAATGCATCCTCTTTGATTGTGAGCAGAGAGCTTTTCAGAAGATAGAGAAGCGGGATGATGATGCAAATTATGGCGTCATCACCGCTCACCATCTTGGTGGAGTCCTCAAAGTTTTGGAGGATGGTACATATGTCTGACATCCATGTCCACTCCTGAGGTCTAATGTGTGGAGTCTGAACTGAATACTGACGGCTTTGTTGATTCTGGTACTTAACAACTGCCCTCTTCTGCTCACAAATCCTTCCGAACGTCTGCAGTGTAGAGTTCCAACGCGTGGGGACATCACACACCAGTCTGTGAGCCGGAAGCTGCAAATGCTGCTGAAACACTGCAAGGGCGGAGGAAGCTGTAGCTGACTTTCTAAAATGGGCACACAGGCAGCGTACTTTAACAAGCAGATCCAGCAGCTCCGGGTAGGATTTGAGAAACCGCTGAACCACGAGGTTAAGAACATGGGCCAGGCATAGTACGTGTGTGAGGTCACCTCGCATCAGAGCCACCACTAGGCTCCGGTCATTGTCACACATGACCATGCCTGGCTGTAGGTTCAGCGGTGTGAGCCACAGATCTGCCTGCTCTTTCAGAGTTGTCCACAACTCTTCAGGATTGTGCGGTTTGTCACCTAAGCATATTAGCTACAGCACAGCCTTTTGCCGCTTGGCCCAGGCAGTGCTGCAGTGCTTCCAGATTGTGACTGATGTGGTCATTTCGGAGATGAAGGCTGAAGAGGAGGAGAAGGCTGAGGAGGATGAGGTGCAGGAGCTGTAGACCATGGGGGCAACCCTGATTGACCTAGGGCCCGCAATCCTTGGCATCGGGAGGATGTGTTCTGTCCCAAGGTCCGACTGGGTCCCAGCTTCCACTATGTTAACGCAGTGTGCCGTCAGCGAGATGTACCATCCCTGCCCACAAGCACTTGTCCATGTGTACGTTTTTAGGTGGACTTTCCCAGTAAATGTGTTGTTGAGGGCACGGCTAATGTTTGGGACACGTGCTTGTGTAATGCGGGGACGGCACACCTGGAGAAATACTGGCGGCTGGGGACCGAGTACCGAGGGATGACCGCCGCCATTAGGTTGCGGAATGCTTCAGTGTCCACGAGCCTAATAGGCAACATTTTGAACGCAAGCAGTCGTGAATTGTGAGAATTTGGTAGTGTGGCCTGTGGGGCGATGGCTGCATAATTGCTTTTGCGTTCCAAGGACTGGGGTATGGACAACTGTACGCTGCGCTGGGGCAAGGACATGGACGTGCTTCCTGATGCTGCTACTTGAGTGTGTTCAATGACAGGTGTAGGGCAGGAGGCATCTTCTCATGCACCATGGACAGGGGATTGGCTTGCATGCACAAGTGCGGAAGAAGCAATGGTGCCACCAGCAGACACTGTTCCTGGACCCCAGGGTTCGGCCCACAAAGTTGGGTGCTTTGCTGCCATGTGCCTGATCATGCAGTTGGTGGTTAGGCTGGTCGTTTCGCCACCCCTGCTGATGCTGGCCTCGCAGGTGGTGCAAATGGCCTCTTTGGGGTTATCGCAAGAGTCTTTAAAAAACAACCAGACTCGGGAAGACCTAACAGTTGCACTGGCATCTTCCTTCGTGTTGGTCTTACAGGGAACAGTTGCCTGCCTTTTGTCTGCGGCCACCACACTGCTTCTTCCTGCCTGTTGGGGTGCTCTGCCTCCCTCCCCCTGTGTGCTGCTATCCTCGCTATGCATGTCCTCCTGCCAGGTTGGGTCAGTTAGTATATCATCCACCACCTTGTCTTCCACTTCCGCACCCTGGTCCTCCTCATGACATTCTGGCAATTGTGTCTCATCATCGTCCACCTCTTGTGACACTTTCCCACCGACGCCTTCATGTGACCGTGGCTGCTCAAATATTTGGGCATCGCTGCATGCGATCTCCTCTTGCCCCGCTTCAAGTGGGCAGGGCGAGAGGCCCAAATTTATAAATGGAAAAGTGAACAGCTCTTCAGAGTGTCCAAGTATGGGATCAGTTGTCTCTGCGTACTCGGCATGGTGGGAGGAAGGAGGACCAGGATGATGAATATGCGGTCCAGACTCACGGCTACTGAGACTTGGCCGTGTGGAAGACAGGGTGGTGATGGTTGTGGTGGCAAAGTGACTGGAAGCATTATCCGCTATCCAACCAACACCCTTTTGACACTGATCTGGGTTCAATAGTGGTGTGCTGAGGTCCCCTAGAAATTGGGACAGGAAGGTCAGGCGAGAAGATGTGGGTGTTTGTTGTGGCACAATTTCAGCTTACCCACGGCCTTGTCCTCGGCGTCTGCATGCACCATTACCATCACGTCCAGTTCCCCATTACTTGCCACGTACCTTGCCCATTTTAAATGGAGGACAATATCTTCCAAGCTCACTACAAATTACTTAGTTTGGAGGGAACTTATATGTGATCCGTGTGACAGAGAAAACAAGAGTTTCAAATAACTGGCCTGTAGGTAAGTAGTTTGAACAGCAAACCGCTGTGAATTACTTCACTGACACACTGAAAGAAATTTTTAATGGAGGCCAGAAATGGTAGTATTTTCTGACAACGTATATGTGATCCGTGTGATGGAGAAAACAGAGTTTTAAATACCTTGCCTGTAGGTAAGTAGTTTGAACAGCAAACTGCTGTGAATTGCTTCACTGGCACACTAAAGGAAATTTTTAATGGAGGCCAGAAATGGCAGTATTTTCTGACAACATATATGTGATCCGTGTGATGGAGAAAACAGACTTTTAGATACCTGGCCTGTAGGTAAGTAGTTTGAACAGCAAACTGCTGTGAATTGCTTCACTCACACACTGAAAGAAATTTTTAATGGAGGCCAGAAATGGCAGTATTTTCTAACAACGTATATGTGATCCATGTGACGGAGAAAACAGAGTTTTAAATACCTGGCCTGTAGGTAAGTAGTTTGAACAGCAAACTGCTGTGAATTACTACACTCACACACTGAAAGAAATTTTTAATGGAGGCCAGAAATGGCAGTATTTTCTGACAACGTATATGTGATCCGTGTGATGGAGAAAACAGAGTTTTAAATACCTGGCCTGTAGGTAAGTAGATTGAATAGCAAACTGCTGTGAATTGCTTCGCTGACACACTGAAAGAAATTTTTAATGCAAGCCAGAAATGGCAGAATTTTCTGACAACGCATATGTGATCCGTGTGACAGAGAAAACAGAGTTTTAAATACCTGGCCTGGAGGTAAGTAATTTGAACAGCAAACTGCTGTGAATTGCTTCACTGACACGCTGAAAGAAATTTTTAATGGAGGCCAGAAATGGTAGTATTTTCTGACAATGTATATGTGATCCGTGTGACGGAGAAACAGGGTTTTAAATACCTGGCCTGTAGGTAAGTAGTTTGAACAGCAAACTGCTGTAAATTGCTTCACTGACACACTGAAAGAAATTTTTAATAGAGGCCAGAAATGGCAGTATTTTCCTACAACGTATATGTGATCCGTGTGATGGAGAAAACAGAGTTTTAAATACCTGGCCTGTAGGTGAGTAGTTTGAGCAGCAAACTCTTGTGAATTGCCACACTGACACACTAAAGGAAATTTTTAATGGAGGCTAGAAATGGCAATATTTTCTGACAACGTATATGTCATCCATGTGACGGAGAAAACAGAGTTTTAAATACCTGGCCTGTAGGTGAGTAGTTTGAACAGGAAACTGGTGTGAATTGCTTCACTGACACACTGAAGGAAATTTTTAATGCAGGCCAGAAATGGCAGTATTTTCTGACAATGTATATGTGGTCAGTGTGATGGAGAAAACAGAGTTTTAAATACCTGGCCTGTAGGTAAGTAGTTTGAACAGCAAACTCTTGTGAATTGCCACACTGACACACTAAAGGAAATTTTTAATGGAGGCTAGAAATGGCAATATTTTCTGACAACGTGTATGTGATCCGTGTGATGGAGAAAACAGAGTTTTAAATACCTGGCCTGTAGGTAAGTAGTTTGAACAGGAAACTGGCGTGAATTGCTTCAGTGACACACTGAAAGAAATTTTTAATGGAGACCAGAAATGGCAGAATTTTCTGACAATGTATATGTTTTCCGTGTGACGGAAAAACAGAGTTTTAAATACCTGGCCTGTAGGTAAGTAGTTTGAACAGCAAACTGCTGTGAATTGCTTCACTGACACACTGAAAGAAATTTTTAATAGAGGCCAGAAATCATAGTATTTTCCTACAACGTATATGTGATCCGTGTGACGGAGAAAACAGAGTTTTAAATACCTGGCCTGTAGGTGAGTAGTTTGAGCAGCAAACTCTTGTGAATTGCCACACTGACACACTAAAGGAAATTTTTAATGGAGGCTACAAATGGCAATATTTTCTGACAACGTATATGTCATCCATGTGACGGAGAAAACAGAGTTTTAAATACCTTGCCTGTAGGTAAGTAGTTTGAACAGAAACTGGTGTGAATTGCTTCAGTGACACACTGAAAGAAATTTTTAATGGAGGCCAGAAATGGCAGAATTTTCTGACAATGTATATGTGATCCGTGTGACGGAGATAACAGAGTTTTAAATACCTGGCCTGTAGGTGAGTCGTTTGAACAGGAAACTGGTGTGAATTGCTTCACTGACACACTGAAGGAAATTTTTAATGGAGGCCAGAAATGGCAGTATTCTCTGAAAATGTATATGTGATCCGTGTGATGGAGAAAACAGAGTTTTAAATACCTGGCCTGTAGGTAAGTAGTTTGAACAGCAAACTCTTGTGAATTGCCACACTGACACACTAAAGGAAATTTTTAATGGAGGCTAGAAATGGCAATATTTTCTGACAACGTGTATGTGATCCGTGTGATGGAGAAAACAGAGTTTTAAATACCTGGCCTGTAGGTAAGTAGTTTAAACAGCAAACTGCTGTGAATTGCTTCACTGAAACACTAAAAGAAATTTTTAATGGAGGCCAGAAATGGCAGTATTTTCTGACCACGTATATGTGATCCATGTGACGGAGAAGGACGTGGATGTGTTTGATGATGGTGCTACTTGAGAGTGTGCAATGACAGGTGCAGGGCGAATGGCATCTTGGCATACGCCATGGACAGTGGATTGGCGTGCACGCACAGCAGCAGAAGAAGCAGTGGTGTCACCCGCAGACATTGTTGCTGGACCATGGGGTTCGGCCCACTTAGTCGGGTGCTTTGTTGACCTGTGCCTGATCATGCTGGCGGTGGTCAGGCTCGTAGTTTTGTTACCTCTGCTGATGTTGGCCAGGTGGTGCAAATGGCCTTTTTGGGGTTATCTGCAGAGTCTTTAAAAAATAACCAGACTCGGTAAGACCTAACAGTTGTACTGGCAACTTCCGTCATGTTGGCGTTACGAGGAACGCTTTGCTGCCTTTTGTCTGCGACCACCATACTGCTTCTTCCTGCCTGTTGTGGTGCTATGCCTCCCTCCCCCTGTGCTGCTGTCCTTGCCTTGTGTGTCCCCCTGCCAGGATTGATCAGTTACTATATCATCCACCACCTCGTCTTCCACTTCCACACCCTGGTCGCCCACCTGACTTTCTGGCAATTGTGTCTCATCATCATCATCCTCCTCTTGCGACAGTAATTGCACTTTACCACCGTTACCTTCGTGTGACCGTGGCTGCTCCAATATTTGGGCATCGCTACAAGTGTTCTCCTCTTGACTTGCTTGAAGCTGGCCGGGCGAGAAGCCTGAATCTATAAATGGAAAAGTGAACAGCTCTCCTGAGTGTCCAAGTGTGGGATCAGTTGTCTCCGGGCACTCGGCATGGTGGGAAGAAGGAAGATCAGGGTGAGCAATATACGGTCCAGACTCATGGCTACTGAGACTTGACTGTGTGGAAGGCAAGGTGGAGGTGGTGGTGGCCAAGTGACTGGAAGCATTATCTGCTATCCAACCAATAACCTTTTCACAATACTCTGTGTTCAAAAGTGGTGCTCTGTGGTCCCCTAGTAATTGGGACAGGAAGGTCGAGCGAGAAGATGTGGGTGTTTGTTGTGGCACAATTTCACCTTGCCCACGGCCACGTCCTCAGCCTCTGCATGCACCATCACTTTCCACTTCCCCCTCCCTTGCCACGCACCTTGCCCATTTTAAATGGAAGACAATATTTTCCAAGTTCACGAGAAATGGCTGATTTTGAAATGCAGTTATATGTGATATTTCTGACAGAGAACCACAGCTTTAAATTGTATGCCTGTAATTTAATATTATTCTACACGGAGACCTAGTGTGAATAGATTCACCGACACACTGCAACTGAATGAAAATGGAAGTAATGTATGATTTTAGAAGTCTTTTCGATGATATGTCTGACAGAGAGCCACGGCTTTAAATTGTAAGCCTGTAATTTACTAATATTATTCTACATGGAGACCTAGTGTGAATAGCGTCACCGACACACTGCAACGGAATGAAATCGAAGAAATGTATGATTTTTGAAGTCTTTTCGGTGATATGTCTGACAGAGAACCACGGCTTTAAATTGTAGGATTGTAATTTACTAATATTATTCTACACAGAGATCTAGTGTGGATAGCTTCAAAAAAGCTATTCACACTAGGAAAAGGAGGCCAATATTTTCCATGTCCAGTTCAAATTTCTGGATTTTTATCGCTGTAATATGGAACAGATCTTGCTTTATTCTGCAGTGAGCAGAAAGATGGTGTGCTCTGGATTGCGTTTTAAGCAAATAACCAGGATTAAGATAAAAAAAAAATTGCCCTGGCCCCTGATATCTGGGACTGTCTAGAAGTATCTGTAATTATTACAGCAGCAGCAGATAGGACATTCAATGGACCCTCTTATGCTGTATTATACACTACAGTCTGACACATACACTGCCTGCCTAGCTCTGATATTCAAATATATATCATATATATATATATATATATATATATATATATATATATATATATATATATATATATATATATATATATATATATATACACAGGGTGGTCCAAAAGTAGGTGGACAGAAAGTGTAATAGAATGGTCCTGTGCTGAGATAATCTTATCAATGTGCCCCTGCTGTGTACTGTGTAATGGCTGTGTCTGACCGTATGGGAACATGGTCTGATCATACCACAGCTCCTGGGCAGGGGAGGAAGGAAAAGGGTATACTGACATTATAGCAGGGGATCACAGCTGATTCTTTCTTTGAAGAAAAACATTGTTTAAAAACAGACAGGGAAATGTTTTACCTCACAAAAAGAATCAGCTGTGATCCCCCTGCTGTAATATCTGCATACTCTTTTGCTCGCCCCCCCCCCACCCCACCTAGGAGATGTGGTATGATCAGACCATGTCCCTGTACGGTCAGACACAGCCATTACACAGTACACAGCAGGAGCACATTCATAAGATTATCTCAGCATAGGAACATTCTATTACACTTTCTGTCCACCTACTTTTGGACCACCCTGTATATATATATATATGTTGTGGAATACCTAGACTAACAGGACGTTCAATGGACCCTCTTGAGCTGTATTATACACTGCAGTCTGCCACATACGCTGACTGCCTGCCTAGCACTGATTATATGCAGCTGGATTATTCCTCAGAAGGACTGTTGGTTCAGATGGATATAGATACAGAGCATTGTGAAAGTATTTGGCCCCCTTGAACTTTTCTACCTTTTGCCACATTTCTGGCTTCAAACATAAAGAAATACATTTCTATTTTTTTGGGAAGAATCAACAACAAGTGGGACACAATCGTGAAGTGGAATGAAATTTATTGGATATTTTAAACTTTTTAAAAAAAAATAAAAAATGAAAAGTGGGGCGTGCAATATTATTCGGCCCCTTTACTTTTAGTGCAGCAAACTCACTCCAGAAGTTCAGTGAGGATCTCTGAATGATCCAATGTTGACCAAAATGACTGGTAATGATAAATAGAATCCACCTGTGTGTAATCAAGTCTCCGTATAAATGCACCTGCTCTGTGAAAGTCTCAGGGTTCTGTTTCAAGTGCAGAGAGCATCATGAAGACCAAGGAACACACCAGGCAGGTCCGAGATACTGTTGTGGCGAAGTTTAAATCCGGATTTGGAAACAAAAAGATTTCCCAAGTTTTAAACATCTCAAGGAGCACTGTGTAAGCGATCATATTGAAATTGAAGCAGTATCAGACCACTGCAAATCTACCATGACCCGGCCGTCCCTCTAAACTTTCATCTCGAACAAGGAGAAGACTGATCAGAGATGCAGCCAAAAGGCCCATGATCACTCTGGATGAACTGCAGAGATCTACAGCTGAGGTGGGAGAGCCTGTCCATAGGACAATAATCAGTCGTACACTGCACAAATCTGGCCTTTATGGAAGAGTGATAAGAAGAAAGCCATTTCTAAAAGATATCCATAAAAAGTCTTGTTTGAAGTTTGCCACAAGCCACCTGGGAGAGACACCAAACATGTGGAATAAGGTGCTCTGGTCATATGAAGCCAAAATCAAACTTTTTGGCCATAATGCAAAATGATATGTTTGGCGTAAAAGAGAACACAGTTCATCACCCTCAAAACACCATCACCACTGTCAAACATGGTGGTGGCAGCATCATGGTTTGGGCCTGCTTTTATTCAGCAGGGACAGGGAAAATGGTTAAAATTGATCGGAAGATGGACGGAGCCAAATACAGGACCATTCTAGAAGAAAACCTGTTGGAGTCTGCAAAAGACCTGAGACTGGGATGGAGATTTATCTTCCAACAAGACAATGATTCCAAACATAAAGTAAAATCTACAATGGAATGGTTCAAAAATAAACGTATCCAGGTGTTAGAATGGCCAAGTCAAAGTCCAGACCGGAATCTGTGGAAAGAGCTGGAAACTGCTGTTCACAAACACCCTCCATCCAACCTCAATGAGCTCGAGCTTTTCTGCAAGGAAGAATGGGCAAGAATTTCATTTCGATGTGCAAAACTGATAGAGACATACCCCAAGCGACTTGCAGCTGTAATTGCAGCTAAACGTGGTGCTACAAAGTATTAACTCAAGGGGGCTGAGTAATATTGCACGCCCCACTTTTCAGTTTTTAATTTGTTAAAAAAGTTTAAAATATCCAATAAATTTCGTTCCACTTCACGATTGTGTTCCACTTGTTGTTGATTCTTCCCAAAAAAATTAGAATTTTATATCTTTATGTTTTAAACCAGAAATGTGGCAAAAGGTAGAAAAGTTAAAGGGGGCCAAACACTTTCACAATACACTGTATATGTTGAGGAATACCTATACTAACTATGAACAAGCAAATCTGTCCCTGATGCAGCAGCACCTCTCCCTACTCTGCTTGATTCCGGGGTAGACTGTGATGAGCATGGTGGCGCCAAGTTTTATATACACCTGATGACGCTGTGCGGCCAGCCAATCGCTGTAATGCCACAACCAACATGGCTACGGCATTACATTACATTGGGCGTGGCAGGCAATCCCTGCATGTTCATTGGCTCTCTAAAGAGCAACAAACATGCAGGGAGGGGAAACGAGTTCCTGCCCGAGCAACCAGGAAATACTCGCCGAGCACCGAGCTTGTCAAGCACAGTAATGCTTGGGCGAGTACCGAGTAGTGGCGATCGCGTTCGCTCATCACTAGTTAGCATAGATAATTAGATACATTGATTACTTCAAACAGCATTAAGGCAAGGTATAACTAAAGTACATGTGAAATAAACTATTGAATATGCAATGGCCCCAACGCGCATTTTGCGTCTAGTTTCTTCCTGGGGGGGTTAAGTGTTTTTGTAAATACCTTCCATTATCATTTGTGCCTGTGAGCGACGCTATTGCTGACCCTCACTGGGCATCTTGTGACCCCGGCTGCAGCCTCCTCTGACATCTGCTGATGTCACATCAAGTTCTGGGAACCCAGAAGCGTGACCCATTGACACGCATCCCCCTGATTGACTGGGAGGAGTTTCACCACACGTCACAGCCCAGTATCCAGCGCGCGTTTGCATCCAATGAATGCAGAGGAGAGGGAAAGCGCACTGGATACTGGCTCGTGATGTGCGGTGAAACTTCACCCACAGCCCAGTCAATCATGGGGGTGCGTGTCACTGGTTCATACCTCTTGGTTCATGGAACTTGATTGACATGACATCAGCGGATATCAGAGGAGGCTCCAGCCGGGGTCATGTGATGCCCAGTGAGTGGTCAGAGATAGCGTCACTCACAGAAAAAAATGACAATGGAATGTATTTACAAAAACTCTTCTTTCCACTGTTTAAATCGATGAGGGCATTATTTATTGTAGTTGACAACCTCTTTAATGTCTGGTCATTTCTGTCATAATTTACGCCACTTTCTTTGCTATTGTCTACAGCTGTGTTATCTAATGTTGTACTGGTTAGCTTTACTTAGTCTGGAATTGACTTCTTTCTTTGATCTTGCATTGTGAATTGATACCACATCTGTATTCTGTACATGAGATGTGCCACATTTTACACATTAATATAGAGTGAATGAATAATCTAAGTTTATAAATTGTTTTTTGTGTTTATTTTTCAGTTCAGCTTTTATTACAGTATTGAATGTCAGTTTTATTGATTTTAGCCTTCTAGTTGCAATTATGCTACTGTCAATCATCCAGAAACATTTAATCACATATCTGCACAGATACAATACATTTACAGTCTTGGGTTATATAAATATTGCTCAAAGTGCTTTGAATGTTTCATATACAAAGGTATCCTTTATTGGAAGCTAAATTCAGGAGATGTTCTGGGAGTATCAGAGTAATTAAAACCAAAGACTATGTACAACATGGGTCATGGTCAAAGACAATTCTTAATATCCATGAACAATTTCTGCTGAATAATCATATGATTTACTGCAATCATATTCCATTAATTATCATGAACACTTGAACATTAAAAAAAGTTCAACGTACTGTACCAAATGTAAGATTTTATTGGCATGCAGTTCTTAATTCCTCCTGGAGCTGAGAGGACGTGTTGCAAAATCGACTCAAACTAAGCTACTTCCCCCCGTGTCTGTCTCAACCTTGCTGTCTTTAATATTAGTGGGGACTGACTAACACTCATCCCCCCTGTTCCCTAGCCAGACCCTAGTTCTAGGGAGAGACAGGGTATTAGGTTTTCTGCTCGGCGATTGGTGAGCAACCTAATATAGAGAAGGTAGGGAAGGACAGGGTGATATCAGATCAGCCTAGGAGGTCTCCACCCCTTCTGACCTTAGTGTCTCAGCTCCCTACTCCTCATCCCTTCGTGTATCACTTTGTCTTTCCTACACTGTGCGTGACATAAGGACCCGGGATGGAAGAACATAGGGGTTCGGGACAGAGGAATACAGGGTCCTAGGATGGAATAACATAGGAGCCCAGGAAGGGGTAACATAGCCTAGGATGGGGAGACATTATTAAATAAAGGGGCCCAGGATCTGGGGCATCATTAAATAAAGGGATGCCAGGATGGGTGACATAATTACTGTATGGGGGCCAGGATGAGAAATATATATAGTTAAAGAAGACAAGGTGTGCAGAAAAGTCCAATTTATGCACGCCTAGGTGTCTCAGTTCTGAATCGCTAACGAGGTCGTTGATAAGGTGTCAAATACAGTGATGCACACTGCCCAGCGGGAGTGCAACGACCCAGGAATGGTCGAGGAAGCTTTGTAACGATCAGCGATCTCACAGCAGGGGCCTGATCGTTGCTACCTGTCAGACGTGACCTATCAATGATCTCGCTAGCGATCTCTTTATGTGTGACGGGTCCTTCAGCCTCTGGAGACCACTTAGCCATGGCCGACTTTGTCATTTAAGGAGGTCTGTGAAAGGGGCGGCTATAATGGGAAGTTAGGGATGAACCGGCGGTAGTAGCCCACGATGCCCAGAAATGCTCTGACCTGCTTTCTTGAGAGAGGTTGTGGCCAACCCTGGATCACTTCAATTTAATTTATTCGGGGCTTTATCACGCCTCTGCCTACAACATAGACTAATTATTTGGCCTCCTGCATGCCCATGGCACATTTCTTTGGGTTGATGAAAAACCCCGCCTTCCATAAAGCATCAAAAATCACCTGGACTTTGCTGCCCCAATCCTGCCTCTAGATCACGATATCATCCAGTTAGGCCGCTGAATGCTTCCTGTGGGGAGCTAGGATCCGGTCCATCGCTCTCTGGAAGGTAGCTGGTGCTCCTTGCAGCCCAAATGGCATCCTGGTGTATTGGAAACACCACTCATCTGGCGTTGAAAAGGCAGTTTTCTCCTTGGCCTCTTGGGACATAGGAATCTGCCAATACCCTTTTATGATGTCAAGGGTGATAATGTACCTGGCCAGCCCTAGCCTTTCAATTAGTTCATCTACCCTGGGCATTGGGTGCGAATAAAACTTAGAAACCTCATTCAGTTTCCTATAGTCATTGCTGAACTGCCATTCTCCATCTGGTTTCGGCACTAAGAAAATGGGACTGGACCAGCCACTCTTGGACTCTTCATTGACCCCCAGATTCAGCATGCGCTTCACCTCCTTCAAAATTACGAATCGTATATGGCTTCATATTCACTCGGACATGAGGCTCCGTAAGCACCTCATGCTCCATGATCTGAGAACAGCCTGGTAGATCCGAGAACAGGTCCCTGTTCCACTGCAGCAACTCTTGGCATTGTTGCTTCTGGGCACGTGACAGCGACTCGGCCACCTTGACTTCCTCCATGTCGGTTTCAGTCTTCTCTACCAAACATGGAGCTTTCACAGGCTCCCTGTGTCGCCATGGCTTAATGAGGTTGACGTGGTACACCTGGTAGGGCTTCCTTCTCCCTGGTTAGTGGATCTTATAGTTGACATCGCCAACCTTTTCAGCGACTTCATAGGGGCCCTGCCACTTGGCCAGGAATTTGCTCTCCAGCGTAGGTACCAGCACTAGTACCCAATCCCCAGGGTTGAAGTGTCTCACCCTTGCTGATCTATTGTACACCCTCGACTGTGCCTCTTGTGCTTTGAGGAGGTGTTCTTTAACAATAGGCATCACCTCTGCAATCCTCTCTTGCATCTGGACCACTAATGGAGAACAGAAGGATAAGGCAATAGACAATCACAGTCCAGGCCGTCTTTCTCTACGACCTTCTTTAACAAGGCCTTCAAGGTTTTATTAAACCTCTCCACTAAGCCGTCTGTCTGGGGGTGGTAGACTGAGGTCCTGATTTGAGTGATTTGCAGGGTTTTGCACAACTCCTTCAACACCCTTGACATAAATGGGATCCCTTGGTCCGATGGGATGTCCTTAGGCAACCTCATTCTAAATAAAATGTAGACCAACTCCTGGGCTATACATTTGGTAGAGGAGTTACGTTGTGGCACGACCTTCAGATACTGTGTAGCATAGTCCAGTACCACCAGGATATACTGATGTCCTCTGGCGAATTTAGCCAGGGGTCCCACTAGATCCATGGCTATGCGATCAAATGGCATCTTAATGATTGGCAACGGCACTACGGCAAGGGGCTACGGAAGTGGGCCACCGGAAGGTCAGCTGGCAAGGGGGACATGACCTACAAAAATTTACATTTTCTCGGTGACAACCGGGCCAGTAGAACCTTTGAGGATCCTTTCCTGGGTTTTCTCTACCCCCAGATGACCACCCAACACATGTTTATGGACCATATCTAACATCCTGTATGGCCCTGGCACCAGTAACTGCTCTATTACCTCCCCTCGACCTTGGTGACCCCATATAGTAACTCCCCATTTATGGCAAAGTACAGATATCAGGTGTCAGCCCCCAGTTCTTGAGCAACACCATTATCAAAGGTCCCTTTTAGAGTCAAGTCTTTGACGTGGGTGGTTCCAAAGTTTCTCCCGGAAATTTCCAGCTCAGGGTTGTTGGCCTCCAGGGATGCTGCCTCATCCTCATCCCCAACAAGAACACAAAAAGGAAACCCGTCAGCGGCGGCCAGTGATGAAGTTTCTTTAGGAGAGACCTAGTTGTTGTCCGGACAACCTGGCTTCCTCCCTTTCTCCCACAAGTCCCAAAACAAGGCAAAGTCCCGCCCTATTATAACAGGGGGCAACAGGTTCTTGACTACGCCCACCTCATGGGACTCGGCGCCACAGTTTGTGTCTAAGACCACTTGGTCCACAGGGTTGTCCTTAACGTCCCCATGGATACAACAGATGCCAACCTTTTTCCCCAGAACCAGCCAATTAGGAACTGTGGCCCTCACTAGGGTTACCAAACTCCCCAAGTCTGACAGAGCAGTCACTTGCACTCTATTCACTGATATGAAACATGCCTGCGGTCCCTCGTCTGGTTTAGGGACAGCACTGCAGGCAGGATATGCAAAGTATGAGCAGCGCCATCCTGTGCTGCAGTCCATTGGCTCGATGGTCATGGGGTGATGGGCGACTATGTGACCTGGGGTGTCACATCTCCAACATACTATGCTATCGGACGAAACCTTTGGCAGCAACCCAGACCCCTCCTGGGCTCTAGGACGCTCCCCAGATGTTGCTCTAGTTCCCCTCTTTTGTGTGTCCGCCCCCTTTTGGGAACCCCACTATGGAGACGCTATGACCGCTGGCTTCCCCAAAGAACTTTTTACCGCCTGGTACCTTTCCACCAACCCCACCAGGTCATCGGCATTATGGGGATCTCACTGGGCCACCCAGGCCTCCACCGAACTCGGCAGGGAATGCATGAACCTGTCCATTTCAACTTTCTCCACCATCTGTGTTGGGGATGAAGATTCAGGTTGCAATCACTTTTGGACCAGGTGTAGGAGGTCAAACATTTGGGACTAGGGAGGTTTGCGACTACAATAGGCCCAGTGGTGCACCCGTTGCGCCCTGACAGTCAGAGACACTCCTAAGTGCACAAAGATCTCCATTTTAAATTTGGCATACTCTTTTGCATCCTGAAAGACCAAGTCATAATAGCCTTTCTGCGAATCGCCTGTTAAATATGGCTCCAAAACCTCCATCTTCTGCTCCGGAGGCAATTTCTCCCGCTCTGCCACCCTCTCAAACACCGTCAGGAATGCCTTGACGTCATCACTTTGTAATGCTCTTCTTACTGTTTTCCTCACATGAGAGTCATCACCTGGAGTTGGGGGTGGGGTGGGTGCCCTGCCATGGATCAACTCGGCTAGCAGTTCTATCTGCTGCTTGTGCTGCTGTTGCATCCTCTGCTGTTTCCACTGCTGCTGCTGTTGATGTTGCTGCTGCCACTGCTGCTGCTGTTGATGCTGCTGGAGGTTGGCCTGCACCAGTTGCTTTATCAGCTCCTCCATGCTGCAGGACGTCCCTTCATGGCTGGCGGCCTTCACCCAGGACATAAACAGTTTCCTGTAGCAGTCACACTGCCCCTTGGGATTTGTGCCCATGCTTCTAGCACCAATTGTAGAGTTTGGTACTCACTCAGCTGCTTGAGGTAGGCAGAGGATACAGTTTGTTTAAAAATGTCAACGACAGGTTTATTCTGACGTCATAAACCGCACTTGAAAAGTAAACAAAACACAGCCTTGTCCAGCACCAAGTAACAGGACAGCAAAACCAACAGTCCATGCAGTACCGCTCACAGTCAGTGTCCTTCAGTACAAACACGCTGGAGGTCTCCACGCCTCCAGCCATAGAACCTGAATGAGACACTAGGTCTCCATTTTATATACATGCACTGGGGTGGGGATATGTGAGTAGCCAATCTCTCTCATCTCTTATTGCTCATAAACACCAGCCCTGATATACCCTATTAACCCTCTCGGCACTATGTGTGCTGGAGCATGCTTACCGAGTTTACATCACCGAAGCTACTAACCTCTGTGACACAGACAGGTGCATCTCACTAAATTAGAATATCATCAAAAAGTTAGTTTATTTCCGTTCTTCAATCCAAAAAGTGAATTATATAGAGTCATTACAAACAGAGTGATCTATTTCAAGTGTTTATTTCTGTTAATGTTGATGATTATGGCTTACAGCCAGTGAAAACACAAAATTCATTATCTCAGTAAATTAAAATAATTAACAAAAAAACACCTGCAAAGACTTCCTAAGCGTTTAAAAACGTCCCTTAGTCTGTTTCAGTAGGATCCACAATCATGGGGAAGACTGCTGACTTGACAGATGTCCAGAAGGCAGTCATTGACACACTCCACAAGGCCCCTGAGTTCCAATTTTCATTTGGAAATCAAGGTCCCAGAGTCTGGAAGAAAAGTGGAGAGGCATACAATCCAAGCTGCTTGAGGTCTAGTGTGAAGTTTCCACAATCAGGGATGGTTTGGGGAGCCATGTCATCTGCTGGTGTAGGTCCTCTGTGTTTTATCAAGACCAAAGTCGGCACAGCCGTCTACCAGGAAATTTTACAGCACTTCATGCTTCCCTCTGCTGACAAGCTTTTTGGAGATGGAAATTTCATTCTCCTGCAGGACTTGGCACCTGTCCACACTGCAAAAAGTACCAATACCTAGTTTAAAAACAACAGTATCACTGTGCTTGATTGGCCAGCAAACTCACCTGACCTTAACCCCATAGAGAGTCTGTGGGGTATTGTCAAGAGGAAGATGAGAGACAGCAAACCCAACAATGCAGACTAAATGAAGGCTGCTATCAAAGCAACCTGGGCTTCCATAACACCTCAGCAGTGCCACAGGCTGATCGCCCCTATGCAACGCTGCAATGATGCAGTAATTGATGCAAAAGGAGCCCCGACCAAGTTTTGAATGCATTTACTGAACATACATTTCAGTAGGCCAACATTTCGGATTTTAAAAACATTTTTCAAGTATTCTAATTTACTGAGATAATGACTTTTGTGTTTTCATTGGCTGTAAGCCATAATAATCAACATTAACAGAAATAAACACTTAAAATAGATCACTCTGTTTGTAATGACTCTATATAATATATGAGTTTCATTTTTTGTATTGAAGAACTGAAATAAATGAACTTTTTGATGATATTCTAATTTAGTGAGATGCACCTGTATCTCCCCTCAAGGACCTGTCCAGCGGCCATCTTACACTGTAGATTGACAATATATACAGAGCTCCTGTAAATACTCACTGGTGATCACTGTATTACCTGTACAATAAAAATAATCTTTATTTTTATATAGTGCTAACATATTCCACAGCGCTGTACATACCCAATCATCGCTGTCCCCACATCGCTGTAACCATTGCTGTCCCCACAATGTAAATTCCCTATCAGTATGTCTCTGGAGTGTGGGAGGGAACCGGAGAACCTGGAGGTAACCCATACAAACACAGGGAGAGCATACAAACTCCTTGCAGATGTTGTCCTTGGGGGGATTTGAATCCAGGACCCCAGTGCTGCAAGGGTGCAGTGCTAACCACTGAGCCACCGTGCTGCCCTATGCCACTATATACAGAACTTCTGTGCATAATGTCACCGGTGACCACTGTATTACCTGTACACTGACACTATATACAGAGCTCTAGTATATAATGTCACTGGTGATCCCTGTATTACCTGTACACCATACACTATATACAGAGCTCGTTTGTATAATGTCACTGGTGGGCACTGTATTACCTGTACACTGACATTATATACAGAGCTTCTGTGTATAATGTCACTGGTGATTCCCATACTACCTGTAACTAACACTACATACAGAACTCATGTGTATAATATCACTGGTGATCACTGGATTACCTGTACACTTACACTATATACAGAGCTCATGTGTATAATGTCACTGGTGATCCCTGCATTACCTGTGCATTATACACTTTATACAGTTCTCCTGTGTATAATGTCACCAGTAATCACTGTGTTACTTGAATACTATATACACAGGATCTCTGTATATGCATCAGTGTACAGGTAATACAGTAATCTCCAGTGACAGAATACAGGAGCTCTGTACATAGTGTAATGTCACTGGTGATCACTGCATTACCTGAACACTATATACAAAGCTCCTGTGTATGTCACCAGTGGTAATATTAGTGTCATTAGTATTGTGGTTATTATTCATGATCAGTATTGTAGTATTTGGTCAATATGTGGTGGCAAAATGTGTTATGGTCATAGTGTGGCAGTAATTGTACATTTTATTTGGTATTATTTGGTCATTATATGTTTATTATACGCTGCCTGGTCATGGCATGACAGTATTTCTCTCTTGCATGTGGTAATATTGATCTTGATATAGTGGATTGTGTTTTGAATGGAGGTCACTTGTTCTCTCTGCTATCAATAAGGGGAAGATTACTTCCAATAGACATGAAATCCTTGGATGTTTAACCCCTCCCTGTTCTGTGACCATTAAACAGTAGCAAATATGCACTTACGGAGTTTCTCCAGTGGGAACAAGTAATCACCTATCCTAAGGCCACATTCACATGTTCAATATTTGGTCAGTATTTGACATCAGCATTTGTAAGCCAAAACCAGGAGTGGGTGAAAAATGCAGAAGTGGTGACGTGTTTCTATTATAATTTTCCTCTGATTTTAGCTTACAAATACTGATGTAAAATACTGATCACATACCAAACTTGTGAACATGGCCTAAGGATAAATGATAAGTTATTGATTAGTGAGTTTAACTGCTGGGACCCGCACCACTTGGCAGAATGTGTTACCTTTATCTCCATTAGTATGGAGCAGCATGTACGACTCGACCACTGATCTATTCATTCCCTAAGTGGCTGCAAGTACTGCACTTGGCTTTTACTGGAAGCTCCAAAGAGTATGAAAGGAGCTGTTGTCAAACATCCGACTTGCTGCTCCATTTTAAAATGGGGATAAAAGTTCCCCATTCTTCCGATCAGTGTGGTTTCCAATGATCAGATTCCACTGATCAATAAGTTATTGCCTACCTATAAGTTATGGTGTGCGCACAGTAGATGTGCTAGAGCCTACAGTTGACACTGCACTATAACAGGGATAACGGTTTACAGATATTTGCATATAGCTGTAGGGTGAGCCCCTGCAGTCAATTCCTCCTGTGAGCCCAAGACACCCCAGTCAGACCAGGTTGACATAGCCAACTTTTCTGTCAACATTTTAGCCTTTAATCCTCGTGAGTTAGAACCAAAAGTTCTTTATTTTATAGGAAATTTAATTTCCAGCTTTGAATATAACAGAAAAAAGAAAAAAATCCCTGGGTCCTTGACCCATGCCTAGTAATCTAGCCCACATAACTTATATTGATATTATAATTTCAGGTATAAATCAACACCACATTCTGAGGCAGAGTTCTACATTGCTTCTATAGTATAAACACAGGTGCCACAAATGCATCATCTGTGAGTAAGGGTTCAATCACGTCAGCAATTTTTCTTGTATGCTAAAAAACATTCTGAGTTTTATCAGTGTATTTGAGTAGTGTCATCAGACTTTGGTCAGTGTCAGTTTTTACCATCAGTTTGGTCAGAGTTTCATCAGTTGTTTTCACATAAGAAAGGTGGCTGTTTCTGAAGCTTCTATCAAACAGTCCGAGAAAAACACACAGGACACACATGGCATCCGAGTGCCGACTGATTTTTTTCTCTGATTCACAGACTTCCATGGGCGAGTTTTTTCCAATCAATGTCAGACAAATCTTCGCGCTAGTCCTACACAGATAGGACTCGCACAAGAAAAACTGATGTCTGAATGATTCCTTAAGATGAGAAGTAGCAAACCTTACTTTCACTGCAAGAAGAAGCATTAGGTAAGCTCTAGGGGTCATTCCATCAGTATAGACGACATTCAATCAGCTTTTTGCCTCTCGCTGAAGAACTATTTTAATTAACCGTTTATAGAAAAAACATTTCCCTGCAGATGTTATAAAACAAATACTGTACCTGAAAATTTAGAATCATCACACACTTTTCTTTCCATGCCTTTGATAAGTTGACATAACTATAAAAAGTTGCCCATGGATTGTTTTTTCACAGGATTAAATAAGCTTTATTTTGCCAAATGTTACTGCACACTAAGTTCTAATGGCAGCATGAGTAATTTATATTAGAGTTACATGTTGTAAAATGCATTGTTATAGTTCCAGTGTTACACAGAGTTCATTTACCAGCTAAGGCTCTGTTCACACTTCCATTTTGACTTTATGTTTGTCTATTCTGTTTAGAGGAACAATTTTAGTAATGTCAGAAACAGTTCCATTGTACAAGTAGTGCAGATGGAAGCATAGGACCCCATTGATTATAATGGGGACGTTCTTGGGTCCATTTTGCATCAACACTTAAAGCGAAAAAAAAAGTTATGCATGCTGCTCTTTTTCTTCTGTTCTATAAACATCCACAAAATGGAAATCAGACTGAACTCATAATTAACAATGGGGACCCTTTGATTTCTTTTGAAACAGTTATGTGCTGATTCTATTTTTGATATTTTTTTGGTCATCTATTCCTCATACTGAAAGAGACAAATGGAATGGCAAAATAGAAGTGTGAACATAGCCTAAATAACAGTGTACCACTAAGGCTATGTACCCACGATGCAGAATTGAAGCAGAAAATTTCTGCAGCGTTTCTGCATGTTCTTGGCATTAAAAACGCTTGCGGATTTTACATGCGTTTTTGACACGTTTTTACATGTGGATTTGATTTGCGTTTTTCAAATGCATTGGGAACTCAACTCCGCATGCAGAAACGCACAAATAATGGACATGCTGCGGATTTTTCAGCAAGGAAAATCCTCTGCGGAAAATACCGCAGCATGGGCACAGAACATTCAGATTTTCATTGGGGATTATGGGGCACGAATTACCAAGCGTTTTGCAAGCATTTACGCTGTGGAAATTCCGCAGCAAAAACGCTTGAAAAATGCATAGTTGGAACGCAGCCTAAAAGTAATTTAGAACTGTAAACCTAAAAAAAAAATCTATAAAATGATGAAAAGTTATTGTTTTAGAGACTAAAAAAATCACAGTAAAAGCTGATTTATGAAAAACCTGCAGTACAGTAGATCTGAAAAGTATTCCATTCACAGCAAATTGGCTCCCTCTAGAGCATTTCACAAGAAATGCGCTGTAGGTTTGTCAATGAAATGGACATTTTACTCCTGTCACTTATTCACACGATGCTTATTCATAAATAGATGAAAGTATACCGGTAGTAAATATTTACTGAGAGTTTAATGTACTTAATAGTATTATAGTTCAGTCAGTAAATGTAGGAATCATTTTCAGCAATTGAATGTCTATTGAAAATAAACTAAATTATCATTTAAAAATTGGAAAAGAAAATATGATGTGTGCATCTATCTATCTATCTATCTATCTATCTATCTATCTATCTATATCATCACATGTCAGGTGAGTTGTATGGTGTTAAAAAGTCAATAAATATATTGCAGGTCTTATTCTTATTCCAGAAATGAACAGTAGTGACCAAAAATGATTCATTATGGTTATGCACACTACACACATGGGTTCAATAAATACCACTGTTGCTATTAATAATTTTGTAAATATAAAATATCTTACCTGAGCCTTTACAATGAATTCTTTTAAAACAACCACCATCCCCAATATTATGTAGCTCCAATACCTAGCCATCTGCTGGATTTAAAGACAGACCTCAGATTTCTCACAAATAATCACAAAATGAAAAGCGCGTTAACATTCCATACTTGTGAAATGTCACAATCTCTTTGTAGACCCATCAAGTCCAATGTAGCCTTCCGAATCAGAATCCTTAAGAAGAGATTGCCTCCCAACTTTATCTGGTATGGATGAGACCATGTAGGAGTTGAGTTCTGGTGCCCTCCTCTTTGCTGATAGCAATGCCTCTCATTTCTTCCCTGGGTATGTTTCAGCTCAGTTATAATGGGCAAAGCATCTGCATACAGCAGCACAATCAGCAAAGCTGCTGAACAGAGAAAGCTTTTGTAGCTCAGCTATTTCTTTGCCGGCAGCTTAA
The DNA here is from genome assembly GCF_046119375.1 of Phyllobates terribilis. NCBI lineage: Eukaryota > Metazoa > Chordata > Amphibia > Anura > Dendrobatidae > Phyllobates > Phyllobates terribilis. The sequence continues at coordinate 12,986,773 of NW_027362769.1, read as the reverse complement.
CAAATACCACAGAAGTTCAGCTACAGATCTTTCCCACACAAGCCGAGAGCTGCCTCTGCAGTAGAATCTCCGCTGTAACACAGTGCCTGACAACCTGCATGATGCTCTATATTATCCATGCTCTGATGACCGTACAGCCGTCATCTCATGTCCTCATTATCCTATGAATTCCTCAGAGCTACAGTAGTTGTGAATCAATATCACAAGTGTGCCAGTTGCCAGTCTAAGATCTAATGAATTAATTAACCCTATTTTGATTTTGCTTTTATTCAGAGTTTAAAAGAATACATAGATTAATTTATGGATTTAAAGTACCATCATCAGTGATGAGCGAGCACTAAAATGCTGGGGTGCTCGTTCGAGTCGAGCAAATCGTAATGCTTGGGTGCACGACCTAAGCAACGAGCCCAATGTAAGTCAATGGGAAACTCGGGTATTCTTACGGTGGTCCCCCCCCCCCCCCCGGAGGTCTGGAGTGGGGCTAAAAATTGGCTAAATCGATGAAAACAGTGCTCAAATTATATGGAAACAGTATGGGGAAGACTCTGACACAGCAGGTCACTTCTGTGTCAGAGTATTACGCCACTTTTACGTACTGACAATAAAACATAGAAAAACTAAACCAAAATAGATTTTCCTGGAAAAAAATGTTAAGAAACATTCTTTCCAGTGTAAGGACTTGTATATAAGGCAAAAGAAATAACCAAAAATGCACCTTGGGATATGTTGACATGTAGCGTTTTTGATGCTTTTTTGCACTTTTGCATTGCTTTCAAAGGTGAAAAATATATTCACCAGTAAATGTAATTTTAACATTTTACTACCTTATCTGGCCATGTGGTGTGTGAGATATGATAAGACACATCCATACAGGGCTGAAATGACATGGGAACAGCATGGGGTAGACCCCAGGAAGCAACTCTGACTCCCAGGTCACTGCCTAAAACCGTGGTCATCAGACGTGATCCTATATTACTGCGGTAATAATACAGACATTTTTGGCAACGTGACAAATATTAAACTCCATTTAAAATGGGCAAGGCACGTGGCAAGGAACGGGGAAATTGATGTAATGGGGATGGTGATGGTGCATGCAGAGGCCGTGGTCAAGATGAAACTGTGCCTGCTGAGGGACCACATCAAGCACCCATTTCATGTAGAACTACCTTCCTCTTCCAATTTCTAGGGGTCCTCAGAACACCACTATTGAAGCCAGAGCAGTGTGAAAAGGTTGTTGGTTGGATAGCTGATAAAGTTTCCAGTCAGTTTTTCATAACCACCCTTTGTTTCACATGGTCCAGTCTCAGTAGATGTGAATCTGGGTCACATTATTATTATTACTTTATCGACATTTATTCCATGGCACTTTAGATGTGAAAAATGGGTGTACATCGCAAAAACAATTACAATAATCTTGAGCAAAAATGTGACAGCGACTGGTACAGGAGAGGAGAGGACCCTGCCCGCGCCTTTCACAAGTGCGGGTGCCAGAAAATTTCCCGTGCCATCCCTAGTGTACTTACTGGGAAGGACCGCCTAACCACAAAACACGTGGACAGGTGAATGTGGCCAGGGATGATACGGAGCCAGTCCACAGTAAAAAAAAAAGCAGCCATAGAGTGTCTGGGAACCTTCCCACACACTTTTCTTAGCCAGGGCTGCTTCTCAGCAGGGTTGGACGGGCCCACCAGAGAACTGGGGACTCCTCCAGTGGGCCCTGGCTTCTTCTTCAGGAGAGTTCATAGTGCCGAGATGAGGTGGTGATGATGATAGAGGCCACCATCTCCTTAGCTTGCTGCTGGTACTTTTCTGTGGGAATCCAATTGGATCCAATGAGCCTGGACTATTTCCAGTGGTTTGGTATTGGCCCCCAGTACCAGAAGTGAAGCCATCCACAATTTCCTTCTCAGGAATTTTATTTGGTAGACTGAGTGGCTGCCCAAATACATTAGTTTCTCACAAAGGAGCTGAAGATACTGATTGGCAGTAGGTGCAAGTTTGTCCAGCATGTTAGATATCAGAGAGAGAACAGAGAGGGCAGCACAGTGGCTCAGTGATAAGCACTGAAGCCTTGCAGTGCTGGGGTCCAGGGTTCAAATTCCACCAAGGACAACATCTGCAAGGATTTTGTATGTTCTCCCCGTGTTTGTGTGGTTTCCCCCTCAGTGAAAAGCAGCCATAGCGTGTCTAGGAACCTTCCCACACACTTTTCTTAGCCAATGGCTGCTTCTCGGCAGGGTTGGACGGGCCCATCAGAGAACCAGAGAATCCTCCGGTGGGCCCTGGCTTCTCTTTAAGGAGAGTTCATGGTACCGAGGTGAGGTCATAATGATGATAAAGGCCACCATCTGCTTAATTTTTTGTTACTTGAAATGCAAGCACAAGTACGATGCTAGACACCCACCTACCCATAGGCCGAAATACTAAACTGCCACATTTCTGGACAGTTGCTTTCACTTGAAATGTTGCCTTTTAGGCTCGTGGAGGCGGAAGCTTTCCACAGCCCCATGGCAGCAGCGACCCGGTGTCGATACTCGGTCCCCAGCCGCCACTCTTTCTCCCGGTATCATCTCCGCCTTCCACAAACGCGAGTCCCAGAACATTACCCCAGTGAACTTAAGTGGGAAGGACCGCTTAACCACAAGCACGTTGACAAGTGAATGTGGCCAGTGATGGTTCATCTCACTGACGCATTCCACTTGGTTAATATTGTGGAAGCTGGGACCCAGTGGGACCCTGGGGCGGAACACATCCTCCCGACACAGAGGATTGTGGGCCCTGGGTCAATCAGGGTTACCCCTACATTCTACAGCTCCTGCACCACCTTCTCTTCCTCTTCAGCCTCCATCTCAATCACTTGATTCATTTTTTCATGACATATTCCAGATTATTTACTTAAACTTCGTGTGTGGCAATACCAATAGGCAGGGTTGTATGCTTAGGCGACAAACTGCACACCGCTGCAGAGTTGTTGAAAGCTGTATCAGAGAACCTGGTGTCAGCTCTGAAACTAGGCAAGCTCGCACATGTACCATGCCTGACCCATGTGCTCAACTTAGTCGTTCTTCAGTTTCTCAAAATCTACACGGATCTGCCAGAGCTGCTTGTGAAAGTATGCCGCATGTGTGCCCATTTCAGAAAGTCAGCTACAGGCAGGCAGGGCTTCAGCAGCGTTTGCAGCTTCCAGCTCACCGACTGGTGTGCGATGTGACTACGCGTTGAAAATAAACTTTTCAGATGTTTGGAATGATTTTGAGCAGCAGAGAGCAGTTGTTGAGTGCCAGCTTCAACACATCCATCGGCATTCAGGTCAGACTCCGCACATAAGAGCTGATGAGTGGACATGGATGTCTGACATCTGTGCCCTCCTCCAAAACTTTGAGGACTCCATCAAGATGGTGAGCTGCGATGACGTCATAATTAGGGTCACCATCCCGCTTCTCTGTCTACTGAAACGCTCGCTGCTCACAGAGGAGGCATTGCAGGCGGAGCAAGGAACTGTACAGGGTGATGCAACTCAGCCCAGCCTCATCTCAGTGCAGATTGGGTGATAATGAGCAGGAGGAAGAAGAGCACATAGACAGTAATACTCTTGGTGAGAACAGGGTAGTCTTGGCTGTTGGCAGTCTGGCACACAAAACCGACTTTATGTTCCCCTGCCTTTACCATGGCCATCGCGTTGTATGCATTTTGGGCATTAACGAAAACTGGCAAGACACAAGAGAATTCTTGGAGATGGAGGTATGAGGTCCTTATTAAGGAGAGTGTCTGTCTTAGATCAGTTGCAGAATGGAGGGCACAGGAGGGGTGATACACAAAAATAAGCGAAGAGATATAGGCCCGTGCAGAACTGTGGACAGCTTGGTGGGTGAGAGAGATGATTTTGTATTGTATTCTGTATTGTTTAACCTAACCTGTGCAATGACTGGCACAGGGTAGAGGCGTCGTTGAAGCGGCTTGATAGAAATAAGACCCTGGCTGCTGCATTCAGAAGTGATTGGGGAGGAGACAGTTTGTTTAGAGGGAGACCGATTAGAAGAGAGTTGTGACGCGCCCCCTGGGCCGTGGGGGTACCTGGAGCCGGGCCTTGCAGATGCTGGGGGTTGTAGTCACCGTGGTGGTGACCCGGTCCGTGACCCAGGGCGGTCAAACCAGGGTAGTCTATGTGTACAGGTTTTATATAGTCTGACTATGCCATCTGTGGATTGCAGTTACTGGTAACTGCCGCTGCGGGGTAGTCCGCTGAAGCTGGTGATATGTGCAGCTAGGTGATGTGACTCCCCACAGGTGGAGAGTAGCTTCAGGGCAGCGTGAGTGGATGATGGTGGTGATAGTGCAAGGTGTCGCAGTACAAGAAGAATCACAGAGTCCAGATGATGCAGTCCCAGATCCTTTACTCACAGTTTAAGCAGTTCCTGTTACAGGGCCAGTGTAAGAGCCCACGGCGTCCTGTGCCCACGCAGCAAGGGGCTCGGTCGACCCTCAGGTATCTCTGAAGCATTTAGCAGGACCCCCTTCTGTGTGTCCTCTCTGGCCTCTCTCCTTGTACCTCACACCTAGCGGCACCTCTGTCCAGTGTCCTCGGGCCTTGGCGGGCGACATGTGTTCCGTCCCCTGGCCCTATGTGGCTACTTTCCTGGTGGCTGGTGTGGGCAGCCTGCTGTACTTGAAGTGCTGCAGCCTCCGGTTCCCAGTTGAGCCCTGTAGTCTCTGCTGGTTGGGTGACCCGGTTCCCCTTCTTGGCCTGACCCCCCTACCTCCTGGCAGCGGTGGGCGTATGGGTGGCTTGCTGCACTGCCCGTACCCCTGGGGTCCCTTCAGTTCCTGTCCTGGAGCCATTCTGCTCCCTCTCCTCTCTCAGGCTCAGGCCTTCTGCAGGGCCTGCCTGTGGAGCAGAGCTCATACAGAGCCTCTGCCCCCTGTCAGCACCTCAGTCTGACTGACTGGAACTCCCCACTGACTGAACACTGATCTAAGATGGTTCCTTGTTAATATACCTCCTACTCAGTGCGCCCAGGATCTACGTCCTCCACCCATCCACTACATAGTTCCCCCTCTCTAGGTGGTTCCCCCCACTCCAACCTGGGATCAGGGACAGTTGTGCTCTCCCGTAGGAGCTTTGTTGCCCTGTCCCCCGGAAATGTGGTGTAGTGGATGTAGTGTTAGGGTCCTGAGCCATACTCCTTCCTTGCCTGAGAATGAGATACCACACCTCTGGGTGAGATGCAATACCTCTGTGGCGACCAAACCCTCAGGGGCGCCACAGTTGCACTAGTGAACATGAGTGATAGTAAAAGTTTTTGCAGTATCAAAGGTGAGAAAAGGTCGACTTCTTGAGAAGCTTTTAAGGTGCAGATGATATGAGCGAGTGAGAAATTTTCCAAGTTGAAGAAAGGAAAGTTTTGACTTCAAGATAGCAGGCGTGCAGAGTGGGAGTTATGGTGGCAGCACCTAAAGGAAATTGCAAAGTCAGGTATAGGTAGGTTAGTAGAGGGAGGAAACTGAAGAAGTTCATGTTGGGAGATATTAAGTTCAGGCTCTTGTTGAAGAATTATAACAAAAAAAATATTCCCATCTGACAACGCTGGCTGCAGAGGTCACAGTCAGACACTTCATTGGACAACCAAGGAGTACAAGCGAGAAAGACACAAACCAGATGCGGCAGAGGCAGGAGAACGCTGTCAAAGGTCTGGGACAGTTTTTTCAGACCCTCCCAGCGCCCAGGCCCTGATACACGGGGTACTCTGACAAGGAGGGAAAAGTTTTGGAAGATACAAGCTTGACATGTGGCATGAACTGTCTTTCTACGCATTAGAGGTCCTGGCCGCTATTGTTTTGTCAGAGATAGATTTTAGTGCCGCCGGGGGCATTATAACTGATAAAAATGATAGGCGCATCCGCCTGTCAACTGAAAATGCTGACAGGCTGACTCTTATAAGAATGAACAAGGGCTGAATTGGGCCAGACTTCTCCACACCACCAGATGATAGCATGAAACATAAACTCAAATCCAGGTTTATTTTTTGGGGGGGTCTATTCCCATGCACCCCTTCACACCCAGACATAGGTATACCCTTCAAGCATTGTTCTATTTTATGTTGCCCTCTTCCTTCTCCTCATCCTCCACCACCATATCACAAGGGAGACCGTGATGCAACACCCACATAATTTTTTTTAGGGTGTCTCTGATTAGAGACAAGCAAATATTTCAATATTCGTTTCAGATTACAATCGCCGTTTTTGCAATATTTGCCAATGTAATTGTCGAATATTCGCCGAACATTTCCAAACGCCATTGGATTCAATGGGTGCCAAAACAAAACTAATACATAACTCCTTCAAAAGCGACCAAAAGCTGCCAAAACACATCAATTTAGGGGCAGTCAGCAGGAAAGTGCCATCAATTGATGTTTTTAAAGGTTTCAACATTAGGCTAGAGTCTGATATGTTGGGGTACACAGTTAAAACGTAAAAGGGATGCACAGGAAAAATCTTGTATGCGATAACGCTGTCAGATGCATTTACAACAGGAACAGGAACAAGTGCTGCTGCTATGTGGTATCATCACCAGCTACACATGCGTGTTCATTCTGGTTCCATAAATGTCTTCCACAGTCCATAACTTTATTTTTTTTTTATTTCTTTGGCCTTATATACAAGTCATTACCCTGGAAAGAATGTTTCTTAACATTTATTTCCATTTTAGCTTGTTTTTTGTATTGTTTTTTTTTTTTGTCAGTCCTCAAAAGTGGCGTAATACTCTGACAACATTGTTCACAGATATACTATTTGTCAGCTGCCAACTGAGAATAGGTTTGAACCCTCAACTGCAATACTTTAAATGGAGTGTAATATTTGACACGCTCACAATAATTGCTGGATTATTAGAGCAGTCATATGGGATAGCATCTGATGGCCATAGTTTCAGGCAGTTGCCTAATAATATGGTATTTTTCAGTGACCAAGTGTCAATCGGTTCAACAAAACACAGGTGGCTGACTTTAAAAGGAGTGGAATATTTGGTACTCTCCACAAAATTTCTGCATTATTACGTCAGTCACATGGATCACGAGCGTCTGATCATTGATAAAAGTTCTTCTGCTTCCACAATACAGTAATATGAATAAAGCGAAAAAAATCTGACTGTATTCTGCGAACAATCAATTGGAGCTGTAAAATGGTGTACACTGGAACACTGCTACAATCTATAAATGAAGGACAACATTTTCCACGTTCACTACAAATGGCTGGATTTGAACCGCAGTTATATGTGATACTTCTGACAGAGAACCACGGTTTTAAATAGCAGGCCTGTAATTTACTAATATTATTCTACACAGACACCTAGTGTGAATAGCTTCCCTAACACACTGCAACAAAATGAAAATGGAAGAAATGGCTGATTTTGGAATACTCTTATAGGTGATATGTCTGACAGAGAACCACGGTTTCAAATAGCAGGCCTGTAATTTACTAATACTATTCTTTACAGACACCTAGTGTGAATAGCTTGACTGATACACTGCAACAAAATGAAAATGGAAGAAATGGCTGATTTTGGAACACTCTTATAGGTGATATGTCTGACAGAGAAACACGGTTTTAAATGGCAGGTCTGTAATTTACTAATATTATTCTTCACATACACCTAGTGTGAATAGCTTGACCGACACACTGCAACGGAATTAAAATGGAAGAAATGTCTGATTTTGAAACCGTCTTATAGGTGATAATTCTGACAGACAACCACGGTTTTAAATGGCAGGTGTGTAATTTACTAATACTATTCTTCACAGACACCTAGTGTGAATAGCTTGACCGACACACTGCAACAGAATGGGAAAGGAGGCCGATATTTTCCACGTTCAGTTTAAATTTCTGGATTTTTATCTCTGAAATATGGAACAAATCTGGCTTTATTCTGCAGTGACAACAAGCAAATGGAGCAGAAAAATGGTGCATTCTGGATTGTTTTTTAAGCAAATAACCAGGATTAAGATAAAAAAAATTGCCCTGGCCCCTGATATCTGGGGCTATGTCTACAAATATCTGTAATTATTACAGCAGCAGCAGACAGGACGTTCAATGGACTCTCTTGTGCTTTATCATACACTGCAGCCTGCCACATACCCTGCCTGCTTAGCTCCTGCTATCACCACTGAATATATGCAGCTTGATTAGTTCTCAGAAGGACTGTTAATTCAGTTGGATATATACTGTATATATATATATATATACAGTACAGACCAAAAGTTTGGACACACCTTCTCATTTAAAGATTTTTCTGTATTTTCATAACTATGAAAATTATACATTCACACTGAAGGCATCAAAACTATGAATTAACACATGTGGAATTATATACTTAACAAAAAAGTGTGAAACAACTGAAAATATGTCTTATATTCTAGGTTCTTCAAAGTAGCCACCTTTTGCTTTGATGACTGCTTTGCACAGTCTTGGCATTCTCTTGATGAGCTTGAAGAGGTAGTCACCGGAAATGGTCTTAAAACAATCTTGAAGGAGTTCCCAGAGATGCTTAGCACTAGTTGGCCCTTTTGCCTTCACTCTGCAGTCCAGCTCACCCCAAACCATCTCGATTGGGTTCAGGTCTGGTGACTGTGGAGGCAAGGTCATCTGGCGTAGCACCCCATCACTCTCCTTCTTGGTAAAATAGCCCTTACACAGCCTGTAGGTGTTTTTGGGGTCATTGTCCTGTTGAAAAATAAATGATGGTTCAACTAAACGCAAACCAGATGGATTAGCATGCCGCTGCAAGATGCTGTGGTAGCCATGCTGGTTCAGTATGCCTTCAATTTTTAATAAATCCCCAACAGTGTCACCAGCAAAGCACCACCACACCATCACACCTCCTCCTCCATGCTTCACAGTGGGAACCACGCATGTAGAGTCCATCCGTTCACTTTTTCTACATTGCACAAAGACACGGTGGTTGGAACCAAAGATCTCAAATTTGGACTCATCAGACCAAAGCACAGATTTCCACTGGTATAATGTCCATTCCTTGTGTTCTTTAGCCCAAACAAGTCTCTTCTGCTTGTTGCCTGTTCTTAGCAGTGGTTTCCTAGCCGCTATTTTACCTTGAAGGCTTGCTGCACAAAGTCTCCTCTTAACAGTTGTTGTAGAGATTTGTCTGCTGCTAGAACTCTGTGTGGCATTGACCTGGTCTCTAATCTGAGCTGCTGTTAACCTTCGATTTCTGAGGCTGGTGACTCGGATAAACTTATCCTCAGAAGCAGAGGTGACTCTTGGTCTTCCTTTCCTGGGGCGGTCCTCATGTGAGCCAGTTTCTTTATAGTGCTTGATGGTTTTTGCAACTGCACTTGGGGACACTTTCAAAGTTTGCCCAATTTTTCAGACTGACTGACCTTCATTTCTTAAAGTAATGATGGCCACTCGTTTTTCTTTACTTAGCTGCTTTTTCTTGCCATAATACAAATTCTAACAGTCTATTCAGTAGGACTATCAGCTGTGTATCCACCTGACTTCTGCACAACACAACTGATGGTCCCAACCACATTTATAAGGCAAAAAATCCCACTTATTAAACCTAACAGGGCACACCTGTGAAGTGAAAACCATTTCCTGTGACTACCTCTTGAAGCTCATCAAGAGAATGCCAAGAGTGTGCAAAGCAGTCATCAAAGCAAAAGGTGGCTACTTTGAAGAACCTAGAATATAAGACATAATTTCAGTTGTTTCACACTTTTTTGTTAAGTATATAATTCCACATGTGTTAATTCATAGTTTTGATGCCTTCAGTGTGAATGTACAATTTTCAAAGTCATGAAAATACAGAAAAATCTTTAAATGAGAAGGTGTGTCCAAACTTTTGGTCTGTACTGTATATATATATGTTGTGGAATACCTATGCTAACTATAAACAAGCAAATCTCTCCCTGACGCAGCAGCTCCTCTCCCTACTCTGCCTGATTCTAGGGTGGACTGTGACGAGCATAGCCGCACCAAGTCTTATATAGACCTGATAACCCTGTGCGGCCAGCCAATGCCACAACCAACATGGCTACGGCATTACAGTGCTTGACAAGCAATCCATGCATGTTCATTGGCTCTCTAAAGAGTGCCAAACATGCAGGGAGGGGACCCGAGTTTCAGCCCAAGCAACCTGGAAATACTCGCCTAGTGCTAAGTTTGTCAAGCACAGTTAGTACTGAGCAGTGGCGTGCATGTTCGCTCATCACTAGACTCTATCTCTTGGGTTTGGCTGAAGTGGAAGAGGTTTCTGTCGCCATTAAACTACTTCTACTCTGATGAAATTGATGCCACTTTGCTGGTGGCTGCCACAAATTTTTGGAAATGTGGAGAATCCTGATTGGGTCTTCATCTATTGGGTTGGTTATAGTGATGGATCAAGCATACTCATTGCTCGAGATTTACGAGCATGCTAGGGCGAGCACCTATTATCTTCAGCTGGCTCGGAGGTTAAGTTTTCGTTGCTCCGTGAACATGATTTGTGACTGTTTGACAGCTTTAATACATGTGAGGAATGCTGGAAAAACAGGCAGTCCTCACATGTATTAAAGCTGTCAAACAGTCGTAATTCATGTTCACGGAGCGACAAAATCTTAACCCCCGAGCACGCTGAAGATAATAGGTGCTCAACCGAGCATGCTCATAAATCTCAAGCAACGAGCATGCTAGAACACTAGTTGGCTGTAGTGGAAGAGGTTTCGGTCTCCATTAAACTACTTCTACTCTGATGAAATTGATGCCACTTTGCTGGTGTCTGCTACTAAATTTTGGAAATGTGGGGAATCCTGATAGGGTCTCCACCTACTGGGTTGGCTGTAGGGGAAGAGGTGTCTTTCCTAATTCTACAATTTGTACTGTACTGAAAATGATGCCACTTTGGGGTTTTAGGCCCTAATTTTTTGAAATGTGGAGAATCCTGATTGGGTCTCCATCTATTGGATTGGCTGTAGTGGAAGTATTGTTGGTCCCTATTATACTAAACTCTAGTGAAATTGATGCCACTTTGGTAGTTTTAAGCCCTCATTGATTTAAAATTGAACACTCCTGATTGTGTCTCCATATATTGGGTTGGATGTACTGGAAGAAGATTCTTTCTCCTTTACACTACTTCAACTCTGTTGAAATTGATGCTACTTTGCTGGTGTCTGCCACTAATTTTGGGAAATTGGGGAATCCTGATTGGGTCTCCATCTATTGTGTTGGCTGTATTGGAAGCGGTGTTTATCCCCATTATACTACTTCTACTCTAGTGAAATTGATGCCACTGGTTTTAGGCCCTAATTTATTAAAATGTGAACACCCTGATTGGGTCTCCATCTACTGGGTTGGCTGTAGTGGAAGAGGTTTTGGTCTTCCCTAAACTACTTACACAAGATATAATCAAAATTGATTTTCTTAGTACCATGGTATATAATGCAGGCTATATTTCATCTTTTAATTTTTCGGTGCTGATATTGTTCTCCATACAGGGGTACACATTAGTAATGAAAGAGCACTAAATGTGCTCAACTTAGTGGTTCAGCAGTTTCACAAAACCTACCCAGATCTGCCAGAGCTGCTTGTGAAAGTACAATGCGTGTGTGCCCATTTCAGAAAGTCAGCTATAGCTTCTGCCACCCTGGCTTTGTTTCAGCAGCATTTGCAGCTTCCAGCTCATCGACTGCTGTGTGATGTCACCACATGTTGGAAATTAATGTTGCAGATGTTGGGAAGGATTTGTGAGCAGCAGAAGGCAGTTGTTGAGTACCAGCTTCAACACGCCCATCGGCATTCAAGTCAGCCTCTGCACATAAGAACTGATGAGTGGGCATGGATGTCTGTCATCTGTGCCGTCCTCCAAAACTTTGAGGATTCCACCAAGATGGTGAGAGGCGATAACGCCATGATTAGCATCACCATCCCGCTTCTCTGTCTACTGAAACACTTGGTTCTCACAGTTAAAGAGGAGGCATTGCAGTCGGAGCAAGGAACTATGCAGCCTAGCCTCATGTCATCTCAATACGGATTGGGTGATAATGAGGAGGAGGACAATGAGGAGGAGAACATGGACAGTCCTCCTCTTGGTGAGGACAGGGAAGTCTTGGCAGCCTTGGAAGTCTTGATACCCCTCTTTCAGTCAGTGGGAAACTGTATGAGTTTCACTTAATGACCTTCAGTGGCCTAAACCGTGGCTTTGTTTATGAACCTTGTTTCTCAAAATCAGATCAGGCCATTGTCCAACTCTGTAGTGATTAAATTCAAGGCATAAAGAAAGATCTTTGTCTGTGACTAAGCACCACCGAGAAGTGTAGGCTGATGTTGGACAGGCTGCCATTGCTTATGCAACAAGCTGCTTTAGAGGACTTCCTGGGAGAAATGACAGCCGGAGTAGATACGGTTTCCCTCTATGCCAGTCCTTTCACCGAGCTAAAGAATATGGCTGTGGTGAAATACAACTCTCACCGAGAAGCAGTGTCAGACTGAGGAGCATTGGGTCCACCAGAGGATTTAATTCTGAGGGAACACCTTTCTCCCCCACTAAAAAGCCCCATAGCAACTGCAAGGTTTGTGTTATCATGACCTCTCCTGATGGAGTAGCCAGGGCCCACTGGAGGAGTCTCTGGATCTCTAGTGGGCCTGTCAAAACCTGCTGAGAAGTAGCTCTGGCTTAGAAAAGTCTGTGGGAAGGTTCCCAGACACTCTATGGCTGCTATTTTGCTGTGGCTTGGCTCCTGTGAGATGTACCGTACCTGGCCACATTCACTTGTCCACGTGTTAGTGGTTCGCCAATCCTTCCCATTAAGTGCACTGGGGAGGATATGGGTAATGCTTTGGGACCCGTGATCGTGGAAGGCGGGGACGACACCGGGAGAAATAGTGGTGACTGAGGACTGAGTATGGAGACCCGGCCGCCTCCATGAGGTTGTGAAAAGCTTCTGACTCCACGAGCTTAAAGGCAACATTTCAAGTGCAAGCAGCTGTCGAGAAATGTGGCAGTTTAGTATTGTGTCCTGTGGGTGGGTGGCTGCCTACTTGCGCTTGCTTTCCAAGTAACAGAAAACTAAGGAGATGGATGGCATCTTCATCATCACAACCTGAAGGTTTGTGCTATGAGCTCTCCTGATGTAGAGTCCAGGGCCCACCAGAGGATTCTCTGGTGGGCCAGCCAAACCCTGCCAAGAAGCAGCCGTGGCTAAGAAATGTGTGTGGGAAGGTTCCTGGACACTCTATGGCTGTTTTTTTTACTGAGGGGGAAACCCACACAAACACAGGAAGAACATACAATATCCTTGCTGTTAGAACTCTCCTGTTAGGTTTTTTTTAGTTTGCTGGTCACATGACCATTTTTGCCTATTTAATCCGGCTCCGCCCTCCTGGTCTTGCTGGACTTCATTGTATTTACTACTCTTGAGCTAGCTTGGTGCTCTGTTGCCGTTCTCTGTTAGTTTTGCTAGGTCTTCTGACCTCTATGCTTTTTGTTGTGTGTTTGTCTTTGACTGCTACTATTTCTGCTAGGAGGTGTCCAACTTATCCCAGTCCCTAGTTCTTGTAGGGATCCCTCCCTCACATCTATAGGTCTTCGTTCAGACTAGCCGAGGACTTTAGCGGGTCTGATCGCAGGATCAGGTTCCCCGTTACATCGTAGGGATCTAGTTTAGTTCTATTGTAGGGACAGTTCTCCTGTCTTTCCTTAGTCCCTGTAGCAGATCATAACAGTAAGTCCAGCCTTAAAAAAAAAAAAAAAAATTTCTCTAAGGAAAGACCTCCAGTTTTCCATCATGGTCTCGGTTCAAGATTTGGCTCAACGCTTGCAGGGACTCTCTCTGGAGGTGGCCAAGCTCCAACAACACGTGAGTAGCTGTTCTGGAGCTCATTTTGTGGAACCAAAGGTACGTCTGCCTGATTTATTTTTTGGCGAACAACAAGATTTTTTTTCTTTTAAAAATGCTTGTTTATTGTATTTTCGTTTGAGACCCGGATCCTCTGGTGATGAATCACAGCGCATAGGGTTCATAATGTCACTTTTGCGCAAAGATCCTCAGGGATGGGCCTTCTCTCTCCAACCTAGTGATCCATGCTTTAGATCAGTGGATAGTTTTTTTTCTGCTTTGGGTTTGTTGTATGATAATCCTGATCGTGTCTCATCTGCTGAGTCTGAATTGAGACGTTTGAGGCAGGGATCAGGTAATGTGGAAAAATATTGTTCTCACTTCCGTCGGTGGTCTGCCCAGGTGGGGTGGAACGATTCAGCTTTGAAAAGTTTGGTTGTTGGGCGGCTAGGTGAAAGGGTTAAGGATTTGCTGATTGCTTATCCCACACCTGGAAACTTGCAGGAGGCAATGCAATTAGCTATACGGGTGGACAGGAGACTGCGTGCAAGGGTTAATGAGAGCAAATCCTCTGCTATGTCAGCTCCGAGTCTTGAGAGGGTCTGTGCTGACAATGGAGAGCCGATGGAGATTGGGGCGATGCCACCCCGCTCTCAGGAAAAAGATCGCAGGCTTTCTGAAGGCTTGTGCTTCTATTGCGGAAATTCTGGTCATTTTATTAAGAACTGTGTGCTTCGTTTGAAGAAAGAAAAAAAAATGGTCAGTTATGCCCGTATTGCCTGTTTAAATTCTAAGGGAGTATTCCTATCTGCCACTACTGCTGCTCAGGATGAATTAATTGAATTTCGGGTATTTGTGGATTGTGGTTCTACTCTGAATGTGATTGATGGGGGATTCTTGGAAAAACTTAGATTAGAACCTAAAACTTTGTCATCCCCTATTGCTGTGGTTTCTGTTGATGGCTCTCCCTTGAAGAGTGTTACTCATAAGGTCTGTGAATTGCCCCTCACTATTAATGGTATTCACCAAGAAAATTTGGATTTGGTGGTATTGGATAATTTGTCTTCTCCAGTAATATTGGGGTTACCCTGGTTAAAATTGCACAATCCTGTACTGGATTGGTCTACTAATGAAATTAAGTCCTGGAGCCCTAAGTGTTATGACAAGTGTTGTAACGGACGTATTGCTGCTCTGCATAAAGGGGAATTGCCTGTACCTATTCAGGATTTTTGGAGAGTTTTTTCTGAGGAGGAGTCACAAATTTTGCCTCCCCATAGAGACTATGATTGTACCATTGAATTTGTCCCTGGAGCGACTCTTCCTAAAAGTCGTTTATTTAATCTTACTATTCCTGAGAGAAAGGCTTTGGAGGAATACATACAGACAAGCTTGGCCGCCGGTCACATTAGGCCTTCCAAGTCTCCTGTGGCTGTTGGATTTTTTTTTGTAAAAAAAAAAGATGGCGGTTTACGTCCTTGTCTGGACTTTCGTGAGATTAATAAAATTACTGTACGCTATCCTTACCCACTGCCATTGATTCCTGATTTATTTAACCAGTTAGTGGGGGCCAAGTGGTTCTCTAAAATTGATCTCCGGGGGGCATACAATTTGTTGCGCATGAAGGAGGGTGATGAATGGAAGACTGCTTTTAACACTCCTGTGGGTCATTTTGAGAATCTGGTTATGCCTTTTGGTTTTACCAATGCTCCAGCATTTTTTCAGAATCTTATTAATGACATCCTTAGACCTTTAATTGGCAAAAATGTGGTTGTGTATTTGGATGACATTCTGATTTATTCGCCTGATCTGGAGTCTCATTGGCGGAGCGTACGTGAGGTATTACAGTTATTAATGGACAATTCGCTTTTTGCTAAGCTGGAGAAATGTGAGTTCGCTGTACAGAGAATTAGTTTTTTGGGCTACATTATCTCCAGTGAAGGTTTTGAGATGGACCCGGTTAAAGTTCAAGCTGTGCAGGAATGGCCTAGGCCTATTGGTTTGAAATCGATACAGAGGTTTTTGGGTTTCGCCAATTATTACAGAAAATTCATAAAAAATTTTTCTATTATTGTCAAACCGCTGACCGGTCTCACCAGGAAAGGTGCTAATGCGGTTCAGTGGACTTCTGAGGCCATTGAAGCTTTTGTGTTTCTAAAGGAGAGGTTCACCTCTGCTCCCATCCTTATGCAGCCTGATGTGACTAAGCCGTTTTTGGTTGAGGTGGATGCTTCTTCGGTGGGGGTCGGTGCGGTGTTGTCTCAGGAAAACAAGGATGGAGTACATCCCTGTGCCTTTTTTTCAAAAAAAATTTCTGAGACTGAACTTAATTACGATATTGGTAATCGGGAATTGCTGGCGATTAAACTCGCATTTGAACACTGGCGTCACCTCTTGGAAGGTGCTGAATTTCCCATTCAGGTTTTCACTGATCATTAAAATCTGATCTATCTTGATGCTGCCAAGCGCTTGAATGCCCGTCAGGCTAGGTGGGCACTTTTTTTCTCGTGGTTTAATTTTTCCGTTACTTACATCCCGGGTACCAAGAATGTTAAAGCGGATGCTTTGTCTCGCAGCTTTTCTCCCATGGTTAGTGTTGAGGAGGAAGAGGAGAGCATTTTACAAGAAGGTGTTGTGATTGCTGCTTTGGACTCCGTTTTGGAGGATGAGATTCTTAAAGCTCAGGAGAATGCCCCATCTAACACTCCCCATGGGAGGTTGTTCGTGCCTAGGACCTTTAGGAGAGATTTGTTTGTTGAGTGTCATGAGTCTCGGTTGGCAGGTCATCCAGGAATTTCTGAGACCAAGAGACTTGTGGGTCGCAGTTTTTGGTGGCCTGGATGGCAGAAGGAAGTCATTAAGTGGGTGCGCCAATGTACTGTGTGTGCTAGATCCAAGTCTTCGCATGCTCCTGCTGCGGGGTTGCTTTGCCCTCTGGAGGTTCCTAGTGCACCTTGGACACATCTGGCTATGGACTTTATTACTGACCTTCCCCCCTCTGAAGGTTTCACGGTCATCTGGGTGGTCGTGGACCGTTTTAGCAAGATGTGTCACTTGGTTCCCTTCATCAAACTGCCTTGCGCTAAGACACTCGCTAAAGCCTTTGTCAAGGAAATTGTCAGACTACATGGTGTTCCTACTGACATTGTTTCTGATAGGGGACCTCAGTTCGTGGCTCGTTTTTGGCGTGCCTTTTGTGACAGGTTGGGAGTTCATTTGTCGTTTTCATCTGGATATCATCCTGAGTCTAATGGCCAGACAGAAAGGAAGAACCAGGATGTTGAGCAGTTCTTGCGTTGTTTTGTGGCAGACAATCAAGAGGGGTGGTCTGAGTTTCTGCCACTTGCTGAATTTGATCTTAACAACCATACATCCTCTTCTGCTGGGTGTTCGCCTTTTTTTTGTTGTTCTGGGAGACATCCGTCTTTTGGGTCATTCTCCAAATTGGTTTCGGCTGTGCCTGAGGAGGAGAGTTTTTCCGGTGATTTGGAGAGAGTTTGGACGGATGTGCGTGGTAATCTTCAGGAGGCTAACAAAAAATCTAAGAGGTACTTTGATAGGAAACGGCAAGAGGTTTTGTTTGCTGTTGTTGACATGGTTTGGTTGTCCTCTAAGAATCTGCGATTGACGATTCCTTCTAAAAAATTGGGTCCCAAGTTCGTAGGGCCCTTTAAGGTGCTTCAGATAGTTAACCAATCTGCTGTTAGGTTGGAGGTTCCTACGTCCTGGAAGATTAACCCAGTGTTTCATGTTTCTCTGTTGAAAAAAGCTGATGTGTCTGATGGTGACGCTTCTGCCACTGTTCCTCCGGTGGTGGAGGACGGGGAATATGAAATTTCCCGCATCCTAAATTCTAGACGGTATAGAGGGAGTTTGCAGTATCTCGTCGCTTGGAAGGGTTTCGGACCTGAGGATAACTCATGGGTGAGGGCGGATGATGTTTCTGCTTCCAGACTTGTCAGAGCGTTTCACAGGAGGTTTCCTGGTAAGCCTGGGCCTAGGGGATCCGGAGGATCCTCTTAGAAGAGGGGGTACTGTTAGAACTCTCCTGTTAGGTTTTTTTTAGTTTGCTGGTCACATGACCATTTTTGCCTATTTAATCCGGCTCCGCCCTCCTTGCCTTGCTGGACTTCATTGTATTTACTACTCTTGAGCTAGCTTGGTGCTCTGTTGTCGTTCTCTGTTAGTTTTGCTAGGTCTTCTGACCTCTATGCTTTTTGTTGTGTGTTTGTCTTTGACTGCTACTATTTCTGCTAGGAGGTGTCCAACTTATCCCAGTCCCTAGTTCTTGTAGGGATCCCTCCCTCACATCTATAGGTCTTCGTTCAGACTAGCCGAGGACTTTAGCGGGTCTGATCGCAGGATCAGGTTCCCCATTACATCGTAGGGATCTAGTTTAGTTCTATTGTAGGGACAGTTCTCCTGTCTTTCCTTAGTCCCTGTAGCAGATCATAACACTTGCAGGTGTTGTCCTTGGTGGAATTTGAACCCTGGACCTCAGTACTGCAAGGCTTTAGTGCTAACCACTGAGCCACTGTGCTGCCCTCTCTGTTTTCTCTCTGATATCTAACATTCTGGAGAAACTTGCACCTACTGCCACTCTATCTTCTGCTCCTTTGTGAGAAAGTAATGTATTTGGGCAGCCACTCAGTCTACCAAATAAAATTCCTGAGAAGGAAATTGGGGATAGCTTCGCTACTGGTACTGGAGGCACTGCTAATACCATGGCTCTGTGCCATAGTTCACTGGAAATATTCCAGGCTGGTTGGAGCCAAGCAGATTCCCATAGAAAAGTACCAACAGCAACCTAAGGAGATGGTGACCTCTATCATCATCACTACGTCGGCACTATGAACTCTCCTGAAGAAGAAACCAGGGCCCACCGGAGGAAACTCCGGTTCTTTGGTGGGCCCGTCCAACCATGCTGAGAAGCAGCCCTGGCTAAGAAAAATGTGTGGGAAGGTTCCTGGACACTCTATGGCTGTATTTTTACTGAGGGAGAAACCCACGCAAAAATGGGGAAAACATACAAAATCCTTGCAGATGTTGTCCTTGCTGGTATTTGAACCCAGGATCCTAGCGCTGCAAGGCTTCAGAGCTAACAACTGAGCACTGTGCTGCCATTCACCCTCTGATATCTAACAAGCTGGAGAAACTTGCACCTACTGCC
The DNA here is from genome assembly GCF_046119375.1 of Phyllobates terribilis. Taxonomy (NCBI): domain Eukaryota; kingdom Metazoa; phylum Chordata; class Amphibia; order Anura; family Dendrobatidae; genus Phyllobates; species Phyllobates terribilis. The sequence goes on along the minus strand of NW_027362769.1, from coordinate 12,967,783 downwards.
ACTTTGTATTTTCAGCTCCTTTGTGAGAAACTAATGTATTTGGTCAGCCACTCAGTCTACCAAATAAAATTCCTGAGAAGGAAATTGGGGTTGGCTTCACTACTGGCACTGGGGGCAGTGCTAATACCATGGCATCGTACCATAGTTCACTGTAAATAATCCAGGCTGGTAGGAACCAAGCAGATTCCCACAGAAAAGTACCATCAGTAATGTTCTGGGACCCGGCATGAGGTTGTGAAAAGCTTCCGCCTCCATGAGCCTAAAAGGCCACATTTCAAGTGAAAGCAACTTTAAAGGACTTCCTGAGAGAAATGACAGCTGAGTAGATGTTTTCCCAAGTCCTTTCACCAAGCTAAAGAAGATGGCTGTGGTGAAATACAACTCAGCAAAAAAAAAGCTGTGTACTGGCTCTGTACCGTCCCTGGCCACATTCACCTGTCCACGTGTTTGTGGTTAGGCGGTCCTTCCCAGAAAGTGCATTGGGGAGGGCACGGGTAATGTTGTGGGACCCATGCTTATGGAAGGCGGGGATGACACCGGGAGAAATAGTGGCAGCTGGGGACCGAGTATGGAGACCCGGACGCCGCTGCCATGAAACTGAAAAGCTTCCACCTCCATGAGCCTAAAAGGAAACATTTCAAGTGCAAGCAGCTGTCCAGAAATGTGGCAGTTTAGTATTGTGGCCTATGGGTGGGTGGGTGGTTGGCTGCATACTTGCGCTTGCATTTCAAGTAACAGAAAACTAAGGAGATGAATGACCTCATCATCATCACAACCTGAAAGGTTTGCGCTAAGAACTCTCCTGATAGAGAAGCCAGGGCCCACTGAAGGATTCTCCGGTTCTCTGGTGGGCCAGTCTAACCCTGCCAAGAAGCATCCCAGGCTAAGAAAATAATGTGGGAAAGTTCCCGGACATTCTATGGCTGCTTTTTTACTGTGGACTGGCTCCAGAAATCCATAAGATTTCAATCTATAAGATCCCTTCACTAACTCCCAATTGCTCAGCGTATCCAATTCAAACTACTAACAATGACGTACAAAGCCATCCATAACCTTTCGTCTCTGTACATCTCTGAACTAATCTCCCAATATATTCCCTTACGTAATCTTTGGTCCTCTCAAGACTTCCTTCTTTCCACACTTATTTGTTCCTCACACAATCACCTCCAATATTTCTACCAAATATCCCTCATCCTCTGGAATTCTGTGCCTCAACACGTCTGATTAGTCACCACATTCGGATCCTTCAGACACAGCCTGAAACTCATCTCTTCAAGACAGCCTACAGCCTCCCATTGCCTTGCTGCCAATTCATCTCAGCACCACTGGAGCTAATGCAACTCCACAACCTACTGTCTCCTTTCCCACCATCCTATAGAATGTAAGGCCGCAAGTGCAGGGTCTATAAGACTTAAGATGCAATATGGCACCTTGGCAACGCCTAGTTATGTTCTCCCTCTGATATCTAACAATAACAAACAGGTCATGCTGGATAAACTTGCACATATTGCCACTCAGTGTCTTCAGCTCCTTTGTGAGAAACTAATGTTTGCTCAGACAGTCTATCAAATAAAATTCCTGAGGTGGGGAAATTGTGGATAGCTTTGCTTTTGGTTCTGGGTGCTAATACCAAACCATGGAGTGCCATTCACTGGATATTCTTGGCTGGTTGGAGACAAGCTCATTCCCACAGAAAAGTACCAGCAATCTAAGGAGATGGTGGCCTCTGTCATCATGAAGGAGTTTGCTCGTTGTCTAATAGTCTGGCTTTTATACTAAAGATCCTGTTTCTTTTTATAGTTTTAAGTAAGCACGCAGAGACCGTGGTTTCTCCACCAGCATATCCAGGCTGGGATAGTGGCGGAGAAATTGCTGTACCATCAGGTTGAGGATGCGAGCCATGCAAGACACGTGTCTGAGGTTGCCTCTGCGTAGGTCCACCACCGGGTTTGCACCGTTATCACACACGGCCTTCCCTTGCTCCAGGTTCAGTGAAGACAGCAATTGCTCAAACTCAGCCTGGAGAGCTGTCCATAACTCTCCAGCTGTATGACTGTGATCTTCAAGGCATATTAATTTTAACACTACCTGATTGCGGTGAGACCTGGCTGCACAATACGAAGGTGGGGGGATTCTCTCTGCACTGTTGCAACGTGTGTCTCAGCAAGGCAGAGGTTGAGGGCGCAGGTGGAGCCTCTGGAGGAGGTGGAGGATGCAGTAGCACTGGAGGAAGTGTTAGATACAGAGGTTTGTCCTGCAAGCCTTGGGGATTCCAACACTTGCTGTCTAGTGACACCTTGGTGGTTTAGTTCTCCATCCCCTGGTGTGCAGTGATTTGATTCTCCAACCCTAGCTGTTTAGTAGGTCAGTTTTCCAACCCCTGTTGTCTCATTAGTTTAGTTCTCCAACCCCTGTTTTCTCTTAGTTTAGTTCTCCATGTCCTGGTGTGTATTTGTTACATTCTCCAACCTTAGCTGTTTAGTAGTTTAGTTCTCCAACCCCTGTTGACTTATTAGTTTAGTTCTCCAACCCCTGTTTTCTATTAGTTTAGCTCTCCATGTTCTGGTGTGTATTTGTTTCATTCTTCAACCTTAGCTTTTTAGTAGCTTAGTTCAACAACCCCTGTTGTTTATTAGTTTAGTTTTCCATGTTCTGGTGTGTATTTATTTCTTTCTCCAACCCATCCATGCCCACCCCCAGGGGTTAATGCCTGGTGATGAGAGTTTGGATTCTTCTCAGACCCTACTTCGTCTGGGCCCAGATCAACTGAAAAATATTTTGGATATCGCTACACATGCTTCCCCCCTCTTGAGTCTGTGAAGCTTTGGATCAGACCTCTGATGCCCTGGAATAAAATGTGTGAACAGCTCTGCAGACTCGCCCATCTGTGCTTCCCCATAGTCATTTGGCCAGTTGGAGAGTTGTAACGTGGATGAAAACAAGGGTAGTTGGGGTGGCACCTCTGAGGACTGAACTGTGTGTGATATTAAGGTGGAGGAAGAGGAGCAGAGGTCACTTGATGCAATGCTTGTCATCTACTGGAGCACATGTTCTTCCTGTCCCTCAGCTACAAAGCTACAAGGCATACCGCTGTGCGACTGCCAAATAAAGGGAGTGGAGACCAGTAACAGAGGTTTTCAAAAAATGTTTCACAATTGCTCACTGCAGCAAAACAAACCTACTACTCATCTCTCATATCATATGTGTCTCACAACCCTAAACAGCTATTCAGTACTTTCAAGTCCCTCCTCTGTCCACCAGCTCCCCCTCCCTCTCCTCTCCTCTCAGCTGAAGACTTGGTTTAATTCATCAAGCAGAAAAATGACAACATAGGGCAAAGTTTTTGCTTAAAGTCCCAACAGCCCCTTCTCATAACGACTCAACTCTCCTCCTCCAAAACCAGCTTCTCCGCCATCACGGAAGATCATCTTTACTCTCCAAATCACATCTCACCACCTGTGAACTTGACCTAATACCATCCCACCCCATTCCAAATGTGACACGCATAAGTAGTGCTGTTGCAGAATGTGACATGCAGAAGTAGTGCTGTTGCTTTAAAAGCATTTAGCTACTATTAGAAGTAACACAAGCACATGAGACAGGAAGTATTGTGTTCCAGAAGCATCCAGCAACTAGAGGGGTTAACACAGTAACCATAGAAGGGGAGTGTTTAAGCAGAGCCCCAGGGGGATTGTGGGGAAGTTGTTTACTGTCTGGCTTAAGAAGAAAAGAAAGGTGGTGCATGTGTTCTGCATCTGACAGAAGCGCCCCTGCAATTGAAAAGGTTTCAAGTCAGGAGTGAAGCTAAGCACAGATCAAGTAGAGTTCCTGAACTAGCAGTGCAGAGTATTGTCAAGCAGAAAGATGTCTCTCAGCAAACTCTCCTTCCTCCTCCATGTCACTGTGCTGTAAAGAATGCTGTGTTCATTAATGTGCCTTTGCATTAGAACTGTGCTGTCTTGTACTACTGGGAAGCCTGTGAACTGCTGTGCTGCCAAGGAAACTGTACTGTTTGTCACTGTGGCTCATAAGACTTAACTTGCACTGGCTGTGCGGCGTCTTATTAACTGCTACTGTTCTACCGTTTATGAGGATTCTTGTCAAGTGTTTCTGGCCAGCAAGTGAAACAACCTATGTTTCCGTGCCTGAGCGTCAATACCCCTGTGTGCCTGAGAGAAACTACAGCACATGGTCTATGATCGCCCTGAGTAATGGTTCCCCCAGAATTTCAAAGAATTCATGTAACCTGTCTCGCCCCTATCTGAACCTAGTGGCATGTGTGTAACATTGGTGGCCCGCACGGGGAGTCCTGAGCCGGAATTAGCGTGTAGAGGGAGAAGAGGAAATGAGTCTGGAAAAACACAGCAGCACAGCACCTCAACTCAACTCTGCTACACCAGTTAAAGGGGACCAGCCCTAAAGAAAACTCACTGGCAGCAATGGATGTGGAAATAAAAATGGACACAATTGGTGAGCTGCTTCTTCAGTTAACCTATAAAGAAGAGAGTACTTCAGTTCCCCTGACTCATTAACCTCTCACAGAAAAATAATGAATCACCCCAAAATTTCTTGTTCAGAGCAATTGAACTGAAGGATAGACTGTTGTTTGTGTGGCACCCCAGGGATCTGGTTGCCACAGTGGTAGAAATACCATGTCTGAGAGCGAGCATGGGTTTTCCTGGTCAGGAGCATTATTGCATGCCACACCTCCTGCCCCAGTCCAGGGAGGGAAGGTACCTGCCCTTTATAAACTCGATCTGGGGCAGGGTTAGTGTAGAGAAAGAGTTAGTACCAGAGGAAGGGACAGAGGAGCAGCAAGGAGCTCTGTAGGAGACAGGAGCTGAAGACCAGGGATTGGAGCTGATAGAGCTCATCCTGGCAGAAGACGCAGAGAACCGGACACCGGAGTCCGAGGCTGTGAGGATATCCACATCCAGCAGCAGAAACCACCTGGCAGGGGATTTCAGGTCCTCTGGCCATAGAAAGCCCAGAGGCTCAGTCACACACAAGGGACCGGCACCGCCATCGAGGAGCGGAAGGTACCAAAGGCCCCAAGTCACCAGCCATGCGGGTGAGCACCACACGGTACACTCAGGGACGTGGGCTACTACACGACTACAGCAGGCTAGCCAGGAAGAGTGCAGTCAGACGGGAAGGCCTACACCTCCACCTGGCCAGGGGGACTCTTGTTCGTTCACAGACTGACCAGGCCTCTAATGTCAGCCAGTACTCCCGGCAGGGCCTTCTTCATTACCAACAGTAAAGACCCTGAACTTCACTGCGCGGACTCTGAGTCATTTCTGCTGCGCTCATGCACCACAACCCTCACCATCTGCACTCACTGTCCTGAGGCTATACTCCTCTCGTGGGGAGTTATACTACCCTCTGCTGCGCACACAACATCAGCCTCAGCGGTCTGCCCCGCATCGGTGGTTCTCAGTAACCGCAATCCACGGGTGGTGTAGTCAGACATTTAAACATTAAAAACCAAATAAACAGATCCGCCACTGGTTTGACCACCCTGAGCCACGGGACCGGGTCGCCGCCACGGAGACTACAACCCCTGACATTATACAGAGACCCGGCTCTGGGTATTCCCCCACACACGGCACAGGGGGCGCGTCAACTTTGGCGTAGTCGGCAGGATTTTGTGCCCGCAACCACCGGGTACTGCGTGCCCGAATGAAAGACTGTGATATTTACCGTGGTGAAGTTTCCCGCCATCCGCAGCTATTTTCCCGCCATTGGGCGCCATTTTTGGGACGCCACGCGGGAAGCAGAGGGGCGTGGACGCCAAAAGCGTGCGAGAGCTGAAGCCCCGCCTTACGCACTGATGTTGCGCAAGGTCCTGGAAGGAGCCGAGCGGACGCTGACGTCACCAGCGTGCGACGCAAGGTCCTCGACCCCGACGATAGCCTGCGGAGCCGCGGCCTACGGAGAAAAAGCAACGGAAGGTAAGCCACGGTAAACTAGGGGGGAGGAAGACACCAGGAATGGGGGGAGCTCCCACCGCCAGCGCGGCTGCTGCCGCAGTGATGCTGTTCACGATGCTGTATATCCCCGGAGCGGCATGGTTACCCCAGTACTCAGGGGAGTCACATACCCTGAGCGACTTTAAGGAAAGACTATATAGTTTATTCAAAGTATACCCCCTGTCCGAGGAACAAAAAGTGAGCATCCTGACAGGTCAGTTAATCGGGGCAGCCCAAAGAGAAGTGAAGTCCTGGTCAGCCAGGGAAAAGGGGACCGTAAAGGAAATATTGGCCCGTCTAAAGGACACTTTTGATACCCGCACCTCAGCAGAGATTAAATTAAAATTTTATGGATGCAAACAGCGGGCACAAGACAGTATACGGGACTATGCTTTGAATTTGCAGGAGGCCCTGAGAGCCATTAAGCAGGCAGACCCTGACAGGGTGCGGAATGAGGATAAGCTGTTGACTGAACAGTTCATAGAGGGTCTACAGTCCAGCGCCCACTGAACCCAATTGCGTGTAATGGCCTTGCAGAACCCGGATTTGGACTTTGCACAGTTTAAAGACAGGGCCTTCCGGGTGCTCCGAGAACCGGCACCTGGTGGCTCTGTAACCCATAGGCGCCCTGCTATCACCTATCACCAGGAGTCGGCGCCCTTGTCTGCAGAGCCTGTGGGAGCTGATGCACAGGCTTTGGACAAAGACCCGGCTGCAGACCTGCACCATCAGGTCCAAGAACTGACCAAAAGCATTGCCGCGCTAACCAGAACTGTACAGTCTTTACAGGTGTCTTCCCCAGGAAAGATCCAGCTGGCTTCCAGTCCGGAGGATGTCCCTTGGAGTTGACAGAGGAGGATCCCATCATCCAGAGGCAGGCCCAGTGACCCCTACAACCAGGACGGACAACCCATCTGCCGCCGCTGCAACCAACCAGGACATATGGCAAGGTACTGTCATTCAAACGGGCAAAACCTGGGGCAGAGGGCCAACCCCCCAGGCATAAGACCATCAGGCCCATCGAGCTGGCGTGATAAGTACGTAGGGGGATGACCGGTCTTGCCTGTGGTGCTGGATGGCATTCCTATGAGTGCATTACTGGATACCGGGTCACAGGTAACCACCATCCCCTATGTGCTTTTTAAGCGGTACTGGAATGACTTGGATATTACCCGCTACCCAGATGACGATTTGAGCATCATCGCCAGCAATGGTCAGCCAGTACCGCAGGTGGGATTCAAAGAGGTAACCATAAAAATTGGTAAAGTTGAACTGCCAGCGCAAGGACTGATTATTGTGGACATTGACCATCGTGAAAGCCACCCTAAGATAACCTTGGGTACTAATGTTATTGAAAATTGTCTTGCTGAGATAATTGTCATTTTACAGCAGGTTGTGATGAACGCCAGCTCCAGCCAGCAGCGTGTCCTACAAAAAGAGATCAGAGCCCTGATGAAGAGGCAACAGGTAGAACTGTCTGGTGGTGAGATTGGTAGCGTTAGCATGAGTGACCCGTTCCCTATCGCCATGCCCCCAGAAAGTGAGATGATGATCTGGTGCCGGACTGCAATTGGGTTAAGAGGAAGGGACTACCAAGCCATGGCAGAACCCGTCTACTCAGACAGTAGGCCCACCATTTTGACAGCACGGGGGGTGGTCAATGTACACCATGGGAGGGTACCCGTCCACATCCTAAACATTGGGGAAAGAGAAGTATACTTGCCCCGGTATGCCACTCTAGCCAAATTGTTCACCGTTAACCAAAACTCTGTAAAGGTCGTGGAACCCTTGCCTCCATCTCAACCAGAGGAGGGTAACGGTTCAAAGAAACAAATGGAGGACTGGTGTCAGAAACTGCATGTGGGCACCGACTCCACTCCCTCACACCAAAAACAGGGAGTCTACCGGGTGGTGCAGGAGTATGAAAGAGTCTTTAGCAAACACCCGCTAGACTTTGGGCAAGTAAAGGGGGTAGAACATCACATCCCCACAGGAGACCATCCACCCATAAAGGAAAGATACCGACCTGTACCCCCTGCACACTATCAGAAAGCCAAGGGAATGTTACAAGAAATGAAGGAGGCAGGGGTAATCAGGGACAGCTGTAGCACCTGGGCGACTCCACTAGTTCTTTTGAAAAAGAAAGATGGCACCATGAGAATGTGTGTAGACTATAGGAAGGTCAACCGTATCACACACAAAGATGCGTACCCGTTACCTAGAATAGAAGAGTCGTTAGCTGCATTAAAAACTGCTAACTTCTTGTACATATGTTGTTGTGTTATTGCTTATACCCTGTTATGTATGATTTCAAAAAAAAAAATGTGTATAGTCCCGGACTACTAAAGTTTACTTGGGGGGAATGTAGCACCCCAGGGGTCTGGTTGCCACAGTGGTAGAAATACCATGTCTGAGAGCGAGCATGGGTTTTCCTGGTCAGGAGCATTATTGCATGCCACACCTCCTGCCCCAGTCCAGGGAGGGGAGGAACCTGCCCTTTATAAACTCAATCTGGGGTGGGGTTAGTGTAGAGAAAGAGTTAGTAACAGAGGAAGGGACAGAGGAGCAGCAAGGTGCTTTGTAGGAGACAGGAGCTGAAGACCAGGGATTGGAGCTGATAGAGCTCTTCCTGGCAGAAGACGCAGAGAACCGGACACCGGAGTCCGAGGCTGTGAGGATATCCACATCCAGCAACAGAAACCACCTGGCAGGGTTTTTCAGGTCCTCTGGCCATAGAAAGTCCAGAGGCTCAGTCACACGCAAGGGACCGGCACCGCCATCGAGGAGCGGAAGGTACCAAAGGCCCCAAGTCACCAGCCATATGGGTGAGCACCACATGGTACACTCAGGGACGTGGGCTACTACACGACTACAGCAGGCTAGCCAGGAAGAGTGCAGTCAGACGGGAAGGCCTACACCTCCACTTGGCCAGGGGATCTCTTGTTCGCTCACAGACTGACCAGGCCTCTAATGTTAGCCAGTACTCCTGGCAGGGCTTTCTTCATTACCCACAGTAAAGACCCTGAACTGCACTGCACAGACTCTGAGTCATTTCTGGTGCGCCCATGCACCACAACCTTCACCATCTGCACTCACTGCCCTGAGGCTATACTCCTCTCATGGGGGGTTATACTCCCCTCTGATTCGCACACAACATCAGCCTCAGCGGTCTGCCCCGCAGCGGCGGTTCTCAGTAACCGAAATCCACGGGTGGCGTAGTCGGACATTTAAACATTAAAAACCAAATAAACAGATCCGCCACTGGTTTGACCACCCTGAGCCACGAGACCAGATCGCCGCCACGGAGACTACAACCCCTGACATTACACAGAGACCCGGCTCCGGGTATTCCCCCACACACAGCCCAGGGGGCGCGTCATTTGCATCCAGAGATATAGAAGCGGAAGAGAAGTTTGATGCTGGACTAGACCAGAAGAAGTTCTTGAGATCATTGAGAACGGGGTTAATCAGCAAAGACATCAAGTTGCAGCTGAAACAGTACCTAGAAGATCTTGGCATTCTGGACAAAGTCCTTATTGAAAAAATGAATTAGGCAGCTAGTTTGGAGTCTGAGAACGAATAGAAGTTAAAGAAAGGCTCTCCTCCTAAAATCACCAAAATGGGTCAGCTGAAGTTGGAGACCCCCAGTGGCCAGTCCGAAGATCATCATGGAGACCCTCCAGTGCCGCCTCTAAGAGGGAACCCTAAATCCCCAACAAAAGAGAAAACTGCCAGCGCTGACTGGGAGGAAGTAATAGGAGAACTGTGAGCCGAGTTGATGGAGGAGAAAAAGTTGATTCATTCCAGGCCAGAACAGCATCGGACTGGCCCACCGGGACACCGGGAGATCCCCCATGACAGATATAGTGGGGACCGCCCGCCGGTTATCGGTCTGTGATTTTTCTGACCACGAGCCCATCAGAGGCCGTTGCACACAGGCTTCTGATGGGCCCATGGTCAGAAAGCATACCTTCCTCTTGATGGCTGCTGCCGCCGGGGACTTCTGCTCTCTGCTATGCATTGCGCACAGACAGTGCATAGCAATGACGTTCAAAGGACGCCGGTCAATGAAAACCGCGCATGTCAGCGTTCGGCCTCTGATAGGCAGGTGGGCATTGAACTACACTGCTATGCGCCGGGCACTGACGTCAGTGCCCAGCACATAGCAGCGATGTGGAGATTCCTTTCGGCCAGCGGGCTGCTGACAGCGCGCAGCCTCCGATGGATCGGCGGCTCTGTTGCAGACCACGTGTCTACGCTGTTATGAAGCTGCTAAGAACGCTGCCAGGGGACCGCAGGAAGGTAAGAAGTCCTATATGAATGGGGGGGGGAGATGGTACATAGAGGCCCAAGATGGAGGGGGTAGGATATGACACACAGGGGCCGATGGTGGAGGGGGGGATATGACACACAGGGGGCCCATGATGGAGGGGGATATGACACACAGGGGCCCATGATGGAGGGGGCGATATGACACACAGGGGTCCATGATGGAAGGGGGATATGACACACAGGGGCCCATGATGGAGGGGGGATATGACACACAGGGGCCCATGATGGAGGGGGGATATGACTCACAGGGGCCCATGATCGAGGGGGGATATGGCACACATTGGCCCATGATGGAGGGGGGGTGGCACACAGGGTCCATGATGGAGGGGGAGATATGACACACAGGGGAATATGATAGAGGCGCGGTTGACACATAGGGGCTTATGATGGAGGGAGGATGACACGTAGGGGCCCATGATGGAGGAGGGATATGACACATAGGGGCCCATTATGGAGGGGGGATATGACACATAGGGGCCCATGATGGAGGGGGGGTGACAAATAGGGGCCCATGATGGAGGGGAGGGGAGAGCGGAATACACATAAGGGCCCATGATGGAGGGAGGGCGAGATAGCGGATCACACATAGGGGCCCATGATGGGGGGGTGATACATGGGGGCCCATGATGGGGGGTGATACTTACAGGCCCAGGATGGGTGGGGGGGATACATACAGGACTCGGTTGGAGGGGGGGTGGATACATGGGAGCCTTGGATGGGGGACATTATTAAATAAAGAGTGCTAAGATGGGTGACAATTACAGTATGGGGGCCAGGATGAGGTATTATTAGTTTATGGTGGCACGTGGGGACATAATTACTGTAGGGAACATTACTGCTGTAATATAATATACTTTTGAGGATACTGTTCTCCATGGGGAAGTAACAAAAGGGGGTCCTGTTATTATGCAGGGCAGCACTATGTCGCTTTTATTCTTCATCTGGTGTAATGTAGAAATCAGGGAATAAGTGTGGAATGTGCTCTAGAAGTGATCAGCTATTGATTACTGTGTGTTATTTTCTGCAGCGACAAGTCCTGGATGGAAGAAGTGATGGCGGTCTGTGCAGGATGAAAAAGAAAAGCGAAGATGAACGACTTCGACTAGAGACATCACTGGTGAGTAGGTGTACTACATGTAAATGCACACTATACAATGTATACGGAGCTCCTGTGTATAATGTCATTGGTGATCCCTGTATTACCTGTACACTGGCACTATATACAGAGCTCCTGTGTATAATATCACCAGTGGTAATATTTGTGTTATTAGTATTGTGTTTTTTATTCATGATCCTTAATGTAGTATTATTCGTTGACTATGTAATGGTAACATGTGGTCTGATCATGGTATGGGCGGTATTTATTCCTTGTATGTGGTATTATTCGGTCGCTATGTGGTAGAAATATGTGGTCTGGTCATGGTGTGGCAGTATTTATTCCGTATATGTGGTATTATTCGGTCACTATGTGGTGGTAAATTTGGTCTGGTCATGGTGTGGCGGTATTTATTCTTTGTATGTGGTATTATTCGGTCACTATGTGGCGGTAATATGTGGTCTGGTCACGGTGTGGTGGTATTTGTTCCTTATATGTGGTAGTATTTGGTGACTATGTGGTGGTAATATGTAGTCTGGTCATGATGTGGCGGTATTTGTTCCTTGTATGTGGTATTAATCGGTTACTATGTGATGCTAAAATGTGGTCTGGTCACGGTGTGGCGGTATTTATCCCTTGTTTGTGGTATTATTCGGTTACTGTGTGGTGGTAATATGTGATCTGGTCATGGTGTGACGGTATGTGTCCCTTGTATGTGGTGGTATTGGTCTTGGTATTGTGGATTGTGTTGTGTATGGCGGCCATTTGTTCTCTCTGATATCAATAAGAGGAAGATTCTTTATTTCCAATAGAGATTAATTGCTTTGATGTTTACCCCCTCCCTGTCCTGTATCTATTACACAGTAGCAAATATGCACTTAGAGAGGTTCTCTAGTGAAAACAAGTAATCACTGCTCGAGATGCTCGGCGCTCGCCGAGTATTTCCGGGGTAGCTCGACGGGAGCTCGGGTACCCTCCCTGCATGTTTGGCACTCTTTAGAGCGCCAATCAAAATGCAGGGATTGCCTGCCACTCATTGTAATGCCGCAGCCATGGTGGTTGTGGCATTACAGTGATTGGCTGGACGCATAGCGTCATCAGGTCTATATCAGACCTGGCGCCGCTCTGCTCGTCACAGTCACTCCGGAATCAGGCAAAGTAGGGAGAGGTGCTGCTGCGTCAGGGAGAGATTTGCTTGTGTATTAGGTAGTGTAGGGTGAAAAACCGTACATTACACAAATCCATTTTAACAAACAGTCCTTTTGAGGACTAACTAACCCATCTGCAGAGATATCAGGCAGGCAGTGTATATAGCAAACTGCAGTGCATATAGCACAAGAAGCTCCATTACAATTCTGCCTTCTTCTGCTGTTAGATATTTCTATACAAAGGCGCAGGTCTCAGGGGCCAGGAATACTTTTTTTGGATCTTAATCCTCATTATTTGCTTAAAAAGCAATCCAGAGAACACCGTTTTTCTGCGCCATTTGCTTGTTGGCACTGCAGAATACAGCCAGGTCCTTTCCATATAACAGCGCTAGAAATCCAGCGAATTAAAACTGCGTTTTTTCCGTCACACGGATGACATATACGTTTTCAGAAAATACTGCCATTTTTGGCCTCCATTCCAATTTTTTTTCACTGTGTCAGTGAAATTTTTGACACCAGTTTGCTGTTCAAACAAGTTACCTACAGGCCAGGTATTTAAAACTCTGTTTTCTCTGTCACACGGATCACATATATGTTGTCAGAAAATACTGCCATTTCAGGCCTCCATTAAAAATTTCCTTCAGAGTGTCAGTGAAGCCATTCACACCAGTTTGCTGTTCAAACTAGTTACCTACAGGCCAGATATTTAAAACTGTTTTCTCTGTCACACAGATCACATGTACGTTGTCAGAAAATACTGCCATTTCTGGCCTCCATTAAAAATTTCCTTCACAGTGTCAGTGAAGCAGTTCACACCAGTTTGCTGTTCAAACTAGATACCTACAGGTCAGGTGTTTAAAACTCTGTTTTCTCCGTCACATGGATCACATGTACATTTTCAGAAAATACTGCCATTTCTGGCCTCCATTAAAAATTTCCTTCAGTGTGTCAGTGAAGCAATTCACACCAGTTTGCTGTTCAAACTACTTACCTAAAGGCCAGGTATTTAAATCTCTGTTTTCTCCGTCACACGGATCACATATATGTTGTCAGAAAATACTGCGATTTCTGGCCTCCATTAATAATTTCCTTCAGTGTGTCAAAGAAGCAATTCACACCAGTTTGCTGTTCAAGCTAGTTACCTACAGGCCAGGTATTTAAAACTCTGTTTTCTCTGTCACACGGATCACATATATGTTGTCTGAAAATACTGCCATTTCTGGCCTCCATTAAGAATTTCCTTCAGTGTGTCAGTGAAACAATTCACACCAGTTTGCTGTTCAAACTAGTTACCTACAGGCCAGGTATCTAAAACTATGTTTTCTCCGTCACACGGATCACATGTACATTTTCAGAGAATACTGCCATTTCTGGCCTCCATTAAAAATTTCCTTCAGTGTGTCAGTGAAGCAATTCACACCAGTTTGCTGTTCAAACTAGTTACCTACAGGCCAGGTATTTAAAACTCTGTTTTCTCCGTCACACGGATCACATGTATATTTTCAGAAAATGCTGCCATTTCTGGCCTCCATTAAAAATTTCCTTCAGTGTGTCAGAGAAGCAATTCACACCAGTTTGCTGTTCAAACTAGTTACTAGTGTTGAGCGAACATGCTCGACACTGCTCGGTACTCGCCCGAGCATCACACTACTTGGGATGTTCGGCGAGCACCGAGCATTTCCGGGTTACTCGGGCGGGAGCTCGGGTCTCCGCCCTGCATGTTTCGCGCTCTTTACAGAGCCAATGAACATGCAGGGATTGCCAGCCAGTCATTGTAATGCTGCAGCCATGTTGGTTGTGGGCATTACAGTGATTGGCTGGCCGCACAGCGTCAACTCGAGTATTTAAAACCGGGCGCCGCCATCTTGGACACAGTCGCTCCGGATTAGATAGTGTAGGGACAGCGCTGCTGATTTAGGGAGAGATATAAACTGCGAAATAGTTAGTGTAGGGTCTGTAAAGGCTGCCAGAACAAACAAACAGTCCTTTTCAGGACTAATATCCATCCCAGATACCAGGCAGGCAGGCTGTATAGGAGACACAGTGGTTATACCAGCAAACGCTGCATTACAGTCCTGTGTGCTCCTGTTGCTCAAATTGCTGGACTTAGCACCAGGTGTCGGGGGCCAGGAAAAATCCTTTTGTTTCCATCTAAATCCTCCTTTTTTTTTCCTCCTTCACACTGTACAAATACCCGTCTTATTAACCTTTTGGTGTGTCCCCCCTCCCCCCCCCAAAAAAAGCGTGTCTCTGATTTTTCAGACACAAATATAACTGTTGAAAATAGTCTGGTGTAGGCTAGAGAAACAGAAGTGTTGTTTTGCACTTCCACGGTTCAAACCTCTGTATTATCCATTTTGGGCCATTTGTATCTAAAAAAAGAAACAGTTTGAGTGTGTCGCTCACTGTTCAGCCGCAAATATCTCTATTTAAAAAAGTGTGGTATACCCCAGTAAACAATAACTGTGGTTTTGCCATCCCACGGTAAAAAATCTCTATTATTCAGCTTTTGGTAGTTTTTTCCGTAAAGAAAAACAGTAGTGTCTCCTGACTGTTGTGACACAAAAATATATCTGTTGAAAATAGTCTTGTGTAGGCCCGACATCCCAGTGTGGTTTTGCAGTTCCACGGGTCAAATCGCTGTACTATCCAGTTTTGGGCCTTTGGTATCTAAAAAAAAAGCAGTTTGAGTGTGTCGGTCACTGTTCAGCTGCAAATATCTCTATTTAAAAAAGTGTGGTATACCCCAGTAAACAATAACTGTGGTTTTGCCATCCCACGGTAAAAAATCTCTATTATTCAGCTTTTGGTAGTTTTTTCCGTAAAGAAAAAGGGTAATGTCTCCTGACTGTTGTGACACAAAAATATATCTGTTGAAAATAGTCTTGTGTAAGCCCGACATCCCAGTGTGGTTTCGCAGTTCCATGGGTCAAATCGCTGTACTATCCAGGTTTGGGCCTTTGGTATCTAAAAAAAAAGCAGTTTGAGTGTGTCGTTCACTGTTCAGCCGCAAATATCTCTATTTAAAAAAGTGTGGTATACCCCAGTAAACAATAACTGTGGTTTTCCTCTTCCACGGTTCTAATCTACTCTTTATTACCCTTTTTCCATTGATAGTGCAAGTTTAAGCTATTTTACTTCATTTATAATAGGCAAGGCGCGTGGCAAGGGACGTGGAAGTGGACGTTCTGGTGATGGTTCGTGCAGAGGACGGGGCCGTGGCCAAGGTGAAAATGTGCCACAACCAACAGCCACATCTTCTCGCTCCCACTTCTTGACCGAATTACTAGGGAAGCACAGAACAACACTAGTATTGAGAACTGATCAGTGTGAACAGGTTATTAATTGGATAGCAGACAATACTTCCAGTTACCTGGGCACCACCACCTCCGGTCTGTCTTCCACACGGTCAACTCTTAGTAGCCGTGAGTCTCGACCGCATACTCCTCCTCACCCTGATGCTCCTTCCTCCCACCATGCCGAGTGTCGTCAGACAGCAAGTGATCCCACACTTGGACACTCTGAAGAGCTGTTCACTGGTCCATTTCCATATTTTGGCCCCTCGCCTGATACGATTGAAGTGGTGGAAGAGGAGATCCCATGTTGCGATGCCCAAATATTTGAACAGCCACGGCCACAGGAAGTCGACGTTGGCAATCTGTCACAAGAGGTGGACGATGACGAGACACAATTGCCAGGAAGTGAGAAGGAGGATCGTGGTACGCAAGTGGAAGAGGAGGAGGTGGTGGATGATCTAGTAACTGACCCAACGTGGAAGGAGGACATGCAGAGTGAGGACAGCAGCACACAGGGGGAGGGAGGCAGAGTACCCCAACAGGCAGGAAGAAGCAGTGTGGTGGCCGCAGACAGAAGGCAGGCAACCGTTCCCCGTAACACCAACACGAGGGACGTTGCCAGTACAAGCGGTAGGTCTTCCAGAGTCTGGAATTTTTTTAAAGACTCTGCTGATAACCCCAAAAAGGCCATATGTTCCTCCTGCCATGCCAGCATCAGCAGGAGTGACAAAACTACCAGCCTGACCACCACCAGCATGATCAGGCACATGGCAGCAAAGCACCCGACTTTGTGGGGCGAAACCCAGGGTCCACGACCAGTGTCAGCGGGTGTCACCACTGCTTCTTCCACTGTTGTGCGTGCAATAGAACCCCCTTTTGTGTGTGCAAGGCAATCCCCTGTCCATACTGCATGTAAAGATGCCCCCTCCTCTCAGTCTTCACTTGTTATGGCAGTTTCTCAAGAAACAGCATCAAAGTCCACGTCCACGTCCCACCGCAGCGTTCAATTGTCCATATCCCAGACCTTTGAACGAAAGCGGAAATTCGCAGCTAACGCCCCACAGGCCACAGTCCTAAATTCCCACATTTCACGACTGCTTGCATTGGAAATGCTGCCTTTTAGGCTGGTGGAGACGGAATCCTTCCGCAATCTTATGGCGGTGGCCGTCACTCGGTACTCGGTCCCCAGCCGACACTATTTTGCCCGGTGTGCCATCCCCGCACTACACAAGCATGTGTACCAAAGCATCTGCCGTGCCCTCAACAACGCAGTTACTGGGAGAGTCCACCTGACAACGGACACGTGGACAAGTGCTTGTGGCCAGGGACGGTACATCTCTCTGACGGCACACTGGGTAAACATAGTGGAAGCCAGGACCCAGTCGGACCTTGGGACAGAACACATCCTCCCCACACCGAGGATTGCGGGCCCTATGTCAGTCAGAGTTGCCCCCACAGTGTACAGCTCCTGCGCATCCTCCTTCTCCTCCTCCTCATGTTCAGCCTCCATCTCAGATATCACCACATCAGTTACAAGCTGGAAGCATTTCAGTGCTGCCTCCGCCAAGCGGCAACAGGCTGTGCTGAAACTCATAAGGTTAGGTGATAAACCTCACACTGCTTGTGAGTTGTGGACAGCTGTGAAAGAGCAGGCAGATCTGTGGCTGAGACCGCTGAACCTACATCCCGGCAGGGTCGTGTGTGACAATGGCCGTTACCTGGTGGCGGCTCTGAGGCGAGGTGAGATCATACACGTACCATGCCTGGCTCATGTGCTTAACCTCGTGGTTCAGCGGTTTCTTAAATTGTACCCCGAGTTGCCAGATCTGCTCGTGAAAGTACGCCGCCTGTCAGCTCATTTTCACAAGTCGGCTACAGCTTCCGCTGCCCTTGCTGTGTTGCAGCAGCATTTGCAGCTTCCGACACACCGACTGGTGTGTGACGTCCCCACACGTTGGAACTCTACCCTCCACATGTTGCAAAGGATTTGTGAGCAGAAGAGAGCAGTTGTGGAGTACCAGCTGCAACAAGGCCGTCGATATTCAGGTCAGACTCCACACATAAGACCTCAGGAGTGGACTTGGATGTCAGACATATGTACCATCCTGACAAACTTTGAGGAGGCCACCAAGATGGTAAGTGGCAATGACACCATCATTAGTGTCAGCATCCCACTTGTCTGTCTTTTGCAACGCTCTCTGCAGAGAATTAAAGAGGAGGCATTGCAGCCAGAGCATGATGAGATGGATCAAGAAGCCGTAGCGGGCGATTACACACAGCCCAGCCTCATCTCATCCCAGCGTGCATTGGGGGACAATGAGGGAGAGGAGGAGGAGGAGGAGGAAGAACAGGAGCTGCTATCATGCGTTGTAGACGGTAGTACCTGTACAAGTGTCATATCGTCGGTTCAGCGTGGGTGGCCTGAGGACAGGGGGGAGGAGGAAGAGGAGGAGGAGGAGAGCATGGTCAGTCGTCATCTTGGTGAGGACACGGAAATCTTGCCCGTTACCAGTCTGGCACGCATGGCTGACTTTATGTTACGCTGCCTTAACCGTGACCCTCGCGTTGTCAAATTGTTGGGTGACAGTCATTACTGGTTGGTGACACTTGTAGACCCCCGCTACAAGGAGAACTTTCACTCTCTTATTCCTGAGGTGGAGAGGTCTACAAAAATGGGGCAATACCAGAAGGCCCTTGCTCCAGAACTCTTAAAAAAATTCCCATCTGAACACGCTAGCGGCAGAGGTCACAGTTCGTTGCCCAACCAAGGCGTACAGGCGAGAGAGATGCAACTCCAATCCAGAAGAGGCAAGGGAACACTGTCAATGTTCTTGGACAGTTTTCTGACACCCGCCCAGCTTACAGGCCCTGAGGCGCGGGGTACTCTCACAAGGAGTGGAAAGTTTCAAAAGATGGTGAGAGAGTACCTTGCCGATCGTACCAGCGTCCTCCGTGATTCCTCTGTGCCTTTTAATTATTGGGTATCCAAACTGGACACTTGGAATGAACTCGCTCTGTACGCCTTGGAGGTCCTGGCCTTCCTTGGTGCTAGCGTGTTATCGGAGCGTGTTTTTAGTGCCGCTGGGGGAATTATAACTGATAAGCGCACTCGCCTGTCAACTGACAATGCTGACAAGCTGACCCTTATCAAAATGAACAAGGGCTGGATTGGGCCAGACTTCTCATCACCACTAAATGACAGCAGAGTAACATAAAATCAAATCCACTGTGTTATTTCGGGAGGTGTATTCACATGCACCGCTTCACACCCACACATGGGTATACGCTTCCTTGTTTCGGCTGTTTAATCTTCTTCTCCTTATACTCAACCTCCACCACCACTATACCACCAGGGTGCCAGCATTGCAAGTTCCTCCGTCCTTATTTTTGGCAGCTTTTGCTTGCAAGGCATAAGCAAATACTATGGGACACCCACTCCCCAATAATGGGACTTATGTTTGTAATATGCTGTACTGCATGGCTCTTGTAAGGGGCATTGCAAGTTGCTACATCCTAATTTTTGGCAGCTTTTGCTGGGAAAGCATAAGCAAATATTATGGGAGACCCACTCCCCAATAATAGGACTTATGTTTGTAATATGCTGTACTGCATGGCTCTTGTAAGGGGCATTGCAAGTTGCTCTGTCCTAATTTTTGGCAGCTTTTGCTGGGAAAGCATAAGCAAATACTATGGGAGACCCACTCCCCAATAATGGGACTTATGTTTGTAATATGCTGTACTGCATGGCTCTTGTAAGGGGCATTGCAAGTTGCTCCGTCCTAATTTTTGGCAGCTTTTGCTTGCAAGGCATAAGCAAATACTATGGGACACCCACTCCCCAATAATGGGACTTATGTTTGTAATATGCTGTACTGCATGCCTCTTGTAAGGGGCATTGCAAGTTGATCCGTCCTAATTTTTGGCAGCTTTTGCTGGGAAAGCATAAGCAAATACTATGGGAGACCCACTCCACAATAATGGGACTTATGTTTGTAATATGCTGTACTGCATGGCTCTTGTAAGGGGCATTGCAAGTTGCTCCGTCCTAATTTTTGGCAGCTTTTGCTTGCAAGGCATAAGCAAATACTATGGGACACCCACTCCCCAATAATGGGACTTATGTTTGTAATATGCTGTACTGCATGGCTCTTGTAAGGGGCATTGCAAGTTGCTCCGTCCTAATTTTTGGCAGATTTTGCTGGGAAAGCATAAGCAAATACTATGGGAGACCCACTCCCCAATAATGGGACTTATGTTTGTAATATGCTGTACTGCATGGCTTTTGTAAGGGGCATTGCAAGTTGCTCCGTCCTAATTTTTGGCAGCTTTTGCTTGCAAGGCATAAGCAAATACTATGGGACACCCACTTCCCAATAATGGGACTTATGTTTATAATATGCTGTACTGCATGGCTCTTGTAAGGGGCATTGCAAGTTGCTCCGTCCTAATTTTTGGCAGCTTTTGCTGGGAAAGCATAAGCAAATACTATGGGAGACCCAATCCCCAATAATGGGACCTATGTTTGTAATATGCTGTACTGCATGGCTCTTGTAAGGGGCATTGCAAGTTGCTCCGTCCTAATTTTTGGCAGCTTTTGCTGGGAAAGCATAAGCAAATACCATGGGACACCCACTCCCCAATAATGGGACTTATGTTTGTAATATGCTGTACTGCATGGCTCTTGTAAGGGGCATTGCAAGTTGCTCCGTCCTAATTTTTGGCAGCTTTTGCTGGGAAAGCATAAGCAAATACTATGGGAGACCCACTCCCCAATAATGGGACTTATGTTTGTAATATGCTGTACTGCATGGCTCTTGTAAGGGGCATTGCAAGTTGCTCCGTCCTAATTTTTGGCAGCTTTTGCTTGCAAGGCATAAGCAAATACTATGGGACACCCACTCCCCAATAATGGGACTTATGTTTGTAATATGCTGTACTGCATGGCTCTTGTAAGGGGCATTGCAAGTTGCTCCGTCCTAATTTTTGGCAGCTTTTGCTGGGAAAGCATAAGCAAATACCATGGGACACCCACTCCCCAATAATGGGACTTATGTTTGTAATATGCTGTACTGCATGGCTCTTGTAAGGGGCATTGCAAGTTGCTCCGTCCTAATTTTTGGCAGCTTTTGCTGGGAAAGCATAAGCAAATACTATGGGAGACCCACTCCCCAATAATGGGACTTATGTTTGTAATATGCTGTACTTGCATGGCTCTTGTAAGGGGCATTGCAAGTTGCTCCGTCCTAATTTTTGGCAGCTTTTGCTTGCAAGGCATAAGCAAATACTATGGGACACCCACTCCCCAATAATGGGACTTATGTTTGTAATATGCTGTACTGCATGTGACGCGCCCCCTGGGCCGTGTGTACACGTGTGTGAGATAACCGGTGCCGGGTCTCTGGGGTCTGTAGTCTCCATGGCGGTTACCCGGTCCCGTGGCTCAGGCTGGTCAAACCAGTGGCAGTCTTTCTTAGGTTCTGAGGTTAATTGTCCGACTGCGCCACCCGTGGATTGCGGTCAGGGAGTACCACCGCTGCGAGGCAGACCGCTGAGGCTGGTATTGTGTGCGCAGCATAGAATGGGATAACTCCCCTTGGGAGGAGTATAGCCTCAGGGCAGTGAGTGTGGATGATGGGGGTGATGGTGCACGAGCGCAGCAGGAACGACTCAGAGTCTTTGCAGTGCGGTTCAGGGTCTTTACTGATGATTATAAGGTAGACCCTCCCGGGAGTACTGGCTAGCATAAGAGGCCTGGTCAGTCTGTGAGCAAGCAGAAGTTCCTCTGGCCAGGTGGAGTTGTAGGCCTCCCCGTCTGTCTGCACTCTTCCTGGCTACCTTGCTGTAAGCGGGTAGAAGTAGCCCACGTCCCTGAGTGTACCGTGTAGTGCTCACCCGTATGGCTGGTTACTTGGGGCCTTCTGTTAGCCTCTGCTCCACGACGGCGGTTCTGGTCCCTTGCTTGTGACTGAGCCTCCGGGCTTCTATGGCCAGAGGACCTGAAATCCCCTGCCGGCTGGTTTCTGCTGCTGGATATATAAGTCCTCACAGCTTCGGACTCCTGTGTCCGGTTCCTATTGTCTTCTGCCAGGGCGAGCTCTGCTCAGCTTCCAGCCCCTAGTCTTTAGCTCCTAGCTCCTACAGAGCTCCTTGCTGTTACTTTCCCTTGCTCTCACTCTGACTCTGACTGTTCTCTGACTCACTCCACTCCGCCCCAGATCCAGTTTATAAGGGCAGAATTCTCCCCTCCCAGGACTGGGGCAGGAGGATGTTGCATGTTTAAGGGATCCTGATCAGGAAACCTCCCACTTGCTCTCCGACGTAATATCTCTATTACTGTGGTGACCAGACCCCTGGGATGCCACACATGGCTCTTGTAAGGGGCATTGCAGTTCCTCATAATTTTTGGAAAGCCTTCCATTCCCTGCTTAGGCCAACAGTGTACAGGAGACCCAGTTGCTATAAATGGAAAAAACGGTTTAGTTAAGGCCTTCTGACCTCCATGTCACTTCCAAGGGGCATTGGAGTGCCTCGAAATTTTTGGTAGGCATTGTGTGTCACCCTGGCCTGGATGCCACAAATATATTAAAGCTGTGTCTGAGAGCAAGGGGGAGGTTTTCTAGTCAGGGGAACATTAGCATGCAGTACCTCCTGTCTCAGGCCAGTAGGGGGAGCAGGCTGCCCCTATAAAAGCTGGTGCTGGGGGCAGGGTGAGGGAGAACTTGATGGCCTGTCTCAGCACTGAGACTTGTCCCAGAGCAGAGCAGGGACAGACAGTTGCACTGCACCTAAGAGGAAGTGTGGCAGGAGGAGAGTCACAAGCAAGAGACAAGAGGCGAAGAGAGCCTGTCTTGGCAGAAAGAGGACTTAATTTACCAGACTTTGGTGTCTGAGGCTGAGAGGATTCTACATCCTCCAGCAGATAACCAGTCCGCAAGGGACTGTTTATTCCTTGGCCTAAGAAGCCTGGAGGCCCTGCCACAACCGAAGGGACCAGTAAAGCCGTACAAGGCTGGGAGCAGAAAAGAACCCACGTCGCAGGCCATACAGGCGAGAATACACGGAAAGCTCGGAAACGTGGGCTGTTACCCTATAACGAGGAGATAGCCAGAAGGAGCGCAGAAAGCACGGTAGGCCTACACCCTCACCCTGACCAGGGCCAATTTCCCCGTTGCTCTCAGACATCCAGGTCCCCTCCTAGCTGGGACTGTTTATGGGTCAGTTTACCTGTTTCAGTAAAGACTACAACCTATTGTCTGTGTGCTTCTTCGCGCCTACAGCACTACCGGTACTGGGACTCTCACCACCATCACTCCCACCATCCACTACACTGCCCTGGGGCCGCACTCTTCCCGTGGGGAGTCACACCATCCCAGCTGCATATATCATCAGCCCCAGCGGTCTGCCCTGCAGCGACGGTTCCTAATGACCGCAAATCCACGGGTGGCGCAGTCGGACATTATCAGCAGAACGTAGCAGACTACCATTGGCCTGACCACCCTGAGCCACGGAACCGGGTTGCCACTACTTCTCCCATCGTCCCCCCTATTGCCCGGATCCGAGTGCCCCACAGCCCAGGGGGCGAGTCAATTGCATTCACTGTATTCCTTATAACTGTGTAGCTGAACCGCTCCTTTTGGTACAGAAACATATCCTACAAGACATGTGTGGTTGGCTGGCCTGATATTGATGTGAATGGTCCCTGTTCCTCCTGCTCTTTCTCCTTTGCCACCACCTCATCCATCATTCATCACCTGAAGCTTTGTTTTAACGGGAGTCATAGAACTGGGATAGTAGCAGGAAAACATCCAGCAATCCTCGAAGGAGGTAGAATATGCGCCAAAACGCTGACCACCTCAGGCCTAGCTGCTACTATATACATGCGCTTGCATTCCAAGGAACAGAAAGCTAAGGAGGTGGATGGCCTCATGATCATGAATAATTTACTCGTTGTGTAGGAGGCCGACCACTGCTGCTGTCTACCTTCTGAACTTTGTGTTGAAGCCTGATTGACCCAGGACCCGCAATCCTCTATGTCTGGAGGACGTGTTGCATCCCAGTGTCCAACTGTGTCCCGGCTTCCACAATATTAACTCAGTGTGAAGGCGTCAGTGAGATTGACCATTCTTGGCCACATTCACTTGTCCACGTCTTTGTGGTTAGGCTGTCCTTCCCACTAAATGCACTGGGGAGGGCACAGGTAATGTTTTGGTATGCGCGCTTGTGTATAAGTCGCACCGGGACAAATAGGGGCGGCTGGGGACCGTTTATGGACACCCGGCCACCCCCACGCGGCTGGGGACTGTGTGTGGGCACCCGGCCGCGGGGCGGCTGGGGACTGAGTATGGACACCCGGCCGCCCCCTGGCGGCTGGGGACCAAGCGTGGACACCCGGCCGCCGGGCGGCTGGGGAATGAGTATGAATACCAGGCTATCGACGCAGCCATGACGTGGTGGCCAGATTCCACCTCCACATGCCTAAAAGGCCCAATTTCAAGTGCAAGCAAGCTAGCAGTATGGTATTGCAGCCTGGGGGTGGGTGGGTGGCAGGCTGCATACTTGCGCTTGTATTGCAAGTTATGGGGGAGGTACAATTGAACACTGCCCTGGGACAAGGACTTGCACAGGGATAGTTGCAAGTCTGCATCTTCTGATGCAGCAAGGATCACTTCTGATGGGCACACTTTTAGGCAGTGACCTGGGTGTCAGAGATGCTTCCAGGGGTCTTCCCCATGCTGTTCCCATGTCTTTTTAGCACTGTATGCATGTGTCACACAGCACATGGCCAGATAAGGTTGTAAAATGTTAAAATGACATTTCCCGGTGAATGCATTTGTCACGGATGAAAGCAATACAATGGTGCAAAAACGCATAAAAAATGCTACTTGTGAACATAGCCCAAGGTGTGGAGGAGTATTTTTGTTTTTGGTTATTTATTTTACCTTATACACAAGTCTTTACCCTGGAAAGAATGTTCCTTAACCCCTTTCCGACCTGGTCAGTAATAGTACGCACCAGGTCGGGAAGGCCGGTTCAGCGGGGGCTCCGGCGGTGAGCCCGCACTGAAGTGAGCACATGTCAGCTGATTATTGGAATCGCAATCCACCCGCGGCTGTTAACATGTTAAATCTCTGACAGTGGCATTTAACTCGCGCTTCCAGGAGTCCTAAGCCCCGCCCATCAGTGACCCCGTCACGTGATCGCGGGTCACTAATGGGTGGGCATGACAACTCAGGGTCTGCAGCAGACGCCTGTGGTTGTCATGTCTCAATTGCTATGAGCGCCACCTAGTGGTCAGCGCTCATAGCAAGTGAGCATTTCTCCTGCAAACAAGCGATCTGCTCATCGCTTGTATGCAGTAGAAGCAATCAGACAACTGCTGCTTCTAGTCTCCTCTAGAGACTATAGAAGCAAGCAGAAAGTGTAAAAAAAAAAGTTTTTAAAAATATTAAAAAAATAAAAAATATATAAAAGTTTAAGTCACCCCCCTTTCGCCCCATTCAAAATAAAATATATATATATAAAAAAAAAAACACATACACATATTTGGTATCGCCGCGTTCAGAATCGCCTGATCTATCAATATAAAAGAAGAATTAATACAATCAGTAAACGGCGTAACGAGAAAAAAATTTTAAACGCCAGAATTAAGTTTTTTTGGTCGCTACAACTTTGCAATAAAATGCAATAACGGGCGATCAAAACATCGGATCTACCCCAAAATGGTATCAATAAAAACGTCAGCCCGGCACGCAAAAAATAAGCCCTCACCTGGCCCCAGATCCCGAAAAATAGAGAAGCTAAGGGTCTCGGGAAATTGCATCATTTTTTTTTGTTTTATTAGCAAGCTTTGGATTTTTTTTTCACCACTTAAATAAAAAAGAACCTATACATGTTTGGTGTCTATGAACTCGTAACGACCTGGAAAATAATGATGGCAGGTCATTTTTAGCAATCTGTGAACGTGGTAAAAAAAGAACCCAAAAAACAACTGTGGAATTGCATTTTTTTTGCAGTTTCACTGCACTTGGAATTTTTTTCCCATTTTCCAGCACACGATATGGTAAAACCAGTGATGGTGTTTAAAAGTACAACTCGTCCCACAAAGAATAAGCCCTCACATGGCCATATTGAACGAAAATTAAAAAAGTTCTGGCTCTGGGAAGAAGGGGAGCAAAAAAGGAAAACACAAAAACAGAAAGACCCATGGTCGTTAAGGGGTTAACATATTTCAAGGGAAAGCACTTTCACTTTCGTTTTTGAACGTTTTATTGTGAGCCTGTAAAAGTGGCTTAATACCTCTGACCACGTTGTTGACAGCAGTGACCTGGGGGTCAGAAATGCTTCCAGGGGCGATCCCCATGCTGTCCCCATGTCATTTGAGCCCTGTCACTATCGTTTCGGTCACTTTTTAGGCTTTCTACAGACTGCCGGGGGAGCCGCCGCAAAAATGTTCGGGTCTCCCATAGACTAACATTGGGCTCGTTGCTCGGGTCGAGCACCCGAGTATCACAGTGAGCTCGGCCCGAGCTTCGAGCACCCGAGCATTTTAGTGCTCGCTCAACACTACTAGTTACCTACAGGCCAGGTATTTAAAACTCCTTTTTCTCAGTCCCACGGATCACATATACGTTGTCAGAAAATACTGCCATTTCTGGCCTCGATTAAAAATTTCCTTCAGTGTGTCAGTGAAGCAATTCACACCAGTTTGTTGTTCAAACTAGTTACCTACAGGCCAGGTATTTAAAACTCTGTTTTCTCAGTCCCACGTATCACATATACGTTGTCAGAAAATACTGCCATTTCTGGCCTCCATTAAAAATTTCCTTCAGTGTGTCAGTGAAGCAATTCACACCAGTTTGTTGTTCAAACTAGTTACCTACTGGCCAGGTATTTAAAACTCTGTTTTCTCCATCATATGGATCACATATAAGTTCGCTCCAAACTCAGTCATTTGTAGCGAGCGTGGAAGATACTGTCCTCCATTTAAAATGGGCAAGGCACGTGGCAAGGGACGGGGAACTGGACGTGATGGTGATGGTGCATGCAGAGGCCGCGGACAAGGCCGTGGGAAAGCTGAAATTTTGCCAAAACAAACACCCACATCTACTTGCCTGACCTTCCTGCCCCAATTCCTAGGGGACTGAAGCACACCACTATTGAACCCAGAGCAGTGTCAAAAGGTTGCTGATTGGATAGCGGATAATGCTTCCAGTCACTTAGACACCGCCACCACCACCACCCTGTCTTCCACACGGTCAAGTTTCAGTAGCCGTATGTCTGGACCGCATAATTCTCACCGTGATCCTCCTTCTTCCCTCCATGCTGAGTGCCCGGAGACAACTGATCCCACACTTGGACACTCTCAAGAGCTGTTCACTTTTCCATTTATAGATTCAGGCCTTTCGCCCGGTCAACTTGAAGTGGGGCAAGAGGAGATCGTGTGTAGCGATGCCCAAATATTTGAGCAGCCACGGTCACATGAAGACGACGGTGGGAAAGTGTCACAAGAGGTGGACGATGATGAGACACAATTGCCAGAAAGTCAGGAGGAGGACCAGGGTGCAGAAGTGGAAGGCGAGGTGGTGGATGATATAGTAACTGACCCAACCTGGCAGGAGGACATGCAGAGCGAGGACAGTAGCACACAGGGGGAGGGAGGCAGAGCACCCCAACAGGCAGGAAGAAGCAGTGTGGTGGCCGCAGACAGAAGGCAGGCAACCGTTGCCCGTAACACAAACACAAAGGAAGTTGCCAGTACAACTGTTAGGTCTTCCCGAGTCTGGTTGTTTTTTAAAGCCTCTGCCAATAGCCCCAAAAAGGCCATTTGCACCATCTGCCAAGCCAGCATCAGCAAGGGTGGTAAAACGACCAGCCTGACCACCACCAGCATGATCAGGCACATGGCAGCAAAGCTCCCGACTTTTGTGGACCGAACCCCAGGATCCAGGAACACTGTCTGCAGGTGGCACCATTGCTTCTTCTGCTGTTGTGCATGCAAGCCAATCCCCTGTCCATGGTACATGCAAAGATGCCTCCTGCCCTGCACCTGTCATTGCGCACTGTCAAGTAGCAGCATCAGGAAGCACGTCCATGTCCTTTTCCCAGCGCAGCGTTCAGTTGTCCATACGCCAGTCCTTGGAAATCAAGCACAAATATACAGCCAACGCCCCACAGGCCACACTACTAAATTCTCACATTTCACGACTGCTTGCGCTCGAAATGTTGCCTTTTAGGCTCGTGGAGACAGAAGCATTCTGCAACCTGATGGCGGCAGCCGTCCCTTGGTACTCGGTCTCCAGCCGCCACTGTTTCTCCGGGTGTGCCGTCCTCGCATTACACAAGCATGTGTCCCAAAACATTAGCCGTGCGCTCAACAACGCAGTTACCGGGAAAGTCCACCTAACCACAGACACGTGGACAAGTGCTTGTGGGCAGGGACGGTACATCTCGCTGACAGCACACTGGGTTAACATAGTGGAAGCTGGGACCCAGTCGGACCTTGGGATGGAACACATCCTCTCAACGCCAAGGATTGCGGGCCCTAGGTCAATCAGGGTTGCCCACATGGTCTGCAGCTCCTGCACCTCATCCTCCTCAGCCTCCTCCTCCTCTTCCTGGAAGACAAAAAGTGGTGGGGTGGAAAAGCGCGGCGCTTGTGTGAACCTGTATGGAAGTGGAATATGCGTGCAGATACAATGGTCTGCTCACCTGAGTGGGTTGTGCAGACCGCACAACCCACGTTAAACAGCTACTGGCCCTGATAGCGCTGCCACAATGCCTTCAGCGTCTCCTCTGGGTTAGCAGACGGAGCTTCCAATCACGTGGTTCCGGGTGGGATCACGTGGGTGATGACATCATCGCAGGTCCTGAAGGTCCTGCAGCTGAAAATGTATCCAGATCTCCGCAGCCCCGAGCCACAACTCCCAAGGGAAAAGTGAACAGTGTGCAAATTGAGGTGGTCAGCGGGGCGCTAGAAACTGGATAAGGCGCTGGAAAAGGATAAAAACAAACCTCTTTATTGAAGTTCTAATGCCCACAAAGCGTTTCTGCAGCGATCTGCTGCCTAACTCCACCTGATGATTTAAGTTCGCCGCCTGTGTGCCCATTTTAGAAAGTCAGCTACAGCTTCCGCTGCCCTTCCGTGTTTCAGCAGCTGCTTCCGGCTCACAGACTGGTGTGTGATGTCCCCACGTGTTGGAACTCTACACTGCAGATGTTGGGAAGGATTTGTGAGCAGAAGAGGGCAGTAGTTGAGTACCAGCACCAACAAGGCCGTCGGTATTCAGTTCAGACTCCACACATAAGACCTCAGGAGTGGACATGGATGTCACACATATGTACCAACCTCCGAAACTTTGAGGACTCCACCAAGATGGTGAGCGGCGATGACACCATAATTAGCGTAACCAACCCGCTTCACTGTCTTCTGAAACGCTCTCTGCTCACAATCAAAGAGGATGCATTGCAGGCGGAGCACGATGAGATGGAGCAAGGAACCATACAGGGTGATTACACACAGCCCAGCCTCATCTCATTCCAACGTGGATTGGGTGACAATGAGGAAGAGGACGGAGGAGGAGGAAGGACAGGAGCTAGTTTCATGCGCTATAGACGTTACTACATGCACAGCTGTCATACAGTCTGTTCAGTGTGGATGGCCAGAGGACACAGTGGAGGAGGAGGAGGAAGAGAGCATGGTCAGTCATCCTCTTGGTGAGGACACGGAAGTCTTACCTGTTAGTAGTCTGGCACGCATGGCTGAGTTTATGTTACGCTGACTTTCCCATGACCCTCGCGTTCTCAAAATTTTGGGTGACAGTCATTACTGGTTGGTGACACTTCTAGATCCATGCTACAAGGAGAACTTTATATCTCTTATTCCTGAGTAGTGTTGAGCCACCCCCGTAGTGTTCGAGTTCGGTTCGGTTCGTCGAACACCCTTGTGTTCGCTGAACTGTTCATCGAACACCTTCGAACACTGTTAAAACCAATGGCAGGCAAACAAAAACATATAGAAACACATAGAAAACACCTTCAAAGGTGTCCAAAAGCTGACAAACTGCTCAGAAGACATAACTAACACATGGAAAAGTGACAAGTACATATAGTCATGCGAAAAGAAAAGAGGTGGAGGAGTAAAAGGAGGGGGAGACACAGATATAGGCATGTCATGCCCTTCTAAAATCCAAAAAGTGAGAAGAGGACACGGCCAGTCCGTTCCTGCCCGTGCCACCTCCGTGTCGCCGGTTTTGTGCCAGAGCCGCGGTGGACCCTGACGGCCAGCCCCCCTCTCCCAATACTGGTGCCAGTCCGCTGGTGGGTCGAGCCCCCCCTGTGGTGGGGGGGAGTAACATCTGCAGAAGAAAGACCATCTTCCAGCCAAACTAAGATGTCGACTTCTTTTCGTGGACAATGTGATACGATCCCTTTCTTACGGACACGCCCATCGCTATAAATTCCAGATGAGGCACAAAAACAGCAGGTGCTTCAATGGATATCAAGTACTCCTTCAAGTGGGCTCTCCACCACCTCAATTTCAACATCACAAATTCTCCAGTCCTCAGAGGTGTCACCCCAATCGCACTTGCTTCCTCACAGCTCCCAAGTCTCCAGCTGCCCGTCTGAGTATGGGGTAACACAGATGGTTGAGTCTGCAGAGCTGTTTACTCATACTACAGCCTGGGAAATGGAGGTCTACTCCAGAGCTTCTGTTAATCCAGACGAGGAAATGATCTGCACTGATGCCCAGAATCTTTATGAGTCGGATCCAGGACCAGATGAAGAAGGTTCTGAGCATAATGTAGACCCTCGTCGCCCAAACTGTAACTCCTGTTAGTGGAGACAATGATGAAGACGATGATGAGACTCAAATACCTGATTGGAGCGACAACTTGACTTTTCAGTCAGGGCAGGAAGAGGTTGGCTCTGAGGACGACGGGTGTGAGAACACACAGGGTGATGATGACGAGGTTGGAGATCCCACTTACTGTCAACCCACAGTCAGCCAGTCGATGAGGTCAGCAGAGGAGGTGGAGGAGGATGTGACTAGCCCAGGGGATGGGGATGACTCGGTACCCGGGCCTTTGCCTGGCCTTGGGGATGTCGCGGTGGTCGGCTCCCTTGCCCGTACCCTGGGGTCACTCTTTAAAAGGGTGGATAATTGTTAATTTTATAAGAGTTCTTGACGCCACCTGTGGTATCTGGTGAGAAGCACCAGCGCTGCAGCAGTCCACTGAAGCCCGTGATAAGGCAGCTCGATGGTATAGCTCCCCACAGGTGGAGCTAGGTCTCAGGGCAGCGTATGCAGGGGGAATGCAGGACAGGCGAGACCCAGCTGGGTTAGAGCAAGAACGGGAACGGACACGGTAGTCACTTCAATACCTTTTACTGGTGGAAATTCAGGCACATCCCGGAGCACTGTAGGGTGAAGGGTGCATATCAGGATCCTCCCCAATGAGCGGGTGTAGGGCCTCCTGTTTCTTGCCTCTGCGTAGTAAGTTTCTGACCTGCCGGGAGCTAGGCCTAACTTTGTCTCTGTCCTGCGCTGGCTGACCTTGTGGTAGGGCCTTCTCTTGGAGTTCACGCTCCCAGTATGCGGGGCCTAAGCATCTCCTGGCTCTGTTACGTATCAGCACCTTAGCGATCCTGGGACTTGTAGTTCTCCAGGGATTCCGGTTACGCCTTACTGGGTCATAGAGATCCCGGTAAGCTCGGATCCGGTGTCCGGCAAGTGCTTCGGGGTGAGCTGATTAAGCTCCTCTGCCCCTTATGTACTAACTCGCCGCTCGCCTTCGGCCTACTTGGGCCTTCACAAGGCTACACACACTAACGGCAGCTTGCCGCGCTTCACTGATCTTATGGCGACGGCACACCTTAAGCTCTATCTGGGCTCCCTGAATCTAGCTACCAGGAGCCTCGTGCTCCACTGCTGAACTATTAACTAAGTTCTCTAGACTAGACTGAGCTCCACTGCAGACTGACCTCTCTTAGGCTTCTCTACTGCAGGAACTCTTCAGAGGAACTGAACTGCCTAGCTCCACCTTCCCTATTTATATCTCTAACGGGCTCCCTCTGCTGGTCTGAGGTGGAAGGTGGAGATGTGTAAATGTTTATGGGGGCCTCTTGTGGAGGATTCCATCAATGCACTCTTCTAGGATCTGTGATACCAAGCGCAGCGGGGCGTCAAAGATGCTATTGAGGACGAGGTTAGGTTGCGCCTTCCTGGACAGAGACGGAGTACTGGAAGCACGTCAACAACTGCATCCTCAAACACAACTCTGCCTTTGACCACAAGTCGTAGTGGCTCTTCAGGTCGCATGGGCTCTAAGCCTTGCATAGCCTGGGCATTTATTCAGATCGATAAGGATTACCCAACTCGTGTTATCTGTAATATTTGTCACCAAAAGCTAACTAGAGGCCAAAAATCCATAGTTTGAGTACTTCATGCATGTACCGTCACATGGATATGAAGCATACGTTGCAGTGGGAAGCTCACTGTGCTACAATGCGGCCTAGCGGGCTGGGCCAACCACCGTCTGCCCCATCTTGTGCATCTGCAGACTCTTCATCCTCTGTGACTTGGGGGGACAGCAGTCACACATGTTTTTGTACGCAGACCTGCCATCTCTTTACCCGCAACAGCCAGTGTGATTGGCAGGTCGTCAGTTCATTGGGAAGTGGAAACACCTGCTGGTGTTGAGCGCTCTCCAACATCAAGAGCACCACCTTTGGATCAAGGCAACCTAGCATGTCCGCCTGCATCTTCCTCACAGACCGGCAGTTTGCCGGGGACGCCCTACTCAACCCCGTCTAAGCACAACAGCCAGCCCTCGGTCCCTCAGATGTGGAAAAGTAAAAGACCATTTCCTCCAAGACATGAGAAAGCTAAGAGGTTGAATTTCACCATCTTCAAGCTGTTGGCTACAGAAATGCTGCCTTTCCGCCTGGAGGACACAGTGGATTTTCGAGACCTTATGTCCGTCGCAGTGCCCCAGTAACAGATGCCCAGTCGGCACTACTTCTCAAAGAAAGGTGTGCCTGCGCTCCACCAGCATGTCGCACACAACATCACCGCTTCTTTGAGAAACTCTGTGTGTGACAGGGTGCATATAACCACAGACACTTGGATGAGTAGGCATGGACAGGGGCGTTACATGTCTCTGACTGGGCACTGGGTAACTATGATGACAGCAGGACAAGGGGCTGCTGTCGAAGTCTTACCGTCCCCACGAGTTGTGCGTCAATCCTCTTTATCTCGAAGTTCCTCCACTGCTTCTGCCTCCTCAACCTCCTCTCGGTCCTCCACCTGCACCCAAAGCCTGTCTGGTAATGCCACCTGCTTTCTATCTGCACAGAAGGAATCCTGCACACCTCCTTACTATGCTGGCAGTAGGGCTCAACGGCATCAGTGTTTACTTTGAAATGTCTGGGAAATGTGAGTCACACAGCTGAGGAGTTGTGGTCAGCTCTGGAGACCCAGTTTCATGAATGGTTGTCTCCACTGGACCTGCAACCAGGGAAGGCCGTGTGCGACAATGCTGCAAACCTGGGTGCGGCCCTTCGCTGGGGCAATGTCACACACGTGCCTTGTATGGCTCACGTGTTGAACCTGGTTTTCCATAAATTTTTAGCCCACTATCCCGGACTAGATGGCCTTCTGCAGAGGGCACGGTCACTGTGTACTCACTTCCGCCATTCACATCCCGCAGCTCAATGACTTACATCTCTACAGAAGTCGTTGGGCTTGCCAGTTCACCGGCTGAAATGCGATGTGCCGACATGGTGGAATTCAACTCTGCAAATGTTGCAGCGACTGTGGCAGCACCGACAAGCCCTGGTGCAATACGTTCTGACGTATAGCCTGGGCCAACGAGATCCAGAGGTGGGGCAGATCACGGTGCCAGAGTGGTCTCAGATCAGGGACCTATGAAGTTGACGCGGCCCCTGGGCCGTGGGGTAACGAGCCGGGCCGGTAGACGCTGGGGGTTGTAGTCACTGTGGCGGTGGTCAGGGTGGTCAATCCAAGGGTAATTTGTATATATGGATTTCATAATGTTCGACTACGCCAAAGGGGCCGCCGCTGCGGAACAGTCCTCTGAAGCTGGTGGTTTGCAGCAATGGTATTATTACTCACCACAAGAAGAGTGTAGCTTCAGGGCAGTGTGGGTGGATGATGGTGTTGTAGTGCAGGGAGTCAGTAATGAACACAGAGTCCGTGTGATGCAGTCCCAAGATCTTTACTCACAGTTGTTGCAGTCCAGATTACAGATACCAGAGCAATCTGGTCGTGCTGTGTGTACTCAGTGAGGGGCTCAGTCCACCCCCAGATAGCTCCGGAGTACTTAGCAGGACCCCCTTCTGTGTGTCCTTTCTCTGGCCTTCGCCCTGCACCTCACACCCAGTGACACTTCTATCCGGTATCCTCGGGCCTTGGCGGGCGACGTGTGTTCCGTCCCCTGGGTCCTATGTGGCTACCTTCTTAGTAAGACTGGTGTGGACTTTGGCCTGCAGTACACGAAATGCTGCAGCCTGTGGTTTCTAGTTGAGCCTTGCTGTTTCTCTGCTAGTTGAGGGACCGGTTCCCCTTATCTGGCCTGACCCATCTACCTCCTGGTAGCAGCGGGAGTACGGGTGGCCTTCTGCATGGCCCGTACCCCTAGGGTCCCTTCGGTTCCTGGAGCCTTCCTGCTCCCACTCCTCTCTTCTCTCCTTCAGTCCTGGGCCTCCCAGGCTAGGCCCGCTTCCGTAGCAGAGATCATGCCGAGCCTCTGCTCCTGTCACTTTTCCTCCTCTGACTGGCTTGCTCTTTCTAAGATGGCATCCTATTTATACTCTTCCTGTCATGTGCTCTCCTAAGCTGCTCCCCTAAGCACCCACTACATAGGACCCTCCCACCAGCTAGGGACCTGGGACTGTGCTCTCCCTTAGGAGCAATCTCGCCCTACCCCCACTGCGGGTATGTGTTGGATGCAGGTGTTAGGGTCCCGAGCCATACGCCTTCCTTACCTGAGGGTGAGATACCACACCTCTGGGTGAGATGCAGTAACTCTGTGGCGACTGAACCCTCAGGGGCTCCACACACCCTTCTGCACAGTTTTGAAATGGCGACGAAGATGTTTAGTGCTGACGATGATGCCATTATCAGCATGACTATTCCGGTGATTTACATGCTGGAGCACACATTAAACAGAATTCAGAGTCAGGTGGTTGGACAAGAGGAGGTGGAGGAAGTAGAGGAGGAGTCATATGCGGAAGGGATAACATCTCCAAGGTCCAGACGGTTGGCAGCACCAAGGCGGCAGGCATGGGAGGGTGGGGGAGAGGGATTAACCAGGGTGCATGGTAGCAGCCAAACTGTTGAGGAAGGTGCAGAAGCCGAGGAAGAAGTGGAGGACGAACTGGCGATGGGCATGGAAGACTCATCAGATGAGGGAGACCTTGATCACATTTCTGTTGTGCGAGGTTGGGGGGAGAGGGCAGAGGAAGGAAGCATGATTCTTACCTCGCTACCAACACAACAAGGACTTGCAACATGACCCTCGGATTGTCAGAATTCGAAGTAATCCCGACTACTGGGTTGCCACACTCTTAGATCCCCGGTACAAAAGTAAATTTTCCGAAATAATTCCTGCCATAAAAAGGGATTGACGCATGCAGGAGTATCTGCAGACACTGTTGCAGAATCTTACATGTGCTTTTCCACAAAACACCAGTGGTGCACATAGTGAATCTCACAGTTCTAACATGCCAACCATGGGACTGTCGAGTCTTCATTAGAGATGAGCGTTGTTCGACTCGAACTGTTCGCCAATCTCAAATTCGAGCTGTTTTGGGCGATGTTCGAGCCGTTCGGCGAACACGAACGATTTGAGAAAAATTCGGCTGTTCGAGGTTATGTTCGATAACTGTTCGTGCACCAAAATCATAACTGGATTTTTTCTCAGTAATGATGAAAATTAATGTTAATACGCAGTTTGAGTGTACAGCGGGGTGGGGGGAGGGGCAGGGGATGGATCTCTGCAGGAATAATGAAGATATCCATTTTTTTTTCTCTTTCCCGCATTTACAGTGGGGAGGTGCAATCTGTCAGCCTATTAGCAGCGCACACACGGAGCGAAGTGCTTTTTTTCACACAAGCAAGGGCATGAGTCATTGACAGTGTATGTCACATGTCCTTGCCCTATAAGACCAAGCCATTTTCCCCGTCGCCACCATTTTCTCACTGCTGCAGCTGCGTGTTAGACGGCACCGCTGTTGCTGTGTGTGCTATACCTTGTTAATTTCAAGCCAATTTTCGCACAAATCTACAGATAGCTTGGGAGTAGGGAATAGTTGTGATTGCAGTCCTTTTAAGGACTAGGTTACAGCATTTCCTACGACTTTTATCAGGCAGGTCTGTGCTCTTAAATAGATAGATTGTGGGAGTAAAGACTAATTGTAATTGCAGTCCTTTTCAGGACTAGGTTACATCAGTTCCTATCAGTTTTTGCCAGGCAGGTCTGTGCCAGTGCTGTGCAATTTTTTTCACAGCATTTGGCTGAATCTAGCAAAGCTAATCCTTTTTGGCCTATTGCAGAATGTGTTAGTCAGTGGAGTAGCCTATCTGTGTTGCAAGATATACCACCTGTGTATAGAATACCAATTTTTTTTACTGCACCTAGTGAAGTAAAATCTTTTGGGCATAGCATCATTATATTAGTCCATCTATACTGACCTCCATCAGGTTGCAAATTGAATATAATTTTTTACTGCATCTAGCTCTGAAAAAATATTTGGGCTTCTAGCAGTGTGTGGGACTTGTTCTATTAGTCCATCTATACTGACATCCATCAGGTTTCAAACTGAATATAATTTTTTTCTGCATCTAGCTCTGAAAAAATATTTGGCCTTCTAGCAGTGTGTGGGACTTGTTCTATTAGTCCATCTATACTGACCTCCATCACGCTGCATATTCAAAATAATTTTTTGTCTGCATCTAGCTCTGAAAAAATATTTGGGCTTCTAGCTGTGTGTGGGACTTGTTCTATTAATCCATCTATACAGACCTCCATCAGGTTGCAAACTGAATATAATTTTTTTCTGCATCTACCTCTGAAAAAATATTTGGGCTTCTAGCTGTGTGTGGGACTTGTTCTATTAGTCCATCTATACTGACCTCCATCAGGTTGCAAACTGAATATAATTTTTTTCTGCATCTAGTTCTGAAAAAATATTTGGCCTTCTAGCAGTGTGTGGGACTTTCTCTATTAGTCCATCTATACTGACCTCCATCAGGTTGCAAATTAAAAATAATTTTTTTCTGCATCTAGCTCTGAAAAAATATTTGGCCTTCTAGCAGTGTGTGGGACTTTCTCTATTAGTCCAACTATACTGACCTCCATCAGGTTGCAAATTAAAAATAATTTTTTGTCTGCATCTAGCTCTGAAAAAATATTTGGCCTTCTAGCAGTGTGTGGGACTTTCTCTAATAGTCCATCTATACTGACCTCCATCAGGTTGCAAACTGAATATATTTTTTTTCTGCATCTACCTCTGAAAAAATATTTGGGCTTCTAGCTGTGTGTAGGACTTGTTCTATTAGTCCATCTATACTGACCTCCATCAGGTTGCAAACTGAATACAATTTTTTTCTGCATCTACCTCTGAAAAAATATTTGGGCTTCTAGCTGTGTGTGGGACTTGTTCTATTAGTCCATCTATACTGACCTCCATCAGGTTGCAAATTGAATATAATTTTTTTCTGCATCTAACCCAGCCAATAGTTTTGGCCTAATACCACAGTTTGGCTACTCAGCTCTGCTCGGTTCCCATCCATTGTTTTTTTGTGCAAACAACTCCAGAGTTGTGAATTAGTTAACCACCAAAATGAGTGGAAAAAGGCCTGCTGCTGGTGGAAAGGGGAATAGGCGTCTTGGGAAGGGGAAAAAAGGTTGTGTCCGTGGGGTAGGTGTTAAAGCAACAGTAACATCTGCAGAAGAAAGACCATCTTCCAGCCAAACTAAAATGTCTACTTCTTTTAGCGGACAATGTGATAAGATCCCTTTCTTACGGCCACGCCAATCGCTACAAATTCCAGTTGAGGCACAAAAACAGCAGGTGCTTCAACGGATATCAAGTGCTCCTTTAAGTGGGCTCTCCTCCACATCAACTTCAACATCACAAATACTCCAGTCCTCAAAGGTGTCACCCCAATCGCACTTGCTTCCTCACAGCTCCCAAATCTCCAGCTGCCCGTCTGAGTATGAGGTAGAACAGATGGTTGAGTCTGCAGAGCTATTTACTCATACTATAGCCTGGGAATCAGAGGTCGACTCCAGCGCTTCTGTGAATCCAGACGAGGAAATGATCTGCACTGATGCCCAGAATCTTTATGAGTCGGATCCAGGACCAGACGCAGAAGGTTCTGACCATAATGTAGACCCTCATTCCCAAACTGTAACTCCTGTTGGTGGAGACAATGAGGAAGACGATGATGAGACTCAAATACCTGATTGGAGTGACAACTTTAGTTTTTTGTCAGAGCAGGAACAGGTTGGCTTTGAGGACGACGGGTGTGATAACGTACAGGGTGATGATGATGATGTTGGAGATCCCACTTACTGTCAACCCAGAGTCAGCCAAGAGATGAGGTCAGCAGAGGAGGTGGAGGAAGATGCTAGTGACGACGAGGTCAGGTTGTGCCTTCCTGGACAGAGACGTAGTACTGGAAGCACGTCAACAACTGCATCCTCAAACACAACTCTGCCTCTCACCACAAATCGTGGTGGCTCTTCAGGTCGCATGGGTGCTAAGCCTT
Organism: Phyllobates terribilis; assembly: GCF_046119375.1. Lineage (NCBI taxonomy): Eukaryota > Metazoa > Chordata > Amphibia > Anura > Dendrobatidae > Phyllobates > Phyllobates terribilis. The sequence continues at coordinate 12,929,144 of NW_027362769.1, read as the reverse complement.
GCATAGCCTGGGCATTTTTTCAGATCGATAAAGTTGACCCAACTCGTGTTATCTGTAACATTTGTCAGCAAAAGCTAAGTAGAGGCCAAAAAATACATAGTTTGAGTACTTCATGCATGAACCGGCACATGGACATGAAGCATAAGTTGCAGTGGGAAGCTCAGTGTGCTACAATGCGGCCTAGCCGGCCGGGCCAACCACCGTCTGCCATATCTTGTGCATCCGCGGCCTCTTCATCCTCTGTGACTGGGGCGACAGCAGTCACACCTGTTTTGGGGCGCAGACCTGCCACCTCTTTACCCGCAACAGCCAGCGTGATTGGCAGGTCATCATTTTCTTTGGAGGTGGTAACACCAGCTGGTGTTGAGCGCTGTCCGACATCGATAGCACCACCTTTGGATCAAGGCAACCTAACAAGTCCGCCTGCATCTTCCTCACAGACCGGCAGTTTGCCGGGGACACCCTTATCAACCCCGTCTAAGCACAATAGCCAGCCCTCGGTCCCTCAGATGTGGACAAGTAAAAGACCATTTCCTCCTAGCCATGAGAAAGCTAGGAGGTTGAATTTCACCATCTGCAAGCTCTTGGCTACAGAAATGCTGCCTTTCCGCCTGGTGGACACAGAGGATTTTCGAGACCTTATGTCCGTCGCAGTGCCCCAGTACCAGATGCCCAGTCGGCACTACTTCTCAAAGAAAGGTGTGCCTGCGCTCCACCAGCATGTCGCACACAACATCACCGCTTCTTTGAGAAACTCTGTGTGTGACAGGGTGCATTTCACCACAGACACTTGGACGAGTAGGCATGGACAGGGGCGTTACATGTCGCTGACTGGGCACTGGGTAACTATGGTGACAGCAGGACAAGGGGCTGCTGTCCAAGTCTTGCCCTCCCCACGAGTTGTGCGTCAATCCTCTTTATGTCAAAGTTCCTCCACTGCTTCTGCCTCCTCAACCTCCTCTCGGTCTTCCACCTGCACCCAAAGCCTGTCTGGTCATGCCACAAGCTTTCTATCTGCGCAGAAGGGATCCTGCACACCTCCTTACTATGCTGGCAGTAGGGCTCAACGTCATCAGGCGGTTTTTACTTTGAAATGTCTGGGAAATGTGAGTCACACAGCTGAGGAGTTGTGGTCAGCTCTGGAGAACCAATTTCATGAATGGTTGTCTCCACTGGACCTGAAACCAGGGAAAGCCGTGTGCGACAATGCTGCAAACCTGGGTGCGGCCCTTCGCTGGGGCAATGTCACACACGTGCCTTGTATGGCTCACGTGTTGAACCTGGTTGTCCAGCAATTTTTAGCCCACTATCCCAGACTAGATGGCCTTCTGCACAGGGCACGGTCGCTGTGTGCTCACTTCTGCCGTTCGCATCCCGCAGCTCAGCGACTTACATCTCTACAGAAGTCGTTGGGCATGCCACTTCACAGGCTAAAATGCGATGTGCCTACCCGGTGGAATTCAACTCTGCACATGTTGCAGCGACTGTGGCAGCACCGACAAGCCCTGGTGCAATACGTTCTGACGTATAGCCTGGGCCAACGAGATCCAGAGGTGGGGCAAATCACGCTGGAGGAGTGGTCTCAGATCAGGGACCTATGCACCCTTCTGCACAGTTTTAAAATGGCGACGAAGATGTTTAGTGCTGACGATGCCATTATCAGCATGACTATTCCGGTGATTTACATGCTGGAGCACATGTTAAACAGAATTCGGAGTCAGGTGGTGGCACAAGAGGAGGTGGAGGAAGTAGAGGAGGAGGAGTTGTATGGGGAAGGGCTAACATCTGCAAGGTCCAGACGGTCGGCAGCACCAAGGCGGCAGGCATGTGAGGGTGGGGGAGATGGTTTTACCAGGGCACATGGTAGCAGCCAAACTAGTGAGGAAGGTGCAGGAGCCCAGTAAGAAGTGGAGGACGAACTGATGGAAGACTCATCAGATGAGGGAGACCTTGATCACATTTCTGTTGTGCGAGGTTGGGGGGAGAGGACAGAGGAAGGAAGCATGATTGTTACCTCGCCACCAACACAACAGGGACTTGGTGCTCCTGGATGCGCAACACACATGAGTGCCTTCTTGCTGCACTACCTGCAACATGACCCTCGAATTGTGAGAATTAGAAATAATCCTGACTACTGGGTTGCCACACTGTTAGATCCCCGGTACAAAAGTAAATTTGCAGAAATTATTCCTGCCATAGAAAGGGATGCACGCATGCAGGATTATCATCAGAGACTGTTGCAGAATCTTACATGTGCTTTTCCACAAAACACCAGTGGTGCACGTAGTGAATCTCACAGTTCCAACTTGCCAACCGTGGGACCGTCAAGTGTTCAGCACTCAAACCATAACAGAACCACAGTATCTGCTGGTAACATCAATTTTGCGGAATCATTTCACCACTTTTTTAGCCCATCCTTTGCAAGGCCACAGGAGACAAGAAGTCTGACACATAGTCAACGCCTAGAGACGATGGTACAGGAGTATCTCCAAGTAAACATTGAAGCCATGACTGTGTCACTGGACCCTTGCTCTTTTTGGGCTTCCAATCTGGATAAATGGCCGGAGCTAGCCATTTACGCCTTGGAGATCTTGTCATGCCCCGCAGCCAGCGTTCTGTCTGAACGTGTGTTCAGCGCTGCTGGTGGTGTGCTGACAGATAAGCGCACGCTGCTCTCCCCTGATAATGTAGACAGACTCATGGCCGTGATGTCTCGTGCACCTTGCCATACCGCTATCGGCACAATCTCTGACCATACTATAGCTAGTTTTGTGAAAAATTCTCTGAAGCGCTCAGTGTCTAGTTTCGTTATTGCCATGAGTTATGCGCTCTTGTGATGACCTAGGTTGTTTCCCCCGGCCTGTATAACTAAGATGACCAGACCTCTTGCCTCTCTCCCTAGCTTGATTACCTCCATTAGTACCTGTGGCCATAGCAGGCCTCTAATACCTCTCCAGTTGAAATATGTGTTATGAAACTCTAATTTCCTCCCGCCTGGGCGGACTTTCGCCCTTTTTTCTGCCCAATATATATACAAGTGGCCTATCACCCACACTGTTGGCTTAGCGTCACCTGTAAAAGAAACAAACCACGTTAAGATAACAAGTCCGGTCTTATGTATCTCGCCAAACACGTGGATCGCCATCTCCCTATCCTCTGAACTTCTGTTTCTGACAGTCCTGCTCTTGCTGCTTCAGTGGCCGCGCCTATGCGGAATGAGTGTGTCCCTTAATCTTTGGGGTGGTTGCCTGCCGATGTTATGCATTTATTAAATATAGCTTGGAACTGGTATCTTGATAATGGCGTTCCATCAATGTGTGATAGGAAGAAATTACTTTGTGATCTGATGGTTAGATATGTTTTTACTATTGTTACCCGACTCAGTGTAGCGTTTGTGGGTTGTAGAAGTACCCAAGTGCCCCTGCCCGCTGGAACCGTTTTCGATTGGTGTATGCGTAGACGTATTGCATTATTGGCTATGACTACGTCCTGGTGTAATAAGCCTCCACTGGTGGTAATTTTGGATTGAGGGACTAATTCGCTTATGCATAGCGCCCCGAAGAAGGCGATCACAAATGCAGTAGACAGTAGTGTTGCTTCAAATTGTGAGTGTCATGTTAATGGTGTTAGGGATATGATGTGAGAAATCAGTTTTAGTGACACGGGACGGGACGTCTACACTCCTGACTTGGCTGACCCCTTTTCCACCCTTTTATGGATTGTCTGATGATAAATCTTTGTCACATCTCCCCAATTCAGTAGTTGGAAGTGAAATGCTACTCCGGTCAGACTCCGCTGCGCTGATGCCCCTGATATGCCCCTCATCATTAGCTGGTGGAGAAATTCTATGGTGACTTGTGATCTGGCTTGTTCACATTGGTCAACCCGTCTGCCTGCTACTAGTCGTGTCTACTCTTCCCATGCCTTACCGTATGCTTGCCACGTCGACGGGGCAACTGACGCTCTGATTAATGGCATCAACTATTCGTCACTAGATCCCATAGGGAAGGTGGGCAACTGTTGCCCGATGGGTGGGCGTTGCAGAAGAGCTCTGTGAAAATCTGCCAATTGAATTGTTATAAAGCGTTAGCAGCAGCTTTAGACCCCTCAGCATAGTGGCTAGCGAGGACCCATACATTGTGTTTTAGGCACAGGAATGCTAGCCTGCGTAGTAGGCCTAGCACTGGGAGAGACGATGATGCCATCTTATTAATGCAGTGCGCTAGGCTGGTGTTTTTTGTTATGAAGCGTATATTTTTGTTAGCCAGGCGCGCGCCCCATATTTCTATTGCTACCACTATTGGGAAGAAAAATTATTTTAAGGGCTAGATGCAGATAAAAATTATTATTAATTTCAAAACTGGTGGAGCTTGGTATAGATGGCCTAATGCAATGAGTCCCACACACTGCTAGAGGCCCAAATATTTTTTCAGAGCTAAATGCAGAAAAAAATTATATTGAATTTGCAACCTGGTGGAGGTTAGTATAGATGGACTATTAGACCAAGTCCCACACACTGCTGAAGCCTAAATATTTTTTCAGAGCTAGATGCAGATAAAAAATTAGATTGAATTTGCAACCTGGTGGAGGTTAGTATAGATGGACTATTAGACCAAGTCCCATACACTGCTAGATGCCCAAATATTTTTTCAGAGCTAGATGCAGATAAAAATAATTATTAATTTGCAACCTGATGGAGGTCAGTATAGATGGACTAATAGACCAAGTCCCACACACTGCTAGAAGCCCAAATATTTTTTCAGAGCTAGATGGAGAAAAAAATTATATTCAATTTGCAACCTGATGGAAGTCAGTATAGATGGACTAATAGACCAAGTCCCACACACTGCTAGAAGCCCAAATATTTTTTCAGAGCTAGATGCAGATAAAAATTATTATTAATTTGCAACCTGATGGAGGTCAGTATAGATGGACTAATAGACCAAGTCCCACACACTGCTAGAAGCCCAAATATTTTTTCAGAGCTAGATGCAGATAAAAATTATTATTAATTTGCAACCTGATGGAGGTCAGTATAGATGGACTAATAGAATGATGCTATGCCCAAAAGGTTTTACTTCACTAGGTGCAGTAAAAAAATTGGTATTCTATACACAGGTGGTGTATCTTGCCACACAGATAGGCTACTCCACTGACTAACACACTCTGCAATAGGCCAAAAAGGATTAGCTTTGCTAGATTTAGCCAAATGCTGTGAAAAAAACTTGCACAGCACTGGCACAGACCTGCCTGGCAAAAACTGATAGGAACTGATGTAACTTAGTCCTGAAAAGGACTGCAATTACAATTAGTCTTTACTCCCAACCTATCTATTTAAGAGCACAGACCTGCCTGATAAAAGTCGTAGGAAATGCTGTAACCTAGTCCTTAAAAGGACTGCAATCACAACTCTTCCCTACTCCCAAGCTATCTGTAGATTTGTGCGAAAATTGGCTTGAAATTATCAAGGTATAGCGCACACAGCAACAGCGGTGCCGTCTAACACGCAGCTGCAGCAGTGATAAAATGGTGGCGATGGGGAAAATGGCTGGGTCTTATAGGGCAAGGACATGTGACATACACTGCCAATGACACATGCCCTTGCTTGTGTGAAAAAAAGCACTTCGCTCCGTGTGTGCGCTGCTGATAGGCTGACAGATTGCACCTCCCCACTGCAAATGCGGGAAAGAGGAAAAAAAATGGAGATCTTCATTATTCCTGCAGAGATCCATCCCCTGCCCCTCCCCCCGCCCCGCTGTACACTCAAACTGCGTATTAACATTAATTTTCAGCATTACTGATAAAAAATCCAGTTATGATTTTGGGGCACGAACAGTTATCGAACATAACCTCGAACAGCCAAATTTTTTTCAAATCGTTCGTGTTTGCCGAACGGCTCGAACACCGGCCAAAACAGCTCGAATTTGAGATTGGCGAACAGTTCGTGTCGAACACCGCTCATCTCTATTCCTGAGGCGGACAGTTCTACAAAAATGGGGAGGTACCAGAAGGCCCTTGTTGTGGAACTATTAAAAAAATTCCCATCTGAATACGCTGGCGGATGAGGGCACACTTCGTTGGACAACCAAGGATTACAGGCGAGAGAGACACAACTTCAATCCAGCAGAGGCAGGGGAACATTGTCAAAGTTCTGGGAGAGTTTTCTCAGCCCCTCCCATCGCAAAGGCCCTGAGGCATGGGGTACTCTCACAAGGAGTGCAAAGTTTGGGAAGATGCTGAGGGAGTACCTTGCCGACCGTACCAACGTCCTCCGTGATTCCTCTGTGCCTTATAATTATTGAGTATCCAAGCTGGATATGTAGAATGAACTGGCTCTCTATGCCTTGGAGGTCCTGGCCTGCCCTGCTGCCAGTATTTTATCAGAGCGGGTTTTTAGTGCCGCTGGTGGATCGGATAAACACATCCGCCTGTGAACTGAAAATGCTGACAGACTGACTGTTATAAAAACGAACAAGGGCTGGATTGGGCCAGACTTCTCAACACCACTGAATGATAGCAGCATAACATAAACTCAAATCCAGTGTCTTTTCTTGGGAGGTGTATTCTCATGCACGTTTTCACACCCAGACATGAGTATACGCTTCCTGATTTTGGCTATTTGCTCTTGTCCTCCTGCTTCACCTCATCCTCCACCATCATATCACCAGGGTGACTGTGGTCCGTGATGCAACACCAACATAATTTTTTTAAAGGGTGTTTATGATGCCTGTAAAAAAAATTTTTTGTACAGTATGTTCATGTATACCCCCCAGGGGTAAAGGTTTGTCAGCCCATACACTTAGTGCATGGGCATTACAAGTATAGGAGGCCCGCTCCTTTCTAATGGGAACATTTTTTTTAATGAGACCCTCCTCCACGTCTCTTCCAAGAGTCATTGGAGTGCCTCCAAATTTTTGACAGCCCTTGCATTCATTGCATAGGCCAACGCTATGAGAGACTCTCTCCTTTCTAATGGGAATTTGTCGTTACTGTGGCCCTGCTCTATGTGTCTTTAATTTCTTAGTAGGGTTTATCCTAAATTTGGTCAGCCGTTGGACTCACTGCATACCCTATAACTGTATAGCAGACTCTCTCCTTTCCAATGGGAATTTTTTGTTACTGTAGCCCTGCTCTATGTGTCTTTAATTTCTTAGTGGGGTTTTTCATAAATTTGGTCAGCCGTTGGACTCACTGCATACTATATAACTTTATAGCAGACTCTCTCCTTTCTGATGGGAACATGTCGTACATGTTACTGTGGCCCTGCTCTATGTGTCTTTAAATTCTTAGTGGGGTTTTTCCTAAATTTGGTCAGCCGTTAGATTCACTGCATACTCTGTAACTGTATAGCAGACTCTCCTTTCTAATGGGAATTTGTCATTATTGTGGCCCTGCTCTATGTGTCTTTAATTTATTAGTGGGGTTTTTCCTAAATTTGGTCAGCCGTTGGACTCACTGCATACCCTATAACTGTATAGCAGACTCTCTCCTTTCTAATAGGAACATGTCGTACTCGTTACTGTGGCCCTGCTCTATGTATCTTTCAGAGTTCCTCCATCATCAATGAAACAGGATGTGTCTGATGATGTGTAACACACCACATTGCCAGATAAGGTTGTAAAATGTTAAAATGACATTTCCCGGTGAATGCATTTGTCTTAAATAATAACGCAAAAAAAAAAGATACTAAAGGATCTTTCTTTAGTATGAAAACAGAGTCACCAATGTAACCTCAATGTAATCACATTGTTCAGCTCCTGCACCTCCTCCATCTCCGAAATGACCACATCAGTCACAAGTTGAAAGCACTGCGGCACTGCCTTGGCCAAAGGGCAACAGGCTGTGCTGAAGATAACATGCTTAAAGCTTAGGTGACAAACCGTCCAGCGCTGCAGAGTTGTTGAAAGCTGTAACACAGCAGTTTGATCTGTGGCTCTCACTGCTGAACATACAGCCAGGCATGGTCGTGTGTGACAATGGGCGGAACCTGGTGACGGAGAAATGATAGCCGGAGTAGATATAGTTTCCCTCTATGCCAGTCCTTTCACCGAGCTTGATAAAGAATATGGCTGCAGTGAAATACAACTCCCACTGAGAAGCTGTTTCAGATTGAAAAACATTGTGCCCACCAGATGATTTGATTCAGAGGGCTCACCTTTCTCCCCTGCTCAAGAACCCCATAGCAGCTGCAAATTTAGCGCTATCATGAACTCTCCTGATGTAGAAGCCAGGGCACACCAGAGGATTCTCTGTTGGGACCATCCAACCCTGCCAAGAAGCAGTCCTGGCTAAGAAAAGTATGTGGGAAGGTTCCCGGACACTTTATGGCTGCTTTTTTACTAAGGAGGAAACATATGTAAACACGGGGAGAACATATAAAGTCCTTGCAGATGTTGTCCTTGCTGGGATTTGAACCCAGGATCCCAGCGCTGCAAGGCTTCAGTGCTAACCACTGATCCAATGTGCTGCCGTTCACCCTCTAATATCTAACAGGCTGGAGAAACTTGCACCTACTGCCACTCTATCTTCTGCTCCTTTGTGAGAAACTAATGTGTTTGGGCAGCCACTCAGTCTACCAAATAAAATTGCTGAGAAGGAAATTGGGGATGGCTTCGCTACTGGTACTGGGGGCAGTGCTAATACCATGGCATCGTACCATAGTTTACTGGAAATATTCCAGGCTGGTAGGAGGCAAGCAAATTCCCACAGAAAAGTACAAGCAGTAGTGTTCAGGGACCCGCTCTTGTAGAAGGCGGAGACAACACCGGGAGAAATAGTGAGGGCTGGGGAACGAGTATGGACACGAGGCATGAGGCATGAGGTTGTGAAAAGCTTCCTCCTCCATGAGCCTAAAAGGCCACATTTCAAGTGCAAGCAGCTGCCCAGAAATTTGTCAGTTTAGTATTGCAGCCTGTAGGTGGGTGGTTGGCTGCATACTTGCGCTTGCATTCCAAGTAACAGAAAACTAAGAAGATGGTGGCCTCTATTATCATCATGGCCTCACCTCGGCACTATGAACTCTCCTGATGGAGAAGCCAGGGCCCACCGGAGGAGTCTCGGTTTTCTGGTGGGTCCGTCCAACCCTGCCGAGAAGCAGCCCTGGCTAAGAAAAGTGTGGGGGTAGGTTCCCGGACACTCTTTGGCTGTTTTTTCATTGTGGATTGGACATGCTTATGCATGTTATTTCTGAAACCGGATTGCAGATCAGGCAATTGCCTAACTCTGTAGTCATGAAATTAAATGCGCAAAGAAAGATGTTTGTGTGTCCAAGCACCGCCGAGAAGTGCGAGTTGATGTTGGAAGGGCTACCATTGCTTCTGAAAAAGCTGCTTTAGAGGACTTACTGGGAAAAATTACAACCAGAGTAGATACGGTTTCCCTCTATGCCAGTCCTTTCCCCGACCTAAATAATATGGCTGTGGTGAAATATAACTCTCAGCAAAAAAAGCTGTGCACTGACTCCGTACCATCCCTAGCCGCATTCACCTGTCCTCGTGCTTGTGGTTAGGAGGTCCTTCCCAGTAAGTGCACTGTGGAGGGCACGGGTAATGTTGTGGGACCTGTGCTTGTGGAAGGCGGAGACGATACCAGGAGAAATAGTGGCGGCTGGGAACCGAGTATGGACACCCGCCCACCGCCAGCATGAGGTTATGAAAAGCTTCCGCCTCCATGAGCCTAAAAGCCCACATTTCATGTGAAAGCAGCTTTAAAGGACTTCCTGACAGAAATGACAGCTGAGTAGATATATTTTCCCAAGTCCTTTCACCAAGCTAAAGAAGATGGCTGTGGTGAAATGCAACTCAGCAAAAAAAGCTGTGTACTGGTTCTGTACCGTTCCTGGCCACATTCACCTGTCCACGTGTTTGTGGTTAGGTGGTCCTTCCCAGTAAGTGCATTGGGGAGGGCACGGGTAATGCTGTGGAACCTGTGCTTGTGGAAGGCGGAGACAATACCAGGAGAAATAGTGGCGGCTGGGGATTGAGTATGGACACCCTGCCACCGCCGGCATGAGGTTATGAAAAACTTCCGCCTCCATGAGCCTAAAAGGCCACATTTCAAGTGAAAGCAGCTTTAAAGGACTTCCTGAGAGAAATGACAGCTGAGTAGATATGTTTTTCCAAGTCCTTTCATCAAGCTAAAGAATATGGCTGAGGTGAAATACAACTCAGCAAAAAAAGCTGTGGACTGGCTCCATACCATCCCTGGCCACATTCACCTGTCCACGTGTTTGTGGTTAGGCGGTCCTTCCCAGTAAGTGCATTGGGGAGGGCACGGGTAATGTTGTGGAACCTGTGCTTGTGGAAGGCGGAGACGATACCAGGAGAAATAGTGGCGGCTGGGGACTGAGTATGGACAACCGGCCACCGCCGGCATGAGGTTATGAAAAGCTTCCGCCTCCATGAGCCTAAAAGGCCACATTTCAAGTGAAAGCAGCGTTAAAGGACTTCCTGAGAGAAATGACAGCTGAGTAGATATGTTTTCCCAAGTCTTTTCATCAAGCTAAAGAAGATGGCTGTGGTGAAATACAACTCAGCAAAAAAAGCTGTGGACTGGCTCCGTACCGTCCCTGGCCACATTCACCTGTCCACGTGTTTGTGGTTAGGCGGTCCTTCCCAGAAAGTGCATTGGGGAGGGCACGGGTAATGTTGTGGAACCTGTGCTTGTGGAAGGCGGAGACGATACCAGGAGAAATAGTGGCGGCTGGGGACTGAGTATGGACACCCTGTCACAGCCGGCATGAGGTTGTGAAAAGCTTCCGCCTCCATGAGCCTAAAAGGCCACATTTCAAGTGAAAGCAACTTTAAAGAACTTCCTGAGAGAAATGACAGCTGAGTAGATGTTTTCCCAAGTCCTTTCACCAAGCTAAAGAAGATGGCTGTGGTGAAATACAACTCAGCAAAAAAAAAGCTGTGTACTGGCTCTGTACCGTCCCTGGCCACATTCACCTGTCCACGTGTTTGTGGTTAGGCGGTCCTTCCCAGAAAGTGCATTGGGGAGGGCACGGGTAATGTTGTGGGACCCATGCTTATGGAAAGCGGAGACGACACCGGGACAAATAGTGGCGGCTGGGGACTGAGCATGGATACCCGGTCGCTGCTACCATAAGACTGTGGACAGCTTCCGCCTCCACAAGCCTAAAAGGCCACATTTCAAGTGCAAGCAGCTGTCAAAAATTTGGCAGTATAGTATTGCAGCCTGTGGGTTAGTGGGTGGCTGGGTGCATACTTGCACTTGCATGCCAAGGAATGGGGTAGGGACAACTGAACGCTGCATATCGGACAAGGACGTGGACGGTGATTGTTTCAAGTCTGCAACGACAGGTGCATGGCGGGAGGCATCTTTGCATGCGCCAAAGATCCCTTATGATGGGCACACTTTTAGGACAGTGACCTGGGAGTCAGAGAAGCTTCCAGCGGTCTTCCCCATGCTGTTCCCATGTCTTTTCAGCACTGTATGCATGTGTCTGATGATGTGTCACACACCACATGGCCAGATAAGGTTGTAAAATGATAAAATGACATATCCTGGTGAATGCAAAAACGCATCAAAAATGCTACATGTGAACATAGCCCAAGGTGTGGAGGAGTATTTTTGTTTTTGGTTATTTATTTTGCCTTTTATACAAGTAATTTCCCTGGAAAGGATGTTCCTTAATGTTTCCCAGGAAAATTCATTTTGGTTTCATGTTTATATGTTTTATTGTGAGTCCGTAAAAGTGGCTGTGAGGAGCTGCCCCTTTTCTAAAGACTATGATACTTTTCCAGGAATGGACCACCATTTTTGTTAATATTATTATTGTGTTTTATTAGTGATTTACTTGTTATGTTTTATATAGTTTTTCCAACTTGTCAGTATGTGCACTAGATTCATTTGTAAAATGTCCAACATTCCACTAATCTGTATCTCAGGAGCATCTAACCATTGTTCCAATAGCCAATAATCTCGTTATGTGTGTGTAGATTGCAGACACAGTGGAGCCGTCCCCACAGGGGGTCTTAAGGCCCCGTCACACTTAGCGACGCTGCAACGATCCCGACAATGATACGACCTGTCAGGGATCGTTGCTGCGTCGCTATGTGGTCGCTGGTGAGCTGTCAAACAGGCAGGCTCACCAACGATCAGGGGAGCAGTGACATCGTGGAAAGAATCTTTCCACGATGTCCTGCTCCTGGTTACCAGCCTGTTGAAGCAGGAGCAGGCTGGTATCCATGATAAACATCGGGTTACTAGGGGCACACGTGCCCCTAGTAACCCGTTGTTTATCATGGTTACCACTCTGCTACGGTGAGCGGGAGGTTACCGCTCACTTTAGCAGGCTCGTAACCATGATAAACAGCTGGTTACTAAGTGCGCGTATGCCCCTAGTAACCCGATGTTTATCATGGTTACCAGCCTGATCGCTGCTCCCGCTGGTCACACACAGCGATGTGTGCTGACCAGAGGGAGGGCAACGACCAAAAAATGGTCCAGGACACTTTGCAGCGATCAGCAACCTCACAGCAGGGGCCTGATCGCTGCAAAGTGTCACACATAGCGACATCGCTGGTGAGGTCACTGTTTCGTTACCAAAACCGTGACACAGCAGCGATCTCGCTAGCGATCTCGCTATGTGAGACGGGGGCTTTACATGCAGTCTCAGATGAACCCTTCTAGAATATTCTTCATTGTTGAGTGAACAGTGAATGTTTAAGGGGGAGGGTGTGATCACTTCTGACCTGGGAGGGGACTGAGCCCAGTGGAAGAAAGGACAGACATGTTTTAGGGAGTTGGGTGGAAAGATTTGAAGGAAGAGGATGGAGGCAGTGTCTATGGCCTTATACAAAGCCAGTGGAACTACTGAACCCAGATTGGGAATTTGAGAACTGAGAGAACTGTTTTTTGGCCATTTACCTGGAATTGCTTATTACCATGGCTGTGATCAATAAAATATTGCTGCATCGTTAATCTGCCTAGGTGATTACTTACAACCCACAACCGCACATCTTTACAAGTGGTGGCAAGCGGTGGGATCACCTATCTCTGGAGAGCATACCAGGGAAACTTACCGAGCAGTGACTTGGCAGAAGAGATGACTGAGGATGGACCGACTGAGTTGAGGAGGATGCTGGATGCGCTAGGAGAGCGGGCCACGGAGATGGAGCGGGTGGCAGTGTTAAACAAATTGCTGGGTGTGCATGTAACGATACCCCCACCCGCCCCAGTGCAGAGGACAATGGATAACAGGAGAGAGGGGCCTACATCTTTAAGGTACCGGGATATACCACAGTTCAATGAGGACACCTTGGATATTGATGAACATCTCCGGTTATTTGAGAACCTCTGCCTGCTGCATGAGGTGTCAGTCAGTGACTGGCCCAGATATTTGAGTGTTGGCCTGACCGGAAAAGCAAGAGAAGCTTTTAATAACTTGTTTTCGGTGGATCAGAGATGTTACTCTACCATTCGCAGCACATTGCTAGAGAGGTATGCCGTCACGCCGGAAACCTACCGGAGGAAGTTTCGGGAGACTGACAAGCCCGCTGCACACACACATCGGGAGTTTGCCAAAACACTACGTACGGCATGCACTCGGTGGATAGAAGGACTGAGGGCTCAGGAAGCAGAACATGTAATGGATATAATCATGCTGGAACAATTTATGTCAAAGCTCCCAGGTAATTTGAGAGAATGGGTGGCAGATAGAAAACCACTCAGCCTGGATGAGGCTGCAAGATTGGCTGATGATTGGTCTGCTAATCGACCAGGGCAATGTGGAAGTACAGCCCCAGTGAGTCAGGAACAGGATTTTACAGGGAGACCATCGAGACCCATGGATCGGTCAGATGAGGAACGGCAGGGAGTTCAGACTTCACAAAGAGGGGGAGGTTGCCCAAGCCCCCAAGTACGGCCCGTGTTGGGGCGAGGAAGACTTAACTGCCATAACTGTGGGCGCATGGGACACTTTGCAGGGAATGCTGGGAACGTTCTAGCCCACATCACAACCTAGGATGAGGATTGGTGTGCCATTGGGCCAATGTCGTAACCCAAAGCCAAAGACCGGTTCTCACTGCTTCAGCTGAGAGGGAGCGGCACTATCTACAGACTAACCCCCCACCTGTGGTGAGTAATACACAAAATGCCATGACTGTCACAATGAAGGACTGTAATCTGGGGGAGGTAAATTACATCAGGGACGAGGCCCAGGGACTTGGGGACACTGGATCTACCCTCGCCCTGGTCAGCCCAGATACTCTTCCCCCAGAGCTCCCTTTACCAGGCCACCAAGTGACCAACCCCCTAACTGGGTGTCAGCACTCTGGGGTTGGTCACAATGGATGCAAGTTTGGTTCTCATTGGGCATGTGTGGAGTTTCCCAGGACAAACTGGGGAGCAGGGGGGGGATATGGAGGACCCCGCGGAAAGGACAGACCCCTGATCCAGCGAACTAAATACAGAGTCCTTGTCTCCTGCCTTCCCCCATCGTGACGTTGGCAGGATCTGAAAGACCATATGAGAGAAGCGGAGATGTTTATTACACTGACGTATACCAGGGTGGAATGGGGACTGTGGAGTATATTCACAAGGACGAAATGGAATATGCTTTGAGGAAACTGGATGATACAAAGTTTCGTTCTCATAAAGGCAAGACCTCTTACATTCGTGTCCGTGCTGAAAAAGTGGGGGAGCTATATGAGGAGCTGCCCATTTTCTAAAGACGGACCACCATTTTTGTTAATATTATTATTGTGTTTTATTAGTGATTTACTTGTTATGTTTTATATAGTTCTTCCAACTTGTCAGTATGTGCACTAGATTCATTTGTAAAATGTCCAGCATTCCACTAATCTGTATCTCAGGAACATCTAACCATTGTTCCAATAGCCAATAATCTCGTTATGTGTGTGTAAATTGCAGACACAGTGGAGCCGTCCCCACAGGGGGTCTTACATGCAGTCTCAGATGAACCCTTCTAGAATATTCTTCATTTTTGAGTGAACAGTGAATGCTTAAGGGGGAGGGTGTGATCACTTCTGACCTGGGAGGGGACTGAGCCCAGTGGAAGAAAGGACAGACATGTTTTAGGGAGTTGGGCCCAAGGATTTGAAGGAAGAGGATGGAGGCAGTGTCTATGGCCTTATACAAAGCCAGTGGAACTACTGAACCCAGATTGGGAATTTGAGGACAGAGAGAACTGTTTTTTGGCCATTTACCTGGAATTGCTTATTACCATGGCTGTGATCAATAAAATATTGCTGCATCGTTAATCTGCCTAGGTGTTTATTTACAACCCACAACCGCACATCTTTACAGTGGCGTAATACTCTGACAACGTTGTTGACAGCAGTGATCTGGGAGTCAGAGATGCTTCCAGGGGTCTTCCTTATGCTGTTCCCATGTCATTTGAGCACTGTTCCCATCGATTTTGGCAATTTTTAGGCCCTCTGCAGACTGCCGGGGGGAGCCGCCTGAAAAATGCTCGAATTTCCCATAGACTTACCTTGGGCTCGTTGCTCGGGTCGAGCACCCGAGTATTCCAATGTGCTCGACCCGAGCAACGAGTGCCTGAGCATTTTAGTGCTTGCTCATCACTAGTAATTACCTATCCTAAAGCCAAGTACACACTTTCAGTATTTGGTCAGTACTTTACATCAGTATTTGGAAGCCAAAACCAGGAGTGGGTGATAAATGCAGAAGTGGTGACGTGTTTCTGTTATACTATTCCTTTAATTGTTCAACTCCTGGTTTTGGCTTACAAATAAGTGATTTAAAATACTGAACGTGTGAACGTGACCTAAGGATACGTTTTTAATTAGTGTGGGTTTGAATTCTGGGACCTGCACCTATCTGCAGAATGTGGAGCTTTTCTCCCCATGAGACTGGAGCTCATGTGCAACTTGACCACTGATCCATTCATTCCATCAGTGGCTGTTCCTGTTTTTTTCTGGAAGCCCCAAAGAGAATGAACGAGGCTGCGGTCAGACGTCCCATCTGCCGTTGCATTTTAAAATGGGGATAAAAGTGCCCTGTCAGGTATAAAAGTTCCACATTCTTCTGATTGGTGCAGTTTTCAATGGTCAGATTACACCGATCAATAAGATATCTCCTACCTAACCTGTGATTCGGTGATAATTTGTTTTCATCAAAGAACCCCTGTAATGTAAACTTCCATAATTGTACATCCCAGTTATAGCGGTGCACAGTAGATGTGTAGGAGCCTCCTGTGATTTACAATAAACGCTCCACTATAAAAGGGGTAATGGATAACAGGTATTTGCATATAGATGTAGGGTGGGCCCTTAGGATCAATTCCTCCTGTGGGCCCAAGACACCCCAGTCCGACCTCGGGTGTGTGTCCATTGTCTAAGATGTGGTCAGAAGGACATTTTGCCAAGGAATGCGAATGGTCACGGTCATTTGGGTTAAAAAACAGGAGGTTGCCAGTACGGGGTGACTGGTAACCGCGACACTGAGGAGGCCCCAGAAGCAAATCCAAATCTCACCAAACCCCAGAATGGCGCATGAGGTAAAACGGCTGCGTCAGTACTATCCTCAAGTGTGTTCCCGTCTACAACATCTGCAAGAGAGACAGGGGCATCAGTCACTTAATGCCCAGTGCGGAGGTCAAATGATGTACTCCTGGGAGGAGGATTAGGTCAGTAAAGATATCCTCATCAGCCTATTCGGTGAAAGGTGCTTTATACAGTGCCAGCTAGATGGACTCCTGGTAAAAGCACTGTGGGACACAGGAGCCCAAGCGAGTCTTTTAAAAGAAGAATGGAGAAGGCGCTACCTGCCACATATCTGCCTTCGGTCGCTAAAAGAACTCTTAGGAGCAGTGGAACTCCACGGCAAAGCTGTCAACCAGACCAAAATCCCTTTCATATGCTGGGTGGAAGTGACTTTCCAACTGGGGGCCACGAAGAACAGCAACACCATTGAGTTTTTGGTACCTTTTCTCGTGACCAGTGATTAGAACGTGGCAGAGGATCCTATCCTGGGTTATAATTAGTGTTGAGCAAGCACTAAAATGCTCGGGTGCTCGAAGCTCGGGCCGAGCTCGCCGTGATACTCGCGTGCTCGACCCGAGCAACGAGCCCAATGTTAGTCCTTTAAAAGCCTAACAAGTGCCCAAAACGATAGTGACAGTGCTCAAATGACATGGGGACAGCATGGGGATCGCCCCAGGAAGCATTTATGACCCCCAGGTCACTGCTGTCAACAACGTGGTCAGAGGTATTAAGCCACTTTTAAGGGCTCACAATAAAACGTTCAAAAACGAAACTGAGACTGCTTTCCTGTCAAATACGTTAAGAAAGTTCCTTTCCAGGGTAAAGACTTGTGTATAAGGTAAAATAAATAACCAAAAATACTCCTCCACACCTTGGGCTATGTTCACAAGTAGCATTTTTTATGCGTTTTTGCACTTTTGTATTGCTTTCAACCGTGACAAATGCATTCACCAAGAAATGTCATTTTAACATTTTACAACCTTATCTGGCCATGTGCTGTGTGACACATGCATACAGTGCTGAAAAGACATGGGAGCAGCATGGGGAAGACCCCTGGAAGCATCTCTGACACCAAGGTCACTGCCTAAAAGTGTGCCCATCAGAAGTGATCATTGCCGCATCAGAAGATGCAGACTTGCAACTATCCCCGTGCAAGTTCTTGTCCCAGGACACTGTTCAATTGTACCTCCCCCAATCCTTGCAATGCCAGCACAAATATGCAGCCAACCACCCACCCACCCCCAGGCTGCAATACCATACTGCTTGCTTGCACTTGAAATTGGGCCTTTTAGGCATGTGGAGGCGGAATCTGGCCACCACGTCATGGCTGCGTTGGCGGCCTGGAATCCATACTCAGTCCCCAGCCGCCCGGCGGCCTGGTGTCCACACTCGGTCCCCAGCCGCCAGGGGTCGGCCAGGTGTCCATACTCGGTCCCCAGCCGCCCCGCGGCCGGGTGTCCACACACTGTCCCCAGCCGCCCCTATTTATCCTGTCAACTTCCCCCCCACACACTTTTCTTAGCCCGGCCTTCTTTAGGGCAGCATTGGACAAGCCCACCAGAAAACCACACTTCTCCGGTGGGCCCTGGCTTCTCCATCAGGGGAGTTGAGAGAGCCAAGGTGAGGAGCATGATGATGATGATAGAAGTTAGCATCTGTTTTGTTTTCTTTCAATGCAAGCATAAGTGTGCAGCCTGCCACCCACCCACCCCCAGGCTGCAATGCTATACTGCTAGCTTGAACTTGAAATGGGGCCTTTTAGTTTGGAGGAGGCCGAAGCTGGCCACTACCTCTTGGCTGCTTCGGCAGCAAGGTATCTATACTCAGTCCCCAGCTGCGCCTATTTGTCCCAGTGTGCCTTATACATAAGATTAAGTGTGCATAACAAAACATTACCTATGCCCAGTGCATTTAGTGGGAAGGACAGCCTATTCCGCTGTAATGTGTGCATGCCAAACCCCTGTTCATGGTACATACGAAGATGCCTCCCACCCTGCACCTGTCGTTGTAGACTTGCAACTATCACCGTTCAAGTCCTTGTCCCAGGGCAGTGTTCAATTTTACCTCTCCCATTCCTTGCAATGCAAGCGCAAGTATGCAGCCTGCCACCCACCCACCCACCCTCAGGCTGCAATACCATACTGCTTGCTTGCACTAGAAATTGGGCCTTTTAGGCATGTGGAGGCGGAATCTGGCCACCACATCGTGGCTGCGTTGGCGGCCGGGTTTCCATACTCGGTCTCCAGCCGCCCCGCGGCCGGGTGTCCACACACGGTCCCCAGCCGCCTGGGGGCGGCCGGGTATCCATAAACTGTCCCCAGCCGCCCCTATTTCTCCTGTCAACTTCCCCCCACACACTTTTCTTAGCCCGGCCTGCTTTAGGGCAGCATTGGATGAGCCCACCAGAGAACCAGACTCCTCCGGTAGGCCCTGGCTTCTCCATCAGGGAAGTTGAGAGTGCCAAGGTGAGGAGCATGATGATGATGATAGAAGTTAGCATCTGCTTTGTTTTCTTGGAATGCAAGCGCATGTATGTAGTAGCAGCTAGGCCTGCGGTGGTCAGCGTTTTGGCGCATATCCTACCTCCTCCGAGGATTGCTGGATATTTTCCTGCTACTATCCCAGTTCTATGACTCCCGTTAAAACAAAGCTTCAGGTGATAAATGATGGATGAGGTAGTGGCAAAGGAGAAAGAGCAGGAGGAACATGGACCATTCATATCAATATCAGGCCAGTCAACCACATCTGTCTTGTAGGATATGTTTCTTTAACAAAAGGAGTGGTTCGGCTACACAGTTATAGGGCATACAGTGAGTGCAATGCCTACCAAAAATTTTGAGGCACTCCAATGCCCCTTGGAAATGACATGGAGGTCAGAGGGCCTTAACTAAACCGCTTTTTCCATTTATAGCAACTGGGTCTTCTGTACACTTTTGGCCTAAGCAGTGAATGGAAGGCTTTCCAAAAATTATGAGGAACTGCAATGCCCCTTGAAACAGATGTGGATTACAGCGTACTAAAAACCTTCTACCCATTATTGGGGAGTGGGTCTCCCTTAGTTTTCACCTTTGCATTGAAAAGCAAAAGCTGACTAAAATTAGGAGGAAATGCAATGCCCGTTGGAAGAGTCATGGAGGTTAGAGGTAATTAAAAACAAAATTTCAATGCCCCTTGGAAGAGCTGTGGAGTTCAGAGTGGCTTAAGAAGACACTTTTAATGCCCCTTTGAAGAGATGTGGAGGTCACAGTAGCTTAACAAGTTGTTTTTAATGCCCCTTGGAAAAGACGTGGAGGTCCCAGTAGCTTAACAAGACGGTTTGAATGCCCCTTGGAAGGGACGTGGAGGTCACAGTAGCTTAACAAGACACTTTTAATGGCCCTCGAAAAAGTGGTGGAGGTCGCAGTAGCTTAACAAGACGGTTTTAATGCCTCTTACAAGAGCCATGCAGTACAGCATATTACAAACATTATTCCGATTATTGTGGAGTGGGTCTCCCCTAGTATTTGCTTATGCCTTCCAAGCAAAAGCTGCCAAAAATTAGGACGGAGGAACTTGCAATGCCCCTTACAAGAGCTAAGCAGTACAGCATATTACAAGCATTATTCCAATTATTGGGGAGTGTGTCTCCCATAGTCTTTGCTTATGCCTTCCAAGCAAAAGCTGCCAAAAATTAGGACGGAGGAACTTGCAATGCCCCTTACAAGAGCCATGCAGTACAGCATATTACAAACATTATTCCCATTATTGGGGAGTGTGTCTCCCATAGTCTTTGCTTATGCCTTCCAAGCAAAAGCTGCCAAAAATTAGGACGGAGGAACTTGCAATGCCCCTTACAAGAGCCATGCAGTACAGCATATTACAAACATTATTCCCATTATTGGGGAGTGTGTCTCCCATAGTCTTTGCTTATGCCTTCCAAGCAAAAGCTGCCAAAAATTAGGACGGAGGAACTTGCAATGCCCCTTACAAGAGCCATGCAGTACAGCATATTACAAACATAAGTCCCATTATTGGGGAGTGGGTCTCCCATAGTATTTGCTTATTTCTTCTCAGCAAAAGCTGCCAAAAATTAGGAGGAAATGCAATGCCCCTTCAAAGAGTCGTGGAGGTTAGAGTGAAAAATAACATTTCAATGCCCCTTGGAAGAGCTGTGGAGTTCAGAGTGGTTTAACAAGACGCTTTTAATGCCCCTCAGAAGAGACGTGGAGGTCCCAGTAGCTTAACAAGATGGTTTTAATGCCCCTCGGAAAAGTGTTATAGGTCACAGTAGCTTAACAAGACGGTTTTAATGCACCTCAGAAGAGACATGGAGGTCTCAGTAGCTTAACAAGATGGTTTTAATGCCTCTCAGAAAAGTGGTGGAGGTCCCAGTAGCTTAACAAGACGCTTTTAATACCCCTCAGAAAAGTGGTGGAGGTCACAGTAGCTTAACAAGATGCTTTTCATGCCCCTCTGAAAAGTGGTGGAGGTCGCAGTAGCTTAACAAGATGCTTTTAATGCCCTTTACAAGAGCCATACAGTACAGCATCTTAAAAATATTATTCCCATTATTGGGGAGTGGGTCTCCCACAGTCTTTGCTTATGCCTTCCAAGCAAAATCTGACAAAAATAAAGACGGAGGAACTTTTAATAATGCCAACACGGACCACGGTCACCCTGGTGGTATAGTGGTGGTGGAGACTGAGGATAAGGAGAAGAACATAAAACAGCCGAAATGAGGAAGTGTATACCCATGTGTGGGTGTGAAGCGGTGCATGTGAATACACCTCCCGATATAACACAGTGGACTTGACTTTACGTTACTCTGCTATCATTTGGTGGTGATGAGAAGTCTGGCCCAATCCAGCCCTTGTTCATTTTGATAAGGGTCAGCTTGTCAGCATTGTCAGTTGACAGGCGAGTGCACTTATCAGTTATAATTCCCCCAGCGGCACTAAAAACATGCTCCGATAACACGCTAGCGGCAGGGCAGGCCAGGACCTCCAAGGCGTACAGAGCGAGTTCATTCCAAGTGTCCGGCTTGGATACCCAATAATTAAAAGGCACAGAGGAATCACGGAGGATACTGGTACGGTCGGCAAGGTACTCCCTCACCATCTTTTGAAACTTTCCACTCCTTGTGAGAGTACCTCGCGCCTCAGGGCCTGTAAGCTGGGCGGGTCTCAGAAAACTGTCCCAGAATGTAAACAGTGTTCCCTTGCCTCTGCTGGATTGGAGTTGCCTCTATCTCGCCTGTACGCCTTGGTTGGTCAACGAACTGTGACCTCTGCCACTAGCGTGTTCAGATGGGAATTTTTTTAACAGTTCTGCAGCAAGGGCCTTCTGGTACTGCCCCAATTTTGTAGACCTCTCCTCCTCAGGAATAAGAGAGTGAAAGTTCTCCTTGTTGCGGGGGTCTAAAAGTGTCACCAACCAGTAATGACTTTCACCCAACATTTTGACAACGCGAGGGTCACGGTTAAGGCAGCGTAACATAAAGTCAGCAATGCGTGCCAGACTGGTAACGGGCAAAACTTCCGTGTTCTCACCAAGATGACTACTGACCATGCTCTCCTCCTCTTCCTCCTCCTCCTCCTCCCCCCTGTCCTCAGGCCACCCACGCTGAACCGACGGTATGACAGTTGTACAGGTACTACAGTCTACAGCGCATGATACAAGCTCCTGTTCTTCCTTCTCCTCCTCCTCCTCTCCCTCATTGTTCCCCAATGCACGTTGGGATGAGATGAGGCTGGGCTGTGTGTAATCGAACGCTATGGCTTCTTGATCCATCTCATCATACTCTGGCTGCAATGCCTCCTCTTTAATTCTCTGCAGAGAGCGTTGCAAAAGACAGACAAGTGGAATGCTGATGCTAATGATGGCATCATTACCACTCACCATCTTGGTGGACTCCACAAAGTTTGTCAAGATGGTACATATGTCAGACATCCAGGTCCACTCCTGACGTCTTATGTGTGGAGTCTGACCTGAATATTAAAGGCCTTGTTGCAGCTGGTACTCCACAACTGCTCTCTTCTGCTCACAAATCCTTTGCAACATGTGGAGGGTAGAGTTCCAATGTGTGGGGACATCACACACCAGTCGGTGTGCCGGAAGCTGCAAACGCTGCTGCAGCACAGCAAGGGTGGCGGAAGCTGTAGCCGACTTGCGAAAATGAGCTGACAGGCGGCATACTTTGACGAGCAGATCTGGCAACTCAGGGTACGATTTAAGAAACTGCTGAACCACGAGGTTAAGTACATGAGCCAGGCATGGTACGTGTGTGATCTCGCCTTGCCTCAGAGCCGCCACCAGGTTACGGCCATTGTCACACACGACCATGTCTGGATGTAGGTTCGGCAGTCTCAGCCACAGATCTGCCTGCTTTTTCACAGCTGTCCACAACTCACAAGCAGTGTGAGGTTTCTCATCTTAGCTTATGAGTTTCAGCACAGCCTGTTGCCGCTTCGCGGAGGCAGTACTGCAGCGCTTCCAGCTTGTAACTGATGTGGTGATATCTGAGATGGAGGCTGAACATGAGGAGGAAGATGATGCACAGGAGCTGTACACTGTGGGGGCAACTCTGACTGACATAGGGCCCGCAATCCTCGGTGTGGGGAGGATGTGTTCTGTCCCAAAGTCCGACTGGGTCCCTGTTTCCACTATGTTTACCCAGTGTGCCGTCAGGGAGATGTACCATCCCTGGCCACAAGCACTTGTCCACGTGTCCGTTGTCAGGTGGTCTCTCCCAGTAACTGTGTTGTTGAGGGCACGGCAGATGTTTTGGGACACTTGCTTGTGTAGTGCGGGGATGGCACATCGGGCAAAATAGTGTCGGCTGGGGACCGAGTACCGAGGGATAGCCACCGCCATAAGGTTGCGAAGGATTCTGTCTCCACCAGCCTAAAAGGCAGCATTTCCAACGCAAGCAGTGGTGAAATGTGCGAATTTAGGACTGTGGCCTGTGGGTTTTAGATGCGAATTTCTGCTTTCGTTCAAAGGTCTGGGATATGGACAATTGAACGCTGCGGTGGGACGTGGACGTGGACGTTGATGCTGTTTCTTGAGAAACTGCCATAACAAGTGAAGACTGAGAGGAGGGGGCATCTTTGCATGCAGTATGGACAGGAGATTTCCTTGCACACACAACAGGGGGTTCTATTGCATGCACAACAGCGGAAGAAGCAGTGGTGACACCCGCTGACACTGGTCGTGGACGCTGGGGTTCGCCCCACAAAGTCGGGTGCTTTGCTGCCATGTGCCTAATCATGCTGGTGGTGGTCAGGCTTGTAGTTTTGTCACCCCTGCTGATGCTGGCATGGCAGGTGGTACAAATGGCCTTTTTTGGGTTATCAGCAGAGTCTTTAAAAAAATTCCAGACTCTGGAAGACCTACAGGTTGTGCTGGCAACGTCCCTCGTGTTGGTGTTACGGGGTACTGTTGCCCGACTTCTGTGTGCGGCCACCACACTGCTTCTTCCTGCCTGTTGGGGTACTCTGCCTCCCTCACCCTGTGTGCTGCTGGCCTCGCTTTGCATGTCCTCCTGCCACGTTGGGTCAGTTACTAGATCATCCACCACCTCCTCCTCTTCCACTTGCGCACCACAATCCTCCTCCTCACTTCGTGGCAATTGTGTCCCGTCATCGTCCACCTCTTGTGACAAATTGACAGCGTCGACTTCCTGTCGCCGTGGCTGTTCAAATATTTGGGCATCGCTACATGGGATCTCCTCTTCCACCACTTCAAGCGGAGCAGGTGAGGGGCACAAATCTGGAAATGGACCAGTGAACAGCTCTTCAGAGTGTCCAAGTGTGGGATCAGTTGCTGTCTGACGACAATCGGCATGGTGGGAGGAAGGAGCATCAGGGTGAGGAGGAGTATGCGGTCGAGACTCACGGCTGCTAAGATTTGACCGTGTGGAAGACAGACCGGAGGTGGTGGTGCCCAGGTAACTGGGAGTATTATCTGCTATCCAATTAATAACCTGTTCACACTGATCAGTTCGCAATACTGGTGTTGTTCTGTGCTTCCCTAGTAACTCGGTCAAGAAGTGGGAGCGAGAAGATGTGGCTGTTGGTTGTGGCACATCTTCACCTTGGCCAGGGCCCCGTACTCTGCACGCACCATCACCAGAACGTCCACTTCCACGTCCCTTGCCACTCGCCTTGCCCATTGTAAAGGAAGTAAAATAGCTTACACTCGCACTATTAATGGAAAAAGGGTAATAAAAAGTAGATTAGAACCGTGGAAAAGGAAAACCACAGATCTATTTCTCTGGCCTACACCCGACTCTTTTAAACAATCTGAACAATCAGGGGGAAACTATTACTGTTTTTCTTTACGGAAAAAATACCAAAAGCTAAGTAATAGAGATTTTTTTACCGTGGAATGTCAAAACCACAGTTATTGTTTACTGGGGTATACTAGAAAATTTTAAATAGATATATTTGCGGCTGAACAGTAAGCGACACACTCAAACTGTTTTTTTAGGTAAAAATGGCCCAAAAGTGGATAATACAGAGGTTTGAACCGTGGAACTGCAAAACCACACTTGTATTTCTCGGGCCTATGCCAGACTATTTTCAACAGATATATTTGTGTCTGAACAATCAGGAGACACTACTGCTTTTCTTTACAGCAAAAAATGCAAAAAAGCAGAATAATTCAGAGATTTGAAACGTGGAACTGCAAAACCACACTTGTATTTCTCGGGCCTACACCAGACTATTTTCAACAGATATATTTGTGTCTGAACAATCAGGAGACACTACTGTTTTTCTTTATGGCAAAAAATGTCAAAAGAAGGATAATACAGAGATTTGACCCGTGGAACTGCAAAACCACAGTTCTAGTAATCTGGCCTACACCAGACTATTTTCAACAAATATATTTGTGTCTGAACAATCAGGAGACACTACTGTTTTTCTTTACGGCAAAAAATGCCAAAAGAAGGATAATACAGAGATTTGACCCGTGGAACAGCAAAACCACACTTGTATTTCTCGGGCCTACACCAGTCTATTTTCAACAGATATATTTGTGTCTGAACAATCAGGGGACACTACTGTTTTTCTTTACGGCGAAAAATGCAAAAAAGCAGGATAATACAGAGATTTGACCCGTGGAACTGCAAAACCACACTTGTATTTCACGGGCCTACACCAGACTATTTTCAACAGATATATTTGTGTCTGAAAAATCAGGAGACACTACTGTTTTTCTTTATGGCAAAAAATGCAAATAAAGCAGGATAATACAGAGATTTGACCCGTGGAACTGCAAAATCACACTTGTATTTCTCGGGCCTACACCAGACTATTTTCAACAGATATATTTGTGTCTGAACAATCAGGAGACACTATTATTTTTTTTTACGGCAAAAAATGCCAAAAGCAGGATAATAGAGATTTTTTACCGTGGAACAGCAAAACCACAGTCTTAATTTACTGGTGTATACCAGACTTTTTTAAATATATATATATGTGGCTGAACAGTGAGCAACACACTCAAACTGTTTTTTCTAGATACAAATGGCCCAAAAGTGGATAATACAGAGGTTTGAACCGTGGAACTGCAAAACCACACTTCTGTTTCTCTGGCCTACACCAGACTATTTTCACCAGATATATTTGTGTCTGAAAAATCAGTGACACGCTTTCTTTTTTTTGGGGGGGGGACACCAAAAGGTTAATAAGACGGGTATTTGTACAGTGTGAAGGAGCAAAAAAAAAAGAGGATTTAGATGAAAAAAAAAGGATTTTTCCTGGCCCTCGAAACCTGGAGCTAAGTCCAGCAATTTCAGCAACAGGAGCACACAGGACTGTAATGCAGCGTTTGCTGGTATAACCACTGCGTCTCCTATGCAGCCTGCCTGCCTGCCTAATATCTGGGATGGATATTAGTCCTGAGAAGGACTGTTTGTTTGATCAGGCAGCCTTTACAGACCCTACACTAACTATTTCGCAGGATATCTCTCCCTAAATCAGCAGCGCTGTCCCTACACTGTCTGATCCGGAGCGACTGTGTCCAAGATGGCGGCGCCCCGTTTTAAATACTCGAGGTGACGCTGTACGGCCAGCCAATCACTGTAATGCCCACAAACAACATGGCTGCGGCATTACAGTGACTGGCTGGCAATCCCTGCATGTTCATTGACTCTGTAAAGAGTGCCAAACATGCAGGGCGGATACCCGAGCTCCCGCCCGAGTAACCCAGAAATGCTCGGTGCTCGCCGAACATCCCGAGTAGTGTGAGTCGAGCATGCTCGCTCAACCCTAGTTATAATGTAATCAGTGAGGTCATCACTAGAGATGAGCGTTGTTCTACTCGAACTGTTCGCCAATCTCAAATTCGAGCTGTTTTGGGCGGTGTTCGAGCCGTTCGGCGAACATGAACGATTTGAGAAAAATTCGGCTGTTCGAGGTTATGTTCGATAACTGTTCGTGCACCAAAATCATAACTGGATTTTTTCTCAGTAATGATGAAAATGAATGTTAATACGCAGTTTGAGTGTACAGCGGGGTGGGGGGAGGGGCAGGGGATGGATCTCTGCAGGAATAATGAAGATCTCCATTTTTTTTTCTCTTTCCCGCATTTACAGTGGGGAGGTGCAATCTGTCAGCCTATCAGCAGCACACACACGGAGCGAAGTGCTTTTTTTCACACAAGCAAGGGCATGTGTCATTGGCAGTGTATGTCACATGTCCTTGCCCTATAAGACCCAGCCATTTTCCCTGTCGCCACCATTTTCTCACTGCTGCAGCTGCGTGTTAGACGGCACCGCTGTTGCTGTGTGCGCTATACCTTGTTAATTTCAAGTCAATTTTCGCACAAATCTACAGATAGCTTGGGAGTAGGGAAGAGTTGTGATTGCAGTCCTTTTAAGGACTAGGTTACAGCATTACCTACGAATTTTATCAGGCAGGTCTGTGCTCTTAAATAGATAGATTGTGGGAGTAAAGACTAATTGTAATTGCAGTCCTTTTCTGGACTAGGTTACATCAGTTCCTATCAGTTTTTGCCAGGCAGGTCTGTGCCAGTGCTGTGCAAGTGTTTTTCACAGCATTTGGCTGAATCTAGCAAAGCTAATCCTTTTTGGCCTATTGCAGAGTGTGTTAGTCAGTGGAGTAGCCTATCTGTGTTGCAAGACATACCACCTGTGTATAGAATACCAATTTTTTTACTGCACCTAGTGAAGTAAAATCTTTTGGGCATAGCATCATTCTATTAGTCCATCTATACTGACCTCCATCAGGTTGCAAATTGAATATAATTTTTTTCTGCATCTAGCTCTGAAAAAATATTTGGGCTTCTAGCAGTGTGTGGGACTTGTTCTATTAGTCCATCTATACTGACCTCCATCAGGTTGCAAACTGAATATAATTTTTTGTCTGCATCTAGCTCTGAAAAAATATTTGGCCTTCTAGCAGTGTGTGGGACTTTCTCTATTAGTCCATCTATACTGACCTCCATCAGGTTGCAAATTGAATATAATTTTTTTCTGCATCTAGCTCTGAAAAAATATTTGGGCTTCTAGCAGTGTGTGGGACTTGTTCTATTAGTCCATCTATACTGACCTCCATCAGGTTGCAAACTGAATATAATTTTTTGTCTGCATCTAGCTCTGAAAAAATATTTGGCCTTCTAGCAGTGTGTGGGACTTTCTCTATTAGTCCATCTATACTGACCTCCATCAGGTTGCAAATTAAAAATAATTTATAAAGAGTTGGTAGGGGGCGCTAGTGGACTCTTACCTTCGACCTGCAGCTGATACTTGCAGTGAACCAAAAAGGCTGCCTAAATAAATTAAAAACCTGCTACCTGCTCTCAGAGACTCTGCTGCATTCAGTTGTTACCAGTATTCCTCCTTCTCCTGGCTGCTCCTGCTGCTACCTCTGAGCCTCAGTCTTCACCTGCATTCTGCTAACAAGAATAAACCGGACGCCCCGCTACCCTCCGCGAGCAGGAAGCAGGCACCTCTACACTTCCGCTGCTACCGGAGCCTCCGGCCGGGACTCCGAGCGTAGTGCTACAGAATCCAGCTCCACAGTCTTCACCATCAGGTCAGTGCCATACGACCTATCAGTACCTCCAACAAGGGGAGACGCAAGAATCAACGTGCCTGCAACAACAGCGGCCACTTCCGCTATACCAGGTACACCAGCACACACTGTGCCCGCCACAGCAGAGCTTTTTCTTTTACTCGTCGATGCCTGTTATGATGAACTTTGTTGTTTAAACATATACTGGATGCAGTCCATATCGTACCAGCCTTAACCCAGGTTGGTCTCTTATAACCTGAATATCCTCCGGCACTTACATTTATCTATATCTCCTGAGATATATATATACCTATACTTAACCATTATTGTTTATATCTGGCCCAACCAGGTAGGACATCAAACAGCCACGTTACCTACGCAGAACCCATACCTTACAGCCACCTGTTACACCTTTCCACTAAGGTAATACGCCCAGCACTGGGAGTCTGTCTGCTACCGTTTGGGTCCTTTTCCTAACACTATTGTGTCCCGACAGATCTTTAGTCCAGACCGTCTCTTCGGAGCGTCACTAAACGCCACGTTCACACCTACACCGCAACTAGGTATTCTCGATATATATCTAATTTAGCTACTTTACTCCCATAATTACAGGCCTACTTTAACCCTTTCCCTCTCCTTCCCTCCTAGGTTTCCATCATTTAACCATTCCCTGGAGCCTACTCCCAGCAAGACTACCACCAATCCAATTTTATTTATTTTTTACTGTGCTCTTATATTACTCTTAGGAGGCCAGCTAACCCCATTGATCATACCTGAATTATATCAATTTTAATGCTTCATTTTTTTAACTATTTACCAATAAATATTTATATTTTAATAATTTTGGTCACAGTTCATTTTTAATCACCTAGACCAGCGCGGATACCTCATTTCTGTTTTTAAAAATAATTTATATCTGCATCTAGCTCTGAAAAAATATTTGGCCTTCTAGCAGTGTGTGGGACTTTCTCTATTAGTCCATCTATACTGACCTCTATCAGGCTGCAAATTAAAAATAATTTTTATCTGCATCTACCTCTGAAAAAATATTTGGCCTTTTAGCAGTGTGTGGGACTTGTTCTATTAGTCCATCTATACTGACCTCCATCAGGTTGCAAATTGAATATCATTTTTTTCTGCATCTACTTCTGAAAAAATGTTTGGGCTTCTAGCAGTGTGTGGGACTTGGTCTATTAGTCCATCTATACTGATCTCCATCAGGTTGCAAATTAAAAATAATTTTTATCTGCATCTAGCTCTGAAAAAATATTTGGGCTTTTAGCTGTGTGTGGGACTTGTTCTATTAGTCCATCTATACTGACCTCCATCAGGTTGCAAACTGAATATAATTTTTTTCTGCATCTAGCTCTGAAAAAATATTTGGCCTTCTAGCAGTGTGTGGGACTTTCTCTATTAGTCCATCTATACTGACCTCCATCAGGTTGCAAATTAAAAATAATTTATATCTGCATCTAGCTCTGAAAAAATATTTGGCCTTCTAGCAGTGTATGGGACTTTCTCTATTAGTCCATCTATACTGACCTCCATCAGGTTGCAAATTAAAAATAATTTTTTGTCTGCATCTAGCTCTGAAAAAATATTTGGCCTTCTAGCAGTGTGTGGGACTTTCTCTATTAGTCCATCTATACTGACCTCCATCAGTCTGCAAATTAAAAATAATTTTTATCTGCATCTACCTCTGAAAAAATATTTGGCCTTCTAGCAGTGTGTGGGACTTGTTCTATTAGTCCATCTATACTGACCTCCATCAGGTTGCAAATTGAATATCATTTTTTTCTGCATCTACTTCTGAAAAAATGTTTGGGCTTCTAGCAGTGTGTGGGACTTGGTCTATTAGTCCATCTATACTGATCTCCATCAGGTTGCAAATTAAAAATAATTTTTATCTGCATCTAGCTCTGAAAAATATTTGGGCTTCTAGCTGTGTGTGGGACTTGTTCTATTAGTCCATCTATACTGACCTCCATCAGGTTGCAAACTGAATATAATTTTTTTCTGCATCTACCTCAGAAAAAAAATTTGGGCTTCTAGCAGTGTGTGGGACTTGTTCTATTAGTCCATCTATACTGACCTCCATCAGGTTGCAAATTGAATATAATTTTTTTCTGCATCTACTTCTGAAAAAATATTTGGCCTTCTAGCAGTGTGTGGGACTTTCTCTATTAGTCCATCTATACTGACCTCCATCAGGTTGCAAATTAAAAATAATTTATATCTGCATCTAGCTCTGAAAAAATATTTGGCCTTCTAGCAGTGTGTGGGACTTTCTCTATTAGTCCATCTATACTGACCTCCATCAGGTTGCAAATTAAAAATATTTTTTTGTCTGCATCTAGCTCTGAAAAAATATTTGGCCTTCTAGCAGTGTGTGGGATTTTCTCTATTAGTCCATCTATACTGACCTCCATCAGTCTGCAAATTAAAAATAATTTTTATCTGCATCTACCTCTGAAAAAATATTTGGCCTTCTAGCAGTGTGTGGGACTTGTTCTATTAGTCCATCTATACTGACCTCCATCAGGTTGCAAATTGAATATCATTTTTTTCTGCATCTACTTCTGAAAAAATGTTTGGGCTTCTAGCAGTGTGTGGGACTTGGTCTATTAGTCCATCTATACTGATCTCCATCAGGTTGCAAATTAAAAATAATTTTTCTCTGCATCTAGCTCTGAAAAAATATTTGGCCTTCTAGCATTGTGTGGGACTTGTTCTATTAGTCCATCTATACTGACCTCCATCAGGTTGCAAATTGAATATCATTTTTTTCTGCATCTACTTCTGAAAAAATGTTTGGGCTTCTAGCAGTGTGTGGGACTTGGT
Source organism: Phyllobates terribilis (assembly GCF_046119375.1). NCBI lineage: Eukaryota > Metazoa > Chordata > Amphibia > Anura > Dendrobatidae > Phyllobates > Phyllobates terribilis. Next base: position 12,897,793 of record NW_027362769.1, on the reverse strand, counting down.
CTATTAGTCCATCTGTACTGATCTCCATCAGGTTGCAAATTAAAAATAATTTTTATCTGCATCTAGCTCTGAAAAAATATTTGGGCTTCTAGCTGTGTGTGGGACTTGTTCTATTAGTCCATCTATACTGACCTCCATCAGGTTGCAAACTGAATATCATTTTTTTCTGCTTCTACCTCAGAAAAAAAATTTGGGCTTCTAGCAGTGTGTGGGACTTGTTCTATTAGTCCATCTATACTGACCTCCATCAGGTTGCAAATTGAATATAATTTTTTTCTGCATCTACTTCTGAAAAAATATTTGGGCTTCTAGCAGTGTGTGGGACTTGGTCTATTAGTCCATCTATACTGACCTCCATCAGGTTGCAAATTAAAAATAATTTTTATCTGCATCTAGCTCTGAAAAAATATTTGGGCTTCTAGCAGTGTGTGGGACTTGGTCTATTAGTCCATCTATACTGACCATCATCAGGTTGCAAATTGAATATCATTTTTTTCTGCATCTAGCTCTGAAGAAATATTTGGGCTTCTAGCAGTGTGTGGGACTTGTTCTATTAGTCCATCTATACTATCCTGCACCAGGTTGCAAATTCAATATAATTTTATTCTGCATCTAGCTCTGAAAAAATATTTGGGCTTCTAGCAGTGTGTGGGACTCATTGTATTAGGCCATCTATACCAAGCTCCACCAGCTTTGAAATTAATAATAATTTTTAGCTGCATCTAGCCCTGAAAATAATTTTTCCCAATAGTGGTAGCAATAGAAATATGGGGCGCGCGCCTGGCTAACAAAAATATACGCTTCATAACACAAAACACCAGCCTAGCGCACTGCATTAATAAGATGGCATCATCGTCTCTCCCAGTGCAAGGCCTACTACGCAGGCTAGCATTCCTGTGCCTAAAACACAATGTATGGGTCCACGCTAGCCACTATGCTGAGGGGTATAAAGCTGCTGCTAACGCTTTATAACAATTCAATTGGCAGATTTTCACAGAGCTCTTCCACAACGCCCACCCATCGGGCAACAGTTGCCCACCCTCCCTATGGGATCTAGTGGCGAATAGTTGATGCCATTAATCAGAGCGTCAGTTGCCCCGTCAACGTGGCAAGCATACGGTAAGGCATGGGAAGAGTGGACACGACTAGTAGCAGGCAGACGGGTTGACCAATGTGAACAAGCCAGATCACAAGTCACCATAGAATTTCTCCACCAGCTAATGATGAGGGGCATATCAGGAGCGTCAGCGCAGCGGTGTCTGACCGGAGTAGCATTTCACTTCCAACTACTGAATTGGGGAGATGTGACAAAGATTCATCATCAGACAATCCATAAAAGGGTGGAAAAGGGGTCAGCCAAGTCAGGAATGTAGACGTCCCGTCCAGTGTCACTAAAACTGATTTCTCACATCATATCCCTAACACCATTAACATGACACTCACAATTTGAAGCAACACTAATGTCTACTGCATTTGTGATTGCCTTCTTCGGGGCGCTATGTATAAGCGAATTAGTCCCTCAATCCAAAATTACCACCAGTGGAGGCTTATTACACCAGGACGTAGTCATAGCCAATAATGCAATACGTCTACGCATACACCAATCGAAAACGGTTCCAGCGGGCAGGGGTACTTGGGTACTTCTACAACCCACAAACGGTACACTGAGTCGGGTAACAATAGTAAAAACATATCTAACCATCAGATCACAAAGTAATTTCTTCCTATCACACATTGATGGAACGCCATTATCAAGATACCTGTTCCAAGCTATATTTAATAAATGCATAACATCGGCAGGGAACCACCCCAAAGATTATGGGACACACTCATTCCGCATAGGTGCGGCCATGGAAGCAGCAAGAGCAGGACTGTCAGAAACGGAAGTTCAGAGGATAGGGAGATGGCGATCCACGTGTTTGGCGAGATACATAAGACCGGACTTGTTATCCTAACGTGGTTTGTTTCTTTTACAGGTGACGCTAAGCCAACAGTGTGAGTGATAGGCCACTCGTATATATATTGGGCACAAAAAAGGGCGAAAGTCCACCCAGGCGGGAGGAAATTAGAGTTTCATAACACATATTTCAACTGGAGAGGTATTAGAGGCCTGCTATGGCCACAGGTACTAATGGAGGTAATCAAGGTAGGGAGAGAGGCAAGAGGTCTGGTCATCTAAGTTATACAGGCCGTGGGAAACAACCTAGGTCATCACAAGAGCGCATAACTAATGGCAATAATGAAACTAGACACTGAGCGCTTCAGAGAATTTTTCACAAAATTAGTTTTAGTATGGTCAGAGATTGTGCCGATAGCGGTATGGCAAGGTGCGCGAGACATCACGGCCATCGAATGGACAAGGCGGGTAATAAATATTCAGATGGCAAAATTTAGAAGAGACAGAGGCGGTGTAGTGATACGACACCGACAACTGGAAGGAGATAAAGCAGGCCTCATACGGCCCGACGGTGTTCACTTAATAGATATTGGACTGGACATATTCCTGTCAGGACTCCAGGACGGAGTGGAACAAGCGTTAAGAGTGATGGGTGGGGGTCAGAGTCCTGCATACGAGTACGCTGGATCCTCCGTGGCCTGGAAATAGAAAGGACATGTTGGAGAGTTACACTTGTTGGCCAAACTCGCCGGAGTGGGGACCCAGGGCATGCTGCAACAAGCTGAATTATTTTAGAAATAAAATGCCTTTCTAATGGAATGAGTATAAAGAGTTAATAAAGCTGTGACCGATCCTCACCCATCCAGTTGTAAGAGTTACATTATTGTATTGTCCATGAAAGGGGCGCGGTAGGGGGGCTGAGCGTCTGGGTTTGGTTGGGGGTCCCCACAGTCTGCCTAGGCTAGATTCATTTAAAAATTCTTATTAGATACACAGGCGGTGCAGCTTGCTTCGCAGCTGGGCTACTACGCCCAAAGTATTGCCTAGGCTAGATGCAGTTAAAAATTCTACGCTGACTAGCAGACACTGAAGATTTGGAGCAGACCTCTGAGTAAACAGCTCTTCAGACTCAACCATCTGTATTACCCCAAGCCATAGTGTATGTAGTTTCTTACAGTTTAAAGGGGATGGGGTGCGACCCAACCCACCTGGAATTGATGATGCCAACATCACGTCAGACACAGCAAGGGGACTCCCAAAATTGTGGCACAGACACCGCTTAACCCTAGAATGCATACCTGTGGCCTTGCAGGCCCGCCCAGTTAATTGTTTTCTATTTTCTGAAAGATTACTTTAGTTAGAATTTTGAAACTCTAGGTATTCTTCATGTATATAGTTGTTTGTCATTTGAGTTTGAGTTATTCCATGTTATTTGCACACGGGCCTAAAGGGCCCCAGGTATGTGAAAGTGTAGATTTTTATGGTCATGCGTTCTAGGGTTAAGTGGCATCAATTGCCCCACAGTTGCTTAAAATGGTTGGTGAAGTGATTTTACCAAATCCCCAAGCTTTTAGTCTCCCAAGGATGACACAGGGGTAGAAATGTCCTTGCGAATCCATGATTTGTTCATCTTTATGAACGTGAGTCTGTCTACATTCTCAGTGGACAGCCGCGTGCGCTTATCTGTCATCACACCACCAGCAGCGCTGAACACACGTTCAGAGAGAACGCTGGCTGCATGGCATGACAAGATCTCCAAGGCGTGAGTGGCGAGCTCCGGCGATTATTCCAGATTGGAATACCAAAATGAGCAAGGGTCCAGTGACACAGTCATGGCTTCGATGTTCACTTGGAGATTCTCCTGTACCATCCTCTCTAGGCATTGACTATGTGTCAGACTTCTTGTCTCCTGTGGCCTTGCAAAGGATGGTCTAAAAAAGTGGTGAAACAATTCCACAAAATTGCTGTTACCAGCAGATACTGTGTTACTGTTACTGTTTGAGTGATGAAGACTCGACAGTCCCACCGTTGGCAAGTTAGAACTGTGAGATTCACTACGTGCACCACTGGTGTTTTGTGGAAAAGCACATGTAAGATTCTGCAACAGCGTCTGCAGATACTCCTGCATTCGTCAATACCTTTTTATGGGAGGAATTATTTCGGCAAATATACTTTTGTACCGGGGATCTAAGAGTGTGGCAACCTAGTAGTCGGGATTACTTCGAATTCTGACAATCCGGGGGTCATGTTGCAGGTAGTGCAGCAAGAAGGCACTCATGTGTCTTGCGCATCCAGAAGTACCAAGTCCTTGTTGTGTTGGTAGCGAGGTAAGAATCATGCTTCCTTCCTCTGCCCTCTCCCTCCAACCTCGCACAACAGAAATGTGATCAAGGTCTCCCTCATCTGATGAGTCTTCCATGCCCATCGCCAGTTCGTCCTCCACTTCTTCCTCGGCTCCTGCACCTTCCTCAACAGTTTGGCTGCTACCATGCGCCCTGGTTAATCCCTCTCCCCCACCCTCCCATGCCTGCCGCCTTGGTGCTGCCAACCGTCTGGACCTTGGAGATGTTATCCCTTCCGCATACGACTCCACCTCTACTTCCTCCACCTCCTCTTGTCCCACCACCTGACTCTGAATTCTGTTTAATGTGTGCTCCAGCATGTAAATCACCGGAATAGTCATGCTGATAATGGCATCGTCGTCAGCACTAAACATCTTCGTCGCCATTTCAAAACTGTGCAGAAGGGTGTGTGGCGCCCCTGAGGGTTCAGTCGCCACAGAGTTACTGCATCTCACCCAGAGGTGTGGTATCTCACCCTCAGGTAAGGAAGGCGTATGGTTCGGGACCCTGACTCCTGCATCCAACACATACCCGCAGTGGGGGTAGGGCGAGATTGCTCCTAAGGGAGAGCACAGTCCCAGGTCCCTAGCTGGTTTGAGGGTCCTATGTAGTGGGTGCTTAGGGGAGCAGCTTAGGGGAGCACATGACAAGGAGAGTATAAATAGGAAGCCATCTTAGAAAGAGCAAGCCAGACAGAGGAGGAAAATTGACAGGAGCAGAGACTAGGCATAAGCTCTGCTCCGGAGGCGGGCCTAGCCTGGGAGGCCCAGGACTGAAGGAGAGAAGAGAGGAGTGGGAGCTGGAAGGCTCCAGGAACCGAAGGGACCCTACGGCTACGGGGAGTGCAGAAGGCCACCCGTACTCCCGCTGCTACCAGGAGGAAGAGGTGTCAGGCCAGATAAGGGGAACCGGTCCCTCAACTAGCGGAGAAACAGCAAGGCTCAACTAGAAACCGGAGGCTGCTGCATTTCATGTACTGCAGGCCAAAGTCCACACCAGTCTCACTAAGAAGGTAGCCACATAGGACCCAGGGGACGGAACACACGTCACCCGCCAAGGCCCGAGGATACCGGATAGAAGTGTCACTGGGTGTGAGGTGCAGGGAGAAAGCCAGAGAAAGGACACACAGAAGGGGGTCCTGCTAAGTACTCCGGAGCTATCTGGGGGTGGACTGAGCCCCTCACTGAGTATGCACAGCACGACGGGGGAGATTGCTCTGGTACCTGTAATCTGGACTACAACAACTGTGAGTAATATCTTGAGACGGCATCACACGGACTCTGTGTTCATTACTGACTCCCTGCACTACAACCACCATCATCCACCCACACTGCCCTGAAGCTACACTCTTCCTGTGGTGAGTAATAATACCGTTGCTGCAAAACCACCAGCTTCAGAGGACTGTTCCGCAGCGACGGCCCCTTTGGCTGCACTCCACAGGTGGCGTAGTCAGACATTATAAAATCCATATATACAAATTACCCTTGGATTGACCGCCCTGGGTCACGGACTGGGTCACCGCCACAGTGACTACAACCCCCAGCGTCTACCGGCCCTGCTCAGGGTACCCCATGGCCCAGGGGGCGCGTCAACTTCATAGGTCCCTGATCTGAGACCACTCCTGCAGCGTGATTTGCCCCACCTCTGGATCTCGTTGGCCCAGGCTATACGTCAGAACGTATTGCACCAGGGCTTGTCGGTGCTGCCACAGTCGCTGCAACATGTGCAGAGTTGAATTCCACCATGTCGGCACATCGCATTTCAGCCGGTGAACTGGCAGGCCCAACGACTTCTGTAGAGATGTAAGTCGTTGAACTGCGGGATGCGAACGGTGGAAGTGAGCACACAGCGACCGTGCCCTCTGCAGAAGGCCATCTAGTCCGGGATAGTGGGCTAAAAATTGCTGGACAACCAGGTTCAACACGTGAGCCATACAAGGCACGTGTGTGACATTGCCCCGGCTAAGTGCCGCACCCAGGTTTGCAGCATTGTCGCACATGGCCTTCCCTGGTTGCAGGTCCAGTGGAGACAACCTTTCATGAAACTGGGTCTCCAGAGCTGACCACAACTCCTCAGCTGTGTGACTCACATTTCCCAGACATTTCAAAGTAAACACTGATGCCGTTGAGCCCTGCTGCCAGCATAGTAAGGAGGTGTGCAGGATTCCTTCTGCGCAGTTAGAAAGCAGGTGGCATTACCAGACAGGCTTTGGGTGCAGGTGGAGGACCGAGAGGAGGTTGAGGAGGCAGAAGCAGTGGAGGAACTTCGAGATAAAGAGGATTGACGCACAACTCGTGGGGACGGTAAGACTTGGACAGCAGCCCCTTGTCCTGCTGTCACCATAGTTACCCAGTGCCCAGTCAGCGACATGTAACGCCCCTGTCCATGCCTACTCGTCCAAGTGTCTGTGGTGAAGTGCACCCTGTCACACACAGTGTTTCTCAAAGAAGCGGTGATGTTGTGTGCGACATGCTAGTGGAGCGCAGGCACACCTTTCTTTGAGAAGTAGTGCCGACTGGGCATCTGGTACTGGGGCACTGTGACGGACATAAGGTCTTGAAAATCCTCTGTGTCCTCCAGGTGGAAAGGCAGCATTTCTGTAGCCAACAGCTTGCAGATGGTGAAATTCAACCTCTTAGCTTTCTCATGGCTAGGAGGAAATGGTCTTTTAATTTTCCACATCTGAGGGACCGAGGGCTGGCTGTTGTGCTTAGACGGTGTTGAGTAGGGTGTCCCCGGCAAACTGCCGGTCTGTGAGGAAGATGCAGGCGGACTTGTTAGGTTGCCTTGATCCAAAGGTGGTGCTCTCGATGTCGGAGAGCACTCAACACTAGCAGGTGTTTCCACTTCCCAATGAACTGACGACCTGCCAATCACACTGGCTGTTGCGGGTAAAGAGGTGGCAGGTCTGCGTCCAAAAACATGTGTGACTGCTGTCCCCCCAGTCACAGAGGATGAAGAGCCTGCGGATGCACAAGATGGGGCAGACGGTGGTTGGCCCAGCCGGGTAGGCCGCATTGTAGCACAGTGAGCTTCCCACTGCAACTTATGCTTCATATCCATGTGACGGTACATGCATGAAGTACTCAAACTATGGATTTTTTGGCCTCTACTTAGCTTTTGCTGACAAATATTACAGATAACACGAATTGAGTCATCCTTATCGATCTGAATAAATGCCCAGGCTATGCAAGGCTTAGAGCCCATGTGACCTGAAGAGCCACTACGACTTGTGGTCAGAGGCAGAGTTGTGGTTGAGGATGCAGTTGTTGACATGCTTCCAGTACTCCGTCTCTGTTCAGGAAGGCGCAACCTAACCTCGTCGTCAATAGCATCTGTGATGCCCCGCTGCGCTTGGTATCACAGATCCTAGAAGAGTGCATTGATGGAATCCTCCACAAGAGGCCCCCATAAACATTCACACATCTCCACCTTCCACCTCAGACCAGCAGAGGGAGCCCGTTAGGGATATAAATAGGGAAGGTGGAGCTAGGCAGTTCAGTTCCTCTGAAGAGTTCCTGCAGTAGAGAAGCCTAAGAGAGGTCAGTCTGCAGTGGAGCTCAGTCTAGTCTAGAGAACGCAGTTAATAGTTCAGCAGTGGAGCACGAGGCTCCTGCTTGCTAGATTCAGGGAGCCCAGATAGAGCTTAAGGTGTGCCGGTGCCGTAAGATCAGTGAAGCGCGGCAAGCTGCCGTTAGTGTGTATAGCCTAGTGAGGGCCCGAGTAGGCCGAAGGCGAGTGGCGAGTTAGTACATAAGGGGCAGAGGAGCTTAACCAGCTCACCCCGAAGCATTTACCGGACACAGGATCCGAGCTTACCGGTATCTCTATGACCCAGTAAGGCATAATCGGAATCCCTGGAGAACTACAAGTCCCAGGATCACTAAGGTGCTGATATGTAACTGAGCCAGGAGACGCTTAGGCCCCGCATACTGGGAGCGTGAACTCCAAGAGAAGGCCCTACCACAAGGTCAGCGAGCGCAGGACAGAGACAAAGTTAGGCCTAGCTCCAGGCAGGTCAGAAACTTACTACGCAGAGGCAAGAAACAGGAGGCCCTACACCCGCTCATTGGGGAGGATCCTGATATGCACCCTTCACCCTACAGTGCTCCGGGATGTGCCTGAATTTCCACCAGTAAAAGGTACTGAAGTGACTACCGTGTCCGTTCCCGTTCTTGCTCTGACCCAGCTGGGTCTCGCCTGTCCTGCATTCCCCCTGCATACGCTGCCCTGAGACCTAGGTCCACCTGTGGGGAGCTATACCATCGAGCTGCCTTATCACCGGCCTCAGTGGACTGCTGCAGCACTGGTGCTTGTCACCAGATACCACAGGTGGCGTCATGAACTCTTATAAAATTAACAATTATCCACCCTTTTAAAGAGAGACCCCAGGGTACGGGCCAGGGAGCCGACCACCGCGACATCCCCAAGGCCAGGCAAATGCCCGGGTACCGAGTCATCCCCATCCCCAGGGCTAGTCACATCCTCCTCCACCTCCTCTGCTGACCTCATCGACTGGCTGACTGTGGGTTGACAGTAAGTGGGATCTCCAACCTCGTCATCATCACCCTGTGTGTTATCACACCCGTAGTCCTCAGAGCCAACCTCTTCCTGCCCTGACCGAAAAGTCAAGTTGTCGCTCCAATCAGGTATTTGAGTCTCATCATCGTCTTCATCATTGTCTCCACCAACAGGAGTTACAGTTTGGGAACAAGGGTCTACATTATGCTCAGAACCTTCTTCATCTGGTCCTGGATCCGACTTATAAAGATTCTGGGCATCAGATCAGATCATTTCCTCATCTGGATTAACAGAAGCTCTGGAGCAGACCTCCGTTTCCCAGGCTATAGTATGAGTAAACAGCTGTGCAGACTCAACCATCTGTGCTACCCCATACTCAGACGGGCAGCTGGAGACTTGGGAGCTGTGAGGAAGCAAGTGCGATTGGGGTGACACCTCTGAGGACTGGAGTATTTGTGATGTTGAAATTGAGGTGATGGAGACCCCACTTGAAGGAGCACTTGATATCCGTTGAAGCACCTGCTGTTTTTGTGCCTCATTTAGAATTTGTAGCGATGGGCGTGTCCGTAAGAATGGGATCGTATCACATTGTCCACGAAAAGAAGTCGACATCTTAGTTTGGCTGGAAGATGGTCTTTCTTCTGCAGATGTTACTCCCCCCCCACCGTGGGTGGCCTCGACCCACCGGCGGACAGGCACCAGTATTGGGATAGGGGGGCTGGCCGTCAGGGTCCACCGCGGCTCTGGCACAAACCCGGCGACACAGAGGTGGCACGGGCAGGAACGGACTGGCCGTGTAGGCTTCTCACTTTTTGGATTTTAGAAGGGCATGACATGCCTATATCTGTGTCTCCCCCTCCTTTTACTCCTCCACCTCTTTTCTTTTCGCATGACTATATGTACTTGTCACTTTTCCATGTGTTAGTTATGTCTTCCGAGCAGTTTGTCAGATTTTGGACACCTTTGAAGGTGTTTTCTATGTGTTTCTATGTGTTTTTGTTTGCCTGCCATTGGTTTTAACGGTGTTCGAAGGTGTTCGACGAACCGAACCGAACTCGAACACTACGGGGGTGGCTCAACACTAGTCATCACGAAACACAAGTCAGGGACTAGTGCCATATCCATTGCCATACTCAACGCCGTGGCAGAAAATGTGATTCATAGAGTAAAGAAAGTACAAAATATAATGGACCTAAAAGAAATCAAGGTAGGCTGGCGCCCAACCATCATCCCTCCAAATCAAATGGTGGGGGTGAGGTGTGGAGTCCGGGTAGAACCGGGAAGAAAAGTCCAGAAAAGACTGTTCGTGCCAAAAGACTCCTCATAACTTCCAGAAGGCCTAGTTCAAGGTGACACTGTGCTTTCGATTCCTACTAGTGGGTTTGTTCGAGTGACAGTACAGGTGATGAATGCTACAAAACACGAAATTAGACTTTATCCAAAGACTGTGTTAGGTCACATTGAAACCATTAAAACAGTATATCCAGCAAGTTTGAGACCCGCCCGGAGTCTACAGTGAATTCAGTCTCCCCAGCAAGGAACAGGAGTTGCCCAGGGGAAGAAATTGCACCACCCACCTCGGAGTCCTGGGATCCCCCAGAACCCCTGGAACACTTGTGTGCTGAAGATCGAGAGGTAGCAAAACAGATGCTGAGAGAAGACTGTCATGCATGTCATGCATTCTCCAAAGATGTCTCTGATATAGGCTGTATCCCATCGTTGCAGTTGAAAATCAATTTGAAAGACACGACCCCAGTTACCAGAAGCTTCATGTCTGTGCCAAAACCATTACACTGTGTAGTGAAAGAGTATTTACAAGATCTAATCACCAGATGTTGGGTCCAAAAGTTGAAGTTGTCTTATTGCTCTCCTATTGTTTGTGTTAGGAAGAAGGATGGTACGTTGAGACTCTGATTTGATTACCAGGAACTAAACCGAAAGTCAGTACCTGATCGGTACCCAATACCAAAGATCCAAGATATGCTGGATAGCCTATCAGGAAGTGCCTGGTTCTCTGTCCTCAATCAGGGTAAGGCATTCCACCAAGGGTTTGTCGAAGAGTCCAGTAGACCCTTGACCCCTTGACAGCATTCATCACACCATGGGGATTATATGAATTTAAACGCATACCGTTTGGGCTCAGTTTAGCTTTAGCAGAATTCCAGAAGAGCATGGAGACATGTTTAGAAGGATTGAGGGACTATATCTGCCAGCTGTACTTGGATGACAATGTGGTACACAGCAAAACTTTCCGGGAGCATGTTGAAGACATGAGGACTGTATTACAATGATATCAACAACACGGAGTAAAGTTGACCCCAAAGAAGTGTGAACTGTTCAAAAGGCAAGTCTGATTTCTAGGGAAAATTGTGTCTGGAGAAGGATATACGATGGACCCAGCATAAATCTCTCCGGTACTGGCCTTAAAAGACAAGCTGCCCTCTACCGTCGGGGAGTTGAGGTAGAAATTAGGATTCCTCTCCTACTATCGTACTTACATTCAGAACTTCTCCTGGATTGTCGCACCACTATACCTCCTCTTGAGAGAGGGGACAGAGACGACAACACCCATGGAGAAAAATAAGAACGTGGGTAGGACCGGGCTTAAAAGAAACAACACCCTTTTGTCCCAACAGCCCATGCTCTGGACAGCAGACAACCAGGAAGTATTGGAAGAACTAGTAGAGTACCTGGTAAAACCACCCATCTTGGGATATCCTGATTTCAATTTACCATTTGTTCTTCATTGTGATGCTTCACAAGTTGGACTGGGAGATGCCCTGTATCAGCATCAAGATGGAAAAATGAGAGTCATCGGTTACGATTATAGAACATTGACAGATGCCAAGAAGAATTATCATCTACATTCTGGAAAATTGGAGTTCCTGGCATTGAAATGGGCTATCTGTGAATGATTTATAGATTATCTCCACTACACGAAAGAGTTTGACGTACACACTGACAACAACCCTTTGACCTATGTCCTTACTACAGCCAAACTGAATGCAGCGGGTCAGAGATGGGTCGCTGAACTTGCTGACTTCAATTTCAGCATCAAGTACAGGCCAGGAAAAAGCAACGCTGATGCTGACGGATTGTCAAGAATGAGACTAGAGCCTAAGGAGTTCATGCAAGAATGCTCAGAGGAAATCAGTCTGGAAGCAATTGAGAGCACTACCCAAGCAGTACAAGCTTATCAGGAGGTAGACACACCATTGTGGTGTCTGTTGATGGTGGAAACCACCATAAAAGTGAGAGAACAAGATCATCCCCGGTCTATTCAACAACTACCAAAAGGGAAAATCCGTAGAGCACAACGGGAAGATCAGATAATTGGTAGAATACTACTTTATGTGGACCAAAATCAGTTTACAAGTAAATGGGAGAGAGACAATGAGTCACCAGCAGTATCTGTTTTAATTAAAGAATAGACGAAGATCTACCTCAGTGAAGACGGTATCCTGTATCGTAAAGGAGGACAAAACCGGCAGTTGGTACTACCCAGAGTATTCCGTAGGTTGGTCTTCAAAGAACTCCATGAAAACATGGGGCACCTGGGAGTGGAAAGGACAACCAACTTGATCCGTAAACGTTTCTTCTGGCCGTACATGCAGAGATATATTGAGAGGTACGTGACCAGGGAGTGTGGGTCTCTGAAAGATAAATGTCCCAGCACATCAACTCGGGCACCTATGGGCAACATCCAAACTACTTATCCATTTCAGAAGGTCTCAATAGACTTTATATATCTCGAGATGTGCAAGGGTGGTTATGAATACATCTTTGTGGTGATGGACCATTTCACTCGATTTGCTCAAGCATATGCCACCACCAATAAATCAGGTTGAACAGCCGCAGAGAAGATATTCAATGATTTTGCTTTCAGGTTTGGGTTCCCTACGAGGTTCCACCATGACCAAGTAAAATAATTTTAGCACCAGCCCTTTGCCAAGCTAGGAAAGTACTGTAGAATTCAGAGATTCCACACAACACCCTATCATCCAAAGGGTAAAGGACAAGTGGAGCATTTTAACCGAACAGTATTGTCGATATTGCGCACTTTAACAGCTGATAAGAAGAAAGACTGGAAGAGTTCTCTGTCAAAAGTGGTACATGCCTATAACTGTACAAAGAGCGATGCAACGGGTTGCTCACCCTTTTTCCTATTGTATGAACGATCGCCAAGACTGCCAATCGACATCATGTTCGATAGTCCGGTGTCAGAAACTTACAGAATGTATCCGTAGTACGTTCGGAAATGGAAGGAACGGATGGCAGAGTCATACAACATAGCATCCAAAGTGGTTACGCAAGGACAGAGCAAGAGTAAGGAGTACTATGATCGAAAATGTTATGGAGTAGAATTGGCACCGGGAAGCCGGGTGCTAGTCAAGAATGTATGTGAAAAAGTCGGTCCAGGAAAACTTAATTCGTATTGGGAAAACAAGGTGTCTGTGGTCGTAAGGAGGAAAGCTGATGATAGCCCAGTGTATGAAATCCGATTGGAAACGGGAGACAAGAAAACCACAATAGTCCATCGGAATTTACTACTACCCTGTGATTATCTCCCACCACAACAAGACATCCCAAAAGTAGACCGACATCGTCCCAGATCGACTAAGGGACCACCACAGACTGAAGCTCTGGAGTTGGATAGTGACCTTGAAAGTAATGATGGAGAAGAACACACCATTGTATTTCTCGGACCGGCAAGGAGAGGGATGTACCATCCTCAGGAGAGTGAACTAAGAGTTCGTACCAAGTAGTACAGATGAAGTCCAATTCAGATCTGATGATCAAACACCGGTCCTTGAAGAGACTGATCGACACTCAGGAGGAGCGGAATTACCAGACCGTGTGGAAACAGGTGAGTCAGGAGAAGTTCATGAGCTTACAGAAAGATTACTTACCAAGAGCATCTGAGGAAGCACGGGAAATGAGTGCGGCGGAAGAAACCCCTGTGACCAAAGAACCAGTGGTATCTGAGGAACAACCCACCCGGAGGATGTCGACTAGAGATGAGCGGTGTTCGAATCGAACTGTTCGCCAATCTCAAATTCGAGCTGTTTTGGGCTGTGTTCGAGCCATTCGGCGAACACGAACGATTTGAAAAAAATTTGGCTGTTCGAGGTTATGTTCGATAACTGTTCGTGCACCAAAATCATAACTGGATTTTTTCTCAGTAATGATGAAAATTTATGTTAATACGCAGTTTGAGTGTACAGCGGGGCGGGGGGAGGGGCAGGGGATGGAACTCTGCGGGAATAATGAAGATCTCCATTTTTTTTTCTCTTTCCCGCATTTACAGTGGGGAGGTGCAATCTGTCAGCCTATCAGCAACGCACACACGGAGCGAAGTGCTTTTTTTCACACAAGCAAGGGCATGTGTCATTGGCAGTGTATGTCACATGTCCTTGCCCTATAATACCCAGCCATTTTCCCCGTCGCCACCATTTTCTCACTGCTGCAGCTGCGTGTTAGACGGCACCGCTGTTGCTGTGTGCGCAATACCTTGTTAATTTCAAGCCAATTTTCGCACAAATCTACAGATAGCTTGGGAGTAGGGAAGAGTTGTGATTGCAGTCCTTTTAAGGACTTGGTTACAGCATTTCCTATGACTTTTATCAGGCAGGTCTGTGCTCTTAAATAGATAGGTTGGGAGTAAAGACTAATTGTAATTGCAGTCCTTATCAGGACTAAGTTACATCAGTTCCTATCACTTTTTGCCAGGCAGGTCTGTGCCAGTGCTGTGCAAGTTTTTTTCACAGCATTTGGCTGAATCTAGCAAAGATAATCCTTTTTGGCCTATTGCAGAGTGTGTTAGTCAGTGGAGTAGCCTATCTGTGTTGCAAGCTACACCACCTGTGTATAGAATACCAATTTTTTTACTGCACCTAGTGAAGTAAAACCTTTTGGGCATAGCATCATTCTATTAGTCCATCTATACTAACCTCCACCAAGTTGCATATTGAATATAATTTTTTTCTGCATCTAGCTCTGAAAAAATATTTGGGCTTCTACCAGTGTGTGGGACTTGTTCTATTAGTCCATCAATACTGACCTCCATCAGGTTGCAAATTGTATATAATTTTTTTCTGCATCTAGTTCTGAAAAAAAATTTGGGCTTCTAGCAGTGTGTGGGACTTGGTCTATTAGTCCATCTATACTGACCTCCATCAGGTTGCAAATTAAAAATAATTGTTTTCTTCATCTAGCTCTGAAAAAATATTTGGGCTTCTAGCAGTGTGTGGGACTTGTTCTATTAGTCCATCTATACTGACCTCCATCAGGTTGCAAATTGAATATAATTTTTTTCTGCATCTAGCTCTGAAAAAATAATTGGGCTTCTAGCAGTGTGTGGGACTTGTTCTATTAGTCCATCTTTACTGACCTCCATCAGGTTGCAAATTGAATATAATTTTTTTCTGCATCTAGCTCTGAAAAAATAATTGGGCTTCTAGCAGTGTGTGGGACTTGTTCTATTAGTCCATCTATACTGACCTCCATCAGGTTGCAAATTGAATATAATTTTTTTCTGCATCTAGCTCTGAAAAAATATTTGGGCTTCTAGCAGTGTGTGGGACTTGTTCTATTAGTCCATCTATACTGACCTCCATCAGGTTTCAAATTGAATATAATTTTTTTCTGCATCTAGCTCTGAAAAAAATATTTCGGCTTCTAGCAGTGTGTGGGACTTGTTCTATTAGTCCATCTATACTGACCTCCATCAGGTTGCAAATTGAATATAATTTTTTTCTGCATCTAGCTCTGAAAAAAATATGTCGGCTTCTAGCAGTGTGTGGGACTTGTTCTATTAGTCCATCTATACTGACCTCCATCAGGTTGCAAATTGAATATAATTTTTTTCTGCATCTAGCTCTGAAATAATATTTGGGCTTCTAGCAGTGTGTGGGACTTGTTCTATTAGTCCATCTATACTGACCTCCATCAGGTTGCAAATTCAATATTATTTTTATCAGCATCTAACCCAGCCAATACTTTTGGCCTAATACCACAGTTTGGTCACTCTGCTCTGCTCGGTTCCCATCCATTGTTTATTTGTGCAAACAACTCCAGAGTTGTGAATTAGTTAACCACCAAAATGAGTGGAAAAAGGCCTGCTGCTGGTGGAAAGGGGAATAGGCATGTTGGGAAGGGGAAAAAAGGTTGTGTCCATGGGGTAGGTGTTAAAGCAACAGTAACATCTGCAGAAGAAAGACCATCTTCCAGCCAAACTAAAATGTCTACTTCTTTTAGCGGACAATGCGATAAGATCCCTTTCTTACGGCCACGCCAATCGCTACAAATTCCAGATGAGGCACAAAAACAGCAGGTGCTTCAACGGATATCAAGTGCTCCTTTAAGTGGGCTCTCCTTCACCTCAACTTCAACATCACAAATACTCCAGTCCTCAGAGGTGTCACCCCAATCGCACTTGCTTCCTCACAGCTCCCAAATCTTCAGCTGCCAATCTGAGTATAGGGTAGAACAGATGGTTGAGTCTGCAGAGCTGTTTACTCCTACTATAGCCTGGGAATCAGAGGTCGGCTCCAGGGCTTCTGTGAATCCAGATGAGGAAATGATCTGCACTGATGCCCAGAATCTATATGAGTCGGATCCAGGACCAGACGCAGAAGGCTCTGACCATAAAGTAGACCCTCTTTCCCAAACTTTATCTCCTGTTGGTGGAGACAATGAGGAAGATGATGATGAGACTCAAATACCTGATTGGAGCGACAACTTTAGTTTTTGTCAGGGCAGGAACTGAGGACGACGGGTATGATAACACACAGGGTGATGATGATGAGGTTGGAGATCCCACTTACTGTCAACCCACAGTCAGCCAAGAGATGAGGTCAGCAGAGGAGGTGGAGGAGGATGCTAGTGACAACGAGGTCAGGTTGTGCCTTCCTGGACAGAGAAGGAGTACTGGAAGCACGTCAACAACTGCATCCTCAAACACAACTCTGCCTCTGACCACAAGTCGTGGTGGCTCTTCAGGTCGCATGGGTGCTAAGCCTTGCATAGCCTGGGCATTTTTTCAGATCGATAAAGATGACCCAACACATGTTATCTGTAACATTTGTCAGCAAAAGCTAAGTAGAGGCCAAAAAATACATAGTTTGAGTACTTCATGCATGAACCGGCACATGGACATGAAGCATAAGTTGCAGTGGGAAGCTCACTGTGCTACAATGCGGCCTAGCCGGCCGGGCCAACCACCATCTGCCGCATCTTGTGCATCCGCGGCCTCTTCATCCTCTGTGACTGGGGGGACAGCAGTCACACCTGTTTTGGGACGCAGACCTGCCACCTCTTTACCCGCAACAGACAGCGTGATTGGCAGGTCATCATTTTCTTTGGAGGTGGAAACACCAGCTGGTGTTGAGCGCTGTCCGACACCGATAGCACCACCTTTGGATCAAGGCAACTTAACAAGTCCGCCTGCATCTTCCTCACAGACCGGCAGTTTGCCGGGGACACCCTTCTCAACCCCATCTAAGCACAACAGCCAGCCCTCGGTCCCACAGATGTGGACAAGTAAAAGACCATTTCCTCCTAGCCATGAGAAAGCTATGAGGTTGAATTTCACCATCTGCAAGCTGTTGGCTACATTATTATCGTACTATGAATGACTGGAGATTGGAATTGGAGGCAGCAGAGGGCAATAGGCACCACTAGGTGCATTCATTTAGCCTATTACTAATTAATATTGATATGTTGCGTTTTTTATAATTGCGCAATTAAGGATCTGTTGTTAAGTTGTGCCATGTGGGGTGGGGTATTTTATACTTCGCATATTTTGCACACATAACCCCCTTCTTTTGCTGTATGCATATTTATAATAAACTTATGAATTTAATATCTTTATATATTTTGAGGCTCTGGTTTCGTCTTTTTCTTTTTCTGTTTTGTATACTTTTTCTGACGATGGAGCTTATTCAGTCCACTATTTGGTAGTATTTATAGAGCTTATAATAGTTCATATATATATATACTCACATGGTGATCTATATACTACCCTGCCTATGAATTGTGTTTATTTTATTGTTTATGCTGTGTTTTGCACAGGCTTGGTCCTTTCTGGCGATATGGACTATAGGGCTAAGGAGAAGTCCTGGCTCACACAAATTGATCAGGCTTTTGGGGGTGATGTGACAGATGGCCAGATGGTGGCTGATCAGAGATTGGAGGAGAAATCAACGTCTATCCAAAATCTATTAATTAAAAGAACAAAACTTTGGTGGAACAAGGCATTTTTGGGAAAATATATTACCCGCCAAATGATCCCGCGTGGTTTACGAATACGTGTTACTCCTACATTTATGGTAGAAGATGAAGCTTTCATTACTAAATGGGAGGAAATATGTACTAATTGTTCATTATCTCTGATGCAATTGCTGGTGAATTTGAATTCTCAATCTATTTTGGAATTGGATGCTCAGATTGATACCGCACAGTCTGACTTTAGATCTAACTGTCCAAAGGAGAAACTGTCTAATTTTGAAACACAAATCGAAAAAACACTTGACTCTACTGTCAAAAGGATTCATGAGGTTCAGGTGTCCAAATTTAATAGAGACATGAGAGACTACCATCTGAAAAAAGTATATCTGTGGCGCAAACCTGGAATACAGGTACCTAATCCCTCTCGGAAAGTGTCAACTTCTTCTATAACATCTTTAAGTGATGTATCTGAAGCTTCCTCTTCGTCTATGACGACAAGGTCTGGTTCTTCCAGCAAAAGAATGCGGGAGAATAACTTTCATCCATATAAACGCCAGGAATATAAATCACCAGACCACAAGAGGAATGATTTTAAGGTAATTAATCTTAGTAACCATATTTTGACACAATCTGATGTATCCCTTTTAAATAAAGGATTATCATTCGCGCCAACTGCCCGTTTCGATGCCTTTACGGCTATTAAAGACTTGCACATCTTTGCAAGGGCGTTAATTTTTAAGAGGCACTTTTTTGATGGTGGTCTCCATGATCTCTTCCCTACAGAGGAGGAACAGGCTGCGGTGAGAACACTTGAGGATCTAGCCAGTGAACACAACACTCCAATTGGAGGTAAGATCCCAGATTCGATACGCCCTCGCTCAAGGAAATTTCCCCCCCTGACGACATGCCCTAATGTGGAACTTTTTGTCAAAATTGTCGCAGGGGAATTTCTGACATTGCCTCGTTATATTCCCCGCGACAATTTATCTAGGGAGGAACGTGATAGGTTGGAGGTTTTACAGAAGCTGCCTGACATTGTGATTAAACCTGCAGATAAAGGGGGGAATATTGTCATATGGCCTAGGCAGATGTATGAGAGAGAGGCATATAGACAACTAAATAATAAGATCTGTTATAAAAAACTGACATATAACCCCCTTATCTCATATACGACTGACCTTGAATCGATTATTAACCGGGCTGTAGTTGATCAAATTATCACTCAGGAATTGGCTTCTGCCCTTTTTGTAACTGAACCGACCATTTCTACATTTTACCTCCTCCCTAAGATCCATAAAGAGGCGTCTATGCCTCCTGGTCGTCCAATTATTTCGGGTAGGGGAAATTTCCTTGAGCATGTCAATAAGTGGATTGACTCACATCTGCAGCCACTGGTTGAATGCCTACCCTCCTTTCTTAAGGACACTAGTGAACTTTTGAGGAAGGTGGATGGGCTATATATTGAAGATGATACGATCCTGGTGGCTGCGGATGTTGAGTCACTCTACACAAATATCAGACATGTTGATGGTCTCGCAGCTGTGAAATTCTTTTTGGGCACCTCTTCCTTACCTACGTCATTACAGTCTTTTATTCTTGAGATACTTACATTTGCCTTGAGTCATAATTTTTTTACGTTTAAGGGGTCCTTTTTCCTGCAGCTCCAGGGGACAGCAATGGGCGCGGCCTATGCGCCCGCCTATGCCAATCTGTTCCTGGGGCTGTGGGAGAGGGACCTCTGCCTGTCGGATCGTGAGGTGTCAATGTGCCGCGTCCTTCTTTGGACGCGCTACATTGATGATATCCTCATGATCTGGCAGGGCTCTGAAGCATCCTTACAAAAATTTATGGACCAATTGAATCTTAATGATTGTAATATACACCTTACTTACCAATCCAACACACGGCAGGTTGAATTTTTGGATGTATCATTGAGACGGGATGATACCAATTGTTTGCAAACTACTTTGTTTCGTAAACCTACCTCTACCAACATGCTTCTGCATTCTAAATCTGCACACCCGAAACATATGACGCAATCTGTTCCAGTGGGGCAGTTCCTCCGTATTCGGAGGATCTGCTCCACTGATGCCGATTTTGAGAGACAAGCCATAGAACTCAAGGAGAGATTTTATGCCAGAGGCTATAGCCACCGTATTGTTAAGAAGGCGTATAATAGAGCTAAATTTGTTTCTCGACATGATTTAATATATGGCAGTAAAAATATAAGGGATGGCAATGAGAAGGTGAGGTTCGTAACCAATTTCCACTCCCAATTTTCACGTATGAGGAATATCTTGGCCCGTTCATGGCATATTCTTAAAGCTGATAATATTTTATCAAGATTTATTCCAGATAGACCATCTATTTCCATTAGGCGTTCTAGGAATCTACGAGATCACCTGGTACATTCACATTATGAGGGTCCAAAGGTTTTTACCTTTTTGGATGGGCAGACGAAAAAAAGTGGATGTGCCCCTTGTGGTCGGTGCGTAGCATGCCCAAATATTGATAAATGTGACACTTTCTTTAAATCTGACGGGTCTAAAATCTATAATATCAACAGATCAATTACCTGCACCACAAAGCATGTGATATATTTTGCTACCTGCCCTTGTGGACTAGTATATGTGGGCATGACCACCCGTCAGTTTAAGGTTCGCGTTCGTGAACATGTTTTGGGAATTATTGCCGCGGCCGACCAAACGGACACGTCCACTTTAAAGACTATACCTCGTCACTTCAGGACCCATCATAATTGTGATGCCTCTGGATTTAAAGTTAGGGGTATCGACTGTATTATGCCCAATATACGAGGTGGTAGAATGGGACTTAGACTTGCCCAAATGGAGTCCCGTTGGATCTGGACTCTTGATACCTTGCATCCCAATGGATTAAATGAAAGTATTAGTTATTCCTCCTTTCTTTAGTCAGCCTATATACTCGTGGATACATGATATATTCACATGTGCATGTATTGATGTGTATGCTTTTGTAGCTTTACACTGATAACTGGCCCAATATGCTTGAGGTTTTGTTTTTAATTTTTAATCGTGTTTTATTATTACTTACTTGTTTTTTTCTATATCATGCAGGACCTTTTTCTTCTTCTGTTAGTATTGTTGTTCTTTGTTGGGATCGTCGCCTTTTTTCTCATCAAGTCCTTATGTCCTGATGTGACTATGAGAGAACATATACTATGGATGAATACGGACAAGAGATGAACACATACACCAGTGTTTTATGTGGCGTATATACCCATAACCTTTTTGTATATCTATTCCATTGTATAATATTGAGTTAATGACATAGATGGTATGTAATTAAATAAGTATATATATTTACATCTATGTAAAGGAATGTAATTGTATTGCCCATGTGAATACTGGTGACTGTCTAGATATGTATATTTTCGTATTCACACCTAAATAGGGGTTCTCTCTGATCTTGATGTAGGTTGACCTCAAGGTGACCCTATATACATTGATGTGATACGCTGAGATCATTAATCTTGTCTGCGATGGACCCTGTAGTTGTATTTCTTGTTCTGTCACTATGCACGTAGTCCTAATGGTATTTTTATTATTTAGACCAGGCACGCATGCGCACTATGCGGGTCTCGGCGCTTTCCGGCTCTCCGTGTCTGTATTGGCGTTCGGCGCCGGGGCCATCTCTGCCCCGCCTCCGGATGTCATGTGACGCGGACGCCGGCCGGCGTCTTGATTCCCATGGTGACGCATGCGTCACTTCCGGTCTTCGGTGCCGTCCGGCACCTATAAATTCTATCACACTGTTTCAGTTATACGCCCCCTGACGAAGGGAAGACCGAAACGCGCGTCGGGGCTTTTCCTGCCCCACGTGTGCACTCCTTGGACGGACCCTTCTTATTTCCCCTTGACTGCCCTGTGACCCCTTGGAAGCCTTTGGTATGTACATTATTATCGTACTATGAATGACTGGAGATTGGAATTGGAGGCAGCAGAGGGCAATAGGCACCACTAGGTGCATTCATTTAGCCTATTACTAATTAATATTGATATGTTGCGTTTTTTATAATTGCGCAATTAAGGATCTGTTGTTAAGTTGTGCCATGTGGGGTGGGGTATTTTATACTTCGCATATTTTGCACACATAACCCCCTTCTTTTGCTGTATGCATATTTATAATAAACTTATGAATTTAATATCTTTATATATTTTGAGGCTCTGGTTTCGTCTTTTTCTTTTTCTGTTTTGTATGTTCTGACGTATAGCCTGGGCCAACGAGATCCAGAGGTGGGGCAAATCACGCTGGAGGAGTGGTCTCAGATCAGTGACCTATGCACCCTTCTGCACAGTTTTGAAATGGCGACGAAGATGTTTAGTGCTGACGATGTCATTATCAGCATGACTATTCCTGTGAATTACATGCTGGAGCACATGTTAAACAGAATTCGGAGTCAGGGGGTGGCACAAGAGGAGGTGGAGGAAGTAGAGGAGGAGGAGTTGTATGCGGAAGGGCTAACATCTGCAAGGTCCAGACGGTCGGCAGCACCAAGGCGGCAGGCATGGGAGGGTGGGGGAGATGGTTTTACCAGGGCGCATGGTAGCAGCCAAACTAGTGAGGAAGGTGCAGGAGCCCAGGAAGAAGTGGAGGACGAACTGATGGAAGACTCATCAGATGAGGGAGACCTTGATCACATTTCTGTTGTGCGTGGTTGGGGGGAGAGGACAGAGGAAGGAAGCATGATTGTTACCTCGCCACCAACACAACAGGGACTTGGTGCTCCTGGATGCGCAAGACACATGAGTGCCTTCTTGCTGCACTACCTGCAACATGACCCTTGAATTGTGAGAATTAGAAATAATACTGACTACTGGGTTGCCACACTGTTAGATCCCCGGTACAAAAGTAAATTTGCAGAAATTATTCCTGCCATTACGATGCACGCATGCAGGAGTATCAGCAGAGACTGTTGCAGAATCTTACATGTGCTTTTCCACAAAACACCAGTGGTGCACGTAGTGAATCTCACAGTTCCAACTTGCCAACTGTGGGACTGTCGAGAGTTCAGCACTCAAACCGTAACAGAAACACAGTATCTGCTGGTAACATCAATTTTGCGGAATCATTTCACCACTTTTTTAGCCCTTTCTTTGCAAGGCCACAGGAGACAAGAAGTCTGACACATAGTCAACGCCTAGAGACGATGGTAAAGGAGTATCTCCAAGTAAACATTGAAGCCATGACTGTGTCACTGGACCCTTGCTCTTTTTGGGCTTCCAATCTGGATAAATGGCCGGAGCTTGCCACTTACGCCTTGGAGATCTTGTCATGCCCCGCAGCCATCGTCTGAACGTGTGTTCAGCGCTGCTGGTGGTGTGCTGACAGATAAGCGCACGCGGCTCTCCACTGATAATGTAGACAGACTCACATCCATAAAGATGAACAAATCATGGATCCGAAATGACTTTTCTACCCCTGTGTCATCCTGGGGAGAGTAAAAGCTTGATGATTGGTTAAAATCACCTCACCAACCGTTTTAAGCTTTCAAATTACTAATCATGTTTATCTGTATCTTGGCTGGAAAATTATTTGGGCTTTGTAGCAGTGTGCAGTACTGATTCTATTTGGCCATCTATACTAAGCTCCACCAGATTTAAAATTAATAATAATTTTTAGCTACATCTAGCCAGGAAAATAATTTTGGGGCTCCTAGATGCGCAAGACACATGAGTGCCTTCTTGCTGCACTACCTGCAACATGACCCTCAGATTGTCAGAATTCGAAGTAATCCTGACTAGTGTTGAGCCACCCCCGTAGTGTTCGAGTTCGGTTCGGTTCGTCGAACACCCGTGTGTTCGCCGAACTGTTCGTCGAACTGTTCGTCGAACACCTTCGAACACCGTTAAAACCAATGGCAGGCAAACAAAAACACATAGAAACACATAGAAAACACCTTCAAAGGTGTCCAAAAGCTGACAAACTGCTCAGAAGACATAACTAACACATGGAAAAGTGACAAGTACATATAGTCATGCGAAAATAAAAGAGGTGGAGGAGTAAAAGGAGGGGGAGACACAGATATAGGCATGTCATGCCCTTCTAAAATCCAAAAAGTGAGAAGCCGACACGGCCAGTCCGCTCCTGCCCGTGCCACCTCCGTGTCGCCGGGTTTGTGCCAGAGCCGCGGTGAACCCTGACGGCCAGCCTCCCTCTCCCAATACTGGTGCCTGTCCGCTGGTGGGTCGAGCGAGCCCCCCTGTGGTGGAGGCAGCTCTAAGCTTTTTAATTTAAATTGTCTCTCTAATTTGAATGAATACACTTTAAATCCATTTACAAGGATCTATTGGAGGGCAAGTCTCATGCCAGCAGCCGCGGTAATTCCAGCTCCAGTAGCGTCCACTAAAGCTGCTGCAGTTAAAAAGCTTTTATAAGGATCGAGCTCGGCTGTCCACCGCAAGGCATCCTACTGCCAGTCCCAGCCCCTATGCCTTGGGGTGCCTCCTGATGCTCTTCACTAAGTATCCCATGTTCCCGAAGCATTTCCTTTGAAAAAATTAAGTGTCTAAACTACAGGTGGTGCAGCTTGCTTAACAGCCGGGATAATCCGCTCACTAGCAGACACTGCTACTAGGCACAAAGTATTTCCTGGGCTAGATGCAGTTAAAAATTTGTAATTAGATACTCTCGTTGGATGCTGAGAAAGCATTCCATAGAGTCTCCTGGCACGCCATATATGATTCTCTTAAAAAGCTTGGGGTAGGGGTCTAGGGGACCCTTTTATAGCCAAAATAACGGCCCTGTATCGCAATACGTCACCTAGGCTGAAGATAAATGGAACTGTAGCACCCTGAGGGCTCGGTTGCTACAGACGTATTGCACCTCACCCAGAGGTGTGATATCTCACTCTCAGGTAAGGATGGAGTGTGGATCAGGACCCGACACCTGCATGCATTACACCACATTGCCGTGGGGCAGGGCGACTAATATGCCCCTGAGATGGGCACGACAGTCCCTGTCCCTGGCTGGAGTGGGGGGAGGGAACACTGAGGAAGGGGAACCCTGTAGTGCAGGAGCAGGGAGGAAGCAGTTCCTGGGTGCATTGAGAAGGGAGTATAAAAGGTGGGCACCATCGTAGTTCAGTGCAGAGAAGTCTGAGCAGAAGTGGCAGGGAGCAGGGGCTCTGCATGAGCTCTTCTCCGGAGGCGGGCCTAGTAACAGAGGCCCAGGCCTGGAAGAGGGAGAAGGAAGGAAGAGGAGCGGAGAAGGCTCCAGGAACGAGGAATGAAGGGATCCCAGGGGTGCGGACGGGCGAGTCGCCACCGCACGCCCGAATCCACCTGCGTGGAGGGGTCAGGCCAAAGTTGGAGACCGGTCCCCGAACTAGTGGAGGCAGGAAACGACCCTCAGCTAGAAACCGGAGGCTCTGACATTTTATGTGGCGCAGCCCCTCGCTACACCCGCTAGGAAGGCACCACATAGGGTCAGGGAAACTGGCGCCAAGTTTACCAAGAGGAGGCCCGAGGCAGCCGGACAGAAGTGTTGGTAAGAAAGGCCAGACAAAGGACACACAAAGGGGGTCCTGTGAAGTGCTCCAAAGTTATCTGGGAGTTGTCTGAGCCCCTCACCTGGTGAGCACAGTACGACGTGGGCAGCCGTTACCTGCAGACGTGGTCTGGATAATAAGAACTGTGAGTAAAGGCCCTGAACTGCATCACTGACTCCGTGTCGTTACTGCTGCTGCCCTGCACCATCACCCCCATCCTCCGCATACACTGCCCTGAGGCTATACTCCTCCCGTGGGGAGTTATGCTATGCTCTGCTGCACCCACAACACCAGCCTCAGTGGTCTGCCCTGTAGCGGCGGTTCACTCTGACCGCAATCCACGGGTGGCGTAGTCGGACATTTAAACATGAAAACCACATAAATAGTTCCGCCACTGGTTTGACCGCCCTGAGCCACGGAACTGGGTCGCCGCCACGAAGACTACAACCACCAGCATCCACCAAAAAGGGTCCGGCTCCGGGTGTCCCAAGGCCCAGGGGGTGCGTCAGAACATTTTCATCACCTTTCACAATCACCAATGGGACAAGGCAGTGATGTCCTCTGTCCCCTCTCTTATACATCCTAGTGACGGAGCACCTGTTCTCATCAATTCGCCATAACCCCAATATTAGGTGGATTGAGGTGGGAGGCACCGAGTACAAGTGCTCTCTATTTGCTGATGATGTCCTAGTATATATCACTCAATCACATATATCCATCCATGCTGTTATGGCTGAAATAGATCACTTTGTTACATGGTAAAATTTTAAAATCAATGCAGCGAAGTCTGAGGCCCTCGATGTCTCCCTCCCCAAATCCATATAGGATTCCATCCAGTCCAACTTTCCCTTTGCCTGTCCCTCACAGGGTATCAAATACTTAGGAATTCCTATTCATAGAGACCTCTCCCATCTATGTTATCTTAATTTTGGGCCCTTTATTGAACAACTCCATACAGACCACGGTTGGCAAGTTAGAACTGTAAGATTCACTACGTGAACCACTGGTGTTTTGTGGAAAAGCACATGTACACTGCGTTCCAAATTATTATACAAAAAGTGTTTAGGAGTGATAAGGGAAGAATTTGTTTGTTTGTCAGTTAAACTCATTGATGGTGATGTGTGTCAGGGCTCTTTATATCACTGTAAGCAATTGCAGACACCTGTGCTAATTAGTTTGGCAGGTGTGTCCAATGAAAGGCAAGACTACTTAAAAAGGCTCTCTCACATTATTAAGCAGCCTACATTTTCTGCCAAAATGGGAAAGAAAAAGGATGTGTCGGCTGCTGAGAAGCAACAAATTGTGGAGTGTTTAGGTCAAGGCATGACTACAATCAACATTGTGCGATGATCAGGATGAAGTGTCTTGGCAATCAAGAAGTATGTAGCTGATTCACAGTACACACGTGTGCGTGCTGATAAGGGCAAATTGAGGACTCTTTCCTACAGGCAATTACGTCAGGTTGAAAGAGCAGCGGCAAAAAAGCCTTGTCATAGCAGCAGACAAGTTTTTGAAGCTGCTTGTGCCTCCAACGTCCCCCGAACAACAAGATGCAGGGTCCTTCAGAGGTTTGCAGCTGTGCATGCGCCATCCTGTCGACCTCCTCTATCCACTTCACACAAGCAGAAACGGCTCCAGTGGGCCAAACATTACATGAAGACTGATTTCAAAACTGTTTTGTTCACGGATGAGTGCCGTGCAGCGCTCGATGGTCCAGATGGATGGAGTGGAGGATGGCTGGTTGATGGACACCCCACGCAAACACGGCTACAGCGCCAACAAGGAGGAGGTGGAGTAATGTTTTGGGCTGGAATCATGGGGAGAGAGATTGTCGGCCCCTTTAGGATCCCTGAAGGCGCTAAAGATGAACTCCATAATGTATGTGGATTTTCTCAAACAGCACTTCCTGCCATGGTTCAAGAAGAAGAACCGTGTATTTCACAGCAAGATCATTTTTCTGCATGATAATGCACCATCTCATGCTGCACATAAAACATCTGCATCTCTGGCTGATATGGGCATAAAAGGGGACAAACTTATGGTGTGACCCCCATGCTCCCCTGACCTCTACCCCATTCAGAACCTTTGGAGCATCATTAAAAGGAGTGTCTATGATGGCGGGAGGCAGTTCACATCTAAGCAACAGCTCTGGGAGGGTATTCTGTCCTCATGCAAAACAATTGAAACAGAAACCATCCAAAACCTGACAAATTCAATGGACGAGAGAGTTCAGAAGCTCCTTTCGAACAAGGGGTCCTATGTGAAAATGTAACATCACCTAGAATAAAGTTTTGAGTTGAAAACTGTTTGATTTCAGTTTCTAACAACCTGCTAATGCTTATAATTTCAAAAATGACCATTTTTTTGGTCTTTATTAAAATGAAAAGGTTGATCAAAAAGTTTGGGGGATCTAAGAGTGTGGCAACCCAGTAGTCATGATTACTTCGAATTCTGACAATATGAGGGTCATGCTGCAGGTAGTGCAGCAAGAAGGCACTTATGTGCCTTGCGCATCTCGGAGCCCCAAAATTATTTTCCGGGCTAGATGCAGCTAAAAATTATTTTTAATTTTAAATCTGGTGAAGCTTTAGTATAGATGGCCTAATAGGATCAGTGCTGCACACTGCTACAAAGCCCAAATTATTTTCCAGTCAAGATACAGATAAACATGATTAGTAATTTGAAAGCTTAAAACGGTTGGTAGGGTGATTTTAACCAATCATCAAGCTTTTACTCTCCCCAGGATGACACAGGGGTAGAAAAGTCGTTTCGGATCCATGATTTGTTCATCTTTATGAACGTGAGTCTGTCTACATTATCAGTGGAGAGCCGCGTGCGCTTATCTGTCAGCACACCACCAGCAGCGCTGAACACACGTTCAGACAGAACGCTGGCTGCGGGGCATGACAAGATCTCCAAGGCGTAAGTGGCTAGCTCCGGCCATTTATCCAGATTGGAAGCCCAAAAAGAGCAAGGGTCCAGTGACACAGTCGTGGCTTCAATGTTTACTTGGAGATACTCCTGTACCATCGTCTCTAGGCGTTGACTATGTGTCAGACTTCTTGTCTCCTGTGGCCTTGCAAAGGATGGGCTAAAAAAGTGGTGAAATGATTCCGCAAAATTGATGTTACCAGCAGATACTGTGGTTCTGTTACGGTTTGAGTGCTGAACACTTGACGGTCCCACGGTTGGCAAGTTGGAACTGTGAGATTCACTACGTGCACCACTGGTATTTTGTGGAAAAGCACATGTAAGATTCTGCAACAGTCTCTGCTGATACTCCTGCATGCGTGCATCCCTTTCTATGGCAGGAATAATTTCTGCAAATTTACTTTTGTACCGGGGATCTAACAGTGTGGCAACCCAGTAGTCAGGATTATTTCTAATTCTCACAATTCGAGGGTCATGTTGCAGGTAGTGCAGCAAGAAGGCACTCATGTGTGTTGCGCATCCAGGAGCACCAAGTCCCTGTTGTGTTGGTGGCGAGGTAACATTCATGCTTCCTTCCTCTGTCCTCTCCCCCCAACCTCGCACAACAGAAATGTGATCAAGGTCTCCCTCATCTGATGAGTCTTCCATCAGTTCGTCCTCCACTTCTTCCTGGGCTCCTGCACCTTCCTCACTAGTTTGGCTGCTACCATGCGCCCTGGTAAAACCATCTCCCCCACCCTCCCATGCCTGCCGCCTTGGTGCTGCCGACCGTCTGGACCTTGCAGATGTTAGCCCTTCCGCATACAACTCCTCCTCCTCTACTTCCTCCACCTCCTCTTGTGCCACCACCTGACTCCGAATTCTGTTTAACATGTGCTCCAGCATGTAAATCACCGGAATAGTCATGCTGATAATGGCATCGTCAGCACTAAACATCTTCGTCGCCATTTCAAAACTGTGCAGAAGGGTGCATAGGTCCCTGATCTGAGACCACTCCTCCAGCGTGATTTGCCCCACCTCTGAATCTCGTTGGCCCAGGCTATACGTCAGAACGTATTGCACCAGGGCTTGTCGGTGCTGCCACAGTCGCTGCAACATGTGCAGAGTTGAATTCCACCGGGTAGGCACATCGCATTTTAGCCGGTGAAGTGGCAGGCCCAACGACTTCTGTAGAGATGTAAGTCGCTGAGCTGCGGGATGCGAACGGCGGAAGTGAGCACACAGCGACCGTGCCCTCTGCAGAAGGCCATCTAGTCTGGGATAGTGGGCTAAAAATTGCTGGACAACCAGGTTCAACACGTGAGCCATACAAGGCACGTGTGTGACATTGCCCCGGCGAAGGGCCGCACCCAGGTTTGCAGCATTGTCGCACACGGCCTTCCCTGGTTTCAGGTCCAGTGGAGACAACCATTCATGAAATTGGTTCTCCAGAGCTGACCACAACTCCTCAGCTGTGTGACTCACATTTCCCAGACATTTCAATGTAAAAACCGCCTGATGACGTTGAGCCCTACTGCCAGCATAGTAAGGAGGTGTGCAGGATCCCTTCTGCGCAGTTAGAAAGCTTGTGGCATGACCAGACAGGCTTTGGGTGCAGGTGGAAGACCGAGAGGAGGTTGAGGAGGCAGAAGCAGTGGAGGAACTTTGACATAAAGAGGATTGACGCACAACTCGTGGGGACGGCAAGACTTGGACAGCAGCCCCTTGTCCTGCTGTCACCATAGTTAGCCAGTGCCCAGTCAGCGACATGTAACGCCCCTGTCCATGCCTACTCGTCCAAGTGTCTGTGGTGAAATGCACCCTGTCACACACAGAGTTTCTCAAAGAAGCGGTGATGTTGTGTGCGACATGCTGGTGGATCGCAGGCACACCTTTCTTTGAGAAGTAGTGCCGACTGGGCATCTGGTACTGGGGCACTGCGACGGACATAAGGTCTCGAAAATCCTCTGTGTCCACCAGGCGGAAAGGCAGCATTTCTGTAACCAAGAGCTTGCAGATGGTGAAATTCAACCTCTTAGCTTTCTCATGGCTAGGAGGAAATGGTCTTTTACTTGTCCACATCTGAGGGATCGAGGGCTGGCTATCGTGCTTAGACGGGGTTGATAAGGGTGTCCCCGGCAAACTGCCGGTCTGTGAGGAAGATGCAGGCGGACATGTTAGGTTGCCTTGATCCAAAGGTGGTGCTATCGATGTCGGACAGCGCTCAACACCAGCTGGTGTTACCACCTCCAAAGAAAATGATGACCTGCCAATCACGCTGGCTGTTGCGGGTAAAGAGGTGGCAGGTCTGCGCCCCAAAACAGGTGTGACTGCTGTCCCCCCAGTCACAGAGGATGAAGAGGCCGCGGATGCACAAGATATGGCAGACGGTGATTGGCCCGGCCGGCTAGGCCGCATTGTAGCACACTGAGCTTCCCACTGCAACTTATGCTTCATGTCCATGTGCCGGTTCATGCATGAAGTACTCAAACTATGTATTTTTTGGCCTCTACTTAGCTTTTGCTGACAAATGTTACAGATAACACGAGTTGGGTCATCTTTATCGATCTGAAAAAATGCCCAGGCTATGCAAGGCTTAGCACCCATGCGACCTGAAGAGCCACCACGACTTGTGGTGAGAGGCAGAGTTGTGTTTGAGGATGCAGTTGTTGACGTGCTTCCGGTACTACGTCTCTGTCCAGGAAGGCGCAACCTGACCTCGTCGTCACTAGCATCTTCCTCCACCTCCTCTGCTGACCTCATCTCTTGGCTGACTGTGGGTTGACAGTAAGTGGGATCTCCGACCTCATCATCATCACCCTGTGCGTTATCACACCCGTCGTCCTCAGAGCCAACCTGTTCCTGCCCTGACAAAAAACTAAAGTTGTCGCTCCAATCAGGTATTTGAGTCTTATCATCGTCTTCCTCATTGTCTCCACCAACAGGAGTTACAGTTTGGGAATGAGGGTCTACATTATGGTCAGAACCTTCTGCGTCTGGTCCTGGATCCGACTCATAAAGATTCTGGGCATCAGTGCAGATCATTTCCTCGTCTGGATTCACAGAAGCGCTGGAGTCGACCTCTGATTCCCAGGCTATAGTATGAGTAAACAGCTCTGCAGACTCAACCATCTGTTCTACCTCATACTCAGACGGGCAGCTGGAGATTTGGGAGCTGTGAGGAAGCAAGTGCGATTTGGGTGACACCTTTGAGGACTGGAGTATTTGTGATGTTGAAGTTGATGTGGAGGAGAGCCCACTTAAAGGAGCACTTGATATCCGTTGAAGCACCTGCTGTTTTTGTGCCTCATCTGGAATTTGTAGCGATTGGCGTGGCCGTAAGAAAGGGATCTTATCACATTGTCCGCTAAAAGAAGTAGACATTTTAGTTTGGCTGGAAGATGGTCTTTCTTCTGCAGATGTTACTGGTGCTTTAACACCTACCCCACGTACACAACCTTTTTTCCCCTTCCCAACACGCCTATTCCCCTTTCCACCAGCAGCAGGCCTTTTTCCACTCATTTTGGTGGTTAACTAATTCACAACTCTGGAGTTGTTTGCACAAAAATACAATGGATGGTAACCGAGCAGAGATGAGTGGCCAAACTGTGGTATTAGGCCAAAACTATTGGCTGGGTTAGATGCAGAAAAAAATTATTTTGAATTTGCAACCTGATGGAGGTCAGTATAGATGGACTAATACAAATAGTCCCACACACTGCTAGAAGCCCAAATATTTTTTCAGAGGTACTGTAGATGCAGATAAAAATTATTTTTAATTTGCAACCTGATGGAGGTCAGTATAGATGGACTAATAGACCAAGTCCCACACACTGCTAGAAGCCCAAATATTTTTTCAGAGCTAGATGCAGAAAAAAATATTTTTAATTTGCAACCTGATGGAGGTCAGTATAGATGGACTAATAGACCAAGTCCCACACACTGCTAGAAGCCCAAATATTTTTTCAGAGCTAGATGCAGAAAAAAATTATATTCAATTTGCAACCTGCTGGAGGTCAGTATAGAAGGACTAATAGAACAAGTCCCACACACTGCTAGAAGCCCAAATATTTTTTCAGAGCTAAATGAAGAAAAAAATTATTTTTAATTTGCAACCTGATGGAGGTCAGTATAGATGGACTAATAGACCAAGTCCCACACACTGCTAGAAGCCCAAATATTTTTTCAGAGCTAGATGCAGAAAAAAATTATTTTTAATTTGCAACCTGATGGAGGTCAGTATAGATGGACTAATAGACCAAGTCCCACACACTGCTAGAAGCCCAAATATTTTTTCAGAGCTAGATGCAGAAAAAAATTATTTTTAATTTGCAACCTGATGGAGGTCAGTATAGATGGACTAATAGACCAAGTCCCACACACTGCTAGAAGCCCAAATATTTTTTCAGAGCTAGATGCTGAAAAAAATTATTTTTAATTTGCAACCTGATGGAGGTCAGTATAGATGGACTAATAGACCAAGTCCCACACACCGCTAGAAGCCCAAATATTTTTTCAGAGCTAGATGCAGAAAAAAATTATTTTTAATTTGCAACCTGATGGAGGTCAGTATAGATGGACTAATAGACCAAGTCCCACACACTGCTAGAAGCCCAAATATTTTTTCAGAGCTAGATGCAGAAAAAAATTATTTTTAATTTGCAACCTGATGGAGGTCAGTATAGATGGACTAATAGACCAAGTCCCACACACCGCTAGAAGCCCAAATATTTTTTCAGAGCTAGATGCAGAAAAAAATTATTTTTAATTTGCAACCTGATGGAGGTCAGTATAGATGGACTAATAGACCAAGTCCCACACACTGCTAGAAGCCCAAATATTTTTTCAGAGCTAGATGCAGAAAAAAATTATTTTTAATTTGCAACCTGATGGAGGTCAGTATAGATGGACTAATAGACCAAGTCCCACACACCGCTAGAAGCCCAACTATTTTTTCAGAGCTAGATGCAGAAAAAAATTATATTCAATTTGCAACCTGCTGGAGGTCAGTATAGAAGGACTAATAGAACAAGTCCCACACACTGCTAGAAGCCCAAATATTTTTTCAGAGCTAAATGAAGAAAAAAATTATTTTTAATTTGCAACCTGATGGAGGTCAGTATAGATGGACTAATAGACCAAGTCCCACACACTGCTAGAAGCCCAAATATTTTTTCAGAGCTAGATGCAGAAAAAAATTATTTTTAATTTGCAACCTGATGGAGGTCAGTATAGATGGACTAATAGACCAAGTCCCACACACCGCTAGAAGCCCAAATATTTTTTCAGAGCTAGATGCAGAAAAAAATTATATTCAGTTTGCAACCTGATGGAGGTCAGTATAGATGGACTAATAGAATGATGCTATGCCCAAAAGATTTTACTTCACTAGGTGCAGTAAAAAAATTGGTATTCTATACACAGGTGTTATATCTTGCAACACAGATAGGCTACTCCACTGACTAACACACTCTGCAATAGGCCAAAAAGGATTAGCTTTGCTAGATTCAGCCAAATGCTGTGAAAAAAACTTGCACAGCACTGGCACAGACCTGCCTGGCAAAAACTGATAGGAACTGATGTAACCTAGTCCTGAAAAGGACTGCAATTACAATTAGTCTTTACTCCCACAATCTATCTATTTAAGAGCACAGACCTGCCTGATAAAAGTCGTAGGAAATGCTGTAACCTAGTCCTTAAAAGGACTGCAATCACAACTATTCCCTACTCCCAAGCTATCTGTATATTTGTGCGAAAATTGGCTTGAAACTAACAAGGTATAGCGCACACAGCAACAGCGGTGCCGTCTAACACGCAGCTGCAGCAGTGAGAAAATGGTGGCGACGGGGAAAATGGCTTGGTCTTATAGGGCAAGGACATGTGACATACACTGCCAATGACACATGCCCTTGCTTGTGTGAAAAAAAGCACTTCGCTCCGTGTGTGCGCTGCTGATAGGCTGACAGATTGCACCTCCCCACTGTAAATGAGGGAAAGAGAAAAAAAAATGGAGATCTTCATTGTTCCTGCAGAGATCCATCCCCTGCCCCTCCCCCCACCCCGCTGTACACTCAAACTGCGTATTAACATTAATTTTCATCATTACTAAGAAAAAATCCAGTTATGATTTTGGTGCACGAACAGTTATCGAACATAACCTCGAACAGCCGAATTTTTCTCAAATTGTTCGTGTTCGCCGAACGGCTCGAACACCGCCCAAAACAGCTCGAATTTGAGATTGGCGAACAGTTCGAGTAGAACAACGCTCATCTCTAATCCTGACTACTGGGTTGCCACACTGTTAAATCCCCCACACTCTTCGATCAACCTTTTCATTTTAATAAAGAACAAAAAAATTGTCTTTTTTGAAATTATAAGCATTAGCAGGTTATTAGAAACTGAAATCAAACAGTTTTCAACTCAAAACTTTATTCTAGGTGATGTTACATTTGCACATAGGACCCCTTGTTCGAAAGGAGCTTCTGAACTCTCTCGTCCATTGAATTTGTCAGGTTTTGGATGATTTCTGCTTCAATTGTTTTGCATGAGGACAGAATACCCTCCCAGAGCTGTTGCTTATATGTGAACTGCCTCCCGTCATCATAGACACTCCTTTTGATGATGCTCCAGAGGTTCTGAGTGGGGCTGAGGTCAGGGGAGCATGGGGGTCACACCATGAGTTTGTCCCCTTTTATGCCCATATCAGCCAGAGATGCAGATGTGTTATGTGCAGCATGAGACGGTGCATTATCATGCATGAAAATGATCTTGCTGTGGAATACACGGTTCTTCTTCTTGAACCATGGCAGGAAGTGCTGTTTGAGAAACTCGACATACATTATGGAGTTCATCTTTACCCCTTCAGGGATCCTAAAGGGGCCGACAATCTCTCTCCCCATGATTCCAGCCGAAAACATTACTCCACCTCCTCCTTGTTGGCGCTGTAGCCGTGTTTACGTGGGGTGTCCATCAACCAGCCATCCTCCACTCCATCCATCTGGACCATCGAGCGTTGCACGGCACTCATCTGTGAACAAAACAGTTTTGAAGTCAGTCTTCATGTATTGTTTGGCCAACTGGAGCCGTTTCTGCTTGTGTGCAGTGGATAGAGGAGGTCGACAGGATGGCTTATGCACAGCTGAAAACCTCTGAAGGACCCTGCATCTTGTTGGTCGGGGGACGTTGGAGGCACCAGCAGCTTCAAAAACTTGTCTGCTGCTATGACAAGGCTTTTTGCCGCTGCTCTTTTAAACTGACGTAATTGCCTGTAGGAAAGAGTCCTCAATTTGCCCTTATCAGCACGCACACATGTGTACTGTGAATAAGCTACATACTTCTTGATTGTGCGATGATCAGGATGAAGTGTCTTGGCAATGTTGATTGTAGTCATGCTTTGCCCTAAACACTCCACAATTTGTTGCTTCTCAGCAGCCGACACATCCTTTTTCTTTCCCATTTTGGCAGAAAATGTAGGCTGCTTAATAATGTGGGACAGCCTTCTTAAGTAACAAAGAAAATGACGGCACTTCTACTACAAAAAATAGGTGTGAACAGGTGCTTACTAAGAGCAGCTACCTCCATATATAATGAACAAATAAAGTAGCACACTGTAACACTGAGTATATAGATGTGAAATATGAAAAGCATAACTGCTGTAAAAAATAGAAATAAATAAAAAAAAATTTGAAATTTTTTTTTTTTTTTTTCAAAAATTTTTTCATTTATTTCTATTTTTTACAGCAGTTATGCTATTCATATTTCACATCTATATACTCAGTGTTACAGTGTGCTACTTTATTTGTTCATTATATATGGAGGTAGCTGCTCTTAGTAAGCACCTGTTCACACCTAGTTTTTGTAGTGGAAGTGCCGTCATTTTCTTTGTTACTAGATTTAGCGTTGACTGAGCACTCCACCCCCACCCCCATGCCGCAGGTGGTTTTAAATGCATCAGGATCTGTCTTTCCCACACATAAGCAGACGGAGGTCTCTTAGAGAGGTATTCACATTGGTAGGTCCTGACATCGAGAAACGCCTTACCGCGGCTGTCAGGTACACATGAATTGGCCAATTTATGCGCTAAGATTTCTCATTTATTTACAGCAGTAATGCTATTCATTTTCCATACTTCATATTTCATGCGCTAAAAAAATTTTTCAAAAAATTTTTCATTCATTTCTATTTTTTACAGCAGTTATGCTATTCATATTTTACATCTATATACTCAGTGTTACAGTGTGCTACTTTATTTGTTCATTATATATGGAGGTAGCTGCTCTTAGTAAGCACCTGTTCACACCTAGTTTTTGTAGTGGAAGTGCCGTCATTTTCTTTGTTACTAGATTTAGCGTTGACTGAGCACTCCACCCCCACCCCCATGCCGCAGGTGGTTTTAAATGCATCAGGATCTGTCTTTCCCACACATAAGCAGACGGAGGTCTCTTAGAGAGGTATTCACATTGGTAGGTCCTGACATCGAGAAACGCCTTACCGCGGCTGTCAGGTACACATGAATTGGTCAATTTATGCGCTAAGATTTCTCATTTATTTACAGCAGTAATGCTATTCATTTTCCATACTTCATATTTCATGCGCTAAAAAAAATTTTCAAAAAAATTTTCATTTATTTCTATTTTTTACAGCAGTTATGCTATTCATATTTCACATCTATATACTCAGTGTTACAGTGTGCTACTTTATTTGTTCATTATATATGGAGGTAGCTGCTCTTAGTAAGCACCTGTTCACACCTAGTTTTTGTAGTGGAAGTGCCGTCATTTTCTTTGTTACTAGATTTAGCGTTGACTGAGCACTCCACCCCCACCCGCATGCCGCAGGTAGTTTTAAATGCATCAGGATCTGTCTTTCCCACACATAAGCAGACGGAGGTCTCTTAGAGAGGTATTCACATTGGTAGGTCCTGACATCGAGAAACGCCTTACCGCGGCTGTCAGGTACACTTGAATTGGCCAATTTATGCGCTAAGATTTCTCATTTATTTACAGCAGAAATGCTATTCATTTTCCATACTTCATATTTCATGCGCTAAAAAAATTTTTCAAAAAATTTTTCATTTATTTCTATTTTTTACAGCAGTTATGCTATTCATATTTCACATCTATATACTCAGTGTTACAGTGTGCTACTTTATTTGTTCATTATATATGGAGGTAGCTGCTCTTAGTAAGCTCCTGTTCACACCTAGTTTTTGTAGTGGAAGTGCCGTCATTTTCTTTGTTACTAGATTTAGCATTGACTGAGCACTCCACCCCCACCCCCATGCCGCAGGTGGTTTTAAATGCATCAGAATCTGTCTTTCCCACACATAAGCAGACGGAGGTCTCTTAGAGAGGTATTCACATTGGTAGGTCCTGACATCGAGAAACGCCTTACCGCGGCTGTCAGGTACACATGAATTGG
The DNA here is from genome assembly GCF_046119375.1 of Phyllobates terribilis. Taxonomy (NCBI): domain Eukaryota; kingdom Metazoa; phylum Chordata; class Amphibia; order Anura; family Dendrobatidae; genus Phyllobates; species Phyllobates terribilis. The sequence goes on along the minus strand of NW_027362769.1, from coordinate 12,859,947 downwards.
TCAATTTATGCACTAAGATTTCTCATTTATTTACAGCAGTAATGCTATTCATTTTCCATACTTCATATTTCATGCGCTAAAAAAAATTTTCAAAAAAATTTTCATTTATTTCTATTTTTTACAGCAGTTATGCTATTCATATTTCACATCTATATACTCAGTGTTACAGTGTGCTACTTTATTTGTTCATTATATATGGAGGTAGCTGCTCTTAGTAAGCACCTGTTCACACCTAGTTTTTGTAGTGGAAGTGCCGTCATTTTCTTTGTTACTAGATTTAGCGTTAACTGAGCACTCCACCCCCACCCGCATGCCGCAGGTGGTTTTAAATGCATCAGGATCTGTCTTTCCCACACATAAGCAGACGGAGGTCTCTTAGAGAGGTATTCACATTGGTAGGTCCTGACATCGAGAAACGCCTTACCGCGGCTGTCAGGTACACATGAATTGGTCAATTTATGCACTAAGATTTCTCATTTATTTACAGCAGTAATGCTATTCATTTTCCATACTTCATATTTCATGCGCTAAAAAAAATTTTCAAAAAAATTTTCATTTATTTCTATTTTTTACAGCAGTTATGCTATTCATATTTCACATCTATATACTCAGTGTTACAGTGTGCTACTTTATTTGTTCATTATATATGGAGGTAGCTGCTCTTAGTAAGCACCTGTTCACACCTAGTTTTTGTAGTGGAAGTGCCGTCATTTTCTTTGTTACTAGATTTAGCGTTGACTGAGCACTCCACCCCCACCCGCATGCCGCAGGTGGTTTTAAATGCATCAGGATCTGTCTTTCCCACACATAAGCAGACGGAGGTCTCTTAGAGAGGTATTCACATTGGTAGGTCCTGACATCGAGAAACGCCTTACCGCGGCTGTCAGGTACACTTGAATTGGCCAATTTATGCGCTAAGATTTCTCATTTATTTACAGCAGAAATGCTATTCATTTTCCATACTTCATATTTCATGCGCTAAAAAAATTTTTCAAAAAATTTTTCATTTATTTCTATTTTTTACAGCAGTTATGCTATTCATATTTCACATCTATATACTCAGTGTTACAGTGTGCTACTTTATTTGTTCATTATATATGGAGGTAGCTGCTCTTAGTAAGCACCTGTTCACACCTAGTTTTTGTAGTGGAAGTGCCGTCATTTTCTTTGTTACTAGATTTAGCATTGACTGAGCACTCCACCCCCACCCCCATGCCGCAGGTGGTTTTAAATGCATCAGAATCTGTCTTTCCCACACATAAGCAGACGGAGGTCTCTTAGAGAGGTATTCACATTGGTAGGTCCTGACATCGAGAAACGCCTTACCGCGGCTGTCAGGTACACATGAATTGGTCAATTTATGCACTAAGATTTCTCATTTATTTACAGCAGTAATGCTATTCATTTTCCATACTTCATATTTCATGCGCTAAAAAAAATTTTCAAAAAAATTTTCATTTATTTCTATTTTTTACAGCAGTTATGCTATTCATATTTCACATCTATATACTCAGTGTTACAGTGTGCTACTTTATTTGTTCATTATATATGGAGGTAGCTGCTCTTAGTAAGCACCTGTTCACACCTAGTTTTTGTAGTGGAAGTGCCGTCAATTTCTTTGTTACTAGATTTAGCGTTGACTGAGCACTCCACCCCCACCCCCATGCCGCAGGTGGTTTTAAATGCATCAGGATCTGTCTTTCCCACACATAAGCAGACGGAGGTCTCTTAGAGAGGTATTCACATTGGTAGGTCCTGACATCGAGAAACGCCTTACCGCGGCTGTCAGGTACACATGAATTGGCCAATTTATGCGCTAAGATTTCTCATTTATTTACAGCAGTAATGCTATTCATTTTCCATACTTCATATTTCATGCGCTAAAAAAAAATTTTCAAAAAATTTTTCATTTATTTCTATTTTTTACAGCAGTTATGCTATTCATATTTCACATCTATATACTCAGTGTTACAGTGCGCTACTTTATTTGTTCAGCCTTCTTAAGTAGTCTTGCCTTTCATTGGACACACCTGCCAAACTAATTAGCACAGGTGTCTGCAATTGCTTACAGTGATATAAAGAGCCCTGACACACATCACCATCAATGAGTTTAACTGACAAACAAACAAATTCTTCCCTTATCACTCCTAAACACTTTTTGCATAATAATTTGGAACGCGGTGTACATGTGCTTTTCCACAAAACACCAGTGGTTCACGTAGTGAATCTTACAGTTCTAACTTGCCAACCGTGGTCTGTATGGAGTTGTTCAATAAAGGGCCCAAAATTAAGATAACATAGATGGGAGAGGTCTCTATGAATAGGAATTCCTAAGTATTTGATACCCTGTGAGGGCCAGGCAAAGGGAAAGTTGGACTGGATGGAATCCTATATGGATTTAGGGAGGGAGACATCGAGGGCCTCAGACTTCGCTGCATTGATTTTAAAATTTTACCATGTAACAAAGTGATCTATTTCAGCCATAACAGCAGGGATGGATATATGTGATTGAGTGATATATAATAGGACATTATCAGCAAATAGAGAGCACTTGTACTCGGTGCCTCCCACCTCAATCCACCTAATATTGGGGTTATGGTGAATTGATGAGAGCATGTGCTCCGTCACTAGGATGTATAAGAGAGGGGACAGCGGACATCCCTGCCTTGTCCCATTGGTGATTATGAAAGGTGATGAAAATGTTCTGACGAGCCCCCTGGGCCTTGGGACACCCGGAGCCGGACCCTTTTTGATGGATGCTGGTGGTTGTAGTCTCCGTGGCGGCGACCCAGTTCCGTGGCTCAGGGCAGTCAAACCAGTGGCGGAACTATTTATGTGGTTTTGATGTTTAAATGTCCGACTACGCCACCCATGGATTGCGGTCAGAGTGAACCGCCGCTGCAGGGCAGACCGCTGAGGCTGGTGTTGTGGGTGCAGCAGAGCGTAGTATAACTCCCCACAGTAGGAGTATAGCGTCAGGGCAGTGTATGCGGAGGATGGGGGTGATGGTGCAGGGCAGCAGCAGTAACGACACGGAGTCAGTGATGCAGTCCAGGGCCTTTACTCACAGTTCTTATTATCCAAATCACTTCTGCAGGTAACGGCTGCCCACGTCATACTGTTCTCACCAGGTGAGGGGCTCAGACAACTCCCAGATAACTTTGGAGCGCTTCACAGGACCCCCTTTGTGTGTCCTTTGTCTGGCCTTTCTTACCAATGCTTCTGTCCTGCTGCCTCGGGCCTCCTCTTGGTAAACTTGGCGCCAGTTTCCCTGACCCTATGTGGTGCCTTCCTAGCGGGTGTAGCGAGGGGCTGCGCCACATAAAATGTCACAGCCTCCGGTTTCTAGCTGAGGGTCGTTTCCCGCCTCCACTAGTTTCGGGGACCGGTCTCCCCCTTTGGCCTGACCCCTCCACGCAGGTGGATTCGGGCGTGCGGTGGCGACTCGCCCGTCCGCACCCCTGGGATCCCTTCATTCCTCGTTCCCGGAGCCTTCTCCGCTCCTCTTCCTACCTTCTCCCTCTTCCAGGCCTGGGTCTCTGTTACTAGGCCCGCCTCCGGAGCAGAGCTCATGCAGAGCCCCTGCTCCCTGTCACTTCTGCTCAGACTTCTCTGCACTGAACTAAGATGGTGCCCACCTTTTATACTCCCTTCTCAATGCACCCAGGAACTGCTTCCTCCCTGCTCCTGCACTACAGGGTTCCGCTTCCTCGGTGTTCCCTCCCCCCACTCCAGCCAGGGACAGGGACTGTCGTGCCGATCTCAGGGGCATATTGGTCGCCCTGCCCCACGGCAATGTGGTGTAATGCATGCAGGTGTCGGGGTCCTGATCCACACTCCATCCTTACCTGAGAGTGAGATATCACACCTCTGGGAGAGGTGCAATACCTCTGTAGCAACCGAGCCCTCGGGGTGCTACAGTTCCATTTATCTTCAGCCTAGGTGACGTATTGCGATACAGGGCCATGATTTTGGCTATAAAAGGGTCCCCTAGACCCCTACCCCAAGCTTTTTAAGAGAATAATATATGGCGTGCCAGGAGACTCTATGGAATGCTTTCTCAGCATCTATCGAGAGTATCTAATTACAAATTTTTAACTGCATTTAGCCCAGGAAATACTTTGTGCCTAGTAGCAGTGTATGCTAGTCAGCGGATTATCCCAGCTGTTAAGCAAGCTACACCACCTGTAGTTTGGACACTTAATTTTTTCAAAGGAAATGCTTCGGGACCCCGGGATACTAAGTGAAGAGCATCGGGAGGCACCCCAAGGCATAGGGGCTGGGACTGGCGGTAGGACGCCTTGCGGTGGACCACCGAGCTCGATCCTTATAAAAGCTTTTTAACTGCAGCAGCTTTAGTGGACGCTACTGGAGCTGGAATTACGCGGCTGCTGGCATGAGACTTGCCCTCCAATAGATCCTTGTAAAAGGATTTAAAGTGTATTCATTCAAATTAGAGAGACAATTTAAATTAAAAAGCTTAGAGCTGCCTCCACCACAGGGGGGCTCGCTCGACCCACCAGCGGACAGGCACCAGTATTGGGAGAGGGGGGCTGGCCGTCAGGGTCCACCGCGGCTCTGGCACAAACCCGGCGACAAGGAGGTGGCACGGGCAGGAACAGACTGGCCGTGTCGGCTTCTCACTTTTTGGATTTTAGAAGGGCATGACATGCCTATATCTGTGTCTCCCCCTCCTTTTACTCCTCCACCTCTTTTCTTTTCGCATGACTATATGTACTTGTCACTTTTCCATGTGTTAGTTATGTCTTCTGAGCAGTTTGTCAGCTTTTGGACACCTTTGAAGGTGTTTTCTATGTGTTTCTATGTGTTTTTGTTTGCCTGCCATTGGTTTTAATGGTGTTCGAAGGTGTTCGACGAGCAGTTCGGCGAATACAAGGGTGTTCGACGAACCGAACCGAACTCGAACACTACGGGGGTGGCTCAACACTAATGTCGACGTGAGGAGGCCCATGATGCTGACGTATGAGACACTTGGTGAACCGAGTTAAGTGCGAAGGACTGTTGACTAGAAACAGGTATTTCTGCCTGCGGACCAGGTAAGCCCACTTGAGTGGTACTAACCACCAAGAGACCGTATGGAAGATGTTGCCTACTAGAAAGACTTATTTTCATGATTTGATTTTTCTTAAAAGACTTTGTAGAAACAAAGAACTGTTAAAGCATAGATAGTACTGGTTGAAGACGTATGAAAAGCTCCAGCTGAAGAGATGCTGATTGTTTTAATTGTGTTGTTTATTTCTTACTGGCGTCCTACAAGAAAAAGGTCGTAAGAATAGGTTGCTATCAACGTTTATGAATGTTATACCAATTTGTCCATGCCAATTTGTATATAAAGCTATCCAACTTTCACTACTGTCTCAGAATTGGTCAGATTGACCAGTTAAGATGAATATCAAGGACGACATTCAAAAAGGAGGGAAGAGTGTGACATGCAGAAGTAGTGCTATTGCAGAGTGTGACATGCAGAAGTAGTGCTGTTGATTTAAAAGCATTCAGTAACAAAGCACATGAGACAGGAAGTTTTGTGCTCCAGAAGCATCCAGCAACTAGAGGGGTTAACACAGTCACAGGAGAAGGGGAGTGTTTTAGCAGAGCCCCAGGGGGATTGTGGGGAAATTGCTTACTGTCTGCCTGGAGCAGAAGAGAAAGATGGTGTGTGTGTGTTCTGCATCTGACAGAAGCGCCCCTGCAAGTGAAAAGGATTCAAGTCAGGAGTGAAGCTAACCACAGGTCAGGTAGAGTTCCTGAACTAGCAGTGCAGAGTATTTTCAAGCAGAAAGATAAGGACTGTAAGAAATGGTGTCACAGAGATCATCTCCCTTAGCAAACCCCCCCTCCTCAATGTCACTGTGCTGTAAAGAATGCTGTGTTCATTAATGTGCCTTTGCATTAGAACTGTGCTCTCCTGTACTACTGGGAAGCCTGTGAACTGCTATGTAGCTAAGGAAACTGTTGTGTTTGTCACTGGAGCCTGTTGCTCATAAGACTTAACTTGCACTGGCTGTGCGGCTTCTTATTAAATGCTACTGTTCAACCGTTTAGGAGGACTCTTATCAAGTGTGTCTGGCCAGCAAGTAAAACAACCTACATGTGTGTGCCTGAGAGAAGCTGCAGCGCATGGTCTATGGTCGCCCTGAGTAACAGTTCCCCCAGGATTCCAAAGAATTCATGTAACCTGTCTCGCCCCTATCTGAACCTAGTGGTGTGCTTGTAACATAAACCATACCACAGTCTTCATCCCAGGCCTAACCCTCCTCTTCTACCTGTCACTAACAACTGGCATCTTCCCCTCATGATTCAAACATACCTTGATCACACCCATCCTCCAAAAGCCATCCATTGACCCATCCTATGTTTAGCTATCGCCCTATCTCACTTCTCCCCTATGCCTCCAAACTACTGGATCAACACTTCTATTTTGAACTGTCCTCCGACCTCTCCTCCTGTTCCCTCTTTGACCGCTTACAATCAGGCTTCCGACCTCACCATTCCACAGAAACTGCCCTGACTAAAGTCACCAATGACCTACTAACTGCCAAATCCAAGCCAGACTATACTATCTTCCTCCTCTAAGACCTGTCATCTGCCTTCAACACAGTAGACCATATCCACTTATTACAGACTCATCTCTCGGCATCACAGACATGGCCCTGTCTTGGATCTTTTCATACCTAACCGACAGGACATTCAGTGTCTCCCACTCACAAAACACCTTCTCATCTCACCCCCTATATGTCGGGGTCCCCTAAGGTTCAGTTGTAGGACCCAGGCTCTTCTCCATCTACACCTTCGGCCTGGGACAGCTCATGGTCTCACGGCTTTCAGTATCACCTCTATGCTGATGATACACAGATCTACATCTCTAGAACTGATATCACCTCCTTACTAACCAGAATCCCACAATGTGTGTCCTGTATTTCATCTTTCTTCTCTGCTAGATTTGTAAAAATTAACATGGATTAAACAGAATGTATCATCTTTCCACCATCTCATTCACTCCCCCCAATTGACCTATCCATCAAAGTGAATGGCTGCCCACTCTCCCCAGTCCCACAATCTTGACTCTGATCTGTCCTTCAAATGGCAGATCCAAGCCCTTTCCACTTGCTGCTGACTCCAGCTCCAAAGTTTCTCGTGGACCACACATTCCTCAACCATGAATGTAGAAAAACACCAGTGTATTCCCTCATCATCTCCCACCTCGACTACTACAAGCTCCTAATCTGTGTCATCCCTTCTACCACTCTCACACCCCTCCAATCTATCCTAAACTGTGCTGGCTGATTAATCCACCTGTCACCCCGCTATTCCCAGGCTTCTCCCCTCTGGCAATCCCTGTGCTGGCTCCCAGTTGCCCAGAGACTCCAGTTGAAAAGCCCAACTTTGGCATGCCAAGCCATCGAAAACCTGTCTCCTCCATACATGTGTGACCTAGTCTCCCTGTACTAGTTACCTGCACGCAACTTCCTATCCTTCCAAGATCTCCTTCTCTACTTCCCTCTTATCACTTCTTGTCACAGTTGCATACAAGATTTGTCGCGTGCATCTCCACTACTGTGTAACTCTGTACCCCAACACATCAGACTCTCGTCTACAGTGCAAACCTTGAAAAGGAAGCAGAAGACCCATTTCTTGTGACAAGCGTACAATCTGCGGTAAGCCTCGATCCAGCATACCGCTGCACGACTAGCTGTACCCTAACCTACTCTATCCTCACCCATCCCTTGTAGATTGTTTGTGTGCCCACATGGGCAGGGTCCTCTCTCCTCTTGTACCAGTTGATGACCCCTTTTGTAATTTAAAGCGCCACGGAATAAATGTGACTGTAATAGTAATAATAATTATAGTACTTGTACTTTGGGTCAATTGAAGGCACTTTCCAGGTGTCTACCCCTAATTTTGGCAGCTTTTGGGCCCTTTTGAAGGTTTTGTGTATGCGTTTTTTTGTCCCCTACATTGAATCCTATGGTGTTCAGTAACGTTCGATGAACATTCGATGAATAAACTGTTGAATATTGCAAATTTGGCAATCATAATCCGAATCGAATATTGAAATATTCGCTCATCTTTAGTGGAGACGGAAGCTTCCCGCAACCTGATGGCAGCAGCCGTCCCTCAGTACTCGGTCCCCAGCCGCCACTATTTCTCCTGGTGTGTCATCCCTGCATTACACAAGTACGTGTCCCAGAACATTAACCGTGCCCTCAACAACACAGTTACTGGGAAAGTCCACATTATCAAGGACACGTGCACAAGTGCTTGTGGGCAGGTATGGGTACATCTTTCTGACGGCACACTGGGTTAATATAGTGGAAGTCGGGACCCAGTCGGACCTTGGGATGGAACACGTCCTCCTGACTAGTGATGAGCGAATTTGTTTGAAATCCGATCTTACAACTTAAATTCGACACGAATATGGCACATTCGGATTCAAGATCAGAAAGGCAAGCAAAATTTCTTAAATTTGGGAAAAATCTGTAACGTTCGGCGAATAAATGAGGGAACATGATTGCGGGGGAACTACAGCGTTTTGAACAGTTTGGCTAGCATAGTGCATGCTTATGATGAGCGGGGGGACGTGTAAGATGAGTAGAGGGGCTAGGAAAACCTCAGAACAGGTCAGATCAGCGGCGCTTTTGTAATTTTATGTTTTTTTTTTCCTGTAGGCTGTAACTTTAAGTCAAGAAAGCAAGGCTAGTCAATCAGAGCACCAGTAGCATCAACACTGTCCAGACACAAGGGTTTCTGAAATTGGCTGCTGAAATCACATGTCCTCTCTATATACAGTGGGGAAAAAAAGTATTTAGTCAGCCACCAATTGTGCAAGTTCTCCCACTTAAAAAGATGAGAGAGGCCTGTAATTGACATCATAGGTAGACCTCAACTATGAGAGACAAAATGAGAAAACAAATCCTGAAAATCACATTGTCTGATTTGGAAAGATTTTTTTTTACGTTAAAACAGAGCACACCATTGTTTTTCTTATGAAATTCTCAATAAGTTTGTTTGTGTCACAAGACCCTCTTCCCATTGAAAACAATCAAGTTGGATTCAAAATGGCTGACTTCAAAATGGCCGCTATGGTCACCACACATCTGGAAAAGTTTTCCCCCTCCCATATACTAATGTGCCACAAACAGAAAGTTAATATCACCAATAGTGTTGAGCATTCCGATACTGAAATATTGGGTATCGACTGATATTCGCGGTATGGGAGTTCCGATACTGAGTTCCGATACTTTTAGAATATCGAATACCGGAATCGGAAGTTCCCAAAATGCCTGCGCTCTGCAGTGTCTCTGAAGGATGTCAAGCTGGATGGCAGCGCTCAGCTTACTGTACTTGTCATTTAGTATTAAAGGATTTATTTAAAAAAATAATAGTGTTTTCATGCACCGTCTCTTTAAAATAGCCGGCCGGCAATTCAGCATCGATACCCGACAATTTAGAATAGAAAGAATAGAGCATCACACATAGATTAGATACATAGAAACATGTCAGTCACATATATAAGAAGTACAGTGATAGTGTTGATTACTGTACTTGTCATTTAGTGTTAAAATAAAGGATTTATTATTAAAAAATTGGCGTGGGGTTCCCCGTAATTTTAGTCTCTAGCAGAGGTTAAGCAGATGGCTGGGGCAGATGTTTGAAGCCTGGGAAGGGGGTAATACCCACGGAGCATCCCAGGCTACTAATATCAGCCCCCAGCTGAATACCTAGCCTTTACTAGCTATTAAAATGGGGGACCCCCAAAAAAATGATGTGGGGTCCCCCCTATTTTAATAGCTAGCAAAGGCTAGGCAGACAGCTGGGGCTGATATTAATAGCCCAGGAAGGGTGCCATGAATATTGGCCCCCTCCCAGGCTAGAAACACCAGCCGTCAGCTGCCCCAGAAATGGCGCATCCATAGGATGCACCAATTCTGGCACTTAGCCTTGCTCTTCCCACTGCCCTGTAGTGGTGGCAGTGGGGTAATAGGGCTGGGGTTGATGTCAGCTTATAATGCCAGCTGACATCAAGCCCTGGTTAGTAATGGAGAAGCGTCTATAAGACACCCCCATTACTAACCCCATAGTCAAAGTAAAAAAAAACACAAACACCCAGAATAAAGTCCTTTAATTGAAATAAACACATAATTCTTTATTGTTCTAAATTAAACCATACTTACCATCACGCCCATTCCAGCTGAAGCCAACGATCTCCTGCAATAAAAGTAAAATAATAAACCAACATCATCCTTACCTTTCCATGGTTCCCACGACGGCTCCACCTCTGCTACATTCACATGACAGGCTGGATCGCAGCCGAAAGCTGCCATCCAGCTTGCTATGCCGCATGCTTGCGCTCCTCAGTGTCTGGCTGTGGCGGCATCCAGATGAGCCGAGTTCATGTCATATGAACTCAGCTCACCTCATGCACGTCACTGACAGCGTGGGAAAATTCTCCTGCGCTCAGCGCTTCAGCAGGAGAATTCTCCCACACTGGGAAGGCATTGAGATGACAGGCTGGATCACAGCTGAGTGCTGCCATCCAGCATGCCGTTCTTCATAGACACTGCAGAGCGCAGGCATGCTTGCGTTCTGCAGTGTCTCTGAAGGATGACAAGCTGGATGGCAGTGTTCAGCTGCGATCCAGCCTGTCATCTCAATGCCATCCCAGAGAGGGAGAATTCTCCTGCTCAAGCGCTGAGCGCAGGAGAATTCTCCCACGCTGTCAGTCACGTGCATGAGGTGAGCTGAGTTCATTGGACATGAGCTCACCTCATGCACGTCACTGACAGCGTGGGAAAATTCTCCTGCGCTCAGCGCTTCAGCAGAGTTCTCTCATGCTCACTGCAAGTGCAGGAGAATTCTCCCACGCTGTCAGTAACTTGCATGAGGTGAGCTGAGTTCATTGGACATGACCTCGGTTCATCTTTATTCCGCCACAGCCAGACACTAAGGAGCGCAAGCATGCCTGCTCTTCTCAGTGTCTGCGGCATGGCAAGCTGGATGGCAGCTTTCGGCTGCGATCCAGCCTGTCATGTGAATGTAGCAGAGCTGGAGCCCTCGTGGGAACCATGGAAAGATGAGGATGATGTTGGTTTATTATTTTACTTTTATTGCAGAAGACATTGGCTTCAACTGGAATGGGCGTGATGGCAAGTATGGTTTAATTTAGAGCAATAAAGAATTGTGTGTTTTTTTCAATTAAAGGACTTTATTCTGGGTGTTTGTGTTTTTTTGTAACTTTGACTATGGGGTTAGTAATGGGGGTGTCTTATAGATGCCTCTCCATTACTAACCTGGGCTTGATGTCAGCTGGCATTATAAGCTGACATCAACCCCAGCGCTATTACCCCACTGCCACCGCTACAGGGCAGTGGGAAGAGCGAGGATAAGTGCCAGAATTGGCTTATCCTATGGATGTGCCATTTCTGGGGCAGCTGACGGCTGGTGTTTCTAGCCTGGGAGGGGGCCAATATTCATGGCACCCTTCCTGGGCTATTAATATCAGCCCCCAGCTGTCTGCCTAGTCTTTGCTAGCTATTAAAATAGGGGGGACCCCACATAATTTTTATGGGGGTCCCCTATTTTAATGGCTAGTAAAGGCTAGGTATTCAGTTGGGGGCTGATATTAATAGCCTGGGAAGCTTCATGGGTATTACCCCCTTCCCAGGCTTCAAACATCTGCCCCAGATGTATCTCAGAGTGTGACAGTTTGTGTTTCTCTATGGGGGTGGTGCGTATGTGATTTAGTGCAATGGTAAGGAGCTCAGGCCACTGGGCCGTAGTCTCCTGCATCATTTTGGTCAATTGCCTTTTCAGTGTGCCATTCAATCTCTCCACATTGCCGCTTGACAGTGGATGGTAAGGAGTATGTAACGCCACTGTTGATCCAATCATGGTAAGTATTTTGTTGATATACGCATGAGGAAAAGGCTGGTCCCTGATCACTTTCGATAAGTTTTGGGACTCCATACCGGCAAACAACTTCAGAGACCAGCTTCTTGGAGGTAGTAAGGTTGCAGCCTCTAACAATGTATCTTCAGTTGTGACAACATATCCAATATGAAACCTGCCAGAGGTGTCAACATATCTGGATCCATCCATATATAACGTAAGACCTGGATCATCCAAGGGTACTTCCCCCACTAAAACAGGACGACCAGGGTTGGCGCGCGTCGGGGCGACCAGGGGTTGGCACGCGTCGGAGCGACCAAGGATTCGAGCCTGTTGGGGCGACCAGCGGTTGGAGCCCGTCGGGGCGACCAGCGATTGGCGCACGTTGGAACGACCAGTGGTTGGCGCGCATCGGGGCAACCTGGGGTTGGCGCGTGTCGGGGCGACCAGGGTTGGCGCGCGTCGGGGCGACCAGGGGTTGGCGCACGTCGGGGCGACCACGGGTTGGCGCGGGTCGGGCCGAACAGGTGTTGGCACGCGTAGGGGTCACCTGGGGTTGGTGCGCGTTGGGGCGAACTGGGGTGGGCACGCGTCAGGGCGACCAGGCTTGGCGCGCGTCTTGGCTACCAGGGTTGGCACGCGTTTTGGCGACCAGGATTGGCACGCATCGGGGCGACCAGGGTTGGCCCACGTCGGGGCGTCCAGGGATGAAGCGCTTCGGTGCGACCAGGAGTGGCGTGCGTCGGGGCCACCATGGTTGGCGTAATATTACAAGGAGCGTTGCATATTGCTGCTTCCATCTTTTTAATATATGTTTTACTTAAACTAGTCTTTTATTGTATCCCAATTTGCATGAGTAAAACCTGCCAATCATCAGAGAGATTCTTGAATCCCCCCATACGGAGCTTTGCCTCCGTCTGGTTTTCTATTGGATTGCAATCAACCTTGTAAAATAATTTGACACTCACTTGGTCAACCGTGAAGGGTCATTACTGCCCTCCCTCAACAGCTTGGAAAATTCATGTTTTACTGCTGTTGGGGTCGTCAGGAGCACTTGGTATGGTCCGTCATACAGTGGTTCTAGTCCGTGTTTCCGAACATGCCTCTTCACATACACATAATCTCCAGACTTGAGGGTATGACAACCTTCTGCATCAGCTGGATCTGGAATAGAAGATGATACTAACGCATGGGTGTTAGTTAAAGCTTTGTCAAGCTGAATCACATATTGCACAACATGATCTCTTTCTTCTGATAATTGTTGTGGGGTAAATCTAGCTATAGCTGGTTGTGACCCAAATAGTATCTCATAGGATGACAGTTTGTGTGTCTCTATGGGGGTGGTGCGTATGTGATATAGTGCAATGGGAAGGAGCTGAGGCCCCTGGGCCATAGTCTCCTGCATCATTTTGGTTAATTGCCTTTTCAGTGTGCCATTCGATGTCTCCACCTTGCCGCTTGACAAGATGGAGAGAATGAATGGCACGTGTCGGGGCGACCAGGGTTGGCGTGCTTCGAGGCGACCAGGGTTAGCGCGCTTCGGGGTGACCAGGGTTGGCGCATGTCGGGGCGACCTGGGTTGGCGGGCGTCCGGGCAACCAGGGTTGAAGCGCTTCGGGGTGACCAGGGTTGGCGTGCGTCGGGGCGACCAGGGTTGCTGTAATATTACAAGGAGCGTTGCATATTGCTGCTTCCATCTTTTTAATATATGTTTTACTTAAACTAGTCTTTTATTGTATCCCAATTTGCATGAGGAAAACCTGCCAATCATCAGAGAGATTCTTTAATCCCCCCATACAGAGCTTTGCCTCCGTCTGGTTTTCTATTGGATTGCAATCAACCTTGTAAAATAATTTGACACTCACTTGGTCAACTGTGAAGGGTCATTACTGCCCTCCCTTAACAGCTTGGAAAATTCATGTTTTACTGCTGTTGGGGTCGTCAGGAGCACTTGGTATGGTCCGTCATACAGTGGTTCTAGTCCGTGTTTCCGAACATGCCTCTTCACATACACATAATCTGTAGACTTGAGGGTATGACATAGCAACATAGTTTGTAAAGCCGAATAAAGACTTGCGTCCATCAAGTTCGACCTGTTAGTTCTGTAATTGCTAAAGTTGATCCAGAGGAGGGCAAAAACCCCAAATGATTTAGCCAATCTTCACCTGAGGAAAAATTCCCTCCCGACTCTGAAACCAGCAGTCAGAATAAATCCCTGTATCAACCTACTATTTTATTTTATTTTTAAGTATATGCTGAAATCTGCCTGGTATCTAGAAATGCATCCAGTCCCCGCTTGAACTGGTGTAGTGAATCTGACATTACCGTCTCCTCACTCAGTGAATTCCATATTCTCACTGCTCTTACCGTAAATAACCCCTTCCTATGCTGGTGCTGAAACCTTTTCTCTTCCAGTCTTAGTGAATGCCCTCTTGTTACCGTAATATCCCTCCTTTTGAACAAATCCCGGGCAAGATCTCTATACTGTCCCCTAACATATTTGAACACATTTATTATGTCCCCCCTCAACCTTCTCTTTTCCAGGCTGAATAGTCCTAGTTTTGCCAACCTCTCTGGGTATTGCAGTCCCTCCATTCCCTTTATTAATTTTGTTGCCCTCCTTTGTACCTTTTCAAGCTCATTTATATCCTTTCTATATATTGGGGCCCATAACTGAGCACAGTATTCCAAGTGTGGTCTGACCAGTGCTTTGTACAGTGGAAGAACAATGTTCTCATCCTTTGCAGCTATACCTCTTCTGATACATCCCATTACCCTGTTTGCCCTTACAGCAGCGGCCTGACTTTGGGCACTCCAATTTAGTTTGCTATCAATCAAGATGCCCAAGTCCTTCTCCATCTCTGAATTCCCCAATGATTTCCCATTCAGTGAGTACTGGTGACTTCCATTTTTCCTTCCCATATGTATGACCTTACATTTCTCCTCGTTAAACCTCATTTGCCATTTAATGCTCCACCTACCCAGCTAATCCAAATCCCTCTGTAGGTCTGCACTGTCCTCTTTTGTATTAATTGTTTTACATAACTTTGTGTCATCTGCAAATATTGATATTTTACTATTTATCTCGTTGACTATGTCGTTAATAAAGATATTAAATAACATTGGGCCTAGTACAGACCCCTGTGGTACCCCACTACTGACGCTTACCCAATCTGAGAATATTCCATTTATAACCACCCTCTGCCTTCTATCCTTTAGCCAGTTAGCTACCCACTTGCAGACATTTTCCCCCAGCCCCATCATTCTCATTTTGTATACCAACCTATTATGTGGCACGCTATCGAACGCTTTTGAGAAGTCGAGATACACGACATCCACTGGTTCCCCCTGATCTAATCGAGAGCTAACCTCCTCGTAGAAGTCAATCAGGTTTGTTTGGCAGGAGCAATTCCTCATGAATCCATGTTGGTTCGGGAATAAAAGATTATTAGCATCAAGATGCTCCGTAATTGCCTCTTTAATGAAGCTTTCAAAAATTTTGCCCACAACGGACGTCAGACTCACCGGCCGATAGTTTCCGGCGTCACTTTTCGCTCCCTTTTTGAATATTGGCACTACATTCGCCTGTCGCCAATCAAGTGGTACAGACCCAGTCTCAACAGAGTCCTTAAATATAAGATATAACGGTCTGTCTATCACATTACTTAGTTCCCTTAGTACCCGTGGCTGTATGCCATCAGGTCCTGGTGATTTGTTTATTTTAATGTTACTGAGGCGTTTCTGTACCTCAACTTGGGTTAGATTAGTCATACTTAGTGGAGGATTAAGCTTGTCACTTCTCATTTCTCCTGTTAGTTCTATTTCCTTTGTGAAAGTTGTCGAAAAAAAATTATTTAATAGATTAGCTTTATCCTCATCTTTCTCTATGATTTTGCCTTCCTCACTTTTTAACGGTCCAATATTATCCGAGTTAATCCTTTTACTATTTATATACGTAAAGAACAGTTTGGGATTTGATCAATTTGACAACCTTCTGCATCAGCTGGATCTGGAATAGAAGATGATACTAACGCATGGGTGTTAGTTAAGGGTTTGGCAAGCTGAATCACATATTGCACAACATGATCTGTTTCTTCTGATAATTGTTGTGGGGTAAATCTAGCTATAGCTGGTTGTGACCCAAATAGTATCTCATAAGGTGACAGTTTGTGCTTCCCTATGGGGGTGGTGCGTGTGTGATATAGTGCAATGGGAAGGAGCTGAGGCCACTGGGCCGTAGTCTCCTGCATCATTTTGGTCAATTGCCTTTTCAGTGTGCCATTCAATCTCTCCACCTTGCCGCTTGACATTGGATGGTAAGCAGTATGTAATGCCACTGTTGATCCGATCATGGTAAGTATTTTGTTGATATATGCATGAGGAAAAGGCTGGTCCCTGATCACTTTCGATAAGTTCTGGGACTCCATACCGGCAAACAACTTCAGAGACCAGCTTCTTGGAGGTAGTAAGGTTGCAGCCTCTAACAATGTATCTTCAGTTGTGACAACATATCCAATATGAAACCTGCCAGAGGTGTCAACATATCTGGATCCATCCGTATATAACGTAAGATCTTGATCATCCAAGGGTACTTCCCCCACTAAAACAGGGCGACCAGGGGTTGGCGCGAGTCGGGGTGACCAGGGGTTGGCGTGCGTCGGGGCGACCAAAGGTTGGCGCGTGTCGGGGCGACCAGAGCTGGCGCGCTTCTGGGCTACCAGGGTTGGCACGCATCGAGCCCACCAGGGTTGGCGCGCATCAGGGCGACCACGGTTGACGCACGTCGGGGCGACCAGGGTTGGCGCATGTCGGGGTGACCAGGGTTGGCGCGCGTCGGGGCGACCAAAGTTGACGCGCGTCAAGGCGACCAGGGTTCACCGCGTCGAGACGACCAGGGTTGATGCGCGTCGGGGCGACCAGGGTTGACGCGCGTTGGGGCGACCAAAGGTGACGTGCGTCAAGGCGACCAGGGTTGACCACGTCGGGGCGACCAAAGTTGACGTGCGTTAAGACGACCAGGGTTGATGCGCGTTGGGGCAACCAAAGTTGACGTGCGTCAAGGCGACCAGGGTTGACCGCGTCGAGATGACCAGGGTTGACATGCGACGGGGCGACCAGGGTTGACGCGCATCGGGGCGACCAAAGTTGACTTTCGTCAAGGCGACCAGGGTAGACCCGCATCAAGACGACCAGGGTTGACGTGCGTCGGGGCGACCAGGGTTGATGCGCGTCGGCGCAACCAGGGTTGGCGCATGTCGGGGTAACCAGGGTTGGCGCGCGTCGGGGCGACCAAAGTTGACCTGCGTCAAGGCGACCAGGGTTGATGCGCGTCGGGGCGACCAGGGTTGACGCGCGTTGGGGCGACCAAAGGTGACGTGCATCAAGTCGACCAGGGTTGACCGCGTTGGGGCGACCAAAGTTGATGTGCGTCAAGGCGACCAGGGTTGACTGCGTCGAGACGACCAGGGTTGATGCACGTCGGGTCGACCAGGGTTGATGCCCGTCGGGGCGACCAAGGTTGACGTGCGTCAAGGCGACCAGGGTTGACCGCGTCGAGACGACCAGGGTTGACGCGCGTCAAGGCGACCAGGGTTGACCGCGTCGAGACGACCAGGGTTGATGCGCGTCGGGGCGACCAGGGTTGACGCGCGTTGGGGCGACCAAAGGTGACGTGCGTCAAGTCGACCAGGGTTGCCGCGTCGGGGCGACCAGGGTTGACCGCGTCGAGACGACCAGGGTTGATGCGCGTCGGGGCGACTGGGGTTGACGCCCGTCGGGGCGACCAAAGTTGGCGTGCGTCAAGGCGAACAGGGTTGACCGCGTCGAGACGACCAGGGTTGACGTGCGTCGGGGCGACAAGGGTTGACGCGCGTCGGGGCGACAAAAGTTGACATGCTTCAAGGTGACCAGGGTTGACCCGCGTCGAGACGACCAGGGTTGATGCGAGTCGGGGCGACCAGGGTTGACACGCGTCGGGGCGACCAAAGTTGACACGCGTTGGGGTGACCAGGGTTGACGCGCAACAGGGCGACCAAAGTTGACTTGCTTCAAGGCGACCAGGTTGGACCCGCGTCGAGACGACCAGGGTTGACGCGCGTCGGGGCGACCAGGGTTGATGCGCATAGAGGCGACCAAAGGTGACGCGTGTCGGGGCGACCAGGGTTGACGGATGTCGGGGCGACCAGGGTTGACGCGCGTCGGGGCAACCAAAGTTGACATGCTTCAAAGCGACAAGGGTTGACCCACGTCAAGACGACCAGGGTTGACGCGCGTTGGGGCGAACAGGGTTGACGCGCGTCGGGGCGACCAAAGGTGACGTACGTCAAGGCGACCAGGGTTGACCCGCGTCGACACACACAGGGTTGACGCGTGTCGGGGCGACCAAAGTTGACGCGTGTCGGGGCGACCAGGGTTGACGCGAGTCGGGGCGACCAGGGTTGAATCGTGCGTCGGGGCGACCAAAGTTGACATGCTTCAAAGTGACAAGGTTGACCCACGTCAAGACGACCAGGGTTGACGCGCGTTGGGGCGAACAGGGTTGACGCGCGTCGGGGCGACCAAAGGTGACGTACGTCAAGGCGACCAGGGTTGACCCGTGTCGAGACACACAGGGTTGACGCGTGTCGGGGCGACCAAAGTTGACGCGTGTCGGGGTGACCAGGGTTGAATCGCGTGTCGGGGCGACCAAAGTTGACATGCTTAAAGACGACCAGGGTTGACGCGCGTCGGGGCGACCCGTGTGGACGCGCGTCGGAGCGACCAAAGTTGACGCGCATTGGGGCGACTAGGGTTAACGCGTGTTGGGGCGACCAAAGTTGACACGCGTCAGGGCGACAAGGGTTGAGGCGCATCAGGGCGACCAAAGTTGACATGCTTCAAGGCGACCAGGGTTAACCCGCGTCGAGACGACCAGGGTTGACGCGAGTCGGGGCGACCAGGGTTGATACGCATTGGGGCGACCAAAGTTGACATGAGTCGGGGTGACCAGGGTTGACGCGCATCAGGGCGACCAAAGTTGACTTGCTTCAAGGCGACCAGGGTGGACCCGCGTCGAGACGACCAGGGTTGACGCGCATCGAGGCGACCAAAGGTGACGCGTGTCGGGGCGACCAGGGTTGACGGGTGTCGGGGCGACCAGGGTTGACGCGAGTCGGGGCGACCAGTGTTGACGCGCGTCGGGGCGACCGGGGTTGACATGCTTCAAGGCGACCAGGGTTGACCCGCGTCGAGACGACCAGAGTTGACGCGCGGCGGGACGACCAGGGT
Source organism: Phyllobates terribilis (assembly GCF_046119375.1). Lineage (NCBI taxonomy): Eukaryota > Metazoa > Chordata > Amphibia > Anura > Dendrobatidae > Phyllobates > Phyllobates terribilis. Next base: position 12,840,774 of record NW_027362769.1, on the reverse strand, counting down.
TGACCTGCGTCTGGGCGACCAGGGTTAACTCGAGTCGGGGCAACTAGGGTTAACGGCCATCAGGGCTACCAGGGTTGACGCGCGTAGGGGCGACCAAAGTTGACGCGCGTCTGGGAGACCAAAGTTGATGCGCGTCAGGGCGACCAGGGTTGACGCTCGTTGGGGCCACAAAAGTTGACGCGCGTCGGGGAGACCAAAGTTCACGCGTGTCGGGGCGACCAGGGTTGACGGGCGTCGGGGAGACCAGGGTTGACCCGCGTCGAGATGACAAGGGTTGCCGCGAATCGGGGCAACCAGAGTTGACGCGTGTTGGGGCGACCAAAGTTGACGCGCTTCGGGGCGACCAAAGTTGACGTCATTCAAGGCAACCAGGGTTGACCCGCGTCGAGATGACCAGGGTTGACGCGTGTCGGGGCGACCTGGGTTGACGCGCGCTGGGGTTACCAAAGTTGACGCGCGTCGGGGTGACTAGGGATGACTCGTGTCGGGGCGAACAAAGTTGACACGCGTCGGGGCGACCAGGGTTGACGCGCATCAGAGCGACCAAAGTTGACTCGCTTCAAGGCGACCAGGGTTGACCCGCATCGAGACGACCAGGGTTGACGCGCGTCAGGGCGACCAAAGTTTACGCGCGTCGCGGCGACCAGGGTTGATGCGGGTTGGGACGACCAGGGTTGACGCGCGTCTGGGAGACTAAAGTTGACTTGCTTCAAGGCGACCAGGGTGGACCAGCGTCGAGACGACCAGGGTTGACGCGCATCGGGGCGACCAGGGTTGATGCGCATCGAGGTGACCAAAGGTGACGCGTGTCGGGGCGACCAGGGTTGACGGGTGTCGGGGCGACAAGGGTTGACACGAGTCGGGGCGACCAGGGTTGACGCGCGTCGGGGAGACCAAAGTTGACATGCATCAAAGCGACAAGGGTTGATCCACGTCGAGACGACCAGGGTTGACGCGCGTTGGGGCGAACAGGGTTGACGCGCGTCGGGGCGACCAAAGGTGACGTACGTCAAGGCAACGAGGGTTGACCCGCGTCGAGACACACAAGGTTGACGCGTGTCGGGGCGACCAAAGTTGACGCGTGTCGGGGCGACCAGGGTTGACGCGCGTCAGGGCGACCAGGGTTGAATCGCGTCGGGGCGACCAAAGTTGACATGCTTAAAGGTGACCAGGGTTGACCCGCGTCGAGACGACCAGGGTTGACGCACGTCGGGGCGACCCGTGTTGACGCGTGTCGGGGCGACCAAAGTTGACGCGCATTGGGGCAACTAGTGTTGAGGCGCGTTGAGATGACCAGGGTTGACGCGAGTCGGGGCAACCAGGGTTGACACGCATCGGGGCAACCAAAGTTGACTTGCTTCAAGGCGACCAGGGTGGACCCGCATCGAGACGACCAGGGTTGACACGCGTCAGGGCGACCAGGGTTGATGCGCATCGAGGCGACCAAAGGTGACGCGTGTCGGGGCGACCAGGGTTGACAGGTGTCGGGGCGACAAGGGTTGACGCGAGTCGGGGCGACCAGGGTTGACACGCGTCGGGGCGACCGGGGTTGACATGCTTCAAGGCGACCAGGGTTGACCCGCGTCAAGACGACCAGAGTTGACGCGTGTCGGGGCGACCTGGGTTGACGCGCATTGGGGCGACCGGGGTTGACATGCTTCAAGGCGGCCAGGGTTGACCCGCGTCGAGACGACCAGAGTTGACACGCGTCAGGGAGACCAAAGTTGACGCGCGTTGGGGCGACCAGGGTTGACCCGCGTCGAGAGGACCAGGGTTGACGAGCGTCGGGGCAACCAGGGTTAACCCGAGTCGGGGCAACCAGGGTTAACGCCGTCAGGGCTACCAGGGTTGACGCGCGTAGGGGCGATCAAAGTTGACGAGCGTCTGGGAGACCAAAGTTGACGCGCTTCAAGGCGACCAGGGTTGACGCCCGTTGGGGCCACAATAGTTGACACACATCGGGGAGACCAAAGTTCATGCGTGTCGAGGCGACCAGGGTTGACGGGCGTCGGGGAGACCAGGGTTAACCCGCGTCGAGACGACAAGGGTGGACGCGCGTCGGGGCGACTAGAGTTGACGCGTGTTGGGGCGACCAAAGTTGACGCGCTTCGGGGCGACCAAAGTTGACGTCATTCAAGGCAACCAGGGTTGACCCACGTCGAGATGACCAGGGTTGACGCGCGTCGGGGCGACCAGGGTTGACGCACGTCGGGGCGACCAAAGTTGACGCGCGTCGGGGTGACTAGGGTTGACTCGTGTCGGGGCGAACAAAGTTGACACGCGTCGGGGCGACCAGGGTTGACGTGCATCAGAGCGATCAAAGTTGACTCGCTTCAAGGCGACCAGGGTTGACCCGCATCGAGACGACCAGGGTTGACGCGCGTCGGGGCGACCAAAGTTTACGCGCGTCGAGGCGACCAGGGTTGATGCATGTTGGGGCGACCAGGGTTGACGCGCTTCGGGGCGACCTGGGTTGACGCACTTCGGGGCGACCAAAGTTGACGTCGTTCAAGGCGACCAGGGTTGACCCGCGTCGAGACGACCAGGGAAGAAGCGCGTCGGGCGACCAAAGTTGACGTTCGTCAAGGCGACCAGGGTTGACCCGCGTCGAGACGACCTGGGTTGACGTGCGTCGGGGCGACCAAAGCTGACGCGCGTTGGGGAGACCGTGGTTGACATGCGTCGGGGCGATCAAAGTTGATGTGCGTCAAGGCGATCAGGGTTTACTCGCATCGAGACGACCAGGGTTGACACGCATCGGGGCAACCAGGGTTGAATCGCGTCGAGGCGACCAAAGTTGACGTGCGTCAAGACGACCAGGGTTGACCCGCGTGGAGACGACCAGGGTTGACGCTCGTCGGGGCGACCAGGGTTGACGCTCGTCGGGGCGACCAGGGTTGACGCTCGTCGGGGCGACCAGGGTTGACGCTCGTCGGTGCGACCAGGGTTGCCGCTCGTCGGGGCGACCAGGGTTGACGCTCGTCGGGGCGACCAGGGTTGACGCGCGTCAAGGCGACCAGGATTGACGCGCATCGGGCCGACCAGGGTTGACGTGCGTCAGGGCGACCAAAAGTTGACGCGCGTCGGGGCGACTAGGGTGGACGCGCGTCGGATCGACCAGGGTTGACGCGCGTCGGGGCGACCAGGGTTGACATACCTCGGGGCGACTAAAGTTGACGGGCGTCGGGGCGACCAGGGTTGACGCGCGTCGGGGCGACCAGAGTTATCGCGTGTCGGGGCGATCAGGGTTGACCCGCGTCGAGACAACCGGGGTTGACGCGCATCGGGGAGACCAGGGTTGACGCACGTCAAGGCGACCAGGGTTGACCCGCGTCGAGACGACCAAGGTTGACGCGCGTCGGGGAGACCAAGGTTGACGCGCGTCGGGGCGGCCAAAGTTGACGCACATCGGGGTGACCGGGGTTGACATGCTTCAAGGCGACCAGGGTTGACCCACGTCGAGACGACCAGAGTTGACGCGCGTCAGGGAGACCAAAGTTGACGCGCGTTGGGGCGACCAGGGTTGACCCGCGTCGAGACGACCAGGGTTGACGAGCGTCGGGGCGACCAGGGTTGACGCCCGTCAGGGCTACCAGGGTTGACGTCCGTCAGGGCTACCAGGGTTGACGCGCATAGGGGCGACCAAAGTTGACGCGCGTCTGGGAGACCAAAGTTGACGCGCTTCAGGGCGACCAGGGTTGACGCGCATTGGGGCCACAATAGTTGACACGCGTCGGGGAGACAAAAGTTCATGCGTGTCGGGGCGACCAGGGTTGACGGGCGTCGGGGAGACCAGGGTTGACCCGCGTCGAGACGACAAGGGTGGACGCGCGTCGGGGCGACCAGAGTTGATGCGTGTTGGGGCGACCAAAGTTGACGCGCTTCGGGGCGACCAAAGTTGACTTCATTCAAGGCAACCAGGGTTGACCCGCGTCGAGATGACCAGGGTTGACGCGTGTCAGGGCGACCAGGGTTGACGCGCGTCGGGGCGACCAAAGTTGACGCGCGTCGGGGTGACTAGGGTTGACTCGTGTCGGGGCGAACAAAGTTGACACGCGTCGGGGCGACCAGGGTTGACGCGCATCAGAGCGATCAAAGTTGACTCGCTTCAAGGCGACCAGGGTTGACCCGCATCGAGACGACCAGGGTTGACGCGCGTCGGGGTGACCAAAGTTTACGCGCGTCGAGGCGACCAGGGTTGATGCGTGTTGGGGCGACCAGGGTTGACGCACTTCGGGGCGACCAAAGTTGACGTCGTTCAAGGCGACCAGGGTTGACCCGCGTCGAGACGACCAGGGTAGAAGCGTGTTGGGGCGAACAGGGTTGATTCGCGTCGGGGCGATCAGAGTTAACGTGCGTTGGGGCGACCAAAGTTGACGTTCGTCAAGGCGACTAGGGTTGACCCGCGTCGAGACGACCTGGGTTGACGTGCGTCGGGGCGACCAAAGCTGATGCGCGTCGGGGCGACCAGGGTTGACGCGCATCGGGGCGACCAAAGTTGACTTGCTTCAAGGCGACCAGGGTTGACCCGCGTCGAGACGACCAGGGTTGACGTGCATCGGGGCGAAGAGGGTTGACGCGTGTCGGGGCGACCAGGGTTGACCCGCGTTGAGACGACCAGGGTTGACGCGCGTCGGGGCGATCAGGGTTGACGCGCGTCGGGGCGAGCAGGGTTGACACGCTTCGGGGCGACCAAAGTTGACGTGCGTCAAGGCGACCAGGGTTGACCCCGGTAGAGATGACCAGCGTTGACGCGCATCGGGGAGACCAGGGTTGACGCGCGTGAGGGTGACCAAAGTTGGAAAACCAAGCAATGTGAACTGAGGTCTAAGATGGTAGACATGCAAGAAATAGGAGCATGTTCACACTAGCAAAAAGAAGCAAAACCTACAGAAGACAAAAAATATATCTCATACCCTACCATCAATATATATAAATGTAAAGCAAAGTTGCATAATAAATATAGGGTACTTAGTGAACTATTTTTGATCAAAAAAAGTATACAAGCCGTCCCACCAGCGGCAAGGTGACCCTAAATTGGGACGGTACCTATACTGTCTATATTAAAAACCTTACTGTATATCAAAGTTGAAGTAATGCATATAAAAGGGTAGACAAATAGGACCGGGTCCCAACTCCAGACCACCTAGGCCCGTGGTAAGCTACATATATACTAATCAGCTCAACAAAGGGGATGCCACACCCTTAAATTGCACAGAATGCAAACAAGACAGAAAACCAAGCAATGTGAACTGAGGTCTAAGATGGTAGACATGCAAGAAATAGGAGCATGTTCACACTAGCAAAAAGAAGGAAAACCTACAGAAGACAAAAAATATATCTCATACCCTACCATCAATATATATAAATGTAAAGCAAAGTTGCATAATAAATATAGGGTACTTAGTGAACTATTTTTGATCAAAAAAAGTATACAAGCCATCCCACCAGCGGCAAGGTGACCCTAAATTGGGACGGTACCTATACTGTCTATATTAAAAACCTTACTGTATATCAAAGTTGAAGTAATGCATATAAAACGGTAGACAAATAGGACCGGGTCCCAACTCCAGACCACCTAAGCCCGTGGTAAGCTACATATATACTAATCAGCTCAACAAAGGGGATGCCACACCCTAAATTGCACAGAATGCAAACAAGACAGAAAACCAAGCAATGTGAACTGAGGTCTAAGATGGTAGACATGCAAGAAATAGGAGCATGTTCACACTAGCAAAAAGAAGCAAAACCTACAGAAGACAAAAAATATATCTCATACCCTACCATCAATATATATAAATGTAAAGCAAAGTTGCATAATAAATATAGGGTACTTAGTGAACTATTTTTGATCAAAAAAAGTATACAAGCCGTCCCACCAGCGGCAAGGTGACCCTAAATTGGGACGGTACCTATACTGTCTATATTAAAAACCTTACTGTATATCAAAGTTGAAGTAATGCATATAAAAGGGTAGACAAATAGGACCGGGTCCCAACTCCAGACCACCTAGGCCCGTGGTAAGCTACATATATACTAATCAGCTCAACAAAGGGGATGCCACACCCTTAAATTGCACAGAATGCAAACAAGACAGAAAACCAAGCAATGTGAACTGAGGTCTAAGATGGTAGACATGCAAGAAATAGGAGCATGTTCACACTAGCAAAAAGAAGCAAAACCTACAGAAGACAAAAAATATATCTCATACCCGACCATCAATATATATAAATGTAAAGCAAAGTTGCATAATAAATATAGGGTACTTAGTGAACTATTTTTGATCAAAAAAAGTATACAAGCCATCCCACCAGCGGCAAGGTGACCCTAAATTGGGACGGTACCTATACTGTCTATATTAAAAACCTTACTGTATATCAAAGTTGAAGTAATGCATATAAAAGGGTAAACAAATAGGACCGGGTCCCAACTCCAGACCACCTAGGCCCGTGGTAAGCTACATATATACTAATCAGCTCAACAAAGGGGATGCCACACCCTTAAATTGCACAGAATGCAAACAAGACAGAAAACCAAGCAATGTGAACTGAGGTCTAAGATGGTAGACATGCAAGAAATAGGAGCATGTTCACACTAGCAAAAAGAAGCAAAACCTACAGAAGACAAAAAATATATCTCATACCCTACAATCAATATATATAAATGTAAAGCAAAGTTGCATAATAAATATAGGGTACTTAGTGAACTATTTTTGATCAAAAAAAGTATACAAGCCGTCCCACCAGCGGCAAGGTGACCCTAAATTGGGACGGTACCTATATTGTCTATATTAAAAACCTTACTGTATATCAAAGTTGAAGTAATGCATATAAAAGGGTAGACAAATAGGACCGGGTCCCAACTCCAGACCACCTAGGCCCGTGGTAAGCTACGTATATACTAATCAGCTCAACAAAGGGGATGCCACACCCTTAAATTGCACAGAATGCAAACAAGACAGAAAACCAAGCAATGTGAACTGAGGTCTAAGATGGTAGACATGCAAGAAATAGGAGCATGTTCACACTAGCAAAAAGAAGCAAAACCTACAGAAGACAAAAAATATATCTCATACCCTACCATCAATATATATAAATGTAAAGCAAAGTTGCATAATAAATATAGGGTACTTAGTGAACTATTTTTGATCAAAAAAAGTATACAAGCCGTCCCACCAGCGGCAAGGTGACCCTGAATTGGGACGGTACCTATACTGTCTATATTAAAAACCTTACTGTATATCAAAGTTGAAGTAATGCATGTAAAAGGGTAGACAAATAGGACCGGGTCCCAACTCCAGACCACCTAGGCCCGTGGTAAGCTACATATATACTAATCAGCTCAACAAAGGGGATGCCACACCCTTAAATTGCACAGAATGCAAACAAGACAGAAAACCAAGCAATGTGAACTGAGGTCTAAGATGGTAGACATGCAAGAAATAGGAGCATGTTCACACTAGCAAAAAGAAGCAAAACCTACAGAAGACAAAAAATATATCTCAAACCCTACCATCAATATATATAAATGTAAAGCAAAGTTGCATAATAAATATAGGGTACTTAGTGAACTATTTTTGATCAAAAAAAGTATACAAGCCGTCCCACCAGCGGCAAGGTGACCCTAAATTGGGACGGTACCTATACTGTCTATATTAAAAACCTTACTGTATATCAAAGTTGAAGTAATATAGTAGTATATATTTTTTGTCTTCTGTAGGTTTTGCTTCTTTTTGCTAGTGTGAACATGTCTACCATCTTAGACCTCAGTTCACATTGCTTGGTTTTCTGTCTTGTTTGCATTCTGTGCAATTTAAGGGTGTGGCATCCCCTTTGTTGAGCTGATTAGTATATATGTAGCTTACCACGGGCCTAGGTGGTCTGGAGTTGGGACCCGGTCCTATTTGTCTACCCTTTTATATGCATTACTTCAACTTTGATATACAGTAAGGTTTTTAATATAGACAGTATAGGTACCGTCCCAATTTAGGGTCACCTTGCCGCTGGTGGGATGGCTTGTATACTTTTTTTGATCAAAAATAGTTCACTAAGTACCCTATATTTATTATGCAACTTTGCTTTACATTTATATATATTGATGGTAGGGTATGAGATATATTTTTTGTCTTCTGTAGGGTGACCAAAGTTGACGCGCGTCGGGGCGACCAAAGTTTATGCGCGTCGGGGCGACCAGAGTTGACGCGTGTCGGGGCGACCAGGGTTGACGCGCGTCGGATCGACCAGGGTTGAAGCGCATCGGGGCGACCAGGGCTGACGCGCCTCAGAGCAACCAAAGTTAACGGGCGTCGGGGCGTCCAGGGTTGACGCACATTGGGGCGACCAGGGTTGACAAGCGTCGGGACTACCGGGGTTGACGCATGTTGGGGCGACCAAAGTTGACGTGCGTCGGGGCGAACAGGTTTGAATCACATCGGGGAGACCAAAGTTGATGTGCGTCAAGGCGACCAGGGTATACCCGCGTCGAGACGACCAGGGTTGACGCACGTCGGGGCGACCAGGGTTGAAGCGCATCGTGGTGACCAGGGTTGACGCGTGTTGGGGCGACCAAAGCGTGTCGGGTGACCAGGGTTTGGTCGCGTCAGGGGGACCAAAGTTGACGGGCGTCGGGGCGACCAGGGTTGACGCGAGTGAAGGCGACCAGGGTTGACCCGTGTTGAGACGACCAGGGTTGACGCGCGTCAGGGCGACCAGGGTTGACCCGCGTCGAGACGACCAGGGTTGATACGCATCGGGGCGACCAAAGTTGAGGCGCGTCAAGGCAACCAGGGTTGACCCACGTTGAGACGACCAGGGTTGACAAGCGTCGGGGCGAGCAGGGTTGACGCGCGTCGGGGCGACCAGGGTTGATGTGCTTCGGGGCTACCAAAGTTGACGTGCGTCAAGGCGACCAGGGTTGACCCCGGTCGAGATGACCAGCGTTAACGCGCATCGGGGAGACCAGGGTTGACCCGCGTCGAGACGACCAGGGTTGATGCGCATCGGGGCGACCAGGGTTGACGCGCGTCCGGGCGACCAAAGTTGACACGCGTCGGGGCGACTAGGCTTGACACGTGTTGGGGCGACCAAAGTTGACACGCGTCAGGGCGACCAGGGTTGACGCGCATCAGGGCGACCAAAGTTGACTTGCTTCAAGGCGACCAGGGTTGACCCGCGTCAAGACGACCAGGATTGATGCACATCGGGGCGACCAAAGTTTTTGCACGCCGGGGCGACCAAGGTTGACGCGTGTTGGGGCGACCAAAGTTGAAGCGCGTCGGGCGTATAGAGTTGATGCGCGTCGGGGCGACCAAAGTTGATGTGCATCAAGGCGACCAGGGTTGACGCGCGGTGGGCGACCAGGGTTGACGCTCGTAGGGGCGACCAAAGTTGATGCGCATTAGAACGACCAGGGTTGACGCGCGTCAGGGCGACCAGGGTTGACGCGCGTAGGGGCGACCAGGATTGACGCGTGTTGAGGCGACCAAAGTTGACGCGCGTCGGGGCGACCAAAGTTAATGCGCGTCGGGGCGACCAGGGTTGACGCACGTGGAGGCAACCAGGGTTGACGCGTGTTAGGGCGACCAAAGTTGACCACCGCGCATCAACTTTGGTCGCCTTGACGCACGTCAACTTTGGTCGCCCCGACGCGCATCAACTCTATACGCCCCGAAGCGCTTCAACTTTGGTCGCCCCAACACGCGTCAACCTTGGTCGCCCCGGCGCGCAAAAACTTTGGTCGCCCCGATGCGCATCAACCCTGGTCGTCTTGACGCGGGTCAACCCTGGTCGCCTTGAGACGACCAAACTCTGGTCGATCCGACGCGCGTCCACCCTAGTCGCCCCGAAGCACGTCTACTTTGATCGCCCCAACACGCGTCAACCCTTGTCGCCCCGACGCGCGTCAACCCTGGTCACCTCCACGTGCATCAACCCTAGTCGTCCCGACGCGCATTAACTTTGGTCTCCACGACGCGCGTCAACCCTATTCGCCCCGACGCGCGTCAAGGGGCGACCAGGGTTGACGCGCGTAGCGGCGACCAAAGTTGACGCGCATCAGGGCGACCAGGGTTGACGCGCGTTGGGGCGACCAGGGTTGACTCGCGTAGTGGCGATCAGGGTTGACGCGTGTTGGGGCGACCAAAGTTAATGCGCGTCGGGGCGACCAAGGTTGACGCACGTGGAGGCAACAAGGGTTGACGCGTGTTAGGGTGAACAAAGTTGATGCGCGTTGGGGTGACTAGGGTTGACGCGCGTCGTGGCGACCAAAGTTAATGTGCGTCGGGACGACCAGGGTTGACGCACGTGGAGGCGACCAGGGTTGATGCGCGTCGGGGCGACAAGGGTTGACGTGTGTTGGGGCGACCAAAGTAGACGCACGTCGGGGCGACTAAGGTGGACGCGCGTCGGATCGACCAGGGTTTGGTCGTCTCAAGGCGACCAGGGTTGACCCGCGTCGAGGCGACCAGGGTTGACCCGTGTCGAGACAACCAGGGTTGACGCGCATCGCGGCGACCAGGGTTGATGCGCGTCGGGGCGACCAGGGTTGACGCGCGTTGGGTCGACCAAAGGTGACGCGCGTCGGGATGACTAGGGTTGACGGGAGTCGGGGCGATCAGGGTTGACGCGCGCCGGGGCGACCAGAGTTAACGCGTGTCGGGGCGATCAGGGTTAACGCGTGTCAAGGCGACCAGGGTTGACCCGCATTGACACGACCAGGGTTGACGTGCGTGGGGGCGACCAGGGTTGACCCGCGTCGAGACGACCAGGATTGACGTGCGTCGGGGAAACCAGGGTTGACGCGTGTCAAGGCGACCAGGGTTGACCCGCGTCGAGACGACCAAAGTTGACGCGCGTCGGGGCCTCCAAGGTTGACGCGCGTCGGGGTGGCCAAAGTTGACGCGCGTCGGGGCGACCAGGGTTGACGTGCGTCAGGGCGACAAAGGTTGACGTGCGTCGGGGCCACCAGGGTTGACGTGCGTCGGGGCGACCAGGGTTGACGCATGTCGGGACGACCAAAGGTGACGCGCGTCGGTGCGACCTGGGTTGACGCGCGTCGGGTCGACCAGGGTTGACCCGCGTCGGAGCGAAAAAAGTTGAGGCGCGTCAAGGCGACCAGGGTTGATCCGCGTTGAGACGACCAGGGTTGACAAGCATCGGGGCGACCAGGGTTGACGCGCGTCGGGGCGACCAGGGTTGACGTGCTTCGGGGCGACCAAAGTTGATGTGCGTCAAAGCGACCAGGGTTGACCCCGGTCGAGATGACCAGCGTTGACGCGCATCGGAGAGACCAGGGTTGACGAGCGTGAGGGCGACCAAAGTTGACGCGCGTCGGGGCGACCAAAGTTTATGCGCGTCGGGGCGACCAGAGTTGACGCGTGTCGGGGCGACCATGGTTGACGCGCGTCGGATCGACCAGGGTTGACGCGCATAGGGGCGACCAGGGTTGACGCGCCTCAGGGCGACCAAAGTTGACGGGATTCGGGGCGTCCAGGGTTGACGCGCATTGGGGCGACCAGGTTTGACAAGCGTCGGGACGACCAGGGTTGACGCATGTTGGGGCGACCAAAGTTGACGCGAGTCGGCGCGAACAGGGTTGAATGGCGTCGGGGCGACCAAAGTTGATGTGCGTCAAGGCGACCAGGGTAGACCCGCGTCGAGACGACCAGGGTTGACGCACGTCGGGGCGACAAGGGTTGAATGGCGTCGTGGCGACCAGGGTTGACGTGTGTTGGGGCGACCAAAGTTGATGCGCGTCGGGGTGACAAAAGTTAATGCGCGTCGGGGCGACCAGGGTTGACGCGCGTCGGGGTGACCAGGGTTTGGTCGCGTCAAGGGGACCAAAGTTGACGGGCGTCGGGGCGACCAGGGTTCATGCGAGTGAAGGCGATCAGGGTTGACCCGTGTCGAGACGACCAGGGTTGACCCGCGTCGAGATAACCAGGGTTGATGCGCGTCGGGGCGACCAGGTTTGATGCGCGTCGGGGCGACCAGGTTTGATGCGCGTCGGGGCGACCAGGTTTGATGCGCGTCGGGGCGACCAGGTTTGATGCGCGTCGGGGCGACCAGGTTTGATGCGCGTCGGGGCGACCAGATTTGACGCGCGTCGGGGCGACCAGGGTTGACGCGCGTCCGGGCGACTAGGGTTGACATGTGTTGGGGCATCCAAAGTTGACACGCGTCGGTGCGACCTGGGTTGACGCGCATCAGGGCGACCAAAGTTGACTTGCTTCAAGGCGACCAGGGTTGACCCGCGTCAAGACGACCAGGGTTAACGCGCATCGGGGCGACCGAAGCTTACGCGCGCCGGGGCGACCAGGGCTGACGCGCGTAGGGGCGACCAAAGTTGACGCGCATCAGGGCGACCAGCGTTGACGCATTTCGGGGCGACCAGGGTTGACGCGTGTTGGGGCGACCAAAGTAGACGCGCGTCCGGGCGACTAGGGTGGACGCACGTCGGATCGATCAGGGTTTGGTCGTCTCAGGGCGACCAAATTTGACGGGCGTCGGGGCGATCAGGGCTGACACGCGTCGAGGCGACCAGGGTTGACCCGCGTCGAGACGACCAGGGTTGACCCGCGTCGAGACGACCAGGGTTGACGCGCATCGGGGCAACCAGGGTCGACCAGAGGTGACGCGCGTCGGGGCGACTAGGGTTGACCCACCTCGAGACGACAAGGGTTGACGAGCGTCTGGGCGACCAGGCTTGGCGCTAGTCGGGACGACCAGGGTTGACGCACGTCGGGGCGACCAGGGTGGACACGCTTAGGGGAGACCAAAGTTGATGCGCGTCAGGGCGACCAGGGTTGATGCGCGTCGGGGCGACCAAAGATGACACGCGTCGGGGCGACCAGGGCTGACCCGCGTTGAGACGACAAGGATTGATGTGCGTCGGGGCGACCAAAGTTGACGCACGTCAGGCGACAAGGATTGATGCGCGTCGGGGTGACCAGTGTTGACCCGCGTCGAGACGACCAGGGTTGACGCACGTCGTGGCGACCAAAGTTGACACGCGTCGGGGCGACTAGGGTTGACGCTTGTTGGGGCCACCAAAGCAGACGCGCGTCGGGGCGACCAGGGTTGATGAGCTTCGGGGCGACCAGGGTTGACGTGCTACGGGGCGACCAAAGTTGACGTCATTCAAGTTGACCAGGGTTGACACGCGTCGAGATGAACAGGGTTGACGCGTGTCGGGGCGACCAAAGTTGACACGCGTCGGGGCGACCAGGGTTGACGCGCATCAGGGTGACCAAAGTTGACTTGCTTCAAGGCGACCAGGGTTGACCCGCGTCAAGACGACCAAGGTTGACGCGTGTTGGGGCGACCAAAGTTGAAGCGCGTCGGGGCGAATAGAGTTGATGCACGTCGGGGCGACCAAAGTTGACGTGCGTCAAGATGACCAGGGTTGACCCGCGTCGAGACGACCAGGGTTTACGCGCGTCGGGGCGATCAGGGTTAACACACGTCGGTGCGACCAGGGTTGACGCGCGTTTGGGGCGACCAGGGTTGACGAGCGACGGGACAACTAGGGTTGACGCGCGTTGGGGCGACCAGGGTTGACGCGCGTCGGGACAACTAGGGTTGACGCGCGTCGGGGCGACCAAAGTTTACGCGCGTCAAGGCGACCAGGGTTGACCCGCGTTGAGACGACCAGGGTTGACGCGCGTCGGGGCGACCAGGGTTGGCGCGCGTTGGGGCGACCAGGGTTGACCCGCGTCGAGGCGACCAGGGTTGAAGTGCGTCGGGTCGAATAGAGTTGATGCACGTCGGGGCGACCAAAGTTGACGTGCGTCAAGATGACCAGGGTTGACCCGCGTCGAGACGACCAGGGTTTACGTGCGTCGGGGCGATCAGGGTTAACGCACGTCGGTGCGACCAGGGTTGACGCGCGTTTGGGGCGACCAGGGTTGACGCGCGTCGGGACAACTAGGGTTGACGCGCGTTGGGGCGACCAGGGTTGACGCGCGTTAGGGCGACCAGGGTAGAGGCGCGTCGGGTCGACCAGGGTTGACGCGCATAGGGGCGACCAGGGTTGACACACATCATAACGATCAGGGTTGACGCGCGTCGGGGCGACCAAAGTTTACGCGCGTCAAGGCGACCAGTGTTGACCCGCGTCGAGACGACCAGGGTTGACGCGCGTCGGGGCGACCAGGGTTGACGCGCGTTGGGGCGACCAGGGTTGAGGCGCGTCGGGTCGACCAGGGTTGACGCGCATCGGGGCGACCAGGGTTGACGCACGTTATAGCTATCAGGATTAACGCGCGTCATTGCGATCAGGGTTGACGCGCGTTGGGGTGATCATGGTTGATGCACGTCGGGGCGACCAAAGTTGACACGCGTCGGGGTGACCATGTTTAACGCGTGTCGGGGCGGCCAAAGTTGACGCGCGTCAAGATGACCAGGGTTGACGCGCGTCGGGACAACTAGGGTTGACGCGCGTCGGGGTGACCAAAGTTTACGCGCATCAAGGCGACCAGGGTTGACCCGCGTCGAGACGACCAGGGTTGACGCGCGTCGGGGCGACCAGGGTTGACGCGCGTTGGGGCGACCAGGGTTGACGCACATCAGATCGACCAGGGTTGACGCGCATCGGGGCGACCAGGGTTGACGCACGTCATAGCGATCAGGATTTACGCGCGTCATGGCGATCAGGGTTGACGCGCGTTGGGGTGATCATGGTTGATGCACGTCGGGGCGACCAAAGTTGACAAGCGTCGGGGTGACCATCTTTAACGCGTGTCGGGGCGGCCAAAGTTGACGCGCGTCGGGGCGGCCAAAGTTGACGCGCGTCGGGGTGACCAGGGATGACGCGCGTCGAGGCGACCAAAGTTGACGCGCGTCGGGACGACCAGGTTTGACACGCTTCGGGGCGCCCAAAGCTGACTTGCTTCAAGGCGACCAGGGTTGACCCGCGTCGAGACGACCAGTGTTGACACGCGTCGGCGCGACCGAGTTTAACGCGTGTCGGTGCGGCCAAAGTTAACGTGCATCGGGGCGACCAGGGAGGACGCGCGTCGGGGCTACCAAAGTTTACACGCGTCGGGGCGAGCAAGGTTGACGCGTGTTGGAACGACCAAAGTTGAAGCACGTCGGGGCGTATAGAGTTGATGCGCGTCGGGGCGACCAATGGTGACTCGCATCAACGCGACCAAAGTTGACTTGCTTCAAGGGGACCAGGGTTGACCCGCGTCAAGACGACCAGGGTTGACGCGCATCGGGGCAACAAAAGTTTACGCGCGTCGGGGCGACCAAGGTTGACGCGTGTTGGAGCGACCAAAGTTGAAGCACGTCGGGGCATATAGAGTTGATACGCGTCAGGCCGACCAGGGTTGACACTTGTTGGGGCGACTAGGGTGGACGCGCGTCGGATCGACCAGGGTTTGGTCGCATCTGGGTGACCAAAGCTGACGGGCGTTGGGGCGACCAGGGTTGACGCGAGTCAAGGCGAGCAGCGTTGACACGTGTCGAGACGACCAGGGTTGACGCGCGTCGGGGCGACCAGGGTTGAACCGCGTCGTGATGACCAGGGTTGACGCGTGTCGGGGCGACCAGGGTTGACGTGCGTCGGGGCGACCAAAGTTGACGCACGTTGGGGCAACAAAGGTTAACGCGTGTCGGGGCTACCAAAGTTGACACGCATCGGGGCGACCAATGTTGACTTGCTTCAAGGCGACCAGGGTTGACCCGCGTCAAGACGACCAGGGTTGACGCGCATCGGGGTGACCAAAGTTGAAGCGCGTCGGGGCGTATAGAGTTGATTCACGTCGGGGCGACCAAAGTTGACGTGCGTCGGGGCGACCAGGGTTGACGCGCGTCGGGGAGACCAGGGTTGACGCGTTTTGGGGCGACCAAGGTTGACACACATCGGGGCGACCAGGGTTGATGCGCAGCAGGGCGACCAAAGTTGACTTGCTTCAAGGCGACCAGGGTTGACCTGCGTCAAGATGACCAGGGTTGACGCGCATCGGGGTGACCAAAGTTGACGCGTGTTGGGGCGACCAAAGTTGAAGCGCGTCAGGGCGACCAAAGTTGACGCGCGTCGGGGCGACTAGGGTTGACGCGCGTCGGGGCGGTCAAAGTTAATGCGCGTCGGGGCGACCAGGGTTGACACGTGTTGGGGCGACTAGGGTGGACAGGCGTCAGATCGACCAGGGTTTGGTCGCCTCTGGGTGACCAAAGTTGACGGGCGTCGGGGCGACCAGGGTTGACGCGAGTCAAGGCGACCAGCGTTGACCCGTGTCGAGACGACCAGGATTGACACGCGTCGGGGCGACCAGGGTTGAACCGCGTCGTGACGACCAGGGTTGACGTGCGTCGGGGCGACCAGGGTTGACGCGCGTCCGGGCGATCAAAGTTGACGCGCGTCGGGGCGACTAAGGTTGACGCGTGTCGGGGCGACTAGTGTTGACACGTGTTGGGGCATCCAAAGTTGACACGCGTCGGGGCGACCAGGGTTGACGCGCATCAGGGCGACCAAAGTTTTTGCGCGCCAGGGCGACCAAGGTTGACGCGTGTTGGGGCGACCAAAGTTGAAGCGCGTCGGGGCGTATAGAGTTGATGGGCGTCGGGGCGACCAAAGTTGACGTGCGTCAAGGCGACCAGGGCTGACGCACGTCGGGGCGACCAGGGTTGACGCGCGTAGGGGCGACCAGGGTTGACGCGCGTCGTGGCGACCAAAGTTAATGCGCGTCGGGGCGACCAGGGTTGACGCACGTGGAGGCGACCAGGGTTGACGCGCGTCGGGGCGACCAGGGTTGACGCGTGTTGGGACGACCAAAGTAGACACGCGTCGGGGCGACTAGGGTGGACGCACGTCGGATCGATCAGGGTTTGGTCGTCTCAGGCCGACCAAAGTTGACGGGCGTCGGGGCGATCAGGGCTGACGCGCGTCAAGGCAAACAGGGTTGACCCGCGTCGAGGCGACCAGTGTTGACCCGCGTCGAGGCGACCAGGGTTGACCCGCGTCGAGACGACCAGGGTTGACCCGCGTCGAGACGACCAGGGTTGACCCGCGTCGAGACGAACAAGGTTGACCCGCGTCGAGACGACCAGGGTTGACGCGCGTCGGGGCGACCATGGTTGACTCGCGCTGGGTCGACCAGTGGTGACGCGCGTCGGGGCGACTAGGGTTGACCCACCTCAAGACGACAAGGGTTGACGAGCGTCTGGGCGACCAGACTTGGCGCGAGTCGGGACGACCAGGGTTGACGCGCGTCGGGGCGACCAGGGTTGACACGCGTAGGGGAGACCAAAGTTGATGCGCGTCAGGGCGACCAGGGTTGATGCGCGTTGGGGCGACCAAAGTTGACACGCATCGGGGCGACCAGGGCTGACCCGCGTTGAGACGACAAGGATTGATGCGCGTCGGGATGACCGGTGTTGACCAGCGTCGAGACGACCAGGGTTGACGCACGTCGTGGCGACCAAAGTTGATACGCGTCGGGGCGACTAGGGTTGACGCTTGTTGGGGCCACCAAAGCGGACGCGCGTCGGGGCGACCAGGGTTGATGCGCGTTGGGTCGACCAAAGGTGACGCGCGTCGGGACGACTAGGGTGGACGTGCGTCGGATCGACCAGGGTTGATGCGCGTCGGGGCGACCAGGGTTGACGCGCGTTGGGTCGACCAAAGGTGACGCGCGTCGGGACGACTAGGGTTGACGGGAGTCGGCGCGATCAGGGTTGACGCGCGTCGGGGCGACCAGAGTTAACACGTGTCGGGGCGATCAGGGTTAATGCGTGTCAAGGCGACCAGGGTTGACCCGCATCGACACGACCAGGGTTGACATGCGTCGGGGCGACCAGGGTTGACGCGTGTCAAGGCGACCAGGGTTGATCCGCGTCGAGATGACCAAAGTTGACGCGCGTCGGGGCCACCAAGGTTGACGCGCGTCGGGGTGGCCAAAGTTGACGCACGTCGGGGCGACCAGGGTTGACGTGCGTCAGGGCGACAAAGGTTGACGTGCGTCAGGGCCACCAGGGTTGACGTGCGTCGGGGCGACCAGGGTTGACGCATGTCGGGACGACCAAAGGTGACGCGCGTCGGTGCGACCTGGGTTGACGCGCGTCGGGTCGACCAGGGTTGACCCGCGTCGGAGCGAAAAAAGTTGAGGCGCGTCAAGGCGACCAGGGTTGATCCGCGTTGAGACGACCAGGGTTGACAAGCATCGGGGCGACCAGGGTTGACGCGCGTCGGGGCGACCAGGGTTAACGTGCTTCGGGGCGACCAAAGTTGACGTGCGTCAAAGCGACCAGGGTTGACCCCGGTCGAGATGACCAGCGTTGACGCACATCGGGGAGACCAGGGTTGACGCGCGTGAGGGCGACCAAAGTTGACGCGCGTCGGGGCGACCAAAGTTTATGCGCGTCGGGGCGACCAGAGTTGACGCGTGTCGGGGCGACCATGGTTGACGCGCGTCGGATCGACCAGGGTTGACGCGCATAGGGGCGACCAGGGTTGACGCGCCTCAGGGCGACCAAAGTTGACGGGATTCGGGGCGTCCAGGGTTGACGCGCATTGGGGCGACCAGGGTTGACAAGCGTCGGGACGACCAGGGTTGACGCATGTTGGGGCGACCAAAGTTGACGCGAGTCGGGGCGAACAGGGTTGAATCGCGTCGGGGCGACCAAAGTTGATGTGCGTCAAGGCGACCAGGGTAGACCCGCGTCGAGACGACCAGGGTTGACGCACGTCGGGGCGACAAGGGTTGAAGCGCGTCGTGGCGACCAGGGTTGACGTGTGTTGGTGCGACCAAAGTTGATGCGCGTCGGGGTGACCAAAGTTAATGCGCGTCGGGGCGACCAGGGTTGACGCGCGTCGGGGCGACCAGGGTTTGGTCGCGTCAAGGGGACCAAAGTTGACGGGCGTCGGGGCGACCAGGGTTCATGCGATTGAAGGCGACCAGGGTTGACCCGTGTCGAGACGACCAGGGTTGACCCGCGTCGAGATAACCAGGGTTGATGCGCGTCGGGTCAACCAGGGTTGATGCGCGTCGGGGCGACCAGGTTTGATGCGCGTCGGGGGGACCAGGTTTGATGCGAGTCGGGGCGACCAGGTTTGACGCGCGTCGGGGCGACCAGGGTTGACGCACGTCCGGGCGACTAGGGTTGACATGTGTTGGGGCGTCCAAAGTTGACACGCGTCGGTGCGACCAGGGTTGACGCGCATCAGGGCGACCAAAGTTGACTTGCTTCAAGGCGACCAGGGTTGACCTGCGTCAAGACGACCAGGGTTAATGCGCATCAGGGGCGACCGAAGCTTATGCGCGCCAGGGCGACCAGGGTTGACGCGCGTAGGAGCGACCAAAGTTGACGCGCATCAGGGCGACCAGCGTTGACGCATTTCGGGGCGACCAGGGTTGACGCGTGTTGGGGCGACCAAAGTAGACGCGCGTCGGGGCAACTAGGGTGGACACACGTCGGATCGATCAGGGTTTGGTAGTCTCAGGGCGACCAAATTTGACGGGCGTCGGGGCGATCAGGGCTGACGCGCGTCGAGGCGACCAGGGTTGACCCGCGTCGAGACGACCAGGGTTGACCCGCGTCGAGACGACCAGGGTTGACGCGCGTCGGGGCGACCAGGGTTGACTCGCGTTGGGTCGACCAGAGGTGACGCGCGTCGGGGCGACTAGGGTTGACCCACCTCGAGACGACAAGGGTTGACGAGCGTCTGGGCGACCAGGCTTGGCGCTAGTCGGGACGACCAGGGTTGACGCACGTCGGGGAGACCAGGGTGGACACGCGTAGGGGAGACCAAAGTTGATGCGCGTCAGGGCGACCAGGGTTGATGCGCGTCGGGGCGACCAAAGATGACACGCGTCGGGGCGACCAGGGCTGACCCGCGTTGAGACGACAAGGATTGATGCGCGTTGGGGCGACCAAAGTTGACGCACATCGGGGCAACAAGGATTGATGCGCGTTGGGGTGACCAGTGTTGACCCGCGTCGAGACGACCAGGGTTGACGCACGTCGTGGTGACCAAAGTTGACACGCGTCGGGGCGACTAGGGTTGACGCTTGTTGGGGCCACCAAAGCAGACGCGCGTCGGGGCGACCAGGGTTGATGCGCTTCGGGGCGACCAGGGTTGACGCGCTACGGGGCGACCAAAGTTGACGTCATTCAAGTTGACCAGGGTTGACACGCGTCGAGATGAACAGGGTTGACGCGTGTCGGGGCGACCAAAGTTGACATGCGTCGGGGCGACCAGGGTTGACGCGCATCAGGGCGACCAAAGTTGACTTGCTTCAAGGCGACCAGGGTTGACCCGCGTCAAGACGAGCAAGGTTGACGCGTGTTGGGGCGACCAAAGTTGAAGCGCGTCGGGGCGAATAGAGTTGATGCACGTCAGGGCGACCAAAGTTGACGTGCGTCAAGATGACCAGGGTTGACCCACGTCGAGACGACCAGGGTTTACGTGCGTCGGGGCGATCAGGGTTAACGCACGTCAAGGCGACCAGGGTTGACCCGCGTCGGTGCGACCAGGGTTGACGCGCGTCGAGGCGACCAGGGTTGACGCGCGTTGGGACGACCAGGGTTGAGGCGCGTCGGGTCGACCAAGGTTGACGCGCATCGGGGCGACCAGGGTTGACGCACGTCATAGCGATCAGGATTAACGCGCGTCATTGCGATCAGGGTTGACGCGCGTTGGGGTGATCATGGTTGATGCACGTCGGGGCGACCAAAGTTGACACGCGTCGGGGTGACCATGTTTAACGCGTGTCGGGGCGGCCAAAGTTGACGCGCGTCAAGATGACCAGGGTTGACCCGCGTCGAGACGACCAGGGTTTACGCGCATCGGGGCGATCAGGGTTAACGCACGTCAAGGCGACCAGGGTTGACCCGCGTCGAGACGACCAGGGTTGACGCGCATCGGGGCGACAAAGGTTGACGCGCGTCGGTGCGACCAGGGTTGACGCGCGTTGGGGCGACCAGGGTTGACGCGCGTCGGGACAACTAGGGTTGACGCGCGTCGGGGCGACCAAAGTTTACGCGCATCAAGGCGACCAGGGTTGACCCGCGTCGAGACGACCAGGGTTGACGCGCGTTGGGGCGACCAGGGTTGACGCGCGTCGGGTCGACCAGGGTTGACGTGCATCGGGGCGACCAGGGTTGACGCACGTCATAGCGATCAGGATTAACGCGCGTCATGGCGATCAGGGTTGACGCGCGTTGGGGTGATCATGGTTGATGCACGTCGGGGCGACAAAAGTTGACACGCATCGGGGTGACCATCTTTAACGCGTATTGGGGCGGCCAAAGTTGACGCGCGTCGGGACGACCAGGGATGACGCGCGTCGAGGCGACCAAAGTTGACGCGCGTCGGGACGACCAGGTTTGACGCGCTTCGGGGCGCCCAAAGTTGACTTGCTTCAAGGCGACCAGGGTTGACCCGCGTCGAGACGACCAGTGTTGACACGCATCGGCGCGACCGAGTTTAACGCGTGTCGGTGCGGCCAAAGTTGACGTGCATCGGGGCGACCAGGGAGGACGCGCGTCGGGGCTACCAAAGTTTACACGCGTCGGGGCGACCAAGGTTGACGCGTGTTGGAGCGACCAAAGTTGAAGCACGTCGGGGCGTATAGAGTTGATGCGCGTCGGGGCGACCAATGGTGACTCGCATCAACGCGACCAAAGCTGACTTGCTTCAAGGGGACCAGGGTTGACCCGCGTCAAGACGACCAGGGTTGACGCGCATCGGGGCGACAAAAGTTTACGCGCGTCGGGGCGACCAAGGTTGACGCGTGTTGGAGCGACCAAAGTTGAAGCACGTCGGGGCATATAGAGTTGATACGCGTCAGGGCGACCAGGTTTGACACTTGTTGGGGCGAATAGGGTGGACGCGCGTTGGATCGACCAGGGTTTGGTCGCATCTGGGTGACCAAAGCTGACGGGCGTTGGGGCGACCAGGGTTGACGCGAGTCAAGGCGAGCAGCGTTGACACGTGTCGAGACGACCAGGGTTGACGCGCGTCGGGGCGACCAGGGTTGAACCGCGTCGTGATGACCAGGGTTGACGTGCGTCGGGGCGACCAGGGTTGACGCGCGTCGGGGCGACCAAAGTTGACGCACGTTGGGGCAACTAAGGTTAACGCGTGTCGGGGCTACCAAAGTTGACACGCATCGGGGCGACCAATGTTGACTTGCTTCAAGGCGACCAGGGTTGACCCGCGTCAAGACGACCAGGGTTGACGCGCATCGGGGTGACCAAAGTTGAAGCACGTCGGGGCGTATAGAGTTGATTCACGTCGGGGCGACCAAAGTTGACGTGCGTCAAGGCGAAAAGGGTTGACGCGCGTCGAGGCGACCAGGGTTGACGCGCATCGGTGCGACCAGGGTTGACGCGTTTTGGGGCGACCAAGGTTGACACACATCGGGGCGACCAGGGTTGACGCGCAGCAGGGCGACCAAAGTTGACTTGCTTCAAGGCGACCAGGGTTGACCCGCGTCAAGACGACCAGTGTTGACGCGCATCGGGGTGACCAAAGTTGACGCGTGTTGGGGCGACCGAAGTTGAAGCGCGTCAGGGCGACCAAAGTTGATGTGCGTCAAGGCGACCAGGGTTGACGCGCTTCGGGGCGACTAGGGTTGACGCGTGTAGGGGCAACCAAAGTTCATGCGCGTCGGGGCGACCAGGGTTGACGCGAATCAGGGCGACCAAAGTTTACACGCGTCGGGGTGACGAAGGTTGACGCGTGTTGGAGCGACGAAAGTTGAAGCACGTCGGGGCGATCAAAGTTGACGTGCGTCAAGGCGACCAGGGTTGACCCGCATCGAGACGACCATGGTTGACGTGCGTCGGGGCGACCAGGGTTGACGCGTGTTGGGGCGACCTAAGTTGACGCGCGTTGGGGCGACTAGGGTTGACGCGCGTCGGGGCGGTCAAAGTTAATGCGAGTCGGGGCGACCAAGGTTGACACGTGTTGGGGCGACTAGGGTGGACAGGCGTCGGATCGACCAGGGTTTGGTCGCCTCTGGGTGACCAAAGTTGACGGGCGTCGGGGCGACCAGGGTTGACGCGAGTCAAGGCGACCAGCGTTGACCCGTGTCGAGACGACCAGGGTTGACACGCGTCGGGGCGACCAGGGTTGAACCGCGTCATGACGACCAGGGTTGACACGCGTCGGGGCGACCAGGGTTGAACCGCGTCGTGACGACCAGGGTTGACGCGCGTACGGGCGATCAAAGTTGACGCGCGTCGGGGCGACTAAGGTTGATGCGTGTCGGGGCGACTAGTGTTGACACGTGTTGGGGCGTCCAAAGTTGACACGCGTCGGGGCGACCAGGGTTGACGCGCATCGGGGCGACCAAAGTTTTTGCGCGCCGGGGCGACCAAGGTTGACGCGTGTTGGGGCGACCAAATTTGAAGCGCGTCGGGGCGTATAGAGTTGATGCACGTTGGGGCGACCAAAGTTGACGTGCGTCAAGGCGACCAGGGCTGACGCACGTCGGGGCGACCAGGGTTGACGCGCGTCGTGGCGACCAAAATTAATGCGCGTCGGGGCGACCAGGGTTGACGCGCGTCGGGGCGACCAGGGTTGACACGTGTTGGGGCGACGAGGGTGGACAGGCTTCAGATCGACCAGGGTTTGGTCGCCTCTGGGTGACCAAAGTTGACGGGAGTCGGGGCGACCAGGGTTGACCCATGTCGAGACGACCAGGGTTGACACGCGTCGGGGCGACCAGGGTTGAACCGCGTCATGACGACCAGGGTTGACGTGCGTCGGGGCGACCAGGGTTGAGGCGCGTCCGGGCGATCAAAGTTGACGCGCGTCGGGGCGACTAAGGTTGACGCGTGTCGGGGCGACTAGTGTTGACACGTGTTGGAGCGTCCAAAGTTGACACGCGTCGGGGCGACCAGGGTTGATGCGCATCGGGGCGACCAAAGTTTTTGCGCGCCGGGGCGACCAAGGTTGACGCGTGTTGGGGCGACCAAAGTTGAAGCGCGTCGGGGCGTATAGAGTTGACGCGCGTCGGGGCGACCAAAGTTGACGTGCGTCAAGGCGACCAGGGCTGACGCACGTCGGGGCGACCAGGGTTGACGCGCGTAGGGGCGACCAGGGTTGACGCGCGTCGTGGCGACCAAAGTTAATGCACGTCGGGGCGACCAGGGTTGACGCACGTGGAGGCGACCAGGGTTGACGCGCGTCGGGGCGACCAGGGTTGACGCGTGTTGGGACGACCAAAGTAGACGCGCGTCGGGGCGACTAGGGTGGACGCACGTCGGATCGATCAGGGTTTGGTCGTCTCAGGCCGACCAAAGTTGACGGGCGTCGGGGCTATCAGGGCTGACGCGCGTCAAGGCAACCAGGGTTGACCCGCGTCGAGGTGACCAGGGTTGACCCGCGTCGAGGCGACCAGGGTTGACCCGCGTCGAGACGACCAGGGTTGACCCGCGTCGAGACGACCAGGGTTGACCCGCGTCGAGACGAACAGGGTTGACCCGCGACGAGACGACCAGGGTTGACGCGCGTCGGGGCGACCAGGGTTGACTCGCACTGGGTCGACCAGAGGTGACGCGCGTCGGGGCGACTAGGGTTGACCCACCTCAAGACGACAAGGGTTGACGAGCGTCTGGGCGACCAGGCTTGGTGCGAGTCGGGACGACCAGGGTTGACGCGCATCGGGGCGACCAGGGTTGACACGCGTAGGGGAGACCAAAGTTGATGCGCGTCAGGGCGACCAGGGTTGATGCGCGTCGGGGCGACCAAAGATGACACGCGTCGGGGCGACCAGGGCTGACCCGCGTTGAGACGAAAAGGATTGATGCGCGTCGTGGTGACCAGTGTTGACCCGCGTCAAGACGACCAGGGTTGACGCACGTCGTGGCGACCAAAGTTGACACGCGTCGGGGCGACTAGGGTTGACGCTTGTTGGGGCCACCAAAGCGGACGCGCGTCGGGGCGACCAGGGTTGATGCGCGTCGGGGCGACCAGGGTTGACGCGCGTTGGGTCGACCAAAGGTGACGCGCGTCGGGACGACTAGGGTGGACGCGCGTCGGATCGACCAGGCTTGATGCGCGTTGGGTCGACGAAAGGTGACGACTAGGGTTGACGGGTTTCGGGGCGATCAGGGTAGACGCGCGTCGGGGCGACCAGAGTTAACGCGTGTCGGGGCGATCAGGGTTAACGCGTGTCAAGGCGACCAGGGTTGACCCGCGTCGAGACGACCAGGATTGACGTGCGTCGGGGAGACCAGGGTTGACGCGTGTCAAGGCGACCAGGGTTGACGCGTGTCAAGGCGACCAGGGTTGACCCGCGTCGAGACGACCAAAGTTGACGCGCGTCGGGGCCACCAAGGTTGACGCGCGTCGGGGTGGCCAAAGTTGACGCGCGTCGGGACGACCAGGGTTGACGTGCGTCAGGGCGACAAAGGTTGACGTGCGTCAGGGCCACCAGGGTTGACGTGCGTCGGGGCGACCAGGGTTGACGCATGTCGGGACGACCAAAGGTGACGCGCGTCGGTGCGACCTGGGTTGACGTGCATCGGGGCGACCAGGGTTGACCCGCGTCGAGACGACCAGGATTGACGTGCGTCGGGGAGACCAGGGTTGACGCGTGTCAAGGCGACCAGGGTTGACGCGTGTCAAGGCGACCAGGGTTGACCCGCGTCGAGACGACCAAAGTTGACGCGCGTCGGGGCCACCAAGGTTGACGCGCGTCGGGGTGGCCAAAGTTGACGCGCGTCGGGACGACCAGGGTTGACGTGCGTCAGGGCGACAAAGGTTGACGTGCGTCGGGGCCACCAGGGTTGACGTGCGTCGGGGCGACCAGGGTTGACGCATGTCGGGACGACCAAAGGTGACGCGCGTCGGTGCGACCTGGGTTGACGTGCATCGGGGCGACCAGGGTTGACGCGCGTCGGGGCGACCAGCGTTGACCCGATTCGGGGCGACCAGGGTTGACGTTCGTCAGGGCGACCAGAGTTGACGCGCATCAGGTCGACCAGGGTTGACGTTCGTCGGGGCGACCAAAGTTGACGCACGTCGGGGCGACCAGGGTTGACTCGCGTCTGGACGACCATGGTACACGCGCGTCGAGACGACCAATGTTGACGCGCGTCGGGGCGACGAAAGTTGACGCTCGTCGGGGCGACCAAAGTTGACCCGCGTCGGGGCTACCATGATTGACTCGCTTCGGGGCGACCAAAGTTGATGCGCATGGGGGCGACCAAGGTTGACGTGCGTCATGGCGACCAAAGCTGACTCGCGACGGGGCGATCATAGCTGACGCGCATCGGAGCGACCGGTGTTGACGCGCGTCGGGGCGACCGGTGTTGACGCGCGTCGGGGCGACCAAAGTTGACACGCGTCGGGGCGACAAGGGTTGGCTCGCGTTGAGCCAACCATGGTTGACGCGTGTTTGCGCGACCAGGGTTGACGCGCGTCGGGGCGACCAAAGTTGACGCGCGTTGGGGCAACCAAAGTTGACGTGCGTCGGTGCGACCAATGTTGACACGCATCGGGGCGACAAGGGTTGACGCGCATCGGGGCGACTAGGGTTGACGCGCGTCGGGGCGACCAGGGTTGACGCGCGTTGGGGCGACTAGGGTTGACGCGCGTCGGGGCAACCAAAGTTGACGTGCGTCGGTGCGACCAATGTTGACGCGCATCGGGGCGACCAGGGTTGACGGGATTCGGGGCGACCAGGGTTGACGTGCGTCGGGGTGACCAGAGTTGACGCGCATCAGGTCGACCAAAGTTGACGCGCGTCGGGGCAACCAAAGTTGACGTGCGTCGGTGCGACCAATGTTGACGCGCATCGGGGCGACAAGGGCTGACGCGCGTCGGGGCGACTAGGGTTGATGCGCGTCGGGGCGACTAGGGTTGACGCGCGTCGGGGTGACCAGAGTTGACGCGCATCGGGGCGACCAAAACTGAGGCGCATCGGGGCGACCAGGGTTGACGCGCATCATGGCGACCAAAGTTGACGCTCGTCGGGGCGACCAAAGTTGACCCGCGTCGGGGCGACCATGGTTGACTCGCGTTGGGGCGACCAAAGTTGATGCGCGTCGGGGCGACCAAAGTTGACGCGCGTCGGGGCGATCAAAGATGATGCGCGTCTGGGCGACCATGGTTGACGTGCGTCGTGGCGACCAAAGCGGACTCGCGACGGGGCGATCATAGCTGACGCGCATCGGAGCAACCGGTGTTGACGCGCGTCGGGGCGACCAAAGTTGACGCGCGTCGGGGAGACCAAAGTTGACGCGCGTCGGGGAGACCAAATCTGATGCGCGTCGGGGCGACAAAAGTTGACACGCGTCGGGGCGACAAGGGTTGGCTCTCGTCAAGCCGACCATGGTTGACGCGCGTTGGCGCGTCCAGGGTTGACTCGCGTCGGGGCGACCAAAGTTGACGTGCGTCGGGGCAACCAAAGTTGATGTGCGTCGGTGCGAACAATGTTGACGCGCATCGGGGTGACAAGGGTTGACGCGCGTCGGGGTGACCATAGTTGACTTCATTCAAGGCAACCAGGGTAGACCCGCGTCGAGGTGACCAGGGTTGACCCGCGTCGAGGCGACCAGGGTTGACCCGCGTCGAGACGACCAGGGTTGACCCGCGTCGAGACGACCAGGGTTGACCCGCGTCGAGACGAACAGGGTTGACCCGCGACGAGACGACCAGGGTTGACGCGCGTCGGGGCGACCAGGGTTGACTCGCACTGGGTCGACCAGAGGTGACGCGCGTCGGGGCGACTAGGGTTGACCCACCTCAAGACGACAAGGGTTGACGAGCGTCTGGGCGACCAGGCTTGGTGCGAGTCGGGACGACCAGGGTTGACGCGCATCGGGGCGACCAGGGTTGACACGCGTAGGGGAGACCAAAGTTGATGCGCGTCAGGGCGACCAGGGTTGATGCGCGTCGGGGCGACCAAAGATGACACGCGTCGGGGCGACCAGGGCTGACCCGCGTTGAGACGAAAAGGATTGATGCGCGTCGTGGTGACCAGTGTTGACCCGCGTCAAGACGACCAGGGTTGACGCACGTCGTGGCGACCAAAGTTGACACGCGTCGGGGCGACTAGGGTTGACGCTTGTTTGGGCCACCAAAGCGGACGCGCGTCGGGGCGACCAGGGTTGATGCGCGTCGGGGCGACCAGGGTTGACGCGCGTTGGGTCGACCAAAGGTGACGCGCGTCGGGACGACTAGGGTGGACGCGCGTCGGATCGACCAGGCTTGATGCGCGTTGGGTCGACGAAAGGTGACGACTAGGGTTGACGGGTTTCGGGGCGATCAGGGTAGACGCGCGTCGGGGCGACCAGAGTTAACGCGTGTCGGGGCGATCAGGGTTAACGCGTGTCAAGGCGACCAGGGTTGACCCGCGTCGAGACGACCAGGATTGACGTGCGTCGGGGAGACCAGGGTTGACGCGTGTCAAGGCGACCAGGGTTGACGCGTGTCAAGGCGACCAGGGTTGACCCGCGTCGAGACGACCAAAGTTGACGCGCGTCGGGGCCACCAAGGTTGACGCGCGTCGGGGTGGCCAAAGTTGACGCGCGTCGGGACGACCAGGGTTGACGTGCGTCAGGGCGACAAAGGTTGACGTGCGTCAGGGCCACCAGGGTTGACGTGCGTCGGGGCGACCAGGGTTGACGCATGTCGGGACGACCAAAGGTGACGCGCGTCGGTGCGACCTGGGTTGACGTGCATCGGGGCGACCAGGGTTGACCCGCGTCGAGACGACCAGGATTGACGTGCGTCGGGGAGACCAGGGTTGACGCGTGTCAAGGCGACCAGGGTTGACGCGTGTCAAGGCGACCAGGGTTGACCCGCGTCGAGACGACCAAAGTTGACGCGCGTCGGGGCCACCAAGGTTGACGCGCGTCGGGGTGGCCAAAGTTGACGCGCGTCGGGACGACCAGGGTTGACGTGCGTCAGGGCGACAAAGGTTGACGTGCGTCGGGGCCACCAGGGTTGACGTGCGTCGGGGCGACCAGGGTTGACGCATGTCGGGACGACCAAAGGTGACGCGCGTCGGTGCGACCTGGGTTGACGTGCATCGGGGCGACCAGGGTTGACGCGCGTCGGGGCGACCAGCGTTGACCCGATTCGGGGCGACCAGGGTTGACGTTCGTCAGGGCGACCAGAGTTGACGCGCATCAGGTCGACCAGGGTTGACGTTCGTCGGGGCGACCAAAGTTGACGCACGTCGGGGCGACCAGGGTTGACTCGCGTCTGGACGACCATGGTACACGCGCGTCGAGACGACCAATGTTGACGCGCGTCGGGGCGACGAAAGTTGACGCTCGTCGGGGCGACCAAAGTTGACCCGCGTCGGGGCTACCATGATTGACTCGCTTCGGGGCGACCAAAGTTGATGCGCATGGGGGCGACCAAGGTTGACGTGCGTCATGGCGACCAAAGCTGACTCGCGACGGGGCGATCATAGCTGACGCGCATCGGAGCGACCGGTGTTGACGCGCGTCGGGGCGACCGGTGTTGACGCGCGTCGGGGCGACCAAAGTTGACACGCGTCGGGGCGACAAGGGTTGGCTCGCGTTGAGCCAACCATGGTTGACGCGTGTTTGCGCGACCAGGGTTGACGCGCGTCGGGGCGACCAAAGTTGACGCGCGTTGGGGCAACCAAAGTTGACGTGCGTCGGTGCGACCAATGTTGACACGCATCGGGGCGACAAGGGTTGACGCGCATCGGGGCGACTAGGGTTGACGCGCGTCGGGGCGACCAGGGTTGACGCGCGTTGGGGCGACTAGGGTTGACGCGCGTCGGGGCAACCAAAGTTGACGTGCGTCGGTGCGACCAATGTTGACGCGCATCGGGGCGACCAGGGTTGACGGGATTCGGGGCGACCAGGGTTGACGTGCGTCGGGGTGACCAGAGTTGACGCGCATCAGGTCGACCAAAGTTGACGCGCGTCGGGGCAACCAAAGTTGACGTGCGTCGGTGCGACCAATGTTGACGCGCATCGGGGCGACAAGGGCTGACGCGCGTCGGGGCGACTAGGGTTGATGCGCGTCGGGGCGACTAGGGTTGACGCGCGTCGGGGTGACCAGAGTTGACGCGCATCGGGGCGACCAAAACTGAGGCGCATCGGGGCGACCAGGGTTGACGCGCATCATGGCGACCAAAGTTGACGCTCGTCGGGGCGACCAAAGTTGACCCGCGTCGGGGCGACCATGGTTGACTCGCGTTGGGGCGACCAAAGTTGATGCGCGTCGGGGCGACCAAAGTTGACGCGCGTCGGGGCGATCAAAGATGATGCGCGTCTGGGCGACCATGGTTGACGTGCGTCGTGGCGACCAAAGCGGACTCGCGACGGGGCGATCATAGCTGACGCGCATCGGAGCAACCGGTGTTGACGCGCGTCGGGGCGACCAAAGTTGACGCGCGTCGGGGAGACCAAAGTTGACGCGCGTCGGGGAGACCAAATCTGATGCGCGTCGGGGCGACAAAAGTTGACACGCGTCGGGGCGACAAGGGTTGGCTCTCGTCAAGCCGACCATGGTTGACGCGCGTTGGCGCGTCCAGGGTTGACTCGCGTCGGGGCGACCAAAGTTGACGTGCGTCGGGGCAACCAAAGTTGATGTGCGTCGGTGCGAACAATGTTGACGCGCATCGGGGTGACAAGGGTTGACGCGCGTCGGGGTGACCATAGTTGATACGCGTCGGGGCGACCAAAACTGAGGCGCATCGGGGCGACCAGGGTTGACGCGCATCATGGCGACCAAAGTTGATGCGCTTCGGGGCGACCATGGTTGACGCGCATCGGGGCGACTATGGTTGACGCGCGTCGAGGCGACCAAAGTTGATGCGCGTCGGGGCGACCAGGGTGGACCCACGTCGGGGCGACCAGGGTTGACGCGCGTCGGGGCAACCAAAGTTGACGTGCGTCGGGGCGACCAGGGTTGACGTGCGTCGGTGCGACCAGGGTTGACGTGCATCGGGAGACCAGGGTTGATGGGAGTCGGGGAGACCAGGGTTGACGCGTGTCGTGGCGACCATGGTACACGCGCGTCGGGGCG
Organism: Phyllobates terribilis; assembly: GCF_046119375.1. NCBI lineage: Eukaryota > Metazoa > Chordata > Amphibia > Anura > Dendrobatidae > Phyllobates > Phyllobates terribilis. Next base: position 12,809,802 of record NW_027362769.1, on the reverse strand, counting down.
ACCAAAAGTAGACGCGTGTCGGGGCGACCAGAGTTGACGCGCATCGGCGCGACCAAGCTTGACTCGCGTCGGGGCGACCACGATACATGCGCGTCGAGACGACCAATGTTGACGCGCATCGGGGCGACAAGGGTTGACGCGTGTCGAGGCGACCAGGGTTGACGCGCGTCGGGGCGACCATTGTTGACTCGCATCGGGGTGACCAAAGTTGATGCGCGTTGGGGCGACCAAAGTTGATGAGCGTCGGGGCGACTAAAGTTGACGCGCGTCGGGGCTACCAGGGTTGACCCGCATTGAGACGACAAAGATTGATGCGCGTCGGGGCGACCAAAGTTGACGCACGTCGGGGCGACAAGGATTGATGCGCGTCGGGGTGACCTGTGTTGACCCGCGTCGAGACGACCAGGGTTGACGCACGTCGTGGCGACCAAAGTTGACACGCGTAGGGGCGACTAGGGTTGACGCTTGTTGGGGCCACCAAAGCAGACGCGCGTCGGGGCGACCAGGGTTGATGCGCTTCGGGGCGACCAGGGTTGACGCGTTACGGGGCGACCAAAGTTGACGTCATTCAAGTTGACCAGGGTTGACACGCGTCGAGATGAACAAGGTTGACGCGTGTCGGGGCGACCAAAGTTGACACGCGTCGGGGCTACCAGGGTTGACGCGCATCAGGGCGACCAAAGTTGACTTGCTTCAAGGCGACCAGGGTTGACCCGCGTCAAGACGACCAAGGTTGACGCGTGTTGGGGCGACCAAAGTTGAAGCGCGTCGGGGCGAATAGAGTTGATGCACGTCGGGGCGACCAAAGTTCACGTGCGTCAAGATGACCAGGGTTGACCCGCGTCGAGACGACCAGGGTTTACGCGCGTCGGGGCGATCAGGGTTAACGCACGTCAAGGCGACCAGGGTTGACCCGCGTCGGTGCGACCAGGGTTGACACGCGTTGGGGCGACCAGGGTTGACGCGCGTTGGGGCGACCAGGGTTGAGGCGCGTCGGGTCGACCAGGGTTGACGCGCATCGGGGCGACCAGGGTTGACGCACGTCATAGCGATCAGGATTAACGCGCGTCATTGCGATCAGGGTTCACGAGCGTTGGGGTGATCATGGTTGATGCACGTCGGGGCGACCAAAGTTGACACGCGTCGGGGTGACCATGTTTAACGCGTGTCGGGGCGGCCAAAGTTGACGCGCGTCGGGGCGATCAGGGTTAACGCACGTCAAGGCGACCAGGGTTGACCCGCGTCGAGACGACCAGGGTTGACGCGCGTCGGGGCGACAAAGGTTGACGCGCGTCGGGGCGACCAAAGTTTACGCGCGTCAAGGCGACCAGAGTTGACCCGCGTCGAGACGACCAGGGTTGACGCGCGTCGGGGCGACCAGGGTTGACGCGCATTAGGGCGACCAGGGTTGACGCGCGTCGGGTCGACCAGGGTTGACGCGCATCGGGGCGACCAGGGTTGACGCACATCAAAGCGATCAGGATTAACGCGCGTCATGGCGATCAGGGTTGACGCGCGTTGGGGTGATCATGGTTGATGCACGTCGGGGCGACCAAAGTTGACACGCGTCGGGGTGTCCATCTTTAACGCGTGTCGGGGTGGCCAAAGTTGACGCGCGTCGGGGCGGCCAAAGTTGACGCGCGTCGGGGCGACCAGGGATGACGCGCGTCGAGGCGTCCAAAGTTGACGCGCGTCGGGACGACCAGGTTTGACGCGCTTCGGGGCGCCCAAAGTTGACTTGCTTCAAGGCGACCAGGGTTGACCCGCGTCGAGACGACCAGTGTTGACACGCGTCGGCGCGACCGAGTTTAACGCGTGTCGGTGCTGCCAAAGTTGACGTGCATCGGGGCGACCAGGGAGGACGCGCGTCGGGGCTACCAAAGTTTACACGCGTCGGGGCGACCAAGGTTGACGTGTGTTGGAGCGACCAAAGTTGAAGCACGTCGGGGCGTATAGAGTTGATGCGCGTCGGGGCGACCAATGGTGACTCGCATCAACGCGACCAAAGTTGACTTGCTTCAAGGGGACCAGGGTTGACGCTCATCGGGGCGACAAAAGTTTACGCGCGTCGGGGCGACCAAGGTTGACGCGTGTTGGAGCGACCAAAGTTGAAGCACGTCAGGGCATATAGAGTTGATACGCGTCAGGGCGACCAGGGTTGACACTTGTTGGGGCGACTAGGGTGGACGCGCGTCGGATCGACCATGGTTTGGTCGCATCTGGGTGACCAAAGCTGACGGGCGTTGGGGCGACCAGGGTTGACGCGAGTCAAGGCGAGCAGCGTTGACACGTGTCGAGACGACCAGGGTTGACGCGCGTCGGGGCGACCAGGGTTGAACCGCGTCGTGACGACCAGGGTTGACGCGCGTCGGGGCGACCAGGGTTGACGCGCGTCCGGGCGACCAAAGTTGACGCACGTTGGGGCGACTAAGGTTAACGCGTGTCGGGGCTACCAAAGTTGACACGCATCGGGGCAACCAATGTTGACTTGCTTCAAGGCGACCAGGGTTGACCCGCGTCAAGACGACCAGGGTTGACGTGCATCGGGGTGACCAAAGTTGAAGCGCGTCGGGGCGTATAGAGTTGATTCACGTCGGGGCGACCAAAGATGACGTGCGTCAAGGCGACCAGGGTTGACGCGCGTCGGGGCGACCAGGGTTGACGCACGTCGGGGCGACCAGGGTTGACGCGTTTTGGGGCGACCAAGGTTGACACGCATCGGGGCGACCAGGGTTGACGCGCAGCAGGGCGACCAAAGTTGACTTGCTTCAAGGCGACCAGGGATGACCCGCGTCAAGACGACTAGGGTTGACGCGCATCGGGGTGACCAAAGTTGACGCGTGTTGGGGCGACCAAAGTTGAAGCGCGTCAGGGTGTATAGAGTTGATGCGCGTCGGGGCAAACAAAGTTGATGTGCGTCAAGGCGACCAGGGTTGACGCGCGTCGGGGCGACCAGGGTTGACGCGTGTAGGGGCGACCAAAGTTGACGCGCATCAGGGTGACCAGGGTTGAAGCGTGTCGGGGCGACCAAAGTTCATGCGCGTCGGGGCGACCAGGGTTGACGCGCGTCGGGGCGACCAGGGTTGACACGTGTTGGGGCGACTAGGGTGGACAGGCGTCGGATCGACCAGGGTTTGGTCGCCTCTGGGTGACCAAAGTTGACGGGCGTCGGGGCGACCAGGGTTGACGCGAGTCAAGGCGACCAGCGTTGACCCGTGTCGAGATGACCAGGATTGACACGCGTCGGGGCGACCAGGGTTGAACCGCGTCGTGATGACCAGGGTTGACGTGCGTCGGGGCGACCAGGGTTGTCGCGCGTCCGAGCAATCAAAGTTGACATGCGTCGGGGCGACTAAGGTTGACGCGTGTCGGGGCTACCAAAGTTGACACGCATCGGGGCGACCAAAGTTGACTTGCTTCAAGGCGACCAGGGTTGACCTGCGTCAAGACGACCAGGGTTGACGCGCATCGGGGTCACCAAAGTTGAAGTGCTTCGGGGCGTATAGAGTTGATGCGCGTCGGGGCGACCAAAGTTGACGTGCGTCAAGGTGACCAGGGTTGACGCGCGTCGGGGCGACCAGGGTTGACGCGCGTATGGGCGACCAAAGTTGACCGGCGTCGGGGCAACCAGGTTTACGCGCATAGGGGCGACCAAACTTGACTTGCTTCAAGGAGACCAGGGTTGACCCGCGTCAAGATGACCAGGGTTGACGCGCATCGGGGCGACCGAAGCTTACGCACGCCGGGGCGACCAGGGTTGACGCGCGTAGGGGCGACCAAAGTTGACGCGCATCAGGGCGACCAGCGTTGACGCGTGTTGGGGCGACCAAAGTTGACGCGCGTCGGGGCGACTAGGGTTGACCCGCGTCGGGGCAACCAAAGTTAATGCACATCGTGGCGACCAAAGATGACACGCGTCGGGGTGACTAGGGTTGACGCTTGTTGGGGCCACCAGAGTGGACTCGCGTCGGGGCGACCAGGGTTGATGCGCGTCGGGGAGACCAGGGTTGACGCGCTACGGGGCGACCAAAGTTGACATCATTCAAGTCGACCAGGGTTGACCCGCGTCGAGATGAACAGGGTTCACGCGTGTCGGGGCGACCAAAGTTGACACGCATCGGGGCGACCAGGGTTGATGCGCATCACGGCAACCAAAGTTGACTTGCCCCAAGGCGACCAGGGTTGACCCGCATCAAGACCAAGGTTGATGCGTGTTGGGGCGACCAAAGTTGAAGCACGTCGGGGCGCCCAAAGTTGACGTGCGTCAAGACGACCAGGGTTGACCCGCGTCAAGACGACCAGGGTTGACGCGCGTCGGGGCGACAAAGGTTGACGCGCATCCGTGCGACCAGGGTTGACGCGCGTCGGGGCGACCAAAGTTGAGGCACGTCAAGGCGACCAGGGTTGACCCGCGTTGAGACGACCAGGGTTGACGCGCCTCGGGACAACTAGGGTTGATGCGCGTCGGGGTGAAAAAAGTTGAAGCACGTCAAGGCGACCAGGGTTGATCCGCGTCGAGACGACCAGGGTTGACAAGCGTCGGGGCGACCAGGGTTGAAGCGCATTGGGGTGACCAGGGTTGAGGCGCGTCGGGTCAGCCAGGGTTTACGCACATTGGGGCGACCAGGGTTGACGCGCATTGGGGCGACCAGGGTTGAGGCGCGTCAGGTCAGCCAGGGTTGACGCGCATCGGGGCGACCAGGGTTGACGCACATCTGGGCGATCAGGATTAACGCGCGTCATGGCGACCAGGGTTGATGCGCGTCGGGGTGATCATGGTTGATGTGCGTCGGGGCGACCAAAGTTGACGCGCGTCTGGGCGACCAAGTTTAACGCGTGTCGGGGCGGCCAAAGTTGACGCGCGTCGGTGTGACCAGGGTTGACGCTCGTCGAGGCGACCAAAGTTGACGTGCATCCGGGCGACCAGGGATGACGTGCGTCGAGGCGACCAAAGTTGACGCGCGTCGGGACGACCAGGTTTGATGCGCATCGGGGCGACCAAAGTTGACTTGCTTCAAGGCGACCAAGGTTGACCCACGTCGAGACGACCAGTGTTGACTCGCGTCGGGGCGAGCAAAGTTGACACGCGTCGGGGCGACCAAGTTTAACGCGTGTCGGGGCGGCCAAAGTTGACGTGCATCGGTGCGACCAGGGAGGACGCTCGTCGAGGAGACCAAAGTTGACGCGCGTCCGGGCGACCAGGGATGACGCGCGTCGGGGCTACCAAAGTTTACGCGCGTCGGGGCGACCAAGGTTGACGCATGTTGGAGCGACCAAAGTTGAAGCACGTCGGGGCGTATAGAGTTGATGCATGTCGGGGCGACCAATGGTGACTCGCATCAACGCGACCAAAGTTGACTTGCTTCAAGGCGACCAGGGTTGACCCGCGTCAAGACGACCAGGGTTGTCGCGCATCGGGGCGACCAAAGTTTATGCGCGTCGGGGCGACCAAGGTTGACGCGTGTTGGAGCGACCAAAGTTGAAGCACGTCGGGGCGTATAGAGTTGATGCACGTCGGGGCGACCAGGGTTGACACTTGTTGGGGCGACTAGGGTGGACACGCGTCAGATCGACCAGGGTTTGGTCGCCTCTGGGTGACCAAAGTTGACGGGCGTCTGGGAGACCAGGGTTGACGCGAGTCAAGGCGACCAGCGTTGACCCGTGTCGAGACGACCAGGGTTGATGCGCGTCGGGTCGACCAGGGTTGAACCGCGTCGTGACGACCAGGGTTGACGCGCGTTGGGGCGACCAGGGTTGACGCGCGTCCGGGCGACCAAAGTTGACGCGCGTTGGGGCGACTAAGGTTGACGCATGTCGGGGCGACCAAAGTTGACACGCATCGGGGCGACCAATGTTGACTTGCTTCAAGGCGACCAGGGTTGACCCGCGTCAAGACGACCAGGGTTGACGCGCATCGGGGTGACCAAAGTTGAAGTGCGTCGGGGCGTATAGAGTTGATACGCGTCGGGGCGACCAGGGTTGATGCGCGTAGGGGCGACCAAAGTTGATGCGCATCAGGGCGACCAGGGTTGACGCGTGTCGGGGCGACCAAAGTTTACGCGCGTCGTGGCGACCAAGATTGACGCGAGTTGGAGCGACCAAAGTTGAAGCACGTCGGGGCGAGCAAAGTTGACGTGCGTCAAGGCGACCAGGGTTAACCCGCGTCGAAACGACCATGGTTGACGTGCGTCGGGGCGACCAGGGTTGACGCGTGTTGGGGCGACCTAAGTTGACGCGCGTCGGGGCGACTAGGGTTGACGCGCGTCGGGGCGACCAAAGTTAATGCGCGTCGGGGCGACCAGGGTTGACCCGCGTCGAGACGACCATGGTTGACGTGCGTCTGGGCGACCAGGGTTGACGCGTGTTGGGGCGACCTTAGTTGACGCGCGTCGGGGCGACTAGGGTTGATGCGCGTCGGGGCAACCAAAGTAAATGCGCGTCGGGGCGACCAGGGTTGACGCGCGTCGGGGCGACCAGGGTTGACACGTGTTGGGTCGACTAGGGTGGACAGGCGTCGGAACGACCAGGGTTTGATCGCCTCTGGGTGACCAAACTTGACGGGCATCGGGGCGACCAGGGTTGACGCGAGTCAAGGCAACCAGCGTTCACCCGTGTCGAGACGACTGGGGTTGACGCTCGTTGGAGCGACCAGGGTTGAACAGCGTCGTGACGACCAGGGTTGACGCGCGTCGGGGCGACTAAGGTTGACGCGTGTCGGGGCGACCAAAGTTCACACGCATCGGGGCGACCAAAGTGGACTTGCTTCAAGGCGACCAGGGTTGACCCGCGTCAAGACGACCAGGGTTGACACGCATCGGGGTGACCAAAGTTGAAGTGCGTCGGGGCGTATAGAGTTGATGCGCATCGGGGCGACCAAAGTTGACGTGCGTCAAGGTGACCAGGGTTGACGCGCGTCGGGGCGACCAGGGTTGACGCGCATCGGGGCGACCAGGGTTGAAGCATCTTGGGGCAACCAAAGTTGACCCGCGTCGGGGCAACCAGGGTTGACGCGCATCAGGGCGACCAAAGTTGACTTGCTTCAAGGCGACCAGGGTTGACCCGAGTCAAGACGACCAGGGTTGACGCGCGTTGTGGCGACCAAATGTGACGCGCATCAGGGCGACCAGGGTTGACGCATGTCGGGGTGACCAGGGTTGACGCGTGTTGGGGCGACCAAAGTTGACGCGCGTCGGGGCAACTAGGGTTGACCCGCATCGGGGCAACAAAAGTTAATGCGCATCGGGGCGACCAGGGTTGACGCACGTGGAGGCGACCAGGGTTGACGCGTGTTGGGGCGACCAAAGTTGACGCGCGTCAGGACGACTAGGGTTGACGCGCGTCGGGGCTACCAAAGTTAATGCGCGTCGGGGCGACCAGGGTTGACGCACTTGGAGGCGACCAGGGTTGACGCGTGTTGGGGTGACCAAAGTTGACGCGCGTCGGGGCGACTAGGGTTGACGCGTGTCGGGGCGACCAAAGTTAATGCGCGTCGGGGTGACCAGGGTTGACGCACGTGCAGGCGACCAGGGTTGACGCGCGTCGGGGCGACCAGGGTTCACGCGCATCGGGGCGACCAAAGTTTACGCGTGTCGGGGCGACCAGGTTTGACGCGCGTTGGGGCGACCAAAGGTGACGCGCATCAGGGCGACCAGGGTTGACGCATGTCAGGGTGACCAGGGTTGACGCGTGTTGGGGCGACCAAAGTTGACGCGCGTCGGGGCGACTAAGGTTGACCCGCGTCAGGGCAACAAAAGTTAATGCGTGTCGGGGCGACCAGGGTTGACGCACATGGAGGCGACCAGGGTTGACGCGTGTTGGGGCGACCAAAGTTGACGCGCATCAGAGCCACTAGGGTTGACGCGTGTCGGGGCGACCAAAGTTAATGCGCGTCGGGGCGACCAGTGTTGACGCACGTGGAGGCGACCAGGGTTGACGCGCGTCGGGGCGACCAGGGTTCACGCGCATCGGGGCGACCAAAGTTTACACGTGTCGGGGCGACCAGGTTTGACGTGCGTTGGGGCGACCAAAGGTGACGTGCATCAGGGCGACCAGGGTTGACGCATGTCGGGGTGACCAGGGTTGACGCGTGTTGGGGCGACCAAAGTTGACGCGCGTCGGGGCGACTAGGGTTGACCCGCGTCGGGGCAACAAAAGTTAATGCGCGTCGGGGCGACCAGGGTTGACGCACGTGGAGGCGACCAGGGTTAACGCGTGTTGGGGCGACCAAAGTTGACGCGCATCAGGGCGACTAGGGTTGACGCGCGTCGGGGCGACCAAAGTTAATGCGCGTCGGGGCGACCAGGGTTGACGCACGTGGAGGCGACCAGGGTTGACGCACGTCGGGGCGACCAGGGTTCACGCATGTTTGGGCGACCAAAGTTGACGTGCGTCGGGGCGACTAAGGTTGACGCGCGTAGGGGCGATCAGGGTTGACGTGTGTTGGGGCGACCAAAGGTGACGCGCGTCGGTGCGACCAGGGTTGACGCGCGTCGGGGCGACTAGGGTTAACGCGTGTTGGGGCGACCAGGGTTGACGCGTGTCGGGGCGACCAAAGTTGATGTGCATCAAGGCGACCTGGGTTGACACGCGTCGAGACGACCAGGGTTGACACGCGTCGGGCCGACCAAAGTTGACGCTTGTCGGGGCGACTAGGGTTGACGCGCATCGGGGCGACCAAAGTTGACTTGCTTCAAGGCGACCAGGGTTGACCCATGTCGAGACAACCAGTGTTGACACGCGTCGGGGCGACCAGGGTTGATGCGAGTCGGGGCGACCAGGGTTGAGGCGCGTCGGGGCGAGCAAAGTTGACAACCGTCGGAGCGACCAAGTTTAACGCGTGTTGGGGCGGCCAAAGTTGACGCGCGTTCGAGCGACCAGGGTTGACGCGAGTCAGGATGACCAATGGTGACTTGCATAAAGGCGACCAGGGTTGACCCACGTCGAGACGACCAGGGTTGACACGCGTCGGGGCGACCAAAGGTGACTTGCTTCAAGGCGACCAGGGTTGACCCGCGTCGAGACGACCAGGGTTGACGCGCATCGGGGCGAAGAGGGTTGACGCGTGTCGGGGCGACCAGGGTTGACGCGCGTCGGGGCGACGAAAGTTGATGCGCATCAAGGCGACCAGGATTGACCCGCCTCGAGACGATCAGGGTTGACACGCGTCGGGGCGACCAAAGGTGACGCTTGTCGGGGCGACTAGGGTTGATGCACGTCGGGGTGACAAAAGTTGACACGCGTCGGGGCGACTAGGGTTGACGTTTATTGGGGCGACCAAAGTTGATGCGCGTCGGGGCGACCAGGGTTTACACGCGTCGTAGCGACCAGGGTTGATGCGCTACGGGGCGGGCGACCAAAGTTGACGTCAATCAAGTCGACCAGGGTTGACCCGCGTCGAGATGAACAGGGTTGAAGCGTGTCGTTGCGACCAAAGTTGACACGCGTCGGGGCGACTATGGTTGACGCACATCAGGGCGACCATAGTTGACTTGCTTCAAGGCGACCAGGGTTGACCCGCGTCAAGATGATCAAGGTTGACGCGTGTTGGGGCTACCAAAGATGAAGCGCGTCGGGGTGAATAGAGTTGATGCGCGTCGGGGCGGCCAAAGTTGACGTGCGTCAAGACGACCAAGGTTGACCCGTGCCGAGACGACCAGGGTTGACGTGCGTCGGGGCGATCAGGGTTAACCCTCATCGAGACGACCACAGTTGATGCGCGTCGGAGCGACCAAGGTTAACGCGCGTCAGGGCGGCCAAAGTTGACGCACGTCGGGACGACCAGGGATGATGCACCTCAAGCCGACCAAAGTTGACGCGCGTCCGGGCGACCAGGGATGACGCGCGTCGGGGCGACAAAGGTTGACGGGCGTCGGTGCGACCAGGGTTGACGCGCGTCGGGAGGACAGGGGTTGACGCACGTCGGGGCGACCAAAGTTGATGCGCGTCGGGGCGACCAAGGTTGACCCGCGTCGGGGCAACCAAAGTTGAAGCTTGACGGGGCGTCCAGGGTTGAAGCGCGTCTGGGTGACAAGGGTTGACGCGCGTCGGGGCGACCAAAGTTGATGCGCGACGGGGCGTCCAGGGTTGATGCGCGTCTGGATGACAAGGGTTGACTCGCGTCGGGGCGACCAAAGTTGACGCACGTCGGGGCGACCAGGGTTGACCCGCGTCGGGGCGACCAAAGTTGATGCGCGACGGGGCGTCCAGGGTTGACGCGCGTCTGGGTGACAAGGGTTGACTCGCGTCGGGGCGACCAAAGTTGACGCGCATCGGGGCGACCAGGGTTGACCCACGTCGGGGCGACCAAAGTTGATGCGCGACGGGGCATCCAGGGTTGACGCGCATCTGGGTGACAAGGGTTGACTCGCGTCGGGGCGACCAAAGATGATGCGCGACGGGGCGTCCAGGGTTGACGCGTGTCGGGGCGACCAGGGTTGACGCGCGTCGGGGCGACCAGGGTTGAAGCGCGTCGGGGCGACCATGGTACACGCGCGTCGAGACGACCAAAGTTGACGGGGCGACCAAAGTTGACCCGCGTCGGGGCGACCAGGGTTAACGCGCGTCGGGACGATCAGGGTTAACGCGCGTCGGGCGACTAGGGTTGACACGCGTTGGGGCGACCAGGGTTGACACGCGTCAGGGCGACCAAAGTTGACCCGCGTCGGGGCGACCAAAGTTTACGCGCGACGGGGCGTCCAGGGTTGACTCGCGTCGGGGCGACCAAACTTGAGGCGCGTAGGGGTGACCAAAGTTGACGCGCGACAGGGTGTCCAGGGTTGACGCGCGTCTGGGCAACAAGGGTTGACTCGCGTCGGGGCGACCAAACTTGATGCGCGTCGGGGTGACCAAAGTTGATGCGCGTCGGGGCGACCAAAGTTGATGAGCGTCAGGGCGACTAAAGTTGACCCGCGTCGGGGCTACCAAAGTTGACGAGAGTCGGGGCGACCAAAGTTGACGCGCGTCGTGGTGACCAGCGTTGACCCGCGTCGGGGCGACCAGGGTTGACGTGCGTCGGGTCGACCAGGGTTGACATCCGTCGGGGCGACCAAAGTTGATGCGCGACGGGGCGTCCAGGGTTGACGCGTGTCGGGGCGACCAGGGTTGACGCGCATCTCGGCGACCAGGGTTGACGCGCGACTGGGCGACCAGGGTTGAAGCGCGTCGGGACGACCATGGTACACGCGCGTCGAGACAACCAAAGTTGACGGGGCGACCAAAGTTGACCCGCGTCGGGTCGACCAGGGTTAACGCGCGTCGGGGTGTCCAGGGTTGACGCGCGTCTGGGTTGCCAAGGGTTGACTCACGTCGGGGTGACCAAAGTTGATGCGTGACAGGGTGTCCAGGGTTGACGCGCGTCTGGGCGACAAGGGTTGACTCGCGTCGGGGCGACCAAAGTTGATGCGCGACGGGGCGTCCAGGGTTGACGCGTGTCAGGGCGACCAGGGTTGACGCGCGTCGGGGCGACCAGGGTTGAAGCGCGTCGGGGCGACCATGGTACACGCGCGTCGAGACGACCAAAGTTGACGGGGCGACGAAAGTTGACCCGCGTCGGGGCGACCAGGGTTAACGCGCGTCGGGACGATCAGGGTTAACGCGCGTCGGGCGACTAGGGTTGAAACGCGATGGGGCGACCAGGGTTGACGCGCGTCAGGGCGACCAAAGTTGACCCGCGTTGGGGCGACCAAAGTTTACGCGCGACGGGGCGTCCAGGGTTGACTCGCGTCGGGGCGACCAAACTTGAGGCGCGTCGGGGTGACCAAAGTTGACGCGCGACAGGGTGTCCAGGGTTGACGCGCGTCTGGGCGACAAGGGTTGATGCGCGTCGGGGCGACCAAAGTTGATGCGCGTCGGGGCGACCAAAGTTGATGCGCGTCGGGGCGACCAAAGTTGATGAGCGTCGGGGCGACTAAAGTTGACCCGCGTCGGGGCTACCAAAGTTGACGCGAGTCGGGGCGACCAAAGTTGACGCGCGTCGTGGTGACCAGCGTTGACATCCGTCGGGGCGACCAAAGTTGATGCACGACGGGGCGTCCAGGGTTGACGCGTGTCGGGGCGACCAGGGTTGACGGGGCGACCAAAGTTGACCCACGTCGGGTCGACCAGGGTTAACGCGCGTCGGGACGATCAGGGTTAACGCACGTCGGGGCGACTAGGGTTGACACGCGTCGGGGCGACCAGGGTTGACGCGCGTCGGGGCGACCAAAGTTGACCCGCATCAGGGCGACCAAAGTTGATGCGCGACGGGGTGTCCAGGGTTGACTCGCGTCGGGGCGACCAAACTTGAAGCGCGTCGGGGTGACCAAAGTTGACGCGCGACAGGGTGTCCAGGGTTGACGCGCGTCTGGGCGACAAGGGTTGACTCGCGTCGGGGCGACCAAAGTTGATGCGCGTCGGGGCGACCAAAGTTGATGCGCGTCGGGGCGACCAAAGTTGATGAGCGTCGGGGCGACTAAAGTTGACCCGCGTCGGGGCTACCAAAGTTGACGCGAGTCGGGGCGACCAAAGTTGACGCGCGTCGTGGTGACCAGCGTTGACCCGCGTCGGGGCGACCAGGGTTGACGTGCGTCGGGGCAACCAGGGTTGACATCCGTCGGGGCGACCAAAGTTGATGCGCGATGGGGCGTCCAGGGTTGACGCGTGTCGGGGCGACCAGGGTTGACGCGCGTCGGGGCGACCAGGATTGACGCGTGTCGGGGCAACCAAAGTTGACGCGCGACTGGGCGACCAGGGTTGAAGCGCGTCGGGGCGACCATGGTAGACGCGCGTCGAGACGACCAAAGTTGACGGGGCGACCAAAGTTGACCCACGTCGGGTCGACCAGGGTTAACGCGCGTCGGGACGATCAGGGTTAACGCACGTCGGGGCGACTAGGGTTGACACGCGTCGGGGCGCCAGGGTTGACGCGCGTCGGGGCAACCAAAGTTGAACCGCGTTGGGGCGACCAAAGTTGACGCGCGACGGGGCGTCCAGGGTTGACTCGCGTCGGGGCGACCAAAGTTGATGTGCGTCGGGGCGACCAAAGTTGATGCGCGACAGGGTGTCCAGGGTTGACGCGCGTCTGGGCGACCAGGGTTGACGCGCGTCGGGGCGACCAGGGTTGAAGCGCGTCGGGGCGACCAAAGTTGATGAGCGTCGGGGCGACTAAAGTTGACCCGCGTCGGGGCGACCAAGGTTCACACGCGTCGAGACGAACAATGTTGACGCGCGTCGGGGCAACCATGGTTGATGCGCGTCGGGGCGACCAGTGTTGACTCGCGTCGGGGCGATCAGGGTTGAAGCTCGTCGGGGCGACCAGGGTTGAAGCTCGTCGGGGCGACCAGGGTTGACGCGCATCGGGGCGACCAGGGTTGACGCGCATCGGGGCGATCATGGTTGACGCGCTTCGGGGCGACCAAGGTTGATGCGCGTCGGGGCGACCAGAGCTGATGCACGTCGGGTCGACCAGGGTTGACGAGCGTAGTGGCGACCATGGTACACGTGCGTCGAGACGAACAATGTTGACTCGCGTCGGGGCGACCATGGTTGACGTGCGTCGGGGCGACTATGGTTGACGCGCGTCAGGGCGAACAGGCTTAACGCGCGTCGGGGCGATCAAAGTTAATGCGCATCGGGGAGACCAGGGATGACTCGCGTCAGGGCGATCAGATTTGACGCGCGTCGGGGCGACCAAGGGTGACACGCGTCGGCGTGACCAAAGTTGACACGCGACGGAGCGCCCAGGGTTGACGCGGGTCTGGGCGACAGGGGTTGACTTGCGTCGGGGTGACCAAAGTTGACCCGTGTCAGGGCGACCAAAGTTGACGCGCGACGGGGTGTCCAGGGTTGACTCGCGTCGGGGCGACCAAAGTTGATGCACGTCGGGGCGACCAAAGTTGACGCGCGACGGGGCGTCCAGGGTTGACGCGTGTCTGGGCTACAAGGGTTGACTTGCGTCGGGGCGACCAAAGTTGATGCGCGTCGGGGCGACCAAAGCTGATGAGCGCCGGGGCGACTAAAGTTGACGTGCGTCGGGGCGACCAAATTTGATGCGCGTCATGGCGACCAGCGTTGACCCGCAACGGGGCGACCAGGGTTGATGTGAGTCGGGGCGACCAGGGTTGACGTGAGTCAGGGCGACCAGGGTTGACGTGAGTCGGGGCGACCAGGGTTGACGTGAGTCGGGGCCACCAGGGTTGATGTCCGTCGGGGCGACCAGGGTTGACGCGTGTCGGGGCAACAAGGGTTAACGTGCGTCAGGGCGATCAAGGTTAACGCGCGTCGGGGCGACCGGGGTTGACGCGCATCAGGGCGACCAAAGTTGACTCGCGTCGGGGCGACTATGGTACACGCACTTCGAGACGGCCAATGTTGACGCGCGTCGAGGCGACCAAGGTTGACGCACGTCGGGGCGACCAAGGTTGACGCGCGTCGGGGCGACCAGAGCTGATGCGCGTCGTGTCGACCAGGGTTGACGAGCGTCGTGGCCACCATGGTACACGCGGGTCGAGACGAACAATGTTGACAAGCGTCGGGGCGACCATGGTTAACGTGCGTCGGAGCGACTATGGGTGACGCGCGTCGGGGCGAATAGGGTTAACTCTCGTCGGGGCGATGGGGGTTAACGCGCGTCGGGGCGACTAGGGTTGACACGCGTTGGGGCAACCAGGGTTGACGCGCGTCGGGGCGACCAAAGTTGACCCGCGTCGGGGCGACCAAAGTTGATGAGCGTCGGGGCGACTAAAGTTGACCCGCGTCGGGGCTACCAAAGTTGACGCGAGTCGGGGCGACCAGGGTTGACGTGCGTTGGGGCGACCAGGGTTGACATCTGTCGTGGTGAACAGCGTTGACCCGCGTCGGGGCGACCAGGGTTGACGTGCGTCGGGGCGACCAGGGTTGACATCTGTCGTGGCGACCAGGGTTGACGCGCGTCGGGGCGGCCAGGGTTGACACGCGTCGGGGCGGCCAAAGTTGACGCGCGTCGGGGCGAGCAAAGCTGACCCGCGTCGGGGGGACCATGGTTGACACGCGTCGGGGCAACCAGGGTTAACGTGCGTCGGGGCGACCAAAGTTGACACGCGTCGGGGCGACCAGGGTTGACTCGCGTCAGGGCGACCATGGTTGACGCGCGTCGGGGCGACCAGGGTTGACGCGCATCGTGGCGACCAAGGTTGACGCGCGTCGGGGCGACCATGGTTGACGCGCGTCGCGATGAACAATGTTGACGCGCGTCGGGGCAACCATGGTTGATGCACGTCGGGGTGACTATGGTTGACGCGTATCGGGGCGACCAAAGTTGACCCGCGTCGGGGCGACCAGGGTTGACGCGCGTGGGGTCGAACAGGGTTTACGCGCGTCGGGGCGAACAGGGTTTACGAGCGTCGGGGCGATTAAAGTTGACGAGCGTCGGGGCGACCATGGTTGACGCGCGTCGGGGCGACCATGGTTGACGCGCGTCGGGGCGACCAGGGTTGATGCGCGTCGGGGCGACCAGGGTTGACGCGCGTCGGGGCGACCATGGTTGATGCGCGTCAGGGCGACCACAGGTGACCCGCGTCGGGGCGACCAAAGTTGACGCGCGACGGGGCGTCCAGGGTTGACTCGCGTCGGGGCGTTCAGGGTTAACGCACGTCGGAGCGACCAGGGTTGGCGCGTCGGGGCGACCAGGGTAAACGTGCGTCGGGGCGACCAACGTTGACACGTGTCGGGGCGACCAGGGTTGACTCGCGTCGGGGCGACCATGCTTGACGCGCGTCGGGGCGACCAGGGTTGACGCGCGTCGGGACGACCAAGGTTGACGCGCGTCGGGGCGACCATGGTTGACGCGCGTCGGGGTGACAAAGGTTGACGCGCATCGGGGCGACCAGGGTTGACGCGCGTCGGGGCGACAAGGGTTGACTCTCGTCGGGGCGACCAAAGTTGATGCGCGTCGGGGCGACCAAAGTTGATGAGCGTCGGGGCGACTAAAGTTGACCCGCGTCGGGGCGACCAAGGTTCACGCGCGTCGGGGTGACCAAAGTTGACGCGCGTCGTGTCGACCAGCGTTGACCCACGTCGGGGCAACCAGGGTTGACGTGAGTCGGGGCGACCAGGGTTGACGTTCGTCGGATGGACCAGGGTTGACGCTCGTCGGGGCGACCAAAGTTGAAGCGTGTCGGGGAGAGCAAAGCTGACCCGCGTCAGGGCGACCATGGTTGACACGCGTCGGAGCAACCAGGGTTAACGCGCGTCGGGGCGACCAGGGTTGACGCGCATCAGGGCGACCAAAGTTGGCTCACATCGGGGCGACCATAGTATACGCACATCGAGACGACCTATGTTGACGCGCGTCGGGGCGACAAGGGTTGACGCGCGTCGGGGCGACAAGGGTTGATGCGCGTCGGGGCGACCAGGGTTGACGCGCGTCGGGGCGACCAGGGTTGACGCGCATCAGGGCGACGAAAGTTGACTCGCATCGGGGCGACCATAGTATACGCAGGTCGAGACGACCAATGTTGACGCGCGTCGAGGCGACAAGGGTTGACGCGCGTCGGGGTGACAAGGGTTGACGCGCGTCGGGGCGACAAGGGTTGACGCGCGTCGGGGCGACAAGGGTTGACGCGCGTCGGGGCGACAAAGGTTGACGCGCGTCGGGGCGACCAGGGTTAACGCGCATCGGGGCGACCAAAGTTGACGCACGTCGGGGCGACCAGGGTTGACTCGCGTCGAAGCGACCATGGTTGATGCTCGTCGGGGCGACCAGGGTTGACGCGCGTCGGGGTGACCAGGGTTGACGCACGTCGGGGCGATCATGGTTGACGCGCTTCGGGGCGACCAAGGTTGACGCGCGTCGGGGCGACCAGAGCTGATGCGCGTCGGGTCGACCAGGGTTGACACGCGTCGGGGCAAACAGGCATAACGCGCGTCGGGGCGATCAAAGTTAATGCGCGTTGGGGAGACCAGGGTTGACTCGCGTCGGGGCGACCATGTTTGACGCACGTCGGGTCGACCAGGGTTGACGCGCGTCGGGGCAATCAGGGTTGACGCGCGTCGGGGCGATTAGATTTGACGCGCGTCGGGGCGACCAAGGATGACACGCGTCGGCGCGACCAAAGTTGACACGCGACGGAGCGCCCAGGGTTGACGCGGGTCTGGGCGACAGGGGTTGACTTGCGTCGGGGTGACCAAAGTTGACGCGCGACGGGGTGTCCAGGGTTGACTCGCGTCGGGGCGACCAAAGTTGATGTGCGTCGGGGCGACCAAAGTTGCTCGCGATGGGGCGTCCAGGGTTGACGAGCGTAGTGGCGACCATGGTACATGCGCGTCGAGACGAACAATGTTGACGCGCGTCGGGGCGACCATGGTTGATGCACGTCGGGGCGACTATGGTTGACGCGCATCGGGGCGAACAGGCTTAACGCGCGTCGGGGCGATCAAAGTTAATGCGCGTCGGGGAGACCAGGGATGACTCGCGTCGGGGCGACCATGGTTGACGCACGTCGGGGCGATTAGATTTGACGCGCGTCGGGGCGACCAAGGATGACACGCGTCGGGGCGACCAAAGTTGACACGCGACGGAGCGCCCAGGGTTGACGCGGGTCTGGGCGACAGGGGTTGACTTGCGTCGGGGTGACCAAAGTTGACGCGCGACGGGGTGTCCAGGGTTGACTCGCGTCGGGACGACCAAAGTTGATGCACGTCGGGGCGACCAAAGGTGACGCGCGACGGGGCTACAAGGGTTGATTCGCGTCGGGGCGACCAAAGTTGATGCGCGTCGGGGCGACAAGGGTTGACGCGCGTCGGGGCGACAAGGGTTGACGCGCGTCGGGCCGACCAGGGTTGACGCACGTCGAGACGACCAATGTTGACGCGCGTCGGGGCGACAAGGGTTGATGCGCATCGGGGCGACAAGGGTTGACTCGCGTCGGGGCGACCATGGTTGATGCTCGTCGGGGCGACCAGGTTTGACGCGCGTCGGGGCGACCAAGGTTGACGCGCGTCGGGGCGATCATGGTTGACGCGCTTCGGGGCGACCAAGGTTGACGCGCGTCGGGGCGACCAGAGCTGATGCGCGTCGGGTCGACCAGGGTTGACGAGCGTAGTGGCGACCATGGTACATGCGCGTCGAGACGAACAATGTTGACGCGAGTCGGGGCGACCATGGTTGACGCGCGTCGGGGCGACCATGCTTGATGCGCGTCGGGGCGATCAAAGTTAATGCGCGTCGGGGAGACCAAGGTTGACGCGCGTCGGGGCGATCATGGTTGACGCGCTTCGGGGCGACCAAGGTTGACGCGCGTCGGGGCGACCAGAGCTGATGCGCGTCGGGTCGACCAGGGTTGACGAGCGTAGTGGCGACCATGGTACATGCGCGTCGAGACGAACAATGTTGACGCGTGTCGGGGCGACCATGGTTGATGCGCGTCGGGGCGACTATGGTTGACGCGCATCGGGGCGAACAGGCTTAACGCGCGTCGGGGCGATCAAAGTTAATGCGCGTCGGGGAGACCAGGGATGACTCGCGTCGGGGCGACCATGGTTGACGCACGTCGGGGCGATTAGATTTGACGCGCGTCGGGGCGACCAAGGATGACACGCGTCGGCGCGACCAAAGTTGACACGCGACGGAGCGCCCAGGGTTGACGCGGGTCTGGGCGACAGGGGTTGACTTGCGTCGGGGTGACCAAAGTTGACGCGCGACGGGGTGTCCAGGGTTGACTCGCGTCGGGACGACCAAAGTTGATGCACGTCGGGGCGATCAAAGGTGACGCGCGACGGGGCTACAAGGGTTGATTCGCGTCGGGGCGACCAAAGTTGATGCGCGTCGGGGCGACAAGGGTTGACGCGCGTCGGGGCGACAAGGGTTGACGCACGTCGAGACGAACAATGTTGACGCGCGTCGGGGCGACCAAAGTTGACGCGCGACGGGGCTACAAGGGTTGACTCGCGTCGGGCCGACCAGGGTTGACGCGCATCGGGGCGACCAAAGTTGACGCACGTCGAGACGACCAATGTTGACGCGCGTCGGGGCGACAAGGGTTGACGCGCATCGGGGCGACAAGGGTTGACTCGCGTCGGGGCGACCATGGTTGATGCTCGTCGGGGCGACCAGGTTTGACGCGCGTCGGGGCGACCAAGGTTGACGCGCGTCGGGGCGACCAGAGCTGATGCGCGTCGGGTCGACCAGGGTTGACGAGCGTAGTGGCGACCATGGTACATGCGCGTCGAGACGAACAATGTTGACGCGAGTCGGGGCGACCATGGTTGACGCGCGTCGGGGCGACCATGCTTGATGCGCGTCGGGGCGATCAAAGTTAACGCGCGTCGGGGCGATCATGGTTGACGCGCTTCGGGGCGACCAAGGTTGACGCGCGTCGGGGCGACCAGAGCTGATGCGCGTCGGGTCGACCAGGGTTGACGAGCGTAGTGGCGACCATGGTACATGCGCTTCGAGACGAACAATGTTGACGCGCGTCGGGGCGACCATGGTTGATGCGCGTCGGGGCGACTATGGTTGACGCGCATCGGGGCGAACAGGCTTAACGCGCGTCGGGGCGATCAAAGTTAATGCGCGTCGGGGAGACCAGGGATGACTCGCGTCGGGGCGACCATGGTTGACGCACGTCGGGGCGATTAGATTTGACGCGCGTCGGGGCGACCAAGGATGACACGCGTCGGCGCGACCAAAGGTGACGCGCGACGGGGCTACAAGGGTTGATTCGCGTCGGGGCGACCAAAGTTGATGCGCGTCGGGGCGACAAGGGTTGACGCGCGTCGGGGCGACAAGGGTTGACGCGCGTCGGGCCGACCAGGGTTGACGCGCATCGGGGCGACCAAAGTTGACGCACGTCGAGACGACCAATGTTGACGCGCGTCGGGGCGACAAGGGTTGACGCGCATCGGGGCGACAAGGGTTGACTCGCGTCGGGGCGACCATGGTTGATGCTCGTCGGGGCGACCAGGTTTGACGCGCGTCGGGGCGACCAAGGTTGACGCGCGTCGGGGCGATCATGGTTGACGCGCTTCGGGGCGACCAAGGTTGACGCGCGTCGGGGCGACCAGAGCTGATGCTCGTCGGGTCGACCAGGGTTGACGAGCGTAGTGGCGACCATGGTACATGCGCGTCGAGACGAACAATGTTGACGCGAGTCGGGGCGACCATGGTTGACGCGCGTCGGGGCGACCATGCTTGATGCGCGTCGGGGAGACCAGGGATGACTCGCGTCGGGGCGACCATGGTTGACGCACGTCGGGGCGACCAGGGTTGACGCGCGTCGGGGCGACCAGGGTTGACGCGCGTCGGGGCGACCAGGGTTGACGCGCGTCGGGGCGATCAGATTTGACGCGCGTCGGGGCGACCAAGGATGACACACGTCGTCGCGACCAAAGTTGACACGCGACGGAGCGCCCAGGGTTGACGCGGGTCTGGGCGGCAGGGGTTGACTTGCGTCGGGGCGACCAAAGTTGACCCGTGTCGGGGCGACCAAAGTTGACGCGCGACGGGGTGTCCAGGGTTGACTCGCGTCGGGGCGACCAAAGTTGACGCACGTCGAGACGACCAATGTTGACGCGCGTCGGGGCGACAAGGGTTGACGCGCATCGGGGCGACAAGGGTTGACTCGCGTCGGGGCGACCATGGTTGATGCTCGTCGGGGCGACCAGGTTTGACGCGCGTCGGGGCGACCAAGGTTGACGCGCGTCGGGGCGATCATGGTTGACGCACTTCGGGGCGACCAAGGTTGACGCGCGTCGGGGCGACCAGAGCTGATGCGCGTCGGGTCGACCAGGGTTGACGAGCGTAGTGGCGACCATGGTACATGCGCGTCGAGACGAACAATGTTGACGCGAGTCGGGGCGACCATGGTTGACGCGCGTCGGGGCGACCATGCTTGATGCGCGTCGGGGAGACCAGGGATGACTCGCGTCGGGGCGACCATGGTTGACGCACGTCGGGGCGACCAGGGTTGACGCGCGTCGGGGCGACCAGGGTTGACGCGCGTCGGGGCGACCAGGGTTGACGCGCGTCGGGGCGATCAGATTTGACGCGCGTCGGGGCGACCAAGGATGACACACGTCGTCGCGACCAAAGTTGACACGCGACGGAGCGCCCAGGGTTGACGCGGGTCTGGGCGGCAGGGGTTGACTTGCGTCGGGGCGACCAAAGTTGACCCGTGTCGGGCGACCAAAGTTGACGCGCGACGGGGTGTCCAGGGTTGACTCGCGTCGGGGCGACCAAAGTTGATGCAAGTCGGGGAGACCAAAGTTGATGCACGTCGGGGCGACCAAAGTTGACGCGCGACGGGGCGTCCAGGGTTGACTCGCGTCGGGGCGACCAAAGTTGATGCGCGTCGGGGCGACCAAAGCTGATGAGCACCGGGGCGACTAAAGTTGATGCGCGTCTGTGCGACCAAATTTGACGCGCGTCGTGGCGACCAGGGTTGACGTGAGTCGGGGCGACCAGGGTTGACGTAAGTCAGGGCGACCAGGGTTGACGTCTGTCGGAGCGACCAGGGTTGACTCGCGTCGGGGCGACCAAAGTTGACGCGCGTCGGGGCGAGCAAAGCTGACCCGCATCGGGGCGACCATGGTTGACACGCTTCGGGGCAACCAGGGTTAACGCGCGTCGGGGCGATCAGGGTTAACGCGCGTCGGGGCAACCAGGGTTGACACGCGTCGGGGCGACCAGGGTTGACGCGCATCAGGACGACCAAAGTTGACTTGCGTCGGGGCGACCATGGTACACGCACGTCGAGACGACCAATGTTGACTCGCGTCAGGGCGACCATGGTTGACGCGCGTCGGGGCGACCAGGGTTGACGCGCATCGTGGCGACCAAGGTTGACGCGCATCGTGGCGACCAAGGTTGACGCGCGTCGGGGCGACCATGGTTGATGCGCGTCAGGGCGACCACAGGTGACCCGCGTCGGGGCGACCAAAGTTGACGCGCGACGGGGCGTCCAGGGTTGACTCGCGTCGGGGCGATCAGGGTTAACGCACGTTGGAGCGACCAGGGTTGAAGCACGTCGGGGCGACCAGGGTAAACGTGCGTCGGGGCGACCAACGTTGACACGTGTCGGGGCGACCAGGGTTGACTCGCTTCGGGGCGACCATGGTTGACGCGCGTCGGGGCGACCAGGGTTGACGCACGTCGGGACGACCAAGGTTGACGCGCGTCGGGGCGACCATGGTTGACGCGCGTCGGGGTGACCAAGGTTGACGCGCATCGGGGCGACCAGGGTTGACGCGCGTCGGGGCGACAAGGGTTGACTCTCGTCGGGGCGACCAAAGTTGATGCGCGTCGGGGCGACCAAAGTTGATGAGCGTCGGGGCGACTAAAGTTGACCCGCGTCGGGGCGACCAAGGTTCACGCGCGTCGGGGTGACCAAAGTTGACGCGCGTCGTGGCGACCAGCGTTGACCCACGTCGGGGCAACCAGGGTTGACGTGAGTCGGGGCGACCAGGGTTGACGTTCGTCGGATGGACCAGGGTTGACGCTCGTCGGGGCGACCAAAGTTGAAGCGTGTCGGGGAGAGCAAAGCTGACCCGCGTCAGGGCGACCATGGTTGACACGCGTCGGGGCAACCAGGGTTAACGCGCGTCGGGGCGACCAGGGTTGACGCGCATCAGGGCGACCAAAGTTGGCTCGCATCGGGGCGACCATAGTATACGCACATCGAGACGACCTATGTTGACGCGCGTCGGGGCGACAAGGGTTGACGCGCGTCGGGGCGACAAGGGTTGACGCGCGTCGGGGCGACCAGGGTTGACGCGCGTCGGGGCGACCAGGTTGACGCGCATCAGGGCGACGAAAGTTGACTCGCATCGGGGCGACCATAGTATACGCAGGTCGAGACGACCAATGTTGACGCGCGTCGGGGCAACAAGGGTTGACACGCGTCGAGGCGACAAGGGTTGACGCGCGTCGGGGCGACAAGGGTTGACGCGCGTCGGGGCGACAAGGGTTGACGCGCGTCGGGGCAACAAGGGTTGACGCGCGTCGGGGCGACAAAGGTTGACGCGCGTCGGGGCGACCAGGGTTGACGCGCATCGGGGCGACCAAAGTTGACGCACGTCGGGGCGACCAGGGTTGACTCGCGTCGGAGCGACCATGGTTGATGCTCGTCGGGGCGACCAGGGTTGACGCGCGTCGGGGTGACCAGGGTTGACGCACGTCGGGGCGATCATGGTTGACGCGCTTCGGGGCGACCAAGGTTGACGCGCGTCGGGGCGACCAGAGCTGATGCGCGTCGGGTCGACCAGGGTTGACACGCGTCGGGGCAAACAGGCATAACGCGCGTCGGGGCGATCAAAGTTAATGCGCGTTGGGGAGACCAGGGTTGACTCGCGTCGGGGCGACCATGTTTGACGCGCGTCGGGGCGACCAAGGTTGACGCGCGTCGGGGCGACCATGGTTGACGCACGTCAGGGCGACCAAGGTTGACGCGCATCAGGACGACCAAAGTTGACTTGCGTCGGGGCGACCATGGTACACGCACGTCGAGACGACCAATGTTGACTCGCGTCAGGGCGACCATGGTTGACGCGCGTCGGGGCGACCAGGGTTGACGCGCATCGTGGCGACCAAGGTTGACGCGCATCGTGGCGACCAAGGTTGACGCGCGTCGGGGCGACCATGGTTGATGCGCGTCAGGGCGACCACAGGTGACCCGCGTCGGGGCGACCAAAGTTGACGCGCGACGGGGCGTCCAGGGTTGACTCGCGTCGGGGCGATCAGGGTTAACGCACGTTGGAGCGACCAGGGTTGAAGCACGTCGGGGCGACCAGGGTAAACGTGCGTCGGGGCGACCAACGTTGACACGTGTCGGGGCGACCAGGGTTGACTCGCTTCGGGGCGACCATGGTTGACGCGCGTCGGGGCGACCAGGGTTGACGCACGTCGGGACGACCAAGGTTGACGCGCGTCGGGGCGACCATGGTTGACGCGCGTCGGGGTGACCAAGGTTGACGCGCATCGGGGCGACCAGGGTTGACGCGCGTCGGGGCGACAAGGGTTGACTCTCGTCGGGGCGACCAAAGTTGATGCGCGTCGGGGCGACCAAAGTTGATGAGCGTCGGGGCGACTAAAGTTGACCCGCGTCGGGGCGACCAAGGTTCACGCGCGTCGGGGTGACCAAAGTTGACGCGCGTCGTGGCGACCAGCGTTGACCCACGTCGGGGCAACCAGGGTTGACGTGAGTCGGGGCGACCAGGGTTGACGTTCGTCGGATGGACCAGGGTTGACGCTCGTCGGGGCGACCAAAGTTGAAGCGTGTCGGGGAGAGCAAAGCTGACCCGCGTCAGGGCGACCATGGTTGACACGCGTCGGGGCAACCAGGGTTAACGCGCGTCGGGGCGACCAGGGTTGACGCGCATCAGGGCGACCAAAGTTGGCTCGCATCGGGGCGACCATAGTATACGCACATCGAGACGACCTATGTTGACGCGCGTCGGGGCGACAAGGGTTGACGCGCGTCGGGGCGACAAGGGTTGACGCGCGTCGGGGCGACCAGGGTTGACGCGCGTCGGGGCGACCAGGTTGACGCGCATCAGGGCGACGAAAGTTGACTCGCATCGGGGCGACCATAGTATACGCAGGTCGAGACGACCAATGTTGACGCGCGTCGGGGCAACAAGGGTTGACACGCGTCGAGGCGACAAGGGTTGACGCGCGTCGGGGCGACAAGGGTTGACGCGCGTCGGGGCGACAAGGGTTGACGCGCGTCGGGGCAACAAGGGTTGACGCGCGTCGGGGCGACAAAGGTTGACGCGCGTCGGGGCGACCAGGGTTGACGCGCATCGGGGCGACCAAAGTTGACGCACGTCGGGGCGACCAGGGTTGACTCGCGTCGGAGCGACCATGGTTGATGCTCGTCGGGGCGACCAGGGTTGACGCGCGTCGGGGTGACCAGGGTTGACGCACGTCGGGGCGATCATGGTTGACGCGCTTCGGGGCGACCAAGGTTGACGCGCGTCGGGGCGACCAGAGCTGATGCGCGTCGGGTCGACCAGGGTTGACACGCGTCGGGGCAAACAGGCATAACGCGCGTCGGGGCGATCAAAGTTAATGCGCGTTGGGGAGACCAGGGTTGACTCGCGTCGGGGCGACCATGTTTGACGCGCGTCGGGGCGACCAAGGTTGACGCGCGTCGGGGCGACCATGGTTGACGCACGTCAGGGCGACCAAGGTTGACGCACGTCGGGGCGACCAGAGCTGATGCGCGTCGTGTCGACCAGGGTTGACGAGCGTCGTGGCCACCATGGTACACGCGGGTCGAGACGAACAATGTTGACGAGCGTCGGGGCGACCATGGTTGACGCGCGTCGGGGCGACCAAGGTTGACGCGCGTCGGGGCGACCATGGTTGACGCACGTCGGGGCGACCAAGGTTGACGCACGTCGGGGCGACCAGAGCTGATGCGCGTCGTGTCGACCAGGGTTGACGAGCATCGTGGCCACCATGGTACACGCGGGTCGAGACGAACAATGTTGACGAGCGTCGGGGCGACCATGGTTGACGCGCGTCGAAGCGACTATGGTTGACGCGCGTCAGGGCGAACAGGGTTAACTCTCGTCGGGGCGATCAAAGTTAACGCGCGTCGGGGCGACCAGGGTTGACTCGCGTCTGGGCGACCATGGTTGACGCACATCGGGGTGATCAGATTTGACGCGCGTCGGGGCGACCAAGGATGACACGCGTCGGCGTGACCAAAGTTGACGCGCGACGGAGCGCCCAGGGTTGATGCGCGTCTGGGCGACAAGGGTTGACTCACGTCGGGGAGACCAAAGTTGATGCGCGTCGGAGCGACCAAAGTTGATGAGCGTCGGGGCGACCACAGTTGACGCGCGTCGGGGCGACCAGCGTTAACCAGCGTCGGGGCGACCAGGGTGGACGTCCGTCGAGGCGACCAGGGTTGACGCGCGTCGGGGCAACCAAAGTTTACGTGCGTCGGGGCGATCAGGGTTAACGCGCGTCGGGGCTATCAGGGTTGACGCGCGTCGGGCCGACCAGGGTGACACGCGTCGGGGCGACCAGGTTTAACGCTCGTCGGGGCGATCAGGGTTGACGTGCGTCGGGGCTACCAAAGTTGAGGCGCATCGGAGCGACCAGGGTTGAAGCGCATCGGGGCGACCAGGGTTGACTCGCGTCGGGGCGACTATGGTACACGCGCGTTATGACGACCAATGATGACGCGCGTCGGGGCGACCATGGTTGACGCACGTCGGGGCTACCAAAGCTCACGGGCGACGGGGCTACCAGGGTTGACACGCGTCGTGGCGACCATTGTACACGCGCGTCGAGACGACAAATGTTGATGCGCGTCGGGGCGACCATGGTTGACACGCATTGGTGCGACTATAGTTGATGCGCGTCAGAGCGATCAGGGTTGACTCGCGTTGCGGCGACCATGGTTGACGCGCGTGGGGGCGACCAGGGTTGACTCGCGTCGGGGCTGGCCAAAGCTGACGCGACCAGGGTTGACGCGCGTCGTGGCGACCATGGTACACGCGCGTCGAGACGACCAATGTTGACGCGCGTCGGGGCGACCATGGTTGACGCGCGTCGGGACGACTATGGTTGAAGCGCGTCGGGGCGACCAGGGTTAACGCGCGTCTGGGAGACCAGGGTTGACGCATGTCGGGGAAACCAGGGTTTACGCGCGTCGGGGCGACCAAAGTTGACGTGCATCGGGACGACCAGGGTTGACGTGCGTCGGGGGGACCAGGGTTGACGTGCGTCGTGAAGACCAGGGTTGATGGGAGTCGGGGCGACCAAAGTTGACGCTCGTCGGGGCGAACAGGGTTAACTCGCGTGGGGGCGACCAAAGTTGACCCGCGTTGGGGCAACCAAAGTTGACGCGCGACGGGGCGTCCAGGGTTGACTCGCGTCGGGGCGACCAAAGTTGATGCGCAACGGGGCGTCCAGGGATGACGTGCGTCTGGGCGACAAAGGTTGACTTCGTCGGGGTGACCAAAGTTGATGCGCATCGGGGCGACCAAGGTTGATGAGCGTCGGGGCGACTAAAGTTGACCCGCGTCGGGGCGACCAAGGTTCACGCGCGTCGGGGTGACCAAAGTTGACGCGCGTCGTGGCGACCAGCGTTGACCCGCGTCGGGGCAACCAGGGTTGACGTTCGTCGGGGCGACCAGGGTTGACGTTCGTCGGGGCGACCAGGGTTGACGCGCGTCGGGGCGACCAGGGTTGACGTGCGTCGGGTCGTCCAAAATTGACCCGCGTCGGGGCGACCAGGGTTGACCCGCATCGGGGCGACCAGGGTTGACCCGCATCGGGGCGACCAGGGTGGACCCGCATCGGGGCGACCAGGGTTGACGCGTGTCGGGGAGACCAAAGTTGACGTGCGTCGAGACGTCCAGGGTTGACGTGCGTCGGGGCGACCATGGTTGACGCTCGTCGGGACGACTATGGTTGAAGCGCGTCGGGGCGAACAGGGTTAACGCGCGTCGGGGAAACCAGGGTTGACGTGAGTCGGGGCGACCAGGGTTGATGCACGTCGTGGCGACCAGCGTTGACCCGCGTCGGGGCGACCAGAGTTGACGTGAGTCGGGGCCACCAGGGTTGACGTCCGTCGGAGCGACCAGGGTTGACGCGCGTCAGGGCGATCAGGGTTAACGTGCGTCGGGGCGACCAGGGTTGACACGCGTCGGGGCAACCTTGGTTGACGCGCATCAGGACGACCAAAGTTGACTCGCGTCGGGGCGACCATAGTACACGCACGTCGAGACGACCAATGTTGACGCGCGTCGGGGCGACCAGAGCTGATGCGTGTCGTGTCGACCAGGGTTGACGAGCGTCGTGGCCACCATGGTACACGCGGGTCGAGACGAACAATGTTGACGAGCGTCGGGGCGACCATGGTTGACGCGCTTCGGAGCGACTATGGTTGACGCGCGTCGGGGCGACCAGGGTTGACTCTCGTCTGGGCGACCATGGTTGACGCACGTCGGGGCGATCAGATTTGACGCGCGTCCGGGCGACCAAGGATGACACGCGTCGGCGCGACCAAATTTGACACGCGACGGAGCGCCCAGGGTTGACGCGCGTCTGGGCGACAAGGGTTGACTCACGTCGGGGCGACAAAAGTTGATGCGCGTCGGAGCGACCAAAGTTGATGAGCGTCGGGGCGACCACAGTTGACGTCCGTCAGGGCGACCAACGTTGACCAGCGTTGGGGCGACCAGGGTTGACGTCCGTCGGGGCGACCAGGGTTGACACGCGTCGGGGCAACCAAAGTTTACGCGCGTCGGGGCGATCAGGGTTAACGCGCATCGGGGCGACCAGGGTGGACCCGCATCGGGGCGACCAGGGTTGACGCGTGTCGGGGAGACCAAAGTTAACGTGCGTCGAGACGTCCAGGGTTGACGTGCGTCGGGGCGACCATGGTTGACGCTCGTCGGGACGACTATGGTTGAAGCGCGTCGGGGCGAACAGGGTTAACGCGCGTCGGGGAAATCAGGGTTGACGTGCGTCGGGGCGACCAGGGTTGAAGTCCGTCGGGGCGACCAGGGTTGACGTGAGTCGGGGCCACCAGGGTTGACGTCCGTCGGGGCGACCATTGTTGACGCGCGTCGGGGCGATCAGGGTTAACGCGCGTCGGGGCGACCAGGGTTGACGCGCGTCGGGGCGACTGGGCTTGACGCGCATCAGGGCGACCAAACTTGACTCGCGTCGGGGCGACCATGGTACACGCACGTCGAGACGACCAATGTTGACGCGCGTCGGGGCGACCAGAGCTGATGCGCGTCGTGTCGACCAGGGTTGACGAGCGTCGTGGCCACCATGGTACACGCGGGTCGAGACGAACAATGTTGACGAACGTCGGGGCGACCATGGTTGACGCGCGTCGGAGCGACTATGGTTGACGCGCGTCGGGGCGACCAGGGTTGACTCTCGTCTGGGCGACCATGGTTGACGCACGTCGGGGCGATCAGATTTGACGCGCGTCCGGGCGACCAAGGATGACACGCGTCGGCGCGACCAAAGTTGACGCGCGACGGAGCGCCCAGGGTTGATGCGCGTCTGGGCGACAAGGGTTGACTCACGTCGGGGCAAAAAAAGTTGATGCGCGTCGGAGCGACCAAAGTTGATGAGCGTCGGGGCGACCACAGTTGACGCGCGTCAGGGCGACCAACATTGACCAGCGTCGGGGCGACCAGGGTTGACGTCCGTCGGGGCGACCAGGGTTGACGCGCGTCGGGGCAACCAAAGTTTACGCGCGTCGGGGCGATCAGGGTTAACGCGCGTCGGGGCGACCAGGGTTGACGTGCGTCGGGGCGATCAGGGTTAACGCTCGTCGGGGCGATCAGGGTTGATGTGCGTCGGGGCTACCAAAGTTGACGCGCGTCGGGGCGACCAGGGTTGACTCGCGTCGGGGCGACTATGGTACACGCGCGTCGGGGAGACAATGATGACGCGCGTCGGGGCGACCATGGTTGACGCACGTCGGGGCTACCAAAGCTCACGCGCGACGGGGCGACCAGGGTTGACTTGCGTCGGGGCGACCAGGGTTGACTTGCGTCGGGGCGACCAGGGTTGACTTGTGTCGGGGCGACCAGGGTTGACTTGCGTCGGGGTGACCAGGGTTGACTTTCGTCGGGGCGACCAGGGTTGACTTGCGTCGGGGCGACCAGGGTTGACACGCGTCGTGGCGACCATGGTACACGCGCGTCGAGACGACCAATGTTGATGCGCGTCGGGGCGACCATGGTTGACACGCGTCGGGGTGACTATAGTTGATGCGCGTCAGAGCGATCAGGGTTGACTCGCGTTGCGGCGACCATGGTTGACGCGCGTGGGGGCGACCAGGGTTGACTGGCATCAGGGCGAGAAAAGCTGACGAGACCAGGGTTGATGCACGTCGTGGCGACCATGGTACACGCGCGTCGAGACGACCAATGTTGACGCGCGTCGGGACGACTATGGTTGAAGCGCGTCGGGGCGAACAGGGTTGACGCGCGTCGGGGCTACCAGAGTTGACATACGTCGGGACGACCAGGGTTGACACGCGTCGGGGCAACCGGGGTTGACGCGCATCAGGTCGACCAAAGTTGACTCGCGTGGGGGCGACCATAGTACACGCACGTCGAGACGACCAATGTTGACGCGCGTCGGGGCGACCAGAGCTGATGCGTGTCGTGTCGACCAGGGTTGACGAGCGTCGTGGCCACCATGGTACACGCGGGTCGAGACGAACAATGTTGACGAGCGTCGGGGCGACCATGGTTGACGCGCTTCGGAGCGACTATGGTTGACGCGCGTCGGGGCGACCAGGGTTGACTCTCGTCTGGGCGACCATGGTTGACGCACGTCGGGGCGATCAGATTTGACGCGCGTCCGGGCGACCAAGGATGACACGCGTCGGCGCGACCAAATTTGACACGCGACGGAGCGCCCAGGGTTGACGCGCGTCTGGGCGACAAGGGTTGACTCACGTCGGGGCGACAAAAGTTGATGCGCGTCGGAGCGACCAAAGTTGATGAGCGTCGGGGCGACCACAGTTGACGCGCGTCAGGGCGACCAACGTTGACCAGCGTTAGGGCGACCAGGGTTGACGTCCGTCGGGGCGACCAGGGTTGACGCGCGTCGGGGCAACCAAAGTTTACGCGCGTCGGGGCGATCAGGGTTAACGCGCATCGGGGCGACCAGGGTGGACCCGCATCGGGGCGACCAGGGTTGACGCGTGTCGGGGAGACCAAAGTTGACGTCCGTCGAGACGTCCAGGGTTGACGTGCGTCGGGGCGACCATGGTTGACGCTCGTCGGGACGACTATGGTTGAAGCGCGTCGGGGCGAACAGGGTTAACGCGCGTCGGGGAAACCAGGGTTGACGTGCGTCAGGGCGACCAGGGTTGAAGTCCGTCGGGGCCACCAGGGTTGACGTCCGTCGGGGCGACCATGGTTGACGCGCGTCGGGGCGATCAGGGTTAACGCGCGTCGGGGCGACCAGGGTTGACGCGCGTCGGGGCGACTGGGCTTGACGCGCATCAGGGCGACCAAAGTTGACTCGCGTCGGGGCGACCATGGTACACGCACGTCGAGACGACCAATGTTGACGCGCGTCGGGGCGACCAGAGCTGATGCGCGTCGTGTCGACCAGGGTTGACGAGCGTCGTGGCCACCATGGTACACGCGGGTCGAGACGAACAATGTTGACGAACGTCGGGGCGACCATGGTTGACGCGCGTCGGAGCGACTATGGTTGACGCGCGTCGGGGCGACCAGGGTTGACTCTCGTCTGGGCGACCATGGTTGACGCACGTCGGGGCGATCAGATTTGATGCGCGTCTGGGCGACAAGGGTTGACTCACGTCGGGGCAACAAAAGTTGATGCGCGTTGGAGCGACCAAAGTTGATGAGCGTCGGGGCGACCACAGTTGACGCGCGTCAGGGCGACCAACATTGACCAGCGTCGGGGTGACCAGGGTTGACGTCCGTCGGGGCGACCAGGGTTGACGCGCGTCGGGGCAACCAAAGTTTACGCGCGTCGGGGCGATCAGGGTTAACGCGCGTCGGGGCGACCAGGGTTGACGTGCGTCGGGGCGATCAGGGTTAACGCTCGTCGGGGCGATCAGGGTTGATGTGCGTCGGGGCTACCAAAGTTGACGCGCGTCGGGGCGACCAGGGTTGACTCGCGTCGGGGCGACTATGGTACACGCGCGTCGGGGAGACAATGATGACGCGCGTCGGGGCGACCATGGTTGACACACGTTGGGGCTACCAAAGCTCACGCGCGACGGGGCGACCAGGGTTGACTTGCGTCGGGGCGACCAGGGTTGACTTGCGTCGGGGCGACCAGGGTTGACTTGTGTCGGGGCGACCAGGGTTGACTTGCGTCGGGGCGACCAGGGTTGACTTGCGTCGGGGCGACCAGGGTTGACTTTCGTCGGGGCGACCAGGGTTGACTTGCGTCGGGGCGACCAGGGTTGACACGCGTCGTGGCGACCATTGTACACGCGCGTCGAGACGACCAATGTTGATGCGCGTCGGGGCGACCATGGTTGACACGCGTCGGGGTGACTATAGTTGATGCGCGTCAGAGCGATCAGGGTTGACTCGCGTTGCGGCGACCATGGTTGACGCGCGTGGGGGCGACCAGGGTTGACTGGCGTCAGGGCGACCAAAGCTGACGAGACCAGGGTTGATGCGCGTCGTGGCGACCATGGTACACGCGCGTCGAGACGACCAATGTTGACGCGCGTCGGGACGACTATGGTTGAAGCGCGTCAGGGCGAACAGGGTTGACGCGCGTCGGGGCTACCAGAGTTGACATACGTCGGGACGACCAGGGTTGACGTGTGTCGGGGCGACCAGGGTTGACGTGCGACGGGGAGACAAGGGTTGACGGGAATCAGGGCGAACAGGGTTAACGCGCGTCGGGGCGACCAGGGTTGACACGCGTCGGGGCGACCATGGTTGACGCGCCTCGGGACGACCTGGGTTGACGTGGGTCGGGGCGACCAGAGTTGACGTACGTCGGGGCGACCAGGGTTGACGTGCGTCGGGGCGACCAGGGTTGACGTGCGTCGGGGCGACCAGGGTTGACGTGCGTCGGGGCGACCAGGGTGGACCCGCGTCGGGGCGACCAAAGTTGACGTGCGTCGGGACGACCAGGGTTGACGTGCGTCGGGGCGACCAGAGTTGACGCGCGTCGGGGCGACCAAAGTTGACGTGCGTCGGGACGACCAGGGTTGACGTGCGTCGGGGCGACCAGGGATGACGTGCGTCGGGGAGACCAGGGTTGACGTGAGTCGGTGCGACCAGGGTTGACGCGCGTCGGGGCGACCAAAGTTGACGTGCGTTGGGGCGACCAGGGTTGACGTGCGTTGGGGAGACCAGGGATGACGTGCGTCGTGGCGACAATGGTACACACGCTCGTCAGGGCGATCAAAAAACAGGGTTAACGCGCGTCGGGGCGTCAACGGTTGACGCTCGTCGGGGCGACCAATGTTGATGCGCGTCGGGGCGACCATGGTTGACACGCGTCGGGGCGACTATAGCTGATGCGCGTCAGAGCGATCAGGGTTGACTCGCGTTGCAGCGACCATGGTACACACGCGTCGGGGCGACCATGGTTGACGCGCGTCGGAACGACTATGGTTGAAGCGCGTCGGGGCGAACAGGGTTAACGCGCGTCAGGGAGACCAGGGTTGCCGCGCGTCGGGGCAACCAGGGTTGACGCGCGTCGGGGCTACCAAAGTTGACGTGCGTCGGGACGACCAGGGTTGACGTGCGTCGGATCGACCAGGGTTGACGGGAGTCGGGGCGACCAGGGTTGACGCGCGTCGGGGCGACCAAAGTTGACGTGCGTCGGGACGACCAGGGTTGACATGCGTCGGGGCGACCAGGGTTGACGTGCGTCCGGGAGACCAGGGTTGACGTGCTTCGTGGCGACCATGGTACACACGCTCGTCGGGGCGATCAAAAGTTGAAGCGCGTCGGGGCGACCAAAGTTGACGCGCGTCGGGGCGACCATGGCTTACGCGCGTCGGGACGACCAGGGTTGACGTGCGTCGGGGCGACCAGGGTTGACGCGCCTCGGGGCGACCAAAGTTGACGCGCGTCGGGGCGACCAGGGTGGACCCGCGTCGGGGCGACCAAAGTTGACGTGCGTCGGGACGACCAGGGTTGACGTGCGTCGGGACGACCAGGGTTGACGTGCGTCGGGGAGACAAGGGTTGACGGGAGTCGGGGCGAACAGGGTTAACGCGCGTCGGGGCGTCCACGGTTGACGCTCGTCGGGGCGACCAGGGCTGGCGCAAGTCGTGGCGACCATGGTACACACGCTCGTCAGGGCGATCAAAAGTTGAAGCGCGTCGGGGCGACCAGGGTTTGACGCGCGTCGGGGCTACCAAATATGACGCGCGTCGGGGCGACCGGGGTTTACGTGCGTCGGGGCGACCAGGGTTGACGTGCGTCGGGGCGACCAGGGTGGACCCGCGTCGGGGCGACCAGGGCTGACGCGCGTCGGGGCGACCAGGGTTGACGCGCGTCGGGGCTACCAAAGTTGACGTGCGTCGGGGCGACCAAAGTTGACGTGCGTCGGGACGACCAGGGTTGACGGGAGTCGGGGCGACCAGGGATGACGTGCGTCGGGTCGACCAAAATTGACCCGCGTCGGGGCGACCAGGGCTGACCCGCATCGGGGCGACCAGGGTTGACCCGCATCGGGGCGACCAGGGTGGACCCGCATCGGGGCGACCAGGGTTGACGCGTGTCGGGGAGACCAAAGTTGACGTGCGTCGAGACGTCCAGGGTTGACGTGCGTCGGGGCGACCATGGTTGACGCTCGTCGGGACGACTATGGTTGAAGCGCGTCGGGGCGAACAGGGTTAACACGCGTCGGGGAAACCAGGGTTGACGCGCGTCGGGGCGACCAGGGTTGACGCACGTCGTGGTGACCAGCGTTGACCCGCGTCGGGGCGACCAGGGTTGACGTGAGTCGGGGCCACCAGGGTTGACGTCCGTCGGGGCGACCAGGGTTGACGCGCGTCGGGGCAACAAGGGTTAACGCGCGTCGGGGCGACCAGGGTTGACGCGCATCGGGGCGACCGGGGTTGACGTGCATCAGGGCGACCAAAGTTGACTCGCGTCGGGGCGACCATGGTACACGCACGTCGAGACGACCAATGTTGATGCGCGTCGGGGCGACCAGAGCTAATGCGCGTCGTGTCGACAAGGGTTGACGAGCGTCGTGGCCACCATGGTACACGCGGGTCGAGACGAACAATGTTGACGAGCGTCAGGGCGACCATGGTTGACGCGCGTCGGAGCGACTATGGTTGACGCGCGTCGGGACGACCAGGGTTGACTCGCGTCTGGGCGACCATGGTTGACGCACGTCGGGGCGATAAGATTTGACGCGCGTCCGGGCGACCAAGGATGACACGCGTCGGCGCGACCAAAGTTGACGCGCGACGGAGCGCCCAAGGTTGACGCGCGTCTGGGCGACAAGGGTTGACTCACGTCGGGGCGTCAAAAGTTGATGTGCGTCGGAGCGAACAAAGTTGATGAGCGTCGGGGCGACCACAGTTGACGCGCGTCGGGGCAACCAAAGTTTACGCGCGTCGGGGCGATCAGGGTTAACACGCGCGTCGGGGCGACCAGGGTTGACGCGCGTCGGGGCGATCAGGGTTAACGCTCGTCGGGGCGATCAGGGTTGACGTGCGTCGGGGCTACCAAAGTTGACACGCGTCGGGGCAACCAGGGTTGACTCGCGTTGGGGCGACTATGGTACACGCGCGTCATGACGACCAATGATGACGCGTGTCGGGGCGACCATGGTTGACGCACGTCGGGGCTACCAAAGCTCACGCGCGACGGGGCGACCAGGGTTGACTTGCGTAGGGGCGAATAGGGTTGACGTGCGTCGGGGCGACCAGGGTTGACGTGCGTCGGGGCGACCAGGGTTGACGTGCGTCGGGGCGACCAGGGTGGACCTGCGTCGGGGCGACCAAAGTTGACGTGCGTCGGGACGACCAGGGTTGACGTGCGTCGGGGCGACCAGAGTTGACGCGCGTCGGGGCGACCAAAGTTGACGTGCGTCGGGACGACCATGGTTGACGTGCGTCGGGGCGACCAGGGTTGACGTGCGTCGGGGAGACCAGGGTTGACGCGCGTCGTGGCGGCCATGGTACACACACTCGTCAGGGCGATCAAAAGTTGAAGCGCGTCGGGGCGACCAGGGTTTGACGCGTGTCGGGGCAACCAAAATTGACGTGCGTCGGGGAGACAAGGGTTGACGGGAGTCGGGGCGAACAGGGTTAACGCGCGTCGGGGCGTCCACGGTTGACGCTCGTCGGGGCGACCAGGGCTGGCGCAAGTCGTGGCGACCATGGTACACACGCTCGTCAGGGCGATCAAAAGTTGAAGCGCGTCGGGGCGACCAGGGTTTGACGCGCGTCGGGGCGACCAAATATGACGCGCGTCGGGGCGACCGGGGTTGACGTGCGTCGGGGCGACCGGGGTTGACGTGCGTCGGGGCGACCAGGGTTGACGTGCGTCGGGGCGACCAGGGTGGACCCGCGTCGGGGCGACCAGGGCTGACGCGCGTCGGGGCGACCAAAGTTGACGTGCGTCGGGGCGACCAAAGTTGACGTGCGTCGGGACGACCAGGGTTGACGGGAGTCGGGGCGACCAGGGTTGACGTGCGTCGGGTCGACCAAAATTGACCCGCGTCGGGGCGACCAGGGCTGACCCGCATCGGGGCGACCAGGGTTGACCCGCATCGGGGCGACCAGGGTGGACCCGCATCGGGGCGACCAGGGTTGACGCGTGTCGGGGAGACCAAAGTTGACGTGCGTCGAGACGTCCAGGGTTGACGTGCGTCGGGGCGACCATGGTTGACGCTCGTCGGGACGACTATGGTTGAAGCGCGTCGGGGCGAACAGGGTTAACACGCGTCGGGGAAACCAGGGTTGACGCGCGTCGGGGCGACCAGGGTTGACGCACGTCGTGGTGACGAGCGTTGACCCGCGTCGGGGCGACCAGGGTTGACGTGAGTCGGGGCCACCAGGGTTGACGTCCGTCGGGGCGACCAGGGTTGACGCGCGTCGGGGCAACAAGGGTTAACGCGCGTCGGGGCGACCAGGGTTGACGCGCGTCGGGGCGACCGGGGTTGACGTTCATCAGGGCGACCAAAGTTGACTCGCGTCGGGGCGACCATGGTACACGCACGTCGAGACGACCAATGTTGATGCGCGTCGAGGCAACCAGAGCTAATGCGCGTCGTGTCGACAAGGGTTGACGAGCGTCGTGGCCACCATGGTACACGCGGGTCGAGACGAACAATGTTGACGAGCGTCAGGGAGACCATGGTTGACGCGCGTCGGAGCGACTATGGTTGACGCGCGTCGGGACGACCAGGGTTGACTCGCGTCTGGGCGACCATGGTTGACGCACGTCGGGGCGATCAGATTTGACGCGCGTCAGGCGACCAAGGATGACACGCGTCGGCGCGACCAAAGTTGACGCGCGACGGAGCGCCCAAGGTTGACGCGCGTCTGGGCGACAAGGGTTGACTCACGTCGGGGCGACAAAAGTTGATGCGCGTGGGAGCGAACAAAGTTGATGAGCGTCGGGGCGACCACAGTTGACCGCGTCGGGGCAACCAAAGTTTACGAGCGTCGGGGCGATCAGGGATAACACGCGCGTCGGGGCGACCAGGGTTGACGCGCGTCGGGGCGATCAGGGTAACGCTCGTCGGGGCGATCAGGGTTGACGTGCGTCGGGGCTACCAAAGTTGATGCGCGTCGGGGTAACCAGGGTTGACTCGCGTTGGGGCGACAATGGTACACGCGCGTCATGACGACCAATGATGACGCGCGTCGGGGCGACCATGGTTGACGCACGTCGGGGCTACCAAAGCTCACGCGCGACGGGGCGACCAGGGTTGACTTGCGTCGGGGAGAATAGGGTTGACGTGCGTCGGGGCGACCAGGGTTGACGTGCGTCGGGGCGACCAGGGTTGACGTGCGTCGGGGCGACCAGGGTGGACCTGCGTCGGGGCGACCAAAGTTGACGTGCGTCGGGGCGACCAGGGTTGACGCGCGTCGGGGCGACCAAACTTGACTCGCGTCGGGGCGACCATGGTTGACGCGCGTCGGGACGACCAGAGTTGAAGTGCGTCGGGGCGACCAGGGTGGACCTGCGTCGGGGCGACCAAAGTTGACGTGCGTCGGGACGACCAGGGTTGACGTGCGTCGGGGCGACCAGAGTTGACGCGCGTCGGGGCGACCAAAGTTGACGTGCGTCGGGACGACCATGGTTGACGTGCGTCGGGGCGACCAGGGTTGACGTGCGTCGGGGAGACCAGGGTTGACGCGCGTCGGGGCGACCAAAGTTTACGTGCGTCGGGACGACCAGGGTTGACGTGCGTTGGGGCGACCAGGGTTGACGTGCGTTGGGGAGACCATGGTACACACACTCGTCGGGGCGATCAAAAGTTGAAGCGCGTCGGGGCGAACAGGGTTGATGCGCGTCGGGGCGACCATGGTTGACGCGCGTCGGGACGACCAGAGTTGAAGTGCGTCGGGGCGACCAAGGTTGACATGCGTCGGGCCGACCAGGGTTGACGCGCGTCGGGCCGACCAAAATTTACCCGCGTCGGGGCGACCAGGGTTGACGCGTGTCGGGGCGACCAAAGTTGACGTGCGTCGGGACGACCAGGGTTGACGTGCGTCGGGGAGACAAGGGTTGACGGGAGATGGGGCGAACAGGGTTAACGCGCCGGGGCGACCAGGGTTGACGCGCATCGGGGCGACCAAAGTTAACGTGCGTCGGGGCGACCAAAGTTGACGTGCGTCGGGACGACCAGGGTTGACGCGCGTCGTGGAGACCAGGGTTGACGGGAGTCGCGGCGACCAGGGTTGACGCGCGTCGGGGCGACCAAAGTTGACGTGCGTCGGGGCGACCAGGGTTGACGTGCGTCGGGGCGACCAGGGTGGACTGCGTCGGGGCGACCAGGGTTGACGCGCATCGGGGCGACCAAAGTTGACGCGCGTCGGGACGACCAGGGTTGACGTGCGTCGGGGCGACCAGAGTTGACGCGAGTCGGGGCGACCAAAGTTGACGTGCGTCGGGACGACCAGGGTTGACGTGCGTCGGGGCGACCAGGGTTGACGTGCGTCGGGGCGACCAGGGTTGACGTGCGTCGGGGAGACCAGGGTTGACGGGAGTCGGGGCGACCAGGGTTGACGCGCGACGGGGCGACCAAAGTTGACGTGCGTCGGGACGACCAGGGTTGACGTGCGTCGTGGCGACCATGGTACACACGCTCGTCGGGGCGTTTAAAAGTTGAAGCGCGTCGGGGCGACCAGGGTTGATGCGCGTCGGGGCGACCAAAGTTGACTCGCGTCGGGGCAACCATGGTTGACGCGCGTCGGGACGACCAGAGTTGAAGTGCGTCGGGGCCACCAAGGTTGACACGAGTCGGGGTGACCAAGGTTGACACGCGTCGGGCCGACCAGGGTTGACGCGCGTCGGGCCGACCAAAATTGACCCGCGTCGGGGCGACCAGGGTTGACGCGCGTCGGGGCGACCAAAGTTGACGTGCGTCGGGACGACCAGGGTTGATGTGCGTCGGGGCGACCAGGGTTGACGTGCGTCGGGGAGACAAGGGTTGACGGGTTTCGGGGAGAACAGGGTTAACGCGCGTCGGGGCATCCACGGTTGACGCTCGTCGGGGCAACCAGGGTTGACGCGCGTCGTGGCGACCATGGTACACACGCTCGTCAGGGCGATCAAAAGTTGAAGCGCGTCGGGGCGACCAGGGTTTGACGCGCGTCGGGGTGACCAAAGTTGACGCGCGTCGGGGCGACCAGGGTTGACGTGCGTCGGGGCGACCAGGGTTGACGCGCGTCGGGGCGACCAGGGTTGACGCGCGTCGGGGCGACCAAAGTTGACGTGCGTCGGGGCGACCAAAGTTGACGTGCGTCGGGACGACCAGGGTTGACGTGCGTCGGGGCGACCAGAGTTGACGCGCGTCGGGGCAACCAAAGTTGACGTGCGTCGGGACGACCAGGGTTGATGTGCGTCAGGGCGACCAGGGTTGACGCGCGTCGTGGCGACCATGGTACACACACTCGTCGGGGCGATCAAAAGTTGAAGCGCGTCGGGGCAACCAGGGTTGACACGCGTCGGGGCGACCAAAGTTGATGCGCGTCGGGACGACCAGGGTTGATGTGCGTCGGGGCGACCAGAGTTGACGTGCGTCGGGGCGACCAGGGTTAACGTGCGTCGGGGCGACAAGGGTTGACGTGCGTCGGGGAGACCAGGGTTGACGTGCGTCGGCGCGACAAGGGTTGACGAGCGTCGGGGCGACCAAGGTTGACGTGCGTCGGGGCGACCAAGGTTGACGTGCGTCGGGCCGACCAAAATTGACCCAGGTCGGGGCGACCAGTGTTGACACGCGTCGGGGCGACCAGGGTGGACCCTCATCGGGGCGACCAGGGTTGACGCGCGTCGGGGCGACCAAAGTTGACGTGCGTCGAGACGACCAGGGTTGACGTGCGTCGGGGCGACCAGGGTTGACGTACGTCGGGGAGACCAGGGTTGACGTGCGTCGGGGCGACCAAGGTTGACGTGCATCAGGCCGACCAAAATTGACCCGCGTCGGGGCGACCAGGGTTGACACGCGTCGGGGCGACCAGGGTGGACCCGCATCGGGGCGACCAGGGTTGACGCGCGTCGGGGCGACCAAAGTTGACGTGCGTCGAGGCGACCAGGGTTGACGTGCGTCGGGGCGACCAGGGTTGACGTACGTCGGGGAGACCAGGGTTGACGGGAGTCGGGGCGACCAGGGTTGACTCGCGTCTTGGCGACCATGGTTGACGCGCGTGGGGGCGACCAGGGTTGACTCGCGTCGGGGTGACCAAAGTTGACGCGCCAAGGGTTGACGCGCGTCGGGGCGACCATGGTTGACGCTCGTCGGGACGACTATGGTTGAAGCGCGTCGGGGCGAACAGGGTTAACGCGCGTCGGGGAGACCAGGGTTGACGCGCGTCGGGGCGACCAGGGTTGACGCACGTCGGGGCGACCAAAGTTGACGTGCGTCGGTGCGACCAATGTTGACGCGCAACGGGGCGACCAAAGATGATGCGCGTCGGGGCGAACAGGGTTAACTCGCGTTGCGGCGACCATGGTTGACGCGCGTGGGGGCGACCAGGGTTGACTCTCGTCGGGGCGGCCAAAGCTGACGCGACCAGGGTTGACCGCGTTGGGGGCGACCATGGTTGACGCTCGTCGGGACGACTATGATTGAAGCGCGTCGGGGCGAACAGGGTTAACGCGCGTCGGGGAGACCAGGGTTGACGCGCGTCGGGGCGACCAGGGTTGACGCGCGTCGGTGCGACCAATGTTGACGCGCAACGGGGCGACAAGGGTTGACGCGCGTCGGGGCGACTAGGGTTGACGCACGTCGGGGCGACTAGGGTTGACGCGCATCGGGGTGACCAGAGTTGACGCACGTCGGGGCGACCAAAACTGAGGCGCATCGGGGCGACCAGGGTTGACGCGCATCATGGAGACCAAAGTTGACGCTCGTCGGGGCGACCAAAGTTGACCCGCGTCGGGGCGACCATGGTTGACTCGCGTGGGGGCGACCAAAGTTGATGCGCGTCGGGGCCACCAAAGTTGACGCGCGTCGGGGCGACCAAAGATGATGCGCGTCTGGGCGACCATGGTTGACGTGCGTCGTGGCGACCAAAGCTGACTCACGACGGGGCGATCATAGCTGACGCGCATCGGAGCAACCGGTGTTGGCGACCAGGGTTGACGGTCGTCGGGGCGACCAGGGTGGACGCGCGTCGGGGCGACAAAAGTTGACACGCGTCGGGGCGACAAGGGTTGGCTCGCGTCGAGCCGACCATGGTTGACGCGCGTTGGCGCGACCAGGGTTGACTCGCGTCGGGGCGACCAAAATTGACGCGTGTCGGGGCAACCAAAGTTGATGTGCGTCGGTGCGACCAATGTTGACGCGCATTGGGGCGACAAGGGTTGACGCGCATCGGGGCGACCAGGGTTGACGCGCGTCGGGGCGACCAGGGTTGACGCGCGTCGGGGCGACTAGGGTTGACGCGCGTCGGGGCAACCAAAGTTGACGTGCGTCGGTGCGACCAATGTTGACGCGCGTCGGGGCGACCAGGGTTGATGCGCGTCGGGGCGACCAGGTTTGACGCGCGTCGGGACGACCAGGGTTGTCGCGCGTCGGGGCGACCAGGGTTGACGGGATTCGGGGCGACCAGGGTTGACGTGCGTCAGGGTGATCAGAGTTGACGCGCATCAGGTCGACCAAAGTTGACGCGCGTCGGGGCAACCAAAGTTGACGTGCGTCGGTGCGACCAATGTTGACGCGCATCGGGGCGACAAGGGTTGACGCGCGTCGGGGTGACCAGAGTTGACGCTCGTCGGGGCGACCAAAACTGAGGCGCATCGGGGCGACCAGGGTTGACGCGCATCATGGCGACCAAAGTTGACGCTCGTCGGGGCGACCAAAGTTGACCCGCGTTGGGGCGACCATGGTTGACTCGCGTCGGGGCGACCAAAGTTGATGCGCGTCGGGGCGACCAAAGTTGACGCGCGTCGGGGCGACCAAAGTTGACGCGCGTCGGGGCGACCAAAGATGATGCGCGTCTGGGCGACCATGGTTGACGTGCGTCGTGGCGACCAAAGCTGACTCGCGACGGGGCGATCATAGCTGACGCGCATCGGAGAAACCGGTGTTGACGCGCGTCGGGGCGACCAAAGTTGACGCGCGTCGGGGAGACCAAAGTTGACGCGCGTCGGGGAGACCAAATCTGACGCGCGTCGGGGCGACCAGGGTTGACGGTCGTCGGGGCGACCAGGGTGGACGCGCGTCGGGGCGACAAAAGTTGACTCGCGTCGGGGCGACCAAAGTTGACGCGCGTCGGGGCAACCAAAGTTGATGTGCGTCGGTGCGACCAATGTTGACGCGCATCGGGGCGACAAGGGTTGATGCCGTCGGGGCGACTAGGGTTGACGCGCGTCGGGGTGACCATAGTTGACACGCGTCGGGGCGACCAAAACTGAGGCGCATCGGGGCGACCAGGGTTGACGCGCATCATGGCGACCAAAGTTGATGCGCTTCGGGGCGACCATGGTTGACGCGCGTCAGGGCAACCAAAGTTGACGCGCGTCGGGGCGACCAGGGTTAACTCGCGTCGGGGCGATCATGGTTGACGCGCGTCGGAACGACCAACGGGGCGACCATGGTACACGCGTGTCGGGGCGACCAAGTATGACGCGCGTCGTTGAGACCAGGGTTGACGCGCGTCGGAGCGACCAGGGTTGACGCGTGTCGGGGCGACCAGTGTTGACGCGCGTCGGGGCAACCAAAGTTGACGCGCGTCGGGGCGACCAGGGTTGACTCGCGTCGGGGCGACCATGGTTGACGCGCGTCGGGGCGACCATGGTTGAGGCGCGTCGGGGCGACCAGGGTTGACGTGCATCGGGGATACCAGGATTGACGGGAGTCGGGGCGACCAGGGTTGACGCGTGTCGTGGCGACCATGGTACACGCGCGTCGGGGCGACCAAAAGTAGACGCGTGTCGGGGCGACCAGAGTTGACGCGCATCGGCGCGACCAAGCTTGACTCGCGTCGGGGCGACCACGATACATGCGCGTCGAGACGACCAATGTTGACGCGCGTCGGGGCGACAAGGGTTGACGCGTGTCGGGGCGACCAGGGTTGACGCGCGTCGGGGCGACCATTGTTGACTCGCATCGGGGTGACCAAAGTTGAAGCGCGTTGGGGCGACCAAAGTTGATGAGCGTCGGGGCGACTAAAGTTGACGCGCGTCGGGGCGACTAAAGTTGACGCACGTCGGGGCGACCAAAGTTGATGCGCGTCGGGGCGACCAGGGTTGACGCGCGTCGGGGCGAACAGGGTTGACGCGCGTCGGGGCGACCAGCGTTAACCCGATTCGGGGAGACCAAAGTTGACGCACGTCGGGGCGACCAGGGTTGACTCGCGTCTGGACGACCATGGTACACGCGCGTCGAGACGACCAATGTTGACGCGCGTCGGGGCGACCAAAGTTGACGCTCGTCGGGGCGACCAAAGTTGACCCGCGTCGGGGCTACCATGATTGACTCGCTTCGGGGCGACCAAAGTTGATGCGCATCGTGGCGACCAAGGTTGACGTGCGTCGTGGCAACCAAAGCTGACTCGCGACGGGGCGATCATAGCTGACGCGCATCGGAGCGACCGGTGTTGACGCGCGTCGGGGCGACCAAAGTTGACACGCGTCGGGGCGACAAGGGTTGGCTCGCGTTGAGCCGACCATGGTTGACGCGTGTTGGCGCGACCAGGGATGACGCGCGTCGAGGCGACCAAAGTTGACGCGCGTCGGGGCAACCAAAGTTGACGCGCGTCGGGGCAACCAAAGTTGACATGCGTCGGTGCGACCAATGTTGACGCGCATCATGGCGACCAAAGTTGATGCGCTTCGGGGCGACCATGGTTGACGCGCGTCAGGGCAACCAAAGTTGACGCGCGTCGGGGCGACCAGGGTTAACTCGCGTCGGGGTGATCATGGTTGACGCACGTCGGAACGACCAACGGGGCGACCATGGTACACGTGTACCATGGTACACGCGTGTCGGGGCGACCAAGTATGACGCGCGTCGTTGAGACCAGGGTTGACGCGCGTCGGAGCGACCAGGGTTGACGCGTGTCGGGGCGACCAGTGTTGACGCGCGTCGGGACAACCAAAGTTGACGCGCGTCGGGGCGACCAGGGTTGACTCGCGTCGGGGCGACCATGGTTGACGCGCGTCGGGGCGACCATGGTTGAGGCGCGTCGGGGCGACCAGGGTTGACGTGCATCGGGGATACCAGGATTGACGGGAGTCGGGGCGACCAGGGTTGACGCGTGTCGTGGCGACCATGGTACACGCGCGTCGGTGCGACCAAAAGTAGACGCGTGTCGGGGCGACCAGAGTTGATGCGCATCGGCGCGACCAAGCTTGACTCGCGTCGGGGCGACCACGATACATGCGCGTCGAGACGACCAATGTTGACGCGCGTCGGGGCGACAAGGGTTGACGCGTGTCGGGGCGACCAGGGTTGACGCGCGTCGGGGCGACCATTGTTGACTCGCATCGGGGTGACCAAAGTTGAAGCGCGTTGGGGCGACCAAAGTTGATGAGCGTCGGGGCGACTAAAGTTGACGCGCGTCGGGGCGACTAAAGTTGACGCACGTCGGGGCGACCA
Organism: Phyllobates terribilis; assembly: GCF_046119375.1. Taxonomy (NCBI): domain Eukaryota; kingdom Metazoa; phylum Chordata; class Amphibia; order Anura; family Dendrobatidae; genus Phyllobates; species Phyllobates terribilis. The sequence continues at coordinate 12,765,104 of NW_027362769.1, read as the reverse complement.
AAGTTGACGCGCGTCGGGGCGACCAGGGTTGACGCGCGTCGGAGCGAACAGGGTTGACGCGCGTCGGGGCGACCAGCGTTAACCCGATTCGGGGAGACCAAAGTTGACGCACGTCGGGGCGACCAGGGTTGACTCGCGTCTGGACGACCATGGTACACGCGCGTCGAGACGACCAATGTTGACGCGCGTCGGGGCGACCAAAGTTGACGCTCGTCGGGGCGACCAAAGTTGACCCGCGTCGGGGCTACCATGATTGACTCGCTTCGGGGCGACCAAAGTTGATGCGCATCGTGGCGACCAAGGTTGACGTGCGTCGTGGCAACCAAAGCTGACTCGCGACGGGGCGATCATAGCTGACGCGCATCGGAGCGACCGGTGTTGACGCGCGTCGGGGCGACCAAAGTTGACACGCGTCGGGGCGACAAGGGTTGGCTCGCGTTGAGCCGACCATGGTTGACGCGTGTTGGCGCGACCAGGGATGACGCGCGTCGAGGCGACCAAAGTTGACGCGCGTCGGAGCAACCAAAGTTGACGCGCGTCGGGGCAACCAAAGTTGACGTGCGTCGGTGCGACCAATGTTGACGCGCATCGGGGCGACTAGGGTTGACGCGCGTCGGGACGACTAGGGTTGACGCGCATCGGGGCGACTAGGGTTGACGCGCGTCGGGGCAACCAAAGTTGACGTGCGTCGGTGTGACCAATGTTGACGCGCATCGGGGCGACAAGGGTTGACGCGCGTCGGGGCGACTAGGGTTGACGCGCGTCGGGGTGACCAGAGTTGACGCGCGTCGGGGCGACCAAAACTGAGGGGCATCGGGGCGACCAGGGTTGACGCTCGTCGGAGCGACCAAAGTTGATGCGCGTCGGGGTGACCAAAGTTGACGCGCGTCGGGGCGACCAAAGATGATGCGTGTCTGGGCGACCATGGTTGACGTGCGTCGTGGCGACCAAAGCTGACTCGCAACGGGGCGATCATAGCTGACGCGCATCGGAGCAACCGGTGTTGACGCGCGTTGGGGGCGACCAAAGTTGACGCGCGTCGGGGAAACCAAAGCTGACGCGCGTCGTGGCGACCAGGGTTAACGGTCGTCGGGGCGACCATGGTTGACGCGCATCAGGGCGAACAGGGTTAACGCACGTCGAGGTGACCAAAGTTGATGCGCGTCGGGGCGACCAGGGTGGACCCACGTCGGGGCGACCAGGGTTGACGCGCGTCGGGGCAACCAAAGTTGACGTGCGTCGGGGCGACCAGGGTTGACGTGCGTCGGTGCGACCAGGGTTGACGTGCATCGGGGAGACCAGGGTTGATGCCGTCGGGGCGACCAGGGTTGACGCCTGTCGTGGCGACCATGGTACACGCGAGTCGGGGCGACCAAAAGTAGACGCGTGTCGGGGCGACCAGAGTTGACGCGCATCGGCGTGACCAAGCTTGACTCGCGTCGGGGCGACCACGATACCTGCGCGTCGAGACGACCAATGTTGACGCGTGTCGGGGCGACAAGGGTTGACGCGCGTCGGGGCGACCAGGGTTGACGCGCGTCGGGGCGATCATGGTTGACTCGCATCGGGGTGACCAGGGTTGACCCGCGTCGGGGCGACCAGGGTTGACGGGATTCGGGGCGACCAAAGTTGACGTGCGTCGGGGTGACCAGAGTTGACGCGCATCAGGTCGACCAAAGTTGACGCGCGTCGGGGCAACCAAAGTTGACGTGCGTCGGTGCGACCAATGTTGACGCACATCGGGGCGACAACGGTTGACGCGCGTCGGGGCGACTAGGGTTGACGCGTGTCGGGGTGACCAGAGTTGACGCGCGTCGGGGCGACCAAAACTGAGACGCATCGGGGCGACCAGGGTTGACGCGCATCATGGCGACCAAAGTTGACGCTCGTCGTGGCGACCAAAGTTGACCCCCGTCGGGGCGACCATGGTTGACTCCCGTCGGGGCGACCAAAGTTGATGCGCGTCGGGGCGACCAAAGTTGACGCGCGTTGGGGCGACCAAAGATGATGCGCGTCTGGGCGACCATGGTTGACGTGCTTCGTGGCGACCAAAGCTGACTCGCGACGGGGCGATCATAGCTGACGTGCATCGGAGCAACCGGTGTTGACGCGCGTCGGGGCGACCAAAGTTGACGCGCGTCGGGGAGACCAAATCTGACGCGCGTCGGGGCGACCAGGGTTGACGGTCGTCAGGGCGACCAGGGTGGACGCGCGTCGGGGCGACCAAAGTTGACACGCGTCGGGGCGACAAGGGTTGGTTGGCGTCGAGCCGACCATGGTTGACGCGCGTTGGCGCGACCAGGGTTGACTCGCGTCGGGGCGACCAAAGTTGACGCGCGTCGGGGCAACCAAAGTTGATGTGCGTCGATGCGACCAATGTTGACACGCATCGGGGCGACAAGGGTTGACGCCGTCGGGGCGACTAGGGTTGACGCGCGTCGGGGTGACCATAGTTGACACGCGTCGGGGCGACCAAAACTGAGGCGAATCGGGGCGACCAGGGTTGACGCGCATCATGGCGACCAAAGTTGATGCGCTTCGGGCCGACCATGGTTGACGCGCATCGGGGCGAACAGGGTTAACGCGCATCGGGGCGATCAGGGTTGACTCGCGTCGGGGCGACCAAGGTTGGCGCACGTCGGTGCGACCAAGGTTGACGCGCGTCGGCGCGACCAGGGTTGACGCGCGTCGGGGCGACCAAAGTTGACGCGCGTCGGGGCGACCAGGGTTGACGCACGTCGGGGCGACCACAGTTGACAAGCATCAGGGCAACCAGCGTTGACCCGCGTCGGGGCGACCAGGGTTGACGTCCGTAGGGGCGACCAGGGTTGACGCGCATCGGGGCAACCAAAGTTGACGCGCGTCGGGGCTACCAAAGCTGACCCGCGTCGGGGCGACCATGGTTGACACGCGTCGGGGCAACCAGGGTTAACGCTCGTCGGGGCGACCAGGGTCGGCGCGCGTCAGGGCGACCAGGGTTGACTCGTGTCGGGGCGACCAGGGTTGATGCGCGTCGGGGCGACCAGGGTTGACGCGCATCGGGGCGATCAGGGTTAACTCGCATCGGGCGACTAGGGTTGACGCGCGTCGGGGCGACCAGGGTTGACATGCGTCGGGGCGACCAAAGTTGACCCGCATCGGGGTGACCAGGGATGACGCACGTCGAGGCGACCAAAGTTGACGCGCGTCGGGGCGACCAGGTTTGACGCGCATCGAGGCGACCAAAGTTGACTTGCTTCAAGGTGACCAGTGTTGACCCACGTCGAGACGACCAGTGTTGACACGCGTCGGCGCGACCGAGTTTAACGCGTGTCGGTGCGGCCAAAGTTGACGTGCATCGGGGCGACCAGGGAGGACGCTCGTCGAGGCGACCAAAGTTGACGCGCGTCTGGGCAACCAGGGATGACGCGCATCGGGGCTACCAAAGTTTACAACCTTTGTCGGGGCGACCAAGGTTGACGCGTGTTGGAGCGACCAAAGTTGAAGCACGTCGGGGCGTATAGAGTTGAGGCGCGTCGGGGCGACCAATGGTGACTCGCATCAACGCGACCAAAGTTGACTTGCTTCAAGGGGAACAGGGTTGACACGCGTCAAGGCGACCAGGGTTGACGCGCATCGGGGCGACAAAAGTTTATGCGCGTCAGGGCGACCAAGGTTGACACGTGTTGGAGCGACCAAAGTTGAAGCACGTCGGGGCGTATAGAGTTGATACGCGTCGGGGCAACCAGGGTTGACACTTGTTGGGGCGACTAGGGTGGACGCGCGTCGGATCGACCAGGGTTTGGTCGCCTCTGTGTGACCAAAGCTGACGGGCGTCGGGGCGACCAGGGTTGACGCGAGTCAAGGCGACCAGGGTTGAACCGCGTCGTGACGACCAGGGTTGACGCGCGTCGGGGCGACCAAAGTTGACGCACGTTGGGGCGACTAAGGTTAACGCGTGTCGAGGCTACCAAAGTTGACACGCATCGGGGCAACCAATGTTGACTTGCTTCAAGGCGAGCAGGGTTGACCCGCGTCAAGACGACCAGGGTTGACGCGCATCGGGGTGACCAAAGTTGAAGCGCGTCGGGGCGAATAGAGTTGATTCACGTCGGGGCGACCAAAGATGACGTGCGTCAAGGCGACCAGGGTTGAAGCGCGTCGGGGCGACCTAGGTTGACACGCATCGGGGCGACCAGGGTTGACGTGCGTCGGGGCGACCAGGGTTGACGCGCATCAGGTCGACCAAAGTTGACGCACGACGGGGTGACCAGGGTTGACTCGCGTCTGGACGACCATGGTACACGCGCGTCGAGACGACCAATGTTGACGCGCGTCGGGGCGACCAAAGTTGACGCTCGTCGGGGCGACCAAAGTTGACCCGCGTCGGGGCGACCATGGTTGACTCACGTCGGGGCGACCAAAGTTGTCGCGCGACGGGGCGACCAAAGTTGACGCGCGACGGGGCGACCAAAGTTGACGTGCGTCTGGGCGACAAGGGTTGACTCGCGTCGGGGCGACCAGCTTTGACTCGCGTCGGGGCGACCATGGTTGACGCGTGTCGGGGCGACCATGGTTGACACGTGTCGGGGCGACCAGGCTTGACGCGCGTCGGGGCGACCAAGGTTGACGCGCGTCGGGGCGACTATGGTTGACGCACATCGGTGTGAACAGGGTTAATGCGCTTCGGGGCAATCAAGGTTGACGCGCGTCGAGACGACCATGGTTGACGCGTGTCGGGGCGACCATGGTTGGCACGTGTCGGGGCAACCAGGCTTGACGCGCGTCAGGGCGACCAAGGTTAACGCACATCGGGGTGAACAGGGTTAATGCGCGTCGGGGCAACCAGGGTTGACGCGCGTCGGGGCGACCATGGTTGACGCGCGTCGGGATGACCAAGGTTGACGCGCGTCGGGGAGACCAAGTATGACGCACGTCGGGGCGACCAGGGTTGATGCGCGTCGGAGCGACCAGGGTTGACGCGTGGCGGGGCGACCAGTGTTGACTCGCGTCGGGGCGACCAGGGTGACGCACGTCGGGGAAACCAAAGTTGACGCGCGTCGGGCCGACCAGGGTTAACTCGCGTCGGGGCGATCATGGTTGACGCGCGTCGGAACGACCAACGGGGCGACCATGGTACACGCGTGTCGGGGCGACCAAGTATGACGCGCGTCGGGGAGACCAGGGTTGACGCGCGTCAGAGCGACCAGGGTTGACGCGTGTCGGGGCGACCAGTGTTGACTCGCGTCGGGGCGACCAGGGTTGACGCGCGTCGGGTCAACCAAAGTTGACGCGCGTCGGGGCGACCAGGGTTGACTCGCGTCGGGGCGACCATGGTTGACGCGCGTCAGGGCGACCATGGTTGAGGCGCGTCGGGGCGACCAGGGTTGACTCGCGTCGGGCCGACTATGGTTGACGCGCATCGGAGCGAACAGGGTTTAATTGCGTCGGGGCGATCAGGGTTGACGCGCGTCGGGGCGACCAAGGTTGACGCGCGTCGGGGCGACCATGGTTGACGCGCATTGGGGCGAACAGGGTTAACGCGCGTCGGGGCGATCAGGGTTGACGCGCGTCGAGGCGACCAAAGTTGATGCGCGTCGGGGCGACCAGGGTGGACCCACGTCGGGGCGACCAGGGTTAACGCGCGTCGGGGCAACCAAAGTTGACGTGCATCGGGGCGACCAGGGTTCACGTGCGTCGGTGCGACCAGGGTTGACGTGCATCGGGGAGACCAGGGTTGACGGGAGTCGGGGAGACCAGTGTTGACGCATGGCGGGGCGACCAGTGTTGACTCGCGTCGGGGCGACCAGGGTTGACGCACGTCGGGGCAACCAAAGTTGACGCGCGTCGGGCCGACCAGGGTTAACTCGCGTCGGGGCGATCATGGTTGACGCGCGTCGGAACGACCAACGGGGCGACCATGGTACACGCGTGTCGGGGCGACCAAGTATGACGCGCGTCGGGGAGACCAGGGTTGACGCGCGTCAGAGCGACCAGGGTTGACGCGTGTCGGGGCGACCAGTGTTGACTCGCGTCGGGGCGACCAGGGTTGACGTGCGTCGGGTCAACCAAAGTTGACACGCGTCGGGGCGACCAGGGTTGACTCGCGTCGGGGCGACCATGGTTGACGCGCGTCAGGGCGACCATGGTTGAGGCGCGTCGGGGCGACCAGGGTTGACTCGCGTCGGGCCGACTATGGTTGACGCGCATCGGGGCGAACAGAGTTTAATTGCGTCGGGGCGATCAGGGTTGACGCGCGTCGGGGCGACCAAGGTTGACGCGCGTCGGGGCGACCAGGGTTGACGTGCGTCGGGTCAACCAAAGTTGACGCGCGTCGGGGCGACCAGGGTTGACTCGCGTCGGGGCGACCATGGTTGACGCGCGTCAGGGCGACCATGGTTGAGGCGCGTCGGGGCGCCCAGGGTTGACTCGCGTCGGGCCGACTATGGTTGACGCGCATCGGGGCGAACAGGGTTTAATTGCGTCGGGGCGATCAGGGTTGACGCGCGTCGGGGCGACCAAGGTTGACGCGCGTCGGGGCGACCATGGTTGACGCGCATTGGGGCGAACAGGGTTAACGCGCGTCGGGGCGATCAGGGTTGACGCGCGTCGAGGCGACCAAAGTTGATGCGCGTCGGGGCGACCAGGGTGGACCCACGTCGGGGCGACCAGGCTTGACGCGCGTCGGGGCAACCAAAGTTGACGTGCCTCGGGGCGACCAGGGTTGACGTGCGTCGGTGCGACCAGGGTTGACGCGCGTCAGAGCGACCAGGGTTGACGCGTGTCGTGGCGACCATGGTACACGCGTGTCGGGGCGACCAAAAGTAGACGCGTGTCGGGGCGACCAGAGTTGACGCACATCGGCGCGACCAAGCTTGACTCGCGTCGGGGCGACCACGATACATGCGCGTCGAGACGACCAATGTTGACGCGTGTCGGGGCGACAAGGGTTGACGCGTGTCGGGGAGACCAGGGTTGACGCGCGTCGGGGCGACCATTGTTGACTCGCATCGGGGTGACCAAAGTTGATGCGCGTTGGGGCGACCAAAGTTGATGAGCGTCGGGGCGACTAAAGTTGACGCGCGTCGGGGCGACCAAAGTTGACGCGCGTCGGGGCGACCAAAGTTGACGCACGTCGGGGCGACCAGGGTTGATGCGCGTCGGGGCGACCAAAGTTGACGCGCGTCGGGGCGACCAGGGTTGACGCGCGTCGGGGCGACCAGGGTTGACGCGCGTCGGGGCGACCAGCGTTGACCCGATTCGGGGCGACCAGGGTTGACGTTCGTCGGGTCGACCAGAGTTGACGCGCGTCAGGTCGACCAAAGTTGACGCGCGTCGGGGCGACCAAAGTTGACGCACGTCGGGGCGACCAGGGTTGACTCGCGTCTGGACGACCATGGTACACACGCGTCGAGACGACCAATGTTGACGCGCGTCGGGGCGACGAAAGTTGACGCTCGTCGGGGCGACCAAAGTTGACCCGCGTCGGGGCTACCATGATTGACTCGCTTCGGGGCGACCAAAGTTGATGCGCATCGGGGCGACCAAGGTTGACGTGCGTCGTGGCGACCAAAGCTGACTCGCGACGGGGCGATCATAGCTGACGCGCATCGGAGCGACCGGTGTTGACGCGCGTCAGGGCGACCAAAGTTGACACGCGACAAGCGTTGGCTCGCGTTGAGCCGACCATGGTTGACGCGTGTTGGCGCGACCAGGGTTGACGCGCGTCGGGGCGACCAAAGTTGACGCGCGTCGGGACAACCAAAGTTGACGTGCGTCGGTGCGACCAATGTTGACACGCATCGGGGCGACAAGGGTTGACGCGCATCGGGGCGACTAGGGTTGACGCGCGTCGGGGCGACCAGGGTTGACGCGCGTCGGGGCGACTAGGGTTGACGCGCGTCTGGGCGACCATGGTTGACGTGCGTCGTGGCGACCAAAGCTGACTCGCGACGGGGCGATCATAGCTGACGCGCATCGGAGCAACCGGTGTTGACGCGCGTTGGGGGCGACCAAAGTTGACGCGCGTCGGGGCAACCAAAGTTGACGTGCGTCGGTGCGACCAATGTTGACGCGCATCGGGGCGACAAGGGTTGACGCGCGTCGGGGCGACTAGGGTTGACAAGCGTCGGGGCGACAAGGGTTGACGCGTGTCGGGGCGACCAGGGTTGACGCGCGTCGTGGCGACCATTGTTGACTCGCATCGGGGTGACCAAAGTTGATGCGCGTTGGGGCGACCAAAGTTGATGAGCGTCGGGGCGACCAAAGTTGACGCGCGTCGGGGAGACCAAATCTGACGCGCGTCGGGGCGACCAGGGTTGACGGTCGTCGGGGCGACCAGGGTGGACGCGCGTCGGGGCGACAAAAGTTGACACGCGTCGGGGCGACAAGGGTTGGCTCGCGTCGAGCCGACCATGGTTGACGCGCGTTGGCGTGACCAGGGTTGACTTGCATCGGGGCGACCAAAGTTGACGCGCGTCGGGGCAACCAAAGTTGATGTGCGTCGGTGCGACCAATGTTGACGCGCATCGGGGCGACAAGGGTTGACACCGTCGGGGCGACTAGGGTTGACGCGCGTCGGGGTGACCATAGTTGACACGCGTCGGGGCGACCAAAACTGAGGCGCATCGGGGCGACCAGGGTTGACGCTAATCATGCCGACCAAAGTTGATGTGCTTCGGGGCGACCATGGTTGACGCGCATCGGGGCGACTATGGTTGACGCGCATCGGTGCGAACAGGGTTAACGCGCGTCGGGGCGATCAGGGTTGACGCGCGTCGAGGCGACCAAAGTTGATGCGCGTCGGGGCGACCAGGGTGGACCCACGTCGGGGCGACCAGGGTTGACGCGCGTCGGGGCAACCAAAGTTGACGTGCGTCGGGGCGACCAGGGTTGACGTGCGTCGGTGCGACCAGGGTTGACGTGCATCGGGGAGACCAGGGTTGATGGGAGTCGGGGAGACCAGGGTTGACGCGTGTCGTGGCGACCATGGTACACGCGCGTCGGGGCGACCAAAAGTAGACGCGTGTCGGGGCGACCAGAGTTGACGCGCATCGGCGCGACCAAGCTTGACTCGCGTCGGGGCGACCACGATACCTGCGCGTCAAGACAACCAAAGTTGACGCACGTCGGGGCGACCAGGGTTGACTCGCGTCTGGACGACCATGGTACACGCGCGTCGAGACGACCAATGTTGACGCGCGTCGGGGCGACGAAAGTTGACGCTCGTCGGGGCGACCAAAGTTGACCCGCGTCGGGGCTACCATGATTGACTCGCTTCGGGGCGACCAAAGTTGATGCGCATCGGGGCGACCAAGGTTGACGTGCGTCGTGGCGACCAAAGCTGACTCGCGACGGGGCGATCATAGCTGACGCGCATCGGAGCGACCGGTGTTGACGCGCGTCGGGGCGACCAAAGTTGACACGCGTTGGGGCGACAAGGGTTGGCTCGCGTTGAGCCGACCATGGTTGACGCGTGTTGGCGCGACCAGGGTTGACGCGCGTCGGGGCGACCAAAGTTGACGCGCGTCGGGGCAACCAAAGTTGACGTGCGTCGGTGCGACCAATGTTGACATGCATCGGGGCGACAAGGGTTGACGCGCATCGGGGCGACTAGGGTTGACGCGTGTCGGGGCGACCAGGGTTGACGCGCGTCGGGGCGACTAGGGTTGACGCGCGTCGGGGCAACCAAAGTTGACGTGCGTCGGTGCGACCAATGTTGACGCGCATCGGGGCGACAAGGGTTGACGCGCGTCGGGGCGACCAGGGTTGACGCGCGTCGGGGCGACCAGGGTTGACGCGCGTTGGGGCGACCAAAGTTGATGAGCGTAGGGGCGACCAAAGTTTGACGCGCGTCGGGGCGACCAGGGTTGACGCGCGTCGGGGCGCCAGCGTTGACCCGCGTTGGGGCGACCAGGGTTGACGGGATTCGGGGCGACCAGGGTTGACGTGCGTCGGGGTGACCAGAGTTGACGCGCATCAGGTCGACCAAAGTTGACGCGCGTCGGGGCAACCAAAGTTGACGTGCGTCGGTGCGACCAATGTTGACGCGCATTGGGGCGACAAGGGTTGACGCGCGTCGGGGTGGCTAGGGTTGACGCGCGTCGGGGCGACTAGGGTTGACGCGCGTCGGGGTGACCAGAGTTGACGCGCGTCGGGGCGACCAAAACTGAGGCGCATCGGGGCGACCAGGGTTGACGCGCATCATGGCGACCAAGGTTGACGCTCGTCGGGGCGACCAAAGTTGACCCGCGTCGGGGCGACCATGGTTGACTCGCGTCGGGGCGACCAGGGTTGACCCGCGTCGGGGCTACCAGGGTTGACGCGCGTCGGGGCGCCAGCGTTGACCCGCGTCGGGGTGCGACCAGGGTTGACGGGATTCGGGGCGACCAGGGTTGACGTGCGTCGGGGTGACCAGAGTTGACGCGCATCAGGTCGACCAAAGTTGACGCGCGTCGGGGCAACCAAAGTTGACGTGCGTCGTTGCGACCAATGTTGACGCGCATCGGGGCGACACGGGTTGACGCGCGTCGGGGCGACTAGGGTTGACGCGCGTCGGGGTGACCAGAGTTGACGCGCGTCGGGGCGACCAAAACTGAGGCGCATCGGGGCGACCAGGGTTGACGCGCATCATGGCGACCAAAGTTGACGCTCGTCGGGGCGACCAAAGTTGACCCGCGTCGGGGCGACCATGGTTGACTCGCGTCGGGGCGACCAAAGTTGATGCTTGTCGGGGCGACCAAAGATGATGCGCATCTGGGCGACCATGGTTGACGTGCGTCGTGGCGACCAAAGCTGACTCGCGACGGGGCGATCATAGCTGACGCGCATCGGAGCAACCGGTGTTGACGCGCGTTGGGGGCGACCAAAGTTGACGCGCGTCGGGGCAACCAAAGTAGACGTGCGTCGGTGCGACCAATGTTGACGCGCATCGGGGCGACAAGGGTTGACGCGCGTCGGGGCGACTAGGGTTGACAAGCGTCGGGGCGACAAGGGTTGACGCGTGTCGGGGCGACCAGGGTTGACGCGCGTCGTGGCGACCATTGTTGACTCGCATCGGGGTGACCAAAGTTGATGCGCGTTGGGGCGACCAAAGTTGATGAGCGTCGGGGCGACCAAAGTTGACGCGCGTCGGGGAGACAAAAACTGACGCGCGTCGGGGCGACCAGGGTTGACGGTCGTCGGGGCGACCAGGGTGGACGCACGTCGGGGCGACAAAAGTTGACACGCGTCGGGGCGACAAGGGTTGGCTCGCGTCGAGCCGACCATGGTTGACGCGCGTTGGCGCGACCAGGGTTGACTTGCATCGGGGCGACCAAAGTTGGCGCGCGTCGGGGCAACCAAAGTTGATGTGCGTCGGTGCGACCAATGTTGACGCGCATCGGGGCGACAAGGGTTGACGCCGTCGGGGCGACTAGGGTTGACGCGCGTCGGGGTGACCATAGTTGACACGCGTCGGGGCGACCAAAACTGAGGCGCATCGGGGCGACCAGGGTTGACGCTAATCATGGCGACCAAAGTTGATGTGCTTCGGGGCGACCATGGTTAACGCGCATCGGGGCAACTATGGTTGACGCGCATCGGGGCGAACAGGGTTAACGCGCGTCGGGGCGATCAGGGTTGACGCGCGTCGAGGCGACCAAAGTTGATGCGCGTCGGGGCGACCAGGGTGGACCCACGTCGGGGCGACCAGGGTTGACGCGCGTCGGGGCAACCAAAGTTGACGTGCGTCGGGGCGACCAGGGTTGACGTCCGTCGGTGCGACCAGGGTTGACGTGCATCGGGGAGACCAGGGTTGATGGGAGTCGGGGAGACCAGGGTTGACGCGTGTCGTGGCGACCATGGTACACGTGCGTCGGGGCGACCAAAAGTAGACGCGTGTCGGGGCGACCAGAGTTAACGCGCATCGGCGCGACCAAGCTTGACTCGCGTCGGGGCGACCACGATACCTGCGCGTCGAGACGACCAAAGTTGACGCACGTCGGGGCGACCAGGGTTGACTCGCGTCTGGACGACCATGGTACACGCGCGTCGAGACGACCAATGTTGACGCGCGTCGGGGCGACGAAAGTTGACGCTCGTCGGGGCGACCAAAGTTGACCCGCGTCGGGGCTACCATGATTGACTCGCTTCGGGGCGACCAAAGTTGATGCGCATCGGGGCGACCAAGGTTGAGGTGCGTCGTGGCGACCAAAGCTGACTCGCGACGGGGCGATCATAGCTGACGCGCATCGGAGCGACCGGTGTTGACGCGCGTCAGGGCGACCAAAGTTGACGCGCGTCGGGGCAACCAAAGTTGACGTGCGTCGGTGCGACCAATGTTGACACGCATCGGGGCGACAAGGGTTGACGCGCATCGGGGCGACTAGGGTTGACGCGTGTCGGGGCGACCAGGGTTGACGCGCGTCGCGGCGACTAGGGTTGACGCGCGTCGTGGCGACCAAAGCTGACTCGCGACGGGGCGATCATAGCTGACGCGCATCGGAGCGACCGGTGTTGACGCGCGTCGGGACGACCAAAGTTGACACGCGTCGGGGCGACAAGGGTTGGCTCGCGTTGAGCCGACCATGGTTGACGCGTGTTGGCGCGACCAGGGTTGACGCGCGTCGGGGCGACCAAAGTTGACGCGCGTCGGGGCAACCAAAGTTGACGTGCGTCGGTGCGACCAATGTTGACACGCATCGGGGCGACAAGGGTTGACGCGCATCGGGGCGACTAGGGTTGACGCGTGTCGGGGCGACCAGGGTTGACGCGCGTCGGGGCGAGCAGGGTTGACGCGCGTCGGGGCGACTAGGGTTGACGCGCGTCGGGGTGACCAGAGTTGACGCGCGTCGGGGCGACCAAAACTGAGGCGCATCGGGGCGACCAGGGTTGACGCGCATCATGGCGACCAAAGTTGACGCTCGTCGGGGCGACCAAAGTTGACCCGCGTCGGGGCGACCATGGTTGACTCGCGTCGGGGCGACCAGGGCTGACCCGCATCAGGGCGACCAGGGTTGACCCGCATCGGGGCGACCAGGGTGGACCCGCATCGGGGCGACCAGGGTTGACGCGTGTCGGGGAGACCAAAGTTGACGTGCGTCGAGACGTCCAGGGTTGACGTGCGTCGGGGCGACCATGGTTGACGCTCGTCGGGACGACTATGGTTGAAGCGCGTCGGGGCGAACAGGGTTAACACGCGTCGGGGAAACCAGGGTTGACGCGCGTCGGGGCGACCAGGGTTGACGCACGTCGTGGTGACCAGCGTTGACCCGCGTCGGGGCGACCAGGGTTGACGTGAGTCGGGGCCACCAGGGTTGACGTCCGTCGGGGCGACCAGGGTTGACGCGCGTCGGGGCAACAAGGGTTAACGCGCGTCGGGGCGACCAGGGTTGACGCGCGTCGGGGCGACCGGGGTTGACGTGCATCAGGGCGACCAAAGTTGACTCGCGTCGGGGCGACCATGGTACACGCACGTCGAGACGACCAATGTTGATGCGCGTCGGGGCGACCAGAGCTAATGCGCGTCGTGTCGACAAGGGTTGGCGAGCGTCGTGGCCACCATGGTACACGCGGGTCGAGACGAACAATGTTGACGAGCGTCAGGGCGACCATGGTTGACGCGCGTCGGAGCGACTATGGTTGACGCGCGTCGGGACGACCAGGGTTGACTCGCGTCTGGGCGACCATGGTTGACGCACGTCGGGGCGATCAGATTTGACGCGCGTCCGGGCGACCAAGGATGACACGCGTCGACGCGACCAAAGTTGACGCGTGACGGAGCGCCCAAGGTTGACGCGCGTCTGGGCGACAAGGGTTGACTCACGTCGGGGCGACAAAAGTTGATGCGCGTCGGAGCGAACAAAGTTGATGAGCGTCGGGGCGATCACAGTTGACGTGCGTCGGGGCAACCAAAGTTTACGCACGTCGGGGCGATCAGGGTTAACACGCGCGTCGGGGCGACCAGGGTTGACGCGCGTCGGGGCGATCAGGGTTAACGCTCGTCGGGGCGATCAGGGTTGACGTGCGTCGGGGCTACCAAAGTTGACGCGCGTCGGGGCAACCAGGGTTGACTCGCGTTGGGGCGACTATGGTACACGCGCGTCATGACGACCAATGATGACGCGCGACGGGGAGACCAGGGTTGACTTGCGTCGGGGCGAATAGGGTTGACGTGCATCGGGGCGACCAGGGTTGACGTGCGTCGGGGCGACCAGGGTTGACGTGCGTCGGGGCGACCAGGGTTGACGTGCGTCGGGGCGACCAGGGTGGACCTGCGTCGGGGCGATCAAAGTTGACGTGCGTCGGGACGACCAGGGTTGACGTGCGTCGGGGCGACCAGAGTTGACGCGCGTCGGGGCGACCAAAGTTGACGTGCGTCGGGACGACCATGGTTGACGTGCGTCGGGGCGACCAGGGTTGACGTGCGTCGGGGAGACCAGGGTTGACGCGCGTCGGGGCGACAAGGGTTGACGCGCGTCGGGGCGACCAAAGTTGACGTGCGTCGGGACGACCAGGGTTGACGTGCGTTGGGGCGACCAGGGTTGACGTGCGTTGGGGAGACCAGGGATGACGTGCGTCGTGGCGACCATGGTACACACGCTCGTCGGGGCGATCAAAAGTTGAAGCACGTCGGGGCGACCAGGGTTGATGCGCGTCGGGGCGACCAAAGTTGACTAGCGTCGGGGCGACCATGGTTGACGCGCGTCGGGACGACCAGAGTTGAAGTGCGTCGGGGCGACCAAGGTTGACATGCGTCGGGCCGACCAGGGTTGACGCGCTTTGGGCCGACCAAAATTGACCCGCGTCGGGGCGACCAGGGTTGACGCGCGTCGGGGCGAACAAAGTTGACGTGCGTCGGGACGACCAGGGTTGACGTGCGTCGGGGCGACCAGGCTTGACATGCGTCGGGGACACAAGGGTTGACGGGAGACGGTGCGGACAGGGTTAACGCGCGTCGGTGCATCCACGGTTGACGCTCGTCGGGGCGACCAGGGTTGACGCGCGTCGTGGCGACCATGGTACACACGCTCGTCAGGGCGATCAAAAGTTGAAGCGCGTCGGGGCGACAAGGGTTTGACGCGTGTCGGGGCAACCAAAGTTGACGCGCGTCAGGGCGACCAGGGTTGACGTGCGTCGGGGCGACCAGGGTTGACGTGCGTCGGGGCGACCAGGGTGGACCCGCGTCGGGGCGACCAGGGTTGACGCGCATCGGGGCAGCCAAAGTTAACGTGCGTCGGGGCGACCAAAGTTGACGTGCGTCGGGGCGACCAGGATTGATGCGCGTCGGGGCGACCAAAGTTGACGCGCGTCGGGACGACCAGGGTTGACGTGCGTCGGGGCGACCAGAGTTGACGCGCGTCGGGGCGATCAAAGTTGACGTGCGTCGGGACGACCAGGGTTGACGTGCGTCGGGGCGACCAGGGTTGACGTGCGTCGGGGCGACCAGGGTTGACGTGCGTCAGGGAGACCAGGGTTGATGGGAGTCGGGGCGACCAGGGTTGACGCGCGTCGGGGCGACCAAAGTTGACGTGCGTCGGGGCGACCAGGGTTGACGTGCGTCGGGGCGACCAGGGTGGACCCGCGTCGGGGCGACCAGGGTTGATGCGCATCGGGGCGACCAAAGTGAACGTGCGTCGGGGCGACCAAAGTTGACGTGCGTCGGGACGACCAGGGTTGATGTGCGTCGGGGCGACCAGGGTTGACGTGCGTCGGGGAGACAAGGGTTGACGGGAGTCGGGGAGAACAGGGTTAACGCGCGTCGGGGCGTCCACGGTTGACGCTCGTCGGGGCGAACAGGGTTGACGCGCGTCGTGGCGACCATGGTACACACGCTCGTCAGGGCGATCAAAAGTTGAAGCGCGTCGGGGCGACCAGGGTTTGACGCGCGTCGGGGCGACCAAAGTTGACGCGCGTCGGGGCGACCAGGGTTGACGTGCGTCAGGGAGACCAGGGTTGACGGGAGTCGGGGCGACCAGGGTTGACGCGCGTCGGGGCGACCAAAGTTGACGTGCGTCGGGACGACCAGGGTTGACGTGCGTTGGGACGACCAGGGTTGACGTGCGTCGGGACGACCAAGGTTGACGTGCGTCGGTCCGACCAAAATTGACCCGCGTCGGGGCGACCAGGGTTGACACGCGTCGGGGCGACCAGGGTGGACCCGCATCGGGGCGACAAGGGTTGACGCGCGTCGGGGCGACCAAAGTTGACGTGCGTCGAGACGACCAGGGTTGACGTGCGTCGGGGCGACCAGGGTTGACGTACGTCGGGGAGACCAGGGTTGACGGGAGTCGGGGCGACCAGGGTTGACTCGCGTCTTGGCGACCATGGTTGACGCGCGTGGGGGCGACCAGGGTTGACTCGCGTCGGGGTGACCAAAGTTGACGCGCCAAGGGTTGACGCGCGTCGTGGCGACCATGGTACACGTGCATCGAGAGGACCAATGTTGACGCGCGTCGGGGCGACCAAAGATGACGCGCGTCGGGGCGAACAGGGTTAACTCGCGTTGCGGCGACCATGGTTGACGCGCGTGGGGGCGACCAGGGTTGACTCGCGTCGGGGCGGCCAAAGCTGAAGCGACCAGGGTTGACGCGCGTTGGGGCGACCAGGGTTGACGCGCATCGGGGCGACCAGGTTGACGTGCGTCGGGGCGTCCAGGATTGACGTGCGTCGGGAAGACAAGGGTTGACGGGAGTCGGGGCGAACATGGTTGACGCGTGTGGGGGCGACCAGGGTTGACACGCTTCGGGGCGACCATGGTTGACGCGCGTCGGGGCGACCATAGTTGACGCGCGTCGGGGCGACCAAGGTTGACGCTCGTCGAGACGACCAAAGCTGACGCACGTCGGTGTGACTAAAGTTGATGCGCGTCAGAGCGATCAGGATTGACGCACGTCGGGGTGACCAGGGTTGACGCGCGTCAGGTCGACCAGGGTTGACGCGCGTCGGGGCGACCATGGTTGACGGGAGTCGGGGTGACCAGGGTTGTCGCGCGTCGGGGCGACCAAAGTTGACGTGCGTCGGGGCGACCAGGGTTGACGTGCGTCGGGGCGACCATGGTTGACGGGAGTCGGGGCGACCAGGGTTGTCGCGCGTCGGTGCGACCAAAGTTGACGTGCGTCGGGGCGACCAGGGTTGACGTGCGTCGGGGCGACCAGGGTGGACCCGCGTCGGGGCGACCAGGGTTGACGCGCATCGGGGCGACCAAAGTTAACGTGCGTCGGGGCGACCAAAGTTGACGTGCGTCGGGGCGACCAGAGTTGACGCGCGTCGGGGCGACCAAAGTTGACGTGCGTCGGGGCGACCAGGGATGACGTGCGTCGTGGCGACCATGGTACACACGCTCGTCGGGGCGATCAAAAGTTGAAGCGCGTCGGTACGACCAGGGTTGATGCGCGTCGGGGCGACCAAAGTTGACTCGCGTCGGGGCGACCATGGTTGACGCGCGTCGGGATGATCAGAGTTGAAGTGCGTCGGGGCCACCAAGGTTGACACGCGTCGGAGTGACCAAGGTTGACACGCGTCGGGCCGACCAGGGTTGACGCACGTCGGGCCGACCAAAATTGACCCGCGTCGGGGCGACCAGGGTTTACGCGCGTCGGGGAGACCAAAGTTGACGTGCGTCGGGACGACCAGGGTTGATGTGCGTCGGGGCGACCAGGGTTGACGTGCGTTGGGGAGACAAGGGTTGACGGGAGTCGGGGAGAACAGGGTTAACGCGCGTCGGGGCGTCCACGGTTGACGCGTGTCGGGGCGACCAGGGTTGACGCGCGTCGTGGCGACCATTGTTGACTCGCATCGGGGTGACCAAAGTTGATGCGCGTTGGGGCGACCAAAGTTGATGAGCGTCGGGGCGACCAAAGTTGACGCGCGTCGGGGAGACCAAATCTGACGCGCGTCGGGGCGACCAGGGTTGACGGTCGTCGGGGCGACCAGGGTGGACGCGCGTCGGGGCGACAAAAGTTGACACGCGTCGGGGCGACAAGGGTTGGCTCGCGTCGAGCCGACCATGGTTGACGCGCGTTGGCGTGACCAGGGTTGACTTGCATCGGGGCGACCAAAGTTGACGCGCGTCGGGGCAACCAAAGTTGATGTGCGTCGGTGCGACCAATGTTGACGCGCATCGGGGCGACAAGGGTTGACACCGTCGGGGCGACTAGGGTTGACGCGCGTCGGGGTGACCATAGTTGACACGCGTCGGGGCGACCAAAACTGAGGCGCATCGGGGCGACCAGGGTTGACGCTAATCATGCCGACCAAAGTTGATGTGCTTCGGGGCGACCATGGTTGACGCGCATCGGGGCGACTATGGTTGACGCGCATCGGGGCGAACAGGGTTAACGCGCGTCGGGGCGATCAGGGTTGACGCGCGTCGAGGCGACCAAAGTTGATGCGCGTCGGGGCGACCAGGGTGGACCCACGTCGGGGCGACCAGGGTTGACGCGCGTCGGGGCAACCAAAGTTGACGTGCGTCGGGGCGACCAGGGTTGACGTGCGTCGGTGCGACCAGGGTTGACGTGCATCGGGGAGACCAGGGTTGATGGGAGTCGGGGAGACCAGGGTTGACGCGTGTCGTGGCGACCATGGTACACGCGCGTCGGGGCGACCAAAAGTAGACGCGTGTCGGGGCGACCAGAGTTGACGCGCATCGGCGCGACCAAGCTTGACTCGCGTCGGGGCGACCACGATACCTGCGCGTCAAGACAACCAAAGTTGACGCACGTCGGGGCGACCAGGGTTGACTCGCGTCTGGACGACCATGGTACACGCGCGTCGAGACGACCAATGTTGACGAGCGTCGGGGCGACGAAAGTTGACGCTCGTCGGGGCGACCAAAGTTGACCCGCGTCGGGGCTACCATGATTGACTCGCTTCGGGGCGACCAAAGTTGATGCGCATCGGGGCGACCAAGGTTGACGTGCGTCGTGGCGACCAAAGCTGACTCGCGACGGGGCGATCATAGCTGACGCGCATCGGAGCGACCGGTGTTGACGCGCGTCGGGGCGACCAAAGTTGACACGCGTTGGGGCGACAAGGGTTGGCTCGCGTTGAGCCGACCATGGTTGACGCGTGTTGGCGCGACCAGGGTTGACGCGCGTCGGGGCGACCAAAGTTGACGCGCGTCGGGGCAACCAAAGTTGACGTGCGTCGGTGCGACCAATGTTGACATGCATCGGGGCGACAAGGGTTGACGCGCATCGGGGCGACTAGGGTTGACGCGTGTCGGGGCGACCAGGGTTGACGCGCGTCGGGGCGACTAGGGTTGACGCGCGTCGGGGCAACCAAAGTTGACGTGCGTCGGTGCGACCAATGTTGACGCGCATCGGGGCGACAAGGGTTGACGCGCGTCGGGGCGACCAGGGTTGACGCGCGTCGGGGCGACCAGGGTTGACGCGCGTTGGGGCGACCAAAGTTGATGAGCGTAGGGGCGACCAAAGTTTGACGCGCGTCGGGGCGACCAGGGTTGACGCGCGTCGGGGCGCCAGCGTTGACCCGCGTTGGGGCGACCAGGGTTGACGGGATTCGGGGCGACCAGGGTTGACGTGCGTCGGGGTGACCAGAGTTGACGCGCATCAGGTCGACCAAAGTTGACGCGCGTCGGGGCAACCAAAGTTGACGTGCGTCGGTGCGACCAATGTTGACGCGCATTGGGGCGACAAGGGTTGACGCGCGTCGGGGTGGCTAGGGTTGACGCGCGTCGGGGCGACTAGGGTTGACGCGCGTCGGGGTGACCAGAGTTGACGCGCGTCGGGGCGACCAAAACTGAGGCGCATCGGGGCGACCAGGGTTGACGCGCATCATGGCGACCAAGGTTGACGCTCGTCGGGGCGACCAAAGTTGACCCGCGTCGGGGCGACCATGGTTGACTCGCGTCGGGGCGACCAGGGTTGACCCGCGTCGGGGCTACCAGGGTTGACGCGCGTCGGGGCGCCAGCGTTGACCCGCGTCGGGGTGCGACCAGGGTTGACGGGATTCGGGGCGACCAGGGTTGACGTGCGTCGGGGTGACCAGAGTTGACGCGCATCAGGTCGACCAAAGTTGACGCGCGTCGGGGCAACCAAAGTTGACGTGCGTCGTTGCGACCAATGTTGACGCGCATCGGGGCGACACGGGTTGACGCGCGTCGGGGCGACTAGGGTTGACGCGCGTCGGGGTGACCAGAGTTGACGCGCGTCGGGGCGACCAAAACTGAGGCGCATCGGGGCGACCAGGGTTGACGCGCATCATGGCGACCAAAGTTGACGCTCGTCGGGGCGACCAAAGTTGACCCGCGTCGGGGCGACCATGGTTGACTCGCGTCGGGGCGACCAAAGTTGATGCTTGTCGGGGCGACCAAAGATGATGCGCGTCTGGGCGACCATGGTTGACGTGCGTCGTGGCGACCAAAGCTGACTCGCGACGGGGCGATCATAGCTGACGCGCATCGGAGCAACCGGTGTTGACGCGCGTTGGGGGCGACCAAAGTTGACGCGCGTCGGGGCAACCAAAGTAGACGTGCGTCGGTGCGACCAATGTTGACGCGCATCGGGGCGACAAGGGTTGACGCGCGTCGGGGCGACTAGGGTTGACAAGCGTCGGGGCGACAAGTGTTGACGCGTGTCGGGGCGACCAGGGTTGACGCGCGTCGTGGCGACCATTGTTGACTCGCATCGGGGTGACCAAAGTTGATGCGCGTTGGGGCGACCAAAGTTGATGAGCGTCGGGGCGACCAAAGTTGACGCGCGTCGGGGAGACAAAAACTGACGCGCGTCGGGGCGACCAGGGTTGACGGTCGTCGGGGCGACCAGGGTGGACGCGCGTCGGGGCGACAAAAGTTGACACGCGTCGGGGCGACAAGGGTTGGCTCGCGTCGAGCCGACCATGGTTGACGCGCGTTGGCGCGACCAGGGTTGACTTGCATCGGGGCGACCAAAGTTGGCGCGCGTCGGGGCAACCAAAGTTGATGTGCGTCGGTGCGACCAATGTTGACGCGCATCGGGGCGACAAGGGTTGACGCCGTCGGGGCGACTAGGGTTGACGCGCGTCGGGGTGACCATAGTTGACACGCGTCGGGGCGACCAAAACTGAGGCGCATCGGGGCGACCAGGGTTGACGCTAATCATGGCGACCAAAGTTGATGTGCTTCGGGGCGACCATGGTTAACGCGCATCGGGGCAACTATGGTTGACGCGCATCGGGGCGAACAGGGTTAACGCGCGTCGGGGCGATCAGGGTTGACGCGCGTCGAGGCGACCAAAGTTGATGCGCGTCGGGGCGACCAGGGTGGACCCACGTCGGGGCGACCAGGGTTGACGCGCGTCGGGGCAACCAAAGTTGACGTGCGTCGGGGCGACCAGGGTTGACGTCCGTCGGTGCGACCAGGGTTGACGTGCATCGGGGAGACCAGGGTTGATGGGAGTCGGGGAGACCAGGGTTGACGCGTGTCGTGGCGACCATGGTACACGTGCGTCGGGGCGACCAAAAGTAGACGCGTGTCGGGGCGACCAGAGTTAACGCGCATCGGCGCGACCAAGCTTGACTCGCGTCGGGGCGACCACGATACCTGCGCGTCGAGACGACCAAAGTTGACGCACGTCGGGGCGACCAGGGTTGACTCGCGTCTGGACGACCATGGTACACGCGCGTCGAGACGACCAATGTTGACGCGCGTCGGGGCGACGAAAGTTGACGCTCGTCGGGGCGACCAAAGTTGACCCGCGTCGGGGCTACCATGATTGACTCGCTTCGGGGCGACCAAAGTTGATGCGCATCGGGGCGACCAAGGTTGAGGTGCGTCGTGGCGACCAAAGCTGACTCGCGACGGGGCGATCATAGCTGACGCGCATCGGAGCGACCGGTGTTGACGCGCGTCAGGGCGACCAAAGTTGACGCGCGTCGGGGCAACCAAAGTTGACGTGCGTCGGTGCGACCAATGTTGACACGCATCGGGGCGACAAGGGTTGACGCGCATCGGGGCGACTAGGGTTGACGCGTGTCGGGGCGACCAGGGTTGACGCGCGTCGCGGCGACTAGGGTTGACGCGCGTCGTGGCGACCAAAGCTGACTCGCGACGGGGCGATCATAGCTGACGCGCATCGGAGCGACCGGTGTTGACGCGCGTCGGGACGACCAAAGTTGACACGCGTCGGGGCGACAAGGGTTGGCTCGCGTTGAGCCGACCATGGTTGACGCGTGTTGGCGCGACCAGGGTTGACGCGCGTCGGGGCGACCAAAGTTGACGCGCGTCGGGGCAACCAAAGTTGACGTGCGTCGGTGCGACCAATGTTGACACGCATCGGGGCGACAAGGGTTGACGCGCATCGGGGCGACTAGGGTTGACGCGTGTCGGGGCGACCAGGGTTGACGCGCGTCGGGGCGAGCAGGGTTGACGCGCGTCGGGGCGACTAGGGTTGACGCGCGTCGGGGTGACCAGAGTTGACGCGCGTCGGGGCGACCAAAACTGAGGCGCATCGGGGCGACCAGGGTTGACGCGCATCATGGCGACCAAAGTTGACGCTCGTCGGGGCGACCAAAGTTGACCCGCGTCGGGGCGACCATGGTTGACTCGCGTCGGGGCGACCAGGGCTGACCCGCATCAGGGCGACCAGGGTTGACCCGCATCGGGGCGACCAGGGTGGACCCGCATCGGGGCGACCAGGGTTGACGCGTGTCGGGGAGACCAAAGTTGACGTGCGTCGAGACGTCCAGGGTTGACGTGCGTCGGGGCGACCATGGTTGACGCTCGTCGGGACGACTATGGTTGAAGCGCGTCGGGGCGAACAGGGTTAACACGCGTCGGGGAAACCAGGGTTGACGCGCGTCGGGGCGACCAGGGTTGACGCACGTCGTGGTGACCAGCGTTCACCCGCGTCGGGGCGACCAGGGTTGACGTGAGTCGGGGCCACCAGGGTTGACGTCCGTCGGGGCGACCAGGGTTGACGCGCGTCGGGGCAACAAGGGTTAACGCGCGTCGGGGCGACCAGGGTTGACGCGCGTCGGGGCGACCGGGGTTGACGTGCATCAGGGCGACCAAAGTTGACTCGCGTCGGGGCGACCATGGTACACGCACGTCGAGACGACCAATGTTGATGCGCGTCGGGGCGACCAGAGCTAATGCGCGTCGTGTCGACAAGGGTTGGCGAGCGTCGTGGCCACCATGGTACACGCGGGTCGAGACGAACAATGTTGACGAGCGTCAGGGCGACCATGGTTGACGCGCGTCGGAGCGACTATGGTTGACGCGCGTCGGGACGACCAGGGTTGACTCGCGTCTGGGCGACCATGGTTGACGCACGTCGGGGCGATCAGATTTGACGCGCGTCCGGGCGACCAAGGATGACACGCGTCGACGCGACCAAAGTTGACGCGTGACGGAGCGCCCAAGGTTGACGCGCGTCTGGGCGACAAGGGTTGACTCACGTCGGGGCGACAAAAGTTGATGCGCGTCGGAGCGAACAAAGTTGATGAGCGTCGGGGCGATCACAGTTGACGTGCGTCGGGGCAACCAAAGTTTACGCACGTCGGGGCGATCAGGGTTAACACGCGCGTCGGGGCGACCAGGGTTGACGCGCGTCGGGGCGATCAGGGTTAACGCTCGTCGGGGCGATCAGGGTTGACGTGCGTCGGGGCTACCAAAGTTGACGTGCGTCGGGGCAACCAGGGTTGACTCGCGTTGGGGCGACTATGGTACACGCGCGTCATGACGACCAATGATGACGCGCGTCGGGGCGACCAAGGTTGACGCACGTCGGGGCTACCAAAGCTCACGCGCGACGGGGAGACCAGGGTTGACTTGCGTCGGGGCGAATAGGGTTGACGTGCATCGGGGCGACCAGGGTTGACGTGCGTCGGGGCGACCAGGGTTGACGTGCGTCGGGGCGACCAGGGTTGACGTGCGTCGGGGCGACCAGGGTGGACCTGCGTCGGGGCGATCAAAGTTGACGTGCGTCGGGACGACCAGGGTTGACGTGCGTCGGGGCGACCAGAGTTGACGCGCGTCGGGGCGACCAAAGTTGACGTGCGTCGGGACGACCATGGTTGACGTGCGTCGGGGCGACCAGGGTTGACGTGCGTCGGGGAGACCAGGGTTGACGCGCGTCGGGGCGACAAGGGTTGACGCGCGTCGGGGCGACCAAAGTTGACGTGCGTCGGGACGACCAGGGTTGACGTGCGTTGGGGCGACCAGGGTTGACGTGCGTTGGGGAGACCAGGGATGACGTGCGTCGTGGCGACCATGGTACACACGCTCGTCGGGGCGATCAAAAGTTGAAGCACGTCGGGGCGACCAGGGTTGATGCGCGTCGGGGCGACCAAAGTTGACTAGCGTCGGGGCGACCATGGTTGACGCGCGTCGGGACGACCAGAGTTGAAGTGCGTCGGGGCGACCAAGGTTGACATGCGTCGGGCCGACCAGGGTTGACGCGCTTCGGGCCGACCAAAATTGACCCGCGTCGGGGCGACCAGGGTTGACGCGCGTCGGGGCGAACAAAGTTGACGTGCGTCGGGACGACCAGGGTTGACGTGCGTCGGGGCGACCAGGCTTGACATGCGTCGGGGACACAAGGGTTGACGGGAGACGGTGCGGACAGGGTTAACGCGCGTCGGTGCATCCACGGTTGACGCTCGTCGGGGCGACCAGGGTTGACGCGCGTCGTGGCGACCATGGTACACACGCTCGTCAGGGCGATCAAAAGTTGAAGCGCGTCGGGGCGACAAGGGTTTGACGCGTGTCGGGGCAACCAAAGTTGACGCGCGTCAGGGCGACCAGGGTTGACGTGCGTCGGGGCGACCAGGGTTGACGTGCGTCGGGGCGACCAGGGTGGACCCGCGTCGGGGCGACCAGGGTTGACGCGCATCGGGGCAGCCAAAGTTAACGTGCGTCGGGGCGACCAAAGTTGACGTGCGTCGGGGCGACCAGGATTGATGCGCGTCGGGGCGACCAAAGTTGACGCGCGTCGGGACGACCAGGGTTGACGTGCGTCGGGGCGACCAGAGTTGACGCGCGTCGGGGCGATCAAAGTTGACGTGCGTCGGGACGACCAGGGTTGACGTGCGTCGGGGCGACCAGGGTTGACGTGCGTCGGGGCGACCAGGGTTGACGTGCGTCGGGGAGACCAGGGTTGATGGGAGTCGGGGCGACCAGGGTTGACGCGCGTCGGGGCGACCAAAGTTGACGTGCGTCGGGGCGACCAGGGTTGACGTGCGTCGGGGCGACCAGGGTGGACCCGCGTCGGGGCGACCAGGGTTGATGCGCATCGGGGCGACCAAAGTGAACGTGCGTCGGGGCGACCAAAGTTGACGTGCGTCGGGACGACCAGGGTTGATGTGCGTCGGGGCGACCAGGGTTGACGTGCGTCGGGGAGACAAGGGTTGACGGGAGTCGGGGAGAACAGGGTTAACGCGCGTCGGGGCGTCCACGGTTGACGCTCGTCGGGGCGAACAGGGTTGACGCGCGTCGTGGCGACCATGGTACACACGCTCGTCAGGGCGATCAAAAGTTGAAGCGCGTCGGGGCGACCAGGGTTTGACGCGCGTCGGGGCGACCAAAGTTGACGCGCGTCGGGGCGACCAGGGTTGACGTGCGTCAGGGAGACCAGGGTTGACGGGAGTCGGGGCGACCAGGGTTGACGCGCGTCGGGGCGACCAAAGTTGACGTGCGTCGGGACGACCAGGGTTGACGTGCGTTGGGACGACCAGGGTTGACGTGCGTCGGGACGACCAAGGTTGACGTGCGTCGGGCCGACCAAAATTGACCCGCGTCGGGGCGACCAGGGTTGACACGCGTCGGGGCGACCAGGGTGGACCCGCATCGGGGCGACAAGGGTTGACGCGCGTCGGGGCGACCAAAGTTGACGTGCGTCGAGACGACCAGGGTTGACGTGCGTCGGGGCGACCAGGGTTGACGTACGTCGGGGAGACCAGGGTTGACGGGAGTCGGGGCGACCAGGGTTGACTCGCGTCTTGGCGACCATGGTTGACGCGCGTGGGGGCGACCAGGGTTGACTCGCGTCGGGGTGACCAAAGTTGACGCGCCAAGGGTTGACGCGCGTCGTGGCGACCATGGTACACGTGCATCGAGAGGACCAATGTTGACGCGCGTCGGGGCGACCAAAGATGACACGCGTCGGGGCGAACAGGGTTAACTCGCGTTGCGGCGACCATGGTTGACGCGCGTGGGGGCGACCAGGGTTGACTCGCGTCGGGGCGGCCAAAGCTGAAGCGACCAGGGTTGACGCGCGTTGGGGCGACCAGGGTTGACGCGCATCGGGGCGACCAGGTTGACGTGCGTCGGGGCGTCCAGGATTGACGTGCGTCGGGAAGACAAGGGTTGACGGGAGTCGGGGCGAACATGGTTGACGCGTGTGGGGGCGACCAGGGTTGACACGCTTCGGGGCGACCATGGTTGACGCGCGTCGGGGCGACCATAGTTGACGCGCGTCGGGGCGACCAAGGTTGACGCTCGTCGAGACGACCAAAGCTGACGCACGTCGGTGTGACTAAAGTTGATGCGCGTCAGAGCGATCAGGATTGACGCACGTCGGGGTGACCAGGGTTGACGCGCGTCAGGTCGACCAGGGTTGACGCGCGTCGGGGCGACCATGGTTGACGGGAGTCGGGGTGACCAGGGTTGTCGCGCGTCGGGGCGACCAAAGTTGACGTGCGTCGGGGCGACCAGGGTTGACGTGCGTCGGGGCGACCATGGTTGACGGGAGTCGGGGCGACCAGGGTTGTCGCGCGTCGGTGCGACCAAAGTTGACGTGCGTCGGGGCGACCAGGGTTGACGTGCGTCGGGGCGACCAGGGTGGACCCGCGTCGGGGCGACCAGGGTTGACGCGCATCGGGGCGACCAAAGTTAACGTGCGTCGGGGCGACCAAAGTTGACGTGCGTCGGGGCGACCAGAGTTGACGCGCGTCGGGGCGACCAAAGTTGACGTGCGTCGGGGCGACCAGGGATGACGTGCGTCGTGGCGACCATGGTACACACGCTCGTCGGGGCGATCAAAAGTTGAAGCGCGTCGGTACGACCAGGGTTGATGCGCGTCGGGGCGACCAAAGTTGACTCGCGTCGGGGCGACCATGGTTGACGCGCGTCGGGATGATCAGAGTTGAAGTGCGTCGGGGCCACCAAGGTTGACACGCGTCGGAGTGACCAAGGTTGACACGCGTCGGGCCGACCAGGGTTGACGCACGTCGGGCCGACCAAAATTGACCCGCGTCGGGGCGACCAGGGTTTACGCGCGTCGGGGAGACCAAAGTTGACGTGCGTCGGGACGACCAGGGTTGATGTGCGTCGGGGCGACCAGGGTTGACGTGCGTTGGGGAGACAAGGGTTGACGGGAGTCGGGGAGAACAGGGTTAACGCGCGTCGGGGCGTCCACGGTTGACGC
Source organism: Phyllobates terribilis (assembly GCF_046119375.1). Lineage (NCBI taxonomy): Eukaryota > Metazoa > Chordata > Amphibia > Anura > Dendrobatidae > Phyllobates > Phyllobates terribilis. The sequence continues at coordinate 12,737,781 of NW_027362769.1, read as the reverse complement.
TCGTCGGGGCGAACAGGGTTGACGCGCGTCGTGGCGACCATGGTACACACGCTCGTCAGGGCGATCAAAAGTTGAAGCGCGTCGGGGCGACCAGGGTTTGACGCGCGTCGGGGCGACCAAAGTTGACGTGCGTCGGGACGACCAGGGTTGACGTGCGTTGGGGCGACCAGGGTTCACGTGCGTCGGGGAGACCAGGGTTGACGCGCGTCGTGGCGACCATGGTACACACGCTCGTCGGGGCGATCAAAAGTTGAAGCGCGTCGGGGCAACCAGGGATGACGCGCGTCGGGGCGACCAATGTTGACGCGCGTCGGGACGACCAGGGTTGACATGCGTCGGGGCGACCAGAGTTGACATGCGTCGGGGCGACCAGGGTTAACGTGCGTCGGGGCGACAAGGGTTGACGTGCGTCGGGGCGACCAGGGTTGACGCGCGTCGGCGCGACAAGGGTTGACGAGCGTCGGGGCGACCAAGGTTGACGTGCGTCGGGGCGACCAAGGTTGACGTGCGTCGGGCCGACCAAAATTGACCCGCGTCGGGGCGACCAGGGTTGACACGCGTCGGGGCGACCAGGGTGGACCCGCATCGGGGCGACCAGGGTTGACGCGCGTCGGGGCGACCAAAGTTGACGTGCGTCGAGACGACCAGGGTTGACGTGCGTCGGGGCGACCAGGGTTGACGTACGTCGGGGAGACCAGGGTTGACGTGCGTCGGGGCGACCAAGGTTGACGTGCGTCGGGCCGACCAAAATTGACCCGCGTCGGGGTGACCAGGGTTGACACGCGTCGGGGCGACCAGGGTGGACCCGCATCGGGGCGACCAGGGTTGACGCGCGTCGGGGCGACCAAAGTTGACGTGCGTCGAGACGACCAGGGTTGAGGTGCGTCGGGGCGACCAGGGTTGACGTACGTCGGTGAGACCAGGGTTGACGGGAGTCGGGGCGACCAGGGTTGACTCGCGTCTTGGCGACCATGGTTGACGCGCGTGGGGGCGACCAGAGTTGACTCGCGTCGGGGTGACCAAAGTTGACGCGCCAAGGGTTGACGCGCGTCGTGGCGACCATGGTACACGTGCATCGAGAGGACCAATGTTGACGCGCGTCGGGGCGACCAAAGATGACGCGCGTCGGGGCGAACAGGGTTAACTCGCGTTGCGGCGACCATGGTTGACGCGCGTGGGGGCGACCAGGGTTGACTCGCGTCGGGGCGGCCAAAGCTGAAGCGACCAGGGTTGACGCGCGTCGTGGCGACCATGGTACACGCGCGTCGAGATGACCAATGTTGACGCGCGTCGGGGCGACCATGGTTGACGCTCGTCGGGACGACTATGGTTGAAGCGCGTCGGGGCGAACAGGGTTAACGCGCGTCGGGGAGACCAGGGTTGACGCACGTCGGGGCGACCAGGGTTGACGCACGTCGGGGCGACCAGGGTTGACGTGCGTCGGGGCGACCAGGGTTGACGCGCGTCGGGGCGACCAGGGTTGACGCGCATCGGGGCGACCAGGTTGACGTGCGTCGGGGCGTCCAGGATTGACGTGCGTCGGGAAGACAAGGGTTGACGGGAGTCGGGGCGACCATGGTTGACGCGTGTGGGGGCGACCAGGGTTGACACGCATCGGGGCGACCATGGTTGACGCGCGTCGGGGTGACCATGGTTGACGCGCGTCGGGGCAACCAAGGTTGACGCTCGTCGAGACGACCAAAGCTGACGCGCGTCGGTGTGACTAAAGTTGATGCGCGTCAGAGCGATCAGGATTGACGCACGTCGGGGTGACCAGGGTTGACGCGCGTCGGGTCGACCAGGGTTGACGCGCGTCGTGGCGACCATGGTTGACGGGAGTCGGGGCGACCAGGGTTGTCGCGCGTCGGGGCGACCAAAGTTGACGTGCGTCGGGGCGACCAGGGTTGACGTGCGTCGGGGCGACCAGGGTGGACCCGCGTCGGGGCGACCAGGGTTGACGCGCATCGGGGCGACCAAAGTTAACGTGCGTTGGGGCGACCAAAGTTGACGTGCGTCGGGACGACCAGGGTTGACGCGCGTCGGGGCGACCAAAGTTGACGCGCGTCGGGACGACCAGGGTTGACGCGCGTCGGGGCGACCAAAGTTGACGCGCGTCGGGACGACCAGGGTTGACGTGCGTCGGGGCGACCAGAGTTGACGCGCGTCGGGGCGACCAAAGTTGACGTGCGTCGGGACGACCAGGGTTGACGTGCGTCGGGGCGACCAGGGTTGACGTGCGTCGGGGCGACAAGGGTTGACGTGCGTCGGGGAGACCAGGGTTGACGGGAGTCGGGGCGACCAGGGTTGACGCGCGTCGGGGCGACCAAAGTTGACGTGCGTCGGGACGACCAGGGTTGACGTGCGTCGGGGAGACCAGGGATGACGTGCGTCGTGGCGACCATGGTACACACACTCGTCGGGGCGATCAAAAGTTGAAGCGCGTCGGGGCGACCAGGGTTGATGCGCGTCGGGGCGACCAAAGTTGACTCGCGTCGGGGCGACCATGGTTGACGCGCGTCGGGACGACCAGAGTTGAAGTGCGTCGGGGCCACCAAGGTTGACACGCGTCGGGGTGACCAAGGTTGACACGCGTCGGGCCGACCAGGGTTGACGCGTGTCGGGCCGACCAAAATTGACCCGCGTCGGGGCGACCAGGGTTGACGCGCGTCGGGGCGACCAAAGTTGACGTGCGTCGGGACGACCAGGGTTGATGTGCGTCGGGGCGACCAGGGTTGACGTGCGTCGGGGAGACAAGGGTTGATGGGAGTCGGGGAGAACAGGGTTAACGTGCGTCGGGGCGTCCACGGTTGACGCTCGTCGGGGCGAACAGGGTTGACGCGCGTCGTGGCGACCATGGTACACACGCTCGTCAGGGCGATCAAAAGTTGAAGCGCGTCGGGGCGACCAGGGTTTGACGCGCGTCGGGGCGACCAAAGTTGACGTGCGTCGGGGCGACCAAAGTTGACGTGCGTCGGGACGACCAGGGTTGACGTGCGTCGGGGAGACCAGGGTTGACGGGGGTCGGGGCGACCAGGGTTGACGCGCGTCGGGGCGACCAAAGTTGACGTGCGTCGGGACGACCAGGGTTGACGTGCGTTGGGGCGACCAGGGTTGACGTGCGTCGGGGAGACCAGGGTTGACGCGCGTCGTGGCGACCATGGTACACACGCTCGTCGGGGCGATCAAAAGTTGAAGCTCGTCGGGGCAACCAGGGTTGACGCGCGTCGGGGCGACCAATGTTGACGCGCGTCGGGACGACCAGGGTTGACGTGCGTCGGGGCGACCAGAGTTGACGTGTGTCGGGGCGACCAGGGTTGACGCGCGTCGGCGCGACAAGGGTTGACGAGCGTAGGGGCGACCAAGGTTGACGTGCGTCGGGGCGACCAAGGTTGACGTGCGTCAGGCCGACCAGGGTTGACGTACGTCGGGGAGACCAGGGTTGACGTGCGTCGGGGCGACCAAGGTTGACATGCGTCGGGCCGACCAAAATTGACCCGCGTCGGGGCGACCAGGGTTGACACGCGTCGGGGCGACCAGGGTGGACCCGCATCGGGGCGACCAGGGTTGACTCGCGTCTTGGCGACCATGGTTGACGCGCGTGGGGGCGACCATGGTACACGCGCGTCGAGATGACCAATGTTGACGCGCGTCGGGGCGACCAGGTTGACTTGCGTCGGGGTGTCCAGGATTGACGTGCGTCGGGAAGACATGGGTTGACGGGAGTCGGGGCTACCAGGGTTGACGCGCGTCGGGGCGACCATGGTTGACGCGTGTGGGGGCGACCAGGGTTGACTCGCGTCGGGGCGACCATGGTTGACGCGTGTGGGGGCGACCAGGGTTGACTCGCATCGGGGCGACCATAGTTGACGCACGTCGGGGCGACCATGGTTGACGCGCGTCGGGGAGACCAAGGTTGACGCTCGTCGAGACGACCAAAGCTGACGCGCGTCGGTGTGACCAAAGTTGATGCGCGTCAGAGCGATCAGGATTGACGCACGTCGGGGTGACCAGGGTTGACGCGCTTCGGGTCGACCAGGGTTGACGCGCGTTGGGGCGACCATGGTTGACGGGAGTCGGGGCGACCAGGGTTGACGCCCGTCGGGGCGACCAGGGTTGACGTGCGTCGGGGAGACAAGGGTTGACGGTATTCGGGGCGACCAGGGTTGACGCGCGTCGGGGCAACCAAAGTTGACGCACCTCGTGGCGACCTTGGTTGACTCGCGACGGGGCAACCATGGTTGACGCGCGTCGGGGCGACCAAGGTTGACGCGCGTCGGAGAGACCAAGGTTGACGCGCGTCGGCGCGTCAAGGGTTGACGAGCGTCGGGGCGACCAAGTTTGACGTGCGTCGGGGCGACCAATGTTGACGCGCGTCGGGACGACCAGGGTTGACATGCGTCGGGGCGACCAGAGTTGACGTGCGTCGGGGCGACCAGGGTTAACGTGCGTCGGGGCGACAAGGGTTGACGTGCGTCGGGGCGACCAGGGTTGACGCGCGTCGGCGCGACAAGGGTTGACGAGCGTCGGGGCGACCAAGGTTGACGTGCGTCGGGGCGACCAAGGTTGACGTGCGTCGGGCCGACCAAAATTGACCCGCGTCGGGGCGACCAGGGTTGACACGCGTCGGGGCGACCAGGGTGGACCCGCATCGGGGCGACCAGGGTTGACGCGCGTCGGGGCCACCAAAGTTAACGTGCGTCGAGACGACCAGGGTTGACGTGCGTCGGGGCGACCAGGGTTGACGTACGTCGGGGAGACCAGGGTTGACGGGAGTCGGGGCGACCAGGGTTGACTCGCGTCTTGGCGACCATGGTTGACGCGCGTGGGGGCGACCAGGGTTGACTCGCGTCGGGGTGACCAAAGTTGACGCGCCAAGGGTTGACGCGCGTCGTGGCGACCATGGTACACGTGCATCGAGAGGACCAATGTTGACGCGCGTCGGGGCGACCAAAGATGACGCGCGTCGGGGCGAACAGGGTTAACTCGCGTTGCGGCGACCATGGTTGACGCGCGTGGGGGCGACCAGGGTTGACTCGCGTCGGGGCGGCCAAAGCTGAAGCGACCAGGGTTGACGCGCGTCGTGGCGACCATGGTACACGCGCGTCGAGATGACCAATGTTGACGCGCGTCGGGGCGACCATGGTTGACGCTCGTCGGGACGACTATGGTTGAAGCGCGTCGGGGCGAACAGGGTTAACGCGCGTCGGGGAGACCAGGGTTGACACGCGTCGGGGCGACCAGGGTTGACGCACGTCGGGGCGACCAGGGTTGACGTGCGTCGGGGCGACCAGGGTTGACGCGCGTCGGGGCGACCAGGGTTGACGCGCATCTGGGCGACCAGGTTGACGTGCGTCGGGGCGTCCAGGATTGACGTGCGTCGGGAAGACAAGGGTTGACGCGAGTCGGGGCGACCATGGTTGACGCGTGTGGGGGCGACCAGGGTTGACACGCATCGGGGCGACCATGGTTGACGCGCGTCGGGGTGACCATGGTTGACGCGCGTCGGGGCAACCAAGGTTGACGCTCGTCGAGACGACCAAAGCTGACGCGCGTCGGTGTGACTAAAGTTGATGCGCGTCAGAGCGATCAGGATTGACGCACGTCGGGGTGACCAGGGTTGACGCGCGTCGGGTCGACCAGGGTTGACGCGCGTCGTGGCGACCATGGTTGACGGGAGTCGGGGCGACCAGGGTTGACGTGCGTCGGGGCGACCAGGGTTGACGTGCGTCGGGGCGACAAGGGTTGACGTGCGTCGGGGAGACCAGGGTTGACGGGAGTCGGGGCGACCAGGGTTGACGCGCGTCGGGGCGACCAAAGTTGACGTGCGTCGGGACGACCAGGGTTGACGTGCGTCGGGGAGACCAGGGATGACGTGCGTCATGGCGACCATGGTACACACGCTCGTCGGGGCGATCAAAAGTTGAAGCGCGTCGGGGCGACCAGGGTTGATGCGCATCGGGGCGACCAAAGTTGACTCGCGTCGGGGCGACCATGGTTGACGCGCGTCGGGACGACCAGAGTTGAAGTGCGTCGGGGCCACCAAGGTTGACACGCGTCGGGGTGACCAAGGTTGACACGCGTCGGGCCGACCAGGGTTGACGCGTGTCGGGCCGACCAAAATTGACCCGCGTCGGGGCGACCAGGGTTGACGTGCGTCGGGGCGACCAAAGTTGACGTGCGTCGGGACGACCAGGGTTGATGTGCGTCGGGGCGACCAGGGTTGACGTGCGTCGGGGAGACAATTGTTGACGGGAGTCGGGGAGAACAGGGTTAACGTGCGTCGGGGCGTCCACGGTTGACGCTCGTCGGGGCGAACAGGGTTGACGCGCGTCGTGGCGACCATGGTACACACGCTCGTCAGGGCGATCAAAAGTTGAAGCGCGTCGGGGCGACCAGGGTTTGACGCGCGTCGGGGCGACCAAAGTTGACGTGCGTCGGGGCGACCAAAGTTGACGTGCGTCGGGGCGACCAAAGTTGACGTGCGTCGGGACGACCAGGGTTGACGTGCGTCGGGGCGACCAGAGTTGACGCGCGTCGGGGCAACCAAAGTTGACGTGCGTCGGGACGACCAGGGTTGATGTGCGTCGGGGCGACCAGAGTTGACGCGCGTCGGGGCAACCAAAGTTGACGTGCGTCGGGACGACCAGGGTTGATGTGCGTCGGGGCGACCAGGATTGACGTGCGTCAGGGAGACCAGGGTTGACGGGAGTCGGGGCGACCAGGGTTGACGCGCGTCGGGGCGACCAAAGTTGACGTGCGTCGGGACGACCAGGGTTGACGTGTGTTGGGGCGACCAGGGTTGACGTGCGTCGGGGAGACCAGGGTTGACGCGCGTCGTGGCGACCATGGTACACACGCTCGTCGGGGCGATCAAAAGTTGAAGCGCGTCGGGGCAACCAGGGTTGACGCGCGTCGGGGCGACCAATGTTGACGCGCGTCGGGACGACCAGGGTTGACGTGCGTCGGGGCGACCAGAGTTGACGTGCGTCGGGGCGACCAGGGTTAATGTGCGTCGGGGCGACAAGGGTTGACGTGTGTCGGGGCGACCAGGGTTGACGCGCGTCGGCGCGACAAGGGTTGACGAGCGTCGGGGCGACCAAGGTTGACGTGCGTCGGGGCGACCAAGGTTGACGTGCGTCGGGCCGACCAGGGTTGACGTACGTCGGGGAGACCAGGGTTGACGTGCGTCGGGGCGACCAAGGTTGACATGCGTCGGGCCGACCAAAATTGACCCGCGTCGGGGCGACCAGGGTTGACACGCGTCGGGGCGACCAGGGTGGACCCGCATCGGGGCGACCAGGGTTGACTCGCGTCTTGGCGACCATGGTTGACGCGCGTGGGGGCGACCATGGTACACGCGCGTCGAGATGACCAATGTTGACGCGCGTCGGGGCGACCAGGTTGACTTGCGTCGGGGTGTCCAGGATTGACGTGCGTCGGGAAGACATGGGTTGACGGGAGTCGGGGCGACCAGGGTTGACGCGCGTCGGGGCGACCATGGTTGACGCGTGTGGGGGCGACCAGGGTTGACTCGCGTCGGGGTGACCATGGTTGACGCGTGTGGGGGCGACCAGGGTTGACTCGCATCGGGGCGACCATAGTTGACGCACGTCGGGGCGACCATGGTTGACGCGCGTCGGGGAGACCAAGGTTGACGCTCGTCGAGACGACCAAAGCTGACGCGCGTCGGTGTGACCAAAGTTGATGCGCGTCAGAGCGATCAGGATTGACGCACGTCGGGGTGACCAGGGTTGACGCGCGTCGGGTCGACCAGGGTTGACGCGCGTTGGGGCGACCATGGTTGACGGGAGTCGGGGCGACCAGGGTTGACGCCCGTCGGGGCGACCAGGGTTGACGTGCGTCGGGGAGACAAGGGTTGACGGTATTCGGGGCGACCAGGGTTGACGCGCGTCGGGGCAACCAAAGTTGACGCACCTCGTGGCGACCTTGGTTGACTCGCGACGGGGCAACCATGGTTGACGCGCGTCGGGGCGACCAAGGTTGACGCGCGTCGGAGCGACCAAGGTTGACGCACGTCGGCGCGTCAAGGGTTGACGAGCGTCGGGGCGACCAAGTTTGACGTGCGTCGGGGCGACCAAGGTTGACGTGCGTCGGGCAGACCAAAATTGACCCGCGTCGGGGCGACCAGGGTTGACCCGCGTCGGGGCGACCAGGGTGGACCCGCATCGGGGCGACCAGGGTTGACGCGCGTCGGGGCGACCAAAGTTGACGTGCATCGAGACGACCAGGGTTGACGTGCGTCGGGGCGACCACGGTTGACGTACGTCGGGGAGACCAGGGTTGACGGGAGTCGGGGCGACCAGGGTTGACGGGAGTCGGGGCGACCAGGGTTGACTTGCGTCTTGGCGACCATTGTTGACGCGCGTGGGGGCGACCAGGGTTGACTCGCGTCGGGGCGAACAGGGTTAACGCGCGTCGGGGAGACCAGGGTTGACGTGCGTCGGGGCGACCAGGGTTGACGCACGTCGGGGCGACCAGGGTTGACGTGCGTCGGGGCGACCAGGGTTGACGCGCGTCGGGGCGACCAGGGTTGACGCGCATCGGGGCAACCAGGTTGACGTGCGTCGGGGCGTCCAGGATTGACGTGCATCGGGAAGACAAGGGTTGACGGGAGTCGGGGCGACCAGGGTTGACGCGCGTCGGGGCGACCATGGTTGACGCGTGTGGGGGCGACCAGGGTTGACTCGCATCGGGGCGTCCATGGTTGACGCGCGTTGGGGCGACCAAGGTTGACGCTCGTCGAGACGACCAAAGCTGACGCGCGTCGGTGTGACCAAAGTTAATGCGCGTCAGAGCGATCAGGATTGACGCACGTCGGGGTGACCAGGTTTGACGCGCGTCGGGGCGACCAAGTATGACGCGCGTCTGGGCGACCAGGGTTTACTCGCGTCGGGGCGACCATGGTTGAGGCGCGTCGGGGCAACCAATGTTGATGCGCGTCGGGGCGACCAAGGTTGACGCGCGTCGGGGCGCCCAAGAATGATGTGCGTCTGGGCAACCAAGGTTGAAGCGCGTCGGGGCGACCATGGTTGACGCGCATCGGGGCGACCAAAGTTGACGCACGTCGGTGCGACCAAGGTTGATGCGCCTCGGGGCCACCACTGTTGACGCGCGACAGCGCAACCAGGGTTGACGCGCGTCGGGACGACCAAAGTTGACGCACGTCGGGGTGACCAAAGTTGACGCGCTTCCGGTCGACCAGTGTTGACGCGCGTCGGGGTGACGAGCGTAGACCCGTGTCGGGGCGACCAAGGTTGACGCGTGTCGGGGCGACCAGGGTTGACTCGCGTCGGGGCGACCATGGTTGAGGCGCGTCGGGGCGACCAAGGTTGACGTGCGTCGGGGCGATCAAAGCTGACGCGCGACGGGGCGACCAAAACTGACGCGCGTCGGGGCGACAAGGGTTGACTCGAGTCGGGGCGACCATGGTTGACGCGCGTGGGGGCGACCAGGGTTGACTCGCGTCGGGGCGACCAGGGTCGACTCGCATCGGGGCGACCATGGTTGACGCGAGTCGGGGCGACCAGGTTTGACGCGCGTCGGGGCGACCAAGGTTGACGCGCGTCGGGGCGACCAAGTATGACGCGCGTCTGGGCGACCAGGGTTTACTCGCGTCGGGGCGACCATGGTTGAGGCGCGTCGGGGCTACCAATGTTGATGCGCGTCGGGGCGACCAAGGTTGACGCGCGTCGGGGCGCCCAAGAATGATGTGCGTCTGGGCAACCAAGGTTGAAGCGCGTCGGGGCGACCATGGTTGACGCGCGTCGGGGCGACCAAAGTTGACGCACGTCGGGGCGACCAAGGTTGATGCGCCTCGGGGCGACCACTGTTGTTGCGCGTCAGCGCAACCAGGGTTGACGCGCGTCGGGACGACCAAAGTTGACGCACGTCGGGGTGACCAAAGTTGACGCGCTTCCGGGCGACCAGGGTTGACGCGCTTCCGGGCGACCAGTGTTGACGCGCGCCGGGGTGACGAGCGTAGACCCGCGTCGGGGCGACCAGGGTTGACGCGTGTCGGGGCGACCAGGGTTGACTCGTGTCGGGGCGACCATGGTTGAGGCGCGTCGGTGCGACCAAGGTTGACGTGCGTCGGGGCGACCAATGCTGACGCGCGTCGGGGCGACCAACGCTGACGCGCATCGGGGCGACAAGGGTTGACTCGAGTCGGGGCGACCATGGTTGACGTGCGTGGGGGCGACCAGGGTTGACGTGCGTTGGGGCGACCAGGGTTGACGCGCGTCGGGGCGACCATGGTACACACACTCGTCGGGGCGATCAAAAGTTGACGCGCGTTGGGGCGACCAGGGTTGACTCGCGTCGGGGCGACCATGGTTGACGCTCGTCGGGACGACCAGGGTTGACTCGCGTCGGGGCGACCATGGTTGACGCGCGTCGGGATGACCCGGGTTGACGTGCGTCGGGGCGACCAGGGTTGACTCGTGTCGGGGCGACCATGGTTGAGGCGCGTCGGTGCGACCAAGGTTGACGTGCGTCGGGGCGACCAATGCTGACGCGCGACGGGGCGACCAACGCTGACGCGCATCGGGGCGACAAGGGTTGACTCGAGTCGGGGCGACCATGGTTGACGTGCGTGGGGGCGACCAGGGTTGACGTGCGTTGGGGCGACCAGGGTTGACGCGCGTCGGGGCGACCATGGTACACACGCTCGTCGGGGCGATCAAAAGTTGACGCGCGTTGGGGCGACCAGGGTTGACTCGCGTCGGGGCGACCATGGTTGACGCTCGTCGGGACGACCAGGGTTGACTCGCGTCGGGGCGACGATGGTTGACGCGCGTCGGGATGACCCGGGTTGACGTGCGTCGGGACGACCAGGGTTGACGCGCGTCGGGGCGACCATGGTACACACGCTCGTCGGGGCGATCAAAAGTTGACGCGCGTTGGGGCGACCAGGGTTGACGCGCGTCGGGGAGACAAAAATTGACGCGCGTTGGGGCGACCAGGGTTGACTCGCGTCGGGGCGACCAAGGTTGACGTGCGTCGGGGCGACCAAAGCTGACGCACGACGGGGCGACCAAAGCTGACGCACGTCGGCACGACAAGGGTTGACTCGAGTCGGGGCGACCAGGGTTCACGCGCGTCGGGGCGACCAGGGTTCACGCGCGTCGGGGCGACCAGGGTTGACGCGCGTCGGGGTGACGAGCGTAGACCCGCGTCGGGGCGACCAGGGTTGACATGCGTCGGGGCCACCAGGGTTGACTCGCGTCAGTGCCACCATGGTTGAAGCGCGTCGGGGCGACCAAAGTTGGGGTGAGGAGCGTAGACCCACGTCGGGGCGACCAGGGTTGACTCGCGTCGGGGCAACCATGGTTGACGCGCGTCGGGGCGACAAGAGTTGACTCGCGTCGGGGCGACCAAGTTTGACGCACGTCAGGGCGACCAAGTATGACGCACGTCTGAGCGACCAGGGTTGACTCGCGTCGGGGCGATCATGGTTGAGGCGCGTCCGGGCGACCAGGGTTGATGCGCGTCGGGGCGACCAAGGTTGACGCGCGTCGGGCGACCAAGGATGATGCGCGTTTGGGCGACCAAGGTTGACGCGCGTCGGGGCGACCAGGGTTGACTCGTGTCAGGGCGACCATGGTACATGCGCGTCGAGACGACCAATGTTGACGCGCGTCGGGGCGACAAGGGTTGACTCGCGTCAGCGCGACCAGGGTTGACTCGTGTCTGGGCGACCATGGTACATGCGCGTCGAGACGACCAATGTTGACGCGCGTCGGGGCGACAAGGGTTGACTCGCTTCGGGGCGACCATGGTTGACGCGCGTCGGGGCGACCAGGGTAGACGCGCGTCGGGGCGACCAAAGTTAACGCACGTCGAGGCGATCATGGCTGACTCGCGTCGGGCGAGCCGGGTTGACGCGCGTCGGGGCGACCAGGGTTGACGCACGTCGGAGCGAACAAAATTGACCCGCATCGGGTCGACCAAGTGTGACGCGCGTCTGGGCGACCATGGTTGAGGCGCGTCGGGGCGACCATGGTTGAGGCGCGTCGGGGCGACCAAGGTTGAGGCGCGTCGGGGCGACCATGGTTGACGCGCGTCAGCGCGACCAGGGTTAAAGCGCGTCGGGACGACCAAAGTTGACGAACGTCGGGGCGACCAAGGTTGACGCGCGTCGGGCGACCAAGGATGATGCGCGTTTGGGCGACCAAGGTTGACGCGCGTCGGGGCGACCAGGGTTGACTCGTGTCAGGGCGACCATGGTACATGCGCGTCGTGACGACCAATGTTGACGCGCGTCGGGGCGACAAGGGTTGACTCGCGTCAGCGCGACCAGGGTTGCATCGTGTCTGGGCGACCATGGTACATGCGCGTCGAGACGACCAATGTTGACGCGCGTCGGGGCGACAAGGGTTGACTCGCTTCGGGGCGACCATGGTTGACGCGCGTCGGGGCGACCAGGGTAGACGCGCGTCGGGGCGACCAAAGTTAACGCACGTCGAGGCGATCATGGCTGACTCGCGTCGGGCGAGCCGGGTTGACGCGCGTCGGGGCGACCAGGGTTGACGCACGTCGGAGCGAAGAAAATTGACCCGCATCGGGTCGACCAAGTATGACGCGCGTCTGGGCGACCATGGTTGAGGCGCGTCGGGGCGACCATGGTTGAGGCGCGTCGGGGCGACCAAGGTTGAGGCGCGTCGGGGCGACCATGGTTGACGCGCGTCAGCGCGACCAGGGTTAAAGCGCGTCGGGACGACCAAAGTTGACGAACGTCGGGGTGACCAAAGTTGACGCGCTTCGGGGCGACCAGGGTTGACGCGCGTCGGGGTGACCAGGGTTGACGCGCGTCGGGGTGACGAGCGTAGACCCGCGTCGGGGCGACCAGGGTTGACGCGCGTCGGGGCGACCAGGGTTGACTCGCGTCGGGGCGACCAGGGTTGACTCGCTTCGGCGCGACCAGGGTTGAGGCGCGTCGGGGCGACCAGGGTTGACGTGCGTCGGGGCGACCAAAGCTGACGCGCGTCGGGGCGACAAGGGTTGACTCGAGTCGGGGCGACCAGGGTTGACGCGCGTCGGGGCGACCAGGGTTGACGCGCGTCGGGGTGACGAGCGTAGACCCGCGTCGGGGCATCCAGGGGTGACGTGCGTCGGGGCGACCAGGCTTGACTCGCGTCGGGGCGACAATGGTTGATGCGCGTCGGGGCGACCAAAGTTGACGCGCGTCGGGGCGGCCAAGGTTGACGCGCGTCGGGGCGACCATGGTTGACGCGCGTCGGGGCGACAAGGGTTGACTCGGGTTGGGGCGACAAGGGTTGACTCGGGTCGGGGCGACCAAGTTTGACGCACGTCGGGGCGATCAAGTATGACGCGCGTCTGGGCGACCAGGGTTGACTCGCGTCGGGGCGACCATGGTTGAGGCGCATCCGGGCGACCAGGGTTGATGCGCGTCGGGGCGACCAAGGTTGATTCGCGTCGTGGCGACCAAGGATGATGCGCGTTTGGGCGACCAAGGTTGACGCGCGTCGGGGCGACCAGGGTTGACTCGTGTCAGGGCGACCATGGTACATGCGCGTCGAGACGACCAATGTTGACGCGCGTCGGGGCGACAAGGGTTGACTCGCGTCAGGGCGACCAGGGTTGACTCGTGTCTGGGCGACCATGGTACATGCTCGTCGAGACGACCAATGTTGACGCGCGTTGGGGCAACAAGGGTTGACTCGCGTCGGGGCGACCATGGTTGACGCGCGTCGGGGCGACCAGGGTAGACGCGCGTCGGGGCGACCAAAGTTAACGCACGTCGGGGCGATCATGGTTGACTCGCGTCTGGCGACCCTGGTTGACGCGCGTCAGGGCGACCAGGGTTGACGCGCGTCGGAGCGACCAAAATTGACCCGCATCGGGGCGACCAAGTATGACGCGCGTTTGGACGACCAGGGTTGACTCGCGTCTGGGCGACCATGGTTGAGGCGCGTCCGGGTGAACAAGGTTGAGGCGCGTCGGGGCGACCAAGGTTGATGCGCATCGGGGCGACCAAGGTTGATGCGCGTCGGGGCGACCAAGGATGATGCGCGTCGGGGCGAACATGGTTGACGCGCGTCGGGGCGACAAGGGTTGACACGGGTTGGGGCGACAAGGGTTGACTCGGGTCGGGGCGACCACGTTTGACGCACGTCGGGGCGACCAAGTATGACGCGCGTCTGGGCGACCAGGGTTGACTCGCGTCGGGGCGACCATGGTTGAGGCGCGTCCGGGCGACCAGGGTTGATGCGCGTCGCGGCGACCAAGGTTGATGCGCGTCGGGGCGACCAAGGATGATGCGCGTTTGGGCGACCAAGGTTGACGCGCGTCGGGGCGACCAGGGTTGACTCGTGTCAGGGCGACCATGGTACATGCGCGTCGAGACGACCAATGTTGACGCGCGTCGGGGCGACAAGGGTTGACTCGCGTCAGGGCGACCAGGGTTGACTCGTGTCTGGGCGACCATGGTACATGCTCGTCGAGACTACCAATGTTGATGCGCGTTGGGGCGACAAGGGTTGACTCGCGTCGGGGCGACCATGGTTGACGCGCGTCGGGGCGACCAGGGTAGACGCACCTCGGGGCGACCAAAGTTAACGCACGTCGGGGCGATCATGGTTGACTCGCGTCTGGCGAGCCTGGTTGACGCGCGTCAGGGCGACCAGGGTTGACGCGCGTCGGAGCGACCAAAATTGACCCGCATCGGGGCGACCAAGTATGACGCGCGTTTGGACGACTAGGGTTGACTCGCGTCTGGGCGACCATGGTTGAGGCGCGTCCGGGTGACCAAGGTTGAGGCGCGTCGGGGCGACCAAGGTTGATGCGCATCGGGGCGACCAAGGTTGATGCGCGTCGGGGCGACCAAGGATGATGCGCGTCGGGGCGAACATGGTTGACGCGCGTCGGGGCGACAAGGGTTGACTCGGGTTGGGGCGACAAGGGTTGACTCGGGTCGGGGCGACCAAGTTTGACGCACGTCGGAGCGACCAAGTATGACGCGCGTCTGGGCGACCAGGGTTGACTCGCGTCGGGGCGACCATGGTTGAGGCGCGTCCGGGCGACCAGGGTTGATGCGCGTCGCGGCGACCAAGGTTGATGCGCGTCGGGGCGACCAAGGATGATGCGCGTTTGGGCGACCAAGGTTGACGCGCGTCGGGGCGACCAGGGTTGACTCGTGTCAGGGCGACCATGGTACATGCGCGTCGAGACGACCAATGTTGACGCGCGTCGGGGCGACAAGGGTTGACTAGCTTCAGGGCGACCAGGGTTGACTCGTGTCTGGGCGACCATGGTACATGCTCGTCGAGACGACCAATGTTGATGCGCGTTGGGGCGACAAGGGTTGACTCGCGTCGGGGCGACCATGGTTGACGCGCGTCGGGGCGACCAGGGTAGACGCACCTCGGGGCGACCAAAGTTAACGCACGTCGGGGCGATCATGGTTGACTCGCGTCGGGCGAGCCTGGTTGACGCGCGTCAGGGCGACCAGGGTTGACGCGCGTCGGAGCGACCAAAATTGACCCGCATCGGGGCGACCAAGTATGACGCGCGTTTGGACGACCAGGGTTGACTCGCGTCTGGGCGACCATGGTTGAGGCGCGTCCGGGTGACCAAGGTTGAGGTGCGTCGGGGCGACCAAGGTTAATGCGCATCGGGGCGACCAAGGTTGATGCGCGTCGGGGCGACCAAGGATGATGCGCGTTTGGGCGACCAAGGTTGACGCGCGTCGGGGCGACCAGGGTTGACTCGTGTCAGGGCGACCATGGTACATGCGCGTCGAGACGACCAATGTTGACGCGCGTCGGGGCGACAAGGGTTGACTCGCGTCAGGGCGACCAGGGTTGACTCGTGTCTTGGCGACCATGGTACATGCTCGTCGAGACGACCAATGTTGACGCGCGTTGGGGTGACAAGGGTTGACTCGCGTCGGGGCGACCATGGTTGACGCGCGTCGGGGCGACCAGGGTAGACGCGCGTCGGGGCGACCAAAGTTAACGCACGTCGGGGCGATCATGGTTGACTCGCGTCGGGCGAGCCTGGTTGACGCGCGTCAGGGCGACCAGGGTTGATGCGCGTCGGAGCGACCAAAATTGACCCGCATCGGGGCGACCAAGTATGACGCGCGTTTGGACGACCAGGGTTGACTCGCATCTGGGCGACCATGGTTGAGGCGCGTCCGGGTGACCAAGGTTGAGGCGCGTCGGGGCGACCAAGGTTGACTCGCGTCGGGGCGACCAAGAATGATGCGCATCTCGGCGACCATGGTTGACGCGCGTCGGGGCGACCAAAGTTGACGCACGTCGGGGCGACCAAGGTTGATGCGCGTCGGGGCGACCATGGTTGACGCGCATCAGCGCGACCAGGGTTAACGCGCGTCGGGACGACCAAAGTTGACGAACGTCGGGGTGACCAGGGAGCACACTCGTCGTGGCGACCAAAGTTGACGCACGTCGGGGCGACCAGGGTCGACTCGCATCGGGGCGACCATGGTTGATGCGTGTCGGGGCAACCAGGGTTGACGCGCGTCTGGGCGACAAAGGTTGACGCGCGTCGGGGCGACCATGGTTGACACGCGTCGGGGCGACCAAAGTTGAAGCGCGTCGAGGCGACCAGGGTTGACTCGCGTCGGGGCGACCATGGTTGAGGCACGTCGGGGCGACCAAAGCTGATGCGCGACGGGGCGACCAAAACTGACGCGCGTCGGGGCGACAAGGGTTGACTCGCGTCGGGGCGACCATGGTTGAGGCGCGTCGGGGTGACCAAAGTTGACGCGCTTCGGGGCGACCAGGGTTGACGCGCGTCTGGGCGACCAGGGTTGACTCGTGTCGGGGCGACCATGGTTGAGGCGCGTCGGGGCGACCAAGGTTGACGCGCGTCGGGGCGACCAGGGTTGACTCGCGTCGGGGCAACCATGGTTGAGGCGCGTCGGGGCGACCAAGGTTGACGTGCGTCGGGGCGACCAAAGCTGACGCGCGACGGGTCGACCAAAGCTGACGCGCGTCGGGGCGACAAGGGTTGACTCGCATCAGGGCGACCAGGGTTGACTCGTGTCTGGGCGACCATGGTACATGCGCGTCGAGACGACCAATGGTGACGCGTGTCGGGGCGACCAAGGTTGACGCGCGTCGGGGCGACCAGGGTTGACTCGCGTCGGGGCAACCATGGTTGAGGCGCGTCGGGGCGACCAAGGTTGACGTGCGTCGGGGCGACCAAAGCTGACGCGCGACGGGTCGACCAAAACTGACAAGGGTTGACTCGAGTCGGGGCGACCAGGGTTCACGTGCGTCCGGGCGACCAGGGTTGGCTCGCATCGGGGCGACCATGGTTGACGCGTGTCGGGGCGACGAGGGTTGACGCGCGTCTGGGCGACTAAGGTTGACGCGCGTCGGGTCGACCAAAGTTGACGCACGTCGGGGAGACCAGGGTTGACTCGCGTCGGGGCAACCATGGTTGAGGCGCGTCGGGGCGACCAAGGTTGACGTGCATCGGGGCGACCAAAGCTGACGCGCGACGGGGCAACCAAAGCTGACGCGCGTCGGGGCGACAAGGGTTGACTCGAGTCGGGGCGACCAGGGTTCACGCGCGTCGGGGCGACCAGGGTTGACGTGCATCGGGGCAACCAAAGCTGATGCGCGATGGGGCGACCAGGGTTCACGCGCGTCGGGGTGACTAGCGTAGGCCCGCGTCGGGGCGACCAGGGTTGACGTGCGTCGGGGCAACCATGGTTGACACGCATCCGGGCGACCAAGGTTGGCCCGCGTCTGGGCGACCAGGGTTGCCGTGCGTCAGGGCGACGAGGGTTGACTCGCGTTGGGGCGACCATGGTTGACTCGCGTTGGGGCAACCATGGTTGACGTGCGTCGGGGCGGCCAAGGTTGACGCGTGTCGGGGCGACCATGGTTGACGCGCGTATGGGGCGTTGACCAGGGTTGACTCGTGTCAGGGCGACCATGGTACATGCGCGTCGAGACGACCAATGTTGACGCGCATCGGGGCGACAAGGGTTGACTCGCGTCGGGGCGACCATGGTTGACGTGCGCCGGGGCGACCAGGGTAGACGCGCATCGGGGCGACCAAAGTTAACGCACGTCGGGGCGATCATGGTTGACTCGCGTCGGGCGAGCCTGGTTGACGCGCGTCGGAGCGACCAAAATTGACCCGCATCGGTGCGACCAAGTATGACGCGCGTCTGGGCGACCAGGGTTGACTCGCGTCGGGGCGACCATGGTTGAGTCGCGTTGGGGTGACCATGGTTGACCCGCATCGGGGCGACCAAGTATGACGCGCGTCTGGGCGACCAGTGTTGACTCGCGTCGGGGCGACCATGGTTGAGGCGCGTCGGGGCGACCAAGGTTGAGGCGCGTCGGGGCGACCAAGGTTGACGCTCGTCGGGGCGATAAGGGTTGACGAGCGTCGTGGCGACCATGGTTGACGCACATCGGGGCGACTAGCGTAGACCCGCGTCTGGGCGACCAGGGTTGACTCGCGTCGGGGCGACCATGGTTGACGCGCGTCGGGGCGACCAAAGTTGACGCGCGTCGGGGCGACCAAGGTTGATGCGTGTCGGGGCGACCATGGTTGACGCGCGTCAGGGTGACTAGCGTAGACCCGCGTCGGGGCGACCAGGGTTGACGTGCGTCGGGACAACCATGGTTGACGCGCGTTGGGGCGACCAAGGTTGACGCGCGTCGGGGCGACCATGGTTGACGCGCGTCTGGGCGACAACGGTTGACGCGCTTCGGGGCGACCAATTTTGACGCGCGTCGGGGCGACCAAGTATGACGCGCGTCTGGGCAACCAGGGTTGACTCGCGTCGGGGTGACCATGGTTGAGGCGCGTCGGGGCGAACAGAGTTGATGCGCGTCGGGGCGACCAAGGTTGATGCGCGTCGGGGCGACCAGGGTTGGCTCGTGTCAGGGCGACCATGGTACATGCGCGTCGAGACGACCAATGTTGACGTGCGTCGGGGCGACAAGGGTTGACTCGCGTCAGGGCGACCAGGGTTGACTCGTGTCTGGGCGACCATGGTACTTGCGCATCGAGACGACCAATGTTGACGCGCGTCGGGGCGATAAGGGTTGACTCGCGTCGGCGCGACCATGGTTGACTCGCGTCGGGCGAGCCTGGTTGACGCGCGTCGGGGCAACCATGGTTGACGCGCATCCGGGCGACCAAGGTTGGCCCGCGTCTGGGCGACCAGGGTTGCCGTGCGTCAGGGCGACGAGGGTTGACTCGCGTTGGGGCGACCATGGTTGACTCGCGTTGGGGCAACCATGGTTGACGTGCGTCGGGGCGGCCAAGGTTGACGCGTGTCGGGGCGACCATGGTTGACGCGCGTATGGGGCGTTGACCAGGGTTGACTCGTGTCAGGGCGACCATGGTACATGCGCGTCGAGACGACCAATGTTGACGCGCATCGGGGCGACAAGGGTTGACTCGCGTCGGGGCGACCATGGTTGACGTGCGCCGGGGCGACCAGGGTAGACGCGCATCGGGGCGACCAAAGTTAACGCACGTCGGGGCGATCATGGTTGACTCGCGTCGGGCGAGCCTGGTTGACGCGCGTCGGAGCGACCAAAATTGACCCGCATCGGTGCGACCAAGTATGACGCGCGTCTGGGCGACCAGGGTTGACTCGCGTCGGGGCGACCATGGTTGAGTCGCGTTGGGGTGACCATGGTTGACCCGCATCGGGGCGACCAAGTATGACGCGCGTCTGGGCGACCAGTGTTGACTCGCGTCGGGGCGACCATGGTTGAGGCGCGTCGGGGCGACCAAGGTTGAGGCGCGTCGGGGCGACCAAGGTTGACGCTCGTCGGGGCGATAAGGGTTGACGAGCGTCGTGGCGACCATGGTTGACGCACATCGGGGCGACTAGCGTAGACCCGCGTCTGGGCGACCAGGGTTGACTCGCGTCGGGGCGACCATGGTTGACGCGCGTCGGGGCGACCAAAGTTGACGCGCGTCGGGGCGACCAAGGTTGATGCGTGTCGGGGCGACCATGGTTGACGCGCGTCAGGGTGACTAGCGTAGACCCGCGTCGGGGCGACCAGGGTTGACGTGCGTCGGGACAACCATGGTTGACGCGCGTTGGGGCGACCAAGGTTGACGCGCGTCGGGGCGACCATGGTTGACGCGCGTCTGGGCGACAACGGTTGACGCGCTTCGGGGCGACCAATTTTGACGCGCGTCGGGGCGACCAAGTATGACGCGCGTCTGGGCAACCAGGGTTGACTCGCGTCGGGGTGACCATGGTTGAGGCGCGTCGGGGCGAACAGAGTTGATGCGCGTCGGGGCGACCAAGGTTGATGCGCGTCGGGGCGACCAGGGTTGGCTCGTGTCAGGGCGACCATGGTACATGCGCGTCGAGACGACCAATGTTGACGTGCGTCGGGGCGACAAGGGTTGACTCGCGTCAGGGCGACCAGGGTTGACTCGTGTCTGGGCGACCATGGTACTTGCGCATCGAGACGACCAATGTTGACGCGCGTCGGGGCGATAAGGGTTGACTCGCGTCGGCGCGACCATGGTTGACTCGCGTCGGGCGAGCCTGGTTGACGCGCGTCGGGGCGACCAGGGTTGACGCGCGTCGGAGCGACCAAAATTGACCCGCATCGGGGCGACCAGAGTTGACGCGCGTCGGGGCGACCAAAGCTGACCTGCGTCGGGGCGACCAGGGTTGACGTGCGTCGGGGCGACCAGGGTTGACGCGCTTCGGGACGACCAAAGTTGACGCGGTTCGGGGCGACCAAAGCTGACCCGCGTCGGGGTGACCAGGGTTGACGTGCGTCGGGGCGACCAGGGTTGACTCGCGTCGGGGAGACCATGGTTGACTAGCGTCGGGGAGACCATCGTTGACTAGCGTCGGGGCGACCATGGTTGACGCGCGTCGGGGCGACCAGGGAGCACGCTCGTTGTGTCGACCAAAGTTGACGCGCGTCGGGACGACCAGGGTCGACTCGCATCGGGGCGACCATGGTTGACGCGTGTCGGGGCGACCAGGGTTGACGCGCGTCTGGGCGAGAAAGGTTGGCGCGCGTCGGGGCGACCATGGTTGACGCGCGTCGGGGCGACAAGGGTTGACTCGCGTCGGGGCGACCATGGTTGAGGCGTGTCGGGGCGACCAAGGTTGACGTGCGTCGGGGCGACCAAAGCTGACGCGCGACGGGGTGACCAAAGCTGACGCGCGTCGGGGAAACTAGGGTTGACTCGCGTCGGGGCGACCATGGTACACGCGCGTCGAGATGACCAAAGTTGACGTGCGTCGGGGCGACCAGGGTTGACGCACATCGGGGCGACAAGGGTTGACTCGCGTTGGGGCGACCATGGTTGACGCGCGTCGCGGCGACCAGGGTTGACTCGCGTCAGGGCAACCATGGTACACGCGCGTCGAGACGACCAATGTTGACGCGTGTCGGGGCGACCAAAGTTGACGCACGTCGGGGCGACCAGGGTCGACGCGTGTCGGGGCGACCAGGGTTGACGCGCGTCAGGGCGACCAGGGTAGACGCGCGTCGGGGCTACCAAAGTTGACGCGCGTCGGGGCGACCAAAGCTGATGCGCGTTGGGACGATAAGGGTTGACGCGCGTCGGGGTGACCAGGGTTGATGCGCGTCGGCGTGACGAGCGTAGACCCGCGTCGGGGAGACAAGGGTTGACGTGCGTCGGGGCGACCAGGGTAGACTCGCGTCTCGGCAACCCGGATTGACACCCGTCGGGGTGACCAAGGTTGACGCGCGTCGGTGCGACCATGGTTGACTCGCGTCGGGGCGTCCATGGTACACGCGCGTCGAGACGACCAATGTTGACGCGCGTCGGGGCGACCAAAGTCGACACACGTCGGGGCGACCAGGGTCGACTCTCATCGGGGCTACCATGGTTGACGCGTGTCGGGGCGACCAGGGTTGACGCGCATCAGTGCGACCAGGGTGGACGCGCGTCGGGGCGACCAAAGTTGATGCGCGTTGGGACGATAAGGGTTGACGCGCGTCAGGGTGACCAGGGTTGATGCGCGTCGGGGTGACGAGCGTAGACCCACGTCAGGGCGACCAGGGTTGACGTGCGTCGGGGCGACCAGGGTAGACTCGCGTCTGGGCGACCATGGTTGACGCGCATCGGGGCGACAAGGGTTGACGCGCGTCATGGCGACCATGGTACACGCGCGTCTAGATGACCAATGTTGACGTGCGTCGGGGCGACCAGGGTTGTCTCGTGTCGGGGCGACCATGGTTGACGCGTGTCGGGACAACCCGGGTTGACACGCGTCGGGGTGACCAAGGTTGATGCGCGTCGGGTCGACCATGGTTGACTCGCGTTGGGGCGACCATGGTTGAGGCGCGTCGGGGCGACCAAGGTTGACACGCATCGGGGCGACCAGGGTTGACGCGCATTGGGGCGACCAGGGTTGACTCGCGTCGGGGCGACCATGGTACACGCGCGTCGAGACGACCAATGTCGACGCGCGTAGGGGCGACCAGGGTTGACGCGCATCGGGGCGACAAGTGTTGACTCGCGTCGGGTCAACCATGGTTGACGCGCATCGGGGCGACCAGGGTTGACTCGCATCGGGGCGACCATGGTACAAGCGCGTCGAGACGACCAATGTTGACGCGCGTCGGGGCGACAAGGGTTGACTCGCGTCGGGGCGACCATGGTACACGCGCGTCGAGACGATAAATGTTGACGCACGTCGGGGCGACAAGGGTTGACTCGCATCGGGACGACCATGGTTGACGCGCGTCGGGGCGACCAGGATTGATTTGCGTCGGGGCGACCATGGTACACGCGCGTCGAGACGACCAATGTTGACGCGCGTCGGGGCGACCAGGGTTGATGCGCGTCGGGGCGACCAGGATTGACGCACATCGGGGCGACCAAAGTTGACATGCGTCGAAGCGACCGGGTCAACCGTGGTCGCCTTGAAGCAAGTCAACTATGGTCGCCCTGATGCGCGTCAACCATAGTCACCCCGACGCGTGTCAACTTTGGTCGCACCGACACTCGTCAACCCTGTTCATCTCGACGCGGGTCAACCCTGGTCGACTTGAATGCAGTCAACTTTGGTCGCCCCGTAGCGCTTCAAGCCTTGTCGCCCCGGCGCGAGTCAAGCCTGGTCACCCTGACGCACATCAACATTGGTCATCTCGACGCGCGAGTGCCATGGTCGCCACGACGCGCGTCAACCCTGGTCGCCCCGATGCGCGTCAGCTCTGGTCACCTTGATGCGCGTCCACCCTGGTCGCCCCGACGCACATCAACATTGGTCATCTCGACGCGCGTGTGCCATGGTCGCCACGACGCGCGTCAACCCTGGTCGCCCCGAAGCGCGTCAGCTCTGGTCGCCCCAATGCGCGTCAACCTTGGTCGCCCCGATGCGCGTCAACCCTGGTCGCGCCGACACGCGTAAACCATTGTCGCCCCGACGCGCGTCAACTTTGGTCGCCCCGACGCGCGTCCACCCTGGTCGCCCCAAAGCGGGTCAACGTTGGTCACCACGACGCGCGTCAATCCTAGTGGCCCCAACGTGCGTCAACTTTGGTCACCTCGACGCGTGTCAACTTTGGTCGCCTCGATGCGCTTCAACCCTGGTCGCCCCGACGCGCGTCAACATTGGTCGTCTCGACGCGCGTGTATCATGGTCGCCCCGACGCGAGTCAACCCTGGTCGCCCCGACGTGAGTCAACCCTTGTCGCCCTGACGCGAGTCAACATTGGTCATCTCGACGTGCATGTACCATGGTTGACCCGACGTGCGTCAGCTTTGGTCACCCCGACGAACGTCAACCCTGTTCGCACCGACGCGTGTCAACCCTGGTCGCCGCGATGCGCATCAACATTGGTCGCACCAACGCGTGTCAACCCTGGTCGCCCCAACGCGCGTCAACACTGGTCGCCCCGATGCGAGTCAACCCTTGTCGCCCCGATGCGCGTCAACTTTGGTCGCCCCGACGCGCGTGACCAGTGTTAACCCGCGTCGGGGCGACCAGGGTGGACGCGCGTCGGGTAGACCAAAGTTGACGCGCGTCGGGGCGACCAAAGCTGACGCGCGTTGGGGCGATAAGGGTTGACGCGCGTCGGGGTGACCAGGGTTGATGCGCGTCGGGGTGACGAGCGTAGACCCGCGTCGGGGTGACGAGCATAGACTCGCGTCGTGGCGACCAGGGTTGACTCGCGTCGGGGTGACCATGGTTGACTCGCGCCGGGGCGACCAAGGTTGACGTGCGTCGGGGCGACAAAAGCTGACGCGCGAAGGGAAGACCAGGGTTGACTCGCATCTGCGCGACCAAAGTTGACGCGCGTCGGGGAGACCAGGGTTGACTCGCGCCTGTGCGACCATGGTTGACGTACGTCGGGGCGACCAGGGTTGACGCACGTCGGGGCGACCAAGGTTGATGCGCGTCGGGGCGACCAAGGTTGACGCGAACAGGGTTAACATGCGTCGGGGTGACCATGGTACACGCGCGTCGAGGCGACCAAAGTTGACGCGCGTCGGGAAGACCAGGGTTGACGTGCGTCAGGGCGACCAGGGTTGACGCGCGTCGGGGCGACCAAGGTTGTAGCGCGTCGGGGCGACCAATGTTGACGCGTGTCGGGGCGACCAAGGTTGACGCGTGTCGATACGACCAATGTTGACGCGCGTCGAGGTGAGAAAGTTTGACTCGCGTCATGGCAACCAGGGTTGACTCGCGTCGGGGCGACCAAGGTTGACGTGCGTCGGGGCGACCAAAGCTGAAGCGCGACGTGAAGACCAGGGTTAACTCGCGTCGGGGCGACCAAAGTTGACGCGCTTCGGGGAGACCAGGGTTGACTCGCGTCATGGCGACCATGGTTGACGCGCATCGGGGCGACCAAGGTTGACGCGCATCGGGGCGACCAAGGTTGACGCGCGTCGGGGCGACGATGGTTGACGCTCGTCGGGGCGAACAGGGTTAACGCGCGTCGAGACGACCAATTTTTACGCGCGTCGGGGCGACCAGGGTTGACTCGTGTCAGGGCGACCATGGTACATGCGCGTCGAGACGACCAATGTTGACGAGCATCGGGGCGACTAGGGTTGATTCTCGTCGGGGCGACCATGGTTGATGCGCCTCGGGGCGACCAGGGTTGACTCGTGTCGTGGCGACCATGGTACACGCGCATCGAGACGACCAATGATGACGCGCGTCGGGGCTACAAGGGTTGACATGCGTTGGGCGAGCCTGGTTGACGCACATCGGGGCAACCAGGGCGGACGCGTGTCGGGGCGACCAAAGTTGACCAGGGTTGACTCGCATCGGGGCGACCATGGTTGATGCGCGTTAGGCGACCAGGGTTGACGCGCGTCGGGGCGACCAAGGTTGACGCGCGTCGGGGCGACCAAGGTTGATGCCCGTCGGGGTGACCATGGTTGACGCACATCGGGGCGACTATGGTTGACGCGCGTCGGGGCGAACAGGGCTAACGCACGTCGGGGCGATCAGGGTTGACGCGCGTTGAGGCGACTAAGGTTGACTCGCGTCGGGGCGACCAAGGTTGACGTGCGTCGGGGCAAACAAGGTTGATGCGCGTCTGGGCGACCAAGAGTGATTCGCGTCTGGGCGACCAAGGTTGACTCGCGTCGGGGCGACCAAGGTTGACGCGCGTCTGGGCGACCAAGAGTGATGCGCGTCTGGGCGACCAAGGTTGACGTGCGTTGGGGCGACCATGGTTGACGCGCGACGCGGCGACCAAAGCTGACGCGCGTCGGGGCGACAAGGGTTGACTCACGTCGGGGCGACCATGGTACATGCGCGTTGAGACGACCAATGTTGACGCGCGTCGGGGCGACCAGGGTTGATGCGCATCGGGGCGACAAGGGTTGACTCGAGTCGGGGCAACCATGGTTGACGCGCGTCGGGGCGAACAGTGTTGACTCGCGTCGGGGAGACCATGGTACACGCGCGTCGAGACGACCAATGTTGACGCGCGTCAGGGCGACAAGGGTTGACTCGCGTCGGGGCGACCATGGTTGATGCGCGTCGGGGCGACCAGGGTTGACTCGCGTCGGGGCGACCATGGTACACGCGCGTCGAGACGACCAATGTTGATGCGCGTCGGGGCGAGCAGGGTTGACGTGCATCGGAGCGACCAAAGTTGACACGCGTCGAGGCGACCAGGTCAACCCTGGTCGCCTTGAAGCAAGTCTACTATGGTCGCCCTGATGCGCGTCAACCATAGTCGCCCCGACGCGTGTCAACTTTGGTCGCAACGACAAGCGTCAACATTGTTCATCTCGACGCGGGTCAACCCTGGTCGACTTGAATGCAGTCAACGTTGGTTGCCCTGTAGCGCTTCAACCCTGGTCGCCCCAACGCGCATCCACCATGGTCGCCCCGACGCGCGTCAAGCCTGGTCGCCCCGACACGCGTCAACATTGGTCATCTCGACGCGCGTGTAAAATGGTCGCCACGACGCGCGTCAACCCTTGTCGCCCCGATGCGCGTCAGCTCTGGTCGCCCCAATGCGCGTCAACCTTGGTGGCCCCAACGCGCGTCAACCCTGGTCGCGCCAACGCGCCTTCACCCTGGTTGCACTGACGCGGGTCAACTATGGTCGCCCCGACGCGCGTCAACCCTAGTGGCCCCGACGCGCGTCAACTTTGGTCGCCTCGACGCGTGTCAACTTTGGTCATCCTGATGCGCTTCAACACTGGTCGCCCCGACGCGCGTCAACATTAGACGCGCGTCGGCACGACCACGGTTGACGCGCGTCGGGGCGACCAAGGTTGATGCGCATCGGGGCGACCAGAGCTGACGCGCGTCGGGGCGACCAGGATTGACGCGCATCGTGGCGACCATGGTACACGCGCGTCGAGATGACCAATGTTGACGCGCGTCGGGGCGACCAAGGTTGATGCGCATCGGGGCGACCAGAGCTGACGCGCGTCGGGGCGACCAGGATTGACGCGCATCGTGGCGACCATGGTACACGCGCGTCGAGATGACCAATGTTGACGCGCGTCGGGGTGACCAGGCTTGACGCACGTCGGGGCGACCATGGTGGACGCGCGTCTGGGCGACCAGGGTTGACTCGCGTCGGGGCGACAAGGGTTGACGCGCTACGGTGCGACCAAAGTTGACGTCATTCAAGTTGACCAGTGTTGACCCGCGTCGAGATGAACAGGTTTGACGCGTGTCGGTGCGACCAAAATTGACACGCATCAGGGCGACTATGGTTGACGCGCATTAGGGCAACCATAGTTGACTTGCTTCAAGGCGACCAGGGTTGACCCGCATCAAAACGACGAAGGTTGACTCGTGTTGGGGCGACCAAAGATAAAGCGCATCGGTGAGAATAGAGTTGATGCGCGTCGGGCGACCAAAGTTGACATGCGTCAAGATGACCAGGGTTGACCCGTGCCGAGACGACCAGGGTTCATGCGCGTCGGGGCGATCAGGTAAACGCGCGTCAAGGTGACCAGAGTTGCCCGCGTAGTGACGACCAGGGTTGATGCGCGTCAGGATGACCAAAGTTGAAGCGCGTCGGGGCGACCAAGGTTAAAGCGCGTCGGGGCGCAAAAGTTGACGCGCGTCGGGGCGACCAGGGATGATGCGCCTCGAGGCGACCAAAGTTGACGTGGGTCCGGGCGACCAGGGATGACGCGCGTCGGTGCGTCGGGGCAACCAAAGTTGACGCAGATCGGGGCGACCAAAGTTGACCTTCGTCGGGGCGACCAGGGTTGACGCGCGTCGGGGCGACCAAAGTTGACACGCGTCGGGGTGACAAGGGTTGGCTCGCGTCGAGGCGACCATGGTTGACCCTCGTCGGGGCGACCATGGTTGACGCGCGTCGGGGCGACCAAAGTTGACACGCGTCGGGGTGACAAGGGTTGGTTCGCGTCGAGGCGACCAAAGTTGACGCGCGTCGGGGCGACCAAAGTTGACGTGCGTCGGTGCGACCAATGTTAACGCGCATCGGGGCGACAAGTGATGACGCGCGTCGGGGCTACTAGGGTTGACGTGCGTCGGGGTGACCAGAGTTGACGCGCGTCGGGGCGACCAAAACTGAGGCACATCGGGGCGACCAGTGTTGACGCGCATCGGGGCGACCAAGGTTGACGCGCGTTGGCGCGACCAGGTTTGACGCGCGTCGGGGCGACCAAAGTTGACGCACGTCGGGGCGACCATGGTTGACGCACGTCGGGGCGAGCAAGGTCGATGTGCGTCGGGTCGACCAGAGCTGACACGCGTCGGGACGACCAGGGTTGACGCGCGTCGTGGCGACCATGGTACACGCGCGTCGAGATGACCAATGTTGACGCGCGTCGGGGCGACCAGGCTTGACGCGCGTCGGGGCGACCATGGTGGACGCGCGTCTGGGCGACCAGGGTTGACTCGCGTCGGGGCGACAAGGGTTGACGCGCAACGGGGCGACCAAAGTTGACGTCATTCAAGTTGACCAGGGTTGACCCGCGTCGAGATGAACAGGGTTGACGCGTGTCGGTGCGACCAAAATTGACACGCGTCGGGGCGACTATGGTTGACGCGCATTAGGGCAACCATAGTTGACTTGCTTCAAGGTGACCAGGGTTGACCCGCGTCAAAACGACGAAGGTTGACTTGTGTTGGGGCGTACAAAGATGAAGCGCATCGGTGAGAATAGAGTTGATGCGCGTCGGGCGACCAAAGTTGACGTGCGTCAAGACGACCAGGGTTGACCCGTGCCGAGACGACCAGGGTTCATGCGCGTCGGGGCGATCAGGTAAACGCGCGTCAAGGTGACCAGGGTTGCCCGCGTAGTGACGACCAGGGTTGATGCGCGTCAGGGAGACCAAAGTTGAAGCGCGTCGGGGCGACCAAGGTTAACGCGCGTCGGGGCGGCAAAAGTTGACGCACGTCGGGGCAACCAGGGATGATGCGCCTCGAGGCGACCAAAGTTGACGTGGGTCCGGGCGACCAGGGATGACGCGCGTCGGTGCGTCGGGGCAACCAAAGTTGACGCAGGTCGGGGCGACCAAAGTTGACCCTCGTCGGGGCGACCATGGTTGACGCGCGTCGGGCGACCAAATTTGACACGCGTCGGGGCGACAAGGGTTGGCTCGCGTCGAGGCGACCATGGTTGACGCGCGTTGGCGCGACCAGGGTTGACGCGCGTCGGGCCGACCAAAGTTGACGCACGTCGGGCGACCAAAGTTGACGTGCGTCGGTGCGACCAATGTTAACGCGCATCGGGGCGACAAGGGTTGACGCGCGTCGGGGCGACTAGGGTTGACGTGCATCGGGGTGACCAGAGTTGACGCGCGTCGGGGCGACCAAAACTGAGGCTCATCGGGGCGACCAGGGTTGACGCGCATCGGGGCGACCAAGGTTGACGCGCGACCAGATTTGACGAGCGTCGGGGCGACCAAAGTTGACGCACGTTGGGGCGACCATGGTTGACGCACATCGGGGCGACCAAGGTCGATGTGCGTCGGGTCGACCAGAGCTGACGCGCGTCGGGGCGACCAGGGTTGACGCGCGTCGTGGCGACCATGTTACACGCACGTCGAGACGACCAGGGTTGATGCACGACCAAGGTTGATGCGCGTCGGGGCGACCAGGCTTGACGCGCGTCGGGGCGACCAAAGCTGACGCGCGTCGGGGCGACCATGCTTGACACGTGTCGGGGCGACCAGGATTGACGGTTGTCGGGGCGACCAGGGTGGATGCGCGTCGGGACGACCAAAGTTAACACGCTTCGGGGCGACAAGGGTTGGCTCGCGTCGAGGCGACCATGGTTGACGCGCGTTGGCGCGACCAGGTTTGACGCGCGTCGGGGCAACCAAAGTTGACGTGCGTCGGTGCGACCAATGTTGACGCGCATCGGGGCGACAAGGGTTGACGCGCGTCGGAGCGACTAGGGTTGATGCGCGCTTGGGTGACCAGAGTTGACGCGCGTCGGGGTGACCAAAACTGAGGCGCATCAGGGCGACCAGGGTTGACGCTCATCGGTGCGACCAAGGTTGACACAAGTTGGCGCGACCATGTTTGACGCACGGCGGGGCGACCAAGGTCGATGTGCGTCGGGTCGACCAGAGCTGATGCGCGTCGGGGCGACCAGGGTTGACGCGCGTCGGGGCGACCAGGCTTGACGCGCGTCGGGGCGACCATGGTTGACACGTGTCAGGGCGACCAGGATTGACGGTTGTCGGGGCGACCAGGGTGGACGCGCGTCGGGGCGACCAAAGTTGACACGCGTCGGGGCGACAAGGGTTGGCTCGCGTCGAGGCGACCAGGGTTGACGCGCGTCGGGCGACCAAAGTTGACGCGCGTCGGGGCGACCAAAGTTGACGTGCGTCGGTGCGACCAATGTTGACTCACATCGGGGCGACAAGGGTTGACGCGCGTCGGGGCGACTAGGTTTGACGCGCGTCGGGGTGACCAGAGTTAACGCGCGTGGGGGCGACCAAAACTGAGGCGCATCGGGGCGACCAGGGTTGACGCGCATCTGGGCGATCAAGGTTGACGCGCGTCAGCGCGGCCAGGTTTGACGCGCGTCGGGGCGACCAAAGTTGACGCACGTCGGGGCGACCATGGTTGACGCACGTCGGGGCGACCAAGGTCGATGAGCGTCGGGTCGACCAGAGCTGACGCGCGTCGGGGCGACCAGGGTTGACGCGCGTCGTGGCGACCATGGTACACGCACGTCGAGACGACCAGGGTTGACGTGCGACCAAGGTTGACGCGCGTCGGGTCGACCAGAGCTGACGCGCGTCTGGGCGACCATGGTTGACACGTGTCGGGGCGACCAGGCTTTATGCGCGTCGGGGCGACCATGGTTGATGCGCGTCGGGGCGACTATGGTTGATGCACGTCGGGGCGAACAGGGTTAACGCGCGTCGGGGCAATCAGGGTTGACGCGCGTCGGGGCGACAATAATTGACGCGCGTCGGGGCGAACAAGGTTGATGCGCGTCAGCGCGACCAGGGTTGACGCGCGTCGGGGCGACCAAAGTAGACGCGCGTCGGGGCGACCATGGTTGACCCACGTCGGGGCGACCAAGTTCGATGTGCGTCGGGTCGACCAGAGCTGACGCGCGTCGGGGCGACCAGGGTTGACGCGCGTCATGGCGACCATGGTACACGCGCGTCGAGACGACCAGGGTTGACGCGTGACCAAGGTTAATGCGTGTCGGGGCGACCAGGCCTGACGCGCTTCGGGGCGACCAGAGCTGACGCGCGTCGGGGCGACCAGGTTTGACGCGCGTCATGACGACCATGGTACACGCGCGTCGAGACGACCAGGGTTGACGCGTGACCAAGGTTGATGCGTGTCGGGGCGACCAGGCCTGACGCGCTTCGGGGCGACCAGAGCTGACTCGCGCCGGGGCGACCAGCTTTGACGTGCGTATGGTTGACGTGCGTCGGGGCGACCAAAGCTGACGCGCGACGGGGCGAACATAGCTGACGCGCGTCGGCGCGACCGGTGTTGACGCGCGTCGGGGCGACCAAAGTTGACACACGTCGGGGCGACAAGGGTTGGCTCGCGTCGAGGCGACCATGGTTGACGCGACCAGGGTTGACGCGCATCGGGGCGACCAAAGTTGACGCGCGTCGCGGCGACCAAGGTTGACGTGCGTCGGTGCGACCAATGTTAACACGCATCGGGGCGACAAGGGTTGACGCGCGTTGGGGCGACTAGGGTTGACGCGCGTCGGGGCGACTAGGGTTGACGCGCGTCGGGGCGACCAAAACTGAGGTGCATCGGGGCGACCAGGGTTGACGCGCATCGGGGCGACCAAGGTTGACGCGCGTTGGCGCGACCAGGTTTGACGCGCGTCGGGGCGACCAAAGTTGACGCGCGTCGGGGCGACCATGGTTGATGCACGTCGGGGCGACCAAGGTCGATGTGCGTCGGGTCGACCAGAGCTGACGCGCGTCGGGGCGACCAGGGTTGACGCGCATCGTGGCGACCATGGTACACGCGCGTCGAGACGACCAGGGTTGATGCGCGACCAAGGTTGACGCGCGTCGGGGCGACCAGGCTTGACGCGCGTCGGAGCGACCAGAGCTGACACGTGTCGGGGCGACCAGGATTGACGGTTGTCGGGGCGACCAGGGTGGATGCGCGTCGGGGCGACCAAAGTTAACACGCGTCGGGGCGACAAGGGTTGGCTCGCATCGAGGCGACCATGGTTGACGCGCGTTGGCGCGACCAGGGTTGACGCGCGTTGGGGCGACCAAAGTTGACGCGCGTCGGGGCGACCAAAGTTGACGTGTGTCGGTGCGACCAATGTTGACGCGCATCGGGGCGACAAGGGTTGACATGCGTCGGGGCGACTAGGGTTGACGCGCGTCGGGGTGACCAGAGTTGACGCGCGTCGGGGCGACCAAAACTGAGGCGCATCGGGGCGACCAGTGTTGACGCGAATCGGGGCGACCAAGGTTGATGCGCGTCGGCGCGGCCAGGTTTGACGCGCGTCGGGGCGACCAAAGTTGACGCACGTCGGGGCGACCATGGTTGACGCACGTCGGGGCGACCAAGGTCGATGAGCGTCGGGTCGACCAGAGCTGACGCGCGTCGGGGCGACCAGGGTTGACGCGCGTCGTGGCGACCATGGTACACGCGCGTCGAGACGACCAGGGTTGACGCGCGACCAAGGTTGACGCGTGTCGGGGCGACCAGAGCTGACGCGCGTCGGGGCGACCATGGATGACACGTGTCGGGGCGACCAGGCTTTATGCGCGTCGGGGCGACCATGGTTGATGCGCGTCGGGGCGACTATGGTTGATGCACGTCGGGGCGAACAGGGTTAACGCGCGTCGGGGCAATCAGGGTTGACGCGCGTCGGGGCGACCATAGTTGACGCGCGTCGGGGCGAACATGGTTGACGCGCGTCGGCGCGACCAGGGTTGACGCGCGTCGGGGCGACCAAAGTAGACGCGCGTCGGGGCGACCATGGTTGACCCACGTCGGGGCGACCAAGTTCGATGTGCGTCGGGTCGACCAGAGCTGACGCGCGTCGGGGCGACCAGGGTTGACGCGCATCATGGCGACCATGGTACACGCGCGTCGAGACGACCAGGGTTGACGCGTGACCAAGGTTGATGCGTGTCGGGGCGACCAGGCCTGATGCGCTTCGGGGCGACCAGAGCTGACGCGCGTCGGGGCGACCATGGTTGACACGCGTCGGGGCGACCAGGATTGACGGTTGTCGGGGTGACCAGGGTGGACGCGCGTCTGGGCGACCAAAGTTGACACGCGTCGGGGCGACAAGAGTTGGCTCGCGTCGAGGCGACCAGGGTTGACGCGCATCGGGGCGACCAAGGTAGACGCGCGTCGGGGCGACCAAAGTTGACGCGCGTCGGGGCGACCATGGTTGACACACGTCAGGGCGACCAAGGTCGATGAGCGTCGGGTCGACCAGGGTTGACGCGCGTCGTGGCGACCATGGTACACGCACGTCGAGACGACCAACGTTGACGCGCGACCAAGGTTGACGCGCGTCGGGGCGACCAGAGATGACGTGCGTCGGGGCGACCATGGTTGACACGTGTCGGGGCGACCATGGTTGACACGTGTCGGGGCGACCAGGCTTGACGCGCGTCGGGGCGAACAGGGTTAACGCGCGTCGGGGCAATCAGGGTTGACGAGCGTCGAGCCGACCAATGATGACGCGCGTCGGGGCGACCAGGGTTGACTCGCGTCGGGGCGACCATGGTTGAGGCGCGTCGGGGCGACCAAGGTTGACGCGCGTCGGGGCGACCAAGAATGATGCGCCTCTGGCGACCAGAGCTGACGCGCGTCGGGGCGACCAAAGTTGGCTTGCATCGGGGCGACCATGGTACACGCACCTCGAGACGACCAATGTTGACGCGCGTCGGGGTGAGAAGGGTTGACGTGCGTCGGGGGCGACCAGGATTGACGCGCGTCGGGGCGTCCAGGGTTGACTCGCGTCTGGGCGAGAAGGGTTGACTCGCGTCGGGGCGACCAAAGTTGACGCGCGTCAGGGCGACCAGGGTTGACGCGCGACTGGGCGACCAGGGTTGACGCGCGACTGGGCGACCAGGGTTGACGCGTGTCGGGGCGACCATGGTACACGCGCTTCGAGACGACCATGGTACACGCACGTCGAGACGAACAAAGTTGACGCGCGTCAGAGCGACCAAAGTTGGCGCTCGTCGGGCGACCAGGGTTGATGCGCATCAAGACGACCAGGGTTGACGCGCGTCAGGGCCAACAGGGTTGACGCGCATCAGGGTGACCAAAGTTGACGCGCGTCGGGGCGACCAAAGTTGACGCGCATCGGGGCAACCAGTTTTGACTCTCGTCGGGGTAACCAAAGTTTACGTGCGTCGGGGCGACCACGGTTGACGCGTGTTGGAGCGACCAAAATTGAAGCACGTCGGTGCGACCAAAGTTCACGTGCGTCAAGGCGACCAGGGTTGACCCTCGTCGAGACGACCATGATTGACGTGCATCGGGGCGACCAGGGTTGACGCGTGTTGGGGCGACCAAAGGTGACGTGCGTCGGTGCGACCAGGGTTGACGCGCGTCGGGGCGACCAAAGTTGTTGCGCATCAAGGCGACCAGGGTTGAACCGCTTCGAGACGACCAGGGTTGACACGCGTCGGGGCGACCAAAGGTGACGCTTGTCGGGGCGACTAGGGTTGACGCGTATCAGGGCGACCAAAGTTGACTTGCTTCAAGGCGACCAGGGTTGACGCGCGTTGGGGCAACCAAAGTTGATGCACATCAGGGCGACCAGGGTTGACCCGCGTCGAGATGACCAGGGTTGACACGCGTCGGCGCGACCAAAGGTGATGCGCTTCGGGGCGACCAAAGTTGACTTGCTTCAACTTTCGCGAGTCGTGGCGACCAGCGTTGACCCGCGTCGGGGCAACCAGGGTTGACGTGAGTCGGGGCGACCAGGGTTGACGTCCGCGGGGCGACCAGGGTTGACGCGCGTCGGGGCGACCAAAGTTGACGCGCGTCGGGGTGAGAAAAGCTGACCCGCTTCCGGGCGACCATGGTTGACACGCGTCGGGGCAACCAGGGTTAACGCGCGTCGGGGCGATCAGGGTTAACGCATGTCAGAGCGACCAGGGTTGACGCGCGTCGGGGTGACTATGGTTGACGCGCATCGGGTCGAACATGGTTAACGCATGTAGGGGCGATCAAAGTTAATGCGCGTCGGGGCGACCAGGGTTGACTCGCGTCGGGGCGACCATGGTTGACGCACGGCGGGGCGACCAGGGTTGACGCGCGTCGGGGTGACCAAAGTTTACGCGCGTCGGGTCGACCAAGGTTGACGCGTGTTGGAGTGACCAAAGTTGAAGCACGTCAGGGCGTATAGAGATGATGCGCGTCGGGGCAACCAATGGTGACTCGCATCAAGGCGACCAGGGTTGACCCGAGACAAGACGACCAGGGTTGACACGCATCAGGGCGACCAAAGTTGACTTGCTTCAAGGCGACCAGGGTTGACCCGCGTCAAGACGACCAGGGTTGACGCGCATCAAGGCGACCAAAGGTGATGCGCGTCGGGGTGACCAAAGTTGACGCGCGATGGGGCGTCCAGGGTTGACGCATCTGGGAGACAAGGGTTGACTCGCGTCGGGGCGACCAAAGTTGACGCGCGTCGGGGCGACCAAAGTTGATGAGCGTCGGGACGACTAAAGTTGCCCTGCGTCGGGGCGACCAAAGTTGACGTGCGTCGGGGCGACCAGGGTTGATGCGCGTCGGGACGACCAGGGTTGACGCGCGTCAGGGCCAACAGGGTTGACGCGCATTAGGGTGACCAAATTTGACGCGCGTCGGGGCGACCAAAGTTGATGCGCATCGGGGCAACCAGGGTTGACTCGCGTCAGGGCGACCAAAGTTTACGCGCGTCGGGGCGACCACGGTTGACGCGTGTTGGACCGACCAAAATTGAAGCACGTCGGTGCGACCAAAGTTCACGTGCGTCAAGACGACCATGATTGACGTGCGTCGGGGCGACCAGGGTTGACGCATGTTGGGGCTACCAAAGGTGACGTGCGTCGGTGCGACCAGGGTTGACGCGCGTCGGGGCGACCAAAGTTGTTGCGTATCAAGGCAACCAGGGTTGAACCGCTTCAAGACGACCAGGGTTGACACGCGTCGGGGCGACCAAAGGTGACGCTTGTCGGGGCGACTAGGGTTGACGCGTATCAGGGCGACCAAAGTTGACTTGCTTCAATGCGACCAGGGTTGACGCACGTCGGGGCGACCAGGGTTGACGCGCGTCGGGGCGACCAGGGTTGACGCGCGTCGGGGCGACCAGGGTTGACGCGCGTCGGGGCGATCAGATTTGATGCGCGTCGGGGCGACCAAGGATGACACGCGTCGGCGCGACCAAAGTTGACACACGACGGAGCGCCCAGGGTTGATGCGGGTCTGGGCGACAAGGGTTGACTCGCGTCGGGGCGACCAAAGTTGATGCGCGTCGGGGCGACCAAAGTTGATGAGCGTCGGGGCGACTAAAGTTGACCCGCGTCGGGGCGACCAAGGTTGACGCGCGTCAGGGCGACCAAAGCTGACACGCGTCGTGGCGACCAGCGTTGACCCGCATCGGGGCAACCAGGGTTGACGTGAGTCGGGGCGACCAGGGTTGACGTCCGTCGGGGCGACCAGGGTTGACGCGCGTTGGGGCGACCAAAGTTGACGCGCATCGGGGTGAGCAAAGCTGACCCGCGTCGGGGCGACCATGGTTGACACGCGTCGGGGCAACCAGGGTTAACGCGCGTTTGGGCGATCAGGGTTGACGGGGGTCGGGGCAACCAGGGTTGACGCGCATCAGGGCGACCAAAGTTGACTCGCATCGGGGCGACCATAGTACACGCACGTCGAGACGACCAATGTTGACGTTCGTCGGGGCGACAAGGGTTGGCTCGCGTCGGGGCGACCATGGTTAATGCGCGTCGGGGCGACCAGGGTTGACGCACTTCGGGGCGACCAAGGTTGACGCGCGTCGGGGCGACCAGAGCTGATGCGCGTCGGGTCGACCATGGTACACACGCGTCGAGACGAACAATGTTGACGCGCGTCGGGGCGACCATGGTTGACGCGCGTCGGGGCGAACAGGGTTAACGCGCGTCGGGGCGATCAAAGTTAATGCACGTCGGGGCGACCAGGGTTGACT
The DNA here is from genome assembly GCF_046119375.1 of Phyllobates terribilis. Classification (NCBI taxonomy): domain Eukaryota; kingdom Metazoa; phylum Chordata; class Amphibia; order Anura; family Dendrobatidae; genus Phyllobates; species Phyllobates terribilis. The sequence continues at coordinate 12,700,684 of NW_027362769.1, read as the reverse complement.
CGCGTTTGGGCGACCATGGTTGACGCACGTCGGGGATACCAGGGTTGACGCGCGTCGGGGCGATCAGATTTGACGCGCGTCGGGGCGACGAAGGATGACACGCGTCAGCGCGACCAAAGTTGACACGCGACCGAGCGCCCAGGGTTGACGCGGGTCTGGGCGACAAGGGTTGACTCGCGTCGGGGCGACCAAAGTTGACCCGTGTCGGGGCGACCAAAGTTGACGCTCGACGGGGTGTCCAGGGTTGACTCGCGTCGGGGCGACCAAAGTTGATGAACGTCGAGGCGACCAAAGTTGACGCACGACGGGGTGTCTGGGCTACAAGGGTTGAATCGCGTCGGGGCGACCAAAGTTGATGCGCATCGGGGCGACCAAAGCTGATGAGCGCCGGGGCGACTAAATTTGACCCGCGTCGGGGCGACCAAAGTTGATGCGCGTCGTGGCGACCAGCGTTGACCCGCATCGGGGCGACCAGGGTTGACGTGAGTCGGGGCGACCTGGGTTGACGTGAGTCGGGACGACCAGGGTTGACCTCCGTCGGGGCGACCAAAGTTGATGCGCGTCGGGGCGAGCAAAGCTGACCCACGTCGGGGCGACCATGGTTGACACGCGTCAGGGCGACCAGGGTTAACGCGCGTCGGGGCAATCAGGGTTAACGCGCGTCGGGGCGACCAGGGTTGACGCGCGTCGGGGCGACCAGGGTTGACGCACGTCGGGGCGACCAGGGTTGAAGCGCATCAGGGCGACCAAAGTTGACTCGCGTCGGGGCGACCATGGTACACGCACGTCGAGACGACCAATGTTGACGCGCGTCGGGGCGACAAGGGTTGATGCGCGTTGGGGCGACCAGGGTTGACACGCGTCGGGGCGACAAGGGTTGGCTCGCGTCGGGCGACCAAAGTTGACGCGCGTCGGGGCAACCAAAGTTGACGTGCGTCGGTGCGACCAATGTTGACGCGCATCGGGGCGACAAGGTTTGATGCGCGTCGGGGCGACTAGGGTTGACGTGCGTCGGGGTGACCAGAGTTGACGCGCATCATGGCAACCAAAGTTGACGCGCATCATGGCGACCAAAGTTGACGCGCTTCGAGGCGATCATGGTTGACGCGCATCGGGGCTACTATGGTTGACGCGCATCAGGGCGAACAGGGTTAAAGCGCGTCGGGGCGACCAAGGTTGACGCGCGTCGGGGCGACCATGGTTGACGCGCATCGGGACGACCAAGGTTGACACGCGTCAGGGCAATCAGCGTTGACCCGCGTCAGGGCGACCAGGGTTGATGTCCGTCGGGGCAACCAGGGTTGACGTGCGTCGGGGCAACCAAAGTTGACGCGCGTCAGGGCGACCAAAGTTGACGCGCGTCGGGGCGACCAAAGCTGACCCGCGTCGGGGCGACCATGGTTGACACGCGTCGGTGCAACCAGGGTTAACGCTCGTCGGGGCGATCAGGGTTAACGCGCATCGGGGCGACTAGGGTTGACGCGCGTCGGGGCGACCAGGGTTGACACGCGTCGGGGCGACCAAAGTTGACCCGCGTCGGGGTGACCAAAGTTGACGCGCGACGGGGCGACCAAGTTGATGCGCGTCGGGGCGACCAAAGTTGATGAGCGTCGGGGCGACTAAAGTTGACCCGCGTCGGGGCGACCAAGGTTGACGTGAGTCGGGGCGACCAGGGTTGATGTCTGTCGGGGAGACCAGGGTTGACGCGCATCGGGACGACCAAAGTTGAAGCGCGTCTGGGTGAGCAAAGCTGACCCGCGTCGGGGCGACCATGGTTGACACGCGTCGGGGCAACCAGGGTTAACACGCGTCGGGGCGATCAGGGTTAACGTGCGTCGGGGCGACCAAAGTTGACCCGTGTCGGGGCGACCAAAGTTGACGCTCGACGGGGTGTCCAGGGTTGACGAGCGTCTGGGCTACAAGGGTTGAATCGCGTCGGGGCGACCAAAGTTGATGCGCGTCGGGGCGACCAAAGCTGATGAGCGCCGGGGCGACTAAATTTGACCCGCGTCGGGGCGACCAAAGTTGACGCGCGTCGTGGCGACCAGCGTTGACCCGCATCGGGGCGACCAGGGTTGACGTGAGTCGGGGCGACCAGGGTTGACGTGAGTCGGGACGACCAGGGTTGACCTCCGTCGGGGCGACCAAAGTTGATGCGCGTCGGGGCGAGCATAGCTGACCCACGTCGGGGCGACCATGGTTGACACGCGTCGGGGAAATCAGGGTTAACGCGCGTCGGGGCAATCAGGGTTAACGCGCGTCGGGGCGACCAGGGTTGACGCGCGTCGCGGCGACCAGGGTTGACGCACGTTGGGGCGACCAGGGTTGAAGCGCATCAGGGCGACCAAAGTTGACTCGCGTCGGGGCGACCATGGTACACGCACGTCGAGACGACCAATGTTGACGCGCGTCGGGGCGACAAGGGTTGATGCGCGTTGGGGCGACCAGGGTTGACACGCGTCGGGGCGACAAGGGTTGGCTCGCGTCGGGGCGACCAAAGTTGATGCGCGTCAGGGCAACCAAAGTTGACGTGCGTCGGTGCGACCAATGTTGACGCGCATCGGGGCGACAAGGTTTGATGCGCGTCGGGGCGACTAGGGTTGACGTGCGCCGGGGTGACCAGAGTTGACGCGCGTCGGGGCGACCAAAACTGAGGCGCATCGGGGCGACCAGGGTTGACGCGCATCATGGCGACCAAAGTTGACGTGCATCATGGCGACCAAAGTTGACGCGCTTCGAGGCGACCATGGTTGACGCACATCGGTGTGAACAGGGTTAATGCACGTCGGGGCAATCAAGGTTGACGCCGTCGAGACGACCATGGTTGACGCGTGTCGGGGCGACCATGGTTGACACGTGTCGGAGCGACCAGGCTTGACGCGCGTCGGGGCGACCAAGGTTGACGCGCGTCGGGGCGACTATGGTTGACGCACATCGGGGTGAACAGGGTTAATGCACGTCGGGGCGACCAGGGTTGACGCGCGTCGGGGCGACCATGGTTGACGCGCGTTGGGGCGACCAAGTATGACGCGCGTCGGGACGACCAGGGTTGACGCGCGTCGGGGCGACTAGGGTTGACGCGCGTCGGGGAACCAAAGTTGACGCGCGTCGGGGCGCCAAGGGTTGACGTGCGTCGGGGCGACTAGGGTTGACGCGAGTCGGGGAACCAAAGTTGACGCGCATCGGGGCGACAAGGGTTGACGTGCGTCGGGGCGACTAGGGTTGACGCGCGTCGGGGTGACCAGAGTTGACGCGCGTCGGGGTGACCAAAACTGAGGCGCATCGGGGCGACCAGGGTTGACGCTCGTCGGGGCGACCAAAGTTGATGCGCGACGGGGCGACCAAAGTTGAAGCGCGTCTGGGTGAGCAAAGCTGACCCGCGTCGGGGCGACCATGGTTGACACGCGTCGGGGCAACCAGGGTTAACACGCGTCGGGGCGATCAGGGTTAACGCGCGTCGGGGCGACCAAAGTTGACCCGTGTCGGGGCGACCAAAGTTGACGCTCGACGGGGTGCCCAGGGTTGACTCGCGTCGGGGCGACCAAAGTTGATGCACGTCGAGGCTACCAAAGTTGACGCACGACGGGGTGTCCAGGGTTGACGAGCGTCTGGGCTACAAGGGTTGAATCGCGTCGGGGCGACCAAAGTTGATGCGCGTCGGGGCGACCAAAGCTGATGAGCGCCGGGGCGACTAAATTTGACCCGCGTCGGGGCGACCAAAGTTGACGCGCGTCGTGGCGACCAGCGTTGACCCGCATCGGGGCGACCAGGGTTGACGTGAGTCGGGGCGACCAGGGTTGACGTGAGTCGGGACGACCAGGGTTGACCTCCGTCGGGGCGACCAAAGTTGATGCGCGTCGGGGCGAGCAAAGCTGACCCACGTCGGGGCGACCATGGTTGACACGCGTCGGGGCAATCAGGGTTAACGCGCGTCGGGGCAATCAGGGTTAACGCGCGTCGGGGCGACCAGGGTTGACGCGCGTCGCGGCGACCAGGGTTGACGCACGTCGGGGCGACCAGGGTTGAAGCGCATCAGGGCGACCAAAGTTGACTCGCGTCGGGGCGACCATGGTACACGCACGTCGAGACGACCAATGTTGACGCGTGTCGGGGCGAAAAGGGTTGATGCGCGTTGGGGCGACCAGGGTTGACACGCGTCGGGGCGACAAGGGTTGGCTCGCGTCGGGGCGACCAAAGTTGATGCGCGTCGGGGCAACCAAAGTTGACGTGCGTCGGTGCGACCAATGTTGACGCGCATCGGGGCGACAAGGTTTGATGCGCGTCGGGGCGACTAGGGTTGACGTGCGTCGGGGTGACCAGAGTTGACGCGCGTCGGGGCGACCAAAGTTGGCGCGCGTTGGGGCCACCAAAGTTGACCCGCGTCGGGGCGACCATGGTTGACACGCGTCGGGGCAACAAGGGTTAACGCGCGTCGGGGCGATCAGAGTTAACGTGCGTCGGGGCGACCAGGGTTGACGTGCATCAGGTCGACCAAAGTGGACGCACGACGGGGTGACCAGGGTTGACTCGCGTCTGGACGACCATGGTACACGGGCGTCGAGACGACCAATGTTGACGCGCGTCGGGGCGACCAAAGTTGACGCTCGTCGGGGCGACCAAAGTTGACCCGCGTCGGGGCGACCATGGTTGACTCGCGTCGGGGCGACCAAAGTTGACGCGCGACGGGGCGACCAAAGTTGACGCACGACGGGGCGACCAACGTTGACGCACGACGGGGCGACCAAAGTTGACGTGCGTCTGGGCGACAAGGGTTGACTCGCGTCGGGGCGACCAGCTTTGACTCACGTCGGGGCGACCATGGTTGACGCGTGTCGGGGCGACCATGGTTGACACGTGTCGGGGCGACCAGGCTTGACGCGCGTCGGGGCGACCAAGGTTGACGCGCGTCGGGGCGACTATGGTTGACGCACATCGGTGTGAACAGGGTTAATGCGCGTCGGGGCAATCAAGGTTGACGCGCATCGAGACGACCATGGTTGACGCGTGTCGGGGCGACCATGGTTGACACGTGTCGGGGCGACCAGGCTTGACGTGCGTCGGGGCGACCAAGGTTGACGCGCGTCGGGGCGACTATGGTTGACGCACATCGGGGTGAACAGGGTTAATGCGCGTCGGGGCGACCAGGGTTGACGCGCGTCGGGGCGACCATGGTTGACGCGCGTCGGGGTGACCAAGGTTGACGCGCGTCGGGGCGACCAAGTATGACGCGCGTCGGGGCGACCAGGGTTGACGCGCGTCGGGGCGACTAGGGTTGACGCGCGTCGGGGAACCAAAGTTGACGCGCATCGGGGCGACAAGGGTTGACGTGCGTCGAGGCGACTAGGGTTGACGCGCGTTTGGGTGACTAGAGTTGACGCGCGTCGGGGCGACCAAAACTGAGGCGCATCGGGGCGACCAGGGTTGACGCTCGTCGGGGCGACCAAAGTTGACCCGCGTCGGGGCGACCATGGTTGACTCGCGTCGGGGTGACCAAAGTTGATGCGCGTCGGGGCGACCAAAGTTGACGCGCGCCGGGGCGACCAAAGATGATGCGCGTCTGGGCGACCATGGTTGACGTGCGTCGTGGCGACCAAAGCTGACTCGCGACGGGGCGATCATAGCTGACGCGCATCGGAGCAACCGGTGTTGACGCGCATTGGGGGCGACCAAAGTTGACGCGCGTCGGGGAAACTAAAGCTGACGCACGTCGTGGCGACCAGGGTTGACGGTCGTCGGGGCGACCATGGTTGACGCGCATCAGGGCGAACAGGGTTAAGGCGCGTCGAGGCGACCAAAGTTGATGCGCGTCGGGGCGACCAGGGTGGACCCACGTCGGGGCGACCAGAGTTGACGCGCGTCGGGGCAACAAAAGTTGACGTGCGTCAGGCCGACCAGGGTTGACGTGCGTCGGTGCGACCAGGGTTGACGTGCATCGGGGAGACCAGGGTTGACGGGAGTCGGGGCGACCAGGGTTGACGCATGTCGTGGCGACCATGGTACACGCGAGTCGGGGCGACCAAAAGTAGACGCGTGTCGGGGCGACCAGAGTTGACGCGCATCGGCGTGACCAAGCTTGACTCGCGTCGGGGAGACCACGATACCTGCGCGTCGAGACGACCAATGTTGACGCGCGTCGGGGCGACAAGGGTTGACGCACGTCGGGGCGACCAGGGTTGACGCGCGTCGGGGCGACCATGGTTGACTCGCATCAGGGTGACCAAAGTTGACACGCATCAGGTCGACCAAAGTTGACGCGCGTCGGGGCAACCAAAGTTGACGTGCGTCGGTGCGACCAATGTTGACGCGCATCGGGGCGACAAGGGTTGACGCGCGTCGGGGCGACTAGGGTTGACGCGCGTCGGGGCGACTAGGGTTGACGCGCGTCGGGGTGACCAGAGTTGACGCGCGTCGGGGCGACCAAAACTGAGGCGCATCGGGACGACCAGGGTTGACTCGCATCATGGCGACCAAAGTTGACGCTCGTCGGGGCGACCAAAGTTGACCCGCGTCGGGCCGACCATGGTTGACTCGCGTCGGGGCGACCAAAGTTGATGCGCGTCGGGGCGACCAAAGTTGACGCGCGTCGGGGCGACCAAAGATAATGCGCGTCTGGGCGACCGTGGTTGACGTGCGTCGTGGCGACCAAAGCTGACTCGCGATGGGGCGATCATAGCTGACGCGCATCGGAGCAACCGGTGTTGACGCGCGTCGGGGCGACCAAAGTTGATGCGCGTCGGGGAGACCAAAGTTGACGCGCGTCGGGGAGACCAAATCTGACGCGCGTCGGGGCGACCAGGGTTGACGGTCGTCGGGGCGACCAGGGTGGATGCGCGTCGGGGCGACAAAAGTTGACACGCGTCGGGGCGACAAGGGTTGGCTCGCGTCGAGCCGACCATGGTTGACGCGCGTTGGCGCGACCAGGGTTGACTCGCGTCGGGGCGACCAAAGTTGACGCGCGTCGGGGCAACCAAAGTTGATGTGCGTCGGTGCGACCAATGTTGACGCGCATCGGGGCGACAAGGGTTGACGCCGTCGGGGTGACTAGGGTTGACGCGCGTAGGGGTGACCATAGTTGACACGCGTCGGGGCGACCAAAACTGAGGCGCATCGGGGCGACCAGGGTTGACGCGCATCATGGCGACCAAAGTTGATGCGCTTCGGGGCGACCATGGTTGACGCGCGTCGGGGCAACCAAAGTTGACGCGCGTCGGGGTGACCAGGGTTAACTCGCGTCGGGGCGATCATGGTTGACGCGCGTCGGAACGACCAACGGGGCGACCATGGTACACGCGTGTCGGGGCGACCAAGTATGACGCGCGTCGGTGAGACCAGGGTTGACGCGCGTCGGATCGACCAGGGTTGACGCGTGTCGGGGCGACCAGTGTTGACGCGCGTCGGGGCAACCAAAGTTGACGCGCGTCGGGGCGACCAGGGTTGACTCGCGTCGGGGCGACCATGGTTGACGTGCGTCGGGGCGACCATGGTTGAGGCGCGTCGGGGCGACCAGGGTTGACTCGCGTCGGGGCGACTATGGTTGACGCGCATCGGGGCGACTATGGTTGACGCACATCGGGGCGAACAGGGTTTAATTGCGTCGGGGCGATCAGGGTTGACACGTGTCGGGGCGACCAAGGTTGACGCGCGTCGGGGCGACCATGGTTGACGCGCATCGGGGTGTCCAGGGTTGACTCGCGTCGGGGCGACCAAAGTTGATGCACGTCAAGGCGACCAAAGTTGACGCACGACGGGGTGTCCAGGGTTGACGAGCGTCTGGGCTACAAGGGTTGAATCACGTCGGGGCGACCAAAGTTGATGCGCGTCGGGGCGACCAAAGCTGATGAGCGCCAGGGCGACTAAATTTGACCCGCGTCGGGGCGACCAAAGTTGACGCGCGTCGTGGCGACCAGCGTTGACCCGCATCGGGGCGACCAGGGTTGACGTGAGTCGGGGCGACCAGGGTTGACGTGAGTCGGGACGACCAGGGTTGACCTCCGTCGGGGCGACCAAAGTTGATGCGCGTCGGGGCGAGCAAAGCTGACCCACGTCGGGGCGACCATGGTTGACACGCGTCGGGGCAATCAGGGTTAACGCGCGTCGGGGCAATCAGGGTTAACGCGCGTAGGGGCGACCAGGGTTGACGCGCGTCGCGGCGACCAGGGTTGACGCACGTCGGGGCGACCAGGGTTGAAGCGCATCAGGGCGACCAAAGTTGACTCGCGTCGGGGCGACCATGGTACACGCACGTCGAGACGACCAATGTTGACGCGTGTCGGGGCGAAAAGGGTTGATGCGCGTTGGGGCGACCAGGGTTGACACGCGTCGGGGCGACAAGGGTTGGCTCGCGTCGGGGCGACCAAAGTTGATGCGCGTCGGGGCAACCAAAGTTGACGTGCGTCGGTGCGACCAATGTTGACGCGCATCGGGGCGACAAGGTTTGATGCGCGTCGGGGCGACTAGGGTTGACGTGCGTCGGGGTGACCAGAGTTGACGCGCGTCGGGGCGACCAAAACTGAGGCGCATCGGGGCGACCAGGGTTGACGCGCATCATGGCGACCAAGGTTGACGCGCGTCGGGGCGACCATGGTTGACGCGCATCGGGACGACCAAGGTTGAAGCGCATCGGCGCGACCAGGGTTGACGCGCGTCGGGGCGACCAAAGTTGATGCGCGTCAGGGCGACCAGGGTTGACGTCCGTCGGGGCGACCAGGGTTGACGCGCATCGGGGCGACCAAAGTTGACGCGCGTTGGGGCCACCAAAGTTGACCCGCGTCGGGGCGACCATGGTTGACACGCGTCGGGGCAACAAGGGTTAACGCGCGTCGGGGCGATCAGAGTTAACGTGCGTCGGGGCGACCAGGGTTGACGCGCATCAGGTCGACCAAAGTTGACGCACGACGGGGTGACCAGGGTTGACTCGCGTCTGGACGACCATGGTACACGGGCGTCGAGACGACCAATGTTGACGCGCGTCGGGGCGACCAAAGTTGACGCTCGTCGGGGCGACCAAAGTTGACCCGCGTCGGGGCGACCATGGTTGACTCGCGTCGGGGCGACCAAAGTTGACGCGCGACGGGGCGACCAAAGTTGACGCACGACGGGGCGACCAACGTTGACGCACGACGGGGCGACCAAAGTTGACGTGCGTCTGGGCGACAAGGGTTGACTCGCGTCGGGGCGACCAGCTTTGACTCACGTCGGGGCGACCATGGTTGACGCGTGTCGGGGCGACCATGGTTGACACGTGTCGGGGCGACCAGGCTTGACGCGCGTCGGGGCGACCAAGGTTGACGCGCGTCGGGGCGACTATGGTTGACGCACATCGGTGTGAACAGGGTTAATGCGCGTCGGGGCAATCAAGGTTGACGCGCATCGAGACGACCATGGTTGACGCGTGTCGGGGCGACCATGGTTGACACGTGTCGGGGCGACCAGGCTTGACGCGCGTCGGGGCGACCAAGGTTGACGCGCGTCGGGGCGACTATGGTTGACGCACATCGGGGTGAACAGGGTTAATGCGCGTCGGGGCGACCAGGGTTGACGCGCGTCGGGGCGACCATGGTTGACGCGCGTCGGGGTGACCAAGGTTGACGCGCGTCGTGGCGACCAAGTATGACGCGCGTCGGGGCGACCAGGGTTGACGCGCGTCGGGGCGACTAGGGTTGACGCGCGTCGGGGAACCAAAGTTGACGCGCATCGGGGCGACAAGGGTTGACGTGCGTCGAGGCGACTAGGGTTGACGCGCGTTTGGGTGACTAGAGTTGACGCGCGTCGGGGCGACCAAAACTGAGGCGCATCGGGGCGACCAGGGTTGACGCTCGTCGGGGCGACCAAAGTTGACCCGCGTCGGGGCGACCATGGTTGACTCGCGTCGGGGTGACCAAAGTTGATGCGCGTCGGGGCGACCAAAGTTGACGCGCGTCGGGGCGACCAAAGATGATGCGCGTCTGGGCGACCATGGTTGACGTGCGTCGTGGCGACCAAAGCTGACTCGCGACGGGGCGATCATAGCTGACGCGCATCGGAGCAACCGGTGTTGACGCGCATTGGGGGCGACCAAAGTTGACGCGCGTCGGGGAAACTAAAGCTGACGCGCGTCGTGGCGACCAGGGTTGACGGTCGTCGGGGCGACCATGGTTGACGCGCATCAGGGCAAACAGGGTTAAGGCGCGTCGAGGCGACCAAAGTTGATGCGCGTCGGGGCGACCAGGGTGGACCCACGTCGGGGCGACCAGAGTTGACGCGCGTCGGGGCAACAAAAGTTGACGTGCGTCAGGCCGACCAGGGTTGACGTGCGTCGGTGCGACCAGGGTTGACGTGCATCGGGGAGACCAGGGTTGACGGGAGTCGGGGCGACCAGGGTTGACGCATGTCGTGGCGACCATGGTACACGCGAGTCGGGGCGACCAAAAGTAGACGCGTGTCGGGGCGACCAGAGTTGACGCGCATCGGCGTGACCAAGCTTGACTCGCGTCGGGGAGACCACGATACCTGCGCGTCGAGACGACCAATGTTGACGCGCGTCGGGGCGACAAGGGTTGACGCACGTCGGGGCGACCAGGGTTGACGCGCGTCGGGGCGACCATGGTTGACTCGCATCAGGGTGACCAAAGTTGACACGCATCAGGTCGACCAAAGTTGACGCGCGTCGGGGCAACCAAAGTTGACATGCGTCGGTGCGACCAATGTTGACGCGCATCGGGGCGACAAGGGTTGACGCGCGTCGGGGCGACTAGGGTTGACGCGCGTCGGGGCGACTAGGGTTGACGCGCGTCGGGGTGACCAGAGTTGACGCGCGTCGGGGCGACCAAAACTGAGGCGCATCGGGACGACCAGGGTTGACTCGCATCATGGCGACCAAAGTTGACGCTCGTCGGGGCGACCAAAGTTGACCCGCGTCGGGCCGACCATGGTTGACTCGCGTCGGGGCGACCAAAGTTGATGCGCGTCGGGGCGACCAAAGTTGACGCGCGTCGGGGCGACCAAAGATAATGCGCGTCTGGGCGACCGTGGTTGACGTGCGTCGTGGCGACCAAAGCTGACTCGCGATGGGGCGATCATAGCTGACGCGCATCGGAGCAACCGGTGTTGACGCGCGTCGGGGCAACCAAAGTTGATGCGCGTCGGGGAGACCAAAGTTGACGCGCGTCGGGGAGACCAAATTTGACGGTCGTCGGGGCGACCAGGGTTGACGGTCGTCGGGGCGACCAGGGTGGATGCGCGTCGGGGCGACAAAAGTTGACACGCGTCGGGGCGACAAGGGTTGGCTCGCGTCGAGCCGACCATGGTTGACGCGCGTTGGCGCGACCAGGGTTGACTCGCGTCGGGGCGACCAAAGTTGACGCGCATCGGGGCAACCAAAGTTGATGTGCGTCGGTGCGACCAATGTTGACGCGCATCGGGGCGACAAGGGTTGACGCCGTCGGGGTGACTAGGGTTGACGCGCGTAGGGGTGACCATAGTTGACACGCGTCGGGGCGACCAAAACTGAGGCGCATCGGGGCGACCAGGGTTGACGCGCATCATGGCGACCAAAGTTGATGCGCTTCGGGGCGACCATGATTGACGCGCGTCGGGGCAACCAAAGTTGACGCGCGTCGGGGTGACCAGGGTTAACTCGTGTCGGGGCGATCATGGTTGACGCGCGTCGGAACGACCAACGGGGCGACCATGGTACACGCGTGTCGGGGCGACCAAGTATGACGCGCGTCGGATCGACCAGGGTTGACGCGCGTCGGATCGACCAGGGTTGACGCGCGTCGGATCGACCAGGGTTGACGCGTGTCGGGGCGACCAGTGTTGACGCGCGTCGGGGCAACCAAAGTTGACGCGCGTCGGGGCGACCAGGGTTGACTCGCGTCGGGGCGACCATGGTTGACGTGCGTCGGGGCGACCATGGTTGAGGCGCGTCGGGGCGACCAGGGTTGACTCGCGTCGGGGCGACTATGGTTGACGCGCATCGGGGCGACTATGGTTGACGCACATCGGGGCGAACAGGGTTTAATTGCGTCGGGGCGATCAGGGTTGACACGTGTCGGGGCGACCAAGGTTGACGCGCGTCGGGGCGACCATGGTTGACGCGCATCGGGGTGTCCAGGGTTGACTCGCGTCGGGGCGACCAAAGTTGATGCACGTCAAGGCGACCAAAGTTGACGCACGACGGGGTGTCCAGGGTTGACGAGCGTCTGGGCTACAAGGGTTGAATCACGTCGGGGCGACCAAAGTTGATGCGCGTCGGGGCGACCAAAGCTGATGAGCGCCGGGGCGACTAAATTTGACCTGCGTCGGGGCGACCAAAGTTGACGCGCGTCGTGGCGACCAGCGTTGACCCGCATCGGGGCGACCAGGGTTGACGTGAGTCGGGGCGACCAGGGTTGACGTGAGTCGGGACGACCAGGGTTGACCTCCGTCGGGGCGACCAAAGTTGATGCGCGTCGGGGCGAGCAAAGCTGACCCACGTCGGGGCGACCATGGTTGACACGCGTCGGGGCAATCAGGGTTAACGCGCGTCGGGGCAATCAGGGTTAACGCGCGTCGGGGCGACCAGGGTTGACGCGCGTCGCGGCGACCAGGGTTGACGCACGTCGGGGCGACCAGGGTTGAAGCGCATCAGGGCGACCAAAGTTGACTCGCGTCGGGGCGACCATGGTACACGCACGTCGAGACGACCAATGATGACGCGTGTCGGGGCGAAAAGGGTTGATGCGCGTTGGGGCGACCATGGTTGACACGCGTCGGGGCGACAAGGGTTGGCTCGCGTCGGGGCGACCAAAGTTGATGCGCGTCGGGGCAACCAAAGTTGACGTGCGTCGGTGCGACCAATGTTGACGCGCATCGGGGCGACAAGGTTTGATGCGCGTCGGGGCGACTAGGGTTGACGTGCGTCGGGGTGACCAGAGTTGACGCGCGTCGGGGCGACCAAAACTGAGGCGCATCGGGGCGACCAGGGTTGACGCGCATCATGGCGACCAAGGTTGACGCGCGTCGGGGCGACCATGGTTGACGCGCATCGGGACGACCAAGGTTGAAGCGCATCGGCGCGACCAGGGTTGACGCGCGTCGGGGCGACCAAAGTTGATGCGCGTCAGGGCGACCAGGGTTGACGTCCGTCGGGGCGACCAGGGTTGACGCGCATCGGGGCGACCAAAGTTGACGCGCGTTGGGGCCACCAAAGTTGACCCGCGTCGGGGCGACCATGGTTGACACGCGTCGGGGCAACAAGGGTTAACGCGCGTCGGGGCGATCAGAGTTAACGTGCGTCGGGGCGACCAGGGTTGACGCGCATCAGGTCGACCAAAGTTGACGCACGACGGGGTGACCAGGGTTGACTCGCGTCTGGACGACCATGGTACACGGGCGTCGAGACGACCAATGTTGACGCGCGTCGGGGCGACCAAAGTTGACGCTCGTCGGGGCGACCAAAGTTGACCCGCGTCGGGGCGACCATGGTTGACTCGCGTCGGGGCGACCAAAGTTGACGCGCGACGGGGCGACCAAAGTTGACGCACGACGGGGCGACCAACGTTGACGCACGACGGGGCGACCAAAGTTGACGTGCGTCTGGGCGACAAGGGTTGACTCGCGTCGGGGCGACCAGCTTTGACTCACGTCGGGGCGACCATGGTTGACGCGTGTCGGGGCGACCCTGGTTGACACGTGTCGGGGCGACCAGGCTTGACGCGCGTCGGGGCGACCATGGTTGACGCGCGTCGGGGCGACTATGGTTGACGCACATCGGTGTGAACAGGGTTAATGCGCGTCGGGGCAATCAAGGTTGACGCGCATCGAGACGACCATGGTTGACGCGTGTCGGGGCGACCATGGTTGACACGTGTCGGGGCGACCAGGCTTGACGCGCGTCGGGGCGACCAAGGTTGACGCGCGTCGGGGCGACTATGGTTGACGCACATCGGGGTGAACAGGGTTAATGCGCGTCGGGGCGACCAGGGTTGACGCGCGTCGGGGCGACCATGGTTGACGCGCGTCGGGGTGACCAAGGTTGACGCGCGTCGGGGCGACCAAGTATGACGCGCGTCGGGGCGACCAGGGTTGACGCGCGTCGGGGCGACTAGGGTTGACGCGCGTCGGGGAACCAAAGTTGACGCGCATTGGGGCGACAAGGGTTGACGTGCGTCGGGGCGACTAGGGTTGACGCGCGTTTGGGTGACTAGAGTTGACGCGCGTCGGGGCGACCAAAACTGAGGCGCATCGGGGCGACCAGGGTTGACGCTCGTCGGGGCGACCAAAGTTGACCCGCGTCGGGGCGACCATGGTTGACTCGCGTCGGGGTGACCAAAGTTGATGCGCGTCGGGGCGACCAAAGTTGACGCGCGTCGGGGCGACCAAAGATGATGCGCGTCTGGGCGACCATGGTTGACGTGCGTCGTGGCGACCAAAGCTGACTCGCGACGGGGCGATCATAGCTGACGCGCATCGGAGCAACCGGTGTTGACGCGCATTGGGGGCGACCAAAGTTGACGCGCGTCGGGGAAACTAAAGCTGACGCGCGTCGTGGCGACCAGGGTTGACGGTCGTCGGGGCGACCATGGTTGACGCGCATCAGGGCGAACAGGGTTAAGGCGCGTCGAGGCGACCAAAGTTGATGCGCGTCGGGGCGACCAGGGTGGACCCACGTCGGGGCGACCAGAGTTGACGCGCGTCGGGGCAACAAAAGTTGACGTGCGTCAGGCCGACCAGGGTTGACGTGCGTCGGTGCGACCAGGGTTGACGTGCATCGGGGAGACCAGGGTTGACGGGAGTCGGGGCGACCAGGGTTGACGCATGTCGTGGCGACCATGGTACACGCGAGTCGGGGCGACCAAAAGTAGACGCGTGTCGGGGCGACCAGAGTTGACGCGCATCGGCGTGACCAAGCTTGACTCGCGTCGGGGAGACCACGATACCTGCGCGTCGAGACGACCAATGTTGACGCGCGTCGGGGCGACAAGGGTTGACGCACGTCGGGGCGACCAGGGTTGACGCGCGTCGGGGCGACCATGGTTGACTCGCATCAGGGTGACCAAAGTTGACACGCATCAGGTCGACCAAAGTTGACGCGCGTCGGGGCAACCAAAGTTGACGTGCGTCGGTGCGACCAATGTTGACGCGCATCGGGGCGACAAGGGTTGACGCGCGTCGGGGCGACTAGGGTTGACGCGCGTCGGGGCGACTAGGGTTGACGCGCGTCGGGGTGACCAGAGTTGACGCGCGTCGGGGCGACCAAAACTGAGGCGCATCGGGACGACCAGGGTTGACTCGCATCATGGCGACCAAAGTTGACGCTCGTCGGGGCGACCAAAGTTGACCCGCGTCGGGCCGACCATGGTTGACTCGCGTCGGGGCGACCAAAGTTGATGCGCGTCGGGGCGACCAAAGTTGACGCGCGTCGGGGCGACCAAAGATAATGCGCGTCTGGGCGACCGTGGTTGACGTGCGTCGTGGCGACCAAAGCTGACTCGCGATGGGGCGATCATAGCTGACGCGCATCGGAGCAACCGTTGTTGACGCGCGTCGGGGCGACCAAAGTTGATGCGCGTCGGGGAGACCAAAGTTGACGCGCGTCGGGGAGACCAAATCTGACGCGCGTCGGGGCGACCAGGGTTGACGGTCGTCGGGGCGACCAGGGTGGATGCGCGTCAGGGCGACAAAAGTTGACACGCGTCGGGGCGACAAGGGATGGCTCGCGTCGAGCCGACCATGGTTGACGCGCGTTGGCGCGACCAGGGTTGACTCGCGTCGGGGCGACCAAAGTTGACGCGCGTCGGGGCAACCAAAGTTGATGTGCGTCGGTGCGACCAATGTTGACGCGCATCGGGGCGACAAGGGTTGACGCCGTCGGGGTGACTAGGGTTGACGCGCGTAGGGGTGACCATAGTTGACACGCGTCGGGGCGACCAAAACTGAGGCGCATCGGGGCGACCAGGGTTGACGCGCATCATGGCGACCAAAGTTGATGCGCTTCGGGGCGACCATGGTTGACGCGCGTCGGGGCAACCAAAGTTGACGCGCGTCGGGGTGACCAGGGTTAACTCGCGTCGGGGCGATCATGGTTGACGCGCGTCGGAACGACCAACGGGGCGACCATGGTACACGCGTGTCGGGGCGACCAAGTATGACGCGCGTCGGTGAGACCAGGGTTGACTCGCGTCGGATCGACCAGGGTTGACGCGTGTCGGGGCGACCAGTGTTGACGCGCGTCGGGGCAACCAAAGTTGACGCGCGTCGGGGCGACCAGGGTTGACTCGCGTCGGGGCGACCATGGTTGACGTGCGTCGGGGCGACCATGGTTGAGGCGCGTCGGGGCGACCAGGGTTGACTCGCGTCGGGGCGACTATGGTTGACGCGCATCGGGGCGACTATGGTTGACGCACATCGGGGCGAACAGGGTTTAATTGCGTCGGGGCGATCAGGGTTGACACGTGTCGGGGCGACCAAGGTTGACGCGCGTCGGGGCGACCATGGTTGACGCGCATCGGGGCGAACAGGGTTAACGCGCGTCGGGGCGATCAGGGTTGACGCGCGTCGAGGCGACCAAAGTTGATGCGCGTCGGGGCGACCAGGTTGGACCCACGTCGGGGCGACCAGGGTTGACGCGCGTCGGGGCAACCAAAGTTGACGTGCGTCGGGGCGACCAGGGTTGACGTGCGTCGGTGCGACCAGGGTTGACGTGCATCGGGGAGACCAGGGTTGACGGGAGTCGGGGCGACCAGGGTTGACGCGTGTCGTGGCGACCATGTTACACGCGCGTCGGGGCGACCAAAAGTAGACGCGTGTCGGGGCGACCAGAGTTGACGCGCATCGGCGCGACCAAGCTTGACTCGCATCGGGGCGACCACGATACATGCACGTCGAGACGACCAATGTTGACGCGCGTCGGGGCGACAAGGGTTGACGCGTGTCGGGGCGACCAGGGTTGACGCGCGTCGGGGCGACCATTGTTGACTCGCATCGGGGTGACCAAAGTTGATGCGCGTTGGGGCGACCAAAGTTGATGAGCGTCGGGGCGACTAAAGTTGACGCGCGTCGGGGTGACCAAAGTTGACGCGCGTCGGGGCGACCAAAGTTGATGCGCGTCGGGGCGACCAGGGTTGACGCGCGTCGGGGTGACCAGCGTTAACCGATTTGGGGAGACCAGGGTTGACGTTCGTTGGGGCGACCAGAGTTGACGCGCGTCAGGTCGACCAAAGTTGACGCGCGTCGGGGCGACCAAAGTTGACGCACGTCGGGGCGACCAGGGTTGACTCGCGTCTGGACGACCATGGTACACGCGCGTCGAGACGACCAATGTTGATGCGCGTCGGGGCGACCAAAGTTGACGCTCGTCGGGGCAACCAAAGATGACCCACGTCGGGGCTACCATGATTGACTCGCTTCGGGGCGACCAAAGTTGATGAGCATCGTGGCGACCAAGGTTGACGTGCATCGTGGCGACCAAAGCTGACTCGCGACGGGGCGATCATAGCTGACGCGCATCGGAGCAACCGGTGTTGACGCGCGTCGGGGCGACAAGGGTTGGCTCGCGTTGAGCCGACCATGGTTGACGCGTGTTGGCGTGACCAGGGTTGACGCGCGTCGGGGCGACCAAAGTTGACGCGCGTCGGGGCAACCAAAGTTGACGTGCGTCGGTGCGACCAATGTTGACACGCATCGGGGCGACAAGGGTTGACGCGTATCGGGGCGACTAGGGTTGATGCGCGTCGGGGCGACCAGGGTTGACGCGCGTCGGGGCGACTAGGGTTGACGCGCGTCGGGGAACCAAAGTTGACATGCGTCGGAGCGACCAATGTTGACGCGCGTCGGGGCGACAAGGGTTGACGCGCGTCAAGGCGACTAGGGTTGATGCGCGTCGGGGTGACCAGAGTTGACGCGCGTCGGGGCGACCAAAACTGAGGCGCATCGGGGCGACCAGGGTTGACGCTCGTCGGGGCGACCAAAGTTGACCCGTGTCGGGGCGACCATGGTTAACTCGCGTCGGGGTGACCAAAGTTGATGCGCGTCGGGGCGACCAAAGTTGACGGGCGTCGGGGCGACCAAAGATGAAGCGCGTCTGGGCGACCATGGTTGACGTGCGTCGTGGCGACCAAAGCTGACTCGCGACGGGGCGATCATAGCTGACGCGCATCGGAGCAACCGGTGTTGACGCGCGTTGGGGGCGACCAAAGTTGACGCGCGTCGGGGAAACCAAAGCTGACGCGCGTCGTGGCGACCAGGGTTGACGGTCGTCGGGGCGACCATGGTTGACGCGCATCAGGGCGAACAGGGTTAAGGCGCGTCGAGGCGACCAAAGTTGATGCGCGTCGGGGCGACCAGGGTGGACCCACGTCGGGGCGACCAGGGTTGATGCGCGTCGGGGCAACCAAAGTTGACGTGCGTCGGGGCGACCAGGGTTGACGTGCATCGGGGAGACCAGGGTTGACGGGAGTCGGGGCGACCAGGGTTGACGCATGTCGTGGCGACCATGGTACACGCGAGTCGGGGCGACCAAAAGCAGACGCGTGTCGGGGCGACCAGAGTTGACGCGCATCGGCGTGACCAAGCTTGACTCGCGTCGGGCCGACCACGATACCTGCGCGTCGAGACGACCAATGTTGACGCGCGTTGGGGCGACAAGGGTTGACGCGCGTCGGGGCGACCAGGGTTGACGCGCGTCGGGGCGACCATGGTTGACTCGCATCGGGGTGACCAAAGTTGATGCACGCTGGGGCGACCAAAGTTGATGAGCGTCGGGGCGACTAAAGTTGACCCGCGTCGGGGCGACCAAAGTTGACGCGCGTCGGGGCGACCAGGGTTGACGCACGTCGCGGCGACCAGGGTTGACGCACGTCGGGGCGACCAGCGTTGACCCGCGTCGGGGCGACCAGGGTTGACGGGATTCTGGGCGACCAGGGTTGACGTGCGTCGGGGTGACCAGAGTTGACGCGCATCAGGTCGACCAAAGTTGACGCGCGTCGGGGCAACCAAAGTTGACGTGCGTCGGTGCGACCAATGTTGACGCGCATCGGGGCGACAAGGGTTGACTCGCGTCGGGGCGACTAGGGTTGATGCACGTCGGGGTGACCAGAGTTGACGCGCGTCGGGGCGACCAAAACTGAGGCGCATCGGGGCGACCAGGGTTGACGCGCATCATGGCGACCAAAGTTGACGCTCGTCGGGGCGACCAAAGTTGACCCGTGTCGGGGCGACCATGGTTGACTCGCATCGGGGCGACCAAAGTTGATGCGCGTCGGGGCGACCAAAGATAATGCGCGTCTGGGCGACCATGGTTGACGTGCGTCGTGGCGACCAAAGCTGACTCGCGATGGGGCGATCATAGCTGACGCGCATCGGAGCAACCGGTGTTGACGCGCGTCGGGGCGACCAAAGTTGACGCGCGTCGGGGAGACCAAATCTGACGCGCGTCGGGGCGACCAGGGTTGACTCGCGTCGGGGCGACCAAAGTTGACGCGCGTCGGGGCAACCAAAGTTGATGTGCGTCGGTGCGACCAATGTTGACGCGCATCGGGGCGACAAGGGTTGACGCCGTCGGGGCGACTAGGGTTGACGCGCGTCGGGGTGACCATAGTTGACACGCGTCGGGGCGACCAAAACTGAGGCGCATCGGGGCGACCAGGGTTGACGCGCATCATGGCGACCAAAGTTGATGCGCTTCGGGGCGACCATGGTTGACGCGCATCGGGGCGACTATGGTTGACGCGCATCGGGGCGAACAGGGTTAACGCGCGTCGGGGCGATCAGGGTTGACGCGCGTCGAGGCGACCAAAGTTGATGCGCGTCGGGGCGACCAGGGTGGACCCACGTCGGGGCGACCAGGGTTGACGCACGTCGGGGCAACCAAAGTTGACGTGCGTCGGGGCGACCAGGGTTGACGTGCGTCGGTGCGACCAGGGTTGACGTGCATCGGGGAGACCAGGGTTGACGGGAGTCGGGGAGACCAGGGTTGACGCGTGTCGTGGCGACCATGGTACACGCGCGTCGGGGCGACCAAAAGTAGACGCGTGTCGGGGCGACCAGAGTTGACGCGCATCGGCGCGACCAAGCTTGACTCGCGTCGGGGCGACCACGATACATGCGCGTCGAGACGACCAATGTTGCCACGCGTCGGGGCGACAAGGGTTGACGCGTGTCGGGGCGACCATGGTTGACGCGCGTCGGGGCGACCATTGTTGACTCGCATCGGAGTGACCAAAATTGATGCGCGTTGGGGCGACCAAAGTTGATGAGCGTCGGGGCGACTAAAGTTGACGCGCGTCGGGGCGACCAAAGTTGACGCGCGTCGGGGCGACCAGGGTTGACGCGCGTCGGGGCGACCAGGGTTGACGCGCGTCGGGGCGACCAGCGTTGACCCGATTCGGGGCGACCAGGGTTGACGTTCGTCGGGGCGACCAGAGTTGACGCGCGTCGGGGCGACCAAGGTTGACGTGCGTCGTGGCGACCAAAGCTGACTCGTGACGGGTCGATCATAGCTGACGCGCATCGGAGCGACCGGTGTTGACGCGCGTCGGGGCGACCAAAGTTGACACGCGTCGGGGCGACAAGGGTTGGCTCGCGTTGAGCCGACCATGGTTGACGCATGTTGGCGCGACCAGGGTTGACACGCGTCGGGGCGACCAAAGTTGACGCGCGTCGGGGCAACCAAAGTTGACGTGCGTCGGTACGACCAATGTTGACACGCATCGGGGCGACAAGGGTTGACGCGCATCGGGGCGACTAGGGTTGACGCGCGTCGGGGCGACCAGGGTTGACGCGCGTCGGGGCGACTAGGGTTGACGCGCGTCTGGGCAACCAAAGTTGACGTGCGTCGGTGCGACCAATGTTGACGCGCATCGGGGCGACAAGGGTTGACGTGCGTCGGGGCGACCAGGGTTGACGCGCGTCGGGGCGACCAGGGTTGACGCACGTCGGTGCGACCAGGGCTGACGCGCGTTGGGGCGACCAAAGTTGATGAGCGTCGGGGCGACCAAAGTTTGACGCGCGTCGGGGCGACCAGGGTTGACGCGCGTCGGGGCGACCAGGGTTGACGCGCGTCGGGGCGACCAGGGTTGACGCGCGTCGGGGCGCCAGCGTTGACCCGCGTCAGGGCGACCAGGGTTGACGGGATTCGGGGCGACCAGGGTTCACGTGCGTCGGGGTGACCAGAGTTGACGCGAACCAGGTCGAATAAAGTTGACGCGCGTCGGGGCAACCAAAGTTGACGTGCGTCGGTGCGACCAATGTTGACGCGCATCGGGGCGACAAGGGTTGACGCGCGTCGGGGCGACAACGGTTGACGCGCGTCGGGGCTACTAGGGTTGACGCGCGTCGGGGTGACCAGAGTTGACGCACGTCGGGGCGACCAAAACTGAGGCGCATCGGGGCGACCAGGGTTGACG
Organism: Phyllobates terribilis; assembly: GCF_046119375.1. NCBI lineage: Eukaryota > Metazoa > Chordata > Amphibia > Anura > Dendrobatidae > Phyllobates > Phyllobates terribilis. The sequence continues at coordinate 12,679,319 of NW_027362769.1, read as the reverse complement.
CGCATCATGGCGACCAAAGTTGACGCTCGTCGGGGCGACCAAAGTTGACCCGCGTCGGGGCAACCATGGTTGACTCGCGTCGGGGCGACCAAAGTTGATGCGCGTCGGGGCGACCAAAGTTGACGCGCGTCGGGGCGACCAAAGATGATGCGCGTCTGGGCGACCAGGGTTGACTCGCATCTGGACGACCATGGTACACGCGCGTCGAGACGACCAAAGTTGACGCACGTCGGGGCGACCAGGGTTGACTCGCATCTGGACGACCATGGTACACGCGCGTCGAGACGACCAATGTTGACGCGCGTCGGGGCGACGAAAGTTGACGCTCGTCGGGGCGACCAAAGTTGACCCGCGTCGGGGCTACCATGATTGACTCGCTTCGGGGCGACCAAAGTTGATGCGCATCGGGGCGACCAAGGTTGACATGCGTCGTGGCGACCAAGGCTGACTCGCGACGGGGCGATCATAGCTGACGCGCATCGGAGCGACCGGTGTTGACGCGCGTCGGGGCGACCAAAGTTGACACGCGTCGGGGCGACAAGGGTTGGCTCGCGTTGAGTCGACCATGGTTGACGCGTGTTGGCGCGACCAGGGTTGACGCGCGTCGGGGCGACCAAAGTTGACGCGCGTCGGGGCAACCAAAGTTGACGTGCGTCGGTGCGACCAATGTTGACACGCATCGGGGCGACAAGGGTTGACGCGCATCGGGGCGACTAGGGTTGACGCGCGTCGGGGCGACCAGGGTTGACGCGCGTCGGGGCGACTAGGGTTGACGCGCGTCGGGGACACCAAAGTTGACGTGCGTCGGTGCGACCAATGTTGACGCGCGTCGGGGCGACCAGAGATGATGCGCATCTGGGCGACCATGGTTGATGTGCATCGTGGCGACCAAAGCTGACTCGCGACGGGGCGATCATAGCTGACGCGCATCGGAGCAACCGGTGTTGACGCGCGTCGGGGCGACCAAAGTTGACGCGCGTCGGGGAGACCAAAGTTGACGCGCGTCGGGGAGACCAAATCTGACGCGCGTCGGGGCGACCAGGGTGGACGCGCGTCGGGGCGACAAAAGTTGACACGCGTCGGGGCGACAAGGGTTGGCTCGCGTCGAGCCGACCATGGTTGACGCGCGTTGGCGCGACCAGGGTTGACTCGCGTCGGGGCGACCAAAGTTGATGCGCGTCGGGGCGACCAGGTTGGACCCACGTCGGGGCGACCAGGGTTGACGCGCGTCGGGGCAACCAAAGTTGACGTGCGTCGGGGCGACCAGGGTTGACGTGCGTCGGTGCGACCAGGGTTGACGTGCATCGGGGAGACCAGGGTTGACGGGAGTCGGGGAGACCAGGGTTGACGCGTGTCGTGGCGACCATGGTACACGCGCGTCGGAGCGACCAAAAGTAGACGCGTGTCGGGGCGACCAGAGTTGACGCGCATCGGCGCGACCAAGCTTGACTCGCATCGGGGCGACCACGATACATGCGCGTCGAGACGACCAATGTTGCCGCGCGTCCTGGCGACAAGGGTTGACGCGTGTCGGGGCGACCAGGGTTGACGCGCGTCGGGGCGACCATTGTTGACTCGCATCGGGGTGACCAAAATTGATGCGCGTTGGGGCGACCAAAGTTGATGAGCGTCGGGGCGACTAAAGTTGACGCGCGTCGGGGCGACCAAAGTTGACGCGCGTCGGGGCGACCAGGGTTGACGCGCGTCGGGGCGACCAGGGTTGACGCGCGTCGGGGCGACCAAAGATGATGCGCGTCTGGGCGACCATGGTTGACGTGCGTCGTGGCGACCAAAGCTGACTCGCGACGGGGCGATCATAGCTGACGCGCATCGGAGCAACCGGTGTTGACGCGCGTCGGGGCGACCAAAGTTGACGCGCGTCGGGGAGACCAAAGTTGACGCGCGTCGGGGCGACCAAAGTTGACGCGCGTCGGGGAGACCAAAGTTGACGCGCGTCGGGGAGACCAAATCTGACGCGCGTCGGGGCGACCAGGGTTGACGGTCGTCGAGGCGACTAGGGTGGACGCGCGTCGGGGCGACAAAAGTTGACACGCGTCGGGGCGACAAGGGTTGGCTCGCGTCGAGCCGACCATGGTTGACGCGCGTTGGCGCGACCAGGGTTGACTCGCGTCGGGGCGACCAAAGTTGACGCGCGTCGGGGCAACCAAAGTTGATGTGCGTCGGTGCGACCAATGTTGACGCGCATCGGGGCGACAAGGGTTGACGCCGTCGGGGCGACTAGGGTTGACGCGCGTCGGGGTGACCATAGTTGACACGCGCCGGAGCGACCAAAACTGAGGCGCATCGGGGCGACCAGGGTTGACGCGCATCATGGCGACCAAAGTTGATGCGCTTCGGGGCGACCATGGTTGACGCGCATCGGGGCGACTATGGTTGACGCGCATCGGGGCGAACAGGGTTAACGCGCGTCGGGGCGATCAGGGTTGACGCGCGTCGAGGCGACCAAAGTTGATGCGCGTCGGGGCGACCAGGGTGGACCCACGTCGGGGCGACTAGGGTTGACGCGCGTCGGGGCAACCAAAGTTGACGTGCGTCGGTTCGACCAGGGTTGACGTGCGTCGGTGCGACCAGGGATGACGTGCATCGGGGAGACCAGGGTTGATGGGAGTCGGGGAGACCAGGGTTGACGCGTGTCGTGGCGACCATGGTACACGCGCGTCGGGGCGACCAAAAGTAGACGCGTGTCGGGGCGACCAGAGTTGACGCGCATCGGCGCGACCAAGCTTGACTCGCGTCGGGGCGACCACGATACCTGCGCGTCGAGACGGCCAAAGTTGACGCACGTCGGGGCGACCAGGGTTGACTCGCATCTGGACGACCATGGTACACGCGCGTCGAGACGACCAATGTTGACGCGCGTCGGGGCGACGAAAGTTGACGCTCGTCGGGGCGACCAAAGTTGACCCGCGTCGGGGCTACCATGATTGACTCGCTTCGGGGCGACCAAAGTTGATGCGCATCGGGGCGACCAAGGTTGACGTGCGTCGTGGCGACCAAAGCTGACTCGCGACGGGGCGATCATAGCTGACGCGCATCGGAGCGACCGGTGTTGACGCGCGTCGGGGCGACCAAAGTTGACACGCGTCGGGGCGACAAGGGTTGGCTCGCGTTGAGCCGACCATGGTTGACGCGTGTTGGCGCGACCAGGGTTGACGCGCGTCGGGGCGACCAATGTTGACGCGCGTCGGGGCAACCAAAGTTGACGTGCGTCGGTGCGACCAATGTTGACACGCATCGGGGCGACAAGGGTTGACGCGCATCGGGGCGACTAGGGTTGACGCGCGTCGGGGCGACCAGGGTTGACGCGCGTCGGGGCGACTAGGGTTGACGCGCGTCGGGGACACCAAAGTTGACGTGCGTCGGTGCGACCAATGTTGACGCGCGTCGGGGCGAAAAAAGATGATGCGCGTCTGGGCGACCATGGTTGATGTGCATCGTGGCGACCAAAGCTGACTCGCGACGGGGCGATCATAGCTGACGCGCATCGGAGCAACCGGTGTTGACGCGCGTCGTGGCGACCAAAGTTGACGCGCGTCGGGGAGACCAAATCTGACGCGCGTCGGGGCGACCAGGGTGGACGCGCGTTGGGGCGACAAAAGTTGACACGCGTCGGGGCGACAAGGGTTGGCTCGCGTCGAGCCGACCATGGTTGACGCGCGTTGGCGCGACCAGGGTTGACTCGCGTCGGGGCGACCAAAGTTGATGCGCGTCGGGGCGACCAGGTTGGACCCACGTCGGGGCGACCAGGGTTGACGCGCGTCGGGGCAACCAAAGTTGACGTGCGTCGGGGCGACCAGGGTTGACGTGCGTCGGTGCGACCAGGGTTGACGTGCATCGGGGAGACCAGGGTTGACGGGAGTCGGGGAGACCAGGGTTGACGCGTGTCGTGGCGACCATGGTACACGCGCGTCGGAGCGACCAAAAGTAGACGCGTGTCGGGGCGACCAGAGTTGACGCGCATCGGCGCGACCAAGCTTGACTCGCATCGGGGCGACCACGATACATGCGCGTCGAGACGACCAATGTTGCCGCGCGTCCTGGCGACAAGGGTTGACGCGTGTCGGGGCGACCAGGGTTGACGCGCGTCGGGGCGACCATTGTTGACTCGCATCGGGGTGACCAAAATTGATGCGCGTTGGGGCGACCAAAGTTGATGAGCGTCGGGGCGACTAAAGTTGACGCGCGTCGGGGCGACCAAAGTTGACGCGCGTCGGGGCGACCAGGGTTGACGCGCGTCGGGGCGACCAGGGTTGACGCGCGTCGGGGCGACCAAAGATGATGCGCGTCTGGGCGACCATGGTTGACGTGCGTCGTGGCGACCAAAGCTGACTCGCGACGGGGCGATCATAGCTGACGCGCATCGGAGCAACCGGTGTTGACGCGCGTCGGGGCGACCAAAGTTGACGCGCGTCGGGGAGACCAAAGTTGACGCGCGTCGGGGCGACCAAAGTTGACGCGCGTCGGGGAGACCAAAGTTGACGCGCGTCGGGGAGACCAAATCTGACGCGCGTCGGGGCGACCAGGGTTGACGGTCGTCGAGGCGACTAGGGTGGACGCGCGTCGGGGCGACAAAAGTTGACACGCGTCGGGGCGACAAGGGTTGGCTCGCGTCGAGCCGACCATGGTTGACGCGCGTTGGCGCGACCAGGGTTGACTCGCGTCGGGGCGACCAAAGTTGACGCGCGTCGGGGCAACCAAAGTTGATGTGCGTCGGTGCGACCAATGTTGACGCGCATCGGGGCGACAAGGGTTGACGCCGTCGGGGCGACTAGGGTTGACGCGCGTCGGGGTGACCATAGTTGACACGCGTCGGAGCGACCAAAACTGAGGCGCATCGGGGCGACCAGGGTTGACGCGCATCATGGCGACCAAAGTTGATGCGCTTCGGGGCGACCATGGTTGACGCGCATCGGGGCGACTATGGTTGACGCGCATCGGGGCGAACAGGGTTAACGCGCGTCGGGGCGATCAGGGTTGACGCGCGTCGAGGCGACCAAAGTTGATGCGCGTCGGGGCGACCAGGGTGGACCCACGTCGGGGCGACTAGGGTTGACGCGCGTCGGGGCAACCAAAGTTGACGTGCGTCGGTTCGACCAGGGTTGACGTGCGTCGGTGCGACCAGGGATGACGTGCATCGGGGAGACCAGGGTTGATGGGAGTCGGGGAGACCAGGGTTGACGCGTGTCGTGGCGACCATGGTACACGCGCGTCGGGGCGACCAAAAGTAGACGCGTGTCGGGGCGACCAGAGTTGACGCGCATCGGCGCGACCAAGCTTGACTCGCGTCGGGGCGACCACGATACCTGCGCGTCGAGACGGCCAAAGTTGACGCACGTCGGGGCGACCAGGGTTGACTCGCATCTGGACGACCATGGTACACGCGCGTCGAGACGACCAATGTTGACGCGCGTCGGGGCGACGAAAGTTGACGCTCGTCGGGGCGACCAAAGTTGACCCGCGTCGGGGCTACCATGATTGACTCGCTTCGGGGCGACCAAAGTTGATGCGCATCGGGGCGACCAAGGTTGACGTGCGTCGTGGCGACCAAAGCTGACTCGCGACGGGGCGATCATAGCTGACGCGCATCGGAGCGACCGGTGTTGACGCGCGTCGGGGCGACCAAAGTTGACACGCGTCGGGGCGACAAGGGTTGGCTCGCGTTGAGCCGACCATGGTTGACGCGTGTTGGCGCGACCAGGGTTGACGCGCGTCGGGGCGACCAATGTTGACGCGCGTCGGGGCAACCAAAGTTGACGTGCGTCGGTGCGACCAATGTTGACACGCATCGGGGCGACAAGGGTTGACGCGCATCGGGGCGACTAGGGTTGACGCGCGTCGGGGCGACCAGGGTTGACGCGCGTCGGGGCGACTAGGGTTGACGCGCGTCGGGGACACCAAAGTTGACGTGCGTCGGTGCGACCAATGTTGACGCGCGTCGGGGCGAAAAAAGATGATGCGCGTCTGGGCGACCATGGTTGATGTGCATCGTGGCGACCAAAGCTGACTCGCGACGGGGCGATCATAGCTGACGCGCATCGGAGCAACCGGTGTTGACGCGCGTCGTGGCGACCAAAGTTGACGCGCGTCGGGGAGACCAAATCTGACGCGCGTCGGGGCGACCAGGGTGGACGCGCGTTGGGGCGACAAAAGTTGACACGCGTCGGGGCGACAAGGGTTGGCTCGCGTCGAGCCGACCATGGTTGACGCGCGTTGGCGCGACCAGGGTTGACTCGCGTCGGGGCGACCAAAGTTGACGCGCGTCGGGGCAACCAAAGTTGATGTGCGTCGGTGCGACCAATGTTGACGCGCATCGGGGCGACAAGGGTTGACGCCGTCGGGGCGACTAGGGTTGACGCGCGTCGGGGTGACCATAGTTGACACGCGTCGGAGCGACCAAAACTGAGGCGCATCGGGGCGACCAGGGTTGACGCGCATCATGGCGACCAAAGTTGATGCGCTTCGGGGCGACCATGGTTGACGCGCATCGGGGCGACTATGGTTGACGCGCATCGGGGCGAACAGGGTTAACGCGCGTCGGGGCGATCAGGGTTGACGCGCGTCGAGGCGACCAAAGTTGATGCGCGTCGGGGCGACCAGGGTGGACCCACGTCGGGGCGACCAGGGTTGACGCGCGTCGGGGCAACCAAAGTTGACGTGCGTCGGTTCAACCAGGGTTGACGTGCGTCGGTGCGACCAGGGTTGACGTGCATCGGGGAGACCAGGGTTGATGGGAGTCGGGGAGACCAGGGTTGACGCGTGTCGTGGCGACCATGGTACACGCGCGTCGGGGCGACCAAAAGTAGACGCGTGTCGGGGCGACCAGAGTTGACGCGCATCGGCGCGACCAAGCTTGACTCGCGTCGGGGCGACCACGATACCTGCGCGTCGAGACGACCAAAGTTGACGCACGTCGGGGCGACCAGGGTTGACTCGCATCTGGACGACCATGGTACACGCGCGTCGAGACGACCAATGTTGACGCGCGTCGGGGCGACGAAAGTTGACGCTCGTCGGGGCGACCAAAGTTGACCCGCGTCGGGGCTACCATGATTGACTCGCTTCGGGGCGACCAAAGTTGATGCGCATCGGGGCGACCAAGGTTGACGTGCGTCGTGGCGACCAAAGCTGACTCGCGACGGGGCGATCATAGCTGACGCGCATCGGAGCGACCGGTGTTGACGCGCGTCGGTGCGACCAATGTTGACGCGCATCGGGGCGACAAGGGTTGACGCGCGTCGGGGCGACCAGGGTTGACGCGCGTCGGGGCGACCAGGGTTGACGCGCGTCGGGGCGACCAGGGTTGACGCGCGTTGGGGCGACCAAAGTTGATGAGCGTCGGGGCGACCAAAGTTTGACGCGCGTCGGGGCGACCAGGGTTGACGCACGTCGGGGCGACCAGGGTTGACGCGCGTCAGGGCGCCAGCGTTGACCCGCGTCGGGGCGACCAGGGTTGACGGGATTCGGGGCGACCAGGGTTGACGTGCGTCGGGGTGACCAGAGTTGACGCGCATCAGGTCGAATAAAGTTGACGCACGTCGGGGCAACCAAAGTTGACGTGCGTCGGGGCGACCAGGGTTGACGTGCGTCGGTGCGACCAGGGTTGACGTGCATCGGGGAGACCAGGGTTGATGGGAGTCGGGGAGACCAGGGTTGACGGGTGTCGTGGCGACCATGGTACACGCGCGTCGGGGCGACCAAAAGTAGACGCGTGTCGGGGCGACCAGAGTTGACGCGCATCGGCGCGACCAAGCTTGACTCGCGTCGGGGCAACCACGATACCTGCGCGTCGAGACGACCAAAGTTGACGCACGTCGGGGCGACCAGGGTTGACTCGCATCTGGACGACCATGGTACACGCGCGTCGAGACGACCAATGTTGACGCGCGTCGGGGCGACGAAAGTTGACGCTCGTCGGGGCGACCAAAGTTGACCCGCGTCGGGGCTACCATGATTGACTCGCTTCGGGGCGACCAAAGTTGATGCGCATTGGGGCGACCAAGGTTGACGTGCGTTGTGGCGACCAAAGCTGACTCGCGACGGGGCGATCATAGCTGACGCGCATCGGAGCGACCGGTGTTGACGCGCGTCGGGGCGACCAAAGTTGACACGCGTCGGGGCGACAAGGGTTGGCTCGCGTTGAGCCGACCACGGTTGACGCGTGTTGGCGCGACCAGGGTTGACGCGCGTCGGGGCGACCAAAGTTGACGCGCGTCGGGGCAACCAAAGTTGACGTGCGTCGGTGCGACCAATGTTGCCACCCATCGGGGCGACAAGGGTTGACGCGCATCGGGGCGACTAGGGTTGACGCGCGTCGGGGCGACCAGGGTTGACGCGCGTCGGGGCGACTAGGGTTGACGCGCGTCGGGGCAACCAAAGTTGACCCGCGTCGGGGCTACCATGATTGACTCGCTTCGGGGCGACCAAAGTTGATGCGCATCGGGGCGACCAAGGTTGACGTGCGTCGTGGCGACCAAAGCTGACTCGCGACGGGGCGATCATAGCTGACGCGCATCGGAGCAACCGGTGTTGACGCGCGTCGGGGCGACCAAAGTTGACGCGCGTTGGGGAGACCAAAGTTGACGCGCGTCGGGGAGACCAAATCTGACGCGCGTCGGGGCGACCAGGGTGGACGCGCGTCGGGGCGACAAAAGTTTACACGCGTCGGGGCGACATGGGTTGGCTCGCGTCGAGCCGACCATGGTTGACGCGCGTTGGCGCGACCAGGGTTGACTCGCGTCGGGGCGACCAAAGTTGATGCGCGTCGGGGCGACAAGGGTGGACCCACGTCGGGGCGACCAGGGTTGACGCGCGTCGGGGCAACCAAAGTTGACGTGCGTCGGGGCGACCAGGGTTGACGTGCGTCGGTGCGACCAGGGTTGACGTGCATCGGGGAGACCAGGGTTGACGGGAGTCGGGGAGACCAGGGTTGACGCGTGTCGTGGCGACCATGGTACACGCGCGTCGGAGCGACCAAAAGTAGACGCGTGTCGGGGCGACCAGAGTTGACGCGCATCGGCGCGACCAAGCTTGACTCGCGTCGGGGCGACCACGATACATGCGCGTCGAGACGAACAATGTTGCCGCGCGTTGGGGCGACAAGGGTTGACGCGTGTCGGGGCGAAAAGGGTTGATGCGCGTCGGGGCGACCATTGTTGACTCGCATCGGGGTGACCAAAATTGATGCGCGTTGGGGCGACCAAAGTTGACGCGCGTCGGGGCGACCAAAGTTGACGCGCGTCGGGGCGACCAGGGTTGACGCGCGTCGGGGCGACCAGGGTTGACGCGCGTCGGGGCGGCCAAAGTTGACGTGCGTCGGTGCGACCAATGTTGACGCGCGTCGGGGCGACCAAAGATGATGCGCGTCTGGGCGACCATGGTTGATGTGCATCGTGGCGACCAAAGCTGACTCGCGACGGGGCGATCATAGCTGACGCGCATCGGAGCAACCGGTGTTGACGCGCGTCGGGGCGACCAAAGTTGACGCGCGTTGGGGAGACCAAAGTTGACGCGCGTCGGGGAGACCAAATCTGACGCGCGTCGGGGCGACCAGGGTTGACGCGCGTCGGGGCGACCAGGGTTGACGCGCGTCGGGGCGACCAGGGTTGACGCACGTTGGGGCGACCAAAGTTGATGAGCGTCGGGGCGACCAAAGTTTGACGCGCGTCGGGGCGACCAGGGTTGACGCGCGTCGGGGCGACCAGGGTTGACGCGCGTCGGGGCGACCAGGGTTGACGCGCGTCGGGGCGACCAGGGTTGACGCGCGTCGGGGCGCCAGCGTTGACCCGCGTCGGGGCGACCAAAGTTTGACGCGCGTCGGGGCGACCAGGGTTGACGCGCGTCGGGGCGACCAGGGTTGACGCGCGTCGGGGCGACCAAAACTGAGGCGCATCGGGGCGACCAGGGTTGACGCGCATCATGGCGACCAAAGTTGACGCTCGTCGGGGCGACCAAAGTTGACCCGCGTCGGGGCGACCATGGTTGACTCGCGTCGGGGCGACCAAAGTTGATGCGCGTCGGGGCGACCAAAGTTGACGCGCGTCGGGGCGACCAAAGATGATGCGCGTCTGGGCGACCATGGTTGACGTGCGTCGTGGCGACCAAAGCTGACTCGCGACGGGGCGATCATAGCTAACGCGCATCGGAGCAACCGGTGTTGATGCGCGTCGGGGCGACCAAAGTTGACGCGCGTCGGGGAGACCAAAGTTGACGCGCGTCGGTGAGACCAAAGTTGACGCGCGTCGGGGCGACCAAAGTTGACGCGCGTCGGGGAGACCAAAGTTGACGCGCGTCGGGGAGACCAAATCTGACGCGCGTCGGGGCGACCAGGGTTGACAGTCGTCGAGGCGACCAGGGTGGACGCGCGTCGGGGCGAGAAAAGTTGACACGCGTCGGGGCGACAAGGGTTGGCTCGCGTCGGGGCGACCAAAGTTGACGCGCGTCGGGGCAACCAAAGTTGATGTGCGTCGGTGCGACCAATGTTGACGCGCATCGGGGTGACAAGGGTTGACTCCGTCGGGGCGACTAGGGTTGACGCGCGTCGGGGTGACCATAGTTGACACGCGTCGGGGCGACCAAAACTGAGGCGCATCGGGGCGACCAGGGTTGACGCGCATCATGGCGACCAAAGTTGATACGCTTCGGGGCGACCATGGTTGACGCGCATCGGGGCGAACAGGGTTAACGCGCGTCGGGGCGATCAGGGTTGACGTGCGTCGAGGCGACCAAAGTTGATGCGCGTCGGGGCGACCAGGGTGGACCCACGTCGGGGCGACCAGGGTTGACGCGCGTCGGGGCAACCAAAGTTGACGTGCGTCGGGGCGACCAGGGTTGACGTGCGTCGGTGCGACCAGGGTTGACGTGCATCGGGGAGACCAGGGTTGATGGGAGTCGGGGAGACCAGGGTTGACGCGTGTCGTGGCGACCATGGTACACGCGCGTCGGGGCGACCAAAAGTAGACGCGTGTCGGGGCGACCAGAGTTGACGCGCATCGGCGCGACCAGGGTTGACTCGCATCTGGACGACCATGGTACACGCGCGTCGAGACGACCAATGTTGACGCGCGTCGGGGCGACGAAAGTTGACGCTGGTCGGGGCGACCAAAGTTGACCCGCGTCGGGGCTACCATGATTGACTCGCTTCGGGGCGACCAAAGTTGATGCGCATCGGGGCGACCAAGGTTGACGTGCGTCGTGGCGACCAAAGCTGACTCGCGACGGGGCGATCATAGCTGACGCGCATCGGAGCGACCGGTGTTGACGCGCGTCGGGGCGACCAAAGTTGACACGCGTCGGGGCGACAAGGGTTGGCTCGCGTTAAGCCGACCATGGTTGACGCGTGTTGGCGCGACCAGGGTTGACGCGCGTCGGGGCGACCAAAGTTGACGCGCGTCGGGGCAACCAAAGTTGACGTGCGTCGGTGCGACCAATGTTGACACGCATCGGGGCGACAAGGGTTGACGCGCATCGGGGCGACTAGGGTTGACGCGCGTCGGGGCGACCAGGGTTGACGCGCGTCGGGGCGACTAGGGTTGACGCGCTTCGGGGCAACCAAAGTTGACGTGCGTCGGTGCGACCAATGTTGACGCGCGTCGGGGCGACCAAAGATGATGCGCGTCTGGGCGACCATGGTTGATGTGCATCGTGGCGACCAAAGCTGACTCGCGACGGGGCGATCATAGCTGACGCGCATCGGAGCAACCGGTGTTGACGCGCGTCAGGGCGACCAAAGTTGACGCGCGTCGGGGCGACCAGGGTGGACGCGCGTCGGGGCGACAAAAGTTGACACGCGTCGGGGCGACAAGGGTTGGCTCGCGTCGAGCCGACCATGGTTGACGCGCGTTGGCGCGACCAGGGTTGACTCGCGTCGGGGCGACCAAAGTTGACGCGCGTCGGGGCAACCAAAGTTGATGTGCGTCGGTGCGACCAATGTTGACGCGCATCGGGGCCACAAGGGTTGACGCCGTCGGGGCGACTAGGGTTGACGCGCGTCGGGGTGACCATAGTTGACACGCGTCGGGGCGACCAAAACTGAGGCGCATCGGGGCGACGAGGGTTGACGCGCATCATGGCGACCAAAGTTGATGCGCTTCGGGGCGACCATGGTTGACGCGCATCGGGGCGACTATGGTTGACGCGCATCGGGGCGAACAGGGTTAACGCGCGTCGGGGGGATCAGGGTTGACGCGCGTCAAGGCGACCAAAGTTGATGCGCGTCGGGGCGACCAGGGTGGACCCACGTCGGGGCGACCAGGGTTGACGCGCGTCGGGGCAACCAAAGTTGACGTGCGTCGGGGCGACCAGGGTTGACGTGCGTCGGTGCGACCAGGGTTGACGTGCATCGGGGAGACCAGGGTTGATGGGAGTCGGGGAGACCAGGGTTGACGCGTGTCGTGGCGACCATGGTACACGCGCGTCGGGGCGACCAAAAGTAGACGCGTGTCGGGGCGACCAGAGTTGACGCGCATCGGCGCGACCAAGCTTGACTCGCGTCGGGGCGACCACGATACCTGCGCGTCGAGACGACCAATGTTGACGCGCGTCGGGGCGACAAGGGTTGACGCGTGTCGGGGCGACCAGGGTTGACGCGCGTCGGGGCGACCATTGTTGACTCGCATCGGAGTGACCAAAGTTGATGCGCGTTGGGGCGACCAAAGTTGATGAGCGTCGGGGCGACTAAAGTTGACACGCGTCGGGGCTACCAGGCTTGACCCGCGTTGAGACGACAAGGATTGATGCGTGTCGGGGCGACCAAAGTTGACGCACGTCGGGGCGACAAGGATTGATGCGCGTCGAGGTGACCAGTGTTGACCCGCGTCGAGACGACCAGGGTTGACGCACGTCGTGGCGACCAAAGTTGACACGCGTCGGGGCGACTAGGGTTGACGCTTGTTGGGGCCACCAAAGCAGACGCGCGTCGGGGCGACCAGGGTTGATGCGCTTCGGGGCGACCAGGGTTGACGCGCTACGGGGCGACAAAAGTTGACGTCATTCAAGTTGACCAGGGTTGACACGCGTCGAGATGAACAGGGTTGACGCGTGTCGGGGCGACCAAAGTTGACACGCGTCGGGGCTACCAGGGTTGACGCGCATCAGGGCGACCAAAGTTGACTTGCTTCAAGGCGACCAGGGTTGACCCGCGTCAAGACGACCAAGGTTGACGCGTGTTGGGGCGACCAAAGTTGAAGCGCGTCGGGGCGAATAGAGTTGATGCACGTCAGGGCGACCAAAGTTCACGTGCGTCAAGATGACCAGGGTTGACCCGCGTCGAGACGACCAGGGTTTACACGCGTCGGGGCGATCAGGGTTAACGCACGTCAAGGCGACCAGGGTTGACCCGCGTCGGTGCGACCAGGGTTGACGCGCGTTGGGGCGACCAGGGTTGACGCGCGTTGGGGCGACCAGGGTTGAGGCGCGTCGGGTCGACCAGGGTTGACGCGCATCAGGGCGACCATTGTTGACGCACGTCATAGCGATCAGGATTAACGCGCGTCATTGCGATCAGGGTTGACGCGCGTTGGGGTGATCATGGTTGATGCACGTCGGGGCGACCAAAGTTGACACGCGTCGGGGTGACCATGTTTAACGCGTGTCGGGGCGGCCAAAGTTGACGCGCGTCAAGATGACCAGGGTTGACCCGCGTCGAGACGACCAGGGTTTACGCGCGTCGGGGCGATCAGGGTTAACGCACGTTAAGGCGACCAGGGTTGACCCGCGTCGAGACGACCTGGGTTGATGCGCGTCGGGGCGACAAAGGTTGACGCGCGTCGGTGCGACCAGGGTTGACGCGCGTTTGGGCGACCAGGGTTGACGCGCGTCGGGACAACTAGGGTTGACGCGCGTTGGGGCGACCAGGGTTGACGCGCGTTGGGGCGACAAGGGTTCACGCGCGTCGGGTCGACCAGGGTTGACGCGCATCGGGGCGACGAGGGTTGACGCACGTCATAGCGATCAGGATTAACGCGCGTCATGGCGATCAGGGTTGACGCGCGTTGGGGTGATCATGGTTGATGCACGTCGGGGCGACCAAAGTTGACACGCGTCGGGGTGACCATCTTTAACGCGTGTCGGGGTGGCCAAAGTTGACGCGCGTCGGGGCGGCCAAAGTTGACGCGCGTCGGGGCGACCAGGGATGACGCGCGTCGAGGCGACCATAGTTGACGCACGTCGGGACGACCAGGTTTGACGCGCTTCGGGGCGCCCAAAGTTGACTTGCTTCAAGGCGACCAGGGTTGACCCGCGTCGAGACGACCAGTGTTGACACGCGTCGGCGCGACCGAGTTTAACGCGTGTCGGTGCTGCCAAAGTTGACGTGCATCGGGGCGACCAGGGAGGACGCGCGTCGGGGCTACCAAAGTTTACACGCGTCGGGGCGACCAAGGTTGACGCGTGTTGGAGCGACCAAAGTTGAAGCACGTCGGGGCGTATAGAGTTGATGCGCGTCGGGGCGACCAATGGTGACTCGCATCAACGCGACCAAAGTTGACTTGCTTCAAGGGGACCAGGGTTGACCCGCGTCAAGACGACCAGGGTTGACGCTCATCGGGGCGACAAAAGTTTACGCGCGTCGGGGCGACCAAGGTTGACGCGTGTTGGAGCGACCAAAGTTGAAGCACGTCGGGGCATATAGAGTTGATACGCGTCAGGGCGACCAGGGTTGACACTTGTTGGGGCGACTAGGGTGGACGCGCGTCGGATCGACCAGGGTTTGGTCGCATCTGGGTGACCAAAGCTGACGGGCGTTGGGGCGACCATGGTTGACGCGAGTCAAGGCGAGCAGCGTTGACGTGTGTCGAGCCGACCAGGGTTGACGCGCGTCGGGGCGACCAGGGTTGAACCGCGTCGTGACGACCAGGGTTGACGCGCGTCGGGGCGACCAGGGTTGACGCGCGTCGGGGCGACCAGGGTTGACGCGCGTCGGGGCGACCAGGGTTGACGCGCGTTGGGGCGACCAAAGTTGATGAGCGTCGGGGCGACCAAAGTTTGACGCGCGTCGGGGCGACCAGGGTTGACGCACGTCGGGGCGACCAGGGTTGACGCGCGTCAGGGCGCCAGCGTTGACCCGCGTCGGGGCGACCAGGGTTGACGGGATTCGGGGCGACCAGGGTTGACGTGCGTCGGGGTGACCAGAGTTGACGCGCATCAGGTCGAATAAAGTTGACGCACGTCGGGGCAACCAAAGTTGACGTGCGTCGGGGCGACCAGGGTTGACGTGCGTC
This sequence comes from Phyllobates terribilis, assembly GCF_046119375.1. NCBI lineage: Eukaryota > Metazoa > Chordata > Amphibia > Anura > Dendrobatidae > Phyllobates > Phyllobates terribilis. The sequence continues at coordinate 12,664,083 of NW_027362769.1, read as the reverse complement.
GGTGCGACCAGGGTTGACGTGCATCGGGGAGACCAGGGTTGATGGGAGTCGGGGAGACCAGGGTTGACGGGTGTCGTGGCGACCATGGTACACGCGCGTCGGGGCGACCAAAAGTAGACGCGTGTCGGGGCGACCAGAGTTGACGCGCATCGGCGCGACCAAGCTTGACTCGCGTCGGGGCAACCACGATACCTGCGCGTCGAGACGACCAAAGTTGACGCACGTCGGGGCGACCAGGGTTGACTCGCATCTGGACGACCATGGTACACGCGCGTCGAGACGACCAATGTTGACGCGCGTCGGGGCGACGAAAGTTGACGCTCGTCGGGGCGACCAAAGTTGACCCGCGTCGGGGCTACCATGATTGACTCGCTTCGGGGCGACCAAAGTTGATGCGCATTGGGGCGACCAAGGTTGACGTGCGTTGTGGCGACCAAAGCTGACTCGCGACGGGGCGATCATAGCTGACGCGCATCGGAGCGACCGGTGTTGACGCGCGTCGGGGCGACCAAAGTTGACACGCGTCGGGGCGACAAGGGTTGGCTCGCGTTGAGCCGACCACGGTTGACGCGTGTTGGCGCGACCAGGGTTGACGCGCGTCGGGGCGACCAAAGTTGACGCGCGTCGGGGCAACCAAAGTTGACGTGCGTCGGTGCGACCAATGTTGCCACCCATCGGGGCGACAAGGGTTGACGCGCATCGGGGCGACTAGGGTTGACGCGCGTCGGGGCGACCAGGGTTGACGCGCGTCGGGGCGACTAGGGTTGACGCGCGTCGGGGCAACCAAAGTTGACCCGCGTCGGGGCTACCATGATTGACTCGCTTCGGGGCGACCAAAGTTGATGCGCATCGGGGCGACCAAGGTTGACGTGCGTCGTGGCGACCAAAGCTGACTCGCGACGGGGCGATCATAGCTGACGCGCATCGGAGCAACCGGTGTTGACGCGCGTCGGGGCGACCAAAGTTGACGCGCGTTGGGGAGACCAAAGTTGACGCGCGTCGGGGAGACCAAATCTGACGCGCGTCGGGGCGACCAGGGTGGACGCGCGTCGGGGCGACAAAAGTTTACACGCGTCGGGGCGACATGGGTTGGCTCGCGTCGAGCCGACCATGGTTGACGCGCGTTGGCGCGACCAGGGTTGACTCGCGTCGGGGCGACCAAAGTTGATGCGCGTCGGGGCGACAAGGGTGGACCCACGTCGGGGCGACCAGGGTTGACGCGCGTCGGGGCAACCAAAGTTGACGTGCGTCGGGGCGACCAGGGTTGACGTGCGTCGGTGCGACCAGGGTTGACGTGCATCGGGGAGACCAGGGTTGACGGGAGTCGGGGAGACCAGGGTTGACGCGTGTCGTGGCGACCATGGTACACGCGCGTCGGAGCGACCAAAAGTAGACGCGTGTCGGGGCGACCAGAGTTGACGCGCATCGGCGCGACCAAGCTTGACTCGCGTCGGGGCGACCACGATACATGCGCGTCGAGACGAACAATGTTGCCGCGCGTTGGGGCGACAAGGGTTGACGCGTGTCGGGGCGAAAAGGGTTGATGCGCGTCGGGGCGACCATTGTTGACTCGCATCGGGGTGACCAAAATTGATGCGCGTTGGGGCGACCAAAGTTGACGCGCGTCGGGGCGACCAAAGTTGACGCGCGTCGGGGCGACCAGGGTTGACGCGCGTCGGGGCGACCAGGGTTGACGCGCGTCGGGGCGGCCAAAGTTGACGTGCGTCGGTGCGACCAATGTTGACGCGCGTCGGGGCGACCAAAGATGATGCGCGTCTGGGCGACCATGGTTGATGTGCATCGTGGCGACCAAAGCTGACTCGCGACGGGGCGATCATAGCTGACGCGCATCGGAGCAACCGGTGTTGACGCGCGTCGGGGCGACCAAAGTTGACGCGCGTTGGGGAGACCAAAGTTGACGCGCGTCGGGGAGACCAAATCTGACGCGCGTCGGGGCGACCAGGGTTGACGCGCGTCGGGGCGACCAGGGTTGACGCGCGTCGGGGCGACCAGGGTTGACGCACGTTGGGGCGACCAAAGTTGATGAGCGTCGGGGCGACCAAAGTTTGACGCGCGTCGGGGCGACCAGGGTTGACGCGCGTCGGGGCGACCAGGGTTGACGCGCGTCGGGGCGACCAGGGTTGACGCGCGTCGGGGCGACCAGGGTTGACGCGCGTCGGGGCGCCAGCGTTGACCCGCGTCGGGGCGACCAAAGTTTGACGCGCGTCGGGGCGACCAGGGTTGACGCGCGTCGGGGCGACCAGGGTTGACGCGCGTCGGGGCGACCAAAACTGAGGCGCATCGGGGCGACCAGGGTTGACGCGCATCATGGCGACCAAAGTTGACGCTCGTCGGGGCGACCAAAGTTGACCCGCGTCGGGGCGACCATGGTTGACTCGCGTCGGGGCGACCAAAGTTGATGCGCGTCGGGGCGACCAAAGTTGACGCGCGTCGGGGCGACCAAAGATGATGCGCGTCTGGGCGACCATGGTTGACGTGCGTCGTGGCGACCAAAGCTGACTCGCGACGGGGCGATCATAGCTAACGCGCATCGGAGCAACCGGTGTTGATGCGCGTCGGGGCGACCAAAGTTGACGCGCGTCGGGGAGACCAAAGTTGACGCGCGTCGGTGAGACCAAAGTTGACGCGCGTCGGGGCGACCAAAGTTGACGCGCGTCGGGGAGACCAAAGTTGACGCGCGTCGGGGAGACCAAATCTGACGCGCGTCGGGGCGACCAGGGTTGACAGTCGTCGAGGCGACCAGGGTGGACGCGCGTCGGGGCGAGAAAAGTTGACACGCGTCGGGGCGACAAGGGTTGGCTCGCGTCGGGGCGACCAAAGTTGACGCGCGTCGGGGCAACCAAAGTTGATGTGCGTCGGTGCGACCAATGTTGACGCGCATCGGGGTGACAAGGGTTGACTCCGTCGGGGCGACTAGGGTTGACGCGCGTCGGGGTGACCATAGTTGACACGCGTCGGGGCGACCAAAACTGAGGCGCATCGGGGCGACCAGGGTTGACGCGCATCATGACGACCAAAGTTGATACGCTTCGGGGCGACTATGGTTGACGCGCATCGGGGCGAACAGGGTTAACGCGCGTCGGGGCGATCAGGGTTGACGTGCGTCGAGGCGACCAAAGTTGATGCGCGTCGGGGCGACCAGGGTGGACCCACGTCGGGGCGACCAGGGTTGACGCGCGTCGGGGCAACCAAAGTTGACGTGCGTCGGGGCGACCAGGGTTGACGTGCGTCGGTGCGACCAGGGTTGACGTGCATCGGGGAGACCAGGGTTGATGGGAGTCGGGGAGACCAGGGTTGACGCGTGTCGTGGCGACCATGGTACACGCGCGTCGGGGCGACCAAAAGTAGACGCGTGTCGGGGCGACCAGAGTTGACGCGCATCGGCGCGACCAGGGTTGACTCGCATCTGGACGACCATGGTACACGCGCGTCGAGACGACCAATGTTGACGCGCGTCGGGGCGACGAAAGTTGACGCTGGTCGGGGCGACCAAAGTTGACCCGCGTCGGGGCTACCATGATTGACTCGCTTCGGGGCGACCAAAGTTGATGCGCATCGGGGCGACCAAGGTTGACGTGCGTCGTGGCGACCAAAGCTGACTCGCGACGGGGCGATCATAGCTGACGCGCATGGGAGCGACCGGTGTTGACGCGCGTCGGGGCGACCAAAGTTGACACGCGTCGGGGCGACAAGGGTTGGCTCGCGTTAAGCCGACCATGGTTGACGCGTGTTGGCGCGACCAGGGTTGACGCGCGTCGGGGCGACCAAAGTTGACGCGCGTCGGGGCAACCAAAGTTGACGTGCGTCGGTGCGACCAATGTTGACACGCATCGGGGCGACAAGGGTTGACGCGCATCGGGGCGACTAGGGTTGACGCGCGTCGGGGCGACCAGGGTTGACGCGCGTCGGGGCGACTAGGGTTGACGCGCTTCGGGGCAACCAAAGTTGACGTGCGTCGGTGCGACCAATGTTGACGCGCGTCGGGGCGACCAAAGATGATGCGCGTCTGGGCGACCATGGTTGATGTGCATCGTGGCGACCAAAGCTGACTCGCGACGGGGCGATCATAGCTGACGCGCATCGGAGCAACCGGTGTTGACGCGCGTCAGGGCGACCAAAGTTGACGCGCGTCGGGGCGACCAGGGTGGACGCGCGTCGGGGCGACAAAAGTTGACACGCGTCGGGGCGACAAGGGTTGGCTCGCGTCGAGCCGACCATGGTTGACGCGCGTTGGCGCGACCAGGGTTGACTCGCGTCGGGGCGACCAAAGTTGACGCGCGTCGGGGCAACCAAAGTTGATGTGCGTCGGTGCGACCAATGTTGACGCGCATCGGGGCCACAAGGGTTGACGCCGTCGGGGCGACTAGGGTTGACGCGCGTCGGGGTGACCATAGTTGACACGCGTCGGGGCAACCAAAACTGAGGCGCATCGGGGCGACGAGGGTTGACGCGCATCATGGCGACCAAAGTTGATGCGCTTCGGGGCGACCATGGTTGACGCGCATCGGGGCGACTATGGTTGACGCGCATCGGGGCGAACAGGGTTAACGCGCGTCGGGGGGATCAGGGTTGACGCGCGTCAAGGCGACCAAAGTTGATGCGCGTCGGGGCGACCAGGGTGGACCCACGTCGGGGCGACCAGGGTTGACGCGCGTCGGGGCAACCAAAGTTGACGTGCGTCGGGGCGACCAGGGTTGACGTGCGTCGGTGCGACCAGGGTTGACGTGCATCGGGGAGACCAGGGTTGATGGGAGTCGGGGAGACCAGGGTTGACGCGTGTCGTGGCGACCATGGTACACGCGCGTCGGGGCGACCAAAAGTAGACGCGTGTCGGGGCGACCAGAGTTGACGCGCATCGGCGCGACCAAGCTTGACTCGCGTCGGGGCGACCACGATACCTGCGCGACGAGACGACCAATGTTGACGCGCGTCGGGGCGACAAGGGTTGACGCGTGTCGGGGCGACCAGGGTTGACGCGCGTCGGGGCGACCATTGTTGACTCGCATCGGAGTGACCAAAGTTGATGCGCGTTGGGGCGACCAAAGTTGATGAGCGTCGGGGCGACTAAAGTTGACACGCGTCGGGGCTACCAGGCTTGACCCGCGTTGAGACGACAAGGATTGATGCGTGTCGGGGCGACCAAAGTTGACGCACGTCGGGGCGACAAGGATTGATGCGCGTCGAGGTGACCAGTGTTGACCCGCGTCGAGACGACCAGGGTTGACGCACGTCGTGGCGACCAAAGTTGACACGCGTCGGGGCGACTAGGGTTGACGCTTGTTGGGGCCACCAAAGCAGACGCGCGTCGGGGCGACCAGGGTTGATGCGCTTCGGGGCGACCAGGGTTGACGCGCTACGGGGCGACAAAAGTTGACGTCATTCAAGTTGACCAGGGTTGACACGCGTCGAGATGAACAGGGTTGACGCGTGTCGGGGCGACCAAAGTTGACACGCGTCGGGGCTACCAGGGTTGACGCGCATCAGGGCGACCAAAGTTGACTTGCTTCAAGGCGACCAGGGTTGACCCGCGTCAAGACGACCAAGGTTGACGCGTGTTGGGGCGACCAAAGTTGAAGCGCGTCGGGGCGAATAGAGTTGATGCACGTCAGGGCGACCAAAGTTCACGTGCGTCAAGATGACCAGGGTTGACCCGCGTCGAGACGACCAGGGTTTACACGCGTCGGGGCGATCAGGGTTAACGCACGTCAAGGCGACCAGGGTTGACCCGCGTCGGTGCGACCAGGGTTGACGCGCGTTGGGGCGACCAGGGTTGACGCGCGTTGGGGCGACCAGGGTTGAGGCGCGTCGGGTCGACCAGGGTTGACGCGCATCAGGGCGACCATTGTTGACGCACGTCATAGCGATCAGGATTAACGCGCGTCATTGCGATCAGGGTTGACGCGCGTTGGGGTGATCATGGTTGATGCACGTCGGGGCGACCAAAGTTGACACGCGTCGGGGTGACCATGTTTAACGCGTGTCGGGGCGGCCAAAGTTAACGCGCGTCAAGATGACCAGGGTTGACCCGCGTCGAGACGACCAGGGTTTACGCGCGTCGGGGCGATCAGGGTTAACGCACGTTAAGGCGACCAGGGTTGACCCGCGTCGAGACGACCTGGGTTGATGCGCGTCGGGGCGACAAAGGTTGACGCGCGTCGGTGCGACCAGGGTTGACGCGCGTTTGGGCGACCAGGGTTGACGCGCGTCGGGACAACTAGGGTTGACGCGCGTTGGGGCGACCAGGGTTGACGCGCGTTGGGGCGACAAGGGTTCACGCGCGTCGGGTCGACCAGGGTTGACGCGCATCGGGGCGACGAGGGTTGACGCACGTCATAGCGATCAGGATTAACGCGCGTCATGGCGATCAGGGTTGACGCGCGTTGGGGTGATCATGGTTGATGCACGTCGGGGCGACCAAAGTTGACACGCGTCGGGGTGACCATCTTTAACGCGTGTCGGGGTGGCCAAAGTTGACGCGCGTCGGGGCGGCCAAAGTTGACGCGCGTCGGGGCGACCAGGGATGACGCGCGTCGAGGCGACCATAGTTGACGCACGTCGGGACGACCAGGTTTGACGCGCTTCGGGGCGCCCAAAGTTGACTTGCTTCAAGGCGACCAGGGTTGACCCGCGTCGAGACGACCAGTGTTGACACGCGTCGGCGCGACCGAGTTTAACGCGTGTCGGTGCTGCCAAAGTTGACGTGCATCGGGGCGACCAGGGAGGACGCGCGTCGGGGCTACCAAAGTTTACACGCGTCGGGGCGACCAAGGTTGACGCGTGTTGGAGCGACCAAAGTTGAAGCACGTCGGGGCGTATAGAGTTGATGCGCGTCGGGGCGACCAATGGTGACTCGCATCAACGCGACCAAAGTTGACTTGCTTCAAGGGGACCAGGGTTGACCCGCGTCAAGACGACCAGGGTTGACGCTCATCGGGGCGACAAAAGTTTACGCGCGTCGGGGCGACCAAGGTTGACGCGTGTTGGAGCGACCAAAGTTGAAGCACGTCGGGGCATATAGAGTTGATACGCGTCAGGGCGACCAGGGTTGACACTTGTTGGGGCGACTAGGGTGGACGCGCGTCGGATCGACCAGGGTTTGGTCGCATCTGGGTGACCAAAGCTGACGGGCGTTGGGGCGACCATGGTTGACGCGAGTCAAGGCGAGCAGCGTTGACGTGTGTCGAGCCGACCAGGGTTGACGCGCGTCGGGGCGACCAGGGTTGAACCGCGTCGTGACGACCAGGGTTGACGCGCGTCGGGGCGACCAGGGTTGACGCGCGTCCGGGCAACCAAAGTTGACGCACGTTGGGGCAACTAAGGTTAACGCGTGTCGGGGCTACCAAAGTTGACACGCATCGGGGCGACCAATGTTGACTTGCTTCAAGGCGACCAGGGTTGACCCGCGTCAAGACGACCAGGGTTGACGCGCATCGGGGTGACCAAAGTTGAAGCACGTCGGGGCGTATAGACTTGATTCACGTAGGGGCGACCAAAGTTGACGTGCGTCAAGGCGACCAGGGTTGACGCGCGTCGGGGCGACCAGGGTTGACGCACATCGGGGCGACCCGGGTTGACGCGTTTTGGGGCGACCAAGGTTGACACACATCGGGGCGACCAGGGTTGACGCGCAGCAGGGCGACCAAAGTTGACTTGCTTCAAGACGACCAGGGTTGACGCGCATCGGGGTGACCAAAGTTGACGCGTGTTGGGGCGACCAAAGTTGAAGCGCGTCAGGGTGACCAAAGTTGATGTGCGTCAAGGCGACCAGGATTGACGCGCGTCGGGGCGACCAGGGTTGACGCGTGTAGGGGCGACCAAAGTTCATGCGCGTCGGGGCGACCAGGGTTGACGCTCATCGGGGCGACCAAAGTTTACGCGTGTCGGGGTGACCAAGGTTGACGCGTGTTGGAGCGACGAAAGTTGAAGCACGTCGGGGCGATCAAAGTTGACGTGCGTCAAGGCGACCAGGGTTGACCCGCATCGAGACGACCATGGTTGACGCACGTCGGGGCGGTCAAAGTTAATGCGCGTCGGGGCGACCAGGGTTGACGCACATCGGGGCGACCAGGGTTGACACGTGTTGGGGCGACTAGGGTGGACAGGCGTCAGATCAACCAGGGTTTGGTCGCCTCTGGGTGACCAAAGTTGACGGGCGTCGGGGCGACCAGGGTTGACGCGAGTCAAGGCGACCAGCATTGACCCGTGTCGAGACGACCAGGGTTGACACGCGTCGGGGCGACCAGGGTTGAACCGCGTCGTGACGACCAGGGTTGACGTGCGTCGGGGCGACCAGGGTTGACGCGCGTCCGGTCGATCAAAGTTGACGCGCGTCGGGGCGACAAAGGTTGACGCGTGTCGGGGCGACTAGTGTTGACACGTGTTGGGGCGTCCAAAGTTGACACGCGTCGGGGCGACCAGGGTTGACGCCCATCGGGGCGACCAAAGTTTTTGCGCGCCGGGGCGACCAAGGTTGACGCGTGTTGGGGCGACCAAAGTTGAAGCGCGTCGGGGCGTATAGAGTTGATGCGCGTCGGTGCGACCAAAGTTGACGTGCGTCAAGGCGACCAGGGCTGACGCACGTCGGGGCGACCAGGGTTGACGCGCGTCGTGGCGACCAAAGTTAATGCGCGTCGGGGCGACGAGGGTTGACGCGCGTCGGGGCGACCAGGGTTGACACGTGTTGGGGCGACTAGGGTGGACAGGCATCAGATCGACCAGGGTTTGGTCGCCTCTAGGTGACCAAAGTTGACGGGCGTCGGGGCGACCAGGGTTGACGCGAGTCAAGGCGACCAGCGTTGACCCGTGTCGAGACGACCAGGGTTGACACGCGTCGGGGCGACCAGGGTTGAACCACGTCGTGACGACCAGGGTTGACGTGCGTCGGGGCGACCAGGGTTGACGCACGTCCGGGCGATCAAAGTTGACGCGCGTCGGGGCGACTAAGGTTGACGCGTGTCAGGGCGACTAGTGTTGACACGCGTCGGGGCGACCAGGGTTGTCGCGCATCGGGGCGACCAAAGTTTTTGCGTGTCGGGGCGACCAAGGTTGACGCGTGTTGGAGCGACCAAAGTTGAAGCACGTCGGGGCGTATAGAGTTGAGGCGCGTCGGGGCGACCAATGGTGACTCGCATCAACGCGACCAAAGTTGACTTGCTTCAAGGGGAACAGGGTTGACACGCGTCAAGGCGACCAGGGTTGACGCGCATCGGGGCGACAAAAGTTTACGCGCATCGGGGCGACCAAGGTTGACACGTGTTGGAGCGACCAAAGTTGAAGCACGTCGGGGCGTATAGAGTTGATACGCGTCGGGGCAACCAGGGTTGACACTTGTTGGGGCGACTAGGGTGGACGCGCGTCAGATCGACCAGGGTTTGGTCGCCTCTGGGTGACCAAAGCTGACGGGCGTCGGGGCGACCAGGGTTGACGCGAGTCAAGGCGACCAGGTTTGAACCGCGTCGTGGCGACCAGGGTTGACGCGCGTCGGGGCGACCAAAGTTGACGCACGTTGGGGCGACTAAGGTTAACGCGTGTCGGGGCTACCAAAGTTGACACGCATCGGGGCAACCAATGTTGACTTGCTTCAAGGCGACCAGGGTTGACCCGCGTCAAGACGATCAGGGTTGACGCGCATCGGGGTGACCAAAGTTGAAGCGCGTCGGGGCGTATAGAGTTGATTCACGTCGGGGCGACCAAAGATGACGTGCGTCAAGGCAACCAGGGTTGACGCGCGTCGGGGCGACCAGAGTTGACGCACGTCGGGGCGACCAGGGTTGACGCGTTTTGGGGCGACCAAGGTTGACACGCATCGGGGCGACCAGGGTTGACGCGCAGCAGGGCGACCAAAGTTGACTTGCTTCAAGGCGACCAGGGATGACCCGCGTCAAGACGACTAGGGTTGACGCGCATCGGGGTGACCAAAGTTGACGCGTGTTGCGGCGACCAAAGTTGAAGCGCGTCAGGGTGTATAGAGTTGATGCGCGTCGGGGCAACCAAAGTTGATGTGCGTCAAGGCGACCAGGGTTGACGCGCGTCGGGGCGACCAGGGTTGACGCGTGTAGGGGCGACCAAAGTTGACGCGCATCAGGGCGACCAGGGTTGAAGCGTGTCGGGGCGACCAAAGTTCATGCGCGTCGGGGCGACCAGGGTTGACGCGCATCGGGGCGACCAAAGTTTACGCGCGTCGGGGTGACCAAGGTTGACGCGTGTTGGAGCGAACAAAGTTGAAGCACGTCGGGGTGATGAAAGTTGACGTGCGTCAAGGCGACGACGGTTGACCCGCATCGAGACGACCATGGATGACGTGCGTCGGGGCGACCAGGGTTGACGCGTGTTGGGGCGACCTAAGTTGACGCTCGTCGGGGCGACTAGGGTTGACGCGCGTCGGGGCGGTCAAAGTTAATGCGCGTCGGGGCGACCAGGGTTGACGCGCATCGGGGCGACCAGGGTTGACACGTGTTGGGGCGACTAGGGTGGACAGGCGTCGGATCGACCAGGGTTTGGTCGCCTCTGGGTGACCAAAGTTGACGGGCGTCGGGGCGACCAGGGTTGACGCGAGTCAAGGCGACCAGCGTTGACACGTGTCGAGACGACCAGGATTGACGCGTGTCGGGGCGACCAAAGTTGACACGCATCGGGGCGACCAGGGTTGACGCGCATCAGGGCGACTAAAGTTGACTTGCCCCAAGGCGACCAGGGTTGACCCGCATCAAGACGACCAAGGTTGATGCGTGTTAGGGCGACCAAAGTTGAAGCACGTCGTGGCGCCCAAAGTTGACGTGCGTCAAGACGACCAGGGTTGACCCGCGTCAAGACGACCAGGGTTGACGCGCGTCGGGGCGACAAAGGTTGACGCGCATCGGTGCGACCAGGGTTGACGCGCGTCGGGGCGACCAGGGTTGACCCGCGTCGAGACGACCAGGGTTGATGCGCGTCGGGGCGACCAAAGTTGAGGCACGTCAAGGCGACCAGGGTTGACCCGCGTTGAGACGACCAGGGTTGACGCGCCTCGGGACAACTAGGGTTGAGGCGCGTCGGGGTGACCAAAGTTGACGCACGTCAAGGCGACCAGGGTTGACCCGCGTCGAGACGACCAGGGTTGACAAGCGTCGGGGCGACCAGGGTTGAAGCGCGTCGGGTCAGCCAGGGTTTACGCACATCGGGGCGACCAGGGTTGACGCACGTCTGGGCGATCAGGATTAACGCGCGTCTTGGCGACCAGGGTTGACGCGCATTGGGGCGACCAGGGTTGAGGCGCGTCAGGTCAGCCAGGGTTGACGCGCATCGGGGCGACCAGGGTTGACGCACGTCTGGGCGATCAGGATTAACGCGCGTCATGGCGACCAGGGTTGATGCGCGTCGGGGTGATCATGGTTGACGCGCGTCGGGGCGACCAAAGTTGACGCGCGTCTGGGCGACCAAGTTTAACGCGTCTCGGGGAGGCCAAAGTTGACGCGCGTCGGGGTGACCAGGGTTGACGCTCGTCGAGGCGACCAAAGTTGACGTGCATCCGGGCGACCAGGGATGACGTGCGTCGAGGCGACCAAAGTTGACGCGCGTCGGGACGACCAGGTTTGATGCGCATCGGGGCGACTAAAGTTGACTTGCTTCAAGGCGACCAAGGTTGACCTAAGTCGAGACGACCAGTGTTGACTCGCATCGGGGCGAGCAAAGTTGACACGCGTCGGGGCGACCAAGTTTAACGCGTGTCGGGGCGGCCAAAGTTGACGTGCATCGGTGCGACCAGGGAGGACGCTCGTCGAGGAGACCAAAGTTGACGCGCGTCCGGGAGACAAGGGTTGACGCGCGTCGGGCCGACCAGGGTTGACGCGCATCGGGGCGACCAAAATTGACGCACGTCGAGACGACCAATGTTGACGCGCGTCGGGGCGACAAGGGTTGACGCGCATCGGGGCGACAAGGGTTGACTCACGTCGGGGCGACCATGGTTGATGCTCGTCGGGGCGACCAGGTTTGACGCGCGTCGGGGCGACCAAGGTTGACGCGCGTCGGGGCGATCATGGTTGACGCGCTTCGGGGCGACCAAGGTTGACGCGCGTCGGGGCGACCAGAGCTGATGCGCGTCGGGTCGACCAGGGTTGACGAGCGTAGTGGCGACCATGGTACATGCGTGTCGAGACGAACAATGTTGACGCGCGTCGGGGCGACCATGGTTGACGCGCGTCGGGGCGACCATGGTTGATGCGCGTCGGGGCGACTATGGTTGACGCGCATCGGGGCGAACAGGCTTAACGCGCGTCGGGGCGATCAAAGTTAATGCGCGTCGGGGAGACCAGGGATGACTCGCGTTGGGGCGACCATGGTTGACGCACGTCGGGGCGACCAGGGTTGACGCGCGTCGGGGCGACCAGGGTTGACGCGCGTCGGGGCAATCAGATGTGACGCGCGTCGGGGCGACCAAGGATGACACGCGTCGGAACGACCAAAGTTCACACGCGACGGAGCGCCCAGGGTTCACGCGGGTCTGGGCGACAGGGGTTGACTTGCGTCGGGGCGACCAAAGTTGACCCGTGTCGGGGCGACCAAAGTTGACGCGCGACGGGATGTCCAGGGTTGACTCGCGTCGGGGCGACCAAAGTTGATGCAAGTCGGGGCGACCAAAGTTGATGCACGTCGGGGCGACCAAAGTTGACGCGCGACGGGGCGTCCAGGGTTGACTCGCGTCGGGGCGACCAAAGTTGATGCGCGTCGGGGCGACCAAAGCTGATGAGCACCGGGGCGACTAAAGTTGATGCGCGTCGGGGCGACCAAATTTGACACGCGTCGTGGCGACCAGGGTTGACGTGAGTCGGGGCGACCAGGGTTGACGTGAGTCGGGGCGACCAGGGTTGACGTCTGTCGGGGCGACCAGGGTTGACTCGCGTCGGGGCGACCAAAGTTGACGCGCGTCGGGGCGAGCAAAGCTGACCCGCATCGGGGCGATCATGGTTGACACGCTTCGGGGCAACCAGGGTTAACGCGCGTCGGGGCGATCAGGGTTAACGCGCGTCGGGGCAACCAGGGTTGACGCGCGTCCGGGCGACCAGGGTTGACGCGCATCAGGACGACCAAAGTTGACTTGCGTCGGGGCGACCATGGTACACGCACGTCGAGACAACCAATGTTGACCATGGTTGACGTGCGTCGGGGCGACCAAGGTTGACGCGCGTCGGGGCGACCAGGGTTGACTCGCGTCTGGGCGACCATGGTTGACGCACGTCGGGGCGATCAGATTTGACGCGCGTCGGGGCGACCAAGGATGACACGCGTCGGCGTGACCAAAGTTGACGCGCGACGGAGCGCCCAGGGTTGACGTGCGTCTGGGCGACAAGGGTTGACTCACGTCGGGGCGACCAAAGTTGAAGCGCGTCGGAGCGACCAAAGTTGATGAGCGTCGGGGCGACCACAGTTGACGCGCGTCGGGGCGACCAGCGTTAACCAGCGTCGGGGCGACCAGGGTTGACGTCCGTCGAGGCGACCAGGGTTGACGCGCGTCGGGGCAACCAAAGTTTACGTGCGTCGGGGCGATCAGGGTTAACGCGCGTCGGGGCTATCAGGGTTGACGCGTGTCGGGCCGACAAGGGTGACACGCGTCGGGGCGATCAGGGTTAACGCTCGTCGGGGCGATCAGGGTTGACGTGCGTCGGGGCTACCAAAGTTGAGGTGCGTCGGAGCGACCAGGGTTGAAGCGCATCGGGGCGACCACGGTCGACGCGCGTCTGGGCGACCAAAGTTGACGCGCGTCGGGGCGACCAGGGTTGACTCGCGTCGGGGCGACTATGGTACACGCGCGTTATGACGACCAATGATGACGCGCGTCGGGGCGACCATGGTTGACGCACGTCAGGGCTACCAAAGCTCACGTGCGACGGGGCTACCAGGGTTGACACGCGTCGTGGAGACCATTGTACACGCGCGTCGAGACGACCAATGTTGATGCGCGTCGGGGCGACCATTGTTGAAACGCATCGGGGCGACTATAGTTGATGCGCGTCAGAGCGATCAGGGTTGACTCGCGTTGCGGCGACCATGGTTGACGCGCGTGGTTGCGACCAGGGTTGACTCGCGTCGGGGCTGGCCAAAGCTGACGCGACCAGGGTTGACGCGCGTCGTGGCGCCCATGGTACACGCGCGTCAATACGACCAATGTTGACGCGCGTCGGGGCGAACAGGGTTAACTCGCGTCGGGGCGACCAAGTTTACACGCATCAGGGCGACCAAAGTTGACTTGCTTCAAGGAGACCAGGGTTGAATCGCGTCAAGACGACCAGGGTTGACGCGCATCGGGGCGACCGAAGCTTACGCACGTTGGGGCGACCAGGGTTGACGCGCGTAGGGGTGACCAAAGTTGACGCGCATCAGGGCGACCAGCGTTGACGCGTGTTGGGGCGACCAAAGTTGACGCGCGTCGGGGCGACTAGGGTTGACCCGCGTCGGGGCAACCAAAGTTAATGCACGTCGTGGCGACCAAAGTTGACACGCGTCGGGGTGACTAGGGTTGACGCTTGTTGGGGCCACCAAAGTGAACTCGCGTCGGGGCGACCAGGGTTGACGCGCGTCGGGGAGACCAGGGTTGACGCGCTACGGGGCGACCAAAGTTGACATCATTCAAGTCGACCAGGGTTGACTCGCGTCGAGATGAACAGGGTTGACGCGTGTCGGGGCGACCAAAGTTGACACGCATCGGGGCGACCAGGGTTGACGCGCATCAGGGCGACCAAAGTTGACTTGCCCCAAGGCGACCAGGGTTGACCCGCATCAAGACGACCAAGGTTGATGCGTGTTAGGGCGACCAAAGTTGAAGCACGTCGTGGCGCCCAAAGTTGACGTGCGTCAAGACGACCAGGGTTGACCCGCGTCAAGACGACCAGGGTTGACGCGCGTCGGGGCGACAAAGGTTGACGCGCATCGGTGCGACCAGGGTTGACGCGCGTCGGGGCGACCAGGGTTGACCCGCGTCGAGACGACCAGGGTTGATGCGCGTCGGGGCGACCAAAGTTGAGGCACGTCAAGGCGACCAGGGTTGACCCGCGTTGAGACGACCAGGGTTGACGCGCCTCGGGACAACTAGGGTTGAGGCGCGTCGGGGTGACCAAAGTTGACGCACGTCAAGGCGACCAGGGTTGACCCGCGTCGAGACGACCAGGGTTGACAAGCGTCGGGGCGACCAGGGTTGAAGCGCGTCGGGTCAGCCAGGGTTTACGCACATCGGGGCGACCAGGGTTGACGCACGTCTGGGCGATCAGGATTAACGCGCGTCTTGGCGACCAGGGTTGACGCGCATTGGGGCGACCAGGGTTGAGGCGCGTCAGGTCAGCCAGGGTTGACGCGCATCGGGGCGACCAGGGTTGACGCACGTCTGGGCGATCAGGATTAACGCGCGTCATGGCGACCAGGGTTGATGCGCGTCGGGGTGATCATGGTTGACGCGCGTCGGGGCGACCAAAGTTGACGCGCGTCTGGGCGACCAAGTTTAACGCGTCTCGGGGCGGCCAAAGTTGACGCGCGTCGGGGTGACCAGGGTTGACGCTCGTCGAGGCGACCAAAGTTGACGTGCATCCGGGCGACCAGGGATGACGTGCGTCGAGGCGACCAAAGTTGACGCGCGTCGGGACGACCAGGTTTGATGCGCATCGGGGCGACTAAAGTTGACTTGCTTCAAGGCGACCAAGGTTGACCTAAGTCGAGACGACCAGTGTTGACTCGCATCGGGGCGAGCAAAGTTGACACGCGTCGGGGCGACCAAGTTTAACGCGTGTCGGGGCGGCCAAAGTTGACGTGCATCGGTGCGACCAGGGAGGACGCTCGTCGAGGAGACCAAAGTTGACGCGCGTCCGGGAGACAAGGGTTGACGCGCGTCGGGCCGACCAGGGTTGACGCGCATCGGGGCGACCAAAATTGACGCACGTCGAGACGACCAATGTTGACGCGCGTCGGGGCGACAAGGGTTGACGCGCATCGGGGCGACAAGGGTTGACTCACGTCGGGGCGACCATGGTTGATGCTCGTCGGGGCGACCAGGTTTGACGCGCGTCGGGGCGACCAAGGTTGACGCGCGTCGGGGCGATCATGGTTGACGCGCTTCGGGGCGACCAAGGTTGACGCGCGTCGGGGCGACCAGAGCTGATGCGCGTCGGGTCGACCAGGGTTGACGAGCGTAGTGGCGACCATGGTACATGCGTGTCGAGACGAACAATGTTGACGCGCGTCGGGGCGACCATGGTTGACGCGCGTCGGGGCGACCATGGTTGATGCGCGTCGGGGCGACTATGGTTGACGCGCATCGGGGCGAACAGGCTTAACGCGCGTCGGGGCGATCAAAGTTAATGCGCGTCGGGGAGACCAGGGATGACTCGCGTTGGGGCGACCATGGTTGACGCACGTCGGGGCGACCAGGGTTGACGCGCGTCGGGGCGACCAGGGTTGACGCGCGTCGGGGCGACCAGGGTTGACGCGCGTCGGGGCGATCAGATGTGACGCGCGTCGGGGCGACCAAGGATGACACGCGTCGGAACGACCAAAGTTCACACGCGACGGAGCGCCCAGGGTTCACGCGGGTCTGGGCGACAGGGGTTGACTTGCGTCGGGGCGACCAAAGTTGACCCGTGTCGGGGCGACCAAAGTTGACGCGCGACGGGATGTCCAGGGTTGACTCGCGTCGGGGCGACCAAAGTTGATGCAAGTCGGGGCGACCAAAGTTGAAGCACGTCGGGGCGACCAAAGTTGACGCGCGACGGGGCGTCCAGGGTTGACTCGCGTCGGGGCGACCAAAGTTGATGCGCGTCGGGGCGACCAAAGCTGATGAGCACCGGGGCGACTAAAGTTGATGCGCGTCGGGGCGACCAAATTTGACACGCGTCGTGGCGACCAGGGTTGACGTGAGTCGGGGCGACCAGGGTTGACGTGAGTCGGGGCGACCAGGGTTGACGTCTGTCGGGGCGACCAGGGTTGACTCGCGTCGGGGCGACCAAAGTTGACGCGCGTCGGGGCGAGCAAAGCTGACCCGCATCGGGGCGATCATGGTTGACACGCTTCGGGGCAACCAGGGTTAACGCGCGTCGGGGCGATCAGGGTTAACGCGCGTCGGGGCAACCAGGGTTGACGCGCGTCCGGGCGACCAGGGTTGACGCGCATCAGGACGACCAAAGTTGACTTGCGTCGGGGCGACCATGGTACACGCACGTCGAGACAACCAATGTTGACCATGGTTGACGTGCGTCGGGGCGACCAAGGTTGACGCGCGTCGGGGCGACCAGGGTTGACTCGCGTCTGGGCGACCATGGTTGACGCACGTCGGGGCGATCAGATTTGACGCGCGTCGGGGCGACCAAGGATGACACGCGTCGGCGTGACCAAAGTTGACGCGCGACGGAGCGCCCAGGGTTGACGTGCGTCTGGGCGACAAGGGTTGACTCACGTCGGGGCGACCAAAGTTGAAGCGCGTCGGAGCGACCAAAGTTGATGAGCGTCGGGGCGACCACAGTTGACGCGCGTCGGGGCGACCAGCGTTAACCAGCGTCGGGGCGACCAGGGTTGACGTCCGTCGAGGCGACCAGGGTTGACGCGCGTCGGGGCAACCAAAGTTTACGTGCGTCGGGGCGATCAGGGTTAACGCGCGTCGGGGCTATCAGGGTTGACGCGTGTCGGGCCGACAAGGGTGACACGCGTCGGGGCGATCATGGTTAACGCTCGTCGGGGCTACCAAAGTTGAGGTGCGTCGGAGCGACCAGGGTTGAAGCGCATCGGGGCGACCACGGTCGACGCGCGTCGGGGCGACCAAAGTTGACGCGCGTCGGGGCGACCAGGGTTGACTCGCGTCGGGGCGACTATGGTACACGCGCGTTATGACGACCAATGATGACGCGCGTCGGGGCGACCATGGTTGACGCACGTCGGGGCTACCAAAGCTCACGTGCGACGGGGCTACCAGGGTTGACACGCGTCGTGGCGACCATTGTACACGCGCGTCGAGACGACCAATGTTGATGCGCGTCGGGGCGACCATTGTTGAAACGCATCGGGGCGACTATAGTTGATGCGCGTCAGAGCGATCAGGGTTGACTCGCGTTGCGGCGACCATGGTTGACGCGCGTGGTTGCGACCAGGGTTGACTCGCGTCGGGGCTGGCCAAAGCTGACGCGACCAGGGTTGACGCGCGTCGTGGCGACCATGGTACACGCGCGTCGATGCGACCAATGTTGACGCGCGTCGGGGCGAACAGGGTTAACTCGCGTTGGGGCGACCAAAGTTGATGCGCGTCGGGGCGACCAAAGTTGACGCGCAACGGGACGTCCAGGGTTGACGTGCGTCTGGGCGACAAAGGTTGACTTCGTCGGGGTGACCAACGTTGATGCGCATCGGGGCGACCAAGGTTGATGAGCGTCGGGGCAATCAGGGTTGACGCGCGTCGGGGCGATTAGATTTGACGCGCGTCGGGGCGACCAAGGATGACACGCGTCGGCGCGACCAAAGTTGACACGTGACGGAGCGCCCAGGGTTGACGCGGGTCTGGGCGACAGGGGTTGACTTGCGTCGGGGTGACCAAAGTTGACGCGCGACGGGGTGTCCAGTTTTGACTCGCGTCGGGGCGACCAAAGTTGATGCACGTCGGGGCGACCAAAGTTGACGCGCGACGGGGCTACAAGGGTTGACTCGCGTCGGGGCGACCAAAGTTGATGCGCGTCGGGGCGACAAGGGTTGACGCGCGTCGGGGCGACAAGGGTTGACGCGCGTCGGGCCGACCAGGGTTGTCGCGCATCGGGGCGACCAAAGTTGACGCACGACGAGACGACCAATGTTGACGCGCGTCGGGGCGACAAGGGTTGACGCGCATCGGGGCGACAAGGGTTGACTCGCGTCGGGGCGACCATGGTTGATGCTCGTCGGGGCGACCAGGTTTGACGCGCGTCGGGGCGACCAAGGTTGACGCGCGTCGGGGCGATCATGGTTGACGCGCTTCGGGGCGACCAAGGTTGACGCGCGTCGGGGCGACCAGAGCTGATGCGCGTCGGGTCGACCAGGGTTGACGAGCGTAGTGGCGACCATGGTACATGCGCGTCGACACGAACAATGTTGACGCGCGTCGGGGCGACCATGGTTGACGCGCGTCGGGGCGACCATGGTTGATGCGAGTCGGGGCGACTATGGTTGACGCGCATCGGGGCGAACAGGCTTAACGCGCGTCGGGGCGATCAAAGTTAATGCGCGTCGGGGAGACCAGGGATGACTCGCGTTGGGGCGACCATGGTTGACGCACGTCGGGGCGACCAGGGTTGACGCGCGTCGGGGCGACCAGGGTTGACGCGCGTCGGGGCGATCAGATTTGACGCGCGTCGGGGCGACCAAGGATGACACGCGTCGGAACGACCAAAGTTCACACGCGACGGAGCGCCCAGGGTTCACGCGGGTCTGGGCGACAGGGGTTGACTTGCGTCGGGGCGACCAAAGTTGACCCGTGTCGGGGCGACCAAAGTTGACGCGCGACGGGATGTCCAGGGTTGACTCGCGTCGGGGCGACCAAAGTTGATGCAAGTCGGGGCGACCAAAGTTGATGCACGTCGGGGCGACCAAAGTTGACGCGCGACGGGGCGTCCAGGGTTGACGCGTTTTGGGGCGACCAAGGTTGACACACATCGGGGCGACCAGGGTTGACGCGCAGCAGGGCGACCAAAGTTGACTTGCTTCAAGACGACCAGGGTTGACGCGCATCGGGGTGACCAAAGTTGACGCGTGTTGGGGCGACCAAAGTTGAAGCGCGTCAGGGCGACCAAAGTTGATGTGCGTCAAGGCGACCAGGGTTGACGCGCGTCGGGGCGACCAGGGTTGATGCGTGTAGGGGCGACCAAAGTTCATGCGCGTCGGGGCGACCAGGGTTGACGCGCATCGGTTCGACCAAAGTTTACGCGTGTCGGGGTGACCAAGGTTGACGCGTGTTGGAGCGACGAAAGTTGAAGCACGTCGGGGCGATCAAAGTTGACGTGCGTCAAGGCGACCAGGGTTGACCCGCATCGAGACGACCATGGTTGACGCGCGTCGGGGCGGTCAAAGTTAATGCGCGTCGGGGCGACCAGGGTTGACGCACATCGGGGCGACCAGGGTTGACACGTGTTGGGGCGACTAGGGTGGACAGGCGTCAGATCAACCAGGGTTTGGTCGCCTCTGGGTGACCAAAGTTGACGGGCGTCGGGGCGACCAGGGTTGACGCGAGTCAAGGCGACCAGCATTGACCCGTGTCGAGACGACCAGGGTTGACACGCGTCGGGGCAACCAGGGTTGAACCGCGTCGTGACGACCAGGGTTGACGTGCGTCGGGGCGACCAGGGTTGACGCGCGTCCGGGCGATCAAAGTTGACGCGCGTCGGGGCGACAAAGGTTGACGCGTGTCGGGGCGACTAGTGTTGACACGTGTTGGGGCGTCCAAAGTTGACACGCGTCGGGGCGACCAGGGTTGACGCCCATCGGGGCGACCAAAGTTTTTGCGCGCCGGGGCGACCAAGGTTGACGCGTGTTGGGGCGACCAAAGTTGAAGCGCGTCGGGGCGTATAGAGTTGATGCGCGTCGGTGCGACCAAAGTTGACGTGCGTCAAGGCGACCAGGGCTGACGCACGTCGGGGCGACCAGGGTTGACGCGCGTCGTGGCGACCAAAGTTAATGCGCGTCGGGGCAACGAGGGTTGACGCGCATCGGGGCGACCAGGGTTGACTCGTGTTGGGGTGACTAGGGTGGACAGGCATCAGATCGACCAGGGTTTGGTCGCCTCTAGGTGACCAAAGTTGACGGGCGTCGGGGCGACCAGGGTTGACGCGAGTCAAGGCGACCAGCGTTGACCCGTGTCGAGACGACCAGGGTTGACACGCGTCGGGGCGACCAGGGTTGAACCACGTCGTGACGACCAGGGTTGACGTGCGTCGGGGCGACCAGGGTTGACGCACGTCCGGGCGATCAAAGTTGACGCGCGTCGGGGCGACTAAGGTTGACGCGTGTCGGGGCGACTAGTGTTGACACGTGTTGGGGGCGTCCAAAGTTGACACGCGTCGGGGCGACCAGGGTTGTCGCGCATCGGGGCGACCAAAGTTTTTGCGTGTCGGGGCGACCAAGGTTGACGCGTGTTGGAGCGACCAAAGTTGAAGCACGTCGGGGCGTATAGAGTTGAGGCGCGTCGGGGCGACCAATGGTGACTCGCATCAACGCGACCAAAGTTGACTTGCTTCAAGGGGAACAGGGTTGACACGCGTCAAGGCGACCAGGGTTGACGCGCATCGGGGCGACAAAAGTTTACGCGCATCGGGGCGACCAAGGTTGACACGTGTTGGAGCGACCAAAGTTGAAGCACGTCGGGGCGTATAGAGTTGATACGCGTCGGGGCAACCAGGGTTGACACTTGTTGGGGCGACTAGGGTGGACGCGCGTCAGATCGACCAGGGTTTGGTCGCCTCTGGGTGACCAAAGCTGACGGGCGTCGGGGCGACCAGGGTTGACGCGAGTCAAGGCGACCAGGTTTGAACCGCGTCGTGACGACCAGGGTTGACGCGCGTCGGGGCGACCAAAGTTGACGCACGTTGGGGCGACTAAGGTTAACGCGTGTCGGGGCTACCAAAGTTGACACGCATCGGGGCAACCAATGTTGACTTGCTTCAAGGCGACCAGGGTTGACCCGCGTCAAGACGATCAGGGTTGACGCGCATCGGGGTGACCAAAGTTGAAGCGCGTCGGGGCGTATAGAGTTGATTCACGTCGGGGCGACCAAAGATGACGTGCGTCAAGGCAACCAGGGTTGACGCGCGTCGGGGCGACCAGGGTTGATGCACGTCGGGGCGACCAGGGTTGACGCGTTTTGGGGCGACCAAGGTTGACACGCAGCAGGGCGACCAAAGTTGACTTGCTTCAAGGCGACCAGGGATGACCCGCGTTAAGACGACTAGGGTTGACGCGCATCGGGGTGACCAAAGTTGACGCGTGTTGCGGCGACCAAAGTTGAAGCGCGTCAGGGTGTATAGAGTTGATGCGCGTCGGGGCAACCAAAGTTGATGTGCGTCAAGGCGACCAGGGTTGACGCGCGTCGGGGCGACCAGGGTTGACGCGTGTAGGGGCGACCAAAGTTGACGCGCATCAGGGCGACCAGGGTTGAAGGGTGTCGGGGCGACCAAAGTTCATGCGCGTCGGGGCGACCAGGGTTGACGCGCATCGGGGCGACCAAAGTTTACGCGCGTCGGGGTGACCAAGGTTGACGCGTGTTGGAGCGAACAAAGTTGAAGCACGTCGGGGCGATGAAAGTTGACGTGCGTCAAGGCGACGACGGTTGACCCGCATCGAGACGACCATGGTTGACGTGCGTCGGGGCGACCAGGGTTGACGCGTGTTGGGGCGACCTAAGTTGACGCTCGTCGGGGCGACTAGGGTTGACGCGCGTCGGGGCGGTCAAAGTTAATGCGCGTCGGGGCGACCAGGGTTGACGCGCATCAGGGCGACCAGGGTTGACACGTGTTGGGGCGACTAGGGTGGACAGGCGTCGGATCGACCAGGGTTTGGTCGCCTCTGGGTGACCAAAGTTGACGGGCGTCGGGGCGACCAGGGTTGACGCGAGTCAAGGCGACCAGCGTTGACCCGTGTCGAGACGACCAGGATTGACACGCGTCGGGGCGACCAGGGTTGAACCGCGTCGTGATGACCAGGGTTGACGTGCGTCGGGGCGACCAGGGTTGACGCGCATCCGAGCAATCAAAGTTGACACGCATCGGGGCGACCAAAGTTGACTTGCTTCAAGGTGACCAGGGTTGACCCGCGTCAAGACGACCAGGGTTGACGCGCATCGGGGTCACCAAAGTTGAAGTGCTTCGGGGCGTATAGAGTTGATGCGCGTCGGGGCGACCAAAGTTGACGTGCGTCAAGGTGACCAGGGTTGACGCGCGTCGGGGCGACCAGGGTTGACGCACGTAGGGGCGACCAAAGTTGACGCGCATCAGGGCGACCAGGGTTGACGCGCGTCGGGACGACCAGGGTTGACGCGTTTTGGGGCGACCAAAGTTGACCGGCGTCGGGGCAACCAGGTTTACGCGCATCAGGGCGACCAAAGTTGACTTGCTTCAAGGAGACCAGGGTTGAATCGCGTCAAGACGACCAGGGTTGATGCGCATCGGGGCGACCGAAGCTTACGCACGCCGGGGCGACCAGGGTTGACGCGCGTAGGGGCGACCAAAGTTGACGCGCATCAGGGCGACCAGCGTTGACGCGTGTTGGGGCGACCAAAGTTGACGCGCATCGGGGCGACTAGGGTTGACCCGCGTCGGGGCAACCAAAGTTAATGCACGTCGTGGCGACCAAAGTTGACATGCGTCGGGGTGACTAGGGTTGACGCTTGTTGGGGCCACCAAAGTGAACTCGCGTCGGGGCGACCAGGGTTGACGCGCGTCGGGGAGACCAGGGTTGACGCGCTACGGGGCGACCAAAGTTGACATCATTCAAGTCGACCAGGGTTGACTCGCGTCGAGATGAACAGGGTTGACGCGTGTCGGGGCGACCAAAGTTGACACGCATCGGGGCGACCAGGGTTGACGCGCATCAGGGCGACCAAAGTTGACTTGCCCCAAGGCGACCAGGGTTGACCCGCATCAAGACGACCAAGGTTGATGCGTCTTAGGGCGACCAAAGTTGAAGCACGTCGTGGCGCCCAAAGTTGACGTGCGTCAAGACGACCAGGGTTGACCCGCGTCAAGACGACCAGGGTTGACCCGCGTCAAGACGACCAGGGTTGACGCGCGTCGGGGCGACAAAGGTTGACGCGCATCGGTGCGACCAGGGTTGACGCGCGTCGGGGCGACCAGGGTTGACCCGCGTCGAGACGACCAGGGTTGATGCGCGTCGGGGCGACCAAAGTTGAGGCACGTCAAGGCGACCAGGGTTGACCCGCGTTGAGACGACCAGGGTTGACGCGCCTCGGGACAACTAGGGTTGAGGCGCGTCGGGGTGACCAAAGTTGACGCACGTCAAGGCGACCAGGGTTGACCCGCGTCGAGACGACCAGGGTTGACAAGCGTCGGGGCGACCAGGGTTGAAGCGCGTCGGGTCAGCCAGGGTTTACGCACATCGGGGCGACCAGGGTTGACGCACGTCTGGGCGATCAGGATTAACGCGCGTCTTGGCGACCAGGGTTGACGCGCATTGGGGCGACCAGGGTTGAGGCGCGTCAGGTCAGCCAGGGTTGACGCGCATCGGGGCGACCAGGGTTGACGCACGTCTGGGCGATCAGGATTAACGCGCGTCATGGCGACCAGGGTTGATGCGCGTCGGGGTGATCATGGTTGACGCGCGTCGGGGCGACCAAAGTTGACGCGCGTCTGGGCGACCAAGTTTAACGCGTCTCGGGGCGGCCAAAGTTGACGCGCGTCGGGGTGACCAGGGTTGACGCTCGTCGAGGCGACCAAAGTTGACGTGCATCCGGGCGACCAGGGATGACGTGCGTCGAGGTGACCAAAGTTGACGCGCGTCGGGACGACCAGGTTTGATGCGCATCGGGGCGACTAAAGTTGACTTTCTTCAAGGCGACCAAGGTTGACCTAAGTCGAAACGACCAGTGTTGACTCGCATCGGGGCGAGCAAAGTTGACACGCGTCGGGGCGACCAAGTTTAACGCGTGTCGGGGCGGCCAAAGTTGACGTGCATCGGTGCGACCAGGGAGGACGCTCGTCGAGGAGACCAAAGTTGACGCGCGTCCGGGCGACAAGGGTTGACGCGCGTCGGGCCGACCAGGGTTGACGCGCATCGGGGCGACCAAAATTGACGCACGTCGAGACGACCAATGTTGACGCGCGTCGGGGCGACAAGGGTTGACGCGCATCGGGGCGACAAGGGTTGACTCGCGTCGGGGCGACCATGGTTGATGCTCGTCGGGGCGACCAGGTTTGACGCGCGTCGGGGCGACCAAGGTTGACGCGCGTTGGGGCGATCATGGTTGACGCGCTTCGGGGCGACCAAGGTTGACGCGCGTCGGGGCGACCAGAGCTGATGCGCGTCGGGTCGACCAGGGTTGACGAGCGTAGTGGCGACCATGGTACATGCGTGTCGAGACGAACAATGTTGACGCGCGTCGGGGCGACCATGGTTGATGCGCGTCGGGGCGACCATGGTTGATGCGCGTCGGGGCGACTATGGTTGACGCGCATCGGGGCGAACAGGCTTAACGCGCGTCGGGGCGATCAAAGTTAATGCGCGTCGGGGAGACCAGGGATGACTCGCGTTGGGGCGACCATGGTTGACGCACGTCGGGGCGACCAGGGTTGACGCGCGTCGGGGCGACCAGGGTTGACGCGCGTCGGGGCGATCAGATTTGACGCGCGTCGGGGCGACCAAGGATGACACGCGTCGGAACGACCAAAGTTCACACGCGACGGAGCGCCCAGGGTTCACGCGGGTCTGGGCGACAGGGGTTGACTTGCGTCGGGGCGACCAAAGTTGACCCGTGTCGGGGCGACCAAAGTTGACGCGCGACGGGATGTCCAGGGTTGACTCGCGTCGGGGCGACCAAAGTTGATGCAAGTCGGGGCGACCAAAGTTGATGCACGTCGGGGCGACCAAAGTTGACGCGCGACGGGGCGTCCAGGGTTGACTCGCGTCGGGGCGACCAAAGTTGATGCGCGTCGGGGCGACCAAAGCTGATGAGCACCGGGGCGACTAAAGTTGATGCGCGTCGGGGCGACCAAATTTGACACGCGTCGTGGCGACCAGGGTTGACGTGAGTCGGGGCGACCAGGGTTGACGTTAGTCGGGGCGACCAGGGTTGACGTCTGTCGGGGCGACCAGGGTTGACTCGCGTCGGGGCAACCAAAGTTGACGCGCGTCGGGGCGAGCAAAGCTGACCCGCATCGGGGCGATCATGGTTGACACGCTTCGGGGCAACCAGGGTTAACGCGCGTCGGGGCGATCAGGGTTAACGCGCGTCGGGGCAACCAGGGTTGACGCGCGTCGGGGCGACCAGGGTTGACGCGCATCAGGACGACCAAAGTTGACTTGCGTCGGGGCGACCATGGTACACGCACGTCGAGACAACCAATGTTGACCATGGTTGACGCGCGTCGGGGCGACCAAGGTTGACGCGCGTCGGGGCGACCAGGGTTGACTCGCGTCTGGGCGACCATGGTTGACGCACGTCGGGGCGATCAGATTTGACGCGCGTCGGGGCGACCAAGGATGACACGCGTCGGCGTGACCAAAGTTGACGCGCGACGGAGCGCCCAGGGTTGACGTGCGTCTGGGCGACAAGGGTTGACTCACGTCGGGGCGACCAAAGTTGAAGCGCGTCGGAGCGACCAAAGTTGATGAGCGTCGGGGCGACCACAGTTGACGCGCGTCGGGGCGACCAGCGTTAACCAGCGTCGGGGCGACCAGGGTTGACGTCCGTCGAGGCGACCAGGGTTGACGCGCGTCGGGGCAACCAAAGTTTACGTGCGTCGGGGCGATCAGGGTTAACGCGCGTCGGGGCTATCAGGGTTGACGCGTGTCGGGCCGACAAGGGTGACACGCGTCGGGGCGATCAGGGTTAACGCTCGTCGGGGCGATCAGGGTTGACGTGCGTCGGGGCTACCAAAGTTGAGGTGCGTCGGAGCGACCAGGGTTGAAGCGCATCGGGGCGACCACGGTCGACGCGCGTCGGGGCGACCAAAGTTGACGCGCGTCGGGGCGACCAGGGTTGACTCGCGTCGGGGCGACTATGGTACACGCGCGTTATGACGACCAATGATGACGCGCGTCGGGGCGACCATGGTTGACGCACGTCGGGGCTACCAAAGCTCACGTGCGACGGGGCTACCAGGGTTGACACGCGTCGTGGCGACCATTGTACACGCGCGTCGAGACGACCAATGTTGATGCGCGTCGGGGCGACCATTGTTGAAACGCATCGGGGCGACTATAGTTGATGCGCGTCAGAGCGATCAGGGTTGACTCGCGTTGCGGCGACCATGGTTGACGCGCGTGGTTGCGACCAGGGTTGACTCGCGTCGGGGCTGGCCAAAGCTGACGCGACCAGGGTTGACGCGCGTCGTGGCGACCATGGTACACGCGCGTCGATACGACCAATGTTGACGCGCGTCGGGGCGAACAGGGTTAACTCGCGTCGGGGCGACCAAAGTTGACCCGTGATGGGGCGTCCAGGGTTGACTCGCGTCGGGGCGACCAAAGTTGATGCGCGTCGGGGCGACCAAAGTTGACGCGCAACGGGACGTCCAGGGTTGACGTGCGTCTGGGCGACAAAGGTTGACTTCGTCGGGGTGACCAACGTTGATGCGCATCGGGGCGACCAAGGTTGATGAGCGTCGGGGCGACCATGGTTGACGCACGTCGGGGCGACCAGGGTTGACGCGCGTCGGGGCAATCAGGGTTGACGCGCGTCGGGGCGATTAGATTTGACGCGTGTCGGGGCGACCAAGGATGACACGCGTCGGCGCGACCAAAGTTGACACGTGACGGAGCGCCCAGGGTTGACGCGGGTCTGGGCGACAGGGGTTGACTTGCGTCGGGGTGACCAAAGTTGACGCGCGACGGGGTGTCCAGTTTTGACTCGCGTCGGGGCGACCAAAGTTGATGCACGTCGGGGCGACCAAAGTTGACGCGCGACGGGGCTACAAGGGTTGACTCGCGTCGGGGCGACCAAAGTTGATGCGCGTCGGGGCGACAAGGGTTGACGCGCGTCGGGGCGACAAGGGTTGACTCGCGTCGGGGCGACCATGGCTGATGCTCGTCGGGGCGACCAGGTTTGACGCGCGTCGGGGCGACCAAGGTTGACGCGCGTCGGGGCGATCATGGTTGACGCGCTTCGGGGCGACCAAGGTTGACGCGCGTCGGGGCGACCAGAGCTGATGCGCGTCGGGTCGACCAGGGTTGACGAGCGTAGTGGCGACCATGGTACATGCGCGTCGAGACGAACAATGTTGACGCGCGTCGGGGCGACCATGGTTGACGCGCGTCGGGGCGACCATGGTTGATGCGAGTCGGGGCGACTATGGTTGACGCGCATCGGGGCGAACAGGCTTAACGCGCGTCGGGGCGATCAAAGTTAATGCGCGTCGGGGAGACCAGGGATGACTCGCGTTGGGGCGACCATGGTTGACGCACGTCGGGGCGACCAGGGTTGACGCGCGTCGGGGCGACCAGGGTTGACGCGCGTCGGGGCGATCAGATTTGACGCGCGTCGGGGCGACCAAGGATGACACGCGTCGGAACGACCAAAGTTGACACGCGACGGAGCGCCCAGGGTTGACGCGGGTCTGGGCGACAGGGGTTGACTTGCGTCGGGGCGACCAAAGTTGACCCGTGTCGGGGCGACCAAAGTTGACGCGCGACGGGGTGTCCAGGGTTGACTCGCGTCGGGGCGACCAAAGTTGATGCAAGTCGGGGCGACCAAAGTTGATGCACGTCGGGGCGACCAAAGTTGACGCGCGACGGGGCGTCCAGGGTTGACTCGCGTCGGGGCGACCAAAGTTGATGCGCGTCGGGGCGACCAAAGCTGATGAGCACCGGGGCGACTAAAGTTGAGGCGCGTCGGGGCGACCAAATTTGACGCACGTCGTGGCGACCAGGGTTGACGTGAGTCGGGGCGACCAGGGTTGACGTGAGTCGCGGCGACCAGGGTTGACGTCTGTCGGGGCAACCAGGGTTGACTCGCGTCGGGGCGACCAAAGTTGACGCGCGTCGGGGCGAGCAAAGCTGACCCGCATCGGGGCGACCATGGTTGACACGCTTCGGGGCAACCAGGGTTAACGCGCGTCGGGGCGATCAGGGTTAACGCGCGTCGGGGCAACCAGGGTTGACGCGCGTCGGGGCGACCAGGGTTGACGCGCATCAGGATGACCAAAGTTGACTTGCGTCGGGGCGACAATGGTACACGCACGTCGAGACAACCAATGTTGACCATGGTTGACGCGCGTCGGGGCGACCAAGGTTGACGCGCGTCGGGGCGACCATGGTTGACGCACGTCGGGGTGACCAAGGTTGACGCGCATCGGGGCGACCAGAACTGATGCGCGTCGTGTCGACCAGGGTTGACGAGCGTCGTGGCCACCATGGTACACGCAGGTCGAGACGAACAATGTTGACGAACGTCGGAACGACCATGGTTGACGCGCGTCGGAGCGACTATGGTTGACGCGCGTCAGGGCGAACAGGGTTAACTCTCTTCGGGGCGATCAAAGTTAACGCGCGTCGGGGCGACCAGGGTTGACTCGCGTCTGGGCGACCATGATTGACGCACGTCGGGGCGATCAGATTTGACGCGCGCCGGGGCGACCAAGGATGACACGCGCCGGCGTGACCAAAGTTGACGCGCGACGGAGCGCCCATGGTTGACGTGCGTCTGGGCGACAAGGGTTGACTCACGTCGGGGCGACCAAAGTTGAAGCGCGTCGGAGCGACCAAAGTTGATGAGCATCGGAGCGACCACAGTTGACGCGCGTCGGGGCGACCAGCGTTAACCAGCGTCGGGGCGACCAGGGTTGACGTCCGTCGAGGCGACCAGGGTTGACGCGCGTCGGGGCAACCAAAGTTTACGTGCGTCGGGGCGATCAGGGTTAACGCGCGTCGGGGCTATCAGGGTTGACGCATGTCGGGCCGACAAGGGTGACACGCGTCGGGGCGATCAGGGTTAACGCTCGTCGGGGCGATCAGGGTTGACGTGCGTCGGGGCTACCAAAGTTGAGGTGCGTCGGAGCGACCAGGGTTGAAGCGCATCGGGGCGACCACGGTCGACGCGCGTCGGGGCGACCAAAGTTGACGCGCGTTGGGGCGACCAGGGTTGACTCGCGTCGGGGCGACTATGGTACACGGGCGTTATGACGACCAATGATGACGCGCGTCGGGGCGACCATGGTTGACGCACGTCGGGGCTACCAAAGCTCACGTGCGACGGGGCTACCAGGGTTGACACGCGTCGTGGCGACCATTGTACACGCGCGTCGAGACGACCAATGTTGATGCGCGTCGGGGCGACCATGGTTGAAACGCATCGGGGCGACTATAGTTGATGCGCGTCAGAGCGATCAGGGTTGACTCGCGTTGCGGCGACCATGGTTGACGCGCGTGGGGGCGACCAGGGTTGACTCGCGTCGGGGCTGGCCAACGCTGACGCGACCAGGGTTGACGCGCGTCGGGGCGAACAGGGTTAACTCGCGTGGGGGCGACCAAAGTTGACCCGTGACGGGGCGACCAGGGTTGACTCGCGTCGGGGCGACCAAAGTTGATGCGCGTCGGGGCGACCAAAGTTGACGCGCAACGGGACGTCCAGGGTTGACGTGCGTCTGGGCGACAAAGGTTGACTTCGTCGGGGTGACCAAAGTTGATGCGCATCGGGGCGACCAAGGTTGATGAGCGTCGGGGCGACTAAAGCTGACCCGCGTCGGGGCGACAAAGGTTCACGCGCGTCGGGGTGACCAAAGTTGACGCGCGTCGTGGCGACCAGCGTTGACCCGCGTCGGGGCAACCAGGGTTGACGTTCGTCGGGGCGACCAGGGTTGACGTTCGTCGGAGCGACCAGGGTTGATGCGCGTCGGGGCGACCAAAGTTGACGCGCGTCGGGGCGATCAAAGCTGACCCGCGTCGGGGCGACCATGGTTGACACGCGTCGGGGCAACCAGGGTTAACGCGCGTCGGGGCGATCAAGGTTAACGCGCGTCGGAGCGACCAGGATTGACGCCCGTCGGGGCGACCAGGGTTGATGCGCATCAGGGCGACCAAAGTTGACTCACATTGGGGCGACCATAGTATACGCACGTCGAGACGACCAATGTTGACGAGCGTCGGGGCGACTAAAGTTGATGCGCGTCGGGGCGACCAAATTTGACGCGCGTCGTGGCGACCAGGGTTGACGTGAGTCGGGGCGACCAGGGTTGACGTGAGTCGCGGCGACCAGGGTTGACGTCTGTCGGGGCAACCAGGGTTGACTCGCGTCGGGGCGACCAAAGTTGACGCGCGTCGGGGCGAGCAAAGCTGACCCGCATCGGGGCGACCATGGTTGACACGCTTCGGGGCAACCAGGGTTAACGCGCGTCGGGGCGATCAGGGTTAACGCGCGTCGGGGCGACCAGGGTTGACGCGCGTCGGGGCGACCAGCATTAACCAGCGTCGGGGCGACCAGGGTTGACATCCGTCGAGGCGACCAGGGTTGACGCGCGTCGGGGCAACCAAAGTTTACGTGCGTCGGGGCGATCAGGGTTAACGCGCGTCGGGGCTATCAGGGTTGACGCATGTCGGGCCGATAAGGGTGACACGCGTCGGGGCGATCAGGGTTAACGCTCGTCGGGGCGATCAGGGTTGACGTGCGTCGGGGCTACCAAAGTTGAGGTGCGTCGGAGCGACCAGGGTTGAAGCGCATCGGGGCGACCACGGTCGACGCGCATCGGGGCGACCAAAGTTGACGCGCGTCGGGGCGACCAGGGTTGACTCGCGTCGGGGCGACTATGGTACACGGGCGTTATGACGACCAATGATGACGCGCGTCGGGGCGACCATGGTTGACGCACGTCGGGGCTACCAAAGCTCACGTGCGACGGGGCTACCAGGGTTGACACGCGTCGTGGCGACCATTGTACACGCGCGTCGAGACGACCAATGTTGATGCGCGTCGGGGCGACCATGGTTGAAACGCATCGGGGCGACTATAGTTGATGCGCGTCAGAGCGATCAGGGTTGACTCGCGTTGCGGCGACCATGGTTGACGCGCGTGGGGGCGACCAGGGTTGACTCGCGTCGGGGCTGGCCAACGCTGACGCGACCAGGGTTGACGCGCGTCGGGGCGAACAGGGTTAACTCGCGTGGGGGCGACCAAAGTTGACCCGTGACGGGGCGACCAGGGTTGACTCGCGTCGGGGCGACCAAAGTTGATGCGCGTCAGGGCGACCAAAGTTGACGCGCAACGGGACGTCCAGGGTTGACGTGCGTCTGGGCGACAAAGGTTGACTTCGTCGGGGTGACCAAAGTTGATGCGCATCGGGGCGACCAAGGTTGATGAGCGTCGGGGCGACTAAAGCTGACCCGCGTCGGGGCGACCAAGGTTGATGAGCGTCGGGGCGACTAAAGCTGACCCGCGTCGGGGCGACAAAGGTTCACGCGCGTCGGGGTGACCAAAGTTGACGCGCGTCGTGGCGACCAGCGTTGACCCGCGTCGGGGCAACCAGGGTTGACGTTCGTCGGGGCGACCAGGGTTGACGTTCGTCGGGGCGACCAGGGTTGATGCGCGTCGGGGCGACCAAAGTTGACGCGCGTCGGGGCGATCAAAGCTGACCCGCGTCGGAGCGACCATGGTTGTCACGCGTCGGGGCAACCAGGGTTAACGCGCGTCGGGGCGATCAAGGTTAACGCGCGTCGGAGCGACCAGGATTGACGCCCGTCGGGGCGACCAGGGTTGATGCGCATCAGGGCGACCAAAGTTGACTCACATCGGGGCGACCATAGTATACGCACGTCGAGACGACCAATGTTGACGAGCGTCGGGGCGACAAGGGTTGACGCGCGTCGGGGCTACAAGGGTTGACGCGCATCGGGGCGACGAAAGTTGACGCACGTCGGGGCGACCAGGGTTGACTCGCGTCGGGGCGACCATGGTTGATGCTCGTCGGGGCGACCAGGGTTGACGCGCGTCGGGGTGACCAGGGTTGATGCGCGTCGGGGCGATCATGGTTGACGCGCTTCGGGGCGACCAAGGTTGACGCGCGTCGGGGCGACCAGAGCTGATGCACGTCGGGTCGACCAGGGTTGACGAGCGTAGTGGTGACCATGGTACACGCGCGTCGAGTCGAACAATGTTGATGCGCGTCGGGGCGACCATGGTTGAAGCGCGTCGGGGCGAACAGGCTTAACGCGCGTCTGGGCGATCAAAGTTAATGCGCGTCGGGGAGACCAGGGTTGACTCGCGTCGGGGCGACCAGGGTTGACGCACGTCGGGGCGACCAGGGTTGACTCGCGTCAGGGCGACCAGGGTTGACGCGCGTCGGGGCGATCAGATTTGACGCGCGTCGGGGCGACCAAAATTAACGAGCGATGGGGCGTCCAGGGTTGACGCGTGTCTGGGCTACAAGGGTTGACTCGCGTCGGGGCGACCAAAGTTGATGCGCATCGGGGCGACCAAAGCTGATGAGCGCCGGGGCGACTAAAGTTGACGCTCGTCGGGGCGACCAAATTTGACGCGCGTCGTGGCGACCAGCGTTGACCCGCATCGGGGCGACCAGGGTTGACGTGAGTCGGGGCAACCAGGGTTGACGTTCGTCGGGGCGACCAGGGTTGACGCGCGTCGGGGTGACCAGGGTTGATGCGCGTCGGGGCGATCATGGTTGACGCGCATCAGGACGACCAAAGTTGACTCGCATCGGGGCGACCATGGTACACGCACGTCGAGACGACCAATGTTGACGCGCGTCGGGGCGACAAGGGTTGACGCGCGTCGGGGCGACCAAAGTTGACGCGCTTCGTGGCGACCAGCGTTGACCCGCGTCGGGGCGACCAGGATTGACGTGAGTCGGGGCGACCAGGGTTGACGTCCGTCGGGGCAACAAGGGTTAACGCGCGTCGGGGCGATCAGGGTTAACGCGCGTCGGGGCGACCAGGGTTGACGCGCGTCGGGGCGACCGGGGTTGACGCGCATCAGGGCGACCAAAGTTGACTCGCGTCGGGGCGACCATGGTACACGCACGTCGAGACGACCAATGTTGACGCGCGTCGAGGCGACCAAGGTTGACGCACGTCGGCGCGACCAGAGCTGATGCGCGTCGTGTCGACCAGGGTTGAGGAGCGTCGTGGCCACCATGGTACATGCTGGTCGTGACGAACAATGTTGACGAGCGTCGGGGCGACCATGGTTGACGCGCGTCGGGGCGACCAGGGTTGACTCGCGTCTGGGCGACCATGGTTGACGCACGTCGGGGCGATCAGATTTGACGCGCGACGGAGCGCCCAGGGTTGACGCGCATCTGGGCGACAAGGGTTGACTCACGTCGGGGCGACCAAAGTTGATGCGTGTCGGAGCGACCAAAGTTGATGAGCGTCGGGGCGACCACAGTTGACTCGCGTCAGGGCGACCAGCGTTGAACAGCGTCGGGGCGACCAGGGTTGACGTCCGTCGGGGCGACCAGGGTTGACGCGCGTCGGGTCAACCAAAGTTTACGCGCGTCGGGGCGATCAGGGTTAACGCGCGTCGGGGCGATCAGGGTTAACGCACGTCGGGGCGATCAGGGTT
The DNA here is from genome assembly GCF_046119375.1 of Phyllobates terribilis. Lineage (NCBI taxonomy): Eukaryota > Metazoa > Chordata > Amphibia > Anura > Dendrobatidae > Phyllobates > Phyllobates terribilis. The sequence continues at coordinate 12,629,855 of NW_027362769.1, read as the reverse complement.
AACGCACGTCGGGGCTATCAGGGTTGACATGCGTCAGGGCCACCAGAGTTGACGCGCGTCGGGGCGATCAGGGTTAACGCTCGACGGGGCGATCAGGGTTGACGTACGTTGGGGCTACCAAAGTTGACGCGCATCGGGGCGACCAGGGTGGACGCGCATCGGGGCGACTATGGTACACGCGCGTCATGACGACCAATGATGACGCGTGTCGGGGCGACCATGGTTGACGCACGTCGGGGCTACCAAAGCTCACGCGCGACGGGGCGACCAGGGTTGACTTGCGTCGGGGCGACCAGGGTTGACTTGCGTCGGGGCGACCGGGGTTGACACGCGTCGTGGCGACCATGGTACACGCGCATCGAGACGACCAATGTTGATGCGCGTCGGGGCGACCATGGTTGACACGCGTCGGGGCGACTTTAGTTGATGCGCGTCAGAGCGACCAGGGTTGACGCGCGTCGGGGCTACCAAAGTTGACGTGCGTCGGGACGATCAGGGTTGACGTGCGTCGGATCGACCAGGGTTGACGGGAGTCGGGGCGACCAGGGTTGACGCGCGTCGGGGCGACCAAAGTTGACGTGCGTCGGGACGACCAGGGTTGACGTGCTTCGGGGCGACCAGGGTTGACGTGCGTCGGGGAGACCAGGGTTGACGTGCGTCGGGGAGACCAGGGTTGACGTGCGTCGGGGAGACCAGGGTTGACGTGCGTCGTGGCGACCATGGTACACACGCTCGTCGGGGCGATCAAAAGTTGAAGCGCATTGGGGCGACCAGGGTTGACGCGCGTCGGGGCGGCCAAGGTTGACATGCGCCGGGGCGACCAGGGTTGACGTGCGTCGGGTCGACCAAAATTGACCCGCGTCGTGGCGACCAGGGTTGACCCGCATCGGGGCGACCAGGGTTGACCCGCATCGGGGCGACCAGGGTGGACCCGCATCGGGGCGACCAGGGTTGACGCGTGTCGGGGAGACCAAAGTTGACGTGCGTCGAGACGTCCAGGGTTGACGTGCGTCGGGGCGACCATGGTTGACGCTCTTCGGGACGACTATGGTTGAAGCGCGTCGGGGCGAACAGAGTTAACGCGCGTCGGGGAAACCAGGGTTGACGTGCGTCGGGGCGACCAGGGTTGACGCACGTCGTGGCGACCAGCGTTGACCCGCGTCGGGGCGACCAGGGTTGACGTGAGTCGGGGCCACCAGGGTTGACGTCCGTCGGGGCGACCAGGGTTGACGCGCGTCGGGGCGATCAGGGTTAACGCGCGTCGGGGAGACCAGGGTTGACACGCGTCGGGGCAACCGGGGTTGACGCGCATCAGGGCGACCAAAGTTGACTCGCGTCGGGGCGACCATGGTACACGCACGTCGAGACGACCAATGTTGATGCGCGTCGGGGCGACCAGAGCTGATGCGCGTCGTGTCGACCAGGGTTGACGAGTGTCGTGGCCACCATGGTACACGCGGGTCGAGACGAACAATGTTCACGAGCGTCGGTGCGACCATGGTTGACGCGCGTCGGAGCGACTATGGTTGACGCGCATCGGGGCGACCAGGGTTGACTCGCGTCTGGGCGAACATGGTTGACGCACGTCGGGGCGATCAGATTTGACGCGCGACCGGGCGACCAAGGATGACACGCGTCGGCGCGACCAAAGTTGACGCGCGACGGAGCGCCCAGGGTTGACGCGCGTCTGGGCGACAAGGGTTGACTCACGTCGGGGCGAGAAAAGTTGATGCGCGTTGGAGCGACCAAAGTTGATGAGCGTCGGGGCGACCACAGTTGACGCGCGTCAGGGCGACCAACGTTGACCAGCGTCGGGGCGACCAGGGTTGACGTCCGTCGGGGCGACCAGGGTTGACGCGCGTCGGGGCAACCAAAGTTTACGCGCGTCGGGGCGATCAGGGTTAACGCGCGTCGGGGCGACCAGGGTTGACGCGCGTCGAGGCGACCAGGGTTGACGCGCGTCGGGGCGATCAGGGTTGATGTGCGTCGGGGCTACCAAAGTTGACGCGCGTCGGGGCGACCAGGGTTGACTCGCGTCGGGGCGACTATGGTACACGCGCGTCGGGGCGACAATGATGACGCGCGTCGGGGCGACCATGGTTGACGCACGTCAGGGCTACCAAAGCTCACACGCGACGGGGCGACCAGGGTTGACTTGCGTCGGGGCGACCAGGGTTGACTTGCGTCGGGGCGACCAGGGTTGACTTGTGTCGGGGCGACCAGGGTTGACTTGCGTCGGGGCGACCAGGGTTGACTTGCGGCGGGGCGACCAGGGTTGACGCGTGTCGGGGAGACCAAAGTTGACGTGCGTCGAGACGTCCAGGGTTGACGTGCGTCGGGGCGACCATGGTTGACGCTCGTCGGGACGACTATGGTTGAAGCGCGTCGGGGCGAACAGGGTTAACACGCGTCGGGGAAACCAGGGTTGACGCGCGTCGGGGCGACCAGGGTTGACGCACGTCGTGGTGACCAGCGTTGACCCGCGTCGGGGCGACCAGGGTTGACGTGAGTCGGGGTCACCAGGGTTGACGTCCGTCGGGGCGACCAGGGTTGACGCGCGTCGGGGCAACAAGGGTTAACGCGCGTCGGGTCGACCAAAGTTGATGGGCGTCGGGACGACCAGGGTTGACGTGCGTCGGGGAGACCAGGGTTGACGGGAGTCGGGGCGACCAGGGTTGACGCGCGTCGGGGCGACCAAAGTTGACGTGCGTCGGGACGACCAGGGTTGACGTGCGTTGGGGCGACCAGGGTTGACGTGCGTCGGGGAGACCAGGGATGACGTGCGTCGTGGCGACCATGTTACACACGCTCGTCGGGGCGATCAAAAGTTGAAGCGCATCGGGGCGACCAGGGTTGATGCGCGTCGGGGCGACCAAAGTTGACTCGCGTCGGGGCGACCATGGTTGACGCGCGTCGGGACGACCAGAGTTGAAGTGCGTCGGGGCGACTAAGGTTGACACGCGTCGGGGTGACCAAGGTTGACATGCGTCGGGGCGACCAAAGTTGACGTGCGTCGGGACGACCAGGGTTGACGTGCGTCGGGGCGACCAGAGTTGACGCGCGTCGGGGCGACCAAAGTTGACGTGCGTCGGGGCGACCAAAGTTGACGTGCGTCGGGACGACCAGGGTTGACGTGCGTCGGGGCGACCAGAGTTGACGCGCGTCGGGGTAAACCAAAGTTGACGTGCGTCGGGACGACCAGGGTTGATGTGCGTCGGGGCGACCAGGGTTGACGTGCGTCGGGGAGACAAGGGTTGACGGGAGTCGGGGAGAACAGGGTTAACGCGCGTCGGGGCGTCCACTGTTGACGCTCGTCGGGGCGACCAGGGTTGACGCGCGTCGGGGCGACCAAAGTTGACGTGCGTCGGGGCGACCAAAGTTGACGTGCGTCGGGACGACCAGGGTTGACGTGCGTCGGGGCGACCAGAGTTGACGCGCGTCGGGGTAAACCAAAGTTGACGTGCGTCGGGACGACCAGGGTTGATGTGCGTCGGGGCGACCAGGGTTGACGTGCGTCAGGGTGACCAAGGTTGACGGGAGTCGGGGCGACCAGGGTTGACGCGCATCGGGGCGACCAAAGTTGACGTGCGTCGGGACGACCATGGTTGACGTGCGTTGGGGCGACCAGGGTTGACGTGCGTCGGGGAGACCAGGGTTGACGCGCGTCGTGGCGACCATGGTACACACGCTCGTCGGGGCGATCAAAAGTTGAAGCGCGTCGGGGCAACCAGGGTTGACGCGCGTCGGAGCGACCAAAGTTGACGCGCGTCGGGACGACCAGGGTTGACGTGCGTCGGGGCGACCAGGGTTGACGTGCGTCGGGGCGACCAGAGTTGACGCGCGTCGTGGCGACCATGGTACACACGCTCGTCGGGGCGATCAAAAGTTGAAGCGCGTCGGGGCAACCAGGGTTGACGCGCGTCGGAGCGACCAAAGTTGACGCGCGTCGGGACGACCAGGGTTGACGTGCGTCGGGGCGACCAGAGTTGACGTGCGTCGAGGCGACCAGGGTTAACGTGCGTCGGGGCGAGAAGGGTTGACGTGCGTCGGGGTGACCAGGGTTGACGCGCGTCGGCGCGACAAGGGTTGACGAGCGTCGGGGCGACCAAGGTTGACGTGCGTCGGGGCGACCAAGGTTGATGTGCGTCGGGCCGACCAAAATTGACCCGCGTCGGGGCGACCAGGGTTGACACGCGTCGGGGCGACCAGGGTGGACCCGCATCGGGGCGACCAGGGTTGACGCGCGTCGGGGCGACCAAAGTTGACGTGCGTCGAGACGACCAGGGTTGACGTGCGTCGGGGCGACCAGGGTTGACGTACGTCGGGGAGACCAGGGTTGACGGGAGTCAGGGCGACCAGGGTTGACTCGAGGCTTGGCGACCATGGTTGACGCGCGTGGGGGCGACCAGGGTTGAATCGCGTCGGGGTGACCAAAGTTGACGCGCCAAGGGTTGACGCGCGTCGTGGCGACCATGGTACACGTGCATCGAGAGGACGAATGTTGACGCGCGTCGGGGCGACCAAAGATGACGCGCGTCGGGGCGAACAGGGTTAACTCGCGTTGCGGCGACCATGGTTGACGCGCGTGGGGGAGACCAGGTTTGACGCGCGTCGGGGCGACCAGGGTTGACGCACGTCGGGGCGACCAGGGTTGACGCGTATCGGGGCGACCAGGTTGACGAGCGTCGGGGCGTCCAGGATTGACGTGCGTCGGGAAGACAAGGGTTGACGGGAGTCGGGGCGACCAGGGTTGACGCGCGTCGGGGCGACCATGGTTGACGCGTGTGGGGGTGACCAGGGTTGACTCGCGTTGGGGCGACCATGGTTGACGCGTGTGGGGGCGACCACGGTTGACTCGCATCGGGGCGACCATGGTTGACGTGCGTCGGGGCGACCATGGTTGACGCTCGTCGAGACGACCAAAGCTGACGCGCGTCGGTGTGACCAAAGTTGATGCGCGTCAGAGCGATCAGGATTGACGCACGTCGGGGTGACCAGGGTTGACGCACGTCGGGTCGACCAGGGTTGACGCGCGTCGGGGCGACCATGGTTGATGGGAGTCAGGGAGACCAGGGTTGACGCCCGTCGGGGCGACCAGGGTTGACGTGCGTCGGGGAGACAAGGGTTGACGGTATTCGGGGCGACCAGGGTTGACGCGCGTCAGAGCGTCTATAGTTGACGCCCGTCGGGGCGACCAGACTTGACGTGTGTCGAGGCGACCAAAGTTGAAGCGCGTCGGGGCAACCAAAGTTGACGCACCTCGTGGCGACCTTGGTTGACTCGCGTCGGGGCAACCATGGTTGACGCGCGTCGGGGCGACCAAGGTTGACGCGCGTCGGGGCGACCAAGGTTGACGCGCGTCGGCGCGTCAAGGGTTGACGAGCGTCGGGGCGACCAAGGTTGACGTGCGTCGGGGCGACCAAGGTTGACGTGCGTTGGGCTGACCAAAATTGACCCGCGTCGGGGCGACCAGGGTTGACCCGCGTCGGGGCGACCAGGGTGGACCCGCATCGGGGCGACTAGGGTTGACGCGCGTCGGGGCGACCAAAGTTGACGTGCATCGAGACGACCAGGGTTGATGTGCGTCGGGGCGACCAGGGTTGACGTACGTCGGGGAGACCAGGGTTGACGGGAGTCGGGGCGACCAAGGTTGACTCGCGTCTTGGCGACCATTGTTGACGCGCGTGGGGGCGAACAGGGTTAACGCGCGTCGGGGAGACCAGGGTTGACGTGCGTCGGGGCGACCAGGGTTGACGCACGTCGGGGTAAACCAAAGTTGACGTGCGTCGGGACGACCAGGGTTGATGTGCGTCGGGGCGACCAGGGTTGACGTGCGTCAGGGTGACCAGGGTTGACGGGAGTCGGGGCGACCAGGGTTGACGCGCGTCGGGGCGACCAAAGTTGACGTGCGTCGGGACGACCATGGTTGACGCGCGTCGGAGCGACCAAAGTTGACGCGCGTCGGGACGACCAGGGTTGACGTGCGTCGGGGCGACCAGAGTTGACGTGCGTCGGGGCGACCAGGGTTAACGTGCGTCGGGGCGAGAAGGGTTGACGTGCGTCGGGGTGACCAGGGTTGACGCGCGTCGGCGCGACAAGGGTTGACGAGCGTCGGGGCGACCAAGGTTGACGTGCGTCGGGGCGACCAAGGTTGATGTGCGTCGGGCCGAGACAAGGGTTGACGGGAGTCGGGGAGAACAGGGTTAACGCGCGTCGGGGCGTCCACTGTTGACGCTCGTCGGGCGACCAGGGTTGACGCGCGTCGGGGCGACCAAAGTTGACGTGCGTCGGGGCGACCAAAGTTGACGTGCGTCGGGACGACCAGGGTTGACGTGCGTCGGGGCGACCAGAGTTGACGCGCGTCGGGGTAAACCAAAGTTGACGTGCGTCGGGACGACCAGGGTTGATGTGCGTCGGGGCGACCAGGGTTGACGTGCGTCAGGGTGACCAAGGTTGACGGGAGTCGGGGCGACCAGGGTTGACGCGCATCGGGGCGACCAAAGTTGACGTGCGTCGGGACGACCATGGTTGACGTGCGTTGGGGCGACCAGGGTTGACGTGCGTCGGGGAGACCAGGGTTGACGCGCGTCGTGGCGACCATGGTACACACGCTCGTCGGGGCGATCAAAAGTTGAAGCGCGTCGGGGCAACCAGGGTTGACGCGCGTCGGAGCGACCAAAGTTGACGCGCGTCGGGACGACCAGGGTTGACGTGCGTCGGGGCGACCAGGGTTGACGTGCGTCGGGGCGACCAGAGTTGACGCGCGTCGTGGCGACCATGGTACACACGCTCGTCGGGGCGATCAAAAGTTGAAGCGCGTCGGGGCAACCAGGGTTGACGCGCGTCGGAGCGACCAAAGTTGACGCGCGTCGGGACGACCAGGGTTGACGTGCGTCGGGGCGACCAGAGTTGACGTGCGTCGAGGCGACCAGGGTTAACGTGCGTCGGGGCGAGAAGGGTTGACGTGCGTCGGGGTGACCAGGGTTGACGCGCGTCGGCGCGACAAGGGTTGACGAGCGTCGGGGCGACCAAGGTTGACGTGCGTCGGGGCGACCAAGGTTGATGTGCGTCGGGCCGACCAAAATTGACCCGCGTCGGGGCGACCAGGGTTGACACGCGTCGGGGCGACCAGGGTGGACCCGCATCGGGGCGACCAGGGTTGACGCGCGTCGGGGCGACCAAAGTTGACGTGCGTCGAGACGACCAGGGTTGACGTGCGTCGGGGCGACCAGGGTTGACGTACGTCGGGGAGACCAGGGTTGACGGGAGTCGGGGCGACCAGGGTTGACTCGAGGCTTGGCGACCATGGTTGACGCGCGTGGGGGCGACCAGGGTTGAATCGCGTCGGGGTGACCAAAGTTGACGCGCCAAGGGTTGACGCGCGTCGTGGCGACCATGGTACACGTGCATCGAGAGGACGAATGTTGACGCGCGTCGGGGCGACCAAAGATGACGCGCGTCGGGGCGAACAGGGTTAACTCGCGTTGCGGCGACCATGGTTGACGCGCGTGGGGGAGACCAGGTTTGACGCGCGTCGGGGCGACCAGGGTTGACGCACGTCGGGGCGACCAGGGTTGACGCGTATCGGGGCGACCAGGTTGACGAGCGTCGGGGCGTCCAGGATTGACGTGCGTCGGGAAGACAAGGGTTGACGGGAGTCGGGGCGACCAGGGTTGACGCGCGTCGGGGCGACCATGGTTGACGCGTGTGGGGGTGACCAGGGTTGACTCGCGTTGGGGCGACCATGGTTGACGCGTGTGGGGGCGACCACGGTTGACTCGCATCGGGGCGACCATGGTTGACGCGCGTCGGGGCGACCATGGTTGACGCTCGTCGAGACGACCAAAGCTGACGCGCGTCGGTGTGACCAAAGTTGATGCGCGTCAGAGCGATCAGGATTGACGCACGTCGGGGTGACCAGGGTTGACGCACGTCGGGTCGACCAGGGTTGACGCGCGTCGGGGCGACCATGGTTGATGGGAGTCAGGGAGACCAGGGTTGACGCCCGTCGGGGCGACCAGGGTTGACGTGCGTCGGGGAGACAAGGGTTGACGGTATTCGGGGCGACCAGGGTTGACGCGCGTCAGAGCGTCTATAGTTGACGCCCGTCGGGGCGACCAGACTTGACGTGTGTCGAGGCGACCAAAGTTGAAGCGCGTCGGGGCAACCAAAGTTGACGCACCTCGTGGCGACCTTGGTTGACTCGCGTCGGGGCAACCATGGTTGACGCGCGTCGGGGCGACCAAGGTTGACGCGCGTCGGGGCGACCAAGGTTGACGCGCGTCGGCGCGTCAAGGGTTGACGAGCGTCGGGGCGACCAAGGTTGACGTGCGTCGGGGCGACCAAGGTTGACGTGCGTTGGGCTGACCAAAATTGACCCGCGTCGGGGCGACCAGGGTTGACCCGCGTCGGGGCGACCAGGGTGGACCCGCATCGGGGCGACTAGGGTTGACGCGCGTCGGGGCGACCAAAGTTGACGTGCATCGAGACGACCAGGGTTGATGTGCGTCGGGGCGACCAGGGTTGACGTACGTCGGGGAGACCAGGGTTGACGGGAGTCGGGGCGACCAAGGTTGACTCGCGTCTTGGCGACCATTGTTGACGCGCGTGGGGGCGAACAGGGTTAACGCGCGTCGGGGAGACCAGGGTTGACGTGCGTCGGGGCGACCAGGGTTGACGCACGTCGGGGTAAACCAAAGTTGACGTGCGTCGGGACGACCAGGGTTGATGTGCGTCGGGGCGACCAGGGTTGACGTGTGTTAGGGTGACCAGGGTTGACGGGAGTCGGGGCGACCAGGGTTGACGCGCGTCGGGGCGACCAAAGTTGACGTGCGTCGGGACGACCATGGTTGACGCGCGTCGGAGCGACCAAAGTTGACGCGCGTCGGGACGACCAGGGTTGACGTGCGTCGGGGCGACCAGAGTTGACGTGCGTCGGGGCGACCAGGGTTAACGTGCGTCGGGGCGAGAAGGGTTGACGTGCGTCGGGGTGACCAGGGTTGACGCGCGTCGGCGCGACAAGGGTTGACGAGCGTCGGGGCGACCAAGGTTGACGTGCGTCGGGGCGACCAAGGTTGATGTGCGTCGGGCCGACCAAAATTGACCCGCGTCGGGGCGACCAGGGTTGACACGCGTCGGGGCGACCAGGGTGGACCCGCATCGGGGCGACCAGGGTTGACGCGCGTCGGGGCGACCAAAGTTGACGTGCGTCGAGACGACCAGGGTTGACGAGCGTCGGGGCGTCCAGGATTGACGTGCGTCGGGAAGACAAGGGTTGACGGGAGTCGGGGCGACCAGGGTTGACGCGCATCGGGGCGACCATGGTTGACGCGTGTGGGGGTGACCAGGGTTGACTCGCGTTGGGGCGACCATGGTTGACGCGTGTGGGGGCGACCACGGTTGACTCGCATCGGGGCGACCATGGTTGACGCGCGTCGGGGCGACCAAGGTTGACGCGCGTCGGCGCGTCAAGGGTTGACGAGCGTCGGGGCGACCAAGGTTGACGTGCGTCGGGGCGACCAAGGTTGACGTGCGTTGGGCCGACCAAAATTGACCCGCGTCGGGGCGACCAGGGTTGACCCGCGTCGGGGCGACCAGGGTGGACCCGCATCGGGGCGACTAGGGTTGACGCGCGTCGGGGCGACCAAAGTTGACGTGCATCGAGACGACCAGGGTTGATGTGCGTCGGGGCGACCAGGGTTGACGTACGTCGGGGAGACCAGGGTTGACGGGAGTCGGGGCGACTAGGGTTGACGCGCGTCGGGGCGACCAGGGTTGACGCGCATCGGGGCAACCAGGTTGACGTGCGTCGAGGCGTCCAGGATTGACGTGCATCGGGAAGACAAGGGTTGACGGGAGTCGGGGCGACAAGGGTTGACGCGCATCGGGGCGACCATGGTTGACGCGTGTGGGGGCGACCAGGGTTGACTCGCGTCGGGGCGACCATGGTTGACGCGTGTGGGGGCGACCAGGGTTGAATCGCATCGGGGCGACCATGGTTGACGCGCGTTGGGGCGACCAAGGTTGACGCTCGTCGAGACGACCAAAGCTGACGCGCGTCGGTGTGACCAAAGTTGATGCGCGTCAGAGCGATCAGGATTGACGCACGTCGGGTTGACGCCCGTCGGGTCGACCAGGGTTGACGCGCGTCGGGGCGACCATGGTTGACGGGAGTCGGGGCGACCAGGGTTGACACGTGTTGGGGCGATTAGGGTGGACAGGCATCAGATCGACCAGGGTTTGGTCGCCTCTAGGTGACCAAAGTTGACGGGCGTCGGGGCGACCAGGGTTGACGCGAGTCAAGGCGACCAGCGTTGACCCGTGTCGAGACGACCAGGGTTGACACGCGTCGGGGCGACCAGGGTTGAACCACGTTGTGACGACCAGGGTTGACGTGCGTCGGGGCGACCAGGGTTGACGCACGTCCGGGCGATCAAAGTTGACGCGCGTCGGGGCGACTAAGGTTGACGCGTGTCGGGGCGACTAGTGTTGACACGTGTTGGGGTCGTCCAAACTTGACACGCGTCGGGGCGACCAGGGTTGTCGCGCATCGGGGCGACCAAAGTTTTTGCGTGTCGGGGCGACCAAGGTTGACGCGTGTTGGAGCGACCAAAGTTGAAGCACGTCGGGGCGTATAGAGTTGAGGCGCGTCGGGGCGACCAATGGTGACTCGCATCAACGCGACCAAAGTTGACTTGCTTCAAGGGGAACAGGGTTGACACGCGTCAAGGCGACCAGGGTTGACGCGCATCGGGGCGACAAAAGTTTACGCGCGTCGGGGCGACCAAGGTTGACACGTGTTGGAGCGACCAAAGTTGAAGCACGTCGGGGCGTATAGAGTTGATACGCGTCGGGGCAACCAGGGTTGACACTTGTTGGGGCGACTAGGGTGGACGCGCGTCGGATCGACCAGGGTTTGGTCGCCTCTGGGTGACCAAAGCTGACGGGCGTCGGGGCGACCAGGGTTGACGCGAGTCAAGGCGACCAGGTTTGAACCGCGTCGTGACGACCAGGGTTGACGCGCGTCGGGGCGACCAAAGTTGACGCACGTTGGGGCGACTAAGGTTAACGCGTGTCGGGGCTACCAAAGTTGACACGCATCGGGGCAACCAATGTTGACTTGCTTCAAGGCGACCAGGGTTGACCCGCGTCAAGACGATCTGGGTTGACGCGCATCGGGGTGACCAAAGTTGAAGCGCGTCGGGGCGTATAGAGTTGATTCACGTCGGGGCGACCAAAGATGACGTGCGTCAAGGCAACCAGGGTTGACGCGCGTCGGGGCGACCAGGGTTGACGCACGTCGGGGCGACCAGGGTTGACGCGTTTTGGGGCGACCAAGGTTGACACGCATCGGGGCGACCAGGGTTGACACGTAGCAGGGCGACCAAAGTTGACTTGCTTCAAGGCGACCAGGGATGACCCGCGTCAAGACGACTAGGGTTGACGCGCATCGGGGTGACCAAAGTTGACGCGTGTTGCAGCGACCAAAGTTGAAGCGCGTCAGGGTGTATAGAGTTGATGCGCGTCAGGGCAACCAAAGTTGATGTGCGTCAAGGCGACCAGGGTTGACGCGCGTCGGGGCGACCAGGGTTGACGCGTGTAGGGGCGACCAAAGTTGACGCGCATCAGGGCGACCAGGGTTGAAGCGTGTCGGAGCGACCAAAGTTCATGCGCGTCGGGGCGACCAGGGTTGACGCGCATCGGGGCTACCAAAGTTTACGCGCGTCGGGGTGACCAAGGTTGACGTGTGTTGGAGCGAACAAAGTTGAAGCACGTCGGGGCGATGAAAGTTGACGTGCGTCAAGGCGACGACGGTTGACCCGCATCGAGACGACCATGGTTGACGTGCGTCGGGGCGACCAGGGTTGACGCGTGTTGGGGCGACCTAAGTTGACGCTCGTCGGGGCGACTAGGGTTGACGCGCGTCGGGGCGGTCAAAGTTAATGCGCGTCGGGGCGACCAGGGTTGACGCGCGTCGGGGCGACCAGGGTTGACACGTGTTGGGGCGACTAGGGTGGACAGGCGTCGGATCGACCAGGGTTTGGTCGCCTCTGGGTGACCAAAGTTGACGGGCGTCGGGGCGACCAGGGTTGACGCGAGTCAAGGCGACCAGCGTTGTCCCGTGTCGAGACGACCAGGATTGACACGCGTCGGGGCGACCAGGGTTGACGCGTGTAGGGGCGACCAAAGTTGACGCGCATCAGGGCGACCAGGGTTGAAGCGTGTCGGGGCGACCAAAGTTCATGCGCGTCGGGGCGACCAGGGTTGACGCGCATCGGGGCGACCAAAGTTTACGCGCGTCGGGGTGACCAAGGTTGACGCGTGTTGGAGCGAACAAAGTTGAAGCACGTCGGGGCGATGAAAGTTGACGTGCGTCAAGGCGACGACGGTTGACCCGCATCGAGACGACCATGGTTGACGTGCGTCGGGGCGACCAGGGTTGACGCGTGTTGGGGCGACCTAAGTTGACGCTCGTCGGGGCGACTAGGGTTGACGCGCGTCGGGGCGGTCAAAGTTAATCCGCGTCGGGGCGACCAGGGTTGACGCGCGTCGGGGCGACCAGGGTTGACACGTGTTGGGGCGACTAGGGTGGACAGGCGTCGGATCGACCAGGGTTTGGTCGCCTCTGGGTGACCAAAGTTGACGGGCGTCGGGGCGACCAGGGTTGACGCGAGTCAAGGCGACCAGCGTTGACCCGTGTCGAGACGACCAGGATTGACACGCGTCGGGGCGACCAGGGTTGAACCGCGTCGTGATGACCAGGGTTGACGTGCGTCGGGGCGACCAGGGTTGACGCGCATCCGAGCAATCAAAGTTGACACGCATCGGGGCGACCAAAGTTGACTTGCTTCAAGGTGACCAGGGTTGACCCGCGTCAAGACGACCAGGGTTGACGCGCATCGGGGTCACCAAAGTTGAAGTGCTTCGGGGCGTATAGAGTTGATGCGCGTCGGGGCGACCAAAGTTGACGTGCGTCAAGGTGACCAGGGTTGACGCGCGTCGGGGTGACCATGGTTGACGTACGTAGGGGCGACCAACGTTGACGCGCATCAGGGCGACCAGGGTTGACGCGCGTCGGGAAGACCAGGGTTGACGCATTTTGGGGCGACCAAAGTTGACCGGCGTCGGGGCAACCAGGTTTACGCGCATCAGGGCGACCAAAGTTGACTTGCTTCAAGGAGACCAGGGTTGAATCGCGTCAAGACGACCAGGGTTGACGCGCATCGGGGCGACCGAAGCTTACGCACGCCGGGGCGACCAGGGTTGACGCGCGTAGGGGCGACCAAAGTTGACGCGCATCAGGGCGACCAGCGTTGACGCGTGTTGGGGCGACCAAAGTTGACGCGCGTCGGGGCGACTAGGGTTGACCCGCATCGGGGCAACCACAGTTAATGCACGTCGTGGCGACCAAAGTTGACACGCGTCGGGGTGACTAGGGTTGACGCTTGTTGGGGCCACCAAAGTGTACTCGCGTCGGGGCGACCAGGGTTGACGTGCGTCGGGGCGACCAGAGTTGACGTGCGTCGGGGCGACCAGGGTTAACGTGCGTCGGGGCGAGAAGGGTTGACGTGCGTCGGGGTGACCAGGGTTGACGCGCGTCGGCGCGACAAGGGTTGACGAGCGTCGGGGCGACCAAGGTTGACGTGCGTCGGGGCGACCAAGGTTGATGTGCGTCGGGCCGACCAAAATTGACCCGCGTCGGGGCGACCAGGGTTGACACGCGTCGGGGCGACCAGGGTGGACCCGCATCGGGGCGACCAGGGTTGATGCGCGTCGGGGCGACCAAAGTTGACGTGCGTCGAGACGACCAGGGTTGACGAGCGTCGGGGCGTCCAGGATTGACGTGCGTCGGGAAGACAAGGGTTGACGGGAGTCGGGGCGACCAGGGTTGACGCGCGTCGGGGCGACCATGGTTGACGCGTGTGGGGGTGACCAGGGTTGACTCGCGTTGGGGCGACCATGGTTGACGCGTGTGGGGGCGACCACGGTTGACTCGCATCGGGGCGACCATGGTTGACGCGCGTCGGGGCGACCATGGTTGATGCTCGTCGAGACGACCAAAGCTGACGCGCGTCGGTGTGACCAAAGTTGATGCGCGTCAGAGCGATCAGGATTGACGCACGTCGGGGTGACCAGGGTTGACGCACGTCGGGTCGACCAGGGTTGATGCGCGTCGGGGCGACCATGGTTGATGGGAGTCAGGGAGACCAGGGTTGACGCCCGTCGGGGCGACCAGGGTTGACGTGCGTCGGGGAGACAAGGGTTGACGGTATTCGGGGCGACCAGGGTTGACGCGCGTCAGAGCGTCTATAGTTGACGCGCGTCGGGGCGACCAGACTTGACGTGTGTCGAGGCGACCAAAGTTGAAGCGCGTCGGGGCAACCAAAGTTGACGCACCTCATGGCGACCTTGGTTGACTCGCGTCGGGGCAACCATGGTTGACGCGCGTCGGGGCGACCAAGGTTGACGCGCGTCGGGGCGACCAAGGTTGACGCGCGTCGGCGCGTCAAGGGTTGACGAGCGTCGGGGCGACCAAGGTTGACGTGCGTCGGGGCGACCAAGGTTGACGTGCGTTGGGCCGACCAAAATTGACCCGCGTCGGGTCGACCAGGGTTGACCCGCGTCGGGGCGACCAGGGTGGACCCGCATCGGGGCGACTAGGGTTGACGCGCGTCGGGGCGACCAAAGTTGACGTGCATCGAGACGACCAGGGTTGATGTGCGTCGGGGCGACCAGGGTTGACGTACGTCGGGGAGACCAGGGTTGACGGGAGTCGGGGCGACCAGGGTTGACTCGCGTCTTGGCGACCATTGTTGACGCGCGTGGGGGCGAACAGGGTTAACGCGCGTCGGGGAGACCAGGGTTGACGTGCGTCGGGGCGACCAGGGTTGACGCACGTCGGGGCGACCAGGGTTTACGTGCGTCGGGGCGACTAGGGTTGACGCGCGTCGGGGCGACCAGGGTTGACGCGCATCGGGGCGACCAGGTTGACGTGCGTCGAGGCGTCCAGGATTGACGTGCATCGGGAAGACAAGGGTTGACGGGAGTCGGGGCGACAAGGGTTGACGCGCATCGGGGCGACCATGGTTGACGCGTGTGGGGGCGACCAGGGTTGACTCGCGTCGGGGCGACCATGGTTGACGCGTGTGGGGGCGACCAGGGTTGAATCGCATCGGGGCGACCATGGTTGACGCGCGTTGGGGCGACCAAGGTTGACGCTCGTCGAGACGACCAAAGCTGACGCGCGTCGGTGTGACCAAAGTTGATGCGCGTCAGAGCGATCAGGATTGACGCACGTCGGGGTGACCAGGGTTGACGCCCGTCGGGTCGACCAGGGTTGACGCGCGTCGGGGCGACCATGGTTGACGGGAGTCGGGGCGACCAGGGTTGACACGTGTTGGGGCGACTAGGGTGGACAGGCATCAGATCGACCAGGGTTTGGTCGCCTCTAGGTGACCAAAGTTGACGGGCGTCGGGGCGACCAGGGTTGACGCGAGTCAAGGCGACCAGCGTTGACCCGTGTCGAGACGACCAGGGTTGACACGCGTCGGGGCGACCAGGGTTGAACCACGTTGTGACGACCAGGGTTGACGTGCGTCGGGGCGACCAGGGTTGACGCACGTCCGGGCGATCAAAGTTGACGCGCGTCGGGGCGACTAAGGTTGACGCGTGTCGGGGCGACTAGTGTTGACACGTGTTGGGGTCGTCCAAACTTGACACGCGTCGGGGCGACCAGGGTTGTCGCGCATCGGGGCGACCAAAGTTTTTGCGTGTCGGGGCGACCAAGGTTGACGCGTGTTGGAGCGACCAAAGTTGAAGCACGTCGGGGCGTATAGAGTTGAGGCGCGTCGGGGCGACCAATGGTGACTCGCATCAACGCGACCAAAGTTGACTTGCTTCAAGGGGAACAGGGTTGACACGCGTCAAGGCGACCAGGGTTGACGCGCATCGGGGCGACAAAAGTTTACGCGCGTCGGGGCGACCAAGGTTGACACGTGTTGGAGCGACCAAAGTTGAAGCACGTCGGGGCGTATAGAGTTGATACGCGTCGGGGCAACCAGGGTTGACACTTGTTGGGGCGACTAGGGTGGACGCGCGTCGGATCGACCAGGGTTTGGTCGCCTCTGGGTGACCAAAGCTGACGGGCGTCGGGGCGACCAGGGTTGACGCGAGTCAAGGCGACCAGGTTTGAACCGCGTCGTGACGACCAGGGTTGACGCGCGTCGGGGCGACCAAAGTTGACGCACGTTGGGGCGACTAAGGTTAACGCGTGTCGGGGCTACCAAAGTTGACACGCATCGGGGCAACCAATGTTGACTTGCTTCAAGGCGACCAGGGTTGACCCGCGTCAAGACGATCAGGGTTGACGCGCATCGGGGTGACCAAAGTTGAAGCGCGTCGGGGCGTATAGAGTTGATTCACGTCGGGGCGACCAAAGATGACGTGCGTCAAGGCAACCAGGGTTGACGCGCGTCGGGGCGACCAGGGTTGACGCACGTCGGGGCGACCAGGGTTGACGCGTTTTGGGGCGACCAAGGTTGACACGCATCGGGGCGACCAGGGTTGACACGTAGCAGGGCGACCAAAGTTGACTTGCTTCAAGGCGACCAGGGATGACCCGCGTCAAGACGACTAGGGTTGACGCGCATCGGGGTGACCAAAGTTGACGCGTGTTGCAGCGACCAAAGTTGAAGCGCGTCAGGGTGTATAGAGTTGATGCGCGTCAGGGCAACCAAAGTTGATGTGCGTCAAGGCGACCAGGGTTGACGCGCGTCGGGGCGACCAGGGTTGACGCGTGTAGGGGCGACCAAAGTTGACGCGCATCAGGGCGACCAGGGTTGAAGCGTGTCGGGGCGACCAAAGTTCATGCGCGTCGGGGCGACCAGGGTTGACGCGCATCGGGGCGACCAAAGTTTACGCGCGTCGGGGTGACCAAGGTTGACGCGTGTTGGAGCGAACAAAGTTGAAGCACGTCGGGGCGATGAAAGTTGACGTGCGTCAAGGCGACGACGGTTGACCCGCATCGAGACGACCATGGTTGACGTGCGTCGGGGCGACCAGGGTTGACGCGTGTTGGGGCGACCTAAGTTGACGCTCGTCGGGGCGACTAGGGTTGACGCGCGTCGGGGCGGTCAAAGTTAATGCGCGTCGGGGCGACCAGGGTTGACGCGCGTCGGGGCGACCAGGGTTGACACGTGTTGGGGCGACTAGGGTGGACAGGCGTCGGATCGACCAGGGTTTGGTCGCCTCTGGGTGACCAAAGTTGACGGGCGTCGGGGCGACCAGGGTTGACGCGAGTCAAGGCGACCAGCGTTGACCCGTGTCGAGACGACCAGGATTGACACGCGTCGGGGCGACCAGGGTTGACGCGTGTAGGGGCGACCAAAGTTGACGCGCATCAGGGCGACCAGGGTTGAAGCGTGTCGGGGCGACCAAAGTTCATGCGCGTCGGGGCGACCAGGGTTGACGCGCATCGGGGCGACCAAAGTTTACGCGCGTCGGGGTGACCAAGGTTGACGCGTGTTGGAGCGAACAAAGTTGAAGCACGTCGGGGCGATGAAAGTTGACGTGCGTCAAGGCGACGACGGTTGACCCGCATCGAGACGACCATGGTTGACGTGCGTCGGGGCGACCAGGGTTGACGCTTGTTGGGGCGACCTAAGTTGACGCTCGTCGGGGCGACTAGGGTTGACGCGCGTCGGGGCGGTCAAAGTTAATGCGCGTCGGGGCGACCAGGGTTGACGCGCGTCGGGGCGACCAGGGTTGACACGTGTTGGGGCGACTAGGGTGGACAGGCGTCGGATCGACCAGGGTTTGGTCGCCTCTGGGTGACCAAAGTTGACGGGCGTCGGGGCGACCAGGGTTGACGCGAGTCAAGGCGACCAGCGTTGACCCGTGTCGAGACGACCAGGATTGACACGCGTCGGGGCGACCAGGGTTGAACCGCGTTGTGATGACCAGGGTTGACGTGCGTCGGGGCGACCAGGGTTGACGCGCATCTGAGCAATCAAAGTTGACACGCATCGGGGCGACCAAAGTTGACTTGCTTCAAGGTGACCAGGGTTGACCCGCGTCAAGACGACCAGGGTTGACGCGCATCGGGGTCACCAAAGTTGAAGTGCTTCGGGGCGTATAGAGTTGATGCGCGTCGCGGCGACCAAAGTTGACGTGCGTCAAGGTGACCAGGGTTGACGCGCGTCGGGGTGACCAGGGTTGACGCACGTAGGGGCGACCAAAGTTGACGCGCATCAGGGCGACCAGGGTTGACGCGCGTCGGGAAGACCAGGGTTGACGCATTTTGGGGCGACCAAAGTTGACCGGCGTCGGGGAAACCAGGTTTACGCGCATCAGGGCGACCAAAGTTGACTTGCTTCAAGGAGACCAGGGTTGAATCGCGTCAAGACGACCAGGGTTGACGCGCATCGGGGCGACCGAAGCTTACGCACGCCGGGGCGACCAGGGTTGACGCGCGTAGGGGCGACCAAAGTTGACGCGCATCAGGGCGACCAGCGTTGACGCGTGTTGGGGCGACCAAAGTTGACGCGCGTCGGGGCGACTAGGGTTGACCCGCATCGGGGCAACCAAAGTTAATGCACGTCGTGGCGACCAAAGTTGACACGCGTCGGGGTGACTAGGGTTGACGCTTGTTGGGGCCACCAAAGTGAACTCGCGTCGGGGCGACCAGGGTTGACGCGCGTCGGGGAGACCAGGGTTGACGCGCTACGGGGCGACCAAAGTTGACATCATTCAAGTCGACCAGGGTTGACCCGCGTCGAGATGAACAGGGTTGACGCGTGTCGGGGCGACCAAAGTTGACACGCATCGGGGCGACCAGGGTTGACGCGCATCAGGGCGACCAAAGTTGACTTGCCCCAAGGCGACCAGGGTTGACCCGCATCAAGACGACCAAGGTTGATGCGTGTTAGGGCGACCAAAGTTGAAGCACGTCGTGGCGCCCAAAGTTGACGTGCGTCAAGACGACCAGGGTTGACCCGCATCAAGACGACCAGGGTTGACGCGCGTAGGGGCGACAAAGGTTGACGCGCATCGGTGCGACCAGGGTTGACGCGCGTCGGGGCGACCAGGGTTGACCCGCGTCGAGACGACCAGGGTTGATGCGCGTCGGGGCGACCAAAGTTGAGGCACGTCAAGGCGACCAGGGTTGACCCGCGTTGAGACGACCAGGGTTGACGCGCCTCGGGACAACTAGGGTTGAGGCGCGTCGGGGTGACCAAAGTTGACGCACGTCAAGGCGACCAGGGTTGACCCGCGTCGAGACGACCAGGGTTGACAAGCGTCGGGGCGACCAGGGTTGAAGCGCATTGGGGTGACCAGGGTTGAGGCGCGTCGGGTCAGCCAGGGTTTACGCACATCGGGGCGACCAGGGTTGACGCACGTCTGGGCGATCAGGATTAACGCGCGTCTTGGCGACCAGGGTTGACGCGCATTGGGGCGACCAGGGTTGAGGCGCGTCAGGTCAGCCAGGGTTGACGCGCATCGGGGCGACCAGGGTTGACGCACGTCTGGGCGATCAGGATTAACGCGCGTCATGGCGACCAGGGTTGATGCGCGTCGGGGTGATCATGGTTGACGCGCGTCGGGGCGACCAAGTTTAACGCGTGTCGGGGCGGCCAAAGTTGACGCGCGTCGGGGTGACCAGGGTTGACGCTCGTCGAGGCGACCAAAGTTGACGTGCATCCGGGCGACCAGGGATGACGTGCGTCGAGGCGACCAAAGTTGACGCGCGTCGGGACGACCAGGTTTGATGCGCATCGGGGCGACTAAAGTTGACTTGCTTCAAGGCGACCAAGGTTGACCTAAGTCGAGACGACCAGTGTTGACTCGCAACGGGGCGAGCAAAGTTGACACGCGTCGGGGCGACCAAGTTTAACGCGTGTCGGGGCGGCCAAAGTTGACGTGCATCGGTGCGACCAGGGAGGACGCTCGTCGAGGAGACCAAAGTTGACACGCGTCCGGGCGACCAGGGATGACGCGCGTCGGGGCTACCAAAGTTTACGCACATCGGGGCGACCAAGGTTGACGCATGTTGGAGCGACCAAAGTTGAAGCACGTCGGGGCGTATAGAGTTGATGCGCGTCGGGGCGACCAATGGTGACTCGCATCAACGCGACCAAAGTTGACTTGCTTCAAAGCGACCAGGGTTGACCCGCGTCAAGACGACCAGGGTTGACGCGCATCGGGGCGACCAAAGTTTATGCGCGTCGGGGCGACCAAGGTTGACGCGTGTTGGAGCGACCAAAGTTGAAGCACGTCGGGGCGTATAGAGTTGATGCACGTCGGGGCGACCAGGGTTGACACTTGTTGGGGCAACTAGGGTGGACACGCGTCAGATCGACCAGGGTTTGGTCGCCTCTGGGTGACCAAAGTTGACGGGCGTCTGGGAGACCAGGGTTGACGCGAGTCAAGGCGACCAGCGTTGACCCGTGTCGAGACGACCAGGGTTGATGCGCGTCGGGTCGACGAGGGTTGAACCGCGTCGTGACGACCAGGGTTGACGCGCGTCAGGGCGACCAGGGTTGACGCGCGTCCGGGCGAACAAAGTTGACGCGCGTTGGGGCGACTAAGGTTGACGCGTGTCGGGGCGACCAAAGTTGACACGCATCGGGGCAACCAATGTTGACTTGCTTCAAGGCGACCAGGGTTGACCCGCGTCAAGACGACCAGGGTTGACGCGCATCGGGGTGACCAAAGTTGAAGTGCGTCGGGGCGTATAGAGTTGATACGCGTCGGGGCGACCAAAGTTGACGTGCGTCAAGGCGACCAGGGTTGACGCGCGTCGGGGCGACCAGGGTTGACGCGTTTTGGGGGACCAAGGTTGACACGCGTCGGGGCGACCAGGGTTGACGCGCATCAGGGCGACCAAAGTTGACTTGCTTCAAGGCAACCAGGGTTGACCCGCGTCAAGACGACCAGGGTTGACGTGCATCGGGGCGACCAAAGTTGACGCGTGTTGGGGCGACCAAAGTTGAAGCGCGTCGGGGCGTATAGAGTTGATGCGCGTCGGCGCGACCAAAGTTTATGTGCATCAAGGCGACCAGGGTTGACATGCGTCGGGGCGACCAGGGTTGATGCGCGTAGGGGCGACCAAAGTTGATGCGCATCAGGGCGACCAGGGTTGACGCGTGTCGGGGCGACCAAAGTTTACGCGCGTCGTGGCGACCAAGGTTGACGCGTGTCGGGCGACTAGGGTTGACACGCGTTGGGGCGACCAGGGTTGACGCGCGTCAGGTCGACCAAAGTTGACCCACGTCGTGGCGACCAAAGTTTACGCGCGACGGGGCGTCCAGGGTTGACTCGCGTCGGGGCGACCAAACTTGAGGCGCGTCGGGGTGACCAAACTTGACGCGCGACAGGGTGTCCAGGGTTGACGCGCGTCTGGGCGACAAGGGTTGACTCGCGTCGGGGCGACCAAAGTTGATGAGCGTCGGGGCGACTAAAGTTGACCCGCGTCGGGGCTACCAAAGTTGACGCGAGTCGGGGCGACCAAAGTTGACGCGCCTCGTGGTGACCAGCGTTGACCCGCGTCGGGGCGACCACGGTTGACGTGCGTCTGGGCAACCAGGGTTGACATCCGTCGGGGCGACCAAAGTTGATGCGCGACGGGGCGTCCAGGGTTGACGCGTGTCGGGGCGACCAGGGTTGACGCGCGACTGGGCGACCAGGGTTGAAGCGCGACGGGGCGACCATGGTACACGCGCCTCGAGACGACCAAAGTTGACGGGGCGACCAAAGTTGACCCACGTCGGGTCGACCAGGGTTAACACGCGTCGGGACGATCAGGGTTAACGCACGTCGGGGCGACTAGGGTTGACACGCGTCGGGGCGACCAAAGTTGACCCGCGTCAGGGCGACCAAAGTTGACGCGCGACGGGGCGTCCAGGGTTGACTCGCGTCGGGGCGACCAAACTTGAGGCGCGTCGGGGTGACCAAAGTTGACGCGCGACAGGGTGTCCAGGGTTGACGCGCATCTGGGCGACAAGGGTTGACTCGCGTCGGGGCGACCAAAGTTGATGCGCGTCGGGGCGACCAAAGTTGACGCGCGTCGGGGCGACCAAAGTTGACGCGCGTCGTGGTGACCAGCGTTGACCCGCTTCGGGGCGACCAGGGTTGACGTGCGTCGGGGCGACCAGGGTTGACATCTGTCGGGGCGACCAGGGTTGACATCTGTCGGGGCGACCAGGGTTAACGTGCGTCGGGGCGACCAAAGTTGACGCGCGTCGGGGCGACGAGGGTTGACTCGCGTCGGGGGGACCATGGTTGACGCGCGTTGGAGCGACCAAGGTTGACGCGCGTCGGGGCGACCATGGTTGACGCGCGTCGAAATGAACAATGTTAACGCGCGTCGGGGCCACCATGGTTGATGCGCGTCAGGGCGACTATGGTTGACGCGCGTCGGGGTGACCAAAGTTGACCCGCGTCGGGGCGACCAGGGTTGACTCGCGTCGGGGCGACCATGGTTGACGCGCGTCGGGGCGACTAGGGTTGACACGCGTCGGGGCGACCAAAGTTGACCCGCGTCAGGGCGACCAAAGTTGACGCGCGACGGGGCGTCCAGGGTTGACTCGCGTCGGGGCGACCAAACTTGAGGCGCGTCGGGGTGACCAAAGTTGACGCGCGACAGGGTGTCCAGGGTTGACGCGCGTCTGGGCGACAAGGGTTGACTCGCGTCGGGGCGACCAAAGTTGATGCGCGTCGGGGCGACCAAAGTTGACGCGCGTCGGGGCGACCAAAGTTGACGCGCGTCGGGGCGACCAAAGTTGACCCGCTTCGGGGCGACCAGGGTTGACATGCGTCGGGGCGACCAGGGTTGACATCTGTCGGGGCGACCAGGGTTGACATCTGTCGGGGCGACCAGGGTTGACGCGCGTCGGGGCGACCAAAGTTGACGCGCATCGGGGCAACCAGGGTTAACGTGCGTCGGAGCGACCAAAGTTGACGCGCGTCGGGGCGACGAGGGTTGACTCGCGTCGGGGGGACCATGGTTGACGCGCGTTGGGGCGACCAAGGTTGACGCGCGTCGGGGCGACCATGGTTGACGCGCGTCGAGATGAACAATGTTAACGCGCGTCGTGGTGACCAGCGTTGACCCGCTTCGGGGCGACCAGGGTTGACGTGCGTCGGGGCGACCAGGGTTGACATCTGTCGGGGCGACCAGGGTTGACATCTGTCGGGGCGACCAGGGTTGACGCGCGTCGGGGCAACCAAAGTTGACGTCGGGGCGAGCAAAGCTGACCCGCGTCGGGGCGACCATGGTTGACACGCGTCAGGGCAACCAGGGTTAACGTGCGTCGGGGCGACCAAAGTTGACACGCGTCGGGGCGACGAGGGTTGACTCGCGTCGGGGGGACCATGGTTGATGCGCATCGGGGCGACCAAGGTTGACTCGCGTCGGGGCGACCATGGTTGACGCGCGTCGAGATGAACAATGTTGATGCGCGTCGGGGCCACCATGGTTGATGCGCGTCAGGGCGACTATGGTTGACGCGCGTCGGGGGGACCATGGTTGACGCGCGTTGGGGCGACCAAAGTTGACGCGCGACGGGGCATCCAGGGTTGACTCGCGTCGGGGCGACCAAAGTTGATGTGCGTCGGGGCGACCAAAGTTGCGCGCGACGGTGCGAACAGGGTTTACGCGCGTCGGGGCGATCAAAGTTAAGCCGCGTCGGGGCGACAGAGGGTTGACGCGCGTCGGGGCGACCAGGGTTGACATGCGTCGGGGCGACCAGGGTTGACACGCGTCGGGGCAACCAAAGTTGAACCGCGTTGGGGCGACCAAAGTTGACGCGCGACGGGGCGTCCAGGGTTGACTCGCGTCGGGGCGACCAAAGTTGATGTGCGTCGGGGCGACCAAAGTTGCTCGCGATGGGGCGTCCAGGGTTGACGTGCGTCTGGGCGACAAGGGTTGACTCGCGTCGGGGCGACCAAAGTTGATGCGCGTCGGGGCGACCAAAGTTGATGAGCGTCGGGGCGACTAAAGTTGACCCGCGTCGGGGCGACCAAGGTTCACGCGCGTCGAGACGAACAATGTTGACGCGCGTCGGGGCAACCATGGTTGATGCGCGTCGGGGCGACCAAAGTTGACACGCGACGGAGCGCCCAGGGTTGACGCGGGTTTGGGCGACAGGGGTTGACTTGCGTCGGGGCGACCAAAGTTGACCCGTGTCGGGGCGACCAAAGTTGACGCGCAACGGGGTGTCCAGGGTTGACTCGCGTCGGGGCGACCAAAGTTGATGCACGTCGGGGCGACCAAAGTTGACGCGCGACGGGGCGTCCAGGGTTGACGCGTGTCTGGGCTACAAGGGTTGACTTGCGTCGGGGCGACCAAAGCTGATGAGCGCCGGGGCGACTAAAGTTGACGCGCGTCGGGGCGACCAAATTTGATGCGCGTCATGGCGACCAGCGTTGACCCGCAACGGGGCGACCAGGGTTGATGTGAGTCGGGGCGACCAGGGTTGACGTGAGTCGGGGCGACCAGGGTTGACATGAGTCGGGGCGACCAGGGTTGACGTGAGTCGGGGCCACCAGGGTTGACGTCCGTCGGGGCGACCAGGGTTGATGCGCGTCGGGGCAACAAGGGTTAACGCGCGTCGGGGCGATCAGGGTTAACGCGCGTCAGGGCGACCGGGGTTGACGCGCATCAGGGCGACCAAAGTTGACTCGCGTCGGGGCGACCATGGTACACGCACTTCGAGACGACCAATGTTGACGCGCGTCGAGGCGACCAAGGTTGACGCGCGTCGGGGCGACCAAGGTTGACGCGCGTCGGGGGCGACCAGAGCTGATGCGCGTCGTGTCGACCAGGGTTGACGAGCGTCGTGGCCACCATGGTACACGCGGGTCGAGACGAACAATGTTGACGAGCGTCGGGGCGACCATGGTTGACGTGCGTCGGAGCGACTATGGGTGACGTGCGTCGGGGCGAATAGGGTTAACTCTCGTCGGGGCGATGAGGGTTAACGCGCGTCGGGGCGACTAGGGCTGACGCGCGTCGGGGCGACCAAAGTTGACCCGCGTCGGGGCGACCAAAGTTGATGAGCGTCGGGGCGACTAAAGTTGACCCGCGTCGGGGCTACCAAAGTTGACGCGAGTCGGGGCGACCAGGGTTGACGTGCGTCGGGGCGACCAGGGTTGACATCTGTCGTGGTGACCAGCGTTGACCCACGTCGGGGCGACCAGGGTTGACGTGCGTCGGGGCGACCAGGGTTGACATCTGTCGGGGCGACCAGGGTTGACGCGCTTCGGGGCGGCCAAAGTTGACGCGCGTCGGGGCGAGCAAAGCTGACCCGCGTCGGGGCGACCATGGTTGACACGCGTCGGGGCAACCAGGGTTAACATGCGTCGGGGCGACCAAAGTTGACACGCGTCGGGGCGACCAGGGTTGACTTGCGTCGGGGCGACCATGGTTGACGCGCGTCGGGGCGACCAGGGTTGACGCGCGTCGAGATGAACAATGTTGACGCGCGTCGGGGCAACCATGGTTGATGCGCGTCGGGGTGACAATGGTTGACGCGTATCGGGGCGACCAAAGTTGACCCGCGTCGGGGCGACCAGGGTTGACGCGCGTGGGGTCAAATAGGGTTTACGCGCGTCGGGGCGAACAGGGTTTACGAGCGTCGGGGCGATCAAAGTTAACACGAGTCGGGGCAACCAGGGTTAAGGCGCATCTGGGCGATCAGGGTTAACGCGCGTCGGGGCGACCAGGGTTGACGCGCATCAGAGCGACCAAAGTTGACGAGCGTCGGGGCGACCATGGTTGACGCGCGTCGGGGCGACCATGGTTGACGCGCGTCGGGGCGACCATGGTTGCCGCGCGTCGGGGCGACCAGGGTTGATGCGCGTCGGGGCGACCAGGGTTGACGCGCGTCGGGGCGACCAGGGTTGATGCGCCTCAGGGCGATCACAGGTGACCCGCGTCGGGGCGACCAAAGTTGACGCGCGACGGGGCGTCCAGGGTTGACTCGCGTCGGGGCGATCAGGGTTAACGCACGTCGGAGCGACCAGGGTTGACGCGCGTCGGGGCGACCAGGGTTAACGTGCGTCGAGGCGACCAACGTTGACACGTGTCGGGGCGACCAGGGTTGACTCGCGTCGGGGCGACCATGGTTGACGCGCGTCGGGGCGACCAGGGTTGACGCGCGTTGGGACGACCAAGGTTGACGCGCGTCGGAGCGACCATGGTTGACGCGCGTCGGGGTGACCAAGGTTGACGCGCGTCGGGGCGACCAGGGTTGACGCGCGTCAGGGCGACAAGGGTTGACTCTCGTCGGGGCGACCAAAGTTGATGCGCGTCGGGGCGACCAAAGTTGATGAGCGTCGGGGCGACTAAAGTTAACCCGTGTCGGGGCGACCAAGGTTCACGCGCGTCGGGGTGACCAAAGTTGACGCGCGTCGTGGCGACCAGCGTTGACCCGCGTCGGGGCAACCAGGGTTGACGTGAGTCGGGCGACCAGGGTTGACGTTCGTCGGATGGACCAGGGTTAACTCTCGTCGGGGCGATCAAAGTTAACGCGCGTCGGGGCGACCAGGGTTGACGTACGTCGGGGCGATCAGATTTGACGCGCGTCGGGGCGACCAAGGATGACACGCGTCGGCGTGACCAAAGTTGACGCGCGACGGAGCGCCCAGGGTTGACGTGCGTCTGGGCGACAAGGGTTGACTCACGTCGGGGCGACCAAAGTTGAAGCGCGTCGGAGCGACCAAAGTTGATGAGCGTCGGGGCGACCACAGTTGACGCGCGTCGGGGCGACCAGCGTTAACCAGCGTCGGGGCGACCAGGGTTGACGTCCGTCGAGGCGACCAGGGTTGACGCGCGTCGGGGCAACCAAAGTTTACGTGCATCGGGGCGATCAGGGTTAACGCGCGTCGGGGCTATCAGGGTTGACGCATGTCGGGCCGACAAGGGTGACACGCGTCGGGGCGATCAGGGTTAACGCTCGTCGGGGCGAACAGGGTTGACGTGCGTCGGGGCTACCAAAGTTGAGGTGCGTCGGAGCGACCAGGGTTGAAGCGCATCGGGGCGACCAAAGTTGACGCACGTCGAGACGACCAATGTTGACGCGCGTCGGGGTGACAAGGGTTGACGCGCATCGGGGCGACAAGGGTTGACTCGCGTCGGGGCGACCATGGTTGACGCTCGTCGGGGCGACCAGGTTTGACGCGCGTTGGGGCGACCAAGGTAGACGCGCGTCGGGGCGATCATGGTTGACGCGCTTCGGGGCGACCAAGGTTGACGCGCGTCGGGGCGACCAGAGCTGATGCGCGTCGGGTCGACCAGGGTTGACGAGCGTAGTGGCGACCATGGTACATGCGCGTCGAGACGAACAATGTTGACGCGCGTCGGGGCGACCATGGTTGACGCGCGTCGGGGCGACCATGGTTGATGCGCGTCGGGGCGACTATGGTTGACGCGCATCGGGGCGAACAGGCTTAACGCGCGTCGGGGCGATCAAAATTAATGCGCGTCGGAGAGACCAGGGATGACTCGCGTTGGGGCGACCAAAGTTGATGCGCGTCGGGGCGACCAAAGCTGATGAGCACCGGGGCGACTAAAGTTGATGCGCGTCGGGGCGACCAAATTTGACGCGCGTCGTGGCGACCATGGTTGACGCACGTCGGGGCTACCAAAGCTCACGTGCGACGGGGCTACCAGGGTTGACACGCGTCGTGGCGACCATTGTACACGCGCGTCGAGACGACCAATGTTGATGCGCATCGGGGCGACCATGGTTGAAACGCATCGGGGCGACTATAGTTGAAGCGCGTCAGAGCGATCAGGGTTGACTCGCGTTGCGGCGACCATGGTTGACGCGCGTGGGGGCGACCAGGGTTGACTCGCGTCGGGGCTGGCCAAAGCTGACGCGACCAGGGTTGACGCGCGTCGTGGCGACCATGGTACACGCGCGTCGATACGACCAATGTTGACGCGCGTCGGGGCGAACAGGGTTAACTCGCGTGGGGGCGACCAAAGTTGACCCGTGACGGGGCGTCCAGGGTTGACTCGCGTCGGGGCGACCAAAGTTGATGAGCGTCGGGGCGACCAAAGCTGACGCGCAACGGTACGTCCAGGGTTGACGTGCGTCTGGGCGACAAAGGTTGACTTCGTCGGGGTGACCAAAGTTGATGCGCATCGGGGCGACCAAGGTTGATGAGCGTCGGGGCGACCATGGTTGACGCACGTCGGGGCGACCAGGGTTGACGCGCGTCGGGGCAATCAGGGTTCACGCGCGTCGGGGCGATTAGATTTGACGCGCGTCGGGGCGACCAAGGATGACACGCGTCGGCGCGACCAAAGTTGACACGTGACGGAGCGCCCAGGGTTGACGCGGGTGTGGGCGACAGGGGTTGACTTGCGTCGGGGTGACCAAAGTTGACGCGCGACGGGGTGTCCAGTTTTGACTCGCGTCGGGGCGACCAAAGTTGATGCACGTCGGGGCGACCAAAGTTGACGCGCGACGGGGCTACAAGGGTTGACTCGCGTCGGTGCGACCAAAGTTGATGCGCGTCGGGGCGACAAGGGTTGACGCGCGTCGGGCCGACCAGGGTTGACGCGCATCGGGGCGACCAAAGTTGACGCACGTCGAGACGACCAATGTTGACGCGCGTCGGGGCGACAAGGGTTGACGCGCAACGGGGCGACAAGGGTTGACTCGCGTCGGGGCGACCATGGTTGATGCTCGTCGGGGCGACCAGGTTTGACGCGCGTCGGGGCGACCAAGGTTGACGCGCGTCGGGGCGATCATGGTTGACGCGCTTCGGGGCGACCAAGGTTGACGCGCGTCGGGGCGACCAGAGCTGATGCGCGTCGGGTCGACCAGGGTTGACGAGCGTAGTGGCGACCATGGTACATGCGCGTCGAGACGAACAATGTTGACGCGCGTCGGGGCGACCATGGTTGACGCGCGTCGGGGCGACCATGGTTGATGCGCGTCGGGGCGACTATGGTTGACGCGCATCGGGGCGAACAGGCTTAACGCGCGTCGGGGCGATCAAAGTTAATGCGCGTCGGGGAGACCAGGGATGACTCGCGTTGGGGCGACCATGGTTGACGCACGTCGGGGCGACCAGGGTTGACGCGCGTCGGGGCGACCAGGGTTGACGCGCGTCGGGGCGATCAGATTTGACGCGCGTCGGGGCGACCAAGGATGACACGCGTCGGAACGACCAAAGTTGACACGCGACGGAGCGCCCAGGGTTGACGCGGGTCTGGGCGACAGGGGTTGACTTGCGTCGGGGCGACCAAAGTTGACCCGTGTCGGGGCGACCAAAGTTGACGCGCGACGGGGTGTCCAGGGTTGACTCGCGTCGGGGCGACCAAAGTTGATGCGCGTCGGGGCGACCAAAGTTGATGCACGTCGGGGCGACCAAAGTTGATGCGCGTCGGGGCGACCAAATTTGACGCACGTCGTGGCGACCAGGGTTGACGTGAGTCGGGGCGACCAGGGTTGACGTGAGTCGGGGCGACCAGGGTTGACGTCTGTCGGGGCGACCAGGGTTGACTCGCGTCGGGGCGACCAAAGTTGACGCGCGTCGGGGCGAGCAAAGCTGACCCGCATCGGGGCGACCATGGTTGACACGCTTCGGGGCAACCAGGGTTAACGCGCGTCGGGGCGATCAGGGTTAACTCGCGTCGGGGCAACCAGGGTTGACGCGCGTCGGGGCGACCAGGGTTGACGCGCATCAGGACGACCAAAGTTGACTTGCGTCGGGGCGACCATGGTACACGCACGTCGAGACAACCAATGTTGACCATGGTTGACGCGCGTCGGGGCGACCAAGGTTGACGCGCGTCGGGGCGACCATGGTTGACGCACGTCGGGGCGACCAAGGTTGACACGCATCGGGGCGACCAGAACTGATGCGCGTCGTGTCGACCAGGGTTGACGAGCGTCGTGGCCACCATGGTACACGCAGGTCGAGACGAACAATGTTGACGAACGTCGGGGCGACCATGGTTGACGCACGTCGGAGCGACTATGGTTGACGCGCGTCAGGGCGAACAGGGTTAACTCTCGTCGAGGCGATCAAAGTTAACGCGCGTCGGGGCGACCAGGGTTGACTCGCGTCTGGGCGACCATGGTTGACGCACGTCGTGGCGATCAGATTAGACGCGCATCTGGGCGACCAAGGATGACACGCGTCGGCGTGACCAAAGTTGACGCGCGACGGAGCGCCCAGGGTTGACGTGCGTCTGGGCGACAAGGGTTGACTCACGTCGGGGCGACCAAAGTTGAAGCGCGTCGGAGCGACCAAAGTTGATGAGCGTCGGGGCGACCACAGTTGACGCGCGTCGGGGCGACCAGCGTTAACCAGCGTCGGGGCGACCAGGGTTGACGTCCGTCGAGGCGACCAGGGTTGACGCGCGTCGGGGCAACCAAAGTTTACGTGCGTCGGGGCGATCAGGGTTAACGCGCGTCGGGGCTATCAGGGTTGACGCGTGTCGGGCCGACAAGGGTGACACGCGTCGGGGCGATCAGGGTTAACGCTCGTCGGGGCGATCAGGGTTGACGTGCGTCGGGGCTACCAAAGTTGAGGTGCGTCGGAGCGACCAGGGTTGAAGCGCATCGGGGCGATCACGGTCGACGCGCGTCGGGGCGACCAAAGTTGACGCGCGTCGGGGCGACCAGGGTTGACTCGCGTCGGGGCGACTATGGTACACGCGCGTTATGACGACCAATGATGACGCGCGTCGGGGCGACCATGGTTGACGCACGTCGGGGCTACCAAAGCTCACGTGCGACGGGGCTACCAGGGTTGACACGCGTTGTGGCGACCATTGTACACGCGCGTCGAGACGACCAATGTTGATGCGCGTCGGGGCGACCATGGTTGAAACGCATCGGGGCGACTATAGTTGATGCGCGTCAGAGCGATCAGGGTTGACTCGCGTTGCGGCGACCATGGTTGACGCGCGTGGGGGCGACCAGGGTTGACTCGCGTCGGGGCTGGCCAAAGCTGACGCGACCAGGGTTGACGCGCGTCGTGGCTACAAGGGTTGAATCGCGTCGGGGCGACCAAAGTTGATGCGCATCGGGGCGACCAAAGCTGATGAGCGCCGGGGCAACTAAAGTTGACGCGCGTCGGGGCGACCAAATTTGACGCGCGTCGTGGCGACCAGCGTTGACCCGCATCGGGGCGACCAGGGTTGACGTGAGTCGGGGCGACCAGGGTTGACGTGAGTCGGGGCGACCAGGGTTGACGTGAGTCGGGGCAACCAGGGTTGACGTCCGTCGGGGCGACCAAAGTTGACGAGCGTCGGGGCGAGCAAAGCTGACCCGCGTCGGGGCGACCATGGTTGACATACTTCGGGGCAACCAGGGTTAACGTGCGTCAGGGCGATCAGGGTTCATGCGCGTCGGGGCAACCAGGGTTGACGCGCATCAGGACGACCAAAGTTGACTCGCGTCGGGGCGACCATGGTACACGCGCGTCGGGGCGACAAGGGTTGAAGCGCGTCGGGGCGACCAAAGTTGACGCGCTTCGTGGCGACCAGCGTTGACCCGCGTCGGGGCGACCAGGGTTGACGTGAGTCGGGGCGACCAGGGTTGACGTCCGTCGGGGCAACAAGGGTTAACGCGCGTCGGGGCGATCAGGGTTAACGCGCGTCGGGGCGACCAGGGTTGACGCGCGTCGGGGCGACCGGGGTTGACGCGCATCAGGGCGACCAAAGTTGACTCGCGTCGGGGCGACCATGGTACACGCACGTCGAGACGACCAATGTTGACGCGCGTCGAGGCGACCAAGGTTGACGCACGTCGGCGCGACCAGAGCTGATGCGCGTCGTGTCGACCAGGGTTGAGGAGCGTCGTGGCCACCATGGTACACGCTGGTCGTGACGAACAATGTTGACGAGCGTCGGGGCGACCATGGTTGACGCGCGTCGGGGCGACCAGGGTTGACTCGCGTCTGGGCGACCATGGTTGACGCACGTCGGGGCGATCAGATTTGACGCGCGACGGAGCGCCCAGGGTTGACGCGCATCTGGGCGACAAGGGTTGACTCACGTCGGGGCGACCAAAGTTGATGCGCGTCGGAGCGACCAAAGTTGATGAGCGTCGGGGCGACCACATTTGACTCGCGTCAGGGCGACCAGCGTTGAACAGCGTCGGGGCGACCAGGGTTGACGTCCGTCGGGGCGACCAGGGTTGACGCGCGTTGGGGCAACCAAAGTTTACGCGCGTCGGGGCGATCAGGGTTAACGCGCGTCGGGGCGATCAGGGTTAACGCACGTCGGGGCGATCAGGGTTAACGCACGTCGGGGCTATCAGGGTTGACATGCGTCAGGGCCACCAGAGTTGACGCGCATCGGGGCGATCAGGGTTAACGCTCGTCGGGGCGATCAGGGTTGACGTGCGTTGGGGCTACCAAAGTTGACGCGCATCGGGGCGACCAGGGTTGACTCGCATCGGGGCGACCATGGTTGACACGCGTCGGGGCGACTATAGTTGATGCGCGTCAGAGCGATCAGGGTTGACTCGCGTTGTTGCGACCAGGGTTGACGCGCGTGGGGGCGACCAGGGTTGACGCGACCAGGGTTGACGCGCGTCGTGGCGACCATGGTACACGCGCGTCGAGACGACCAATGTTGACGCGCGTCGGGGCGACCATGGTTGACGCGCGTCGGAACGACTATGGTTGAAGCGCGTCGGGACGAACAGGGTTAACGCGCGTCGGTGAGACCAGGGTTGACGCGCGTCTGGGCAACCAGGGTTGACGCGCGTCGGCGCGACCAAAGTTGACGTGCGTCGGGACGATCAGGGTTGACGTGCGTCGGATCGACCAGGGTTGACGGGAGTCGGGGCGACCAGGGTTGACGCGCGTCGGGGCGACCAAAGTTGACGTGCGTCGGGACGACCAGGGTTGACGTGCTTCGGGGCGACCAGGGTTGACGTGCGTCGGGGAGACCAGGGTTGATGTGCGTCGGGGAGACCAGGGTTGACGTGCGTCGTGGCGACCATGGTACACAAGCTCGTCGGGGCGATCAAAAGTTGAAGCGCGTTGTGACGACCAGGGTTGACGCGCGTCGGGGCGACCAAAGTTGACACGCGTCGGAGCGACCATGGTTGACGTGCGTCGGGACGACCAGGGTTGACGTGCATCGGGGCGACCAGAATTGACGTGCGTCGGGGCGACCAAGGTTGACACGCGTCGGGGTGACCAAGGTTGACACGCGTTGGGCCGACCAGGGTTGACGCGCGTCGGGCCGACCAAAATTGAACCGCGTCGGGGCGACCAGGGTTGACGCGCCTCGGGGCGACCAAAGTTGACGCGCGTCGGGGCGACCAGGGTGGACCCGCGTCGGGGCGACCAAAGTTGACGTGCGTCTGGACGACCAGGGTTGACGTGCGTCGGGACGACCAGGGTTGACGTGCGTCGGGACGACCAGGGTTGACGTGCGTCGGGGAGACAAGGGTTGACGGGAGTCGGGGTGAACAGGGTCAACGCGCGTCGGGGCGTCCACGGTTGACGCTCGTCGGGGCGACCAGGGCTGACGCGAGTCGTGGCGACCATGGTACACACGCTCGTCAGGGCGATCAAAAGTTGAAGCGCGTCGGGGCGACCAGGGTTTGACGCGCGTCGGGGCGACCAAATATGACGCGTGTCGGGGCGACCAGGGTTGACGTGCGTCGGGGCGACCAGGGTTGACGTGCGTCGGGGCGACCAGGGTTGACGTGCGTCGGGGCGACCAGGGTTGACGTGCGTCGGGGCGACCAGGGTGGACCCGCGTCGGGACGACCAGGGTTGACGCGCGTCGGGGCGACCAGGGTGGATGCGCGTCGGGGCGACCAGGGTTGACGCGCGTCGGGATGACCAGGGTTGACGTGCGTCGGGACGACCAGGGTTGACGTGCGTCGGGGAGACAAGGGTTGACGGGAGTCGGGGCGAACAGGGTTAACGCGCGTCGGGGCGTCCACGGTTGACGCTAGTCGGGGCGACCAGTGCTGACGCGAGTCGTGGCGACCATGGTACACACGCTCGTCAGGGCGATCAAAAGTTGAAGCGCGTCGGGGCGACCAGGGTTTGACGCGCGTCGGGGCGACCAAATATGACGCGCGTCGGGGCGACCAGGGTTTGACGCGCGTCGGGGCGACCAAATATGACGCGCGTCGGGGCGACCAGGGTTGACGTGCGTCGGGGCGACCAGGGTTGACGTGCGTCGGGGCGACCAGGGTTGACGTGCGTCGGGGCGACCAGGGTTGACGTGCGTCGGGGCGACCAGGGTGGACCCGCGTTGGGGCGACCAGGGTTGACGCGCGTCGGGACGACCAGGGTTGACGTGCGTCGGGGTGACCAGAGTTGACGCGCGTCTGGGCGACCAAAGTTGACGTGCGTCGGGACGACCAGGGTTGACGTGCGTCGGGGCGACCAGGGTTGACGTGCGTCAGGGAGACCAGGGTTGACGGGAGTCGGGGCGACCAGGGTTGATGCGCGACGGGGCGACCAAAGTTGACGTGCGTCGGGACGACCAGGGTTGACGTGCGTTGGGACAACCAGGGTTGACGTGCGTCGGGGAGACCAGGGTTGACGCACGTCGTGGCGACCATGGTACACACACTCGTCGGGGCGATCAAAAGTTGAAGCGCGTCGGGGCGACCAGGGTTGACGCACGTCGGGGCGACCAAAGTTGACGCGCGTCGGGACGACCAGGGTTGACGTGCGTCGGGGCGACCAGAGTTGACGTGCGTCGGGACGACCAGGGTTGACGTGCTTCGGGGCGACCAGGGTTGACGTGCGTCGGGGAGACCAGGGTTGATGTGCGTCGGGGAGACCAGGGTTGACGTGCGTCGTGGCGACCATGGTACACACGCTCGTCGGGGCGATCAAAAGTTGAAGCGCGTTGTGACGACCAGGGTTGACGCGCGTCGGGGCGACCAAAGTTGACACGCGTCGGAGCGACCATGGTTGACGTGCGTCGGGACGACCAGGGTTGACGTGCATCGGGGCGACCAGAATTGACGTGCGTCGGGGCGACCAAGGTTGACACGCGTCGGGGTGACCAAGGTTGACACGCGTTGGGCCGACCAGGGTTGACGCGCGTCGGGCCGACCAAAATTGAACCGCGTCGGGGCGACCAGGGTTGACGCGCCTCGGGGCGACCAAAGTTGACGCGCGTCGGGGCGACCAGGGTGGACCCGCGTCGGGGCGACCAAAGTTGACGTGCGTCTGGACGACCAGGGTTGACGTGCGTCGGGACGACCAGGGTTGACGTGCGTCAGGACGACCAGGGTTGACGTGCGTCGGGGAGACAAGGGTTGACGGGAGTCGGGGCGAACAGGGTCAACGCGCGTCGGGGTGTCCACGGTTGACGCTCGTCGGGGCGACCAGGGCTGACGCGAGTCGTGGCGACCATGGTACACACGCTCGTCAGGGCGATCAAAAGTTGAAGCGTGTCGGGGCGACCAGGGTTGACGTGCGTCGTGGCGACCAGGGTTGACGTGCGTCGGGGCGACCAGGGTTGACGTGCGTCGGGGCGACCAGGGTTGACGTGCGTCGGGGCGACCAGGGTTGACGTGCGTCGGGGCGACCAGGGTGGACCCGCGTCGGGACGACCAGGGTTGACGCGCGTCGGGGCGACCAGGGTGGATGCGCGTCGGGGCGACCAGGGTTGACGCGCGTCGGGATGACCAGGGTTGACGTGCGTCGGGACGACCAGGGTTGACGTGCGTCGGGGAGACAAGGGTTGACGGGAGTCGGGGCGAACAGGGTTAACGCGCGTCGGGGCGTCCACGGTTGACGCTAGTCGAGGCGACCAGGGCTGACGCGAGTCGTGGCGACCATGGTACACACGCTCGTCAGGGCGATCAAAAGTTGAAGCGCGTCGGGGCGACCAGGGTTTGACGCGCGTCGGGGCGACCAAATATGACGCGCGTCGGGGCGACCAGGGTTGACGTGCGTCGGGGCGACCAGGGTTGACGTGCGTCGGGGCGACCAGGGTTGACGTGCGTCGGGGCGACCAGGGTTGACGTGCGTCGGGGCGACCAGGGTGGACCCGCGTTGGGGCGACCAGGGTTGACGCGCGTCGGGACGACCAGGGTTGACGTGCGTCGGGGCGACCAGAGTTGACGCGCGTCTGGGCGACCAAAGTTGACGTGCGTCGGGACGACCAGGGTTGACGTGCGTCGGGGCGACCAGGGTTGACGTGCGTCAGGGAGACAAGGGTTGACGGGAGTCGGGGCGACCAGGGTTGATGCGCGACGGGGCGACCAAAGTTGACGTGCGTCGGGACGACCAGGGTTGACGTGCGTTGGGACAACCAGGGTTGACGTGCGTCGGGGAGACCAGGGTTGACGCGCGTCGAGGCGACCATGGTACACACACTCGTTGGGGCGATCAAAAGTTGAAGCGCGTCGGGGCGACCAGGGTTGACGCACGTCGGGGCGACCAAAGTTGACGCGCGTCGGGACGACCAGGGTTGACGTGCGTCGGGGCGACCAGAGTTGACGTGCGTCGGGGCGACCAGAGTTGACGTGCGTCGGGGCGACCAGGGTTAACATGCGTCGGGGCGACAAGGGTTGACGTGCGTCGGGGCGACCAGGGTTGACGTGCGTCGGGGAGACCAGTGTTGACGGGAGTCGGGACGAACAGGGTTGACGCGCGTCGGCGCGACCAGGGTTGTCGCGCGTCGGGGCAACAAGGGTTGACGAGCGTCGGGGCGACAAGGGTTGACACGCGCCGGGGCGACCAGGGTTGACGTGCGTCGGGGCGACCAGAGTTGACGCGCGTTGGGGCGACCAAAGTTGACGTGCGTCGGGACGACCAGGGTTGACGTGCGTCGGGGCGACCAGGGTTGACGGGAGTCGGGGCGACCAGGGTTGACGCGCGTCGTGGCGACCATGGTACACACGCTCGTCGGGGCGATGAAAAGTTGAAGGGCGTCGGGGCGACCAGGGTTGACGCGCGTCGGGGCGACCAAAGTTGACTCGCGTCGGGACGACCAGGGTTGACGTGCGTCCGTGCGACCAGAGTTGACGTGCGTCGGGGCGACCAGAGTTGACGTGCGTCGGGCCGACCTGGGTTAACGTGCGTCTGGGTGACAATTGTTGACGTGCGTCGGGGCGACCAGGGTTGACGTGAATCGGGGAGACCAGTGTTGACGGGAGTCGGGACGAACAGGGTTGACGCGCGTCGGGGCGACCAAGGTTGACGCGCGTCGGCGCGACCAGGGTTGTCGCGCGTCGGGGCGACAAGGGTTGACGCTAGTCGGGGCGACCAGGGCTGACGCGAGTCGTGGCGACCATGGTACACACGCTCGTCAGGGCGATCAAAAGTTGAAGCGCGTCGGGGCGACCAGGGTTTGACGCGCGTCGGGGCGACCAAATATGACGCGCGTCGGGGCGACCAGGGTTGACGTGCGTCGGGGCGACCAGGGTTGACGTGCGTCGGGGCGACCAGGGTTGACGTGCGTCGGGGCGACCAGGGTTGACGTGCGTCGGGGCGACCAGGGTGGACCCGCGTTGGGGCGACCAGGGTTGACGCGCGTCGGGACGACCAGGGTTGACGTGCGTCGGGGCGACCAGGGTTGACGTGCGTCGGGGCGACCAGGGTTGACGTGCGTCGGGGCGACCAGGGTTGACGTGCGTCGGGGCGACCAGGGTGGACCCGCGTTGGGGCGACCAGGGTTGACGCGCGTCGGGACGACCAGGGTTGACGTGCGTCGGGGTGACCAGAGTTGACGCGCGTCTGGGCGACCAAAGTTGACGTGCGTCGGGACGACCAGGGTTGACGTGCGTCAGGGAGACCAGGGTTGACGGGAGTCGGGGCGACCAGGGTTGATGCGCGACGGGGCGACCAAAGTTGACGTGCGTCGGGACGACCAGGGTTGACGTGCGTTGGGACAACCAGGGTTGACGTGCGTCGGGGAGACCAGGGTTGACGCACGTCGTGGCGACCATGGTACACACACTCGTCGGGGCGATCAAAAGTTGAAGCGCGTCGGGGCGACCAGGGTTGACGCACGTCGGGGCGACCAAAGTTGACGCGCGTCGGGACGACCAGGGTTGACGTGCGTCGGGGCGACCAGAGTTGACGTGCGTCGGGACGACCAGGGTTGACGTGCTTCGGGGAGACCAGGGTTGATGTGCGTCGGGGAGACCAGGGTTGATGTGCGTCGGGGAGACCAGGGTTGACGTGCGTCGTGGCGACCATGGTACACACGCTCGTCGGGGCGATCAAAAGTTGAAGCGCGTTGTGACGACCAGGGTTGACGCGCGTCGGGGCGACCAAAGTTGACACGCGTCGGAGCGACCATGGTTGACGTGCGTCGGGACGACCAGGGTTGACGTGCATCGGGGCGACCAGAATTGACGTGCGTCGGGGCGACCAAGGTTGACACGCGTCGGGGTGACCAAGGTTGACACGCGTTGGGCCGACCAGGGTTGACGCGCGTCGGGCCGACCAAAATTGAACCGCGTCGGGGCGACCAAGGTTGACGCGCCTCGGGGCGACCAAAGTTGACGCGCGTCGGGGCGACCAGGGTGGACCCGCGTCGGGGCGACCAAAGTTGACGTGCGTCTGGACGACCAGGGTTGACGTGCGTCGGGACGACCAGGGTTGACGTGCGTCAGGACGACCAGGGTTGACGTGCGTCGGGGAGACAAGGGTTGACGGGAGTCGGGGCGAACAGGGTCAACGCGCGTCGGGGTGTCCACGGTTGACGCTCGTCGGGGCGACCAGGGCTGACGCGAGTCGTGGCGACCATGGTACACACGCTCGTCAGGGCGATCAAAAGTTGAAGCGTGTCGGGGCGACCAGGGTTGACGTGCGTCGGGGCGACCAGGGTTGACGTGCGTCGGGGCGACCAGGGTTGACGTGCGTCAGGGCGACCAGGGTTGACGTGCGTCGGGGCGACCAGGGTGGACCCGCGTCGGGACGACCAGGGTTGACGCGCGTCGGGGCGACCAGGGTGGATGCGCGTCGGGGCGACCAGGGTTGACGCGCGTCGGGATGACCAGGGTTGACGTGCGTCGGGACGACCAGGGTTGACGTGCGTCGGGGAGACAAGGGTTGACGGGAGTCGGGGCGAACAGGGTTAACGCGTGTCGGGGCGTCCACGGTTGACGCTAGTCGGGGCGACCAGGGCTGACGCGAGTCGTGGCGACCATGGTACACACGCTCGTCAGGGCGATCAAAAGTTGAAGCGCGTCGGGGCGACCAGGGTTTGACGCGCGTCGGGGCGACCAAATATGACGCGCGTCGGGGCGACCAGGGTTGACGTGAGTCGGGGCGACCAGGGTTGACGTGCGTCGGGGCGACCAGGGTTGACGTGCGTCGGGGCGACCAGGGTTGACGTGCGTCGGGGCGACCAGGGTGGACCCGCGTTGGGGCGACCAGGGTTGACGCGCGTCGGGACGACCAGGGTTGACGTGCGTCGGGGCGACCAGAGTTGACGCGCGTCTGGGCGACCAAAGTTGACGTGCGTCGGGACGACCAGGGTTGACGTGCGTCGGGGCGACCAGGGTTGACGTGCGTCAGGGAGACAAGGGTTGACGGGAGTCGGGGCGACCAGGGTTGATGCGCGACGGGGCGACCAAAGTTGACGTGCGTCGGGACGACCAGGGTTGACGTGCGTTGGGACAACCAGGGTTGACGTGCGTCGGGGAGACCAGGGTTGACGCGCGTCGTGGCGACCATGGTACACACACTCGTTGGGGCGATCAAAAGTTGAAGCGCGTCGGGGCGACCAGGGTTGACGCACGTCGGGGCGACCAGAGTTGACGCGCGTCGGGACGACCAGGGTTGACGTGCGTCGGGGCGACCAGAGTTGACGTGCGTCGGGGCGACCAGAGTTGACGTGCGTCGGGGCGACCAGGGTTAACGTGCGTCGGGGCGACAAGGGTTGACGTGCGTCGGGGCGACCAGGGTTGACGTGCGTCGGGGAGACCAGTGTTGACGGGAGTCGGGACGAACAGGGTTGACGCGCGTCGGCGCGACCAGGGTTGTCGCGCGTCGGGGCAACAAGGGTTGACGAGCGTCGGGGCGACAAGGGTTGACACGCGCCGGGGCGACCAGGGTTGACGTGCGTCGGGGCGACCAGAGTTGACGCGCGTTGGGGCGACCAAAGTTGACGTGCGTCGGGACGACCAGGGTTGACGTGCGTCGGGGCGACCAGGGTTGACGGGAGTCGGGGCGACCAGGGTTGACGCGCGTCGTGGCGACCATGGTACACACGCTCGTCGGGGCGATGAAAAGTTAAAGGGCGTCGGGGCGACCAGGGTTGACGCGCGTCGGGGCGACCAAAGTTGACTCGCGTCGGGACGACCAGGGTTGACGTGCGTCCGTGCGACCAGAGTTGACGTGCGTCGGGGCGACCAGAGTTGACGTGCGTCGGGCCGACCTGGGTTAACGTGCGTCTGGGTGACAATTGTTGACGTGCGTCGGGGCGACCAGGGTTGACGTGAATCGGGGAGACCAGTGTTGACGGGAGTCGGGACGAACAGGGTTGACGCGCGTCGGGGCGACCAAGGTTGACGCGCGTCGGCGCGACCAGGGTTGTCGCGCGTCGGGGCGACAAGGGTTGACGAGCGTCGGGGCGGCCAAGGTTGACATGCGCCGGGGCGACCAGGGTTGACGTGCGTCGGGTCAACCAAAATTGACCCGCGTCGGGGCGACCAGGGTTGACCCGCATCGGGGCGACCAGGGTTGACCCGCATCGGGGCGACCAGGGTTGACCCGCATCGGGGCGACCAGGGTGGACCCGCATCGGGGCGACCAGGGTTGACGCGTGTCGGGGAGACCAAAGTTGACGTGCGTCGAGACGTCCAGGGTTGACGTGCGTCGGGGCGACCATGGTTGACGCTCGTCGGGACGACTATGGTTGAAGCGCGTCGGGGCGAACAGGGTTAACGCGCGTCGGGGAAACCAGGGTTGACGTGCGTCGGGGCGACCAGGGTTGACGCACGTCGTGGCGACCAGCGTTGACCCGCGTCGGGGCGACCAGGGTTGACGTGAGTCGGGGCCACCAGGGTTGACGTCCGTCGGGGCGACCAGGGTTGACGCGCGTCGGGGCGATCAGGGTTAACGCGCGTCAGGGCGACCAGGGTTGACACGCGTCGGGGCAACCGGGGTTGACGCGCATCAGGGCAACCAAAGTTGACTCGCGTCGGGGCGACCATGGTACAGGCACGTCGAGACGACCAATGTTGAAGCGCGTCGGGGCGACCAGAGCTGATGCGCGTCGTGTCGACCAGGGTTGACAAGCGTCGTGGCCACCATGGTACACGCGGGTCGAGACGAACAATGTTGACGAGCGTCGGTGCGACCATGGTTGACGCGCGTCGGAGCGACTATGGTTGACGCGCGTCGGGGCGACCAGGGTTGACTCGCGTCTGGGCGACCATGGTTGACGCACGTCGGGGCGATCAGATTTGTCGCGCGACCGGGCGACCAAGGATGACACGCGTCGGCGCGACCAAAGTTGACGCGCGACGGAGCGCCCAGGGTTGACGCGCGTCTGGGCGACAAGGGTTGACTCACGTCGGGGCGAGAAAAGTTGATGCGCGTCGGAGCGACCAAAGTTGATGAGCGTCGGGGCGACCACAGTTGACGCGCGTCAGGGCGACCAACGTTGACCAGCGTCGGGGCGACCAGGGTTGACGTCCGTCGGGGCGACCAGGGTTGACGCGCGTCGGGGCAACCAAAGTTTACGCGCGTCGGGGCTATCAGGGTTAACGCGCGTCGGGGCGACCAGGGTTGACGCACGTCGGGGCTACCAAAGCTCACGCGCGACGGGGCGACCAGGGTTGACTTGCGTCGGGGCGACCAGGGTTGACTTGTGTCGGGGCGACCAGGGTTGACTTGTGTCGGGGCGACCAGGGTTGACTTGCGTCAGGGCGACCAGGGTTGACTTGCGTCAGGGCGACCAGGGTTGACGCGTGTCGGGGAGACCAAAGTTGACGTGCATCGAGACGTCCAGGGTTGACGTGCGTCGGGGCGACCATGGTTGACGCTCGTCGGGACGACTATGGTTGAAGCGCGTCGGGGCGAACAGGGTTAACACGCGTCGGGGAAACCAGGGTTGACGCGCGTCGGGGCGACCAGGGTTGACGCACGTCGTGGTGACCAGCGTTGACCCGCGTCGGGGCGACCAGGGTTGACGTGAGTCGGGGCCACCAGGGTTGACGTCCGTCGGGGCGACCAGGGTTGACGCGCGTCGGGGCAACAAGGGTTAACGCGCGTCGGGGCGACCAGGGTTGACGCGCGTCGGGGCGACCAGGGTTGACGTGCGTCGGGGCGACCAAAGTTGACGTGCGTCGGGACGACCAGGGTTGACGTGCGTCGGGGCGACCAGGGTTGACGTGCGTCGGGGCGACCAAAGTTGATGTGCGTCGGGACGACCAGGGTTGACTTGCGTCGGAGCGACCAGGGTTGACGTGCGTCGGGGCGACCAGGGTTGACGTGCGTCGGGGAGACCAGGGTTGACGGGAGTCGGGGCGACCAGGGTTGACGCGCGTCGGGGCGACCAAAGTTGACGTGCGTCGGGACGACCAGGGTTGACGTGCGTTGGGGCGACCAGGGTTGACGTGCGTCGGGGAGACCAGGGATGACGTGCGTCGTGGCGACCATGTTACACACGCTCGTCGGGGCGATCAAAAGTTGAAG
Source organism: Phyllobates terribilis (assembly GCF_046119375.1). Classification (NCBI taxonomy): domain Eukaryota; kingdom Metazoa; phylum Chordata; class Amphibia; order Anura; family Dendrobatidae; genus Phyllobates; species Phyllobates terribilis. The sequence goes on along the minus strand of NW_027362769.1, from coordinate 12,587,240 downwards.
CGCATCGGGGCGACCAGATTTGATGCGCATCGGGGCGACCAAAGTTGACTCGCGTCGGGGCGACCATGGTTGACGCGCGTCGGGACGACCAGAGTTGAAGTGCGTCGGGGCGACCAAGGTTGACACGCGTCGGGGTGACCATGGTACACACGCTCGTCGGGGCGATCAAAAGTTGAAGCGCGTCGGGGCAACCAGGGTTGACGCGCGTCGGGGCGACCAAAGTTGACGCGCGTCGGGACGACCAGGGTTGACGTGCGTCGGGGCGACCAGAGTTGACGTGCGTCGGGGCGACCAGGGTTAACGTGCGTCGGGGCGACAAGGGTTGACGTGCGTCGGGGTGACCAGGGTTGACGCGCGTCGGCGCGACAAGGGTTGACGAGCGTCGGGGCGACCAAGGTTGACGTGCGTCGGGGCGACCAAGGTTGACGTGCGTCGGGCCGACCAAAATTGACCCGCGTCGGGGCGACCAGGGTTGACACGCGTCGGGGCGACCAGGGTGGACCCGCATCGGGGCGACCAGGGTTGACGTGCGTCGGGGCGACCAGGGTTGACGTACGTCGGGGAGACCAGGGTTGACGGGAGTCGGGGCGACCAGGGTTGACTCGAGGCTTGGCGACCATGGTTGACGCGCGTGGGGGCGACCAGGGTTGAATCGCGTCGGGGTGACCAAAGTTGGCACGCCAAGGGTTGACGCGCGTCGTGGCGACCATGGTACTCGTGCATCGAGAGGACCAATGTTGACGCGCGTCGGGGCGACCAAAGATGACGCGCGTCGGGGCGAACAGGGTTAACTCGCGTTGCGGCGACCATGGTTGACGCGCGTGGGGGAGACCAGGTTTGACGCGCGTCGGGGCGACCAGGGTTGACGCACGTCGGGGCGACCAGGGTTGACGCACATCGGGGCGACCAGGTTGACGAGCGTCGGGGCGTCCAGGATTGACGTGCGTCGGGAAGACAAGGGTTGACGGGAGTCGGGGCGACCAGGGTTGACGCGCGTCGGGGCGACCATGGTTGACGCGTGTGGGGGCGACCACGGTTGACTCGCATCGGGGCGACCATGGTTGACGCGCGTCGGGGTGACCATGGTTGACGCGCGTTGGGGCGACCAAGGTTGACGCTCGTCGAGACGACCAAAGCTGACGCGCGTCGGTGTGACCAAAGTTGATGCGCGTCAGAGCGATCAGGATTGACGCACGTCGGGGTGACCAGGGTTGACGCACGTCGGGTCGACCAGGGTTGACGCGCGTCGGGGCGACCATGGTTGATGGGAGTTAGGGAGACCAGGGTTGACGCCCGTCGGGGCGACCAGGGTTGACGTGCGTCGGGGAGACAAGGGTTGACGGTATTCGGGGCGACCAGGGTTGACGCGCGTCAGAGCGTCTATAGTTGACGCGCGTCGGGGCGACCAGACTTGACGTGTGTCGAGGCGACCAAAGTTGAAGCGCGTCGGGGCAACCAAAGTTGACGCACCTCGTGGCCACCTTGGTTGACTCGCGTCGGGGCAACCATGGTTGACGCGCGTCGGGGCGACCAAGGTTGACGCGCGTCGGCGCGTCAAGGGTTGATGAGCGTCGGGGCGACCAAGGTTGACGTGCGTCGGGGCGACCAAGGTTGACGTGCGTCGGGCCGACCAAAATTGACCCGCGTCGGGGCGACCAGTGTTGACCCGCGTCGGGGCGACCAGGGTGGACCCGCATCGGGGCGACTAGGGTTGACGTGCGTCGGGGAGACAAGGGTTGACGGGAGTCGTGGAGAACAGGGTTAACGCGTGTCGGGGCGTCCACGGTTGACGCTCGTCGGGGCGACCAGGGTTGACGCGCGTCGGGGCGACCAAAGTTGACGTGCGTCGGGGCGACCAAAGTTGACGTGCGTCGGGACGACCAGGGTTGACGTGCGTCGGGGCGACCAGAGTTGACGCGCGTCGGGGTAAACCAAAGTTGATGTGCGTCGGGACGACCAGGGTTGATGTGCGTCGGGGCGACCAGGGTTGACGTGCGTCAGGGAGACCAGGGTTGACGCGCGTCGGCGCGACAAGGGTTGACGAGCGTCGGGGCGACCAAGGTTGACGTGCGTCGGGGCGACCAAGGTTGACGTGCGTCGGGGCGACCAAGGTTGACGTGCGTCGGGCCGACCAAAATTGACCCGCGTCGGGGCGACCAGGGTTGACACGCGTTGGGGTGACCAGGGTGGACCCGCATCGGGGCGACCAGGGTTGACGCGCGTCGGGGCGACCAAAGTTGACGTGCGTCGAGACGACCAGGGTTGACGTGCGTCGGGGCGACCAGGGTTGACGTACGTCGGGGAGACCAGGGTTGACGGGAGTCGGGGCGACCAGGGTTGACTCGAGGCTTGGCGACCATGGTTGACGCGCGTGGGGGCGACCAGGGTTGAATCGCGTCGGGGTGACCAAAGTTGGCACGCCATGGTACACGTGCATCGAGAGGACCAATGTTGACGCGCGTCGGGGCGACCAAAGATGACGCGCGTCGGGGCGAACAGGGTTAACTCGCGTTGCGGCGACCATGGTTGACGCGCGTGGGGGAGACCAGGTTTGACGCGCGTCGGGGCGACCAGGGTTGACGCACGTCGGGGCGACCAGGGTTGACGCGCATCGGGGCGACCAGGTTGACGAGCGTCGGGGCGTCCAGGATTGACGTGCGTCGGGAAGACAAGGGTTGACGGGAGTCGGGGCGACCAGGGTTGACGCACGTCGGGGCGACCATTGTTGACGCGTGTGGGGGCGACCACGGTTGACTCGCATCGGGGCGACCATGGTTGACGCGCGTCGGGGCGACCATGGTTGACGCGCATCGGGGCGACCAAGGTTGACGCTCGTCGAGACGACCAAAGCTGACGCGCGTCGGTGTGACCAAAGTTGATGCGCGTCAGAGCGATCAGGATTGACGCACGTCGGGGTGACCAGGGTTGACGCACGTCGGGTCGACCAGGGTTGACGCGCGTCGGGGCGACCATGGTTGATGGGAGTCAGGGAGACCAGGGTTGACGCCCGTCGGGGCGACCAGGGTTGACGTGCGTCGGGGAGACAAGGGTTGACGGTATTCGGGGCGACCAGGGTTGACGCGCATCAGAGCGTCTATAGTTGACGCGCGTCGGGGCGACCAGACTTGACGTGTGTCGAGGCGACCAAAGTTGAAGCGCGTCGGGGCAACCAAAGTTGACGCACCTCGTGGCGACCTTGGTTGACTCGCGTCGGGGCAACCATGGTTGACGCGCGTCGGGGCGACCAAGGTTGACGCGCGTCGGCGCGTCAAGGGTTGACGAGCGTCGGGTCGACCAAGGTTGACGTGCGTCGGGGCGACCAAGGTTGACGTGCGTCGGGCCGACCAAAATTGACCCGCGTCGGGGCGACCAGGGTTGACCCGCGTCGGGGCGACCAGGGTGGACCCGCATCGGGGCGACTAGGGTTGACGCGCGTCGGGGCGACCAAAGTTGACGTGCATCGAGACGACCAGTGTTGATGTGCGTCGGGGCGACCAGGGTTGACGTACGTCGGGGAGACCAGGGTTGACGGGAGTCGGGGCGACCAGGGTTGACTCGCGTCTTGGCGACCATTGTTGACGCGCGTGGGGGCGAACAGGGTTAACGCGCGTCGGGGAGACCAGGGTTGACGTGCGTCGGGGCGACCAGGGTTGACGCACGTCGGGGCGACCATGGTTGACGCGTGTGGGGGCGACCAGGGTTGACGCGCATCGGGGCGACCATGGTTGACGCGCGTTGGGGCGACCAAGGTTGACGCTCGTCGAGACGACTAAAGCTGACGCGCGTCGGTGTGACCAAAGTTGATGCGCGTCAGAGCGATCAGGATTGACGCACGTCGGGGTGACCAGGGTTGACGCCCGTCGGGTCGACCAGGGTTGACGCGCGTCGGGGCGACCATGGTTGACGGGAGTCGGGGCGACCAGGGTTGACGCCCGTCGGGGCGACCAGGGTTGACGTGCGTCGGGGAGACAAGGGTTGACGGTATTCGGGGCGACCAGGGTTGACGCGCGTCAGAGCGTCTATAGTTGACGCGCGTCGGGGCGACCAGACTTGATGTGTGTCGAGGCGATCAAAGTTGAAGCGCGTCGGGGCAACCAAAGTTGACGCACCTCGTGGCGAAATTGGTTGACTCGCGTCGGGGCAACCATGGTTGACGCGCGTCAGGGCGACCAAGGTTGACGCGCGTCGGGGCGACCATGGTACACGCTCGTCGAGACGACCAAAGTTGACGCGCGTCGGTGCGACCAAAGTTGATGCGCGTCAGAGCGATCAGGGTTGAGGCACGTCAGGGCGACCATGGTTGACACGCGTCGGGACGACCCGGGTTGACGTGCGTTGGGGCGACCAGGGTTGACGCGCGTCGGGGCGACCAGGGTTGACGTGCGTCGGGGCGACCAAGGTTGACGCGCGTCGGGGCTACCAAGTATGACGCGCGTCTGGGCTACCAGGGTTTACTCGCGTTGGGGCGACCATGGTTGAGGCGCGTCGGGGCAACCAATGTTGATGCGCGTCGGGGCGACCAAGGTTGACGCGCGTCGGGGCGCCCAAGAATGATGTGCGTCTGGGCAACCAAGGTTGAAGCGCGTCGGGGCGACCATGGTTGACGCGCATCGGGGCGACCAAAGTTGACGCACGTCGGTGCGACCAAGGTTGATGCGCCTCGGGGCGACCACTGTTGACGCACGTCAGCGCAACCAGGGTTGACGCGCGTCGGGACGACCAAAGTTGACGCACGTCGGGGTGACCAAAGTTGACGCGCTTCCGGGCGACCAGGGTTGACGCGCTTCCGGTCGACCAGTGTTGACGCGCGTCGGGGTGACGAGCGTAGACCCGCGTCGGGGCGACCAAGGTTGACGCGTATCGGGCGACCAGTGTTGACTCGCGTCGGGGCGACCATGGTTGAGGCGCTTCGGAGCGACCAAGGTTGACGTGCGTCGGGGCGACCAAAGCTGACGAGCGACGGGGCGACCAAAGCTGACACGCGTCGGGGCGACAAGGGTTGACTCGAGTCGGGGCGACCATGGTTGACGCGCGTGGGGGCGACCAGGGTTGACTCGCGTCGTGGCGACCATGGTTGACGCGCGTCGGGACGACCTGGGTTGACGTGCGTTGGGGCGACCAGGGTTGACGCGCATCGGGGCGACCATGGTACACACGCTCGTCGGGGCGATCAAAAGTTGACGCGCGTTGGGGAGACCAGGGTTGACGCGCGTCGGGGAGACCAAAATTGACGCACGTTGGGGCGACCAGGGTTGACTCGCGTCGGGGCGACCATGGTTGACGCGCGTCGGGACGACCAGGGTTGACATGCATCGGGTCGACCAGAGCTGACGCGCGTCGGGGCGACCAGGGTCGACTCGCATCGGGGCGACCATGGTTGACGCGAGTCGGGGCGACCAGGTTTGACGCGCGTCGGGGGGACCAAGATTGACGCGCGTCGGGGCGACCAAGTATGACGCGCGTCTGGGCGACCAGGGTTTACTCGCGTCGGGGAGACCAGGGTTGAGGCGTGTCGGGGCAACCAATGTTGATGCGCGTCGGGGCGACCAGGGTTGACGCGCGTCGGGGCGCCCAAGAATGATGTGCGTCTGGGCAACCAAGGTTGAAGCGCGTCGGGGCGACCAAGTATGACGCGCGTCTGGGCGACCAGGGTTTACTCGCGTCGGGGAGACCAGGGTTGAGGCGTGTCGGGGCAACCAATGTTGATGCGCGTCGGGGCGACCAGGGTTGACGCGCGTCGGGGCGCCCAAGAATGATGTGCGTCTGGGCAACCAAGGTTGAAGCGCGTCGGGGCGACCATGGTTGACGCACGTCGGTGCGACCAAGGTTGATGCGCCTCGGGGCGACCACTGTTGACGCGCGTCAGCACAACCAGGGTTGACGCGCGTCGGGACGACCAAAGTTGACGCACGTCGGGGTGTCCAAAGTTGACGCGCTTCCGGGCGACCAGGGTTGACGCGCTTCCGGGCGACCAGTGTTGACGCGCGCCGGGGTGAGGAGCGTAGACCCGCGTCGGGGCGACCAGGGTTGACGCGTGTCGGGGCGACCAGGGTTGACTCGCGTCGGGGCGACCATGGTTGAGGCGCATCGGGGCGACCAAGGTTGACGTGCGTCGGGGCGACCAATGCTGACGCGCGACGGGGCGACCAAAGCTGACGCGCGACGGGGCGACCAAAGCTGACGCGCGTCGGGGCGACAAGGGTTGACTCGAGTCGGGGCGACCATGGTTGACGCGCGTGGGGGCGACCAGGGTTGACTCACGTCGGGGCGACCAGGGTTGACGCGCGTCGGGGCGACAAGGGTTGACGCGGGTTGGGGCGACAAGGGTTGACTCGGGTCGGGGCGACCAAGTTTGACGCACGTCGGGGCGACCAAGTATGACGCGAGTCTGGGCGACCAGGGTTGACTCGCGTCGGGGCGACCATGGTTGAGGCGCGTCCGGGCGACCAGGGTTGATGCGCGTCGGGGCGACCAAGGTTGATGCGCATCGGGGTGACCAAGGATGATGCGCGTTTGGGCGACCAAGGTTGACGCGCGTCGGGGCGACCAGGGTTGACTCGTGTCAGGGCGACCATGGTACATGCGCGTCAAGAGACCAATGTTGACGCGCGTCGGGGCGACAAGGGTTGACTCGCGTCAGGGCGACCAGGGTTGACTCGTGTCTGGGCGACCATGGTACATGCTCGTCGAGACGACCAATGTTGACGCGCGTTGGGGCGACAAGGGTTGACTCGCGTCGGGGCGACCATGGTTGACGCACGTCGGGGCGATCATGGTTGACTCGCGTCGGGGCGAGCCTGGTTGACGCGCGTCAGGGCGACCAGGGTTGACGCGCGTCGGGGAGACCAAAATTGACGCGCGTTGGTGCGACCAGGGTTGACTCGCGTCGGGGCGACCATGGTTGACGCGCGTTGGGACGACCAGGGTTGACATGCGTCGGGTCGACCAGAGCTGACGCGCGTCGGGGTGACCAGGGTCGACTCGCATCGGGGCGACCATGGTTGACGCGAGTCGGGGCGACCAGGTTTGACGCGCGTCGGGGCGACCAAGTATGACGCGCGTCTGGGCGACTAGGGTTTACTCTCGTCGGGGAGACCAGGGTTGAGGCGCGTCGGGGCAACCAATGTTGATGCGCGTCGGGGCGACCAGGGTTGACGCGCGTCGGGGCGACCAAGAATGATGTGCGTGTGGGCAACCAAGGTTGAAGCGCGTCGGGGCGACCATGGTTGACGCGCGTCGGGTCGACCAAAGTTGACGCACGTCGGTGCGACCAAGGTTGATGCGCCTCGGGGCGACCACTGTTGACGCGCGTCAGCACAACCAGGGTTGACGCGCGTCGGGACGACCAAAGTTGACGCACGTCGGGGTGTCCAAAGTTGACGTGCTTCCAGGCGACCAGGGTTGACGCGCTTCCGGGCGACCAGTGTTGACGCGCGCCGGGGTGAGGAGCGTAGACCCGCGTCGGGGCGACCAGGGTTGACGCGTGTCGGGGCGACCAAGGTTGACGTGCGTCGGGGCGACCAATGCTGACGCGCGACCAAAGCTGATGCGCGTCGGGGCGACAAGGGTTGACTCGAGTCGGGGCGACCATGGTTGACGCGCGTGGGGGCGACCAGGGTTGACTCGCGTCGGGGCGACCATGGTTGACGCGCGTCGGGACGACCTGGGTTGACGTGCGTTGGGGCGACCAGGGTGACGCGCGTCGGGGCGACCATGGTACACACGCTCGTCGGTGCGATCAAAAGTTGACGCGTGTTGAGGCGACCAGGGTTGACGCGCGTCGGGGAGACCAAAATTGACGCGCGTTGGGGCGACCAGGGCTGACTCGCGTCGGGGCGACCAGGGTTGAGGCGCGTCGGGGCGACCAGGGTTGACTCGAGTCGGGGCGACCAGGGTTGACGCGCGTCGGGGCGACCAGGGTTGACGCGCGTCGGGGTGACGAGCGTAGACCCGCGTCGGGGCGTCCAAGGTTGACGCACGTTGGCGCGACCATGGTTGACGCGCGTCGGGGCGACAAGGGTTGACTCGGGTTGGGGCGACAAGGGTTGACTCGGGTCGGGGCGACCAAGTTTGACGCACGTCGGGGCGACCAAGTATGACGCGCGTCTGGGCGACCAGGGTTGACTCGTGTCAGGGCGACCATGGTACATGCGCGTCGAGACGACCAATGTTGACGCGCGTCGGGGCGACAAGGGTTGACTCGCGTCAGGGCGACCAGGGTTGACTCGTGTCTGGGCGACCATGGTACATGCTCGTCGAGACGACCAATGTTGACACGCGTTGGGGCGACAAGGGTTGACTAGCGTCGGGGCGACCATGGTTGACGCGCGTCGGGGCGACCAGGGTAGACGCGCGTCGGGGCGACCAAAGTTAACGCACGTCGGGGCGATCATGGTTGACTCGCGTCGGGCGAGCCTGGTTGACGCGCGTCAGGGCGACCAGGGTTGACGCGCGTCGGAGCGACCAAAATTGACCCGAATCGGGGCGACCAAGTATGACGCGCGTTTGGACGACCAGGGTTGACTCGCGTCTGGGCGACCATGGTTGAGGCGCGTCCGGGTGACCAAGGTTGAGGCGCGTCGGGGCGACCAAGGTTGATGCGCGTCGGGGCGACCAAGGTTGACGCGCGTCGGGGCGACCATGGTACACACGCTCGTCGGTGCGATCAAAAGTTGACGCGTGTTGAGGCGACCAGGGTTGACGCGCGTCGGGGAGACCAAAATTGACGCGCGTTGGGGCGACCAGGGCTGACTCGCGTCGGGGCGACCAGGGTTGAGGCGCGTCGGGGCGACCAGGGTTGACTCGAGTCGGGGCGACCAGGGTTGACGCGCGTCGGGGCGACCAGGGTTGACGCGCGTCGGGGTGACGAGCGTAGACCCGCGTCGGGGCGTCCAAGGTTGACGCACGTTGGCGCGACCATGGTTGACGCGCGTCGGGGCGACAAGGGTTGACTCGGGTTGGGGCGACAAGGGTTGACTCGGGTCGGGGCGACCAAGTTTGACGCACGTCGGGGCGACCAAGTATGACGCGCGTCTGGGCGACCAGGGTTGACTCGTGTCAGGGCGACCATGGTACATGCGCGTCGAGACGACCAATGTTGACGCGCGTCGGGGCGACAAGGGTTGACTCGCGTCAGGGCGACCAGGGTTGACTCGTGTCTGGGCGACCATGGTACATGCTCGTCGAGACGACCAATGTTGACACGCGTTGGGGCGACAAGGGTTGACTAGCGTCGGGGCGACCATGGTTGACGCGCGTCGGGGCGACCAGGGTAGACGCGCGTCGGGGCGACCAAAGTTAACGCACGTCGGGGCGATCATGGTTGACTCGCGTCGGGCGAGCCTGGTTGACGCGCGTCAGGGCGACCAGGGTTGACGCGCGTCGGAGCGACCAAAATTGACCCGAATCGGGGCGACCAAGTATGACGCGCGTTTGGACGACCAGGGTTGACTCGCGTCTGGGCGACCATGGTTGAGGCGCGTCCGGGTGACCAAGGTTGAGGCGCGTCGGGGCGACCAAGGTTGATGCGCGTCGGGGCGACCAAGGTTGATGCGCGTCGGGGCGACCAAGGATGATGAGCGTTTGGGCGACCAAGGTTGACGCGCGTCGGGGCGACCAGGGTTGACTCGTGTCAGGGCGACCATGGTACATGCGCGTCGAGACGACCAATGTTGACGCGCGTCGGGGCGACAAGGGTTGACTCGCGTCGGGGCGACCAGGGTTGACTCGTGTCTGGGCGACCATGGTACATGCTCGTCGAGACTACCAATGTTGATGCGCGTTGGGGCGACAAGGGTTGACTCGCGTCGGGGCGACCATGGTTGACGCGCGTCGGGGCGACCAGGGTAGACGCGCGTCTGGGCGACCAAAGTTAACGCACGTCGGGGCGATCATGGTTGACTCTCGTCGGGCGAGCCTGGTTGACGCGCGTCAGGGCGACCAGGGTTGACGCGCGTCGGAGCGACCAAAATTGACCCGCATCGGGGCGACCAAGTATGACGCGCGTTTGGACGACCAGGGTTGACTCGCGTCTGGGCGACCATGGTTGAGGCGCGTCCGAGTGACCAAGGTTGAGGCGCGTCGGAGCGACCAAGGTTGACGCGCGTCGGGGCGACCAAGAATGATGCGTGTCTCGGCGACCATGGTTGACGCGCGTCGGGGCGACCAAAGTTGACGCACGTCGGGGCGACCAAGGTTGAGGCGCGTCAGGGCGACCATGGTTGACGCGCATCAGCGCGACCAGGGTTAACGCGCGTCGGGACGACCAAAGTTGACGAACGTCGGGGTGACCAGGGAGCACACTCGTCGTGGCGACCAAAGTTGACGCACGTCGGGGCGACCAGGGTCGACTCGCATCGGGGCGACCATGGTTGACGCGTGTCGGGGCAACCAGGGTTGACGCGCGTCTGGGCGACAAAGGTTGACGCGCGTCGGGGCGACCATGGTTGACGCGCGTCGGGGCGACCAAAGTTGAAGCGTGTCGGGGAGACCAGGGTTGACTCGCGTCGGGGCGACCATGGTTGAGGCGCGTCGGGGCGACCAAAGCTGACACGCGTCGGGGCGACAAGGGTTGCCTCGCGTCGGGGCGACCATGGTTGACGTGCGTCGGGGTGACCAAAGTTGACGCGCTTCGGGGCGACCAGGGTTGATGCGCGTCTGGGCGACCAGGGTTGAATCGCGTCGGGGCGACCATGGTTGAGGCGCGTCGGGGCGACCAGGGTTGACTCGCGTCGGGGCAACCATGGTTGAGACGCGTCGGGGCGACCAAGGTTGACGTGCGTCGGGGCGACCAAAGCTGACGCGTGACGGGTCGACCAAAGCTGACGCGCGTCGGGGCGACAAGGGTTGACTCGCGTCAGGGCGACCAGGGTTGACTCGTGTCTGGGCGACCATGGTACATGCGCGTCGAGACGACCAATGTTGACGCGTGTCGGGGCGACCAAGGTTGACGCGCGTCGGGGCGACCAGGGTTGACTCGCGTCGGGGCAACCATGGTTGAGGCGCGTCGGGGCGACCAAGGTTGACGTGCGTCGGGGCGACCAAAGCTGACGCGCGACGGGTCGACCAAAACTGACAAGGGTTGACTCGAGTCGGGGCGACCAGGGTTCACGTGCGTCCGGGCGACCAGGGTTGGCTCGCATCGGGGCGACCATGGTTGATGCGTGTCGGGGCGACGAGGGTTGACGCGCGTCTGGGCGACTAAGGTTGACGCGCGTCGGGTCGACCAAAGTTGACGCGCGTCGGGGAGACCAGGGTTGACTCGCGTCGGGGCAACCATGGTTGAGGCGCGTCGGGGCGACCAAGGTTGACGTGCATCGGGGCGACCAAGGTTGACGTGCATCGGGGCGACCAAAGCTGACGCGCGACGGGGCAACCAAAGCTGACACGCGTCGGGGCGACAAGGTTTGACTCGAGTCGGGGCGACCAGGGTTCACGCGCGTCGGGGCGACCAGGCTTCACGCACATCGGGGCGACCAGGGTTGACATGCGTCGGGGCGACAAAAGCTGATGCGCGACGGGGCGACCAGGGTTGACGCGCGTCGGGGTGACTAGGGTAGACCCGCGTCGGGGCGACCAGGGTTGACGTGCGTCGGGGCGACCAGGGTTGACTCGCGTTGGGGCGACCATGGTTGACTCGCGTTGGGGCGACCATGGTTGACGTGCGTCGGGGTGGCCAAGGTTGACGCATGTCGGGCGACCAAGTTTGACGCACATCGGGGCGACCAAGTGTGACGCGCGTCTGGGCGACCAGGGTTGACTCGCGTCGGGGCGACCATGGTTGAGGCGCTTCGGGGCGACCAGGGTTGATGCGCGTCGGGGCGACCAAGGTTGACGCGCGTCGGGGCGACCAAGGTTGACGCGCGTCGGGGCGACCAAGGATGATGAGCGTTTGGGCGACCAAGGTTGACGCGCGTCGGGGCGTTGACCAGGGTTGACTCGTGTCAGGGCGACCATGGTACATGCGCGTCGAGACGACCAATGTTGACGCGCATCGGGGCGACAAGGGTTGTCTCGCGTCAGGGCGACCATGGTTGACGCGCGTCGGGGCGACCAGGGTAGACGCGCGTCGGGGCGACCAAAGTTAATGCACGTCGGGGCGATCATTGTTGACTCGCGTCGGGCGAGCCTGGTTGACGCGCGTCGGGGAGACCTGGGTTGACGCGCGTCGGAGCGACCAAAATTGACCCGCATCGGGGCGACCAAGTATGACGCGCGTCTGGGCGACCAGGGTTGACTCGCGTCGGGGCGACCATGGTTGAGGCGAGTCTGGGCCACCAAGGTTGAGGCGCGTCGGGGCGACCAAGGTTGACGCTCGTCGGGGCGACCAAGAATGATGCGCGTCTGGGCGACCAAGGTTGACTCGCGTCGGGGCGACCAGGGTTGACTCGCGTCGGGGCGACCAGGGTTGACTCGCGTCAGGTCGACCATGGTACACGTGCGTCGAGACGACCAATGTTGACGCGCGTCGGGGCGACCAAAGTTGACGCACGTCGGGGCGACCAGGGTCGACTCTCATCGGGTCTACCATGGTTGACGCGTGTCGGGGCGACCAGGGATGACGCGCATCAGTGCGACCAGGGTGGACGCGCGTCGGGGCGACCAAAGTTGATGCGCATTATGACGATAAGGGTTGACGCGCGTCGGGGTGACCAGGGTTGATGCGCGTCAGGGTGACGAGCGTAGACCCGCGTCGAGATGACCAATGTTGACGTGCGTTGGGGCGACCAGGGTTGACTCGCGTCGGGGCGACCAGGGTAGACTCGCGTCTGGGCGACCATGGTTGACGCGCATCGGGGCGACAAGGGTTGACGCGCGTCATGGCGACCAGGGTACACGCGCGTCGAGATGACCAATGTTGACGTGCGTTGGGGCGACCAGGGTTGACTCGCGTCGGGGCGCACATGGTTGACGCGTGTCGGGACAACCCGGGTTGACACGCGTCGGGGTGACCAAGGTTGACGCGCGTCGAGGCGACCATGGTTGACACGCGTCGGGGCGACCATGGTTGAGGCGCGTCGGGGCGACCAAGGTTGACACGCGTCGGGGCGACCAGGGTTGACGCGCATTGGGGCGACCAGGGTTGACTCGCGTCGGGGCGACCATGGTACACGCGCGTCGAGACGACCAATGTTGACGCGCGTAGGGGCGACCAGGGTTGACGTGCATCGGGGCGACAAGTGTTGACTCGCGTCGGGTCAACCATGGTTGACGCGCGTCGGGGCGACCAGGGTTGACTCGCGTCGGGGCGACCATGGTACACGCGCGTCGAGACGACCAATGTTGACGCGCGTAGGGGCGACCAGGGTTGACGTGCATCGGGGCGACAAGTGTTGACTCGCGTCGGGTCAACCATGGTTGACGCGCGTCGGGGCGACCAGGGTTGACGCGCATCGGGGCGACCAGGGTTGACGCGCATCGGGGCGACCAAAGTTGACATGCGTCGAAGCGACCAGGTCAACCGTGGTCGCCTTGAAGCAAGTCAACTATGGTCGCCCTGATGCGCGTCAACCGTAGTCACCCCGACGCGTGTCAACTTTGGTCGCACCGACACTCGTCAACCCTGTTCATCTCGACGCGGGTCAACCCTGGTCGACTTGAATGCAGTCAACTTTGGTCGCCCCGTAGCGCTTCAACCCTTGTCGCCCTCGCGCGAGTCAAGCCTGGTCGCCCTGACGCACATCAACATTGGTCATCTCGACGCGCGAGTGCCATGGTCGCCACGACGCGCGTCAACCCTGGTCGCCCCGATGCGCGTCAGCTCTGGTCGCCCCGATGCGCGTCCACCCTGGTCGCCCCGACGCACATCAACATTGGTCATCTCGACGCGCGTGTGCCATGGACGCCATGACGCGCGTCAACCCTGGTCGCCCCGAAGCGCGTCAGCTCTGGTCGCCCCGATGCGCGTCAACCTTGGTCGCCCCGATGCGCGTCAACCCTGGTCGCGCCGACACGCGTAAACCATGGTCGCCCCGACGCGCGTCAACTTTGGTCGCCCCGACGCGCGTCAACTTTGGTCGCCCCGACGCGCGTCCACCCTGGTCGCCCCGAAGCGGGTCAACGTTGGTCACCCCGACGCGCGTCAATCCTAGTGGCCCCAACGTGCGTCAACTTTGGTCGACTCGACGCGTGTCAACTTTGGTCGCCTCGATGCGCTTCAACCCTGGTCGCCCCGACGCGCGTCAACATTGGTCGTCTCGACGCGCGTGTATCATCGTCGCCCCGACGCGAGTCAACCCTGGTCGCCGCGACGCGAGTCAACCCTTGTCGCCCTGACGCGAGTCAACATTGGTCATCTCGACGTGCATGTACCATGGTCGACCCGACGTTCGTCAGCTTTGGTCACCCCGACGAACGTCAACCCTGTTCGCACCGACGCGCGTCAACCCTGGTCGCCGAGATGCGCATCAACATTGGTCGCACCAACGCGCGTCAACCCTGGTCGCCCCGACGCGCGTCAACACTGGTCGCCCCGATGCGAGTCAACCCTTGTCGCCCCGATGCGCGTCAACTTTGGTCGCCCCGACGCGCGTGACCAGCGTTAACCCGCGTCGGGGCGACCAGGGTGTACGCGCGTCGGGTAGACCAAAGTTGACACGCGTCGGGGCGACCAAAGCTGACGCGCGTTGGGGCGATAAGGGTTGACGCGCGTCGGGGTGACCAGGGTTGATGCGCGTCGGGGTGACGAGCGTAGACCCGCGTCGGGGTGACGAGCGTAGACCCGCGTCGGGGCGACCAAGGTTGACGCGCGTCGGGACGACCAACGTTGATGCGCGTCGGGCGACCAAATTTGACGCGCGTCGGGGCGACCAAGGTTGACGCGCATCGGGGCGACCAGAGCTGACGCGCATCGGGGCGACCAGGGTTGACGCGCGTCGTGGCGACCAAGGTTGACGCGCGTCGGGGCGACCATGGTTGACGCGCGTTGATGCGACCAATGTTGACGCGCGTCGGGGCGAGAAAGGTTGACTCGCGTCATGGCGATCAGGGTTGACTCGCGTCGGCGCGACCAAAGTTGACGCGCGTCGGGGAGACCAGGGTTAACGTGCGTCGGGGCGATCAGGGTTGACGCGCGTCGGGGCGACCATGGTTGACATGCGTCGGGGTGACCATGGTTGACGCGCGTCAATACGACCAATGTTGACGCGCGTCTGGGCGAGAAAGTTTGACTTGCGTCGTGGTGACCAGGGTTGACTCGCGTCGGGGCGACCATGGTTGACTCGCGCCGGGGCGACCAAGGTTGACGTGCGTCGGGGCGACCAAGGTTGACGCGCACCGGGGCGACCAAGGTTGACGCGCGTCGGGGCGACCATGGTTGACGCTCGTCGGGGCGAACAGGGTTAATGCGCGTCGAGACGACCAATTTTTACGCGCGTCGGGGCGACCAGGGTTGACTCGTGTCAGGGCGACCATGGTACATGCGCGTCGAGACGACCAATGTTGACGAGCATTGGGGCGACAAGGGTTGACTCGCGTCGGGGCGACCATGGTTGATACGCGTCGGGGCGACCAGGGTTGACTCGCGTCGTGGTGACCATGGTACACGCGCATCGAGACGACCAATGATGACGCGCGTCGGGGCTACAAGGGTTGACGTGCGTCGGGCGAGCCTGGTTGACGCGAATCGGGGCAACCAGGGCGGACCCGTGTCGGGGCGACCAGGGTTGACGCGCGTCGAGGCGACCAAAGTTGACGCGCGTCGGGGAGACCAGGGTTGACTCGTGTCGGGGCGACCATGGTTGATGCGCGTCGGGGCGACCAGGGTTGACGCGCGTCGGGGCGACCAAGGTTGACGCGCGTCGGGGTGACCAAGGTTGATGCCCGTCGGGGCGACCATGGTTGACGCGCGTCGGGGCGACTATGGTTGACGCGCGTCGGGGCGACGGGGTTAAAGCACGTCGGGGCGATCAGGGTTGACGCGCGTTGAGGCGACTAAGGTTGACTCGCGTCGGGGCGACCAAGGTTGACGTGCTTCGGGGCAACCAAGGTTGACGCGCGTCTGGGCGACCATGGTTGACGCGCGTCGGGGCGACTATGGTTGACGCGCGTCGGGGCGAACAGGGTTAACGCACGTCGGGGCGATCAGGGTTGACGCGCGTCGGGGTGACCAACGTTGACCCGCGTCAGGGCGACCAGGGTGGACGCGCGTCGTGGCGACCATGTTACACGCGCGTCGAGACGACCAGGGTTGATGCGCGACCAAGGTTGACGCGCGTCGGGGCGACCAGGCTTGACGCGCGTCGGGGCGACCAAAGCTGACGCGCGTTGGGGCGACCATGGTTGACACGTGTCGGGGCGACCAGGATTGACGGTTGTCGGGGCGACGAGGGTGGATGCGCGTCGGGACGACCAAAGTTAACACGCTTCGGGGTGACAAGGGTTGGCTCGCATCGAGGTGACCATGGTTGATGCGCGTTGGCGCGACCAGGGTTGACGCGCGTCGGGGCGACCAAAGTTGACACGTGTCGGGGCGACCAAAGTTGACGCGCGTCGGGGCAACCAAAGTTGACACACGTCGGGGCGACAAGGGTTGGCTCGCGTCGAGGCGACCATGGTTGACGCGCATCGGGGCGACCAAAGTTGACGCGCGTCGGGGCGACCAAAGTTGACGTGCGTCGGTGCGACCAATGTTAACGCGCATCGGGGCTACAAGGGTTGACGCGCGTCGGGGCGACTAGGGTTGACGCGCGTCGGTGCGACTCGGGTTGACGCGCGTCGGGGTGACCAGAGATGACGTGCGTCGGGGCGACCAAAACTGAGGCGCATCGGGGCGACCAGGGTTGACGCGCATCGGGGCGACCAAGGTTGACGCGCGTTGGCGCGACCAGGTTTGACGCGCGTCGGGGCGACCAAGCTTGACGCGCGTCGGGGCGACCAGAGCTGACACGTGTCGGGGCGACCAGGATTGACGGTTGTCGGGGCGACCAGGGTGGATGCGCGTCGGGGCGACCAAAGTTAACACGCGTCGGAGCGACAAGGGTTGGCTTGCATCGAGGCGACCATGGTTGATGCGCGTTGGCGCGACCAGGGCTGACGCACGTCGGGGCGACCAAAGTTGACGCACGTCGGGGCAACCAAAGTTGACGTGCATCGGTGCGACCAATGTTGACGCGCATCGGGGCGACAAGGGTTGACGCGCGCTGGGGTGACCAGAGTTGACGCGCGTCGGCGCGACCATGGTTGACGCACGGCGGGGCGATCAAGGTCGATGTGCGTCAGGTCGACCACGTGTCGGGGCGACCAGGATTGACGGTTGTCGGGGCGACCAGGGTGGATGCGCGTCGGGGCGACCAAAGTTAACACGCGTCGGGGCGACAAGGCTTGGCTCGCATCGAGGCGACCATGGTTGATGCGCGTTGGCGCGACCAGGGCTGACGCGCGTCGGGGCGACCAAAGTTGACGCACGTCGGGGCAACCAAAGTTGACGTGCATCGGTGCGACCAATGTTGACGCGCGTCGGGGCGACCAGGGTTGACGCGCATCGGGGCGACCAGGGTTGACACGCGTCGGGGCGACCAGGGTTGACGCGCGTCGTGGCGACCATGGTACACGCGCGTCGAGACGACCAGGGTTGACGCGCGACCAAGGTTGACGCGCGTCGGGGCGACCAGGCTTGACGCGCGTCGGGGCGACCATGGTTGATACGTGTCAGGGCGACCAGGATTGACGGTTGTCGGGGCGACCAGGGTGGACGCGCGTCGGGGCGACCAAAGTTGACGTGCGTCGGTGCGACCAATGTTGACGCGCATCGGGGCGACAAGGGTTGACGTGCGTCGGGGCGACTAGGGTTGACGCGCGTCGGGGTGACCAGAGTTGACGCGCGTCGGGGCGACCAAAACTGAGGCGCATCGGGGAGACCAGGGTTGACGCGCATCGGGGCGACCAAGGTTGACGCACGTTGGCGCGGCCAGGTTTGACGCGCGTCGGGGCGACCAAAGTTGACGCACGTCGGGGCGACCATGGTTGACGCACGTCGGGTCGACCAAGGTCGATGAGCATCGGGTCGACCAGAGCTGACGCGCGTCGGGGCGACCAGGGTTGACGCGCGTCGTGGCGACCATGGTACACGCGCGTCGAGACGACCAGGGTTGATGCGCGTCGGGGCGACCAGAGCTGACGCGCGTCGGGGCGACCATGGTTGACACCTGTCAGGGCGACCAGGCTTTATGCGCGTCGGGGCGACCATGGTTGATGCGCTTCGGGGCGACTATGGTTGATGCACGTCGGGGCGAACAAGGTTGACGCGCGTCGGCGCGACCAGGGTTGACGCGCGTCGGGGCGACCAAAGTTGACGCACGTCGGGGCGACCATGGTTGACGCACGTCGGGGCGACCAAGGTCGATGAGCGTCGGGTCGATCAGAGCTGACGCGCGTCGGGGCGACCAGGGTTGACGCACATCGTGGCGACCATGGTACACGCGCGTCGAGACGACCAGGGTAAACGCGCGACCAAGGTTGACGCGCGTCGGGGCGACCAGAGCTGACGCGCGTCGGGGCGACCATGGTTGACACATGTCGGGGCAACCAGGCTTTATGCGCGTCGGGGCGACCATGGTTGATGCGCGTCGGGGCGACTATGGTTGATGCACGTCGGGGCGAACAGGGTTAACGCGCGTCGGGGCAATCAGGGTTGATGCGCGTCGGGGCGACCATGGTTGACCCATGTCGGGGCGACCAAGTTCGATGTGCGTCGGGTCGACCAGGCCTGACGCGCTTCGGGGCGACCAGAGCTGACGCGCGTCGGGGCGACCAGGGTTGATGCGCGTCGTGGCGACCATGGTACACACGCGTCGAAACGACCAGGGTTGACGCGCGACCAAGGTTGACGCGCGTCGGGGCGACCATGGTTGACACGTGTCGGGGCGACCAGGATTGACGGTTGTCGGGGCGACCAGGGTGGACGCGCATCGGGGCGACAAGGGTTGACGCGCGTCGGGGCGACCAATGTTGACGCGCATCGGGGCGACAAGGGTTGACGCGCGTCGGGGCGACTAGGGTTGACGCGCGTCGGGGTGACCAGAGTTGACACGCGTCGGGGCGACCAAAACTGAGGCGCATCGGGGTGACCAGGGTTGACGCGCATCGGGCGACCAAGGTAGACGCGCGTCGGGGCGACCATGGTTGACACGCGTCAGGGCGACCAAGGTCGATGAGCGTCGGGTCGACCAGGGTTGACGCGCGTCGTGGCGACCATGGTACACGCACGTCGAGACGACCAGGGTTGACGCGCGACCAAGGTTGACGCGCGTCGGGGCGACCAGAGATGACGCGCGTCAGGGCGAACATGGTTGACACGTGTCGGGGCGACCATGGTTGACACGTGTCGGGGCGACCAGGCTTGACGTGCTTCGGGGCGACCAGGCTTGATGCGCTTCGGGGCGACCAGAGCTGACGCTCGTCGGGGCGACCAGCTTTGACTCGCGTCGGGGCGACCATGGTTGACGCGTGTCGGGGCGACCATGGTTGACACGTGTCGGGACGACCAGGCTTGACGCGCGTCGGGGCGACCATGGTTGACATGTGTCGGGGCGACCAGGCTTGACGCGCGTCGGGGCGACCATGGTTGACGCGCGTCGGGGCGACCATGGTTGACGCGCGTCGGGGCGAACAGGGTTAACGCGCATCGGGGCGATCAGGGTTGACGCGCGTCGAGCCGACCAATGATGACGC
This sequence comes from Phyllobates terribilis, assembly GCF_046119375.1. Classification (NCBI taxonomy): domain Eukaryota; kingdom Metazoa; phylum Chordata; class Amphibia; order Anura; family Dendrobatidae; genus Phyllobates; species Phyllobates terribilis. The sequence goes on along the minus strand of NW_027362769.1, from coordinate 12,567,572 downwards.
GCGTCGGGGCGACCAGTGTTGACTCGCGTCGGGGCGACCATGGTTGAGGCGCGTCGGGGCGACCAAGGTTGACGCGCGTCGGGGCGACCAAGAATGATGCGCCTCTGGGCGACCAGAGCTGACGCGCGTCGGGGCGACCAAAGTTGGCTTGCATCGGGGCGACCATGGTACACGCACCTCGAGGCGACCAATGTTGATGCGGTTCGGGGTGACAAGGGTTGACGTGCGTCGGGGGCGACCAGGGTTGACGCGCGTCGGGGCGTCCAGGGTTGACTCGTGTCTGGGCGAGAAGGGTTGACTCGCGTCGGGGCGACCAAAGTTGATGCGCGTCGGGGCGACCAGGGTTGACGCGCGTCGGGGCGACCAGGGTTGACGCGCGTCGGGGCGACCAGGGTTGACGCGCGTCGGGGCGACCAGGGTTGACGCGCGACTGGGCGACCAGGGTTGACGCGCGACTGGGCGACCAGGGTTGACACGTGTCGGGGCGACCATGGTACACGCGCTTCGAGACGACCATGGTACACGCACGTCGAGACGAACAAAGTTGACGCGCGTCAGAGCGACCACAGTTGACGCTCGTCGGGGCGACCAGGGTTGATGCGCATCGGGACGACAGGGTTGACGCGCGTCAGGGCCAACAGGGTTGACGCGCATCAGGGTGACCAAAGTTGACGCGCGTCGGGGCGACCAAAGTTGACGCACATCGGGGCAACCAGGGTTGACTCGCGTCGGGGCGACCACAGTTTACGTGCGTCGTGGCGACCACGGTTGACGCGTGTTGGAGCGACCAAAATTGAAGCACGTCGGTGCGACCAAAGTTCACGTGCGTCAAGGCGACCAGGGTTGACCCTCGTCGAGACGACCATGATTGACGTGCATCGGGGCGACCAGGGTTGACGCGTGTTGGGGCGACCAAAGGTGACGTGCGTCGGTTCGACCAGGGTTGACGCGCGTCGGGGCGACCAAAGTTGTTGCGCATCAAGGCGACCAGGGTTGAACCGCTTCGAGACGACCAGGGTTGACGCGCGTCGGGGCGACCAGGGTTGACGCGCGTCGGGGCGACCAGGGTTGACGCGCGACTGGGCTACCAGGGTTGACGCGTGTCGGGGCGACCATGGTACACGCGCTTCGAGACGACCATGGTACACGCACGTCGAGACGAACAAAGTTGACGCGCGTCAGAGCGACCAAAGTTGACGCTCGTCGGGGCGACCAGGGTTGATGCGCATCGGGACGACCAGGGTTGACGCGCGTCAGGGCCAACAGGGTTGACGCGCATCAGGGTGACCAAAGTTGACGCGCGTCGGGGCGACCAAAGTTGACGCGCATCGGGGCAACCAGGGTTGACTCGCATCGGGGCGACCACAGTTTACGTGCGTCGGGGCGACCACGGTTGACGCGTGTTGGAGCGACCAAAATTGAAGCACGTCGGTGCGACCAAAGTTCACGTGCGTCAAGGCGACCAGGGTTGACCCTCGTCGAGACGACCATGATTGACGTGCATCGGGGCGACCAGGGTTGACGCGTGTTGGGGCGACCAAAGGTGACGTGCGTCGGTGCGACCAGGGTTGACGCGCGTCGGGGCGACCAAAGTTGTTGCGCATCAAGGCGACCAGGGTTGAACCGCTTCGAGACGACCAGGGTTGACACGCGTCGGGGCGACCAAAGGTGACGCTTGTCGGGGCGACTAGGGTTGACGCGTATCAGGGCGACCAAAGTTGACTTGCTTCAAGGCGACCAGGGTTGATGCGCGTCGGGGCAACCAAAGTTGATGCACATCAGGGCGACCAGGGTTAACCCGCGTCGAGATGACCAGGGTTGACACGCGTCGGCGCGACCAAAGGTGATGCGCTTCGGGGCGACCAAAGTTGACTTGCTTCAACTTTCGCGCGTCGTGGCGACCAGCATTGACCCACGTCGGGGCAACCAGGGTTGACGTGAGTCGGGGAGACCAGGGTTGACGTCCGCGGGGCGACCAGGGTTGACGCGCGTCGGGGCGACCAAAGTTGACGCGCGTCGGGGTGAGCAAAGCTGACCCGCTTCGGGGCGACCATGGTTGACACGCGTCAGGGCAACCAGGGTTAACGCGCGTCGGGGCGATCAGGGTTAACGAGTGTCGGAGCGACCAGGGTTGACGCGCGTCGGGGTGACTAGGGTTAACGCGCATCGGGTCGAACATGGTTAACACGTGTCGGGGCGATCAAAGTTAAGGCGCGTCGGGGCGACCAGGGTTGACTCGCGTCGGGGCGACCATGGTTGACGCACGTCGGGGCGACCAGGGTTGACGCGCGTCGGGGTGACCAAAGTTTACGCGCGTCGGGTCGACCAAGGTTGACGCGTGTTGGAGTGACCAAAGTTGAAGCACGTCGGGGCGTAGAGATGATGCGCGTCGGGGCAACCAATGGTGACTCGCATCAAGGCGACCAGGGTTGACCCGCGACAAGACGACCAGGGTTGACACGCATCAGGGCGACCAAAGTTGACTTGCTTCAAGGCGACCAGGGTTGACCCGCGTCAAGACGACCAGGGTTGACGCGCATCAAGGCGACCAAAGGTGATGCGCGTCGGGTCGACCAAAGTTGACGTGCGATGGGGCGTCCAGGGTTGACGCGTCTGGGAGACAAGGGTTGACTCGCGTCGGGGCGACCAGAGTTGACGCGCGTCGGGGCGACCAAAGTTGATGAGCGTCGGGGCGACTAAAGTTGCCCTGCGTCGGGGCGACCAAAGTTGATGTGCGTCGGGGCGACCAGGGTTGATGCGCGTCAGGACGACCAGGGTTGATGCGCGTCAGGGCCAACAGGGTTGACGCGCATTAGGGTGACCAAAGTTGACGCGCGTCGGGGCGACCAAAGTTGACGCGCATCGGGGCAACCAGGGTTGACTCGCGTCAGGGCGACCAAAGTTTACACGCGTCGGGGCGACCACGGTTGACGCGTGTTGGACCAACCAAAATTGAAGCACGTCGGTGCGACCAAAGTTCACGTGTGTCAAGGCGATCAGGCTTGACCCTCGTCGAGACGACCATGATTGACGTGCATCGGGGCGACCAGGGTTGACGCGTGTTGGGGCGACCAAAGGTGACGTGCGTCGGTGCGTCCAGGATTGACGCGCGTCGGGGCGACCAAAGTTGTTGCGCATCAAGGCGACCAGGGTTGAACCGCTTCGAGACGACCAGGGTTGACACGCGTCGGGGCGACCAAAGGTGACGCTTGTCGGGGCGACTAGGGTTGACGCGTATCAGGGCGACCAAAGTTGACTTGCTTCAAGGCGACCAGGGTTGACGCGCGTCGGGGCAACCAAAGTTGATGCACATCAGGGCGACCAGGGTTAACCCGCGTCGAGATGACCAGGGTTGACACGCGTCGGCGCGACCAAAGGTGATGCGCTTCGGGGCGACCAAAGTTGACTTGCTTCAACTTTCGCGCGTCGTGGCGACCAGCGTTGACCCGCGTCGGGGCAACCAGGGCTGACGTGAGTCGGGGCGACCAGGGTTGACGTCCGCGGGGCGACCAGGGTTGACGCGCGTCGGGGCGACCAAAGTTGACGCGCGTCGGGGTGAGCAAAGCTGACCCGCTTCGGGGCGACCATGGTTGACACGCGTCGGGGCAACCAGGGTTAACGCGCGTCGGGGCGATCAAAGTTGACGCGCGTCGGGGTGAGCAAAGCTGACCCGCTTCGGGGCGACCATGGTTGACACGCGTCGGGGCAACCAGGGTTAACGCGCGTCGGGGCGATCAGGGTTAACGCGTGTCGGAGCGACCAGGGTTGACGCGCGTCGGGGTGACTAGGGTTGACGCGCATCGGGTCGAACATGGTTAACACGTGTCGGGGCGATCAAAGTTAAGGCGCGTCGGGGCGACCAGGGTTGACTCGCGTCGGGGCGACCATGGTTGACGCACGTCGGGGCGACCAGGGTTGACGCGCGTCGGGGTGACCAAAGTTTACGCGCGTCGGGTCGACCAAGGTTGACGCGTGTTGGAGTGACCAAAGTTGAAGCACGTCGGGGCGTATAGAGATGATGCGCGTCGGGGCAACCAATGGTGACTCGCATCAAGGCGACCAGGGTTGACCCGCGACAAGACGACCAGGGTTGACACGCATCAGGGCGACCAAAGTTGACTTGCTTCAAGGCGACCAGGGTTGACCCGCGTCAAGACGACCAGGGTTGACGCGCATCAAGGCGACCAAAGGTGATGCGCGTCGGGGCGACCAAAGTTGACGCGCGATGGGGCGTCCAGGGTTGACGCGTCTGGGAGACAAGGGTTGACTCGCGTCGGGGCGACCAAAGTTGACGCGCGTCGGGGCGACCAAAGTTGATGAGCGTCGGGGCGACTAAAGTTGCCCTGCGTCGGGGCGACCAAAGTTGACGTGCGTCGGGGCGACCAGGGTTGATGCGCGTCGGGACGACCAGGGTTGACGCGCGTCAGGGCCAACAGGGTTGACGCGCATTAGGGTGACCAAAGTTGACGCGCGTCGGGGCGACCAAAGTTGACGCGCATCGGGGCAACCAGGGTTGACTCGCGTCAGGGCGACCAAAGTTTACACGCGTCGGGGCGACCACGGTTGACGCGTGTTGGACCGACCAAAATTGAAGCACGTCGGTGCGACCAAAGTTCACGTGTGTCAAGGCGATCAGGGTTGACCCTCGTCGAGACGACCATGATTGACGTGCATCGGGGCGACCAGGGTTGACGCGTGTTGGGGCGACCAAAGGTGACGTGCGTCGGTGCGACCAGGATTGACGCGCGTCGGGGCGACCAAAGTTGTTGCGCATCAAGGCGACCAGGGTTGAACCGCTTCGAGACGACCAGGGTTGACACGCGTCGGGGCGACCAAAGGTGACGCTTGTCGGGGCGACTAGGGTTGACGCGTATCAGGGCGACCAAAGTTGACTTGCTTCAAGGCGACCAGGGTTGACGCGCGTCGGGGCAACCAAAGTTGATGCACATCAGGGCGACCAGGGTTAACCCGCGTCGAGATGACCAGGGTTGACACGCGTCGGCGCGACCAAAGGTGATGCGCTTCGGGGCGACCAAAGTTGACTTGCTTCAACTTTCGCGCGTCGTGGCGACCAGCGTTGACCCGCGTCGGGGCAACCAGGGTTGACGTGAGTCGGGGCGACCAGGGTTGACGTCCGCGGGGCGACCAGGGTTGACGCGCGTCGGGGCGACCAAAGTTGACGCGCGTCGGGGTGAGCAAAGCTGACCCGCTTCGGGGCGACCATGGTTGACACGCGTCGGGGCAACCAGGGTTAACGCGCGTCGGGGCGATCAGGGTTAACGCGTGTCGGAGCGACCAGGGTTGACGCGCGTTGGGGTGACTAGGGTTGACGCGCATCGGGTCGAACATGGTTAACACGTGTCGGGGCGATCAAAGTTAAGGCGCGTCGGGGCGACCAGGGTTGACTCGCGTCGGGGCGACCATGGTTGACGCACGTCGGGGCGACCAGGGTTGACGCGCGTCGGGGTGACCAAAGTTTACGCGCGTCGGGTCGACCAAGGTTGACGCGTGTTGGAGTGACCAAAGTTGAAGCACGTCGGGGCGTATAGAGATGATGCGCGTCGGGGCAACCAATGGTGACTCGCATCAAGGCGACCAGGGTTGACCCGCGACAAGACGACCAGGGTTGACACGCATCAGGGCGACCAAAGTTGACTTGCTTCAAGGCGACCAGGGTTGACCCGCGTCAAGACGACCAGGGTTGACGCGCATCAAGGCGACCAAAGGTGATGCGCGTCGGGGCGACCAAAGTTGACGCGCGATGGGGCGTCCAGGGTTGACGCGTCTGGGAGACAAGGGTTGACTCGCGTCGGGGCGACCAAAGTTGACGCGCGTCGGGGCGACCAAAGTTGATGAGCGTCGGGGCGAATAAAGTTGCCCTGCGTCGGGGCGACCAAAGTTGACGTGCGTCGGGGCGACCAGGGTTGATGCGCGTCGGGACGACCAGGGTTGACGCGCGTCAGGGCCAACAGGGTTGACGCGCATTAGGGTGACCAAAGTTGACGCGCGTCGGGGCGACCAAAGTTGACGCGCATCGGGGCAACCAGGGTTGACTCCCGTCAGGGCGACCAAAGTTTACACGCGTCGGGGCGACCACGGTTGACGCGTATTGGACCGACCAAAATTGAAGCACGTCGGTGCGACCAAAGTTCACGTGCGTCAAGGCGACCAGGGTTGACCCTCGTCGAGACGACCATGATTGACGTGCGTCGGGGCGACCAGGGTTGACGCGCGTCGGGGCGACCAAAGTTGTTGCGCATCAAGGCGACCAGGGTTGAACCGCTTCGAGACGACCAGGGTTGACACGCGTCGGGGCGACCAAAGGTGACGCTTGTCAGGGCGACTAGGGTTGACGCGTATCAGGGAGACCAAAGTTGACTTGCTTCAAGGCGACCAGGGTTGACGCGCGTCGGGGCAACCAAAGTTGATGCACATCAGGGCGACCAGGGTTGACCCGCGTCGAGACGACCAGGGTTGACACGCGTCGGTTCGACCAAAGGTGATGCGCGTCGGGGCGACCAAAGTTGACTTGCTTCAACTTTCGCGCGTCGTGGCGACCAGCGTTGACCCGCGTCGGGGCAACCAGGGTTGACGTGAGTCGGGGCGACCAGGGTTGACGTCCGTCGGGGCGACCAGGGTTGACGCGCGTCGGGGCGACCAAAGTTGATGCGCGTCGGGGTGAGCAAAGCTGACCCGCTTCGGGGCGACCATTGTTGACACGCGTCGGGGCAACCAGGGTTAACGCGCGTCGGGGCGATCAGGGTTAATGCGTGTCGGAGCGACCAGGGTTGACGCGCGTCGGGGCGACTATGGTTGACGCACATCGGGTAGAACATGGTTAACGCGTGTCGGGGTGATTAAAGTTAAGGCGCGTCGGGGCGACCAGGGTTGACTCGCGTCGGGGCGACCATGGTTGACGCACGTCGGGGCGACCAGGGTTGACGCGCGTCGGGGCGACCAGGGTTGACGCGCGTCGGGGCGATCAGATTTGATGCGCGTCGGGGCGACCAAGGATGACACGCGTCGGCGCGACCAAAGCTGACACACGACGGAGCGCCCAGGGTTGATGAGGGTCTGGGCGACAAGGGTTGACTCGCGTCGGGGCGACCAAAGTTGATGAGCGTCGGGGCGACTAAAGTTGACCCGCGTCGGGGCGACCAAGGTTGACGCGCGTCAGGGCGACCAAAGCTGACGCGCGTCGTGGCGACCAGCGTTGACCCGCGTCGGGGCAACCAGGGTTGACGTGAGTCGGGGCGACCAGGGTTGACGTCCGTCGGGGAGACCAGGGTTGACGCGCGTTGGGGCGACCAAAGTTGACGCGCATCGGGTGAGCAAAGCTGACCCGCGTCGGGGCGACCATGGTTGACACGCGTCGGGGCAACCAGGGTTAACGCGCGTTGGGGCGATCAGGGTTGATGGGGGTCGCGGCAACCAGGGTTGACGCGCATCAGGGCGACCAAAGTTGACTCGCATCGGGGCGACCATAGTACACGTACGTCGAGACGACCAATGTTGACGTGCGTCGGGGCGACAAGGGTTGGCTCGCGTCGGGGCGACCATGGTTAATGTGCTTCGGGGCGACCAGAGCTGATGCGCGTCGGGTCGACCATGGTACACGCGCGTCGAGACGAACAATTTTGACGCGCGTCGGGGCGACCATGGTTGACGCGGGTCGGGGCGAACAGGGTTAACGCGCGTCGGGGCGATCAGGGTTAATGCGTGTTGGAGCGACCAGGGTTGACGCGCGTCGGGGCGACTATGGTTGACGCGCATCGGGTAGAACATGGTTAACGCGTGTCGGGGTGATCAAAGTTAAGGCGCGTCGGGGCGACCAGGGTTGACTCGCGTCGGGGCGACCATGGTTGACGCACGTCGGGGCGACCAGGGTTGACGCGCGTCGGGGCGACCAGGGTTGACGCGCGTCGGGGCGATCAGATTTGATGCGCGTCGGGGCGACCAAGGATGACACGCGTCGGCGCGACCAAAGCTGACACACGACGGAGCGCCCAGGGTTGATGAGGGTCTGGGCGACAAGGGTTGACTCACGTCGGGGCGACCAAAGTTGATGAGCGTCGGGGCGACTAAAGTTGACCCGCGCCGGGGCGACCAAGGTTGACGCGCGTCAGGGCGACCAAAGCTGACGCGCGTCGTGGCGACCAGCGTTGACCCGCGTCGGGGCAACCAGGGTTGACGTGAGTCGGGGCGACCAGGGTTGACGTCCGTCGGGGCGACCAGGGTTGACGCGCGTTCGGGCGACCAAAGTTGACGCGCATCGGGGTGAGCAAAGCTGACCCGCGTCGGGGCGACAATGGTTGACACGCGTCGGGGCAACCAGGGTTAACGCGCGTTGGGGCGATCAGGGTTGACGGGGGTCACGGCAACCAGGGTTGACGCGCATCAGGGCGACCAAAGTTGACTCGCATCGGGGCGACCATAGTACACGTACGTCGAGACGACCAATGTTGACGTGCGTCGGGGCGACAAGGGTTGGCTCGCGTCGGGGCGACCATGGTTAATGCGCGTCGGGGCGACCAGAGCTGATGCGCGTCGGGTCGACCATGGTACACGCGCGTCGAGACGAACAATGTTGACGCGCGTCGGGGCGACCATGGTTGACGCGCGTCGGGGCGAACAGGGTTAACGCGCGTCGGGGCGATCAAAGTTAATGCACGTCGGGGCGACCAGGGTTGACTCGCGTTTGGGCGACCATGGTTGACGCACGTCGGGGCGACCAGGGTTGACGCGCGTCGGGGCGATCAGATTTGACGCGCGTCGGGGCGACGAAGGATGACACGCGTCAGCGCGACCAAAGTTGACACGCGACCGAGCGCCCAGGGTTGACGCGGGTCTGGGCGACAAGGGTTGACGCGTGTTGGAGTGACCAAAGTTGAAGCACGTCGGGGCGTATAGAGATGATGCACGTCGGGGCAACCAATGGTGACTCGCATCAAGGCGACCAGGGTTGACCCGCATCAGGGCGACCAAAGTTGACTTGCTTCAAGGCGACCAGGGTTGACCCGCGTCAAGACGACCAGGGTTGACGCGCATCAAGGCGACCAAAGGTGATGCGCGTCGGGGCGACCAAAGTTGACGCGCGATGGGGCGTCCAGGGTTGACGCGTCTGGGAGACAAGGGTTGACTCGCGTCGGGGCGACCAAAGTTGATGAGCGTCGGGGCGACTAAAGTTGCCCTGCGTCGGGGCGACCAAAGTTGACGTGCGTCGGGGCGACCAGGGTTGACGCGCGTCGGGGCGACCAGGGTTGACGCGTGTCAGGGCCAACAGGGCTGACGCGCATCAGGGTGACCAAAGTTGACGCGCGTCGGGGCGATCAAAGTTGATGCACGTCGAGGCGACCAAAGTTGACGCTCGACGGGGTGTCCAGGGTTGACTCGCGTCGGGGCGACCAAAGTTGATGCACGTCGAGGCGACCAAAGTTGACGCACGACGGGGTGTCCAGGGTTGACGAGCGTCTGGGCTACAAGGGTTGAATCGCGGCGGGGCGACCAAAGTTGATGCGCGTCGGGGCGACCAAAGCTGATGAGCGCCGGGGCGACTAAAGTTGACCCGCGTCGGGGCGACCAAAGTTGACGCGCGTCGTGGCGAGCAAAGCTGACCCACGTCGGGGCGACCAAAGTTGATGCGCGTCGGGGCGAGCAAAGCTGACCCACGTCGGGGCGACCATGGTGGACACGCGTCGGGGCGACCAGGGTTAACGCGCGTCGGGGCAATCAGGGTTAACGCGCGTCGGGGCGACCAGGGTTGACGCGCGTCGGGGCGACCAAAGTTGACTCGCGTCGGGGCGACCATGGTACACGCACGTCGAGACGACCAATGTTGACGCGCGTCGGGGCGACAAGGGTTGATGCGCGTTGGGGCGACCAGGGTTGACATGCGTCGGGGCGACAAGGGTTGGCTCGCGTCGGGGCGACCAAAGTTGACTTGCGTCGGTGCGACCAATGTTGACGCGCATCGGGGCGACAAGGTTTGATGCGCGTCGGGGCGACTAGGATTGACGTGCATCGGGGTGACCAGAGTTGACGCGCGTCGGGGCGACCAAAGCTGACCCGCGTCGGGGCGACCATGGTTGACACGCGTCGGTGCAACCAGGGTTAACACTCGTCGGGGCGATCAGGGTTAACGCTCGTCAGGGCGACCAGGGTTGATGCGCGTCGGGTCGACCAGGGTTGACTCGCGTCGGGGCGACCATGGTTGATGCGCATCGGGGCGATCAGGGTTGACGCGTGTCGGGGTGACCAGGGTTGACGCGCCTCAGGGCGACCAAAGTTGACGCGCGTCGGGGCGACCAAAGTTGACGCGCATCGGGGCGATCAGGGTTAACGCGCATCGGGGCGACTAGGGTTAACGCGCGTCGGGGCGACCAGGGTTGACACGCGTCGGGGCGACCAAAGTTGACGCGCGTCGGGGTGAGCAAAGCTGACCCGCTTCGGGGCTACCATGGTTGACACGCGTCGGGGCAACCAGGGTTAACGCGCGTCGGGGCGATCAGGGTTAACGCGTGTCGGAGTGACCAGGGTTGACGCGCGTCGGGGTGACTAGGGTTGACGCGCATCGGGTCGAACATGGTTAACACGTGTCGGGGCGATCAAAGTTAAGGCGCGTCGGGGCGACCAGGGTTGACTCGCGTCGGGGCGACCATGGTTGACGCATGTCGGGGCGACCAGGGTTGACGCGCGTCGGGGTGACCAAAGTTTACGCGCGTCGGGTCGACCAAGGTTGACACGTGTTGGAGTGACCAAAGTTGAAGCACGTCGGGGCGTATAGAGATGATGCGCGTCGGGGCAACCAATGGTGACTCGCATCAAGGCGACCAGGGTTGACCCGCGACAAGACGACCAGGGTTGACACGCATCAGGGCGACCAAAGTTGAATTGCTTCAAGGCGACCAGGGTTGACCCGCGTCAAGACGACCAGGGTTGACGCGCATCAAGGCGACCAAAGGTGATGCGCGTCGGGGCGACCAAAGTTGACGCGCGATGGGGCGTCCAGGGTTGACGCGTCTGGGAGACAAGGGTTGACTCGCGTCGGGGCGACCAAAGTTGACGCGCGTCGGGGCGACCAAAGTTGATGAGCGTCGGGGCGACTAAAGTTGCCCTGCGTCGGGGCGACCAAAGTTGTCGTGCGTCGGGGCGACCAGGGTTGACGCGCGTCGGGGCGACCAGGGTTGACGCGCGTCAGGGCCAACAGGGCTGACGCGCATCAGGGTGACCAAAGTTGACGCGCGTCGGGGCGATCAAAGTTGACGCGCATCGGGGCAACCAGGATTGACTCGCGTCGGGGCGACCAAAGTTTACGTGCGCCGGGGCGACCACGGTTGACGCGTGTTGGACCGACCAAAATTGAAGCACGTCGGTGCGACCAAAGTTCACGTGCGTCAAGGCGACCAGGGTTGACCCTCGTCGAGACGACCATGATTGACGTGCGTCGGGGCGACCAGGGTTGACGCGCGTCGGGGCAACCAAAGTTGTTGCGCATCAAGGCGACCAGGGTTGAACCGCTTCGAGACGACCAGGGTTGACACGCGTCGGGGCGACCAAAGGTGACGCTTGTCGGGGCGACTAGGGTTGACGCGTATCAGGGCGACCAAAGTTGACTTGCTTCAAGGCGACCAGGGTTGACGCGCGTCGGGGCAACCAAAGTTGATGCACATCAGGGCGACCAGGGTTGACCCGCGTTGAGACGACCAGGGTTGACACGCGTCGGGGCGACCAAAGGTGATGCGCGTCGGGGCGACCAAAGTTGACTTGCTTCAACTTTCGCGCGTCGTGGCGACCAGCGTTGACCGCGTCGGGGCAACCAGGGTTGACGTGAGTCGGGGCGACCAGGGTTGACGTCCGTCGGGGCGACCAGGGTTGACGCGCATCGGGGCGACCAAAGTTGATGTCCGTCGGGGCGACCATGGTTAATGCGCGTCGGGGCGACCAGAGCTGATGCGCGTCGGGTCGACCATGGTACACGCGCGTCGAGACGAACAATGTTGACGCGCGTCGGGGCAACCATGGTTGACGCGCGTCGGGGCGAACAGGGTTAACGCGCGTCGGGGCGATCAAAGTTAATGCACGTCGGGGCGACCAGGGTTGACTCGCGTTTGGGCGACCATGGTTGACGCACGTCGGGGCGACCAGGGTTGACGCGCGTCGGGGCGACCAGGGTTGACGCGCGTCGGGGCGACCAGGGTTGACGCGCGTCGGGGCGACCAGGGTTGACGCGCATCGGGGCGATCAGATTTGATGCGCGTCGGGGCGACCAAGGATGACACGCGTCGGCGCTACCAAAGCTGACACACGATGGAGCGCCAAGGGTTGATGAGGGTCTGGGCGACAAGGGTTGACTCGCGTCGGGGCGACCAAAGTTGATGCGCGTCGGGGCGACCAAAGTTGATGAGCGTCGGGGCGACTAAAGTTGACCCGCGTCGGGGCGACCAAGGTTGACGCGCATCAGGGCGACTAAAGCTGACGCGCGTCGTGGCGACCAGCGTTGACCCGCGTCGGGGCAACCAGGGTTGACGTGAGTCGGGGCGACCAGGGTTGACGTCCGTCGGGGCGACCAGGGTTGACGCGCGTTGGGGCGACCAAAGTTGACGCGCATCGGGGTGAGCAAAGCTGACCCGCGTCGGGGCGACCATGGTTGACACGCGTCGGGGCAACCAGGGTTAACGCGCGTTGGGGCGATCAGGGTTGACGGGGGTCGCGGCAACCAGGGTTGACGCGCATCAGGGCGACCAAAGTTGACTCGCATCGGGGCGACCATAGTACACGTACGTCGAGACGACCAATGTTGACGTGCGTCGGGGCGACAAGGGTTGGCTCGCGTCGGGGCGACCATGGTTAATGCGCATCGGGGCGACCAGAGCTGATGCGTGTCGGGTCGACCATGGTACACGCGCGTCGAGACGAACAATGTTGACGCGCGTCGGGGCGACCATGGTTGACGCGCGTCGGGGCGAACAGGGTTAACGCGCGTCGGGGCGATCAAAGTTAATGCACGTCGGGGCGACCAGGGTTGACTCGCGTTTGGGCGACCATGGTTGACGCACGTCGGGGCGACCAGGGTTGACGCGCGTCGGGGCGATCAGATTTGACGCGCGTCGGGGCGACGAAGGATGACACGCGTCAGCGCGACCAAAGTTGACACGCGACCGAGCGCCCAGGGTTGACGCGGGTCTGGGCGACAAGGGTTGACTCGCGTCGGGGCGACCAAAGTTGACCCGTGTCGGGGCGACCAAAGTTGACGCTCGACGGGGTGTCCAGGGTTGACTCGCGTCGGGGCGACCAAAGTTGATGCACGTCGAGGCGACCAAAGTTGACGCACGACGGGGTGTCCAGGGTTGACGAGCGTCTGGGCTACAAGGGTTGAATCGCGGCGGGGCGACCAAAGCTGATGAGCGCCGGGGCGACTAAAGTTGACCAGCGTCGGGGCGACCAAAGTTGACGCGCGTCGTGGCGACCAGCGTTGACCCGCATCGGGGCGACCAGGATTGACGTGAGTCGGGGCGACCAGGGTTGACGTGAGTCGGGACGACCAGGGTTGACGTCCGTCGGGGCGACCAAAGTTGATGCGCGTCGGGGCGAGCAAAGCTGACCCACGTCGGGGCGACCATGGTTGACACGCGTCGGGGCGACCAGGGTTAACGCGCGTCGGGGCAATCAGGGTTAACGCGCGTTGGGGCGACCAGGGTTGACGCGCATCGGGGCGACCAGGGTTGACGCACGTCGGGGCGACCAGGGTTGAAGCGCATCAGGGCGACCAAAGTTGACTCGCGTCGGGGCGACCATGGTACACGCACGTCGAGACGACCAATGTTGACGCGCGTCGGGGCGACAAGGGTTGATGCGCGTTGGGGCGACCAGGGTTGACATGCGTCGGGACGACAAGGGTTGGCTCGCGTCGGGGCGACCAAAGTTGACGCGCGTCGGGGCAACCAAAGTTGACTTGCGTCGGTGCGACCAATGTTGACTCGCATCGGGGCGACAAGGTTTGATGCGCGTCGGGGCGACTAGGGTTGACGTGCGTCGGGGTGACCAGAGTTGACGCGCGTCGGGGCGACCAAAGCTGACCCGCGTCGGGGCGACCATGGTGGACACGCGTCGGTGCAACCAGGGTTAACGCTCGTCGGGGCGATCAGGGTTAACGCTCGTCAGGGCGACCAGGGTTGATGCGCGTCGGGTCGACCAGGGTTGACTCGCGTCGGGGCGACCATGGTTGATGCGCATCGGGGCGACCAGGGTTGACGCGTGTCGGGGTGACCAGGGTTGACGCGCCTCAGGGCGACCAAAGTTGACGCGCGTCGGGGCGACAAAAGTTGACGCGCATCGGGGCGATCAGGGTTAACGCGCATCGGGGCGACTAGGGTTAATGCGCGTCGGGGCGACCAGGGTTGACACGCGTCGGGGCGACCAAAGTTGACCCGCGTCGGGGTGACCAAAGTTGACGCGCGACGGGGCGACCAAGTTGATGCGCGTCGGGGCGACCAAAGTTGATGAGCGTCGGGGCGACTAAAGTTGACCCGCGTCGGGGCGACCAAGGTTGACGTGAGTCTGGGCGACCAGGGTTGATGTCTGTCGGGGAGACCAGGGTTGACGCGCGTCGGGACGACCAAAGTTGAAGCGCGTCTGGGTGAGCAAAGCTGACCCGCGTCGGGGCGACCATGGTTGACACGCGTCGGGGCAACCAGGGTTAACACGCGTCGGGGCGATCAGGGTTAACGTGCGTCGGAGCGACCAGGGGTGACGCGCGTCGGGGTGACCAGGGTTGACGCGCATCAGGGCGAGCAAAGTTCACTCGCATCGGGGCGACCATAGTACACGCACGTCGAGACGACCAATGTTGACGCGCGTCGGGGCGACAAAGGTTGACGCGCATCAGGGCGACCAAAGTTGACTCGCATCGGGGCGACCATAGTACACGCACGTCGGGAAGACTAATGTTGATGCGCTTCGGGGCGACAAGGGTTGGCTCGCGTTGGCGCGACTAGGGTTGATGCGAATCAGGGCGACCAAAGTTGACTCGCGTTGGGGCGACCATGGTACACGCACGTCGAGACGACCAATGTTGATGCGCGTCGGGGCGACAAGGGTTGATGCGCGTCGGGGCGACCAGGGTTGACGCGCGTCGGGGCGACCAAAGTTGACGAGCGTCATGGCGACCAGCGTTGACCCGCGTCGGGGCGACCAGGGTTGACGTGAGTCGGGGCGACCAGGGTTGACGTCCGTCGGGGCGACCAGGGTTGACGTCCGTCGGGGCGACCAGGGTTGACGCGCGTCGGGGCGACCAAAGTTGACGCGCGTTGGGGCCACCAAAATTGACCCGCGTCGGGGCGACCATGGTTGACACGCGTCGGGGCAACAAGGGTTAACGCGCATCAGGGCGACCAAAGCTGACCCGCGTCGGGGCGACTATGGTTGACAGGCGTCGGGGTAACCAGGTTTAACGCGCGTCGGGGCGATCAGGTTAACGCGCATCGGAGCGACCAGGGTTGACGGGTGTCGGGGCGACCAGGGTTGACACGCATTAGGGCGACCAAAGTTAACTCGCATCGGGGCGACCATAGTACACGCACGTCGAGGTGACCAATGTTGACGCGCGTCGGGGCGACCAAAGTTGACGCACGTCGGGGCGACCAGGGTTGACTCGCGTCGGGGCGACCATGGTTGATGCGCGTCGGGGCGACTAGGGTTGACGTCCGTCGGGGCGACCAAGGTTGACGCGCATCGGGGCGACCAAAGTTGACGCGCGTTGGGGCCACCAAAGTTGACCCGCGTCGGGGCGACCATGGTTGACACGCGTCAGGGCAACAAGGGTTAACGCGCATCGGGGCGATCAGGGTTAACGTGCGTCGGCGCGACCAGGGTTGACGCGCATCAGGTCGACCAAAGTTGACGCACGACGGGGTGACCAGGGTTGACTCGCGTCTGGACGACCATGGTACACGCGCGTCGAGACGACCAATGTTGACGCGCGTCGGGGCGACCAAAGTTGACGCTCGTCGGGGCGACCAAAGTTGACCCGCGTCGGGGCGACCATGGTTGACTCGCGTCGGGGCGACCAAAGTTGACGCGCGACGGGGCGACCAAAGTTGACGCACGACGGGGCGACCAGAGTTGACGCGCGACTGGGCGACCAAAGTTGACGTGCGTCTGGGCGACAAGGGTTGACTCGCGTCGGGGCGACCAGCTTTGACTCGCGTCGGGGCGACCATGGTTGACGCGTGTCGGGGCGACCATGGTTGACACGTGTTGGGGCGACCAGGCTTGACGCGCGTCGGGGCGACCAAGGTTGACGCGCGTCGGGGCGACTATGGTTGACGCACATCGGTGTGAACAGGGTTAATGCGCGTCGGGGCAATCAAGGTTGACGCGCGTCGAGACGACCATGGTTGACGCGTGTCGGGGCGACCATGGTTGACACGTGTCGGGGCGACCAGGCTTGACGCACGTTGGGGGCGACCAAGGTTGACGCGCGTCGGGGCAACTATGGTTGACGCACATCGGGGTGAACAGGGTTAATGCGCGTCGGGACGACCAGGGTTGACGCGCGTCGGGGCGACCATGGTTGACGCGCGTCGGGGTGACCAAGGTTGATGCGCGTCGGGGCGACCAGGGTTGACGCGCGTCGGGGCGACCAAAGTTGATGCGCGTCGGGGCGACCAGGGTTGACGCGCGTCGGGGCGACCATGGTTGACGCGCGTCGGGGCGACCAAAGTTGACGAGCGTCATGGCGACCAGCGTTGACCCGCGTCGGGGCGACCAGGGTTGACGTGAGTCGGGGCGACCAGGGTTGACGTCCGTCGGGGCGACCAGGGTTGACGTCCGTCGGGGCGACCAGGGTTGACGCGCGTCGGGGCGACCAAAGTTGACGCGCGTTGGGGCCACCAAAATTGACCCGCGTCGGGGCGACCATGGTTGACACGCGTCAGGGCAACAAGGGTTAACGCGCATCAGGGCGACCAAAGCTGACCCGCGTCGGGGCGACCATGGTTGACAGGCGTCGGGGTAACCAGGTTTAACGCGCGTCGGGGCGATCAGGTTAACGCGCATCGGAGCGACCAGGGTTGACGGGTGTCGGGGCGACCAGGGTTGACGCGCATTAGGGCGACCAAAGTTGACTCGCATCGGGGCGACCATAGTACACGCACGTCGAGGTGACCAATGTTGACGCGCGTCGGGGCGACCAAAGTTGACGCACGTCGGGGCGACCAGGGTTGACTCGCGTCGAGGCGACCATGGTTGATGCGCGTCGGGGCGACTAGGGTTGACGTCCGTCGGGGCGACCAAAGTTGACGCGCGTTGGGGCCACCAAAGTTGACCCGCGTCGGGGCGACCATGGTTGACACGCGTCGGGGCAACAAGGGTTAACGCGCATCGGGGCGATCAGGGTTAACGTGCGTCGGGGCGACCAGGGTTGACGCGCATCAGGTTGACCAAAGTTGACGCACGACGGGGTGACCAGGGTTGACTCGCGTCTGGACGACCATGGTACACGCGCGTCGAGACGACCAATGTTGACGCGCGTCGGGGCGACCAAAGTTGACGCTCGTCGGGGCGACCAAAGTTGACCCGCGTCGGGGCGACCATGGTTGACTCGCGTCGGGGCGACCAAAGTTGACGCACGACGGGGCGACCAAAGTTGACGCGCGACGGGGCGACCAAAGTTGACGCGCGACGGGGTGACCAAAGTTGACGTGCGTCTGGGCGACAAGGGTTGACTCGCGTCGGGGCGACCAGCTTTGAATCGCGTCGGGGCGACCATGGTTGACGCGTGTCGGGGCGACCATGGTTGACACGTGTCGGGGCGACCAGGCTTGACGCGCGTCGGGGCGACCAAGGTTGACGCGCGTCGGGGCGACTATGGTTGATGCACATCGGTGTGAACAGGGTTAATGCGCTTCGGGGCAATCAAGGTTGACGCGCGTCAAGACGACCATGGTTGACGCCTGTCGGGGCGACCATGGTTGGCACGTGTCGGGGCGACAAGGCTTGATGCGCTTCGGGGCGACTAACGGGGCGACCATGGTGACCGCGTGTCGGGGCGACCAAGTATGACGCGCGTCGGGGAGACCAGGGTTGACGCGTGTCGGGGCGACCAGTGTTGACTCGCGTCGGGGCGACCAGGGTTGACGCGCGTCGGGTCAACCAAAGTTGACGTGCGTCGGTGCGACCAATGTTGACGCGCATCGGGGCGACAAGGGTTGACGCGCGTCGGGGAGACTAGGGTTGACGCGCGTCGGGGTGACCAGAGTTGACGCGCGTCGGGGCGACCAAAACTGAGGCGCATCGGGGCGACCAGGGTTGACGCTCGTCGGTGCGACCAAAGTTGACCCGTGTCGGGGCGACCATGGTTGACTCGCGTCGGGGCGACCAAAGTTGATGCGCGTCGGGGCGACCAAAGTTGACGCGCGTCGCGGCGACCAAAGATGATGCGCGTCTGGGCGACCATGGTTGACGTGCGTCGTGGCGACCAAAGCTGACTCGCAACGGGGCGATCATAGCTGACGCGCATCGGAGCAACCGGTGTTGACGCGCGTTGGGGGCGACCAAAGTTGACGCGCGTCGGGGAAACCAAAGCTGACGCGCGTCGTGGCGACCAGGGTTGACGGTCGTCGGGGCGACCATGGTTGACGCGCATCAGGGCGAACAGGGTTAACGCGCGTCGAGGCGACCAAAGTTGATGCGCGTCGGGGCGACCAGGGTGGTCCCACGTCGAGGCAACCAGGGTGGACCCACGTCGGGGCGACCAGGGTTGACGCGCGTCGGGGCAACCAAAGTTGACGTGCGTCGGGGCGACCAGGGTTGACGTGCATCGGGGAGACCAGGGTTGATGGGAGTCGGGGCGACCAGGGTTGACGCCTGTCGTGGCGACCATGGTACACGCGAGTCGGGGCGACCAAAAGTAGACGCGTGTCGGGGCGACCAGAGTTGACGCGCATCGGCGCGACCAAGCTTGACTCGTGTCGGGGCGACCACGATACCTGCGCGTCGAGACGACCAATGTTGACGCGCGTCGGGGCGACAAGGGTTGACGCGCGTCGGGTCGACCAGGGTTGACGCGCGTCGGGGCGACCATGGTTGACTCGCATCGGGGTGACCAAAGTTGATGCGCATTGGGGCGACCAAAGTTGATGAGCGTCGGGGCGACTAAAGTTGACCCGCGTCGGGGCGACCAAAGTTGACGCGAGTCGGGGCGACCAGGGTTGACGCGCGTCGGGGCGACCAGGGTTGACGCGCGTCGGGGCGACCAGCGTTGACCCGCGTCGGGGCGACCAGGGTTGACGGGATTCGGGGCGACCAGGGTTGACGTGCGTCGGGGTGACCAGAGTTGACGCGCATCAGGTCGACCAAAGTTGACGCGCGTCGGGGCAACCAAAGTTGACATGCGTCGGTGCGACCAATGTTGACGCGCATCGGGGCGACAAGGGTTGACGTGCGTCGGGGCGACTAGGGTTGACGCACGTCGGGGCGACTAGGGTTGACGCGCGTCGGAGTGACCAGAGTTGACGCGCGTCGGGGCGACCAAAACTGAGGCGCATCGGGGCGACCAGGGTTGACGCGCATCATGGCGACCAAAGTTGACGCTCGTCGTGGCGACCAAAGTTGACCCGCGTCGGGGCGACCATGGTTGACTCGCGTCGGGGCGACCAAAGTTGATGCGCGTCGGGGAGACCAAAGTTGACGCGCGTCGGGGCGACCAAAGATGATGCGCGTCTGGGCGACCATGGTTGACGTGCGTCGTGGCGACCAAAGCTGACTCGCGACGGGGTGATCATAGCTGACGCGCATAGGAGCAACCGGTGTTGACGCGCGTCGGGGCGACCAAAGTTGACGCGCGTCGGGGAGACCAAATCTGACGCGCGTCGGGGCGACCAGGGTTGACGGTCGTCGGGGCGACCAGGGTGGACGCGCGTCGGGGCGACCAAAGTTGACACGCGTCGGGGCGACAAGGGATGCCTCGCGTCGAGCCGACCATGGTTGACGCGCGTTAGCGCGACCAGGGTTGACGCGCGTCGGGGCAACCAAAGTTGATGTGCGTCGATGCGACCAATGTTGACGCGCATCGGGGAGACAAGGGTTGACGCCGTCGGGGCGACTAGGGTTGACGCGCGTCGGGGTGACCATAGTTGACACGCGTCGGGGTGACCAAAACTGAGGCGCATCGGGGCGACCAGGGTTGACGCGCATCATGGCGACCAAAGTTGATGCGCTTCGGGGCGACCATGGTTGACGCGCATCGGGGCGACTATGGTTGACGCGCATCGGGGCGAACAGGGTTAATGCGCGTCGGGGCGATCAGGGTTGACTCGCGTCGGGGCGACCAAGGTTGACGCACGTCGGTGCGACCAAGGTTGACGCGCGTCGGCGCGACCAGGGTTGACGCACGTCGGGGCGACCAAAGTTGACGCGCGTCGGGGCGACCAAAGCTGACCCGCGTCGGGGCGACCATGGTTGACACGCATCGGGGCAACCAGGGTTAACGCTCGTCGGGGCGATCAGGGTTAACGCTCGTCGGGGCGACCAGGGTCGACGCGCGTCGGGGCGACCAGGGTTGACTCGTGTCGGGGCGACCAGGGTTGATGTGCGTCGGGGCGACCAGGGTTGACGCGCATCGGGGCGATCAGGGTTAACGCGCATCGGGCGACTAGGGTTGACGCGCGTCGGGGCGACCAAAGTTGACCCGCATCGGGGCGACCAGGGATGACGCACGTCGAGGCGACCAAAGTTGACGCGCGTTGGGACGACCAGGTTTGACACGCATCGAGGCGACCAAAGTTGACTTGCTTCAAGGCGACCAGGGTTGACCCACGTCGAGACGACCAGTGTTGACACGCGTCGGCGCGACCGAGTTTAACGTGTGTCGGTGCGGCCAAAGTTGACGTGCATCGGGGCGACCAGGGAGGTCGCTCGTCGAGGCGACCAAAGTTGATGCGCGTCTGGGCAACCAGGGATGACGCGCGTCGGGGCTACCAAAGTTTACGCGTGTCGGGGCGACCAAGGTTGACGCGTGTTGGAGCGACCAAAGTTGAAGCACGTCGGGGCGTATAGAGTTGAGGAGCGTCGGGGCGACCAATGGTGACTCGCATCAACGTGACCAAAGTTGACTTGCTTCAAGGGGAACAGGGTTGACACGCGTCATGGCGACCAGGGTTGACGCGCATCGGGGCGACAAAAGTTTACGCGCGTCGGGGCGACCAAGGTTGACACGTGTTGGAGCGACCAAAGTTGAAGCACGTCGGGGCGTATAGAGTTGATACGCGTCGGGGCAACCAGGGTTGACACTTGTTGTGGCGGCTAGGGTGGACGCGCGTCGGATCGACCAGGGTTTGGTCGCCTCTGGGTGACCAAAGCTGACGGGCGTCGGGGCGACCAGGGTTGACGCGAGTCAAGGCGACCAGGGTTGAACCGCGTCGTGACGACCAGGGTTGACGCGCGTCGGGGCGACCAAAGTTGACGCACGTTGGGGCGACTAAGGTTAACGCGTGTCGAGGCTTCCAAAGTTGACACGCATCGGGGCAACCAATGTTGACTTGCTTCAAGGCGACCAGGGTTGACCCGCGTCAAGACGACCAGGGTTGACGCGCATCGGGGTGACCAAAGTTGAAGCGCGTCGGGGCGTATAGAGTTGACTCACGTCGGGGCGACCAAAGATGACGTGCGTCAAGGCGACCAGGGTTGACGCGCGTCGGGACGACCAAGGTTGACACGCATCGGGGCGACCAGGGTTGACGTGCGTCGGGGCGACCAGGGTTGACGCGCATCAGGTCGACCAAAGTTGACGCACGACGGGGTGACCAGGGTTGACTCGCGTCTGGACGACCATGGTACACGCGCGTCGAGACGACCAATGTTGACGCGCATCGGGGCGACCAAAGTTGACGCTGGTCGGGGCGACCAAAGTTGACCCGCGTCGGGGCGACCATGGTTGATTCGCGTCGGAGCGACCAAAGTTGACGCGCGACGGGGCGACCAAAGTTGACGCACGACGGGGCGACCAAAGTTGACGCGCGACGGGGCGACCAAAGTTGACGTGCGTCTGGGCGACAAGGGTTGACTCGCGTCGGGGCGACCAGCTTTGACTCGCGTCGGGGCGACCATGGTTGACGCGTGTCGGGGCGACCATGGTTGACACGTGTCGGGGCGACAAGGCTTGACGCGTGGCGGGGCGACCAGTGTTGACTCGCGTCGGGGCGACCAGGGTTGACGCGCGTCGGGTCAACCAAAGTTGACGTGCGTCGGGGCGACCAGGGTTGACTCGCGTCGGGGCGACCATGGTTGACGCGCGTCGGGGCGACCATGGTTGAGGCGCGTCGGGGCGACCAATGTAGACTCGCGTCGGGGCGACAATGGTTGACGCGCATCGGGGCGAACAGGGTTTAATTGCGTCGGGGCGATCAGGGTTGTTGCGCGTCGGGGCGACCATGGTTGACGCGCATCGGGGCGAACAGGGTTAACGCGCGTCGGGGCGACCAGGGTTGACGCGCGTCGGGGCAACCAAAGTTGACGTGCGTCGGGGCGACCAGGGTTGACGTGCGTCGGTGCGACCAGGGTTGACGTGCATCGGGGAGACCAGGGTTGACGGGAGTCGGGGAGACCAAGGTTGACGCGTTTCGTGGCGACCATGGTACACGCGCGTCGGGGCGACCAAAAGTAGACGCGTGTCTGGGCGACCAGAGTTGACGCGCATCGGCGCGACCAAGCTTGACTCGCGTCGGGGCGACCACGATACATGCGCGTCGAGACGACCAATGTTGACGCGCGTCGGGGCGACAAGGGTGGACGCGTGTCGGGGCGACCATGGTTGACGCGTGTCGGGGCGACTATGGTTGACGCATATCGGTGTGAACAGGGTTAATGCGCTTCGGGGCAATCAAGGTTGACGCGCGTCGAGACGACCATGGTTGACGCGTGTCGGGGCGACCATGGTTGGCACGTGTCGGGGCGACCAGGCTTGAAGCGCGTCGGGGCGACCAAGGTTGACGCGCGTCGGGGCGACTATGGTTGACGCACATAGGGGTGAACAGGGTTAATGAGCGTCGGGGCGACCAGGGTTGACGCGCGTCGGGGCGACCATGGTTGACGCGCGTCGGGGTGACCAAGGTTGACGCGCGTCGGGGCGACCAAGTATGACGCGCGTCGGGGCGACAAGGGTTGACGCGCGTCGGAGCGACAAGGGTTGACGCGTGGCGGGGCGACCAGTGTTGACTCGCGTCGGGGCGACCAGGGTTGACGCGCGTCAGGGCAACCAAAGTTGACGCGCGTCGGGGCGACCAGGGTTAACTCGCGTCGGGGCGATCATGGTTGACGCGCGTCGGAACGACCAACGGGGCGACCAAGGTACACGCGAGTCGGGGCGACCAAGTATGACGCGCGTCGGGGAGACCAGGGTTGACGCGCGTCGGAGCGACCAGGGTTGACGCGTGTCGGGGCGACCAGTGTTGACTCGCGTCGGGGCGACCAGGGTTGACGCGCGTCGGGTCAACCAAAGGTGATGCGCGTCGGGGCGACCAGGGTTGACTCACGTCGGGGCGACCATGGTTGACGCGCGTCGGGGCGACCATGGTTGAGGCGCGTCGGATCGACCAGGGTTGACTCGCGTCGGAGCGACTATGGTTGACGCGCATCGGGGCGAACAGGGTTTAATTGCGTCGGGGCGATCAGGGTTGACGCGCATCGGGGCGACCAAGGTTGACGCGCGTCGGGGCGACCATGGTTGACGCGCATCGGGGCGAACAGGGTTAACGCGCGTCGGGGCAATCAGGGTTGACGCGCGTCGAGGCGACCAAAGTTGATGCGCGTCGGGGCGACCAGGGTTGACCCACGTCGGGGCGACCAGGGTTGACGCGCGTCGGGGCAACCAAAGTTGACGTGCGTCGGGGCGACCAGGGTTGACGTTCGTCGGTGCGACCAGGGTTGACGTGCATCGGGGAGACCAAGGTTGACGGGAGTCGGGGAGACCAGGGTTGACGCGTGTCGTGGCGACCATGGTACACACGCGTCGGGGCGACCAAAAGTAGACGCGTGTCGGGGCGACCAGAGTTGACGCGCATCGGCGCGACCAAGCTTGACTCGCGTCGGGGCGACCACGATACATGCGCGTCGAGACCACCAATGTTGACGCGCGTCGGGGCGACAAGGGTTGACGCGTGTCGGGGCGACCATTGTTGTCTCGCATCGGGGTGACCAAAGTTGATGCGCGTTGGGGCGACCAAAGTTGATGAGCGTCGGGGCGACTAAAGTTGACGCGCGTCGGGGCGACCAAAGTTGACACGCGTCGGGGCGACCAAAGTTGACGCGCGTCGGGGCAACCAGGGTTGACGCGCGTCGGGGCGACCAAAGTTGATGCGCGTCGGGGCGACCAGGGTTGACGCGCGTCGGGGCGACCAGGGTTGACTCGCGTCGGGGCGACCAGCGTTGACCCGATTCGGGGCGACCAGGGTTGACGTTCGTCGGGGCGACCAGAGTTGACGCGCGTCAGGTCGACCAAAGTTGACGCGCGTCGGGGCGACCAAAGTTGACGCACGTCGGGGCGACCAGGGTTGAGTCGCGTCTGGACGACCATGGTACACGCGCGTCGAGACGACCAATGTTGACGCGCGTCGGGGCGACCGAAGTTGACGCTCGTCGGGGCGACCAAAGTTGACCTGCGTCGGGGCTACCATGATTGACTCGCTTCGGGGCGACCAAAGTTGATGCGCATCGGGGCGACCAAGGTTGACGTGCGTCGTGGCGACCAAAGCTGACTCGCGACGGGGCGATCATAGCTGACGCGCATCGGAGCGACCGGTGTTGACGCGCGTCGGGGCGACCAATGTTGACACGCGTCGGGGCGACAAGGGTTGGCTCGCGTTGAGCCGACCATGGTTGACGCGTGTTGGCGCGACCAGGGTTTACGCGCGTCGGGGCGACCAAAGTTGACGCGCGTCGGGGCAACCAAAGTTGACGTGCGTTGGTGCGACCGATGTTGACACGCATCGGGGCGACAAGGGTTGACGCGCATCGGGGCGACTAGGGTTGACGCGCGTCGGGGCGACCAGTGTTGACGCGCGTCGGGGCGACTAGGGTTGACGCGCGTCGGGGCAACCAAAGTTGACGTGCGTCGGGGCGACCAGGGTTGACGTGCGTCGGTGCGACCAGGGTTGACGTGCATCGGGGAGACCAGGGTTGACGGGAGTCGGGGAGACCAGGGTTGACGCGTGTCGTGGCGACCATGGTACACGCGCGTCGGGGCGACCAAAAGTAGACGCGTGTCGGGGCGACCAGAGTTGACGCGCGTCGGCGCAACCAAGCTTGACTCGCGTCGGGGCGACCACGATACATGCGCGTCGAGACGACCAATGTTGACGCGCGTCGGGGCGACAAGGGTTGACGCATGTCGGGGCGACCAGAGTTGACGCGCGTCGGGGCGACCATTGTTGTCTCGCATCGGGGTGACCAAAGTTGATGCGCGTTGGGGCGACCAAAGTTGATGAGCGTCGGGGCGACTAAAGTTGACGCGCGTCGGGGCGACCAAAGTTGACGCGCGTCGGGGCGACCAAAGTTGATGCGCGTCGGGGCAACCAGGGTTGACGCGCGTCGGGGCGACCAAAGTTGACGCGCGTCGGGGCGACCAGCGTTGACCCGATACGGGGCGACCAGGGTTGACGTTCGTCGGGGCGACCAGAGTTGACGCGCGTCAGGTCGACCAAAGTTGACGCGCGTCGGGGCGACCAAAGTTGACGCACGTCGGGGCGACCAGGGTTGACTCGCGTCTGGACGACCATGGTACACGCGCGTCGAGACGACCAATGTTGACGCGTGTCGGGGCGACCAAAGTTGACGCTCGTCGGGGCGACCAAAGTTGACCCGCGTCGGGGCTACCATGATTGACTCGCTTCGGGGCGACCAAAGTTGATGCGCATCGGGGCGACCAAGGTTGACGTGCGTCGTGGCGACCAAAGCTGACTCGCGACGGGGCGATAATAGCTGACGCGCATCGGAGCGACCGGTGTTGACGCGCGTCGGGGCGACCAAAGTTGACACGCGTCGGGGCGACAAGGGTTGGCTCGCGTTGAGCCGACCATGGTTGACGCGTGTTGGCGCGACCAGGGTTTACGCGCGTCGGGGCGACCAAAGTTGACGCGCGTCGGGGCAACCAAAGTTGACGTGCGTTGGTGCGACCAATGTTGACACGCATCGGGGCGACAAGGGTTGACGCGCATCGGGGCGACTAGGGTTGACGCGCATCGGGGCGACTAGGGTTGACGCGCGTCGGGGCGACCAGTGTTGACGCGCGTCGGGGCGACTAGGGTTGACGCGCGTCGGGGCAACCAAAGTTGACGTGCGTCGGGGCGACCAGGGTTGACGTGCGTCGGTGCGACCAGGGTTGACGTGCATCGGGGAGACCAGGGTTGACGGGAGTCGGGGAGACCAGGGTTGACGCGTGTCGTGGCGACCATGGTACACGCGCGTCGGGGCGATCAGGGTTGACGTGCGTCGGGGCGACCAGGGTTGACGCACGTCGGGGCGATCAGGGTTAACGCTCGTCGGGGCGATCAGGGTTGACGTGCGTCGGGGCTACCAAAGTTGACGCACAACGGGGCGACCAGGGTTGACTCGCATCGGGGCGACTATGGTACATGCGCGTCATGACGACCAATGATGACGCGTGTCGGGGCGACCATGGTTGACGCACGTCGGGGCTACCAAAGCTCACACGCGACGGGGCGACCAGGGTTGACTTGCGTCGGGGCGACCAGGGTTGACTTGCGTCGGGGCGACCAGGGTTGACTTGCGTCGGGGCGACCAGGGTTGACACGCGTCGTGGCGACCATGGTACACGCGCATCGAGACGACCAATGTAGATGCGCGTCGAGGCGACCATGGTTGACACGCGTCGGGGCGACTATAGTTGATGCACGTCAGAGCGATCAGGGTTGACTCGCGTTGCGGCGACCATGGTTGACGCGCGTGGGGGCGACCAGGGTTGACTCGCGTCGGGGCGACCAAAGCTGACGCGACCAGGGTTGACGCGCGTCGTGGCGACCATGGTACACGCGCGTCGAGACGACCAATGTTGACGCGCGTCGGGGCGACCATGGTTGACGCGCGTCGGAACGACTATGGTTGAAGCGCGTTGGGGCGAACAGGGTTGACGTGCGTCGGGGCGACCAGAGTTGACGTGCGTCGGGGCGACCAAGGTTGACCCGCGTCGGGGCGACCAAAGTTGACGTGCGTCTGGACGACCAGGGTTGACGTGCGTCGGGACGACCAGGGTTGACGTGCGTCGGGACGACCAGGGTTGACGTGCGTCGGGGAGACAAGGGTTGACGGGAGTCGGGGCGAACAGGGTTAACGCGCGTCGGGGCGTCCACGGTTGACGCTCGTCGGGGCGACCAGGGCTGACGCGAGTCGTGGCGACCATGGTACACACGCTCGTCAGGGCGATCAAAAGTTGAAGCGCGTCGGGGCGACCAGAGTTTGACGCGCGTCGGGGCGACCAAATATGACGCACGTCGGGGCGACCAGGGTTGACGTGCGTCGGGGCGACCAGGGTTGACGTGCGTCGAGGCGACCAGGGTTGACGTGCGTCGGGGCGACCAGTGTTGACGTGCGTCGGGGCGACCAGGGTGGACCCGCGTCGGGGCGACCAGGGTTGACGCGAGTCGGGGCGACCAGGGTTGACGCGCGTCGGGGCGACCAAAGTTGACTTGCGTCGGGGCGACCAAAGTTGACGTGCGTCGGAACGACCAGGGTTGACGTGCGTCGGGGCGACCAGGGTTGACGTGCGTCAGGGAGACCAGGGTTGACGGGAGTTGGGGCGACCAGGGTTGACGCGCGTCGGGGCGACCAAAGTTGAAGTGCGTCGGAACGACCAGGGTTGACGTGCGTTGGGGCGACCAGGGTTGACGTGCGTCGGGGAGACCAGGGTTGACGCGCGTCGTGGCGACCATGGTTGACGCTCGTCGGGACGACTATGGTTGAAGCGCGTCGGGGCGAACAGGGTTAACGCGCGTCGGGGAAACCAGGGTTGACGCGCGTCGGGGCGACCAGGGTTGACGCACGTCGTGGCGACCAGCGTTGACCCGCGTCGGGGCGACCAGGGTTGACGTTAGTCGGGGCGACCAGGGTTGACGTCCGTCGGGGCGACCAGGGTTGACGCGCGTCGGGGCGATCAGGGTTAACGCGCGTCGGGGCGACCAGGGTTGACGCGCGTCGGGGCGACCGGGGTTGACGCGCATCAGGGCGACCAAACTTGACTCGCGTCGGGGCGACCATGGTACACGCACGTCGAGACGACCAATGTTGACGCGCGTCGGGGCGACCAGAGCTGATGCGCGTCGTGTCGACCAGGGTTGACGAGCGTCGTGGCCACCATGGTACACGCGGGTCGAGACGAACAATGTTGACGAGCATCGGGGCGACCATGGTTGACGCGCGTCGGAGCGACTATGGTTGACGCGCGTTGGGGCGACCAGGGTTGACTCGCGTCTGGGCGACCATGGTTGACGCACGTCGGGGCGATCAGATTTGACGCGCGTCCGGGCGACCAAGGATGACACGCGTCGGCGCGACCAAAGTTGACGCGCGACGGAGCGCCCAGGGTTGACACGCGTCTGGGCGACAAGGGTTGACTCACGTCGGGGCGACAAAAGTTGATGCGCGTCGGAGCGACCAAAGTTGATGAGCGTCGGGGCGACCACAGTTGATGCGCGTCAGGGCGACCAACGTTGACCAGCGTCGGGGCGACCAGGGTTGACGTCCATCGGGGTGACCAGGGTTGACGCGCGTCGGGGCAACCAAAGTTTACGCTCGTCGGGGCGATCAGGGTTGATGTGCGTCGGGGCTACCAAAGTTGACGCGCGTCTGGGCGACCAGGGTTGACTCGCGTCGGGGCGACTATGGTACACGCGCGTTATGATGACCAATGATGACGCGCGTCGGGGCGACCATGGTTGACGCACGTCGGGGCTACCAAAGCTCACGCGCGACGGGGCGACCAGGGTTGACTTGCGTCGGGGCGACCAGGGTTGACTTGCGTCGGGGCGACCAGGGTTGACTTGCGTCGGGGCGACCAGGGTTGACTTGCGTCGGGGCAACCAGGGTTGACTTGCGTCGGGGCGACCAGGGTTGACTTGTGTCGGGGCGACCAGGGTTGACACGCGTCGTGGCGACCATGGTACACGCGCGTCGAGACGACCAATGTTGATGCGCGTCGGGGCGACCATGGTTGACACGCGTCGGGGTGACTATAGTTGATGCGCGTCAGAGCGATCAGGGTTGACTCGCGTTGCGGCGACCATGGTTGACGCGCGTGGGAGCGACCAGGGTTGACTCGCGTCGGGGCGACCAAAGCTTACGCGACCAGGGTTGACGCGCGTCGTGGCGACCATGGTACACGCGCGTCGAGACGACCAATGTTGACGCGCGTCGGGACGACTATGGTTGAAGCGCGTCGGGGCGAACAGGGTTGACGCGCGTCGGGGTTACCAAAGTTGACGTACGTCGGGACGACCAGGGTTGACGTGCGTCGGGGCGACCAGGGTTGACGTGCGTCGGGGAGACAAGGGTTGACGGGAGTCGGGGCGAACAGGGTTAACGCGCGTCGGGGCGACCAGGGTTGAC
This sequence comes from Phyllobates terribilis, assembly GCF_046119375.1. Taxonomy (NCBI): domain Eukaryota; kingdom Metazoa; phylum Chordata; class Amphibia; order Anura; family Dendrobatidae; genus Phyllobates; species Phyllobates terribilis. The sequence continues at coordinate 12,537,962 of NW_027362769.1, read as the reverse complement.
ACGCGTCGGAACGACCTGGGTTGACGTGCGTCGGGGCGACCAGAGTTGACGTGCGTCGGGGCGACCAGCGTTGACGTGCGTCGGGGCGACCAGGGTTGACGTGCGTCGGGGCGACCAGAGTTGACGCGCGTCGGGGCGACCAAAGTTGACGTGCGTCGGGACGACCAGGGTTGACGTGCGTCGGGGCGACCAAGGTTGACGTGCGTCGGGGAGACCAGGGTTGACGGGAGTCGGGGCGACCAGGGTTGACGCGCGTCGGGGCGACCAAAGTTGACGTGCGTCGGGACGACCAGGGTTGACGTGCGTTGTGGCGACCAGGGTTGACGTGCGTTGGGGAGACCAGGGATGACGTGCGTCGTGGCGACCATGTACACACGCTCGTCGGGGCGATCAAAAAACAGGTTTAACGCGCGTCGGGGCGTCCACGGTTGACGCTCGTCGGGGCGACCAATGTTGATGCGCGTCGGGGCGACCATGGTTGACACGCGTCGGGGCGACTATAGTTGATGCGCGTCAGAGCGATCGGGGTTGACTCGCGTTGCGGCGACCATGGTTGACGCGCGTGGGGGCGACCAGGGTTGACTCGCGTCGGGGTGACCAAAGCTGACGCGACCAGGGTTGACGCGCGTCGTGGCGACCATGGTACACGCGCGTCGAGACGACCAATGTCGACGCGCGTCGGGACGACTATGGTTGAAGCGCGTCGGGGCCAACAGGGTTAACGCGCGTCGGGGAGACCAGGGTTGAAGCGCTTCGGGGCGACCAGGGTTGACGCGCGTCGGGGCTACCAAAGTTGACGTGCGTTGGGACGACCAGGGTTGACGTGCGTCGGGGCGACCAGGGTTGACGTGCGTCGGGGAAACATGGGTTGACGGGAGTCGGGGCGAACAGGGTTAACGCGCGTCGGGGCGACCAGGGTTGACACGCGTCGGGGCGACCATGGTTGACGCGCGTCAGGACGACCAGGTTTGACGTGCGTCGGGGCGACCAGAGTTGACGTGCTTTGGGGCGACCAGGGTGGACCCGCGTCGGGGCGACCAGGGTTGACGTGCGTCGGGGCGACCAGGGTGGACCCGCGTCGGGGCGACCAAAGTTGACGTGCGTCGGGACGACCAGGGTTGACGTGCGTCGGGGCGACCAGAGTTGACTCGCGTCGGGGTGACCAAAGCTGACGCGACCAGGGTTGACGCGTGTCGTGGCGACCATGGTACACGCGCGTCGAGACGACCAATGTCGACGCGCGTCGGGACGACTATGGTTGAAGCGCGTCGGGGCCAACAGGGTTAACGCGCGTCGGGGAGACCAGGGTTGAAGCGCGTCGGGACGACCAGGGTTGACGCGCGTCGGGGCTACAAAAGTTGACGTGCGTCGGGACGACCAGGGTTGACGTGCGTCGGGGCGACCAGGGTTGACGGGAGTCGGGGCGAACAGGGTTAACGCACGTCGGGGCGACCAGGGTTGACACGCGTCGGGGCGACCATGGTTGACGCGCATCAGGGCGACCAGGTTTGACGTGCGTCGGGGCGACCAGAGTTGACGTGCGTCGGGGCGACCAGGGTGGACCCGCGTCGGGGCGACCAGGGTTGACGTGCGTCGGGGCGACCAGGGTGGACCCGCGTCGGGGCGACCAAAGTTGACGTGCGTCGGGACGACCAGGGTTGACGTGCGTCGGGGCGACCAGAGTTGACGCGCGTCGGGGCGACCAAAGTTGACATGCGTCGGGGCGACCAGGGTTGACGTGCGTCGGGGAGACCAGGGTTGACGCGCGTCGTGGCGACCAGGGTTGACGCGCGTCGGGGCGACCAAAGTTGACGTGCGTCGGGACGACCAGGGTTGACGTGCGTTGGGGCGACCAGGGTTGACGTGCGTTGGGAAGACAAGGGATGACGTGCGTCGTGGTGACCATGGTACACACGCTCGTCGGGGCGATCAAAAGTTGAAGCGCGTCGGGGCGACCAGGGTTGATGCGCGTCGGGGCGACCAAAGTTGACTCGCGTCGGGGAGACCATGGTTGACGCGCGTCGGGATGACCAGAGTTGAAGTGCGTCGGGGCGACCAAGGTTGACACGCGTCGGGCCGACCAAAATTGACCCGCGTCGGGGCGACCAGGGTTGACGCGCGTCGGGGCGACCAAAGTTGACGTGCGTCAGGACGACCAGGGTTGACGTGCGTCGGGGCGACCAGGGTTGACGTGCGTCGGGGAGACAAGGGTTGACGGGAGACGGGGCGAACAGGGTTAACGCGCGTCGGGGCGTCCACGGTTGACGCTCGTCGGGGCGACCAGGGTTGACGCGCGTCGTGGCGACCATGGTACACACGCTCGTCAGGGCGATCAAAAGTTGAAGCGCGTCGGGACGAACAGGGTTTGACGCGTGTCGGGGCAACCAAAGTTTACGCGCGTCGGGGCGACCAGGGTTGACGTGCGTCGGGGCGACCAGGGTTGACGTGCGTCGGGGCGACCAGGGTGGACCCGCGTCGGGGCGACCAGGGTTGACGCGCATCGGGGCGACCAAAGTTAAAGTGCGTCGGGTCGACCAAAGTTGACGTGCGTCGGGACGACCAGGGTTGACGCGCGTCGGGGCGACCAAATTTGACGCGTGTCGGGACGACCAGGGTTGACGTGCGTCGGGGCGACCAGAGTTGACGCGCGTCGGGGCGACCAAAGTTGACGTGCGTCGGGACGACCAGGGTTGACGTGCGTCGGGGCGACCAGGGTTGACGTGCGTCGGGGAGACCAAGGTTGACGGGAGTCGTGGCGACCAGGGTCGACGCGCGTCGGGGCGACCAAAGTTGACGTGCGTCGGGACGACCAGGGTTGACGTGCGTTGGGGCGACCAGTGTTGACGTGCGTCGGGGAGACCAGGGATGACGTGCGTCGTGGCAACCATGGTACACACGCTCGTCGGGGCGATCAAAAGTTGAAGCGCGTCGGGGCGACCAGGGTTGATGCGCGTCGGGGCGACCAAAGTTGACTCGCGTCGGGGCGACCATGGTTGACGCGCGTCGGGACGACCAGAGTTGAAGTGCGTCGGTGCGACCAAGGTTGACACGCTTCGGGGTGACCAAGGTTGACACGCGTCGGGCCGACCAGGGTTGACGCGCGTCGGGCCGACCAAAATTGACCCGCGTCGAGGCGACCAGGGTTGACGCGCGTCGGGGCGACCAAAGTTGACGTGCGTCGGGACGACCAGGGTTGATGTGCGTCGGGGCGACCAGGGTTGACGTGCGTCGGGGAGACAAGGGTTGATGGGAGTCGGGGCGAACAGGGTTGACGTGCGTCGGGGCGTCCACGGTTGACGCTCATCGGGGCGACCAGGGTTGACGCGCGTCGTGGCGACCATGGTACACACGCTCGTCAGGGCGATCAAAAGTTGAAGCGCTTCGGGGCGACCAGGGTTTGACGCGCGTCGGGTCGACCAGGGTTGACGTGCGTCGGGGCGACCAGGGTTGACGCGCGTCGGGGCGACCAGGGTTGACGCACGTCGTGGCGACCAAAGTTGACGTGCGTCGGGGCGACCAAAGTTGACGTGCGTCGGGACGACCAGGGTTGACGTGCGTCGGGGCGACCAGAGTTGACGCGCGTCGGGGCATCCAAAGTTGACGTGCGTCGGGACGACCAGGGTTGACGTGCGTCGGGGCGACCAAAGTTGACGTGCGTCGGGACGACCAGGGTTGACGTGCGTCGGGGCGACCAGAGTTGACGCGCGTCGGGGCAACCAAAGTTGACGTGCGTCGGGACGACCAGGGTTGATGTGCGTCGGGGCGACCAGGGTTGACGTGCGTCAGGGAGACCAGGGTTGACGGGAGTCGGGGCGACCAGGGTTGACGTGCGTCGGGGCGACCAAAGTTGACGTGCGTCGGGACGACCAGGGTTGACGTGCGTTGGGGCGACCAGGGTTGACGTGCGTCGGGGAGACCAGGGTTGACGCGCGTCGTGGCGACCATGGTACACACGCTCGTCGGGGCGATCAAAAGTTGAAGCGCGTCGGGGCAACCAGGGTTGACGCGCGTCGGGGCGACCAAAGTTGACGCGCGTCGGGACGACCAGGGTTGACGTGCGTCGGGGCGACCAGAGTTGACGTGCGTCGGGGCGACCAGGGTTAACATGCGTCGGGGAGACCAGTGTTGACGGGAGTCAGGACGAACAGGGTTGACGCCCGTCGGCGCGACCAAGGTTGACGCGCGTCGGCGCGACAAGGGTTGACGAGCGTCGGGGCGACCAAGGTTGACGTGCGTCGGGACGACCAAGGTTGACGTGCGTCGGGCCGACCAAAATTGACCCGCGTCGGGGCGACCAGGGTTGACCCGCGTCGGGGCGACGAGGGTGGAACCGCATCGGGGCGACCAGGGTTGACGCGCGTCGGGGCGACCAAAGTTGACGTGCGTCAAGACGACCAGGGTTGACGTGCGTCGGGGCGACCAGGGTTGACGTACGTCGGGGAGACCAGGGTTGATGGGAGTCGGGGCGACCAGGGTTGACTCGCGTCTTGGCGACCATGGTTGACGCGCGTGGGGGCGACCAGGGTTGACTCGCGTCGGGGTGACCAAAGTTGACGCGCCAAGGGTTGACGCGCGTCGTGGCGAAAATGGTACACGTGCATCGAGAGGACCAATGTTGAAGCGCGTCGGGGCGACCAAAGATGACGCGCGTCGGGGCGAACAGTGTTAACTCGCGTTGCGGCGACCATGGTTGACGCGCGTGGGGGCGACCAGGGTTGACTCGCATCGGGGCGGCCAAAGCTGACGCGACCAGGGTTGACGCGCGTCGTGGCGACCATGGTACACGCGCGTCGAGATGACCAATGTTGACGCGCGTCGGGGCGACCATGGTTGACGCTCGTCGGGACGACTATGGTTGAAGCGCGTCGGGGCGAACAGGGTTAATGCGCGTCGGGGAGACCAGGGTTGACGCGCGTCGGGGCGACCAGGGTTGACGCACGTCGGGGCGACCAGGGTTGACATGCGTCGGGGTGACCAGGGTTGACACGCATCGCGGCGTCCAGGGTTGACGCGCATCGGGGCGACCACGTTGACGTGCGTCGGGGCGTCCAGGATTAACGTGCGTCGGGAAGACAAGGGTTGACGGGAGTCGGGGCGACCAGGGTTGACGCGCGTCGGGGCGACCATGGTTGACGCATGTGGGGGCGACCAGGGTTGACTCGCGTCGGGGCGACCATGGTTGACGCGTGTGGGGGCGACCAGGGTTGACTCGCATCGGGGCGTCCAAGGTTGACGCGCGTCGGGGCGACCAAGGTTGACGCTCGTCGAGACGACCAAAGCTGACGCGCGTCGGTGTGACCAAAGTTGATGCGCGTCAGAGCGATCAGGATTGACGCACGTCGGGGTGACCAGGGTTGACGCGCATCGGGTCGACCAGGGTTGACGCGCGTCGGGGCGAACATGGTTGACGGGAGTCGGGGCGACCAGGGTTGACGCCCGTCGGGGCGACCAGGGTTGACGTGCGTTGGGGAGACAAGGGTTGACGGTATTCGGGGCGACCAGGGTTGACGCGCGTCAGAGCGTCTATAGTTGACGCGCGTCGGGGCGACCAGACTTGACGTGTGTCGAGGCGACCAAAGTTGACGCGCGTCGGGGCAACCAAAGTTGACGCACCTCGTGGTGACCTTGGTTGACTCGCGTCGGGGCGACCATGGTTGACGCGCGTTGGGGCGACCAAGGATGACGCACGTCGGGGCGACCAAGTTTGACGTGCGTCGGGGCGACCAAGGTTGACGTGCGTCGGGCCGACCAAAATTGACGTGCGTCGGGGCGACCAGGGTTGACGTGCGTCGGGGCGACCAGGGTTAACGCGCGTCGGGGAGACCATGGTTGACGCGCGTCGGGACGACCAGAGTTGAAGTGCGTCGGTGCGACCAAGGTTGACACGCTTCGGGGTGACCAAGGTTGACACGCGTCGGGCCGACCAGGGTTGACGCGCGTCGGGCCGACCAAAATTGACCCGCGTCGAGGCGACCAGGGTTGACGCGCGTCGGGGCGACCAAAGTTGACGTGCGTCGGGACGACCAGGGTTGATGTGCGTCGGGGCGACCAGGGTTGACGTGCGTCGGGGAGACAAGGGTTGATGGGAGTCGGGGCGAACAGGGTTGACGTGCGTCGGGGCGTCCACGGTTGACGCTCATCGGGGCGACCAGGGTTGACGCGCGTCGTGGCGACCATGGTACACACGCTCGTCAGGGCGATCAAAAGTTGAAGCGCTTCGGGGCGACCAGGGTTTGACGCGCGTCGGGTCGACCAGGGTTGACGTGCGTCGGGGCGACCAGGGTTGACGCGCGTCGGGGCGACCAGGGTTGACGCACGTCGTGGCGACCAAAGTTGACGTGCGTCGGGGCGACCAAAGTTGACGTGCGTCGGGACGACCAGGGTTGACGTGCGTCGGGGCGACCAGAGTTGACGCGCGTCGGGGCATCCAAAGTTGACGTGCGTCGGGACGACCAGGGTTGACGTGCGTCGGGGCGACCAAAGTTGACGTGCGTCGGGACGACCAGGGTTGACGTGCGTCGGGGCGACCAGAGTTGACGCGCGTCGGGGCAACCAAAGTTGACGTGCGTCGGGACGACCAGGGTTGATGTGCGTCGGGGCGACCAGGGTTGACGTGCGTCAGGGAGACCAGGGTTGACGGGAGTCGGGGCGACCAGGGTTGACGTGCGTCGGGGCGACCAAAGTTGACGTGCGTCGGGACGACCAGGGTTGACGTGCGTTGGGGCGACCAGGGTTGACGTGCGTCGGGGAGACCAGGGTTGACGCGCGTCGTGGCGACCATGGTACACACGCTCGTCGGGGCGATCAAAAGTTGAAGCGCGTCGGGGCAACCAGGGTTGACGCGCGTCGGGGCGACCAAAGTTGACGCGCGTCGGGACGACCAGGGTTGACGTGCGTCGGGGCGACCAGAGTTGACGTGCGTCGGGGCGACCAGGGTTAACATGCGTCGGGGAGACCAGTGTTGACGGGAGTCAGGACGAACAGGGTTGACGCCCGTCGGCGCGACCAAGGTTGACGCGCGTCGGCGCGACAAGGGTTGACGAGCGTCGGGGCGACCAAGGTTGACGTGCGTCGGGACGACCAAGGTTGACGTGCGTCGGGCCGACCAAAATTGACCCGCGTCGGGGCGACCAGGGTTGACCCGCGTCGGGGCGACGAGGGTGGAACCGCATCGGGGCGACCAGGGTTGACGCGCGTCGGGGCGACCAAAGTTGACGTGCGTCAAGACGACCAGGGTTGACGTGCGTCGGGGCGACCAGGGTTGATGTACGTCGGGGAGACCAGGGTTGATGGGAGTCGGGGCGACCAGGGTTGACTCGCGTCTTGGCGACCATGGTTGACGCGCGTGGGGGCGACCAGGGTTGACTCGCGTCGGGGTGACCAAAGTTGACGCGCCAAGGGTTGACGCGCGTCGTGGCGAAAATGGTACACGTGCATCGAGAGGACCAATGTTGAAGCGCGTCGGGGCGACCAAAGATGACGCGCGTCGGGGCGAACAGTGTTAACTCGCGTTGCGGCGACCATGGTTGACGCGCGTGGGGGCGACCAGGGTTGACTCGCATCGGGGCGGCCAAAGCTGACGCGACCAGGGTTGACGCGCGTCGTGGCGACCATGGTACACGCGCGTCGAGATGACCAATGTTGACGCGCGTCGGGGCGACCATGGTTGACGCTCGTCGGGACGACTATGGTTGAAGCGCGTCGGGGCGAACAGGGTTAATGCGCGTCGGGGAGACCAGGGTTGACGCGCGTCGGGGCGACCAGGGTTGACGCACGTCGGGGCGACCAGGGTTGACATGCGTCGGGGTGACCAGGGTTGACACGCATCGCGGCGTCCAGGGTTGACGCGCATCGGGGCGACCACGTTGACGTGCGTCGGGGCGTCCAGGATTAACGTGCGTCGGGAAGACAAGGGTTGACGGGAGTCGGGGCGACCAGGGTTGACGCGCGTCGGGGCGACCATGGTTGACGCATGTGGGGGCGACCAGGGTTGACTCGCGTCGGGGCGACCATGGTTGACGCGTGTGGGGGCGACCAGGGTTGACTCGCATCGGGGCGTCCAAGGTTGACGCGCGTCGGGGCGACCAAGGTTGACGCTCGTCGAGACGACCAAAGCTGACGCGCGTCGGTGTGACCAAAGTTGATGCGCGTCAGAGCGATCAGGATTGACGCACGTCGGGGTGACCAGGGTTGACGCGCATCGGGTCGACCAGGGTTGACGCGCGTCGGGGCGAACATGGTTGACGGGAGTCGGGGCGACCAGGGTTGACGCCCGTCGGGGCGACCAGGGTTGACGTGCGTTGGGGAGACAAGGGTTGACGGTATTCGGGGCGACCAGGGTTGACGCGCGTCAGAGCGTCTATAGTTGACGCGCGTCGGGGCGACCAGACTTGACGTGTGTCGAGGCGACCAAAGTTGACGCGCGTCGGGGCAACCAAAGTTGACGCACCTCGTGGTGACCTTGGTTGACTCGCATCGGGGCGACCATGGTTGACGCGCGTTGGGGCGACCAAGGATGACGCACGTCGGGGCGACCAAGTTTGACGTGCGTCGGGGCGACCAAGGTTGACGTGCGTCGGGCCGACCAAAATTGACGTGCGTCGGGGCGACCAGGGTTGACGTGCGTCGGGGCGACCAGGGTTAACGCGCGTCGGGGAGACCAGGGTTGACACGCGTCGGGGCGACCAGGGTTGACGCACGTCGGGGCGACCAGGGTTGATGTGCGTCGGGGCGACCAGGGTTGACGCGCGTCGGGGCGACCAGGGTTGACGCGCGTCGGGGCGACCAAGGATGACACGCGTCGGCGCGACCAAAGTTGACGTGCGTCGGGGCGACCAAGGTTGACGCGCGTCGGCGCGACCAGGTTTGACGCGCGTCGGGGCGAAAAAAGTTGACGCACGTCGGGGCGACCATGGTTGACGCACGTCGGGGCGACCAAGGTCGATGTGCGTCGGGTCGACCATTGCTGACGCGCGTCGGGGCGACCAGCGTTGACCCGCCTCGGGGCGACCAGGGTTGACGGGAGTCGGGGCAACCAGGGTTGACGTGCGTCGGGGCGACCAGGGTTGACGCTCGTCAGGTCGACCAAAGTTGACGAGCGTCAGGGCGACCAAAGTTGACGCACGTCGGGGCGACCAAAGTTGACGCACGTCGGGGCGACCAGGGTTGACTCGCGTCGGGACGACCATGGTACACGCGCGTCGAGACGACCAATGTTGACGCGCGTCGAGGCGACCAAAGTTGACCCGCGTCGGGGCGACCAGGGTTGACTCGCGTCGGGGCGACCAAAGTTGACGCGCGTCGGGGCGACCAAAGATGACGCGCGTCTGGGCGACAATGGTTGACGTGCATCAGGGCGACCAAAGCTGATGCGCGTCGGGGCGACCAGGGTTGACGGTTGTCGGGGTCGACTAAGGTCAATGTGCGTAGGGTCGACAAGATCTGACGCGCGTCGAGGCGACCAGGGTTGACGCGCATCACGGCGACCAAAGTTGACGCGCTTTGGGGCGACCATGGTTGACGCGCATCGGGGCGACTATGGTTGACGCATGTGGGGGCGACCAGGGTTGACTCGCGTCGGGGCGACCATGGTTGACGCGTGTGGGGGCGACCAGGGTTGACTCGCATCGGGGCGTCCAAGGTTGACGCGCGTCGGGGCGACCAAGGTTGACGCTCGTCGAGACGACCAAAGCTGACGCGCGTCGGTGTGACCAAAGTTGATGCGCGTCAGAGCGATCAGGATTGACGCACGTCGGGGTGACCAGGGTTGACGCGCATCGGGTCGACCAGGGTTGACGCGCGTCGGGGCGAACATGGTTGACGGGAGTCGGGGCGACCAGGGTTGACGCCCGTCGGGGCGACCAGGGTTGACGTGCGTTGGGGAGACAAGGGTTGACGGTATTCGGGGCGACCAGGGTTGACGCGCGTCAGAGCGTCTATAGTTGACGCGCGTCGGGGCGACCAGACTTGACGTGTGTCGAGGCGACCAAAGTTGACGCGCGTCGGGGCAACCAAAGTTGACGCACCTCGTGGTGACCTTGGTTGACTCGCGTCGGGGCGACCATGGTTGACGCGCGTTGGGGCGACCAAGGATGACGCACGTCGGGCCGACCAAAATTGACGTGCGTCGGGGCGACCAGGGTTGACGTGCGTCGGGGCGACCAGGGTTAACGCGCGTCGGGGAGACCAGGGTTGACACGCGTCGGGGCGACCAGGGTTGACGCACGTCGGGGCGACCAGGGTTGATGTGCGTCGGGGCGACCAGGGTTGACGCGCGTCGGGGCGACCAGGGTTGACGCGCGTCGGGGCGACCAAGGATGACACGCGTCGGCGCGACCAAAGTTGACGTGCGTCGGGGCGACCAAGGTTGACGCGCGTCGGCGCGACCAGGTTTGACGCGCGTCGGGGCGAAAAAAGTTGACGCACGTCGGGGCGACCATGGTTGACGCACGTCGGGGCGACCAAGGTCGATGTGCGTCGGGTCGACCATTGCTGACGCGCGTCGGGGCGACCAGCGTTGACCCGCCTCGGGGCGACCAGGGTTGACGGGAGTCGGGGCAACCAGGGTTGACGTGCGTCGGGGCGACCAGGGTTGACGCTCGTCAGGTCGACCAAAGTTGACGAGCGTCAGGGCGACCAAAGTTGACGCACGTCGGGGCGACCAAAGTTGACGCACGTCGGGGCGACCAGGGTTGACTCGCGTCGGGACGACCATGGTACACGCGCGTCGAGACGACCAATGTTGACGCGCGTCGAGGCGACCAAAGTTGACCCGCGTCGGGGCGACCAGGGTTGACTCGCGTCGGGGCGACCAAAGTTGACGCGCGTCGGGGCGACCAAAGATGACGCGCGTCTGGGCGACAATGGTTGACGTGCATCAGGGCGACCAAAGCTGACGCGCGTCGGGGCGACCAGGGTTGACGGTTGTCGGGGCGACTAAGGTCAATGTGCGTAGGGTCGACAAGATCTGACGCGCGTCGAGGCGACCAGGGTTGACGCGCATCACGGCGACCAAAGTTGACGCGCTTTGGGGCGACCATGGTTGACGCGCATCGGGGCGACTATGGTTGACGCGCATCGGCGCGAACAGGGTTAACGCGCGTCGGGGCGATCAGGGTTGACACGCGTCGGGGCGACCAAGGTTGACGCGCGTCGGGGCGACCAAGTTTGACGCGCGTTGGCGCGACCATGTTTGACGCGCGTCGGGGCGACCAAAGTTGACGCGCGTCGGGGCGACCATGGTTGACGCACGTCGGGGCGACCAAGGTCGATATGCGTCGGGTCGACCATTGCTGACGCGCGTCGGGGCGACCAGCGTTGACCCGCGTCGGGGCGACCAGGGTTGACGGGAGTCGGGGCAACCAGGGTTGACGTGCGTCAGGTCGACCAAAGTTGACGCGCGTCGGGGCGACCAAAGTTGATGCACGTTGGGGCGACCAAAGTTGACGCACGTCGGGGCGACCAGGGTTGACTCGCGTCGGGACGACCATGGTACACGCGCGTCGAGACGACCAATGTTGACGCGCGTCGAGGCGACCAAAGTTGACCCGCGTCGGGGCGACCATGGTTGACTCGCGTCGGGGCGACCAAAGTTGATGCGCGTCGGGGCGACCAAAGTTGACGCGCGTCGGGGAAACCAGGGTTGACTGGCGTCGGGGCGACCATTGTTGACGCGCGTCGGGGCGACCAGGGTTGACTCGCGTCGGGGCGACCAGGGTTGTTGCTCGTCGGGGCGACCAGGGTTCACGCACGTCGGGGCGACCAGGGTTCACGCGCATCGGGGCGATCATGGTTGACGCGCTTCGGGGCGACCAAGGTTGACGCACGTCGGGGCGACCAGAGCTGATGCGCGTCGGGTCGACCAGGGTTGACGAGCGTAGTGGCGACCATGGTACACGCGCGTCGAGACGAACAATGTTGACGCGCGTCGGGGCGGCCATGGTATACGCGCGTCGGGGCGACTATGGTTGACGCGCGTCGGGGCGAACAGGCTTAACGCGCGTCGGGGCGATCAAAGTTAATGCGCGTCGGGGAGACCAGGGATGACTCGCGTCGGGGCGACCATGGTTGACGCACGTCGGGGCGACCATGGTTGACGCGCGTCGGGGCGACCAGGGTTGACGCGCGTCGGGGCGACCAAGGATGACACGCGTCGGCGCGACCAAAGTTGACACGCGACGGAGCGCCCAGGGTTGACGTGGGTCTGGGCGACAGGGGTTGACTTGCGTCGGGGCGACCAAAGTTGTCCCGTGTCGGGGCGACCAAAGTTGACACGCGATGGGGTGTCCAGGGTTGACTCGCGTCGGGGCGACCAAAGTTGATGCACGTCGGGGCGACCAAAGTTGACGCGCGACGGGGCGTCCAGGGTTGACGCATGTCTGGGCTACAAGGGTTGACTCGCATCGGGGCGACCAAAGTTGATGCGCGTCGGGGCGACCAAAGCTGATGAGCGCCGGGGCTACTAAAGTTGACTCGCATCGGGGCGACCAAAGTTGATGCGCGTCGGGGCGACCAAAGCTGATGAGCGCCGGGGCTACTAAAGTTGACGCGCGTCGGGGCGACCAAATTTGACGCGCATCGTGGCGACCAGCGTTGACTCGCAACGGGGCGACCAGGGTTGATGTGAGTCGGGGCGACCAGGGTTGACGTGAGTCGGGGCGAACAGGGTTAACGTCCGTCGGGGCGACCAGGGTTGACGCGTGTCGGGGCGACCAAAGTTGACGCGCGTCGGGGCGAGCAAAGCTGACCCGCGTCGGGGCGACCATGGTTGACACGCTTCGGGGCAACCAGGGTTAACACGCGTTGGGGCGATCAGGGTTCACGCGCGTCGGGGCAACCAGGGTTGACGCGCGTCGGTGCGACCAGGGTTGACGCGCATCAGGACGACCATAGTTGACTCACGTCGGGGCGACCATGGTACACGCACGTCGAGACGACCAATGTTGACGTGCGTTGGGGCGACAAGGGTTGACGCGCGTCGGGGCGACCATGGTTGACGCGCGTCGGGGCGACCAAAGTTGACGCGTGTCGTGGCGACCAGCGTTGACCCGCGTCGGGGCGACCAGGGTTGACGTGAGTCGGGGCCACCAGGGTTAACGTCCGTCGGGGCGACCAGGGTTGACGCGCGTCGGGGCAATTAGGGTTAACGCGCGTCGGGGCGATCATGGTTAACGTGCGTTGGGGCGACCAGGGTTGACGCGCGTCGGGGCGACCGGGGTTGATGCGCATCAGGGCGAACAAAGTTGACTCGCATCGGGGCGACTATGGTTGACGCGCATCGGGGCGAACATGGTTAACGCGCATCGGGGCGACCATGGTACACCCGCGTCGAGACGACCAATGTTGACGCGCGTCGGGGCGACAAGGGTTGACTCGCGTCGGAGCGACCATGGTTGACGCGCATCGGGGCGACCAGGGTTGACTCGCGTCGGGGCGACCATGCTACACGCGCGTCGAGACGACCAATGTCAACTTTGGTCGCACCGACACGCGTCAACCCTGTTCATCTCGATGAAGGTCAACCCTGGTCGACTTGAATGCAGTCAACTTTGGTCACCCGTAGCGATTCAACCCTTGTCGCCCCGACGCGAGTCAACCCTGGTCGCCCCGACGCGCATCCACCATGGTCGCCCCGACGCGCATCAAGCCTGGTCGCCCCGACGCGCGTCAACATTGGTCATCTCGACGCGCGTGTACCATGGTCGCCACGACGCGCGTCAACCCTGGTCGCCCCGATGCGCGTCAGCTCTGGTCGCCCCGATGCGCGTCAACCTTGGTCGCCCCGACGCGCGTCAACCCTGGCCGCCCCGAGGCGCGTCAACATTGGTCGCACCGACGCACGTCAACTTTGGTCGCCCCGACGCTCGTCAACCCTAGTCGCACCGACGCGCGTAAACCAAGGTAGCCCCGTCGCGTGTCAACCATGGTAGCCCCGACGCGAGTCTACCCTTGTCGCCCCGACATGCGTCAACTTTGATCGCCCCGACGCGCGTCCACCCTGGCGCGACCATGGTTGACGCGTGTCGGGGCGACCATGGTTGACGCGTGTCGGGGCGACCAGGCTTGATGCGCGTCGGGGCGACCAAGGTTGACGCGCGTCGGGGCGACCAAGGTTGATGCGCTTCGGGGCGACCATGGTTGACGCGCGTCGGGGCGAACAGGGTTAACGCGCGTCTGGGCGATCAAAGTTGACGCACGTCGGGTCGACCAGGGTTGACGCACGTCGGGGTGACCAGGGTTGACGTGCGTCGGGGCGACCAGGGTTGACGCTCCTCGGGGCGACCAAGGTTGACGCGCGTCGGGGCGACCATGGTTGACGTGCGTTGATGCGACCAATGTTGACGCGCGTCGGGGCGAGAAAGGTTGACTCGCGTCATGGCGACTAGGGTTAACTCGCGTCGGCGCGACCAAAGTTGACGCGTGTCGGGGAGACCAGGGTTGACTCGTGTCGGGGCGACCATGGTTAAAGTGCGTCGGGGCGATCAGGGTTGACGCGCGTCGGGGCGACCATGCTTGACACGCGTCGGGGTGACCATGGTTGACGCGCGTCGATACCACCAATGTTGACGCACGTCTGGGCGAGAAAGGTTGACTCGCGTCGTGGCGACCAGGGTTGACTCGCGTCGGGGCGACCATGGTTGACTCGCGCCGGGGCGACCAAGGTTGACGTGCGTCGGGGCGACAAAAGCTGACGCGCGAAGGGAAGACCAGGGTTGACTCGCATCTGCGCGACCAAAGTTGACGCGCGTCGGGGAGACCAGGGTTGACTCGCGCCTGGGCGACCATGGTTGACGTGCGTCGGGGCGACCAGGGTTGACGCACGTCGGGGCGACCAAGGTTGATGCGCGTCGGGGCGACCAAGGTTGACGCGAACAGGGTTAACATGCGTCGGGGTGACCATGGTACACGCGCGTCGGGAAGACCAGGGTTGACGTGCGTCAGGGCGACCAGGGTTGACGCGCGTCGGGGCGACCAAGGTTGTCGCGCGTCGGGGCGACCAAAGTTGACGCGTGTCGGGGCGACCAAGGTTGACGCGTGTCGATACGACCAATGTTGACGCGCGTCGAGGTGAGAAAGGTTGACTCGCGTCATCGCAACCAGGGTTGACTCGCGTCTGGGCGACCAAGGTTGACGTGCATCGGGGCGACCAAAGCTGAAGCGCGACGGGAAGACCAGGGTTAACTCGCGTCGGGGCGACCAAAGTTGACGCGCGTCGGGGAGACCAGGGTTGACTCGCGTCATGGCGACCATGGTTGACGCGCATCGGGGCGACCAAGGTTGACGCGCGTCGGGGCGACCAAGGTTCTCGCGCGTCGGGGCGACAATGGTTGACGCTCGTCGGGGCGAACAGGGTTAACGCGCGTCGAGACGACCAATTTTTACGCGCGTCAGGTGACCAGGGTTGACTCGTGTCAGGGCGACCATGGTACATGCACGTCGAGACGACCAATGTTGACGAGCATCGGGGGGACAAGGGTTGACTCGCGTCGGGGCGACCATGGTTGATGCGCGTCGGGGCGACCAGGGTTGACTCGCGTCGTGGCGACCATGGTACACGCGCATCGAGACGACCAATGATGATGCGCGTCGGGGCTACAAGGGTTGACGTGCGTCGGGCGAGCCTGGTTGACGAGCATCGGGGCAACCAGGGCGGACACGTGTCGGGGCGACCAAAGTTGACGCGCGTCGGGGCGACCAGGGTTAACGTGCGTCGGGGCGATCAGGGTTGACGCGCATCGAGACGACCAATGTTGATGCGCGTCGGGGCGAGCATTGTTGATGTGCATCGGGGCGACCAAAGTTGACACGCGTCGAGGCGACCAGGTCAACCCTGGTCGCCTTGAAGCAAGTCTACTATGGTCGCCCTGATGCGCGTCAACCATAGTCGCCCCGACGCGTGTCAACTTTGGTCGCAACGACAAGCGTCAACCCTGTTCATCTCGACGCGGGTCAACCCTGGTCGACTTGAATGCAGTTAACTTTGGTTGCCCTGTAGCGCTTCAACCCTGGTCGCCCCAACGCGCATCCACCATGGTCGCCCCGACGCGCGTCAAGCCTGGTCGCCCCGACATGCGTCAACATTGGTCATCTCGACGCGCGTGTACCATGGTCGCCACGATGCGCGTCAACCCTTGTCGCCTCGATGCGCGTCAGCTCTGGTCGCCCCGATGCGCGTCAACCTTGGTCGCCCCGACGCGCGTCAACCCTGGTCGCGCCAACGCGCGTAAACCGTGTTCGCCCCGACGCGTGTCAACCATGGTCGCCCCGACGCGAGTCAACCCTTGTCGCCCCGACGCGCGTCAACTTTGTTCGCCCTGACTCGTGTCCACCCTGGTCGCCCTGACGCGGGTCAACGTTGGTCACCCCGACGCGCGTCAACCCTAGTGGCCCCGACGCGCGTCAACTTTGGTCGCCTCGACGCGTGTCAACTTTGGTCGTCCTGATGCGCTTCAACACTGGTCGCCCCGACGCGCGTCAAAATTAGTCGTCTCGATGCGCGTGTATCATGGTCGCCCCGACGCGCGTCAACCCTGGTCTCCCCGACGTGCGTCAACCATGGTCGTCCCGACGCGAGTCAACTCTTGTCGCCCTGACGCGCGTCAACATTGGTCATCTCGACGCGCGTGTAGCATGGTCGCCCCGACGCGTGTCAACCCTGGTCGCCCCGACGCGCGTCAACCATGGTCACCCCGACGCGAGTCTATCCTTGTCGCCCCGACGCGCGTCAACCCTGGTTGCCCTGATGCGCGTCAACATTGGTCGCACCGACGCGCGTCAACCATGGTCGCCCCGATGCGATTCAACCCTTGTCGCCCCGACGCGTGTCAACTTTGGTCGCCCCGACGCGTGTCCACCCTGGTCGCCCCGACGCGGGTCAACGGGGCGACCAAGGTTGACGTGCGTCGGCGCGACCACGGTTGACGCGCGTCGGGGCGACCAAGGTTGATGCGCATCGGGGCGACCAGAGCTGACGCGCATCGGGGCGACCAGGGTTGATGCGCGTCGTGGCGACCAAAGTAGACGCGCGTCGGGGCGACCGTGGTTGACCCACGTCGGGACGACCAAGTTCGATGTGCGTCGGGTCGACCAGAGCTGACGCGCGTCGGGGCGACCAGGGTTGACGCGCATCATGGCGACCATGGTACACGCGCGTCGAGGCGACCAGGGTTGACGCGTTACCAAGGTTGATGCGTGTCGGGGCGACCAGGCCTGACGCGCTTCGGGGCGACCAGAGCTGACGCGCGTCAGGGCGACCAGGGTTGACGCGCGTCATGGCGACCATGGTACACACGCGTCGAGATGACCAGGGTTGACGCGTGACCAAGGTTGATGAGTGTCGGGGCGACCAAAACTGAGGCGCATCGGGGCGACCAGGGTTGAAGCGCATCGGTGCGACCAAGGTTGACGCGCGTTGGCGCGACCAGGTTTGACGCGCGTCGGGGCGACCATGGTTGACGCACGTCGGGGCGACCAAGGTCGATGTGCGTCGGGTCGACCAGAGCTGACGCGCGTCGGGGCGACCAGGGTTGACGCGCGTCGTGGCGACAAGGGTTGACGCGCGTCGGAGCGACTAGGGTTGACGCGCGCTGGGGTGACCAGAGTTGACGCGCGTCGGGGTGACCAAAACTGAGGCGCATCGGGGCGACCAGGGTTGACGCTCATCGGGGCGACCAAGGTTGACGCGCGTCGTTGCGACCATGGTTGACGCACGGCGGGGCGACCAAGGTCGATGTGCGTCGGGTCGACCAGAGCTGACGCGCGTCGGGGCGACCAGGGTTGACGCGCATCGAGGCGACCAGGGTTGACGCGCGTCGGGGCGACCATGGTACACGCGCGTCGAGACGACCAGGGTTAACGCGCGACCAAGGTTGACGCGCGTCGGGGCGACCATGGTTGACACGTGTCAGGGCGACCAGGATTGACGGTTGTCGGGGGACCAGGGTGGACGCGCGTCGGGGCGACCAAAGTTGACACGCGTCAGGGCGACAAGGGTTGGCTCGCGTCGAGGCGACCATGGTTGACGCGCGTTGGCGCGACCAGGGTTGACGCGCCTCGGGGCGACCAAAGTTGACGTGCATCGGGGCGACAAGGGTTGACGCGCGTCGGGGTGACCAGAGTTGACGCGCGTCGGGGCGATCAAAACTGAGGCGCATCGGGGCGACCAGTGTTGACGCGCATCGGGGCGACCAAGGTTGACGCGCGTCGGCGCGACCAGGTTTGACGCGCGTCGGGGCGACCAAAGTTGACGCACGTCGGGGCGACCATGGTTGACGCACGTCGGGGCGACCAAGGTCAATGAGCGTCGGGTCGACCAGAGCTGACGCGCGTCCAGGGTTGACGCGCGTCGTGGCGACCATGGTACATGCGCGTCGAGACGACCAGGGTTGACGCGCGACCAAGGTTGACGCGCGTCGGGGCGACCAGAGCTGACGCGCGTCGGGGCGATCATGGTTGATACGTGTCGGGGCGACCAGGCTTTATGCGCGTCGGGGCGACCATGGTTGATGCGCGTCGGGGCGACTATGGTTGATGCACGTCGGGGCGAACAGGGTTTACGCGCGTCGGGGCAATCAGGGTTGACGCGCGTCGGGGCGACAATAGTTGACGTGCGTCGGGGCGAACAAGGGTGACGCGCGTCGGCGCGTCCAGGGTTGACGCGCGTCGGGGCGACCAAAGTAGACGCGCGTCGGGGCGACCATGGTTGACCCACGTCGGGACGACCAAGTTCGATGTGCGTCGGGTCGACCAGAGCTGACGTGCGTCGGGGCGACCAGGGTTGACGCGCGTAATGGTGACCATGGTACACGCGCGTCGAGACGACCAGGCTTGACGCGTGACCAAGGTTGATGCGTGTCGGGGCGACCAGGCCTGACGCGCTTCGGGGCGACCAGAGCTGACGCGCGTCGGGGCGACCAGGGTTGACGCGTGTCATGGCGACCATGGTACATGCGCGTTAAGACGACCAGTGTTGACGCGTGACCAAGGTTGATGAGTGTTGGGGCAACCAGGCCTGACGCGCTTCGGGGCGACCAGAGCTGACGCTCGCCGGGACGACCAGCTTTGACGTGCGTATGGTTGACGTGCGTCGGGGCGACCAAAGCTGACGCGCGACGGGGCGAACATAGCTGACGCGCGTCGGCGCGACCGGTGTTGACGCGCGTCGGGGCGACCAAAGTTGACACGCGTCGGGGCGACAAGGGTTGGCTCGCGTCGAGGCGACCATGGTTGACGCGACCAGGGTTGACGCGCATCGGGGCGACCAAAGTTGACGCGCGTCGGGGCGACCAAAGTTGACGTGCGTCGGTGCGACCAATGTTAACGCGCATCGGCGCGACAAGGGTTGACGCGCGTCGGGGCGACTAGGGTTGACGCGCGTCGGGGTGACCAGAGTTGACGCGCGTCGGGGCGACCAAAACTGAGGCGCATCGGGGCGACCAGGGTTGACGCGCATCGGGGCGACCAAGGTTGACGCACGTTGGCGCGACCAGATTTGACGCGCGTCGGGGCGACCAAAGTTGACACGCGTCGGATCGACCATGGTTGACGCACGTCGGGGCGACCAAGGTCGATGTGCGTCGGGTCGACCAGAGCTGACGCGCGACCAAGTTTGACGCGCGTCGGGGCGACCAGAGCTGACACGTGTCGGGGCGACCAGGATTGACGGTTGTCGGGGCGACCAGGGTGGATGCGCGTCGGGGCGACCAAAGTTAACACGCGTCGGGGCGACAAGGGTTGGCTCGCGTCGAGGCGACCATGGTTGGTGCGCGTTGGCGCGACCAGGGTTGACGCGCGTCGGGGCGACCAAAGTTGACGCACGTCGGGGCAACCAAAGTTGACGTGCGTCGGTGCGACCAATGTTGACGCGCATCGGGGCGACAAGGGTTGACGCGCGTCGGGGCGACTAGGGTTGACGTGCGTCGGGGTGACCAGAGTTGACGCACGTCGGGGCGACCAAAACTGAGGCGCATCGGGGCGACCAGTGTTGACGCGCATCGGGGCGACCAAGGTTGACGCGCGTTGGCGCGACCAGGTTTGACGCGCGTCGGGGCGACCAAAGTTGACGCACGTCGGGGCAACCAAAGTTGACGTGCGTCTGTGCGACCAATGTTGACGCGCATCGGGGCGACCAAGGTTGACGCGCGTTGGCGCGACCAGGGTTGACGCGCGTCGGGGCGACCAAAGTTGACGCACGTCGGGGCAACCAAAGTTGACGTGCGTCGGTGCGACCAATGTTGACGCGCATCGGGGCGACAAGGGTTGACGCGCGTCGGGGCGACTAGGGTTGACGTGCGTCGGGGTGACCAGAGTTGACGCACGTCGGGGCGACCAAAACTGAGGCGCATCGGGGCGACCAGTGTTGACGCGCATCGGGGCGACCAAGGTTGACGCGCGTTGGCGCGACCAGGATTGACGCGCGTCGGGGCGACCAAAGTTGACGCGCGTCGGGGCGACCAGGGTTGACGCGCGTCGTGGCGACCATGGTACACGCGCGTCGAGATGACGAATGTTGACGCGCGTCGGGGCGACCAGGCTTGACGCGCGTCGGGGCGACCATGGTGGTCGCGCGTCTGGGCGACCAGGGTTGACTCGCGTCGGGGCGACAAGGGTTGACGCGCAACGGGGCGACCAAAGTTGACGTCATTCAAGTTGACCAGGGTTGACCCGCGTCGAGATGAACAGGGTTGACGCGTGTCGGTGCGACCAAAATTGACACGCGTCGGGGCGACTATGGTTGACGCGCATTAGGGCAACCATAGTTGACTTGCTTCAAGGCGACCAGGGTTGACCCGCGTCAAAACGACGAAGGTTGACTTGTGTTGGGGCGACCAAAGATGAAGCGCATCGGTGAGAATAGAGTTGATGCGCGTCGGGCGACCAAAGTTGACGTGCGTCAAGACGACCATGGTTGACCCGTGCCGAGACGACCAGGGTTCATGCGCGTCGGGGCGATCAGGTAAACGCGCGTCAAGGTGACCAGGGTTGCCCGCGTAGTGACGACCAGGGTTGATGCGCGTCAGGGAGACCAAAGTTGAAGCGCGTCGGTGCGACCAAGGTTAACGCGCGTCGGGGCGGCAAAAGTTGACGCGCGTCGGGGAGACCAGGGATGATGCGCCTCGAGGCGACCAAAGTTGACGTGGGTCCGGGCGACCAGGGATGACGCGCGTCGGTGCGTCGGGGCAACCAAAGTTGACGCAGGTCGGGGCGACCAACGTTGACCCTCGTCGGGGCAACCAAAGTTGACGCAGGTCGGGGCAACCAAAGTTGACGCGCGTCGGGCGACCAAAGTTGACGTGCGTCGGTGCGACCAATGTTAACGCGCATCGGGGCGACAAGGGTTGACGCGCGTCGGGGCGACTAGGGTTGACGTGCGTCGGGGTGACCAGAGTTGACGCGCGTCGGGGCGACCAAAACTGAGGCTCATCGGGGCGACCAGGGTTGACGCGCATCGGGGCGACCAATATTGACGCGCGTTGGCGCGACCAGGTTTGACGCGCGTCGGGGCGACCAATGTTGACGTGCGTCGAGGCGACCATGGTTGACTGACGTCGGGGCGACCAAGGTCGATGTGCGTCGGTTCGACCAGAGCTGACGCGCATCGGGGCGACCAGGGTTGACGCGCGTCGTGGCGACCATGTTACACGCGCGTCGAGACGACCAGGGTTGATGCGCGACCAAGGTTGACGCGCGTCGGGGCGACCAAAGTTGACGTGCGTCGGTGCGACCAATGTTGACGCGCATCGGGGCACAAGGGTTGACGCGCGTCGGAGCGACTAGGGTTGACGCGCGCTGGGGTGACCAGAGTTGACGCGCGTCGGGGTGACCAAAACTGAGGCGCATCGGGTCGACCAGGGTTGACGCTCAACAGGGCGACCAAGGTTGACGCGCGTCGGCGCGACCATGGTTGACGCACGGCGGGGCGACCGGGGTTGACGCGCATCGGGGCGACCAGGGTTGACGCGCGTCGGGGCGACCATGGTACTCGCGCGTCGAGACGACCTGGGTTGACGCGCGACCAAGGTTGACGCGCGTCGGGGCGACCAGGCTTGACGCGCGTCGGGGCGACCAGAGCTGACGCGCGTCGGGGCGACCATGGTTGACACGTGTCAGGGCGACCAGGATTGACGTTGTCGGGGGACCAGGGTGGACGCGCGTCGGGGCGACCAAAGTTGACACGTGTCGGGGCGACCAGGATTGACGGTTGTCGGGGCGACCAGGGTGGATGCGCGTCGGGGCGAACAAAGTTTACACGCTTCGGGGCGACAAGGGTTGGCTCGCGTCGAGGCGACCATGGTTGACGCGCGTTAGCGCGACCAGGGTTGATGCGCGTCGGGGCGACCAAAGTTGACGCGCGTCGGGGCGACCAAAGTTGACGTGCGTCGGGGCAACCAAAGTTGACGTGCGTCGGTGCGACCAATGTTGACGCGCATCGGGGCGACAAGGGTTGACGCGCGTCGGAGCGACTAGGGTTGACGCGCGCTGGGGTGACCAGAGTTGACGCGCGTCGGGGTGATCAAAACTGAGGCGCATCGGGTCGACCAGGGTTGACGCTCATCGGGGCGACCAAGGTTGACGCGCGTCGGCGCGACCATGGTTGACGCACGGCGGGGCGACCAAGGTCGATGTGCGTCGGGTCGACCAGAGCTGACGCACGTCGGGGCGACCGGGGTTGACGCGCATCGGGGCGACCAGGGTTGACGCGCGTCGGGGCGACAAGGGTTGACGCGCATCGGGGCGACTAGGTTTGACGCGCGTCGGGGTGACCAGAGTTGACGCGCGTCGGGGCGACCAAAACTGAGGCGCATCGGGGCGACCAGGGTTGACGCGCATCGGGGCGACCAAGGTTGACGCGCGTCGGCGCGGCCAGGTTTGACGTGCGTCGGGGCAACCAAAGTTGACGTGCGTCGGTGCGACCAATGTTGACGCGCATCGGGGCGACAAGGGTTGACGCGCGTCGGGGCGACTAGGGTTGACGCGCGCTGGGGTGACCAGAGTTGACGCGCGTCGGGGTGACCAAAACTGAGGCGCATCGGGGCGACCAGTGTTGACGCGCATCGGGGCGACCAAGGTTGACGCGCGTTGGGCGACCAGGTTTGACGCGCGTCGGGGCGACCAAAGTTGACGCACGTCGGGGCAACCAAAGTTGACGTGCGTCTGTGCGACCAATGTTGACGCGCATCGGGGCGACCAAGGTTGACGCGCGTTGGCGCGACCAGGGTTGACGCGCATCGGGGCGACCAAAGTTGACGCACGTCGGGGCAACCAAAGTTGACGTGCGTCGGTGCGACCAATGTTGACGCGCATCGGGGCGACAAGGGTTGACGCGCGTCGGGGCGACTAGGGTTGACGTGCGTCGGGGTGACCAGAGTTGACGCACGTCGGGGCGACCAAAACTGAGGCGCATCGGGGCGACCAGTGTTGACGCGCATCGGGGCGACCAAGGTTGACGCGCGTTGGCGCGACCAGGATTGACGCGCGTCGGGGCGACCAAAGTTGACGCGCGTCGGGGCGACCAGGGTTGACGCGCGTCGTGGCGACCATGGTACACGCGCGTCGAGATGACGAATGTTGACGCGCGTCGGGGCGACCAGGCTTGACGCACGTCGGGGCGACCATGGTGGTCGCGCGTCTGGGCGACCAGGGTTGACTCGCGTCGGGGCGACAAGGGTTGACGCGCAACGGGGCGACCAAAGTTGACGTCATTCAAGTTGACCAGGGTTGACCCGCGTCGAGATGAACAGGGTTGACGCGTGTCGGTGCGACCAAAATTGACACGCGTCGGGGCGACTATGGTTGACGCGCATTAGGGCAACCATAGTTGACTTGCTTCAAGGCGACCAGGGTTGACCCGCGTCAAAACGACGAAGGTTGACTTGTGTTGGGGCGACCAAAGATGAAGCGCATCGGTGAGAATAGAGTTGATGCGCGTCGGGCGACCAAAGTTGACGTGCGTCAAGACGACCATGGTTGACCCGTGCCGAGACGACCAGGGTTCATGCGCGTCGGGGCGATCAGGTAAACGCGCGTCAAGGTGACCAGGGTTGCCCGCGTAGTGACGACCAGGGTTGATGCGCGTCAGGGAGACCAAAGTTGAAGCGCGTCGGGGCGACCAAGGTTAACGCGCGTCGGGGCGGGAAAAGTTGACGCGCGTCGGGGAGACCAGGGATGATGCGCCTCGAGGCGACCAAAGTTGACGTGGGTCCGGGCGACCAGGGATGACGCGCGTCGGTGCGTCGGGGCAACCAAAGTTGACGCAGGTCGGGGCGACCAACGTTGACCCTCGTCGGGGCAACCAAAGTTGACGCAGGTCGGGGCAACCAAAGTTGACGCGCGTCGGGCGACCAAAGTTGACGTGCGTCGGTGCGACCAATGTTAACGCGCATCGGGGCGACAAGGGTTGACGCGCGTCGGGGCGACTAGGGTTGACGTGCGTCGGGGTGACCAGAGTTGACGCGCGTCGGGGCGACCAAAACTGAGGCTCATCGGGGCGACCAGGGTTGACGCGCATCGGGGCGACCAATATTGACGCGCGTTGGCGCGACCAGGTTTGACGCGCGTCGGGGCGACCAATGTTGACGTGCGTCGAGGCGACCATGGTTGACTGACGTCGGGGCGACCAAGGTCGATGTGCGTCGGTTCGACCAGAGCTGACGCGCATCGGGGCGACCAGGGTTGACGCGCGTCGTGGCGACCATGTTACACGCGCGTCGAGACGACCAGGGTTGATGCGCGACCAAGGTTGACGCGCGTCGGGGCGCCCAAAGTTGACGTGCGTCGGTGCGACCAATGTTGACGCGCATCGGGGCACAAGGGTTGACGCGCGTCGGAGCGACTAGGGTTGACGCGCGCTGGGGTGACCAGAGTTGACGCGCGTCGGGGTGACCAAAACTGAGGCGCATCGGGTCGACCAGGGTTGACGCTCAACAGGGCGACCAAGGTTGACGCGCGTCGGCGCGACCATGGTTGACGCACGGCGGGGCGACCGGGGTTGACGCGCATCGGGGCGACCAGGGTTGACGCGCGTCGGGGCGACCATGGTACTCGCGCGTCGAGACGACCTGGGTTGACGCGCGACCAAGGTTGACGCGCGTCGGGGCGACCAGGCTTGACGCGCGTCGGGGCGACCAGAGCTGACGCGCGTCGGGGCGACCATGGTTGACACGTGTCAGGGCGACCAGGATTGACGTTGTCGGGGGGACCAGGGTGGACGCGCGTCGGGGCGACCAAAGTTGACACGTGTCGGGGCGACCAGGATTGATGGTTGTCGGGGCGACCAGGGTGGATGCGCGTCGGGGCGAACAAAGTTTACACGCTTCGGGGCGACAAGGGTTGGCTCGCGTCGAGGCGACCATGGTTGACGCGCGTTAGCGCGACCAGGGTTGATGCGCGTCGGGGCGACCAAAGTTGACGCGCGTCGGGGCGACCAAAGTTGACGTGCGTCGGGGCAACCAAAGTTGACGTGCGTCGGTGCGACCAATGTTGACGCGCATCGGGGCGACAAGGGTTGACGCGCGTCGGAGCGACTAGGGTTGACGCGCGCTGGGGTGACCAGAGTTGACGCGCGTCGGGGTGATCAAAACTGAGGCGCATCGGGTCGACCAGGGTTGACGCTCATCGGGGCGACCAAGGTTGACGCGCGTCGGCGCGACCATGGTTGACGCACGGCGGGGCGACCAAGGTCGATGTGCGTCGGGTCGACCAGAGCTGACGCGCGTCGGGGCGACCGGGGTTGACGCGCATCGGGGCGACCAGGGTTGACGCGCGTCGGGGCGACAAGGGTTGACGCGCATCGGGGCGACTAGGTTTGACGCGCGTCGGGGTGACCAGAGTTGACGCGCGTCGGGGCGACCAAAACTGAGGCGCATCGGGGCGACCAGGGTTGACGCGCATCGGGGCGACCAAGGTTGACGCGCGTCGGCGCGGCCAGGTTTGACGTGCGTCGGGGCAACCAAAGTTGACGTGCGTCGGTGCGACCAATGTTGACGCGCATCGGGGCGACAAGGGTTGACGCGCGTCGGAGCGACTAGGGTTGACGCGCGCTGGGGTGACCAGAGTTGACGCGCGTCGGGGTGACCAAAACTGAGGCGCATCGGGTCGACCAGGGTTGACGCTCATCGGGGCGACCAAGGTTGACGCGCGTCGGCGCGACCATGTTTGACGCACGGCGGGGCGACCAAGGTCGATGTGCGTCGGGTCGACCAGAGCTGACGAGCGTCGGGGTGACCGGGGTTGACGCGCATCGGGGCGACCAGGGTTGACGCGCGTCGGGGCGACCATGGTACTCGCGCGTCGAGACGACCAGGGTTGACGCGCGACCAAGGTTGACGCGCGTCGGGGCGACCAGAGCTGACGCGCGTCGGTGCGACCATGGTTGACACGTGTCAGGGCGACCAGGATTGACGGTTGTCGGGGGGACCAGGGTGGACGCGCGTCGGGGCGACCAAAGTTGACACGCGTCGGGGCGACAAGGGTTGGCTCGCGTCGAGGCGACCTTGGTTGACGCGCATTGGCGCGACCAGGGTTGACGCGCCTCGGGACGACCAAAGTTGACGCGCGTTAGGGCGACCAAAGTTGACGTGCGTCAGTGCGAGCAATGTTGACGCGCATCGGGGCGACAAGGGCTGACGCGCGTCGGGGCGACTAGGTTTGACGCGCGTCGGGGTGACCAGAGTTGACGCGCGTCGGGGCGACCAAAACTGAGGCGCATCGGGGCGACCAGGGTTGAAGCGCATCGGGGCGACCAAGGTTGATGCGCGTCGGCGCGGCCAGGTTTGACGCGCGTCGGGGCGACCAAAGTTGACGCACGTCGGGGCGACCATGGTTGACGCACGTCGGGGCGACCAAGGTCGATGAGCGTCGGGTCGACCAGAGCTGACGCGCGTCCAGGGTTGACGCGCGTCGTGGCGACCATGGTACACGCGCGTCGAGACGACCAGCGTTGACGCGCGACCAAGGTTGACGCACGTCGGGGCGACCAGAGCTGACGCGCGTCGGGGCGACTATGGTTGACACGTGTCGGGGCGACCAGGCTTTATGCGCGTCGGGGCGACCATGGTTGATGCGCGTCGGGGCGACTATGGTTGATGCACGTCGGGGCGAACAGGGTTAACGCGCGTCGGGGCAATCAGGGTTGACGCGCGCCGGGGCGACAATAGTTGACGCGCGTCGGGGCGCACAAGGGTGACGCGCGTCGGCGCGTCCAGGGTTGACGCGCGTCGGGGCGACCAAAGTAGACGCGCGTCGGGGCGACCATGGTTGACCCGCGTCGGGACGACCAAGTTCGATGTGCGTCGGGTCGACCAGAGCTGACGCGCGTCGGGGCGACCAGGGTTGACGCGCGTCATGGCGACCATGGTACACGCGCGTCGAGACGACCAGGGTTGACGCGTGACCAAGGTTGATGCGTGTCGGGGCGACCAGGCCTGACGCGCTTCGGGGCGACCAGAGCTGACGCGCATCGGGGCGACCAGGGTTGACGCGCGTCATGGCGACCATGGTACACGCGCGTCGAGACGACCAGGGTTGACGCGTGACCAAGGTTGATGAGTGTCGGGGCGACCAGGCCTGACGCGCTTCGGGGCGACCAGAGCTGACGCGCGCCGGGACAACCAGCTTTGACGTGCGTATGGTTGACGTGCGTCGGGGCGACCAAAGCTGACGCGCGACGGGGCGAACATAGCTGACGCGCGTCGGCGCGACCGGTGTTGACGCGCGTCGGGGCGACCAAAGTTGACACGCGTCGGGGCGACAAGGGTTGGCTCGCGTCGAGGCGGCCATGGTTGACGCGACCAGGGTTGACGCGCATCGGGGCGACCAAAGTTGACGCGCGTCGGGGCAACCAAAGTTGACGTGCGTCGGTGCGACCAATGTTAACGCGCATCGGGGCGACAAGGGTTGACGCGTGTCGGGGCGACTAGGGTTGACGCGCGTCGGGGTGACCAGAGTTGACGCGCGTCGGGGCGACCAAAACTGAGGCGCATCGGGGCGACCAGGGTTGATGCGCATCGGGGCGACCAAGGTTGACGCGCGTTGGCTCGACCAGGTTTGACGCGCGTCGGGGCGACAAAAGTTGACGCGCGTCGGGTCGACCATGGTTGACGCACGTCGTGGCGACCAAGGTCGATGTGCGTCGGGTCGACCAGAGCTGACGCGCGTCGGGGCGACCAGGGTTGACGCGCGTCGTGGCGACCATGGTACACGCGCATCGAGACGACCAGGGTTGACGTGCGACCAAGGTTGACGCGCGTCGGGGCGACCAGAGCTGACACGTGTCGGGGCGACCAGGATTGACGGTTGTCGGGGCGACCAGGGTGGATGCGCGTCGGGGCGACCAAAGTTAACACGCGTCGGGGCGACAAGGGTTGGCTCGCGTCGAGGCGACCATGGTTGGTGCGCGTTGGCGCGACCAGGTTGACGCGCGTCGGGGCGACCAAAGTTGACGCACGTCGGGGTAACCAAAGTTGACGTGCGTCGGTGCGACCAATGTTGACGCGCATCGGGGCGACAAGGGTTGACGCGCGTCGGGGCGACTAGAGTTGACGCGCGCTGGGGTGACCAGAGTTGACGCGCGTCGGGGCGACCAAAACTGAGGCGCATCGGGGCGACCAGGGTTGACGCGCATCGGGGCGACCAAGGTTGACGCGCGTCAACTTTGGTCGCCCCGACGCGCGTCAACCCTGGTCGCACCGACGCGCGTAAACCATGGTAGCCCCGACGCGTGTCAACCATGGTCGCCCCGACGCGAGTCTACCCTTGTCGCCCTGACGCGCGTCAACTTTGATCGCCCCGACGCGCGTCCACCCTGGTCGCCCCGACGCGGGTCAACGTTGGTCAACCCGACGCGCGTCAACCCTAGTGGCCCCAACGCGCGTCAACTTTGGTCGCCTCGACGCGACCAGCGTTGACTCGCGTCGGCGCGACCATGGATGACGCGTGTCGGGGCGACCATGGTTGATGCGTGTCGGGGCGACCAGGCTTGATGCGCGTCGGGGCGACCAAGGTTGACGCGCGTCGGGGCGACCATGGTTGACGCGCGTCGGGGCGAACAGGGTTAACGCACGTCGGGGCGATCAGGGTTGACGAGCGTCGGGGCGATCAGGGTTGACGCGCGTCGAGGCGACCAAAGTTGATGCGCGTCGGTGCGACCAGGGTTGACGTGCATCGGGGAGACCAGGGTTGACGGGAGTCGGCGACCTGGGTTGACACGCGTCGTGGCGACCATGGTACACGCGCGTCATGGCGACCAAAAGTAGACGCGCGTCGGGGCGACCAGAGTTGACGCGCGTCGAGGCGACCAGGGTTGACGCGCATCGGCGCGACCAGGCTTGACTCGCGTCGGGGCGACCACGATACATGCGCGTCCAGACGACCAATGTTGACGCGTGTCGGGGCGACCAGTGTTGACTCGCGTCGGGGCGACCAGGGTTGACGTGCGTCGGGGCGACCAAAGTTGACGCGCGACGGGGCGACCAGGATTGACGGTTGTCGGGGCGACCAGGGTGGATGCGCGTCGGGGCGACCAAAGTTAACACGCTTCGGGGCGACAAGGGTTGGCTCGCGTCGAGGCGACCATGGTTGACGCGCGTTGGCGCGAACAGGGTTGATGCGCGTCGGGGCGACCAAAGTTGACGCGCGTCGGGGCGACCAAAGTTGACGTGCGTCGGGGCAACCAAAGTTGACGTGCGTCGGTGCGACCAATGTTGACGCGCATCGGGGCGACAAGGGTTGACGCGCGTCGGGGCGACCATGGTTGACGCGCATTGGCGCGACCAGGGTTGACGCGCCTCGGGGCGACCAAAGTTGACGCGCGTCGGGGCGACCAAAGTTGACGTGCGTCAGTGCGACCAATGTTGACGCGCATCGGGGCGACAAGGGTTGACGCGCGTCGGGGCGACTAGGTTTGACGCGCGTCGGGGTGACCAGAGTTGACGCGCGTCGGGGCGACCAAAACTGAGGCGCATCGGGGCGACCAAAGTTGACGTGCGTCAGTGCGACCAATGTTGACGCGCATCGGGGCGACAAGGGTTGACGCGCGTCGGGGCGACTAGGTTTGACGCGCGTCGGGGTGACCAGAGCTGACGCGCGCCGGGACGACCAGCTTTGACGTGCGTATGGTTGACGTGCGTCGGGGCGACCAAAGCTGACGCGCGACGGGGCGAACATAGCTGACGTGCGTCGGCGCGACCGGTGTTGACGCGCGTCGGGGCGACCAAAGTTGACACGCGTTGGGGCGACAAGGGTTGGCTCGCGTCGAGGCGACCATGGTTGACGCGACCAGGGTTGACGCGCATCGGGGCGACCAAAGTTGACGCGCGTCGGGGCGACCAAAGTTGACGTGCGTCGGTGCGACCAATGTTAACGCGCATCGGGGCGACAAGGGTTGACGCGCGTCGGGGTGACCAGAGTTGACGCGCGTCGGGGCGACCAAAACTGAGGCGCATCGGGGCGACCAGGGTTGACGCGCATCGGGGCGACCAAGGTTGACGCGCGTTGGCGCGACCAGGTTTGACGCGCGTCGGGGCGACAAAAGTTGACGCGCGTCGGGTTGACCATGGTTGACGCACGTCGGGGCGACCATGGTACACGCGCGTCGAGACGGCCAGGGTTGACGCGCGACCAAGGTTGACGCGCGTCGGGGCGACCAGAGCTGACACGTGTCGGGGCGACCAGGATTGACGGTTGTCGGGGCGACCAGGGTGGATGCGCGTCGGGGCGACCAAAGTTAACACGCGTCGGGGCGACAAGGGTTGGCTCGCGTCGAGGCGACCATGCTTGGTGCGCGTTGGTGCGACCAGGGTTGACGCGCGTCGGGGCGACCAAAGTTGACGCACGTCGGGGCAACCAAAGTTGACGTGCGTCGGTGCGACCAATGTTGACGCGCATCGGGGTGACAAGGGTTGACGCACGTCGGGGCGACTAGGGTTGACGCGCGTCGGGGTGACCAGAGTTGACGCGCGTCGTGGCGACCAAAACTGAGGCGCATCGGGGCGACCAGTGTTGACGCGCATCGGGGCGACCAAGGTTGACGCACGTTGGCGCGACCAGGTTTGACGCGCGTCGGGGCGACCAAAGTTGACGCGCGTCGGGGCGACCATGGTTGACGCACGTCGGGGCGACCAAGGTCGATGTGCGTCGGGTCGACCAGAGCTGACGCGCGTCGGGGCGACCAGGGTTGACGCGCGTCGTGGCGACCATGGTACACGCGCGTCGAGATGACGAATGTTGACTCGCGTCGGGGCGACCAGGCTTGACGCGCGTCGGGGCGACCAAAGCTGACGCGCGTCGGGGCGACCATGGTTGACACGTGTCGGGGCGACCAGGATTGACGGTTGTCGGGGCGACCAGGATTGACGGTTGTCGGGGCGACCAAAGTTAACACGCTTCGGGGCGACAAGGGTTGGCTCGCGTCGAGGCGACCATGGTTGACACGCGTTGGCGCGACCAGGGTTGATGCGCGTCGGGGCGACCAAAGTTGACGCGCGTCGGGGCGACCAAAGCTGACGTGCGTCGGGGCAACCAAAGTTGACACGCGTTGGCGACCATGGTTGACACGCGTTGGCGCGACCAGGGTTGATGCGCGTCGGGGCGACAAGGGTTGACGCGCGTCGGAGCGACTAGGGTTGACGCGCGCTGGGGTGACCAGAGTTGACGCGCGTCGGGGTGACCAAAACTGAGGCGCATCGGGGCGACCATTGCTGACGCTCATCGGGGCGACCAAGGTTGACGCGCGTCGGGGCGACCATGGTACACGCGCGTCGAGACGACCAGGGTTGACGCGCGACCAAGGTTGACGCGCGTCGGGGCGACCAGGCTTGACGCGCGTCGGGGCGACTAGAGCTGACACGCGTCGGGGCGACCATGGTTGACACGTGTCAGGGCGACCAGGATTGACGGTTGTCGGGGGGACCAGGGTGGACGCGCGTCGGGGCGACCAAAGTTGACACGCGTCAGGGCGACAAGGGTTGGCTCGCGTCGAGGCGACCATGGTTGACGCGCGTTGGCGCGACCAGGGTTGACGCGCCTCGGGGCGACCAAAGTTGACGCGCGTCGGGGCGACCAAAGTTGACGTGCGTCAGTGCGACCAATGTTGACGCGCATCGGGGCGACAAGGGTTGACGCGCGTCGGGGTGACCAGAGTTGACGCGCGTCGGGGCGACCAAAACTGAGGCGCATCGGGGCGACCAGGGTTGACGCGCGTCGGGGCGACCAAGGTTGACGCGCGTCGGCGCGGCCAGGTTTGACGCGCGTCGGGGCGACCAAAGTTGACGCACGTCGGGGCGACCATGGTTGACGCACGTCGGGGCGACCAAGGTCGATGAGCGTCGGTGCGACCAGAGCTGACGCGCGTCCAGGGTTGACTTGCGTCGTGGCGACCATGGTACATGCGCGTCGAGACGACCAGGGTTGACGCGCGACCAAGGTTGACGCGCGTCGGGGCGACCAGAGCTGACGCGCGTCGGGGCGATCATGGTTGACACGTGTCGGGGCGACCAGGCATAATGCGCGTCGGGGCGACCATGGTTGATGCGCGTCGGGGCGACTATGGTTGATGCACGTCGGGGCGAACAGGGTTAAAGCGCGTCGGGGCAATCAGGGTTGACGCGCGTCGGGGCGACAATAGTTGACGCGCATCGGGGCGAACAAGGGTGACGCGCGTCGGCGCGTCCAGGGTTGACGCGCGTCGGGGCGACCAAAGTAGACGCGCGTCGGGGCGACCATGGTTGACCCACGTCGGGACGACCAAGTTCGATGTGCGTCGGGTCGACCAGAGCTGACGCGCGTCGGGGCGATCAGGGTTGACGCGCGTCATGGCGACCATGGTACACGCGCGTCGAGACGACCAGGGTTGACGCGTGACCAAGGTTGATGCGTGTCGGGGCGACCAGGCCTGACGCGCTTCGGGGCGACCAGAGCTGACGCGCGTCGGGGCGACCAGGGTTGACGCGCGTCATGGCGACCATGGTACATGCGCGACGAGACGACCAGGGTTGACGCGTGACCAAGGTTGATGAGTGTTGGGGCGACCATGGTTGACGCGCGTCGGGGCGAACAGGGTTAACGCACGTCGGTGCGATCAGGGTTGACGAACGTCGGGGCGATCAGGGTTGACGTGCGTCGAGGCGACCAAAGTTGATGCGCGTCGGTGCGACCAGGGTTGACGTGCATCGGGGAGACCAGTGTTGACGGGAGTCGGGCGACCTGGGTTGACACGCGTCGTGGCGACCATGGTACACGCGCGTCAGGGCGACCAAAAGTAGACGCGCGTCGGGGCGACCAGAGTTGACGCGCGTTGGGGCGACCAGGGTTGACGCGCGTCGGCGCGACCAGGCTTGACTCGCATCGGGGCGACCACGATACATGCGCGTCGAGACGATCAATGTTGACGCGTGTCGGGGCGACCAGTGTTGACTCGCGTCGGGGCGACCAGGGTTGACGTGCGTCGGGGCGACCAAAGTTGACGCGCGTCGGGGCGACCAGGGTTGACGCGCGTCGGGGCGACCAAGGTTGACACGCGTCGGGACGACCAACGTTGATGCCCGTCGGGGCGACCAAAGTTGACGCGCGTCGGGGCGACCAAGGTTGACGCGCATCGGGGCGACCAGAGCTGACGCGCATCGGGGCGACCAGGGTTGACGCGCGTCGTGGCGACCAAGGTTGACGCGCGTCGGGGCGACCATGGTTGAAGCGCGTTGATGCGACCAATGTTGACGCGCGTCGGGGCGAGAAAGGTTGACTCGCGTCATGGCGACCAGGGTTGACTCGCATCGGCGCGACCAAAGTTGACGCGCGTCGGGGAGACCAGGGTTGACTCGCGTCGGGGCGACCATGGTTAACGTGCGTCGGGGCGATCAGGGTTGACGCGCGTCGGGGCGACCATGGTTGACACGCGTCGGGGTGACCATGGTTGACGCGCGTCGATACGACCAATGTTGACGCGCGTCGGGGCGATCAGGGTTGACGCGCGTCGGGGCGACCATGGTTGACACGCGTCGGGGTGACCATGGTTGACGCGCGTCGATACGACCAATGTTGACACGCGTCTGGGCGAGAAAGGTTGACTCGTTTCGTGGCGACCAGGATTGACTCGCGTCGGGGCGACCATGGTTGACTCGCGCCGGGGCGACCAAGGTTGACGTGCGTCGGGGCGACAAAAGCTGACGTGCGAAGGGAAGACCAGGGTTGACTCGCATCTGTGCGACGAAAGTTGACGCGCGTCGGGGAGACCAGGGTTGACTCGCGCCTGGGCGACCATGGTTGACGTGCGTCGGGGCGACCAGGGTTGACGCGCGTCGGGGCGACCAAGGTTGATGCGCGTCGGGGCGACCAAGGTTGACGCGAACAGGGTTAACATGCGTCGGGGTGACCATGGTGCACGCGCGTCGAGGCGACCAAAGTTGACGCGTGTCGGGAAGACCAGGGTTGACGTGCATCAGGGCGACCAGGGTTGACGCGCGTCGGGGCGACCAAGGTTGTCGCGCGTCGGGGCGACCAAAGTTGACGTGTGTCGGGGCGACCAAGGTTGACGCGTGTCGATACGACCAATGTTGACGCGCGTCGAGGTGAGAAAGGTTGACTCGCGTCATGGCAACCAGGGTTGACTCGCGTCGGGGCAACCAAGGTTGACGTGCGTCGGGGCGACCAAAGCTGAAGCACGACGGGAAGACCAGAGTTAACTCGTGCCGGGGCGACCAAAGTTGACGCGCGTTGGGGAGACCAGGGTTGACTCGCGTCATGGCGACCATGGTTGACGCGCATCGGGGCGACCAAGGTTGACGCGCGTCGGTGCGACCAAGGTTGACACGCGTCGGGGCGACCATGGTTGACTCGCGCCGGGGCGACCAGGGTTGACGCGCGTCGGGGCGACCATGGTTGACACGTGTCGGGGCGACCAGGATTGACGGTTGTCGGGGCGACCAGGATTGACGGTTGTCGGGGCGACCAAAGTTAACACGCTTCGGGGCAACAAGGGTTGGCTCGCGTCGAGGCGACCATGGTTGACACGCGTTGGCGCGACCAGGGTTGATGCGCGTCGGGGCGACCAAAGTTGACGCGCGTCGGGGCGACCAAAGTTGACGTGCGTCGGGGCAACCAAAGTTGACGTGCGTCGGTGCGACCAATGTTGACGCGCATCGGGGCGACAAGGGTTGACGCGCATCGGGGCAACAAGGGTTGACACGCGTCGGGGCGACAAGGGTTGGCTCGCGTCGAGGCGACCATGGTTGACGCGCGTTGGCGCGACCAGGGTTGACGCGCCTCGGGGCGACCAAAGTTGACGCGCGTCGGGGCGACCAAAGTTGACGTGCGTCAGTGCGACCAATGTTGACGCGCATCGGGGCGACAAGGGTTGACGCGCATCGGGGCGACAAGGGTTGACGCGCGTCGGAGCGACTAGGGATGACGCGTGCTAGGGTGACCAGAGTTGACGCGCGTCGGGGTGACCAAAACTGAGGCGCATCGGGGCGACCATTGTTGACGCTCATCGGGGCGACCAAGGTTGACGCGCGTCGGGGCGACCATGGTACACGCGCGTCGAGACGACCAGGGTTGACGCGCGACCAAGGTTGACGCGCGTCGGGGCGACCAGGCTTGACGCGCGTCGGGGCGACTAGAGCTGACACGCGTCGGGGCGACCATGGTTGACACGTGTCAGGGCGACCAGGATTGACGGTTGTCGGGGGGACCAGGGTGGACGCGCGTCGGGGCGACCAAAGTTGACACGCGTCGGGGCGACAAGGGTTGGCTCGCGTCGAGGCGACCATGGTTGACGCGCGTTGGCGCGACCAGGGTTGACGCGCCTCGGGGCGACCAAAGTTGACGCGCGTCGGGGCGACCAAAGTTGACGTGCGTCAGTGCGACCAATGTTGACGCGCATCGGGGCGACAAGGGTTGACGCGCGTCGGGGTGACCAGAGTTGACGAGCGTCGGGGCGACCAAAACTGAGGCGCATCGGGGCGACCAGGGTTGACGCGCATCGGGGCGACCAAGGTTGACGCGCGTCGGCGCGGCCAGGTTTGACGCGCGTCGGGGCGACCAAAGTTGACGCACGTCGGGGCGACCATGGTTGACGCACGTCGGGGCGACCAAGGTCGATGAGCGTCGGGGCGACCAGAGCTGACGCGCGTCCAGGGTTGACTTGCGTCGTGGCGACCATGGTACATGCGCGTCGAGACGACCAGGGTTGACGCGCGACCAAGGTTGACGCGCGTCGGGGCGACCAGAGCTGACGCGCGTCGGGGCGATCATGGTTGACACGTGTCGGGGCGACCAGGCTTTATGCGCGTCGGGGCGACCATGGTTGATGCGCGTCGGGGCGACTATGGTTGATGCACGTCGGGGCGAACAGGGTTAAAGCGCGTCGGGGCAATCAGGGTTGACGCGCGTCGGGGCGACAATAGTTGACGCGCATCGGGGCGAACAAGGGTGACGCGCGTCGGCGCGTCCAGGGTTGACGCGCGTCGGGGCGACCAAAGTAGACGCGCGTCGGGGCGACCATGGTTGACCCACGTCGGGACGACCAAGTTCGATGTGCGTCGGGTCGACCAGAGCTGACGCGCGTCGGGGCGACCAGGGTTGACGCGCGTCATGGCGACCATGGTACACGCGCGTCGAGACGACCAGGGTTGACGCGTGACCAAGGTTGATGCGTGTCGGGGCGACCAGGCCTGACGCGCTTCGGGGCGACCAGAGCTGACGCGCGTCGGGGCGACCAGGGTTGACGCGCGTCATGGCGACCATGGTACATGCGCGACGAGACGACCAGGGTTGACGCGTGACCAAGGTTGATGAGTGTTGGGGCGACCATGGTTGAAGCGCGTCGGGGCGAACAGGGTTAACGCACGTCGGTGCGATCAGGGTTGACGAACGTCGGGGCGATCAGGGTTGACGCGCGTCGAGGCGACCAAAGTTGATGCGCGTCGGTGCGACCAGGGTTGACGTGCATCGGGGAGACCAGTGTTGACGGGAGTCGGGCGACCTGGGTTGACACGCGTCGTGGCGACCATGGTACACGCGCGTCAGGGCGACCAAAAGTAGACGCGCGTCGGGGCGACCAGAGTTGACGCGCGTTGGGGCGACCAGAGTTGACGCGCGTCGGGGCGACCAGGGTTGACGCGCGTCGGGGCGACCACGATACATGCGCGTCGAGACGACCAATGTTGACGCGTGTCGGGGCGACCAGTGTTGACTCGCATCGGGGCGACCAGGGTTGACGTGCGTCGGGGCGACCAAAGTTGACGCGCGTCGGGGCGACCAGGGTTGACGCGCGTCGGGGCGACCAAGGTTGACACGCGTCGGGACGACCAACGTTGATGCCCGTCGGGGCGACCAAAGTTGACGCGCGTCGGGGCGACCAAGGTTGACGCGCATCGGGGCGACCAGAGCTGACGCGCATCGGGGCGACCAGGGTTGACGCGCGTCGTGGCGACCAAGGTTGACGCGCGTCGGGGCGACCATGGTTGAAGCGCGTTGATGCGACCAATGTTGACGCGCGTCGGGGCGAGAAAGGTTGACTCGCGTCATGGCGACCAGGGTTGACTCGCGTCGGCGCGACCAAAGTTGACGCGCGTCGGGGAGACCAGGGTTGACTCGCGTCGGGGCGACCATGGTTAACGTGCGTCGGGGCGATCAGGGTTGACGCGCGTCGGGGCGACCATGGTTGACACGCGTCGGGGTGACCATGGTTGACGCGCGTCGATACGACCAATGTTGACACGCGTCTGGGCGAGAAAGGTTGACTCGTTTCGTGGCGACCAGGATTGACTCGCGTCGGGGCGACCATGGTTGACTCGCGCCGGGGCGACCAAGGTTGACGTGCGTCGGGGCGACAAAAGCTGACGTGCGAAGGGAAGATCAGGGTTGACTCGCATCTGTGCGACGAAAGTTGACGCGCGTCGGGGAGACCAGGGTTGACTCGCGCCTGGGCGACCATGGTTGACGTGCGTCGGGGCGACCAGGGTTGACGCGCGTCGGGGCGACCAAGGTTGATGCGCGTCGGGGCGACCAAGGTTGACGCGAACAGGGTTAACATGCGTCGGGGTGACCATGGTGCACGCGCGTCGAGGCGACCAAAGTTGACGCGTGTCGGGAAGACCAGGTTTGACGTGCATCAGGGCGACCAGGGTTGACGCGCGTCGGGGCGACCAAGGTTGTCGCGCGTCGGGGCGACCAAAGTTGACGCGTGTCGGGGCGACCAAGGTTGACGCGTGTCGATACGACCAATGTTGACGCGCGTCGAGGTGAGAAAGGTTGACTCGCGTCATGGCAACCAGGGTTGACTCGCGTCGGGGCGACCAAGGTTGACGTGCGTCGGGGCGACCAAAGCTGAAGCACGACGGGAAGACCAGAGTTAACTCGTGTCGAGGCGACCAAAGTTGACGCGCGTTGGGGAGACCAGGGTTGACTCGCGTCATGGCGACCATGGTTGACGCGCATCGGGGCGACCAAGGTTGACGCGCGTCGGTGCGACCAAGGTTGACACGCGTCGGGGCGACCATGGTTGACTCGCGCCGGGGCGACCAAGGTTGACGTGCGTCGGGGCGACAAAAGCTGACGTGCGAAGGGAAGACCAGGGTTGACTCGCATCTGTGCGACGAAAGTTGACACGCGTCGGGGAGACCAGGGTTGACTCGCGCCTGGGCGACCATGGTTGACGTGCGTCGGGGCGACCAGGGTTGACGCGCGTCGGGGTGACCAAGGTTGATGCGCGTCGGGGCGACCAAGGTTGACGCGAACAGGGTTAACATGCGTCGGGGTGACCATGGTGCACGCACGTCGAGGCGACCAAAGTTGACGCGTGTCGGGAAGACCAGGGTTGACGTGCATCAGGGTGACCAGGGTTGACGCGCGTCGGGGCGACCAAGGATGTCGCGCGTCGGGGCGACCAAAGTTGACGCGTGTCGGGGCGACCAAGGTTGACGCGTGTCGATACGACCAATGTTGACGCGCGTCGAGGTGAGAAAGGTTGACTCGCGTCATGGCAACCAGGGTTGACTCGCGTCGGGGCGACCAAGGTTGACGTGCGTCGGGGCGACCAAAGCTGAAGCACGACGGGAAGACCAGAGTTAACTCGCGTCGGGGCGACCAAAGTTGACGCGCGTCGGGGAGACCAGGGTTGACTCGCGTCATGGCGACCATGGTTGACGCGCATCGGGGCGACCAAGGTTGACGCGCGTCGGTGCGACCAAGGTTGACACGCGTCGGGGCGACCATGGTTGACGCTCGTCGGGGCGAACAGGGTTAACGCGCGTCGAGACGACCAATTTTTACGCGCGTCGGAGCGACCAGGGTTGACTCGTGTCAGGGCGACCATGGTACATGCGCATCGAGACGACCAATGTTGACGAGCATCGGGGCGACAAGGGTTGACTCGCGTCGGGGCGACCATGGTTGATGCGCGTCGGGGCGACCAGGGTTGACTCGCGTCGTGGCGACCATGGTACACGCGCATCGAGACGACCAATGATGACGCGCGTCGGGGCTACAAGGGTTGACGTGCGTCGGGCGAGCCTGGTTGACGCGCATCGGGGCAACCAGGGCGGACGCGTGTCGGGGCGACCAAAGTTGACGCTCGTCGGGGCGACCAGGGTTGACGCGCGTCGAGGCGACCAAAGTTGACGCACGTCGGGGAGACCAGGGTTGACTCGCGTCGGGGCGACCATGGTTGATGCGCGTCGGGGCGATCAGGGTTGACGCGCGTCGGGGCGACCATGGTTGACGCTCGTCGGGGCGAACAGGGTTAACGCGCGTCGAGACGACCAATTTTTACACGCGTCGGGGCGACCAGGGTTGACTCGTGTCAGGGCGACCATTGTACATGCGCGTCGAGACGACCAATGTTGACGAGCATCGGGGCGACAAGGGTTGACTCGCTTCGGGGCGACCATGGTTGATGCGCGTCGGGGCGACCAGGGTTGACTCGCGTCGTGGCGACCATGGTACACGCACATCGAGACGACCAATGATGACGCGCGTCGGGGCTACAAGGGTTGACGTGCGTCGGGTGAGCCTGGTTGACGCGCATCGGGGCAACCACAGCGGACGCGTGTCGGGGCGACCTAAGTTGATGCGCGTCGGGGCGACCAGGGTTGACGCACGTCGAGGCGACCAAAGTTGACGCGCGTCGGGGAGACCAGGGTTGACTCGCGTCGGGGCGACCATGGTTGATGCGCGTCGTGGCGACCAGGGTTGACGCGCATCGGGGCAACCAAGGTTGATGCCCGTCGGGTCGACCATGGTTGACGCGCGTCGGGGCGACTATGGTTGACGCGCGTCGGGGCGAACAGGGTTAACGCACGTCGGGGCGATCAGGGTTGACGCGCGTTGAGGCGACCAAGGTTGACTCACGTCGGGGCGACCAAGGTTGACGTGCGTCGGGGCAACCAAGGTTGATGCGCGTCTGGGCGACCAAGAGTGATTCGCGTCTGGACGACCAAGGTTGACTCGCGTCGGGGCGACCAAGGTTGACGCGCGTCTGGGCGACCAAGAGTGATGCGCGTCTGGGCGACCAAGGTTGACGTGCGTTGGGGCGACCATGTTTGACGCGCGACGGGGCGACCAAAGCTGACGCGCGTCGGGGCGACAAGGGTTGACTCACGTCGGGGCGACCATGTTACATGCGCGTTGAGACAACCAATGTTGATGCGCGTCGGGGCGACCAGGGTTGACGCGCATCGGGGCGACAAGGGTTGAATCGCGTCGGGGCAACCAGTGTTGACTCGCGTCGGGGCGACCATGGTACACGCGCGTCGAGACGACCAATGTTGACGCGCGTCAGGGCGACAAGGGTTGACTCGCGTCGGGGCGACCATGGTTGATGCGCGTCGGGGCGACCAGGGTTGACTCGCGTCGGGACGACCATGGTACACGCGCGTCGAGACGACCAATGTTGATGCGCGTCGGGGCGAGCAGGGTTGACGTGCATCGGGGCGACCAAAGTTGACACGCGTCGAGGCGACCAGGTCAACCCTGGTCGCCTTGAAGCAAGTCTACTATGGTCGCCCTGATGCGCGTCAACCATAGTCGCCCCGACGCGTGTCAACTTTGGTCGCAACGACAAGCGTCAACCCTGTTCATTCTCGACGCGGGTCAACCCTGGTCGACTTGAATGCAGTAAACTTTGGTTGCCCTGTAGCGCTTCAACCCTGGTCGCCCCAACGCACATCCACCATGGTCGCCCCGACGCGCGTCAAGCCTGGTCGCCCCGACACGCGTCAACATTGGTCATCTCGACGTGCGTGTACCATGGTCGCCACGACGCGCGTCAACCCTTGTCGCCCCGATGCGCGTCAGCTCTGGTTGCCCCGATGCGCGTAAACCTTGGTCGCCCGACGCGCGTCAATCCTGGTCGCGCCAACGCGCGTAAACCGTGGTCGCCCCGACGCGTGTCAACCATGGTCGCCCCGAAGCGAGTCAACCCTTGTCGCCCCGACGCGCGTCAACTTTGGTCGCCCCGACGCGCATCCACCCTGGTCGCCCTGACGCGGGTCAACGTTGGTCACCCCGACGCGCGTCAACCCTAGTGGCCCCGACACGCGTCAACTTTGGTCACCTCGACGCGTGTCAACTTTGGTCGTCCTGATGCGCTTCAACACTGGTCGCCCCGACGCGCGTGTATCATGGTCGCCCCGACGCGCGTCAACCCTGGTCTCCCCGACGTGCGTCAACCATGGTCACCCCGACGCGAGTCAACTCTTGTCGCCCTGACGCGCGTCAACATTGGTCATCTCGACGCGTGTCAACTTTGGTCGCAACGACAAGCGTCAACCCTGTTCATTCTCGACGCGGGTCAACCCTGGTCGACTTGAATGCAGTAAACTTTGGTTGCCCTGTAGCGCTTCAACCCTGGTCGCCCCAACGCGCATCCACCATGGTCGCCCCGACGCGCGTCAAGCCTGGTCGCCCCGACACGCGTCAACATTGGTCATCTCGACGTGCGTGTACCATGGTCGCCACGACGCGCGTCATCCCTTGTCGCCCCGATGCGCGTCAGCTCTGGTTGCCCCGATGCGCGTCAACCTTGGTCGCCCCGACGCGCGTCAATCCTGGTCGCGCCAACGCGCGTAAACCGTGGTCGCCCCGACGCGTGTCAACCATGGTCGCCCCGACGCGAGTCAACCCTTGTCGCCCCGACGCGGAACAACGTTGGTCACCCCGACGCGCGTCAACCCTAGTGGCCCCGACGTGCGTCAACTTTGGTCGCCTCGACGCGTGTCAACTTTGGTCGTCCTGATGCGCTTC
The DNA here is from genome assembly GCF_046119375.1 of Phyllobates terribilis. NCBI lineage: Eukaryota > Metazoa > Chordata > Amphibia > Anura > Dendrobatidae > Phyllobates > Phyllobates terribilis. Next base: position 12,495,731 of record NW_027362769.1, on the reverse strand, counting down.
AACACTGGTCGCACCGACGCGCGTCAACATTAGTCGTCTCGACGCGCGTGTATCATGGTCGCCCCGACGCGCGTTAACCCTGGTCTCCCCGACGTGCGTAAACCATGGTCGCCCCGACGCGTGTCAACCCTGGTCGCCCCGACGCGCGTCAACCATGGTCGCCCCGACGCGAGTCAATCCTTGTCGCCCCGACGCGCGTCAACCCTGGTTGCCCTGATGCGCGTCAACATTGGTCGCACCGACGCGCGTCAACCATGGTCGCCCCGATGCGAGTCAACCCTTGTCGCCCCGACGCGTGTCAACTTTGTTCGCCCCGACGCGTGTCCACCCTGGTCGCCCCGACGCGGGTCAACGGGGCGACCAAGGTTGACGCGCGTCGGCGCGACCACGGTTGACGCGCGTCGCGGCGACCAAGGTTGATGCGCGTCGTGTCAACCAGAGCTGACGCGCGTCGGGGCGACCAGGGTTGATGTGCGTCGGGGTAACCAGAGTTGACGCGCGTCGGGGCGACAAAAACTGAGGCGCATCGGGGCGACCAGTGTTGACGCGCACCGGGGCGACCAAGGTTGACGCGCGTTGGCGCGACCAGGTTTGAAGCGCGTCGGGGCGACCAAAGTTGACGCGCGTCGGGGCGACCATGGTTGACGCACGTCGGGGCGACCAAGGTCGATGTGCGTCGGGTCGACCAGAGCTGACACGCGTCGGGGCGACCAGGGTTGACCATGGTACACGCGCGTCGAGATGACCAATGTTGAAGCGCATCGGGGCGACCAGGCTTGACGCGCGTCGGGGCGACCATGGTGGACGCGCGTCTGGGCGACCAGGGTTGACGCGCAACGGGGCGACCAAAGTTGACGTTATTCAAGTTGACCAGGGTTGACCCGCGTCGAGATGAACAGGGTTGACGCGTGTCGGTGCGACCAAAATTGACACGCGTCGGGGCGACTATGGTTGACGCACATTAGGGCAACCATAGTTGACTTGCTTCAAGGCGACCAGGGTTGACCCGCGTCAAAACGACGAAGGTTGACTTGTGTTGGGGCGACCAAAGATGAAGCGCAACGGTGAGAATAGAGTTGATGCGCGTCGGGCGACCAAAGTTGACGTGTGTCAAGACGACCAGGGTTGACCCGTGCCGAGACGACCAGGGTTCATGCGCGTCGGGGCGATCAGGTAAACGCGCGTCAAGGTGACCAGGGTTGCCCGCGTAGTGACGACCAGGGTTGATGCGCGTCAGGGAGACCAAAGTTGAAGCGCGTCGGGGCGGCAAAAGTTGACGCGCGTCGGGGCGACCAGGGATGATGCGCCTCGAGGCGACCAAAGTTGACGTGGGTCCGGGCGACCAGGGATGACGCGCGTCGGTGCGTCGGGGCAACCAAAGTTGACGCAGGTCGGGGCGACCAAAGTTGACTCTCGTCGGGGCGACCATGGTTGACGCGCGTCGGGGCGACCAAAGTTGACACGCGTCGGGGCGACAAGGGTTGGCTCGCGTCGAGGCGACCATGGTTGACGCACGTTGGCGCGACCAGGGTTGACGCGCGTCGGGGCGACCAAAGTTGACGCGCGTCGGGCGACCAAAGTTGACGTGCGTCGGTGCGACCAATGTTAACGCACATCGGGGCGACAAGGTTTGACGCGCGTCGGGGCGACTAGGGTTGACGTGCGTTGGGGTGACCAGAGTTGACGCGCATCGGGGCGACCAAAGATGAGGCTCATCGGGGCGACCAGGGTTGACGCGCGTTGGCGCGACCAGGTTTGACGCGTGTCGGGGCGACCAAAGTTGACGCGCGTCGGGGCGACCATGGTTGACGCACGTCGGGGCGACCAAGGTCGATGTGCGTCGGGTCGACCAGAGCTGATGCGCGTCGGGGCGACCAGGGTTGACGCGCGTCGTGGCGACCATGTTACACGCGCGTCGAGACGACCATTGTTGATGCGCGACCAAGGTTGACGCGCGTCGGGGCGACCAGGCTTGACGCGCGTCGGGGCGACCAAAGCTGACGCGCGTCGGGGCGACCATGGTTGACACGTGTCGGGGCGACCAGGATTGACGGTTGTCGGGGCGACCAGGGTGGATGCGCGTCGGGGCGACCAAAGTTAACACGCTTCGGGGCGACCAGGCTTGATGCGCGTCGTTGCGACCAGGCTTGACGCGCGTCGGGGCGACCAGAGCTGACACGCGTCGGCGCGACCATGGTTGACACGTGTCAGGGCGACCAGGATTGACGGTTGTCGGGGCGACTAGGGTGGACGCGCGTCGGGGCGACCAAAGTTGACACGCGTCGGGGCGACAAGGGCTGGCTCGCGTCGAGGCGACCATATTTGACGCGCGTTGGCGCGACCAGGGTTGACGCGCGTCGGGGCGACCAAAGTTGACGCGCGTCGGGGCGACCAAAGTTGACGTGCGTCGGTGCGACCAATGTTGACGCGCATCGGGGCGACAAGGGTTGACGCGCGTCGGGGTGACCAGAGTTGACGCGCGTCGGGGCGACAAAAACTGAGGCGCATCGGGGCGACCAGGGTTGACGCGCATCGGGGCGACCAAGGTTGACGCGCGTCGGCGCGGCCAGGTTTGACGCGCGTTGGGGCGACCAAAGTTGACACACGTCGGGGCGACCATGGTTGACGCACGTCGGGGCGACCAAGGTCGATGAGCGTCGGGTCGACCAGAGCTGACGCGCGTCGGGGCGACCAGGGTTGACGCGCGTCGTGGTGACCATGGTACACGCGCGTGGAGACGACCAGGGTTGACTCGCGTCGGGGCGACCAGAGCTGACGCGCGTCGGGGCGACCATGGTTGACACGTGTCGAGGCGACCAGGCTTTATGCGCGTCGGGGCGACCATAGTTGATGCGCGTCGGGGCGACTATGGTTGATGCACGTCGTGGCGAACAGGGTTAATGCGCGTCGGGGCAATCAGGGTTGACGCGCGTCGGGGCGACCATAGTTGACCCGCGTCGGGGCGAACAAGGTTGACGCGCGTCGGCGCGACCAGGGTTGACGCGCGTCGGGGCGACCAAAGTTAACACGCTTCGGGGCGACCAGGCTTGATGCGCGTCGTTGCGACCAGGCTTGACGCGCGTCGGGGCGACCAGAGCTGACACGCGTCGGCGCGACCATGGTTGACACGTGTCAGGGCGACCAGGATTGACGGTTGTCGGGGCGACTAGGGTGGACGCGCGTCGGGGCGACCAAAGTTGACACGCGTCGGGGCGACAAGGGCTGGCTCGCGTCGAGGCGACCATATTTGACGCGCGTTGGCGCGACCAGGGTTGACGCGCGTCGGGGCGACCAAAGTTGACGCGCGTCGGGGCGACCAAAGTTGACGTGCGTCGGTGCGACCAATGTTGACGCGCATCGGGGCGACAAGGGTTGACGCGCGTCGGGGTGACCAGAGTTGACGCGCGTCGGGGCGACAAAAACTGAGGCGCATCGGGGCGACCAGGGTTGACGCGCATCGGGGCGACCAAGGTTGACGCGCGTCGGCGCGGCCAGGTTTGACGCGCGTTGGGGCGACCAAAGTTGACACACGTCGGGGCGACCATGGTTGACGCACGTCGGGGCGACCAAGGTCGATGAGCGTCGGGTCGACCAGAGCTGACGCGCGTCGGGGCGACCAGGGTTGACGCGCGTCGTGGTGACCATGGTACACGCGCGTGGAGACGACCAGGGTTGACTCGCGTCGGGGCGACCAGAGCTGACGCGCGTCGGGGCGACCATGGTTGACACGTGTCGAGGCGACCAGGCTTTATGCGCGTCGGGGCGACCATAGTTGATGCGCGTCGGGGCGACTATGGTTGATGCACGTCGTGGCGAACAGGGTTAATGCGCGTCGGGGCAATCAGGGTTGACGCGCGTCGGGGCGACCATAGTTGACCCGCGTCGGGGCGAACAAGGTTGACGCGCGTCGGCGCGACCAGGGTTGACGCGCGTCGGGGCGACCAAAGTTGACGCACGTCGGGGCGACCATGGTTGACGCACGTCGGGGCGACCACGGTCGATGAGCGTCGGGTCGACCAGAGCTGACGCGCGTCGGGGGGACCAGGGTTGATGCGCGTCGTGGCGACCATGGTACACGCGCGTCGAGACGACCAGGGTTGACGCGCGACCAAGGTTGACGGGCGTCGGGGCGACCAGAGCTGACGCGCGTCGGGGCGACCATGGTTGACACGTGTCGGGGCGACCAGGCTTTATGCGCGTCGGGGCGACCATGGTTGATTCGCGTCGGGGCGACTATGGTTGATGCACGTCAGGGCGAACAGGGTTAATGCGCGTCGGGGCAATCAGGGTTGACGCGCGTCGGGGCGACCAAAGTAGACGCGCGTCGGAGCAACCATGGTTGACCCACGTCGGGGCGACCAAGTTCGATGTGCGTCGGGTCGACCAGAGCTGACGCGCGTCGGGGCGACCAGGGTTGACTCGCGTCATGGCGACCATGGTACACACGCGTCGAGACGACCAGGGTTGACGCGCGACCAAGGTTGACGTGCGTCGGGGCGATCAGGCTTGACGCGCGTCGGTGCGACCAGAGCTGACGCGCGTTGGGGCGACCATGGTTGACACGTGTCGGGGCGACCAGGATTGACGGTTGTCACGGCGACCAGGGTGGACGCGCGTCTGGGCGACCAAAGTTGACACGCGTCGGGGCGACAAGAGTTGGCTCGCGTCGAGGCGACCATGGTTGACGCGCGTCGGGGCGATCAAAGTTGACGCGCGTCGGGACGACCAAAGTTGACGTGCGTCAGTGCGACCAATGTTGACGCGCATCGGGGCGACAAGGGTTGACGCGCGTTGGGGCAACTAGGGTTGACGCGCGTCGGGGTGACCAGAGTTGACGCGCGTCGGGGCGACCAAAACTGAGGCGCATAGGGGCGACCAGGGTTGACGCGCATCGGGGCGACCAAGGTAGACGAGCGTCGGGGCGACCAAAGTTGACGTGCGTCGGGGCGACCATGGTTGACGCACGTCAGGGCGACCAAGGTCGATGAGCGTCGGGTCGACCAGGGTTGACGCGCGTTGTGGCCACCATGGTACACGCACGTCGAGACGACCAGGGTTGACGCGCGACCAAGGTTGACGCGCGTCGGGGCGACCAGAGATGACGCGCGTCGGGGCGACCATGGTTGACACGTGTCGGGGCGACCATGGTTGACACGTGTCGGGGCGACCAGGCTTGACGCGCGTCGGGGCGACCAAGGTTGACGCGCTTCGGGGCGACCAGGCTTGACGCGCTTCGGGGCGACCAGGCTTGATGCGCTTCGGGTCGACCAGAGTTGATGCGCGTCGGGGCGACCAGCTTTGACTCGCGTCGGGGCGACCATGGTTGACGCGTGTCGGGGCGACCATGGTTGACATGTGTCGGGACGACCAGGGTTAACGCGCATCGGGGCAATCAGGGTTGACGCGCGTCGAGCCGACCAATGATGACGCGCGTCGGGGCGACCAGGGTTGACTCGCGTCGGGGCGACCATGGTTGACGCGTGTCGGGGCGACAAGGGTTGGCTCGCGTCGAGGCGACCAAGGTTGACGCGCGTCGGGGCGATCAAAGTTGACGCGCGTCGGGACGACCAAAGTTGACGTGCGTCGGTGCGACCAATGTTGACACGCATCGGGGCGACTAGGGTTGACGCGCGTCGGGGTGACCAGAGCTGACGCGCGTCGGGGCAACCAAAACTGAGGCGCATCGGGGCGACCAGGGTTGACGCGCATCGGGGCGACCAAGGTTGACGCCCGTCGGGGCGACCAAAGTTGACGCGCGCCGGGGTGACCATGGTTGACGCTTGTCGGGGCGACCATGGTTGACGCTTGTCGGGGCGACCATGGTTGACACGTGTTGGGGCGACCAGGCTTGACGAGCGTCGGGGCGGCCATGGTTGACGTGCGTCGGGGCGACTATGGTTGACGCACGTCGGGGCGAACAGGGTTAACGCGCGTCGGGGCAATCAGGGTTGACGCGCATCGAGACGACCAATGATTACGCGCGTCAGGGCGACCAGGGTTGACGCACATCGGGGCAACCAGGGTTGACTCACGTCGGGGCGACCATGGTTGAGGCGCGTTGGGGCGACCAAGGTTGACGCGCGTCGGGGCGACCAAGGTTGACGCGCGTCGGGGCGACCAAGAATGATGCGCGTCTGGGCGACCAAGGTTGACGCGCGTTGGGGCGACCATGGTTGACGCGCGTCGGGCGACCAAAGTTGACGCACGTCGGGGCGACCAAAGTTGACGCACGTCGGGGCGACCAGGGTCGACTCGCATCGGGGCGACCAAGGTTGACACGCGTCGGGGCGACCAGTGTTGACGCACATCAGGGCGACCAAAGTTGACTTGCTTCAACCCTGGTCGTCTTGACGCGCATCGGGGCGGTCAAAGTTGACGCGTGTTGGGGCGACCAAAGTTGAAGCGCGTCGGGGCGTATAGCGTTGATGCGCGTCGGGGCGACCAAAATTGATGTGCGTCAAGGCGACCAGGGTTGACGCGCGTCCGGGCGACCAGGGTTGACGCGAGTAGGGGCGACCAAAGTTGACGCGCATCAGGGTGACCAGGGTTGACGCGTGTCGGGGCAACGAAAGTTAATGCACGTCGGGGCGACCAGGGTTGACGCGCGTCGGGGCGACCAAAGTTTACGCGTGTCGGGGCGACCAAGGTTGACGCGTGTTGGAGTGACCAAAGTTGAAGCACGTCGGGGCGTATAGAGTTGATGCGCGTCGGGGCAACCAATGGTGACTCGCATCAAGGCGACCAGGGTTGACCCGCGACAAGACGACCAGGGTTGACACGCGTCGGGGCGACCAGGGTTGACGCGCATCAGGGCGACCAAAGTTGACTTGCTTCAAGGTGACCAGGGTTGACGCGCATGGGGGCGACCAAAGTTTACGCGCATCGGGGCGACCACGGTTGATGCGTGTTGGAGCGACCAAAGTTGAAGCACGTCGGTGCGACCAAAGTTCACGTGCGTCAAGGCGACCAGGGTTGACCCGCGTCGAGATGACCATGGTTGACGTGCGTCGGGGCGACCAGGGTTGACGCGACCAAAGGTGACGTGCGACCAGGGTTGACGCGCGTCGGGGCGACCAAAGTTGTTGCGCATCAAGGCGACCAGGGTTGAACCGCTTCGAGACGACCAGGGTTGACACGCGTCGGGGCGACAAAAGGTGACGCTTGTTGGGGCGACTAGGGTTGACGCGCATCAGGGCGACCAAAGTTGACTTGCTTCAAGGCGACCAGGGTTGACGCGCGTCGGGGCAACCAAAGTTGATGCGCATCAAGGCGACCAGGGTTGACCCGCGTCGAGACGACCAGGGTTGACACGAGTCGGGGCGACCAAAGGGGATGCGCGTCGGGGCGACCAAAGTTGACTTGCTTCAAGGCAACCAGGGTTGACCCGCTTCGAGACGACCAGTGTTGACACGTGTCGGGGCGACCAGGGTTGACGCGCGTCGGGGCGAGTAAAGTTGACAAGCGTCGGAGCGACCAAGTTTAACGCGTGTCGGGGCGGCCAAAGTTGACGCGCGTCGGGGCGACAAAGGTTGACGCGCGTCGGTGCGACAAGGGTTGGAGCGATCAGGGTTGACCCGCATCGGGGCGAGCAAAGTTGACGCGCGTCGGGGCGACCAAAGTTGACACGCGACGGGGCGTCCAGGGTTGACTCGCGTCGGGGCGACCAGGGTTGACGCGCGTTGGGGCAACCAATGTTGACGCGCGACTGGGCGACCAGGGTTGACGCGTGTCGGGGCGACCATGGTACACGCGCGTCGAGACGACCATGGTACACGCACGTCGAGACGAACAAAGTTGACGCGCGTCAGGGCGATCAAAGTTGACGCTCGTCGGGGCGAACAAATATGACCCGCGTCGGGGCGACCATGGTTGACTCGCGTCGGGGCGACCAAAGTTGATGCGCGTCGGGGCGACCAAAGTTGACGCACGACGGGGCGTCCAGGGTTGACACGCGTCTGGGCGACAAGGGTTGACGCGCATCGGGGCGACCAAAGTTGACGTGTGTTGGGGCGACCAAAGTTGAAGCGCGTCGGGGCATATAGCGTTGATGCGCGTCGGGGCGACCAAAATTGATGTGCGTCAAGGAGACCAGGGTTGACGCGCGTCGGGGCGACCAGGGTTGACACGAGTAGGGGCAACCAAAGTTGACGCGCATCAGGGTGATCAGGGTTGACGCGTGTCGGGGCAACCAAAGTTATTGCGCGTCGGGGCAACCAGGTTTGACGCGCGTCGGGACGAACAAAGTTTACGCGCGTCGGGGCGACCAAGGTTGATGCGTGTTGGAGTGACCAAAGTTGAAGCACGTCGGGGCGTATAGAGTTGATGCGCGTCGGGCCAACCAATGGTGACTCGCATCAAGGCGACCAGGGTTGACCCGCGACAAGACGAACAGGGTTGACACGCGTCGGGGCGACCAGGGTTGACGCGCATCAGGGCGACCAAAGTTGACTTGCTTCAAGGCGACCAGGGTTGACCCGCGTCAAGACGACAAGGGTTGACGCGCATCAAGGCGACCAAAGTTTACGTGCGTCGGGGCGACCAAAGGTGATGCGCGTCGGTGCGACCAAAGTTGACGCGCGACGGGGCGTCCAGGGTTGACGCGCGTCTGGGGAACAAGGGTTGACTCGCGTCGGGGCGACCAAAGTTGACGCGCGTCGGGGCGACCAAAGCTGATGAGCGTCGGGGCGACTAAAGTTGCCCTGCGTCGGGGCGACCAAAGTTGACGCGCGTCGGGGCGACCAGGGTTGATGCGCGTCGGGGCGACCAGGGTTGACGCGCGTCAGGGCCAACAGGGTTGACGCGCATCAGGGTGACCAAAGTTGACGCGCGTCGGGGCGACCAAAGTTGACGCGCATCGGGGCAACCAGGGTTGACTCGCGTCGGGGCGACCAAAGTTTACGCGCGTCGGGGCGACCACGGTTGACGCGTGTTGGAGCGACCAAAATTGAAGCACGTCGGTGCGACCAAAGTTCACGTGCGTCAAGGCGACCAGGGTTGACCCTCGTCGAGATGAACATGGTTGACGTGCGTCGGGGCGACCAGGGTTGACGCGTGTTGGGGCGACCAAAGGTGACGTGCGTCGGTGCGACCAGGGTTGACGTGCGTCGGGGCGACCAAAGTTGTTGCGCATCAAGGCGACCAGGGTTGAACCGCTTCGAGACAACCAGGGTTGACACGCGTCGGGGCGATCATATGTGACGCTTGTCGGGGCGACTAGGGTTGACGCGCATCAGGGCGACCAAAGTTGACTTGCTTCAAGGCGACCAGGGTTGACGCGCGTCGGGGCGACCAGGGTTGACTCGCGTCATGGCGACCATGGTACACGCGCGTCGAGACGACCAGGGTTGACGCGTGACCAAGGTTGATGCGTGTCGGGGCGACCAGGCCTGACGCGCTTCGGGGCGACCAGAGCTGACGCGCGTCGGGGCGACCAGGGTTGACGCGCGTCGTGGCGACCATGGTACACGCGCGTCGAGACGACCAGGGTTGACGCGCGACCAAGGTTGACGTGCGTCGGGGCGATCAGGCTTGACGCGCGTCGGTGCGACCAGAGCTGACGCGCGTTGGGGCGACCATGGTTGACACGTGTCGGGGCGACCAGGATTGACGGTTGTCACGGTGACCAGGGTGGACGCGCGTCTGGGCGACCAAAGTTGACACGCGTCGGGGCGACAAGAGTTGGCTCGCGTCGAGGCGACCATGGTTGACGCGCGTCGGGGCGATCAAAGTTGACGCGCGTCGGGACGACCAAAGTTGACGTGCGTCAGTGCGACCAATGTTGACGCGCATCGGGGCGACAAGGGTTGACGCGCGTTGGGGCGACTAGGGTTGACGCGCGTCGGGGTGACCAGAGTTGACGCGCGTCGGGGCGACCAAAACTGAGGCGCATCGGGGCGACCAGGGTTGACGCGCATCGGGGCGACCAAGGTAGACGAGCGTCGGGGCGACCAAAGTTGACGTGCGTCGGGGCGACCATGGTTGACGCACGTCAGGGCGACCAAGGTCGATGAGCGTCGGGTCGACCAGGGTTGACGCGCGTTGTGGCCACCATGGTACACGCACGTCGAGACGACCAGGGTTGACGCGCGACCAAGGTTGACGCGCGTCGGGGCGACCAGAGATGACGCGCGTCGGGGCGACCATGGTTGACACGTGTCGGGGCGACCATGGTTGACACGTGTCGGGGCGACCAGGCTTGACGCGCGTCGGGGCGACCAAGGTTGACGCGCTTCGGGGCGACCAGGCTTGACGCGCTTCGGGGCGACCAGGCTTGATGCGCTTCGGGGCGACCAGAGTTGATGCGCGTCGGGGCGACCAGCTTTGACTCGCGTCGGGGCGACCATGGTTGACGCGTGTCGGGGCGACCATGGTTGACATGTGTCGGGACGACCAGGGTTAACGCGCATCGGGGCAATCAGGGTTGACGCGCGTCGAGCCGACCAATGATGACGCGCGTCGGGGCGACCAGGGTTGACTCGCGTCGGGGCGACCATGGTTGACGCGTGTCGGGGCGACAAGGGTTGGCTCGCGTCGAGGCGACCAAGGTTGACGCGCGTCGGGGCGATCAAAGTTGACGCGCGTCGGGACGACCAAAGTTGACGTGCGTCGGTGCGACCAATGTTGACACGCATCGGGGCGACTAGGGTTGACGCGCGTCGGGGTGACCAGAGCTGACGCGCGTCGGGGCAACCAAAACTGAGGCGCATCGGGGCGACCAGGGTTGACGCGCATCGGGGCGACCAAGGTTGACGCCCGTCGGGGCGACCAAAGTTGACGCGCGCCGGGGTGACCATGGTTGACGCTTGTCGAGGCGACCATGGTTGACGCTTGTCGGGGCGACCATGGTTGACACGTGTCGGGGCGACCAGGCTTGACGAGCGTCGGGGCGGCCATGGTTGACGTGCGTCGGGGCGACTATGGTTGACGCACGTCGGGGCGAACAGGGTTAACGCGCGTCGGGGCAATCAGGGTTGACGCGCATCGAGACGACCAATGATTACGCGCGTCGGGGCGACCAGGGTTGACGCACATCGGGGCAACCAGGGTTGACTCACGTCGGGGCGACCATGGTTGAGGCGCGTCGGGGCGACCAAGGTTGACGCGCGTCGGGGCGACCAAGGTTGACGCGCGTCGGGGCGACCAAGAATGATGCGCGTCTGGGCGACCAAGGTTGACGCGCGTTGGGGCGACCATGGTTGACGCGCGTCGGGCGACCAAAGTTGACGCACGTCGGGGCGACCAAAGTTGACGCACGTCGGGGCGACCAGGGTCGACTCGCATCGGGGCGACCAAGGTTGACACGCGTCGGGGCGACCAGTGTTGACGCACATCAGGGCGACCAAAGTTGACTTGCTTCAACCCTGGTCGTCTTGACGCGCATCGGGGCGGTCAAAGTTGACGCGTGTTGGGGCGACCAAAGTTGAAGCGCGTCGGGGCGTATAGCGTTGATGCGCGTCGGGGCGACCAAAATTGATGTGCGTCAAGGCGACCAGGGTTGACGCGCGTCCGGGCGACCAGGGTTGACGCGAGTAGGGGCGACCAAAGTTGACGCGCATCAGGGTGACCAGGGTTGACGCGTGTCGGGGCAACGAAAGTTAATGCACGTCGGGGCGACCAGGGTTGACGCGCGTCGGGGCGACCAAAGTTTACGCGTGTCGGGGCGACCAAGGTTGACGCGTGTTGGAGTGACCAAAGTTGAAGCACGTCGGGGCGTATAGAGTTGATGCGCGTCGGGGCAACCAATGGTGACTCGCATCAAGGCGACCAGGGTTGACCCGCGACAAGACGACCAGGGTTGACACGCGTCGGGGCGACCAGGGTTGACGCGCATCAGGGCGACCAAAGTTGACTTGCTTCAAGGTGACCAGGGTTGACGCGCATGGGGGCGACCAAAGTTTACGCGCATCGGGGCGACCACGGTTGATGCGTGTTGGAGCGACCAAAGTTGAAGCACGTCGGTGCGACCAAAGTTCACGTGCGTCAAGGCGACCAGGGTTGACCCGCGTCGAGATGACCATGGTTGACGTGCGTCGGGGCGACCAGGGTTGACGCGACCAAAGGTGACGTGCGACCAGGGTTGACGCGCGTCGGGGCGACCAAAGTTGTTGCGCATCAAGGCGACCAGGGTTGAACCGCTTCGAGACGACCAGGGTTGACACGCGTCGGGGCGACAAAAGGTGACGCTTGTTGGGGCGACTAGGGTTGACGCGCATCAGGGCGACCAAAGTTGACTTGCTTCAAGGCGACCAGGGTTGACGCGCGTCGGGGCAACCAAAGTTGATGCGCATCAAGGCGACCAGGGTTGACCCGCGTCGAGACGACCAGGGTTGACACGAGTCGGGGCGACCAAAGGGGATGCGCGTCGGGGCGACCAAAGTTGACTTGCTTCAAGGCAACCAGGGTTGACCCGCTTCGAGACGACCAGTGTTGACACGTGTCGGGGCGACCAGGGTTGACGCGCGTCGGGGTGAGTAAAGTTGACAAGCGTCGGAGCGACCAAGTTTAACGCGTGTCGGGGCGGCCAAAGTTGACGCGCGTCGGGGCGACAAAGGTTGACGCGCGTCGGTGCGACAAGGGTTGACCCGCGTTGGAGCGATCAGGGTTGACCCGCATCGGGGCGAGCAAAGTTGACGCGCGTCGGGGCGACCAAAGTTGACACGCGACGGGGCGTCCAGGGTTGACTCGCATCTTGGCGACCAAAGTTGACGCGCGTCGGGGCGACCAAAGTTGACGCGCGTCGGGCGACCAGGGTTGACTCGCGTCGGGGCGACCAGGGTTGACGCGCGTCGGGGCAACCAATGTTGACGCGCGACTGGGCGACCAGGGTTGACGCGTGTCGGGGCGACCATGGTACACGCGCGTCGAGACGACCATGGTACACGCACGTCGAGACGAACAAAGTTGACGCGCGTCAGGGCGATCAAAGTTGACGCTCGTCGGGGCGAACAAATATGACCCGCGTCGGGGCGACCATGGTTGACTCGCGTCGGGGCGACCAAAGTTGATGCGCGTCGGGGCGACCAAAGTTGACGCACGACGGGGCGTCCAGGGTTGACACGCGTCTGGGCGACAAGGGTTGACGCGCATCGGGGCGACCAAAGTTGACGTGTGTTGGGGCGACCAAAGTTGAAGCGCGTCGGGGCATATAGCGTTGATGCGCGTCGGGGCGACCAAAATTGATGTGCGTCAAGGAGACCAGGGTTGACGCGCGTCGGGGCGACCAGGGTTGACACGAGTAGGGGCAACCAAAGTTGACGCGCATCAGGGTGATCAGGGTTGACGCGTGTCGGGGCAACCAAAGTTATTGCGCGTCGGGGCAACCAGGTTTGACGCGCGTCGGGACGAACAAAGTTTACGCGTGTCGGGGCGACCAAGGTTGATGCGTGTTGGAGTGACCAAAGTTGAAGCACGTCGGGGCGTATAGAGTTGATGCGCGTCGGGCCAACCAATGGTGACTCGCATCAAGGCGACCAGGGTTGACCCGCGACAAGACAAACAGGGTTGACACGCGTCGGGGCGACCAGGGTTGACGCGCATCAGGGCGACCAAAGTTGACTTGCTTCAAGGCGACCAGGGTTGACCCGCGTCAAGACGACAAGGGTTGACGCGCATCAAGGCGACCAAAGTTTACGTGCGTCGAGGCGACCAAAGGTGATGCGCGTCGGTGCGACCAAAGTTGACGCGCGACGGGGCGTCCAGGGTTGACGCGCGTCTGGGGAACAAGGGTTGACTCGCGTCGGGGCGACCAAAGTTGACGCGCGTCGGGGCGACCAAAGCTGATGAGCGTCGGGGCGACTAAAGTTGCCCTGCGTCGGGGCGACCAAAGTTGACGCGCGTCGGGGCGACCAGGGTTGATGCGCGTCGGGGCGACCAGGGTTGACGCGCGTCAGGGCCAACAGGGTTGACGCGCATCAGGGTGACCAAAGTTGACGCGCGTCGGGGCGACCAAAGTTGACGCGCATCGGGGCAACCAGGGTTGACTCGCGTCGGGGCGACCAAAGTTTACGCGCGTCGGGGCGACCACGGTTGACGCGTGTTGGAGCGACCAAAATTGAAGCACGTCGGTGCGACCAAAGTTCACGTGCGTCAAGGCGACCAGGGTTGACCCTCGTCGAGACGAACATGGTTGACGTGCGTCGGGGCGACCAGGGTTGACGCGTGGTGGGGCGACCAAAGGTGACGTGCGTCGGTGCGACCAGGGTTGACGTGCGTCGGGGCGACCAAAGTTGTTGCGCATCAAGGCGACCAGGGTTGAACCGCTTCGAGACAACCAGGGTTGACACGCGTCGGGGCGATCATATGTGACGCTTGTCGGGGCGACTAGGGTTGACGCGCATCAGGGCGACCAAAGTTGACTTGCTTCAAGGCGACCAGGGTTGACGCGCGTCGGGGCGACCAAAGTTGACTTGCTTCAACTTTCGCGCGTCGTGGCGACCAGCGTTGACCCGCGTCGGGGCTATCAGGGTTGACGTGAGTCGGGGCGACCAGGGTTAACGCGTGTCGGAGCGATCAGGGTTGACGCGCGTCGGGGCGACTATGGTTGACGCGCGTCGGGGCGAACAGGGTTAACGCGTGTCGGGGCGATCAAAGTTAATGCGCGTCGGGGCGACCAGGGTTGACTCGCTTCGGGGCGAACATGGTTGACGCACGTCGGGGCGACCAGGGTTGACGCACATCGGGGCGACCAGGGTTGACGCGCGTCGGGGTGATCAGATTTGACGCGCGTCGGGGCGACCAAGGATGACACGCGTCGGCGCGACCAAAGTTGACACACGACGGAGCGCCCAGGGTTGACGCGGGTCTGGGCGACAAGGGTTGACTCGCTTCGGGGCGACCAAAGTTGACCCGTGTCGAGGCGACCAAAGTTGACGCGCGACGGGGTGTCCAGGGTTGACTCGCGTCGGGGCGACCAAAGTTGACGCGCGACGGGGCGTCCAGGGTTGACGCGCGTCGGGACTACAAGGGTTGACTCGCGTCGGGGCGACCAAAGTTGATGCGCGTCGGGGCGACCAAAGCTGATGAGCGCCGGGGCGACTAAAGTTGACCCGCGTCGGGGCGACCAAAGTTGACGGGCGTCGTGGCGACCAGCGTTGACCCGCATCGGGGCGACCAGGGTTGACGTGAGTCGGGGTGACCAGGGTTGACGCGCATCGGGGCGACCAGGGTTGACGCGCATCAGGGCGACCAAAGTTGGCTTGCATCGGGGCGACCATGGTACACGCACCTCGAGACGACCAATGTTGACGCGCGTCGGGGCATCCAGGGTTGACTCGCGTCGGGGCGACCAAAGTTGCGCGCGACGGTGCGAACAGTGTTTACGCGCGTCGGGGCGATCAAAGTTAAGCCGCGTCGGGGCGACCAGGGTTGACGCGCGTCGGGGCGACCAGGGTTGACATGCGTCGGGGCGACCAGGGTTGACACGAGTCGGGGCAACCAAAGTTGAACCGCGACGGGGCGTCCAGGGTTGACTCGCGTCGGGGCGACCAAAGTTGATGCGCGTCGGGGCGACCAAAGTTGATGAGCGTCGGGGCGACTAAAGTTGACCCGCGTCGGGGCGACCAAGGTTCACGCGCGTCGAGACGAACAATGTTGACGCGCGTCGGGGCAACCATGGTTGATGCGCGTCGGGGCGAACAGGGTTGACTCGCGTCGGGGCGACCAGGGTTGAAGCTCGTCGGGGCGACCAGGGTTGAAGCTCGTCGGGGCGACCAGGGTTGACGCGCATCGGGGCGATCATGGTTGACGCGCTTCGGGGCGACCAGAGCTGATGCACGTCGGGTCGACCAGGGTTGACGAGCGTAGTGGCGACCATGGTACACGCGCGTCGAGACGAACAATGTTGACTCGCGTCGGGGCGACCATGGTTGACGTGCGTCGGGGCGACTATGGTTGACGCGCGTCGGGGCGAACAGGCTTAACGCGCGTCGGGGCGATCAAAGTTAATGCGCGTCTGGGAGGCCAGGGATGACTCGCGTCGGGGCGACCATGGTTGACGCACGTCGGGGCGACCAGGCTTGACGTGCGTCGGGGCGACCAGGGTTGACGCGCGTCAGGGTGATCAGATTTGACGCGCGTCGGGGCGACCAAGGGTGACACGCGTCGGCGTGACCGAAGTTGACACGCGACGGAGCGCCCAGGGTTGACGCGGGTCTGGGCGACAGGGGTTGACTTGCGTCGGGGCGACCAAAGTTGACCCGTGTCGGGGCGACCAAAGTTGACGCGCGACGGGGTGTCCAGGGTTGACTCGCGTCGGGGCGACCAAAGTTGATGCACGTCGGGGCGACCAAAGTTGACGCGCGACGGGGCGTCCAGGGTTGACGCGTGTCTGGGCTACAAGGGTTGACTTGCGTCGGGGCGACCAAAGTTGATGCGCGTCGGGGCGACCAAAGCTGATGAGCGCCGGGGCGACTAAAGTTGACGCGCGTCGGGGCGACCAAATTTGATGCGCGTCATGGCGACCAGCGTTGACCCGCAACGGGGCGACCAGGGTTGACGTGAGTCGGGGCGACCAGGGTTGACGTGAGTCGGGGCGACCAGGGTTGACGTGAGTCGGGGCCACCAGGGTTGACGTCCGTCGGGGCGACCAGGGTTAACGCGCGTCAGGGCGACCGGGGTTGACGCGCATCAGGGCGACCAAAGTTGACTCGCGTCGGGGCGACCATGGTACACGCACTTCGAGACGACCAATGCTGACGCGCGTCGAGGCGACCAAGGTTGACGCGCGTCGGGGCGACCAAGGTTGACGCGCGTCGGGGCGACCAGAGCTGATGCGCGTCGTGTCGACCAGGGTTGACGAGCGTCGTGGCCACCATGGTACACGCGGGTCGAGACGAACAATGTTGACGAGCGTCGGGGCGACCATGGTTGACGTGCGTCGGAGCGACTATGGGTGACGCGCGTCGGGGCGAATAGGGTTAACTCTCGTTGGGGCGATGAGGGTTAACGCGCGTCGGGGCGACTAGGGCTGACGCGCGTCGGGGCGACCAAAGTTGACCCGCGTCGGGGCGACTAAAGTTGACCCGCGTCGGGGCTACCAAAGTTGACGCGAGTCGGGGCGACCAGGGTTGACGTGCGTCGGGGCGACCAGGGTTGACATCTGTCGTGGTGACCAGCGTTGACCCGCGTCGGGGCGACCAGGGTTGACGTGCGTCGGGGCGACCAGGGTTGACATCTGTCGGGGCGACCAGGGTTGACGCGCGTCGGGGCGGCCAAAGTTGACGCGCATCGGGGCGAGCAAAGCTGACCCGCGTCGGGGCGACCATGGTTGACACGCGTCGGGGCAACCAGGGTTAACGTGCGTCGGGGCGACCAAAGTTGACACGCGTCGGGGCGACCAGGGTTGACTCGCGTCGGGGCGACCATGGTTGACGCGCGTCGGGGCGACCAGGGTTGACGCGCGTCGGGGCGACCAGGGTTGACGCGCATCGTGGCGACCAAGGTTGACGCGCGTCGGGGCGACCATGGTTGACGCGCGTCGAGATGAACAATGTTGACGCGCGTCGGGGCAACCATGGTTGATGCGCGTCGGGGTGACAATGGTTGACGCGTATCGGGGCGACCAAAGTTGACCCGCGTCGGGGCGACCAGGGTTGACGCGCGTGGGGTCAAATAGGTTTTACGCACGTCGGGGCGAACAGGGTTTACGAGCGTCGGGGCGATCAAAGTTAACACGAGTCGGGGAAACCAGGGTTAGGGCGCATCTGGGCGATCACGGTTAACGCGCGTCGGGGCGACCAGGGTTGACGCGCATCAGAGCGACCAAAGTTGACGAGCGTCGGGGCGACCATGGTTGACGCGCGTCGGGGCGACCATGGTTGACGCGCGTCAGGGCGACCATGGTTGCCGCGCGTCGGGGCGACCAGGGTTGATGCGCGTCGGGGCGACCAGGGTTGACGCGCGTCGGGGCGCCCAGGGTTGATGCGCCTCAGAGCGACCACAGGTGACCCGCGTCGGGGCGACCAAAGTTGACGCGCGACGGGGCGTCCAGGGTTGACTCGCGTCGGGGCGATCAGGGTTAACGCACGTCGGAGCGACCAGGGTTGACGCGCGTCGGGGCGACCAGGGTTAACGGGCGTCGAGGCGACCAACGTTGACACGTGTCGGGGCGACCAGGGTTGACTCGCGTCGGGGCGACCATGGTTGACGCGCGTCGGGGCGACCAGGGTTGACGCGCGTCGGGACGACCAAGGTTGACGCGCGTCGGGGCGACCATGGTTGTCGCGCGTCGGGGTGACCAAGGTTGACGCGCGTCGGGGCGACCAGGGTTGACGCGCGTCGGGGCGACAAGGGTTGACTCTCGTCGGGGTGACCAAAGTTGATGCGCGTCGGGGCGACCAAAGTTGATGAGCGTCGGGGCGACTAAAGTTGACCCGCGTCGGGGCGACCAAGGTTCACGCGCGTCGGGGTGACCAAAGTTGACGCGCGTCGTGGCGACCAGCGTTGACCCGCGTCGGGGCAACCAGGGTTGACGTGAGTTGGGCGACCAGGGTTGACGTTCGTCGGATGGACCAGGGTTGACGCTCGTCGGGGCGACCAAAGTTGACGCGCGTCGGGGCGAGCAAAGCTGACCCGCGTCAGGGCGACCATGGTTGACACGCGTCGGGGCAACCAGGGTTAACGCGCGTCGGGGCGACCAGGGTTGACGTGCATCAGGGCGACCAAAGTTGGCTCGCATCGGGGCGACCATAGTATACGCACGTCGAGACGACCTATGTTGACGCGCGTCGGGGCGACAAGGGTTGACGCGCGTCGGGGCGACAAGGGTTGACGCGCGTCGGGGCGACCAGGGTTGACGCGCGTCGGGGCGACCAGGGTTGACGCGCATAAGGGCGACCAAAGTTGACTCGCATCGGGGCAACCATAGTATACGCAGGTCGAGACGACCAATGATGACGCGCGTCGGGGCAACAAGGGTTGATGCGCGTCGAGGCGACAAGGGTTGACGCGCGTCGGGGCGACAAGGGTTGACGCGCGTCGGGGCGACCAGGGTTGACGCGCATCGGGGCGACCAAAGTTGACGCACGTCGGGGCGACCAGGGTTGACTCGCGTCGGAGCGACCATGGTTGATGCTCGTCGGGGCGACCAGGGTTGACGCGCGTCGGGGTGACCAGGGTTGACGCACGTCGGGGCGATCATGGTTGACGCGCTTCGGGGCGACCAAGGTTGACGCGCGTCGGGGCGACCAGAGCTGATGCGCATCGGGTCGACCAGGGTTGACAAGCGTAGTGGCGACCATGGCACACGCGCGTCGAGACGAACAATGTTGACTCGCGTCGGGGCGACCATGGTTGAAGCGCGTCGGGGCGACTATGGTTGACGCGCGTCGGGGCGAACAGGCATAACGCGCGTCGGGGCGATCAAAGTTAATGCGCGTTGGGGAGACCAGGGTTGACTCGCGTCGGGGCGACCATGGTTGACGCACGTCGGGGCGACCAGGGTTGACGCGCGTCGGGGCAATCAGGGTTGACGCGCGTCGGGGCGATTAGATTTGACGCGCGTCGGGGCGACCAAGGATGACACGCGTCGGCGCGACCAAAGTTGACACGTGACGGAGCGCCCAGGGTTGACGCGGGTCTGGGCGACAGGGGTTGACTTGCGTCGGGGTGACCAAAGTTGACGCGCGACGGGGTGTCCAGTTTTGACTCGCGTCAGGGCGACCAAAGTTGATGCACGTCTGGGCGACCAAAGTTGACGCGCGACGGGGCTACAAGGGTTGACTTGCTTCGGGGCGACCAAAGTTGATGCGCGTCGGGGCGACAAGGGTTGACGCGCGTCGGGGCGACAAGGGTTGACGCGCGTCGGGCCGACCAGGGTTGACGCGCATCGGGGCGACCAAAATTGACGCACGTCGAGACGACCAATGTTGACGCGCGTCGGGGCGACAAGGGTTGACGCGCATCGGGGCGACAAGGGTTGACTCGCGTCGGGGCGACCATGGTTGATGCTCGTCGGGGCGACCAGGTTTGACGCGCGTCGGGGCGACCAAGGTTGACGCGCGTCGGGGCGATCATGGTTGACGCGCTTCGGGGCGACCAAGGTTGACGCGCGTCGGGGCGACCAGAGCTGATGCGCGTCGGGTCGACCAGGGTTGACGAGCGTAGTGGCGACCATGGTACATGCGCGTCGAGACGAACAATGTTGACGCGCGTCAGGGCGACCATGGTTGACGCGCGTCGTTGTGACCATGATTGATGCGCGTCGGGGCGACTATGGTTGACGCGCATCGGGGCGAACAGGCTTAACGCGCGTCGGGGCGATCAAAGTTAATGCGCGTCGGGGAGACCAGGGATGACTCGCGTTGGGGCGACCATGGTTGACGCACGTCGGGGCGACCAGGGTTGACGCGCGTCGGGGCGACCAGGGTTGACGCGCGTCGGGGCGATCAGATTTGACGCGCGTCGGGGCGACCAAGGATGACACGCGTCGGAACGACCAAAGTTCACACGCGACGGAGCGCCCAGGGTTGACGCGGGTCTGGGCGACAGGGGTTGACTTGCGTCGGGGCGACCAAAGTTGACCCGTGTCGTGGCGACCAAAGTTGACGCGCGACGGGGTGTCCAGGGTTGACTCGCGTCGGGGCGACCAAAGTTGATGCAAGTCGGGGCGACCAAAGTTGATGCATGTCGGGGCGACCAAAGTTGACGCGCGACGGGGAGTCCAGGGTTGACTCGCGTCGGGGCGACCAAAGTTGATGCGCGTCGGGGCGACCAAAGCTGATGAGCACCGGGGCGACTAAAGTTGATGCGCGTCGGGGCGACCAAATTTGACGCGCGTCGTGGCGACCAGGGTTGACGTGAGTCGGGGCGACCAGGGTTGACGTGAGTTGGGGCGACCAGGGTTGACGTCTGTCGGGGCGACCAGGGTTGACTCGCGTCGGGGCGACCAAAGTTGACGCGCGTCGGGGCGAGCAAAGCTGACCCGCATCGGGGCGATCATGGTTGACACGCTTCGGGGCAACCAGGGTTAACGCGCGTCGGGGCAACCAGGGTTGACGCGCGTCGGGGCGACCAGGGTTGACGCGCATCAGGACGACCAAAGTTGACTTGCGTCGGGGCGACCATGGTACACGCACGTCGAGACAACCAATGTTGACCATGGTTGACGCGCGTCGGGGCGACCAAGGTTGACGCGCGTCGGGGCGACCAGGGTTGACTCGCGTCTGGGCGACCATGGTTGACGCACGTCGGGGCGATCAGATTTGACGCGCGTCGGGGCGACCAAGGATGACACGCGTCGGCGTGACCAAAGTTGACGCGCGACGGAGCGCCCAGGGTTGACGTGCGTCTGGGCGACAAGCGTTGACTCACGTCGGGGCGACCAAAGTTGAAGCGCGTCGGAGCGACCAAAGTTGATGAGCGTCGGGGCGACCACAGTTGACGCGCGTCGGGGCGACCAGCGTTAACCAGCGTCGGGGCGACCAGGGTTGACGTCCGTCGAGGCGACCAGGGTTGACGCGCGTCGGGGCAACCAAAGTTTACGTGCGTCGGGGCGATCAGGGTTAACGCGCGTCGGGGCTATCAGGGTTGACGCGTGTCGGGCCGACAAGGGTGACACGCGTCGGGGCGATCAGGGTTAACGCTCGTCGGGGCGATCAGGGTTGACGTGCGTCGGGGCTACCAAAGTTGAGGTGCGTCGGAGCGACCAGGGTTGAAGCGCATCGGGGCGACCACGGTCGACGCGCGTCGGGGCGACCAAAGTTGACGCGCGTCGGGGCGACCAGGGTTGACTCGCGTCGGGGCGACTATGGTACACGCGCGTTATGACGACCAATGATGACGCGCGTCGGGGCGACCATGGTTGAAGCACGTCGGGGCTACCAAAGCTCACGTGCGACGGGGCTACCAGGGTTGACACGCGTCGTGGCGACCATTGTACACGCGCGTCGAGACGACTAATGTTGATGCGCGTCGGGGCGACCATGGTTGAAACGCATCGGGGCGACTATAGTTGATGCGCGTCAGAGCGATCAGGGTTGACTCGCGTTGCGGCGACCATGGTTGACGCGCGTGGGGGCGACCAGGGTTGACTCGCGTCGGGGCTGGCCAAAGCTGACGCGACCAGGGTTGACGCGTGTCGTGGCGACCATGGTACACGCGCGTCGATACGACCAATGTTGACACGCGTCGGGGCGAACATGGTTAACTCGCGTGGGGGCGACCAAAGTTGACCCGTGACGGGGCGTCCAGGGTTGACTCGCGTCGGGGCGACCAAAGTTGATGCACGTCGGGGCAACCAAAGTTGACGCGCAACGGGACGTCCAGGGTTGACGTGCGTCTGGGCGACAAAGGTTGACTTCGTCGGGGTGACCAAAGTTGATGCGCATCGGGGCGACCAAGGTTGATGAGCGTCGGGGCGACCATGGTTGACGCACGTCGGGGCGACCAGGGTTGACGCGCGTCGGGGCAATCAGGGTTGACGCGCGTCGGGGCGATTAGATTTGACGCGCGTCGGGGCGACCAAGGATGACACGCGTCGGCGCGACCAAAGTTGACACGTGACGGAGTGCCCAGGGTTGACGTGGGTCTGGGCGACAGGGGTTGACTTGCGTCGGGGTGACCAAAGTTGACGCGCGACGGGGTGTCCAGTTTTGACTCGCGTCGGGGCGACCAAAGTTGATGCACGTCGGGGCGACCAAAGTTGACGCGCGACGGGGCTACAAGGGTTGACTCGCGTCGGGGCGACCAAAGTTGATGCGCGTCGGGGCGACAAGGGTTGACGCGCGTCGGGGCGACAAGGGTTGACGCGCGTCGGGCCGACCAGGGTTGACGCGCATCGGGGTGACCAAAGTTGACGCACGTCGAGACGACCAATGTTGACGCGCGTCGGGGCGACAAGGGTTGACGCGCATCGGGGCGACAAGGGTTGACTCGCGTCGGGGCGACCATGGTTGATGCTCGTCGGGGCGACCAGGTTTGACGCGCGTCGGGGCAACCAAAGTTTACGTGCGTCGGGGCGATCAGGGTTAACGCGCGTCGGGGCTATCAGGGTTGACGCGTGTCGGGCCGACAAGGGTGACACGCGTCGGGGCGATCAGGGTTAACGCTCGTCGGGGCGATCAGGGTTGACGTGCGTCGGGGCTACCAAAGTTGAGGTGCGTCGGAGCGACCAGGGTTGAAGCGCATCGGCGCGACCACGGTCGACGCGCGTCGGGGGGACCAAAGTTGACGCGCGTCGGGGCGACCAGGGTTGACTCGCGTCGGGGCGACTATGGTACACGCGCGTTATGACGACCAATGATGACGCGCGTCGGGGCGACCATGGTTGACGCACGTGGGGGCGACCAGGGTTGACTCGCGTCGGGGCTGGCCAAAGCTGACGCGACCAGGGTTGACGCGCGTCGTGGCGACCATGGTACACGCGCGTCGATACGACCAATGTTGACGCGCGTCGGGGCGAACAGGGTTAACTCGCGTGGGGGCAACCAAAGTTGACCCGTGACGGGGCGTCCAGGGTTGACTCGCGTCGGGGCGACCAAAGTTGATGCGCGTCGGGGCGACCAAAGTTGACGCGCAACGGGACGTCCAGGGTTGACGTGCGTCTGGACGACAAAGGTTGACTTCGTCGGGGTGACCAAAGTTGATGCGCATCGGGGCGACCAAGGTTGATGAGCGTCGGGGCGACTAAAGCTGACCCGCGTCGGGGCGACCAAGGTTCACGCGCGTCGGGGTGACCAAAGTTGACGCGCGTCGTGGCGACCAGCGTTGACCCGCGTCGGGGCAACCAGGGTTGACGTTCGTCGGGGCGACCAGGGTTGACGTTCGTCGGGGCGACCAGGGTTGACGCGCGTCGGGGCGACCAAAGTTGACGCGCGTCGGGGCGAGCAAAGCTGACCCGCGTCGGGGCGACCATGGTTGACACGCGTCGGGGCAACCAGGGTTAACGCGCGTCGGGGCGATCAAGGTTAACGCGCGTCGGAGCGACCAGGATTGACGCGCGTCGGGGCGACCAGGGTTGATGCGCATCAGGGCGACCAAAGTTGACTCACATCGGGGCGACCATAGTATACGCACGTCGAGACGACCAATGTTGACGAGCGTCGGGGCGACAAGGGTTGACGCGCGTCGGGGCTACAAGGGTTGACGCGCATCGGGGCGACCAAAGTTGACGCACGTCGGGGCGACCAGGGTTGACTCGCGTCGGGGCGACCATGGTTGATGCTCGTCGGGGCGACCAGGGTTGACGCGCGTCGGGGTGACCAGGGTTGATGCGCGTCGGGGCGATCATGGTTGACGCGCTTCGGGGCGACCAAGGTTGACGCGCGTCGGGGCGACCAGAGCTGATGCACGTCGGGTCGACCAGGGTTGACGAGCGTAGTGGTGACCATGGTACACGCGCGTCGAGTCGAACAATGTTTACGCGCGTCGGGGCGACCATGGTTGAAGCGCGTCGGGGCGAACAGGCTTAACGCGCGTCTGGGCGATCAAAGTTAATGCGCGTCGGGGAGACCAGGGTTGACTCGCGTCGGGGCGACCAGGGTTGACGCGCGTCGGGGCGATCAGATTTGACGCGCGTCGGGGCGACCAAAATTAACGAGCGATGGGGCGTCCAGGGTTGACGCGTGTCTGGGCTACAAGGGTTGACTCGCGTCGGGGCGACCAAAGTTGATGCGCATCGGGGCGACCAAAGCTGATGAGCGCCGGGGCGACTAAAGTTGACGCGCGTCGGGGCGACCAAATTTGACGCGCGTCGTGGCGACCAGCGTTGACCCGCATCGGGGCGACCAGGGTTGACGTGAGTCGGGGCGACCAGGGTTGACGTGAGTCGGGGCGACCAGGGTTGACGTGAGTCGGGGCGACCAGGGTTGACGTCCGTCGGGGCGACCAAAGTTGACGAGCGTCGGGGCGAGCAAAGCTGACCCGCGTCGGGGCGACCATGGTTGACATGCTTCGGGGCAACCAGGGTTAACGCGCGTCGGGGCGATCAGGGTTCATGCGCGTCGGGGCAACCAGGGTTGACGCGCGTCGGGGCGACCAGGGTTGACGCGCATCAGGACGACCAAAGTTGACTCGCGTCGGGGCGACCATGGTACACGCACGTCGAGACGACCAATGTTGACGCGCATCGGGGCGACAAGGGTTGACGCGCGTCGGGGCGACCAAAGTTGACGCGCTTCGTGGCGACCAGCGTTGACCCGCGTCGGGGCGACCAGGGTTGACGTGAGTCGGGGCGACCAGGGTTGACGTCCGTCGGGGCAACAAGGGTTAACGTGCGTCGGGGCGATCAGGGTTAACGCGCGTCGGGGCGACCAGGGTTGACGCGCGTCTGGGCGACCATGGTTGACGCACGTCGGGGCGATCAGATTTGACGCGCGACGGAGCGCCCAGGGTTGACGCGCATCTGGGCGACAAGGGTTGACTCACGTCGGGGCGACCAAAGTTGATGCGCGTCGGAGCGACCAAAGTTGATGAGCGTCGGGGCGACCACAGTTGACTCGCGTCAGGGCGACCAGCGTTGAACAGCGTCGGGGCGACCAGGGTTGACGTTCGTCGGGGCGACCAGGGTTGACGCGCGTCGGGGCAACCAAAGTTTACGCGTGTCGGGGCGATCAGGGTTAACGCGCGTCGGGGCGATCAGGGTTAACGCACGTCGGGGCGATCAGGGTTAACGCACGTCGGGGCTATCAGGGTTGACATGCGTCAGGGCCACCAGAGTTGACGCGCGTCGGGGCGATCAGGGTTAACGCTCGTCGGGGCGATCAGGGTTGACGTGCGTTGGGGCTACCAAAGTTGACGCGCATCGGGGCGACCAGGGTTGACTCGCATCGGGGCGACTATGATACACGCGCGTCATGACGACCAATGATGACGCGTGTCGGGGCGACCATGGTTGACGCACGTCGGGGCTACCAAAGCTCACGCGCGACGGGGCGACCAGGGTTGACTTGCGTCGGGGCGACCAGGGTTGACTTGCGTCGGGGCGACCAGGGTTGACACGCGTCGTGGCGACCATGGTACACGCGCATCGAGACGACCAATGTTGATGCGCGTCGGGGCGACCATGCTTGACACGCGTCGGGGCGACTTTAGTTGATGCGCGTCAGAGCGATCAGGTTTGACTCGCGTTGCGGCGACCATGGTTGACGCGCGTGGGGGAGACCAGGGTTGACGCGACCAGGGTTGACGCGCGTCGTGGCGACCATGGTACACGCGCGTCGAGATGACCAATGTTGACGCGCGTCGGGGCGACCATGGTTGACGCGCGTCGGAACGACTATGGTTGAAGCGCGTCGGGAAGAACAGGGTTAACGCGCGTCGGTGAGACCAGGGTTGACGCGCGTCGGGGCAACCAGGGTTGACGCGCGTCGGGGCTACCAAAGTTGACGTGCGTCGGGACGATCAGGGTTGACGTGCGTCAGATCGACCAGGGTTGACGGGAGTCGGGGCGACCAGGGTTGACGCGCGTCGGGGCGACCAAAGTTGACGTGCGTCGGGACGACCAGGGTTGACGTGCTTCGGGGCGACCAGGGTTGACGTGCGTCGGGGAGACCAGGGTTGACGTGCGTCGGGGAGACCAGGGTTGACGTGCGTCGTGGCGACCATGGTACACACGCTCGTCGGGGCGATCAAAAGTTGAAGCGCGTTGGGGCGACCAGGGTTGACGCGCGTCGGGGCGACCAAAGTTGACGCGCGTCGGAGCGACCATGGTTGACGTGCGTCGGGACGACCAGGGTTGACGTGCATCGGGGCGACCAGAATTGACGTGCGTCGGGGCGACCAAGGTTGACACGCGTCGGGGCGACCAAGGTTGACACGCGTTGGGCCGACCAGGGTTGACGCGCGTTGGGCCGACCAGGGTTGACGCGCCTCGGGGCGACCAAAGTTGACGCGCGTCGGGGCGACCAGGGAGGACCCGCGTCGGGGCGACCAAAGTTGACGTGCGTCTGGACGACCAGGGTTGACGTGCGTCGGGACGACCAGGGTTGACGTGCGTCGGGACGACCAGGGTTGACGTGCGTCGGGGAGACAAGGGTTGACGGGAGTCGGGGCGAACAGGGTTAACGCGCGTCGGGGCGTCCACGGTTGACGCTCGTCGGGGCGACCATGGTACACACGCTCGTCAGGGCGATCAAAAGTTGAAGAGCGTCGGGGCGACCAGGGTTTGACGCGCGTCGGGGCGACCAAATATGACGCGCGTCGGGGCGACCAGGGTTGACGTGCGTCGGGGCGACCAGGGTTGACGTGCGTCGGGGCGACCAGGGTTGACGTGCGTCGGGGCGACCAGGGTTGACGTGCGTCGGGGCGACCAGGGTTGACGTGCGTCGGGGCGACCAGGGTGGACCCGCGTCGGGACGACCAGGGTTGACGCGCGTCGGGGCGACCAGGGTGGACGCGCGTCGGGGCGACCAGGGTTGACGCGCGTCGGGACGACCAGGGTTGACGTGCGTCGGGACGACCAGGGTTGACGTGCGTCGGGGAGACAAGGGTTGACGGGAGTCGGGGCGAACAGGGTTAACGCGCGTCGGGGCGTCCACGGTTGACGCTAGTCGGGGCGACCAGGGCTGACGCGAGTCGTGGCGACCATGGTACACACGCTCGTCAGGGCGATCAAAAGTTGAAGCGCGTCGGGGCGACCAGGGTTTGACGCGCGTCGGGGCGACCAAATATGACGCGCGTCGGGGCGACAAGGGTTGACGTGCGTCGGGGCGACCAGGGTTGACGTGCGTCGGGGCGACCAGGGTTGACGTGCGTTGGGGCGACCAGGGTGGACCCGCGTTGGGGCGACCAGGGTTGACGCGCGTCGGGACGACCAGGGTTGACGTGCGTCGGGGCGACCAGAGTTGACGCGCGTCTGGGCGACCAAAGTTGACGTGCGTCGGGACGACCAGGGTTGACGTGCGTCGGGGCGACCAGGGTTGACGTGCGTCAGGGAGACCAGGGTTGACGGGAGTCGGGGCGACAAGGGTTGTCGCGCGTCGGGGCGACAAGGGTTGACGAGCGTCGGGGCGACAAGGGTTGACACGCGCCGGGGTGACCAGGGTTGACGTGCGTCGGGGCGACCAGAGTTGACGCGCGTCGGGGCGACCAAAGTTGACGTGCGTCGGGACGACCAGGGTTGACGTGCGTCGGGGCGACCAGGGTTGACGGGAGTCGGGGCGACCAGGGTTGACGGGAGTCGGGGCGACAAGGGTTGTCGCGCGTCGGGGCGACAAGGGTTGACGAGCGTCGGGGCGACAAGGGTTGACACGCGCCGGGGCGACCAGGGTTGACGTGCGTCGGGGCGACCAGAGTTGACGCGCGTCGGGGCGACCAAAGTTGACGTGCGTCGGGACGACCAGGGTTGACGTGCGTCGGGGCGACCAGGGTTGACGGGAGTCGGGGCGACCAGGGTTGACACGCGTCGTGGCGACCATGGTACACACGCTCGTCGGGGCGATGAAAAGTTGAAGGGCGTCGGGGCGACCAGGGTTGACGCGGGTCGGGGCGACCAAAGTTGACGCGCGTCGGGACGACCAGGGTTGACGTGCGTCCGTGCGACCAGAGTTGATGTGCGTCGGGGCGGTCAGAGTTGACGTGCGTCGGGGCGACCTGGGTTAACGTGCGTCTGGGTGACAATTGTTGACGTGCGTCGGGGCGACCAGGGTTGACGTGCATCGGGGAGACCAGTGTTGACGGGAGTTGGGACGAACAGGGTTGACGCGCGTCGGGGCGACCAAGGTTGACGCGCGTCGGCGCGACCAGGGTTGTCGCGCGTCGGGGCGACAAGGGTTGACGAGCGTCGGGGCGGCCAAGGTTGACATGCGCCGGGGCGACCAGGGTTGACGTGCGTCGGGTCGACCAAAATTGACCCGCGTCGGGGCGACCAGGGTTGACCCGCATCGGGGCGACCAGGGTTGACCCGCATCGGGGCGACCAGGGTGGACCCGCATCGGGGCGACCAGGGTTGACGCGTGTCGGGGAGACCAAAGTTGACGTGCGTCGAGACGTCCAGGGTTGACGTGCGTCGGGGCGACCATGGTTGACGCTCGTCAGGACGACTATGGTTGAAGCGCGTCGGGGCGAACAGGGTTAACGCGCGTCGGGGAAACCAGGGTTGACGTGCGTCGGGGCGACCAGGGTTGACGCACGTCGTGGCGACCAGCGTTGACCCGCGTCGGGGCGACCAGGGTTGACGTGAGTCGGGGCCACCAGGGTTGACGTCCGTCGGGGCGACCAGGGTTGACGCGCGTCGGGGCGATCAGGGTTAACGCGCGTCGGGGCGACCAGGGTTGACACGCGTCGGGGCAACCGGGGTTGACGCGCATCAGGGCGACCAAAGTTGACTCGCGTCGGGGCGACCATGGTACACGCACGTCGAGACGACCAATGTTGATGCGCGTCGGGGCGACCAGAGCTGATGCGCGTCGTGTCGACCAGGGTTGACGAGTGTCGTGGCCACCATGGTACACGCGGGTCGAGACGAACAATGTTGACGAGCGTCGGTGCGACCATGGTTGACGCGCGTCGGAGCGACTATGGTTGACGCGCGTCGGGGCGACCAGGGTTGACTCGCGTCTGGGCGACCATGGTTGACGCACGTCGGGGCGATCAGATTTGACGCGCGACCGGGCGACCAAGGATGACACGCGTCGGCGCGACCAAAGTTGACGCGCGACGGAGCGCCCAGGGTTGACGCGCGTCTGGGCGACAAGGGTTGACTCACGTCGGGGCGAGAAAAGTTGATGCGCGTCGGAGCGACCAAAGTTGATGAGAGTCGGGGCGACCACAGTTGACGCGCGTCAGGGCGACCAACGTTGACCAGCGTCGGGGCGACCAGGGTTGACGTCCGTCGGGGCGACCAGGGTTGACGCGCGTCGGGGCAACCAAAGTTTACGCGCGTCGGGGCGATCAGGGTTGACGTGCGTCGGGGCGACCAGGGTTGACGTGCGTCAGGGAGACCAGGGTTGACGGGAGTCGGGGCGACAAGGGTTGTCGCGCGTCGGGGCGACAAGGGTTGACGAGCGTCGGGGCGACAAGGGTTGACACGCGCCGGGGCGACCAGGGTTGACGTGCGTCGGGGCGACCAGAGTTGACGCGCGTCGGGGCGACCAAAGTTGACGTGCGTCGGGACGACCAGGGTTGACGTGCGTCGGGGCGACCAGGGTTGACGGGAGTCGGGGCGACCAGGGTTGACGCGCGTCGTGGCGACCATGGTACACACGCTCGTCGGGGCGATGAAAAGTTGAAGGGCGTCGGGGCGACCAGGGTTGACGCGGGTCGGGGCGACCAAAGTTGACGCGCGTCGGGACGACCAGGGTTGACGTGCGTCCGTGCGACCAGAGTTGACGTGCGTCGGGGCGACCTGGGTTAACGTGCGTCTGGGTGACAATTGTTGACGTGCGTCGGGGCGACCAGGGTTGACGTGCAACGGGGAGACCAGTGTTGACGGGAGTTGGGACGAACAGGGTTGACGCGCGTCGGGGCGACCAAGGTTGACGCGCGTCGGCGCGACCAGGGTTGTCGCGCGTCGGGGCGACAAGGGTTGACGAGCGTCGGGGCGGCCAAGGTTGACATGCGCCGGGGCGACCAGGGTTGACGTGCGTCGGGTCGACCAAAATTGACCCGCGTCGGGGCGACCAGGGTTGACCCGCATCGGGGCGACCAGGGTTGACCCGCATCGGGGCGACCAGGGTGGACCCGCATCGGGGCGACCAGGGTTGACGCGTGTCGGGGAGACCAAAGTTGACGTGCGTCGAGACGTCCAGGGTTGACGTGCGTCGGGGCGACCATGGTTGACGCTCGTCAGGACGACTATGGTTGAAGCGCGTCGGGGCGAACAGGGTTAACGCGCGTCGGGGAAACCAGGGTTGACGTGCGTCGGGGCGACCAGGGTTGACGCACGTCGTGGCGACCAGCGTTGACCCGCGTCGGGGCGACCAGGGTTGACGTGAGTCGGGGCCACCAGGGTTGACGTCCGTCGGGGCGACCAGGGTTGACGCGCGTCGGGGCGATCAGGGTTAACGCGCGTCGGGGCGACCAGGGTTGACACGCGTCGGGGCAACCGGGGTTGACGCGCATCAGGGCGACCAAAGTTGACTCGCGTCGGGGCGACCATGGTACACGCACGTCGAGACGACCAATGTTGATGCGCGTCGGGGCGACCAGAGCTGATGCGCGTCGTGTCGACCAGGGTTGACGAGTGTCGTGGCCACCATGGTACACGCGGGTCGAGACGAACAATGTTGACGAGCGTCGGTGCGACCATGGTTGACGCGCGTCGGAGCGACTATGGTTGACGCGCGTCGGGGCGACCAGGGTTGACTCGCGTCTGGGCGACCATGGTTGACGCACGTCGGGGCGATCAGATTTGACGCGCGACCGGGCGACCAAGGATGACACGCGTCGGCGCGACCAAAGTTGACGCGCGACGGAGCGCCCAGGGTTGACGCGCGTCTGGGCGACAAGGGTTGACTCACGTCGGGGCGAGAAAAGTTGATGCGCGTCGGAGCGACCAAAGTTGATGAGCGTCGGGGCGACCACAGTTGACGCGCGTCAGGGCGACCAACGTTGACCAGCGTCGGGGCGACCAGGGTTGACGTCCGTCGGGGCGACCAGGGTTGACGCGCGTCGGGGCAACCAAAGTTTACGCGCGTCGGGGCGATCAGGGTTAACGCGCGTCGGGGCGACCAGGGTTGACGCGCGTCGGGGCGATCAGGGTTAACGCTCGTTGGGGCGATCAGGGTTGATGTGCGTCGGGGCTACCAAAGTTGACGCGCGTCGGGGCGACCAGGGTTGACTCGCGTCGGGGCGACTATGGTACACGCGCGTCGGGGCGACAATGATGACGCGCGTCGGGGCGACCATGGTTGACGCACGTCGGGGCTACCAAAGCTCACGCACGACGGGGCGACCAGGGTTGACTTGCGTCGGGGCGACCAGGGTTGACTTGCGTCGGGGCGACCAGGGTTGACTTGCGTCGGGGCGACCAGGGTTGACTTGTGTCGGGGCGACCAGGGTTGACTTGCATCGGGGCGACCAGGGTTGACTTGCGTCGGGGCGACCAGGGTTGACGCGTGTCGGGGAGACCAAAGTTGACGTGTGTCGAGACGTCCAGGGTTGACGTGCGTCGGGGCGACCATGGTTGACGCTCGTCGGGACGACTATGGTTGAAGCGCGTCGGGGCGAACAGGGTTAACACGCGTCAAGGAAACCAGGGTTGACGCGCGTCGGGGCGACCAGGGTTGACGCACGTCGTGGTGACCAGCGTTGACCCGCGTCGGGGCGACCAGGGTTGACGTGAGTCGGGGTCACCAGGGTTGACGTCCGTCGGGGCGACCAGGGTTGACGCGCGTCGGGGCAACAAGGGTTAACGCGAGTCGGTGCGACCAAAGTTGATGTGCGTCAGGACGACCAGGGTTGACGTGCGTCGGGGCGACCAGGGTTGACGTGCGTCGGGGCGACCAGGGTTGACGTGCGTCGGGGAGACCAGGGTTGACGGGAGTCGGGGCGACCAGGGTTGACGCGCGTCGGGGCGACCAAAGTTGACGTGCGTCGGGACGACCAGGGTTGACGTGCGTTGGGGCGACCAGGGTTGACTTGCGTTGGGGAGACCAGGGATGACGTGCGTCGTGGCGACCATGTTACACACGCTCGTCGGGGCGATCAAAAGTTGAAGCGCATCGGGGCGACCAGGGTTGATGCGCGTCGGGGCGACCAAAGTTGACTCGCGTCGGGGCGACCATGGTTGACGCGCGTCGGGACGACCAGAGTTGAAGTGCGTCGGGGCGACCAAGGTTGACACGCGTCGGGGTGACCAAGGTTGACACGCGTCGGGCCGACCAGGGTTGACGCGCGTCGGGCCGACCAAAATTGACCCGCGTCGGGGCGACCAGGGTTGACGCGCGTCGGGGCGACCAAAGTTGACGTGCGTCGGGACGACCAGGGTTGATGTGCGTCGGGACGACCAGGGTTGACGTGCGTCGGGGAGACAAGGGTTGACGGGAGTCGGGGAGAACAGGGTTAACGCGCGTCGGGGCGTCCACTGTTGACGCTCGTCGGGGCGACCAGGGTTGACGCGCGTCGGGGCGACCAAAGTTGATGTGCGTCGGGGCGACCAAAGTTGACGTGCGTCGGGACGACCAGGGTTGACGTGCGTCGGGGCGACCAGAGTTGACGCGCGTCGGGGTAAACCAAAGTTGACGTGCGTCGGGACGACCAGGGTTGATGTGCGTCGGGGCGACCAGGGTTGACGTGCGTCAGGGAGACCAGGGTTGACGGGAGTCGGGGCGACCAGGGTAGACGCGCGTCGGGGCGACCAAAGTTGACGCGCGTCGGGACGACCAGGGTTGACGTGCGTCGGGGCGACCAGAGTTGACGTGCGTCGGGGCGACCAGGGTTAACGTGCGTCGGGGCGACAAGGGTTGACGTGCGTCGGGGTGACCAGGGTTGACGCGCGTCGGCGCGACAAGGGTTGACGAGCGTCGGGGCGACCAAGGTTGACGTGCGTCGGGGCGACCAAGGTTGACGTGCGTCGGGCCGACCAAAATTGACCCGCGTCGGGGCGACCAGGGTTGACACGCGTCGGGGCGACCAGGGTGGACCCGCATCGGGGCGACCAGGGTTGACGCGCGTCGGGGCGACCAAAGTTGACGTGCGTCGAGACGACCAGGGTTGACGTGCGTCGGGGCGACCAGGGTTGACGTACGTCGGGGAGACCAGGGTTGACGGGAGTCGGGGCGACCAGGGTTGACTCGAGGCTTGGCGACCATGGTTGACGCGCGTGGGGGCGACCAGGGTTGAATCGCGTCGGGGTGACCAAAGTTGACGCGCCAAGGGTTGACGCGCGTCGTGGAGACCATGGTACACGTGCATCGAGAGGACCAATGTTGACGCGCGTCGGGGCGACCAAAGTTGACGCGCATCAGGGCGACCAGGGTTGAAGCGTGTCGGGGTGACCAAAGTTCATGCGCGTCGGGGCGACCAGGGTTGACGCGCATGGGGGCGACCAAAGTTTACGCGCGTCGGGGTGACCAAGGTTGACGCGTGTTGGAGCGAACAAAGTTGAAGCACGTCGGGGCGATGAAAGTTGACGTGCGTCAAGGCGACGACGGTTGACCCGCATCGAGACGACCATGGTTGACGTGCGTTGGGGCGACCAGGGTTGACGCGTGTTGGGGCGACCTAAGTTGACGCTCGTCGGGGCGACTAGGGTTGACGCGCGTCGGGGCGGTCAAAGTTAATGCGCGTCGGGGCAACCAGGGTTGACGCGCGTCGGGGCGACCAGGGTTGACACGTGTTGGGGCGACTAGGGTGGACAGGCGTCGGATCGACCAGGGTTTGGTCGCCTCTGGGTGACCAAAGTTGACGGGCGTCGGGGCGACCAGGGTTGACGCGAGTCAAGGCGACCAGCGTTGACCCGTGTCGAGACGACCAGGATTGACACACGTCGGGGCGACCAGGGTTGAACCACGTCGTGATGACCAGGGTTGACGTGCGTCGGGGCGACCAGGGTTGACGCGCATCCGAGCAATCAAAGTTGACACGCATCGGGGCGACCAAAGTTGACTTGCTTCAAGGTGACCAGGGTTGACCCGCGTCAAGACGACCAGGGTTGACGCGCATGGGGGTCACCAAAGTTGAAGTGCTTCGGGGCGTATAGAGTTGATGCGCGTCGGGGCGATCAAAGTTGACGTGCGTCAAGGTGACCAGGGTTGACGCACGTCGGGGCGACCAGGGTTGACGCACGTAGGGGCGACCAAAGTTGACGCGCATCAGGGCGACCAGGGTTGACGCGCGTCGGGACGACCAGGGTTGACGCGTTTTGGGGCGACCAAAGTTGACCGGCGTCGGGGCAACCAGGTTTACGCTCATCAGGGCGACCAAAGTTGACTTGCTTCAAGGAGACCAGGGTTGAATCGCGTCAAGACGACCAGGGTTGACGCGCATCGGGGCGACCGAAGCTTACGCACGCCGGGGCGACCAGGGTTGACGCGCGTAGGGGCGACCAAAGTTGACGCGCATCAGGGCGACCAGCGTTGACGCGTGTTGGGGCGACTAGGGTTGACCCGCGTCGGGGCAACCAAAGTTAATGCACGTCGTGGCGACCAAAGTTGACACGCGTCGGGGTGACTAGGGTTGACGCTTGTTGGGGCCACCAAAGTGAACTCGCGTCGGGGCGACCAGGGTTGACGCGCGTCGGGGAGACCAGGGTTGACGCGCTACGGGGCGACCAAAGTTGACATCATTCAAGTCGACCAGGGTTGACCCGCGTCGAGATGAACAGGGTTGACGCGTGTCGGGGCGACCAAAGTTGACACGCATCGGGGCGACCAGGGTTGACGCGCATCAGGGCGACCAAAGTTGACTTGCCCCAAGGCGACCAGGGTTGACCCGCATCAAGACGACCAAGGTTGATGCGTGTTAGGGCGACCAAAGTTGAAGCACGTCGTGGCGCCCAAAGTTGACGTGCGTCAAGACGACCAGGGTTGACCCGCATCAAGACGACCAGGGTTGACGCGCGTCGGGGCGACAAAGGTTGACGCGCATCGGTGCGACCAGGGTTGACGCGCGTCGGGGTGACCAGGGTTGACCCGCGTCGAGACGACCAGGGTTGATGCGCGTCGGGGCGACCAAAGTTGAGGCACGTCAAGGCGACCAGGGTTGACCCGCGTTGAGACGACCAGGGTTGACGCGCCTCGGGACAACTAGGGTTGAGGCGCGTCGGGGTGACCAAAGTTGACGCACGTCAAGGCGACCAGGGTTGACCCGCGTCGAGACGACCAGGGTTGACAAGCGTCGGGGCGACCAGGGTTGAAGCGCATTGGGGTGACCAGGGTTGAGGCGCGTCGGGTCAGCCAGGGTTTACGCACATCGGGGCGACCAGGGTTGACGCACGTCTGGGCGATCAGGATTAACGCGCGTCTTGGCGACCAGGGTTGACGCGCATTGGGGCGACCAGGGTTGAGGCGCGTCAGGTCAGCCAGGGTTGACGCGCATCGGGGCGACCAGGGTTGACGCACGTCTGGGCGATCAGGATTAACGCGCGTCGGGGCGACCAAGTTTAACGCGTGTCGGGACGGCCAAAGTTGACGCGCGTCGGGGTGACCAGGGTTGACGCTCGTCGAGGCGACCAAAGTTGACGTGCATCCGGGCGACCAGGGATGACGTGCGTCGAGGCGACCAAAGTTGACGCGCGTCGGGACGACCAGGTTTGATGCGCATCGGGGCGACTAAAGTTGACTTGCTTCAAGGCGACCAAGGTTGACCTAAGTCGAGACGACCAGTGTTGACTCGCATCGGGGCGAGCAAAGTTGACACGCGTCGGGGCGACCAAGTTTAACGCGTGTCGGGGCGGCCAAAGTTGACGTGCATCGGTGCGACCAGGGAGGACGCTCGTCGAGGAGACCAAAGTTGACGCGCGTCCGGGCGACCAGGGATGACGCGCGTCGGGGCTACCAAAGTTTACGCGCATCGGGGCGACCAAGGTTGACGCATGTTGGAGCGACCAAAGTTGAAGCACGTCGGGGCGTATAGAGTTGATGCGCGTCGGGGCGACCAATGGTGACTCGCATCAACGCGACCAAAGTTGACTTGCTTCAAAGCGACCAGGGTTGACCCGCGTCAAGACGACCAGGGTTGACGCGCATCGGGGCGACCAAAGTTTATGCGCGTCGGGGCGACCAAGGTTGACGCGTGTTGGAGCGACCAAAGTTGAAGCACGTCGGGGCGTATAGAGTTGATGCACGTCGGGGCGACCAGGGTTGACACTTGTTGGGGCAACTAGGGTGGACACGCGTCAGATCGACCAGGGTTTGGTCGCCTCTGGGTGACCAAAGTTGACGGGCGTCTGGGAGACCAGGGTTGACGCGAGTCAAGGCGACCAGCGTTGACCCGTGTCGAGACGACCAGGGTTGATGCGCGTCGGGTCGACGAGGGTTGAACCGCGTCGTGACGACCAGGGTTGACGCGCGTCAGGGCGACCAGGGTTGACGCGTGTCGGGGTGACCAAAGTTGACACGCATCGGGGCGACCAATGTTGACTTGCTTCAAGGCGACCAGGGTTGACCCGCGTCAAGACGACCAGGGTTGACGCGCATCGGGGTGACCAAAGTTGAAGTGCGTCGGGGCGTATAGAGTTGATACGCGTCGGGGCGACCAAAGTTGACGTGCGTCAAGACAACCAGGGTTGACGCGCGTCGGGGCGACCAGGGTTGACGCGTTTTGGGGGACCAAGGTTGACACGCGTCGGGGCGACCAGGGTTGACGCGCATCAGGGCGACCAAAGTTGACTTGCTTCAAGGCAACCAGGGTTGACCCGCGTCAAGACGACCAGGGTTGACGTGCATCGGGGCGACCAAAGTTGAAGCGCGTCGGGGCGTATTGAGTTGATGCGCGTCGGCGCGACCAAAGTTGATGTGCATCAAGGCGACCAGGGTTGACATGCGTCGGGGCGACCAGGGTTGATGCGCGTAGGGGCGACCAAAGTTGATGCGCATCAGGGCGACCAGGGTTGACGCGTGTCGGGGCGACCAAAGTTTACGCGCGTCGTGGCGACCAAGGTTGACGCGTGTCGGGCGACTAGGGTTGACAAGCGTTGGGGCGACCAGGGTTGACGCGCGTCAGGTCGACCAAAGTTGACCCACGTCGGGGCGACCAAAGTTTACGCGCGACGGGGTGTCCAGGGTTGACTCGCGTCGGGGCGACCAAACTTGAGGCGCGTCGGGGTGACCAAAGTTGACGCGCGACAGGGTGTCCAGGGTTGACGCGCGTCTGGGCGACAAGGGTTGACTCGCGTCGGGGCGACCAAAGTTGATGAGCGTCGGGGCGACTAAAGTTGACCCGCGTCGGGGCTACCAAAGTTGACGCGAGTCGGGGCGACCAAAGTTGACGCGCCTCGTGGTGACCAGCGTTGACCCGCGTCGGGGCGACCAGGGTTGACGTGCGTCTGGGCAACCAGGGTTGACATCCGTCGGGGCGACCAAAGTTGATGCGCGACGGGGCGTCCAGGGTTGACACGTGTCGGGGCGACCAGGGTTGACGCGCGTCGGGGCGACCAGGATTGACGCGTGTCGGGGCAACCAAAGTTGACGCGCGACTGGGCGACCAGGGTTGAAGCGCGACGGGGCGACCATGGTACACGCGCGTCGAGACGACCAAAGTTGACGGGGCGACCAAAGTTGACCCACGTCGGGTCGACCAGGGTTAACACGCGTCGGGACGAACAGGGTTAACGCACGTCGGGGCGACTAGGGTTGACACACGTCGGGGCGACCAAAGTTGACCCGCGTCAGGGCGACCAAAGTTGACGCGCGACGGGGCGTCCAGGGTTGACTCGCGTCGGGGCGACCAAACTTGAGGTGCGTCGGGGTGACCAAAGTTGACGCGCGACAGGGTGTCCAGGGTTGACGCGCGTCTGGGCGACAAGGGTTGACTCGCGTCGGGGCGACCAAAGTTGATGTGCGTCGGGGCGACCAAAGTTGACGCGCGTCGGGGCGACCAAAGTTGACGCGCGTCGTGGTGACCAGCGTTGACCCGCTTCGGGGCGACCAGGGTTGACGTGCGTCGGGGCGACCAGGGTTGACATCTGTCGGGGCGACCAGGGTTGACATCTGTCGGGGCGACCAGGGTTGACGCGCGTCGGGGCGACCAAAGTTGACGCGCGTCGGGGCAACCAGGGTTAACGTGCGTCGGGGCGACCAAAGTTGACGCGCGTCGGGGCGACGAGGGTTGACTCGCGTCGGGGGGACCATGGTTGACGCGCGTTGGGGCAACCAAGGTTGACGCGCGTCGGGGCGACCATGGTTGACGCGCGTCGAGATGAACAATGTTAACGCGCGTCGGGGCCACCATGGTTGATGCGCGTCAGGGCAACTATGGTTGACGCGCGTCGGGGCGACCAAAGTTGACCCGCGTCGGGGCGACCAGGGTTGACTCGCGTCGGGGCGACCATGGTTGACGCGCGTCGGGGCGAACAGGGTTTACGCGCGTCGGGGCGATCAAAGTTAACCCGTGTCGGGGCGACCATTGTTGACGCGCGTCGGGGCGACCAGGGTTGACCCGCGTCGGGGCGACCAAAGTTGATGCGCGACGGGGCGTCCAGGGTTGACGCGCGTCTGGGTGACAAGGGTTGACTCGCGTCGGGGCGACCAAAGTTGATGCGCGACAGGGTGTCCAGGGTTGACGCGCGTCTGGGCGACCAGGGTTGACCCGCGTCGGGGCGACCAGGGTTGAAGCGCGTCGGGACGACCATGGTACACGCGCGTCGGGACGACCAAAGTTGACGGGGCGACCAAAGTTGACCCGCGTCGGGGCGACCAGGGTTAACGCGCGTCGGGACGATCAGGGTTAACGCGCGTCGTGCGACTAGGGTTGACACGCGTTGGGGCGACCAGGGTTGACGCGCGTCAGGGCGACCAAAGTTGACCCGCGTCAGGGCGACCAAAGTTTACGCGCGACGGGGCTTCCAGGGTTGACTCGCGTCGGGGCGACCAAACTTGAGGCGCGTCGGGGTGACCAAAGTTGACGCGCGACAGGGTGTCCATGGTTGACGCGCGTCTGGGCGACAAGGGTTGACTCGCGTCGGGGCGACCAACGTTGATGCGCGTCGGGGCGACCAAAGTTGATGTGCGTCGGGGCGACCAAAGTTGATGAGCGCTGGGGCGACTAAAGTTGACCCGCGTCAGGGCTACCAAAGTTGAAGCGAGTCGGGGCGACCAAAGTTGACGCGCGTCGTGGTGACCAGCGTTGACCCGCGTCGGGGCAACCAGGGTTGACGTGCGTCGGGGCAACCAGGGTTGACATCCGTCGGGGCGACCAAAGTTGATGCGCGACGGGGCGTCCAGGGTTGACGCGTGTCGGGGCGACCAGGGTTGACGCGCGTCGGGGCGACCAGGATTGACGCGCGTCGGGGCAACCAAAGTTGATGCGCGACTGGGCGACCAGGGATGAAGCGCGTCGGAGCGACCAAGGTACACGCGCGTCGAGACGACCAAAGTTGACGGGGCGACCAAAGTTGACCCACGTCGGGTCGACCAGGGTTAACGCGCGTCGGGACGATCAGGGTTAACGCACGTCGGGGCGACTAGGGTTGACACGAGTCGGGGCGGCCAGGGCTGACGCGAGTCGGGGCGACCAAAGTTGACCCGCTTCAAGGCGACCAAAATTGACGCGCGACGGGGCGTCCAGGGTTGACTCGCGTCGGGGCGACCAAACTTGAGGCGAGTCGGGGTGACCAAAGTTGACGCGCGACAGGGTGTCCAGGGTTGACGCGCGTCTGGGCGACAAGGGTTGACTCGCGTCGGGGCGACCAAAGTTGATGCGCGTCGGGGCGACCAAAGTTGACGCGCGTCGGGGCGACCAAAGTTGACGCGCGTCGTGGTGACCAGCGTTGACCCGCTTCGGGGCGACCGGGGTTGACGTGCGTCGGGGCGACCAGGGTTGACATCTGTCGGGGCGACCAGGGTTGACATCTGTCGGGGCGACCAGGGTTGACGCGCGTCTGGGCAACCAAAGTTGACGTCGGGGCGAGCAAAGCTGACCCGCGTCGGGGCGACCATGGTTGACACGCGTCAGGGCAACCAGGGTTAACGTGCGTCGGGGCGACCAAAGTTGACACGCGTCGGGGCGATGAGGGTTGACTCGCGTCGGGTGGACCATGGTTGATGCGCATCGGGGCGACCAAGGTTGACTCGCGTCGGGGCGACCATGGTTGACGCGCGTCGAGATGAACAATGTTGACGCGCGTCGGGGCCACCATGGTTGATGCGCGTCAGGGCGACTATGGTTGACGCGCGTCGGGGCGACCAAAGTTGACCCACGTCGGGGCGACCAGGGTTGACTCGCGTCGGGGCGACCATGGTTGACGCGCGTCGGGGCGAACAGGGTTTACGCGCGTCGGGGCGATCAAAGTTAACCTGCGTCGGGGCGACCAGGGTTGACGCGCGTCGGGGCGACCAGAGTTGATATGCGTCGGGGCGACCAGGGTTGACACGCGTCGGGGCAATCAAAGTTGACCCGCGTTGGGGCGACCAAAGTTGACGCGCGACGGGGCATCCAGGGTTGACTCGCGTCGGGGCGACCAAAGTTGATGTGCGTCGGGGCGACCAAAGTTGCGCGCGACGGTGCGAACAGGGTTTACGCGCGTCGGGGCGATCAAAGTTAAGCCGCGTCGGGGCGACCAGGGTTGACGCGCGTCGGGGCGACCAGGGTTGACATGCGTCGGGGCGACCAGGGTTGACACGCGTCGGGGCAACCAAAGTTGAACCGCGTTGGGGCGACCAAAGTTGACGCGCGACGGGGCGTCCAGGGTTGACTCGCGTCGGGGCGACCAAAGTTGATGTGCGTCGGGGCGACCAAAGTTGCTCGCGATGGGGCGTCCAGGGTTGACGTGCGTCTGGGCGACAAGGGTTGACTCGCGTCGGGGCGACCAAAGTTGATGCGCGTCGGGGCGACCAAAGTTGATGAGCGTCGGGGCGACTAAAGTTGACCCGCGTCGGGGCGACCAAGGTTCACGCGTGTCGAGACGAACAATGTTGACGCGCGTCGGGGCAACCATGGTTGATGCGCGTCGGGGCGACCAGGGTTGACTCGCGTCGGGGCGACCAGGGTTGAAGCTCGTCGGGGCGACCAGGGTTGAAGCTCGTCGGGGCGACCAGGGTTGACGCGCATCGGGGCGATCATGGTTGATGCGCTTCGGGGCGACCAGAGCTGATGCACGTCGGGTCGACCAGGGTTGACGAGCGTAGTGGCGACCATGGTACACGCGCGTCGAGACGAACAATGTTGACTCGCGTCGGGGCGACAATGGTTGACGTGCTTCGGGGCGACTATGGTTGACGCGCGTCGGGGCGAACAGGCTTAACGCGCGTCTGGGCGATCAAAGTTAATGCGCGTCGGGGAGACCAGGGATGACTCGCGTGGGGGCGACCATGGTTGACGCGCGTCGGGGCGACCAAGGGTGACACGCGTCGGCGTGACCAAAGTTGACACGCGACGGAGCGCCCAGGGTTGACGCGGGTTTGGGTGACAGGGGTTGACTTGCGTCGGGGCGACCAAAGTTGACCCGTGTCGAGGCGACCAAAGTTGACGCGCAACGGGGTGTCCAGGGTTGACTCGCGTCGGGGCGACCAAAGTTGATGCACGTCGGGGCGACCAAAGTTGACGCGCGACGGGGCGTCCAGGGTTGACGCGTGTCTGGGCTACAAGGGTTGACTTGCGTCGGGGCGACCAAAGTTGATGCGCGTCGGGGCGACCAAATTTGATGCGCGTCATGGCGACCAGCGTTGACCCGCAACGGGGCGACCAGGGTTGACGTGAGTCGGGGCGACCAGGGTTGACGTGAGTCGGGGCGACCAGGGTTGACGTGAGTCGGGGCCACCAGGGTTGACGTCCGTCGGGGCGACCAGGGTTGATGCGCGTCGGGGCAACAAGGGTTAACGCGCGTCGGGGCGATCAGGGTTAACGCGCGTCAGGGCGACCGGGGTTGACGCGCATCAGGGCGACCAAAGTTGACTCGCGTCGGGGCGACCATGGTACACGCACTTCGAGACGACCAATGTTGACGCGCGTCGAGGCGACCAAGGTTGACGCGCGTCGGGGCGACCAAGGTTGACGCGCGTCGGGGCGACCAGAGCTGATGCGCGTCGTGTCGACCAGGGTTGACGAGCGTCGTGGCCACCATGGTACACGCGGGTCGAGACGAACAATGTTGACGAGCGTCGGG
The DNA here is from genome assembly GCF_046119375.1 of Phyllobates terribilis. NCBI lineage: Eukaryota > Metazoa > Chordata > Amphibia > Anura > Dendrobatidae > Phyllobates > Phyllobates terribilis. The sequence continues at coordinate 12,453,097 of NW_027362769.1, read as the reverse complement.
GCGACCATGGTTGACGTGCGTCGGAGCGACTATGGGTGACGCGCGTCGGGGCGAATAGGGTTAACTCTCGTCGGGGCGATGAGGGTTAACGCGCGTCGGGGCGACTAGGGCTGACGCGCGTCGGGGCGACCAAAGTTGACCCGCGTCGGGGCGACCAAAGTTGATGAGCGTCGGGGCGACTAAAGTTGACCCGCGTCGGGGCTACCAAAGTTGACGCGAGTCGGGGCGACCAGGGTTGACGTGCGTCGGGGCGACCAGGGTTGACATCTGTCGTGGTGACCAGCGTTGACCCGCGTCGGGGCGACCAGGGTTGACGTGCGTCGGGGCGACCAGGGTTGACATCTGTCGGGGCGACCAGGGTTGACGCGCGTCGGGGCGGCCAAAGTTGACGCGCGTCGGGGCGAGCAAAGCTGACCCGCGTCGGGGCGACCATGGTTGACACGCGTCGGGGCAACCAGGGTTAACATGCGTCGGGGCGACCAAAGTTGACACGCGTCGGGGCGACCAGGGTTGACTTGCGTCGGGGCGACCATGGTTGACGCGCGTCGGGGCGACCAGGGTTGACGCGCGTCGGGGCGACCAGGGTTGACGCGCGTCGGGGCGACCAGGGTTGACGCGCGTCGAGATGAACAATGTTGACGCGCGTCGGGGCAACCATGGTTGATGCGCGTCGGGGTGACAATGGTTGACGCGTATCGGGGCGACCAAAGTTGACCCGCGTCGGGGCGACCAGGGTTGACGCGCGTGGGGTCAAATAGGGTTTACGTGCGTCGGGGCGAACAGGGTTTACGAGCGTCGGGGCGATCAAAGTTAACATGAGTCGGGGCAACCAGGGTTAAGGCGCATCTGGGCGATCAGGGTTAACGCGCGTCGGGGCGACCAGGGTTGACGCGCATCAGAGCGACCAAAGTTGACGAGCGTCGGGGCGACCATGGTTGACGCGCGTCGGGGCGACCATGGTTGACGCGCGTCGGGGCGACCATGGTTGCCGCGCGTCGGGGCGACCAGGGTTGATGCGCGTCGGGGCGACCAGGGTTGACGCGCGTCGGGGCGACCAGGGTTGATGCGCCTCAGGGCGACCACAGGTGACCCGCGTCGGGGCGACCAAAGTTAATGCGCGACGGGGCGTCCAGGGTTGACTCGCGTCGGGGCGATCAGGGTTAACGCACGTCGGAGCGACCAGGGTTGACGCGCGTCGGGGCGACCAGGGTTAACGTGCGTCGAGGCGACCAACGTTGACACGTGTCGGGGCGACCAGGGTTGACTCGCGTCGGGGCGACCATGGTTGACGCGCGTCGGGGCGATCAGATTTGATGCGCGTCGGGGCGACCAAGGATGACACGCGTCGGCGCGACCAAAGCTGACACACGACGGAGCGCCCAGGGTTGATGAGGGTCTGGGCGACAAGGGTTGACTCTCGTCGGGGCGACCAAAGTTGATGCGCGTCGGGGCGACCAAAGATGATGAGCGTCGGGGCGACTAAAGTTGACCCGCGTCGGGGCGACCAAGGTTCACGCGCGTCGGGGTGACCAAAGTTGACGCGCGTCGTGGCGACCAGCGTTGACCCGCGTCGGGGCAACCAGGGTTGACGTGAGTCGGGCGACCAGGGTTGACGTTCGTCGGATGGACCAGGGTTGACGCTCGTCGGGGCGACCAAAGTTGACGCGCGTCGGGGCGAGAAAAGCTGACCCGCGTCAGGGCGACCATGGTTGACACGCGTCGGGGCAACCAGGGTTAACGCGCGTCGGGGCGACCAGGGTTGACGCGCATCAGGGCGACCAAAGTTGGCTCGCATCGGGGCGACCATAGTATACGCACGTCGAGACGACCTATGTTGACGCGCGTCGGGGCGACAAGGGTTGACGCGCGTCGGGGCGACAATGGTTGACGCGCGTCGGGGCGACCAGGGTTGACGCACATAAGGGCGACCAAAGTTGACTCGCATCGGGGCGACCATAGTATACGCACGTCGAGACGACCTATGTTGACGCGCGTCGGGGCGACAAGGGTTGACGCGCGTCGGGGCGACAAAGGTTGACGCGCGTCGGGGCGACCAGGGTTGACGCGCATCGGGGCGACCAAAGTTGACGCACGTCGGGGCGACCAGGGTTGACTCGCGTCGGAGCGACCATGGTTGATGCTCGTCGGGGCGACCAGGGTTGACGCGCGTCGGGGTGACCAGGGTTGACGCATGTCGGGGCGATCATGGTTGACGCGCTTCGGGTCGACCAAGGTTGACGCGCGTCGGGGCGACCAGAGCTGATGCGCATCGGGTCGACCAGGGTTGACAAGCGTAGTGGCGACCATGGTACACGCGCGTCGAGACGAACAATGTTGACGCACGTCGGGGCGACCATGGTTGAAGCGCGTCGGGGCGACTATGGTTGACGCGCGTCGGGGCGAACAGGCATAACGCGCGTCGGGGCGATCAAAGTTAATGCGCGTTGGGGAGACCAGGGTTGACTCGCGTCGGGGCGACCATGGTTGACGCACGTCGGGGCGACCAGGGTTGACGCGCATCGTGGCAATCAGGGTTGACGCGCGTCGGGGCGATCAGATTTGACGCGCGTCGGGGCGACCAAGGATGACACGCGTCGGCGCGACCAAAGTTGACACGTGACGGAGCGCCCAGGGTTGACGCGGGTCTGGGCGACAGGGGTTGACTTGCGTCGGGGTGACCAAAGTTGACGCGCAATGGGGTGTCCAGTTTTGACTCGCGTCGGGGCGACCAAAGTTGATGCACGTCGGGGCGACCAAAGTTGACGCGCGTCGGGCCGACCAGGGTTGACGCGCATCGGGGCGACCAAAGTTGACGCACGTCGAGACGACCAATGTTGACGCGCGTCGGGGCGACAAGGGTTGACGCGCATCGGGGCGACAAGGGTTGACTCGCGTCGGGGCGACCATGGTTGATGCTCGTCGGGGCGACCAGGTTTGACGCGCGTCGGGGCGACCAAGGTTGACACGCGTCGGGGCGATCATGGTTGACGCGCTTCGGGGCGACCAAGGTTGACGCGCGTCGGGGCGACCAGAGCTGATGCGCGTCGGGTCGACCAGGGTTGACGAGCGTAGTGGCGACCATGGTACATGCGCGTCGAGACGAACAATGTTGACGCGCGTCGGGGCGACCATGGTTGACGCGCGTCGGGGCGACCATGGTTGATGCGCGTCGGGGAGACTATGGTTGACGCGCATCGGGCGAACAGGCTTAACGCGCGTCGGGGCGATCAAAATTAATGCGCGTCGGGGAGACCAGGGATGACTCGCGTTGGGGCGACCATGGTTGACGCACGTCGGGGCGACCAGGGTTGACGCGCGTCGGGGCGACCAGGGATGACACGCGTCGGAACGACCAAAGTTGACACGCGACGGAGCGCCCAGGGTTGACGCGGGTCTGGGCGACAGGGGTTGACTTGCGTCGGGGCGACCAAAGTTGACCCGTGTCGGGGTGACCAAAGTTGATGCAAGTCGGGGCGACCAAAGTTGATGCACGTCGGGGCGACCAAAGTTGACGCGCGACGGGGCGTCCAGGGTTGACTCGCGTCGGGGCGACCAAAGTTGATGCGCGTCGGGGCGACCAAAGCTGATGAGCACCGGGGCGACTAAAGTTGATGCACGTCGGGGCGACCAAATTTGATGCGCGTCGTGGCGACCAGGGTTGACGTGAGTCGGGGCGACCAGGGTTGACGTGAGTAGGGGCGACCAGGGTTGACGTCTGTCGGGGCGACCAGGGTTGACTCGCGTCGGGGCGACCAAAGTTGACGCGCGTCGGGGCGAGCAAAGCTGACCCGCATCGGGGCGACCAGGGTTGACGTGAGTCGGGGCGATCAGGGTTAACGCGCATCGGGGCAACCAGGGTTGACGCGCATCGGGGCGACCAGGGTTGACGCGCATCAGGACGACCAAAGTTGACTTGCGTCGGGGCGACCATGGTACACGCACGTCGAGACAACCAATGTTGACCATGGTTGACGCGCGTCGGGGCGACCAAGGTTGACGCGCGTCGGGGCGACCATGGTTGACGCACGTCGGGGCGACCAAGGTTGACGCGCATCGGGGCGACCAGAACTGATGTGCGTCGTGTCGACCAGGGTTGACGAGCGTCGTGGCCACCATGGTACACGCAGGTCGAGACGAACAATGTTGACGAACGTCGGGGCGACCATGGTTGACGCGCGTCGGAGCGACTATGGTTGACGCGCGTCAGGGCGAACAGGGTTAACTCTCGTCGGGGCGATCAAAGTTAACGCGCGTCGGGGCGACCAGGGTTGACTCGCGTCTGGGCGACCATGGTTGACGCACGTCGGGGCGATCAGATTTGACGCGCGTCGGGGCGACCAAGGATGACACGCGTCGGCGTGACCAAAGTTGACGCGCGACGGAGCGCCCAGGGTTGACGTGCGTCTGGGCGACAAGGGTTGACTCACGTCGGGGCGACCAAAGTTGAAGCGCGTCGGAGCGACCAAAGTTGATGAGCGTCGGGGCGACCACAGTTGACGCGCGTCGGGGCGACCAGCGTTAACCAGCGTCGGGGCGACCAGGGTTGACGTCCGTCGAGGCGACCAGGGTTGACGCGCGTCGGGGCAACCAAAGTTTACGTGCGTCGAGGCGATCAGGGTTAACGCGCATCGGGGCTATCAGGGTTGACGCGTGTCGGGCCGACAAGGGTGACACGCGTCGGGGCGATCAGGGTTAACGCTCGTCGGGGCGATCAGGGTTGACGTGCGTCGGGGCTACCAAAGTTGAGGTGCGTCGGAGCGACCAGGGTTGAAGCGCATCGGGGCGACCACGGTCGACGCGCGTTGGGGCGACCAAAGTTGACGCGCGTTGGGGCGACCAGGGTTGACTCGCGTCGGGGCGACTATGGTACACGCGCGTTATGACGACCAATGATGACGCGCGTCGGGGCGACCATGGTTGACGCACGTCGGGGCTACCAAAGCTCACGTGCGACGGGGCTACCAGGGTTGACACGCGTCGTGGCGACCATTGTACACGCGCGTCGAGACGACCAATGTTGATGCGCGTCGGGGCGACCATGGTTGAAACGCATCGGGGCGACTATAGTTGAAGCGCGTCAGAGCGATCAGGGTTGACTCGCATTGCAGCGACCATGGTTGACGCGCGTGGGGGCGACCAGGGTTGACTCGCGTCGGGGCTGGCCAAAGCTGACGCGACCAGAGTTGACGCGCGTCGTGGCGACCATGGTACACGTGCGTCGATACGACCAATGTTGACGCGCGTCGGGGCGAACAGGGTTAACTCGCGTGGGGGCGACCAAAGTTGACCCGTGACGGGGCGTCCAGGGTTGACTCGCGTCGGGGCGACCAAAGTTGATGCGCGTCGGGGCGACCAAAGTTGACGCGCAACGGGACGTCCAGGGTTGACTTGCGTCTGGGCGACAAAGGTTGACTTCGTCGGGGTGACCAAAGTTGATGCTCATCGGGGCGACCAAGGTTGATGAGCGTCGGGGCGACCATGGTTGACGCACGTCGGGGCGACCAGGGTTGACGCGCGTCGGGGCAATCAGGGTTGACGCGCGTCGGGGCGATTAGATTTGACGCGCGTCGGGGCGACCAAGGATGACACGCGTCGGCGCGACCAAAGTTGACACGTGACGGAGCGCCCAGGGTTGACGCGGGTCTGGGCGACAGGGGTTGACTTGCGTCGGGGTGACCAAAGTTGACGCGCGACGGGGTGTCCAGTTTTGACTCGCGTCGGGGCGACCAAAGTTGATGCACGTCGGGGCGACCAAAGTTGACGCGCGACAGGGCTACAAGGGTTGACTCGCGTCGTGGCGACCAAAGTTGATGCGCGTCGGGGCGACAAGGGTTGACGCACGTCGGGGCGACAAGGGTTGACGCGCGTCGGGCCGACCAGGGTTGACTCGCGTTGGGGCGACCATGGTTGATGCTCGTCGGGGCGACCAGGTTTGACGCGCGTCGGGGCGACCAAGGTTGACGCGCGTCGGGGCGATCATGGTTGACGCGCTTCGGGGCGACCAAGGTTGACGCGCGTCGGGGCGACCAGAGCTGATGCGCGACGAGTCGACCAGGGTTGATGAGCGTAGTGGCGACCATGGTACATGCGCGTCGAGACGAACAATGTTGACGCGCGTCGGGGCGACCATGGTTGACGCGCGTCGGGGCGACCATGGTTGATGCGCGTCGGGGCGACGATGGTTGACGCGCATCGGGGCGAACAGGCTTAACGCGCGTCGGGGCGATCAAAGTTAATGCGCGTTGGGGAGACCAGGGATGACTCGCGTTGGGGCGACCATGGTTGACGCACGTCGGGGCGACCAGGGTTGACGCGCGTCGGGGCGACCAGGGTTGACGCGCGTCGGGGCGATCAGATTTGACGCGCGTCGGGGCGACCAAGGATGACACGCGTCGGAACGACCAAAGTTGACACGCGACGAAGCGCCCAGGGTTGACGCGGGTCTGGGCGACAGGGGCTGACTTGCGTCGGGGCGACCAAAGTTGACCCGTGTCGGGGCGACCAAAGTTGACGTGCGACGGGGTGTCCAGGGTTGACTCGCGTCGGGGCGACCAAAGTTGATGCAAGTCGGGGCGACCAAAGTTGATGCACGTCGGGGCGACCAAAGTTGACGCGCGACGGGGCATCCAGGGTTGACTCGCGTCGGGGCGACCAAAGTTGATGCGCGTCGGGGCGACCAAAGCTGATGAGCACCGGGGCGACTAAAGTTGATGCGCGTCGGGGCGACCAAATTTGACGCGCGTCGTGGCGACCAGGGTTGACGTGAGTCAGGGCGACCAGGGTTGACGTGAGTCGGGGCGACCAGGGTTGACGTCTGTCGGGGCGACCAGGGTTAACTCGCGTCGGGGCGACCAAAGTTGACGCGCGTCGGGGCGAGCAAAGCTGACCCGCATCGGGGCGACCATGGTTGACACGCTTCGGGGCAACCAGGGTTAACGCGCGTCGGGGAGACCAGGGTTGACGCGCATCAGGACGACCAAAGTTGACTTGCGTCGGGGCGACCATGGTACACGCACGTCGAGACAACCAATGTTGACCATGGTTGACGCGCGTCGGGGCGACCAAGGTTGACGCGCGTCGGGGCGACCATGGTTGACGCACGTCGGGGCGACCAAGGTTGACGCGCATCGGGGCGACCAGAACTGATGCGCGTCGTGTCGACCAGGGTTGACGAGCGTCGTGGCCACCATGGTACACGCAGGTCGAGACGAACAATGTTGACGAACGTCGGGGCGACCATGGTTGATGCGTGTCGGAGCGACTATGGTTGACGCGCGTCAGGGCGAACAGGGTTAACTCTCTTCGGGGCGATCAAAGTTAACGCGTGTCGGGGCGACCAGGGTTGACTCGCGTCGGGGCAACCAAAGTTTACGCGCGTCGGGGCGATCAGGGTTAACGCGCATCGGGGCGACGAGGGTTGACGCGCGTCGGGGCGATCAGGGTTAACGCTCGTCGGGGCGATCAGGGTTGATGTGCGTCGGGGCTACCAAAGTTGACGCGCGTCGGGGCGACCAGGGTTGACTCGCGTCGGGGCGACTATGGTACACGCGCCTCGGGGCGACAATGACGCGCGTCGGGGCGACCATGGTTGACGCACGTCGGGGCTACCAAAGCTCACGCGCGACGTGGCGACCAGGGTTGACTTGCGTCGGGGCGACCAGGGTTGACTTGCGTCGGGGCGACCAGGGTTGACTTGTGTCGGGGCGACCAGGGTTGACTTGTGTCGGGGCGACCAGGGTTGACTTGCGTCGGGGCGACCAGGGTTGACTTGCGTCGGGGCGACCAGGGTTGACGCGTGTCGGGGAGACCAAAGTTGACGTGCGTCGAGACGTCCAGGGTTGACGTGCGTCGGGGCGACCATGGTTGACGCTCGTCGGGACGACTATGGTTGAAGCGCGTCGGGGCGAACAGGGTTAACACGCGTCGGGGAAACCAGGGTTGACGCGCGTCGGGGCGACCAGGGTTGACGCACGTCGTGGTGACCAGCGTTGACCCGCGTCGGGGCGACCAGGGTTGACGTGAGTCGGGGTCACCAGGGTTGACGTCCGTCGGGGCGACCAGGGTTGACGCGCGTCGGGGCAACAAGGGTTAACGCGCGTCGGGGCGACCAAAGTTGATGTGCGTCGGGACGACCAGGGTTGACGTGCGTCGGGGAGACCAGGGTTGACGGGAGTCGGGGCGACCAGGGTTGACGCGCGTCGGGGCGACCAAAGTTGACGTGCGTCGGGACGACCAGGGTTGACGTGCGTTGGGGCGACCAGGGTTGACGTGCGTCGGGGAGACCAGGGATGACGTGCGTCGTGGCGACCATGTTACACACGCTCGTCGGGGCGATCAAAAGTTGAAGCGCATCGGGGCGACCAAGGTTGATGCGCGTCGGGGCGACCAAAGTTGACTCGCGTCGGGGCGACCATGGTTGACGCGCGTCGGGACGACCAGAGTTGAAGTGCGTCGGGGCGACTAAGGTTGACACGCGTCGGGCCGACCAAAATTGACCCGCGTCGGGGCGACCAGGGTTGACGCGTGTCGGGACGACCAGGGTTGATGTGCGTCGGGACGACCAGGGTTGACGTGCGTCGGGGAGACAAGGGTTGACGGGAGTCGGGGAGAACAGGGTTAACGCGCGTCGGGGCGTCCACGGTTGACGCTCGTCGGGGCGACCAGGGTTGACGCGCGTCGGGGCGACCAAAGTTGACGTGCGTCGGGGCGACCAAAGTTGACGTGCGTCGGGACGACCAGGGTTGACGTGCGTCGGGGCGACCAGAGTTGACGCGCGTCGGGGTAAACCAAAGTTGACGTGCGTCGGGACGACCTGGGTTGATGTGCGTCGGGGCGACCAGGGTTGACGTGCGTCAGGGAGACCAGGGTTGACGGGAGTCGGGGCGACCAGGGTTGACGCGCGTCGGGGCGACCAAAGTTGACGTGCGTCGGGACGACCATGGTTGACGTGCGTTGGGGCGACCAGGGTTGACGTGCGTCGGGGAGACCAGGGTTGACGCGCGTCGTGGCGACCATGGTACACACTCTCGTCGGGGCGATCAAAAGTTGAAGCGCGTCGGGGCAACCAGGGTTGACGCGCGTCGGGGCGACCAAAGTTGACGCGCGTCGGGACGACCAGGGTTGACGTGCGTCGGGGCGACCAGAGTTGACGTGCGTCGGGGCGACCAGGGTTAACGTGCGTCGGGGCGACAAGGGTTGACGTGCGTCGGGGTGACCAGGGTTGACGCGCGTCGGCGCGACAAGGGTTGACGAGCGTCGGGGCGACCAAGGTTGACGTGCGTCGGGGCGACCAAGGTTGACGTGCATCGGGCCGACCAAAATTGACCCGCGTCGGGGCGACCAGGGTTGACACGCGTCAGGGCGACCAGGGTGGACCCGCATCGGGGCGACCAGGGTTGACGCGCGTCGGGGCGACCAAAGTTGACGTGCGTCGAGACGACCAGGGTTGACGTGCGTCGGGGCGACCAGGGTTGACGTACGTCGGGGAGACCAGGGTTGACGGGAGTCGGGGCGACCAGGGTTGACTCGAGGCTTGGCGACCATGGTTGACGCGCGTGGGGGCGACCAGGGTTGAATCGCGTCGGGGTGACCAAAGTTGGCACGCCAAGGGTTGACGCGCGTCGTGGCGACCATGGTACACGTGCATCGAGAGGACCAATGTTGACGCGCGTCGGGGCGACCAAAGATGACGCGCGTCGGGGCGAACAGGGTTAACTCGCGTTGCGGCGACCATGGTTGACGCGCGTGGGGCAGACCAGGTTTGACGCGCGTCGGGGCGACCAGGGTTGACGCACGTCGGGGCGACCAGGGTTGACGCGCATCGGGGCGACCAGGTTGACGAGCGTCGGGGCGTCCAGGATTGACGTGCGTCGGGAAGACAAGGGTTGATGGGAGTCGGGGCGACCAGGGTTGACGCGCGTCGGGGCGACCATGGTTGACGCGTGTGGGGGCGACCAGGGTTGACTCGCGTTGGGGCGACCATGGTTGACGCGTGTGGGGGCGACCACGGTTGACTCGCATCGGGGCGACCATGGTTGACGCGCGTCGGGGAGACCATGGTTGACGCGCGTTGGGGCGACCAAGGTTGACGCTCGTCGAGACGACCAAAGCTGACGCGCGTCGGTGTGACCAAAGTTGATGCGCGTCAGAGCGATCAGGATTGACGCACGTCGGGGTGACCAGGGTTGACGCACGTCGGGTCGACCAGGGTTGACGCGCGTCGGGGCGACCATGGTTGATGGGAGTCAGGGAGACCAGGGTTGACGCCCGTCGGGGCGACCAGGGTTGACGTGCGTCGGGGAGACAAGGGTTGACGGTATTCGGGGCGACCAGGGTTGACGCGCGTCAGAGCGTCTATAGTTGACGCGCGTCGGGGCGACCAGACTTGACGTGTGTCGAGGCGACCAAAGTTGAAGCGCGTCGGGGCAACCAAAGTTGACGCACCTCGTGGCGACCTTGGTTGACTCGCGTCGGGGCAACCATGGTTGACGCGCGTCGGGGCGACCAAGGTTGACGCGCGTCGGGGCGACCAAGGTTGACACGCGTCGGCGCGTCAAGGGTTGACGAGCGTCGGGGCGACCAAGGTTGACGTGCGTCGGGCCGACCAAAATTGACCCGCGTCGGGGCGACCAGGGTTGACCCGCGTCGGGGCGACCAGGGTGGACCCGCATCGGGGCGACTAGGGTTGACGCGCGTCGGGGCGACCAAAGTTGACGTGCATCGAGACGACCAGGGTTGATGTGCGTCGGGGCGACCAGGGTTGACGTACGTCGGGGAGACCAGGGTTGACGGGAGTCGGGGCGACCAGGGTTGACTCGCGTCTTGGCGACCATTGTTGACGCGCGTGGGGGCGAACAGGCTTAACACGCTTCGGGGAGACCAGGGTTGACGTGCGTCGGGGCGACCAGGGTTGACGCACGTCGGGGCGACCATGGTTGACGCGTGTGGGGGCGACCAGGGTTGACTCGCATCGGGGCGACCATGGTTGACGCGCGTTGGGGCGACCAAGGTTGACGCGCGTCGAGACGACTAAAGCTGACGCGCGTCGGTGTGACCAAAGTTGATGCGCGTCAGAGCAATCAGGATTGACGCACGTCGGGGTGACCAGGGTTGACGCCCGTCGGGTCGACCAGGGTTGACGCGCGTCGGGGCGACCATGGTTGACGGGAGTCGGGGCGACCAGGGTTGACGCCCGTCGGGGCGACCAGGGTTGACGTGCGTCGGGGAGACAAGGGTTGACGGTATTCGGGGCGACCAGGGTTGACGCGCGTCAGAGCGTCTATAGTTGACGCGCGTCGGGGCGACCAGACTTGATGTGTGTCGAGGCGACCAAAGTTGAAGCGCGTCGGGGCAACCAAAGTTGACGCACCTCGTGGCGAAATTGGTTGACTCGCGTCGGGGCAACCATGGTTGACGCGCGTCGGGGCGACCAAGGTTGACGCGCGTCGGGGCGACCATGGTACACGCTCGTCGAGACGACCAAAGTTGACGCGCGTCGGTGCGAACAAAGTTGATGCGCGTCAGAGCGATCAGGGTTGAGGCACGTCAGGGCGACCATGGTTGACGCGCGTCGGGACGACCCGGGTTGACGTGCGTTGGGGCGACCAGAGTTGACGCGCGTCGGGGCGACCATGGTACACACGCTCATCGGGGCGATCAAAAGTTGACGCGCGTTGGGGCGACCAGGGTTGACGCGCGTCGGGGAGACCAAAATTGACGCGCGTCGGGGCGACCAGGGTTGACTCGCGTCGGGGCGACCATGGTTGACGCGTGTGGGGGCGACCAGGGTTGACTCGCGTTGGGGCGACCATGGTTGACGCGTGTGGGGGCGACCACGGTTGACTCGCATCGGGGCGACCATGGTTGACGCGCGTCGGGGAGACCATGGTTGACGCGCGTTGGGGCGACCAAGGTTGACGCTCGTCGAGACGACCAAAGCTGACGCGCGTCGGTGTGACCAAAGTTGATGCGCGTCAGAGCGATCAGGATTGACGCACGTCGGGGTGACCAGGGTTGACGCACGTCGGGTCGACCAGGGTTGACGCGCGTCGGGGCGACCATGGTTGATGGGAGTCAGGGAGACCAGGGTTGACGCCCGTCGGGGCGACCAGGGTTGACGTGCGTCGGGGAGACAAGGGTTGACGGTATTCGGGGCGACCAGGGTTGACGCGCGTCAGAGCGTCTATAGTTGACGCGCGTCGGGGCGACCAGACTTGACGTGTGTCGAGGCGACCAAAGTTGAAGCGCGTCGGGGCAACCAAAGTTGACGCACCTCGTGGCGACCTTGGTTGACTCGCGTCGGGGCAACCATGGTTGACGCGCGTCGGGGCGACCAAGGTTGACGCGCGTCGGGGCGACCAAGGTTGACACGCGTCGGCGCGTCAAGGGTTGACGAGCGTCGGGGCGACCAAGGTTGACGTGCGTCGGGCCGACCAAAATTGACCCGCGTCGGGGCGACCAGGGTTGACCCGCGTCGGGGCGACCAGGGTGGACCCGCATCGGGGCGACTAGGGTTGACGCGCGTCGGGGCGACCAAAGTTGACGTGCATCGAGACGACCAGGGTTGATGTGCGTCGGGGCGACCAGGGTTGACGTACGTCGGGGAGACCAGGGTTGACGGGAGTCGGGGCGACCAGGGTTGACTCGCGTCTTGGCGACCATTGTTGACGCGCGTGGGGGCGAACAGGGTTAACACGCTTCGGGGAGACCAGGGTTGACGTGCGTCGGGGCGACCAGGGTTGACGCACGTCGGGGCGACCATGGTTGACGCGTGTGGGGGCGACCAGGGTTGACTCGCATCGGGGCGACCATGGTTGACGCGCGTTGGGGCGACCAAGGTTGACGCGCGTCGAGACGACTAAAGCTGACGCGCGTCGGTGTGACCAAAGTTGATGCGCGTCAGAGCAATCAGGATTGACGCACGTCGGGGTGACCAGGGTTGACGCCCGTCGGGTCGACCAGGGTTGACGCGCGTCGGGGCGACCATGGTTGACGGGAGTCGGGGCGACCAGGGTTGACGCCCGTCGGGGCGACCAGGGTTGACGTGCGTCGGGGAGACAAGGGTTGACGGTATTCGGGGCGACCAGGGTTGACGCGCGTCAGAGCGTCTATAGTTGACGCGCGTCGGGGCGACCAGACTTGATGTGTGTCGAGGCGACCAAAGTTGAAGCGCGTCGGGGCAACCAAAGTTGACGCACCTCGTGGCGAAATTGGTTGACTCGCGTCGGGGCAACCATGGTTGACGCGCGTCGGGGCGACCAAGGTTGACGCGCGTCGGGGCGACCATGGTACACGCTCGTCGAGACGACCAAAGTTGACGCGCGTCGGTGCGAACAAAGTTGATGCGCGTCAGAGCGATCAGGGTTGAGGCACGTCAGGGCGACCATGGTTGACGCGCGTCGGGACGACCCGGGTTGACGTGCGTTGGGGCGACCAGAGTTGACGCGCGTCGGGGCGACCATGGTACACACGCTCATCGGGGCGATCAAAAGTTGACGCGCGTTGGGGCGACCAGGGTTGACGCGCGTCGGGGAGACCAAAATTGACGCGCGTCGGGGCGACCAGGGTTGACTCGCGTCGGGGCGACCATGGTTGACGCGCGTCGGGACGACCAGGGTTGACGTGCGTCGGGTCGACCAGAGCTGACGCGCGTCGGGGCGACCAGGGTCGACTCGCATCGGGGTGACCATGGTTGACGCGAGTCGGGGCGACCAGGGTTGACGCGCGTCGGGGCGACCAAGGTTGACGCGCGTCAGGGCGACCAAGTATGACGCGCGTCTGGGCTACCAGGGTTTACTCGCGTTGGGGCGACCATGGTTGAGGCGCGTCGGGGCAACCAATGTTGATGCGCGTCGGGGCGACCAAGGTTGACGCGCGTCGGGGCGCCCAAGAATGATGTGCGTCTGTGCAACCAAGGTTGAAGCGCTTCGGGGCGACCGTGGTTGACGCGCATCGCGGCGACCAAAGTTGACGCACGTCGGTGCGACCAAGGTTGATGCGCCTCGGGGCGACCACTGTTGACGCGCGTCAGCGCAACCAGGGTTGATGCCCGTCGGGACGACCAAAGTTGACGCACGTCGGGGTGACCAAAGTTGACGCGCTTCCGGGCGACCAGGGTTGACGCGCTTCCGGTCGACCAGTGTTGACGCGCGTCGGGGTGACGAGCGTAGACCCGCGTCGGGGCGACCAAGGTTGACGCGTGTCGGGGCGACCAGTGTTGACTCGCGTCGGGGCGACCATGGTTGAGGCGCGTCGGGGCGACAAGGGTTGACTCGAGTCGGGGCGACCATGGTTGACGCGCGTGGGGGCGACCAGGGTTGACTCGCGTCGTGGCGACCATGGTTGACGCGCGTCGGGACGACCTGGGTTGACGTGCGTTGGGGCGACCAGGGTTGACGCGCATCGGGGCGACCATGGTACACACGCTCGTCGGGGCGATCAAAAGTTGACACGCGTTGGGGCCACCAGGGTTGACGCGCGTCGGGGAGACCAAAATTGACGCGCGTTTGGGCGACCAGGGTTGACTCGCGTCGGGACGACCAGGGTTGACATGCGTCGGGTCGACCAGAGCTGACGCGCGTCGGGGCGACCAGGGTCGACTCGCATCGGGGCGACCATGGTTGACGCGAGTCGGGGCGACCAGGTTTGACGCGCGTCGGGGGGACCAAGGTTGACGCGCGTCGGGGCGACCAAGTATGACGCGCGTCTGGGCGACCAGGGTTTACTCGCGTCGGGGAGACCAGGGTTGAGGCGCGTCGGGGCAACCAATGTTGATGCGCGTCGGGGCGACCAGGGTTGACGCGCGTCGGGGCGCCCAAGAATGATGTGCGTCTGGGCAACCAAGGTTGAAGCGCGTCGGGGCGACCATGGTTGACGCGCGTCGGGGCGACCAAAGTTGACGCACGTCGGTGCGACCAAGGTTGATGCGCCTCGGGGCGACCACTGTTGACGCGCGTCAGCACAACCAGGGTTGACGCGCGTCGGGACGACCAAAGTTGACGCACGTCGGGGTGTCCAAAGTTGACGCGCTTCCGGGCGACCAGGGTTGACGCGCTTCCGGGCGACCAGTGTTGACGCGCGCCGGGGTGAGGAGCGTAGACCCGCGTCGGGGCGACCAGGGTTGACGCGTGTCGGGGCGACCAGGGTTGACTCGCGTCGGGGCGACCATGGTTGAGGCGCGTCGGGGCGACCAAGGTTGACGTGCGTCGGGGCGACCAATGCTGACGCGCGACGGGGCGACAAGGGTTGACTCGAGTCGGGGCGACCATGGTTGACGCGCATGGGGGCGACCAGGGTTGACTCGCGTCGCTGCGACCATGGTTGACGCACGTCGGGACGACCCGGGTTGACGTGCGTTGGGGCGACCAGGGTGACGTGCGTCGGCGCGACCATGGTTGACGCGCGTCGGGGCGACAAGGGTTGACTCGGGTTGGGGCGACAAGGGTTGACTCGGGTCGGGGCGACCAAGTTTGACGCACGTCGGGGCGACCAAGTATGACGCGCGTCTGGGCGACCAGGGTTGACTCGCGTCGGGGCGACCATGGTTGAGGCGCGTCCGGGCGACCAGGGTTGATGCGCGTCGGGGCGACCAAGGTTGATGCGCGTCGGGGCGACCAAGGATGATGCGCGTTTGGGCGACCAAGGTTGACGCGCGTCGGGGCGACCAGGGTTGACTCGTGTCAGGGCGACCATGGTACATGCGCGTCGAGACGACCAATGTTGACGCGCGTCGGGGCGACAAGGGTTGAATCGCGTTATGGCGACCAGGGTTGACTCGTGTCTGGGCGACCATGGTACATGCTCGTCGAGACGACCAATGTTGACGCGCATTGGGGCGACAAGGGTTGACTCGCGTCGGGGCGACCATGGTTGACGCGCGTCGGGGCGACCAGGGTAGACGCGCGTCGGGGCGACCAAAGTTAACGCACGTCGGGGCGATCATGGTTGACTCGCGTCGGGCGAGCCTGGTTGACGCGCGTCAGGGCGACCAGGGTTGACGCGCGTCGGGGAGACCAAAATTGACGCGCGTTGGGGCGACCACGGTTGACTCGCGTCGGGGCGACCATGGTTGACGCGCGTTGGGACGACCAGGGTTGACATGCGTCGGGTCGACCAGAGCTGACGCGCGTCGGGGCGACCAGGGTCGACTCGCATCGGGGCGACCATGGTTGACGCGAGTCGGGGCGACCAGGTTTGACGCGCGTCGGGGGGACCAAGGTTGACGCGCGTCGGGGCGACCAAGTATGACGCGCGTCTGGGCGACTAGGGTTTACTCGCGTCGGGGAGACCAGGGTTGAGGCACGTCGGGGCAACCAATGTTGATGCGCGTCGGGGCGACCAGGGTTGACGCGCGTCGGGGCGCCCAAGAATGATGTGCGTCAGGGCAACCAAGGTTGACTCGCGTCGGGGCGACCATGGTTGACGCGCGTCGGGACGACCAGGGTTGACATGCGTCGGGTCGACCAGAGCTGACGCGCGTCGGGGCGACCAGGGTCGACTCGCATCGGGGCGACCATGGTTGACGCGAGTCGGGGCGACCAGGTTTGACGCGCGTCGGGGGGACCAAGGTTGACGCGCGTCGGGGCGACCAGTGTTGACGCGCGCCGGGGTGAGGAGCGTAGACCCGCGTCGGGGCGACCAGGGTTGACGCGTGTCGGGGCGACCAGGGTTGACTCGCGTCGGGGCGACCATGGTTGAGGCGCGTCGGGGCGACCAATGTTGACGTGCGTCGGGGCGACCAATGCTGACGCGCGACGGGGCGACCAAAGCTGACGCGCGTCGGGGCGACAAGGGTTGACTCGAGTCGGGGCGACCATGGTTGACGCGCGTGGGGGCGACCAGGGTTGACTCGCGTTGGGGCGACCAGGGTGACGCGCGTCGGGGCGACCATGGTACACACGCTCGTCGGGGCGATCAAAAGTTGACGCGCGTTGGGGCGACCAGGGTTGACGCGCGTCGGGGAGACCAAAATTGACGCGCGTTGGGGCGACCAGGGTTGACTCGCGTCGGGGCGACCAGGGTTGAGGCGCGTCGGGGCGACCAGGGTTGACTCGAGTCGGGGCGACCAGGGTTGACGCGCGTCGGGGCGACCAGGGTTGACGCGCGTCGGGGTGACGAGCGTAGACCCGCGTCGGGGCGGCCAAGGTTGACGCGCGTCGGCGCGACCATTTTTGACGTGCGTCGGGGCGACAAGGGTTGACTCGGGTTGGGGCGACAAGGGTTGACTCGGGTCGGGGCGACCAAGTTTGACGCACGTCGGGGCGACCAAGTATGATGCGCGTCTGGGCGACCAGGGTTGACTCGTGTCAGGGCGACCATGGTACATGCGCGTCGAGACGACCAATGTTGACGCGCGTCGGGGCGACAAGGGTTGACTCTCCTCAGGGCGACCAGGGTTGACTCGTGTCTGGGCGACCATGGTACATGCTCGTCGAGACAACCAATGTTGACGCGCGTTGGGGCGACAAGGGTTGACTCGCATCGGGGCGACCATGGTTGACGCGCGTCGGGGCGACCAGGGTAGACGCGCGTCGGGGCGACCAAAGTTAACGCACGTCGGGGCGATCATGGTTGACTCGCGTCGGGCGAGCCTGGTTGACGCGCGTCAGGGCGACCAGGGTTGACGCGCGTCGGAGCGACCAAAATTGACCCGAATCGGGGCGACCAAGTATGACGCGCGTTTGAACGACCAGGGTTGACTCGCGTCTGGGCGACCATGGTTGAGGCGCGTCCGGGTGACCAAGGTTAAGGCGCGTCGGGGCGACCAAGGTTGATGCGCGTCGGGGCGACCAAGGTTGATGCGCGTCGGGGCGACCAAGGATGATGCGCGTTTGGGCGACCAAGGTTGACGCGCGTCGGGGCGACCAGGGTTGACGCGCATCGGGGCGACAAGGGTTGACTCGGGTTGGGGCGACAAGGGTTGACTCGGGTCGGGGCGACCAAGTTTGACGCACGTCGGGGCGACCAAGTATGATGCGCGTCTGGGCGACCAGGGTTGACTCGTGTCAGGGCGACCATGGTACATGCGCGTCGAGACGACCAATGTTGACGCGCGTCGGGGCGACAAGGGTTGACTCGCGTCAGGGCGACCATGGTTGACGCGCGTCGGGGCGACCAGGGTAGACGCGCGTCGGGGCGACCAAAGTTAACGCACGTCGGGGCGATCATGGTTGACTCGCGTCGGGCGAGCCTGGTTGACGCGCGTCAGGGCGACCAGGGTTGACGCGCGTCGGAGCGACCAAAATTGACCCGAATCGGGGCGACCAAGTATGACGCGCGTTTGGACGACCAGGGTTGACTCGCGTCTGGGCGACCATGGTTGAGGCGCGTCCGGGTGACCAAGGTTGAGGCGCGTCGGGGCGACCAAGGTTGATGCGCGTCGGGGCGACCAAGGTTGATGCGCGTCGGGGCGACCAAGGATGATGCGCGTTTGGGCGACCAAGGTTGACGCGCGTCGGGGCGACCAGGGTTGACTCGTGTCAGGGCGACCATGGTACATGCGCGTCGAGACGACCAATGTTGACGCGCGTCGGGGCGACAAGGGTTGACTCGCGTCGGGGCGACCAGGGTTGACTCGTGTCTGGGCGACCATGGTACATGCTCGTCGAGACTACCAATGTTGATGCGCGTTGGGGCGACAAGGGTTGACTCGCGTCGGGGCGACCATGGTTGACGCGCGTCGGGGCGACCAGGGTAGACGCGCGTCGGGGCGACCAAAGTTAACGCACGTCGGGGCGATCATGGTTGACTCGCGTCGGGCGAGCCTGGTTGACGCGCGTCAGGGCGACCAGGGTTGACGCGCGTCAGAGCGACCAAAATTGACCCGCATCGGGGCGACCAAGTATGACTCGCGTTTGGACGACCAGGGTTGACTCGCGTCTGGGCGACCACGGTTGAGGCGCGTCTGAGTGACCAAGGTTGAGGCGCGTCGGAGCGACCAAGGTTGACGCGCGTCGGGGCGACCAAGAATGATGCGCATCTCGGCGACCATGGTTGACGCGCGTCGGGGCGACCAAAGTTGACGCACGTCGGGGCGACCATGGTTGACGCGCATCAGCGTGACCAGGGTGAACGCGCGTCGGGACGACCAAAGTTGACGAACGTCGGGGTGACCAGGGAGCACACTCGTCGTGGCGACCAAAGTTGACGCACATCGGGGCGACCAGGGTCGACTCGCATCGGGGCGACCATGGTTGACGCGCGTCGGGGCGACCAAAGATGAAGCGCGTCGGGGAGACCAGGGTTGAATCGCGTCGGGGCGACCATGGTTGAGGCGCGTCGGGGCGACCAAAGCTGATGCGCGACGGGGCGACCAAAACTGACGCACGTCGGGGCGACAAGGGTTGACTCGCGTCGGGGCGACCATGGTTGACGTGCGTCGGGGTGACCAAAGTTGACGCGCTTCGGGGCGACCAGGGTTGATGCGCGTCTGGGCGACCAGGGTTGAATCGCGTCGGGGCGACCATGGTTGAGGCGCGTCAGGGCGACCAGGGTTGAATCGCGTCGGGGCAACCATGGTTGAGGCGCGTCGGGGCGACCAAGGTTGACGTGCGTCGGGGCGACCAAAGCTGACGCGTGACGGGTCGACCAAAGCTGACGCGCGTCGGGGCGACAAGGGTTGACTCGCGTCAGGGCGACCAGGGTTGACTCGTGTCTGGGCGACCATGGTACATGCGCGTCGAGACGACCAATGTTGACGCGTGTCGGGGCGACCAAGGTTGACGCGCGTCGGGGCGACCAGGGTTGACTCGCGTCGGGGCAACCATGGTTGAGGCGCGTCGGGGCGACCAAGGTTGACGTGCGTCGGGGCGACCAAAGCTGACGCGCGACGGGTCGACCAAAACTGACAAGGGTTGACTCGAGTCGGGGCGACCAGGGTTCACGTGCGTCCGGGCGACCAGGGTTGGCTCGCATCGGGGCGACCAAGGTTGACGCGCGTCGGGGCGACCAGGGTTGACTCGCGTCGGGGCAACCATGGTTGAGGCGCGTCGGGGCGACCAAGGTTGACGTGCGTCGGGGCGACCAAAGCTGACGCGCGACGGGTCGACCAAAACTGACAAGGGTTGACTTGAGTCGGGGCGACCAGGGTTCACGCGCGTCGGGGCGACCAGGCTTCACGCACATCGGGGCGACCAGGGTTGACGTGCGTCGGGGCGACAAAAGCTGATGCGCGACGGGGCGACCAGGGTTGACGCGCGTCGGGGTGACTAGCGTAGACCCGCGTCGGGGCGACCAGGGTTGACGTGCGTCGGGGCAACCATGGTTGACGCGCATCGGGGCGACCAAGGTTGGCCCGCGTCTGGGCGACCAGGGTTGACGTGCGTCGGGGCGACCAGGGTTGACTCGCGTTGGGGCGACCATGGTTGACTCGCGTTGGGGCGACCATGGTTGACGTGCGTCGGGGCGTCAAAGGTTGACGCATGTCGGGGCGACCATGGTTGACGCGCGTCGGGGCGAAAAGGGTTGACGCGCGTCGGGGCGACCAAGTTTGACGCACGTCGGGGCGACCAAGCATGACGCGCGCCTGGGCGACCAGGGTTGACTCGCGTCGGGGCGACCATGGTTGAGGCGCTTCGGGGCGACCAGGGTTGATGCGCGTCGGGGCGACCAGGGTTGACGCGCGTCGGGGCGACCAAGGTTGACGCGCGTCGGGGCGACCAAGGATGATGAGCGTTTGGGCGACCAAGGTTGACGCGCGTCAGGGCGTTGACCAGGGTTGACTCGTGTCAGGGCGACCATGGTACATGCGCGTCGAGACGACCAATGTTGACGCGCATCGGGGCGACAAGGGTTGTCTCGCGTCAGGGCGACCATGGTTGACGCGCGTCGGGGCGACCAGGGTAGACGCGCGTCGGGGCGACCAAAGTTAACGCACGTCGGGGCGATCATGGTTGACTCGCGTCGGGTGAGCCTGGTTGACGCGCGTCGGGGCGACCTGGGTTGACGCGCGTCGGAGCGACCAAAATTGACCCGCATCGGGGCGACCAAGTATGACGCGCGTCTGGGCGACCAGGGTTGACTCGCGTCGGGGCGACCATGGTTGAGGCGCGTCGGGGCGACCAAGGTTGAGGCGCGTCGGGGCGACCAAGGTTGACGCTCGTCGGGGCGACCAAGAATGATGCGCGTCTGGGCGACCAAGGTTGACGCGCGTCGGGGCGACCATGGTTGACGCGCATCGGGGCCACTAGCGTAGACCCGCGTCGGGGCGACCACGGTTGATGTGCGTCGGGGCAACCATGGTTGACGCGCGTTGGGGCGACCAAAGTTGACGCGCGTCGGGGCGACCAAGGTTGACGTGCGTCGGGGCGACCATGGTTGATGTGCGTCGGGGCGACAACGGTTGACGCGCTTCGGAGCGACCAATTTTGACGCGCGTCGGGGCGACCAAGTATGACGCGCGTCTGGGCGACCAGGGTTGACTCGCGTCGGGGCGACCATGGTTGACGCGCGTCGGGGCGACCAAAGTTGACCCGCGTCGGGGCGACCAAGGTTGATGCGCGTCGGGGAGACCATGGTTGACGCGCGTCGGGGCGACAAGGGTTGACTCGCGTCGGGGCGACCATGGTTGAGGCGTGTCGGTGCAACCAAGGTTGACGTGCGTCGGGGCGACCAAAGCTGACGCGTGACGGGGTGACCAAAGCTGACGCGCGTCGGGGCGACTAGGGTTGACTCGCGTCAGGGCGACCATGGTACACGCGCGTCGAGATGACCAAAGTTGACGTGCGTCGGGGCGACCAGGGTTGACGCACATCGGGGCGACAAGGGTTGACTCGCGTTGGGGCGACCATGGTTGACGCGCGTCGGGGCGACCAGGGTTGACTCGCGTCAGGGCGACCATGGTACACGCGCGTCGAGACGACCAATGTTGACGCGTGTCGGGGCGACCAAAGTTGACGCACGTCGGGGCGACCAGGGTCGACTCTCATCAGGGCGACCAGGGTTGACGCGCGTCTGGGCGACCAGGGTTGACTCGCGTCGGGGCGACCATGGTTGAGGCGCGTCCGGGCGACCAGGGTTGATGCGCGTCGGGGCGACCAAGGTTGACGCGCGTCGGGGCGACCAGGGTTGACTCGTGTCAGGGCGACCATGGTACATGCGCGTCGAGACGACCAATGTTGACGCGCGTCGGGGCGACAAGGGTTGAATCGCATTATGGCGACCAGGGTTGACTCGTGTCTGGGCGACCATGGTACATGCTCGTCGAGACGACCAATGTTGACGCGCATTGGGGCGACAAGGGTTGACTCGCGTCGGGGCGACCATGGTTGACGCGCGTCGGGGCGACCAGGGTAGACGCGCGTCGGGGCGACCAAAGTTAACGCACGTCGGGGCGATCATGGTTGACTCGCGTCGGGCGAGCCTGGTTGACGCGCGTCAGGGCGACCAGGGTTGACGCGCGTCGGGGAGACCAAAATTGACGCGCGTTGGGGCGACCAGGGTTGACTCGCGTCGGGGCGACCATGGTTGACGCGCGTTGGGACGACCAGGGTTGACATGCGTCGGGTCGACCAGAGCTGACGCGCGTCGGGGCGACCAGGGTCGACTCGCATCGGGGCGACCATGGTTGACGCGAGTCGGGGCGACCAGGTTTGACGCACGTCGTGGGGACCAAGGTTGACGCGCGTTGGGGCGACCAAGTATGACGCGCGTCTGGGCGACCAGGGTTGAGGCACGTCGGGGCAACCAATGTTGATGCGCGTCGGGGCGACCAGGGTTGACGCGCGTCGGGGCGCCCAAGAATGATGTGCGTCTGGGCAACCAAGGTTGACTCGCGTCGGGGCGACCATGGTTGACGCGCGTCGGGACGACCAGGGTTGACATGCGTCGGGTCGACCAGAGCTGACGCGCGTCGGGGCGACCAGGGTCGACTCGCATCGGGGCGACCATGGTTGACGCGAGTCGGGGCGACCAGGTTTGACGCGCGTCGGGGGGACCAAGGTTGACGCGCGTCGGGGCGACCAGTGTTGACGCGCGCCGGGGTGAGGAGCGTAGACCCGCGTCGGGGCGACCAGGGTTGACGCGTGTCGGGGCGACCAGGGTTGACTCGCGTCGGGGCGACCATGGTTGAGGCGCGTCGGGGCGACCAAGGTTGACGTGCGTCGGGGCGACCAATGCTGACGCGCGACGGGGCGACCAAAGCTGACGCGCGTCGGGGCGACAAGGGTTGACTCGAGTCGGGGCGACCATGGTTGACGCGCGTGGGGGCGACCAGGGTTGACTCGCGTCGGGGCGACCATGGTTGACGCGCGTCGGGACGACCCGGGTTGACGTGCGTTGGGGCGACCAGGGTGACGCGCGTCGGGGCGACCATGGTACACACGCTCGTCGGGGCGATCAAAAGTTGACGCGCGTTGGGGCGACCAGGGTTGACGCGCGTCGGGGAGACCAAAATTGACGCGCGTTGGGGCGACCAGGGTTGACTCGCGTCGGGGCGACCAGGGTTGAGGCGCGTCGGGGCGACCAGGGTTGACTCGAGTCGGGGCGACCAGGGTTGACGCGCGTCGGGGTGACGAGCGTAGACCCGCGTCGGGGCGGCCAAGGTTGACGCGCGTCGGCGCGACCATGGTTGACGCGCGTCGGGGCGACAAGGGTTGACTCGGGTTGGGGCGACAAGGGTTGACTCGGGTCGGGGCGACCAAGTTTGACGCACGTCGGGGCGACCAAGTATGATGCGCGTCTGGGCGACCAGGGTTGACTCGTGTCAGGGCGACCATGGTACATGCGCGTCGAGACGACCAATGTTGACGCGCGTCGGGGCGACAAGGGTTGACTCGCGTCAGGGCGACCATGGTTGACTCGTGTCTGGGCGACCATGGTACATGCTCGTCGAGACGACCAATGTTGACGCGCGTTGGGGCGACAAGGGTTGACTCGCATCGGGGCGACCATGGTTGACGCGCGTCGGGGCGACCAGGGTAGACGCGCGTCGGGGCGACCAGGGTTGACGCGCGTCGGGGTGACGAGCGTAGACCCGCGTCGGGGCGGCCAAGGTTGACGCGCGTCGGCGCGACCATGGTTGACGCGCGTCGGGGCGACAAGGGTTGACTCGGGTTGGGGCGACAAGGGTTGACTCGGGTCGGGGCGACCAAGTTTGACGCACGTCGGGGCGACCAAGTATGATGCGCGTCTGGGCGACCAGGGTTGACTCGTGTCAGGGCGACCATGGTACATGCGCGTCGAGACGACCAATGTTGACGCGCGTCGGGGCGACAAGGGTTGACTCGCGTCAGGGCGACCATGGTTGACGCGCGTCGGGGCGACCAGGGTAGATGCGCGTCGGGGCGACCAAAGTTAACGCACGTCGGGGCGATCATGGTTGACTCGCGTCGGGCGAGCCTGGTTGACGCGCGTCAGGGCGACCAGGGTTGACGCGCGTCGGAGCGACCAAAATTGACCCGAATCGGGGCGACCAAGTATGAAGCGCGTTTGGACGACCAGGGTTGACTCGCGTCTGGGCGACCATGGTTGAGGCGCGTCCGGGTGACCAAGGTTGAGGCGCGTCGGGGCGACCAAGGTTGATGCGCGTCGGGGCGACCAAGGTTGATGCGCGTCGGGGCGACCAAGGATGATGCGCGTTTGGGCGACCAAGGTTGACGCGCGTCGGGGCGACCAGGGTTGACTCGTGTCAGGGCGACCATGGTACATGCGCGTCGAGACGACCAATGTTGACGCGCGTCGGGGCGACAAGGGTTGACTCGCGTCGGGGCGACCAGGGTTGACTCGTGTCTGGGCGACCATGGTACATGCTCGTCGAGACTACCAATGTTGATGCGCGTTGGGGCGACAAGGGTTGACTCGCGTCGGGGCGACCATGGTTGACGCGCGTCGGGGCGACCAGGGTAGACGCGCGTCGGGGCGACCAAAGTTAACGCACGTCGGGGCGATCATGGTTGACTCGCGTCGGGCGAGCCTGGTTGACGCGCGTCAGGGCGACCAGGGTTGACGCGCGTCGGAGCGACCAAAATTGACCCGCATCGGGGCGACCAAGTATGACTCGCGTTTGGACGACCAGGGTTGACTCGCGTCTGGGCGACCACGGTTGAGGCGCGTCTGAGTGACCAAGGTTGAGGCGCGTCGGAGCGACCAAGGTTGACGCGCGTCGGGGCGACCAAGAATGATGCGCATCTCGGCGACCATGGTTGACGCGCGTCGGGGCGACCAAAGTTGACGCACGTCGGGGCGACCAAGGTTGATGCGCGTCAGGGCGACCATGGTTGACGCGCATCAGCGCGACCAGGGTTAACGCGCGTCGGGACGACCAAAGTTGACGAACGTCGGGGTGACCAGGGAGCACACTCGTCGTGGCGACCAAAGTTGACGCACGTCGGGGCGACCAGGGTCGACTCGCATCGGGGCGACCATGGTTGACGCGTATCGGGGCAACCAGGGTTGACGCGCGTCTGGGCGACAAAGGTTGACGCGCGTCGGGGCGACCATGGTTGACGCGCGTCGGGGCGACCAAAGTTGAAGCGCGTCGGGGAGACCAGGGTTGACTCGCGTCGGGGCGACCATGGTTGAGGCGCGTCGGGGCGACCAAAGCTGATGCGCGACGGGGCGACCAAAACTGACGCGCGTCGGGGCGACAAGGGTTGACTCGCGTCGGGGCGACCATGGTTGACGTGCGTCGGGGTAACCAAAGTTGACGCGCTTCGGGGCGACCAGGGTTGATGCGCGTCTGGGCGACCAGGGTTGAATCGCGTCGGGGCGACCATGGTTGAGGCGCGTCAGGGCGACCAGGGTTGACTCGCGTCGGGGCAACCATGGTTGAGGCGCGTCGGGGCGACCAAGGTTGACGTGCGTCGGGGCGACCAAAGCTGACGCGTGACGGGTCGACCAAAGCTGACGCGCGTCGGGGCGACAAGGGTTGACTCGCGTCAGGGCGACCAGGGTTGACTCGTGTCTGGGCGACCATGGTACATGCGCGTCGAGACGACCAATGTTGACGCGTGTCGGGGCGACCAAGGTTGACGCGCGTCGGGGCGACCAGGGTTGACTCGCGTCGGGGCAACCATGGTTGAGGCGCGTCGGGGCGACCAAGGTTGACGTGCGTCGGGGCGACCAAAGCTGACGCGCGACGGGTCGACCAAAACTGACAAGGGTTGACTCGAGTCGGGGCGACCAGGGTTCACGTGCGTCCGGGCGACCAGGGTTGGCTCGCATCGGGGCGACCATGGTTGACGCGTGTCGGGGCGACGAGGGTTGACGCGCGTCTGGGCGACTAAGGTTGACGCGCGTCGGGTCGACCAAAGTTGACGCGCGTCGGGGAGACCAGGGTTGACTCGCGTCGGGGCAACCATGGTTGAGGCGCGTCGGGGCGACCAAGGTTGACGTGCATCGGGGCGACCAAAGCTGACGCGCGACGGGGCAATCAAAGCTGACGCGCGTCGGGGCGACAAGGGTTGACTTGAGTCGGGGCGACCAGGGTTCACGCGCGTCGGGGCGACCAGGCTTCACGCACATCGGGGCGACCAGGGTTGACATGCGTCGGGGCGACAAAAGCTGATGCGCGACGGGGCGACCAGGGTTGACGCGCGTCGGGGTGACTAGCGTAGACCCGCGTCGGGGCGACCAGGGTTGACGTGCGTCGGGGCAACCATGGTTGACGCGCATCGGGGCGACCAAGGTTGGCCCGCGTCTGGGCGACCAGGGTTGACGTGCGTCGGGGCGACCAGGGTTGACTCGCGTTGGGGCGACCATGGTTGACTCGCGTTGGGGCGACCATGGTTGACGTGCGTCGGGGCGTCAAAGGTTGACGCATGTCGGGGCGACCATGGTTGACGCGCGTCGGGGCGACAAGGGTTGACGCGCGTCGGGGCGACCAAGTTTGACGCACGTCGGGGCGACCAAGTATGACGCGCGCCTGGGCGACCAGGGTTGACTCGCGTCGGGACGACCATGGTTGAGGCGCTTCGGGGCGACCAGGGTTGATGCGCGTCGGGGCGACCAGGGTTGACGCGCGTCGGGGCGACCAAGGTTGACGCGCGTCGGGGCGACCAAGGATGATGAGCGTTTGGGCGACCAAGGTTGACGCGCGTCAGGGCGTTGACCAGGGTTGACTCGTGTCAGGGCGACCATGGTACATGCGCGTCGAG
Organism: Phyllobates terribilis; assembly: GCF_046119375.1. NCBI lineage: Eukaryota > Metazoa > Chordata > Amphibia > Anura > Dendrobatidae > Phyllobates > Phyllobates terribilis. The sequence goes on along the minus strand of NW_027362769.1, from coordinate 12,426,008 downwards.
ACGACCAATGTTGACGCGCATCGGGGCGACAAGGGTTGTCTCGCGTCAGGGCGACCATGGTTGACGCGCGTCGGGGCGACCAGGGTAGACGCGCGTCGGGGTGACCAAAGTTAACGCACGTCGGGGCGATCATGGTTGACTCGCGTCGGGTGAGCCTGGTTGACGCGCGTCGGGGCGACCTGGGTTGACGCGCGTCGGAGCGACCAAAATTGACCCGCATCGGGGCGACCAAGTATGACGCGCGTCTGGGCGACCAGGGTTGACTCGCGTCGGGGCGACCATGGTTGAGGCGCGTCGGGGCGACCAAGGTTGAGGCGCGTCGGGGCGACCAAGGTTGACGCTCGTCGGGGCAACCAAGAATGATGCGCGTCTGGGCGACCAAGGTTGAGGCGCGTCGGGGCGACCAAGGTTGACGCTCGTCGGGGCAACCAAGAATGATGCGCGTCTGGGCGACCAAGGTTGACGCGCGTCGGGGCGACCATGGTTGACGCGCATCGGGGCCACTAGCGTAGACCCGCGTCGGGGCGACCACGGTTGATGTGCGTCGGGGCAACCATGGTTGACGCGCGTCGGGGCGACCAAAGTTGACGCGCGTCGGGGCGACCAAGGTTGACGTGCGTCGGGGCGACCATGGTTGATGTGCGTCGGGGCGACAATGGTTGACGCGCTTCGGAGCGACCAATTTTGACGCGCGTCGGGGCGACCAAGTATGACGCGCGTCTGGGCGACCAGGGTTGACTCGCGTCGGGGCGACCATGGTTGACGCGCGTCGGGGCGACCAAAGTTGACCCGCGTCGGGGCGACCAAGGTTGATGCGCGTCGGGGCGACCATGGTTGACGCGCGTCGGGGCGACAAGGGTTGACTCGCGTCGGGGCGACCATGGTTGAGGCGTGTCGGGGCAACCAAGGTTGACGTGCGTCGGGGCGACCAAAGCTGACGCGTGACGGGGTGACCAAAGCTGACGCGCGTCGGGGCGACTAGGGTAGACTCGCGTTTCGGCAACCCGGATTGACACCCGTCGGGGTGACCAAGGTTGACGCGCGTCGGTGCGACCATGGTTGACTCGCGTCGGGGCGACCAGGGTTGACTCGCGTCAGGTCGACCATGGTACACGCGCGTCGAGACGACCAATGTTGACGCGCGTCGGGGCGACCAAAGTTGACGCACGTCGGGGCGACCAGGGTTGACTCTCATCGGGTCTACCATGGTTGACGCGTGTCGGGGCGACCAGGGATGACGCGCATCAGTGCGACCAGGGTGGACGCGCGTCGGGGCGACCAAAGTTGATGCGCGTTATGACGATAAGGGTTGACGCGCGTCGGGGTGACCAGGGTTGATGCGCGTCAGGGTGACGAGCGTAGACCCGCGTCGGGGCGACCAGGGTTGACGTGCGTCGGGGCGACCAGGGTAGACTCGCGTCTGGGCGACCATGGTTGACGCGCATCGGGGCGACAAGGGTTGACGCGCGTCATGGCGACCAGGGTACACGCGCGTCGAGATGACCAATGTTGACGTGCGTTGGGGCGACCAGGGTTGACTCGCGTCGGGGCGCACATGGTTGACGCGTGTCGGGACAACCCGGGTTGACACGCGTCGGGGTGACCAAGGTTGACGCGCGTCGAGGCGACCATGGTTGACACGCGTCGGGGCGACCATGGTTGAGGCGCGTCGGGGCGACCAAGGTTGACACGCGTCGGGGCGACCAGGGTTGACGCGCATTGGGGCGACCAGGGTTGACTCGCGTCGGGGCGACCATGGTACACGCGCGTCGAGACGACCAATGTTGACGCGCGTAGGGGCGACCAGGGTTGACGTGCATCGGGGCGACAAGTGTTGACTCGCGTCGGGTCACCCATGGTTGACGCGCGTCGGGGCGACCAGTGTTGACTCGCGTCGGGGCGACCATGGTACACGCGCGTCGAGACGACCAATGTTGACGCGCGTAGGGGCGACCAGGGTTGACGTGCATCGGGGCGACAAGTGTTGACTCGCGTCGGGTCAACCATGGTTGACGCGCGTCGGGGCGACCAGGGTTGACGCGCATCGGGGCGACCAGGGTTGACGCGCATCGGGGCGACCAAAGTTGACATGCGTCGAAGCGACCAGGTCAACCGTGGTCGCCTTGAAGCAAGTCAACTATGGTCGCCCTGATGCGCGTCAACCGTAGTCACCCCGACGCGTGTCAACTTTGGTCGCACCGACACTCGTCAACCCTGTTCATCTCGACGCGGGTCAACCCTGGTCGACTTGAATGCAGTCAACTTTGGTTCTCCCCGTAGCGCTTCAACCCTTGTCGCCCCCGCGCGAGTCAAGCCTGGTCGCCCTGACGCACATCAACATTGGTCATCTCGACGCGCGAGTGCCATGGTCGCCACGACGCGCGTCAACCCTGGTCGCCCCGATGCGTGTCAGTTCTGGTCGCCCCGATGCGCGTCCACCCTGGTCGCCCCGACGCACATCAACATTGGTCATCTCGACGCGCGTGTGCCATGGATGCCATGACGCGCGTCAACCCTGGTCGCCCCGAAGCGCGTCAGCTCTGGTCGCCCCGATGCGCGTCAACCTTGGTCTCCCCGATGCGCGTCAACCCTGGTCGCGCCGACACGCGTAAACCATGGTCGCCCCGACGCGCGTCAACTCTGGTCGCCCCGACGCGCGTCAACTTTGGTCGCCCCGACGCGCGTCCACCCTGGTCGCCCCGAAGCGGGTCAACGTTGGTCACCCCGACGCGCGTCAATCCTAGTGGCCCCAACGTGCGTCAACTTTGGTCGACTCGACGCGTGTCAACTTTGGTCGCCTCGATGCGCTTCAACCCTGGTCGCCCCGACGCGCGTCAACATTGGTCGTCTCGACGCGCGTGTATCATCGTCGCCCCGACGCGAGTCAACCCTGGTCGCCCTGACGCGAGTCAACATTGGTCATCTCGACGTGCATGTACCATGGTCGACCCGACGTTCGTCAGCTTTGGTCACCCCGAAGAACGTCAACCCTGTTCGCACCGACGCGCGTCAACCCTGGTCGCCGCGATGCGCATCAACATTGGTCGCACCAACGTGCGTCAACCCTGGTCGCCCCGACGCGCGTCAACACTGGTCGCCCCGATGCGAGTCAACCCTTGTCGCCCCGATGCGCGTCAACTTTGGTCGCCCCGACGCGCGTGACCAGCGTTAACCCGCGTCGGGGCGACCAGGGTGGACGCGCGTCGGGTAGACCAAAGTTGACACGCGTCGGGGCGACCAAAGCTGACGCGCGTTGGGGCGATAAGGGTTGACGCGCGTCAGGGTGACCAGGGTTGATGCGCGTCGGAGTGACGAGCGTAGACCCGCGTCGGGGTGACGAGCGTAGACCCGCGTCGGGGCGACCAAGGTTGACGCGCGTCGGGACGACCAACGTTGATGCGCGTCGGGGCGACCAAATTTGACGCGCGTCGGGGCGACCAAGGTTGACGCGCCACGGGGCGACCAGAGCTGACGCGCATCGGGGCGACCAGGGTTGACGCGCGTCGTGGCGACCAAGGTTGATGCGCATCGGGGCGACCAGAGCTGACGCGCATCGGGGCGACCAGGGTTGACGCGCGTCGTGGCGACCAAGGTTGACGCGCGTCGGGGCGACCATGGTTGACGCGCATTGATGCGACCAATGTTGACGCGCGTCGGGGCGAGAAAGATTGACTCGCGTCATTGCGACCAGGGTTGACTCGCGTCGGTGCGACCAAAGTTGACGCGCGTCGGGGAGACCAGGGTTAACGTGCGTCGGGGCGATCAGGGTTGACGCGCGTCGGGGCGACCATGGTTGACACGCGTCGGGGTGACCATGGTTGACGCGCGTCAATACGACCAATGTTGACGCGCGTCTGGGCGAGAAAGTTTGACTTGCGTCGTGGCGACCAGGGTTGACTCGCGTCGGGGCGACCATGGTTGACTCGCGCCGGGGCGACCAAGGTTGACGTGCGTCGGGGCGACCATGGTTGACTCGCGCCGGGGCGACCAAGGTTGACGTGCGTCGGGGCGACCAAGGTTGACGCGCACCGGGGCGACCAAGGTTGACGCGCGTCGGGGCGACCATGGTTGACGCTCGTCGGGGCGAACAGGGTTAACGCGCGTCGAGACGACCAATTTTTACGCGCGTCGGGGCGACCAGGGTTGACTCGTGTCAGGGCGACCATGGTACATGCGCGTCGAGACGACCAATGTTGACGAGCATTGGGGCGACAAGGGTTGACTCGCGTCGGGGCGACCATGGTTGATGCGCGTCGGGGCGATCAGGGTTGACGCGCGTCGGGGTGACCAACGTTGACCCGCGTCAGGGCGACCAGGGTGGACGCGCGTCGTGGCGACCATGTTACACGCGCGTCGAGACGACCAGGGTTGATGCGCGACCAAGGTTGACGCGCGTCGGGGCGACCAGGCTTGACGCGCGTCGGGGCGACCAAAGCTGACGCGCGTTGGGGCGACCATGGTTGACACGTGTCGGGGCGACCAGGATTGACGGTTGTCGGGGCGACGAGGGTGGATGCGCGTCGGGACGACCAAAGTTAACACGCTTCGGGGTGACAAGGGTTGGCTCGCATCGAGGCGACCATGGTTGACGCGCGTTGGCGCGACCAGGGTTGACGCGCGTCGGGGCGACCAAAGTTGACACGCGTCGGGCGACCAAAGTTGACGCGCGTCGGGGCAACCAAAGTTGACGCGCGTCGGTGCGACCAATGTTGACGCGCATCGGGGCGACAAGGGTTGACGCGCGTCGGAGCGACTAGGGTTAACGCACGCTGGGGTGACCAGAGTTGACGCGCGTCGGGGTGACCAAAACTGAGGCGCATCGGGGCGACCAGGGTTGACGCTCATCGGTGCGACCAAGGTTGACGCGCGTCGGCGCGACCATGGTTGACGCACGGCGGGGCGACCAAGATCGATGTGCGTCGGGTCGACCAGAGCTGACGCGCGTTGGGGCGACCAGGGTTGACGCGCATCGGGGCGACCATGGTACACGCACGTCGAGACGACCAGGGTTGACGCGCGTCGTGGCGACCATGGTACACGCACGTCGAGACGACCAGGGTTGACGCGCGACCAAGGTTGACGCGCGTCGGGTCGACCAGAGCTGACGCGCGTCTGGGCGACCATGGTTGACACGTGTCGGGGCGACCAGGCTTTATGCGCGTCGGGGCGACCATGGTTGATGCGCGTCGGGGCGACCAAAGTAGACGCGCTTCGGGGCGACCATGGTTGACCCACGTCGGGACGACCAAGTTCGATGTGCGTCGGGTCGACCAGAGCTGACGCGCGTCGGGGCGACCAGGGTTGACGCGCGTCATGGCGACCATGCTACACGCGCGTCGAGACGACCAGGGTTGACGCGTGACCAAGGTTGATGCGTGTCGGGGCGACCAGGCCTGACGCGCTTCGGGGCGACCAGAGCTGACGCGCGTCGGGGCGACCAGGGTTGACGCGCGTCATAGCGACCATGGTACACGCGCGTCGAGACGATAAGGGTTGACGCGTGACCAAGGTTGATGCGTGTCGGGGCGACCAGGCCTGACGCGCTTCGGGGCGACCAGAGCTGACGCGTTCCGGGGCGACCAGCTTTGACGTGCGTATGGTTGACGTGCGTCGGGGCGACCAAAGCTGACGCGCGACGGGGCGAACATAGCTGACGTGAGTCGGCGCGACCGGTGTTGAAGCGCGTCGGGGCGACCAAAGTTGACACACGTCGGGGCGACAAGGGTTGGCTCGCGTCGAGGCGACCATGGTTGACGCGCATCGGGGCGACCAAAGTTGACGCGCGTCGGGGCGACCAAAGTTGACGTGCGTCGGTGCGACCAATGTTAACGCGCATCGGGGCTACAAGGGTTGACGCGCGTCGGGGCGACTAGGGTTGACGCGCGTCGGGGCGACTCGGGTTGACGCGCGTCGGGGTGACCAGAGATGACGTGCGTCGGGGCGACCAAAACTGAGGCGCATCGGGGCGACCAGAGTTGACGCGCATCGGGGCGACCAAGGTTGACGCGCGTCGGCGCGACCATGGTTGACGCACGGCGGGGCGACCAAGGTCGATGTGCGTCGGGTCGACCAGAGCTGACGCGCGTTGGGGCGACCAGGGTTGACGCGCGTCGGGGCGACCAGGCTTGACGCGCGTCGGGGCGACCAGAGCTGACGCGCGTCGGGGCGACCAGAGCTGACGCGCGTCGGGGCGACCATGGTTGACACGTGTTAGGGCGACCAGGATTGACGGTTGTCGGGGCGACCAGGGTGGACGCGCGTCGGGGCGACCAAAGTTGACACGCGTCGGGGCGACAAGGGTTGGCTCGCGTCGAGGCGACCATGGTTGACGCGCGTTGGCGCGACCAGGGTTGACGCGCCTCGGAACGACCAAAGTTGACGCGCGTCGGGGCGACCAAAGTTGACGTGCGTCGGTGCGACCAATGTTGACTCACATCGGGGCGACAAGGGTTGACGCGCATCGGGGCGACTAGGTTTGACGCGCGTCGGGGTGACCAGAGTTGACGCGCATCGGGGCGACCAAAACTGAGGCGCATCGGGGCGACCAGGACTGACGCGCATCGGGGCGACCAAGGTTGACGCGCGTCGGCGCGGCCAGGTTTGACGCGCGGCGGGGCGACCAAAGTTGACACACGTCGGGGCGACCATGGTTGACGCACGTCGGGGCGACCAAGGTAGATGAGCGTCGGGTCGACCAGAGCTGACGCGCGTCGGGGCGACCAGGGTTGACGCGCGTCGTGGCGACCATGGTACACGCGCGTCGAGACGACGAGGGTTGACGCGCGACCAAGGTTGACGCGCGTCGGGTCGACCAGAGCTGACGCGCGTCTGGGCGACCATGGTTGACACGTGTCGGGGCGACCAGGCTTTATGCGCGTCGGGGCGACCATGGTTGATGCGCGTCGGGGCGACCAAAGTAGACTCGCGTCGGGGCGACCATGGTTGACCCACGTCGGGACGACCAAGTTCGATGTGCGTCGGGTCGACCAGAGCTGACGCGCGTCGGGGCGACCAGGGTTGACGCGCGTCATGGCGACCATGGTACACGCGCGTCGAGACGACCAGGGTTGACGCGTGACCAAGGTTGATGCGTGTCGGGGCGACCAGGCCTGACGCGCTTCGGGGCGACCAGAGCTGACGCGCGTCGGGGCGACCAGGGTTGACGCGCGTCATGGCGACCATGGTACACGCGCGTCGAGACGACCAGGGTTGACGCGTGAGATAGGTTGATGCGTGTCGGGGCGACCAGGCCTGACGCGCTTCGGGGCGACCAGAGCTGACGCGTTCCGGGGCGACCAGCTTTGACGTGCGTATGGTTGACGTGCGTCGGGGCGACCAAAGCTGACGCGCGACGGGGCGAACATAGCTGACGCGCGTTGGTGCGACCGGTGTTGACGCGCGTCGGGGCGACCAAAGTTGACACATGTCGGGGCGACAAGGGTTGGCTCGCGTCGAGGCGACCATGGTTGACGCGCATCGGGGCGACCAAAGTTGACGCGCGTCGGGGTGACCAAAGTTGACGTGCGTCGGTGCGACCAATGTTAACGCGCATCGGGGCTACAAGGGTTGACGCGCGTCGGGGCGACTCGGGTTGACGCGCGTCGGGGTGACCAGAGATGACGTGCGTCGGGGCGACCAAAACTGAGTGGCATCGGGGCGACCAGGGTTGATGCGCATCGGGGCGACCAAGGTTGACGCGCGTTGGCACGACCAGGTTTGACGCGCGTCGGGGCGACCAAAGTTGACGCGCGTCGGGGCGACCATGGTTGACGCACGTCGGGGCGACCAAGGTAGATGTGCGTCGGGTCGACCAGAGCTGACGCGCGTCGGGGCGACCAGGGTTGACGCGCGTCGTGGCGACCATGGTACACGCGCGTCGAGACGACCAGGGTTGACGCGCGTCGGGGCGACCAGAGCTGACACGTGTCGGGGCGACCAGGATTGACGGTTGTCGGGGCGACCAGGGTGGATGCGCGTCGGGGCGACCAAAGTTAACACGCGTCGGGGCGACAAGGGTTGGCTCGCATCGAGGCGACCATGGTTGATGCGCGTCGGGGCGACCAGAGCTGACACATGTCGGGGCGACCAGGATTGACGGTTGTCGGGGCGACCAGGGTGGATGCGCGTCGGGGCGACCAAAGTTAACACGCGTCGGGGCGACAAGGGTTGGCTCGCATCGAGGCGACCATGGTTGATGCGCGTTGGCGCGACCAGGGATGACGCGCGTCGGGGAGACCAAAGTTGACGCACGTCGGGGCAACCAAAGTTGACGTGCGTCGGTGCGACCAATGTTGACGCGCATCGGGGCGACAAGGGTTGACGCGCTGGGGTGACCAGAGTTGACGCGCGTCGGGGCAACCAAAACTGAGGCGCATCGGGGCGACCAGGGTTGACGCGCATCGGGGCGACCAAGGTTGACGCGCGTCGGCGCGACCATGGTTGACGCACGGCGGGGCGACCAAGGTCGATGTGCGTCAGGTCGACCAGAGCTGACGCGCGTCGGGGCGACCAGGGTTGACGCGCATCGGGGCGACCAGGGTTGACACGCGTCGGGGCGACCAGGGTTGACGCGCGTCGTGGCGACCATGGTACACGCGCGTCGAGACGACCAGGGTTGACGCACGACCAAGGTTGACGCGCGTCGGGGCGACCAGGCTTGACGCGCGTCGGGGCGACCATGGTTGACACGTGTCAGGGCGACCAGGATTGACGGTTGTCGGGGCGACCAGGGTGGACGCGCGTCGGGGCGACCAAAGTTGACGTGCGTCGGTGCGACCAATGTTGACGCGCATCGGGGCGACAAGGGTTGACGTGCGTCGGGGCGACTAGGGTTGACGCGCGTCGGGGTGACCAGAGTTGACGCGCGTCGGGGCGACCAAAACTGAGGCGCATCGGGGCGACCAGGGTTGACGCGCATCGGGGCGACCAAGGTTGACGCACGTTGGCGCGGCCAGGTTTGACGCGCGTCGGGGCGACCAAAGTTGACGCGCGTCGGGGCGACCATGGTTGACGCACGTCGGGTCGACCAAGGTTGATGAGCATCGGATCGACCAGAGCTGACGCGCGTCGGGGCGACCAGGGTTGACGCGCGTCGTGGCGACCATGGTACACGCGCGTCGAGACGACCAGGGTTGACGCGCGTCGGGGCGACCAGAGCTGACGCGCGTCGGGGCGACCATGGTTGACACCTGTCAGGGCGACCAGGCTTTATGCGCGTCGGGGCGACCATGGTTGATGCGCTTCGGGGCGACTATGGTTGATGCACGTCGGGGCGAACAAGGTTGACGCGCGTCGGCGCGACCAGGGTTGACGCGCGTCGAGGCGACCAAAGTTGACGCACGTCGGGGCGACCATGGTTGACGCACGTCGGGGCGACCAAGATCGATGAGCGTCGGGTCGACCAGAGCTGACGCGCGTCGGGGCGTCCAGGGTTGACGCGCGTCGTGGCGACCATGGTACACGCGCGTCGAGACAACCAGGGTTAACGCGCGACCAAGGTTGACGCGCGTCGGGGCGACCAGAGCTGACGCGCGTCGGGGCGACCATGGTTGACACATGTCGGGACAACCAGGCTTTATGCGCGTCGGGGCGACCATGGTTGATGCGCGTCGGGGCGACTATGGTTGATGCACGTCGGGGCGAACAGGGTTAACGCGCGTCGGGGCAATCAGGGTTGACGCGCGTCGGGGCGACCATGGTTGACCCACGTCGGGGCGACCAAGTTTGATGTGCGTCGGGTCGACCAGGCCTGACGCGCTTCGGGGCGACCAGAGCTGACGCGCGTCGGGGCGACCAGGGTTGATGCGCGTCGTGGCGACCATGGTACACACGCGTCGAAACGACCAGGGTTGACGCGTGACCAAGGTTGATGCGTGTCGGGGCGACCAGGCCTGACGCGCTTCGGGGCGACCAGAGCTGACGCGCGTCGGGGCGACCAGGGTTGATGCGCGTCTTGGCGACCATGGTACACACGCGTCGAAACGACCAGGGTTGACGCGCGACCAAGGTTGACGCGCGTCGGGGCGACCATGGTTGACACGTGTCGGGGCGACCAGGATTGACGGTTGTCGGGGCGACCAGGGTGGACGCGCATCGGGGCGACAAGGGTTGACGCGCGTCGGGGCGACCAAAGTTAACACGCGTCGGGGCGACAAGGGTTGGCTCGCATCGAGGCGACCATGGTTGATGCGCGTCGGGGCGACCAGAGCTGACACATGTCGGGGCGACCAGGATTGACGGTTGTCGGGGCGACCAGGGTGGATGCGCGTCGGGGCGACCAAAGTTAACACGCGTCGGGGCGACAAGGGTTGGCTCGCATCGAGGCGACCATGGTTGATGCGCGTTGGCGCGACCAGGGCTGACGCGCGTCGGGGAGACCAAAGTTGACGCACGTCGGGGCAACCAAAGTTGACGTGCGTCGGTGCGACCAATGTTGACGCGCATCGGGGCGACAAGGGTTGACGCGCTGGGGTGACCAGAGTTGACGCACGTCGGGGCAACCAAAACTGAGGCGCATCGGGGCGACCAGGGTTGACGCGCATCGGGGCGACCAAGGTTGACGCGCGTCGGCGCGACCATGGTTGACGCACGGCGGGGCGACCAAGGTCGATGTGCGTCAGGTCGACCAGAGCTGACGCGCGTCGGGGCGACCTGGGTTGACGCGCATCGGGGCGACCAGGGTTGACACGCGTCGGGGCGACCAGGGTTGACGCGCGTCGTGGCGACCATGGTACACGCGCGTCGAGACGACCAGGGTTGACGCGCGACCAAGGTTGACGCGCGTCGGGGCGACCAGGCTTGACGCGCGTCGGGGCGACCATGGTTGACACGTGTCAGGGCGACCAGGATTGACGGTTGTCGGGGCGACCAGGGTGGACGCGCGTCGGGGCGACCAAAGTTGACGTGCGTCGGTGCGACCAATGTTGACGCGCATCGGGGCGACAAGGGTTGACGTGCGTCGGGGCGACTAGGGTTGACGCGCGTCGGGGTGACCAGAGTTGACGCGCGTCGGGGCGACCAAAACTGAGGCGCATCGGGGCGACCAGGGTTGACGCGCATCGGGGCGACCAAGGTTGACGCACGTTGGCGCGGCCAGGTTTGACGCGCGTCGGGGCGACCAAAGTTGACGCGCGTCGGGGCGACCATGGTTGACGCACGTCGGGTCGACCAAGGTTGATGAGCATCGGATCGACCAGAGCTGACGCGCGTCGGGGCGACCAGGGTTGACGCGCGTCGTGGCGACCATGGTACACGCGCGTCGAAACGACCAGGGTTGACGCGTGACCAAGGTTGATGCGTGTCGGGGCGACCAGGCCTGACGCGCTTCGGGGCGACCAGAGCTGACGCGCGTCGGGGCGACCAGGGTTGATGCGCGTCTTGGCGACCATGGTACACACGCGTCGAAACGACCAGGGTTGACGCGCGACCAAGGTTGACGCGCGTCGGGGCGACCATGGTTGACACGTGTCGGGGCGACCAGGATTGACGGTTGTCGGGGCGACCAGGGTGGACGCGCATCGGGGCGACAAGGGTTGACGCGCGTCGGGGCGACCAAAGTTAACACGCGTCGGGGCGACAAGGGTTGGCTCGCATCGAGGCGACCATGGTTGATGCGCGTCGGGGCGACCAGAGCTGACACATGTCGGGGCGACCAGGATTGACGGTTGTCGGGGCGACCAGGGTGGATGCGCGTCGGGGCGACCAAAGTTAACACGCGTCGGGGCGACAAGGGTTGGCTCGCATCGAGGCGACCATGGTTGATGCGCGTTGGCGCGACCAGGGCTGACGCGCGTCGGGGAGACCAAAGTTGACGCACGTCGGGGCAACCAAAGTTGACGTGCGTCGGTGCGACCAATGTTGACGCGCATCGGGGCGACAAGGGTTGACGCGCTGGGGTGACCAGAGTTGACGCGCGTCGGGGCAACCAAAACTGAGGCGCATCGGGGCGACCAGGGTTGACGCGCATCGGGGCGACCAAGGTTGACGCGCGTCGGCGCGACCATGGTTGACGCACGGCGGGGCGACCAAGGTCGATGTGCGTCAGGTCGACCAGAGCTGACGCGCGTCGGGGCGACCAGGGTTGACGCGCATCGGGGCGACCAGGGTTGACACGCGTCGGGGCGACCAGGGTTGACGCGCGTCGTGGCGACCATGGTACACGCGCGTCGAGACGACCAGGGTTGACGCGCGACCAAGGTTGACGCGCGTCGGGGCGACCAGGCTTGACGCGCGTCGGGGCGACCATGGTTGACACGTGTCAGGGCGACCAGGATTGACGGTTGTCGGGGCGACCAGGGTGGACGCGCGTCGGGGCGACCAAAGTTGACGTGCGTCGGTGCGACCAATGTTGACGCGCATCGGGGCGACAAGGGTTGACGTGCGTCGGGGCGACTAGGGTTGACGCGCGTCGGGGTGACCAGAGTTGACGCGCGTCGGGGCGACCAAAACTGAGGCGCATCGGGGCGACCAGGGTTGACGCGCATCGGGGCGACCAAGGTTGACGCACGTTGGCGCGGCCAGGTTTGACGCGCGTCGGGGCGACCAAAGTTGACGCGCGTCGGGGCGACCATGGTTGACGCACGTCGGGTCGACCAAGGTTGATGAGCATCGGATCGACCAGAGCTGACGCGCGTCGGGGCGACCAGGGTTGACGCGCGTCGTGGCGACCATGGTACACGCGCGTCGAAACGACCAGGGTTGACGCGTGACCAAGGTTGATGCGTGTCGGGGCGACCAGGCCTGACGCGCTTCGGGGCGACCAGAGCTGACGCGCGTCGGGGCGACCAGGGTTGATGCGCGTCTTGGCGACCATGGTACACACGCGTCGAAACGACCAGGGTTGACGCGCGACCAAGGTTGACGCGCGTCGGGGCGACCATGGTTGACACGTGTCGGGGCGACCAGGATTGACGGTTGTCGGGGCGACCAGGGTGGACGCGCATCGGGGCGACAAGGGTTGACGCGCGTCGGGGCGACCAAAGTTAACACGCGTCGGGGCGACAAGGGTTGGCTCGCATCGAGGCGACCATGGTTGATGCGCGTCGGGGCGACCAGAGCTGACACATGTCGGGGCGACCAGGATTGACGGTTGTCGGGGCGACCAGGGTGGATGCGCGTCGGGGCGACCAAAGTTAACACGCGTCGGGGCGACAAGGGTTGGCTCGCATCGAGGCGACCATGGTTGATGCGCGTTGGCGCGACCAGGGCTGACGCGCGTCGGGGAGACCAAAGTTGACGCACGTCGGGGCAACCAAAGTTGACGTGCGTCGGTGCGACCAATGTTGACGCGCATCGGGGCGACAAGGGTTGACGCGCTGGGGTGACCAGAGTTGACGCGCGTCGGGGCAACCAAAACTGAGGCGCATCGGGGCGACCAGGGTTGACGCGCATCGGGGCGACCAAGGTTGACGCGCGTCGGCGCGACCATGGTTGACGCACGGCGGGGCGACCAAGGTCGATGTGCGTCAGGTCGACCAGAGCTGACGCGCGTCGGGGCGACCAGGGTTGACGCGCATCGGGGCGACCAGGGTTGACACGCGTCGGGGCGACCAGGGTTGACGCGCGTCGTGGCGACCATGGTACACGCGCGTCGAGACGACCAGGGTTGACGCGCGACCAAGGTTGACGCGCGTCGGGGCGACCAGGCTTGACGCGCGTCGGGGCGACCATGGTTGACACGTGTCAGGGCGACCAGGATTGACGGTTGTCGGGGCGACCAGGGTGGACGCGCGTCGGGGCGACCAAAGTTGACGTGCGTCGGTGCGACCAATGTTGACGCGCATCGGGGCGACAAGGGTTGACGTGCGTCGGGGCGACTAGGGTTGACGCGCGTCGGGGTGACCAGAGTTGACGCGCGTCGGGGCGACCAAAACTGAGGCGCATCGGGGCGACCAGGGTTGACGCGCATCGGGGCGACCAAGGTTGACGCACGTTGGCGCGGCCAGGTTTGACGCGCGTCGGGGCGACCAAAGTTGACGCGCGTCGGGGCGACCATGGTTGACGCACGTCGGGTCGACCAAGGTTGATGAGCATCGGATCGACCAGAGCTGACGCGCGTCGGGGCGACCAGGGTTGACGCGCGTCGTGGCGACCATGGTACACGCGCGTCGAGACGACCAGGGTTGACGCGCGTCGGGGCGACCAGAGCTGACGCGCGTCGGGGCGACCATGGTTGACACCTGTCAGGGCGACCAGGCTTTATGCGCGTCGGGGCGACCATGGTTGATGCGCTTCGGGGCGACTATGGTTGATGCACGTCGGGGCGAACAAGGTTGACGCGCGTCGGCGCGACCAGGGTTGACGCGCGTCGAGGCGACCAAAGTTGACGCACGTCGGGGCGACCATGGTTGACGCACGTCGGGGCGACCAAGGTCGATGAGCGTCGGGTCGACCAGAGCTGACGCGCGTCGGGGCGTCCAGGGTTGACGCGCGTCGTGGCGACCATGGTACACGCGCGTCGAGACAACCAGGGTTAACGCGCGACCAAGGTTGACGCGCGTCGGGGCGACCAGAGCTGACGCGCGTCGGGGCGACCATGGTTGACACATGTCGGGACAACCAGGCTTTATGCGCGTCGGGGCGACCATGGTTGATGCGCGTCGGGGCGACTATGGTTGATGCACGTCGGGGCGAACAGGGTTAACGCGCGTCGGGGCAATCAGGGTTGACGCGCGTCGGGGCGACCATGGTTGACCCACGTCGGGGCGACCAAGTTTGATGTGCGTCGGGTCGACCAGGCCTGACGCGCTTCGGGGCGACCAGAGCTGACGCGCGTCGGGGCGACCAGGGTTGATGCGCGTCGTGGCGACCATGGTACACACGCGTCGAAACGACCAGGGTTGACGCGTGACCAAGGTTGATGCGTGTCGGGGCGACCAGGCCTGACGCGCTTCGGGGCGACCAGAGCTGACGCGCGTCGGGGCGACCAGGGTTGATGCGCGTCTTGGCGACCATGGTACACACGCGTCGAAACGACCAGGGTTGACGCGCGACCAAGGTTGACGCGCGTCGGGGCGACCATGGTTGACACGTGTCGGGGCGACCAGGATTGACGGTTGTCGGGGCGACCAGGGTGGACGCGCATCGGGGCGACAAGGGTTGACGCGCGTCGGGGCGACCAATGTTGACGCGCATCGGGGCGACAAGGGTTGACGCGCGTCGGGGCGACTAGGGTTGACGCGCGTCGGGGTGACCAGAGTTGACACGCGTCGGGGCGACCAAAACTGAGGCGCATCGGGGCGACCAGGGTTGACGCGCGTCGGGGCGACCATGGTTGACACGCGTCAGGGCGACCAAGGTCGATGAGCGTCGGGTCGACCAGGGTTGACGCGCGTCGTGGCGACCATGGTACACGCACGTCGAGACGACCAGGGTTGACGCGCGACCAAGGTTGACGCGCGTCGGGGCGACCAGAGATGACGCGCGTCGGGGCGAACATGGTTGACACGTGTCGGGGCGACCATGGTTGACACGTGTCGGGGCGACCAGGCTTGACGTGCTTCGGGGCGACCAGGCTTGATGCGCTTCGGGGCGACCAGAGCTGACGCGCGTCGGGGCGATCAGCTTTGACTCGCGTCGGGGCGACCATGGTTGACGCGTGTCGGGGCGACCATGGTTGACACGTGTCGGGACGACCAGGCTTGACGCGCGTCGGGGCGACCATGGTTGACACGTGTCGGGGCGACCAGGCTTGACGCGCGTCGGGGCGACCAGGCTTGACGCGCGTCGGGGCGACCATGGTTGACGCGCGTCGGGGCGAACAGGGTTAACGCGCGTCGGGGCGATCAGGGTTGACGCGCGTCGAGCCGACCAATGATGACGCGCGTCGGGGCGACCAGTGTTGACTCGCGTCGGGGCGACCATGGTTGAGGCGCGTCGGGGCGACCAAGGTTGACGCGCGTCGGGGCGACCAAGAATGATGCGCCTCTGGGCGACCAGAGCTGACGCGCGTCTGGGCGACCAAAGTTGGCTTGCATCGGGGCGACCATGGTACACGCACCTCGAGACGACCAATGTTGATGCGGTTCGGGGTGACAAGGGTTAACGTGCGTCGGGGGCGACCAGGGTTGACGCGCGTCGGGGCGTCCAGGGTTGACTCGTGTCTGGGCGAGAAGGGTTGACTCGCGTCGGGAAGACCAAAGTTGATGCGCGTCGGGGCGACCAGGGTTGACGCGCGTCGGGGCGACCAGGGTTGACGCGCGTCGGGGCGACCAGGGTTGACGCGCGTCGGGGCGACCAGGGTTGACGCGCGACTGGGCGACCAGGGTTGACGCGCGACTGGGCGACCAGGGTTGACGCGTGTCGGGGCGACCATGGTACACGCGCTTCGAGACGACCATGGTACACGCACGTCGAGACGAACAAAGTTGACGCGCGTCAGAGCGACCAAAGTTGACGCTCGTCGGGGCGACCAGGGTTGATGCGCATCGGGACGACCAGGGTTGACGCGCGTCAGGGCCAACAGGGTTGACGCGCATCAGGGTGACCAAAGTTGACGCGCATCGGGGCAACCAGGGTTGACTCGCGTCGGGGTGACCACAGTGTACGTGCGTCGTGGCGACCACGGTTGACGCATGTTGGAGCGACCAAAATTGAAGCACGTCGGTGCGACCAAAGTTCACGTGCGTCAAGGCGACCAGGGTTGACCCTCGTCGAGACGACCATGATTGACATGCATCGGGGCGACCAGGGTTGACGCGTGTTGGGGCGACCAAAGGTGACGTGCGTCGGTGCGACCAGGGTTGACGCGCGTCGGGGCGACCAAAGTTGTTGCGCATCAAGGCGACCAGGGTTGAACCGCTTCGAGACGACCAGGGTTGACGCGCGTCGGGGCGACCAGGGTTGACGCGCGTCGGGGCGACCAGGGCTGACACGCGACTGGGCGACCAGGGTTGACGCGTGTCGGGGCGACCATGGTACACGCGCTTCGAGACGACCATGGTACACGCACGTCGAGACGAACAAAGTTGACGCGCGTCAGAGCGACCAAAGTTGACGCTCGTCGGGGCGACCAGGGTTGATGCGCATCGGGACGACCAGGGTTGACGCGCGTCAGGGCCAACAAGGTTGACGCGCATCAGGTTGACCAAAGTTGACGCGCGTCGGGGCGACCAAAGTTGACGCGCATCGGGGCAACCAGGGTTGACTCGCGTCGGGGCGACCACAGTTTACGTGCGTCGGGGCGACCACGGTTGACGCGTGTTGGAGCGACCAAAATTGAAGCACGTCGGTGCGACCAAAGTTCACGTGCGTCAAGGCGACCAGGGTTGACCCTCGTCGAGACGACCATGATTGACGTGCATCGGGGCGACCAGGGTTGACGCGTGCTGGGGCGACCAAAGGTGACGTGCGTCGGTGCGACCAGGGTTGACGCGCGTCGGGGCGACCAAAGTTGTTGCGCATCAAGGCGACCAGGGTTGAACCGCTTCGAGACGACCAGGGTTGACACGCGTCGGGGCGACCAAAGGTGACGCTTGTCGGGGCGTATAGAGATGATGCACGTCGGGGCAACCAATGGTGACTCGCATCAAGGCGACCAGGGTTGACCCGCGACAAGACGACCAGGGTTGACACGCATCAGGGCGACCAAAGTTGACTTGCTTCAAGGCGACCAGGGTTGACCCGCGTCAAGACGACCAGGGTTGACGCGCATCAAGGCGACCAAAGGTGATGCGCGTCGGGTCGACCAAAGTTGACGTGCGATGGGGCGTCCAGGGTTGACGCGTCTGGGAGACAAGGGTTGACTCACGTCGGGGCGACCAGAGTTGACGCGTGTCGGGGCGACCAAAGTTGATGAGCGTCGGGGCGACCAAAGTTGACGTGCGTCGGGGCGACCAGGGTTGATGCGCGTCAGGACGAACAGGGTTGACGCGCGTCAGGGCCAACAGGGTTGACGCGCATTAGGGTGACCAAAGTTGACGCGCGTCGGGGCGACCAAAGTTGACGCGCATCGGGGCAACCAGGGTTGACTCGCGTCAGGGCGACCAAAGTTTACACGCGTCGGGGCGACCACGGTTGACGCGTGTTGGACCGACCAAAATTGAAGCACGTCGGTGCGACCAAAGTTCACGTGCGTCAAGGCGACCAGGGTTGACCCTCGTCGAGACGACCATGATTGACGTGCATCGGGGCGACCAGGGTTGACGCGTGTTGGGGCGACCAAAGGTGACGTGCGTCGGTGCGACCAGGGTTGACGCGCGTCGGGGCGACCAAAGTTGTTGCGCATCAAGGCGACCAGGGTTGAACCGCTTCGAGACGACCAGGGTTGACACGCGTCGGGGCGACCAAAGGTGACGCTTGTCGGGGCGACTAGGGTTGACGTGTATCAGGGCGACCAAAGTTGACTTGCTTCAAGGCGACCAGGGTTGACGCGCGTCGGGGCAACCAAAGTTGATGCACATCAGGGCGACCAGGGTTAACCCGCGTCGAGATGACCAGGGTTGACACGCGTCGGCGCGACCAAAGGTGATGCGCTTCGGGGCGACCAAAGTTGACTTGCTTCAACTTTCGCGCGTCGTGGCGACCAGCGTTGACCCGCGTCGGGGCAACCAGGGTTGACGTGAGTCGGGGCGACCAGGGTTGACGTCCGCGGGGCGACCAGGGTTGACGCGCGTCGGGGCGACCAAAGTTGACGCGCGTCGGGGTGAGCAAAGCTGACCCGCTTCGGGGCGACCATGGTTGACACGCGTCGGGGCAACCAGGGTTAACGCGCGTCGGGGCGATCAGGGTTAACGCGTGTCGGAGCGACCAGGGTTGACGCGCGTCGGGGTGACTAGGGTTGACGCGCATCGGGTCGAACATGGTTAACACGTGTCGGGGCGATCAAAGTTAAGGCGCGTCGGGGCGACCAGGGTTGACTCGCGTCGGGGCGACCATGGTTGACGCACGTCGGGGCGACCAGGGTTGACGCGCGTCGTGGTGACCAAAGTTTACGCGCGTCGGGTCGACCAAGGTTGACGCGTGTTGGAGTGACCAAAGTTGAAGCACGTCGGGGCGTATAGAGATGATGCGCGTCGGGGCAACCAATGGTGACTCGCATCAAGGCGACCAGGGTTGACCCGCGACAAGACGACCAGGGTTGACACGCATCAGGGCGACCAAAGTTGACTTGCTTCAAGGCGACCAGGGTTGACCCGCGTCAAGACGACCAGGGTTGACGCGCATCAAGGCGACCAAAGGTGATGCGCGTCGGGGCGACCAAAGTTGACGCGCGATGGGGCGTCCAGGGTTGACGCGTCTGGGAGACAAGGGTTGACTCGCGTCGGGGCGACCAAAGTTGACGCGCGTCGGGGCGACCAAAGTTGATGAGCGTCGGGGCGACTAAAGTTGCCCTGCGTCGGGGCGACCAAAGTTGACGTGCGTCGGGGCGACCAGGGTTGATGCGCGTCGGGACGACCAGGGTTGACGCGCGTCAGGGCCAACAGGGTTGACGCGCATTAGGGTGACCAAAGTTGACGCGCGTCGGGGCGACCAAAGTTGACGCGCATCGGGGCAACCAGGGTTGACTCGCGTCAGGGCGACCAAAGTTTACACGCGTCGGGGCGACCACGGTTGACGCGTGTTGGACCGACCAAAATTGAAGCACGTCGGTGCGACCAAAGTTCACGTGCATCAAGGCGACCAGGGTTGACCCTCGTCGAGACGACCATGATTGACGTGCGTCGGGGCGACCAGGGTTGACGCGCGTCGGGGCGACCAAAGTTGTTGCGCATCAAGGCGACCAGGGTTGAACCGCTTCGAGACGACCAGGGTTGACACGCGTCGGGGCGACCAAAGGTGACGCTTGTCGGGGCGACTAGGGTTGACGCGTATCAGGGCGACCAAAGTTGACTTGCTTCAAGGCGACCAGGGTTGACGCGCGTCGGGGCAACCAAAGTTGATGCACATCAGGGCGACCAGGGTTGACCCGCGTCGAGACGACCAGGGTTGACACGCGTCGGGGCGACCAAAGGTGATGCGCGTCGGGGCGACCAAAGTTGACTTGCTTCAACTTTCGCGCGTCGTGGCGACCAGCGTTGACCCACGTCGGGGCGACCAGGGTTAACGTCCGCGGGGCGACCAGGGTTGACGCGCGTCGGGGCGACCAAAGTTGACGCGCGTCGGGGTGAGCAAAGCTGACCCGCTTCGGGGCGACCATGGTTGACACGCGTCGGGGCAACCAGGGTTAACGCGCGTCGGGGCGATCAGGGTTAATGCGTGTCGGAGCGACCAGGGTTGACGCGCGTCGGGGTGACTAGGGTTGACGCGCATCGGGTCGAACATGGTTAACACGTGTCGGGGCGATCAAAGTTAAGGCGCGTCGGGGCGACCAGGGTTGACTCGCGTCGGGGCGACCATGGTTGACGCACGTCGGGGCGACCAGGGTTGACGCACGTCGGGGTGACCAAAGTTGACGCGCGTCGGGGCGACCAAAGTTGATGAGCGTCGGGGCGACTAAAGTTGCCCTGCGTCGGGGCGACCAAAGTTGACGTGCGTCGGGGCGACCAGGGTTGATGCGCGTCGGGACGACCAGGGTTGACGCGCGTCAGGGCCAACAGGGTTGACGCGCATTAGGGTGACCAAAGTTGACGCGCGTCGGGGCTACCAAATTTGACGCGCATCGGGGCAACCAGGGTTGACTCGCGTCAGGGCGACCAAAGTTTACACGCGTCGGGGCGACCACGGTTGACGCGTGTTGGACCGACCAAAATTGAAGCACGTCGGTGCGACCGAAGTTCAAGTGCGTCAAGGCGACCAGGGTTGACCCTCGTCGAGACGACCATGATTGACGTGCGTCGGGGCGACCAGGGTTGACGCGCGTCGGGGCGACCAAAGTTGTTGCGCATCAAGGCGACCAGGGTTGAACCGCTTCGAGACGACCAGGGTTGACACGCGTCGGGGCGACAAAAGGTGACGCTTGTCGGGGCGACTAGGGTTGACGCGTATCAGGGCGACCAAAGTTGACTTGCTTCAAGGCGACCAGGGTTGACGCGCGTCGGGGCAACCAAAGTTGATGCACATCAGGGCGACCAGGGTTGACCCGCGTCGAGACGACCAGGGTTGACACGCGTCGGGGCGACCAAAGGTGATGCGCGTCGGGGCGACCAAAGTTGACTTGCTTCAACTTTCGCGCGTCGTGGCGACCAGCGTTGACCCGCGTCGGGGCAACCAGGGTTGACGTGAGTTGGGGCGACCAGGGTTGACGTCCGTCGGGGCGACCAGGGTTGATGCGCGTCGGGGCGACCAAAGTTGATGCGCGTCGGGGTGAGCAAAGCTGACCCGCTTCGGGGCGACCATTGTTGACACGCGTCGGGGCAACCAGGGTTAACGCGCGTCGGGGCGATCAGGGTTAATGCGTGTCGGAGCGACCAGGGTTGACGCGCGTCGGGGCGACTATGGTTGACGCGCATCGGGTAGAACATGGTTAACGCGTGTCGGGGTGATCAAAGTTAAGGCGCGTCGGGGCGACCAGGGTTGACTCGCGTCGGGGCGACCATGGTTGACGCACGTCGGGGCGACCAGGGTTGACGCGCGTCGGGGCGATCAGATTTGATGCGCGTCGGGGCGACCAAGGATGACACGCGTCGGCGCGACCGAAGCTGACACACGACGGAGCGCCCAGGGTTGATGAGGGTCTGGGCGACAAGGGTTGACTCGCGTCGGGGCGACCAAAGTTGATGAGCGTCGGGGCGACTAAAGTTGACCCGCGTCGGGGCGACCAAGGTTGACGCGCGTCAGGGCGACCAAAGCTGACGCGCGTCGTGGCGACCAGCGTTGACCCGCGTCGGGGCAACCAGGGTTGACGTGAGTCGGGGCGACCAGGGTTGACGTCCGTCGGGGCGACCAGGGTTGACGCGCGTTGGGGCGACCAAAGTTGACGCGCATCGGGGTGAGCAAAGCTGACCCGCGTCGGGGCGACCATGGTTGACACGCGTCGGGGCAACCAGGGTTAACGCGCGTTGGGGCGATCAGGGTTGACGGGGGTCGCGGCAACCAGGGTTGACGCGCATCAGGGCGACCAAAGTTGACTCGCATCGGGGCGACCATAGTACACGTACGTCGAGACGACCAATGTTGACGTGCGTCGGGGCGACAAGGGTTGGCTCACGTCTGGGCGACCATGGTTAATGCGCGTCGGGGCGACCAGAGCTGATGCGCGTCGGGTCGACCATGGTACACGCGCGTCGAGACGAACAATGTTGACGCGCGTCGGGGCGACCATGGTTGACGCGCGTCGGGGCGAACAGGGTTAACGCGCGTCGGGGCGATCAGGGTTAATGCGTGTTGGAGCGACCAGGGTTGACGCGCGTCGGGGTGACTATGGTTGACGCGCATCGGGTAGAACATGGTTAACGCGTGTCGGGGTGATCAAAGTTAAGGCGCGTCGGGGCGACCAGGGTTGACTCGCGTCGGGGCGACCAAAGTTGATGAGCGTCGGGGCGACTAAAGTTGACCCGCGTCGGGGCGACCAAGGTTGACGCGCGTCAGGGCGACCAAAGCTGACGCGCGTCGTGGCGACCAGTGTTGACCCGCGTCGGGGCAACCAGGGTTGACGTGAGTCGGGGCGACCAGGGTTGACGTCTGTCGGGGCGACCAGGGTTGACGCGCGTTGGGGCGACCAAAGTTGACGCGCATCGGGGTGAGCAAAGCTGACCCGCGTCGGGGCGACCATGGTTGACACGCGTCGGGGCAACCAGGGTTAACGCGCGTTGGGGCGATCAGGGTTGACGGGGGTCGCGGCAACCAGGGTTGACGCGCATCAGGGCGACCAAAGTTGACTCGCATCGGGGCGACCATAGTACACGTACGTCGAGACGACCAATGTTGACGTGCGTCGGGGCGACAAGGGTTATCTCGCGTCGGGGCGACCATGGTTAATGCGCGTCGGGGCGACCAGAGCTGATGCGCGTCGGGTCGACCATGGTACACGCGCGTCGAGACGAACAATGTTGACGCGCGTCGGGGCGACCATGGTTGACGCGCGTCGGGGCGAACAGGGTTAACGCGCGTCGGGGCGATCAAAGTTAATGCACGTCGGGGCGACCAGGGTTGACTCGCGTTTGGGCGACCATGGTTGACGCACGTCGGGGTGACCAGGGTTGACGCACGTCGGGGCGATCAGATTTGACGCGCGTCGGGGCGACGAAGGATGACACGCGTCAGCGCGACCAAAGTTGACACGCGACCGAGCGCCCAGGGTTGACGCGGGTCTGGGCGACAAGGGTTGACTCGCGTCGGGGCGACCAAAGTTGACCCGTGTCGGGGC
Organism: Phyllobates terribilis; assembly: GCF_046119375.1. NCBI lineage: Eukaryota > Metazoa > Chordata > Amphibia > Anura > Dendrobatidae > Phyllobates > Phyllobates terribilis. The sequence goes on along the minus strand of NW_027362769.1, from coordinate 12,402,766 downwards.
GACCAAAGTTGACGCTCGACGGGGTGTCCAGGGTTGACTCGCGTCGGGGCGACCAAAGTTGATGCACGTCGAGGCGACCAAAGTTGACGCACGACGGGGTGTCCAGGGTTGACGAGCGTCTGGGCTACAAGGGTTGAATCGCGGCGGGGCGACCAAAGTTGATGCGCGTCGGGGCGACCAAAGCTGATGAGCGCCGGGGCGACTAAAGTTGACCCGTGTCGGGGCGACCAAAGTTGACGCGCGTCGTGGCGAGCAAAGCTGACCCACGTCGGGGCGACCAAAGTTGATGCGCGTCGGGGCGAGCAAAGCTGACCCACGTCGGGGCGGCCATAGTTGACACGCGTCGGGGCGACCAGGGTTAACGCGCGTCGGGGCAATCAGGGTTAACGCGCGTCGGGGCGACCAGGGTTGACGCGCGTCGGGGCGACCATTGTTGACGCACGTCGGGGTGACCAGGGTTGAAGCGCATCAGGGCGACCAAAGTTGACTCGCGTCGGGGCGACCATGGTACACGCACGTCGAGACGACCAATGTTGACGCGCGTCGGGGCGACAAGGGTTGATACGCGTTGGGGCGACCAGGGTTGACATGCGTCGGGGCGACAAGGGTTGGCTCGCGTCGGGGCGACCAAAGTTGACGCGCGTCGGGGCAACCAAAGTTGACTTGCGTCGGTGCGACCAATGCTGACGCGCATCGGGGCGACAAGGTTTGATGCGCGTCGGGGCGACTAGGGTTGACGTGCGTCGGGGTGACCAGAGTTGACGCGCGTCGGGGCGACCAAAGCAGACCCGCGTCGGGGCGACCATGGTTGACACGCGTCGGTGCAACCAGGGTTAACGCTCGTCGGGGCGATCAGGGTTAACGCTCGTCAGGGCGACCAGGGTTGATGCGCGTCGGGTCGACCAGGGTTGACTCGCGTCGGGGCGACCATGGTTGATGCGCATCGGGGCGACCAGGGTTGACGCGTGTCGGGGTGACCAGGGTTGACGCGCCTCAGGGCGACCAAAGTTGACGCGCGTCGGGGCGACCAAAGTTGACGCGCATCGGGGCGATCAGGGTTAACGCGCATCGGGGCGACTAGGGTTAACGCGCGTCGGGGCGACCAGGGTTGACACGCGTCGGGGCGACCAAAGTTGACGCGCGTCGGGGTGAGCAAAGCTGACCCGCTTCGGGGCTACCATGGTTGACACGCGTCGGGGCAACCAGGGTTAACGCGCGTCGGGGCGATCAGGGTTAACGCGTGTCGGAGCGACCAGGGTTGACACGCTACGGGGTGACTAGGGTTGACGCGCATCGGGTCGAACATGGTTAACACGTGTCGGGGCGATCAAAGTTAAGGCGCGTCGGGGCGACCAGGGTTGACTCGCGTCGGGGCGACCATGTTTGACGCATGTCGGGGCGACCAGGGTTGACGCGCGTCGGGGTGACCAAAGTTTACGCGCGTCGGGTCGACCAAGGTTGACGCGTGTTGGAGTGACCAAAGTTGAAGCACGTCGGGGCGTATAGAGATGATGCGCGTCGGGGCAACCAATGGTGACTCGCATCAAGGCGACCAGGGTTGACCCGCGACAAGACGACCAGGGTTGACACGCATCAGGGCGACCAAAGTTGACTTGCTTCAAGGCGACCAGGGTTGACCCGCGTCAAGACGACCAGGGTTGACGCGCATCAAGGCGACCAAAGGTGATGCGCGTCGGGGCGACCAAAGTTGACGCGCGATGGGGCGTCCAGGGTTGACGCGTCTGGGAGACAAGGGTTGACTCGCGTCGGGGCGACCAAAGTTGACGCGCGTCGGGGCGACCAAAGTTGATGAGCGTCGGGGCGACTAAAGTTGCCCTGCGTCGGGGCGACCAAAGTTGACGTGCGTCGGGGCGACCAGGGTTGACGCGCGTCGGGGCGACCAGGGTTGACGCGCGTCAGGGCCAACAGGGCTGACGCGCATCAGGGTGACCAAAGTTGACGCGCGTCGGGGCGATCAAAGTTGACGCGCATCGGGGCAACCAGGATTGACTCGCGTCGGGGCGACCAAAGTTTACGCGCGCCGGGGCGACCACGGTTGACGCGTGTTGGACCGACCAAAATTGAAGCACGTCGGTGCGACCAAAGTTCACGTGCGTCAAGGCGACCAGGGTTGACCCTCGTCGAGACGACCATGATTGACGTGCGTCGGGGCGACCAGGGTTGACGCGCGTCGGGGCGACCAAAGTTGTTGCGCATCAAGGCGACCAGGGTTGAACCGCTTCGAGACGACCAGGGTTGACACGCGTCGGGGCGACCAAAGGTGACGCTTGTCGGGGCGACTAGGGTTGACGCGTATCAGGGCGACCAAAGTTGACTTGCTTCAAGGCGACCAGGGTTGACGCGCATCGGGGCAACCAAAGTTGATGCACATCAGGGCGACCAGGGTTGACCCGCGTCGAGACGACCAGGGTTGACACGCGTCGGGGCGACCAAAGGTGATGCGCGTCGGGGCGACCAAAGTTGACTTGCTTCAACTTTCGCGCGTCGTGGCGACCAGCGTTGACCGCGTCGGGGCAACCAGGGTTGACGTGAGTCGGGGCGACCAGGGTTGACGTCCGTCGGGGCGACCAGGGTTGACGCGCGTCGGGGCGACCAAAGTTGATGCGCGTCGGGGTGAGCAAAGCTGACCCGCTTCGGGGCGACCATTGTTGACACGCGTCGGGGCAACCAGGGTTAACGCGCGTCGGGGCGATCAGGGTTAATGCGTGTCGGAGCGACCAGGGTTGACGCGCGTCGGGGCGACAATAGTTGACGCGCATCGGGTAGAACATGGTTAACGCGTGTCGGGGTGATCAAAGTTAAGGCGCGTCGGGGCGACCAGGGTTGACTCGCGTCGGGGCGACCATGGTTGACGCACGTCGGGGCGACCAGGGTTGACGCGCGTCGGGGCGACCAGGGTTGACGCGCGTCGGGGCGACCAGGGTTGACGCGCGTCGGGGCGACCAGGGTTGACGCGCGTCGGGGCGATCAGATTTGATGCGCGTCGGGGCGACCAAGGATGACACGCGTCGGCGCGACCAAAGCTGACACACGACGGAGCGCCCAGGGTTGATGAGGGTCTGGGCGACAAGGGTTGACTCGCGTCGGGGCGACCAAAGTTGATGCGCATCGGGGCGACCAAAGTTGATGAGCGTCGGGGCGACTAAAGTTGACCCGCGTCGGGGCGACCAAGGTTGACGCGCGTCAGGGCGACTAAAGCTGACGCGCGTCGTGGCGACCAGCGTTGACCCGCGTCGGGGCAACCAGGGTTGACGTGAGTCGGGGCGACCAGGGTTGACGTCCGTCGGGGCGACCAGGGTTGACGCGCGTTGGGGCGACCAAAGTTGACGCGCATCGGGGTGAGCAAAGCTGACCCGCGTCGGGGCGACCATGGTTGACACACGTCGGGGCAACCAGGGTTAACGCGCGTTGGGGCGATCAGGGTTGACGGGGGTCGCGGCAACCAGGGTTGACGCGCATCAGGGAGACCAAAGTTGACTCGCATCGGGGCGACCACAGTACACGTACGTCGAGACGACCAATGTTGACGTGCGTCGGGGCGACAAGGGTTGGCTCGCGTCGGGGCGACCATGGTTAATGCGCGTCGGGGCGACCAGAGCTGATGCGCGTCGGGTCGACCATGGTACACGCGCGTCGAGACGAACAATGTTGACGCGCGTCGGGGCGACCATGGTTGACGCGCGTCGGGGCGAACAGGGTTAACGCGCGTCGGGGCGATCAAAGTTAATGCACGTCGGGGCGACCAGGGTTGACTCGCGTTTGGGCGACCATGGTTGACGCACGTCGGGGCGACCAGGGTTGACGCGCGTCGGGGCGATCAGATTTGACGCGCGTCGGGGCGACGAAGGATGACACGCGTCAGCGCGACCAAAGTTGACACGCGACCGAGCGCCCAGGGTTGACGCGGGTCTGGGCGACAAGGGTTGACTCGCGTCGGGGCGACCAAAGTTGACCCGTGTCGGGGCGACCAAAGTTGACGCTCGACGGGGTGTCCAGGGTTGACTCGCGTCGGGGCGACCAAAGTTGATGCACGTCGAGGCGACCAAAGTTGACACACGACGGGGTGTCCAGGGTTGACGAGCGTCTGGGCTACAAGGGTTGAATCGCGGCGGGGCGACCAAAGTTGATGCGCGTCGGGGCGACCAAAGCTGATGAGCGTCGGGGCGACCAAAGTTGACGCGCGTCGTGGCGACCAGCGTTGACCCGCATCGGGGCGACCAGGATTGACGTGAGTCGGGGCGACCAGGGTTGACGTGAGTCGGGACGACCAGGGTTGACCTCCGTCGGGGCGACCAAAGTTGATGCGCGTCGGGGCGAGCAAAGCTGACCCACGTCGGGGCGACCATGGTTGACACGCGTCGGGGCGACCAGGGTTAACGCGCGTCGGGGCAATCAGGGTTAACGCGCGTCGGGGCGACCAGGGTTGACGCGCGTCGGGGCGTCCAGGGTTGACGCACGTCGGGGCGACCAGGGTTGAAGCGCATCAGGGCGACCAAAGTTGACTCGCGTGGGGGCGACCATGGTACACGCACGTCGAGACGACCAATGTTGACGCGCGTCGGGGCGACAAGGGTTGATGCGCGTTGGGGCGACCAGGGTTGACATGCGTCGGGACGACAAGGGTTGGCTCGCGTCGGGGCGACCAAAGTTGACGCGCGTCGGGGCAACCAAAGTTGACTTGCGTGGGTGCGACCAATGTTGACTCGCATCGGGGCGACAAGGTTTGATGCGCGTCGGGGCGACTAGGGTTGACGTGCGTCGGGGTGACCAGAGTTGACGCGCGTCGGGGCGACCAAAGCTGACCCGCGTCGGGGCGACCATGGTGGACACGCGTCGGTGCAACCAGGGTTAACGCTCGTCGGGGCGATCAGGGTTAACGCTCGTCAGGGCGATCAGGGTTAACGCTCGTCAGGGCGACCAGGGTTGATGCGCGTCGGGTCGACCAGGGTTGACTCGCGTCGGGGCGACCATGGTTGATGCGCATCGGGGCGACCAGGGTTGACGCGTGTCGGGGTGACCAGGGTTGACGCGCCTCAGGGCGACCAAAGTTGACGCGCGTCGGGGCGACCAAAGTTGACGCGCATCGGGGCGATCAGGGTTAACGTGCATCGGGGCAACTAGGGTTAACGCGCGTCGGGGCGACCAGGGTTGACACGCGTCGGGGCGACCAAAGTTGACCCGCGTCGGGGTGACCAAAGTTGACGCGCGACGGGGCGACCAAGTTGATGCGCGTCGGGGCGACCAAAGTTGATGAGCGTCGGGGCGACTAAAGTTGACCCGCGTCGGGGCGACCAAGGTTGACGTGAGTCTGGGCGACCAGGGTTGATGTCTGTCGGGGAGACCAGGGTTGACGCGCGTCGGGACGACCAAAGTTGAAGCGCGTCTGGGTGAGCAAAGCTGACCCGCGTCGGGGCGACCATGGTTGACACGCGTCGGGGCAACCAGGGTTAACACGCGTCGGGGCGATCAGGGTTAACGCGCGTCGGAGCGACCAGGGGTGACGCGCGTCGGGGCGACCAGGGTTGACGCGCATCAGGGCGAGCAAAGTTCACTCGCATCGGGGCGACCATAGTACACGCACGTCGAGACGACCAATGTTGACGCGCGTCGGGGCGACAAAGGTTGACGCGCATCAGGGCGACCAAAGTTGACTCGCATCGGGGCGACCATAGTACACGCACGTCGGGAAGACTAATGTTGACGCGCTTCGGGGCGACAAGGGTTGGCTCGCGTTGGCGCGACTAGGGTTGACGCGAATCAGGGCGACCAAAGTTGACTTGCGTCGGGGCGACCATGGTACACGCACGTCGAGACGACCAATGTTGATGCGCGTCGGGGCGACAAGGGTTGATGCGCGTCGGGGCGACCAGGGTTGACGCGCGTCGGGGCGACCATGGTTGACGCGCGTCGGGGCGACCAAAGTTGACGCGCGTCATGGCGACCAGCGTTGACCCGCGTCGGGGCGACCAGGGTTGACGTCCGTCGGGGCGACCAGGGTTGACGTCCGTCGGGGCGACCAGGGTTGACGTCCGTCTGGGCGACCAGGGTTGACGCGCGTCGGGGCGACCAAAGTTGACGCGCGTTGGGGCCACCAAAATTGACCCGCGTCGGGGCGACCATGGTTGACACGCGTCGGGGCAACAAGGGTTAACGCGCATCAGGGCGACCAAAGCTGACCCGCGTCGGGGCGACCATGGTTGACAGGCGTCGGGGTAACCAGGTTTAACACGCGTCGGGGCGATCAGGTTAACGCGCATCGGAGCGACCAGGGTTGACGGGTGTCGGGGCGACCAGGGTTGACGCGCATTAGGGCGACCAAAGTTGACTCGCATCGGGGCGACCATAGTACACGCACGTCGAGGTGACCAATGTTGACGCGCGTCGGGCGACCAAAGTTGACGCACGTCGGGGCGACCAGGGTTGACTCGCGTCGGGGCGACCATGGTTGATGCGCGTCGGGGCGACTAGGGTTGACGTCCGTCGGGGCGACCAGGGTTGACGCGCATCGGGGCAACCAAAGTTGACGCGCGTTGGGGCCACCAAAGTTGACCCGTGTCGGGGCGACCATGGTTGACACGCTTCGGGGCAACAAGGGTTAACGCGCATCGGGGCGATCAGGGTTAATGTGCGTCGGGGCGACCAGGGTTGACGCGCATCAGGTCGACCAAAGTTGACGCACGACGGGGTGACCAGGGTTGACTCGCGTCTGGACGACCATGGTACACGCGCGTCGAGACGACCAATGTTGACGCGCGTCGGGGCGACCAAAGTTGATGCTCGTCGGGGCGACCAAAGTTGACCCGCGTCGGGGCGACCATGGTTGACTCGCGTCGGGGCGACCAAAGTTGACGCGCGACGGGGCGACCAAAGTTGACGCACGACGGGGCGACCAGAGTTGACGCGCGACGGGGCGACCAAAGTTGACATGCGTCTGGGCGACAAGGGTTGACTCGCGTCGGGGCGACCATGGTTGACGCGTGTCGGGGCGACCATGGTTGACACGTGTTGGGGCGACCAGGCTTGACGCGCGTCGGGGCGACCAAGGTTGACGCGCGTCGGGGCGACTATGGTTGACGCACATCGGTGTGAACAGGGTTAATGCGCGTCGGGGCAATCAAGGTTGACGCGCGTCGGGGTGACCAAGGTTGACGCGCGTCGGGGCGACCAAGTATGACGCGCGTCGGGGCGACCAGGGTTGACGCGCGTCGGAGCGACCAGGGTTGACGCGTGGCGGGGCGACCAGTGTTGACTCGCGTCGGGGCGACCAGGGTTGACGCGCGTCGGGGCAACCAAAGTTGACGCGCGTCGGGGCGACCAGGGTTAACTCGCGTCGGGGCGATCATGGTTGACGCGCGTCGGAACGACCAACGGGGCGACCATGATACACGCGTGTCGGGGCGACCAAGTATGACGCGCGTCGGTGAGACCAGGGTTGACGCGCGACGGAGCGACAAGGGTTGACGCGTGTCGGGGCGACCAGTGTTGACGCGCGTCGGGGCAACCAAAGTTGACGCGCGTCGGGGCGACCAGGGTTGACTCGCGTCGGGGCGACCATGGTTGACGCGCGTCGGGGCGACCAAGGTTGAGGCGCGTCGGGACGACCAGGGTTGACTCGCGTCGGGGCGACTATGGTTGACGCGCATCGGGGCGAACAGGGTTTAATTGCGTCGGGGCGATCAGGGTTGACGCGCGTCGGGGCGACCAAGGTTGACGCACGTCGGGGCGACTATGGTTGACGCGCATCGGGGCGAACAGGGTTAACGCGCGTCGGGGCGAACAGGGTTAACGCGCGTCGGGGCGATCAGGGTTGACGCGCGTCGAGGCGACCAAAGTTGATGCGCGTCGGGCCGACCAGGGTGGACCCACGTCAGGGCGACCAGGGTTGACGCGCGTCGGGGCAACCAAAGTTGACGTGCGTCGGGGCGACCAGGGTTGACGTGCGTCGGTGCGACCAGGGTTGACGTGCATCGGGGAGACCAGGGTTGACGCGTGTCGTGGCGACCATGGTACACGCGCGTCGGGGCGACCAAAAGTAGACGCGTGTCGGGGCGACCAGAGTTGACGCGCATCGGCGCGACCAAGCTTGACTCGCGTCGGGGCGACCATGATACATGCGCGTCGAGACGACCAATGTTGACGCGCATCGGGGCGACAAGGGTTGACGCGTGTCGGGGCAACCAGGGTTGACGCGCGTCGGGGCGACCATTGTTGACTCGCATCAGGGTGACCAAAGTTGATGCGCGTTGGGGCGACCAAAGTTGATGAGCGTCGGGCGACTAAAGTTGATGCGCGTCGGGGCGACCAAAGTTGACGCACGTCGGGGCAACCAAAGTTGACATGCGTCGGGGCGACCAGGTTTGACGTGCGTCGGTGCGACCAGGGTTGACGTGCATCGGGGAGACCAGGGTTGACGGGAGCCGGGGCGACCAGGGTTGACGCCTGTCATGGCGACCAATGTACACGCGAGTCGGGGCGACCAAAAGTAGACGCGTGTCGGGGCGACCAGAGTTGACGCGCATCGGCGCGACCAAGCTTGACTCGCGTTGGGGCGACCACGATACCTGCGCGTCGAGACGACCAATGTTGACGCGTGTTGGGGCGACAAGGGTTGACACGCGTCGGGGCGACCAGGGTTGACGCGCGTCGGGGCGACCATGGTTGACTCGCATCGGGGTGACCAAAGTTGATGCGCGTTGTGGCGACCAAAGTTGATGAGCGTCGGGGCGACTAAAGTTGACCCGCTTCGGGGCGAACAAAGTTGACGCGCGTCGGGGCGACCAGGGTTGACGCGCGTCGGGGTGACCAGGGTTGACGGGATTCGGGGCGACCAGGGTTGACGTGCGTCGGATTGACCAGAGTTGACCCGCATCAGGTCGACCAAAGTTGACGCGCGTCGGGGCAACCAAAGTTGACGTGCGTCGGTGCGACCAATGTTGACGCGCATCGGGGCGACAAGGGTTGACGCCGTCGGGGCGACTAGGGTTGACGCGCGTCGGGGTGACCAGGGTTGACGGGATTCGGGGCGACCAGGGTTGACGTGCGTCGGATTGACCAGAGTTGACCCGCATCAGGTCGACCAAAGTTGACGCGCGTCGGGGCAACCAAAGTTGACGTGCGTCGGTGCGACCAATGTTGACGCGCATCGGGGCGACAAGGGTTGACGCCGTCGGGGCGACTAGGGTTGACGCGCGTCGGGGTGACCATAGTTGACACGCGTCGGGGCGACCAAAACTGAGGCGCATCGGGGCGACCAGGGTTGACGCACATCATGGCGACCAAAGTTGATGCGCTTCGGGGCGACCATGGTTGACGCGCATCGGGGCGACTATGGTTGACGCGCATCGGGGCGAACAGGGTTAACGCGCGTCGGGGCGATCAGGGTTGACTCGCGTCGGGGCGACCAAGGTCGACGCACGTCGGTGCGACCAAGGTTGACGCGCGTCGGCGCGACCAGGGTTGACGCGCGTCGGGGCGACCAAAGTTGATGCGCGTCGGGGCGACCAGGGTTGACGCGCGTCGGGGCGACCAAGGTCGACGCACGTCGGTGCGACCAAGTTTGACGCGCGTCGGCGCGACCGAGTTTAACGCGTGTCGGTGCCGCCAAAGTTGACGTGCATCGGGGCGACCAGGGAGGACGCTCGTCGAGGCGACCAAAGTTGACGCGCGTCTGGGCAACCAGGGATGACGCGCGTCGGGGCTACCAAAGTTTACGCGTGTCGGGGCGACCAAGGTTGACGCGTGTTGGAGCGACCAAAGTTGAAGCACGTCGGGGCGTATAGAGTTGAGGAGCGTCGGGGCGACCAATGGTGACTCGCATCAACGCGACCAAAGTTGACTTGCTTCAAGGGGAACAAGGTTGACACGCGTCAAGGCGACCAGGGTTGACGCGCATCGGGGCGACAAAAGTTTACGCGCGTCGGGGCGACCAAGGTTGACACGTGTTGGAGCGACCAAAGTTGAAGCACGTCGGGGCGTATAGAGTTGATACGCGTCGGGGCAACCAGGGTTGACACTTGTTGGGGCGACTAGGGTGGACGCGCGTCGGATCGACCAGGGTTTGGTCGCCTCTGGGTGACCAAAGCTGACGGGCGTCGGGGCGACCAGGGTTGACGCGAGTCAAGGCGACCAGGGTTGAACCGCGTCGTGACGACCAGGGTTGACGCGCGTCGGGGCGACCAAAGTTGACGCACGTTGGGGCGACTAAGGTTAACGCGTGTCGAGGCTTCCAAAGTTGACACGCATCGGGGCAACCAATGTTGACTTGCTTCAAGGCGACCAGGGTTGACCCGCGTCAAGACGACCAGGGTTGACGCGCATTGGGGTGACCAAAGTTGAAGCGCGTCGGGGCGTATAGAGTTGACTCACGTCGGGGCGACCAAAGATGACGTGCGTCAAGGCGACCAGGGTTGACGCGCGTCGGGACGACCAAGGTTGACACGCATCGGGGCGACCAGGGTTGACGTGCGTCGGGGCGACCAGGGTTGACGCGCATCAGGTCGACCAAAGTTGACGCACGACGGGGTGACCAGGGTTGACTCGCGTCTGGACGACCATGGTACACGCGCGTCGAGACGACCAATGTTGACGCGCGTCGGGGCGACCAAAGTTGACGCTGGTCGGGGCGACCAAAGTTGACCCGCGTCGGGGCGACCATGGTTGATTCGCGTCGGAGCGACCAAAGTTGACGCGCGACGGGGCGACCAAAGTTGACGCACGACGGGGCGACCAAAGTTGACGCGCGACGGGGCGACCAAAGTTGACGTGCGTCTGGGCGACAAGGGTTGACTCGCGTCGGGGCGACCAGCTTTGACTCGCGTCGGGGCGACCATGGTTGACGCGTGTCGGGGCGACCATGGTTGACACGTGTCGGGGCGACAAGGCTTGACGCGCGTCGGGGCGACCAAGGTTGACGCGCGTCGGGGCGACTATGGTTGACGCACATCGGTGTGAACAGGGTTAATGCGCGTCGGGGCGACCAGGGTTGACGCGCGTCGGGGCGACCATGGTTGACGCACGTCGGGGCGACCAAGGTTGACGCGCGTCGGGGCGACCAAGTATGACGCGCGTCGGGGCGACCAGGGTTGACGCGCGTCGGAGCGACCAGGGTTGACGCGTGGCGGGGCGACCAGTGTTGACGCGTGGCGGGGCGACCAGGGTTGACGCGCGTCGGGTCAACCAAAGTTGACGCGCGTCGGGGCGACCAGGGTTGACTCGCGTCGGGGCGACCAGGGTTGACGCGCGTCGGGGCGACCATGGTTGAGGCGCGTCGGGGCGACCATTGTTGACTCGCGTCGGGGCGACTATGGTTGACGCGCATCGGGGCGAACAGGGTTTAATTGCGTCGGGGCGATCAGGGTTGACGCGCATCGGGGCGACCATGGTTGACGCGCATCGGGGCGAACAGGTTTAACGCGCGTCGGGGCGATCAGGGTTGACGCGCGTCGAGGCGACCAAAGTTGATGCGCGTCGGGGCGACCAGGGTTGACCCACGTCGGGGCGACCAAGGTTGACGCGCGTCGGGGCAACCAAAGTTGACGTGCGTCGGGGCGACCAGGGTTGACGTTCGTCGGTGCGACCAGAGTTGACGTGCATCGGGGAGACCAGGGTTGACGGGAGTCGGGGAGACCAGGGTTGACGCGTGTCGTGGCGACCATGGTACACGCGCGTCGGGGCGACCAAAAGTAGACGCGTGTCGGGGCGACCAGAGTTGACGCGCATCGGCGCGACCAAGCTTGACTCGCGTCGGGGCGACCACGATACATGCGCGTCGAGACGACCAATGTTGACGCGCGTCGGGGCGACAGGGGTTGACGCGTGTCGGGACGACCAGGGTTGACGCGCGTCGGGGCGACCATTGTTGTCTCGCATCGGGGTGACCAAAGTTGATGCGCGTTGGGGCGACCAAAGTTGATGAGCGTCGGGGCGACTAAAGTTGACGCGCGTCGGGGCGACCAAAGTTGACGCGCGTCGGGGCAACCAGGGTTGACGCGCGTCGGGGCGACCAAAGTTGACGCGCGTCGGGGCGACCAGGGTTGACGCGCATCGGAGCGACCAGGGTTGACGCGCGTCGGGGCGACCAGCGTTGACCCGATTCGGGGCGACCAGGGTTGACGTTCGTCGGGGCGACCAGAGTTGACGCGCGTCAGGTCGACCAAAGTTGACGCGCGTCGGGGCGACCAAAGTTGACGCACGTCGGGGCGAGCAGGGTTGACTCGCGTCTGGACGACCATGGTACACGCGCGTCGAGACGACCAATGTTGACGCGCGTCGGGGCGACCAAAGTTGACGCTCGTCGGGGCGACCAAAGTTGACCCGCGTCGGGGCTACCATGATTGACTCGCTTCGGGGCGACCAAAGTTGATGCGCATCGGGGCGACCAAGGTTGACATGCGTCGTGGCGACCAAAGCTGACTCGCGACGGGGCGATCATAGCTGACGCGCATCGGAGCGACCGGTGTTGACACGCGTCGGGGCGACAAGGGTTGGCTCGCGTTGAGCCGACCATGGTTGATGCGTGTTGGCGCGACCAGGGTTTACGCGCGTCGGGGCGACCAAAGTTGACGCGCGTCGGGGCAACCAAAGTTGACGTGCGTCGGTGCGACCAATGTTGACACGCATCGGGGCGACTAGGGTTGATGCGCGTCGGGGCGACTAGGGTTGACGCGCGTCGGGGCAACCAAAGTTGACGTGCGTCGGGGCGACCAGGGTTGACGTGCGTCAGTGCGACCAGGGTTGACGTGCATCGGGGAGACCAGGGTTGACGGGAGTCGGGGAGACCAGGGTTGACGCGTGTCGTGGCGACCATGGTACACGCGCGTCGGGGCGACCAAAAGTAGACGCGTGTCGGGGCGACCAGAGTTGACGCGCATCGGCACGACCAAGCTTGACTCGCGTCGGGGCGACCACGATACATGCGCGTCGAGACGACCAATGTTGACGCGCGTCGGGGCGACAAGGGTTGACGCGTGTCGGGGCGACCAGGGTTGACGCGCGTTGGGGCGACCAAAGTTGATGAGCGTCGGGGCGACTAAAGTTGACGCGCGTCGGGGCGACCAAAGTTGACGCGCGTCGGGGCGACCAAAGTTGACGCGCGTCGGGGCAACCAGGGTTGACGCGCGTCGGGGCGACCAAAGTTGACGCGCGTCGGGGCGACCAGCGTTGACCCCATTCGGGGCGACCAGGGTTGACGTTCGTCGGGGCGACCAGAGTTGACGCGCGTCAGGTCGACCAAAGTTGACGCGCGTCAGGGCGACCAAAGTTGACGCACGTCGGGGCGACCAGGGTTGACTCGCGTCTGGACGACCATGGTACACGCGCGTCGAGACGACCAATGTTGACGCGCGTCGGGGCGACCAAAGTTGACGCTCGTCGGGGCGACCAAAGTTGACCCGCGTCGGGGCTACCATGATTGACTCGCTTCGGGGCGACCAAAGTTGATGCGCATCGGGGCGACCAAGGTTGACGTGCGTCGTGGCGACCAAAGCTGACTCGCGACGGGGCGATCATAGCTGACGCGCATCGGAGCGACCGGTGTTGACGCGCGTCGGGGCAACCAAAGTTGACACGCGTCGGGGCGACAAGGGTTGGCTCGCGTTGAGCCGACCATGGTTGACGCGTGTTGGCGCGACCAGGGTTTACGCGCGTCGGGGCGACCAAAGTTGACGCGCGTCGGGGCAACCAAAGTTGACGTGCGTCGGTGCGACCAATGTTGACACGCATCGGGGCGACAAGGGTTGACGCGCATCGGGGCGACTAGGGTTGACGCGCGTCGGGGCGACCAGGGTTGACGCACGTCGGGGCGATCAGGGTTAACGCTCGTCGGGGCGATCAGGGTTGACGTGCGTCGGGTCTACCAAAGTTGACGCACAACGGGGCGACCAGGGTTGACTCGCGTCGGGGCGACTATGGTACATGCGCGTCATGACGACCAATGATGACGCGTGTCGGGGCGACCATGGTTGACGCACGTCGGGGCTACCAAAGCTCACACGCGACGGGGCGACCAGGGTTGACTTGCGTCGGGGCGACCAGGGTTGACTTGCGTCGGGGCGACCAGGGTTGACTTGCGTCGGGGCGACCAGGGTTGACTTGCGTCGGGGCGACCAGGGTTGACACGCGTCGTGGCGACCATGGTACACGCGCATCGAGACGACCAATGTTGATGCGCGTCGAGGCGACCATGGTTGACACGCGTCGGGGCGACTATAGTTGATGCGCGTCAGAGCGATCAGGGTTGACTCGCGTTGCGGCGACCATGGTTGACGCGCGTGGGGGCGACCAGGGTTGACTCACGTCGGGGCGACCAAAGCTGACGCGACCAGGGTTGACGCGCGTCGTGGCGACCATGGTACACGCGCGTCGAGACGACCAATGTTGACGCGCGTCGGGGCGACCATGGTTGACGCGCGTCAGAACGACTATGGTTGAAGCGCGTCGGGGCGAACAGGGTTGACGTGCGTCGATCGACCAGAGTTGACGTGCGTCGGGGCGACCAAGGTTGACCCGCGTCGGGGCGACCAAAGTTGACGTGCGTCTGGACGACCAGGGTTGACGTGCGTCGGGACGACCAGGGTTGACGTGCGTCGGGACGACCAGGGTTGACGTGCGTCGGGGAGACAAGGGTTGACGGGAGTCGGGGCGAACAGGGTTAACGCGCGTCGGGGCGTCCACGGTTGACGCTCGTCGGGGCGACCAGGGCTGACGCGAGTCGTGGCGACCATGGTACACACTCTCGTCAGGGCGATCAAAAGTTGAAGCGCGTCGGGGCGACCAGAGTTTGACGCGCGTCGGGGCGACCAAATATGACGCACGTCGGGGCGACCAGGGTTGACGTGCGTCGGGGCGACCAGGGTTGACGTGCGTCGAGGCGACCAGGGTTGACGTGCGTTGGGGCGACCAGGGTTGACGTGCGTCGGGGCGACCAGGGTGGACCCGCGTCGGGGCGACCAGGGTTGACGCGAGTCGGGGCGACCAGGGTTGACGCGCGTCGGGGCGACCAAAGTTGACTTGCGTCGGGGCGACCAAAGTTGACGTGCGTCGGAACGACCAGGGTTGACGTGCGTCGGGGCGACCAGGGTTGACGTGCGTCAGGGAGACCAGGGTTGACGGGAGTTGGGGCGACCAGGGTTGACGCGCGTCGGGGCGACCAAAGTTGACATGCGTCGGAACGACCAGGGTTGACGTGCGTTGGGGCGACCAGGGTTGACGTACGTCGGGGAGACCAGGGTTGACGCACGTCGTGGCGACCATGGTTGACGCTCGTCGGGACGACTATGGTTGAAGCGCGTCGGGGCGAACAGGGTTAACGCGCGTCGAGGAAACCAGGGTTGACGCGCGTCGGGGCGACCAGGGTTGACGCACGTCGTGGCGACCAGCGTTGACCCGCGTCGGGGCGACCAGGGTTGACGTGAGTCGGGGCCACCAGGGTTGACGTCCGTCGGGGCGACCAGGGTTGACGCGCCTCAGGGCGACCAAACTTGACTCGCGTCGGGGCGACCATGGTACACGCACGTCGAGACGACCAATGTTGACGCGCGTCGGGGCAACCAGAGCTGATGCGCGTCGTGTCGACCAGGGTTGACGAGCGTCGTGGCCACCATGGTACACGCGGGTCGAGACGAACAATGTTGACGAGCATCGGGGCGACCATGGTTGACGCGCGTCGGAGCGACTATGGTTGACGCGCGTCGGGGCGACCAGGGTTGACTCGCGTCTGGGCGACCATGGTTGACGCACGTCGGGGCGATCAGATTTGACGCGCGTCCGGGCGACCAAGGATGACACGCGTCGGCGCGACCAAAGTTGACGCGCGACGGAGCGCCCAGGGTTGACACGCGTCTGGGCGACAAGGGTTGACTCACGTCGGGGCGACAAAAGTTGATGCGCGTCGGAGCGACCAAAGTTGATGAGCGTCGGGGCGACCACAGTTGATGCGCGTCAGGGCGACCAACGTTGACCAGCGTCGGGGCGACCAGGGTTGACGTCCATCGGGGCGACCAGGGTTGACGTGCGTCGGGGCAACCAAAGTTTACGCTCGTCGGGGCGATCAGGGTTGATGTGCGTCGGGGCTACCAAAGTTGACGCGCGTCGGGGCGACCAGGGTTGACTCGCGTCGGGGCGACTATGGTACACGCGCGTTATGATGACCAATGATGACGCGCGTCGGGGCGACCATGGTTGACGCACGTCGGGGCTACCAAAGCTCACGCGCGACGGGGCGACCAGGGTTGACTTGCGTCGGGGCGACCAGGGTTGACTTGCGTCGGGGCGACCAGGGTTGACTTGCGTCGGGGCAACCAGGGTTGACTTGCGTCGGGGCGACCAGGGTTGACTTGCGTCGGGGCGACCAGGGTTGACACGCGTCGTGGCGACCATGGTTCACGCGCGTCGAGACGACCATGGTTGACACGCGTCGGGGTGACTATAGTTGATGCGCGTCAGAGCGATCAGGGTTGACTCGCGTTGCGGCGACCATGGTTGACGCGCGTGGGGGCGACCAGGGTTGACTCGCGTCGGGGCGACCAAAGCTTACGCGACCAGGATTGACGCGCGTCGTGGCGACCATGGTACACGCGCGTCGAGACGACCAATGTTGACGCGCGTCGGGACGACTATGGTTGAAGCGCGTCGGGGCGAACAGGGTTGACGCGCGTCGGGGTTACCAAAGTTGACGTACGTCGGGACGACCAGGGTTGACGTGCGTCGGGGCGACCAGGGTTGACGTGCGTCGGGGAGACAAGGGTTGACGGGAGTCGGGGCGAACAGGGTTAACGCGCGTCGGGGCGACCAGGGTTGACACGCGTCGGAACGACCTGGGTTGACGTGCGTCGGGGCGACCAGAGTTGACGTGCGTCGGGGCGACCAGCGTTCACGTGCGTCGGGGCGACCAGGGTTGACGTGCGTCGGGGCGACCAGGGTGGACCCGCGTCGGGGCGACCAAAGTTGACGTGCGTCGGGACGACCAGGGTTGACGTGCATCGGGGAGACCAGGGTTGACGGGAGTCGGGGAGACCAGGGTTGACGCGTGTCGTGGCGACCATGGTACACGCGCGTCGGGGCGACCAAAAGTAGACGCGTGTCGGGGCGACCAGAGTTGACGCGCATCGGCGCGACCAAGCTTGACTCGCGTCGGGGCGACCACGATACATGCGCGTCGAGACGACCAATGTTGACGCGCGTCGGGGCGACAGGGGTTGACGCGTGTCGGGGCGACCAGGGTTGACGCGCGTCGGGGCGACCATTGTTGTCTCGCATCGGGGTGACCAAAGTTGATGCGCGTTGGGGCGACCAAAGTTGATGAGCGTCGGGGCGACTAAAGTTGACGCGCGTCGGGGCGACCAAAGTTGACGCGCGTCGGGGCGACCAAAGTTGACGCGCATCGGGGCAACCAGGGTTGACGCGCGTCGGGGCGACCAAAGTTGACGCGCGTCGGGGCGACCAGCGTTGACCCGATTCGGGGCGACCAGGGTTGACGTTCGTCGGGGCGACCAGAGTTGACGCGCGTCAGGTCGACCAAAGTTGACGCGCGTCGGGGCGACCAAAGTTGACGCACGTCGGGGCGACCAGGGTTGACTCGCGTCTGGACGACCATGGTACACGCGCGTCGAGACAACCAATGTTGACGCGCGTCGGGGCGACCGAAGTTGACGCTCGTCGGGGCGACCAAAGTTGACCCGCGTCGGGGCTACCATGATTGACTCGCTTCGGGGCGACCAAAGTTGATGCGCATCGGGGCGACCAAGGTTGACGTGCGTCGTGGCGACCAAAGCTGACTCGCGACGGGGCGATCATAGCTGACGCGCATCGGAGCGACCGGTGGTGACGCGCGTCGGGGCGACCAAAGTTGACACGCGTCGGGGCGACAAGGGTTGGCTCGCGTTGAGCCGACCATGGTTGACGCGTGTTGGCGCGACCAGGGTTTACGCGCGTCGGGGTGACCAAAGTTGACGCGCGTCGGGGCAACCAAAGTTGACGTGCGTCGGTGCGACCAATGTTGACACGCATCGGGGCGACAAGGGTTGACGCGCATCGGGGCGACTAGGGTTGACGCGCGTCGGGGCGACCAGGGTTGACGCACGTCGGGGCGATCAGGGTTAACGCTAGTCGGGGCGATCAGGGTTGACGTGCGTCGGGTCTACCAAAGTTGACGCACAACGGGGCGACCAGGGTTGACTCGCGTCGGGGCGACTATGGTACATGCGCGTCATGACGACCAATGATGACGCGTGTCGGGGCCACCATGGTTGACGCACGTCGGGGCTACCAAAGCTCACACGCGACGGGGCGACCAGGGTTGACTTGCGTCGGGGCGACCAGGGTTGACTTGCATCGGGGCGACCAGGGTTGACTTGCGTCGGGGCGACCAGGGTTGACACGCGTCGTGGCGACCATGGTACACGCGCATCGAGACGACCATTGTTGATGCGCGTCGAGGCGACCATGGTTGACACGCGTCGGGGCGACTATAGTTGATGCGCGTCAGAGCGATCAGGGTTGACTCGCGTTGCGGCGACCATGGTTGACGCGCGTGGGGGCGACCAGTGTTGACTCGCGTCGGGGCGACCAAAGCTGACGCGACCAGGGTTGACGCGCGTCGTGGCGACCATGGTACACGCGCGTCGAGACGACCAATGTTGACGCGCGTCGGGGCGACCATGGTTGACGAGCGTCGGAACGACTATGGTTGAAGCGCGTCGGGGCGAACAGGGTTGACGTGCGTCGGGGCGACCAGAGTTGACGTGCGTCGGGGCGACCAAGGTTGACCCGCGTCGGGGCGACCAAAGTTGACGTGCGTCTGGACGACCAGGGTTGACGTGCGTCGGGACGACCAGGGTTGACGTGCGTCGGGACGACCAGGGTTGACGTGCGTCGGGGAGACAAGGGTTGACGGGAGTCGGGGCGAACAGGGTTAACGCGCGTCGGGGCGTCCACGGTTGACGCTCGTCGGGGCGACCAGGGCTGACGCGAGTCGTGGCGACCATGGTACACACGCTCGTCAGGGCGATCAAAAGTTGAAGCGCGTCGGGGCGACCAGAGTTTGACGCGCGTCGGGGCGACCAAATATGACGCACGTCGGGGCGACCAGGGTTGACGTGCGTCGGGGCGACCAGGGTTGACGTGCGTCGAGGCGACCAGGGTTGACGTGCGTTGGGGCGACCAGGGTTGACGTGCGTCGGGGCGACCAGGGTGGACCCGCGTCGGGGCGACCAGGGTTGACGCGAGTCGGGGCGACCAGGGTTGACGCGCGTCGGGGCGACCAAAGTTGACTTGCGTCGGGGCGACCAAAGTTGACGTGCGTCGGAACGACCAGGGTTGACGTGCGTCGGGGCGACCAGGGTTGACGTGCGTCAGGGAGACCAGGGTTGACGGGAGTTGGGGCGACCAGGGTTGACGCGCGTCGGGGCGACCAAAGTTGACGTGCGTCGGAACGACCAGGGTTGACGTGCGTTGGGGCGACCAGGGTTGACGTGCGTCGGGGAGACCAGGGTTGACGCGCGTCGTGGCGACCATGGTTGACGCTCGTCGGGACGACTATGGTTGAAGCGCGTCGGGGCGAACAGGGTTAACGCGCGTCGAGGAAACCAGGGTTGACGCGCGTCGGGGCGACCAGGGTTGACGCACGTCGTGACGACCAGCGTTGACCCGCGTCGGGGCTACCAGGGTTGACGTGAGTCGGGGCCACCAGGGTTGACGTCCGTCGGGGCGACCAGGGTTGACGCGCGTCGGGGCGATCAGGGTTAACGCGCGTCGGGGCGACCAGGGTTGACGCGCGTCGGGGCGACCGGGGTTGACGCGCATCAGGGCGACCAAACTTGACTCGCGTCGGGGCGACCATGGTACACGCACGTCGAGACGACCAATGTTGACGCGCGTCGGGGCGACCAGAGCTGATGCGCGTCGTGTCGACCAGGGTTGACGAGCGTCGTGGCCACCATGGTACACGCGGGTCGAGACGAACAATGTTGACGAGCATCGGGGCGACCATGGTTGACGCGCGTCGGAGCGACTATGGTTGACGCGCGTCGGGGCGACCAGGGTTGACTCGCGTCTGGGCGACCATGGTTGACGCACGTCGGGGCGATCAGATTTGACGCGCGTCCGGGCGACCAAGGATGACACGCGTCGGCGCGACCAAAGTTGACGCGCGACGGAGCGCCCAGGGTTGACACGCGTCTGGGCGACAAGGGTTGACTCACGTCGGGGCGACAAAAGTTGATGCGCGTCGGAGCGACCAAAGTTGATGAGCGTCGGGGCGACCACAGTTGATGCGCGTCAGGGCGACCAACGTTGACCAGCGTCGGGGCGACCAGGGTTGACGTCCATCGGGGCGACCAGGGTTGACGCGCGTCGGGGCAACCAAAGTTTACGCTCGTCGGGGCGATCAGGGTTGATGTGCGTCGGGGCTACCAAAGTTGACGCGTGTCGGGGCGACCAGGGTTGACTCGCGTCGGGGCGACTATGGTACACGCGCGTTATGATGACCAATGATGACGCGCGTCGGGGCGACCATGGTTGACGCACGTCGGGGCTACCAAAGCTCACGCGCGACGGGGCGACCAGGGTTGACTTGCGTCGGGGCGACCAGGGTTGACTTGCGTCGGGGCAACCAGGGTTGACTTGCGTCGGGGCGACCAGGGTTGACTTGCGTCGGGGCGACCAGGGTTGACACGCGTCGTGGCGACCATGGTTCACGCGCGTCGAGACGACCAATGTTGATGCGCGTCGGGGCGACCATGGTTGACACGCGTCGGGGTGACTATAGTTGATGCGCGTCAGAGCGATCAGGGTTGACTCGCGTTGCGGCGACCATGGTTGACGCGCGTGGGGGCGACCAGGGTTGACTCGCGTCGGGGCGACCAAAGCTTACGCGACCAGGGTTGACGCGCGTCGTGGCGACCATGGTACACGCGCGTCGAGACGACCAATGTTGACGCGCGTCGGGACGACTATGGTTGAAGCGCGTCGGGGCGAACAGGGTTGACGCGCGTCGGGGTTACCAAAGTTGACGTACGTCGGGACGACCAGGGTTGACGTGCGTCGGGGCGACCAGGGTTGACGTGCGTCGGGGAGACAAGGGTTGACGGGAGTCGGGGCGAACAGGGTTAACGCGCGTCGGGTCGACCAGGGTTGACACGCGTCGGAACGACCTGGGTTGACGTGCGTCGGGGCGACCAGAGTTGACGTGCGTCGGGGCGACCAGCGTTGACGTGCGTCGGGGCGACCAGGGTTGACGTGCGTCGGGGCGACCAGGGTGGACCCGCGTCGGGGCGACCAAAGTTGACGTGCGTCGGGACGACCAGGGTTGACGTGCGTCGGGGCGACCAGAGTTGACGCGCGTCGGGGCGACCAAAGTTGACGTGCGTCGGGACGACCAGGGTTGACGTGCGTCGGGGCGACCAAGGTTGACGTGCGTCGGGGAGACCAGGGTTGACGGGAGTCGGGGCGACCAGGGTTGACGCGCGTCGGGGCGACCAAAGTTGACGTGCGTCGGGACGACCAGGGTTGACGTGCGTTGTGGCGACCAAGGTTGACGTGCGTTGGGGAGACCAGGGATGACGTGCGTCGTGGCGACCATGTACACACGCTCGTCGGGGCGATCAAAAAACAGGTTTAACGCGCGTCGGGGCGTCCACGGTTGACGCTCGTCGGGGCGACCAATGTTGATGCGCGTCGGGGCGAACATGGTTGACACGCGTCGGGGCGACTATAGTTGATGCGCGTCAGAGCGATCAGGGTTGACTCGCGTTGCGGCGACCATGGTTGACGCGCGTGGGGGCGACCAGGGTTGACTCGCGTCGGGGTGACCAAAGCTGACGCGACCAGGGTTGACGCGCGTCGTGGCGACCATGGTACGCGCGCGTCGAGACGACCAATGTCGACGCGCGTCGGGACGACTATGGTTGAAGCGCATCGGGGCCAACAGGGTTAACGCGCGTCGGGGAGACCAGGGTTGAAGCGCGTCGGGGCGACCAGGGTTGACGCGCGTCGGGGCTACCAAAGTTGACGTGCGTCGGGACGACCAGGGTTGACGTGCGTCGGTGCGACCAGGGTTGACGTGCGTCGGGGCGACCAGAGTTGACTCGCGTCGGGGTGACCAAAGCTGACGCGACCAGGGTTGACGCGCGTCGTGGCGACCATGGTACACGCGCGTCGAGACGACCAATGTCGACGCGCGTCGGGACGACTATGGTTGAAGCGCGTCGGGGCCAACAGGGTTAACGCGCGTCGGGGAGACCAGGGTTGAAGCGCGTCGGGGCGACCAGGGTTGACGCGCGTCGGGGCTACCAAAGTTGACGTGCGTCGGGACGACCAGGGTTGACGTGCGTCGGGGCGACCAGGGTTGACGTGCGTCGGGGAGACAAGGGTTGACGGGAGTCGGGGCGAACAGGGTTAACGCGCGTCGGGGCGACCAGGGTTGACACGCTTCGGGGCGACCATGGTTGACGCGCGTCAGGACGACCAGGTTTGACGTGCGTCGGGGCGACCAGAGTTGACGTGCGTCGGGGCGACCAGGGTGGACCCGCGTCGGTGCGACCAGGGTTGACGTGCGTCGGGGCGACCAGGGTGGACCCGCGTCGGGGCGACCAAAGTTGACGTGCGTCGGGACGACCAGGGTTGACGTGCGTCGGGGCGACCAGAGTTGACTCGCGTCGGGGTGACCAAAGCTGACGCGACCAGGGTTGACGCGCGTCGTGGCGACCATGGTACACGCGCGTCGAGACGACCAATGTCGACGCGCGTCGGGACGACTATGGTTGAAGCGCGTCGGGGCCAACAGGGTTAACGCGCGTCGGGGAGACCAGGGTTGAAGCGCGTCGGGGCAACCAGGGTTGACGCGCGTCGGGGCTACCAAAGTTGACGTGCGTCGGGACGACCAGGGTTGACGTGCGTCGGGACGACCAGGGTTGACATGCGTCGGGGAGACAAGGGTTGACGGGAGTCGGGGCGAACAGGGTTAACGCGCGTCGGGGCGTCCACGGTTGACGCTCGTCGGGGCGACCAGGGCTGACGCGAGTCGTGGCGACCATGGTACACACGCTCGTCAGGGCGATCAAAAGTTGAAGCGCGTCGGGGCGACCAGAGTTTGACGCGCGTCGGGGCGACCAAATATGACGCACGTCGGGGCGACCAGGGTTGACGTGCGTCGGGGCGACCAGGGTTGACGTGCGTCGAGGCGACCAGGGTTGACGTGCGTTGGGGCGACCAGGGTTGACGTGCGTCGGGGCGACCAGGGTGGACCCGCGTCGGGGCGACCAGGGTTGACGCGAGTCGGGGCGACCAGGGTTGACGCGCGTCGGGGCGACCAAAGTTGACTTGCGTCGGGGCGACCAAAGTTGACGTGCGTCGGAACGACCAGGGTTGACGTGCGTCGGGGCGACCAGGGTTGACGTGCGTCAGGGAGACCAGGGTTGACGGGAGTTGGGGCGACCAGGGTTGACGCGCGTCGGGGCGACCAAAGTTGACATGCGTCGGAACGACCAGGGTTGACGTGCGTTGGGGCGACCAGGGTTGACGTGCGTCGGGGAGACCAGGGTTGACGCACGTCGTGGCGACCATGGTTGACGCTCGTCGGGACGACTATGGTTGAAGCGCGTCGGGGCGAACAGGGTTAACGCGCGTCGAGGAAACCAGGGTTGACGCGCGTCGGGGCGACCAGGGTTGACGCACGTCGTGGCGACCAGCGTTGACCCGCGTCGGGGCGACCAGGGTTGACGTGAGTCGGGGCCACCAGGGTTGACGTCCGTCGGGGCGACCAGGGTTGACGCGCGTCGGGGCGATCAGGGTTAACGCGCGTCGGGGCGACCAGGGTTGACGCGCGTCGGGGCGACCGGGGTTGACGCGCATCAGGGCGACCAAACTTGACTCGCGTCGGGGCGACCATGGTACACGCACGTCGAGACGACCAATGTTGACGCGCGTCGGGGCAACCAGAGCTGATGCGCGTCGTGTCGACCAGGGTTGACGAGCGTCGTGGCCACCATGGTACACGCGGGTCGAGACGAACAATGTTGACGAGCATCGGGGCGACCATGGTTGACGCGCGTCGGAGCGACTATGGTTGACGCGCGTCGGGGCGACCAGGGTTGACTCGCGTCTGGGCGACCATGGTTGACGCACGTCGGGGCGATCAGATTTGACGCGCGTCCGGGCGACCAAGGATGACACGCGTCGGCGCGACCAAAGTTGACGCGCGACGGAGCGCCCAGGGTTGACACGCGTCTGGGCGACAAGGGTTGACTCACGTCGGGGCGACAAAAGTTGATGCGCGTCGGAGCGACCAAAGTTGATGAGCGTCGGGGCGACCACAGTTGATGCGCGTCAGGGCGACCAACGTTGACCAGCGTCGGGGCGACCAGGGTTGACGTCCATCGGGGCGACCAGGGTTGACGTGCGTCGGGGCAACCAAAGTTTACGCTCGTCGGGGCGATCAGGGTTGATGTGCGTCGGGGCTACCAAAGTTGACGCGCGTCGGGGCGACCAGGGTTGACTCGCGTCGGGGCGACTATGGTACACGCGCGTTATGATGACCAATGATGACGCGCGTCGGGGCGACCATGGTTGACACACGTCGGGGCTACCAAAGCTCACGCGCGACGGGGCGACCAGGGTTGACTTGCGTCGGGGCGACCAGGGTTGACTTGCGTCGGGGCGACCAGGGTTGACTTGCGTCGGGGCAACCAGGGTTGACTTGCGTCGGGGCGACCAGGGTTGACTTGCGTCGGGGCGACCAGGGTTGACACGCGTCGTGGCGACCATGGTTCACGCGCGTCGAGATGACCATGGTTGACACGCGTCGGGGTGACTATAGTTGATGCGCGTCAGAGCGATCAGGGTTGACTCGCGTTGCGGCGACCATGGTTGACGCGCGTGGGGGCGACCAGGGTTGACTCGCGTCGGGGCGACCAAAGCTTACGCGACCAGGATTGACGCGCGTCGTGGCGACCATGGTACACGCGCGTCGAGACGACCAATGTTGACGCGCGTCGGGACGACTATGGTTGAAGCGCGTCGGGGCGAACAGGGTTGACGCGCGTCGGGGTTACCAAAGTTGACGTACGTCGGGACGACCAGGGTTGACGTGCGTCGGGGCGACCAGGGTTGACGTGCGTCGGGGAGACAAGGGTTGACGGGAGTCGGGGCGAACAGGGTTAACGTGCGTCGGGGCGATCAGGGTTGACACGCGTCGGAACGACCTGGGTTGACGTGCGTCGGGGCGACCAGAGTTGACGTGCGTCGGGGCGACCAGCGTTGACGTGCGTCGGGGCGACCAGGGTTGACGCGCGTCGGGGCGACCAAAGTTGACTTGCGTCGGGGCGACCAAAGTTGACGTGCGTCGGAACGACCAGGGTTGACGTGCGTCGGGGCGACCAGGGTTGACGTGCGTCAGGGAGACCAGGGTTGACGGGAGTTGGGGCGACCAGGGTTGACGCGCGTCGGGGCGACCAAAGTTGACATGCGTCGGAACGACCAGGGTTGACGTGCGTTGGGGCGACCAGGGTTGACGTGCGTCGGGGAGACCAGGGTTGACGCACGTCGTGGCGACCATGGTTGACGCTCGTCGGGACGACTATGGTTGAAGCGCGTCGGGGCGAACAGGGTTAACGCGCGTCGAGGAAACCAGGGTTGACGCGCGTCGGGGCGACCAGGGTTGACGCACGTCGTGGCGACCAGCGTTGACCCGCGTCGGGGCGACCAGGGTTGACGTGAGTCGGGGCCACCAGGGTTGACGTCCGTCGGGGCGACCAGGGTTGACGCGCGTCGGGGCGATCAGGGTTAACGCGCGTCGGGGCGACCAGGGTTGACGCGCGTCGGGGCGACCGGGGTTGACGCGCATCAGGGCGACCAAACTTGACTCGCGTCGGGGCGACCATGGTACACGCACGTCGAGACGACCAATGTTGACGCGCGTCGGGGCAACCAGAGCTGATGCGCGTCGTGTCGACCAGGGTTGACGAGCGTCGTGGCCACCATGGTACACGCGGGTCGAGACGAACAATGTTGACGAGCATCGGGGCGACCATGGTTGACGCGCGTCGGAGCGACTATGGTTGACGCGCGTCGGGGCGACCAGGGTTGACTCGCGTCTGGGCGACCATGGTTGACGCACGTCGGGGCGATCAGATTTGACGCGCGTCCGGGCGACCAAGGATGACACGCGTCGGCGCGACCAAAGTTGACGCGCGACGGAGCGCCCAGGGTTGACACGCGTCTGGGCGACAAGGGTTGACTCACGTCGGGGCGACAAAAGTTGATGCGCGTCGGAGCGACCAAAGTTGATGAGCGTCGGGGCGACCACAGTTGATGCGCGTCAGGGCGACCAACGTTGACCAGCGTCGGGGCGACCAGGGTTGACGTCCATCGGGGCGACCAGGGTTGACGTGCGTCGGGGCAACCAAAGTTTACGCTCGTCGGGGCGATCAGGGTTGATGTGCGTCGGGGCTACCAAAGTTGACGCGCGTCGGGGCGACCAGGGTTGACTCGCGTCGGGGCGACTATGGTACACGCGCGTTATGATGACCAATGATGACGCGCGTCGGGGCGACCATGGTTGACGCACGTCGGGGCTACCAAAGCTCACGCGCGACGGGGCGACCAGGGTTGACTTGCGTCGGGGCGACCAGGGTTGACTTGCGTCGGGGCGACCAGGGTTGACTTGCGTCGGGGCAACCAGGGTTGACTTGCGTCGGGGCGACCAGGGTTGACTTGCGTCGGGGCGACCAGGGTTGACACGCGTCGTGGCGACCATGGTTCACGCGCGTCGAGATGACCATGGTTGACACGCGTCGGGGTGACTATAGTTGATGCGCGTCAGAGCGATCAGGGTTGACTCGCGTTGCGGCGACCATGGTTGACGCGCGTGGGGGCGACCAGGGTTGACTCGCGTCGGGGCGACCAAAGCTTACGCGACCAGGATTGACGCGCGTCGTGGCGACCATGGTACACGCGCGTCGAGACGACCAATGTTGACGCGCGTCGGGACGACTATGGTTGAAGCGCGTCGGGGCGAACAGGGTTGACGCGCGTCGGGGTTACCAAAGTTGACGTACGTCGGGACGACCAGGGTTGACGTGCGTCGGGGCGACCAGGGTTGACGTGCGTCGGGGAGACAAGGGTTGACGGGAGTCGGGGCGAACAGGGTTAACGTGCGTCGGGGCGATCAGGGTTGACACGCGTCGGAACGACCTGGGTTGACGTGCGTCGGGGCGACCAGAGTTGACGTGCGTCGGGGCGACCAGCGTTGACGTGCGTCGGGGCGACCAGGGTTGACGTGCGTCGGGGCGACCAGAGTTGACGCGCGTCGGGGCAACCAAAGTTGACGTGCGTCGGGACGACCAGGGTTGACGTGCGTTGGTGCGACCAGGGTTGACGTGCATCGGGGAGACCAGGGTTGACGGGAGTCGGGGAGACCAGGGTTGACGCGCGTCGGGGCGACCAAAGTTGACGCGCGTCGGGGCGACCAGCGTTGACCCGATTCGGGGCGACCAGGGTTGACGTTCGTCGGGGCAACCAAAGTTGACGTGCGTCGGGACGACCAGGGTTGACGTGCGTCGGTGCGACCAGGGTTGACGTGCATCGGGGAGACCAGGGTTGACGGGAGTCGGGGAGACCAGGGTTGACGCGTGTCGTGGCGACCATGGTACACGCGCGTCGGGGCGACCAAAAGTAGACGCGTGTCGGGGCGACCAGAGTTGACGCGCATCGGCGCGACCAAGCTTGACTCGCGTCGGGGCGACCACGATACATGCGCGTCGAGACGACCAATGTTGACGCGCGTCGGGGCGACAAGGGTTGACGCGTGTCGGGGTGACCAGGGTTGACGCGCGTCGGGGCGACCATTGTTGTCTCGCATCGGGGTGACCAACGTTGATGCGCGTTGGGGCGACCAAAGTTGATGAGCGTCGGGGCGACTAAAGTTGACGCGCGTCGGGGCGACCAAAGTTGACGCGCGTCGGGGCGACCAAAGTTGACGCGCGTCGGGGCAACCAGGGTTGACGCGCGTCGGGGCGACCAAAGTTGACGCGCGTCGGGGCGACCAGCGTTGACCCGATTCGGGGCGACCAGGGTTGACGTTCGTCGGGGCGACCAGAGTTGACGCGCGTCAGGTCGACCAAAGTTGACGCGCGTCGGGGCGACCAAAGTTGACGCACATCGGGGCGACCAGGGTTGACTCGCGTCTGGACGACAATGGTACACGCGCGTCGAGACAACCAATGTTGACGCGCGTCGGGGCGACCAAAGTTGACGCTCGTCGGGGCGACCAAAGTTGACCCGCGTCGGGGCTACCATGATTGACTCGCTTCGGGGCGACCAAAGTTGATGTGCATCGGGGCGACCAAGGTTGACGCGCGTCGTGGCGACCAAACCTGACTCGCGACGGGGCGATCATAGCTGACGCGCATCGGAGCGACCGGTGGTGACGCGCGTCGGGCGACCAAAGTTGACACGCGTCGGGGCGACAAGGGTTGGCTCGCGTTGAGCCGACCATGGTTGACGCGTGTTGGCGCGACCAGGGTTTACGCGCGTCGGGGCGACCAAAGTTGACGTGCGTCGGTGCGACCAATGTTGACACGCATCGGGGCGACAAGGGTTGACGCGCATCGGGGCGACTAGGGTTGACGCGCGTCGGGGCGACCAGGGTTGACGCACGTCGGGGCGATCAGGGTTAACGCTAGTCGGGGCGATCAGGGTTGACGTGCGTCGGGTCTACCAAAGTTGACGCACAACGGGGCGACCAGGGTTGACTCGCGTCGGGGCGACTATGGTACATGCGCATCATGACGACCAATGATGACGCGTGTCGGGGCGACCATGGTTGACGCACGTCGGGGCTACCAAAGCTCACACGCGACGGGGCGACCAGGGTTGACTTGCGTCGGGGCGACCAGGGTTGACTTGCGTCGGGGCGACCAGGGTTGACTTGCGTCGGGGCGACCAGGGTTGACACGCGTCGTGGCGACCATGGTACACGCGCATCGAGACGACCAATGTTGATGCGCGTCGAGGAGACCATGGTTGACACGCGTCGGGGCGACTATAGTTGATGCGCGTCAGAGCGATCAGGGTTGACTCGCGTTGCGGCGACCATGGTTGACGCGCGTGGGGGCGACCAGGGTTGACTCGCGTCGGGGCGACCAAAGCTGACGCGACCAGGGTTGACGCGCGTCGTGGCGACCATGGTACACGCGCGTCGAGACGACCAATGTTGACGCGCGTCGGGGCGACCATGGTTGACGAGCGTCGGAACGACTATGGTTGAAGCGCGTCGGGGCGAACAGGGTTGACATGCGTCGGGGCGACCAGAATTGACGTGCGTCGGGGCGACCAAGGTTGACCCGCGTCGGGGCGACCAAAGTTGACGTGCGTCTGGACGACCAGGGTTGACGTGCGTCGGGACGACCAGGGTTGACGTGCGTCGGGACGACCAGGGTTGACGTGCGTCGGGGAGACAAGGGTTGACGGGAGTCGGGGCGAACAGGGTTAACGCGCGTCGGGGCGTCCACGGTTGACGCTCGTCGGGGCGACCAGGGCTGACGCGAGTCGTGGCGACCATGGTACACACTCTCGTCAGGGCGATCAAAAGTTGAAGCGCGTCGGGGCGACCAGAGTTTGACGCGCGTCGGGGCGACCAAATATGACGCACGTCGGGGCGACCAGGGTTGACGTGCGTCGGGGCGACCAGGGTTGACGTGCGTCGAGGCGACCAGGGTTGACGTGCGTTGGGGCGACCAGGGTTGACGTGCGTCGGGGCGACCAGGGTGGACCCGCGTCGGGGCGACCAGGGTTGACGCGAGTCGGGGCGACCAGGGTTGACGCGCGTCGGGGCAACCAAAGTTGTCGTGCGTCGGAACGACCAGGGTTGACGTGCGTCGGGGCGACCAGGGTTGACGTGCGTCTGGGAGACCAGGGTTGACGGGAGTTGGGGCGACCAGGGTTGACGCGCGTCGGGGCGACCAAAGTTGACGTGCGTCGGAACGACCAGGGTTGACGTGCGTCGGGGAGACCAGGGTTGACGCGCGTCGTGGCGACCATGGTTGACGCTCGTCGGGACGACTATGGTTGAAGCGCGTCGGGGCGAACAGGGTTAACGCGCGTCGAGGAAACCAGGGTTGACGCGCGTCGGGGCGACCAGGGTTGACGCACGTCGTGACGACCAGCGTTGACCCGCGTCGGGGCGACCAGGGTTGACGTGAGTCGGGGCCACCAGGGTTGACGTCCGTCGGGGCGACCAGGGTTGACGCGCGTCGGGGCGATCAGGGTTAACGCGCGTCGGGGCGACCAGGGTTGACGCGCGTCGGGGCGACCGGGGTTGACGCGTATCAGGGCGACCAAACTTGACTCGCGTCGGGACGACCATGGTACACGCACGTCGAGACGACCAATGTTGACGCGCGTCGGGGCGACCAGAGCTGATGCGCGTCGTGTCGACCAGGGTTGACGAGCGTCGTGGCCACCATGGTACACGCGGGTCGAGACGAACAATGTTGACGAGCATCGGGGCGACCATGGTTGACGCGCGTCGGAGCGACTATGGTTGACGCGCGTCGGGGCGACCAGGGTTGACTCGCGTCTGGGCGACCATGGTTGACGCACGTCGGGGCGATCAGATTTGACGCGCGTCCGGGCGACCAAGGATGACACGCGTCGGCGCGACCAAAGTTGACGCGCGACGGAGCGCCCAGGGTTGACACGCGTCTGGGCGACAAGGGTTGACTCACGTCGGGGCGACAAAAGTTGATGCGCGTCGGAGCGACCAAAGTTGATGAGCGTCGGGGCGACCACAGTTGATGCGCGTCAGGGCGACCAATGTTGACCAGCGTCGGGGCGACCAGGGTTGACGTCCATCGGGGCGACCAGGGTTGACGCGCGTCGGGGCAACCAAAGTTTACGCTCGTCGGGGCGATCAGGGTTGATGTGCGTCGGGGCTACCAAAGTTGACGCGTGTCGGGGCGACCAGGGTTGACTCGCGTCGGGGCGACTATGGTACACGCGCGTTATGATGACCAATGATGACGCGCGTCGGGGCGACCATGGTTGACGCACGTCGGGGCTACCAAAGCTCACGCGCGACGGGGCGACCAGGGTTGACTTGCGTCGGGGCGACCAGGGTTGACTTGCGTCGGGGCGACCAGGGTTGACTTGCGTCGGGGCAACCAGGGTTGACTTGCGTCGGGGCGACCAGGGTTGACTTGCGTCGGGGCGACCAGGGTTGACACGCGTCGTGGCGACCATGGTTCACGCGCGTCTAGACGACCAATGTTGATGCGCGTCGGGGCGACCATGGTTGACACGCGTCGGGGTGACTATAGTTGATGCGCGTCAGAGCGATCAGGGTTGACTCGCGTTGCGGCGACCATGGTTGACGCGCGTGGGGGCGACCAGGGTTGACTCGCGTCGGGGCGACCAAAGCTTACGCGACCAGGGTTGACGCGCGTCGTGGCGACCATGGTACACGCGCGTCGAGACGACCAATGTTGACGCGCGTCGGGACGACTATGGTTGAAGCGCGTCGGGGCGAACAGGGTTGACGCGCGTCGGGGTTACCAAAGTTGACGTACGTCGGGACGACCAGGGTTGACGTGCGTCGGGGCGACCAGGGTTGACGTGCGTCGGGGAGACAAGGGTTGACGGGAGTCGGGGCGAACAGGGTTAACGCGCGTCGGGTCGACCAGTGTTGACACGCGTCGGAACGACCTGGGTTGACGTGCGTCGGGGCGACCAGAGTTGACGTGCGTCGGGGCGACCAGCGTTGACGTGCGTCGGGGCGACCAGGGTTGACGTGCGTCGGGGCGACCAGGGTGGACCCGCGTCGGGGCGACCAAAGTTGACGTGCGTCGGGACGACCAGGGTTGACGTGCGTCGGGGCGACCAGAGTTGACGCGCGTCGGGGCGACCAAAGTTGACGTGCGTCGGGACGACCAGGGTTGACGTGCGTCGGGGCGACCAAGGTTGACGTGCGTCGGGGAGACCAGGGTTGACGGGAGTCGGGGCGACCAGGGTTGATGCGCGTCGGGGCGACCAAAGTTGACGTGCGTCGGGACGACCAGGGTTGACGTGCGTTGTGGCGACCAAGGTTGACGTGCGTTGGGGAGACCAGGGATGACGTGCGTCGTGGCGACCATGTACACACGCTCGTCGGGGCGATCAAAAAACAGGTTTAACACGCGTCGGGGCGTCCACGGTTGACGCTCGTCGGGGCGACCAATGTTGATGCGCGTCGGGGCGACCATGGTTGACACGCGTCGGGGCGACTATAGTTGATGCGCGTCAGAGCGATCAGGGTTGACTCGCGTTGCGGCGACCATGGTTGACGCGCGTGGGGGCGACCAGGGTTGACTCGCGTCGGGGTGACCAAAGCTGACGCGACCAGGGTTGACGCGCGTCGTGGCGACCATGGTACACGCGCGTCGAGACGACCAATGTCGACGCGCGTCGGGACGACTATGGTTGAAGCGCATCGGGGCCAACAGGGTTAACGCGCGTCGGGGAGACCAGGGTTGAAGCGCGTCGGGGCGACCAGGGTTGACGCGCGTCGGGGCTACCAAAGTTGACGTGCGTCGGGACGACCAGGGTTGACGTGCGTCGGGGCGACCAGGGTTGACGTGCGTCGGGGAGACAAGGGTTGACGGGAGTCGGGGCGAACAGGGTTAACGCGCGTCGGGGCGACCAGGGTTGACACGCGTCGGGGCGACCATGGTTGACGCGCGTCAGGACGACCAGGTTTGACGTGCATCGGGACGACCAGAGTTGACGTGCGTCGGGGCGACCAGGGTGGACGTGCGTCGGGGCGACCAGGGTGGACCCGCGTCGGGGCGACCAAAGTTGACGTGCGTCGGGACGACCAGGGTTGACGTGCGTCGGGGCGACCAGAGTTGACTCGCGTCGGGGTGACCAAAGCTGACGCGACCAGGGTTGACGCGCGTCGTGGCGACCATGGTACACGCGCGTCGAGACGACCAATGTCGACGCGCGTCGGGACGACTATGGTTGAAGCGCGTCGGGGCCAACAGGGTTAACGCGCGTCGGGGAGACCAGGGTTGAAGCGCGTCGGGGCGACCAGGGTTGACGCGCGTCGGGGCTACCAAAGTTGACGTGCGTCGGGACGACCAGGGTTGACGTGCGTCGGGGCGACCAGGGTTGACGTGCGTCGGGGAGACAAGGGTTGACGGGAGTCGGGGCGAACAGGGTTAACGCGCGTCGGGGCGACCAGGGTTGACACGCTTCGGGGCGACCATGGTTGACGCGCGTCAGGACGACCAGGTTTGACGTGCGTCGGGGCGACCAGAGTTGACGTGCGTCGGGGCGACCAGGGTGGACCCGCGTCGGTGCGACCAGGGTTGACGTGCGTCGGGGCGACCAGGGTGGACCCGCGTCGGGGCGACCAAAGTTGACGTGCGTCGGGACGACCAGGGTTGACGTGCGTCGGGGCGACCAGAGTTGACGTGCGTCGGGGCGACCAGGGTGGACCCGCGTCGGTGCGACCAGGGTTGACGTGCGTCGGGGCGACCAGGGTGGACCCGCGTCGGGGCGACCAAAGTTGACGTGCGTCGGGACGACCAGGGTTGACGTGCGTCGGGGCGACCAGAGTTGACTCGCGTCGGGGTGACCAAAGCTGACGCGACCAGGGTTGACGCGCGTCGTGGCGACCATGGTACACGCGCGTCGAGACGACCAATGTCGACGCGCGTCGGGACGACTATGGTTGAAGCGCGTCGGGGCCAACAGGGTTAACGCGCGTCGGGGAGACCAGGGTTGAAGCGCGTCGGGGCAACCAGGGTTGACGCGCGTCGGGGCTACCAAAGTTGACGTGCGTCGGGACGACCAGGGTTGACGTGCGTCGGGACGACCAGGGTTGACATGCGTCGGGGAGACAAGGGTTGACGGGAGTCGGGGCGAACAGGGTTAACGCGCGTCGGGGCGTCCACGGTTGACGCTCGTCGGGGCGACCAGGGCTGACGCGAGTCGTGGCGACCATGGTACACACGCTCGTCAGGGCGATCAAAAGTTGAAGCGCGTCGGGGCGACCAGAGTTTGACGCGCGTCGGGGCGACCAAATATGACGCACGTCGGGGCGACCAGGGTTGACGTGCGTCGGGGCGACCAGGGTTGACGTGCGTCGAGGCGACCAGGGTTGACGTGCGTTGGGGCGACCAGGGTTGACGTGCGTCGGGGCGACCAGGGTGGACCCGCGTCGGGGCGACCAGGGTTGACGCGAGTCGGGGCGACCAGGGTTGACGCGCGTCGGGGCGACCAAAGTTGACTTGCGTCGGGGCGACCAAAGTTGACGTGCGTCGGAACGACCAGGGTTGACGTGCGTCGGGGCGACCAGGGTTGACGTGCGTCAGGGAGACCAGGGTTGACGGGAGTTGGGGCGACCAGGGTTGACGCGCGTCGGGGCGACCAAAGTTGACATGCGTCGGAACGACCAGGGTTGACGTGCGTTGGGGCGACCAGGGTTGACGTGCGTCGGGGAGACCAGGGTTGACGCACGTCGTGGCGACCATGGTTGACGCTCGTCGGGACGACTATGGTTGAAGCGCGTCGGGGCGAACAGGGTTAACGCGCGTCGAGGAAACCAGGGTTGACGCGCGTCGGGGCGACCAGGGTTGACGCACGTCGTGGCGACCAGCGTTGACCCGCGTCGGGGCGACCAGGGTTGACGTGAGTCGGGGCCACCAGGGTTGACGTCCGTCGGGGCGACCAGGGTTGACGCGCGTCGGGGCGATCAGGGTTAACGCGCGTCGGGGCGACCAGGGTTGACGCGCGTCGGGGCGACCGGGGTTGACGCGCATCAGGGCGACCAAACTTGACTCGCGTCGGGGCGACCATGGTACACGCACGTCGAGACGACCAATGTTGACGCGCGTCGGGGCAACCAGAGCTGATGCGCGTCGTGTCGACCAGGGTTGACGAGCGTCGTGGCCACCATGGTACACGCGGGTCGAGACGAACAATGTTGACGAGCATCGGGGCGACCATGGTTGACGCGCGTCGGAG
This sequence comes from Phyllobates terribilis, assembly GCF_046119375.1. Classification (NCBI taxonomy): domain Eukaryota; kingdom Metazoa; phylum Chordata; class Amphibia; order Anura; family Dendrobatidae; genus Phyllobates; species Phyllobates terribilis. Next base: position 12,367,750 of record NW_027362769.1, on the reverse strand, counting down.
CGACTATGGTTGACGCGCGTCGGGGCGACCAGGGTTGACTCGCGTCTGGGCGACCATGGTTGACGCACGTCGGGGCGATCAGATTTGACGCGCGTCCGGGCGACCAAGGATGACACGCGTCGGCGCGACCAAAGTTGACGCGCGACGGAGCGCCCAGGGTTGACACGCGTCTGGGCGACAAGGGTTGACTCACGTCGGAGCGACAAAAGTTGATGCGCGTCGGAGCGACCAAAGTTGATGAGCGTCGGGGCGACCACAGTTGATGCGCGTCAGGCGACCAACGTTGACCAGCGTCGGGGCGACCAGGGTTGACGTCCATCGGGGCGACCAGGGTTGACGTGCGTCGGGGCAACCAAAGTTTACGCTCGTCGGGGCGATCAGGGTTGATGTGCGTCGGGGCTACCAAAGTTGACGCGCGTCGGGGCGACCAGGGTTGACTCGCGTCGGGGCGACTATGGTACACGCGCGTTATGATGACCAATGATGACGCGCGTCGGGGCGACCATGGTTGACGCACGTCGGGGCTACCAAAGCTCACGCGCGACGGGGCGACCAGGGTTGACTTGCGTCGGGGCGACCAGGGTTGACTTGCGTCGGGGCGACCAGGGTTGACTTGCGTCGGGGCAACCAGGGTTGACTTGCGTCGGGGCGACCAGGGTTGACTTGCGTCGGGGCGACCAGGGTTGACACGCGTCGTGGCGACCATGGTTCACGCGCGTCGAGATGACCATGGTTGACACGCGTCGGGGTGACTATAGTTGATGCGCGTCAGAGCGATCAGGGTTGACTCGCGTTGCGGCGACCATGGTTGACGCGCGTGGGGGCGACCAGGGTTGACTCGCGTCGGGGCGACCAAAGCTTACGCGACCAGGATTGACGCGCGTCGTGGCGACCATGGTACACGCGCGTCGAGACGACCAATGTTGACGCGCGTCGGGACGACTATGGTTGAAGCGCGTCGGGGCGAACAGGGTTGACGCGCGTCGGGGTTACCAAAGTTGACGTACGTCGGGACGACCAGGGTTGACGTGCGTCGGGGCGACCAGGGTTGACGTGCGTCGGGGAGACAAGGGTTGACGGGAGTCGGGGCGAACAGGGTTAACGTGCGTCGGGGCGATCAGGGTTGACACGCGTCGGAACGACCTGGGTTGACGTGCGTCGGGGCGACCAGAGTTGACGTGCGTCGGGGCGACCAGCGTTGACGTGCGTCGGGGCGACCAGGGTTGACGCGCGTCGGGGCGACCAAAGTTGACTTGCGTCGGGGCGACCAAAGTTGACGTGCGTCGGAACGACCAGGGTTGACGTGCGTCGGGGCGACCAGGGTTGACGTGCGTCAGGGAGACCAGGGTTGACGGGAGTTGGGGCGACCAGGGTTGACGCGCGTCGGGGCGACCAAAGTTGACATGCGTCGGAACGACCAGGGTTGACGTGCGTTGGGGCGACCAGGGTTGACGTGCGTCGGGGAGACCAGGGTTGACGCACGTCGTGGCGACCATGGTTGACGCTCGTCGGGACGACTATGGTTGAAGCGCGTCGGGGCGAACAGGGTTAACGCGCGTCGAGGAAACCAGGGTTGACGCGCGTCGGGGCGACCAGGGTTGACGCACGTCGTGGCGACCAGCGTTGACCCGCGTCGGGGCGACCAGGGTTGACGTGAGTCGGGGCCACCAGGGTTGACGTCCGTCGGGGCGACCAGGGTTGACGCGCGTCGGGGCGATCAGGGTTAACGCGCGTCGGGGCGACCAGGGTTGACGCGCGTCGGGGCGACCGGGGTTGACGCGCATCAGGGCGACCAAACTTGACTCGCGTCGGGGCGACCATGGTACACGCACGTCGAGACGACCAATGTTGACGCGCGTCGGGGCAACCAGAGCTGATGCGCGTCGTGTCGACCAGGGTTGACGAGCGTCGTGGCCACCATGGTACACGCGGGTCGAGACGAACAATGTTGACGAGCATCGGGGCGACCATGGTTGACGCGCGTCGGAGCGACTATGGTTGACGCGCGTCGGGGCGACCAGGGTTGACTCGCGTCTGGGCGACCATGGTTGACGCACGTCGGGGCGATCAGATTTGACGCGCGTCCGGGCGACCAAGGATGACACGCGTCGGCGCGACCAAAGTTGACGCGCGACGGAGCGCCCAGGGTTGACACGCGTCTGGGCGACAAGGGTTGACTCACGTCGGGGCGACAAAAGTTGATGCGCGTCGGAGCGACCAAAGTTGATGAGCGTCGGGGCGACCACAGTTGATGCGCGTCAGGGCGACCAACGTTGACCAGCGTCGGGGCGACCAGGGTTGACGTCCATCGGGGCGACCAGGGTTGACGTGCGTCGGGGCAACCAAAGTTTACGCTCGTCGGGGCGATCAGGGTTGATGTGCGTCGGGGCTACCAAAGTTGACGCGCGTCGGGGCGACCAGGGTTGACTCGCGTCGGGGCGACTATGGTACACGCGCGTTATGATGACCAATGATGACGCGCGTCGGGGCGACCATGGTTGACGCACGTCGGGGCTACCAAAGCTCACGCGCGACGGGGCGACCAGGGTTGACTTGCGTCGGGGCGACCAGGGTTGACTTGCGTCGGGGCGACCAGGGTTGACTTGCGTCGGGGCAACCAGGGTTGACTTGCGTCGGGGCGACCAGGGTTGACTTGCGTCGGGGCGACCAGGGTTGACACGCGTCGTGGCGACCATGGTTCACGCGCGTCGAGATGACCATGGTTGACACGCGTCGGGGTGACTATAGTTGATGCGCGTCAGAGCGATCAGGGTTGACTCGCGTTGCGGCGACCATGGTTGACGCGCGTGGGGGCGACCAGGGTTGACTCGCGTCGGGGCGACCAAAGCTTACGCGACCAGGATTGACGCGCGTCGTGGCGACCATGGTACACGCGCGTCGAGACGACCAATGTTGACGCGCGTCGGGACGACTATGGTTGAAGCGCGTCGGGGCGAACAGGGTTGACGCGCGTCGGGGTTACCAAAGTTGACGTACGTCGGGACGACCAGGGTTGACGTGCGTCGGGGCGACCAGGGTTGACGTGCGTCGGGGAGACAAGGGTTGACGGGAGTCGGGGCGAACAGGGTTAACGTGCGTCGGGGCGATCAGGGTTGACACGCGTCGGAACGACCTGGGTTGACGTGCGTCGGGGCGACCAGAGTTGACGTGCGTCGGGGCGACCAGCGTTGACGTGCGTCGGGGCGACCAGGGTTGACGTGCGTCGGGGCGACCAGGGTGGACCCGCGTCGGGGCGACCAAAGTTGACGTGCGTCGGGGCGACCAGCGTTGACCCGATTCGGGGCGACCAGGGTTGACGTTCGTCGGGGCAACCAAAGTTGACGTGCGTCGGGACGACCAGGGTTGACGTGCGTCGGTGCGACCAGGGTTGACGTGCATCGGGGAGACCAGGGTTGACGGGAGTCGGGGAGACCAGGGTTGACGCGTGTCGTGGCGACCATGGTACACGCGCGTCGGGGCGACCAAAAGTAGACGCGTGTCGGGGCGACCAGAGTTGACGCGCATCGGCGCGACCAAGCTTGACTCGCGTCGGGGCGACCACGATACATGCGCGTCGAGACGACCAATGTTGACGCGCGTCGGGGCGACAAGGGTTGACGCGTGTCGGGGTGACCAGGGTTGACGCGCGTCGGGGCGACCATTGTTGTCTCGCATCGGGGTGACCAAAGTTGATGCGCGTTGGGGCGACCAAAGTTGATGAGCGTCGGGGCGACTAAAGTTGACGCGCGTCGGGGCGACCAAAGTTGACGCGCGTCGGGGCGACCAAAGTTGACGCGCGTCGGGGCAACCAGGGTTGACGCGCGTCGGGGCGACCAAAGTTGACGCGCGTCGGGGCGACCAGCGTTGACCCGATTCGGGGCGACCAGGGTTGACGTTCGTCGGGGCGACCAGAGTTGACGCGCGTCAGGTCGACCAAAGTTGACGCGCGTCGGGGCGACCAAAGTTGACGCACATCGGGGCGACCAGGGTTGACTCGCGTCTGGACGACAATGGTACACGCGCGTCGAGACAACCAATGTTGACGCGCGTCGGGGCGACCAAAGTTGACGCTCGTCGGGGCGACCAAAGTTGACCCGCGTCGGGGCTACCATGATTGACTCGCTTCGGGGCGACCAAAGTTGATGCGCATCGGGGCGACCAAGGTTGACGCGCGTCGTGGCGACCAAAGCTGACTCGCGACGGGGCGATCATAGCTGACGCGCATCGGAGCGACCGGTGGTGACGCGCGTCGGGCGACCAAAGTTGACACGCGTCGGGGCGACAAGGGTTGGCTCGCGTTGAGCCGACCATGGTTGACGCGTGTTGGCGCGACCAGGGTTTACGCGCGTCGGGGCGACCAAAGTTGACCCGCGTCGGGGCTACCATGATTGACTCGCTTCGGGGCGACCAAAGTTGATGCGCATCGGGGCGACCAAGGTTGACGCGCGTCGTGGCGACCAAAGCTGACTCGCGACGGGGCGATCATAGCTGACGCGCATCGGAGCGACCGGTGGTGACGCGCGTCGGGCGACCAAAGTTGACACGCGTCGGGGCGACAAGGGTTGGCTCGCGTTGAGCCGACCATGGTTGACGCGTGTTGGCGCGACCAGGGTTTACGCGCGTCGGGGCGACCAAAGTTGACGTGCGTCGGTGCGACCAATGTTGACACGCATCGGGGCGACAAGGGTTGACGCGCATCGGGGCGACTAGGGTTGACGCGCGTCGGGGCGACCAGGGTTGACGCACGTCGGGGCGATCAGGGTTAACGCTAGTCGGGGCGATCAGGGTTGACGTGCGTCGGGTCTACCAAAGTTGACGCACAACGGGGCGACCAGGGTTGACTCGCGTCGGGGCGACTATGGTACATGCGCATCATGACGACCAATGATGACGCGTGTCGGGGCGACCATGGTTGACGCACGTCGGGGCTACCAAAGCTCACACGCGACGGGGCGACCAGGGTTGACTTGCGTCGGGGCGACCAGGGTTGACTTGCGTCGGGGCGACCAGGGTTGACTTGCGTCGGGGCGACCAGGGTTGACACGCGTCGTGGCGACCATGGTACACGCGCATCGAGACGACCAATGTTGATGCGCGTCGAGGAGACCATGGTTGACACGCGTCGGGGCGACTATAGTTGATGCGCGTCAGAGCGATCAGGGTTGACTCGCGTTGCGGCGACCATGGTTGACGCGCGTGGGGGCGACCAGGGTTGACTCGCGTCGGGGCGACCAAAGCTGACGCGACCAGGGTTGACGCGCGTCGTGGCGACCATGGTACACGCGCGTCGAGACGACCAATGTTGACGCGCGTCGGGGCGACCATGGTTGACGAGCGTCGGAACGACTATGGTTGAAGCGCGTCGGGGCGAACAGGGTTGACGTGCGTCGGGGCGACCAGAATTGACGTGCGTCGGGGCGACCAAGGTTGACCCGCGTCGGGGCGACCAAAGTTGACGTGCGTCTGGACGACCAGGGTTGACGTGCGTCGGGACGACCAGGGTTGACGTGCGTCGGGACGACCAGGGTTGACGTGCGTCGGGGAGACAAGGGTTGACGGGAGTCGGGGCGAACAGGGTTAACGCGCGTCGGGGCGTCCACGGTTGACGCTCGTCGGGGCGACCAGGGCTGACGCGAGTCGTGGCGACCATGGTACACACTCTCGTCAGGGCGATCAAAAGTTGAAGCGCGTCGGGGCGACCAGAGTTTGACGCGCGTCGGGGCGACCAAATATGACGCACGTCGGGGCGACCAGGGTTGACGTGCGTCGGGGCGACCAGGGTTGACGTGCGTCGAGGCGACCAGGGTTGACGTGCGTTGGGGCGACCAGGGTTGACGTGCGTCGGGGCGACCAGGGTGGACCCGCGTCGGGGCGACCAGGGTTGACGCGAGTCGGGGCGACCAGGGTTGACGCGCGTCGGGGCGACCAAAGTTGACGTGCGTCGGAACGACCAGGGTTGACGTGCGTCGGGGCGACCAGGGTTGACGTGCGTCTGGGAGACCAGGGTTGACGGGAGTTGGGGCGACCAGGGTTGACGCGCGTCGGGGCGACCAAAGTTGACGTGCGTCGGAACGACCAGGGTTGACGTGCGTTGGGGCGACCAGGGTTGACGTGCGTCGGGGAGACCAGGGTTGACGCGCGTCGTGGCGACCATGGTTGACGCTCGTCGGGACGACTATGGTTGAAGCGCGTCGGGGCGAACAGGGTTAACGCGCGTCGAGGAAACCAGGGTTGACGCGCGTCGGGGCGACCAGGGTTGACGCACGTCGTGACGACCAGCGTTGACCCGCGTCGGGGCGACCAGGGTTGACGTGAGTCGGGGCCACCAGGGTTGACGTCCGTCGGGGCGACCAGGGTTGACGCGCGTCGGGGCGATCAGGGTTAACGCGCGTCGGGGCGACCAGGGTTGACGCGCGTCGGGGCGACCGGGGTTGACGCGCATCAGGGCGACCAAACTTGACTCGCGTCGGGGCGACCATGGTACACGCACGTCGAGACGACCAATGTTGACGCGCATCGGGGCGACCAGAGCTGATGCGCGTCGTGTCGACCAGGGTTGACGAGCGTCGTGGCCACCATGGTACACGCGGGTCGAGACGAACAATGTTGACGAGCATCGGGGCGACCATGGTTGACGCGCGTCGGAGCGACTATGGTTGACGCGCGTCGGGGCGACCAGGGTTGACTCGCGTCTGGGCGACCATGGTTGACGCACGTCGGGGCGATCAGATTTGACGCGCGTCCGGGCGACCAAGGATGACACGCGTCGGCGCGACCAAAGTTGACGCGCGACGGAGCGCCCAGGGTTGACACGCGTCTGGGCGACAAGGGTTGACTCACGTCGGGGCGACAAAAGTTGATGCGCGTCGGAGCGACCAAAGTTGATGAGCGTCGGGGCGACCACAGTTGATGCGCGTCAGGGCGACCAATGTTGACCAGCGTCGGGGCGACCAGGGTTGACGTCCATCGGGGCGACCAGGGTTGACGCGCGTCGGGGCAACCAAAGTTTACGCTCATCGGGGCGATCAGGGTTGATGTGCGTCGGGGCTACCAAAGTTGACGCGTGTCGGGGCGACCAGGGTTGACTCGCGTCGGGGCGACTATGGTACACGCGCGTTATGATGACCAATGATGACGCGCGTCGGGGCGACCATGGTTGACGCACGTCGGGGCTACCAAAGCTCACGCGCGACGGGGCGACCAGGGTTGACTTGCGTCGGGGCGACCAGGGTTGACTTGCGTCGGGGCGACCAGGGTTGACTTGCGTCGGGGCAACCAGGGTTGACTTGCGTCGGGGCGACCAGGGTTGACTTGCGTCGGGGCGACCAGGGTTGACACGCGTCGTGGCGACCATGGTTCACGCGCGTCTAGACGACCAATGTTGATGCGCGTCGGGGCGACCATGGTTGACACGCGTCGGGGTGACTATAGTTGATGCGCGTCAGAGCGATCAGGGTTGACTCGCGTTGCGGCGACCATGGTTGACGCGCGTGGGGGCGACCAGGGTTGACTCGCGTCGGGGCGACCAAAGCTTACGCGACCAGGGTTGACGCGCGTCGTGGCGACCATGGTACACGCGCGTCGAGACGACCAATGTTGACGCGCGTCGGGACGACTATGGTTGAAGCGCGTCGGGGCGAACAGGGTTGACGCGCGTCGGGGTTACCAAAGTTGACGTACGTCGGGACGACCAGGGTTGACGTGCGTCGGGGCGACCAGGGTTGACGTGCGTCGGGGAGACAAGGGTTGACGGGAGTCGGGGCGAACAGGGTTAACGCGCGTCGGGTCGACCAGTGTTGACACGCGTCGGAACGACCTGGGTTGACGTGCGTCGGGGCGACCAGAGTTGACGTGCGTCGGGGCGACCAGCGTTGACGTGCGTCGGGGCGACCAGGGTTGACGTGCGTCGGGGCGACCAGGGTGGACCCGCGTCGGGGCGACCAAAGTTGACGTGCGTCGGGACGACCAGGGTTGACGTGCGTCGGGGCGACCAGAGTTGACGCGCGTCGGGGCGACCAAAGTTGACGTGCGTCGGGACGACCAGGGTTGACGTGCGTCGGGGCGACCAAGGTTGACGTGCGTCGGGGAGACCAGGGTTGACGGGAGTCGGGGCGACCAGGGTTGATGCGCGTCGGGGCGACCAAAGTTGACGTGCGTCGGGACGACCAGGGTTGACGTGCGTTGTGGCGACCAAGGTTGACGTGCGTTGGGGAGACCAGGGATGACGTGCGTCGTGGCGACCATGTACACACGCTCGTCGGGGCGATCAAAAAACAGGTTTAACACGCGTCGGGGCGTCCACGGTTGACGCTCGTCGGGGCGACCAATGTTGATGCGCGTCGGGGCGACCATGGTTGACACGCGTCGGGGCGACTATAGTTGATGCGCGTCAGAGCGATCAGGGTTGACTCGCGTTGCGGCGACCATGGTTGACGCGCGTGGGGGCGACCAGGGTTGACTCGCGTCGGGGTGACCAAAGCTGACGCGACCAGGGTTGACGCGCGTCGTGGCGACCATGGTACACGCGCGTCGAGACGACCAATGTCGACGCGCGTCGGGACGACTATGGTTGAAGCGCATCGGGGCCAACAGGGTTAACGCGCGTCGGGGAGACCAGGGTTGAAGCGCGTCGGGGCGACCAGGGTTGACGCGCGTCGGGGCTACCAAAGTTGACGTGCGTCGGGACGACCAGGGTTGACGTGCGTCGGGGCGACCAGGGTTGACGTGCGTCGGGGAGACAAGGGTTGACGGGAGTCGGGGCGAACAGGGTTAACGCGCGTCGGGGCGACCAGGGTTGACACGCGTCGGGGCGACCATGGTTGACGCGCGTCAGGACGACCAGGTTTGACGTGCATCGGGACGACCAGAGTTGACGTGCGTCGGGGCGACCAGGGTGGACGTGCGTCGGGGCGACCAGGGTGGACCCGCGTCGGGGCGACCAAAGTTGACGTGCGTCGGGACGACCAGGGTTGACGTGCGTCGGGGCGACCAGAGTTGACTCGCGTCGGGGTGACCAAAGCTGACGCGACCAGGGTTGACGCGCGTCGTGGCGACCATGGTACACGCGCGTCGAGACGACCAATGTCGACGCGCGTCGGGACGACTATGGTTGAAGCGCGTCGGGGCCAACAGGGTTAACGCGCGTCGGGGAGACCAGGGTTGAAGCGCGTCGGGGCGACCAGGGTTGACGCGCGTCGGGGCTACCAAAGTTGACGTGCGTCGGGACGACCAGGGTTGACGTGCGTCGGGGCGACCAGGGTTGACGTGCGTCGGGGAGACAAGGGTTGACGGGAGTCGGGGCGAACAGGGTTAACGCGCGTCGGGGCGACCAGGGTTGACACGCTTCGGGGCGACCATGGTTGACGCGCGTCAGGACGACCAGGTTTGACGTGCGTCGGGGCGACCAGAGTTGACGTGCGTCGGGGCGACCAGGGTGGACCCGCGTCGGTGCGACCAGGGTTGACGTGCGTCGGGGCGACCAGGGTGGACCCGCGTCGGGGCGACCAAAGTTGACGTGCGTCGGGACGACCAGGGTTGACGTGCGTCGGGGCGACCAGAGTTGACTCGCGTCGGGGTGACCAAAGCTGACGCGACCAGGGTTGACGCGCGTCGTGGCGACCATGGTACACGCGCGTCGAGACGACCAATGTCGACGCGTGTCGGGACGACTATGGTTGAAGCGCGTCGGGGCCAACAGGGTTAACGCGCGTCGGGGAGACCAGGGTTGAAGCACGTCGGGGCGACCAGGGTTGACGCGCGTCGGGGCTACCAAAGTTGACGTGCGTCGGGACGACCAGGGTTGACGTGTGTCGGGGCGACCAGGGTTGACGTGCGTCGGGGAGACAAGGGTTGACGGGAGTCGGGGAGACAAGGGTTGACGGGAGTCGGGGCGACCAGGGTTGACACGCGTCGGGGCGACCATGGTTGACGCGCGTCAGGACGACCAGGTTTGACGTGCGTCGGGGCGACCAGAGTTGACGTGCGTCGGGGCGACCAGGGTGGACCCGCGTCGGGGCGACCAGGGTGGACCCGCGTCGGGGCGACCAAAGTTGACGTGCGTCGGGACGACCAGGGTTGACGTGCGTCGGGGCGACCAGAGTTGACGCGCGTCGGGGCGACCAAAGTTGACATGCGTCGGGGCGACCAGGGTTGACGTGCGTCGGGGAGACCAGGGTTGACGCGCGTCGGGGCGACCAGGGTTGACGCACGTCGGGGCGACCAAAGTTGACGTGCGTCGGGACGACCAGGGTTGACGTGCGTTGGGGCGACCAGGGTTGACGTGCGTTGGGGAGACAAGGGATGACGTGCGTCGTGGTGACCATGGTACACACGCTCGTCGGGGCGATCAAAAGTTGAAGCGCGTCGGGGCGACCAGGGTTGATGCGCGTCGGGGCGACCAAAGTTGACTCGCGTCGGGGCAACCATGGTTGACGCGCGTCGGGATGACCAGAGTTGAAGTGCGTCGGGGCGACCAAGGTTGACACGCGTCGGGCCGACCAAAATTGAACCGCGTCGGGGCGACCAGGGTTGACGCGCGTCGGGGCGACCAAAGTTGACGTGCGTCAGGACGACCAGGGTTGACGTGCGTCGGGGCGACCAGGGTTGACGTGCGTCGGGGAGACAAGGGTTGACGGGAGACGGGGCGAACAGGGTTAATGCGCGTCGGGGCGTCCACGGTTGACGCTCGTCGGGGCGACCAGGGTTGACGCGCGTCGTGGCGACCATGGTACACACGCTCGTCAGGGCGATCAAAAGTTGAAGCGCGTCGGGGCGAACAGGGTTTGACGCGTGTCGGGGCAACCAAAGTTGACGCGCGTCGGGGCGACCAGGGTTGACGTGCGTCGGGGCGACCAGGGTTGACGTGCGTCGGGGCGACCAGGGTGGACCCGCGTCGGGGCGACCAGGGTTGACGCGCATCGGGGCGACCAAAGTTAACGTGCGTCGGGTCGACCAAAGTTGACGTGCGTCGGGACGACCAGGGTTGACGCGCGTCGGGGCGACCAAATTTGACGCGTGTCGGGACGACCAGGGTTGACGTGCGTCGGGGCGACCAGAGTTGACGCGCGTCGGGGCGACCAAAGTTGACGTGCGTCGGGACGACCAGGGTTGACGTGCGTCGGGGCGACCAGGGTTGACGTGCGTCGGAGCGACCAGAGTTGACGCGCGTCGGGGCGACCAAAGTTGACGTGCGTCGGGACGACCAGGGTTGACGTGCGTCGGTGCGACCAGGGTTGACGTGCGTCGGGGAGACCAAGGTTGACGGGAGTCGGGGCGACCAGGGTTGACGCGCGTCGGGGCGACCAAAGTTGACGTGCGTCGGGACGACCAGGGTTGACGTGCGTTGGGGCGACCAGTGTTGACGTGCGTCGGGGAGACCAGGGATGACGTGTGTCGTGGCGACCATGGTACACACGCTCGTCGGGGCGATCAAAAGTTGAAGCGCGTCGGGGCGACCAGGGTTGATGCGCGTCGGGGCGACCAAAGTTGACTCGCGTCGGGGCGACCATGGTTGACGCGCGTCGGGACGACCAGGGTTGACGTGCGTCGGGGAGACAAGGGTTGACGGGAGTCGGGGCGAACAGGGTTGACGTGCGTCGGGGCGTCCACGGTTGACGCTCATCGGGGCGACCAGGGTTGACGCGCGTCGTGGCGACCATGGTACACACGCTCGTCAGGGCGATCAAAAGTTGAAGCGCTTCGGGGCGACCAGGGTTTGACGCGCGTCGGGTCGACCAGGGTTGACGTGCGTCGGGGCGACCAGGGTTGACGCGCGTCGGGGCGACCAGGGTTGACGCACGTCGTGGCGACCAAAGTTGACGTGCGTCGGGGCGACCAAAGTTGACGTGCGTCGGGACGACCAGGGTTGACGTGCGTCGGGGCGACCAGAGTTGACGCGCGTCGGGGCAACCAAAGTTGACGTGCGTCGGGACGACCAGGGTTGATGTGCGTCGGGGCGACCAGGGTTGACGTGCGTCAGGGAGACCAGGGTTGACGGGAGTCGGGGCGACCAGGGTTGACGTGCGTCGGGGCGACCAAAGTTGACGTGCGTCGGGACGACCAGGGTTGACGTGCGTTGGGGCGACCAGGGTTGACGTGCGTCGGGGAGACCAGGGTTGACGCGCGTCGTGGCGACCATGGTACACACGCTCGTCGGGGCGATCAAAAGTTGAAGCGCGTCGGGGCAACCAGGGTTGACGCGCGTCGGGGCGACCAAAGTTGACGCGCGTCGGGACGACCAGGGTTGAAGTGCGTCGGGGCGACCAGAGTTGACGTGCGTCGGGGCGACCAGGGTTAACATGCGTCGGGGAGACCAGTGATGACGGGAGTCAGGACGAACAGGGTTGACGCGCGTCGGCGCGACCAAGGTTGACGCGCGTCGGCGCGACAAGGGTTGACGAGCGTCGGGGCGACCAAGGTTGAAGTGCGTCGGGGCGACCAAGGTTGACGTGCATCGGGCCGACCAAAATTGACCCGCGTCGAGGCGACCAGGGTTGACCCGCGTCGGGGCGACCAGGGTGGAACCGCATCGGGGCGACCAGGGTTGACGCGCGTCGGGGCGACCAAAGTTGACGTGCGTCGAGACGACCAGGGTTGACGTGCGTCGGGGCGACCAGGGTTGACGTACGTCGGGGAGACCAGGGTTGATGGGAGTCGGGGCGACCAGGGTTGACTCGCGTCTTGGCGACCATGGTTGACGCGCGTGGGGGCGACCAGGGTTGACTCGCGTCGGGGTGACCAAAGTTGACGCGCCAAGGGTTGACGCGCGTCGTGGCGACCATGGTACACGTGCATCGAGAGGACCAATGTTGACGCGCGTCGGGGTGACCAAAGATGACGCGCGTCGGGGCGAACAGTGTTAACTCGCGTTGCGGCGACCATGGTTGACGCGCGTGGGGGCGACCAGGGTTGACTCGCGTCGGGGCGGCCAAAGCTGACGCGACCAGGGTTGACGCGCGTCGTGGCGACCATGGTACACGCGCGTCGAGATGACCAATGTTGACGCGCGTCGGGGCGACCATGGTTGACGCTCGTCGGGACGACTATGGTTGAAGCGCGTCGGGGCGAACAGGGTTAACGCGCGTCGGGGAGACCAGGGTTGACGCGCGTCGGGGCGACCAGGGTTGACGCACGTCGGGGCGACCAGGGTTGACATGCGTCGGGGTGACCAGGGTTGACACGCATCGCGGCGTCCAGGGTTGACGCGCATCGGGGCGACCAGGTTGACGTGCGTCGGGGCGTCCAGGATTAACGTGCGTCGGGAAGACAAGGGTTGACGGGAGTCGGGGCGACCAGGGTTGACGCGCGTCGGGGCGACCATGGTTGACGCGTGTGGGGGCGACCAGGGTTGACTCGCGTCGGGGCGACCATGGTTGACGCGTGTGGGGGCGACCAGGATTGACTCGCATCGGGGCGTCCAAGGTTGACGCGCGTCGGGGCGACCAAGGTTGACGCTCGTCGAGACGACCAAAGCTGACGCGCGTCGGTGTGACCAAAGTTGATGCGCGTCAGAGCGATCAGGATTGACGCACGTCGGGGTGACCAGGGTTGACGCGCATCGGGTCGACCAGGGTTGACGCGCGTCAGGGAGAACATGGTTGACGGGAGTCGGGGCGACCAGGGTTGACGCCCGTCGGGGCGACCAGGGTTGACGTGCGTCGGGGAGACAAGGGTTGACGGTATTCGGGGCGACCAGGGTTGACGCGCGTCAGAGCGTCTATAGTTGACGCACCTCGTGGTGACCTTGGTTGACTCGCGTCGGGGCAACCATGGTTGACGCGCGTCGGGGCGACCAAGGTTGACGCACGTCGGGGCGACCAAGGTTGACGTGCGTCGGGCCGACCAAAATTGACGTGCGTCGGGGCGACCAGGGTTGACGTGTGTCGGGGCGACCAGGGTTAACGCGCGTCGGGGAGACCAGGGTTGACGCGCGTCGGGGCGACCAGGGTTGACGCACGTCGGGGCGACCAGGGTTGACGTGCGTCGGGGCGACCAGGGTTGACGCGCGTCGGGGCGACCAGGGTTGACGTGCGTCGGGGCGACCAGGGTTGACGCGCGTCGGGGCGACCAGGGTTGACGCGCGTCTGGGCGACCAAGGATGACACGCGTCGGCGCGACCAAAGTTGACGTGCGTCGGGGCGACCAAGGTTGACGCGCGTCGGCGCGACCAGGTTTGACGCGCGTCGGGGCGAAAAAAGTTGACGCACGTCGGGGCGACCATGGTTGACGCACGTCGGGGCGACCAAGGTCGATGTGCGTCGGGTCGACCATTGCTGACGCGCGTCGGGGCGACCAGCGTTGACCCGCCTCGGGGCGACCAGGGTTGACGGGAGTCGGGGCAACCAGGGTTGACGTGCGTCGGGGCGACCAGGGTTGACGCTCGTCAGGTCGACCAAAGTTGACGAGCGTCAGGGCGACCAAAGTTGACGCACGTCGGGGCGACCAAAGTTGACGCACGTCGGGGCGACCAGGGTTGACTCGCGTCGGGACGACCATGGTACACGCGCGTCGAGACCACCAATGTTGACGCGCGTCGAGGCGACCAAAGTTGACCCGCGTCGGGGCGACCAGGGTTGACTGGCGTCGGTGCGACCAAAGTTGACGCGCGTCGGGGCGACCAAAGATGACGCGCGTCTGGGCGACAATGGTTGACGTGCATCAGGGCGACCAAAGCTGACGCGCGTCGGGGCGACCAGGGTTGACGGTTGTCGGGGCGACTAAGGTCAATGTGCGTAGGGTCGACCAGATCTGACGCGCGTCGAGGCGACCAGGGTTGACGCGCATCACGGCGACCAAAGTTGACGCGCTTTGGGGCGACCATGGTTGACGCGCATCGGGGCGACTATGGTTGACGCGCATCGGCGCGAACAGGGTTAACGCGCGTCGGGGCGATCAGGGTTGACACGCGTCGGGGCGACCAAGGTTGACGCGCGACGGGGCGACCAAGTTTGACGCGCGTTGGCGCGACCAGGTTTGACGCGCGTCGGGGCGACCAAAGTTGACGCGCGTCGGGGCGACCATGGTTGACGCACGTCGGGGCGACCAAGGTCGATATGCGTCGGGTCGACCATTGCTGACGCGCGTCGGGGCGACCAGCGTTGACCCGCGTCGGGGCGACCAGGGTTGACGGGAGTCGGGGCAACCAGGGTTGACGTGCGTCAGGTCGACCAAAGTTGACGCGCGTCGGGGCGACCAAAGTTGATGCACGTTGGGGCGACCAAAGTTGACGCACGTCGGGGCGACCAGGGTTGACTCGCGTCGGGACGACCATGGTACACGCGCGTCGAGACGACCAATGTTGACGCGCGTAGAGGCGACCAAAGTTGACCCGCGTCGGGGCGACCAAAGTTGACGTGCGTCGGGGCGACCAAAGTTGATGCGCGTCGGGGCGACCAAAGTTGACGCGCGTCGGGGAAACCAGGGTTGACTGGCGTCGGGGCGACCATGGTTGACGCGCGTCGGGGCGACCAGGGTTGACTCGCGTCGGGGCGACCAGGGTTGTTGCTCGTCGGGGCGACCAGGGTTCACGCGCGTCGGGGCGACCAGGGTTCACGCGCATCGGGGCGATCATGGTTGACGCGCTTCGGGGCGACCAAGGTTGACGCACGTCAGGGCGACCAGAGCTGATGCGCGTCGGGTTGACCAGGGTTGACGAGCGTAGTGGCGACCATGGTACACGCGCGTCGAGACGAACAATGTTGACGCGCGTCGGGGCGGCCATGGTATACGCGCGTCGGGGCGACTATGGTTGACGCGCGTCGGGGCGAACAGGCTTAACGCGCGTCGGGGCGATCAAAGTTAATGCGCGTCGGGGAGACCAGGGATGACTCGTGTCGGGGCGACCATGGTTGACGCACATCGGGGCGACCATGGTTGACGCGCGTCGGGGCGACCAGGGTTGACGCGCGTCGAGACGACCAATTTTTACGCGCGTCAGGTGACCAGGGTTGACTCGTGTCAGGGCGACCATGGTACATGCGCGTCGAGACGACCAATGTTGACGAGCATCGGGGGGACAAGGGTTGACTCGCGTCGGGGCGACCATGGTTGATGCGCGTCGGGGCGACCAGGGTTGACTCGCGTCGTGGCGACCATGGTACACGCGCATCGAGACGACCAATGATGATGCGCGTCGGGGCTACAAGGGTTGACGTGCGTCGGGCGAGCCTGGTTGACGAGCATCGGGGCAACCAGGGCGGACACGTGTCGGGGCGACCAAAGTTGACGCGCGTCGGGGCGACCAGGGTTAACGTGCGTCGGGGCGATCAGGGTTGACGCACATCGAGACGACCAATGTTGATGCGCGTCGGGGCGAGCAGGGTTGACGTGCATCGGGGCGACCAAAGTTGACACGCGTCGAGGCGACCAGGTCAACCCTGGTCGCCTTGAAGCAAGTCTACTATGGTCGCCCTGATGCGCGTCAACCATAGTCGCCCCGACGCGTGTCAACTTTGGTCGCAACGACAAGCGTCAACCCTGTTCATCTCGACGCGGGTCAACCCTGGTCGACTTGAATGCAGTCAACTTTGGTTGCCCTGTAGCACTTCAACCCTGGTCGCCCCAACGCGCATCCACCATGGTCGTCCCGACGCGCGTCAAGCCTGGTCGCCCCGACATGCGTCAACATTGGTCATCTCGACGCGCGTGTACCATGGTCGCCACGATGCGCGTCAACCCTTGTCGCCTCGATGCGCGTCAGCTCTGGTCGCCCCGATGCGCGTCAACCTTGGTCGCCCCGACGCGCGTCAACCCTGGTCGCGCCAACGCGCGTAAACCGTGTTCGCCCCGACGCGTGTCAACCATGGTCGCCCCGACGCGAGTCAACCCTTGTCGCCCCGACGCGCGTCAACTTTGTTCGCCCTGACGCGTGTCCACCCTGGTCGCGCTGATGCGGGTCAACGTTGGTCACCCCGACGCGCGTCAACCCTAGTGGCCCCGACGCGCGTCAACTTTGGTCGCCTCGACGCGTGTCAACTTTGGTCGTCCTGATGCGCTTCAACACTGGTCGCCCCGTCGCGCGTCAACATTAGTCGTCTCGATGCGCGTGTATCATGGTCGCCCCGACGCGCGTCAACCCTGGTCTCCCCGACGTGCGTCAACCATGGTCGCCCCGACGCGAGTCAACTCTTGTCGCCCTGACGCGCGTCAACATTGGTCATCTCGACGCGCGTGTAGCATGGTCGCCCCGACGCGTGTCAACCCTGGTCGCCCCGACGCGCGTCAACCATGGTCACCCCGACGCGAGTCTATCCTTGTCGCCCCGACGCGCGTCAACCCTGGTTGCCCTGATGCGCGTCAACATTGGTCGCACCGACGCGCGTCAACCATGGTCGCCCCGATGCGAGTCAACCCTTGTCGCGCCGACGCGTGTCAACTTTGGTCGCCCCGACGCGTGTCCACCCTGGTCGCCCCGACGCGGGTCAACGGGGCGACCAAGGTTGACGCGCGTCGGCGCGACCACGGTTGACGTGCGTCGGGGCGACCAAGGTTGATGCGCATCGGGGCGACCAGAGCTGACGCGCATCGGGGCGACCAGGGTTGACGCGCGTCGTGGCGACCAAAGTAGACGCGCGTTGGGGCGACCATGGTTGACCCACGTCGGGACGACCAAGTTCGATGTGCGTCGGGTCGACCAGAGCTGACGCGCGTCGGGGCGACCAGGGTTGACGCGCGTCATGGCGACCATGGTACACGCGCGTCGAGACGACCAGGGTTGATGCGTGACCAAGGTTGATGCGTGTCGGGGCGACCAGGCCTGACGCGCTTCGGGGCAACCAGAGCTGACGCGCGTCAGGGCGACCAGGGTTGACGCGCGTCATGGCGACCATGGTACACACGCGTCGAGATGACCAGGGTTGACGCGTGACCAAGGTTGATGAGTGTCGGGGCGACCAGGCCTGACGCGCTTCGGGGCGACCAGAGCTGACGCGCGCCGGGACGACCAGCTTTGACGTGCGTATGGTTGACGTGCGTCGGGGCGACCAAAGCTGACGCGCGACGGGGCGAACATAGCTGACGCGCGTCGGCGCGACCGGTGTTGACACGCGTCGGGGCGACCAAAGTTGACACGCGTCGGGGTGACAAGGGTTGGCTCGCGTCGAGGCGACCATGGTTGACGCGACCAGGGTTGACGCGCATCGGGGCGACCAAAGTTGACGCGCGTCGGGGCGACCAAAGTTGACGTGCGTCGGTGCGACCAATGTTAACGCGCATCGGGGCGACAAGGGTTGACGCGCGTCGGGGCGACTAATGTTGACGCGCGTCGGAGTGACCAAAGTTGACGCGCGTTGGCGCGACCAGGGTTGATGCGCGTCGGGGCGACCAAAGTTGACGCGCGTCGGGGCGACAAAAGTTGACGTGCGCCGGGGCAACCAAAGTTGACGTGCGTCGGTGCGACCAATGTTGACGCGCATCGGGGCGACAAGGGTTGACGCGCATCGGAGCGACTAGGGTTGACGCGCGCTGGGGTGACCAGAGTTGACGCGCGTCGGGGTGACCAAAACTGAGGCGCATCGGGGCGACCAGGGTTGACGCTCATCGGGGCGACCAAGGTTGATGCGCGTCGGCGCGACTATGGTTGACACGTGTCAGGGCGACCAGGATTGCCGGTTGTCGGGGGGACCAGGGTGGACGCGCGTCGGGGCGACCAAAGTTGACACGCGTCGGGGGGACAAGGGTTGGCTCGCGTCGAGGCGACCATGGTTGACGCGCGTTGGCGCGACCAGGGTTGACGGGCCTCGGGGCGACCAAAGTTGACGCGCGTCGGGGCGACCAAAGTTGACGCGCGTCGGGTCGACCATGGATGACGCACGTCGGGGCGACCAAGGTCGATGTGCGTCGGATTGACCAGAGCTGACGCGCGTCGGGGCGACCAGGGTTGACGCGCGTCGTGGCGACCATGGTACACGCGCGTCGAGACGACCAGGGTTGACGCGCGACCAAGGTTGACGCGCGTCGGGGCGACCAGAGCTGACACGTGTCGGGGCGACCAGGATTGACGGTTGTCGGGGTGACCAGGGTGGATGCGCGTCGGGGCGACCAAAGTTAACACGTGTCGGGGCGACAAGGGTTGGCTCGCGTCGAGGCGACCATGGTTGGTGCGCGTTGGCGCGACCAGGGTTGACGCGCGTCGGGGCGACCAAAGTTGACGCACGTCGGGGCAACCAAAGTTGACGTGCGTCGGTGCGACCAATGTTGACGCGCGTCAGGGCGACTAGGGTTGACGTGCGTCGGGGTGACCAGAGTTGACGCGCGTCGGGGCGAAAAAAAAACTGAGGCGCATCGGGGCGACCAGTGTTGACGCGCATCGGGGCGACCAAGGTTGACGCGCGTTGGCGCGACCAGGTTTGACGAGTGTCGGGGCGACCAAAGTTGACGCGCGTCGGGGCGACCATGGTTGACGCACGTCGGGGCGACCAAGGTCGATGTGCGTCGGGTCGACCATGGTACACGCGCGTCGAGATGACCAATGTTGACGCGCGTCGGGGCGACTAGGCTTGACGCGCGTCGGGGCGACCAAAGCTGACGCGCGTCGGGGCGACCATGGTTGACACGTGTCGGGGCGACCAGGATTGACGGTTGTCGGGGCGACCAGGGTGGATGCGCGTCGTGGCGACCAAAGTTAACACGCTTCGGGGCGACAAGGGTTGGCTCGCGTCGAGGCGACCATGGTTGACGCGCGTCGGGGCGACCAAAGTTGACGTGCGTCGGGGCAACCAAAGTTGACGTGCGTCGGTGAGACCAATGTTGATGCGCATCGGGGCGACAAGGGTTGACGCGCGTCAGAGCGACTAGGGTTGACGCGCGCTGGGGTGACCAGAGTTGACGCGCGTCGGGGTGACCAAAACGGAGGCGCATCGGGGCGACCAGGGTTGACGCTCATCGGGGCGACCAAGGTTGACGCGCGTCGGCGCGACCATGGTTGACGCACGGCGGGGCGGCCAAGGTCGATGTGCGTCGGGTCGACCAGAGATGACGCGCGTCGGGGCGACCAGGGTTGACGCGCATCGGGGCGACCAGGGTTGACGCGCTTCGGGGCGACCATGGTACACGCGCATCGAGACGACCAGGGTTGACGCGCGACCAAGGTTGACGCACGTCGGGGCGACCAGGCTTGACGCGCGTCGGGGCGACCAGAGCAGACACGCGACGGGGCGAACATAGCTGACGCGCGTCGGCGCGACCGGTGTTGACACGCGTCGGGGCGACCAAAGTTGACACGCGTCGGGGCGACAAGGGTTGGCTCGCGTCGAGGCGACCATGGTTGACGCGACCAGGGTTGACGCGCATCGGGGCGACCAAAGTTGACGCGCGTCGGGGCGACCAAAGTTGACGTGCGTCGGTGCGACCAATGTTAACGCGCATCGGGGCGACAAGGGTTGACGCGCGTCGGGGCGACTAGGGTTGACGCGCGTCGGAGTGACCAGAGTTGACGCGCGTTGGCGCGACCAGGGTTGATGCGCGTCGGGGCGACCAAAGTTGACGCGCGTCGGGGCGACCAAAGTTGACGTGCGTCGGGGCAACCAAAGTTGACGTGCGTCGGTGCGACCAATGTTGACGCGCGTCGGGGCGACAAGGGTTGACGCGCATCGGAGCGACTAGGGTTGACGCGCGCTGGGGTGACCAGAGTTGACGCGCGTCGGGGTGACCAAAACTGAGGCGCATCGGGGCGACCAGGGTTGACGCTCATCGGGGCGACCAAGGTTGACGTGCGTCGACGCGACTATGGTTGACGCACGGCGGGGCGACCAAGGTCGATGTGCGTCGGGTCGACCAGAGCTGATGCGCGTCGGGGCGACCAGGGTTGACGCGCATCGGGGCGACCAGGGTTGACGCGCGTCGGGGCGACCATGGTACACGCGCGTCGAGACGACCAGGGTTGACGCGCGAAAAAGGTTGACGCGTCGGGGCGACCATGGTTGACACGTGTCAGGGCGACCAGGATTGCCGGTTGTCGGGGGGACCAGGGTGGACGCGCGTCGGGGCGACCAAAGTTGACACGCGTCGGGGGGACAAGGGTTGGCTCGCGTCGGGTCGACCATGGTTGACGCACGTCGGGGCGACCAAGGTCGATGTGCGTCGGGTTGACCAGAGCTGACGCGCGTCGGGGCGACCAGGGTTGATGCGCGTCGTGGCGACCATGGTACACGCGCGTCGAGACGACCAGGGTTGACGCGCGACCAAGGTTGACGCGCGTCGGGGCGACCAGAGCTGACACGTGTCGGGGCGACCAGGATTGACGGTTGTCGGGGTGACCAGGGTGGATGCGCATCGGGGCGACCAAAGTTAACACGTGTCGGGGCGACAAGGGTTGGCTCGCGTTGAGGCGACCATGGTTGGTGTGCGTTGGCGCGACCAGGGTTGACGCGCGTCGGGGCGACCAAAGTTGACGCACGTCGGGGCAACCAAAGTTGACGTGCGTCGGTGCGACCAATGTTGACGCGCATCGGGGCGACAAGGGTTGACGCGCGTCGGGGCGACTAGGGTTGACGTGCGTCGGGGTGACCAGAGTTGACGCGCGTCGGGGCGACCAAAACTGAGGCGCATCGGGGCGACCAGTGTTGACGCGCATCGGGGCGACCAAGGTTGACGCGCGTTGGCGCGACCAGGTTTGACGCGTGTCGGGGCGACCAAAGTTGACGCGCGTCGGGGCGACCATGGTTGACGCACGTCGGGGCGACCAAGGTCGATGTGCGTCGGGTCGACCAGAGCTGACGCGCGTCGGGGCGACCAGGGTTGACGCGCGTCGTGGCGACCATGGTACACGCGCGTCGAGATGACCAATGTTGACGCGCGTCGGGGCGACTAGGCTTGACGCGCGTCGGGGCGACCAAAGCTGACGCGCGTCGGGGCGACCATGGTTGACACGTGTCTGGGCGACCAGGATTGACGGTTGTCGGGGCGACCAGGGTGGATGCGCGTCGTGGCGACCAATGTTAACACGCTTCGGGTTCGACAAGGGTTGGCTCGCGTCGAGGCGACCATGGTTGACGCGCGTTGGCGCGACCAGGGTTGATGCGCGTCGGGGCGACCAAAGTTGACGCGCGTCGGGGCCACCAAAGTTGACGTGCGTCGGGGCAACCAAAGTTGACGTGCGTCGGGGCAACCAAAGTTGACGTGCGTCGGTGAGACCAATGTTGACGCGCATCGGGGCGACAAGGGTTGACGTGCGTCGGAGCGACTAGGGTTGACGCGCGCTGGGGTGACCAGAGTTGACGCGCGTCGGGGTGACCAAAACTGAGGCGCATCGGGGCGACCAGGGTTGACGCTCATCGGGGCGACCAAGGTTGACGCGCGTCGGCGCGACCATGGTTGACGCACGGCGGGGCGACCAAGGTCGATGTGCGTCGGGTCGACCAGAGCTGACGCGCGTCGGGGCGACCAGGGTTGACGCGCATCGGGGCGACCAGGGTTGACGAGCTTCGGGGCGACCATGGTACACGCGCGTCGAGACGACCAGGGTTGACGCGCGACCAAGGTTGACGCGCGTCGGGGCGACCAGGCTTGATGCGCGTCGGGACGACCAGAGCTGACGCGCGTCGGGGCGACCATGGTTGACACGTGTCAGGGCGACCAGGATTGCCGGTTGTCGGGGGGACCAGGGTGGACGCGCGTCGGGGCGACCAAAGTTGACACGCGTCGGGGCGACAAGGGTTGGCTCGCGTCGAGGCGACCATGGTTGACGCGCGTTGGCGCGACCAGGGTTGACGCGCCTCGGAGCGACCAAAGTTGACGCGCGTCGGGGCGACCAAAGTTGACGTGCGTCAGTGCGACCAATGTTGACGCGCATCGGGGCGACAAGGGTTGACGCACGTCGGGGCGACTAGGTTTGACACGCGTCGGGGTGACCAGAGTTGACGCGCGTCGGGGCGACCAAAACTGAGGCGCATCGGGGCGACCAGGGTTGACGCGCATCGGGGCGACCAAGGTTGACGCGCGTCGGCGCGGCCAGGTTTGACACGCGTCGGGGCGACCAAAGTTGACGCACGTCGGGGCGACCATGGTTGACGCACGTCGGGGCGACCAAGGTCGATGAGCGTCGGGTCGACCAGAGCTGACGCGCGTCCAGGGTTGACGCGCGTCGTGGCGACCATGGTACACGCGCGTCGAGACGACCAGGGTTGACGCGCGACCAAGGTTGACGCGCGTCGGGCGACCATAGCTGACGCGCGTCGGGGCGACCATGGTTGACACGTGTCGGGGCGACCAGGCTTTATGCGCGTTGGGGCGACCATGGTTGATGCGCGTCGGGGCGACTATGGTTGATGCACGTCGGGGCGAACAGGGTTAACGCGCGTCGGGGCAAGCAGGGTTGACGCGCGTCGGGGCGACAATAGTTGACGCGCGTCGGGGCGAACAAGGGTGACGCGCGTTGGCGCGTCCAGGGTTGACGCGCGTCGGGGCGACCAAAGTAGACGCGCGTCGGTGCGACCATGGTTGACCCACGTCGGGACGACCAAGTTCGATGTGCGTCGGGTCGACCAGAGCTGACGAGCGTCGGGGCGACCAGGGTTGACACGCGTCATGGCGACCATGGTACACGCGCGTCGAGACGACCAGGGTTGACGTGTGACCAAGGTTGATGCGTGTCGGGGCGACCAGGCCTGACGCGCTTCGGGGCGACCAGAGCTGACGCGCGTCGGGGCGACCAGGGTTGACGCGCGTCATGGCGTCCATGGTACACGCGCGTCGAGACGACCAGGGTTGACGCGTGACCAAAGTTGATGTGTGTCGGGGCGACCAGGCCTGACGCGCTTCGGGGCGACCAGAGCTGACGCGCGCCGGGACGACCAGCTTTGACGTGCATATGGTTGACGTGCGTCGGGGCGACCAAAGCTGACGCGCGACGGGGCGAACATAGCTGACGTGCGTCGGCGCGACCGGTGTTGACGCGCGTCGGGGCGACCAAAGTTGACACGCGTCGGGGCGACAAGGGTTGGCTCGCGTCGAGGCGACCATGGTTGACGCGACCAGGGTTGACGCGCATCGGGGCGACCAAAGTTGATGCGCGTCGGGGCGACCAAAGTTGACGTGCGTCGGTGCGACCAATGTTAACGCGCATCGGGGCGACAAGGGTTGACGCGCGTCGGGGCGACTAGGGTTGACGCGCGTCGGGGTGACCAGAGTTGACGCGCGTCGGGGCGACCAAAACTGAGGCGCATCGGGGCGACCAAGGTTGACGCGCGTTGGCGTGACCAGGTTTGACGCGCGTCGGGGCGACCAAAGTTGACGCACGTCGGGGCGACCAAGGTCGATGTGCGTCGGGTCGACCAGAGCTGACGCGCGTCGGGGCGAAAAGGGTTGACGCGCGTCATGGTGACCATGGTACACGCGCGTCGAGACGTCCAGGGTTGACACGCGACCAAGGTTGACGCGCGTCGGGGCGACCAGAGCTGACACGTGCCGGGGCGACCAGGATTGACGGTTGTCGGGGCGACCAGGGTGGATGCGCGTCGGGGCGACCAAAGTTAACACGCGTCGGGGCGACAAGGGTTGGCTCGCGTCGAGGCGACCATGGTTGGTGCGCGTTGGTGCGACCAGGGTTGACGCGCGTCGGGGCGACCAAAGTTGACGCGCGTCGGGGCGACCATGGTTGACGCACGTCGGGGCGACCAAGGTCGATGTGCGTCGGGTCGACCAGAGCTGACGCGCGTCGGGGCGACCAGGGTTGACGCGCGTCATGGCGACCATGGTACACGCGCGTCGAGATGACCAATGTTGACGCGCGTCGGGGCGACTAGGCTTGACGCGCGTCGGGGCGACCAAAGCTGACGCGCGTCGGGGCGACCATGGTTGACACGTGTCGGGGCGACCAGGATTGACGGTTGTCGGGGCGACCAGGGTGGATGCGCGTCGTGGTGACCAAAGTTAACACGCTTCGGGGCGACAAGGGTTGGCTCGCGTCGAGGCGACCATGGTTGACGCGCGTTGGCGCGACCAGGGTTGATGCGCGTCGGGGCGACCAAAGTTGACGCGCGTCGGGGCAACCAAAGTTGACGTGCGTCGGTGCGACCAATGTTGACGCGCATCGGGGTGACAAGGGTTGACGCGCGTCGGGGCGACTAGGGTTGACGCGCGTCGGGGTGACCAGAGTTGACGCGCGTCGGGGCGACCAAAACTGAGGCGCATCGGGGCGACCAGGGTTGAAGCGCATCGGGGCGACCAAGGTTGACGCGCGTTGGCGCGACCAGGTTTGACGCGCGTCAGGGCGACCATGGTTGACGCACGTCGGGGCGACCAAGGTCGATGTGCGTCGGGTCGACCAGAGCTGACGCGCGTCGTGGCGACCATGGTACACGCGCGTCGAGATGACGAATGTTGACGCGCGTCGGGGCGACCAGGCTTGACGCGCGTCGGGGCGACCAAAGCTGACGCGCGTCGGGGCGACCATGGTTGACACGTGTCGGGGCGACCAGGATTGACGGTTGTCGGGGCGACCAGGGTGTCAACCTTTCTCGCCCAGACGCGCGTCAACATTGGTGGTATCGACGCGCGTCAACCATGGTCACCCCGACGCGTGTCAACCATGGTCGCCCCGACGCGCGTCAACCCTGATCGCCCCGACGCACTTTAACCATGGTCGCCCCGACGCGAGTCAACCCTGGTCTCCCCGACACGCGTCAACTTTGGTCGCGCCGACGCGAGTTAACCCTGGTCGCCATGACGCGAGTCAACCTTTCTCGCCCCGACGCGCGTCAACATTGGTCGCATCAACGCACGTCAACCATGGTCGCCCCGACGCGCGTCAACCTTGGTCGCCCCGAGGAGCGTCAACCCTGGTCGCCCCGACGCACGTCAACCCTGGTCGACCCGACGTGCGTCAACTTTGATCGCCCAGACGCGCGTTAACCCTGTTCGCCCCGACGCGCGTCAACCATGGTCGCCCCGAAGCGCATCAACCTTGGTCGCCCCGACGCGCGTCAACCTTGGTCGCCCCGACGCGCATCAAGCCTGGTCGCCCCGACACGCGTCAACCATGGTCGCCCCGACACGCGTCAACCATGGTCGCGCCAGGGTGGACGCGCGTCGGGGCGATCAAAGTTGACGCATGTCGGGGCGACAAGGGTAGACTCGCGTCGGGGCTACCATGGTTGACACGCGACGGGGCTACCTTGGTTTACGCGCGTCGGTGCGACCAGGGTTGACGAGCGTCGGGGCGACCAAAGTTGACGTGCGTCGGTGCGACCAATGTTGACGCGCCTCGGGGCAGCCAAGGTTGACGCGCGTCGGGGCGACAAAGGTTGACGCGCATCGGGGCGACCAGAGCTGACGCGCATCGGGGCGACCAGGGTTGACGCGCGTCGTGGCGACCATGTTACACGCGCGTCGAGATGACCAATGTTGACGCGCGTCGGGGCGACCAGGCTTGATGCGCGTCGGGGCGACCATGGAGGATGCGCGTCGGGGCGACCAGGGTTGACTCGCGTCGGGGCGACAAGGGTTGAATCGCTACGGGGTGACCAAAGTTGACTGCATTCAAGTCGACCAGGGTTGACCTGCATCGAGATGAACAGGGTTGACGCGTGTCGGTGCGACCAAAGTTGACATTGGTCGTCTCGACGCGCGTGTAGCATGGTCGCCCCGACGCGAGTCAACCCTGGTCGCCCCGATGCGCGTCAACCATGGTCGCCCCGACGCGAGTAAACCCTTGTCGCCCTGACGCGCGTCAACATTGGTCGTCTCGACGCGGGTGTACCATGGTCGCCCCGATGCGCGTTAACCATGTTCGCCCCGATGCGCGTCAACCATATTTGCCCCGATGCGAGTCAACTTTGTTCGCCCTGATGCGCATCAACCCCGGTCGCCCCGACGCGCGTCAACCCTGGTCGCCCCAACGCACGTTAACCATGATCGCCCCGACGCGCGTTAACCCTAATTGCCCCGACGCGCGTCAACCCTGGTCGCCCCGACGGACGTTAACCCTGGTGGCCCCGACTCACGTCAACCCTGGTCGCCCCGACGCGGGTCAACGCTGGTCGCCACGACACGCGTCAACTTTGGTCGCCCCGACGCGCGTCAACCATGGTCGCCCCGACGCGCGTCAACCCTTGTCGCTCCAACGCACGTCAACATTGGTCGTCTCGACGTGCGTGTACCATGGTCGCCCCGACGTGAGTCAACTTTGGTCGTCCTGATGCGTGTCAACCCTGGTCGCACCGACGCGCGTCAACCCTGGTTGCCCCGACGCGCGTGAACCCTGATCGCCCCGACGCGTGTTAACCCTGGTTGCCCCGAAGCGTGTCAACCATGGTCGCCCCGACGCGGGTCAGCTTTGCTCGCCCCGATGCGCGTCAACTTTGGTCGCCCCGACGCGCGTCAACCCTGGTCGCCCCGACGGACGTTAACCCTGTTCGCCCCGACTCACGTCAACCCTGGTCGCCCCGACTCACATCAACCCTGGTCGCCCCGATGCGAGTCAACGCTGGTCGCCACGACGCGCGTCAAATTTGGTCGCCCCGACGCGCGTCAACTTTAGTAGCCCTGGCGCTCATCAGCTTTGGTCGCCCCGACGCGCATCAACTTTGGTCGCCCCGATGCGACTCAACCCTTGTAGCCCAGACATGCGTCAACCCTGGACGCCCCGTCGCGCGTCAACTTTGGTCGCCCCGACGTGCATTAACTTTGGTCGCCCCGACGCGAGTCAACCCTGGACACCCCGTCGCGCGTCAACTTTGGTCGCCCCGACACGGGACAACTTTGGTCGCCCCGACGCAAGTCAACCCCTGTCGCCCAGACCCACGTCAACCCTGGGCGCTCCGTCGCGTGTCAACTTTGGTCGCGCCGACGCGTGTCATCCTTGGTCGCCCCGACGCGCGTCAACCCTGGTCGCCCCGACGCGCGTCAACCCTGGTCGCCCCGACGCGCGTCAACCATGGTCGCCCCGACGTGCGTCAACCATGGTCGCCCCGACGTGAGTCATCCCTGGTCTCCCCGACGCGCATTAACTTTGATCGCCCCGACGCGCGTTAAGCCTGTTCGCCCCGACGCGCGTCAACCATAGTCGCCCCGACGCGCGTATACCATGGCCGCCCCGACGCGCGTCAACATTGTTCGTCTCGACGCGCGTGTACCATGGTCGCCACTACGCTCGTCAACCCTGGTCAACCCGACGCGCATCAGCTCTGGTCGCCCTGACGTGCGTCAACCTTGGTCGCCCCGAAGCGCGTCAACCATGATCGCCCCGATGCGCGTGAACCCTGGTCGCCCCGACGCGCGTGAACCCTGGTCGCCCCGACGAGCAACAACCCTGGTCGCCCCGACGCGCGTCAACCATGGTCGCCCCGACGCCAGTCAACCCTGGTTTCCCCGACGCGCGTCAACTTTGGTCGCCCCGACGCGCATCAACTTTGGTCGCCCCGACGCGCGTCAACTTTGGTCGCCCCGACGCGGGTCAACTTTGGTCGCCTCGACGCGCGTCAACATTGGTCGTCTCGACGCGCGTGTACCATGGTCGTCCCGACGCGAGTCAACCCTGGTCGCCCCGACGTGCGTCAACTTTGGTCGCCCCAACGTGCATCAACTTTGGTCGCCCCGACGCGCGTCAACTTTGGTCGACCTGACGCACGTCAACCCTGGTTGCCCCGACTCCCGTCAACCCTGGTCGCCCCGACGCGGGTCAACGCTGGTCGCCCCGACGCGCGTCAGCAATGGTCGACCCGACGCATATCGACCTTGGTCGCCCCGACGTGCGTCAACCATGGTCGCCCCGACGCGCGTCAACTTTGGTCGCCCCGACGCGCGTCAAACCTGGTCGCGCCAACGCGCGTCAAACTTGGTCGCCCCGTCGCGCGTCAACCTTGGTCGCCCCGACGCGTGTCAACCCTGATCGCCCCGACGCGCGTTAATCCTGTTCGCGCCGATGCGCGTCAACCATAGTCGCCCCGATGCGCGTCAACCATGGTCGCCCCAAAGCGCGTCAACTTTGGTCGCCGTGATGCGCGTCAACCCTGGTCGCCTCGACGCGCGTCAGATCTGGTCGACCCTACGCACATTGACCTTAGTCGCCCCGACAACCGTCAACCCTGGTCGCCCCGACGCGCGTCAGCTTTGGTCGCCCTGATGCACGTCAACCATTGTCGCCCAGACGCGCGTCATCTTTGGTCGACCCGACGCGCGTCAACTTTGGTCGCACCGACGCGAGTCAACCCTGGTCGCCCCGACGCGGGTCAACTTTGGTCGCCTCGACGCGCGTCAACATTGGTGGTCTCGACGCGCGTGTACCATGGTCGTCCCGACGCGAGTCAACCCTGGTCGCCCCGACGTGCGTCAACTTTGGTCGCCCCGACGTGCGTCAACTTTGGTCGCCCTGACGCTCGTCAACTTTGGTCGACCTGACGAGCGTCAACCCTGGTCGCCCCGACGCACGTCAACCCTGGTTGCCCCGACTCCCGTCAACCCTGGTCGCCCCGAGGCGGGTCAACGCTGGTCGCCCCGACGCGCGTCAGCAATGGTCGACCCGACGCACATCGACCTTGGTCGCCCCGACGTGCGTCAACCATGGTCGCCCCGACGTGCGTCAACTTTTTTCGCCCCGACGCGCGTCAAACCTGGTCGCGCCGACGCGCGTCAACCTTGGTCGCCCCGACGCACGTCAACTTTGGTCGCGCCGACGCGTGTCATCCTTGGTCGCCCAGACGCGCGTCAACCCTGGTCGCCCCGACGCGCGTCAACCCTGGTCGCCCCGACGCACGTCAACCCTGGTCGCCCCGACGTGCGTCAACCCTGGTCGCCCCGACGCGCGTCAACCCTGGTCTCCCCGACGCGCGTTAACCCTGGTCGCCCCGACACACGTCAACCCTGGTCGCCCCGACGCACGTCAATTTTGGTCGGCCCGACGCACGTCAACCTTGGTCGCCCCGACGTGCGTCAACCTTGGTCGCCCCGACGCGCGTCAACCATGGTTGCCCCGACGCGAGTCAACCAAGGTCACCACGAGGTGCGTCAACTATAGACGCTCTGACGCGCGTCAACCCTGGTCGCCCCGAATACCGTCAACCCTTGTCTCCCCGACGCACGTCAACCCTGGTCGCCCCGACGTGCGTCAACCCTGGTCGACCCGATGCGCGTCAACCCTGGTCACCCCGACGTGCGTCAATCCTGATCGCTCTGACGCGCATCAACTTTGGTCACACCGACGCGCGTCAGCTTTGGTCATCTCGACGAGCGTCAACCTTGGTCGCCCCGACGCGCGTCAACCTTGGACGCCCCGATGCGAGTCAATCCTGGTCGCCCCCACACGCGTCAACCATGGTCGCCCCGACGCGAGTCAACCCTGGTCGCCCCCACACGCGTCAACCATGGTCGCCCCGACGCGCGTCAACCCTGGTCGCCCCGACTCCCGTCAACCCTTGTCTTCCCGACGCACGTTAATCCTGGACGCCCCGACGCACGTCAACCTGGTCGCCCCGATGCGCGTCAACCCTGGACGCCGCGATGCGTGTCAACCCTGGTCACCCCGACGCATGTCAACCCTGGTCGCCCCGACGTGCGTCAACCCTGGTCGCCCCGACGCGCGTCAACCCTGGTCTCCCCGACGCGCGTTAACCCTGTTCGCCCCGACGCGCTTCAACCATAGTCGTCCCGACGAGCGTCAACCATGGTCGCCCCGACGCGCGTCAACATTGGTCATCTCGACGCGCGTGTACCATGGTCGCCACGACGCGCGTCAACCCTGGTCGCGTCAGCTTTGGCCGCCCCGACGCGAGTCAACCCTGGTCGCCCCCACGCGCGTCAACCATGGTCGCCGCAACGCGAGTTAACACTGTTCGCCCCGACGCGCGTCATCTTTGGTCGCCCCGACGCGCGTCAACATTGGTCCTCTCGATGCACGTGTACCATGGTCGCCACGACGCGCGTCAACCCTTGGCGCGTCAACTTTGGTCACCCCGACGCGAGTCAACCCTGGTCGCCCCCACGCGCGTCAACCATGGTCGCCAAGACGCGAGTCAACCCTGGTCGCCCCGACTCCCATCAACCCTGGTCTCCCCGACGTACGTCAACCCTGGTCGCCCCGACGCACGTCAACCCTGGTCGTCTCGACGCACGTCAACTTTGGTCGCTCCGACGCGCGTCAACCCTGGTCGTCCCGATGCGGTTCCACCCTGGTCGCCCCGACGCGGGTCAACCCTGGTCGCCCCGACGCGGGTCAATTTTGGTCAGCCCGATGCACGTCAACCTTGGTCGCCCCGACGCACTTCAACCTTGGTCGCCCCGACGCTCGTCAACCCTTGTCGCGCCGACGCGCGTCAACCTTGGTCGCGCCGACGCGCGTCAACCCTGTTCGTCCTGACTCCCGTCATCACTGGTCTCCCCGACGCATGTTAACCCTGGTCGCCCCGACGCACGTCAACTCTGGTCGCCCCGACGCACTTCAACCCTGGTCGTCCCGACGCGCGTCAACTTTGGTCGCCCCGACGCGCGTCAACCCTGGTTGCCCCGACGCGCTTCAACTTTTGATCGCCCCGACGAGCGTGTGTACCATGGTCGCCACGACGCGCGTCAACCCTGGTCTCCCCGACGCACGTCAACCCTGGTCGCCCCAACGCACGTCAACCCTGGTCGTCCCGACGCACGTCAACTTTGGTCGCCCCGACGCACATCAACCCTGGTCGCCCGACTCCCGTCAACCCTGGTCTCCCTGACGCACGTCAACCCTGGTCGCCCCGACGCACATCAACCCTGGTCGTCCCGACGCACGTCAACTTTGGTTGCCCCGACGCGTGTCAACTCTGGTCGCCCCGACGCACGTCAACCCTGGTCGTCCCGACGCACGTCAACTTTGGTCGCCCCGACGCACGTCAACTTTGGTCGCCACGACGTGCGTCAACCCTCGTCGCCCCGACGCGCGTCAACCCTGGTCGCCCCGACGCACGTCAACCCTGGTCGACCCGACGCGCGTCAAACACTGGTCGCCCCGAAGCGCTTCAACTTTTGATCGCCCTGACGAGCGTGTGTACCATGGTCGCCACGACGCGCGTCAACCCTGGTCGCCCCGATGAGCGTCAACCGTGGACGCCCCGACGCACGTCAACCCTGTTCGCCCCGACTCCCGTCAACCCTTGTCTCCCCGACGCACGTCAACCCTGGTCGCCCCGACGCACATCAACCCTGGTCGTCCCGACGCACGTCAACTTTGGTCGCCCCGACGCGCGTCAACCCTGGTCGCCCCGACGCGGGTCAATTTTGGTCGGCCCGATGCGCGTCAACCCTGGTCGGCCCGACGCGTGTCAACCTTGGTCACCCCGAAGCGTGTCAACCTTGGTCGCCCCGACGCACTTCAACTCTGGTCGTCCCGACGCGCGTCAACCATGGTCGCCCCGACGCGAGTCAACTTTGGTCGCCCCGACGCGCATCAACCCTGGTCGCCCCGACGCGCTTCAACTTTTGATCGCCCCGACGAGCGTGTGTACCATGGTCGCCACGACACACGTCATCCCTGGTCTCCCCGACGCACGTCAACACTGGTCGCCCCAACGCACGTCAACCCTGGTCGTCCCGACGCACGTCAACTTTGGTCGCCCCGACGCGCGTCAACCCTGGTCGCCCCGACTCCCGTCAACCTTGGTCTCCCCGACGCACGTCAACCCTGGTCGCACCGACGCACGTCAACCCTGGTCGTCCCGACGCACGTCAACTTTGGTCGCCCCGACGCGCGTCAACTCTGGTCGCTCCGACGCACGTCAACCCTGGTCGCCCCGACGCACGTCAACCCTGGTCGTCCCGACGCACGTCAACTTTGGTCGCCCCGACGCGCGTCAACTCTGGTCGCCCCGACGCACGTCAACCCTGGTCGTCCCGACACGCGTCAAATTTGGTCGCCCCGACGCGCGTCAACCCTGGTCGTCCCGACGCACGTCAACTTTGGTCGACCCGACGCACGTTAACTTTGGTCGCCCCGATGCGCGTCAACCCTGGTCGCCCCGACGCGGGTCCACCCTGGTCGCCCCGACGCACGTCAACCCTGGTCGCCCCGACGCACGTCAACCCTGGTCGCCCCGACGCGCGTCAACTTTGGTTGCCCCGACGCGCGTCAAACCCTGTTCGCCCCGACGCGCTTCAACTTTTGATCGCCCTGACGAGCGTGTGTACCATGGTCGCCACGACGCGCGTCAACCCTGGTCGCCCCAACGAGCGTCAACCGTGGACGCCCCGACGCGCATTAACCCTGTTCGCCCCGTCTCCCGTCAACCCTTGTCTCCCCGATGCACGTCAACCCTGGTCGCCCCGACGCACGTCAACCCTGGTCGTCCTGACGCACGTCAACTTTGGTCGCCCCGACGCGCGTCAACCCTGGTCGCCCCGACGCGGTTCAATTTTGGTCGGCCCGACGCGTGTCAACCTTGGTCGCCCCGACACACTTCAACTCTGGTCATCCCGACGCGCGTCAACCATGGTTGCCCCGACGCGAGTCAACTTTGGTCGCCCCGACGCGCATCAACCCTGGTCGCCCCGACGCGCTTCAACTTTTGATCGCCCCGACGAGCGTGTGTACCATGGTCACCACGACGCACGTCATCCCTTGTCTCCCCAACGCACGTAAACCCTGGTCGCCCCAACGCACGTCAACCCTGGTCGTCCCGACGCACGTCAACTTTGGTCGCCCCGACGCGCGTCAACCCTGGTCGCCCCGACGCGCGTCAACCCTGGTCTCCCCGACGCACGTCAACCCTGGTCGCCCCGACGCATGTCAACTTTGGTCGCCCCGACGCGCGTCAACTCTGGTCGCCCCGACGCACGTCAACCCTGGTCGTCCCAACGCACGTCAACTTTGGTCGCCCCGACGCGGGTCCACCCTGGTCGCCCCGACGCGGGTCCACCCTGGTCGCCCCGACGCACGTCAACTCTGGTCGCCCCGACGCACGTCAAACCTGGTCGTCCTGACGCGCGTCAACCATGGTCGCCCCGACGCGTGTCAACCCTGGTCGCCCCGACTCCCGTCAACCCTTGTCTCCCCGACTCCCGTCAACCCTTGTCTCCCCGATGCACGTCAACCCTGGTCGCCCCGACGCACGTCAACCCTGGTCGTCCCGACGCACGTCAACTTTGGTAGCCCCGACCCGCGTCAACCCTGGTCGCCCCGACGCGCTTCAACCCTGGTCTCCCCGACGCGCGTTAACCCTGTTGGCCCCGACGCGCTTCAACCATAGTCGTCCCGACACGCGTCGACATTGGTCGTCTCGACGCGCGTGTACCATGGTCGCCACGACGCGCGTCAACCCTGGTCGCGTCAGCTTTGGTCACCCCGACGCGAGTCAACTCTGGTCGCCCCGACGCACGTCAACCCTGGTCGTCCCGACGCACGTCAACTTTGGTCGCCCCGACGCGGGTCCACCCTGGTCGCCCCGACGCACGTCAACCCTGGTCGCACCGACGCGGGTCCACCCTGGTCGCCCCGACGCACGTCAACTCTGGTCGCCCCGACGCACGTCAAACCTGGTCGTCCTGACGCGCGTCAACCATGGTCGCCCCGAAGCGTGTCAACCCTGGTCGCCCC
Source organism: Phyllobates terribilis (assembly GCF_046119375.1). Lineage (NCBI taxonomy): Eukaryota > Metazoa > Chordata > Amphibia > Anura > Dendrobatidae > Phyllobates > Phyllobates terribilis. The sequence continues at coordinate 12,333,261 of NW_027362769.1, read as the reverse complement.
GACGCGCGTTAACCCTGTTCGCCCCGACTCCCGTCAACCCTTGTCTCCCCGACGCACGTCAACCCTGGTCGCCCCGACGCACGTCAACCCTGGTCGTCCCGACGCACGTCAACTTTGGTAGCCCCGACGCGCGTCAACCCTGGTCGCCCCGACGCGCTTCAACCCTGGTCTCCCCGACGCGCGTTAACCCTGTTGGCCCCGACGCGCTTCAACCATAGTCGTCCCGACGCGCGTCGACATTGGTCGTCTCGACGCGCGTGTACCATGGTCGCCACGACGCGCGTCAACCCTGGTCGCGTCAGCTTTGGTCACCCCGACGCGAGTCAACCCTGGTCGCCCCCACGCGCGTCAACCATGGTCGCCGCAACGCGAGTCAACCCTGATCGCTCTGACGCGCATCAACTATAGTCGCCCCGACGCGTGTCAACCATGGTCGCCCCGACGCGCATCAACATTGGTCGCCCCGACGAGCGTCAACCGTGGACGCCCCGACGCGCGTTAAACCTGTTTTTTGATCGCCCCGACGAGCGTGTGTACATGGTCGCCACGACGCACGTCATCCCTGGTCTCCCCAACGCACGTCAACCTTGGTCGCCACAACGCACGTTAACCCTGGTCGTCCCGACGCACGTCAACTTTGGTCGCCCCGACGCGCATCAACCCTGGTCGCTCCGACTCCCGTCAACCCTGGTCTCCCCGACGCACGTCAACCTTGGTCGCCCCGACGCACGTCAACCCTGGTCGTCCCGACGCACGTCAACTTTGGTCGCCCCGACGCGCGTCAACTCTGGTCGCCCCGACGCACGTCAACCCTGGTCGTCCCGACGCACGTCAACTTTGGTGGCCCCGACGCGGGTCCACCCTGGTCGCCCCGACGCACGTCAACCCTGGTCGCCCCGACGCACGTCAACGCTGGTCGCCCCGACGCACGTCAACTCTGGTCGCCCCGACGCACGTCAACCCAGGTCGTTCCGACGCGTGTCAACACTGGTCGACCCGACGCGCGTTAACCCTGTTCGCCCCGACTCCCGTCAACCCTTGTCTCCCCGACGCACGTCAACCCTGGTCGCCCCGACGCACGTCAACCCTGGTCGTCCCGACGTACGTCAACTTTGGTAACCCCGACGCGCGTCAACCTTGTTCGCCCCGACGCGCTTCAACCATAGTCGTCCCGACGCGCGTCAACATTGGTCGTCTCGACGCGCGTGTACCATGGTCGCCACGACGCGCGTCAACCCTGGTCGCGTAAGCTTTGGTCGCCCCGACGCGAGTCAACCCTGGTCGCCCCCACGCGCGTCAACCATGGTCGCCGCAACGCGAGTCAACCCTGATCGCTCTGACGCGCATCAACTATAGTCACCCCGACGCGTGTCAACCATGGTCGCCCCGACTCGCATCAACATTGGTCGTCTCGACGCGCGTGAACCATGGTCGCCACGACGCGTGTCAACCCTGGTCGCCCCGACGCAAGTCAACCCTGGTCGCCCCGACGCAAGTCAACCCTGGTTGCCCCGACGCAAGTCAACCCTGGTCGCCCCGACGCAAGTCAACCCTGGTCGCCCCGACGCAAGTCAACCCTGGTCGCCCCGTCGCGCGTGAGCTTTGGTAGCCCCGACGTGCGTCAACCATGGTCGCCCCGACGCGCGTCATCATTGGTCATCATAACGCGCGTGTACCATAGTCGCCCCGACGCGAGTCAACCCTGGTCGCCCCGACACGCGTCAACTTTGGTAGCCCCGACGCACATCAACCCTGATCGCCCCGACGAGCGTAAACTTTGGTTGCCCCGACGCGCGTCAACCCTGGTCGCCCCGATGGACGTCAACCCTGGTCGCCCCGACGCTGGTCAACGTTGGTCGCCCTGACGCGCATCAACTGTGGTCGCCCCGACGCTCATCAACTTTGGTCGCTCCGACGCGCATCAACTTTTGTCGCCCCGACGTGAGTCAACCCTTGTCGCCCAGACGCGTGTCAACCCTGGGCGCTCCGTCGCGCGTCAACTTTGGTCGCGCCGACGCGTGTCATCCTTGGTCGCCCGGACGCGCGTCAAATCTGATCGCCCCGACGTGCGTCAACCATGGTCGCCCAGACGCGAGTCAACCCTGGTCGCCCCGACGCGCGTCAACCATAGTCGCTCCGACGCGCGTCAACCATGGTCGCCCCGATGCTCGTCAACATTGTTCATCTCGACCCGCGTGTACCATGGTGGCCACGACGCTCGTCAACCCTGGTCGACACGACGCGCATCAGCTCTGGTCGCCCCGACGCGCGTCAACATTGGTCGTCTCGACGTGCGTGTACCATGGTCGCCCCGACGCGAGTCAAGTTTGGTCGCCCTGATGCGCGTCAACCCCGGTCGCCCCGACGTGCGTCAACCCTGGTCGCCCCGACGCGCGTTAACCCTGATCGCCCCGACGCGCGTCAACCCTGGTCGCCCCGACGGACGTCAACCCTGGTGGCCCCGACTCACGTTAACCCTGGTCGCCCCGACGCGGGTCAACGCTGGTCGTCACGACGTGCGTCAACCCTGGTCGCCCCGACGCGCGTCAACCCTGGTTTCCTCGACGCGCGTTAACCCTGTTCGCCCCGACGCGCTTCAACCATAGTCGTCCCGACGAGCGTCAACCATGGTCGCCACGACGCGCGTCAACCCTGGTCTCCCCGACGCACGTCAACCCTGGTCGCCCCAACGCACGTCAACCCTGGTCGTTCCGACGCACGTCAACTTTGGTCGCCCCGACGCGCGTCAACCCTGGTCGCCCCAACTCCCGTCAACCCTGGTCTCCCTGACGCACGTCAACCCTGGTCGCCCCGACGCACGTCAACCCTGGTCGTTCCGACGCACGTCAACTTTGGTCGCCCCGACGCAAGTCAACTTTGGTCGCCCCGACGCGCGTCAACCCTGGTCGCCCCGACTCGCGTCAACCCTGGTCGCCCCGACGCGGGTCCACCCTGGTCGCCCCGACGCACGTCAACCCTGGTCGCCCCAACGCACGTCAACCCTGGTCGCCTCGACGCACGTCAACCCTGGTCGCCCCGACGCACGTCAACCCTGGTCGCCCCGACGTACGTCATATTTGGTCGCCCCGACGCGCGTCAAACTCTGGTCGCCCCGACGCGCTTCAACTTTTGATCGCCCTGACGAGCGTGTGTACCATGGTCGCCACGACTCGCGTCAGCCCTGGTCGCCCCGACGAGCGTCAACCGTGGACGCCCCGACGCGCGTTAACCCTGTTCGCCAGGGCGACAAGAGTTGACTCGCGTCGGGGCGACCATGGTTGACGCACGTCGGGGAGACCAGGGTTGACGCGCGTCGGGGCGACCATGATACACGCGCATCGAGACGACTAATGTTGACGCGCGTCGGGGCGACCAGTGTTGAAGCGCATCAGGACGACCAAAGTTGACACGCGTCGAGGCGACCAAGGTTGACCCGCGTCGGGGCGACCAAAGTTGACGTGCGTCTGGACGACCAGGGTTGACGTGCGTCGGGACGACCAGGGTTGACGTGCGTCGGGACGACCAGGGTTGACGTGCGTCGGGGAGACAAGGGTTGACGGGAGTCGGGGCGACCAAAGTTGACACGCGTCGGGGCGACAAGGGTTGACTCGCATCGGGGCGACCAGAGCTGACGCGCATCGGGGCGACCAGGGTTGACGCGCGTCGTGACGACCAAAGTAGACGCGCGTTGGGGCGACCATGGTTGACCCACGTCGGGACGACCAAGTTCGATGTGCGTCGGGTCGACCAGAGCTGACGCGCGTCGGGGCGACCAGGGTTGACACGCGTCATGGCGACCATGGTACACGCGCGTCGAGACGACCAGGGTTGACGCGTGACCAAGGTTGATGCGTGTCGGGGCGACCAGGCCTGACGCGCTTCGGGGCGACCAGAGCTGACGCGCGTCAGGGCGACCAGGGTTGACGCGCGTCATGGCGACCATGGTACACACGCGTCGAGATGACCAGGGTTGACGCGTGACCAAGGTTGATGAGTGTCGGGGCGACCAGGCCTGACGCGCTTCGGGGCGACCAGAGCTGACGCGCGCCGGGACGACCAGCTTTGACGTGCGTATGGTTGACGTGCGTCGGGGCGACCAAAGCTGACGCGCGACGGGGCGAACATAGCTGACGCGCGTCGGCGCGACCGGTGTTGACACGCGTCGGGGCGACCAAAGTTGACACGCGTCGGGGTGACAAGGGTTGGCTCGCGTCGAGGCGACCATGGTTGACGCGACCAGGGTTGACGCGCATCGGGGCGACCAAAGTTGACGCGCGTCGGGGCGACCAAAGTTGACGTGCGTCGGTGCGACCAATGTTAACGCGCATCGGGGCGACAAGGGTTGACGCGCGTCGGGGCGACTAATGTTGACGCGCGTCGGAGTGACCAGAGTTGACGCGCGTTGGCGCGACCAGGGTTGATGCGCGTCGGGGCGACCAAAGTTGACGCGCGTCGGGGCGACCAAAGTTGACGTGCGTCGGGGCAACCAAAGTTGACGTGCGTCGGTGCGACCAATGTTGACGCGCATCGGGGCGACAAGGGTTGACGCGCATCGGAGCGACTAGGGTTGACGCGCGCTGGGGTGACCAGAGTTGACGCGCGTCGGGGTGACCAAAACTGAGGCGCATCGGGGCGACCAGGGTTGACGCTCATCGGGGCGACCAAGGTTGATGCGCGTCGGCGCGACTATGGTTGACCCACGGCGGGGCGACCAAGGTCGATGTGCATCGGGTCGACCAGAGCTGATGCGCGTCGGGGCGACCAGGGTTGACGCGCATCGGGGCGACCAGGGTTGACGCGCGTCGGGGCGACCATGGTACACGCGCGTCGAGACGACCAGGGTTGACGCGCGAAAAAGGTTGACGCGTCGGGGCGACCATGGTTGACACGTGTCAGGGCGACCAGGATTGCCGGTTGTCGGGGGGACCAGGGTGGACGCGCGTCGGGGCGACCAAAGTTGACACGCGTCGGGGGGACAAGGGTTGGCTCGCGTCGAGGCGACCATGGTTGACGCGCGTTGGCGCGACCAGGGTTGACGGGCCTCGGGGCGACCAAAGTTTACGCGCGTCGGGGCGACCAAAGTTGACGCGCGTCGGGTCGACCATGGTTGACGCACGTCGGGGCGACCAAGGTCGATGTGCGTCGGGTTGACCAGAGCTGACGCGCGTCGGGGCGACCAGGGTTGACGCGCGTCGTGGCGACCATGGTACACGTGCGTCGAGACGACCAGGGTTGACGCGCGACCAAGGTTGACGCGCGTCGGGGCGACCAGAGCTGACACGTGTCGGGGCGACCAGGATTGACGGTTGTCGGGGTGACCAGGGTGGATGCGCATCGGGGCGACCAAAGTTAACACGTGTTGGGGCGACAAGGGTTGGCTCGCGTCGAGGCGACCATGGTTGGTGCGCGTTGGCGCGACCAGGGTTGACGCGCGTCGGGGCGACCAAAGTTGACGCACGTCGGGGCAACCAAAGTTGACGTGCGTCGGTGCGACCAATGTTGACGCGCATCGGGGCGACAAGGGTTGACGCGCGTCGGGGCGACTAGGGTTGACGTGCGTCGGGGTGACCAGAGTTGACGCGCGTCGGGGCGACCAAAACTGAGGCGCATCGGGGCGACCAGTGTTGACGCGCATCGGGGCGACCAAGGTTGACGCGCGTTGGCGCGACCAGGTTTGACGCGCGTCGGGGCGACCAAAGTTGAAGCGCGTCGGGGCGACCATGGTTGACGCACGTCGGGGCGACCAAGGTCGATGTGCGTCGGGTCGACCAGAGCTGACGCGCGTCGGGGCGACCAGGGTTGACGCGCGTCGTGGCGACCATGGTACACGCGCGTCGAGATGACCAATGTTGACGCGCGTCGGGGCGACTAGGCTTGACGCGCGTCGGGGCGACCAAAGCTGACGCGCGTCGGGGCGACCATGGTTGACACGTGTCTGGGCGACCAGGATTGACGGTTGTCGGGGCGACCAGGGTGGATTCGCGTCGTGGCGACCAATGTTAACACGCTTCGGGGCGACAAGGGTTGGCTCGCGTCGAGGCGACCATGGTTGACGCGCGTTGGCGCGACCAGGGTTGATGCGCGTCGGGGCGACCAAAGTTGACGCGCGTCGGGGCCACCAAAGTTGACGTGCGTCGGGGCAACCAAAGTTGACGTGCGTCGGTGAGACCAATGTTGACGCGCATCGGGGCGACAAGGGTTGACGCGCGTCGGAGCGACTAGGGTTGACGCGCGCTGGGGTGACCAGAGTTGACGCGCGTCGGGGTGACCAAAACTGAGGCGCATCGGGGCGACCAGGGTTGACGCTCATCGGGGCGACCAAGGTTGACGCGCGTCGGCGCGACCATGGTTGACGCACGGCGGGGCGACCAAGGTCGATGTGCGTCGGGTCGACCAGAGCTGACGCGCGTCGGGGCGACCAGGGTTGACGCGCATCGGGGCGACCAGGGTTGACGCGCTTCGGGGCGACCATGGTACACGCGCGTCGAGACGACCAGGGTTGACGCGCGACCAAGGTTGACGCGCGTCGGGGCGACCAGGCTTGATGCGCGTCAGGACGACCAGAGCTGACGCGCGTCGGGGCGACCATGGTTGACACGTGTCAGGGCGACCAGGATTGCCGGTTGTCGGGGGGACCAGGGTGGACGCGCGTCGGGGCGACCAAAGTTGACACGCGTCGGGGCGACAAGGGTTGGCTCGCGTCGAGGCGACCATGGTTGACGCGCGTTGGCGCGACCAGGGTTGACGCGCCTCGGAGCGACCAAAGTTGACGCGCGTCGGGGCGACCAAAGTTGACGTGCGTCAGTGCGACCAATGTTGACGCGCATCGGGGCGACAAGGGTTGACGCGCGTCGGGGCGACTAGGTTTGACACGCGTCGGGGTGACCAGAGTTGACGCGCGTCGGGGCGACCAAAACTGAGGCGCATCGGGGCGACCAGGGTTGACGCGCATCGGGGCGACCAAGGTTGACGCGCGTCGGCGCGGCCAGGTTTGACACGCGTCGGGGCGACCAAAGTTGACGCACGTCGGGGCGACCATGGTTGACGCACGTCGGGGCGACCAAGGTCGATGAGCGTCGGGTCGACCAGAGCTGACGCGCGTCCAGGGTTGACGCGCGTCGTGGCGACCATGGTACACGCGCGTCGAGACGACCAGGGTTGACGCGCGACCAAGGTTGACGCGCGTCGGGGCGACCATAGCTGACGCGCGTCAGGGCGACCATGGTTGACACGTGTCGGGGCGACCAGGCTTTATGCGCGTTGGGGCGACCATGGTTGATGCGCGTCGGGGCGACTATGGTTGATGCACGTCGGGGCGAACAGGGTTAACGCGTGTCGGGGCAATCAGGGTTGACGCGCGTCGGGGCGACAATAGTTGACGCGCGTCGGGGCGAACAAGGGTGACGCGCGTCGGCGCGTCCAGGGTTGACGCGCGTCGGGGCGACCAAAGTAGACGCGCGTCGGTGCGACCATGGTTGACCCACGTCAGGACGACCAAGTTCGATGTGCGTCGGGTCGACCAGAGCTGACGAGCGTCGGGGCGACCAGGGTTGACACGCGTCATGGCGACCATGGTACACGCGCGTCGAGACGACCAGGGTTGACGCGTGACCAAGGTTGATGCGTGTCGGGGCGACCAGGCCTGACGCGCTTCGGGGCGACCAGAGCTGACGCGCGTCGGGGCGACCAGGGTTGACGCGCGTCATGGCGTCCATGGTACACGCGCGTCGAGACGACCAGGGTTGACGCGTGACCAAAGTTGATGTGTGTCGGGGCGACCAGGCCTGACGCGCTTCGGGGCGACCAGAGCTGACGCGCGCCGGGACGACCCGCTTTGACGTGCATATGGTTGACGTGCGTCGGGGCGACCAAAGCTGACGCGCGACGGGGCGAACATAGCTGACGTGCGTCGGCGCGACCGGTGTTGACGCGCGTCGGGGCGACCAAAGTTGACACGCGTCGGGGCGACAAGGGTTGGCTCGCGTCGAGGCGACCATGGTTGACGCGACCAGGGTTGACACGCATCGGGGCGACCAAAGTTGATGCGCGTCGGGGCGACCAAAGTTGACGTGCGTCGGTGCGACCAATGTTAACGCGCATCGGGGCGACAAGGGTTGACGCGCGTCGGGGCGACTAGGGTTGACGCGCGTCGGGGTGACCAGAGTTGACGCGCGTCGGGGCGACCAAAACTGAGGCGCATCGGGGCGACCAAGGTTGACGCGCGTTGGCGTGACCAGGTTTGACGCGCGTCGGGGCGACCAAAGTTGACGCACGTCGGGGCGACCAAGGTCGATGTGCGTCGGGTCGACCAGAGCTGATTCGCGTCGGGGCGAAAAGGGTTGACGCGCGTCGTGGTGACCATGGTACACGCGCGTCGAGACGTCCAGGGTTGACACGCGACCAAGGTTGACGCGCGTCGGGGCGACCAGAGCTGACACGTGCCGGGGCGACCAGGATTGACGGTTGTCGGGGCGACCAGGGTGGATGCGCGTCGGGGCGACCAAAGTTAACACGCGTCGGGGCGACAAGGGTTGGCTCGCGTCGAGGCGACCATGGTTGGTGCGCGTTGGTGCGACCAGGGTTGACACGCGTCGGGGCGACCAAAGTTGACGCGCGTCAGGGCGACCATGGTTGACGCACGTCGGGGTGACCAAGGTCGATGTGCGTCGGGTCGACCAGAGCTGACGCGCGTCGGGGCGACCAGGGTTGACGCGCGTCGTGGCGACCATGGTACACGCGCGTCGAGATGACCAATGTTGACGCGCGTCGGGGCGACTAGGCTTGACGCGCGTCGGGGCGACCAAAGCTGACGCGCGTCGGGGCGACCATGGTTGACACGTGTCGGGGCGACCAGGATTGACGGTTGTCGGGGCGACCAGGGTGGATGCGCGTCGTGGTGACCAAAGTTAACACGCTTCGGGGCGACAAGGGTTGGCTCGCGTCGAGGCGACCATGGTTGACGCGCGTTGGCGCGACCAGGGTTGATGCGCGTCGGGGCGACCAAAGTTGACGCGCGTCGGGGCAACCAAAGTTGACGTGCGTCGGTGCGACCAATGTTGACGCGCATCGGGGTGACAAGGGTTGACGCGCGTCGGGGCGACTAGGGTTGACGCGCGTCGGGGTGACCAGAGTTGACGCGCGTCGGGGCGACCAAAACTGAGGCGCATCGGGGCGACCAGGGTTGAAGCGCATCGGGGCGACCAAGGTTGACGCACGTTGGCGCGACCAGGTTTGACGCGCGTCAGGGCGACCATGGTTGACGCACGTCGGGGCGACCAAGGTCGATGTGCGTCGGGTCGACCAGAGCTGACGCGCGTCGTGGCGACCATGGTACACGCGCGTCGAGATGACGAATGTTGACGCGCGTCGGGGCGACCAGGCTTGACGCGCGTCGGGGCGACCAAAGCTGACGCGCGTCGGGGCGACCATGGTTGACACGTGTCGGGGCGACCAGGATTGACGGTTGTCGGGGCGACCAGGGTGGATGCGCGTCGGGGCGACCAAAGTTAACACGCTTCGGGGCGACATGGGTTGGCTCGCGTCGAGGCGACCATGGTTGACACGCGTTGTCGTGACCAGGGTTGATGCGCGTCGGGGCGACCAAAGTTGATGCGCGTCGGGGCGACTAAAGTTGACGTGCTTCGGGGCAACCAAAGTTGACGTGCGTCGGTGCGACCAATGTTGACGCGCATCGGGGCAACAAGGGTTGACGCGCGTCGGAGCGACTAGGGTTGACGCGCGCTGGGGTGACCAGAGTTGACGCGCGTCGGGGTGACCAAAACTGAGGCGCATCGGGGCGACCAGGGTTGACGCTCATCGGGGCGACCAAGGTTGACGCGCGTCGGCGCGACCATGGTTGACGCACGGCGGGGCGACCAAGGTCGATGTGCGTCGGGTCGACCAGAGCTGACGCGCGTCGGGGCGACCAGGGTTGACGCGCATCGGGGCGACCACGGTTGACGCGCGTCGGGGCGACCATGGTACACGCGCGTCGAGACGACCAGGGTTGACGCGCGACCAAGGTTGACGCGCATCGGGGCGACCAGGCTTGACGCGCGTCGGGGCGACCAGAGCTGACGCGCGTCGGGGCGACCATGGTTGACACGTGTCAGGGCGACCAGGATTGACGGTTGTCGGGGGGACCAGGGTGGACGCGCGTCGGGGCGACCAAAGTTGACACGCGTCAGGGCGACAAGGGTTGGCTCGCGTCGAGGCGACCATGGTTGACGCGCGTTGGCGCGACCAGGGTTGACGCGCCTCGGGGCGACCAAAGTTGACGTGCGTCAGTGCGACCAATGTTGACGCGCATCGGGGCGACAAGGGTTGACGCGCGTCGGGGTGACCAGAGTTGTTGCGCGTCGGGGCGATCAAAACTGAGGCGCATCGGGGCGACCAGGGTTGACGCGCATCGGGGCGACCAAGGTCGACGCGCGTCGGCGCGGCCAGGTTTGACGCGCGTCGGGGCGACCAAAGTTGACGCACGTCGGGGCGACCATGGTTGACGCACGTCGGGGCGACCAAGGTCAATGAGCGTCGGGTCGACCAGAGCTGACGCGCGTCCAGGGTTGACGCGTGTCCTGGCGACCATTGTACATGCGCGTCGAGACGACAAGGGTTGACGCGCGACCAAGGTTGACGCGCGTCGGGGCGACCAGAGCTGACGCGCGTCGGGGCGATCATGGTTGACACGTGTCGGGGCGACCAGGCTTTATGCGCGTCGGGGCGACCATGGTTGATACGCGTCGGGGCGACTATGGTTGATACGCGTCGGGGCGAACAGGGTTAACGCGCGTCGGGGCAATCAGGGTTGACGCGCGTCGGGGCGACAATAGTTGACGTGCGTCGGGGCAAACAAGGGTGACGTGCGTCGGCGCGTCCAGGGTTGACGCGCGTCGGGGCGACCAAAGTAGACGCGCGTCGGGGCGACCATGGTTGACCCACGTCGGGACGACCAAGTTCGATGTGCGTCGGGTCGACCAGAGCTGACGCGCGTCGGGGCGACCAGGGTTGACGCGCGTCATGGTGACCATGGTACACGCGCGTCGAGACGACCAGGGTTGACGCGTGACCAAGGTTGATGCGTGTCGGGGCGACCAGGCCTGACGCGCTTTGGGGCGACCAGAGCTGACGCGCGTCGGGGCGACCAGGGTTGACGCGCGTCATGGCGACCATGGTACATGCGCGTCGAGACGACCAGTGTTGACGCGTGACCAAGGTTGATGAGTGTTGGGGCAACCAGGCCTGACGCGCTTCGGGGCGACCAGAGCTGACGCTCGCCGGGACGACCAGCTTTGACGTGCGTATGGTTGACGTGCGTCGGGGCGACCAAAGCTGACGCGCGACGGGGCGAACATAGCTGACGCGCGTCGGCGCGACCGGTGTTGACGCGCGTCGGGGCGACCAAAGTTGACACGCGTCGGGGCGACAAGGGTTGGCTCGCGTCGAGGCGACCATGGTTGACGCGACCAGGGTTGACGCGCATCGGGGCGACCAAAGTTGACGCGCGTCGGGGCGACCAAAGTTGACGTGCGTCGGTGCGACCAATGTTAACGCGCATCGGGGCGACAAGGGTTGACGCGCGTCGGGGCGACTAGGGTTGACGCGCGTCGGGGTGACCAGAGTTGACGCGCGTCGGGGCGACCAAAACTGAGGCGCATCGGGGCGACCAGGGTTGACGCGCATCGGGGCGACCAAGGTTGACGCACGTTGGCGTGACCAGATTTGACGCGCGTCGGGGCGACCAAAGTTGACGCGCGTCGGGGCGACCATGGTTGACGCACGTCGGGGCGACCAAGGTCGATGTGCGTCGGGTCGACCAGAGCTGACGCGCGACCAAGTTTGACGCGCGTCGGGGCGACCAGAGCTGACACGTGTCGGGGCGACCAGGATTGACGGTTGTCGGGGCGACCAGGGTGGATGCGCGTCGGGGCGACCAAAGTTAACACGCGTCGGGGCGACAAGAGTTGGCTCGCGTCGAGGCGACCATGGTTGGTGCGCGTTGGCGCGACCAGGGTTGACGCGCGTCGGGGCGACCAAAGTTGACGCACGTCGGGGCAACCAAAGTTGACGTGCGTCGGTGCGACCAATGTTGACGCGCATCGGGGCGACAAGGGTTGACGCGCGTCGGGGCGACTAGGGTTGACGTGCGTCGGGGTGACCAGAGTTGACGCGCGTCGGGGCGACCAAAACTGAGGCGCATCGGGGCGACCAGTGTTGACGCGCATCGGGGCGACCAAGGTTGACGCGCGTTGGCGCGACCAGGTTTGACGCGCGTCGGGGCGACCAAAGTTGACGCGCGTCGGGGCGACCATGGTTGACGCACTTCGGGGCGACCATGGTCGATGTGCGTCGGGTCGACCAGAGCTGACGCGCGTCGGGGCGACCAGGGTTGACGCGCGTCGTGGCGACCATGGTACACGCGCGTCGAGATGACGAATGTTGACGCGCGTCGGGGCGACCAGGCTTGACGCGCGTCGGGGCGACCATGGTGGACGCGCGTCTGGGCGACCAGGGTTGACTCGCGTCGGGGCGACAAGGGTTGACGCGCAACGGGGCGACCAAAGTTGACGTCATTCAAGTTGACCAGGGTTGACCCGCGTCGAGATGAACAGGGTTGACGCGTGTCGGTGCGACCAAAATTGACACGCGTTGGGGCGACTATGGTTGACGCGCATTAGGGCAACTATAGTTGACTTGCTTCAAGGCGACCAGGGTTGACCCGCGTCAAAACGACGAAGGTTGACTTGTGTTGGGGCGACCAAAGATGAAGCGCATCGGTGAGAATAGAGTTGATGCGCGTCGGGCGACCAAAGTTGACGTGCGTCAAGACGACCAGGGTTGACCCGTGCCGAGACGACCAGGGTTCATGCGCGTCGGGGCGATCAGGTAAACGCGCGTCAAGGTGACCAGGGTTGCCCGCGTAGTGACGACCAGGGTTGATGCGCGTCAGGGAGACCAAAGTTGAAGCGCGTCGGGGCGACCAAGGTTAACGCGCGTCGGGGCGGCAAAAGTTGACGCGCGTCGGGGAGACCAGGGATGATGCGCCTCGAGGCGACCAAAGTTGACGTGGGTCCGGGCGACCAGGTATGACGCGCGTCGGTGCGTCGGGGCAACCAAAGTTGACGCAGGTCGGGGCGACCAAAGTTGACCCTCGTCGGGGCGACCATGGTTGACGCGCGTCGGGGCGACCAAAGTTGACACGCGTCGGGGCGACAAGGGTTGGCTCGCGTCGAGGCGACCATGGTTGACGCGCGTTGGCGCGACCAGGGTTGACGCGCGTCGGGGCAACCAAAGTTGACGCGCGTCGGGCGACCAAAGTTGACGTGCGTCGGTGCGACCAATGTTAACGCGCATCGGGGCGACAAGGGTTGACGCGCGTCGGGGCGACTAGGGTTGACGTGCGTCGGGGTGACCAGAGTTGACGCGCGTCGGGGCGACCAAAACTGAGGCTCATCGGGGCGACCAGGGTTGACGCGCATCGGGGCGACCAAGATTGACGCGCGTTGGCGCGACCAGGTTTGACGCGCGTCGGGGCGACCAAAGTTGACGCGCGTCGAGGCGACCATGGTTGACTGACGTCGGGGCGACCAAGGTCGATGTGCGTCGGGTCGACCAGAGCTGACGCGCGTCGGGGCGACCAGGGTTGACGCGCGTCGTGGCGACCATGTTACACGCGCGTCGAGACGACCAGGGTTGATGCGCGACCATGGTTGACACGTGTCGGGGCGACCAGGATTGACGGTTGTCGGGGCGACCAGGGTGGATGCGCGTCGGGGCGACCAAAGTTAACACGCTTCGGGGCAACAAGGGTTGGCTCGCGTCGAGGCGACCATGGTTGACGCGCGTTGGCGCGACCAGGGTTGATGCGCGTCGGGGCGACCAAAGTTGACGCGCGTCGGGGCGACCAAAGTTGACGTGCGTCGGGGCAACCAAAGTTGACGTGCGTCGGTGCGACCAATGTTGACGCGCATCGGGGCACAAGGGTTGACGCGCGTCGGAGCGACTAGGGTTGACACACGCTGGGGTGACCAGAGTTGACGCGCGTCGGGGTGACCAAAACTGAGGCGCATCGGGGCGACCAGGGTTGACGCTCATCGGGGCGACCAAGGTTGACGCGCCTCGGCGCGACCATGGTTGACGCACGGCGGGGCGACCAAGGTCGATGTGCGTCGGGTCGACCAGAGCTGACGCGCGTCGGGGCGACCGGGGTTGACGCGCATCGGGGCGACCAGGGTTGACGCGCGTCGGGGCGACCATGGTACTCGCGCGTCGAGACGACCAGGGTTGACGCGCGACCAAGGTTGACGCGCGTCGGGGCGACCAGGCTTGACGCGCGTCGGGGCGACCAGAGCTGACGCGCGTCGGGGCGACCATGGTTGACACGTGTCAGGGCGACCAGGATTGACGGTTGTCGGGGGGACCAGGGTGGACGCGCGTCGGGGCGACCAAAGTTGACACGCGTCGGGGCGACAAGGGTTGGCTCGCGTCGAGGCGACCATGGTTGACGCGCATTGGCGCGACCAGGGTTGACGCGCCTCGGGACGACCAAAGTTGACGCGCGTCGGGGCGACCAAAGTTGACGTGCGTCAGTGCGACCAATGTTGACGCGCATCGGGGCGACAAGGGTTGACGCGCGTCGGGGCGACTAGGTTTGACGCGCGTCGGGGTGACCAGAGTTGACGCGCGTCGGGGCGACCAAAACTGAGGCGCATCGGGGCGACCAGGGTTGACGCGCATCGGGGCGACCAAGGTTGACGCGCGTCGGCGCGGCCAGGTTTGACGTGCGTCGGGGCAACCAAAGTTGACGTGCGTCGGTGCGACCAATGTTGACGCGCATCGGTGCGACAAGGGTTGACGCGCGTCGGAGCGACTAGGGTTGACGCGCGCTGGGGTGACCAGAGTTGACGCGCGTCGGGGTGACCAAAACTGAGGCACATCGGGTCGACCAGGGTTGACGCTCATCGGGGCGACCAAGGTTGACGCGCGTCGGCGCGACCATGGTTGACGCACGGCGGGGCGACCAAGGTCGATGTGCGTCGGTTCGACCAGAGCTGACGCGCGTCGGGGCGACCGGGGTTGACGCGCATCGGGGCGACCAGGGTTGACGCGCGTCGGGGCGACCATGGTACTCGCGCGTCGAGACGACCAGGGTTGACGCGCGACCAAGGTTGACGCGCGTCGGGGCGACCAGGCTTGACGCGCGTCGGGGCGACCAGAGCTGACGCGCGTCGGTGCGACCATGGTTGACACGTGTCAGGGCGACCAGGATTGACCGTTGTCGGGGGGACCAGGGTGGACGCGCGTCGGGGCGACCAAAGTTGACACGCGTCGGGGCGACAAGGGTTGGCTCGCGTCGAGGCGACCATGGTTGACGCGCATTGGCGCGACCAGGGTTGACGCGCCTCGGGACGACCAAAGTTGACGCGCGTCGGGGCGACCAAAGTTGACGTGCGTCAGTGCGACCAATGTTGACGCGCATCGGGGCGACAAGGGTTGACGCGCGTCGGGGCGACTAGGTTTGACGCGCGTCGGGGTGACCAGAGTTGACGCGCGTCGGGGCGACCAAAACTGAGGCGCATCGGGGCAACCAGGGTTGACGCGCATCGGGGCGACCAAGGTTGACGCGCGTCGGCGCGGCCAGGTTTGACACGCGTCGGGGCGACCAAAGTTGACGCACGTCGGGGCGACCATGGTTGACGCACGTCGGGGCGACCAAGGTCGATGAGCATCGGGTCGACCAGAGCTGACGCGCGTCCAGGGTTGACGCGTGTCGTGGCGACCATGGTACACGCGCGTCGAGACGACCAGGGTTGACGCGCGACCAAGGTTGACGCACGTCGGGGCGACCAGAGCTGACGCGCGTCGGGGCGACTATGGTTGACACGTGTCGGGGCGACCAGGCTTTATGCGCGTCGGGGCGACCATGGTTGATGCGCGTCGGGGCGACTATGGTTGATGCACGTCGGGGCGAACAGGGTTAACGCGCGTCGGGGCAATCAGGGTTGACGCGCGTCGGGGTGACAATAGTTGACGCGCGTCGGGGCGAACAAGGGTGACGCGCGTCGGCGCGTCCAGGGTTGACGCGCGTCGGGGCGACCAAAGTAGACACGCGTCTGGGCGACCATGGTTGACCCGCGTCGGGACGACCAAGTTCGATGTGCGTCGGGTCGACCAGAGCTGACGCGCGTCGGGGCGACCAGGGTTGACGCGCGTCATGGCGACCATGGTACACGCGCGTCGAGACGACCAGGGTTGACGCGTGACCAAGGTTGATGCGTGTCGGGGCGACCAGGCCTGACGCGCTTCGGGGCGACCAGAGCTGACGCGCGTCGGGGCGACCAGGGTTGACGCGCGTCATGGCGACCATGGTACACGCGCGTCGAGACGACCAGGGTTGACGCGTGACCAAGGTTGATGAGTGTCGGGGCGACCAGGCCTGACGCGCTTCGGGGCGACCAGAGCTGACGCGCGCCGACACGACCAGCTTTGACGTGCGTATGGTTGACGTGCGTCGGGGCGACCAAAGCTGACACGCGTCGGGGCGACAAGGGTTGGCTCGCGTCGAGGCGACCATGGTTGACGCGACCAGGGTTGACGCGCATCGGGGCGACCAAAGTTGACGCGCGTCGGGGCGACCAAAGTTGACGTGCGTCGGTGCGACCAATGTTAACGCGCATCGGGGCGACAAGGGTTGACGCGTGTCGGGGCGACTAGGGTTGACGCGCGTCGGGGTGACCAGAGTTGACGCGCGTCGGGGTGACCAAAACTGAGGCGCATCGGGGCGACCAGGGTTGACGCGCATCGGGGCGACCAAGGTTGACGCGCGTTGGCTCGAACAGGTTTGACGCGCGTCGGGGCGACCAAAGTTGACGCGCGTCGGGTCGACCATGGTTGACGCACGTCGGGGCGACCAAGGTCGATGTGCGTCGGGTCGACCAGAGCTGACGCGCGTCGGGGCGACCAGGGTTGACGCGCGTCGTGGCGACCATGGTACACGCGCGTCGAGACGACCAGGGTTGACGCGCGACCAAGGTTGACGCGCGTCGGGGCGACCAGAGCTGACACGTGTCGGGGCGACCAGGATTGACGGTTGTCGCGGCGACCAGGGTGGATGCGCGTCGGGGCGACCAAAGTTAACACGCGTCGGGGCGACAAGGGTTGGCTCGCGTCGAGGCGACCATGGTTGGTGCGTGTTGGCGCGACCAGGGTTGACGCGCGTCGGGGCGACCAAAGTTGACGCACGTCGGGGTAACCAAAGTTGACGTGCGTCGGTGCGACCAATGTTGACGTGCATCGGGGCGACAAGGGTTGACGCGCGTCGGGGCGACTAGAGTTGACGCGCGCTGGGGTGACCAGAGTTGACGCGCGTCGGGGCGACCAAAACTGAGGCGCATCGGGGCGACCAGGGTTGACGCGCATCGGGGCGACCAAGGTTGACGCGCGTCAACTTTGGTCGCCCCGACGCGCGTCAACCCTGGTCGCACCGACGCGCGTAAACCATGGTAGCCCCGACGCGTGTCAACCATGGTCGCCCCGACGCGAGTCTACCTTTGTCGCCCCGACGCGCGTCAACTTTGATCGCCCCGACGCGCGTCCACCCTGGTCGCCCCGACGCGGGTCAACGTTGGTCAACCCGATGCGCGTCAACCCTAGTGGCCCCAACGCGCGTCAACTTTGGTCGCCTCGACGCGACCAGCGTTGACTCGCGTCGGCGCGACCATGGATGACGCGTGTCGGGGCGACCATGGTTGATGCGTGTCGGGGCGACCAGGCTTGATGCGCATCGGGGCGACCAAGGTTGACGCGCGTCGGGGCGACCAAGGTTGATGCGCGTCGGGGCGACCATGGTTGACGCGCGTCGGGGCGAACAGGGTTAACGCACGTCGGGGCGATCAGGGTTGACGAGCGTCGGGGCGATCAGGGTTGACGCGCGTCGAGGCGACCAAAGTTGATGCGCGTCAATGCGACCAGGGTTGACGTGCATCGGGGAGACCAGGGTTGACGGGAGTCGGCGACCTGGGTTGACACGCGTCGTGGCGACCATGGTACACGCGCGTCATGGCGACCAAAAGTAGACGCGCGTCGGGGCGACCAAGGTTGACGCGCGTCGGGGCGACCAAGTATGACGCGCGTCGGGGCGACCAGGGTTGACGCGCGTCGGAGCGACCAGGGTTGACGCGTGTCGGGCCGACCAGTGTTGACTCGCGTCGGGGCGACCAGGGTTGACGCGCGTCGGGGCAACCAAAGATGATTCGCGTCGGGGCGACCAGGGTTTGCTCGCGTCGGGGCGACCATGGTTGACGCGCGTCGAAACGACCAATGGGGAGACCATGGTACACGCGCGTCGAGACGACCAATGTTGATGCGCGTCGGGGCGACCTAGGTTGACGCGCGTCGGCGCGACCAGGGTTGACGCGCGGTGGGGCGACCAAAGTAGACGCGCGTCGGGGCGACCATGGTTGACGCACGTCGGGGCGACCAAGGTCGATGTGCGTCGGGTCGACCAGAGCTGTCGCGCGTCGTGGCGACCAGGGTTGACGCGCGTCGTGGCGACCATGGTACACTTGCTTCGGGGCGACCAGGCTTGACGCGCGTCGGGGCGACCAGGGTTGACGCGCGTCGGGGCGACTAGGGTTGACGCGCATCGGGGTGACCAGAGTTGACGCGCGTCGGGGCGACCAAAACTGAGGCGCATCGGTCCGACCAGGGTTGACGCGCATCATGGCGACTAAAGTTGACGCGCTTCGGGGCGACCATGGTTGACGCGCATCGGGACGACTATGGTTGACGCGCATCGGGGCGAACAGGGTTAACGCGCGTCGGGGCGATCAGGGTTGACGCGCGTCGGGGCGACCAAAGTTGACGCGCATCGGGACGACCAAGGTTGACGCGCATCGGGACGACCAAGGTTGACGCGTCGGCGCGACCAGGGTTGATGCGCGTCGGGGCGACCATGGTTGACGCACGTCGGGGCGACCAAGGTCGATGTGCGTCGGGTCGACCAGAGCTGACGCGCGTCGGGGTGACCAGGGTTGACGCGCGTCGTGGCGACCATGGTACACGGGAGTCGGGGCGACCAGAGCTGACGCGCGTCGGGGCGACCAGCTTTGACTCGCGTCGGGGAGACCATGGTTGACGCGTGTCGGGGCGATAATGGTTGACACGTGTCGAGGCGACCAGGCTTGATGCGCGTCGGGGCGACTATGGTTGACGCACACCGGGGTGAACAGGGTTAATGCGCGTCGGGGCAATCAGGGTTGACGTGCGTCGAGACGACCAATGATGACGCGCGTCGGGGCGACCAGCGCTGACGCGCGTCGGGGCGACCATGGTTGACACGTGTCGGGGCGACCAGGCTTGATGCGCGTCGGGGCAACCATGGTTGACTCGCGTCGGGGCGACTATGGTTGACGCGCGTCGGGGCGAACAGGGTTAACGCGCGTCGGGGCAATCAGGGTTGACGCACGTCTGGGCGACCATGGTTGCCGCGCATCGGGGCGAAAAGGGTTAACGCGTGTCGGGGCGAACAGGGTTGACGCGCGTCGAGGCGACCAAAGTCGATGCGAGTCGGGGCGACCAGGGTGGACCCACGTCGGGGCGACCAGGGTTGACGCGCGTCGGGGCAACCAAAGTTGACGTGCGTCGGTGCGACCAAGGTTGACGTGCATCGGGGTGACCAGGGTTGACGGGAGTCGGGGCGACCAGGGTTGACGCGTATCGTGGCGACCATGGTACACGCGCGTCGGGGCGACCAAAAGTAGACGCGTGTCGGGGCGACCAGAGTTGACGCGCATCGGCGCGACCAAGCTTGACTCGCGTCGGGGCGACCACGATACATGCGCGTCGAGACGACCAATGTTGACGCGCGTCGGGGCGACAAGGGTTGATGCGCGTCGGGGCGACCAGGGTTGACGCGCATCGGGGCGACCAGGGTTGACGCGCGTCGGGGTGACCAAAGTTGATGCGCGTCGGGGCAACCAAAGTTGATGAGCGTCGGGGCGACTAAAGTTGACCCGCGTCGGGGCGACCAAAGTTGACGCGCGTCGGGGCGACCAGGGTTGACGCGCGTCGGGGCGACCAGCGTTGACCCGCGTCGGGGCGACCAGGGTTGACGGGATTCGGGGCGACCAGGGTTGACGTGCGTCGGGGCGACCAGAGCTGACGCGCATCAGGTCGACCAAAGTTGACACGCGTCGGGCCGACCAAAGTTGACGCACGTCAGGGCGACCAGGGTTGACTCGCGTCTGGACGACCATGGTACACGCGCGTCGAGACGACCAATGTTGACGCGCGTCAGGGCGACCAAAGTTGACGCTCGTCGGGGAGACCAAAGTTGACCCGCGTCGGGGCGACCATGGTTGACTCGCGTCGGGGCGACCAAAGTTGTTGCGCGTCGGGGCGACCAAGGTTGACGTGCGTCGCGGCGACCAAAGCTGACTCGCGACGGGGCGATCATAGCTGACGCGCATCGGAGCGACCGGTGTTGATGCGCGTCGGGGCGACCAAAGTTGACATGAGTCGGGGCGACAAGGGTTGGCTCGCGTTGAGCCGACCATGGTTGATGCGCGTTGGTGCGACCAGGGTTGACGCGCGTCGGGGCAACCAAAGTTGACGTGCGTCGGTGCGACCAATGTTGATGCGCATCGGGGCAACAAGGGTTGACGCGCGTCGGGGTGACCAGAGTTGACGCGCGTCGGGGCGACCAAAATTGAGGTGCATCGGGGCAACCAGGGTTGAAGCGCATCATGGCGACCAAAGTTGACGCGCTTCGGGGCGACAAGGGTTGACGCGCATCGGGGCGTCCATGGTTGACGCGCATCGGGGCGAACAGGGTTAACGCGCGTCGGGGCGACCATTGTTGATGCGCATCGGGCCAACCAAGGTTGACGCGCGTCGTCGCGACCAGGGTTGACGCGCGTTGGGGCGACCAAAGTAGACGCGCGTCGGGGCGACCATGGTTGACGCACGTCGGGGCGACCAAGGTCGATGTGCGTCGGGTCGACCAGAGCTGTCGCGCGTCGTGGCGACCAGGGTTGACGCGCGTCGTGGCGACCATGGTACACTTGCTTCGGGGCGACCAGGCTTGATGCGCGTCGGGACGACCAGAGCTGACGCGCGTCGGGACGACCAGAGCTGACGCGCGTCGGGACGACCAGAGCTGACGCGCGTCGGGGCGACCAGCTTTGACTCGCGTCGGGGAGACCATGGTTGACGCATGTCGGGGCGACCATGGTGGACACGTGTCGGGGCGACCAGGCTTGACGCGCGTCGGGGCGACCAGGGTTGACGCACGTCGGGGCGACTAGGGTTGACGCGCATCGGGGTGACCAGAGTTGACGCGCGTCGGGGCGACCAAAACTGAGGCGCATCGGTCCGACCAGGGTTGACGCGCATCATGGCGACTAAAGTTGACGCGCTTCGGGGAGACCATGGTTGACGCGCATCGGGGCGACTATGGTTGACGCGCATCGGGGCGAACAGGGTTAACGCGCGTCGGGGCGATCAGGGTTGACGCGCGTCGGGGCGACCAAAGTTGACGCGCATCGGGACGACCAAGGTTGACGCGCATCGGGACGACCAAGGTTGACGCGTCGGCGCGACCAGGGTTGATGCACGTCGGGGCGACCAAGGTCGATGTGCGTCGGGTCGACCAGAGCTGACGCGCGTCGGGGTGACCAGGGTTGACGCGCGTCGTGGCGACCATGGTACACGGGCGTCGGGGCGACCAGAGCTGACGCGCGTCGGGGCGACCAGCTTTGACTCGCGTCGGGGAGACCATGGTTGACGCGTGTCGGGGCGATAATGGTTGACACGTGTCGAGGCGACCAGGCTTGACGCGCGTCGGGGCGACTATGGTTGACGCACACCGGGGTGAACAGGGTTAATGCGCGTCGGGGCAATCAGGGTTGACGTGCGTCGAGACGACCAATGATGACGCGCGTCGGGGCGACCAGCGCTGACGCGCGTCGGGGCGACCATGGTTGACACGTGTCGGGGCGACCAGGCTTGACGCGCGTCGGGGCAACCATGGTTGACTCGCGTCGGGGCGACTATGGTTGACGCGCGTCGGGGCGAACAGGGTTAACGCGCGTCGGGGCAATCAGGGTTGACGCACGTCTGGGCGACCATGGTTGCTGCGCATCGGGGCGAACAGGGTTAACGCGTGTCGGGGCGAACAGGGTTGACGCGCGTCGAGGCGACCAAAGTCGATGCGAGTCGGGGCGACCAGGGTGGACCCACGTCGGGGCGACCAGGGTTGACACGCGTCGGGGCAACCAAAGTTGACGTGCGTCGGTGCGACCAGGGTTGACGTGCATCGGGGAGACTAGGGTTGACGGGAGTCGGGGCGACCAGGGTTGACGCGTATCGTGGCGACCATGGTACACGCGCGTCGGGGCGACCAAAAGTAGACGCGTGTCGGGGCGACCAGAGTTGACGCGCATCGGCGCGACCAAGCTTGACTCGCGTCGGGGCGACCACGATACATGCGCGTCGAGACGACCAATGTTGACGCGCGTCGGGGCGACAAGGGTTGACGCGCGTCGGGGTGACCAAAGTTGATGCGCGTCGGGGCAACCAAAGTTGATGAGCGTCGGGGCGACTAAAGTTGACCCGCGTCGGGGCGACCAGGGTTGACGCGCGTCGGGGCGACCAGCGTTGACCCGCGTCGGGGCGACCAGGGTTGACGGGATTCGGGGCGACCAGGGTTGACGTGCGTCGGGGCGACCAGAGCTGACGCACGTCAGGGCGACCAGGGTTGACTCGCGTCTGGACGACCATGGTACACGCGCGTCGAGACGACCAATGTTGACGCGCGTCGGGGCGACCATGGTTGACTCGCGTCGGGGCGACCAAAGTTGTTGCGCGTCGGGGCGACCAAGGTTGACGTGCGTCGCGGCGACCAAAGCTGACTCGCGACGGGGCGATCATAGCTGACGCGCATCGGAGCGACCGGTGTTGACGCGCGTCGGGGCGACCAAAGTTGACATGAGTCGGGGCGACAAGGGTTGGCTCGCGTTGAGCCGACCATGGTTGATGCGCGTTGGTGCGACCAGGGTTGACGCGCGTCGGGGCAACCAAAGTTGACGTGCGTCGGTGCGACCAATGTTGATGCGCATCGGGGCAACAAGGGTTGACGCGCGTCGGGGTGACCAGAGTTGACGCGCGTCGGGGCGACCAAAATTGAGGTGCATCGGGGCGACCAGGGTTGAAGCGCATCATGGCGACCAAAGTTGACGCGCTTCGGGGCGTCCATGGTTGACGCGCATTGGGGCGAACAGGGTTAACGCGCGTCGGGGCGACCATTGTTGACGCGCATCGGGACGACCAAGGTTGACGCGCGTCGGCGCGACCAGGGTTGACGCGCGTTGGGGCGACCAAAGTAGACGCGCGTCGGGGCGACCATGGTTGACGCACGTCGGGGCGACCAAGGTCGATGTGCGTCGGGTCGACCAGAGCTGTCGCGCGTCGTGGCGACCAGGGTTGACGCGCGTCATGGCGACCATGGTACACTTGCTTCGGGGCGACCAGGCTTGACGCGCGTCGGGACGACCAGAGCTGACGCGCGTCGGGACGACCAGAGCTGACGCGCGTCGGGACGACCAGAGCTGACGCGTGTCGGGGCGACCAGCTTTGACTCGCGTCGGGGAGACCATGGTTGACGCGTGTCGGGGCGACCATGGTGGACACGTGTCGGGGCGACCAGGGTTGACGCGCCTCGGGGCGACCAGGGTTGACGCGCGTCGGGGTGACTAGGGTTGACGCGCATCGGGGTGACCAGAGTTGACGCGCGTCGGGGCGACCAAAACTGAGGCGCATCGGTCCGACCAGGGTTGACGCGCATCATGGCGACTAAAGTTGACGCGCTTCGGGGCGACCATGGTTGACGCGCATCGGGGCGACTATGGTTGACGCGCATCGGGGCGAACAGGGTTAACGCGCGTCGGGGCGATCAGGGTTGACGCACGTCGGGGCGACCAAAGTTGACGCGCATCGGGACGACCAAGGTTGACGCGCATCGGGACGACCAAGGTTGACGCGTCGGCGCGACCAGGGTTGATGCGCGTCGGGGCGACCATGGTTGACGCACGTCGGGGCGACCAAGGTCGATGTGCGTCGGGTCGACCAGAGCTGACGCGCGTCGGGGTGACCAGGGTTGACGCGCGTCGTGGCGACCATGGTACACGGGAGTCGGGGCGACCAGAGCTGACGCGCGTCGGGGCGACCAGCTTTGACTCGCGTCGGGGAGACCATGGTTGACGCGTGTCGGGGCGATAATGGTTGACACGTGTCGAGGCGACCAGGCTTGACGCGCGTCGGGGCGACTATGGTTGACGCACACCGGGGTGAACAGGGTTAATGCGCGTCGGGGCAATCAGGGTTGACGTGCGTCGAGACGACCAATGATGACGCGCGTCGGGGCGACCAGCGCTGACGCGCGTCGGGGCGACCATGGTTGACACGTGTCGGGGCGACCAGGCTTGACGCGCGTCGGGGCGACCAAAACTGAGGCGCATCGGTCCGACCAGGGTTGACGCGCATAATGGCGACTTAAGTTGACGCGCTTCGGGGCGACCATGGTTGACGCGCATCGGGGCGACTATGGTTGACGCGCATCGGGGCGAACAGGGTTAACGCGCGTCGGGGCGATCAGGGTTGACGCACGTCGGGGCGACCAAAGTTGACGCGCATCGGGACGACCAAGGTTGACGCGCATCGGGACGACCAAGGTTGACGCGTCGGCGCGACCAGGGTTGATGCGCGTCGGGGCGACCATGGTTGACGCACGTCGGGGCGACCAAGGTCGATGTGCGTCGGGTCGACCAGAGCTGACGCGCGTCGGGGTGACCAGGGTTGACGCGCGTCGTGGCGACCATGGTACACGGGCGTCGGGGCGACCAGAGCTGACGCGCGTCGGGGCGACCAGCTTTGACTCGCTTCGGGGAGACCATGGTTGACGCGTGTCGGGGCGATAATGGTTGACACGTGTCGAGGCGACCAGGCTTGACGCGCGTCGGGGCGACTATGGTTGACGCACACCGGGGTGAACAGGGTTAATGCGCGTCGGGGCAATCAGGGTTGACGTGCGTCGAGACGACCAATGATGACGCGCGTCGGGGCGACCAGCGCTGACGCGCGTCGGGGCGACCATGGTTGACACGTGTCGGGGCGACCAGGCTTGACGCGCGTCGGGGCAACCATGGTTGACTCGCGTCGGGGCGACTATGGTTGACGCGCGTCGGGGCGAACAGGGTTAACGCGCGTCGGGGCAATCAGGGTTGACGCACGTCTGGGTGACCATGGTTGACGCGCTTCGGGGCGACTATGGTTGACGCACGTCGGGGCAAACAGTGTTAAAGCGCGTCGGGGCAATCAGGATTGACGCGCGTCGGGGCAACCAAAGTTAACGCGCGTCGGGGCGACCAGGGTTGACGCACGTTGGGGCGACCAAGGTCGATGTGCGTTGGGTCGACCAGAGCTGACGCGCGTCGGGGTGACCAGGGTTGACGCGCGTCGTGGCGACCATGGTACACGGGCGTCGGGGCGACCAGAGCTGACGCGCGTCGGGGCGACCAGCTTTGACTCGCGTCGGGGAGACCATGGTTGACGCGTGTCGGGGCGATAATGGTTGACACGTGTCGAGGCGACCAGGCTTGACGCGCGTCGGGGCGACTATGGTTGACGCACACCGGGGTGAACAGGGTTAATGCGCGTCGGGGCAATCAGGGTTGACGTGCGTCGAGACGACCAATGATGACGCGCGTCGGGGCGACCAGCGCTGACGCGCGTCGGGGCGACCATGGTTGACACGTGTCGGGGCGACCAGGCTTGACGCGCGTCGGGGCGACCAAAACTGAGGCGCATCGGTCCGACCAGGGTTGACGCGCATCATGGCGACTAAAGTTGACGCGCTTCGGGGCGACCATGGTTGACGCGCATCGGGGCGACTATGGTTGACGCGCATCGGGGCGAACAGGGTTAACGCGCGTCGGGGCGATCAGGGTTGACGCACGTCGGGGCGACCAAAGTTGACGCGCATCGGGACGACCAAGGTTGACGCGCATCGGGACGACCAAGGTTGACGCGTCGGCGCGACCAGGGTTGATGCGCGTCGGGGCGACCATGGTTGACGCACGTCGGGGCGACCAAGGTCGATGTGCGTCGGGTCGACCAGAGCTGACGCGCGTCGGGGTGACCAGGGTTGACGCGCGTCGTGGCGACCATGGTACACGGGCGTCGGGGCGACCAGAGCTGACGCGCGTCGGGGCGACCAGCTTTGACTCGCGTCGGGGAGACCATGGTTGACGCGTGTCGGGGCGATAATGGTTGACACGTGTCGAGGCGACCAGGCTTGACGCGCGTCGGGGCGACTATGGTTGACGCACACCGGGGTGAACAGGGTTAATGCGCGTCGGGGCAATCAGGGTTGACGTGCGTCGAGACGACCAATGATGACGCGCGTCGGGGCGACCAGCGCTGACGCGCGTCGGGGCGACCATGGTTGACACGTGTCGGGGCGACCAGGCTTGACGCGCGTCGGGGCAACCATGGTTGACTCGCGTCGGGGCGACTATGGTTGACGCGCGTCGGGGCGAACAGGGTTAACGCGCGTCGGGGCAATCAGGGTTGACGCACGTCTGGGTGACCATGGTTGACGCGCTTCGGGGCGACTATGGTTGACGCACGTCGGGGCAAACAGTGTTAAAGTGCGTCGGGGCAATCAGGATTGACGCGCGTCGGGGCAACCAAAGTTGACGCGCGTCGGGGCGACCATGGTTGACGCACGTTGGGGCGACCAAGGTCGATGTGCGTTGGGTCGACCAGAGCTGATGCGCGTCGGGGCGACCAGGGTTGACGCACGTCGGGGCGACCAGGGTTGACGCGCGTCGGGGCGACCAGGGTTGACGCGAGTCGGGGCGACCATGGTTGACGCGCGTCGGGGCGACCATGGTTGACTCGTGTAGGGGCGACCATTGTTGACTCGTGTCGGGGCGACCAAAGCTGACGCGCGTCGGGGCGACCAAAGTTGACGCACGTCGGGGCGACCAGGGTCGACTTGCATCGGGGCGACCATGGTTGACGCGTGTCGGGGCGACCAAATCTGACGCGCGACGGGGCGACCAAAGCTGACGCGTGTCGGTGCGACAAGGGTTGACGCGCGTCGGGGCGACCAGGGTTGACGCACGTCGGGGCGACCAGGGTTGACGCGCGTTGGGGCGACCAGGGTTGACGCGCGTCGGGACGACCATGGTACACGCGCGTCGAGACGACCAGGGTTGACGCGCGTCGGGGCGACCAGGGTTGACGCGCGTCGGGGCGACCAGGCTTGACGCGCGTCGGGGCGACCAGAGCTGACGCGCGTCGGGGCGACCAGAGCTGACGCGCGTCGGGGCGACCATGGTTGACGCGTGTTGGGGCGAACAGGGTTAACGCGCGTCGGGGCAACCAAAGTTGACGCGCGTCGGGGCGACCAAAGTTGATGCGCGTCGGGGCGACCAGGGTGGACCCACGTTGGGGCGAACAGGGTTGACGCGCGTCGGGGCAACCAAAGTTGACGCGCAACTGGGCGACCAGGGTTGACGAGCATCGGGGCGACCATGGTTGACGAGTGTTGGGGCGACTATGGTTGACGCACGTCGGGGAGAACAGGGACGCGCGTTGGGGTGACCAAAGTAGACGCGCGTCGGGGCGACCATGGTTGACGCACGTCGGGGCGACCAAGGTCGATGTGCGTCGGGTCGACCAGAGCTGACACGCGTCGTGGCGACCATGGTACACTTGCTTCGGGGCGACCAGGCTTGACGCGCATCGGGACGACCAGAGCTGACGCGCGTCGGGACGACCAGAGCTGACGCGCGTCGGGACGACCAGAGCTGATGCGCGTCGGGGCGACCAGCTTTGACTCGCGTCGGGGAGACCATGGTTGACGCGTGTCGGGGCGACCATGGTGGACACGTGTCGGGGCGATCAGGCTTGACGCGCGTCGGGGCGACCAGGGTTGACGCGTGTTGGGGCGAACAGGGTTAACGCGCGTCGGGGCAACCAAAGTTGACGCGCGTCGGGGCGACGAAAGGTGATGCGCGTCGGGGCGACCAGGGTGGACCCACGTTGGGGCGACCAGGGTTGACGCGCGTCGGGGCAACCAAAGTTGACGCGCAACTGGGCGACTAGGGTTGACGAGCGTCGGGGCGACCATGGTTGACGAGTGTTGGGGCGACTATGGTTGACGCACGTCGGGGAGAACAGGGACGCGCGTTGGGGCGACCAAAGTAGACGCGCGTCGGGGCGACCATGGTTGACGCACGTCGGGGCGACCAAGGTCGATGTGCGTCGGGTCGACCAGAGCTGTCGCGCGTCGGGGCGACCAGGGTTGATGCACGTCGGGGCGACCAAAGTTGACGCACGTCGGGGCGACCAGGGTTGACGCACGTCGGGGCGACCGGGGTTGACTCGCGTCGGGGCGACCATGGTTGATGCTCGTTGGGGCGACCAGGGTTGACGCGCGTCGGGGTGACCAGGGTTGACGCACGTCAGGGCGATCATGGTTGACGCGCATCAGGGCGAACAGGGTTAACGCGCGTCGGGGCGACAAGGGTTGACGCACGTCGGGGCGACTAGGGTGGACGCGCGTCGGGGTGACCAGAGTTGACGCGCGTCGGGGCGACCAAAACTGAGGCGCATCGGGGCGACCAGGGTTGACGCGCATCATGGCGACCAAAGTTGACGCTCGTCGGGGCGACCAAAGTTGACCCGCGTCGGGGCGACCATGGTTGACTCGCGTCGGGGCGACTAAAGTTGATGCGCGTCGGGGCGACCAAAGTTGACGCGCGTCAGGGCGACCAAAGATGATGCGCGTCTGGGCGACCATGGTTGATGTGCGTCGTGGCGACCAAAGCTGACTCGCGACGGGGCGATCATAGCTGACGCGCATCGGAGCAACCGGTGTTGACGCGCGTCGGGGCGACCAAAGTTGACGCGCGTCGGGGAAACCAAAGCTGACGCGCGTCGGGGCGACCAGGGTTGACGGTCGTCGGGGCGACCATGGTTGACGCGCATCAGGGCGAACAGGGTTAACGCGCGTCGGGGCGATCAGGGTTGACGCGCGTCGAGGCGACCAAAGTTGATGCGCGTCGGGGCGACCAGGGTGGACCCACGTCGGGGCGACCAGGGTTGACGCGCGTCGGGGCAACCAAAGTTGACGTGCATCGGGGCGACCAGGGTTGACGTGCGTCGGTGCGACCAGGGTTGACGTGCATTGGGGAGACCAGGGTTGACGGGAGTCGGGGCGACCAGGGTTGACGGGAGTCGGGGCGACCAGGGTTGACGGGAGTCGGGGCGACCATGGTACACGCGTGTCGGGGCGACCAAAAGTAGACGCGTGTCGGGGCGACCAGAGTTGACGCGCATCGGCACGTCCAAGCTTGACTCGCGTCGGGGCGACCACGATACATGCGCGTCGAGACGACCAATGTTGACGGGCGTCGGGGCGACAAGGGTTGATGCGCGTCGGGGCGACCAGGGTTGACGCGCGTCGGGGCGACCATGGTTGACTCGCATCGGGGTGACCAAAGTTGACCCGCGTCGGGGCGACCAAATTTGACCCGCGTCGGGGCGACCAGGGTTGACGCGCGTCGGGGCGACCAGGGTTGACGCGCGTCGGGGCGACCAGGGTTGACGCGCGTCGGGGCGACCATGGTTGACGCGCATCGGGGCGAACAAGGTTGATGCGCGTCGGCGCGAACAAGGTTGACGCGCGTCGGGTCGACCAAGAATGATGCGCGTCTGGACGACCAAGGTTGACGCGCATCGGGGCGACCATTGTTGACTCGTGTCGGGGCGACCAAAGCTGACACGCGTCGGGGCAACCAAGGTTGACGCACGTCGGGGCGACCAGGATCGACTTGCATCGGGGCGACCATGGTTGACGCGTGTCGGGGCGACCAAATCTGACGCGCGACGGGGCGACCAAAGCTGACGCGTGTCGGTGCGACAAGGGTTGACGCGCGTCGGGGCGACCAAAGTTGACGCATGTCGGGGCGACCAAGGCCGACGTGCGTCGGGTCGACCAGAGCTGACGCGCGTTGAGCCGACCATGGTTGACGTCGGGGCGACCAGGATCGACTTGCATCGGGGCGACCATGGTTGACGCGTGTCGGGGCGACCAAATCTGACGCGCGTCGGGGCAACCAAAGTTGACGTGCGTCAGGGCGAGCGTGGTTGATGCGCGTCGGGGTGACCAGAGCTGACGCGCGTCGTGGCGACCAGGCTTGACACGCGTCAGGGCGACCATGATTGACACGCGTCGGGGCGACCATGATTCATGCGCGTCGGGGCGACCAGGGTTGACTCGCGTCGGGGCGACCATGGTTGACACGTGCCGGGGCGACCAGGGTTGACTCGCGTTGGGGCGACCATGATTGAGGCGCGTCGGGGCGACCAGGGTTGACTCGCGTCGGGGCGACCATGGTACACGCGCGTCGAGATGACTAATGTTGACGCGCGTCGGGGCGACCAAAGTTGACACGCGTCGGGGCGACCAGGCTTCACGCGTGTCAGGGCGACTAAAGTTGACGCGCGTCGGGGCGACCAGGGTTGACTCGCGTCGGGGCGACCATGGTTGACTCGCGTCGGGTGAGCCTGGTTGACGTACGTCGGGGCGACCAGGGCGGACGTGAGTCGGGGCGACCAAAGTTGACGCGCGTCAGGGCGACCAGGGTTGACTCGCTTCGGGGCGACCATGGTTGACGCGCATTGGAGTGACGAGCGTTGACGCACGTCGGGGCGACCAAGGTTGACGCGCGTCGGGGCGACAAAAGTTGACGCGCATCGGGGCGACCAAAGTTGACGCGCATCGGGGCGACCAAAGTTGACGCGCATCGGGGCGACCAGGGTTGACGCGTCTCGGGGCGACCAAGGATGACGCGCCTCGGGGTGACCAGGGTTGACGCTCGTCGGGGCAACCAAGGTTGACGCGCGTCGGGGCGACCAAAGTTGACGCGCATCGGGGCGACCAGAGTTGACGCGCATCGGGGCGACCAAGGTTGACGCTCGTCGGGGCGACCAAGGTTGACGCTCGTCGGGGCGACCAGGGTTGACACGCGTCGGGGCGACCAAAATTGACGCGCGTCGGGGCGACCAGGGTTGACGCGCGTCGGGGCGACCAAAGTTGACGCGCATCGGGGCGACCAGAGTTGACGCGCATCGGGGCGACCAAGGTTGACGCTCGTCGGGGCGACCAAGGTTGACGCTCGTCGGGGCGACCAGGGTTGACACGCGTCGGGGCGACCAAAATTGACGCGCGTCGGGGCGACCAGGGTTGACGCGCGTCGGGACGACCAATGTTGACGTGCGTCGGGGAGACCAGGGTTGAAGGGCGTCGGGGCGACCAATGTTGACGCGCATCGTGACGACCAAGGTTGACGCGCGTCGGGGCGACCAGGGTTGACGCGTGTCGGGGCGACCAGGGATGACGCTCGTCGGAGCGACCAAAGTTGACCCGCGTCGGAGCGACCAAAGTTGACCCGCGTCGGAGCGACCTGGGTTGACGCGCGTCGGGGCGACCATGGTACACGCGCGTCTAGACGACCAAAGTTGACGCGCGTCGGGGCGACCAAAGTTGATGCGCGTCGGGGCGACCAAAGTTGATGCGCGTCGGGGCGATCAGGGTTGACGCACGTCGGGTCGACCAGGGTTGATGCGCGTCGGGGTGACTAGGGCTAACGCGCGTCGGGGCGATCAGGGTTAACGCGCGTCAAGGCGACCAGGGTTGACCCGCGTCGAGACGACCATGGTTGATGCGCTTCGGGGCGACCAGGGTTGACGCGCCTCAGAGCGACCAAAGTTGACTTGCTTCAAGGCGGATGGTGGACCCGAGGAACTGCCGCACTTCCTTTATGCTGGAGGGTCTTGGCCAGTCCTTAATCACCATGACCTTGTCAGGGTCTGGGGCTACTCTGTCAGCACTCACCACGTGTCCCAAATACTGTACTTTTGGCTTCAGTAGATGACACTTGATGATCTTACACCTGGGGGTTGGCCCTCTGCCCCAGGTTGGGCCCGTTTAAATTACAGTACCTCGCAATATGTCCTGGCTGGCTGCAGCGATGGGTTGTCCATCCTGGTCGTAGTGGTCCGTTGGCTTCCCTCTGGATGGCAGAATCCTCTTCTGTCGGCGCCACGGGACGTCCTCCGGACTGGTAGCCAGCTGGATCTTTCCTGGAGAGGATACCTGTAACGACTGCACAGTCCTGGTTAGTGCGGCAACGCTTTTAGTCAGTTCTTGGACCTGATGGTGCAGGTCTGTAGACGGGGTACTATTCTGTGAGCTGGCTCCTGCAGATTCTGTAGACTGGGGCGCCGCCTCTTAGTGATAAGTGATAGCAGGACGCCTGGAGGCCGCAACGCCACCGGGTGCGGGTTCTCGGAGTACCCGGATGGCTCTGTCCTTAAACTGTGCAAAGTCTAACTCAGGGTTCTGCAGGGCCATCAGGCGTAACTGAGTTCGGTGGGCGCTGGACAGCAGACCCTCAATGAATTGTTCAGTCAGCAGTTCATCTGCATTCCTCACACTGTCAGGGTCTGCCTGCTTGATGGCTCTCAGGGCCTCTTGCAATTTCAAAGCATAGTGTCTTATACTGTCTTGGGCCCGCTGCTTGCACCCATAAAATCTCATTTTGATCTCTGCTGAGGTGCGGGTATCAAAAGTGTCCTTTAGACGGGCCAAAATCTCCTTTACGGTCCCCTTGTCCCTGACTGACCAGGACTTTACTTCTCGTTGGGCCGCGCCGGTTAACTAGCCTATCAGTATGGTCACTTTTTGTTCCTCCGTCAGCGAGTACACCTTGAATAGGCTATATAGTCTTTCTTTAAAGTCGCTCAGGGTATGCGACTCCCCTGAGTACGGGGCAACCAGGCCGCTCTGGGGATATAAGGCATCGTGAACGGCATTACTGCGGCAGTGGCCGCGCTGGCGGTGACAGTTCCCTCCGCTTCCGTCATCCTCTTCCCCCCTAGTCAACCATGGCCTACCTTCCGTTGCTTTTCTTCTGTAGGCCTCGGCTCCGCAGGCGACCTTCGGGGTTGAGGACCTTGCGTCACGTTCTGGTGACGTCAGCGTTCGCTCGGCTCCTTTCAGGACCTTGCGCAGCGTCTGTGCGTAAGGCGGGGCTCCAGTTCTCGCACGCTTTCGTCGTCCACGCCCCTCTTCTTCCCGCGCAGCGTCCCGAAGATGGCGCCCAATGGCGGGAAAATGGCTGCGGATGGCGGGAAACGGCTGCGGATGACGGGAAACTCCACCAATGTAAGTTTTACAGTCTTTCCTCAGGCATGCAGTACCCGTTGGTGGCGGGCACGAAATCCCGCCGACTACGCCAAAGTTGACGCGCCCCCTGGGCCGTGTGGGAAACCCGGGACCGGGCCTTTTTGTAGATGCTGGGGGTTGTAGTCTCCGTGGCGGCGACCCAGTCCCGTGGCTCAGGGTGGCCAAACCAGTGGCAGTCTATTTATGTGTTTTTTTACGATTAAATGTCCAACTACGTCACCCGTGGATTGCGGTCAGAGTGAACCGCCGCTGCAGGGCAGACAGCTGAGGCTGGAGTTGTGGGTGCAGCAGAGGATAGTATAACTCCCCACAGGAGGAGTATAGCCTCAGGGCAGCAAGTGTGGATGATGGGGGTGATGGTGCGCGGGAATAATGACTCCGAGTCTCTGTAATGCAGTCCAGGATCTTTACTCAGAGTTCGTTACTCCACGTTACTCCGGCCGACTGTAACTTCCCGCGTCGCACCGTGTTCACCAGGTGAGGGGCTCGGCCAACACCCAGATAACTTTGGAGCACTTCACAGGACCCCCCTTTGTGTGTCCTTTCTCTGACCTGTCGTACCCCGCCAGTGACCTCGCTTCTGTCCGGCTGCCTCGGGCCTTCTCTGGTAAACCTTGGCGCCAGTTTCCCTGACCCTATATGGTGCCTTCCTAGCGGGTGTAGCGAGGGGCTGCGCCACGAGAAATGTCACAGCCTCCGGTTTCTAGCTGAGGGTAGTTCCCCGCCTCCACTAGATTCGGGGACCGGTCTCCCCCTTTGGCCTGAACCTTCTACGCAGGTAGATTCGGGCGTGCGGTGGCGACTCGCCGGTCCACACCCCTGGCGTCCCTTCATTCCTTGTTCCTGGAGCCTCCTCCGCTCCTCTTCCTTCCTTCTCCTTCCTCCAGGCTCCGGCCGCTGTCTCCGGCCTGCCTGCGGAGCAGAGCCCATGCAGAGCCTCTGCTCCCAGCCTCCTTCTCTCTCTCTCTCAGTCATGGCAGGGTCTCAAAGGCTAGGCCCGCCTCCGAAGCAGAGCTCCACAGAGGCCCTGCTCTGTCACTTCTTCCCTCTGACTGAACACTGAACTAAGATGGTGTCCACCTTTTATACCTCCCTCTAAGTGCACCCAGGAACTGCTCTCTCCCTCCTATGCACTACAGTGTTCCCCTTCCTCGGTGTTCCTCCCCCCCCACTCCAGCCAGGGACAGGGACTGTCGTGCTCTACTTGGAGCATATCGGTCGCCCTGTCCCCGGAAATGTGGTGTAATGCATGTGTAGCACCCCGAGGGCTCGGCCGCTACAGGGGTATTGCACCTCTGCCAGAGGTGTGATATTCCACTCCCGGGTTAGGATGGAATGTGGACCAGGGCTCAGTTAGCTGCATACAGCACACACACCACATTTCCGAGGGACAGCTCAACGGTGCTCCCACTAGATAGAAGTGCAGGCACGACCGACTATGTCCCTGACTGGAGTGGGGAGGGGGGTGGAACACCCAGTGCTGTAGGGGCAGATAGGGGTTGGTTCCTGAGCGTAGGTAGGAGCCCATTGGTTGCTGGTCACCTGGGCTCATGGCTAGAGGGAAGTATAAAAGGGAGGAGCCATCTTAGATCTGGGTTCAGTCTGTGAGGAGAACTTGAGAGGAGAGCTGACAGGGAGCAGCAGCTCAGGCTGAGTGCTGCTCCAGAGGCAGGCCTAGAGAAGAGGCCGGAGCCTGAGAGGAGAAGGAGAAGTGGGAACAGGAGGAGAAGGAACAAGAAAGGAAGAGACAACAGAAGGGCTCAGGAACAAGAAGGTGGAAGGGACCCTAAGAACCCACGAGAATACAGGGTGAAGGGTCAGGCAGATTAAGGGTACCGGATCCCAAGTTGGTGGAGGAGAAACTACCCTCAGCCAAAGACCGGACGTCGTGATCATTTATTGGTGCGACACCTCATCAAACCTGCTAGGAAGGCACCATATAGGACAGCGGGGAACGGGGCCCACGTTTACCTGCGCAGGTCCACGGCAGCTGGACAAAAGTGGGTCACTGGTGAGGCAGGCCAGAGAAAGGAAAGAAGGGGGTCCTGTGCCATATTCCTGAACTGCCTGGGAGTTGACCGAGCCCCGCACCTGGTGGACGCAGCACGGCTCGGGCAGTCATTGCCAGCTGAAGTGACTTGGAAACTAACTGTGAGTAAAGACCCTGGACTGTAACTTGTCTGTGTGCTCCTTCGCGCCTCCAGCACTACCGGTACTGGCACTCTCACCACCATCACTCCCACCATCCACTACACTGCCCTGGTGCCGCACTTTTCCCGTGGGGAGTCACACTACCCCAGCTGCACACCTCATCAGCCCCAGCGGTCTGCATGCAGCGGCGGTTCCTAATAACCGCAATCCACGGGTGGCATAGTCGGACATTATCCAAAGTACAGTAGCAGACTACCACTGGTCTGACCACCCTGAGCCGCGGGACCGGGCCGCCACTACTACTCCCAGCGTCCCCCTATTGCCTGGTTCCGCGTGCCCCATGGCCCAGGGGGCGAGTCAGCTTTGGCGTAGTCGGCAGGATTACGTGCCCGCTAAAAACGGGTACTGCGCGCCTGAAGAGAAAGACTGTTTTATTGAAAATTGACTGTGCTGAAAATGGCGCCCGCCCCAGAAGGATGAGCGCCATAATGTGCGTGCCAAAAGACCACAGGAGGCCGCCTCCCATCGTGGGCACGGTCCCAGAATGGCGCCAAAGAAGGAGCCCACCCCCAACAGCCATGAGTGCAGCTGTGGAGATGTCCGTCAACGTGGGGGGGCTGCCCCTGAGAGTGATTGTCAGCAGAATGACCCAGGACCACCCCCTCTGGGGGCGGAAAGAGAAGAAAACTGCGGGGCTGGGGGTGGTCTGGATCAGTCTGGCCAGGCCGCACCCGAAGATAGAGACAGGAACCAGCTCAAGCGCCCTGGCACGTGGCCTGCTGCAGGCCGAATCCCCATGCAGCTTCACGGAGCTGCTAGCACACCTCCCGAAGGAAGACCCCGAGTATGTGCGGGCTGCGCTGGAGGAGCTGGACCGGAGGATGGTCCGGGCGCAGCGGGACGTGATTGCCGGGTGGAAAGAAGAAATGGCCTGGCGGGCCGTGATCCTGCAGCAGGAGGCTCCGGCGACATCCAGCGTCACACCAGCCACCGAGGGCAGTGAAAGCAGAGCGGAGGCCGAGGACGACGCCGCGGAGGAGGCCGCGACAGCAGAGGCAGGTAACGGAGACGCCCCTACCCCAAACCCTGGGGCCGCCGACCTGCCTCTGCACCCTGTTGCGGAGCCCAACGTACCTGAACCCGCCGTCTACACCGTGCCTCCACCGCTACCAACCGGTTCCCAGGCCATCGACACCGCCAGCGAGCCCCGCCCCACGCCGTGCCCTCTGACCCCGGGCATGATCAGCAGACCACAATCACAGGCCCGG
This sequence comes from Phyllobates terribilis, assembly GCF_046119375.1. Lineage (NCBI taxonomy): Eukaryota > Metazoa > Chordata > Amphibia > Anura > Dendrobatidae > Phyllobates > Phyllobates terribilis. The sequence goes on along the minus strand of NW_027362769.1, from coordinate 12,296,523 downwards.
TCGCAAGGCCTGGCGTCCCCGGACGCCGCCCGTCGACGGGAGTACTGCCGCCAACAGCTGGAGATGTTCGAGAGGGAGCAGCGGGAGCGGCGCATGAAACAGGAGAATCTGCAGGCAAAAAGTGCGGAGCAGAAGATGAAGGCCCGACGAGATCCCCGAGCTGCCCGCGGTCCCCGAGTCACCAGGAGTGTCGTAAAATTTCACATGGAACTTGGCTGGGGTTTCATTAAAGATCCTGAGACCATCAGGAATGTGTTTGTGACTAGGAGGGATGTAGAGAGCCACCTGCCAGAAGGTCATCGAGGGCAGGATCTATATCCAGGAGACGTGGTGTCCTACACCCGACACCAAGGCGTGAAGGGATGGTACGCCCTGCACGTTCACAGAGTGGTAGAAGAGGAGGAGCAGTACCACTTGGACTCTGAGTACCAAGAGGGCCCGGACGGGCCTGAAGATCATCACCAGGAGGAGCAAGGTGCATATGGAGGACGACTGTAGAAAGTAAGAAAAAGCGCCAATGCACATAGTTACCCGTCGGGGTGCAAAGGACTTTTGTGAAACTGTTTAACGTTACCCCCAACATCCCCTATTTGGCTGAGGACTGAGAGCAGCCATCCCTCTTCCCTTTACCTGGCTGAGGACTGAGAGCAGCCACTCCCCCTTTCTAACCGGCCGAGGACTGGGAACGGCCAATCCCTTGTATATAGTTGCGCTTCCTAAAGCGCCCCCTACTGGTTTTAAAAAACAAAACAAAAACTGCAACGTCTACCTCAAGACAAGTTTGCTGGACTGTTGCACCTTTAAGAAGAAAGAACACCTGGTCGCAAGTTGCACCGCGGCCATGATCCAAGAATCCAAGAATGTGCTTTACTTAAAAATGTTTTACATGAGAAAGTTTTATATGCTGCTAGGTGATAATGCAAATGTTTTACGAGATGTTTTATACAAAAGAGTTCCGGAAGTATTGAAAGTGTTTTCATAATGTCTAGTGAAAAGAAAAGTGTGTCCCATAAAGGGAATTGAACAATGTCGTCCGTTTCTAAATGTAAAAAGTTAAAAAAATAAAATAAAATTTTGCATGTACTGTAATCAACTGTTTTTGCTCTTTTCCAGCCCGAGGACGTGCTGTGGTTTACCAGGGGGGAATGTAGCGCAGAGAAGGACACCAATGTGTGATGAAGCATTTGAAAAACTCAAGTCCTGCTTTACACTGGCACCAGTGTTGGCCTATGAGGACCGCAACAGGCCATATGTACTTTATGTAAATGCTTCTTTTGAATGGCTTGGAGCAGTTTTGTACCAGGAGCATAATGACATCCTGCGACCAGTCTACTACATCAGCCAAGGATTGACTCCGAGTGAGTGCAATTACACAGCACATTTACTTGAGTTCCAAACATTCAAGTGGGCTGTGGTGGACAAGCTACATGACTACCTCTATGGGGTGAATTTCAAAGTTCACACTGACAACAATCTGCTGACCTATGCGAGGACCATAGCAAAGCTTGATGCTAATGGCTATCAATGGTTCACTGCACTGGCTGTATATTTCAGACTGAAGTACTGACCTGGCGCTACCAACATTGATGCCGATGCTCCGTCCTGCCTGCTCAGGCAGATGTTGAAGGATGAAGCAGAATAAGCTTGGATTAAGGTCCCGGCCCCAAAGGTGTCATCAACATCAAGGGAAAACTGTTCAATCAGGGGGCTGTGCTATAATTTTAGGAGTTCTAAAGGAAGCTCTTCCACCTTTGTTTCGTCAGTTGACAAAAGGTGGATGCTGGCTCTATGCCTCAACTGACTCAAAATCAGGTTGAAAAGGCCCAACAAGAAGATCCTTCTGTGGAGGTTGTTTGATGGTGGGTGAAAAGAGGCTGAAGGCCTGAAATGAAGGCACTGAAGCCGGAAGAGTCTGTTTTGCTAACCTGGCAGTTAGACTCCCTTGTTGTGATAAATGGATTGATGCCCCACTTGACCTAGAGTGCATCAACTTCCTTTCAAATGAGACTGATGAAGGAAATATCACTGATCATTTCACAAGATATGCTCAAGCTTACACCACCAAAGATCAGAGGGCAACCACCATGGCCAAAACATGGTGGGATAAATTCTTTATGCATTATGGGCTATCAGCACTAGTGTTGAGCGAGCACTAAAATGCTCGGGTGCTCGAAGCTCGGGCCGAGCTCGCCGTGATACTCGAGTGCTCGACCCGAGCAACGAGCCCAATGTTAGTCTATGGGAGACTCGAGCATTTTTGCGGTGGCACCCCCGGCAGTCTTTTAAAAGCCTAACAAGTGCCCAAAACGATAGTGACAGTGCTCAAATGACATGGGGACAGCATGGGGATCGACCCAGGAAGCATTTCTGACCCCCAGGTCACTGCTGTCAACAACGTGGTCAGAGGAATTAAGCCACTTTTACAGGCTCACAATAAAACGTTCAAAAACGAAAGTGAAACTTTTTTCCTGTGAAATATGTTAAGGAACATCCTTTCCAGGGTAAAGACTCGTGTATAAGTTAAAATAAAATGACCAAAAACAAAAATACTCCTCCACACCTTCGGCTATGTTCACAAGTAGCATTTTTTATGCGTTTTTGCACATTCGTATTGCTTTCAACTATGACAAATGCATTCACCTTGGAATGTCATTTTAACATTTTACAACCTTATCTGGCCATGTGCTGTGTGACACATGCATACAGTGCTGAAAAGATATGGGAACAGCATGGGGAAGACCCCTGGAAGCATCTCTGACACCCAGGTCACTGCCTAAAAGTGTGCCCATCAGAAGTGATCATTGCCGCATCAGAAGATGCAGACTTGCAACTATCACCATGCAAGTTCTAGTCCCGGGGCAGTGTTCAATTGAACCTCCCCCATTCTTTGCAATACAAGCTCAAGTATGCAGCCTGCCACCCACCCACCCCCAGGCTGTAATACCATACTGCTTGCTTGCTTGAACTTGAAATTGGGCCTTTTAGGCATGTGGAGGCGGAATCTGGTCACCACGCCATGGCTGTGTCGGCGGCCTGGTATCCATACTCAGTCCCCAGCCGCCCGGAGGCCGGGTGTCCCCGCTTGCTCCCTAGCCTCCAGGGGGTGGCCGGGTGTCCATACTCGGTCCCCAGCCACCCCTATTTGTCCCGGTAACCTTTCCCACACTTTTCTTAGCCTTGCCTGCTTTAGGGCAGCATTGGCCGAGCCCACCGGACTATCAGACTCCTCCGGTGGGCCCTGGCTTCTCCATCAGGGGAGTTGAGAGTGCCAAGGTGAGGAGCATGATGAGGATGATAGAAGTTAGCATCTGCTTTGTTTTTTTGTAATGCAAGCGCATGTATGTAGTAGCGGCTAGGCCTGAGGTGGTCAGCGTTTTGGCGCATATCCTACCTCCTCCGAAGATTGCTGGATGTTTTCCTGCTACTATCCAAGTTCTATGACTCCCGTTAAAACAAAGCTTTAGGTGATAAATGATGGATGAGGTAGTGGCAAAGGAGAAAGAGCAGGAGGAACTGGGACCATTCACATCAATATCAGGCCAGTCGACCAGATATGTCTTGTAGGATATGTTTCTGTAACAAAAGGAGCGGTTCGGCTACACAGTTATAGGGCATACAGTGAGTGCAATGCCTACCAAAAATTTCGAGCCACTCAAATGCCCATTGGAAATGACATGGAGGTCAGAGGGCGTTAACTAAACCTTTTTTTCCATTTATAGCAACTGGGTCTCCCGTGCACTGTTGGCCTAAGCAGTGAATGGAAGGCTTTCCAAAAATTATGAGGAACTGCAATGCCCCTTACAAGAGCCATGTGTGGCACCCCAGGGGTCTGGTCATCACAGTAAAAGAGATATTACGTCGGAGAGCAAGTGGGAGGTTTCCTGGTCAGGATCCCTTAAACATGCAACATCCTCCTGCCCCAATCCTGGGAGGGGAGAATTCTGCCCTTATAAACTGGATCTGGGGCAGGGTTGAGTGAGTCAGAAAACAGTCAGAGTCAGAGTGAGAGCAAGGGAAAGTAACAGCAAGGAGCTCTGTAGGAGCTAGGAGCTAAAGACCAGGGGCTGGAAGCTGAGCAGAGCTCGCCCTGGAAGAAGACAATAGGAACCGGACACAGGAGTCCGAAGCTGTGAGGACTTATATATCCAGCAGCAGAAACCAGCCAGCAGGGGATTTCAGGTCCTCTGGCCATAGAAGCCCGGAGGCTCAGTCACAAGCAAGGGACCAGCACCACGGTCGTGGAGCGGAGGCTAACAGAAGGCCCCAAGTCACCAGCCATACGGGTGAGCACTACACGGTACACTCAGGGACGTGGGCTACTTCTACCCGCTTACAGCAAGGTAGCCAGGAAGAGTGCAGACAGACGGGGAGGCCTACAACTCCACCTGGCCAGGGGAACTCCTGCTTGCTCACAGACTGACCAGGCCTCTTATGCTAGCCAGTACTCCCGGGAGGGTCTACCTTATAATCATCAGTAAAGACCCTGAACTGCACTGCAAAGACTCTGAGTCATTCCTGCTGCGCTCGTGCACCATCAATCCCATCATCCACACTCACTGCCCTGAGGCTATACTCCTCCCGAGGGAAGTTATCCCATTCTATGCAGTGCACACAACACAAGCCTCAGCAGTCTGCATCGCAGCGGTGGTACTCCCTGACCGCAATCCACGGGTGGCGCAGTCGGACAATTAACCTCAAAACCTAAGAAAGACTGCAACTGGTTTGACCAGCCTGAGCCACGGGACCGGGTCACCGCCACGTAGACTACAGACCCCAGAGACCCGGCACCGGGTATCCCACACACGTGTACACACGGCCCAGGGGGCGTGTCATATGCAGTACAGCATATTACAAACATAAGTCCCATTATTGGGGAGTGGGTGTCCCATGGTTTTTGCTTATGCTTTCCAAGCAAAAGCTGCTAAAAATTAGGACGGAGCAACTTGCAATGCCCCTTACAAGAGCCATGCAGTACAGCATATTGCAAACATAAGTCCCATTATTGGGGAGTGGGTGTCCAATAGTATTTGCTTATGCTTTCCCAGCAAAAGCTGCCAAAAATTAGGACGGAGCAACTTGCAATGCCCCTTACAAGAGCCATGCAGTACAGCATATTACAAACATAAGTCCCATTATTGGGGAGTGGGTGTCCCATGGTATTTGCTTATGCTTTCCAAGCAAAAGCTGCCAAAAATTATGACGGAGCAACTTGCAATGCCCCTTACAAGAGCCATGCAGTATAGCATATTACAAACATAAGTCCCATTATTGGGGAGTGGGTGTCCCATAGTATTTGCTTATGCTTTCCCAGCAAAAGCTGCCAAAAATTAGGACGGAGCAACTTGAAATGCCCCTTACAAGAGCCATGCAGTACAGCATATTACAAACATAAGTCCCATTATTGGGGAGTGGGTGTCCCATGGTATTTGCTTATGCTTTCCAAGCAAAAGCTGCCAAAAATTAGGACGGAGCAACTTGCAATGCCCCTTACAAGAGCCATGCAGTACAGCATATTACAAACATAAGTCCCATTATTGGGGAGTGGGTGTCCCATAGTATTTGCTTATGCTTTCCCAGCAAAAGCTGCCAAAAATTAGGACGGAGCAACTTGCAATGCCCCTTACAAGAGCCATGCAGTACAGCATATTACAAACATAAGTCCCATTATTGGGGAGTGGGTGTCCCATAGTATTTGCTTATGCCTTGCAAGCAAAAGCTGCCAAAAATAAGGACGGAGGAACTTGCAATGCTGGCACCCTGGTGGTATAGTGGTGGTGGAGGCTGAGGATAAGGAGAAGAAGATTAAACAGCCGAAACGAGGAAGCATATACCCATGTGTGGGTGTGAAGCGGTGCATGTGAATACACCTCCCGAAATAACACAGTGGATTTGACTTTATGTTACTCTGCTGTCATTTGGTGGTGATGAGAAGTCTGGCCCAATCCAGCCCTTGTTCATTTTGATAAGGGTCAGCTTGTCAGCATTGTCAGTTGACAGGCGAGTGCGCTTATCAGTTATAATTCCCCCAGCGGCACTAAAAACACGCTCCGATAACACGCTAGCAGCAGGGCAGGCCAGTACCTCCAAGGCATACAGAGCGAGTTCATTCCAAGTGTCCAGCTTGGATACCCAATAATTAAAAGGCACAGAGGAATCAAGGAGGAAGCTGGTACGATCGGCAAGGTACTCCCTCACCATCTTTTGAAACTTTCCACTCCTTGTGAGAGTACCCCGCGCCTCAGGGCCTGTAAGCTGGACGGGTGTCAGAAAACTGTCTCAGAACGTTGACAGTGTTCCCCTGCCTCTGCTGTATTGGAGTTGCATCTCTCTCGCCTGTACGCCTTGGTTGGGCAACGAACTGTGACCTCTGCTGCTAGCGTGTTCAGATGGGATTTTTTTTAAGAGTTCTGCAGCAAGGGTCTTCTGGTATTGCCCCATTTTTGTAGACCTCTCCACCTCAGGAATAAGAGAGTGAAAGTTCTCCTTGTAGCGGGGGTCTACAAGTGTCACCAACAAGTAATGACTGTCACGCAACATTTTGACAACGCGAGGGTCACGGTTAAGGCAGCGTAACAAAGTCAGCCATGCGTTCCAGACTGGTAACGGGCAAGATTTCCGTGTCCTCACCAAGATGACGACTGACCATGCTCTCCTCCTCCTCCTCCTCTTCCTCCTTCCCCCTGTCCTCAGGCCACCCACGCTGAACCGACGGTATGACACTTGTACAGGTACTACCGTCTACAACGCATGATAGCAGCTCCTGTTCTTCCTCCTCCTCCTCCTCCTCCTCACCCTCTCCCTCATTGTCCCCCAATGCACGTTGGGATGAGATGAGGCTGGGCTGTGTGTTATTGCCGGCTACGGCTTCTTGATCCATCTCATCATTCTCTGGCTGCAATGCCTCCTCTTTAATTCTCTGCAGAGAGCGTTGCAAAAGACAGACAAGTGGGATGCTGACACTAATGATGGCGTCATCGCCACTCACCATCTTGGTGGCCTCCTCAAAGTTTGTCAGGATGGTACATATGTCAGACATCCAGGTCCACTCCTGAGGTCTTAAGTGTGGAGTCTGACCTGAATATCGACGGCCTTGTTGCAGCTGGTACTCCACAACTGCTCTCTTCTGCTCACAAATCCTTTGCAACATGTGGAGGGTAGAGTTCCAACGTGCGGGGACATCAAACACCAGTCGGTGTGCCGGAAGCTGCAAAAGCTGCTGCAGCACAGCAAGGGCGGCGGAAGCTGTAGCCGATTTGCGAAAATGAGCTGACAGGCGGCGTACTTTCACGAGCAGATCTGGCAACTCGGGGTACGATTTAAGAAACCGCTGAACCACGAAGTTAAGCACATGAGCCAGGCATGCTACGTGTGTGATCTCACCTCGCCTCAGAGCCGCCACCAGGTTACGGCCATTGTCACACACGACCATGCCGGGATGTAGGTTCAGCGGTCTCAGCCACAGATCTGCCTGCTCTTTCACAACTGTCCACAACTCACAAGCAGTGTGAGGTTTATCACCTAAGCTTATGAGTTTCAGCACAGCCTGTTGTCGCTTGGCGGAGGCAGTACTGCAATGCTTCCAGCTTGTAACTGATGTGGTGATATCTGAGATGGAGGCTGAACATGAGGAGAAGGAGGAGGAGGAGGATGCGCAGGAGCTGTACACTGTGGGGGCAACTCTGACTGACATAGGGCCCGCAATCCTCGGTATGGGGAGGATGTGTTCCGTCCCAAGGTCCGACTGGGTCCCGGCTTCCACTATGTTTACCCAGTGTGCCGTCAGAGAGATGTACCGTCCCTGGCCACAAGCACTTGTCCACGTGTCCATTGTCAGGTGGACTCTCCCAGTAACTGCGTTGTTGAGTGCACGGCAGATGTTTTGGGACACGTGCTTGTGTAGTGCGGGGATGGCACACCGGGCAAAATAGTGTCGGCTGGGGACCGAGTACCGAGGGACGGCCACCGCCATAAGATTGCGGAAGGATTCCGTCTCCACCAGCTTAAAAGGCAGCATTTCCAATGCAAGCAGTTGTGAAATGTGCGAATTTAGGACTGTGGCCTGTGGGGCGTTAGCTGCGAATTTCCGCTTTCATTCAAAGGTCTGGGATATGGACAATTGAACGCTGCGGTGGGACGTGGACGTGGACCTTGATGCTGTTTCTTGAGAAACTGCCATAACAAGTGAAGACTGAGAGGAGGGTGCATCTTTACATGCAGTATGGACAGGGAATTGCCTTGCACACACAACAGGGGGTTCTATTGCACGCACAACAGTGGAAGAAGCAGTGGCGACACCCGCTGACACTGGTCGTGGACCCTGGGTTTCGCCCCACAAAGTCGGGTGGTTTGCTGCCATGTGCCTGATCATGCTGGTGGTGGTCAGGCTGGTAGTTTTGTCACCCCTGCTGATGCTGGCATGGCAGGTGGAACATATGGCCTTTTTGGGGTTATCAGCAGAGTCTTTAAAAAAATTCCAGACTCTGGAAGACCTACCGCTTGTACTGGCAACGTCCCTCGTGTTGGTGTTACGGGGAATGGTTGCCTGCCTTCTGTCTGCGGCCACCACACTGCTTCTTCCTGCTTGTTGGGGTACTCTGCCTCCCTCCCCCTGTGTGCTGCTGGCCTCACTCTGCATGTCCTCCTTCCACGTTGGGTCAGTTACTAGATCATCCACCACCTCCTCCTCTTCCACTTGCGCACCACGATCCTCCTCCTCACTTCCTGCAATTGTGTCTCGTCATCGTCCACCTCTTGTGACAGATTGCCAACGTCGACTTCCTGTAGCCGTGGCTGTTCAAATATTTGGGCATCGCAACATGGGATCTCCTCTTCCACCACTTCAAGCGTATCAGGCGAGGGGCCCAAATATGGAAATGGACCAGTGAACAGCTCTTCAGAGTGTCCAAGTGTGGGATCACTTGCTGTCTGACGACACTTGGCATGGTGGGAGGAAGGAGCATCAGGGTGAGGAGGAGTATGCGGTCGAGACTCACGGCTACTAACAGTTGACCGTGTGGAAGACAGACCGGAGGTGGTGGTGCCCAGGTAACTGGAAGTATTGTCTGCTATCCAATTAATAACCTGTTCACACTGATCAGTTCTCAATACTGGTGTTGTTCTGTGCTTCCCTAGTAATTCGGTCAAGAAGTGGGAGCGAGAAGATGTGGCTGTTGGCTGTGGCACATTTTCACCTTGGCCACGGCCCCATCCTCTGCACGAACCATCACCAGAACGTCCACTTCCACGTCCCTTGCCACGCGCCTTGCCCATTGTAAATGAAGTAAAATAGCTTACACTTGCACTATCAATGGAAAAAGGGCAATAAAGAGTAGATTAGAACCGTGGAAGAGGAAAATCACAGTTATTGTTTACTGGGGTATACCACACTTTTTTAAATAGAGATATTTGCGGCTGAACAGTGAGCGACACACTCAAACTGCTTTTTTTTTAGATATCAAAGGCCCAAAACTGGATAGTACAGCCATTTGACCCATGGAACTGCGAAACCACACTGGGATGTCGGGCCTGCACAAGACTATTTTCAACAGATATATTTTTGTGTCACAACAGTCAGGAGACACTACTGTTTTTCTTTACGGAAAAAACTACCAAAAGCTGAATAATAGAGATTTTTTACCGTGGGATGGCAAAATCACAGTTATTGTTTACTGGGGTATACCACACTTTTTTAAATAGAGATATTTGCGGCTGAACAGTGAGCGACACACTCAAACTGCTTTTTGTTTAGATACCAAAGGCCCAAAACTGGATAGTACAGTGATTTGACCAGTGGAACTGTGAAACCACACTGGGATGTCGGGCCTACACAAGACTATTTTCAACAGATATATTTTTGTGTCACAACAGTCAGGAGACACTACTGTTTTTCTTTACGGAAAAAACTACCAAAAGCTGAATAATAGAGATTTTTTACCGTGGGATGGCAAAACCACAGTTATTGTTTACTGGGGTATACCACACTTTTTTAAATAGAGATATTTGCGGCTGAACAGTGAGCGACACACTCAAACTGTTTTTTTTTTAAGATACAAATGGCCTAAAATGGATAATACAGAGGTTTGAACCGTGGAAGTGCAAAACAACACTTCTGTTTCTCTAGCCTACACCAGACTATTTTCAACAGTTATATTTGTGTCTGAAAAATCAGAGACACGCTTTTTTTTTGGGGGGGGGGGGGAGGGGGGACACACCAAAAGGTTAATAAGACTGGTATTTGTACAGTGTGAAGGAGGAAAAAAAAGGAGGATTTAGATGGAAAAAAAAGGATTTTTCCTGGCCCCCGACACCTGGTGCTAAGTCCAGCAATTTCAGCAACAGGAGCACACAGGACTGTAATGCAGCGTTTGCTGGTATAACCACTGTGTCTCCTATACAGCCTGCCTGCCTGCCTGGTATCTGGGATGGATATTAGTCCTGAAAAGGACTGTTTGTTTGTTCTGGCAGCCTTTACAGACCCTACACTAACTATTTCGCAGTTTATATCTCTCCCTAAATCAGCAGCGCTGTCCCTACACTGTCTAATCCGGAGCGACTGTGTCCAAGATGGCGGCGCCCCGTTTTAAATACTCGAGGTGACGCTGTGCGGCCAGCCAATCACTGTAATGCCCACAACCAACATGGCTGCAGCATTACAGTGACTGGCTGGCAATCCCTGCTTGTTCATTGGCTCTGTAAAGAGCGCCAAACATGCAGGGCGGAGACCCGAGCTCCCGCCCGAGTAACCCGGAAATGCTCGGTGCTCGCCGAACATCCCGAGTAGCGTGATGCTCGGGCGAGTACCGAGCAGTGTCGAGCATGTTCGCTCAACACTAATCAGCACAAATCCATTCTGAACAAGGAAGATACTTTGAGAGTTGGCTAATTAAGAAATTGCATGGGATTTGTGGGATCAAGAAATACAGAACCACACCGTTTCATCCTCAGGGATATCCTAAACCTTGGAAGGTTCAACCATACCTTACTTAACATCTTGGGCACCTTAGATCCAAAAGAGAAAGGATATTGGAGCTGACACAAGTCAATTAGCCCATGCCTACAACTATACCAAAAATGAGTCATCTGTAGTGATGAGTGAGCACTATAATGCTCTGGTGCTCATTGCTTCTCTGGTCGAGGAAATCGTACTGCTCGGGTGCTCCACCCGAGTAACGAGCCCAATGTAAGTCAAACCTTGAGCATTTTTCCGGTGCCCCCCCCCCTCCCAGGAGGTTTGTAGGGGGCCAATGGGAATAGTGATAAAATTATATGGGAACAGCATGGGAAAGCATGGGGAAGCATCTGACGTCCATGTCACTGCTGTGAACAATGTTATCAGCGTATTACACCACTTTTACGGACTCACAATAAAACATACAAAAACTAAGCAAAAATGGATTTTCCTGGAGAAAATGTTAAGGGACATTCTTTCCAGGGTAATGACTTGTATATAAGGCAAAATAAATAACCAAAATCAAAAATGCTCCTCCACACCTTGGCCTATGTTCACATGTAGCGTTTTTGATGCGTTTTTTCACTTTTGCATTGCTTTCAACGGTGAAAAATACATTCACTAGTAAATGTAATTTTAACATTTTACTACCTTTTCTGGACATCTATACTGTGCTGAAATGACATGGGAACAGCATGGGGAAGACTCCTGGAAGCATCTCTGTATCTCAGGTCACTGCCTAAAACTGTGGTCATCAGATTTGATCCTATATTACTGCGGTAATAATACAGACATTTTTGGCAACGTGATAAATATTAAACTCCATTTAAATTAGGCAAGGCGCGTGGCAAGGGACGGGGAAGTGGATGTATTGGTGATGATGATGGTGCACGTAGATGCCGAGGCCATGGGCAAGATGAAACTGTGCCTGCTGAGGAAGCACAACAAGCACCCACATCATGTTGACCTAGCTTCCTGTCTCACTTTCTAGAGGGCTGGGGAATAACACTCTTGAAGCCAGACCAGTGTGAAAAGGTTGTTGGTTGGATAGTAGATAAATGATTAATGCTTCCAGTCAGTTTGCAACCACCACCACCCTGTCTTCCACACGGTCCAGTCTCAGTAGCCGTGAGTTTAGGCCATATTATCATTACTATGGCGCCTTACATGTGAAAAAGGGGAATACATAGCAAAAACAATTACAATAATCTTGATGGCGACTGGTACAGGAGGAGAGTGGACCCTGCCAGCGAGGGTTCACAGTCTACAAGGAATGGGTAAGGATACAGTAGTTGAGGGTGCAGCTGGTCATGCAGCGGTATGATGGAGCAAGGGTTACTGCAGGTTTTGGATGGCTTTGTATGCCAAAGTTAGAGTTCTGAACTGGAGTCTCTGGGCAACGGGGAGTCAGTGCAGAGATAGAGTGGAGAGGCTGGAGAATAGCAAGGTGACAAGTGGATTAGTTGGCCAGCAGAGTTTAGGATAGATTGGAGAGGTGTGAGAGTGTTAGAAGGAGGCCATAGAACAGGAGTTTGCATTAGTCATGGCGGGAGATGATGAGGGCATATGTAGCACCCCGAGGGTTCGGTTGCTACAGAGGTATTGCATCTCACCCAGAGGTGTGATATCTCACTTCCAGGTAAGGATGGAGTGTGGCTCAGGACCCTAACACCCACATGCACTACACCACATTTCCGGGGGGCAGGGTGACAATGCTCCCAAGGGTGAGCACAACTGTCCCTGTCCCTGGCTGGAGTGGGGGGAGGGAACACCTAGAAAGGGGGAACCCGGTAGTGTGTGGGTGGGGAGAGTAGATCCCGGGTGCACTGTATAGAGGAGTATATATGGTGGGCACCATCTTAGAGTCAGAAGAAGAAGGAGCAGAAAGAGGAGAAAGTAGTAGCAAGTGAGAGGGAGCAGAGGATCTGCATGGGCTCTGCTCTGCAGGCAGACCAAGTCTCAAGGCCTGGTCCTGGAGGAGAGGAACGGAGAGGAGAAGAATGGAGGAAGCTCTAAGAGAAGACTGAAGGGACCCCAGGGGTGCGGACCGGCCAGCCGCCACCGCACGCCCGCCGCTACCAGAGTAGGGTCCCCCTGCCACGCAGATGGGTTCACCCTTGTCATCGGAGGGACCTGTCCTCAGGGGCCGAAGCCCCGCTTGCTCCGCTCCTGTCCGCTCCACAGCCAGACACCATCCCCCAGCTCCCGGATGAGGAGGTCCAGATAGAGTGGGACCAGACCAGGGAGGACCTAATGGGGTTTTCACAGGAGACGCGGGCGGACGCAGCTCGCAGGCGGGAGTTCTGCCGCCGTGAAATAGAGCAGCTGGAGAAGGAGAAGCGGGCGTGGCGCCAGAGGCAGGAACAGCTGCAGGCCCGGAGTGCGGCGGAGAAGACCCGGACCCGCCGAGACCCCCAAGCTGCACGCGGTCCCACAATTACCAGGATCGTGGTCAAATTCCACCAAGAGAAGGGGTGGGGTTTTAATCGGGACCCGACAACCGACACAGACCGCTATGTTGATAGGAGGGATGTGGAGGGTCATCTGCCTGCGGGTCACCCAAAACGTGATCTGTTCCCGGGAGATCGGGTATCATACACCAGACATCGAGGACTGCGAGGGTGGTATGGTCTTAACGTTCGGAGGGTGGAAGAGCACTATTACCCTGAACCCTGCTATGCGGAGGACCCGGATGCGGATGAGCTTGAAGAGGATGAGGAGCCAGGATACCGCTACTAAAGAGCAACAGAACTGTACATAGTTGCCCGCCAGGGTGAAGAAGTTCAGTGCCACGCCGTTGGTGGATTACAGAAAGTTTACCCGGTTAAGGGTTGTTGTAAAAGTTTGCGTGTTTGTTAAAGTTACCCGAAAAGGGTCTGTGAGTAATCCAGCTGAGGACTGGGAGGAGCCAACCCCTTTTTTATCCGGCTGAGGACTGAGAGCAGCCAAACCCTTTTCTATCCGGCTGAGGACTGGGAGCAGCCACTACTGTAAATAGTTGCACTTCTTAAAGTGCCCTCTACTAGTTTTATATACACCTACCTCAAAGGATAAAGGTGTTTGTTGCACTTGAAAGAGTTGCACCTTGTTGGGTGACATGGACACCTGGTCGCGGCAAGGACTGTGACCTGCTAAAGAGATTTCGTCGCAAGAATGCTGCTGAAAAATAATTTGTGTTTTCTACTTGAAGAAATGTTTTATATACATATATATGCCAAGAGTTATATATTTGAAAGAAAATTTTATATATATTAAAATGTAAAGGTTAATAATGCTGAAAGTAACAGGAAAAGTTGTCTCCCATAAAGGGAAAAAGAAAATGTTGAATTGCTTTTATATGGTTGCATTTAAAAATGTTTTTGCATGTCTTTTGCTCTGTTCCAGCCCGCGGACGTGCTGTGATTTACCAGGGGGTAATGTAGCGCCCCGAGGGTTCGGTTGCTACAGAGGTATTGCATCTCACCCAGAGGTGTGATATCTCACTTCCAGGTAAGGATGGAGTGTGGCTCAGGACCCTAACACCCACATGCACTACACAACATTTCCGGGGGGCAGGGCGATAATGCTCCCAAGGGTGAGCACAACTGTCCCTGTCCCTGGATGGAGTGGGGGGAGGGAACACCTAGAAAGGGGGAACCCGGTAGTGTGTGGGTGGGGAGAGTAGATCCCGGGTGCACTGTATAGAGGAGTATATATGGTGGGCACCATCTTAGAGTCAGAAGTAGAAGGAGCAGAAAGAGGAGAAAGTAGTAGCAAGTGAGAGGGAGCAGAGGCTCTGCATGGGCTCTGCTCCGCAGGCAGGCCAAGTCTCAAGGCCTGGTCCTGGAGGAGAGGAACGGAGAGGAGAAGAATGGAGGATGCTCTAAGAGAAGACTGAAGGTACCCCAGGGGTGCGGACCGGTCAGCCGCCACCGCACGCCCGCCGCTACCAGAGTAGGGGGGTCAGGCTAAGAAAAGGGAACCGGATCCCTCATCTAGTGGAGGAGGGCAACTACCCTCAACTAGTAACCGGAGGCCGTGGCATTATACATGCATGGCCGCTCACTACACCCGTTAGGAAGGCACCACATAGGACCCAGGGAAACGGAACATACGTTTGCCCGCCAAGGCCCGAGGAAGCTGGACAGAAACGTGGTCAATTGTGGGGTACGACAGTCCAGAGAAAGGACACACGAAGGGGGTCCTGAAAATCATTCCAAAAGTACCTGGGAGTTGGCTGAGCCCCTCACCTGGTGAGCACCGCACGACGTGGGCAGCCATCATCTGCAGAAGTGGCTTGGAGTGTAAAACTGTGAGTAAAGACCCTGAACTGCATCTCTGGACTCTGAGTCATTACTGCTACTCCCGCGCACCATCACCCCCACCATCTGCACTCAATGCCCTGAGGCTATACTCCTCCCGTGGGGAGTTATACTACCTCCTGCTGCGCACACAACATCAGCCTCAGCGGTCTTCCCGCAGCGGTGGTTCTCAGTGACCGCAATCCACGGGTGGTGTAGTCAGACATTTAATCATAAAAACCACATAAATAGACTGCCATTTGTTTGACCACCCTGAGCCACGGGACCGGGTCACCGCCACGGAGACTACAACCCCCAGTATTACTCAGAGACTCAGTTCCGGGTGTTCCCGAAAGCATACATGGCCCAGGGGGCGCGTCACATACACTAGTGTTTTTGCAGATTTATGGTTGAAGAATGTGCGGATCCCAAGGATATTTTGAAGTTGGCAGGAAGTGGAAACGACTTGGATCTCATCCTGAACGAAAGATCAGAGTCAAGCTTGCGGGACTGGGGAGAGTGGGCAACCATTGACTTTGATGGATAGGTCAGTTGGGCGGGTTGAAAGATGATGAATTCGGTTTTATCCATGTTAAGTTTTAGAAATCTAGCAGAGACGAAAGATGAAATAGCAGACAGACATTGTGGGATTCTGATTAGTAAGGAGGTGATATCAGGTCTAGAGAGGTAGATCTGTGTGTCATCAGCATAGAGGTGATACTGATGAAACTCAGATACCTGAGTCGCATGCGAACTGTACTGTGCTGTCAGGGCAGGAAGAGAAGGAGGGTGACTCTCAGGGAGAGGAGTGGGAGAACAGATAGGATGATGACGAGATTGTAGATCCCATTTGGTGTGAACCCAGAGGCACGCAGCTGAGAATCTCAGGAGAGGGGGTGGAGGACAAGGACATTATGCTGCTTGTGTTAACCATGACAAGCACTGCATCCTCAGCCATAACTCTGGCTGTGGACAGCAGCTGTTGCAGGTCCGCAGTTTGCAGGGGTGGCAAGGTATGCCTAGCCTGGGATTTTTTGGAGCCCATAAAAGATGACACAAATCATGTTATCTGCAAAATCATGGTATCTGAGCAGCATGGTGGGTCAGTGGTTAGCACGGCAGCCTTGCAGCGCTGGGGTCATGGGTTCAAATCCCACAAAGGACAACATCTGCAAGGAGTTTGTATGAACTCCACGTGCTTGCGTTGGATTCCTCTGGTTTCCTCCCACACTCCGAAGACATACTGATAGGGAAGGTAGATTGCGAGCCCTAATGGGGACAGTGCTGATATTGTCTGTAAAGCGCTTTGGAATTAATGATACTATGTAAGTGAGTAAAATAAATAAACTTTGTTAAAAATTACTGAGTAGAGGCAAAAATTGCAATAATTTGACTACTACATGCATGAACTGTCACATGTGTGATTAACATTTGTTAGACTGGAAATCCCACTGTGCTAAAATGCAGACTAGTTGGTCTGGCCAACCATTGGCTGCCCCATCAACTGCAACTTTTCCTCATCTGTCACCATGGCAAGTGTTCTCACACAGGTCTCCGGCCGCAGAACCTCCACTTGTGTACCTGCTACAGTCTGAGTGAGTGAAAGCCCGTCAGCTGTTAGGGAATTGGATATGCCTACTGTTTTTGTCTGATTTCAGACACCGAGCACTCTCCATCTTTCTCAATCCACCGTAACATCTCCGTCTGTACCTCTCTCACAGTCCAGCAGCTTGTTGTGTTCACCCTACTCCACCCTCTCTCAGCACAGCAGCCAGCACTCAATCCCACAGTTGTGGTCACGTAAAAGATAGTTTCCGGATAGATATGTGTCACCCTGGCCTGGATGCCACAAATATATAATAAAGCTGTGTCTGAAAGCAAGGGGGAGGTTCTCTGGTCAAGGACCATTAGCATGCAATACCTCCTGTCCCAGGCCAGTAGGGGGAGCAGGCTGCCCCTATAAAAGCTGGAACTGGGCGCAGGGTTAGGGAGAACTGGACAACCTGTCTCTGGATTGAGAGGTGTCCCAGAGCAGGGACAGACAGTTGTGTTGCAGCCTAAGAGGCCGTGTGGCAGTAGGAGAGCCACGAGCCAGGGACAAGAGGCGAAGCGAGCCTGTCCTGGCAGATAGAGAAGCTAATCTACCGGACTTTGGTGTCCGAGGCTGTTAGGATTCCAAGTCCTACAGCAAATAACCAGTCCGCAGGGGACTGTATGTCCTTGGGCCTAAGAAGCCCGGAGGTTCCGCCACAGCAGAAGGGAGCGGTGAAGCCGCACCAGGCCAAGAGTAAAAAGGGACCCAAGTCGCCAGCCATACGGGCGAGAAGACACGGTGAGCTCAGGAACGTGGGCTATTACACCACGAGGAGGGAAATAGCCAGAGAGAGCGCAGAGAGCACGGTAGGCCTACACCCTCACCCTGATCAGGGCCAGCTTCCCACTTGTTCTCAGACATCCAGGCCCCCTCCTAGCCGGGCCTGTTTTTGGGTCATTTCACCTGTTCTAATAAAGACCCTGAACTGTTTACGAGGCCTCCGTTTCCTGGCTATTGCTGTCGGAATCACCCCCTCCATCATCCATTATATTCTGCCCTGGGGCCATACTCCTCCCGTGGGGAGTTGTACTATTCAGTGCTGCACCTTTACATCTGCCCCAGCTGTCTGCACTGCAGCGGCGGTTAGCCCTGACCGCAATCCACAGGTGGCGTAGTCGGACATTGCAAAACATATAGAAGACTGCCACTGGTCTGACCACCCTGAGCCACGGACCGGGTTGCCACTACTACTCCCATTATTGCCCTGTTGCCCGGATCCGAGTGCCCCACGGCCCAGGGGGTGAGTCAGCTTTGGCGTAGTCGGCAGGATTGTGACCAACCCGCCACAAACGGGTATTGCGCGCCTGAAAACGACTGTACACGTACCTTAAAAAGAGGTTTCCCGCCATCCAGAGCCGTTTCCCGCCATTTTCAACCGTCTCCCGCCATCTTCAGCAGCTTCCCGCCATCTTCAGCCATTTTCCCGCCATCGGATGCCATCTGCAGGACGCCGCGCGGGAAGAAGAAGGGCGTGGACGTCCAAACCGCACGAGACCTGAAGCTCCGCCCTACACATCGATGCTGCGCAAGGTCCTGGAAGGGAGAGAGAGCGACGCTGATGTCACCAGGACGCGAAGCAAGGTCCTCGTCCGGAGCAGCACCAGCGGAGCCGCGGCCTACAGAAGAGGATCGTCGGAAGGTAGGCCACGCTTAACTAGGGGGGAGGAAGATGACGGACGTGGAGGGACCTTCTACCACCAGCGCCGCTGCAGCAGCGGTGATGCCATTCTCCCTGCCTTACATCCCTGGATGCCCATGTATTCAGGGGAGCCCCATGCACTAACTGACTTTAAGGAAAGGCTGTACAGTTTGTTCCAAGTTTACCCCCTGACATAGGAACCGAAGATCAGCATACTGACAGAGCAGTTAACTGGCGCAGCCCAGCAGGAGGTAAAGTCATGGTCCGCTGAGGAGAAAAGAACTGTAAAGGACTTTCTGGCCCAGCTGCGGGGTACCTTTGATACACGTACCTCCGCTGAAATTAAAATGCGGTTCTACGGGTGTAAGCAGCGGGCACAGGACAGCATCAGAGACTATGCCCTAAATTTGCAGGAAGCTTTGAGAGCCATCAAACAAGCTGACCCTGGCAGCTACTAACAAAACAGTTCACAGAAGGTCTGCTGTCTAGGGCACACAGGACCCAGCTGCGCCTCATGTTCTTTCAGAACCCTGATCTGACCTTTGCCCAATTTAAGGACAGGGCCATAAGGGTGCTCCGTGAACCCGCAACAAGTGGCGCTATAAACCCCCGGCGCCCTGCTTTCACCTACCACCAGGAGGCGGCGCCCTCGTCTATGGACTCTGTGGGGGCCGATGCACAGGCCCTAAACCAAGCCCCGTCGAAAGATCTGCACCACCAAGTACAGGAGCTGACCAGGAGCATCGCGGCGTTGACCAGGACCGTCCAGGCATTACAAGTCGACCCGTCAAGACCCATCGAGTTGGCTTCAAGTCCGGAGGATGTCACGTGGCGTCGACAGAGGAGGACCCCGTCGTTCCGAGGGAGGCCCACAGACCGCTACGCAGAGGATGGACAGCCCGTTTGCCGTCAATGCAACCAGCCCGGACACATTTCCAGGTACTGTAATTTAAACGGGTATAACCTGGGGCAGAGGGCCAACCCCCAGGCATAAGATCACCAGGCCCTTACAATTGGTGTAATAAGTACGTTGGGGGGCGCCCGGTTTTACCTGTGGTGCTGGATGGTATCCCCATGAGCGCCTTGCTGGATACCAAGTCACGAGTAACTACTATCCCTTATGTACTTTTTAAGCAGTATTGGACTGATGCTGATATAACACGGTATCCAGACAGTAACTTGAGCATCATCGCCAGTAATGGCTTGCCCGTGCCGCAGATGGGGTTCAAGGAGATGACCATTAAGATTGGTAAAGTTGAACTGCCGGCAAAGGGAGTGATTATTGTGGACATTGACCATCGTGAAAGTCACCCTAAAATAACTGTGGGTACTAACGTGATTGAAAATTGTCTTTCAGAGGTAATTGTAATTCTACAACAGGTGGCGGTGAATGCTAGTTCCAGCCAGCAGAGAGTCCTCAACAAAGAGATAAAAGGCCTGATGAGACGGCAGAAGGTTGAACTGTCTGGTGGTGAGATTGGTAGCGTAAGAATGAGTGACCCATTCCCCATTTCCATGCCTCCCAAAAGTGAAATGATGATCTGGTGTCGGACTGCAATCGGGTTGAGAGGCAGAGACTACCAAGCCATGGTAGAACCCGTGTACTCGGACAGCAGGTCCACCATTTTGACAGTCCGGGGGGTGGTTGATGTCCGTCATGGGAGGGTGCCCGTCCGCATTCTCGACATTGGGGAGAGGGAGGTACACTTACCCAGGTACGCTACACTTGCCAAACTGTTTGCTGTCAAACACAAAGCTATCAGGGCCGTGGAGCCTTTGCCTCCATCTCCACAGGCGGAGGGTAATGGCTCCCAGAAACAAAAGGAGGGCTGGTGCCAGAAACGCCATGTGGGTGCCGACTCCACTCCCCTGCACCAAAAACAAGGAGTCTACTGGGTGGTTCAGGAGTACGAAAGAATCTTTAGTAAGCACCCGCTAGACTTCGGCTGAGTAAAGGGAGTAGAACAACACATCCCCACGGGGAGCCACCCACCAATAAAAGAGAGGCACAGACCTGTACCCCCTGCACATTATCAGAACGCAAAGGGCATGCTAAGAGAAATGAAAGAAGCTGGGGTCATTAGAGATAGCTGTAGCCCCTGGGCATCCCCCTTGGTTCTGGTAAAAAAGAAAGACGGCACCATGAGAATGTGCTTGGACTATAGACAAATCAACCGTATCACCCACAAAGACGCATATCCGCTGCCTAGAATAGAGGAGTCTTTAGCCGCACTAAAATCAGCTAACTTCTTTTCTACTTTGGACCTTACTAGCGGGTACTGGCAGGTTCCTGTGGCAGAGGCTGACAAGGAGAAGGCCGCCTTCACCACCCCGATGGGACTGAGCGAGTTCAACTGTATGCCCTTCGGGCTCTGCAACGCACCAGGGACCTTCCAGAGGCTGATGGAATGCTGTCTAGGGCACCGAAACTTTGAGACGGTCCTACTTTACCTGGACGACTTGATCATCTATTCGAAGACCTACGAGCACCATCTAAAACACCTGGCAGAGGTGTTCGAAGCCCTTGCAGGCTATGGCCTGAAGGTGAAACCATCAAAGTGTCACTTGTTGAAACCGAAGGTCCAGTACCTGGGACACGTGGTGAGTGCAGAGGGAGTAGCCCCCGACCCCGACAAAGTGACAGCCATCAAGAGCTGGCCAAGCCACTCTAACATCAAAGAAGTGAGGCAATTCCTCGGGTTGGTAGGCTACTACCGAAGGTTCATCCCCGGGTTCACTAAGATGGCAGCCCCTATGCAGGACCTCCTGATAGGACAGTCTAAGTCCAGAAGCCAAAAGCCACCCTTCAAGTGGGACAAGCCAGAAGAGGAGTCCTTCCGCCAGTTGAAGATGGCCCTCACAGGGGATGAGATCCTGGCCTACCCCGATTATGGCCAGCCTTTTATTCTCCACACAGACGCCGGTAACGTGGGGCTGGGAGCCGTACTGTCGCAAAACCAACAGGGCAAAGAAATGGTGATCGCGTATGCCAGCCGGAAGCTGAGGTCCACTGAAAGAAACCGGGAGAATTACAGCTCCTTCAAGCTAGAATTCTTGGCAGTAGTGTGGGCCGTCACAGAACGGTTTAAGCATTACCTGGCCTCTGCAAAGTTCACCGTGTACACGGACAACAACCCGTTGACACACCTGGACAATGCAAGACTAGGTGCCCTAGAACAGCGGTGGATGGCGCGACTCTCGAATTATGACTTCGTGATCAAGTACCGGGCAGGCAAAACCAATGCCAACCCTGACGCCCTATAGAGAATGCCTCACTTACCTGAAGGTGACGAAGACCCAGAAGAGCTGGAGGAGGTAGAACTCCGCGCGTTTCACCGGTATGGAGCCGCCCAATACTCCCACCGCATGAAGGAGGAAGATTTGACAACCGTTATGATCAATCCCCTACCTCACCACAGCTGGGCCGAAACCCAAGATAGTGACCCTGCAATCCACATGGTGAAAGACCTGCTGACCCAGGAAGACGCCCGCTTATATCCGGATTCTCCCGAGGAAGCCAAGCAGCTATGGAAAGAGAAGAGCAAGCTGTTCCTCTATGAAGGCAAGCTGTGCAGAAGACTTGTCAACCACCGGACACACGAGCTGACCTGGCAAGTCGTGGTCCCAAGGCGGGATGCAGCTATGGTCCTGGGGGCTTACCATGACAGAGCGGGGCACTTCGGCTGGAAGAAACTGGAGTTCCTGCTAAGAGGACAGTTCTTTTGGGTCGGCACTCAAGGTATATTAAAGGTGAAAGTTTATTACAATCATGGTCCAATCCCAAAAAAAAGTAGACGTTTCGGCCAGTCAGTGGCCTTCATCAATACAATCTATAAGCATAAATGGACACCATAAATTATAATATGAAATTACAAAAATAAAGGAACAGATCAAAATTGCATAGTGATCATGCGCCGGCATTGAGAACATGCATAAAACATAGCATAATAACAGTGAGGAAGCTTCAAAAGTGACACATACCAGGTGTGGATTGGAGTGAATCCAGAGAAACAGGCAAGTGTCACTGGGAGTACAGGTAAGTCCTGTGGGAGGATGTAAGTCAAAGTGAGTAACCAGAGCTCACAATACTAATAGGGGGTGCCGCATACTGTCCTATTGGGGTGTACCTGTGCATCCTGGAAGTGGTCCTATGATTCCAATGCGGAGTCCACCGCTAGTTGTGGGAGGAGTGACCTCATGGGTTCGAAATTGCCGCTATTTATAAGCCCTGAGGTTGGGGAGGGCGTGATTGACGTCGCCAGTGAGGTGAGTGGAACACACCCAGCAACGTTGCTGTATGTGTGTGCGTTCCACGGAGAACCGGAAGTGACGTTTCCGGAAGTGACGTCACCGGATGCGCGAAAACCGGAAGTCAAGTGCGTTCCACGTATAAGGACTTGCGTTCCACCAGGGAAAAGGAAGAGGAGGGGAGCTTGAGAAGTGATTTTTACAAAGCAGATATGTGGAGAACAAATCGCTTAGACAGGGTGCATTGTGCTTGGGTGGTCCTGTGTCCAGGTAGCAGGATGAGACATGTGGAGGTGTCATCAGAGGAATATACAAAGAATATGTTTATCTGAAACAAAGTACACAATCATTAGAAGAATATCAATAGTGTATCACATAAATAGTATAACCAATCACTGTGTTTCAAATAAAGGATAATAGGTCGTAATCTCTGTTGAGGCCCCTGGGGGTAAGGGATTGTAATTCGTGTATCCAAAACGCCTCCCTCTGTTTGAGAAGGCGTACACGATCTCCGCCCCTACGCGGTGTTGAAACCTGCTCTAGTATTTGGAATTTGAGTTGTGAGATTTTATGACCTGCTGAGTGGAAATGGAATGGAATGGGTAATAACAGGTTCTTGCAGCGGATAGTCGATTTATGTTTAGAGATACGATCTCTAATCGGTTGCGTAGTTTCCCCAACGTAAATAAGACCGCATGGACATTTAATCAGGTAGACAACGAATGACGTGTCACATGTGAAATAGTCCTTGATCTTATATCTCTTCCCAGACAGTGGGTGGTGAACAGTATCACCTTGTAACACATTGTTACATTGTCTACATTGCAGGCAGGGAAAGGTACCGGTTCTGGGGTTCTGGAGGAACCTCTGTCTAGGACCTAAATTCTGGCTTCCTATGTCTGCCCGTATAAGGCTATCTCTCAGGTTTGTGGATCGTTTGAAGCACGGTAAGAATGGTGTCTGAAAAGAGGGGATGTCTGGATAACCTGTACTCAAGATGCCCCAGTGTCGTCTGATAGCTTTATGGATTAAATATGCATATGGGTGATAGGTATGTTCAAAAGGGATGCGGTCTCTCATAGGCGGATTAGGACGCTTAGGTTTTTGGAGGTTCGGATTCCAAATGGATGTGGGATATCCCCTTTGTACAAATTTGTCCTTCATCTCCTGTAATCTTGTTTGTTTAAGATGATCGTCAGTGCCGATTCTTTCAACCCTTTTGAATTGCGACTGGGGAATGGAGCGTTTCATAGTCATGGGATGATTGCTAGTGAAATGTAATAGGCTATTGCGATCAGTGGATTTAGAGAACAGGTTTGTGGTGAGGTTGCCATATTGATCTTTCATAACCATGGTGTCCAGGAAGCTCACATGATCCGGGTCATGGGTCAATGTGAAGTTGAGGTTGGGCCAGGCTGTATTGATATCCAAAAAGAATGTCATTAGGGAGTCTTGTGGGCCCACCCATATGCAAAAAATGTTGTCTATATATCTTTTCCAGACGATTGCAAATTGTTGAAATAGTGCATGGGGATAGACGACATCTTGTTCAAAGGCGGACATATAGCAATTTGCATATGGGGGGGCCACATTGGACCCCATTGCGGTCCCCCTGACTTGGAGGTAATATGTATCTTGGAATAAAAAGAAATTCTGCGTAAGAACTATGTGTAGGAGGTCAATGCAAAGGTTGGAAACCCTGGAGTCGATATGAGAAGATTCTAGTAAGCATTGGGCCGTAACGATTCCATGTTCATGTGGTATGGAGGTATACAGGTCTTTTACATCCAGAGATACTAGTATTGCTTTGGATGGAATCTGTCCAATGTCGCGTAGGCTCTGTAGAAAAGCCCCTGTGTCAAGGAGGTAAGACGGACTGCGTTGGGTTAACGGTGTCAGGACCTTCTCTAAAAAGATTGAGAGGGGGGAGAGTAATGAGTCCGTTGAGGCTACTATAGGCCTGCCCGGAGGATGTTGAAGATTCTTGTGTATTTTTGGCAGGATATAAAAAACGGGGATGATGGGAAATTTTTTAATCAAAAATGTACTCGTCTTGGAGTCAATTACTCCCGCCCTCTGATAATTCTCTACGGTTGTTCGAATAAGTGTCGTTAAACGTGATGTGGGGTCACATGGTAGGGGACGGTAAGTAGTGGTGTCACCCAATTGTCGTTCTACCTCACTAACATAGTCGATTTTATTCATGATGACAATAGCACCGCCCTTATCGGCAGGTTTGATAATTAAGGATTTATTATCTTGGAGATCCCTCAGAGCTTGCTGATCTAATGGTGTAAGATTATGTTGGAAATGGAGTCTACCCCTTTCGCAATCGGTACGGAGTTGTGTAAAAGACCTATCAATGAAACCAATAAAGGTTTCAAGAGCATTGGTGCCGTGTGGTGGTCTATAGTTACTTTTATTACGCAAGCCAAATTCCTCGGCTGTAATGAGGGCAGTGTTGTCAGATGTAGTATGGTCTGAAGTAGGTACGGACTTAGAGAAGTGGGCCTTTAATCGTAGTGTACGATAAAAGCGTTGCAATTCCATATCCAATCTAAATATATTGTATTTACCAGTTGGACAGAATGACAGACCTTTCTGTAATACGGACAGTTGTGGTACACTCAAAGTATATGATGATATATTTACCACCAACGGTTGGCTCTGGATCTCATGATTCGGGTGTAGTCCATGTTTCTGGCGTCGGCCGCCCCGCTGCGTCTTCTTCTGTATGTTCGACGAGGTTGGCCTAAAAAAGGAGCAGAGGGAGAATGGTGATCTTGTCTGTCCATCTCTGAACCTGACGTAGAAGCATCTGAGGGGGTTCTGTCGTAATACGAAGAATTTCTGGTTGAGGAAGAGTAATTTCGCCATTTGTAAACTCTGTTCTGAGCATAGTTTCATTGATAGGTCTTTTACACAACTCCGTACCGATTGCGAAAGGGGTAGTGTAGCGCCGGCGTCCCTGCCCTCTGCTAGGCAGGGATGCTGTTCCCCTCACCTCTCTGCTCCGTGCCCGGCATCCTCCTTCCGCTCTGCTGGCAGCGCGCGCTCCTTCCCGGCCACTGTGCTTAGGGTGCGCGCGCGCGCTCTCCCTCCCTCTTAAAGGGGCCGCGCGCGCCGTCCTAAGGAGTCCCCGGTCAATGGCCGGAGGACTTCACCATATATAAGGCACCTCCTCCAAAATGGAGGTGCCCGAGCAATGTTGTTGCACTGTTCACTACTCTGCTTCAGCCCTCAGGTCCCGTTGCCAGTTACCTGCCAGATTCCTGCCAGCTTGCTGTCTTATTCCTGCCTGATATTCTGCTACCTGCCTGCTAGCCTGAGGTCCGACGGTCTGCCTTACAACTCCTGTCAGTCTGTCTAAGGACCAGCTTGCCCGCTCACCTGGGAGCGCACATCTGCTACCTGCCTGCTAGCCTACCTGGAGGCTCCGCCGTCACGTGCTGTGACCACCTGCCTGTCCAGAGACTCCTGCCCGCTCACCTGGGAGCGCTCATCTGCTGCCTGTCTGCTAGCCTACCTGGAGGCTCTGCCGTCACGTGCTGTGACCACCCGCCTGTCCAGAGACTTCTGCCCGCTCACCTGGGAGCGCTCATCTGCCGCCTGTCTGTTGGTCTTCCTGGAGGCTCCGCCGTCACATGCTGTGACCACCCGTTTATCCAGAGACTCTCGCCTGCTCACCTGGGAGCTCACGTCTACCATCAGCCGCCACAGGTCGTACCAACCCTTTACCCAGAGACTGCCCCGGTCACTTGCCGTGACCATCTGCCCGTTCATCCAGAGACTGCCCCGGTCACTTGCCGTGACCTCCTGCCCATTCTTCCAGAGACTGTCCCGGTCAACTGCTGTGACTGCCTGCCTGGTCGCCACCCGCTCCCTTACAAGGACCGCCCCCTTGTATAGTAGCTCAGAGGTTCCGCCTCCCAGACCCGTTACAGTTTGCTCAGGCCATGGAACCCGGTGGCACCCAAGCTCCCTCGCTCTCGGACCTGTGTCATGAACTGTCCCGTCAGAATTCCCAACAGGAGTCCATCCTGGGTCACCTGCGGAATGTCAATTCTCGCCTGGACATTCTGACTGCTCCGCCAGCAATCTCCGCCAGTGCCATGACTCGCAATCCGGCAGCTCCGCTGCCCACTAATACCATGGTATCCTACCCCGGACCCCGGCTTTCTGCACCTCCTCGCTTTGGAGGCGACTCCGCCCAGGCTCGGGGCTTCATAAATCAGTGCACCCTGCACTTTGAACTATTGTCCCACCAGTTTAACTCCGACCGGGCCAAAATTGCCTTCATCATGTCCCATCTCACCGGGGAGGCCCTGGCCTGGCTAAATCCTCTATGGGAGAGAGGAGACCCCCTGGTGTCCGACTTGCCTGCCTTTCTCACGGCTTTCCGGAAAGTCTTCGACGAACCCGGACGGAAGACCTCATCCGCATCATCACTGCTACGCCTCCGTCAGGGAAGTCTCACCGTGGGCCAATATGCCATACGGTTCCGTACCCTTGCCTCGGAGCTGGCCTGGGATAACGACGCTCTGGTATCCATCTTCGGGGAGGGTCTGTCCGGCCGTATTAAAGATGAACTTGCCGGTCGGGACATTCCTACCACTCTCGATGACCTAATAACTCTTGCCACCCGGATTGACCTACGGTTCCAGGAGCGTGCCAAAGAGGTCACCCGTGAGAGGAGGTTTCCACGTCTAGCTCCTACTTTTCAGAAACCCGTCACTCCCTCCGTCTCTCCCCAGGTACACTCTCCTGAGCCTATGCAGGTCGACCAGACCAAGATGGTCAAAACCCGTCAGGACTTACGCCGTGCCGAGGGGAGCTGCTTTTACTGTGGCAGTAAGGAGCACCGGATCCGTGCCTGCCCGGAGAGGTCGGGAAACGCCTGTGTCTAGGTTCGCTCAGAGAGGTCGACCTAGACAAGAATAAATCCTCTCCATCTCTGCTGCTGTCAGTCTCAATCGTCTGCGGGGAGAACCGTTATTTCGAACTAGCCCAACTTGACTCTGGAGCAGCCGGGAATCTTATTTCACAGTCCCTGGTAGAGAAATACCGCATCCCCACCAAACCTCTGGCTGTACCCTTGTCTGTTGCTGCCGTGGATGGTGGTCTCTTACCACGCCCCATCCAACTCATCACCGAATCCATTACTCTGCAGGTGGGAATGCTGCATTCTGAGAGTATCTCCTTTCATGTTCTGCCTGGACTCTCTCACACCCTCTTGCTAGGTCTACCTTGGCACCAGAGACATGCACCCGTGCTTGACTGGCAGACCAGAGAGGTCCTTCGCTGGGGACAGGACTGCCATAAGACCTGTCTGGTTCCCGTCCATCCCGTCCGTCCTTCTCCTACCCCAGCTAATCTACCTGGACTTCCGATTCCTTATTGGTCTTATGCTGATGTCTTTAATAAAAAGGAGGCAGAGACACTACCCCCTCATAGACCATACGACTGCCCTATCGACCTGTTACCCGGTACTACTCCTCCCCGTGGGCGTATTTATCCATTATCCGCTGCTGAGACCCGGTTGATGTCCGAATATATTGAGGAGAATCTGGCCAGGGGATTCATCCGGAAATCTACCTCCCCGGCGGGAGCAGGCTTCTTTTTCGTCAAAAAGAAGGACGGCTCTCTCCGTCCCTGTATAGACTATAGAGGCCTTAACCAGATCACGGTGAAGAATAAGTACCCCCTTCCGCTCATTCCGCAGTTATTTGATCGTCTGAGGGGGGCTAGAATCTTCACCAAACTGGACCTCCGTGGGGCGTACAACCTGGTTCGTATCCGTCAGGGGGATGAATGGAAGACGGCATTCAACACCCGGGACGGCCACTATGAATATCTGGTAATGCCCTTTGGTCTCTGTAACGCTCCTGCCGTCTTTCAAGAGTTGGTCAATGACATCTTCCGGGACCTTCTCTACTCCTGCGTAGTGATGTACCTGGACGACATCTTGGTCTTCTCTCCGGATCTCCAGACTCACCGGAGGGACGTTCGTCAGGTCCTGCTCAGGCTCAGGCAGAATCACCTCTTCGCTAAATACGAGAAGTGCCTCTTTGAGCAGACCTCGCTTCCGTTTTTGGGCTACATTATTTCTCAGACCGGCCTACGAATGGATCCAGAGAAACTGTCTGGCATCGAGAATTGGCCTCGACCGGAGGGGTTGAAGGCCATTCAGCGGTTCCTGGGCTTCGCCAACTACTACCGCCTCTTCATACCACACTTCTCTTCCCGGACTGCCCCAATTTCCGCGCTCACCCGTAAGGGTACTAATCCCAAAGAGTGGCCGCCCGAAGCAGAGGAGGCCTTTCTTTCCTTAAAACAGGCCTTCTCTTCTGCCCCGGTGCTGCATCGCCCGGACGGCAACAAGCAGTTCTTCCTGGAAGTTGACGCCTCCTCCTCTGGAGCCGGAGCGGTACTTACTCAAAAATCATCTTCCGGGAGGATGGTAACTTGTGGCTTCTTCTCTAAACTCTTCTCCTCCTCAGAGCACAATTATTCCATAGGAGACCGAGAGTTATTGGCCATCAAACTGGCATTGGAGGAGTGGCGTTACCTGCTCGAGGGGGCTCTTCACCCGGTAATAATTTACACTGACCACAAGAACTTGGCTTACCTCCAGCATGCCCAGAGACTTAACCCGCGCCAAGCCCGGTGGTCCTTGTTTTTTGCTCGCTTTGATTTTGTTCTTCATTTTCGCCCGGCTGACAAAAACGTCAAGGCGGACGCCTTATCTCGATCCTTTCTGGTGTCTGATCTCGAGGAAGATCCGAAACACATCATCGATCCCGCCAGAGTAATGCAGGTGGCTCCCGTGAGTCTAAATCGTCTCCCTCCTGGAAAGACGTTCGTATCAGTACCTGATCGGGAGAAGATCCTTCACTGGGGTCACTCGTCTAAACTGGCTGGCCATGCCGGTCAGAAAAAGACCCTCCAGCTTATTACCCGGCACTACTGGTGGCCTACCCTGCACAAGGACGTAATAGACTTTGTTTCTGCCTGTGTGTCCTGCGCCCGCAACAAGGTTCCGAGACATCTGCCAGCCGGTCGCCTCCTTCCGCTTTCTGTACCTGCTGCCCCCTGGCAGCATATAGCAATGGACTTTATAACTGACCTCCCAGTCTCTGCCAGTTGTACGGTCATTCGGGTGGTCGCTGACCGCTTCTCCAAGATGGCTCATTTCGTTCCCCTGCCAGGCCTCCCGTCTGCACCCGAGCTAGCTAAAGACTTTATTCTTCACATCTTTCGTCTTCATGGCCTGCCCCTCCACATCGTGTCGGATCGTGGGGTACAGTTCACCTCACGCTTCTGGAGAGCCACTTGTAAACTGCTAGACGTCACCCTGGACTTCTCTTCCGCTTACCACCCACAGTCCAATGGTCAAGTGGAGCGGATCAATCAGAACCTGACCAGTTACCTCCGGCACTTCGTTAATGCCCATCATTCAGACTGGGTGGATCTCCTACCATGGGCCGAGTTCTCTTATAACAATCACGAGAGCGAATCCTCCTCCAAATCCCCGTTTTTTGTAGTCTTCGGTCAGCATCCTCGGATTCCTTTTCCTGTCTCCACCTCTGTGGACAACCCGGCTGCGGAATCTCTCGTTAGCAAATTTTCCTCCATTTGGGAGAGTACCCAACCCGCACTCCTTCAGTCGTCCGAACGGATGAAAAGACACGTTGACAAAAAACGCCTGGATCCTCCACAATTTCGTCCTGGAGATAAAGTCTGGCTCTCATCTAAATATGTCCGACTCAAGATACCTTCTTACAAGTTAGGGCCTCGGTTCATCTGTCCTCTGGAGGTCATCAGTCAGATCAACCCGGTGGCCTATAAATTGAAACTCCCGGCCAACTTACGGATCCCTAACTCCTTCCATGTATCTCTCCTCAAACCTGTGGTACTTCACTCTTTTTCCAAGTCTACAGGTACGCCTCCTGCTCCGGTTTCTGCTGAGGACGAGTTTGAGGTAGAGAACATTCTTGCCACCAAAAGGGTAAGAGGAAAGACCTTTTTTCTAGTAGATTGGAAGGGGTTTGGTCCTGAGGAGAGTACGTGGGAGCCCCGGGAGAACATCCATGCCCCTCTTATCCTTGCTAAATTTCTGTCTGGCCTAAAAAAGGGGGGGCCTAAAGGGGGGGGTACTGTAGCGCCGGCGTCCCTGCCCTCTGCTAGGCAGGGACGCTGTTCCCCTCACCTCTCTGCTCCGTGCCCGGCGTCCTCCTCCCGCTCTGCTGGCAGAGCGCGCTCCTTCCCGGCCACTGTGCTTAGGGCGCGCGCGCTCTCCCTCCCTCTTAAAGGGGTCGCGCGCGCCGTCCTAAGGAGTCCCCGGCCAATGGCCGGAGGACTTCACCATATATAAGGCACCTCCTCCAAAATGGAGGTGCCCGAGCAATGTTGTTGCACTGTTCACTACTCTGCTTCAGCCCTCAGGTCCCGTTGCCAGTTACCTGCCAGATACCTGCCAGATTCCTGCCAGCTTGCTGTCTTATTCCTGCCTGATATTCTGCTACCTGCCTGCTAGCCTGAGGTCCGACTGTCTGCCTTACAACTCCTGTCAGTCTGTCTAAGGACCAGCTTGCCCGCTCACGTGGGAGCGCACATCTGCTACCTGCCTGCTAGCCTACCTGGAGGCTCCGCCGTCACGTGCTGTGACCACCTGCCTGTCCAGTGACTCCTGCCCGCTCACCTGGGAGCGCTCATCTGCTGCCTGTCTGCTAGCCTACCTGGAGGCTCTGCCATCACGTGCTGTGACCACCCGCCTGTCCAGAGACTTCTGCCCGCTCACCTGGGAGTGGTCATCTGCCGCCTGTCTGTTGGTCTTCCTGGAGGCTCCGCTGTCACATGCTGTGACCACCCGTTTATCCAGAGACTCTCGCCTGCTCACCTGGGAGCTCACGTCTACCATCAGCCGCCACAGGTCATACCAACCCTTTACCCAGAGACTGCCCCGGTCACTTGCCGTGACCATCTGCCCGTTCATCCAGAGACTGCCCCGGTCACTTGCCGTGACCTCCTGCCCGTTCTTCCAGAGACTGTCCCGGTCACCTGCTGTGACTGCCTGCCTGGTCGCCACCCGCTCCCTTACAAGGACCGCCCCCTTGTATAGTAGCTCAGAGGTTCCGCCTCCCAGACCCGTTACAGGTAGACTCCATTTCCAACATAATCTTACACCATTAGATCAGCAAGCTCTGAGGGATCTCCAAGATAATAAATCCTTAATTATCAAACCTGCCGATAAGGGCGGTGCTATTGTCATCATGAATAAAATCGACTATGTTAGTGAGGTAGAACGACAATTGGGTGACACCACTACTTACCGTCCCCTACCATGTGACCCCACATCACGTTTAACGACACTTATTCGAACAACCGTAGAGAATTATCAGAGGGCGGGAGTAATTGACTCCAAGACGAGTACATTTTTGATTATAAAATTTCCCATCATCCCCGTTTTTTATATCCTGCCAAAAATACACAAGAATCTTCAACATCCTCCGGGCAGGCCTATAGTAGCCTCAACGGACTCATTACTCTCCCCCCTCTCAATCTTTTTAGAGAAGGTCCTGACACCGTTAACCCAACGCAGTCCGTCTTACCTCCTTGACACAGGGGCTTTTCTACAGAGCCTACGCGACATTGGACAGGTTCCATCCAAAGCAATACTAGTATCTCTGGATGTAAAAGACCTGTATACCTCCATACCACATGAACATGGAATCGTTACGGCCCAACGCTTACTAGAATCTTCTCATATCGACTCCAGGGTTTCCAACCTTTGCCCTTTGCATTGACCTCCTACACATAGTTCTTACGCAGAATTTCTTTTTATTCCAAGATACATATTACCTCCAAGTCAGGAGGACCGCAATGGGGTCCAATGTGGCCCCCCCATATGCAAATTGCTATATGTCCGCTTTTGAACAAGATGTCGTCTATCCCCATGCACTATTTCAACAATTTGCAATAGTCTGGAAAAGATATATAGACGACATCTTTTGCATATGGGTGGGCCCACAAGACTCCCTAATGAAATTCTTTTTGGATATCAATACAGCCTGGCCCAACCTCAACTTCAAATTGCCCCATGACCCGGATCATGTGAGCTTCCTGGACACCAAGGTTATGAAAGATCAATATGGCAACCTCACCACAGACCTGTTCTCTAAATCCACTGATCGCAATAGCCTATTACATTTCACTAGCAATCATCCCATGACTATGAAACGTTCCATTCCCCAGTCGCAATTCAAAAGGGTTGAAAGAATCGTCACTGACCATCATCTTAAACAAACAAGATTACAGGAGACGAAGGACAAATTTGTACAAAGGGGATATCCCACATCCATTTGGAATCCGAACCTCCAAAAACCTAAGCGTCCTAATCCGCCTATGAGAGACCGCATCCCTTGTGTACATACCTATCACCCATATGCATATTTAATCCATAAAGCTATCAGACGACACTGGGGCATCTTGAGTACAGGCTATCCAGACATCCCCTCTTTTCAGACACCATTCTTACCGTGTTTCAAACGATCCACAAACCTGAGAGATAGCCTTATACGGGCAGACATAGGAAGCCAGAATTTAGGTCCTAGACAGAGGTTCCTCCAGAACCCCAGAACCGGTACCTTTCCCTGCCTGCAATGTAGACAATGTAACAATGTGTTACGAGGTGATACTGTTCACCACCCACTGTCTGGGAAGAGATATAAGATCAAGGACTATTTCACATGTGACACGTCATTCGTTGTCTACCTGATTAAATGTCCATGCGGTCTTATTTACGTTGGGGAAACTACGCAACCAATTAGAGATCGTATCTCTAAACATAAATCGACTATCCACTGCAAGAACCTGTTATTACCCATTCCATTCCATTTCCACTCAGCAGGTCATCAAATCTCACAACTCAAATTCCAAATACTAGAGCAGGTTTCAACACCGCGTAGGGGCGGAGATCGTGTACGCCTTCTCAAACAGAGGGAGGCGTTTTGGATACACGAATTACAATCCTTTACCCCC
Source organism: Phyllobates terribilis (assembly GCF_046119375.1). NCBI lineage: Eukaryota > Metazoa > Chordata > Amphibia > Anura > Dendrobatidae > Phyllobates > Phyllobates terribilis. The sequence goes on along the minus strand of NW_027362769.1, from coordinate 12,262,774 downwards.
AGGGGCCTCAACAGAGATTACGACCTATTATCCTTTATTTGAAACACAGTGATTGGTTATAATATTTATGTGATACACTATTGATATTCTTCTAATGATTGTGTACTTTGTTTCAGATAAACATATTCTTTGTATATTCCTCTGATGTCACCTCCACATGTCTCATCCTGCTACCTGGACACAGGACCACCCAAGCACAATGCACCCTGTCTAAGCAATTTGTTCTCCACATATCTGCTTTGTAAAAATCGCTTCTCAAGCTCCCCTCCTCTTCCTTTTCCCTGGTGGAACGCAAGTCCTTATACGTGGAACGCACTTGACTTCCGGTTTTCGCGTATCCGGTGACGTCACTTCCGGAAACGTCACTTCCGGTTCTCCGTGGAACACACACACATACAGCAACGTTGCTGGGTGTGTTCCACTCACCTCACTGGCGACGTCAATCACGCCCTCCCCAACCTCAGGGATTATAAATAGCGGCAATTTCGAACCCATGAGGTCACTCCTCCCACAACTAGCGGTGGACTCCGCGTTGGAATCATAGGACCACTTCCAGGACGCACAGGTATACCCCAATAGGACAGTATGCGGCACCCCCTATTAGTATTGTTAGCTCTGGTTACTCACTTTGACTTACATCCTCCCAGAGGACTTTCCTGTACTCCCAGTGACACTTGCCTGTTTCTCTGGATTCACTCCATTCCACACCTGGTATGTGTCACTTTTGAAGCTTCCTCACTGTTATTATGCTATGTTTTATGCATGTTCTCAATGCCGGCGCATGATCACTATGCAATTTTGATCTGTTCCTTTATTTTTGTAATTTCATATTAAAATCTATGGTGTCTATTTATGCTTATAGATTGTATTGATGAAGGCCACTGACTGGCCGAAACGTCTACTTTTTTTTGGGATTGGACCATGATTGTAATAAACTTTCACATTTAATATACCTTGAGTGCCGAGGTTATTTACTACATTACGGGTTAGGCCCCTACTCGAGCACCTCTCCCCATCGGTGGTGCAGTAATATACTCCTATTGGTTCTTTTGGGTCGGCATGAGAGGGGCTGTAGAGAAGTGGTGCAGAGACTGTGGCCCTTGTAACCTAAGGAGGAAGGACCGCACCAGCCAGAAGACACCCTTGAGGCCCATCGTCACCACGCAGCCTCTTGAGCTGGTAGCTCTGGACCACGTCAAATTGGCCCCAAGCCGGTCAGGATACGTTTATGCCCTGACAATCGTGGACCACTATTCCCAATTTCTAGTGGTGGTCCCTGTAAAAGACTTGACAGTTCAAACGGCGGCCAGAGCCTTTCAGCAATACTTCTGCTGCCCACACGGGTATGCGGAGCAGGTCCTGACAGACCAGGGCCCAGCGTACGAGGCTAAAATCTTCCAAGAGTTCTGCAACCTCTATGGCTGTAAGAAGATTTGGACAACGCCTTACCACCCACAAACCAACGGGATGTGGGAGAAAATGAAAAATATAGTCATTGATCTCCTGAAGACGTTGTCCCTGGAGGAACACAGCCTGGGGCCAGAAAAACTGCCGGACCTGATACTTATACAACCATATCCCGGTGAACGCTACAAACTGCACCCCGGCTTACCTGATGCGAGCCAGACCAGGTAAGCTGCCCATAGACCTGGAGATGGGAGTCCTAACACCCGAGGACACCTCCCCAGATGCGGACTGGGATACGGAAAGGCGACTGCAGTACAAGAAGGTACAGGAGAGTGTGGAGAAGAGCCTTGCCCAGGTGAGAGAAAGGCAAGAGAGACTCTTCAACCAACACGCTCCTGCATGTCCCCTAGAACCTGGTGAGCTGGTCCTGAAGCGAAAGAGAAGGCTACACACGCTGGACGACCAGTGGGAAAGGGAACCCTACACAGTACTGCAGTCTGATCACGACAATCCGAAGGTATGCGTGGTCACTAAGGATGGAGGAGAAACCACTAGTACCATCTCCAGAGACCATCTAAAAAGGTGCCCCGAGCAACTACAGAGTGCAGAAAAGGATCAAAGTGACCTTGAACCCGCAGAGGACAAGGAAGAAATGATCAGCACCGTTCTCGGAGATTTCCCTCAGTCCTGGACTCGAATAAGCGATGCCATAGTGGTACCCGTCCTGCATTTCCTGCAACCAATTCGGCAGCAACCTACACCAGAGCGGGAAGGTGAAGAAGAACAAGGATAACAAGCAGTTCCAGAGGCAGAAGAGTCTGTACCAGCAGCCCAGGAGAATCAACCCTCTGCTGACAGTGAGCCTGCCATGCCTGCGGTAAGCCAGAGGACCCGCAGACAGCTGCCTGCCCTGCCTGTAAGTCTAGCCAGTGACTGTACCCTAAATGGTAGTGAAGAAAACCAGGTTAGACCACCACCAGACAGTGGGTTATGCAGGTCAACCAGGAGCACAAAGGGGCTGATACCCGCTCGCTGGAAAATATAGGGTGCACTAAAACTGTAAATAACCCTGTTGCCAAGTGTTGAAATGTTTGCAAAGTTACATGCGTGATTAGTAATTGTGTTTTTCAGTTTCTTACAGTTGCCGTACGGACTCAAAGGTTATGAACTTTTAATAACCGGGATTTTGTATGGACTGCATTCGGAGCCTAACCAAGGAATGAACTAAGACTGTAAAGGACTTGGGGCTAGGACAGACCCCAACCTGGTTAAGACTACCCGTTGTGTTGGTGATATGGACACCCGGTCACAGACCACACTGTGACCTTAAGATCTCAACCTGTGCGTCGTTTGTCTTCACTTGCCTTGTCATGTTTTAATGTTCATGCATAAGTATTCTTGTTTCTTGTTTAGTCCCGGAGTACTAAATTTTACTAGGGGGGAATGTGTCACCCTGGCCTGCATGCCACAAGTGTATAATAAAGCTGTGTCTGAGAGCAAGGGGGAGGTTCTCTGGTCAAGGACCATTAGCATGCAATACCTCCTGTCCCAGGCGAGTAGGGGGAGCAGGCTGCCCCTATAAAAGCTGGAACTGGGGGCAGGGTTAGGGAGAACTGGACAACCTGTCTCTGGATTGAGAGGTGTCCCAGAGCAGGGACAGACAGTTGTGTTGCAGCCTAAGAGGCCGTGTGGCAGTAGGAGAGCCACGAGCCAGGGACAAGAGGTGAAGCGAGCCTGTCCTGGCAGATAGAGAAGCTAATCTACCGGACTTTGGTGTCCGAGGCTGTTAGGATTCCAAGTCCTACAGCAAATAACCAGTCCGCAGGGGACTGTATGTCCTTTGGCCTAAGAAGCTCGGAGGTTCCACCATAGCAGAAGGGACCGGTGAAGCCACACCAGGCCAAGAGTAAAAAGGGACCCAAGTCGCCAGCCATATGAGCAAGAAGACACGGTGAGCTCAGGAACGTGGGCTATTACACCACGAGGAGGGAAATAGCCAGAGAGAGCGCAGAGAGCACGGTAGGCCTACACCCTCACCCTGATCAGGGCCAGCTTCCCACTTGTTTTCAGACATCCAGGCCCCCTCCTAGCCGGGCCTGTTTTTGGGTCATTTCACCTGTTCTAATAAAGACCCTGAACTGTTTACGAGGCCTCCGTTTCCTGGCTATTGCTGTCGGAATCATCCCCTCCATCATCCATTATATACTACCCTGGCGCCATATTCCTCCCGTGGGGAGTTGTACTATTCAGTGCTGCACCTTTACATCTGCCCCAGCTGTCTGCACTGCTGCGGCGGTTAGCCCTGACCGCAATCCACGGGTGGCGTAGTCGGACATTGCAAAACATATAGAAGACTGCCACTGGTCTGACCACCCTGAGCCACGGACCGGGTTGCCACTACTACTCCCATTATTGCCCTGTTGCCCGGATCCGAGTGCCCCACGGCCCAGGGGGCGAGTCACATATGCCAAAGCAAAGAATTTGAACTTCACCATCTCCAATCTGTTGGCCACAGAAATGTTGTCTTTCCACCTGGTGGATACAGACGTTTTTCAAAAGCTGATGGCCATAGCAGTCCCCCAGTACCAGTTGACCAGTCGCCATTACTTCTCTAAGAAAGCTGTGCCTGTGCTACACCAGCAAGTTTCAGACAACATCACCCATTCCCTGAAAAAATCTATGTCTACCGGGGTGAATTTCACCACAGACACCTGGACAAGCATGCATGGCCATGGGCGTTACATCTCGCTAGCTGGCCACTGGGTGACTCTAGTAGCTGTGGTGGCTGGCGGGGAATGGGTTGCTCCACAAGTCTTGGAATCCCTAAGGCTTGCAGGGCGCTTGGGGATGGAGAACTAAACCACTACCCACCAGAAGATGGAGAACAGAACTACTAGAGACCAAGGTGTCACTGGACAATAAGTCTTGGAATACCCAAGCCTTGCGGGACAAACCTCTGTATTTAACACTTCTTCCACTGCTCCTGCCTCTTCCACCCCCGCTAGGGCCTCAACCTGCACCCTCAACCTCTGCCTTAATGAGACACACTTTCCATCAGTGCAGAGAGAATTACCCCCTCCTCCGTACTGTGCAGCCAGGGCTCACCGCAATCAGGCAGTGTTTAAATTAATATGTCTCGGAGATCGCAGTCATACAGATCACGAGTTGTGAACAGCTATCCATGTCGAGTTTGAGCAATGGCTGTCTCCACTTAACCTGGAGCCAGGGAAGACCATGTGTGATAATGGTGCAAACCTGGTGGCAGCCCTAAGCCACGGCAACCTCACACACGTGCCTTGCATGGCTAACATACTCAACCTGGTGGTAAAGCAATTTCTCCCCCATTATCCCGGCCTGGATGCTTTGCTGCAGAAAGCACTGTTGCTGTGTGCTTACTTCCTCCATTCACACCCCTCAGGTCATTTACTTGCATTGCTATAAAGATCTTTTGGCCTACTGGCTAATCGGTTGATATTAGTGTTGAGCGAGCACTAAATTGCTCGGGTGCTCCAAGCTCGGGCCGAGCTCGCCGTGATACTCGGGTGCTCGACCCGAGCAATGAGCCCAATGTTAGTCTATGGGAGACCCGAGCATTTTTGCGGCGGCACCCCCGGCAGTCTTTTAAAAGCCTAACAAGTGCCCAAAACGATAGTGACCGTGCTCAAATGACATGGGGACAGCATGGGGATCGCCCCAGGAAGCGTTTCTGACCCCCAGGTCACTGTTGTCAACAACGTGGTCAGAGGTATTAAGCCACTTTTACAGGCTCATAATAAAAAGTTCAAAAATGAAAGTGAAACTTTTTTCCTGTGAAATATGTTAAGGAATTTATTTTCCAGGGTAAAGACTTGTGTATAAGGTAAAATAAATAACCAAAAACAAAAATACTCCTCCACACCTTGGGCTATGTTCACAAGTAGCATTTTTTATGTGTTTTTGCACTTTTGCATTGCTTTCAACTGTGACAAATGCATTCACCGGGAAATGTCATTTTAACATTTTACAACCTTATCTGGCCATGTGCTGTGTGACACATGCATACAGTGCTGAAAAGACATGGGGACAGCATGGGGAAGACCCCTGGAAGCATCTCTGACTCCCAGGTCACTGCCTAAAAGTGTGCCCATCAGAAGTGATCCTTGCCGCATCAGAAGATGCAGACTTGCAACTATCCCCGTGCAAGTCCTTGTCCAAGGGCAGTTTTCAATTGTACCTCCCCCATTCCTTGCAATGCAAGGGCATATATGCAGCCAGCCAACCACCCACCCGCAGGCTGCAATACCATACTGCTAGCTTGCACTTGAAATGGGGCCTTTTAGTTTTGAGGAGGCTGAAGCTGGCCACTACCGGGTGTCCACACACGGTCCCCAGCCGCCTGGGGGCGGCCGGGTGTCCATAAACGGTCCCCAGCTGCCCCGATTTCTCCGTGGAACTTCCCCCCCACACACTTTTCTTAGCCAGGCCTACTTTGGGGCAGCATTGGAAAAGCCCACCAGAGAACCAGACTCCTCCGGTGGGCCCTGGCTTCTCCATCAGGGCAGTTGAGAGTGCCAAGGTGAGGAGCATGATGATGATGATAGAAGTTAGCATCTGCTTTGTTTTGTTGGAATGCAAGCGTAATTGTGCAACCTGCCACCCACCCACCCCCAGACTGCAATACCATACTGCTAGCTTGCTTGCACTTGAAATTGGGCCTTTTAGGCATGCGGAGGAAAACGCCGGCCACCATGTCATGGCTTCGTTGGCGGCCCTTTTATCCATACTCAGTCCCCAGCCGCCCGGCGGCCGGGTGTCCACGATTGGTCCCCAGCCGCCAGGGGGCGGGCGGGTGTCCACACATGGTCCCCAGCCGCCTGAGGGTGGCCGGGTGTCCATAAAAGGTCCCCAGCCACCCCGATTTCTCCTGTTACCGACCCACACACTTTTCTTAGACTGGCCTGCTTTAGGTCAGCATTGGACGAGCCCACCAGAGAACCAGACTCCTCCGGTGGGCCCTGGCTTCTCCATCAGGGGAGTTGAGAGTGTCAAGGTGAGGAGCATGATGATGATAGAAGTTAGCATTTGCTTTGTTTTCTTGGAATGCAAAAACATGTATGTAATAGTGGCTAGTTCTTAGGTGGTCAGCGTTTTGGCGCACATCCTACCTCCTACGAGGATTGCTGGATGTTTTCCTGCTACTATCCCAGTTCTATGACTCCTGTTAAAACAAAGCTTCAGGTGATAAATGATGGATGAGGTGGTGACAAAGGAGAAAGAGCAGGAGGAACAGGGACCATTCACATCAATATCAGGCCAGTCAACCACACATGTCTTGTAGGATATGTTTCTGTAACAAAAGGAGCGGTTCTGCTACACAGTTATAGGGCATACAGAGAGTGCAATGCCTACCAAACATTTCTAGGCACTCCAATGCCCCTTGGAAGTGACATGGAGGTCAGAGGGCCTTAACTAAACCGTTTTTTCCATTTATAGCAACTGGGTCTCCTGTACACTGTTGGCCTAAGCAGTGAATGGAAGGCTTTTCAAAAATTATGAGGAACTGCAATGCCCCGTGAAACAGACGTGGATTACAGCATACTAAAAACCTTCTACCCATTATTGGGGAGTGGGTCTCCCGTTAGTTTTTGCCTTTGCATTGAAAAGCAAAAGCTGACTAAAATTAGGAGGAAATGCAATGCCCGTGGGAAGAGTCGTGGAGGTTAGAGGTAATTAAAACAACATTTCAATGCCCCTCGGAAGAGACGAGGAGGTCACAGTAGCTTAACAAGAAGGTTTTAATTAGTGTTGAGCCACCCCCGTAGTGTTCGAGTTCGGTTCGGTTCGTTGAACACCCGTGTGTTCGCCGAACTGTTCGTCGAACTGTTCATCAAACACCTTCGAACACCGTTAAAACCAATGGCAGGCAAACAAAAACACATAGAAACACATAGAAACACATAGAAAACACCTTCAAAGGTGTCCAAAAGCTGACAAACTGCTCAGAAGACACAACTAACACATGGAAAAGTGACAAGTACATATAGTCATGCGAAAAGAAAAGAGGTGGAGGAGTAAAAGGAGGGGGAGACACAGATATAGGCATGTCATGCCCTTCTAAAATCCAAAAAGTGAGAAGCCGACACGTTCAGTCCGCTCCTGCCCGTGCCACCTCCGCGTCGCCGGGTGTGTGCCAGAGCCGCGGTGAACCCTGACGGCTAGCCCACCTCTCCCAATACTGGTGCCTGTCCGCTGGTGGGTCGAGCGAGCCCCCCTGTGGTGGAGGCAGCTCTAAGCTTTTTAATTTAAATTGTCTCTCTAATTTGAATGAATACACTTTAAATCCATTTACAAGGATCTATTGGAGGGCAAGTCTCATGCCAGCAGCCGCGTAATTCCAGCTCCAGTAGCGTCCACTAAAGCTGCTGCAGTTAAAAAGCTTTTATAAGGATCGAGCTCGGCTGTCCACCGCAAGGCATCCTACTGCCAGTCCCAGCCCCTATGCCTTGGGGTGCCTCCTGATGCTCTTCACTGAGTATCCCGTGGTCCCGAAGCATTTCCTTTGAAAAAATTAAGTGTCCAAACTACAGGTGGTGTAGCTTGCTTAACAGCCGGGATAATCCGCTGACTAGCAGACACTGCTACTAGGCACAAAGTATTTCCTGGGCTAGATGCAGTTAAAAATTTGTAATTAGAAACTCTCGTTGGATGCTGAGAAAGCATTCCATAGAGTCTCCTGGCACGCCATATATGATTCTCTTAAAAAGCTTGGGGTAGGGGTCTAGGGGACCCTTTTATAGCCAAAATCACGGCCCTGTATCGCAATAAGTCACCTAGGCTGAAGATAAATGGAACTGTAGCACCCTGAGGGCTCGGTTGCTACAGAGGTATTGCACCTCACCCAGAGGTGTGATATCTCAATCTCAGGTAAGGATGTAGTGTGGATCAGGACCCGACACCTGCATGCATTACACCACATTGCCGTGGGGCAGAGCGACCAATATGCCCCTGAGATGGGCACGACAGTCCCTGTCCCTGGCTGGAGTGGGGGGAGGGAACACTGAGGAAGGGGAACCCTGTAGTGCAGGAGCAGGGAGGAAGCAGTTCCTGGGTGCATTGAGAAGGGAGTATAAAAGGTGGGCACCATCTTAGTTCAGTGCAGAGAAGTCTGAGCAGAAGTGGCAGGGAGCAGGGGCTCTGCATGAGCTCTGCTCCGGAGGTGGGCCTAGTAACAGAGGCCCAGGCCTGGAAGAGGGAGAAGGAAGGAAGAGGAGTGGAGAAGGCTCCAGGAACGAGGAACGAAGGGATCCCAGGGGTGCGGACGGGCGAGTCGCCACCGCACGCCCGAATCCACCTGCGTGGAGGGGTCAGGCCAAAGGGGGGAGACCGGTCCCCGAAACTAGTGGAGGCAGGAAACGACCCTCAGCTAGAAACAGGAGGCTGTGACATTTTATGTGGCGCAGCCCCTCGCTACACCCGCTAGGAAGGCACCACATAGGGTCAGGGAAACTGGCGCCAAGTTTACCAAGAGGAGGCCCTAGGCAGCCGGACAGAAGGGTTGGTAAGAAAGGCCAGACAAAGGACACACAAAGGGGGTCCTGTGAAGCGCTCCAAAGTTATCTGGGAGTTGTCTGAGCCCCTCACCTGGTGAGCACAGTACGACGTGGGCAGCCGTTACCTGCAGACGTGGTCTGGATAATAAGAACTGTGAGTAAAGGCCCTGGACTGCATCACTGACTCCGTGTCGTTACTGCTGCTGCCCTGCACCATCACCCCCATCCTCCGCATACACTGCCCTGAGGCTATACTCCTCCCGTGGGGAGTTATGCTACGCTCTGCTGCACCCACAACACCAGCCTCAGCGGTCTGCCCTGGAGCGGCGGTTCACTCTGACCGCAATCCACGGGTGGCGTAGTCGGACATTTAAACATCAAAACCACATAAATAGTTCCGCCACTGGTTTGACCGCCTTGAGCCACGGAACCGGGTCGCCACCACGGAGACTACAACCACCAGCATCCACCAAAAAGGGTCCGGCTCCGGGTGTCCCAAGGCCCAGGGGGCGCGTCAGAACATTTTCATCACCTTTCACAATCACCAATGGGACAAGGCAGGGATGTTCTCTGTCCCCTCTCTTATACATCCTAGTGACGGAGCACCTGCTCTCATCAATTCGCCATAACCCCAATATTAGGTGGATTGAGGTGGGAGGCACCGAGTACAAGTGCTCTCTATTTGCTGATGATGTCCTAGTATATATCACTCAATCACATATATCCATCCATGCTGTTATGGCTGAAATAGATCACTTTGTTACATGGTCAAATTTTAAAATCAATGCAGCGAAGTCTGAGGCCCTCGATGTCTCCCTCCCCAAATCCATATAGGATTCCATCCAGTCCAACTTTCCCTTTGCCTGGCCCTCACAGGGTATCAAATACTTAGGAATTCCTATTCATAGAGACCTCTCCCATCTATGTTATCTTAATTTTGGGCCCTTTATTGAACAACTCCATACAGACCACGGTTGGCAAGTTAGAACTGTAAGATTCACTACGTGAACCACTGGTGTTTTGTGGAAAAGCACATGTACACTGTGTTCCAAATTATTATGCAAAAAGTGTTTAGGAGTGATAAACAAACAAATTCTTCCCTTGTCAGTTAAACTCATTGATGGTGATGTGTGTCAGGGCTCTTTATATCACTGTAAGCAATTGCAGACACCTGTGCTAATTAGTTTGGCAGGTGTGTCCAATGAAAGGCAAGACTACTTAAGAAGGCTGTCTCACATTATTAAGCAGCCTACATTTTCTGCCAAAATGGGAAAGAAAAAGGATGTGTCGGCTGCTGAGAAGCAACAAATTGTGGAGTGTTTAGGTCAAGGCATGACTACAATCAACATTGTGCGATGATCAGGATGAAGTGTCTTGGCAATCAAGAAGTATGTAGCTGATTCACAGTACACACGTGTGCGTGCTGATAAGGGCAAATTGAGGACTCTTTCCTACAGGCAATTACGTCAGGTTGAAAGAGCAGCGGCAAAAAAGCCTTGTCATAGCAGCAGACAAGTTTTTGAAGCTGCTGGTGCCTCCAACGTCCCCCGAACAACAAGATGCAGGGTCCTTCAGAGGTTTGCAGCTGTGCATACGCCATCCTGTCGACCTCCTCTATCCACTTCACACAAGCAGAAACGGCTCCAGTGGGCCAAACATTGCATGAAGACTGATTTCAAAACTGTTTTGTTCACGGATGAGTGCCGTGCAGCGCTCGATGGTCCAGATGGATGGAGTGGAGGATGGCTGGTTGATGGACACCCCACGCAAACACGGCTACAGCGCCAACAAGGAGGAGGTGGAGTAATGTTTTGGGCTGGAATCATGGGGAGAGAGATTGTCGGCCCCTTTAGGATCCCTGAAGGCGCTAAAGATGAACTCCATAATGTAATTGGATTTTCTCAAACAGCACTTCCTGCCATGGTTCAAGAAGAAGAACCGTGTATTTCACAGCAAGATCATTTTTTTGCATGATAATGCACCATCTCATGCTGCACATAAAACATCTGCATCTCTGGCTGATATGGGCATAAAAGGGGACAAACTTATGGTGTGACCCCCATGCTCCCCTGACCTCTACCCCATTCAGAACCTCTGGAGCATCATCAAAAGGAGTGTCTATGATGGCGGGAGGCAGTTCACATCTAAGCAACAGCTCTGGGAGGGTATTCTGTCCTCATGCAAAACAATTGAAGCAGAAACCATCCAAAACCTGACAAATTCAATGGACGAGAGAGTTCAGAAGCTCCTTTCGAACAAGGGGTCCTATGTGAAAATGTAACATCACCTAGAATAAAGTTTTGAGTTGAAAACTGTTTGATTTCAGTTTCTAATAACCTGCTAATGCTTATAATTTCAAAAATGACCATTTTTTTGGTCTTTATTAAAATTAAAAGGTTGATCGAAAAGTTTGGGGGATCTAAGAGTTTGGCAACCCAGTAGTCATGATTACTTCGAATTCTGACAATATGAGGGTCATGTTGCAGGTAGTGCAGCAAGAAGGCACTTATGTGTCTTGCGCATCTCGGAGCCCCAAAATTATTTTCCGGGCTGGATGCAGCTAAAAATTATTATTAATTTTAAATCTGGTGGAGCTTAGTATAGATGGCCTAATAGGATCAGTGCTGCACACTGCTACAAAGCCCAAATTATTTTCCAGTCAAGATACAGATAAACATGATTAGTAATTTTAAATCTGGTGGAGCTTATTATAGATGGCCTAATAGAATCAGTGATGCACACTGCTACAAAGCCCAAATTATTTTCCAGCCAAGATACAGATAAACATGATTAGTAATTTGAAAGCTTAAAACGGTTGGTAGGGTGATTTTAACCAATCATCAAGCTTTTACTCTCCCCAGGATGACACAGGGGTAGAAAAGTCGTTTCGGATCCATGATTTGTTCATCTTTATTAACGTGAGTCTGTCTACATTATCAGTGGAGAGCCGCGTGCCCTTATCTGTCAGCACACCACCAGCAGCGCTGAACACACGTTCAGACAGAACGCTGGCTGCGGGGCATGACAAGATCTCCAAGGCGTAAGTGGCTAGCTCCGGCCATTTATCCAGATTGGAAGCCCAAAAAGAGCAAGGGTCCAGGGACACAGTCATGGCTTCAATGTTTACTTGGAGATACTCCTGTACCATCGTCTCGAGGCATTGACTATGTGTCAGACTTCTTGTCTCCTGTGGCCTTGCAAAGGATGGGCTAAAAAAGTGGTGAAATGATTCCGCAAAATTGATGTTACCAGCAGATACTGTGGTTCTGTTACGGTTTGAGTGCTGAACACTTGACGGTCCCACGGTTGGCAAGTTGGAACTGTGAGATTCACTACGTGCACCACTGGTGTTTTGTGGAAAAGCACATGTAAGATTCTGCAACAGTCTCTGCTGATACTCCTGCATGCGTGCATCCCTTTCTATGGCAGGAATAATTTCTGCAAATTTACTTTTGTACCGGGGATCTAACAGTGTGGCAACCCAGTAGTCAGGATTATTTCTAATTCTCACAATTCGAGGGTCATGTTGCAGGTAGTGCAGCAAGAAGGCACTCATGTGTGTTGCGCATCCAGGAGCACCAAGTCCCTGTTGTGTTGGTGGCGAGGTAACAATCATGCTTCCTTCCTCTGTCCTCTCCCCTCAACCTCGCACAACAGAAATGTGATCAAGGTCTCCCTCATCTGATGAGTCTTCCATCAGTTCGTCCTCCACTTCTTCCTGGGCTCCTGCACCTTCCTCACTAGTTTGGCTGCTACCATGCGCCCTGGTAAAACCATCTCCCCCACCCTCACATGCCTGCCGCCTTGGTGCTGCCGACCGTCTGGACCTTGCAGATGTTAGCCCTTCCGCATACAACTCCTCCTCCTCTACTTCCTCCACCTCCTCTTGTGCCACCACCTGACTCCGAATTCTGTTTAACATGTGCTCCAGCATGTAAATCACCGGAATAGTCATGCTGATAATGGCATCGTCAGCACTAAACATCTTCGTCGCCATTTCAAAACTGTGCAGAAGGGTGCATAGGTCCCTGATCTGAGACCACTCCTCCAGCGTGATTTGCCCTACCTCTGGATCTCGTTGGCCCAGGCTATACGTCAGAACGTATTGCACCAGGGCTTGTCGGTGCTGTCACAGTCCCTGCAACATGTGCAGAGTTGAATTCCACCGGGTAGGCACATCGCATTTTAGCCGGTGAAGTGGCAGGCCCAACGACTTCTGTAGAGATGTAAGTCGCTGAGCTGCAGGATGCGAACGGCGGAAGTGAGCACACAGCGACCGTGCCCTCTGCAGAAGGCCATCTAGTCTGGAATAGTGGGCTAAAAATTGCTCGACAACCAGGTTCAACACGTGAGCCATGCAAGGCACGTGTGTGACATTGCCCCGGCGAAGGGCCGTACCCAGGTTTGCAGCATTGTCGCACACGGCCTTCCCTGGTTTCAGGTCCAGTGGAGACAACCATTCATGAAATTGGTTCTCCAGAGCTGACCACAACTCCTCAGCTGTGTGACTCACATTTCCCAGACATTTCAAAGTAAAAACCGCCTGATGACGTTGAGCCCTACTGCCATCATAGTAAGGAGGTGTGCAGGATCCCTTCTGCGCAGTTAGAAAGCTTGTGGCATGACCAGACAGGCTTTGGGTGCAGGTGGAAGACCGAGAGGAGGTTGAGGAGGCAGAAGCAGTGGAGGAACTTTGACATAAAGAGGATTGACGCACAACTCGTGGGGACGGCAAGACTTGGACAGCAGCCCCTTGTCCTGCTGTCACCATAGTTAGCCAGTGCCCAGTCAGCGACATGTAACGCCCCTGTCCATGCCTACTCGTCCAAGTGTCTGTGGTGAAATGCACCCTGTGACACACAGTTTCTCAAAGAAGCGGTGATGTTGTGTGCGACATGCTGGTGGAGCGCAGGCACACCTTTCTTTGAGAAGTAGTGCCGACTGGGCATCTGGTACTGGGGCACTGCGACGGACATAAGGTCTCGAAAATCCTCTGTGTCCACCAGGCGGAAAGGCAGCATTTTTGTAGCCAAGAGCTTGCAGATGGTGAAATTCAACCTCTTAGCTTTCTCATGGCTAGGAGGAAATGATCTTTTACTTGTCCACATCTGAGGGACCGAGGGCTGGCTATTGTGCTTAGACGGGGTTGATAAGGGTGTCCCCGGCAAACTGCCGGTCTGTGAGGAAGATGCAGGCGGACATGTTAGGTTGCCTTGATCCAAAGGTGGTGCTATCGATGTCGGACAGCGCTCAACACCAGCTGGTGTTACCACCTCCAAAGAAAATGATGACCTGCCAATCACGCTGGCTGTTGCGGGTAAAGAGGTGGCAGGTCTGCGCCCCAAAACAGGTGTGACTGCTGTCCCCCCAGTCACAGAGGATGAAGAGGCCGCGGATGCACAAGATATGGCAGACGGTGGTTGGCCCGGCCGGCTAGGCCGCATTGTAGCACACTGAGCTTCCCACTGCAACTTATGCTTCATATCCATGTGCCGGTTCATGCATGAAGTACTCAAACTATGTATTTTTTGGCCTCTACTTAGCTTTTGCTGACAAATGTTACAGATAACACAAGTTGGGTCATCTTTATCGATCTGAAAAAATGCCCAGGCTATGCAAGGCTTAGCACCCATGCGACCTGAAGAGCCACCACGACTTGTGGTGAGAGGCAGAGTTGTGTTTGAGGATGCAGTTGTTGACGTTCTTCCAGTACTACGTCTCTGTCCAGGAAGGCGCAACCTGACCTCGTCGTCACTAGCATCTTCCTCCACCTCCTCTGCTGACCTCATTTCTTGGCTCACTGTGGGTTGACAGTAAGTGGGATCTCCAACCTCATCATCATCACCCTTTGCGTTATCACACCCGTCGTCCTCAGAGCCAACCTGTTCCTGCCCTGACAAAAAACTAAAGTTGTCGCTCCAATCAGGTATTTGAGTCTTATCATCGTCTTCCTCATTGTCTCCACCAACAGGAGTTACAGTTTGGGAATGAGGGTCTACATTATGGTCAGAACCTTCTGCGTCTGGTCCTGGATCCGACTCATAAAGATTCTGGGCATCAGTGCAGATCATTTCCTCGTCTGGATTCACAGAAGCGCTGGAGTCGACCTCTGATTCCCAGGCTATAGTATGAGTAAACAGCTCTGCAGACTCAACCATCTGTTCTACCTCATACTCAGACGGGCAGCTGGAGATTTGGGAGCTGTGAGGAAGCAAGTGCGATTGGGGTGACACCTTTGAGGACTGGAGTATTTGTGATGTTGAAGTTGATGTGAAGGAGAGCCCACTTAAAGGAGCACTTGATATCCGTTGAAGCACCTGCTGTTTTTGTGCCTCATCTGGAATTTGTAGAGATTGGCGTGGCCGTAAGAAAGGGATCTTATCACATTGTCCGCTAAAAGAAGTAGACATTTTAGTTTTCCTGGAAGATGGTCTTTCTTCTGCAGATGTTACTGTTGCTTTAACACCTACCCCACGGACACAACCTATTTTCCCCTTCCCAACACGCCTATTCCCCTTTCCACCAGCAGCAGGCCTTTTTCCACTCATTTTGGTGGTTAACTAATTCACAACTCTGGAGTTGTTTGCACAAAAAAACAATGGATGGGAACCGAGCAGAGCTGAGTGGCCAAACTGTGGTATTAGGCCAAAACTATTGGCTGGGATAGATGCAGAAAAAAATTATATTCAATTTGCAACCTGATGGAGGTCAGTATAGATGGACTAATAGAACAAGTCCCACACACAGCTAGAAGCCCAAATATTTTTTCAGAGGTAGATGCAGAAAAAAATTGTATTCAGTTTGCAACCTGATGGAGGTCAGTATAGATGGACTAATAGAACAAGTCCTACACATAGTTAGAAGCCCAAATATTTTTTCAGAGGTAGACAAGAAAAAAAATATATTCAGTTTGCAACCTGATGGAAGTCAGTATAGATGGACTAATAGAGAAAGTCCCACACACTGCTAGCAGGCCAAATATTTTTTCAGAGCTAGATGCAGACAAAAAATTATTTTTAATTTGCAACCTGATGGAGGTCAGTATAGATGGACTAATAGAGAAAGTCCCACACACTGCTAGAAGGCCAAATATTTTTTCAGAGCTAGATGCAGATATAAATTATTTTTAATTTGCAACCTGATGGAGGTCAGTATAGATGGACTAATAGAGAAAGTCCCACACACTGCTAGAAGGCCAAATATTTTTTCAGAGCTAGATGCAGACAAAAAAATATTTTGAATTTGCAACCTGATGGAGGTCAGTATAGATGGACTAATAGAGAAAGTCCCACACACTGCTAGAAGGCCAAATATTTTTTCAGAGCTAGATGCAGACAAAAAATTATTTTTAATTTGCAACCTGATGGAGGTCAGTATAGATGGACTAATAGAGAAAGTCCCACACACTGCTAGAAGGCCAAATATTTTTTCAGAGGTAGATGCAGATAAAAATTTTTTTTAATTTGCAACCTGATGGAGGTCAGTATAGATGGACTAATACAGAAAGTCCCACACACTGCTAGAAGGCCAAATATTTTTTCAGAGCTAGATCCAGAAAAAAATTATATTTAGTTTGCAACCTGATGGAGGTCAGTATAGATGGACTAATAGAACAAGTCCCACACACAGCTAGAAGCCCAAATATTTTTTCAGAGGTAGATGCAGAAAAAAATTATATTCAGTTTGCAACCTGATGGAGGTCTGTATAGATGGATTAATAGAACAAGTCCCACACACAGCTAGAAGCCCAATATTTTTTCAGAGGTAGATGCAGAAAAAAAATATATTCAGTTTGCAACCTGATGGAGGTCAGTATAGATGGACTAATAGAGAAAGTCCCACACACTGCTAGAAGGCCAAATATTTTTTCAGAGCTAGATGCAGACAAAAAATTATTTTTAATTTGCAACCTGATGGAGGTCAGTATAGATGGACTAATAGAGAAAGTCCCACACACTGCTAGAAGGCCAAATATTTTTTCAGAGCTAGATGCAGATATAAATTATTTTTAATTTGCAACCTGATGGAGGTCAGTATAGATGGACTAATAGAGAAAGTCCCACACACTGCTAGAAGCCAAATATTTTTTCAGAGCTAGATGCAGAAAAAAATTATATTCAGTTTGCAACCTGATGGAGGTCAGTATAGATGGACTAATAGAACAAGTCCCACACACAGCTAGAAGGCCAAATATTTTTTCAAAGGTAGATGCAGATAAAAATTATTTTTAATTTGCAGCCTGATGGAGGTCAGTATAGATGGACTAATAGAGAAAGTCCCACACACTGCTAGAAGGCCAAATATTTTTTCAGAGCTAGATGCAGACAAAAAATTATTTTTAATTTGCAACCTGATGGAGGTCAGTATAGATGGACTAATAGAGAAAGTCCCACACACTGCTAGAAGGCCAAATATTTTTTCAGAGCTAGATGCAGATAAAAATTATTTTGAATTTGCAGCGTGATGGAGGTCAGTATAGATGGACTAATAGAGAAAGTCCCACACACTGCTAGAAGGCCAAATATTTTTTCAGAGGTAGATGCAGAAAAAAATTATATTCAGTTTGCAACCTGATGGAGGTCAGTATAGATGGACTAATAGAACAAGTCCCACACACTGCTAGAAGCCCAAATACTTTTTCAGAGCTAGATGCAGAAAAAAATTATATTCAATTTGCAACCTGATGTAGGTCAGTATAGATGGACTAATAGAATGATGCTATGCCCAAAAGATTTTACTTCACTAGGTGCAGTAAAAAAATTGGTATTCTATACACAGGTGGTATATCTTGCAACACAGATAGGCTACTCCACTGACTAACACACTCTGCAATAGGCCAAAAAGGATTAACTTTGCTAGATTCAGCCAAATGCTGTGAAAAAAACTTGCACAGCACTGGCACAGACCTGCCTGGCAAAAACTGATAGGAACTGATGTAACCTAGTCCTGAAAAGGACTCCAATTACAATTAGTCTTTACTCCCACAATCTATCTATTTAAGAGCACAGACCTGCCTGATAAAAGTCATAGGAAATGCTGTAACCTAGTCCTTAAAAGGACTGCAATCACAACTATTCCCTACTCCCAAGCTATCTGTAGATTTGTGCGAAAATTGGCTTGAAATTAACAAGGTATAGCGCACACAGCAACAGCGGTGCCGTCTAACACGCAGCTGCAGCAGTGAGAAAATGGTGGTGACGGGGAGAATGGCTTGGTCTTATAGGGCAAGGACATGTGACATACACTGCCAATGACACATGCCCTTGCTTGTGTGAAAAAAAGCACTTCGCTCCGTGTGTGCGCTGCTGATAGCCTGACAGATTGCACCTCCCCACTGTAAATGCGGGAAAGAGAAAAAAAAATGGAGATCTTCATTATTCCTGCAGAGATCCATCCCCTGCCCCTCCCCCCACCCCGCTGTACACTCAAACTGCGTATTAACATTAATTTTCATCATTACTGAGAAAAAATCCAGTTATGATTTTGGTGCACGAACAGTTATCGAACATAACCTCGAACAGCCGAATTTTTCTCAAATCGTTCGTGTTCGCCGAACGGCTCGAACACCGCCCAAAACAGCTCGAATTTGAGATTGGCGAACAGTTCAAGTCGAACAACGCTCATCTCTATTTATTTTTTACCGCAAAAATGCCAAAAGCAGGATAATACAGAGATTTGTCCCGTGGAACTGCAAAACCACACTTGTATTGTTAAGGGAGGGCAATAACCCTTCACGGTTGACCAAGTGAGTGTCAAATTATTAAATTATTATGTTGATTGCAATCCACAGAAAACCAAACGGAAACAATGTTCTATATTGGGAGGATTCAAAGAATCTCTGATCCCATTTATTTTGCTTAGCATTTTATATTGTTTTGAGCATATCAAATAGCCAATCAACTCTACAGCCATACTACAATACTATAGGCTAACTGATGTTAGTACAATTATTACGGAAACACATATATGGTCATATTATCATTGTTAGTTTGAAGCACTATGGAAATTTTACAAGGTCAAACCTGGCCTAAACAAGTTAGATAACAGAGTGTCTGACAAAATGTTCTCTTGAGAAAAGGTTAGTGTGAGATAAGTACTATGGGAAGAGAAAGAATGTATGTTATGCAAGGAGTGATAATAACATGATTTTAAAGCGAGCAGGCAAAATGGAGTTGCTCTAGCATGAGTATCAATATGTCCTTTACATTCCCCCCTAAAAATTATGTTATTATCAACAATAGGGGTGCTATCCCAGGGTCATGCTTTGAGCCTGAGGGACATTGGTCTTCACCCAATTAGTGCCCTTGTTACCAATTGAGGCTGTCGCAGCATGTCCATCCCCCCTTGTTAGTTGATATAATCATAAGCTCAGATCTGAGGTTGGTCGGGGCAAGCGGGTAAAGGTCATCATTCCCTTGTCATCCAGGTCCTCAATGCTGGTTACATGTCCGTGTATAGTAGCACTGGATGTTGGTTAACAGCGTCCTCCTTGCTCTCTGATGACTGGCAGGCTTTCCTCATGCAAAATGGGATACAATAAAAGACTAGTTTTAGTAAAACATATATTAACAAGCAAGCAACAATATGCAACACTCTTTGGTCAATTCGTTATGTTTGTTATACTCTTCCCTGAGTTTCATAATGTCTTCCATTTTAGTTTTTAACTGTATGGTAGAGTCGGGGTCAATAGGCTGGGCCTATAACCTGACACATCCCTTCTTGAGTTGCTGTTAAATAGTCCAGCACTAAGGTATGTTGATTAGCCACTATAATAAGTTGATTCTGCACTGCAACAGTAGTATTAATTACTTTCAAAATTTTCCAAATCTGGTCATCTAAGTAATCAGTGACTTCCACTAATTTGTCCCACATTTGTGTTACCATAGGGTAGAGGAAGACAGTACTAACTATCTTATCAGGTATACTCACTTGTACTAATTGAGGTCTTCCTGATGGGCGTGAGGTGTTGTCCTTGGCACGTTTATAAATGGTATGAAGAGGGATGGTTCTCAAATTTACTTTACTATGGGGAATAAGATAAGTGGCTGGAGTTAGCCGGGCCAACGTACAAGTCCCCCCTACTCCGACCGGGAGCCATTTGTACGCATTATTCCCACAGACCCAATATGTGGCTGATGGCAGATCCCATAAAGCAGAGTGCTGTAATACAAATTTATGTACCAAATCAATAAAAACGGTGTTATTTGATAACATACACCATGAAGGCATTTGTCCCAGGGGCTACAATATCCAACATTTGGATTGCCACATGTTGGATTACTAGGCTTATATTTAGAAAATTCATTACAAAGGACGTTACCAGATAGTTTATAACGTGTCATTGGTGCCTTTTATAAACAGATTTGCATGTACCCATGAGTGATTATGAATGTATCTTTCCAATAATGACGGTCTGGGACTGACCACCAGAAAGGGCATGCTAGCGGCTGAACTGGTGAGTGAGTACATATCCAACAGTCACTGATCTGGTTGTTTTCTAATTGTCTTAATTCTTGTACCAAAATCTGATGGTGAGTAATGAACTTATTATTAAAGGGGTCAGTACTCTGTTGTAGGCTATTCCAGGTATTGACTAGTTTAACCATACATATTATCATAAAATATCTCAGCTGTTGGGATTGTCAGGAGCACTTGGTATGGTCCGTCATACAATGGTTTTAGTCCGTGTTTCCAAACATGCCTCTTCACATATACATAATCTCCAGGCCTGAGGGTATGACAACCTTCTGCATCATCTGGATCTGGAATAGAAGATGATACTAACGCATGGGTGTTAGTTAGTGCTTTGGTAAGCTGACTCACATATTGCACAACATAATCTGTTTCTTCTGATAATTGTTGTGGGGTAAATCTAGCTATGGCTGGTTGTGACCCAAATAGTATCTCATAGGGTGACAGTTTGTGTTTCCCTATGGGTGTGGTGCGTAAGTGATATAGTGCAATGGGAAGGAGCTCAGGCCACTGGGCCATAGTCTCCTGCATCATTTTGGTTCATTGCCCTTTTAGTGTGCAATTCAATCTCTCCACCTTGCCACTTGACTGTGGATGGTAAGGAGTATGTAACGTCACTGTTGATCCGATCATGGTAAATATTTCTTGATATACGCATGAGGGAAAGGCTGGTCCTTGATCACTGTTGATAACTTCTGGGACTCCATACTGGCAAACAACTTCAGAGACCAGCTTCTTGGCGGTAGTCTTGGCAGTCATGTTTGGAACGGCGAATGCTTCTGGCCAACTGGAAAACATATCCACTACCACTAAGCAGTCCATGGGCCCAGGCCGCAACGGCTGGATACAGGAGTCGAGGCAAACAGTACAGTTGTTTCTTCTTCCATAGCCCATCTATCAACTTAGCACCAGCCTCCTTCCACGACTGGCGTTCTTCTTTAGAGCATAGAGCGTGTGGAGCGACAGCCAACTGTCTTGGTAGTCGCACCGCTTCTATCAATTGTCTGACACTTTCAGTATTTTTCACAGGAGAACCTGCAGTCAGAGCCTTGAGCTCTGCTTCCTGTGCTGACATACTGGGAGGTAAGGCCGCAGCCTCTACCAAAGTATCTTCAGATGTGACAGCATATCCAGTATGAAACCTGCCAGAGGTGTCAGCATATCTGGATCCATCCGTATATAACGTAAGTTCTGGGTCATCCAAGGGTACTTCCCCCACTAGAACAAGTGGAGTTGACTCCGCAGTAATTTGTTCCGGACAATCATGCGGTGGAGCCTCTTTCCCCTCTCCTTCAGGTGCTGGTAGCAGAGTGGCTGGGTTGATGGTGGTGCACCACCAGTGTAACTTCACATTTTCTGGCAAAATCAACGAAAACTGCAGCCGCAGGTGTCTCTGTGTAGACAGATGTTTTGGTTGCTGTGTGGCGTGAACCACTCGTAGACAGCTGGGGGAGCGATGCGCTGGGTAATAACCGACTGGGCGCTGCTTTGTACAGTGTCTCTGTGTGAGTACTCCGGCTGCATGTCCTGTCTCAGAGACATACAAATGGAAAGGTTGAGCATAGTCCGGATTCCCAAGGGCAGGGGCTGTCATTATCCTTGACTTTAATTGCTCAAAGGCTTGTTGCAACAGTTCTTGCTGTTCCTTGTTGTTTACATCAGCCAGAGTGTCTTCTCTTAATGCATCATACAGGGGATACAGGGGCTGCATCAGACGTGAGGCGTCTGGGATCCATATTCTGCAATATGTACATAGTCCGAGGAACCGTTGCAGCTCTATGGGATCTTTTGGGAATGGTAGTGCATAGATGGCCATCTTCCTTTCTTCTGTGAGATATCTGGCACCCTGAGTAAGGCAATTGCCTAAGAAGACCACTTGACCAAGGCAAAACTGAAGTTTCGAGACTGAGACTCGACAATTCAGTTTTGCTAGATGCTTGAGGAGACTAACACTGGCCTTGATGGACATTTGCTCCGTGGGGGCACACAAAAGAAGATCATTCACGTATTGTAAAAGTACTACCTCAGAGTTCTCCAGCTGCCACGGCAGCAGACAGCTAGACATGTTCTTTGTGTAGTGGAATGCTAATAAAAAAAAACAAAAAACGTTTGCTTAATCAATTACTGTAAACCAGATAACGTGTATGTGCATCTATTAGGAGCTTAAGGATATATGACCATCTAGAAAATTAATTTACATAAACACATATAATGCTCTGTCACACACTGATCATAATGATCTTCCTCATACACATTCTGGGATTCTGGGTGTAGTATGTATTGCAGCCTGAATTCCGGGTGTGCTAAGATGGCTACCACCAGAAGGAAGCATACTAGAGGAAGGGTGCACCAAGATGGCTACCACCAAAGTGACATGTGGTCAGAGGCTGGAGGTGCTGCAATGGGTGTAGCAACATGGCCGCTGCAGGAAGGGTTGGAACTTTGGGCGGACATCGGTATAACAGATGAGGATGGGCACTAGGAGTGGCTGGGGTAGTGGCAAGGGGTGGGTCTCCTGGACGGGGAACGTGACATGCAACACAATAATCTGCTGACAATGGATTCTGCTGGCCACAATTAACATAGCGTCTTTCCCTTATTGTCTGTATTTTCTTCCTCCATTCACCTTTTTTCCCTCTCTGCTCTGTACCAAGCCAAGGCCATTTTGCTATGCTAACAGCTGTAACTGGGCGCTTATCTTGCAGCGCGCATATTTCAGTTAACCATTTAAGTTCCTCCACATATCTACATACTTTTTCCTTCGGTCAACAAACTCAGCGCAACCTTCAGCGCAACTTTTCCCTCACGTGTATTCACTACTTTCAACATTTCAACATTACATTGGTATCTGATATGTTAATCATAACCGTGGGTAGTGCCCGTAAGATGCAAACCTCCTCTATGTGTGCATCAGAGTTTGAATCTTTTAAAGTAAGGCTCATCTGACCATTGTCCTGGAATTGGATTCGGGATCGGAATTTAGACAAGAGGTCTGCTCCTAAAAGATTTACCCGGCAGGTCAGGGATATGACAAATTGTGCCATTACTTCTGGAAATGGGCCAATTGGAATAGGTTTGGTGAAAGTGTGTTTGTTAGGTCTGCCATCTACACCGATCAATATTAGATTGTCATTAGAAAATTGTACTGGGTCAGTTCAGTGGATTGATTTTAAAATGGAGTTGGCTGCCCCAGTGTCTACCATGAACTTTACCGGATGAATTCCCTCCCACTGGGAGAACTACAGATGAACAGAGCCCGGGGGTGATTACGGGCATCACGATGGCAGACTCTGGTTGGCCTTCCTTTCAGAATGGGCGGTCCAGGGGAACATTTTCTCGCGACAAGTCCCGTGGGCCGGGTGTCCTATTTCTGAATACGGGGACTTGTGTGGTGCACTGACCAGCAGGGGTGTGACAGTCCCTTTGGAAGTGTCCTGCTCGGCCACACCTCCAACACTGAAGACGGGAATACACTACTGGTCTTCTCTCGGGATACATTACTTGCTGATCAGGTACCACCATGGGGTAATAGTGGGGCTGTAAGGGAGGAGGAGAATACCAGGGGAGCAAGGGGGGATACTGTGCTATAGGTACTGCTGGTGCAGCAACTACCATTGTACTGATTGTGGGGAGATCTTGGAGGTAGGGGAATACTGGAGGAGACCAGATATCGGGTTCGATTGTGGGTTTGATTAATTGAGCAGCATAATCAACAAGATCCCTGTTGATGGCCAAGAGTCTTATCTCTCTCAATTTAGTTTGATGCATGGCAATACACTGCTTTATAGCCCAGACTATTATTTTGGCCGCAACCTCTTTTGGGTATCCAAAGATACCAGTGGAAATGAAAGGCAGGTCTAGGGTTGGGGCCGCATGAAGCTCATAAAGCTGTGATGCGTATGCCAGGGTGTTTTGGATTGTTTCTTTAAGCAGGTGTTGTGACCTGGGTAAATCCAGGGGATCATATTTTGGTCCAACCGCATGTATAACAAACTGACAAAATAGCTGTCCGGCTCTTGTAGCCACCACCTCTCCTTCTCTTAACGGACCATGGTCACGGATGTAATCATTAGATGCAGCTTGTATTGTCGGTCCCCCAATACGACATATCTCTGCAGCTAGCCCCCACCCATGCTGCAGTTTCGTATTTGCTGCGTTTACAATGATCCCAACCTGCTGTTGTGGTATACTCCCCATGCCTATTCTCAGTATAGTGGAGAAATTTGAAGGACTATTCAGTAAAACAAACGCCACCTCCTCATACTAGCGTCCATGTTCTATTTCCCCAGTTTGAGAGAGGATGAATAGGGAAGAGTTCAGAGGACCCTGGGTCTCTCTGAATGGAGTCTGGACCATGGTAGGGGCAGGTGGGGGTGGTGGTTTGTAATACCCCCCGTCAGTGTTAAGTAATGGGCAGGTTGGTGCTACAACACCGGGTTTACGTGCTCCACAATTATAGCACGTCTTGCGCCATCCTGAAATAGTGACCCAACACACATTACAGAGCCAACCGTCTGGGTTATATGATGGTGGCTGACACTCAGTGGGAAGTGCAGGGTCTTTCATCTCATAAGGTATAAATTGCTCAGTTTCCGGATTCAGGGGCTGGGGTACTGCTACATTTGTGGGAGATGCTTCTTTAGGGGCTCTAGATTTGGATTGTGGACACATAATTTGGGAAGGGGGACCTACTTCCTCCTGTACTTTTTCAATACATCCTTCATCACAAATCTCATGTGCCACTTTCCTAAAGTTTTCAGAATCTTCCAACAATCCAGAATCAACTAATTTTCATCTATTGTGGCGAATTCCTTCGTCCCACAACACAGGCTGAAGCCTCCCCTCCACAGGAAAATTTAACGCCTTAAACACTTTTGGCGCATGCTTAAATGATCTTTTCCCTTCTCGACTGATCATGATATTCTTCACATTCTCCCTCTCCTGTCTCTCTCTCTTATCTCCTGTCTCTCTCTCTCTCTCCTCCTCCAGGAGAGACAAATTCTTTTTGCTCCACGGAAACATTGATTATTCACTACAACTGACAAAAACATCCTTAATTTGTGCACAGCGGAGTCTGGCCAGAGCTCCAAGCTGTTCCACTATTAACTCACCCTTCCAGTCGGGGAAATTCTTTCACAGCACAATGAAAGGAGGAGCACTTTTGCATCAGCTTTGCAGGTCTTAGCAAGTTAGCAGAGCTCCGGACACTCGATATACGTATATCTACTTGCGTGTCCTACCCAATCTTCGATCACCTGCCGCAACTGAAACTAACAATGTTCAGTCTCTCCTAAGGATTTTTGTCAGAAGCTGAGAAAGATTCACACAATATTCACTTGTCAATCCGAGGTGATACTGCTTTGAAGTTAAATAATATCAGACCCCTAATGGGACTACACCACTTATTTTCTCACCTTTGACTATATCCAACCAGGACGTCCGGAGATACTGCAAACAACCACACACCACGTGGAAACCACGCCAAACGGTTAGTGTCACTAGTAAAGAACTTGTGCACTTACCGTGGCTTTTTGTGGGGGATGATCAGTCCCAATTCCAGTGGGGGAGGCTGAAGGCAGGACTCTCTTTGTGGACGTCCAGAGTTGGAGGGGCGTTCCTGGTTTGGGCCTACACCAGACTATTTTCTATAGATATATTTGTGTCAGAACAATCAGGAGACACTATTATTTATTTTTTACGGCAAATAATGCCAAAAGCAGAATAATAGAGATTTTTTCCCGTGGAACAGCAAAACCACAGTTATAATTTACTGGTGTATACCAGACTATTTTCAACAGATATATTTGTGTCTGAACAATGAGGAGACACTATTATTTATTTTTTACGGCAAACAATGCCAAAAGCAGGATAAAACAGAGATTTGACCCATGGAACTGCAAAACCACACTTGTATTTTTCGGGCCTACCCCAGACTATTTTCAACAGATATATTTGTGTCTGAACAATCAGGAGACACTATTATTTATTTTTTATGGAAAAAAATGCCAAAGGCAGGATAATAGAGATTTTTTACCGTGGAACAGCAAAACCACAGTTAAAATTTATTGGTGTATACCAGACTATTTTCAACAGATATATTTGTGTCTGAACAATCAGGAGACACTATTATTTATTTTTTTACGGCAAAAAATGCCAAAAGCAGGATAATAGAGATTTTTTACCGTGCAAC
This sequence comes from Phyllobates terribilis, assembly GCF_046119375.1. Classification (NCBI taxonomy): domain Eukaryota; kingdom Metazoa; phylum Chordata; class Amphibia; order Anura; family Dendrobatidae; genus Phyllobates; species Phyllobates terribilis. Next base: position 12,236,176 of record NW_027362769.1, on the reverse strand, counting down.
AGCAAAACCACAGTTATAATTTACTGGTGTATACCAGACTATTTTCAACAGATATATTTGTGTCTGAACAATCAGGAGACACTAGTATTTATTTTTTAAAGCCCAAAATTGCGAAATGCAGGATATTACAGAGATTTGACCAGTGGAACTGCACAACCATACTTGTATTTCTCGGGCCTACCCCAGACTATTTTCAACAGATATATTTGTGTCTGAACAATCAGGAGACACTATTATTTATTTTCTAAAGCCAAAAGTTGCAAAATGCAGGATATTACAGAGATTTGACCTATGGAACTGCAAAACCATACTTGTATTTCTCAGGCCTACACCAGACTATTTTCAACAGACATATTTGTTTCTGAACAATCAGGAGACACTATTTATTTTTTAGGGCAAAAAATGCCAAAAGCAGGATAATAGAGATTTTTTACCGTGCAACAGCAAAACCACAGTTATAATTTACTGGTGTATACCAGACTATTTTCAACAGATATATTTGTGTCAGAACAATCAGGAGACACTATTATTTATTTTTTACTGCAAAAAAATGACAAAAGCAGGATAATAGAGATTTTTTACCATGGAACAGCAAAACCACAGTTAAAATTTACTGGTGTATAACAAACTATTTTCAACAGATATATTTGTGTCAGAACAATCAGGAGACACTATTATTTATTTTTTACGGCAAAAAATGCCAAAATCAGGATAATAGAGATTTTTTACAGTGCAACAGCAAAACCACAGTTATAATTTACTGGTGTATACCAGACTATTTTCAACAGATATATTTGTGTCAGAACAATCAGGAGACACTATTATTTATTTACTACAGCCAAAAATTGCAAAATGCAGGATATTACAAAGATTTGACCCTTGGAACTGCAAAACCATACTTGTATTTCTAGGGCCTACACCAGACTATTTTCAACAGATATATTTGTGTCTGAGCAATCAGGAGACACTTTTATTTATTTTTTACTGCAAAAAATGTCAAAATCAGGATAATTGAGATTTTTTCCCGAGGAACAGCAAAACCACAGTAAAAATTTACTGGTGTATACCAGACTATTTTCAACAGATATATTTGTGTCTGAACAATGAGGAGACACTATTATTTATTTTTTACTGCAAAAAATGCCAAAAGCAGGATAATTGAGATTTTTTCCCATGTAACAGCAAAACCACAGTAAAAATTTACTGGTGTATACCAGACTATTTTCAACAGATATATTTGTGTCTGAACAATCAAGAGACACTATTATTTATTTTTTACTGCAAAAATGCCAAAAGCAGGATAATAGAGATTTTTTCCCTTGGAACAGCAAAACCACAGTTAAAATTTACTGGTGTATACCAGACTATTTTCAATAGATATATTTGTGTCAGAACAATCAGGAGACACTATTATTTATTTGTTACAACAAAAAATGCCAAAAGCAGGATAATAGAGATTTTTTTACAGTGCAACAGCAAAACCACAGTTATAATTTACTGGTGTATACCAGACTATTTTCAACAGATATATTTGTGTCAGAACAATCAGGAGACACAATTATTTATTTTTTACGACAAAAAATGCCAAAAGCAGGATAATTCAGATGTTTTCCAGTGGAACAGCAAAATCACAGTAAAAATTTACTGGTGTATACCAGACTATTTTCAACAGATATATTTGTGTCTGAACAATCAGGAGACACTATTATTTATTTTTTACTGCCCAAAATTGCGAAATGCAGGATATTACAGAGATTTGACCAGTGGAACTGCAAAACCATACCTGTATTTCTCGGGCCTACACCAGACTATTTTCAACAGATATATTTGTGTCTGAACACTCAGGAGACACTATTATTTATTTTCTAAAGCCAAAAGTTGCAAAATGCAGGACATTACAGAGATTTGACCTATGGAACTGCAAAACCATACTTGTATTTCTCAGGCCTACACCAGACTATTTTCAACAGACATATTTGTTTCTGAACAATCAGGAGACACTATTATTTATTTTTTAGGGCAAAAAATGCCAAAAGCAGGATAATAGAGATTTTTTGCCGTGCAACAGCAAAACCACAGTTATAATTTACTGGTGTATACCAGACTATTTTCAACAGATATATTTGTGTCTGAACAATCAGGAGACACTATTATTTATTTTTTACTGCAAAAAATGACAAAAGCAGGATAATAGAGATTTTTTACCATGGAACAGCAAAACCACAGTTAAAATTTACTGGTGTATAACAAACTATTTTCAACAGATATATTTGTGTCAGAACAATCAGGAGACACTATTATTTATTTTTTACGGCAAAAAATGCCAAAAGCAGGATAATAGAGATTTTTTCCCGTGGAACAGCAAAACCTCAGTTAAAATTTACTGGTGTATACCAGACTATTTTCAACAGATATATTTGTGTCTGAACAATCAGGAGACACTATTATTTATTTGTTACGGCAAAAAATGCAAAAAGCAGGATAATAGAGATTTTTTTACAGTGCAACAGCAAAACCACAGTTATAAATTACTGGTGTATACCAGACTATTTTCAACAGATATTTGTGTCAGAACAATCAGGAGACACTATTATTTATTTACTACAGCCAAAAATTGCAAAATGCAGGATATTACAAAGATTTGACCCTTGGAACTGCAAAACCATACTTGTATTTCTAGGGCCTACACCAGACTATTTTCAACAGATATATTTGTGTCTGAGCAATCAGGAGACACTATTATTTATTTTTTACTGCAAAAAATGCCAAAAGCAGGATAATTTAGATTTTTTCCCGAGGAACATCAAAACCACAGTAAAAATTTACTGGTGTATACCAGACTATTTTCAACAGATATATTTGTGTCTGAACAATCAGGAGACACTATTATTTATTTTTTACTGCAAAAAATGCCAAAAGCAGGATAATTGAGATTTTTTCCCGTGTAACAGCAAAACCACAGTAAAAATTTACTGGTGTATACCAGACTATTTTCAACAGATATATTTGTGTCTGAACAATCAGGAGACACTATTATTTATTTTTTACTGCAAAAATGCCAAAAGCAGGATAATTGAGATTTTTTCCCGTGTAACAGAAAAACCACAGTTAAAATTTACTGGTGTATAACAGACTATTTTCAACAGATATAATTGTGTCTGAACAATCAGGAGACACTATTATTTATTTGTTACGGCAAAAAATGCCAAAAGCAGGATAATAGAGATTTTTTTTACAGTGCAACAGCAAAAACACAGTTATAATTTACTGGTGTATACCAGACTATTTTCAAAAGATATATTTGTGTCAGAACAATCAGGAGACACTATTATTTATTTTCTACAGCCAAAAATTGCAAAATGCAGGATAATACAGAGATTTGACCCATGGAACTGCAAAACCATACTTGTATTTCTCAGGCCTACATCAGACTTTTTTCAACAGATATATTTGTGTATGAACAATCAGGAGACACTATTATTTATTTTTTATGGCAAAAAATGCCAAAAGCAGGATAATAGAGATTTTTTACCGTGGAACAGCAAAACCACAGTTATAATTTACTGGCGTATACCAGACTATTTTCAACAAATATATTTGTGTCTGAAAAATCAGGAGACACAATTATTTATTTTTTACGGCAAAAAATGCCAAAAGCAGGATAATACAGAAGTTTTCCCGAGGAACAGCAAAATCACAGTAAAAATTTACTGGTGTATACCAGACTATTTTCAACAGATATATTTGTGTCTGAACAATCAGGAGACACTATTATTTATTTTTTATGGCAAAAAATGCCAAAAGCAGGATAATATAGATTTTTTCCCGTGTAACAGCAAAATCACAGTAAAAATTTACTGGTGTATACCAGACTATTTTCAACAGATATTTTTGTGTCTGAACAATCAGGAGACACTATTATTTATTTTTTACTGCAAAAAATGCAAAAAGCAGGATAATAGAGATTTTTTACTGTGGAACAGCAAAACAACAGTTAAAATTTACAGGTGTATACCAGACTATTTTCAACAGATATATTTGTGTCTGAACAATCAGGAGACACTATTATTTATTTTTTACTGCAAAAAATGACAAAAGCAGGATTATAGAGATTTTTTACCATGGAACAGCAAAACCACAGTTAAAATTTATTGGTGTATAACAGACTATTTTCAACAGATATATTTGTGTCTGAACAATCAGGAGACACTATTATTTATATTTTTACGGCAAAAAATGCCAAAAGCAGGATAATAGAGATTTTTTACCGTGCAACAGCAAAACCACAGTTATAATTTACTGGTGTATACCAGACTATTTTCAACAGATATATTTGTGTCTGAACAATCAGGAGACACTAGTATTTATTTTTTACAGCCCAAAATTGCAAAATGCAGGATATTACAGAGATTTCACCAGTGGAACTGCAAAACCATACTTGTATTTCTCGGGCCTACACCAGAATATTTTCAACAGATATATTTGTGTCTGAACAATCAGGAGACACTAGTATTTATTTTTTACAGCCCAAAATTGCAAAATGCAGGATATTACAGAGATTTGACCTATGGAACTGCAAAACCATACTTGTATTTCTCAGGCCTACACCAGACTATTTTCAACAGACATATTTGTTTCTGAACAATCAGGAGACACTATTATTTTTTTTTTAGGGCAAGAAATGCCAAAAGCAGGATAATAGAGATTTTTTACCGTGCAACAGCAAAAAAACAGTTATAATTTACTGGTGTATACCAGACTATTTTCAACAAATATATTTGTGTCTGAAAAATCAGGAGACACAATTATTTATTTTTTACGGCAAAAAATGCCAAAAGCAGGATAATTCAGATGTTTTCCCGAGGAACAGCAAAATCACAGTAAAAATTTACTGGTGTATATCAGACTATTTTCAACAGATATATTTGTGTCTGAACAATCAGGAGACACTATTATTTATTTTTTACTGCAAAAAATGCAAAAATCAGGATAATAGAGATTTTTTACTGTGGAACAGCAAAACAACATTTAAAATTTACTGGTGTATACCAGACTATTTTCAACAGATATATTTGTGTCAGAACAATCAGGAGACACTATTATTTATTTTTTATGGCAAAAAATGCCAAAAGCAGGATAATAGAGACTTTTTACCGTGGAACAGCAAAACCCCAGTTAAAATTTACTGGTGTATACCAGACTATTTTCAACAGATATATTTGTGTCAGAACAATCAGGAGACACTAATATTTATTTTCTACAGCCAAAAATTGCAAAATGCAGGATATTACAGAGATTTGACCTATGGAACTGCAAAACCATACTTGTATTTCTCAGGCCGACACCAGACTATTTTCAACAGACATATTTGATTCTGAACAATCAGGAGACACTATTATTTATTTTTTAGGGCAAAAAATGCCAAAAGCAGGATAATAGAGATTTTTTACCGTGCAACAGCAAAACCACAGTTATAAATTACTGGTGTATACCAGACTATTTTCAACAGATATATTTGTGTCTGAACAATCAGGAGACACTATTATTTATTTTTTATGGCAAAAAATGCCAAAAGCAGGATAATAGAGATTTTTTACAGTGCAACAGCAAAACCACAGTTATAAATTACTGGTGTATACCAGACTATTTTCAACAGATATATTTGTGTCAGAACAATCAGGAGACACTATTATTTATTTACTACAGCCAAAAATTGCAAAATGCAGGATATTACAAAGATTTGACGCTTGGAACTGCAAAACCATACTTGTATTTCTAGGGCCTACACCAGACTATTTTCAACAGATATATTTGAGTCTGAGCAATCAGGAGACACTATTATTTATTTTTTACTGCAAAAAATGCCAAAATCAGGATAATTGAGATTTTTTCCCGAGTAACATCAAAACCACAGTAAAAATTTACTGGTGTATACCAGACTATTTTCAACAGATATATTTGTGTCAGAACAATCAGGAGACACTATTTATTTTCTACAGCCAAAAATTGCAAAATGCAGGATAATACAGAGATTTGACCCATGGAACTGCAAAACCATACTTGTATTTCTTGGGCCTACATCAGACTTTTTTCAACAGATATATTTGTGTATGAACAATCAGGAGACACTATTATTTATTTTTTATGGCAAAAAATGCCAAAAGCAGGATAATAGAGATTTTTTACCGTGGAACAGCAAAACCACAGTTATAATTTACTGGCGTATACCAGACTATTTTCAACAGATATATTTGTGTCTGAACAATCAGGAGACACTATTATTTATTTTTTACTGCAAAAAATGCAAAAAGCAGGATAATAGAGATTTTTTACTGTGGAACAGCAAAACAACAGTTAAAATTTACTGGTGTATACCAGACTATCTTCAACAGACATATTTGTGTCTGAACAATCAGGAGACACTATTATTTATTTTTTACGGCAAAAAATGTGAAAAGCAGGATAATAGAGACTTTTTACCGTGGAACAGCAAATCCAAAGTTAAAATTTATTGGTGTATACCAGACTATTTTCAGCAGATATATTTGTGTCAGAACAATCAGGAGACACTAATATTTATTTTCTACAGCCAAAAATTGCGAAATGCAGGATATTACCGAGATTTGACCGATGGAACTGCAAAACCATACTTGCATTTCTCGGGCCTACACCAGACTATTTTCAACAGATATATTTGTGTCTGAACAATCAGGAGACACTATTATTTATTTTTTAATGCAAAAAATGCCAAAAGCAGGATAATAGAGATTTTTTACCGTGGAACAGCAAAACCACAGTTAAAATTTATTTGTGTATACCAGACTATTTTCAACAGATATATTTGTGTCTGAACAATCAGGAGAAACTATTATTTATTTTTTACGGAAAAAAATGCCAAAAGCAGGATAATATAGATTTTTTCCCGTGGAAGAGCAAAACAACATTTAAAATTTACTGGTGTATACCAGACTATTTTCAACAGATATATTTGTGTCAGAACAATCAGGAGACACTATTATTTATTTTTTACGGCAAAAAATGCCAAAAGTAGGATAATAGAGATTTTTTCCCGTGGAACAGCAAAACCACAGTTAAAATTTTCTGCTGTATACCAGACTATTTTCAACAGATATATTTGTTTCTGAACAATCAGGAGACACTATTATTTATTTGTTATGGCAAAAAAATGCAAAAAGCAGGATAATAGAGATTTTTTACAGTGCAACAGCAAAACCACAGTTATACATTACTTGTGTATACCAGACTATTTTCAACAGATATATTTGTGTCAGAACAATCAGGAGACACTATTATTTATTTTCTACAGCTAAAAATTGCGAAATGCAGGATATTACAGAGATTTGACCGATGGAACTGCAAAACCATACTTGTATTTCTCGGGCCTACACCAGACTATTTTCAACAGATATATTTGTGTCTGAACAATCAGGAGACACTATTATTTATATTTTACTGCAAAAAATGCCAAAAGCAGGATAATAGAGATTTTTTACCGTGGAACAGCAAAACCACAGTTAAAATTTATTGGTGTATACCAGACTGTATTCAACAGATATATTTGTGTCTGAACAATCAGGAGAAACTATTATTTATTTTTTACGGCAAAAAATGCCAAAAGCAGAATAATATAGATTTTTTCCCGTGGAACAGCAAAACAACATTTAAAATTTACTGGTGTATACCAGACTATTTTCAACAGATATATTTGTGTCAGAACAATCAGGAGACACTATTATTTATTTTTTACGGCAAAAAATGCCAAAAGCAGGATAATTGAGATTTTTTCCCGAGGAACAGCAAAAGAACAGTTAAAATTTACTGGTATATACCAGACTATTTTCAACAGAGATATTTGTGTCTGAACAATCAGGAGACACTATTATTTATTTTTTATGGCAAAAAATGCCAAAAGCAGGATAATAGAGACTTTTTACCGTGGAACAGCAAAACCACAGTTAAAATTTACTGGTGCATACCAGACTATTTTCAACAGATATATTTGTGTCAGAACAATCAGGAGACACTAATATTTATTTTCTACAGCCAAGAATTGCAAAATGCAGGATATTACAGAGATTTGACCTATGGAACTGCAAAACCATACTTGTATTTCTCAGGCCTACACCAGACTATTTTCAACAGACATATTTGTTTCTGAACAACCAGGAGACACTATTATTTATTTTTTAGGGCAAAAAATGCCAAAAGCAGGATAATAGAGATTTTTTCCCGTGCAACAGCAAAACCACAGTTATAACTTACTGGTGTATACCAGACTATTTTCAACAGATATATTTGTGTCTGAACAATCAGGAGACACTATTATTTATTTTTTATGGCAAAAAATGACAAAAGCAGGATAATTCAGATGTTTTCCCGTGGAACAGCAAAATCACAGTAAAAATTTACTGGTGTATACCAGACTATTTTCAACAGATATATTTATGTCTGAACAATCAGTAGACACTATTATTTATTTTTTACTGCAAAAAATGCAAAAAGCAGGATAATAGAGATTTTTTACTGTGGAACAGCAAAACAACAGTTAAAATTTACTGGTGTATAACAGACTATTTTCAACAGATATATTTGTGTCAGAACAATCAGGAGACATTAATATTTATTTTCTACAGCTAAAAATTGCGAAATGCAGGATATTACAGAGATTTGACCGATGGAACTGCAAAACCATACTTGTATTTCTCGGGCCTACACCAGACTATTTTCAACAGATATATTTGTGTCTGAACAATCAGGAGACACTATTATTTATTTTTTACTGCAAAAAATGCCAAAAGCAGGATAATATAGATTTTTTCCCGTGGAACAGCAAAACCACAGTTAAAATTTATTGGTGTATACCAGACTGTATTCAACAGATATATTTGTGTCTGAACAATCAGGAGAAACTATTATTTATTTTTTACGGCAAAAAATGCCAAAAGCAGAATAATATAGATTTTTTCCCGTGGAACAGCAAAACAACATTTAAAATTTACTGGTGTATACCAGACTATTTTCAACAGATATATTTGTGTCAGAACAATCAGGAGACACTATTATTTATTTTTTACGGCAAAAAATGCCAAAAGCAGGATAATTGAGATTTTTTCCCGAGGAACAGCAAAACAACAGTTAAAATTTACTGGTATATACCAGACTATTTTCAACAGAGATATTTGTGTCTGAACAATCAGGAGACACTATTATTTATTTTTTATGGCAAAAAATGCCAAAAGCAGGATAATAGAGACTTTTTACCGTGGAACAGCAAAACCACAGTTAAAATTTACTGGTGTATACCAGACTATTTTCAACAGATATATTTGTGTCAGAACAATCAGGAGACACTAATATTTATTTTCTACAGCCAAAAATTGCAAAATGCAGGATATTACAGAGATTTGACCTATGGAACTGCAAAACCATACTTGTATTTCTCAGGCCTACACCAGACTATTTTCAACAGACATATTTGTTTCTGAACAATCAGGAGACACTATTATTTATTTTTTAGGGCAAAAAATGCCAAAAGCAGGATAATAGAGATTTTTTCCCGTGCAACAGCAAAACCACAGTTATAACTTACTGGTGTATACCAGACTATTTTCAACAGATATATTTGTGTCTGAACAATCAGGAGACACTATTATTTATTTTTTATGGCAAAAAATAACAAAAGCAGGATAATTCAGATGTTTTCCCGTGGAACAGCAAAATCACAGTAAAAATTTACTGGTGTATACCAGACTATTTTCAACAGATATATTTGTGTCAGAACAATCAGGAGACACTATTTATTTTCTACAGCCAAAAATTGCAAAATGCAGGATAATACAGAGATTTGACCCATGGAACTGCAAAACCATACTTGTATTTCTTGGGCCTACATCAGACTTTTTTCAACAGATATATTTGTGTATGAACAATCAGGAGACACTATTATTTATTTTTTATGGCAAAAAATGCCAAAAGCAGGATAATAGAGATTTTTTACCGTGGAACAGCAAAACCACAGTTATAATTTACTGGCGTATACCAGACTATTTTCAACAGATATATTTGTGTCTGAACAATCAGGAGACACTATTATTTATTTTTTACTGCAAAAAATGCAAAAAGCAGGATAATAGAGATTTTTTACTGTGGAACAGCAAAACAACAGTTAAAATTTACTGGTGTATACCAGACTATCTTCAACAGACATATTTGTGTCTGAACAATCAGGAGACACTATTATTTATTTTTTACGGCAAAAAATGTGAAAAGCAGGATAATAGAGACTTTTTACCGTGGAACAGCAAATCCAAAGTTAAAATTTATTGGTGTATACCAGACTATTTTCAGCAGATATATTTGTGTCAGAACAATCAGGAGACACTAATATTTATTTTCTACAGCCAAAAATTGCGAAATGCAGGATATTACCGAGATTTGACCGATGGAACTGCAAAACCATACTTGCATTTCTCGGGCCTACACCAGACTATTTTCAACAGATATATTTGTGTCTGAACAATCAGGAGACACTATTATTTATTTTTTAATGCAAAAAATGCCAAAAGCAGGATAATAGAGATTTTTTACCGTGGAACAGCAAAACCACAGTTAAAATTTATTTGTGTATACCAGACTATTTTCAACAGATATATTTGTGTCTGAACAATCAGGAGAAACTATTATTTATTTTTTACGGAAAAAAATGCCAAAAGCAGGATAATATAGATTTTTTCCCGTGGAAGAGCAAAACAACATTTAAAATTTACTGGTGTATACCAGACTATTTTCAACAGATATATTTGTGTCAGAACAATCAGGAGACACTATTATTTATTTTTTACGGCAAAAAATGCCAAAAGTAGGATAATAGAGATTTTTTCCCGTGGAACAGCAAAACCACAGTTAAAATTTTCTGCTGTATACCAGACTATTTTCAACAGATATATTTGTTTCTGAACAATCAGGAGACACTATTATTTATTTGTTACGGCAAAAAAATGCAAAAAGCAGGATAATAGAGATTTTTTACAGTGCAACAGCAAAACCACAGTTATACATTACTTGTGTATACCAGACTATTTTCAACAGATATATTTGTGTCAGAACAATCAGGAGACACTATTATTTATTTTCTACAGCTAAAAATTGCGAAATGCAGGATATTACAGAGATTTGACCGATGGAACTGCAAAACCATACTTGTATTTCTCGGGCCTACACCAGACTATTTTCAACAGATATATTTGTGTCTGAACAATCAGGAGACACTATTATTTATATTTTACTGCAAAAAATGCCAAAAGCAGGATAATAGAGATTTTTTACCGTGGAACAGCAAAACCACAGTTAAAATTTATTGTTGTATACCAGACTGTATTCAACAGATATATTTGTGTCTGAACAATCAGGAGAAACTATTATTTATTTTTTACGGCAAAAAATGCCAAAAGCAGAATAATATAGATTTTTTCCCGTGGAACAGCAAAACAACATTTAAAATTTACTGGTGTATACCAGACTATTTTCAACAGATATATTTGTGTCAGAACAATCAGGAGACAGTATTATTTATTTTTTACGGCAAAAAATGCCAAAAGCAGGATAATTGAGATTTTTTCCCGAGGAACAGCAAAAGAACAGTTAAAATTTACTGGTATATACCAGACTATTTTCAACAGAGATATTTGTGTCTGAACAATCAGGAGACACTATTATTTATTTTTTATGGCAAAAAATGCCAAAAGCAGGATAATAGAGACTTTTTACCGTGGAACAGCAAAACCACAGTTAAAATTTACTGGTGCATACCAGACTATTTTCAACAGATATATTTGTGTCAGAACAATCAGGAGACACTAATATTTATTTTCTACAGCCAAGAATTGCAAAATGCAGGATATTACAGAGATTTGACCTATGGAACTGCAAAACCATACTTGTATTTCTCAGGCCTACACCAGACTATTTTCAACAGACATATTTGTTTCTGAACAACCAGGAGACACTATTATTTATTTTTTAGGGCAAAAAATGCCAAAAGCAGGATAATAGAGATTTTTTCCCGTGCAACAGCAAAACCACAGTTATAACTTACTGGTGTATACCAGACTATTTTCAACAGATATATTTGTGTCTGAACAATCAGGAGACACTATTATTTATTTTTTATGGCAAAAAATGACAAAAGCAGGATAATTCAGATGTTTTCCCGTGGAACAGCAAAATCACAGTAAAAATTTACTGGTGTATACCAGACTATTTTCAACAGATATATTTATGTCTGAACAATCAGTAGACACTATTATTTATTTTTTACTGCAAAAAATGCAAAAAGCAGGATAATAGAGATTTTTTACTGTGGAACAGCAAAACAACAGTTAAAATTTACTGGTGTATAACAGACTATTTTCAACAGATATATTTGTGTCAGAACAATCAGGAGACACTAATATTTATTTTCTACAGCTAAAAATTGCGAAATGCAGGATATTACAGAGATTTGACCGATGGAACTGCAAAACCATACTTGTATTTCTCGGGCCTACACCAGACTATTTTCAACAGATATATTTGTGTCTGAACAATCAGGAGACACTATTATTTATTTTTTACTGCAAAAAATGCCAAAAGCAGGATAATATAGATTTTTTCCCGTGGAACAGCAAAACCACAGTTAAAATTTATTGGTGTATACCAGACTGTATTCAACAGATATATTTGTGTCTGAACAATCAGGAGAAACTATTATTTATTTTTTACGGCAAAAAATGCCAAAAGCAGAATAATATAGATTTTTTCCCGTGGAACAGCAAAACAACATTTAAAATTTACTGGTGTATACCAGACTATTTTCAACAGATATATTTGTGTCAGAACAATCAGGAGACACTATTATTTATTTTTTACGGCAAAAAATGCCAAAAGCAGGATAATTGAGATTTTTTCCCGAGGAACAGCAAAACAACAGTTAAAATTTACTGGTATATACCAGACTATTTTCAACAGAGATATTTGTGTCTGAACAATCAGGAGACACTATTATTTATTTTTTATGGCAAAAAATGCCAAAAGCAGGATAATAGAGACTTTTTACCGTGGAACAGCAAAACCACAGTTAAAATTTACTGGTGTATACCAGACTATTTTCAACAGATATATTTGTGTCAGAACAATCAGGAGACACTAATATTTATTTTCTACAGCCAAAAATTGCAAAATGCAGGATATTACAGAGATTTGACCTATGGAACTGCAAAACCATACTTGTATTTCTCAGGCCTACACCAGACTATTTTCAACAGACATATTTGTTTCTGAACAATCAGGAGACACTATTATTTATTTTTTAGGGCAAAAAATGCCAAAAGCAGGATAATAGAGATTTTTTCCCGTGCAACAGCAAAACCACAGTTATAACTTACTGGTGTATACCAGACTATTTTCAACAGATATATTTGTGTCTGAACAATCAGGAGACACTATTATTTATTTTTTATGGCAAAAAATGACAAAAGCAGGATAATTCAGATGTTTTCCCGTGGAACAGCAAAATCACAGTAAAAATTTACTGGTGTATACCAGACTATTTTCAACAGATATATTTGTGTCAGAACAATCAGGAGACACTATTATTTATTTTTTACGGCAAAAAATGCCAAAAGCAGGATAATAGAGATTTTTTCCCGTGGAACAGCAAAACCACAGTTAAAATTTACTGCTGTATATCAGACTATTTTCAACAGATATATTTGTGTATGAACAATCAGGAGACACTATTATTTATTTGTTACGGCAAAAAATGCAAAAAGCAGGATAATAGAGATTTTTTACAGTGCAACAGCAAAACCACAGTTATAATTTACTGGTGTATACCAGACTATTTTCAACAGATATATTTGTGTCAGAACAATCAGGAGACACTATTATTTATTTACTACAGAAAAAAATTGCAAAATGCAGGATATTACAGAGATTTGACCTATGGAACTGCAAAACCATACTTGTATTTCTCGGGCCTACACCAGACTATTTTCAACGGATATATTTGTGTCTGAGCAATCAGGAGACACTATTATTTATTTTTTACGGCAAAAAATGCCAAAAGCAGGATAATAGAGACTTTTTACCGTGGAACAGCAAAACCACAGTTAAAATTTACTGGTGTATACCAGACTATTTTCAACAGATATATTTGTGTCAGAACAATCAGGAGACACTAATATTTATTTTCTACAGCCAAAAATTGCAAAATGCAGGATATTACAGAGATTTGACCGATGGAACTGCAAAACCATACTTGTATTTCTCAGGCCTACACCAGTCTATTTTCAACAGACATATTTGTTTTTGAACAATCAGGAGACACTATTATTTATTTTTTAGGGCAAAAAATGCCAAAAGCAGGATAATAGAGATTTTTTACCGTGCAACAGCAAAACCACAGTTATAACTTACTGGTGTATACCAGACTATTTTCAACAGATATATTTGTGTCTGAACAATCAGGAGACACTATTTATTTTTTACTGCAAAAAATGACAAAAGCAGGATAATAGAGATTTTTTACCATGGAACAGCAAAACCACAGTTAAAATTTACTGGTTTATACCAGACTATTTTCAACAGATATATTTCTGTCTGAACAATCAGGAGACACTATTATTTATTTGTTACGGCAAAAAATGCAAAAAGCAGGATAATAGAGATTTTTTACAGTGCAACAGCAAAACCACAGTTATAAATTACTGGTGTATACCAGACTATTTTCAACAGATATTTGTGTCAGAACAATCAGGAGACACTATTATTTATTTACTACAGCCAAAAATTGCAAAATGCAGGATATTACAAAGATTTGACCCTTGGAACTGCAAAACCATACTTGTATTTCTTGGACCTACACAAGACTATTTTCAACAGATATATTTGTGTCTGAGCAATCAGGAGACACTATTATTTATTTTTTACTGCAAAAAATGCCAAAATCAGGATAATTGAGATTTTTTCCCGAGGAACATCAAAACCACAGTAAAAATATACTGGTGTATACCAGACTATTTTCAACAGATATATTTGTGTCTGAACAATCAGGAGACACTATTATTTATTTTTTACTGCAAAAAATGCCAAAAGCAGGATAATTGAGATTTTTTCCCGTGTAACAGCAAAACCACAGTAAAAATTTACTGGTTTATACCAGACTATTTTCAACAGATATATTTGTGTCTGAGCAATCAGGAGACACTATTATTTATTTTTTATGGCAAAAAATGCCAAAAGCAGGATACAATAGATTTTTTCCCGTGGAACAGCAAAACCACAGTTAAAATTTACTTGTGTATACCAGACTATTTTCAACAGATATATTTGTGTCTGAACAATCAGGAGACACTATTTATTTTTTTACGGCAAAAAATTTCAAAAGCAGGATAATAGAGATTTTTTCCCTTGGAACAGCAAAACCACAGTTAAAATTTACTGGTGTATACCAGACTATTTTCAATAGATATATTTGTGTCAGAATAATCAGTAGACACTATTATTTATTTGTTACGGCAAAAAATGCCAAAAGCAGGAAAATAGAGATTTTTTTACAGTGCAACAGCAAAACCACTGTTATAATTTACTGGTGTATACCAGACGATTTTCAACAGATATATTTGTGTCAGAACAATCAGGAGACACTATTATTTATTTTCTACAGCCAAAAATTGCAAAATGCAGGATAATACAGAGATTTGACCCATGGAACTGCAAAACCATACTTGTATTTCTCGGGCCTACATCAGACTATTTTCAACAGATATATTTGTGTCTGAACAATCAGGAGACACTATTATTTTTTTTTTATGGCAAAAAATGCCAAAAGCAGGATAATAGAGACTTTTTACCGTGGAACAGCAAAACCACAGTTAAAATTTATTGGTGTTTACCAGACTATTTTCAACAGATATATTTGTGTCAGAACAATCAGGAGACACTAATATTTATTTTCTACAGCCAAAAATTGCGAAATGCAGGATATTACCGAGATTTGACCCATGGAACTGCAAAACCATACTTGTATTTCTCGGGCCTACACCAGACTATTTTCAACAGATAGATTTGTGTCTGAACAATCAGGAGACACTATTATTTATTTTTTACTGCAAAAAATGCCAAAAGCAGGATAATATAGATTTTTTCCCGTGGAACAGCAAAACCACAGTTAAAATTTATTGGTGTATACCAGACTGTATTCAACAGATATATTTGTGTCTGAACAATCAGGAGAAACTATTATTTATTTTTTACGGCAAAAAATGCCAAAAGCAGAATAATATAGATTTTTTCCCGTGGAACAGCAAAACAATATTTAAAATTTACTGGTGTATACCAGACTATTTTCAACAGATATATTTGTGTCAGAACAATCAGGAGACACTATTATTTATTTTTTACGGCAAAAAATGCCAAAAGCAGGATAATTGAGATTTTTTCCCGAAGAACAGCAAAACAACAGTTAAAATTTACTGGTATATACCAGACTATTTTCAACAGAGATATTTGTGTCTGAACAATCAGGAGACACTATTATTTATTTTTTATGGCAAAAAATGCCAAAAGCAGGATAATAGAGACTTTTTACCGTGGAACAGCAAAACCACAGTTAAAATTTACTCGTGTATACCAGACTATTTTCAACAGATATATTTGTGTCAGAACAATCAGGAGACACTAATATTTATTTTCTACAGCCAAAAATTGCAAAATGCAGGATATTACAGAGATTTGACCTATGGAACTGCAAAACCATACTTGTATTTCTCAGGCCTACACCAGACTATTTTCAACAGACATATTTGTTTCTGAACAATCAGGAGACACTATTATTTATTTTTTAGGGCAAAAAATGCCAAAAGCAGGATAATAGAGATTTTTTCCCGTGCAACAGCAAAACCACAGTTATAACTTACTGGTGTATACCAGACTATTTTCAACAGATATATTTGTGTCTGAACAATCAGGAGACACTATTATTTATTTTTTATGGCAAAAAATGACAAAAGCAGGATAATTCAGATGTTTTCCCGTGGAACAGCAAAATCACAGTAAAAATTTACTGGTGTATACCAGACTATTTTCAACAGATATATTTGTGTCAGAACAATCAGGAGACACTAATATTTATTTTCTACAGCCAAAAATTGCAAAATGCAGGATATTACAGAGATTTGACCTATGGAACTGCAAAACCATACTTGTATTTCTCAGGCCTACACCAGACTATTTTCAACAGACATATTTGTTTCTGAACAATCAGGAGACACTATTATTTATTTTTTAGGGCAAAAAATGCCAAAAGCAGGATAATAGAGATTTTTTCCCGTGCAACAGCAAAACCACAGTTATAACTTACTGGTGTATACCAGACTATTTTCAACAGATATATTTGTGTCTGAACAATCAGGAGACACTATTATTTATTTTTTATGGCAAAAAATGACAAAAGCAGGATAATTCAGATGTTTTCCCGTGGAACAGCAAAATCACAGTAAAAATTTACTGGTGTATACCAGACTATTTTCAACAGATATATTTGTGTCAGAACAATCAGGAGACACTATTATTTATTTTTTACGGCAAAAAATGCCAAAAGCAGGATAATTGAGATTTTTTCCCGAGGAACAGCAAAACAACAGTTAAAATTTACTGGTATATACCAGACTATTTTCAACAGAGATATTTGTGTCTGAACAATCAGGAGACACTATTATTTATTTTTTATAGCAAAAAATGCCAAAAGCAGGATAATAGAGACTTTTTACCGTGGAACAGCAAAACCACAGTTAAAATTTACTGGTGTATACCAGACTATTTTCAACAGATATATTTGTGTCAGAACAATCAGGAGACACTAATATTTATTTTCTACAGCCAAAAATTGCAAAATGCAGGATATTACAGAGATTTGACCTATGGAACTGCAAAACCATAATTGTATTTCTCAGGCCTACACCAGACTATTTTCAACAGACATATTTGTTTCTGAACAATCAGGAGACACTATTATTTATTTTTTAGGGCAAAAAATGCCAAAAGCAGGATAATAGAGATTTTTTCCCGTGCAACAGCAAAACCACAGTTATAACTTACTGGTGTATACCAGACTATTTTCAACAGATATATTTGTGTCTGAACAATCAGGAGACACTATTATTTATTTTTTATGGCAAAAAATGACAAAAGCAGGATAATTCAGATGTTTTCCCGTGGAACAGCAAAATCACAGTAAAAATTTACTGGTGTATACCAGACTATTTTCAACAGATATATTTGTGTCAGAACAATCAGGAGACACTATTATTTATTTTTTACGGCAAAAAATGCCAAAAGCAGGATAATAGAGATTTTTTCCCGTGGAACAGCAAAACCACAGTTAAAATTTACTGCTGTATACCAGACTATTTTCAACAGATATATTTGTGTATGAACAATCAGGAGACACTATTATTTATTTGTTACGGCAAAAAATGCAAAAAGCAGGATAATAGAGATTTTTTACAGTGCAACAGCAAAACCACAGTTATAATTTACTGGTGTATACCAGACTATTTTCAACAGATATATTTGTGTCAGAACAATCAGGAGACACTAATATTTATTTTCTACAGCCAAAAATTGCAAAATGCAGGATATTACAGAGATTTGACCTATGGAACTGCAAAACCATACTTGTATTTCTCAGGCCTACACCAGACTATTTTCAACAGACATATTTGTTTCTGAACAATCAGGAGACACTATTATTTATTTTTTAGGGCAAAAAATGCCAAAAGCAGGATAATAGAGATTTTTTCCCGTGCAACAGCAAAACCACAGTTATAACTTACTGGTGTATACCAGACTATTTTCAACAGATATATTAGTGTCTGAACAATCAGGAGACACTATTATTTATTTTTTATGGCAAAAAATGACAAAAGCAGGATAATTCAGATGTTTTCCCGTGGAACAGCAAAATCACAGTAAAAATTTACTGGTGTATACCAGACTATTTTCAACAGATATATTTGTGTCAGAACAATCAGGAGACACTATTATTTATTTTTTACGGCAAAAAATGCCAAAAGCAGGATAATTGAGATTTTTTCCCGAGGAACAGCAAAACAACAGTTAAAATTTACTGGTATATACCAGACTATTTTCAACAGAGATATTTGTGTCTGAACAATCAGGAGACACTATTATTTATTTTTTATGGCAAAAAATGCCAAAAGCAGGATAATAGAGACTTTTTACCGTGGAACAGCAAAACCACAGTTAAAATTTACTGGTGTATACCAGACTATTTTCAACAGATATATTTGTGTCAGAACAATCAGGAGACACTAATATTTATTTTCTACAGCCAAAAATTGCAAAATGCAGGATATTACAGAGATTTGACCTATGGAACTGCAAAACCATACTTGTATTTCTCAGGCCTACACCAGACTATTTTCAACAGACATATTTGTTTCTGAACAATCAGGAGACACTATTATTTATTTTTTAGGGCAAAAAATGCCAAAAGCAGGATAATAGAGATTTTTTCCCGTGCAACAGCAAAACCACAGTTATAACTTACTGGTGTATACCAGACTATTTTCAACAGATATATTTGTGTCTGAACAATCAGGAGACACTATTATTTATTTTTTATGGCAAAAAATGACAAAAGCAGGATAATTCAGATGTTTTCCCGTGGAACAGCAAAATCACAGTAAAAATTTACTGGTGTATACCAGACTATTTTCAACAGATATATTTGTGTCAGAACAATCAGGAGACACTATTATTTATTTTTTACGGCAAAAAATGCCAAAAGCAGGATAATAGAGATTTTTTCCCGTGGAACAGCAAAACCACAGTTAAAATTTATTGGTGTATACCAGACTGTATTCAACAGATATATTTGTGTCTGAACAATCAGGAGAAACTATTATTTATTTTTTACGGCAAAAAATGCCAAAAGCAGAATAATATAGATTTTTTCCCGTGGAACAGCAAAACAACATTTAAAATTTACTGGTGTATACCAGACTATTTTCAACAGATATATTTGTGTCAGAACAATCAGGAGACACTATTTATTTTTTACGGCAAAAAATGCCAAAAGCAGGATAATTGAGATTTTTTTCCGAGGAACAGCAAAACAACAGTTATAACTTACTGGTGTATACCAGACTATTTTCAACAGATATATTTGTGTCAGAACAATCAGGAGACACTATTATTTATTTTTTACGGCAAAAAATGCCAAAAGCAGGATAATAGAGATTTTTTCCCGTGGAACAGCAAAACCACAGTTAAAATTTACTGCTGTATACCAGACTATTTTCAACAGATATATTTGTGTATGAACAATCAGGAGACACTATTATTTATTTGTTACGGCAAAAAATGCAAAAAGCAGGATAATAGAGATTTTTTACAGTGCAACAGCAAAACCACAGTTATAATTTACTGGTGTATACCAGACTATTTTCAACAGATATATTTGTGTCAGAACAATCAGGAGACACTATTATTTATTTACTACAGAAAAAAATTGCAAAATGCAGGATATTACAGAGATTTGACCTATGGAACTGCAAAACCATACTTGTATTTCTCGGGCCTACACCAGACTATTTTCAACAGATATATTTGTGTCTGAGCAATCAGGAGACACTATTATTTATTTTTTTACTGCAAAAAATGCCAAAAGCAGGATAATTGAGATTTTTTCCCGAGGAACAGCAAAACAACAGTTAAAATTTACTGGTATATAACAGACTATTTTCAACAGAGATATTTGTGTCAGAACAATCAGGAGACACTATTATTTATTTTTTACGGCAAAAAATGCCAAAAGCAGGATAATAGAGACTTTTTACCGTGGAACAGCAAAACCACAGTTAAAATTTACTGGTGTATACCAGACTATTTTCAACAGATATATTTGTGTCAGAACAATCAGGAGACACTAATATTTATTTTCTACAGCCAAAAATTGCAAAATGCAGGATATTACAGAGATTTGACCTATGGAACTGCAAAACCATACTTGTATTTCTCAGGCCTACACCAGACTATTTTCAACAGACATATTTGTTTTTGAACAATCAGGAGACACTATTATTTATTTTTTAGGGCAAAAAATGCCAAAAGCAGGATAATAGAGATTTTTTACCGTGCAACAGCAAAACCACAGTTATAACTTACTGGTGTATACCAGACTATTTTCAACAGATATATTTGTGTCTGAACAATCAGGAGACACTATTTATTTTTTACTGCAAAAAATGACAAAAGCAGGATAATAGAGATTTTTTACCATGGAACAGCAAAACCACAGTTAAAATTTACTGGTTTATACCAGACTATTTTCAACAGATATATTTCTGTCTGAACAATCAGGAGACACTATTATTTATTTGTTACGGCAAAAAATGCAAAAAGCAGGATAATAGAGATTTTTTACAGTGCAACAGCAAAACCACAGTTATAAATTACTGGTGTATACCAGACTATTTTCAACAGATATTTGTGTCAGAACAATCAGGAGACACTATTATTTATTTACTACAGCCAAAAATTGCAAAATGCAGGATATTACAAAGATTTGACCCTTGGAACTGCAAAACCATACTTGTATTTCTTGGACCTACACAAGACTATTTTCAACAGATATATTTGTGTCTGAACAATCAGGAGACACTATTATTTATTTTTTACTGCAAAAAATGCCAAGAGCAGGATAATTGAGATTTTTTCCCATGTAACAGCAAAACAACAGTTAAAATTTACTGGTATATACCAGACTATTTTCAACAGAGATATTTGTGTCTGAACAATCAGGAGACACTATTATTTATTTTTTACTGCAAAAAATGCCAAAAGCAGGATAATAGAGATTTTTTACCGTGGAACAGCAAAACCACAGTTAAAATTTATTGGTGTATACCAGACTATTTTCAACAGATATATTTGTGTCTGAACAATCAGGAGAAACTATTATTTATTTTTTACGGCAAAAAATGCCAAAAGCTGGATAATATAGATTTTTTTCCGTGATACAGCAAAACCACAGTTAAAATTTACTTGTGTATACCAGACTACTTTCAACAGATATGTTTGCGTCTGAACAATTAGGAGACACTATTATTTATTTTTTACTGCAAAAAATGCCAAAAGCAGGATAATAGTGATTTTTTACCGTGGAACAGCAAAACCACAGTTAAAATTTGCTCGTGTATACCAGACTATTTTCAACAGATATATTTCTGTCTGAACAATCAGGAGACACTATTATTTATTTTTTACGGTAAAAATGCCAAAAGCATGATAATTGAGATTTTTTCCAGTGGAACAGCAAACCCACAGTTAAAATTTACTGGTGTGTACCAGACTATTTTCAACAGATATATTTGTGTCAGAACAATCAGGATACACTATTATTTATTTTCTACAGCCAAAAATTGTGAAATGCAGGATATTACAGAGATTTGACCCATGGAACTGCAAAAACATACTTGTATTTCCTCGGCTTTCTCCAGACTATTTTCAACAGATATACTTGTGTCTGAACAATCAGGAAACACTATTATTTATTTTTTACGGCAAAAAATGCCAAAAGCAGGATAATAGAGAATTTTTAGCGTGGAACAGCAAAACCACAGTTAAAATTTACTGGTGTATACCAGACGATTTTCAACAGATATATTTGTGTCTGAACAATCAGGAGACACTATTATTTATTTGTTACGGCAAAAAATGGCAAAAGCAGGATAATAGAGATTTTTTACATTGCAACAGCAAAACCACAGTTATAATTTAACGGTGTATACCAGACTATTTTCAACAGATATATTTGTGTCTGAAAAATCAGAAGACACTATTATTTATTTTTTACTGCAAAAAATGCCAAAAGCAGGATAGTAATGATTTTTTACCGTGGAACAGCAAAACCACAGTTAAAATTTACTGGTGTATACCAGCTTATTTTCAACAGATATATTTGTGTCTGAACAATCAGGAGACACTATTATTTATTTTTTACTGCAAAAAATGCCAAAAGCAGGATAATAGTGATTTTTTACCGTGAAACAGCAAAACCACAGTAAAAACTTACTGGTGTATACCAGACTATTTTCAACAGATATATTTGTGTCTGAACAATCAGGAGACACTATTATTTATTTTTTACTGAAAAAATGCCAAAAGCAGGATAATATAGATTTTTTCCCGTGATACAGCAAAAACCACAATTAAAATTTACTGGTGTATACCAGACTATTTTCAACAGATATATTTGTGTCTGAACAATCAGGAGACACTATTATTTATTTTTTACTGCAAAAAATGCCAAAAGCAGGATAATAGAGATTTTTTCCCGTGGAACAGCAAAACCACAGTAAAAATTTACTGGTGTATACCAAACTATTTTCAACAGATATATTTGTGTCTGAACAATCAGGAGATACTATTTATTTTTTACTGCAAAAAATGCCAAAAGCAGGATGATAGACAATTTTTAGCGTGGAACAGCAAAGCCACAGTAAAAATTTACTGGTGTATACCAGACTATTTTCAACAGACATATTTGTGTCTGAACAAATATTAGACACTATTATTTATTTGTTACGACAAAAAATGGCAAAAGCAGGATAATAGAGATTTTTTACATTGCAACAGCAAAACCACAGTTAAAATCTACCGGTGTATACCAGACTATTTTCAACAGATATATTTGTGTCTGAACAATCAGGAGACACTATTATTTATTTTTTACTGCAAAAAATGCCAAAAGCAGGATAATAGTGATTTTTTACCGTGAAACAGCAAACCCACAGTTAAAATTTACTGGTGTATACCAGTCTATTTTCAACAGATATATTTGTGTCTGAACAATCAGGAGACACTATTATTTATTTTTTACTGAAAAAAAGCCAAAAGCAGGATAATTTAGATGTTTTCCCGTGGAACAGCAGAATCACAGTAAAAATTTTCTGGTGTATACCAGACTATTTTCAACATATATATTTGTGTCTGAAAAATCAGGAGACACTATTTATTTTTTACTGCAAAAAATGCCAAAAGCAGGATAGTAGAGATTTTTTACCGTGGAACAGCAAAACCACAGTTAAAATTTACTGGTCTATACCAGACTATTTTCAACAGATATATTTGTGTCTGAACAATCAGGAGACACTATTATTTATTTTTCGCGGCAAAAAATGCCAAAAGCAGGATAATAGAGAATTTTTAGTGTGGAACAGCAAAACCACAGTTAAAATTTACTGGTGTATACCAGACTATTTTCAACAGATATATTTGTGTCTGAACAATCAGGAGACACTATTATTTATTTGTTACGGCAAAAAATGGCAAAAGCAGGATAATAGAGATTTTTTACATTGCAATAGCAAAACCACAGTTATAATTTACCGGTGTATACCAGACTATTTTCAACAGATATATTGGTGTCTGAAAAATCAGAAGACATTATTATTTATTTTTTACTGCAAAAAATGCCAAAAGCAGGAAAGTAGAGATTTTTTACCGTGGAACAGCAAAACCACAGTTAAAATTTACTAGTGTATACCAGCCTATTTTCAACAGATATATTTGTGTCTGAGCAATCAGGAGACACTATTATTTATTTTTTACTGCAAAAAATGCCAAAAGCAGGATAATATAGATTTTTTCCCGTGATACAGCAAAACCACAATTAAAATTTACTGGTGTATACCAGACTATTTTCAACAGATATATTTGTGTCTGAACAATCAGGAGACACTATTATTTATTTTTTACTGCAAAAAATGCCAAAAGCAGGATAATAGTGATTTTTTACCGTGAAACAGCAAAACCACAGTAAAAATTTACTGGTGTATACCAGACTATTTTCAACAGATATATTTGTGTCTGAACAATCAGGAGACACTATTATTTATTTTTTACTGCAAAAAATGCCAAAATAATAAATTTGAGAAACACAGTTTTTTTATAGGCATAAAACATTCAAATTTTATTACAACATTTAAAATTACACATAGAATACAATATAAGGTGACAATAAATAGATGGTGGCCAAGGAAGGTATTCACTGAATAAGATAGCCGGCAACAAAAGTCCCCATAATCCCAAAAATTCATGCAGCAAAGTAATATATATACTAAAACCAATAATAAAAGTATATTGGTATATATCGGAACACAATTGTAAGTATGTTTCCGAGTAAAGTGATTATTGCTAAAGAAAGGGATTATCAAAGGGACAGGTCCTATGTGTTAGGCAATCTTACCCAGTGAAGGTCAATCACAGGCCAGTGATAATAGCCACACAGTGACAAACCCCCAATATATAGATGGTGGCCAAGGAAGATGTACACTAAAGGAAATAGCCAGCAGTAAAAGTAAAAGTTGCCAGCTATCTTCTTCAGTGAATACCTTCCTTGGCCACCATCTATATATTGTCACCTTATATTGTATTCTATGTGTAATTTTAAATGTTGTAATAAAATTTGAATGTTTTATGCCTATAAAAAAACTCTGTGTTTCTCAAATTTATTATATATAACATGAGTTGGCATGACTTGGCGCTCAGGGTCAGTTTCTTTTTCCCTCAGATGCGCCAATTTAGCTATAAAAGGGTTAAATTGTTGATGTTATTGATCTCTGTGTATTTCACAGTCTTTTTCAGACCCAATATGGATTTTAGAGCTCAAGACGACACTTGGCTCTCACAATTGGACGAGATTTGCAATGATGGTGGCCTGAATGGAGCACTAGTAGTAGGGGGGAACACTTTGTCTATATCCATTAATGAATTTAAAGATTTAATTAGGAAAAGGACTCGCTTGTGGTGGAATATTGCTTTTTTGAGGAAATATATTGAAAAGGGACTCATACCTCGTGGCTTAATGGTCCAAATATTCCCTTCCTTTAATGTAGATGACGACACAATTAAAAATAGATGGGAACAGTATTCCAATATATGTTCGATTGGATACATGAACCTGTTAATTGAAATGAATCAGATATCGCTATCCACTATTGAGACCCAGATTGAGAAACTGCAATTTTCCTTTAAGAGTGAAATGACTGCAGACTCACTAAAAAAGTTAAATGAGGATATTGAGGTTCTAGCTCAAAAATGGGCAAAAGAGACACAACAAGCTAAAACAAAAAAATTTCAGAGGGATGCCCAGGATAAATCATTACAAAAAGTATATAAATGGGACAACATGAGGGGACGGTCTCGCCCATTCCAAAACATAAGTCCCAATCTAGGTCTAGTTCTACCTCAGTATCGTCTTTTACTTCTACTGAAGAGACGCATGATGGGCCTCAAGCAGCAAATAATCATGGAATGTCTTCATCTGGCACAAAGAGGATTCAAACTAGACTTACAAGCAAAAATAGGGGCTTGGCAGCACAACGGGTGAGTCGGTCTCATGGAGGCTTACGGGTTGTCAATTTATCGGCACATGTTCTTTCTACTGAACAGTTGGAGGTCCTCAGTATGGGCCTAACTTTTTCTCCCACTAATAGTTTTAATTACTTTACAGCCCTAAAGGACCTCCACCTGTTCTCTCGGAAACTCATCCTGCACAAACTCCATTCTAAGAAGGATGCCCCTATTGGTGCTTTGAGTGCGGCGGAGCAGGAGGCGATTGCTACTTTGGAGGAACTCTTATTGGAACAAACTCGCTCACAATCAGGTGGGTTGCCTCAATGCGCGGTTCCCAGATCGACACGATTTCCCCCCTTGTCCCTTTGTCCAGCAGTTGAGATTTTTTCCAAACTTGTTGCAGATGATTTCAAAAAACTATCAAATAAAAGAAAATTTGATAACCTCACGGCTCGACAACGTTTGGCGATTCAGCAACTCAAAACTTATGATGACATTGTAATCAAACCTGCGGACAAGGGGGGAAACATTGTGATCTGGCAATGTGCTAAATATGAAAAGGAGGCGTTTAGGCAACTACGAGATAGCAATACTTATTGCAAATTAAACTTTAATCCGACTCACTCCTACTCCTCCGCACTTCAATCTATCCTTACTCGTGCCTGTGAAGCAGGGACCATATCTAAAAAAACAGTTGAAGCACTTACTGTACGGTTCCCTAAGACATCTACGTTCTATCTTCTGCCCAAGATGCATAAAGACGCCGTGGACCCACCCGGGCGTCCGATCGTGTCCGGTATAGAGGGTCTTTGTGAACCAGCCTGTAAATTTATCGATTTCTATTTGAAACCAATTGTAGCAACACTACCCTCATACGTTAGGGACACGACGGACGTCCTCACTCGGGTCGACGGCGTCTCTCTGGATAAGGGGGTTTTGCTCGTCACGGTAGATGTCGAATCTTTATATACCTGTATCGATCATAATATTGGTCTGGATGCGGTCCGCCTCTTCCTCGGGGCGTCTGACCTGGGCGGCCCTATGTGTGACTTTATCTGCGAGCTGTTGCACTTTGTACTCACACACAATTATTTTTTGTTTAAGGATAATATCTATTTACAGAAGCGCGGCACAGCGATGGGGGCGGCCTGCGCGCCTTCGTACGCCAATCTCTTCCTAGGTGCATGGAGAGACTGATTTTTGGCGACGGAGGCGCGGGGATCGCGGACCATGTGCTGTGTTGGCTGCATTATATTGATGATATTTTGTTTCTTTGGCGTGGGTCGGTGCAGCAGCTTGAGAGCTTCATGGCACAGTTAAATACAAACATGTGGGGAATTCGGTTGACACATAAATATGATGCATCCAAGATTGAATTCCTGGATGTCTGTCTGGAGGTGGACGATATGGGCCGCCTTCAGACGGACATCTATAGGAAACCAACGTCGACCAATTCCCTTATTCATGCAAGTAGTGCTCACCATCCAACCACAATAAGGGCCGTCCCGGTCGGGCAATTCCTGAGGGCGAGGCGGATTTGTTCATCGGACCATAAATTTGAGAAGCAGGCTATCGATCTCAAATCAAGATTCGCATCACGTGGCTACAGTAATAGGTGCGTGAGGCGGGGCTACGAACGCGCTAGGCGTACCCCAAGAAACCATTTATTATACCCAAATAAAGAACATAAAATCAATGATGATGGGCAGAAGAAGATACAGTATATATCCACATTTAATCACGAGAGGGATAATATGAGGAGTATAATGACGAAGCATTGGAGTATTCTGATGACCGATGCCTCCCTGGGACCGACTCTTGGGGATTATCCCCTAATGACCCCTAGACGGTCTAATAACCTGAAAGATATTTTAGTGTCGAGCCACTATGTTGCGAAAAAATCAAACCCCTTCGGCTCCCGTGGCCCTACTTTGGGCATGTTCCCCTGCGTCCACTGTCGTGCCTGCGCCAATGTCCTTCGCTGCACCACGTTTGCGTCCTCGGACGGTACAAGACAGTTTGACATCAGACATTACATCTCGTGTGGCACGAGTAACGTAATTTATTACGCAACTTGTGACTGCTCTCTGCTATATATTGGTCTGACATCCAGGGAGCTCCGGGTACGCATACGGGAGCATGTGTGGGACATTGGCGCGGCCAGGACAGTGGCTGATGCCACTGAATTAAAAACAATTCCGAGACATTTCAGGGTCGCCCATAATTGCGACCCTGGATGCCTCAAAGTTCGTGGGATAGATGTGGTTCATATGGGTGCCCGGGGGGGTAATGTGAGAAAAGCCTTGGCACGTGCCGAGACTAAGTGGATTACCATGTTGGACACTTTATCCCCATACGGTTTAAATGAGTCTCTGTCTTTCTCCTCATTTTTGTAAACTTGACTGATGATTATTTATTTAATTTAGTCCCTTGTGGATTTGTTCCTCCTTCGTCTCTTTCCCTTTCTTTTCTTCTCCCCCCTTCCTGTGCTTCAAAGAATCTTGTTGCGCTTTGGCATTATTTGTTTTTATTGTACATATGGGGGTTTCCCCAGTTTTCTAATTTTATATTTGTTTCTAGTTTTTATCGTACGTCTGGAGTATTGGGCCCTTCTATGCCGGATGATGCATATTGATGCCTGATTTGAATTATCTGCGAATCGGTCAGATGTTGGTGGACGCAGCTATTATAAACGCTATATGAAAATACCATCGCTCTGAAAGTGATCATTCCGTACACTGCATCAAATTGGTGGATTAATCATTGACAAAGTGATTTGATTGTGTTTTTCTTAATTCAAACTGTCTATTTTTGAGATATGATACACCTCTAAATGCAGTGTTACATTTACTATATGAAATCTGTATGCACCTTATCTTTTTCCGCTTAGACCTTTTTGATGCTGTGCGCGTGCTCCGCTCCCTCCGCTGTGGGTCGCGCGCCCGGCTGTCTCTGCGGGGCTGGTGCGTGCGTGGGCGCCCAGCCTTGTTTTTTGGCCGCGCGCCCGTGTTTGCGCACTGGCCCCTGACGGCCTGGGCTCGCGTCCCGGGGTGGGGGGTGGCGACGCATGCGCCGCTCACCGGCATCAAGCCACGCCTATTTGCTAATCAGGTGATCGGTCATGTGTGGCCACACGTGACCGACACCACGGCTGAAAAGGGCCCCGCTCTCCCACTTCTGCACATTCCCCTTGAGGAAGCGGCCATTTTTGGGCCGCGAAACGCGCGTCGGGGCTTGCTACTACGCGGCTACTATCACTAGCTAGTGATTGGCTTCTCACCGGGTAAGATGACCTAATATATAAGAATTGTCCCTATGGTTATCCCTCTCTTTAACAGCAATTACTTCATTCTTAATATTGGATTAATTTACTGCATGAATTTTGGAATCATGGGGACTTTTACTGCTGGCTATTTCCTTTAGTGTACATCTTCCTTGGCCACCATCTATATATTGGGGGTTTGCCACTGTGTGACTATTATCACTGGCCTGTGATTGACCTTCACTGGGTAAGATTGCCTAACACATAGGACCTGTCCCTTTGATAATCCCTTTCTTTAGCAATAATCACTTTACTTGGAAACATGCTTACAATTGTGTTCCGATATATACCAATATACTTTTATTATTGGTTTTAGTATATATATTACTTTGCTGCATGAATTTTTGGGATTATGGGGACTTTTGTTGCCGGCTATCTTCTTCAGTGAATACCTTCCTTGGCCACCATCTATATATTGTCACCTTATATTGTATTCTATGTGTAATTTTAAATGTTGTAATGAAATTTGAATGTTTTATGCCTATAAAAAAACTCTGTGTTTCTCAAATTTATTATATATAACATGAGTTGGCATGACTTGGCGCTCAGGGTCAGTTTCTTTTTCCCTCAGATGCGCCAATTTAGCTATAAAAGGGTTAAATTGTTGATGTAAAAAATGCCAAAAGCAGGATAATAAAGATTTTTTCCCGTGATACAGCAAAACCACAATTAAAATTTACTGGTGTATACCAGACTATTTTCAACAGATATATTTGTGTCTGAACAATCAGGAGACACTATTATTTATTTTTTACTGCAAAAAATGCCAAAAGCAGGATAATAGTGATTTTTTACCATGAAACAGCAAAACCACAGTTAAAATTTACTGGTGTATACCAGCCTATTTTCATCAGACATATTTGTGTCTGAACAATCAGGAGACACTATTATTTATTTTTTACGGCAAAAAATGCCAAAGGCAGGATAATAGAGAGTTTTTAGCGTGGAACAGCAAAACAACAGTTAAAATTTACTGGTGTATACCAGACTATTTTCAACAGATATATTTCTGTATGAACAATCAGGAGACACTATTATTTATTTGTTATGGCAAAAAATGGCAAAAGCAGGATAATAGAGATTTTTTACATTGCAACACCAAAACCACAGTTATAATTTACCGGTGTATGCCAGACTATTTTCAACAGATATATTTGTGTATGAAAAATCAGAAGACACTATTATTTATTTTTTACTGCAAAAAATGCCAAAAGCAGGATAGTAGAGATTTTTTACCGTGGAACAGCAAAACCACAGTTAAAATTTACTGGTGTATAACAGACTATTTTCAACAGATATATTTGTGTCTGAACAATCAGGAGACACTATTATTTATTTTTTACTGCAAAAAATTGGCAAAAGCAGGATAATAGTGATTTTTTACCGTGAAACAGCAAAACCACAGTTAAAATTTACTGGTGTATACCAGACTATTTTCAACAGATATATTTGTGTCTGAACAATCAGGAGACACTATTATTTATTTTTTACTGCAAAAAATGCCAAAAGCAGGATAATAGTGATTTTTTACCGTGAAACAGCAAAACCACAGTAAAAATTTACTGGTGTAGACCAGACTATTTTCAACAGATATATTTGTGTCTGAACAATCAGGAGACACTATTATTTATTTTTTACTGCAAAAAATGCCAAAAGCAGGATAATATAGATTTTTTACCGTGAAACAGCAAAACCACAGTTACTGGTGTAGACCAGACTATTTTCAACAGATATATTTGTGTCTGAGCAATCAGGAGACACTATTATTTATTTTTTATGGAAAAAATTACAAAAGCAGGATAATAGAGATTTTTTCCCTTGGAACAGCAAAACCACAGTTAAAATTTACTGGTGTATACCAGACTATTTTCAACAGATATATTTTTGTCTGAACAATCAGGAGACACTATTATTTATTTGCTACGGCAAAAAATGGCAAAAGCAGGATATTAGAGATTTTTTACAGTGCAACAGCAAAACCACAGTTTTAATTTACTGGTGAATACCATACTATTTTCAACAGATATATTTGTGTCAGAACAATCAGGAGACACTAATACTTATTTTCTACAGCCAAAAATTGCGAAATGCAGGATATTACAGAGATCTGACCCATGGAACTGCAAAACCATACTTGTATTTCTCGTGCCTACACCAGGCTAGTTTCAACAGATATATTTGTGTCTGAACAATCAGGAGACACTATTATTTATTTTTTACTGCGAAAAATGCCAAAAGCAGGATAGTAGAGATTTTTTACCGTGGAACAGCAAAACCACAGTTAAAATTTACTGGTGTATACAAGACTATTTTCATCAGATATATTTGTGTCTGAACAATCAGGAGACACTATTATTTATTTTTTACTGCAAAAAATGCCAAAAGCAGGATAATTGAGATTTTTTCCCGTGGAACAGCAAAATCACAGTAAAAATTTACTGGTGTATACCAGACTATTTTCATCAGATATATTTGTGTCTGAACAATCAGGAGACACTATTTATTTTTTACGGCAAAAAAAGCCAAAAGCAGGATAATAGAGATTTTTTACCGTGGAACAGCAAAACCACAGTTATAAATTACTGTTGTGTACCAGACTATTTTCAACAGATATATTTGTGTCTGAACAATCAGGAGACACTATTATTTATTTTTTACTGCAAAAAATGCCAAAAGTAGGATAATTGAGATTTTTTCCCGTGGAACAGCAAAACCACAGTAAAAATATACTGGTGTATACCAAACTATTTTCAACTGATATATTTGTGTCTGAACAATCAGGAGACACTATTATTTATTTTTTACTGCAAAAAATGCCAAAAGCAGGATAATAGAGATTTTTACCGTGGAACAGTGAAACCACAGTTAAAATTTACTGGTGTATACCAGACTATTTTCAACAGATATATTTGTGTCTGAACAATCAGGAGACACTATTATTTACTTTTTTTTTTACGGCAAAAATTGCCAAAAGCAGGATAATAGAGATTTTTCCCCGTGGAACAGCAAAACCACAGTTAAAATTTCCTGGTGTATACCAGACTATTTTCAACAAATTTATTTGTGTCTGAACAATCAGGACACACTTTTATTTATTTTTTACTGCAAAAAATGCAAAAAGCAGGATAATAGAGATTTTTTACAGTGCAACAGCAAAACCACAGTTATAATTTACCGGTGTATACCAGACTATTTTCAACAGATATATTTGTGTCAAAACAATCAGGAGACACTAATACTTATTTTCTACAGCCAAAAATTGCGAAATGCAGGATATTACAGAGATTTGACCCATGGAACTGCAAAACCATACTTGTATTTCTCGTGCCTACACCAGACTATTTTCAACAGATATATTTGTGTCTGAACAATCAGGAGACACTATTATTTATTTTTTACTGCGAAAAATGCCAAAAGCAGGATAGTAGAGATTTTTTACCGTGGAACAGCAAAACCACAGTTAAAATTTACTGGTGTATACCAGACTATTTTCAACAGATATATTTGAGTCTGAACAATCAGGAGACACTATTATTTATTTTTTTACGGCAAAAAATGCCAAAAGCAGGATAATATAGATTTTTTCACGTGATACAGCAAAACCACAGTTAAAATTTACTGGTGTATACCTGACTATTTTCAACAGATATATTTGTGTCTGAACAATCAGGAGACACTATTATTTATTTTTTACTGCAAAAAATGCCAAAAGCAGGATAATAGTGTTTTTTTTTCGTGGAACAGCAAAACCACAGTTAAAATTAACTGGCGCATACCAGACTATTTTCAACAGATATATTTGTGTCTGAACAATCAGGAGACACTATTATTTATTTTTTACGTCAAAAAATGCCAAAAGCAGGATAATTGAGATGTTTTCCCGTGGAACAGCAAAATCACAGTAAAAATTTACTGGTGTATACCAGACTATTTTCATCAGATATATTTGTGTCTGAGCAATCAGGACACACTATTATTTATTTTTTACTGCAAAAAATGCAAAAAGCAGGATAATAGAGATTTTTTACAGTGCAACAGGAAAACCACAGTTTTAATTTACTGGTGTATACCAGATTATTTTCAACAGATATATTTGTGTCAGAACAATCAGTAGACACTAATATTTATTTTCTACAGCCAAAAATTGCGAAATGCAGGATATTACAGAGATTTTACCCAAGGAACTGCAAAACCATACTTGTATTTCTCGGGCCTACACCAGACTATTTTCAACAGATATATTTGTGTCTGAACAATCAGGAGACACTATTATTTATTTTTTACGGCAAAAAATTCCAAAAGCAGGATAATAGAGATTTTTTACAGTGCAACAGCAAAACCACAGTTATAATTTGCCGGTGTATACCAGACTATTTTCAACAAATATATTTGTGTCTGAACAATCAGGACACACTATTATTTATTTTTTACTGCGAAAAATGCAAAAAGGAGGATAATAGAGATTTTTTACAGAGCAACAGCAGAACCACAGTTATAATTTACCGGTGTATACCAGACTATTTTCAACAGATATATTTGTGTCTGAACAATCAGGAGACACTATAATTTATTTTTTACGGCAAAAAAAGCCAAAAGCAGGATAACAGATTTTTTACCGTGGAACAGCAAAACCACAGTTATAAATTACTGGTGTATACCAGACTATTTTCAACAGATATATTTGTGTCAGAACAATCAGTAGACACTAATATTTATTTTCTACAGCCAAAAATTGCGAAATGCAGGATATTACAGAGATTTGACCCATGGAACTGCAAAACCATACTTGTATTTCTCGGGCCTACACCAGACTATTTTCAACAGATATATTTGTGTATGAACAATCAGGAGACAGTATTATTTATTTTTTACGGCAAAAAATGCCAAAAGCAGGATAATAGAGATTTTTTCCGTGGAACAGCAAAACCACAGTCAAAATTTACTGGTGTATACCAGACTATTTTCAGCAGATATATTTGTAAATGAACAATCAGGAGACACTATTATTTATTTATTACGGCAAAAAATGCCAAAAGCAGGATAATTGAGATTTTTTCCCGTGTAACAGCAAAACCACAGTAAAAATTTACTGGTGTATACCAAACTATTTTCAACAAATATATTTGTGTCTGAACAATCAGGACACACTATTATTTATTTTTTACGGGAAAAAAATCCAAAAGCAGGATAATAGAGATTTTTTACAGTGCAACAGCAAAACCACAGTTAAAATTTCCTGGTGTATACCAGACTATTTTCAACAAATATATTTGTGTCTGAACAATCAGGACACACTATTATTTATTTTTTACTGCAAAAAATGCAAAAAGCAGGTTAATAGAGATTTTTTACAGTGCAACAGCAAAACCACAGTTATAATTTACCGGTGTATACCAGACTATTTTCAACAGATATATTTGTGTCTGAACAATCAGGAGACACTATTATTTATTTTTTACTGCGAAAAATGCCAAAAGCAGGATAGTAGAGATTTTTTACCGTGGAACAGCAAAACCACAGTTAAAATTTACTGGTGTATACCAGACTATTTTCAACAGATATATTTGAGTCTGAACAATCAGGAGACACTATTATTTATTTTTTTATGGCAAAAAATGCCAAAAGCAGGATAATATAGATTTTTCCCGTGATACAGCAAAACCACAGTTAAAATTTACTGGTGTATACCTGACTATTTTCAACAGATATATTTGTGTCTGAACAATCAGGAGACACTATTATTTATCTTTTACTGCAAAAAATGCCAAAAGCAGGATAATAGTGATTTTTTTTCGTGGAACAGCAAAACCACAGTTTAAATTTACTGGCGTATACCAGACTATTTTCAAAAGATATATTTGTGTCTGAACAATCAGGAGACACTATTTATTTTTTATGGCAAAAAATGCCAAAAGCAGGATAATTGAGATGTTTTCCCGTGTTACAGCAAAATCACAGTAAAAATTTACTGGTGTATACCAGACTATTTTCATCAGATATATTTGTGTCTGAACAATCAGGACACACTATTTATTTTTTACTGCAAAAAATGCAAAAAGCAGGATAATAGAGGTTTTTTACAGTGCAACAGCAAAACCACAGTTATAATTTACCGGTGTATACCAGACTATTTTCAACAGATATATTTGTGTCTGAACAATCAGGAGACACTATTATTTATTTTTTACGGCAAAAAAAGCCAAAAGCAGGATAATAGAGATTTTTTACCGTGGAACAGCAAAACCACAGTTATAAATTACTGGTGTATACCAGACTATTTTCAACAGATATATTTGTGTCTGAACAATCAGGAGACACTCTTATTTATTTTTCACTGCAAAAATTGCCAAATGCAGGATAATAGAGATTTTTCCCCGTGGAACAGCAAAACCACAGTTAAAATTAACTGGTATATACCAGACTATTTTCAATAGATATATTTGTGTATGAACAATCAGGAGACACTATTATTTATTTTTTACGGCAAAAAATGACAAAAGCAGGATAATAGAGATTTTTTCCCTTGGAACAGCAAAACCACAGTTAAAATTTACTGGTGTATACCAGACTATTTTCAACAGATATATTTTTGTCTGAACAATCAGGAGACACTATTATTTATTTGTTACGGCAAAAAATGACAAAAGCAGGATAATAGAGATTTTTTACAGTGCAACAGCAAAACCACAGTTTTAATTTACTGGTGTATACCAGACTATTTTCAACAGATATATTTGTGTCAGAACAATCAGTAGACACTAATTTATTTTCTACAGCCAAAAATTGCGAAATGCAGGATATTACAGAGATTTGACCCATGGAACTGCAAAACCATACTTGTATTTCTCGGGCCTACACCAGACTATTTTCAACAGATATATTTGTGTCTGAACAATCAGGAGACACTATTATTTATTTTTTACGGCAAAAAATTCCAAAATTAGGATAATAGAGATTTTTTACAGTGCAACAGCAAAACCACAGTTATAATTTACCGGTGTATACCAGACTATTTTCAACAAATATATTTGTGTCTGAACAATCAGGAGACACTATTATTTATTTGTTATGTCAAAAAATTCCAAAAGCAGGATAATAGAGATTTTTTACAGTGCAACAGCAAAACCACAGTTATAATTTCCTGGTGTATACCAGACTATTTTCAACAAATATATTTGTGTCTGAACAATCAGGACACACTATTATTTATTTTTTACTGCAAAAAATGCCAAAAGCAGGATAATTTAGATTTTTTCCCGTGGAACAGCAAAACCACAGTGAAAATTTACTGGTGTATACCAGACTATTTTCAACAGATATATTTGTGTCAGAACAATCAGTAGACACTAATATTTATTTTCTACAGCCAAAAATTGCGAAATGCAGGATATTACAGAGATTTGACCCATGGAACTGCAAAACCATACTTGTATTTCTCGGGCCTACACCAGACTATTTTCAACAGATATATTTGTGTATGAACAATCAGGAGACACTATTATTCATTTTTTACGGCAAAAAATGACAAAAGCAGGATAATTGAGATTTTTTCCCGTGGAACAGAAAAACCACAGTAAAAATTTACTGGTGTATACCAAACTATTTTCAACAGATATATTTGTGTCTGAACAATCAGGAGACACTATTTATTTTTTACGGCAAAAAATGACAAAAGCAGGATAATAGAGATTTTTTCCCTTGGAACAGCAAAACCACAGTTAAAATTTACTGGTGTATACCAGACTATTTTCAACAGATATATTTTTGTCTGAACAATCAGGAGACACTATTATTTATTTGTTACGGCAAAAAATGGCAAAAACAGGATAATAGAGATTTTTTACAGTGCAACAGCAAAACCACAGTTTAATTTACTGGTGTATACCAGACTATTTTCAACAGATATATTTGTGTCAGAACAATCAGTAGACACTAATATTTATTTTCTACAGCAAAAAATTGCAAAATGCAGGATATTACAGAGATTTGACCCATGGAACTGCAAAACCATACTTGTATTTCTCGAGCCTACACCAGACTATTTTCAACAGATATATTTGTGTCTGAACAATTAGGAGACACTATTTTTTACGGCAAAAAATGCCAAAATCAGGATAATAGAGATTTAATACAGTGCAACAGCAAAACACAGTTATAATTTCCTGGTGTATAACAGACTATTTTCAACAAATATATTTGTGTCTGAACAATCAGGACACACTATTATTTATTTTTTACTGCAAAAAATGCAAAAAGCAGGATAATAGAGATTTTTTACAGTGCAACAGCAAAACCACAGTTATAATTTACCGCTGTATACCAGACTATTTTCAACAGATATATTTGTGTCTGAACAATCAGGAGACACTATTATTTATTTTTTACTGCAAAAAATGCCAAAAGCAGGATAATAGAGATTTTTTACCGTGGAACAGCAAAACCACAGTTATAATTTCCTGGTGTATACCAGACTATTTTCAACAAATATATTTGTGTCTGAACAATCAGGACACACTATTTATTTTTTACTGCAAAAAATGCAAAAAGCAGGATAATAGAGATTTTTTACAGTGCAACAGCAAAACCACAGTTATAATTTACCGGTGTATACCAGACTATTTTCAACAGATATATTTGTGTCTGAACAATCAGGAGACACTATTATTTATTTTTTACTGCAAAAAATGCCAAAAGCAGGATAATAGAGATTTTTTACAGTGCAACAGCAAAACCACAGTTTTAATTTACTGGTGTATACCAGACTATTTTCAACAGATATATTTGTGTCAGAACAATCAGGAGACACTAATATTTATTTTCTACTGCCAAAAATTGCGAAATGCAGGATATTACAGAGATTTGACCCATGGAACTGCAAAACCATACTTGTATTTCTCGGGCCTACACCAGACTATTTTCAACAGATATATTTGTGTCTGAACAATCAGGACACACTATTATTTATTTTTTACTGCAAAAAATGCAAAAAGCAGGATAATAGAGATTTTTTACAGTGCAACAGCAAAACCACAGTTATAATTTACCGGTATATACCAGACTATTTTCAACAGATATATTTGTGTCTGAACAATCAGGAGACACTATTATTTATTTTTTACTGCAAAAAAAGCCAAAAGCAGGATAATAGAGATTTTTTACCGTGGAACAGCAAAACTACAGTTATAAATTACTGGTGTATACCAGACTATTTTCAACAGATATATTTGTGTCTGAACAATCAGGAGACACTATTATTTATTTTTTACTGCAAAAAATGCCAAAGGCAGGATAATTTAGATTTTTTCCCGTGGAACAGCAAAACCACAGTGAAAATTTACTGGTGTATACCAGACTATTTTCAACAGATATATTTGTGTCAGAACAATCAGTAGACACTAATATTTATTTTCTACAGCCAAAAATTGCGAAATGCAGGATATTACAGAGATTTGACCCATGGAACTGCAAAACCATACTTGTATTTCTCGGGCCTACACCAGACTATTTTCAACAGATATATTTGCGTCTGAACAATTAGGAGACACTATTATTTATTTTTTACGGCAAAAAATTCCAAAAGCAGGATAATAGAGATTTTTACAGGGCAACAGCAAAACACAGTTATAATTTCCTGGTGTATACCAGACTATTTTCAACAAATATATTTGTGTCTGAACAACCAGGACACACTATTATTTATTTTTTTACTGCAAAAAATGCAAAAAGCAGGATAATAGAGATTTTTTACAGTGCAACAGCAAAACCACAGTTATAATTTACCGGTGTATACCAGACTATTTTCAACAGATGTATTTGTGTCTGAACAATCAGGAGACACTATTATTTATTTTTTACGGCAAAAAATGCCAAAAGCAGGATAATAGAGATTTTTTACCGTGGAACAGCAAAACCACAGTTATAATTTCCTGGTGTATACCAGACTATTTTCAACAAATATATTTGTGTCTGAACAATCAGGACACACTATTTATTTTTTACTGCAAAAAATGCAAAAAGCAGGATAATAGAGATTTTTTACAGTTCAACAGCAAAACCACAGTTATAATTTACCGGTGTATACCAGACTATTTTCAACAGATATATTTGTGTCAGAACAATCAGGAGACACTATTATTTATTTTTTACGGCAAAAATTGCCAAAATCAGGATAATAGAGATTTTTCCCCGTGGAACAGCAAAACCACAGTTAAAATTAACTGGTATATACCAGACTATTTTCAATAGATATATTTGTGTATGAACAATCAGAAGACACTATTATTTATTTTTTACGGCAAAAAATGACAAAAGCAGGATAATAGAGATTTTTTCCCTTGGAACAGCAAAACCACAGTTAAAATTTACTGGTGTATACCAGACTATTTTCAACAGATATATTTTTGTCTGAACAATCAGGAGACACTATTATTTATTTGTTACGGCAAAAAATGTCAAAAGCAGGATAATAGAGATTTTTTACAGTGCAACAGCAAAACCACAGTTTTAATTTACTGGTGTATACCAGACTATTTTCAACAGATATAATTGTGTCTGAACAATCAGGAGACACTATTATTTATTTTTTACGGCAAAAAAAGCCAAAAGCTGGATAATAGAGATTTTTTTACCGTGGAACAGCAAAACCACAGTTATAAATTACTGGTGTATACCAGACTATTTTCAATAGATATATTTGTGTCTGAACAATCAGGAGACACTATTATTTATTTTTTACTGCAAAAAATGCCAAAAGCAGGATAATAGAGATTTTTACCGTGGAACAGCAAAACCACAGTTAAAATTTACTGGTGTATACCAGACTATTTTCAACAGATATATTTGTGTCAGAACAATCAGGAGACACTATTATTTATTTTCTACAGCCAAAAATTGCGAAATGCAGGATATTACAGAGATTTGACCCATGGAACTGCAAAACCATACTTGTATTTCTCGGGCCTACACGAGACTATTTTCAACAGATATATTTGTGTCTGAACAATTAGGAGACACTATTTATTTTTTACGGCAAAAAATTCCAAAAGCAGGATAATAGAGATTTTTTACAGTGCAACAGCAAAACACAGTTATAATTTCCTGGTGTATACCAGACTATTTTCAACAGATATATTTGTGTCTGAACAATCAGGAGACACTATTATTTATTTTTTACTGCAAAAAATGCCAAAAGCAGGATAATAGAGATTTTTACCGTGGAACAGCAAAACCACAGTTAAAATTTACTGGTGTATACCAGACTATTTTCAACAGATATATTTGTGTCTGAACAATCAGGAGACACTATTATTTATTTTTTATGGCAAAAATTGCCAAAAGCAGGATAATAGAGATTTTTCCCCGTGGAACAGCAAAACCACAGTTAAAATTAGCTGATATACACCAGACTATTTTCAATAGATATATTTGTGTATGAACAATCAGGAGACACTATTATTTATTTTTACGGCAAAAAATGACAAAAGCAGGATAATAGAGATTTTTTCCCTTGGAACAGCAAAACCACAGTTAAAATTTACTGGTGTATACCAGACTATTTTCAACAGATATATTTTTGTCTGAACAATCAGGAGACACTATTATTTGTTACGGCAAAAAATGACAAAAGCAGGATAATAGAGATTTTTTTACAGTGCAACAGCAAAACCACAGTTTTAATTCACTGGTGTATACCAGACTATTTTCAACAGATATATTTGTGTATGAACAATCAGGAGACACTATTATTTATTTTTTACGGCAAAAAATGGCAAAAGCAGGATAATAGAGATTTTTTACCGTGGAACAGCAAAACCACAGTTATAATTTACCGGTGTATACCAGACTATTTTCAACACATATATTTGTGTCTGAATAATCAGGAGACACTATTATTTATTTTTTACGGCAAAAAAAGCCAAAAGCAGGATAATAGAGATTTTTTCCCGTGGAACAGCAAAAGCACAGTGAAAATTTACTGGTGTATACCAGACTATTTTCAACAGATATATTTGTGTATGAACAATCAGGAGACACTATTATTTATTTTTTACGGAAAAAATTGCCAAAAGCAGGATAATAGAGATTTTTCTCCGTGGAACAGCAAAACCACAGTTAAAATTAATTGGTATATACCAGACTATTTTCAATAGATATATTTGTGTATGAACAATCAGGAGACACTATTATTTATTTTTTACGGCAAAAAATGACAAAAGCAGGATAATAGAGATTTTTTACAGTGCAACAGCAAAACCACAGTTTTAATTTACTGGTGTATACCAGACTATTTTCAACAGATATATTTTTGTCAGAACAATCAGGAGACACTATTATTTATTTTCTACAGCCAAAAATTGCGAAATGGAGGATAATACAGAGATTTGACCCATGGAACTGCAAAACCATACTTGTATTTCTCGGGCCTACACCAGACTATTTTCAACAGATATATTTGTGTATGAACAATCAGGAGACACTATTATTTATTTTTTACGGCAAAAAAAAAGGCCAAAAGCAGGATAATAGAGATTTTTTACCGTGGAACAGCAAAACCACAGTTATAATTTCCTGGTGTATACCAGACTATTTTCAACAAATATATTTGTGTCTGAACACTCAGGAGACACAATTATTTATTTTTTACGGCAAAAAATGCCAAAAAGCAGGATAATTGAGATGTTTTCCAGTGGAACAGCAAAATCACAGCAAAAATTTACTGGTGTATACCAGAATATTTTGAACACATATAATTGTTTCTGAACAATCAGGAGACACTATTATTTATTTTTTACTTCAAAAAATGCAAAAAGCAGGATAATAGAGATTTTTTACAGTTGAACAGCAAAACAACAGTTAAAATTTACTGGTGTTTGCCAGACTATTTTAAACAGATATATTTGTGTCTGAACAATGAGGAGACACTATTATTTATTTTTTACTGCAAAAAATGCCAAAAGCAGGATAATAGAGATTTTTACCGTGGAACAGCAAAACCACAGTTAAAATTTACTGGTGTATACCAGACTATTTTCAACAGATATATTTGTGTCTGAGCAATCAGGAGACACTATTATTTATTTTTTACGGCAAAAATTGCCAAAAGCAGGATAATAGAGATTTTTCCCCGTGTAACAGCAAAACCACAGTTAAAATTAACTGGTATTTACCAGACTATTTTCAATAGATATATTTGTGTATGAACAATCAGGAGACACTATTATTTATTTTTTACGGCAAAAAATGACAAAAGCATTATAATAGAGATTTTTTACCGTGGAACAGCAAAACCACAGTTATAATTTACCGGTGTATACCAGACTATTTTCAACAG
Source organism: Phyllobates terribilis (assembly GCF_046119375.1). Taxonomy (NCBI): domain Eukaryota; kingdom Metazoa; phylum Chordata; class Amphibia; order Anura; family Dendrobatidae; genus Phyllobates; species Phyllobates terribilis. The sequence goes on along the minus strand of NW_027362769.1, from coordinate 12,193,082 downwards.
ATATATTTGTGTCTGAACAATCAGGAGACACTATTATTTATTTTTTACGGCAAAAAAAGCCAAAAGCAGGATAATAGAGATTTTTTCCCGTGGAACAGCAAAACCACAGTGAAAATTTACTGGTGTATACCAGAATATTTTCAACAGATTTATTTGTGTCAGAACAATCAGTAGACACTAATATTTATTTTCTACAGCCAAAAATTGCGAAATGCAGGATATTACAGAGATTTGACCCATGGAACTGCAAAACCATACTTGTATTTCTCGGGCCTACATCAGACTATTTTCAACAGATATATTTGTGTATGAACAATCAGGAGACAATATTATTTATTTTTTACGGGAAAAAATGACAAAAGCAGGATAATAGAGATTTTTTCCCTTGGAACAGCAAAACCACAGTTAAAATTTACTGGTGTATACCAGACTATTTTCAACAAATATATTTGTGTCTGAACAATCAGGACACACGATTATTTATTTTTTACTGCAAAAAATGCAAAAAGCAGGATAATAGAGATTTTTTACAGTGCAACAGCAAAACCACAGTTATAATTTACCGGTGTATACCAGACTATTTTCAACAGATATATTTGAGTCTGAACAATCAGGTGACACTATTATTTATTTTTTACTGCAAAAAATGCCAAAAGCAGGATAATAGAGATTTTTACCGTGGAACAGCAAAACCACAGTTAAAATTTACTGGTGTATACCAGACTATTTTCAACAGATATATTTGTGTCTGAACAATCAGGAGACACTATTATTTATTTTTTATGGCAAAAATTGCCAAAAGCAGGATAATAGAGATTTTTCCCCGTGGAACAGCAAAACCACAGTTAAAATTAGCTGATATACACCAGACTATTTTCAATAGATATATTTGTGTATGAACAATCAGGAGACACTATTATTTATTTTTACGGCAAAAAATGACAAAAGCAGGATAATAGAGATTTTTTTACAGTGCAGCAGCAAAACCACAGTTTTAATTCACTGGTGTATACCAGACTATTTTCAACAGATATATTTGTGTCAGAACAATCAGTAGACACTAATATTTATTTTCTACAGCCAAAAATTGCGACATGCAGGATAATACAGAGATTTGACGCTTGGAACTGCAAAACCATACTTGTATTTCTCGGGCCTACACCAGACTATTTTCAACAGATATATTTGTGTATGAACAATCAGGAGACACTATTATTTATTTTTTACGGCAAAAAATGGCAAAAGCAGGATAATAGAGATTTTTTACCGTGGAACAGCAAAACCACAGTTATAATTTACCGGTGTATACCAGACTATTTTCAACACATATATTTGTGTCTGAACAATCAGGAGACACTATTATTTATTTTTTACGGCAAAAAAAGCCAAAAGCAGGATAATAGAGATTTTTTCCCGTGGAACAGCAAAAGCACAGTGAAAATTTACTGGTGTATACCAGACTATTTTCAACAGATATATTTGTGTATGAACAATCAGGAGACACTATTATTTATTTTTTACGGAAAAAATTGCCAAAAGCAGGATAATAGAGATTTTTCTCCGTGGAACAGCAAAACCACAGTTAAAATTAATTGGTATATACCAGACTATTTTCAATAGATATATTTGTGTATGAATAATCAGGAGACACTATTATTTATTTTTTACGGCAAAAAATGACAAAAGCAGGATAATAGAGATTTTTTACAGTGCAACAGCAAAACCACAGTTTTAATTTACTGGTGTATACCAGACTATTTTCAACAGATATATTTTTGTCAGAACAATCAGGAGACACTATTATTTATTTTCTACAGCCAAAAATTGCGAAATGCAGGATATTACAGAGATTTGACCCATGGAACTGCAAAACCATACTTGTATTTCTCGGGCCTACACCAGACTATTTTCAACAGATATATTTGTGTCTGAACAATCAGGAGACACTATTATTTATTTTTTACGGCAAAAAATTCCAAAAGCAGGATGAAAGAGATTTTTTACAGTGGAACAGCAAAACCACAGTTATAATTTACTAGTGTATACCAGACTATTTTCAACAGATATATTTTTGTCAGAACAATCAGGAGACACTATTATTTATTTTCTACAGCCAAAAATTGCGAAATGGAGGATAATACAGAGATTTGACCCATGGAACTGCAAAACCATACTTGTATTTCTCGGGCCTACACCAGACTATTTTCAACAGATATATTTGTGTATGAACAATCAGGAGACAATATTATTTATTTTTTATGGCAAAAAAAAAGGCCAAAAGCAAGATAATAGAGATTTTTTACCGTGGAACAGCAAAACCACAGTTATAATTTCCTGGTGTATACCAGACTATTTTCAACAAATATATTTGTGTCTGAACACTCAGGAGACACAATTATTTATTTTTTACGGCAAAAAATGCCAAAAAGCAGGATAATTGAGATGTTTTCCAGTGGAACAGCAAAATCACAGTAAAAATTTACTGGTGTATACCAGAATATTTTCAACACATATAATTGTGTCTGAACAATCAGGAGACACTATTATTTATTTTTTACTTCAAAAAATGCAAAAAGCAGGATAATAGAGATTTTTTACAGTTGAACAGCAAAACAACAGTTAAAATTTACTGGTGTTTGCCAGACTATTTTAAACAGATATATTTGTGTCTGAACAATGAGGAGACACTATTATTTATTTTTTACGGCAAAAAATGCCAAAAGTAGGATAATTGAGATGTTTTCCCTTGGAACAGCAAAATCACAGTAAAAATTTACTGGTGTATACCAGACTATTTTCAACAGATATATTTGTGTCTGAACAATCAGGAGACACTATTATTTTTTTTTTTTGTGGCAAAAAACGCCAAAAGCAGGATAATAGAGATTTTTCCCCGTGGAACAGCAAAACCACAGTTAAAATTAACTGGTATATACCAGACTATTTTCAACAGATATATTTGTGTCTGAACAATCAGGAGACAGTATTATTTATTTTTTTCTGCAAAAAATGCCAAAAGCAGGATAATTGAGATTTTTTCCCCTGGAACAGCAAAATCACAGTAAAAATTTAATGGTGTATACCAAACTATTTCCAACAGATATATTTGTGTCTGAACAATCAGGAGACACTATTATTTATTTTTTATGGCAAAAAATGACAAAAGCAGGATAATAGAGATTTTTACCGTGTAACAGTAAAACCACAGTTTTAATTTACTGGTGTATACCAGACTATTTTCAACAGATATATTTTTGTCAGAACAATCAGGAGACACTATTGTTTATTTTCTACAGCCAAAAATTGCGAAATGCAGGATAATACAGAGATTTGACCAATGGAACTGCAAAACCATACTTGTATTTCTCGTGCCTACACCAGACTATTTTCAACAGATATATTTGTGTATGAACAATCAGGAGACACAATTATTTATTTTTTACTGCAAAAAATGCCAAAAGCAGGATAATAGAGATTTTTTACCGTGGAAAAGCAAAACCACAGTTACAATTTCATGGTGTATACCAGACTATTTTCAACAAATATATTTGTGTTTAAACACTCAGGAGACACAATTATTTATTTCTTACGGCAAAAAATGCCAAAAGCAGGATAATTGAGATGTTTTCCCGTGGAACAGCAAAATCACAGTAAAAATTTACTGATGTATACCAGACTATTTTCAACGGATATAATTGTGTCTGAACAATCAGGAGACACTATTATTTATTTTTTACTTCAAAAAATGCAAAAAGCAGGATAATAGAGATTTTTTACAGTTGAACAGCAAAACCACAGTTAAAAATTACTGGTGTATACCAGACTATTTCCAACAGATACATTTGTGTCTGAACAATCAGGAGACACTAATATTTATTTTTTATGGCAAAAAATGCCAAAAGCAGGATAATAGAGATTTTTCCCCGTGGAACAGCAAAACCACAGTTAAAATTAACTGGTATATACCAGACTATTTTCAATAGATATATTTGTGTATGAAAATAAGGAGAAACTATTATTTATTTTTTACGGCAAAAAATGCAAGAAGCAGGATAATAGAGATTTTTCCCCGTGGAACAGCAAAACCACAGTTAAAATTTACTGGTGTATACCAGACTATTTTCAACAGATATATTTGTGTCTGAACAATCAGGAGACACTATTATTTATTTTTTATGGCAAAAATTGCCAAAAGCCGTTTAATAAAGATTTTTTCCCTTTCAACAACAAAACCACAGTTAAAATTTACTGGTGTATACCAGACTATTTTCAACAGATATATTTGTGTCTCAACAATCAGGAGACACTATTATTTATTTGCTACGGCAAAAAATGGCAAAAGCAGGATAATAGAGATTTTTTACAGTGCAACAGCAAAACCACAGTTTTAATTTACCGTTGTATACAAGAATATTTTCAACAGATATATTTGTGTCAGAACAATCAGGAGACACTAATATTTATTTTCTAAAGCCAAAAATTGCAAAATGCAGGATATTACATCGATTTGACCCATGGAACTGCAAACCCATACTTGTGTTTCTCGGGCCTACACCAGACTATTTTCAACAGATATATTTGTGTCTGAACAATCAGGAGACACTATTATTTATTTTTTACGGCAAAAAATGCCAAAAGCAGGATAATAGAGATTTTTTACCGTGGAACAGCAAAACCACAGTTATAATTTCCTGGTGTATATCAGACTATTTTCAACAAATATATTTGTGTCTGAACACTCAGGAGACACAATTATTTATTTTTTACGGCAAAAAATGCCAAAAGCAGGATAATTGAGATGTTTTCCTGTGGAACAGAAAAATCACAGTAAAAATTTACTGGTGTATACCAGACTATTTTCAATAGACATATTTGTGTATGAAAATAAGGAGAAACTATTATTTATTTTTTACGGGAAAAAATGACAAAAGCAGGATAATAGAGATTTTTTACAGTGCAACAGCAAAACCACAGTTTTAATTTACCGGTGTATACCAGACTATTTTCAACAGATATATTTGTGTATGAACAATCAGGAGACACTATTATTTATTTTTTATGGAAAAAATTGCCAAAAGCAGGATAATAGAGATTTTTCTCCGAGGAACAGCAAAACCACAGTTAAAATTAACTGGTATATACCAGACTATTTTCAACAAATATATTTGTGTCTGAACACTCAGGAGACACAATTATTTATTTTTTACAGCAAAAAATGCCAAAAGCAGGATAATTGAGATGTTTTCCCGTGAAACAGCAAAATAGCAGTAAAAATTTACTGGTGTATACCTGACTATTTTCATCAGATATATTTGTGTCTGAACAATCAGGACACACTATTATTTATTTTTTACTGCAAAAAATGCAAAAAGCAGGATAATAGAGATTTTTTACAGTGCAACAGCAAAACTACAGTTATAATTTACCGGTGTATACCAGACTATTTTCAACAGATATATTTGTGTCTGAACAATCAGGAGACACTATTATTTATTTTATAGGGCAAAAAAGTCAAAAGCAGGATAATAGAGATTTTTTACCGTGGAACAGCAAAACCACAGTTAAAATTAACTGGCGTATACCAAACAATTTTCAACAGATATATTTGTGTCTGAACAATCAGGAGACACTATTATTTATTTTTTACGGAAAAAATTGCCAAAAGCAGGATAATAGAGATTTTTCTTCGTGGAACAGCAAAACCACAGTTAAAATTAACTGGTATATACCAGACTATTTTCAATAGATATATTTGTGTATGAACAATCAGGAGACACTATTTATTTTTTACGGCAAAAAATGACAAAAGCAGGATAATAGAGATTTTTTACAGTGCAACAGCAAAACCACAGTTTTAATTTATTGGTGTATACCAGACTATTTTCATCAGATATATTTGTGTCAGAACAATCAGTAGACACTAATATTTATTTTCTACAGCCAAAAATTGCGAAATGCAGGATATTACAGAGATTTGACCCATGGAACTGCAAAACCATACTTGAATTTCTCGGGCCTACACCAGACTATTTTCAACAGATATATTTGTGTCTGAACAATCAGGAGACACTATTATTTATTTTTTACGGCAAAAAATTCCAAAAACAGGATAAAAGAGATTTTTTACAGTGCAACAGCAAAACCACAGTTATAATTTACTAGTGTATACCAGACTATTTTCAACAGATATATTTTTGTCAGAACAATCAGGAGACACTATTATTTATTTTCTACAGCCAAAAATTGCGAAATGCAGGATAATACAGAGATTTGACCCATGGAACTGCAAAACCATACTTGTATTTCTCGGGCCTACACCAGACAATTTTCAACAGATATATTTGTGTATGAACAATCAGGAGACACTATTATTTATTTTTTACGGCAAAAAATGCCAAAAGCAGGATAATAGAGATTTTTTACCGTGGAACAGCAAAACCACAGTTATAATTTCATGGTGTATACCAGACTATTTTCAACAAATATATTTGTGTCTGAACACTCAGGAGACACAATTATTTATTTTTTACGGCAAAAAATGCCAAAAGCAGGATGTAACATACCTGGCGGCGTCCTTGCATAGTGGTCCATCTCCCACTGTGCAAGAGCGCGCACTTGATCTCCTGTCCAGAATGTCTCTCTGGCTTCCCTCCATGCTGTCTGTTTGTGTCTGTTTCTGCTGCTTAAGGGCGGCGCCCGATCACTTCCTGCTTTTTGTACCTGCTGTGGGTCACACCTCTTGTGCGTCCTCAGCCTATTGCTGTCTGTCACCTGGTATATAGCTCAGCTGCGCCCATCTATCCCTGCCTGAGCATAGTGTTTCTTTCAGTGTGTGCTTGCACTCTGAAGGTGCCAGGTCCCGTTCTGTGTTCTCTTGTCTGCCTATCCTGGAGGCTGTATTTCCAGGCCTGTCTGAACACGCTCCTAGCCTGTTCCTCCTGCCTTCTAGGGGCCGATTACCTAGACCTGTTCCTGTATCTTGTCTGACCTGTCTGAACACGCTCCTAGCCTGTTCCTCCTGCCTTCTAGGGGCCGATTACCTAGACCTGTTCCTGTATCTTGTCTGACCTGTCTGAACACGCTCCTAGCCTGTTCCTCTCGCCTTCTAGGGGCTGATTACCTAGACCCGCTCCTGTATCTTGTCTGTCCTGTCTGAACACGCTCCTTGCCTGTTCGTCCTGCCTCTCTGGGGGCCGTATTCCCAGACCCGCTCCTGTATCCCGCTGCAGTGTCTGTCTCCTCCGTACACTCAGTTCCAGTCTGAACTCTCTCCTATCCTTTACCTGTTTTGCCTCTATGTCCGTTCCCTTCCTTTTTCTGCAGAGTCTGAACTCGTACCTAACTCCTGCTTGTTGTCTCTGTACTCCCGTTTGTGAGTTTGTGGTCCACTCGCTACTTCACTGCAAGTACCCTGTGGGTGTCTGGCTCTGCCTTTCCCTTCCTGTCTGTTCCGTGTGAACAGAGCCCTGTCCCCCCTACTCAGCCTAGCCTGCTCTGACTCCTTTGCTCACCGCTCCGGCGGTTCTAGCCTGCTCTGACTCCTTTGCTCACCGCTCCGGCGTTCTAGTCTGCTCTGACTCCTTTGCCTACCGCTCCGGCGGTTCTAGCCTGCTCTGACTCCTTGCTCACTGCTCCGGCAGTCCTGTCCTGCCCTGCTTCTGCCCGCTGCTCCGACAGTCCTGCCCTGCTTCTGCCCGCTGCTCCGGCAGTCCTGTCCTGCTTCTGCCCGCTGCTCCGGCAGTCCTGTCCTGCCCTGCTTCTGCCCGCTGCTCCGGCAGTCCTGTCCTGCCCTGCTTCTGCCCGCTGCTCCAGCAGTCCTGTCCTGCCCTGCTTCTGCCCGCTGCTCCGGCAGTCCTGTCCTGCTCTGTTCTTGCCCACCGCTTCGGGCGTTCCCTCTCTGCTGTGGTTGTCTACCGCATCTGCGGTTCTGTGACCCAGTCTGTACTGGGTCTTAACTTTTCTGTGCTCCAGCCCGTCCTTTCGGCCAGTACCTCCCTGCCTGCATACTCGCCTGTATCCACCCATCTGCATACCTGCTGTGTTTGCTTATATCCACCAGTCTGTGCCAGCCTAACCTGCCTGTTCCTGAGTCCCAGTGTGTACTGGGTCCTATCCTGCCTGTGTTCCTACCTGCTAGTGCCTCCCTGTCTGCACTCTAGCTGTGCTTGCCTGTACCCCTCTACCTGTATTGTTCCTGAGTCCCAGTGTGTACTGGGTCCTATCCCGCCTGTGTTCCTACCTGCTAGTGCCTCCCTGTCTGCACTCTAGCTGCGCTTGCCTTTACCCGCCTGCCTGCATACCAGTCGTGCCTGCCTATACCCTCCAGTCTGTGCGCCAGCCTAACCAGCCTGATCCAGTAATCCCTGTGTGGGTCAACCCCCGTGTCCGGAGCTTGACCTGGAGTAGCACCTGGTCCCTCTTCCCGGTTTCTCCCTGGTGCACTGGCGTCGTATGCCGTCGTGCCATCTTGGTCGGATCGGCCAGATACTTAGTCACGCCCCTCCAGGCACTCTCCGGTTCATGGTCCAGTGGAATCACTACAATCACACGCACACGCCGCTCAGCCCGGGCGTGTGCATAACACAGGATAATTGAGATGTTTTCCAGGGGAACAGTAAAATCACAGTAAAAATTTACTGGTGTATACCAGACTATTTTGAACACATATAATTGTGTCTGAACAATCAGGAGACACTATTATTTATTTTTTACTTCAAAAAATGCAAAAAGCAGGATAATAGAGATTTTTTACAGTTGAACAGCAAAACAACAGTTAAAATTTACTGGTGTATACCAGACTATTTTAAACAGATATATTTGTGTCTGAACTATCAAGAGACACTATTATTTATTTTTTACGGCAAAAAATGCCAAAAGTAGGATAATTGAGATGTTTTCCCGTGGAACAGCAAAATCACAGTAAAAATTTACTGGTGTATACCAGACTATTTTCAACAGATATATTTGTGTCTGATCAATCAGGAGACACTATTATTTTTTTTTTTACGGCAAAAAACGCCAAAAGCAGGATAATAGAGATTTTTCCCCGTGGAACAGCAAAACCACAGTTAAAATTAACTGGTATATACCAGACTATTTTCAATAGATATATTTGTGCATGAAAATAAGGAGAAACTATTATTTATTTTTTATGGCAAAAAATGACAAAAGCAGGATAATAGAGATTTTTTACAGTGCAACAGCAAAACCACAGTTTTAATTTACCGGTGTATACCAGACTATTTTCAACAGACATATTTGTGTCTGATCAATCAGGAGACACTATTATTTATTTTTTACTGCAAAAAATGCCAAAAGCAGGATAATTGAGATTTTTTACCGTGGAACAGCAAAACCACAGTTAAAATTTACTGGTGTATACCAGACTATTTTCAACAGATATATTTGAGTCCGAACAATCAGGAGACACTATTATTTATTTTTTACGGCAAAAAATGCCAAAAGCAGGATAATTGAGATTTTTTCCCGTGGAACAGCAAAACCACAGTTATAAATTACTGGTGTATACCAGACTATTTTCAACAGATATATTTGTGTCTGAACAATCAGGAGACAGTATTATTTAATTTTTACTGCAAAAATGCCAAAAGCAGGATAATTGAGATTTTTTCCCGCGGAACAGCAAAATCACAGTAAAAATTTACTGGTGTATACCAAACTATTTTCAACAGATATATTTGTGTCTGAACAATCAGGAGACACTATTATTTATTTTTTACGGCAAAAAATGACAAAAGCAGGATAATAGAGATTTTTACCGTGGAACAGTAAAACCACAGTTACAATTTACTGGTGTATACCAGACAATTTTCAACAGATATATTTGTGTCTGAACAATTAGGAGACACTATTATTTATTTTTTACGGCAAAAATTGCCAAAAGCAGGATAATAGAGATTTTTCTCCGTGGAACAGCAAAACCACAGTTAAAATTAACTGGTATATACCAGACTATTTTCAATAGATATATTTGTGTATGAACAATCAGGAGACACTATTATTTATTTTTTACGGCAAAAAATGCCAAAAGCAGGATAATTGAGATGTTTTCCTGTGGAACAGAAAAATCACAGTAAAAATTTACTGGTGTATACCAGACTATTTTCAATAGACATATTTGTGTATGAAAATAAGGAGAAACTATTATTTATTTTTTACGGCAAAAAATGACAAAAGCAGGATAATAGAGATTTTTTACAGTGCAACAGCAAAACCACAGTTTTAATTTACCGGTGTATACCAGACTATTTTCAACAGATATATTTGTGTATGAACAATCAGGAGACACTATTATTTATTTTTTATGGAAAAAATTGCCAAAAGCAGGATAATAGAGATTTTTCTCCGAGGAACAGCAAAACCACAGTTAAAATTAACTGGTATATACCAGACTATTTTCAACAAATATATTTGTGTCTGAACAATCAGGAGACACAATTATTTATTTTTTACAGCAAAAAATGCCAAAAGCAGGATAATTGAGATGTTTTCCCGTGAAACAGCAAAATAGCAGTAAAAATTTACTGGTGTATACCTGACTATTTTCATCAGATATATTTGTGTCTGAACAATCAGGACACACTATTATTTATTTTTTACTGCAAAAAATGCAAAAAGCAGGATAATAGAGATTTTTTACAGTGCAACAGCAAAACTACAGTTATAATTTACCGGTGTATACCAGACTATTTTCAACAGATATATTTGTGTCTGAACAATCAGGAGACACTATTATTTATTTTATAGGGCAAAAAAGCCAAAAGCAGGATAATAGAGATTTTTTACCGTGGAACAGCAAAACCACAGTTAAAATTTACTGGCGTATACCAAACTATTTTCAACAGATATATTTGTGTCTGAACAATCAGGAGACACTATTATTTATTTTTTACTGCATAAAATGCCAAAAGCAGGATAATAGAGATTTTTACCGTGGAACAGCAAAACCACAGTTAAAATTTACTGGTGTATACCAGACTATTTTCAACAGATATATTTGTGTCTGAACAATCAGGAGACACTATTATTTATTTTTTACGGAAAAAATTGCCAAAAGCAGGATAATAGAGATTTTTCTTCGTGGAACAGCAAAACCACAGTTAAAATTAACTGGTATATACCAGACTATTTTCAATAGATATATTTGTGTATGAACAATCAGGAGACACTATTTATTTTTTACGGCAAAAAATGACAAAAGCAGGATAATAGAGATTTTTTACAGTGCAACAGCAAAACCACAGTTTTAATTTATTGGTGTATACCAGACTATTTTCATCAGATATATTTGTGTCAGAACAATCAGTAGACACTAATATTTATTTTCTACAGCCAAAAATTGCGAAATGCAGGATATTACAGAGATTTGACCCATGGAACTGCAAAACCATACTTGAATTTCTCGGGCCTACACCAGACTATTTTCAACAGATATATTTGTGTCTGAACAATCAGGAGACACTATTATTTATTTTTTACGGCAAAAAATTCCAAAAACAGGATAAAAGAGATTTTTTACAGTGCAACAGCAAAACCACAGTTATAATTTACTAGTGTATACCAGACTATTTTCAACAGATATATTTTTGTCAGAACAATCAGGAGACACTATTATTTATTTTCTACAGCCAAAAATTGCGAAATGCAGGATAATACAGAGATTTGACCCATGGAACTGCAAAACCATACTTGTATTTCTCGGGCCTACACCAGACAATTTTCAACAGATATATTTGTGTATGAACAATCAGGAGACACTATTATTTATTTTTTACGGCAAAAAATGCCAAAAGCAGGATAATAGAGATTTTTTACCGTGGAACAGCAAAACCACAGTTATAATTTCATGGTGTATACCAGACTATTTTCAACAAATATATTTGTGTCTGAACACTCAGGAGACACAATTATTTATTTTTTACGGCAAAAAATGCCAAAAGCAGGATGTAACATACCTGGCGGCGTCCTTGCATAGTGGTCCATCTCCCACTGTGCAAGAGCGCGCACTTGATCTCCTGTCCAGAATGTCTCTCTGGCTTCCCTCCATGCTGTCTGTTTGTGTCTGTTTCTGCTGCTTAAGGGCGGCGCCCGATCACTTCCTGCTTTTTGTACCTGCTGTGGGTCACACCTCTTGTGCGTCCTCAGCCTATTGCTGTCTGTCACCTGGTATATAGCTCAGCTGTGCCCATCTATCCCTGCCTGAGCATAGTGTTTCTTTCAGTGTGTGCTTGCACTCTGAAGGTGCCAGGTCCCGTTCTGTGTTCTCTTGTCTGCCTATCCTGGAGGCTGTATTTCCAGGCCTGTCTGAACACGCTCCTAGCCTGTTCCTCCTGCCTTCTAGGGGCCGATTACCTAGACCTGTTCCTGTATCTTGTCTGACCTGTCTGAACACGCTCCTAGCCTGTTCCTCCTGCCTTCTAGGGGCCGATTACCTAGACCTGTTCCTGTATCTTGTCTGACCTGTCTGAACACGCTCCTAGCCTGTTCCTCTCGCCTTCTAGGGGCTGATTACCTAGACCCGCTCCTGTATCTTGTCTGTCCTGTCTGAACACGCTCCTTGCCTGTTCGTCCTGCCTCTCTGGGGGCCGTATTCCCAGACCCGCTCCTGTATCCCGCTGCAGTGTCGGTCTCCTCCGTACACTCAGTTCCAGTCTGAACTCTCTCCTATCCTTTACCTGTTTTGCCTCTATGTCCGTTCCCTTCCTTTTTCTGCAGAGTCTGAACTCGTACCTAACTCCTGCTTGTTGTCTCTGTACTCCCGTTTGTGAGTTTGTGGTCCACTCGCTACTTCACTGCAAGTACCCTGTGGGTGTCTGGCTCTGCCTTTCCCTTCCTGTCTGTTCCGTGTGAACAGAGCCCTGTCCCCCCTACTCAGCCTAGCCTGCTCTGACTCCTTTGCTCACCGCTCCGGCGGTTCTAGCCTGCTCTGACTCCTTTGCTCACCGCTCCGGCGTTCTAGTCTGCTCTGACTCCTTTGCCTACCGCTCCGGCGGTTCTAGCCTGCTCTGACTCCTTGCTCACTGCTCCGGCAGTCCTGTCCTGCCCTGCTTCTGCCCGCTGCTCCGACAGTCCTGCCCTGCTTCTGCCCGCTGCTCCGGCAGTCCTGTCCTGCTTCTGCCCGCTGCTCCGGCAGTCCTGTCCTGCCCTGCTTCTGCCCGCTGCTCCGGCAGTCCTGTCCTGCCCTGCTTCTGCCCGCTGCTCCAGCAGTCCTGTCCTGCCCTGCTTCTGCCCGCTGCTCCGGCAGTCCTGTCCTGCTCTGTTCTTGCCCACCGCTTCGGGCGTTCCCTCTCTGCTGTGGTTGTCTACCGCATCTGCGGTTCTGTGACCCAGTCTGTACTGGGTCTTAACCTTTCTGTGCTCCAGCCCGTCCTTTCGGCCAGTACCTCCCTGCCTGCATACTCGCCTGTATCCACCCATCTGCATACCTGCCGTGTTTGCTTATATCCACCAGTCTGTGCCAGCCTAACCTGCCTGTTCCTGAGTCCCAGTGTGTACTGGGTCCTATCCTGCCTGTGTTCCTACCTGCTAGTGCCTCCCTGTCTGCACTCTAGCTGTGCTTGCCTGTACCCCTCTACCTGTATTGTTCCTGAGTCCCAGTGTGTACTGGGTCCTATCCCGCCTGTGTTCCTACCTGCTAGTGCCTCCCTGTCTGCACTCTAGCTGCGCTTGCCTTTACCCGCCTGCCTGCATACCAGTCGTGCCTGCCTATACCCTCCAGTCTGTGCGCCAGCCTAACCAGCCTGATCCAGTAATCCCTGTGTGGGTCAACCCCCGTGTCCGGAGCTTGACCTGGAGTAGCACCTGGTCCCTCTTCCCGGTTTCTCCCTGGTGCACTGGCGTCGTATGCCGTCGTGCCATCTTGGTCGGATCGGCCAGATACTTAGTCACGCCCCTCCAGGCACTCTCCGGTTCATGGTCCAGTGGAATCACTACAATCACACGCACACGCCGCTCAGCCCGGGCGTGTGCATAACACAGGATAATTGAGATGTTTTCCAGGGGAACAGTAAAATCACAGTAAAAATTTACTGGTGTATACCAGACTATTTTGAACACATATAATTGTGTCTGAACAATCAGGAGACACTATTATTTATTTTTTACTTCAAAAAATACAAAAAGCAGGATAATAGAGATTTTTTACAGTTGAACAGCAAAACAACAGTTAAAATTTACTGGTGTATACCAGACTATTTTAAACAGATATATTTGTGTCTGAACTATCAAGAGACACTATTATTTATTTTTTACGGCAAAAAATGCCAAAAGTAGGATAATTGAGATGTTTTCCCGTGGAACAGGAAAATCACAGTAAAAATTTACTGGTGTATACCAGACTATTTTCAACAAATATATTTGTGTCTGATCAATCAGGAGACACTATTATTTTTTTTTTTACGGCAAAAAACGCCAAAAGCAGGATAATAGAGATTTTTCCCCGTGGAACAGCAAAACCACAGTTAAAATTAACTGGTATATACCAGACTATTTTCAATAGATATATTTGTGTATGAAAATAAGGAGAAACTATTATTTATTTTTTATGGCAAAAAATGACAAAAGCAGGATAATAGAGATTTTTTACAGTGCAACAGCAAAACCACAGTTTTAATTTACCGGTGTATACCAGACTATTTTCAACAGACATATTTGTGTCTGATCAATCAGGAGACACTATTATTTATTTTTTACTGCAAAAAATGCCAAAAGCAGGATAATTGAGATTTTTTACCGTGGAACAGCAAAACCACAGTTAAAATTTACTGGTGTATACCAGACTATTTTCAACAGATATATTTGAGTCCGAACAATCAGGAGACACTATTATTTATTTTTTACGGCAAAAAATGCCAAAAGCAGGATAATTGAGATTTTTTCCCGTGGAACAGCAAAACCACAGTTATAAATTACTGGTGTATACCAGACTATTTTCAACAGATATATTTGTGTCTGAACAATCAGGAGACAGTATTATTTATTTTTTACTGCAAAAATGCCAAAAGCAGGATAATTGAGATTTTTTCCCGCGGAACAGCAAAATCACAGTAAAAATTTACTGGTGTATACCAAACTATTTTCAACAGATATATTTGTGTCTGAACAATCAGGAGACACTATTATTTATTTTTTACGGCAAAAAATGACAAAAGCAGGATAATAGAGATTTTTACCGTGGAACAGTAAAACCACAGTTACAATTTACTGGTGTATACCAGACAATTTTCAACAGATATATTTGTGTCTGAACAATTAGGAGACACTATTATTTATTTTTTACGGCAAAAATTGCCAAAAGCAGGATAATAGAGATTTTTCTCCGTGGAACAGCAAAACCACAGTTAAAATTAACTGGTATATACCACACTATTTTCAATAGATATATTTGTGTATGAACAATCAGGAGACACTATTATTTATTTTTTTACGGCAAAAAATGACAAAAGCAGGATAATAGAGATTTTTTCCCTTGGAACAGCAAAACTACAGTTAAAATTTACTGGTGTATACCAGACTATTTTCAACAGATATATTTTTGTCTGAACAATCAGGAGACACTATTATTTATTTTCTACAGCCAAAAATTACGAAATGCAGGATAATACAGAGATTTGACCAATGGAACTGCAAAACCATACTTGTATTTCTCGGGCCTACACCAGACTATTTTCAACAGATATATTTGTGTATGAACAATCAGGAGACACTATTATTTATTTTTTACGGCAAAAAATGCCAAAAGCAGGATAATAGAGATTTTTTACCGTGGAAAAGCAAAACCACAGTGATAATTTCATGGTGTATACCAGACTATTTTCAACAAATATATTTGTGTCTAAACACTCAGGAGACACTATTATTTATTTTTTACGGCAAAAAATGCCAAAAGCAGGATAATAGAGATTTTTTACCGTGGAACCGCAAAACCACAGTTAAAATTTACTGGTGTATACCAGACTATTTTTAACAGATATATTTGTGTCTGAACAATCAGGAGACACTATTATTTATTTTTTACGGCAAAAAATGCCAAAAACAGGATAATTGAGATGTTTTCCCATGGAACAGTAAAACCACAGTTAAAATTTACTGGTGTATACCAGACTATTTTCAACAGATATATTTGAGTCTGAACAATCAGGAGACACTATTATTTATTTTTTACGGCAAAAAATGCCAAAAGCAGGATAATTGAGATTTTTCCCGTGGAACAGCAAAACCACAGTTAAAATTTACTGGTGTATACCAGACTATTTTCAACAGACATATTTGTGTCTGATCAATCAGGAGACACTATTATTTATTTTTTACTGCAAAAAATGCCAAAAGCAGGATAATTGAGATTTTTTACCGTGGAACAGCAAAACCACAGTTAAAATTTACTGGTGTATACCAGACTATTTTCAACAGATATATTTGTGTCTGAACAATCAGGAGACAGTATTATTTATATTTTACTGCAAAAATGCCAAAAGCAGGATAATTGAGATTTTTTCCCGCGGAACAGCAAAATCACAGTAAAAATTTACTGGTGTATACCAAACTATTTTCAACAGATATATTTGTGTCTGAACAATCAGGAGAGACTATTATTTATTTTTTATGGCAAAAAATGACAAAAGCAGGATAATAGAGATTTTTTACAGTGCAACAGCAAAACCACAGTTTTAATTTACCGGTGTATACCAGACTATTTTCAACAGACATATTTGTGTCTGATCAATCAGGAGACACTATTATTTATTTTTTACTGCAAAAAATGCCAAAAGCAGGATAATTGAGATTTTTTACCGTGGAACAGCAAAACCACAGTTAAAATTTACTGGTGTATACCAGACTATTTTCAACAGATATATTTGAGTCCGAACAATCAGGAGACACTATTATTTATTTTTTAATGCAAAAAATGCCAAAAGCAGGATAATTGAGATTTTTTCCCGTGGAACAGCAAAACCACAGTTATAAATTACTGGTGTATACCAGACTATTTTCAACAGATATATTTGTGTCTGAACAATCAGGAGACAGTATTATTTATTTTTTACTGCAAAAATGCCAAAAGCAGGATAATTGAGATTTTTTCCCGCGGAACAGCAAAATCACAGTAAAAATTTACTGGTGTATACCAAACTATTTTCAACAGATATATTTGTGTCTGAACAATCAGGAGACACTATTATTTATTTTTTACGGCAAAAAATGACAAAAGCAGGATAATAGAGATTTTTACCGTGGAACAGTAAAACCACAGTTACAATTTACTGGTGTATACCAGACAATTTTCAACAGATATATTTGTGTCTGAACAATTAGGAGACACTATTATTTATTTTTTACGGCAAAAATTGCCAAAAGCAGGATAATAGAGATTTTTCTCCGTGGAACAGCAAAACCACAGTTAAAATTAACTGGTATATACCACACTATTTTCAATAGATATATTTGTGTATGAACAATCAGGAGACACTATTATTTATTTTTTTACGGCAAAAAATGACAAAAGCAGGATAATAGAGATTTTTTCCCTTGGAACAGCAAAACTACAGTTAAAATTTACTGGTGTATACCAGACTATTTTCAACAGATATATTTTTGTCTGAACAATCAGGAGACACTATTATTTATTTTCTACAGCCAAAAATTACGAAATGCAGGATAATACAGAGATTTGACCAATGGAACTGCAAAACCATACTTGTATTTCTCGGGCCTACACCAGACTATTTTCAACAGATATATTTGTGTATGAACAATCAGGAGACACTATTATTTATTTTTTACGGCAAAAAATGCCAAAAGCAGGATAATAGAGATTTTTTACCGTGGAAAAGCAAAACCACAGTGATAATTTCATGGTGTATACCAGACTATTTTCAACAAATATATTTGTGTCTAAACACTCAGGAGACACTATTATTTATTTTTTACGGCAAAAAATGCCAAAAGCAGGATAATAGAGATTTTTTACCGTGGAACCGCAAAACCACAGTTAAAATTTACTGGTGTATACCAGACTATTTTTAACAGATATATTTGTGTCTGAACAATCAGGAGACACTATTATTTATTTTTTACGGCAAAAAATGCCAAAAACAGGATAATTGAGATGTTTTCCCATGGAACAGTAAAACCACAGTTAAAATTTACTGGTGTATACCAGACTATTTTCAACAGATATATTTGAGTCTGAACAATCAGGAGACACTATTATTTATTTTTTACGGCAAAAAATGCCAAAAGCAGGATAATTGAGATTTTTCCCGTGGAACAGCAAAACCACAGTTAAAATTTTCTGGTGTATACCAGACTATTTTCAACAGACATATTTGTGTCTGATCAATCAGGAAACACTATTATTTATTTTTTACTGCAAAAAATGCCAAAAGCAGGATAATTGAGATTTTTTACCGTGGAACAGCAAAACCACAGTTAAAATTTACTGGTGTATACCAGACTATTTTCAACAGATATATTTGTGTCTGAACAATCAGGAGACAGTATTATTTATATTTTACTGCAAAAATGCCAAAAGCAGGATAATTGAGATTTTTTCCCGCGGAACAGCAAAATCACAGTAAAAATTTACTGGTGTATACCAAACTATTTTCAACAGATATATTTGTGTCTGAACAATCAGGAGAGACTATTATTTATTTTTTACGGCAAAAAATGACAAAAGCAGGATAATAGAGATTTTTACTGTGGAACAGTGAAACCACCGTTACAATTTACTGGTGTATACCAGACTATTTTCAACAGATATATTTGTGTCTGAACAATCAGGAGACACTATTATTTATTTTTTACGGCAAAAATTGCCAAAAGCAGGATAATAGAGATTTTTCTCCGTGGAACAGCAAAACCACAGTTAAAATTAACTGGTATATACCAGACTATTTTCAATAGATATATTTGTGTATGAACAATCAGGAGACACTATTATTTATTTTTTTACGGCAAAAAATGACAAAAGCAGGATAATAGAGATTTTTTCCCTTGGAACAGCAAAACTACAGTTAAAATTTACTGGTGTATACCAGACTATTTTCAACAGATATATTTTTGTCTGAACAATCAGGAGACACTATTATTTATTTTTAACGGCAAAAAATTCCAAAAGCAGGATAAAAGATTTTTTACAGTGCAACAGCAAAACCACAGTTATAATTTACTGGTGTATACCAGACTATTTTCAACAGATATATTTTTGTCAGAACAATCAGGAGACACTATTATTTATTTTCTACAGCCAAAAATTACGAAATGCAGGATAATACAGAGATTTGACCAATGGAACTGCAAAACCATACTTGTATTTCTCGGGCCTACACCAGACTATTTTCAACAGATATATTTGTGTATGAACAATCAGGAGACACTATTATTTATTTTTTACGGCAAAAAATGCCAAAAGCAGGATAATAGAGATTTTTTACCGTGGAAAAGCAAAACCACAGTGATAATTTCATGGTGTATACCAGACTATTTTCAACAAATATATTTGTGTCTAAACACTCAGGAGACACTATTATTTATTTTTTACGGCAAAAAATGCCAAAAGCAGGATAATAGAGATTTTTTACCGTGGAACCGCAAAACCACAGTTAAAATTTACTGGTGTATACCAGACTATTTTTAACAGATATATTTGTGTCTGAACAATCAGGAGACACTATTATTTATTTTTTACGGCAAAAAATGCCAAAAGCAGGATAATTGAGATGTTTTCCCATGGAACAGTAAAACCACAGTTAAAATTTACTGGTGTATACCAGACTATTTTCAACAGATATATTTGAGTCTGAACAATCAGGAGACACTATTATTTATTTTTTACGGCAAAAAATGCCAAAAGCAGGATAATTGAGATTTTTCCCGTGGAACAGCAAAACCACAGTTAAAATTTACTGGTGTATACCAGACTATTTTCAACAGACATATTTGTGTCTGATCAATCAGGAGACACTATTATTTATTTTTTACTGCAAAAAATGCCAAAAGCAGGATAATTGAGATTTTTTACCGTGGAACAGCAAAACCACAGTTAAAATTTACTGGTGTATACCAGACTATTTTCAACAGATATATTTGTGTCTGAACAATCAGGAGACAGTATTATTTATATTTTACTGCAAAAATGCCAAAAGCAGGATAATTGAGATTTTTTCCCGCGGAACAGCAAAATCACAGTAAAAATTTACTGGTGTATACCAAACTATTTTCAACAGATATATTTGTGTCTGAACAATCAGGAGAGACTATTATTTATTTTTTACGGCAAAAAATGACAAAAGCAGGATAATAGAGATTTTTACTGTGGAACAGTGAAACCACAGTTACAATTTACTGGTGTATACCAGACTATTTTCAACAGATATATTTGTGTCTGAACAATCAGGAGACACTATTATTTATTTTTTACGGCAAAAATTGCCAAAAGCAGGATAATAGAGATTTTTCTCCGTGGAACAGCAAAACCACAGTTAAAATTAACTGGTATATACCAGACTATTTTCAATAGATATATTTGTGTATGAACAATCAGGAGACACTATTATTTATTTTTTTACGGCAAAAAATGACAAAAGCAGGATAAAAGATTTTTTACAGTGCAACAGCAAAACCACAGTTATAATTTACTGGTGTATACCAGACTATTTTCAACAGATATATTTTTGTCAGAACAATCAGGAGACACTATTATTTGTTTTCTACAGCCAAAAATTGCGAAATGCAGGATAATACAGAGATTTGACCAATGGAACTGCAAAACCATACTTGTATTCCTCGGGCCTACACCAGACTATTTTCAACAGATATATTTGTGTATGAACAATCAGGAGACACTATTATTTATTTTTTACGGCAAAAAATGCCAAAAGCAGGATAATAGAGATTTTTTACAGTGGAAAAGCAAAACCACAGTGATAATTTCATGGTGTATACCAGACTATTTTCAACAAATATATTTGTGTCTAAACACTCTGGAGACACTATTATTTATTTTTTACGGCAAAAAATGCCAAAAGCAGGATAATAGAGATTTTTTACCGTGGAACCGCAAAACCACAGTTAAAATTTACTGGTGTATACCAGACTATTTTCAACAGATATATTTGAGTCTGAACAATCAGGAGACACTATTATTTATTTTTTACGGCAAAAAATGCCAAAAGCAGGATAATTGAGATGTTTTCCCGTGGAACAGCAAACTCACAGTAAAAATTTACTGGTGTATACCAGACTATTTTCAACAGATATATTTGTGTCTGATCAATCAGGAGACACTATTATTTTTTTTTTACGGCAAAAAACGCCAAAAGCAGGATAATAGAGATTTTTCCCCGTGGAACAGCAAAACCACAGTTAAAATTAACTGGTATATACCAGACTATTTTCAATAGATATATTTGTGTATGAAAATAAGGAGAAACTATTATTTATTTTTTATGGCAAAAAATGACAAAAGCAGGATAATAGAGATTTTTTACAGTGCAACAGCAAAACCACAGTTTTAATTTACCGGTGTATACCATACTATTTTCAACAGACATATTTGTGTCTGATCAATCAGGAGACACTATTATTTATTTTTTACTGCAAAAAATGCCAAAAGCAGGATAATTGAGATCTTTTACCGTGGAACAGCAAAACCACAGTTAAAATTTACTGGTGTATACCAGACTATTTTCAACAGATATATTTGAGTCCGAACAATCAGGAGACACTATTATTTATTTTTTACGGCAAAAAATGCCAAAAGCAGGATAATTGAGATTTTTTCCCGTGGAACAGCAAAACCACAGTTATAAATTACTGGTGTATACCAGATTATTTTCAACAGATATATTTTTGTCTGAACAATCAGGAGACACTATTATTTATTTTTTACGGCAAAAAATTCCAAAAGCAGTATAAAAGATTTTTTACAGTGCAACAGCAAAACCACAGTTATAATTTACTGGTGTATACCAGACTATTTTCAACAGATATATTTTTGTCATAACAATCAGGAGACACTATTATTTATTTTCTACAGCCAAAAATTGCGAAATGCAGGATAATACAGAGATTTGACCAATGGAACTGCAAAACCATACTTGTATTTCTCGGGCCTACACCAGACTATTTTCAACAGATATATTTGTGTCTGAACAATCAGGAGACACTATTATTTATTTTTTACTGCAAAAAATGCCAAAAGCAGGATAATAGAGATTTTTTACCGTGGAACAGCAAAACCACAGTTAAAATTTACTGGTGTATACCAGACTATTTTCAACAGATATATTTGTGTCTTGACAATCAGGAGACACTATTATTTATTTTTTACTGCAAAAAATGCCAAAAGCAGGATAATAGAGATTTTTTACCGCGGAACAGCAAAACCACAGTTATAATTTCCTGGTGTATACCAGACTATTTTCAACAAACATATTTGTGTCTGAACACTCAGGAGACACAATTATTTATTTTTTACGGCAAAAAATGGCAAAAGCAGGATAATAGAGATTTTGTACAGTGCAACAGCAAAACCACAGTTTTAATTTACCGTTGTATACAAGACTATTTTCAACAGATATAATTGTGTCAGAACAATAAGGAGACACTAATATTTATTTTCTACAGCCAAAAATTGCAAAATGCAGGATATTACATCGATTTGACCCATGGAACTGAAAAAACCATACTTGTATTTCTCGGGCCTACACCAGACTATTTTCAACAGATATATTTGTGTCTGAACAATCAGGAGACACTATTTATTTTTTACGGCAAAAAATGCCAAAAGCAGGATAATTGAGATGTTTTCCTGTGGAACAGCAAAATCACAGTAAAAATTTACTGGTGTATACCAGACTATTTTCAACAGATATATTTGTGTCTGAACAATCAGGAGACACTATTATTTATTTTTTATGGCAAAAATTGCCAAAAGCAGTTTAATAGAGATTTTTTCCCTTTCAACAAAAAAAAACCACAGTTAAAATTTACTGGTGTATACCAGACTATTTTCAACAGATATATTTGTGTCTGAACAATCAGTAGACACTATTATTTATTTTTTACGGCAAAAAATGCCAAAAGCAGGATAATAGAGATTTTTTACCGTGGAACAGCAAAACCACAGTTATAATTTCCTGGTGTATACCAGACTATTTTCAACAAATATATTTGTGTCTGAACACTCAGGAGACACAATTATTTATTTTTTACGGCATAAAATGCCAAAAGCAGGATAATTAAGATGTTTTCCTGTGGAACAGCAAAATCACAGTTAAAATTTACTGGTGTATACCAGACTATTTTAAACAGATATATTTGTGTCTGAACAATCAGGAGACACTATTATGTATTTTTTATGGCAAAAATTGCCAAAAGCTGTTTAATAGAGATTTTTTCCCTTTCAACAACAAAACCACAGTGAAAATTTACTGGTGTATACCAGACTATTTTCAACAGATATATTTGTGTCTGAACAATCAGGAGACACTATTATTTATTTGTTACGGCAAAAAATGCCAAAAGCAGGATAATAGAGATTTTTTACCGTGGAACAGCAAAACCACAGTTATAATTTCCTGGTGTATACCAGACTATTTTCAACAAATATATTTGTGTCTGAACACTCAGGAGACACAATTATTTATTTTTTACGGCATAAAATGCCAAAAGCAGGATAATTAAGATGTTTTCCCGTGGAACAGCAAAATCACAGTTAAAATTTACTGGTGTATACCAAACTATTTTAAACAGATATATTTGTGTCTGAACAATCAGGAGACACTATTATGTATTTTTTATGGCAAAAATTGCCAAAAGCTGTTTAATAGAGATTTTTTCCCTTTCAACAACAAAACCACAGTGAAAATTTACTGGTGTATACCAGACTATTTTCAACAGATATATTTGTGTCTGAACAATCAGGAGACACTATTATTTATTTGTTACGGCAAAAAATGCCAAAAGCAGGATAATAGAGATTTTTTACAGTGCAACAGCAAAACCACAGTTTTAATTTACCGTTGTATACAAGACTATTTTCAGCAGATATAATGGTGTCAGAACAATCAGGAGACACTAATATTTATTTTCTACAGCCAAAAATTGCAAAATGCAGGATATTACATCGATTTGACCCATGGAACTGCAAAACCATACTTGTATTTCTCGGGCCTACACCAGACTATTTTCAACAGATATATTTGTGTCTGAACAATCAGGAGACACTATTATTTATTTTTTACTTCAAAAAATGCACAAAGCAGGATAATAGAGATTTTTCCCCGTGGAACAGCAAAACCACAGTTAAAATTAACTGGTATAGACCAGACTATTTTCAATAGATATATTTGTGTCTGAACAATCAGGAGAAACTATTATTTATTTTTTACTTCATAAAATGCAAAAAGCAGGATAATATAGGCTTTTTACAGTGGAACAGCAAAACCACAGTTAAAATTTACTGGTGTATACCAGACTATTTTCAACAGATATATTTGTGTCTGAACAATCAGGAGACACTATCATTTATTTTTTATGGCAAAAATTTCCAAAAGCAGTTTAGTAGATATTTTTTCCCTTTCAACAAGAAAACCATAGTTAAAATTTACTGGTGTATACCAGACTATTTTCAACAGATATATTTGTGTCTGAACAATCAGGAGACACTATTATTTATTTTTTATGGCAAAAAATGACAAAAGCAGGATAATAGAGATTTTTTACAGTGCAACAGCAAAACCACAGTTTTAATTTACCGGTGTATACAAGACTATTTTCAACAGATCTATTTGTGTCTGAACAATCAGGAGACACTATTATTTATTTTTTACGGCAAAAAATGCCAAAAGCATGATAATTGAGATTTTTTCCCGTGGAACAGCAAAACCCCAGTAAAAATTTACTGGTGTATACCAGACTATTTTCAACAGATATATTTGTGTCTGAACAATCAGAGACACTATTATTTATTTTTTACGGCAAAAAATGCCAAAAGCAGGATAATAAAGATTTTTTCCCTTTCAGCAACAAAACCACAGTTAAAATTTACTGGTGTATACCAGACTATTTTCAACAGATATATTTGTGTCTGAACAATCAGGAGACATTATTATTTATTTTTTACGGCAAAAAAATGCCAATAGCAGGATAATAGAGAAATTTCACAGTGCAACATCAAAACCACAGTTTTAATTTACCGGTGTATACCAGACTATTTTCAACAGATATATTTGTGTCTGAACAATCAGGAGACACTATTATTTATTTTTTACGGCAAAAAATGCCAAAAGCAGGATAATTGAGATTTTTTCCCGTGGAACAGCAAAACCACAGTAAAAATTTACTGGTGTATACCAGACTATTTTCAACAGATATATTTGTGTCTGAACAATCAGTAGACACTATTATTTATTTTTTATGGCAAAAATTGCCAAAAGCAGTTTAATAGAGATTTTTTCCCTTTCAACAACAAAACCACAGTTAAAATTTACTGGTGTATACCAGACTATTTTCAACAGATATATTTGTGTCTGAACAATCAGGAGACACTATTATTAATTTTTTACGGCAAAAAATGCCAAAAGCATGATAATTGAGATTTTTTCCCGTGGAACAGCAAAACCCAAGTAAAAATTTACTGGTGTATACCGGACTATTTTCAACAGATATATTTGTGTCTGAACAATCAGGAGACACTATTATTTATTTTTTACGGCAAAAAATGCCAAAAGCAGGATAATAGAGATTTTTTCCCTTTCAACAACAAAACCACGGTTAAAATTTACTGGTGTATACCAGACTATTTTCAACAGATATATTTGTGTCTGAACAATGAGGACACACTATTATTTATTTTTTACTGCAAAAAATGACAAAAGCAGGATAATAGTGATTTTTTACCGTGGAACAGCAAAACCACAGTTAAAATTTACTGGTGTATACCAGACTATTTTCAACAGATATATTTGTGTCTGAACAATCAGGAGACACTTATTTATTTTTTACGGCAAAAAAATGCCAAAAGCAGGATAATAGAGATTTTTTCCCGTGGAACAGCAAAACCACAGTAAAAATTTACTGGTGTATACCAGACTATTTTCAACAGATATATTTGTGTCTGAACAATCAGGAGACACTATTATTTATTTTTTATGGCAAAAATTGCCAAAAGCAGTTTAATAGAGATTTTTTCCCTTTCAACTACAAAACCACAGTAAAAATTTACTGGTGTATACCAGACTATTTTCAACAGATATATTTGTGTCTGAACAATCAGGAGACACTATTATTTATTTTTTACGGCAAAAAATGACAAAAGCAGGATAATAGAGATTTTTTACAGTGCAACAGCAAAACCACAGTTTTAATTTACCGGTGTATACAAAACTATTTTCAACAGATATATTTGTGTCAGAACAATCAGGAGACACTAATATTTATTTTTTACAGCAAAAAATGCCAAAAGCACGATAATAGAGATTTTTTAAAGTGGAACAGCAAAACCACAGTTATAATTTACTGGTGTATACCAGACTATTTTCAACAGATATATATGTGTCTGAACAATCAGGAGACACTATTATTTATTTTTTACGGCAAAAAATGCCAAAAGCAGGATTATACAGAGATTTGATCAGTGTAACTGCAAAATCACACTTGTATTTCTTGGGCCTACACCAGACTATTTTCAACAGATATTTTTGTGTCTGAACAATCAGGAGACACTATTTTTTATTTGTTATGGCAAAAAATGCCAAAAGCAGGATAATAGAGATTTTTTACCCGTGGAACAGCAAAACCACAGTTATAATTTACTGGTGTATACCATACAATTTTCAACAGTTATATTTGTGTCAGAACATTCAGGAGACACTATTATATATTTTTTACGGCAAAAGAAATGCCAAAAGCAGGATAATAGAGATTTTTTACAGTGCAACAGCAAAACCACAGTTAAAATTTACTAGTGTATACCAGACTATTTTCAACAGATATATTTGTGTCTGAACAATCAGGAGACACTATTTTTTATTTGTTATGGCAAAAAATGCCAAAAGCAGGATAATAGAGATTTTTTACCCGTGGAACAGCAAAACCACAGTTATAATTTACTGGTGTATACCAGACTATTTTCAACAGATATATTTGTGTCTGACCATTCAGGAGACACTATTATTTAATTTTTACAGCAAAAAATGCCAAAAGCAGGATAATAGAGATTTTTTACCGTGGAACAGCAAAACCACAGTTATAATTTACTGGTGTATACGAGACTATTTTCAACAGATATATTTGTGTCTGAACAATCAGGAGACACTATTATTTAATTTTTACGGCAAAAAATGCCAAAAGCAGGATTATACAGAGATTTGACCACTGTAACTGCATGCCACACTTGTATTTCTTGGGCCTACACCAGACTATTTTCAACAGATATATTTGTGTCTGAACAATAAGGAGACACTATTATTTATTTTTATGGCAAAAAATGCCAAAAGCAGAATAATAGAGATTTTTTCCCGTTGAACAGCAAAACCACAGTTAAAATTTACTGGTGTATACCAGACTATTTTCAACAGATATATTTGTGTCTGAACAATCAGGAAACACTATTATTTATTTGTTAGGGCAAAAAATGCCAAAAGCAGGATAATAGAGTTTTTTTCCCGTGGAACAGCAAAACCACAGTTATAATTTACTGGTGTATTCCAGACTATTTTCAATAAATATATTTGTGTCTGAACAATCAGGAGACACTATTATTTATTTTTTACACCAAAAATTGCGAAATGCAGGATAATACAAAAATTTCACCCGTGGAACTGCAAAACCACACGTGTATTTCTCGGGCCTACACCAGACTATTTTCAACAGATATATTTGTGTCTGAACAATCAGGAGACACTATTATTTATTTTTTACGGCAAAAAATGCCAAAAGCAGGATAATAGTGATTTTTTCCCGGGGAACAGCAAAACCACAGTTAAAATTGACTGATGTATACCAGACTATTTTCAACAGATCCTTTTGTGTTTGAACAATCAGGAGACACTGTTATTTATTTTTTACACCAAAAAATGCCAAAAACAGGATAATAGAGATTTTTTACAGTGCAACAGCAAAACCACAGTTATAATTGAATAGTGTATACCAGACTATTTTCAACAGATATATTTGTGTCAGACCAATCAGGAGACACTATTATTTATTTTTTACAGCTAAAAATTGCGAAATGCAGGATATTACAGAGATTTGACCCATGGAACTGCAAACCATATTTGTATTTCTCGGGCCTACACCAGACTATTTTCAACAGATATATTTGTGTCTAAACAATCAGGAGACACTATTATTTATTTTTTATGGCAAAAAATGCCAAAAGCAGGATAATCGAGATTTTTTACCGTGCAACAGCAAAACCACAGTTATAATTTGCTGGTGTATACCAGACTATTTTCAACAGATATATTTGTGTCTGAAAAATCAGGAGACACTATTATTTATTTTTTTTACGGCAAAAAATGCCAAAAGCAGGATATTAGAGATTTTTTTACAGTGGAACAGCAAAACCACAGTTATGATTTACTGGTGTATACCAGACTATTTTCAACAGATATATTTGTGTCTGAACACTCAGGAGACACTATTATTAATTTTTTATGCCAAAAATTGCGAAATGCAGGATAATACAGAGATTTGACCCGTGGAACTGCAAAACCACACTTGTATTTCTCGGGCCTACACCAGACTATTTTCAACAGATATATTTGTGTCTGAACAATCAGGAGACACTATTATTTATTTTTTAAGGTAAAAAATGCCAAAAGCAGGATAATAGAGATTTTTTCCCGTGGAACAGCAAAACCACAATTATAATTTACTTGTGTATACCAGACTATTTTCAACAGATATATTTGTGTCTGAACAATCAGGAGACACTATTATTTATTTTTTTACGGCAAATAATGGCAAAAGCAGGATAATAGAGATTTTTTTCCCGTGGAACAGCAAAACCACAGTAAAAATTTACTTGTGTATACCAGACTATTTTCATCAGATATATTTGTGTCTGAACAATCAGGAGACACTATTATTTATTTTTTACACCAAAAAATGCCAAAAGCAGGAAAATAGAGATTTTTTACCGTGGAACAGCAAAACCACAGTTAGAATTTACTTGTGTATACCAGACTATTTTCAACAGATATATTTGTGTCTGAACAATCAGGAGACACTATTAATTATTTTTTACGGCAAAAAATGCCAAAAACAGGATAATAGAGATTTTTTACCATTTAACAGCAAAACCACAGTTTTAATTTACTGGTGTGTATACCAGACTATTTTAAAAATATAGATTTGCGGCTGAACAGTGAGCGACAAACTCAAACTGTTGTTTTTTAGATACAAAATGCACAAAACTGGACACTACAGAGATTTGACCCGCTGAACTGCAAATCCACACTTCTGTTTCTGTGGCCCATACCAGACTCTTTTCAACAGATATATTTGTGTCTGAAAAATCAGAGGCACACTTTTTTGGGGGGGGCGGGGGCTCGACACCAATAGCTTAATAAGATGGGTATTTGTACAGTGTGAAGGAGGAAAAAAAAAAGAGGATTTAAATGAAAAAAAAAGGATTTTTACTGGCCCCCGAGATCTGGAGCTAAGTCCAGCAATTTCAGTAACAGGGGCACACAGGACTGTAATGCAGCGTTTTCTGATATAACCACTGCGTCTCCTATACAGCCTTCCTGCCTGCCTGATATCTGGGATGGATATTAGTCCTGAGAAGGACTGTTTGTTTGATCTGGCAGCCTTTACAGACCCTACACTAACTATTTCGCAGGATAAATCTCTCCTTAGCTCAGCAGCTCTGTCTAATCCGGAGCGACTGTGTCCAAGATGGCGGCGCCCGGTTTTAAAAACTCGAGGTGACGCTGTGCGGCCATCCAATCACTGTAATGCCCACAAACAACATGGCTGCAGCATTACAGTGACTGTCTGGCAATCCCTGCATGTTCATTGGCTCTGTAAAGTAGTGTGATGCTCGGGCAACTACCGAGCAGTGTCGAACATGCTCGCTCAACACTAGTTGATATGCAATTTTGCGACATGGTGTAATTGAAATCTGCACATGTTGCAGTGACTGTTGCAGCAGTGACGAGCCTTGACACGGTATGTCATTTTACATAGCCTGAGCCAACTCAGTGTGGGAGTGGTGCATATCACACTTGCGGAGTGGACAAAGATGAGCCCTGAATTTAGCACAATCATTAGACCAAAAAATTACAAGCTCAGATGTGGCCTGCTGTATGTATCACAGTAGTAACAGAAGAAATTAGAATTTTTACAGATTTTTTACTGTGGACGAACCTTGGATACAGCTGAATTTCAACACAAAAGAATTACAACCTCAGATGTGGCTTAGTTTCTGTAGCACGGCAGTGACTGAACAAATTAATATTTTATCATGTCAACCTCTGTATGGGGCAGAATATCACCACCAAAGAATTAAAAGCTGAAATGTGGCATGGTTTCTGTAGCACAGCAGTAAGACACCAAATTTTCATTTTATAATGTCTACGCCTGGCTGGAGCTGAATATCAGCATCAAAGAATTAAAATATCAAGTGTGGCATGGTTTCTGTAGCATAGTAGTAACACAACAAATTTAGATTTTATAATGTGAACCCCTGTATGGAGCAGAGTATCAGCACCAAAGATTTAAAAGATAAAATGTGGCATACTTTATGTAGCATGGTAGTGACAGAAAAAAAAATGATTTTTTACTGTGGATGAGCCCTGGATACAGCAAAATCTCTGTGCTCAAAAAATTGCAAGCTCAGATGTAGCCTGCTGTATGTACAGTGCAGCTCACCATTATTGGCACCCCTTCATTTTCTGCGGATTCTGCATTCTATAAGCATAGGAAGAGATCGCTGAGCTGCTAGGGAAAGTGTTTAGGACTCTTGATAAAACAAAAGCCCTTTTAAGGGCTACCTGCAGTGTATACTAGTTCTGTGTTTAAAGGAGCCACTCACTAGCTCCATAATACCACCAAAAGTAGCTCTATTCAGAGCTGAAGGCACAAAACAAAGTCAGAGTACAGGGAGGGAGAGATTGTGTATTAGGTAGGGAGAGGTTAAAGTGTTCTTCAAGTGTCCATCTTAAAACAGCTCTTGTCAGAGGCAAAGCAATATTTTTCCAGCACACACAGAAGTAGCATATTGTGCTGTCTTTTTTTTTTAGCACCGGTCTATTTTCCCTGCTGTTTTAAAGGTCAGAGCCTGGCTTCTGCTGTCCACATTAGTCCACTTAAAAAGGCGTTTGGTGCCCTACGCAAAGCAGTAGTCCAAACATTTCCTACTGCCTGCTACAAAGCACGCACAAGCCCATTTTAACCACTATATTGGGGTTTCAG
This sequence comes from Phyllobates terribilis, assembly GCF_046119375.1. Taxonomy (NCBI): domain Eukaryota; kingdom Metazoa; phylum Chordata; class Amphibia; order Anura; family Dendrobatidae; genus Phyllobates; species Phyllobates terribilis. Next base: position 12,161,636 of record NW_027362769.1, on the reverse strand, counting down.
CCTGCCTTCTGTCCATATTAGTCTGCTTAAAAAATCATTGAGTGCCCTGCACAAAGCGGAAGTCCAAACATTTCCTACTGCCTGCAACAAAGCATGCACCAGCCCATTTTAACCACTATTTGGGGGTGACAGCCTGCCTTCTTTCCATATTAGTCCACTTAAAAAAGCATTTTGTGCCCTACACAAAGCAGTAGTCCAAACATTTCCTACTGCCTGCTACAAAGCACAGCAGTCCATTTTAACCACTATTTTGTGGTGTCAGCCTGCCTTCTGTCCATATTAGTCCATTTAGAAAAGCGTTTTGTGCCCTACACAAAGCAGTAGTCCAAACATTTCCTACTGCCTGCAACAAAGCACACACCAGCCCATTTTAACCACTATTTGGGGGTGTCAACCTGCCTTCTGTCCATATTAGTCCACTTGAAAGATCATTGAGTGCCCTGCACAAAGCAGTAGTCCAAGCATTTCCTACTGCCTGCTACAAAGCACGCACCAGCCCATTTTAACCACTATTTTGGGGTGTCAACCTGCCTTCTGTCCATATTAGTCCGCTTAACCCTATAATGCGTATCAGGGGCCTTTTAGGCCCCGGTGCTTATTTTTTTGCTATTATCTGCAAAATTACTTTAGTTAGAATTTTGAAACTCTAGGTATTCCTCAAGTATGTTGTTGTTGGTGATATCCAGTTGTTCATATAATTTTTTTGATAGGCATTTTTGTGTAACAATGCCTTTTTGGGGAAAACCACATCTTTGCGGAACGGGGGCCTTTTAGACTCCTGCTATTTTTTCATGTACTCAGCAGTGTTTGTGTCTCAAGTTACTTTATTTGTTGTTAGGGTTGCTGGAGGAGGGCTCTGGGGGTGGATCATGCCATGTGAGGATGTCATGTGATTTTGGGAGGGAGTGATAAGGCCTATAAGGAAGACGTATCGCTTCTGAAAAAAATAAGTCCTGGAAAAATATCTCAAAAGAGGAACTTTATGCATATATTGGTCTTTTACTGCTGGCAGGGAGTCAAAAATCGTATGATGTTCCAATCAGAGAATTATTTCTGAACCCAGTTTCTGAACCACACTATAAAGCGACAATGGCAGGGGACCAATATGAGGAAATTAGAAGAAACATTCGATTTGATGATAAGCGAACTCGTGCACAGAGGTTCCAAACAGACAAATTAGCCTCTATCAGTTATATCTGGAAGATATTTATCAAAAATTGCACCAAACTTTACAATCCTAGTACTAATGTTACAGTAGATGAGCAACTTGTACCCTTCAGAGGATGTTGCAAGTTCATACAATACATGCCCAATAAGCCAGCCAGGTATGGAATAAAAATCTTCTGGATGTGTGATTCTGCAAATTATTATGGCATAAGTGGGCTTATCTACTGTGGCAAAGAAGTTGATGCACCAGTACAGAAAGATCTAGGGTCTGAGATTGTGAAAACACTTGCTGTACTAATATACAATTTAGGTAGAAACATTACCATGAACAATTATTTTACCAATGTTGCACTGGGCAATTTTCTGCTTGAAAAAACTGTTACACTTGTTGGTACTATGAAGCCAAACCGACGAGAAATTACTCAAGTAATGAAACACAATTCACAGCGAGCACTTTATGAGAGTGTCTTTGGTTTCAACAACAAAGAGACACTGGTATCTTAAAAAGCAAAGAAGGAGAAATCCGTTATATTACTCAGTACCATGCGTTATGATTGCAGAATTGACAGCAATGACAGGAAGTTGAAATCAGAAATCATCCTGTATTACAATAAAACTAAAGGAGGTGTAGAAAAAATGAATGAAATTGTGGGAGAATATTCATGCAAGAGGCAAACAAGACGTTGGCCTGTAGTAATTTTTTCAAATATGCTTGATGTAGCAGCCCTGAATTCATTCATTATTTATACAGAAACTCAACCAGAATTCAATGCAAGAAGGAAGGACAGGAGACACCTATTCTTGAAGGACCTTTGCCATGAACTTGTAATGCCTCACATGATGGAGCGAAGCAACATGAAATGCTTGCCAAAGCAAACTAAAGAAGCAATGAAACGGGTGGCGTACATTTTCAGGATATTCCAGGGCCAGGAGAAAAAAAACAAAAGCTTTGTTTCATTTGTCTAAGAAACTTAGAGATGAAAACTGAGCAATATTGTACCACTTGTGTGGAAAATGTGTGTAAAGAACATTCTTCAGAAAATATAACATGTGAAAATTGATTGGAAGACCAATAAAACTGAAAATAAAAAATTAGAAAGGAAATATAGCTGCAGCTAGTTTACTCAAGATTTATATACCTTTGTGTTTTTCATATCTTTCATTTGTAAAAAAAAATGTTTTTGGGTGTTTTCTGCAAAAAATTATAATTAAAATGTTGTGCATTATTCATATCTTATTTTGCAATTTTGAAATAAACTTGTAAAAGTTATTTATGTGAGTTTCTCCATATGATTTTGCCTAAAATGCCCCCGTTACGTAAAAGTGTAGATTTGTCACATCACGCATGCCAGGGTTAAAAAATCATTGAGTGCCCTGCACAAAGCAATAGTCCAAACATTTCCTACTGCCTGCTACAAAGCACGCACCAACCCATTTTAACCACTATTTTGAGGTGTCAGCCTGCCTTCTGTCCATATTAGTCCACTTAAAAATCATTGAGTGACCTGTACAAAGCAGTAGTCCAAATATTTCCTATTGACTGCTACAAAGCACGCACCAGCCCATTTAAACCACTATATTGGCTGTGACAGCTCGCTAGCTTGGCTTGTGCCATCAACATTTGACAATCAGTCAACAAAACCCAAAATGCCAAAAAAGCCTGTTGTTAAGGGACGTGGACGTGGTGTTGTCAGTGGTGCGTGAGAAGGCACTCAGTCTGTGTCAGGTCAGAAGAAGCTTGATGCATCCACTATTTTCCTGGAAATATTTCCTGGTCTGGAACGTAAACATGTGTGGAAGCAAGAAGAGTGAGAGCAGATTCTGTCTTGGATAGCAGACAAGGGCTCTACACACTTGTCAAGCTGCAACAAATCTTCCACGACCACACAGTCTACTGTGGATACACAGAAGGTTGGCACATCCAATCCTGAAGCTGGTTCTCCTTCCTCCCACCATTATCAGTCACATGAGACATATGACCCCAAGCTTGGCCACTCTGAGAATCTGTTTGGTATGTATCCTTTAATTGACCCTGGCCTATCACCGTGCAGCATTGAAGAGGGACAACAGGAGGTGGCATGCATTGATGCTCAAGTATTTGAGGACCTACGGCCAGAAGAAAGCCACTTGGTGGAACGCCATCTACTATCTCCAGAGGTGGGGGCTGATGATGATGAGACCTAGTTGCCAACAGTCAGCCTACAATGTCACCTGGGAAGGAGGATGAGATGGAAGACGAGGTAGTCGATGATCAGTCCACTGATCCGACCTGGACCGTTGGCATGCATAGCCATGACAGCAACACAGACAAAGATGCAAATGTAGCACCAACACAGGCACCAAAGGGTTGTGGTTTGCCCAAAGTGAGAACTGGGTCAACTGTGCGCCAAGTCAGGGCCAGAGGGCATTCAGTTGCTGTGTGGAATTTTTTTTCTGAAATTCCTCCAGAGAAAAACATTGTAGTCTATAGCATCTGCCATACCAAGTTGAGCAGAGGCCAGGGCAAAGGCAACCTAAGCACCACCAGTATGCGAAACCACATGGCACCCAAGCACCCCAGTAGGTGGGCGGAACACCATGGTACCAAATCTGCATCTGCGGGTCAAACCAATGCCATGGGCTATGTCCTTCTGCTGTTCCAGAAGCAGGCACACATACCTCCTGCCCACAAGCTGTGGTTTCTCACACACAACAAACATCAACCACATCCACTTCCTTGTCCCAGAAAAGCATCCAATTGTCCATGCCTGAGAGCTTGGAAAGAAAGCGTAAATACCCAGGCACACACCCACAGGCACAAATACTAAACTTGCAGAATGTCAAATTGCTAGCTGTGGAGATGTTGCCTTTTAGGCTTGTGGTAACAGTCTTTCAGTGATCTCTTGGCTGTGGCTTCCCCACAATACAGTGTTCTCAGCCGCTACTATTTTGCCCTGTGTGTCGTCCTTGTGTTACACAAGCAGGTGTTAAACAATCTCTCACTTACTCCATAACCGGAAAGGTCCACCTAACAGACACCTGAACAAGTTGTTGTGAACAGGGATGATACATTTCTGTCATGGCACACTGGGTGAACCTGGTGGAGTGTGGGACAGAGGCATAAACGGGAACATTGCACATCCTACCCATGCCAAGATTAGCGGGCCCAACTTCTGTCAGGGTTTCCGCCTCTTCGCATTCCACTTCTTCTCTCCCCTCCTCCTGCTCCTCATCCTCTGCTGAATTACCCTCACCATCACTGCCAAGCTGGGACCTGTGCAGCAGTGCATCGGCAAAGCGGCAAAACTCTCTGCTGCAGCTGATCTGTTTACGTCAGAAAGCGCACACTGCAGCAGCTCTGTGGCAAGCTTTAAAACAACAGACCGATCAGTGGCTCTCCCTGCTGCACCTCCAACCCTGCAATAATGGGTGGCAGCTTTAGGCTAAGTGCCCACGATGCAGAAATGCTGCATATTTTTTCCACATCTCCCTGGCAGGAAAAACGCATGCGGATTTTATATGCGTTTTTCCTGCCAGGTAGAAACGTTTGTCAAGCGTTTTAGCATGCATTTCTGCATGCGGGTTATCAAGCGCTTTTCCAAGCAATTTTACCATCACTTGGAAAAGTGCTTGACAACTTGGTCACACTATATACAGTGCCTTGTGAAAGTAAAAAAAATAAAATAAAAATATAAAATTCTAATTTTTTTTTGGAAGAATCAGCAATAAGTGGGACACAATCGTGAAGTAGAACGAAATTTATTGGATATTTTAAACTTTTAAAAAAAAATTAAAACTGAAAGGTTGGGCGTGCAATATTATTCGGCCCCTTTACTTTCAGTGCAGCAAACTCACTCCAGAAGTTCAGTGAGGATCTCTGAATGATCCAATTTTGTCCTAAATGACTGGTAATGATAAATAGAATAGAATCCACCTGTGTGTAATCAAGTCTCCGTATAAATGCACCTGCTCTGTGATAGTCTCAGGGTTCTGTTTCAAGTGCAGAGAGCATCATGAAGACCAAGGAACAAACCAGGCAGGTCCGAGATACTGTTGTGGCGAAGTTTAAAGCTGGATTTGGATACAAAAAGATTTCCCAAGTTTTAAACATCTCAAGGAGCACTGTGCAAGCGATCATATTGAAATGGAAGGAGTATCAGACCACTGCAAATCTACCAAGACCCAGCCGTCCCTCTAAACTTTCATCTCGAACAAGGAGAAGACTGATCAGAGATGCAGCCAAAAGGCCCATGATCACTCTCGATGAACTGCAGAGATCTACAGCTGAGGTGGGAGAGTCTGTTCATAGGACAACAATCAGTCTTACACTGCACAAATCTGGCCTTTATGGAAGAGTGGCAAGAAGAAAGCCATTTCTCAAAGATATCCATAAAAAGTCTTGTTTGAAGTTTGCCACAAGCCACCTGGGAGACACACCAAACATGTGGAATAAGGTGCTCTGGTCAGATGAAACCAAAATCGAACTTTTTGGCCACAATGCAAAACGATATGTTTGGCGTAAAAGCAACACAGCTCATCACCCTCAAAACACCATCCCCAATGTCAAACATGGTGGTGGCAGCATCATGGTTTGGGCCTGCTTTTCTTCAGCAGGGACAGGGAAGATGGTTAAAGTTGATGGGAAGATGGACGGAGCCAAATACAGGACCATTCTGGAAGAAAACCTGGTGGAGCCTGTAAAAGACCTGAGACTGGGATGGAGATTTATCTTCCAACAAAACAATGATCCCAAACATAAAGCAAAATCTATAATGGAATGGTTCAAAAATAAACGTATCCAGGTGTTAGAATGGCCAAGTCAAAGTCCAGACCTGAATCCAATCGAGAATCTGTGGAAAGAGCTGAAAACTGCTGTTCACAAACGCTCTCCATCCAACCTCACTGAGCTTGAGTTGTTTTGCAAGGAAGAATGGGCAAGAATTTCAGCCTCTCGATGTGCAAAACTGATAAAGACATACCCCAAGCAACTTGCAGCTGTAATCGCAGCAAAAGGTGGCGCTACAAAGTATTAACTCAAAGGGGCCAAATAATATTGCACACCCACTTTTCAGTTTTTATTTTTTTTAAAAAGTTTAAAATATCCAATAAATTTCATTCCACCTCACGATTGTGTCCCACTTGTTGTTGATTCTTCCCCAAAAAATTAGAATTTTATATCTTTATTTTTGAAGCCAGAAATGTGGCAAAAAGTAGAAAAGTTCAAGGGGACAAAATACTTTCACAAGGCACTGTAAATCCATGCAACCGGTACTGCTCGCGGTGGTGTGAAAGGACCTTTCATGATGTAATTTAGTCATGTGAAAGGTCACGCGACCGCCGACGTCAGCAGTCACGTGACCTGTCACATGACTAAATGACGTCATGGAAGGTCCTTTTAGACCATTGCGAGTCACCCAACACACTGGACGCATCGCTGAGGAGACCGGGGGCCATCAGAAGGTAAGTATATCCTTTATTTTTTATTTTAAATTCTTTTTTTAACAGGTACCATGGTACCCGGGTCTGGTGGAGAGTCTCCTCTTCTCCAGACCCGAGTACCATTCACACATTGAATCGCTTAATATCCACATGTGCACATGTAGTCATGCGGATATTAAGCGATTCAATGCAAGTCAATGGCGGCAATTACGCTGCGTGTCCGTAAAATTAATGAACATGCTGCTTTTTTTTTTCAATGATAATCCTCAGAGGAAATTTCCGCAGCATGTGCACAGCACATGCGGATTATCATTGGGGACCATGGGCACATATTACCAAGCATTTTTTAAGCATTTTCACTGCGGAAATTCCACAGCAAAAACGCTTCAAAAACGCATAGTGGGCACGCAGCCTTAAAGGTCGGCAAGCTGGTGCACATGCCATGCATGGCTCACGTGCTGAACCTAGTTGTTCAGACATTTCTGAAAACTTACCAGGACTTACCATACCTACTTGAGAAGGTGCGCCGTATTAGTACCCATTTCCGCCATTCCTCTACCACTTTTGCTGCACTTACAGCACTTCAAAAGCTCTTGAATTTGCCAAGTCACCGATTCATTTGTGACCTGCCAACCTGGTGGAACTCCTCCTATCATATGTTGCCGAGGATTAGTGAACAGTAGGGATGAGCGAGCATGCTTGCTACTGCTCGGTGCTCGCCCGAGTATCTCACTGCTCGAGATGCTCGGCGCTCACCGAGTATTTCCGGGGTTGCTCGGCAGGAGCTCGGGTCCCCTCCCTGCATGTTTGGCCCTCTTTACAAAGCCAATTAACATGCAGGGATTGCCTGCCACTCACTGTAATGCGGCAGCCATGTTGGTTGTGGCATTACAGTGATTGGCTGGCCGCACAGCGTCATCAGGTCTATATCAGACCTGGTGCCGCCATGCTCATTACAATCATGCTCATTACAAGATTTACTTGTTTCTAGTTAATGTAGGTTTACCAAACTATATTGGAGACACATATCCATCTCAACAAACAGTCCTTTTGAGTACTAATCCATCTGCAGATATCAGGCAGGCAGTGTATATAGGCAGGCAGGGTATATAGCAGACTGAAGTGCATATAGCACAAGAGGCTCCATTCCAGTTTTGTCAGCTGCTGCTGTTAGATATTTCTAGAAATAGGTCCAGGTCTCAGGGGCCAGGAATAATTTTTTTGGGATCTTAATCCTCATTATTTGCTTAAAAAGCAATCCAGAGAACACCGCTTTTCAGCGCCATTTGCTAGTTGACACTGCAGAATGCAGCCAGGTCCTTTCCATATTACAGCGCTAAAAATCCAGCTATTTAAAACTGTGGTTTGTTTGTCACACATATACATTTTCAGAAAATACTGCCATTTCTGGCCTCCATTAAAAATTGGTTTCAGTGTGTCAGTGAAGCTATTGACACCAGTTTGCTGTTTAAAATTGTTACCTACAGGCCAGGTATTTAAAACTGTGTTTTTTCCGTCACACAGATCACATATGCGTTTTCAGAAAATACTGCCATTTCTGGCCTCCATTAAATTTTTGTTTCAGTGTTTCAGTGAAGCTATTGACACCAGTTTGCTGTTCAAAATAGGGGTCCGCAGAACACCACTATTGAACACCGAGCAGTGTGAAAAGGTTTTTGGTTGGATAGCAGATAATGCTTCCAGTCACTTAGCCACCACCACCACCACCTAGTCTTCCACACGGTCAAGTCTCAATAGCTGTGAGTCTGGACCGCATATTCCTCACCCTGATCATCCTTCCTCCCACCATGCCGAGTGCCCAGAGACAACTGATCCCACGCTTGGACACTCCTAAGAGCTGTTCACTTCTCCATTTATAGATTCGGGCCTCTCGCCCGGTCCACTTGAAGCGGGGCAAGAGGAGATTGCATGTAGCGATGCCCAAATATTTGAGCAGCCACGGTCACATGAAGGCGATGGTGGGAAAGTGTCAAAAGAGGTGGACGATGATGAGACACAATTGCCAGAAAGTCAAGAGGAGGACCAGAGTGTGGAAGTGGAAGACGAGGTGGTGGATGATATAGTAACTGACCCAACCTGGCAGGAGGACATGCAGAGCGAGGACAGCAGCACACAGGGGGAGGGAGGCAGAGCATCACAACAGGTAGGAAGAAGCAGTGTCGTGGCCGCAGACTGAAGGCAGACAACCATTCCCCGTAACACCAACACGACGGAAGTTGCCAGTACAACTGTTAGGTCTTCCCGAGTCTGGTCGTTTTTTAAAGACTCTTCCGATAACCCCAAAAAGGCCATTTGCACCACCTGCCAGGCCAGCATCAGCACGGGTGGCAAAACGACTAGCCTGACCACCACCAGCATGATCAGGCACATGGCAGAAAAGTACCTGACTTTGTGGGCCGAACCACAGGGTCCAGGAATAGTGTCTGCGGGTGGCACCACTGCTTCTTCCTCAGTTGTGCATGCAAGTCAATCCCCTGTCCATGGTGCATGCGAAGATGCCTCCTACCCTGCACTTGTCATTGCACACTCTCAAGTAGCAGCATCAGGAAGAACGTCCACGTCCTTGTCCCAGCACAGAGTTCAGTTGTCCATACCCCAGTCCTTGGAACGCAAGTGCAAATATGCAGCCAACGACCCACAGGCCACACTAATAAATTCCCACACTTCGCGACTGCTTGCGCTCGAAATGTTGCTTTTACGGATCCGGGTGGTGGAACCTCTGTGCTGAGATGCAAGAGGGACCAAAGGGGTGTAACTAAGTGCCAACTTGGACCGACCCTGGCCACACAGCGGCTTAGTCGACTTCGTGAACCTGGGAGGCACCGGGCAGGTGGACCAGGTGCCACTCTGGGACAGACCTTGTGTGAAAGCAGGTGACTCCCACGGGTCAGATGGCTGAAGCTGACAGGTACAGCAGATGAGCACAGCAGGTAGCCTGACGGTTGATCCGGGTAGGCAAGCTGGCGGGCACGGCGGGTAGACAGGCTGGTGGGCACGACTGATAGATAGGCAGGTGGGTATGGCTGATAGACAGGCTGGCAGGCACGGGTGATAGACAGACTGGCGGGCACTGGAACCTGAGGGCTGAGGAGAGTGTTAGCACACAAACAACAACCTTGCACAGGCACCTCCATTTTGGAGGAGGTGCTTTATATAGGAGTGGTCCTCCGGGCATTGGCCGGGGACTTTTTAGGACAGCACACGCGGCCCCTTAAAAAGGGAGGGAGCACGCGTGCCGTAAGCACAGTGCCCGGGAAGCTGCACGCGGCGCCCGCAACAGCAGCAGGGGAGCTAGAGGACGCTGGAACAGGACCGCGGCAGTGAGGTTAACGGCATCTCTGCCTGGCAGGAGGCAGAGACGCCGGTGCTACAGTACCCTCCCCCCTTTACGCCCCCTCTTATTTAGGCCCGCAATAAATTTTTCTAGAAGTCGAGGGGCATGAATGTTCTCCCTGGGCTCCCAAGATCTCTCCTCAGGACCAAACCCCTTCCAATCCACAAGAAAGAAAGTCTTCTTACCCTCTTGACTAAAATGTTTTCTACCTCAAAGACGTCCTCAGTGGAGACTGGAGCTGGACTGGTTCCTGGATCGTCAGAGATAGAATTAAGGACAACCGGTTTGAGGAGAGACACGTGAAAGGAGTTGGGCATCCGTAAGGAGGTCGAGAGTTTCAGCTTGTAAGCCACTGGATTTATTTGGTTCAGAATCTCGAACAGACTGATGAACCGAGGACCCAACTTGTAAGATGGTATCTTGGGGCTGATGTATTTGGAGGAAAGCCAGACCTTGTCTCCTGGACGGAATTGAGGCGGATCCAGACGTCTCTTATCAGCATGCTTCTTCATCCGCTCGGAGGACTGAAGGAGAGCAGATCTAGTGTGTTCCCAAATCGCAGAAAATTCACTGACGAGAGACTCCACTGAGGAGGAGACGGGAAACGGAATCCGGGGGTGTTGACAGTAGACCATAAAAAACAGAGACTTAGCAGAAGACTCACTCACATGGTGGTTATAGGAAAACTCGGCCCTGGGCAGGAGCCAAACCCAATCGCTATGGTGAACGTTGACAAAGTGCCGAAAAAAAACTGGTAAGGATCTGATTGAAGCATAGTAACATTGTAACATAATTTTTAAGGTTGAAGGAAGACTAAGTCCATCTAGTTCAACCCATAGCCTAACTTGTTGATCCAGAGGAAGGCAAATAAAACCCATGTGGAACACTAAGCTCCACATTGGGGAAAAAAATTCCTTTCCGACTCCATATGACAATCAGACTAGTTCCCTGGATCAACGCCCTATCAAGGAATCTAGAATTTATAACCTGTAATATTATACTTTTCAAGAAAGGCATCCATGCCCTTCTTAAATTTTAACAGTGAATCACTCATTACAACATCATGCGGCAGAGAGTTCCATAGTCTCGCTGCTCTTACAGTAAAGAATCCCCGTCTGTGATTATGTTTAAACCTTCTTTCCTCCAGACGTAGAAGATGCCCCCTTGTCCCCGTCTCAGGCCTCAGAGTAAAAAGATCAGTAGAAAGGTCTTTGTACTGTCCCCTCATATACTTGTACATAGTAATAAGATCACCCCTAAGCCTTCTTTTTTTCCACAGTAAATAACCCCAAGTGTTATAACCTGTCTTGGTATTGCAGACCCCCCAGTCCTCTAATAACCTTGGTCGCTCTTCTCTGCACCCGATCTAGTTCAGCTTTGTCTTTCTTATACACCGGAGATCAGAACTGTACACAGTATTTTAAGTGTGGTCGTACTAATGACTTGTATAGAGGTAAAATTATGTTCTCCTCATGAGCATCTATGCCTCTTTTAATGCATCCCATTATTTTATTTGCCTTTGCAGCAGCAGCCTGACACTGGCCACTAAACGTGAGCTTGTCGTCCACCAATACACCCAGGTCTTTTTCAGTTACAGTTTTGCCCAGTGTTTTACAATTAAGCATATAATTATACATTTTATTTCCTCTGCCCAAGTGCCTTACCTTACATTTATCCCCATTAAAGCTCATTTGCCATTTATCAGCCCAAGCTTCTAGTTTGCATAGATCCTCCTGTAATATAAAATTGTCCTCCTCTGTATTGATTACCCTACAGAGTTTAGTGTCATCTGCAAATATTGAAATATTACTCTGTATGCCCCCTACAAGGTCATTAATAAATATGTTAAAAAGAAGGGGGCCCAATACTGACCCCTGTGGTACCCCACTGTTAACTGAGACCCAGTCTGAGTGTTTTCCATTAATAACCACCCTTTGCTTCCTATCACTGAGCCAATTCTTAACCCACATACATATATTTTACCCTAAAACGTTCCACTTGACCATTGGACTGAGGTTGATAGGCCGAAGAAAAATTCAAAGAGACATCCAGCAGCTCTCCAAAAGCGAGAAGTGAATAAAATCCTCGATCAGAGACAATGTAGAGGGGTAAGCCGTGGAGACGGAAGATGTGATGGAAGTCCTTAGCCAGCACAGGTGCAGACATAAGACAAGGCAGAGGGATGAATTGAGCCATCTTGGAGAAGCGGTCCGCGACCACCCAAATGACAGTACAACCGACCGATACAGGAAGATCTGTGATGAAATCCATTGCAATATGTTGCCACAGAACGGAAGGCACAGGAAGAGGAAGGAGGCAGCCGGCTGGAAGGTGCCTAGGTATCTTATTATGGGCACAAGAGGAACAAGCCGCGACAAAATCCGCAACATCCTTGCACAGTGTGGGCCACCAATAGTGCTGGGCAATGAGCAGAAGTGTCTTCCTCTGGCCGGCATGGCCAGCCAGTTTGGACAAATGGCCCCAGAGTAAGACCCTCTTCCGATCCTGAGCCGCTACAAAGGTCTGACCAGGAGGTAGATGAGACAGGTCAAATGGAGCAACAGTCATAATTCTGGAGGGATCAATGATGTGTAGAGGCTCCTTATCCAGGTGGAAAAGAGCGGGATAGAGCGTCGGCTTTAATGTTCTTGTCTGCCGAGTGGTAATGGAGATTGAAGCAGAATCGAGCAAAGAACAAAGACCATCTGGCCTGACACGAGTTTACTCTTTGGGCGGTCTGCAAATAAGCGAGGTTTTTATGGTCAGTGTAGATGACCACCGGGTGCAGAGCCCCCTCAAGCAAGTAGCGCCACTCCTCCAGCGCTAATTTGATGGCCAGCAGTTCTCGATCTCCTATGTAGTAATTGCGCTCGGACGGAGAGAAGAGTTTGGAAAAGAAGCCGCAGGTCAACATTCGTCCGGACGAAGATTTATGGGTAAGCACTGCTCCGGCTCCGGAGGAAGAGGCATCAACCTCCAGGAAGAACTGTTTTTTGCAATCCGGACGGTGTAGCACAGGAGCGGAGGAGAAGGCTTGTTTAAGAGAGATAAAAGCATTCTCTGCCTCGGAAGACCACTCCCTAGGATTTGCTCCGATACGGGTAAGAGAAGAGATGGGAGCTGTCTGGGAGGAGAAATGAGGAATGAAGAGGCGGTAATAGCGAATCCCAGAAACCGATGAGAAGCCTTCAACCCCTCAGGTCGGGGCCACTTTACGATGCCAGACACCTTCTCGGGATCCATCCGCAGTCTGGTCTCAGAGAGGATATACCCCAGAAATCACAGGGAGGTCTGCTCAAAGAGGCATTTCTCGAACTTAGCATACAGGTGATTCTTCCGGAGCTTCAGCAGGACCTGACGAACATCCCTCCGGTGAGAGGGCAGATCAGGGGAGAACACCAAGATATTGTCCAGGTACACCACCACGCAGGAATACAGGATATCTCAAAAGATATTGTTTACTAACTCCTGGAAGCATTACAGAGACCGAAGAGCATCACGCGGTACTCGTAGTGACCATCCCGAGTGTTGAATGCCGTCTTACACTCTTCTCCTTGGCGAATCCGGACCAGATTGTACGCCCCATGCAGGTCGAGCTTAGTCATGATCTTTGCGCCTTTTAGGCGATCAAACAGCTCCGAGATGAGAGGCAGGGGGTAATTATTCTTGATGGTAATCTGGTTTAGGCCCCTATAGTCGATACAAGGATGAAGAGAGCCGTCTTTCTTTTTGACAAAGAAGAATCCTGCTCCAGCTGGAAAGGAGGATTTCTGGATAAATCCCCTAGCAAGATTTTCTTCAATGTATTCAGACATGGCACGGGTCACAGTTATCGACAAGGGGTAGATTTGCCCGTGAGCCTCCTTTTTATCGAAGATGTCCGCATAGGACCAGTAGGGTGCTGGCAGGCCAGGTAGGTTAGCCGGAGTAGAAAGGGGGCCGAGCAGGACGAACCGGAACCAGACAGGACTTATGGCATTCCTGACCCCAACAGAGCACCTTACCTGAGTTCCAATTCAGGACGGGCTCATGTCTCTGTAACCAAGGCAGGCCAAGCAAGAGGGGATGAGAGAGACCGGAGAGTACGTAAAAGGAGATCTTCTCCGAGTGCAGCATTCCCACCTGAAGAGTTACCGGCTCAGTGACCAACAAGATGGTTTCAGGGAGAAGCTTTCCAAGCACAGAGGAAACTGTTAAAGGATCTGCCAGACGAATGGTAGGAATCTGAAAACGCTCCTCAACAGCCTGTTGAATGAGATTCCCAGCGGCTCCAGAACACAGATGGACAGTTTCGAAGAAGCGGGTCTCACCACTAGTAACGGAAATGGACAGAGTCAAGGGCGGAGAGGAAGAATTCTTGCCTAGGACGACCTCTCCGAGCACTCCTAGACACTGGAGTTTTCCGGTCTCACCAGACAAGAGCAGATCTGATGCTCTATATTGCCACAATAGAAGCAACTCCCCTCGGAACGACGGGTCACCTGGCAAGACTTGACCATCTTTATTTGGTCAATTTGCATAGGCTCTGGAGAAGACACCCGGGGGAGTGCAGGTTGCGAGACTGGACTTTGGAGGATAGGAGTGAGGTGCAGAGATTTCCTCTCATGTGTCATCTCCTTAGCGCATTCCAGAAAATGGATGTCAATCCAGGTAGCTAATGACACCAAGTCTTCCAGGGAGGGAGGTAAGTCACGACCGGCTAGCTCATCCTTGATCCGTCAGGAAAGGCCCTCCCAAAAGGTGGACTCCAGGGCCTCATTGTTCCAGGCAAGTTCAGATGCAAGGGTTCGGAAACCCGCGGCATACTGGCCCACAGAAAGACTCCCTTGGCGGAGTCGGAGAAGTGAGGAGGCAGTAGAAGATTTTCGTTCAGGCTCATTGAACATCTTCCAGAAAGCCGCGAGGAAAGCCTGGAGATTGGACACCAGAGGATCCCCTCTCTCCCACAGAGAGTTAAGCCACGCCAATGCCTCTCTGTGAGGTGAGACACGATGAATGCCACTTTGGCCCGGTCGGAGGTGAACTGGAGTTCCAGGAGTTCAAAGTGAAGCGTGCACTGATTAATGAAGCCCGACATAGGACAGAGTCACTACCAAAATGTGAAGGCGCAGAAAGCCGGGGTCCAAAGCCGGGTGCCACAGACCCACTGGGTTGAGGTGCCGCCGGAGCAGGTGCCACTCGGTCAGAGGAGAACACAGTCGGGATGGACAGCGTGTCTAAGTGGGAGTTGACTGTCCGCAGATAGGACAGGATGGTATTCTGTTGGGATCTCTGGCAAGAGACCTCTTGGTACAGGTCGGAGAGCGAAGGAGCCTGGGAGCCACTGGGTTCCATGGCCTGTGCAAACTGTTATGTGCCAACTCGGACCGACCCTGGCCACACGGCGGCTTAGTCAACTCCGTGAACCAGGTAGGGACCGGGCACGTGGACCAGGTGCCACTCTAGGACCGACCTTGTCTGAGAGCAGGCGACTCCCATGGGTCAGATGGCTGAAGCTGACAGGTACAGCAGATGAGCACGGCAGGTAGCCTGACGGGTCATCCGGGTAGGCAAGCTGGCGGGCACGGCAGGTAGACAGACTGGCAGACACAGCAGACAGATAGGAAGGCGGGCACGGCTGATAGACAGACTGGTGGGCACTGGAACATGAGGGCTGAGGAGAGGGTTAGCACACAAACAACTACCTTGCATAGGCACCTCCATTTTGGAGGAGGTGCTTTTTATAGGAGTGGTCCTCCGGCCATTGGCCGGGGACTCTTTAGGATGGCGCTTGGCCCCTTAAAGAGGGAGGGAGCATGCGCACGTGCCCTAATCACAGTGCCTGGGAGGCAGCGTGCGGTGCACGCAACAGCAGCAAGGGGGCTGGAGGACGCCAGACCAGGACGGCGGCAATGAGGGGAATGGAATCTCTGCCTGGCAGAAGGCAGAGACACCGGTGCTACAATTGCCTTTTAGGCTCGTGGAGATGGAAGCATTCCGCACCTTGATGGCGGTGGCCATTCCTCGGTACTCCGAGCTGTCATTATTTCACCGGTGTGCCGTCCCCGCATTACACAACCACGTATCCCAAAATGTTAGCAATGCCCTCAATAACGCAGTTACCGGGAAAGTCCACCTAACCACGGACACGTGAAAAAGTGCTTGTGGGCAGGGATGGTATATTTCGCTAACGGCACACTGGATTAACATAGTGAAAGCAGGGACCCAGTCAGACCTTGGGACTGAACACGTCCTCCCGATGCCAAGGATTGCAGGCCCTAGGTAAATCAAAGTTGCCCCCACAGTTTACAGCTCCTGCACCTCATCCTCCTCAGCCTCTTCCTCCTCTTCAGCCTCCATCTCCGAAATGACCACATCAGTCACAAGCTGGAAACACTGCAGCACTGCCTCGGCCAAGTGGCAACAGGCTGTGCTGAATCTAATATGCTTAGATGACAAACCGCACAATGCTGAAGAGTTGTGGACAGCTCTGAAAGAGCAGGCAGATCTGTGGCTCACACCGCTGAACCTACAGCCAGGCATGGCCGCGTGTGACAATGACAGGAACCTGGTGGTGGCTCTGAGGTGAGGCAAGCTCACACACATACCATGCCTGGCCCATGTGCTTAACCTCGTAGTTTAGCGATTCCTCAAATCCTACCCGGAGCTGCAGAATCTGCTTGTTAAAGTACGCCGCCTGTGTGCCCATTTTAGAAAGTCACCTACAGGTTCTGCTGCACTTGCCGTGTTTCAGCAGCGTTTGCAGCTTCCGGCTCACAGACTGGTGTGTGATGTCCCCACGCGTTGGGAGTCTACAATGCAGATGTTGGGAAGGATTTGCGAGCAGAAGAGGTCAGTTGTTGAGTACCAGCATCAACAAGGCCGTCGGTATACAGTTCAAACTCCACACATAAGACCTCAGGAGTGGACATGGATGTCAGACATATGTACCATCCTCCAAAACTTTGAGGACTCTACCAAGATGGTGAGCGGCAATGACGCCATAATTAGCATCACCATCCCGCTTCTCTATCTTCTGAAACTCTCAATGCTCACAATCAAAGAGGGTGCAATGCAGGCGGAGCACGATGAGATGGAGCAAGGAACCATACAGGGTGATTACACACAGCCCAGCCTCATCTCATCCCAAAGTGGATTGGGTGACAATGAGGAAGAGGAGGAGGAGGAAGAACAGGAGCTTGTTTCATGCTCTATAGGTGGTACTACCTGCACAACTGTCATACCATCTGCTCACAGTGGATGGCATGAGGACAGAGAGGAGGAGAAGGAGGAGAGCATGGTCACTCGTCCTCTTGGTGAGGACACGGAGGTCTGGCACGCATGGCTGAGTTTACGCTGCCTTTCCCGTGACCCTCACGTTCTCAAAATTTTGGGTGACAGTCATTACTAGTTGGTGACACTTCTAGATCCACGCTACAAGGAGAACTTTATATCTTTTATTCCTGAGGCGGACAGGTCTACAAAAATAGGGCAGTACCAGATGGCCCTTGTTACGGAACTATTAAAAAATTCCCATTTGAAAACGCTGGTGGCAGAGGTCACAGTTCGTTGGACAATCAAGGACTACAGGTGAGAGAGACACAGCTCCAATCCAGCAGAGGCAGGGGAACACTGTCAAAGTTCTGGGAGAATTTTCTCAGCCTCTCCCACTACACAGGCCCTGAGGCGCAGCGTACTTTCACAAGGAGTGCAAAGTTTGGGAAGATGCTGAGGGAGTACCTTGCCGACCATACCAACGTTCTCTGTGATTCCTCTTTACCTTATAAATATTGGGTATCCAAGCTGGATACGTGGAATGAACTGGCTCTCTACACCTTGGAGGTCCTGGACTGCCCTGCTGCAAGCATTTTATCAGAGCGGGTTTTTAATGCATCTGGTGGAATTATAACTGATAAGCGCATCCGCCTGGCAACTGAAAATGCTGATAACAGTGTAACATAAACTCAAATCAAGTGTCTTTTTTTTTAGGTGTATTTCCATGCACCTTTTCACACCCACACATGAGTATATGCTTCCTGATTTTGTCTATTTGCTCTCGTCCTCCTCCTTCTTCTCATCCTCCACCACCATATCACCAGGGTGACCGAGGTCTGTGATGCAACACCCACATAATTATTTTAAAGGGTGTTCATGATGCCAGTAAAAAAATTTTTTATACAGTATGTTCATGAATACCCCCCAGGGGTAAATGTTTGTCAGCCCATACACTTAGTGCATGGTCATTACAAGTATAGGAGACCAGCTCCTTCCTAATGGGAACATTTTTTTATGAGGCCCTCTACGTCTCCTTCAAGGGGCATTGGAGTGCCTCCCAATTTTTTTTTCAGCCCTTGCATTCACTGCATAGTCCAACTCTATGGGAGACCCACTTCCTAATAATGGGAACATTTTTTCATGACGCCCTCTACGTCTATTCCAAGGATCATTGAAGTGCCTCCCAATTTTTAGCAGCTTTTGCATTCACTGCATAGGCCAACACTATGGGAGACCCACTTCCTAATAATGGGAAAAAAATTCTTGAGCCCCTCTATGTCTCTTCCAAGGGGCATTGGAGTGCCTCCCAATCTTTGGCAGCCCTTGCATTCACTGCATAGGCCAACACTATGGGATACCCACTTCCGAATAATGGAAACATTTTTTCATGAGGCCCTCTACGTTTCTTCCAAGCGGCATTGGAGTTCCTCCAAATTTTTGGCAGCCATTGCTTTACTGCATAGGAAAACAGTATGGGAGACCCTCTCCTTTCTAATGGGAATTTGTCATTACTGTGGCCCTGCTCTATGTGTCTTTAAATTGTTAGTAAGGTTTTTCCTAAATTTTGTCAGCCGTTGAACTCACTGCATACCCTATATCTGTATAACAGACCCTCTTCTTTCTAATGGGTATATGTCATACTCATTACTGTGGCCATGCTCTATGTGTCTTTAAATTGTTAGTGGGATGTTTCCTAAATTTTGTCAGCTGTTGAACTCACTGCATACCCTATAACTTTATAGCACACCCGCTCCTTTGTAATGGAAACATGTCATTACTGTGGCCCTGCTCTATGTGTCTTTAAATTGTTAGTGGGTTTTTTCCCAAATTTTGGCAGCCCTTGCAGTCACAGCATGGGCATTACCACTATAGGAGACCCGCTCTTTTATAATGGAAACATTTTTATTACTGAGACCCTCCTCTATGTCTCTTCAAAGAGGTATTGTGTTGCATCCGAATTTTTGGAAGCCCTTGTAGTCACTGCTATGCAATAACAGTATAGGAGACCCACTCGTTAATAATCGGAAAAACAAAGCATAGTCGGCTGATGGCTCTTTAACAATAGCGAGGGCTGACTGCTGGCCTTTTAAGAATAGTAAGGGTCGCCTGATAGCAATATAAAAAGAGGCTTTGTGACTTTCAGAGTCCCTCCATCATAAATGAAACAGGATGTGTCTGATGTAGTGATTAGCGAATGTGCTCGCCACTACTCGGTACTCGCCCGAGCATCATGGTGCTCGACAAGCTCGGCGCTTGGTGAGTATTTCCTGGTTGCTCGAGCAGGAACTCGGGTCCCCTCCCTGCATGTTTGGCTCTCTTTAGAGAGCCAATGAACAAGCAGGGATTGCTTTCCATGCACTGTAATGCTGTAGCCATGTTGGTTGTGGGCATTACAGTGATTGGCTGGCCGCACAGCGTCATCAGGTGTATATCAGATCTGGCACCGCCATGCTCGTCACAGTCACTCCGGATCACACAGTGTAGGGAGAGCTGCTGCTGAGCTAGGGAGAGATTTGCTTGTGTATTAGGTAGTGTAGGGAGAAAAACCGTACATAACACATATCCATCTTAACAAACAGTCCTTTTGAGGACTAACTAATCCATCTGCAGAGATATCAGGCAGGCAGTGTACATAGGCAGGCAGTGTATATAGCAGACTGCAGTGCTCATATCACAAGAGGCTCCATTCCAGTTCTGTCGGCTGCTGCTGTTAGATATTAATGGAAATTGGCCCAGGTCGCAGGGGCCAGGAATAATTTTTCTTGCATCTTAATCCTCAATATTTGCTTAAAAATCAATACAGAGAACACGGTTTTTCTGCGCCATTTGCTTGTTGGCACTGCAGAATACAGCCAGGTCCTTTCTATATTACAGCGATAAAAATCCATCTATTTAAGACTGTGTTTTCTCTGTCACATGGATCACATATTCGTTTTCCGAAAATACTTCCATTTCTTACCTCCATTAAAATACTTTTTCAGTGTGTCAGCAAAGTTTTTGACACTGGTTTGCTGTTCAAAATAGTTACCTACAGGTAAGGAATTTAAAACTGTGTTTTCTCCGTCACACGGATTACATATACGTTTTCATAAAATACTGCCATTTCTGGCCTCCAATAAAAAAAATTTCAGTGAGTCAGTGAAGCAATTGACACCAGAATGCTGTTCAAAATAGTTACCTACAGGCCAGGTATTTAAATCTGTGTTTTCTCCATCACAAGGCTCACATATACGTTGTCAGAAAATACTGACATTTCTGGCCTCCATTAAGTTTTTTAATGGGAGACACATAATGTTAGCGCTAGGACGACTAGGGTTAGCGCTAGGACGACTAGGGTTAGAGCTAGGACGACTAGGGTTAGCGCTAGGACGACTAGGGCTAGCGCTAGGACGACTAGGGTTAGCGCTAGGACGACTAGCGTTAGCGTCAGGATGACTAGTGTTAGCCTTAGGACGACTAGGGTTAGCGGTAGGACGACTAGGGTTAGCGTCAGGACGACTAGGGTTAGGGCAAGGACAAGTAGGGTTAGTGCTAGCACCACTAGGGTTATAATTAGGACGACTAAGGATAGCCTTAGGACTAGTAGGGTTAGTGATAGGATGACTAGGGTAAGCCTTAGGACGACTAGAGTTAGCCTTAGGACGACTAGGGTTAGCCTTTGGATGACTAGGGTTAGCTCTAGAACGACTAGGGTTAGCTATAGGATGACTAGGGTTAGCGCTAGGACGTCTAGGGTCAGCCTAGGACGACTAGGGCTAGCGATAGCACAACTAGGGCAATCGCTAGGACGACTAGGGTTAGCGTTAGGACGACTTGGGTTAGACTTAGGACGACTAGGTTTTGATTTAGGATGACTAGGTTTTGATTTAGGACGACTAGGGTTAGACTTAGTACGACTATGGTTAGCGCTAGGACTAATAGGGGTAGCGCTAGGACTAAAAGGGTTAGCGTTAGGACGACTAGTGTTAGCGTCAGTGCAACAAGGGTTAGCGCTAGGATGACTAGGGTTAGCCCTAGGACGACTAGGGTTAGCTCTATGACGACTAGGGTTAGCGCTAGTACGACTAGGGTTAGCGCTAGGACAACTATGGTTAGCGTTAGTACGACTAGCGTTAGCGCTAGGAGAACTAGGGTTAGCGCTAGGACGACATAGGTTAGCGCTAGGACGACTAGGCTTAGCATTAGGACAACTAGGGTTAGCGTTAGGACGACTAGGGTTAGCGTTAGGACGACTAGGGTTAGCCTTAGGACGACTAAGGTTAGCATTAGGACGACTAGGGTTAGCGTTAGGACGACTAGGGTTAACCTTAGGACGACTGGGCTAAGCCTTAAGACGACTAGGGTTAGCCTTAGGACGAATAAGATTAGCCTTAGGACGACTAGTGTTAGCGCTAGGACAAATAGGTTTAGCCTTAGGACGACTAGGGTTAGCCTTAGGACGACTAAGATTAGCCTTAAGATGACTAGGGTTAGCTCTAGGAACACTAGGGTTAGCATTAGGACGACTAAGGTTAGCCTTAGGACGACTAGGGTTAGCGTTAGGACGGCTAGGGTTAGAACTAGGACGACTAGGGTTAGCGCTAGGACAAAGAGGGTTAGCAGTAGGATAATTAGGGTTAGCGCTAGGATGACTAGGGTTATCGCTAGGACGATACGGTTAGCGTTAGGATGATCAGGGTTAGCGTTAGGACGACTAGGGTTAGCGTTAGGACGACTAGGGTTAGCGTTCGGACAACGAGGGTTAGCATTAGGAAGACAAGTCATAGCGCTAGTATGACTAGTGTTAGCATTGGTACGACTAGGGTTAGCGATAGGATGACTAGTGTTAGCCCTAGGACAACTAGGGTTAGCTCTATGACAACTAGGGTTAGCGCTAGGATGACTAGGGTTAGCACTAGGAAGGACGACTAGGGTTGGCGCTAGGACGACTACAGTTAGCTCTAGGAACACTAGGGTTAGCATTAGGACGACTAAGGTTAGCCTTAGGATGACTAGGGTTAGCGTTAGGATGACTATGGTTAGCCTTAGGACGACTATAGTTAGCCTTTGGATGACTAGGGTTAGCCTTAGGACAACTAGGGTTAGCCTTAGGACGACTAGAGTTAGCCTTAGGACAACTAGGGTTAGCCTTAGGACGACAAGGGTTAGCTCTAGGACCACTAGGGTTAGCATTAGGATGACTAGGGTTAGCGCGAGGATAACTAGGGTTAACACTAGGATGACTAGGGTTAGCGCTAGGGTGACTAGGGTTAGCGCTAGGATGACTAGGGTTAGCGCTAGGACGACTAGGTTAAGCGTTAGGACGACTAGGGTTAACGTTAGGACGACTAGGGTTAGCGTTAGGATGATTAGTCTTAGCATTAGGACGACTAGGGTTAGCGCTAGGACAGCTAGGGTTAGCGCTAGGATGACTAGGGTTAGCGCTAGGACAAAGAGGGTTAGCAGTAGGATAATTAGGGTTAGCGCTAGGATGACTAGGGTTATCGCTAGGACTATAGGGTTAGCGTTAGGATGATCAGGGTTAGCGTTAGGATGACTACGGTTAGCGTTAGGACGACTAGGGTTAGCGTTCGGACAATGAGGGTTAGCATTAGGAAGTCAAGTCTTAGCGCTAGGACGACTAGTGTTAGCATTGGTACGACTAGGGTTAGCACTAGGACGACTAGGGTTAGCCCTAGGACAACTAGGGTTAGCTCTATGACGACTAGGGTTAGCGCTAGGATGACTAGGGTTAGCGCTAGGAAGGACGACTAGGGTTGGCGCTAGGACGACTACGGTTAGCGTTAGGATCACTAGGGTTAGCGCTTGGACGACTAGGATTAGCGCTAGGATGACTAGCGTTAGCACTGGGACGACTAGGCTAAGCGCTAGGACGACTAGGTTAAGCGCTAGGATGACTAGGTTTAGCGCTAGGACGACTATGGTTAGCACTATTACGGCTAGGGTTAGCCTTAGAATGACTAGGGTTAGTGTTAGGACGACTAAGATTAGCGCTTGGATGACTAGGGTTAGCGTTAGGATGACTAGGGTTAACGTTAGGACGACTAGGATAAGCCTTAGGATGACTAGAATTAGCATTAGGACGACTAGGGTTAGCGTTAGGACGACTAGGGTTAGCCTTAGGACGACTAGGGTTAGCGCTAGGATGACCAGGGTTAGCGTTACGACTAGGGTTAGCGTTAGGACGACTAGGGTTAGCGTTAGGATGACTAGGGTTAGCCTTAGGACGACTAGGCTTAGCCTTAGGACGATTAGGGTTAGTCTTAGGACGACTAAGATTAGCCTTAGGACAACTAGGGTTAGCGCTAGGACAAATAGGGTTAACCTTAAGACGACTAGGGTTAGCCTCAGGATTACTAAGATTAGCCTTAGGATGACTAGAGTTAGCGCTAGGACCACTCGGGTTAGCATTAGGACGACTAAGGTTAGCCTTAGGACGACTAGGGTTAGCTTTAGGACGACTATGGTTAGCCTTAGGAAGACTAGGGTTAGCCTTAGGAC
Source organism: Phyllobates terribilis (assembly GCF_046119375.1). Classification (NCBI taxonomy): domain Eukaryota; kingdom Metazoa; phylum Chordata; class Amphibia; order Anura; family Dendrobatidae; genus Phyllobates; species Phyllobates terribilis. The sequence goes on along the minus strand of NW_027362769.1, from coordinate 12,137,941 downwards.
GACTAGGGTTAGCCTTAGGATGACTAGGGTTAGCCTTAGGACGACTAGGGTTTGCCTTAGGAAGACTAGAGTTAGCCTTAGGACGACTAGGTTTACCTCTAGGACCACTAGGGTTAGCATTAGGAGGACTAGGGTTAGCGCTAGGACAAATAGGTTTAGCCTTAGGACGACTAGGGTTAGCCTTAGGATGACTAAGATTAGCCTTAAGATGACGAGGGTTAGCTCTAGGAACACTAGGGTTAGCATTAGGACGACTAAGGTTAGCCTTAGGACGACTAGGGTTAGCGTTAGGACGGCTAGGGTTAGAACTAGGATGACTAGGGTTAGCGCTAGGACAAAGAGGGTTAGCAGTGGGATAATTAGAGTTAGCGCTAGGATGACTAGGGTTATCGCTAGGACGATACGGTTAGCGTAGGATGATCAGGGTTAGCGTTAGGACGACTAGGGTTAGCGCTAGGATAAATAGGTTTAGCCTTAGGACGACTAGGGTTAGCCTTAGGACGACTAAGATTAGCCTTAAGATGACTAGGGTTAGCTCTAGGAACACTAGGGTTAGCATTAGGTTGACTAAGGTTAGCCTTTGGACGACTAGGGTTAGCGTTAGGACGGCTAGGGTTAGAACTAGGACGACTAGGGTTAGCGCTAGGACAAAGAGGGTTAGCAGTAGGATAATTAGGGTTAGCGCTAGGATGACTAGTGTTATCGCTAGGACGATACGGTTAGCGTTAGGATGATCAGGGTTAGCGTTAGGACGACTAGGGTTAGCGTTCGGACAACGAGGGTTAGCATTAAGAAGACAAGTCATAGCGCTAGTACGACTAGTGTTAGCATTGGTACGACTAGGGTTAACGCTGGGACGACTAGGTTTAGCCCTAGGACAACTAGGGTTAACTCTATGACGACTAGGATTAGCGCTAGGACGACTAGGGTTAGCGATAGGAAGGGCGACTAGGGTTGGCGCTAGGACGACTACGGTTAGCTCTAGGAACACTAGGGTTAGCATTAGGACGACTAAGGTTAGCCTTAGGACGACTAGGGTTAGCGTTAGGATCACTATGGTTAGCCTTAGGACGACTATAGTTAGCCTTTGGATGACTAGGGTTAGCCTTAGGACGACTAGGGTTAGCCTTAGGACGACTAGGGTTAGCCTTAGGATGACTAGAGTTAGCCTTAGGACGACTAGGGTTAGCCTTAGGATAACCAGGGTTAGCTCTAGGACCACTAGGGTTAGCATTAGGATGACTGGGGTTAGCGCGAGGATAACTAGGGTTAGCACTAGGATGACTAGGGTTAGCGCTAGGATGACTAGGGTCAGCTCTAGGACGACTAGGGTAATCATTAGGACGACTTGGGTTAACGTTAGGACGACTAGGGTTAGCGTTAGGATGATTAGTCTTAGCATTAGGACGACTAGGGTTAGAGCTAGGACAACTAGGGTTAGCGCTAGGATGACTAGGGTTAGCGCTAGGACAAAGAGGGTTAGCAGTAGGATAATTAGGGTTAGCGCTAGGATGACTAGGGTTATCGCTAGGACGATAGGGTTAGCGTTAGGATGATCAGGGTTAGCGTTAGGACGACTACGGTTAGCGTTAGGACGACTAGGGTTAGCGTTCGGACAACGAGGGTTAGCATTAGGAAGTCAAGTCTTATCACTAGGACGACTAGTGTTAGTGTTGGTACGACTTGAGTTAGCACTAGGACGAGTAGGGTTAGCCCTAGGACAACTAGGGTTAGCTCTATGACGACTAGGGTTAGCGCTAGGATGACTAGGGTTAGCGCTAGGAAGGATGACTAGGGTTGGCGCTAGGACGACTACGGTTAGCGTTAGGATCACTAGGGTTAGCGCTTGGACGACTAGGATTAGCGCTAGGATGACTAGCGTTAGCGCTGGGACGACTAGGTTAAGCGCTAGGACGACTAGGTTAAGCGCAAGGATGACTAGGTTTAGCGCTAGGACGACTAGGGTTAGCCTTAGAATGACTAGGGTAAGCGTTAGGACGACTAAGGTTAGCGCTAGGATGACTAGGGTTAGCGTTAGGATGACTAGGGTTAACGTTAGGATGACTAGGGTAAGCCTTAGGATGACTAGAGTTAGCGTTAGGACGACTAGGGTTAGGGTTAGGACGACTAGGGTTAGCGTTAGGACGACTAGGGTTAACGTTAGGACGACTAGGGCTAGCGTTAGGACGACTAGGGTTAGCGCTAGGATGACCAGGGTTAACGTTAGGACGACTAGGGTTAGCGTTAGGACGACTAGGGTTAGCGTTAGGACGACTAGGGTTAGCGTTAGGATGACTAGGGTTAGCCTTAGGACGACTAGGCTTAGCCTTAAGACGATTAGGGTTAGCCTTAGGACAACTAGGGTTAGCGCTAGGACAAATAGGGTTAGCCTTAGGACGACTAGGGTTAGCCTTAGGATGACTAAGATTAGCCTTAGGATGACTAGAGTTAGCGCTAGGACTACTCGGGTTAGCATTAGGACGACTAAGGTTAGCCTTAGGACGACTAGGGTTAGCTTTAGGACGACTATGGTTAGCCTTAGGAAGACTAGAGTTAGCCTTAGGACGACTAGGGTTAGCCTTAGGACGACTAGGGTTTGCCTTAGGAAGACTAGGGTTAGCCTTAGGACGACTAGGTTTACCTCTAGAACCACTAGGGTTAGCATTTGGAGGACTTGGGTTAGCGCGAGGATGACTAGGGTTAGCGCCAGGATGACTAGGGTTAGCGCTAGGACGACTAGGTTAAGCGTTAGGACGACTAGGGTTAGCATCAGGACGACTAGGGTTAGCGTTAGGACGACTAGGGTTAGCGCTAGGACGACTAGTCTTAGCGCTAGGATGACTAGGGTAAGCGTTAGGACGACTAGGGTTAGCGTCAGTACGACTAGAGTTAGCGTTAGGATGATTAGTCTTAGCATTTGGACGACTAGGGTTTGCGCTAGGACAGCTAGGGTTAGCGCTAGGATGACTAGGGTTAGCGCTAGGACAAAGAGGGTTAGCAGTAGTATAATTAGGGTTAGCTCTAGGATGACTAGGGTTATCACTAGGACGATAGGGTTAGCGTTAGGATAATCAGGGTTAGCGTTAGGACGATTACGGTTAGCGTTAGGACGACTAGGGTTAGTGTTCGGACAACGAGGGTTAGCATTAGGAAGACAAGTCTTAGCGCTAGGACGACTAGTGTTAGCGTTGGTACGAGTAGGGTTAGCACTAGGACGACTAGGGTAAGCCCTAGGACAACTAGGGTTAGCTCTATGACTACTAGGGTTAGCGCTAGGATGACTAGGGTTAGCGCTAGGAAGGACGACTAGGGTTGGCGCTAGGACGACTACGGTTAGCGTTAGGATCACTAGGGTTAGCGCTTGGACGACTAGGATTAGCGCTAGGATGACTAGCGTTAGCGCTGGGACGACTAGGTTAAGCGCTAGGACGACTAGGTTAAGCGCTAGGATGACTAGGTTTAGCTCTAGGATGACTAGGGTTAGCACTAGGATGGCTAGGGTTAGCCTTAGAATGACTAGGGTAAGCATTAGGACGACTAAAGTTAGCGCTAGGATGACTAGGGTTAGCGTTAGGATGAATAGGGTTAACGTTAGGACGACTAGGGTAAGCCTTAGGATGACTAGAATTAGCGTTAGGGCAACTAGGGTTAGCGTTAGGACGACTAGGGTTAGCGTTAGGATGACTAGGGTTAGCGTTAGGACGACTAGGGTTAGCGTTAGGACGACTAGGGTTAGCGCTAGGATGACCAGAGTTAGCGTTAGGACAACTAGGGTTAGCGTTAGGACGACTAGGGTTAACGTTAGGACGACTAGGGTTAGCGTTAGGATGACTAGGGTTAGCCTTAGGACGACTAGGCTTAGCCTTAGGACGATTAGGGTTAGCCTTAGGACGACTAAGATTAGCCTTAGGACAACTAGGGTTAGCGCTAGGACAAATAGGGTTAGCCTTAGGACGACTAGGGTTAGCCTTAGGATGACTAAGATTAGCCTTAGGATGACTAGAGTTAGCGCTAGGACCACTCGGGTTAGCATTAGGACGACTAGGGTTAGCCTTAATACGACTAGGGTTAGCTTTAGGACGACTATGGTTAGCCTTAGGACGACTAGGGTTAGCCTTAGGACGACTAGGGTTAGCCTTAAGATGACTTGTGTTAGCCTTAGGACGACTAGGGTTTGCCTTAGGAAGACTAGGGTTAGCCTTAGGACGACTAGGTTTACCTCTAGGACCACTAGGGTTAGCATTAGGAGGACTAGGGTTAGCGCGAGGATGACTAGGGTTAGCGCTAGGATGACTAGGGTTAGCGCTACGATGACTAGGGTTAGCGCTAGGATGACTAGGGTTAGCGCTAGGACTACTAGGTTAAGCGTTAGGACGACTAGGGTTAGCGTCAGGACGACTAGGGTTAGCGTTAGGACGACTACGGTTAGCGTTAAGATGACTTGTCTTAGCGCTAGGACGACTAGTCTTAGCGCTAGGACGACTAGGGTAAGCGTTAGGACGACTAGGGTTAGCGTCAGGACGACTAGGGTTAGCGTCAGTATGACTTGGGTTAGCGTTAGGATGACTAGATTAGCGCTAGGGCGACTAGTCTTAGCGCTAGGACGACTAGGGTTAGCGCTAGGACGACTAGGGTTAGCGCTAGCATGACTAGGGTTAGCGCTAGGATGAATATGGTTAGAAGTAGGATGACTAGGGTTAGCACTAGGATGACTAGGGTTAGTGCTAGAACGATAGGGTTAGCGTTAGGACTAGAGATGAGCGGTGTTCGAATCGAGCTGTTCGCCAATTTCAAATTCGAGCTGTTTTGGGCGGTGTTCGAGCCGTTCGGCGAACCCCAACGATTTGAAAAAAAAACCAGCTGTTCGAGGTTATGTTCGATAACTGTTCGTGCACCCAAATCGTAACTGGATTTTTTCACAGTAATGCTGATAATCAATGTTAATACTCAGTTTGAGTGTACAGCGGGGCGCGGGGAGGGGCATGGGATGGATCTCTGCAGATATAATGAAGATCTCCATTTTTTTTTCTGTTTCCCGCATTTACAGTGGGGAGGTGCAGTCTGTCAGCCTATCAGCAGCACACACACGGAGCGAAGTGCTTTTTATCACACAAGCAAGGGCATGTGTCATTGGCTGTGTATGTCACATGTCCTTGCCCTATAAGACCCAGCCATTTTACCCGTCGCCACCATTTTCTCACTGCTGCAGCTGAGTGTTAGACGGCACTGCTGCTGCTGTTAGCGCTATATTGTGTAACTGAATTGCAAGCGAATTTTCTCTTAAATAGACATAAAGGTTTAGGGTGTCGGGACTAGTTTGTATTTGCAGCCCTTTTGAGGGCTAGGTTACAGCAGTTCCTAGCACTTTTTGCCAGACAGGTCTGTTTTAGTGCTGTGCAAGTGTTTTTCACAGCATTTGGCTAAATCTAGCTAAGCAAATCGTTTTGGGCCTCTTGCAGTGTGTGTTAGTCAGTGGAGTAGCCTATCTGTGTTGCAAGCTACACCACCTGTGCATGTAATACAAATTTTTTACTGCACCTAGCCAAGTAAAACCTTTTGGGCCTGTAGCAGTGTGTGGTACTCAATCTATTAGGCCATCTATACCAAGCTCCACCAGCTTTGAAATTAATAATAATTTTTAGCTGCACCTTGCCCGGAAAATAATTTTGGGCTTAGTAGCAGTGTGTGGCACTTATTGTATTAGGCCATCTATACCAAGCTCCACCAGCTTTGAAATTAATAATAATTTTTAGCTGCATCTTGCCTGTAAAATAATTTTGGGCATATTAGCAGTGTGTGGTACTCATTCTATCAGGCCATCTATTCTAAGCTCCACCAGCTTTCAAATTACTAATAATTTTTAGCTGCATCTTGCCTGGAAAATAATTTTGGGCATAGTAGCAGTGTGTGGTACTCATTGTATTAGGCCATCTATACCAAGCTCCACCAGCTTTGAAATAAATAATAATTTTTAGCTGTATCTTGCCTGTAAAATAATTTTGGGCATATTAGCAGTGTGTGGTACTCATCCTATTAGGCCATCTTTAATAAGCTGCACCAGCTTTCAAATTACTAATAATTTTTAGCTGCATCTTGCCTGGAAAATAATTGTGGGCATAGTAGCAGTGTGTGGTACTCATTGTATTAGGCCATTGTCGTCACTGCTTTCTTGCTCCTTCCATCCTTTGGTATGCGGTACCGGAGAGAATAAGACACAAGACAGGTAGTATGTGTCAACAGCATAGGGTTTATATACACCCTAGAGGCAGAAACGGATTTACCCTATATGGTCCGATCATACAATTTAGCTGTGCAAGCAAAAACTGGTTTCTGTTCCCGTGACGCCTGTTTTTGTAGTTGAAACATTTAATCAGGCGCATCTGATTTCACCCGACAACTAGCAAGGACACGTTAGTTTCTATTGATACAAGGAAGGAACATTTAGTTGTTATTTTTGACCTAAGGTAACCGTCAGACTTATATAGCATAGATGGGGTCTTTAAACTTGAGGGACCTCATCTTCTGCTATAACATTCCGTCCTTTTGTTCCTTCATTTATCAATATGAATTTCTATATTTTCTTTTTCTTTTAGTACAACGCTGAATACACATTAGAAAAAACTTAAAAACCAAATAAACCGCAAGACACATTAGCAAAACCTGAAAAATAGCTTGCACTATACCAGCCAACCACCCACCGATACCTTTAAACCAATTTGCGGGATTCAGAAAGGAAAAGGTGTTTGCCCACCAGGAATCCTGGTTCTTGAGGTTGGCCTCATCATAAAGCTTTCTTAATTTTACAATGTCGTTTAATTTATGTTTGAGTGTCAATACACTAGAATTATCTATATAGTGGCAACACGTGGGCCCTATTATCTGGCACATTCCTCCTTGTGCCGCGGTCAAATAATCTAGTACAAGGGTATGTTGGTTTGTGACAATAATCAATTGATTCTGTACTGCAAGAGACCCATTAATTATTTCTAAAACATACCAGATTTGATCATCCAGATAATCTGTAGCCTAAACTAATTTATCCCACATTTGCGTCAGCATAGGGTATATAAACAATGCACTGAAAAACTTGTTTACCCCACCCATTTGAACTAGGTGGGGTCTCCCATTTGGCCTGGGATTGTTATCTGCGGCTCTTTTATGTAATGTATGTTTCGGAATAGACAAGGGATCTAGCTGGTCTGGAGTAACAATATAAGTTGCGGGTGTCAATCTGGCTAAAGTACAAGTTCCTGTCACTCCTACTGGGAGCCACTTGAATGCCTTGTCTCCACATACCCAATACATGGATGAGGGAAGATCCCATAATGCTGAATGTTGCAGTATTAAACGGTGAACTAAATCAACAAACTTGGAAACATTCGACATCATACACCATCCAGGCTGCTGACCTAAGGGAGAACAATAACCTGCGTTGGGTGCACCACAAGTGGGGGCACCCTGCTCATAACTTGAACTGTCATTACATTGTAGATTGCCAGGTACGTCGGCACAGGTATCGCTTGTCCCGTTTTTAAAATAAACATTGTTCACCCAATCAGGGGTGTGTAGATATCTTTCCAACAGGGAATGTTTAAATGCATCACTACTGTCTGAGGTGGGCTTGAAACTTACTTTTAACCCTTGTTGAGGTATCTTACCAAAATCAGTAATTTTTGTTTTGTTTCGGGGTACCCACTCCCCTCCTTTAAAAGCTAGATATAACCTGGGGATTACTTGACCTGTCAGGTTCCCTTGCCACCAAGGAAATTCTGTCCACCCTACTACAGGAATCCCAACAGTGGTATTCCATTATCTCTGTGTGGAATTATCGGTCCAAGTATCTGAACAATTCACCCAAAAGTTTATCTCTTCCCATGAGACTGGGACAGCGAGAAAGGGTATGCTAGTGGACGTCACAGGGGCATGTGTGCATATCCAACAATTAGCAATAGTCTGGTTTTGCTCCTTTAGTCCATCGATTAGAGCAAGATGGTGTTTAATGAATCTATTGTCATCTCCATCTGTGGTGCCTAACTTAGTCCATGCACCTGTGGTCGCAAGGATGCAGGTAAGTATAGACAATGTCTTCATTCTTTGTCCGCTGGTTCTCCTAGTATCTTTTTGCAATGGGACGCATGGATCCAGGCCTCTTTTCCCTCTAGCTTAACGGCTGTGCTTGTGGTCAGCAGAACTTGAAAGGGTCCGTCAAACCATGGATCTAGGCTTTTCCTCACGTGTCTTTTTATAACCACTCAGCCTCCAGGTTGCAGCGCATGGCTGCTGGAGTCTTGATCTGGATCTGGAAGAGAACTGAAAACATTATCATGTATTTGCTTAATCTTTTTGTGTAAAGCCCTCAAGTAGGAACTTAGTACATGGTTGTTCATTTCTAATGCTTGCGGATAGAAACACCCTAGGCTGGGTACGTTGCCAAACAATATCTCATATGGAGAGAGTCCAGTCTTTTTATTGGTTTTATCTTACTGAAAACAGAGCAAGCAGTAAACAATCCGGCCATGGTTTTCCTGTCTCAGCCATGGCTTTCTGAATTTTTAATTTCAATGTCCCATTCAGTCTTTCCACTTTACCACTACTTTGTGGGTGATATGGGGTGTGGAATGCTTGTTGAATTCCTAGAGCTGACATGACTTCATTCATTATTTCACCCGTGAAGTGTGTACCTTTGTCACTCTCAATTATCTCTCGTACCCCATACCTGCAGAACACCTCCGCAAGCAGTTTCTTTGCGGTTGCCGCAGCCGTGGCTTTGTCAATCGGGAAAGCCTCTGGCCATCCTGAGAGCAAATCAATACAGACCAACACATATTCCCATGATCCTGACTTCAGCAGCTGAATATAATCAATTTGCAGTCTCTGGAATGGATAGAGGGGCCGGGGGGGTGTTTGGGTGGTGTTTTAACTACTCTACCCTGATTATATGTAGCAGATATCATGCACCCTTTTATCAGTTGTTCAATACAGGTGGAGAATCCTGGTGCCACCCAATGTTTCTGCATCACATTCATCACAGCCGTTTTAGATTGGTGTACCGGCCCATGTAGCATCTGGGCAGCCGCTGGATACAGTGCCCTTGGAAGGCATCGTCGTGTCCCTTTCCGCCATACCCCATTTGCTTCATTCAGGCATGCACCTTCCTTCAACCACTTATCAACCTCCTCCTTCAGAGCCTGAGCCTGCATTTGGGATAAGATGTCCTCTGCCACAAAGGGGTTTTTAGGGGCACTTAACTGACGTACTGTTGACCCTTGTTGTGGCTTGCAGGCTGCTGTTTTTGCTGCTGCATCTGCCATCGCATTACCTCTGCTTACCTGGTCGGTGCGTCTGGTATGTGCTCTTACCTTTATGACAGCTACTTGTTTGAGTAATTGTAGCGCATCAATTAACTGCTGGACTGCATCAGCATTCTTTAAGGGGTGTCCTGCTGCTGTCAGGAAACCTCTTGATTTCCATATTGGACCAAAATCATGCGCTATACCGAATGCGTACCTAGAATCCGTGTAAATGTTAACAACACTACCTTCTGCTAGTTTACAGGCCTCGGTTAGGGTCCTAAGTTCGGCCTCTTGAGCCGATTGGTGTGGGAGCATTGGCTCTGCCTTGATTACTGCATTGAGGGAGACAACTGCATATCCAGTATGGAAAGTACCTGAATCGTCCTGATGACGGGATCGATCTGCAAAAAATTCAAAATCTGCATTTTCTAATTCATGTTCAAATACAGTAGGTAAACCTGCCGTTTCTTGTGCCATCATTTGTACACAGTCATGAGGAACATCCTCTCTTGGATCTTCCTTAAATAGCACAGTACCTGACCCCTCCTTCAGATCCGAGAGAGGTAACAAAGTTGCTGGGTTCAAAGTAGTACACCTCTGTAAAGAAACATTGGGAGGCATTAACAGTGCACATTGTAACCTGAGATGACTTGCTGCTGAGAGGTGAGCGGGTTGCACTTGATTCAATAAAGTATAGACATCATGAGGTGTTAGCACGGTGAGCGGATGATCTAGAGCAATGTCTGCAGATTTGTGGAGTAGCAGTCCAACATCATGCAGAGTACGTACACAGGATGGTGCACCTCTGGCTACCGCATCTAATCTGCCACTAAAATAGGCAACAGGTCTCTGATTGTCACCATGTGATTGAGTTAAAACTCCTGCTGCATGTCCAGCTTGCTCGTGAAGGTACACAGTAAATGGGAGCTCATAGTTAGGTGTACCCAAAGCTGGAGCGGCTAAAATACGTTTTTTGAGAGAATAAAAACAGTCTATTGCCTCTGGTGTTAGTACAAAAGGTGTTGGGGTAAGACAGTCATAAAGGGGCTGCATTAAAACAGAGACGGCATGAATCCACTGTCTGCAATAGGAAACAAGTCCAAGAAAAGTTCTGAGGGCTGCAACATTAATGGGGACAGTGAGTGCCTGTACTGCTAGTTTACGTGCATTTGTCAAATGGCGGGCTCCTGGTGTAATGCAATGTCCCAAAAAGGTGACTGAAGATTTACAAAACTGAAGCTTATCTTTCGACGCCTTGCAGCCAGCGCAATAGAGAAACAACATAGGCGATATAGTTGCATTATGACATTGTTTCCTGGAGGGAGCACAAATGAGCAGGTCATCGACATATTGCAGAACAACGATATGTGGTTCATACCATCCCTCCAGTATTTCCTGCAGACTTGCAGTGTACATTGTGGGTGAATTCTAGGCACCCTGTGGCAACACTGTCCAAGTATATTGACTGCCCTGGAACGTGAAAGCAAACAGGTACTGGCAGTCAGGATGTAATGGTACACTAAAAAATGCATTTGCCAAATCGACCACTGAAAAACAAAGAGAGTTAGAAGGTATCTGTGACAGAAGAGTATGCGGGTTGGGCACAACTGGTGTTAGAAGTTCTGTGGCTTTGTTAACCAACCGGAGGTCATGGACCATTCTATATGCGGCTGGTTGTCCTGGCACGCTCTTTTTCTTTACTGGGAACAGGGGAGTGTTGCAAGCGGACTGGGTTTTTGACTAGTACTCCCCTGTGTAGTAATTTTTGGACTTGCTGGGCTATGGCATTCTCCTGAGCCCAGCTAAGGGGATACTGCTTCTGTTGAGGCAAGATGGCTCCTGGTTTTAGATTCACCATTACTGGTTGAACTCTTAACCTACCAACATCAGTGTTATCTGAGGCCCAAAAGTCGTATGGTACAGCCTGCTCCAATATCAGGGGAAAATCGTTTGTCTCTTCTTTGCTGGCAATATCTAGTGACATAATTTTGCAAAGGGTGCTTGGTTTTAAACCTGGGGTCATGGTGACAGTGCCATCAGGATGATATTCAATATGTGCATGTAATTGAGACAATACATCGTTTCCCAAAAGGTTACATTGGCCTCGGGGCGATACCATGAGCTGGCTATGTACAGTAGCTCCTTGAATTTGCAGGGGATTTTTTTTAGTGACAGGGAGCAGGGAAGGACAGACGGGGAATTGAAAGGGGTGGCAATGACATGATGTGAAAAATCAGTGTCAGTGTATGGCCAATCACCTCGCGTAATTACTGAATTGTCGGCCCCCGTATCCACTTGGAAATCGATTTCATCTCCCCCTGGTAGGTTCACCTGCACTATACAACTCGGAGTTGGGGGTAAGGAGATGAGGGGGTTCATATGCAAGCTACCCTCATCCTATGGGGGCATTGTTTAGTTGGCTGGAGGACGCGTACTCTGAGCATCTGGATACGGGTTGGTCCTACAGTCCTTTCTAAAATGTCCTGGCTTTCTGTAACATAGTCTCTGTCCCCCTCCTGCAGACCATCCTCTGCCTCTGTTGTTTCTGGGGGTCGTCTCTACTATGTGTATTCTGGCAGCTCTTTTTGCCTGTATTATGTCATGCTGTGCCCCCTGAGCTATCCTGGCCAAATCCTCTGCCTTCACTGATCTCCACTCTGGTCTACTTGCTTATACCTTTTCTGCAATCTCTTTCTTTAGTCCATTCATGAAAGCACTTTCTAATACCCTCTCACTAGTCTTATTTTCAGGAATGAACCCCATTTCTGACCAAGTCCTCCTTAGAGCCCAAAAGTAATCTTTGGGGTCCTCTTCCTTACCCTGAACTCGGTCTTCTAGTGTAACCTGCCTGTCTCCCTGCCTGTCTCTACATGCCTTTACCAATGCTGTTGTGAACAGGACTACGGCCGCTGCGTTATTGGGTTCTGCGTCTACGGGTCCGGTCCTATTGTCATACTGCTTGCACGTTTCGTCTGTCAACCTATCATAGCGGGCTTCATCTGACAATTTTCCCTTAATTACCCCTTGTAAATCCAACCTAGTTGCATTGTACGTATCCTGTATGGTTCTTATCATTCTGGCAAAACCCATCGGGGACTGGGACGGATCTGGCAACTGGGAAATCAACGGCAATTGTTCTGAGGGACTCCATGGTCTATACATTAACATTGAACGTGCTTCTTGATCTGGAACAATTGTGTCCCCTACTGCTGCTGCTGCTGCGCCTGGTGCTCCTGGCACAACTACCGTCCTCATTGGGAATAGTCTAGCTGGGTGGGGTCTTGGTCCTCCGCATGCCACACAGATATCTACAGTCAAGGGATTCTGCTGTCCACATCTGGGGCAAACCCAGCAATTGGGTTCCTGGGAATTCTGGTACTGGGGTGGGGGTGACGTCGGTGGCAGATAGGGAGGAAAATCTGTCATTCCGGTTTTTGTCAGTCTGTAACATCCGTTTCCTAATTCTTCAATTCTTCCTTCAAAATAAGCGCATGCATTCATCCATACATCCACTGTCTTCAACAGACCCTTATCTTTCAGCCATCCATGATAGGAGTTAAAGAAGGATTTCCATTTCTCTCCGTTCACCTCTCCATTTTCATTCATTCCCGCCTTACACAATATTTTGTCAATTCCAATCAGTGCCTGTTTCCCTTCTCTGCGTACTACTAAGTCTTTGGCTGTAACGCATTCTTTGGCATTTTGGTTCCCCATTCTTTCGGTTCTCCTCACTCAGATTAGACTCCTTAATCACTTAGACAATGGGCCACAAAGATTTCTGAACCACGCCACTACTTGCCCTCCAGGACTTATACACCAACCAGAAAAACAGACCAAAAACACCGATCCCGAGACACACCCACAACACAATCATCGGATCCATGCTGTCATTCTTATGTTCTCCAAAGGATAGAAGGCAGGACTGACAATTTATCTGAGGGGATTCTACTGGTTCAAAGGGACCTGAGCCAGACAACAATCTGTGAATTACCTGGGAGCCGACCGCTTGGGGGTAAGGGAGTCTCTTCTATGTAGTGATATAATTTAGGTAGAATATAACAGTTATTCTTATCTCAGCGCTGTATATATCACCAACAGAGAGCTTCGCTCGTCCCACGTCTCGGACCGGTCGAACACCCTTGGGCAGATTAACTCAGGTCCCTGTTCGGGCACCAGCTGTCGTCACTGCTTTCTTGCTCCTTCCATCCTTTGGTATGAGGTACCGGAGAGAATAAGACACAAGACAGGTAGTATGTGTCAACAGACTCTAACTTTATTACAAAGGAAAGGGTTATATACACCCTAGTGGCAGAAACGGATTTACCATATATGGTCCGATCATACAATTTAGCTGTGCAAACAAAAACTGGTTTCTGTTCCCGTGACGCCTGTTTTTGTAGTTGAAACATTTAATCAGGCGCATCTGATTTCACCCGACGACTAGCAAGGACATGTCAGTTTCTATTGATACAAGGAAGGAACATTTAGTTGCTATTTTTGACCTAAGGTAACCGTCAGACTTATATAGCATAGATGGGGTCTTTAAACTTGAGGGACCTCATCTTCTGCTATAACACCATCTATACCAAGCTCCACCAGCTTTGAAATTAATAATAATTTTTAGCTGCATCTAGCCCGGAAAATAATTTTTCTTCCCAATAGTGGTAGCAATAGAAATATGGGGCGCGCGCCTGGCTAACAAAAATATACGCTTCATAACAAAAAACACCAGCCTAGCGCACTGCATTAATAAGATGGCATCATCGTCTCTCCCAGTGCTAGGCCTACTATGCCGGCTAGCATTCCTGTGCCTAAAACACAATGTATGCGTCCGCGCTAGCCACTATGCTGAGGGGTCTAAAGCTGCTGCTAACGCTTTATCACAATTCAACTGGCAGATTTTCACAGAGCTCCTCCCCAATGCCCACCCATCGGGCAACAGTTGCCCACCCTCCCTATGGGATCTAGTGGCGAATAGTTGATGCCATTAATCAGAGCGTCAGTTTCCCCGTCGACGTGGCAAGCATACGGTAAGGCATGGGAAGAGTGGACACGACTAGTAGCAGGCAGACGGGTTGACCAATGTGAACAAGCCAGATTACAAGTCACCATAGAATTTTTCCACCAGCTAATGATGAGGGGCATATCAGGGGCATCAGCGCAGCGGTGTCTGACCGGAGTAGCATTTCACTTCCAACTTCTGAATTGGGGAGATGTGACAAAGAGATTCATCATCAGACAATCCATAAAAGGGTGGGAAAGAGGTCAGCCAAGTCAGGAGTGTAGACGTACAGTCCCGTGTCACTAAAACTGATTTCTCACATCATATCCCTAGCACCATTAACATGACACTCACAATTTGAAGCAACACTACTGTCTACTGCACTAGCGATCGCCTTCTTTGGGGCGCTATGCATAAGCGAATTAGTCCCTCAATCCAAATTACCACCAGTGGAGGCTTATTACACCAGGACGTAGTCATAGCCAATAATGCAATACGTCTACGCATACGCCAATCGAAAATGGTTCCAGCGGGCAGGGGCACTTGGGTACTTCTACAACCCACAAACGGTACACTGAGTCGGGTAACAATAGTAAAAACATATATAACCATCAGATCACAAAGTAATTTCTTCCTATCACACATTGATGGAACGCCATTATCAAGATACCAGTTCCAAGCTATATTTAATAAATGCATAACATCGGCAGCGAACCACCCCAAAGATTACGGGACACACTCATTCCGCATAGGTGCGGCCACGGAAGCAGCAAGAGCAGGACTGTCAGAAACGGAAGTTCAGAGGATAGGGAGATGGCGATCCACGTGTTTGGCGAGATACATAAGACCGGACTTGTTATCCTAACGTGGTTTGTTTCTTTTACAGGTGATGCTAAGCCAACAGTGTGGGTGATAGGCCACTCGTATATATATTGGGCAGAAAAAAGGGCGAAAGTCTGCCCAGGCGGGAGTAAATTAGAGTTTCATAACACATATTTCAACTTGAGAGGTATTAGAGGCCTGCTATGGCCACAGGTACTAATGGAGGTAATCAAGGTAGGGAGAGAGGCAAGAGGTCCGGTCATCTTAGTTATACAGGCTGGGGGAAACGACCTAGGTCATCACAAGAGCGCATAACTAATGGCAATAATGAAACTAGACACTGAGCGCTTCAGAGAATTTTTCACAAAACTAACTATAGTATGGTCAGAGATGCGCGAGACATTACGGCCATCGAACGGACAAGGCGGGTAATAAATATTCGGATGGCAGAATTTAGAAGAGACAGAGGCGGTGTAGTGATACAACACCGACAACTGGAAGGAGATAAAGCAGGCCTCATACGGGCCGACGGTGTTCACTTAGTGGATATTGGACTGGACATATTCCTGTCAGGACTCCAGGACGGAGTGGAACAAGCATTAAGAGTGATGGATGGGGGTCAGAGTCCTGCATACGAGTACACAGGATCCTCCGTGGCCTGGAAATAGAAAGGAGATGTTGGAGAGTTACACTTGTTGGCCAACTTGCCGGTGTGGAGACCCAGGGATGCTGCAACAAGTTGAATTATTTTAGAAATAAAATGCCTTTCTAATGGAATGAGTATAAAGAGTTAATAAAGCTGTGACCGATCCTCACCCATCCAGTTGTAAGAGTTACATTATTGTATTGTCAAGGAAAGGGGGGTGGTAGGGGGGCTGAGCGTCTGGGTTTGGTTGGGGGTCCCCACAGTCTGCCTAGGCTAGATGCATTCAAAAATTCTTATTAGATACACAGGCGGTGCAGCTTGCTTCGCAGCTGGGCTACTACGCCCAAAGTATTGCCTAGGCTAGATGCAGTTAAAAATTCTACGCTGACTAGCAGACACTGAAGCTTTGGAGCAGACCTCTGAGTAAACAGCTCTTCAGACTCAACCATCTATGTTACCCTAAGCCATAGTGTATGTAGTTTCTTACAGTTAAAAGGGGGGGGGGAGACCCAACCCACCTGGAATTGACGATTAGTGTTGAGCATTCCGATACTGAAATATCGGGTATCGACCGATATTCGCGGTATCGGAGTTCCGATACTGAGTTCCAATACTTATAGAATATCGAATACCGGAATCGGAGGTTCCCATAATGCCTGCGCTCTGCAGTGTCTCTGAAGGATGAAAAGCTGGATGGCAGCGCTCAGCTTACTGTACTTGTCATTTAGTGTTAAAGGATTTATTAAAAAAAAATAATAGTGTTTTCATGCACCGTCTCTTTAAAAAAGCCGGCCGGCAATTCAGCAGCGGCATACACCGGTACCCGACAATTTACAACAGAAAGAATAGAGCATCACACATAGATAGAAACATGTCAGTCGCATATATAAGAAGTACAGTGACAGTGTTGCTTACTGTACTTGTCATTTAGTGTAAAGGATTTATTAAAAAAATAATAATGTTTTCATGCACCGTCTCTTTAAAAAAGCCGGCCGGCAATTCAGCAGCGGTACCCGACAATTTAGAATAGAAAGAATAGAGCATCATACATAGAAACATGTCAGTCACATATATAAGAAGTACAGTGATAGTGTTGATTACTGTACTTGTCATTTAGTGTTAAAATAAAGGATTTATTAAAAAAAAAATTGGCGTGGGATTCCCCGTAATTTTAGGCTCTAGCGGAGGTTAAGCAGATGGCTGGGGCAGATGTTTGAAGCCTGGAAAGGGGATAATACCCACGGAGCTTCCCAGGCTACTAATATCAGCCCCCAGCTGAATACCTAGCCTTTACTAGATATTAAAATGGGGGACCCCGCAAAAAATTGACGTGGGGTCCCCCCTATTTTTATAGCTAGTAAAGGCTAGGCAGACAGCTGGGGGCTGATATTAATAGCCCAGGAAGGGTGCCATGAATATTGGCCCCCTCCCAGGCTAGAAACACCAGCTATCAGCCGCCCCAGAAATGGCGCATCCATAGGATGCGCCAATTCTGGCACTTGGCCTCGCTCTTCCCACTGCCCCGTAGTGGTGGCAGTGGGGTAATAGGGCTGGGGTTGATGTCAGCTTATAATGCCAGCTGACATCAAGCCCAGGTTAGTAATGGAGAGGCGTTTATAAGACACCCCCATTACTAACCCCATAGTCAAAGTTAAAAAAAACCACAAACACCCAGAATAAAGTCCTTTAATTGAAATAAACACACAATTTTTTAATGTTCTAAATTAAACCATACTTACCATCACGCCAATTCCAGGTGAAGCCAATGTCTTCTGCAATAAAAGTAAAATAATAAAGCAACATCATCCTTACCTTTCCATGGTTCCCACGACAGCTTTAGCTCTGCTATATTGACATGACAGGCTGGATCGCAGCCGAAAGCTGCCATCCAGCTTGCCATGCCGCAGACACTGAGAAGCTTAGGCATGCTTGCGCTCCTCAGTGTCTTGCTGTGACGACATAAAGATGAGCCGAGGTCATGTCCAATGAACTCAGCTCACCTCATGCACGTCACTGACAGCGTGGGAAAATTCTCTTGCGCTCAGTGCTTCAGCAGGAGAATTCTCTCACGCTCACTGCAAGCGCAGGAGAATTTTCCCACGCTGTCAGTGACGTGCATGAAGTGAGCTCATGTCCAATGAACTCAGCTCACCTCATGCACGTCACTGACAGCGTGGGAAAATTCTCCTGTGCTCAGCGCTTGAGCAGGAGAATTTTCCCACGCTGTCAGTGACGTGCATGAGGTGAGCTAAGTTAATTGGACATGAACTCGGCTCATCTGGATGCCGTCACAGCCAGACACTGAGGAGCGCAAGCATGCCTGTGCTTCTCAGTCTCTGCGGCATGGCAAGCTGGATGGCAGCTTTTGGCTGTGATCCAGGCTGTCATGTGAATGTAACAGAGCTGGAGCCGTCGTGGGAACTATGGAAAGGTAAGGATGAGGTTGCTTTACTATTTTACTTTTATTGCAGGAGATAGTTGGCTTCAGCTGGAATGGGCGTGATGGTAAGTATGGTTTAATTTAGAACAATAAAGAATTGTGTCTTTATTTCAATTAAAGGACTTTATTCTGGGTGTTTGTGGTTTTTTTTAACTTTGACTATGGGGTTAGTAATGGGGGTGTCTTATAGACGCCTCTCCGTTACTAACCTGGGCTTGATGTCAGCTGGCATTATAAGCTGACATCAACCCCAACTCTGTTACCCCACTGCCACCGCTACAGGGCAGTGGGAAGAGCGAGGCTAAGTGCCAGAATTGGCACATCCTATGGATGCGCCATTTCTGGGGCTGCTGACGGCTGGTGTTTCTAGCCTGGGAGGGGGCCAATATTCATGGCACCCTTCCTGGGCTATTAATATCAGCCCCCAGCTGTCTGCCTAGCCTTTGCTAGCCATTAAAATAGGGGGGACCCCACGTCATTTTTTTTGGGGTCCCCCATTTTAATAGCTAGTAAAGGCTAGGTATTCAGCTGGGGGCTGATATTAGTAGTCTGGGAAGCTCAGTGGGTATTACCCCCTTCCCAGGCTTCAAACATCTGCCCCAGCCATCTGCTTAACCTCCGCTAGAGCCTAAAATTATGGGGAACCCCACGCCAATTTTTTTTTAAATAAATCCTTTATTTTAACACTAAATGACAAGTACAGTAATCAACACTATCACTGTTCTTCTTATATATGTGACTGACATGTTTCTATGTATCTAATCTATGTGTGATGCTCTATTCTTTCTGTTATAAATTGTCGGGTACCGATGCTGAATTGCCGGCTGGCTTTTTTAAAGAGACGGTGCATGAAAACACTGTCATTTTTTAAAATAAATCCTTTTCACTAAATGACAAGTACAGTAAGCAACACTGTCACTGTGCTTCATATATATGTGACTGACATGTTTCTATCTATCTAATCTATGTGTGATGTTCTATTCTTTCTGTTCTAAATTGTCGGGTACCGGTGTATGCCGCTGCTGAATTGCCAGCTTTTCATGTAATACATTCTACATTATTCTTAGTTGTTTTCCTTCATGTAGAATTAACCTACAAGGAAAGAAGGGTTTATTTTTATTCCAATTTTTGTGTCCCATTGACTTGCATTGGTTTCCAGTATCGGAGTTGGCGATATCCGATACTTTTTGGGTATCGGTCCGATCCAATATTTCCCGATATCGGAAGGTATCGCTCAACACTATTGACGATGCTAACGTCACGTAAAACACAGCAAGGGGACTCCAAAAAGAGTCTCCATTTTTTCCAAAAATTGTGGCACAGACACCACTTAAGTGGCATCAATTGCCGCATAGTTGCTTAAAACGGTTGGTGAGGTGATTTTACCAAATCCTTAAGCTTTTAGTCTCCCCAGGATGACACAGGGGTAGAAAAGTCCTTGCGGATCCATGATTTGTTCATCTTTATGAATGTGAGTCTGTCTACGTTCTCAGTGGACAGCCACGTGCGCTTATCTGTCAGCACACCACCAGCAGCGCTGAACACACGTTCAGAGAGACCGCTGGCTGCAGGGCATGACAAGATCTCCAAGGCGTGAGTGGCGAGCTCCGGACATTTTTCCAGATTGGAATCCCAAAATGAGCAAGGGTCCAGTGACACAGTCATGGCTTCGATGTTCACTTGGAGATACTCCTGTACCATTCTCTCTAGGCGTTGACTATGTGTCAGGCTTCTTGTCTCTTGTGGAATTGCAAAGGATGGTCTTAAAAAGTGGTGAAACGATTCCACAAAATTGCTGTTACCAGCAGATACAGTGTTACTGTTAAGGTTTGAGTGATGAAGACTCGATAGTCCCACGGTTTGCAAGTTAGAACTGTGAGATTCACTACGTGCACCACTGGTGTTTTGTGGAAAAGCACATGTAAGATTCTGCAACAGCCTCTGCTGATACTCCTACATGCGTGAATCCCTTTCTATGGCAGGAATTAATTCGGCAAATTTACTTTTGAACTGGGGATCTAAGAGTGTGGCAACCCAGTAGTCAGGATTACTTTGAATTCTGACAATCCGAGGGTCATGTTGCAGGTAGTGCAGCAATAAGGCACTCATGTGTCTTGCGCATCCAGGAGGACCAAGTCCTTGTTGTGTTGGTAGCGAGGTAAGAATCATGCTTCCTTCCTCTGCCCCCTCCCCCCAACCTCGCACAACTGAAATGTGATCAAGGTCTCCCTCATCTGATGAGTCTTCCATGCCCATCGCCAGTTCGACCTCCACTTCTTCCTCGGCTCCTGCACCTTCAACAGTTTGGCTGCTACCATGTGCCCTGGTTAATCCCTCTCCCCCACCCTCCCATGCCTGCCGCCTTGGTGCTGCCGACCACCTGGACCTTGGAGATGTTATCCCTTCCGCATACGTCTCCACCTCTACTTCCTCCACCTCCTCTTGTCCCACCACCTGACTCTGAATTCTGTTTAACCTATGCTCCAGCATGTAAATCACTGGAATAGTCATTCTGATAATGGCATCGTCGTCAGCACTAAACATCTTCGTCGCCATTTCAAAACTGTGCAGAAGGTGTGTGGCGCCTCTGAGGGTTCAGTCGCCACAGAGGTACTGCATCTCACCCAGAGTTGTGGTATCTCACCCTCAGGTAAGGAAGGAGTATGGCTCGGGACCCTAACACCTGCATCCAACACATACCTGCAGTGGGGGTAGGGTGAGATTGCTCCTAAGGGAGAGCACAGTCCCAGGTCCCTAGCTGTCAGGAGGGTCCTATGTAGTGGGTGTGGGTGGAGAAAGCAGCTTAGGGGAGCACATGACAGGGAGAGTATTAATAGGAAGCCATCTTAGAGAGAGCAAGCCAGTCAGAGGAAGAGAAGTGACAGGAGCAGAGGCTCTGCATGAGCTCTGCTCCGGAGGCGGGCCTAGCCTGGGAGGCCCAGGACTGAAGGAGAGAAGAGAGGAGTGGGAGCAGGAAGGCTCCAGGAACCGAAGGGACCCTAGGGGTACGGGCCGTGCAGAAGGCCACCCGTATGCCCGCTGCTACCAGGAGGTAGAGGGGTCAGGCCAGATAAGGGGAACCGGTCCCTCAACTAGCGGAGAAACAGCAAGGCTCAACTAGAAACCGGAGGCTGCAGAATTTCATGTACTGCAGGCCAAAGTCCACACCAGTCTCACTAAGAAGGTAGCCACATAGGACCCAGGGGACGGAAAACACGTCACCCGCCAAGGCCCGAGGATACCGGATAGAAGTGTCACTGGGTGTGAGGTGCAGGGAGAAGGCCAGAGAAAGGACACACAGAAGGGGGTCCTGCTAAGTACTCCGGAGCTATCTGGGGGTGGACTGAGCCCCTCACTGAGTACGCACAGCACAACGGGGAGATTGCTCTGGTACCTGTAATCTGGACTGCAACAACTGTGGGTAAAGATCTTGGGACTGCATCACACGGACTCTGTGTTCACTACTGACTCCCTGCACTACAACCACCGTCATCCACCCACACTGCCCTGAAGCTACACTCTTCCTGTGGGGAGTAAAAATACCATTGCTGCAAAACCACCAGCTTCAGAGGACTGATCCGCAGCGGTGGCCCCTTTGGCCGCACTCCACAGGTGGCGTAGTCGGACATTATAAAACCCATATATACAAATTATCCTTGGATTGACTGCCCTGGGTCACTGACCGGGTCACCGCCACAGTGACTACAACCCCCAGCGTCTACCGGCCCGGCTCCAGGTACCCCACGGCCCAGGGGGCGTGTCAACTTCATAGGTCCATTTTCTGAGACCACTCCTGCAGCGTGATTTGCCCCACCTCTGGATCTCGTTGGCCCAGGCTATACATCAGAACGTATTGCACCAGAGCTTGTCGGTGCTGCCACAGTTGCTGCAACATGTGCAGAATTGAATTCCACCGTGTCGGCACATTTCAGCTGGTGAACTGGCAGGCCCAACGACTTCTGTAGAGATGTAAGTCGTTGAGCTGCGTGATGCGAACGCGGAAGTGAGCACACAGCAACCGTGCCCTCTGCAGAAGGCCATCTAGTCTGGGATAGTGGGTTAAAAATTGCTGGACAATCAGGTTCAACACGTGAGCCATACAAGGCACGTGTGTGACATTGCCCCGGTGAAGGGCCGCACCCAGGTTTGCAGCATTGTCACACACGGCCTTCCATGGATGCAGGTCCAGTGGAGACAACCATTCATGAAACTGCTTCTCCAGAGCTGACCACAACTCCTCAGCTGTGTGACTCACATTTCCCAGACATTTCAAAGTAAACACCGCCTGATGCCGTTGAGCCCTGCTGCCATTATAGTAAGGAGGTGTGCAGGATTCCTTCTGCGTAGTTAGAAAGCGGGTAGCATTATCAGACAGGCTTTTGGTGCAGGTGGAGGACCGAGAGGAGGTTGAGGAGGCAGAAGCAGTGGAGGAACTTCTAGATAAAGAGGATTGACGCACAACTCGTGGGGACGGCAAGACTTGGACAGAAGCCCCTTGTCCTGCTGTCACCATAGTTACCCAGTGCCCAGTCAGCGACATGTAACGCCCCTGTCCATGCCTATTCGTCCAAGTGTCTGTGGTGAAATGCACCCTGTCACACACAGAGTTTCTCAAAGAAGCGGTGATATTGTGTGCGACATGCTGGTGTAGGGCAGGCATACCTTTCTTTGAGAAGTAGTGCCGACTGGGCATCTGGTACTGGGGCACTGCGACGGACATAAGGTCTCAAAAATCCTCTGTGTCCACCAGGCGGAAAGGCAGCATTTCTGTAGCCAACAGCTTGCAGATGGTGAAATTCAACCTCTTAGCTTTGTCATGGCTAGGAGGAAATGGTCTTTTACTTGTCCACATCTGAGGTACCGAGGGCTGGCTGTTGTGCTTAGACGGTGTTGAGTAGGGTGTACCCGGCAAACTGCGGGTCTATGAGGAAGATGCAGGAGGAAAATTTAGGTTGCCTTGATCCAAAGGTGGTGCTCTCGATGTCGGAGAGCGCTCAACACCAGTTGGTGTTTCCACTTCCAAATGAAATGATGACCTGCCAATCACACTGGCTGTTGCGGGTAAAGTGGTGGCAGGTCTGCATCCAAAAACATGTGTGACTGCTATCCCCCCAGTCACAGAGGATGAAGAGGCCACGGATGCACAAGATGGGGCAGACGGAGGTTGGCCCAGACCGCTAGGCCGCATTGTAGCACAGTGAGCTTCCCACTGCAACTTATGATTCATATCCATGTGCCGGTTCATGCATGAAGTACTCAAACTATGGATTTGTTGCCTCTACTTAGCTTTTGGTGACAAATATTACAGATAACACGAGTTGGGTCATCCTTATCGATCTGAAAAAATGCCCAGGCTATGCAAGGCTTAGAGCCCATGCGACCTGAAGAGCCACCACGACTTGTGGTCAGAGGCAGAGTTGTGGTTGAGGATGCAGTTGTTGACGTGCTTCCAGTGTTCCGTCTCTGTCCAGGAAGGCGCAACCTAACCTCGTCGTCAATAGCATCTGTGACGCCCAGCTGTGCTTGGTATCACAGATCCTAGAAGAGTGCATTGATGGAATCCTGCACAAGAGGCCCCCATAAACATTCACACATCTCCACCTTCCATCTCAGACCAGCAGAGGGAGCCCATTAGGGATATAAATAGGGAATGTGGAGCTTGGCAGTTCAGTTCCTCTGAAGAGTTCCTGCAGTAGAGAAGCCTAAGAGAGGTCAGTCTGCAGTGGAGCTCAGTCTAGTCTAGAGAACTCAGTTAATAGTTCAGCAGTGGAGCTCCTGCTCGCTAGATTCAGGGAGCCCAGTTAGAGCTTAAGGTGTTCCGGCGCCATAAGTTCGGTGAAGCGCGGCAAGCTGCTGTTAGTGTGTATAGCCTAGTGAGGGCCCGAGTAGGCCGAAGGCGAGTGGAGACTTAGTACATAGGGGGCAGAGGAGCTTAACCAGCTCACCCTGAAGCATTTACCGGACACCGGATCCGATCTCTAAGACCCAGTAAGGCCTAACCGGAATCCCTGGAGAACTACAAGTCCCAGGATCGCTAAGGTGCTGATACGTAACAGAGCCAGGAGACGCTTAGGACCCGCATACTGGGAGCGTGAACTCCAAGACAAGGCCCTACCACAAGGTCAGCCAGCGCAGGACAGAGACAAAGTTAGGCCTAGATCCAGGCAGGTCAGAAACTTACTACGCAGAGGCAAGAAACAGGAGGCCCTACACCCGCTCATTGGGGAGGATCCTGATATGCACCCTTCACCCTACAGTGCTCTGGGATGTGCCTGAATTTCCATCAGTAAAAGGTACTGAAGTGACTACCGTGTCCGTTCCCGTTCTTGCTGTGACCCAGCTGGGTCTCGCCTGTCCTGCATTCCCCCTGCATACGCTGCCCTGAGGCCTAACTCCACCTGTGGGGAGCTATACCATCGAGCTGCCTTATCACCGGCCTCAGTGGACTGCTGCAGCGCTGTTGCTTCTCACCAGATACCACAGGTGGCGTCGCGAACTCTTATAAAATTAACAATTATCCATCCTTTTAAAGAGTGACCCCAGGGTACGGGCCCGGGAGCAGACCACCGCAACATCCCAAAAGCCAGGCAAAGGCCCGGGTACCGAGTCATCCCCATCCCCTGGGCTAGTCACATCCTCCTCCACCTCCTCTGCTGACCTCATCGACTGGCTGACTGTGGGTTGACAGTAAGTGGGATCTCCAACCTCGTCATCATCGCCCTGTGTGTTCTCACACCCGTCGTCCTCAGAGCCAACCTCTTCCTGCCCTGACAGAAAAGTTAAGTTGTCACTCCAATCAGGTATTTGAGTCTCATCATCGTCTTCATCATTGTCTCCACCAACAGGAGTTACAGTTTGGGAACGAGGGTCCACATTATGCTCAGAACCTTCTTCATCTGGTCCTGGATCCGACTCATATAGTTTCTGGGCATCAGTGCAGATCATTTCCTCGTCTGGATTAACAGAGGCTCTGGAAAAGACCTCCGTTTCCCAGGCTATAGTATGAGTAAACAGCTGTGCAGACTCAACCATCTGTGTTACCCCATACTCAGAAGGGCAGCTGGAGACTTGGGAGCTGTGAGGAAGCAAGGAAGCAAGTGCGATTGGGGTGACACCTCTGAGGACTGGAGTATTTGTGATGTTGAAGTTGAGGTGGAGGAGAGCCCACTTGAGGGAGCACTTGATATCCGTTGAAGCACCTGCTGTTTTTGTGCCTCATCTGGAATTTGTAGCGATGGGCGTGTCTGTAAGAAAGGGATCATATCACATTGTCCAAAAAAGAAGTAGACATCTTAATTTGGCTGGAAGATGGTCTTTCTTCTGCGGATGTTACTCCCCCCACCGCGGGGGGGGCTCGACCCACCAGTGGACAGGCACCAGTATTGGGAGAGGGGGGCTGGCCGTCAGGGTCCACCGCGGCTCTGGCACAAACTCGGCGACACGGAGGTCGCACGGGCAGGAACGGACTGGCCGTGTCAGCATCGCACTCCAGCGTAGTCCCTCTGCCTGCTCACACCCGTAACCTCAAAGGGATGCGCAAGCGGCTTTTCTTCCCAGGGCTGTTCCTCGCCCAGCAGGAACGTGGGGGAGCTCAGGTGGGCCTTCCACTGTACTCCCTTTCCTCCCTCTTTCCTTCTTCCGTTCTCCATCTAACCCCTCGGCTCTATGGTGTCTGCTCTCCCTCCAGCTCTCTCCCTCTCACAGGTGGACTACCGCGTGTATTCACACTGTGGCGAATCTTTTGGGCCCAGACATAAGAAGTTGTCGAGGTAATGGATAATATGTGCCCCCTTAGAAACATCCATTACAACCCATTCGAGGAAGCAACTAAACACCTCAAATAGTGAGCAGGATCTGGAGCACCCTATGGGCAAACAGAGATCTATATAGTATGCTCTTTCCCAGAAGCAACCCAATAGGTGGACACTATTCGGAGGCACAGGTAGTAAGTAACCGGAACGCCGCATCAATGTCTGTTTTGGCCATTAGGGTGACCCTTCCCAACTTCTTGATCCGACTGATTGCCTTGTCAAAGGATGTACAGTATATATTACTGTACTTGGTTCCACGTCTATGTTGTCGTTTACTGACCTGCCCCTTGGATATGACAAATGGTGGGTTAGTCCAAATGTATATGGGTTCCGTTTTTGGCACAACTCGCAACGGGGATACCACTACATCTTGTAAGGAAAGTGTTCTGAATGGAACCGGCGTTCTACCTAAAGATATTTCTTTTTTTAATTTTCTTGTCACAACGTCTGGGTGTTGGTAGGCTGATTTTAGATTTTTACTCCAGCCTTTTTTGATTTTAGAAAGGCATGACATGCCTATATCTGTGTCTCCCCCTCCTTTTACTCCTCCACCTCTTTTCTTTTCGCATGACTATATGTACTTGTCACTTTTCCATGTGTTAGTTGTGTCTTCTGAGCAGTTTTTCAGCTTTTGGACACCTTTGAAGTGTTTTTGCCTGCCATTGGTTTTAACGGTGTTCGAAGGTGTTTGACGAACCGAATACTACGGGGGTGGCTCAACACGACTTGGGACGACTAGGGTTTGACTTAGAATGACTAGGGTTTGACTTAGGATGACTAGGGTTTGACCTTAGGACCACTAGGTTTAGCCTTAGGACTAGTGTTGAGCCACCCCCGTAGTGTTCGGGTTCGGTTCGGTTCGTCGAACACCGGGATGTTCGAGGAACTGTTCGTCGAACTGTTCGTCGAACACCTTAGAACACCGTCGAACACCGTTAAAACCAATGGCAGGCAAACAAAAACACATAGAAACACATAGAAAACACCTGCAAAGGTGTCCAAAAGCTGACAAACTGCTCAGAAGACACTCTGTTTAAAAAAGCCGGCCGGCAAATTCAGCAGCGGCATACACCGGTACCCGACAATTTAGACAAGAAGGAATAGAGCATCACACATAGATTAGATAGATAGAAACATGTCAGTCACACATATAAGAAGCACAGTGACAGTGTTGGTTACTGCATTTGTCATTTAGTGTAAAGGATTTATTAAAAAAAATATTAGTGTTTTCATGCACCGTCTCTTTAAAAAAGCCGGCCGGCAATTCAGCAGCGGTACCCGACAATTTAGAACAGAAAGAATAGAGCTTCACACATAGATTAGATAGATAGAAACATGTCAGTCACATATATAATAAGTACAGTGATAGTGTTGCTTACTGTACTTGTCATTTAGTGTAAAGGATTTATTTAAAAAAATAATAGTGTTTTCATGCACTGTCTCTTTAAAAAAGCCGGCCGGCAATTCAGCAGCGGTACCCGACAATTTAGAACAGAAAGATAGAGCATCACACATAGATTAGATAGATAGAAACATGTCAGTCACATATATATGAAGTACAGTGATAGTGTTGGTTACTGTACTTGTCATTTAGTATTAAAATAAAGGATTTATTATTAAAAAAATTGGCGTGGGGTTCCCCTTAATTTTAGGCTCTAGCGGAGGTTAAGCAGACGGCTGGGGCAGATGTTTGAAGCCTGGGAAGGGGGTAATACCCACGGAGCTTCCCAGGCTACTAATATCAGCCCCCAGCTGAATACATAGCCTTTACTAGCTATTAAAATGGGGGACCCCCCCAAAAAAATGACGTGGGGTCCCCCCTAATTTAATAGCTAGCAAAGGCTAGGCAGACAGCTGAGGGCTGATATTAATAGCCCAGGAAGGGAGCCATGAATATTGGCCCCCTCCCAGGCTAGAAACACCAGCCGTCAGCCGCCCCAGAAATGGCGCATTCATAGGATGCGCCAATTCTGGCACTTAGCCTCGCTCTTCCACGCTGCCCTGGTGCGGTGGCAGGGGGTAATAGGGTTGGGGTTGATGTCAGCTTATAATGCCAGCTGACATCAAGCCCAGGTTAGTAATGGAGAGGCGTCTATAAGACACCCCCATTACTAACCCCATAGTCAAAGTTAAAAAAAACACAAACACCCAGAATAAAGTCCTTTAATTGAAATAAAGACACAATCCTTTATTGTTCTAAATTAAACCATACCTACCATCACGCCCATTCCAGCTGAAGCCAACGATCTCCTGCAATAAAAGAAAAATAATAAAGCAACCTCATCCTTACCTTTCCATGGTTCCCACGACAGCTTCAGCTCTGCTACATCGAGATGACAGGCTGGACCGCAGCAGAACGCTGCCATCCAGCCTGTCATCCCGCAGACACTGAGAAGCGCAGGCTTGCTTGCGCTGCTCAGCGTCTCTCTGTGACGATATCCAGATGAGCCGAGTTCATGTCCAATGAACTCGGCTCACCTCATGCACGTCACTGACAGCGTGGGAAAATTCTCACGCTGAAGCGCTGATTGCAGGAGAATTTTCCCACGCTGTCAGTGACGTGCAGGAGGTGAGCTGAGTTCATTGGACATGAGCTCACCTCATGCACATCACTGACAGCGTGGGAGAATTCTCCTGCACTCAGCACTTCAGCGTGAGAATTTTCCCACGCTGTCAGTGACGTGCATGAGGTGAGCCGAGTTCATTGGACATGACCTCGGCTCATCTGGATGCCGTCACAGCGAGACAGTGAGGAGCGCAAGCATGCCTGCGCTTCTCAGTGTCTGCGGGATGACAGACTGGATGGCAGCGTTCTGCTGCGGTCCAGCCAGTCATCTCGATGTAGCAGAGCTGAAGCTGTCGTGGGAACCATGGAAAGGTAAGGATGAGGTTGGTTTATTATTTTTCTTTTATTGCAGGAGATCGTTGGCTTCAGCTGGAATGGGTGTGATGGTAAGTATGGTTTAATTTAGAACAATAAAGAATTGTGTCTTTATTTCAATTAAAGGACTTTATTCTGGGTGTTGTGTTTTTTTTAAATACTTTACTAGAAATTCATGGCGGTCATGTCTAATACTGGCGTGACCCCATGAATTTTGGGCTTGGGGCCAGCTGATAATACTAAGCTGGCCCTAACCCCTTTATTACCCAGTGAGCCACCGCACCAGGGCCCTGGATGAGTTGGGTACAGCGCCAGAAGATGGCGCTTCTATGAACGCGCCATTTTCCGGGGTGGCTGCGGACTGCAATTTGTAGCGGGGGGGGGCCCAGAAAGCTTGGGCCTCCCTGCGCTGCAGATTCCAGCCCCCAGCTGCCTAGTTGTACCTGGCTGGACACAAAAATAGGGCGAAGCCCCACGTACTTTTTTTTTAATTATTTCATGAATTTCATGAAATAATTAAGAAAAAAAGGCCTTCCCTATATTGTTGTGTCCGGCCAGGTACAAATAGGCAGCTGGTGGATGGGGGCAGCCCGTTCCTGCCTGCTGTACCTGGCTGGACACAAATATAGTGCGAAGCCCCACTTCAATTTTTTTAAATTATTTCAGGAAATTCATGAAATAATTTAAAAAAAATTGACGTGGGGCTTCGCACTATATTTGTGTCCAGCCAGGTACAGCAGGCAGGAACGGGCTGCCCCCAACCACCAGCTGCCTATTTGTACCTGGCCGGACACAACAATATAGGGAAGGCCTTTTTTTCTTAATTATTTCATGAAATTCATGAAATAATTAAAAAAAAAGTACGTGGGGCTTCGCCCTATTTTTGTGTCCAGCCAGGTACAACTAGGCAGCTGGGGGCTGGAATCTGCAGCGCAGGGAGGCCCAAGCTTTCTGGGCCCCCCCCCCCGCTACAAATTGCAGTCCGCAGCCATCCCGGAAAATGGCGCGTTCATAGAAGCGCCATCTTCTGGCGCTGTACCCAACTCATCCAGGGCCCTGGTGCGGTGGCTCACTGGGTAATAAAGGGGTTAGGGCCAGCTTGGCATTATCAGCTGGCCCTAAGCCCGAAATTCATGGGGTCACGCCAATATTAGACATGACCACCATGAATTTCTAGTAAAGTATTTAAAAAAAAACACAACACCCAGAAAAAAGTCCTTTAATTGAAATAAACACACAATTCTTTATTGTTCTAAATTAAACCATACTTACCATCACGCCCATTCCAGCTGAAGCCAACGATCTCCTGAAATAAAAGAAAAATAATAAAGCAACATCATCCTTACCTTTCCATGGTTCCCATGACAGCTTCAGCTCTGCTACATCGAGATGACAGGCTGGACCGCAGCAGAACGCTGCCATCCAGCCTTTCATCCCGCAGACACTGAGAAGCGCAGGCTTGCTTGCGCTCCACAGTGTCTCTCTGTGAGGGCATCCAGATGAGCCGAGTTAATGTCCAATGAACTCGGCTCACCTCATGCACGTCACTGACAGCGTGGGAAAATTCTCCTGCACTCAGCGCTTCAGCGTGGGAGAATTCTCACACTGAAGCGCTGAGTGCAGGAGAATTCTCCCACGCTGTCAGTGACGTGCAGGAGGTGAGCTGAGTTCATTGGACATGAGCTCACCTTATGCACGTCACTGACAGCGTGGGAAAATTCTCCTGCACTCAGCGCTTCAGCGTGGGAGAATTCTCACGCTGAAGCGCTGAGTGCAGGAGAATTCTCCCACGCTGTCAGTGAAGTGCAGGAGGTGAGCTGAGTTCATTGGACATGAGCTCACCTTATGCACGTCACTGACAGCGTGGGAGAATTCTCCTGCACTCACCGCTTCAGCGTGAGAATTTTCCCACGCTGTCAGTGACGTGCATGAGGTGAGCCGAGTTCATTGGACATGAACTCGGCTCATCTGGATGTCGTCACAGAGAGACGCTGAGCAGCGCAAGCAAGCCTGCGCTTCTCAATGTCTGCGGGATGAGAGGCTGGATGGCAGCGTTCTGCTGCGGTCCAGCCTGTCATCTCGATGTAGCAGAGCTGAAGCTGTCGTGGTAACCATGGAAAGGTAAGGATGAGGTTGCTTTATTATTTTTCTTTTATTGCAGGAGATCGTTGGCTTCAGCTGGAATGGGCGTGACAGTAAGTATGGTTTAATTTAGAACAATAAAGGATTGTGTCTTTATTTCAATTAAAGGACTTTATTCTGGGTGTTTGTGTTTTTTTTAACTTTGACTATGGGGTTAGTAATGGGGGTGTCTTATAGACGCCTCTCCATTACTAACCTGGGCTTGATGTCAGCTGGCATTATAAGCTGACATCAACCCCAACCCTATTACCCCCTGCCACCGCACCAGGGCAGCGTGGAAGAGCGAGGCTAAGTGCCAGAATTGGCGCATCCTATGAATGCGCCATTTCTGGGGCGGCTGACGGCTGGTGTTTCTAGCCTGGGAGGGGGCCAATATTCATGGCTCCCTTCCTGGGCTATTAATATCAGCCCCCAGCTGTCTGCCTAGCCTTTGCTAGCTATTAAATTAGGGGGGACCCCACGTCATTTTTTTTGGGGTGTCCCCCATTTTAATAGCTAGTAAAGGCTATGTATTCAGCTGGGGGCTGATATTAGTAGCCTGGGAAGCTCCGTGGGTATTACCCCCTTCCCAGGCTTCAAACATCTGCCCCAGCCGTCTGCTTAACCTCCGCTAGAGCCTAAAATTAAGGGGAACCCCACGCCAATTTTTTTAATAATAAATCCTTTATTTTAATACTAAATGACAAGTACAGTAACCAACACTATCACTGTACTTCATATATATGTGACTGACATGTTTCTATCTATCTAATCTATGTGTGAAGCTCTATTCTGTCTGTTATAAATTGTCGGGTACCGCTGCTGAATTGCCGGCCGGCTTTTTTAAAGAGACAGTGCATGAAAACACTATTATTTTTTTTGATAAATCCTTTACGCTAAATGACAAGTACAGTAAGCAACACTGTCACTGTACTTCGTATATATGTGGCTGACATGTTTCTATCTATCTAATCTATGTGTGAAGCTCTATTCTGTCTGTTATAAATTGTCGGGTACCGCTGTTGAATTGCCGGCCGGCTTTTTTAAAGAGACGGTGCATGAAAACACTATTATTTTTTTTGATAAATCCTTTACGCTAAATGACAAGTACAGTAAGCAACACTTTCACTGTACTTCGTATATATGTGGCTGACATGTTTCTATCTATCTAATCTATGTGTGAAGCTCTATTCTTTCGGTTCTAAATTGTCGGGTACAGGTGTATGCCGCTGCTGAATTGCCGGCTTTTCATGTTTCACTGTTGGCACTGTTCCCATCGATTTGGGCAACCACTGTAATGCCACAACCACCATGGCTGTGGCATTACAGTGAGTGGCAGACAATCCCTGCATGATTGGTGCTTTAAATAGCGCCAGACATGCAGGACACGCTTTTGGTGCACGAACAGTTATCGAACATAACCTCGAACAGCCGAATTTTTTGCAAATCGTTCGGGTTC
Source organism: Phyllobates terribilis (assembly GCF_046119375.1). Classification (NCBI taxonomy): domain Eukaryota; kingdom Metazoa; phylum Chordata; class Amphibia; order Anura; family Dendrobatidae; genus Phyllobates; species Phyllobates terribilis. The sequence continues at coordinate 12,105,466 of NW_027362769.1, read as the reverse complement.
GTGGAACAACTCGAACACCGCCCAAAACAGCTCGAATTTGAGATTGGCGAACAGTTCTAGTCGAACACCGCTCATCTCTACTTAGGACCACTAGGGTTATAATTAGGACGACTAAGGTTAGCCTTAGGACGACTAAGGTTAGCCACTTCTGCACCCTGGTCCTTCGCCTGACTTTCTGTCAATTGTGTCTCATCATCATCCACCTCTTGTGACACCTTCCCACAGTCGCCTTCATATGACCATGGCTGCTCAAATATTTGTGCATCGCTACATGCGATCTACTCTTGCCCCGCTTCTAGTGGATCAGGCAAGAGGCCCGAATCTATAAATGGAAAAGTGAAAAGCTATTCAGATTGTCTAACTGTGGGATCAGTTGTCTCCGGGCACTCTGAATTTTGGGAGGAAGGAAGATCAGAGTGAGGAATATGCGACCCAGACTCACGGCAACTGAGACTTGACCGTGTGGAAGACAGGGTGGTGTTGGTGGTGGCAAAGTGACTCGAAGAATTATCCACTATCCAACCAACAACCTTTTGACACTGCTCTGGGTTCAATAGTGGTGTGCTGCGGTCCCCTAGTAATTGGGACAGGAAGGTCGGGTGAGAACATGTGTGTGTTTGTTGTGGCACAATTTAAGCTTGCCCATGGTCTCAGCCTCTGCATGCACCATCACCATCACACCCAGTTCCCCATCCCTTGCCATGCCCCTTGCCCATTTTAAATGGAGGACAGTATCTTCTACGCTCACTACAAATGGCTGAATTTGGAGTGAACTTATATGTTATTCGTGTGACGAACAAACCACAGTTTTAAATAGCTGGCCTGTTGGTAACTATCTTTAACAGCAAACTGGTGTCAATAACTTCACTGACACACTGAAACAAAATTTTAATGGAAGCCAGAAATGGCAGAATTTTCAGCGCAATTACAAGTGATCCGTGTGACGGACAAACCACAGTTTTATATTGCTGGATTTTTAGCGCTGTTAAAAAAACGTTGGTCTCTGGATTGCTTTTTAAGCAAATAATCAGGATTAAGATAAAAAAAATATATTCCTGGCCCCCGATACCAGGGGCTATTTCTACAAATATAATATCTGTAAAAGCATCAGCAGACAGAGCTAGAATGGACCCTCTTGCTATATGCACTGCAGTCTGCTATATACCGTGCCTGCCTAGCACTGATATCTCTGCAGCTGGATTAGTCCTCAGAAGGACTGTTAGTTGAGATGGATATGTAGAGAATCTTGTGGAATACCTACACTACCTTATAAACAACCAAATCTCTCCCTAGCTCAGCAGCACCTCTCCCTACACTGCCTGATTGCGGAGTAGACTTTGACAAGCACGGCGGCGCAGGTCTGATATAGACCGGATGATGCTGTGCAGCCAGCCAATCACTGTAATGACACAACCAACATGGCTTCGGCATTACAGTGTGTGGCAGACAATCCCTGCATGTTGATTGGCACCCTAAAGAGCACCAAGCATGCAGGGAGGGGACCGGAGCATCTCCAAAGTACTCGGAGACCTACGAGCATCTCGAGCACTGAGATGCTCGGGCGAGTACCGAGTACTTGCGAATATGCTCGCTCATCGCTAAAAATCAACTTTAATGTTCTGAAGCAATGGTAAAAAAATATGTTTGAAGATGGAATTAATGTCAGCAGAGAGAAGAATGCCTAAATACTCCAGGAACTGAGATGACCAATTAAATTTGAATGAATTCTGTAATGAGGAAACTAATTTCAGAGGGAAACTTATATTCAAAGCCCCAGACTCAGTTAAGTTAATTTTTGAAATTAGACAAAAATGCATACTTTTTAAACTCCAACATCAAGCTAGGGAGAGCAACAATTGGGTTAGTTATGAAGAATAACAGGTCATCCGCATTAGCTGCAATTTTGTAAGAGATATTTGTAAGAGATATTTTGAAGCTTTAGAGCTATTATATCTGGGTTAGGCCAGATACACTGAAGGAAGGGATCACGAGTGAGGATAAAGATTAGGTGTGAGAGGGGACAGCCTTACCGAGTGCCATTTGCAATTGGAAATCTCTCGGAGAAAACACCATTCACCCGCACACAAGGGGAGGGAGTGCTGTAAAGAGAATCAATCCACTTTAGCATGGAGCTCTGCAACCCAATAGATTTCAACACCTCCTCCATGAACACCCAGTTGACCCAATCACGGCCTTTTCGGCATCTGTGGATAAGAGCATCAAAGGGGTGCCATCCAATTTAGCCCTATAAATAAGATTCAAGGCCTTGGTGGTGTTTTCCCTCACTTCCCTACCAGGCATAAAGCCCTCCTGGTCAGGGTGAATAATGTCTCCGAGTAAGGGGCGCTATTCTGGTTGCTAGAATCTTGTTAAAGAGTTTCAAGTCTACATCAAGTAAATATATTGGACGTTAGCTGGAGCATTGGGCAGGGTCTTTACCTATTACATGTATAACTGTAATGTTGACAGATAATGCATCTTTGGAGAGCGGAGATATCGAGCAAGCAGATATATTATTGATGGCAGTCAGGAGTGGAGACAATAAGTAGGAGCCAAATTTTTTGGAATAAATTAGGGGAAGACCATCCGGGCCTGGGGCTTTACCTGTAGGAGAATTCTTGATTGCAATTTTAAGCTCCAGCTCAGAGATAGGACTCTCTAGGGAAGTGATATCCTAACACTTCAATGAAGGGAGACCAGAGTTTTTGATATAATAATGAATATGGTTCCGGAAATCTGCCCTGGCAGAATCAGAAGAAGATTTATAGATAGATTATAGAGAGGTATAGAAATCTTTAAAGAAAGATGCAAAGTCTTTTGGAAGAGTTGCTTTACCACCTGAAGGGGTCTGAATCATTGGGATATAACCCTTTTGTTCTCTGGGTCCTAAGGACTCTAGCAAGAGTTCTGCTACATTTATTCCCAAATTCATAAAAATTTAGCTAGGGCACACTTAGCCTTATGAGACAGAAGGGATCTCAACTCATCTCTTTTCTAAAAGAAGAATTTTTGTGTTGTGATCAAGGAGGTCCTTATGTCTTGTATCAAGTGTACGAATGTCGGCCAGTAAGTCACTGATTGCTGAAGCTCGCTCTCTTTTTATACGCGACCCATGTTTGATAAATATCCCCCTGACCTCACATTTATGTGCTTCCCAGATTATGTTGGGGGACATTCCCTCAGTAGAATTAGTGGCAAAATAATCCGTTAAGGTAATCTGGATTTCTTGAATTGTAATCTGATCATTTAATAGGGACGTCTTTAATATCCATTGCCCATGTCTGGGAATAAAATTAGATAGTGAGAGAGTGAGAATAACTAATGCATGATCTGAGAAATACATACTGTCAAGAGAGACATCTATAAGAGAGTGTAGGTCACAGTGTTTGATGAAGAAATAATCTAATCGAGAGTATGTATCAAGTACTGATGAGTAATATGTGTAGTCTCTGTCAGATGGATGTAGAAGGCGACAGGTATCGATCAATTGGTGGAACCCCCTTTTGATGCGTCGCAGAACAGTTTGAGGCATGAATGATTTCCCCTTCAAAATATCAACCAAGGGTTCCAGGGAAACATTAAAATCCCCCCCCCCCTAAAACCAGCATACTATACTCCAACTCCTCCACCAAGTCAAGATAATGCAGAAGAGAGGGACATTAACCTGAATTAGGTAAGTATAGGGATGTGAAAATTTGAGAAGCAACTCTGCCTTTGAGCAATAAAAGTTTACCTTTCTCATCTATGCGAGACTCCATAAACTCTCATGGAAGAGAGCTAGATAGCAAAATACTGATCCCTCTGGATTTCGAGTCCAGAGAGGGAGAGTGGTAAACCACTGGAAACTGTCAATCAGGGTTTACCTGTACAATAATGAGTTTCTTGTAGGAAAACTACCTGAAGACGACTTCTCCACAGCAGTTTCATGAGAATAGAGCGTTTTTCAGGACTATGAAGGCCCTTAACGTTGAGTGAGCTTACACGAATCTCAGACTGTGTCTGCTGTAGATTGTGACCAATTGAAATGTCATTACATGCAGTGGATCCGCATGTACTTACAAAACAAGGGCAGCATTAGAACGCAGCATTTTGGACGCAGCGAAAATACTCACCTAGGGTCCTACGGTAATCCAAGGTTTATAGCGATGTTCTACTTTTTTTTTTTTTTTTAAATATCTTTATTTAGCTCCAAAAAGCATTCATTGCTGTACAAAAACACATCAAAAAATGCATGCAAAAAAATGCATGCAAAAACAAACCAAAAACCTCATTTTTTCTGCAGCAAAGTGAATGAGAAACAAGAAGTGTCATGCACACATTGAGTATTTTTTGACTTGTTGACGTTTACAATTTTGTCCCTGATGTCTCTAGACAGCTCTTTGTTCTTGACCATTGTGGAGAGGTTGGAGTGTGATTGATTTAGTGTGTGGACAGTGCAGTGTAGGCGGGCTTCTTAAAGAAAAATTAACAGGTCTGTGAGAGCCAGAATTCTTGTTGGTTGGTAGGTGATCAAATATTATTTCATGCAAAAAAATGCAATTTAACTATCTAAAAATCATTAAATGTGATTGTCTGGGGTACCATAAAAATTGCAGACCTCTCCATTCTTGTATGTGGGAAAACTTGCAAAATTGGCAGTGTATCAAATACTTATTTTCCCCAATGTACGAGTTTGTTATTCATCAATATTATTATATTGAAGAATAACAAACTTTTCTTATCTCCTGTCTGTTAATATATCCCATTTTTTTAATTCTTTCATGTCTCCCTGTGATTGCTCCCTTCTGTTCACACCTGGCTTCTTTTATGTATAATTATTTAAGAGGTATAAATCTAGAGGGCCTGGTCTCTGACCATGTTCTCTGAGCAGTTATACACTTCAAAAACTGCACTTAGAATAACTGACATTATTAGAATCCATTTAAAATGGGCAAGGCACATGGTAAAGGACGGGGAAGTGGACACAATGCTGATGGTGAGCGCAGAGGCCAAGGCTGTGGGCAAGATGAAACTGTGCCTGCTGAGGAAGCACAACAAACACACATCATGTCAACCTAGCTTTCTGTCCCACTTTTTAGGGAGGCGCGAAACACCACTCTTGAAGCTAGACGAGTGTGAAAAAGTTGCTGATTGGATAGCAGATAATGTTTCCAGTCAGTTTTCCAGCATCACCCTGTCTTCCACAAGGTCCAGTGTTAGTAGCCGTGATTCTGGACCACATAATCCTCATCCCTATCCTCCTTCTTCCCACCATGCCGAGTGCCTGGAGACAAGTAATCTCACACTTGGACACTCCGAAGAGCTATTCACATTTCAATTTATAGATTCTTGCCTCTTGTCCTGCCCATTTCCAGCAGGACATGAGGAAATTGCATTTAGCGATGCCCAAATATTTGAGCAGCCACACTCACAAGAAGGCAACAGTGGGAAACTGCAATTACTATTGCAAGAGGTGGATAATGATGATGAGACAATTGCCAACAAGTCATGTTGTTACGTCAGCAAGTCAGGAGGATGCCCAAGGTGTGTACATGGAAGACAAGGTGGTGGACAATGAAGTCACTGACCCAACCTGGGAAGGTGACATACATAGCAAGTAAAGCAGCACTGAGGGAAAGGGAGCCATAGCACCACAACACACAGGAACAAGTAGTGGGGTGGCCACAGGCAGAAGGCGGGCAACTGTTTCCCTGTAAACCAACACGAGGGAAGTTGCCAGTCAAACTGTTAGGTCTTCCCAAGTCTGGCTCTTTTTTAACCCCTTTACCCCCGAGGGTGGTTTGCACGTTAATGACCAGGCCAGTTTTTACAATTCTGACCACTGTCACTTTATGAGGTAATTACTCTGGAACGCTTCAACGGATCCCCCTGATTCTGTGATTGTTTTTTCGTGACATATTTTACTTCAAGATTGTGGTAAAATTTCTTCGATATCACTTGCATTTATTTGTGAAAAAAACGGAAATTTGGCAAAAATTTAGCAATTTTCAAAATTTGAATTTTTATGCCCTTAAATCAGAGAGATATGTCACACAAAATAGTTAATAAATAACATTTCCCACATGTTTACTTTACATTAGCACAATTTTGGAATTTTTTTTTTATTAGGGAGCTATAAGGGTTCAAAGCTGACCAGCGATTTCTCATTTTTCCAACAAAATTTACAAAACCATTTTTTTTTTTTTTTGGGACCACATCACATTTGAAGTCACTTTGAGAGGTCTTTATGACAGAAAATACCCAAAAGTGACACCATTCAAAAAACTGCACCCCTCAAGGTGCTCAAAACCACATTCAAGAACTTTATTAACCCTTCAGGTGCTTCACAGGAATTTTTGGAATGTGGAAGAAAAAAAATGAACATTTAACTTTTTTCACAAAAACGTTACTTTAGACCCAATTTTTCTTATTTTCACAGGGGTAACAAGAAAAAATGGACCCCAAAATTTGTTGTGCAATTTCCCCTGGTCACGGATATACCCCATATGTGGGGAAAAAAAACACTGTTTGGGTGCACGGCAGGGCTCGGAAGGGAAGGAGCGCCATTTGACTTTTTGATTGTAAAATTTGCTTGAATAATTAGCGGACACCATGTTGCGTTTGGAGAGCCCCTGTGTGCCTAAACATTGGAGTGACCCCATTTTGGAAACTAGACCCCCCAAGTCACCTATCTAGATGCATAGTGAGCACTTGGAACCCCCAGGTGCTTCACAAATTGATTCGTAAAAATGAAAAAGCGGGTTTTTTTTTTGTTTTTTTTCTTCACTTTTTCATTTTTACGAATCAATTTGTGAAGCACCTGGGGGTTCCAAGTGCTCACTATGCATCTAGATAGGTGCCTTGGGGGGTCTAGTTTCCAAAATGGGGTCACTTGTGTGGGAGATCCACTGTTTAGGCACACAGGGGCTCTCCAAACGCAACATGGCGTCCGCTAGCAATTTGAGCCGATTTTCCATTCAATTTGTTAGCGGACACCATGTCGCGTTTGGAGAGCCCCTGATGTGCCTAAACAGTGGAGCTCCCCCACAAGTGACCCCATTTTGGAAACTATACCCCTCAAGGATTTTATTAAGGGGTATAGTGAACATTTTGAACCCAGAGGTACGACACAGAATTTGATAACATTAGGTCATCATATTGAATAAGTTGTCAATAGTCTTGAGTGCAAGTGCTTGCTACTTGAGTTTGCATCGGGCAAATCAGGTATGCACCATGTACTGCGTGTGCTCAAGTGACATGCTCGAGTCCCTGCTCCGCATGTTTCACGGTTATTAGACACCCAAAAAAAAAACATGCGGGGATCGCTAGTGCATGGCAGGCAATCCCCGCAAAGTTTTTTTGGCCGCGAAGCATATGGGGCGGAGACTCGAGCATGTCACTCAAACACCCACGATACTCAATGCATACCAGAGCACCCGATGCAAACTCAAGTAGAGAGCACTTGCGCTCAACACTAGTCGCCATATCGTCATCTTTTTTTCTTACTTTTGAAAAAAATCCCAACCCCATCACAACCCTAACCCCAAACCTAACACCAACCCAACCCTAACCCTAGCGTTTTTTTTACGCCGTTCCGCATGCGGTATAAGTGATTAGACAACCTTTTTCTTCGGGTCAGTGTGACTTGTAAGGCGGCGGTGTTCACACCGTGCAGTAACTGAGGCAGTGAGCCAAGCAAGTCCAACATAAACAGCTTTTATTTCAGCAACTCACGGGTTAACAGAAAGTCCTCCGGTTCGCAGCCGGGTTACCAGAAAGTCCATACACAATGGTTGCCGGGGACAATGGCCACACCGGGCAGCTCAGAGCCTGACAGGTGCAGAGCCTTCCCAGGCAGAAGTTCAGCCTTCCTCAATACTGCTGAGGTTTCCTGCTGTGCTCCCAGCAGGTTGCAACAAAGAACAACACTAATAGTTAGTGCAGGAGTTTTAAAGGACCTGTGGCAAGAGCCACTGGAAAACCCGGGTTGGAGGGAGGAGGCCGCCCCACTGCCTCCTGTGACCTCCTCCAAGAAATGAAGGCCCTGCCGGGTTTTACTTAATCTGCCTTAGCCAGGTAGTCTGACCAGGTCATTGCTCACCTTCATTCCTGCATTGCAGCCGCAGCTGTGTGTGTGACTGCAATGCACTCCAATGGATTTTAATAGGTCTCTGTACACATTCTGGGGGATTTATAACGTCACTCGTATACGATCCCGGTCACTGCCTCACAGACTACAGCGATACCAGAATCATATGGGGTTTTTATGATTGACAGCTGTCACACACTAAAAGACGCATTTTTTGTCAAATCTAGTTTTTGCATCGCCATATTTTGAGAGCTATAATTTTTCCAGATTTTGGCAGACAGAGTCATGTGATGGCTTGTTTTTTGCGGGATGAGTTGACGTTTTTATTGGTGCCATTTTCAGGCACGTGACATTTTTTGATCGCTTTCTATTCCGATTTTTGGGAGGCAGAATAAACAAAAAACAACAATTCAGGAATTGTTTTTTTTGTTTTTTTTATGCCGTTCCACGTGTGGTAAAATTGATAAGGCAGCTTTATTCTTTGGGTCAGTACGTTTACAGCGATACCGCATTTATATAGTTTTTCTATCTTTTGCACTTTTACATAATAAAAGCAATTTTATAGAAAAAATTATTTTTTAGCATCGCTTTATTCTGTGAGCTATAACTTTTTTATTTTTCGGCTGATGGAGCTGTGTGGTGGCTTGTTTTTTGCGGGACGAGATGATGTTTTCAGAAGTACCATTTTTATTTATATTCGCCTTTTTGATTGCGTGTTATTCCATTTTTTGTTTGACGTTATGGTGATAAAGCATTGTTTTTTGCTTCGTTTTTTATTTTTTATTTTTACCGTGTTCACTAAAGGGGTTAACTAGTGGGGAAGTTTTATAGGTCAGATCGTTCCGGACGCGGCGATACCAAATATGTGTACTTTTATTTTTTTTTTTGTCTTTTTTTTATAATAATATTTATTGATGGGTACATTATATTTTTATTTTTGGTGGATTATTTTTTTTATTTATTTTTTAATATTTTTACAATTTGTTATTTTTTTTCACTTTATGACACTTTTTACACTTTTTTACTTTGTCCCACTATGGGACTTTCACTTTTTTTCTCTGATTGCCTGCATGGCACAGGAATGCAGCAACATCCCTGTGCCATGCAGCTGTCAGCGCTGGACAGGGAGAAGATAGTTTGGAGATGCACTGCGCATGTCCAAAAAATCTTCCTGCTGTCTGGTGACCCGGATGTTGTCTTGACAACATCGGGTCGTCATGTCAACATCCTGGAAGCCGCGGCAGACATCGCTGGAGGCCGGAAGAGGAGGTGAGTATCAGCGATCACCTCCCTTTGCCACCGCAATGCTGCGATCGACTTCGATCGCAGCATTGCGGGGGTTAATGTACTGGGAGCGGTGCGGGACTGCTCCCTGCACATAGCCCTTGGTGTCAGCTGTGTGCGGGCGAAATCGCCAGGGCATACTAATACGTATCAGGTCCATAAGTCCCAGGGCACAGATACATACTAATATGCCCTTGGTCGTAAAGGGGTTAAAGACTATCCAGTTAACCCCAAAAAGGCCATTTGCAACATCTGTCTTGCCAGCATCAGTAGGGACAGTAAAACTACCAGCCTGATCACCACCAGCATGCTCAGGCACATGACAGCAAAGCACCCGACTATTTGGGCCGAACGCCAGATTCCAAAAACAGTGTCTACGGGTGACACCACTGCCTGTTCCATTGTTGTGCGTGCACGCCAATCCTCTGTCTATGGCACAGGCGAAGATGCCTCCCATTATGCACCTGTTGTTGCAAACTTGCAACCACCACCATCAACCATGTAAACATCATTGTTCCAGTGCAGCGTTCAGTTGTCCCTACCCCAGACCTTGGAACGCAAGAGCAAATATGCAGCCACCCACCCACAGGCCACAATAATAAACTGCCATATTTTTCGACTGCTTGCACTTGAAATGTTGCCTTTCAGGCTCGTAGAGATGGAAGTTTTCCACAAACTCATGGCGTTGGCCGTCCCACGGTCCTCGATCCCTAGCCCCCACTATGACTCCCAGTGTGCCGTCTCCACCTTACACAAGCACGTGTCCCAGAACATTACCTGTGCCCTCACCAACGCAGTTGCTGGGAAAGTCCACCTAACCATGGACACATGGACAATATTGTGGAAGTAGGGACCCAGTCGGACCCTGGGACGGAACACGTCCTCCCGACGCAGAGGATTGCAGGCCCTGCGTCAATCATGGTTGCCCCTATTTTGTACAGCTTCTGTACCTCCTCCTCCTTTTCAGCCTTTATCTCCTAAATGACCACATCAGTCGGAAGCTGAAAGCACTGCATCACTGCCTCGGCCAAGCAGCAACAGTCTGTGCTGAAGCTAACGTGCTTAGATGACAAATTACACACTGCTGCATAGTTGTTGAAAGCTTTAGCAAAGCAGGCAGATCTGTGTCTCTCACCGCTAAACCTACAGCCAGGAATGGTTGTGTGTGACAAAGGCCAAACCCTGGTGGCAGCTCTGAGACTTGGCAACCTCACACACGCACTATAACCTACCCGGATCTGCTTGACCTGCTTGTTAAAGTATGCCACGTTTGTGCCCATTTCAAAAAGTCAGCTACAGCTTTCCCCGCCCTGGCAGTGCTTCAGCAGCATTTGCAGCTTCCAGCTCACCGACTGGTGTGCGATGTCACCACGCATTGGAACTCAACGTTGCATATGTTGGGAAGGATTTGTGAGCATCTGAGGGCAGTCAATATTCAGGTCAGCCTCTGCACATAAGAACTGATGAGTGGGCATGGATGTCTGACAAAACTTTGACGACTCCACCAAGATGGTGAGTGGTGATGACGCAATGATTAGTGTCACTGCCTACTGAAACGCTCTCTGCTCACAATTAATGGGGAGACATTGCAAGTAGAGATGAGCGTTGTTCGACTCGAACTGTTCGCCAATCTCAAATTTGAGCTGTTTTGGGCGGTGTTCGAGCCGTTGGGCGAACACAAATGATTTGAAAAAAATTGGGCTGTTCGAGGTTATGTTCGATAACTGTTCATGCACCAAAATCATAACTGGATTTTTTCTCAGTAATGCTGAAAATTAATGTTAATACGCAGTTTGAGTGTACAGCAGGGCGGGGGGAGGGGCAAGGGATGGATCTCTGCAGGAATAATGAAGATCTCCATTTTTTTTTTCTCTTTCCCGCATTTACAGTGGGGAGGTGCAATATGTCAGCCTATCAGCAGAGCACACACGGAGCGAACTGCTTTTTTTCACACAAGCAAGGGCATGTGTCATTGGCAGTGTATGTCACATGTCCTTTGCCCTATAAGACCCAGCCATTTTCCCCGTCGCCACCATTTTCTCACTGCTGCAGCTGCGTGTTAGACGGCACCGCTGTTGCTGTGTGCGCTATACCTTGTTAATTTCAAGCCAATTTTCGCACAAATCTACAGATAGCTTGGGAGTAGGGAATAGTTGCGATTGCAGTCCTTTTAAGGACTAGGTTACAGCATTTCCTACGACTTTTATCAGGCAGGTCTGTGCTCTTAAATAGATAGGTTGGGAGTAAAGACTAATTGAAATTGCAGTCCTTTTCAGGACTAAGTTACATCAGTTCCTATCAGTTTTTGCCAGGCAGGTCTGTGCAAGTGCTGTGCAAGTTTTTTTCACAGCAATTGGCTAAATCTAGCAAAGCTAATCCTTTTTGGCCTATTGCAGAGTGTGTTAGTCAGTGGAGTAGCCTATATGTGTTGCAAGCTACACCAGCTGTGTATAGAATACCAATTTTTTTACTGCACCTAGTGAAGTAAAACCTTTTGGGCATAGCATCATTCTATTAATCCATCTATACTGACCTCCATCAGTTTGCAAATTGAATATAATTTTTTTCTGCGTCTAGCTCTGAAAAAATATTTGGGCTTCTAGCAGTGTGTGGGACTTGTTCTATTAGTCCATCTATACTGACCTCCATCAGGTTGCAAATTAAAAATAATTTTTATCTGCATCTAGCTCTGAAAAAATATTTGGCCATCTAGCAGTGTGTGGGACTTGGTCTATTAGTCCATCTATACTGACCTCCATCAGGTTGCAAATTGAATATAATTGTTTTCTGCATCTAGCTCTCAAAAAATATTTGGGCTTCTAGCAGTGTGTGGGACTTGTTCTATTAGTCCATCTATACTGACCTCCATCAGGTTGCAAATTAAAAATAATTTTTATCTGCATCTAGCTCTGAAAAAATATTTGTCCTTCTAGCAGTGTGTCGGACTTGTTCAATTAGTCCATCTATACTGACCTCCATCATGTTGCAAATTAAAAATAATTTTAATCTGCATCTAGCTCTGAAAAAATATTTGGGCTACTAGCAGTGCGTGGGACTTGGTCTATTAGTCCATCTATACTGACCTCCATCAGGTTGCAAATTGAATATAATTTTTTTCTGCATCTAGCTCTGAAAAAATATTTGGGCTTCTAGCAGTGTGTGGGACTTGTTCTATTAGTCCATCTATACTGACCTCCATCAGGTTGCAAATGAAAAATAATTTTTATCTGCATCTAGCTCTGAAAAAATATTTGCCCTTCTAGCAGTGTGTGGGACTTGTTCCATTAGTCCATTTATACTGACCTCCATCAGGTTGCAAATTAAAAATAATTTTTATCTGCATCTAGCTCTGAAAAAATATTTGGCCTTCTAGCAGTGTGTGGGACTTGGTCTATTAGTCCATCTATACTGACCTCCATCAGGTTGCAAATTGAATATAATTTTTTTCTGCATCTAGCTCTGAAAAAATATTTGGGCTTCTAGCAGTGTGTGGGACTTGGTCTATTAGTCCATCTATACTGACCTCCATCGGGTTGCAAATTTAATATAATTTTTTTCTGCATCTAGCTCTGAAAAAATATTTGGGCTTCTAGCAGTGTGTGGGACATGTTCTATTAGTCCATCTATACTGACCTCCATCAGGTTGCAAATTAAAAATAATTTTTATCTGCATCTAGCTCTGAAAAAATATTTGGGCTTCTAGCAGTGTGTGGGACTTGTTCTATTAGTCCATCTATACTGACCTCCATCAGGTTGCAAATTAAAAATAATTTTTATCTGCATCTAGCTCTGAAAAAATATTTGCCCTTCTAGCAGTGTGTGGGACTTGTTCTATTAGTCCATCTATACTGACCTCCATCAGGTTGCAAATTAAAAATAATTTTTATCTCCACCTAGCTCTGAAAAAATATTGGGCTTCTAGCTGTGTGTAGGACTTGGTCTATTAGTCCATCTATACTGACCACCATCAGGTTGCAAATTGAATATAATTTTTTTCTGCATCTAGCTCTGAAAAATATTTGGGCTTCTAGCAGTGTGTGGGACTTGTTCTATTAGTCCATCTATACTGACCTCCATCAGGTTGCAAATTGAATATAATTTTTTTCTGCATCTAACCCAGACGATAGTTTTGGCCTAATACCACAGTTTGGCCACTCAGCTCTGCTTGGTTCCCATCCATTGTTTTTTTGTGCATACAACTCCAGAGTTGTGAATTAGTTAACCACCAAAATGAGTGGAAAAAGGCCTGCTGCTGGTGGAAAGGGGAATAGGCGTGTTGGGAAGGGGAAAAAAGGTTGTGTCCGTGGGGTAGGTGTTAAAGCAACAGTAACATCTGCAGAAGAATGACCATCCTCCAGCCAAACTAAAATGTCTACTTCTTTTAGCGGACAGTGTGATAAGATCCCTTTCTTACGGCCACGCCAATCGCTATAAATTCCAGATGAGGCACAAAAACAGCAGGTGCTTCAACGGATATCAAGTGCTCCTTTAAGTGGGCTCTCCTCCACATCAACTTCAACATCAGAAATACTCCAGTCCTCAGAGGTGTCACCCCAATCGCACTTGCTTCCTCACAGCTCCCAAATCTCCAGCTGCCCGTCTGAGTATGAGGTAGAACAGATGGTTGAGTCTGCAGAGCTGTTTACTCATACTATAGCCTGGGAATCAGAGGTCGGCTCCAGCGCTTCTGTGAATCCAGACGAGGAAATGATCTGCACTGATGCCCAGAAACTTTATGAGTCGGATCCAGGACCAGACGCAGAAGGTTCTGAACATAATGTAGACCCTCATTTCCAAACTGTAACTCCTGTTGGTGGAGACAATGAGGAAGACGATGATGAGACTCAAATACCTGATTGGAGCGACAACTTTAGTTTTTTGTCAGGGCAGGAACAGGTTGGCTCTGAGGACGACGGGTGTGATAACACACAGGGTGATGATGATGAGGTTGGAGATCCCACTTACTGTCAACCCACAGTCAGCCAAAAGATGAGGTCAGCAGAGGAGGTGGAGGAGGATGCTAGTGAGGACGAGGTCAGGTTGCGCCTTCCTGGGCAGAGACGTAGTACTGGAAGCACGTCAACAACTGCATCCTCAAACACAACTCTGCCTCTGACCACAAGTCGTGGTGGCTCTTCAGGTCGCATGGGTGCTAAGCCTTGCATAGCCTGGGCATTTTTTCAGATCGATAAAGATGACCCAACTCGTGTTATCTGTAACATTTGTCAACAAAAGCTAAGTAGAGGCCAAAAAATACATTGTTTGAGTACTTCATGCATGAACCGGCACATGGACATGAAGCATAAGTTGCAGTGGGAAGCTCACTGTGCTACAATGCTGCCTAGCCGGCCGGGCCAACCACCATCTGCCCCATCTTGTGCATCTGCGGTCTCTTCATCCTTTGTGACTGGGGGGACATCAGTCACACCTGTTTTGGGATGCAGACCTGCCACCTCTTTACCCGCAACAGCCAGCGTGATTGGCAGGTCATCATTTTCTTTGGTGGTGGTAACACCAGCTGGTGTTGAGCGCTGTCCGACATCGATAGCACCACCTTTGGATCAAGGCAACCTAACATGTCCGCCTGCATCTTCCTCACAGACCGTCAGTTTGCCGGGGACACCCTTATCAACCCCGTCTAGGCACAACAGCCAGCCCTCGGTCCCTCAGATGTGGACAAGTAAAAGACCATTTACTCCTAGCCATGAGAAAGCTAAGAGGTTGAATTTCACAATCTGCAAGCTCTTGGCTACAGAAATGCTGCCTTTCCGCCTGGTGGACACAAAGGATTTTCGAGACCTTATGTCCGTCGCAGTGCCCCAGTACCAGATGCCCAGTCGGCTCTATTTCTCAAAGAAAGGTGTGCCTGTGCTCCACCAGCATGTCGCACACAACATCACTGCTTCTTTGAGAAACTCTGTGTGTGACAGGGTGCATTTCACCCCAGACACTTGGACGAGTAGGCATGGACAGGGGCGTTACATGTCGCTGACTGGGCACTGGGTAACTATGGTGACAGCAGGACAAGGGGCTTCTGTCCAAGTCTTGCCATCCCCACGAGTTGTGCGTCAATCCTCTTTATCTCAAAGTTCCTCCACTGCTTCTGCCTCCTCAACCTCCTCTCGGTCCTCCACCTGCACCCAAAGCCTGTCTGGTCATGCCACAAGCTTTCTAACTGCGCACACCTCCTTACTATGCTGACAGCAGGGCTCAACGTCATCAGGCGGTTTTTACTTTGAAATGTCTGGGAGTCACACAGCTGAGGAGTTGTGGTCAGCTCTGGAGAACCAATATCATGAATGGTTGTCTCCACTTGACCTGAAACCAGGGAAGGCCGTGTGCGACAATGCTGCAAACCTGGGTGTGGCCCTTCGACGGGGCAATGTCACACACGTGCCTTGTATGGCTCACATGTTGAACCTGGTTGTCCAGCAATTTTTAGCCGACTATCCAAGACTAGATGGCCTTCTGCAGAGGGCACGGTCGCTGTGTGCTCACTTCCGCCATTCGCATCCCGCAGCTCAGCGACTTACATCTCTACAGAAGTCGTTGGGCCTGCCACTTCACCAGCTAAAATGCGATGTGCCTACCCGGTGGAATTCAACTCTGCACATGTTGCAGCGACTGTGGCAGCACCGACAAGCCCTGGTGCAATACGTTCTGACGTATAGCCTGGGCAAACGAGATCCAGAGGTGGGGCAAATCACGCTGGAGGAGTGGTCTCAGATCAGGGACCTATGCACCCTTCTGCACAGTTTTGAAATGGCGACGAAGATGTTTAGTGCTGACGATGCCATTATCAGCATGACTATTCCGGTGATTTACATGCTGGAGCACATGTTAAACAGAATTCGGAGTCAGGTGGTGGCACAAGAGGAGGTGGAGGAAGGAGAGGAGGAGGAGTTGTATGCGGAAGGGCTAACATCTGCAAGGTCCAGACGGTCGGCAGCACCAAGGCGGCAGGCATGTGAGGGTGGGGTAGATTGTTTTACCAGGGCGCATGGTAGCAGCCAAACTAGTGAGGAAGGTGCAGGAGCCCAGGAAGAAGTGGATGACGAACTGATGGAAGACTCATCAGATGAGGGAGACCTTGATCACATTTCTGTTGTGCGAGGTTGGGGGGAGAGGACAGAGGAAGGAAGCATGATTGTTACCTCGCCACCAACACAACAGGGACTTGGTGCTCCTGGATGCGCAAGACTCATGAGTGCCTTCTTGCTGCACTACCTGCAACATGACCCTCGAATTGTGAGAATTAGAAATAATCCTGACTACTGGGTTGCCACACTGTTAGATCCCCGGTACAAAAGTAAATTTGCAGAAATTATTCCTGCCATAGAAAGGGATGCACGCATGCAGGAGTATCAGCAGAGACTGTTGCAGAATCTTACATGTGCTTTTCCACAAAACACCAGTGGTGCACGTAGTGAATCTCACAGTTCCAACTTGCCAACCGTGGGACCGTTGAGTGTTCAGCACTCAAACCGTAACAGAAACACAGTATCTGCTGGTAACATCAATTTTGCGGAATCATTTCACCACTTTTTTAGCCCATCCTTTGCAAGGCCACAGGAGACAAGAAGTCTGACACATAGTCAACGCCTAGAGACGATGGTACAGGAGTATCTCCAAGTAAACATTGAAGCCATGACTGTGTCACTGGACCCTTGCTCTTTTTGGGCTTCCAATCTGGATAAATGGCCGGAGCTCGCCACTTACGCCTTGGAGATCTTGTCATGCCCCGCAGCCAGCGTTCTGTCTGAACGTGTGTTCAGCGCTGCTGGTGGTGTGCTGACAGATAAGCGCATGCGGCTCTCCACTGATAATGTAGACAGACATAAAGATGAACAAATCATGGATCCGAAACGACTTTTCTACCCCTGTGTCATCCTGGGGAGAGTAAAAGCTTGATGATTGGTGAAAATCACCTCACCAACTTAAGCTTTCAAATTACTAATCATGTTTATCTGTATCTTGGCTGGAAAATAATTTGGGCTTTGTAGCAGTGTGCAGTACTGATTCTATTAGGCCATCTATACTAAGCTCCACCAGATTTAAAATTACTAATCATGTTTATCTGTATCTTGGCTGGAAAATAATTTGCGCTTTGTAGCAGTGTGCAGTACTGATTCTATTGGCCATCTATGTAACGGGTCTGGGAGGCGGAACCTCTGAGCGACTATACAAGGGGGCGGTCCTTGTAAGGGAGCTTGTGGCGACCAGGGAAGACGGGCAGGCAGTCACAGCAGGTGACCGGGACAGTCTCTGAGTGAACGGGCTGGAGGTCACGGCAAGTGACCGGGGCAGTCTCTGGATGAACGGGCAGGAGGTCACGGCAAGTGACCGGGGGCAGTCTCTGGATGAACGGGCAGGAGGTCACGGCAAGTGACCGGGGCAGTCTCTGGATGAACGGGCAGGAGGTCACGGCAAGTGACCGGGGCAGTCTCTGGGTAAAGGGTAGGTACGACCTGTGATGGCAGAGCCTCCAGGTAGGCTAGCAGGCAGATGGTAGATGTGTGCTCCCAGGTGAGCAAGCGAGAGTCTCTGGAATGGCAGGTGGTCACAGCACGTGACGGCGGAGCCTCCAGGTAGGCAAGCAGGCAAGTAACAGGTGTGCGCTCCCAGGTGAGCGGACAGGGGTCTCTGGAATGGCAGGTGGTCACAGCACGTGACGGCGGAGCCTCCAGGTAGGCTAGCAGGCAGGTAGCAGGTGTGCGCTCCCAGGTGAGCGGACAGGAGTCTCTGGAATGGCAGGTGGTCACAGCACGTGACGGCGGAGCCTCCAGGTAGGCTAGCAGGCAGGTAGCAGATGTGCGCTCCCAGGTGAGCGGGCAAGCTGGTCCATAGACAGACTGACAGGAGTTGGAGGGCAGACCGTCGGACCTCAGGCTAGCAGGCAGGTAGCAGAAGAGCGTTCCCAGGTGAGCGGGCAAGCTGGTCCTTAGACAGACTGACAGGAGTCGGTAGGCAGACCATCGGACCTCAGGCTAGCAGGCAGGTAAGCGGAATATCAGGCAGGAATCAGACAGCAACTGGCAGGAATCTGGCAGGTAACTGGCAACGGGACCTGAGGGCTGAAGCAGAGTAGTGAACAGTGCAACAACATTGCTCGGGCACCTCCATTTTGGAGGAGGTGCCTTATATATGGTGAAGTCCTCCAGCCATTGGCCGGGGACTCCTTAGGACGGCGCGCGCGGCCCCTTTAAGAGGGAGGGAGTGTGCGCGTGCGCCCTAAGCACAGTGGCCGGGAAGGAGCGCGCGCTGCCAGCAGAGCGGGAGGAGGACGCCGGGCTCGGAGCAGAGGGGTGAGGGGAACAGCGTCCCTGCCTAGCAGAGGGCAGGGACGCCGGCGCTACAGTAGCCCCCCCTTTAGGCCCCCCCTTTTTTAGGCCAGAGAGAAATTTAGCTAGGATGAGAGGGGCATGGATGTTCTCCCGGGGCTCCCACGTTCTCTCCTCAGGACCAAACCCCTTCCAATCTACTAGAAAAAAGGTCTTCCCTCTTACCCTTTTGGTGGCCAGAATGTTCTCTACCTCAAATTCGTTTTCAGCGGAAACCGGAGCAGGAGGCGTACCTGTAGACTTGGAGAAAGAGTTAAGTACCACAGGTTTGAGGAGAGATACATGGAAGGAGTTAGGGATCCGCAAGTTGGCCGGGAGTTTCAATTTATAGGCCACCGGGTTGATCTGACTGATGACCTCCAGAGGACCGATGAACCGAGGCCCTAACTTATAGGAAGGAATCTTGAGCCGGACATACTTGGACGAGAGCCAGACCTTATCCCCTTGACGGAATTGAGGAGGATCCAGACGTTTTTTGTCAGCATGTCTTTTCATACGCTCGGATGACAGAAGGAGTGCGGATCGGGTACTCTCCCATATGGAGGAAAATTTGTTAACAAGAGATTCCGCAGCCGGATTGTCCACCGAGGTGTAGACGGGAAATGGGATCCGAGGATGCTGACCGAAGACTACAAAAAACTGGGATTTGGAGGAAGATTCGCTCTCGTGATTGTTGTAAGAAAATTCGGCCCATGGCAGGAGATCCACCCAGTCTGAATGGTGGGCATTAACGAAGTGCCGGAGTTAACTGGTCAGGTTCTGATTGATCCGCTCCACTTGACCATTAGACTGTGGGTGGTAAGCGGAGGAGAAGTCCAGGGTGACGTCTAGCAGTTTACAAGTGGCTCTCCAGAAGCGTGAGGTGAACTGTACCCCACGATCCGACACGATGTGGAGGGGCAGGCCATGAAGACGGAAGATGTGGCGGATAAAGTCTTTAGCCAGCTCGGGTGCAGACGGGAGGCCTGGCAGGGGAACGAAATGAGCCATCTTGGAAAAGTGGTCAGCGACCACCCAAATGACCGTACATCCGGCAGAGACGGGGAGATCAGTTATAAAGTCCATTGCTATATGCTGCCAGGGGGCAGCAGGTACTGGGAGCGGAAGGAGGCAACCGGCTGGCAGATGTCTCGGAACCTTGTTGCGGGCGCAGGACACACAGGCAGAAACAAAGTCTATTACGTCCTTGTGCAGGGTAGGCTACCAGTAGTGCCGGGTAATAAGCTGGAGGGTCTTTTTCTGACCGGCGTGGCCAGCTAGTTTAGACGAGTGACCCCAGTGTAGGATCTTCTCCCGATCAGGTACTGATACGAACGTCTTACCGGGAGGGAGACGATTTAGACTCACGGGAGCCACCTGCATTACTCTGGCGGGATCAATGATGTGTTTCGGTTCTTCCTCGAGATCAGACACCAGAAAGGACCGGGATAAGGCGTCCGCCTTGATGTTTTTGTCAGCCGGGCGAAAATGAAGAATAAAATCAAAGCGAGCAAAAAACAAGGACCACAGAGCTTGGCGCGGGTTAAGTCTCTGGGCATGCTGGAGGTAAGCCAAGTTCTTGTGGTCAGTGTAAATTACTACCGGGTGAAGAGCCCCTTCGAGCAGGTAACGCCAATCCTCCAATGCCAGCTTGATGGCAAATAACTCTCGATCTCCAATGGAATAGTTGCGCTCAGAAGAGGAGAAGAGTTTGGAGAAGAAGCCACAAGTTACCATTCTCCCGGAAGATGATTTTTGGGTAAGTACCGCTCCGGCTCCAGAGGAGGAGGCGTCAACCTCCAGGAAGAACTGCTTGTTGCCATCTGGGCGATGCAGCACCGAGGCGGAAGAGAAGGCCTGTTTTAAGGAAAGAAAGGCCTCCTCTGCTTCGGGCGGCCACTCTCTGGGATTAGTGCCCTTACGGGTGAGGGCGGAAATTGGGGCAGTCCGGGAAGAGAAGTGCGGTATGAAGAGGCGGTAGTAGTTGGCGAAGCCCAGGAACCGCTGAATGGCCTTCAACCCCTCCGGTCGGGGCCATTTCTCGATGGCAGACAGTTTCTCTGGATCCATTCGTAGGCCGGTCTGAGAAATAATGTAGCCCAAAAACGGAAGCGAGGTCTGCTCAAAGAGGCACTTCTCATATTTAGCGAAGAGGTGATTCTGCCTGAGCCTGAGCAGGACCTGACGAACGTCTCTCCGGTGAGTCTGGAGATCCGGAGAGAAGACCAAGATGTCGTCCAGGTACACCACTACGCAGGAGTAGAGAAGGTCCCGGAAGATGTCATTGACCAACTCTTGAAAGACGGCAGGAGCGTTACAGAGACCGAAGGGCATTACCAGATATTCATAGTGGCCGTCCCGGGTGTTGAATGCAGTCTTCCATTCATCCCCTTGACGGATACGGACCAGGTTGTACGCCCCACGGAGGTCCAGTTTGGTGAAGATTCTAGCCCCCCTTAGACGATCAAATAATTCTGGAATGAGTGGAAGGGGGTACTTATTCTTCACCGTGATCTGGTTAAGGCCTCTATAGTCTATACAGGGACGGAGAGAGCCGTCCTTCTTTTTTACGAAAAAGAAGCCTGCTCCCGCCGGGGAGGTAGATTTCCGGATGAATCCCCTGGCCAAATTCTCCTCAATATATTCGGACATCGACCGGGTCTCAGCAGTGGACAATGGGTAAATACGCCCACGGGGAGGCGTAGCACCGGGTAACAGGTCGATAGGACAGTCGTATGGTCTATGAGGGGGTAATGTCTCTGCCTCCTTTTTATTAAAGACATCAGCAAATGACCAATAGGGAATCGGAAGTCCAGGTAGATTAGTTGGGGTAGGAGAAGGACGGGCGGGATGAACAGGAACCAAACAAGTCTTATGACAGTCCTGTCCCCAGCGAAGGACTTCTCCGGTCTGCCAGTCAAGCACTGGTGCATGTCTCTGGAGCCAAGGTAGACCTAGTAAGAGGGTGTGAGAGAGTCCAGGCAGAACATGAAAAGAAATGCTCTCAGAATGCAGCATTCCCACCTGCAGAGTTACGGATTCGGTGATGAGTTGGATGGGACGTGGTAAGAGGCCCCCATCCACAGCAGCGACAGATAATGGTATAGCCAGAGGTTTGGTGGGAATGCGGTATTTTTCTACCAGGGCCTGTGAAATAAGATTCCCGGCCGCTCCAGAGTCAAGTTGGGCTAGTTCGAAAAAACGATTCTCCCCGCAGATAATTGAGACTGACAGCAGCAGAGATGGAGAGGATTTATTCTTGTCTAGGTCGACCTCTCTGAGCGAACCTAGACACAGGCGTTTCCCGACCTCTCCGGGCAGGTACGGATCCGGTGCTCCTTACTGCCACAGTAGAAGCAGCTCCCCTCGGCACGACGTAAGTCCTGACGGGTTTTGACCATCTTGGTCTGGTCGACCTGCATAGGCTCAGGAGAGTGTACCTGGGGAGAAGCGGAGGGAGTGACGGATCTCTGAAAAGTAGGAGCTAGACGTGGAAACCTCCTCTCACGGGTGACTTCTTTGGCACGCTCCTGGAACCGTAGGTCAATCCGGGTGGCAAGAGTTATTAGGTCATCGAGAGTGGTAGGAATGTCTCGACCGGCAAGTTCATCTTTAATACGGCCGGACAGACCCTCCCAGAAGACAGATACCAGAGCGTCGTTATCCCAGGCCAGCTCCGAGGCAAGGGTACGGAACCGTATGGCATATTGGCCCACGGTGAGACTTTAAACACCTAAACAAAATATCACATGAGGGGCCTAATAAATAGAGACAACCAGCAGACACATAGCCCCCCTAAAAAATAACTTTTATTAATAATCTCTAAAAAGGACCTAAAAGTCCATAGACAAACAACAATAATACTCTAAATGATAGGACATATAGAATCAGGTAATACACCGACCGGGAGGGAATACAGATTCAAGCTGTCCCTATTATGTCCCTAAATCCTGTCCCTACCTGACAGCGGAGGTTGGCACCCTAATTTGTACTTCGTGGTGCCCCCGCTCAACGTCGGTATCCCTAATGTCCCTACAAGGACCCTTGTCTTAAATTAAACAAAACCACAATAGTGAGAAAGGGTAGAAAAAGTGAACGTATAAATACAGAAGCCGATAATAGGTCAATGATTATAGATGGCCAAATTCATTTGGTCGGGTAAACATAAATGCTCTAGGGTAGAGGAGCACAGTGCTTGTTTCTCCATAGCCAAAACAAATCAAATAGCAGCCAGAGCAATCAAATATGGACACATGCTACACTTTGATAGTCCAGCTATATACCTCAAAAGGGGGCTCAGAAAGCAAAATCCCACCCAGGTAGATGTCTCCCCATACATCAAATGGAATTTAAGTATTGGTATTTGAAAAAGCATAATATCTATATCAAAGTATCAGGTCCAGACTCTGTCTGTCATAGATGTACATAATAGTAGACGGAAAGAAGGACACTTATCATTATTAGTCCCTATACCTTTTCAAAGACAGACACTCATCATTATTAGTCCCTATTCCTTTTCAAAAGACCAGAAAATGGCAATCAGAATATACATTTTCATTAGTAAAAAAACAATAACACTAAAACCTTAATGGTCCCCAATTCCAGCAGTCAGAAAGTAGATATCATTAGTAAGTAAAAAAATGACACTTATCCTTAGTAGTCCCAACGCGTTTCCCCCTAGTTTCCACCAGGGTTCATCAGGGGATCTGGGGAAGACCTCAATCCCTCACCCCAGATTGCCAGACAATGCTGCATGTGTAGGAAATTCTTGCACATATACCTCCCTTATAAACTCAGCTCAACCCCATAATTAGTGATAATCGCAAACGCCTGTGTACTGCTGTCATCGTACACATGCCCGGCGTCCACCGCCAAATGTAAGTCCGTGGACCGCACATGGAACGCACGCACCCGGAAATGACGATATGCTAATGACGCCCACCGGAAATGACGTCACCAGACTGCATCAGAGTATCTGAAGCGCATCTGGAACGCACACACCCGGAAGTAACGGTGTCTAACTAGCGTCCATCGGGATATGATGTCATCCAAATGTGGCGGTACATGGTTAGGAGGCAAAGTCTACACCCATCCCCATATACGTTTGTCAGTAATTGTCATGGTAGCCAGCAATGCAAATACCGGCCAGACGGGCATACCTCCCACCAACATACCCCATATATTTAAAGTGCCATAGACGGACAGGTCGGCACCAGGGCTAAGATGTCCAAAAGTTATTCAGCGCAAAATAAATGTACACGCTGTACACCGGAGGACAAAGGCATTCAGTATATAATAAATAGGAAGGTTGGAGTCTGACTATTATATAATTGAAGTGTTATCCACATATTACAATGTTGTTTATCATCCACAGAGTATTTAACGCTGTTAGAGTAGGAGAAAAATAAGCCCAAACATATAAATACATATTTAGCCACAATGGGTATATACATATGGTGATCATTAGACCAATACCATATAGGCTGGTTCTATTCGGCCCCTAATATCACATTCTTGGAATCAGATAAAACTCGAGAAGCTCAACTGTTCATTAATGCCCCCAGGGGCCATTGACTCCATCCAAAAGATCCAACGGGCCTCCCGTTGGAGTATTTTTTTATTCCAGTCACCCTGCCTGATTGACCGTGCCACAACCTCCAAAACCCTAAATGAAATGCATCTCACATCACCCCCATGTTTAGATATTATATGTCTGGCGAGTGGTGTATCCCTGCCATGCCTAACGTCTCCAAGGTGCTCGCCTATCCGGACGCGTAATTCACGTTTCGTTTTCCCGATATAATCCATTGGACACGTACACGTGCAGAGGTACACCACTCCTGACGTTTTGCAGTTGGCGAAATCTTTCATCTCGTATGTGCGTTTAGTCACTGCACTCACAAAACTCTTTGAAGGTGTGACAAATTTACAGAAGGAGCAGTGACCACATCTGAACGTACCCTTAGACCTACTTCTCAACCATGTGATCTCCTTCGTCTGAGGCGTAAAGTGACTATGTACGACTGTATCCTTCACGGATCTCCCCCTCCTATATGTAACCGAAGGTGTTTTTGGGACCAAGCCCACCACATCCGGATCTGCTCGTAGGATCCCCCAGTATTTTTCAAGAATGCCCATTACTTTTCTTGACTGATCATCATAGGTGCCTATCAGTCGTGTGATGGACTCAGAGTTACATCTATCTCTTGGAGTGAGGAGGGACGATCTATCTGTCGTCCTTGCCTGTTGATATGCCTTGTCTATTACTCCTTCAGGATAACCCCTAGTTCTAAGCCTATGAGATAGATTACACGACTCAGATTGAAAGTCATTCCACGAGGAACAGTTCCTCCGCACCCTAAGGAACTGTCCCTTAGGAATGCCTCTTTTTAGAGGCGGAGGATGGAAGCTCCCCCACTCTAGAAGGCTATTGGTCGCAGAAGGTTTACGATACAGTGAAGTTTTTAAAGTACCATCACCATTTCTTGAGATTTTTTAAATCCAGGAAGGAGATCTCGTCCACTCCCACCTCACAAGTGAAGGATAGTCCAAAAGGGTTAACATTCAGATGTGCCACGAACATCCGAAAAGATATTTATATGTTTGGGACTTATTTTTCTCCTACTCTAACAGCGTTAAATACTCTGTGGATGATAAACAACATTGTAATATGTGGATAACACTTCAATTATATAATAGTCAGACTCCAACCTTCCTATTTATTATATACTGAATGCCTTTGTCCTCCGGTGTACAGCGTGTACATTTATTTTGCGCTGAATAACTTTTGGACATCTTAGCCCTGGTGCCGACCTGTCCGTCTATGGCACTTTAAATATATGGGGTATGTTGGTGGGAGGTATGCCCGTCTGGCCGGTGTTTGCATTGCTGGCTACCATGACAATTACTGACAAACGTATATGGGGATGGGTGTAGACTTTGCCTCCTAACCATGTACCGCCACATTTGGATGACATCATATCCCGATGGACGCTAGTTAGACACCGTTACTTCCGGGTGTGTGCGTTCCAGATGCGCTTCAGATACTCTGATGCAGTCTGGTGACGTCATTTCCGGTGGGCGTCATTAGCATATCGTCATTTCCGGGTGCGTGCGTTCCATGTGCGGTCCACGGACTTACATTTGGCGGTGGACGCCGGGCATGTGTACGATGACAGCAGTACACAGGCGTTTGCGATTATCACTAATTATGGGGTTGAGCTGAGTTTATAAGGGAGGTATATGTGCAAGAATTTCCTACACATGCAGCATTGTCTGGCAATCTGGGGTGAGGGATTGAGGTCTTCCCCAGATCCCCTGATGAACCCTGGTGGAAACTAGGGGGAAACGCGTTGGGACTACTAAGGATAAGTGTCATTTTTTTACTTACTAATGATATCTACTTTCTGACTGCTGGAATTGGGGACCATTAAGGTTTTAGTGTTATTGTTTTTTTACTAATGAAAATGTATATTCTGATTGCCATTTTCTGGTCTTTTGAAAAGGAATAGGGACTAATAATGATGAGTGTCTCTCTTTGAAAAGGTATAGGGACTAATAATGATAAGTGTCCTTCTTTCTGTCTACTATTATGTACATCTATGACAGACAGAGTCTGGACCTGATACTTTGATATAGATATTATGCTTTTTCAAATACCAATACTTAAATTCCATTTGATGTATGGGGAGACATCTACCTGGGTGGGATTTTGCCTTCTGAGCCCCCTTTTGAGGTATATAGCTGGACTATCAAAGTGTAGCATGTGTCCATATTTGATTGCTCTGGCTGCTATTTGATTTGTTTTGGCTATGGAGAAACAAGCACTGTGCTCCTCTACCCTAGAGCATTTATGTTTACCCGACCAAATGAATTTGGCCATCTATAATCATTGACCTGTTATCGGCTTCTGTATTTATACGTTCACTTTTTCTACCCTTTCTCACTATTGTGGTTTTGTTTAATTTAAGACAAGGGTCCTTGTAGGGACATTAGGGATACCGACGTTGAGCGGGGGCGCCACGAAGTACAAATTAGGGTGCCAACCTCCGCTGTCAGGTAGGGACAGGATTTAGGGACATAATAGGGACAGCTTGAATCTGTATTCCCTCCCGGTCGGTGTATTACCTGATTCTATATGTCCTATCATTTAGAGTATTATTGTTGTTTGTCTATGGACTTTTAGGTCCTTTTTAGAGATTATTAATAAAAGTTATTTTTTAGGGGGGCTATGTGCCCACGGTGAGACTTCCCTGACGGAGGCGTAGCAGAGATGATGCGGTTGAGGTCTTCCGTCCAGGTTCGTCGAAGACTTTCCGGAAAGCCGTGAGAAAGGCAGGCAAGTCGGACACCAGAGGGTCTCCTCTCTCCCATAGAGGATTTAGCCAGGCCAGGGCCTCCCCGGTGAGATGGGACATGATGAAGGCAATTTTGGCCCGGTCGGAGTTAAACTGGTGGGACAGGAGTTCAAAGTGCAGGGTGCACTGATTTATAAAGCCCCGAGCCTGAGCGGAGTCGCCTCCGAAGCGAGGAGGTGCAGAAAGCCGGGGTCCGGGGTAGGATACCATAGTATTGGTGGGCAGCGGAGCTGCCGGATTGCGAGTCATGGCACTGGCGGTGGTTGCTGGTGGAGCAGTCAGAGTGTCCAGGCGAGAATTGACATTCTGCAGGTGACCCAGGATGGACTCCTGTTGGTACCTCTGACGGGACAGTTCATGACACAGGTCCGAGAGTGAGTGAGCTTGGGTGCCACCGGGTTCCATGGCCCGAGCAAACTGTAACGGGTCTGGGAGGCGGAACCTCTGAGCTACTATACAAGGGGGCGGTCCTTGTAAGGGAGCGGGTGGCGACCTGGGAAGACGGGCAGACAGTCACAGCAGGTGACCGGGACAGTCTCTGAGTGAACGGGCTGGAGGTCACGGCAAGTGACCGGGGCAGTCTCTGGATGAACGGGCAGGAGGTCACGGCAAGTGACCGGGGCAGTCTCTGGGTAAAGGGTAGGTACGACCTGTGATGGCAGAGCCTCCAGGTAGGCTAGCAGGCAGATGGTAGATGTGTGCTCCCAGGTGAGCAAGCGAGAGTCTCTGGAATGGCAGGTGGTCACAGCACGTGATGGCGGAGCCTCCAGGTAGGCAAGCAGGCAGGTAACAGGTGTGCGCTCCCAGGTGAGGGGGCAGGAGTCTCTGGAATGGCAGGTGGTCACAGCATGTGACGGCGGAGCCTCCAGGTAGGCTAGCAGGCAGGTAGCAGGTGTGCGCTCCCAGGTGAGCGGGCAGGAGTCTCTGGAATGGCAGGTGGTCACAGCACGTGACGGCGGAGCCTCCAGGTAGGCTAGCAGGCAGGTAGCAGATGTGCGCTCCCAGGTGAGCGGGCAAGCTGGTCCATAGACAGACTGACAGGAGTTGGAGGGCAGACCGTCGGACCTCAGGCTAGCAGGCAGGTAGCAGAAGAGCATTCCCAGGTGAGCGGGCAAGCTGGTCCTTAGACAGACTGACAGGAGTCGGTAGGCAGACCGTCGGACCTCAGGCTAGCAGGCAGGAAAGCGGAATATCAGGCAGGAATCAGACAGCAACTGGCAGGAATCTGGCAGGTAACTGGCAACGGGACCTGAGGGCTGAAGCAGAGTAGTGAACAGTGCAACAACATTGCTCGGGCACCTCCATTTTGGAGGAGGTGCCTTATATATGGTGAAGTCCTCCGACAATTGGCCGGGGACTCCTTAGGACGGCGCGCGCGGCCCCTTTAAGAGGGAGGGAGCGCGCGCGCATGCGCCCTAAGCACAGTGGCCGGGAAGGAGCGCGCGCTGCCAGCAGAGCGGGAGGAGGACGCCGGGCTCGGAGCAGAGGGGTGAGGGGAACAGCGTCCCTGCCTAGCAGAGGGCAGGGACGCCGGCACTACAATCTATACTAAGCTCCACCAGATTTAAAATTAATAATCATGTTTATCTGTATCTTGGCTGGAAAATAATTTGGACTTTGTAGCAGTGTGCAGTACTGATTCTATTAGGCCATCTATACTAAGCTCCACCAGATTTAAAATTAATAATAATTTTTAGCTGCATCTAGCCTGGAAAATAATTTTGGGGCTCCGAGATGCGCAAGACACATAAGTGCCTTCTTGCTGCACTACCTGCAACATGACCCTCAGATTGTCAGAATTCGAAGTAATCCTAACTACTGGGTTGCCACACTCTTAAATCCCCCACACTCTTCGATCAACCTTTTCTTTTTAATAAAGACCAAAAAAATGGTCATTTTTGAAATTATAAGCATTAGCAGATTATTAGAAACTGAAATCAAACAGTTTTCAACTCAAAACTTTATTATAGGTTATGTTACATTTGCACATAGGACCCCTTGTCCGAAAGGAGCTTCTGAACTCTCTCATCCATTGAATTTGTCAGTTTTTGGATCGTTTCTGCTTCAATTGTTTTGCATGAGGACAGAATACCCTCCCAGAGCTGTTGCTTAGATGTGAACTGCCTCCCGCCATCATAGACACTCCTTTTGATGATGCTCCAGAGGTTCTGAATGGGGTAGAGGTCAGGGGAGCATGGGGGTCACACCATAAGTTTGTCCCCTTTTATGCCCATATCAGCCAGAGATGCAGATGTGTTATGTGCAGCATGAGACGGTGCATTATCATGCATGAAAATGATGTTGCTGTGGAATACACGGTTCTTCTTCTTGAACCATGGCAGGAAGTGCTGTTTGAGAAATTCCACATACATTATGGAGTTCATCTTTACCCCTTCAGGGATCCTAAAGGGACCGACAATCTCTCTCCCCATGATTCCAGCCCAAAACATTACTCCACCTCCTCCTTGTTGGCGCTGTAGCCGTGTTTGCGTGGGGTGTCCATCAACCAGCCATCCTCCACTCCATCCATCTGGACCATTGAGCGTTGCATGGCACTCATATGTGAACAAAACAGTTTTGAAGTCAGTCTTCATGTATTGTTTGGCCCACTGGAGCCGTTTCTGCTTGTGTGCAGTGGATAGAGGAGGTCGACAGGATGGTTTACACACAGCTGCAAACCTCTGAAGGACCCTGCATCTTGTTGTTCGGGGGACATTGGAGGCACCAGCAGCTTCAAAAACTTCTCTGCTGCTATGACAAGGCTTTTTTGCCGCTGCTCTTTTAACCTGACGTAATTGCCTGTAGGAAAGAGTCCTCAATTTGCCCTTATCAGCACGCACACGTGCGTACTGTGAATCAGCTACATACTTCTTGATTGCCAAGACACTTTATCCTGATCATCGCACAATGTTGATTGTAGTCATGCCTTGACCTAAACACTCCACAATTTGTTGCTTCTCAGCAGCCGACACATCCTTTTTCTTTCCCATTTTGGCAGAAAATGTAGGCTGCTTAATAATGTGGGACAGCCTTCTTAAGTAGTCTTGCCGTTCATTGGACACACCTGCCAAACTAATTAGCACAGGAGTCTGCAATTGCTTACAGTGATATAAAGAGCCCTGACACACATCACCATCAATGAGTTTAACTGACAACCAAACAAATTCTTCCCTTATCACTCCTAAACACTTTTTGCATAATAATTTGGAACACAGTGTACATGTGCTTTTCCACAAAACACCAGTGGTTCACGTAGTGAATCTTACAGTTCTAACTTGCCAACCGTGGTCTGTATGGAGTTGTTCAATAAAGGGCCCAAAATTAAGATAACATAGACGGGAGAGGTCTCTATGAATAGGAATTCCTAAGAATTTGATACCCTGTGAGGGCCAGGCAAAGGGAAAGTTGGACTGGATGGAATCCTGTATGGATTTGGGGAGGGAGACATCGAGGGCCTCAGACTTAGCTGTATTGATTTTAAAATTTGACCATGTAACAAAGTGATCTATTTCAGCCATAACAGCAGGGATGAATATATGTGATTGAGTGATATATACTAGGACATCATCAGCAAATAGAGAGCACTTGTACTCGGTGCCTCCCACCTCAATCCACCTAATATTGGGGTTATTGCGAATTGATGAGAGCAGGTGCTCCGTCACTAGGATGTATAAGAGAGGGGACAGAGGACATCCCTGCCTTGTCCCATTGGTGATTATGAAAGGTGATGAAAATGCTCTGACGCGCCCCCTGGGCCTTGGGACATCCGGAGCCGGACCCTTTTCGGTGGATGCTGGTGGTTGTAGTCTCCGTGGCGGCAACCCAGTTCCGTTGCTCTGGGCGGTCAAACCAGTGGCGGAACTATTTATGTGGTTTTGATGTTTAAATGTCCGACTACGCCACCCGTGGATTGCGGTGAGAGTGAACTGCCGCTGCAGGGCAGACCGCTGAGGCTGGTGTTGTGGGTGCAGCAGAGAGTAGCATAACTCCCCATGGGAGGAGTATAGCCTCAGGGCAGTGTGTGCGGAGGATGGGGGTGATGGTGCAGGGCAGCAGCAGTAATGACACGGATTAAGTGATGCAGTCCAGGGCCTTTACTCACAGTTCTTATTATCCAGACCACTTCTGCAGGTAACGGCTGCCCACGTCGTACTGTGCTCACCAGCTGAGGGGCTCAGACAACTCCCAGATAACTTTGGAGCGCTTCACAGGACCCCCTTTGTGTGTCCTTTGTCTGGCCTTTCTTACCAACCCTTCTGTCCGGCTGACTCGGGCCTCCTCTTGGTAAACTTGGCTCCAGTTTCCCTGACCCTATGTGCTGCCCTCCTAGCGGATGTAGCGAGGGGCTGCGCCACATAAAATGTCACAGCCTCCGGTTTCTAGCTGAGGGTGGTTTCCCGCCTCCACTAATTTCGGGGATCGGTCTCCCCCTTTGGCCTGACCCCTCCACGCAGGTGGATTCGGGCGTGCGGTGGCGACTCGCCCGCCCACACCCCTGGAATCCCTTCGTTCCTCGTTCCTGGAGACTTCTCCGCTCTTCTTCCTTCCTTCTCCTTCTTCCAGGCCTGGGCCTCTGTTACTAGGCCCGCCTCCGGAGAAGAGCTCATGCAGAGCCCCTGCTCCCTGTCACTTCTGCTCAGACTTCTCTGCACTGAACTAAGATGGTGCCCACCTTTTATACTCCCTTCTCAATGCACCAATGAACTGCTTCCTCCCTGCTCCTTCACTACAGGGTTCCCCTTCCTCAGTGTTCCCTCCCCCCACTCCAGTCAGGGAAAAGGACTGTCGTGCCCATCTCAGGGGCATGTTGGTCGCCCTGCCCCACGGCAATGTGGTGTAATGCATGCAGGTGTCAGGTCCTGATCCACACTCCATCCTTACCTGAGATTGAGATATCACACCTCTGGGTGAGGTGCAATACCTCTGTAGCAACTGAGCCCTCTGGGTGCTACAGTTCCATTTATCTTCAGCCTAGGTGACGTATTGCGATACAGGGCCGTGATTTTGGCTATAAAAGGGTCCCCTAGACCCCTACCCCAAGCTTTTTAAGAGAATAATATATGGCGTGCCAGGAGACTCTATGGAATGCTTTCTCAGCATCCAACGAGAGTATCTAATTACAAATTTTTAACTGCATTTAGCCCAGGAAATACTTTGTGCCTAGTAGCAGTGTCTGCTAGTCAGCGGATTATCCCGGTTGTTAAGCAAGCTACACCACCTGTAGTTTGGACACTTAATTTTTTCAAAGGAAATGCTTCGGGACCACGGGATACTCAGTGAAGAGCATCAGGAGGCACCCCAAGGCATAGGGGCTGGGACTGGCAGTAGGATGCCTTGCGGTGGACAACCGAGCTCGATCCCCCTCCTTTTACTCCTCCACCTCTTTTCTTTTCGCATGACTATATGTACATGTCACTTTTCCATGTGTTAGTTATGTCTTCTGAGCAGTTTGTCAGCTTTTGGACACCTTTGAAGGTGTTTTCTATGTGTTTCTATGTGTTTTTGTTTGCCTGCCATTGGTTTTAACGGTGTTCGAAGGTGTTCGACGAACAGTTCGACGAACAGTTCGGCGAACACAAGGGTGTTCGATGAACCGAACCGAACTCAAACACTACGGGGGTGGCTCAACACTAATTGCAAGCACAGCACAATGAAATGTATAGTGTATAGTTCCTTGCTCCAGGGTGATGCTACACAGACAAGTCTCATCTCAATGTGGATTGGGTTATAATGAGGAGGAGGAACAGGAGCTGGTTTCCTGCACTACAGACTCTGCTACCCACTCAACATTCATACCGTCTGTTCAGCGTGGATGGCCTGAAGAGAGGAAGAACAAGGAGGAGGACCAAGAGGAGGATGAGGAGGAAAGCATGGACAGTCATCCTCTTGGTCAGGACAGGGAAGTTTTGGCTGTTGGCAGACTGGCACAAATGGCTGACTATATGTTGCACTGCCTTTCCTGTGACCCTCATGTTGTACGCATTTTGGCCAACATTAAATACTGATTGGTCACACTTGTAGACCCACACTACAAATAGAACTTTCTATCTCTCCTTCCCATGGTGGAGAGGTCTAATAAAATGTTGCCAGAAGGCCTTTGTTGAAAAATTATTAAAAAAATTCCCATCTGAAAACGCTTGGGCAGAGATCACAGTTCCTTGAACAACCAAGGTTTACAGGTGAGGGAGACACAAATCCGATGCAGCGGAGGCAGGGGAACACTGTCAAAGGTCTGGGACAGTTTTCTCAGACCCTCCCAACGCCCAGGCCCTGATGTGCAAAGTAATTTGACATGGAGGGAAAAGATTTGGAAGATGCTGAAGGAGTACATTGCTCACCATACCAGCATCCTTTGTGATTCCTCTATGCCTTATAACTATTGGATATCCAAGCTGCACACGTGGCATGAACGGTCTCTCTACACCTTGAAGGTCCTGGCCTGCCCTGCTGCTAGCGTTTTATCAAAGTGGGCTTTTAGTGCCGCCGGGGGTATTATAACTGATAGGCGCATCCGCATGTCAACTGAAAATGCTGACAGGCTGACTCTTATCAAAATGAACAAGGGCTGGAATGGGTCATACTTCTAAACAACATCGAATGATAGCAGCGGAACATAAAGTAAAATCCAGTGTTTTTTCCAATGCACCCCTTCACACGCAGACATGGGTATACGCTTATTGATTTTGTCTAATTTATGTCGCTCTCCTCCTTCTCCTTCCTCTCATCCTCCACAATCATATTAACAGGGTGACCATCATGCAACACCAACATAATTTTTTTTAAAGGTGTTTATGATGCCCATAGCAAATATTTTTAGAGGCCTACCTCTAACATTCTGTATGTTATACAGTATGTTCATGTATACCCCCCATGGGTAAATGTTTTTCAGGCCATGCAATTAGTGCATGGGCATTACCAGTATAGGAGACCCACTCCTTAATAATGGGGAATTTTTTTCTAATGAGGCCTTCCTCTAAGTCTCTTCAAAGGGGTATTGGAGTGCTTCCTAATTTTTGGCAGTCGTTGAACTTCCTGCATATGCAATAACAGTATAGGAGACCCACTTTATGCAAATGGAAAATTAATGTGTAACTGAGGCCCTCTGCTACGTCTCTTCAAATTGGTATTGGAGCCTGTCCTAATTTTTGGTAGCCCTTGCACTTACTGCATATGCAATAACAGTATAGGAGACCCACTCCTATGTTGTATGTTGTCTTACCAGATGGCCTTTTTTGAAGAATTATTAAAAAAATTCCCATCTGACAATGCTTGTGACAGAGGTCTCAGTTTATTGGACAACCAAGGAGTACAAGTGAGGGAGAAGCAAACCTGATGCAGTAGAGGCAGGGGAATGCTATCAAATGTCTGGGACAGTTTTCTCATACCCTCCCAGTGGCCAGGCCCTGATGCGTGGGTTACTCTGATAAGGAGGGAAAAGTTTTGGAAGATGCTGAAGGAGTATCTTGCTGACAGTACCAGCATCCTAAGTGATTCCTCTGTGCCTTACAACTATTGGGTATCCAAGCTGGACACGTGGCATGAACTGTCTCTCTATGCTTTGGAGGTCCTGGCCGCTAGCGTTTTGTCACAGATGGTTTAGTGTTGCCGCGGGTATTAAAACATATACGCAATACCAGTATAGGAGACCCACTCCTTAATAATGTGAAGGCCAATTCAAATCGATTCTATATTCTACAATATTACCTGTCTTATCTGAAATTAGTTTACGGATGAACTATCACAGTATGGATAGCGTATTACAACAATCCAGCCAGGTACTTATACTGTGTATTTTGCTGCCAATTTTTTTTTTAAATCTATTCTATTCCCTATTGATACCACTGCTAGCTGCACTTACAATAGGGACAGGTGCAAGGTATCATCAGCTAGGGATGAGT
Organism: Phyllobates terribilis; assembly: GCF_046119375.1. NCBI lineage: Eukaryota > Metazoa > Chordata > Amphibia > Anura > Dendrobatidae > Phyllobates > Phyllobates terribilis. The sequence goes on along the minus strand of NW_027362769.1, from coordinate 12,070,539 downwards.
GTTGTTCATTGCCGTCGAATGTATCTCTTCCACAGTGCATTACTGTCACGCAAGGTGTGGGAAAGACTTAGTGCAACACAAAGTGAAGAGGGAAAGAGAGCCCAGACTCTACGGAACAGGGGGAGGTGGAGACCTCCTAGGTTGATCTAGAGTCACCCTGTCTCCCCTAATGTCCCTGTACTGGCTCTTCACCAATTGCCGCATGCGTGCCTAGCCCTGTCATGCCCTGGGGTATAACTAAGGCTAGGGAAAGGAGGAGATGAGCGCTAGTCGATCTCCAGTAAACACTATAGACAACAGGGGTGGACAAACAGGTGGAAATTGCTTAGCTTTAGATGAATTCCAGACTAAAAGCGCACACATCCTTAAGCTCCAGAAAGGAAGAAGTACAGCTCTTGCTAAAGCTTTCACAGGTAGTAATGAATATCACCAGCACCTCCCTCTTAAACACAGTAGGCATTTATACACCCAGGTAGGGTGCTAATTAGCCAGAGGGAGGTAGCTGCTGCATCCTAGAGACAGCCTCTGAGAAGATGTCTGTAATGTCAAACGTAGAGATCCTCTGCAACCAACTGCAGTGCGAATGTCTGTCACCTCTGACACACCCTTGACAGTACCCCTCCTCTACAAGTGGCCTCCAGACACTCAGGACCGAGTTTCTCAGCTTTCTCAGGATAAGAAATGTGGAATGAGCGAATCAACCTGGGGGCGTTCACCTATGACGCGGAAACCCACATCCTCTCCTCTGGACCATAGACTTTCCAGTGCACCAAGTATTGTAGAGAACAATGTTGAAGATGAGAATCTACAATCCTTGAAATCTGGAACTCCAGATTGCCATCAACCATTACTGGTGGTAGAGGTGAGGGCTCAAGAGGTTCCACATACTTTTTGAATAAGGACCTGTGGAACACGTTGTGAACCTTAAGGGCCTGAGGAAGTTCGAAACGAAACGCTGCTGGTATAATGACAGCGGTTATTTTATAGGGACCAATAAATCTAGTTCCTAGCTTCCAAGAAGGAACTTTTAATCTTATATTCCTGGTAGACAACTACACAAAGTCATTCACATTCAGGTCCAGACCTGGTAAACGTTTTCTGTCAGCCATACATTTATACCTGTCTCCCATGATCTTTAAATTGCTCAGAACACCCTGCCATACCGAGGAGAGCGACACCCCTTTATAAAGCTGTCATTGTAACATTCTCCTTTACCCCACCTGATGAAGACGGCTTAGACCGTTGAAACGCGTTGTGGCAGTGGTATTGGAGGAAGAATAAAAGTCGGTTGACATCTATTAAATTGTCCAGTATTCCTTTGGCGCTCCCTGAGACCGCTGCACCATTGTTTACTTGTGATATATCTCCATACGGAGCCAAAGCGGCAGGAGCAGCTGGGCATATTTGGATGTGTGAGGACCTGCGGTTATCCAGCCACCGGGTTAAACTACTGAGGACCTGCGGTGACGTGGTATCTGGTCCAGCAGGATCGTGTGACCACTTGAGGAGCACGGAGTTGCGAGGCAAACACCGACAGGACGGTACTACAAATAGAGGCGACCCGGAGCCTCATTAATCACACGCTTAATCTTGGTTGTGTAGACGTACACAACCATCACAGGTGAGTGTACTGGCACTTTTTAAATTATTTAAATAGCCCTGTGAGTCTACACATGCGCCCTTTCTTTTCTTTTCGCATACATTTATACCTGTCTCCCATGATCTTTAAATTACTCAGAACACCCTGCCATACCGAGGAGAGCGACAAAGAAAATCATTCTTCCTCAGGAACTCCTTAAGCTCCTCCCTCACTAAAGGTACCAAACTGTGGGTGATAACCGTATGCACAGAAAGAACAGTGACCTGCTAGTGGATTCTTGACGATGATTATTAATGGCAAATTCTGCCAGCAGTAAGTAGGATGCCCAATCCTCCTGATTTTCGGAGACGAAACACCTGAGGTAGGTCTCCAAATTCTGATTGACACGCTCGGTCTGACCATTTGACTGAGGGTGGAAGGCAGAGGAAAAGGACAGCTGCACCCCCAGTTGAGAACAGAATGCCTTCCAGAAATTGGAAACAAACTGAGTCCCCTGATCTGACACCACATAGGAGGGAACCCTGTGAAGCTTCACAATCTCATTTATGAACATCCGAGCAAGTGTCTTGGCATTTGAAAGTGCAGGCAATGCGACGAAGTGAACCATTTTACTGTACCTATCTACTACCACTAAAACGACCATTTTGCCTGCAGAAACCGGTAGGTTAGTAATAAAATCCATGGACAAGTATGTCCATGGCCTACTAGGAATAGGTAGCAGAAGAAGAATACCAGACGGATGGATATGCGAAACCTTAGAACACGCAAATACTACAAGCAGCTACTTGTTCAATCACATCCCAATGCAATGCTGGCTACCAAAAACGACGAGAGAGGAGGTCTGCGGTTTCCTTACCACCTAGATGCCCAGCAAGCACAGAGTTATGATGTTCCTTAATTAGTTTGCAGCACAGATTAGATAATACAAATAACTTTCCTGAAGGGCAGGAGGCAGGTGCGTCCCCCTGAACCTCCAAAACCTCACCCTCCAGTTCAGGATAAAGTGCCGAAATGACTACCCCTTTCTGTAATATCGGGGAAGGGTTCTCATGGTCACCATCACCAGGGAAGCTCCAGGACAAAGCATCAGGCTTGACATTTTTGACCCCTGGATGAAAAGTGCAACAAAATTGAACCCAGTAAAAAAAAGGGACCATCTGGCTTCCCTAGGGTTGAGACGTTTAGCTAACTGAAGATATGACATTTTGTTATGGTCAGTAATAGCAGTAATAGGATGGACAGCTCAATGTCGCCATTCCTCGAACGGAAATTTGTTCGCCAAAAGTTCCCTATTACCCACGTCATCATTTCTCTCAGCCGAAGACAATTTTTTAGAATAGACGGACTCAGAGACAACACAACCCCAACATCCACATCCGACGCATCAACCTCCACAATAAAGGGTTGGAAAACATTGGGTTGACTGAGAGTAGGTGCAGTGGCAAAATGATTCTTTAAGGAAGAAAAAGCCTGGAGGGAAGCACCCGACCATTTGGAAAAATCAGAACCCCTTCTTAGTCATGTCAGTAAGGGATTTCACAATAACAGTAATTTTGGATGAATTTCCGGTAAAAATAAGTAAAGCCCAGAAAACGTTGTAGAACCTTCAGGTTATTGGGACGTTCCCAATCAAGGACTGCATGGATTTTCTCCAGATCCATCCGAAAACCCGAAGATGACAACAAATACACAAAAAACTGCACCTTCTGAACAGCAAAAATACATTTTTCCAGTTTGGCATGAAGTTTGTTACCCCTTAATATCTGGAGTAGTGTTGAGCCACCCCCGTAGTGTTCGAGTTCGGTTCGGTTCGTCGAACACCCGTGTGTTCGCCGAACTGTTCGTCGAACTGTTCGTCGAACACCTTCGAACACCGTTAAAACCAATGGCAGGCAAACAAAAACACATAGAAAACACCTTCAAAGGTGTCCAAAAGCTGACAAACTGCTCAGAAGACACAACTAACACATGGAAAAGTGACAAGTACATATAGTCATGCGAAAAGAAAAGAGGTGGAGGAGTAAAAGGAGGGGGAGACACAGATATAGGCATGTCATGCCCTTCTAAAATCCAAAAAGTGAGAAGCCGAGACGGCCAGTCCGCTCCTGCCCGTGCCACCTCCGTGTCGCCGGGTTTGTGCCAGAGCCGCGGTGAACCCTGACGGCCAGCCCCCCTCTCCCAATACTGGTGCCTGTCCGCTGGTGGGTCGAGAGAGCCCCCCTGTGGTGGAGGCAGCTCTAAGCTTTTTAATTTAAATTGTCCCTCTAATTTGAATGAATACACTTTAAATCCATTTACAAGGATCTATTGGAGGGCAAGTCTCATGCCAGCAGCCGCGTAATTCCAGCTCCAGTAGCGTCCACTAAAGCTGCTGCAGTTAAAAAGCTTTTATAAGGATCGAGCTCGGCTGTCCACCGCAAGGCATCCTAGTGCCAGTCCCAGCCCCTATGCCTTGGGGTGCCTCCTGATGCTCTTCACTGAGTATCCCGTGGTCCCGAAGCATTTCCTTTGAAAAAATTAAGTGTCCAAACTACAGGTGGTGTAGCTTGCTTAACATCCGGGATAATCCGCTGACTAGCAGACACTGCTACTAGGCACAAAGTATTTCCTGGGCTAGATGCAGTTAAAAATTTGTAAGTAGATACTCTCGTTGGATGCTGAGAAAGCATTCCATAGAGTCTCCTGGCACGCCATATATGATTCTCTTAAAAAGCTTGGGGTAGGGGTCTAGGGGACCCTTTTATAGCCAAAATCACGGCCCTGTATCACAATACGTCACCTAGGCTGAAGATAAATGGAACTGTAGCACCGAGGGCTCGGTTGCTACAGACGTATTGCACCTCACCCAGAGGTGTGATATCTCACTCTCAGATAAGGATGGAGTGTGGATCAGGACCCGACACCTGCATGCATTACACCACATTGCCGTGGGGCAGGGCGACCAATATGCCCCTGAGATGGGCACGACAGTCCCTGTCCCTGGCTGGAGTGGGGGGAGGGAACACTGAGGAAGGGGAACCCTGCAGTGCAGGAGCAGGGAGGAAGCAGTTCCTGGGTGCATTGAGAAGGGAGTATAAAAGGTGGGCACCATCTTAGTTCAGTGCAGAGAAGTCTGAGCAGAAGTGGCAGGGAGCAGGGGCTCTGCATGAGCTCTGCTCCGGAGGCGGGCCTAGTAACAGAGGCCCAGGCCTGCAAGAGGGAGAAGGAAGGAAGAGGAGCGGAGAAGGCTCCAGGAACGAGGAATGAAGGGATCCCAGGGGTGCGGACGGGCGAGTCGCCACCGCACGCCCGAATCCACCTGCGTGGAGGGGTCAGGCCAAAGGGGGAGACCGGTCCCCGAACTAGTGGAGGCAGGAAACGACCCTCAGCTAGAAACCGGAGGCTCTGACATTTTATGTGGCGCAGCCCCTTGCTCCACCCACTAGGAAGGCACCACATAGGGTCAGGGAAACTGGCGCCAAGTTTACCAAGAGGAGGCCCGAGGCAGCCGGACAGAAGTGTTGGTAAGAAAGGCCAGACAAAGGACACACAAAGGGGGTCCTGTGAAGCGCTCCAAAGTTATCTGGGAGTTGTCTGAGCCCCTCACCTGGTGAGCACAGTACGACGTGGGCAGCCGTTACCTGCAGACGTGGTCTGGATAATAAGAACTGTGAGTAAAGGCCCTGAACTGCATCACTGACTCCGTGTCGTTACTGCTGCTGCCCTGCACCATCACCCCCATCCTCCGCATACACTGCCCTGAGGCTATACTCCTCCCGTGGGGAGTTATGCTACGCTCTGCTGCACCCACAACACCAGCCTTAGCGGTCTGCCCTGTAGCGGCGGTTCACTCTGACCGCAATCCACGGGTGGCATAGTCGGACATTTAAACATCAAAACCACATAAATAGTTCCGCCACTGGTTTGACCGCCCTGAGCCACGGAACCGGATCGCCGCCACGAAGACTACAACCACCAGCATCCACCAAAAAGGGTCCGGCTCCGGGTGTCCCAGGGCCCAGGGGGTGCGTCAGAACATTTTCATCACCTTTCACAATCACCAATGGGACAAGGCAGGGATGTCCTCTGTCCCCTCTCTTATACATCCTAGTGACGGAGCACCTGCTCTCATCAATTCGCCATAACCCCAATATTAGGTGGATTGAGGTGGGAGGCACCGAGTACAAGTGCTTTCTATTTGCTGATGATGTCCTAGTATATATCACTCAATCACATATATCCAGCCCTGCTGTTATGGCTGAAATAGATCACTTTGTTACATGGTAAAATTTTAAAATCAATGCAGCGAAGTCTGAGGCCCTCGATGTCTCCCTCCCTAAATCCATATAGGATTCCATCCAGTCCAACTTTCCCTTTGCCTGGCCCTCACAGGGTATCAAATACTTAGGAATTCCTATTCATAGAGACCTCTCCCATCTATGTTATCTTAATTTTGGGCCCTTTATTGAACAATTCCATACAGACCACGGTTGGCAAGTTAGAACTGTAAGATTCACTACGTGAACCACTGGTGTTTTGTGAAAAAGCACATGTACACCGCGTTCCAAATTATTATGCAAAAAGTGTTTAGGAGTGATAAGGGAAGAATTTGTTTGTTTGTCAGTTAAACTCATTGATGGTGATGTGTGTCAGGGCTCTTTATATCACTGTAAGCAATTGCAGACACCTGTGCTAATTAGTTTGGCAGGTGTGTCCAATGAAAGGCAAGACTACTTAAGAAGGCTCTCTCACATTATTAAGCAGCCTACATTTTCTGCCAAAATGGGAAAGAAAAAGTATGTGTCGGCTGCTGAGAAGCAACAAATTGTGGAGTGTTTAGGTCAAGGCATGACTACAATCAACATTGTGCGATGATCAGGATGAAGTGTCTTGGCAATCAAGAAGTATGTAGCTGATTCACAGTACACACGTGTGCGTGCTGATAAGGGCAAATTGAGGACTCTTTCCTACAGGCAATTACGTCAGGTTGAAAGAGCAGCGGCAAAAAAGCCTTGTCATAGCAGCAGACAAGTTTTTGAAGCTGCTTGTGCCTCCAACGTCCCCCGAACAACAAGATGCAGGGTCCTTCAGAGGTTTGCAGCTGTGCATACGCCATCCTGTCGACCTCCTCTATCCACTTCACACAAGCAGAAACGGCTCCAGTGGGCCAAACATTACATGAAGACTGATTTCAAAACTGTTTTGTTCACGGATGAGTGCCGTGCAGCGCTCGATGGTCCAGATGAATGGAGTGGAGGATGGCTGGTTGATGGACACCCCACGCAAACACGGCTACAGCGCCAACAAGGAGGAGGTGGAGTAATGTTTTGGGCTGGAATCATGGGGAGAGAGATTGTCGGCCCCTTTAGGATCCCTGAAGGCGCTAAAGATGAACTCCATAATGTATGTGGATTTTCTCAAACAGCACTTCCTGCCATGGTTCAAGAAGAAGAACCGTGTATTTCACAGCAAGATCATTTTTCTGCATGATAATGCACCATCTCATGCTGCACATAAAACATCTGCATCTCTGGCTGATATGGGCATAAAAGGGGACAAACTTATGGTGTGACCCCCATGCTCCCCTGACCTCTACCCCATTCAGAACCTTTGGAGCATCATTAAAAGGAGTGTCTATGATGGCGGGAGGCAGTTCACATCTAAGCAACAGCTCTGGGAGGGTATTCTGTCCTCATGCAAAACAATTGAAGCAGAAACCATCCAAAACCTGACAAATTCAATGGACGAGAGAGTTCAGAAGCTCCTTTCGAACAAGGGGTCCTATGTGAAAATGTAACATCACCTAGAATAAAGTTTTGAGTTGAAAACTGTTTGATTTCAGTTTCTAACAACCTGCTAATGCTTATAATTTCAAAAATGACCATTTTTTTGGTCTTTATTAAAATGAAAAGGTTGATCGAAAAGTTTGGGGGATCTAAGAGTGTGGCAACCCAGTAGTCATGATTACTTCGAATTCTGACAATATGAGGGTCATGCTGCAGGTAGTGCAGCAAGAAGGCACTTATGTGTCTTGCGCATCTCGGAGCCCCAAAATTATTTTCCGGGCTAGATGCAGCTAAAAATTATTTTTAATTTTAAATCTGGTGAAGCTTATTATAGATGGCCTAATAGGATCAGTGCTGCACACTGCTACAAAGCCCAAATTATTTTCCAGTCAAGATACAGATAAACATGATTAGTAATTTGAAAGCTTAAAACGGTTGGTAGGGTGATTTTAACCAATCATCAAGCTTTTACTCTCCCCAGGATGACACAGGGGTAGAAAAGTCGTTTCGGATCCATGATTTGTTCATCTTTATGAACGTGAGTCTGTCTACATTATCAGTGGAGAGCCGCGTGCGCTTATCTGTCAGCACACCACCAGCAGCGCTGAACACACGTTCAGACAGAACGCTGGCTGCGGGGCATGACAAGATCTCCAAGGCGTAAGTGGCTAGCTCCGGCCATTTATCCAGATTGGAAGCCCAAAAAGAGCAAGGGTCCAGTGACACAGTCGTGGCTTCAATGTTTACTTGGAGATACTCCTGTACCATCGTCTCTAGGCGTTGACTATGTGTCAGACTTCTTGTCTCCTGTGGCCTTGCAAAGGATGGGCTAAAAAAGTGGTGAAATGATTCCGCAAAATTGATGTTACCAGCAGATACTGTGGTTCTGTTATGGTTTGAGTGCTGAACACTTGACGGTCCCACGGTTGGCAAGTTGGAACTGTGAGATTCACTACGTGCACCACTGGTATTTTGTGGAAAAGCACATGTAAGATTCTGCAACAGTCTCTGCTGATACTCCTGCATGCGTGCATCCCTTTCTATGGCAGGAATAATTTCTGCAAATTTACTTTTGTACCGGGGATCTAACAGTGTGGCAACCCAGTAGTCAGGATTATTTCTAATTCTCACAATTCGAGGGTCATGTTGCAGGTAGTGCAGCAAGAAGGCACTCATGTGTGTTGCGCATCCAGGAGCACCAAGTCCCTGTTGTGTTGGTGGCGAGGTAACAATCATGCTTCCTTCCTCTGTCCTCTCCCCCCAACCTCGCACAACAGAAATGTGATCAAGGTCTCCCTCATCTGATGAGTCTTCCATCAGTTCGTCCTCCACTTCTTCCTGGGCTCCTGCACCTTCCTCACTAGTTTGGCTGCTACCATGCGCCCTGGTAAAATCATCTCCCCCACCCTCACATGCCTGCCGCCTTGGTGCTGCCGACCGTCTGGACCTTGCAGATGTTAGCCCTTCCGCATACAACTCCTCCTCCTCTACTTCCTCCACCTCCTCTTGTGCCACCACCTGACTCCGAATTCTGTTTAACATGTGCTCCAGCATGTAAATCACCGGAATAGTCATGCTGATAATGGCATCGTCAGCACTAAACATCTTCGTCGCCATTTCAAAACTGTGCAGAAGGGTGCATAGGTCCCTGATCTGAGACCACTCCTCCAGCGTGATTTGCCCCACCTCTGAATCTCGTTGGCCCAGGCTATACGTCAGAACGTATTGCACCAGGGCTTGTCGGTGCTGCCACAGTCGCTGCAACATGTGCAGAGTTGAATTCCACCGGGTAGGCACATCGCATTTTAGCCGGTGAAGTGGCAGGCCCAACGACTTCTGTAGAGATGTAAGTCGCTGAGCTGCGGGATGCGAACGGCGGAAGTGAGCACACAGCGACCGTGCCCTCTGCAGAAGGCCATCTAGTCTGGGATAGTGGGCTAAAAATTGCTGGACAACCAGGTTCAACACGTGAGCCATACAAGGCACGTGTGTGACATTGCCCCGGCGAAGGGCCGCACCCAGGTTTGCAGCATTGTCGCACACGGCCTTCCCTGGTTTCAGGTCCAGTGGAGACAACCATTCATGAAATTGGTTCTCCAGAGCTGACCACAACTCCTCAGCTGTGTGACTCACATTTCCCAGACATTTCAATGTAAAAACCGCCTGATGACGTTGAGCCCTACTGCCAGCATAGTAAGGAGGTGTGCAGGATCCCTTCTGCGCAGTTAGAAAGCTTGTGGCATGACCAGACAGGCTTTGGGTGCAGGTGGAAGACCGAGAGGAGGTTGAGGAGGCAGAAGCAGTGGAGGAACTTTGACATAAAGAGGATTGACGCACAACTCGTGGGGACGGCAAGACTTGGACAGCAGCCCCTTGTCCTGCTGTCACCATAGTTACCCAGTGCCCAGTCAGCGACATGTAACGCCCCTGTCCATGCCTTCTCGTCCAAGTGTCTGTGGTGAAATGCACCCTGTCACACACAGAGTTTCTCAAAGAAGCGGTGATGTTGTGTGCGACATGCTGGTGGAGCGCAGGCACACCTTTCTTTGAGAAGTAGTGCCGACTGGGCATCTGGTACTGGGGCACTGCGACGGACATAAGGTCTCGAAAATCCTCTGTGTCCACCAGGCGGAAAGGCAGCATTTCTGTAGCCAAGAGCTTGCAGATGGTGAAATTCAACCTCTTAGCTTTCTCATGGCTAGGAGGAAATGGTCTTTTACTTGTCCACATCTGAGGGACCGAGGGCTGGCTATTGTGCTTAGACGGGGTTGATAAGGGTGTCCCCGGCAAACTGCCGGTCTGTGAGGAAGATGCAGGCGGACATGTTAGGTTGCCTTGATCCAAAGGTGGTGCTATCGATGTCGGACAGCGCTCAAGACCAGCTGGTGTTACCACCTCCAAAGAAAATGATGACCTGCCAATCACGCTGGCTGTTGCGGGTAAAGAGGTGGCAGGTCTGCGCCCCAAAACAGGTGTGACTGCTGTCCCCCCAGTCACAGAGGATGAAGAGGCCGCGGATGCACAAGATATGGCAGACGGTGGTTGGCCCGGCCGGCTAGGCCGCATTGTAGCACACTGAGCTTCCCACTGCAACTTATGCTTCATGTCCATGTGCCGGTTCATGCATGAAGTACTCAAACTATGTATTTTTTGGCCTCTACTTAGCTTTTACTGACAAATGTTACAGATAACACGAGTTGGGTCATCTTTATCGATCTGAAAAAATGCCCAGGCTATGCAAGGCTTAGCACCCATGCGACCTGAAGAGCCACCACGACTTGTGGTGAGAGGCAGAGTTGTGTTTGAGGATGCAGTTGTTGACGTGCTTCCAGTACTACGTCTCTGTCCAGAAAGGCGCAACCTGACCTCGTCGTCACTAGCATCTTCCTCCACCTCCTCTGCTGACCTTATCTCTTGGCTGACTGTGGGTTGACAGTAAGTGGGATCTCCGACCTCATCATCATCACCCTGTGCGTTATCACACCCGTCGTCCTCAGAGCCAACCTGTTCCTGCCCTGACAAAAAACTAAAGTTGTCGCTCCAATCAGGTATTTGAGTCTTATCATCGTCTTCCTCATTGTCTCCACCAACAGGAGTTACAGTTTGGGAATGAGGGTCTACATTATGGTCAGAACCTTCTGCGTCTGGTCCTGGATCCGACTCATAAAGATTCTGGGCATCAGTGCAGATCATTTCCTCGTCTGAATTCACAGAAGCGCTGGAGTCGACCTCTGATTCCCAGGCTATAGTATGAGTAAACAGCTCTGCAGACTCAACCATCTGTTCTACCTCATACTCAGACGGGCAGCTGGAGATTTGGGAGCTGTGAGGAAGCAAGTGCGATTTGGGTGACACCTTTGAGGACTGGAGTATTTGTGATGTTGAAGTTGATGTGGAGGAGAGCCCACTTAAAGGAGCACTTGATATCCGTTGAAGCACCTGCTGTTTTTGTGCCTCATCTGGAATTTGTAGCGATTGGCGTGGCCGTAAGAAAGGGATCTTATCACATTGTCCGCTAAAAGAAGTAGACATTTTAGTTTGGCTGGAAGATGGTCTTTCTTCTGCACCTACCCCACGGACACAACCTTTTTTCCCCTTCCCAACACGCCTGTTCCCCTTTCCACCAGCAGCAGGCCTTTTTCCACTCATTTTGGTGGTTAACTAATTCACAACTCTGGAGTTGTTTGCACAAAAAAACAATGGATGGTAACCGAGCAGAGCTGAGTGGCCAAACTGTGGTATTAGGCCAAAACTATTGGCTGGGTTAGATGCAGAAAAAAATTATTTTTAATTTGCAACCTGATGGAGGTCAGTATAGATGGACTAATAGACCAAGTCCCACACACCGCTAGAAGCCCAAATATTTTTTCAGAGCTAGAAGCAGAAATTTTTTTTATTCAATTTGCAACCTGATGGAGGTCAGTATAGATGGACTAATAGACCAAGTCCCACACACTGCTAGAAGCCCAAATATTTTTTCAGAGCTAGATGCAGAAAAAAATTATTTTTAATTTGCAACCTGATGGAGGTCAGTATAGATGGACTAATAGACCAAGTCCCACACACCGCTAGAAGCCCAAATATTTTTTCAGAGCTAGATGCAGAAAAAAATTATATTCAATTTGCAACCTGCTGGAGGTCAGTATAGAAGGACTAATAGAACAAGTCCCACACACTGCTAGAAGCCCAAATATTTTTTCAGAGCTAAATGAAGAAAAAAATTATTTTTAATTTGCAACCTGATGGAGGTCAGTATAGATGGACTAATAGACCAAGTCCCACACACTGCTAGAAGCCCAAATATTTTTTCAGAGCTAGATGCAGAAAAAAATGATTTTTAATTTGCAACCTGATGGAGGTCAGTATAGATGGACTAATAGAACAAGTCCCACACGCTGCTAGAAGCCCAAATATTTTTTCAGAGATAAATGAAGAAAAAAATTATTTTTAATTTGCAACCTGATGGAGGTCAGTATAGATGGACTAATAGACCAAGTCCCACACACTGCTAGAAGCCAAAATATTTTTTCAGAGCTAGATGCAGAAAAAAATTATTTTTAATTTGCAACCTGATGGAGGTCAGTATAGATGGACTAATAGACCAAGTCCCACACACCGCTAGAAGCTCAAATATTTTTTCAGAGCTAGATGCAGAAAAAAATTATATTCAATTTGCAACCTGCTGGAGGTCAGTATAGAAGGACTAATAGAACAAGTCCCACACACTGCTAGAAGCCCAAATATTTTTTTAGAGCTAAATGAAGAAAAAAATTATTTTTAATTTGCAACCTGATGGAGGTCAGTATAGATGGACTAATAGACCAAGTCCCACACACTGCTAGAAGCCCAAATATTTTTTCAGAGCTAGATGCAGAAAAAAATTATTTTTAATTTGCAACCTGATGGAGGTCAGTATAGATGGACTAATAGACCAAGTCCCACACACCGCTAGAAGCCCAAATATTTTTTCAGAGCTAGATGCAGAAAATTTTTTTATTCAATTTGCAACCTGATGGAGGTCAGTATAGATGGACTAATAGACCAAGTCCCACACACTGCTAGAAGCCGAAATATTTTTTCAGAGCTAGATGCAGAAAAAAAATATTTTTAATTTGCAACCTGATGGAGGTCAATATAGATGGACTAATAGACCAAGTCCCACACACTGCTAGAAGCCCAAATATTTTTTCAGAGCTAGATGCAGAAAAAAATTATTTTTAATTTGCAACCTGATGGAGGTCAGTATAGATGGACTAATAGAACAAGTCCCACACGCTGCTAGAAGCCCAAATATTTTTTCAGAGATAAATGAAGAAAAAAATTATTTTTAATTTGCAACCTGATGGAGGTCAGTATAGATGGACTAATAGACCAAGTCCCACACACTGCTAGAAGCCCAAATATTTTTTCAGAGCTAGATGCAGAAAAAAATTATTTTTAATTTGCAACCTGATGGAGGTCAGTATAGATGGACTAATAGAATGATGCTATGCCCAAAAGATTTTACTTCACTAGGTGCAGTAAAAAAATTGGTATTCTATACACAGGTGGTATATCTTGCAACACAGATAGGCTACTCCACTGACTAACACACTCTGCAATAGGCCAAAAAGGATTAGCTTTGCTAGATTCAGCCAAATGCTGTGAAAAAAACTTGCACAGCACTGGCACAGACCTGCCTGGCAAAAACTCATAGGAACTGATGTAACCTAGTCCTGAAAAGGACTCCAATTACAATTAGTCTTTACTCCCACAATCTATCTATTTAAGAGCACAGACCTGCTTGATAAAAGTCGTAGGAAATGCTGTAACCTAGTCCTTAAAAGGACTGCAATCACAACTATTCCCTACTCCCAAGCTATCTGTATATTTGTGCGAAAATTGGCTTGAAATTAACAAGGTATAGCGCACACAGCAACAGCGGTGCCGTCTAACACGCAGCTGCAGCAGTGAGAAAATGGTGGCGACGGGGAAAATGGCTTGGTCTTATAGGGCAAGGACATGTGACATACACTGCCAATCACACATGCCCTTGCTTGTGTGAAAAAAAGCACTTCGCTCCGTGTGTGCGCTGCTGATAGGCTGACAGATTGCACCTCCCCACTGCAAATGCGGGAAAGAGAAAAAAAAATGGAGATCTTCATTGTTCCTGCAGAGATCCATCCCCTGCCCCTCCCCCCGCCCCGCTGTACACTCAAACTGCGTATTAACATTAATTTTCATCATTACTGAGAAAAAATCCAGTTATGATTTTGGTGCACGAACAGTTATCGAACATAACCTCGAACAGCCGAATTTTTCTCAAATTGTTCGTGTTCGCCGACCGGCTCGAACACCGCCCAAAACAGCTCGAATTTGAGATTGGCGAACAGTTCGAGTAGAACAACGCTCATCTCTAATCTGGAGCACCTACTTAACATGCCCCCGATGAGTCTCAAAATCAGGTGAGTAAACCAAAATATTGTCCAGACTGCCAAAAACCTCCCCACCAAATGATGGAAAATATAATTTATGAAATGCAGGAATACCGCAGGTGCATTGGTCAAACCAAAAGGCATGCTAACACTAGTGGTCCTAGCGCTAACCCTAGTCATCCTAAGGCTAACCCTAGTCATCCTAAGGCTAACCCTAGTGGTCCTAAGGCTAAGCCTAGTCATCCTAAGGCTAAGCCTACTGATACTAAGGCTAACCCTAGTTGTCCTAACGCTAAATCTAGTCGTCCTAACGCTAACCCTAGTCGTCCTAATGCTAACCATAGTCGTCCAAACACTTACCCTAGCCATCCTAACGCTAACCCTAGTCGTCCTAACTCTAAACCTATTCGTACTAGCGCTAACCTTAGTCGTCAAAGCGCTAACCCAAGTCGTCCTAATGCTAACCCTAGTTGTCCTAGCGCTAAACCTAGTCATCCTAGCGCTTAACCTAGTCGCCCTAGCGCTAACCCTAGTGATACTAAAGCTAACCCTCGTCGCCCTAGTGCTAACCCTAGTCGTCCTAGCGCTAACCCTAGCCATCCTAACGCTAACCCAAGTCGTCCTAGCGCTAACCCTAGTCGTCCTAGCGCTAACCCTAGTCGTCCTAGCGCTAGCAATAGTCGTCCTAAGGCTAACCCTAGTCGTCAAAGCGCTAACCCAAGTCGTCCTAAATCGATCCCTAGTCGCCCTAATGCTAACCCTAGTCGTCCTCGCACTAACCCTAGTCGTCCTAGCGCTAACCCTAGTCGTCCTAACGCTAACCCTAGTCGTCCTAGCGCTAGCACTAGTCGTCCTAACGCTAACCCTAGTCGTTCTAACGCTAAACCTAGTCGTCCTAACGCTAAACCTAGTCGTCCTAACGCTAACCCTAGTCATCCTAACGCTAACCCTAGTCGTCCTAACGCTTACCCTAGTCGTCCTAACGTTAACCCTAGTCGTCCTAACGCTAACCCTAGTCGTCCTAGCGCTAACTCTATTTGTCCTAGCGCTAACCCTTGCTGTCAAAGCTCTAGCCCAAGTCATCCTAACGCTAACCCTAGTCGTCCTAACGCTAACCCTAGTAGTCCTAACTCTAACCCTAGACGTCCTAAGTCTAAACCTAGTCATCCTAAGTGTAACCCTAGTCGTCCTAAGACTAACCCCAGTCTTCCTATGGCTAACACTAGTCATCCTAAAGCTTATACTAGTCGTCCTAGGGCTAACCCTAGTCGTCCTAGCGCTAACCCTAGTCGTCCTAAGTCTAAACCTAGTCGTCCTATGTCTAACCTTAGTCATCCTAAGTCTAACACTAGTCGTCCTAAAGCTTACATTAGTCGTCCTAACGCTAACCCTAGTTGTCCTAGAGCTAAACCTAGTAGTCCTAACGCTAAACTTAGTCGTCCTAGCGCTAACCCTAGTCGTACTAAAGCTAACCCTCGTCGACCTAGTGCAAACCCTAGTCGTCCTAGCGCTAACCCTAGTCGTCCTAACGCTAACCCTAGTCGTCCTAGCGCTAACCCTAGTTGTCCTAAGTCTAACCCTAGTCGTCCTAAGTCTAACGCTAGTCGTCCTAAGTCTAACACTAGTCGTCCGAAAGCTTACACTAGTCATCCTACCGCTAACCCTAGTCGTCCTAGCACTTACCCTAGTCGTTCTAATTCTAACCCTAGTCATCCTAAGTCTAACACAAGTCGTCCTACGTCTGAACCTAGTCGTCCTAACGCTAAACCTAGTCGTCCTTACGCTAACCCTATTCGTACTAGCACTAACCCTAGTCGTCCTAGCGCTAACCCTAGTCATCCTGGCGCTAACCCTAGTCGTCCTAGCGCTAACCCTAGTTGTCCTAGCGCTAACCCTAGTCATCCTCTCGCTAACCCTAGTCGTTCCAAGGCTAACCCTAGCCATCCTAGCGCTAAAACTAGTCGTCCTAGCGCTAACTCTTGTCATCCTAGCGCTAACCATAGTCGTCCTAACGCTAACACTAGTCGTCCTAGAGCTAGCACTAGTCGTCCTAACGATAACCCTAGTCGTCCTAATGCTAACCCTAGTCATCCTAACACTAAACCTAGTCATTCTAACGCTAACCCTAGTCTTCCTAACGCTAACCCTACTCGTCCTAACGCTTACCCTAGTCGTCCTAACGCTAACCCTAGTCGTCCTAGAGCTAACTCTATTCGTCATAGCGCTAACCCTTGTCATCAAAGCGCTTACCAAAGTCATCCTAACGCTAACCCTAGTCATCCTAACGCTAACCCTAGTCATCCTTACGCTAACCATGATCGTCCTAATGCTAACCCAATCGTCCTTGCGCTAACCCTAGTCATCATAGCGCTAACCCTAGTCATCCTACTGTTAACCCTATTCGTCCTCGTGCTAACCATATTCGTCCTAGCGCTAACCCTCGTCGTCCTATCGCTAACCATAGTCGTCCTAGCGCTAAGACTAGTCATCCTAACGCTAACCCTAGTGGTCCTAAGTCTAACCCTAGTCGTCCTAATTAAAACCCTAGTCGTCCTAAGACTAACCCTAGTCGTCCTATGTCTAACCCTAGTTGTCCGAAGTCTAACTCTAGTCGTCCTAACTCTAACCCTAGTCATCCTAAGTCTAAACTTAGTCGTCCTAAGTGTAACCCTAGTCGTCCTAAAACTAACCCTAGTCGTCCTAAGGCTAACACTAGTCGTCCTAAAGCTTAAACTAGTCATCCTAGCGCTAACCCTAGTCGTCCTAGCACTAACCCTAGTCGTCCTAAGTCTAAACCTAGCCGTCCTAAGTCTAACCCTAGTCATCCTAAGTCTAACACTAGTTGTCATAAAGCTTACACTAGTCGTCCTAGCGCTAACCCTAGTCGTCCTAGCGCTAACCCAAGTCGTCCTAAGTCTAACCCTAGTCATCCTAAGTCTAACCCTAGTCGTCCTAAGTCTAACCCTAGTCGTCCTAACACCAACCCTAGTCTTCCTAACGCTAACCCTATTCGTATAAGCGCTAACCCTAGTCGTCCTAAGTCTAATCCTAGTCGTCCTAAGTCTGAACCTAGACGTCCTAATGCTAAACCTAGTCGTCCTTACGCTAACCCTATTCGTACTAGCACTAACCCTAGTCGTCCTAGCGCTAACCCTAGTCGTCCTGGCGCTAACCCTAGTCGTCCTGGCGCTAACCCTAGTCGTCCTAGCGCTAACCCTAGTCGTCCTAGCGCTAACCCTAGTCATCCTCGCGCTAACCCTAGTCGTTCTAAGGCTAACCCTAGCCGTCCTAGCGCTAACACTAGTCGTCCTAGCGCTAACTCTTGTCGTCCTAGCGCTAACCATAGTCGTCCTAACGCTAACCCTAGTCATCCTAGAGCTAGCACTAGTCATCCTAATGCTAACCCTAGTCATCCTAATGCTAACCCTAGTCGTCCTAACACTAAACCTAGTCATCCTAACGCTAACCCTAGTCATCCTAACGCTAACCCTAGTCGTCCTAACGCTTACGCTAGTCATCCTAACGCTAACCCTAGTCGTCCTAGAGCTTACTCTATTCGTCATAGCGCTAACCCTTGTCATCAAAGCGCTTACCAAAGTCATCCTAACGCTAACCCTAGTCATCCTAGGGTTGAATCCGGCTTTGAACAGGGGGTTGGACCAGATGACCCAGGAGGTCCCTTCCAACTCTACCATTCTATGATTCTATGATTCTAACGCTAACCGTAGTCATCCTTACGCTAACCATGATCGTCCTAATGCTAACCCAATCATCCTCGCGCTAACCCTAGTCATCATAGCGCTAACCCTAGTCATCCTACTGTTAACCCTATTCGTCCTCGTGCTAACCATATTCGTCCTAGCGCTAAGACTAGTCGTCCTAACGCTAACCCTAGTGGTCCTAAGTCTAACCCTAGTCATCCTAATTAAAACCCTAGTCGTCCTAAGTCTAACCCTAGTCGTCCTATGTCTAACCCTAGTTGTCCTAAGTCTAACCCTAGTCGTCCTAACTCTAACCCTAGTCATCCTAAGTCTAAACCTAGTCATCCTAATTGTAACCCTAGTCGTCCTAAAACTAACCCTAGTCGTCCTAAGGCTAACACTAATCGTCCTAAAGCTTAAACTAGTCGTCCTGGCGCTAACCCTAGTCGTCCCAGCCCTAACCCTAGTCGTCCTAAGTCTAAACCTAGCCGTCCTAAGTCTAACCCTAGTCATCCTAAGCCTATCACTAGTTGTCATAAAGCTTACACTAGTCGTCCTAGCGCTAACCCTAGTCGTCCTAGCGCTAACCCTAGTCGTCCTAAGTCTAACCCTAGTCGTCCTAAGTCTAACCCTAGTTGTCCTAAGTCTAACCCTAGTCGTCCTAACACTAACCCTAGTCGTCCTAATGCTAACCCTATTCGTATAAGCGCTAACCCTAGTCGTCAAAGCGCTAACAAAAGTCGTCCTAACGCTAACCATAGTTGCCCTAACGCTAACCCTAGTCATACTAAGGCTAACCCTAATCATCCTAACGCTTACCCTAGTCATCCTAACTTTAAACCTAGTCATCCTAATGCTAACCCTAGTCATCCTAGCGCTAAGCATAGTCATCCTAAAGCTAACTTAGTCGTTCTAAGGCTAACCCTAGACGTCCTAGCGCTAACCATAGTTGTCCTAGCGCTAAACCTAGTCGTCCTAGCTCTAACCCTAGTCATCCTACTGCTAACCCTATTTGTCGTAGTGATAACCCTATTCGTCCTAGCGCTAACCCTACTCGTCCTAGCGCTAACCCTAGTGGTCCTAGCGCTAACACTAGTCGTCCTAACGCTAACCCTAGTCATCCTAACGCTAACCCTAGTCGTCCTAACGCTAAACCTATTCATCCTCGCACTAACCCTAGTCACCCTAATGCTAACCCTATCATCCTAGCGCTAAACCTAGTGATCCTAGCGCTAACCCTAGTCATCCCACTGCTAACCCTATTCGTCCTAGTGCTAACTCTATTCGTCCTAGCGCTAACCCTACTCGTCCTAGCGCTAACCCTAGTCATCCTAGCGCTAACACTAGTCGTCCTAACGCTAACCCTAGTCGTCCTAACGCTAACCCTAGTTGTCCTAACGCTAACCCTAGTCATCCTCACACTAACCCTAGTCACCCTAATGCTAACCCTAGTGGTCCTAGAGCTAACACTAGTCGTCCTAAGGCTAACCCTAGTCGTTCTAAGTCTAACCCTAGTCGTCCTAAGGCTAACTCTAGTCGTCCTAAGGCTAACCCTAGTCGTCCTTAGGCTATCCGTAGTCATCCTAACGCTAACCCTAGTCGTCCAGAGGCTAACCTTAGTCGTTCTAATGCTAACCCTAGTGGTCCTAGCGCTAACCCTATTCGTCCTAAGGCTAATCTTAGTCATCCTAAGGCTAACCTTAGTCGCCCTAAGGCTCAGCCTAGTCGTCCTAAGGCTAAGCCTAGTCGTCCTAAGGCCAACCCTAGTCGTCCTAGCGCTAACCCTAGTCGTCCTAACGCTAACCCTAGTCATACTAAGGCTAACCCTAGTTATCCTAACGCTTACCCTAGTCGTCCTAACTTTAAACCTAGTCATACTAATGCTAACCCTAGTCATCCTAGCGCTAAGCTTAGTCGTCCTAATGCTAACTTAGTCGTTCTAAGGCTAATCCTAGACGTCCTAGCGCTAACCATAGTTGGCCTAGCGCTAAACCTAGTCATCCTAGCGCTTAACCTAGTCGTCCTAGCGCTAACCCTAGTCGTACTAAAGCTAACCCTAGTCATCCTAGTGCTAACCCTAGTCATCCTAGCGCTAACTCTAGTCGTCCTAACGCTAACCCTAGTCGTCCTAGCGCTAACCCTAGTCGTCCTAGCGATAACCCTAGTCGTCCTAGAGCTAACCCTAGTCGCTCTAACGCTAACCTTATTCGTCCTAGCGCTAACCCTAGTCGTCCTAGTGCTAAACCTAGCCGTACTAGCGCTAACCCTAGTCGTCCTAGCGCTAACCCTAGCTGTCCTAGCGCTAACCCTAGTCGTCCTAGCGCTAACCCTAGTATTCCTAGCGCTAACTATAGTCATCCTAGCGCTAACCCTTGTGGTCCTAGCGCTAACCCTAGTCGTCCTAATGCTAACCCTAGTCATTCTAACGCTAACCCTAGTCGTCCTAATGCTAAACCTAGTCGTCCTAACGTTAACCCTAGTCGTCCTAATGCTAACCCTAGTCGTCGTAGCGCTAACCCTAGTCATCCTAACGTTTACCCTAGTCATCCTAACTTTAAACCTAGTCATCCTAACGCTAACCCTAGTCATCCTAACGCTAAGCTTAGTCGTCCTAACGCTAACTTAGTCGTTCTAAGGCTAACCCTAGACGTCCTAGCGCTAACTATAGTTGTCCTAGCGCTAAACCTAGTTGTCCTAGCGCTTAAGATAGTCGTCCTAGCGCTAACCCTAGTCGTACCAAAGCTAACCCTGTCATCCTAGTGCTAACCCTAGTCATCTTAGCGCTAACTCTAGTCGTCCTAACACTAACCCTAGTCGTCCTAGCGCTAACTCTAGTCGCCCTAGCGCTAACCCTAGTCGTCCTAGCGCTAACCCTAGCCGTCCTAGCGCTAACCCTAGTTGTCTCAGCGCTAACCCTAGTCGTCCTAACGCTAACCCTAGTCATCCTAATGCTAACCCTAGTCGGCCTAACGCTAACCCTAGTCGTCCTAGCGCTAGCCCTATTCGTCCTAACGCTAACCCGAGTCGTTGTAGCGCTAACCCTAGTCGTCCTAGCGCTAACTTTAGTCGTCCTAGCGCTAACTATAGTCGTCCTAGTGCACACCTTAGTCATCCTAGCGCTAACCCTAGTCGGCCTAACGCTAACCCTAGTCGTTCAAAGGCTAACCCTAGCCGTCCTTGCGCTAACCCTAGTAGTCCTAGCACTAAACCTAGTATTCCTAGCGCTAACCCTAGTCATCCTCGCTCTAACCCTAGTCGTTCTAAGGCTCACCCTAGCCGTTCTAGTGCTAACCCTACTTGTCCTACCGCTAAACCTAGTATTCCTAGCCCCAACCCTAGTCATCCTATCGCTAACCCTAGTCATCCTCGCGCTAACCCTAGTAATTCTAAGGCTAACCCTAGCCGTCCTAGTGCTAACCCTAGTCGTCCTACCGCTAACCCTAGTCTTCCTAGCGCTAACCCTAGTCGTCCTAGCGCTAACCCTAGTCGTCCTAACGCTAACTCTAGTCGTCCTAACGCTAACCCTATTCGTCCTAACGCTAACCCTAGTCGTCCTAACGCTAACCCTACTCGTCCTAGCGCTCACCCTAGTCATCCTAGCGCTAACCCTAGTCGTCCTAGTGCTAACCCTAGTTGGCCTAACGCTAACTCTAGTCGTTCTAAGGCTAACCCTAGTGCTAACCCTATTCGTCCTAGCACTAACCCTAGTCGTCCGAGCGCTAAACCTAGTAGTCCTAACGCTAAACCTAGTCGTCCTAGCTCTAACCCTAGTCGTACTAAAGCTAACCCTCGTCGCCCTAGTGCTAACCCTAGTCGTCCTAGCGCTAACCCTACTCGTCCTAATGCTAACCCTAGTCGTCCTAGCGCTAACCCTAGTGATCTAGCGCTAACCCTAGTCGTCCTAAGTCTAACCCTAGTCGTCCTAAGTCTAACGCTAGTCGTCCTAAGTCTAACACTAGTCGTCCGAAAGCTTACACTAGTCGTCCTACCGCTAACCCTAGTCGTCCTAGCACTTACCCTAGTCGTTCTAATTCTAACCCTAGTCATCCTAAGTCTAACCCTAGTCGTCCTATGTCTGAACCTAGACGTCCTAATGCTAAACCTAGTCGTCCTTACGCTAACCCTATTCGTACTATCACTAACCCTAGTCGTCCTAGTGCTAACCCTAGTCGTCCTGGCGCTAACCCTAGTCGTCCTAGCGCTAACCCTAGTCGTCCTAGCGCTAATCCTAGTCATCCTCGCGCTAACCCTAGTCGTTCTAAGGTTAACCCTAGCCGTCCTAGCGCTAACACTAGTCATCCTAGCGCTAACTCTTGTCATCCTAGCGCTAACCATAGTCGTCCTAACGCTAACCCTAGTCGTCCTAGAGCTAGCACTAGTCATCCTAACGCTAACCCTAGTCGTCCTAATGCTAACCCTAGTCGTCCTAACACTAAACCTAGTCATCCTAACGCTAACCCTAGTCATCCTAACGCTAACCCTAGTCGTCCTAACGCTTACCCTAGTCGTCCGAACGCTAACCCTAGTCGTCCTAGAGCTAACTCTATTCGTCATAGCGCTAACCCTTGTCATCAAAGCGCTTACCAAAGTCATCCTAACGCTAACCCTAGTCATCCTAACGCTAACCCTAGTCATCCTTACGCTAACCATGATCGTCCTAATGCTAACCCAATCATCCTCGCGCAAACCCTAGTCATCATAGCGCTAACCCTAGTCATCCTACTGTTAACCCTATTCGTCCTCGTGCTAACCATTTTCGTCTTAGCGCTAACCCTCGTCGTCCTAGCGCTAACCATAGTCGACCTAGCGTTAAGACTAGTCGTCCTAAGTCTAACCCTAGTCGTCCTATGTCTAAACCTAGTTGTCCTAAGTCTAACCCTAGTCATCCTAAATCTAACCCTAGTCATCCTAAGTCTAAACCTAGTCGTCCTAAGTGTAACCCTAGTCGTCCTAAAACTAACCCTAGTCGTCCTAAGGCTAACACTAATCGTCCTAAAGCTTAAAGTAGTCGTCCTAAGTCTAACCCTAGTCGTCCCAGCCCTAACCCTAGTCGTCCTAAGTCTAAACCTAGCCGTCCTAAGTCTAACCCTAGTCATCCTAAGTCTATCACTAGTTGTCATAAAGCTTACACTAGTCGTCCTAGCGCTAACCCTAGTCGTCCTAGCGCTAACCCTAGTCGTCCTAAGTCTAACCCTAGTCGTCCTAAGTCTAGCCCTAGTCGTCCTAAGTCTAACCCTTGTCGTCCTAACACTAACCCTAGTCGTCCTAACGCTAACCCTATTTGTATAAGCGCTAACCCTAGTCGTCAAAGCGCTAACAAAAGTCGTCCTAACGCTAACCCTAGTTGCCCTAACGCTAACCCTAGTCATACTAAGGCTAACCCTAATCATCCTAACGCTTACCCTAGTCGTCCTAACTTTAAACCTAGTCATCCTAACGCTAACCCTAGTCATCCTGGCGCTAAGCATAGTCATCCTAACGCTAACTTAGTCGTTCCAAGGCTAACCCTAGTCATCCTAACTCTAACCCTAGTCGTCCTAACGCTAACCCTAATCATCCTCGCACTAACTCTAGTCACCCTAATGCTAACCCTATCGTCCTGACCTAAACTTAGTGATCCTAGCGCTAACCCTAGTCATCCCACTGCTAACCCTATTCGTCCTAGTGCTAACCCTATTCGTCCTAGCGCTAACCCTACTCGTCCTAGCGCTAACCCTAGTCATCCTAGCGCTAACACTAGTCGTCATAACGCTAACCCTAGTTGTCCTAACGCTAACCATAGTTGTCCTAACGCTAACCCTAGTCATCCTCACACTAACCCTAGTCACCCTAATGCTAACCCTAGTGGTCCTAGAGCTAACACTAGTCGTCCTAAGGCTAACCCTAGTCGTTCTAAGTCTTACACTAGTCGTCCTAAGGCTAACTCTAGTCGTCCTAAGGCTAACTCTAGTCGTCCTTAGGCTATCCGTAGTCATCCTAACGCTAACCCTAGTCGTCCAGAGGCTAACCTTAGTCGTTCTAATGCTAACCCTAGTGGTCCTAGCGCTAACCCTAGTCGTCCTAAGGCTAATCTTAGTCATCCTAAGGCTAACCTTAGTCGCCCTAAGGCTCAGCCTAGTCGTCCTAAGTCTAAGCCTAGTCGTCCTAAGGCCAACCCTAGTCGTCCTAGCGCTAACCCTAGTCGTCCTAACGCTAACCCTAGTCATACTAAGGCTAACCCTAGTCATCCTAACGCTTACCCTAGTCGTCCTAACTTTAAACCTAGTCATCCTAATGCTAACCCTAGTCATCCTCGCGCTAAGCTTAGTCGTCCTAATGCTAACTTAGTCGTTCTAAGGCTAACCCTAGACGTCCTAGCGCTAACCATAGTTGTCCTAGCGCTAAACCTAGTCATCCTAGCGCTTAACCTAGTCGTCCTAGCGCTAACCCTAGTCGTACTAAAGCTAACCCTAGTCATCCTAGTGCTAACCCTAGACATCCTAGCGCTAACTCTAGTCGTCCTAACGCTAACCCTAGTCGTCCTAGCGCTAACCCTAGTCGTCCTAGCGATAACCCTAGTCGTCCTAGCGCTAACCCTAGTCGCTCTAACGCTAACCCTAGTCGTCCTAGCGCTAACCCTAGTCGTCCTAGTGCTAAACCTAGCCGTACTAGCGCTAACCCTAGTCGTCCTAGCGCTAACCCTAGCCGTCCTAGCGCTAACCCTAGTCATCCTAGCTCTAACCCTAGTATTCCTAGCGCTAACTATAGTCATCCTAGCGCTAACCCTTGTCGTACTAGCGCTAACCCTAGTCATCCCAGCGCTAACCCTAGTCGTCCTAACGCTAACCCTAGTCATCCTAACGCTAACCCTAGTCGTCCTAACGCTAAACCTAGTCGTCCTAACGTTAAACCTAGTCGTCCTAATGCTAACCCTAGTCGTCGTAGCGCTAACCCTAGTCATCCTAACGTTTACCCTAGTCATCCTAACTTTAAACCTAGTCATCCTAACGCTAAACCTAGTCATCCTAACGCTAAGCTTAGTCGTCCTAACGCTAACTTAGTCGTTCTAAGGCTAACCCTAGACGTCCTAGCGCTAACCATAGTTGTCCTAGCGCTAAACCTAGTTGTCCTAGCGCTTAAGCTAGTCATCCTAGCGCTAACCCTAGTCGTACCAAAGCTAACCCTAGTCATCCTAGTGCTAACCCTAGTCATCTTAGCGCTAACTCTAGTCATCCTAACGCTAATCCTAGTCGTCCTAGCGCTAACTCTAGTCGCCCTAGCGCTAACCCTAGTCGTCCTAGCGCTAACCCTAGCCGTCCTAGCGCTAACCCTAGTCATCCTAGCGCTAACCCTAGTATTCCTAGCGCTAACCCTAGTCATCCTAGCGCTAACCCTTGTCGTCCTAGCGCTTACCCTAGTCGTCTCAGCACCAACCCTAGTCGTCCTAACGCTAACCCTAGTCATCCAAATGCTAACCCTAGTCGGCCTAACGCTAACCCTAGTCGTCCTAGCGCTAGCCCTAGTCATCCTAACGCTAACCCTAGTCATTGTAGCGCTAACCTTAGTCATTGTAGCGCTAACCCTAGTCATCCTAGCACTAACTTTAGTCGTCCTAGCGCTAACTATAGTCGTCCTAGCGCACTCCTTAGTCATCCTAGCGCTAACCCTTGTCGGCCTAACGCTAACCCTAGTCGTTCTAAGTCTAACACTAGTCGTCCTAAGGCTAACTCTAGTCGTCCTAAGGCCAACTCTAGTCATCCTTAGGCTATCCGTAGTCATCCTAACGCTAAGCCTAGTCGTCCAGAGGCTAACCTTAGTCGTTCTAATGCTAACCCTAGTGGTCCTAGCGCTAACCCTAGTCGTCCTAAGGCTAATCTTAGTCATCCTAAGGCTAACCTTAGTCGCCCTAAGGCTAAGCCTAGTCGTCCTAAGGCCAACCCTAGTCGTCCTAGCGCTAACCCTAGTCGTCCTAACGCTGACCCTAGTCATACTAAGGCTAACCCTAGTCATCCTAACGCTTACCCTAGTTGTCCTAACTTTAAACCTAGTCATCCTAATGCTAACCTTAGTCATCCTAGCGCTAAGCTTAGTCGTCCTAATGCTAACTTAGTCGTTCTAAGGCTAACCCTAGACGTCCTAGCGCTAACCATAGTTGTCCTAGCGCTAACCCTAGTCATCCTAACGCTAACCCTAGTCGTCCTAACGCTAAACCTAGTCGTCCTAACGTTAACCCTAGTCGTCCTAATGCTAACCCTAGTCGTCGTAGCGCTAACCCTAGTCATCCTAACGTTTACCCTAGTCATCGTAACTTTAAACCTAGTCATCCTAACGCTAAACCTAGTCATCCTAACGCTAAGCTTAGTCGTCCTAACGCTAACTTAGTCGTTCTAAGGCTAACCCTAGACGTCCTAGCGCTAACCATAGTTGTCCTAGCGCTAAACCTAGTTGTCCTAGCGCTTAAGCTAGTCATCCTAGCGCTAACCCTAGTCGTACCAAAGCTAACCCTAGTCATCCTAGTGCTAACCCTAGTCATCTTAGCGCTAACTCTAGTCATCCTAACGCTAATCCTAGTCGTCCTAGCGCTAACTCTAGTCGCCCTAGCGCTAACCCTAGTCGTCCTAGCGCTAACCCTAGCCGTCCTAGCGCTAACCCTAGTCATCCTAGCGCTAACCCTAGTATTCCTAGCGCTAACCCTAGTCATCCTAGCGCTAACCCTTGTCGTCCTAGCGCTTACCCTAGTCGTCTCAGCACCAACCCTAGTCGTCCTAACGCTAACCCTAGTCATCCTAATGCTAACCCTAGTCGGCCTAACGCTAACCCTAGTCGTCCTAGCGCTAGCCCTAGTCATCCTAACGCTAACCCTAGTCATTGTAGCGCTAACCTTAGTCATTGTAGCGCTAACCCTAGTCATCCTAGCACTAACTTTAGTCGTCCTAGCGCTAACTATAGTCGTCCTAGCGCACTCCTTAGTCATCCTAGCGCTAACCCTTGTCGGCCTAACGCTAACCCTAGTCGTTCTAAGTCTAACACTAGTCGTCCTAAGGCTAACTCTAGTCGTCCTAAGGCCAACTCTAGTCATCCTTAGGCTATCCGTAGTCATCCTAACGCTAAGCCTAGTCGTCCAGAGGCTAACCTTAGTCGTTCTAATGCTAACCCTAGTGGTCCTAGCGCTAACCCTAGTCGTCCTAAGGCTAATCTTAGTCATCCTAAGGCTAACCTTAGTCGCCCTAAGGCTAAGCCTAGTCGTCCTAAGGCCAACCCTAGTCGTCCTAGCGCTAACCCTAGTCGTCCTAACGCTGACCCTAGTCATACTAAGGCTAACCCTAGTCATCCTAACGCTTACCCTAGTTGTCCTAACTTTAAACCTAGTCATCCTAATGCTAACCTTAGTCATCCTAGCGCTAAGCTTAGTCGTCCTAATGCTAACTTAGTCGTTCTAAGGCTAACCCTAGACGTCCTAGCGCTAACCATAGTTGTCCTAGCGCTAAACCTAGTCATCCTAGCGCTTAACCTAGTCGTCCTAGCGCTAACCCTAGTCGTACTAAAGCTAACCCTAGTCATCCTAGTGCTAACCCTAGTCATCCTAGCGCTAACTCTAGTCGTCCTAACGCTAACCCTAGTCGTCCTAGCGCTAACCCTAGTCGTCCTAGCGATAACCCTAGTCGTCCTAGCGCTAACCCTAGTCGCTCTAACGCTAACCCTAGTCGTCCTAGTGCTAAACCTAGCCGTACTAGCGCTAACCCTAGTCGTCCTAGCGCTAACCCTAGCCGTCCTAGCGCTAACCCTAGTCGTCCTAGCGCTAACCCTGGTATTCCTAGCGCTAACTATAGTCACCCTAGCGCTAACCCTTGTCGTACTAGCGCTAACCCTAGTCATCCCAGCGCTAACCCTAGTCGTCCTAACGCTAACCCTAGTCATCCTAACGCTAACCCTAGTCGTCCTAACGCTAAACCTAGTCGTCCTAACGTTAACCCTAGTCGTCCTAATGCTAACCCTAGTCGTCGTAGCGCTAACCCTAGTCATCCTAACGTTTACCCTAGTCATCCTAACTTTAAACCTAGTCATCCTAACGCTAACCCTAGTCATCCTAACGCTAAGCTTAGTCGTCCTAATGCTAACTTAGTCGTTCTAAGGCTAACCTTAGACGTCCTAGCGCTAACCATAGTTGACCTAGCGCTAAACCTAGTTGTCCTAGCGCTTAAGCTAGTCGTCCTAGCGCTAACCCTAGTCGTACCAAAGCTAACCCTAGTCATCCTAGTGCTAACCCTAGTCATCTTAGCGCTAACTCTAGTCGTCCTAACGCTAATCTTAGTCGTCCTAGCGCTAACTCTAGTCGCCCTAGCGCTAACCCTAGTCGTCCTAGCGCTAACCCTAGCCGTCCTAGCGCTAACCCTAGTCATCCTAGCGCTAACCCTAGTATTCCTAGCGCTAACCCTAGTCATCCTAGCGCTAACCCTTGTCGTCCTAGCGCTAACCCTAGTCGTCTCAGCACTAACCCTAGTCGTCCTAACGCTAACCCTAGTCATCCTAATGCTAACCCTAGTCGGCCTAACGCTAACCCTAGTCATCCTAGCGCTAGCCCTAGTCATCCTAACGCTAACCCTAGTCATTGTAGCGCTAACCCTAGTCATTGTAGCGCTAACCCTAGTCGTCCTAGCACTAACTTTAGTCGTCCTAGCGCTAACTATAGTCGTCCTAGCGCACTCCTTAGTCATCCTAGCGCTAACCCTTGTCGGCCTAACGCTAACCCTAGTCGTTCTAAGTCTAACACTAGTCGTCCTAAGGCTAACTCTAGTCGTCCTAAGGCTAACTCTAGTCATCCTTAGGCTATCCGTAGTCATCCTAACGCTAAGCCTAGTCGTCCAGAGGCTAACCTTAGTCGTTCTAATGCTAACCCTAGTGGTCCTAGCGCTAACCCTAGTCGTCCTAAGGCTAATCTTAGTCATCCTAAGGCTAACCTAAGTCGCCCTAAGGCTCAGCCTAGTCGTCCTAAGGCTAAGCCTAGTCGTCCTAAGGCCAACCCTAGTCGTCCTAGCGCTAACCCTAGTCGTCCTAATGCTAACCCTAGTCATACTAAGGCTAACCCTAGTCATCCTAACGCTTACCCTAGTTGTCCTAACTTTAAACCTAGTCATCCTAATGCTAACCCTAGTCATCCTAGCGCTAAGCTTAGTCGTCCTAATGCTAACTTAGTCGTTCTAAGGCTAACCCTAGACGTCCTAGCGCTAACCATAGTTGTCCTAGCGCTAAACCTAGTCATCCTAGCGCTTAACCTAGTCGTCCTAGCGCTAACCCTAGTCGTACTAAAGCTAACCCTAGTCATCCTAGTGCTAACCCTAGACATCCTAGCGCTAACTCTAGTCGTCCTAACGCTAACCCTAGTCGTCCTAGCGCTAACCCTAGTCGTCCTAGCGATAACCCTAGTCGTCCTAGCGCTAACCCTAGTCGCTCTAACGCTAACCCTAGTCGTCCTAGCGCTAACCCTAGTCGTCCTAGTGCTAAACCTAGCCGTACTAGCGCTAACCCTAGTCGTCCTAGCGCTAACCCTAGCCGTCCTAGCGCTAACCCTAGTCGTCCTAGCGCTAACCCTAGTATTCCTAGCGCTAACTATAGTCATCCTAGCGCTAACCCTTGTCGTACTAGCGCTAACCCTAGTCATCCCAGCGCTAACCCTAGTCGTCCTAACGCTAACCCTAGTCATCCTAACGCTAACCCTAGTCGTCCTAACGCTAAACCTAGTCGTCCTAACGTTAACCCTAGTCGTCCTAATGCTAACCCTAGTCGTCGTAGCGCTAACCCTAGTCATCCTAACGTTTACCCTAGTCATCCTAACTTTAAACCTAGTCATCCTAACGCTAAACCTACTCATCCTAACGCTAAGCTTAGTCGTCCTAACGCTAACTTAGTCGTTCTAAGGCTAACCCTAGACGTCCTAGCGCTAACCATAGTTGTCCTAGCGCTAAACCTAGTTGTCCTAGCGCTTAAGCTAGTCATCCTAGCGCTAACCCTAGTCGTACCAAAGCTAACCCTAGTCATCCTAGTGCTAACCTTAGTCATCTTAGCGCTAACTCTAGTCATCCTAACGCTAATCCTAGTCGTCCTAGCGCTAACTCTAGTCGCCCTAGCGCTAACCCTAGTCGTCCTAGCGCTAACCCTAGCCGTCCTAGCGCTAACCCTAGTCATCCTAGCGCTAACCCTAGTATTCCTAGCGCTAACCCTAGTCATCCTAGCGCTAACCCTTGTCGTCCTAGCGCTTACCCTAGTCGTCTCAGCACCAACCCTAGTCGTCCTAACGCTAACCCTAGTCATCCTAATGCTAACCCTAGTCGGCCTAACGCTAACCCTAGTCGTCCTAGCGCTAGCCCTAGTCATCCTAACGCTAACCCTAGTCATTGTAGCGCTAACCTTAGTCATTGTAGCGCTAACCCTAGTCGTCCTAGCACTAACTTTAGTCGTCCTAGCGCTAACTATAGTCGTCCTAGCGCACTCCTTAGTCATCCTAGCGCTAACCCTTGTCGGCCTAACGCTAACCCTAGTCGTTCTAAGTCTAACACTAGTCGTCCTAAGG
Organism: Phyllobates terribilis; assembly: GCF_046119375.1. Lineage (NCBI taxonomy): Eukaryota > Metazoa > Chordata > Amphibia > Anura > Dendrobatidae > Phyllobates > Phyllobates terribilis. The sequence continues at coordinate 12,040,012 of NW_027362769.1, read as the reverse complement.
CTAACTCTAGTCGTCCTAAGGCCAACTCTAGTCATCCTTAGGCTATCCGTAGTCATCCTAACGCTAAGCCTAGTCGTCCAGAGGCTAACCTTAGTCGTTCTAATGCTAACCCTAGTGGTCCTAGCGCTAACCCTAGTCGTCCTAAGGCTAATCTTAGTCATCCTAAGGCTAACCTTAGTCGCCCTAAGGCTAAGCCTAGTCGTCCTAAGGCCAACCCTAGTCGTCCTAGCGCTAACCCTAGTCGTCCTAACGCTGACCCTAGTCATACTAAGGCTAACCCTAGTCATCCTAACGCTTACCCTAGTTGTCCTAACTTTAAACCTAGTCATCCTAATGCTAACCTTAGTCATCCTAGCGCTAAGCTTAGTCGTCCTAATGCTAACTTAGTCGTTCTAAGGCTAACCCTAGACGTCCTAGCGCTAACCATAGTTGTCCTAGCGCTAAACCTAGTCATCCTAGTGCTTAACCTAGTCGTCCTAGCGCTAACCCTAGTCGTACTAAAGCTAACCCTAGTCATCCTAGTGCTAACCCTAGTCATCCTAGCGCTAACTCTAGTCGTCCTAACGCTAACCCTAGTCGTCCTAGCACTAACCCTAGTCGTCCTAGCGATAACCCTAGTCGTCCTAGCGCTAACCCTAGTCGCTCTAACGCTAACCCTAGTCGTCCTAGTGCTAAACCTAGCCGTACTAGCGCTAACCCTAGTCGTCCTAGCGCTAACCCTAGCCGTCCTAGCGCTAACCCTAGTCGTCCTAGCGCTAACCCTGGTATTCCTAGCGCTAACTATAGTCATCCTAGCGCTAACCCTTGTCGTACTAGCGCTAACCCTAGTCATCCCAGCGCTAACCCTAGTCGTCCTAACGCTAACCCTAGTCATCCTAACGCTAACCCTAGTCGTCCTAACGCTAAACCTAGTCGTCCTAACGTTAACCCTAGTCGTCCTAATGCTAACCCTAGTCGTCGTAGCGCTAACCCTAGTCATCCTAACGTTTACCCTAGTCATCCTAACTTTAAACCTAGTCATCCTAACGCTAACCCTAGTCATCCTAACGCTAAGCTTAGTCGTCCTAACGCTAACTTAGTCGTTCTAAGGCTAACCTTAGACGTCCTAGCGCTAACCATAGTTGTCCTAGCGCTAAACCTAGTTGTCCTAGCGCTTAAGCTAGTCGTCCTAGCGCTAACCCTAGTCGTACCAAAGCTAACCCTAGTCATCCTAGTGCTAACCCTAGTCATCTTAGCGCTAACTCTAGTCGTCCTAACGCTAATCATAGTCGTCCTAGCGCTAACTCTAGTCGCCCTAGCGCTAACCCTAGTCGTCCTAGCGCTAACCCTAGCCGTCCTAGCGCTAACCCTAGTCATCCTAGCGCTAACCCTAGTATTCCTAGCGCTAACCCTAGTCATCCTAGCGCTAACCGTTGTCGTCCTAGCGCTAACCCTAGTCGTCTCAGCACTAACCCTAGTCGTCCTAACGCTAACCCTAGTCATCCTAATGCTAACCCTAGTCGGCCTAACGCTAACCCTAGTCGTCCTAGCGCTAGCCCTAGTCATCCTAACGCTAACCCTAGTCATTGTAGCGCTAACCCTAGTCATTGTAGCGCTAACCCTAGTCGTCCTAGCACTAACTTTAGTCGTCCTAGCGCTAACTATAGTCGTCCTAGCGCACACCTTAGTCATCCTAGCGCTAACCCTTGTCGGCCTAACGCTAACCCTAGTCGTTCTAAGTCTAACACTAGTCGTCCTAAGGCTAACTCTAGTCGTCCTAAGGCTAACTCTAGTCATCCTTAGGCTATCCGTAGTCATCCTAACGCTAAGCCTAGTCGTCCAGAGGCTAACCTTAGTCGTTCTAATGCTAACCCTAGTGGTCCTAGCGCTAACCCTAGTCGTCCTAAGGCTAATCTTAGTCATCCTAAGGCTAACCTTAGTCGCCCTAAGGCTCAGCCTAGTCGTCCTAAGGCTAAGCCTAGTCGTCCTAAGGCCAACCCTAGTCGTCCTAGCGCTAACCCTAGTCGCCCTAACGCTAACCCTAGTCATACTAAGGCTAACCCTAGTCATCCTAACGCTTACCCTAGTTGTCCTAACTTTAAACCTAGTCATCCTAATGCTAACCCTAGTCATCCTAGCGCTAAGCTTAGTCGTCCTAATGCTAACTTAGTCGTTCTAAGGCTAACCCTAGACGTCCTAGCGCTAACCATAGTTGTCCTAGCGCTAAACCTAGTCATCCTAGCGCTTAACCTAGTCGTCCTAGCGCTAACCCTAGTCGTACTAAAGCTAACCCTAGTCATCCTAGTGCTAACCCTAGTCATCCTAGCGCTAACTCTAGTCGTCCTAACGCTAACCCTAGTCGTCCTAGCGCTAACCCTAGTCGTCCTAGCGATAACCCTAGTCGTCCTAGCGCTAACCCTAGTCACTCTAACGCTAACCCTAGTCGTCCTAGTGCTAACCCTAGTCGTCCTAGTGCTAAACCTAGCCGTACTAGCGCTAACCCTAGTCGTCCTAGCGCTAACCCTAGCCGTCCTCGCGCTAACCCTAGTCGTCCTAGCGATAACCCTAGTATTCCTAGCTCTAACTATAGTCATCCTAGTGCTAACCCTTGTCGTACTAGCGCTAACCCTAGTCATCCCAGCGCTAACCCTAGTCGTCCTAACGCTAACCCTAGTCATCCTAACGCTAACCCTAGTCGTCCTAACGCTAAACCTAGTCGTCCTAACGTTAACCCTAGTCGTCCTAATGCTAACCCTAGTCGTCGTAGCGCTAACCCTAGTCATCCTAACGTTTACCCTAGTCATCCTAACTTTAAACCTAGTCATCCTAACGCTAACCCTAGTCATCCTAACGCTAAGCTTAGTCGTCCTAACGCTAACTTAGTCGTTCTAAGGCTAACCCTAGACGTCCTAGCGCTAACAATAGTTGTCCTAGCGCTAAACCTAGTTGTCCTAGCGCTTAAGCTAGTCGTCCTAGCGCTAACCCTATTCGTACCAAAGCTAACCCTAGTCATCCTAGTGCTAACCCTAGTCATCTTAGCGCTAACTCTAGTCGTCCTAACGCTAACCCTAGTCGTCCTAGCGCTAACTCTAGTCGCCCTAGCGCTAACCCTAGTCATCCTAGCGCTAACCCTAGCCGTCCTAGCGCTAACCCTAGTCATCCTAGCGCTAACTCTAGTATTCCTAGCGCTAACCCTAGTCATCCTAGCGCTAACCCTTGTCGTCCTAGCGCTAACCCTAGTCGTCTCAGCGCTAAACCTAGTCGTCCTAACGCTAACCCTAGTCATCCTAATGCTAACCCTAGTCGGCCTAACGCTAACCCTAGTCGTCCTAGCGCTAGCCCTAGACATCCTAACGCTAACCCTAGTCATTGTAGCGCTAACCCTAGTCGTCCTAGCACTAACTTTAGTCGTCCTAGCGCTAACTATAGTCGTCCTAGCGCACACCTTAGTCATCCTAGCGCTAACCCTTGTCGGCCTAACGCTAACCCTAGTCATTCAAAGGCTAACCCTAGCCGTCCTTGCGCTAACCCTAGTAGTCCTAGCACTAAACCTAGTATTCCTAGCGCTAACCCTAGTCATCCTCGTTCTAACCCTAGTCGTTCTAAGGCTCACCCTAGCCGTTCTAGTGCTAACCCTATTTGTCCTACCGCTAAACCTAGTATTCCTAGCCCCAACCCTAGTCATCCTAGCGCTAACCCTAGTCATCCTCGCGCTAATCCTAGTCATTCTAAGGCTAACCCTAGCCATCCTAGTGCTAACCCTAGTCATCCTACCGCTAACCCTAGTCTTCCTAGCGCTAACCCTATTCGTCCTAGCGCTAACCCTAGTCGTCCTAACGCTAACTCTAGTCATCCTAACGCTAACCCTAGTCGTCCTAACGCTAACCCTAGTCGTTCTAACGCTAACCCTACTCGTCCTAGCGCTCACCCTAGTCATCCTAGCGCTAACCCTAGTCGTCCTAGTGCTAACCCTAGTTGGCCTAACGCTAACTCTAGTCGTTCTAAGGCTAACCCTAGCGCTAACCCTATTCGTCCTAGCGCTAACCCTAGTCGTCCGAGCGCTAACCCTAGTTGTCCTAAGGCTAACCCTAGTCATCCTAAGGCTAACTCTAGTCGTCCTAAGTCTTACCCTAGACGTCATATCGCTAACCCTAGTCGTCCTAAGACTAACCTTAGTCATCCTAATTATAACCCTAGTGGTCCTAGCGCTAACCCTAGTCTCCCATAGACCTCCTAGGTTGATCTAGCATCACTCTGTCTCCCCTAACATCCCTGTATTGGCTCTTCACCAATCGACGCACGTTTGCCTGTAGCAGGGGGAGCCATACATCGACTGCCCACGGCCAAGATTCACCTGAACTGGGGGGTCGAGGATGGCCTTGTCGAGGTCGGCATGATGAAGGATTTGCCTGCAGATGTCCTGCTGGGAAATGACTTGGGGCCCATGTTGTCTTCCTTCTCGGTCACCCCCTGGCTGAGACATATCCTGTGACTACCCGGAGACTAGCTCGAGCTGCGGAGGCAGAATCACACTTGGAGGAGGCCCAGACGCATCTATGTTTGGGTTGGGGGCAGTACTGAGCCAAGTCGGGCAGGACGGCCAAGAACACCCAATAGCTTATCTGAGTCAGAAATTACTGCCTCGAGAAGTCAGCTATGGGGCCGTCGAAAAGGAATGCCTGGCAGTAGTATGGGCTGCCAAGAAACACCAACCATATTTGTATGGAAGACAGTTTTCCCTCATAACGGACCATAACCCCCTGGAATGGCTTAATCGGGTCTCCGGGGACAATGCCAGACTACTACGGTGGAGTTTGGCGCTACAACCGTTAGACTTCAACATCCACTATAGACCCGTCAAGCAAAATGGTAACGCCGATGGACTAAGCCGACAAACTGATCTGCTACCAACCTCATAAATCGTGGACCTCCTCCAGCTGATCCGTCGGGGAGCAGACTGGGTAGGCCGATCCTGTCCGGGAAGAGGGAGCATTGTGACGGATCAACGCCGTACTCCAAGATTTTGCCACATGGGTGTTGTCATAGCGCCTATGCAGCTAATGGGACATAATGTTATAAAGTGGGGTGAATATTGTGGATCGCATATTGCTGGACATTCTGTGATGTGACCGAAGCACTCTTGGCCCCCACCTTCCTGTGCTCACTTAGCAGTGGCAAACAGACAATGTGCTGATTAATGGGTTGTTGCATAACTGCTGTCTGGGAGCAAACTGTGGGTATTATCTGGTGAGAACAATGGGTGCTAAAAATAGCCTGTGTGATTTTCTTTAAAACCTGCTTGTGAGAATAAAAGTTAAGTTCATCTTGGAGACACTGTGCGATAGTCATATTTTATATATCCCAGTGTAAGAAAAGCCTTTCCATGTCAGGGGCCTGCAGAAGAAGATTGGACATCTGGGGATGGGGTAACTAGCTCCCGTCACAGGCAGTATTTTCTGAAAACGTGTATGTAATCCGTGTAACGGAGAAAACACAGTATTAAATACCTGGCCTGTAGGTAACAGTTTTGAACAGCAAACCAGTGTCAAAAACTTTGCTGACACACTGAAAAAATTTTTTTTAATAGAGGCCAGAAATGGCAGTATTTTCTGAAAATGTATATGTAATCCGTGTGACGGAGAAAACACAGTTTTAAATACCTGGCCTGTAGGTAACTGTTTTGAACAGCAAACCAGTGTCAAAAACTTTGCTGACACACTGAAAAAGTATTTTAATGGAGGCCAGAAATGGCAGTATTTTCTGAAAACGTATATGTGATCCGTGTGACGGAGAAAACACAGTTGTAAATACCTGGCCTGTAGGTAACTGTTTTGAACAGCAAACCAGTGTCAAAAACTTTGCTGACACACTGAAAAAAAAATTTAATGGAGGCCAGAAATGGCAGTATTTTCAAAAAACATATATGTGATCCATGTGATGGAGAAAATACAGTCTTAAATAGATGGATTTTTATTGCTGTAATATGGACAGGACCTGGCTGTATTCTGCAGTGCCAACAAGCAAATGTCGCAGAAAAACCATGTTCTCTGTATTGCTTTTTAAGCTAATAATGAGGATTAAGATGCAAAAAAAAATTATTCCTGGCCCCTGCGACCTGGGTCAATTTCCAGAAATATCTAACAGCAGCAGCTGACAGAACTGGAGCCTCTTGTGCTATGTGCACTGCAGTCTGCTATATACACTGCCTGCCTATATACACTGCCTGCCTGATATCTCTGCAGATGGATTAATTAGTCCTCAAAAGGACTGTTTGTTAAGATGGATATGTGTTATGTACGGTTTTTCTCCCTACACTACCTAATACACAAGCAAATCTCTTCCTATCTCAGCAGCAGCTCTCCCTACACTGAGAGTGACTGTGACGAGCATGGCGGTGCCAGGTCTTATATACACCTGATGACACTGTGCTGCCAGCCAATCACTGTAATGCCCACAACCAACATGGCTACAGCATTACAGTGCATGGCAAGCAATCCCTGCTAGTTCATTGGCTCTCTAAAGAGAGTCAAACATGCAGGGAGGGGACCCGAGTTCCTGCTCGAGCAACCCGGAAATACTCACCAAGCGCCGAGCTTGTCGAACACCATGATGCTCGGGCGAGTACCGAGTAGTGGCGAGCACGTTCGCTCATCACTACATCAGACACATCCTGTTTCATTTATGATGGAGGGACTCTGAAAGTCACAAAGCCTCTTTTTTTAGGGCCATCAGGCGGCCCTTACTATTCTTAAAAGGCCAGCAGTCGGCCCTCGCTATTGTTAAAGAGCCATCAACCGATTATGCTTTGAATTTCCGATTATTAACGAGTGGGTATCCTAAACTGTTATTGCATATGCAGTGACTACAAGGGCTGCCAAAAATTCGGACCCAACACAATACCCCTTTGAAGAGACATAGAGGAGGGTCTCAGTAATAAAAATGTTTCCATTATAAAAGAGTGGGTCTCCTAAAGTGGTAATGCCCATGCTGTGACTGCAAGGGCTGCCAAAATTTGGGAAAAACCCCACTAACAATTTAAAGACACATAAAGCAGGGCCACAGTAATGACATGTTTCCATTACAAAGGAGCGGGTGTGCTATAAAGTTATAGGGTATGCAGTGAGTCCAACGGCTGACAAAATTTAGGAAACATCCCACTAACAATTTAAAGATACATACAGCAGGGTCACAGTAATGAGTACAATGTGTTCCCATTAGAAAGGAAAGAGTCTGCTATACAGTTATAGGGTATGCAGTGAGTCCAACGGCTGAGAAAATTTAGGAAAAACACCACTAACAATTTAAAGACACGTAGAGCAGGGCCACAGTAATGAGTACGACATATACCCATTAGAAAGAAGAGGATCTTTTATACAGTTATAGGGTATGCAGTGAGTTCAACGGCTGACAAAATTTAGAAAAAACCTCACTAACAATTTAACGACACATAGAACAGGGCCACAGTAATGACAAATTCCCATTAGAAAGGAGAGGGTCTCCCATACTGTTTTCCTATGCAGTAAATCAACGGCTGCCAAAAATTTGGAGGAACTCCAATGCCCCTTGGAAGAAACGTAGAGGGCCTCATGAAAAAAAATGTTTCCATTATTAGGAAGTGGGTCTCCCATAGTGTTGGCCTATGCAGTGAATGCAAGGGCTGCCAAAGATTGGGAGGCACTCCAATGCCCCTTGGAAGAGACGTAGAGGGCCTCATGAAAAAATGTTCCCATTATTAGAAAGTGGGTCTCCCATAGTGTTGGCCTATGCAGTGAATGCAAGGGCTGAAAAAAAAATTGGGAGGCACTCCAATGCCGCTTGAAGGAGACGTAGAGGGCCTCATAAAAAAATGTTCCCATTAGAAAGGAGCTGGTCTATACTTGTAATGACCATGCACTAAGTGTATGGGCTGACAAACATTTAACCCTGGGGGGTATACATGAACATACTGTATAAAAATTTTTTTACTGCCATCATGAACACCCTTTAAAATAATTATGTGGGTGTTGCATCACAGACCTCGGTCACCCTGGTGATATGGTGGTTGAGGATGAGAAGAAGGAGGAGGACAAGAGCAAATAGACAAAATCAGGAAGCATATACCCATGTGTGGGTGTGAAAAGGTGCATGGAAATACACCTAAAAAAAGACACTTGATTTGAGTTTATGTTACACTGTTATCAGCCTTTTCAGTTGCCAGGCGGATGCGCTTATCAGTTATAATTCCACCAGATGCATTAAAAACCCGCTCTGATAAAATGCTAGCAGCAGGGCAGTCCAGGACCTCCAAGGTGTAGAGAGCCAGTTCACTCCACGTATCCAGCTTGGATACCCAATATTTATAAGGTAAAGAGGAATCACAGAGAACGTTGGTATGGTCGGCAAGGTACTCCCTCAGCATCTTCCCAAACTTTGCACTCCTTGTGAGAGTACCCTGCGCCTCAGGGCCTGTGTGGTGGGAGGGGCTGAGAAAATTCTTCCAGAACTTTGACAGTGTTCCCCTGCCTCTGCTGGATTGGAGTTGTATCTCTCTCGCCTGTAGTCCTTGATTGTGCAATGAACTGTGACCTCTGCCACCAGCGTTTTCACATGGGAATTTTTTTAATAGTTCCGTAACAAGGGCCATCTGGTACTGCCCTATTTTTGTAGACCTGTCCGCCTCAGGAATAAGAGATAGAAAGTTCTCCTTGTAGCGTGGATCTAGAAGTGTCACCAACTAGTAATGACTGTCACCCAAAATTTTGAGAACGTGAGGGTCACGGGAAAGGCAACATAAACTCAGCCATGCGTGCCAGATGTCCGTGTCCTCACCAAGAGGACGAGTGACCATGCTCTCCGCCTTCTCCTCCTCTCTGTCCTCAGGCCATCCACTGTGAGCAGATGGTATGACAGTTGTGAAGCTAGTACCATCTATAGCACATGAAACAAGCTCCTGTTCTTCCTCCTCCTCCTCTTCCTCATTGTCACCCAATCCACTTTGGGATGAGATGAGGCTGGGCTGTGTTTAATCACCCTGTATGGTTCCTTGCTCCATCTCATCGTGCTCCGCCTGGAGTGTACCCTCTTTGATTGTGAGCACTGAGAGTTTCAGAAGACAGAGAATTGGGATGGTGATGCTAATTATGGCGTCATTGCCGCTCACCATCTTGGTGGAGTCCTCAAAGTTTTGGAGCATGGTACATATGTCTGACATCCATGTCCACTCCTGAGGTCTTATGTGTGAAGTTTGAACTGTATACCGACGGCCTTGTTTATGCTGGTACTCAACAACTGCCCTCTTCTGCTCACAAATCCTTCCCAACATCGGCATTGTAGAGTTCCAACGCGTGGGGACATCACACACCAGTCAGTGAGCCGGAAGCTCCAAATGCTGCTTAAACACGGCAAGTGCAGCAGATCCTGTAGGTGACTTTCTAAAATGGGCACACAGGAGGCATAGAAGCAGATCCGGCAGCTCCGGGTAGGATTTGAGGAATCGCTAAACCACAAGGTTTAGCACATGGGCCAGGCATGGAATGTGTGTGAGCTTGCCTCACCTCAGAGCCACCACCAGGTTCCTGCCATTGTCACACGCGACCATGCCTGGCTGTAGGTTCAGCGGTGTGAGCCACAGATCTGCCTGCTCTTTCAGAGCTGTCCACAACTCTTCAGCATTGTGCGGTTTGTCACCTAAGCATATTAGCTTCAGCACAGCCTGTTGCCACTTGGCCAAGGCAGTGCTGCAGTGTTTCCAGCTTGTGACTGATGTGGTCATTTCAGAGATGGAGGCTGAAGAGGAGGAAGTGGCTGAGGAGGATGAGGTGCAGGAGCTGTAAACTGTGGGGGCAACTCTGATTGACCTAGGACCTGCAATCCTTGGCGTTGGGAGGACGTGTTCAGTCCCAAGGTCAGACTGGGTCCCTGCTTCCACTATATTAATCCAGTGTGCCGTTAGTGAAATGTACTGTCCCTGCCCACAAGCACTTTTTCACGTGTCCGTGGTTAGGTGGACTTTCCCGGTAACTGCATTATTGAGGGCATGGCTAACATTTTGGGATACGTGGTTGTGTAATGCGGGGGCGTCACACCGGTGAAATAGTGGCGCTTGGGGACGGAGTACAAAGGAATGGCCACCGCCATCAGGTTGCGGAATGCTTCTTCCATCTCCACGAGCCTAAAAGGCAACTGTAGCACCGGTGTCTCTGCCTCCTGCCGGGCAGAGACTCCGTTCCCCTCACTGCCGCGGTCCTGGTCCGGCATCCTCCAGCTCCACTGCTGCTGTTGCGTTCACCGCGCGCTGCCTCCTGGGCACTGTGCTTAGGGCGCGCGCATGCTCCCTCCCTCTTTAAGGGGCCGTGCGCCATCCTAAAGAGTCCCCGGTCAATGGCCGGAGGACCACTCCTATGAAAAGCACCTCCTCCAAAATGGAGGTGCCTGTGCAAGGTTGTTGTTTGTGTGCTAACACTCTCTTCAGCCCTCATGTTCAGCCGTGCCCACCTTCCTATCTGTCAGCTGTGCCTGCCAGTCTGTCTACCTTCCGTGCCCGCCAGCTTGTCTACCCGGATCACCCATCAGGCTACCTGCCATGCTCATCCGCTGTACCTGTCAGCTTCAGCCATCTGACCTGTGGGAGTCGCCTGCTCTCGTACAAGGTTGGTCCCAGAGTGGCACCTGGTCCACCTGCCCGGTCCCTACCTGGTTCACGGAGTTGACTAAGCCGCTGTGTGGCCAGGGTCAGTCCGAGTTGGCACTTAACAGTTTGCACAGGCAATGGAACCCGGTGGCTCCCAGGCTCCTTCGCTCTCCGACCTCTACCAAGAGGTCTCTTGCCAGAGATACCAACAGAATACCATTCTGTCCTATCTGTGGACAGTCAACTCCCGCTTAGACGCGCTGTCCACCCCGACTGTCTTCGCCTCTGACCGAGCGGCACCTGCTCTGGCGGCACCTCAACCCAGTGGGGCTGTTGCACCGGGCTTTGGACCCTGGCTTTCTGTGCCTCCACAATTTGGTGGTGACCCTGTCCTATGTCGGGGCTTCATTAATCAGTGCACGCTTCACTTTGAACTCCTGGAACTCCAGTTCACCTCCGACCGGGCCAAAGTGGCATTCATCGTGTCTCATCTCACCAGAAAGGCGTTGGCGTGGCTTAACTCTCTGTGAGAGAGAGGGGATCCTCTGGTGTCCGATCTCCAGGCTTTCCTCGCGGCTTTCCGGAAGGTGTTCAATGAGCCTGGACAAAAATCTTCTACTGCCTCCTCACTTCTCCAACTCCACCAAGGAAGTCTCTCTGTGGGCCAGTATGCCGTGCGTTTCTGAACCCTTGCATCTGAACTTGCCTGGAACAATGAGGCCCTGGTGTCCACCTTTTGGGAGGTCCTTTCCAGACGGATCAAGGATGAGCTAGCTGGTCGTGACATACCTCCCTCCCTGGAAGACTCGGTGTCATTAGCTACCCGGATTGACATCCGTTTTCTAGAATGCGCTAAGGAGATGACCCATGAGAAGAAATCTCTACGCCTCGCTCCCGTCCTCCAAAGTCCAGTCTCGCAACCTGCACTCCCCCGGGTGTCTTCTCCAGAGCCTATGCAAATTGACCAAGTAAAGATGGTCAAGTCTTGCCAGGTGACCCGTCGTGCTGAGGGGAGTTGCTTCTATTGTGGCAATATAGAGCATCAGATCCGCTCTTGTCTGGTGAGACCGGGAAACTCCAGTGTCTAGGAGTGCTCGGAGAGGTCGGCCTAGGCAAGAGTTCTTCCTCTCCGCCCTTGACTCTGTCCATTTCCATTGCTAGTGGTGAGACCCGCTTCTTCGAAACTGTCCATCTGTGTTCCGGAGCCGCTGGGAATCTCATTCAACAGGCCGTTAAGCGTTTTCAGATTTCTACCATTCGTCTGGCAGATCCTTTAACAGTTTCCTCTGTGGATGGAAAGATTCTCCCTGAAACCAACAATTGTTGGTCACTGAGCTGGTAACTCTTCAGGTGGGAATGCTGCACTCGGAGAAGATCTCCTTTTACGTACTGTCCGGTCTCTCTCATCCCCTCTTGCTTGGCCTGCCTTGGTTACAGAGACATGAGCCCCTCCTGAATTGGAACTCAGGTAAGGTGCTCTGTTGGGGTCAGGAATGCCATAAGTCCTGTCTGGTTCCGGTTCGTCCTGCTTGGCCCCCTTTCTACTCCGGCTAACCTACCTGGCCTGCCTGCACCCTACGCGGACATCTTCTATAAAAAGGAGGCTCACGGGCGAATATACCCCTTGTCGATGGCTGTGACCCGTGCCATGTGTTTATACATTGAAGAAAATCTTGTTAGGGGATTTATCCAGAAATCCACCTCTCCAGCTGGAGCAGGATTCTTCTTTGTCAAAAAGAAAGACGGCTCTCTTCATCCTTGTATCGACTATAGGGGCCTAAACAAGATTACCATCAAGAATAAGTACCCCCTGCCTCTCATCTCAGAGCTGTTTCATCACCTAAAAGGCGCAAAGATTATCACTAAGCTCGACCTGCATGGGGAGTACAATCTGGTCCGCATTCGCCAAGGAGTTGAGTGTAAGACGACATTCTACACTCGGGATGGTCACTACGAGTACCGCGTGAAGCTCTTCGGTCTCTGTAATGTTCCAGCCATCTTCCAGGAGTTAGTAAACAATATCTTTTGAGATCTCCTGTATTCCTGCATGGTGGTGTACCTGGACGATATCTTGGTGTTCTCCCCTGATCAGCCCTCTCACCGGAGGGATGTATATCAGGTCCTGCTGAGGCTCCGGAAGAATTGCCTGCATGCTAAGTTTGAGAAATGAGTCTTTGAGCAGACGTCCCTGCGATTTCTGGGGTATATCATCTCTGAGGCCAGACTGCGGATGGATCCCGAGAAGGTGTCTGCCATCGTAAAGTGGCCCCGACCTGAGGGGTTGAAGGCTATTCATCGGTTTCTGGGATTCGCTAACTATTACCGCCTCTTCATTCCTCATTTCTCCTCCCAGACAGCTCCCATCTCTGCTCTTACCCGTTACGGAGCAAATCCCAGGGAGTGGTCTTCCGAGGCAGAGAATCCTTTTATCTCTCTTAAACAAGCCTTCTCCTCCGCTCCTGTGCTACACCCTCCGGATTGCAATAAACAGTTCTTCCTGGAGGTTGATGCCTCTTCCTCCGCAGCCGGAGCAGTGCTTACCCATAAATCTTCGTCCGGACAAATGTTGACCTGCGGCTTCTTTTCCAAACTTTTCTCTCCGTCCGAGCGCAATTACTACATAGGAGATCGAGAACTGCTGGCCATCAAATTAGCGCTGGAGGAGTGGCGCTACTTGCTTGAGGGGGCTCTGCACCTGGTGGTCATCTACACTGACCATAAAAACCTCGCTTATTTGCAGACCGCCCAAAGAGTAAACTCGCGCCAGGCCAGATGGTCTTTGTTCTTTGCTCGATTCTGCTTCAATCTCCATTACCACTCGGCAGACAAGAACATTAAAGCCAACGCTCTATCCCGCTTTTTACCGACCTGGATAAGGAGCCTCTACACATCATTGATCCCTCCAGAATTATGACTGTTGCTCCATTTGACCTGTCTCATCTACCTCCTGGTAAGACCTTTGTAGCGGCTCAGGATCGGAAGAGGGTCTTACTCTGGGGCTATTCGTCCAAACTGGCTGGCCATGCCGGGCAGAGGAAGACACTTCTGCTCATTACCCAGCACTATTGGTGGCCCACACTGCGCAAGGATTTTGCAGATTTTGTCGCGGCTTGTTCCTCTTGTGCCCATAACAAGATACCTAGGCACCTTCCAGCCGGCTGCCTCCTTCCTCTTCCCGTGCCTTCCGCTCTGTGGCAACATATTGCTATGGATTTCATCACAGATCTTCCTGTATTGGCCGGTTGTACTGTCATTTGGGTGGTCGCGGACCGCTTCTCCAAGATGGCTCAATTCATCCCTCTGCCTGGTCTTCCGTCTGCACCTGTGCTGGCTAAGGGCTTCCGTCACATCTTCCGTCTCCACGGCTTACCCCTCCACATTGTCTCGGATCGAGGAGTTTATTTCACTTCTCGCTTTTGGAGAGCTGCTGGATGTCTCTTTGAATTTTTCTTTGGCCTATCATCCTCAGTCCAATGGTCAAGTGGAACGTTTCAATCAGATCCTTACCAGTTTTTTTCGGCACTTTGTCAACTTTCACCATAGCGATTGGGTTTGGCTCCTGCCCAGGGCCGAGTTTTCTTATAACAACCATGTGAGTGAGTCTTCTGCTAAGTCTCCGTTTTTTGTGGTCTACTGTCAACACCCCCGGATTCCGTTTCCCATCTCCTCTTCAGTGGACAATCCCGCCGCGGAGTCTCTCGTCAGTGAATTTTCTGCGATTTGGGAACAAACTAGATCTGCTCTGCTTCAGTCCTCCGAGCGGATGAAGAAGCATGCTGATAAGAGACGTCTGGATCCGCCTCAATTCCGTCCAGGAGGCAAGGTCTGGCTTTCCTCCAAATACATCTGCCTCAAGATACCATCTTACAAGTTGGGTCCGCGGTTCATCAGTCTGTTCGAGATTCTGAACCAAATAAATCCAGTGGCTTACAAGCTGAAACTCCCGCTCTCCTTAAGGATGCCCAACTCCTTTCACGTGTCTCTCCTCAAACCGGTTGTCCTTAATTCTTTCTCTGACGATCCAGGAACCACTCCAGCTCCAGTCTCCACTGCTGATGCTGGCCTGGCTGGCAGGTGGTGCAATAGCCTTTTTGGGGTTATCGGAAGAGTCTTTAAAAAACGACCAGACTAGAGAAGACCTAACAGTTGTACTGGCAACTTCCGTCGTGTTGGTGTTACGGGGAATGGTTGCCTGCTTTCAGTCTGTGGCCACGACACTGCTTCTTCCTGCCTGTTGGGATGCTCTGCCTCCCTCCCCCTGTGTGCTGCTATCCTCGCTCTGCATGTCTTCCTGCCAAGTTGGGTCAGTTACTATATCATCCACCACCTCATCTTCCACTTCCGCACTCTGGTCCTCCTCTTGACTTTCTGGCAATTGTGTCTCATCATCGTCCACCTCTTTAGACACTTTCCCACCATCGCCTTCATGTGACCATGGCTGCTCAAATATTTGGGCATCGCTACATGCAATCTCCTCTTGCCCCGCTTCAAGTGGACCGGGCGAGAGGCCCGAATCTATAAATGGAGAAGTGAACAGCTCTTCGGAGTGTCCAAGCGTGGGATCAGTTGTCTTTGGGCACTCGGCATGGTGGGAGGAAGGAGGATCAGGGTGAGGAATATGCGATCCAGTCTCACAGCTATTGAGACTTGACCATGTGGAAGACTAGGTGGTGTTGGTGGTGACTAAGTGACTGGAAGCATTATCTGCTATCCAACCAAAAACCTTTTCACACTGCTCTGTGTTCAATAGTGGTGTTCTGCGGTCCCCTATTTTGAACAGCAAACTGGTGTCAATAGATTCACTGAAACACTGAAACAAAAATTTAATGGAGGCCAGAAATGGCACTATTTTCTGAAAACGCATATGTGATCTGTGTGACGGAGAAAACACAGTTTTAAATACCTTGCCTGTAGGTAACTATTTTGAACAGCAAACTGGTGTCAATAGCTTCACTGACACACTGAAACAAATTTTTAATGGAGGCCAGAAATGGCAGTATTTTCTGAAAATGTATATGTGTGACAAACAAACCACAGTTTTAAATAGCTGGATTTTTAGCGCTGTAATATGGAAAGGACCTGGCTGCATTCTGCAGTGCCAACTAGCAAATGGCGCAGAAAAGCGGTGTTCTCTGGATTGCTTTTTAAGCAAATAATGAGGATTAAGATCCAAAAAAAATTATTCCTGGCCCCTGAGACCTGGACCTATTTCTAGAAATATCTAACAGCAGCAGCAGACAAAGCTGGAATGAAGCCTCTTGTGCTATATGCACTGCAGTCTGCTGTATACCCTGCCTGGCTATATACACTGCCTGCCTGGTATCTGCAGATGGATTAGTACTCAAAAGGACTGTTTGTTGAGATGGATATGTGTCTCCAATATAGTTTGGTTAACCTACATTAACTAGAAACAAGTAAATCTCTCCCTAGCTCAGCAGCACCTCTGCCTACACTGTCTGATTCCGGAGTGATTGTGATGAGCATGGCGGCACCAGGTCTGATATAGACCTGATGACGCTGTGCGGCCAGCCAATCACTGTAATGCCACAACCAACATGGCTGCGGCATTACAGTGAGTAGCAGGCAATCCCTGCATGTTGATTGGCTTTGTAAAGAGGGCCAAACATGCAGGGAGGGGACCCGAGCTCCTGCCGCGCAACCCCGGAAATACTCGGTGAGCGCTAAGCATCTCGAGCAGTGAGATACCGAGCAGTATCGAGCATGCTCGCTCATCACTACGGTTCACTAATCCTTGGCAACATATGATAGGAGGAGTTCCACCAGGTTGGCAGGTCGCAAATGAGTCGGTGACTTGGCAAATTCAAGCGCTTTTGAAGTGCTGTAAGTGCAGCAAAAGTGGTAGAGGAATGGCGGAAATGGGTACTAATACAGCGCACCTTCTCAAGTAGGTACGGTAAGTCCTGGTAAGTTTTCAGAAATTTCTGAACAACTAGGTTCAGCACGTGAGCCATGCATGGCACGTGCACCAGCTTGCCGACCTTTAAGGCTGCGTGCCCACTATGCGTTTTTCAAGCGTTTTTGCTGTGGAATTTCCGCAGTGAAAATGCTTAAAAAACGCTTGGTAATACGTGCCCCATGGTCCCCAATGATAATCCGCATGTGCTGTGCACATGCTGCGGAAATTTCCGCTGAGGATTATCATTGAAAAAAAAAATCAGTATGTCCATTAATTTTACCGACATGCAGAGTAATTGCCACCATTGACTTGCATTGAATCGCTTAATATCCGCATGACTACATGTGCACATGTGGATATTAAGCGATTCAATGTGTGAATGGTACTCGGCTATGGAGAAGAGGAGACTCTCCTCTAGACCCGGGTAACATGGTACCTGTTAAAAAAAGAATTTAAAATAAAAAATAAAGATTATACTAACCTTCTGATGGCCCCCGGTCTCCTCAGCTATGCGTCCAGTGTGTTGGGCGGCTCGCAATGGTCTAAAAGGACCTTCCATGACGTCATTTAGTCATGTGACCTAGTCATCCTAATGCTAACCCTAGTCATCCTAGCGCTAAGCTTAGTCGTCCTAATGCTAACTTAGTCGTTCTAAGGCTAACCCTAGACGTCCTAGCGCTAACCATAGTTGTCCTAGCACTAAACCTAGTCATCCTAGCGCTTACCCTAGTCGTCCTAGCGCTAACCCTAGTCATACTAAAGCTAACCCTAGTCATCCTAGTGCTAACCCTAGTCATCCTAGAGCTAACTCTAGTCGTCCTAATGCTAACCCTAGTCGTCCTAGCGCTAACCCTAGTCGCCCTAGCGATAACCCTAGTCGTCCTAGCGCTAACCCTAGTCGCTCTAACGCTAACCCTAGTCGTCCTAGCGCTAACCCTAGTCGTCCTAGTGCTAAACCTAGCCGTACTAGCGCTAACCCTAGTCGTCCTAGCGCTAACCCTAGCCGTCCTAGCGCTAACCCTAGTATTCCTAGCGCTAACTATAGTCATCCTAGCGCTAACCCTTGTCGTCCTAGCGCTAACCCTAGTCATCACAGCGCTAACCCTAGTCGTCCTAACGCTAACCCAAGTCGTCCTAACGCTAACCCTAGTCGTCCTAGCGCTAACCCTAGTCGTCCTAGCGATAACCCTAGTCGTCCTAGCGCTAACTCTAGTCGCTCTAACGCTAACCCTAGTCGTCCTAGCGCTAACCCTAGTCGTCCTAGTGCTAAACCTAGCCGTACTAGCGCTAACCCTAGTCGTCCTAGCGCTAACCCTAGTTGTCCTAGCGCTAACCCTAGTATTCCTAGCGCTAACTATAGTCATCCTAGCGCTAACCCTTGTCGTCCTAGCGCTAACCCTAGTCATCCCAGCGCTAACATTAGTCGTCCTAACGCTAACCCTAGTCATCCTAACGCTAACCCTAGTCGCCCTAACGCTAAACCTAGTCGTCCTAACGTTAACCCTAGTCGTCCTAATGCTAACCCTAGTCGTCGTAGCGCTAACCCTAGTCATCCTAACGTTTACCCTAGTCATCCTAACTTTAAACCTAGTCATCCTAACGCTAACCCTAGTCATCCTAACGCTAAGCTTAGTCGTCCTAACGCTAACTTAGTCGTTCTAAGGCTAACCCTAGACGTCCTAGCGCTAACCATAGTTGTCCTAGCGCTAACCTTAGTCGTACCAAATCTAACCCTAGTCATCCTAGTGCTAACCCTAGTCATCTTAGCGCTAACTCTAGTCGTCCTAACGCTAAGCCTAGTCGTCCTAGCGCTAACTCTAGTCGCCCTAGCGCTAACCCTAGTCGTCCTAGCGCTAACCCTAGCCGTCCTAGCGCTAACCCTAGTCATCCTAGCGCTAACCCTAGTATTCCTAGCGCTAACCCTAGTCATCCTAGCGCTAACCCTTGTCGTCCTAGCGCTAACCCTAGTCGTCTCAGCGCTAACCCTAGTCGTCCTAACGCTAACCCTAGTCATCCTAATGCTAACCCTAGTCGGCCTAACGCTAACCCTAGTCGTCCTAGCGCTAGCCCTAGTCGTCCTAACGCTAACCCTAGTCGTTGTAGCGCTAACCCTAGTCGTCCTAGCGCTAACTTTAGTCGTCCTAGCGCTAACTATAGTCATCCTAGCGCACACCTTAGTCATCCTAGCGCTAACCCTAGTCGGCCTAACGCTAACCCTAGTCGTTCAAAGGCTAACCCTAGCCGTCCTTGCGCTAACCCTAGTAGTCCTAGCACTAAACCTAGTATTCCTAGCGCTAACCCTAGTCATCCTCGCTCTAACCCTAGTCGTTCTAAGGCTCACCCTAGCCGTTCTAGTGCTAACCCTACTTGTCCTACCGCTAAACCTAGTATTCCTAGCCCCAACCCTAGTCATCCTAGCTCTAACCCTAGTCATCCTCGCGCTAACCCTAGTCATTCTAAGGCTAACCCTAGCCGTCCTAGTGCTAACCCTAGTCATCCTACCGCTAACCCTAGTCTTCCTAGCGCTAACCCTAGTCGTCCTAACGCTAACTCTAGTCGTCCTAACGCTAACCCTAGTCGTCCTAACGCTAACCCTAGTCGTCCTAACGCTAACCCTACTCGTCCTAGCGCTCACCCTAGTCATCCTAGCGCTAACCCTAGTCGTCCTAGTGCTAACCCTAGTTGGCCTAACGCTAACTCTAGTCGTTCTAAGGCTAACCCTAGCGCTAACCCTATTCGGCCTAGCGCTAACCCTAGTCGTCCGAGCGCTAACCCTAGTTGTCCTAAGGCTAACCCTAGTCATCCTAAGGCTAACTCTAGTCGTCCTAAGGCTTACCCTAGACGTCCTATCGCTAACCCTAGTCGTCCTAAGACTAACCTTAGTCATCCTAATTATAACCCTAGTGGTCCTAGCGCTAACCCTAGTCTCCCATAGACCTCCTAGGTTGATCTAGCATCACTCTGTCTCCCCTAACATCCCTGTATTGGCTCTTCACCAATCGACGCACGTTTGCCTGTAGCAGGGGGAGCCATACATCGACTGCCCACGGCCAAGATTCACCTGAACTGGGGGGTCGAGGATGGCCTTGTCGAGGTCGGCATGATGAAGGATTTGCCTGCAGATGTCCTGCTGGGAAATGACTTGGGGCCCATGTTGTCTTCCTTCTCGGTCGCCCCCCTGGCTGAGACATATCCTGTGACTACCCGGAGACTAGCTCGAGCTGCGGAGGCAGAATCACACTCGGAGGAGGCCCAGACGCATCTATGTTTGGGTTGGGGGCAGTACTGAGCCAAGTCGGGCAGGACGGCCAAGAACACCCAATAGCTTATCTGAGTCAGAAATTACTGCCTCGAGAAGTCAGCTATGGGGCCGTCGAAAAGGAATGCCTGGCAGTAGTATGGGCTGCCAAGAAACACCAACCATATTTGTATGGAAGACAGTTTTCCCTCATAACAGAACATAACCCCCTGGAATGGCTTAATCGGGTCTCCGGGGACAATGCCAGCATACTACGGTGAAGTTTGGCGCTACAACCATTAGACTTCAACATCCACTATAGACCCGTCAAGCAAAATGGTAACGCCGATGGACTAAGCCGACAAACCGATCTGCTACCAACCTCATAAATCGTGGACCTCCTCCAGCTGATCCGTCGGGGAGCAGACTGGGTAGGCCGATCCTGTCCGGGAAGAGGGAGCATTGTGACGGATCAACGCCGTACTCCAAGATTTTGCCACATGGGTGTTGTCATAGCGCCTATGCAGCTAATGGGACATAATGTTATAAAGTGGGGTGAATATTGTGGATCGCATATTGCTGGACATTCTGTGATGTGACCGAAGCACTCTTGGCCCCCACCTTCCTGTGCTCACTTAGCAGTGGCAAACAGACAATGTGCTGATTAATGGGTTGTTGCATAACTGCTGTCTGGGAGCCTACTGTGGGTATTATCTGGTGAGAACAATGGGTGCTAAAAATAGCCTGTGTGATTTTCTTTAAAACCTGCTTGTGAGAATAAAAGTTAAGTTCATCTTGGAGACACTGTGCGATAGTCATATTTTATATATCCCAGTGTAAGAAAAGCCTTTCCATGTTAGGGGCCTGCAGAAGAAGATTGGACATCTGGGGATGGGGTAACTAGCTCCCGTCACAGGCAGTATTTTCTGAAAACGTGTATGTAATCCGTGTAGCGGAGAAAACACAGTATTAAATACCTGGCCTGTAGGTAACAGTTTTGAACAGCAAACCAGTGTCAAAAACTTTGCTGACACACTGAAAAAAAAACTTAATGGAGGCCAGAAATGGCAGTATTTTCTGACAACGTATATGTGAGCCGTGTGACAGAGAAAACACAGTTTTAAATACCTGGCCTGTAGGTAACTATTTTGAACAGTAATCTGGTGTCAAAATGCTTCACTGACACACTGAAATTTTTTTTTAATGGAGGCCAGAAATGGCAGTATTTTCTGAAAAAGTATATGTAATCTGTGTGACAGAGAAAACACAGTTTTAAATTCCTGGCCTGTAGGTAACTGTTTTGAACAGCAAACCAGTGTCAAAAACTTTGCTGACACACTGAAAAAAATTTTTTTAATAGAGGCCAGAAATGGCAGTATTTTCTGAAAATGTATATGTAATCCGTGTGACGGAGAAAACACAGTTTTAAATACCTGGCCTGTAGGTAACTGTTTTGAACAGCAAACCAGTGTCAAAAACTTTGCTGACACACTGAAAAAGTATTTTAATGGAGGCCAGAAATGGCAGTATTTTCTGAAAACGTATATGTGATCCGTGTGACGGAGAAAACACAGTTGTAAATTCCTGGCCTGTAGGTAACTGTTTTGAACAGCAAACCAGTGTCAAAAACTTTGCTGACACACTGAAAAAAAAATTTAATGGAGGCCAGAAATGGCAGTATTTTCAAAAAACATATATGTGATCCATGTGACGGAGAAAATACAGTCTTAAATAGATGGATTTTTATTGCTGTAATATGGAAAGGACCTGGCTGTATTCTGCAGTGCCAACAAGCAAATGTCGCAGAAAAACCATGTTCTCTGTATTGCTTTTTAAGCTAATAATGAGGATTAAGATGCAAAAAAAAATTATTCCTGGCCCCTGCGACCTGGGTCAATTTCCAGAAATATCTAACAGCAGCAGCTGACAGAACTGGAATGGAGCCTCTTGTGCTATGTGCACTGCAGTCTGCTATATACACTGCCTGCCTATATACACTGCCTGCCTGATATCTCTGCAGATGGATTAGTTAGTCTTCAAAAGGACTGTTTGTTAAGATGGATATGTGTTATGTACGGTTTTTCTCCCTACACTACCTAATACACAAGCAAATCTCTTCCAATCTCAGCAGCAGCTCTCCCTACACTGAGAGTGACTGTGACGAGCATGGCGGTGCCAGGTCTTATATACACTTGATGACACTGTGCTGACAGCCAATCACTGTATTGCCCACAGCCAACATGGCTACAGCATTACAGTGCATGGCAAGCAATCCCTGCTTGTTCATTAGCTCTCTAAAGAGAGTCAAACATGCAGGGAGGGGACCCGAGTTCCTGCTCGAGCAACCCGGAAATACTCACCAAGCGCCGAGCTTGTCGAGCACCATGATGCTCGGGCGAGTACCGAGTAGTGGCGAGCACGTTCGCTCATCACTACATCAGACACATCCTGTTTCATTTATGATGGAGGGACTCTGAAAGTCACAAAGCCTCTTTTTTTAGGGCCATCAGGCGGCCCTTACTATTCTTAAAAGGCCAGCAGTCGGCCCTCGCTATTGTTAAAGAGCCATCAGCCGATTATGCTTTGAATTTCCGATTATTAACGAGTGGGTCTCCTAAACTGTTATTGCATATGCAGTGACTACAAGGGCTGCCAAAAATTCGGACCCAACACAATACCCCTTTGAAGAGACATAGAGGAGGGTCTCAGTAATAAATATGTTTCCATTATAAAAGAGTGGGTCTCCTAAAGTGGTAATGCCCATGCTGTGACTGCAAGGGCTGCCAAAATTTGGGAAAAACCCCACTAACAATTTAAAGACACATAAAGCAGGGCCACAGTAATGACATGTTTCCATTACAAAGGAGCGGGTGTGCTATAAAGTTATAGGGTATGCAGTGAGTCCAACGGCTGACAAAATTTAGGAAACATCCCACTAACAATTTAAAGATACATACAGCAGGGTCACAGTAATGAGTACAATGTGTTCCCATTAGAAAGGAAAGAGTCTGCTATACAGTTATAGGGTATGCAGTGAGTCCAACGGCTGAGAAAATTTAGGAAAAACACCACTAACAATTTAAAGACACGTAGAGCAGGGCCACAGTAATGAGTACGACATATACCCATTAGAAAGAAGAGGATCTGTTATACAGTTATAGGGTATGCAGTGAGTTCAACGGCTGACAAAATTTAGAAAAAACCTCACTAACAATTTAACGACACATAGAACAGGGCCACAGTAATGACAAATTCCCATTAGAAAGGAGAGGGTCTCCCATACTGTTTTCCTATGCAGTAAATCAACGGCTGCCAAAAATTTGGAGGAACTCCAATGCCCCTTGGAAGAAACGTAGAGGGCCTCATGAAAAAAAATGTTTCCATTATTAGGAAGTGGGTCTCCCATAGTGTTGGCCTATGCAGTGAATGCAAGGGCTGCCAAAGATTGGGAGGCACTCCAATGCCCCTTGGAAGAGACGTAGAGGGCCTCATGAAAAAATGTTCCCATTATTAGGAAGTGGGTCTCCCATAGTGTTGGCCTATGCAGTGAATGCAAGGGCTGAAAAAAAAATTGGGAGGCACTCCAATGCCGCTTCAAGGAGACGTTGAGGGCCTCATAAAAAAATTTTCCCATTAGAAAGGAGCTGGTCTATACTTGTAATGACCATGCACTAAGTGCATGGGCTGACAAACATTTACCCCTGGGGGGTATACATGAACATACTGTATAAAAAATTTTTTACTGCCATCATGAACACCCTTTAAAATAATTATGTGGGTGTTGCATCACAGACCTCAGTCACCCTGGTGATATGGTGGTTGAGGATGAGAAGAAGGAGGAGGACAAGAGCAAATAGACAAAATCAGGAAGCATATTGTAACGGGTCTGGGAGGCGGAACCTCTGGGCTACTATACAAGGGAGCGGTCCTTGTAAGGGAGCGGGTGGTGACCAGGCAGGCAGTCACAGCAGGTGACCGGGACAGTCTCTGGATGTACGGGCAGGAGGTCACGGCAAGTGATCAGGGCAGTCTCTGGAAGAACGGGCTGGAGGTCACGGCAAGTGACCGGGGCAGTCTCTAGGTAAAGAGTAGGTACGACCTGTGATGGCTGAACCTCCAGGTAGGCTAGCAAGGCAGATGGAGGATGTGTGCTCCCAGGTGAGCAAGCGAGAGTCTGGAATAGCTGGTTGTCACAGCACGTGACAGCGGAGCCTCCGGGCAGGCAAGCAGGCAGGTAGCGGAGAAGCGCTCCCAGGTGAGCGGGCAAGCTGGTCCATAGACAGACTGACTGGAGTTGTAAGGCAGACCGTCGGACCTCAGGCAAGCAGGCAGGTAGCTGAAGTGCGCTCCCAGGTGAGCGGGCAAGTTGGTCCTTAGACAGACTGACCGGAGTTGTAAGGCAGACCGTCGGACCTCAGGCAGGCAGGCAGGTAACAGGAAATCAGGCAGGATTAGGACAGCAAGCTGGCAGGTAACTGGCAACGGTACCTGAGGGCTGAAGCAGAGTAGAACGGTGCAACAACATTGCTCGGGCACCTCCATTTTGGAGGAGGTGCCTTATATATGGTAAAGTCCTCCGGCCATTGGCCGGGGACTCCTTAGGACGGCGCGCGCGGCCCCTTTAAGAGGGAGGGAGGGCGCGCGCGCACGCCCTAAGCACAGTGGCCGGGAAGGAGCGCGCGCTGCCAGCAGAGCGGGAGAGGGACGCCGGGCACGGAGCAGAGCGGTGAGGGGAACAGCGTCCCTGCCTAGCAGAGGGCAGGGACGCCGGCACTACAGTACCCCCCCCTTTAGGCCCCCCCTTTTTTAGGCCAGATAGAAATTTAGCTAGGATGAGAGGGGCATGGATGTTCTCCCGGGGCTCCCACGTTCTCTCCTCAGGACCAAACCCCCTCCAATCTACCAGAAAAAAGGTCTTTCCTCTTACCCTTTTGGTGGCAAGAATGTTCTCTACCTCAAACTCGTCCTCAGCAGAAACCGGAGCAGGAGACTTGGAAAAAGAGTTAAGCACCACGGGTTTGAGGAGAGATACATGGAAGGAGTTAGGGATCCGTAAGTTGGCCGGGAGTTTCAATTTATAGGCCACCGGGTTGATCTGACTGATGACCTCCAGAGGACCGATGAACCGAGGCCCTAACTTGTAAGAAGGTATCTTGAGTCGAACATATTTAGATGAGAGCCAGACTTTATCTCCTGGACGAAATTGTGGAGGATCCAGGCGTTTTTTGTCAGCGTGTCTTTTCATACGCTCGGATGACAGAAGGAGTGCGGACCAGGTACTCTCCCATATGGAGGAAAATTTGCTAACGAGAGATTCCGCAGCCGGGTTGTCCACAGAGGTGGAGACAGGAAAAGGAATCCGAGGATGCTGACCAAAGACTACAAAAAACGGGGATTTGGAGGAGGATTCGCTCTCGTGATTATTATAAGAGAACTCGGCCCATGGTAGGAGATCCACCCAGTCAGAATGGTGGGCATTAACGAAGTGCCGGAGTTAACTGGTCAGGTTCTGATTGATCCGCTCCACTTGACCATTGGACTGTGGGTGGTAAGTGGAAGAGAAGTCCAGGGTGACGTCTAGTAGTTTACAAGTGGCTCTCCAGAAACGTGAGGTGAACTGTACCCCACGATCCGACACGATGTGGAGGGGCAGGCCATGAAGACGGAAGATGTGGCGGATAAAGTCTTTAGCCAGCTCGGGTGCAGACGGAAGGCCTGGCAGGGGAATAAAGTGAGCCATCTTGGAAAAGCGGTCAGCGACCACCCAAATGACCGTACAACCGGCAGAGACGGGGAGATCAGTTATAAAGTCCATTGCTATATGCTGCCAGGGGGCAGCAGGTACAGGAAGCGGAAGGAGGCGTCCGGCTGGCAGATGTCTCGGGACTTTGTTGCGGGCGCAAGACACACAGGCAGAAACAAAGTCTATTATGTCCTTGTGCAGGGTAGGCCACCAATAGTGCTGGGCAATAAGCTGGAGGGTCTTTTTCTGACCGGCGTGGCCAGCTAGTTTAGACGAATGGCCCCAGTGTAGGATCTTCTCCCGATCAGGTACTGAAACAAACGTCTTACCGGGAGGGAGACGATTTAGACTCACGGGAGCCACCTGCATTACTCTGGCGGGATCGATGATATGTTTAGGTTCTTCCTCGAGATCGGACACCAGAAAGGATCGGGACAAGGCGTCTGCTTTGACGTTTTTGTCAGCCGGGCGAAAATGAAGAACAAAATCAAAGCGAGCAAAAAACAAGGACCACCGGGCTTGGCGCGGGTTAAGTCTCTGGGCATGCTGGAGGTAAGCCAAGTTCTTGTGGTCAGTGTAAATTATTACCGGATGAAGAGCCCCCTCGAGTAGGTAACGCCACTCCTCCAATGCCAGCTTGATGGCCAATAACTCTCGGTCTCCTATGGAATAGTTGCGCTCAGAAGAGGAGAAGAGTTTGGAGAAGAAGCCACAAGTTACCATTCTCCCGGAAGATGATTTTTGAGTAAGTACCGCTCCGGCTCCAGAGGAGGAGGCGTCAACTTCCAGGAAGAACTGCTTGTTGCCGTCCGGGCGATGCAGCACCGGGGCGGAAGAGAAGGCCTGTTTTAGGGAAAGAAAGGCCTCCTCTGCTTCGGGCGGCCACTCTTTGGGATTAGTACCCTTACGGGTGAGCGCGGAAATTGGGACAGTCCGGGAAGAGAAGTGCGGGATGAAGAGGCGGTAATAGTTGGCGAAGCCCAGGAACCGTTGATTAGCCTTCAACCCCTCTGGTCGGGGCCATTTCTCGATGGCAGACAGTTTCTCAGGATCCATTTGTAGGCCGGTCTGAGAGATAATGTAGCCCAGAAACGGAAGCGAGGTCTGCTCAAAGAGGCACTTCTCATATTTAGCGTAGAGATGGTTCTGCCTGAGCCTGAGCAGGACCTGACGAACATCCCTCCGGTGAGTCTGGAGATCCGGAGAGAAGACCAAGATGTCGTCCAGGTACACCACTACGCAGGAGTAGAGAAGGTCCCGGAAGATGTCATTGACCAACTCTTGAAAGACGGCAGGAGCGTTACAGAGGCCAAAGGGCATTACCAGATATTCATAGTGGCCGTCCCGGGTGTTGAATGCCGTCTTCCATTCATCCCCCTGACGGATACGAACCAGGTTGTACGCCCCACGGAAGTCCAGTTTGGTGAAGATTCTAGCCCCCCTCAGACGATCAAGTAACTCCGGAATGAGCGGAAGGGGGTACTTATTCTTCACCGTGATCTGGTTAAGGCCTCTATAGTCTATACAGGGACGGAGAGAGCCGTCCTTCTTTTTGACGAAAAAGAAGCCTGCTCCCGCCGGGGAGGTAGATTTCCGGATGAATCCCCTGGCCAGATTCTCCTCAATATATTCGGACATCGACCGGGTCTCAGCAGCGGATAATGGATAAATACGCCCACGGGGAGGAGAAGTACCAGGTAACAGGTCGATAGGGCAGTCGTATGGTCTATGAGGGGGTAGTGTCTCTGCCTCCTTTTTATTAAAGACATCAGCATAAGACCAATAAGGAATCGGAAGTCCAGGTAGATTAGCTGGGGTAGGAGAAGGACGGACGGGATGAACGGGAACCAGACAGGTCTTATGGCAGCCCTGTCCCCAGCGAAGGACTTCTCCGGTCTGCCAGTCAAGAACGGGTGCATGTTTCTGGAGCCAAGGTAGGCCTAGCAAGAGGGCGTGAGAGAGTCCAGGCAGAACATGGAAGGAGATACTTTCAGAATGCAGCATTCCCACCTGCAGAGTAATGGATTCGGTGATGAGTTGGATGGGGCGTGGTAAGGGCCCCCCATCCACGGCAGCAACAGACAAGGGTACAGCCAGAGGTTTGGTGGGGATGCGGTATTTCTCTACCAGGGACTGTGAAATAAGATTCCCGGCTGCTCCAGAGTCCAGTTGGGCTAGTTCGAAATAACGGTTCTCCCCGTAGACGATTGAAACTGACAACAGCAGGGATGGAGAGGATTTATTCTTGTCTAGGTGGACCTCTCTGAGCGATCCTAGACACAGGCGTTTCCCGACCTCTCCGGGCAGGCACGGATCCGGTGCTCCTTACTGCCACAGTAGAAGCAGGTCCCCTCGGCACGGCGTAAGTCCTGACGGGTCTTGACCATCTTGGTCTGGTCGACCTGCATAGGCTCAGGAGGGTGTACCTGGTTAGAGACAGAAGGAGTGACGGGTTTCTGAAAAGTTGGAGCTAGACGTGGTAACCTCCTCTCACGGGTGACCTCTCTGGCACGCTCCTGGAACCGTAGGTCAATCCGGGTGGCAAGAGTTATTAAGTCATCGAGAGTGGTAGGAATGTCCCGACCGGCAAGTTCATCTTTAATACGGCCGGACAGACCCTCCCAGAAGACGGAAACCAGAGCGTCGTTATTCCAGGCCAGCTCCGAGGCAAGGGTACGGAACCGTATGGCATATTGGCCCACGGTGAGACTTTCCTGACGGAGGCGTAGCAGCGATGATGCGGATGAGGTCTTCCGTCCGGGTTCGTCGAAGACTTTCCGGAAAGCCGTGAGAAAAGCAGGCAAGTTGGACACCAGGGGGTCTCCTCTCTCCCATAGAGGATTTAGCCAGGCCAGGGCCTCCCCGGTGAGATGGGACATGATGAATGCAATTTTGGCTCGGTCGGAGTTAAACTGGTGGGACAATAGTTCAAAGTGCAGGGTGCACTGGTTTATGAAGCCCCTAGCTTGAGCGGGGTCGCCTCCGAAGCGTGGAGGTGTAGAAAGCCGGGGTCCGGGGCAGGATGCCATGGTATTGGTGGGCAGCGGCGCTGCCGGGCTGCGAGTCATGACACTAGCGGTGGTTGCTGGTAGAGCAGTCAGAGTGTCCAGGAAAGAGATGACATTCCGCAGATGACTCAGGATGGACTCCTGTTGGGACCTCTGACGGGACAGTTCATGACGTAGGTCCGAAAGCGAGAGAGCTTGGGTGCCACCGGGTTCCATGGCCCGAGCAAACTGTAACGGGTCTGGGAGGCGGAACCTCTGGGCTACTATACAAGGGAGCAGTCCTTGTAAGGGAGCGGGTGGCGACCAGGCAGGCAGTCACAGCAGGTGACCGGGACAGTCTCTGGGTGTACGGGCAGGAGGTCACGGCAAGTGATCAGGGCAGTCTCTGGAAGAACGGGCTGGAGGTCACGGCAAGTGACCGGGGCAGTCTCTAGGTAAAGAGTAGGTACGACCTGTGATGGCTGAACCTCCAGGTAGGCTAGCAAGGCAGATGGAGGATGTGTGCTCCCAGGTGAGCAAGCGAGAGTCTGGAATAGCTGGTTGTCACAGCACGTGACAGCGGAGCCTCCGGGCAGGCAAGCAGGCAGGTAGCGGAGAAGCGCTCCC
The DNA here is from genome assembly GCF_046119375.1 of Phyllobates terribilis. Classification (NCBI taxonomy): domain Eukaryota; kingdom Metazoa; phylum Chordata; class Amphibia; order Anura; family Dendrobatidae; genus Phyllobates; species Phyllobates terribilis. The sequence goes on along the minus strand of NW_027362769.1, from coordinate 12,010,912 downwards.
AGGTGAGCGGGCAAGCTGGTCCATAGACAGACTGACTGGAGTTGTAAGGCAGACCGTCGGACCTCAGGCAAGCAGGCAGGTAGCTGATGTGCGCTCCCAGGTGAGCGGGCAAGTTGGTCCTTAGACAGACTGACCGGAGTTGTAAGGCAGACCGTCGGACCTCAGGCAGGCAGGCAGGTAACAGGAAATCAGGCAGGATTAGGACAGCAAGCTGGCAGGTAACTGGCAACGGGAACTGAGGGCTGAAGCAGAGTAGAACGGTGCAACAACATTGCTCGGGCACCTCCATTTTGGAGGAGGTGCCCTATATATGGTAAAGTCCTCCGGCCATTGGCCGGGGACTCCTTAGGACGGCGCGCGCGGCCCCTTTAAGAGGGAGGGAGGGCGCGCGCGCGCGCCCTAAGCACAGTGCCCTGGAAGGAGCGCGCGCTGCCAGCAGAGAGGGAGAGGGACGCCGGGCACGGAGCAGAGCGGTGAGGGGAACAGCGTCCCTGCCTAGCAGAGGGCAGGGACGCCGGCACTACACATATACCCATGTGTGGGTGTGAAAAGGTGCATGGAAATACACCTAATAAAAAGACACTTGATTTGAGTTTATGTTACACTGTTATCAGCCTTTTCAGTTGCCAGGCGGATGCGCTTATCAGTTATAATTCCACCAGATGCATTAAAAACCCGCTCTGATAAAATGCTAGCAGCAGGGCAGTCCAGGACCTCCAAGGTGTAGAGAGCCAGTTCATTCCACGTATCCAGCTTGGATACCCAATATTTATAAGGTAAAGAGGAATCACAGAGAACGTTGGTATGGTCGGCAAGGTACTCCCTCAGCATCTTCCCAAACTTTGCACTCCTTGTGAGAGTACCCTGCGCCTCAGGGCCTGTGTGGTGGGAGGGGCTGAGAAAATTCTTCCAGAACTTTGACAGTGTTCCCCTGCCTCTGCTGGATTGGAGTTGTGTCTTTCTCGCCTGTAGTCCTTGATTGTGCAATGAACTGTGACCTCTGCCACCAGCGTTTTCACATGGGAATTTTTTTAATAGTTCCGTAACAAGGGCCATCTGGTACTGCCCTATTTTTGTAGACCTGTCCGCCTCAGGAATAAGAGATATAAAGTTCTCCTTGTAGCGTGGATCTAGAAGTGTCACCAACTAGTAATGACTGTCACCCAAAATTTTGAGAACGTGAGGGTCACGGGAAAGGCAGCATAAACTCAGCCATGCGTGCCAGATGTCCGTGTCCTCACCAAGAGGACGAGTGACCATGCTCTCCGCCTTCTCCTCCTCTCTGTCCTCAGGCCATCCACTTTGAGCAGATGGTATGACAGTTGTGCAGCTAGTACCATCTATAGCACATGAAACAAGCTCCTGTTCTTCCTCCTCCTCCTCTTCCTCATTGTCACCCAATCCACTTTGGGATGAGATGAGGCTGGGCTGTGTTTAATCACCCTGTATGGTTCCTTGCTCCATCTCATCGTGCTCCGCCTGCAGTGTACCCTCTTTGATTGTGAGCACTGAGAGTTTCAGAAGACAGAGAATTGGGATGGTGATGCTAATTATGGCGTCATTGCCGCTCACCATCTTGGTGGAGTCCTCAAAGTTTTGGAGCATGGTACATATGTCTGACATCCATGTCCACTCCTGAGGTCTTATGTGTGGAGTTTGAACTGTATACCGACGGCCTTGTTTATGCTGGTACTCAACAACTGCCCTCTTCTGCTCACAAATCCTTCCCAACATCGGCATTGTAGAGTTCCAACGCGTGGGGACATCACACACCAGTCAGTGAGCCGGAAGCTCCAAATGCTGCTGAAACACGGCAAGTGCAGCAGAACCTGTAGGTGACTTTCTAAAATGGGCACACAGGAGGCATAGAAGCAGATCCGGCAGCTCCGGGTAGGATTTGAGGAATCGCTAAACCACAAGGTTTAGCACATGGGCCAGGCATGGTATGTGTGTGAGCTTGCCTCACCTCAGAGCCACCACCAGGTTCCTGCCATTGTCACACGCGACCATGCCTGGCTGTAGGTTCAGCGGTGTGAGCCACAGATCTGCCTGCTCTTTCAGAGCTGTCCACAACTCTTCAGCATTGTGCGGTTTGTCACCTAAGCATATTAGCTTCAGCACAGCCTATTGCCACTTGGCCGAGGCAGTGCTGCAGTGTTTCCAGCTTGTGACTGATGTGGTCATTTCAGAGATGGAGGCTGAAGAGGAGGAAGTGGCTGAGGAGGATGAGGTGCAGGAGCTGTAAACTGTGGGGGCAACTCTGATTGACCTAGGACCTGCAATCCTTGGCGTTGGGAGGACGTGTTCAGTCCCAAGGTCAGACTGGGTCCCTGCTTCCACTATATTAATCCAGTGTGCCGTTAGTGAAATTTACTGTCCCTGCCCACAAGCACTTTTTCACGTGTCCGTGGTTAGGTGGACTTTCCCGGTAACTGCATTATTGAGATCATGGCTAACATTTTGGGATATGTGGTTGTGTAATGCGGGGGCGTCACACCAGTGAAATAGTGGCGCTTGGGGACGGAGTACCAAGGAATGGCCACCGCCATCAGGTTGCGGAATGCATCTTCCATCTCCACGAGCCTAAAAGGCAACTGTAGCACCGGTGTCTCTGCCTCCTGCCGGGCAGAGACTCCGTTCCCCTCACTGCCGCGGTCCTGGTCCTGCATCCTCCAGCTCCACTGCTGCTGTTGCGTTCACCACGCGCTGCCTCCTGGGCACTGTGCTTAGGGCGCGCGCATGCTCCCTCCCTCTTTAAGGGGCCGTGCGCCATCCTAAAGAGTCCCCGGTCAATGGCCGGAGGACCACTCCTATGAAAAGCACCTCCTCCAAAATGGAGGTGCCTGTGCAAGGTTGTTGTTTGTGTGCTAACACTCTCTTCAGCCCTCATGTTCAGCCGTGCCCACCTTCCTATCTGTCAGCTGTGCCTGCCAGTCTGTCTACCTTCCGTGCCCGCCAGCTTGCCTATCCGGATCACCCATCAGGCTACCTGCCATGCTCATCCGCTGTACCTGTCAGCTTCAGCCATCTGACCTGTGGGAGTCGCCTGCTCTCGCACAAGGTTGGTCCCAGAGTGGCACCTGGTCCACCTGCCCGGTCCCTACCTGGTTCACGGAGTTGACTAAGCCGCTGTGTGGCCACGGTCGGTCCGAGTTGGCACTTAACAGTTTGCACAGGCAATGGAACCCGGTGGCTCCCAGGCTCCTTCGCTCTCCGACCTGTATCAAGAGGTCTCTTGCCAGAGATATCAACAGAATACCATCCTGTCCTATCTGCGGACAGTCAACTCCCGCTTAAACGCGCTGTCCACCCCGACTGTGTTCGCCTCTGACCGAGCGGCACCTGCTCTGGCGGCACCTCAACCCAGTGGGGCTGTGGCACCCGGCTTTGGACCCTGGCTTTCTGTGCCTCCACAATTTGGTGGTGACCCTGTCCTATGTCGGGGCTTCATTAATCAGTGCACGCTTCACTTTGAACTCCTGGAACTCCAGTTCACCTCCGACCGGGCCAAAGTGGCATTCATCGTGTCTCACCTCAACAGAAAGAAGTTGGCATGGCTTAACTCTCTGTGAGAGAGAGGGGATCCTCTGGTGTCCGATCTCCAGGCTTTCCTCGCGGCTTTCCGGAAGGTGTTCAATGAGCCTGGACGAAAATCTTCTACTGCCTCCTCACTTCTCCAACTCCACCAAGGAAGTCTCTCTGTGGGCCAGTATGCCGTGCGTTTCCGAACCCTTGCATCTGAACTTGCCTGGAACAATGAGGCCCTGGTGTCCACCTTTTGGGAGGGCCTTTCCAGACGGATCAAGGATGAGCTAGCTGGTCGTGACATACCTCCCTCCCTGGAAGACTCGGTGTCATTAGCTACCCGGATTGACATCCGTTTTCTGGAATGCGCTAAGGAGATGACCCATGAGAGGAAATCTCTGCGCCTCGCTCCCGTCCTCCAAAGTCCAGTCTCGCAACCTGCACTCCCCCGGGTGTCTTCTCCAGAGCCTATGCAAATTGACCAAGTAAAGATGGTCAAGTCTCGCCAGGTGACCCGTCGTGCTGAGGGGAGTTGCTTCTATTGTGGCAATATAGAGAATCAGATCCGCTCTTGTCTGGTGAGACCGGGAAACTCCAGTGTCTAGGAGTGCTCGAAGAGGTTGTCCTAGGCAAGAGTTCTTCCTCTCCGCCCTTGACTCTGTCCATTTCCATTGCTAGTGGTGAGACCCGCTTCTTTGAAACTGTCCATCTGTGTTCCGGAGCCACTGGGAATCTCATTCAACAGGCCGTTAAGCGTTTTCAGATTTCTACCATTCGTCTGGCAGATTCTTTAACAGTTTCCTCTGTGGATGGAAAGATTCTCCCTGAAACCAACAATTGTTGGTCACTGAGCTGATAACTCTTCAGGTGGGAATGCTGCACTCGGAGAAGATCTCCTTTTACGTACTGTCCGGTCTCTCTCATCCCCTCTTGCTTGTCCTGCCTTGGTTACAGAGACATGAGCCCGTCCTGAATTGGAACTCAGGTAAGGTGCTCTGTTGTGGTCAGGAATGCCATAAGTCCTGTCTGGTTCCGGTTCGTCCTGCTTGGCCCCCTTTCTACTCCGGCTAACCTACCTGGCCTGCCTGCACCCTACGCGGACATCTTCGATAAAAAGGAGGCTCACGGGCGAATATACCCCTTGTCGATGGCTGTGACCCGTGCCATGTGTTTATACATTGAAGAAAATCTTGTTAGGGGATTTATCCAGAAATCCACCTCTCCAGCTGGAGCAGGATTCTTCTTTGTCAAAAAGAAAGACGGCTCTCTTCATCCTTGTATCGACTATAGGGGCCTAAACAAGATTACCATCAAGAATAAGTGCCCCCTGCCTCTCATCTCAGAGCTGTTTCATTGCCTAAAAGGCGCAAAGATTATCACTAAGCTCGACCTGCATGGGGAGTACAATCTGGTCCGCATAAGCCAAGGAGATGAGTGTAAGATGACATTCTACACTCGGGATGGTCACTACGAGTACCGCGTGATGCTCTTCGGTCTCTGTAATGCTCCAGCCATCTTCCAGGAGTTAGTAAACAATATCTTTTGAGATCTCCTGTATTCCTGCATGGTGGTGTACCTGGACGATATCTTGGTGTTCTCCCCTGATCAGCCCTCTCACCGGAGGGATGTACATCAGGTCCTGCTGAGGCTCCGGAAGAATCGCCTGCATGCTAAGTTTGAGAAATGACTCTTTGAGCAGACGTCCCTGCGATTTCTGGGGTATATCATCTCTGAGGCCAGACTGCGGATGGATCCCGAGAAGGTGTCTGCCATCGTAAAGTGGCCCCGACCTGAGGGGTTGAAGGCTATTCATCGGTTTCTGGGATTCGCTAACTATTACCGCCTCTTCATTACTCATTTCTCCTCCCAGACAGCTCCCATCTCTGCTCTTACCCGTAACGGAGCAAATCCCAGGGAGTGGTCTTCCGAGGCAGAGAATGCTTTTATCTCTCTTAAACAAGCCTTCTCCTCCGCTCCTGTGCTACACCCTCCGGATTGCAATAAACAGTTCTTCCTGGAGGTTGATGCCTCTTCCTCCGGAGCCGGAGCAGTGCTTACCCATAAATCTTTTTCCCGACGAATGTTGACCTGCGGCTTCTTTTCCAAACTCTTCTCTCCGTCCGAGCGCAATTACTACATAGGAGATAGAGAACCGCTGGCCATCAAATTAGCGCTGGAGGAGTGGCGCTACTTGCTTGAGGGGGCTCTGCACCTGGTGGTCATCTACACTGACGATAAAAACCTCGCTTATTTGCAGACCGCCCAAAGAGTAAACTCGCGTCAGGCCAGATGGTCTTTGTTCTTTGCTCGATTCTGCTTCAATCTCCATTACCACTCGGCAGACAAGAACATTAAAGCCAACGCTCTATCCCGCTCTTTACCGACCTGGATAAGGAGCCTCTACACATCATTGATCCCTCCAGAATTATGACTGTTGCTCCATTTGACCTGTCTCATCTAACTCCTGGTAAGACCTTTGTAGCGGCTCAGGATCGGAAGAGGGTCTTACTCTGGGGCTATTCGTCCAAACTGGCTGGCCATGCCGGGCAGAGGAAGACACTTCTGCTCATTGCCCAGCACTATTGGTGGCCCACACTGCGCAAGGATGTTGCAGATTTTGTCGCGGCTTGTTCCTCTTGTGCCCATAACAAGATACCTAGGCACCTTCCAGCCGGCTGCCTCCTTCCTCTTCCCGTGCCTTCCGCTCTGTGGCAACATATTGCTATAGATTTCATCACAGATCTTCCTGTATCGGCCGGTTGTACTATCATTTGGGTGGTCGTGGACCGCTTCTCCAAGATGGCTCAATTCATCCCTCTGCCTGGTCTTCCGTCTGCACCTGTGCTGGCTAAGGGCTTCCGTCACATCTTCCGTCTCCACGGCTTACCCCTCCACATTGTCTCGGATCGAGGAGTTTATTTCACTTCTCGCTTTTGGAGAGCTGCTGGATGTCTCTTTGAATTTTTCTTTGGCCTATCATCCTCAGTCCAATGGTCAAGTGGAACATTTCAATCAGATCCTTACCAGTTTTTTTCGGCACTTTGTCAAATTTCACCATAGCGATTGGGTTTGGCTCCTGCCCAGGGCCGAGTTTTCTTATAACAACCATGTGAGTGAGTCTTCTGCTAAGTCTCCGTTTTTTGTGGTCTACTGTCAACACCCCCGGATTCCGTTTCCCATCTCCTCTTCAGTGGACAATCCCGCCGCGGAGTCTCTCGTCAGTGAATTTTCTGCGATTTGGGAGCAAACTAGATCTGCTCTGCTTCAGTCCTCCGAGCGGATGAAGAAGCATGCTGATAAGAGACGTCTGGATCCGCCTCAATTCCGTCCAGGAGGCAAGGTCTGGCTTTCCTCCAAATACATCTGCCTCAAGATACCATCTTACAAGTTGGGTCCGCGGTTCATCAGTCTGTTGGAGATTCTGAACCAAATAAATCCAGTGGCTTACAAGCTGAAACTCCCGCTCTCCTTAAGGATGCCCAACTCCTTTCACGTGTCTCTCCTCAAACCGGTTGTCCTTAATTCTTTCTCTGACGATCCAGGAACCACTCCAGCTCCAGTCTCCACTGCTGATGCTGGCCTGGCTGGCAGGTGGTGCAAATAGCCTTTTTGGGGTTATCGGAAGAGTCTTTAAAAAACGACCAGACTAGAGAAGACCTAACAGTTGTACTGGCAACTTCCGTCGTGTTGGTGTTACGGGGAATGGTTGCCTGCCTTCAGTCTGTGGCCACGACACTGTTTCTTCCTGCCTGTTGGGATGCTCTGCCTCCCTCCCCCTGTGTGCTGCTGTCCTCGCTCTGCATGTCTTCCTGCCAATTTGGGTCAGTTACTATATCATCCACCACCTCATCTTCCACTTCCGCACTCTGGTCCTCCTCTTGACTTTCTGGCAATTGTGTCTCATCATCGTCCACCTCTTTAGACATTTTCCCACCATCGCCTTCGTGTGACCATGGCTGCTCAAATATTTGGGCATCGCTACATGCAATCTCCTCTTGCCCCGCTTCAAGTGGACCGGGCGAGAGGCCCGAATCTATAAATGGAGAAGTGAACAGCTCTTCGGAGTGTCCAAGCGTGGGATCAGTTGTCTCTGGGCACTCGGCATGGTGGGAGGAAGGAGGATCAGGGTGAGGAATATGCGATCCAGTCTCACAGCTATTGAGACTTGACCATGTGGAAGACTAGGTGGTGTTGGTGGTGACTAAGTGACTGGAAGCATTATCTGCTATCCAACCAAAAACCTTTTCACACTGCTCTGTGTTCAATAGTGGTGTTCTGCGGTCCCCTATTTTGAACAGCAAACTGGTGTCAATAGATTCACTGAAACACTGAAACAAAAATTTAATGGAGGCCAGAAATGGCACTATTTTCTGAAAACGCATATGTGATCTGTGTGACGGAGAAAACACAGTTTTAAATACCTTGCCTGTAGGTAACTATTTTGAACAGCAAACTGGTGTCAATAGCTTCACTGACACACTGAAACAAATTTTTAATGGAGGCCAGAAATGGCAGTATTTTCTGAAAATGTATATGTGTGACAAACAAACCACAGTTTTAAATAGCTGGATTTTTAGTGCTGTAATATGGAAAGGACCTGGCTGCATTCTGTAGTGCCAACTAGCAAATGGCGCAGAAAAGCGGTGTTCTCTGGATTGCTTTTTAAGCAAATAATGAGGATTAAGATCCAAAAAAAATTACTCCTGGCCCCTGAGACCTGGACCTATTTCTAGAAATATCTAACAGCAGCAGCAGACAAAGATGGAATGAAGCCACTTGTGCTATATGCACTGCAGTCTGCTATATACCCTGCCTGGCTATATACACTGCCTGCCTGATATCTGCAGATGGATTAGTACTCAAAAGGACTGTTTGTTGAGATGGATATGTGTCTCCAATATAGTTTGGTTAACCTACATTAACTAGAAACAAGTAAATCTCTCCCTAGCTCACCAGCACCTCTGCCTACACTGTCTGATTCCGGAGTGATTGTGATGAGCATGGCGGCACCAGGTCTGATATAGACCTGATGACGCTGTGCGGCCAGCCAATCACTGTAATGCCACAACCAACATGGCTGCGGCATTACAGTGAGTAGCAGGCAATCCCTGCATGTTGATTGGCTTTGTAAAGAGGGCCAAACATGCAGGGAGGGGACCCGAGCTCCTGCCGCGCAACCCCGGAAATACTCGGTGAGCGCTAAGCATCTCGAGCAGTGAGATACCGAGCAGTATCGAGCATGCTCGCTCATCACTACGGTTCACTAATCCTCGGCAACATATGATAGGAGGAGTTCCACCAGGTTGGCAGGTCGCAAATGAGTCGGTGACTTGGCAAATTCAAGCGCTTTTGAAGTGCTGTAAGTGCAGCAAAAGTGGTAGAGGAATGGCGGAAATGGGTACTAATACAGCGCACCTTCTCAAGTAGGTACGGTAAGTCCTGGTAAGTTTTCAGAAATTTCTGAACAACTAGGTTCAGCACGTGAGCCATGCATGGCACGTGCACCAGCTTGCCGACCTTTAAGGCTGCGTGCCCACTATGCGTTTTTCAAGCGTTTTTGCTGTGGAATTTCCGCAGTGAAAATGCTTAAAAAACGCTTGGTAATACGTGCCCCATGGTCCCCAATGATAATCCGCATGTGCTGTGCACATGCTGCGGAAATTTCCGCTGAGGATTATCATTGAAAAAAAAAATCAGTATGTCCATTAATTTTACCGACATGCAGAGTAATTGCCGCCATTGACTTGCATTGAATCGCTTAATATCCGCATGACTACATGTGCACATGTGGATATTAAGCGATTCAATGTGTGAATGGTACTCGGCTATGGAGAAGAGGAGACTCTCCTCCAGACCCGGGTACCATGGTACCTGTTAAAAAAAGAATTTAAAATAAAAAATAAAGATTATACTAACCTTCTGATGGCCCCCGGTCTCCTCAGCTATGCGTCCAGTGTGTTGGGTGGCTCGCAATGGTCTAAAAGGACCTTCCATGACGTCATTTAGTCATGTGACAGGTCACGTGACTGCTGACGTCGGCGGTCGCGTGACCTGTCACATGACTAAATGATGTCATGAAAGGTCCTTTCACACCACCGCGAGCAGTACCGGTTGCATGGATTTACAGTGCCTTGTGAAAGTATTTGGCCCCCTTGAACTTTTCTACCTTTTGCCACATTTCTGGCTTCAAAAATAAAGATATAAAATTCTAATTTTTTGGGAAAGAATCAACAACAAGTGGGACACAATTGTGAAGTGGAATGAAATTTATTGAATATTTTAAACTTTTTAAAAAAATTAAAAACTGAAAAGTGGGGCGTGCAATATTATTCGGCCCCCTTGAGTTAATACTTTGTAGTGTCACCTTTTGCTGCGATTACAACTACAAGTCGCTTGGGGTATGTCTCTATCAGTTTTGCACATCGAGAGGCTGAAATTCTTGCCCATTCTTCCTTGCAAACCAACTCGAGCTCATTGAGGTTGGATGGAGAGCATTTGTGAACAGCAGTTTTCAGCTCTTTCCACAGATTCTCGATTGGATTCAGGTCTGGACTTTGACTTGGCCATTCTAACACCTGGATACGTTTATTTTTGAACCATTCCATTGTAGATTTTGCTTTATGTTTGGGATCATTGTTTTGTTGGAAGATAAATCTCCATCCCAGTCTCAGGTCTTTTACAGACTCCACCAGGTTTTCTTCCAGAATGGTCCTGTATTTGGCTCCGTCCCATCAATTTTAACCATCTTCCCTGTCCCTGCTGAAGAAAAGCAGGCCCAAACCATGATGCTGCCACCACCATGTTTGACATTGGGGATGGTGTTTTGAGGGTGATGAGCTGTGTTGCTTTTACGCCAAACATATCGTTTTGCATTGTGGCCAAAAAGTTCGATTTTGGTTTCATCTGACCAGAGCACCTTATTCCACATGTTTGGTGTGTCTCCCAGGAGGCTTGTGGCAAACTTCAAACAAGACTTTTTATGGATATCTTTGAGAAATGGCTTTCTTCATGCCACTCTTCCATAAAGGCTGTAACATACCTGGCGGCGTCCTTGCATAGTGGTCCATCTCCCACTGTGCAAGAGCGCGCACTTGATCTCCAGTCCAGTTTGCTAGCCTGGCTTCCCTCCATGCTGTCTGTTTGCCTCTGTGTCTGCTGCTTAAGGGCGGCACCCGATCACTTCCTGCTTTTTGTACCTGCTGCAGACACACCCCTTGTGCGTCCTCAGCCTATTGCTGTCTGCCATCTGGTATTTAACCCAGCTGCTCCAATGAATCCCTGCCTGAGCATTGTGTTCTGTCAGTTGGCCTTTGGTCACTGATATGCCAGGTCCCGTTTATGTTTCCTGCCTTCGGTATCAGTTCCCGTGTCTGAACTGTGTCCTGTCTGTATTAACTTCTAGCCTGTTGTCTTCTGCCTATTCTGGAGGCTGTATTTCCAGGCCTGTGTGAACCCGCTCCTGTATCTTGCTGCTGTGTCTGTTTTTGTCTGAATACTCTCCTAGCCTGTTTTGTTTTTCTCTATGTCCACACTTTCCCTTTTTCTGCAGAGTCTGAACTCATACCTAACTCCTGCTCATTGTCACTGTACTTCCGTTTGTGAGTTTGTGGTCCACTTGCTACTTCTCTGCAAGTACCCTGTGGGTATCTGGTTCTGCCTTTCCCTTCTAGTCTGTTCCCTGTGTACAGAGCCCTGTCTCCACCGCGTCTGCGGTTTTCGCTTTGCTCAGCTCTGTCCACCGCGTCTGCGGTTTTCGCTTTGCTCAGCTCTGTCCACCGCGTCTGCGGTTTTCGCTTTGCTCAGCTCTGTCCACCGCGTCTGCGGTTTTCGCTTTGCTCAGCTCTGTCCACCGCGTCTGCGGTTTTCGCTTTGCTCAGCTCTGTCCACCGCGTCTGCGGTTTTCGCTTTGCTCAGCTCTGTCCACCGCGTCTGCGGTTTTCGCTTTGCTCAGCTCTGTCCACCGCGTCTGCGGTTTTCGCTTTGCTCAGCTCTGTCCACCGCGTCTGCGGTTTTCGCTTTGCTCAGCTCTGTCCACCGCGTCTGCGGTTTTCGCTTTGCTCAGTTCTGTCCACCGCGTCAGCGGTTTTCGCTTTGCTCAGCTCTGTCCACCGCGTCTGTGGTTTTCGCTTTGCTCTGCCCTGTCCACCGCGTCTGCGGTTTCGAATTTGTCTCCCAGTCTGTACTGGACCCTACCCAGCCTGCGCTCTAGTCTGCCTGTTCCTGTATTCCCCGGTGTGGGTCAACAGCCGTGTCCGGAGTCTGACCTGGAGTAGACCCTGGTTCCTCTGCTCGGTTCCTCCCTGGTGCACTGGCGTCGCATGCCGTCATGCGACCTTGGTCGGATCGGGCAGATACTTAGTTACGCCCCTCCAGGCACTCTCCGGTTCATGGCACAAGTGGAATCACTACATAAACACGCACACGCCAGTCAGTCCGGGCGTGTGCATTAGAAAGGCCAGATTTGTGCAGTGTAAGACTGATTGTTGTCCTATGGACAGACTCTCCCACCTCAGCTGTAGATCTCTGCAGTTCATCCAGAGTGATCATGGGCCTTTTGGCTGCATCTCTGATCAGTCTTCTCCTTGTTCGAGATGAAAGTTTAGAGGGACAGCTGGGTCTTGGTAGATTTGCAGTGGTCTGATACTCCTTCCATTTCAATATGATCGCTTGCACAGTACTTCTTGAGATGTTTAAAACTTAGGAAATCTTTTTGTATCCAAATCCAGCTTTAAACTTCACCACAACAGTATCTCAGACCTGCCTGGTGTGTTCCTTGGTCTTCATGATGCTCTCTACACTTGAAACAGAACCCTGAGACTATCACAGAGCAGGTGCATTTATACGGAGACTTGATTACACACAGGTGGATTCTATTTATCATTACCAGTCATTTAGGACAACATTGGATCATTCACAGATCCTCACTGAACTTCTGGAGTGAGTTTGACGCACTGAAAGTAAAGGGGCTGAATAATATTGCACGCCCAACTTTTCAGTCTTAAATTTTTTTTAAAAGTTTAAAATATCCAATAAATTTCGTTTCACTTCACGATTGTGTCCCACTTGTTGTTGATTCTTCCAGAGAAAATTAGAATTTTATATTTTTATGTTTAAAGCCAGAAATGTGTCAAAAGGTAGAAAAGTTCAAGGGGGCCAAATACTTTCACAAGGCACTGTATATAGTGTGACCAAGTTGTCAAGCACTTTTCCAAGTGATGGTAAAATTGCTTGGAAAAGTGCTTGTTAACCCTCATGCAGAAATGCATGCTAAAACGCTTGACAAATGTTTCTACCAGGCAGGAAAAACGCATATAAAATTCGCATGCATTTTTCCTGCCAGGGAGATGCGGAAAAAATATGCAGCATTTCTGCATCGTGGGCATTTAGCCTAAAGCCGCCACCAGGTTACGCCCATTATTGCAGATGACCAGACCGGGTTGGAGGTGCAGCAGGGAGAGCCACTGATCGGGCTGTTGTTTTAAAGCTTGCCACAGCTCTGTTGCAGTGTGTGCTTTCTGACCTAAACAGATCAGCTTCAGCAGAGAGTATTGCCGCTTTGCTGATGCGCTGCTGCACAGGTCCCAGCTTGGCAGTGATGGTGAGGGTAATTCAGCAGAGGATGAGGAGCAGGAGGAGGGGAGAGAGGAAGTGGAATATGAAGAGGCGGAAACCCTGACAGAAGTTGGGCCCGCTATTCTTGGCATGGGTAGGATGTGTGATGTTCCCGTTTACTCCTTTGTCCCATGCTCCACCAGGTTCACCCAGTGTGCCATGACAGAAATTTATTGCCCCTGTTCACAACAACTTGTTCAGGTGTCTGTTAGGTGGACCTTTCCGGTTATGGCGTAAGTGAGAGATTGTTTAACACGTGCTTGTGTAACGCAGGGACGGCACACAGGGCAAAATAGTAGCGGCTGAGAACACTGTATCGTGGGGAAGCTACAGCCAAGAGATCACTGAAAGACTGTTACCACAAGCCTAAACAGCAACATCTCCATAGCTAGCAATTTGGCATTCTGCAAGTTTAGTATTTGTGCCTGTGGTTGTGTGGCTGGGTATTTACGCTTACTTTCCAAGCTCTCAGGCACGGACAATTGGACGCTTCTCTGGGACAAGGAAGTGGAAGTGGTTGATGTTTGTTGTGTGTGAGAAACCGCAGCTTGTGGGCAGGAGGTATGAAACCCTGCTTCTGGAACAGCAGATTCAGAAGCACATAGCCCATGGGATTGGTTTGACCTGCAGACGCAGATTTGGTACCTTGGTGGGGTGCTGTGGTGCCATGTGGTTTCTCATACTGGTGGTGCTCAGGTTGCCTTTGCCCTGGCCTCTGCTCAACTTGGTATATCAGATGCTATAGACTACAATGTTTTTCTCTGGAGGAATTTCAGAAAAAAAATTCCACACAGCAACTGAATGCCCTCTGGCCCTGACTTGGCGCACAGTTGACCCAGTTCTCACTCTGGACAAACCACAACCCCTTGGTGCCTGTGTTGGTGCTACATATGCATCTTTGTCTGTGTTGCTGTCATGGCTATGCATGCCAACGGTCCAGGTCGGATCAGTGGACTGATCATCGACCACCTCGTCTTCCTTCTCATCCTCCTTCCCAGGTGACATTGTAGGCTGACTGTTGGCAACTAGGTCTCATCATCATCAGCCTCCACCTCTGTAGATAGTAGATGTTGTTCCACCAAGTGGCTTTCTTATGACCGTAGGTCCTCAAATACTTGAGTATCAATGCAATGCACGGTGATAGGCCAGGGCCAATCAAAGGATACATACCAAACAGATCCTCAGAGTGGCCAAGCTTGGGGTCATATGTCTCCTGTGACTGATAATGGTGGGAGGAAGGAGAACCAGCTTCAGGATTGGATGGGCCAGCCTTCTGTGTATCCACAGTAGACTGTGTGGTCGTGGAAGATTTGTTGCAGCTTGACAAATGCGTAGAGCCCTTGTCTGCTATCCAAGACAGAATCTGCTCTCGCTCTTCTTGCTTCCACACATGTTTACGTTCCAGACCGGGAAATATTTCCAGGAACATAGTGGATGCATCAAGCTTCTTCTGACCTGACACAGACTTAGTGGCTTCTCGCGCACCACTGACAACACCACGTCCACGTCCCTTAACAACAGGCTTTTTTGGCATTTTGGGTTTTGTTGACTGATTTTCAAATGTTGATGGCACAAGCCAAGCTAGCGAGCTGTCACAGCCAAAATAGTGGTTTAAATGGGCTGGTGCGTGCTTTGCAGCAGTCAATAGGAAATATTTGGACTACTGCTTTGTGCAGGGCACTCAATGATTTTTAAGTGGACTAATATGGACAGAAGGCAGGCTGACACCTCAAAATAGTGGTTAAAATGGGTTGGTGCGTGCTTTGTAGCAGGCAGTAGGAAATGTTTGGACTACTGCTTTGTGCAGGGCACTCAATGATTTTATAACCCTGGCATGCGTGATGTGACAAATCTACACTTTTACGTAATGGGGGCCTTTTAGGCAAAATAATATGGAGAAACTTACATAAATAACTTATACAAGTTTATTTCAAAATTGCAAAATAAGATATGAATAATGCACAACATTTTAATTATAATTTTTTGTAGAAAACACCCAAAAACATTTTTTTTTACAAATTTCAAACAAAGATATGAAAAACACAAAAGTATATACATCTTGAGTAAGCTAGCTGCAGCTACATTTCCTTTCTAATTTTTTCTTTTCAATTTTATTGGTCTTCCAAACAATTTTCACATGTTATCTTTTCTGAAGAATGTTCTTTACACACATTTTCCACACTAGTGGTACCACTATTTTTTGACTCCCTGCCAGCAGTAAAAGTCCAATATATGCATAAAGTTCCTCTTTTGAGATATTTTTCCAGGACTTATTTTTTGCAGAAGCAATACGTCTTCCTTCTAGGCCTTATCACCCCCTCCCAAAATCACATGACATCCTCACATGGCATGATCCACCCTCTGGGCCCTCCTCCAGCAAACCTAACAATAAATAAAGTAACTTGAGACACAAACACTGCTGAGTACGTGATAAAAATAGCAGGAGTCTAAAAGGCCCCCGTTCCGTAAAGATGTGGTTTTCCCCAAAAAAGCATTGTTACACCAAAATGCCTATGAAAAAAATTATAAGAACAACTGGATATTACCAACAACAACATACTTGAGGAATACCTAGAGTTTCAAAATTCTAACTAAAGTAATTTTGAAGATAATAGCAAAAAAGTAAGCACCGGGGCCTAAAAGGCCCCTGATATGCATTATAGGGTTAAGTGGACTTATATGGACAGAAGGCAGGCTGACACCCCAAAATAGTGGTTAAAATGGGCTGGTGCGTGCTTTGTAGTAGGCAGTAGAAAATGCTTGGACTACTGCTTTGTGCAGGGCACTCAATGATTTTTCAAGTGGACTAATATGGACAGAAGGCAGGCTGACACCCCCAAATAGTGGTTAAAATGAGCTGGTGCGTGCTTTGTTGCAGGCAGTAGGAAATGTTTGGACTACTGCTTTGTGTAGGGCACAAAACGCTTTTCTAAAAGAACTAATATGGACAGAAGGCATGCTGACACCCCAAAATAGTGGTTAAAATGGGCTAGTGCATGCTTTGTAGCAGGCAGTAGGAAATGTTTGGACCACTGCTTTGTGCAGGGCACTCAATGATTCTTTAAGTGGACTAATATGGACAGAAGGCATGCTGACACCCCAAAATAGTGGTTAAAATGGGCTAGTGCATGCTTTGTAGCAGGCAGTAGGAAATGCTTGGACTACTGCTTTGTGCAGGGCACTCAATGATTTTTTAAGTGGACTAATAAGGACAGAAGGCAGGCTGACACCCCCAAATAGTGGTTAAAATGGACTGGTGCATGCTTTGTTACAGGCAGTAGGAAATGTTTGGACTACTGCTTTGTGTAGGGCACAAAACGCTTTTCTAAATGGACTAATATGGACAGAAGGCATGCTGACACCCCAAAATAGTGGTTAAAATGGGCTAGTGCATGCTTTGTAGCAGGCAGTAGGAAATGTTTGGACCACTGCTTTGTGCAGGGCACTCATTGATTCTTTAAGTGGACTAATATGGACAGAAGGCATGCTGACACCCCAAAATAGTGGTTAAAATGGGCTGGTGTATGCTTTGTAGCAGGCAGTAGGAAATGGTTGGACTACTGCTTTGTGCAGGGCACTCAATGATTTTTTAAGTGGACTAATATGGACAGAAGTCAGACTGACACCCCAAAATAGTGGTTAAAATGGAGTGCTGTGTGCTTTGTAGAAGTCAGTAGGAAATGTCTGGACCACTGCTTTGTGCAGGGCACTCAATGATTTTTTAAGTGGACTAATATGGACAGAAGGCAGGCTGTCACCCCCAAATAGTGGTTAAAATGGGCTGGTGCATGCTTTGTTGCAGGCAGTAGGAAATGTTTGGACTACTGCTTTATGCAGGGCACTCAATGATTTTTTAAGCAGACTAATATGGACAGAATGCAGGCTGAAACCCCAAAATAGTGGTTAAAATGGGCTTGTGCGTGCTTTGTAGCAGGCAGTAGGAAATGTTTGGACTACTGCTTTGTGCAGGCACTTCATGATTTTTTAAGTGGACTCATATGGACAGAATAAACCATAAAAATCACTGCACACGTAGAGAGGTATGGTATGCTTTAGGTAAAACTTTATTTAAAGGGTGATGCTTGAGGCAACTAGTGGACATTTCGGCCAACACTGCGGCCTTGATCACAATGTCGCAAGTGGATTGACGCATCCGGAACAAAAGGAGAAAAATTACCAGTCAAGAAGAAGTGAGGGGCAATTCTTAGATAAGGAAACCAATCCAGTAGGAGGTGTCTGGGTATACTTCTTTTTTTCCCGGATGCATTAATCCACTTGCGACATTGTGATCAAGGCCACAGTGTTGGCCGAAGCGTCCACTAGTCGCCTAAAGCATCACCCTTTAAATAAAGTTTCACCTAAAGCATACCATACCTCTCTACGTGTACAGTGATTTTTATGGTTTATTACTGACGGAACCACTGGCTCCCTTCACTAGCACCGTGCCTTTCCACTTTGTTAAGTGCTAGCCTTTATCATTTCCACTTAATATGGACAGAAGGCAGGCTGACACCCCAAATAGTGGTTAAAATGGGCTAGTGCGTGCTTTGTAGCAGGCAGTAGGAAATGTTTGGACTACTGCTTTGCGTAGGGCACCAAACTCCTTTTTAAGTGGACTAATGTGGACAGCAGAAACCAGGCTCTGACCCTTAAAACAGCAGGGAAAATGGACCGGTGCTAAATAAAAAAACAGCACAATATGCTACTTCCGTGTGTGCTGGAAAAATATTGCTTTGCCTCTGACAAGAGCTGTTTTAAGATGGACACTGGAAGAACACTTTAACCTCTCCCTACCTAATACACAATCTCTCCCTCCCTGTACTCTGACTTTGTTTTGTGCCTTCAGCTCTGAAAAGAGCTACTTTGGGTGGTATTATGAAGCTAGTGAGCGGCTCCTTTAAGCACAGAACTAGTATACACTGCAGGTAGTCCTTAAAAGGGCTTTTGTTTTATCAAGAGTCCTAAACACTTTCCCTAGCAGCAAAGCGATCTCTTCCTATGCTTAAAGAACGCAGAATCTGCAGAAAATGAAGGGGTGCCAATAATGGTGAGCAGCACTGTACATACAGCAGGCTACATCTGAGCTTGCAAATTTTTGGGCACAGAGATTTTGCTGTATCCAGGGCTCGTCCACAGTAAAAAATCATTTTTTTTCTGTCACTACCGTGCTACATAAAGTATGCCACATTTTATCTTTTAAATCTTTGGTGCTGATATTCTGCTCCATACAGGGGTTCACATTATAAAATCTAAATTTGTTGTGTTACTACTATGCTACAGAAACCAGGCCACACTTGATATTTTAATTCTTTGATGCTGATATTCAGCTCCAGCCAGGCGTAGACATTACAAAATGAAAATTTGGTGTCTTACTGCTGTGCTACAGAAACCATGCCACATTTCAGCTTTTAATTCTTTGGTGGTGATATTCTGCCCCATACAGAGGTTGACATGATAAAATATTAATTTGTTCAGTCACTGCCGTGCTACAGAAACTAAGCCACATCTGAGGTTGTAATTCTTTTGTGTTGAAATTCAGCTGTATCCAAGGCTCGTCCACAGTAAAAAATCTGTAAAAATTCTAATTTCTTCTGTTACTACTGTGATACATACAGCAGGCCACATCTGAGCTTGTAATTTTTTGGTGTAAAGATTGTGCTAAATTCAGGGCTCATCTTTGTTCACTCCGCAAGTGTGATATGCACCAGTCCCATACTGAGTTGGCTCAGGCTATGTAAAATGACATACCGTGTCAAGGCTCGTCACTGCTGCAACAGTCACTGCAACATGTGCAGAGTTCAATTACACCATGTCGCAACATTGCATATCAACTAGTGTTGAGCGAACATGCTCGACACTGCTCGGTACTCGCCCAAGCATCACGCTACTCGGAATGTTCGGCGAGCACCGAGCATTTATGGGTTATTCGGGCGGGAGCTCGGGTCTCCGCCCTGCATGTTTGGCGCTCTTTACAGAGCCAATGAACATGCATGGATTGCCAGCCAGTCACTGTAATGCCGCAGCCATGTTGTTTGTGGGCATTACAGTGATTGGCTGGCCGCAAAGCGTCACCTCGAGTATTTAAAACCAGGCGCCGCCATCTTGGACACAGTCGCTCCGGATTAGACAGTGTAGGGACAGCGCTGCTGAGCTAGGGAGAGATTTATCCTGCGAAATAGTTAGTGTAGGGTCTGTAAAGGCAGCCAGATCAAACAAACAGTCCTTCTCAGGACTAATAACCATCCCAGATATCAGGCAGGCAGGCAGGCTGTATAGGAGACGCAGTGGTTATAGCAGCAAACGCTGCATTACAGTCCTGTGTGCCCCTGTTGCTGAAATAGCTGGACTTAGCTCTAGGTCTCGGGGGCCAGTAAAAATCCTTTTTTTTCATCTAAATCCTCTTTTTTTTTTCCTCCTTCACACTGTACAAATACCCGTCTTATTAACCTATTGGTGTCCCCCCCACCAAAAAAAAGAGTGTCTCTGATTTTTCAGACTCAAATATATCTGATATCTGTTGAAAAGAGTCTGGTATAGGCTACAGAAACAGAAGTGTGGGTTTGCAGTTCCATGGGTCAAATCTCTGTAGTATCCAGTTTTGGCCCTTTTGTATCTAAAAAAAAAACAGTTTGAGTGTGTCGCTCACTGTTCAGCAGCAAATCTATATTTTTTAAAAAGTCTGGTATACACACCAGTAAATTAAAACTGAGAAAGGCAATAGCGCCGAAACGCGCATCGGGGAATCACACAGCGTGCTGGTGTCACGTTATAAAGGTAATTATATTCCACTTTATATGTATATCTAGGAAGGATAGGGAGACCATTATATATAAATGGTCATTTGACATGGTAATCTCGATATTTGGACGAGTATCCTATCCTTGTATATTTTTCTATGTGATAATAAGTGGATAAATGGGGATGTCAGTGAGACATACACATGCAACCTGTGGTGATCTGCTGTGAGATATTTTTTTTAAGTATGTTTTAATGGGATTCACGTATTAGTTGTGCATTTGTGTCACTCCAGATACTGTATAAATAATAATGTCTAATAAAATATTTTCTACTTTCTATATAATGGGCCTTAGACTCGTTGTTTGTGCCTCGGCATCCCTTGTAATAATATTGATTTAAACGAGTGGTCAGAGACATATAATCATGAGTAGGTTACAAAATGTATGGTGTATATATCATATATTTAGTTATAATAGACAACTTAGTACTCTGTTCTAATTCTTTCTCTCATGGTATACACCAGTAAATTATAACTGTGGTTTTGCTGTTCCACGGTAAAAAATCTCTATTATCCTGCTTTTGGCATTTCTTGCATTAAAAAATAAATAATGGTGTCTCCTGATTGTTCAGACACAAATATATCTGTTGAAAATAGTCTGGTGTAGGCCAGAGAAATACAAATGTGATTTTGCAGTTCCACGGGTCAAATCTCTGTATTATCCTGCTTTTTGCAATTTTTGGCAGTAAAAAATAAATAATAGTGTCTCCTGATTGTTCAGACACAAATATATCTGTTGAAAATAGTCTGGTATACACCAGTAAATTATAACTTTGGTTTTGCTGTTCCACAGTAAAAAATCTCTATTATCTTGCTTTTGGCATTTTTTGCCATAAAAAATAAATAATAGTGTCTCTTGATTTTTCAGACACAAATATATCTGTTGAAAATAGTCTGGTATACCCCAACAAATTATAACTGTGGTTTTGCTGTTCCACGATAAAAAATCTCTATTATACTGCTCTTGCCATTTTTTGCCGTAAAAAATAAATAATAGTGTTTCCTGATTGTTCAGACACAAATATATCTGTTGAAAATAGTCTGGTATACACCAGTAAATTAAACTGTGGTTTTGCTGTTCCACGGTAAAAAACCTCTATTATCCTGCTTTTGGCATTTTTTGCCGTAAAAAATAAATAATAGTGTCTCCTGATTGTTCAGACACAAATATGTCTGTTGAAAATAGTCTGGTGTAGGCCCAAGAAATACAAGTGTGGTTTTGCTGTTCCACGGTCAAATCTCTGTATTGTCCTGCTTTTGGCATTTTTTGACTCAAGAAATAAATAATAGTGTCTCCTGATTGTTCAGACACAGATATATCTGTTGAAAATTGTCTGGTATACACCAGTAAATTATAACTGTGGTTTTGCTGTTCCACGGTAAAAAATCTCTATTATCCTGCTTTTGGCATTTTTTGCCGTAAAAAATAAATAATAGTGTCTCCTGATTGTTCAGACACAAATATATCTGTTGAAAATAGTCTCTTGTAGGCCCGAGAAACACAAGTGTGGTTTTGCAGTTCCACGGGTCAAATCTCTGTATTGTCCTGCTTTTGGCATTTTTTTCCATAAAAAATAAATAATAGTGTCTCCTGATTGTTCAGACACAAATATATCTGTTGAAAATAGTCTGGTATACACAAGTAAATTATAACTGTGGTTTTGCTGTTCCACGATAAAAAATCTATATTATCCTGCTTTTGGGATTTTTTGCCATAAAAATAAATAATAGTGTCTCCTGATTGTTCAGACACAAATATATCTGTTGAAAATTGTCTAGTATACACCAGTAAATTATAACTGTGGTTTTGCTGTTCCACGGTAAAAAATCTCTATTACCCTGCTTTTGGCAGTTTTTGCCGTAATAAATAATTAATAGTGTCTCCTGATTGTTCAGACACAAATATATCTGTTGAAAATAGTCTGGTATACACCAGTACATTATAACGGTGGTTTTCCTGTTCTACCGTAAAAAATCTCTATTATTCTGCTTTGGGCATTTTTTGCCGTAAAAAAATTATAATAGTGTTTCCTTATTGTTCAGACACAAATATATCTGTTGAAAATAGTCTGGTGTATTCCCGAGAAATACAAGTGTGGTTTTGCAGTTACACGGGTCAAATCTCTGTATTATCCTGCTTTTGGCATTTTTTGCCATAAAAAATAAATAATAGTGTCTCCTGATTGTTCAGACACAAATATATCTGTTGAAAATAGTCTGGTATACACCAGTAAATTATAACTGTGGTTTTGCTGTTCTACAGCAAAAAATCTCTATTATCATGCTTTGGGCATTTTTTGCAATAAAAAAATAAATAATAGTGTCTTCTGATTGTTCAGACACAAATATATCTGTTGAAAATAGTCTGGAGTAGGCCCGAGGAATACAAGTGTGGTTTTGCAGTTCCACGGGTCTAATCTCTGTATTATCCTGCTTTTGGCGTTTTTTGCCGTAATAAATAAATAAAAGTGTCTCCTAATTGTTCAGACACAAATCTATCTGTTAAAAATAGTCTGGTATACACCAGTCAATTATTACTGTGGTTTTGCTGTTTCACGGTAAAAATTTTCTATTATCCTGCTTTTGGCATTTTTTGCCATAAAAAATAAATAATAGTGTCTGCTGATTGTTCAGACACAAATATATCTGTTGAAAATAGTCTGGCGTAGGCCAGAGAAATCCAAGTGTGGTTTTGCAGTTCCACGGGTCAAATCTCTGTATTATCCTGCTTTTGGCATTTTTTGCCGTAAAAAATAAAAAATAGTGTCTCCTGATTGTTCAGACACAAATATATCTGGTGAAAATAGTCTGTTATACACAGTAAATTTTAACTGTGGTTTTGCTGTTTTACGGTAAAAAATCTCTATTATCCTGCTTTTGGCATTTTTTGCCATAAAAAAACAAATAATAGGGTCTCCTGATTGTTCAGACACAAACATATCTGTTGAAAATAGTCTGGTGTAGGCCCAAGAAATACAAGTGTGGTTTTGCAGTTCCACGGGTTAAATCTCTGTATTATTCTGCATTTGGCATTTTTTTCCGTAAAAAATAAATAATTTTTTCTCCTGATTGTTGAGACACAAATATATCTGTTGAAAATAGTCTGGTATACACGAGTAAATTATAACTGTGGTTTTGCTGTTCCACGGTAAATAATCTCTATTATCCTGCTTTTGGCATTTTTTGCCGTAAAAATAAATAATATTGTATCCTGATTGTTCATACACAAACATATCTGTTGAAAATAGTCTGGTGTAGGCCCGAGAAATACAAGTGTGGTTTTGCAGTTCCACAGGTCAAATCTCTGTGTTATCCTGCTTTTGGCATTTTTTGACTCAAGAAATAAATAAGAGTGTCTCCTGATTGTTCAGACACAGATATATCTGTTGAAAATTGTCTGGTATACACCAGTAAATTATAACTGTGGTTTTGCTGTTCCACGGTAAAAAATCTCTATTATCCTGCTTTTGGCATTTTTTGCCGTAAAAAATAAATAATAGTGTCTCCTGATTGTTCAGACACAAATATATCTGTTGAAAATAGTCTGGTGTAGGCCCGGGAAACACAAGTGTGGTTGTGCAGTTCCACGGGTCAAATCTATGTATTATCCTGCTTTTGGCATTTTTTTCCATAAAAAATAAATAATAGTGTCTCCTGATTGTTCAGACACAAATATATCTGTTGAAAATAGTCTGGTATACACAAGTAAATTATAACTGTGGTTTTGCTGTTCCACGATAAAAAATCTATATTATCCTGCTTTTGGGATTTTTTGCCATAAAAATAAATAATAGTGTCTCCTGATTGTTCAGACAAAAATATATCTGTTGAAAATTGTCTAGTATACACCAGTAAATTATAACTGTGGTTTTGCTGTTCCACGGTAAAAAATCTCTATTATCCTGCTTTTGGCAGTTTTTGCCGTAAGAAATAAATAATAGTGTCTCCTGATTGTTCAGACACAAATATATCTGTTGAAAATAGTCTGGTGTAGGCCAGAGAAATACAAGTGTGGTTTTACAGTTCCAAGGGTCAAATCTCTGAATTTTCCTACTTTTCGCAATTTTTGGCCATAAAAAAAATAATAGTGTCTCCTGATTGTTCAGACACAAATATATCTGTTGAAAATAGTCTGGTATACACCAGTAAATTATAACTGTGGTTTTGCTGTTCCACAGAAAAAAAATCTCTATTATCCTGCTTTTGGCATTTTTTGCCGTAAAAATAAATAATATTGTATCCTGATTGTTCATACACAAATATATCTGTTGAAAATATTTTGGTATACACCACTAAATTATAACTGTGGTTTTGCTGTTCCATGATAAAAAATCTCTATTATACTTCCTTTGGCATTTTTTGCCATAAAAAATAAATATTAGTGTCTCTTGATTGTTCAGACACAAATATATCTGT
Source organism: Phyllobates terribilis (assembly GCF_046119375.1). Classification (NCBI taxonomy): domain Eukaryota; kingdom Metazoa; phylum Chordata; class Amphibia; order Anura; family Dendrobatidae; genus Phyllobates; species Phyllobates terribilis. The sequence continues at coordinate 11,986,563 of NW_027362769.1, read as the reverse complement.
TGAAAATAGTCTGGTATACACCAGTAAATTATAACTGTCGTTTTGCTGTTCTACGGTAAAAAATCTCTATTATCCTGCATTTGGCATTTTTTGCCGTAAAAATAAATAATAGTGTCTCATGAATGTTCAGACAGAAATATATCTGTTGAAAATAGACTGGTATACACCAGTAAATTATTACTGTGGTTTTGCTGTTCCACATGAAAAATCTCTATCATCCTGCTTTTGGCATTTTTTGCCGTAAAAAATAAATAATAGTGTCTCCTGATTGTTCAGACACAAATATATCTGTTGAAAATAGTCTGGTATACACCAGTACATTATAACGGTGGTTTTCCTGTTCTACCGTAAAAAATCTCTATTATCCTGCTTTGGGCATTTTTTGCCGTAAAAAATTAATAATAGTGTTTCCTTATTGTTCAGACACAAATATATCTGTTGAAAATAGTCTCTTGTATTCCCGAGAAATACAAGTGTGGTTTTGCAGTTCCACGGGTCAAATCTCTGTATTATCCTGCTTTTGCCATTTTTTGCCGTAAAAAATAAATAATAGTGTCTCCTGATTGTTCAGACACAAATATATCTGTTGAAAATAGTCTGGTATACACCTGTAAATTATAACTGTGGTTTTGCTGTTCTACAGCAAAAAATCTCTATTATCATGCTTTGGGCATTTTTTGCAATAAAAAATAAATAATAGTGTCTTCTGATTGTTCAGACACAAATATATCTGTTGAAAATAGTCTGGAGTAGGCCCGAGAAATACAAGTGTGGTTTTGCAGTTCCACGGGTCAAATCTCTGTATTATCCTGCTTTTGGCGTTTTTTGACGTAATAAATAAATAAAAGTGTCTCCTAATTGTTCAGACACAAATCTATCTGTTAAAAATAGTCTGGTATACACCAGTCAATTATTACTGTGGTTTTGCTGTTCCACGGTAAAAAAATTCTATTATCCTGCTTTTGGCATTTTTTGCCATAAAAAATAAATAATAGTGTCTGCTGATTGTTCAGACATAAATATATCTGTTGAAAATAGTCTGGTGTAGGCCAGAGAAATCCAAGTGTGGTTTTGCAGTTCCACGGGTCAAATCTCTGTATTATCCTGCTTTGGCATTTTTTGCCGTAAAAAATAAAAAATAGTGTCTCCTGATTGTTCAGACACAAATATATCTGGTGAAAATAGTCTGTTATACACAGTAAATTTTAACTGTGGTTTTGCTGTTCTACGGTAAAAATCTCTATTATCCTGCCTTTGGCATTTTTTGCCGTAAAAAAACAAATAATAGTGTCTCCTGATTGTTCAGACACAAACATATCTGTTGAAAATAGTCTGGTGTAGGCCCGAGAAATACAAGTGTGGTTTTGCAGTTCCACGGGTCAAATCTCTGTATTATCCTGCATTTGGCATTTTTTTCCGTAAAAAATAAATATTTTTTTCTCCTGATTGTTGAGACACAAATATATCTGTTGAAAATAGTCTGGTATACACGAGTAAATTATAACTGTGGTTTTGCTGTTCTACGGTAAAAATCTCTATTATCCTGCCTTTGGCATTTTTTGCCGTAAAAAAACAAATAATAGTGTCTCCTGATTGTTCAGACACAAACATATCTGTTGAAAATAGTCTGGTGTACGCCCGAGAAATACAAGTGTGGTTTTGCAGTTCCACCGGTCAAATCTCTGTATTATCCTGCATTTGGCATTTTTTTCCATAAAAAATAAATATTAGTGTCTCCTGATTGTTCAGACACAAATATATCTGTTGAAAATAGTCTGGCATACACCAGTAAATTATAACTGTGGTTTTGCTGTTCCACGGAAAAAAAATCTCTATTATCCTGCTTTTGGCATTTTTTGCCGGAAAAATTATTAATAGTGTCTCATGATTGTTTAGACACAAATATATCTGTTGAAAATAGTCTGGTATACACCAGTAAATTATAAATGTGGTTTTGCGGTTCCACAATAAAAAAACTCTATTATCCTGCTTTTGGCATTTTTTGATGTAAAAAATAAATAATAGTGTCTCCTGATTGTTCAGACACAAATATATCTGTTGAAATTAGTCTGGTGTATTCCCGAGAAAGACAAGTGTGGTTTTGCAGTTCCACGGTTCAAATCTCTGTATTATCCTGCTTTTGGCATTTTTTGCCGTAAAAAATAAATAATAGTGTCTCCTGATTGTTCAGACACAAATATATCTGTTGAAAATAGTCTGGAGTAGGCCCGAGAAATGCAAGTGTGGTTTTGCAGTTCCACGGGTCAAATCTCTTTATTATCCTGCTTTTGGCATTTTTTGCCGTATTAAATAAATAATAGTGTCTCCTAATTGTTCAGACACAAATATATCTGTTGAAAATAGTCTGGTATACACCAGTACATTATAACGGTGGTTTTGCTGTTCTACCGTAAAAAATCTCTATTATCCTGCTTTGGGCATTTTTTGTCGTAAAAAATTAATAATAGTGTTTCCTTATTGTTCAGACACAAATATATCTGTTGAAAATAGTCTGGTGTATTCCCGAGAAATACAAGTGTGGTTTTGCAGTTCCACGGGTCAAATCTCTGTAATATCCTGCTTTTGGCATTTTTTGCCGTAAAAAATAAATAATAGTGTCTCCTGATTGTTCAGACACAAATATATCTGTTGAAAATAGTCTGGTATACACCAGTAAATTATAACTGTGGTTTTGCTGTTCTACAGCAAAAAATCTCTATTATCATGCTTTGGGCATTTTTTGCAATAAAAAATAAATAATAGTGTCTTCTGATTGTTCAGACACAAATATATCTGTTGAAAATAGTCTGGAGTAGGCCGGAGAAATACAATTGTGGTTTTGCAGTTCCACGGGTCAAATCTCTGTATTATCCTGCTTTTGGCGTTTTTTGCCGTAATAAATAAATAAAAGTGTCTCCTAATTGTTCAGACACAAATCTATCTGTTAAAAATAGTCTGGTATACACCAGTCAATTATTACTGTGGTTTTGCTGTTCCACGGTAAAAAATTTCTATTATCCTGCTTTTGGCATTTTTTGCCATAAAAAATAAATAATAGTGTCTGCTGATTGTTCAGACACAAATATATCTGTTGAAAATAGTCTGGTGTAGGCCAGAGAAATCCAAGTGTGGTTTTGCAGTTCCACGGGTCAAATCTCTGTATTATCCTGATTTTGGCATTTTTTTCCGTAAAAAATAAAAAATAGTGTCTCCTGATTGTTCAGACACAAATATATCTGGTGAAAATAGTCTGTTATACACAGTAAATTTTAACTGTGGTTTTGCTGTTCTACGGTAAAAAATCTCTATTATCCTGCTTTTGGCATTTTTTGCCGTAAAAAAACAAATAATAGTGTCTCCTGATTGTTCAGACACAAACATTTCTGTTGAAAATAGTCTGGTGTAGGCCCGAGAAATACAAGTGTGGTTTTGCAGTTCCACGGGTCAAATCTCTGTATTATCCTGCATTTGGCATTTTTTTCCGTAAAAAATAAATAATTTTTTCTCCTGATTGTTGAGACACAAATTTATCTGTTGAAAATAGTCTGGTATACACGAGTAAATTATAACTGTGGTTTTGCTGTTCCACGGTAAATAATCTCTATTATCCTGGTTTTTTGCATTTTTTGCCGTAAAAAATAAATAACAGTTTCTCCTGATTGTTCAGACAGAAATATATCTGTTGAAAATAGTCCGATATACAGCATTAAATTTTAACAGTGGTTTTGCTATTCCACCGTAAAAAATCTCTATTATCCTGAATTTGCCATTTTTTGCCATAAAAAATAAATAATAGTGTCTCCTGATTGTTCAGACACAAATATGTCTGTTGAAAATAGTCTAGTATACACCAGTAAATTATAACTGTGGTTTTCCTCTTTCATGGTAAAAAATCTCTATTATCCTGCTTTTGGCATTTTTTGCCATAAAAATAAATAATAGTGGCTCCTGATTGTTCAGACACAAATATATCTGTTGAAAATAGTCTGGTGTAGGCCAGAGAAATACAAGTGTGGTTTTGCAGTTCCACGGGTCAAATCTCTCTATTATCCTGCTTTTGGCATTTTTTGCCATAAAAAATAAATAATAGTGTCTCCTGATTGTTCAGACAAAAATATATCTGTTGAAAATAGTCTGGTATACACCAGTGCATTATAACGGTGGTTTTGCTGTTCTACCGTAAAAAAACTCTATTATCCTGCTTTGGGCATTTTTTGTCGTAAAAAATTAATAATAGTGTTTCCTTATTGTTCAGACACAAATATATCTGTTGAAAATAGTCTGGCGTATTCCCGAGAAATACAAGTGTGGTTTTGCAGTTCCACGGGTCAAATCTCTGTATTATCCTGCTTTTGGCATTTTTTGCTGTAAAAAATAAATAATAGTGTCTCCTGATTGTTCAGACACAAATATATCTGTTGAAAATAGTCTGGTATACACCAGTAAATTATAACTGTGGTTTTGCTGTTCTACAGCAAAAAATCTCTATTATCAAGCTTTGGGCATTTTTTTCAATAAAAAATAAAAGATAGTGTCTTCTGATTGTTCAGACACAAATATATCTGTTGAAAATAGTCTGCAGTAGGCCCGAGAAATACAAGTGTGGTTTTGCAGTTCCACGGGTCAAATCTCTGTATTATCCTGCTTTTGGCATTTTTTGCCATAAAAAATAAAAAATAGTGTCTCCTGATTGTTCAGACACAAATATATCTGGTGAAAATAGTCTGTTATACACAGTAAATTTTAACTGTGGTTTTGCTGTTCTACGGTAAAAAATCTCTATTATCCTGCTTTTGGCATTTTTTGCCGTAAAAAAACAAATAATAGTGTCTCCTGATTGTTCAGACGCAAACATTTCTGTTGAAAATAGTCTGGTGTAGGTCCGAGAAATACAAGTGTGGTTTTGCAGTTCCACGGGTCAAATATCTGTATTATCCTGCATTTGGCATTTTTTGCCATAAAAAATAAATAATAGTGTCTCCTGATTGTTCAGACACAAATATATCTGTTGAAAATAGTCTGGTATACACCAGTACATTATAACGGTGGTTTTGCTGTTCTACCGTAAAAAATCTCAATTATCCTGCTTTGGGCATTTTTTATCATAAAAAATTAATAATAGTGTTTCCTTATTGTTCAGACACAAATATATCTGTTGAAAATAGTCTGGTGTATTCCCGAGAAATACAAGTGTGGTTTTGCAGTTCCACGGGTCAAATCTCTGTATTATCCTGCTTTTGGCATTTATTGCTGTAAAAAATAAATAATAGTGTCTCCTGATTGTTCAGACACAAATATATCTGTTGAAAATAGTCTGGTATACAGCAGTGAATTATAACTGTGGTTTTGCTCTTCTACAGCAAAAAATCTCTATTATCATGCTTTGGGCATTTTTTGCAATAAAAAATAAATAATAGTGTCTTCTGATTGTTCAGACACAAATATATCTGTTGAAAATAGTCTGGAGTAGGCCCGCGAAATACAAGTGTGGTTTTGCAGTTCCACGGGTCAAATCTCTGTATTATCCTGCTTTTTGCGTTTTTTGCCGTAATAAATAAATAAAAGTGTCTCCTAATTGTTCAGACACAAATCTATCTGTTAAAAATAGTCTGGTATACACCAGTCAATTATTACAGTGGTTTTGCTGTTCCACGGTAAAAAATTTCTATTATCCTGCTTTTGGCATTTTTTGCCATAAAAAATAAATAATAGTGTCTGCTGATTGTTCAGACACAAATATATCTGTTGAAAATAGTCTGGTGTAGGCCAGAGAAATCCAAGTGTGGTTTTGCAGTTCCACGGGTCAAATCTCTGTATTATCCTGCTTTTGGCATTTTTTGCCGTAAAAAATAAAAAATAGTGTCTCCTGATTGTTCAGACACAAATATATCTGGGGAAAATAGTCTGTTATACACAGTAAATTTTAACTGTGGTTTTGCTGTTCTACGGTAAAAAATCACTATTATCCTGCTTTTGGCATTTTTTGCCGTAAAAAAACAAATAATAGTGTCTCCTGATTGTTCAGATACAAACATTTCTGTTGAAAATAGTCTGGTGTAGGCCCGAGAAATACAAGTGTGGTTTTGCAGTTCCACGGGTCAAATCTCTGTATTATCCTGCATTTGGCATTTTTTTCCGTAAAAAATAAATAATTTTTTCTCCTGATTGTTGAGACACAAATATATCTGTTGAAAATAGTCTGGTATACAAGAGTAAATTATAACTGTGGTTTTGCTGTTCCACGGTAAATAATCTCTATTATCCTGCTTTTGGCATTTTTTGCCGTAAAAATAAATAATATTGTATCCTGATTGTTCATACACAAACATATCTGTTGAAACTAGTCTGGTGTAGGCCCGAGAAATACAAGTGTGGTTTTGCAGTTCCACAGGTCAAATCTCTGAATTATCCTGCTTTTTGCAATTTTTGACCATAAAAAATAAATATTAGTGTCTCCTGATTGTTCAGACACAAATATATCTGTTGAAAATAGTCTGGCATACACCAGTAAATTATAACTGTGGTTTTGCTGTTCCACGGAAAAAAAATCTCTATTATCCTGCTTTTGGCATTTTTTGCCCGAAAAATAATTAATAGTGTCTCATGATTGTTTAGACACAAATGTATCTGTTGAAAATAGTCTGGTATAAACCAGTAAATTATAAATGTGGTTTTGCTGTTCCACAATAAAAAAACTCTATTATCCTGCTTTTGGCATTTATTGACGTAAAAAATAATTAATAGTGTCTCCTGATTGTTCAGACACAAATATATCTGTTGAAATTAGTCTGGTGTATTCCCGAGAAAGACAAGTGTGGTTTTGCAGTTCCACGGGTCACATCTCTGTATTATCCTGCTTTTGGCATTTTTTGCCGTAAAAAATAAATAATAGTGTCTCCTGATTGTTCAGACACAAATATATCTGTTGAAAATAGTCTGGAGTAGGCCCGAGAAATACAAGTGTGGTTTTGCAGTTCCACGGGTCAAATCTCTGTATTATCCTGCTTTTGGCGTTTTTTGCCGTAATAAATAAATAAAAGTGTCTCCTAATTGTTCAGACACAAATCTATCTGTTAAAAATAATCTGGTATACACCAGTCAATTATTACTGTGGTTTTGCTGTTCCACGGTAAAAAATTTCTATTATCCTGCTTTTGTCATTTTTTGCCATAAAAAAACAAATAATAGTGTCTCCTGATTGTTCAGACACAAACATTTCTGTTGAAAATAGTCTGGTGTAGGCCCGAGAAATACAAGTGTGGTTTTGCAGTTCCACGGGTCAAATCTCTGTATTATCCTGCATTTGGCATTTTTTTCCGTAAAAAATAAATAATTTTTTCTCCTGATTGTTGAGACACAAATATATCTGTTGAAAATAGTCTGGTATACACGAGTAAATTATAACTGTGGTTTTGCTGTTCCACGGTAAATAATCTCTATTATCCTGCTTTAGGCATTTTTTGCCGTAAAAATAAATAATATTGTATCCTGATTGTTCATACACAAACATATCTGTTGAAACTAGTCTGGTGTAGGCCTGAGAAATACAAGTGTGGTTTTGCAGTTCCACAGGTCAAATCTCTGAATTATCCTGCTTTTTGCAATTTTTGACCATAAAAAATAAATATTAGTGTCTCCTGATTGTTCAGACACAAATATATCTGTTGAAAATAGTCTGGCATGCACCAGTTAATTATAACTGTGATTTTGCTGTTCCACGGAAAAAAAATCTCTATTATCCTGCTTTTGGCATTTTTTGCCGGAAAAATAATTAATAGTGTCTCATGATTGTTTAGACACAAATATATCTGTTGAAAATAGTCTGGTATAAACCAGTAAATTATAAATGTGGTTTTGCTGTTCCACAATAAAAAAACTCTATTATCCTGCTTTTGGCATTTTTTGACGTAAAAAATAAATAATAGTGTCTCCTGATTGTTCAGACACAAATATATCTGTTGAAATTAGTCTGGTGTATTCCCGAGAAAGACAAGTGTGGTTTTGCAGTTCCACGGTTCAAATCTCTGTATTATCCTGCTTTTGGCATTTTTTGCCGTAAAAAATAAATAATAGTGTCTCCTGATTGTTTAGACACAAATATATCTGTTGAAAATAGTCTGGAGTAGGCCCGAGAAATGCAAGTGTGGTTTTGCAGTTCCACGGGTCAAATCTCTTTATTATCCTGCTTTTGGCATTTTTTGCCGTATTAAATAAATAATAGTGTCTCCTAATTGTTCAGACACAAATTTATCTGTTAAAAATAGTCTGGTATACACCAGTCAATTATTACTGTGGTTTTGCTGTTCCACGGTAAAAAATTTCTATTATCCTGCTTTTGGCATTTTTTGCCATAAAAAATAAATAATAGTGTCTCCTGATTGTTCAGACACAAATATATCTGTTGAAAATAGTCTGGTATACACCAGTAAATTATAACTGTGGTTTTGCTGTTCTACAGTAAAAAATCTCTATTATCATGCTTTTGGCATCTTTTGCCGTAAAAAAATAAATAATAGTGTCTCCTGATTGTTCAGACACAAATATATCTGTTGAAATTAATCTGGTGTAGGCCCGAGAAATACAAGTGTGGTTTTGCAGTTCCCCGGGTCAAATCTCTGTATTATCCTGCATTTGGCATTTTTTTCCGTAAAAAATAATTAATTTTGTCTCCTGATTGTTGGGACACAAATATATCTGTTGAAAATAGTCTGGTATACACCAGTAAATTATAACTGTGGTTTTGCTGTTCCACGGTAAATAATCTCTATTATCCTTCTTTTGGCATTTTTTGCCGTAAAAATAAATAATATTGTATCCTGATTGTTCATACACAAATATATCTGTTGAAAACATTCTGGTATACACCACTAAATTATAACTGTGATTTTGCTGTTCCATGATAAAAAATCTCTATTATCCTTCCTTTGGCATTTTTTGCCATAAAAAATAAATATTAGTGTCTCTTGTTTGTTCAGACACAAATACATCTGTTGAAAATAGTCTGGTTTACACCAGTAAATTATAACTGTGGTTTTGCTGTTCCACCTTAAAAAATCTGTGATATCCTACTTTTGGCATTTTTTGCCTTAAAAAATAAATAATAGTGTGTCCTGATTGTTCAGACCCAAATTTATCTGTTGAAAATAGTCTGGTGTAGGCCCGAGAAATACAAGTGTGGTTTTGCAGTTCCACGGATCAAATCTCTGTATTATCCTGCTTTTGGCATTTTTTGCCGTAAAAATAAATAATATTGTATTCTGAATGTTCATACACAAATATATCTGTTGAAAATATTCTGGTATACACCACTAAATTATAACTGTGGTTTTGCTGTTCCATGATAAAAAATCTCTATTATCCTTCCTTTGGCATTTTTTGCCATAAAAAATAAATATTAGTGTCTCTTGATTGTTGAGACACAAATATATCTGTTGAAAATAGTCTGGTATACACCAGTAAATTATAACTGTGGTTTTGCTGTTCCACAGTAAAAAATCTCTATTATCCTGTTTTTGGCATTTTTTGCCATAAAAAATAAATAATAGTGTCTCCTGATCGTTCAGACACAAATATATCTGTGGAAAATAGTCTGGTAGACACCAGTAAATTTTAATTGTGGTTTTGCTGTTCCACGGTAAAAAATCTCTATTATCCTGCTTTTGGCATTTTTTGCCATAAAAAATAAATAATAGTTTCTCCTGATCATTCAGACACAAATATATCTGTTGAAAATAGTCTTGAATACACGAGTAAATTATAACTGTGGTTTCGCTGTTCTACGGTAAGAAATCTCTCTTATCCTGCTTTTGGCATTTTTTGCCGTAAAAAATAAATAATAGTGTCTCCTGATTGTTCAGACACAAATATATCTGTTCAAAATAGTCTGGTGTAGGCCCGAGAAATACAAGTGTGGTTTTGCAGCTCCACGGGTCAAATCTGTGCATTATCCTGCTTTTTGCATTTTTTGCCGTAAAAAATATATAATAGTGTCTCCTGATTGTTCAGACACAAATATATCTGTTGAAAATAGTCTGGTATACACCAATAAATTTTAATTGTGGTTTTGCTGTTCCATGGTAAAAAATCTCTATTATCCTGCTTTTGGCATTTTTTGCCGTAAAAAATAAATAATATTGTCTCCTGATTGTTCAGACACAAATATATCTGTTGAAAATAGTCTGGAATACACCAGTAAATTATAACTGTGGTTTTGCTGTTCCATGGTAAAAAATCTCTATTATCATGCTTTTGGCATTTTTTCCTGTAAAAAATAAATAATAGTGTCTCCTGATTGTTCAGACACAAATATATCTGCTGAAAATAGTCTGGTATACAGCAGTAAATTCTAGCTTCTTTTGCTGTTCTACGGTAAAAAATCTCTATTATCCTGCTTTTGGCATTTTTTGCCGTAAAAAATAAATAATAGTGTCTCCTGATTGTTCAGACACAAATATATCTGTTGAAAATAGTCTGGTGTAGGCCCGAGAAATCCAAGTGTGGTTTTGCAGTTCCACGGGTCAAATCTCTGTATTATCCTGCTTTTGGCATTTTTTGCCGTAAAAAATAAATAATAGTATATCCTGATTGTTCAGACACAAATATATCTGTTGAAAATAGTCTGGTATACACAATTAAATTATTAGTGTGGTTTTGCTGTTCCACGGTAAAAAATCTCTATTATCCTGCTTTTGGCATTTTTTGCCGTAAAAAAATAAATAGTAAGGTCTCTTGATTGTTCAGACACAAATATATCTGTTGAAAATAGTCTGGTATACACCAGTAAATTTTAACTGTGGTTTTGCTGTTCCACTGTAAAAAATCTCTATTATCCTGCTTTTGGCATTTTTTGCCATAAAAAATATATAATAATGTCTCCTGATTGTTCAGACACAAATATTTATGTTGAAAATAGGCTGGTGTAGGACAGAGAAATCCAAGTGTGGTTTTGCAGTTCCACGGGTCAAATCTCTGTATTATCCAGCTTTTGGCATTTTTTGCCGTAAAAAATAAATAATAGTGTCTCCTGATTGTTCAGACACAAATATATCTGTTGAAAATAGTGTGGTGTACACCATTGAATTTTAACTGTGGTTTTGCTGTTCCACAGTTAAAAATCTCTGTTATCCTGCTTTTGTCATTTTTTGCCGTAAAAAATATATAATAGTGTCTCCTGATTGTTCAGACACAAATATATCTGTTGAAAATAGTGTGGTGTACACCATTGAATTTTAACTGTGGTTTTGCTGTTCCACAGTTAAAAATCTCTGTTATCCTGCTTTTGTCATTTTTTGCCGTAAAAAATATATAATAGTGTCTCCTGATTGTTCAGACACAAATATATCTTTTTTAAATTGTCTGTTATACACCAGTAAATTATAACTGTGGTTTTGCTGTTCCACGGTAAAAAATCTTTATTATCCTGATTTTGGCATTTTTTGCCATAAAAAATATATAATAATGTCTCCTGATTGTTCAGACACAAATGTTTATGTTGAAAATAGGCTGGTGTAGGACAGAGAAATCCAAGTGTGGTTTTGCAGTTCCACGGGTCAAATCTCTGTATTATTCAGCTTTTGGCATTTTTTGCCGTAAAAAATAAATAATAGTGTCTCCTGATTGTTCAGACACAAATATATCTGTTGAAAATAGTGTGGTGTACACCATTGAATTTTAACTGTGGTTTTGCTGTTCCACAGTTAAAAATCTCTGTTATCCTGCTTTTGTCATTTTTTGCCGTAAAAAATATATAATAGTGTCTCCTGATTGTTCAGACACAAATATATCTGTTGAAAATAGTCTGGTATACACCAATAAATTTTAATTGTGGTTTTGCTGTTCCATGGTAAAAAATCTCTATTATCCTGCTTTTGGCATTTTTTGCCGTAAAAAATAAATAATAGAGTCTCCTGATTGTTCAGACACAAATATATCTGTTGAAAATAGTCTGGAATACACCAGTAAATTATAACTGTGGTTTTGCTGTTCCATGGTAAAAAATCTCTATTATCATGCTTTTGGCATTTTTTCCCGTAAAAAATAAATAATAGTGTCTCCTGATTGTTCAGACACAAATATATCTGCTGAAAATAGTCTGGTATACAGCAGTAAATTATAGCTTCTTTTGCTGTTCTACGGTAAAAAATCACTATTATCCTGCTTTTGGCATTTTTTGCCGTAAAAAATAAATAATAGTGTCTCCTGATTGTTCAGACACAAATATATCTGTTGAAAATAGTCTGGTGTAGGCCCGAGAAATCCAAGTGTGGTTTTGCAGTTCCACGGGTCAAATCTCTGTATTATCCTGCTTTTGGCATTTTTTGCCGTAAAAAATAAATAATAGTATATCCTGATTGTTCAGACACAAATATATCTGTTGAAAATAGTCTGGTATACACAATTAAATTATTAGTGTGGTTTTGCTGTTCCACGGTAAAAAATCTCTATTATCCTGCTTTTGGCATTTTTTGCCGTAAAAAAATAAATAATAAGGTCTCTTGATTGTTCAGACACAAATATATCTGTTGAAAATAGTCTGGTATACACCAGTAAATTTTAACTGTGGTTTTGCTGTTCCACTGTAAAAAATCTCTATTATCCTGCTTTTGGCATTTTTTGCCATAAAAAATAAATAATAGTGTCTCCTGATTGTTCAGACACAAATATATCTTTTTAAAATTGTCTGTTATACACCAGTAAATTATAACTGTGGTTTTGCTGTTCCACGGTAAAATATCTTTATTATCCTGATTTTGGCATTTTTTGCCATAAAAAATATATAATAATGTCTCCTGATTGTTCAGACACAAATATTTATGTTGAAAATAGGCTGGTGTAGGACAGAGAAATCCAAGTGTGGTTTTGCAGTTCCACGGGTCAAATCTCTGTATTATCCAGCTTTTGGCATTTTTTGCCGTAAAAAATAAATAGTAGTGTCTCCTGATTGTTCAGACACAAATATATCTGTTGAAAATAGTGTGGTGTACACCATTGAATTTTAACTGTGGTTTTGCTGTTCCACAGTTAAAAATCTCTGTTATCCTGCTTTTGTCATTTTTTGCCGTAAAAAATAAATAATAGTGTCTCCTGATTGTTCAGACATAAATATATCTGTTGAAAATAGTCTGGTATACAGCATTAAATTTTAACTGTGGTTCTGCTGTTCCTCCGTAAAAAATCTCTATTATCCTACATTTGGCATTTTTTGCCGTAAAAAATAAATAGTGTCTCCTGATTGTTCAGACACAAATATGTCTGTTGAAAATAGTCTAGTATACACCAGTAAATTATAACTGTTGTTTTCCTCTTCCACGGTAAAAAATCTCTATTATCCTGCTTTTGGCATTTTTTGCCGTAAAAAATAAATAATAGCGTCTCCTGATTGTTCAGACATAAATATATCTGTTGAAAATAGTCTGGTATACACCAGTAAATTTTAATTGTGGTTTTGCTGTTCCACTGTAAAAAATCTCTATTATCCTGCTTTTGGCATTTTTTGCCGTAAAAAATAAATAATAGTGTCTCCTGATTGTTCAGACACAAATATATCTGGTGAAAATAGTCTGGTATAGACCAGTAAATTATAACTGTGGTTTTGCTGTTCTACGGTAAAAAATCTCTATTATCCTGCTTTTGGCATTTTTTGCCGTATAAAATAAATAATAGTGTCTCCTGATTGTTCAGACACAAATATATCTGTTGAAAATAGTCTGGTATACACCAGTAAATTATAACTGTGGTTTTGCTGTTCCATGGTAAAAAATCTCTATTATCATGCTTTTGGCATTTTTTCCCGTAAAAAATAAATAATAGTGTCTCCTGATTGTTCAGACACAAATATATCTGCTGAAAATAGTCTGTTATACAGCAATAAATTATAGCTTCTTTTGCTGTTCTACGGTAAAAAATCTCTATTATCCTGCTTTTGGCATTTTTTGCCGTAAAAAATAAATAATAGTGTCTCCTGATTGTTCAGACACAAATATATCTGTTGAAAATAGTCTGGTGTAGGCCCGAGAAATCCAAGTGTGGTTTTGCAGTTCCACGGGTCAAATCTCTGTATTATCCTGCTTTTGGCATTTTTTGCCGTAAAAAATAAATAATAGTATATACTGATTGTTCAGACACAAATATATCTGTTGAAAATAGTCTGGTATACACAATTAAATTATTAGTGTGGTTTTGCTGTTCCACTGTAAAAAATCTCTATTATCCTGCTTTTGGCATTTTTTGCCGTAAAAAAATAAATAATAAGGTCTCTTGATTGTTCAGACACAAATATATCTGTTGAAAATAGTCTGGTATACACCAGTAAATTTTAACTGTGGTTTTGCTGTTCCACTGTAAAAAATCTCTATTATCCTGCTTTTGGCATTTTTTGCCATAAAAAATAAATAATAGTGTCTCCTGATTGTTCAGACACAAATATATCTGTTGAAAATAGTCTGGTATACACCAGTAAATTTTAACTGTGGTTTTGCTGTTCCACTGTAAAAAATCTCTATTATCCTGCTTTTGGCATTTTTTGCCATAAAAAATAAATAATAGTGTCTCCTGATTGTTCAGACACAAATATATCTTTTTAAAATTGTCTGTTATACATCAGTAAATTATAACTGTGGTTTTGCTGTTCCACGGTAAAAAATCTTTATTATCCTGATTTTGGCATTTTTTGCCATAAAAAATATATAATAATGTCTCCTGATTGTTCAGACACAAATATTTATGTTGAAAATAGGCTGGTGTAGGACAGAGAAATCCAAGTGTGGTTTTGCAGTTCCACGGGTCAAATCTCTGTATTATCCAGCTTTTGGCATTTTTTGCCGTAAAAAATAAATAATAGTGTCTCCTGATTGTTCAGACACAAATATATCTGTTGAAAATAGTGTGGTGTACACCACTGAATTTTAACTGTGGTTTTGCTGTTCCACAGTTAAAAATCTCTGTTATCCTGCTTTTGTCATTTTTTGCCGTAAAAAATAAGTAATAGTGTCTCCTGATTGTTCAGACACAAATATATCTGTTGAAAATAGTCTGGTATACAGCATTAAATTTTAACTGTGGTTCTGCTGTTCCTCCGTAAAAAATCTCTATTATCCTACATTTGGCATTTTTTGCCGTAAAAAATAAATAGTGTCTCCTGATTGTTCAGATACAAATATGTCTGTTGAAAATAGTCTAGTATACACCAGTAAATTATAACTGTTGTTTTCCTCTTCCACGGTAAAAAATCTCTATTATCCTGCTTTTGGCATTTTTTGCCGTAAAAAATAAATAATAGCGTCTCCTGATTGTTCAGACATAAATATATCTGTTGAAAATAGTCTGGTATACACCAGTAAATTTTAATTGTGGTTTTGCTGTTCCACTGTAAAAAATCTCTATTATCCTGCTTTTGGCATTTTTTGCCGTAAAAAATAAATAATAGTGTCTCCTGATTGTTCAGACACAAATATATCTGGTGAAAATAGTCTGGTATAGACCAGTAAATTATAACTGTGGTTTTGCTGTTCTACGGTAAAAAATCTCTATTATCCTGCTTTTGGCATTTTTTGCCGTATAAAATAAATAATAGTGTCTCCTGATTGTTCAGACACAAATATATCTGTTGAAAATAGTCTGGTGTAGGCCGGAAAAATGCAAGTGTGGTTTTGCAGTTCCATGGGTCAAATCTCTGTATTATCCTGCTTTTGGCATTTTTTGCCGTAAAAAAAAATTAATAGTGTTTCCTAATTGTTCAGACACAAATATATCTGTTGAAAATAGTCTGGTATACACCAGTAAATTATAACTGTCGTTTTGCTGTTCTACGGTAAAAAAACTCTATTATCATGCTTTTGGCATTTTTTGCCGTAAAAAATAACTAATAGTGTCTCCTGATTGTTCAGACACAAATATATCTGTTGAAAATAGTCTGGTATACACCAATAAATTTTAATTGTGGTTTTGCTGTTCCATGGTAAAAAATCTCTATTATCCTGCTTTTGGCATTTTTTGCTGTAAAAAATAAATAATATTGTCTCCTGATTGTTCAGACACAAATATATCTGTTGAAAATAGTCTGGAATACACCAGTAAATTATAACTGTGGTTTTGCTGTTTCATGGTAAAAAATATCTATTATCATGCTTTTGGCATTTTTTGCCGTAAAAAATAAATAATAGTGTCTACTGATTGTTCAGACACAAATATATCTGCTGAAAATAGTCTGGTATACAGCAGTAAATTATAACTTGTTTTGCTGTTCTACGGTAAAAAATCTCTATTATCCTGCTTTTGGCATTTTTTGCCGTAAAAAATAAATAATAGTGTCTCCTGATTGTTCAGACACAAATATATCTGTTGAAAATAGTCTGGTGTAGGCCCGAGAAATACATGTTTGGTTTTGCAGTTCCACGGGTCAAATCTCTGTATTATCCTGCTTTTGGCATTTTTTGCCGTAAAAAATAAATAATAGTATATCCTGATTGTTCAGACACAAATATATCTGTTGAAAATAGTCTGGTATACACAATTAAATTATTAGTGTGGTTTTGCTGTTCCACGGTAAAAAATCTCTATTATCCTGCTTTTGGCATTTTTTGCGATAAAAAATAAATAATAGTGTCTCCTGATTGTTCAGACACAAATATATCTTTTTAAAATTGTCTGTTATACACCAGTAAATTATAACTGTGGTTTTGCTGTTCCACGGTAAAAAATCTTTATTATCCTGATTTTGGCATTTTTTGCCATAAAAAATATATAATAATGTCTCCTGATTGTTCAGACACAAATATATCTGTTGAAAATAGGCTGGTGTAGGACAGAGAAATCCAAGTGTGGTTTTGCAGTTCCACGGGTCAAATCTCTGTATTATCCAGCTTTTGTGTTTTTTTGCCGTAAAAAATAAATAATAGTGTCTCCTGATTGTTCAGACACAAATATATCTGTTGAAAATAGTGTGGTGTACACCATTGAATTTTAACTGTGGTTTTGCTGTTCCACAGTTAAAAATCTCTGTTATCCTGCTTTTGGCATTTTTTGCCGTAAAAAATAAATAAGAGTGTCTCCTGATTGTTCAGACACAAATATATCTGTTGAAAATAGTCTGGTGTAGGCCCGAGAAATCCAAGTGTGGTTTTGCAGTTCCACGGGTCAAATCTCTGTATTATCCTGCTTTTGGTATTTTTTGCCATTAAAAAATAAATAATAGTGTCTCCTAATTGTTCAGACAAAAATGTATGTGTTAAAAATAGTCTGGTATACACCTGCAAATTATAACTGTGATTTTGCTGTTCCACGGTAAAAAATGTCTATTATCCTGCTTTTGGCATTTTTTGCCGTAAAAAATAAATAATAGTGTCTCCTGATTGTTCAGACACAAATAAAACTGTTGAAAATAGTCTGGTGTAGGCCAGAGAAATACAAGTGTGGTTTGGCAGTTCCACTGGTAAAATCTCTGTATTATCCTGCCTTTGGCATTTTTTGCCGTAAAAAATAAATAATAGTATATCCTGATTGTTCAGACACAAATATATCTGTTGAAAATAGTCTGGTATACACCATTAAATTTTAACTGTGGTTTTGCTGTTCCACTGTAAAAAATCTCTAATATTCTGCTTTTGGCATTTTTTGCCATAAAAAATAAATAATAGTGTCTCCTCATTGTTCAGACACAAATATATATTTTTAAAATCGTCTGGTATACACCAGTAAATTATAACTGTGGTTTTGCTGTTCCATGGTAAAAAATCTTTATTATCCTGATTTTGGCATTTTTTGCCATAAAAAATATATAATAATGTCTCCTGATTGTTCAGACACAAATATATCTGTTGATAATAGGCTGGTGTAGGACAGAGAAATCCAAGTGTGGTTTTGCAGTTCCACGGGTCAAATCTCTGTATTATCCAGCTTTTGGGATTTTTTGCCGTAAAAAATAAATAATAGTGTCTCCTGATGGTTCAGACACAAATATATCTGTTGAAAATAGTCTGGTATACACCAGTAAATTATTAGTGTGGTTTTGCTGTTCCACGGTAAAAAATCTCTATTATCCTGCTTTTGGCATTTTTTGCCGTAAAAAATAAAAAATAGTGTCTCTTGATTGTTCAGACACAAATATATCTTTTGAAAATAGTCTGGTATACAGCATTAAATTTTAACTGTGGTTTTGCTGTTCCACCGTAAAAAATCTCTATTATCCTGCATTTGGCATTTTTTGCCGTAAAAAATAAATAATAGTGTCTCCTGATGGTTCAGACACAAGTATGTCTGTTGAAAATAGTCTAGTATACACCAGTAAATTATAACTGTGGTTTTCCTCTTCCACGGTAAAAAATCTCTATTATCCTGCTTTTGCCATTTTTTGCCGTAAAAAATAAATAATAGTGTCTCCTGATTGTTCAGACACAAATATATCTGTTGAAAATAGTCTGGTATATACCAGTAAATTTTAATTGTGGTTTTGCTGTTCCACGGTTAAAAATCTCTATTATCATGGTTTTGGCATTTTTTGCCGTAAAAATAAATACTAGTGTCTCCTGATTGTTCAGACACAAATATATCTGTTGAAAATAGTCTGGTGTAGGCCCGAGAAATACAAGTGTGGTTTTGCAATTCCATGGGTCAAATCTCTGTATTATCCTGCTTTTGGCATTTTTTGCCGTAAAAAATAAATAATAGTGTCTCCGAATTGTTCAGACACAAATTTATCTTTTGAAAATATTCTGGTATACACCAGTAAAATATGACTGTGGTTTTGCTGTTTTACAGTAAAAAATCTCTATTATCATGCTTTTGGCATTTTTTGCCGTAAAAAATAAATAATAGTGTCTCTTGATTGTTCAGACACAAATATAACTGTTGAAAATAGTCTGGTGTAGGACAGAGAAATACAAGTGTGGTTTGGCAGTTCCACGGGTAAAATCTCTGTATTAACCTGCCTTTGGCATTTTTTGCCGTAAAAAATAAATAATAGTTTCTCCTGATTGTTCAGACACAAATATATCTGTTGAAAATAGTCTGGTATACACCAGTAAATTTTAACTGTGGTTTTGCTGTTCCACTGCAAAAAATCTCTATTAACCTGCTTTTGGCATTTTTTGCCATAAAAAATAAATAATAGTGTCTCCTGATTGTTCAGACACAAATATATCTGTTGAGAATTGTCTTGTATACACCAGTAAATTAGAACTGTGGAATTGCTGTTCCACGGTAAAAATTCTTTATTATCCTGATTTTGGCATTTTTTGCCATAAAAAATATATAATAATGTCTCCTGATTGTTCAGACACAAATATATCTGTTGAAAATAGGCTGGTGTAGGACAGAGAAATCCAAGTGTGGTTTTGCAGTTCCACGGGTCAAATCTCTGTATTATCCTGCTTTTGGCATTTTTTGCCGTAAAAATAAATAATAGTGTCTCCGAATTGTTCAGACACAAATTTATCTGTTGAAAATAGTCTGGTATACACCAGTAAAATATAACTTTGGTTTTGCTGTTTTACAGTAAAAAATCTCTATTATCATGCATTTGGCATTTTTTGCCGTAAAAAATAAATAATAGTGTCTTCTGATTGTTCAGACACAAATATATCTGTTGTAAATAGTCTGGTGTAGGCCCGAGAAATACAAGTGTGGTTTTGCAGTTCCACGGGTCAAATCTCTGTATTATCCTGCTTTTTGCATTTTTGCCATTAAAAAATAAATAATAGTGTCTCCTAAATGTTCAGACACAAATGTATGTGTTAAAAATAGTCTGGCATACAACAGCAAATTATAACTGTGATTTTGCTGTTCCACGGTAAAAAATCTCTATTATCCTGCTTTTGGCATTTTTTGCCGTAAAAAATAAATAATAGTGTCTCCTAATTGTTCAGACACAAATATAACTGTTGAAAATAGTCTGGTGTAGGCCATAGAAATCCAAGTGTGGTTTTGCAGTTCCACGGGTCAAATCTCTCTATTATCCTGCTTTTGGCATTTTTTGCCGCAAAAAATAAATAATAGTTTCTCCTGATTGTTCAGACACAAATATATCTGTTGAAAATAGTCTGGTATACACCAGTAAATTATTAGTGTGGTTTTGCTGTTCCACGGTAAAAAAAATCTCTATTATCCTGCTTTTGGCATTTTTTGCCGTAAAAAATAAATAATAGTGTCTCCTGATTGTTCAGACACAAATATATCTTTTGAAAATAGTCTGGTATACAGCATTAAATTTTAACTGTGGTTTTGCTGTTCCACCGTAAAAAATCTCTATTATCCTGCATTTGGCATTTTTTGCCGTAAAAAATAAATAATAGTGTCTCCTGATTGTTCAGACACAAATATGTCTGTTGAAAATAGTCTAGTATACACCAGTAAATTATAACTCTGGTTTTCCTCTTCCACGGTAAAAAATCTCTATTATCCTGCTTTTGCCATTTTTTGCCGTAAAAAATAAATAATAGTGTCTCCTGATTGTTCAGACACAAATATATCTGTTGAAAATAGTCTAGTATATACCAGTAAATTTTAATTGTGGTTTTGCTGTTCCACGGTAAAAAATCTCTATTATCATATTTTTGGCATTTTTTGCCGTAAAAAAATTAAATAATAGTGTCTCCTGATTGTTCAGACACAAATATATCTGTTGAAAATAGTCTGGTGTAGGCCCGAGAAATACAAGTGTGGTTTTGAAGTTCCACGGGTAAAATCTCTGTATTATCCTGCCTTTGGCATTTTTTGCCGTAAAAAATTAATAATAGTTTCTCCTGATTGTTCAGAAACAAATATATCTGTTGAAAATAGTCTGGTATACTCCATTAAATTATTAGTGTGGTTTTGCTGTTCCACCGTAAAAAATCTCTATTATCCTGCATTTGGCATTTTTTGCCATAAAAAATAAATAATAGTGTCTCCTGATTGTTCAGACACAAATATGTCTTTTGAAAATAGTCTAGTATACACCAGTGAACTATAACTGTGGTTTTCCTCTTCCACGGTAAAAAATCTCTATTATCATGCTTTTGGCATTTTTTGCCGCAAAAAATAAATAATAGTGTCTCCTGATTGTTCAGACACAAATATATCTGTTGAAAATAGTCTGGTATATACTAGTAAATTTTAATTGTGGTTTTGCTGTTCCACGGTAAAAAATCTCTATTATCATGCTTTTGGCATTTTTTGCCGTAAAAAATAAATAATAGTGTCTCCTGATTGTTCAGACACAAATATATCTGTTGAAAATAGTCTGGTGTAGGCCCGAGAAATACAAGTGTGGTTTTGCAGTTCCACGGGTCAAATCTCTGTATTATCCTGCTTTTGGCATTTTTTGCCGTAAAAAATAAATAATAGTGTCTCCGAATTGTTCAGACACAAATTTATCTGTTGAAAATAGTCTGGTATACACCAGTAAAATATAACTGTTTTTTTGCTGTTTTACAGTAAAAAATCTCTATTATCATGCTTTTGGCATTTTTTGCCGTAAAAAATAAATAATAGTGTCTCCTGATTGTTCAGACACAAATAAAACTGTTGAAAATAGTCTGGTGTAGGCCAGAGAAATACAAGTGTGGTTTGGCAGTTCCACTGGTAAAATCTCTGTATTATCCTGCCATTGGCATTTTTTGCCGTAAAAAATAAAAAATAGTATATCCTGATTGTTCAGACACAAATATATCTGTTGAAAATAGTCTGGTATACACCATTAAATTATTAGTGTGGTTTTGCTGTTCCACCGTAAAAAATCTCTATTATCCTGCATTTGGCATTTTTTGCCGTAAAAAATAAATAATAGTGTATCCTGATTGTTCAGACACAAATATGTCTTTTGAAAATAGTCTAGTATACATTAGAAAATTATAACTGTGGTTTTCCTCTTCCACGGTAAAAAATCTCTATTATCCTGCTTTTGCCATTTTTTGCCGCAAAAAATAAATAATAGTGTCTCCTGATTGTTCAGACACAAATATATCTGTTGAAAATAGTCTGGTATATACTAGTAAATTTTAATTGTGGTTTTGCTGTTCCACGGTAAAAAATCTCTATTATCATGCTTTTGGCATTTTTTGCCATAAAAAATAAATAATAGTGTCTCCTGATTGTTCAGACACAAATAAAACTGTTGAAAATAGTCTGGTGTAGGCCAGAGAAATACAAGTGTGGTTTGGCAGTTCCACTGGTAAAATCTCTGTATTATCCTGCCATTGGCATTTTTTGCCGTAAAAAATAAAAAATAGTATATCCTGATTGTTCAGACACAAATATATCTGTTGAAAATAGTTTGGTGTAGGCCCGAGAAATACAAGTGTGGTTTTGCAGTTCCCCGGGTCAAATCTCTGTATTATCCTGCTTTTGGCATTTTTTGCTGTAAAAAATAAATAATAGTGTCTCCGAATTGTACAGACACAAATTTATCTGTTGAAAATAGTCTGGTATACACCAGTAAAATATAACTGTGGTTTTGCTGTTTTACAGTAAAAAATCTCTATTATCATGCTTTTGGCATTTTTTGCCGTAAAAAATAAATAATAGTGTCTCCTGATTGTTCAGACACAAATATAACTGTTGAAAATAGTCTGGTGTAGGCCAGAGAAATACAAGTGTGGTTTGGCAGTTCCACGGGTAAAATCTCTGTATTATCCTGCCTTTGGCATTTTTTGCCGTAAAAAATAAATAATAGTTTCTCCTGATTGTTCAGAAACAAATATATCTGTTGAAAATAGTCTGGTATACACCATTAAATTATTAGTGTGGTTTTGCTGTTCCACCGTAAAAAAATCTCTATTATCCTGCATTTGGCATTTTTTGCCGTAAAAAATAAATAATAGTGTCTACTGATTGTTCAGACACAAATATGTCTGGTGAAAGTAGTCTAGTATACACCAGTAAATTATTACTGTGGTATTCCTCTTCCACGGTAAAAAATCTCTATTATCCTGCTTTTGCCATTTTTTGCCGCAAAAAATAAATAATAGTGTCTCCTGATTGTTCAGACACAAATATATCTGTTGAAAATAATCTGGTGTAGGCCCGAGAAATACAAGTGTGGTTTTGCAGTTCCACAGGTCAAATCTCTGTATTATCCTGCTTTTGGCATTTTTTGCCGTAAAAAATAAATAATAGTGTCTCCGAATTGTTCAGACACAAATTTATCTGTTGAAAATAGTCTGGTATACACCAGTAAAATATAACTGTGGTTTTGCTGTTTTACAGTAAAAAATCTCTATTATCATGCTTTTGGCATTTTTTGCCGTAAAAAATAAATAATAGTGTCTCCTGATTGTTCAGACACAAATATATCTGTTGTAAATAGTCTGGTGTAGGCCCGAGAAATACAAGTGTGGTTTTGCAGTTCCACGGGTCAAATCTGTGTATTATCCTGCTTTTGGCATTTTTGCCATTAAAAAATAAATAACAGTGTCTCCTAATTGTTCAGACACAAATGTATGTGTTAAAAATAGTCTGGTATACACCAGCAAATTATAACTGTGATTTTGCTGTTCCACGGTAAAAAATCTCTATTATCCTGCTTTTGGCATTTTTTGCCGTAAAAAATAAATAATAGTGTCTCCTGATTGTTCAGACACAAATATAACTGTTGAAAATAGTCTGTTGTAGGCCAGAGAAATACAAGTGTGGTTTGGCAGTTCCACGGGTAAAATCTCTGTATTATCCTGCCTTTGGCATTTTTTGCCGTAAAAAATAAATAATAGTTTCTCCCGATTGTTCAGACACAAATATATCTGTTGAAAATACTCTGGTATACACCGTTAAATTATTAGTGTGGTTTTGCTGTTCCACGGTAAAAAATCTCTATTATCCTGCTTTTGGCATTTTTTGCCATAAAAAATAAATAATAGTGTCTCCAGATTGTTCAGACACAAATATATCTGTTGAAAATTGTCTGGTATACACCAGTAAATTACAGTGCCTACAAGTAGTATTCAACCCCCTGCAGATTTAGCTGGTTGACACATGCGGAATTAACTTGGCATTGTGACATTTGTACTGTAGATCCGCCTGGAAGTGGGAAATGCACTTCAGCAAATTTTGTTTTTGTTATTAATTTATTTATTTTTTTAAAACGTTAAAAGTTAATTCAGAGTGTCATTTATTATTCAACCCCTCAAACCACAAGAATTCTGTTTGGTCCCCCTAAAGTATTAAGAAGTAGTTCAGGCACCAAGAATAATGAGCTTCACATGTGTGGATTAAAGAACTCTTTTGCCAGCCTTTTCTGACTATTTAAGACCCTCCCCAAACTTGTGAACAGCACTCAGACATGTTCAACATGGGAAAGAGAAAGGATCATTCCAAGGCCATCAGAGACAAGATCATGTAGGGTCACAAGGCTGGCAAGGGGTACAAAACCCTTTCCAAGGAGTTGGGCCTACCTGTCTCCACTGTTGGGAGCATCATCCGTAAGTGGAAGGCTTATAGAACTACTGTTAGCCTTCCACGGCCTGGACAGCCTTTGAAAGTGTCCTCCCGTGCCGAGGCCAGGCTTGTCCGAAGAGTCAAGACTAACCCAAGGACAACAAGGAAGGAGCTCCGGGAAGATCTCATGGCAGTGGGGACATTGGTTTCAGTCAATACCATAAGTAACGTACTCCACCGCAATGGTCTCCCTTCCAGACGAGCCTGTATGGTAACTTTACTTTCAAAGCGTCATGTCAAGGCTCGTCTACAGTTTGCTCATGATCACTTGGAGGACTCTGAGACAAACTGGTTCAAGGTTCTATGGTCTGATGAGACCAAGATCGAGATCTTTGGTGCCAACCACACACGTGACGTTTGGAGACTGGATGGCACTGCATACGACCCCAAGATTAACATCCCTACAGTCAAGCATGGTGGTGGCAGCATCATGCTGTGGGGCTGTTTCTCAGCCAATGGGCCTGGCCATCTGGTCCGCATCCATGGGAAGATGGATAGCACGGCCTACCTGGAGATTTTGGCCAAGAACCTCCGCTCCTCCATCAAGGATCTTAAGATGGGTCGTAATTTCATCTTCCAACAAGACAACGACCCAAAGCACACAGCCAAGAAAACCAAGGCCTGGTTCAAGAGGGAAAAAGTCAAGGTGTTGGAGTGGCCTAGTCAGTCTCCTGACCTTAACCCAATTGAAAACTTGTGGAAGGAGCTCAAGAATAAGGTCCACATGAGACACCCAAAGAACCTAGATAACTTGGAGAAGATCTGCATGGAGGAGTGGGCCAAGATAACTCCACAGACCTGTGCCGGCCTGATCAGGTCTTATAAAAGATGATTATTAGCTGTAATTGCAAACAAGGGTTATTCCACAAAATATTAAACATAGGGGTTGTATAATAATTGACCCACACTTTTATGTTTAAAATTTAATAAAATTCAACTGAGCAACATAACTTTTTGGTTTGTAAGATTTATGCTTTTGTTCATAAAACCTACTCTCGTTTGCAGTTTGAAGGCTCTAACTTATTTGCATCTTATCAAACCAGCTAAATCTGCAGGGGGTTGAACACTACTTGTAGGCACTGTATAACTGTGGTTTTGCTGTTCCACGGTAAAAAATCTTTATTATCCTGATTTTGTCATTTTTTGCCATAAAAAATAAATAATAATGTCTCCTGATTGTTCAGACACAAATATATCTGTTGAAAATAGGCTGGTGTAGGACAGAGAAATCCAAGTGTGGATTTACAGTTCCACTGGTCAAATCTCTGTATTATCCAGCTTTTGGCATTTTTTGCCGTAAAAAATAAATAATAGTGTCTCTTGATTGTTCAGACACAAATATATCTGTTGAAAATAGTCTGGTATACACCAGTAAATTTTAACTGTGGTTTTGCTGTTCCACAGTTAAAAATCTCTATTATCCTGCTTTTGGCATTTTTTGCCGTAAAATATAAATAATAGTGTCTCCTGATTGTTCAGACACAAATATATCTGTTTAAAATAGTCTTGTGTAGGCCTGAGAAATACAAGTGTGGTTTTGCAGTTCCATGGGTCAAATCTCTGTATTATCCTGCTTTTGGCATTTTTTGCCGTAAAAAATAATTAATAGTGTTTCCTAATTGTTCAGACACAAATATATCTGTTGAAAATAGTCTGGTATACACCAGTAAATTATAACTGTGGTTTTGCTGTCCTACGGTAAAAAATCTCTATTATCCTGCTTTTGGCATTTTTTGCCATAAAAAATAAATAATAGTGTCTTCTGTTTGTTCAGACACAAATATATCTGTTGAAAATAGTCTGGTGTAGGCCAGAGAAATCCAAGTGTGGTTTTGCAGTTCCACGGGTCAAATCTCTCTATTATCATGCTTTTGGCATTTTTTGCCATAAAAAATAAATAATAGTTTCTCCTGATTGTTCAGACACAAATATATCTGTTGAAAATAGTCTGGTATACACCAGTAAATTATTAGTGTGGTTTTGCTGCTCCACGGTAAAAAATCTCTATTATCCTGCTTTTGGCATATTTTGCTGTAAAAAATAAATAATAGTGTCTCTTGATTGTTCAGACACAAATATATCTGATGAAAATAGTCTGGTATACACCAGTAAATTATAACTGTGGTTTTGCTGTTCCACGGTAAAAAATCTCTATTATCCTGCTTTTGGCATTTTTTTGCCATAAAAAATAGATAATAGTGTCTTCTGATTATTCAGACACAAATATATCTGTTGAAAATAGGCTGGTGTAGGCCAGAGAAATCCAAGTGTGGTTTTGCAGTTCCACGGGTCAAATCTCTCTATTATCATGCTTTTGGCATTTTTTGCCATAAAAAATAAATAATAGTTTCTCCTGATTGTTAAGACACAAATATATCTGTTGAAAATAGTCTGGTATACACCAGTAAATTATTAGTGTGGTTTTGCTGTTCCACGGTAAAAAATCTCTATTATCCTGCTTTTGGCATTTTTTGCCATAAAAAATAAATAATAGTGTCTCCTAATTGTTCAGACACAAATGTATCTGTTAAAAATAGTCTGGTATACACCAGCAAATTATAACTGTTGTTTTGCTGTTCCACGGTAAAAAATCTCTATTATCCTGCTTTTGGCATTTTTTGGTGTAAAAAATAAATAATAGTGTCTCTTGATTGTTCAGATACAAATATATCTGTTGAAAATAGTCTGGTGTAGGCCAGAGAAATACAAGTGTGGTTTTGCTGTTCCACGGCTCAAATCTCTGTATTATCCTGCTTTTGGCATTTTTTGCCGTTAAAAATAAATAATAGTTTCTCCTGATTGTTCAGACACAAATATATCTGTTGAAAATAGTCTGGTATACACCAGTAAATTATAACTGTGGTTTTGCTGTTACACCGTAAAAAATCTCTATTATCCTGCATTTGGCATTTTTTGCCGTAAAAAATAAATAATAGTGTCTCCTGATTGTTCAGACACAAATATGTCTGTTGAAAATAGTCTATTATACACCAGTAAATTATAACTGTGGTTTTCCTCTTCCACGGTAAAAAATCTCTATTATCCTGCTTTTGGCATTTTTTGCCGTAAAAAATAAATAATAGTGTATCCTGATTGTTCAGACACAAATATATCTGTTGAAAATAGTCTGGTATATACCAGTAAATTTTAATTGTGGTTTTGCTGTTCCACGGTAAAAAATCTCTATTATCATGCTTTTGGCATTTCTTGCCGTAAAAAATAAATAATAGTGTCTCCTGATTGTTCAGACACAAATATATCTGTTGAAAATAGCCTGGTGTAGGCCCGAGAAATACAAGTGTGGTTTTGCAGTTCCACGGGTCATATCTCTGTATTATCCTGCTTTTGGCATTTTTTGCCATAAAAAATAAATAATAGTGTCTCCGAATTGTTCAGACACAAATTTATCTGTTGAAAATAGTCTGGTATACACCAGTAAATTATAACTGTGGTTTTGCTGTTTTACAGTAAAAAATCTCTATTATCATGCTTTTGGCATTTTTTGCCATAAAAAATAAATAATAGTGTCTTCTGATTGTTCAGACACAAGTATATCTGTTGTAAATAGTCTGGTGTAGGCCCGAGAAATACAAGTGTGGTTTTGCAGTTCCACGGGTCAAATCTCTGTATTATCCTGCTTTTGGCATTTTTTGCCATTAAAAAATAAATAATAGTGTCTCCTAATTGTTCAGACACAAATGTATGTGTTAAAAATAGTCTGGTATACACCAGCAAATTATAACTGTGATTTTGCTGTTCCACGGTAAAAAATCTCTATTATCCTGCTTTTGGCATTTTTTGACATAAAAAATAAATAATAGTGTCTCCTGATTGTTCAGACACAAATATAACTGTTGAAAATAGTCTGGTGTAGGCCAAAGAAATACAAGTGTGGCTTGGCAGTTCCACGGGTAAAATCCCTGTACTATCCTGCCTTTGGCATTTTTTGCCGTAAAAAATAAATAATAGTTTCTCTTGATTGTTCAGACACAAATATATCTGTTGAAAATAGCCTGGTATACACCATTAAATTATTAGTGTGGTTTTGCTGTTCCACGGTAAAAAATCTCTATTATCCTGCTTTTTGCATTTTTTGCTGTAAAAAATAAAGAATAGTGTCTCTTGATTGTTCAGACACAAATATATCTGTTGAAAATAGTCTGGTATACATCAGTAAATTTTAACTGTGGTTTTGCTGTTCCACGGTAAAAAATCTCTATTATCCTGCTTTTGGCATTTTTTGCCATAAAAAATAGATAATAGTGTCTCCTGATTGTTCAGACACAAAAATATCTGTTGAAAATAGTCTGGTATACACCTCTAAATTATTAGTGTGGTTTTGCTCTTCCACGGTAAAAAATCTCTATTATCCTGCTTTTGGCATTTTTTGCTGTAAAAAATAAATAATAGTGTCTCTTGATTGTTCAGACACAAATATATCTGATGAAAATAGTCTGGTATACACCAGTAAATTTTAACTGTGGTTTTGCTGTTCCACGGTAAAAAATCTCTATTATCCTGCTTTTGGCATTTTTTGCCATAAAAAATAGATAATAGTGTCTCCTGATTGTTCAGACATAAAAATATCTGTTGAAAATAGTCTGGTATACACCTCTAAATTATTAGTGTGGTTTTGCTCTTCCACGGTAAAAAATCTCTATTATCCTGCTTTTGGCATTTTTTGCTGTAAAAAATAAATAATAGTGTCTCTTGATTGTTCAGACACAAATATATCTGTTGAAAATAGTCTGGTATACACCAGTAATTTATAACTGTGGTTTTGCTGTTTCACTGTAAAAAATCTCTATTATCCTGCTTTTGGCATTTTTTGCCATAAAAAATAGATAATAGTGTCTTCTGATTGTTCAGACACAAATATATCTGTTGAAAATAGGCTGGTGTAGGCTAGAGAAATCCAAGTGTGGTTTTGCAGTTCCACGGGTCAAATCTCTCTATTATCATGCTTTTGGCATTTTTTGCCATAAAAAATAAATAATAGTTTCTCCTGATTGTTCAGACACATATATATATGTTGAAAATAGTCTGGTATACACCAGTAAATTATTAGTGCGGTTTTGCTGTTCCATGGTAAAAAATCTCTATTATCCTGCTTTTGGCATTTTTTGCTCTAAAAAATAAATAATAGTGTCTCCTAATTGTTCAGACACAAATGTATCTGTTAAAAATAGTCTGGTATACACCAGCAAATTATAACTGTTGGTTTGCTGTTCCACGGTAAAAAATCTCTATTATCCTGCTTTTGGCATTTTTTGGTGTAAAAAATAGATAATAGTGTCTCCTGATTGTTCAGATACAAATATATCTGTTGAAAATAGTCTGGTGTAGGCCAGAGAAATACAAGTGAGGTTTTGCTGTTCCACGGCTCAAATCTCTGTATTATCCTGCTTTTGGCATTTTTTGCCGTTAAAAATAAATAATAGTTTCTCCTGATTGTTCAGACACAAATATATCTGTTGAAAATAGTCTGGTATACACCAGTAAATTATAACTGTGGTTTTGCTGTTCCACGGTAAAAAAACTCTATTATCCTGCATTTGCATTTTTTGCCGTAAAAAATAAATAATAGTGTCTCCTGATTGTTCAGACACAAATATGTCTGTTGAAAATAGTCTAGTATACACCAGTAAATTATAACTGTGGTTTTCCTCTTCCACGGTAAAAAATCTCTATTATCCTGCTTTTGGCATTTTTTGCCGTAAAAAATAAATAATAGTGTCTCCTGATTGTTCAGACACAAATATATCTGTAGAAAATAGTCTGGTATATACCAGTAAATTTTAATTGTGGTTTTGCTGTTCCACGGTAAAAAATCTCTATTATCATGCTTTTGGCATTTTTTGCCATAAAAATAAATAATAGTGTCGCCTGATTGTTCAGACACAAATATATCTGTTGAAAATAGTCTGGTGTAGGCCCGAGAAATACAAGTGTGGTTTTGCAGTTCCATGGGTCAAATCTCTGTATTATCCTGCTTTTGGCATTTTTTGCCAAAAAAAAAAAATAATAGTGTCTCCGAATTGTTCAGACACAAATTTATCTGTTGAAAATAGTCTGGTATACACCAGTAAATTATAACTG
The DNA here is from genome assembly GCF_046119375.1 of Phyllobates terribilis. Lineage (NCBI taxonomy): Eukaryota > Metazoa > Chordata > Amphibia > Anura > Dendrobatidae > Phyllobates > Phyllobates terribilis. Next base: position 11,956,062 of record NW_027362769.1, on the reverse strand, counting down.
TGGTTTTGCTGTTTTACAGTAAAAAATCTCTATTATTCTGCCTTTGGCATTTTTTGCCGTAAAAAATAAATAATAGTGTCTTCTGATTGTTCAGACACAAGTATATCTGTTGTAAATAGTCTGGTGTAGGCCCGAGAAATACAAGTGTGGTTTTGCAGTTCCACGGGTCAAATCTCTGTATTATCCTGCTTTTGGCATTTTTTGCCATTAAAAAATAAATAATAGTGTCTCCTAATTGTTCAGACACAAATGTATGTGTTAAAAATAGTCTGGTATACACCAGCAAATTATAACTGTGATTATGCTGTTCCACGGTAAAAAATCTCTAGTATCCTGCTTTTGGCATTTTTTGACATAAAAAATAAATAATAGTGTCTCCTGATTGTTCAGACACAAATATAACTGTTGAAAATAGTCTGGTGTAGGCCAGAGAAATACAAGTGTGGTTTGGCAGTTCCACGGGTAAAATCTCTGTACTATCCTGCCTTTGGCATTTTTTGCCGTAAAAAATAAATAATAGTTTCTCTTGATTGTTCAGACACAAATATATCTGTTGAAAATAGCCTGGTTTACACCATTAAATTATTAGTGTGGTTTTGCTGTTCCACGGTAAAAAATCTCTATTATCCTGCTTTTTGCATTTTTTGCCGTAAAAAATAAAGAATAGTGTCTCTTGATTGTTCAGACACAAAACTATCTGTTGAAAATAGTCTGGTGTAGGCCAGAGAAATCCAAGTGTGGTTTTGCATTTCCACGGGTCAAATCTCTGTATTATCCAGCTTTTGATATTTTTTGCCGTAAAAAATAAATAATAGTGTCTCCTGATTGTTCAGACACAAATATATCTGTTGAAAATAGTCTGGTATACACCAGTAAATTTCAACTGTGGTTTTGCTGTTCTACAGTAAAACATCTCTATTATCCTGCTTTTGGCATTTTTTGCCATTAAAAATAAATAATAGTGTCTCCTGATTGTTCAGACACAAATATATCTGTTGAAAATAGACTGATGTAGGCCCGAGAAATACAAGTGTGGTTTTGCATTTCCACGGGTCAAATCTCTGTATTATCCAGCTTTTGATATTTTTTGCCGTAAAAAATAAATAATAGTGTCTCCTGATTGTTCAGACACAAATATATCTGTTGAAAATAGTCTGGTATACACCAGTAAATTTCAACTGTGGTTTTGCTGTTCTACAGTAAAACATCTCTATTATCCTGCTTTTGGCATTTTTTGCCATTAAAAATAAATAATAGTGTCTCCTGATTGTTCAGACACAAATATATCTGTTGAAAATAGACTGATGTAGGCCCGAGAAATACAAGTGTGGTTTTGCATTTCCACGGGTCAAATCTCTGTATTATCCAGCTTTTGATATTTTTTGCCGTAAAAAATAAATAATAGTGTCTCCTGATTGTTCAGACACAAATATATCTGTTGAAAATAGTCTGGTATACACCAGTAAATTTCAACTGTGGTTTTGCTGTTCTACAGTAAAACATCTCTATTATCCTGCTTTTGGCATTTTTTGCCATTAAAAATAAATAATATTGTCTCCTGATTGTTCAGACACAAATATATCTGTTGAAAATAGACTGATGTAGGCCCGAGAAATACAAGTGTGGTTTTGCTCTTCCACGGGTCAAATCTCTGTATTATCCTGCTTTTGGCATTATTTGCCATAAAAAATAAATAATAGTGTCTCCTAATTGTTCAGACACAAATTTATCTGTTAAGAACAGTCTGGTATACACCAGTAAATTATAACTGTGGTTTTGCTGTTCCACAATTAAAAATCTCTATTATCCTGCTTTTGGCATTTTTTGCCATAAAAAATAAATAATTGTGTCTCCTGATTGTTCAGACACAAATATATCTGTTGAAAATAGTCTGGTATAGGCCACACAAACAGAAGTGTGGTTTTGCAGTTCTACGGGTCAAATCTCTGTAGTATCCAGTTTTGGCTCCTTTGTATCTAAAAAAAACAAGCTTGAGTGTGTTGCTCACTGTTCAGCCGCAAATCTATATTTTTAAAAAGTCTGGTATACACACCAGTAAATTAAAACTGTGGCTTTGCTGTTCCATGGTAAAATCTCTCTATTATCCTGCTTTTTGAATTTTTTGCCGTAAAAAATAAATGATAGTGTCTTCTGATTGTTCAGACACAAATATATCTGTTGAAAATAGTCTTGTATACACCAGTAAATTATAACTGTGGTTTTGCTGTTCCACGATAAAAAATCTCTATTATCCTGCTTTTGGCACTTTTTCCCGTTAAAAATAAATAATAGTGTCTCCTGATTGTTCAGACACAAATATATCTGTTGAAAATATTCTGGTATACACCAGTAAATATTACCTGTGATTTTGCAGTTCCACTGGAAAAAATCTCTATTATCCTGCTTTTGGCATTTTTTGCCGTAAAAGATAAATAATAGTTTCTCCTGATTGTTCAGACAAAAATATATCTGTTGAAAATTGTCTGGTATACACCAGTAAATTATAACTGTGGTTTTGCTGTTCCACATTAAAAAATCTCTATTATCCTGCTTTAGGCATTTTTTGCCGTAAAAATAAATAATAGTGTCTCCTGATTGTTCAGACACAAATATATCTGTTGAAAATAGTGTGGTATACACCAGTAAATTATAACTGTGTTTTTGCTGTTCCACGGTAAAAAATCTCTATTATCCTGCTTTTTGCATTTTTTGCTGTAAAAAATAAATAATAGTGTCTCTTGATTGTTAAGACACAAATATATCTGTTGAAAATAGTCTGGTATACACCAGTAAATTATAACTGTTGTTTTGCTGTTCCACGGTAAAAAATCTCTATTATCCTGCTTTTGGCATTTTTTGGTGTAAAAAATAAATAATAGTGTCTCCTGATTGTTCAGATACAAATATATCTGTTGAAAATAGTCTGGTGTAGGCCAGAGAAATACAAGTGTGGTTTTGCTGATCCACTGGTCAAATCTCTGTATTATCCTGCTTTTGGCATTTTTTGCCGTGAAAAATAAATAATAGTTTCTCCTGATTGTTCAGACACAAATATATCTGTTGAAAATAGTCTGACTGGTATACACCAGTAAATTATTAGTGTGGTTTTGCTGTTCCACAGTAAAAAATCTCTATTATCCTTCTTTTGGCATTTTTTGCCGTAAAAAATAAATAGTAGTGTCTCCTGATTTTTCAGACACAAATATATCTGTTGAAAATAGTCTGGTATACACCAGTAAATTATAACTGTGGTTTTGCTGTTCCAGGGTAAAAAATCTCTATTATCCTGCTTTTGGCATTTTTTGCCGTAAAAAATAAATAATAGTGTCTCTTGATTGTTCAGGCACAAATATATCTGTTGAAAATAGTCTGGTATACACCAGTAAAGTATAGCTGTGGTTTTGCTGTTCCACGGTAAAAGATCTCTATTATTCTGCTTTTGGCATTTTTTGCCATAAAAAATAAATAATAGTGTCTCCTGATTGTTCAGACACAAATATATCTGTTGAAAATAGTCAGGTGTAGGCCCGAGAAATACATGTTTGGTTTTACAGTTCCACGGGTCAAATCTCTCTTTTATCCTGCTTTTGGCATTTTTTGCCGCAAAAATTAAATAATAGTGTCTCCTAATTGTTCAGACACAAATGTATCTGTTAAAAATAGTCTGGTATACACCTGCAAATTATAACTATGGTTTTGCTGTTCCACGGTAAAAAATCTCTATTATCCTGCTTTAGGCATTTTTTGCCGTAAAAAATAAATGATAGTGTCTCCTGATTGTTCAGACACAAATATATCTGTTGAAAATAGTCTGGTGTAGGCCCGAGAAATACAAGTGTGGTTTTGAAGTTCCACGGGTCAAATCTGTGTATTATCATGCTTTTGTCATTTTTTCCGTAAAAGATAAATGATAGTGTCTCCTGATTGTTCAGACACAACTATATCTGTTGAAAATAGTGTGGTATACACCTGTAAATTTTAACTGTGGTTTTGCTTTTCCACGGGAAAAAATCTCTATTATCCTGCTTTTGGCATTTTTTGCTGTAAAAAATAAATAATAGTGTCTCCTGATTGTTCAGACACAAATATATCTGTTGAAAATAGTCTGGCGTAGGCCCGAGAAATACAAGTGTGGTTTTGCAGCTCAACGGGTCAAATCTCTGTATTATCCTGCTTTTGGCATTTTTTGCCGTAAAAATTAAATAATAGTGTCTACTAATTGTTCAGACACAAATATATGTGTTAAAAATAGTCTGGTATACACCAGCAAATTATAACTGTGGTTTTGCTGTTCCACGGTAAAAAATCTCTATTATCCTGCTTTTGGCATTTTTTGCCGTAAAAAATAAATAATAGTGTCTCCTGTTTGTTCAGATACAAATATATCTGTTGAAAATAGTCTGGTGTAAGCCAGAGAAATCCAAGTGTGGTTTTGCAGTTCCACGGGTCAAATCCCTCTATTATACTGCTTTTGGCATTTTTTGCCGTAAAAAATAAATAATAGTTTCTCCTGATTGTTCAGACACAAATATATCTGTTGAAAATAGTCTGGTATACACCCGTAAATTATTAGTGTGGTTTTGCTGTTCCACGGTAAAAAATCCCTATTATCCTGCTTTTGGCATTTTTTGCCGTAAAAAATAAATAATAGTGTTTCCTGATTGTTCAGACACAAATATATCTTTTCAAAATAGTCTGGTAAACAGCATTAAATTTTAACTGTGGTTTTGCTGTTCCACCGTAAAAAATCTCTATTATCCTGCATTTGGCATTTTTTGCTGTAAAAAATAAATAATAGTGTCTCCTGATTGTTCAGATACATATATGTCTGTTGAAAATAGTCTAGTATACACCAGTAAATTATAACTGTGGTTTTCCTCTTCCACGGTAAAAAATCTCTATTATCCTGGTTTTGGCATTTTTTGCCGTAAAAAATAAATAATAGTGTCTCCTGATTGTTCAGACACAAATATATCTGTTGACAATAGTCTGGTATATACCAGTAAATTTTATTTGTGGTTTTGCTGTTCCACGGTAAAAAATCTAAATTATCATGCTTTTGGCATTTTTTGCCGTAAAAAATAAATAATAGTTAGAGATGAGCGTTGTTCTACTCGAACTGTTCGCCAATCTCAAATTCGAGCTGTTTTGGGCGGTGTTCGAGCCATTCGGCGAACACGAACGATTTGAGAAAAATTTGGCTGTTCGAGGTTATGTTCGATAACTGTTCGTGCACCAAAATCATAACTGAATTTTTTCTCAGTAATGATGAAAATTAATGTTAATACGCAGTTTGAGTGTACAGCGGGGTGGGGGGAGGGGCAGGGGATGGATCTCTGCAGGAATAATGAAGATCTCCATTTTTTTTTCTCTTTCCCGCATTTACAGTGGGGAGGTGCAATCTGTCAGCCTATCAGCAGTGCACACACGGAGCGAACTGCTTTTTTCACACAAGCAAGGGCATGTATCATTGGCAGTGTATGTCACATGTCCTTGCCCTATAAGACCAAGCCATTTTCCCTGTCGCCACCATTTTCTCACTGCTGCAGCTGCGTGTTAGATGGCACCGCTGTTGCTGTGTGCGCTATACCTTGTTAATTTCAAGCCAATTTTCGCACAAATCTACAGATAGCTTGGGAGTAGGGAATAGTTGTGATTGCAGTCCTTTTAAGGACTAGGTTACAGCATTTCCTACGACTTTTATCAGGCAGGTCTGTGCTCTTAAATAGATAGATTGTGGGAGTAAAGACTAATTGTAATTGAAGTCCTTTTCAGGACTAGGTTACATCAGTTCCTATCAGTTTTTGCCAGGCAGGTCTGTGCCAGTGCTGTGCAAGTTTTTCTCACAGCATTTGGCTGAATCTAGCAAAGCTAATCCTTTTTGGCCTATTGCAGAGTGTGTTAGTCAGTGGAGTAGCCTATCTGTGTTGCAAGATATACCACCTGTGTATAGAATACCCATTTTTTTACTGCACCTAGTGAAGTAAAATCTTTTGAAGCATAGCATCATTCTATTAGTCCATCTATACTGACCTCCATCAGGTTGCAAACTGAATATAATTTTTTTCTGCATCTAGCTCTGAAAAAATATTTGGCCTTCTAGCAGTGTGTGGGACTTTCTATATTAGTCCATCTATACTGACCTCCATCAGGTTGCAAACTGAATATATTTTTTTTCTGCATCTACCTCTGAAAAAATATTGGGCTTCTAGCTGTGTGTGGGACTTGTTCTATTAATCCATCTATACAGACCTCCATCAGGTTGCAAACTGAATATAATTTTTTTCTACATCTACCTCTGAAAAAATATTTGGGCTTCTAGCTGTGTGTGGGACTTGTTCTATTAGTCCATCTATACTGACCTCCATCAGGTTGCAAACTGAAAATAATTTTTATCTGCATCTACCTCTGAAAAAATATTTGGGCTTCTAGCTGTGTGTGGAACTTGTTCTATTAGTCCATCTATACTGACCTCCATCAGGTTGCAAACTGAATATAATTTTTTTCTGCATCTAGCTCTGAAAAAATATTTGGCCTTCTAGCAGTGTGTGGGACTTTCTCTATTAGTCCATCTATACTGACCTCCATCAGGTTGCAAATTAAAAATAATTTTTATCTGCATCCAGCTCTGAAAATATATTTGGCCTTCTAGCAGTGTGTGGGACTTTCTCTATTAGTCCATCTATACTGACCTCCATCAGGTTGCAAACTGAATATATTTTTTTTCTTCATCTACCTCTGAAAAAATATTGGGCTTCTAGCTGTGTGTGGGACTTGTTCTATTAATCCATCTATACAGACCTCCATCAGGTTGCAAACTGAATATAATTTTTTTCTGCATCTACCTCTGAAAAAATATTTGGGCTTCTAGCTGTGTGTGGGACTTTCTCTATTAGTCCATCTATACTGACCTCCATCAGGTTGCAAATTGAATATAATTTTTTTCTGCATCTAACCCAGCCAATAGTTTTGGCCTAATATCACAGTTTGGCCACTCAGCTCTGCTCAGTTCCCATCCATTGTTTTTTTGTGCAAACAACTCCAGAGTTGTGAATTAGTTAACCACCAAAATGAGTGGAAAAAGGCCTGCTGCTGGTGGAAAGGGGAATAGGCGTGTTGGGTAGGGGAAAAAAGGTTGTGTCCGTGGGGTAGGTGTTAAAGCAACAGTAACATCTGCAGAAGAAAGACCATCTTCCAGCCACACTAAAATGTCTACTTCTTTTAGCGGACAATGTGATAAGATCCCTTTCTTACGGCCACGCCAATCGCTACAAATTCCAGATGAGGCACAAAAACAGCAGGTGCTTCAACGGATATCAAGTGCTCCTTTAAGTGGGCTCTCCTCCACATCAACTTCAACATCACAAATACTCCAGTCCTCAAAGGTGTCACCCCAATCGCACTTGCTTCCTCACAGCTCCCAAATCTCCAGCTGCCCGTCTGAGTATGAGGTAGAACAGATGGTTGAGTCTGCAGAGCTGTTTACTCATACTATAGCCTGGGAATCAGAGGTCGACTCCAGCGCTTCTGTGAATCCAGACGAGGAAATGATCTGCACTGATGCCCAGAATCTTTATGAATCGGATCCAGGACCAGACGCAGAAGGTTCTGACCATAATATAGACCCTCATTCCCAAACTGTAACTCCTGTTGGTGGAGACAATGAGGAAGACGATGATGAGACTCAAATACCTGATTGGAGTGACAACTTTAGTTTTTTGTCAGGGCAGGAACAGGTTGGCTCTGAGGATGACGGGTGTGATAACGCACAGGGTGATGATGATGAGGTTGGAGATCCCACTTACTGTCAACCCACAGTCAGCCAAGAGATGAGGTCAGCAGAGGAGGTGGAGGAAGATGCTAGTGACGACGAGATCAGGTTGCGCCTTCCTGGACAGAGACGTAGTACTGGAAGCACGTCAACAACTGCATCCTCAAACACAACTCTGCCTCTCACCACAAGTCGTGGTGGCTCTTCAGGTCGCATGGGTGCTAAGCCTTGCATAGCCTGGGCATTTTTTCAGATCGATAAAGATGACCCAACTCGTGTCATCTGTAACATTTGTCAGCAAAAGCTAAGTAGAGGCCAAAAAATACATAGTTTGAGTATTTCATGCATGAACCGGCACATGGACATGAAGCATAAGTTGCAGTGAGAAGCTCAGTGTGCTACAATGCGGCCTAGCCGACGGGGCCAACCACCGTCTGCCATATCTTGTGCATCCGCGGCCTCTTCATCCTCTGTGACTGGGGGGACAGCAGTCACACCTGTTTTGGGGTGCAGACCTGCCACCTCTTTACCCGCAACAGCCAGCGTGATTGGCAGGTCATCATTTTCTTTGGAGGTAGTAACACCAGCTGGTGTTGAGCGCTGTCTGACATCGATAGCACCACCTTTGGATCAAGGCAACCTAACATGTCCGCCTGCATGTTCCTCACAGACCGGCAGTTTGCCGGGGACACCCTTATCAACCCCGTCTAAGCACAATAGCCAGCCCTCGGTCCCTCAGATGTGGACAAGTAAAAGACCATTTCCTCCTAGCCATGAGAAAGCTGAGAGGTTGAATTTCACCATCTGCAAGCTCTTGGCTACAGAAATGCTGCCTTTCCGCCTGGTGGACACAGAGGATTTTTGAGACCTTATGTCCGTCGCAGTGCCCCAGTACCAGATGCCCAGTCGGCACTACTTCTCAAAGAAAGGTGTTCCTGCACTTCACCAGCATGTCGCACACAACATCACCGCTTCTTTGAGAAACTCTCTGTGTGACAGGGTGCATTTCACCACAGACGCTTGGACGAGTAGGCATGGACAGGGGCGTCACATGTCGCTGACTGGGCACTGGGTAACTATGGTGACAGCGGGACAAGGGGCTGCTGTCCAAGTCTTGCCGTCCCCACGAGTTGTGCATCAATCCTCTTTATGTCAAAGTTCCTCCACTGCTTCTGCCTACTCAACCTCCTCTCGGTCTTCCACCTGCACCCAAAGCCTGTCTGGTCATGCCACAAGCTTTCTAACCGCGCAGAAGGGATCCTGCACAACACCTTACTATGCTGGCAGTAGGGCTCAACGTCATCAAGCGGTTTTTACTTTGAAATGTCTGGGAAATGTGAGTCACTCAGCTGAGGAGTTGTGGTCAGCTCTGGAGAACCAATTTCATGAATGGTTGTCTCCACTGGACCTGAAACCAGGGAAGGCCGTGTGCGACAATGCTGTAAACCTGGGTGCGGCCCTTCGCCGGGGCATTGTCACACACGTGCCTTGTATGGCTCACGTGTTGAACCTGGTTGTCCAGCAATTTTTAGCCCACTATCCCAGACTAGATGGCCTTCTGCAGAGGGCACGGTCGCTGTGTGCTCACTTCAGCCATTCGCATCCCGCAGCTCAGCGACTTACATGTCTACAGAAGTCGTTGGGCCTGCCACTTCACCGGCTAAAATGCGATGTGCCTACCCGGTGGAATTCAACTCTGCAAATGTTGCAGCGACTGTGGCAGCACCGACAAGCCCTGGTGCAATACGTTCTGACATATAGCCTGGGCCAACGAGATCCGGAGGTGGGGCAAATCACGCTGGAGGAGTGGTCTCAGATCAGGGACCTATGCACCCTTCTGCACAGTTTTGAAATGGCGACGAAGATGTTTAGTGCTGACGATGCCATTATCAGCATGACTATTCCGGTGATTTACATGCTGGAGCACATGTTAAACAGAATTCGGAGTCAGGTGGTGGCACAAGAGGAGGTGGAGGAAGTAGAGTAGGAGGAGTTGTATGCGGAAGGGCTAACATCTGCAAGGTCCAGATGGTCGGCAGCACCAAGGCGGCAGGCATGTGAGGGTGGGGGAGATGGTTTTACCAGGGCGCATGGTAGCAGCCAAACTAGTGAGGAAGGTGCAGGAGCCCAGGAAGAAGTGGAGGACGAACTGATGGAAGACTCATCAGATCAGGGAGACCTTGATCACATTTCTGTTGTGCGAGGTTGGGGGGAGAGGACAGAGGAAGGAAGCATGATTGTTACCTCGCCACAAACACAACAGGGACTTGGTGCTCCTGGATGCGCAACACACATGAGTGCCTTCTTGCTGCACTACCTGCAACATGACCCTCGAATTGTGAGAATTAGAAATAATCCTGACTACTGGGTTGCCACACTGTTAGATCCCCGGTACAAAAGTAAATTTGCAGAAATTATTCCTGCCACAGAAAGGGATGCACGCATGCAGGAGTATCAGCAGAGACTGTTGCAGAATCTTACATGTGCTTTTCCACAAAACACCAGTGGTGCACGTCGTGAATCTCACAGTTCCAACTTGCCAACCGTGGGACCGTTGAGTGTTCACCACTCAAACCGTAACAGAACCACAGTATCTGCTGGTAACATCAATTTTGCGGAATCATTTCACCACTTTTTTAGCCCATCCTTTGCAAGGCCACAGGAGACAAGAAGTCTGACACATAGTCAACGCCTAGAGACGATGGTACAGGAGTATCTCCAAGTAAACATTGAAGCCACGACTGTGTCACTGGACCCTTGCTCTTTTTGGGCTTCCAATCTGGATAAATGGCCGGAGCTAGCCACTTACGCCTTGGAGATCTTGTCATGCCCCGCAGCCAGCGTTCTGTCTGAACGTGTGTTCAGCGCTGCTGGTGGTGTGCTGACAGATATGCGCACGCGGCTCTCCACTGATAATGTAGACAGACTCACGTTCATAAAGATGAACAAATCATGGATCCGATACGACTTTTCTACCCCTGTGTCATCCTGGGGAGAGTAAAAGCTTGATGATTGGTTAAAATCACCCTACCAACCGTTTTAAGCTTTCAAATTACTAATCATGTTTATCTGTATCTTGACTGGAAAATAATTTGGGCTTTGTAGCAGTGTGCAGCACTGATGCTATTAGCCCATCTATACTAAGCTCCACCAGATTTAAAATTAATAATAATTTTTAGCTGCATCTAGCCGGGAAAATAATTTTGGGGCTCCGAGATGCGCAAGACACATAAGTGCCTTCTTGCTGCACTACCTGCAACATGACCCTCATATTGTCAGAATTCGAAGTAATCATGACTACTGGGTTGCCACACTCTTAGATCCCCCAAACTTTTCGATCAACCTTTTCATTTTAATAAAGACCAAAAAAATGGTCATTTTTGAAATTATAAGCATTAGCAGGTTATTAGAAACTGAAATCAAACAGTTTTCAACTCAAAACTTTATTCTAGGTGATGTTACATTTTCACATAAGACCCCTTGTTCGAAAGGAGCTTCTGAACTCTCTCATCCATTGAATTTGTCAGGTTTTGGATGGTTTCTGCTTCAATTGTTTTGCATGAGGACAGAATACCCTCCCAGAGCTGTTGCTTAGATGTGAACTGCCTCCCGCCATCATAGACACTCCTTTTGATGATGCTCCAGAGGTTCTGAATAGTGTTGAGCCACCCCCGTAGTGTTCGAGTTCGGTTCGGTTCGTCGAACACCTTCGAACACCGTTAAAACCAATGGAAGGCAAACAAAAACACATAGAAACACATAGAAAACACCTTCAAAGGTGTCCAAAAGCTGACAAACTGCTCAGAAGACATAACTAACACATGGAAAAGTGACAAGTACATATAGTCATGCGAAAATAAAAGAGGTGGAGGAGTAAAAGGAGGGGGAGACACAGATATAGGCATGTCATGCCCTTCTAAAATCCAAAAAGTGAGAAGCCGACACGGCCAGTCCGCTCCTGCCCGTGCCACCTCCGTGTCGCCGGGTTTGTGCCAGAGCCGCGGTGAACCCTGATGGCCAGCCCCCCTCTCCCAATACTGGTGCCTGTCCGCTGGTGGGTCGAGCGAGCCCCCCTGTGGTGGAGGCAGCTCTAAGCTTTTTAATTTAAATTGTCTCTCTAATTTGAATGAATACACTTTAAATCCATTTACAAGGATCTATTGGAGGGCAAGTCTCATGCCAGCAGCCGCGTAATTCCAGCTCCAGTAGCGTCCACTAAAGCTGCTGCAGTTAAAAAGCTTTTATAAGGATCGAGCTCGGCTGTCCACCGCAAGGCATCCTACTGCCAGTCCCAGCCCCTATGCCTTGGGGTGCCTCCTGATGCTCTTCACTGAGTATCCCATGGTCCCGAAGCATTTCCTTTGAAAAAATTAAGTGTCTAAACTACAGGTGGTGTAGCTTGCTTAACAGCCGGGATAATCCGCTGACTAGCAGACACTGCTACTAGGCACAAAGTATTTCCTGGGCTAGATGCAGTTAAAAATTTGTAATTAGATACTCTCGTTGGATGCTGAGAAAGCATTCCATAGAGTCTCCTGGCACGCCATATATGATTCTCTTAAAAAGCTTGGGGTAGGGGTCTAGGGGACCCTTTTATAGCCAAAATCACGGCCCTGTATCACAATACGTCACCTAGGCTGAAGATAAATGGAACTGTAGCACCCTGAGGGCTCAGTTGCTACAGAGGTATTGCACCTCACCCAGAGGTGTGATATCTCACTCTTAGGTAAGGATGGAGTGTGGATCAGGACCCGACACCTGCATGCATTACACCACATTGCCGTGGGGCAGGGCGACCAATATGCCTCTGAGATGGGCACGACAGTCCCTGTCCCTGGCTGGAGTGGGGGGAGGGAACACTGAGGAAGGGGAACCCTGTAGTGCAGGAGCAGGGAGGAAGCAGTTCCTGGGTGTATTGAGAAGGGAGTATAAAAGGTGGGCACCATCTTAGTTCAGTGCAGAGAAGTCTGAGCAGAAGTGGCAGGGAGCAGGGGCTCTGCATGAGCTCTGCTCTGGAGGCGGGCCTAGTAACAGAGGCCCAGGCCTGGAAGAGGGAGAAGGAAGGAAGAGGAGCGGAGAAGGCTCCAGGAACGAGGAATGAAGGGATCCCAGGGGTGCGGACGGGCGAGTCGCCACCGCACGCCCGAATCCACCTGCGTGGAGGGGTCAGGCCAAAGGGGGAGACCGGTCCCCGAAACTAGTGGAGGCAGGAAACGACCCTCAGCTAGAAACCGGAGGCTGTGACATTTTATGTGGCGCAGCCCCTCGCTACACCCGCTAGGAAGGCACCACATAGGGTCAGGGAAACTGGCGCCAAGTTTACCAAGAGGAGGCCCGAGGCAGCCGGACAGAAGGGTTGGTAAGAAAGGCCAGACAAAGGACACACAAAGGGGGTCCTGTGAAGCGCTCCAAAGTTATCTGGGAGTTGTCTGAGCCCCTCACCTGGTGAGCACAGTACGACGTGGGCAGCCGTTACCTGCAGACGTGGTCTGGATAATAAGAACTGTGAGTAAAGGCCCTGGACTGCATCACTGACTCCGTGTCGTTACTGCTGCTGCCCTGCACCATCACCCCCATCCTCCGCATACACTGCCCTGAGGCTATACTTCTCCCGTGGGGAGTTATGCTACGCTCTGCTGCACCCACAACACCAGCCTCAGCGGTCTGCCCTGCAGCGGCGGTTCACTCTGACCGCAATCCACGGGTGGCGTAGTCGGACATTTAAACATCAAAACCACATAAATAGTTCCGCCACTGGTTTGACCACCCTGAGCCACGGAACCGGGTCGCCGCCACGAAGACTACAACCACCAGCATCCACCAAAAAGGGTCCGGCTCCAGGTGTCCCAAGGCCCAGGGGGTGCATCAGAACATTTTCATCACCTTTCACAATCACCAATGGGACAAGGCAGGGATGTCCTCTGTCCCCTCTCTTATACATCCTAGTGACGGAGCACCTGCTCTCATCAATTCGCCATAACCCCAATATTAGGTGGATTGAGGTGGGAGGCACCGAGTACAAGTGCTCTCTATTTGCTGATGATGTCCTAGTATATATCACACAATCACATATATCCATCCATGCTGTTATGGCTGAAATAGATCACTTTGTTACATGGTCAAATTTTAAAATCAATGCAGCGAAGTCTGAGGCCCTCGATGTCTCCCTCCCCAAATCCATATAGGATTCCATCCAGTCCAACTTTCCCTTTGCCTGGCCCTCACAGGGTATCAAATACTTAGGAATTCCTATTCATAGAGACCTCTCCCATCTATGTTATCTTAATTTTGGGCCCTTTATTGAACAACTCCATACAGACCACGGTTGGCAAGTTAGAACTGTAAGATTCACTACGTGAACCACTGGTGTTTTGTGGAAAAGCACATGTACACTGCGTTCCAAATTATTATGCAAAAAGTGTTTAGGAGTGATAAGGGAAGAATTTGTTTGTTTGTCAGTTAAACTCATTGATGGTGATGTGTGTCAGGGCTCTTTATATCACTGTAAGCAATTGCAGACACCTGTGCTAATTAGTTTGGCAGGTGTGTCCAATGAAAGGCAAGACTACTTAAGAAGGCTGTCTCACATTATTAAGCAGTCTACATTTTCTGCCAAAATGGGAAAGAAAAAGGATGTGTCGGCTGCTGAGAAGCAACAAATTGTGGAGTGTTTAGGTCAAGGCATGACTACAATCAACATTGTGCGATGATCAGGATGAAGTGTCTTGGCAATCAAGAAGTATGTAGCTGATTCACAGTACACACATGTGCGTGCTGATAAGGGCAAATTGAGGACTCTTTCCTACAGGCAATTACGTCAGGTTGAAAGAGCAGCGGCAAAAAAGCCTTGTCATAGCAGCAGACAAGTTTTTGAAGCTGCTTGTGCCTCCAACGTCCCCCGAACAACAAGATGCAGCGTCCTTCAGAGGTTTGCAGCTGTGCAAACGCCATCCTGTCGACCTCCTCCATCCACTTCACACAAGCAGAAACGGCTCCAGTGGGCCAAACATTGCATGAAGACTGATTTCAAAACTGTTTTGTTCACGGATGAGTGCCGTGCAGCGCTCGATGGTCCAGATGGATGGAGTGGAGGATGGCTGGTTGATGGACACCCCACGCAAACACGGCTACAGCGCCAACAAGGAGGAGGTGGAGTAATGTTTTGGGCTGGAATCATGGGGAGAGAGATTGTCGGCCCCTTTAGGATCCCTGAAGGCGCTAAAGATGAACTCCATAATGTATGTGGATTTTCTCAAACAGCACTTCCTGCCATGGTTCAAGAAGAAGAACCGTGTATTTCACAGCAAGATCATTTTTCTGCATGATAATGCACCATCTCATGCTGCACATAAAACATCTGCATCTCTGGCTGATATGGGCATAAAAGGGGACAAACTTATGGTGTGACCCCCATGCTCCCCTGACCTGTACCCCATTCAGAACCTTTGGAGCATCATTAAAAGGAGTGTCTATGATGGCGGGAGGCAGTTCACATCTAAGCAACAGCTCTGGGAGGGTATTCTGTCCTCATGCAAAACAATTGAAGCAGAAACCATCCAAAACCTGACAAATTCAATGGACGAGAGAGTTCAGAAGCTCCTTTCGAACAAGGGGTCCTATGTGAAAATGTAACATCACCTAGAATAAAGTATTGAGTTGAATACTGTTTGATTTCAGTTTCTAACAACCTGCTAATGCTTATAATTTCAAAAATGACCATTTTTTTGGTCTTTATTAAAATGAAAAGGTTGATCGAAAAGTTTGGGGGATCTAAGAGTGTGGCAACCCAGTAGTCATGATTACTTCGAATTCTGACAATATGAGGGTCATGCTGCAGGTAGTGCAGCAAGAAGGCACTTATGTCTCTTGCGCAAAATTATTTTCCGGGCTAGATGCAGCTAAAAATTATTATTAATTTTAAATCTGGTGAAGCTTTAGTATAGATGGCCTAATAGGATCGGTGTTGCACACTGCTACAAAGCCCAAATTATTTTCCAGTCAAGATACAGATAAACATGATTAGTAATTTTAAATCTGGTGGAGCTTATTATAGATGGCCTAATAGAATCAGTGCTGCACACTGCTACAAAGCCCAAATTATTTTCCAGCCAAGATACAGATAAACATGATTAGCAATTTGAAAGCTTAAAACGGTTGGTAGGGTGATTTTAACCAATCATCAAGCTTTTACTCTCCCCAGGATGACACAGGGGTAGAAAAGTCGTTTCGGATCCATGATTTGTTCATCTTTATGAACGTGAGTCTGTCTACATTATCAGTGGAGAGCCGCGTGCGCTTATCTGTCAGCACACCACCAGCAGCGCTGAACACACGTTCAGACAGAACGCTGGCTGCGGGGCATGACAAGATCTCCAAGGCGTAAGTGGCTAGCTCCGGCCATTTATCCAGATTGGAAGCCCAAAAAGAGCAAGGGTCCAGTGACACAGTCGTGGCTTCAATGTTTACTTGGAGATACTCCTGTACCATCGTCTCTAGGCGTTGACTATGTGTCAGACTTCTTGTCTCCTGCGGCCTTGCAAAGGATGGGCTAAAAAAGTGGTGAAATGATTCCGTAAAATTGATATTACCAGCAGATACTGTGGTTCTGTTACGGTTTGAATGCTGAACACTTGACGGTCCCACGGTTGGCAAGTTGGAACTGTGAGATTCACTACGTGCACCACTGGTATTTTGTGGAAAAGCACATGTAAGATTCTGCAACAGTCTCTGCTGATACTCCTGCATGCGTGCATCCCTTTCTATGGCAGGAATAATTTCTGCAAATTTACTTTTGTACCGGGGATCTAACAGTGTGGCAACCCAGTAGTCAGGATTATTTCTAATTCTCACAATTCGAGGGTCATGTTGCAGGTAGTGCAGCAAGAAGGCACTCATGTGTGTTGCGCATCCAGGAGCACCAAGTCCCTGTTGTGTTGGTGGCGAGGTAACAATCATGCTTCCTTCCTCTGTCCTCTCCCCCCCAACCTCGCACAACAGAAATGTGATCAAGGTCTCCCTCAACTGATGAGTCTTCCATCAGTTCATCCTCCACTTCTTCCTGGGCTCCTGCACCTTCCTCACTAGTTTGGCTGCTACCATGCGCCCTGGTAAAACCATCTCCCCCACCCTCACATGCCTGCCGCCTTGGTGCTGCCGACCATCTGGACTTGCAGATGTTAGCCCTTCCGCATACAACTCCTCCTCCTCTACTTCCTCCACCTCCTCTTGTGCCACCACCTGACTCCGAATTCTGTTTAACATGTGCTCCAGCATGTAAATCACCGGAATAGTCATGTTGATAATTGCATCGTCAGCACTAAACATCTTCGTCGCCATTTCAAAACTGTGCAGAAGGGTGCATAGGTCCCTGATCTGAGACCACTCCTCCAGCGTGATTTGCCCCACCTCTGAATCTCGTTGGCCCAGGCTATACGTCAGAGCGTATTGCAAAAGGGCTTGTCGGTGCTGCCACAGTCGCTGCAACATGTGCAGAGTTGAATTCCACCGAGTAGGCACATCGCAATTTAGCCGGTGAAGTGGCAGGCCCAACGACTTCTGTAGAGATGTAAGTCGCTGAGCTGCGGAATGCGAACGGCGGAAGTGAGCACACAGCGACCGTGCCCTCTGCAGAAGGCCATCTAGTCTGGGATAGTGGGCTAAAAATTGCTGGACAACCAGGTTCAACACGTGAGCCATACAAGGCACGTGTGTGACATTGCCCCGGCGAAGGGCCGCACCAAGGTTTGCAGCATTGTCGCACACGGCCTTCCCTGGTTTCAGGTCCAGTGGAGACAACCATTCATGAAATTGGTTCACCAGAGCTGACCACAACTCCTCAGCTGTGTGACTCACATTTCCCAGACATTTCAAAGTAAAAACCGCCTGATGACGTTGAGCCCTACTGCCAGCATAGTAAGGAGGTGTGCAGGATCCCTTCTGCGCAGTTAGAAAGCTTGTGGCATGACCAGACAGGCTTTGGGTGCAGGTGGAAGACCGAGAGGAGGTTGAGGAGGCAGAAGCAGTGGAGGAACTTTGACATAAAGAGGATTGACGCACAACTCGTGGGGACGGCAAGACTTGGACAGCAGCCCCTTGTCCTGCTGTCACCATAGTTACCCAGTGCCCAGTCAGCGACATGTAACGCCCCTGTCCATGCCTACTCGTCCAAGTGTCTGTGGTGAAATGCACCCTGTCACACACAGAGTTTCTCAAAGAAGCGGTGATGTTGTGTGCGACATGCTGGTGGAGCACAGGCACACCTTTCTTTGAGAATTAGTGCCGACTGGGCATCTGGTACTGGGGCACTGCGACGGACATAAGGTCACGAAAATCCTCTGTGTCCACCAGGCGGAAAGGCAGCATTTCTGTAGCCAAGAGCTTGCAGATGGTGAAATTCAACCTCTTAGCTTTCTCATGGCTAGGAGGAAATGGTCTTTTACTTGTCCACATCTGAGGGACCGAGGGCTGGCTATTGTGCTTAGACGGGGTTGATAAGGGTGTCCCCGGCAAACTGCCGGTCTGTGAGGAAGATGCAGGCGGACATGTTAGGTTGCCTTGATCCAAAGGTGGTGCTATCGATGTCGGACAGCGCTCAACACCAGCTGGTGTTACCACCTCCAAAGAAAATGATGACCTGCCAATCACGCTGGCTGTTGCGGGTAAAGAGGTGGCAGGTCTGCGCCCCAAAACATGTGTGACTGCTGTCCCCCCAGTCACAGAGGATGAAGAGGCCGCGGATGCACAAGATATGGCAGACGGTGGTTGGCCCGGCCGGCTAGGCCGCATTGTAGCACACTGAGCTTCCCACTGCAACTTATGCTTCATGTCCATGTGCCGAATCATGCATGAAGTACTCAAACTATGTATTTTTTGGCCTCTACTTAGCTTTTGCTGACAAATGTTACAGATAACACGAGTTGGGTCATCTTTATCGATCTGAAAAAATGCCCAGGCTATGCAAGGCTTAGCACCCATGCGACCTGAAGAGCCACCACGACTTGTGGTGAGAGGCAGAGTTGTGTTTGAGGATGCAGTTGTTGACGTGCTTCCAGTACTACGTCTCTGTCCAGGAAGGCGCAACCTGACCTCGTCGTCACTAGCATCTTCCTCCACCTCCTCTGCTGACCTCATCTCTTGGCTGACTGTGGGTTGACAGTAAGTGGGATCTCCAACCTCATCATCATCACCCTGTGCGTTATCACACCCGTCGTCCTCAGAGCCAACCTGTTCCTGCCCTGACAAAAAACTAAAGTTGTCGCTCCAATCAGGTATTTGAGTCTTATCATCGTCTTCCTCATTGTCTCCACCAACAGGAGTTACAGTTTGGGAATGAGGGTCTACATTATGGTCAGAACCTTCTGCGTCTGGACCTGGATCCGACTCATAAAGATTCTGGGCATCAGTGCAGATCATTTCCTCGTCTGGATTCACAGAAGCGCTGGAGTCGACCTCTTATTCATAGGCTATAGTATGAGTAAACAGCTCTGCAGACTCAACCATCTGTTCTACCTCATACTCAGACGGGCAGCTGGAGATTTGGGAGCTGTGAGGAAGCAAGTGCAATTTGGGTGACACCTTTGAGGAATGGAGTATTTGTGATGTTGAAGTTGATGTGGAGGAGATCCCACTTAAAGGAGCACTTGATATCCGTTGAAGCACCTGCTGTTTTTGTCCCTCATCTGGAATTTGTAGCGATTGGCGTGGCCGTAAGAAAGGGATCTTATCACATTGTCCGCTAAAAGAAGTAGACATTTTAGTTTGGCTGGAAGATGGTCTTTCTTCTGCAGATGTTACTGTTGCTTTAACACCTACCCCACGGACACAACCTTTTTTCCCCTTCCCAACACGCCTATTCCCCTTTCCACCAGCAGCAGGCCTTTTTCCACTCATTTTGGTGGTTAACTAATTCACAACTCTGGAGTTGTTTGCACAAAAAAACAATGGATGGGAACCGAGCAGAGCTGAGTGGCCAAACTGTGGTATTAGGCAAAAACTATTGGCTGGGTTAGATGCAGAAAAAAATTATATTCAATTTGCAACCTGATGGAGGTCTGTATAGATGGATTAATAGAACAAGTCCCACACACAGCTAGAAGCCCAATATTTTTTCAGAGGTAGATGCAGAAAAAAATATATTCAGTTTGCAACCTGATGGAGGTGTGTATAGATGGATTAATAGAACAAGTCCCACACACAGCTAAAAGCCCAATATTTTTTCAGAGCTAGATGCAGAAAAAAATTATATTCAATTTGCAACCTGATGGAGGTCAGTATAGATGGACTAATAGAATGATGCTATGCCCAAAAGATTTTACTTCACTAGGTGCAGTAAAAAAATTGGTATTCTATACACAGGTGGTATATCTTGCAACACAGATAGGCTACTCCACTGACTAACACACTCTGCAATAGGCCAAAAAGGATTAGCTTTGCTAGATTCAGCCAAATGCTGTGAAAAAAACTTGCACAGCACTGGCACAGACCTGCCTGGCAAAAACTGATAGGAACTGATGTAACCTAGTCCTGAAAAGGACTCCAATTACAATTAGTCTTTACTCCCACAATCTATCTATTTAAGAGCACAGACCTGCCTGATAAAAGTCGCAGGAAATGCTGTAACCTAGTCCTTAAAAGGACTGCAATAACAACTATTCCCTACTCCCAAGCTATCTGTAGATTTGTGCGGAAATTGGCTTGAAATTAACAAGGTATAGCGCACACAGCAACAGCGGTGCCGTCTAACACGCAGCTGCAGCAGTGAGAAAATGGTGGCGACGGGGAAAATGGCTGGGTCTTATAGGGCAAGGACATGTGACATACACTGCCAATGACACATGCACTTGCTTGTGTGAAAAAAAGCACTTCGCTCCGTGTGTGCGCTGCTGATAGGCTGACAGATTGCACCTCCCCACTGCAAATGCGGGAAAGAGAAAAAAAAAATGGAGATCTTCATTGTTCCTGCAGTGATCCATCCCCTGCCCCTCCCCCCACCCCGCTGTACACTCAAACTGCGTATTAACATTAATTTTCATCATTACTGAGAAAAAATCCAGTTATGATTTTGGTGCACGAACAGTTATCGAACATAACCTCGAACAGCCGAATTTTTCTCAAATTGTTCGTGTTCGCCGAACGGCTCGAACACCGCCCAAAACAGCTCGAATTTGAGATTGGCGAACAGTTCGAGTACAACAACGCTCATCTCTAGTTCTGAATGGGGTAGAGGTCAGGGGAGCATGGGGGTCACACCATAAGTTTGTCCCCTTTTATGCCCATATCAGCCAGAGATGCAGATGTTTTATGTGCAGCATGAGATGGTGCATTATCATGCAAAAAAATGAACTTGCTGTGAAATACATGGTTCTTCTTCTTGAACCATGGCAGGAAGTGCTGTTTGAGAAAATCCACATACATTATGGAGTTCATCTTTAGCGCCTTCAGGGATCCTAAAGGGGCCGACAATCTCTCTCCCCATGATTCCAGCCCAAAACATTACTCCACCTCCTCCTTGTTGGCGCTGTAGCCGTGTTTGCGTGGGGTGTCCATCAACCAGCCATCCTCCACTCCATCCATCTGGACCATCGAGCACTGCACGGCACTCATCCGTGAACAAAACAGTTTTGAAATCAGTCTTCATGTAATGTTTGGCCCACTGGAGCCGTTTCTGCTTGTGTGAAGTGGATAGAGGAGGTCGACAGGATGGCATATGCACAGCTGCAAACCACTGAAGGACCCTGCATCTTGTTGTTCGGGGGACGTTGGAGGCACCAGCAGCTTCAAAAACTTGTCTGATGCTATGACAAGGCTTTTTTGCCGCTGCTCTTTTAACCTCACGTAATTGCCTGTAGGAAAGAGTCCTCAATTTGCACTTATCAGCACGCACACGTGTGTACTGTGAATCAGCTACATACTTCTTGATTGCCAAGACACTTCATCCTGATCATCGCACAATGTTGATTGTAGTCATGCCTTGACCTAAACACTCCACAATTTGTTGCTTCTCAGCAGCCGACACATCCTTTTTCTTTCCCATTTTGGCAGAAAATGTAGGCTGCTTAATAATGTGAGACAGCCTTCTTAAGTAGTCTTGCCTTTCATTGGACACACCTGCCAAACTAATTATCACAGGTGTCTGCAATTGCTTACAGTGATATAAAGAGCCCTGACACACATCACCATCAATGAGTTTAACTGAAAAACAAACAAATTCTTCCCTTATCACTCCTAAACACTTTTTGCATAATAATTTGGAACACAGTGTACATGTGCTTTTCCACAAAACACCAGTGGTTCACGTAGTGAATCTTACAGTTCTAACTTGCCAACCGTGGTCTGTATGGAGTTGTTCAATAAAGTGCCCAAAATTAAGATAACATAGATGGGAGAGGTCTCTATGAATAGGAATTCCTAAGTATTTGATACCCTGTGAGGGCCAGGCAAAGGGAAAGTTGGACTGGATGGAATCCTATATGGATTTGGAGAGGGAGACATCGAGGGCCTCAGACTTCGCTGCATTGATTTTAAAATTTGACCATGTAACAAAGTGATCTATTTCAGCCATAACAGCATGGATGGATATATGTGATTGAGTGATATATACTAGTACATCATCAGCAAATAGAGAGCACTTGTACTCGGTGCCTCCCACCTCAATCCACCTAATATTGGGGTTATGGCGAATTGATGAGAGCAGGTGCTCCGTCACTAGGATGTATAAGAGAGGGGACAGAGGACATCCCTGCCTTGTCTCATTGGTGATTGTGAAAGGTGATGAAAATGTTCTGATGCACCCCCTGGGCCTTGGGACACCCGGAGCCGGACCCTTTTTGGTGGATGCTGGTGGTTGTAGTCTTCGTGGCGGCGACCCGGTTCCGTGGCTCAGGGTGGTCAAACCAGTGGCGGAACTATTTATGTGGTTTTGATGTTTAAATGTCCGACTACGCCACCCGTGGATTGCGGTCAGAGTGAACCGCCGCTGCAGGGCAGACCGCTGAGGCTGGTGTTGTGGGTGCAGCAGAGCGTAGCATAACTCCCCATGGGAGGAGTATAGCCTCAGGGCAGTGTATGCGGAGGATGGGGGTGATGGTGCAGGGCAGCAGCAGTAACGACACGGAGTCAGTGATGCAGTCCAGGGCCTTTAGTCACAGTTCTTATTATCCAGACCACGTCTGCAGGTAACGGCTGCCCACGGCGTACTGTGCTCACCAGGTGAGGGGCTCAGACAACTCCCAGATAACTTTGGAGAGCTTCACAGGACCCCCTTTGTGTGTCCTTTGTCTGGCCTTTCTTACCAACCCTTCTGTCCGGCTGCCTCGGGCCTCCTCTTGGTAAACTTGGCGCCAGTTTCCCTGACCCTATGTGCTGCCCTCCTAGCGCGTGTAGCGAGGGGCTGCGCCACATAAAATGTCACAGCCTCCGGTTTCTAGCTGAGGGTCGTTTCCTGCCTCCACTAGTTTTGGGGACCGGTCTCCCCCTTTGGCCTGACCCCTCCATGCAGGTGGATTCGGGCGTGCGGTGGCGACTCGCCCGTCCGCACCCCTGGGATCCCTTCGTTCCTCGTTCCTGGAGCCTTCTCCGCTCCTCTTCCTTCCTTCTCCCTCTTCCAGGCCTGGGCCTCTGTTACTAGGCCCGCCTCCGGAGCAGAGCTCATGCAGAGCCCATGCTCCCTGCCACTTCTGCTCAGACTTCTCTGCACTGAACTAAGATGGTGCCCACCTTTTATACTCCCTTCTCAATGCACCCAGGAACTGCTTCCTCCCTGCTCCTGCACTACAGGGTTCCCCTTCCTCAGTGTTCCCTCCCCACACTCCAGCCAGGGACAGGTACTGTCGTGCCCATCTCAGGGGCATATTGGTCGCCTTGCCCCACGGCAATGTGGTGTAATGCATGCAGGTGTCGGGTCCTGATCCACACTACATCCTTACCTGAGAGTGAGATATCACACCTCTGGGTGAGGTGCAATACCTCTGTAGCAACCGAGCCCTCAGGGTGCTACAGTTCCATTTATCTTCAGCCTAGGTGACGTATTGCGATATAGGGCCGTGATTTGGGCTATAAAAGGGTCCCCTAGACCCCTACCCCAAGCTTTTTAAGAGAATCATATATGGCGTGCCAGGAGACTCTATGGAATGCTTTCTCAGCATCCAACGAGAGTATCTAATTACAAATTTTTAACTGCATCTAGCCCAGGAAATACTTTGTGCCTAGTAGCAGTGTCTGCTAGTCAGCGAATTATCCCGGCTGTTAAGCAAGCTACACCACCTGTAGTTTGGACACTTAATTTTTTCAAAGGAAATGCTTCGGGACCACGGGATACTCAGTGAAGAGCATCAGGAGGCACCCCAAGGCATAGGGGCTGGGACTGGCAGTAGGATGCCTTGCGGTGGACAACCGAGCTCGATCCTTATAAAAGCTTTTTAACTGCAGCAGCTTTAGTGGACGCTACTGGAGCTGGAATTACGCGACTGCTGGCATGAGACTTGCCCTCCAATAGATCCTTGTAAATGGATTTAAAGTGTATTCATTCAAATTAGAGAGACAATTTAAATTAAAAAGCTTAGAGCTGCCTCCACCACAGGGGGGCTCGCTCGACCCACCAGCGGACAGGCACCAGTATTGGGAGAGGGGGGCTGGCCGTCAGGGTTCACCGCGGCTCTTGCACAAACCCGGCGACATGGAGGTGGCACGGGCAGGAGCGGACTGAACGTGTCGGCTTCTCACTTTTTGGAATTTAGAAGGGCATGACATGCCTATATCTGTGTCTCCCACTCCTTTTACTCCTCCACCTCTTTTCTTTTCTCATGACTATATGTACTTGTCACTTTTCCATGTGTTAGTTGTGTCTTCTGAGCAGTTTGTCAGCTTTTGGACACCTTTGAAGGTGTTTTCTATGTTTTTCTATGTGTTTTTGTTTGCCTGCCATTGGTTTTAACGGTGTTCGAAGGTGTTCGACGAACAGTTCGACGAACAGTTCGGCGAACACACGGGTGTTCGACGAACTGAAACGAACTCGAACACTACCGGGGTGGCTCAACACTAATAATAGAGTCTCCTGGTTGTTCAGACACAAATATATCTGTTGAAAATAGTCTGGTATACACCAGTAAATTATAACTGTTTTTGCTGTTCTACGGTAAAAAATCTCTATTATCCTGCTTTTGGCATTTTTTGCCATAAAAAATAAATAATAGTGTCTCCTGATTGTTCAGACACAAATATATCTGTTGTAAATAGTCTGGTGTAGGCCCAAGAAATACAAGTGTGGTTTTGCAGTTCCCCGGGTCAAATCTCTGTATTCTCCTGCTTTTGGCATTTAGTGCCGTAAAAAATAAATAATAGTGTCTCTTGATTGTTCAGACACAAATATATCTGTTGAAAATAGTCTGGTATACACCAGTAAATTTTAACTGTGGTTTTGCTATTCCATGGTTATAAATCTCTATTATCCTGCTTTTGGCATTTTTTGCCATAAAAAATAAATAATAGTGTCTCCTGATTGTTCAGACATAAATATATCTGTTGAAAATAGGCTGGTGTAGGCCAGAGAAATCCAAGTGTGGTTTTGCAGTTCCACGGGTCAAATCTCTGTATTATCCAGCTTTTGGTATTTTTTGCCGTAAAAAATAAATAATAGTGTCTCCTAATTGTTCAGACACTAATTTATCTGTTAAAAACAGTCTGGTATACACCAGTAAATTATAACTGTGGTTTTGCTGTTCCACAGTTAAAAATCTATATTATTCTGCTTTTGGCATTTTTTGCCGTAAAAAATAAATAATAGTGTCTCCTGATTGTTCAGACACAAATATATCTGTTGAAAATAGTCTGGTATAGGCCACAGAAACAGAAGTGTGGTTTTGCAGTTCCACGGGTCAAATCTCTGTAGTATCCAGTTTTGGCTCCTTTGTATCTAAAAAAAACAAGTTTGAGTGTGTTGCTCACTGTTCAGCCGCAAATCTATATTTTTAAAAAAGTCTGGTATACACACCAGTAAATTAAAACTGTGGCTTTGCTGTTCCATGGTAAAATCTCTCTATTATCCTGCTTTTGGCATTTTTTGCCCCTAAAAAATAAATAATAGTGTCTTCTGATTGTTCAGACACAAATATATCTGTTGAAAATAGTCTGGTATACACCAGTAAATTATAACTGTGGTTTTGCTGTTCCACGATAAAAAATCTCTATTATCCTGCTTTTGGCACTTTTTCCCGTTAAAAATAAATAATAGTGTCTCCTGATTGTTCAGACACAAATATATCTGTTTAAAATAGTCTGGTATACACCAGTAAATTTTAACTGTGATTTTGCAGTTCCACTGGAAAAAATCTCTATTATCTTGCTTTTGGCATTTTTTGCCGTAAAAGATAAATAATAGTTTCTCCTGATTGTTCAGACAAAAATATATCTGTTGAAAATAGTCTGGTATACACCAGTAAATTATAACTGTGGTTTTGCTGTTCCACCGAAAAAATCTCTATTATCCTGCATTTGGCATTTTTTGCTGTAAAAAATAAATAATAGTGTCTCCTGATTGTTCAGACACAAATATGTCTGTTGAAAATAGTCTAGTATACACCAGTAAATTATAACTGTGGTTTTCCTCTTCCACGGTAAAAAATCTCTATTATCCTGCTTTTGGCATTTTTTGCCGTAAAAAATAAATAATAGTGTCTCCTGATTGTTCAGTCACAAATATATCTGTTGAAAATAGTCTGGTATATACCAGTAAATTTTAATTGTGGTTTTGCTGTTCCACGGTAAAAAATCTCTATTATCATGCTTTTGGCATTTTTTGCCGTAAAAAATAAATAATAGTGTCTCCTGATTGTTCAGACACAGATATATCTGTTGAATATAGTCTGGTATACACCAATAAATTATGAGTGGTTTTGCTGTTCTACGGTAAAAAATCTCTATTATCCTGCTTTTGGCATTTTTTGCCGGAAAAAATAAATAATAGTGTCTCCCGATTGTTCAAACACCAATATATCTGTTGAAAATAGTCTGGTGTAGGCCCAAGAAATACAAGTGTGGTTTTGCAGTTCCAAGGGTCAAATCTCTGTATTGTCCTGCTTTTGGCATTTTTTGCCATAAAAAATAAATAATAGTGTCTCCGAATTGTTCAGACACAAATATATCTGTTGAAAATAGCCTGGTATACACCAGCAAATTATAACTGTGGTTTTGCTGTTCTACAGTAAAAAATCTCTATTATCATGCTTTTGGCATTTTTTGCCGTAAAAAATAAATAATAGTGTCTCCTGATTGTTCAGACACAAATATATCTGTTGTAAATAGTCTGGTGTAGGCCCAAGAAATACAAGTGTGGTTTTGCAGTTCCACTGCTCAAATCTCTGTATTATCCTGCTTTTGGCATTTTTTGCCGTTATCAAATAAATAATAGTGTGTCCTAATTGTTCATACACAAATGTATGTGTTAAAAATAGTCTGGAATACACCAGCAAATTATAACTGTGGTTTTGCTGTTCCACGGTAAAAAAATCTCTATTATCCTGCTTTTGGCATTTTTTGCAGTAAAAAATAAATAATAGTGTCTCCTGATTGTTCAGACACAAATATATCTGTTGAATATAGTCTGGGATACACCAGTAAATTTTAACTGTGGTTTTGCTGTTCCACGGTAAGAAATCTCTATTATCCTGCTTGTGCCATTTTTTGCCATGAAAAATAAATAATAGTGTCTCCTGATTGTTCAGACACAAATATATCTGTTGAAAATAGGCAGGTGTAGGCCAGATAAATCCAAGTGTGGTTTTGCAGTTCCACGAGTCAAATCTCTGTATTATCCAGCTTTTGGCATTTTTTGCCGCAAAAATTAAATAATAGTGTCTCCTAATTGTTCAGACACAAATGTATCTGTTAAAAATAGTCTGGTATACACCAGCAAATTTTAACTGTGGTTTTGCTGTTACACAGTAAAAAATCTCTATTATCCTGCTTTTGGAATTTTTTGCCGTAAAAAATAAATGGTAGTGTCTCCTGATTGTTCAGACACAAATATATCTGTTGAAAATAGTCTGGTGTAGGCCCGAGAAATACAAGTGTAGTTTTGAAGTTCCACGGGTCAAATCTGTGTATTATCCTTTTGGAATTTTTTTCCGTAAAAAATAAATAATAGTTTCTCCTGATTGTTCAGACACAAACATATCTGTTGAAAATAGTCTGGTATACACCAGTAAATTATTAGTGTGGTTTTGCTGTTCCACGGTAAAAAATCCCTATTATCCTGCTTTTGGCATTTTTTGCCGTAAAAAATAAATAATAGTGTCTCCTGATTGTCCAGACACAAATATATCTGTTGAAAATAGTCTGGTAAACAGCATTAAATTTTCACTGTGGTTTTGCTGTTCCACTGTAAAAAATCTCCATTATCCTGCATTTGGCATTTTTTGCTGTAAAAAATAAATAATAGTGTCTCCTGATTGTTCAGACACAAATATGTCTGTTGAAAATAGTCTAGTATACACCAGTAAATTATAACTGTGGTTTTCCTCTTCCACGGTAAAAAATCTCTATTATCCTGCTTTTGGCATTTTTTGCCGTAAAAAATAAATAATAGTGTCTCCTGATTTTTCAGACACAAATATATCTGTTGAAAATAGTCTGGTATATACCAGTAAATTTTAATTGTGGTTTTGCTGTTCCACGGTAAAAAATCTCTATTATCATGCTTTTGGCATTTTTTGCCATAAAAAATAAATAATAGTGTCTCCTGATTGTTCAGACACAAATATATCTGTTGAAAATAGTCTGGTATACACCAATAAATTATAACTGGTTTTGCTGTTCTACGGTAAAAAATCTCTATTATCCTGCTTTTGGCATTTTTTGCCGTAAAAAATAAATAATAGTGTCTCCCGATTGTTCAGACACCAACATATCTGTTGAACATAGTCTGGTGTAGGCCCAAGAAATACAAGTGTGGTTTTGCTGTTCCACGGGTCAAATCTCTGTATTGTCCTGCTTTTGGCATTTTTTGCCATAAAAAATAAATAATAGTGTCTCCGAATTGTTCAGACACAAATATATCTGTTGAAAATAGTCTGGTATACACCAGCAAGTTATAACTGTGGTTTTGCTGTTCTACAGTAAAAAATCTCTATTATCATGCTTTTGGCATTTTTTGCCGTAAAAAATAAATAATACTGTCTCCTGATTGTTCAGACACAAATATATCTGTTGTAAATAGTCTGGTGTAGGCCCAAGAAATACAAGTGTGGTTTTGCAGTTCCACTGGTCAAATCTCTGTATTATCCTGCTTTTGGCATTTTTTGCCGTTAACAAATAAATAATAGTGTGTCCTAATTGTTCATACACAAATGTATGTGTTAAAAATAGTCTGGAATACACCAGCAAATTATAACTGTGGTTTTGCTGTTCCACGGTAAAAAAATCTCTATTATCCTGCTTTTGGCATTTTTTGCCGTAAAAAATAAATAATAGTATCTCCTGATTGTTCAGACACAAATATATCTGTTGAAAATAGTCTGGGATACAACAGTAAATTTTAACTGTGGTTTTGCTGTTCCACGGTAAGAAATCTCCATTATCCTCCTTTTGCCATTTTTTGCCATGAAAAATAAATAATAGTGTCTCCTGATTGTTCAGACACAAATATATCTGTTGAAAATAGGCTGGTGTAGGCCAGAGAAATCCAAGTGTGGTTTTGCAGTTCCACGGGTCAAATCTCTGTATTATCCAGCTTTTGGCATTTTTTGCCATAAAAAATAAATAATAGTGTCTCCTGATTATTTAGACACAAATATATCTGTTGAAAATAGTCTGGGATACACCAGTAAATTTTAACTGTGGTTTTGCTGTTCTACAGTAAAACATCTCTGTTATCCTGCTTTTGGCATTTTTTGCCATTAAAAATAAATAATAGTGTCTCCTGATTGTTCAGACACAAATATATCTGTTGAAAATAGTCTGGTATAGGCCACAGAAACATAAGTGTGGTTCTGCAGTTCCACGGGTAAAATCTCTGTAGTATCCAGTTTTGGCCCCTTTGTATCTTAAAAAAAACAGTTTGAGTGTGTTGCTCACTGTTCAGCCGCAAATCTATATTTTTTAAAAAAGTCTGGTATACACACCAGTAAATTAAAACTGTGGCTTTGCTGTTCCATGGTAAAATCTCTCTATTATCCTGCTTTTGGCATTTTTTGCCGTAAAAAATAAATAAAAGTGTCTCCTGATTGTTCAGACACAAATATATCTGTTGAAAATAGTCTGGTATACACCAGTAAATTTTAACTGTGGTTTTGCTTTTCCACGGGAAAAAATCTCTATTATCCTGCTTTTGGCATTTTTTCTGTAAAAAATAAATAATAGTGTCTCCTGATTGTTCAGACACAAATATATCTGTTGAAAATAGTCTGGTATACACCAGTAAATTTTAACTGTGATTTTGCTGTTCCACGGTAAAAAAATCTCTATTATCCTGCTTTTGGCATTTTTTGCCGTAAAAGATAAATAATAGTTTCTCCTGATTGTTCAGATAAAAATATATCTGTTGAAAATAGTCTGGTATACACCAGTAAATTATAACTGGTTTTGCTGTTCCACGGTAAAAAATCTCTATTATCCTGCTTTAGGCACTTTTTGCGGTAAAAATAAATAATAGTGTCTCCTGATTGTTCAGGCACAAATATATCTGTTGAAAATAGTCTGGTATACACCAGTAAATTATAACTGTGTTTTTGCTGTTCCACGATAAAAAATCTCTATTATCCTGCTTTTGGCATTTTTTGCTGTAAAAAGTAAATAATAGTGTCTCTTGATTGTTCAGACACACATATATCTGTCGAAAATAGTCTGGTATACACCAGTAAATTATAACTGTGGTTTTGCTGTTCCACGGTAAAAAATCCCTATTATCCTGCTTTTGGCATTTTTTGCCGTAAAAAATAAATAATAGTGTCTCCTGATTGTCCAGACACAAATATATCTGTTGAAAATAGTCTGGTAAACAGCATTAAATTTTCACTGTGGTTTTGCTGTTCCACTGTAAAAAATCTCCATTATCCTGCATTTGGCATTTTTTGCTGTAAAAAATAAATAATAGTGTCTCCTGATTGTTCAGACACAAATATGTCTGTTGAAAATAGTCTAGTATACACCAGTAAATTATAACTGTGGTTTTCCTCTTCCACGGTAAAAAATCTCTATTATCCTGCTTTTGGCATTTTTTGCCGTAAAAAATAAATAATAGTGTCTCCTGATTTTTCAGACACAAATATATCTGTTGAAAATAGTCTGGTATATACCAGTAAATTTTAATTGTGGTTTTGCTGTTCCACGGTAAAAAATCTCTATTATCATGCTTTTGGCATTTTTTGCCATAAAAAATAAATAATAGTGTCTCCTGATTGTTCAGACACAAATATATCTGTTGAAAATAGTCTGGTATACACCAATAAATTATAACTGGTTTTGCTGTTCTACGGTAAAAAATCTCTATTATCCTGCTTTTGGCATTTTTTGCCGTAAAAAATAAATAATAGTGTCTCCCGATTGTTCAGACACCAACATATCTGTTGAACATAGTCTGGTGTAGGCCCAAGAAATACAAGTGTGGTTTTGCTGTTCCACGGGTCAAATCTCTGTATTGTCCTGCTTTTGGCATTTTTTGCCATAAAAAATAAATAATAGTGTCTCCGAATTGTTCAGACACAAATATATCTGTTGAAAATAGTCTGGTATACACCAGCAAGTTATAACTGTGGTTTTGCTGTTCTACAGTAAAAAATCTCTATTATCATGCTTTTGGCATTTTTTGCCGTAAAAAATAAATAATACTGTCTCCTGATTGTTCAGACACAAATATATCTGTTGTAAATAGTCTGGTGTAGGCCCAAGAAATACAAGTGTGGTTTTGCAGTTCCACTGGTCAAATCTCTGTATTATCCTGCTTTTGGCATTTTTTGCCGTTAACAAATAAATAATAGTGTGTCCTAATTGTTCATACACAAATGTGTGTGTTAAAAATAGTCTGGAATACACCAGCAAATTATAACTGTGGTTTTGCTGTTCCACGGTAAAAAAATCTCTATTATCCTGCTTTTGGCATTTTTTGCCGTAAAAAATAAATAATAGTATCTCCTGATTGTTCAGACACAAATATATCTGTTGAAAATAGTCTGGGATACAACAGTAAATTTTAACTGTGGTTTTGCTGTTCCACGGTAAGAAATCTCCATTATCCTCCTTTTGCCATTTTTTGCCATGAAAAATAAATAATAGTGTCTCCTGATTGTTCAGACACAAATATATCTGTTGAAAATAGGCTGGTGTAGGCCAGAGAAATCCAAGTGTGGTTTTGCAGTTCCACGGGTCAAATCTCTGTATTATCCAGCTTTTGGCATTTTTTGCCGTAAAAAATAAATAATAGTGTCTCCTGATTATTTAGACACAAATATATCTGTTGAAAATAGTCTGGGATACACCAGTAAATTTTAACTGTGGTTTTGCTGTTCTACAGTAAAACATCTCTGTTATCCTGCTTTTGGCATTTTTTGCCATTAAAAATAAATAATAGTGTCTCCTGATTGTTCAGACACAAATATATCTGTTGAAAATAGTCTGGTATAGGCCACAGAAACATAAGTGTGGTTCTGCAGTTCCACGGGTAAAATCTCTGTAGTATCCAGTTTTGGCCCCTTTGTATCTTAAAAAAAACAGTTTGAGTGTGTTGCTCACTGTTCAGCCGCAAATCTATATTTTTTAAAAAAGTCTGGTATACACACCAGTAAATTAAAACTGTGGCTTTGCTGTTCCATGGTAAAATCTCTCTATTATCCTGCTTTTGGCATTTTTTGCCGTAAAAAATAAATAAAAGTGTCTCCTGATTGTTCAGACACAAATATATCTGTTGAAAATAGTCTGGTATACACCAGTAAATTTTAACTGTGGTTTTGCTTTTCCACGGGAAAAAATCTCTATTATCCTGCTTTTGGCATTTTTTCTGTAAAAAATAAATAATAGTGTCTCCTGATTGTTCAGACACAAATATATCTGTTGAAAATAGTCTGGTATACACCAGTAAATTTTAACTGTGATTTTGCTGTTCCACGGTAAAAAAATCTCTATTATCCTGCTTTTAGCATTTTTTGCCGTAAAAGATAAATAATAGTTTCTCCTGATTGTTCAGATAAAAATATATCTGTTGAAAATAGTCTGGTATACACCAGTAAATTATAACTGGTTTTGCTGTTCCACGGTAAAAAATCTCTATTATCCTGCTTTAGGCACTTTTTGCGGTAAAAATAAATAATAGTGTCTCCTGATTGTTCAGGCACAAATATATCTGTTGAAAATAGTCTGGTATACACCAGTAAATTATAACTGTGTTTTTGCTGTTCCACGATAAAAAATCTCTATTATCCTGCTTTTGGCATTTTTTGCTGTAAAAAGTAAATAATAGTGTCTCTTGATTGTTCAGACACACATATATCTGTCGAAAATAGTCTGGTATACACCAGTAAATTATAACTGTGGTTTTGCTGTTCCACGGTAAAAAATCTCTATTATCCTGCTTTTGGCATTTTTTGCCTAAAAAAATGAATAATAGTGTCTCCTAATTGTTCAGACACAAATGTATCTGTTAAAAATAGTCTGGTATACACCAGCAAATTATAACTGTGGTTTTGCTGTTCCACGGTAAAAAATCTCTATTATGCTGCTTTTGGCATTTTTTGCTGTAAAAAATAAATAATAGTGTCTCCTGATTGTTCAGATACAAATATATCTGTTGAAAATAGTCTGGTGTAGGCCAGAGAAATACAAGTGTGGTTTTGCAGTTCCACGGGTCAAATCTCTGTATTATCCTGCTTTTGGCATTTTTTGCCGTTAAAAATAAATAATAGTTTCTCCTGATTGTTCAGACACAAATATATCTGTTGAAAATAGTCTGGTATACACCAGTAAATTATAACTGTGGTTTTGCTGTTCCAGGGTAAAAAATCTCTATTATCCTGCTTTGGCATTTTTTTCCATAAAAAATAAATAATAGTGTCTCCTGATTGTTCAGACACAAATATATCTGTTGAAAATAGTCTGGTGTAGGCCCGAGAAATACAAGTGTAGTTTTGAAGTTCCACGGGTCAAATCTGTGTATTATTCTGCTTTTGGCATTTTTTTGCGTAAAAAATAAATAATAGTTTCTCCTGATTGTTCAGACACAAATATATCTGTTGAAAATAGTCTGGTATACACCAGTACATTATTAGTGTGGTTTTGCTGTTCCACGTTAAAAAATCCCTATTATCCTGCTTTTGGCATTTTTTACCGTAAAAAATAAATAATAGTGTCTCCTGATTGTCCAGACACAAATATATCTGTTGAAAATAGTCTGGTAAACAGCATTAAATTTTAACTGTGGTTTTGCTGTTCCACCGTAAAAAATCTCTATTATCCTGCGTTTGGCATTTTTTGCTGTAAAAAATAAATAATAGTGTCTCCTGATTGTTCAGACACAAACATGTCTGTTGAAAATAGTCTAGTATACACCAGTAAATTATAACTGTGGTTTTCCTCTTCCACGGTAAAAAATCTCTATTATCCTGCTTTTGGCATTTTTTGCCGTAAAAAATAAATAATAGTGTCTCCTGATTGTTCAGACACAAATATATCTGTTGAAAATAGGCTGGTGTAGGCCATAGAAATCCAAGTATGGTTTTGCAGTTCCACGGGTCAAATCTCTGTATTATCCAGCTTTTGGCATTTTTTGCCGTAAAAAATAAATAATAGTGTCTCCTGATTGTTCAGACACAAATATATCTGTTGAAAATAGTCTGGGATACACCAGTAAATTTTTTACTGTGGTTTTGCTGTTCTACAGTAAAACATCTCTATTATCCTGCTTTTGGCATTTTTTGCCATTAAAAATAAATAATAGTGTCTCCTGATTGTTCAGACACAAATATATCTGTTGAAAATAGTCTGGTATAGGCCACAGAAACAGAAGTGTGGTTCTGCAGTTCCACAGGTAAAATCTCTGTAGTATCCAGTTTTGGCCCCTTTGTATCTTAAAAAAACAGTTTGAGTGTGTTGCTCACTGTTCAGACGCAAATCTATATTTTTTAAAAAAGTCTGGTATACACACCAGTAAATTAAAACTGTGGCTTTGCTGTTCCATGGTAAAATCTCTCTATTATCCTGCTTTTGGCATTTTTTGCCGTAAAAAATATATAAAAGTGTCTCCTGATTGTTCAGACACAAATATATCTGTTGAAAATAGTCTGGTATACACCAGTAAATTTTAACTGTGGTTTTGCTTTTCCACGGGAAAAAATCTCTATTATCCTGCTTTTGGCATTTTTTCTGTAAAAAATAAATAATAGTGTCTCCTGATTGTTCAGACACAAATATATCTGTTGAAAATAGTCTGGTATACACCAGTAAATTTTAACTGTGATTTTGCTGTTCCACTGGAAAAAATCTCTATTATCCTGCTTTTGGCATTTTTTGCCGTAAAAGATAAATAATAGTTTCTCCTGATTGTTCAGACAAAAATATATCTGTTGAAAATAGTCTGGTATACACCAGTAAATTATAACTGTGGTTTTGCTGTTCCACGGTAAAAAATCTCTATTATCTTGCTTTAGGCATTTTTTGCGGTAAAAATAAATAATAGTGTCTCCTGATTGTTCAGACACAAATATATCTGTTGAAAACAGTCTGGTATACACCAGTAAATTATAACTGTGTTTTTGCTGTTCCACGATAAAAAATCTCTATTATCCTGCTTTTGGCATTTTTTGCTGTAAAAAGTAAATAATAGTGTCTCTTGATTGTTCAGACACAAATATATCTGTTGAAAATAGTCTGGTATACACCAGTAAATTATAACTGTGGTTTTGCTGTTCCACGGTAAAAAATCTCTATTATCCTGCTTTTGGCATTTTTTGCCTGAAAAAATAAATAATAGTGTCTCCTAATTGTTCAGACACAAATGTATCTGTTAAAAATAGTCTGGTATACACCAGCAAATTATAACTGTGGTTTTGCTGTTCCACGGTAAAAAATCTCTATTATCCTGCTTTTGGCATTTTTTGCTGTAAAAAATAAATAATAGTGTCTCCTGATTGTTCAGATACAAATATATCTGTTGAAAATAGTCTGGTGTAGGCCAGAGAAATACAAGTGTGGTTTTGCAGTTCCACGGGTCAAATCTCTGTATTATCCTGCTTTTGGCATTTTTTGCCGTTAAAAATAAATAATAGTTTTTCCTGATTGTTCAGACACAAATATATCTGTTGAAAATAGTCTGGTATACACCAGTAAATTATAACTGTGGTTTTGCTGTTCCAGGGTAAAAAATCTCTATTATCCTGCTTTGGCATTTTTTTCCGTAAAAAATAAATAATAGTGTCTCCTGATTGTTCAGACACAAATATATCTGTTGAAAATAGTCTGGTATACACCAATAAATTTTAATTGTGGTTTTGCTGTTCCACGGTAAAAAATCTCTACTATCCTGCTTTTGGCATTTTTTGACATAAAAAATAAATAATATTGTCTCCTGATTGTTCAGACACAAATACATCTATTGAAAATAGTCTGGTATACACCAGTAAAGTATAACTGTGGTTTTGCTGTTCCACGGTAAAAGATCTCTATTATCCTGCTTTTGGCATTTTTTGCCGTAAAAAATAAATAGTAATGTCTCCTGATTGTTCAGACACAAATATATCTGTTGAAAATAGTCTGGTATACACCAGTAAATTATAACTGTGGTTTTGCTGTTCTACGGTAAAAAATCTCTATTATCCTGCTTTTCGCATTTTTTGCCGTAAAAAATAAATAATAGTGTCTCCTAATAGTTCAGACACA
Organism: Phyllobates terribilis; assembly: GCF_046119375.1. NCBI lineage: Eukaryota > Metazoa > Chordata > Amphibia > Anura > Dendrobatidae > Phyllobates > Phyllobates terribilis. The sequence continues at coordinate 11,919,440 of NW_027362769.1, read as the reverse complement.
AATGTATCTGTTAAAAATAGTCTGGTATACACGAGCAAATTATAACTGTTGTTTTGCTGTTCCACGGTAAAAAATCTCTATTATCCTGCTTTTGGCATTTTTTGGTGTAAAAAATAAATAATAGTGTCTCCTGATAGTTCAGATACAAATATATCTGTTGAAAATAGTCTGGTGTAGGCCAGAGAAATACAAGTGTGGTTTTGCTGTTCCACGGGTCAAATCTCTGTATTATCCTGCTTTTGGCATTTTTTGGTGTAAAAAATAAATAATAGTTTCTCCTGATTGTTCAGACACAAATATATCTGTTGAAAATAGTCTGGTATACGCCAGTAAATTATAACTGTGGTTTTGCTGTTCCAGGGTAAAAAATCTCTATTATCCTGCTTTGGCATTTTTTGCCGTTAAAAATAAATAATAGTGTCTCCTGATTGTTCAGACACAAATATATCTGTTGAAAATAGTCTGGTATACACCAGTAAATTTTAATTGTACTTTTGCTGTTCCACGGTAAAAAATCTCTATTATCCTGCTTTTGGCATTTTTTGCCGTAAAAAATAAATAATAGTGTCTCCTGATTGTTCAGACACAGATATATCTGTTGAAAATAGTCTGGTATATACCAGTAAAGTATAACTGTGGTTTTGCTGTTCCACGGTAAAAGATCTCTATTATCCTGCTTTTGGCATTTTTTTACGTAAAAAATAAATAATAGTGTCTCCTGATTGTTCAGACACAAATATATCTGTTGAAAATAGTCAGGTGTAGGCCCGCGAAATACATGTTTGGTTTTGCAGTTCCACGGGTCAAATCTCTGTATTATCCGGCTTTTGGCATTTTTTGCCGCAAAAATAAAATAATAGTGTCTCCTAATTGTTCAGACACAAATGTATCTGTTAAAAATAGTCTGGTATACACCAGCAAATTTTAACTGTGGTTTTGCTTTTCCATGGGAAAAAATCTCTATTATCCTGCTTTTGGCATTTTTTGCTGTAAAAAATAAATAATAGTGTCTCCTGATTGTTCAGACACAAATATATCTGTTGAAAATAGTCTGGTATACACCAGTAAATTATTAGTGTGGTTTTCCTGTTCCACGGTAAAAAATCCCTATTATCCTTCTTTTGGCATTTTTTGCCGTAAAAATTAAATAATAGTGTCTCCTGATTGTTCAGACACAAATATATCTTTTGAAAATAGTCTGGTAAACAGCATTAAATTTTAACTGTGGTTTTGCTGTTCCACTGTAAAAAATCTCTATTATCCTGCATTTGGCATTTTTTGCCGTAAAAAATAAATAATAGTGTCTCCTGATTGTTCAGACACAAACATGTCTGTTGAAAATAGTCTAGTATACACCAGTAAATTATAACTATGGTTTTCCTCTTCCATTGTAAAAAATCTCTATTATCCTGCTTTTGGCATTTTTTGCCGTAAAAAATAAATAATAGTGTCTCCTGATTATTCAGACCCAAATATATCTGTTGAAAATAGTCTGGTATATACCAGTAAATTTTAATTTTGGTTTTGCTGTTCCACGGTAAAAAATCTCTATTATCATGCTTTTGGCATTTTTTGCCGTAAAAAATAAATAATAGTGTCTCCTGATTGTTCAGACACAAATATATCTGTTGAAAATAGTCTGGTATACACCAGTAAATTTTAACTGTGGTTTTGCTGTTCTACAGTAAAACATCTCTATTATCCTGCTTTTGGCATTTTTTGCCGTTAAAAATAAATAATAGTGTCCCCTGATTGTTCAGACACAAATATATCTGTTGAAAATAGACTGATGTAGGCCCGAGAAATACAAGTGTGGTTTTGCTGTTCCACGGGTCAAATCTCTGTATTATCCTGCTTATGGCATTTTTTTGCAGTTAAAAATAAATAATAGTTTCTCCTGATTGTTCAGACACAAATATATCTGTTGAAAATAGTCTGGTATACACCAATAAATTATTAGTGTGGTTTTGCTGTTCCACAGTAAAAAATCTCTATTATCCTGCTTTTGGCATTTTTTGCCGTAAAAAATAAATAATAGTGTCTCCTGATTGTTCAGACAGAAATATATCTGTTGAAAACAGTCTGGTATGCACCAGTAAATTTTAACTGTGGTTTTGCTGTTCCAGGGTAAAAAATCTCTATTATCCTGCTTTGGCATTTTTTGCCATTAAAAATAAATAATAGTGTCTCCTGATTGTTCAGACACAAATATATCTGTTGAAAATAGTCTGGTATACACCAGTAAGTTTTAATTGTAGTTTTGCTGTTCCACGGTAAAAAATCTCTATTATCCTGCTTTTGACATTTTTTGCCGTAAAAAATAAATAATAGTGTCTCCTGATTGTTCAGACACAGATATATCTGTTGAAAATAGTCTGGTATATACCAGTAAAGTATAACTGTGGTTTTGCTGTTCCACGGTAAAAGATCTCTATTATCCTGCTTTTGGCATTTTTTGCCGTAAAAAATAAATAATAGTGTCTCCTGATTGTTCAGACACAAATATATCTGTTGAAAATAGTCAGGTGTAGGCCCGAGAAATACATGTTTGGTTTTGCAGTTCCACTGGACAAATCTCTGTATTATCCTGCGTTTGGCATTTTTTGCCGCAAAAATTAAATAATAGTGTCTTCTAATTGTTCAGACACAAATATATCTGTTGAAAATAGTCTGGTATACACCAGTAAATTATAACTGTGGTTTTGCTGTTCTACGGTAAAAAATCTCTATTATCATGCTTTTGCCATTTTTTCCGTAAAAAATAAATAATAGTGTCTCCTGATTGTTGAGACACAACTATATCTGTTGAAAATAGTCTGGTATACACCAGTAAATTATAACTGTGGTTTTGCTGTTCCACGGTAAAAAATCTCTATTATCCAGCTTTTGGCATTTTTTGCTGTAAGAAATAAATAATAGTGTCTCCTGATTGTCCAGAAACAAATATATCTGTTGAAAATAGTCTGGTGTAGGCCCAAGAAATACAAGTGTGGTTTTGCCGTTCCACTGGTCAAATCTCTGTATTATCCTGCTTTTGGCATTTTTTGCCGTTAAAAAATAAATAATAGTGTGTCCTAATTGTTCAGACACAAATGTATGTGTTAAAAATAGTCTGGAATACACCAGCAAATTATAACTGTGGTTTTGCTGTTCCACGGTGAAAAATCTCTATTATCCTGCTTTTGGCATTTTTTGCCGTAAAAAAAAAATAATAGTGTCTCCTGATTGTTCAGACACAAATATATCTGATGAAAATAGTCTGGTGTAGGCCAGAGAAATTCAAGTGTGGTTTTGCAGTTCCCCGGGTCAAATCTCTGTATTCTCCTGCTTTTGGCTTTTTTTGCCGTAAAAAATAAATAATAGTTTCTACTGATTGTTCAGACACAAATATATCTGTTGAAAATAGTCTGGTATACACCATTAAATTATTAGTGTGGTTTTGCTGTTCCACGGTAAAAAAATCTCTATTATCCTGCTTTTGGCATTTTTTTTCATAAAAAATAAATAATAGTGTCTCTTGATTGTTCAGACACAAATATATCTGTTGAAAATAGTCTGGTATACACCAGTAAATTTTAACTGTGGTTTTGCTGTTCCACAGTAAGAAATCTCTATTATCCTGCTTTTGGCATTTTTTGCCATCAAAAATAAATAATAGTGTCTCCTGATTGTTCAGACACAAATATATCTGTTGAAAATAGGCTGGTGTAGGCCAGAGAAATCCAAGTGTGGTTTTGCAGTTCCACGGGTCAAATCTCTGTATTATCCTGATTTTGGCATTTTTTGCCGTAAAAAATAAATAATAGTGTCTCCTAATTGTTCAGACACAAATTTATCTGTTAAAAACAGTCTGGTATACACCAGTAAATTATAACTGTGGTTCTGCTGTTCCACAGTTAAAAATATATATTATCCTGCTTTTGGCATTTTTTGCCGTAATAAATAAATAATAGTGTCTCCTGATTGTTCGGACACAAATATATCTGTTGAAAATAGTCTGGTATAGGCCACAGAAACAGAAGTGTGGTTTTGCAGTTCCACGGGTCAAATCTCTGTAGTATCCAGTTTTGGCACCTTTGTATCTTTAAAAAAAACAGTTTGAGTGTGTTGCTCACTGTTCAGCCGCAAATCTATATTTTTAAAAAAAGTCTGGTATACACACCAGTAAATTAAAACTGTGGCTTTGCTGTTCCATGGTAAAATCTCTCTATTATCCTGCTTTTGGCATTTTTTGCCCTAAAAAATAAATAAAAGTGTCTCCTGATTGTTCAGACACAAATATATCTGTTGAAAATAGTCTGGTATACACCAGTAAATTATTAGTGTGGTTTTGCTGTTCCACAGTAAAAAATCTCTATTATCCTGCTTTTGGCATTTTTTGCCGTAAAAAATAAATAATAGTGTCTCCTGATTGTTCAGACAGAAATATATCTGTTGAAAACAGTCTGGTATGCACCAGTAAATTTTAACTGTGGTTTTGCTGTTCCAGGGTGAAAAATCTCTATTATCCTGCTTTGGCATTTTTTGCCATTAAAAATAAATAATAGTGTCTCCTGATTGTTCAGACACAAATATATCTGTTGAAAATAGTCTGGTATACACCAGTAAATTTTAATTGTAGTTTTGCTGTTCCACGGTAAAAAATCTCTATTATCCTGCTTTTGGCATTTTTTGCCGTAAAAAATAAATAATAGTGTCTCCTGATTGTTCAGACACAGATATATCTGTTGAAAATAGTCTGGTATATACCAGTAAAGTATAACTGTGGTTTTGCTGTTCCACGGTAAAAGATCTCTATTATCCTGCTTTTGGCATTTTTTGCCGTAAAAAATAAATAATAGTGTCTCCTGATTGTTCAGACACAAATATATCTGTTGAAAATAGTCAGGTGTAGGCCCGAGAAATACATGTTTGGTTTTGCAGTTCCACTGGACAAATCTCTGTATTATCCTGCTTATGGCATTTTTTTGCAGTTAAAAATAAATAATAGTTTCTCCTGATTGTTCAGACACAAATATATCTGTTGAAAATAGTCTGGTATACACCAATAAATTATTAGTGTGGTTTTGCTGTTCCACAGTAAAAAATCTCTATTATCCTGCTTTTGGCATTTTTTGCCGTAAAAAATAAATAATAGTGTCTCCTGATTGTTCAGACAGAAATATATCTGTTGAAAACAGTCTGGTATGCACCATTAAATTTTAACTGTGGTTTTGCTGTTGCAGGGTAAAAAATCTCTATTATCCTGCTTTGGCATTTTTTGCCATTAAAAATAAATAATAGTGTCTCCTGATTGTTCAGACACAAATAAATCTGTTGAAAATAGTCTGGTATACACCAGTAAATTTTAATTGTAGTTTTGCTGTTCCACGGTAAAAAATCTCTATTATCCTGCTTTTGGCATTTTTTGCCGTAAAAAATAAATAATAGTGTCTCCTGATTGTTCAGACACAGATATATCTGTTGAAAATAGTCTGGTATATACCAGTAAAGTATAACTGTGGTTTTGCTGTTCCACGGTAAAAGATCTCTATTATCCTGCTTTTGGCATTTTTTGCCGTAAAAAATAAATAATAGTGTCTCCTGATTGTTCAGACACAAATATATCTGTTGAAAATAGTCAGGTGTAGGCCCGAGAAATACATGTTTGGTTTTGCAGTTCCACTGGACAAATCTCTGTAATATCCTGCGTTTGGCATTTTTTGCCGCAAAAATTAAATAATAGTGTCTCCTAATTGTTCAGACACAAATATATCTGTTGAAAATAGTCTGGTATACACCAGTAAATTATAACTGTGGTTTTGCTGTTCTACGGTAAAAAATCTCTATTATCATGCTTTTGCCATTTTTTCCGTAAAAAATAAATAATAGTGTCTCCTGATTGTTGAGACACAACTATATCTGTTGAAAATAGTCTGGTATACACCAGTAAATTATAACTGTGGTTTTGCTGTTCCACGGTAAAAAATCTCTATTATCCAGCTTTTGGCATTTTTTGCTGTAAGAAATAAATAATAGTGTCTCCTGATTGTCCAGAAACAAATATATCTGTTGAAAATAGTCTGGTTTAGGCCCAAGAAATACAAGTGTGGTTTTGCCGTTCCACTGGTCAAATCTCTGTATTATCCTGCTTTTGGCATTTTTTGCCGTTAAAAAATAAATAATAGTGTGTCCTAATTGTTCAGACACAAATGTATGTGTTAAAAATAGTCTGGAATACACCAGCAAATTATAACTGTGGTTTTGCTGTTCCACGGTGAAAAATCTCTATTATCCTGCTTTTGGCATTTTTTGCCGTAAAAAAAAATAATAGTGTCTCTTGATTGTTCAGACACAAATATATCTGATGAAAATAGTCTGGTGTAGGCCAGAGAAATTCAAGTGTGGTTTTGCAGTTCCCCGGGTCAAATCTCTGTATTCTCCTGCTTTTGGCTTTTTTTGCCGTAAAAAATAAATAATAGTTTCTACTGATTGTTCAGACACAAATATATCTGTTGAAAATAGTCTGGTATACACCATTAAATTATTAGTGTGGTTTTGCTGTTCCACGGTAAAAAAATCTCTATTATCCTGCTTTTGGCATTTTTTTTCATAAAAAATAAATAATAGTGTCTCTTGATTGTTCAGACACAAATATATCTGTTGAAAATAGTCTGGTATACACCAGTAAATTTTAACTGTGGTTTTGCTGTTCCACAGTAAGAAATCTCTATTATCCTGCTTTTGGCATTTTTTGCCATCAAAAATAAATAATAGTGTCTCCTGATTGTTCAGACACAAATATATCTGTTGAAAATAGGCTGGTGTAGGCCAGAGAAATCCAAGTGTGGTTTTGCAGTTCCACGGGTCAAATCTCTGTATTATCCTGATTTTGGCATTTTTTGCCGTAAAAAATAAATAATAGTGTCTCCTAATTGTTCAGACACAAATTTATCTGTTAAAAACAGTCTGGTATACACCAGTAAATTATAACTGTGGTTCTGCTGTTCCACAGTTAAAAATCTATATTATCCTGCTTTTGGCATTTTTTGCCGTAATAAATAAATAATAGTGTCTCCTGATTGTTCGGACACAAATATATCTGTTGAAAATAGTCTGGTATCGGCCACAGAAACAGAAGTGTGGTTTTGCAGTTCCACGGGTCAAATCTCTGTAGTATCCAGTTTTGGCACCTTTGTATCTTTAAAAAAAACAGTTTGAGTGTGTTGCTCACTGTTCAGCCGCAAATCTATATTTTTAAAAAAAGTCTGGTATACACACCAGTAAATTAAAACTGTGGCTTTGCTGTTCCATGGTAAAATCTCTCTATTATCCTGCTTTTGGCATTTTTTGCCCTAAAAAATAAATAAAAGTGTCTCCTGATTGTTCAGACACAAATATATCTGTTGAAAATAGTCTGGTATACACCAGTAAATTATTAGTGTGGTTTTGCTGTTCCACAGTAAAAAATCTCTATTATCCTGCTTTTGGCATTTTTTGCCGTAAAAAATAAATAATAGTGTCTCCTGATTGTTCAGACAGAAATATATCTGTTGAAAACAGTCTGGTATGCACCAGTAAATTTTAACTGTGGTTTTGCTGTTCCAGGGTGAAAAATCTCTATTATCCTGCTTTGGCATTTTTTGCCATTAAAAATAAATAATAGTGTCTCCTGATTGTTCAGACACAAATATATCTGTTGAAAATAGTCTGGTATACACCAGTAAATTTTAATTGTAGTTTTGCTGTTCCACGGTAAAAAATCTCTATTATCCTGCTTTTGGCATTTTTTGCCGTAAAAAATAAATAATAGTGTCTCCTGATTGTTCAGACACAGATATATCTGTTGAAAATAGTCTGGTATATACCAGTAAAGTATAACTGTGGTTTTGCTGTTCCACGGTAAAAGATCTCTATTATCCTGCTTTTGGCATTTTTTGCCGTAAAAAATAAATAATAGTGTCTCCTGATTGTTCAGACACAAATATATCTGTTGAAAATAGTCAGGTGTAGGCCCGAGAAATACATGTTTGGTTTTGCAGTTCCACTGGACAAATCTCTGTATTATCCTGCTTATGGCATTTTTTTGCAGTTAAAAATAAATAATAGTTTCTCCTGATTGTTCAGACACAAATATATCTGTTGAAAATAGTCTGGTATACACCAATAAATTATTAGTGTGGTTTTGCTGTTCCACAGTAAAAAATCTCTATTATCCTGCTTTTGGCATTTTTTGCCGTAAAAAATAAATAATAGTGTCTCCTGATTGTTCAGACAGAAATATATCTGTTGAAAACAGTCTGGTATGCACCAGTAAATTTTAACTGTGGTTTTGCTGTTGCAGGGTAAAAAATCTCTATTATCCTGCTTTGGCATTTTTTGCCATTAAAAATAAATAATAGTGTCTCCTGATTGTTCAGACACAAATAAATCTGTTGAAAATAGTCTGGTATACACCAGTAAATTTTAATTGTAGTTTTGCTGTTCCACGGTAAAAAATCTCTATTATCCTGCTTTTGGCATTTTTTGCCGTAAAAAATAAATAATAGTGTCTCCTGATTGTTCAGACACAGATATATCTGTTGAAAATAGTCTGGTATATACCAGTAAAGTATAACTGTGGTTTTGCTGTTCCACGGTAAAAGATCTCTATTATCCTGCTTTTGGCATTTTTTGCCGTAAAAAATAAATAATAGTGTCTCCTGATTGTTCAGACACAAATATATCTGTTGAAAATAGTCAGGTGTAGGCCCGAGAAATACATGTTTGGTTTTGCAGTTCCACTGGACAAATCTCTGTAATATCCTGCGTTTGGCATTTTTTGCCGCAAAAATTAAATAATAGTGTCTCCTAATTGTTCAGACACAAATATATCTGTTGAAAATAGTCTGGTATACACCAGTAAATTAAAACTGTGGTTTTGCTGTTCTACGGTAAAAAATCTCTATTATCATGCTTTTGCCATTTTTTCCGTAAAAAATAAATAATAGTGTCTCCTGATTGTTGAGACACAACTATATCTGTTGAAAATAGTCTGGTATACACCGGTAAATTATAACTGTGGTTTTGCTGTTCCACGGTAAAAAATCTCTATTATCCAGCTTTTGGCATTTTTTGCTGTAAGAAATAAATAATAGTGTCTCCTGATTGTCCAGAAACAAATATATCTGTTGAAAATAGTCTGGTTTAGGCCCAAGAAATACAAGTGTGGTTTTGCCGTTCCACTGGTCAAATCTCTGTATTATCCTGCTTTTGGCATTTTTTGCCGTTAAAAAATAAATAATAGTGTGTCCTAATTGTTCAGACACAAATGTATGTGTTAAAAATAGTCTGGAATACACCAGCAAATTATAACTGTGGTTTTGCTGTTCCACGGTGAAAAATCTCTATTATCCTGCTTTTGGCATTTTTTGCCGTAAAAAAAAATAATAGTGTCTCTTGATTGTTCAGACACAAATATATCTGATGAAAATAGTCTGGTGTAGGCCAGAGAAATTCAAGTGTGGTTTTGCAGTTCCCCGGGTCAAATCTCTGTATTCTCCTGCTTTTGGCTTTTTTTGCCGTAAAAAATAAATAATAGTTTCTACTGATTGTTCAGACACAAATATATCTGTTGAAAATAGTCTGGTATACACCAATAAATTATTAGTGTGGTTTTGCTGTTCCACGGTAAAAAATCTCTATTATCCTGCTTTTGGCATTTTTTTTCATAAAAAATAAATAATAGTGTCTCTTGATTGTTCAGACACAAATATATCTGTTGAAAATAGTCTGGTATACACCAGTAAATTTTAACTGTGGTTTTGCTGTTCCACAGTAAGAAATCTCTATTATCCTGCTTTTGGCATTTTTTGCCATCAAAAATAAATAATCGTGTCTCCTGATTGTTCAGACACAAATATATCTGTTGAAAATAGGCTGGTGTAGTCCAGAGAAATCCAAGTGTGGTTTTGCAGTTCCACGGGTCAAATCTCTGTATTATGCTGCTTTTGGCATTTTTTGCCGTAAAAAATAAATAATAGTGTCTCCTAATTGTTCAGACACAAATTTATCTGTTAAAAACAGTCTGGTATACACCAGTAAATTATAACTGTGGTTTTGCTGTTCCACAGTTAAAAATCTCTATTATCCTGCTTTTGGCATTTTTTGCCGTAATAAATAAATAATAGTGTCTCCTGATTGTTCAGACACAAATATATCTGTTGAAAATAGTCTGGTATAGGCCACAGAAACAGAAGTGTGGTTTTGCAGTTCCACGGGTCAAATCTCTGTAGTATCCAGTTTTGGCACCTTTGTATCTTAAAAAAAACAGTTTGAGTGTGTTGCTCACTGTTCAGCCGCAAATCTATATTTTTAAAAATAGTCTGGTATACACACCAGTAAATTAAAACTCTGGCTTTGCTGTTCCATGGTAAAATTTCTCTATTATCCTGCTTTTGGCATTTTTTGCCCTAAAAAATAAATAAAAGTGTCTCCTGAATGTTCAGACACAAATAAATCTGTTGAAAATAGTCTGGTATACACCAGTAAATTATAACTGTGGTTTTGCTGTTCCACGGTAAAAAATCTATATTATCCTGCTTTTGGCACTTTTTCCAGTAAAAAATAAATAATAGTGTCTCCTGATTGTTCAGACACAAATATATCTGTTGAAAATAGTCTGGTATACACCAGTAAATTTTAACTGTGATTTTGCTTTTCCACTGGAAAAAATCTCTATTATCCTGCTTTTGGCATTTTTTGCCATAAAAGATAAATAATAGTTTCTCCTGATTGTTCAGACACAAATATATCTGTTGAAAATAGTCTGGTATACACCAGTAAATTATAACTGTGGTTTTGCTGTTCCAGGGTAAAAAATCTCTATTTTGCTGCTTTGGCATTTTTTTCCGTAAAAAATAAATAATAGTGTCTCCTGATTGTTCAGACACAAATATATCTGTTGAAAATAGTCTGGTATACACCAGTAAATTTTAATTGTGGCTTTGCTGTTCCACGGTGAAAAATCTCTATTATCCAGCTTTTGGCATTTTTTGCCATAAAAAATAAATAATAGTGTCTCCTGATTGTTCAGACACAAATATGTCTGTTGAAAATAGTCTGGTATACACCAGTAAATTATAACTGTGTTTTTGCTGTTCCACGATAAAAAATCTCTATAATCCTGCTTTTGGCATTTTTTGCCGTAAAAAATAAATAATAGTGTCTCTTGATTGTTCAGACACAAATATATCTGTTGAAAATATTCTGGTATACACCAGTAAATTATAACTGTGGTTTTGCTGTTCCAGGGTAAAAAATCTCTATTTTCCTGCTTTGGCATTTTTTTACGTAAAAAATAAATAATAGTGTCTCCTGTTTGTTCAGACACAAATATATCTGTTGAAAATAGTCTGGTATACACCAGTAAATTTTAATTGTGGTTTTGCTGTTCCACGGTGAAAAATCTTTATTATCCTGCTTTTGGCATTTTTTGCCATAAAAAATGAATAATAGTGTCTCCTGATTGTTCAGACACAAATATATCTGTTGAAAATAGTCTGGTATACACCAGTAAATTATAACTGTGGTTTTGCTGTTCTACGGTAAAAAATCTCTATTATCCTTCTTTTGGCATTTTTTGCCATAAAAAATAGATAATAGTGTCTCCTGATTGTTCAGACACAAATATATCTGTTGAAAATAGTCTGGTGTAGGCCCGAGAAATACAAGTGTGGTTTTGAAGTTCGACGGGTCAAATCTCTGTATTATCCTGCTTTTGGCATTTTTTGCCGTAAAAAATAAATAATAGTGTCTCCCGATTGTTCAGACACAAATATATCTGTTGAAAATAGTCGGGTTTAGGCCCGAGAAATACATGTGTGGTTTTGCAGTTCCACGGGTCAAATCTCTGTATTATCCTGCTCTTGTCATTTTTTGCCGTAAAAAATAAATAATAGTGTCTCCTAATTATTCAGACACAAATGTATCTGTTAAAAATAGTCTGGTATACACCAGTAAATTATAACTGTGGTTTTGCTGTTCCACGGTAAAAAATCTCTATTATCCTGCTTTTGGTATTTTTTGCCGTAAAAAATAAATAATAGTTTCTCCTGATTGTTCAGACACAAATATATCTGTTGAAAATAGTCTGGTGTAGGCCAGAGAAATACAACTGTGGTTTTGCAGTACCACAGGTCAAATCTCTGTATTATCCTGCTTTTGGCATTTTTTGCCGTTAAAAATAAATAATAGTTTCTCCTGATTGTCCAGACACAAATATATCTGTTGAAAATAGTCTGGTATACGCCAGTAAATTTTAATTGAGGTTTTGCTGTTCCACGGTAAAAATTCTCTATTATCCTGCTTTTGGCATTTTTTGCCGTAAAAAATAAATAATAGTGTCTCCTGATTGTTCAGACACAAATATATCTGTTGAAAATAGTCTGGTATACACCAGTAAATATAACTGTGGTTTTGCTGTTCCACGGTAAAAGATCTCTATTATCCTGCTTTTGGCATTTTTTGCCGTAAAAAACAAATAATAGTGTCTCCTGATTGTTCAGACACAAATATATCTGTTGAAAATAGTCTGGTATACACCAGTAAATTATAACTGTGGTTTTGCTGTTCTACGGTAAAAAAATCTCTATTATCATGCTTTTGGCATTTTTTGCCGTAAAAAATAAATAATAGTGTCTCCTGATTGTTCAGACACAAATATATCTGTTGAAAATAGTCTGGTGTGAGGCCGAGAAATACATGTGTGGTTTTGCAGTTCCAAGGGTCAAATCTCTGTATTATCCTGATTTTGGCATTTGTTGCCGTAAAAAATAAATAATAGTGTCTCCTAATTGTTCAGACACAAATGTATCTGTTAAAAATAGTGTGGTATACACCAGCAAATTATAACTGTGGTTTTGCTGTTCCACGGTAAAAAATCTCTATTATCCTGCTTTTGGCATTTTTTGCCATAAAAAATAAATAATAGTGTCTCCTGATTGTTCAGACAGAAATATGTCTGTTGAAAATAGTCTGGTATACACCAGTATATTATAACTGTGGCTTTGCTGTTCCCCGGTAAAAAATCTCTATTATCCTGCTTTTGGCATTTTATGCCGTAAAAAATAAATAATGGTGTCTCCTGATTGTTCAGACACAAATATATCTGTTGAAAATAGTCTGGTATACACCAGTAAAATATAACTGTGGTTTTGTTGTTCCACCTTAAAAAAATCTCTATTATCCTGCTTTTGGCATTTTTTGCCATAAAAAATAAATAATAGTGTCTCCTGATTGTTCAGACACAAAAATATCTGTTGAAAATAGTCTAGTGCAGGCCCGAGAAATACAAGTGTGGTTTTGCAGTTCCACGGGTCAAATCTCTGTATTATCCTGCTCTTGTCATTTTTTGCCGTAAAAAATAAATAATAGTGTCTCCTAATTATTCAGACACAAATGTATCTGTTAAAAATAGTCTGGTATACACCAGCAAATTATAACTGTGGTTTTGCTGTTCCACGGTAAAAAATCTCTATTATCCTGCTTTTGGTATTTTTTGCCGTAAAAAATAAATAATAGTTTCTCCTGATTGTTCAGACACAAATATATCTGTTGAAAATAGTCTGGTGTAGGCCAGAGAAATACAACTGTGGTTTTGCAGTACCACAGGTCAAATCTCTGTATTATCCTGCTTTTGGCATTTTTTGCCGTTAAAAATAAATAATAGTTTCTCCTGATTGTCCAGACACAAATATATCTGTTGAAAATAGTCTGGTATACGCCAGTAAATTTTAATTGAGGTTTTGCTGTTCCACGGTAAAAATTCTCTATTATCCTGCTTTTGGCATTTTTTGCCGTAAAAAATAAATAATAGTGTCTCCTGATTGTTCAGACACAAATATATCTGTTGAAAATAGTCTGGTATACACCAGTAAATATAAGTGTGGTTTTGCTGATCCACGGTAAAAGATCTCTATTATCCTGCTTTTGTCATTTTTTGCCGTAAAAAACAAATAATAGTGTCTCCTGATTGTTCAGACACAAATATATCTGTTGAAAATAGTCTGGTATACACCAGTAAATTATAACTGTGGTTTTGCTGTTCTACGGTAAAAAAATCTCTATTATCATGCTTTTGGCATTTTTTGCCGTAAAAAATAAATAATAGTGTCTCCTGATTGTTCAGACACAAATATATCTGTTGAAAATAGTCTGGTGTGAGGCCGAGAAATACATGTGTGGTTTTGCAGTTCCAAGGGTCAAATCTCTGTATTATTCTGATTTTGGCATTTGTTGCCGTAAAAAATAAATAATAGTGTCTCCTAATTGTTCAGACACAAATGTATCTGTTAAAAATAGTGTGGTATACACCAGCAAATTATAACTGTGGTTTTGCTGTTCCACGGTAAAAAATCTCTATTATCCTGCTTTTGGCATTTTTTGCCATAAAAAATAAATAATAGTGTCTCCTGATTGTTCAGACACAAATATGTCTGTTGAAAATAGTCTGGTATACACCAGTATATTATAACTGTGGCTTTGCTGTTCCCCGGTAAAAAATCTCTATTATCCTGCTTTTGGCATTTTATGCCGTAAAAAATAAATAATGGTGTCTCCTGATTGTTCAGACACAAATATATCTGTTGAAAATAGTCTGGTATACACCAGTAAAATATAACTGTGGTTTTGTTGTTCCACCTTAAAAAAATCTCTATTATCCTGCTTTTGGCATTTTTTGCCATAAAAAATAAATAATAGTGTCTCCTGATTGTTCAGACACAAAAATATCTGTTGAAAATAGTCTAGTGCAGGCCCGAGAAATACAAGTGTGGTTTTGCAGTTCCACGGGTCAAATCTCTGTATTATCCTGCTTTTGGCATTTTTTGGCATAAAAAATAAATAATAGTGTCTCCTAATTGTTCAGACACAAATGTATCTGTTAAAAATAGTCTGGTATACACCAGCCAATTATAACTGTGGTTTTGCTGTTCCACGGTAAAAAATCTCTATTATCCTGCTTTTGGCATTTTTTGCCGTAAAAAATAAATAATAATGTCTCCTTATTGTTCAGACACAAATAAATCTGATGAATATAGTGTGGTGTAGGCCAGAGAAATACAAGTGTGGTTTTGCAGTTCCACGGGTCAAATCTCTGTATTATCCTGCTTTTCGCAATTTTTGGCTGTAAACAATAAATAATAGTGTCTCCTGATTGTTCAGACACAAATATATCTGTTGAAAATAGTCTTTTATACTCGAGTAAATTTTAACTGTGGTTTTGCTGTTCTACAGTAAAAAATCTCTATTTTCCTGCTTTTGGCATTTTTTGCCGTGAAAAATAAATAATAGTGTCTCCTGATTGTTCAGACACAAATATGTCTGTTGAAAATAGTCTGGTATACACCAGTATTTTATAACTGTGGCTTTGCTGCTCCCCGGTAAAAAATCTCTATTATCCTGCTTTTGGCATTTTATGCCATAAAAAATAAATAATGGTGTCTCCTAATTGTTCAGACATAAATATATCTGTTGAAAATAGTCTGGTATACACCAGTAAATTATAACTGTGGTTTTGTTGTTCCACCTTAAAAAAATCTCTATTATCCTGCTTTTGGCATTTTTTGCCATAAAAAATAAATAATAGTGTCTCCTGATTGTTCAGACAGAAATATATCTGTTGAAAATAGTCTGGTGTAGGCCCAAGAAATACAAGTGTGGTTTTGCTGTTCCCCGGGTCAAATCTCTGTATTATCCTGCTTTTTGCAATTTTTGGCAGTAAAAAATAAATAATAGTGTCTCCTGATTGTTCAGACACAAATATATCTGTTGAAAATAGTCTGGCATACACCAGTAAATTATAACTGTGGTTTTGCTGTTCCACGATAAGAAATCTCTATTATCCTGCTTTTGGCATTTTTTGCTATAAAAATAAATAATAGTGTCTCCCGATTGTTCAGACACAAATATATCTGTTGAAAATAGTCTGGTGTAGGCCAGAGAAATCCAAGTGTGGTTTTGCTGTTCCCCGGGTCAAATCTCTGTATTATCCTGCTTTTTGCAATTTTTGGCCATAAAAAATAAATAATAGTGTCTCCTGATTGTTCAGACACAAATATATCTGTTGAAAATAGTCTGGTATACACCAGTAAATTTTATCTGTGGTTTTGCTGTTCTACAGTAAAAAATCTCTATTATCCTGCTTTTTTTATTTTTTGCCGTAAAAAATAAATAATAGTATCTCCTGATTGTTCAGACACAAACATATCTGTTGAAAATAGTCTGGTATACACTAGTGTTGAGCCACCCCCGTAGTGTTCGAGTTCGGTTCGGTTCGTCGAACACGCGTGTGTTCGCCGAACTGTTCGTCGAACTGTTTGTCGAACACCTTCGAACACCGTTAAAACCAATGGCAGGCAGACAAAAACACATAGAAACACATAGAAAACACCTTCAAAGGTGTCCAAAAGCTGACAAACTGCTCAGAAGACACAACTAACACATGGAAAAATGACAAGTACATATAGTCATGCGAAAAGAAAAGAGGTGGAGGAGTAAAAGGAGGGGGAGACACAGATATAGGCATGTCATGCCCTTCTAAAATCCAAAAAGTGAGAAGCCGACACGGCCAGTCCGCTCCTGCCCGTGACACCTCCGTGTCGCCGGGTTTGTGCCAGAGCCGCGGTGAACCCTGATGGCCAGCCCCCCTCTCCCAATACTGGTGCCTGTCCGCTGGTGGGTCGAGCGAGCCCCCCTGTGGTGGAGGCAGCTCTAAGCTTTTTAATTTAAATTGTCTATCTAATTTGAATGAATACACTTTAAATCCATTTACAAGGATCTATTGGAGGGCAAGTCTCATGCCAGCAGCCGCGTAATTCCAGCTCCAGTAGCGTCCACTAAAGCTGCTGCAGTTAAGAAGCTTTTATAAGGATCGAGCTCGGCTGTCCACCGCAAGGCATCCTACTGCCAGTCCCAGCCCCTATGCCTTGGGGTGCCTCCTGATGCTCTTCACTGAGTATCCCGTGGTCCCGAAGCATTTCCTTTGAAAAAATTAAGTGTCCAAACTACAGGTGGTGTAGCTTGCTTAACAGCCGGGATAATCCGCTGACTAGCAGACACTGCTACTAGGCACAAAGTATTTCCTGGGCTAGATGCAGTTAAAAATTTGTAATTAGATACTCTCGTTGGATGCTGAGAAAGCATTCCATAGAGTCTCCTGGCACGCCATATATGATTCTCTTAAAAAGCTTGGGGTAGGGGTCTAGGGGACCCTTTTATAGCCAAAATCACGGCCCTGTATCACAATACGTCACCTAGGCTGAAGATAAATGGAACTGTAGCACCCTGAGGGCTCGGTTGCTACAGAGGTATTGCACCTCACCCAGAGGTGTGATATCTCACTCTCAGGTAAGGATGTAGTGTGGATCAGGACCCGACACCTGCATGCATTACACCACATTGCCGTGGGGCAGGGCGACCAATATGCCCCTGAGATGGGCACGACAGTCCCTGTCCCTGGCTGGAGTGGGGGGAGGGAACACTGAGGAAGGGGAACCCTGTAGTGCAGGAGCAGGGAGGAAGCAGTTCCTGGGTGCATTGAGAAGGGAGTATAAAAGGTGGGCACCATCTTAGTTCAGTGCAGAGAAGTCTGAGCAGAAGTGGCAGGGAGCAGGGGCTCTGCATGAGCTCTGCTCCGGAGGCGGGCCTAGTAACAGAGGCCCAGGCCTGGAAGAGGGAGAAGGAAGGAAGAGGAGCGGAGAAGGCTCCAGGAACGAGGAATGAAGGGATCCCAGGGGTGCGGACGGGCGAGTCGCCACCGCACGCCCGAATCCACCTGCGTGGAGGGGTCAGGCCAAAGGGGGAGACCGGTCCCCGAAACTAGTGGAGGCAGGAAACGACCCTCAGCTAGAAACAGGAGGCTGTGACATTTTATGTGGCGCAGCCCCTCGCTACACCCGCTAGGAAGGCACCACATAGGGTCAGGGAAACTGGCGCCAAGTTTACCAAGAGGAGGCCCGAGGCAGCCGGACAGAAGGGTTGGTAAGAAAGGCCAGACAAAGGACACACAAAGGGGGTCCTGTGAAGCGCTCCAAAGTTATCTGGGAGTTGTCTGAGCCCCTCACCTGGTGAGCACAGTACGACGTGGGCAGCCGTTACCTGCAGACGTGGTCTGGATGATAAGAACTGTGAGTAAAGGCCCTGGACTGCATCACTGACTCCGTGTCGTTACTGCTGCTGCCCTGCACCATCACCCCCATCCTCCGCATACACTGCCCTGAGGCCATACTCCTCCCGTGGGGAGTTATGCTACGCTCTGCTGCACCCACAACACCAGCCTCAGCGGTCTGCCCTGGAGCGGCGGTTCACTCTGACCGCAATCCACGGGTGGCGTAGTCGGACATTTAAACATCAAAACCACATAAATAGTTCCGCCACTGGTTTGACTGCCCTGAGCCACGGAACCGGGTCGCCGCCACGGAGACTACAAAAACCAGCATCCACCAAAAAGGTTCCGGCTCCGGGTGTCCCAAGGCCCAGGGGGCGCGTCAGAACATTTTCATCACCTTTCACAATCACCAATGGGACAAGGCAGGGATGTTCTCTGTCCCCTCTCTTATACATCCTAGTGACGGAGCAGCTGCTCTCATCAATTCGCCATAACCCCAATATTAGGTGGATTGAAGTGGGAGGCACCGAGTACAAGTGCTCTCTATTTGCTGATAATGTTCTAGTATATATCACTCAATCACATTTATCCATCCATGCTGTTATGGCTGAAATAGATCACTTTGTTACATGGTCAAATTTTAAAATCAATGCAGCGAAGTCTGAGGCCCTCGATGTCTCCCTCCCCAAATCCATATAGGATTCCATCCAGTCCAACTTTCCCTTTGCCTGGCCCTCACAGGGTATCAAATACTTAGGAATGCATATTCATAGAGACCTCTCCCATCTATGTTATCTTAATTTTGGGCCCTTTATTGAACAACTCCATACAGACCACGGTTGGCAAGTTAGAACTGTAAGATTCACTACGTGAACCACTGGTGTTTTGTGGAAAAGCACATGTACACTGTGTTCCAAATTATTATGCAAAAAGTGTTTAGGAGTGATAAGGGAAGAATTTGTTTGTTTGTCAGTTAAACTCATTGATGGTGATGTGTGTCCGGGCTCTTTATATCACTGTAAGCAATTGCAGACACCTGTGCTAATTAGTTTGGCAGGTGTGTCCAATGAAAGGCAAGACTACTTAAGAAGGCTGTCTCACATTATTAAGCAGCCTACATTTTCTGCCAAAATGGGAAAGAAAAAGGATGTGTCGGCTGCTGAGAAGCAACAAATTGTGGAGTGTTTAGGTCAAGGCATGACTACAATCAACATTGTGCGATGATCAGGATGAAGTGTCTTGGCAATCAAGAAGTATGTAGCTGATTCACAGTACACACGTGTGCGTGCTGATAAGGGCAAATTGAGGACTCTTTCCTACAGGCAATTACGTCAGGTTGAAAGAGCAGCGGCAAAAAAGCCTTGTCATAGCAGCAGACAAGTTTTTGAAGCTGCTGGTGCCTCCAACGTCCCCCGAACAACAAGATGCAGGGTCCTTCAGAGGTTTGCAGCTGTGCATACGCCATCCTGTCGACCTCCTCTATCCACTTCACACAAGCAGAAACGGCTCCAGTGGGCCAAACATTACATGAAGACTGATTTAAAAACTGTTTTGTTCACGGATGAGTGCCGTGCAGCGCTCGATGGTCCAGATGGATGGAGTGGAGGATGGCTGGTTGATGGACACCCCACGCAAACACGGCTACAGCGCCAACAAGGAGGAGGTGGAGTAATGTTTTGGGCTGGAATCATGGGGAGAGAGATTGTCGGCCCCTTTAGGATCCCTGAAGGCGCTAAAGATGAACTCCATAATGTATGTGGATTTTCTCAAACAGCACTTCCTGCCATGGTTCAAGAAGAAGAACCGTGTATTTCACAGCAAGATCATTTTTTTGCATGATAATGCACCATCTCATGCTGCACATAAAACCTCTGCATCTCTGGCTGATATGGGCATAAAAGGGGACAAACTTATGGTGTGACCCCCATGCTCCCCTGACCTGTACCCCATTCAGAACCTTTGGAGCATCATTAAAAGGAGTGTCTATGATGGCGGGAGGCAGTTCATATCTAAGCAACAGCTCTGGGAGGGTATTCTGTCCTCATGCAAAACAATTGAAGCAGAAACCATCCAAAACCTGACAAATTCAATGGACGAGAGAGTTCAGAAGCTCCTTTCGAACAATGGGTCCTATGTGAAAATGTAACATCACCTAGAATAAAGTTTTGAGTTGAAAACTGTTTGATTTCAGTTTCTAACAACCTCCTAATGCTTATAATTTCAAAAATGACCATTTTTTTGGTCTTTATTAAAATGAAAAGGTTGATCGAAAAGTTTGGGGGATCTAAGAGTGTGGCAACCCAGTAGTCATGATTACTTCGAATTCTGACAATATGAGGGTCATGCTGCAGGTAGTGCAGCAAGAAGGCACTTATGTGTCTTGCGCATCTCGGAGCCCCAAAATTATTTTCCGGGCTAGATGCAGCTAAAAATTATTATTAATTTTAAATCTGGTGAAGCTTTAGTATAGATGGCCTAATAGGATCAGTGCTGCACACTGCTACAAAGGCCAAATTATTTTCCAGCCAAGATACAGATAAACATGATTAGTAATTTGAAAGCTTAAAACGGTTGGTAGGGTGAATTTAACCAATCATCAAGCTTTTACTCTCCCCAGGATTACACAGGGGTAGAAAAGTCGTTTCGGATCCATGATTTGTTCATCTTTATGAACGTGAGTCTGTCTACATTATCAGTGGAGAGCCGCGTGCGCTTATCTGTCAGCACACAACCAGCAGCACTGAACACACGTTCAGACAGAACGCTGGCTGCGGGGCATGACAAGATCTCCAAGGCGTAAGTGGCTAGCTCCGGCCATTTATCCAGATTGAAAGCCCAAAAAGAGCAAGGGTCCAGTGACACAGTCATGGCTTCAATGTTTACTTGGAGATACTCCTGTACCATCGTCTCTAGGCGTTGACTATGTGTCAGACTTCTTGTCTCCTGTGGCCTTGCAAAGGATGGGCTAAAAAAGTGGTGAAATGATTCCGCAAAATTGATGTTACCAGCAGATACTGTGGTTCTGTTACGGTTTGAGTTCTGAACACTTGACGGTCCCATGGTTGGCAAGTTGGAACTGTGAGATTCACTACGTGCACCACTGGTATTTTGTGGAAAAGCACATGTAAGATTCTGCAACAGTCTCTGCTGATACTCCTGCATGCGTGCATCCCTTTCTATGGCAGGAATAATTTCTGCAAATTTACTTTTGTACCGGGGATCTAACAGTGTGGCAACCCAGTAGTCAGGATTATTTCTAATTCTCACAATTCGAGGGTCATGTTGCAGGTAGTGCAGCAAGAAGGCACTCATGTGTGTTGCGCAACCAGGAGCACCAAGTCCCTGTTGTGTTGGTGGCGAGGTAAGAATCATGCTTCCTTCCTCTGTCCTCTCCCCCCAACCTCGCACAACAGAAATGTGATCAAGGTCTCCCTCATCTGATGAGTTTTCCATCAGTTCGTCCTCCACTTCTTCCTGGGCTCCTGCACCTTCCTCACTAGTTTGGCTGCTACCATGCGCCCTGGTAAAACCATCTCCCCCACCCTCACATGCCTGCCGCCTTATTGCTGCCGACCGTCTGGACCTTGCAGATGTTAGCCCTTCCGCATACAACTCCTCCTCCTCTACTTCCTCCACCTCCTCTTGTGCCACCACCTGACTCCGAATTCTGTTTAACATGTGCTCCAGCATGTAAATCACCGGAATAGTCATGCTGATAATGGCATCGTCAGCACTAAACATCTTCGTCGCCATTTCAAAACTGTGCAGAAGGGTGCATAGGTCCCTGATCTGAGACCACTCCTCCAGCGTGATTTGCCCCACCTCTGGATCTCGTTGGCCCAGGCTATACGTCAGAACGTATTGCACCAGGGCTTGTTGGTGCTGCCACAGTCGCTGCAACATGTGCAGAGTTGAATTCCATCGGGTAGGCACATCGCATTTTAGCCGGTGAAGTGGCAGGCCCAACGACTTCTGTAGAGATGTAAGTCGCTGAGCTGCGGGATGCGAACGGCGGAAGTGAGCACACAGCAACCGTGCCCTCTGCAGAAGGCCATCTAGTCTGGGATAGTGGGCTAAAAATTGCTGGACAACCAGGTTCAACACGTGAGCCATACAAGGCACGTGTGTGACATTGCCCCGGCGAAGGGCCGCACCCAGGTTTGCAGCATTGTCGCACACGGCCTTCCCTGGTTTCAGGTCCAGTGGAGACAACCATTCATGAAATTGGTTCTCCAGAGCTGACCACAACTCCTCAGCTGTGTGACTCACATTTCCCAGACATTTCAATGTAAAAACCGCCTGATGACGTTGAGCCCTACTGCCAGCATAGTAAGGAGGTGTGCAGGATCCCTTCTGCTCAGTTAGAAAGCTTGTGGAATGACCAGACAGGCTTTGGGTGCAGGTGGAAGACCGAGAGGAGGTTGAGGAGGCAGAAGCAGTGGAGGAACTTTGACATAAAGAGGATTGACGCACAACTCGTGGGGACGGCAACACTTGGACAGCAGCCCCTTGTCCTGCTGTCACCATAGTTACCCAGTGCCCAGTCAGCGACATGTAACGCCCCTGTCCATGCCTACTCGTCCAAGTGTCTGTGGTGAAATGCACCCTGTCACACACAGAGTTTCTCAAAGAAGCGGTGATGTTGTGTGCGACATGCTGGTGGAGCGCAGGCACACCTTTCTTTGAGAAGTAGTGCCGACTGGGCATCTGGTACTGGGGCACTGCGACGGACATAAGGTCTCGAAAATCCTCTTTGTCCACCAGGCGGAAAGGCAGCATTTCTGTAGCCAAGAACTTGCAGATGGTGAAATTCAACCTCTTAGCTTTCTCATGGCTAGGAGGAAATGGTCTTTAACTTGTCCACATCTGAGGGACCGAGGGCTGGCTATTGTGCTTAGACGGGGTTGATAAGGGTGTCCCCGGCAAACTGCCGGTCTGTGAGGAAGATGCAGGCGGACATGTTAGGTTGCCTTGATCCAAAGGTGGTGCTATCGATGTCGGACAGCGCTCAACACCAGCTGGTGTTACCACCTCCAAAGAAAATGATGACCTGCCAATCACGCTGGCTGTTGCGGGTAAAGAGGTGGCAGGTCTGCACCCCAAAACAGGTGTGACTGCTGTCCCCCCAGTCACAGAGGATGAAGAGGCCTCGGATGCACAAGATATGGCAGACGGTGGTTGGCCCGGCCGGCTAGGCCGCATTGTAGCACACTGAGCTTCCCACTGCAACTTATGCTTCATGTCCATGTGCCGGTTCATGCATGAAGTACTCAAACTATGTATTTTTTGGCCTCTACTTAGCTTTTGCTGACAAATGTTACAGATAACACGAGTTGGGTCATCTTTATCGATCTGAAAAAATGCCCAGGCTATGCAAGGCTTAGCACCCATGCGACCTGAAGAGCCACCACGACTTGTGGTGAGAGGCAGAGTTGTGTTTGAGGATGCAGTTGTTGACATGCTTCCAGTACTACGTCTCTGTCCAGGAAGGCGCAACCTGACCTCGTCGTCACTAGCATCTTCCTCCACCTCCTCTGCTGACCTCATCTCTTGGCTGACTGTGGGTTGACAGTAAGTGGGATCTCCAACCTCATCATCATCACCCTGTGCGTTATCACACCCGTCGTCCTCAGAGCCAACCTGTTCCTGCCCTGACAAAAAACTTAAGTTGTCGCTCCAATCAGGTATTTGAGTCTTATCATCGTCTTCCTCATTGTCTCCACCAACAGGAGTTACAGTTTGGGAATGAGGGTCTACATTATGGTCAGAACCTTCTGCGTCTGGTCCTGGATCCGACTCATAAAGATTCTGGGCATCAGTGCAGATCATTTCCTCGTCTGGATTCACAGAAGCGCTGGAGTCGACCTCTGATTCCCAGGCTATAGTATGAGTAAACAGCTCTGCAGACTCAACCATCTGTTCTACCTCATACTCAGACGGGCAGCTGGAGATTTGGGAGCTGTGAGGAAGCAAGTGCGATTGCGGTGACACCTTTGAGGACTGGAGTATTTGTGATGTTGAAGTTGATGTAGAGTGAGAGCCACTTAAAGGAGCACTTGATATCCGTTGAAGCACCTGCTGTTTTTGTGCCTCATCTGGAATTTGTAGCGATTGGCGTGGCCGTAAGAAAGGGATCTTATCACATTGTCCGCTAAAACAAGTAGACATTTTAGTTTGGCTGGAAGATGGTCTTTCTTCTGCAGATGTTACTGTTGCTTTAACACCTACCCCACGGACACAACCTTTTTTCCCCTTCCCAACACGCCTATTCCCCTTTCCACCAGCAGCAGGCCTTTTTCCACTCATTTTGGTGGTTAACTAATTCACAGCTCTGGAGTTGTTTGCACAAAAAAACAATGGATGGGAACCGAGCAGAGCTGAGTGGCCAAACTGTGGTATTAGGCCAAAACTATTGGCTGGGTTAAATGCAGAAAAAAATTATATTCAATTTGCAACCTGATGGAGGTCAGTATAGATGGACTAATAGAACAAGTCCCACACACAGCTAGAAGCCCAAATATTTTTTCAGAGGTAGATGCAGAAAAATTTTTTATTCAGTTTGCAACCTGATGGAGGTCTGTATAGATGGATTAATAGAACAAGTCCCACACACAGCTACAAGCCCAATATTTTTTCAGAGGTAGATGCAGAAAAAAAATATATTCAGTTTGCAACCTGATGGAGCTCAGTATAGATGGACTAATAGAGAAAGTCCCACACACTGCTAGAAGGCCAAATATTTTTTCAGAGCTAGATGCAGACAAAAATTATATTCAATTTGCAACCTGATGGAGGTCAGTATAGATGGACTAATAGAACAAGTCCCACACACAGCTAGAAGCCCAAATATTTTTTCAGAGGTACTGTAGATGCAGATAAAAATTATTTTTAATTTGCAACCTGATGGAGGTCAGTATAGATGGACTAATAGAGAAAGTCCCACACACTGCTAGAGGGCCAAATATTTTTTCAGAGCTAGATGCAGAAAAAAATTATATTCAGTTTGCAACCTGATGGAGGTCTGTATAGATGGATTAATAGAACAAGTC
Source organism: Phyllobates terribilis (assembly GCF_046119375.1). Lineage (NCBI taxonomy): Eukaryota > Metazoa > Chordata > Amphibia > Anura > Dendrobatidae > Phyllobates > Phyllobates terribilis. The sequence goes on along the minus strand of NW_027362769.1, from coordinate 11,894,267 downwards.
CAACACACAGCTAGAAGCTCAAATATTTTTTCAGAGGTAGATGCAGATAAAAATTAATTTTAATTTGCAACCTGATGGAGGTCAGTATAGATGGACTAACAGAGAAAGTCCCACACACTGATAGAAGGCCACATATTTTTTCAGAGCTAGATGCAGATAAAAATTATATTCAATTTGCAACCTGATGGAGGTCAGTATAGATGGACTAATAGAACAAGTCCCACACACAGCTAGAAGCCCAAATATTTTTTCAGAGGTAGATGCAGAAAAATTTTTTATTCAGTTTGCAACCTGATGGAGGTCTGTATAGATGGATTAATAGAACAAGTCCCACACACAGCTACAAGCCCAATATTTTTTCAGAGGTAGATGCAGAAAAAAAATATATTCAGTTTGCAACCTGATGGAGCTCAGTATAGATGGACTAATAGAGAAAGTCCCACACACTGCTAGAAGGCCAAATATTTTTTCAGAGCTAGATGCAGACAAAAATTATATTCAATTTGCAACCTGATGGAGGTCAGTATAGATGGACTAATAGAACAAGTCCCACACACAGCTAGAAGCCCAAATATTTTTTCAGAGGTACTGTAGATGCAGATAAAAATTATTTTTAATTTGCAACCTGATGGAGGTCAGTATAGATGGACTAATAGAGAAAGTCCCACACACTGCTAGAGGGCCAAATATTTTTTCAGAGCTAGATGCAGAAAAAAATTATATTCAGTTTGCAACCTGATGGAGGTCTGTATAGATGGATTAATAGAACAAGTCCAACACACAGCTAGAAGCCCAAATATTTTTTCAGAGGTAGATGCAGATAAAAATTATTTTTAATTTGCAACCTGATGGAGGTCAGTATAGATGGACTAACAGAGAAAGTCCCACACACTGATAGAAGGCCACATATTTTTTCAGAGCTAGATGCAGATAAAAATTATATTCAATTTGCAACCTGATGGAGGTCAGTATAGATGGACTAATAGAACAAGTCCCACACACAGCTAGAAGCCCAAATATTTTTTCAGAGGTACTGTAGATGCAGATAAAAATTATTTTTAATTTGCAACCTGATGGAGGTCAGTATAGATGGACTAATACAACAAGTCCCACACACAGCTAGAAGCCCAATATTTTTTCAGAGGTAGATGCAGAAAAAAATATATTCAGTTTGCAACCTGATGGAGGTCAGTATAGATGGAGAAATAGAACAAGTCCCACACACAGCTAGAAGCCAAATATTTTTTCAGAGCTAGATGCAGATAAAAATTATTTTTAATTTGCAACCTGATGGAGGTCAGTATAGATGGACTAATAGAGAAAGTCCCACACACTGCTAGAAGGCCAAATATTTTTTCAGAGCTAGATGCAGATAAAAATTATATTCAATTTGCAACCTGATGAAGGTCAGTATAGATGGACTAATAGAGAAAGTCCCACACACTGCTAGAAGGCCAAATATTTTTTCAGAGCTAGATGCAGATAAAAATTATATTAAATTTGCAACCTGATGGAGGTCAGTATAGATGGACTAATAGAACAAGTCCCACACACAGCTAGAAGCCCAAATATTTTTTCAGAGGTACTGTAGATGCAGATAAAAATTATTTTTAATTTGCAACCTGATGGAGGTCAGTATAGATGGACTAATAGAGAGTCCCACACACTGCTAGAAGGCCAAATATTTTTTCAGAGCTAGATGCAGAAAAAAATTATATTCAGTTTGCAACCTGATGGAGGTCAGTATAGATGAACTAATAGAGAAAGTCCCACACACTGCTAGAAGGCCAAATATTTTTTCAGAGCTAGATGCAGATAAAAATTATTTTTAATTTGCAACCTGATGGAGGTCAGTATAGATGGACTAATAGAGAAAGTCCCACACACTGCTAGAAGGCCAAATATTTTTTCAGAGCTAGATGCAGATAAAAATTATATTAAATTTGCAACCTGATGGAGGTCAGTATAGATGGACTAATAGAACAAGTCCCACACACAGCTAGAAGCCCAAATATTTTTTCAGAGGTACTGTAGATGCAGATAAAAATTATTTTTAATTTGCAACCTGATGGAGGTCAGTATAAATGGACTAATAGAGAAAGTCCCACACACTGCTAGAAAGCCAAATATTTTTTCAGAGCTAGATGCAGAAAAAAATTATATTCAGTTTGCAACCTGATGGAGGTCAGTATAGATGGACTAATAGAGAAAGTCCCACACACTGCTAGAAGGCCAAATATTTTTTCAGAGCTAGATGCAGATAAAAATTATTTTTAATTTGCAACCTGATGGAGGTCAGTATAGATGGACTAATAGAGAAAGTCCCACACACTGCTAGAAGGCCAAATATTTTTTCAGAGCTAGATGCAGATAAAAATTATATTAAATTTGCAACCTGATGGAGGTCAGTATAGATGGACTAATAGAAAAAGTCCCACACACAGCTAGAAGCCCAAATATTTTTTCAGAGGTACTGTAGATGCAGATAAAAATTATTTTTAATTTGCAACCTGATGGAGGTCAGTATAGATGGACTAATAGAGAAAGTCCCACACACTGCTATAAGGCCAAATATTTTTTCAGAGCTAGATGCAGATAAAAATTATTTTTAATTTGCAACCTGATGGAGGTCTGTATAGATGGACTAATAGAGAATGTCCCACACACTGCTAGAAGGCCAAATATTTTTTCAGAGCTAGATGCAGATAAAAATTATTTTTAATTTGCAACCTGATGGAGGTCAGTATAGATGGACTAACAGAGAAAGTCCCACACACTGATAGAAGGACAAATATTTTTTCAGAGCTAGATGCAGATAAAAATTATATTCAATTTGCAACCTGATGGAGGTCAGTAGAGATGGACTAATAGAACAAGTCCTACACACAGCTAGAAGCCCAAATATTTTTTCAGAGGTACTGTAGATGCAGATAAAAATTATTTTTAATTTGCAACCTGATGGAGGTCAGTATAGATGGACTAATAGAGAAAGTCACACACACAGCTAGAAGCCCAATATTTTTTCAGAGGTAGATGCAGAAAAAAATATATTCAGTTTGCAACCTGATGGAGGTCAGTATAGATGGACTAATACAACAAGTCCCACACACAGCTAGAAGCCCAATATTTTTTCAGAGGTAGATGCAGAAAAAAATATATTCACTTTGCAACCTGATGGAGGTCTGTATACATGGATTAATAGAACAAGTCCCACACACAGCTAGAAGCCCAATATTTTTTCAGAGGTAGATGCAGAAAAAAATATATTCAGTTTGCAACCTGATGGAGGTCTGTATAGATGGATTAATAGAACAAGTCCCACACACAGCTAGAAGCCCAATATTTTTTCAGAGGTAGATGCAGAAAAAAATATATTCAGTTTGCAACCTGATGGAGGTCAGTATAGATGGACTAATACAACAAGTCCCACACACAGCTAGAAGCCCAATATTTTTTCAGAGCTAGATGCAGAAAAAAATTATATTCAATTTGCAACCTGATGGAGGTCAGTATAGATGGACTAATAGAATGATGCTATGCCCAAAAGATTTTACTTCACTTGGTGCAGTAAAAAAATTGGTATTCTATACACAGGTGGTATATCTTGCAACACAGATAGGCTACTCTACTGACTAACACACTCTGCAATAGGTCAAAAAGGATTAGCTTTGCTAGATTCAGCCAAATGCTGTGAAAAAAACTTGCACAGCACTGGCACAGACCTGCCTGGCAAAAACTAATAGGAACTGATGTAAACTAGTCCTGAAAAGGACTCCAATTACAATTAGTCTTTACTCCCACAATCTATTTAAGAGCACAGACCTGCCTGATAAAAGTCGTAGGAAATGCTGTAACCTAGTCCTTAAAAGGACTGAAATCACAACTATTCCCTACTCCCAAGCTATCTGTAGATTTGTGCGAAAATTGGCTTGAAATTAACAAGGTATAGCACACACAGCAACAGCGGTGCCGTCTAACACGCAGCTGCAGCAGTGAGAAAATGGTGGCAACGGGGAAAATGGCTTGGTCTTATAGGGCAAGGACATGTGACATACACTGCCAATGACACATGCCCTTGCTTGTGTGAAAAAAAGCACTTCGCTCCGTGTGTGCGCTGCTGATAGGCTGACAGACTGCACCTCCCCACTGTAAATGCGGGAAAGAGAAAAAAAAAATGGAGATCTTCAATGTTCCTGCAGAGATCCATCCCCTGCCCCTCCCCCCACCCCGCTGTACACTCAAACTGCGTATTAACATTAATTTTCATCATTACTGAGAAAAAATCCAGTTATGATATTGGTGCACGAACAGTTATCGAACATAACCTCGAACAGCCGAATTTTTCTCAAATTGTTAGTGTTCGCCGAACGACTCCAACACCGCCCAAAACAGCTCGAATTTGAGATTGGCGAACAGTTCGAGTAGAACAACGCTCATCTCTAGTATACACCAGTAAATTTTAACTATGGTTTTGCTGTTCCACGGTAAAAAATCTCTATTATCCTGCTTTTGGCATTTTTTGCTGTAAAAAATAAATAATAGTGTCTCCTGATTGTTGAGACACAAATATATCTGTTGAAAATAGTCTGGTGTAGGCCCGAGAAATACAAGTGTGGTTTTGCAGTTCCACGGGTCAAATCTCTGTATTATCCTGCTTTTGGCATTTTTTGGCATAAAAAATAAATAATAGTGTCTCCTAATTGTTCAGACACAAATGTATCTGTTAAAAATAGTCTGGTATACACCAGCAAATTATAACTGTGGTTTTGCTGTTCCACGGTAAAAAATCTGTATTATCCTGCTTTTGGCATTTTTTGCCGTAAAAAATAAATAATAATGTATCCTAATTGTTCAGACACAAATATATCTGATGAACATAGTCTGGTGTAGGCCAGAGAAATACAAGTGTGGTTTTGCAGTTCCACGGGTCAAACCTCTATATTATCCTGCTTTTCGCAATTTTTGGCTGTAAACAACAAATAATAGTGTCTCCTGATTGTTCAGACACAAATATAACTGTTGAAAATAGTCTTTTATACACCAGTAAATTTTAACTGTGGTTTTGCTGTTCTACAGTAAAAAATCTCTATTATCCTGCTTTTGGCATTTTTTGCCGTAAAAAATAAATAATAGGGTCTCCTGATTGTTCAGACACAAATATATCTGTTGAAAATAGTCTGGTGTATGTCCGAGACATACAAGTGTGGTTTTGCAGTTCCACGGGTCAAATATCTGCATAATCCTGCCTTTGGCATTTTTTGCTGTAAAAAATAAATAACAGTGTCTCCTGATTGTTCAGACACAAACATATCTGTTGAAAATAGTCTGGTATACACCAGTAAATTATAACTGTGGTTTTGCTGTTCTACGGTAAAAAATCTCTATTATCCTGCTTTTGGCATATTTTGCCATAAAAAAGAAATAATAGTTTCTCCTGATTGTTCAGACACAAATATATCTGTTGAAAATAGTCTGGTGTAGGCCCGTGAAATTCAAATGTGGTTTTGCAGTTCCACGGGTAAAATCTCTGTATTATCCTGCTTTTGGCATTTTTTGCCGTAAAAAATAAATAATAGTGTCCCCTGATTGTTCAGACACAAATATGTCTGTTGAAAATAGTCTGGTATACACCAGCAAATTATAACTGTGGTTTTGCTGTTCCACGGTAAAAAATCTCTATTATCCTGCTTTTGGCATTTTTTGCCGTAATAAATAAATAATAGTGTCTCCTGATTGTTCAGACACAAATATATCTGTTGAAAAAAGTCTGGTATGCACCAGTAAATTATAACTGTGGTTTTGCTGTTCCATGGTAAAAAATCTCTATTATCCTGCTTTTGGCATTTTTTGCCGTAATAAATAAATAATAGTGTCTCCTGATTGTTCAGACACAAATATATCTGTTGAAAAAAGTCTGGTATGCACCAGTAAATTATAACTGTGGTTTTGCTGTTCCACGGTAAAAAATCTCTATTATCCTGCTTTTGGCATTTTTTGCCGTAAAAAATAAATAATAGTGTCTCCTGATTGTTCAGACACAAATATATCTGTTGAAAATAGTCTGGTGTAGGCCCAAGAAATAAAAGTTTGGTTTTGCAGTTCCACGGGTCAAATCTCTGTATCATCCTGCTTTTGGCATTTTTTGGCATAAAAAATAAATAATGGTGTCTCCTAATTGTTCAGACACAAATGTATCTGTTAAAAATCGTCTGGTATACACCAGCAAATTATAACTGTGGTTTTGCTGTTCCATGGTAAAAAATCTCTATTATACTGCTTTTGCCATTTTTTGCCATAAAAAAATAAATAATAGTGTCTCCTGATTGTTCAGACACAAATATGTCTGTTGAAAATAGTCTGGTATACACAAGTATGTTATAACTGTGGTTTTGCTGTTCATGGTAAAAAATCCCTATTATCCTGCTTTTGTCATTTTTTGCCGTAAAAAATAAATAATAGTGTCTCCTGATTGTTCAGACACAAATATGTCTGTTGAAAATAGTCTGGTGTAGGCCCGAGAAATACAAGTGTGGTTTTGCAGTTCCACGGGTCAAATCTCTGTATTATCCTGCTTTTGGCATTTTTTGGCATAAAAAATAAATAATAGTGTTTCCTAATTGTTCAGACACAAATATATCTGATGAACATAGTCTGGTGTAGGCCAGAGAAATACAAGTGTGGTTTTTGCAGTTCCACGGGTCAAATCTCTATATTATCCTGCTTTTCGCAATTTTTGGATGTAAACAATAAATAATAGTGTCTCCTGATTGTTCACACACAAATATATTTGTTGAAAATAGTCTTTTATACACCAGTAAATTTTAACTGTGGTTTTGCTGTTCTACAGTAAAAAATCTCTATTATCCTGCTTTTGGCATTTTTTGCCGTAAAAAATAAATAATAGGGTCTCCTGATTGTTCAGACACAAATATATCTGTTGAAAATAGTCTGGTGTAGGCCCGAGACAAACAAGTGTGGTTTTGCAGTTCCACGGGTCAAATATCTGCATAATCCTGCCTTTGGCATTTTTTGCTGTAAAAAATAAATAATAGTGTCTCCTGATTGTTCAGACACAAAGATATCTGTTGAAAATAGTCTGGTATACACCAGTAAATTATATCTGTGGTTTTGCTGTACTACGGTAAAAAATCTCTGTTATCCTGCTTTTGGCATTTTTTGCCATAAAAAATAAATAATAGTATCTCCTGATTGTTCAGACACAAATATATCTGTTGAAAATAGTCTGGTGTAGGCCCGAGAAATTCAAATGTGGTTTTGCAGTTCCACGGGTAAAATCTCTGTATTATCTTGCTTTTGGCATTTTTTGCCGTAAAAAATAAATAATAGTGTCTGTTGATTATTCAGACACAAATATATCTGTTGAAAATAGTCTGGTATACACCAGTAAATTATAACTGTGGTTTTGCTGTTACACGGTAGAAAATCTCTATTATCCTGCTTTTGGCATTTTTTGCCGTAAAAAATAAATAATAGTGTCTCTTGATTGTTCAGACACAAATATATCTGTTGAAAATATCTGGTGTAGGCCCAAGAAATACAAGTGTGGTTTTGCTGTTCCCAGGGTCAAATCTCTGTATTATCCTGCTTTTGGCATTTTTTGCAGTAAAAAATAAATAATAGTGTCTGTTGATTATTCAGACACAAGTATATCTGTTGAAAATAGTCTTTTATACACCAGTAAATTTTAACTGTGGTTTTGCTGTTCTACAGTAAAAAATCTCTATTATCCTGCTTTTGGCATTTTTTGCCGTAAAAAATAAATAATAGTGTCTCCTGATTGTTCAGACACAAATATATCTGTTGAAAATAGTCTGGTATACACCAGAAAATTATAACTGTGGTTTTGCTGTTCCACGATAAAAAATCTCTATTATCCTGCTTTTGGCATTTTTTGCTATAAAAACAAATAATAGTGTCTTCTGATTGTTCAGACACAAATATATCTGTTGAAAATTGTCTAGTATACACCAGTAAATTATAACTGTGGTTTTGCTGTTCCACGGTAGAAAATCTCTATTATCCTGCTTTTGGCATTTTTTGCCGTAAAAAATTAAATAATAGTGTCTCCTGATTGTTCAGACACAAATATATCTGTTGAAATTAGTCTGGTATACACCAGTAAATTATAACTGTGGTTTTGTTGTTCCACGTTAAAAAAATCTCTAATATCCTGCTTTTGGCATTTTTTGCTGTAAAAAATAAATAATAGTGTCTCCTGATTGTTCAGACACAAATATATCTGTTGAAAATAGTCTGGTATACACCAGTCAATTATAACTGTGGTTTTGTTGTTCCACGTTAAAAAAATCTCTAATATCCTGCTTTTGGCATTTTTTGCCGTAAAAAATAAATAATAGTGTCTCCTCTTTGTTCAGACACAAATATGTCTGTTGAAAATAGTCTGGTGTAGGCCCAAGAAATACAAGTGTGGTTTTGCTGTTCCACGGGTCAAATCTCTGTATTATCCTGCTTTTGGCATTTTTTGCCGTAAAAAATAAATAATAGTGTCTGTTGATTATTCAGACACAATTATATCTGTTGAAAATAGTCTTTTATACACCAGTAAATTTTAACTGTGGTTTTGCTGTTCTACAGTAAAAAATCTCTATTATCCTGCTTTTGGCATTTTTTGCCATAAATAATAAACAATAGAGTCTCCTGATTGTTCAGACACAAATATATCTGTTGAAAATAGTCTGGTGTAGGCCCGAGAAATACAAGTGTGGGTTTGCAGTTCCACGGGTCAAATCTCTGTATTATCCTGCTTTTGGCATTTTTTGCCGTAAAAAATAAATAATAGTGTCTCATAATAGTTCAGACACAAATGTATCTGTTAAAAATAGTCTGGTATACACCAGCAAATTATAACTGTGGTTTTGTTGTTCCACGGTAAAAAATCTCTATTATCCTGCTTTTGGCATTTTTTGCCGTAATAAATAAATAATAGTGTCTCCTGATTGTTCAGACACAAATATATCTGTTGAAAAAAGTCTGGTATACCCCAGTAAATTATAACTGTGGTTTTGCTGTTCCACGGTAAAAAATCTCTATTATCCTGCTTTTGGCATTTTTTGCCGTAATAAATAAATAATAGTGTCTCCTGATTGTTCAGACACAAATATATCTGTTGAAAATAGTCTGGTGTAGGCCCGAGAAATACAAGTGTGGTTTTCCAGTTCCACGGGTCAAATCTCTGTATTATCCTGCTTTTGCCATTTTTTGGCATAAAAAATAAATAATAGTGTCTCCTAATTGTTCAGACACAAATGTATCTGTTAAAAATAGTCTGGAATACACCAGCAAATTATAACTGTGGTTTTGCTGTTCCACTGTAAAAAATCTCTATTATCCTGCTTTTGGCATTTTTTGCCGTAAAAAATAAATAATAGTGTCTCCCGATTGTTCAGACACAAATATGTATGTTGAAAATAGTCTGGTATACACCAGTATATTATAACTGTGGTTTTGCTGTTCCACGGTAAAAAATCTCTATTATCCTGCATTTGTCATTTTTTGCCATAAAAAATAAATAATGGTGTCTCCTGATTGTTCAGACACAAATATATCTGTTGAAAATAGTCGGGTATACACCAGTAAATTATAACTGTGGTTTTGTTGTTCCACGTTAAAAAAATCTCTAATATCCTGCTTTTGGCATTTTTTGCCGTAAAAAATAAATAATAGTGTCTCCTCATTGTTCAGACACAAATATGTCTGTTGAAAATAGTCTGATATACACCAGTAAATTATAACTGTGGTTTTGCTGTTCCACGGTAAAAAATCTCTATTATCCTGCTTTTGGCATTTTTTGCTGTAAAAAATAAATAATAGTGTCTCCTGATTCTTCAGACACAAATATATCTGTTGAAAATAGTCTGGTATACATCAATAAATTATAACTGTGGTTTTGTTGTTCCACGTTAAAAAAATCTCTAATATCCTGCTTTTGGCATTTTTTACCGTAAAAAATAAATAATAGTGTCTCCTCATTTTTCAGACACAAATATGTCTGTTGAAAATAGTCTGGTGTAGGCCCAAGAAATACAAGTGTGGTTTTGCTGTTCCACGGGTCAAATCTCTGTATTATCCTGCTTTTGGCATTTTTTGCAGTAAAAAATAAATAATAGTGTCTGTTGATTATTCAGACACAAGTATATCTGTTGAAAATAGTATTTTATACACCAGTAAATTTAACTGTGGTTTTGCTGTTCTACAGTAAAAAATCTCTATTATCCTGCTTTTGGCATTTTTTGCCGTAAAAAATAAATAATAGTGTCTCCTGATTGTTCAGACACAAATATATCTGTTGAAAATAGTCTGGTGTAGGCCCAAGAAATAAAAGTGTGGTTTTGCTGTTCCCCGGGTCAAATCTCTGTATTATCCTGCTTTTTGCAATTTTTGGCCGTAAAAAATAAATAATAGTGTCTCCTGATTGTTCAGACACAAATATATCTGTTGAAAATAGTCTGGTATACACCAGAAAATTATAACTGTGGTTTTGCTGTTCCACGATAAAAAATCTCTATTATCCTGCTTTTGGCATTTTTTGCTATAAAAACAAATAATAGTGTCTTCTGATTGTTCAGACACAAATATATCTGTTGAAAATTGTCTAGTATAACCCAGTAAATTATAACTGTGGTTTTGCTGTTCAACGGTAAAAAATCTCTATTATCCTGCTTTTGGCATTTTTTGCCGTAAAAAATAAATAATAGTGTCTCCTGATTGTTCAGACACAAATATATCTGTTGAAAATAGTCTGGTGTAGGCCCGAGAAATACAAGTGTGGTTTTCCAGTTCCACGGGTCAAATCTCTGTATTATCCTGCTTTTGCCATTTTTTGGCATAAAAAATAAATAATAGTGTCTCCTAATTGTTCAGACACAAATGTATCTGTTAAAAATAGTCTGGAATACACCAGCAAATTATAACTGTGGTTTTGCTGTTCCACGGTAAAAAATCTCTATTATCCTGCTTTTGGCATTTTTTGCCGTAAAAAATAAATAATAGTGTCTCCCGATTGTTCAGACACAAATATGTATGTTGAAAATAGTCTGGTATACACCAGTATATTATAACTGAAAATCAAATCTGCCCGAAGATTTCCTCCACTATAAATTTATGCTGAAAACATATAACTCTGCCCTTCACCTCTCCAAACAAACCTACTTTAACAACCTCATCATCTCACTTTCCAATAATCCTAAACGACTCTTTGACACGTTTCATTCTCTCCTCAATCAAACAGCACAGGCCCCGACCACCGACCTCAGCGCTGACGATCTGGCTAACTATTTCAAAGAAAAAATTGACCATATCCGACAGGAAATTTTCTCCCAATCCCCAAATGTTATGCATGCTCCCCCCCGCCACATTGTATCTTGCTCATTTTCTGACTTCGAACCAGTCACAGAAGATGAAGTGATCAGGCTCCTTGCATCTTCTCGCCCTACCACCTGCACCAGCGACCCTATTCCTTCACATCTCCTTCAGTCCCTTGCTCCAGCTGTCACCTCTCACCTAACTAAAATTTTCAACCTTTCCCTCTCATCTGGTATCTTTCCCTCTTCTTTTAAACACGCCAGCATACAACCATTACTTAAAAAACCATCCCTCGACCAGAACTGCACGGCCAACTACAGACCTGTTTCCAATCTTCCCTTTATCTCTAAACTCCTGGAACGCCTGGTCCACTCCCGTCTAATCCGCTATCTCTCAGACAACTCTCTTCTTGACCCTTTACAATCTGGTTTCCGCTCTTTACATTCTACTAAAACTGCCCTCACTAAAGTCTCTAATGATCTACTAACAGCTAAATCTAATGGTCACTACTCCCTGCTGATTCTCCTGGATCTCTCTGCAGCATTCGACACTGTGGATCATCAGCTCCTCCTCACTATGCTCCGCACTATTGGCCTCAAGGACACGGTTCTCTCCTGGTTCTCCTCTTATCTCTCTGACCGCTCCTTCTCTGTGTCTTTTGCCGGCTCCTCCTCCTCCCTACTTCCTCTTACTGTCGGGGTTCCTCAAGGATCAGTCCTAGGCCCCCTTCTTTTCTCCTTATACACCGCTCCTATTGGACAAACAATCAGTAGACTCGGTTTTCAGTACCATCTCTATGCTGATGACACCCAATTATACACCTCTGCTCCGGACATCACCCCTGCATTACTACAAAAGACCAGTGATTGTCTTTCTGCTGTGTCTAACATTATGTCCTCCCTCTACCTAAAACTGAATCTGTCAAAAACTGAACTACTCGTCTTTCCTCCCTCCATTAATCTACCTGTGCCCGATATTGCCATCTCCGTTTGTGGCTCAACCATTACTCCCCAGCTACAAGCCCGCTGTCTTGGGGTCATTTTTGATTCAGATCTTTCTTTCACTCCTCGCATCAAATCACTCGCTCGTTCATGTCATCTACACCTCAAAAACATCTCAAGAATCAGGACTTTTCTCACCTTTGACTCGGCAAAAACCCTTACTGTCGCTCTTATTCATTCTCGTCTTGACTATTGCAACACTCTACTAATCGGTCTCCCTCTTACTAAACTCTCCCCTCTCCAATCCGTCCTGAACGCAGCAGCCAGGATCATATTCCTCGCCAACCGCTACTCAGATGCCTCTTCCCTGTGCCAGTCATTGCATTGGTTGCCCATCCAATATAGAGTTCGTTTTAAACTTATCACGCTTACCCACAAAGTGCTCCATGCTTCAGTACCCCCCTACATCTCCTCCCTTGTCTCAGTCTACCACCCTACACGTGCCCTCCGTTCTGCAAATGACTTGAAACTAAAATCCTCCATAATCCGAACTTCCCACTCCCGTCTCCAAGATTTCTCGCGTGCTGCGCCAATTCTCTGGAATGCACTACCCAGGACAGTTCGATTAATTCCCAATACCCACAGTTTCAAGCGAACCCTAAAAACACATTTCTTTAGACTGGCGTATCACCTAAACACACTCTGTCCATCTCAGCTTTCCCCCATTTTAAAATCTTCTTCAACTTCGGGTTCAAACCAACCATGCACATAAAAGCCTCTGTCAGGACTGCACACATACTGGCTGGCGACCAGTCCATGTATTATTATTTATCCTATTCAGTATATCAAGGCTGCATTATACAATATATGTACTTTTTACCTTTTGTGTCTCCCCCACTTCCTCATAGACTGTAAGCTCGCGAGCAGGGCCCTCACTCCGTTCGATATGAGATATGCTTATTCTGTATTGTCTGTATAAGTCCCCCCTAAAATTTGTAAAGTGCTGCGGAATATGTTGGCGCTATAAAAATAAACTATTATTATTATTATTATTATTATTATATAACTGTGGTTTTGCTGTTCCACGGTAAAAAATCTCTATTATCCTGCATTTGTCATTTTTTGCCATAAAAAATAAATAATGGTGTCTCCTGATTGTTCAGACACAAATATATCTGTTGAAAATAGTCGGGTATACACCAGTAAATTATAACTGTGGTTTTACTGTTCCACGGAAAAAATCTCTATTATCCTGCTTTTGGCATTTTTTGCTGTAAAAAATAAATAATAGTGTCTCCTGATTGTTCAGACACAAATATATCTGTTGAAAATAGTCTGGTATACACCAGTAAATTATAACTGTGGTTTTGTTGTTCCACGTTAAAAAAATCTCTAATATCCTGCTTTTGGCATTTTTTGCCATAAAAAATAAATAATAGTGTCTCCTCATTGTTCAGACACAAATATGTCTGTTGAAAATAGTCTGATATACACCAGTAAATTATAACTGTGGTTTTGCTGTTCCACGGTAAAAAATCTCTATTATAGTGCTTTTGGCATTTTTTACCGTAAAAAATAAATAATAGTGTCTCCTCATTTTTCAGACACAAATATGTCTGTTGAAAATAGTCTGGTGTAGGCCCAAGAAATACAAGTGTGGTTTTGCTGTTCCACGGGTCAAATCTCTGTATTATCCTGCTTTTGGCATTTTTTGCAGTAAAAAATAAATAATAGTGTCTGTTGATTATTCAGACACAAGTATATCTGTTGAAAATAGTCTGGTGTAGGCCCAAGAAATAAAAGTGTGGTTTTGCTGTTCCCCGGGTCAAATCTCTGTATTATCCTGCTTTTTGCAATTTTTGGCCGTAAAAAATAAATAATAGTGTCTCCTGATTGTTCAGACACAAATATATCTGTTGAAAATAGTCTGGTATACACCAGAAAATTATAACTGTGGATTGCTGTTCCACGATAAAAAATCTCTATTATCCTGCTTTTGGCATTTTTTGCTATAAAAACAAATAATAGTGTCTTCTGATTGTTCAGACACAAATATATCTGTTGAAAATTGTCTAGTATACACCAGTAAATTATAACTGTGGTTTTGCTGTTCCACGGTAGAAAATGTCTGTTATCCTGCTTTTGGCATTTTTTGCCGTAAAAAATAAATAATAGTGTCTCCTGATTGTTCAGACACAAATATATCTGTTGAAAATAGTCTGGTATACAAAAGTAAATTATAACTGTGGTTTTGCTGTTCCACGGTAAAAAAATCTCTATTATTCTGCTTTTGGCATTTTTTGCCGTAAAAAATAAATAATAGTGTCTCCTGATTGTTCAGAAACAAATATATCTGTTGAAAATAGTCTTTTATACACCAGTAAATTTTAACTGTGGTTTTGCTGTTCCACAGTAAAAAATCTCTATTATCCTGCTTTTGGCATTTTTTGCTGTAAAAAATAAATAATAGTGTCTCCTGACTGTTCAGACACAAATATATCTGTTGAAAATAGTCTGGTGTAGGCCCAAGAAATAAAACTGTGGTTTTGCTGTTCCCAGGGTCAAATCTCTGTATTATCCTGCTTTTCGCAATTTTTGGCCGTAAAAAATAAATAATAGTGTCTCCTGATTGTTCAGACACAAATATATCTGTTGAAAATAGTCTGGTATACACCAGTAAATTATAACTGTGGTTTTGCTGTTCCACGATAAAAAATCTATATTATCCTGCTTTTGGGATTTTTTGCCATAAAAATAAATAATAGTGTCTCCTGATTGTTCAGACACAAATATATCTGTTGAAAATAGTTTGGTGTAGGCCCGAGAAATACAAGTGTGGTTTTGCAGTTCCACGGGTCAAATCTCTGTATTATCCTGCTTTTGCCATTTTTTGGCATAAAAAATAAATAATAGTGTCTCCTCATTGTTCAGACACAAATGTATCTGTTAAAAATACTCTGGTATACACCAGCAAATTATAACTGTGGTTTTGCTGTTCCACGGTAAAAAATCTCTATTATCCTGCTTTTGGCATTTTTTGCCGTAAAAAATAAATAATAGTGTCTCCCGATTGTTCAGACACAAATATATTTGTTGAAAATAGTCTGATATACACCAGTATATTATAACTGTGGTTTAGCTGTTCCACGGTAAAAAATCTCTATTATCCTGCATTTGTCATTTTTTGCCGTAAAAAATAAATAATGGTGTCTCCTGATTGTTCAGACACAAATATATCTGTTGAAAATAGTCGGGTATACACCAGTAAATTATAACTGTGGTTTTGCTGTTCCACGGTAAAAAATCTCTATTATCCTGCTTTTGGCATTTTTTGCTGTAAAAAATAAATAATAGTGTCTCCTGATTGTTCAGACACAAATATATCTGTTGAAAATAGTCTGGTATACACCAGTAAATTATAACTGTGGTTTTGTTGTTGCACGTTAAAAAAATCTCTAATATCCTGCTTTTGGCATTTTTTGCCGTAAAAATTAAATAATATTGTCTCCTCATTGTTCAGACACAAATATGTCTGTTGAAAATAGTCTGGTATACACCAGTAAATCATAACTGTGGTTTTGCTGTTCCACGGTAAAAAATCTCTATTATCCTGCTTTTGGCATTTTTTGCTGTAAAAAATAACTAATAGTGTCTCCTGATTGTTCAGACACAAATATATCTGTTGAAAATAGTCTGGTATACACCAGTAAATTATAACTGTGGTTTTGTTGTTCCACGTTAAAAAAATCTCTAATATCCTGCTTTTGGCATTTTTTGCAGTAAAAAATAAATAATAGTGTCTCCCCATTGTTCAGACACAAATATGTCTGTTGAAAATAGTCTGGTATAGGCCCAAGAAATACAAGTGTGGTTTTGCTGTTCCACGGGTCAAATCTCTGTATTATCCTGCTTTTGGCATTTTTTGCCGTAAAAAATAAATAATAGTGTCTGTTGATTATTCAGACACAAATATATCTGTTGAAAATAGTCTTTTATACGCCATTAAATTTTAACTGTGGTTTTGCTGTTCTACAGGAAAAATCTCTATTATCCTGCTTTTGGCATTTTTTGCCGTAAAAAATAAATAATAGTGTCTCCTGATTGTTCAGACACAAATATATCTGTTGAAAATAGTCTGGTATAGGCCCAAGAAATAAAAGTGTGGTTTTGCTGTTCCCCGGGTCAAATCTATGTATTATCCTGCTTTTTGCAATTTTTGGCCGTAAAAAATAAATAATAGTGTCTCCTGATTGTTCAGACACAAATATATCTGTTGAAAATAGTCTGGTATACACCAGAAAATTATAACTGTGGTTTTGCTGTTCCACGATAAAAAATCTCTATTATCCTGCTTTTGGCATTTTTTGCTATAAAAATAAATAATAGTGTCTTCTGATTGTTCAGACACAAATATATCTGTTGAAAATTGTCTAGTTTACACCAGTAAATTATAACTGTGGTTTTGCTATTCCACGGTAGAAAATCTCTATTATCCTGCTTTTGGCATTTTTTGCCGTAAAAAATAAATACTAGTGTCTCCTGATTGTTCAGACACAAATATATCTGTTGAAAATAGTCTGGTATACACCAGTAAATTATAACTGTGGTTTTGTTGTTCCACGTTAAAAAAATCTCTAATATCCTGCTTTTGGCATTTTTTGCCGTAAAAAATAAATAACAGTGTCTCCTCATTGTTCAGACACAAATATGTCTGTTGAAAATAATCTGGTATACACCAGTAAATTATAACTGTGGTTTTGCTGTTCCACGGTAAAAAATCTCTATTATCCTGCTTTTGGCATTTTTTGCTGTAAAAAATAAATAATAGTGTCTCCTGATTGTTCAGACACAAATATATCTGTTGAAAATAGTCTGGTATACACCAGTAAATTATAACTGTGGTTTTGCTGTTCCACGGTAGAAAATCTCTATTATCCTGCTTTTGGCATTTTTTGCCGTAAAAAATAAATAATAGTGTCTCCTGATTGTTCAGACACAAATATATCTGTTGAAAATAGTCTGGTGTAGGCCCGAGAAATACAAGTGTGGTTTTGCAGTTCCACGGGTCAAATCTCTGTATTATCCTGCTTTTGGCATTTTTTGGCATAAAAAATAAATAATAGTGTCTCCTAATTGATCAGACACAAATGAATATGATAAAAATTGTCTGGTATACACCAGGAAATTATAACTGTCGTTTTGCTGTTCCACGGTAAAAAATCTCTATTATCCTGCTTTTGGCATTTTTTGCCGTAATAAATAAATAATAGTGTCTCCTGATTGTTCAGACACAAATATATCTGTTGAAAATAGTCTGCTGTACGCCCGAGAAATAAAAGTGTGGTTTTCCAGTTCCACGGGTCAAATCTCTGTATTATCCTGCTTTTGCCATTTTTTGGCATAAAAAATAAATAATAGTGTCTCCTAATTGTTCAGACACAAATGTATCTGTTAAAAATAGTCTGGAATACACCAGCAAATTATAACTGTGGTTTTGCTGTTCCACGGTAAAAAATCTCTATTATCCTGCATTTGTCATTTTTTGCCGTAAAAAATAAATAATAGTGTCTCCCGATTGTTCAGACACAAATATGTATGTTGAAAATAGTCTGGTATACACCAGTATATTATAACTGTGGTTTTGCTGTTCCACGGTAAAAAATCTCTATTATCCTGCATTTGTCATTTTTTGCCATAAAAAATAAATAATGGTGTCTCCTGATTGTTCAGACACAAATATATCTGTTGAAAATAGTCGGGTATACACCAGTAAATAATAACTGTGGTTTTACTGTTCCACGGAAAAAATCTCTATTATCCTGCTTTTGGCATTTTTTGCTGTAAAAAATAAATAAAAGTGTCTCCTGTTTGTTCAGACACAAATATATCTGTTGAAAATAGTCTGGTATACACAAGTAAATTATAACTGTGGTTTTGTTGTTCCACGTTAAAAAAATCTCTAATATCCTGCTTTTGGCATTTTTTGCCGTAAAAAATAAATAATAGTGTCTCCTCATTGTTCAGACACAAATATGTCTGTTGAAAATAGTCTGATATACACCAGTAAATTATAACTGTGGTTTTGCTGTTCCACGGTAAAAAATCTCTATTATCCTGCTTTTGGCATTTTTTGCTGTAAAAAATAAATAATAGTGTCTCCTGATTGTTCAGACACAAATATATCTGTTGAAAATAGTCTGGTATACATCAATAAATTATAACTGTGGTTTTGTTGTTCCACGTTAAAAAAATCTCTAATATCCTGCTTTTGGCATTTTTTGCAGTAAAAAATAAATAATAGTGTCTCCTCATTGTTAAGACACAAATATGTCTGTTGAAAATAGTCTGGTATAGGCCCAAGAGATACAAGTGTGGTTTTGCTGTTCCACGGGTCAAATCTCTGTATTATCCTGCTTTTGGCATTTTTTGCCGTAAAAAATAAATAATAGTGTCTGTTGATTATTCAGACACAAATATATCTGTTGAAAATAGTCTTTTATACACCATTAAATTTTAACTGTGGTTTTGCTGTTCTACAGTAAAAAATCTCTATTATCCTGCTTTTGGCATTTTTTGCCGTAAAAAATAAATAATAGTGTCTCCTGATTGTTCAGACACAAATATATCTGTTGAAAATAGTCTGGTATAGGCCCAAGATATAAACGTGTGGTTTTGCTGTTCCCCGGGTCAAATCTATGTATTATCCTGCTTTTTGCAATTTTTGGCCGTAAAAAATAAATAATAGTGTCTCCTGATTGTTCAGACACAAATATATCTGTTGAAAATAGTCTGGTATACACCAGAAAATTATAAATGTGGTTTTGCTGTTCCACGATAAAAAATCTCTATTATCCTGCTTTTGGCATTTTTTGCTATAAAAATAAATAATAGTGTCTTCTGATTGTTCAAACACAAATATATCTGTTGAAAATTGTCTAGTTTACACCAGAAAAATTATAACTGTGGTTTTGCTATTCCACGGTAGAAAATCTCTATTATCCTGCTTTTGGCATTTTTTGCCGTAAAAAATAAATAATAGTGTCTCCTGATTGTTCAGACACAAATATATCTGTTGAAAATAGTCTGGTATACACCAGTAAATTATAAGTGTGGTTTTGTTGTTCCACGTTAAAAAAATCTCTAATATCCTGCTTTTGGCATTTTTTGCCGTAAAAAATAAATAACAGTGTCTCCTCATTGTTCAGACACAAATATGTCTGTTGAAAATAGTCTGGTATACACCAGTAAATTATAACTGTGGTTTTGCTGTTCCACGGTAAAAAATCTCTATTATCCTGCTTTTGGCATTTTTTGCTGTAAAAAATAAATAATAGTGTCTCCTGATTGTTCAGACACAAATATATCTGTTGAAAATAGTCTGGTATACACCAGTAAATTATAACTGTGGTTTTGCTGTTCCACGGTAGAAAATCTCTATTATCCTGCTTTTGGCATTTTTTGCCGTAAAAAATAAATAATAGTGTCTCCTGATTGTTCAGACACAAATATATCTGTTGAAAATAGTCTGGTGTAGGCCCGAGAAATACAAGTGTGGTTTTGCAGTTCCACGGGTCAAATCTCTGTATTATCCTGCTTTTGGCATTTTTTGGCATAAAAAATAAATAATAGTGTCTCCTAATTGATCAGACACAAATGAATATGATAAAAATTGTCTGGTATACACCAGGAAATTATAACTGTCGTTTTGCTGTTCCACGGTAAAAAATCTCTATTATCCTGCTTTTGGCATTTTTTGCCGTAATAAATAAATAATAGTGTCTCCTGATTGTTCAGACACAAATATATCTGTTGAAAATAGTCTGGTGTAGGCCCGTGAAATACAAGTGTGGTTTTCCAGTTCCACGGGTCAAATCTCTGTATTATCCTGCTTTTGCCATTTTTTGGCATAAAAAATAAATAATAGTGTCTCCTAATTGTTCAGACACAAATGTATCTGTTAAAAATAGTCTGGAATACACCAGCAAATTATAACTGTGGTTTTGCTGTTCCACGGTAAAAAATCTCTATTATCCTGCATTTGTCATTTTTTGCCGTAAAAAATAAATAATAGTGTCTCCCGATTGTTCAGACACAAATATGTATGTTGAAAATAGTCTGGTATACACCAGTATATTATAACTGTGGTTTTGCTGTTCCACGGTAAAAAATCTCTATTATCCTGCATTTGTCATTTTTTGCCATAAAAAATAAATAATGGTGTCTCCTGATTGTTCAGACACAAATATATCTGTTGAAAATAGTCGGGTATACACCAGTAAATAATAACTGTGGTTTTACTGTTCCACGGAAAAAATCTCTATTATCCTGCTTTTGGCATTTTTTGCTGTAAAAAATAAATAATAGTGTCTCCTGATTGTTCAGACACAAATATATCTGTTGAAAATAGTCTGGTATACACCAGTAAATTATAACTGTGGTTTTGTTGTTCCACGTTAAAAAAATCTCTAATATCCTGCTTTTGGCATTTTTTGCCGTAAAAAATAAATAATAGTGTCTCCTCATTGTTCAGACACAAATATGCCTGTTGAAAATAGTCTGATATACACCAGTAAATTATAACTGTGGTTTTGCTGTTCCACGGTAAAAAATCTCTATTATCCTGCTTTTGGCATTTTTTGCTGTAAAAAATAAATAATAGTGTCTCCTGATTGTTCAGAGACAAATATGTCTGTTGAAAATAGTCTGGTATAGGCCCAAGAAATACAAGTGTGGTTTTGCTGTTCCACGGGTCAAATCTCTGTATTATCCTGCTTTTGGCATTTTTTGCCGTAAAAAATAAATAATAGTGCCTCCTAATTGATCAGACACAAATGAATATGATAAAAATTGTCTGGTATACACCAGTAAATTATAACTGTGGTTTTGCTGTTCCACAGTAAAAAATCTCTATTATCCTGCTTTTGGCATTTTTTGCCGTAAAAAATAAATAATAGTGTCTCCTGATTGTTCAGACACAAATATGTCTGTTGAAAATAGTATGGTATACACCAGTATATTATAACTGTGGTTTTGCTGTTCCACTGTAAAAAATCTCTATTATCCTGCTTTTGGCATTTTTTGGCATAAAAAATAAATAATGGTGTCTCCTGATTGTTCAGACACAAATATATCTGTTGAAAATAGTCTGGTATACACCAGTAAATTTTAATTATGGTTTTGCTGTTCCACGGTAAAAAATCTCTATTATTCTGCTTTTGGCATTTTTTGCCGTAAAAAATAAATAATAGTGTCTCCTGATTGTTCAGACACAAATATATCTGTTGAAAATAGTCTGGTATACACAAGTAAATTATAACTGTGGTTTTGCTGTTCCACGGTAAAAAATCTCTATTATCCAGCTTTTGGCATTTTTTGCTGTAAAAAAATAAATAATAGTGTCTCCTGATTGTTCAGACACAAATATATCTGTTGAAAATAGTCTGGTATACACCAGTAAATTATAACTGTGGTTTTGTTGTTCCATGTTAAAAAAATCTCTAATATCCTGCTTTTGGCATTTTTTGCCGTAAAAAATAAATAATAGTGTCTCCTCATTGTTCAGACACAAATATGTCTGTTGAAAATAGTCTGGTGTACGCCCAAGAAATAGAAGTGTGGTTTTGCTGTTCCACGGGTCAAATCTCTGTATTATCTTGCTTTTGGCATTTTTTGCGGTAAAAAATAAATAATAGTGTCTGTTGATTATTCAGACACAAATATATCTGTTGAAAATAGTCTGGTATACACCAGTAAATTATAACTGTGGTTTTGCTGTTTCACGTTAGAAAATCTCTATTATCCTGCTTTTGGCATTTTTTGCTGTAAAAAAATAAATAATAGTGTCTCCTGATTGTTCAGACACATATATATCTGTTGAAAATAGTCTGGTGTAGGCCCGAGAAATACAAGTGTGGTTTTGCAGTTCCACTGGTCAAATCTCTGTATTATCCTGCTTTTGGCATATTTTGCCGAAAAAAATAAATAATAATGTCTCCTAATAATTCAGACACAAATGTATCTGTTAAAAATAGTCTGGTATACACGAGCAAATTATAACTGTGGTTTTGCTGTTCCACGGTAAAAAATCTCTATTATCCTGCTTTTGGCATTTTTTGCCTTAAAAAATAAATAATAGTGTCTCCTGATTGTTCAGACACAAGTATATCTGTTGATCATAGTCTGGTGTAGGCCAGAGAAATACAAATGTGGTTTTGCAGTTCCTAGAGTCAAATCTATGTATTATCCTGCTTTTCGCAATTTTTGGCTGTAAACAATAAATAATAGTGTCTCCTGATTGTTCAGACACAAATATGTCTGTTGAAAAAAGTCTGGTATACACCAGTAAATTATAACTGTGGTTTTGCTGTTCCAAGGTAAAAAATCTCTATTATCCTGCTTTTGGCATTTTTTGCTGTAAAAAATAAATAGTAGTGTCTCCTGATTGTTCAGACACAAATATATCTGTTGAAAATAGTCTGGTATACACCAGTAAATTATAACTGTGGTTTTGCTGTTCCACGGTAGAAAATCTCTATTATCCTGCTTTTGGCATTTTTTGCCGTAAAAAATAAATAATAGTGTCTACTGATTGTTCAGACACAAATATATCTGTTGAAAATAGTCTGGTGTAGGCCCGAGAAATACAAGTGTGGTTTTGCAGTTCCACGGGTCAAATCTCTGTATTATCCTGCTTTTGGCATTTTTTGGCATAAAAAATAAATAATAGTGTCTCCTGATAGTTCAGACACAAATATGTCTGTTGAAAATTGTCTAGTATACACCATTAAATTATAACTGTGGTTGTGCTGTTCCACGGTAGAAAATCTGTATTATCCTGCTTTTGGCATTTTTTGGCATAAAAAATAAATAATAGTGTCTCCCGATTGTTCAGACAAAAATATGTCTGTTGAAAATAGTCTGGTATACACCAGAAAATTGTAATTGTGGTTTTGCTGTTCCACGGTAAAAAATCTCTATTATTCTGCTTTTGGCATTTTTTGCCGTAAAAAATAAATAATAGTGTCTCCTGATTGTTCAGAAACAAATATATCTGTTGAAAATAGTCTGGTATACACCAGTAAATTATAACTGTGGTTTTGTTGTTCCACGTTAAAAAAATCTCTAATATCCTGCTTTTGGCATTTTTTGCCGTAAAAAATAAATAATAGTGTCTCCTCATTGTTCAGACACAAATATGTCTGTTGAAAATAGTCTGGTGTAGGCCCAAGAAATACAAGTGTGGTTTTGCTGTTCCACGGGTCAAATCTCTGTATTATCTTGCTTTTGGCATTTTTTGCGGTAAAAAATAAATAATAGTGTCTGTTGATTATTCAGACACAAATGTATCTGTTGAAAATAGTCTTTTATACACCAGTAAATTTTAACTGTGGTTTTGCTGTTCTACAGTAAAAAATCTCTATTATCCTGCTTTTGGCATTTTTTGCCGTAAAAAATAAATAATAGTGTGTCCTGATTGTTCAGACACAAATATATCTTTTGAAAATAGTCTGGTGTAGGCCCGAGAAATACAAGTGTGGTTTTGCAGTTCGACGGGTCAAACCTCTGTATTATCCTGCTTTTGGCATTTTTTGCCGTAAAAAATAAATAATAGTGTCCGTTGATTATTCAGACACAAATATATCTGTTGAAAATAGTCTGGTATACACCAGTAAATTATAACTGTGGTTTTGCTGTTACACAGTAGAAAATCTCTATTATCCTGCTTTTGTCATTTTTTGCCGTAAAAAATAAATAATAGTGTCTCCTGATTGTTCAGATACAAATATGTCTGTTGAAAATAGTCTGATGTAGGCCCGAGAAATACAAGTGTGGTTTTGCAGTTCCACGGGTCAAATCTCTGTATTATCCTGCTTTTGGCATTTTTTGCCGTAAAAAATAAATAATAGTGTCTACTAATAGTTCAGACACAAATGTATCTGTTAAAAATAGTCTGGTATACACCAGCAAATTATAACTGTGGTTTTGCTGTTCCACGGTAAAAAATCTCTATTATCCTGCTTTTGGCATTTTTTGTCGTAATAAATAAATAATGGTGTCTCCTGATTGTTCAGACACAAATATATCTGTTGAAAAAAGTCTGGTATACACCAGTAAATTATAACTGTGGTTTTGCTGTTCCACGGTAAAAAATCTCTATTATCCTGCTTTTGGCATTTTTTGCCTTAAAAAATAAATAATAGTGTCTCCTGATTGTTCAGACAGAAATATATCTGTTGATCATAGTCTGGTGTAGGCCCGAGAAATATAACTGTGGTTTTGCAGTTCCACGGGTCAAATCTCTGTATTATCCTGCTTTTGCCATTTTTTGGCATAAAAAATAAATAATAGTGTCTCCTAATTGTTCAGACACAAATGTATCTGTTAAAAATAGTCTGGTATACACCAGCAAATTATAACTGTGGTTTTGATGTTCCACGGTAAAAAATCTCTGTATTATCCTGCTTTTGGCATTTTTTGCCGTAAAAAATAAATAATAATGTCTCCTTATTGTTCAGACACAAATATATCTGATTAACATATTCTGGTGTAGGCCAGAGAAATACAAGTGTGGTTTTGCAGTTCCTAGAGTCAAATCTATGTATTATCCTGCTTTTCGCAATTTTTGGCTGTAAACAATAAATAACAGTGTCTCCTGATTGTTCAGACACAAATATATCTGATGAAAATACTATTTTATACACCAGTAAATTTTAACTGTGGTTTTGCTGTTCTACAGTAAAAAATCTCTATTATCCTGCTTTTGGCATTTTTTGCCATAAAAATAAATAATAGTGTCTCCTGATAGTTCAGACACAAATATGTCTGTTGAAAATTGACTAGTATACACCATTAAATTATAACTGTGGTTTTGCTGTTCCACGGTAGAAAATCTGTATTATCCTGCTTTTGGCATTTTTTGGCATAAAAAATAAATAATAGTGTCTCCTAATTGTTCAGACACAAATGTATCTGTTAAAAATAGTCTGGTATACACCAGCAAATTATAACTGTGGTTTTGATGTTCCACGGTAAAAAATCCCTATTATCCTGCTTTGGTATTTTTTGCCGTAAAAAATAAAAAATAGTGTCTCCCGATTGTTCAGACAAAAATATGTCTGTTGAAAATAGTCTGGTATACACCAGTAAATTTTAATTGTGGTTTTGCTGTTCCACGGTAAAAAATCTCTATTATTCTGCTTTTGGCATTTTTTGCCGTAAAAAATAAAAAATAGTGTCTCCTGATTGTTCAGAAACAAATATATCTGTTGAAAATAGTCTGGTATACACCAGTAAAGTATAACTGTGGTTTTGTTGTTCCACGTTGAAAAAATCTCTAATATCCTGCTTTTGGCATTTTTTGCCGTAAAAAATAAATAATAGTGTCTCCTCATTGTTCAGACACAAATATGTCTGTTGAAAATAGTCTGGTGTAGGCCCAAGAAATACAAGTGTGGTTTTGCTGTTCCACGGGTCAAATCTCTGTATTATCTTGCTTTTGGCATTTTTTGCGGTAAAAAATAAATAATAGTGTCTGTTGATTATTCAGACACAAATGTATCTGTTGAAAATAGTCTTTTATACACCAGTAAATTTTAACTGTGGTTTTGCTGTTCTACAGTAAAAAATCTCTATTATCCTGCTTTTGGCATTTTTTGCCGTAAAAAATAA
The DNA here is from genome assembly GCF_046119375.1 of Phyllobates terribilis. Lineage (NCBI taxonomy): Eukaryota > Metazoa > Chordata > Amphibia > Anura > Dendrobatidae > Phyllobates > Phyllobates terribilis. The sequence continues at coordinate 11,868,315 of NW_027362769.1, read as the reverse complement.
ATAATAGTGTGTCCTGATTGTTCAGACACAAATATATCTTTTGAAAATAGTCTGGTGTAGGCCCGAGAAATACAAGTGTGGTTTTGCAGTTCGACGGGTCAAACCTCTGTATTATCCTGCTTTTGGCATTTTTTGCCGTAAAAAATAAATAATAGTGTCCGTTGATTATTCAGACACAAATATATCTGTTGAAAATAGTCTGGTATACACCAGTAAATTATAACTGTGGTTTTGCTGTTACACAGTAGAAAATCTCTATTATCCTGCTTTTGTCATTTTTTGCCGTAAAAAATAAATAATAATGTCTCCTGATTGTTCAGATACAAATATGTCTGTTGAAAATAGTCTGATGTAGGCCCGAGAAATACAAGTGTGGTTTTGCAGTTCCACGGGTCAAATCTCTGTATTATCCTGCTTTTGACATTTTTTGCCGTAAAAAGTAAATAATAGTGTCTCCTAATAGTTCAGACACAAATGTATCTGTTAAAAATAGTCTGGAATGCACCAGCAAATTATAACTGTGGTTTTGCTGTTCCACGGTAAAAAATCTCTATTATCCTGCTTTTGGCATTTTTTGCCGTAAAAAATAAATAATAGTGTCTCCCGATTGTTCAAACAAAAATATGTCTGTTGAAAATAGTCTGGTATACACCAGTATATAATAACTGTGGTTTTGCTGTTCCACGGTAAAAAATCTCTATTATCCTGCTTTTGGCATTTTTTGCCGTAAAAAATAAATAATGGTGTCTCCTGATTGTTCAGACACAAATATATCTGTTGAAAATAGTCTGGTATGCACCAGTAAATTTTAATTGTGGTTTTGCTGTTCCACGGTAAAAAATCTCTATTATTCTGCTTTTGGCATTTTTTGCCGTAAAAAATAAATAATAGTGTCTCCTGATTGTTCAGAAACAAATATATCTGTTGAAAATGTTCTTTTATACACCAGTAAATTTTAACTGTGGTTTTGCTGTTCTACAGTAAAAAATCTCTATTATCCTGCTTTTGGCATTTTTTGCAGTAAAAAATAAATAATAGTGTCTCCTGACTGTTCAGACACAAATATATCTGTTGAAAATAGTCTGGTGTAGGCTCAAGAAATACAAGTGTGGTTTTGCTGTTCCCCGGGTCAAATCTCTGTATTATCCTGCTTTTTGCAATTTTTGGCCGTAAAAAATAAATAATAGTGTCTCCTGATTCTTCAGACACAAATATATCTGTTGAAAATAGTCTGGTATACACCAGTTAATTATTACTGTGGTTTTGCTGTTCCACGATAAAAAATCTCTATTATCCTGCTTTTGGGATTTTTTGCCATAAAAATAAATAATAGTGTCTCCTGATTGTTCAGACTAAAATATATCTGTTGAAAATTGTCTAGTATACACGAGCAAATTATAACTGTGGTTTTGCTGTTCCAAGGTAGAAAATCTCTATTATCCTGCTTTTGGCATTTTTTGCCATAAAAAAAAAATAATAGTGTCTCCTGATTGTTCAGACACAAATATAACTGTTGAAAATAGTCTGGTGTAGGCCCGAGAAATACAAGTGTGGTTTTGCAGTTCCACGGGTCAAATCTCTGTATTATCCTGCTTTTGCCATTTTTTGGCATAAAAAATAAATAATAGTGTCTCCTAATTGTTCAGACACAAATGTATCTGTTAAAAATAGTCTGGTATACACCAGCAAATTATAACTGTGGTTTTGCTGTTCCACGGTAAAAAATCTCTATTATCCTGCTTTTGGCATTTTTTGCCGTAAAAAATAAATAATAGTGTCTCCTGATTGTTCATGCACAAATATGTCTGTTGAAATTAGTCTGGTATACACCAGTATATTATAACTGTGGTTTTGCTGTTCCACGGTAAAAAATCCCTATTATCCTGCTTTTGGTATTTTTTGCCGTAAAAAATAAATAATAGTGTCTCCCGATTGTTCAGACACAAATATGTCTGTTGAAAATAGTCTGGTATACACCAGTAAATTATAACTGTGGTTTTGCTGTTCCACGGTAAAAAATCTCTATTATCCTGCTTTTGGCATTTTTTGCTGTAAAAAATAAATAATAGTGTCTCCTGATTGTTCAGACACAAATATATCTGTTGAAAATAGTCTGGTATACACCAGTAAATTATAACTGTGGTTTTGTTGTTCCACGTTAAAAAAATCTCTAATATCCTGCTTTTGGCACTTTTTGCCGTAAAAAATAAATAATAGTGTCTCCTCATTGTTCAGACACAAATATGTCTGGTGAAAATAGTCTGGTATACACCAGTAAATTATAACTGTGGTTTTGCTGTTCCACGGTAAAAAATCCCTATTATCCTGCTTTTGGCATTTTTTGCTGTAAAAAAATAATAGTGTCTCCTGATTGTTCAGACACAAATATATCTGTTGAAAATAGTCTGGTATACACCAGTAAATTATAACTGTGGTTTTGCTGTTCCACGTTAAAAAAATCTCTAATATCCTGCTTTTGGCATTTTTTGCCGTAAAAAATAAATAATAGTGTCTCCTCATTGTTCAGACACAAATATGTCTGTTGAAAATAGTCTGGTGTAGGCCCAAGAAATAGAAGTGTGGTTTTGCTTTTCCACGGGTAAAATCTCTGTATTATCCTGCTTTTGGCATTTTTTGCCGTAAAAAATAAATAATAGTGTCTGTTGATTATTCAGACACAAATATATCTGTTGAAAATAGTCTTTTATACACCAGTAAATTTTAACTGTGGTTTTGCTGTTCTACAGTAAAAAATCTCTATTATCCTGCTTTTGGCATTTTTTGCCGTAAAAAATAAATAATAGTGTCTCCTGATTGTTCAGACACAAATATATCTGTTGAAAATAGTCTGGTGTAGGCCCGAGAAATACAAGTGTGGTTTTGCAGTTCCACGGGTCAAATCTCTGTATTATCTTGCTTTTGCCGATTTTTGGCATAAAAAATAAATGATAGTGTCTCCTAATTGTTCAGACACAAATGTATCTGTTAAAAATAGTCTGGTATACACCAGCAAATTATAACTGTGGTTTTGCTGTTCCACGGTAAAAAATCTCTATTACCCTGCTTTTGGCATTTTTTGCCGTAAAAAATAAATAATAGTGTCTCCTGATTGTTCAGACACAAATATGTCTGTTGAAAATAGTCTGGTATACACCAGTAAATTATAACTGTGGTTTTGTTGTTCCACGTTAAAAAAATCTCTAACATCCTGCTTTTGGCATTTTTTGCCGTAAAAAATAAATAATAGTGTTTCCTCATTGTTCAGACACAAACATGTCTTTTGAAAATAGTCTGGTGTAGGACCAAGAAATACAAGTGTGGTTTTGCTGTTCCACGGGTCAAATCTCTGTATTATCCTGCTTTTGGCATTTTTTGGCATAAAAAATAAATAATAGTGTCTCCTTATTGATCAGACACAAATGTATCTGTTAAAAATAGTCTGGTATACACCAGCAAATTATAACTGTGGTTTTGCTGTTCCACAGTAAAAAATCTCTATTATCCTGCTTTTGGCATTTTTTGCCGTAAAAAATAAATAATAGTGTCTCCTGATTGTTCAGACACAAATATGTCTGTTGAAAATAGTCTGGTATACACCAGTATATTATAACTGTGGTTTTACTGTTCCACGGTAAAAAATCCCTATTATCCTGCTTTTGGTATTTTTTGCCGTAAAAAATAAATAATAGTGTCTCCCGATTGTTCAGACACAAATATGTCTGTTGAAAATAGTATGGTATACACGGTATATTATAACTGTGGTTTTGCTGTTCCACTGTAAAAAATCTCTATTATCCTGCTTTTGGCATTTTTTGGCATAAAAAATAAATAATGGTGTCTCCTGATTGTTCAGACACAAATATATCTGTTGAAAATAGTCTGGTATACACCAGTAAATTATAACTGTGGTTTTGCTGTTCCACGGTAAAAAATCTCTATTATCCTGCTTTTGGCATTTTTTGCTGTAAAAAATAAATAATAGTGTCTCCTCATTGTTCAGACACAAAAATGTCTGTTGAAAATAGTCTGGTGTAGGCCCAAGAAATACAAGTGTGGTTTTGCTGTTCCACGGGTCAAATCTCTGTATTATCTTGCTTTTGGCATTTTTTGCGGTAAAAAATAAATAATAGTGTCTGTTGATTATTCAGACACAAATATATCTGTTGAAAATAGTCTGGTATACACCAGTAAATTATAACTGTGGTTTTGCTGTTACACGGTAGAAAATCTCTATTATCCTGCTCTTGGCATTTTTGCCGTAAAAAATAAATAGTGTCTCCTGATTGTTCAGACACAAATATATCTGTTGAAAACAGTCTGGTGCAGGCCCGAGAAATACAAGTGTGGTTCTGCAGTTCCACGGGTCAAATCTCTGTATTATCATGCTTTTGGCATTTTTTGCCGTAAAAAATAAATAATAGTGTCTCCTAATAGTTCAGACACAAATGTATCTGTTAAAAATAGTCTGTTATACAACAGCAAATTATAACTGTGGTTTTGCTGTTCCACGGTAAAAAATCTCTATTATCCTGCTTTTGGCATTTTTTGTCGTAATAAATAAATAATGGTGTCTCCTGATTGTTCAGACACAAATATATCTGTTGAAAAAAGTCTGGTATACACCAGTAAATTATAACTGTGGTTTTGCTGTTCCACGGGAAAAAATCTCTATTATCCTGCTCTTGGCATTTTTTGCGTTAAAAAATAAATAGTGGTGTCTCCTGATTGTTCAGACACAAATATATCTGTTGATAATAGTATGGTGTAGGCCCGAGAAATACAAGTGTGGTTTTGCAGTTCCACGGGTCAAATCTCTGTATTATCTTGCTTTTGCCGATTTTTGGCATAAAAAATAAATGATAGTGTCTCCTAATTGTTCAGACACAAATGTATCTGTTAAAAATAGTCTGGTATACACCAGCAAATTATAACTGTGGTTTTGCTGTTCCACGGTAAAAAATCTCTATTATCCTGCTTTTGGCATTTTTTGCCGTAAAAAATAAATAATAGTGTCTCCTGATTGTTCAGACACAAATATGTCTGTTGAAAATAGTCTGGTAAACACCAGTAAATTATAACTGTGGTTTTGTTGTTCCACGGTAAAAAATCTCTATTATCCTGCTTTTGGCATTTTTTGCTGTAAAAAATAAATAATAGTGTCTCCTGATTGTTCAGACACAAATATATCTGTTGAAAATAGTCTGGTATACACCAGTAAATTATAACTGTGGTTTTGTTGTTCCACGTTAAAAAAATCTCTAACATCCTGCTTTTGGCATTTTTTGCCGTAAAAAATAAATAATAGTGTTTCCTCATTGTTCAGACACAAACATGTCTGTTGAAAATAGTCTGGTGTAGGACAAAGAAATACAAGTGTGGTTTTGCTGTTCCACGGGTCAAATCTCTGTATTATCCTGCTTTTGGCATTTTTTGGCATAAAAAATAAATAATAGTGTCTCCTTATTGATCAGACACAAATGTATCTGTTAAAAATAGTCTGGTATACACCAGCAAATTATAACTGTGGTTTTGCTGTTCCACAGTAAAAAATCTCTATTATCCTGCTTTTGGCATTTTTTGCCGTAAAAAATAAATAATAGTGTCTCCTGATTGTTCAGACACAAATATGTCTGTTGAAAATAGTCTGGTATACACCAGTATATTATAACTGTGGTTTTACTGTTCCACGGTAAAAAATCCCTATTATCCTGCTTTTGGTATTTTTTGCCGTAAAAAATAAATAATAGTGTCTCCCGATTGTTCAGACACAAATATGTCTGTTGAAAATAGTATGGTATACACGGTATATTATAACTGTGGTTTTGCTGTTCCACTGTAAAAAATCTCTATTATCCTGCTTTTGGCATTTTTTGGCATAAAAAATAAATAATGGTGTCTCCTGATTGTTCAGACACAAATATGTCTGTTGAAAATAGTCAGGTATATACCAGTAAATTTTAATTGTGGTTTTGCTGTTCCACGGTAAAAAATCTCTATTATTCTGCTTTTTGCATTTTTTGCCGTAAAAAATAAATAATAGTGTCTCCTGATTGTTCAGACACAAATATATCTGTTGAAAATAGTCTGGTATACACCAGTAAATTATAACTGTGGTTTTGCTGTTCCACGGTAAAAAATCTCTATTATCCTGCTTTTGGCATTTTTTGCTGTAAAAAATAAATAATAGTGTCTCCTCATTGTTCAGACACAAAAATGTCTGTTGAAAATAGTCTGGTGTAGGCCCAAGAAATACAAGTGTGGTTTTGCTGTTCCACGGGTCAAATCTCTGTATTATCTTGCTTTTGGCATTTTTTGCGGTAAAAAATAAATAATAGTGTCTGTTGATTATTCAGACACAAATATATCTGTTGAAAATAGTCTGGTATACACCAGTAAATTATAACTGTGGTTTTGCTGTTACACGGTAGAAAATCTCTATTATCCTGCTCTTGGCATTTTTTGCCGTAAAAAATAAATAGTGTCTCCTGATTGTTCAGACACAAATATATCTGTTGAAAACAGTCTGGTGCAGGCCCGAGAAATACAAGTGTGGTTCTGCAGTTCCACGGGTCAAATCTCTGTATTATCATGCTTTTGGCATTTTTTGCCGTAAAAAATAAATAATAGTGTCTCCTAATAGTTCAGACACAAATGTATCTGTTAAAAATAGTCTGGTATACAACAGCAAATTATAACTGTGGTTTTGCTGTTCCACGGTAAAAAATCTCTATTATCCTGCTTTTGGCATTTTTTGTCGTAATAAATAAATAATGGTGTCTCCTGATTGTTCAGACACAAATATATCTGTTGATAATAGTATGGTGTAGGCCCGAGAAATACAAGTGTGGTTTTGCAGTTCCAAGGGTCAAATCTCTGTATTATCCTGCTTTTGGCATTTTTTGGCATAAATAATAAATAATAGTGTCTCCTAATTGTTCAGAAACAAATGTATCTGTTAAAAATAGTCTGGTATAAAACAGCAAATTATAACTGTGGTTTTGATGTTCCACGGTAAAAAATCTCTGTATTATCCTGCTTTTGGCATTTTTTGCCGTAAAAAATAAATAATAATGTCTCCTTATTGTTCAGACACAAATATATCTGATTAACATAATCTGGTGTAGGCCAGAGAAATACAAGTGTGATTTTGCAGCTCCACGGGTCAAAGCTCTGTATTATCCTGCTTTTCGCAATTTTTGGCTGTAAACAATAAATAATAGTGTCTCCTGATTGTTCAGACACAAATATATCTGATGAAAATAGTGTTTTATACACCAGTAAATTTTAACTGTGGTTTTGCTGTTCCACGGTAAAAAATCCCTATTATCCTGCATTTGGTATTTTTTGTCGTAAAAAATAAATAATAGTGTCTCCCGATTGTTCAGACAAAAATATGTCTGTTGAAAATAATCTGGTATACACCAGTAAATTTTAATTGTGGTTTTGCTGTTCCACGGTAAAAAATCTCTATTAATCTGCTTTTGGCATTTTTTTGCCGTAAAAAATAAATAATAGTGTCTCCTGATTGTTCAGAAACAAATATATCTGTTGAAAATAGCCTGGTATACACCAGCAAATTATAACTGTGGTTTTGCTGTTCCACGGTAAAAAATCCCTATTATCCTGCTTTTAGTATTTTTTGCCGTAAAAAATAAATAATAGTGTGTCCCGATTGTTCAGACAAAAATATGTCTGTTGAAAATAATCTGGTATACACCAGTAAATTTTAATTGTGGTTTTGCTGTTCCACAGTAAAAAATCTCTATTATTCTGCTTTTGGCATTTTTTTGCCGTAAAAAATAAATAATAGTGTCAACTGATTGTTCAGAAACAAATATATCTGTTGAAAATAGTCTGGTATACACCAGTAAATTATAATTGTGGTTTTGCTGTTCCACGGTAAAAAATCTCTATTATCCTGCTTTTGGCATTTTTTGCTGTAAAAAACAAATAATAGTGTCTCCTGATTGTTCAGACACAAATATATCTGTTGAAAATAGTCTGGTATACACCAGTAAATTATAACTGTGGTTTGTTGTTCCACGTTAAAAAAATCTCTAATACACTGCTTTTGGCATTTTTTGCCGTAAAAAATAAATCATAGTGTCTCCTCATTGTTCAGACACAAATATGTCTGTTGAAAATAGTCTGGTGTAGGCCCAAGAAATACAAGTGTGGTTTTGCTGTTCCATGGGTCAAATCTCTGTATTATCCTGCTTTTGGCATTTTTTGCCGAAAAAAATAAATAATAGTGTCCGTTGATTATTCAGACACAAATATATCTGTTGAAAATAGTCTGGTATACACCAGTAAATTATAACTGTGGTTTTGCTGTTACACAGTAGAAAATCTCTATTATCCTGTTTTTGGCATTTTTTGCCGTAAAAAATAAATAATAGTGTCTCCTGATTGTTCAGACACAAATATATCTGTTGAAAATAGTCTGATGTAGGCCCGAGAAATACAAGTGTGGTTTTGCTGTTCCACGGGTCAAATCTCTGTATTATCCTGCTTTTGGCATTTTTTGCCGTAAAAAATAAATAATAGTGTCTCCTAATAGTTCAGACACAAATGTATCTGTTAAAAATAGTCTGGTATACACCAGCAAATTATAACTGTGGTTTTGCTCTTCCACGGTAAAAAATCTGTATTATCCTGCTTTTGGCATTTTTTGCCGTAAAAAATAAATAATAGTGTCTCCCGATTGTTCAGACACAAATATGTCTGTTGAAAATAGTCTGCTATACACCAGTATATTATAACTGTGGTTTTGCTGTTCCACGGTAAAAAATCCCTATTATCCTGCTTTTGGTATTTTTTGCCGTAAAAAATAAATAATAGTGTGTCCCGATTGTTCAGACAAAAATATGTCTGTTGAAAATAATCTGGTATACACCAGTAAATTTTAATTGTGGTTTTGCTGTTCCACAGTAAAAAATCTCTATTATTCTGCTTTTGGCATTTTTTTGCCGTAAAAAATAAATAATAGTGTCTCCTGATTGTTCAGAAACAAATATATCTGTTGAAAATAGTCTGGTATACATCAGTAAATTATAATTGTGGTTTTGCTGTTCCACGGTAAAAAATCTCTATTATCCTGCTTTTGGCATTTTTTGCTGTAAAAAACAAATAATAGTGTCTCCTGATTGTTCAGACACAAATATATCTGTTGAAAATAGTCTGGTATACACCAGTAAATTATAACTGTGGTTTGTTGTTCCACGTTAAAAAAATCTCTAATACACTGCTTTTGGCATTTTTTGCCGTAAAAAATAAATCATAGTGTCTCCTCATTGTTCAGACACAAATATGTCTGTTGAAAATAGTCTGGTGTAGGCCCAAGAAATACAAGTGTGGTTTTGCTGTTCCACGGGTCAAATCTCTGTATTATCCTGCTTTTGGCATTTTTTGCCGAAAAAAATAAATAATAGTGTCCGTTCATTATTCAGACACAAATATATCTGTTGAAAATAGTCTGGTATACACCAGTAAATTATAACTGTGGTTTTGCTGTTACACAGTAGAAAATCTCTATTATCCTGTTTTTGGCATTTTTTGCCGTAAAAAATAAATAATAGTGTCTCCTGATTGTTCAGACACAAATATATCTGTTGAAAATAGTCTGATGTAGGCCCGAGAAATACAAGTGTGGTTTTGCTGTTCCACGGGTCAAATCTCTGTATTATCCTGCTTTTGGCATTTTTTGCCGTAAAAAATAAATAATAGTGTCTCCTAATAGTTCAGACACAAATGTATCTGTTAAAAATAGTCTGGTATACACCAGCAAATTATAACTGTGGTTTTGCTCTTCCACGGTAAAAAATCTGTATTATCCTGCTTTTGGCATTTTTTGCCGTAAAAAATAAATAATAGTGTCTCCCGATTGTTCAGACACAAATATGTCTGTTGAAAATAGTCTGCTATACACCAGTATATTATAACTGTGGTTTTGCTGTTCCACGGTAAAAAATCTCTATTATCCTGCTTTTGGCATTTTTTGCCATAAAAAATAAATAATGGTGTCTCCTGATTGTTCAGACACAAATATATCTGTTGAAAATAGTCTGGTATACACCAGTAAATTTTCATTGTGGTTTTGCTGTTCCCCGGTAAAAAATCTCTATTATTCTGCTTTTGACATTTTTTGCCGTAAAAAATAAATAATAGTGTCTCCTGATTGTTCAGAAACAAATATATCTGTTGAAAATAGTCTTTTATACACCAGTAAATTTTAACTGTGGTTTTGCTGTTCTACAGTAAAAAATCTCAATTATCCTGCTTTTGGCATTTTTTGGTGTAAAAAATAAATAATAGTGTCTCCTGATTGTTCAGACACAAAGGTATCTGTTGAAAATAGTCTGGTATACACCAGTAAATTATAACTGTGGGTTTGCTGTTCCACGATAAAAAATCTCTATTATCCTGCTTTTGGGATTTTTTGCCATAAAAATAAATAATAGTGTCTCCTGATTGTTCAGACACAAATATTTCTGTTGAAAATTGTCTAGTATACACCAGTAAATTATAACTGTGGTTTTGCTGTTCCACGGTAGAAAATCTCTATTATCCTGCTTTTGGCATTTTTTGCCGTAAAAAAAAAATAATAGTGTCTCCTGATTGTTCAGACACAAATATATCTGTTGAAAATAGTCTGGTGTAGGCCCGAGAAATACAAGTGTGGTTTTGCAGTTCCACGGGTCAAATCTCTGTATTATCCTGCTTTGCCATTTTTTGGCATAAAAAATAAAGAATAGTGTCTCCTAATTGTTCAGACACAAATGTATCTGTTAATAATAGTCTGGTATACACCAGCAAATTACAACTGTGGTTCAGCTGTTCCACGGTAAAAAATCTCTATTATCCTGCTTTTGGCATTTTTTGCCGTAAAAAATAAAAAATAGTGTCTCCTGATTGTTCAGACACAAATATGTCTGTTGAAAATAGTCTGGTATACACCAGTATATTATAACTGTGGTTTTGCTGTTCCACGGTAAAAAATCCCTATTATCCTGCTTTTGGTATTTTTTGCCGTAAAAAATAAATGATAGTGTCTCCCGATTGTTCAGACACAAATATGTCTGTTGAAAATAGTCTGGTAGACACCAGTATATTATAACTGTGGTTTTGCTGTTCCACGGTAAAAAATCTCTATTATCCTGCATTTGTCATTTTTTGCCATAAAAAATAAATAATGGTGTCTCCTGATTGTTCAGACACAAATATATCTGTTGAAAATAGTCTGGTATACACCAGTAAATTATAACTGTGGTTTTGCTGTTCCACGGTAAAAAATCTCTATTATCCTGCTTTTGGCATTTTTTGCTGTAAAAAATAAATAATAGTGTCTCCTCATTGTTCAGACACAAATATGTCTGTTGAAAATAGTCTGGTGTAGGCCCAAGAAATACAAGTGTGGTTTTGCTGTTCCACGGGTCAAATCTCTGTATTATCCTACTTTTTGCATTTTTTGCCGTAAAAAATAAATAATAGTGTCTGTTGATTATTCAGACACAAATATATCTGTTGAAAATAGTCTTTTATACACCAGATAATTTTAACTGTGGTTTTGCTGTTCTACAGTAAAAAATCTCTATTATCCTGCTTTTGGCATTTTTTGGCATAAAAAATAAATAATAGTGTCTCCTAATTGTTCAGACACAAACGTATCTGTTAAAAATAGTCTGGTATACACCAGCAAATTATAACTGTGGTTTTGCTGTTCCACGGTAAAAAATCTCTATTATCCTGCTTTTGGCATTTTTTGCCGTAAAAAATAAATAATAGTGTCTCCTGATTGTTCAGACACAAATATGTCTGTTGAAAATAGTCTGGTCTACACCAGTATATTATAACTGTGTTTTTGCTGTTCCACGGTAAAAAATCCCTATTAACCTACTTTTGGCATTTTTTGCCGTAAAAAATAAATAATAGTGTCTTCTGATTGTTCAGACACAAATATATCTGTTGAAAATAGTCTGGATTAGGCCCGAGAAATACAAGTGTGGTTTTGCAGTTCCACGGGTCAAATCTCTGTATTATCCCTCTTTTGGCATTTTTTGCCGTAAAAAATAAATAATAGTGTCTCCTGATTGTTCCGACAAAAATATATCTGTTGAAAATAGTCTTTTATACACCAGATAATTTTAACTGTGGTTTTGCTGTTCTACAGTAAAAAATCTCTATTATCCTGCTTTTGGCGTTTTTTGCCGTAATAAATAAATAAAAGTGTTTCCTAATTGTTCAGACACAAATGTATCTGTTAAGAATAGTCTGGTATACACCAGTCAATTATTACTGTGGTTTTGCTGTTCCACGGTAAAAAATTTCTATTATCCTGATTTTGGCATTTTTTGCCATAAAAAATAAATAATAGTGTCTCCTGATTGTTCAGACACAAATATATCTCTTGAAAATAGTCTGGTATACACCATTACATTATAACTGTAGTTTTGCTGTTCTATGGTAAAAAATCTCTATTATCCTGCTTTTGGCATTTTTTGCCATAAAAAATAAATAATAGTGTCTCCTGATTGTTCAGACACAAATATATCTGTTGAAAATAGTCTGGTGTAGGCCCGAGAAATACAAGTGTGGTTTTGCAGTTCCACGGATCAAATCTCTGTATTATCCTGCTTTTGGCATTTTTTGCCATAAAAATAAATAATATTGTATTCTGATTGTTCATACACAAATATATCTGTTGAAAATATTCTGGTATACACCACTAAATTATAACTGTGGTTTTGCTGTTCCATGATAAAAAATCTCTATTATCCTTCCTTTGGCATTTTTTGCCATAAAAAATAAATATTAGTGTCTCCTGATTGTTCAGACACAAATATATCTGTTGAAAATAGTCTGGTATACACCAGTAAATTATAACTGTGGTTTTTCTGTTCCACGGTAAAAAATCTCTATTACCCTGCTTTTGGCATTTTTTGCCTTAAAAAATAAATAATAGTGTCTCCTGATTGTTCAGACACAAATATATCTGTTGAAAATAGTCTGGTGTAGGCCCCAGAAATACAAGTGTGGTTTTGCAGTTCCATGGGTCAAATCTCTGTATTATCCTGCTTTTGTCATTTTTTGCCGTAAAAAATAAGTAATAGTGTCTCCTAATTGTTCAGACACAAATGTATCTGTTAAAAATAGTCTGGTATACACCAGTAAATTATAACTGTGGTTTTGCTGTTCCACAGTAAAAAATCTCTATTATCCTGCTTTTGGCATTCTTTGCCGTGAAAATAAATAATAGTGTCTCTTGATTGTTCAGACACAAATATATCAGTTGAAAATAGTCTGGTATAGACCACAGACACAGAAGTGTGGTTTTGCAGTTCCACTGGTCAAATCTCTGTAGTATCTAGTTTTGGCCCCTTTGTATCTAAAAAAAAAAAGTTTGAGTGTGTCGCTCACTGTTCTGCCATAAATCTATAATTTTAAAAAAGTCTGGTATACACACCAGTAAATTAAAACTGTGGTTTTGCAGTTCCACGGGTCAAATCTCTGTATTATCCTGCTTTTGGCATTTTTTGCCGTAAAAAATAAATAATAGTGTCTCCTGATTGTTCAGACACAAATATATCTGTTGAAAATAGTCTGGTATACACCAGTAAATTTTAACTATGGTTTTGCTTTTCCACGGGAAAAAATCTCTATTATCCTGCTTTTGGCATTTTTTGCCGTAAAAAATAAATAATAGTGTCTTGTGATTAGAGATGAGCGTTGTTCTACTCGAACTGTTCGCCAATCTCAAATTCGAGCTGTTTTGGGCGGTGTTCGAGCCGTTCGGCGAACACGAACAATTTGAGAAAAATTCGGCTGTTCGAGGTTATGTTCGATAACTGTTCGTGCACCAAAATCATAACTGGATTTTTTCTCAGTAATGATGAAAATTAATGTTAATACGCAGTTTGAGTGTATAGCGGGGTGGGGGGAGGGGCAGGGGATGGATCTCTGCAGGAACAATGAAGATCTCCATTTTTTTTTCTCTTTCCCGCATTTGCAGTGGGGAGGTGCAATCTGTCAGCCTATCAGCAGCGCACACACGGAGCGAAGTGCTTTTTTTCACAAAAGCAAGGGCATGTGTCATTGGCAGTGTATGTCACATGTCCTTGCCCTATAAGACCAAACCATTTTCCCCGTCGCCACCATTTTCTCACTGCTGCAGCTGCGTGTTAGACGGCACCGCTGTTGCTGTGTGCGCTATACCTTGTTAATTTCAAGCCAATTTTCGCACAAATATACAGATAGCTTGGGAGTAGGGAATAGTTGTGATTGCAGTCCTTTTAAGGACTAGGTTACAGCATTTCCTACGACTTTTATCAGGGAGGTCTGTGCTCTTAAATAGATAGGTTGTGGGAGTAAAGACTAATTGTAATTGGAGTCCTTTTCAGGACTAGGTTACATCAGTTCCTATCAGTTTTTGCCAGGCAGGTCTGTGCCAGTGCTGTGCAAGTTTTTTTCACAGCATTTGGCTGAATCTAGCAAAGCTAATCCTTTTTGGCCTATTGCAGAGTGTGTTAGTCAGTGGAGTAGCCTATCTGTGCTGCAAGATATACCACCTGTGTATAGAATACCAATTTTTTTACTGCACCTAGTGAAGTAAAATCTTTTGGGCATAGCATCATTCTATTAGTCCATCTATACTGACCTCCATCAGGTTGCAAATTAAAACTAATTTTTATCTGCATCTACAGTACCTCTGAAAAAATATTTGGGCTTCTAGCTGTGTGTGGGACTTGTTGTATTAGTCCATCTATACTGACCTCCATCAGGTTGCAAACTGAATATATTTTTTTCTGCATCTACCTCTGAAAAAATATTTGGGCTTCTAGCTGTGTGTGGGACTTGTTGTATTAGTCCATCTATACTGACCTCCATCAGGTTGCAAACTGAATATATTTTTTTCTGCATCTACCTCTGAAAAAATATTTGGGCTTCTAGCTGTGTGTGGGACTTGTTGTATTAGTCCATCTATACTGACCTCCATCAGGTTGCAAATTAAAAATAATTTGTATCTGCATCTACAGTACCTCTGAAAAAATATTTGGGCTTCTAGCTGTGTGTGGGACTTGTTGTATTAGTCCATCTATACTGACCTCCATCAGGATGCAAATTAAAAATAATTTTTATCTGCATCTACAGTACCTCTGAAAAAATATTTGGGCTTCTAGCTGTGTGTGGGACTTGTTGTATTAGTCCATCTATACTGACCTCCATCAGGTTGCAAACTGAATATATTTTTTTCTGCATCTACCTCTGAAAAAATATTGGGCTTCTAGCTGTGTGTGGGTCTTGTTCTATTAATCCATCTATACTGACCTCCATCAGGTTGCAAACTGAATATAATTTTTTTCTGCATCTAGCTCTGAAAAAATATTTGGCCTTCTAGCAGTGTGTCGGACTTTCTCTATTAGCCATCTTTACTGACCTCCATCAGGTTGCAAACTGAATATATTTTTTTCTGCATCTACCTCTGAAAAAATATTTGGGCTTCTAGCTGTGTGTAGGACTTGTTGTATTAGTCCATCTATACTGACCTCCATCAGGTTGCAAACTGAATATTTTTTTTCTGCATCTACCTCTGAAAAAATATTTGGGCTTCTAACTGTGTGTGGGACTTGTTGTATTAGTCCATCTATACTGACCTCCATCAGGTTGCAAATTAAAAATAATTTGTATCTGCATCTACAGTACCTCTGAAAAAATATTTGGGCTTCTAGCTGTGTGTGGGACTTGTTGTATTAGTCCATCTATACTGACCTCCATCAGGTTGCAAATTAAAAATAATTTTTATCTGCATCTACAGTACCTCTGAAAAAATATTTGGGCTTCTAGCTGTGTGTGGGACTTGTTGTATTCGTCCATCTATACTGACCTCCATCAGGTTGCAAACTGAATATATTTTTTTCTGCATCTACCTCTGAAAAAATATTGGGCTTCTAGCTGTGTGTGGGTCTTGTTCTATTAATCCATCTATACTGACCTCCATCAGGTTGCAAATTGAATATAATTTTTTTCTGCATCTAGCTCTGAAAAAATATTTGGCCTTCTAGCAGTGTGTCGGACTTTCTCTATTAGTCCATCTATACTGACCTCCATCAGGTTGCAAATTAAAAATAATTTTTATCTGCATCTACAGTACCTCTGAAAAAATATTTGGGCTTCTAGCTGTGTGTGGGACTTGTTGTATTAGTCCATCTATACCGACCTCTATCAGGTTGCAAATTAAAAATAATTTTTATCTGCATCTACGGTACCTCTGAAAAAATATTTGGGCTTCTAGCTGTGTGTGTGACTTGTTGTATTAGTCCATCTATACTGACCTCCATCAGGTTGCAAACTGAATATTTTTTTTTCTGCATCTACCTCTGAAAAAATATTGGGCTTCTAGCTGTGTGTGGGTCTTGTTCTATTAATCCATCTATACTGACCTCCATCAGGTTGCAAACTGAATATAATTTTTTTCTGCATCTAGCTCTGAAAAAATATTTGGCCTTCTAGCAGTGTGTCGGACTTTCTCTATTAGTCCATCTATACTGACCTCCATCAGGTTGCAAATTAAAAATAATTTTTATCTGCATCTACAGTACCTCTGAAAAAATATTTGGGCTTCTAGCTGTGTGTGGGACTTGTTGTATTAGTCCATCTATACTGACCTCCATCAGGTTGCAAACTGAATATATTTTTTTCTGCATCTACCTCTGAAAAAATATTGGGCTTCTAGCTGTGTGTGGGTCTTGTTCTATTAATCCATCTATACTGACCTCCATCAGGTTGCAAACTGAATATAATTTTTTTCTGCATCTAGCTCTGAAAAAATATTTGGCCTTCTAGCAGTGTGTCGGACTTTCTCTATTAGTCCATCTATACTGACCTCCATCAGGTTGCAAATTAGAAATAATTTTTATCTGCATCTACAGTACCTCTGAAAAAATATTTGGGCTTCTAGCTGTGTGTGGGACTTGTTGTATTAGTCCATCTATACTGGCCTCCATCAGGTTGCAAATTAAAAATAATTTTTATCTGCATCTACAGTACCTCTGAAAAAATATTTGGGCTTCTAGCTGTGTGTGGGACTTGTTGTATTAGCCCATCTATACTGACCTCCATCAGGTTGCAAACTGAATATATTTTTTTCTGCATCTACCTCTGAAAAAATATTTGGGCTTCTAGCTGTGTGTGGGTCTTGCTCTATTAATCCATCTATACTGACCTCCATCAGGTTGCAAACTGAATATAATTTTTTTCTGCATCTAGCTCTGAAAAAATATTTGGCCTTCTAGCAGTGTGTCAGACTTTCTCTATTAGTCCATCTATACTGACCTCCATCAGGTTGCAAATTAAAAATAATTTGTATCTGCATCTACAGTACCTCTGAAAAAATATTTGGGCTTCTAGCTGTGTGTGGAACTTGTTGTATTAGTCCATCTATACTGACCTCCATCAGGTTGCAAATTAAAAATAATTTTTATCTGCATCTACAGTACCTCTGAAAAAATATTTGGGCTTCTAGCTGTGTGTGGGACTTGTTGTATTAGTCCATCTATACTGACCTCCATCAGGTTGCAAACTGAATATATTTTTTTCTGCATCTACCTCTGAAAAAATATTGGGCTTCTAGCTGTGTGTGGGTCTTGTTCTATTAATCCATCTATACTGACCTCCATCAGGTTGCAAACTGAATATAATTTTTTTCTGCATCTAGCTCTGAAAAAATATTTGGCCTTCTAGCAGTGTGTCGGACTTTCTCTATTAGTCCATCTATACTGACCTCCATCAGGTTGCAAATTAAAAATAATTTTTATCTGCATCTACAGTACCTCTGAAAAAATATTTGGGCTTCTAGCTGTGTGTGGGACTTGTTGTATTAGTCCATCTATACTGACCTCCATCAGGTTGCAAACTGAATTTTTTTTTTTCTGCATCTACCTCTGAAAAAATATTTGGGCTTCTAGCTGTGTGTGGGTCTTGTTCTATTAATCCATCTATACTGACCTCCATCAGGTTGCAAACTGAATATAATTTTTTTCTGCATCTAGCTCTGAAAAAATATTTGGCCTTCCAGCAGTGTGTCGGACTTTCTCTATTAGTCCATCTATACTGACCTCCATCAGGTTGCAAATTAAAAATAATTTGTATCTGCATCTACAGTACCTCTGAAAAATATTTGGGCTTCTAGCTGTGTGTGGGACTTGTTGTATTAGTCCATCTATACTGACCTCCATCAGGTTGCAAATTAAAAATAATTTTTATCTGCATCTACAGTACCTCTGAAAAAATATTTGGGTTTCTAGCTGTGTGTGGGACTTGTTGTATTAGTCCATCTATACTGACCTTCATCAGGTTGCAAACTGAATATATTTTTTTCTGCATCTACCTCTGAAAAAATATTTGGGCTTCTAGCTGTGTGTGGGACTTGTTGTATTAGTCCATCTATACTGACCTCCATCAGGTTGCAAATTAAAAATAATTTGTATCTGCATCTACAGTACCTCTGAAAAAATATTTGGGCTTCTAGCTGTGTGTGGGACTTGTTGTATTAGTCCATCTATACTGACCTCCATCAG
This sequence comes from Phyllobates terribilis, assembly GCF_046119375.1. NCBI lineage: Eukaryota > Metazoa > Chordata > Amphibia > Anura > Dendrobatidae > Phyllobates > Phyllobates terribilis. Next base: position 11,849,743 of record NW_027362769.1, on the reverse strand, counting down.
GTTGCAAATTAAAAATAATTTTTATCTGCATCTACAGTACCTCTGAAAAAATATTTGGGCTTCTAGCTGTGTGTGGGACTTGTTGTATTAGTCCATCTATACTGACCTCCATCAGGTTGCATACTGAATATATTTTTTTCTGCATCTACCTCTGAAAAAATATTGGGCTTCTAGCTGTGTGTGGGTCTTGTTCTATTAATCCATCTATACTGACCTCCATCAGGTTGCAAACTGAATATAATTTTTTTCTGCATCTAGCTCTGAAAAAATATTTGGCCTTCTAGCAGTGTGTCGGACTTTCTCTATTAGTCCATCTATACTGACCTCCATCAGGTTGCAAATTAAAAATAATTTTTATCTGCATCTACAGTACCTCTGAAAAAATATTTGGGCTTCTAGCTGTGTGTGGGACTTGTTGTATTAGTCCATCTATACTGACCTCCATCAGGTTGCAAATTAAAACTAATTTTTATCTGCATCTACAGTACCTCTGAAAAAATATTTGGGCTTCTAGCTGTGTGTGGGACTTGTTGTATTAGTCCATCTATACTGACCTCCATCAGGTTGCAAACTGAATATATTTTTTTCTGCATCTACCTCTGAAAAAATATTGGGCTTCTAGCTGTGTGTGGGTCTTGTTCTATTAATCCATCTATACTGACCTCCATCAGGTTGCAAACTGAATATAATTTTTTTCTGCATCTAGCTCTGAAAAAATATTTGGCCTTCTAGCAGTGTGTCGGACTTTCTCTATTAGTCCATCTATACTGACCTCCATCAGGTTGCAAATTAAAAATAATTTTTATCTGCATCTACAGTACCTCTGAAAAAATATTTGGGCTTCTAGCTGTGTGTGGGACTTGTTGTATTAGTCCATCTATACTGACCTCCATCAGGTTGCAAATTAAAACTAATTTTTATCTGCATCTACAGTACCTCTGAAAAAATATTTGGGCTTCTAGCTGTGTGTGGGACTTGTTGTATTAGTCAATCTATACTGACCTCCATCAGGTTGCAAACTGAATATATTTTTTTCTGCATCTACCTCTGAAAAAATATTGGGCTTCTAGCTGTGTGTGGGACTTGTCGTATTAGTCCATCTATACTGACCTCCATCAGGTTGCATACTGAATATATTTTTTTCTGCATCTACCTCTGAAAAAATATTTGGGCTTCTAGCTGTGTGTGGGTCTTGTTCTATTAATCCATCTATACTGACCTCCATCAGGTTGCAAACTGAATATAATTTTTTTCTGCATCTAGCTCTGAAAAAATATTTGGCCTTCTAGCATTGTGTCGGACTTTCTCTATTAGTCCATCTATACTGACCTCCATCAGGTTGCAAATTAAAAATAATTTGTATCTGCATCTACAGTACCTCTGAAAAAATATTTGGGCTTCTAGCTGTGTGTGGGACTTGTTGTATTAGTCCATCTATACTGACCTCCATCAGGTTGCAAACTGAATATATTTTTTTCTGCATCTACCTCTGAAAAAATATTGGGCTTCTAGCTGTGTGTGGGTCTTGTTCTATTAATCCATCTATACTGACCTCCATCAGGTTGCAAACTGAATATAATTTTTTTCTGCATCTAGCTCTGAAAAAATATTTGGCCTTCTAGCAGTGTGTCGGACTTTCTCTATTAGTCCATCTATACTGACCTCCATCAGGTTGCAAATTAGAAATAATTTTTATCTGCATCTACAGTACCTCTGAAAAAATATTTGGGCTTCTAGCTGTGTGTGGGACTTGTTGTATTAGTCCATCTATACTGGCCTCCATCAGGTTGCAAATTAAAAATAATTTTTATCTGCATCTACAGTACCTCTGAAAAAATATTTGGGCTTCTAGCTGTGTGTGGGACTTGTTGTATTAGCCCATCTATACTGACCTCCATCAGGTTGCAAACTGAATATATTTTTTTCTGCATCTACCTCTGAAAAAATATTTGGGCTTCTAGCTGTGTGTGGGTCTTGCTCTATTAATCCATCTATACTGACCTCCATCAGGTTGCAAACTGAATATAATTTTTTTCTGCATCTAGCTCTGAAAAAATATTTGGCCTTCTAGCAGTGTGTCAGACTTTCTCTATTAGTCCATCTATACTGACCTCCATCAGGTTGCAAATTAAAAATAATTTGTATCTGCATCTACAGTACCTCTGAAAAAATATTTGGGCTTCTAGCTGTGTGTGGAACTTGTTGTATTAGTCCATCTATACTGACCTCCATCAGGTTGCAAATTAAAAATAATTTTTATCTGCATCTACAGTACCTCTGAAAAAATATTTGGGCTTCTAGCTGTGTGTGGGACTTGTTGTATTAGTCCATCTATACTGACCTCCATCAGGTTGCAAACTGAATATATTTTTTTCTGCATCTACCTCTGAAAAAATATTGGGCTTCTAGCTGTGTGTGGGTCTTGTTCTATTAATCCATCTATACTGACCTCCATCAGGTTGCAAACTGAATATAATTTTTTTCTGCATCTAGCTCTGAAAAAATATTTGGCCTTCTAGCAGTGTGTCGGACTTTCTCTATTAGTCCATCTATACTGACCTCCATCAGGTTGCAAATTAAAAATAATTTTTATCTGCATCTACAGTACCTCTGAAAAAATATTTGGGCTTCTAGCTGTGTGTGGGACTTGTTGTATTAGTCCATCTATACTGACCTCCATCAGGTTGCAAACTGAATTTTTTTTTTTCTGCATCTACCTCTGAAAAAATATTTGGGCTTCTAGCTGTGTGTGGGTCTTGTTCTATTAATCCATCTATACTGACCTCCATCAGGTTGCAAACTGAATATAATTTTTTTCTGCATCTAGCTCTGAAAAAATATTTGGCCTTCCAGCAGTGTGTCGGACTTTCTCTATTAGTCCATCTATACTGACCTCCATCAGGTTGCAAATTAAAAATAATTTGTATCTGCATCTACAGTACCTCTGAAAAATATTTGGGCTTCTAGCTGTGTGTGGGACTTGTTGTATTAGTCCATCTATACTGACCTCCATCAGGTTGCAAATTAAAAATAATTTTTATCTGCATCTACAGTACCTCTGAAAAAATATTTGGGTTTCTAGCTGTGTGTGGGACTTGTTGTATTAGTCCATCTATACTGACCTTCATCAGGTTGCAAACTGAATATATTTTTTTCTGCATCTACCTCTGAAAAAATATTTGGGCTTCTAGCTGTGTGTGGGACTTGTTGTATTAGTCCATCTATACTGACCTCCATCAGGTTGCAAATTAAAAATAATTTGTATCTGCATCTACAGTACCTCTGAAAAAATATTTGGGCTTCTAGCTGTGTGTGGGACTTGTTGTATTAGTCCATCTATACTGACCTCCATCAGGTTGCAAATTAAAAATAATTTTTATCTGCATCTACAGTACCTCTGAAAAAATATTTGGGCTTCTAGCTGTGTGTGGGACTTGTTGTATTAGTCCATCTATACTGACCTCCATCAGGTTGCATACTGAATATATTTTTTTCTGCATCTACCTCTGAAAAAATATTGGGCTTCTAGCTGTGTGTGGGTCTTGTTCTATTAATCCATCTATACTGACCTCCATCAGGTTGCAAACTGAATATAATTTTTTTCTGCATCTAGCTCTGAAAAAATATTTGGCCTTCTAGCAGTGTGTCGGACTTTCTCTATTAGTCCATCTATACTGACCTCCATCAGGTTGCAAATTAAAAATAATTTTTATCTGCATCTACAGTACCTCTGAAAAAATATTTGGGCTTCTAGCTGTGTGTGGGACTTGTTGTATTAGTCCATCTATACTGACCTCCATCAGGTTGCAAATTAAAACTAATTTTTATCTGCATCTACAGTACCTCTGAAAAAATATTTGGGCTTCTAGCTGTGTGTGGGACTTGTTGTATTAGTCCATCTATACTGACCTCCATCAGGTTGCAAACTGAATATATTTTTTTCTGCATCTACCTCTGAAAAAATATTGGGCTTCTAGCTGTGTGTGGGTCTTGTTCTATTAATCCATCTATACTGACCTCCATCAGGTTGCAAACTGAATATAATTTTTTTCTGCATCTAGCTCTGAAAAAATATTTGGCCTTCTAGCAGTGTGTCGGACTTTCTCTATTAGTCCATCTATACTGACCTCCATCAGGTTGCAAATTAAAAATAATTTTTATCTGCATCTACAGTACCTCTGAAAAAATATTTGGGCTTCTAGCTGTGTGTGGGACTTGTTGTATTAGTCCATCTATACTGACCTCCATCAGGTTGCAAATTAAAACTAATTTTTATCTGCATCTACAGTACCTCTGAAAAAATATTTGGGCTTCTAGCTGTGTGTGGGACTTGTTGTATTAGTCAATCTATACTGACCTCCATCAGGTTGCAAACTGAATATATTTTTTTCTGCATCTACCTCTGAAAAAATATTGGGCTTCTAGCTGTGTGTGGGACTTGTCGTATTAGTCCATCTATACTGACCTCCATCAGGTTGCATACTGAATATATTTTTTTCTGCATCTACCTCTGAAAAAATATTTGGGCTTCTAGCTGTGTGTGGGTCTTGTTCTATTAATCCATCTATACTGACCTCCATCAGGTTGCAAACTGAATATAATTTTTTTCTGCATCTAGCTCTGAAAAAATATTTGGCCTTCTAGCATTGTGTCGGACTTTCTCTATTAGTCCATCTATACTGACCTCCATCAGGTTGCAAATTAAAAATAATTTGTATCTGCATCTACAGTACCTCTGAAAAAATATTTGGGCTTCTAGCTGTGTGTGGGACTTGTTGTATTAGTCCATCTATACTGACCTCCATCAGGTTGCAAATTAAAACTAATTTTTATCTGCATCTACAGTACCTCTGAAAAAATATTTGGGCTTCTAGCTGTGTGTGGGACTTGTTGTATTAGTCCATCTATACTGACCTCCATCAGGTTGCAAACTGAATATATTTTTTTCTTCATCTACCTCTGAAATAATATTGGGCTTCTAGCTGTGTGTGGGACTTGTTGTATTAGTCCATCTATACTGACCTCCATCAGGTTGCAAACTGAATATCTTTTTTTCTGCATCTACCTCTGAAAAAATATTGGGCTTCTAGCTGTGTGTGGGTCTTGTTCTATTAATCCATCTATACAGACCTCCATCAGGTTGCAAACTGAATATAATTTTTTTCTGCATCTACCTCTGAAAAAATATTTGGCCTTGTAGCAGTGTGTCGGACTTTCTCTATTAGTCCATCTATACTGACCTCCATCAGGTTGCAAACTGAATATATTTTTTTCTGCATCTAACCCAGCCAATAGTTTTGGCCTAATACCACAGTTTGGCCACTCAGCTCTGCTCGGTTACCATCCATTGTTTTTTTGTGCAAACAACTCCAGAGTTGTGAATTAGTTAACCACCAAAATGAGTGGAAAAAGGCCTGCTGCTGGTGGAAAGGGGAATAGGCGTGTTGGGAAGGGGAAAAAAGGTTGTGTCCGTGGGGTAGGTGTTAAAGCAACAGTAACATCTGCAGAAGAAAGACCATCTTCCAGCCAAACTAAAATGTCTACTTCTTTTAGCGGACAATGTGATAAGATCCCTTTCTTACGGCCACGCCAATCGCTACAAATTCCAGATGAGGCACAAAAACAGCAGGTGCTTCAACGGATATCAAGTGCTCCTTTAAGTGGGATCTCCTCCACATCAACTTCAACATCACAAATACTCCATTCCTCAAAGGTGTCACCCAAATCGCACTTGCTTCCTCACAGCTCCCAAATCTCCAGCTGCCCGTCTGAGTATGAGGTAGAACAGATGGTTGAGTCTGCAGAGCTGTTTACTCATACTATAGCCTGGGAATCAGAGGTCGACTCCAGCGCTTCTATGAATCCAGACGAGGAAATGATCTGCACTGATGCCCAGAATCTTTATGAGTCGGATCCAGGACCAGACGCAGAAGGTTCTGACCATAATGTAGACCCTCATTCCCAAACTGTAACTCCTGTTGGTGGAGACAATGAGGAAGACGATGATAAGACTCAAATACCTGATTGGAGCGACAACTTTAGTTTTTTGTCAGGGCAGGAACAGGTTGGCTCTGAGGACGACGGGTGTGATAACGCACAGGGTGATGATGATGAGGTTGGAGATCCCACTTACTGTCAACCCACAGTCAGCCAAGAGATGAGGTCAGCAGAGGAGGTGGAGGAAGATGCTAGTGACGACGAGGTCAGGTTGCGCCTTCCTGGACAGAGACGTAGTACTGGAAGCACGTCAACAACTGCATCCTCAAACACAACTCTGCCTCTCACCACAAGTCGTGGTGGCTCTTCAGGTCGCATGGGTGCTAAGCCTTGCATAGCCTGGGCATTTTTTCAGATCGATAAAGATGACCCAACTCGTGTTATCTGTAACATTTGTCAGCAAATCTAAGTAGAGGCCAAAAAATAAATAGTTTGAGTACTTCATGCATGAACCGGCACATGGACATGAAGCATAAGTTGCAGTGGGAAGCTCAGTGTGCTACAATGCGGCCTAGCCGGCCGGGCCAACCACCGTCTGCCATATCTTGTGCATCCGCGGCCTCTTCATCCTCTGTGACTGGGGGGACAGCAGTCACACCTGTTTTGGGGCGCAGACCTGCCACCTCTTTACCCGCAACAGCCAGCGTGATTGGCAGGTCATCATTTTCTTTGGAGGTGGTAACAGCAGCTGGTGTTGAGCGCTGTCCGACATCGATTGCACCACCTTTGGATCAAGGCAACCTAACATGTCCGCCTGCATCTTCCTCACAGACCGGCAGTTTGCCGGGGACACCCTTATCAACCCCGTCTAAGCAAAATAGCCAGCCCTCGGTCCCTCAGATGTGGACAAGTAAAAGACCATTTCCTCCTAGCCATGAGAAAGCTAAGAGGTTGAATTTCACCATCTGCAAGCTCTTGGCTACAGAAATGCTGCCTTTCCGCCTGGTGGACACAGAGGATTTTCGAGACCTTATGTCCGTCGCAGTGCCCCAGTTCCAGATGCCCAGTCGGCACTACTTCTCAAAGAAAGGTGTGCCTGCGCTCCACCAGTATGTCGCACACAACATCACCGCTTCTTTGAGAAACTCTGTGTGTGACAGGGTGCATTTCACCACAGACACTTGGACGAGTAGGCCTGGACAGGGGCGTTACATGTCGCTGACTGGGCACTGGGTAACTATGGTGACAGCAGGACAAGGGGCTGCTGTCCAAGTCTTGCCATCCCCACGAGTTGTGCGTCAATCCTCTTTATGTCAAAGTTCCTCCACTGCTTCTGCCTCCTCAACCTCCTCTCGGTCTTCCACCTGCACCCAAAGCCTGTCTGGTCATGCCACAAGCTTTCTAACTGCGCAGAAGGGATCCTGCACACCTCCTTACTATGCTGGCAGTAGGGCTCAACGTCATCAGGCGGTTTTTACATTGAAATGTCTGGGAAATGTGAGTCACACAGCTGAGGAGTTGTGGTCAGCTCTGGAGAACCAATTTCATGAATGGTTGTCTCCACTGGACCTGAAACCAGGGAAGGCCGTGTGCGACAATGCTGCAAACCTGGGTGCGGCCCTTCGCCGGGGCAATGTCACACACGTGCCTTGTATGGCTCACGTGTTGAACCTGGTTGTCCAGCAATTTTTAGCCCACTATCCCAGACTAGATGGCCTTCTGCAGAGGGCACGGTCGCTGTGTGCTCACTTCCGCCGTTCGCATCCCGCAGCTCAGCGACTTACATCTCTACAGAAGTCGTTGGGCCTGCCACTTCACCTGCTAAAATGCGATGTGCCTACCCGGTGGAATTCAACTCTGCACATGTTGCAGCGACTGTGGCAGCACCGACAAGCCCTGGTGCAATACGTTCTGACGTATAGCCTGGGCCAACGAGATTCAGAGGTGGGGCAAATCACGCTGGAGGAGTGGTCTCAGATCAGGGACCTATGCACCCTTCTGCACAGTTTTGAAATGGCGACGAAGATGTTTAGTGCTGACGATGCCATTATCAGCATGACTATTCCGGTGATTTACATGCTGGAGCACATGTTAAACAGAATTCGGAGTCAGGTGGTGGCACAAGAGGAGGTGGAGGAAGTAGAGGAGGAGGAGTTGTATGCGGAAGGGCTAACATCTGCAAGGTCCAGACGGTCGGCAGCACCAAGGCGGCAGGCATGTGAGGGTGGGGGAGATGGTTTTACCAGGGCGCATGGTAGCAGCCAAACTAGTGAAGAAGGTGCAGGAGCCCAGGAAGAAGTGGAGGACGAACTGATGGAAGACTCATCAGATGAGGGAGACCTTGATCACATTTCTGTTGTGCGAGGTTGGGGGGAGAGGACAGAGGAAGGAAGTATGATTGTTACCTCACCACCAACACAACAGGGACTTGGTGCTCCTGGATGCGCAACACACATGAGTGCCTTCTTGCTGCACTACCTGCAACATGACCCTCGAATTGTGAGAATTAGAAATAATCCTGACTACTGGGTTGCCACACTGTTAGATCCCCGGTACAAAAGTAAATTTGCAGAAATTATTCCTGCCATAGAAAGGGATGCACGCATGCAGGAGTATCAGCAGAGACTGTTGCAGAATCTTACATGTGCTTTTCCACAAAATACCAGTGGTGCATGTAGTGAATCTCACAGTTCCAACTTGCCAACCGTGGGACCGTCAAGTGTTCAGCACTCAAACCGTAACAGAACCACAGTATCTGGTGGTAACATCAATTTTGCGGAATCATTTCACCACTTTTTTAGCCCATCCTTTGCAAGGCCACAGGAGACAAGAAGTCTGACACATAGTCAACGCCTAGAGACGATGGTACAGAAGTATCTCCAAGTAAACATTGAAGCCACGACTGTGTCACTGGACCCTTGCTCTTTTTGGGCTTCCAATCTGGATAAATGGCCGGAGCTAGTCACTTACGCCTTGGAGATCTTGTCATGCCCCGCAGCCAGCGTTCTGTCTGAACGTGTGTTCAGCGCTGCTGGTGGTGTGCTGACAGATAAGCGCACGCGGCTCTCCACTGATAATGTAGACAGACTCACGTTCATAAAGATGAACAAATCATGGATCCGAAACGACTTTTCTACCCCTGTGTCATCCTGGGGAGAGTAAAAGCTTGATGATTGGTTAAAATCACCCTACCAACCGTTTTAAGCTTTCAAATTACTAATCATGTTTATCTGTATCTTGACTGGAAAATAATTTGGGCTTTGTAGCAGTGTGTAGCACTGATCCTATTAGGCCATCTATAATAAGCTCCACCAGATTTAAAATTAAAAATAATTTTTAGCTGCATCTAGCCCGGAAAATAATTTTGGGGCTCCGAGATGCGCAAGACACATAAGTGCCTTCTTGCTGCACTACCTGCAGCATGACCCTCATATTGTCAGAATTCGAAGTAATCATGACTACTGGGTTGCCACACTCTTAGATCCCCCAAACTTTTCGATCAACCTTTTCATTTTAATAAAGACCAAAAAATGGTCATTTTTGAAATTATAAGCATTAGCAGGTTGTTAGAAACTGAAATCAAACAGTTTTCAACTCAAAACTTTATTCTAGGTGATGTTACATTTTCACATAGGACCCCTTGTTCGAAAGGAGCTTCTGAACTCTCTCGTCCATTGAATTTGTCAGGTTTTGGATGGTTTCTGCTTCAATTGTTTTGCATGAGGACAGAATACCCTCCCAGAGCTGTTGCTTAGATGTGAACTGCCTCCCGCCATCATAGACACTCCTTTTAATGATGCTCCAAAGGTTATGAATGGGGTAGAGGTCAGGGGAGCATGGGGGTCACACCATAAGTTTGTCCCCTTTTATGCCCATATCAGCCAGAGATGCAGATGTTTTATGTGCAGCATGAGATGGTGCATTATCATGCAGAAAAATGATCTTGCTGTGAAATACACGGTTCTTCTTCTTGAACCATGGCAGGAAGTGCTGTTTGAGAAAATCCACATACATTATGGAGTTCATCTTTAGCGCCTTCAGGGATCCTAAAGGGGCCGACAATCTCTCTCCCCATGATTCCAGCCCAAAACATTACTCCACCTCCTCCTTGTTGGCGCTGTAGCCGTGTTTGCGTGGGGTGTCCATCAACCAGCCATCCTCCACTCCATCCATCTGGACCATCGAGCGCTGCACGGCACTCATCCGTGAACAAAACAGTTTTGAAATCAGTCTTCATGTAATGTTTGGCCCACTGGAGCCGTTTCTGCTTGTGTGAAGTGGATAGAGGAGGTCGACAGGATGGCGTATGCACAGCTGCAAACCTCTGAAGGACCCTGCATCTTGTTGTTCGGGGGACGTTGGAGGCACAAGCAGCTTCAAAAACTTGTCTGCTGCTATGACAAGGCTTTTTTGCCGCTGCTCTTTCAACCTGACGTAATTGCCTGTAGGAAAGAGTCCTCAATTTGCCCTTATCAGCACGCACACGTGTGTACTGTGAATCAGCTACATACTTCTTGATTGCCAAGACACTTCATCCTGATCATCGCACAATGTTGATTGTAGTCATGCCTTGACCTAAACACTCCACAATTTGTTGCTTCTCAGCAGCCGACACATCCTTTTTCTTTCCCATTTTGGCAGAAAATGTAGGCTGCTGAATAATGTGAGAGAGCCTTCTTAAGTAGTCTTGCCTTTCATTGGACACACCTGACAAACTAATTAGCACTGGTGTCTGCAATTGCTTACAGTGATATAAAGAGCCCTGACACACATCACCATCAATGAGTTTAACTGACAAACAAACAAATTCTTCCTTTATCACTCCTAAACACTTTTTGCATAATAATTTGGAACACAGTGTACATGTGCTTTTCCACAAAACACCAGTGGTTCACGTAGTGAATCTTACAGTTCTAACTTGCCAACCGTGGTCTGTATGGAGTTGTTCAATAAAGGGCCCAAAATTAAGATAACATAGATGGGAGAGGTCTCTATGAATAGGAATTCCTAAGTATTTGATACCCTGTGAGGGCCAGGCAAAGGGAAAGTTGGACTGGATGGAATCCTATATGGATTTGGGGAGGGAGACATCGAGGGCCTCAGACTTCGCTGCATTGATTTTAAAATTTGACCATGTAACAAAGTGATCTATTTCAGCCATAACAGCATGGATGGATATATGTGATTGAGTGATATATACTAAGACATCATCAGCAAATAGAGAGCACTTGTACTCGGTGCCTCCCACCTCAATCCACCTAATATTGGGGTTATGGCGAATTGATGATAGCAGGTGCTCCGTCACTAGGATGTATAAGAGAGGGGACAGAGAACATCCCTGCCTTGTCCCATTGGTGATTGTGAAAGGTGATGAAAATGTTCTGACGCGCCCCCTGGGCCTTGGGACACCCGGAGCCGGACCCTTTTTGGTGGATGCTGGTGGTTGTAGTCTCCGTGGCGGCAACCCGGTTCCGTGGCTCAGGGCGGTCAAACCAGTGGCGGAACTATTTATGTGGTTTTGATGTTTAAATGTCCGACTACGCCACCCGTGGATTGCGGTCAGAGTGAACCGCCACTCCAGGACAGACCGCTGAGGCTGGTGTTGTGGGTGCAGCAGAGCGTAGCATAACTCCCCATGGGAGGAGTATAGCCTCAGGGCAGTGTATGCGTAGGATGGGGGTGATGGTGCAGGGCAGCAGCAGTAATGACACGGAGTCAGTGATGCAGTCCAGGGCCTTTACTCACAGTTCTTATTATCCAGACCACGTCTGCAGGTAACGGCTGTCCACGTCGTACTGTGCTCACCAGGTGAGGGGCTCACACAACTCCCAGATAACTTTGGAGCGCTTCACAGGACCCCCTTTGTGTGTCCTTTGTCTGGCCTTTCTTACCAACCCTTCTGTCCAGCTGCCTCGGGCCTCCTCTTGGTAAACTTGGCGCCAGTTTCCCTGACCCTATGTGGTGCCTTCCTAGCGGGTGTAGCGAGGGGCTGCGCCACATAAAATGTCACAGCCTCCTGTTTCTAGCTGAGGGTCGTTTCCTGCCTCCACTAGTTTCAGGGACCGGTCTCCCCCTTTGGCCTGACCCCTCCACGCAGGTGGATTCTGGCGTGCGGTGGCGACTCGCCCATCCGCACCCCTGAGATCCCTTCGTTCCTCGTTCCTGGAGCCTTCTCCGCTCCTCTTCCTTCCTTCTCCCTCTTCCAGGCCTGGGCCTCTGTTACTAGGCCCGCCTCCGGAGCAGAGCTCATGCAGAGCCCCTGCTCCCTGCCACTTCTGCTCAGACTTCTCTGCACTGAACTAAGATGGTACCCACCTTTTATACTCCCTTCTCAATGCACCCAGGAACTGCTTCCTCCCTGCTCCTGCACTACAGGGTTCCCCTTCCTCAGTGTTCCCTCCCCCCACTCCAGCCAGGGACAGGGACTGTCGTGCCCATCTCAGGGGCATATTGGTCGCCCTGCCCCACGGCAATGTGGTGTAATGCATGCAGGTGTCGGATCCTGATCCACACTACATCCTTACCTGAGAGTGAGATATCACACCTCTGGGTGAGGTGCAATACCTCTGTAGCAACCGAGCCCTCAGGGTGCTACAGTTCCATTTATCTTCAGCCTAGGTGACGTATTGCGATACAGGGCCGTGATTTTGGCTATAAAAGGGTCCCCTAGACACCTAGCCCAAGCTTTTTAAGAGAATCATATATGGCGTGCCAGGAGACTCTATGGAATGCTTTCTCAGCATCCAACGAGAGTATCTAATTACAAATTTTTAACTGCATCTAGCCCAGGAAATACTTTGTGCCTAGTAGCAGGGTCTGCTAGTCAGCGGATTATCCCGGCTGTTAAGCAAGCTATACCACCTGTAGTTTGGACACTTCATTTTTTCAAAGGAAATGCTTCGGGACCACGGGATACTCAGTGAAGAGCATCAGGAGGCACCCCAAGGCATAGGGGCTGGGACTGGCAGTAGGATGCCTTGCGGTGGACAGCCGAGCTCGATCCTTATAAAAGCTTTTTAACTGCAGCAGCTTTAGTGGACGCTACTGGAGCTGGAATTACGCGGCTGCTGGCATGAGACTTGCCCTCCAATAGATCCTTGTAAATGGATTTAAAGTGTATTCATTCAAATTAGAGAGATAATTTAAATTAAAAAGCTTAGAAATGCCTCCACCACAGGGGGGCTCGCTCGACCCACCAGCGGACAGGCACCAGTATTGGGAGAGGGGGGCTGGCCATCAGGGTTCACCGCGGCTCTGGCACAAACCCGGCGACACGGAGGTGTCACGGGCAGGAGCGGACTGGCCGTGTCGGCTTCTCACTTTTTAGATTTTAGAAGGGCATGACATGCCTATATCTGTGTCTCCCCCTCCTTTTACTCCTCCACCTCTTTTATTTTCGCATGACTATATGTACTTGTCACTTTTCCATGTGTTAGTTATGTCTTCTGAGCAGTTTGTCAGCTTTTGGACACCTTTGAAGGTGTTTTCTATGTGTTTCTATGTGTTTTTGTTTGCCTGCCATTGGTTTTAACGGTGTTCGAAGGTGTTCGACGAACAGTTCGACGAACAGTTCGGCGAACACACGGGTGTTTGACGAACCGAACCGAACTCGAACACTACGGGGGTGGCTCAACACTACTCGTGTTTGTTCAGACACAAATATATCTGTTGAAAATAGTCTGGTATACACCAGTAAATTATAACTGTGGTTTTGCTGTTCCACGATAAAAAATCTCTATTATCCTGCTTTTGGCATTTTTTGACGTAAAAATAAATAATAGTGTCTCTTGATTGTTCAGACACAAATATATCAGTTGAAAATAGTCTGGTATACACCAGTAAATTATTACTGTGGCTTTGCTGTTCCACGGTAAAAAATCTCTATCATCCTGCTTTTGGCATTTTTTGCCGTAAAAAATAAATAATAGTGTCTCCTGATTGTTCAGACACAAATATATCTGTTGAAAATAGTCTGGAGTAGGCCCGAGAAATGCAAGTGTGGTTTTGCAGTTCCACGGTTCAAATCTCTTTATTATCCTGCTTTTGGTATTTTTTGCCATATTAAATAAATAATAGTGTCTCCTATTTGTTCAGACACAAAGGTATCTGTTAAAAATAGTCTGGTATACACCAGTCAATTATTACTGTGGTTTTGCTGTTCAACGGTAAAAAATTTCTATTATCCTGCTTTTGGCATTTTTTGCTAAAAAAAAATGAATAATAGTGTCTCCTGATTGTTCAGACACAAATATATCTGTTGAAAATAGTCTGGATTAGGCCTGAGAAATTCAAGTGTGGTTTTGCAGTTCCACGGGTCAAATCTCTGTATTATCCTGCTTTTGGCATTTTTTGCCATAAAAAATAAATAATAGGGTCTCTTGATTCTTCAGACAGAAATATATCTGTTGAAAATAGTCTGGTATACACCAGTAAATTTTAACTGTGGTTTTGCTGTTCTACGGTAAAAAATCTCTATTATCATGCTTTTGGCATTTTTTGCAGTAAAAAATAAATAATAGTGTCTCCTGAATGTTCAGACACAAATATATCTGTTGAAAATAGTCTGGTGTAGGCCAGAGAAATACAATTGTGGTTTTACAGTTCCACGGGTCAAATCTATCTATTATCCTGCTTTTGGCATTTTTTGCTGTAAAAAATAAATAATAGTTTCTCCTGATTGTTCAGACCCAAATATATCTGTTGAAAATAGTCCAGTATGCAGCATTAAATTTTAACAGTGGTTTTGCTATTCCACCGTAATAAATCTCTATTATCCTGCATTTGCCATTTTTTGCCATAAAAAATAAATAATAGTGTCTCCTGATTGTTCAGACACAAATATGTCTGTTGAAAATAGTCTAGTATACACCAGTAAATTATAACTGTGGTTTTCCTCTTCCATAGTAAAAAATCTCTATTATCCTGCTTTTGGCATTTTTTGCCGTAAAAAATAAATAATAGTGTCTCTTGATCATTCAGACACAAATATATCTGTTGAAAATAGTCTGGTAGACACCAGTAAATTTTAATTGTGGTTTTGCTCTTCCCCGGTAAAAAATCTCTATTATTCTGCTTTTGGCATTTTTTGCCGTAAAAAATAAATAATAGTGTCTCCTGATCGTTCAGACACAAATATATCTGTTGAAAATAGTCTGGTATACACCAGTAAATTATAACTGTGGTTTGGCTGCTCCACGATAAAAAAATCTCTATTATCCTGCTTTTGGCATTTTTTGCCGTATAAAATAAATAATAGTTTCTCCTGATTGTTCAGACACAAATATATCTGATGAAAATAGTCCGGTATACAGCATTAAATTATAACTGGTTTTCCTCTTCCATGGTAAAAAATCTCTATTATCCTGCTTATGGCATTTTTTGCCGTAAAAAATAAATAATAGTGTCTCTTGATCATTCAGACACAAATATATCTGTTGAAAATTGTCTGGTAGACACCAGTAAATTTTAATTGTGGTTTTGCTGTTCCCCGGTAAAAAATCTCTAGTATCCTGCTTTTGACATTTTTTGCCGTGAAAAAAAAAAATAATAGTGTCTCTTGATTGTTCAGACACAAATATATCTGTTGAAAATAGTCTGGTATACACCAGTAAACTATTACTGTGGTTTTGCTGTTCCACGGTAAAAAATCTCTGTTATCCTGCTTTTGGCATTTTTTGCCGTAAAAAATAAATAATAGTGTCTCCTGATTGTTCAGACACAAGTATATCTGTTGAAAAGAGTCTGGACTTGGCCCGAGAAATACAAGTGTGGTTTTGCTGTTCTACGGTAAAATCTCTGTATTATCCTGCTTTTGGCATTTTTTGCCGTAATAAATAAATAATAGTGTCTCCTGATTGTTCAGACACAAATATATCTGTTGAAAATAGTCTGGTGTAGGCCCGAGAAATAGAACTGTGGTTTTGCAGTTCCACGGGTCAAATCTCTGTATTATCCTGCTTTTGGCATTTTTTGCCGTAAAAAATAAATAATAGTGTCTCCGAATTGTTCAGACACAAATTTATCTGTTGAAAATAATCTGGTATACACCAGTAAAATATAACTGTGGTTTTGCTGTTTTACAGTAAAAAATCTCTATTATCATGCTCTTGGCATTTTTTGCCGTAAAAAATAAATAATAGTGTCTCCTGATTGTTCAGACACAAATATAAATGTTGAAAATAGTCTGGTGTAGGCCAGAGAAATACAAGTGTGGTTTGGCAGTTCCACGGGTAAAATCTCTGTATTATCCTGCCTTTGGCATTTTTTGCCGTAAAAAATAAATAATAGTTTCTACTGATTGTTCAGACACAAATATATCTATTGAAAAATGTCTGGTATACACCATTAAATTATTAGTGTGGTTTTGCTGTTCCACGGTAAAAAATCTCTATTATCCTGCTTTTGGCATTTTTTGCTGTAAAAAATAAATAATAGTGTCTCTTGATTGTTCAGACACAAATATATCTGTTGAAAATAGTCTGGTATACACCAGTAAATTTTAACTGTGGTTTTGCTGTTCCACTGTAAAAAATCTCTATTATCCTGCTTTTGGCATTTTTTGCCATAAAAAATAAACAATAGTGTCTCCTGATTGTTCAGACACAAATATATCTGTTGAAAATTGTCTGGTATACACCAGTCAATTATAACTGTGGTTTTGCTGTTCCACGATAAAAAATCTTTATTATCCTGATTTTGGCTTTTTTTGCAATAAAAAATATATAATAATGTCTCTTGATTGTTCAGACACAAATATATCTGTTGAAAATGGGCTGGTGTAGGACAGAGAAATCCAAGTGTGGTTTTGCAGTTCCACGGGTCAAATCTCTGTATTATCCAGCTTTTGGCATTTTTTGCCGTAAAAAATAAATAATAGTGTCTCCTGATTGTTCAGACACAAATATATCTGTTGAAAATAGTCAGGTATACACCAGTAAATTTTAACTGTGGTTTTGCTGTTCCACAGTTAAAAATCTCTATTATCCTGCTTTTGGCATTTTTTGCCGTAATAAATAAATAATAGTGTCTCCTGATTGTTCAGACACAAATATATCTGTTGAAAATAGTCTGGTGTAGGCCTGAGAAATACAAGTGTGGCTTTGCAGCTCCATGGGTCAAATCTCTGTATTATCCTGCTTTTGACATTTTTTGCTGTAAAAAATAATTAATAGTGTTTCCTAATTGTTCAGACACAAATATATCTGTTGAAAATAGTCTGGTATACACCAGTAAATTATTAGTGTGGTTTTGCTGTTCCACGGTAAAAAATCTCTATTATCCTGCTTTTGCCATTTTTTGCCGTAAAAAATAAATAATAGTGTCTCCTGATTGTTCAGACACAAATATATCTGTTGAAAATAGTCTGGTATATACCAGTAAATTTTAATTGTGGTTTTGCTGTTCCACGGCAAAAAATCTCTATTATCATGCTTTTGGCATTTTTTGCCGTAAAAAATAAATAATAGTGTCTCTTGATTGTTCAGACACAAATATATCTGTTGTAAATAGTCTGGTGTAGGCCCGAGAAATACAAGTATGGTTTTGCAGTTCCACGGGTTAAATCTCTGTATTATCCTGCTTTTGGCATTTTTTGCCATTAAAAAATAAATAATAGTGTCTCCTAATTGTTCAGACACAAATATATGTGTTAAAAATAGTCTGGTATACACCAGCAAATTATAACTGTGATTTTGCTGTTCCACGGTAAAAAATCTCTATTATCCTGCTTTTGGCATTTTTTGCCATAAAAAATAAATAATAGTGTCTCCTGATTGTTCAGACACAAATATAACTGTTGAAAATAGTCTGGTGTAGGCCAGAAAAATTCAAGTGTGGTTTGGCAGTTCCACGGGTAAAATCTCTTTATTATCCTGCCTTTGGTATTTTTTGCCGTAAAAAATAAATAATAGTTTCTCCTGATTGTTCAGACACAAATATATTTGTTGAAAATAGTCTGGTATACACCAGTAAATTATTAGTGTGGTTTTGCTGTTCCACGGTAAAAAATCTCTATTATCCTGCTTTTGGCATTTTTTGCCGTAAAAAATAAATAATAGTGTCTCCTGATTGTTCAGGCACAAATATGTCTGTTGAAAATAGTCTAGTATACACCAGTAAATTATAACTGTGGTTTTCCTCTTCCACGGTAAAAAATCTCTATTATCCTGCTTTTGCCATTTTTTGCCGTAAAAAATAAATAATAGTGTCTCTTGATTGTTCAGACACAAATATATCTGTTGAAAATTGGCTGGTGTAGGCCAGAGAAATCCAAGTGTGGTTTTGCAGTTCCACGGTTCAAATCTCTGTATTATCCTGCTTTTGGCATTTTTTGCCGTAAAAAATAAATAATAGTGTCTCCTGATTGTTCAGACACAAATATATCTGTTGAAAATAGTCTGGTATAGGCCACAGAAACAGAAGTGTGGTTTTGCAGTTCCACGGGTCAAATCTCTGAAGTATCCAGTTTTGGCCCCTTTGTATCTTAAAAAAACAGTTTGAGTGTGTTGCTCACTGTTCAGCCGCAAATCTATAGTTTTTTAAAAAAAGTCTGGTATACACCAGTAAATTAAAACTGTGGCTTTGCTGTTCCATGGTAAAATCTCTCTGTTATCCTGCTTTTGGCATTTTTTGCCGTAAAAAATAAATAAAAGTGTGTCCTGATTGTTCACACACAAATATATCTGTTGAAAATAGTCTGGTATACACCAGAAAATTTTAACTGTGGTTTTGCTTTTCCACGGGAAAAAATCTCTATTATCCTGCATTTGGCATTTTTTGCCGTAAAAAATAAATAATAGTGTCTCCTGATTGTTCAGACACAAATATATCTGTTGAAAATAGTCTGGTATACACCAGTAAATTTTTACCGTGGTTTTGCTGTTCCACGGGAAAAAAACTCAGTTATCCTGCTTTTGGCATTTTTTGCCGTAAAAAATAAATAATAGTATCTCCTGATTGTTCAGACACAAATATATCTGTTGAAAACAGTCTGGTTTACACCAGTAAATTATAACTGTGGTTTTGCTGTTCCACGGTAAAAAATCTCTATTATCCTGCTTTTTCATTTTTTGCCGTAAAAACTAAATAATAGTGTCTCCTGATTGTTCAGACACAAATATATCTGTTGAAAATAGTTTGTTGTAGGCCCTAGAAATACAAGTGTGGTTTTGCAGTTCCACGGGTCACATCTCTGTATTATCATGAATTTCGCAATTTTTGGCATAATAAGTAAATAATAGTGTCTCTTGATTGTTCAGACACAAATATATCTATTGAAAATAATCTGGTATACACCAGTAAATTATAACTGTGGTTTTGCTGTTCCACGTTAAAAAATCTCTATTATCCTGCTTTTGGCATTTTTTGCCGTAAAAAATAAATAATAGTGTCTCCTGATTGTTCAGACACAAATATATCTGTTGAAAATGATCTGGTATACACCAGTAAATTATAACTGTATTTTTGCTGTTCAACGGTAAAAAATCTCTATTTTCCTGGTTTTGGCATTTTTTGCCGTAAAAAATAATTAATAGTGTCTCCTGGTTGTACAGACACAAATATATCTGTTGAAAATAGTCTGGTGTAGGTCGGAGAAATACAAGTATGGTTTTGCAGTTCCATGTGTCAAATCTCTGTAATATCCTGCATTTCACAATTTTTGGCTGTAAAAAATAAATAGTGTCTCCTGATTGATCAGACACAAATATATCTGTTGAAAATAGTCTGGTATACAACAGTAAATTATAACTGTGGTTTTGCTGTTCCACGGTAAAAAAATCTCTATTATCCTGCTTTTGGCATTTTTTGCCGTAAAAAATAAATAATAGTGTCTCCTGTTTGTTCAGACACAAATATATCTGTTGAAAATAGTCTGGTGTAGGCACGAGAAATACAAGTGTGGTTTTGCAGTTCCACGGATCAAATCTCTGTATGATCCTGCATTTTACAATTTTTGCCATAAAAAATAAATAACAGTGTCTCCTGATTGTTCATACACAAATATATCTGTTGAAAATAGTCTGGTATACACCAGTAAATTATAACTGTGGTTTCGCTGTTCCATGGTAAAAATTCTCTATTATCCTGCTTTTGGTATTTTTTGCCATAAAAAATAAATAATAGTGTCTCCTTATTGTTCAGACACAAATATATCTGTTGAAAATAGTCTGGTATACACCAGTAAATTATAACTGTGGTTTTGGTGTTCTACGGTAAAAAATCTCTATTATCCTGCTTTTGGCATTTTTTGCCGTAAAAAATAAATAATAGTGTCTCTTGATTGTTTAGACACAAATATATCTGTTGAAAATAGTCTGGTGTAGGCCCGAGAAATACAAGTGTGGTTTTGAAGTTCCACGTTTCAAATCTCTGTATTATCCTGCTTTTGGAATTTTTTGCCGTAAAAAATAAATAATAGTGTCTCCTGATTGTTCAGGCACAAATGTATCTGATGAAAGTAGTCTGGTATACACCAGTAAATTATAACTGTGGTTTTGCTGTTCTACGGTAAAAAATCTCTATTATCATGCTTTTGGCATTTTTTGCCGTAAAAAATAAATAATAATGTCTCCTGATTGTTCAGACACAAATATATCTGTTGAAAATAGTCTGGTGTAGGCCCGAGAAATACATGTGTGGTTTTGCAGTTCCACGGGTCAAATCTCTGTATTATCCTGCTCTTGGCATTTTTTGCCGTAAAAAAATAAATAATAGTGTCTCCTAATTATTCAGACACAAATGTATCTGTTAAAAATAGTCTGGTATACCCAAGCAAATTATAACTGTGGTTTTGCTGTTCCAAGCTAAAAGATCTCTATTATCCTGCTTTTGGCATTTTTTGCCATAAAAAATAAATAATAGTGTCTCCTGATTGTTCAGACACAAATATATCTATTGAAAAAAGTCTGGTATACACCAGTAAATTATAACCGTGGTTTTGCTGTTCTACGGTAAAAAATCTCTATTATCCTGCTTTTGGCATTTTTTGCCGTAATACATAAATAATAGTGTCTCCTGATTGTTCAGACACAAATATATCTGTTGAAAATAGTCTGGTATAGGCCACAGAAACAGAAGTGTGGTTTTGCAGTTCCACGGGTCAAATCTCTGTAGTATCCAGTTTTGGCCCCTTTGTATCTTAAAAAAAACAGTTTGAGTGTGTTGCTCACTGTTCAGCCGCAAATCTATATTTTTAAAAAAAGTCTGGTGTACACACCAGTAAATTTTAACTGTGGTTTTGCTTTTCCACGGGAAAAAATCTCTATTATCTTGCTTTTGGCATTTTTTGCCTTAAAAAATAAATAATAGTGTCTCCTGATTGTTCAGACACAAATATATCTGTTGAAAATAGTCTGGTATACACCAGTAAATTATAACTGTGGTTTTGATGTTCTACGGTAAAAAATCTTTATTATCCTGCTTTTGGCACTTTTTCCCGTAAAAAATAAATAATAGTGTCTCCTGATTGTTCAGACACAAATATATTTGTTGAAAATAGTCTGGTATACACCAGTAAATTTTAACTGTGATTTTGCTGTTCCACTGGAAAAAATCTCTATTATCCTTCTTTTGGCATTTTTTGCCGTAAAAGATAAATAATAGTTTCTCCTGATTGTTCAGACTAAAATATATCTGTTGAAAATAGTCTGGTATACACCAGTAAATTATAACTGTGGTTTTGCTGTTCCACGGTAAAAAATCTCTATTATCCTGCTTTAGGCATTTTTTGCCGTAAAAATAAATAATAGAGTCTCCTGATTGTTCAGACACAAATATATCTGTTGAAAATAGTCTGGTATACACCAGTAAATTATAACTGTGTTTTTGCTGTTCCACGATAAAAAATCTCTATTATCCTGCTTTTGGCATTTTTTGCCGTAAAAAATAAATAATAGTGTCTCTTGATTGTTCAGACACAAATATATCTGTTGAAAATAGTCTGGTATACAAAAGTAAATTATAACTGTGGTTTTGCTGTTCCAGGGTAAAAAATCTCTATTTTCCTGCTTTGGCATTTTTTTCCGTAAAAAATAAATAATAGTGTCTCCTGATTGTTCAGACACAAATATATCTGTTGAAAATAGTGTGGTATACACCAGTAAATTTTAATTGTAGTTTTGCTGTTCCACGGTGAAAAATCTCTATTATCCTGCTTTTGGCATTTTTTGCCATAAAAAATAAATAATAGTGTCTCCTGATTGTTCAGACACAAATATATCTGTTGAAAATAGTCTGGTATACACCAGTAAAGTATAACTGTGGTTTTGCTGTTCCACGCTAAAAGATCTCTATTATCCTGCTTTTGGCATTTTTTGCCATAAAAAAAAAATAATAGTGTCTCCTGATTGTTCAGGCACAAATATATCTGTTGAAAATAGTCTGGTATACACCAGTAAAGTATAACTGTGGTTTTGCTGTTCCACGCTAAAAGATCTCTATTATCCTGCTTTTGGCATTTTTTGCCATAAAAAAAAAATAATAGTGTCTCCTGATTGTTCAGGCACAAATATATCTGTTGAAAATAGCCTGGCATACACCTGTAAATTTTAACTGTGGTTTTGCTTTTCAACGATAAAAAATCTCTATTATCCTGCTTTTGGCATTTTTTGCCGTAAAAGATAAATAATAGTGTCTCCTGATTGTTCAGACACAAATATATCTATTGAAAAAAGTCTGGTATACACCAGTAAATTATAACTGTGGATTTGCTGTTCTACGGTAAAAAATCTCTATTATCCTGCTTTTGGCATTTTTTGCCGTAATAAATAAATAATAGTGTCTCCTGATTGTTCAGACACAAATATATCTGTTGAAAATAGTCTGGTATAGGCCACAGAAACAGAAGTGTGGTTTTGCAGTTCCATGGGTCAAATCTCTGTAGTATCCAGTTTTGGCCCCTTTGTATCTTAAAAAAAACAGTTTGAGTGTGTTGCTCACTGTTCAGCCGCAAATCTATATTTTTAAAAAAAGTCTGGTGTACACACCAGTAAATTTTAACTGTCGTTTTGCTTTTCCACGGGAAAAAATCTCTATTATCCTGCTTTTGGCATTTTTTGCCTTAAAAAATAAATAATAGTGTCTCCTGATTGTTCAGACACAAATATATCTGATGAAAATAGTCTGGTATACACCAGTAAATTATAAGTGTGGTGTTGCTGTTCTACGGAAAAAAAATCTTTATTATCCTGCTTTTGGCACTTTTTCCCGTAAAAAATAAATAATAGTGTCTCCTGATTGTTCAGACACAAATATATCTGTTGAAAATAGTCTGGTATACACCAGTAAATTTTAACTGTGATTTTGCTGTTCCACTGGAAAAAATCTCTATTATCCTGCTTTTGGCATTTTTTGCCGTAAAAGATAAATAATAGTTTCTCCTGATTGTTCAGACTAAAATATATCTGTTGAAAATAGTCTGGTATACACCAGTAAATTATAACTGTGGTTTTGCTGTTCAACGGTAAAAAATCTCTATTATCCTGCTTTAAGCATTTTTTGCCGTAAAAATAAATAATAGTGTCTCCTGATTGTTCAGACACAAATATATCTGTTGAAAAAAGTCTGGTATACACCAGTAAATTATAACTGTCTTTTTGCTGTTCCACGATAAAAAATCTCTATTATCCTGCTTTTGGCATTTTTTGCCGTAAAAAATAAATAATAGTGTCTCTTGATTGTTCAGACACAAATATATCTGTTGAAAATAGTCTGGTATACACCAGTAAATTATAACTGTGGTTTTGCTGTTCCAGGGTAAAAAATCTCTATTTTCCTGCTTTGGCATTTTTTTCCGAAAAAAATAAATAATAGTGTCTCCTGATTGTTCAGACACAAATATATCTGTTGAAAATAGTCTGGTATACACCAGTAAAGTATAACTGTGGTTTTGCTGTTCCACGCTAAAAGATCTCTATTATCCTGCTTTTGGCATTTTTTGCCATAAAAAATAAATAATAGTGTCTCCTGATTGTTCAGACACAAATATATATGTTGAAAATAGTCTGGTGTAGGCCCGAGAAATACAAGTGTGGTTTTGAAGTTCCACGGGTCAAATCTCTGTATTATCCTGCTCTTGGCATTTTTTGCCGTAAAAAATAAATAATAGTGTCTCCTGATTGTTCAGGCACAAATGTATCTGATGAAAATAATCTGGTATACACCAGTAAATTATAACTGTGGTTTTGCTGTTCTACGGTAAAAAATCTCTATTATCATGCTTTTGGCATTTTTTGCCGTAAAAAATAAATAATAGTGTCTCCTGATTGTTCAGACACAAATATATCTGTTGAAAATAGTTTGGTGTAGGCCCGAGAAATACATGTGTGGTTTTGCAGTTGCACGGGTCAAATCTCTGTATTATCCTGCTCTTGGCATTTTTTGCCGTAAAAAATAAATAATAGTGTCTCCTTATTATTCAGACACAAATGTATCTGTTAAAAATAGTCTGGTATACACCAGCAAATTATAACTGTGGTTTTGCTGTTCCACGGTAAAAAATCTCTATTATCCTGCTTTTGGCATTTTTTGCCGTAAAAAATAAATAATAGTGTCTCCTGATTGTTCAGACACAAATATATCTGTTGAAAATAGCCTGGCATACACCTGTAAATTTTAACTGTGGTTTTGCTTTTCAACGATAAAAAATCTCTATTATCCTGCTTTTGGCATTTTTTGCCGTAAAAGATAAATAATAGTGTCTCCTGATTGTTCAGACACAAACATATCTGTTGAAAATAGTCTGGTATACACCAGTAAATTATAACTGTGGTTTTGCTGTTCCAAGGTAAAAAATCTCTATTATCCTGCTTTTGGCATTTTTTGCCGTAAAAATAAATAATAGTGTCTCCTGATTGTTCAGACACAAATATATTTGTTGAAAATAGTCTGGTATACACCAGTAAATTATAACTGTGGTTTTGCTGTTCCACGATAAAAAATCTCTATTATCCTGCTTTTGGCATTTTTTTGACATAAAAAATAAATAATAGTGTCCCCTAATTGTTCAGACACAAATGTATCTGCTAAAAATAGTCTGGTATACACAAGCAAATTATAACTGTGGTTTTGCTGTTCCACGGTAAAAAATCTCTATTATCCTGCTTTTGGTATTTTTTGCTGCAAAAAATGAATAATAGTTTCTCCTGATTGTTCAGACACAAATATATCTGTTGAAAATAGTCTGGTGTAGGCCAGAGAAATACAAGTGTGGTTTTGCAGTTCCACAGGTCAAATCTCTGTATTATCCTGCTTTTGATATTTTTTGCCATTAAAAATAAATAATAGTTTTTCCTGATTGTCCAGACACAAATATATCTGTTGAAAATAGTCTGGTATACACCAGTAAATTTTAATTGAGGTTTTGCTGCTCCACGGTAAAAAATCTCTATTATCCTGCTTTTGGCATTTTTTGCCGTAAAAGATAAATAATAGTTTCTCCTGATTGTTCAGACTAAAATATATCTGTTGAAAATAGTCTGGTATACACCAGTAAATTATAACTGTGGTTTTGCTGTTCCACGGTAAAAAATCTCTATTATCCTGCTTTAGGCATTTTTTGCCGTAAAAATAAATAATAGTGTCTCTTGATTGTTCAGACACAAATATATCTGTTGAAAATAGTCTGGTATACACGAGTAAATTATAACTGTGTTTTTGCTGTTCCACGATAAAAAATCTCTATTATCCTGCTTTTGGCATTTCTTGCCGTAAAAAATAAATAATAGTGTCTCTTGATTGTTCAGACACAAATATATCTGTTGAAAATAGTCTGGTATACACCAGTAAATTATAACTGTGGTTTTGCTGTTCCAGGGTAAAAAATCTCTATTTTCCTGCTTTGGCATTTTTTTCCGTAAAAAATAAATAATAGTGTCTCCTGATTGTTCAGACACAAATATATCTGTTGAAAATAGTCTGGTATACACCAGTAAATTTTAATTGTAGTTTTGCTGTTCCACGGTGGAAAATCTCTATTATCCTGCTTTTGGCATTTTTTGCCATAAAAAATAAATAATAGTGTCTCCTGATTGTTCAGACACAAATATATCTGTTGAAAATAGTCTGGTATACATCAGTAAAGTATAACTGTGGTTTTGCTGTTCCACGCTAAAAGATCTCTATTATCCTGCTTTTGACATTTTTTGCCATAAAAAATAAATAATAGTGTCTCCTGATTGTTCAGACACAAATATATCTGTTGAAAATAGTCTGGTATACACCAGTAAATTATAACTGTGGTTTTGCTGTTCTATGGTAAAAAATCTCTATTATCATGCTTTTGGCATTTTTTGCCGTAAAAAATAAATAATAGTGTCTCCTGATTGTTCAGACACAAATATATATGTTGAAAATAGTCTGGTGTAGGCCCGAGAAATACAAGTGTGGTTTTGAAGTTCCACGGGTCAAATCTCTGTATTATCCTGCTTTTGGCATTTTTTGCCGTAAAAAATAAATAATAGTGTCTCCTGATTGTTCAGGCACAAATGTATCTGATGAAAATATTCTGGTATACACCAGTAAATTATAACTGTGGTTTTGCTGTTCTACGGTAAAAAAACTCTATTATCATGCTTTTGGCATTTTTTGCCGTAAAAAATAAATAATAGTGTCTCCTTATTATTCAGACACAAATGTATCTGTTAAAAATAGTCTGGTATACACCAACAAATTATAACTGTGGTTTTGCTGTTCCACGGTAAAAAATCTCTATTATCCTGCTTTTGGCATTTTTTGCCGTAAAAAATAAATAATACTGTCTCCTGATTGTTCAGACACAAATTTATCTGTTGAAAATAGTCTGGTGTAGGCCTGAGAAATACAAGTGTGGTTTTGAAGTTCCACGGGTCAAATCTCTGTATTAACCTGCTTTTGGAATTTTTTGCCATAAAAAAAAAATAATAGTGTCTCCTGATTGTTCAGGCACAAATATATCTGTTGAAAATAGTCTGGTATACACCAGTAAATTATAACTGTGGTTTTACTGTTCTACGGTAAAAAATCTCTATTATCATGCTTTTGGCATTTTTTGCCGTAAAAAATAAATAATAGTGTCTCCTGATTGTTTAGACACAAATATATCTGTTGAAAATAGTCTGGTGTAGGCCCGAGAAATACATATGTGGTTTTGCAGTTCCACGGGTCAAATCTCTGCATTATCCTGCTTTTGGCATTTTTTGCCGTAAAAAATAAATAATAGTGTCTTCTAATTGTTCAGACACAAATGTATCTGTTAAAAATAGTCTTGTATACACCAGCAAATTATAACTGTGGTTTTGCTGTTCCACGGTAAAAAATCTCTATTATCCTGCTTTTGGCATTTTTTCCGTAAAAAATAAATAATAGTGTCTCCTGATTGTTCAGACACAAATATATCTGTTGAAAATAGCCTGGCATACACCTGTAAATTTTAACTGTGGTTTTGCTTTTCAACGATAAAAAATCTCTATTATCCTGCTTTTGGCATTTTTTGCCGTAAAAAAAAAATAATAGTGTCTCCTGATTGTTCAGACACAAACATATCTGTTGAATATAGTCTGGTATACACCAGTAAATTATAACTGTGGTTTTGCTGTTCCACGGTAAAAAATCTCTATTATCCTGCTTTTGGCATTTTTTGCCGTAAAAATAAATAATAGTGTCTCCTGATTGTTCAGACATAAATATATCTGTTGAAAATAGTCTGGTATACACCAGTAAAGTATAACTGTGGTTTTGCTGTTCCACGCTAAAAGATCTCTATTATCCTGCTTTTGGCATTTTTTGCCATAAAAAATAAATAATAGTGTCTCCTGATTGTTCAGACACAAATATATATGTTGAAAATAGTCTGGTGTAGGCCCGAGAAATACAAGTGTGGTTTTGAAGTTCCACGGGTCAAATCTCTGTATTATCCTGCTCTTGGCATTTTTTGCCGTAAAAAATAAATAATAGTGTCTCCTGATTGTTCAGGCACAAATGTATCTGATGAAAATAATCTGGTATACACCAGTAAATTATAACTGTGGTTTTGCTGTTCTACGGTAAAAAATCTCTATTATCATGCTTTTGGCATTTTTTGCCGTAAAAAATAAATAATAGTGTCTCCTGATTGTTCAGACACAAATATATCTGTTGAAAATAGTTTGGTGTAGGCCCGAGAAATACATGTGTGGTTTTGCAGTTGCACGGGTCAAATCTCTGTATTATCCTGCTCTTGGCATTTTTTGCCGTAAAAAATAAATAATAGTGTCTCCTTATTATTCAGACACAAATGTATCTGTTAAAAATAGTCTGGTATACACCAGCAAATTATAACTGTGGTTTTGCTGTTCCACGGTAAAAAATCTCTATTATCCTGCTTTTGGCATTTTTTGCCGTAAAAAATAAATAATAGTGTCTCCTGATTGTTCAGACACAAATATATCTGTTGAAAATAGCCTGGCATACACCTGTAAATTTTAACTGTGGTTTTGCTTTTCAACGATAAAAAATCTCTATTATCCTGCTTTTGGCATTTTTTGCCGTAAAAGATAAATAATAGTGTCTCCTGATTGTTCAGACACAAACATATCTGTTGAAAATAGTCTGGTATACACCAGTAAATTATAACTGTGGTTTTGCTGTTCCACGGTAAAAAATCTCTATTATCCTGCTTTTGGCATTTTTTGCCGTAAAAATAAATAATAGTGTCTCCTGATTGTTCAGACACAAATATATTTGTTGAAAATAGTCTGGTATACACCAGTAAATTATAACTGTGGTTTTGCTGTTCCACGATAAAAAATCTCTATTATCCTGCTTTTGGCATTTTTTTGACATAAAAAATAAATAATAGTGTCTCCTAATTGTTCAGACACAAATGTATCTGCTAAAAATAGTCTGGTATACACAAGCAAATTATAACTGTGGTTTTGCTGTTCCACGGTAAAAAATCTCTATTATCCTGCTTTTGGTATTTTTTGCTGCAAAAAATAAATAATAGTTTCTCCTGATTGTTCAGACACAAATATATCTGTTGAAAATAGTCTGGTGTAGGCCAGAGAAATACAAGTGTGGTTTTGCAGTTCCACAGGTCAAATCTCTGTATTATCCTGCTTTTGATATTTTTTGCCATTAAAAATAAATAATAGTTTTTCCTGATTGTCCAGACACAAATATATCTGTTGAAAATAGTCTGGTATACACCAGTAAATTTTAATTGAGGTTTTGCTGCTCCACGGTAAAAAATCTCTATTATCCTGCTTTTGGCATTTTTTGCCGTAAAAGATAAATAATAGTTTCTCCTGATTGTTCAGACTAAAATATATCTGTTGAAAATAGTCTGGTATACACCAGTAAATTATAACTGTGGTTTTGCTGTTCCACGGTAAAAAATCTCTATTATCCTGCTTTAGGCATTTTTTGCCGTAAAAATAAATAATAGTGTCTCTTGATTGTTCAGACACAAATATATCTGTTGAAAATAGTCTGGTATACACGAGTAAATTATAACTGTGTTTTTGCTGTTCCACGATAAAAAATCTCTATTATCCTGCTTTTGGCATTTCTTGCCGTAAAAAATAAATAATAGTGTCTCTTGATTGTTCAGACACAAATATATCTGTTGAAAATAGTCTGGTATACACCAGTAAATTATAACTGTGGTTTTGCTGTTCCAGGGTAAAAAATCTCTATTTTCCTGCTTTGGCATTTTTTTCCGTAAAAAATAAATAATAGTGTCTCCTGATTGTTCAGACACAAATATATCTGTTGAAAATAGTCTGGTATACACCAGTAAATTTTAATTGTAGTTTTGCTGTTCCACGGTGGAAAATCTCTATTATCCTGCTTTTGGCATTTTTTGCCATAAAAAATAAATAATAGTGTCTCCTGATTGTTCAGACACAAATATATCTGTTGAAAATAGTCTGGTATACATCAGTAAAGTATAACTGTGGTTTTGCTGTTCCACGCTAAAAGATCTCTATTATCCTGCTTTTGACATTTTTTGCCATAAAAAATAAATAATAGTGTCTCCTGATTGTTCAGACACAAATATATCTGTTGAAAATAGTCTGGTATACACCAGTAAATTATAACTGTGGTTTTGCTGTTCTATGGTAAAAAATCTCTATTATCATGCTTTTGGCATTTTTTGCCGTAAAAAATAAATAATAGTGTCTCCTGATTGTTCAGACACAAATATATATGTTGAAAATAGTCTGGTGTAGGCCCGAGAAATACAAGTGTGGTTTTGAAGTTCCACGGGTCAAATCTCTGTATTATCCTGCTTTTGGCATTTTTTGCCGTAAAAAATAAATAATAGTGTCTCCTTATTATTCAGACACAAATGTATCTGTTAAAAATAGTCTGGTATACACCAGCAAATTATAACTGTGGTTTTGCTGTTCCACGGTAAAAAATCTCTATTATCCTGCTTTTGGCATTTTTTGCCGTAAAAAATAAATAATACTGTCTCCTGATTGTTCAGACACAAATTTATCTGTTGAAAATAGTCTGGTGTAGGCCTGAGAAATACAAGTGTGGTTTTGAAGTTCCACGGGTCAAATCTCTGTATTAACCTGCTTTTGGAATTTTTTGCCATAAAAAAAAAATAATAGTGTCTCCTGATTGTTCAGGCACAAATATATCTGTTGAAAATAGTCTGGTATACACCAGTAAATTATAACTGTGGTTTTACTGTTCTACGGTAAAAAATCTCTATTATCATGCTTTTGGCATTTTTTGCCGTAAAAAATAAATAATAGTGTCTCCTTATTGTTTAGACACAAATATATCTGTTGAAAATAGTCTGGTGTAGGCCCGAGAAATACATATGTGGTTTTGCAGTTCCACGGGTCAAATCTCTGCATTATCCTGCTTTTGGCATTTTTTGCCGTAAAAAATAAATAATAGTGTCTTCTAATTGTTCAGACACAAATGTATCTGTTAAAAATAGTCTTGTATACACCAGCAAATTATAACTGTGGTTTTGCTGTTCCACGGTAAAAAATCTCTATTATCCTGCTTTTGGCATTTTTTCCGTAAAAAATAAATAATAGTGTCTCCTGATTGTTCAGACACAAATATATCTGTTGAAAATAGCCTGGCATACACCTGTAAATTTTAACTGTGGTTTTGCTTTTCAACGATAAAAAATCTCTATTATCCTGCTTTTGGCATTTTTTGCCGTAAAAAAAAAATAATAGTGTCTCCTGATTGTTCAGACACAAACATATCTGTTGAATATAGTCTGGTATACACCAGTAAATTATAACTGTGGTTTTGCTGTTCCACGGTAAAAAATCTCTATTATCCTGCTTTTGGCATTTTTTGCCGTAAAAATAAATAATAGTGTCTCCTGATTGTTCAGACACAAATATATCTGTTGAAAATAGTCTGGTATACACCAGTAAATTATAACTGTGGTTTTGCTGTTCCACGATAAAAAATCTCTATTATCCTGCTTTTGGCATTTTTTGCTGTAAAAAATAAATAATAGTGTCTCTTGATTGTTCAGACACAAATATATCTGTTGAAAATAGTCTCGTATACACCAGTAAATTATAACTGTGGTTTTGCTGTTCCACGGTAAAAAATCTCTATTATCCTGATTTTGGTATTTTTTGCCGCAAAAAATAAATAATAGTTTCTCCTGATTGTTCAGACACAAATATATCTGTTGAAAATAGTCTTGTGTAGGCCAGAGAAATACAAGTGTGGTTTTGCAGTTCCACAGGTCAAATCTCTGTATTATCCTGCTTTTGGTATTTTTTGCCGTTAAAAATAAATAATAGTTTCTCCTGATTGTCCAGACACAAATATATCTGTTGAAAATAGCCTGGCATACACCTGTAAATTTTAACTGTGGTTTTGCTTTTCAACGATAAAAAATCTCTATTATCCTGCTTTTGGCATTTTTTGCCGTAAAAGATAAATAATAGTGTCTCCTGATTGTTCAGACACAAACATATCTGTTGAAAATAGTCTGGTATACACCAGTAAATTATAACTGTGGTTTTGCTGTTCCACGGTAAAAAATCTCTATTATCCTGCTTTTGGCATTTTTTGCCGTAAAAATAAATAATAGTGTCTCCTGATTGTTCAGACACAAATATATTTGTTGAAAATAGTCTGGTATACACCAGTAAATTATAACTGTGGTTTTGCTGTTCCATGATAAAAAATCTCTATTATCCTGCTTTTGGCATTTTTTTGACATAAAAAATAAATAATAGTGTCTCCTAATTGTTCAGACACAAATGTATCAGCTAAAAATAGTCTGGTATACACAAGCAAATTATAACTGTGGTTTTGCTGTTCCACGGTAAAAAATCTCTATTATCCTGCTTTTGGTATTTTTTGCTGCAAAAA
Organism: Phyllobates terribilis; assembly: GCF_046119375.1. Lineage (NCBI taxonomy): Eukaryota > Metazoa > Chordata > Amphibia > Anura > Dendrobatidae > Phyllobates > Phyllobates terribilis. The sequence goes on along the minus strand of NW_027362769.1, from coordinate 11,817,478 downwards.
ATAAATAATAGTTTCTCCTGATTGTTCAGACACAAATATATCTGTTGAAAATAGTCTGGTGTAGGCCAGAGAAATACAAGTGTGGTTTTGCAGTTCCACAGGTCAAATCTCTGTATTATCCTGCTTTTGATATTTTTTGCCATTAAAAATAAATAATAGTTTTTCCTGATTGTCCAGACACAAATATATCTGTTGAAAATAGTCTGGTATACACCAGTAAATTTTAATTGAGGTTTTGCTGCTCCACGGTAAAAAATCTCTATTATCCTGCTTTTTGCATTTTTTGCCGTAAAAGATAAATAATAGTTTCTCCTGATTGTTCAGACTAAAATATATCTGTTGAAAATAGTCTGGTATACACCAGTAAATTATAACTGTGGTTTTGCTGTTCCACGGTAAAAAATCTCTATTATCCTGCTTTAGGCATTTTTTGCCGTAAAAATAAATAATAGTGTCTCTTGATTGTTCAGACACAAATATATCTGTTGAAAATAGTCTGGTATACACGAGTAAATTATAACTGTGTTTTTGCTGTTCCACGATAAAAAATCTCTATTATCCTGCTTTTGGCATTTCTTGCCGTAAAAAATAAATAATAGTGTCTTTTGATTGTTCAGACACAAATATATCTGTTGAAAATAGTCTGGTATACACCAGTAAATTATAACTGTGGTTTTGCTGTTCCAGGGTAAAAAATCTCTATTTTCCTGCTTTGGCATTTTTTTCCGTAAAAAATAAATAATAGTGTCTCCTGATTGTTCAGACACAAATATATCTGTTGAAAATAGTCTGGTATACACCAGTAAATTTTTATTGTAGTTTTGCTGTTCCACGGTGGAAAATCTCTATTATCCTGCTTTTGGCATTTTTTGCCATAAAAAATAAATAATAGTGTCTCCTGATTGTTCAGACACAAATATATCTGTTGAAAATAGTCTGGTATACATCAGTAAAGTATAACTATGGTTTTGCTGTTCCACGCTAAAAGATCTCTATTATCCTGCTTTTGACATTTTTTGCCATAAAAAATAAATAATAGTGTCTCCTGATTGTTCAGACACAAATATATCTGTTGAAAATAGTCTGGTATACACCAGTAAATTATAACTGTGGTTTTGCTGTTCTACGGTAAAAAATCTCTATTATCATGCTTTTGGCATTTTTTGCCGTAAAAAATAAATAATAGTGTCTCCTGATTGTTCAGACACAAATATATATGTTGAAAATAGTCTGGTGTAGGCCCGAGAAATACAAGTGTGGTTTTGAAGTTCCACGGGTCAAATCTCTGTATTATCCTGCTTTTGGCATTTTTTGCCGTAAAAAATAAATAATAGTGTCTCCTGATTGTTCAGGCACAAATGTATCTGATGAAAATATTCTGGTATACACCAGTAAATTATAACTGTGGTTTTGCTGTTCTACGGTAAAAAATCTCTATTATCATGCTTTTGGCATTTTTTGCCGTAAAAAATAAATAATAGTGTCTCCTTATTATTCAGACACAAATGTATCTGTTAAAAATAGTCTGGTATACACCAGCAAATTATAACTGTGGTTTTGCTGTTCCACGGTAAAAAATCTCTATTATCCTGCTTTTGGCATTTTTTGCCGTAAAAAATAAATAATACTGTCTCCTGATTGTTCAGACACAAATTTATCTGTTGAAAATAGTCTGGTGTAGGCCTGAGAAATACAAGTGTGGTTTTGAAGTTCCACGGGTCAAATCTCTGTATTAACCTGCTTTTGGAATTTTTTGCCATAAAAAAAAAATAATAGTGTCTCCTGATTGTTCAGGCACAAATATATCTGTTGAAAATAGTCTGGTATACACCAGTAAATTATAACTGTGGTTTTACTGTTCTACGGTAAAAAATCTCTATTATCATGCTTTTGGCATTTTTTGCCGTAAAAAATAAATAATAGTGTCTCCTGATTGTTCAGACACAAATATATATGTTGAAAATAGTCTGGTGTAGGCCCGAGAAATACAAGTGTGGTTTTGAAGTTCCACGGGTCAAATCTCTGTATTATCCTGCTTTTGGCATTTTTTGCCGTAAAAAATAAATAATAGTGTCTCCTGATTGTTCAGGCACAAATGTATCTGATGAAAATATTCTGGTATACACCAGTAAATTATAACTGTGGTTTTGCTGTTCTACGGTAAAAAATCTCTATTATCATGCTTTTGGCATTTTTTGCCGTAAAAAATAAATAATAGTGTCTCCTTATTATTCAGACACAAATGTATCTGTTAAAAATAGTCTGGTATACACCAGCAAATTATAACTGTGGTTTTGCTGTTCCACGGTAAAAAATCTCTATTATCCTGCTTTTGTCATTTTTTGCCGTAAAAAATAAATAATACTGTCTCCTGATTGTTCAGACACAAATTTATCTGTTGAAAATAGTCTGGTGTAGGCCTGAGAAATACAAGTGTGGTTTTGAAGTTCCACGGGTCAAATCTCTGTATTAACCTGCTTTTGGAATTTTTTGCCATAAAAAAAAAATAATAGTGTCTCCTGATTGTTCAGGCACAAATATATCTGTTGAAAATAGTCTGGTATACACCAGTAAATTATAACTGTGGTTTTACTGTTCTACGGTAAAAAATCTCTATTATCATGCTTTTGGCATTTTTTGCCATAAAAAATAAATAATAGTGTCTCCTGATTGTTTAGACACAAATATATCTGTTGAAAATAGTCTGGTGTAGGCCCGAGAAATACATATGTGGTTTTGCAGTTCCACGGGTCAAATCTCTGCATTATCCTGCTTTTGGCATTTTTTGCCGTAAAAAATAAATAATAGTGTCTTCTAATTGTTCAGACACAAATGTATCTGTTAAAAATAGTCTTGTATACACCAGCAAATTATAACTGTGGTTTTGCTGTTCCACGGTAAAAAATCTCTATTATCCTGCTTTTGGCATTTTTTCCGTAAAAAATAAATAATAGTGTCTCCTGATTGTTCAGACACAAATATATCTGTTGAAAATAGCCTGGCATACACCTGTAAATTTTAACTGTGGTTTTGCTTTTCAACGATAAAAAATCTCTATTATCCTGCTTTTGGCATTTTTTGCCGTAAAAAAAAAATAATAGTGTCTCCTGATTGTTCAGACACAAACATATCTGTTGAATATAGTCTGGTATACACCAGTAAATTATAACTGTGGTTTTGCTGTTCCACGGTAAAAAATCTCTATTATCCTGCTTTTGGCATTTTTTGCCGTAAAAATAAATAATAGTGTCTCCTGATTGTTCAGACACAAATATATCTGTTGAAAATAGTCTGGTATACACCAGTAAATTATAACTGTGGTTTTGCTGTTCCACGATAAAAAATCTCTATTATCCTGCTTTTGGCATTTTTTGCTGTAAAAAATAAATAATAGTGTCTCTTGATTGTTCAGACACAAATATATCTGTTGAAAATAGTCTCGTATACACCAGAAAATTATAACTGTGGTTTTGCTGTTTCAAAGTAAAAAATCTCTATTATCCTGCTTTTGGCATTTTTTTGCCATAAAAAATAAATAATAGTGTCTCCTAATTGTTCAGACACAAATGTATCTGCTAAAAATAGTCTGGTATACATCAGCAAATTATAACTGTGGTTTTGCTGTTCCACGGTAAAAAATCTCTATTATCCTGCTTTTGGTATTTTTTGCCGCAAAAAATAAATAATAGTTTCTCCTGATTGTTCAGACACAAATATATCTGTTGAAAATAGTCTGGTGTATGCCAGAGAAATACAAGTGTGGTTTTGCAGTTCCACAGGTCAAATCTCTGTATTATCCTGCTTTTGGTATTTTTTGCCGTTAAAAATAAATAATAGTTTCTCCTGATTGTCCAGACACAAATATATCTGTTGAAAATAGTCTGGTATACACCAGTAAATTTTAATTAAGGTTTTGCTGTTCCACGGTAAAAATTCTCTATTATCCTGCTTTTGGCATTTTTTGCCGTAAAAATAAATAATAGTGTCTCCTGATTGTTCATACACAAATATATCTGTTGAAAATAGTCTGGTATACACCAGTAAATTATAACAGTGGTTTTGCTGTTCCACGGTAAAAGATCTCTATTATCCTGCTTTTGGCATTTTTTGCCGTAAAAAATAAATAATTGTGTCTCCTGATTGTTCAGACACAAATATATCTGTTGAAAATAGTCTGGTATACACCAGTAAATTATAACTGTGGTTTTGCTGTTCTACGGTAAAAAAATCTCTATTATCCTGCTTTTGGCATTTTTTGCCGTAAAAAATAATAATAGTGTCTCCTGATTGTTCAGACACAATTAAATCTGTTGAAAATAGTCTGGTGTAGGCCTGAGAAATGCAAGTGTGCTTTTGAAGTTCCACGGGTCAAATCTCTGTATTATCCTGCTTTTGGCATTTTCTGCCGTAAAAAATAATAATAGTGTCTCCTGATTGTTCAGACACAAATATATCAGTTAAAATAGTCTGGTGTAGGCCCAATAAATACATGTGTGGTTTTGCAGTTCCAAGGGTCAAATCTCTGTATTATCCTGCTTTTGGCATTTGTTACCGTAAAAAATAAATAATAGTGTCTCCTAATTGTTCAGACACAAATGTATCTGTTAAAAATAGTGTGGTATACACCAGAAAATTATAACTGTAGTTTTGCTGTTCCACGGTAAAAAATCCCTATTATCCTGCTTTTGGCATTTTTTGCCGTAAAAAATAAATAATAGTGTCTCCTGATTGTTCAGACACAAATATATCTGTTGAAAATAGTCTGGTATACACTAGTAAATTATAACTGTGGTTTTGCTGTTCCACGCTAAAAGATCTCTATTATCCTGCTTTTGGCATTTTTTGCCGTAAAAAATAAATAATATTGTCTCCTGATTGTTCAGACACAAATATATCTGTTGAAAATAGTCTGGTATACACTAGTAAATTATAACTGTGGTTTTGCTGTTCTACGTTAAAAAAATCTCTATTATCCTGCTTTTGGCATTTTTTGCCATAAAAAATAAATAATAGTGTCTCCTGATTGTTCAGACACAAATAAATCTGTTGACAATAGTCTGGTGTAGGCCTGAGAAATACAAGTGTGGTTTTGAAGTTCCATTGGTCAAATCTCTGTATTATCCTGCTTTTGACACTTTTTGCCCTAAAAAATAAATAATAGTGTCTCCTGATTGTTCAGGCACAAATATATCTGTTGAAAATAGTCTGGTTTACACCAGTTATTTATAACTGTGGTTTTGCTGTTCTACGGTAAAAAATCTCTATTATCATGCTTTTGTCATTTTTTGCCATAAAAAATAAATAATATTGTCTCCTGATTGTTCAGACACAAATATATCTGTTGAAAATAGTCTGGTGTAGGCCCGAGAAATACATGTGTGGTTTTGCAGTTCCAAGGGTCAAATCTCTGTATTATCCTGCTTTTGGCATTTTCTGCCGTAAAAAATAAATAATAGTGTCTCCTGATTGTTCAGACACAAATATATCAGTTAAAATAGTCTGGTGTAGGCCCAATAAATACATGTGTGGTTTTGCAGTTCCAAGGTTCAAATCTCTGTATTATCCTGCTTTTGGCATTTGTTACCGTAAAAAATAAATAATAGTGTCTCCTAATTGTTCAGACACAAATGTATCTGTTAAAAATAGTGTGGTATACACCAGAAAATTATAACTGTGGTTTTGCTGTTCCACGCAAAAAATCCCTATTATCCTGCTTTTGGCATTTTTTGCCGTAAAAAATAAATAATAGTGTCTCCTGATTGTTCAGACACAAATATGTCTGTTAAAAATAGTCTGGTATACACCAGTAAATTATAACTGTGGTTTTGCTGTTTCAAGGACAAAAATCTCTATTGTCCTGCTTTTGGCATTTTTTTGCCATAAAAAATAAATAATAGTGTCTCCTAATTGTTCAGACACAAATGTTAAAAATAGTCTGGTATACACCAGCAAATTATAACTGTGGTTTTGCTGTTCCACGGTAAAAAATCTCTATTATCCTGCTTTTGGTATTTTTTGCGTAAAAAATATATAATAGTTTCTCCTGATTGTTCAGACACAAATATATCTGTTGAAAATAGTCTGGTGTAGGCCCGAGAAATACAAGTGTGGTTTTGCAGTTACACAGGTCAAATCTCTGTATTATCCTTCTTTTGGCATTTTTTGCCGTTAAAAATAAATAACAGTTTCTCCTGATTGTCCAGACACAAATATATCTGTTGAAAATAGTCTTGTATACACCAGTAAATTTTAATTGAAGTTTTGCTCTTCCACGGTAAAAAATCTCTATTATCCTGCTTTTGGCATTTTTGCCGTAAAAAATAAATAATAGTGTCTCCTGATTGTACAGACACAAACATATCTGTTGAAAATAGTCTGGTATATACCAGTAAATTATAACTGTGGTTTTGCTGTTCCACGCTAAAAGATCTCTATTATCCTGCTTTTGGCATTTTTTGCCGTAAAAAATAAATAATATTGTCTCCTGATTGTTCAGACACAAATATGTCTGTTGAAAATAGTCTGGTGTAGGCCCGAGAAATACAAGAGTGGTTTTGCAGTTCCACGGGTCAAATCTCTGTATTATCCTGCTTTTGGCATTTTTGGCATAAAAAATAAATAATAGTGTCTCCTAATTGTTCAGACACAAATGTATCTGTTAAAAATAGTCTGGTATACACCAGCAAATTATAACTGTGGTTTTGCTGTTCCACGGTAAAAAATCTCTATTATCCTGCTTTTGGCATTTTTTGCCGTAAAAAATAAATAATAATGTCTCCTTATTGTTCAGACACAAATAAATCTGATGAACATAGTCTGGTGTAGGACAGAGAAATACAAGTGTGGTTTTGCAGTTCCACGGGTCAAATTTCTGTATTATCCTGCTTTTCGCAATTTTTAGCTGTAAACAATAAATAATAGTGTCTCCTGATTGTTCAGACACAAACATATCTGTTGAAAATAGTCTTTTATACACGAGTAAAGTTTAACTGTGGTTTTGCTGTTCTACAGTAAAAAATCTCTATTATCCTGCTTTTGGCATTTTTTGCCGTGAAAAATAAATAATAGTGTCTCCTGATTGTTCAGACACAAATATATCTGTTGAAAATAGTCTGGTGTAGGCAAGTGTGGTTTTACAAGTGTGGTTTTGCAGTTCCACCCGTCAAATCTCTGTATAATCCTGCTTTTGGCATTTGTTGCCGTAAAAAATAAATAATAATGTCTCCTGATTGTTCAGACACAAATATATCTGTTGAAAATAGTATGGTATACACCAGCAAATGAAAACTGTGGTTTTGCTGTTCCACGGTAAAAAATCTCTATTATCCTGTTTTTGACAACTTTTGCCTTAAAAAATAAATAATAGTGTCTCCTGATTGTTCAGACAGAAATATATCTGTTGAAAACAGTCTGGTGTAGGCCCAAGAAATACAAGTGTGGTTTTGCTGTTCCACGGGTCAAATCTCTGTATTATCCTGCTTTTTACAATTTTTGGCTGTAAAAAATAAATAATAGTGTCTCCTGATTGTTCAGACACAAATATATCTGTTGAAAATAGTCTGGTATACACCAGTAATTTATAACTGTGGTTTTGCTGTTCCACGATAAGAATTCTATATTATCCTGCTTTTGGCATTTTTTGCCATAAAAATAAATAATAGTGTCTCCTGATTGCTCAGACACAAATATATCTGTTGAAAATAGTCTTTTATACACCAGTAAATTTTAACTGTGGTTTAGCTGTTCTACAGTAAAAAATCTCTATTATCCTGATTTTGTCATTTTTTGCCGTAAAAAATAAATAATAGGGTCTCCTGATTGTTCAGACACAAATATATCTGTTGAAAATAGTCTGGTGTAGGCCCGAGACATACAAGTGTGGTTTTGCAGTTCCACGGGTCAAATATCTGCATCATCCTGCCTTTGGCATTTTTTGCTGTAAAAAATAAATAATAGTGTCTCCTGATTATTCAGACACAAATATATCTGTTGAAAATAGTCTGGTATACACCAGTAAATTATAACTGTGGTTTTGCTGTTCTACGGTAAAAAATCTCTATTATCCTGCTTTTGGCATTTTTTGCCATAAAAAAGAAACAATAGTATCTCCTGATTGTTCAGACACAAATATATCTGTTGAAAATAGTCTGGTGTAGGCCCGTGAAATTCAAATGTGGTTTTGCAGTTCCACGGGTAAAATCTCTGTATTATCCTGCTTTTGGCATTTTTTGCCGTAAAAAATAAATAATAGTGTCTCCTGATTGTTCAGACACCAATATGTCTGTTGAAAATAGTCTGGTATACACCAGCAAATTATAACTGTGGTTTTGCTGTTCCACGGTAAAAAATCTCTATTATCCTGCTTTTGGCATTTTTTGCCGTAATAAATAAATAATAGTGTCTCCTGATTGTTCAGACACAAATATATCTGTTGAAAAAAGTCTGGTATGCACCAATAAATTATAACTGTGGTTTTGCTGTTCCACGGTAAAAAATCTCTATTATCCTGTTTTTGGCATATTTTGCCGTAAAAAATAAATAATAGTGTCTCCTGATTGTTCAGACACAAATATATCTGTTGAAAATAGTCTGGTGTAGGCCCAAGAAATACAAGTTTGGTTTTGCAGTTCCACGGGTCAAATTTCGGTATCATCCTGCTTTTGGCATTTTTTGGCATAAAAAATAAATAATTGTGTCTCCTAATTGTTCAGACACAAATGTATCTGTTAAAAATAGTCTGGTATACACCAGCAAATTATAACTGTGGTTTTGCTGTTCCACGGTAAAAAATCTCTATTATACTGCTTTTGTCATTTTTTGCCATAAAAAAATAAATAATAGTGTCTCCTGGCTGTTCAGACACAAATATATCTGTTGAAAATAGTCTGGTGTAGGCCCGAGAAATACAAGTGTGGTTTTGCAGTTCCACGGGTCAAATCTCTGTATTATCCTGATTTTGGCATTTTTTGGCATAAAAAATAAATAATAGTGTCTCCTGATTATTCAGGCACAAATATGTCTGTGGAAAATAGTATGGTATACACCAGCAAATTATAACTGTGGTTTTGCTGTTCCACAGTAAAAAATCTCTATTATCCTGCTTTTGTCATTTTTTGCCATAAAAAAATAAATAATAGTGTCTCCTGGCTGTTCAGACACAAATATATCTGTTGAAAATAGTCTGGTGTAGGCCCGAGAAATACAAGTGTGGTTTTGCAGTTCCACGGGTAAAATCTCTGTATTATCCTGCTTTTGGCATTTTTTGACGTAAAAAATAAATAATAGTGTCTCCTGATTATTCAGGCACAAATATGTCTGTGGAAAATAGTATGGTATACACCAGCAAATTATAACTGTGGTTTTGCTGTTCCACAGTAAAAAATCTCTATTATCCTGCTTTTGTCATTTTTTGCCAAAATAAATAAATAATAGTGTCTCCTGATTGTTCAGACACAAATATATCTGTTGAAAATAGTCTGGTATACACCAGTAAATTTTAATTGTGGTTTTGCTGTTCCACGGTAAAAAATCTCTATTATTCTGCTTTTGGCATTTTTTGCCGTAAAATATAAATAATAGTGTCTCCTGATTGCTCAGACACAAAAATATCTGTTGAAAATAGTCTGGTATATACCAGTAAATTATAACTGTGGTTTTGCTGTTCCACAGTAAAAAGTCTCTATTTTCCTGCTTTTGGCATTTTTTGCTGTAAAAAATAAATAATAGTGTCTCCTGATTGTTCAGACACAAATATATCTGTTGAAAATAGTCTGGTATACTCCAGTAAATTATAACTGTGGTTTTGCAGTTCCACGTTAAAAAAATCTCTATTATCCTGCTTTGGCATTTTTTGCCGTAAAAAATAAATAATAGTGTCTCATCATTGTTCAGACACAAATATGTCTGTTGAAAATAGTCTGTTGTAGGCCCAAGAAATACAATGTGGTTTTGCTGTTTCATGGCTCAAATCTCTGTATTATCCTGCTTTTTGCATTTTTTGCCGTAAAAAATAAATATTAGTGTCTGTTGATTATTCAGACACAAAAAAATATCTGTTGAAAATAGTCTGGTATACACCAGTAAATTATAACTGTGGTTTTGCTGTTCTACGGTAAAAAATCTCTATTATCCTGCTTTTGGCATTTTTTGCCGTAATAAATAAATAATAGTGTCTCCTGATTGTTCAGACACAAATATATCTGTTGAAAATAGTCTGATGTAGGCCCAAGAAATACAAGTTTGGTTTTGCAGTTCCACGGGTCAAATTTCGGTATCATCCTGCTTTTGGCATTTTTTGGCATAAAAAATAAATAATAGTGTCTCCTAATTGTTCAGACACAAATGTATCTGTTAAAAATAGTCTGGTATACACCAGCAAATTATAACTGTGGTTTTGCTGTTCCACGGTAAAAAATCTCTATTATACTGCTTTTGTCATTTTTTGCCATAAAAAAATAAATAATAGTGTCTCCTGATTGTTCAGACACAAATATGTCTGTTGAAAATAGTCTGGTATACACCAGTATATTATCACTGTGGTTTTGCAGTTCCATGGTAAAAAATCCCTATTATCCTGCTTTTGTCATTTTTTGCCGTAAAAAATAAATAATAGTGTCTCCTGGCTGTTCAGACACAAATATATCTGTTGAAAATAGTCTGGTGTAGGCCCGAGAAATACAAGTGTCGTTTTGCAGTTCCACGGGTCAAATCTCTGTATTATCCTGCTTTTGGCATTTTTTGGCATAAAAAATAAATAATAGTGTCTCCTAATTGTTCAGACACAAATGTATCTGTTAAAAATAGTCTGGTATACACCAGCAAATTATAACTGTGGTTTTGCTGTTTCACGATAAAAAATCTCTATTATCCTGCTTTTGGCATTTTTTGCCATAAAAAATAAATAATAATGTATCCTAATTGTTCAGACACAAATATATCTGATGAACATAGTCTGGTGTAGGCCAGAGAAATACAAGTGTGGTTTTGCAGTTCCACGGGTCAAATCTCTATATAATCCAGCTTTTCGCAATTTTTGGCTGTAAACAATAAATAATAGTGTATCCTGATTGTTCAGACACAAATATATCTGTTGATAATAGTCTGGTGTAGGCCCGAGAAATACAAGTGTGGTTTTGCAGTTCCACGGGTCAAATCTCTGTATTATCCTGCTTTTGGCATTTTTTGGAATAAAAAATAAATAGTAGTGTCTCCTAATTGTTCAGACACAAATGTATCTGTTAAAAACAGTCTGGTATACACCCGCAAATTATAACTGTGGTTTTGCTGTTCCACGGTAAAAAATCTCTATTATCCTGCTTTTGGCATTTTTTGCCGTAAAAAATAAATAATAGTGTCTCCTGATTGTTCACACAAATATGTCTGTTGAAAATAGTCTGGTATACACCAGTATATTGTAACTGTGGTTTTGCTGTTCCACTGTAAAAAATCCCTATTATCCTGCTTTTGGTATATTTTGCCGTAAAAAATAAATAATAGTGTCTCCCGATTGTTCAGACACAAATATGTCTGTTGAAAATAGTCTGGTATACACCAGTATATTATAACTGTGGTTTTGCTGTTCCACTGTAAAAAATTTCTATTATCCTGCTTTTGGCATTTTTTGCCATAAAAAATAGATAATGGTGTCTCCTGATTGTTCAGACACAAATATATCTGTTGAAAATAGTCTGGTATACACCAGTAAATTTTAATTGTGGTTTTGCAGTTCCACGGTAAAAAATCTCTACTATTCTGCTTTTGGCATTTTTTGCCGGAAAAAATAAATAATAGTGTCTGTTGATTATTCAGACCCAAATATATCTGTTGAAAATAGTCTGGTATACACCAGTAAATTATAACTGTGGTTTTGCTGTTCCACGGGTCAAATCTCTGTATTATCCTGCTTTTGGCATTTTTTGGCATAAAAAATAAATAATAGTGTCTCCTAATTGTTCAGACACAGATGTGTCTGTTAAAAATAGTCTGGCATACACCAGCAAATTATAACTGTGGTTTTGATGTTCCACGGCAAAAAATCTCTATTATCCTGCTTTTGGCATTTTTTTCCGTAAAAAATAAATAATAATGTCTCCTTATTGTTCAGACACAAATATATCTGATTAACATAATCTGGTGTAGGCCAGAGAAATACAAGTGTGGTTTTGCAGTTCCACGGGTCAAATCTCTGTATTATCCTGCTTTTCGCAATTTTTGGCTGTAAACAATAAATAATAGTGTCTCCTGATTGTTCAGACACAAATATATCTGTTGAAAATAGTCTTTTATACATCAGTAAATTTTAACTGTGGTTTTGCTTTTCTACAGTAAAAAATCTCTATTATCCTGCTTTTGGCATTTTTTGCCGTAAAAAATAAATAATAGTGTCTCCTGATTGTTCAGACACAAGTATATCTGTTGAAAATAGTCTGGTGTAGGCCCGAGATATACAAGTGTGGTTTTGTAGTTCCACGGGTCAAATCTCTGTATAATCCTGCTTTTGACAATTTTTGCCATAAAAAATAAATAATAGTGTCTCCTGATTGTTCACACAGAAATATATCTGTTGAAAATAGTCTGGTGTAGGCCCAAGAAATATAAGTGTGGTTTTGCTGTTCCCCGGGTCAAATCTCTGTATTATCCTGCTTTTCGCAATTTTTGGCCGTAAAAAATAAATAATAGTGTCTCCTGATTTTTCAGACACTAATATATCTGTTGAAAATAGTCTGGTATACACCAGTGAACTATAACTGTGGTTTTGCTGTTCCACGATAAAAAATCTCTATTATCCTGCTTTTGGCATTTTTTGCCGTAAAAATAAATATTAGTGTCTCCTGATTGTTCAGACACAAATATATCTGTTGAAAATAGTCTGGTGTAGGCCCGAGATATACAAGTGTGGTTTTGCAGTTCCACGGGTCAAATCTCTGTATAATCTTGCTTTTGGCATTTGCTGCCGTAAAACATAAATAATAGTGTCTCCTGATTGTTCAGACACAAATATATCTGTTGAAAATAGTATGGTATACACCAGTAAATGATAACTCTGGTTTTGCCGATCCACGGTAAAAAATCTCTATTATCCTGCTTTTGGCATTTTTTGCCGTAAAAAATAAATAATAGTGTCGCCTGATTGTTCAGACACAAATATATCTGTTGAAAATAGTCTGGTGTAGGCCAGAGAAATCCATGTGTGGTTTTGCTGTTCCACGGGTCAAATCTCTGTATTATCCTGCTTTTCGCATTTTTGGCCGTAAAAAATAAATAATAGTGTCTCCGGAATGTTCAGACACAAATATATCTGTTGAAAATAGTCTGGTATACACCAGTAAATTATAACTGTGGTTTTGTTGTTCCACGGTAAAAAATCTCTATTATCCTGCTTTTGGCATTTTTTTCCGTAAAAAATAAATAATAGTGTCTCCTGATTGTTCAGACACATATATATCTGTTGATAATAGTCTGGTGTACGCAAGAGAAATACAAGTGTGGTTTTGCAGTTCGACGGGTCAAATCTCTGTAATATCCTGCTTTTGGCATTTTTTGGCATAAAAAATAAATAATAGTGTCTCCTAATTGTTCAGACACAAATGTATCTTTTAAAAATAGTCTGGTATACACCAGCAAATTATAACTGTGGTTTTGCTGTTCCACGTTAAAAAATCTCTATTATCCTGCTTTTGCCATTTTTTTACGTAAAAAATAAACAATAATGTCTCCTTATTGTTCAGACACAAATATAACTGAATAACATAATCTGGTGTAGGCCAGAGAAATACAAGTGTGGTTTTGCAGTTCCACGGGTCAAATCTCTGTATTATCCTGCTTTTCGCAATTTTTGGCTGTAAACAATAAATAAGAGTGTCTCTTGAATGTTCAGAAACAAATATATCTGTTGAAAATAGTCTTTTATATACCAGTAAATTTTAACTGTGGTTTTGCTGTTCTACAGTAAAAAATCTCTATTATCCTGCTTTTGGCATTTTTTGCTGTAAAAATAAATAATAGTGTCTCCTGATTGTTCAGACACAAATATATCTGTTGAAAATAGTCTGGTGTAGGCCCGAGATATACAAGTGTGGTTTTGCAGTTCCACGTGTCAAATCTCTGTATAATCCTGCTTTTGGCATTTGTTGCCGTAAAAAATAAATAATAGTGTCTCCTGAATGTTCAGACACAAATATATCTGTTGAAAATAGTATGGTATACACCAGTAAATGATAACTCTGGTTTTGCCAATCCACGGTAAAAAATCTCTATTATCCTGCTTTTGGCATTTTTTGCCATAAAAATAAATAATAGTGTCTCCTGATTGCTCAGACACAAATATATCTGTTGAAAATTGTCTAGTATTCACCAGTAAATTATAACTGTGGTTTTGCTGTTCCACGGTAGAAAATCTCTATTATCCTGCTTTTGGCATTTTTTGCCGTAAAAAATAAATAATAGTGTCTCCTGATTGTTCAGACACAAATATATCTGTTGAAAATAGTCTGGTGTAGGCCCGAGAAATACAAGTGTGGTTTTGCAGTTCCAAGGGTCAAATCGCTGTATTATCCTGCTTTTGGCATTTGTTGCCGTAAAAAATAAATAATAGTGTCTCCTAATTGTTCAGACACAAATGTATCTGTTAAAAATAGTGTGGTATACACCAATAAATTATAACTGTGGTTTTGCTGTTTCACGGTAAAAAATCTCTATTATCCTGCTTTTGGCATTTTTTGCTGTAAAAAATAAATAACAGTGTCTCCTGATTGTTCAGACACAAGTATATCTGTTGAGAATAGTCTGGTATACACCAGTAAATTAAAACTGTGGTTTTGTTGTTCCACCTTAAAAAAATCTCTATTATCCTGCTTTTGGCATTTTTTGCCGTAAAAAAATAAATAATAGTGTCTCCTCATTGTTCAGACACAAATATGTCTGTTGAAAATAGTCTGGTGTAGGCCCAAGAAATACAAGTGTGGTTTTGCTGTTCCACGGGTCAAATCTCTGTATTATCCTGCTTTTGGCATTTTTTGCTGTAAAAAATAAATAATAGTGTCTGTTGATTATTCAGACACAAACATATTTGTTGAAAATAGTCTGGTATACACCAATAAATTATAACTGTGGTTTTGCTGTTCCACGGTAAAAAATCTCTATTATCCTGCTTTTGGCATTTTTTGCCGTAATAAATAAATAATAGTGTCTCCTGATTGTTCAGACACAAATATATCTGTTGAAAAAAGTCTGGTATACACCAGTAAATTATAACTGTGGTTTTGCTGTTCCACGGTAAAAAATCTCTATTATCCTGCTTTTGGCATTTTTTGCCATAAAAAATAAATTATAGTGTCTCCTGATTGTTCAGACACAAATATATCTGTTGAAAATAGTCTAGTGTAGGCCCGAGAAATACAAGAGTGGTTTTGCAGTTCCACGGGTCAAATCTCTGTATTATCCTGCTTTTGGCATTTTTTGGCATAAAAAATAAATAATAGTGTCTCCTAATTGTTCAGACACAAATGTATCTGTTAAAAATAGTCTGGTATACACCAGCAAATTATAACTGTGGTTTTGCTGTTCCACGGTAAAAAATCTCTATTATCCTGCTTTTGGCATTTTTTGCCGTAAAAAATAAATAATAATGTCTCCTTATTGTTCAGACACAAATAAATCTGATGAACATAGTCTGGTGTAGGACAGAGAAATACAAGTGTGGTTTTGCAGTTCCACGGGTCAAATTTCTGTATTATCCTGCTTTTCGCAATTTTTGGCTGTAAACAATAAATAATAGTGTCTCCTGATTGTTCAGACACAAATATATCTGTTGAAAATAGTCTTTTATACTCGAGTAAAGTTTAACTGTGGTTTTCTGTTCTACAGTAAAAAATCTCTATTATCCTGCTTTTGGCATTTTTTGCCGTGAAAAATAAATAATAGTGTCTCCTGATTGTTCGGACACAAATATATCTGTTGAAAATAGTCTGGTGTAGGCAAGTGTGGTTTTACAAGTGTGGTTTTGCAGTTCCACCCGTCAAATCTCTGTATAATCCTGCTTTTGGCATTTGTTGCCGTAAAAAATAAATAATAATGTCTCCTGATTCTTCAGACACTAATATATCTGTTGAAAATAGTATGGTATACACCAGTAAATGAAAACTGTGGTTTTGCCGTTCCACGGTAAAAAATCTCTATTATCCTGTTTTTGACAACTTTTGCCTTAAAAAATAAATAATAGTGTCTCCTGATTGTTCAGACAGAAATATATCTGTTGAAAACAGTCTGGTGTAGGCCCAAGAAATACAAGTGTGGTTTTGCTGTTCCACGGGTCAAATCTCTGTATTATCCTGCTTTTTGCAATTTTTGGCTGTAAAAAATAAATAATAGTGTCTCCTGATTGTTCAGACACAAATATATCTGTTGAAAATAGTCTGGTATACACCAGTAAATTATAACTGTGGTTTTGCTGTTCCACGATAAGAATTCTATATTATCCTGCTTTTGGCATTTTTTGCCATAAAAATAAATAATAGTGTCTCCTGATTGCTCAGACACAAATATATCTGTTGAAAATAGTCTTTTATACACCAGTAAATTTTAACTGTGGTTTTGCTGTTCTACAGTAAAAAATCTCTATTATCCTGATTTTGTCATTTTTTGCCGTAAAAAATAAATAATAGGGTCTCCTGATTGTTCAGACACAAATATATCTGTTGAAAATAGTCTGGTGTAGGCCCGAGACATACAAGTGTGGTTTTGCAGTTCCACGGGTCAAATATCTGCATCATCCTGCCTTTGGCATTTTTTGCTGTAAAAAATAAATAATAGTGTCTACTGATTTTTCAGACACAAATATATCTGTTGAAAATAGTCTGGTATACACCAGTAAATTATAACTGTGGTTTTGCTGTTCTACGGTAAAAAATCTCTATTATCCTGCTTTTGGCATTTTTTGCCATAAAAAAGAAACAATAGTATCTCCTGATTGTTCAGACACAAATATATCTGTTGAAAATAGTCTGGTGTAGGCCCGTGAAATTCAAATGTGGTTTTGCAGTTCCACGGGTAAAATCTCTGTATTATCCTGCTTTTGGCATTTTTTGCCGTAAAAAATAAATAATAGTGTCTCCTGATTGTTCAGACACCAATATGTCTGTTGAAAATAGTCTGGTATACACCAGCAAATTATAACTGTGGTTTTGCTGTTCCACGGTAAAAAATCTCTATTATCCTGCTTTTGGCATTTTTTGCCGTAATAAATAAATAATAGTGTCTCCTGATTGTTCAGACACAAATATATCTGTTGAAAAAAGTCTGGTATGCACCAATAAATTATAACTGTGGTTTTGCTGTTCCACGGTAAAAAATCTCTATTATCCTGTTTTTGGCATATTTTGCCGTAAAAAATAAATAATAGTGTCTCCTGATTGTTCAGACACAAATATATCTGTTGAAAATAGTCTGGTGTAGGCCCAAGAAATACAAGTTTGGTTTTGCAGTTCCACGGGTCAAATTTCGGTATCATCCTGCTTTTGGCATTTTTTGGCATAAAAAATAAATAATAGTGTCTCCTAATTGTTCAGACACAAATGTATCTGTTAAAAATAGTCTGGTATACACCAGCAAATTATAACTGTGGTTTTGCTGTTCCACGGTAAAAAATCTCTATTATACTGCTTTTGTCATTTTTTGCCATAAAAAAATAAATAATAGTGTCTCCTGATTGTTCAGACACAAATATGTCTGTTGAAAATAGTCTGGTATACACCAGTATATTATCACTGTGGTTTTGCTGTTCCATGGTAAAAAATCCCTATTATCCTGCTTTTGTCATTTTTTTGCCGTAAAAAATAAATAATAGTGTCTACTGGCTGTTCAGACACAAATATATCTGTTGAAAATAGTCTGGTGTAGGCCCGAGAAATACAAGTGTGGTTTTGCAGTTCCACGGGTCAAATCTCTGTATTATCCTGCTTTTGGCATTTTTTGGCATAAAAAATAAATAATAGTGTCTCCTAATTGTTCAGACACAAATGTATCTGTTAAAAATAGTCTGGTATACACCAGCAAATTATAACTGTGGTTTTGCTGTTTCACGATAAAAAATCTCTATTATCCTGCTTTTGGCATTTTTTGCCATAAAAAATAAATAATAATGTATCCCAATTGTTCAGACACAAATATATCTGATGAACATAGTCTGGTGTAGGCCAGAGAAATACAAGTGTGGTTTTGCAGTTCCACGGGTCAAATCTCTATATAATCCAGCTTTTCGCAATTTTTGGCTGTAAACAATAAATAATAGTGTCTCCTGATTGTTCAGACACAAATATATCTGTTGAAAATAGTCTGGTGTAGGCCCAAGAAATACAAGTTTGGTTTTGCAGTTCCACGGGTCAAATTTCGGTATCATCCTGCTTTTTGCATTTTTTGGCATAAAAAATAAATAATAGTGTCTCCTAATTGTTCAGACACAAATGTATCTGTTAAAAATAGTCTGGTATACACCAGCAAATTATAACTGTGGTTTTGCTGTTCCACGGTAAAAAATCTCTATTATACTGCTTTTGTCATTTTTTGCCATAAAAAAATAAATAATAGTGTCTCCTGATTGTTCAGACACAAATATGTCTGTTGAAAATAGTCTGGTATACACCAGTATATTATCACTGTGGTTTTGCTGTTCCACGGTAAAAAATCCCTATTATCCTGCTTTTGTCATTTTTTGCCGTAAAAAATAAATAATAGTGTCTCCTGGCTGTTCAGACACAAATATATCTGTTGAAAATAGTCTGGTGTAGGCCCGAGAAATACAAGTGTGGTTTTGCAGTTCCACGGGTCAAATCTCTGTATTATCCTGCTTTTGGCATTTTTTGGCATAAAAAATAAATAATAGTGTCTCCTAATTGTTCAGACACAAATGTATCTGTTAAAAATAGTCTGGTATACACCAGCAAATTATAACTGTGGTTTTGCTGTTTCACGATAAAAAATCTCTATTATCCTGCTTTTGGCATTTTTTGCCATAAAAAATAAATAATAATGTATCCTAATTGTTCAGACACAAATATATCTGATGAACATAGTCTGGTGTAGGCCAGAGAAATACAAGTGTGGTTTTGCAGTTCCACGGGTCAAATCTCTATATAATCCAGCTTTTCGCAATTTTTGGCTGTAAACAATAAATAATAGTGTATCCTGATTGTTCAGACACAAATATATCTGTTGATAATAGTCTGGTGTAGGCCCGAGAAATACAAGTGTGGTTTTGCAGTTCCACGGGTCAAATCTCTGTATTATCCTGCTTTTGGCATTTTTTGGCATAAAAAATAAATAGTAGTGTCTCCTAATTGTTCAGACACAAATGTATCTGTTAAAAACAGTCTGGTATACACCAGCAAATTATAACTGTGGTTTTGCTGTTCCACGGTAAAAAATCTCTATTATCCTGCTTTTGGCATTTTTTGCCGTAAAAAATAAATAGTAGTGTCTCCTGATTGTTCACACAAATATGTCTGTTGAAAATAGTCTGGTATACACCAGTATATTATAACTGTGGTTTTTCTGTTCCACTGTAAAAAATCCCTATTATCCTGCTTTTGGTATATTTTGCCGTAAAAAATAAATAATAGTGTCTCCCGATTGTTCAGACACAAATATGTCTGTTGAAAATAGTCTGGTATACACCAGTATATTATAACTGTGGTTTTGCTGTTCCACTGTAAAAAATCTCTATTATCCTGCTTTTGGCATTTTTTGCCATAAAAAATAGATAATGGTGTCTCCTGATTGTTCAGACACAAATATATCTGTTGAAAATAGTCTGGTATACACCAGTAAATTTTAATTGTGGTTTTGCAGTTCCACGGTAAAAAATCTCTACTATTCTGCTTTTGGCATTTTTTGCCGGAAAAAATAAATAATAGTGTCTGTTGATTATTCAGACCCAAATATATCTGTTGAAAATAGTCTGGTATACACCAGTAAATTATAACTGTGGTTTTGCTGTTCCACGGGTCAAATCTCTGTATTATCCTGCTTTTGGCATTTTTTGGCATAAAAAATAAATAATAGTGTCTCCTAATTGTTCAGACACAGATGTATCTGTTAAAAATAGTCTGGTATACACCAGCAAATTATAACTGTGGTTTTGATGTTCCACGGCAAAAAATCTCTATTATCCTGCTTTTGGCATTTTTTTCTGTAAAAAATAAATAATAATGTCTCCTTATTGTTCAGACACAAATATATCTGATTAACATAATCTGGTGTAGGCCAGAGAAATACAAGTGTGGTTTTGCAGTTCCACGGGTCAAATCTCTGTATTATCCTGCTTTTCGCAATTTTTGGCTGTAAACAATAAATAATAGTGTCTCCTGATTGTTCAGACACAAATATATCTGTTGAAAATAGTCTTTTATACATCAGTAAATTTTAACTGTGGTTTTGCTTTTCTACAGTAAAAAATCTCTATTATCCTGCTTTTGGCATTTTTTGCCGTAAAAAATAAATAATAGTGTCTCCTGATTGTTCAGACACAAATATATCTGTTGAAAATAGTCTGGTGTAGGCCCGAGATATACAAGTGTGGTTTTGTAGTTCCACGGGTCAAATCTCTGTATAATCCTGCTTTTGACAATTTTTGCCATAAAAAATAAATAATAGTGTCTCCTGATTGTTCACACAGAAATATATCTGTTGAAAATAGTCTGGTGTAGGCCCAAGAAATATAAGTGTGGTTTTGCTGTTCCCCGGGTCAAATCTCTGTATTATCCTGCTTTTCGCAATTTTTGGCCGTAAAAAATAAATAATAGTGTCTCCTGATTTTTCAGACACTAACATATCTGTTGAAAATAGTCTGGTATACACCAGTAAACTATAACTGTGGTTTTGCTGTTCCACGATAAAAATCTCTATTATCCTGCTTTTGGCATTTTTTGCCGTAAAAATAAATATTAGTGTCTCCTGATTGTTCAGACACAAATATATCTGTTGAAAATAGTCTGGTGTAGGCCCGAGATATACAAGTGTGGTTTTGCAGTTCCACGGGTCAAATCTCTGTATAATCTTGCTTTTGGCATTTGCTGCCGTAAAAAATAAATAATAGTGTCTCCTGATTGTTCAGACACAAATATATCTGTTGAAAATAGTATGGTATACACCAGTAAATGATAACTCTGGTTTTGCCGATCCACGGTAAAAAATCTCTATTATCCTGCTTTTGGCATTTTTTGCCGTAAAAAATAAATAATAGTGTCTCCTGATTGTTCAGACACATATATATCTGTTGATAATAGTCTGGTGTACGCAAGAGAAATACAAGTGTGGTTTTGCAGTTCGACGGGTCAAATCTCTGTAATATCCTGCTTTTGGCATTTTTTGACATAAAAAATAAATAATAGTGTCTCCTAATTGTTCAGACACAAATGTATCTTTTAAAAATAGTCTGGTATACACCAGCAAATTATAACTGTGGTTTTGCTGTTCCACGTTAAAAAATCTCTATTATCCTGCTTTTGCCATTTTTTGACGTAAAAAATAAACAATAATGTCTCCTTATTGTTCAGACACAAATATAACTGATTAACATAATCTGGTGTAGGCCAGAGAAATACAAGTGTGGTTTTGCAGTTCCACGGGTCAAATCTCTGTATTATCCTGCTTTTCGCAATTTTTGGCTGTAAACAATAAATAAGAGTGTCTCCTGAATGTTCAGAAACAAATATATCTGTTGAAAATAGTCTTTTATATACCAGTAAATTTTAACTGTGGTTTTGCTGTTCTACAGTAAAAAATCTCTATTATCCTGCTTTTGGCATTTTTTGCTGTAAACATAAATAATAGTGTCTCCTGATTGTTCAGACACAAATATATCTGTTGAAAATAGTCTGGTGTAGGCCCGAGATATACAAGTGTGGTTTTGCAGTTCCACGTGTCAAATCTCTGTATAATCCTGCTTTTGGCATTTGTTGCCGTAAAAAATAAATAATAGTGTCTCCTGAATGTTCAGACACAAATATATCTGTTGAAAATAGTATGGTATACACCAGTAAATGATAACTCTGGTTTTGCCGATCCACGGTAAAAAATCTCTATTATCCTGCTTTTGGCATTTTTTGCCATAAAAAGAAATAATAGTGTCTCCTGATTGCTCAGACACAAATATATCTGTTGAAAATTGTCTAGTATACACCAGTAAATTATAACTGTGGTTTTGCTGTTCCACGGTAGAAAATCTCTATTATCCTGCTTTTGGCATTTTTTGCCGTAAAAAATAAATAATAGTGTCTCCTGATTGTTCAGACACAAATATATCTGTTGAAAATAGTCTGGTGTAGGCCAGAGAAATCCAAGTGTGGTTTTGCTGTTCCACGGGTCAAATCTCTGTATTATCCTGCTTTTTGCAATTTTTGGCCGTAAAAAATAAATAATAGTGTCTCCTGAATGTTCAGACACAAATATATCTGTTGAAAATAGTCTGGTATACACCAGTAAATTATAACTGTGGTTTTGCTGTTCCACGATAAAAAATCTCTATTATCCTGCTTTTGGCATTTTTTGCCGTAAAAAATATATAATAGTGTCTGTTGATTATTCAGACACAAATATATCTGTTGAAAAAAGTATGGTATACACCAGAAAATTATAACTGGTTTTGCTGTTACACGGTAGAAAATCTCTATTATCCTGCTTTTTTCAATTTTTGCAGTAAAAAATAAATAATAGTGTCTCCTGATTGTTCAGACACAAATATATCTATTGAAAATAGTTTGGTGTAGGCCCGGGAAATACAAGTGTGGTTTTGCAGTTCCACGGGTCAAATCTCTGTATTATCCTGCTTTTGGCATTTTTTGCCGTAAAAAATAAATAATAGTGTCTCCTAATAGTTCAGACACAAATGTATCTGTTAAAAATAGTCTGGTATACACCTGCAAATCATAACTGTGGTTTTGCTGTTCCACGGTAAAAAATCTCTATTACCCTGCTTTTGGTATTTTTTGTTGTAATAAATAAATAACGGTGTATCCTGATTGTTCAGACACAAATATATCTGTTGAAAAAAGTCTGGTATACACCAGTAAATTATAACTGTGGTTTTGCTGTTCCACGGTAAAAAATCTCTATTATCCTTCTTTTGGGATTTTTTGCCGTAAAAAATAAATAATAGTGTCTCCTGATTGTTCAGACACAAATATATCTGTTGATAATAGTCTGGTGTAGGCCCCAGAAATACAAGTGTGGTTTTGCAGTTCCACGGGTCAAATCTCTGTATTATCCTGCTCTTGGCATTTTTTGGCATAAAAAATAAATAATAGTGTCTCCTAATTGTTCAGACACAAATGTATCTGTTAAAAATAGTCTGGTATACACCAGCAATTTATAACTGTGGTTTTGATGTTCCACGATAAAAAATCTCTATTATCCTGCTTTTGGCATTTTTTACCGTAAAAAATAAATAATAATGTCTCCTTATTGTTCAGACACATAAATATCTGATTAACATAGTCTGGTGTAGGCCAGAGAAATACAAGTGTGGTTTTGCAGTTCCACGGGTCAAATCTCTGTATTATCCTGCTTTTCGCAATTTTTGGCTGTAGACAATAAATAATAGTGTCTCCTGATTGTTAAGACACAAATATATCTGTTGGAAATAGACTTTTATACACCAGTAAATTTTAACTGTGGTTTTGTTGTTCTACAGTAAAAAATCTCTATTATCCTGCTTTTGGCATTTTTTGCCGTAAAAAATAAATAATAGTGTCTCCTGATTGTTCAGACACAAATATATCTGTTGGAAATAGTCTTTTATACACCAGTAAATGAAAACTGTGGTTTTGCTGTTCTACAGTAAAAAATCTCTATTATCCTGCTTCTGGCATTTTTTGCCGTAAAAAATAAATAATAGTGTCTCCTCATTGTTCAGACAGAAATATATCTGTTGAAAATAGTCTGGTGTAGGCCCAAGAAATACAAGTGTGGTTTTGCTGTTCCCCGGGTCAAATCTCTGTATTATCCTGCTTTTCGCAATTTTTGGCCGTAAAAAATAAATATTAGTGTCTCCTGATTGTTCAGACCCAAATATGTCTGTTGAAAATAGTCTGGTATACACCAGTAAATTATAACTGTGGTTTTGCTGTTCCACGATGAAAAATCTCTGTTATCCTGCTTTTGGCATTTTTTGCCATAAAAATAAATAATAGTATCTCCTGATTGTTCAGACACAAATATATCTGTGGAAAATTGTCTAGTATACACCAATAAATTATAACTGTGGTTTTGCTGTTCCACGGTAGAAAATCTCAATTATCTTGCTTTTGGCAATTTTTGCCGTAAAAAAAAATAATAGTGTCTCCTGATTGTTCAGACACAAATTTATCTGTTGAAAATAGTCTGGTGTAGGCCAGAGAAATCCAAGTGTGGTTTTGCTGTTCCACGGTTCAAATCTCTGTATTATCCTGCTTTTCGCAATTTTTGGCCGTAAAAAATAAATAATAGTGTCTCCTGAATGTTCAGACACAAATATATCTGTTGAAAATAGTCTGGTATACACCAGTAAATTTTAACTGTGATTTTGCTGGTCTACGGTAAAAAATCTCTATTATCCTGCTTTTGGCATTTTTTGCCGTAAAAAATAAATAATAGTGTCTCCTGATTGTTCAGACACAAATATATCTTTTGAAAATAATCTGGTATACACCAGTAAATTTTAACTATGGTTTTGCTGTTCCACGGTAAAAAATCTCTATTATCCTGCTTTTGGCATTTTTTGCTGTAAAAAATAAATAATAGTGTCTCCTGATTGTTCAGACCCAAATATATCTGTTGAAAATAGTCTGGTGTAGGCCCGAGAAATACAAGTGTGGTTTTGCTGTTCCACGGGTCAAATCTCTGCATTATCCTGCTTTTCGCAATTTTTGGCTGTAAACAATAAATAAGAGTGTCTCCTGAATGTTCAGAAACAAATATATCTGTTGAAAATAGTCTTTTATACACCAGTAAATTTTAACTGTGGTTTTGCTGTTCTACAGTAAAAAATCTCTATTATCCTGCTTTTGGCATTTTTTGCCGTAAAAATAAATATTAGTGTCTCCTGATTGTTCAGACACAAATATATCTGTTGAAAATAGTCTGGTGTAGGCCCGAGATATACAAGTGTGGTTTTGCAGTTCCACGGGTCAAATCTCTGTATAATCCTGCTTTTGGCATTTGTTGCCGTAAAAAATAAATAATAGTGTCTCCTGATTGTTCAGACACAAATATATCTGATGAAAATAGTATGGTATACACCAGTAAATGATAACTCTGGTTTTGCCGATCCACGTTAAAAAATCTCTATTATCCTGCTTTTGGCATTTTTTGCCATAAAAATAAATAATAGTGTCTCCTGATTGTTCAGACACAAATATATCTGTTGAAAATTGTCTAGTATACACCAGAAAATTATAACTGTGGTTTTGCTGTTCCACGGTAGAAAATCTCTATTATCCTGCTTTTGGCATTTATTGCCGTAAAAAATAAATAATAGTGTCTCCTGATTGTTCAGACACAAATATATCTGTTGAAAATAGTCTGGTGTAGGCCAGAGAAATCCACTTGGTTTTGCTGTTCCACGGGTCAAATCTCTGTATTATCCTGCTTTTCGCAATTTTTGGCCGTAAAAAATAAATAATAGTGTCTCCTGAATGTTCAGACACAAATATATCTGATGAAAATAGTCTGGTATACACCAGTAAATTTTAACTGTGGTTTTGCTGTTCTACGGTAAAAAATCTATATTATCCTGCTTTTGGCATTTTTTGCCATAAAAAATAAATAATAGTGTCTCCTGATTGTTCAGACACAAATATATCTTTTGAAAATAGTCTGGTATACACCAGTAAATTTTAACTATGGTTTTGCTGTTCCACGGTTAAAAATCTCTATTATCCTGCTTTTGGCATTTTTTGCTGTAAAAAATAAATAATAGTGTCTCCTGATTGTTCAGACACAAATATATCTGTTGAAAATAGTCTGGTGTAGGCCCGAGAAATACAATTGTGGTTTTGCAGTTCCACGGGTCAAATCTCTGTATTATCCTGCTTTTCGCAATTTTTGGCTGTAAACAATAAATAAGAGTGTCTCCTGAATGTTCAGAAACAAATATATCTGTTGAAAATAGTCTTTTATACACCAGTAAATTTTAACTGTGGTTTTGCTGTTCTACAGTAAAAAATCTCTATTATCCTGCTTTTGGCATTTTTTGCCGTAAAAATAAATATTAGTGTCTCCTGATTGTTCAGACACAAATATATCTGTTGAAAATAGTCTGGTGTAGGCCCGAGATATACAAGTGTGGTTTTTCAGTTCCACGGGTCAAATCTCTGTATAATCCTGCTTTTGGCATTTGCTGCCGTAAAAAATAAATAATAGTGTCTCCTGATTGTTCAGACACAAATATATCTGTTGAAAATAGTATGGTATACACCAGTAAATGATAACTCTGGTTTTGCCGATCCACGGTAAAAAATCTCTATTATCCTGCTTTTGGCATTTTTTGCCATAAAAATAAATAATAGTGTCTCCTGATTGTTCAGACACAAATATATCTGTTGAAAATTGTCTAGTATACACCAGTAAATTATAACTGTGGTTTTGCTGTTCCACGGTAGAAAATCTCTATTATCCTGCTTTTGGCATTTTTTGCCGTAAAAAATAAATAATAGTGTCGCCTGATTGTTCAGACACAAATATATCTGTTGAAAATATCTGGTGTAGGCCAGAGAAATCCATGTGTGGTTTTGCTGTTCCACGGGTCAAATCTCTGTATTATCCTGCTTTTCGCATTTTTGGCCGTAAAAAATAAATAATAGTGTCTCCGGAATGTTCAGACACAAATATATCTGTTGAAAATAGTCTGGTATACACCAGTAAATTATAACTGTGGTTTTGCTGTTCCACGGTAAAAAATCTCTATTATCCTGCTTTTGGCATTTTTTGCCGTAAAAAATAAATAATAGTGTCTCCTGATTGTTCAGACACAAATATATCTGTTGATAATAGTCTGGTGTACGCAAGAGAAATACAAGTGTGGTTTTGCAGTTCCACGGGTCAAATCTCTGTAATATCCTGCTTTTGGCATTTTTTGGCATAAAAAATAAATAATAGTGTCTCCTAATTGTTCAGACACAAATGTATCTTTTAAAAATAGTCTGGTATACACCAGCAAATTATAACTGTGGTTTTGCTGTTCCACGTTAAAAAATCTCTATTATCCTGCTTTTGCCATTTTTTGACGTAAAAAATAAACAATAATGTCTCCTTATTGTTCAGACACAAATATAACTGATTAACATAATCTGTTGTAGGCCAGAGAAATACAAGTGTGGTTTTGCAGTTCCACGGGTCAAATCTCTGTAATATCCTGCTTTTCGCAATTTTTGGCTGTAAACAATAAATAAGAGTGTCTCCTGAATGTTCAGAAACAAATATATCTGTTGAAAATCGTCTTTTATATACCAGTAAATTTTAACTGTGGTTTTGCTGTTCTACAGTAAAAAATCTCTATTATCCTGCTTTTGGCATTTTTTGCTGTAAAAATAAATAATAGTGTCTCCTGATTGTTCAGACACAAATATATCTGTTGAAAATAGTCTGGTGTAGGCCCTAGATATACAAGTGTGGTTTTGCAGTTCCACGTGTCAAATCTCTGTATAATCCTGCTTTTGGCATTTGTTGCCGTAAAAAATAAATAATAGTGTCTCCTGAATGTTCAGACACAAATATATATGTGGAAAATAGTATGGTATACACAAGTAAATGATAACTCTGGTTTTTCCAATCCACGGTAAAAAATCTCTATTATCCTGCTTTTGGCATTTTTTGCCATAAAAATAAATAATAGTGTCTCCTGATTGCTCAGACACAAATATATCTGTTGAAAATTGTCTAGTATACACCAGTAAATTATAACTGTGGTTTTGCTGTTCCACGGTAGAAAATCTCTATTATCCTGCTTTTGGCATTTTTTGCCGTAAAAAATAAATAATAGTGTCTCCTGATTGTTCAGACAGAAATATATCTGTTGAAAACAGTCTGGTGTAGGCCCAAGAAATACAAGTGTGGTTTTGCTGTTCCACGGGTCAAATCTCTGTATTATCCTGCTTTTGACAATTTTTGACATAAAAAATAAATAATAGTGTCTCCTGATTGTTCAGACAGAAATATATCTGTTGAAAACAGTCTGGTGTAGGCCCAAGAAATACAAGTGTGGTTTTGCTGTTCCCCGGGTCAAATCTCTGTATTATCCTGCTTTTCGCAATTTTTGGCCGTAAAAAATAAATAATAGTGTCTCCTGATTGTTCAGACACAAATATATCTGTTGAAAATAGTCTGGTATACAACAGTAAATTATAACTGTGGTTTTGCTGTTCCACGATAAAAAATCTCTATTATCCTGCTTTTGGCATTTTTTGCCATAAAAAATAAATAATAATGTCTCCTGATTGTTCAGACACAAATATATCTATTGAAAATAGTCTGGTGTAGGCCAGAGAAATCCAAGTGTGGTTTTGCTGTTCCACGGGTCAAATCTCTGTATTATCCTGTTTTTCGCAATTTTTGGCCGTAAAAAATAAATAATAGTGTCTCCTGAATGTTCAGACACAAATAGATCTGTTGAAAATAGTCTGGTATACACCAGTAAATTTTAACTGTGGTTTTGCTGTTCTACGGTAAAAAATCTCTATTATCCTGCTTTTGGCATTTTTTGCCGTAAAAAATAAATAATAGTGTCTCCTAATTGTTCAGACACAAATATATCTGTTGAAAATAGTGTGGTATACACCAGTAAATTTTAACTATGGTTTTGCTGTTCCACGGTAAAAAATCTCTATTATCCTGCTTTTGGCATTTTTTGCTGTAAAAAATAAATAATAGTGTCTCCTGATTGTTCAGACACAAATATATCTGTTGAAAATAGTCTGGTGTAGGCCCGAGAAATACAAGTGTGGTTTTGCAGTTCCACGTGTCAAATCTCTGTATTATCCTGCTTTTGGCATTTTTTGGCATAAAAAATAAATAATAATGTCTCCTAATTGTTCAGACACAAATGTATCTGTTAAAAATAGTCTGGCATGCACCAGCAAATGATAACTGTGGTTTTGCTGTTCCACGGTAAAAAATCTCTATTATCCTGCTTTTGGCATTTTTTGCCGTAAAAAATAAATAATAGTGTCTCCTGATTGTTCAGACACAAATATATCTGTTGAAAATAGTCTGGTGTAGGCCCGAGAGTTACAAGTGTGGTTTTGCAGTTCCACGGGTCAAATCTCTGTATAATCCTGCTTTTGGCATTTGTTGCCGTAAAAAATAAATAATAGTGTCTCCTGATTGTTCAGACACAAATATATCTGTTGAAAATAGTATGGTATACACCAGTAAATGATAACTGTGGTTTTGCCGTTCCACGGTAAAAAATCTCTATTATCCTGCTTTTGACAATTTTTGCCATAAAAAATAAATAATAGTGTCTCCTGATAGTTCAGACCGAAATATATGTGTTGAAAAGACTCTGGTGTAGGCCCAAGAAATACAAGTGTGGTTTTGCTGTTCCCCGGGTCAAATCTCTGTATTATCCTGCTTTTCGCAATTTTTGGCCGTAAAAAATAAATAATAGTGTCTCCTGATTGTTCAGACACAAATATATCTGTTGAAAATAGTCTGGTATACACCAGTAAATTATAACTGTGGTTTTGCTGTTCCACGATAAAAAATCTCTATTATCCTGCTTTTGGCATTTTTTGCCATAAAAATAAATAATAGTGTCTCCTGATTGTTCAGACACAAATATATCTGTTGAAAATAGTCTGGTATACACCAGTAAATTTTAACTGTGGTTTTGCTGTTCTACGGTAAAAAATCTCTATTATCCTGCTTTTGGCATTTTTTGCCGCAAAAAATAAATAATAGTGTCTCCTGATTGTTCAGACACAAATATATCTGTTGAAAATAGTCTGGTATACACTAGTAAATTTTAACTATGGTTTTGCTGTTCCACGGTAAAAAAATCTCTATTATCCTGCTTTTGGCATTTTTTGCTGTAAAAATTAAATAATAGTGTCTCCTCATTGTTCAGACACAAATATATCTGTTGAAAATAATCTGGTGTAGGCCCGAGAAATACAAGTGTGGTTTTGCAGTTCCACGTGTAAAATCTCTGTATTATCCTGCTTTTGGCATTTTTTGCCGTAAAAAATAAATAATAGTGTCTCCTGATTGTTCAGACACAAACATGTCTGTTGAAAATAGTCTGGTATACACCAGTAAATTATAACTGTGGTTTTGCTGTTCCACGGTAAAAAATCTCTATTATCCTGCTTTTTGCATTTTTTGACGTAAAAAATAAATAGTGTCACCTGATTGTTCAGACACAATTATATCTGTTGAAAATAGTCTGGTGTAGGCCCAAGAAATACATGTGTGGTTTTGCAGTTCCACGGTTCAAACCTCTGTATTATCCACTTTTGGGCCATTTGTATCTAAAAAAAGCAGTTTGAGTGTGTCGCTCACTGTTCAGCCGCAAATATATATATCTTTAAAAAAGTCTGGTTTAAATACACCAGTAAATTATAAGTGTGATTTTGCTTTTCCACGGTAAAAAATCTCTATTATTCAGCTTTTGGTATTTTTTTCGTAAACAAAAACAGTAATATTTTCTCCCTGATTGTTCAGATTGTTTAAAAGAGTCGTGTGTATACCTGAGAAATAGAACTATGGTTTTCCTCTTCCACGGTTCTAATCTACTTTTTATTACCCTTTTTCCATTGATAGTGCAAGTTTAAGCTATTTTACTTCCTTTACAATGGGCAAGGCATGCGGCAAGGGATGTGGAAGTGGACATTCTGGTGATGGTGCGTGCATAGGACGGGGCTGTGGCCAAGGTGAAAATGTTCCACAACCAACAGCCACATCTTCTCGCTCCCACTTCTTGACCGAATTACTAGGGAAGCACAGAACAACACCAGCATTGCGAACTGATCAGTGTGAACAGGTTATTAATTGGATAGCAGATAATACTTCCAGTTACCTGGGCACCACCACCTCCAGCCTGTCTTCCACACGGTCGACTCTTAGTAGCCGTGAGTCTTGACCGCATACTCCTCCTCACCCTGATGCTCCTTCCTCCCACCATGCCGAGTGTCGTCAGACAGCAACTTATGCCACTCTTGGACACTCTGAAGAGCTGTTCACTGGTCCATTTCCATATTTCTACCCCTCGCCTGCTCCGCTTGAAGTGGTGGAAGAGGAGTTCCCATGCAGCTATGCACAAATATTTGAACAGCCACGGCCACAGGAAGTCGACGTTGGCAATTTGTCACAAGAGGTGGACGATGACGAGACACAATTGCCAGGAATTTAGGAGGAGGATCGTGGTGCACAAGTGGAAGAGGAGGAGGACGCACGGTCTGTGTGTAACAAACTAACTTACATCCATGATTTTTTCCTCTCTAATTCTCTTAACCTTCTGGCTATCACAGAAACCTGGATTCAGCAGCTAGACACCACCGCTGCTGCTGCTCTCTCGTTTGGTGGGCTGAAATTTTCACATACCGCCAGACATGGCAACAGACAGGGTGGAGGTGTTGGCCTGCTCCTTTCCTCACAATGTGCTTTCCAGGTCATCCCCCCGGTTCCCTCACTTATGCTTCCTTCCTTTGAAGTCCACACCATCAGACTCTTTAAACCCTTCTCCCTGCGAGTGGCAGTCGTGTATCGCCCTCCAGGCTCCGCCCGCCAGTTCTTGGATCACTTTGCCACCTGGCTTCCTCACTTTCTATCCTGTGACATCCCCACCCTCATCATGGGCGACTTTAACATCCCCATCGATGACCCCCTCTCCCAATCTGCCTCTCATCTACTTTCTCTAACTTCTTCATTCCGTCTCTCACAGTTTACGAATTCTCCTACCCATGAAGACTGGAACACTCTGGACCTGTTTTTTTCCAGTCTCTGCTTGCTGGATGACTTTACCAACTTCCCTCTCCCGCTCTCGGACCACAACCTTCTCTCCTTCTCTGTTAAGAATTGTCTCCTCACCCGGGACACCCCCACTTACCACACTTATAGGAATACACGTACCATTAATACCCAGCAGCTTATGGACAATCTCCACACATCTTTAGCCCCCATCTCCTCCTTCTCCTGTCCAGACTTGGCATTGTCACACTACAACAATACACTGAAGAGCGCCCTAGATGAAGCAGCTCCTTCTACTCGCAGAAAGATCCGACACAGACAACGGCAGCCCTGGCACACGATGCAAACACGCTTTCTTCAACGTTGCTCGAGGTGTGCTGAGCGTCAGTGGAGAAAATCTCTTTTAGCAGAGGACTTCATCCACTATAAATTCATGCTCAATACCTATAACTCTGCCCTTCATCTGGCCATACAATCCTACTTCACCACCCTCATCACTTCAATGTCCAACAACCCAAAACGACTTTTCGAAACCTTAAACTCCCTCCTGAAACCTAAAGCACAGGCCCCCACCACCAACCTCAGCAGTGAGGATCTGGCCACTTATTTCTTGGAAAAAATCAACCACATCCATCAGGACATCTCAGCCCAATCTCCTCAGTGCCTGGATCCCCTTCCCTACTGCACTTCAAGCTCACTAGCCATCTTTGACCCTGTCACAGAAGAAGAGGTTACCCAGCTCCTCGCTTCTTCTCGGCCTACAACCTGCAACAGTGACCCCATTCCTTCACATCTCCTGCAGTCCCTCTCACCGGTGGTCACCACTCACCTGACTAAAATATTTAACCTCTCTCTTTCGTCAGGTATCTTTCCCTCCTCATTTAAACATGCCATCATAACCCCTTTACTTAAAAAGCCATCCCTGGACCAGAACTGCACTGCTAACTATAGACCTGTCTCTAATCTTCCCTTCATCTCTAAACTCCTGGAACGCTTGGTCCACTCCCGTCTAATCCGCTATCTCTCAGATAACTCTCTCCTCGACCCTCTACAATCTGGTTTCCGCTCCTTACACTCCACTGAAACTGCCCTCACTAAAGTCTCTAACGATCTACTAACAGCCAAATCCAAAGGTCACTGCTCCCTGCTGATTCTCCTGGATCTCTCTGCAGCATTTGACACTGTGGATCACCAGCTCCTCCTCACTATGCTCCGCTCTATAGGCCTCAAGGAAACCGTTCTCTCCTGGTTCTCCTCCTACCTCTCTGACCGCTCCTTCACTGTATCTTTTGCCGGCTCCTCTTCCCCTCCTCATCCCCTTACTATCGGGGTTCCTCAGGGCTCAGTCCTAGGCCCCCTCCTCTTCTCTCTATACACTGCCCCTATTGGACAAACAATCAGCAGATTTGGGTTCCAGTATCATTTCTATGCTGACGACACCCAACTATACACTTCTTCCCCTGACATCACCCCTACCCTAATACAAAACACCAAGGATTGTTTATCTGCTGTGTCTAGCATCATGTCCTCCCTCTATCTCAAATTGAATCTCTCCAAAACTGAACTTCTTGTGTTTCCCCCCTCTAGTAACCTAACTCTACCTAATATCGAAATTACCTTGGAGGGGTCAACCATAACTCCCAAGCAGCACGCCCGCTGCCTTGGGGTCATATTCGACACTAACCTTTCCTTTACTCCCTATATCCGATCACTCACTCGCTCTTGTCACCTGCATCTTAAAAACATCTCCAGAATCCGACCTTTTCTCACTTTGGAAACTGCTAAAACTCTTACTGTCGCTCTTATTCACTCTCGTCTGGACTACTGCAACTCTCTTCTGATCGGTCTCCCTCTTACCAAAATTTCCCCTCTCCAATCTGTCCTGAATGCGGCAGCCAGGGTCGTATTTATGTCCAGCCGCTTCACCGATGCCTCCACCTTGTGCCAGTCATTACACTGGTTACCCATTCACTACAGGGTCCAATATAAACTCATTGCTCTCACCCACAAAGCTCTCTACAGTTCTGCACCACCTTATATCTCCTCTCTCATCTCAGTCTATCGTCCTACACGTGCCCTCCGTTCCACAAATGACCTAAGGCTAACATCCCCCATAATCCGAACCTCACACCTCCGTCTCCAAGACTTCTCTCGTGCTGCACCAGTTCTCTGGAATGCTCTACCCCAGACGATCCGATTGATGCCTAGACCCGATGTCTTCAAGCGCGCTTTAAAAACCCATCTCTTTAAACAAGCCTACCACCTCAACTACTCAGTAAACTAACTTTCCCTTCTTCCCTCCTAAATACTATTCAGAATCTGCACCCTACTGTTCATCTGTTTCTACACCCTCCATGCACTCGATAACTGCACTCGGTAATTGAGTATTGCACTTTAACATACAGGCTGATGACCGGATCATACAGCTTTATATGATAATCCCGACTTATTATAATTGCCAGACCTGAAATAACAAGCACTTTCCACCTATTGTGTCCCCCCATTTCCATGTAGATTGTAAGCTTGCGAGCAGGGACCTCACTCCTGATGTAACTGTTAAACTGTCTCACCTTGTATTGAATTTATTGTTTGTACATGTCCCCGCTTAATTGTAAAGTGCTGCGGAATATGTTGGCGCTATATAAATAAAAATTATTATTATTATTATTATTATTATCTAGTAACTGAAAACGTGGCAGGAGGACATGCAGAGTGAGGCCAGCAGCACACAGGGGAGGGAGGCAGAGTACCCCAACAGGCAGGAAGAAGCAGTGTGGTGGCCGCAGACAGAAGGTGGGCAACCGTTCCCCGTAACACCAACACGAGGGACGTTGCCAGTACAAGCGGTAGGTCTTCCAGAGTCTGGAATTTTTTTAAAGACTCTACTGATATCCCCAAAAAGGCCATTTGTACCACCTGCCATGCCAGCATCAGCAGGGGTGACAAAACTACCAGCCTGACCACCACCAGCATGATCAGGCACATGGCAGCAAAGCACCCGACTTTGTGGGGCGAACTCCAGGGTCCACGACCAGTGTCAGCGGGTGTCACCACTGCTTCTTCCGCTGTTGTGCGTGCAATAGAACCCCCTGTTGTGTGTGCAAGGCAATCCCCTGTCCATACTGCATGCAAAGATGCCCCCTCCTCTCAGTCTTCACTTGTTATGGCAGTTTCTCAAGAAACAACATCAACGTCCACGTCCCACCGCAGCGTTCAATTGTCCATATCCCAGACCTTTGAACGAAAGCAAAAATTCTCAGCTAACGCCCCACAGGCCACAGTCCTAAATTCACACATTTCACGACTGCTTGCGTTGGAAATGTTGCCTTTTAGGCTGGTGGAGACGGAATCCTTCCGCAACCTTATGGCGGTGGCCGTCCCTCAGTACTCGGTCCCCAGCCGACACTATTTTGCCCGGTGTGCCTTCCCCTCACTACACAAGCACGTGTCCCAAAACATCTGCCGTGCCCTCAACTACGCAGTTACTGGGAGAGTCTACCTGACCACGGACACGTGGACAAGTGCTTGTGGCCAGGGACGGTACATCTCCCTGACGGCACACTGGGTAAACATAGTGGAAGCCGGGACCCAGTCGGACCTTGGGACGGAACACATCCTCCCCACACCGAGGATTGTGGGCCCTATGTCAGTCAGAGTTGCCCCCACAGTGTACAGCTCCTGTGCATCATCCTCCTCCTCCTCCTCATGTTCAGCCTCCATCTCAGATATCAACACATCAGTTACAAGCTGGAAGCACTGCAGTACTGCCTCCGCCAAGCGGCAACAGGCTGTGCTGAAACTCATAAGCTTAGGTGAGAAAACTCAAACTGCTTGTGAGTTGTGGACAGCTGTGAAAGAGCAGGCAGATCTGTGGCTGAGACCGCTGAACCTACATCCAGTCATGGTCCTGTGTGACAATGGCCGTAACCTGGTGGCGGCTCTGAGGCGAGGCGAGATCACACACGTACCATGCCTGGCTCATGTGCTTAACCTCGTTGTTCAGCGGTTTCTTAAATCGTACCCCGAGTTGCCAGATCTGCTCGTCAAAGTACGCTGCCTGTAAGCTCATTTTCAGAAGTCGGCTACAGCTTCCGCCGCCCTTGCTGTGTTGCAGCAGCGTTTGCAGCTTCCGTCACACCGACTGGTGTGTGATGTCCCCACACGTTGGAACTCTACCCTCCACATGTTGCAAAGGATTTGTGAGCCGGAGAGAGCAGTTGTGGAGTACCAGCTGCAACAAGGCCGTCGTTATTCAGGTCAGACTCCACACATAAGACCTCAGGAGTGGACCTGGATGTCTGACATCTGTACCATCTTGACAAACTTTGAGGAGTCCACCCAGATGGTGAGTGGCGATGATGCCATCATTAGCATCAGCATGCCACTTGTCTGTCTTTTGCAATGCTCTCTGCAGAGAATTAAAGAGGAGGCATTGCAGCCAGAGTATGATGAGATGGATCAAGTAGCCGTAGCGGTCGATTACACACAGCCCAGCCTCATCTCATCCCAACGTGCATTGGGGGACAATGAGGGAGAGGAGGAGGAGGAGGACGAAGAACAGGAGCTTGTGTCATGCGCTGTAGACGGTAGTACCTGTACAACTGTCATACCGTCGGTTCAGCATGGGTGGCCTGAGGACAGTGGGGAGGAGGAGGAGGAGGAGAGCATGGTCAGTCATCATCTTGGTGAGGAGACGGAAGTCTTGCCCGTTACCAGTCTGGCACGCATGGCTGACTTTATGTTACGCTGTCTTAACCGTGACCCTCGCGTTGTCAAAATATTGGGTGACAGTCATTACTGGTTGGTGACACTTTTAGACCCCCGCTACAAGGAGAACTTTCACTCTCTTATTCCTGAGGTGGAGAGGTCTACAAAAATGGGGCAGTACCAGAAAGCCCTTGCTGCAGAACTGTTAAAAAAGTTCCCATCTGAAAACACTAGCGGCAGAGGTCACAGTTCGTTGACCAAACAAGGCGTACAAGCGAGAGAGAGGCAACTCCAATCCAGCAGAGGCAGTGGAACACTGTCAACATTCTGGGACAGTTTTCTGAGACCCACCCAGCTTATCGGCCCAGAGGCGCGGGGCACTCTCACAAGGAGTGGAAAGTTTCAAAAAATGGTGAGGGAGTACCTAGCTGACCGTATCAGCATCCTCCGTGATTCCGATGTGCCTTTTAATTATTGGGTATCCAAGCTGGACACTTGGAATGAACTCGCTCTGTATGCCTTGGAGGTCCTGGCCTGCCCTGCCACTAGCGTGTTATCAGAGCGTGTTTTTAGTGCCGCTGGTGGAATTATAACTGATAAGCGTACTCGCCTGTTAACTGACAATGCTGACAAGCTGACCCATATCAAAATGAAAAAGGGATGGATAGGGCCAGACTTCTCATCATCACCAAATGACAGCAGAGTAACATAAAGTCAAATCCACTGTGTTTTTTCAGGAGGTGTATTCACATGCATCACTTCACACCCACACATGGGTATAAGCTTCCTCATTTCGGCTGTTTTATGTTCGTCTCCTTATCCTCAGCCTCCACCACCACTATACCACCAGGGTTACTGTGGTCCGTGTTGTCATTATTGAAAGTTCCTCCGTCCTTATTATTGTCAGCTTTTCCTTGGAAGGCATAAGCAAAGACTGTGGGAGACCCACTCCCCAATAATGGGAATAATATTTTTAAGATGCTGTACAGTATGGCTCTTGTAAGGGGCATTGCAAGTTCCTCCATCCTAATTTTTGGCAGCTTTTGCTTGGAAGTCATAAGCAAATACTATGGGAGACCCACTCCCCAATCATGGGAATAATGTTTGCAACATGCTGTACTGCATGGCTCTTGTAAGGGGCATTGCAAGTTCCTCCATCCTAATTTTTGTCAGCTTTTGCTTGGAAGGCATAAGCAAACACTATGGGAGACCCACTCCCCAATAATGGGAATAATGTTTGTAATATGCTGTACAGCATGGCTCTTGTATGGGGCATTGCAAGTTCCTCCGTCCTAATTTTTGGCAGCTTTTGCATGGAAGGCATAAGCAAAGACAATGGGAGACCCACTCCCCAATAATGGGAATAATGTTTGTAATATGCTGTACTGCATGGCTCTTGTAAGGGGCATTAAAAGCATCTTGTTAAGCTACTGCGACCTCCACCACTTTTCCGAGGGGCATTAAAAGTGTCTTGTTAAGCTACTGGGACCTCCACGTCTCTTCTAAGGGGCATTAAAAGCATCTCGTTAAGCTACTGGGGCCGCCACCACTTTTCCGAGGGGCAATAAAAGTGTCTTGTTAAGCTACTGGAACCTCCATGTCTCTTCTGAGGGGCATTAAAAGCGTGTTGGTATACCGCTGCGACCTCCACGTCTCTTCTGAGGAGCATTCAAACCATCTTGTTATACCACTCTGACCTACACGTCTCTTCTGAGGGGCATTAAAAGCGTGTTGCTATACCGCTCTGACCTCCACGACTCTTCTGAGGGTCATTAAAAGCGTGTTGTTATACCACTCTGACCTCCACGTCTCTTCTAAGGGGCATTAAAAGCGTCTTGTTAAGCTACTGCGACCTCCACGTCTCTTCTGAGGGGCATTAAAACCGTCTTGTTATACGACTCTGACCTAACCATCTCTTCTGAGGGGCATTAAAAGCGTGTTGTTATACCACTCTGACCTCCACGTTGTAATGCACACGCCCGGACTGACTGGCATGTGCGTGTTTATGTAGTGATTCCACTGTGCCATGAACCGGAGAGTGCCTGGAGGGGCGTAACTAAGTATCTGCCCGATCCGACCAAGGTCGCACGACGGCATACGACGCCAGTGCACCAGGGAGGAACCGAGCAGAGGAACCAGGGTCTACTCCAGGTCAGACTCCGGACACGGCTGTTGACCCACACCGGGGAATACAGAGACAGGCAGACTAGAGCGCAGGCTGGGTAGGGTCCAGTACAGACTGGGAGACAAATTCGAAACCGCAGACGCGGTGGACAGGGC
Source organism: Phyllobates terribilis (assembly GCF_046119375.1). Classification (NCBI taxonomy): domain Eukaryota; kingdom Metazoa; phylum Chordata; class Amphibia; order Anura; family Dendrobatidae; genus Phyllobates; species Phyllobates terribilis. The sequence goes on along the minus strand of NW_027362769.1, from coordinate 11,778,556 downwards.
CGAGCAAAGCGAAACCGCAGATGCGGTGGACAGGGCCGAGCAAAGCGAAACCGCAGACGCGGTGGACAGGGCCGAGCAAAGTGAAACCGCAGACGCGGTGGACAGAGCTGAGCAAAGCGAAAACCGCAGATGCGGTGGACAGAGCTGAGCAAAGCGAAAACCGTAGACGCGGTGGACAGAGCTGAGCAAAGCGAAAACCGCAGACGCGGTGGACAGAGCTGAGCAAAGCGAAAACCGCAGACGCGGTGGGCAGAGCTGAGCAAAGCGAAAACCGCAGATGCGGTGGACAGAGCTGAGCAAAGCGAAAACCGCAGACGCGGTGGACAGAGCTGAGCAAAGCGAAAACCGCAGACGCGGTGGACAGAGCTGAGCAAAGCGAAAACCGCAGACGCGGTGGACAGAGCTGAGCAAAGCGAAAACCGCAGACGCGGTGGACAGAGCTGAGCAAAGCGAAAACCGCAGACGCGGTGGACAGAGCTGAGCAAAGCGAAAACCGCAGACGCGGTGGACAAGGCTCTGTTCACACAGAACAAACTAGAAGATAAAGGCAGAACCAGATACCCACAGGGTACTTGCAGAGAAGTAGCAAGTGGACCACAAACTCACAAACGGAAGTACAGTGACAATGAGCAGGAGTTAGGTACGAGTACAGACTCTGCAGAAAAAGGAAAGGAACGGACATAGAGAAAAAACAGGTAAAAGATAGGAGAGAGTTCAGACTGGAACTGAGTGTACGGAGGAGACCGACACTGCAGCGGGATACAGGAGCGGGTATGGGAATACGGCCCCCAGAGAGGCAGGACGAACAGGCAAGGAGCGTGTTCAGACTGGCCTGGAAATACAGCCTCCAGGAAGGCGGAACGAACAGGCAAGGAACGAGTACAGACTGCAGGTTAAGGTACACAGATAGGACACAGTACAGACATGGAAACAGATACTGCAAGACTGGTAACATAGACAGGACCTGGCATGTCAGAGACAAAAGCCAACTGACAGGGCAAGATACTCAGGCATCAGTTAATTGGGGCAGCTGGTTTAAATACCAGGTGATAGACAGCAATAGGCTGAGGACGCACAAGGTGTGTGCCTGCAGCAGGTACAAAAAGCAGGAAGTGATCGGGCGCCGCCCTTAAGCAGCAGACACAGAAGCAAACAGACAGCATGGAGGGAAGCCAGAGAGACACCCTGGACTGGAGATCAAGTGCGCGCTCTTGCACAGTGGGAGATGGACCACTTTGCAAGGACGCCGCCAGGTATGTTACAGTACCCCCCCCTTACGCCCCCTCTTCTTCAGGCCTGCCAGAATCTTCCGCAGAGAATTCGAGGGCCAATCCTTTACTTCAAGGAGATCACTTCCACTGTCCACTGGAGAAACTGGTCTCATCTGGGTAGCTAGGATGCTACCTCCTATCCAGCCATCCTCAGCAACAGACGAAACGGGTGGAGTACCAGGAACAGCACACAAGGAAGTCTCTCTCCACTTATTATCAGGTAGCACCCCAGAGGGTTCAGGAGACAACTGGAAGTCCTCCGCCGGGTTGGAGGAGTGCAGAGACTCGGGGGTAACCTCTGCTTCGGGGTACATCTTGTCAAACTCACAGGATGAAATGGGCGAGGTATCAGGTACAAGGTGTAGAAAAGTCCCTGTTACCTTGTTATCTGGTGGTACCCAGGAGAATTCAGAAAACAACTGGGGGTCCTCCGCCGGGTCGGAATAGTGCAGAGACTCGGGGGTAACCTCTGCTTCGGAGTACACTAGGTCGGACTCGCTGGATGAAGCGGGCGAGGTATCAGGTACCGAATATAGAAGAGTACCTGTCCATTCGTTATCAGGTAGCACCCCGAAGGGTTCAAGAGACAACTGGAGGTCCTCTGCCTGGTCGGAGGGGTGTAGAGACTCGGGGGTAACCTCTGCTTCAGAGTACACCAGGTCGGACTCGCTGGATGAAGCGGGCGAGGTATCAGGTACAGAGTATAAGGAAGGCTCTGTCCATTCGCTACCAAGTAGCACCCCAAAGGGTTCTGGAGACAACTGGAGGTCCTCCGCCCGATCGGAGAGGTGTAGAGACTCGGGAGTAACCTCTGCTTCGGAGTACACTAGGTTGGACTCACTGGACGAAGCGACCGAGGTATCAGGTACCGAGTATAGGAGAGTCTCTGTCCATTCGCTATTAGGTAGCACCCCGAAGGGTTCAGGAGACAACTGGAGGTCCTCCGCCTGGTCGGAGGGGTGTAGAGACTCGGGGATAACCTCTGCTTCGGAGTACACTAGGTCGGACTCACTGGACGAAGTATCAGGTACAGAGTATAGGGAAGGCTCTGTCCATTCGCTACCAGGTAGCACCCCGAAGGGCTCTGGAGACAACTGGAGGTCCTCCGCCTGGTCGGAGGGGTATAGAGACTCGGGATTAACTACCGCTTTGAGGTACCCATTGTCAGGCTCACAGGACGGAGCGGACGAAGTATCGGGTACCGAGTGTAGGGAAGTCTCTCTCCATTTGTCATCAGGTGGTATCCCGGAGGATTCAGGAGGCAACAGGGGGTCCTCCGCCAGGTAGCAGAGATGCACAGACTCGGAGGTAATCACTGCTTCAGAGTACCCTTGGACAGGCTCACCGGTTAAAGTGGGTGAAGCATCAGATACCGGATGCAGGAAGTCCTCCTGTGTTGATTCTGGGTAGGCAGTAGTCTCTTCAGGCAGGAGAACAGGTGCGCTACCCACGCACATTACCCGTCGGGGCTGCTCCAGGATACCGGGAAATGAAGCTTCAGCAGGAACCTCAAGGTTGGAATCAGGAGGTCTTTGGGAGAACAGACCCTGGCGTGACGGCTTGCCTCTACGCCTAACATGTCTGGACTGCCTCTTGAGGTTGGGAGAAGTATTCCGGAGAGCATAGTCATTCTGTCTGGATTCTGGGTGGGCAGTAGTCTCTTCGGGCAGGAGGACTAGTGCGCTACCCACACACATTACCCATCGGGGCTGCTCCGGGATATTGGGAAGTGAAGCTTCAGCAGGGGCTTCAGGGTTAGGGTCCTCGAAGACCATACGAAAGGCCACCAGGAAGGCCTGCAGGTCAAGGACGACAGGATCCCATGCTTCCCTTAGGGGGGTGACCCATTTCAAGGCATCACCCGCTAGGTAGTCAATCATAAAGGTCACTTTAGCTAAATCGGAAGGAAAATAGAGAGGGTAAGCCTTGAAGTGTAGCATGCATTGCTCCACAAAAGCACGACTCTGTCTTGGATCCCCATAGTAACGTGGCGGATCCGCAGGAACGAGAGCTGATAGATCCATCTGGACGGGTGCGTAATTCGCCTGGAACTCAGCTAGAGAAAAAAAAAATATATATTTATTTTAATGCACGTATTCGCTGGAAAAAAGTCTCAGAGAGGGAAGGCCGTGAGGCTCAACGGGAACCTTGGCCTGAGCATGCTGTAATGCACACGCCCGGACTGACTGGCGTGTGCGTGTTTATGTAGTGATTCCACTGTGCCATGAACCGGAGAGTGCCTGGAGGGGCGTAACTAAGTATCTCCCCGATCCGACCAAGGTCGCACGACGGCATACGATGCCAGTGCACCAGGGAGGAACCGAGCAGAGGAACCAGGGTCTACTCCAGGTCAGACTCCGGACACGGCTGTTGACCCACACCGGGGAATACAGAGACAGGCAGACTAGAGCGCAGGCTGGGTAGGGTCCAGTACAGACTGGGAGACAAATTCGAAACCGCAGACGTGGTGGACAGGGCCGAGCAAAGCGAAACCGCAGACGCGGTGGACAGGGCCGAGCAAAGCGAAACCGCAGACGCGGTGGACAGGGCCGAGCAAAGCGAAACCGCAGATGCGGTGGACAGAGCTGAGCAAAGCGAAAACCGCAGACGCGGTGGACAGAGCAGAGCAAAGCGAAAACCGTAGACGCGGTGGACAGAGCTGAGCAAAGCGAAAACCGCAGACGCGGTGGACAGAGCTGAGCAAAGCGAAAACCGCAGACGCGGTGGGCAGAGCTGAGCAAAGCGAAAACCGCAGACGCGGTGGACAGAGCTGAGCAAAGCGAAAACCGCAGACGCGGTGGACAGAGCTGAGCAAAGCGAAAACCGCAGACGCGGTGGACAGAGCTGAGCAAAGCAAAAACCGCAGACGCGGTGGACAGAGCTGAGCAAAGCGAAAACCGCAGACGCGGTGGACAGAGCTGAGCAAAGCGAAAACCGCAGACGCGGTGGACAGAGATGAGCAAAGCGAAAACCGCAGACGCGGTGGACAAGGCTCTGTTCACACAGAACAGACTAGAAGATAAAGGCAGAACCAGATACCCACAGGGTACTTGCAGAGAAGTAGCAAGTGGACCACAAACTCACAAACGGAAGTACAGTGACAATGAGCAGGAGTTAGGTACGAGTACAGACTCTGCAGAAAAAGGAAAGGAACGGACATAGAGAAAAAACAGGTAAAAGATAGGAGAGAGTTCAGACTGGAACTGAGCGTACGGAGTAGACCGACACTGCAGCGTGATACAGGAGCGGGTATGGGAATACGGCCCCCAGAGAGGCAGGACGAACAGGCAAGGAGCGTGTTCAGACTGGCCTGGAAATACAGCCTCCAGGAAGGCGGAGCGAACAGGCAAGGAACGAGTACAGACTGCAGGTTAAGGTACACAGATAGGACACAGTACAGACATGGAAACAGATACTGCAAGACTGGTAACATAGACAGGACCTGGCATGTCAGAGACAAAAGCCAACTGACAGGGCAAGATGCTCAGGCATCAGTTAATTGGGGCAGCTGGTTTAAATACCAGGTGATAGACAGCAATAGGCTGAGGACGCACAAGGGGTGTGCCTGCAGCAGATACAAAAAGCAGGAAGTGATCGGGCGCCGCCCTTAAGCAGCAGACACAGAAGCAAACAGACAGCATGGAGGGAAGCCAGAGAGACACCCTGGACTGGAGATCAAGTGCGCGCTCTTGCACAGTGGGAGATGGACCACTTTGCAAGGACGACGCCAGGTATGTTACACACGTCTCTTCTGAGGGGTATTAAATGCGTGTTGTTATACCACTGTGATGTCCACGTCTCCTCTGAGGGGCATTAAAAGCGTGTTTTTATACCACACTGACCTCAACTTCTCTTCTGAGGGGCATTAAAAGCATGTTGTTATACCACTCTGACCTCCGTGTCTCTTCTGAGGGGCATTAAAACCATCTTGTTATACCACTCTGACCTCCACGTCTCTTCTAAGGAGCATTAAAAGCGTCCTGTTGAGCTACTGCGACCTCGACGTCTCTTCTGAGGGGTATTAAAACCGTCTTGTTATACCACTCTGACCTCCACGTCTCTTCTAAGGGGCATTAAAAGCATCCTGTTAAGCTACTGCGACCTCGACGTCTCTTCTGAGGGGCATTAAAAGCGTGTTGTTATACCACTCTGACCTACACGTCTCTTCTGAGGGGCATTAAAAGCGTGTTTTGGTATACCACTCTGACCTCCACGTCTCTTCTGAGGGGCATTAAAAATGAGTTGGTATACCACTCTGACCTCCACGTCTCTTCTGAATAGCATTAAAAGCTTGTTGTTATACCACTCTGACCTCCATGTCTCTTCTGAGGGGCATTAAATTCGTCTTGTTATACCACTCTGACCTCCACGTCTCTTCTGAGGGGCATTAAAATCATCTTGTTAAGCTACTGCGACCTACACGTCTCTTGTGAGGGGCATTAAAACCGTCTTGTTCTACCACTCTGACCTCCACGTCTCTTCTGAGGGGCATTAAAAGCGTCTTGTTAAGCTACTGCGGCCTCCACGTCTCTTCTGAGGGGCATTAAAAGCATCTTGTTAAGCAACTGCAACCTACACGTCTCTTGTGAGGGGCATTAAAACCGTCTTGTTCTACCACTCTGACCTCCACGTCTCTTCTGAGGGGCATTTAAAGCATCTTGTTAAGCTACTGCGACCTACACGTCTCTTGTGAGGGGCATTAAAACCGTTTTTTCTACCACTCGTACCTACACGTCTCTTCTGAGGGGCATTAAAAGCGTGTTGTTATACCACTCTGACCTCCACGTCTCTTCTGAGTGGCATTAAAAGCGTGTTGTTATACCACTCTGACCTCCACGTTTCTTCTGAGGTGCATTAAAAGCGTCTTGTTAAACCACTCTGACCTCCACGTCCTTTCTGAGGGGCATTAAAAGCGTGTTGTTATACCACACTGACCTCCACGTCTCTTCTGAGGGGCATTAAAAGCATCTTGTTAAACTACTGCGACCTCCACATCTCTTCGGAGGGGCATTAAAGCGTGTTGTTACACCACCCTGACCTACACTTCTCTTCTGAGGGGCATTAAAAGCGTGTTGTTATACCACTCTGACCTCCACGTCTCTTCTGAGGGGCATTAAAAGCGTGTTGTTATACCACTCTGACCTCCACGTCTTCTATGAGGGGCATTAAAACCGTCTTGTTATACCACTCTGACCTACATGTCTCTTCTGAGGGGCGTTAAAAGCGTGCTGTTATACCACTCTGACCTCGACGACTCTTCTGAGGGTCATTAAAAGCGTGTTGTTATACCACTCTGACCTCCACGTCTCTTCTGAAGGGCATTAAAAGCGTGTTGTTATACCACTCTGACCTTCACGTCTCTTCTGAGGGGCATTAAAAGCGTGTTGTTATACCATTCTGATCTCCACGTCTATTCTGAGTGGCATTAAAACGGTCTTGTAAGCTGCTGGGAACTCCACGACTCTTCGAACTGGCATTGCATTTTCTCATAATTTTTGGCAGCTTTTGCTTGGAAGGCATAAGCCAATAGTATGGGAGACCCAATCCCCAATAAGGGGAATGTTTGTAATATGCTGTACTGCATGGCTCTTGTAAGGGTATTTCAAGTTTCTACATCCTAATTTTTGGCAGACTTTGCTTGAAAGGCATAAGCAAAGACTATGGGAGACCCATTCCCAATAATGGGAATAAAGTTTATAATATGCTGTACTGCATGGCTCTTGTAAGGGTATTGTAAGTTCCTACATCCTAATTTTTGGCACCTTTTGCTTGGAAGACATAAGCAAAGACTGTGGGAGACTCAGTTCCCAATAAGGGGAATAATGTTTGTAATATGCTGTACTGTATGGCTCTTGTAAGGGGCATTAAAAGCATCTTGTTAAGCTACTGGGACCTCCACGTCTCTTCTGAGGGGCATTAAAAGCGTCTTGTTAAGCTAATGCGACCTCCACGTCTCTTCTGAGGCGCATTAAAAGTGTCTTATTATACCATTCTGACCTACATTCCACTTCTGAGGGGCATGAAAAGAGTGCTGTTATACCACTCTGACCTACACGTCTCTTCTGTGGGGCATTAAAAGCCTCTTGTTATACCACTCTGACCTCCACGTCTCTTCTGAGGGGCATTAAAAATGTGTTGTTATACCACTCTGACCTCCACGTCTCTTCTGAGTAACATTAAAAGCGTGTTGTTATACCACTCTGACCTCCATGTCTCTTCTGAGGGGCATTAAAGTGGTCTTGTTATACCACTCTGACCTCCATGTCTCTTTTGAGGGGCATTAAAAGCGTCTTGTTAAGCTACTGCGACCTCCACATCTCTTCCGAGGGGCATTAAAACCGTCTTGTTCTACCACTCAGATCAACACGTCTCTTCTGAGGTGCATTAAAAGCGTGTTGTTAAGCTACTGCGACCTACACGTCTCTTCTGAGGGACTTAAAAACCATCATGTTCTACCACTCTGACCTCCACGTCTCTTCTGAGGGGCATTAAAAGCATCTTGTTAAGCTACTGTGACCTCGACGTCTCTTCTGAGGGGCATTAAAGCGTGTTGTTACACCACCCTGACCTACACGTCTCTTCTGAGGGGCATTAAAAGCGTGTTGTTATACCACTCTGACCTCCACGTCTCTTCTGAGGGCCATTAAAAGAGTGTTGTTATACCACTCTCACCTCCACGTCTTCTATGAGGGGCATTAAAACTGTCTTGTTATACCACTCTGACCTCCACGACTCTTCTAAGGGGCATTAAAAGTGTGTTGTTATACCACTCTGACCTCCAAGTCTCTTCTGATGGGCATTAAAAGCGTGTTGTTATACCATTCTGTTCTCCATGTCTCTTCTGAGGGGCATTAAAACGGTCTTGTAAGCTACTGGGACCTCCACGACTCTTCGAACGGGCATTGCATTTCCTCATAATTTTTGGCAGCTTTTGCTCGGAAGGCATAATCCAATACTATGGGAGACCCACTCCCCAATAAGGGGAATAATGTTTGTAATATGCTGTACTGCATGGCTCTTGTAAGGGTATTTCAAGTTTCTACATCCTAATTTTTGGCAGCTTTTGCTTGGAAGGCATAAGCAAAGATTATGGGAGACCCATTCCCAATAATGGGAATAATGTTTGTAATATGCTGTATTGCATGGCTCTTGTAAGGGTATTGCAAGTTCCTACATCCTAATTTTTGGCACCTTTTGCTTGGAAGACATAAGCAAAGACTATGGGAGACCCAATTCTCAATAATGGGAATAATGGTTGTAATATGCTGTACTGTATGGCTCTTGTAAGGGGCATTAAAACCGTCTTGTTAAGCTACTGGAACCTCCACATCTCTACTGAGGGGCATTAAAAGTGTCTTGTTATACCATTCTGACCTACACGTCTCTTCCGAGGGGCATTAAAAACGTGGTGTTATAAAACTCTGACCTCCAAGTCTCTTCTGAGGGGCATTAAAAGCATCTTGTTAAGCTACTGCGACCTTAACGTCTGTTCTGAGGGACATTAAAACCGTCTTGTTATACCACTCTGACCTACATGTCTCTTCTGAGGGGCATGAAAAGCATGTTGTTATACCACTCTCACCTCCATGTCTCTTCTAAAGGGCATTAAAAGCGTGTTGTTATACCACTCTGACCTCCACGTCTCTTCTGAGGAGCATTAAAAGCGTGTTGTTAGACCACTCTTACCTCCACGTCTCTTCTGAGGGGCATTAAAAGCGTGTTGATATTCCACTCTGACCTCCACGTCTCTTCTGAGGGGCAATAAAAGCATGTCGTTATACCACTCTGACCTCCACGTCTCTTCTGAGGGGCATTAAAACGGTCTTGATAAGCTACTGGGACCTCCACGACTCTTCGAACGGGCATTGCATTTCCTCATAATTTTTGGCAGCTTTTGTTTAGAAGGCATAAGCAAATACTATTGGAGACCCACTCCCCAATAATGGGAATAATGTATGTAATATGCTGTACTGCATGGCTCTTGTAAGGGTATTGTAAGTTCCTCCGTCCTAATTTTTGGCAGCTTTTGCTTGGAAGGCATAAGCAAAGACTATGGGAGACCCACTTCCCAATAATGGGTTTTGTAATATGCTTTACTGTATGGCTCTTGTAAGGGGCATTAAAACCATCTTGTTAAGCTACTGCGACCTCCACGTCTCTTCTGAGGGGCATTAAAAGCGTCTTGTTAAGCTACTGGGACCTCCACGTCTCTTCTGAGGGCAAAAAAAGTGTGTTGTTATACCACTCTGACCTCCACGTTTCTTCTGAGGGGCATTAAAATGGTCTGGTTAAGCTACTGGGACCTCCACGACTCTTCGAACGGGCATTGCATTTCCTCATAATTTTTGGCAGCTTTTGCTTGGAAGGTATAAGCAAATACTATGGGAGACCCACACCCCAATAAGTGGAATGATGTTTGTAATATGCTGTACTGCATGGCCCTTGTAAGGGTATTTCAAGTTCAAACGTCCTAATTTTTGGCACCTTTTGCTTGGAAGACATAAGCAAAGACTATGGGAGATCCAATTCCCAATAATGGGAATAATGGTTGTAATATGCTGTACTGTATGGCTCTTGTAAGGGGCATTAAAACCGTCTTGTTAAGCTACTGCGACCTCCACATCTCTTCTGAGGGGCATTAAAAGCGTCTTGTTAAGCTACTGCGACCTCCACGTCTCTTCTGAGGGGCATTAAAAGTGTCTTGTTATACCATTCTGACCTACACGTCTCTTCTGAAGTGCATTAAATTTTTCTTGTTATACCACTCTGACCTCCACGTCTCTTCTAAGGGGCATTAAAAATGTGTTGTTATACCTCTCTGACCTCCACGTCTCTTATGAGTAGCATTAAAAGCGTGTTGTTATACCACTCTGACATCCATGTCTCTTCTGAGGGGCATTAAATTTGTCTTGTTATACCACTCTGACCTCCACGTCTCTTCTGAGGGGCATTAAAAGCATCTTGTTAAGCTACTGCGACCTACACGTCTCTTCTGAGGGGCATTAAACCGTCTTGTTCTACCACTCTGACCTCCACGTCTCTTCTGAGGGGCATTAAAAGCGTGTTGTTATACCACTCTGACCTCCACGTCTTCTATGAGGGGCATTAAAAGGGTGTTGTTATACCACTCTGACCTCCAAGTCTCTTCTGAGGGGCATTAAAAGCATGTTGTTATACCACTCTGACCTCCACGTCTCTTCTGAGGGGCATTAAAAGCGTCTTGTTAAGCTACTGCGACCTACACGTCTCTTCTGAGGGGCATTAAAACCGTCTTGCTATACAACTCTGACCTACACGTCTCTTCTGAGGGGCACTAAAAGCGTGTTGTTATACCACTCTGACCTCCACGTCTCTTCTGAGGGGCATTAAAAGCATGTTGTTATACTACTCTGACCTCCACGTCTCTTCTGAGGGGCATTAAAAGCATGTTGTTATACTACTCTGACCTCCACGTCTCTTCTGAGGGGCATTAAAACCGTCTTGTTATACCACTCTGACCTCCACGTCTCTTCTAAGGGGCATTGAAAGCGTCTTGTTAAGCTACTGCGACCTCTACGTCTCTTCTGAGGGGCATTAAAAGCGTGTTGTTATACCACTCTGACCTCCACGTCTCTTCTGAGGGCCATTAAAAGCGAGTTGTTATTCCACTCTGACCTCCACGTCTCTTCTGAGGGGCATTAAAAGCATGCTGTTATAGCACTCTGACCTCCACGTCTCTTCTGAGGGGCATTAAAAGTGTGTTGTCATACCACTCTGACCTCCACGTCTCTTCTGAGGGGTATTAAATGCGTCTTGTTAAACAACTCTGACCTCCACGTCTCTTCTGAGGGGCATTAAAAGCGTCTTGTTAAGCTACAGCGACATTCACATCTGTTCTGAGGGGCATTAAAACCGTCTTGCTATGCCACTCTGATCTACATGTCTCTTCTGAGGGGCATTAAAGGGTGTTTTTATACAACTCTGACCTCCACGTTTCTTCTGAGTGGCATTAAAAGCGTGTTGCTATACCACTCTGACCTCCACGTCTCTTCTGAGGTGCAGTAAAAGCATGTTGTTATACCAATTTGACCTCCACGTCTCTACTGAGTGGCATTAAAAGCGTGTTGTTATACCACTCTGACCTACACGTCTCTTCTGAGGGGCATTACAAGCATCTTGTTAAACCACTCTGATCTCCACGTCTCTTCTAAGGGGCATTAAAAGCGTTTTGTTATACCACTCTGACCTACACGTCTCTTCTGGGGGGCATTAAAAGCGTGTTTTTATAACACTCTGACCTCCACGTCTCTTCTGAGGGGTATTAAAAGCGTGTTGTTATACTACTCTGACCTCATCGTCTCTTCTGAGGGGCATTAAAAGCATGTTGTTATACCACTCTGACCTCCATGTCTCTTCTGAGGGGCATTAAAACCGTCTTGTTATACCTCTCTGACCTCCACGTCTCTTCTAAGGGGCATTAAAAGCGTCTTGTTAAGCTACTGCGACCTCCACGTCTCTTCTGAGTAGCATTAAAAGCGTGTAGTTATACCACCCTGACCTCCATGTCTCTTCTGAGGGGCATTAAATTCGTCTTGTTATACCACTCTGACCTCCACGTCTCTTCTGAGGGGCATTCAAAGCGTCTTGTTAAGCTACTGCGACCTACACGTCTCTTCTGAGGGGCATTAAAACCGTCTTGTTATACCACTCTGACCTCCACGTCTCTTCTGAGGGGCATTAAAAGTGTGTTGTTATACAACTCTGACCTCCAAGTCTTTTTTGAGGGGCATTAAAAGCATGTTGTTATACCACTCTGACCTCCACGTCTCTTCTGTGGGGCATTAAAAGCACCTTGTTAAACCACTCTGACCTCCACGTCTCTTCTAAGGGGCATTAAAAGAGTGTTGTTAAGCTTCTGCGTCCTCCACGTCTCTTCTGAGGGGCATTAAAACCGTCTTGCTATACCACTCTGACCTACACGTCTTTTCTGAGGGGCATTAAAAGCATGTTGTTATACCACTCTCACCTCCACGTCTCTTCTGAGGGGCATTAAAAGCGTGTTGTTATACCGCTCTGACCTCCACGTCTCTACTGAGGGGCATTAAAAGCATGTTGTTATACCACTCTGACCTCCACGTCTCTTCTGAGGGCAATAAAAGTGTGTTGTTATACCACTCTGACCTCCACGTTTCTTCTGAGGGGCATTAAAACGGTCTGGTTAAGCTACTGGGACCTCCACGACTCTTCGAACGGGCATTGCATTTCCTCATAATTTTTGGCAGCTTTTGCTTGGAAGGTATAAGCAAATACTATGGGAGACCCACACCCCAATAAGTGGAATAATGTTTGTAATATGCTGTACTGCATGGCTCTTGTAAGGGTATTTCAAGTTCAAACGTCCTAATTTTTGGCACCTTTTGCTTGGAAGACATAAGCAAAGACTATGGGAGATCCAATTCCCAATAATGGGAATAATGGTTGTAATATGCTGTACTGTATGGCTCTTGTAAGGGGCATTAAAACCATCTTGTTAAGCTACTGCGACCTCCACATCTCTTCTGAGAGGCATTAAAAGCGTCTTGTTAAGCTACTGCGACCTCCACGTCTCTTCTGAGGGGCATTAAAAGCGTCTTGTTAAGCTACTGCGACCTCCACGTCTCTTCTGAGGGGCATTAAAAGCGTCTTGTTATACCATTCTGACCTACACGTCTCTTCTGAAGTGCATTAAATTTGTCTTGTTATACCACTCTGACCTCCACGTCTCTTCTGAGGGGCATTAAAAATGTGTTGCTATACCTCTCTGACCTCCACGTCTCTTATGAGTAGCATTAAAAGCGTGTTGTTATACCACTCTGACATCCATGTCTCTTCTGAGGGGCATTAAATTTGTCTTGTTATACCACTCTGACCTCCACGTCTCTTCTGAGGGGCATTAAAAGCGTCTTGTTAAGCTACTGCGACCTACACGTCTCTTCTGAGGGGCATTAAACCGTCTTGTTCTACCACTCTGACCTCCACGTCTCTTCTGAGGGGCATTAAAAGCGTGTTGTTATACCACTCTGACCTCCACGTCTTCTATGAGGGGCATTAAAAGCGGGTTGTTATACCACTCTGATCTCCAAGTCTCTTCTGAGGGGCATTAAAAGCATGTTGTTATACCACTCTGACCTCCACGTCTCTTCTGAGGGGCATTAAAAGCGTCTTGTTAAGCTACTGCGACCTACACGTCTCTTCTGAGGGGCATTAAAACCGTCTTGCTATACAACTCTGACCTACACGTCTCTTCTGAGGGGCATTAAAAGCGTGTTGTTATACCACTCTGACCTCCACGTCTCTTCTGAGGGGCATTAAAAGCATGTTGTTATACTACTCTGACCTCCACGTCTCTTCTGAGGGGCATTAAAAGCATGTTGTTATACCACTCTGACCTCCACGTCTCTTCTGAGAGGCATTAAAACTGTCTTGTTATACCACTCTGACCTCCACGTCTCTTCTAAGGGGCATTGAAAGCGTCTTGTTAAGCTACTGCGACCTCTACGTCTCTTCTGAGCGGCATTAAAAGCGTGTTGTTATACCACTCTGACCTCCACGTCTCTTCTGAGGGCCATTAAAAGCGAGTTGTTATTCCACTCTGACCTCCACGTCTCTTCTGAGGGGCATTAAAAGCATGCTGTTATAGCACTCTGACCTCCACGTCTCTTCTGAGGGTCATTAAAAGTGTGTTGTCATACCACTCTGACCACCACGTCTCTTCTGAGGGGTATTAAATGCCTCTTGTTAAACAACTCTGACCTCCACGTCTCTTCTGAGGGGCATTAAAAGCGTCTTGTTAAGCTACAGCGACCTTCACGTCTGTTCTGAGGGGGATTAAAACCGTCTTGCTATGCCACTCTGATCTACATGTCTCTTCTGAGGGGCATTAAAAGCGTGTTGTTATACCACTCTGACCTCCACTTCTCTTCTGAGGGGCATTAAAAGGGTGTTTTTATACAACTCTGACCTCCACGTTTCTTCTAAGTGGCATTAAAAGCGTGTTGCTATACGACTCTGACCTCCAAGTCTCTTCTGAGGTGCAGTAAAAGCATGTTGTTATACCAATTTGACCTCCACGTCTCTACTGAGTGGCATTAAAAGCGTGTTGTTATACCACTCTGACCTCCACGTCTCTTCTGAGGGGCATTACAAGCATCTTGTTAAACCACTCTGATCTCCACGTCTCTTCTAAGGGGCATTAAAAGCGTTTTGTTATACCACTCTGACCTACACGTCTCTTCTGGGGTCATTAAAAGCGTGTTTTTATAACACTCTGACCTCCACGTCTCTTCTGAGGGGTATTAAAAGCGTGTTGTTATACTACTCTGACCTCATCGTCTCTTCTGAGGGGCATTAAAAGCATGTTGTTATACCACTCTGACCTCCATGTCTCTTCTGAGGGGCATTAAAACCGTCTTGTTATACCTCTCTGACCTCCACTTCTCTTCTAAGGGGCATTAAAAGCGTCTTGTTAAGCTACTGCGACCTCCACGTCTCTTCTGAGTAGCATTAAAAGCGTGTAGTTATACCACCCTGACCTCCATGTCTCTTTTGAGGGGCATTAAATTCGTCTTGTTATACCACTCTGACCTCCACGTCTCTTCTGAGGGGCATTCAAAGCATCTTGTTAAGCTACTGCGACCTACACGTCTCTTCTGAGGGGCATTAAAACCGTCTTGTTATACCACTCTGACCTCCACGTCTCTTCTGAGGGGCATTAAAAGTGTGTTGTTATACAACTCTGACCTCCAAGTCTTTTTTGAGGGGCATTAAAAGAATGTTGTTGTACCACTCTGACCTCCACGTCTCTTCTGTGGGGCATTAAAAGCACCTTGTTAAACCACTCTGACATCCACGTCTCTTCTAAGGGGCATTAAAAGAGTGTTGTTAAGCTTCTGCGTCCTCCACGTCTCTTCTGAGGGGCATTAAAACCGTCTTGCTATACCACTCTGACCTACACGTCTTTTCTGAGGGGCATTAAAAGCATGTTGTTATACCACTCTGACCTCCACGTCTCTTCTGAGGGGCATTAAAACCATCTTGTTATACCACCCTGACCTCCACGTCTCTTCTAAGGGGCATTAAAAGCATCTTGTTAAGCTACTGCGACCTCTACGTCTCTTCTGAGGGGCATTAAAAGCGTGTTGTTATACCAATCTGACCTCCACGTCTCTTCTGAGGTCCATTAAAAGTGAGCTGTTATTCCACTCTGACCTCTACGTCTCTTCTAAGGGGCATTAAAAACATGCTGTTTTAGCACTCTGACCTCCACGTCTCTTCTGAGGACCATTAAAAGCGAGTTGTTATTCCACTCTGACCTCCACGTCTCTTCTGAGGGGCTTTAAAAGCATGCTGTTATAGCATTCTGAACTCCACGTCTCTTCTGAGGGGCATTAAAAGTGTGTTGTTATACCACTCTGACCTCCACTTCTCTTCTGAGGGTTATTAAATGCGTCTTGTTAAACAACTCTGACCTCCACGTCTCTTCTGAGGGGCATTAAAAGCGTCTTGTTAAGCTACAGCGACCTTCACGTCTGTTCTGAGGGGCATTAAAACCGTCTTGCTATACCACTCTGATCTACATGTTTCTTCTGAGGGGAATTAAAAGCGTGTTGTTATACCACTCTGACCTCCACTTCTCTTCTGAGGGGCATTAAAAGTGTGTTTTTATACAACTCTGACCTCCACGTTTCTTCTGAGTGGCATTAATAGTGTGTTGCTATACCACTCTGACCTACACGTCTTTTCTGAGGGGCATTAAAAGCATGTTGTTATACCACACTCACCTCCACGTCTCTTCTGAGGGGCATTAAAAGCGTGTTGTTATACTGCTCTGACCTCCACGTCTCTACTGAGGGGCATTAAAAGCATGTTGTTATACCACTCTGACCTCCATGTCTCTTCTGAGGGGCATTAAAACCATCTTGTTATACCACCCTGACCTCCACGTCTCTTCTAAGGGGCATTAAAAGCATCTTGTTAAGCTACTGCGACCTCTACGTCTCTTCTGAGGGGCATTAAAAGCGTGTTGTTATACCAATCTGACCTCCACGTCTCTTCTGAGGTCCATTAAAAGTGAGCTGTTATTCCACTCTGACCTCTACGTCTCTTCTAAGGGGCATTAAAAACATGCTGTTATAGCACTCTGACCTCCACGTCTCTTCTGAGGACCATTAAAAGCGAGTTGTTATTCCACTCTGACCTCCACGTCTCTTCTGAGGGGCTTTAAAAGCATGCTGTTATAGCATTCTGAACTCCACGTCTCTTCTGAGGGGCATTAAAAGTGTGTTGTTATACCACTCTGACCTCCACTTCTCTTCTGAGGGTTATTAAATGCCTCTTGTTAAACAACTCTGACCTCCACGTCTCTTCTGAGGGGCATTAAAAGCGTCTTGTTAAGCTACAGCGACCTTCACGTCTGTTCTGAGGGGCATTAAAACCGTCTTGCTATACCACTCTGATCTACATGTCTCTTCTGAGGGGAATTAAAAGCGTGTTGTTATACCACTCTGACCTCCACTTCTCTTCTGAGGGGCATTAAAAGCGTGTTTTTATACAACTCTGACCTCCACGTTTCTTCGGAGTGGCATTAATAGCGTGTTGCTATACCACTCTGACCTCCACGTCTCTTCTGAGGTGCAGTAAAAGCATGTTGTTATACCACTTTGACCTCCAAGTCTCTACTGAGTGGCATTAAAAGCGTGTTGTTATACCACTCTGACCTCCACGTCTCTTCTGAGGGGCATTACAAGCATCTTGTTAAACCACTCTGATCTCCACGTCTCTTCTAAGGGGCATTAAAAGCGTTTTGTTGTACCACTCTGACCTACACGTCTCTTCTGGGGGGCATTTAAAGCGTGTTGTTATAACACTCTTACCTCGACGTCTCATCTGAGGGGCATGAAAAGCGTGTTGTTATACTACTCTGACCTCCACGTCTCTTCTGAGGGGCATTAAAAGCGTGTTGTTATACCACTCTGACCTCCACGTCTCTTCTGAAGGGTATTAAAAGCGTGTTGTTAAAATACTCTGACCTCCACGTCTCTTCTGAGGGGCATTAAAAGCATGTTGTTATAACACTCTGACCTCCACGTCTCTTCTGAGGGGCATTAAAACCGTCTTGTTATACCTCTCTGACCTCCACGTCTCTTCTAAGGGGTATTAAAAGCGTCTTGTTAAGCTACTGCGACCTCCATGTCTCTTCTGAGTAGCATTAAAAGCGTGTAGTTATACCACCCTGACCTCCATGTCTCTTCTGAGGGGCATTAAATTCGTCTTGTTATACCACTCTGACCTCCACGTCTCTTCTGAGGGGCATTCAAAGCGTCTTGTTAAGCTATTGCGCCCTACACGTCTCTTCTGAGGGGCATTAAAACCGTCTTGTTATTCCACTCTGACCTCAACGTCTCTTCTGAGGGGCATTAAAAGTGTGTTGTTATACAACTCTGACCTCCAAGTCTTTTTTGAGGGGCATTAAAAGCATGTTGTTATACCACTCTGACCTCCACGTCTCTTCTGTGGGGCATTAAAAGCACCTTGTTAAACCACTCTGACCTCCACGTCTCTTCTAAGGGGCATTAAAAGTCTTGTTAAGCTTCTGCGACCTCCACGTCTCTTCTGAGGGGCATTAAAACCGTCTTGCTATACCACTCTGACCTACACGTCTCTTCTGAGGGGCATTAAAAGCATGTTGTTATTCCACTCTCACCTCCACGTCTCTTCTGAGGGGCATTAAAAGCGTGTTGTTATACTGCTGTGACCTCCACGTCTCTACTGAAGGGCATTAAAAGCATGTTGTTATACCACTCTGACCTCCACGTCTCTTCTGAGGGGCATTAAAACCATTTTGTTATACCACTCTGACCTCCACGTTTCTTCTAAGGGGCATTAAAAGCGTCTTGTTAAGCTACTGCGACCTCGACGTCTCTTCTGAGGGGCAATAAAAGCGAGCTGTTATACCACTCTGAGCTACACGTCTCTATTGAGGGGCATTAAAAGCGTGTTGTTATACCACTCTGACCTCCACTTCTCTTCTGAGGGGCATTAAAAGCGTGTTGTTACACCACTCTGACCTCCACGTCTGTTCTGAGTGGCATTAAAAGCGTGTTGTTATAGCATTCTGACCTCCATGTCTCTTCTGAGGGGCATTAACAGCGTGTTGTTATACCACTCTGAACTCCACGTCTCTTCTGAGGGGTATTAAAAGCGTCTTGTTATAGCACTCTGACCTCAACGTCTCTTCTGAGGGGCATTAAAAGCATCTTGTTAAGCTACTGCATCCTCCACGTCTCTTCTGAGGGCCATTAAAACCATCTTGTTAAACCACTCTGACCTCCACGTCTCTTCTGAGGGGCATTAAAAGCGTCTCTTTAAGCTACTGCGACCTTCACGTCTGTTCTGAGGGGCATTAAAACCGTCTTGTTATACCACTCTGATCTACATGTCTCTTCTGAGTGGCATTAAAAGCGTGTTGTTATACCACTCTGATCTCCACTTCTCTTCTGAGGGGCATTAAAAGTGTGTTGTTATACCACTCTGACCTCCACGTCTCTTCTGAGGGTTATTAAAAGGGTGTTGTTATACCACTCTGACCTCCACGTCTCTTCTGAGGGGCAGTAAAAGCATGTTGTTATATCACTTTGACCTCCACGCCTCTTCTGAGGGGCAGTAAAAGCGTGTTGTTATATCACTTTGACCTCCACGTCTCTTCTGAGCGGCATTAAAAGCGTGCTGTTATACCAATCTGACCTCCACGTCTCTTCTGAGGGGCATTAAAAGCGTCTTGTTAAGCTACTGCGACCTTCACGTCTGTTCTGAGGGGCATTAAAACCATCTTGTTATACCACTCTCATCTACATGTCTCTTCTGAGTGGCATTAAAAGCGTGTTGTTATACCACTCTGATCTCCACTTCTCTTCTGAGGGGCATTAAAAGCATGTTGTTATACCACTCTGACCTCCACGTCTCTTCTGAGGGGTATTAAAAGGGTATTGTTATACCACTCTGACCTCCACGTCTCTTCTGAGGGGCAGTAAAAGCATGTTGTTATATAACTTTGACCTCCACGCCTCTTCTGAGGGGCAGTAAAAGCGTGTTGTTATATAACTTTGACCTCCACATCTCTTCTTAGCGGCATTAAAAGCGTGTCTTTATACCACTCTGATCCCCACTTCTCTTCTGAGGGGCATTAAAAGCGTGTTGTTATACCACTCTGACCTCCACGTCTCTTCTAAGGGGCATTTAAAGCGTCTTGTTAAGCTACTGCGACCTCGACCTCTCTTCTGAGGGGCATTAAAAGCGAGCTGTTATACCACTCTGAGCTACACGTCTCTTTTGAGGGGCATTAAAAGCGTGTTGTTATACCACTCTGACCTCCACGTGTCTTCTGAGGGGCATTAAAAGCATGTTGTTAATCCACACTGACCTCCACGTGTCTTCTGAGGGACATTAAAAGCGGGTTGCTATACCACTCTGACCTCCACGTCTCTTCTGAGGAGCATTAAAAACTTCTTGTTATACCACTCTGACTTCCACGTCTCTTCTGAGTAGCATTAAAAGCGTGTTTTTATACCACTCTGACCTCCACGTCTCTTCTGAGGGGCATTAAAATCGTCTTGATATACCATTCTGACCACGATGTCTCTTCTGAGGGGCATTAAAAGCATCTTGTTAAGCTACTGCGACCTCCACGTCTCTTCTGAGGGGCATTAAAACCGTCTTGTTATACCACTCTGACCTACAAATCTCTTCTGAGGGGCATTAAAAGCGGGTTGTTATACCACTCTGACCTCCACGACTCTTCTGAGGGTCATTAAAAGTGTGTTGTTATACCACTCTGACCTCCACGTCTCTTCTGAGGGGCATTGAAAGCGTGCTGTTATACCATTCTGACCTCCACATCTCTTCTGAGGGGCATTAAAACGGTCTTGTTAAGCTACTGGGACCTCCACAACTCTTCGAACGGGCATTACATTTCCTCATAATTTTTGGCAGTTTTTGCTTGGAAGTCATAAGCAAATACTATGGGAGACCCACTCCCCAATAAGGGGAATAATGTTTGTAATATGCTGTACTGTATAGGTTTTGTAAGGGAGTTTCAAGCTCCTACATCCTAATTTTTGGCAGCTTTTGCTTGAAAGGCATAAGCAAAGACTATGGGAGACACAATTCCCAATAATGGGAATTATGTTTGTAATATGCTGTACTGTATGGCTCTTGTTAGGGGCATTAAACCTTCTTGTTAAGCTACTGGGACCTCCACGTCTCTTCTGAGGGGCATTAAAAGCATCTTGTTTAGCTACTGCGACCTCCACATCTCTTCTGAGGGGCATTAAATCGTCTTTTTATACCATTCTGACCTACACGTCTCTTCTGAGGGGCATTAAAAGCGTGTTGTTATACCACTCTGACCTCAACGTCTCTTCTGAGGGGCATTAAAAGCGTCTTGTTATACCACTCTGACCAACACGTCTCTTCTGAGGGACATTAAAAGAGTGTTGTTATGCCACTCTGACCTCCATGTTTCTTCTGAGTGACATTAAAAGCGTCTTGTTAAGCTACTGCGACCTCCATGGCTCTTCTGAGGGGCATTAAAACCGTCTTGTTCTACCACTCTGACCTACAAGTCTCTTCTGAGTGGCATTAGAAGCATGTTGTTATACCACTCTGACCTACACGTCTCTTCTGAGGGGCATTAAAAGTGTCTCTTTATACCACTCTGACCTCCACGTCCCTTCTGAGGGGCATTAAAAGCATCTTGTTAAGCTACTGCGACCTCCACGTCTCGTCTAAGGGGCATTAAAACCTTCTTGTTATACCACTCTTACCTCCACGTCTCTTCTGGGGGGCATTAAAAGCATCTTGTTAATCTACTACGACCTCCACGTCTCTTCTGAGGGGCATTAAAGCGTGTTGTTCCACCACTTTGACCTACACGTCTCTTCTGAGGGGCATTAAAAGCATGTTGTTATACCACTCTGACCTCCACGTGTCTTCTGAGGGGCATTAAAAGCGTGTTGTTATACCACTCTGACCTCCACGTCTCTTCTGAGGGGCATTAGAAGCATGTTGTTATACCACTCTGACCTCCACTTTTCTTCTGAGTGGCATTAAAAGCGTGTTGTTATACCACTCTGACCTACACGTCTCTTCTGAAGGGCAATAAAAGCGTCTTGTTATACCACTCTGACCTCCACGTCTCTTCTGAGTGGCATTAATGCATGTTGTTACACCACTATGACCTGCACATCTCTTCTGAGGGGCATTAAAAGCGTGCTGTTATACCACTCTGACCTCCACGTGTCTTCTGAGGGGCATTAAAAGCATGTTGATTTACCACTCTGACCTCCACGTCTCTTCTGAGGGACATTAACAGCGTGTTGTTATACCACTCTAACCTCCACGTCTCTTATGAGGGGCATTAAAAGCATGTTGTTATACCACTCTGACCTCCACTTCTCTTCTGAGGGGCATTAAAAACTTGTTGTTATACCACTCTGACCTCCATGTCTCTTCTGAGTAGCATTAAAAGCATGTTGTTATACCACTCTGACCACCACGTGTCTTCTGAGGGGCATTAAAGCGTCTTTTTATACCATTCTGACCTACACGTCTCTTCTGAGGGGCATTAAAAGCGTGTTGTTATACCACTCTGACCTCCACGTCTCTTCTGAGGGGCATTAAAAGCGTCTTGTTATACCACTCTGACCAACATGTCTCTTCTGAGGGGCATTAAAAGAGTGTTGTTATGCCACTCTGACCTCCATGTTTCTTCTGAGTGACATTAAAAGCGTTTTGTTATACCACTCTGACCTACAGGTCTCGTCTGACACGCATTAAAACCGTGTTGTTATACCACTCTGACCTCCTTGTCTCTTATGAGGGGCATTAAAATCGTCTTGTTATACCACTCTGACCACCACGTCTCTTCTGAGGGGCATTAAAAGCGTCTTGTTAAGCTACTGCGACCTCCATGACTCTTCTGAGGGGCATTAAAACCGTCTTGTTCTACCACTCTGACCTACAAGTCTCTTCTGAGGGGCATTAGAAGCATGTTGTTATACCACTCTGACCGACACGTCTCTTCTGAGGGGCATTAAAATTGTCTCTTTATACCACTCTGACCTCCACGTCCCTTCTGAGGGGCATTAAAAGCATCTTGTTAAGCTACTGCGACCTCCACGTCTCTTCTAAGGGGCATTAAAACCTTCTTGTTATACCACTCTTACCTCCACGTCTCTTCTGGGGGGCATTAAAAGCATCTTGTTAATCTACTACGACCTCCACATCTCTTCTGAGGGGCATTAAAGCGTGTTGTTCCACCACTCTGACCTACACGTCTCTTCTGAGGGGCATTAAAAGCGTGTTGTTATACCACTCTGACCTCCACGTGTCTTCTGAGGGGCATTAAAAGCGTGTTGTTATACCACTCTGACCTCCACGTCTCTTCTGAGAGGCATTAAAAGCGTGCTGTTATACCACTCTGACCTCCACGTGTCTTCTGAGGGGCATTAAAAGCGTGTTGTTATACCACTCTGACCTCCACGTCTCTTCTGAGGTGCATTAAAAACGTGTTGTTACACCACTCTGACCTCCACGTCTCTTCTGAGTAGCATTAAAAGCGTGTTGTTATACCACTCTGACCTCCACGTCTCTTCTGAGGGGCATTAAAATCGTCTTGTTATACCACACTGACCTCTATGTCTCTTCTGAGTGGCATTAAAAGCATATAGTTAAGCTACTGCGACCTCCACGTCTCTTCTGAGGGGCATTAAAACCATCTTGTTATAACACTCTGACCTACAAATCTCTTCTGAGGGGCATTAAAAGCGTGTTGTTATACCACTCTGACCTCCACGTCTCTTCTGAGGGGCATTAAAAGCGTGTTGTTTTGCCACTCTGACCTCCACGTCTCTTCTGAGCGGCATTAAAAGCGTGTTGTTATACCATTCTGACCTCCATGTCTCTTCTGAGGGGCATTAAAACGGTCTTGTTAAGCTACTGGGACCTCCACGACTCTTCGAACGGGCATTGCATTTCCTCATAATTTTTGGCAGCTTTTGCTTGAAAGGCATAAGCAAATACTATGGGAGACCCACTCCCCAATAAGGGGAATAATGTTTGTAACATGCTGTACTGCATGGCTCTTGTAAGGGTGTTTCAAGTTCCTACATCCTAATTTTTGGCAGCTTTTGGTTGGAAGGCATAAGCAAAGACTATGGGAGACCCATTCCCAATAATGGGAATAATGTTTGTAATATGCTGTACTGCATGGCTCTTGTAAGGGTATTGCAAGTTCCTACGTCC
This sequence comes from Phyllobates terribilis, assembly GCF_046119375.1. Classification (NCBI taxonomy): domain Eukaryota; kingdom Metazoa; phylum Chordata; class Amphibia; order Anura; family Dendrobatidae; genus Phyllobates; species Phyllobates terribilis. Next base: position 11,754,968 of record NW_027362769.1, on the reverse strand, counting down.
TAATTTATGGCACCTTTTGCTTTAAAGACATAAGCAAAGACTATGGGAGACCCAATTCCCAATAATGGGAATAATGTTTGTAATATTCTGTACTGTATGGCTCTTGTTAGGGGCATTTAAACCATCTTGTTAAGCTACTGGGACCTCCACGTCTCTTCTGAGAGGCATTAAAAGCATCTTGTTAAGCTACTGCGACCTCCACGTCTCTTCTGAGGGGCATTAAAAGCGTCTTGTTATACCATTCTGACCTACACGTCTCTTCTGAGGGGCATTAAAAGCGTGCTGTTATACCACTCTGACCTCCACGTCTCTTCTGAGGGGCATTAAAACCGTCTTGTTATACCACTCTGACCAACAAGTCTCTTCTGAGGGGCATTAAAAGCGTGTTGTTATACCACTCTGACCTCCATGTTTCTTCTGAGTGGCATTAAAAGTGATTTATTATACCACTCTGACCTACAGTTCTCGTCTGAGGGGCATTAAAACAGTGTTGTTATACCACTCTGACCTCCATGTCTCTTCTGAGGGGCATTAAAATCGTCTTGTTATATCACACTGACCTCCACGTCTCTTCTGAGGGGCATTAAAAGCGTCTTGTTAAGCTACTGCGACCTCCATGTCTCTTCTGAGGGGCATTAAAACCGTCTTGTTCTACCACTCTGACCTACACGTCTCTTCTGAGGTCCATTAGAAGCATGTTGTTATACCACTCTGACCTCCACGTCTCTTCTGAGGGGCATTAAAAGCATCTTGTTAAGCTACTGCGACCTCCACATCTCTTCTGAGGGGCATTAAAACCTTCTTGTTATTCCACTCTGACCTCCACGTCTCTTCTGAGGGGCATTAATAGCATCTTGCTAATCTACTACGACCTCCACGTCTCTTCTGAGTGGCATTAAAGCATGTTGTTACACCACTATGACCTACACGTCTCTTCTGAGGTGCATTAAAAGCGTGCTGTTATACCACTGTGACCTCCACGTGTCTTCTGAGGGGCATTAAAAGCATGTTGTTTTACCACTCTGACCTCCACGTCTCTTCTGAGGGGCTTTAAAAGCCTGTTGTTACACCACTCTAACCTCCACGTCTCTTCTGAGTTGCATTAAAAGCATGTTGTTATACCACTCTGACCTCCATGTCTCTTCTGAGGGGCATTAAAAGCGTGTTGTTATACCACTCTGACCTCCACTTCTCTTCTGAGGCGCATTAAAAGCGTCTTGTTATACCACTCTGACCTCCACGTCTCTTCTGAGTAGCATTAAAAGCGTGTTGTTATACCACTCTGACCTCCACGTCTCTTCTGAGGGGCATTAAAATCGTCTTGCTATACCACTCTGACCTCTATGTCTCTTCTGAGAGACATTAAAAGCATCTTGTTAAGCTATTGCGACCTCCACGTCTCTTCTGAGGGGCATTAAAACAGTCTTGTTATACCACTCTGACCTACAAATCTCTTCTGAAGGGCATTAAAAGCATGTTGTTATCCCACTCTGACCTCCACGACTCTTCTGAGGGTCATTAAAAGCGTGTTGTTATACCACTCTGACCTCCAGTCTCTTCTGAAGGGCATTAAAAGCGTGTTGTTATACCACTCTGACCTCCACGTCTCTTCTGAGGGGCATTTAAAGCGTGTTGTTATACCATTCTGACCTCCACATCTCTTCTGAGGGGCATTAAAACGGTCTTGTTAAGCTACTGGGACCTCCACGACTCTTCGAACGGGCATTACATTTCCTCATAATTTTTGGCAGCTTTTGCTTGGAAGGCATAAGCAAATACTATGGGAGACCCACTCCCCAATAAGGGGAATAATGTTTGTAGTATGCTGTACTGCATGGCTCTTGTAAGGGTGTTTCAAGTTCCTACATCCTAATTTTTGGCAGCTTTTGCTTGGAAGGCATAAGCAAAGACTATGGGAGACCGATTCCCAATAATGGGAATAATGTTTGTAATATGCTGTACTGCATGGCTCTTGGAAGGGCATTGCAAGTTCCTACGTCCTAATTTTTCTCACCTTTTGCTTGGAAGACATAAGCAACGACTATGGGAGACCCAATTCCCAATAATGGGAATAAAGTTTGTAATATGCTGTACTGTATGGCTCTTGTTAGGGGCATTAAAACAGTCGTGTTAAGCTACTGGGACCTCCACGTCTCTTCTGAGGGGCATTAAAAGCATCTTGTTAAGCTACTGCGACCTCCACGTCTCTTCTGAGGGCCATTAAAAGCGTCTTTTTATACCATTCTGACCTACACGTCTCTTCTGAGGGGCATTAAAAGCGTCTTGTTATACCACTCAAACCTCCACGTCTCTTCTGAGGGGCATTAAAAATGTGTTGTTATACCACTCTGACCTCCATGTCTCTTCTGAGTAGCATTAAAAGCGTGTTGTTCTACCACTCTGACCTCCACGTCTTTTCTGAGGGGCATTAAAAGAGTGTTGTTATACCACTCTGACCTCCATGTTTCTTCTGAGTGGCATTAAGAGCGTTATGTTATACCACTCTGACCTACAGGTCTCATCTGAGGGGCATTAAAATCGTGTTGTTATACCACTCTGACCTCCATGTCTTTTATGAGGGGCATTAAAATCGTCTTGTTATACCACTCTGACCACCACGTCTCTTCTGAGGGGCAATAAAAGCATCTTGTTAAGCTATTGCGACCTCCATGTCTCTTCTGAGGGGCCTTAAAACCGTCTTGTTCTACCACTCTGACCTACACGTCTCTTCTGAGGGGCATTAGAAGCATGTTGATATACCACTCTGACCTCCACGTTTCTTCTGAGTGGCATTAAAAGCGTGTTGTTATACCACTCTGACCTACACGTCTCTTTTGAGGGGCATTAAATTGTCTCTTTATACCACTCTGACCTCCACGTCCCTTCTGAGGGGCATTAAAAGCATCTTGTTAAGCTACTGCGACCTCCACGTCTCTTCTAAGGGGCATTAAAACCTTCTTGTTATACCACTCTTACCTCCACGTCTCTTCTGAGGGGCATTAAAAGCATCTTGTTAATCTACTACGACCTCCACGTCTCTTCTGAGGGGCATTAAACGTATTGTTCCACCACTCTGACCTACACGTCTCTTCTGAGGGGCATTAAAAGCATGTTGTTATACCACTCTGACCTCCACGTGTCTTCTGAGGGGCATTAAAAGCGTGTTGTTATACCACTCTGACCTCCACGTCTCTTCTGAGGGGCATTAAAAGCGTGTTGTTATACCACTCTGACCTTCACGTGTCTTCTGAGGGGCATTAAAATCGTGTTGTTATACCACTTTGACCTCCACGTCTCTTCTGAGGTGCATTAAAAACGTGTTGTTATACCACTCTGACCTCCACGTCTCTTCTGAGTAGCATTAAAAGCGTGTTGTTATACCACTCTGACCTCCACGTCTCTTCTGATGGGCATTAAAATCGTCTTGTTATACCACTCTGACCTCTATGTCTCTTCTGAGGGGCATTAAAAGCATCTTGTTAAGCTATTGCAACCTCCACGTCTCTTCTGAGGAGCATTAAAACCATCTTGATATACCACTCTGACCTACAAATCTCTTCTGAGGGGCATTAAAAGCGTGTTGTTATACCACTCTGACCTCCACGACTTTTCTGAGGGTCATTAAAAGCGTGTTGTTAAACCACTCTGACCTCCTCGTCTCTTCTGAGGGGCATTAAAAGCGTGTTTTTATACCACTCTGACTTCCACGTCTCTTCTGAGGGGCATTAAAAGCGTCTTGTTATACCACTCAAACCTCCACGTCTCTTCTGAGGAGCATTAAAAATGTGTTGTTATACCACTCTGACCTCCATGTCTCTTCTGAGTAGCATTAAAAGCATGTTGTTATACCACTCTGACCTCCACGTCTCTTCTGAGGGGCATTAAAACCGTCTTGTTCTACCACTCTGACCAACACGTCTCTTCTGACAGGCATTAAAAGCGTGTTGCTATACCACTCTGACTTCCATGATTCTTCTGAGTGGCATTAAAAGTGATTTGTTATACCACTCTGACCTACAGGTCTCGTCTGAGGGGCATTAAAACCGTGTTGTTATACCACTCTAACCTCCATGTCTCTTATGTGGGGCATTAAAATCGTCTTGTTATACCACTCTGACCTCCACGTCTCTTCTGAGGGGCATTAAAAGCGTCTTGTTAAGCTACTGCAACCTCCATGTCTCTTCTGAGTGGCATTTAAATCGTCTTGTTCTGCCACTCTGACCTACACGTCTCTTCTGAGGGGCATTAGAAGCATGTTGTTATACCACTCTGACCTCCACTTTTCTTCTGAGTGGCATTAAAAGCGTGTTGTTATACCACTCTGACCTACACGTCTCTTCTGAGGGGCAATAAAAGCGTCTTGTTATACCACTCTGACCTCCACGTCCCTTCTGAGGGGCATTAAAAGCATCTTGTTAAGCTACTGCGACCTCCACATCTCTTCTGAGGGGCATTAAAACATTCTTGTTATTCCACTCTGACCTCCAAGTCTCTTCTGAGGGGCATTAAAAGCATCTTGCTAATCTACTACGACCTCCACGTCTCTTCTGAGTGGCATTAAAGCATGTTGTTACACCACTATGACCTACACGTCTCTTCTGAGGGGCATTAAAAGCGTGCTGTTATACCACTCTGACCTCCACGTGTCTTCTGAGGGGCATTAAAAGCATGTTGTTTTACCACTCTGACCTCCACGTCTCTTCTGAGGGACATTAAAAGCGTGTTGTTATACCACTCTAACCTCCACGTCTCTTATGAGGGGCGTTAAAAGCATGTTGTTATACCACTCTGACCTCCACTTCTCTTCTGAGGGGCATTAAAAACTTGTTGTTATACCACTCTGACCTCCATGTCTCTTTTGAGTAGCATTAAAAGCATGTTGTTATACCACTCTGACCTCCACGTCTCTTCTGAGGGGCATTAAAATCGTCTTGTTATACCACTCTGACCTCCATGTCTCTTCTGAGGGGTATTAAAAGCGTGTTGTTATACCACTCTGACCTCCACGTCTCTTCTGAGGGGCATTAAAAGCGTGTTGTTATACCATTCTGACCTCCAAGTCTCTTCTGAGGGGCACGTAAAGGCTAAGTATACTGCTGGGGGTTGATATTAGTAGCCTGGGAAGCTCCATGGGCATTACCGTCTTCCCAGGCTAAAAACATCCGCCCCAGCTGTCCGCTTTCCATCTGATGGTTAATAAAATTGAGTATTACCCGCCTTCCCATCCCATTTTTTTCCAGACATTTACTCATTTATTAATAAATGACATGAACAGTAAAGTACACATGCAAAGCATGGATTATGTATATCACATATTTATATCTATCTGTGTATCTATCTATCTATATATCTAGCTATCCATATATCTATCTATCGATATATTATCTATTTATCTATCCATATATCTATTTATTATCTGTTGACCTATCTAATTATTATATATTGATCTAATTATTTATATATAGTTAGGTCCATATATATTTGGACAGAGACAACATTTTTCTAATTTTAGTTCTAGACATTACCACAATGAATTTTAAACAAAACAATTCAGATGCAGTTGAAGTACCGACTTTCAGCTTTCATTTGAGCGTATCCACATTCAAATTGGATGAAGGGTTTAGGAGTTTCAGCTCCTTAACATGTGCCACCCTGTTTTTAAAGGGACCAAAAGTAATTGGACAATTGATTCCAAGGCTATTTCATGGACAGGTGTGGGCAATCCCTTCGTTATGTCATTCTCAATTAAGCAGATAAAAGGCCTGGAGTTGATTTGAGGTGTGGTGCTTGCATTTGGAAGGTTTTGGTGTGAAGTAAACATGCGGTCAAAGGAGCTCTCCATGCAGGTGAAACAAGCCATCCTTAAGCTGTAAAAACAGAAAAAACCCATCCGAGAAATTGCGACAATATTAGAAGTGGCAAAATCTACAGTTTTGTACATCCTGAGAAAGAAAGAAAGCACTGGTGAACTCATCAATGCAAAAAGACCTGGGTGCCCAAGGAAGACAACGGTGGTGGATGATCGCAGAATAATCTCCATGGCAAAGAGAAACCCCTTCACAATAGCCAACCAAGTGAACAACACTCTCCAGGAGGTAGGAATATCAATATCCAAATCTACCATAAAGAGAAGACTGCATGAAAGTAAATACAGTGGATTCACTGCACGGTGCAAGCCACTCATAAGCATCAAGAATAAAAAGGCTAGACTGGACTTTGCTAAAAAACATCTAAAAATGTCAGCACAGTTCTGGAAGAACATTCTTTGGACAGATGAAACCAAGATCAACCTCTACCAGAATGATGGAAAGAGAAAAGTATGGTGAAGTCGTGGTACAGCTCATGATCCAAAGCATACCACATCATCTGTAAAACACAGCAGAGGCAGTGTGATGGCTTGGGCATGAATGGCTGCCAGTGGCACTGGGTCACTAGTGTTTATTGATGATGTGACACAGGACAGAAGCAGCAGAATGAATTCTGATGTATTCAGAGCCATACTGTGTGTTCAGATCCAGCCAAATGCAGCCAAACTGATGGGTCGTCGTTTCATACTACAGATGGACAATGACCCGAAACATAAAGCCAAAGCAACCTAGGAGTTTATTAAAGCAAAGAAGTGGAATATTCTTGAATGGCCAAGTCAGTCACCTGATTTCAACCCAATTGAGCATGCATTTCACTTGTTAAAGACTAAACTTCAGACAGAAAGGCCCACAAACAAACAGCAACTGAAAACCACCGCAGTGAAGGCCTGGCAGAGCATCAAAAAGGAGGAAACACAGCGTATGGTGATGTCCATGAGTTCAAGACTTCATGTAGTCATTGCCAACAAAGGGTTTTCAACCAAGTACTAGAAATGAACATTATATTTACAATTATTTAATCTGTCCAATTACTTTTGGTCCCTTTAAAAACAGGGTGGCACATGTTAAGGAGCTGAAACTCCTAAACCCTTCATCCAAATTTAATGTGGATACCCTCAAATGAAAGCTGAAAGTCTGAACTTCAACTGCATCTGAATTGTTTTGTTTAAAATTCATTGTGGTAATGTCTAGAACAAAAATTAGAAAAATGTTGTCTCTGTCCAAATATATATGGACCTAACTGTATGGATATATAGATATATTGATAGATATATAGATAGATATATGAATGAAAAAAATCAGGCAGCACTCCAGTTCAAGGAAAAATTGTGGACTTTAATCCAGCACTAAGTGGTGCAACGTTTCGACCTCACAACATGGTCTTTGTCCATTTTTTTATTTTTTTATTTAGATAAATATATGGCTAGATAATAGATCAATAGATAGCTAGATATATGGATAGATATATGGATAAATAGATTTATAGATAGATAGATAATAGTTAGATAATGTATATGGACATATAGATATATTGATAGATATATAATAGATTTATGGATAGACATATAGATAGATAATAGATATATGGATAGATATATAGGTAAATAGATCATAGATATATGGATAGATAGATAGATATATGGATAGATAGATAGATAGATAGATAATATATACAGTATATATGGATGGATAGATAGATAGATAGATAGATAGATAGATAATAGATATATGGATAGATTTATTGATAGATATATAGATAATAATAAATATATGGGATAGATAGATAGATGATAGATAGATAGATAGAAAGATAGAAAGATAGATAGATAAATAGATAATAGATCGATAGATAGATACATGGTTAGATATATGGATAGATAAATAGATTTATAGACAGATAGATAGATAGATAGATAATAGATATATGGATAGATAGATTGATAATATTTAGATATATGGATAGATAGATAGATAGATAGATAGATAGATAATAGATATATGGATAGATATATGAATAGATAGATAAATAGATAATAGATCGATAGATAGAAATATGGATGGCTAGATATATAGATAATATATAGATAGATAATAGATATACAGATAGATATAAATATGTGATATATACCCTGCTCAAAAAAATAAAGGGAACACTCAAATAATACATCCTAGATCTGAATGAATGAAATATTCGCATTGAATACTGTGCTGACTTTTCAGCAATTAGGAGTCACCCCCAAGATTAAAGTGGAAAAAACACTATAGGCTGTTCCAACTTTGATGTAATGTCCTTAAAACAAGTTAAAATGAGGGTCAGTATTGTGTGTGGCCTCCACGTGCCTGTATGACATGCCTACAATGGCTGGGCATGCTCCTGATGAGGTTGCGGATGGTCTGTGGGATCTCCTCCCAGACCTGGAATAAAGCATCCGCCAACTCCTGGACAGTCTGTGGTGTAGCGTGATGTTGGTGGATGGAGCAAGACATGATGTCCCAGATGTGCTCAATCGGATTCAGGTCTGGGGAACGGGCGGGCCAGTCCATAGCTTCAATGCCTTCATCTTGCAGGAACTGCTGACACACTCCAGCCACATGAGGTCTGGCATTGTCCTGCATTAGGAGGAACCCAGGGCCAACCGCACCAGCATATGGTCTCACAAGGGGTCTGAGGATCTCATCTCGGTACATAATGGCAGTCAGGCTACCTCTGGCGAGCACATGGAGGGCTGTGCGGCTCTCCAAAGAAATGCCACCCCACACCATTACTAGCCCACTGTCAAACCTGTCATGCTGAAGGATGTTGCAGGCAGCAGATCGCTCTCCACGGCGTCTCCAGACTCTGTCACGTCTGTCACATGTGCTCATTGTGAACCTGCTTTCATCTGTGAAGAGCACAGGGCACTAGTGGCGACTTTGCCAATCCTCGTGTTCTGTGGCAAATGCCAAGTTTCCTGCACAGTGTTGGGCTGTGAGCACAACCCCCATCTATGGATGTCGGGCCCTCATACCACCCTCATGGAGTCAGTTTCTAACCTTTTGTGCAGACACATGCACATTTGTGGCCTGCTGGAGGTCATTTTGCAGGGCTCTGGAAGTGCTCCTCCTGTTCCTCCTTGCACAAAGGCAGAGGTAGCGGTCCTACTGCTGGGTCTCCTGGTAGCGCCTCCAGCCTCTGGACACTACGCTGACAGACACAGTAAACCTTCTTGCCACAGCTCACATTGATGTGCCATCCTGGATAAGCTGGACTACCTGAGCAACTTCAGTAGGTTGTAGAGTCCGTCTCATGCTACCATGAGTGTGAAAGCACAACCAACATTCAAAAGTGACCAAAACATCAGCCAGAAAGCATTGGTACTGAGATGTGGTCTGTGGTTCCCACCTGCAGAACCACTCCTTTATTGAGTGTGTCTTGATAATTGCCAATAATTTCCATCTATTGTCTATTCCATTTGCACAACAGCATGTGAAATTGATTGTCAATCAGTGTTGCTTCCTAAGTGGACAGTTTGATTTCACAGAAGTTTGATTTACTTGGAGTTATATTCTGTTGTTTAAGTGTTCCCTTTATTTTTTGAGCAGTCTATAATCTGTGCTTTGCATGTGTACCTTACTACTCATGTCATTTATTAATAAATGAGTAAATTTCTTGAAAAAAAATGGCATGGGGTCCCCTGTAATTTTATTAACCAGCAGAGGGAAAGCGGACTGCTGGGTCAGATGTTTTTAGCCTGGGAAGAGGGTAAGGAGCTTCCCAGGCTACTAATATTAACCCCCAGCTGTATACTTAGCCTTTACTGGCTATTAAAATGGGGGACTACCCCCCAAAAAATTACCTTGGGTCCCCCTATTTTAATGGCTAGCAAAGGCTATGCAGACAGATGGGGGCTGATATTAATAGCCAAGGAAGGGGTCATAAATATTGGCCCCCTCCAAGGTTAGAAATAGCAGCCCTCAGCTGCCCCAGAAATGGCGCATCCATAGGATGCGCCAATTCTGTCACTTAGCCTTGCTCTGCCCACTGACCTGTAGCGGTGGCAGTGTGGTTATAGGGTTGGGGTTGATGTCAGCTTATCATGCCTAGGTTAGTATATAAGTCTATAAGACGCCCCCATTACTAACCCCAGAGTGGAAGTGAAATGTAAAATAGACACCCACACCGTGAATAAAATACTTTATTTGAAATAAAGACAGACACCTTTAATACTCTAAATTAAACCATACTTACCGTCACGCCCATTCCAGCTGAAGCCAATGTCCCCTGTAATAAAGGTAAAATAATAAACCAACCTCATCCTTACCTTTCCGATGCAGTCCAAATATTGAGGGTCTCACGATGACCCAATGAACAGAACGGGCACATTGTAAAATGTGACTGCTCTGTTCATTTGCCGGCAATACACTGACACGCAGTGTATTGCTGGCAAATGAGGTCAGCGCATGTGTGGTGAGTATTTTTCCACCCTTGGCAATGAGTTGAACTCAGTTAAACTCATTGCAAGTGTGGGAAAATTCTCCCTGAGTATGCGCTGACCTCATTTGCCAGCAATTCATTGAGCATCAGTGTATTGCAGGCTGCTGAACAGAGCGGTCACATTTTATAATGTGCCCGTTCTGTTCATGGGATCACCGTGGGACCCTCGATATTTGGACTGTGTCAGACTGCATTTTACAAAGGTATATTCGGCTCCCCCATTCGTATGAATGGGGTCAGGGTTTGGGTTAGGAGTTCGGGTACTGTTCTGGTCCCCGAACCCGAACTTTCAATTAACTGTTCGACGTTCGGCACAATTAGCTGAACCCGAACAGTCACGGGTTCGCACATCACTACTCATCACTAATCGTGATGCTACTCCAACCAAGTCTGCCAGTATGATTTTAACGCACAAATTGAGAAGTATAAATTGTGTATTATATTTCTTTTCACAATAATTTGCAGGATTAGCTTCAAAAATAATATTAGTAGCCTTGACAAGGGCTATTGATATGAATTGCAGCAGAAATTATGTGCAATGAATCCTGTCCTGTCCTATACTCTGCTTCTGGCACAATCTCTCCCTAAGTGCTGCTAAGAGCTGTATTAATAATTATAATGAGCCCTATTAAGGACTGTTGTAGCAGTTCAAAGAAATAAAAGTGGTGTTGAATTCCTGACTATACACAGCTAAAACCCTGTCCCTTGTTCAGCAGCACCTCTTCCTACTCTGCCTGCTTCCGTTGGTTGACTGTGATGAACATAGCGTCCTGGGCCTTATATAGACTCGATGACCTTATGCAGCCAGCTAATCAAAGTAATTCTACTACCAAAGTGGCTACGGCATTACAGTGACTGACAGGCAATCCCTGCATGTTTATTGTCTGTCTTAAAAGTACCAACCATGCGAGGAGGGGATCCAAGCTTCCGCTCGAGCATTCAAAAAATACTCGCCGGGTAACGAGCATCTCAAGCACACTGATGCTCAATCGAGTAACGAGCAGTGACGAGCATGCTCGCTCATCACTACTGAGAGTCTCTCAGATTTGGAGAGGGTTTTCCTTTAGGGTGCCTTAGTTTTGTAGTACTCCAAGTCTTCCTGGTGGTGGGCTGATTCCTTTCACAACTTGATTTATGTTTTGCCTGTATAAGTGGTGAAAAGGTTTTGCAAGCACCGAACTTGAGCAAGGTTTTGTTTTTGGTTATGATGTAATGTATAGTTGGGTATGATGTAATCTATATTTAATTGCCACTGTTGGGTTAGGAATGTTAGTTAGGAGGGGAGGGGGTTTCCGGAGGTTGGGGGAAGATTGTGTTTTCGGTGTTATAAGGACTCGTCTGTCATGGCCCATTTTTGGGGTATGAGCGAAGCTCGGAAAAATGTCCTGAACTTGGTAGCCAGAGCTGGATCTGGGTGGTGGGTTTAGGTAATATAATTTTAGGATAGAATTTCTGTGTTATAAAAAAAAAAAAGATTTGTATGCTGTTTTTGTATGGTATGCTATGGGGTTAAGAGTGAATGAGTATCATGGCAGTGGAAATAGATGTTTAGGAGAGAAGTTGTAAATAGTGAGTTTTGTGTATAATGTAAACGTGGAGGAACATGTAGGGTACCTGTTAATTTTTGCTGGAGTTTTGGTTTGTTTAAATTGTTCTGGATTTATGGTTTTATATTTGTAATGATTTCTACTTTTATAATAAAATAAAGTTCCACCTCCAATAGCATACACTAAAGCTTCTGCAGCTAAAAAGGTCATACAGTAATTGGATCTTGGGATCAAGCTGGCGGACCACCGCAAGGCCCCCCCATGTCCTCATCCTCAAACAAAACAAATGGTTGGACATCTCTCCCACCTTTGGGGCAGGGCCAGGTAAATGTCTCACAGAACAACAGCCAGCAGAAAGTAGAAGTGACTGCTGCATGACTTGGTGCACAAACTGCTTGGCTGATTTGCAAGGGAATGTTGCAGAATACAAATGTCCATGGACTGCAGGTGCAAACTCTGCTGTTTCAGCAGGAGACGGGGTGGAAGACAAAGTGAAGGAACTAGAGGCACTCTTAGCCAGCCAATCTAAAACCTTCTATACTTGTTCACAATTAGAAAAGAGTGCAGAAATTTTTTTTTTATAGATGTAAATGTGTCAATTTTAGCCATAGAACCTATATATAGGACACATAAACTAAATGTAATATAAAATATAACATTTATTAGTGATAATTTAAAAGTACATAATAAAAATATAAATAAAAGAATTGGGGAAAGGAATCACAAAAAAGAAAAAAAGAAAAAAATGAAAAAAAGGGGGTTCACAAAGGAAAGTATCAGTAGTGCCAGGATAAAACATGCACAAAATAAATACATCAACCAATACACCACATAAAATGTAAAAATATTATGTATGCAGGTAATAAAGTGAGATAGTGGTAAAGTGCATGTGCTAGTATACTTCTCACAGTATTAGATGCATATCAAGATAACACAAATAAAGTGGGAATGGTATACAGGAATAAGGCATGTGTTACATATTAAGACTGGTACTGACCCGTGAGACCTGAATCCTGGATTCAGGTCTCACGGGTCAGTACCAGTCTTAATATGTAACACATGCCTTATTCCTGGATTCAGGTCTCAGGGGTCAGTACCAGTCTTAATATGTAACACATGCCTTATTCCTGGATTCAGGTCTCAGGGGTCAGTACCAGTCTTAATATGTAACACATGCCTTATTCCTGTATACCATTCCCGCTTTATTTGTGTTATCTTGATATGCATCTAATACTGTGGGAAGTATACTAGCACATGCACTTTACCACTATCTCACATTATTACCTGCATACATAATATTTTTACATTTTATGTGGTGTATTGGTTGATGTATTTATTTTGTGCATGTTTTTTCCTGGCACTACTGATACTTTCCTTTGTGAACCCCCTTTTTTTCATTTTTTTCTTTTTTTCTTTTTTGTGATTCCTTTCCCCAATTCTTTTATTTCTATTTTTATTATGTACTTTTAAATTATCACTAATAAATGTTATATTTTATATTACTTCTATACTTGTTCTGGCATCACTATTCGTCCATTGGTACTCGGGCCTATGAAATTACAAAGAATGTCCTGACGCCTGCGAAGACCAGAGGAAGGTGTTTAATTTGGGTGCGTAGCAGGCACAGATCGATCATGTACTCTCCCTTCAGCAGCTAGACCAATACCAGCACCACTGCCACGTCCCCTATTTGATGCTCTCCTCATTGTTTGCACCCCAAAAAAGTGTTGAGTATTACACAGCCTGTGTACAGAGAGAGTGCCCAGCAGATTATTACATTGCCTGTATGCAGAGTGCACCCACAGAGCCTGTTTTCAGAGTACCCCCACAGAGCCAGGTGGAGAGTACCCCCACAGAGGCTGTTTTGCAGAGTACCCCCACAGAGGCTGTTTTGCAGAGTATCCCCAACGTAGGCTGTTTTGCACAGTACCCCCATGGAGGCTGTTTTGCAGTGTGCACCCACACAGTCTTTTTGGTAGAGTACTCCCATAGTTATGGGTGCTTAGCACATACACAAAAGCTTTTTAGTTGGCAGAATACTCTGACAGAGAGGAGAAATATAACAAGATGGCAAAAAGCAAGAACTTGACTTGGCCTCAAAAAATTTTGCCATGATTTTAAAAAGATTGTGAATTGGAGGCCCTCTCCCATGACTACCGCATGAATACAGATGGTACAGTGAAACTGCAAATGCACATTAAATCAGTTAATTTTGCCTTCTTTTGGGAATTTCTGTTTACTGATGACCATAAAAAGCCTGAAACTGTCAATGAATGCATGGAAAGAAGCCATCATGTTCTGGACTGTGGAAGAGACGTATGTGACCAGAAGGAACACTCATTTCCATCAGATGATACTGACATTTGAGAACGAGAAATACAAGAAGATGGGAGAAAGCAAGAACTTGACTTGGCCTCAGAAAAATTTTTTGAATGATTTTAAAAAGATTGTGAATTGTACTGGATTGGAAAACATTTGGAAAATGAGGCCCTCTCCCACGATTTCCATGTACACTGACATGAGACTATTTGGTAGAGTACTCCCACAGAAATGGGTGCTTAGCACATACACAAAGGCTTTTTGGTTGACAGAGTACTCCGACAGAGAGGAGACATACAACAAGATGGCAAAAAAGCAAGTACTTGACTTGGCCTCAAAATTTTTGCCATGATTTTAAAAAGATTGTGAATTGGAGGCCCTCTCCCACGACTACGGCATAAATACAGATGGTACAGTGATACTGCGAATGTTCATTAAATCAGTTAATTTTGCATTGTTTTGGGAATTTCTGTCTAAAGATGACCATAAATAGTTTGAATCTGTTAATTAAAGCATGGAAAGAAACTAGCATGTTGTAGCCTGTGGAAGAGATGTATGTGACAAGAAGTAAAACTCATTTCTATCAGATGATATTCATATGAAACAACATGAAACAGAACAAGATAGCAAAAAAGAAAGCACTGGACTTAGCCTCTGAAAAAAATTTTGGACAATTTTTAAAATATTGTTAATTGGATTCTATTGGAAAAAGATTGGAAGATGAGGCATTATCCCATGGCTACCAGGCTGTTATGGCACTCTGCACCATGCTGATATGGCACTCTGCACCAGGCTGTTATGGCACACTACAAACATAGAGGATTTTTGGCAGAGTACTCCCATAGTTACAAGCGCTTAGCACATACACAAAGGCTTTTCAGTTGACAGAGTACTCTGACAGAGAGAAGAAATATAACATGATGGCAAAAAGCAAGAACTTGACTTGGCCTCAAAAAATTTTGCCATGATTTTAAAAATGTTTTGAATTGGAGGCCCTCTCCCACAACTACCGCATAAATACTGATGGTACAGTGAAACTGCAAATGCACATTAAATCAGTTAATTTTGCCTTCTTTTGGGAATTTCTGTCTACAGATGACCATAAAAAGCCTGAAACTGTCAATGAATGCATGGAAAGAAGCTGTCATGTTGTGGACTGTGGAAGAGATGTATGTGACCATAAGGAACACTCATTTCCATCAGATGATACTGACATTTGAGAACGAGAAATACAAGAAGATGGGAGAAAGCAAGAACTTAACTTGGCCTCAGAAAAAAACTTTGAATGATTTTAAAAAGATTGTGAGTTGGACAGGATTGGAAAACGTTTAGAAGATGAGGCCCTCTCCCACGATTTCCATGTACAAAGACATGAGAGTATTTGGTAGAGTACTCCCACAGAGATGGGTGCTTAGCAGATACACAAAGGCTTTTTGGTTGACAGAGTACTCCGACAGAGAGGAGAAATACAACAAGATGGCAAAAAGCAAGAACTTGACTTGGCCTTAAAAAATGTTGCCATGATTTTAAAAAGATTGTGAATTGGAGGTCCTCTCCCATGACTACTGCATAAATACAGATGGTACAGTGAAACTGTGAATGTTCATTAAATCAGTTAATTTTGCATTGTTTTGGGAATTTCTGTCTAAAGATGACCATAAATAGTCTGAATCTGTTAATTAAAGCATGGAAAGAAACTAGCATGTTGTGGCCTGTGGAAGAGATGTATGTGACAAGAAGTAAAACTCATTTCCATCAGATGATATTCATATGAAACAACATGAAACAGAACAAGATAGCAAAAAAAGAAAGTACTGGACTTAGCCTCTGAAAAAAATTTTGGACAATTTTTAAAATATTGTTAATTGGACTCTATAGGAAAAAGATTGGAAGATGAGCCATTATCCCATGGCTACCAGGCTGTTATGGCACTCTGCACCAGGCTGTTATGACACACTACAAACGCAGAGGATTTTTGGCAGAGTACTCACACAGAGGCACGTGCAGAGTACACACACAGAGGCTTTTTGGCAGAGTACTCCCACAGATATGGGTGCAGAGTACACACAGACTTTTTTGGTGTAGAGCTGTTGCCGACGCCCATGCTTGGTGTCACCTTTTCCTTTCATGCAGGGACGCCAACTTACTCACCACCCCGGTCCCTGGCGCATTCCCTGCATCCTGCTCTGTGATGAATACTGGCGGCATGCTTAGTACGCTTAAAAGGGCAGCGCGCTTAATGCTGAGAGGCATTTAGTTTAATGACCTCACTTGCTGGATGGCTCTCAGCCTATTACTGAGAGTCTTCCTGTATAAAATACTCCCTCCCCCTTAGGGAGTCACTGAAGCACCAGCTTTAATTAGTAAGTAGTCTCCCCTACTAGTGAGTAGAGATGAGTAGAGATGAATTAGCACTAAAATGATCGGGTACACGTTGCTCGGGTCAAGCAAATTGGAATGCTCGGGTGCTTGGTCCAAGTAACGAGCACACTTTAAGTCTTTGGAAAACTCGAGCATTTTTCCAGCGCCCCCCTTGGCGGTCTGCAGAGGGCCTAAAAATTTCCCAAAACGATGGGGTGAGTGCTCAAATGACATGAGAACAGCATGGAGAAGACTCCTGCAAGCATCTCTGGCTCCCAGATCACTGCTGTCAACAATATTGTCAGAGTATTATGCCACTTTTACGTACTCATAATAAAATATACAAAAACGAAACCAAAATGGATTTTCCTGGGAAAAATGTTAAGGAACGTCCTTTCCAGGGTAATGACTTGTATATAAGGCAAAATAAATAACCAAAAACAAAACTGCTCCTCCACACCTTGGGCTATGTACACACGTAATGTTTTTGATGCATTTTTGCACTTTTGCATTGCTTTCAATAGTGAAAAATACATTCACCGGGAAATGTCATTTTAACATTTTACTACCTTATTTTGCCATGTGGTGTGTTAGACATGTTCAGACACATCCTTTTTCACTTATGAAGGAGGGACTCTGAAAGTCAAAAAAGACTATTTTATAGGGCCATAAAGCGGCCCTTCTATTCTTAAAGGGCCAGCAGTCAGCTATGCTCCCATTAATAAAGAGTGGGTCTCCTATACTGTTATTGCAAGGGCTGTCAAAAATTTGGACACACCCCAATACCACTTTGAAGAAACATAGAGGAGGTCCTCAGTATAAAAAATGTTACCATTATAAAGGAGTGGATCTCCTATAGTGTAATGCCCATGCAGTGACTTCAAGGGCTGCCAAAATTTGGGAAAAACCCCAATAACAATTTAAAGACACATAGAGCTGAGCCACAGTAATGCCATGTTCCCATTAGAAAGGAGCGGGTATGCTATACAGTTATAGGGTATGCAGTGAGTCCAATGGCTGCCATAATTTAGGAAAAACCCCACTAACAATTTAAAGACACATAGAGGTGGGCCACAGTAATGATATGTTCCTAGAAAGGAGCAGGTCTGCTATACAGTTATAGGGTATGTAGTGACTACAGCGGTTGCCAAAATTTAAGAAAACCCCACTAACAATTTAAAGACACAAACAGCTGGGCCACACTAATGCCATGTTCTCATTAGAAAGGAGTGGGTCTGCTATACAGTTATAGGGTATGCAGTAAGTCCAATGGCTGCCAAAATTTGGGAAAAACCCCAATACCAATTTAAAGACATATAGAGCTGGGCCACAGTAACAACATGTTCCTATTAGAAAAGAGCTGGTCTCCCATACTATTCTTGCGTATGCAGTTAATGCAACGGCTGCCAAAAATTGGAGGAACTCCAATGCCCCTTGAAAGAGACGTAGAGGTCGGAGGGCCTACTGAAAACAATGTTCCCTTTATTAGGAAGTGTGTCTCCCATACTGTTAAAGTGAATGCAACAGCTGCCAAAAATTTGGAGGAACTCCAATGCCCCATGCAAGAGACAAAGAGGTCGGAGGGCCTACTGAAAACAATGCTTCCATTATTAGGAAGTGGGTCTCCCATACTGTTAAAGTGAATGCAACGGCTGCTAAAAATTTGGAGGAACCCCCTTGCAAGAGACGTAGATATGGTGATATGGTAGATATTGTGGTGATATTTTGGGGGAGGATGAGGATGAGGAGAAGGACAAGAGCAAATAGACAAAATCAGGAAGCATATACCCATGCCTGGATGTGAAGACACGGGTGCATGGGAATAGAATTAGACCTCCCCAAAAAAAGACACTGTATTTGAGTTTGTTACGCTGCTATCATTCAGTGGTGTTGAGAAGTCTGGCCCAATCGAGCCCTTGTACATTTTTATAAGAGTCAGCCTGTCAGCATTTTCAGTTGACAGGCGGATGCACCTATCGGTTATAATTCCACGAGTGGCATTAAAAACCTGATCTGACAAAACGTAGGCCAGTACCTGCAAGACATAGAGTGCCAGTTCTTGCCACCTGACCAGTCTGGATACCGAATAATTATAAGGCACAAAGAAATCACAGATGACGTTCGTACGGTTGGCAAGGTAATCTCTCAGCATCTTCTGAAACTTTTCCCTCCTTGTGAGAGTACCCCGCGCCTCAGGGCCTGTGCAATGGGAGGGGCAGAGAAAACTGTCCCAGAACTTTGACAGTGTTCCCCTGCATCTTCTGGACTGCATTTTTGTTTCTCTTGCCTATACTCCTTGGTTGTCCGACGAACTGTGACCTCTGCTGTCAGCGTTTTTAGTTGGGAATATTTTTAATAATTCAGCAGCAAGGGCCTTCTTGTATTGCCCCATTTTATTAGGTGTGCAGCATGGAAATAAGAGACGGAAAGTTCTTCCTTTAGCTTGGGTCAACAAGTGTCACCTACCAGTTATGACTGTCACCCAAACGTCAGGGTCACGGGAAAGACAGTGTAACATAAACTAAGCCATGTGTGTCAGACTGCTAACAGGCAAGACTTCTGTGTCCTCACCAAGAGGACAACTGACCATGCTCTGCTCCTCATCCTCCTCCTCCCTGTCCTCAGGCCATCCACGCTAAAAAGATAGCACAGTAATCTAGCTCCTGTTCTTCCTCCTCCTCTTTCTCTGTCACCAATCCACGTTGGGATGAGATGAGGCTGGGTTGTGTGGAATCACCCTGTTTGGTTCCTTGCTTCATCTCATCATGCTCCACCTGCAATGCATCCTCTTTAATTGTAAGCAGAGAGCGTTTCAGTAGATAGAGAAGCGGGATGGTGATGCTAATTATGGCGTCATCGCCGCTCACCATATTGTTGGCGTCCTCAAAGTTTTGGAGGATCGTACAGAGGTCGGACATCCATATCCACTCCTGAGGTCTTATGTGTGGAGTCTGTCCTGAATACCGATGGCAATTTGGTGCTCAACAAGTCAACAACTCCCCTCTTCTGCTCACAAATCGTTTCCAACATCTGCAATGTAGAGTTCCCATTCGTGGGGACATCGCACACCAGTCAGTGAGCTGGAAGCTGCAAACACTGCTGAAGCATGGCAAGGGAGGCGGAAGCTGTAGTTGACTTTCTAAAATGGGCACACAGGTGGCGTACTATGACAAGCAGATCCGGCTGGTCTTGCTAGGCTTCCGGCCATTTTCACACACGACCATACCTGGCTGTAGGTTCAATGGTGTCAGCCACAGATCTGCCTGCTCTTTCAGAGCTGTCCACAACTCTTCAGCGTTGTGCGGTTTGTCACCTAAGCATATTAACTTCATCACAGCCTGTTGCCGCTTGGCCGAGGCAGTGCTGCAGTGCTTCCAGCTTCTGACTGATGTGGTCATTTTGGAGATCGATGCTGAAGAGGAGGAGGAGTTGCAGGAGCTGTAGAATGTGGGGGAAACCCTGATTGACCCAGGTCCTGCAATCCTCAACGTCGGGAGGATGTATTCCATTCCAAGGTCTGAGTGGGTCCAAGTTTTCACTATATTAACCCAGAGTTCCATCAGCGAGATGTACCATCCCTGCCGACTAGCATTTGTCCACGTGTCTGTGGTTAGGTGGACTTTCCCAGTAATTGCATTGTTGAGGTCACGGTTAATGTTGTGGGACACGTGCTCGTGTAATGTGGGTACTGCACACCGGGGGAAATAGTGGCAGCTAGGGACCAAATACCGAGGGACGGCCGCCACCATTGGCTGTGTATTTGCGCTTGCGTTCCAAGGACTGGGTAGGGACAACTGAACGCTGCGCTGGGACAAAGACGTGTATGTGCTTGCTGATGGTGCTAGTTGAGAGTGTAAAATAACACGTGCAGGGTGGAAGACATCTTTGCATGCGCCATGGACAGGGGATTGGTGTGCACGCACAACAGTGGAACAAGCAGTGGTGTCATCCACAGACCCTGTTTCTGGACCCTGGGGTTCGGCCCACTTAGTCAGGTGCTTTGCTGCCATGTGCCCAATCATGCTGGTGGTAATCAAGCTGCTAGTTTTGCTACCCTTTCTGATGCTGGTCTGGCTGGTGGTACAAATGGCCTTTTTGGGGTTATTGTTATGATCTGCAACATAAACTAAGGAAAGAATGGGGAAAGCTGTCCCTACAGTAAGACTAAGCTGAATCCCTATGATGTAGCGGGCAGCCTGTTACTTGTGAACAGACCCGCCTTCGTCCTCGGCTAGTCTGAACGGAGACCTATAGAATCAAGGGAGGGGTCCCTAAAAGAGCTAAGGACTGGGACAAAAATGGGACACCTCCTAACAAAAGTAATTGCAGAGCAAAAAGACAAACTGACAAAAAGTACTAGAGGTCCAGAGGACCAAGCAAACTAGACAGAGATAGGTACCGAAGCACCTGGCTAGAGAGACAGGCAAAAAACACTGAAGTCCAGCAAAGCCAGAAGGGCGGAGCTGGAATATATAGGCAGCTGGTCACGTGACCGCAAAACACAAGATAGCAAAAACTAACAGGAGGGTTCTAACAGTACCCCCTCTTCTATGAGGATCCTCTGGATCCTCCAGGCCCAGGCCTATCAGGAAACTTCCTGTGGACATCTTTAACAAGCCTAGGAGCAGAAACATCATCCGTCCTTACCCAGGAGTTGTCTTTGGAACCGAAACCCTTCCAGGAGACAAGATACTGTAATATCCCTCTATGCCATCTTGAATTCAAAATACGAGAAATTTCATATTCACCGTCTTCCACCACAGGAGGAACTGTGACAGTGGTGTCCCTATTAGAAACGTCAGCCTTTTTCAACAAGGAAACATGAAACACAGAATTAATCTTCCAGGAAGTAGGGACATCCAACCTGACAGCAGATGGGTTAACAACCTGAAGCACTTTAAATGGACCCACAAACTTAGGACCCAGTTTTTTAGAGGGAATCCTCAACCGCAAGTTCTTTGAGGACAACCAAACCATGTCACCCACAGTAAACAAAACCTCTTTACATTTCCTATCAAAATACCTCTTGGACTTCTTGTTAGCCTCTTGCAGGTTACAACGTACATTAGTCCAAACTCTCTCCAAATCACCGGAAAAATTCTCCTCCTCCGGCACCGCCGACCCCAATTTGGAGAGCAAACCAAAAGACGGATGTCTCCCAGTGCAACAAAAAAAAGGAGAACACACAGCAGAGGAGGATGTATGATTGTTAAGAGCAAATTCTGCGAGAGGCAGAAACTCAGACCACACCTCTTGATTGTCCGCCACAAAACAACGCAAAAACTTTTCAACATCCTGGTTCTTTCTTTCAGTCTGTCCATTAGACTCAGGATGATAACCAGACGAAAATGACAAATGAACTCCCAACCTGTCACAAAAAGCATGCCAAAAGCGAGCCACAAACTGAGGTCCTCTATCAGAAACAGTATCCCAGATGACAGTAAAACCCTCAGACACAGGAAGATCAGTAATAAAATCCATAGAGAGATGCATCCAAGGCGCACTAGGAACAAAGAGGGCAAAGCAACCCCGCAGCAGGAGTATGTGAAGCCTTTGACCTAGCACACACAGTACACTGACGCACCCACTTGATGACTTCCTTCTGCCATCCAGGCCACCAAAAACTGCGACTGATAAGTCTCTTAGTCTCCGAAACTCCTGGATGACCTGCAAACCGAGACTCATGACACTCCACAAACAAATCTCTCCTAAAGGCTCTAGGCATGAACAACCTCCCATGGGGAGTGTTAGATGGAGCATCATCTTGAGCATTCAGAATCCCATTCTACAAATCGGAGTCCAAAGCCGCCACCACAACTCCTTTCTGCAAAATGCTCTCCTCCTTGGTATCGACCGTAGGAGAGAAGCTGCGAGATAAAGCATCAGCTTTAACATTCTTAGTACCAGGGATATTGTAATGCTCACGCCCGGGCTGAGCGGCGTGTGCGTGTGATTCCACTGGACCATGCCGGAGAGTGATTGCCTGGAGGGGCGTAACTAGGTATTCACCCGATCCGACCAGGGTCGCACGACGGCATACGACGCCAGTGCACCAAGGAGGAACCGAGCAGAGGGACCAGGTGCTACTCCAGGACAGACCCCGGACACGGCTGTTGACCCACACAGGGGAACACAGGAACAGACTGGTTAGGCTGGCGCACTGACTGGTGGGTATAGGCAGGCACGACTGGTATGCAGGCAGGCGGGTATGCAGGCAGGGGGGTACAGGCAAGCACAGCTAGAGTGCAGACAGGGAGGCACTAGCAGGTAGGAACACAGGCGGGATAGGACCCAGTACACACTGGGACTCAGGAACAATACAGGCAGAGGGGTACAGGCAAGCACAGCTAGAGTGCAGACAAGGAGGCACTAGCAGGTAGGGACACTGGCGGGATAGGACGCAGTACACACTGGGACTCAGGAACAGAACCACAGATGTGGCGGACAAACACAGCAGAGTGAGGCCGCCCAGAGAGGTGAGCGAGAACAGGGCAGGACAAGACCGCCTGGAGCGGTGAGCAAGAGTAGAGCAGGACAAGGCCGTCAGGAGCGGTGAGCAAAGGGTCAGAGCTGAGCGAGACTGCCGGAGCAGTGAGCAAGAGTAAAGCAGGACGAGACCGCCTGGAGCGGTGAGCAAGAGAGGAGCAAGACTGCCGGAGCAGTGAGCAAAAGGATAAGAGCGGAGCGAGACTGCCGGAGCAGTGAGCAATAGGGTCAGAGCGGAGCAAGGCTGCCGGAGCAGCGAGCAAAGGAGTAAGAGCAGGCTAGAACCGCCGGAGCGGTAAGCAAAGGAGTCAGAGCAGGCTAGAACCGCCGGAGCGGTGAGCAAAGGAGTCAGAGCAGGCTAGAACCGCCGGAGCGGTGAGCAAAGGAGTCAGAGCAGGCTAGAACCGCCGGAGCGGTGAGCAAAGGAGTCAGAGCAGGCTAGAACCGCCGGAGCGGTGAGCAGAGGAGTCAGAGCAGGCTAGAACCGCCGGAGCGGTGAGCAAAGGAGTCAGAGCAGGCTAGAACCGCCGGAGCGGTGAGCAAAGGAGTCAGAGCAGGCTAGAACCGCCGGAGCGGTGAGCAAAGGAGTCAGAGCAGGCTAGAACCGCCGGAGCGGTGAGCAAAGGAGTCAGAGCAGGCTAGAACCGCCGGAGCGGTGAGCAAAGGAGTCAGAGCAGGCTAGGCTGAGCAGGGGGGACAGGGCTCTGTTCACACGGAACAGACAGGAAGGGAAAGGCAGAGCCAGATACCCACAGGGTACTTGCAGTGAAATAGCGAGTGGACCACAAACTCACAAACGGGAGTACAGAGACAACAAGCAGGAGTTAGGTACGAGTTCAGACTCTGCAGAAAAAGGAAGGGAACGGACATAGAGGCAAAACAGGTAAAGGATAGGAGAGAGTTCAGACTGGAACTGAGTGTACGGAGGAGACCAACACTGCAGCGGAATACAGGAGCGGGTCTGGGAATACGGCCCCCAGAGAGGCAGGACGAACAGGCAAGGAGCGTGTTCAGACAGGTCAGACAAGATACAGGAGCGGGTCTAGGTAATCGGCCCCTAGAAGGCGGGAGGAACAGGCTAGGAGCATGTTCAGACAGGTCAGACAAGATACAGGAGCGGGTCTAGGTAATCGGCCCCTAGAAGGCAGGAGGAACAGGCTAGGAGCGTGTTCAGACAGGCCTGGAAATACAGCCTCCAGGATAGGCAGACAAGAGAACACAGAACGGGACCTGGCACCTTCAGAGTGCAAGCACACACTGAAAGAAACACTATGCTCAGGCAGGGATTGATTGGAGCAGCTGAGCTATATACCAGGTGACAGACAGCAATAGGCTGAGGATGCACAAGGGCTGTAACCCACAGCAGGTACAAAAAGCAGGAAGTGATCGGGCGCCGCCCTTAAGCAGCAGAAACAGATACAAACAGACAGCATGGAGGGAAGCCAGAGAGACATTCTGGACAGGAGATCAAGTGCGCGCTCTTGCACAGTGGGAGATGGACCACTATGCAAGGACGCCGCCAGGTATGTTACAGTACCTCCCCCCCTTACGCCCCCTCTTCTTCAGGCCTGCCAGAATCTTCCGCAGGGAATTCGAGGGCCAATTCTTCACTTCGAAGAGATCACTTCCACTGTCCACCGGAAAAACTGGTCTCCTCTGGGTAGCTAGGATGCTACCTCCCATCCAGCCACCCTTAGCAACAGACGAAACGGGTGGAGTACCAGGAACAGCATACAAGGAAGTCTCTCTCCACATATTTTCAGGTGGCACCCCAGAGGGTACAGGAGACAACTGGAAGTCCTCCACCAGGTTGGAGGGGGACAGAGACTTGGGGGTAATCTCTGCTTCGAGGTACATCTTGTCAAGCTCACAGGAAGAAATAGACGGGTTATCAGGTACATAATGAGGAAAAGTCACTGTCTCTTTGTTATCTGGTGGTACCCCGGAGGATTCAGGAAATAAATGGAGGTCCTCCGCCGGGTCAGAAGAGTGCAGAGGCTCAGAGAAAACATCTGCTTCAGAGTACACTAGGTCGGACTCACTGGACGAAGCAGGCGAGGTATCGGGTACCGAGTATAGGAGAGTCTCTGTCCTTTCGCCACCAGGTAGCACCCCGAAGGGTTCAGGAGACAACTGGAGGTCCTCCGCCTGGTCGGAGGGGTGTAGAGACTCGGGGGTAACTACCACTTTGGGGTACCCATTGTCAGGCTCACAGGACGAAGCAGACAAAGTATCGAGTACCGGGTGTAGAGAAGTCTCTCTCCATTTGTCATCGAGTGGTATCCCGGAGTATTCAGGAGGCAACAGGGGGTCCTCCGCCAGGTAGTAGAGGTGCACAGACTCTGAGGTAACCACAGCTTTGGAGCATCCTTGGACATGCACACCGGTTAAAGTGGGTGAAGCATCTGATGCCGGGTGCAGGAAATTCTCCTGTGTGGAGTCTGAATGGGCAGAAGTCTCTTCGGGCAGGAGAACTGGTGCACTACCCACGCACATTACCCGTTGGGGCTTCTCCGGGATACAGGGAGATGAAGCTTCAGTAGGGACTTCAAGGTTGGGGTCAGGAGGTCTCAGGGAGGACAGACCCTGGCGTGACGGCTTGCCTCTACGTCTAGCACGTCTGGACTGCCTCTTGAGGTTGGGAGAAGTATTCCGGAAAGCGTAGTCACCCTGTGAGGATTCTGGGTGGGCAGTAGTCTCATTGGGCTGGAGGACTATTGCGCTACCCACACACATTACCCATTGGGGCTGCTCCGGGATATTGGGAAGTGAAGCTTCAGCAGGAGCCTCTGGGTTAGGATCATCGAAGACCATTAGAAAGGCCACCAGGAAGGCCATTAGGTCCAGGAGGATCGGATCCTGTGTTTCATATAGGGGGTTGATCCATTCCAAGGCATCACCCGCCAGGTAAGACATAATGAATGCCACCTTAACCCGATCGGTGGGAAAACATAGAGGGTAGAACTTGAAGTGTAGCATGCATTGCTCCACAAATGCACGACTTTGTCTTGGATCCCCATAATAACGTAGCGGATCCGCAGGAACGAGAGCAGATAGATCCATCTGGACGGGTGCGTAATTCGCCTGGAACTCAGCTAAAGGGAAAAAAAAAAAATTATTTATTTATTTTAATGCATGTATTCGCTGGAAAACTTCTCAGAGAGCGAAGGCCGTGGGGATCAACGGGAACCATGGCCTGAGCATGCTGTAATGCACACGCCCGGGCTGAGCGGCGTGTGCGTGTGTTTCCACTGGACCGTGCCGGAGAGTGATTGCCTGGAGGGGCGTAACTAGGTATTCACCCGATCCGACCAGGGTCGCACGACGGCATACGACGCCAGTGCACCAAGGAGGAACCGAGCAGAGGGACCAGGTGCTACTCCAGGACAGACCCCGGACACGGCTGTTGACCCACACAGGGGAACACAGGAACAGACTGGTTAGGCTGGCGCACTGACTGGTGGGTATAGGCAGGCACGACTGGTATGCAGGCAGGCGGGTATGCAGGCAGGGGTGTACAGGCAAGCACAGCTAGAGTGCAGACAGGGAGGCACTAGCAGGTAGGAACACAGGCGGGATAGGACCCAGTACACACTGGGACTCAGGAACAATACAGGCAGAGGGGTACAGGCAAGCACAGCTAGAGTGCAGACAAGGAGGCACTAGCAGGTAGGGACACTGGCGGGATAGGACCCAGTACACACTGGGACTCAAGAACAGAACCACAGATGTGGCGGACAAACACAGCAGAGTGAGGCCGCCCAGAGAGGTGAGCGAGAACAGGGCAGGACAAGACCGCCTGGAGCGGTGAGCAAGAGTAGAGCAGGACAAGGCCGCCAGGAGCGGTGAACAAAGGGTCAGAGCTGAGCGAGACTGCCGGAGCAGTGAGCAAGAGTAAAGCAGGGCGAGACCGCCTGGAGCGGTGAGCAAAAGGATAAGAGCGGAGCAAGACTGCCGGAGCAGTGAGCAAAAGGGTCAGAGCGGAGCAAGGCTGCCGGAGCAGCGAGCAAAGGAGTAAGAGCAGGCTAGAACCGCCGGAGCGGTAAGCAAAGGAGTCAGAGCAGGCTAGAACCGCTGGAGTGGTGAGCAAAGGAGTCAGAGCAGGCTAGAACCGCCGGAGCGGTGAGCAAAGGAGTCAGAGCAGGCTAGAACCGCCGGAGCGGTGAGCAAAGGAGTCAGAGCAGGCTAGAACCGCCGGAGCGGTGAGCAGAGGAGTCAGAGCAGGCTAGAACCGCTGGAGCGGTGAGCAAAGGAGTCAGAGCAGGCTAGAACTGCCGGAGCAGTGAGCAAAGGAGTCAGAGCAGGCTAGAACCGCCGGAGCGGTGAGCAAAGGAGTCAGAGCAGGCTAGAACCGCCGGAGCGGTGAGCAAAGGAGTCAGAGCAGGCTAGGCTGAGCAGGGGGGACAGGGCTCTGTTCACACGGAACAGACAGGAAGGGAAAGGCAGAGCCAGATACCCACAGGATACTTGCAGTGAAGTAGCGAGTGGACCACAAACTCACAAACGGGAGTACAGAGACAACAAGCAGGAATTAGGTACGAGTTCAGACTCTGCAGAAAAAGGAAGGGAACGGACATAGAGGCAAAACAGGTAAAAGATAGGAGAGAGTTCAGACTGGAACTGAGTGTACGGAGGAGACCGACACTGCAGCGGAATACAGGAGCGGGTCTGGGAATACGGCCCCCAGAGAGGCAGGACGAACAGGCAAGGAGCGTGTTCAGACAGGACAGACAAGATACAGGAGCGAGTCTAGGTAATCGGCCCCTAGAAGGCGGGAGGAACAGGCTAGGAGCGTGTTCAGACAGGTCAGACAAGATACAGGAGCGGGTCTAGGTAATCGGCCCCTAGAAGGCAGGAGGAACAGGCTAGGAGCATGTTCAGACAGGCCTGGAAATACAGCCTCCAGGATAGGCAGACAAGAGAACACAGAACGGGACCTGGCACCTTCAGAGTGCAAGCACACACTGAAAGAAACACTATGCTCAGGCATGGATTGATTGGAGCAGCTGAGCTATATACCAGGTGACAGACAGCAATAGGCTGAGGACGCACAAGGGGTGTGACCCACAGCAGGTACAAAAAGCAGGAAGTGATCGGGCGCCGCCCTTAAGCAGCAGAAACAGACACAAACAGACAGCATGGAGGGAAGCCAGAGAGACATTCTGGACAGGAGATCAAGTGCGCGCTCTTGCACAGTGGGAGATGGACCACTATGCAAGGACGCCGCCAGGTATGTTACAGATATAGGTAACAGAAAAATGAAACCGAGAAAAAAAAAGTGCCCACCTAGCTTGATGGTCATTCAAGCGCTTGGCAGTATCCAGATAGATCAAATTCTTATGATCTGCGAAAACCTGAATAGGAAATCTAGCGCCTTCCAAAAAATGACGCCAGTGTTCATACGCAAGTTTAATAGCCAGCAAATCCCGATTTCCAACATCATAATTCAGTTTGGTTTCCGAAATTTTTTTCGAAAAGAAGGCACAAGGATGTACTCCACCCTTGTTCTCCTGAGACAAAACTGCTCCGACCCCCACCGATGAAGCATCGACCTCAACCAAAAAAGCTTTGGTCTCATCAGGCTGTATAAAGATAGGGGCAGAACTGAACCTCTCTTTGAGATACTCAAACGCTTCAATGGCTTCAGTAGTCCACTGGGTAGTATTCGCACCTTTCCTGGTGAGATCAGTTAGAGGTTTAACAATTACAGAAAAATTCTTAATGAATTTCCTGTAATAATGGGCAAAACCCCCAAACCTCTGTATAGATTTCAAACCCATAGGCCTAGGCCATTCCTGCACAGCCTGAACCTTCACAGGGTCCATCTCAAAGCCCTCGCTGGAGACAATGTAGCCCAAAAAACTAATTTTCTGCACAGCGAACTCACATTTCTCCAGCTTAGCAAAGAGTGAATTATCACTCAATAACTGCAAAACTTAACATACACTCTGCCAATGGGACTCTAAATCTGGTGAATAAATCAAAATGTCATCCAAATACACAACTACATTCTTACCAATCAATGGTCTCAGGATGTCATTAATAAGGTTCTGAAAAAATGCAGGTGCATTGGTAAGACCGAAGGGCATCACCAGATTCTCAAAATGACCTACCGGAGTGTTAAAAGCAGTTTTCCATTCATTACCCTCCTTCACACGTAACAAATTGCATGCCCCTCGGAGATCAATTTTTGAGAACCACTTGGCCCCCACTAACTTGTTAAACAAGTCAGGAATTAACGGCAATGGGTAGGAATTGCGTACGGTAATCTTATTAATTTCACGAAAATCCAGACATGGACGTAAACCGCCGTCCTTTTTTTTTACAAAGAAGAATCCGACTGCCACAGGCGACTTAGAAGGTCTAATGTGACCAGCAGCCAGGCTAGTCTGTATGTACTCCTCCAAGGCCTTTCTTTCAGGGATAGTCAGATTAAAGAAGCGACATTTGGGAAGAGTAGCACCTGGAACAAACTCAATGGCGCAATCATAATCCCTATGAGGAGGTAAAACTTGCGACTCCTCCTCCGAAAAAACCCTCCAAAAATCTTGAATGGGTACTGGTAATTCCCCTTTTTCCACAGCCGCAATGCGACCATTACAACATTTTTCATAGCGCTTCGGACTCCAAGACTTAATCACATTAGTAGACCAGTCCAACAAAGGATTGTGCAGTTTTAACCAAGGCAATTCTAGAACAACTGGAGAGGGCAAATTATCCAAAACAACCAAATCCAAAATTTCTTGGTGAACACCATTGATAGTGAGAGGAAATGCAGCAGTTTTGTGAGTAATACATTTCAAAGGCGTGTTATCAATTGCAACCTCAGAAATAGGAGATGACAAAGGTTTGGATTTCAATTTAAGTTTTTCCAAAAACCCTTTATCAATCACATTAAGTGTTGAACCACAATCCACAAATACCTGAAATTCAATCAAATCTGCATGCAGAGTAGTACACCCAGAAAGGAACACTCCTGCAGCGGGTAAACAAGCTATACGGGCGTAACTGACCTTTTTTTTTTCTTTACTTAAACGATGCTCACAATACTTAATCAAATGATCAGCTTTACCAAAATAAAGACGCAGACCTTCGGCGAATCTCTGATCTCTTTCTTGAGAGCGGAGTGACATCGCCCCAACCTCCATTGGTTCTCCGCTGTCAGAGCAGATTTTCTTGAAACTAGGACCTGAAGTTACAGGAGTTTTTACATCATTGACCCTGGACCTTATTCTCCTATCCACACGAACAGCTAACTGCATAGCTTCTTGCAGATTCTCAGGTGCAGGGAATGCAATTAGCAAATCCTTAACCCTTTCACTCAGACCAACAAGAAATAAAATTTTCAGCGCCGAATCATTCCACTTAACTTCTGAAGCCCATCTCCTGAAGTGTGTGCAATAAATTTCAACATCATCTGACCCCTGATTCAAACGTCTAAAATCTGATTCAGCAGATGAGATTCGATCAGGATCGTCATATAATAGCCCCATAGCAGAAAAAAATTCCTCAACAGAACTTAAACACGAATCATTAGGTTGGAGGAGAAAAGGCCCACCCCTGTGGTTCTTTGCGCAAAAATGACATAATAAAACTAATGCGCTGTGATTCATTCCCAGAGGACCTCGGTCTCAAACGAAAATATAACAAACAAGCATTTTTAAAGGAAAAAAAATCTTGCTGTTTACCATAGAAAATATCAGGCAGTCCTACCTTCGGTTCCACAAAATGCACTCCAGGACAGCTACTCACGTGTTGCTGAAGCTCGGCCACCTCCAGAGACAATCCCTGCAGGCGTTGAGCCAACTCCTGGATGGAAACCATATTGTTCCCCGAATTTCTTTCCTTTTAGTTTTTTTTTTTTTTGGGCTGGACTTACTGATATGATCTGCAACATAAACTAAGGAAAGAATGGGAAAAGCTGTCCCTATAGTAAGACTAAGCTGAATCCCTATGATGTAGCGAGCAGCCTGTTCCTTGTGAACAGACCCGCCTTCGTCCTCGGCTAGTCTGAACGGAGACCTATAGAATCAAGGGAGGGGTCCCTAAAAGAGCTAAGGACTGGGACAAAAATGGGACACCTCCTAACAGAAGTTGTTGCAGAGCAAAAAGACAAACTGACAAAAAGTACTAGAGGTCCAGAGGACCTAGCAAATTAGACAGAGATAGGTACCGAAGCACCTGGCTAGAGAGACAGGCAAAAAACACTGAAGTCCAGCGAAGCCAGAAGGGCGGAGCAGGAATATATAGGCAGCTGGTCACGTGACCGCAAAACACAAGATAGCAAAAACTAACAGGAGGGTTCTAACAGTTATCTGCAGAGTATTTAAAAAACAACCAGACTCGGGAAGACCTAACAGTTGTACTGGCAACTTCCGTCGTCTTGGCGTTACTAGAAACACTTTTCCACCTTGTGTCTGTGACCACCACTCTGCTTCTTCCTGCCTGTTGTGGTGCTACGCCTCCCTCCCCCTGTGTTCTGCTGTCCTCGCTCTGCATGTCCCCCTGCCAGGTTAGGTCAGTTACTATATCATCCACCACCTCGTCTTCCATTTCCGCTCCCTCGTCCTCCTCCTGACTTTCTGGCAATTGTGTCTCATCACAGTAATTGCACTTTCCCACTGTTGCCTTCATGTGACCATGGCTGCTCAAATATTTGGGCATCACTATATATGTTCTCCTCTTGACTCACTTGAAGCTGGTCGGGTGAGAGGTCCGAATCTACAAATGGAAAAGTGAAGAGCTCTTCGGACTATGGGATCAGTTGTCTCTGGGCACTCGGGATGGTGGGAGGAAGGAGGATCAGGGTGAGGAATATGCGGTCCAGACTCACGGCTACTGAGACTTGACAGTGTGGAAGACAGGGTGGTGGTGGTGGTGGTAAAGTGACTGGAAGCATTATGTGCTCTCCAACCAACAAAATTTTGACACTGTTCTGTGTTCAATAGTGGTGTTCTGCGGTCCCCTAGTAATTGGGACAGTAAGGTCGAGCAACAAGATGTGTGTGCTTGTTGTGGCGCAATTTAAGCTTGCCCACGGCCTCGACCTTGGCCTCTGCTTGCACCATCACCATCACGTCCACTTTCCAGTCCCTTGCCACACACCTTGCCCATTTTAAATGGAGGGCAATATTTTCCACATTCAGTACAAATGGCTGGATTTAAATAGCGGGCCTGTAGGTTACTATTCTTCACATCAACCTCGTGTGAATAGCGCAGCTGACACATTGCAAAAAAATAGAAATGGAGGCCAGAAATGGCTGAATTTGGAACTCAGTTACAGATTATCAGTGGTCTTGTATGTCTTCCATTTTCTAATTATTGCCCCCACAGTTGATTTCTTCACACCAAGCTGATTTCCTATAGCAGATTCAGTCTTCCCAGCCTGGTGCAGGGCTACAATTTTGTTTCTGATGTCCTTCAACAGCTCTTTGGTCTTCACCATAGTGGAGTTTGGAGTGTGACTGTTTGAGGCTGCAGACAGGTGTCTTTTATATTGATAGCAAGTTCAAACAGGTGCCAGTACTACAGGTAATGAATGGAGGGCAGAGGAGCCTCTTAAAGAAGAAGTTACAGGTCTGTGAGCCAGAAATCTTGCTTGTTTGTAATTGACCAAATACTTATTTTCCACCAAAATTTGAAAAAAAAATTCTTACCAAATCAATGTAATTTTCAGGATTTGTTTTCTCATTTTGTCTCTCATAGTTGAGGTCTACCTATGATGTCAATTACAGGTCTCTCTCATCTTTTTAAGTGGGGGAACTTGCACAATTGTTGGCTGACTAAATATTTTTTTTTCCCACTGTATATGTGATCCGTCTGACGGAGAACAATGGTTTAAAATACCAGGTCCCGGTGTCGCCAGGTCCTGAAGTCGATTGCCTGGTCTGTGTACAGCCAGTGTCTGAAGATTGTCCCCAGGTCCTGGTGCGGCCATTCCTGTCTCTGAAATCCCCTGGTCCCAGTGAAGCCAGTGCCTGAACATTGTCGCCTGGTCCTGGTGTGGCCAGTTCTGTTTCCCCTGGTCCTCAAGCCAGGAACCAGAGGCTCGAGTCATCGAGCCTCTGGTTCCTGAACATTGTCCCCTGGTCCTGGTGCTGCCAGTCCTTTCCTTGAAGTCCCCTTGTCTCAGTGTGGCCAGTGCCTGAACATTTTTCCCTGGTCCTGGTGCAGCCAATCCTGCTCCTCAAGTCCCTTGGTTCAGTTGCCACCATTTTCTGAATGTTTCCCTCTCTGAATTTCTGTGTCATTAACTGTTCTGTAATGATCCTGAACTGAACCTATTAGTCTGAATGGAGCCCTAATGTGTGCCAGCTAACCTGACCTCTGTGGTCAGCTGTTGCAGTGCCGGCATTTGCCTAGGAGTGGTACCTGCTGGCTACCTGGAGCCCACCATCTGGAGCTGCACTGAACACTAGGTAGCCGCTTAACTACTCCCCTACCTAGGCAGACCTGGCCCTTTGGTACAGTGGGTCTACTAATACACATGCGCCACCATTGGGCATCACATTTGGCAGAGTACTCCCATAGAGACAAGTGCAGAGTACTCCCACAGAGGCTTTTTTACAGAGTACTCACACAGAGAGCAGTGCAGAGTACACACATATAGGATTTTTGGCAGAATACTCCCACAGAGACAGGTGCAGAGTACAAATACAGAGGTTTTTTGACAGAGTACTCCCACAGAGACAGATTCTGAGTACACACACAGGCTTTTTGCAGAGTACTCACACAGAGAAGCATGCAGACTGCACACTCAAGGTTTTTTGGCACAGTACTCTGACAGAAACAGGTGCAGAGTGCACACTGAAGAAATTATCCAGCTTTCCGGATGCAGAGTACACACACAGATTTTTGACCGAGTACTGACACAGAGATGCATGCAGAGTGCACACACAGGCTTTTTTGGCAGACTACTCACATATAAACGGGTGCAGAGTACACATATAGAGGCTTTTTGTCACAGTACTTCCACAAAGATGGGTGCACAGTACATACAGAGGCTTTTTGGCAGACTACTGACGCAGAGATACATGCAGAGTGCACACACAGCCTTTTTTGCAGACTACTCACATATAAACTGGTGCAGAGTACACATACAGAGGCTTTTTGTCACAGTACTCCCAAAGAGACGGGTGCCGAGTAGTGATGAGTGAGCACTAAAATGCTTGGGTACTCGTTACCCTGGTCGAGTAAATCGTAATGCTCGGGAGCTCGACCCGAGTAACAAGTATTATAAAAGTCAATGGGAATCCCAAGCATTTTTCTGAAGGTCTGGAGGATGCCTAAAAATTGGTGAAATCGATGGAAACAGTGCTGAAATGACATGGAACAGCATGGGGAAGACACCTGGAAGCATCTCTGAATCCCAGGTCACTGCTGTGAACAATGTTGTCAGAGTATTACGCCACTTTTATGGACTGACAATAAAACAAAAATTAAGCTAAAATGGATTTTCCTGGAAAAAATGTTAAGATGTTAAAAAATGTTAAAAATGTTAAGAAACATTCTTACCAGGGTAATGACTTGTATATAAGGCAAAATAAATAACCAAAACCAAAAAAGCTCCTTTACGCCATGGGCTATGTTCGCATGTAGTGGTTTTGATGTGTTTTTGCACTTTAGCATTGCTTTCAATGGTGAAAAATACATTCATCAGTAAATGTAATTTTAATATTTTACTACCTTTATCTGGCCATGTGGTGTGTGAGACATGATCAGACACATCCTGTTTAATTCATGAAAGAGGGACTCTGAAAGTCACAGTCTATTTTTAAAGGGCCATCAGGCAGCCCTCACTATTGTTAAAGGGCCAGCAGTTGGACCTCACTATTGCTAGAAGGCCAACAGCTGGCTATGCTTTGAATAGCCGTATATTGCTACTGAAATATAACATATCCAGGTGGTCAAGTTTTATTTTTGTATATATTCTGTTTGAAAGTTTGAAATTTGGATGTTCAGCAGGCAGCCCTCACAATTTATGGATGTCCAGCAGGCAGACCTCACAATTTATAGAGTGCAAGCCGGTGACCTCCACTATTTTTAGAAGGCCAGCAGGCATCTTGGGGACAGATGAGTCCAAGACATAGCTTTTTGGTAACGCACATCATTCAACTCTTTACTGAAATGGATTGTGGCTTACAAATAAAAGAACACAATACTTCTAGTCAAATATGGTGGAGGTTCAAAGATATTTAGGGGTTGTTTTCCTCACTCTAGTATAGGGTGCCTTGACTGTGTGCAAGGCATCATGAAATGTGAAGATTCCTAAAGGATTTTGATTTGCAATGAAGTGTTCACTGTTGTAAAGCTGGCTTTGCATCCAAGGTCATGGGTCTTCCAGCAGGACAATGGCCCCAAACATATTTCAAGAAGCACACAGAGATGGATGAAAACAAAGCACTGTAGAGTTCTCAAGTGGTAATTCCAGCTCCAGTACCGTCAAGTCTCCCACCACTACCTCTTACATACAGAAGGTGCAGTGAAACTGAGAATAACATATCAAATCAGCAAATTTTTTTAAGTCTGATTAATTTCTGCCAAATTTGAAAAATTTCTGCAAACTTCGATGCATTTTTGTTAACTATGATAAATTTCTGTCAACTTTGATAAATTTCTGAGTACAGATCACCGTTAAAATTATGAATAGGTCAATGAGTGCATGGAAAGCATCAATCAAGCTATACACTGTGGAAGATATGTATGCAACCAGAATGAACACTCCTTTCCAGCTGATGGTACTATCTGTCTGTCCCTATTTTAAAAGCAGCTAACAGCATTATCAATAGGGAATAGAATTGTTTTTTTTTTCAGCACGAAGTATAAATCAATAATCCCTGTGAGATGCCTGTAAGATGCTATCCCAACTACTATAGGTCACTGTGAAGATCTGAGGTGGTGGGTTGTAAGTAATCACCTAGGCAGGTTAACGATACAACAATATTTTATTAATCACATCCATGATAATAGAGCAATTCCAGGTAAATGGCCAAAATACAGTTCTCTCCGTCCTTAAGTTCCCAACCCATGATCAGGAGTTCCACTGGCCATACTCACTTTCTCCCAACTCTTGGTTGGCCCATGGATTTTGTATCTCCAGCCAGCATAGTCTATAGCCACAATCCACAATGCTCCACGACAAATAAAACTGTTATGATCTGCAACATGAACTAAGGAAAGAAAGGGGAAAGCTGTCCTTACAGTAAGACTAAGCTGAATCCCTATGATGTAGCAGGCTGCCTGTTTCTTGAGAGCAGACCCGCCCTAGTCTTCGGCTAGTCTGAACGAAGACCTATAGCATAAGGGGAGGGGTCCCTAAAAGAACTAAGGACTGGAACAAAAATGGGACACCTCCTAAACAGAGAAGTTGTTGCAGAACACAAAAAGACAAACTGACAAAAAAGTACTAGATGTCCCAGAAGGACCAAGCGAACTGACAGAGATAGGCACCGATGCACCTGGCTAGAAAAACAGTCAAACAACACTGAAGTCCAGCACAGCCAAAAGAGCAGAGCTGGAATATAAAGGCAGGTGGTCACGTGACCGCAAAACACAAGATGGGAAAAAAACAAACAGGAGGGTTCTAACAGTACCCCCTCTTTTATGAAGATCCTCCAAGCCTATCCGGAAACCTCATGTGGAAAGCTCTAACAAGCCTAGGAGCAGAGACATCTTCCGCACTTACCCAGGAGTTATCTTCGGGACCGAAACCCTTCCAGTAAAAAAGATACTGTAATCTCCCTCTATGCCATCTAAAATTCAAGATACAAGAAATTTCATATTCGTCGTCTTCCACCACAGGAGGAAATGTGACAGTGGAATTCCTACCTGATACATCAGCCTTTTTCAACAAAGAAACATGAAACACAGAATTAATCTTCCAGGAAGTAGGGACATCCAACCTAACCGCAGACGGGTTAACAACCTGAAGCACTTTAAATGGACCCACAAACTTAGGACCCAGTTTCATAGAGGGAATCCTCAACCGCAGGTTCTTTGAGGACAACCAAACAAAACCTCCTTACATTTCCTGTCAAAATACTTCTCAGACTTATTGTTAGCCTCTTGAAGGTTGCAACGTACATTAGTCCAAACTCTTTCCAAATCACTGGAAAAGTTCTCATCCTCCGACACCGCTGACCCCAATTTGAAGAACGAACCAAAAGACGGATGTTTCCTAGTACAAAAAAAAAAGAGAACACCCAGAAGAGGAGGATGTATGATTGTTAAGAGCAAATTCTGCGAGAGGCAGAAACTCAGACCACACCTCTTGATTGTCCGCCACAAAACAATGCAAAAACTGTTCAACATCCTGGTTCTTTCTTTCAGTCTGTCCATTAGACTCAGGATGATACCCAGACGAAAATAACAAATGGACTCCCAACCTGTCACAAAAAGCACGCCAAAAGCGAGCCACAAACTGAGGTCCTCTATCAGAAACAATATCCGTGGGAATGCCATAAAGCTTGACAATCTCCTTAACAAACGCCTTAGCGAGTGTCTTCGCGCAGGGCAACTTAGTGAATGGAACCAAATAACACATCTTACTAAAACAGTCCACGACCACCCAGATGACAGTAAAACCCTCGGACACAGGCAGATCAGTAATAAAATCCATTGTGAGATGCGTCCAAGGCGCACTAGGAACCTCCAGAGGGCAAAGCAACCCCACAGCAGGAGTATGTGAAGCATTTGACCTAGCACACACACTAGTACATTGACGCACCCACTTGATGACTAGAGATGAGCGGTGTTCGACTGGAACTGTTCTCCAATCTCAAATTCGAGCTGTTTTGGGCGGTGTTCGAGCCGTTCGGCGAACACGAACAATTTGAAAAAAATTCGGCTGTTTGAGGTTATGTTTGATAACTGTTCGTGCACCAAAATCATAACTGGATTTTTTCTCAGTAATGCTGAAAATTAATGTTAATACGCAATTTGAGTGTACAGCGGGGCGGGGGGGGGGCATGGGATGGATCTCTGCAGAAATAATGAAGATCTCCATTTTTTTTCTCTTTCCCGCATTTAAAGTGGGGAGGTGCAATCTGTCAGCCTATCAGCAGCGCACACACGGAGCGAACTGCTTTTTTTCACACAAGCAAGGGCATGTGTCATTGGTAGTGTATGTCACATGTCCTTGCCCTATAAGACCAAGCCATTTTCCCCGTCGCCACCATTTTCTCACTGCTGCAGCTGCGTGTTAGACGGAACCGCTGTTGCTGTGTGTGCTATACTTTGTTAATTTCAAGCCAATTTTCGCACAAATCTACAGATAGCTTGGGAGTAGGGAATAGTTGTGATTGCAGTCCTTTTAAGGACTAGGTTACATCATTTCCTACGACATTTATCAGGCAGGTCTGTGCTCTTAAATAGATAGGTTGGGAGTAAAGACTAATTGTAATTGCAGTCCTTTTCAGGGCTAGGTTACATCAGTTCCTATCACTTTTATCAGGCAGGTCTGTGCTCTTAAATAGATAGGTTGGGAGTAAAGACTAACTGTAATTTCTGTCCTTTTGAGGGCTAGGTTACATCAGTTCCTATCACTTTTTGCCAGGCAGGTCTGTTTTAGTGCTGTGCAAGTTTTTTTCACAGCATTTGGCTAAATCTAGCAAAGCAAATCCTTTTTGGCCTCTTGCAGTGTGTGTTAGTCAGTGGAGTAGCCTATCTGTGTTGCAAGCTACTCCACCTGTGTATAGAATACAAATTTTTTTACTGCACCTCGTGAAGTAAAACCTTTTGGGCATAGCATCATTCTATTAGTCCATCTATACTACCCTCCACCAGGTTGCAAATTAAAAATAATTTTTATCTGCATCTAGCTCTGAAAAAATATTTCGGCTTGTAGCCGTGTGTGGGACTTGTTCTATTAGTCCATCTATACTAACCTCCACCAGGTTGCAAATTCAATATAATTTTTATCTGCATCTAGCTCTGAAAAAATATTTCGGCTTGTAGCAGTGTGTGGGACTTATTCTATTAGTCCATCTATACTAACCTCCATCAGGTTGCAAATTCAATATAATTTTTATCTGCATCTAGCTCTGAAAAAATATTTCGGCTTGTAGCAGTGTGTGGGACTTGTAATATTAGTCCATCTATACTAACCTCCACCAGGTTGCAAATTCAATATAATTTTTTTCTGCATCTTGCTCTGAAAAAATATTTTGGCTTGCAGCAGTGTGTGGGACTTGTTCTATTAGTCCATCTATACTAACCTCCACCAGGTTGCAAATTCAATATAATTTTTTTCTGCATCTAGGTCTGAAAAAATATTTCGGCTTGTAGCAGTGTGTGGGCTTGTTCTATTAGTCTATCTATACTAACGTCCACCAGGTTGCAAATTCAATATAATTTTTTTCTGCATCTAGCTCTGAAAAAATATTTTGGATTGTAGCAGTGTGTGGAACTTGTTCTATTAGTCCATCTATACTAACCTCCACCAGGTTGCAAATTCAATATAATTTTTTACTGCATCTAGCTCAGAAAAAATATTTCGGCTTGTAGCAGTGTGTGGGACTTGTTCTATTAGTCTATCTATACTAACCTCCACCAGGTTGCAAATTCAATATAATTTTTTTCTGCATCTAGCTCTGAAAAAATATTTTGGATTGTAGCAGTGTGTGGAACTTGTTCTATTAGTCCATCTATATTAACCTCCACCAGGTTGCAAATTCAAAATAATTTTTATCTGCATCTAACACAGCCAATACTTTTGGGCTAATACCACAGTTTGGCCACTCAGCTCTGCTCTGTTCCCATCCATTGTTTTTTGTGCAAACAACTCCAGAGTTGTCAATTAGTTAACCACCAAAATGCGTGGAAAAAGGCCTGCTTCTGGTGGAAAGGGGAATAGGCGTATTGGGAAGGGAAGAAAAGGTTGTGTCCGTGGGGTAGGTGTTAAATCAACAGTAACATCTGCCGAAGAAAGACCATCTTCCAGCCAAACTAAGATGTCTACTTCTTTTAGCGGACAATGTGATGAGATCCCTTTCTTACGGCCACGCCAATCGCTACAAATTCCAGATGAGGCACAAAAACAGCAGGTGCTTCAACGGATATCAAGTGCTCCTGTAAGTGGGCTCTCCTCCACCTCAACTTCAACATCACAAATACTCCAGTCCTCAGAGGTGTCACCCCAATCGCACTTGCTTCCTCACAGCTCCCAAGTCTCCAGCTGCCCATCTGAGTATGGGGTAGAACAAATGGTTGAGTCTGCAGAGCAGTTTACTCATACTATAGCCTGGGAATCAGAGGTCGGCTCCAGAGCTTCTGTGAATCCAGACGAGGAAATGATCTGCACTGATGCCCATAATCTTTATGAGTCAGATCCAGGACCAGACGCAGAAGGTTCTGACCATAGTGTAGACCCTCGTTCCCAAACTGTAACTCCTGTTGGTGGAGACAATGAGGAAGACGATGATGAGACTCAAATACCTGATTGGATCGACAACTTTAGTTTTTTGTCAGGGCAGGAAGAGGTTGGCTCTGAGGACGACGGGTGTGATAACACACAGGGTGATGATGACGAGGTTGGAGATCCCACTTACTGTCAACCCACAGTCAGCCAGTCGATGAGGTCAGCAGAGGAGTTGGAGGAGGATGCTAGTGACGACGAAGTCAGGTTGCGCCTTCCTGGACAGAGACGTAGTACTGGAAGCACGTCAACAACTGCATCCTCAAACACAACTCTGCCTCTGACCACAAGTCGTGGTGGCTCTTCAGGACGCATGGGTGCTAAACCTTATCTGTAACATTTGTCAGCAAAAGCTAAGTAGAGGTCAAAAAATACATAGTTTGAGTACTTAATGCATGAACCGGCACATGGATATGAAGTATAAGTTGCAGTGGGAAGCTCACTGTGCTACAATGCGGCCTAGCCGGCCGGGCCAACCACCATCTACCACATCTTGTGCATCCGCGGCCTCTTCATCCTCTGTGACAGGGGGGACAGCAGTCACACCTGTTTTGGGGCGCAGACCTGCCACCCCTTTACCCGCAACAGCCAGCGTGATTGGCAGGTCATCATTTTCTTTGGAGGTGGAAACACCAGCACCACCTTTGGATCAAGGCAACCTAACTTTTCCGCCTGCATCTTCCTCACAGACCGGCAGTTTGCCGGGGACACCCTACTCAACCCCGTCTAAGCACAACAGCCAGCCCTCGGTCCCTCAGATGTGGACAAGTAAAAGACCATTTCCTCCTAGCCATGAGAAAGCTAAGAGGTTGAATTTCACCTTCTGCAAGCTCTTGGCTACAGAAATGCTGCCTTTCCGCCTGGTGGACAGAGAGAATTTTCAAGATCTTATGTCCGTCGCAGTGCCCCAGTACCAGATGCTCAGTCGGCACTACTTCTCAAAGAAAGGTGTGCCTGCGCTCCACCAGCATGTCGCACACAACATCACCGCTTCTTTGAGAAACTCTGTGTGTGACAGGGTGCATTTCACCACAGACACTTGGACGAGTAGGCATGGACAGGGGCGTTACATGTCGCTGACTGGGCACTGGGTAACTATGGTGACAGCAGGACAAGGGGCTGCTGTCCAAGTCTTGCCGTCCCCACGAGTTGTGCTTCAATCCTCTTTATCTCGAAGTTCCTCCACTGCTTCTGCCTCCTCAACCTCCTCTCGGTCCTCCACCTGCGCCCAAAGCCTGTCTGGTCATGCCACAAGCTTTCTAACTGCGCAGAAGGAATCATGCACAACTCCTTACTATGCTAGCAGCAGGGCTCAACGTCATCAGGCGGTTTTTACTTTGAAATGTCTGGGAAATGTGAGTCACACAGCTGAGGAGTTGTGGTCAGCTCTTGAGAACCAGTTTCATGAATGGATGTCTCCACTGGACCTGAAACAAGGGAAGGCTGTGTGCGACATTGCTGTAAACCTGGGTGCAGCCCTTTGTCGGGGCAATTTCACACATGTGCCTTGTATGGCTCACGTGTTGAACCTGGTTGTTCAGCAATTTTTAGCCCACTATCCCGGACTAGATGGCCTTCTGCAGAGGGCACAGTTGCTGTGTGCCCACTTCCGCCATTCGCATCCCGCAGCTCAGCGACTTACATCTCTACAGAAGTCATTGGGCCTGCCACTTCACCGGCTAAAATGCGATGTGCCTACCCGGTGGAATTCAACTCTGCACATGTTGCAGCCACTGTGGCAGCACTGACAAGCCCTGGTGCAATACGTTCTGACATATAGCCTGGGCCAACGAGATCCAGAGGTGGGGCAAATCACGCTGGAGGAGTGGTCTCATATCAGGGACCTATGCTCCCTTCTGCACAGTTTTGAACTGGTGACGAAGATGTTTAGTGCTGACGATGCCATTATCAGCATGACTATTCCGGTGATTTACATGCTGGAACACATGTTAAACAGAATTCGTAGTCAGGTGGTGGCACAAGAGGAGGTGGAGGAAGTAGAGGAGGAGTAGTTGTATGCGGAAGAGCTAACATCTGCAAGGTCCAGACGGTCGGCAGCACCAAGGCGGCCGGCATGTGAGGGTGGGGGAGATGGTTTTACCAGGGCGCATGGTAGCAGCCAAACTAGTGAGGAAGGTGCAGGAGCCCAGGAAGAAGTGGAGGACGAACTGATGGAAGACTCATCAGATGAGGGAGACCTTGATCACATTTCTGTTGTGCGAGGTTGGGGGGAGAGGGCAGAGGACGGAAGCATGATTGTTACCTCACCACCAACACAACAGGGACTTGGTGCTCCTGGATGTGCAAGACACATGAGTGCCTTCTTGCTGCACTACCTTCAACATGAAACTCGAATTGTGAGAATTAGAAATAATCCTGACTACTGGGTTGCCACACTCTAAGTTCCCCGGTACCAAAGTAAATTTGCAGAAATTATTCCTGCCATAGAAAGAGATGCACGCATGCAGGAGTATCAGCAGAGACTGTTGCAGAATCTTACATGTGCTTTTCCCCAAAACACTAGTGGTGCACGTAGTGAATCTCACAGTTCCAACTTGCCAACAGTGGGACCATCAAGTTTTCAGCACTCAAAACGTAACAGAAACACAGTATCTGCTGGTAACATCAATTTTGCGGAATCATTTCACCACTTTTTTAGCCCATCCTTTGCAAGGCCACAGGAGACAAGAAGTCTGACACATAGTCAACGCCTAAAGACGATGGTACAGGAGTATCTCCAAGTAAACATTGAAGCCATGACTGTGTCACTGGACCCTTGCTCTTTTTGGGCTTCCAATCTGGATAAATGGCCAGAGCTCACCATTTACGCCTTGGAGATCTTGTCATGCCCCGCAGCCAGCGTTCTGTCTGAACGTGTGTTCAGCGCTGCTGGTGGTGTGCCGACAGATAAGCGCACGCGGCTCTCCACTGATAATGTAGACAGACTCACGTTCATAAAGATGAACAAATCATGGATTCAAAATGACTTTTCTACCCCTGTGTCATCCTGGGGAGAGTAAAAGCTTGATGATTTGTTAAAATCACCTCACCAACCGTTTTAAGCTTTCAAATTACTAATCATGTTTATCTGTATCTTGGCTGGAAAATAATTTGGGCCTTGTAGCAGTGTGCAGTACTGATTCTATTAGGCCATCTATACTAAACTCCACCAGATTTAAAATTACTAATCATGTTTATCTGTATCTTGGCTGGAAAATAATTTGGGCCCTGTAGCAGTTTGCAGTACTGATTCTATTAGGCCATCTATACTAAGCTCCACCAGCTTTCAAATTAATAATAATTTTTAGCTGCATCTAGCCCAGAAAATAACTTTGGG
Organism: Phyllobates terribilis; assembly: GCF_046119375.1. Taxonomy (NCBI): domain Eukaryota; kingdom Metazoa; phylum Chordata; class Amphibia; order Anura; family Dendrobatidae; genus Phyllobates; species Phyllobates terribilis. The sequence goes on along the minus strand of NW_027362769.1, from coordinate 11,711,165 downwards.
GCTCCTAGATGCACAAGACACATGAGTGCCTTCTTGCTGCACTACCTGCAACATGACCCTCAGATTGTCAGAATTCGAAATAATCCTGACTATTGGGTTGCCACACTCTTAGATCCCCCACACTCTTCGATCAACCTTTTCATTTTAATAAAGAACCAAAAAATGGTCCTTTTTGAAATTATAAGCATTAGCAGGTTATTACAAACTGAAATCAAACAGTTTTCAACTCAAAACTTTATTCTAGTTGATGTTACATTTGCACATAGGACCCCGTGTTCGAAAGGAGCTTCTGAACTCTCTCGTCCATTGAATTTGTCAGGTTTTGGATGGTTTCTGCTTCAATTGTTTTGCATGAGGACAGAATACCCTCCCAGAGCTGTTGCTTAGATGTGAACTGCCTCCTGCCATCATAGACACTCCTTTTGACGATGCTCCTGAGGTTCTCAATGGGGTTGAGGTCAGGGGAGCATGGGGGTCACACCATAAGTTTGTCCCCTTTTATGCCCATATCAGCCAGAGATGCAGATGTGTTATGTGCAGCATGAGACGGTGCATTATCATGCATGAAAATGATCTTGCTGCGGAATACACAGTTCTTCTTCTTGAACCATGGCAGGAAGTGCTGTTTGAGAAACTCCACATACATTATGGAGTTCATCTTTACCCCTTCAGGGATCCTAAAGAGGCCGACAATCTCTCTCCCCATGATTCCAGCCCAAAACATTACTCCACCTCCTCCTTGTTGGCGCCGTAGCCCTGTTTGCATAGGGTGTCCATCAACCAGCCATCCTCCACTCCATCCATCTGGACCATCGAGAGTTGCACAGCACTCATCGGTGAACAAAACAGTTTTGAAGTCAGTCTTCATGTATTGTTTGGCCCACTGGAGCCATTTCTGCTTGTGTACAGTGGATAGAGGAGGTCGACAGGATGGCTTACACACAGCTGCAAACCTCTGAAGGACGCTGCATCTTGTTGTTCGTGGGACGTTGGAGGCACCAGCTGCTTCAAAAACTTGTCTGCTGCTATGACAAGGCTTTTTTGCCGCTGCTCTTTTAACCTAAAGTAATTGCCTGTAGGAAAGAGTCCTCAATTTGCCCTTATCAGCATGCACACGTGTGTACTGTGAATAAGCTACATACTTCTTGATTGTGCGATGATCAGGATGAAGTGTCTTGGCAATGTTGATTGTAGTCATGCCTTGATCTAAACACTCCACAATTTGTTGCTTCTCAGCAGCCGACACATCCTTTTTCTTTACCATTTTGGCAGAAAATGTAGACTGCTTAATAATGTGGGACAGCCTTCTTAAGTAGTCTTGCCTTTCATTGGACACACCTGCCAAACTAATTAGCACAGGTGTCTGCAATTGCTTACAGTGATATAAAGAGCCCTGACACACATCACCATCAATGAGTTTAACTGACAAACAAAAAAATTCTTACCTTATCACTCCTAAACACTTTTTGCATAATAATTTGAAACACAGTGTACATGTGCTTTTCCACAAAACACCAGTGGTTCACATAGTGAATCTTACAGTTCTAACTTGCCAACCGTGGTCTGTATGGAGTTGTTCAATAAAGGGCCCAAAATTAAGATAACATAGACGGGAGAGGTCTCTATGAATATGAATTCCTAAGTATTTGATACCCTGTGAGGACCAGGCAAAGGAAAAGTTGGACTGGATGGAATCCTGTATGGATTTGGGGAGGGAGACATCGAGGGCCTCAGACTTCGCTGCATTGATTTTAAAATTTGACCATGTAACCAAGTGATCTATTTCAGCCATAACAGCAGGGATGAATAAATGTGATTGAGTGATATATACTAGGACATCATTAGCAAATGCAGAGCACTTGTACTCGGTGCCTCCCACCTCAATCCACCTAATATTGGGGTTATGGCGAATTGATGAGAGCAGGTGCTCCGTCACTAGGATGTATAAGAGAGGGCACAGAGGACATCCCTGCCTTGTCCCATTGGTGATTATGAAAGGTGATGAAAATGTTCCATTTATCTTCAGCCTAGGTGACGTATTGCGATACAGGGCCGTGATTTTGCCTATAAAAGGTTCCCCTAGACCCCTACCCCAAGCTTTTTAAGAGAATAATATATGGCGTGCCAGGAGTCTCTATGGAATGCTTTCTCAGCATCCAACGAGAGTATCTAATTACAAATTTTTAACTGCATCTAGCCCAGGAAATACTTTGTGCCTAGTAGCAGTATCTGCTAGTCAGTGGATTATCCCAGCTGTTAAGCAAGCTAAACCACCTGTAGTTTGGACACTTAATTTTTTCAAAGGAAATGGTTTGGGCCCCCGGGACACTCAGTGAAGAGCATCGGGGAGGCACCCCAAGGCACAGGGCTGGGACTGGCGGTAGGACGCCTTGCGGTGGACCGCCAAGCTCGATCCTTGTAAAAGCTTTTTAACTGCAGCAGCTTTAGTGGATGCTACTGGAGCTGGAATTACCGCGACTGCTGGCATCAGACTTGCCCTTCAATAGATCCTTGTAAAAGGATTTAAAGTGTACTCATTCAAATTAGAGAGACAATTTAAATTAAAAAGATTAGACCTGCCCCCACCGCAGGGGGGTTCGCTCGACCCACCAGCAGACAGGCACCAGTATTGGGAGAAGGGGGCTGGCCGTCAGGGTCCACCGCTGCTCTGGCACAAACCCGGCGACACGGAGATCGCACGGGCAAGAACGGACTGGCTGTGTCGGCTTCACACTTTTTTGGTATTAGAAGGGCATGACATGCCTATATCTGTGTCTCCCCCTCCTTTTACTCCTCCACCTCTTTTCTTTTCGCATGCTATATGTACTTGTCACTTTTCCATGTGTTAGTTGTGTCTTCTGAGCAGTTTGTCAGCTTTTGGACACCTTTGAAGGTGTTTTCTATGTGTTTCTATGTGTTTTTGTTTGCCTGCCATTGGTTTTAATGGTGTTCGAAGGTGTTCGACGAACAGTTCCACGAACAGTTCGGCGAACATACGGGTGTTCGACGAACCGTACCGAACTCGAACACTACGGGGGTGGCTCAACACTATTGATGACTTCCTTCTGCCATCCAGGCCACCAAAAACTGCGACTGATAAGTCTCTTAGTCTCCAAAATTCCTGGATGACCTGCCAACCGAGACTCATGACACTCCACAAACAAATCTCTACTAAAGGTTCTAGGCACGAACAACCTCCCATGGGGAGTGGTAGATGGAGCATCATCTTGAGTTTTCAGAATCCCATTCTCCAAAATGGAGTCCAATGCCGCCACCACAACTCCTTTCTGTAAAATGCTCTCCTCCTCCTTGGCGCCGACCGTAGGAGAGAAGCTGCGAGCTAAAGCATCGGTTTTAACATTCTTTGTACCAGGGATATAGGTAACAGAAAAATGAAACCGAGAAAAAAAAAGAGCCCACCTAGCTTGATGGGCATTCAAGTGCTTGGCAGCATACAGATAGATCAAATTCTTATGATCTGTGAAAACCTGAATAGGAAATCTAGCGTCTTCCAAAAAATGACGCTAATGTTCAAACGCGAGTTTAATAGCGAGCAACTCCTGATTTCCAACATCATAATTCAGTTTGGTTTCCGAAATTTTTTTCGAAAAGAAGGCACAAGGATGTACTCCATCCCTGTTCTCCTGAGACAAAACTGCCCCGAAGCATCGACCTCAACCAAAAAAGGCTTGATCTCATCAGGCTGCATAAGTATAGGGGCAGAACTGAACCTCTCTTTGAGATACTTAAACGCCTCAATGGCCTCAGTAGTCCACTGGACCGTATTCGCACCTTTCCTGGTGAGATCTGTTAGAGGCTTAATAATTGCAAAAAATTCTTAATGAATTTCCTGTAATAATTGGCAAAACCCAAAAATCTATGTATAGATTTCAAACCAATAGGCCTAGGCCATCCTGCACAGCCTGAACCTTCACCGGGTCCATCTCAAAGCCCTCGCTGGAGACAATGTAGCCCAAAAAACTAATTTTCTGCACAGTGAACTCACATTTCTCCAGCTTAGCAAAGAGTGAATTATCACTCAACAACTGCAAAACTTCACATACACTCTGCCAATGGGACTCTAGATCTGGTGAATAAATCAAAATGTCATCCAAATACACAACCACATTCTTACCAATCAAAGGTCTCAGGATGTCATTAATAAGGTTCTGAAAAAATGAAGGTGTGTTGGTAAGACCAAAAGGCATCACCAGATTCTCAAAATGACCTACCGAAGTGTTAAAATCAGTTTTCCATTCATCACCCTCCTTCACTCGTAACAAATTGTATGCTCCCCGGAGATCAATTTTAGAGAACCACTTGGCCCCTACCAACTTGTTAAACAAGTCAGGAATTATATAAACCAGAGAGACCATAGGTATTTTCAAAACCCCAAAATAACATAATTAAAACACCATATGTTGACTAAAAGAGATAAATACTTTGTTTATGTATTTTTTAAGAAATAACACATAGGTATAAATAACATGTGTGAAAAGACATAACATGGGCATGTGAGGCAGCAGGGGGTAGATAGAGACACAGCTGGTATTAAATTCACATTGGACCTATAATAGGTCACATAGTCCAACCCATACAATCCATTAGTCACAGACAATGTGTGCAAAAAAAGTTAAATAACATAGATCAAGTGACCTATAACAAGTCACAGTATAAACAACCATCAGAGGTTTTTTCAGCAACACATAAAAAGTACAAGCATCACATGGGAAGGGTTAAGTAAGACATACTTAGTGAAAGTAAACAGGTGACCAGCAGTGCCAGGGGAGGCCCCAAGTAAGGAATTAACGGCAATGGGTAGGAAATTGGGTACGGTAATCTTATTAATTTCACGAAAATCCAGACTTGGACGTAAACCCCCGTCCTTTTTTTTAACAAAGAAAAATCTAACTGCCACAGGCGACTTAGAAGGGCTAATGTGACCAGCAGCCAGGCTAGTCTGTATATACTCCCCAAAAGCCTTTCTTTCAGGGATAGTCAGATTAACCAAGTGACTCTTGGGAAGAGTAGCTCCCGGAACAAACTCAATTACGCAATCATAATCCCTATGAGTAGGTAAAACTGACGACTCTTCCTTTGAAAAAACCCTCCAAAAATCTTGAATAGTTACAGGTAATTCCCCTTTTTCCACAGCCGCAATGCGACCATTACAACATTTATCATAGCACTTCGGACTCCAAGACTTAATCACATTAGTAGACCAGTCCAGTAAAGGATTGTGCAGTTTTCAACAAGGCAAACCTAGAACAATCAGAGAGGATAAATTATCTATACAACCAAGTCCAAAATTTCTTGGCGAACTCCATTGATAGTGAGGGGAAATGCAGCAACCTTGTGAGTAATACATTTCAAGGGAGTGTTATCAATAGCAATCACAGAAATAGGTGATGACAAAGGTTTTGATCTCAATTTAATTTTTGCCAAAAACCCTTTATCAATCACCTTAAGTGTTGAACCACAATCCACAAATACCTGAAATTCAATCAAATTTTCCTGAAAAGTAGTACTCCCAGAAAGAAATACTCCTGCAGAGCGTAAACAAGCTATACGGATGTAACTGACCTTTTGTTTTCTTTACTTAAACGAAGCTCACAATACTTAATCAAATGGTCAGCCTTACCGCAATAAAGACACAATCCCTCGGGGAACCTCCGGTCTCTTTCCTGAGAGGGGAGCGACTTCGCCCCAACCTCTGCCGTCAGAGAAGATTTTCTGGGGACTAGGACCTGGCATTACAGGAGTCTTTACCTCATTCTGTCTAAATCTCAGTCTCCTATCCACACGAACAGCTAATTGCATGGCATCCTGCAGAGTCTCAGGTGCGGGGAATGCAATTAGCAAATCCTTAACCCTTTCACTCAGACCAGCAAGACATAGACATTTCAGAGCAGGATCATTCCATTTGAGTTCTGAAGCTCATCTTCTAAAGTGTGTGCAATAATTTTCAACATCACCTGACCCCTGATTCAAATGCCTGAGTTCTGCCTCAGCAGATGAGATTCGATCAAGGATCATCATATAATAGACCCATAGCTGAAAAAAATTCTTCTAAAGACCTTAAACATGGATCATTAGGTTGGAGAGAAAAAGCCCACCCCTGTGGTTCTTTGCGCAAAAGTGACAGAATAAAACCAATGTGCTGTGATTCATTCCCAGAGGACCGTGGTCTCAAACAAAAATATAACAAACAAGCATTTTTAAAGGGAAAAAAATCTTGCTGTTTACCATAAAAAACATCAGGCAGTCCTACCTTTGGTTCCACAAAATGCGCTCCAGAAAAGCTACTCACGTGTTGCTGGAGCTCGGCCATCTCCAGAGACAATCCCTGCAAGCGTTGAGCCAAATCCTGGATGGAGACCATACTGATTTCCGAATTTCTTTCCTTTTAGCTTTTTGGGCTGGACTTACTGTTATGATCTGCAACAAGTACTAAGGAAAGAAAGGGGAAAGCTGTCCTTACAGTAAGACTAAGTTGAATCCCTACGATGTAGAGGGCTGCCTGTTCCTTGCGAACAGACCCGCCTTAGTACTCGGATAGTCTGAACGAAGACCTATATCATAAGAGGAGGGGTCCCTAAAAGAACTATGGACTGGAACAAAAATGGGACACCTACTAAACAGAGAAGTTGTTGCAGAACACAAAAAGACAAACTGACAAAAAAAGTACTAGAGGTTCCAGAAGGACCAAGTGAACTGACAGAGATAGGCACCGAAGCACCTGACTAGAAAAACAGTCAAACAACACTGAAGTCCAGCACAGCCTAAAGGGCGGAGCTGGAATATAAAGGCAGGTGGTCACGTGACCGCAAAACACAAGATGGGAAAAAAAACAAACAGGAGGGTTCTAACAAAAACGATGGAAGCACAGGTATCCAGTAGCAACGATTCTTTAAGAAAAGTTAAATCCAAATGATAGATCCCACAATGGTAGCATGCTTATCCATCTATCCTTCCAAGACCTCAGTCTCCATCCTCTTCCTTCAGAGTCCTTCCACCAAAAACTCCACTAAAAACATGTGTCCTTTTCCCTCCCTCCAAGGTCAGAAGTGATGACACCCTCCCCCTTAAGCATTTACTTTAGCTGAAACAATGAAGAATATTTCAGGAGTCTTCATCTGAAACTGCATTTAAGACCCCCTGTGGTGATAGCTTCACTGTGTCCACAATTAACACTCAGACAATGGGTTTATTTGCTTTTGGAACAATGGTTAGAGGCTCCTGAGATACTGATGAGATTAGTGGAAAGCTGGACACTTTACAAGTAAAATTAGTGCACATACACTGACGAGCAAGCAGAACATTATTAAAACACAGCAAGCAAATCTCAAATAAAACACAATAATAATATTGAAAAAATTGGTGCTTCATGCTGGAAAAGTCTTTAGTAAATGGCCAGCTCCTCACAGTCACCTATACATGAATCTCAGATAAGAGAGGTAATATAGTACAATAAAAAATAGAATTTAACCGGCTCCGAAAAGTTTTTTTTTGTTACGATGCACCACCAAACTGTAAAGGAACACAAGCAAGCAACCCTGCCTGCTTTCATCAGTTTCTACTTACAGATCATCATTAAAAATTATGAATTAGTAAGTGAGTGCATGGAAAAAATCAATGAAGTTATGCACTGTGGGTGTGTGGCCTATTCACGACAGGGAGTGGATGTGTAGCTGTGGAGCTCGTGATCCTAGGCTGATTAAAAGCACATTTATGGCCCAAAAAGAACTTCTATTCTGCTATAATCACCCACCTGGATCTCATTTGTGGATCTAGTGATGCAGGAGATCTCAAGGCAACACTTTTGTGATGCAGACCGGACCAGCCAGGTTGTATTGGAGTGAAAGCGGAGGACCTGTAGGTCCAGAAAGGGAGTAATCATTATCTCTGGACCGGATACTTACCAAACAAATCCCAGGGGAGCGGAGGCAGAGGAGGTCCATGGAGAAGCAGTGGAGGTGCTTGGCTGTGCACCCTCGTGGCTCCGTGTGCGAGAGGAGAGGACATTATGTGCTACAAGAGAAGAAAGTAGGAGCCGGGACTTGCCAGATCACTAAAACTGAAACTCAGCTTCAATAGAACCTCATTTAATCACCCAAATAATAACTGGAGGCGATTAAGAAACCCTCTCCCCTCATATTAATATCTTGCAATAAGGAATCTATCCTGACTGATTAACATTGTGTTATCTGTACACAGTTCTGGCAACAAAAACTGCCATTTTCCACTATAACAGCTCTCATAACATCTGAGACTCAAAAGGGGACTCATACTCTTTCCCCACCTCCCTACTCTTTTTATTATAGAAAATATCTGCATGGGAGGAGGTATTTGATCTTATGAACACTTTAAAACAACAATTTTCTCCACACACAAGATAAAATTACTTTTTGTTGTACACAATTTGGGCACCAAAATCCACCATTTTCTCAGTGCCTCTAACAACATCTGAAGTTGAGACGTCGGCTCTTACCTCTCCCACCCCCTCCTCCTTGTTCACTCTAGAGAAGAGCTGTATGGGAAGAATTATTTGACTTTATTGAAAGAACTTTAACTAAGGGTAAATTTTAGTGCTGCGCGAACGTGCTCGCCATTGCTCGGTACTCGCCCGAGCATTACTGTGCTCGACAAGCTCAGCGAGTATTTCCGGGTTGCCCGGGCGGGAACTCGGGTCACTTCCCTGCATGTTTCGCGCTCTTTAGCGAGCCAATGAACATGCAGGGATTGCCTGCCATGCACTGTAGTGTCGTAGCCATATTGGTTGTGGGTATTACCATGATTGGCAAGACACACAGCATCATCAGGTCTATGTAAGACCTGGCTCCGCTATGCTCGTCACAGTGTACCCCGGAATCAGGCAGAGTAGGGAGAGGTGCTGCTGCGTCAGGGAGAGATTTGCTTCTGTATAGCTAGTATAGGTATTCCGCAACATATATATATATATCCAACTGAATTAACTGTTCTTCTGAGGACTAATCCAGCTGCATATATTCAGTGGTGATAGCAGGAGTTAGGCAGGCAGGCAGGGTATATGGAAGACTGCAGTGCATGATACAGCACAAGAGGGTCCATTGAACGTCCTGTTAGTATAGATATTCCACAACATATATATATATATATGTATATCCATCTGAACTAACAGTCCTTTTGAGGACTAATCCAGCTGCATATAATCAGTGCTAGGCAGGCAGGCAGTGTATGTGGCAGACTGCAGTGTAGGATACAGCTCAAGAGTGTCCATTGAACATCCTGTCTGCTGCTGCTGCTGCTGTAATAATTACAGATATTTGTAGACATAGCCCCAGATATCAGGGGCCAGGGCAATTTTTTTTTTATCTTAATCCATGTTATTTGCTTAAAAAGCAATCCAGAGTACACCATTTTTCTACTCCATTTACTTTTTCTCACTGCAGAATAAAGCCAGATCTGTTCCATATTTCAGTGATAAAAATCCAGAAATTTGAACTGAACGTGGAAAATATTGGCCTCCTTTTCCATTCTGTTGCAGTGTTTCGGTCAAGCTATTCACACTAGGTGTCTGTTAAGAATAGTATTAGTAAATGATAGGCCTGCTGTTTAAAACCGTGGTTCTCTATCAGACATATCACCTATAAGACTGTTCCAAAATCAGATATTTCTTCCATTTCCATTTGGTTGCAGTGTGTCAGTCAAGCTATTCACAGTAGGTCTCTGTGTAGAATAATATAAGTAAATTACAGGCCTGCTATTTAAAACTATGGTTCTCTGTCAGACGTATCACATATAACTGCCGTTCAAATCCAGCCATTTGTAGTGAACGTGGAAAATATTATCCTCCATTTATAGATTGTAGCATTGTGTCAGTGTACACCATTTTACAGCTCCATTTGCTTGTTCACAGAATACAGCCAGATTTTTTTAGTTTTTTTCATATTACTGTATTGTGGAAGCAGAGGATTTTTTTTCAATGATCAGACACACATGATCCATATGACTGCTGTAATAATGCTGAAATTTTGTGGAGCGTACCAAATATTCCACTCCTTTTAAAGTCAGCCACCTGTGTTTTATTGAACCAATTGACACTTGGTCGCTGACAAATACCATACTATTAGGCAACTGCCTGAAACCATGGCCATCAGATGTTATCCCATATGACTGCCCTAATAATCCAGTAATTATTGTGAGCATGTCAAATATTACACTCCATTTAAAGTATTGCAGTTGAGGGTTCAAACCTATTCTCAGTTGGCCACTGACAAATAGCACACCTGTGAACAATGTTGTCAAAGTATTACGCCACTTTTGGGTACTGAGAAAAAAAAAAGCATACAAAAAACAAGCTAAAATGGAAAAAATTTTAAGAAACATTCTTCCCAGGGTAATGATTTATATATAAGGCCAAAGAAATAAAAAAAAGATAGTTATGGACTGTGGAAGACTTTTCTGTGACCAGAATGAACTCTCATGTGTAGCTGGTGATGATATAATCTAGCAGCGGCACCTGTTCCTACTGTAAATGCATCTAACAGCGTTATCGATAGGGAATAGAATAGATTTTAATTTTTTTGGGGCAGCACCAGCAGCACGCAGTATAAGGCAATAATACCTGGCTGGATTGGTGTAATACGCTATCCATACTGCGAGAACTCACCCGTAAAAGAATTTCAGAAAAGACAGTTAATATTCTAAAATGTTCTAGAATATTCCCATTATTAATGAATGTGTCTCCAATATATTATTGCATATGCAACAATTTCAAGGGCTGACAAAAATTAGGACGCACTCCAATACACATTTGAATAGACATTGAAAAAATAAAAACATAGTAGGATCTTTTTTTAGTATTAAAACCAGACTCACCAATGTAACCTCAAAGTAATCACATTGTTCAGCTCCTGCACCTCCTCCTCCAGTTCAGCCTCCATCTCCAAAATGACCACATTAGTCACAAGCTGGAAGCACTGCAGCACTGTCTTGGCCAATCTGCAACAGGCTGTGCTGAAGATAATATGCTTAATGCTTAGGTGGAAAATCACCCACCGCTGCAGAGTTGTTGAAAGCTGTAACACAGCAGCCTGATCTGTGGCTCTCACCGCTGAACATACCAGCCAGGCGTGGTCATGTGTGACAATGGGAGATACCTGGTGGTGGAGAAATGACAGCCAGAGTAGATATGGTTTCCCTCTATGCCAGTCCTTTCAATGAGCTAAAGAATATGGCTGTGGTGAAATACAACTCTCACCGAGAAGCAGTGTCAGTGAAAAACATTGGGCCCACCAGAGGATTTGATTTTCAGGGCCCACCTTTCGCTCCCGCTCAAGAGCCCCATAGCAGCTGCAAAGTTTGTGCGATCATGAAGCCATGGCCCACCCGAGGATTCTCTGGTGGGCCCGTAAAACCCTGCCGAGAAGCAGCCCTGGCTAAGAAAAGTGTGTGGGAAGGTTCCTGGACACTCTATGGCTGCCTTTTTAATGTGGACTCGCTCCAGCAATCTATAAGATTGCAATCTATGATCCCTTCACTGGCTCCCCATTGGCCAGAGACTTCAGTTCAAAACCGTAACCATGACATACAAAGCCATCCACAACCTGTTTGCTCCATATATCTGTGACCTAGTCTCTCAGTACATACCAGCACGCATCCTTTGATCCTCATAAGGTCTCCTTCTCTACTCTCGTCTTCTCTCCTCTTCTCACAATCGCATACAAGAGTTTTCCCGTGCATCCCTTCTACTCTTGAACTGTGTACCCCAACATATCAGACACTCGCCTACTGTTGAAAGCTTTAAAAGGAAGCTGAAGACCCATCTCTTCCGGCAAGCCTACAGCCTGCAGTAACCCTCGCTCCACCATACCGCTGTACGACAAGCTGTACCCTCACTTACTGTATCCCCACCCATGCCTTATAGACTGTTTGTGTGCCCTCATAGGCAGGGTCCTCTCTGCTCTTGTACCAGTCAGTGACTTCTTTTCACATGTAAAGCGCAATGGAATAAATGGCTGTATAATAATGAACAATAATAATTATACTACTTGTACTCTGGGTCAATTGATGGCACTTTTCTGGTGACTGCCCCTAAATTGATGTGTTTTGGCAGCTTTTGGTCCCGTTTGAAGGAGTTATGTATACGTTTGGTTTTGTCACCCATTGAATCCAATGGCGTTTGGCAATGTTCGGCGAATATTCGACAATTACATTGGCGAATATTGCAAAATTGGCGATTGTAATCCGTAAGGAATATTTAAATATTTGCTCGCCTCTAATCAGAAACACCCTTAAAAAAATTATGTGGGTGTTGCATCGCGGTCTCCCTGGTGATATGGTGGTGGAGGATGAGGAGAAGGAGGAAGGCAACATAAAATAGATCAATTCCTGAAGGGTATATGTGGCGCCCCTGAGGGTTCAGTCACCACAGAGGTATTGCATCTCACCCAGAGGTGTGGTATCTCACTCTCAGGTAAGGAAGGAGTACAGCTCAGGACCCTAACACCTGCATTCACTACACCACATTTCCGGGGGACAGGGCGAGATTGCTCCTACGGCAGAGCACAGTCCCTGGTCCCTGGCTGGAGTGGGGGGAACCACCTAGAGAGGGGGAATTATGTAGTGGATGGGTGGAGGACGTAGATCCTGGGAGCACTTGTCAGGTAATATAAAAGAGAGTAGCCATCTTAGTTCAGGGGGAGTTCCAGTCAGACAGACAGAGGAGAAGTCAGGGAGCAGAGGCTCTGTATCCTCTGCTCCACAGGCGGGCCAAGTCAGGAGGCCTGAGCCTGAGAGAGAGGAGAGGGAGCAGGACGGCTCCAGGAATGAGGAGTGTAGGGACCCTAGGGGTACGGGCCGTGTAGAAGGCCACCCGTACACCCGTTGCTACCAGGAGGTAGAGGGGTCAGGCCAGAACAGGGAACCGGGTCCCTCAACTAGTAGAGAAACAGCAAATGCTTAACTAGAAACCGGAGGCTGCAGTGTTTCAAGTGCTGTAGCCACAAGTCCACACCAGTCGCACTAAGAAGGTAGCCACATAGGACCCAGGGGACGGAACATATGTCGCCCGCCAAGGCCCGAGGGTACCGGATAGAAGTGGCGCTGGGTGTGAGGTGCAGGAAGAGGCCAGAGGAAGGTACACAGCACCGGGTCCTGATAAGTGCTCTGGAAATACGCACAGCACGACGGGGGAAGATTGCTTGGTACCTGTAATCTGAACTACAACAACAGTGAGTAAAGACCCTGGGATTGCACTATCTTGTCTCTGTGTTCCTTGCGGCGCCAACACTCACAGCACTAGAACGCCCTGCACAATCACCACCATCATCCAGTCACGCTGCCCTGAAGCTACACTCCTCCTGTGGGGAGTCACATCACCTTGCTGCACATACCACCAGCTTTAGCGGACTGCTCCGCAGCGGTGGTTACCAATAACCGCATTCCACAGGTGGCGCAGTCGGACATTAACATTTGTTCACATAGACTACCCCCTTGGTTTGACCGCCCTGGGTCACGTACCGGGTCGCCGCCACGGTGACTACAACCCCCAGCATCTACAAGGCCCGGCTCCGGGTATCCCCACGGCTCAGGGGGCACGTCATATACCCATGTCTGGGTGTGAAGGGGTACATGGGAATAGACCCCCCAAAAAATAACCACTGCATTTGAGTTTATCTTTGATGCTATCATCTGGTGGTGTTGAGAAGTCTGGCCCTGTTCAGCCCCTGTTCATTTTTATAAGAGTCAGACTGTCAGAATTTTCAGTTGACAGGCGGATGCGCCTATCAGTTTTATCAGTTATAATGCCCCCGGCGGCACTAAAAACTATCTCTGACAAAACACTAGGACCTCCAAGGCATAGAAAGAAAGTTCATGCCTTGTGTCCAGCTTGTATTTTCCAAAACATTTCCTTCCTTGTCAAAGTACCCCGTGTATTAGGGCCTGGGCGCTGGGAGGGTCTAATAAAACTGTCCCAGACCTTTGACAACATTCTCCTGCTTCTGCCGCATCTGGTTTGTGTCTTGCTCTCTTGTACTCCTTGGTTGTCCAATAAACTGTCTGACTGTGACCTCTCCTGCCAGCATTGTCAGATGGGAATTTTTTTTTTGTTATAATTCTTCAACAAGAGCCTGAACTTAATATCTCCAAACATGAACTCCTTCGGTTTCCACCGTCTTCTAACCTACTTATACCTGACTTTACAATTTCCTTTAGGTGCTGCCACCATAACTCCCACTCGGCACGCCTGTTATCTTGGAGTCATATTTGAAACACAACTTTCCTTTATTCAACTTGGAAAATCACTCACTCACTCATATCATCTGCACCTTAAAAACTTTTCCAGAAGTTGACCTTTTCTCACCTTTGATACTGCAAAAACTTTTACTGTCACTCTTATTCACTAGTGCAACTCTCCAATCCCTTCTGAATGCAGCAGCCAGGGTTGTATTTCTATCAAGCCGCATCACCGAAGCCTCTACCCTGTGCCAGTCATTGCACAGGTTAGGTTAAACAATACAGAATACAATACAAACTCATCTCTCTCACCCACCAAGCTGTCCACAGTTCTGCACTGGCCTATATCTCTTCCCTTATTTCTGTGTATCGCCTCTACCCTGTGCCAGTCATTGCATGGGTTATCAATTGTCCAAGGAAGTATGAAAAATACAGCACTCACCAATGGATGCCAATAAAACATCCTTTTATTATAGATCCAGAATACAGACGTTGCTATTGGTTCAGGTCTGTATGCTGGATCTGAAATAAAAGGATCTTTTATTGGCGTCCATTGGTTAGTGCTGTCTTTTTCATACTTCCTTGGACATTTGATTAGCACTGCTTATTTAGATATAGCACCTCCTGATAAGGAGAGCCGAGTGCCAGAAAAACCGTCTTATAGTTTTTTTGACTAAACAGGCATGATTTTTGAACTGATGTCGGCGTACTTCACTTCTATGTGGTTCATTGCATGGGTTAGGCTAAACAATCATGACAGAATACAATACAAACTGATCTCTCTCACCCACCAAGCTGTCTACAGTTCTACATTGGCCTATATGTCTTCCCTCATTTCTGTGTATCACCCCTCCTGTGGCCTTCGTTCTGCAATTGATCTAAGACAGACATCCTCCTTAATCATAACCTCACACCTCCGTCTCCAAGAATTCTTTCGTGCCGTGGCAGTTTTCTGTAATGCCCAAAATGCGTATAATGCGATGGTCGCGGTAAGGCAGGGGAACATAAAGTCGTCCTTGTGTGCCAGACTGCCAACAGCCAAGACTTCCCTGCTCTCACCAAGAGTATTACTGTCTATGTTCTCTTCCACCTCATTATCACCCAATCCGTGCTGAGATGAGGCTGGGCTGGGTAGCATCACCCTGTACAGTTCCTTGCAATGCCTCCTCTTTAATTGTGAGCAGCAAGCATTTTAGTAGACAGAGAAGTGGGATGGTGATGCTAATTATGGTATCATCGCCGCTCACCATCTTGGTGGAGCCCTTAAAGTTTTGGAGGAGGGCATAGATGTCAGACATCCATGCCCACTCATCAGCTCTTATGTGCGGAGGCTGAACTTTATGCCGACGGACGTGTTGAAGCTGGTACTCAACAACTAATCTCTGCTGCTCAAAATCATTTCAAACATCTGCAACATTAATTTCCAATGCATAGTCACATCGCACACTAGTCGGTGAGCTGGAAGCTGCAAACGCTGCTGAAGCCCTGCTAAGGAGGCGGACGCTGTAGTTGATTTTCTGAAATGGGCACACATGCGGCGTACTTTCACAAGCAGCTCTGGCAGATCCGTGTAGATTTTGAGAAGCTGCAGAACCGCTAAGTTGAGCACATGGACCAGGCATAGTACATGTGCGAGCTTGCCTAGCTTCAGAGCTGACACCAGGTTCTCTGATACAGCTTTCAACAACTCTGCAACAGTGTGCAGTTTGTCACCTAAGAATACAGCCCTGCCTATTGTTATTGCCACACACGAAGTTTAAGTAAATAATCTGGAATGTGTCCTGAAAAAATGAATCAAGTGATTGAGATGGAGGCTGAAGAGGAGGAGGTGGAGTTGGTACAGGAGCTGTAGAATGTAGGGGTAACCCTGATTGACCCAGGGCCCGCAATGCTCTTGGTCGGAAGGACATGTTCCATCCCAGGGTCCTACTGGGTCCCGAATTCCACAATATTAATTCAGTGGAAAGCGCCAGTGAGATGAACCGTTCCTGGCCACATTCACTTGTCCACATGTTTGTGGTTAGGCAGTCCTTCCCACTTAAGTGCACTGGGGAGAGCACAGGTAATGTTCTGGGACTCGCGTTTGTGGAAGGCAGAGGCGATACCGGGAGAAATAGTGGCGGCTGGGGACCAAGCATGGACACATGGCCTCTACTGCGGCCATGAGTTTGTGGAAAGCTTCCGCCTCCACGAGCCTAAAAGGCAACATTTCAAGTGCAAGCAGTCCAGAAATGTGGCAGTTTAGCATTGCAGCCTGTGGGTGGGTGGGTGGTTGACTGCATACTTGAGCTTGTATTACAAGTAGCACAAAGCTAAGGAGATGGATAATCCAAACATCATGAATAATTTGGTCGTTGTCTAGGAGACTGAGCACAATATTAACCCAGTGACATGAGTCCGTGAGATGTACTACCCTGGCCACATTTATCTGTCCACGGGTTTGTCCTTAGGTGGTCCTTCCCAGCAAATGCACTGGGGAGGGCATGGGTAATTTTCTGGGACCCGAGCTTGTGGAAGGCGAAGACGATACCATGAGAAATAGTGGTGGCTGGAGGCCGAGTATGGACACCAGTCCGCTGCCGCCATGAAGTTGTGGAAAGCTTCCGCCTTTATGAGCATAAAAGGCAACATTTCAAATGCAAGCAGTCCAGAAATGTGGCAGTTTAGTATTATGGCCTGTGGGTCGATGACTGACTGGCTGCATACTTGCTCTTGCATTCCAGGAACTGTGGTAGGGACACCTGAACGCTGCAAATTGACAAGGAAGTGGACAGTGATGGTTGCAAGTCTGCAATGACAGGTGCAGGATGAGAGGCATCTTTGCATGAACCATGGACAGGGGATTGCCGTGCACACACAACAGCGGAAGAGGCAGTGGTGTCAGCGGCAGACACTGTTTCTGGACCTTGGTGTTTGGCCCCGGTTGTCAGGTGCTTTGCTGTCATGTGCCTGAGCATGCTGGTGGTGGTCAGGCTGGTAGTTTTGGTGCTCTTGCTGATGCTGGCCTGGCAGATGTTGCAAATAGCCTTTTTTTGGGTTATCTAAACAGTCTTTGAAAAAGAACTAGACTCGGGAAGACCTAACAGTTGTACTGGCAACTTCCGTCGTGTTGGTGTTCCAGGGAGCGATTGCCACCCTTGTGTCTGACTTTCTGTCCATTGTGTCTCATCATTATCCACCTCTTGAGACCGTATTTGTACTTTCCCACTGTCAACTTCAGGTGACCATGGCTCCTCAAATTTGTTTTTTGAATTCTTCTCTACATGTGATTTTCTGTTTGCTCTGCTAGTAGCTGGCAGTTCGAGAGGCCCAAATTTATCGATAGAAAAGTGAACAGCTCTTGGGGTAACCCTGGACTCTAATCTCTCCTTAAAACCACATATCCAAGCTCTTTCCACTTCCGAGCGGACCGAGTGAGAGGCCAGAATCTATAAATGGAAAGATGAACAAAAAAGCTCTTCGAAGTGTCGAAGTGTGGGATTAGTTGTCTCAGGTCACTCGGAATGGTGGGAGGAAGAAGGATTAGGGTGAGGAAGATGCCGACTCCAAGTAAAAAAAATCTCCAGGATCTGCACATTCCTCAACCACAAATCTACAAAAACACTAGCGCACACGCCCATCATCTCCCTTCTCGACAACTGCAACCTCCTGCTCTGTGGCCTTCCTTCTAACACTCTCACATTCCTCCAATCTATCCTAAACTCTGTTGCCAGACTAATCCACCTGTCCCTTTGCTATTTCCTTGCCTTTCCTCTCTGTCAATCCATTCACTGGCTCCCCATTACCCAGAGACTCCAGTTCAAAACCCTAACCTTGGAATTCAAAGCTATCCACAAACTGTCTCCTCCATGCATCTGTGACCTAGTCTCCTAGTACTTACCTGCATGCAGCCTCCGATCCTCACAAGATCTCCT
Organism: Phyllobates terribilis; assembly: GCF_046119375.1. NCBI lineage: Eukaryota > Metazoa > Chordata > Amphibia > Anura > Dendrobatidae > Phyllobates > Phyllobates terribilis. Next base: position 11,693,031 of record NW_027362769.1, on the reverse strand, counting down.
TCTCTACTCCCCTCTTATCTCCTCTTCCCACAATCGCATACAAGATTTCTCCCGTGCATCCCCCTTTTTTGGAACTCTCTACCCCACCATTTCTGACTGTCTCCTACTGTTGAAACCTTTAAAAGGAAGCTGAAGACCCACCTCTTGCGACATGCATACAACCTGCAGCAACCCTCGCTCCACCACACCGTTACAAGACCAGCTCTATCCTCACCTACTGTATCCTCACCCATGCCTTGCAGACTGAGCCCTCGCGGGCAGGGTCCTCTCCTCTCCTGTACCAGTCGCTGTCACATTTTTGTTCAAGATTATTGTAATTGTTTTTGCGATGTACACCCATTTTTCACATGTAAAGTGCCATGGAATAAATGGCGATAAAGTAATAATAACAATGTGATCCAGACTCACATCTACTGAGACTGGACCATGTGGAACACAGGGTGGTGGTGGAGGCCAACTGACTGGAAACTTTATCTGCTATCCAACCAACAACCTTTTCATACAGCTCTGGCTTCAATAGTGGTGTTCCACGGCCCCCTACAAATTGGGACAGGAAGGTAGTTATACATAAGGTGGGTGTTTGTTGTGCTCCCTCAGCAGGCACAGTTTCATCTTGCCCAAGGTCTCTGCATGCACTATCACCATCACCATAACATCCACTTACCTGTCCCTTGACACACACCTTGCCCATTTTAAATTTAGTTTAAGATTTGTCACGTTGCCAAAAATGTCTGTATTATTATCGCAGTAATATAGGATCACATCTGATGAGATGACCACAGTTTTAGGCCTTTTAGGCTCGTGAAGGCGGAAGCTTTTAATAACCTCATGCCGGCGGCCACTATATTTCCCGGTATCGCCTCTGCCTTCCACAAGCACGGGTCCCACAACATTACCCGTGCCCTCCCCAGTGCACTTACTGGGAAGGACCGCCTAACCACAAACACGTGGACAGGTGAATGTGGCCAGGGACGGTACGGAGCCAGTCCACAACTTTTTTTTTCTGAGAGTTGTATTTAGCTCGGTGAAAGGACTGGCATAGAGGGAAACCGCATCTACCCTGCGTGTCATTTCTCCCAGGAAGTCCTGCAATTGAGTTTGTTGCAGAAGCAATGGCAGCCCGTCCAACATCAACTCGCACTTGTCGGTGGTGCTTTGACACACACACATCTTTCTTTGCGCATTTATTTTCTTGAATATAGAGTTGGACAATGGCCTGATCTGTAATGCGTTTTGAGAAATAACATGCATAAGCATGGCCGATCCACATTAAAAAAGCAGCCATAGAGTGTCCAGGAGCCTTCCCCCACACTTTTCTTAGCCAGGGCTGCTTTTCGGCAGGGTTGGACGGGCCCACCAGAGAACCAGAGACTCCTCCGGCGGGCCCTGTCTTCTCCTTCAGGAGAATTCATAGTGCCGAGGTGAGGCCATGATGATGATAGAGGCCACCATCTGCTTAGTTTTCTGTTACTTGGAATGCAAGTGCAAGTATGCAGCCAACCATCCACCCACAGGCCGTAACACTAAACTGCCAGATTTCTAGGCAGCTCTTTGCACTTGAAATATGGCCTTTTAAGCTCATGGAGGTGGAAGCTTTTCACAACCTCATGCCGGTGGTGGCCGGGTGTCCATACTTGGTCCCCAGCTGCCACTATATTTCCCGGTATCGCCTCCGCCTTCCATAAGCACGGATCCCAAAACATTACCCGTGCCCTCCCCAGCGCACTTACTGGGAAGGACCGCCTAACCACAAACACGTGGACAGGTGAATGTGGCCAGATATGGTATGGGGCCAGTCCACAACTTTTTTGGCTTAGAGTTGTATTTAGCTCGGTGAAAGGACTGGCATAGATGGAAACCGTATGTACCCAGCATGTAATTTCTCCTAGGAAGTCCTGTAATTGAGCTTGTTGCAGAAGCAATGGCTGCCCGTCCAACATCAACTCGCACTTGTCGGTTGTGCTTTGACACACACTTGGAATGCAAGTGCAAGTATGCAGCCAGTCACCCGCCCACCCACAGGCGGCAACACTAAACTGCCAGATTTTGGGGCAGCTCTTTGCACTTGAAATATGGCCTTTTAAGCTCGTGGAGGTGGAAGCTTTTCACAACCTCATGTCGGCGGCGGCCGGGTGTCCATACTCGGTCCCCAGCCACCACTATACTGGCATAGAGGGAAACCGTATCTACCCTGCGTGTCATTTCTCCCAGGAAGCCCTCTAAAGCTGCTTGCACTTGAAATGTGGCCTGAACATTACTGCTGATACTTTTCTGTGGGAATTTGCTTGACTCCTACCAGCCTGGAATATTTCCAGCAAACTATGGTATTAGCACTGCCCCCAGTACCAGTAGCGAAGCCATCCCCAATTTCCTTCTCAAGAATTTTATTTGGTAGACTTCTCACAAAGGAGCTGAAGATAGAGTGGCAGTAGTACAAGTTTCTCCAGCCTGTTAGATATTAGAGGGTGAACGGCAGCACATTGGATCAGTGGTTAGCACTGAAGCCTTGCAGCGCTGGGATCCTGGGTTCAAATCCCAGCAAGGACAACATCTGCAAGGACTTTATATGTTCTCCCCGTGTTTACATATGTTTCCTCCTTAGTAAAAAAGCAGCCATAGAGTGTCCAGGAACCTTACCACATACTTTTCTTAGCCAGGACTGCTTCTCGGCAGGGTTGGACAGTCCGACCAGAGAATCCTCTGGTGTGCCTTGGCTTCTACCTCAGGAGAGTTCATGATAGCGATAACTTTGCAGCTGCTATGGGATTCTTGAGCGAGTGACAAAGGTTAGCTCTCAGATTCAAATTCTCTGGTGGGAACAATGTTTTTCAATCTGAAACAGCTTCTCAGTGTGAGTTGTATTTCACCATAGACATATTCTTTAGCTCGGTGAAAGGATTGGCATAGAGGGAAACCGTATCTACCCCGGCTGTCATTTCTCCATCACCAGGTTCCTCCCATTGTCACACACGACCATGCCTGGCTGTATGTTCAGCGGTGAGAGCCACAGATCAGGCTGCTGTGTTACAGGTTTCAACAACTCTGCAGCGCTGGGCGGTTTGTGAATTAAGCATTAAGGATGTTATCTTCAGCACAGCTTGTTGCCGTTTGGCCAAGGCAGTGCTGCAGTGCTGTCAGCTTGTGACTAGTGTTGAGCCACCCCCATAGTGTTCGGGTTCGGTTCATCGAACACCGGGATGTTCGTGGAACTGTTCGTCGAACACCTTAGAACACTGTCGAACACCGTCGAACACCGTTAAAACCAATGGCAGGCAAATAAAAACACATAGAAAACACCTTCAAAGGTGTCCAAAAGCTGACAACCTACTCAGAAGACACTCTCTTTAAAAAAGCCGGCCGGCAATTCAGCAGCGGTACCCGACAATTTAGAACAGAAAGAATAGAGCATCACACATAGATTAGATAGATAGAAACATGTCAGTCACATGTATTAGAAGTACAGTGACAGTGTTGGCTACTGTACTTGTCATATAGTGTTAAAGTATTTATTTAAAAAATAATAGTGTTTTCATGCACCGTCTCTTTAAAAAAGCCGGCCGGCAATTCAGCATCAGTACCCGGCAATTTAGAGTAGAATGACATGAAAAAAAATGACATGGGGTCCCCCCTATTTTAATAGCTAGCAAATGCTAGGCAGACAGCTGGGGGCTGATATTAATAGCCCAGGAAGGGTGCCATGAATATTGGCCCCCTCCCAGGCTAGAAACACCAGCCGTCAGGTGCCCCAGAAAGGGCTGTCAGTGACGTGCATGAGGTGAGCTGAATTCATTGGACATGAACTCGGCTCATCTGGATGCCGTCACAGCCAGACACAGCCAGGTACAAACAGGCATCTGGGGGATGGGGGCAGCCCATTCCTGCCTGCTTTACCTGGCTGGACACAAAAAGAGGGCGAAGCCCCACTTCAATTTTTTTTTAATTATTTCATGACCCTTGGAAGAGACGTGGAGGTGGGCCTCATAAAAAAAATGTTCCCATTAGAAAGAAGCAGGCCTCCTATACTTGTAATGCCCATGCACTAAGTGTATGAGCTGACAAACATTTACACCTGGGGGGTATACATGAATATACCATTTAAAAAATTTTTTTTATGGGCATCATAAACACCCTTTAAAAAAATTATGTGGGTGTTCCAAAGTTTGGGCACACAGGGGCTCTCCAAACGCAACATGGTGTCCGCTAACAATTTGAGCCGACAATTTGTTAGCGGATATCATGTTGCATTTGGAGAGTCCCTGTGTGCCCAAACATTGGAGCTCCCCCACAAGTGACCCCATTTTGGAAACTAGACCCCCCAAGGCACCTATCTAGATGCATAGTGAGCACTTGGAACCCCTAGGTGCTTCACAAATTGATTCGTAAAAATGAAAAAGTGTTTTTTTTTTTCATTTTTACGAATCAATTTGTGAAGCACCTAGGGGGTTCCAAGTGCTCACTATGCATCTAGATAGGTGCCTTGGGGGGTCTAGTTTCCAAAATGGGGTCACTTGTGGGGGAGCTGCAATGTTTGGGCACACAGGGACTCTTCAAATGCAACATGGTGTCCGCTAACAAAATGTCGGCTCAAATTGTTAGCGGACACCATGTTGTGTTTGGAGAGCCCCTGTGTGCCCAAACATTGGAGCTCCCCCACAAGTGACCCCATTTTGGAAACTAGACACCCCAAGGCACCTATCTAGATGCATAGTGACCACTTGGAACCCCCAGGTGCTTCACAAATTGATTCATAAAAATGAAAAAGTGAAAAAAAAAACACTTTTTCATTTTTACGAATCATTTTGTGAAGCACCTAGGGGTTCCAAGTGCTCACTATGCATCTAGATAGGTGCCTTGGGGGGTCTAGTTTCCAAAATGGGGTCACTTGTGGGGGAGCTCCAATGTTTGGGCACGCAGGGGCTCTCCAAACGCAACATGGCGTCCGCTAACAATTTGAGCCGATTTTCCATTCAATTTGTTAGCGGACACCATGTCGCGTTTGGAGAGCCCGTGATGTGCCTAAACAGTGGAGCTCCCCCACAAGTGACCCATTTTGGAAACTATACCCCTCAAGGATTTTATTAAGGTGTATAGTGAACATTTTGAACCCAGAGGTACGACACAGAATTTGTCTACATTAGGTCATCATATTGAATAAGTTGTCATTAGTCTTGAGCGCAAGTGCTCGCTACTTGAGTTTGCATCAGGTACACGGGTATTCACCATGTATCTCGGGTGCTCGAGTGACATGCTCGAGTCCCTGCTCCGCATGTTTCACGGTTATTAGACACCCAAAAAAAAACATGTGCATGGCAGGCAATCCCGGTAAAGTTTTTTTGGCCGCGAAGCATATGGGGCAGAGACTCGAGCATGTCACTCAAATACCCACGATACTCAATGCATACCAGAGCACCCGATGCAAACTCAAGTAGCGAGCACTTGCGCTCAACACTAGTCGCCATATCGTCATCTTTTTTTCTTACTTTTGAAAAAAATCCCAACCCCATCACAACCCTAACCCCAACCCTAACCCCAACCCCAGCCCTAACCCTAGCACAACCTTAACCGTAGCACAACCCTAGCCCTAAGCACAACCCTAGCCCTAGCACAACCCTAACCCTAGCACAACCCTAACCCCAAACCCAGCCCTAACCCAAGCCCAATCCTAACCCAAGAGTTTATTTTTGACGCCGTTCCTTGTGCGGTATAAGTGATTAGACGACTATATTCTTCGGGTCGGTGTGATTACAGCAATACCAGAATCATATGGGGTTATTATGACTGACAGCTGTCACACACTAAAAGACGCATTTTTTGTAAAATCTAGTTTTTGCATCGCCATATTTTGAGAGCTATAATTTTTCCAGATTTTGGCAGACAGTCATGTGATGGCTCGTTTTTTGCGGGAAGACTTGACGTTGTTATTGGTGCCATTTTCAGGCACGTGACATTTTTTGATCGCTCTCTATTCCGATTTTTGGGAGGCAGAATAAACAAAAAACAACAATTCAGGAATTGTTTTTTTTTTTTTTTAATTCTGTTCCGCGTGTGGTAAAATTGATAAAGTAACTTTATTCTTTGGGTCAGTACGTTTACAGCGGTGCCACATTTATATAGTTTTTCTAGGTTTTGCACTTTTACATAATAAAAGCAATTTTATAGAAAAAAATATTTTTTAGCATCGCTTTATTCTGAGACCTATAACTTTTTTATTTTTCGGCTGATGGAGGTGTATGTCAGCTTGGTTTTTGTGGGACGAGATGAAGTTTTCAACGGTACCATTTTTATTTAAATTTGTCTTTTTGATCTCGTGTTATTCCATTTTTTGTTTGGCGGTATGGTGATAAAGCATTGTTTTTTGCTTCGTTTTTTTTTTTTTTTTTTTACCGTGTTCACTGAAGGGGTTAACTAGTGGGACAGTTTTATAGGTCAGGTTGTTCCGGACGCAGCGATACCAAATATGTGTACTTTTATTGTTTTTTTTGTTTGTTTTTTTATAATAATATTTATTGATGGGTAAATTATATTTTTATTTTTGGTGGATTATTTTTTTTATTTTTTATTTTTTTTTGAAAAATTTTTTTTTTTTTTTCACTTTCTGGAAGCTTATATAGTTTATTACTTTGTCCCACTCTGGGACTTTCACTTTTTTTTCTCTGATCGCCTGCATGGCACAGGAAAGCAGCACCATCCCTGTGCCATGCAGGCTGTCAGCGCTGGAGAGGGAGCAGATTGTTTGGAGATGCACTGAGCATGTCCAAACAATCTTCCTGCTGTCTGGTGACCCAGATGTTGTGATGACGACATCGGGTCGTCATGGCAACACCCGGGAAGCCTTTGCAGAATGCGCTGGAAGCCGGAAGAGGAGGTGAGTATCGGCGATCACCTCCCCTTGCCCCCGCAATGCTGCGATCGACTTCGATCGACTTTGATCGCAGCATCACGGGGGTTAATGTGCTGGGAGCAGTGCAGGACCGCTCCCTGCACATAGTACCGGGTGTCAGCTGTGACAATCAGCTGACACCCGGCGGCGATCGCGCCCGCACAGCCTGTGTGCGCGCACGATCGCCATGACGTACTAGTACGGGTCTGGCTCTTGAGTCCCAGGGCACAGACGCGTATTAGTACGTCAGATGTTGTTAAGGGGTTAACAAGCAGATCCGGCAGCTCCAAGTAGGATTTGAGAAATCACTGAACCAGAAGGTTAAGCACATGGGCCAGGCATGGTATGTGTGTGAGATTGCCTCACCTCAGAGCCGCCACCAGATTCCGGCCATTGTCACAAACGACCATGCCTGGCTGTAGGTGCAGCAGTGTGAGCCACAGATCTGCCTGCTCTTTCAGAGCTGTTAACAACTCTTCAGCATTGTGCGGTTTGTCACCTCAGCATATTAGCTTCAGCACAGCCTGTTGCCGCTTGGCCGAGGCAATGCTGTAGTGCTTCCAGCTTGTGACTGATGTGGTCATTTCGGAGATGGAGGCTGAAGAGGAGGAGGAGGCTGAGGAGGATGAGGTGCAGGAGCTGTAAACCATGTGGGCAACCCTGATTGACCTAGGGCCCGCAATCCTTGGCGTCGGGAGGACGTGTTCCGTCCCAAGGTCCGACTGGGTCCCGGCTTCCGCTATGTTAACCCAATGTGCCGTCAGCGAGATGCATCGTCCCTGCCCACAAGCACTTGTCCACGTGTCCGTGGTTAGGTAGACTTTCCTGGTAACTGCGTTGTTGAGGGCACGGCTAATGTTTTGGGACACGTGCTTGTGTAATGAGGGGACGGCACACCGGGAGAAATAGTGGCGGCTGGGGACTGAGTACCGAGCGACGGCCGCCACCATCAGGTTGCGGAAAGCTTTCGTCTCCACGAGACAAGAAAGGCAACACTTCGAGCGCAAGCAGTCGTGAAATGTGAGAATTTAGTAGTGTAGCCTGTGGAGCGTTGGCTGCATATTTGCGCTTGCGTTCCAAGGACTGGGGTATGGACAACTGAACGCTGCGCTGGGACAAGGATATGGAAGTGCTTCCAGATGCTGCTACTTGAGAGTGTGCAATGACAAGTGCAGTGCAGGAGGCATCTTCGCATGCACCATGGACAGGGGATTGGCTTGCATGCACAACAGCGGAAGAAGAAATGGTACCACCTGCAGACACTGTTCCTGGACCCTGGGGATCGGCCCACAAAGTCGGGTGCTCTGCTGCTATATGCCTGATCATGCTGGTGGTGGTCAGGCTGGTCGTTTTGCCACTCCTACTGATGCTGGCCTGGCAGGTGGTGCAAATGGCCTTTTTGGGGTTATCGGCTGAGTCTTTAAAAAACAACCAGACTCGGGAAGACTTAACAGTTGTACTGGCAACTTCCTTCGTGTTGGTGTTACGAGGAACGGTTGCCTGCCTTTTGTCTGCGGCCACCACATTGATACTTCCTGCCCATTGGGGTGTTCAGCCTCCCTCCCCCTGTGTGCTGCTCTCCTTGCTCTGCATGTCCTCCTGCCAGTTTGGGTCAGTTACTATATCATCCACCACCTCGTCTTCCACTTCCGCACCCTGGCTTTCTAGCAATTGTGTCTCATCATCGTCCACCTCTTGTGACACTTTCCCACCGTCGCCTTCATGTGACCGTGGCTGCTCAAATATTTGGGCATCGCTATACGCAATCTCCTCTTGTCCCACTTCAAGTGGACCGGCCAGAGAGGCCCGAATCTATAAAAGGAAAAATGAACAGCTCTTCAGAGTGTACAAGTGTGGGATCAGTTGTCTCTGGGTACTCGGCATGGTGGGAGGAAGGAGGATCAGGGTGAGGAAAATGCGGTCCAGACTTGTGTTGAGCCACCCCCATAGTGTTCGAGTTCGGTTCGGTTCGTCGAACACCCATATGTTGGCCGAACTGTTCATCGAACTGTTCGACGAACACCGTCGAACACCGTTAAAACTAATGGCAGGCAAACAAAAACACATAGAAACACATAGAAAACACATAGAAAACACCTTCAAAGGTGTCCAAAAGCTGACAAACTGCCCAGAAAACACAACTAACACATGGAAAAGTGACAAGTACATATAGTCATGCGGAAAGAAAAGAGGTGGAGGAGTAAAAGGAGGGGGAGACACAGATATAGGCATGCTCTTCTAAAACCAAAAAAGTGCGAAGCCGACACGGCCAGTCTGTTCCTGCCCGTGCGACCTCCTTGTCGTCGGGTTTGTGTCAGAGCTGCGGTGGACCCTGACGGCCAGCCCCCCTCTCCCAATACTGGTGCCTGTCTGCTTGGGGGTCGAGAGAGCCCCCCTGCGGTGGAGGCAAGTCTAATCTTTTTAATTTAAATTGTCTCTCTAATTTGAATGAGTACACTTTAAATCCTTTTACAAGGATCTATTGGAGGGCAAGTCTCATGCTAGCAGCCACGGTTGCAGGAGGAGGAAGAGGTGGAGCCTGCCGTGTGCTGCTGTGTTTGGTGTGTGGAGAGAGCTCCTGGGAAGGGAGGTTTTGCCTTTACCATCTGGGACTTTTTGTCTGCCCCCTTCCCAGGAATGGAGGCTTGCTGTGGGATTGGCCTCCGGGGCTGGGCCCCCAGCTCCTGCCCCCCGGTCCAAGCCGGCGGGGGGCAGGAGGAATACCATCGTGGCTGGGATGACCAGGTCCGGAAAAGGCAAGGCGTCCGGCATGAAGACCAGAGGGACCCCCGAGGCCACGGCCGCGGCAGCTCCTCCCCCCGGAGGTAGGCCGAGTACGTGCAGGGGTGCTGCAGCGGTGCCCCCTGATTGGGGCACCAAGGTGGCGAAGGAGTCCACTGTCATCTATGGCTCCCGCATCCATGCGCACCTCTGCGAGTATGAGGACGCCTCTAGGAAGCTAAAATCCCTCTGGGGGGAGTTGAGGGTAGCTCAGGAGAGGTCCGACAGGTCCTCTAGCAGCAAGAAGCCTGAGCTATCTGCCGCGGTCAGGAGGATTAAGAAGGCCATCCAGGAGGTGGAGAACCGGCGGTGTACCATCCTGGCCGGCAGCGGGCCATTCAGAGAAAAGTTGGAGAACGACGACCGGTTCAGAGCCATGGCCGGTGGATCTCTGGAGGGGTCATGGAGCTCCAGCCAGGTGGTGGCGGTGGAGGATGAGGAGGAAGAGGACTGTGAGGAGGAGGTTGCACCCTACCCGCCATCTGGTGGCCTGGTAAGTGATCTCCAGACATCGCATAGTGGGATAGCCCCTCAGCAGATGGCTCTCCCGTCTGACTCTAGCCCTTCAGAGGGCAGCGGGAGCGAAGGGGAGGATGAGGATGGTGGTAGTACTAGTGAGGGGGGCTGCCTCGTTATGAAGCAGATCAGGCAGATTGAGTCCCCGGTACGTTTTAACCAGCTGACGTTCGGGGATGAGATCTGCGAGGACGAGGCAACCGGGATGGGGATGAAGAGGAAAGCGAAGAGAGCTATGAAAAAGAAAACATCGGTAACACATAAATTTGTGTATGTCCCCCTCTCTGGGGCCCCCCGGTCCCGTTGTGCGGCACCCGCCACCCACCCCGGCTCGGGCCCTGATGTGGGTCTGCAGCGAGGGGGCGGGGAGACTATAGGCCATGGTACGCAGAGCGCCGCCTCTGTTTGTAGTAATGAAGGTGGTGTGTCGGATGTTTCTGACATGGAGCATGGCACGGAGGGCGGCCCGGCGGCGGGCAAAAACCATGGTGGTGCTCAGGCTGGGTCCCCTGTGAGAGAGGGGGCTGGCCTGGCACCTGGTGTGCCTGCTGGCGTGCGGGGGGCGGCGAGCGTAACTGCCGCTGCCACCTGCTCTGCTGGCGGCACACCGGCAGCCGGGGCCGCATCTCCGGCGGCGTGTGCTGGGAAAGTGTCTGGGTCCCTCACTCACGGATCCGTTAAATCTGGATCACTTTTGGGGACCCTGGCATCCGGTAAGGCATCTGGCGGGGCAAAAAGTGCGGGGCCTGCAGCTCTGGCAGAGCCGGTTCGTAAAAGGAAGGTGGTGGGGCCTGCTCTCCTGGAGGGGGGCGTGGCGAAGTGAGGGCCCCCGGTGCAGGGGCCCAGTAAGGGGTCGGCGCTGAGGGCTCTGCCGCCGGTGGATGCCGAGGGGGAGTGGCCTAGCCTGGGGCCGGCCGCCGGAGTTGCTGTGGCCAAGCTCTTTGTGGCTAAGGGAGTGACGGTGGGGGGAGCTGTGCCTCCGGGAATTGGTGCCGCTGGATCAGGGACCCCCGAGAGTAGACCCGGCTCCGGGCCGGTTTTGGGGGTCCCGTCGTGGCCATTTTCGGGGGGCATGGCCTCCCTGGCGTCCCCCACCCATGTGGGAGTGGCCACGGAGGGCCGCACTGTGCTGCCGGGTGCAGGGGGTGTGGCTTCACAGGTGGGGGCCGCCCATGTAGGAGTGGCCACAGTGAGCAGTACTGTGCTGCCTGGCGCTGGGGGCGTGGCTTCCCGAGCCGGGTCTGCCCATGTGGGCGTGGCCACACCCGGGGGCATGGCTTGGCGCCGGTGGCTGCTCCTGGAGCAACAGACACCACAGCTGCGGCCAGTGCCAGTGTGGGGGCTGCCGCTGTAGCTGATGCGGGTGCCTGTGTGCCGGGGTCCGCTGTGTCTGGGGGCTTACCTGGGGCAGGGGATCCGGCACTGCGGGTATCCAGGAAAGCTGCAGCAGGGCTGGATGGTGCAGTGGGAGGAGCTACACCTGGCTCTCTTCCTGCCAGTAAATCAGGAAGCTCCAGGTATGCTGGGAGCAGTGGTGCTGCACTGCTTAAGTCCTGCAGTGTGGTGCTTGATAGGCCAGCAGCATTAAAAGTGAACCCCCTGGCAGGGAAGATGCCACCAGCAGGCGGCAGTACTGGCAACACAAGTAATATGGACGGTGGTAGTGAAACTGTGCCCAGAAAGTGTACACAAAAAAAGAAAAACATTGACCCCGGTGCACATGGGAGTGGGAGCGGGGCGAGTGGGGTGATTGTAGACACAAATGGGGATGGTGTGGGTACGAATGTGTCTGTGGCTGGGGATGCAAATGGTGGGGTGTCTGCGGTAGGGTGCGTAAATGGAGTGTCTGTTGGTAGCGGGGAGCACGGGGGGGGGACTGGTCCATCTGCTCCCCCGGCCGCGAGCCCCCGGAGTTTTGCGGGGGTAGTGGCTGGGGCCTCGGGGTCCTCTCGGGGGGTTTCCTCGCCTCTGGACCTCAGGGACGGTGACTTGCGACGCCGTTTTCTGGAGGCCCTCAAGAAGGGAGAACGGACGATCACAGTAGAGGGAAGAGAGGTGGATCTGGCCTTTTGGCTGGACAGTCATGGCCAGGCTGCCTTCCAAGATAAAAGGGAGGGGGAAACAGTGTGGTCCCTCCTGACAGCCGGGCAGGGGGTGGCCAGGAGGAATGTAGTCCGTCTTCGGTGGAGGGGTAGTGAAGCGTGCCCGCCTAGAGCGAGGGTCGTGGAGCTCCTCCTGAAGATGGACTTCAGGGCAATTGACATCTTTGCCCTGATCCATCCTTTTGGTACCTCCATCTTTGACATCAGTTTTGTTCGGCCGGAGGGCTTAGAGCTTTTCTGGTCGAATTTTGAACTGGTGAAGGGGGAGCCCGGCTGGCGAGACTTTGCCGTACAGGCGGTGTCTCGCCAAAATGGCGTAAAGAGGGTGACCGTTCTAACAAATAACGAGTCACTCTCAGGGATCGATATTATGACGTGGCTTTCTCGTTATGGGGAAGTCACAGAGGTCCCAAAGAAGAACAGGGACGAGTTCGGCATTTGGTCAGGGGGCTGGACCTTCATGATGAAATTGAAGGTTTCAGGTGGTACTGTCACTCACATCCCCTCCTCGTCATTCCTGGGGAGGGACAGGATCCTGATCTTCTACCAGGGGCAGCCGAAGGTCTGCCACAGTTGCGGTGACCCCCGCCACTTCAGCGCGGGCTGCAAGGTGCAGAAATGTGCCTTGTGTGGCGGGGTAGGTCATCTGGCCGCGGCCTGTGGTGACATTAGATGTCACCTGTGTGGTGATCTAGGTCACCCGTATAGCCGCTGCCCACATTCCTTTTCCAACACCATCTCTGGTCAGGCGGAGGAGGGCCGCGGGGGGGTCCCCAGTGGTTCATCTTCTGCTGGAACTGGAGGTGGGGGCGGGAGGGGAGTTGAGGGGTCAGGGAGGAAAGGCGAGGCAAATACACCTGCCCACCAGTGGCAACAGGTGAGGCGCCGAAGGGACAGGGGGCAGGATAAGCCCCAGGCGACTGGGGTGATGACTGTCCCCTCCCCGGAGGTTGCAGCCGGAGCCTCTGAGGCCCTGGGGGAAAAGGCGGTGAGCGAGGAGATCAGGAGGATGGAGAGGGAGGAGGCGGCTGCTTCCGATAACTCCTCCCAGTATGAAAGTCTGGATGAGGAGGTGGTGGAGCAGCCAAAAAAATCAGGTGACAAAAGTACCAGTAGTCGGAGGAAAAAGAACAGGAAAAGGGTAAAAAAAACTAAAGCCCCCCCCCCCCTTGACCACTACGGTGCCTACGGAAGGGCTCACCGGCTCCCCTCTGATCCCCCTCTCCAATCGGTTCCAAGCCCTCGATGACTCTGCTGTGTCGGAGGTTGGGGGTAAGGAGCCGGAGACAACATCTGGGGTGCCTTCAGGGGGCGGCGGGGTCTGTCCCCCGGGGGACTCGGCTGCCCCTGGGGGGGGGACTGCCCTGGGGTCTGGAGGCGAGGAAACCTGTGCTAGGAAGGAAGTGTCCGATGCTGGAGGGGCGGGAATGGACACCTCGGTATCCCTAAAGAGGAGGGGTGACTCGGGCTCCTCCTCAGAAGGCGAGAGGAAAAAGGGGGGTACGGGGAAAAAGAAGGCCATCTAACTCAATCACCCATGATGGCGGAACCTACCCCGTTGACTCTGGCGTCGATTAATGTCGCCAGTATAAAGTCAGATGCGGCCAGATTTACGGCCTTTGATTTTTTCACCCGAGTTGAGGCTGACTTTTTATTTTTGCAGGAGACCAGACTAACGGACATGGGGGCCATTTATAAAGCAAAGAGGGAGTGGAGGTGTGGGCCCTCATACTGGTCTCTTGCGGCCGAGCCGTATAGCGGGGTAGCGGTCCTTTTTAAGGCCGCTTCGGTGGAATGCAGATGGGTGATTGAGGTAGAAATGGGGAGGTGCTTGGTTCTTGACGTCTTCATGAGGGGACAGGAGCTCCGGCTCATTAATATCTACGGCCCGCAATCTAAGTGGGACCATAAATGTCTCTTCCTGAAGGTCAAGCCCTATCTTTTTACAAGCCGGCAGGTGGTCTTCGGTGGGGATTTTAACACTGTAACTAGATCCCGTGATAGGGGAGGCCCCGGAGACCGGCTGGCTTATGATAGCATAGCCCTGAATAGCATAGCAAGTGAAGCTCGCCTGGTGGATATCCACATCCGGCACACCCCAGGTCACGGGGGTTTCACCTTTCATAGGGGTAGCAGTAGGTCTAGGATAGATAGGTTTTATTTAAAGGAGGAGGCCGTCTCTTCTGCAGTGTCCGCTGTGGAGGTGGAATTCTCCGATCACTGTTTCATTTTCTTTTCCTTGAATGTTACAGAGACCCCCCGGATGGGGAGAGGCCTGTGGAAGCTGAATTCGTCCCTGTTGGAAGAAGCTGATGTAAGACAATCCTTTGAGGAATTTCTTCAGAGCCAGGTACCTCTCTTGGGTCTCTGTAGTACTAAGTCTGAGTGGTGGGAGATCTTCAAAAGAAGGGTTGCAAGGTTCTTCCGTCAGCTCTCGAGCCTCAGGTGCCTGAACAGGCACCGCCTGTATCGGGATCTGGGGAGGAAACTCGAGCAGCTCGTCTCGACTGGAGGGGACCGTGAGGAAGTGACGCGCCCCCTGGGCCATATTCTTTAGGGGAAATATCCGGAGCCGGATCAGATGGGAGTTGTAGTCTTCCGAGTGGCTGTGACCCGGTCCGTGCCCAGGGTGTCAAACTCAGTTGTATGTGGCAGTCCTACAGATGTTATTAAGTTCTTAATGTCGACTACGCCACCCGTTGTATCGCGGTCACTATGGCCGCCGCTGCAGCAGGGTCCGCTGAGGCTGATGGTGTTGGTGCAGCTTTTGGTGGTATAACCCCCAACGGGTGGGGTATAGCCTCAGGGGGTCAGGTGCAGAGGATGGGGGTTGTGGTGGTGCAGCATAGATGTTAAATGAAGACAGAGTCGGGTTGTGCAGTTTAGGGTATTTACTCACTGCTGATGTTCCGGTCACTCCAGCTTCAAGTGACCACCCGAGCCGTGCTGCGTCCACCAGGTCCTGGACTCAGCAAACCCCCAAACAAGTCCGGAGCGTGGCCCTGAGCTCTCCTTCTGTCCTTTCCTCTGGCCGTCCCCACTAGTGATCCACCTAGGTCCAGCTCCCTCGGGCCTTCTGTTGGGACACCCTTGGCCTTGGGTTCCCTGACCCTCCACGTGGTATGCCTTCGGGGTGGATGTGGTGGGTGGCCGTGGCAGACACTGCCCACGGCCTCCGGTCTCTGGCTAGGGTGTGCTTTTGCCCCCACCAGCTTGGGATCCGGTACCCTATTGCCGACTCTTCACCCGGGGATTGAATTTGGGTTCTCAGAGTCCTCTCTTTGTCTTCTCTGGGTCTTTCTTCTCTGCTCCACTCTCTCTCTGCAGGCTCATCTGGACCTCTGCTTCTTACTCTGACAGACTGACCCTGTTCTCTGATGGTGCCCACCTTATATACATCCTCTATGTGTGAGCTCAGGTGACCAGCACCCAATGAGCTCCTATCTTTACCCAGGCTGCTCCTCCTATCTGCCCCTACACTACTTGGGATGTACCACCCCCCTCCCACTCCAGCCAGGAACAGACTCGGTCGTACCTGCACATTTCTAAGTGGGAGTACCGTCGGCCTGCTCCTCGGAAATGGGATGTGTGTAGTGCATGCAGCCTACCGAGCTCAGATCCACACTCCATCCTTACCCGGGAGTGGAATATCACACCTCTGGGTTGAGGTGCAATACCCCTGTAGCAGCCGAATCCTCAGGGTGCTACATTCCCCCCTGGTAAATCACAGCACGTCCTCGGGCTGTAAGAACAAAACACCACAAAACATACAAATTTTTGCATAAACATATAAAACATATAAAACAACATATATTAGCAACATCATAAAACTTTTCATATAAAACATTCTCGTCGCCTCTGGCTCCTCCTCCGGTCACTGTGCAACGCGTGACCGGGTAAAGTGCGACAGTTTTTTCTTGAAAAAATGGTTTTCCTATAAAACCGGTAGGGGGCGCTTTAGGACGCGCAACTATATACAAAAGGGAAGGTGGCCGCTCTCAGTCCTCGGCCAGGTATTAGGGAGGAATGACCGCTCTCAGTCCTCGGTCAGTGGGATTTAAGGGATAAACGGGTAAACAGTTCACACTTGCTGGTCCCAACGGGGACTATATTATCAGCAACAGTTTCTTTGGTACCCCTACGGGTAACTATATACAGCTTCTACTCTGCCGTACTCAACGACGACGTCCTCCTGCTCTTTCTTTGTGGTTACCTTTAGCTTAAGACCCGTCCGGGTCCTCTTGCTCTTCCTCCTCACACCGCAGCTCTTCCTCCGTCAGGCGATGCACATGGAGGGCGTAGGGTCCTTTGGCACACTTGTGCCGGGTGAAGGTGACCTCGTCCCCGATGTAAAGGTCACGACCTCTGTGTCCCTCCGGTAGGTGGGACTCAACGTCTCTCCTCGTCACGAAGACGTCGCCTAGGGTGCGGTGGTCTCGGATGAAGCCCCACCCATGCTGCATGTTAAACTTTATCACAGTCCCGGTGGTGCGGGGACTATGCGCTGCACGGGGGTCTCTCCTGGCCCGGCTCTTCTGCTCCGCGCTCCTTATTTGAGCTTGCTGTTCCCGGACCCGCCTCTCTCTCCGCTCCCTCTCGAAGACCTCGAGCTGTTGGCGGCAGCACTCAGCACGCTCCGCTGCAGCTGCCCGAGTCTCCTGAGTGAACCCCATGAGATCTTCTCCAGTGGGGTCCCACTCAAACTGGGTCTCTTCTAGCGGGGGCGAGATCCTCTTTACGGGCTTCGGAGCCGGAATCAGGGGTGCACACATGGCCCCAGCCTTCCTCTGCCGTTCCAGTTCATGATATTCCTGGGGCCAGATGAAAGGCTGCCCATCCGGGCACGTGTGTTGGTTAAACAGGTCCTCTCCCAGATGCGGCACTCTTGGTCTTATGGGCGCAGTGGTGTTAGCGCCCGGGTTGCCCGGGCCTTGCGGCCAGGCCTGGGGTATCTGGAAGGTGAAGGGCACCGTAAGGACGGCGGCACCCTGGGCTACTTGGCTCTGCGACCAGGCCGGGGGCTCCGCGGAGGTAGGGGGCGCTGTTGGTACTGCGGCGCCCGGGGGTACTAGGCCTTGCGACCAGGCTGGTGGTACTTCCTGCTTGGTCACGCTCGGGGTCGAGGCGTGTGACGTCACAGGGGTCGCGGCTCCCGTTTGAGGCCTAGTCTGCGGCGGTGACGTTGCAGCGACGGGCACGGCAGGATAGACTTCGGGCTCTGCGACGGGGAGCTGGGGCAGGTACGCGGTTTCCCGGTTTGGGGTATAGACGTCCCCTTTACCTGCCTCCACTCGTTCGGCTCCCTTCTCGGCGCCGTCTCCGGCCTTCAGTCCTCCCGCGCCATCCTCAGAGGCGGTCTGTCTCCTCGTCTTGGGTGGCGTGCTCCGCTGACAGGTCTCGGTCTGCTGGGCCATCTCACGGCTCCACTCCGCCAACGTCTCTCGCTGCACCCGGGCCATCCTCCTTGCGAGGCCCTCCAGAGCGGTCTGTGCACACTCCCGGTCTCGGGGGAGCTGTGCTAGGACCTCCACTAGGCCTAGTGGGGTCGTTGTTTCCAGCAGGCTCCTGACCAACGGGTCGGTGCTGCTCTGCTCTCCTTCTGTTGTCTCCAGCAGGCTCCTGGCCAGCGGGCCGGTGCTGCTCTGCTTTCTCGCCATCTCTGTTTCTAGCAGGCTCCTGGCCAACGGGCCGGTGCTGCTCTGCTTTCTCGCCATCTCCGGGTAAGCTCCTCCGAAACTCTTCTCCAGGCTTCTTGCCTCCGGGTGCGCTCGCTCTAGTCTGCTCCAAGCGACACCCATCTTTGTTCTCTCCTCTCGTCTCCTTCCACTCCGAGGGCGGTCCCGGGGCCACTTGGTGATTGTCAGCTCCAGGGGCAGTTCTTTCACGCTGACAGACACCTCTAGCATCACAGTCTCTGTTGGTGGGGGCGGTTTCCACTTTTGGCGCCATTTTCGGTCCTGGCCCACGATGGGAGGTGGCCTCTTGCCACCCTCTGGCACGCCCATAATGGCGTCCGCTCTTCCAAGGCGGGAAACCTTTGGAAATGGCGGGAATCGTCTCCCAGTGGCGGGAAACTCTGCAGATGGCGGGAAAAAGCTGTTAATGGCGGACAACCGGCGGGAATCGACCTGTGATGGAGTCCGATGGCGGGGACCCTCCGGAACCGGCAGGAGACTTCTTTTTGAGGTAAACTCGTTCTTTTCTTCAGGCACGCAGTACCCGGGTGTTGCGGGCACGTAATCCTGCCGACTACGCCAAAGTTGACGCGCCCCCTGGGCCATATTCTTTAGGGGAAATATCCGGAGCCGGATCAGATGGGAGTTGTAGTCTTCCGAGTGGCTGTGACCCGGTCCGTGCCCAGGGTGTCAAACTCAGTTGTATGTGGCAGTCCTACAGATGTTATTAAGTTCTTAATGTCGACTACGCCACCCGTTGTATCGCGGTCACTATGGCCGCCGCTGCAGCAGGGTCCGCTGAGGCTGATGGTGTTGGTGCAGCTTTTGGTGGTATAACCCCCAACGGGTGGGGTATAGCCTCAGGGGGTCAGGTGCAGAGGATGGGGGTTGTGGTGGTGCAGCATAGATGTTAAATGAAGACAGAGTCGGGTTGTGCAGTTTAGGGTATTTACTCACTGCTGATGTTCCGGTCACTCCAGCTTCAAGTGACCACCCGAGCCGTGCTGCGTCCACCAGGTCCTGGACTCAGCAAACCCCCAAACAAGTCCGGAGCGTGGCCCTGAGCTCTCCTTCTGTCCTTTCCTCTGGCCGTCCCCACTAGTGATCCACCTAGGTCCAGCTCCCTCGGGCCTTCTGTTGGGACACCCTTGGCCTTGGGTTCCCTGACCCTCCACGTGGTATGCCTTCGGGGTGGATGTGGTGGGTGGCCGTGGCAGACACTGCCCACGGCCTCCGGTCTCTGGCTAGGGTGTGCTTTTGCCCCCACCAGCTTGGGATCCGGTACCCTATTGCCGACTCTTCACCCGGGGATTGAATTTGGGTTCTCAGAGTCCTCTCTTTGTCTTCTCTGGGTCTTTCTTCTCTGCTCCACTCTCTCTCTGCAGGCTCATCTGGACCTCTGCTTCTTACTCTGACAGACTGACCCTGTTCTCTGATGGTGCCCACCTTATATACACCCTCTATGTGTGAGCTCAGGTGACCAGCACCCAATGAGCTCCTATCTTTACCCAGGCTGCTCCCCCTATCTGCCCCTACACTACTTGGGATGTACCACCCCCCTCCCACTCCAGCCAGGAACAGACTCGGTCGTACCTGCACATTTCTAAGTGGGAGTACCGTCGGCCTGCTCCTCGGAAATGGGATGTGTGTAGTGCATGCAGCCTACCGAGCTCAGATCCACACTCCATCCTTACCCGGGAGTGGAATATCACACCTCTGGGTTGAGGTGCAATACCCCTGTAGCAGCCGAATCCTCAGGGTGCTACAGAAGTCTCTAGGGTGAAGGCCTTGCTCAAGGGGTGCCAGTATGATAGGCACACATCCTTGGTTTTTGAGAGGGATTTCGGGAGGTACCGCTCGCCCGACCCTTACAGGAACTGCAGGATGTCAGTGAGTTGTAAGGTGGTAACAGGACTGATCGACAGTACGGGGTCCCTGAACAGATCCAAATCAGGGATCCTGGAGGTGGTCAGATCCTTCTACTCGCACATTTTGGGGGGGAGGGAACCTGATCGGGATGAGATGTCGGCTTTCCTGGCTGAAGCCATCCCTGAGCCAGGGGATGACCCCTCTCTTCATGTTTTGGTGGAAGCAATCAGGGAAGAGGAAGTGAGACGGGCGGTTGATGGGCTCCGGCCCAAAGTGTCGCCTGGTCCGGATGGCTTAACATCCGAGTTTTACAAGACTTTTAGGGACTCCTTGGTCCCCCTCTTGACTGAGGTGTTTAATGAGTGTCTCTCCTCGGACGCTCTGCCCAGTTCAATGAGGAAGTCAGCCCTGATTATTCTGTCAAAGGGTAAAGACTCGTCACGTATTGAGAATTGGCGTCCCATAGCGCTTCTCAATACGGACCGAAAGGTTCTGGCAAAGGTGCTTTTTAATCGGTTGGTGAAATTTGCACCCCGGCTCCTTTCGGGGGCCCAGCACTGCTCTGTTCCAGGCCGCAGCACACTTAGTGCTGTGCTCGGTGTCCGAGAGGCAGTGGAGCAGAGCAGGTCAGGTCACTGGAAGGGGTACTTGCTGTCCTTAGACCAGGCGAAAGCCTTTGACCGGGTTAACCACGAGTACCTCTGGTCCGTCCTTCTGAGGTACGGTCTGCCCAGGAGGTTTGTTGATTGGTTGAGAGTTTTATACAATGGGGCAGAGACTTTTCCACTTGTGAACGGTTGGGTCGGACCCCCTTTTGAGGTGAATTCTGGTGTCTGCCAGGGCTGTCCACTGAGCCCACTGTTATAGGTATTTGCGATTGACCCCCTTCTAAGGAGGGTGGAGCGCGGACCGTTGGTGGGAGTCGGGATGGACCAGGTGGAGCCAGATGCCACCTTGAGGGTAGTGGCATACGCCGACGATGTTTCCCTTTTTGTAACCTCGAGAGGGGAGGCAGATTGGGTCATGTCTGAGGTTGAGCGCTACTCGGTGGCATCCGGGTCCATGATCAACCGGGATAAGTGTGAAAGTCTCTGGCTGGGAGGGGGAGATCCTAGTTTTGATCTCCCGGACACTCTTCCAGGGCCTCAGGCCACAGCAAAAATACTAGGCATCAGTTTCGGCCCGGGGGACTACCCCCAGCAAAACTGGGAGGGCAGACTTAAGATTGCCGCCCAGAAGGTGGATCAGTGGAAGGGCTGGTCCCTGACCCTGAGGGAAAGGGTTAGCCTGGCCAAAGGGTATTTGCTTCCTTTACTAATATACCTGGGCAGTGTCTGCATCTTGCCAGAGCCTCTTTGGACACGGGTCTACAGCCTGTTCTTTCAACTATTATGGGGGAATAGGCTGAACCTAATCAGGAGGGAGGTCACGTACCGCACGAGGAGACTTGGAGGGTTGGGTATGGTCAACCCAGTGGTGTTCCTAGTAAACACCTTTATTAAGGCAAACATCGCCAACCTCTGGTTAGAGAAGGCTCCTCCGTGGGTATTCTCCTGTAGGGGGTGGTTTCGGCCTTTCTTCCAGGAATGGGAGACAGGAGGGCATGTGAAGGACCTTCGAACGCCTCATGGGCATCTTCCGGCTTATGCTACCCCGGTTCTGAAGGTGATCCATCGGTGGGGTCTGGGAGTGTGGGAGATCAGGACCTTGTCAAGGAGGTTACTTGACAATAGGGTCCTGTTGACCCACTTTCAGAAGCCCCTGGCGCTCAAGGATTGCCCAAGCTGGGATCTGGAGGTAGGGCTTGGGTTATTGAACTCTAAACGGATCCCCTTGAAGTTTTGGGACTTGGCTTGGCGCTGCTTCCATGGGAGACTGTATGTGAGGGACAACCTGAAGTACAGGAACTCTGATGACCGGGATTGTCCCCGCGAGGAGTGTGGCGGCATGCTTGAGAGCATGGAGCACTTCCTGCTTCGGTGTCCCTTTAATACAGAGGTCTACAGTAGGGTGGGTGCTTCCATTGGCTGGCCCAGGCTGGCAGGCCTTTCCTATGTGGAGTGGGCCTATGGGGCATTCAGGTCCCTGGGTGGCCGAGATCGGGGCACTGTTTTCTTAGTTAGCTTAGTGACTAGGTTTTACACGTGGAACGCACGGTGCTTAGTGTCCACCCAGCAGAAAGCCCTCCCCCGGGAAGAGGTGATTAGGAACATCCTGGGTGACCTGGCAAAAGTGCGCTCGCTGGAGTATGAGAGGCTGGGTGCAGGGAGGGCTTCCCTTCTATGGAGGGGGTTCTCATTCAATGTGCCCTAGGGAGAGTTAGGTTATGCGTGTCTGTGATAGGGTGAGTTAATCTCCTTCTATACTTTATATTTTTTTTTTGTAGGGTCAGGTCATTGTGTAGGGTCAGGGAGGTACAGACAGGGACAGTCATAAGGGATAGGTAGTTTAGTATTAGGTTGGTAGTGAGGGTCAGTGAGGGACAGGTAGGGACAGGTAGGGAAAGATTGGTAGGGCGCTAGGGACAGGTTTTTTTCTTTTCTTTAATAGGGAGGGACAGGGTGTTGTGTGTTAGATTAAGGTGAGAGCCTCTGTAGTCTCCAGTTTCCTGGTGGTGGGCTGCTCCCCTCACATTGTAGTTTTTTGTTTTGCGGTATTGGAATCGGAATATAGGGCTTGCAAGCACTGAACTTGGGTCTGATTTTTGATTTATGGTTGGTTCTTTGTGGTTTGAAATTATCATGTTACTGCTAAGTGTTAAAACAGACTTTTTATGTTGTGTATTGTATGTATATGTGTATTATATGTATATATATGTGTATTGCGCGTGGGGGGATGTAGTTTTAGGTTGGGTGGGAGGTTTCGGGGGGGAGGGGGAAGGGGTGTTTTTATAAAAAAAAAAAAAGGAAAAATGGACATCCTGCGGGATGCGGGAAAGGGACCCTTTTTGCGCGTAAATGGCCACAAACTTTCGTGGGACCTTGTTGGTGTTAAGAGGCCACAGACTTTCGTGGGACCTTGGGTGTTTAAAAATGGTGGTGGGGGAAAAAAAAAAAAAAAAAAAAAAAATTGTGTGTAGAGTGTTAGTTTTGGCCAGGTGGCCCATCTCTTATTTTTTGCGGTGGGCCGGTTATTTAGTTTTCCTTTTTGGGGTTAGGTGTGAATGTGCAGGTATGAATGTTGCGGATGTTAGGGGTCTTGTGCGCTTTATGGCGTGGCCTGGCTGGTAGGTACGGAAGGTCTTCCCTTGCTGGGGGGTCTTTTGGAAAGAACGAAGACGTTTTGTGTCTTGTGTTTCGTGTCAAGTGTCATGTGTTAGTTTGTTGGACTCTATATAATTTTTGGATTTGGGCTATGTCTTGCTGGGGTTTTTTGTTTTTCTTGTATAATGTTTGTATTTGTGGTTTATATTTGTGTTTTGTTTTTGTGTTTTTGTACTTTTATATAAAATAAAAAAAAGAGTTCCAGCTCCAGTAGCGTCCACTAAGGCTGCTGCAGTTAAAAAGCTTTTATAAGGATCGAGCTTGGCGGTCCACCGCAAGGAGTCTTACCACCAGTCCCAGCCCCTGTGCCTCGGGGTGCCTCCCCGATGCTCTTCACTGAGTGTCCCTGGGGCCCGAACCATTTCCTTTGAAAAAATTAAGTGTCCAAACTACAGGTGGTGTAGCTTGCTTAACAGCTGGGTTAATCCCCTGACTAGCAGACACTGCTACTAGGCCCAAAGTATTGCTTGGGCTAGATGCAGTTAAAAATTTGTAATTAGATACTCTCGGATGCTGAGAAAGCATTCCATAGAGTCTCCTGGCATGCCATATATTATTCTCTTAAAAAGCTTGGGGTAGGGGACCCTTTTATAGCCAAAATCATGGCCCTGTATCGCAATCCATCAGCTAGGCTGAAGATAAATGGAACATTATCATCATCTTTCATAATCACCAATGGGACAAGGCAGGGATGTCCTCTGTCCCCTCTCTTATACATCCTAGTGATGGAGCACCTGCTCTCATCAATTCACGATAACCCCAATATTAGGGGGATTGAGGTGGGAGGCACCGAGTACAAGTGCTCTACATTTGCTGATGATGTCCTAGTATATATCACTCAACCACATATATCCATCACTGCTGTTATGGCTGAAATAGATCACTTTGGTACATGGTCAAATTTTAAAATCAATGCAGCGAAGTCTGAGGCCCTCAATGTCTCCCTCCACAAATCCATACAGGATTCCATCCAGTCCAACTTTCCCTTTGCCTGGCCCTCACAGGGTATCAAATACTTAGGAATTCGTACTCATAGAGACCTCTCCTGTCTATTTTATCTTAATTTTGGGCCCTTTATTGAACAACTCCATAGAGATCTTACTTCTTGGACGGTGAAGGATTTTTCCTGGTTCGGCAGAATAAATATACTAAAAATGAACGTCCTACCTAAACTCTTATACCTCTTCCAAACCATTCCCGTGGTAATTCCCTCAAATTTTTGGAAAAGACTATGCAGTAGCTTTTGCAGATTTATCTGGGCAAGTGGGCGTCCACGCATTCGGGGGGACGTTCTGATCAGACACAAACAAAAGGGGGGCCTTAGCCTTCCGGATTATAGAAGGTATTACATAACAGCAGTACACGCTAGAATCCTGGACTTCTTCCATCATTCGGAGGGGAAATTGTGGGTCAAAATAGCTCAATCCATTTGTCCTAAAGCTCTTACCACTCTCCCATGGTGCGCCCATTTAATTGTCCCCTCTCTTGGCCTCATGTCATATAGTACTTATGCCACTGCTTTGGCTTTGAGATCCCAAAAAAAAGCTTATCCTCAATCGACCCCCAGGGCCCCTTGCTCCCGATTTCAGATAATCCAGATTTCCCACCAGGACTATCTGCAAATAGATTTCTCGGTTCAAATAAATCCCATCCGATATTATTTTCTCATGTCATCTCCAATACTTCGCTGCTCCCCCTCAATGACTTGTTACAGGGAAGAGTGACTTCCCCGAAGGCTAATTTTGAATATAGCCAGTTATAACACTTCTATTCAACTGTGAAGAAGTGCACACATCTTCATAGAGATCTCACAAACTTTGAAAAATTGAGCCTATCATTGTCACCCTCTACACGCTCCATCTCCCTACTGTATAATCTCCTCATTGCCCAGGTAACTGACAATAGGCCAGGATTCTGTGGTGCATGGGAAAGGGAACTGGGGAAGTCCTTCTCTGACTCACAATTGGATAAATGTTTCTTCCTAACACATAAAACCTCAATAGGGTCCAAAGCTCAGGAAACCTCCTTCAAAATTATCTCTAGATGGTACCGGGTACCAGCAGTCCTTCATAGATGGTATCCAGTGGTCTCAGATAGATGTTGGAGATGTGGGGAGGGGGAAGGGACAATGTCACACATATGGTGGGCATGCCCTATAATAAATGCATTTTGGGCAAAGGTGGTTCCCATGATTGAGAAAATAACTGGTTTGACTATCCCTAATACGCCAGAAGCCCTCCTTTTATCAATGTTACCAATAAGTAAACGTAGTTATAAAAGGTCATCAATAGGCTACCTAATACAGGCGGCTAAGAATGTCATTCCACGACACTGGAAAAGCAGAGACCCACCCACTGTGGAGGAATGGTTTGCAGAGATCTCCCTCCTTAATAGGATGGAGCATCTGATTGCCATCTCATCGGCTGATGTTGATAGTTACTGTGTGATTTGGAGGGATTGGATTGATTTGCAAAACTCTGATGCCTACCATCTAGCCCCCAACTAAAGTTATCCGTGATGTTGGCACAACAATGATCATAATCGCACTTTATTGATTGGTGGTCTGCCGTGGCCCGCTCCCTCTCTCTCTATCTTTCATATGGAATAATACATGCTTGATCTGGATATTGATGGAAAACCCTCCCTGTACCCCCCAATGTACTGTCGTTATGCATAGATTTATAGTTATACTACCCCTTTTACTATGTATATTGTATTTTCTTGTACTTTTTCAACACAAAAATAAAAAAAACTTGAATTTGAAAAAAAAATTGTTATTAGATCTACAGGCGGTGGCTACTCCGCTGACTCTGATTCCCAGGCTATAGTATGAGTAAACAGCTCTTCAGACTCAACCATCTGTGTTACCCCAAGCCATAGTGTATGTAGTTTCTTACGGTTAAAAGGGGGGGGGGAGACCCGACACACCTGGAATTGACGATGGCAACGTCATGTAAAACACAGCAATGGGACTCCAAAAAGAGTCTCCATTTTTTACCAAAATTGTGGCACAGACACCACTTAAGTGGCATGAATTGTCCCAGAGTTGCTTAAAATGGTTGGTGACGTGATTTTCCAAAATCTTCAAGCTTTTAGTCTCCCCAGAATGACACAGGTGAGGCAGATGGTGGTTGTCCCGGCCCGCTAGGTGGCATTGTAGCACAGTGAGCTTCGCCCTGCTACTTATGCTTCATATCCATGTGACGGTTCATGCATGAAGTACTCAAACTATGGATTTTTTGGCCTCTACTTAGCTTTTGGTGACAAATGTTACAGATAACACGAGTTGGGTCATCCTTATCGATCTGAATAAATGCCCAGGCTATGTAAGGCTTAGAGCCCATGATACTCTGCTACTAGCAATACTATCAAATAATTGGCTGGGTTAGATGCAGAGCATCTGGGTTTGGTTGGGGGTCCCCACAGTCTGCCTAGGCTAGATGCAGTTAAAAATTATTATTAGATACACAGGCGGTGCAGCTTGCTTCGCAGCTGGGCTAATACGCCCAAAGTATTGGTAGACTCTATACTAAATAAGGAAGGATTCACTGACTGTGGTGGCCCCTCCGTGGGCCATAGCGATTGGTGGAGATTTGGTGGATGATAATAGGAGAAAGCTCCTTAATAGAGAAATTTGGTGGATTTATACTTTAAATAAACGTGTACCAGCGGGTTTAAATATCAGACATGATTTGATGTATCATTGTGAATGATCATTTATAGATTTTTATTATATATATGTTCCTTTTTTCTTCTTTTCTTTTTCTTTTGAATTAATTACATTTATAAGCATTGTTTCTATGCTTTACGATTTTAACATGGTATGTGTGTTTAAATTTCTGATTAAATCAGCCTTGAACAGGTGCATAGCAGGACATGACATATAAATACCACTTCCTTGCTGTTTTTCTGCTATGCAATGATTAAGAACCTTTAGTTCGAAACGCGTTTGCTGTTCTTCTCCAAGGCGGACTTTTAAAATATTTTTTGTATGACCCAATAAAAAGTGGATTTTAGAAGATTTGTTCAGCTGGATCTTCCTGGTTCCTCATGTTCGTCTGGTAGCACTCCTGGCTCCGTGCTGTTGATCTTCTAGGTGGGTGAGATGATTTTTTCCTTTCTTTTTCTGCCATGTGGCGATTGGTCATCCACTTTCGCTGCCCCTTACTCAACGAATTCACAAACATCTCCCATCGGTTTGGAGTCCCATTATGCCCAACCAAAAACATAGGCCCCACAACTAAAAAAAATCGTTCTTAGGCATCGAAATCGACACCACAGCAAGGTTGTTCCGCCTCCCATGGGAAAAAAAAAACAAAACATTACACCTGATCTAGGTTTTTTGCGCAGTATGGAAAGTAACACTACAGCAGATGCAAGTATTACTAGGTGTCCTCGTGTTTGCGAGCCGGGTGATGCCAGTCGGAAGGGTTTTTTCTCTTCATTTATCGCCCACAACAAAAGGGGCATCTAAACCGAGTCATACAATCAGAATCAGCAGGAAGCTACGGGCGGACTTAGAGGTGTGGAAAACCTTCTTATAATCATTCAACGGTCACACGCTATTTATGTCAGCAGAACAATCCAACATTCAACTAAGATTATTCACCGGCGCGGCAGAATGAGGCGGATATGCAGCGATACTAAATAACTAGTGTTGAGCGGGTGCTCGAAGCTCGGGCCGAGCTCGCCGTGATACTCGGGTGCTCGACCCGAGCAACGAGCCCAATGTTAGTCTATGGGAGACTCGAGCATTTTTGCGGTGGCACCCCCGGCAGTCTTTTAAAAGCCTAACAAGTGCCCAAAACGATAGTGACAGTGCTCAAATGACATGGGGACAGCATGGGGATCGACCCAGGAAGCATTTCTGACCCCCAGGTCACTGCTGTCAACAACGTGGTCAGAGGAATTAAGCCACTTTTACAGGCTCACAATAAAACGTTCAAAAACGAAAGTGAAACTTTTTTCCTGTGAAATATGTTAAGGAACATCCTTTCCAGGGTAAAGACTTGTGTATAAGTTAAAATAAAATGACCGAAAACAAAAATACTCCTCCACACCTTCGGCTATGTTCACAAGTAGCATTTTTTTATGCGTTTTTGCACTTTTGTATTGCTTTCAACTATGACAAATGCATTCACCTTGAAATGTAATTTTAACATTTTACAACCTTATCTGGCCATGTCCTGTGTGACTCATGCATAAAGTGCTGAAAAGACAAGGGAACAGCATGGGGAAGACCCCTGGAAGCATCTCTGACTCCCAGGTCACTGTCTAAAAGTGTGCCCATCATAAGTGATCCTTACCGCATCAGAAGATGCAGACTTGCAACTATCCCCATGCAAGGTCTAGTCCCAGGGCAGTGTTCAATTGAACCTCCCCCATTCCTTGCAATACAAGCTCAAGTATGCAGCCTGCCACCCACCCACCCCCAGGCTGCAATACCATACTGCTTGCTTGCACTTTAAATTGGGCCTTTTAAGCATGTGGAGGCGGAATCTGGCCACCACGCCATGGCTGTGTCGGCGGCCTGGTATCCATACTCAGTCCCCAGCCGCCTGGTGGCCGGGTGTCCCCGCTTGCTCCCCAGCCTCCAGGGGGTGGCCGGGTGTCCATACTCGGTCCCCAGCCACCCCTATTTGTCCCGGTAATCTTTCCCACACTTTTCTTAGCCTGGCCTGCTTTAGGGCAGCATTGGCCGAGCCCACCGGACTATCAGACTCCTCCGGTGGGCCCTGGCTTCTCTATCAGGGGAGTTGAGAGTGTCAAGGTGAGGAGCATGATGAGGATGATAGAAGTTAGCATCTGCTTTGTTTTGTTGTAATGCAAGCACATGTATGTAGTAGCAGCTAGGCCTGAGGTGGTCAGCGTTTTGGTGCATATCCTACCTCCTCCTAGGATTGCTGGATGTTTTCCTGCTACTATCCAAGTTCTATGACTCCCGTTAAAACAAAGCTTCAGGTGATAAATGATGGATGAGGTAGTGGCAAAGGAGAAAGAGCAGGAGGAACAGGGACCATTCACATCAATATCAGGCCAGTCAACCAGATATGTCTTGTAGGATATGTTTCTATAACAAAAGGAGCGGTTTGGCTACACAGTTATAGGGCATACAGTGAGTGCAATGCCTACCAAAAATTTCGAGCCACTCCAATGCCCCTTGGAAATGACATGGAGGTCAGAGGGCGTTAACTAAACCTTTTTTTCCATTTATAGCAACTGGGTCTCCCGTGCACTGTTGGCCTAAGCAGTGAATGGAAGGCTTTCCAAAAATTATGAGGAACTGCAATGCCCATGTTAAGAGCCATGTGTGGCACCCCAGGGGTCTGGTCACCACAGTAATAGAGATATTACATCGGAGAGCAAGTGGGAGGTTTCCTGGTCAGGATCCCTTAAACATGCAACATCCTCCTGCCCCCATCCTGGGAGGGGAGAATTCTGCCCTTATAAACTGGATATGGGGCGGGGTTGAGTGAGTCAGAGAACAGTCAGAGTCAGAGTGAGAGCAAGGGAAAGTAACAGCAAGGAGCTCTGTAGGAGCTAGGAGCTAAAGACCAGGGGCTGGAAGCTGAGCAGAGCTCGCCCTGGCAGAAGACAATAGGAACCGGACACAGGAGCCCGAAGCTGTGAGGACTTATATATCCAGCAGCAGAAATAAGCCAGCAGGGGATTTCAGGTCCTCTGGCCATAGAAGCCCGGAGGCTCAGTCACAAGCAAGGGACCAGCACCGCGGTCGTGGAGCGGAGTCTAACAGAAGGCCCCAAGTCACCAGCCATACGGGTGAGCACTACACGGTACACTCAGGGACGTGGGCTATTTCTACCCGCTTACAGCAAGGTAGCCAGGAAGAGTGCAGACAGACGGGGAGGCCTACAACTCCACCTGGCCAGGGGAACTCCTGCTTGCTCACAGACTGACCAGGCCTCTTATGCTAGCCAGTACTCCCGGGAGGGTCTACCTTATAATCATCAGAAAAGACCCTGAACTGCACTGCAAAGACTCTGAGTCATTCCTGCTGCGCTCGTGCACCATCTCCCCCATCATCCACACTCACTGCCCTGAGACTATACTCCTCCCAAGGGGAGTTATCCCAATCTATGCTGCGCACACAACACCAGCCTCAGCGGTCTGCCTCACAGCGGTGGTACTCCCTGACCGCAATCCACGGGTGGCGCAGTCGGACAATTAACCTCAAAACCTAAGAAAGACTGCCACTGGTTTGACCAGCCTAAGCCACGGGACCGGGTCACCGCCACGGAGAATACAGACCCCAGAGACCCGGCACTGGGTATCCCACACACGTGTACACACGGCCCAGGGAGCACGTCACATGCAGTACAGCATATTACAAACAAAAGTCCCATTATTGGGGAGTGGGTGTCCCATGGTATTTGCTTATGCTTTCCAAGCAAAAGTTGCCAAAAATTAGGACGGAGCAACTTGCAATGCCCCTTACAAGAGCCATGCAGTACAGCATATTGCAAACATAAGTCCCATTATTGGGGAGTGGGTGTCCCATAGTATTTGCTTATGCTTTCCCAGCAAAAGCTGCCAAAAATTAGGACGGAGCAACTTGCAATGCCCCTTACAAGAGCCATGCAGTACAGCATATTACAAACAAAACTCCCATTATTGGGGAGTGGGTGTCCCATGGTATTTGCTTATGCTTTCCAAGCAAAAGCTGCAAAAAATTAGGACGGAGCAACTTGCAATGCCCCTTACAAGAGCCATGCAGTACAGCATATTACAAACATAAGTCCCATTATTGGGGAGTGGGTGTCCCATAGTATTTGCTTATGCTTTCCCAGCAAAAGCTGCCAAAAATTAGGACGGCGCAACTTGCAATGCCCCTTACAAGAGCCATGCAGTACAGCATATTACAAACATAAGTCCCATTATTGGGGAGTGGGTGTCCCATAGTATTTGCTTATGCCTTCAAAGCAAAATCTGCCAAAAATAAGGACGGAGGAACTTGCAATGCTGGCACCCTGGTGGTATAGTGGTGGTGGAGGCTGAGGATAAGGAGAAGAAGATTAAACAGCCGAAACGAGGAAGCGTATACCCATGTGTGGGTGTGAAGCGGTGCATGTGAATGCACCTCCCGAAATAACACAGTGGATTTGACTTTATGTGACTCTGCTGTCATTTGGTGGTGATGAGACGTCTGGCCCAATCCAGCCCTTGTTCATTTTGATAAGGGTCAGTGTTAGAACCTTGCTGTTAGGTTTTTTTTCCTTTGCTGGTCACATGACCTTGTTGGCCTATTTAATCCTGCTCCGCCCTTCTGGCTTTGCTGGACTTCATTGTATATCTACTTTCTAGCTAGCCTGTGCTCTGTGTCTTGCTCTGTTAGTTTGCTTGGTTTACTGACCTCTATGTTCTATATATTTTGTTTGTTTGTTCGTCTGTCTGCTACTATTTCTGTTAGGAGGTGTCCCATATTCCTCCCAGTCCTTAGTACTTGTAGGGATTCCTCCCCCACATCTATAGGTCTTCGTACAGACTAGCTTAGGACTTTAGCAGGTCTGATCGCAGGATCAGGTTCCCTGTTACATCGTAGGGATTCAGCTGAGTTCTATCGTAGGGACAGATCTCCTCTCTTTCCTTAGCTCTGGTAGCAGAACATAACAGTAAGTCCAGCCAGCAAATTCTCTAAGGAAAGATTTTTTTTTTTTTTTTTTGTTCCATCATGGTGTCTGTTCAGGATTTGGCTAAACACCTGAAGGGACTCTCTCTGGAAGTGGCCGAGCTCCGTCAGCACGTGAGTAACTGTTCTGGAGCAC
This sequence comes from Phyllobates terribilis, assembly GCF_046119375.1. Taxonomy (NCBI): domain Eukaryota; kingdom Metazoa; phylum Chordata; class Amphibia; order Anura; family Dendrobatidae; genus Phyllobates; species Phyllobates terribilis. The sequence goes on along the minus strand of NW_027362769.1, from coordinate 11,661,162 downwards.
ATTTCTTGGAGCCTAAGGTATGTTTGCCGGATTTATTTTTTGGTGAACATCGAGAATTTTTTTCATTTAAAAATGCTTGCTTATTGTATTTTCGTTTGAGACCCAAGTCCTCTGGGGATGAATCCCAGCGCGTAGGGTTCATAATGTCACTTTTGCGCAAAGAGCCTCAGGAGTGGGCCTTTTCTTTGCAACCTAATGATACATGCTTCAGATCAGTGGATAGTTTTTTTTCTGCTTTAGGACTATTATATGATGATCCTGACCGTGTCGCATCAGCTGAGACTGAGTTGAGACGCCTAAAACAAGGATCAGGTAATGTCGAAAAATATTGTACTCATTTTCGTCGTTGGTCCACTCAAACAGGGTAGAACGATTCTGCTCTGAAAAGTCTATTTCTTGCTGGGCTCAGTGAAAGGGTTAAAGACCTGCTAATTGCTTATCCTACACCTGAGGATTTGCAACAGGCTATGCAATTAGCTATACGGGTGGATAGAAGACTGCGTGCTAGGGTTAATGAGAGCAAATCCTCTGCTATGTCAGTTTCTGGTTATGATAATGTGTGTACTAACAGTGGTGAACCGATGGAGATTGGATCGGTGGCACCTCGCTCTCAAGAAAAAGACCGTCGTTTTTCGAAAGGCTTGTGTTTCTATTGCGGAAAATCTGGTCATTTGATTAAAGGCTGTGAGCTTCGTATGAAGAAAGAAAAAAAAATGGTCAGTCACGCCCGTATTGCCTGTTTAAATTCCAAGGGTATATTTTTAGCTGCTTCCACGATTGCTCAGGAAAAATTAATGGAATTTCGGGTGTTTGTTGATTGCGGGTCTACACTGAATGTAATTGATGGGGGATTCGTGGAAAAACTCAATTTAAAACCTGAACCTTTATCATCCCCCATTGCTGTGGTTTCTGTGGATGGTTCCCCTTTGAAGAATATTACTCTCAAGGTCTGTGAATTTCCTCTCACTATTAATGGTGTTCACCATGAGAAATTGGATTTGGTAGTGTTGAATAACTTGCCTTCTCCAGTAATATTGGGATTGCCCTGGTTAAAATGTCACAATCCTGTACTGGATTGGTCTACCAGTGAAATTAAATCCTGGAGCCATAAATGTTATGACAAGTGTTGTAACGGGCGTATTGCAGCTTTGGATAGGGGAGAATTGCCTGTTCCTATTCAGGATTTTTGGAGAGTTTTTTCTGAGAAAGAATCGCAGGTTTTGCCTCCCCATAGAGACTATGATTGTTCTATTGAATTTGTCCCTGGAGCGACTCTTCCTAAAAGTCGTTTATTTAACCTTACTATTCCTGAGAGGAAGGCTTTGGAGGAATACATACAGACAAGTTTGGCCGCCGGTCACATTAGGCCCTCTAAGTCTCCTGTGGCGGTTGGATTTTTTTTTGTAAAAAAAAAGGACGGCGGTTTACGTCCTTGTCTGGATTTTCGTGAGATTAACAAAATTACGGTACGCAATCCTTACCCACTGCCATTGATTCCTGATCTGTTTAACCAGTTATTGGGGGCCAAGTGGTTCTCTAAAATTGACCTTAAGGGGGCATACAATCTGTTGCGCATGAAGGAGGGTGATGAATGGAAGACTGCTTTTAACACTCCTGTGGGTCATTTTGAGAATCTGGTTATGCCTTTTGGTCTTACTAATGCTCCTGCATTTTTTCAGAATCTGATTAATGACATCCTTAGACCTTTGATCGGTAACAATGTGGTTGTGTATTTGGATGACATTTTGATTTATTCGCCAGATCTGGAGTCTCATTGGCGGAGCGTGCGTGAGGTATTACAGTTATTAATGGACAATTCGCTTTTTGCTAAGCTGGAGAAATGTGAGTTCGCTGTACAGAGAATTAGTTTTTTGGGCTACATTATCTCCAGCAAAGGTTTTGAGATGGATCCGGTTAAGGTTCAGGCTGTGCAGGAATGGCCTAGGCCTATTGGTTTGAAATCGATACAGAGGTTTTTGGGTTTCGCCAATTACTATAGAAAATTCATAAAAAATTTTTCTAGTATTGTCAAACCTCTGACTGATCTCACCAGGAAAGGTGCTGATGCGGTTCAGTGGTCTTCTGAGGCCATTGAAGCTTTTGTGTATCTCAAGGAGAGGTTCACCTCTGCTCCCATCCTTATGCAGCCTGATGTTACTAGGCCGTTTTTGGTTGAGGTTGATGCTTCCTCTGTGGGGGTTGGCGCAGTATTGTCTCAGGATAACGGGGATGGATTACATCCCTGTGCCTTTTTTTCAAAAAAATTTTCGGAGACTGAATTGAATTACGATATTGGTAATCGGGAATTATTGGCTATTAAACTCGCATTTGAACACTGGCGCCACTTCTTGGAAGGTGCGGAATTTCCCGTTCAGGTTCTTACGGATCATAAAAATCTGATATATCTTGACGCTGCCAAGCGCCTGAATGCCCGTCAGGCTAGGTGGGCACTGTTTTTCTCGCGGTTTAATTTCTCCGTTACTTACATCCCTGGTACTAAGAATGTTAAGGCGGATGCCTTGTCTCGCAGTTTTTCTCCCATAGTCGGTGCTGAGAAAGAGGAAAACATTTTACAAGAAGGTGTTGTGATAGCTGCTTTAGACTCCGTTTTGGAAGATGAGATTCTTAAAGCTCAGGAGAATGCCCCATCTAACACTCCTCATGGGAGGTTGTTTGTGCCTGGGACCTTTAGGAGAGATTTGTTTGTTGAGTGTCACGAATCTCGGTTGGCAGGTCATCCCGGAATCTCTGAGACCAAGAGACTGGTGGGTCGCAGTTTTTGGTGGCCTGGATGGCAGAAGGAAGTCATTAAGTGGGTACGCCAATGTACTGTATGTGCTAGATCTAAGTCCTCACATACTCCTGCTGCGGGGTTGCTTTGTCCTTTGGAGGTCCCCAGTGCTCCTTGGACACATTTGGCTATGGACTTTATAACTGACCTTCCCCCCTCTGAGGGTTTTACTGTCATCTGGGTGGTCGTGGACCGTTTTAGCAAGATGTGTCACTTGGTTCCCTTCATCAAACTGCCCTGCGCTAAAACTCTCGCTAAGGCCTTTGTCAAGGAAATTGTCAGACTTCATGGCGTTCCTACTGACATTGTTTCTGATAGGGGTCCTCAGTTCGTGGCTCGTTTTTGGCGTGCCTTTTGTGACAGGTTGGGAATTCATTTGTCGTTTTCGTCCGGATATCATCCTGAATCTAATGGCCAGACAGAAAGGAAAAACCAGGATGTTGAGCAGTTCTTGCGTTGTTTTGTGGCAGACAATCAAGAGGGGTGGTCTGAGTTTCTGCCACTTGCCGAATTTGCTCTGAACAATCATACATCTTCTTCTGCTGGTTGTTCGCCTTTTTTTTTGTTGTTCTGGGAGACATCCGTCGTTTGGGTCGTTCTCCAAGTTGGGATCTGCCGTGCCTGAGGAGGAGAATTTTTCCGGTGATTTGGAAAGAGTTTGGACGGATGTGCGTGGTAATCTTCAGGAGGCCAACAGAAAATCTAAAGACTACTTTGATAGGAAACGACAGGAGGTTTTGTTCGCTGTTGGTGACATGGTTTGGTTGTCCTCTAGGAATCTGCGGTTGAGGATTCCTTCTAAGAAATTGGGTCCCAAGTTTGTAGGGCCCTTTAAGGTGCTTCAAATTGTCAACCAATCTGCTGTTAGGTTGGAGGTTCCTACCTCCTGGAGAATTAATCCGGTCTTTCATGTCTCTCTGTTAAAAAAAGCTGTTGTGTCGGATGGTGACGCCTCTGCCTCTGTTCCTCCGGTGGTGGAGGATGGGGAATATGAAATTTCTCGCATCCTTGACTCTAGACGGTATAGAGGTAGTTTGCAGTATCTTGTGGCCTGGAAAGGTTTCGGACCCGAGGATAACTCTTGGGTGAGGTCAGATGATGTTTCCGCGTCCAGACTTATCAGAGCGTTTCACAGGAGATTTCCTGATAAGCCTGGTCCTAGGGGATCCGGAGGATCCTCTTAGAAGGGGGGGTACTGTTAGAACCTTGCTGTTAGGTTTTTTTTTCCTTTGCTGGTCACATGACCTTGTTGGCCTATTTAATCCTGCTCCGCCCTTCTGGCTTTGCTGGACTTCATTGTATATCTACTTTCTAGCTAGCCTGTGCTCTGTGTCTTGCTCTGTTAGTTTGCTTGGTTTACTGACCTCTATGTTCTATATATTTTGTTTGTTTGTTCGTCTGTCTGCTACTATTTCTGTTAGGAGGTGTCCCATATTCCTCCCAGTCCTTAGTACTTGTAGGGATTCCTCCCCCACATCTATAGGTCTTCGTACAGACTAGCTTAGGACTTTAGCAGGTCTGATCGCAGGATCAGGTTCCCTGTTACATCGTAGGGATTCAGCTGAGTTCTATCGTAGGGACAGATCTCCTCTCTTTCCTTAGCTCTGGTAGCAGAACATAACAGTCAGCTTGTCAGCATTGTCAGTTGACAGGCGAGTGCGCTTATCAGTTATAATTCCCCCAGCGGCACTAAAAACACGCTCCGATAACACGCTAGCGACAGGGCAGGCCAGGACCTCCAAGGCATACAGAGCGAGTTCATTCCAAGTGTCCAGCTTGGATACCCAATAATTAAAAGGCACAGAGGAATCACGGAGGACGCTGGTACGATCGGCAAGGTACTCCCTCACCATCTTTTGAAACTTTCCACTCCTTGTGAAAGTACCCCGCGCCTCAGGGCCTGTAAGCTGGGCGGGTGTCAGAAAACTGTCCCAGAACATTGACAGTCTTCCCCTGCCTCTGCTGGATTGGAGTTGCATCTCTCTCGCCTGTACGCCTTGGTTGGGCAACGAACTGTGACTTCTGCCGCTAGCGTGTTCAGATGGGAATTATTTTAAGAGTTCTGCAGCAAGGGCCTTCTGGTATTGCCCCATTTTTATAGACCTCTCCACCTCAGGAATAAGAGAGTGAAAGTTCTCCTTGTAGCGGGGGTCTACAAGTGTCACCAACCAGTAATGACTGTAACCCAACAATTTGACAACGCGAGGGTCACGGTTAAGGCAGCGTAACATAAAGTCAGCCATGCGTGCCAGGCTGGTAACGGGCAAGATTTCCGTGTCCTCACCAAGATGACGACTGACCATGCTCTCCTCCTACTCCTCTTCCTCCTCCCCCCTGTCCTCAGGCCACCAACGCTGAACCGACGGTATGACACTTGTACAGGTACTACCGTCTACAACGCATGATAGCAGCTCCTGTTCTTCCTCCTCCTCCTCCTCTCCCTCATTGTCCCCCAATGCACGTTGGGATGAGATGAGGCTGGGCTGTGTGTAATCGCCCGCTACGGCTTCTTGATCCATCTCATCATACTCTGGCTGCAATGCCTCCTCTTTAATTCTCTGCAGAGAGCGTTGCAAAAGACAGACAAGTGGGATGCTGACACTAATGATGGCGTCATCGCCACTCACCATCTTGGTGGCCTCCTCAAAGTTTGTCAGGTTGGTACATATGTCAGACATCCAGGTCCACTCCTGAGGTCTTATGTGTGGAGTCTGACCTGAATATCGACGGCCTTGTTGCAGCTGGTACTCCACAACTGCTCTCTTCTGCTCACAAATCCATTGCAACATGTGGAGGGTAGAGTTCCAACGTGTGGGGACATCACACACCAGTCGGTGTGCCGGAAGCTGCAAACGCTGCTGCAACACAGCAAGGGCGGCGGAAGCTGTAGCCGATTTGCGAAAATGAGCTGACAGGTGGCGTACTTTCACGAGCAGATCTGGCAAATCAGGGTACGATTTAAGAAACCGCTGAACCACGAGGTTAAGCACATGAGCCAGGCATGGTACGTGTGTGATCTCACCTCGCCTCAGAGTCACCACCAGGTTACGGCCATTGTCACACACGACCATGCCGGGATGTAGGTTCAGCGGTCTCAGCCACAGATCTGCCTGCTCTTTCACAGCTGTCCACAACTCACAAGCAGTGTGAAGTTTATCACCTAAGCTTATGAGTTTCAGCACAGCCTGTTGCCGCTTGGCGGAGGCAGTACTGCAATGCTTCCAGCTTGTAACTGATGTGGTGATTAGTGTTGAGCCACCCCCGTAGTGTTTGAGTTCGGTTCGGTTCGTCGAACACCCGTGTGTTCGCCGAACTGTTCGTCGAACTGTTCGTCGAACACCTTCGAACACCGTTAAAACTAATGGCAGGCAAACAAAAACACATAGAAACACATAGAAAACACCTTCAAAGGTGTCCAAAAGCTGACAAACTGCTCAGAAGACATAACTAACACATGGAAAAGTGACAAGTACATATAGTCATGCGAAAAGAAAAGAGGTGGAGGAGTAAAAGGAGGGGGAGACACAGATATAGGCATGTCATGCCCTTCTAAAATCCAAAAAGTGAGAAGCCGACACGGCCAGTCTGTTCCTGCCCGTGCCACCTCCATGTCGCCGGGTTTGTGCCAGAGCCGCGGTTGTCCCTGACGGCCAGCCCCCCTCTCCTAATACTGGTGCCTGTCCGCTGGTGGGTCGAGCCCCCCGCGGTGGGGGGGGAGTAACATCTGCAGAAGAAAGACCATCTTCCAGCCAAACTAACATGTCGACTTCTTTTCGTGGACAATGTGATACGATCCCTTTGTTACGGACACGCCCATCGCTACAAATTCCAGATGAGGCACAAAAACAGCAGGTGCTTCAGCGGATATCAAGTGCTCCTTCAAGTGGGCTCTCCTCCACCTCAACTTCAACATCACAAATACTCCAGTCCTCAGAGGTGTCACCCCAATCGCACTTGCTTCCTCACAGCTCCCAAGTCTCCAGCTGCCCGTCTGAGTATGGGCTAACACAGATGGTTGAGTCTGCACAGCTGTTTACTCATACTACAGCCTGGGAAACGGAGGTCTGCTCCAGAGCTTCTGTTAATCCAGACGAGGAAATGATCTGCACTGATGCCCAGAATCTTTATAAGTCGGATCCAGGACCAGATGAAGAAGGTTCTGAGCATAACGTAGACCCTCGTTCCCAAACTGTAACTCCTGTTGGTGGAGACAATGATGAAGACGATGATGAGTCTCAAATACCTGATTGGAGCGACAACTTGACTTTTCGGTCAGGGCAGGAAGAGGTTGGCTTTGAGGACGACGGGTGTGATAACACACAGGGTGATGATGACAAGGTTGGAGATCCCACTTACTGTCAACCCACAGTCAGCCAGTCGATGAGGTCACCCGGGCCTTTGCCTGGCCTTTGGGATGTCGCGGTGGTCGGCTCCCTGGCCCGTACCCTGGGGTCACTCTTTAAAAGGGTGGATAATTGTTAATTTTATAACAGTTTGTGACACCACCTGTAGTATCTGGTGAGAAGCACCAGCGCTGCAGCAGTCCACTGAGGCCCGTGATAAGGCAGCTCGATGGTATAGCTCCCCACAGGTGGAGCTAGGTCTCAGGGCAGCGTATGCAGGGGGAATGCAGGACAGGCGAGACCCAGCTGGGTCAGAGCAAGAACGGAAACGGACACGGTAGTCACTTCAGTACCTTTTACTGGAGGAAATTCAGGCACATCCTGGAGCACTGTAGGGTGAAGGGTGCATAACAGGATCCTCCCCAATGAGCGGGTGTAGGGCCTCCTGTTTCTTGCCTCTGCGCAGTAAGTTTCTGACCTGCCTGGAGCTAGGCCTAACTTTGTCTCTGTCCTGCGCTGGCTGACCTTGTGGTAGGGCCTTCTCTTGAAGTGCACGCTCCCAGTATGCGGGGCCTAAGCGTCTCCTGGCTCTGTTACGTATCAGCACCTTAGCGATCCTGGGACTTGTAGTTCTCCAGGGATTCCGGTAATGCCTTACTGGGTCATAGAGATCCCGGTAAGCTCGGATCCGGTTTCCGGTAAATGCTTCGGGGTGAGCTGGTTAAGCTCCTCTGCCCCTTATGTACTAACTCGCCACTCGCCTTAGGCCTACTCGGGCCCTCAATAGGCTATACACACTAACGGCAGCTTGCCGCGCTTCACCGATCTTATGACGCTGGCACACCTTAAGCTCTATCTGGGCTCCCTGAATCTAGCTAGCAGGAGCCTCGTGCTCCACTGCTGAACTATTAACTGCGTTCTCTAGACTAGACTGAGCTCCACTGCAGACTGACCTCTCTTAGGCTTCTCTACTGCAGGAACTCTTCAGAGGAACTGAACTGCCTAGCTCCACCTTCCCTATTTATATCCCTAACGGGCTCCCTCTGCTGGTCTGAGGTGGAAGGTGGAGATGTGTGAATGTTTATGGGGGCCTCTTGTGGAGGATTCCATCAATACACTCTTCTAGGATCTGTGATACCAAGCGCAGCGGGGCGTCACAGATGCTATTGACGACGAGGTTAGGTTGCGCCTTCCTGGACAGAGACGGAGTACTGGAAGCACGTCAACAACTGCATCCTCAACCACAACTCCGCCTCTGACCACAAGTCGTAGTGGCTCTTCAGGTCGCATGGGCTCTAAGTCTTGCATAGCCTGGGCATTTATTCAGATCGATAAGGATGACCCAACTCGTGTTATCTGTAATATTTGTCACCAAAAGCTAAGTAGAGGCCAAAAAATCCATAGTTTGAGTACTTCATGCATGTACCGTCACATGGATATGAAGCATAAGTTGCAGTGGGAAGCTCACTGTGCTACAATGCGGTCTAGCAGGCTGGGCCAACCACCGTCTGCCCATCTTGTGCATCCGCGGCCTCTTCATCCTCTGTGACTGGGGGGACAGCAGTCACACATGTTTTTGGACGCAGACCTGCCACCTCTTTACCTGCAACAGCCAGTGTGATTGGCAGGTCGTCAGTTCATTGGGAAGTGGAAACACCTGCTGGTGTTGAGAGCTCTCTGACATCGAGAGCACCACCTTTGGATCAAGGCAACCTAATATGTCCGCCTGCATCTTCCTCACAGACCGGCAGTTTGCCAGGGACACCCTACTCAACCCCGTCAAAGCACAACAGCCAGCCCTCGGTCCCTCAGATGTGGACAAGTAAAAGACCATTTCCTCCTAGCCATGAGAAAGCTAAGAGGTTGAATTTCACCATCTGCAAGCTGTTGGCTACAGAAATGCTGCCTTTCCGCCTGGAGGACACAGTGGATTTTTGAGACCTTATGTCCGTCGCAGTGCCCCAGTACCAGATGCCCAGTCGGCACTACTTCTCAAAGAAAGGTGTGCCTGCGCTCCACCAGCATGTCACACACAACATCACCGCTTCTTTGAGAAACTCTGTGTGTGACAGGGTGCATTTCACCACAGACACTTGGACGAGTAGGCATGGACAGGGGCGTTACATGTCGCTGACAGGGCACTGGGTAACTATGGTGACAGCAGGACAAGGGGCTGCTGTCCAAGTCTTGCCGTCCCCGCGAGTTGTACGTCAATCCTCTTTATCTAGAAGTTCCTCCACTGCTTCTGCCTCCTCAACCTCCTCTCGGTCCTCCACCTGCACCCAAAGCCTGTCTGGTAATGCCACCTGCTTTCTAACTGCGCACCTCCTTACTATGCTGGCAGCAGGGCTCAACGGCATCAGTGTTTACTTTGAAATGTCTGGGAAATGTGAGTCACACAGCTGAGGACTTGTGGTCAGCTCTGGAGACCCAATTTCATGAATGGTTGTCTCCACTGGACCTGCAACCAGGGAAGGCCGTGTGCGACAATGCTGCAAACCTGGGTGCGGCCCTTCGCCGGGGCAATGTTACACACGTGCCTTGTATGGCTCACGTGTTGAACCTGGTTGTCCATAAATTTTTAGCCCACTATCCCAGACTAGATGGCCTTCTGCAGAGGGCACAGTCGCTGTGTGCTCACTTCCGCCGTTCGCATCCCGCAGCTCAGCGACTTACATCTCTACAGAAGTCGTTGGGCCTGCCAGTTCACCGGCTGAAATGCGATGTGCCGACACGGTGGAATTCAACTCTGCACATGTTGCAGCGACTGTGGCAGCACCGACAAGCCCTGGTGCAATAGTTTCTGACGTATAGCTTGGGCCAACGAGATCCAGAGGTGGGGCAAATCACACAGCAGGAGTGGTCTCAGATCAGGGACCTATGAAGTTGACGCGCCCCCTGGGCCGTGGGGTACCCGGAGCCGGGCCGGTAGACGCTGGGGGTTGTAGTCACTGTGGCGGTGACCCGGTCCGTGACCCAGGGTGGTCAATCCAACGGTAATTTGTATATATGGATTTTATAATGTCCGACTACGCCACCTGTGGAGTGCGGCCAAAGGGGCCGCCGCTGCGGAACAGTCCTCTGAAGCTGGTGGTTTTGCTGCAATGGTATTATTACTCACCACAGGAAGAGTGTAGCTTCAGGGCAGTGTGGATGGATGATGGTGGTTGTAGTGCAGGGAGTCAGTAATGAACACAGAGTCCGTGTGATGCAGTCCCAAGTTCTTTACTCACAGTTGTTGCAGTCCAGATTACAGGTACCAGAGCTATCTCACCCGTCGTGCTGTGCGTACTCAGTGAGGGGCTCAGTCCACCCCCAGATAGCTCCGGAGTACTTAGCAGGACCCCCTTCTGTGTGTCCTTTCTCTGGCCTTCTCCCTGCACCTCACACCCAGTGACACTTCTATCCGGTATCCTCGGGCCTTGGCGGGCGACTTGTGTTCCGTCCCCTGGGTCCTATGTGGCTACCTTCTTAGTGAGACTGGTGTGGACTTTTGCCTGCAGTACATGAAATGCTGCAGCCTCCGGTTTCTAGTTGAGCCTTGCTGTTTCTCCTCTAGTTGAGGGACCGGTTCCCCTTATCTGGCCTGACCCCTCTACCTCCTGGTAGCAGCGGAAGTACAGGTGGCCTTCTGCACGGCCCGTAGCCCTAGGGTCCCTTCGGTTCCTGGAGCCTTCCTGCTCCCACTCCTCTCTTCTCTCCTTCAGTCCTGGGCCTCCCAGGCTAGGCCCGCCTCCGGAGCAGAGCTCATGCCGAGCCTCTGCTCCTGTCACTTTTCCTCCTCTGACTGGCTTGCTCTTTCTAAGATGGCTTCCTATTTATACTCTCCCTGTCATGTGCTCCCCTAAGCTTCTCCCCTAAGCACCCACTACATAGGATCCTCCCACCAGCTAGGGACCTGGGACTTTGCTCTCCCTTAGGAGCAATCTCACCCTAACCCCACTGCGGGTATGTGTTGGATGCAGGTGTTAGGGTCCCGAGCCATACGCCTTCCTTACCTGAGGGTGAGATACCACACCTCTGGGTGAGATGCAGTAACTCTGTGGTGACTGCACCCTCAGGGGCGCCACACACCTTTCTGCACAGTTTTGAAATGGCGACGAAGATGTTTAGTGCTGACGACGATGCCATTATCAGCATAACTATTCCGGTGATTTACATGCTGGAGCACACATTAAACAGAATTCAGAGTCAGGTGGTTGGACAAGAGGAGGTGGAGGAAGTAGAGGAGGAGTCGTGTGCGGAAGGGATAACATCTCCAAGGTCCAGACGGTTGGCAGCACCAAGGAGGCAGGCATGGGAGGGTGGGGGAGAGGGATTAAACAGGGCGCATGGTAGCAGCCAAACTGTTGAGGAAGGTGCAGGAGCCGAGGAAGAAGTGGAGGATGAACTGGCGATGGGCATGGAAGACTCATCAGATGAGGGAGACCTTGATCACATTTCTGTTGTGCGAGGTTGGGGGGAGAGGGCAGAGGAAAGAAGCATGATTCTTACCTCGCTACCAACAAAACAAGGACTTGGTCCTCCTGGATGCGCAAGACACATGAGTGCCTTCTTGCTGCACTACCTGCAACATGACCCTCAGATTGCAGAATTTGAAGTAATCTCGACTACTGGGTTGCCACACTCTTAGATCCCCGGTACAAAAGTAAATTTGCCGAAATAATTCCTGCCATAAAAAGGGATTGACGCATGCAGGAGTACCTGCAGACGCTGTTGCAGAATCTTACATGTGCTTTTCCACAAAACACCAGTGGTGCACGAAGTGAATCTCACAGTTCTAACTTGCCAACCGCGGGACTGTCGAGTCTTCATCACTCAAACCGTAACAGTAACACCGTATCTGCTGGTAACAGCAATTTTGTGAAATCGTTTCACCACTTTTTTAGACCATCCTTTGCAAGGCCACAGGAGACAAGAAGTCTGACACATAGTCAATGCCTAGAGAGGATGGTGCAGGAGTATCTCCAAGTGAACATCGAAGCCATGACTGTGTCACTGGACCCTTGCTCATTTTGGTATTCCAATCTGGAAAAATGGCCGGAGCTCGCCACTCACGCCTTGGAGATCTTGTCATGCCCTGCAGCCAGTGTTCTCTCTGAACGTGTGTTCAGCGCTGCTGATGGTGTGCTGACAGATAAGCGCACGCGGCTGTCCACTGAGAATGTAGACAGACTCACGTTCATAAAGATGAACAAATCATGGATTCGCAAGGACTTTTCTAATCCTGTGTTATCCTTGGGAGGCTAAAAGCTTGAGGATTTGGTAATATCACCTCACCAACCGTTTTAAGCAACTGTGGGGCAATTGATGCCACTTAACCCTACAACGCATGACCCTAGAATACTACACTTTCATATACCTGGGGCCTTTTAAGCCCGTGTGCAAATAACATTGAATAACTCAAACTCAAATGACAAACAACTATATACATGAAGAATACCTAGAGTTTCAAAATTCTAACTAAAGTAATCTTGCAGAAAATAGAAAACAATTAACAGGGCGGGACTGCGAGGCCCCAGGTATGCATTCTAGGGTTAAGTGGTGTCTGTGCCACAATTTTGGGAAAAAATGGAAACTCTTTTTGGAGTCCCCTTGCTGTGTCTTACGTGACGTTGGCATCGTCAATTCCAGGTGGGTTGGGTCGCTCCCCCCCCCCCTTTTAACTGTAAGAAACTACATACACTATGGCTTGGGGTAACACAGATGATTGAGTCTGAAGAGCTGTTTACTCAGAGGTCTGCTCCAAATCTTCAGTGTCTGCTAGTCAGCGTAGAATTTTAACTGCATCTAGCCTAGGTAATACTTTGGGCGTAGTAGCCCAGCTGCGAAGCAAGCTGCACCGCCTGTGTATCTAATAAGAATTTTTAAATGCATCTAGCCTAGGCAGACTGTGGGGACCCCCAACCAAACCCAGACGCTCAGCCCCCCTACCGCCCCCCTTTCCTTGACAATACAATAATGTAACTCTTACAACTGGATGGGTGAGGATCGGTCACAGCTTTATTAACTCTTTATACTCATTCCTTTAGAAAGACATTTTATTTCTAAAATAATTCAGCTTGTTGCAGCATGCCCTGGGTCTCCACTCCGGCAACTTGGCCAACAAGTGTAACTCTCCAACATGTCCTTTCTATTTCCAGGCCACGGAGGATCCTGCGTACTCGTATGCAGGACTCTGACCCCCACCCATCACTCTTAACGCTTGTTCCACTCCGTCCTGGAGTCCTGACAGGAATATGTCCAGTCCAATATCCATTAAGTGAACACCGTCGGGCCGTATGAGGCCTGCTTTATCTCCTTCCAGTTGTCGGTGTCGTACCACTACACCGCCTCTGTCTCTTCTAAATTTTGCCATCCGAATATTTATTACCCGCCTTGTCCGTTCGATGGCCGTGATGTCTCGCGCACCTTGCCATACCGCTATCGGCACAATCTCTGACCATACTATAGCTAGTTTTGTGAAAAATTCTCTGAAGCGCTCAGTGTCTAGTTTCATTATTGCCATTAGTTATGCGCTCTTGTGATGACCTAGGTTGTTTCCCCCGGCCTGTATAACTAAGATGACCAGACATCTTGCCTCTCTCCCTACCTTGATTACCTCCATTAGTACCTGTGGCCATAGCAGGCCTCTAATACCTCTCCAGTTGAAATATGTGTTATGAAACTCTAATTTCCTCCCGCCTGGGTGGACTTTCACCCTTTAATCTGCCCAATATATATACGAGTAGCCTATCACCCACACTGTTGGCTTAGCGTCACCTGTAAAAGAAACAAACCACGTTAGGATAACAAGTCCGGTCTTATGTATCTTGCCAAACACGTGGATCACCATCTCTCTATCCTCTGAACTTCCGTTTCTGACAGTCCTGCTCTTGCTGCTTCTGTGGCCGCGCCTATGCGGAATGAGTGTGTCCCGTAATCTTTGGGGTGGTTCCCTGCCGATGTTATGCATTTATTAAATATAGCTTGGAACTGGTATCTTGCTAAAGGCGTCCCATCAATGTGTGATAGGAACAAATTACTTTGTGATCTGATGGTTAGATATGGTTTTACTATTGTTACCCGACTCAGTGTACCGTTTGTGGGTTGTAGAAGTACCCAAGTGCCCCTGCTTGCTGGAACCATTTTCGATTTGTGTATGCGTAGACGTATTGCATTATTGGCTATGACTACGTCCTGGTGTAATAAGCCTCCACTGGTGCTAATTTTGGATTGAGGGACTAATTCGCTTATGCATAGCGCCCCGAAGAAGGCGATCACAAATGCAGTAGACAGTAGTGTTGCTTCAAATTGTGAGTGTCATGTTAATGGTGTTAGGGATATGATGTGAGAAATCAGTTTTAGTGACACGGGACGGGACGTCTACACTCCTGACTTGGCTGACCCCTTTTCCACCCTTTTATGGATTGTCTGATGATGAATCTTTGTCACATCTCCCCAATTCAGTAGTTGGAAGTGAAATGCTACTCCGGTCAGACACCGCTGCGCTGACGCCCCTGATATGCCCCTCATCATTAGCTGGTGGAGAAATTCTATGGTGACTTGTGATCTGGCTTGTTCACATTGGTCAACCCGTCTGCCTGCTACTAGTCGTGTCCACTCTTCCCATGCCTTACCGTATGCTTGCCACGTCGACGGGGCAACTGACGCTCTGATTAATGGCATCAACTATTCGCCACTAGATCCCATAGGGAAGGTGGGCAACTGTTGTCCCGATGGGTGGGCATTGTGGAAGAGCTCTGTGAAAATCTGCCAATTGAATTGTTATAAAGCGTTAGCAGCAGCTTTAGACCCCTCAGCATAGTGGCTAGCGCGGACCCATACATTGTGTTTTAGGCACAGGAATGCTAGCCTGGGTAGTAGGCCTAGCACTGGGAGAGACAATGATGCCATCTTATTAATGCAGTGCGCTAAGCTGGTGTTTTTTGTTATGAAGCGTATATTTTTGTAAGCCAGGAGCGCGCCCCATATTTCTATTGCTACCACTATTGGGAAGAAAAATTATTTTCAGGGCTAGATGCAGCGAAAAATTATTATTAATTGAAAAGCTGGTGGAGCTTGGTATAGATGGCCTAATACAATGAGACCCACACACTGCTAGAAGGCCAAATATTTTTTCAGAGGTAGATGCAGAAAAAAATTATATTCAGTTTGCAACCTTATGGAGGTCAGTATAGATGGACTAATAGAACAAGTCCCACACACAGCTAGAAGGCCAAATATTTTTTCAGAGGTAGATGCAGACAAAAAATTATATTCAGTTTGCAACCTTATGGAAGTCAGTATAGATGGACTAATAGAACAAGTCCCACACACAGCTAGAAGGCCAAATATTTTTTCAGAGGTAGATGCAGACAAAAAATTATATTCAGTTTGCAACCTTATGGAGGTCAGTATAGATGGACTAATAGAACAAGTCCCACACACAGCTAGAAGGCCAAATATTTTTTCAGAGGTAGATGCAGACAAAAAATTATTTTGAATTTGCAACCTGATGGAGGTCAGTATAGATGACTAATAGAACAAGTCCCACACACAGCTAGAAGGCCAAATATTTTTTCAGAGGTAGATGCAGAAAAAAATTATATTCAGTTTGCAACCTTATGGAGGTCAGTATAGATGGACTAATAAATAGAACAAGTCCCACACACAGCTAGAAGCCCAAATATTTTTTCAGAGGTAGATGTAGAAAAAAATTATATTCAGTTTGCAACCTTATGGAGGTCAGTATAGATGGACTAATAGAACAAGTCCCACACACAGCTAGAACGCCAAATATTTTTTCAGAGGTAGATGCAGACAAAAAATTATTTTGAATTTGCAACCTGATGGAGGTCAGTATAGATGACTAATAGAACAAGTCCCACACACCGCTAGAAGGCCAAATATTTTTTCAGAGGTAGATGCAGAAAAAAATTATATTCAGTTTGCAACCTTATGGAGGTCAGTATAGATGGACTAATAGAACAAGTCCCACACAAAGCTAGAAGCCCAAATATTTTTTCAGAGGTAGATGCAGAAAAAAATTATATTTAGTTTGCAACCTTATGGATGTCAGTATAGATGGACTAATAGAACAAGTCCCACACACAGCTAGAAGCCCAAATATTTTTTCAGAGGTAGATGCAGAAAAAAATATATTCAGTTTGCAACCTGATGGAGGTCAGTATAGATGGACTAATACAACAAGTCCCACACACAGCTAGAAGCCCAATATTTTTTCAGAGCTAGATGCAGAAAAAAATTATATTCAATTTGCAACCTGATGGAGGTCAGTATAGATGGACTAATAGAATGATGCTATGCCCAAAAGATTTTACTTCACTAGGTGCAGTAAAAAAATTGGTATTCTATACACAGGTGGTATATCTTGCAACACAGATA
This sequence comes from Phyllobates terribilis, assembly GCF_046119375.1. Classification (NCBI taxonomy): domain Eukaryota; kingdom Metazoa; phylum Chordata; class Amphibia; order Anura; family Dendrobatidae; genus Phyllobates; species Phyllobates terribilis. The sequence goes on along the minus strand of NW_027362769.1, from coordinate 11,644,641 downwards.
GGCTACTCCACTGACTAACACACTCTGCAATAGGCCAAAAAGGATTAGCTTTGCTAGATTCAGCCAAATGCTGTGAAAAAAACTTGCACAGCACTGGCACAGACCTGCCTGGCAAAAACTGATAGGAACTGATGTAACCTAGTCCTGAAAAGGACTCCAATTACAATTAGTCTTTACTCCCACAATCTATCTATTTAAGAGCACAGACCTGCCTGATAAAAGTCGTAGGAAATGCTGTAACCTAGTCCTTAAAAGGACTGCAATCACAACTATTCCCTACTCCCAAGCTATCTGTAGATTTGTGCGAAAATTGGCTTGAAATTAACAAGGTATAGCACACACAGCAACAGCGGTGCCGTCTAACATGCAGCTGCAGCAGTGAGAAAATGGTGGCGACGGGGAAAATGGCTTGGTCTTATAGGGCAAGGACATGTGACATACACTGCCAATGACACATGCCCTTGCTTGTGTGAAAAAAGCACTTCGCTCCGTGTGTGCGCTGCTGATAGGCTGACAGATTGCACCTCCCCACTGCAAATGCGGGAAAGAGAAAAAAAAATGGAGATCTTCATTGTTCCTGCAGAGATCCATCCCCTGACCCTCCCCCCACCCCGCTGTACACTCAAACTGCGTATTAACATTAATTTTCATCATTACTGAGAAAAAATCCAGTTATGATTTTGGTGCACGAACAGTTATCGAACATAACCTCGAACAGCCGAATTTTTCTCAAATTGTTCGTGTTCGCCGAACGGCTCGAACACCGCCCAAAACAGCTTGAATTTGAGATTGGCGAACAGTTCGAGTAGAACAACGCTCATCTCTAGTGGTGATATCTGAGATGTAGGCTGAACATGAGGAGAAGGAGGAGGAGGATGCGCAGGAGCTGTACACTGTGGGGGCAACTCTGACTGACATAGGGCCCGCAATCCTTGGTGTGGGGAGGATGTGTTCCGTCCCAAGGTCCGACTGGGTCCCGGCTTCCACTATGTTTACCCAGTGTGCCGTCAGAGAGATGTACCGTCCCTGGCCACAAGCACTTGTCCACGTGTCCGTTGTCAGGTGGACTCTCCCAGTAACTGCGTTGTTGAGGGCACGGCAGATGCTTTGGGACACGTGCTTGTGTAGTGCGGGGATGGCACACCGGGCAAAATAGTGTCGGCTGGGGACTGAGTACAGAGTGACGGCCACCGCCATAAGATTGCGGAAGGATTCCGTCTCCACCAGCCTAAAAGGCAGCATTTCCAATGCAAGCAGTCGTGAAATGTGCGAATTTAGGACTGTGGCCTGTGGGGCGTTAGCTGCGAATTTCCGCTTTCGTTCAAAGGTCTGGGATATGGACAATTGAACGCTGCGGTGGGACGTGGACGTGGACGTTGATGCTGTTTCTTGAGAAACTGCCATAACAAGTGAAGACTGAGAGGAGGGGGCATCTTTACATGCAGTATGGACAGGGGATTGCCTTGCACACACAACAGGGGGTTCTATTGCACGCACAACAGTGGAAGAAGCCGTGGTGACACCCGCTGACACTGGTCGTGGACCCTAGGTTTCGCCCCACAAAGTCGGGTGCTTTGCTGCCATGTGCCTGATCATGCTGGTGGTGGTCAGGCTGGTAGTTTTGTCACCCCTGCTGATGCTGGCATGGCAGGTGGAACATATGGCCTTTTTGGGGTTATCAGCAGAGTCTTTAAAAAAATTCCAGACTCTGGAAGACCTACCGCTTGTACTGGCAACGTCCCTCGTGTTTGTGTTACAGGGAACGGTTGCCTGCCTTCTGTCTGCGGCCATCACACTGCTTCTTCCTGCCTGTTGGGGTACTCTGCCTCCCTCCCCCTGTGTGCTGCTGGCCTCACTCTGCATGTCCTCCTTCCACGTTGGGTCAGTTACTAGATCATCCACCACCTCCTCCTCTTCCACTTGCGCACCACGATCCTCCTCCTCACTTCCTGGCAATTGTGTCTCGTCATTGTCCACCTCTTGTGACAGATTGCCAACGTCAACTTCCTGTGGCCGTGGCTGTTCAAATATTTGGGCATCGCAACATGGGATCTCCTCTTCCACCACTTCAAGCGTATCAGGCGAGGGGCCCAAATATGGAAATGGACCAGTGAACAGCTCTTCAGAGTGTCCAAGTGTGGGATCACTTGCTGTCTGACGACACTCGGCATGGTGGGAGGAAGGAGCATCAGGGTGAGGAGGAGTATGCGGTCGAGAATCACGGCTACTAAGAGTTGACCTGTGGAAGACAGACCGGAGGTGGTGGTGCCCAGGTAACTGGAAGTATTGTCTGCTATCCAATTAATAACCTGTTAACACTGATCAGTTCTCAATACTGGTGTTGTTCTGTGCTTCCTTAGTAATTTGGTCAAGAAGTGGGAGCGAGAAGATGTGGCTGTTGGTTGTGGCACATTTTCACCTTGGCCATGGCCCCGTCCTCTGCACGAACCATCACCAGAACGTCCACTTCCACGTCCCTTGCCACGCGCCTTGCCCATTGTAAATTAAGTAAAATAGCTTACACTTGCACTATCAATGGAAAAAGGGTAATAAAGAGTAGATTAGAACCGTGGAAGAGGAAAACCACAGTTATTGTTTACTGGGGTATACCATACTTTTTTAAATAGAGATATTTGCGGCTGAACAGTGAGCGACACACTCAAACTGCTTTTTTTTTAGATACCAAAGGCCCAAAACTGGATAGTACAGCGATTTGACCCGTGGAACTGCGAAACCACACTGGGATGTCGGGCCTACACAAGACTATTTTCAACAGATATATTTTTGTGTCACAACAGTCAGAAGACACTACTGTTTTTCTTTACGGAAAAAACTACCAAAAGCTGAATAATAGAGATTTTTTACCGTGGGATGGCAAAACCACAGTTATTGTTTACTGGGGTATACCACACTTTTTTAAATAGAGATATTTGCGGCTGAACAGTGAGCGACACACTCAAACTGCTTTTTTTTTAGATACCAAAAGCTCAAAACTGGATAGTACAGCAATTTGACCCGTGGAACTGCGAAACCACACTGGGATGTCGGGCCTACACAAGACTATTTTCAACAGATATATTTTTGTGTCACAACAGTCAGGAGACACTACTGTTTTCCTTTACGGAAAAAACTACCAAAACCTGAATAATAGAGATTTTTTATCGTGGGATGGCAAAACCACAGTTATTGTTTACTGGGGTATACCACACTTTTTTAAATAGAGATATTTGCGGCTGAACAGTGAGCGACACACTCAAACTGTTTTTTTTTAGATACAAATGGCCCAAAATGGATAATACAGAGGTTTGAACCGTGGAAGTGCAAAACAACTCTTCTGTTTCTCTAGCCTACACCAGACTATTTTCAACAGTTATATTTGTGTCTGAAAAATCAGAGACACGCTTTTTTTTTGGGGGGGGGGGGTGAGGGGGACACACCAAAAGGTTAATAAGACGGGTATTTGTACAGTGTGAAGGAGGAAAAAAAAAGGAGGATTTAGATGGAAAAAAAATGAGTTTTCCTGGCCCCCGACACCTGGTGCTAAGTCCAGCAATTTCAGCAACAGGAGCACACAGGACTGTAATGCAGCGTTTGCTGGTATAACCACTGTGTCTACTATACAGCCTGCCTGCCTGGTATCTGGGATGGATATTAGTCCTGAAAAAGACTGTTTATTTGTTCTGGCAGCCTTTACAGACCCTACACTAACTATTTCGCAGTATATATCTCTCCCTAAATCAGCAGCGCTGTCCCTACACTGTCTAATCCGGAGCGACTGTGTCCAAGATGGTGGCGCCCCGTTTTAAATACTCGAGGTGACGCTGTGCGGCCAGCCAATCACTGTAATGCCCACAACCAACATGGCTGCAGCATTACAGTGACTGGCTGGAAATCCCTGCATGTTCATTGGCTCTGTAAAGAGCGCCAAACATGCAGGGCGGAGATCCGAGCTCCCGCCCGAGTAACCCGGAAAAGCTCGGTGCTCGCCGAACATCCCGAGTAGCGTGATGCTCGGGCGAGTACCAAGCAGTGTCGAGCATGTTCGCTCAACACTATAAATAACCAATGGTGCACAAACTTATGGCCTCCGTATTGGGCAGAACAAGTGCTGACAAAAAAACAGACAGTCCTGGAACTGTTTCCAATAGTGGTAGCAATAGAAATATGGGATGCGCGCCTGGCTAACAAAAATATACTCTTCATAACAAAAAACACCAGCCTAGCGCACTTCATTAATAATATGGCATCATCGTCTCTCCCAGTGCTAGGCCTACTACGCCGGCTAGCATTCCTGTGCCTAAAACACAATGTATGGGTCCGCGCTAGCCACGATGCTGAGGGGTCTAGCGCTCCGGCTAATGCTTTATCACAATTCAATTGGCAGATTTTCACAGAGCTCCTCCCCAATGCCCACCCATCAGGCAACAGTTGCCCACCCTCCCTATGGGATCTAGTGGCGAATAGTTAATCAGAGCGTCAGTTGCCCCGTCGACGTGGCAAGCATAGGGTAAGGCATGGTAAGAGTGGAGTAGTAGCCGGCAGACGGGTTGATCAATATGAACAAGCCAGATTACAAGTCACCATAGAATTTCTCCACCAGCTAATGATGAGGGGCATATCAGGGGTTTCTGCGCAGCGGTGGCTGACCGGAGTAGCATTTCACTTCCAACTACTGAATTGGGGACATGTAACAAAGAGATTCATCATCAGACAATCCATAAAACGGTGGAAAAGGGGTCAGCCAAGTCAGGAGTGTAGACGTCCCGTCCCGTGTCACTAAAACTGATTTCTCACATCATATCCATAACACCATTAACATGATACTCACAAATTGAAGCAACACTACTGTCTACTGTATTTGCGATCGCCTTCTTCGGGGCGCTATGCATAAGCAAATTAGTCCCTCAATCCAAATTACCACCAGTGGAGGCTTATTACACCAGGACGTAGTCATAGCCAATAATGCAATACGTCTACGCATACGCAAATCGAAAGCGGTTCCAGCGGGCAGGGGCACTTGGGTACTTCTACAACCCACAAACGGTACACTGAGTCGAGTAACAATAGTAAAAACATATATAATCATCATATCACAAAGTAATTTCTTCCTATCACATATTGATGGAACGCCATTATCAAGATACCAGTTCCAAGCTATATTTAATAAATGCATAACATAGGCAGGGAACCACCCCAAAGATTATGGGACACACTCATTCCGCATAGGCGCAGCCACGGAAGCAGCAAGAGCAGGACTGTCACAAACGGAAGTTCAGAGGATAGGGAGATGGCGATTCACGTGTTTGGCGAGATACATAAGACCGGACTTGTTATCCTAACTTGGTTTGTTTCTTTTACAGGTGACGCTAAGCCAACAGTGTGGGTGATAGGCCACTCGTATATATATTGGGCAGAAAAATGGGCGAAAGTCCACCCAGGCGGGAGGAAATTAGAGTTTCATAACACATATTTGAACTGGAGAGGTATTAGAGGTCTGTAATGGCCACAGGTACTAATGGAGGTAATCAAGGTAGGGAGAGAGGCAAGAGGTCCGGTAATATTAGTTATACAGGCCGGGGGAAACGACCTAGGTTATCACAAGAGCGCATAACTAATGGCAATAATGAAACTAGACACTGAGCGCTTCAGAGAATTTTTCACAAAAATAGTCAGAGATTGTGCCGAGCCCGGTATGGCAAGGTGCCCAAGTCATCACGGCCATCGAACGGACAAGGCGGCTAATAAATATTTGGATGCCAAAATTTATAAGAGACAGAGGTGGACAACAGGAAGGAGATAAAGCAGGCCTCATACTGTGTTCACTTAATGGATATTGGACTGGACATATTCCTGTCAGGACTCCAGGACGGAGTGGAACAAGCGTTAAGAGTGATTGATGGGGGTCAGTGTCCTGCATAGGAGTACGCAGGATCCTCCGTGGCCTGGAAATAGAAAGGACATGTTGGAGAGTTACACTTGTTGGCCAACTTGCCATTGTAGAGACTGGAGACACAGGGCATGCTGCAACAAGCTGAATTATTTTAGAAATAAAATGCATTTCTAATGTAATGAGTATAAACAGTTAATAAAGCTGTGACCGATCCTCACCCATCCAGTTGTAAGAGTTACATGATTGTATTGTCAATGAAAGGGGGGCGGTAGGGGGCTGAGCGTCTGGGTTTGGTTGGGGGTCACCACAGTCTGCCTAGGCTAGATGCAGTAAAAAATAATTATTAGATACACACTCAGTGCAGCTTGCTTCGCAGCTGGGTTACTACGCTGACTAGCAGACACTGAAGCTTTGGAGCAGACCTCTGAGTAAACAGCTCTTCAGACTCAACCATCTGTGTTACCCCAAGCCATAGTGTATGTAGTTTCTTATGGTTAAAGGGGAGGGGAGATCCAACCCACCTGTAATTGACGATGCCAACGTCACATAAAACACAGCAAGGGGACTCCAAAAAGAGTCTCCATTTTTTCCAAAAATTTGGGGCACAGACACCACTTAAGTGGCATCAATTGCCCCAGAGCTGATAAAAACGGTTGGTGAGGTGATTTTAACAAATCCTCAAGCTTTTACTCTCCACAGGATGACACAGGAGCAGAAAAGTCCTTGCGGATCCATGATTTGTTCATCTTTATAAACGTGAGTCTGTCTACATTGTCAGTGGACAGCCGCGTGCGCTTATCTGTCAGCACAACACCAGCAGCGCTGAACACACGTTCAGAGAGAACGCTGGCTGCGGGGCATGACAAGATCTCCAAGGTGTGAGTGGCGAGCTCCAGCCATTTATCCAGATTGGAAGCCCAAAAAGAGCAAGGGTCCAGTGACACAGTCATGACTTCGATGTTCACTTGGAGATACTCCTGTACCATCGTCTCTAGGCGTTGACTATGTGTCTGACTTCTTGTTTCCTGTGGCCTTGCAAAGGATGGGCTAAAAAAGTGGTGAAAGGACTCCGCAAAATTGCTGTTACCAGCAGATACGGTGTTTTTGTTACGGTTTGAGTGCTAAAGACTCGACAGTCCCACGGTTGGCAAGTTAAAACTGTGAGATTCACTACGTGCACCACTGGTGTTTTGTGGAAAAGCACATGTAAGATTTAGAGATGAGCGTTGTTCTACTCGAACTGTTCGCCAATCTCAAATTCGAGCTGTTTTGGGCGGTGTTCGAGCCGGTCGGCGAACACGAACAATTTGAGAAAAATTCGGCTGTTCGAGGTTATGTTCGATAACTGTTCGTGCACCAAAATCATAACTGGATTTTTTCTCAGTAATGATGAAAATTAATGTTAATATGCAGTTTGAGGGTACAGCGGGGCGGGGGGAGGGGCAGGGGATGGATCTCTGCAGGAACAATGAAGATCTCCATTTTTTTTTCTCTTTCCCGCATTTGCAGTGGGGAGGTGCAATCTGTCAGCCTATCAGCAGCGCACACACGGAGCGAAGTGCTTTTTTTCACACAAGCAAGGGCATGTGTGATTGGCAGTGTATGTCACATGTCCTTGCCCTATAAGACCAAGCCATTTTCCCCGTCGCCACCATTTTCTCACTGCTGCAGCTGTGTGTTAGACGGCACCGCTGTTGCTGTGTGTGCTATACCTTGTTAATTTCAAGCCAATTTTCGCACAAATATACAGATAGCTTGGGAGTAGGGAATAGTTGTGATTGCAGTCCTTTTAAGGACTAGGTTACAGCATTTCCTGCGACTTTTATCAAGCAGGTCTGTGCTCTTAAATAGATAGATTGTGGGAGTAAAGACTAAATGTAATTGGAGTCCTTTTCAGGACTAGGTTACATCAGTTCCTATCAGTTTTTGCCAGGCAGGTCTGTGCCAGTGCTGTGCAAGTTTTTTTCACAGCATTTGGCTGAATCTAGCAAAGCTAATCCTTTTTGGCCTATTGCAGAGTGTGTTAGTCAGTGGAGTAGCCTATCTGTGTTGCAAGATATACCACCTGTGTATAGAATACCAATTTTTTTACTGCACCTAGTGAAGTAAAATCTTTTGGGCATAGCATCATTCTATTAGTCCATCTATACTGACCTCCATCAGGTTGCAAATTAAAAATAATTTTTTTCTGCATCTAGCTCTGAAAAAATATTTGGGCTTCTAGCAGTGTGTGGGACTTGGTCTATTAGTCCATCTATACTGACCTCCATCAGGTTGCAAATTAAAAATAATTTTTTTCTTCATTTATCTCTGAAAAAATATTTGGGCTTCTAGCAGCGTGTGGGACTTGTTCTATTAGTCCATCTATACTGACCTCCCTCAGGTTGCAAATTAAAAATATTTTTTTTCTGCATCTAGCTCTGAAAAAATATTTGGGCTTCTAGCAGTGTGTGGGACTTGGTCTATTAGTCCATCTATACTGACCTCCATCAGGTTGCAAATTAAAAATAATTTTTTTCTGCATCTAGCTCTGAAAAAATATTTGGGCTTCTAGCAGTGTGTGGGACTTGGTCTATTAGTCCATCTATACTGACCTCCATCAGGTTGCAAATTGAATAAAAAAATTTTCTGCATCTAGCTCTGAAAAAATATTTGGGCTTCTAGCAGTGTGTGGGACTTGGTCTATTAGTCCATCTATACTGACCTCCATCAGGTTGCAAATTAAAAATAATTTTTTTCTTCATTTAGCTCTGAAAAAATATTTGGGCTTCTAGCAGTGTGTGGGACTTGTTCTATTAGTCCTTCTATACTGACCTCCATCAGGTTGCAAATTAAAAATAATTTTTTTCTGCATCTAATTCAGCCAATAGTTTTGGCCTAATACCACAGTTTGGCCACTCAGCTCTGCTCGGTTACCATCCATTGTTTTTTTGTGCAAACAACTCCAGAGTTGTGAATTAGTTAACCACCAAAATGAGTGGAAAAAGGCCTGCTGCTGGTGGAAAGGGGAATAGGCGTGTTGGGAAGGGGAAAAAAGGTTGTGTCCGTGGGGTAGGTGCAGAAGAAAGACCATCTTCCAGCCAAACTAAAATGTCTACTTCTTTTAGCGGACAATGTGGTAAGATCCCTTTCTTACGGCCACGCCAATCGCTACAAATTCCAGATGAGGCACAAAAACAGCAGGTGCTTCAACGGATATCAAGTGCTCCTTTAAGTGGGCTCTCCTCCACATCAACTTCAACATCACAAATACTCCAGTCCTCAAAGGTGTCACCCAAATCGCACTTGCTTCCTCACAGCTCCCAAATCTCCAGCTGCCCGTCTGAGTATGAGGTAGAACAGATGGTTGAGTCTGCAGAGCTGTTTACTCATACTATAGCCTGGGAATCAGAGGTCGACTCCAGCGCTTCTGTGAATCCAGACGAGGAAATGATCTGCACTGATGCCCAGAATCTTTATGAGTCGGATCCAGGACCAGACGCAGAAGGTTCTGACCATAATGTAGACCCTCATTCCCAAACTGTAACTCCTGTTGGTGGAGACAATGAGGAAGACGATGATAAGACTCAAATACCTGATTGGAGCGACAACTTTAGTTTTTTGTCAGGGCAGGAACAGGTTGGCTCTGAGGACGACGGGTGTGATAACGCACAGGGTGATGATGATGAGGTCGGAGATCCCACTTACTGTCAACCCACAGTCAGCCAAGAGATGAGGTCAGCAGAGGAGGTGGAGGAAGATGCTAGTGATGACGAGGTCAGGTTGCGCCTTCCTGGACAGAGACGTAGTACTGGAAGCACGTCAACAACTGCATCCTCAAACACAACTCTGCCTCTCACCACAAGTCGTGGTGGCTCTTCAGGTCGCATGGGTGCTAAGCCTTGCATAGCCTGGGCATTTTTTCAGATCGATAAAGATGACCCAACTCGTGTTATCTGTAACATTTGTCAGCAAAAGCTAAGTAGAGGCCAAAAAACACATAGTTTGAGTACTTCATGCATGAACCGGCACATGGACATGAAGCATAAGTTGCAGTGGGAAGCTCAGTGTGCTACAATGCGGCCTAGCCGGCCGGGCCAACCACCGTCTGCCATATCTTGTGCATCCGCGGCCTCTTCATCCTCTGTGACTGGGGGGACAGCAGTCACACCTGTTTTGGGGCGCAGACCTGCCACCTCTTTACCCGCAACAGCCAGCGTGATTGGCAGGTCATCATTTTCTTTGGAGGTGGTAACACCAGCTGGTCTTGAGCGCTGTCCGACATCGATAGCACCACCTTTGGATCAAGGCAACCTAACATGTCCGCCTGCATCTTCCTCACAGACCGGCAGTTTGCCGGGGACACCCTTATCAACCCCGTCTAAGCACAATAGCCAGCCCTCGGTCCCTCAGATGTGGACAAGTAAAAGACCATTTCCTCCTAGCCATGAGAAAGCTAAGAGGTTGAATTTCACCATCTGCAAGCTCTTGGCTACAGAAATGCTGCCTTTCCGCCTGGTGGACACAGAGGATTTTCGAGACCTTATGTCCGTCGCAGTGCCCCAGTACCAGATGCCCAGTCGGCACTACTTCTCAAAGAAAGGTGTGCCTGCGCTCCACCAGCATGTCGCACACAACATCACCGCTTCTTTGAGAAACTCTGTGTGTGACAGGGTGCATTTCACCACAGACACTTGGACGAGTAGGCATGGACAGGGGCGTTACATGTCGCTGACTGGGCACTGGGTAACTATGGTGACAGCAGGACAAGGGGCTGCTGTCCAAGTCTTGCCGTCCCCACGAGTTGTGCGTCAATCCTCTTTATGTCAAAGTTCCTCCACTGCTTCTGCCTCCTCAACCTCCTCTCGGTCTTCCACCTGCACCCAAAGCCTGTCTGGTCATGCCACAAGCTTTCTAACTGCGCAGAAGGGATCCTGCACACCTCCTTACTATGCTGGCAGTAGGGCTCAACGTCATCAGGCGGTTTTTACATTGAAATGTCTGGGAAATGTGAGTCACACAGCTGAGGAGTTGTGGTCAGCTCTGGAGAACCAATTTCATGAATGGTTGTCTCCACTGGACCTGAAACCAGGGAAGGCCGTGTGCGACAGTGCTGCAAACCTGGGTGCGGCCCTTCGCCGGGGCAATGTCACACACGTGCCTTGTATGGCTCACGTGTTGAACCTGGTTGTCCAGCAATTTTTAGCCCACTATCCCAGACTAGATGGCCTTCTGCAGAGGGCACGGTCGCTGTGTGCTCACTTCCGCCGTTCGCATCCCGCAGCTCAGCGACTTACATCTCTACAGAAGTCGTTGGGCCTGCCACTTCACCGGCTAAAATGCGATGTGCCTACCCGGTGGAATTCAACTCTGCACATGTTGCAGCGACTGTGGCAGCACCGACAAGCCCTGGTGCAATACGTTCTGACGTATAGCCTGGGCCAACGAGATTCAGAGGTGGGGCAAATCACGCTGGAGAAGTGGTCTCAGATCAGGGACCTATGCACCCTTCTGCACAGTTTTGAAATGGCGACGAAGATGTTTAGTGCTGACGATGCCATTATCAGCATGACTATTCCGGAGATTTACATGCTGGAGCACATGTTAAACAGAATTCGGAGTCAGGTGGTGGCACAAGAGGAGGTGGAGGAAGTAGAGGAGGAGGAGTTGTATGCGGAAGGGCTAACATCTGCAAGGTCCAGACGGTCGGCAGCACCAAGGCGGCAGGCATGTGAGGGTGGGGGAGATGATTTTACTAGGGCGCATGGTAGCAGCCAAACTAGTGAGGAAGGTGCAGGAGCCCAGGAAGAAGTGGAGGACGAACTGATGGAAGACTCATCAGATGAGGGAGACCTTGATCACATTTCTGTTGTGCGAGGTTGGGGGGAGAGGACAGAGGAAGGAAGCATGATTGTTACCTCGCCACCAACACAACAGGGACTTGGTGCTCCTGGATGCGCAACACACATGAGTGCCTTCTTGCTGCACTACCTGCAACATGACCCTCGAATTGTGAGAATTAGAAATAATCCTGACTACTGGGTTGCCACACTGTTAGATCCCCGGTACAAAAGTAAATTTGCAGAAATTAGTCCTGCCATAGAAAGGGATGCACGCATGCAGGAGTATCAGCAGAGACTGTTGCAGAATCTTACATGTGCTTTTCCACAAAATACCAGTGGTGCACGTAGTGAATCTCACAGTTCCAACTTGCCAACCGTGGGACCGTCAAGTGTTCAGCACTCAAACCGTAACAGAACCACAGTATCTGCTGGTAACATCAATTTTGCGGAATCATTTCACCACTTTTTTAGCCCATCCTTTGCAAGGCCACAGGAGACAAGAAGTCTGACACATAGTCAACGCCTAGAGACGATGGTACAGGAGTATCTCCAAGTAAACATTGAAGCCACGACTGTGTCACTGGACCCTTGCTCTTTTTGGGCTTCCAATCTGGATAAATGGCCGGAGCTAGCCACTTACGCCTTGGAGATCTTGTCATGCCCCGCAGCCAGCGTTCTGTCTGAACGTGTGTTCAGCGCTGCTGGTGGTGTGCTGACAGATAAGCGCACGCGGCTCTCCACTGATAATGTAGACAGACTCACGTTCATAAAGATGAACAAATCATGGATCCGAAACGACTTTTCTACCCCTGTGTCATCCTGGGGAGAGTAAAAGCTTGATGATTGGTTAAAATCACCCTACCAACCGTTTTAAGCTTTCAAATTACTAATCATGTTTATCTGTATCTTGACTGGAAAATAATTTGGGCTTTGTAGCAGTGTGCAGCACTGATCCTATTAGGCCATCTATAATAAGCTTCACCAGATTTAAAATTAAAAATAATTTTTAGCTGCATCTAGCCCGGAAAATAATTTTGGGGCTCCGAGATGCGCAAGACACATAAGTGCCTTCTTGCTGCACTACCTGCAGCATGACCCTCATATTGTCAGAATTCGAAGTAATCATGACTACTGGGTTACCACACTCTTAGATCCCCCAAACTTTTCGATCAACCTTTTCATTTTAATAAAGACCAAAAAAATGGTCATTTTTGAAATTATAAGTTGTTAGAAACTGAAATCAAACAGTTTTCAACTCAAAACTTTATTCTAGGTGATGTTACATTTTCACATAGGACCCCTTGTTCGAAAGGAGCTTCTGAACTCTCTCGTCCATTGAATTTGTCAGGTTTTGGATGGTTTCTGCTTCAATTGTTTTGCATGAGGACAGAATACCCTCCCAGAGCTGTTGCTTAGATGTGAACTGCCTCCCGCCATCATAGACACTCCTTTTAATGATGCTTCAAAGGTTCTGAATGGGGTAGAGGTCAGGGGAGCATGGGGGTCACACCATAAGTTTGTCCCCTTTTATGCCCATATCAGCCAGAGATGCAGATGTTTTATGTGCAGCATGAGATGGTGCATTATCATGCAGAAAAATGATCTTGCTGTGAAATACACGGTTCTTCTTCTTGAACCATGGCAGGAAGTGCTGTTTGAGAAAATCCACATACATTATGGAGTTCATCTTTAGCGCCTTCAGGGATCCTAAAGGGGCCGACAATCTCTCTCCCCATGATTCCAGCCCAAAACATTACTCCACCTCCTCCTTGTTGGCGCTGTAGCCGTGTTTGCGTGGGGTGTCCATTAGTGTTGAGCCACCCCCGTAGTGTTCGAGTTCGGTTCGGTTCGTCGAACACCCGTGTGTTCGTCGAACTGTTCGTCGAACTGTTCGTCGAACACCTTCGAACACCGTTAAAACCAATGGCAGGCAAAGAAAAACACATAGAAACACATAGAAAACACCTTCAAAGGTGTCCAAAAGCTGACAAACTGCTCAGAAGACACAACTAACACATAGAAAAGTGACAAGTACATATAGTCATGCGAAAAGAAAAGAGGTGGAGGAGTAAAAGGAGGGGGAGACACAGATATAGGCATGTCATGCCCTTCTAAAATCCAAAAAGTGAGAAGCCGAGACGGCCAGTCCGCTCCTGCCCGTGCCACCTCCGTGTCGCCGGGTTTGTGCCAGAGCCGCGGTGAACCCTGACGGCCAGCCCCCCTCTCCCAATACTGGTGCCTGTCCGCTGGTGGGTCGAGAGAGCCCCCCTGTGGTGGAGGCAGCTCTAAGCTTTTTAATTTAAATTGTCCCTCTAATTTGAATGAATACACTTTAAATCCATTTACAAGGATCTATTGGAGGGCAAGTCTCATGCCAGCAGCCGCGTAATTCCAGCTCCAGTAGCGTCCACTAAAGCTGCTGCAGTTAAAAAGCTTTTATAAGGATCGAGCTCGGCTGTCCACCGCAAGGCATCCTAGTGCCAGTCCCAGCCCCTATGCCTTGGGGTGCCTCCTGATGCTCTTCACTAAGTATCCCGTGGTCCCGAAGCATTTCCTTTGAAAAAATTAAGTGTCCAAACTACACGTGGTGTAGCTTGCTTAACAGCCGGGATAATCCGCTGACTAGCAGACACTGCTACTAGGCACAAAGTATTTCCTGGGCTAGATGCAGTTAAAAATTTGTAAGTAGATACTCTCGTTGGATGCTGAGAAAGCATTCCATAGAGTCTCCTGGCACGCCATATATGATTCTCTTAAAAAGCTTGGGGTAGGGGTCTAGGGGACCCTTTTATAGCCAAAATCACGGCCCTGTATCACAATACGTCACCTAGGCTGAAGATAAATGGAACTGTAGCACCGAGGGCTCGGTTGCTACAGACGTATTGCACCTCACCCAGAGGTGTGATATCTCACTCTCAGATAAGGATGGAGTGTGGATCAGGACCCGACACCTGCATGCATTACACCACATTGCCGTGGGGCAGGGCGACCAATATGCCCCTGAGATGGGCACGACAGTCCCTGTCCCTGGCTGGAGTGGGGGGAGGGAACACTGAGGAAGGGGAACCCTGCAGTGCAGGAGCAGGGAGGAAGCAGTTCCTGGGTGCATTGAGAAGGGAGTATAATAGGTGGGCACCATCTTAGTTCAGTGCAGAGAAGTCTGAGCAGAAGTGGCAGGGAGCAGGGGCTCTGCATGAGCTCTGCTCCGGAGGCGGGCCTAGTAACAGAGGCCCAGGCCTGCAAGAGGGAGAAGGAAGGAAGAGGAGCGGAGAAGGCTCCAGGAACGAGGAATGAAGGGATCCCAGGGGTGCGGACGGGCGAGTCGCCACCGCACGCCCGAATCCACCTGCGTGGAGGGGTCAGGCCAAAGGGGGAGACCGGTCCCCGAACTAGTGGAGGCAGGAAACGACCCTCAGCTAGAAACCGGAGGCTCTGACATTTTATGTGGCGCAGCCCCTTGCTCCACCCGCTAGGAAGGCACCACATAGGGTCAGGGAAACTGGCGCCAAGTTTACCAAGAGGAGGCCCGAGGCAGCCGGACAGAAGTGTTGGTAAGAAAGGCCAGACAAAGGACACACAAAGGGGGTCCTGTGAAGCGCTCCAAAGTTATCTGGGAGTTGTCTGAGCCCCTCACCTGGTGAGCACAGTACGACGTGGGCAGCCGTTACCTGCAGACGTGGTCTGGATAATAAGAACTGTGAGTAAAGGCCCTGAACTGCATCACTGACTCCGTGTCGTTACTGCTGCTGCCCTGCACCATCACCCCCATCCTCCGCATACACTGCCCTGAGGCTATACTCCTACCGTGGGGAGTTATGCTACGCTCTGCTGCACCCACAACACCAGCCTTAGCGGTCTGCCCTGTAGCGGCGGTTCACTCTGACCGCAATCCACGGGTGGCGTAGTCGGACATTTAAACATCAAAACCACATAAATAGTTCCGCCACTGGTTTGACCGCCCTGAGCCACGGAACCGGATCGCCGCCACGAAGACTACAACCACCAGCATCCACCAAAAAGGGTCCGGCTCCGGGTGTCCCAAGGCCCAGGGGGTGCGTCAGAACATTTTCATCACCTTTCACAATCACCAATGGGACAAGGCAGGGATGTCCTCTGTCCCCTCTCTTATACATCCTAGTGACGGAGCACCTGCTCTCATCAATTCGCCATAACCCCAATATTAGGTGGATTGAGGTGGGAGGCACCGAGTACAAGTGCTCTCTATTTGCTGATGATGTCCTAGTATATATCACTCAATCACATATATCCATCCCTGCTGTTATGGCTGAAATAGATCACTTTGTTACATGGTAAAATTTTAAAATCAATGCAGCGAAGTCTGAGGCCCTCGATGTCTCCCTCCCTAAATCCATATAGGATTCCATCCAGTCCAACTTTCCCTTTGCCTGGCCCTCACAGGGTATCAAATACTTAGGAATTCCTATTCATAGAGACCTCTCCCATCTATGTTATCTTAATTTTGGGCCCTTTATTGAACAATTCCATACAGACCATGGTTGGCAAGTTAGAACTGTAAGATTCACTACGTGAACCACTGGTGTTTTGTGGAAAAGCACATGTACACCGCGTTCCAAATTATTATGCAAAAAGTGTTTAGGAGTGATAAGGGAAGAATTTGTTTGTTTGTCAGTTAAACTCATTGATGGTGATGTGTGTCAGGGCTCTTTATATCACTGTAAGCAATTGCAGACACCTGTGCTAATTAGTTTGGCAGGTGTGTCCAATGAAAGGCAAGACTACTTAAGAAGGCTCTCTCACATTATTAAGCAGCCTACATTTTCTGCCAAAATGGGAAAGAAAAAGGATGTGTCGGCTGCTGAGAAGCAACAAATTGTGGAGTGTTTAGGTCAAGGCATGACTACAATCAACATTGTGCGATGATCAGGATGAAGTGTCTTGGCAATCAAGAAGTATGTAGCTGATTCACAGTACACACGTGTGCGTGCTGATAAGGGCAAATTGAGGACTCTTTCCTACAGGCAATTACGTCAGGTTGAAACAGCAGCGGCAAAAAAGCCTTGTCATAGCAGCAGACAAGTTTTTGAAGCTGCTTGTGCCTCCAACGTCCCCCGAACAACAAGATGCAGGGTCCTTCAGAGGTTTGCAGCTGTGCATATGCCATCCTGTCGACCTCCTCTATCCACTTCACACAAGCAGAAACGGCTCCAGTGGGCCAAACATTACATGAAGACTGATTTCAAAACTGTTTTGTTCACGGATGAGTGCCGTGCAGCGCTCGATGGTCCAGATGAATGGAGTGGAGGATGGCTGGTTGATGGACACCCCACGCAAACACGGCTACAGCGCCAACAAGGAGGAGGTGGAGTAATGTTTTGGGCTGGAATCATGGGGAGAGAGATTGTCGGCCCCTTTAGGATCCCTGAAGGCGCTAAAGATGAACTCCATAATGTATGTGGATTTTCTCAAACAGCACTTCCTGCCATGGTTCAAGAAGAAGAACCGTGTATTTCACAGCAAGATCATTTTTCTGCATGATAATGCACCATCTCATGCTGCACATAAAACATCTGCATCTCTGGCTGATATGGGCATAAAAGGGGACAAACTTATGGTGTGACCCCCATGCTCCCCTGACCTCTACCCCATTCAGAACCTTTGGAGCATCATTAAAAGGAGTGTCTATGATGGCGGGAGGCAGTTCACATCTAAGCAACAGCTCTGGGAGGGTATTCTGTCCTCATGCAAAACAATTGAAGCAGAAACCATCCAAAACCTGACAAATTCAATGGACGAGAGAGTTCAGAAGCTCCTTTCGAACAAGGGGTCCTATGTGAAAATGTAACATCACCTAGAATAAAGTTTTGAGTTGAAAACTGTTTGATTTCAGTTTCTAACAACCTGCTAATGCTTATAATTTCAAAAATGACCATTTTTTTGGTCTTTATTAAAATGAAAAGGTTGATCGAAAAGTTTGGGGGATCTAAGAGTGTGGCAACCCAGTAGTCATGATTACTTCGAATTCTGACAATATGAGGGTCATGCTGCAGGTAGTGCAGCAAGAAGGCACTTATGTGTCTTGCGCATCTCGGAGCCCCAAAATTATTTTCCGGGCTAGATGCAGCTAAAAATTATTTTTAATTTTAAATCTGGTGAAGCTTATTATAGATGGCCTAATAGGATCAGTGCTGCACACTGCTACAAAGCCCAAATTATTTTCCAGTCAAGATACAGATAAACATGATTAGTAATTTGAAAGCTTAAAACGGTTGGTAGGGTGATTTTAACCAATCATCAAGCTTTTACTCTCCCCAGGATGACACAGGGGTAGAAAAGTCGTTTCGGATCCATGATTTGTTCATCTTTATGAACGTGAGTCTGTCTACATTATCAGTGGAGAGCCGCGTGCGCTTATCTGTCAGCACACCACCAGCAGCGCTGAACACACGTTCAGACAGAGCGCTGGCTGCGGGGCATGACAAGATCTCCAAGGCGTAAGTGGCTAGCTCCGGCCATTTATCCAGATTGGAAGCCCAAAAAGAGCAAGGGTCCATTGACACAGTCGTGGCTTCAATGTTTACTTGGAGATACTCCTGTACCATCGTCTCTAGGCGTTGACTATGTGTCAGACTTCTTGTCTCCTGTGGCCTTGCAAAGGATGGGCTAAAAAAGTGGTGAAATGATTCCGCAAAATTGATGTTACCAGCAGATACTGTGGTTCTGTTACGGTTTGAGTGCTGAACACTTGACGGTCCCACAGTTGGCAAGTTGGAACTGTGAGATTCACTACGTGCACCACTGGTATTTTGTGGAAAAGCACATGTAAGATTCTGCAACAGTCTCTGCTGATACTCCTGCATGCGTGCATCCCTTTCTATGGCAGGAATAATTTCTGCAAATTTACTTTTGTACCGGGGATCTAACAGTGTGGCAACCCAGTAGTCAGGATTATTTCTAATTCTCACAATTCGAGGGTCATGTTGCAGGTAGTGCAGCAAGAAGGCACTCATGTGTGTTGCGCATCCAGGAGCACCAAGTCCCTGTTGTGTTGGTGGCGAGGTAGCAATCATGCTTCCTTCCTCTGTCCTCTCCCCCCAACCTCGCACAACAGAAATGTGATCAAGGTCTCCCTCATCTGATGAGTCTTCCATCAGTTCGTCCTCCACTTCTTCCTGGGCTCCTGCACCTTCCTCACTAGTTTGGCTGCTACCATGCGCCCTGGTAAAATCATCTCCCCCACCCTCACATGCCTGCCGCCTTGGTGCTGCCGACCGTCTGGACCTTGCAGATGTTAGCCCTTCCGCATACAACTCCTCCTCCTCTACTTCCTCCACCTCCTCTTGTGCCACCACCTGACTCCGAATTCTGTTTAACATGTGCTCCAGCATGTAAATCACCGGAATAGTCATGCTGATAATGGCATCGTCAGCACTAAACATCTTCGTCGCCATTTCAAAACTGTGCAGAAGGGTGCATAGGTCCCTGATCTGAGACCACTCCTCCAGCGTGATTTGCCCCACCTCTGAATCTCGTTGGCCCAGGCTATACGTCAGAACGTATTGCACCAGGGCTTGTCGGTGCTGCCACAGTCGCTGCAACATGTGCAGAGTTGAATTCCACCGGGTAGGCACATCGCATTTTAGCCGGTGAAGTGGCAGGCCCAACGACTTCTGTAGAGATGTAAGTCGCTGAGCTGCGGGATGCGAACGGCGGAAGTGAGCACACAGCGACCGTGCCCTCTGCAGAAGGCCATCTAGTCTGGGATAGTGGGCTAAAAATTGCTGGACAACCAGGTTCAACACGTGAGCCATACAAGGCACGTGTGTGACATTGCCCCGGCGAAGGGCCGCACCCAGGTTTGCAGCATTGTCGCACACGGCCTTCCCTGGTTTCAGGTCCAGTGGAGACAACCATTCATGAAATTGGTTCTCCAGAGCTGACCACAACTCCTCAGCTGTGTGACTCACATTTCCCAGACATTTCAATGTAAAAACCGCCTGATGACGTTGAGCGGTACTGCCAGCATAGTAAGGAGGTGTGCAGGATCCCTTCTGCGCAGTTAGAAAGCTTGTGGCATGACCAGACAGGCTTTGGGTGCAGGTGGAAGACCGAGAGGAGGTTGAGGAGGCAGAAGCAGTGGAGGAAAAATGACATAAAGAGGATTGACGCACAACTCGTGGGGACGGCAAGACTTGGACAGCAGCCCCTTGTCCTGCTGTCACCATAGTTACCCAGTGCCCAGTCAGCGACATGTAACGCCCCTGTCCATGCCTACTCGTCCAAGTGTCTGTGGTGAAATGCACCCTGTCACACACAGAGTTTCTCAAAGAAGCGGTGATGTTGTGTGCGACATGCTGGTGGAGCGCAGGCACACCTTTCTTTGAGAAGTAGTGCCGACTGGGCATCTGGTACTGGGGCACTGCGACGGACATAAGGTCTCGAAAATCCTCTGTGTCCACCAGGCGGAAAGGCAGCATTTCTGTAGCCAAGAGCTTGCAGATGGTGAAATTCAACCTCTTAGCTTTCTCATGGCTAGGAGGAAATGGTCTTTTACTTGTCCACATCTGAGGGACCGAGGGCTGGCTATTGTGCTTAGACGGGGTTGATAAGGGTGTCCCCGGCAAACTGCCGGTCTGTGAGGAAGATGCAGGCGGACATGTTAGGTTGCCTTGATCCAAAGGTGGTGCTATCGATGTCGGACAGCGCTCAAGACCAGCTGGTGTTACCACCTCCAAAGAAAATGATGACCTGCCAATCACGCTGGCTGTTGCGGGTAAAGAGGTGGCAGGTCTGCGCCCCAAAACAGGTGTGACTGCTGTCCCCCCAGTCACAGAGGATGAAGAGGCCGCGGATGCACAAGATATGGCAGACGGTGGTTGGCCCGGCCGGCTAGACCGCATTGTAGCACACTGAGCTTCCCACTGCAACTTATGCTTCATGTCCATGTGCAGGTTCATGCATGAAGTACTCAAACTATGTATTTTTTGGCCTCTACTTAGCTTTTGCTGACAAATGTTACAGATAACACGAGTTGGGTCATCTTTATCGATCTGAAAAAATGCCCAGGCTATGCAAGGCTTAGCACCCATGCGACCTGAAGAGCCACCACGACTTGTGGTGAGAGGCAGAGTTGTGTTTGAGGATGCAGTTGTTGACGTGCTTCCAGTACTACGTCTCTGTCCAGGAAGGCGCAACCTGACCTCGTCGTCACTAGCATCTTCCTCCACCTCCTCTGCTGACCTCATCTCTTGGCTGACTGTGGGTTGACAGTAAGTGGGATCTCCGACCTCATCATCATCACCCTGTGCGTTATCACACCCGTCGTCCTCAGAGCCAACCTGTTCCTGCCCTGACAAAAAACTAAAGTTGTCGCTCCAATCAGGTATTTGTGTCTTATCATCGTCTTCCTCATTGTCTCCACCAACAGGAGTTACAGTTTGGGAATGAGGGTCTACATTATGGTCAGAACCTTCTGCGTCTGGTCCTGGATCCGACTCATAAAGATTCTGGGCATCAGTGCAGATCATTTCCTCGTCTGGATTCACAGAAGCGCTGGAGTCGACCTCTGATTCCCAGGCTATAGTATGAGTAAACAGCTCTGCAGACTCAACCATCTGTTCTACCTCATACTCAGACGGGCAGCTGGAGATTTGGGAGCTGTGAGGAAGCAAGTGCGATTTGGGTGACACCTTTGAGGACTGGAGTATTTGTGATGTTGAAGTTGATGTGGAGGAGAGCCCACTTAAAGGAGCACTTGATATCCGTTGAAGCACCTGCTGTTTTTGTGCCTCATCTGGAATTTGTAGCGATTGGCGTGGCCGTAAGAAAGGGATCTTATAACATTGTCCGCTAAAAGAAGTAGACATTTTAGTTTGGCTGGAAGATGGTCTTTCTTCTGCACCTACCCCACGGACACAACCTTTTTTCCCCTTCCCAACACGCCTATTCCCCTTTCCACCAGCAGCAGGCCTTTTTCCACTCATTTTGGTGGTTAACTAATTCACAACTCTGGAGTTGTTTGCACAAAAAAACAATGGATGGTAACCGAGCAGAGCTGAGTGGCCAAACTGTGGTATTAGGCCAAAACTATTGGCTGGGTTAGATGCAGAAAAAAATTATTTTTAATTTGCAACCTGATGGAGGTCAGTATAGATGGACTAATAGACCAAGTCCCACACACCGCTAGAAGCCCAAATATTTTTTCAGAGCTAGATGCAGAAAATTTTTTTATTCAATTTGCAACCTGATGGAGGTCAGTATAGATGGACTAATAGACCAAGTCCCACACACTGCTAGAAGCCCAAATATTTTTTCAGAGCTAGATGCAGAAAAAAATTATTTTTAATTTGCAACCTGATGGAGGTCAGTATAGATGGACTAATAGACCAAGTCCCACACACCGCTAGAAGCCCAAATATTTTTTCAGAGCTAGATGCAGAAAAAAATTATATTCAATTTGCAACCTGCTGGACGTCAGTATAGAAGGACTAATAGAACAAGTCCCACACGCTGCTAGAAGCCCAAATATTTTTTCAGAGCTAAATGAAGAAAAAAATTATTTTTAATTTGCAACCTGATGGAGGTCAGTATAGATGGACTAATAGACCAAGTCCCACACACTGCTAGAAGCCCAAATATTTTTTCAGAGCTAGATGCAGAAAAAAATTATTTTTAATTTGCAAACTGATGGAGGTCAGTATAGATGGACTAATAGACCAAGTCCCACACACCGCTAGAAGCCCAAATATTTTTTCAGAGCTAGATGCAGAAAATTTTTTTATTCAATTTGCAACCTGATGGAGGTCAGTATAGATGGACTAATAGACCAAGTCCCACACACTGCTAGAAGCCCAAATATTTTTTCAGAGCTAGATGCAGAAAAAAAATATTTTTAATTTGCAACCTGATGGAGGTCAGTATAGATGGACTAATAGACCAAGTCCCACACACTGCTAGAAGCCCAAATATTTTTTCAGAGCTAGATGCAGAAAAAAATTATTTTTAATTTGCAACCTGATGGAGGTCAGTATAGATGGACTAATAGAACAAGTCCCACACGCTGCTAGAAGCCCAAATATTTTTTCAGAGATAAATGAAGAAAAAAATTATTTTTAATTTGCAACCTGATGGAGGTCAGTATAGATGGACTAATAGACCAAGTCCCACACACTGCTAGAAGCCCAAATATTTTTTCAGAGCTAGATGCAGAAAAAAATTATTTTTAATTTGCAACCTGATGGAGGTCAGTATAGATGGACTAATAGACCAAGTCCCACACACTGCTAGAAGCCCAAATATTTTTTCAGAGCTAGATGCAGAAAAAAATTATATTCAGTTTGCAACCTGATGGAGGTCAGTATAGATGGACTAATAGAATGATGCTATGCCCAAAAGATTTTACTTCACTAGGTGCAGTAAAAAAATTGGTATTCTATACACAGGTGGTATATCTTGCAACACAGATAGGCTACTCCACTGACTAACACACTCTGCAATAGGCCAAAAAGGATTAGCTTTGCTAGATTCAGCCAAATGCTGTGAAAAAAACTTGCACAGCACTGGCACAGACCTGCCTGGCAAAAACTGATAGGAACTGATGTAACCTAGTCCTGAAAAGGACTCCAATTACAATTAGTCTTTACTCCCACAATCTATCTATTTAAGAGCACAGACCTGCCTGATAAAAGTCGTAGGAAATGCTGTAACCTAGTCCTTAAAAGGACTGCAATCACAACTATTCCCTACTCCCAAGCTATCTGTATATTTGTGCGAAAATTGGCTTGAAATTAACAAGGTATAGCGCACACAGCAACAGCGGTGCCGTCTAACACGCAGCTGCAGCAGTGAGAAAATGGTGGCGACGGGGAAAATGGCTTGGTCTTATAGGGCAAGGACATGTGACATACACTGCCAATCACACATGCCCTTGCTTGTGTGAAAAAAAGCACTTCGCTCCGTGTGTGCGCTGCTGATAGGCTGACAGATTGCACCTCCCCACTGCAAATGCGGGAAAGAGAAAAAAAAATGGAGATCTTCATTGTTCCTGCAGAGATCCATCCCCTGCCCCTCCCCCCGCCCCGCTGTACACTCAAACTGCGTATTAACATTAATTTTCATCATACTGAGAAAAAATCCAGTTATGATTTTGGTGCACGAACAGTTATCGAACATAACCTCGAACAGCCGAATTTTTCTCAAATTGTTCGTGTTCGCCGACCGGCTCGAACACCGCCCAAAACAGCTCGAATTTGAGATTGGCGAACAGTTCGAGTAGAACAACGCTCATCTCTAGTGTCCATCAACCAGCCATCCTCCACTCCATTCATCTGGACCATCGAGCGCTGCACGGCACTCATCCGTGAACATAACAGTTTTGAAATCAGTCTTCATGTAATGTTTGGCCCACTGGAGCCGTTTCTGCTTGTGTGAAGTGGATAGAGGAGGTCGACAGGATGGCGTATGCACAGCTGCAAACCTCTGAAGGACCCTGCATCTTGTTGTTCGGGGGACGTTGGAGGCACAAGCAGCTTCAAAAACTTGTCTGCTGCTATGACAAGGCTTTTTTGCCGCTGCTCTTTCAACCTGACGTAATTGCCTGTAGGAAAGAGTCCTCAATTTGCCCTTATCAGCACGCACACGTGTGTACTGTGAATCAGCTACATACTTCTTGATTGCCAAGACACTTCATCCTGATCATCGCACAATGTTGATTGTAGTCATGCCTTGACCAAAACACTCCACAATTTGTTGCTTCTCAGCAGCCGACACATCCTTTTTCTTTCCCATTTTGGCAGAAAATGTAGGCTGCTTAATAATGTGAGAGAGCCTTCTTAAGTAGTGTTAGAGTTCGGTTCGGTTCATCGAACACCCGTGTGTTCGCCGAACTGTTCGTCGAACTGTTCGTCGAACACCTTCGAACACCGTTAAAACCAATGGCAGGCAAACAAAAACACATAGAAACTCATAGAAAACACCTTCAAAGGTGTCCAAAAGCTGACAAACTGCTCAGAAGACACAACTAACACATGGAAAAGTGACAAGTACATATAGTCATGCGAAAAGAAAAGAGGTGGAGGAGTAAAAGGAGGGGGAGACACAGATATAGGCATGTCATGCCCTTCTAAAATCCAAAAAGTGAGAAGCCGACACGTTCAGTCCGCTCCTGCCCGTGCCATCTCCGCGTCGCCGGGCTTGTGCCAGAGCCGCGGTGAACCCTGATGGCCAGCCCCCCTCTCCCAATACTGGTGCCTGTCCGCTGGTGGGTCGAGCGAGCCCCCCTGTGGTGGAGGCAGCTCTAAGCTTTTTAATTTAAATTGTCTCTCTAATTTGAATGAATACACTTTAAATCCATTTACAAGGATTTATTGGAGGGCAAGTCTCATGCCAGCAGCCGCGTAATTCCAGCTCCAGTAGCGTCCACTAAAGCTGCTGCAGTTAAAAAGCTTTTATAAGGATCGAGCTCGGCTGTCCACCGCAAGGCATCCTACTGCCAGTCCCAGCCCCTATGTCTTGGGGTGCCTCCTGATGCTCTTCACTGAGTAT
Organism: Phyllobates terribilis; assembly: GCF_046119375.1. Lineage (NCBI taxonomy): Eukaryota > Metazoa > Chordata > Amphibia > Anura > Dendrobatidae > Phyllobates > Phyllobates terribilis. The sequence goes on along the minus strand of NW_027362769.1, from coordinate 11,619,408 downwards.
CCCGTGGTCCCGAAGCATTTCCTTTGAAAAAATTAAGTGTCCAAACTACAGGTGGTGTAGCTTGCTTAACAGCTGGGATAATCCGCTGACTAGCAGACACTGCTACTAGGCACAAAGTATTTCCTGGGCTAGATGCAGTTAAAAATTTGTAATTAGATACTCTCGTTGGATGCTTAGAAAGCATTCCATAGAGTCTCCTGCACGCCATATATGATTCTCTTAAAAAGCTTGGGGTAGGGGTCTAGGGGACCCTTTTATAGCCAAAATCACGGCCCTGTATCGCAATACGTCACCTAGGCTGAAGATAAATGGAACTGTAGCACCCTGAGGGCTCGGTTGCTACAGAGGTATTGCACCTCACCCAGAGGTGTGATATCTCACTCTCAGGTAAGGATGTAGTGTGGATCAGGACCCGACACCTGCATGCATTACACCACATTGCCATGGGGTAGGGCGACCAATATGCCCCTGAGATGGGCACGACAGTCCCTGTCCCTGGCTGGAGTGGGGGGAGTGAACACTGAGGAAGGGGAACCCTGTAGTGCAGGAGCAGGGAGGAAGCAGTTCCTGGGTGCATTGAGAAGGGAGTATAAAAGGTGGGCACCATCTTAGTTCAGTGCAGAGAAGTCTGAGCAGAAGTGGCAGGGAGGAGGGGCTCTGCATGAGCTCTGCTCCGGAGGCGGGCCTAGTAACAGAGGCCCAGGCCTGGAAGAGGGAGAAGGAAGGAAGAGGAGCGGAGAAGGCTCCAGGAACGAGGAACGAAGGGATCCCAGGGGTGCGGACGGGCGAGTCACCACCGCACGCCCGAATCCACCTGCGTGGAGGGGTCAGGCCAAAAGGGGAGACCGGTCCCCGAAATTAGTGGAGGCAGGAAACGACCCTCAGCTAGAAACAGGAGGCTGTGACATTTTATGTGGCGCAGCCCCTCGCTACACCCGCTAGGAAGGCACCACATAGGGTCAGGGAAACTGGCGCCAAGTTTACCAAGAGGAGGCCCGAGGCAATCGGACAGAAGGGTTGGTAAGAAAGGTCAGACAAAGGACACACAAAGGGGGTCCTGTGAAGCGCTCCAAAGTTATCTGGGAGTTGTCTGAGCCCCTCACCTGGTGAGCACAGTACGACGTGGGCAGCCGTTACCTGCAGACGTGGTCTGGATAATAAGAACTGTGAGTAAAGGCCCTGGACTGCATCACTGACTCCGTGTCGTTACTGCTGCTGCCCTGCACCATCACCCCCATCCTCCGCATACACTGCCCTGAGGCTATACTCCTCCCGTGGGGAGTTATGCTACGCTCTGCTGCACCCACAACACCAGCCTCAGCGGTCTGCCCTGGAGCTGCGGTTCACTCTGACCGCAAACCACGGGTGGCGTAGTCGGACATTTAAACATCAAAACCACATAAATAGTTCCGCCACTGGTTTGACCGCCCTGAGCCATGGAACCGAGTCGCCGCCACGAAGACTACAACCACCAGCATCCACCAAAATGGGTCCGGCTCCGGGTGTCCCAAGGCCCAGGGGGCGCGTCAGAACATTTTCATCACCTTTCACAATCACCAATGGGACAAGGCAGGGATGTTCTCTGTCCCCTCTCTTATACATCCTAGTGACGGAGCACCTGCTCTCATCAATTCGCCATAACCCCAATATTAGGTGGATTGAGGTGGGAGGCACCGAGTACAAGTGCTCTCTATTTGCTGATGATGTCCTAGTATATATCACTCAATCACATATATCCATCCATGCTGTTATGGCTGAAATAGATCACTTTGTTACATGGTCAAATTTTAAAATCAATGCAGCGAAGTCTGAGGCCCTCGATGTCTCCCTCCCCAAATCCATATAGGATTCCATCCAGTCCAACTTTCCCTTTGCCTGGCCCTCACAGGGTATCAAATACTTAGGAATTCCTATTCATAGAGACCTCTCCCATCTATGTTATCTTAATTTTGGGCCCTTTATTGAACAACTCCATACAGACCACGGTTGGCAAGTTAGAACTGTAAGATTCACTACGTGAACCACTGGTGTTTTGTGGAAAAGCACATGTACACTGTGTTCCAAATTATTATGCAAAAAGTGTTTAGGAGTGATAAGGGAAGAATTTGTTTGTTTGTCAGTTAAACTCATTGATGGTGATGTGTGTCAGGGCTCTTTATATCACTGTAAGCAATTGCAGACACCTGTGCTAATTAGTTTGGCAGGTGTGTCCAATGAAAGGCAAGACTACTTAAGAAGGCTGTCTCACATTATTAAGCAGCCTACATTTTCTGCCAAAATGGGAAAGAAAAAGGATGTGTCGGCTGCTGAGAAGCAACAAATTGTGGAGTGTTTAGGTCAAGGCATGACTACAATCAAAATTGTGCGATGATCAGGATGAAGTGTCTTGGCAATCAAGAAGTATGTAGCTGATTCACAGTACACACGTGTGCGTGCTGATAAGGGCAAATTGAGGACTCTTTCCTACAGGCAATTACGTCAGGTTGAAAGAGCAGCGGCAAAAAAGCCTTGTCATAGCAGCAGACAAGTTTTTGAAGCTGCTGGTGCCTCCAACGTACCCCGAACAACAAGATGCAGGGTCCTTCAGAGGTTTGCAGCTGTGCATATGCCATCCTGTCGACCTCCTCTATCCACTTCACACAAGCAGAAACGGCTCCAGTGGGCCAAACATTACATGAAGACTGATTTCAAAACTGTTTTGTTCACGGATGAGTGCCGTGCAGCGCTCGATGGTCCAGATGGATGGAGTGGAGGATGGCTGGTTGATGGACACCCCACGCAAACACGGCTACAGCGCCAACACGGAGGAGGTGGAGTAATGTTTTGGGCTGGAGTCATGGGGAGAGAGATTGTCGGCCCCTTTAGGATCCCTGAAGGCTCTAAAGATGAACTCCATAATGTGTGTGGATTTTCTCAAACAGCACTTCCTGCCATGGTTCAAGAAGAAGAACGGTGTATTTCACAGCAAGATCATTTTTTTGCATGATAATGCACCATCTCATGCTGCACATAAAACATCTGCATCTCTGGCTGATATGGGCATAAAAGGGGACAAACTTATGGTGTGACCCCCATGCTCCCCTGACCTCTAACCCATTCAGAACCTTTGGAGCATCATTAAAAGGAGTGTCTATGATGGCGGGAGGCAGTTCACATCTAAGCAACAGCTCTGGGAGGGTATTCTGTCCTCATGCAAAACAATTGAAGCAGAAACCATCCAAAACCTGACAAATTCAATGTACAAGAGAGTTCAGAAGCTCCTTTCGAACCAAGGGTCCTATGTGAAAATGTAACATCACCTAGAATAAAGTTTTGAGTTGAAAACTGTTTGATTTCAGTTTCTAACAACCTGCTAATGCTTATAATTTCAAAAATGACCATTTTTTTGGTCTTTATTAAAATGAAAAGGTTGATCGAAAAGTTTGGGGGATCTAAGAGTGTGGCAACCCAGTAGTCATGATTACTTCGAATTCTGACAATATGAGGGTCATGCTGCAGGTAGTGCAGCAAGAAGGCACTTATGTGTCTTGCGCATCTCGGAGCCCCAAAATTATTTTCCGGGCTAGATGCAGCTAAAAATTATTATTAATTTTAAATCTGGTGAAGCTTTAGTATAGATGGCCTAATAGGATCAGTGCTGCACACTGCTACAAAGCCCAAATTATTTTCCAGTCAAGATACAGATAAACATGATTAGTAATTTTAAATCTGGTGGAGCTTATTATAGATGGCCTAATAGAATCAGTGCTGCACATTGCTACAAAGCCCAAATTATTTTCCAGCCAAGATACAGATAAACATGATTAGTAATTTGAAAGCTTAAAACGGTTGGTAGGGTGATTTTAACCAATCATCAAGCTTTTACTCTCCCCAGGATGACACAGGGGTAGAAAAGTCGTTTCGGATCCATGATTTGTTCATCTTTATGAACGTGAGTCTGTCTACATTATCAGTGGAGAGCCGCGTGCGCTTATCTGTCAGCACACCACCAGCAGCGCTGAACACACGTTCAGACAGAACGCTGGCTGCGGGGCATGACAAGATCTCCAAGGCGTAAGTGGCTAGCTCCGGCCATTTATCCAGATTGGAAGCCCAAAAAGAGCAAGGGTCCAGTGACACAGTCATGGCTTCAATGTTTACTTGGAGATACTCCTGTACCATCGTCTCTAGGCGTTGACTATGTGTCAGACTTCTTGTCTCCTGTGGCCTTGCAAAGGATGGGCTAAAAAAGTGCTGAAATGATTCCGCAAAATTGATGTTACCAGCAGATACTGTGGTTCTGTTACGGTTTGAGTGCTGAACACTTGACGGTCCCACGGTTGGCAAGTTGGAACTGTGAGATTCACTACGTGCACCACTGGTATTTTGTGGAAAAGCACATGTAAGATTCTGCAACAATCTCTGCTGATACTCCTGCATGCGTGCATCCCTTTCTATGGCAGGAATAATTTCTGCAAATTTACTTTTGTACCGGGGATCTAACAGTGTGGCAACCCAGTAGTCAGGATTATTTCTAATTCTCACAATTCGAGGGTCATGTTGCAGGTAGTGCAGCAAGAAGGCACTCATGTGTGTTGCGCATCCAGGAGCACCAAGTCCCTGTTGTGTTGGTGGCAATCATGCTTCCTTCCTCTGTCCTCTCCCCCCAACCTCGCACAACAGAAATGTGATCAAGGTCTCCCTCATCTGATGAGTCTTCCATCAGTTCGTCCTCCACTTCTTCCTGGGCTCCTGCACCTTCCTCACTAGTTTGGCTGCTACCATGCGCCCTGGTAAAACCATCTCCCCCACCCTCACATGCCTGCCGCCTTGGTGCTGCCGACCGTCTGGACCTTGCAGATGTTAGCCCTTCCGCATACAACTCCTCCTCCTCTACTTCCTCCACCTCCTCTTGTGCCACCACCTGACTCCGAATTCTGTTTAACATGTGCTCCAGCATGTAAATCACCGGAATAGTCATGCTGATAATGGCATCGTCAGCACTAAACATCTTCGTCGCCATTTCAAAACTGTGCAGAAGTGTGCATAGGTCCCTGATCTGAGACCACTCCTCCAGCGTGATTTGCCCCACCTCTGGATCTCGTTGGCCCAGGCCATACGTCAGAACGTATTGCACCAGGGCTTGTCGGTGCTCCACAGTCGCTGCAACATGTGCAGAGTTGAATTCCACCGGGTAGGCACATCGCATTTTAGCCGGTGAAGTGGCAGGCCCAACGACTTCTGTAGAGATGTAAGTCGCTGAGCTGCGGGATGCGAACGGCGGAAGTGAGCACAGAGCGACCGTGCCCTCTGCAGAAGGCCATCTAGTCTGGGATAGTGGGCTAAAAATTGCTGGACAACCAGGTTCAACATGTGAGCCATACAAGGCACGTGTGTGACATTGCCCCGGCGAAGGGCCGCACCCAGGTTTGCAGCATTGTCGCACACGGCCTTCCCTGGTTTCAGGTCCAGTGGAGACAACCATTCATGAAACTGGTTCTCCAGAGCTGACCACCACTCCTCAGCTGTGTGACTCACATTTCCCAGACATTTCAATGTAAAAACCGCCTGATGACGTTGAGCCCTACTGCCAGCATAGTAAGGAGGTGTGCAGGATCCCTTCTGCGCAGTTAGAAAGCTTGTGGCATGACCAGACAGGCTTTGGGTGCAGGTGGAAGACCGAGAGGAGGTTGAGGAGGCAGAAGCAGTGGAGGAACTTTGACATAAAGAGGATTGACGCACAACTCGCGGGGACGGCAAGACTTGGACAGCAGCCCCTTGTCCTGCTGTCACCATAGTTACCCAGTGCCCAGTCAGCGACATGTAACGCCCCTGTCCATGCCTACTCGTCCAAGTGTCTGTGGTGAAATGCACCCTGTCACACACAGAGTTTCTCAAAGAAGCGGTGATGTTGTGTGCGACATGCTGGTGGAGCGCAGGCACACCTTTCTTTGAGAAGTAGTGCCGACTGGGCATCTGGTACTGGGGCACTGCGATGGACATAAGGTCTCGAAAATCCTCTGTGTCCACCAGGCGGAAAGGCAGCATTTCTGTAGCCAAGAGCTTGCAGATGGTGAAATTCAACCTCTTAGCTTTCTCATGGCTAGGAGGAAATGGTCTTTTACTTGTCCACATCTGAGGGACCAAGGGCTGGCTATTGTGCTTAGACGGGGTTGATAAGGGTGTCCGCGGCAAACTGCCGGTCTGTGAGGAAGATGCAGGCGGACATGTTAGGTTGCCTTGATCCAAAGGTGGTGCTATCGATGTCGGACAGCGCTCAACACCAGCTGGTGTTACCACCTCCAAAGAAAATGATGACCTGCCAATCACGCTGGCTGTTGCGGGTAAAGAGGTGGCAGGTCTGCGCCCCAAAACAGGTGTGACTGCTGTCCCCCCAGTCACAGAGGATGAAGAGGCCGCGGATGCACAAGATATGGCAGACGGTGGTTGGCCCGGCCAGCTAGGCCGCATTGTAGCACACTGAGCTTCCCACTGCAACTTATGCTTCATGTCCATGTGCCGGTTCATGCATGAAGTACTCAAACTATGTATTTTTTGGCCTCTACTTAGCTTTTGCTGACAAATGTTACAGATAACACGAGTTGGGTCATCTTTATCGATCTGAAAAAATGCCCAGGCTATGCAAGGCTTAGCACCCATGCGACCTTAAGAGCCACCACGACTTGTGGTGAGAGGCAGAGTTGTGTTTGAGGATGCAGTTGTTGACGTGCTTCCAGTACTACATCTCTGTCCAGGAAGGCGCAACCTGACCTCGTCGTCACTAGCATCTTCCTCCACCTCCTCTGCTGACCTCATCTCTTGGCTGACTGTGGGTTGACAGTAAGTGGGATCTCCAACCTCATCATCATCACCCTGTGCGTTATCACACCCGTCGTCCTCAGAGCCAACCTGTTCCTGCCCTGACAAAAAACTAAAGTTGTCGCTCCAATCAGGTATTTGAGTCTTATCATCGTCTTCCTCATTGTCTCCACCAACAGGAGTTACAGTTTGGGAATGAGGGTCTACATTATGGTCAGAACCTTCTGCGTCTGGTCCTGGATCTGACTCATAAAGATTCTGGGCATCAGTGCAGATCATTTCCTCGTCTGGATTCACAGAAGCGCTGGAGTCGACCTCTGATTCCCAGGCTATAGTATGAGTAAACAGCTCTGCAGACTCAACCATCTGTTCTACCTCATACTCAGACGGGCAGCTGGAGATTTGGGAGCTGTGAGGAAGCAAGTGCGATTGGGGTGACACCTTTGAGGACTGGAGTATTTGTGATGTTGAAGTTGATGTGGAGGAGAGCCCACTTAAAGGAGCACTTGATATCCGTTGAAGCACCTGCTGTTTTTGTGCCTCATCTGGAATTTGTAGCGATTGGCGTGGCCGTAAGAAAGGGATCTTATCACATTGTCCGCTAAAAGAAGTAGACATTTTAGTTTGGCTGGAAGATGGTCTTTCTTCTGCAGATGTTACTGTTGCTTTAACACCTACCCCACGGACACAACCTTTTTTCCCCTTCCCAACACACCTATTCCCCTTTCCACCAGCAGCAGGCCTTTGTCCACTCATTTTGGTGGTTAGCTAATTCACAACTCTGGAGTTGTTTGCACAAAAAAACAATGGATGGGAACCGAGCAGAGCTGAGTGGCCAAACTGTGGTATTAGGCCAAAATTATTGGCTGGGTTAGATGCAGAAAAAAATTATATTCAATTTGCAACCTGATGGAGGTCAGTATAGATGGACTAATAGAACAAGTCCCACACACAGCTAGAAGCCCAAATATTTTTTCAGAGGTAGATGCAGAAAATTTTTTTATTCAGTTTGCAAAATGATGGAGGTCTGTATAGATGGATTAATAGAACAAGTCCCACACACAGCTACAAGCCCAATATTTTTTCAGAGGTAGATGCAGAAAAAAAATATATTCAGTTTGCAACCTGATGGAGGTCAGTATAGATGGACTAATAGAGAAAGTCCCACACACTGCTAGAAGGCCAAATATTTTTTCAGAGCTAGATGCAGACAAAAAATTATTTTGAATTTGCAACCTGATGGAGGTCAGTATAGGTGGACTAATAGAACAAGTCCCACACACTGCTAGAAGGCCAAATATTTTTTCAGAGCTAGATGCAGAAAAAAATTATATTCAGTTTGCAACCTGATGGAGGTCTGTATAGATGGATTAATAGAACAAGTCCCACACACAGCTAGAAGCCCAAATATTTTTTCAGAGGTAGATGCAGATAAAAATTATATTCAATTTGCAACCTGATGGAGGTCAGTATAGATGGACTAATAGAACAAGTCCCACACACAGCTAGAAGCCCAAATATTTTTTCAGAGGTACTGTAGATGCAGATAAAAATTATTTTTAATTTGCAACCTGATGGAGGTCAGTATAGATGGACTAATAGAGAAAGTCCAACACACTGCTAGAAGGCCAAATATTTTTTCAGAGCTAGATGCAGATAAAAATTATTTTTAATTTGCAACCTGATGGAGGTCAGTATAGATGGACTAATAGAGAAAGTCCCACACACAGCTAGAAGCCCAATATTTTTTCAGAGCTAGATGCAGATAAAAATTATATTCAGTTTGCAACCTGATGGAGGTCAGTATAGATGGAGTAATAGAAGAAGTACCACACACAGCTAGAAGCCCAAATATTTTTTCAGAGGTAGATGCAGATAAAAATTATTTTTAATATGCAACCTGATGGAGGTCAGTATAGATGGACTAATAGAGAAAGTCCCACACACTGCTAGAAGGCCAAATATTTTTTCAAAGCTAGATGCAGTTAAAAATTATTTTTAATTTGCAACCTGATGGAGGTCAGTATAGATGGACTAATAGAGAAAGTCCCACACACAGCTAGAAGCCCAATATTTTTTCAGAGCTAGATGCAGATAAAAATTATATTCAGTTTGCAACCTGATGGAGGTCAGTATAGATGGAGTAATAGAAGAAGTTCCACACACAGCTAGAAGCCCAAATATTTTTTCAGAGGTAGATGCAGATAAAAATTATTTTTAATTTGCAACCTGATGGAGGTCAGTATAGATGGACTAATAGAGAAAGTCCCACACACTGCTAGAAGGCCAAATATTTTTTCAGAGCTAGATGCAGATAAAAATTATATTCAATTTGCAACCTGATGGAGGTCAGTATAGATGGACTAAGAGAGAAAGTCCCACACACTGCTAGAAGGCCAAATATTTTTTCAGAGCTAGATGCAGATAAAAATTATATTCAATTTGCAACCTGATGGAGGTCAGTATAGATGGACTAATAGAACAAGTCCCACACACAGCTAGAAGCCCAAATATTTTTTCAGAGGTACTGTAGATGCAGATAAAAATTATTTTTAATTTGCAATCTGATGGAGGTCAGTATAGATGGACTAATAGAGAAAGTCCCACACACTGCTAGAAGGCCAAATATTTTTTCAGAGCTAGATGCAGAAAAAAATTATATTCAGTTTGCAACCTGATGGAGGTCAGTATAGATGGACTAATAGAGAAAGTCCCACACACTGCTAGAAGGCCGCATATTTTTTCAGAGGTAGATGCAGAAAAAAATATATTCAGTTTGCAACCTGATGGAGGTCTGTATAGATGGATTAATAGAACAAGTCCCACACACAGCTAGAAGCCCAATATTTTTTCAGAGGTAGATGCAGAAAAAAACATATTCAGTTTGCAACCTGATGGAGGTCAGTATAGATGGACTAATACAACAAGTCCCACTCACAGCTAGAAGCCCAATATTTTTTCAGAGGTAGATGCAGAAAAAAATATATTCAGTTTGCAACCTGATGGAGGTCTGTATAGATGGATTAATAGAACAAGTCCCACACACAGCTAGAAGCCCAATATTTTTTCAGAGGTAGATGCAGAAAAAAATATATTCAGTTTGCAACCTGATGGAGGTCTGTATAGATGGATTAATATAACAAGTCCCACACACAGCTAGAAGCCCAATATTTTTTCAGAGGTAGATGCAGAAAAAAATATATTCAGTTTGCAACCTGATGGAGGTCAGTATAGATGGACTAATACAACAAGTCCCACACACAGCTAGAAGCCCAATATTTTTTCAGAGGTAGATGCAGAAAAAAATATATTCAGTTTGCAACCTGATGGAGGTCTGTATAGATGGATTAATAGAACAAGTCCCACACACAGCAAAGAAGCCCAATATTTTTTCAGAGGTAGATGCAGAAAAAAATATATTCAGTTTGCAACCTGATGGAGGTCAGTATAGATGGACTAATACAACAAGTCCCACACACAGCTAGAAGCCCAATATTTTTTCAGAGCTAGATGCAGAAAAAATTATATTCAATTTGCAACCTGATGGAGGTCAGTATAGATGGACTAATAGAATGATGCTATGCCCAAAAGATTTTACTTCACTAGGTGCAGTAAAAAAATTGGTATTCTATACACAGGTGGTATATCTTGCAACACAGATAGGCTACTCCACTGACTAACACACTCTTCAATAGGCCAAAAAGGATTAGCTTTGCTAGATTCAGCCAAATGCTGTGAAAAAAACTTGCACAGCACTGGCACAGACCTGCCTGGCAAAAACTGATAGGAACTGATGTAACCTAGTCCTGAAAAGGACTCCAATTACAATTAATCTTTACTCCCACAATCTATCTATTTAAGAGCACAGACCTGCCAATAAAAGTCGTAGGAAATGCTGTAACCTAGTCCTTAAAAGGACTGCAATCACAACTATTCCCTACTCCCAAGCTATCTGTAGATTTGTGCGAAAATTGGCTTGAAATTAACAAGGTATAGCGCACACAGCAACAGCGGTGCCGTCTAACACGCAGCTGCAGCAGTGAGAAAATGGTGGCGACGGGGAAAATGGCTTGGTCTTATAGGGCAAGGACATGTGACATACACTGCCAATGACACATGCCCTTGCTTGTGTGAAAAAAAGCACTTTGCTCCGTGTGTGCGCTGCTGATAGGCTGACAGATTGCACCTCCCCACTGTAAATGCGGGAAAGAGAAAAAAAAAATGGAGATCTTCATTGTTCCTGCAGAGATCCATCCCCTGCCCCTCCCCCCACCCCGCTGTACACTCAAACTGCGTATTAAAATTAATTTTCATCATTACTGAGAAAAAATCCAGTTATGATTTTGGTGCACGAACAGTTATCGAACATAACCTCGAACAGCCGAATTTTTCTCAAATTGTTCGTGTTCGCCGAACGGCTCGAACACCGCCCAAAACAGCTCGAATTTGAGATTGGCGAACAGTTCGAATAGAACAACGCTCATCTCTATTAACCAATGAATTTGATATTTTTGTAATATTGTGGGCTCCTTTTTCGTTTTTTTCTGGTTTGGTTTGTAGCCAAGAGCTTGCAGATGGTGAAATTCAACCTCTTAGCTTTCTCATGGCTAGGAAGAAATGGTCTTTTACTTGTCCACATCTGAGGGACCGAGGGCTGGCTGTTGTGCTTAGACGGGGTTGAGTAGAGTGTCCCCAGCAAACTGCCGGTCTGTGAGGAAGATGCAGGCGGAAAAGTTAGGTTGCCTTGATCCAAAGGTGGTGCTCTCGATGTTGGAGAGCGCTCAACACCAGCTGGTGTTTCCACTTCCAAATGAAATGATGACCTGCCAATCACACTGGCTGTTGCGGGTAAAGAGGTGGCAGGTCTGCATCCCAAAACAGGTGTGACTGCTGGCCCCCCAGTCACAGAGGATGATGAGGCCGCGGATGCACAAGATAGGGCAGACGGTGGTTCGCCTAGCCCGCTAGGCCGCATTGTAGCACAGTGAGCTTCCCACTGCAACTTATGCTTCATATCCATGTGACGGTTCATGCATGAAGTACTCAAACTATGGATTTTTTGGCCTCTACTTAGCTTTTGCTGACAAATGTTACAGATAACACGAGTTGGGTCATCCTTATCAATCTGAAAAAATGCCCAGTCTATGCAAGGCTTATAACCCATGCGACCTGAAGAGCCACCACGACTTGTGGTCAGAGGCAGAGTTGTGTTTGAGGATGCAATTGTTGACGTGCTTCCAGTACTACGTCTCTGTCCAGGAAGGCGCAACCTGACCTCGTCGTCACTAGCATCCTCCTCCACCTCCTCTGCTGACCTCATCGACTGGCTGACTGTGGGTTGACAGTAAGTGGGATCTGCAACCTCGTCATCATCACCCTGTGTGTTCTCACACCCGTCGTCCTCAGAGCCAACCTCTTCCTGCCCTGACAAAAAACTGAAGTTGTCGCCCCAACCAGGTATTTGAGTCTCATCATCGTCTTCCTCATTGTCTCCACCAACAGGAGTTACAGTTTGGGAACGAGGGTCTATATTATGCTCAGAACCTTCTTCATCTGGTCCTGGATCCGACTCATAAAGATTCTGGACATCAGTGCAGATCATTTCCTCATCTGGATTCACAGAAGCTCTGGAGCCGACCTCTGATTCCCAGGCTATAGTATGAGTAAACAGCTCTGCAGACTCAACCATCTGTTCAACCCCATACTCAGATGGGCAGCTGGAGACTTGGGAGCTGTGAGGAAGCAAGTGCGATTGGGGTGACACCTCTGAGGACTGGAGTATTTGTGATGTTGAAGTTGAGGTGGAGGAGAGCCCACTTAAAGGAGCACTTGATATCCATTGAAGCACCTGCTGTTTTTGTGCCTCATCTGGAATTTGTAGTGATGGGCGCGGCCGTAAGAAAGGGATCGTATCACATTGTCCACTAAAAGAAGTAGACATCTTAGTTTGGCTGGAAGATGGTCTTTCTTCTGCAGATGTTACTGTTGCTTTAACACCTACCCCATGGACACAACCTTTTTTTCCCTTCCCAACATGGCTATTCCCCTTTCCACCAGAAGCAGGCCTTTTGCCACTCATTTTGGTGGTTAACTAATTGACAACTCTGGAGTTGTTTGCACAAAAAATGACGGATGGAAACAGAGCAGAGCTGAGTGGCCAAATTGTGGTACTAGCCCAAAAGAATTGGCTGGGTTAGAAGCAGTAAAACAATTTTATTAGATACACAGGTGGTGGAGCTTGGTATAGATGGCCTAATAGAATGAGTACCAAACACTGCTACAGGCCCAAAATTATTTTCCAGGCAAGATGCAGCTAAAAATTATTAGTAATTTAAAAGCTGGTGGAGCTTAGTATAGATGGCCTAATAGCATGAGTACCACACACTGCTACAGGCCCAAAATTATTTTCCAGGCAAGATGCAGCTAAAAATTATTAGTAATTTGAAAGCTGGCGGAGCTTAGTATAGATGGCCTAATAGAATGAGTACCACACACTGCTACTATGCCCAAAATTATTTTACAGGCAAGATTCAGCTAAAAATTATTAGTAATTTGAAAGCTGGTGGAGCTTAGTATAGATTACCTAATAGAATGAATACCACACACTGCTAACATGCCCAAAATTATTTTATAGGCAAGATGCAGCTAAAAATTAATAGTAATTTGAAAGCTGGTAGAGCTTAGTATAGATGGCCTAATAGAATGAGTACCACACACTGCTAATATGCCCAAAATTATTTTACAGGTAAGATGCAGCTAAAAATTATTAGTAATTTGAAAGCTGGTGGAGCTTAGTATAGATGGCCTAATAGAATGAGTACCACACACTGCTAATATGCCCAAAATTATTTTACAGGCACGATGCAGCTAAAAATTATTAGTAATTTGAAAGCTGGTGGAGCTTAATATAGATGGCCTAATAGAATGAGTACCACACACTGCTAATATGCCCAAAAGGTTTTACTTGGCTAGGTGCAGTAATAAATTTGTATTACATACACAGGTGGTGTATCTTGCAACACAGATAGGCTACTCCACTGACTAACACACACTGCTAATATGCCCAAAAGGTTTTACTTGGCTAGGTGCAGTAAAAAATTTTGTATTACATACACAGGTGGTGTAGCTTGCACCACAGATAGGCTACTCCACTGACTAACACACACTGCAAGAGGCCCAAAAGGATTTGCTTAGCTAGATTTTGCCAAATGCTGTGAAAAACACTTGCACAGTACTAAAACAGACCTGCCTGGCAAAAAGTGATAGGAACTGATGTAACCTAGCGCTCAAAAGGGCTGGAATTACAACTAGTCACTACTCCCAACCTATCCATCTATTTAAGAGCACAGACCTGCCTGCTAAAAGTGCTAGGAACTGCTGTAACCTAGACCTCAAAAGGGCTGCAATTACAAACTAGTCCCTACTCCCTAAACATTTCTGTCTATTTAAGAGAAAATTTGCTTGCAATTCACAGTTACACAATATAGCGCTAACAGCAGCAGCAGTGCCGTCTAACACTCAGCTGCAGCAGTGAGAAAATGGTGGCGACGGGGAAAATGGCTGGGTCTTATAGGGCAAGGACATGTGACATACACAGCCAATGACACATGTCCTTGCTTGTGTGAAAAATAGCACTTCGCTCCGTGTGTGCACTGCTGATAGGTAGACAGACTGCACCTCCCCACTGTAAATGCGGGAAAGAGAAAAAAAAATGGAGATCTTCATTATTTCTGCAGAGATCCATCCCATGCCCCTCCCCCCACCCTGCTGTACACTCAAACTGTGTATTAACATTGATTATCAGCATTACTGTGAAAAAATCCAACCAACACCACCCAAAACAGCTCGAATTAGAAATTGGCGAACAGTTCTATTCGAACACTGCTCATCTCTAGTCCAGACTCACGGCAACTGAGACTTGACCGTATGGAAGACAGGGTGGTGGTGGTGGTGGCTAAGTGACTGGAATCATTATCCGCTATGCAACCAACAACTTTTGACACTACTCTGGGTTCAATAGTGGTGTGCTGCGATCCCCTAGAAATTGGGACAGGAAGTCAGGTGAGAAGATGTGGGTGTTTGTTGTGGCACAATTTCGGCTTCCCACGGCCTTGTCCTCGGCCTCTGCATGCACCTTTACCATCACGTCCAGTTCCCCGTCCCTTGCCACGTGCCTTGCCCATTTTAAATGGAGGACAGTATCTTCCACGCTCACTACAAATGACTGAGTTTGGAGCAAACTTATATGTGATCTGTGTGACGGAGAAAATAGAGTTTTAGATACCTGGCCTGTAGGTAAGTAGTTTGAACAGCAAACTGCGGTGAATTGCTTCACTGACACACTAAAGGAAATTTTTAATGGAGACCTGAAATGGCAGTATTTTCTCACAATGTATATGTGATCCGTTTGACGGAGAAAACAGAGTTTTAAATACCTGGCCTGTAATTAAGTAGTTTGAACAGCAAACTGGTGTGATTTGCTTCACTGACACACTGAAGGAAATTTTTAATGGAGACCAGAAATGGCAGTATTTTCTCACAACGTATATGTGATCCGTTTGACGGAGAAAACAGAGTTTTAAATCCCTGGCCTGTATGTAAGTAGTTTGAACAGCAAACTGCTGTGAATTGCTTCACTGACACACTAAAGGACATTTTTAATGGAGGCCAGAAATGGCAGTATTTTCTGACAAAGTATACAGTGGTGTCCAAAAGTATTGGCACCCCTGCAATTCTGTCAGATAATACTCAGTTTCTTTCTGAAAATGATTGCAATCACAAATTCTTTGGTATTATTATCTTTATTTAATTTGTCTTCAATGAAAAAACACAAAAAGAATTGTCCTAAAGCCAAATTGGATATAATTCCACACCAAACCTAAAAAAGGAGGTGGACAAAAGTATTGGCACTGTTTGAAAAATCATGTGATGCTTCTCTAATTCGTGTAATTAACAGCACCTGTAACTTACCTGTGGCACCTAACAGCTGTTGGCAATAACTAAATCACACTTGCAGCCAGTTAACATGGATTAAAGTTGACTCAACCTCTGTCCTGTGTCCTTGTGTATACCACATTGAGCATCGAGAAAAGAAAATAGACCAAAGAACTGTCTGAGGACTTGAGAAACTAAATTGTGAGGAAGCATGAGCAATCTCAAGGCTACAAGACCATCTCCAAAGACCTGAATGTTCCTGTGTCTTACGTGCGCAGTGTCATCAAGAAGTTTAAAGCCCATGGCACTGTGGCTAACCTCCCTAGATGTGGACGGAAAAGAAAAATTGACGAGAGATTTCAATGCAAGATTGTGCGGATGGTGGATAAAGAACCTCGACTAACATCCAAACAAGTTCAAGCTGCCCTGCAGTCCGAGGGTACAACAGTGTCAACCCGTACTATCCGTCGGCGTCTGAATGAAAAGGGACTGTATGGTAGGATACCCAGGAAGACCCCACTTCTTACCCCGAGACATAAAAAAGTCAGGCTGGAGTTTGCCAAAACTTACCTGAGAAAGCCTAAAATGTTTTGGAAGAATGTTCTCTGGTCAGATGAGACAAAAGTAGAGCTTTTTGGGAAAAAGCATCAACATAGAGTGTACAGGAAAAAAAAAGAGGCATTCAAAGAAAAGAACACGGTCCCTACAGTCAAACATTGTGGAGGTTCCCTGATGTTTTGGGGTTGCTTTGTTGCCTCTGGCACTGAACTGCTTGACCGTGTGCATGGCATTATGAAGTCTGAAGACTACCAACAAATTTTGCAGCATAATGTAGGGCCCAGTGTGAGAAAGCTGGGTCTCTCCCCAGCAGGACAATGACCCAAAACACACTTCCAAAAGCACTATAAAATGGTTTGAGAGAAAGCACTGGAGACTTCTAAGGTGGCCAGCAATGAGTCCAGACCTGAATCCCATAGAACACCTGTGGAGAGATCTCAAAATGGCAGTTTGGAAAAGGCACCCTTCAAATATCAGGGACCTGGAGCAGTTTGCCAAAGAAGAATGGTCTACAATTCCAGCAGAGCATTGTAAGAAACTCACTGATGGTTACCGGAAGCGGTTGTTCGCAGTTATTTTGGCTAAAGGTTGTGCAACCAAGTATTAGGCTGAGGGTGCCAATACTTTTGTCTGGCCCATTTTTGGAGTTTTGTGTGAAATGATCAATGATTTGATTTTTGCTTCATTCTCTTTTGTGTTTTTTCCTTGCAAGCAAATTAAATGAAGAGAATAATACCAAATAATTTGTGATTGCAATCATTTTCAGGAAGAAACTGAGTATTATCTGACAGAATTGCAGGGGTGCCAATACTTTTGGCCACCACTGTATATGATCTATTTGACGGAGAAAACAGAGTTTTAAATACCTGGCCTGTAAGTAAGTAGTTTGAACAGCAAACTGCGGAGAATTGCTTCACTGACACACTAAAGGAAATTTTTAATGGAGACCAGAAATGGCAGTATTTTCTGACAACGTATATGTGATTCGTTTGACGGAGAAAACAGAGTTTAAATACCTGGCCTGTAGGTAAGTAGTTTGAACACCAAACTGCGGTGAATTGCTTCGTTGACACACTAAAGGAAATTTTTAATGGAGACCAGAAATGGCAGTATTTTCTCACAACGTATATGTGATCCGTTTGATGGAGAAAACAGAGTTTTAAATATTTGGCCTGTAGGTGAGTAGTTTGAACAGCAAACTGCGGAGAATTGCTTCACTGACACTAAAGGAAATTTTTAATGGAGACCAGAAATGGCAGTATTTTCTCACAACTTATATGTGATCCGTTTGACGGAGAAAACAGAGTTTTAAATATCTGGCCTGTAGGTAAGTAGTTTGAACAGCAAACTGGGCAGAATTGCTTCACTGACACTAAAGGAAATTTTTAATGGAGGCCAGAAATGGCAGTGTTTTCTGACAACGTATATGTGATCCGTGTGATGGAGAAAACAGAGTTTTAAATACCTGGCCTGTAGGTAAGTAGTTTAAAAAGCAAACTGCGGTGAATTGCTTCACTGACACACTAAAATAAATTTTTAATGGAGGCCAGAAATGGCAGTATTTTCTGCCAATGTACAGACCAAAAGTTTGGACACACCTTCTCATTTAAAGATTTTTCTGTATTTTCATGACTATGAAAATTGTACATTCACACTGAAGGCATCAAAACTATGAATTAACACATGTGGAATTATATACTTAACAAAAAAAGTGTGAAACAACTGAAAATATGTCTTATATTCTAGGTTCTTCAAAGTGGCCACCTTTTGCTTTGATGACTGCTTTGCACACTCTTGGCATTCTCTTGATGAGCTTCAAGAGGTAGTCACCGGAAATGGTCTTCCAACAATCTTGAAGGAGTTCCCAGAGATGCTTAGCACTTGTTGGCCCTTTTGCCTTCACTCTGCGGTCCAGCTCACTCCAAACCTTCTCTCCCTAACGCAGCAGCACCTCTCCCTACACTGTCTGATCCGGAGTGACTGTGATGAGCATGGCGGCGCCGTGTCTGATATTATTATTATTTATTATTATAGCGCCATTAATTCCATGATGCTTTACATGTGATAGGGATATACATAACAAAAGCATTTACATAATCTTAACAAAACGAGTCAGCGACTGGTACAGGAGGAGCGAGGACCCTGCCCGCGAGGGCTCACATTCTAGAAGGGATGGGTGAGGATACATTAGGTGAGGGTAGAGCTGGTCATGCAGCGGGAGTTACTGCAGGTTTTAGGCTTGTCAGAAGAGGTACGTCTTCAGGTTTCTTTTGAAGGTTTCCATGGTCGGCGAGAGTCTGATGTGTTGGGGTAGAGAGTTCCAGAGTAGGGGGATGCACGGGAGAAATCTTGTATACGATTGTGGGAGGAGGAGATAAGAGGGGAGTAGAGGAGGAGATCTTGTGAGGATCGGAGGTTGCGTGCAGGTAAGTACCGGGAGACTAGGTCACAGATGTATGGGGGAGACTGGTTGTGGATGGCTTTGTATGCGATGGTTAGAGTTTTGAACTGAATTCTCTGGACAATGGGGAGCCAGTGAAGAGATTGACAGAGAGGAGAGGCCGGGGAATAGCGGGGGGACAGGTGGATTAGATGAGCAGCAGAGTTTAGGATAGATTGGAGAGGCGCAAGAGTGTTGGAAGGGAGGCCACGGAGCAGGAGGTTGCAGTAGTCGAGGCGGGATATGATGAGGGCATGCACTAGTGTTTTTGCAGAGTCTTTGCTGAGGAATGCTCGGATCCGGGAGATGTTTTTGAGTTGGAGTCGGCAGGAAGTGGAAAGGGCTTGGATATGTGGCTTGAAGTAGAGATCAGAGTCCATGGTTACTCCAAGGCAGCGAGCTTGAGGGACTGGGGAGAGTGAACAGCCATTGACGATGATGGCTAGGTCAGATGGGGGATGTGAATGAGAGGGTGGAAAGATGATGAACTCTGTTATATCCATGTTGAGTTTTAGAAATCTGTCAGAGAAGAAGGATGAGATGGAGGTCAGACATTGTGGGATTTTGGTTAGTAGGGGGGAGATATCGGGTCCAGAGAGGTAGATCTGTGTGTCGTCAGCATAGAGGTGATACTGAAAACCGTGAGACTCTGTGATCTGTCCCAGGCCAAAGGTGTAGATGGAGAAGAGCAGAGGTCCTAGAACAGAACCTTGGGGGACACCGACAGATAGGGGGCGAGATGAGGAGGTGGTGCATGAGTGGTAGACGCTGAATGTCCTGTCTGTTAAGTATGAGGAGATCCAAGATAGAGCCAAGTCCGTGATGCCAAGAGATGAGAGAATCTGGAGTAAGAGGGAATGGTCCACTGTGTCAAAGGCAGATGACAGGTCCAGAAGGAGGAGGATGGAGTAGTGTCGCTTGGATTTGGCATTTAGTAGGTCGCTGGTAACTTTGGTCAGGGCAGTTTCAGTCAAGTGATGCGGTCGGAAGCCAGATTGCAGGCGGTCGAAGAGGGAGCAGGAGGAGAGGTGGGAGGACAGTTCAAGGTGGACATGTTGTTCTAGTAGTTTTGAGGCAAAGGGGAGGAGTGATATGGGGCGGTAGCTAGTCAGAGAGGAAGGGTCAAGGGAGGGCTTTTTGAGGATGGGTGTGATTGCGGCATGTTTGAAACATGAGGGGAAGACACCGGTTGTTAGTGACAGATTGAAGAGGTGGGTTAGGGTTGGGATAAAGACTGTGGTAAGGTTAGTGATGAGGTGGGATGGGATTGGGTCAAGGTCGCAGGTGGTGAGGTGTGATTTGGAGAGTAAAGAGGAGACTTGACCTTCTGTAATGGTGGAGAAGTGGGGTTTGGAGGAGGAGGGTTGAGTAGATATGAGGAGGGGTTGTGTGGACTTTAGGCAAAAGTTTTGTCTGATGGTGTCAATCTTCTGTTTGAAGAAGGAGGCAAAGTCGTCGGCTGAGATGAGAGAAGAGGGAGGAGGTGCTGGGGGACGAAGGAGAGAGTTGAAAGTGTTAAATAGCTGTTTAGGGTTGTGAGATAGGGAGTATATGAGAGATGAGAAGTAGGTTTGTTTTGCTGTAGTGAGTGCAGCCTTGAAATTAGTGAGGGATTGCTTGAATGCGATGAAGTGCTCGATGGAGTGACACCTTTTCCATCTCCGCTCCACAACCCTGGAAGCCCGGCGCAGTTCTTTAGTAAGTTTAGTGTGCCAGGGTTGCCTGTTGAATGTGCGATATGTGGTGTGTGTGAGAGGGGCGATCGAGTCGAGAGCTGCAGCTATTGTGGTGTTATATGAAGCAGCAGCAACGTCTGCATCGTGTAAGGAATTTATGTCTGTAAGAGGGAGGAGGGATTCAGAGAGTGAGTGTAGGTCAAGGTGTTTGAGATTTCTGCGAGAGTGTGTAAGTTTGTGGAGTGGGGATTGTGCACCTGGAGAGGAGAGGGTAGAGAATGTGAGGAGGTTATGGTCAGAGAGAGGGAGTGGTGAGTTAGAGAGGTTAGATAGGCAACAGAGGCGGGAGAAGATGAGGTCCAGTGTGTGGCCATCTTTGTGGGTGGGTGTGGAAGACCATTGAGTGAGTCCAAAGGAGGAAGTGAGAGATAGGAACTTAGAGACAGACGAGTGGGAAGTGTTAATGGGGATGTTGAAGTCACCCATTATGATAGTGGGGATGTCAGTGGAGATATAGACCTGATATAGACCTGATGACGCTGTGCGGCCAGCCAATCACTGTAATGCCCACAAGCAACATGGCTATGGCATTACAGTGCATGGCAGGCAATCTCTGCATGTTCATTGGCTCTTTAAAGAGAGCCAAACATGCAGGGAGGGCACCCGAGTTCCCGCCCGAGCAACCCGAGTGAGATGCTCGGGCGAGCACGGAGCAGAAGCGAGCATACTCACTCATCACTAATTAGAAAACAAACAAAGGATATTTTTTTACTGTAGATGAGGCCTGTAAAACATACGAGATATTCTCCAAACTTTTTCAAACTGAGATGTTCCTGCTTTATAGTGTTAGGAATCGAGCAAAGTATTTATTTACTGTGGATGACAGCTGTATAACATAGGAGATATTCTCCAAACTATTTCAAACTGAGATGTCCCTGCTGTTTAATGTTAGGAAACAAACAAAGTATTTTTTTACTGTGGATGACGCCTGTATAACATATGAGATATTCTCCAAACCGTTTCAAACTGAGATGTTCCTGCTGTATAGTCTTAGGAAACAAACAAAGTATTTTTTTACTGTGGATGACGCCAGTATCACATAGGAGATATTCTCCAAAGTATTTCAAACTGAGATGTCCCTGCTGTGTAACACTAGAAACCGAACAAAGTATTTTTTTACTGTGGATGACGCCTGTATAACATAGGAGATATTCTCCAAACTGAGATGCTCCTGCTGTGTAGTGTTAGGAACCGAACAAAGAATTTTTTATATTGTGGATGAGGCCTATATAACACACTAGATATTCTCCAAACTATTTCAAACTGAAATGTCCCTGCTGTATAATGTTAGAAACAGAACAAAGTTGTTTTGTTTTTTTTTACTGTGGATGACGTATGTAAAACATACAAGATATTCTCCAAACTTTTTCAAACTGAGATGTCCCTGATGTATAGTCTTAGAAACCAATCAAAGCATTTTTCTGCTGTGGATGACGCCTGTATAACATAGGAAATATTCTCCAAACTATTTCAAACTGAGATGGCCCTGCTGTATAACGTTAGGAACCGAACAAAGTATTTTTTTTACTGTGGATGCGGCCTGTACAACATACGAGATATTCTCCAAATTATATAAAACTGAAATGTCCCTGCTGTATAATGTTAGGAACCAAACAAAGTATATTTTTTACTGTAGATGAGGCCTGTATAGCATACGAGATATTCTCCAAACTTTTTCAAACTGAGATGTTCCTGCTGTATAGTGTTAGGAACCGAACAAAGTATTATTTTTAATGTGGATGAGGCCTGCATAACATACAAGATATTCTCCAAAGTATCTCAAACTGAGATGTCCTTGCTGTATAACGTTAGGAACCAAAGCTTTTTTTACTATGGATGACACCTGTATAACGTAGGAGATATTCTCCAAACTGAAATGTTCCTGCTGAATAGTGTTAGGAACCGAATAAAGTATTTTTTTTACTGTGGATGAGGCCTGTATAACATATGAGATATTCTCCAAACTGTTTCAAGCTGAGATGTCCCTGCTGTGTAACACTAGGAACCGAACAAAGTATTATTTTTACAGTGGATGAGGCCTGTATAACATATAAGATATTCTTCAAACTCTTTCAATCTGAGATGTTCCTGCAGTATAGTCTTAGGAACCGAGCAAAGCATTTTTTTTACTTTGGATGACACTTGTATGAAATAGGAGATATTGTCCAAACTATTTCAAACTGAGAAGTCCCTGCTGTATAACATTAGGAGCCAAAAAAAGTATTATTTTTACCGCGGATGAGGCCTGTTTAACATACAAGGTATTCTCCAAACTATTTCAAACTGAGATGCCCCTACTGTATAATGTTAGGTAACAACGTTTTTTTTTACTGTGGATGACACCTGTATAACAGAGGAGATATTCTCCAAATTGAGATGTTCTTGCTGTTTAGTGTTAGGAACCGAACAAAATATTAAAGAACTTTTTTTATTGTGGATGATGCCTGTATGACATAGGAAATAGTGTTGAGCCACCCCCGTAGTGTTCGAGTTCGGTTCGGTTCGTCGAACACCCGTGTGTTCGCCGAACTGTTCGTCGAACACCTTCGAACACCGTTAAAACCAATGGCAGGCAAACAAAAACACATAGAAACACATAGAAAACACCTTCAAAGGTGTCCAAAAGCTGACAAACTGCTCAGAAGACATAACTAACACATGGAAAAGTGACAAGTACATATAGTCATGCGAAAATAAAAGAGGTGGAGGAGTAAAAGGAGGGGGAGACACAGATATAGGCATGTCATGCCCTTCTAAAATCCAAAAAGTGAGAAGCCGACACGGCCAGTCCGCTCCTGCCCGTGCCACCTCCGTGTCGCCGGGTTTGTGCCAGAGCCGCGGTGAACCCTGATGGCCAGCCCCCCTCTCCCAATACTGGTGCCTGTCCGCTGGTGGGTCGAGCGAGCCCCCCTGTGGTGGAGGCAGCTCTAAGCTTTTTAATTTAAATTGTCTCTCTAATTTGAATGAATACACTTTAAATCCATTTACAAGGATCTATTGGAGGGCAAGTCTCATGCCAGCAGCCGCGTAATTCCAGCTCCAGTAGCGTCCACTAAAGCTACTGCAGTTAAAAAGCTTTTATAAGGATCGAGCTCGGCTGTCCACCGCAAGGCATCCTACTGCCAGTCCCAGCCCCTATGCCTTGGGGTGCCTCCTGATGCTCTTCACTGAGTATCCCATGGTCCCGAAGCATTTCCTTTGAAAAAATTAAGTGTCTAAACTACAGGTGGTGTAGCTTGCTTAACAGCCGGGATAATCCGCTGACTAGCAGACACTGCTACTAGGCACAAAGAATTTCCTGGGCTAGATGCAGTTAAAAATTTGTAATTAGATACTCTCGTTGGATGCTGAGAAAGCATTCCATAGAGTCTCCTGGCACGCCATACATGATTCTCTTAAAAAGCTTGGGGTAGGGGTCTAGGGGACCCTTTTATAGCCAAAATCACGGCCCTGTATCACAATACATCACCTAGGCTGAAGATAAATGGAACTGTAGCACCCTGAGGGCTCGGTTGCTACAGAGGTATTGCACCTCACCCAGAGGTGTGATATCTCACTCTCAGGTAAGGATGGAGTGTGGATCAGGACCCGACACCTGCATGCATTACACCACATTGCCGTGGGGCAGGGCGACCAATATGCCTCTGAGATGGGCACGACAGTCCCTGTCCCTGGCTGGAGTGGGGGGAGGGAACACTGAGGAAGGGGAAACCTGTAGTGCAGGAGCAGGGAGGAAGCAGTTCCTGGGTGCATTGAGAAGGGAGTATAAAAGGTGGGCACCATCTTAGTTCAGTGCAGAGAAGTCTGAGCAGAAGTGGCAGGGAGCAGGGGCTCTGCATGAGCTCTGCTCTGGAGGCGGGCCTAGTAACAGAGGCCCAGGCCTGGAAGAGGGAGAAGGAAGGAAGAGGAGCGGAGAAGGCTCCAGGAACGAGGAATGAAGGGATCCCAGGGGTGCGGATGGGCGAGTCGCCACCGCACGCCCGAATCCACCTGCGTGGAGGGGTCAGGCCAAAGGGGGAGACCGGTCCCCGAAACTAGTGGAGGCAGGAAACGACCCTCAGCTAGAAACCGGACGCTGTGACATTTTATGTGGCGCAGCCCCTCGCTACACCCGCTAGGAAGGCACCACATAGGGTCAGGGAAACTGGCGCCAAGTTTACCAAGAGGAGGCCCGAGGCAGCCGGACAGAAGGGTTGGTAAGAAAGGCCAGACAAAGGACACACAAAGGGGGTCCTGTGAAGCGCTCCAAAGTTATCTGGGAGTTGTCTGAGCCCCTCACCTGGTGAGCACAGTACGACGTGGGCAGCCGTTACCTGCAGACGTGGTCTGGATAATAAGAACTGTGAGTAAAGGCCCTGGACTGCATCACTGACTCCGTGTCGTTACTGCTGCTGCCCTGCACCATCACCCCCATCCTCCGCATACACTGCCCTGAGGCTATACTCCTACCGTGGGGAGTTATGCTACGCTCTGCTGCACCCACAACACCAGCCTCAGCGGTCTGCCCTGCAGCGGCGGTTCACTCTGACCGCAATCCACGGGTGGCGTAGTCGGACATTTAAACATCAAAACCACATAAATAGTTCCGCCACTGGTTTGACCACCCTGAGCCACGGAACCGGGTCACCGCCACGAAGACTACAACCACCAGCATCCACCAAAAAGGGTCCGGCTCCGGGTGTCCCAAGGCCCAGGGGGCGCATCAGAACATTTTCATCACCTTTCACAATCACCAATGGGACAAGGCAGGGATGTCCTCTGTCCCCTCTCTTATACATCCTAGTGACGGAGCACCTGCTCTCATCAATTCGCCATAACCCCAATATTAGGTGGATTGAGGTGGGAGGCACCGAGTACAAGTGCTCTCTATTTGCTGATGATGTCCTAGTATATATCACTCAATCACATATATCCATCCATGCTGTTATGGCTGAAATAGATCACTTTGTTACATGGTCAAATTTTAAAATCAATGCAGCGAAGTCTGAGGCCCTCGATGTCTCCCTCCCCAAATCCATATAGGATTCCATCCAGTCCAACTTTCCCTTTGCCTGGCCCTCACAGGGTATCAAATACTTAGGAATTCCTATTCATAGAGACCTCTCCCATCTATGTTATCTTAATTTTGGGCCCTTTATTGAACAACTCCATACAGACCACGGTTGGCAAGTTAGAACTGTAAGATTCACTACGTGAACCACTGGTGTTTTGTGGAAAAGCACATGTACACTGCGTTCCAAATTATTATGCAAAAAGTGTTTAGGAGTGATAAGGGAAGAATTTGTTTGTTTGTCAGTTAAACTCATTGATGGTGATGTGTGTCAGGGCTCTTTATATCACTGTAAGCAATTGCAGACACCTGTGCTAATTAGTTTGGCAGGTGTGTCCAATGAAAGGCAAGACTACTTAAGAAGGCTGTCTCACATTATTAAGCAGCCTACATTTTCTGCCAAAATGGGAAAGAAAAAGGATGTGTCGGCTGCTGAGAAGCAACAAATTGTGGAGTGTTTAGGTCAAGGCATGACTACAATCAACATTGTACGATGATCAGGATGAAGTGTCTTGGCAATCAAGAAGTATGTAGCTGATTCACAGTACACACGTGTGCTGATAATGCACTATCTCATGCTGCACATAAAACATCTGCATCTCTGGCTGATATGGGCATAAAAGGGGACAAACTTATGGTGTGACCCCCATGCTCCCCTGACCTGTACCCCATTCAGAACCTTTGGAGCATCATTAAAAGGAGTGTCTATGATGGCGGGAGGCAGTTCACATCTAAGCAACAGCTCTGGGAGGGTATTCTGTCCTCATGCAAAACAATTGAAGCAGAAACCATCCAAAACCTGACAAATTCAATGGACGAGAGAGTTCAGAAGCTCCTTTCGAACAAGGGGTCCTATGTGAAAATGTAACATCACCTAGAATAAAGTTTTGAGTTGAAAACTGTTTGATTTCAGTTTCTAACAACCTGCTAATGCTTATAATTTCAAAAATGACCATTTTTTTGGTCTTTATTAAAATGAAAAGGTTGATCGAAAAGTTTGGGGGATCTAAGAGTGTGGCAACCCAGTAGTCATGATTACTTCGAATTCTGACAATATGAGGGTCATGCTGCAGTTAGTGCAGCAAGAAGGCACTTATGTGTCTTGCGCATCTCGGAGCCCCAAAATTATTTTCCGGGCTAGATGCAGCTAAAAATTATTATTAATTTTAAATCTGGTGAAGCTTTAGTATAGATGGCCTAATAGGATCAGTGCTGCACACTGCTACAAAGCCCAAATTATTTTCCAGTCAAGATACAGATAAACATGATTAGTAATTTTAAATCTGGTGGAGCTTATTATAGATGGCCTAATAGAATCAGTGCTGCACACTGCTACAAAGCCCAAATTATTTTCCAGCGAAGATACAGATAAACATGATTAGTAATTTGAAAGCTTAAAACGGTTGGTAGGGTGATTTTAACCAATCATCAAGCTTTTACTCTCCCCAGGATGACACAGGGGTAGAAAAGTCGTTTCGGATCCATGATTTGTTCATCTTTATGAACGTGAGTCTGTCTACATTATCAGTGGAGAGCCGCGTGCGCTTATCTGTCAGCACACCACCAGCAGCGCTGAACACACGTTCAGACAGAACGCTGGCTGCGGGGCATGACAAGATCTCCAAGGCGTAAGTGGCTAGCTCCGGCCATTTATCCAGATTGGAAGCCCAAAAAGAGCAAGGGTCCAGTGACACAGTCGTGGCTTCAATGTTTACTTGGAGATATTCCTGTACCATCGTCTCTAGGCGTTGACTATGTGTCAGACTTCTTGTCTCCTGTGGCCTTGCAAAGGATGGGCTAAAAAAGTGGTGAAATGATTCCGCAAAATTGATGTTACCAGCAGATACTGTGGTTCTTTTACGGTTTGAGTGCTGAACACTTGACGGTCCAACGGTTGGCCAGTTGTAACTGTGAGATTCACTACGTGCACCACTGGTATTTTGTGGAAAAGCACATGTAAGATTCTGCAACAGTCTCTGCTGATACTCCTGCATGCGTGCATCCCTTTCTATGGCAGGAATAATTTCTGCAAATTTACTTTTGTACCGGGGATCTAACAGTGTGGCAACCCAGTAGTCAGGATTATTTCTAATTCTCACAATTCGAGGGTCATGTTGCAGGTAGTGCAGCAAGAAGGCACTCATGTGTGTTGCGCATCCAGGAGCACCAAGTCCCTGTTGTGTTGGTGGCGAGGTAACAATCATGCTTCCTTCCTCTGTCCTCTCCCCCCAACCTCGCACAACAGAAATGTGATCAAGGTCTCCCTCATCTGATGAGTCTTCTATCAGTTCGTCCTCCACTTCTTCCTGGGCTCCTGCACCTTCCTCACTAGTTTGGCTGCTACCATGCGCCCTGGTAAAACCATCTCCCCCACCCTCACATGCCTGCCGCCTTGGTGCTGCCGACCGTCTGGACCTTGCAGATGTTAGCCCTTCCGCATACAACTCCTCCTCCTCTACTTCCTCCACCTCCTCTTGTGCCACCACCTGACTCCGAATTCTGTTTAACATGTGCTCCAGCATGTAAATCACCGGAATAGTCATGCTGATAATGGCATCGTCAGCACTAAACATCTTCGTCGCCATTTCAAAACTGTGCAGAAGGGTGCATAGGTCCCTGATCTGAGACCACTCCTCCAGTGTGATTTGCCCCACCTCTGAATCTCGTTGGCCCAGGCTATACGTCAGAACGTATTGCACCAGGGCTTGTCGGTGCTGCCACAGTCGCTGCAACATGTGCAGAGTTGAATTCCACCGGGTAGGCACATCGCATTTTAGCCGGTGAAGTGGCAGGCCCAACGACTTCTGTAGAGATGTAAGTCGCTGAGCTGCGGGATGTGAATGGCGGAAGTGAGCACACAGCGACCGTGCCCTCTGCAGAAGGCCATCTAGTCTGGGATAGTGGGCTAAAAATTGCTGGACAACCAGGTTCAACACGTGAGCCATACAAGGCACGTGTGTGACATTGCCCCGGCGAAGGGCCGCACCCAGGTTTGCAGCATTGTCGCACACGGCCTTCCCTGGTTTCAGGTCCAGTGGAGACAACCATTCATGAAATTGGTTCTCCAGAGCTGACCACAACTCCTCAGCTGTGTGACTCACATTTCCCAGACATTTCAATGTAAAAACCGCCTGATGACGTTGAGCCCTACTGCCAGCATAGTAAGGAGGTGTGCAGGATCCCTTCTGCGCAGTTAGAAAGCTTGTGGCATGACCAGACAGGCTTTGGGTGCAGGTGGAAGACCGAGAGGAGGTTGAGGAGGCAGAAGCAGTGGAGGAACTTTGACATAAAGAGGATTGACGCACAACTCGTGGGGACGGCAAGACTTGGACAGCAGCCCCTTGTCCTGCTGTCACCATAGTTACCCATTGCCCAGTCAGCGACATGTAACGCCCCTGTCCATGCCTATTCGTCCAAGTGTCTGTGGTGAAATGCACCCTGTCACACACAGAGTTTCTCAAAGAAGCGGAGATGTTGTGTGCGACATGCTGGTGGAGCGCAGGCACACCTTTCTTTGAGAAGTAGTGCCGACTGGGCATCTGGTACTGGGGCACTGCGACGGACATAAGGTCTCGAAAATCCTCTGTGTCCACCAGGCGGAAAGGCAGCATTTCTGTAGCCAAGAGATTGCAGATGGTGAAATTCAACCTCTTAGCTTTCTCATGGCTAGGAGGAAATGGTCTTTTACTTGTCCACATCTGAGGGACCGAGGGCTGGCTATTGTGCTTAGACGGGGTTGATAAGGGTGTCCCTGGCAAACTGCCGGTCTGTGAGGAAGATGCAGGCGGACATGTTAGGTTGCCTTGATCCAAAGGTGGTGCTATCGATGTCGGACAGCGCTCAACACCAGCTGGTGTTACCACCTCCAAAGAAAATGATGACCTGCCAATCACGCTGGCTGTTGCGGGTAAAGAGGTGGCAGGTCTGCGCCCCAAAACAGGTGTGACTGCTGTCCCCCCAGTCACAGAGGATGAAGAGGCCGCGGATGCACAAGATATGGCAGACGGTGGTTGGCCCGGCCGGCTAGGCCGCATTGTAGCACACTGAGCTTCCCACTGCAACTTATGCTTCATGTCCATGTGCCGGTTCATGCATGAAGTACTCAAACTATGTATTTTTTGGCCTCTACTTAGCTTTTGCTGACAAATGTTACAGATAACACGAGTTGGGTCATCTTTATCGATCTGAAAAAATGCCCAGGCTATGCAAGGCTTAGCACCTATGCGACCTGAAGAGCCACCACGACTTGTGGTGAGAGGCAGAGTTGTGTTTGAGGATGCAGCTGTAGACGTGCTTCCAGTACTACGTCTCTGTCCAGGAAGGCGCAACCTGACCTCGTCGTCACTAGCATCTTCCTCCACCTCCTCTGCTGACCTCATCTCTTGGCTGACTGTGGATTGACAGTAAGTGGGATCTCCAACCTCATCATCATCACCCTGTGCGTTATCACACCCGTCGTCCTCAGAGCCAACCTGTTCCTGCCCTGACAAAAAACTAAAGTTGTCGCTCCAATCAGGTATTTGAGTCTTATCATCGTCTTCCTCATTGTCTCCACCAACAGGAGTTACAGTTTGGGAATGAGGGTCTACATTATGGTCAGAACCTTCTGCGTCTGGTCCTGGATCCGACTCATAAAGATTCTGGGCATCAGTGCAGATCATTTCCTCGTCTGGATTCACAGAAGCGCTGGAGTCGACCTCTGATTCCCAGGCTATAGTATGAGTAAACAGCTCTGCAGACTCAACCATCTGTTCTACCTCATACTCAGACGGGCAGCTGGAGATTTGGGAGCTGTGAGGAAGCAAGTGCGATTGGGGTGACACCTTTGAGGACTGGAGTATTTGTGATGTTGAAGTTGATGTGGAGGAGAGCCCACTTAAAGGAGCACTTGATATCCGTTGAAGCACCTGCTGTTTTTGTGCCTCATCTGGAATTTGTAGCGATTGGCGTGGCCGTAAGAAAGGGATCTTATCACATTGTCCGCTAAAAGAAGTAGACATTTTAGTTTGGCTGGAAGATGGTCTTTCTTCTGCAGATGTTACTGTTGCTTTAACACCTACCCCACGGACACAACCTTTTTTCCCCTTCCCAACATGCCTATTCCCCTTTCCACCAGCGGCAGGCCTTTTTCCACTCATTTTGGTGGTTAACTAATTCACAACTCTGGAGTTGTTTGCACAAAAAAACAATGGATGGGAACCGAGCTGAGCTGAGTGGCCAAACTGTGGTATTAGGCCAAAACTATTGGCTGGGTTAGATGCAGAAAAAAATTATATTCAATTTGCAACCTGATGGAGGTCTGTATAGATGGATTAATAGAACAATTCCCACACACAGCTAGAAGCCCAATATTTTTTCAGAGGTAGATGCAGAAAAATATATATTCAGTTTGCAACCTGATGGAGGTCAGTATAGATAGACTAATACAACAAGTCCCACACACAGCTAGAAGCCCAATATTTTTTCAGAGGTAGATGCAGAAAAAAATATATTCAGTTTGCAACCTGATGGAGGTCTGTATAGATGGATTAATAGAACAAGTCCCACACACAGCTAGAAGCCCAATATTTTTTCAGAGCTAGATGCAGAAAAAAATATATTCAGTTTGCAACCTGATGGAGGTCTGTATAGATGGATTAATAGAACAAGTCCCACACACAGCTAGAAGCCCAATATTTTTTCAGAGGTAGATGCAGAAAAAAATATATTCAGTTTGCAACCTGATGGAGGTCTGAATAGATGGATTAATAGAACAAGTCCCACACACAGCTAGAAGCCCAATATTTTTTCAGAGGTAGATGCAGAAAAAAATATATTCAGTTTGCAACCTGATGGAGGTCAGTATAGATGGACTAATACAACAAGTCCCACACACAGCTAGAAGCCCAATATTTTTTCAGAGGTAGATGCAGAAAAAAATATATTCAGTTTGCAACCTGATGGAGGTCAGTATAGATGGACTAATACAACAAGTCCCACACACAGCTAGAAGCCCAATATTTTTTCAGAGGTAGATGCAGAAAAAAATATATTCAGTTTGCAACCTGATGGAGGTCTGTATAGATGGATTAATAGAACAAGTCCCACACACAGCTAGAAGCCCAATATTTTTTCAGAGGTAGATGCAGATAAAAATATATTCAGTTTGCAACCTGATGGAGGTCTGTATAAATGGATTAATAGAACAAGTCCCACACACAGCTAGAAGCCCAATATTTTTTCAGAGGTAGATGCAGAAAAAAATATATTCAGTTTGCAACCTGATGGAGGTCTGTATAGATGGATTAATAGAACAAGTCCCACACACAGCTAGAAGCCCAATATTTTTTCAGAGGTAGATGCAGAAAAAAATATATTCAGTTTGCAACCTGATGGAGGTCTGTATAGATGGATTAATAGAACAAGTCCCACACACAGCTAGAAGCCCAATATTTTTTCAGAGCTAGATGCAGAAAAAAATTATATTCAATTTGCAACCTGATGGAGGTCAGTATAGATGGACTAATAGAATGATGCTATGCCCAAAAGATTTTACTTCACTAGGTGCAGTAAAAAAATTGGTATTCTATACACAGGTGGTATATCTTGCAACACAGATAGGCTACTCCACTGACTAACACACTCTGCAATAGGCCAAAAAGGATTAGCTTTGCTAGATTCAGCCAAATGCTGTGAAAAAAACTTGCACAGCACTGGCACAGACCTGCCTGGCAAAAACTGATAGGAACTGATGTAACCTAGTCCTGAAAAGGACTCCAATTACAATTAGTCTTTACTCCCACAATCTATCTATTTAAGAGCACAGACCTGCCTGATAAAAGTCGTAGGAAATGCTGTAACCTAGTCCTTAAAAGGACTGCAATCACAACTATTCCCTACTCCCAAGCTATCTGTAGATTTGTGCGAAAATTGGCTTGAAATTAACAAGGTATAGCGCACACAGCAACAGCGGTGCCATCTAACACGCAGCTGCAGCAGTGAGAAAATGTTGGCGACGGGGAAAATGGCTTGGTCTTATAGGGCAAAGACATGTGACATACACTGCCAATGACACATGCCCTTGCTTGTGTGAAAAAAAGCACTTCGCTCCGTGTGTGCGCTGCTGATAGGCTGACAGATTGCACCTCCCCACTGCAAATGCGGGAAAGAGAAAAAAAAATGGAGATCTTCATTGTTCCTGCAGAGATCCATCCCCTGCCCCTCCCCCCACCCCGCTGTACACTCAAACTGCGTATTAACATTAATTTTCATCATTACTGAGAAAAAATCCAGTTATGATTTTGGTGCACGAACAGTTATCGAACATAACCTCGAACAGCCGAATTTTTCTCAAATTGTTCGTGTTCGCCGAACGGCTCGAACACCGCCCAAAACAGCTCGAATTTGAGATTGGCGAACAGTTCGAGTAGAACAACGCTCATCTCTAATAGGAAATATTCTCCAAACTATTTCAAACTGAGATGGCCCTGCTGTATAACATTAGGAACCAAACAAATTTTTTTTTTTACTGTGGATGCGGCCTGTACAACATACGAGATATTCTCCAAATTATTAAAAACTGAAATGTCGCTGCTGTATAACGTTAGGAACTAAACAAAGTATAATTTTTACTGTAGATGAGGCCTGTATAGCATACAAGATATTCTGCAAACTTTTTCAAACTGAGATGTTCCTGCTGTATAGTGTTAGGAACCAAACAAAGTATTATTTTTATTGCGGATGATGCCTGCATAACATACAAGATATTCTCCAAACTATTTCAAACTGAGATGTCCCTGCTGTATAACGTTAGGAACCAAATTTTTTTTTTACTCTGGATGACACCTGTATAACATAGGAGATATTCTCCAAACTGAGATGTTCCTGCTGAAAAGCGTTAGGAACCGAATAAAGTATTTTTTTACTGTGGATGACGCCTGTATAACATACTAGATATTCTCCAAACTATTTCAAACTGAGAGGTCCCTGCTGTTTTATGTTAGGAACCAAACAAAGTATTTTTTTACTGTGGATGAGGCCTGTATAACATACGAGATATTCTCCAAACTTTTTTAAACTGAGATGTTCCTGCTGTATAGTGTTAGTAACGGAGCAAAGTATTTTTTTTACTGTGGATGACGCCTGTATTACATAGGAGATATTCTCCAAACTATTTCAAACTGAGATGTCCCTGCTGTATAACATTAGGAACCGAACAAAGTATTATTTTTACTGTGGATGAGGCCTGTTTAACATACAAGATATTCTCCAAAGTATTTCAAACTGAGATGTTCCTGCTGTATAACGTTAGGAACCAAAGTATTTTTTTACTGTGTATGACACCTGTATAACATAGGAGATATTCTCCAAACTGAGAAGTTCCTGCTGTATAGTTTTAGGAACCGAATAAAGAGGTTTTTTTTACTGTGGATGACGCCTGTATAACATACGAGATATTCTCCAAACTTTTTCAAACTGAGATGTCCCTGATGTATAACCTTAGGTACCAAAGTATTTTTCTACTGTGGATAACGCCTGTATAACATAGGAGATATTCTCCAAACTATTTCAAACTGAGATTGCCCTGTTGTATAACGTTAGGAACCAAACAGAGTATTTTTTTTTACAGTGGATGAGGCCTGTATAACATACGAGATATTCTCCAAACTGTTTCAGACTGATATTTTCCTGCTGTATAGTGTTAAGAAATGAACAAAGTATTTTTTTTCACTGCGGATGACTCCTGCTTAACATTGGAGATATTCTCCAAATTATTTCAAACTAAGATGTCCCAGCTGTATAACATTAGTAACCAAACAAAGTATTTTTTTAATGTGGATGACACCTGTATAACATAGGAGATATTCTCGAAACTGAGATGTTACTGCTGTATAGTGTTAGGAACCGAACAAAGTATTATTTTACTGTGGATGAGGCCTGTATAACATAGGAGATATTCTCCAAACTATTTCAAACTGAGATTTTCCTGCTGTATAGTGTTAGTAAACAAACAAAGTATTTTTTTACTGTAGATGATGCCAGTATAACATAGGAGATATTCTCCAAACTATTACAAACTGAGATGTCCCTGCTGTGCAACACTAGGAACCGAACAAAGTATTATTTTTACTGTGGATGAGGCCTGTAAAACATTCAAGATATTCTCCAAATTATTTCAAACTTAGAGGGCCCTGCTGTTTAATATTAGGAACCAAACATAGTATTATTTTACTGTGGATGAGGCCTGGATGGCGCCAGTATAACATACAAGATATTCTCCAAACTATTTCAAACTGAGTTGTACCTGATGAATAACGTTAGGAACCAAAGTATTTTTTACTGCGGATGACAACTGCATAACATACGAGATATTCTCCAAACTGAGATGTTCCTGCTGTATAGTGTTAGGAACCAAAGTATTTTTTACTGTGGATGATGACAGTATAACATACAAGATATTCTCCAAACTATTTCAAACTGAGAGGTCCCTGATGTTTAATGTTAGGAACCAAACAAAGTATTTTTTTACTGTGGATGAGGCCTGTATAACATACGAGATATTCTCCAAACTGTTTCAAGCTGAGATGTCACTGCTGTGTAACACTAGGAACCGAACAAGGTATTATTTTTACAGTGGATGAGGCCTGTATAACATACAAGATATTCTTCAAACTATTTCAAACTGCAATGTCCCTGCTGTATAAGGTTAGGAACCAAAGTATTTTTTTTACTGTAGATGACGCCTGTATAACATACGAGATATTCTCCAAACTATTTCAAACTGAGACGACCCTGCTGTATAATATTAGGAACCAATCAAAGTATATTATTTACTGTAGATGAGGCCTGTATAAATTTTGAGATATTCTCCAAACTTTTTCAAACCGAGATGTTCCTGCTGTATAGTGTTAGGAACCGAGCAAAGAATTTTTTTTACTGTGGATGACTCTTGTATAACATAGGAGATATTCTCCAAACTATTTTAATTTGAGATGTCCCTGCGGTTTAATGTTTAATGTTTTTTTTTTTACTGTCTATGAGGCCTATATTACATAGGAGATATTCTCCAAACTGTTTCAAACTGAGATGTTCCTGCTGTATAGTCTTTTGAAACGAACAAAGTATTTTTTTACTGTGGATGACGCCTGTATAACATAGGAGATATTCTCCAAACTGAGATGCTCCTGCTGTGTAGTGTTAGGAACCGAACAAAGAATTTTTTTTATTGTG
The DNA here is from genome assembly GCF_046119375.1 of Phyllobates terribilis. NCBI lineage: Eukaryota > Metazoa > Chordata > Amphibia > Anura > Dendrobatidae > Phyllobates > Phyllobates terribilis. Next base: position 11,583,683 of record NW_027362769.1, on the reverse strand, counting down.
GATGAGGCCTATATAACACACTAGATATTCTCCAAACTATTTCAGACTGAAATGTCCCTGCTTTATAATGTTAGAAACAGAACAAAGTTTTTTGTTTTTTTTTACTGTGGATGACGCATGTAAAGCATACAAGATATTTTCCAAACTTTTTCAAACTGAGATGTCCCTGATGTATAGTCTTAGGAACGAAACAAAACATTTTTCTGCTGTGGATGATGCCTGTATAACAAAGGAAATATTCTCCAAATTATTTCAAACTGAGATGGCCCTGCTGTATAACATTAGGAGCTGAATAAAGTATTTGTTTTTACTGTGGATGCGGCCTGTACAACATACGAGATATTCTCCAAATTATTTAAAACTGAAATGTCCCTGCTGTATAATGTTAGGAACTAAACAAAGTATATTTTTTTACTGTAGATGAGGCCTGTATAGCATACGAGATATTCTCCAAACTTTTTCGAACTGAGATTTTCCTGCTGTATAGTGTTAGGAACCAAACAAAGTATTATTTTTAATGTGGATGAGGCCTGCATAACAAACAAGACATTCTCCAAAGTATCTCAAACTGAGATGTCCCTGCTGTATAACGTTAGAAACCAAAGTATTTTTTTACTGTAGATGACGCCTGTATAACATACGAGATATTCTCCAAACTATTTCAAACTGAGAGAACCCTGATGTATAATATTAGGAACCAAGCAAAGCATATTTTTTACTGTAGATGAGGCCTGTATAAATTTTGAGATATTCTCCAAACTTTTTCAAACTGAGATGTTCCTGCTGTATAGTGTTAGGAACCGAGCAAAGTATTTTTTTACTGTGGATGACTCTTGTATAACATAGGAGATATTCTCCAAACTATTTCATTTTGAGATGTCCCTGCGGTTTAATGTTAGGAACCAAACAAAGTATTTTTTTACTGTGGATGACTCCTGTATAACATAGGAGATATTCTCCAAACTGCGATGCTCCTGCTGTGTAGTGTTAGGAACCGAACAAAGAATTTTTTTATTGTGGATGAGGCCTATATAACACACTAGATACTCTCCAAACTATTTCAAACTGAAATGTCCCTGCTTTATAATGTTAGAAACAGAACAAAGTTTTTTTTTTTTTTTTACTGTGGATGACGCATGTAAAACATACAAGATATTCTCCAAACTTTTTGAAACTGAGATGTCCCTGATGTATAGTCTTAGGAACCAAACAAAGCATTTTTCTGCTGTGGATGATGCCTGTATAACATAGGAAATATTCTCCAAACTATTTCAAACTGAGATGGCCCTGCTGTATAACATTAGGAACCGAACAAAGTATTTTTTTTACTGTGGATGCGGCCTGTACAACATACGAGATATTCTCAAAATGATATAAAACTGAAATGTCCCTGCTGTATAATGTAAGGAACCAAAGTATATTTTTTACTGTAGATGAGGATTGTATAGCATACGAGATATTCTCCAAACTTTTTCAAACTGAGATGTTCCTGCTGTATAGTGTTAGGAACCGAACAAAGTATTATTTTTAATGTGGATGAGGCCTGCATAACATACAAGATATTCTCCAAAGTATCTCAAACTGAGATGTCCCTGCTGTATAACGTTAGGAACCAAAGTATTTTTTACTATGGATGACACCTGTATAACATAGGAGATATTCTCCAAACTGAGATTTTCCTGCTGAATAGCGTTAGGAATCGAATAAAGTATTTTTTTTAACTGTGGATGACGCCTGTATAACATACATGATATTCTCCAAACTATTTGAAAATGAGATGTCCCTGCTGTATAACGTTAGGAACCAAAGTTTTTTTTATTATGGATGACACCTGTGTAACATAGGAAATATTCTACAAACTGAGATGCTCCTGCTGTATAGCATTAGGAACCTAACAAAGTATTTTTTTTACTGTGGATGACGCCTGTATAACATACATGATATTCTCCAAATTATTTCAAACTGAGAGGTCCCTGCTGTTTTATGTTACGAACCAAACAAAGTATATTTTTTTACTTTAGATGAGGCCAGTATAACATACGAGATATTCTCAAAACTTTTTCAAACTGAGATCTTCCTTGCTGTATAGTGTTAGTAAAGGAGCAAAGTATTTTTTTTTACTGTGGATGACGCCTGTATTACATAGGAGATATTCTCCTAACTATTTCAAACTGAAATGTCCCTGCTGTATTACAATAGGAGCCGAAAAAAGTATAATTTTTTCTGTGGATGAGGCCTGTTTAACATACAAGATATTCTCCAAACTACTTCAAACTGAGATGTCCCTGCTGTATCACGTTAGGAACCAAAGTATTTTTTTCGTGTGGATGACGCCTGTATAACATAGGAGATATTCTTCAAAATATTTCATACTGAGATTTTCCTGCTACATAGTGTTAGGAGCAAAACAAAACTTTTTTTTTAGTGTGGATGACGCCTGTATAACATAGGAGATATTCTCCAAACTATTTCGAACTGAGATATCCCTGCTGTATAATGTTAGACACCAAACAAGGTATTTTTTTACTGTGGATAACACCTGTATAACATACGAGATATTCTCCAAACTGAGATGTTTCTGCTGTATAGTGTTAGGAACCGAAAAAAGAATTTTTTTTTTTTACTGTGGATGACGCCTGTATACCATACTAGATATTCTCCAAACTATTTCAAACTGAGAGGTCCATGAAGTTTTATGTTAGGAACCAAACAAAGTATTTTTTTTACTGTGGATGAGGCCTGTATAACATACGAGATATTCTCCAAACTTTTTCAAGCTGCGATGTCCCTGCTGTGTAACACTAGGAACCAAACAAAGTATTATTTTTACAGTGGATGAGGCCTGTATAACATATAAGATATTCTTCAAACTGTTTCCATCTGAGATGTTCCTGCGGTATAGTCTTAGGAACCGAGCAAAGCATTTTTTTTACTTTGAATGACACTTGTATGAAATAGGAGATATTCTCCAAACTATTTCAAACTGAGATGTCCCTGCTGTATAACATTAGGAACCGAACAAAGTATTATTTTTACCGGGGATGAGGCCTGCTTAACATACAAGATATTCTTCAAACTATTTCAAACTGAGATGCCCCTAATGTATAACGTTAGGTAACAAATTTTTTTTTACTGTGGATGACACCTGTATAACAGAGGAGATATTCTCCAAATTGAGATGTTCTTGCTGTATAGTGTTAGGAACCGGACAAAATATTAAAGAATTTTTTTTATTGTGGATGATGCCTGTATGACATAGGAAATATTCTCCAAACTATTTCAAACTGAGATGGCCCTGCTGTATAACGTTAGGAACCAAACAAAGTTTTTTTTTTTTACTGTGGATGCGGCCTGTACAACATACGAGATATTCTCAAAATTATTTAAAACTGAAATGTCCCTGCTGTATAATGTTAGGAACCAAACAAAGTATATTTTTTACTGTAGATGAGGCCTGTATAGCACACGAGATATTCTCCAAACTTTTTCAAACTGAGATGTCCCTGCTGTATAACGTTAGGAACCAAAGTTTTTTTTACTATGGATGACCTGTATAACATAGGAGATATTCTCCAAACTGAGATGTTCCTGCTGAATAGCGTTAGGAACCGAATAAAGTATTTTTTTACTGTGGATGACGTCTGTAGAACATACTAGATATTCTCCAAACTATTTCAAACTTAGAGGTCCCTGCTGTTTTATGTTAGGAACCAAAGTATTTTTTTACTGTGGATGAGGGCTGTATAACATACGAGATATTCTCCAATCCTTTTTAAACTGAGATATTCCTGCTGTATAGTGTTAGTAACGGAGCAAAGTATTAATTTTACTGTGGATGACGTCTGCAAAACATACAAGATATTCTCCAAACTTTTTCAAACTGAGATGTCCCTGATGTATAGTCTTAGGAACCAAACAAAGCATTTTTCTGCTGTGGATGATGCCTGTATAACATGTCAGATATTCTCCAAACTATTTCAAACTGATATGTTCCTGCTTTGTAACTTTAGAAACCGAATATTTATTTATTTTTCTTACTGTGGATGACGCCTGTATAACATACGAGATATTCGCCAAACTTTTTCAAACTGAGATGTCCCTGATGTATTACCTTAGGTACCATAGTATCTTTCTACTGTGGATGATGCCTGTATAGCATAGGAGATATTCTCCAAACTATTTCAAACTAAGATGTTCCTGCTGTATATTCTTAAGAACCGAGAAAAGTATTTTTTTTTACTGTGGATGACGCCTTTATAACATAAGAGATATTCTCCAAACTATTACAAACTGAGATTGCCCTGTTGTATAACGTTAGGAACCAAACAAAGTATTTTTTTTTACAGTGGATGAGGCCTGTATAACATACGAGATATTCTCCAAACTGTTTCAGACTGATATGTTCTTGCTGTATAGTGTTAAGAAATGAACAAAGTATTTTTTTTCACTGCGGATGACTCCTGCTTAACATTGGAGATATTCTCCAAACTTTTTCAAACTAAGATGTCCCAGCTGTATAACATTAGTAACCAAACAAAGTATTTTTTTAATGTGGATGACACCTGTATAACATAGGAGATATTCTCGAAACTGAGATGTTACTGCTGTATAGTGTTAGGAACCGAACAAAGTATTATTTTACTGTGGATGAGGCCTGTATAACATAGGAGATATTCTCCAAACTATTTCAAACTGAGATTTTCCTGCTGTATAGTGTTAGTAAACGAACAAAGTATTTTTTTTACTGTAGATGATGCCAGTATATCATAGGAGATATTCTCCAAACTATTACAAACTGAGATGTCCCTGCTGTGTAACACTAGGAACCGAACAAAGTACTATTTTTACTGTGGATGAGGCCTGTATAACATTCAAGATATTCTCCAAATTATTTCAAACTTAGAGGGCCTTGCAGTTTAGTGTTAGGAACCAAACAAAGTATTTTTTTTACTGTGGATGAGGCCTGTATAACATACGAGATATTCTCCAAACTGTTTCAAACTGAGATGTTCCTGCTGTATAGTCTTAGGAAACAAACAAAGTATTTTTTTTACTGTGGATGACGCCAGTATAACATAGGAGATATTCTCCAAAGTATTTCAAACTGAGATGTCCCTGCTCTGTAACACTAGAAACCGAACAAAGTATTATTTTACTGTGGATGAGGCCTGGATGACGCCAGTATAACATACAAGATATTCTCCAAACTATTTCAAACTGAGTTGTACCTGATGCATAATGTTAGGAACCAAAGTATTTTTTACTGTGGAAGACAACTGGATAACATACGAGATATTCTCCAAACTGAGATGTTCCTGCTGTATAGTGTTAGGAACCAAAGTATTTTTTACTGTGGATGACGACAGTATAACATACAAGATATTCTCCAAACTATTTAAAACTGATAGTTCCCTGATGTTTAATGTTAGGAACCAAACAAAGTATTTTTTTACTGTGGATGAGGCCTGTATAACATACGAGATATTCTCCAAACTGTTTCAAGCTGAGATGTCACTGCTGTGTAACACTAGGAACCGAACAAAGTATTATTTTTACAGTGGATGAGGCCTGTATAACATACAAGATATTCTCCAAACTATTTCAAACTGCAATTTCCCTGCTGTATAACGTTAGGAACCAAAGTATTTTTTTTACTGTAGATGACGCCTGTATAACATACGAGATATTCTCCAAACTATTTCAAACTGAGACGACCCTGCTGTATAATGTTAGGAACCAATCAAAGTATACTTTTTATTGTAGATGAGGCCTGTATAAATTTTGAGATATTCTCCAAACTTTTTCAAACTGAGATGTTCCTGCTATATAGTGTTAGGAACTGAGCAAAGTTTTTTTTTACTGTGGATGACTCTTGTATAACATAGTAGATATTCTCCAAACTATTTCAATTTGAGATGTCCCTGCGGTTTAATGTTAGGAACCAAACAAAGTATTTTTTTTTACTGTCGATGGGGCCTGTATTACATCGGAGATATTCTCCAAACTGTTTCAAACTGAGATGTTCCTGCTGTATAGTCTTTTGAAATGAACAAAGTATTTTTTTACTGTGGATGACGCCTGTATAACATAGGAGATATTCTCCAAACTGAGATGCTCCTGCTGTGTAGTGTTAGGAACCGAACAAAGAATTTTTTTTATTGTGGATGAGGCCTATATAACACACTAGATATTCTCCAAACTATTTCAAACTGAAATGTCCCTGCTGTATAATGTTAGAAACAGAACAAAGTTTTTTTTTTTTTTTTTACTGTGGATGACGCATGTAAAACATGCAAGATATTCACCAAACTTTTTCAAACTGAGATGTCCCTGACGTATAGTCTTAGGAACCAAACAAAGAATTTTTCTGCTGTGGATGACGCCTGTATAACATAGGAAATATTATCCAAACTATTTCAAACTGAGATAGCCCTGCTGTATAACATTAGGAACCGAACAAAGTATTTTTTTTACTGTGGATGCGGCCTGTACAACATACGAGATATTCTCCAAATTATATAAAACTGAAATGTCCCTGCTGTATAATGTTAGGAACTAAACAAAGTATATTTTTTTACTGTAGATGAGGCCTGTATAGCATACGAGATATTCTCCAAACTTTTTCAAACTGAGATTTTCCTGCTGTATAGTGTTAGGAACCGAACAAAGTATTATTATTAATGTGGATGAGGCCTGTATAACATACAAGACATTGTCCAAAGTATCTCAAACTGAGATGTCCTTGTTGTATAACGTTAGAAACCAAAGTATTTTTTTACTGCAGATGACGCCTGTATAACATACGAGATATTATCCAAACTATTTCAAACTGAGGGAACCCTGCTGTATAATATTAGGAAACAAACAAAGCATATTTTTTACTGTAGATGAGGCCTGTATAAATTTTGAGATATTCTCCAAACTTTTTCAAACTGAGATGTTCCTGCTGTTTAGTGTTAGGAACCGAGCAAAGTATTTTTTTACTGTGGATGACTCTTGTATAACATAGGAGATATTCTCCAAACTATTTCATTTTGAGATGTCCCTGCGATTTAATGTTAGGAACCAAACAAAGTATTTTTTTACTGTGCATGTCGCCTGTATAACATAGGAGATATTCTCCAAACGGAGATGCTCCTGCTGTGTAGTGTTAGGAACCGAACAAAGAATTTTTTTTATTGTGGATGAGGCCTATATAACACACTAGATATTCTCCAAACTATTTCAAACTGAAATGTCCCTGCTTTTTAATGTTAGAAATAGAACCAAGTTGTTTTGCTTTTTTTTACTGTGGATGACGCATGTAAAACATACAAGATATTCTCCAACTTTTTCAAACTGAGATGTCCCTGATGTATAGTCTTAGGAACCAAATAAATCATTTTTCAGCTCTGGATGATTCCTGTACAACATACGAGATATTCTCCAAATTATATAAAACTGAAATGTCCCTGCTGTATGATGTAAGGAACCAAACAAAGTATATTTTTTACTGTAGATGAGGACTGTATAGCATACGAGATATTCTCCAAACTTTTTCAAACTGAGATGTTTCTGCTGTATAGTGTTAGGAACCGAACAAAGTATTATTTTTAATGTGGATGAGGCCTGCATAACATACAAGATATTCTCCAAAGTATCTCAAACTGAGATTTCCCTGCTGTATAACGTTAGGAACCAAAGTTTTTTTACTATGGATGACACCTGTATAACATAGGAGATATTCTCCAAACTGAGATGTTCCTGCTGAATAGCGTTAGGAACCGAATAAAGTATTTTTTTTACAGTGGATGACGCCTGTATAACATACATGATATTCTCCAAACTATTTGAAAATGAGATGTCCCTGCTGTATAATGTTAGGAACCAAAGTTTTTTTTATTATGGATAACACCTGTGTAACATAGGAGATATTCTCCAAACTGAGATGTTCCTGCTGTATAGCATTAGGAACCTAACAAAGTATTTTTTTTACTGTGGATGACGCCTGTATAAAATACATGATATTCTCCAAATTATTTCAAACTGAGAGGTCCCTGCTGTTTTATGTTAGGAACCACACAAAGTATTTTTTTACTGTGGATGAGTCCTGTATAACATACGAGATATTCTCCAAACTTTTTTAAACTGAGATCTTCCTGCTGTATAGTGTTAGTAACGGAGCAAAGTATTTTTTTTTTACTGTGGATGACGCCTGTATTACATAGGAGATATTCTCCTAACTATTTCAAACTGAGATGTCCCTGCTGTATTACATTAGGAACCGAAAAAAGTATTATTTTTTCTGTGGATGAGGCCTGTTTAACATACAAGATATTCTCCAAACTACTTCAAACTGAGATGTCCCTGCTGTATCACGTTAGGAACCAAAGTATTTTTTTCGTGTGGATGACGCCTGTATAACATAGGAGATATTCCTCAAAATATTTCAAACTGAGATTTTCCTGCTACATAGTGTTAGGAGCAAAACAAAACTTTTTTTTGTGTGGTTGACGCCTGTATAACATAGGAGATATTCTCCAAACTATTTCAAACTGAGATATCCCTGTTGTATAATGTTAGACACCAAACAAGGTATTTTTTTACTATGGATAACACCTGTATAACATACGAGATATTCTCCAAACTGTTTCAAGCTGAGATGTCCCTGCTGTGTAACACTAGGAACCGAACAAAGTATTATTTTTACATTGGATGAGGCCTGTATAACATATAAGATATTCTTCAAACTGTTTCACTCTGAGATGTTCCTGCGGTATAGTCTTAGGAACCGAGCAAAGCATTTTTTTTACTTTGGATGACACTTGTATGAAATAGGAGATATTTACATTGGATGAGGCCTGTATAACATATAAGATATTCTTCAAACTATTTCAAACTGAGATGTCCCTGCTGTATAACATTAGGAACCGAACAAAGTATTATTTTTACCGGGGATGCGGCCTGTTTAACATACAAGATATTCTCCAAACTATTTGAAACTGAGATGCCCCTACTGTATAATGTTAGGTAACAAATTTTTTTTTTACTGTGGATGACACCTGTATAACAGAGGAGATATTCTCCAAATTGAGATGTTCTTGCTGTATAGAGTTAGGAACCGGACAAAATATTAAAGAATTTTTTTTATTGTGGATGATGTCTGTATGACATAGGAAATATTCTCCAAACTATTTCAAACTGAGATGGCCCTGCTGTATAATGTTAGGAACCAAACAAAGTTTTTTTTTTTACTGTGGATGCGGCCTGTACAACATACGAGATATTCTCCAAATTATTTAAAACTGAATTGTCCCTGCTGTATAATGTTAGGAACCAAACAAAGTATATTTTTTACTGTAGATGAGGCCTGTATAACATACGAGATATTCTCCAAACTTTTTTAAACTGAGATGTTCCTGCTGTATAGTGTTCGTAACGGAGCAAAGTATTTTTTTTACTGTGGATGACGCCTGTATTACATAGGAGATATTCTCCAAACTATTTCAAACTGAGATGTCCCTGCTGTATAACATTAGGAACCGAACAAAGTATTATTTTTACTGTGGATGACGTCTGTAAAACATACAAGATATTCTCCAAACTTTTTCAAACTGAGATGTCCCTGATGTATAGTCTTAGGAACCAAACAAAGCATTTTTCTGCTGTGGATGATGCCTGTATAACATAGCAGATATTCTCCAAACTATTTCAAACTGATATGTTCCTGCTTTGTAACTTTAGAAACCGAATATTTTTTTTTTTTTTTTACTGTGGATGACACCTGTATAACATACGAGATATTCTCCAAACTATTTCAAACTAAGATGTTCCTGCTGTATAGTCTAAGGAACCGAGAAAAGTATTTTTTTTACTGTGGATGACGCCTTTATTAGTGTTGAGCCACCCCCGTAGTGTTCGAGTTCGGTTCGGTTCGTCGAACACCCGTGTGTTCGCCGAACTGTTCGTCGAACTGTTCGTCGAACACCTTCGAACACCGTTAAAACCAATGGCAGGCAAACAAAAGCACATAGAAACACATAGAAAACACCTTCAAAGGTGTACAAAAGCTGACAAACTGCTCAGAAGACATAACTAACACATGGAAAAGTGACAAGTACATATAGTCATGCGAAAATAAAAGAGGTGGAGGAGTAAAAGGAGGGGGAGACACAGATATAGGCATGTCATGCCCTTCTAAAATCCAAAAAGTGAGAAGCCGACACGGCCAGTCCGCTCCTGCCCGTGACACCTCCGTGTCGCCGGGTTTGTGCCAGAGCCGCGGTGAACCCTGATGGCCAGCCCCCCTCTCCCAATACTGGTGCCTGTCCGCTGGTGGGTCGAGCGAGCCCCCCTGTGGTGGAGGCAGCTCTAAGCTTTTTAATTTAAATTGTCTCTCTAATTTGAATGAATACAGTTTAAATCCATTTACAAGGATCTTTTGGAGGGCAAGTCTCATGCCAGCAGCCGCGTAATTCCAGCTCCAGTAGCGTCCACTAAAGCTGCTGCAGTTAAAAAGCTTTTATAAGGATCGAGCTCGGCTGTCCACCGCAAGGCATCCTACTGCCAGTCCCAGCCCCTATGCCTTGGGGTGCCTCCTGATGCTCTTCACTGAGTATCCCGTGGTCCCGAAGCATTTCCTTTGAAAAAATGAAGTGTCCAAACTACAGGTGGTGTAGCTTGCTTAACAGCCGGGATAATCCGCTGACTAGCAGACCCTGCTACTAGGCACAAAGTATTTCCTGGGCTAGATGCAGTTAAAAATTTGTAATTAGATACTCTCGTTGGATGCTGAGAAAGCATTCCATAGAGTCTCCTGGCACGCCATATATGATTCTCTTAAAAAGCTTGGGGTAGGGGTCTAGGGGACCCTTTTATAGCCAAAATCACGGCCCTGTATCGCAATACGTCACCTAGGCTGAAGATAAATGGAACTGTAGCACCCTGAGGGCTCGGTTGCTACAGAGGTATTGCACCTCACCCAGAGGTGTGATATCTCACTCTCAGGTAAGGATGTAGTGTGGATCAGGACCCGACACCTGCATGCATTACACCACATTGCCGTGGGGCAGGGCAACCAATATGCCCCTGAGATGGGCATGACAGTCCCTGTCCCTGGCTGGAGTGGGGGGAGGGAACACTGAGGAAGGGGAACCCTGTAGTGCAGGAGCAGGGAGGCAGCAGTTCCTGGGTGCATTGAGAAGGGAGTATAAAAGGTGGGCACCATCTTAGTTCAGTGCAGAGAAGTCTGAGCAGAAGTGGCAGGGAGCAGGGGCTCTGCATGAGCTCTGCTCCGGAGGCGGGCCTAGTAACAGAGGCCCAGGCCTGGAAGAGGGAGAAGGAAGGAAGAGGAGCGGAGAAAGCTCCAGGAACGAGGAACGAAGGGATCTCAGTGGTGCGGACGGGCGAGTCGCCACCGCACGCCAGAATCCACCTGCGTGGAGGGGTCAGGCCAAAGGGGGAGACCGGTCCCCGAAACTAGTGGAGGCAGGAAACGACCCTCAGCTAGAAACAGGAGGCTGTGACATTTTATGTGGCGCAGCCCCTCGCTACACCCGCTAGGAAGGCACCACATAGGGTCAGGGAAACTGGCGCCAAGTTTACCAAGAGGAGGCCCGAGGCAGCCGGACAGAAGGGTTGGTAAGAAAGGCCAGACAAAGGACACACAAAGGGGGTCCTGTGAAGCGCTCCAAAGTTATCTGGGAGTTGTCTGAGCCCCTCACCTGGTGAGCACAGTACGACGTGGGCAGCCGTTACCTGCAGACGTGGTCTGGATAATAAGAACTGTGAGTAAAGGCCCTGGACTGCATCACTGACTCCGTGTCATTACTGCTGCTGCCCTGCACCATCACCCCCATCCTCCGCATACACTGCCCTGAGGCTATACTCCTCCCGTGGGGAGTTATGCTACGCTCTGCTGCACCCACAACACCAGCCTCAGCGGTCTGCCCTGGAGCGGCGGTTCACTCTGATCGCAATCCACGGGTGGCGTAGTCAGACATTTAAACATCAAAACCACATAAATAGTTCCGCCACTGGTTTGACCGCCCTGAGCCACGGAACCGGGTTGCCGCCACGGAGACTACAACCACCAGCATCCACCAAAAAGGGTCCAGCTCCGGGTGTCCCAAGGCCCAGGGGGCGCGTCAGAACATTTTCATCACCTTTCACAATCACCAATGGGACAAGGCAGGGATGTTCTCTGTCCCCTCTCTTATACATCCTAGTGACGGAGCACCTGCTCTCATCAATTCGCCATAACCCCAATATTAGGTGGATTGAGGTGGGAGGCACCGAGTACAAGTGCTCTCTATTTGCTGATGATGTCCTAGTAAATATCACTCAATCACATATATCCATCCATGCTGTTATGGCTGAAATAGATCACTTTGTTACATGGTCAAATTTTAAAATCAATGCAGCAAAGTCTGAGGCCCTCGATGTCTCCCTCTCCAAATCCATATAGGATTCCATCCAGTCCAACTTTCCCTTTGCCTGGCCCTCACAGGGTATCAAATACTTAGGAATTCCTATTCATAGAGACCTCTCCCATCTATGTTATCTTAATTTTGGGCCCTTTATTGAACAACTCCATAGAGACCACGGTTGGCAAGTTAGAACTGTAAGATTCACTACGTGAACCACTGGTGTTTTGTGGAAAAGCACATGTACACTGTGTTCCAAATTATTATGCAAAAAGTGTTTAGGAGTGATAAGGGAAGAATTTGTTTGTTTGTCAGTTAAACTCATTGATGGTGATGTGTGTCAGGGCTCTTTATATCACTGTAAGCAATTGCAGACACCAGTGCTAATTAGTTTGTCAGGTGTGTCCAATGAAAGGCAAGACTACTTAAGAAGGCTCTCTCACATTATTCAGCAGCCTACATTTTCTGCCAAAATGGGAAAGAAAAAGGATGTGTCGGCTGCTGAGAAGCAACAAATTGTGGAGTGTTTAGGTCAAGGCATGACTACAATCAACATTGTGCGATGATTAGGATGAAGTGTCTTGGCAATCAAAAAGTATGTAGCTGATTCACAGTACACACGTGTGCGTGCTGATAAGGGCAAATTGAGGACTCTTTCCTACAGGCAATTACGTCAGGTTGAAAAAGCAGCGGCAAAAAAGCCTTGTCATAGCAGCAGACAAGTTTTTGAAGCTGCTTGTGCCTCCAACGTCCCCCGAACAACAAGATGCAGGGTCCTTCAGAGGTTTGCAGCTGTGCATACGCCATCCTGTCGACCTTCTCTATCCACTTCACACAAGCAGAAACGGCTCCAGTGGGCCAAACATTACATGAAGACTGATTTCAAAACTGTTTTGTTCACGGATGAGTGCCGTGCAGCGCTCGATGGTCCAGATGGATGGAGTGGAGGATGGCTGGTTGATGGACACCCCACGCAAACACGGCTACAGCGCCAACAAGGAGGAGGTGGAGTAATGTTTTGGGCTGGGATCATGGGGAGAGAGATTGTCGGCCCCTTTAGGATCCCTGAAGGCGCTAAAGATGAACTCCATAATGTATGTGGATTTTCTCAAACAGCACTTCCTGCCATGGTTCAAGAAGAAGAACCGTGTATTTCACAGCAAGATCATTTTTCTGCATGATAATGCACCATCTCATGCTGCACATAAAACATCTGCATCTCTGGCTGATATGGGCATAAAAGGGGACAAACTTATGGTGTGACCCCCATGCTCCCCTGACCTCTACCCCATTCAGAACCTTTGGAGCATCATTAAAAGGAGTGTCTATGATGGCGGGAGGCAGTTCACATCTAAGCAACAGCTCTGGGAGGGTATTCTGTCCTCATGCAAAACAATTGAAGCAGAAACCATCCAAAACTTGACAAATTCAATGGACGAGAGAGTTCAGAAGCTCCTTTCGAACAAGGGGTCCTATGTGAAAATGTAACATCACCTAGAATAAAGTTTTGAGTTGAAAACTGTTTGATTTCAGTTTTTAACAACCTGCTAATGCTTATAATTTCAAAAATGACCATTTTTTTTGTCTTTATTAAAATGAAAAGGTTGATCGAAAAGTTTGGGGGATCTAAGAGTGTGGCAACCCAGTAGTCATGATTACTTCGAATTCTGACAATATGAGGGTCATGCTGCAGGTAGTGCAGCAAGAAGGTACTTATGTGTCTTGCGCATCTCGGAGCCCCAAAATTATTTTCCGGGCTAGATGCAGCTAAAAATTATTTTTAATTTTAAATCTGGTGGAGCTTATTATAGATGGCCTAATAGGATCAGTGCTGCACACTGTTACAAAGCCCAAATTATTTTCCAGTCAAGATACAGATAAACATGATTAGTAATTTGAAAGCTTAAAACGGTTGGTAGGGTGATTTTAACAAATCATCAAGCTTTTACTCTCCCCAGGATGACACAGGGGTAGAAAAGTCGTTTCGGATCCATGATTTGTTCATCTTTATGAACGTGAGTCTGTCTACATTATCAGTGGAGAGCCGCGTGCGCTTATCTGTCAGCACACCACCAGCAGCGCTGAACACACGTTCAGACAGAATTCTGGCTGCGGGGCATGACAAGATCTCCAAGGCGTAAGTGGCTAGCTCCGGCCATTTATCCAGATTGGAAGCCCAAAAAGAGCAAGGGTCCAGTGACACAGTCGTGGCTTCAATGTTTACTTGGAGATACTCCTGTACCATCGTCTCTAGGCGTTGACTATGTGTCAGACTTCTTGTCTCCTGTGGCCTTGCAAAGGATGGGCTAAAAAAGTGGTGAAATGATTCCGCAAAATTGATGTTACCACCAGATACTGTGGTTCTGTTACGGTTTGAGTGCTGAACACTTGACGGTCCCACGGTTGGCAAGTTGGAACTGTGAGATTCACTACGTGCACCACTGGTATTTTGTGGAAAAGCACATGTAAGATTCTGCAACAGTCTCTGCTGATACTCCTGCATGCGTGCATCCCTTTCTATGGCAGGAATAATTTCTGCAAATTTACTTTTGTACCGGGAATCTAACAGTGTGACAACCCAGTAGTCAGGATTATTTCTAATTCTCACAATTCGAGGGTCATGTTGCAGGTAGTGCAGCAAGAAGGCACTCATGTGTGTTGCGCATCCAGGAGCACCAAGTCCCTGTTGTGTTGGTGGCGAGGTAACAATCATGCTTCCTTCCTCTGTCCTCTCCCACCAACCTCGCACAACAGAAATGTGATCAAGGTCTCCCTCATCTGATGAGTCTTCCATCAGTTCGTCCTCCACTTCTTCCTGGGCTCCTGCACCTTCTTCACTAGTTTGGCTGCTACCATGCGCCCTGGTAAAACCATCTCCCCCACCCTCACATGCCTGCCGCCTTGGTGCTGCCGACCGTCTGGACCTTGCAGATGTTAGCCCTTCCGCATACAACTCCTCCTCCTCTACTTCCTCCACCTCCTCTTGTGCCACCACCTGACTCCGAATTCTGTTTAACATGTGCTCCAGCATGTAAATCACCGGAATAGTCATGCTGATAATGGCATCGTCAGCACTAAACATCTTCGTCGCCATTTCAAAACTGTGCAGAAGGGTGCATAGGTCCCTGATCTGAGACCACTCCTCCAGTGTGATTTGCCCCACCTCTGAATCTCGTTGGCCCAGGCTATACGTCAGAACGTATTGCACCAGGGCTTGTCGGTGCTGCCACAGTCGCTGCAACATGTGCAGAGTTGAATTCCACCGGGTAGGCACATCGCATTTTAGCCGGTGAAGTGGCAGGCCCAACGACTTCTGTAGAGATGTAAGTCGCTGAGCTGCGGGATGCGAACGGCGGAAGTGAGCACACAGCGACCGTGCCCTCTGCAGAAGGCCATCTAGTCTGGGATAGTGGGCTAAAAATTGCTGGACAACCAGGTTCAACACGTGAGCCATACAAGGCACGTGTGTGACATTGCCCCGGCGAAGGGCCGCACCCAGGTTTGCAGCATTGTCTCACACGGCCTTCCCTGGTTTCAGGTCCAGTGGAGACAACCATTCATGAAATTGGTTCTCCAGAGATGACCACAACTCCTCAGCTGTGTGACTCACATTTCCCAGACATTTCAATGTAAAAACCGCCTGATGACGTTGAGCCCTACTGCCAGCATAGTAAGGAGGTGTGCAGGATCCCTTCTGCGCAGTTAGAAAGCTTGTGGCATGACCAGACAGGCTTTGGGTGCAGGTGGAAGACCGAGAGGAGGTTGAGGAGGCAGAAGCAGTGGAGGAACTTTGACATAAAGAGGATTGACGCACAACTCGTGGGGATGGCAAGACTTGGACAGCAGCCCCTTGTCCTGCTGTCACCATAGTTACCCAGTGCCCAGTCAGCGACATGTAACGCCCCTGTCCATGCCTACTCGTCCAAGTGTCTGTGGTGAAATGCACCCTGTCACACACAGAGTTTCTCAAAGAAGCGGTGATGTTGTGTGCGACATGCTGGTGGAGCGCAGGCACACCATTCTTTGAGAAGTAGTGCCGACTGGGCATCTGGTACTGGGGCACTGCGATGGACATAAGGTCTCGAAAATCCTCTGTGTCCACCAGGCGGAAAGGCAGCATTTCTGTAGCCAAGAGCTTGCAGATGGTGAAATTCAACCTCTTAGCTTTCTCATGGCTAGGAGGAAATGGTCTTTTACTTGTCCACATCTGAGGGACCGAGGGCTGGCTATTGTGCTTAGACGGGGTTGATAAGGGTGTCCCCGGCAAACTGCCGGTCTGTGAGGAAGATGCAGGCGGACATGTTAGGTTGCCTTGATCCAAAGGTGGTGCTATCGATGTCGGACAGCGCTCAACACCAGCTGCTGTTACCACCTCCAAAGAAAATGATGACCTGCCAATCACGCTGGCTGTTGCGGGTAAAGAGGTGGCAGGTCTGCGCCCCAAAACAGGTGTGACTGCTGTCCCCCCAGTCACAGAGGATGAAGAGGCCGCGGATGCACAAGATATGGCAGACGGTGGTTGGCCCGGCCGGCTAGGCCGCATTGTAGCACACTGAGCTTCCCACTGCAACTTATGCTTCATGTCCATGTGCCGGTTCATGCATGAAGTACTCAAACTATGTATTTTTTGGCCTCTACTTAGCTTTTGCTGACAAATGTTACAGATAACACGAGTTGGGTCATCTTTATCGATCTGAAAAAATGCCCAGGCTATGCAAGGCTTAGCACCCATGCGACCTGAAGAGCCACCACGACTTGTGGTGAGAGGCAGAGTTGTGTTTGAGGATGCAGTTGTTGACGTGCTTCCAGTACTACGTCTCTGTCCAGGAAGGCGCAACCTGACCTTGTCGTCACTAGCATCTTCCTCCACCTCCTCTGCTGACCTCATCTCTTGGCTGACTGTGGGTTGACAGTAAGTGGGATCTCCAACCTCATCATCATCACCCTGTGTGTTATCACACCCGTCGTCCTCAGAGCCAACCTGTTCCTGCCCTGACAAAAAACTAAAGTTGTCGCTCCAATCAGGTATTTGAGTCTTATCATCGTCTTCCTCATTGTCTCCACCAACAGAAGTTACAGTTTGGGAATGAGGGTCTACATTATGGTCAGAACCTTCTGCGTCTGATCCTGGATCCGACTCATAAAGATTCTGGGCATCAGTGCAGATCATTTCCTCGTCTGGATTCACAGAAGCGCTGGAGTCGACCTCTGATTCCCAGGCTATAGTATGAGTAAACAGCTCTGCAGACTCAACCATCTGTTCTACCTCATACTCAGACGGGCAGCTGGAGATTTGGGAGCTGTGAGGAAGCAAGTGCGATTTGGGTGACACCTTTGAGGACTGGAGTATTTGTGATGTTGAAGTTGATGTGGAGGAGAGCCCACTTAAAGGAGCACTTGATATCCGTTGAAGCACCTGCTGTTTTTGTGCCTCATCTGGAATTTGTAGCGATTGGCGTGGCCGTAGGAAAGGGATCTTATCACATTGTCTGCTAAAAGAAGTAGACATTTTAGTTTGGCTGAAAGATGGTCTTTCTTCTGCAGATGTTACTGTTGCTTTAACACCTACCCCACGGACACAACCTTTTTTCCCCTTCCCAACACGCCTATTCCCCTTTCCACCAGCAGCAGGACTTTTTCCACTCATTTTGGTGGTTAACTAATTCACAACTCTGGAGTTGTTTGCACAAAAAAACAATGGATGGTAACCAAGCAGAGCTGAGTGGCCAAACTGTGGTATTAGGCCAAAACTATTGGCTGGGTTAGATGCAGAAAAAAATATATTCAGTTTGCAACCTGATGGAGGTCAGTATAGATGGACTAATACAACAAGTCCCACACACAGCTAGAAGCCCAATATTTTTTCAGAGGTAGATGCAGAAAAAAATATATTCAGTTTGCAACCTGATGGAGGTCAGTATAGATGGACTAATACAACAAGTCCCACACACAGCTAGAAGCCCAAATATTTTTTCAGAGGTACTGTAGATGCAGATAAAAATTAGTTTTAATTTGCAACCTGATGGAGGTCAGTATAGATGGACTAATACAACAAGTCCCACACACAGCTAGAAGCCCAAATATTTTTTCAGAGGTACTGTAGATGCAGATAAAAATTATTTTTAATTTGCAACCTGATGGAGGTCAGTATAGATGGACTAATAGAGAAAGTCCGACACACTGCTAGAAGGCCAAATATTTTTTCAGAGGTAGATGCAGAAAAAAATTATATTCAGTTTGCAACCTGATGGAGGTCTGTATAGATGGATTAATAGAACAAGACCCACACACAGCTAGAAGCCCAATATTTTTTCAGAGGTAGATGCAGAAAAAAATATATTCAGTTTGCAACCTGATGGAGGTCAGTATAGATGGACTAATACAACAAGTCCCACACACAGCTAGAAGCCCAATATTTTTTCAGAGGTAGATGCAGAAAAAAATATATTCAGTTTGCAACCTGATGGAGGTCAGTATAGATGGACTAATACAACAAGTCCCACACACAGCTAGAAGCCCAAATATTTTTTCAGAGGTACTGTAGATGCAGATAAAAATTAGTTTTAATTTGCAACCTGATGGAGGTCAGTATAGATTTACTAATACAACAAGTCCCACACACAGCTAGAAGCCCAAATATTTTTTCAGAGGTACTGTAGATGCAGATAAAAATTATTTTTAATTTGCAACCTGATGGAGGTCAGTATAGATGGACTAATAGAGAAAGTCCGACACACTGCTAGAAGGCCAAATATTTTTTCAGAGCTAGATGCAGAAAAAAATTATATTCAGTTTGCAACCTGATGGAGGTCAGTATAGATGGACTAATACAACAAGTCCCACACACAGCTAGAAGCCCAAATATTTTTTCAGAGGTACTGTAGATGCAGATAAAAATTATTTTTAATTTGCAACCTGATGGAGGTCAGTATAGATGGACTAATACAACAAGTCCCACACACAGCTAGAAGCCCAAATATTTTTTCAGAGGTACTGTAGATGCAGATACAAATTATTTTTAATTTGCAATCTGATGGAGGTCAGTATAGATGGACTAATAGAGAAAGTCCGACACACTGCTAGAAGGCCAAATATTTTTTCAGAGCTGGATGCAGAAAAAAATTATATTCAGTTTGCAACCTGATGGAGGTCAGTATAGATGGATTAATAGAACAAGACCCACACACAGCTAGAAGCCCAAATATTTTTTCAGAGGTAGATGCAGAAAAAAATATATTCAGTTTGCAACCTGATGGAGGTCAGTATAGATGGACTAATACAACAAGTCCCACACACAGCTAGAAGCCCAAATATTTTTTCAGAGGTACTGTAGATGCAGATAAAAATTATTTTTAATTTGCAACCTGATGGAGGTCAGTATAGATGGACTAATAGAGAAAGTCCGACACACTGCTAGAAGGCCAAATATTTTTTCAGAGCTAGATGCAGAAAAAAATTATATTCAGTTTGCAACCTGATGGAGGTCAGTATAGATGGATTAATAGAACAAGACCCACACACAGCTAGAAGCCCAATATTTTTTCAGAGGTAGATGCAGAAAAAAATATATTCAGTTTGCAACCTGATGGAGGTCAGTATAGATGGACTAATACAACAAGTCCCACACACAGCTAGAAGCCCAAATATTTTTTCAGAGGTACTGTAGATGCAGATAAAAATTATTTTTAATTTGCAACCTGATGGAGGTCAGTATAGATGGACTAATACAACAAGTCCCACACACAGCTAGAAGCCCAAATATTTTTTCAGAGGTACTGTAGATGCAGATAAAAATTATTTTTAAATTGCAACCTGATGGAGGTCAGTATAGATGGACTAATAGAGAAAGTCCGACACACTGCTAGAAGGCCAAATATTTTTTCAGAGCTAGATGCAGAAAAAAATTATATTCAGTTTGCAACCTGATGGAGGTCAGTATAGATGGATTAATAGAACAAGACCCACACACAGCTAGAAGCCCAATATTTTTTCAGAGGTAGATGCAGAAAAAAATATATTCAGTTTGCAACCTGATGGAGGTCAGTATAGATGGACTAATACAACAAGTCCCGCAAACAGCTAGAAGCCCAAATATTTTTTCAGAGGTACTGTAGATGCAGATAAAAATCATTTTTAATTTGCAACCTGATGGAGGTCAGTATAGATGGACTAATACAGCAAGTCCCACACACAGCTAGAAGCCCAAATATTTTTTCAGAGGTACTGTAGATGCAGATACAAATTATTTTTAATTTGCAACCTGATGGAGGTCAGTATAGATGGACTAATACAACAAGTCCCACACACAGCTAGAAGCCCAAATATTTTTTCAGAGGTAGATGCAGAAAAAAATATATTCAGTTTGCAACCTGATGGAGGTCAGTATAGATCGACTAATACAACAAGTCCCACACACAGCTAGAAGCCCAAATATTTTTTCAGAGGTAGATGTAGAAAAAAATATATTCAGTTTGCAACCTGATGGAGGTCAGTATAGATGGACTAATACAACAAGTCCCACACACAGCTAGAAGCCCAAATATTTTTTCAGAGGTACTGTAGATGCAGATAAAAATTATTTTTAATTTGCAACCTGATGGAGGTCAGTATAGATGGACTAATAGAGAAAGTTCGACACACTGCTAGAAGGCCAAATATTTTTTCAGAGCTAGATGCAGAAAAAAATTATATTCAGTTTGCAACCTGATGGAGGTCAGTATAGATGGATTAATAGAACAAGACCCACACACAGCTAGAAGCCCAATATTTTTTCTAGAGGTAGATTCAGAAAAAAATATATTCAGCTTGTAACCTGATGGAGGTCAGTATAGATGGACTAATACAACAAGTCCCACACACAGCTAGAAGCCCAATATTTTTTCAGAGGTACTGTAGATGCAGATAAAAATTATTTTTAATTTGCAACCTGATGGAGGTCAGTATAGATGGACTAATACAACCAGTCCCACACACAGCTAGAAGCCCAAATATTTTTTCAGAGGTACTGTAGATGCAGATAAAAATTATTTTTAATTTGCAACCTGATGGAGGTCAGTATAGATGGACTAATAGAGAAAGTCCGACACACTGCTAGAAGGCCAAATATTTTTTCAGAGTTAGATGCAGAAAAAAATTATATTCAGTTTGCAACCTGATGGAGGTCAGTATAGATGGATTAATAGAACAAGACCCACACACAGCTAGAAGCCCAATATTTTTTCAGAGGTAGATGCAGAAAAAAATATATTCAGTTTGCAACCTGATGGAGGTCAGTATAGATGGACTAATACAACAAGTCCCACACACAGCTAGAAGCCCAAATATTTTTTCAGAGGTACTGTAGATGCAGATAAAAATTATTTTTAATTTGCAACCTGATGGAGGTCAGTATAGATGGACTAATACAACAAGTCCCACACACAGCTAGAAGCCCAAATATTTTTTCAGAGGTACTGTAGATGCAGATACAAATTATTTTTAATTTGCAACCTGATGGAGGTCAGTATAGATGGACTAATACAACAAGTCCCACACACAGCTAGAAGCCCAAATATTTTTTCAGAGGTAGATGCAGAAAAAAATATATTCAGTTTGCAACCTGATGGAGGTCAGTATTGATGGACTAATACAACAAGTCCCACACACAGCTAGAAGCCCAAATATTTTTTCAGAGGTAGATGCAGAAAAAAATATATTCAGTTTGCAACCTGATGGAGGTCAGTATAGATGGACTAATAGAGAAAGTCCGACACACTGCTAGAAGGCCAAATATTTTTTCAGAGCTAGATGCAGAAAAAAATTATATTCAGTTTGCAACCTGATGGAGGTCAGTATAGATGGATTAATAGAACAAGACCCACACACAGCTAGAAGCCCAATATTTTTTCAGAGGTAGATGCAGAAAAAATATATTCAGTTTGCAACCTGATGGAGGTCAGTATAGATGGACTAATACAACAAGTCCCACACACAGCTAGAAGCCCAAATATTTTTTCAGAGGTACTGTAGATGCAGATAAAAATTATTTTTAATTTGCAACCTGATGGAGGTCAGTATAGATGGACTAATACAACAAGTCCCACACACAGCTAGAAGCCCAAATATTTTTTCAGAGGTACTGTAGATGCAGATAAAAATTATATTCAATTTGCAACCTGATGGAGGTCAGTATAGATGGACTAATAGAATGATGCTATGCCCAAAAGATTTTACTTCACTAGGTGCAGTAAAGAAATTGGTATTCTATACACAGGTGGTATATCTTGCAGCACAGATAGGCTACTCCACTGACTAACACACTCTGCAATAGGCCAAAAAGGATTAGCTTTGCTAGATTCAGCCAAATGCTGTGAAAAAAACTTGCACAGCACTGGCACAGACCTGCCTGGCAAAAACTGATAGGAACTGATGTAACCTAGTCCTGAAAAGGACTCCAATTACAATTAGTCTTTACTCCCACAACCTATCTATTTAAGAGCACAGACCTCCCTGATAAAATTCGTAGGAAATGCTGTAACCTAGTCCTTAAAAGGACTGCAATCACAACTATTCCCTACTCCCAAGCTATCTGTATATTTGTGCGAAAATTGGCTTGAAATTAACAAGGTATAGCGCACACAGCAACAGCGGTGAAGTCTAACACGCAGCTGCAGCAGTGAGAAAATGGTGGCGACGGGGAAAATGGCTTGGTCTTATAGGGCAAGGACATGTGACATACACTGCCAATGACACATGCCCTTGCTTGTGTGAAAAAAAGCACTTCGCTCCGTGTGTGCGCTGCTGATAGGCTGACAGATTGCACCTCCCCACTGCAAATGCGGGAAAGAGAAAAAAAAATGGAGATCTTCATTGTTCCTGCAGAGATCCATCCCCTGCCCCTCCCCCCACCCCGCTGTACACTCAAACTGCGTATTAACATTAATTTTCATCATTACTGAGAAAAAATCCAGTTATGATTTTGGTGCACGAACAGTTATCGAACATAACCTCGAACAGCCGAATTTTTATCAAATTGTTCGTGTTCGCCGAACGGCTCGAACACCGCCCAAAACAGCTCGAATTTGAGATTGGCGAACAGTTCGAGTAGAACAACGCTCATCTCTAGCCTTTATAACATAAGAGATATTCTCCGAACTATTTCAAACTGAGATTGCCCTGTTGTATAACGTTAGGAACCAAACAAAGTATTTTTTTTTACAGTGGATGAGGCCTGTATAACATACGAGATATTCTCCAAACTGTTTCAGACTGATATGTTCCTGCTGTATAGTGTTAAGAAATGAACAAAGTATTTTTTTTAACTGTGGATGACTCCTGCTTAACATTGGAGATATTCTCCAAACTATTTCAAACTAAGATGTCCCAGCTGTATAACATTAGTAACCAAACAAAGTATTTTTTTACTGTGGATGACACCTGTATAACATAGGAGATATTCTCGAAATTGAGATGTTACTGCTGTAGTGTTAGGAACCGAACAAAGTATTATTTTACTGTGGATGAGGCCTGTATAACATAGGAGATATTCTCCAAACTATTTCAAACTGAGATTTTCCTGCAGTATAGTGTTAGGAACCGAACAAAGTATTATTTTACTGTGGATGAGGCCAGTATAACATAGGAGATATTCTCCAAACTATTACAAACTGAGATGTCCCTGCTGTGTAACACTAGGAACCGAACAAAATATTATTTTTACTGTGGATGAGGCCTGTATAACATACAAGATATTCTCCAAATTATTTCAAACTGAGAGGGCCCTGCTGTTTAATGTTAGGAACCAAATAAAGTATTTTTTTTACTGTGGATGAGGCCCGTATAACATACGAGATATTCTCCAAACTATTTCAAACTGAGATGTCCCTGCTGTGTAACACTAGAAACCAAACAAAGTATTATTTTACTGTGGATGAGGCATGGATGACGCCAGTATAACATACAAGATATTCTCCAAACTACTTCAAACTGAGATGTCCATGCTGTATCACGTTAGGAACCAAAGTATTTTTTTCGTGTGGATGACGCCTGTATAACATACAAGATATTCTCCAAACTATTTCAAACTGAGATATCCCTGCTGTATAATGTTAGACACCAAACAAGGTATTTTTTTACTATGGATAACACCTGTATAACATACGAGATATTCTCCAAACTGTTTCAAGCTGAGATGTCCCTGCTGTGTAACACTAGGAACCGAACAAAGTATTATTTTTACAGTGGATGAGGCCTGTATAACATATAAGATATTCTTCAAACTGTTTCAATCTGAGATGTTCCTGCGGTATAGTCTTAGGAACCGAGCAAAGCATTTTTTTTACTTTGGATGACACTTGTATGAAATAGGAGATATTCTCCAAACTATTTCAAACTGAGATGTCCCTGCTGTATAACATTAGGAACCGAACAAAGTATTATTTTTACCGGGGATGCGGCCTGTTTAACATACAAGATATTCTCCAAACTATTTCAAACTGAGATGCCCCTACTGTATAATGTTAGGTAAAAAAGTTTTTTTTTACTGTGGATGACACCTGTATAACAGAGGAGATATTCTCCAAATTGACATGTTCTTGCTGTATAGTGTTAGTAACCGGACAAAATATTAAAGAATTTTTTTTATTGTGGATGATGTCTGTATGACATAGGAAATATTCTCCAAACTATTTCAAACTGAGATGGCCCTGCTGTATACCGTTAGGAACCCCACACATTTTTTTTTTTTTTACTGTGGATGCGGCCTGTACAACATATGAGATATTCTCCAAATTATTTAAAACTGAAATGTCCCTGCTGTATAATGTTAGGAACCAAACAAAGTATATTTTTTACTGTAGATGAGGCCTGTATAGCATACGAGATATTCTCCAAACTTTTTCAAACTGAGATGTTCCTGCTGTATAGTGTTAGGAACCGAACAAAGTATTATTTTTAATGTGGATGAGGCCTGCATAACATACAAGATATTCTCCAAAGTATCTCAAACTGAGATGTACCTGCTGAATAACGTTGGGAACCAAAGTTTTTTTTTTACTATGGATGACACCTGTATAACATAGGAGATATTCTCCAAACTGAGATGTTCCTGCTGAATAGCATTAGGAACCGAATAAAGTATTTTTTTACTATGGATGACGCTGTATAACATATTAGATATTCTCCAAACTATTTCAAACTGAGAGGTCCCTGCTGTTTTATGTTAGGAACCAAAGTATTTTTTTACTGTGGATGAGGGCTGTATAACATACGAGATATTCTCCAAACTTTTTTAAACTGAGATGTTCCTGCTGTATAGTGTTCGTAACGGAGCAAAGTATTTTTTTTACTGTGGATGACGCCTGTATTACATAGGAGATATTCTCCAAACTATTTCAAACTGAGATGTCCCTGCTGTATAACATTAGGAACCGAACAAAGTATTATTTTTACTGTGGATGACGTCTGTAAAACATACAAGATATTCTCCAAACTTTTTCAAACTGAGATGTCCCTGATGTATAGTCTTAGGAACCAAACAAAGCATTTTTCTGCTGTGGATGATGCCTGTATAACATAGCAGATATTCTCCAAACTATTTCAAACTGATATGTTCCTGCTTTGTAACTTTAGAAACCGAATATTTTTATTTTTTTTTTACTGTGGATGACGCCTGTATAACATACGAGATATTCTCCAAACTTTTTCAAACTGAGATGTCCCTGATGTATTACCTTAGGTACCATAGTATTTTTCTACTGTGGATGACGCCTGTATAGCATAGGAGATATTCTCCAAACTATTTCAAACTAAGATGTTCCTGCTGTATAGTCTTAGGAACCGAGAAAAGAATTTTTTTTTACTGTTGTTGACGCCTTTATAACATAAGAGATATTCTCCGAACTATTTCAAACTGAGATTGCCCTGTTGTATAACGTTAGGAACCAAACAATGTATTTTTTTTACAGTGGATGAGGCCTGTATAACATACGAGATATTCTCCAAACTGTTTCAGACTGATATGTTCCTGCTGTATAGTGTTAAGAAATGAACAAAGTATTTTTTTTAACTGTGGATGACTCCTGCTTAACATTGGAGATATTCTCCAAACTATTTCAAACTAAAATGTCCCAGCTGTATAACATTAGTAACCAAACAAAGTATTTTTTTACTGTGGATGACACCTGTATAACATAGGAGATATTCTCGAAATTGAGATGATACTGCTGTAGTGTTAGGAACCGAACAAAGTATTATTTTACTGTGGATGAGGCCTGTATAACATAGGAGATATTCTCCAAACTATTTCAAACTGAGATTTTCCTGCAGTATAGTGTTAGTAACCGAACAAAGTATTATTTTACTGTGGATGAGGCCAGTATAACATAGCAGATATTCTCCAAACTATTACAAACTGAGATGTCCCTGCTGTGTAACACTAGGAACCGAACAAAATATTATTTTTACTGTGGATGAGGCCTGTATAACATACAAGATATTCTCCAAATTATTTCAAACTGAGAGGGCCCTGCTGTTTAATGTTAGGAACCAAATAAAGTATTTTTTTTACTGTGGATGAGGCCCGTATAACATACGAGATATTCTCCAAACTGTTTCAAACTGAGATGTTCCTGCTGTATAGTCTTAGGAAACAAAGTATTTTTTTACTGTGGATGACGCCAGTATAACATAGGAGATATTCTCCAAAGTATTTCAAACTGAGATGTCCCTGCTGTGTAACACTAGAAACCGAACAAAGCATTATTTTACTGTGGATGAGGCATGGATGACGCCAGTATAACATACAAGATATTCTCCAAACTATTTCAAACTGAGTTGTCCCTCATGTATAACGTTAGGAACCAAAGTATTTTTTACTGTGGATGACAACTGTATAACATACGAGATATTCTCCAAACTGAGATGTTCCTGCTGTATAGTGTTAGGAACCAAACAAAGTATTTTTTTTTACTGTGGATGACGACAGCATAACATACAAGATAATCTCCAAACTATTTCAAACTGAGAGGTCCCTGATGTTTAATGTTAGGAACCAAACAAAGTATTTTTTTACTGTGGATGAGGCCTGTATAACATGCGAGATATTCTTCAAACTCTTTCAAGCTGAGATGTCCCTGCTGTGTAACACTAGGAACCGAACAAAGTATTATTTTAACAGTGGATGAGGCCTGTATAACATACAAGATATTCTCCAAACTATTTCAAACTGCAATGTCCCTGCTGTATAACGCTAGGAACCAAAGTATTCTTTTTACTGTAGATGACGCCTGTATAACATACGAGATATTCTCCAAATTATTTCAAACTGAGAGGGCCCTGCTGTTTAATGTTAAGAACCAAATAAAGTATTTTTTTTACTGTGGATGAGGCCCGTATAACATACGAGATATTCTCCAAACTGTTTCAAACTGAGATGTTCCTGCTGTATAGTCTTAGTAAACAAACAAAGTATTTTTTTACCGTGGATGACGCCAGTATAACATAGGAGATATTCTCCAAAGTATTTCAAACAGAGTTGTCCCTCATGTATAACGTTAGGAACCAAAGTATTTTTTACTGTGGATGACAACTGCATAACATACGAGATATTCTCCAAACTGAGATGTTCCTGCTGTATAGTGTTAGGAACCAAACAAAGTATTTTTTTTTACTGTGGATGACGACAGCATAACATACAAGATAATCTCCAAACTATTTCAAACTGAGAGGTCCCTGATGTTTAATGTTAGGAACCAAACAAAGTATTTTTTTACTGTGGATGAGGCCTGTATAACATACGAGATATTCTCCAAACTATTTCAAACTGCAATGTCCCTGCTGTATAACGTTAGGAACCAAAGTATTTTTTTTACTGTAGATGACGCCTGTATAACATACGAGATATTCTCCAAACTATTTCAAACTGAGAGGACCCTGCTGTATATTGTTAGGAACCAAACAAAGTATATTTTTTAATGTAGATGAGGCCTGTATAAAATTTGAGATATTCTCCAAACTTTTTCAAACTGAGATGTTCCTGCTGTATAGTGTTAGGAACTGAGCAAAGTATTTTTTTACTGTGGCTGACTCTTGTATAACATAGGAGATATTCTCCAAACTATTTCAATTTGAGATGTCCCTGCGGTTTAATGTTAGGAACCAAACAAAGTATTTTTTTACTGTGGATGAGGCCTGTATTGCATAGGAAATATTCTCCAAACTGTTTCACACTGAGATGCTCCTCCTGTATAGTCTTAGGAAACGAACAAAGTATTTTTTTTACTGTGGATGACGCCCGTATAACATAGGAGATATTCTCCAAACGGAGATGCTCCTGCTGTGTAGTGTTAGGAACCGAACAAAGAATTTTTTTTATTGTGAATGAGGCCTATATAACACACTAGATATTCTCCAAATTCTTTCAAACTGAAATGTCCCTGCTGTATAATGTTAGAAACAGAACAAAGTTTTTTTTTTTTTTTACTGTGGATGACGCATGTAAAACATACAAGATATTCTCCAAACTTTTTCAAACTGAGATGTCCCTGATGTATAGTCTTAGGAACCAAACAAAGCATTTCTCTGCTGTGGATGACGCCTGTATAACATAGGAAATATTCTCCAAACTATTTCAAACTGAGATGGCCCTGCTGTATAACGTTAGATAACGAACAAAGTATTTTTTTTACTGTGGATGCGGCCTGTACAACATACGAGATATTCTCCAAATTATTTAAAACTGAAATGTCCCTGCTGTATAATGTTAGGAACCAAACAAAGTATATTTTTTACTGTAGATGAGGCTGGTATAGCATACGAGATATTCTCCAAACTTTTTCAAACTGAGATGTTCCTGCTGTATAGTTTTAGGAATCGAACAAAGTTTTATTTTAATGTGGATGAGGCCTGCATAACATACAAGATATTCTCCAAAGTATCTCAAACTGAGATGTCCCTGCTGTATAACGTTAGGAACCAAAGTTTTTTTTACTATGGATGACACCTGTATAACATAGGAGATATTCTCCAAACTGAAATGTTCCTGCTGAATAGCGTTAGGAACCGAATAAAGAATTTTTTTTACTGTGGATGACGCCTGTATAACATACAAGATATTCTCCAAACTATTTCAAACTGAGATGTCCCTGCTGTATAACGTTAGGAACCAAAGTTTTTTTTATTATGGACGACACCTGTATAACATAGGAGATATTCTCCAAACTGAGATGCTCCTGCTGTATAGCATTAGGAACCTAACAAAGTATTTTTTTACTGTGGATGACGCCTGAATAACATACATGATATTCTTCAAATTATTTCAAACTGAGAGGTCCCTGCTGTATAATGTTAGGAGCCAAACAAAGTATATTTTTTTACTTTAGATGAGGCCTGTATAACATACGAGATATTCTCAAAACTTTTTCAAACTGAGATGTTCCTTTCTGTATAGTGTTAGTAAAGGAGCAAAGTATTTTTTTTACTGTGGATAACGCCTGTATTACATAGGAGATATTCTCCAAACTGCCTGATACCTGCCTGATACCTGCTTGATACCTGCCTGATACCTGTCTGAGACCACCTGCCAGCTCACCTGGGAGCGCTCACCTGCTACCCGCCAGCTAGCCTACCTGGAGGCTCCGCCGTCACTTGCCGTGACCACCTGCCAGCCAGCCGAGAAACTCTCTCCCGCTCACCTGGGAGCGCTCACCTGCTACCCGCCAGCTAGCCTACCGGGAGACTCTGCCGTCACTTGCCGTGACCACCTGCCAGCCAGCCGAGAGACTCTTACCCGCTCACCTGGGAGCGCTCGCCTGCTGCCCGCCTGCTAGCCTACCTGGAGGCCCTGCCGTCACTTGCCGTGACCACCTGCCTGTCTAGAGATTCTTACCCTGCTGTCACTTGCCGTGACCACCTGCCTGTCTAGAGACTCTTACCCTGCCGTCACTTGCCGTGACCACCCGCCTGTCAAGAGACTGTCCCCGTCACTTGCCGTGACCTCCTGCCCTTCTACCCAGAGACTGTTCCTGTCACTTGCCGTGTCTACCTGCCCGCCTTCCCTGGGAGCCACCCGCTTCGTTACAAGGACTGTCCCTTTGTATAGTAGCTCAGAGGTTCCACCTCCCAGACCCGTTACAGTTTGCTTGGGCCATGGAACCCGGTGGCACCCAAGCTCCCTCACTCTCGGACCTATGCCATGAACTATCCCGTCAGAGGTCCCAACAGGAGTCCATCCTGAGTCACCTGCGTAGTGTTAACTCCCGCCTGGACACACTGACTGCCTCATCGGGAGCTGCTTCCACTCGCACAACTACTACCCCGGCAGCGTCGCTGCCCATCAATACCATGGCATCCCTTCCTGGCCCCCACCTTTCCGCCCCGCCTCGTTTTGGTGGAGATCCCGGTCAGGCACGGGACTTCATTAACCAGTGCACCCTGCACTTCGAACTTTTGGCACACCAGTTTTCCACCGACCGAGCCAAAGTGGCCTTCATCATGTCCCATCTCACTGGGGAGGCGCTGGCTTGGCTAAATCCTCTATGGGAGAGAGGAGACCCCCTGGTGTCCAACCTACCAGCCTTTCTTACGGCCTTCCAGAAAGTCTTCGACGAACCAGGACGGAAGACCTCTTCCGCCTCATCTCTGCTACGCCTCCGTCAAGGGAGTCTCACCGTGGGCCAATATGCCATACGGTTCCGTACCCTTACTTCGGAGCTTGCCTGGGATAACGATGCCCTGGTGTCCGTCTTCTGTGAGGGTCTATCCGGCCGGATTAAAGATGAACTCGCCGGTCGGGACATTCCTACTTCTCTCGATGACTTAATAACACTTGCCACCCGGATTGACATCCGGTTCCAGAAGCGTACCAAAGAGGTTACCCGTGAGAGGAGGTTTCCTCGCCTTGCTCCTACTTTATGGAATCCCATCACTTCCTTTGTTACTCCCCAGGCGCACTCACCCGGGCCTATGCAGGTCGACCAGACCAGGATGGTCAAAACCAGTCAAGAGTCACGCCGTGCCGAGGGGAGCTGCTTCTACTGTGGCAGTAAGGAGCACCGGATCCGTTCCTGCCCGGAGAGGTCGGGAAACGCCTGTGTCTAGGATCGCTCAGAGAGGTCGTCCTAGACAAGAATAAACCCTCTCCATCTCTGATGCTGTCGGTCTCAATCATCTGCGGGGAGAACCGTTACTTTGAACTAGCTCAACTTGATTCTGGAGCTGCCGGAAATCTCATTTCCCAGTCCCTGGTAGAGAAATACCGCATTCCCACCAAACCTCTGGCTGAACCCTTATCTGTCACCTCCGTGGATGGGGGTCTCTTACCGCATCCCATCCAACTTATCACCGAACCCATAACTCTCCAGGTGGGAATGCTGCACTCTGAGAGCATCTTCTTCCATGCTCTACCTGGACTCTCTCATGCCCTTTTGCTTGGCCTACCTTGGCTCCAGAGACATGCACCCGTGCTTGATTGGCAGACTGGAGAGGTCCTTCGCTGGGGACAGGACTGCCATAAGACTTGTTTAGTTCCCGTTTGTCCTGCCCGTCCTTCTCCTCCCCCAGCCAATCTACCCGGCATGCCGGTACCCTATTGGTCTTATGCTGATGTCTTTAATAAAAAGGAAGCAGAGACATTACCTCCTCATAGACCATACGATTGCCCTATCGACTTGGTACCTGGCGCTACTCCGCCCCGAGGGAGTATCTACCCTTTGTCCACTGCTGAGACCCGGTCCATGTCTGAATATATCGAGGAGAACCTGGCCCGGGGATTTATCCGGAAATCTACCTCCCCAGCGGGAGCAGGCTTCTTCTTCGTTAAAAAGAAGGACGGCTCACTCCGTCCCTGCACAGACTATAGAGGCCTTAACCAGATCACGGTGAAGAATAAATACCCTCTTCCGCTCATTCCTGAATTATTTGATCGTCTGAGGGGTGCTAGAATCTTCACCAAGCTGGATCTCCGTGGGGCCTATAACCTAGTTCGTATCCGTCAGGGGGATGAATGAAAGACGGCATTCAACACCTGGGATGGCCACTATGAATACCTCGTAATGCCCTTCGGTCTCTGTAATGCTTCCGCCGTCTTTCAAGAGTTGGTCAATGATATCTTCCGTGACCTTCTCTACTCCTGCGTGGTGGTATACCTGGACGACATCTTGGTCTTCTCTCTGGATCTCCCCACACACCGGAGGGACGTTCGTCAGGTCCTGCTCAGACTCAGGCAGAACCACCTCTACGCAAAATTTGAGAAGTGCCTCTTTGAACAGACCTCGCTTCCATTTTTGGACTACATCATCTCTCAGACCGGTCTATGAATGGATGCTGAGAAACTTTCTGCCATCCAGAAGTGGCCCCGACCGGAGGGGTTGAAGGCTATCCAGTGGTTCCTGGGCTTCACCAACTACTACCGCCTCTTCATTCCGCACTTCTCTTCCCGGACTGCCCCTATCTCTGCGCTCACCTGTAAGGGCGCTAATCCAAAGAATGGCCGCCCGAGGCAGAGAAGGCCTTCCTGTCCTTGAAACAAGCTTTCTCTTCCGCTCCTGTGTTGCACCGTCTGGACAGCAACAAACAATTCTTCTTAGAAGTAGACTCTTCCTCCGCCGGAGCCGGAGCGGTGCTCACCCAAAAGTCGTCTTCCGGAAGAATGGTAACCTGCGGCTTCTTCTCCAAACTTTTCGCCTCATCTGAGCGCAATTATTCTATAGGAGACCGAGAATTGTTAGCCATTAAGCTGGCACTGGAGGAGTGGCATTACCTGCTCGAGGGGGCTCTTCACCCGGTAATAATCTACACAGATCACAAAAACTTGGCTTATCTCCAGAGTGCCCAAAGACTTAACCCGCGCCAAGCCCGGTGGTCCTTGTTCTTCGCCCGCTTTGATTTCATTCTTCGTTTTCACCCGGCAGACAAGAATATCAAAGCTGATGCCTTGTACCGATCCTTTTTGTTCTCCGATCTAGAGGAGGAGCCAAAGCACATCATCGACCCAGCCAAGGTAATGCAGGTGGCTCCCGTGGATCTAAATAGTTTTCCACCCGGTAAGACGTTCATAGCAGTACCTGATCGTGTGAAGGTCCTACACTGGGGACATTCGTCTAAGCTAGCTGGCCATGCTGGCAAGAAAAAGACCCTCCTGCTTATTACCCGGCATTACTGGTGGCCTACCCCGCACAAGGACGTAATAAATTTTGTCTCAGCCTGTGCGTCCTGCGCCCGCAACAAGGTTCCTAGACATCTGCCAGCCGGCAGCCTTCTGCCTCTTCCCATACCTGCTGCCCCATGGCAGCATATAGCCATGGACTTTATAACGGATCTACCTGTCTCTGCTGGTTGTACGGTCATTTGGGTGGTCGCTGACCGCTTCTCTAAGATGGCTCACTTCATTCCCCTGCCGGGTCTTCCGTCTGCATCTGAGTTGGCTAAAGACTTTATCCAACATATTTTCCGTCTCCATGGTCTCCCTCTCCATATCGTATCCGACCGAGGAGTTCAGTTCACCTCTCGCTTCTGGAGAGCCATGTGTAAACTGCTGGGGATCACCTTGGACTTCTCCTCTGCTTATCACCCACAGTCCAATGGTCAAGTAGAGCGGATTAACCAAATTTTAACCAGTTACCTCCGGCACTTTGTTAATGCCCACCATTCCGACTGGGTGGATCTTTTACCGTGGGCCGAATTTTCCTATAATAATCACGAGAGCGAGTCTTCCTCCAAATCCCCGTTTTTTATTGTCTACGGTCAACATCCTCGGATCCCGTTTCCCGTCTCCGCCTCGGTGGATGATCCGTCCGCAGAATCTCTTGTTAGCGAATTCTCCTCCATTTGGGAGAGTACCAGATCCGCACTTCTTCAGTCCTCCGAGCGGATGAAGAAACAGGCTGACAAGAGACGTCTGGATCTGCCCCAATTCCGTCCTGGAGATAAAGTCTGACTCTCGTCCAAATATGTCCGGCTCAAGATTCCTTCTTACAAGTTAGGGCCTCGGTTCATCGGCCCACTGGAAGTTATCAAACAAATCAACCCGGTGGCCTATAAATTGAAACTCCCGGCCAACTTGCGGATCCCTAACTCCTTCCATGTGTCTCTCCTCAGACCTGTGGTACTTAACTCTTTTTCCAAGTCTACAGGTACGCCTCCTGCTCTGGTTTCCGCTGAGGACGAGTTTGAGGTAGAGAGCATTCTGGCCACCAAAAGGATAAGAGGAAAGACCTTTTTTCTAGTGGATTGGAAGGGGTTTGGTCCTGAGGAGAGAACGTGGGAGGCCCGGGAGAACATCCATGCCCCGCTCATCCTTGATAAATTTCTCTCTGGCCTAAAAAAGGGGGGACTAAAGGGGGGGTACTGTAGCGTTGGCATCCCTGCCTCCTGCTAGGCAGAGACGCCGTTCCCCTCACCTCCCTGCTCCGTCCTTGGCGTCCTCCTCCCGCGCTGCTGGCAGCGCTCGCTGCTTCCCGGGCACTGTGCTTAGGGCGCGCGCGCACTCCCTCTCTCTTAAAGGGGCCAAGCGCGCCGTCCTAAGGAGTCCCCGGCCAATCGCCGGTGGAGCTTCCATATATAAGGCACCTCCTCCAAAATGGAGGTGCCCGAGCAAAGTTGTTGCAAAGCCTTTCACCTCTGCTTCAGCCCTCAGGTCCCATTGCCAGTCTGTTTTCCAGCTCTGTCTACCTGCTTGCATTCCCTGCGGTCCAACAGTCTGTCTACCAGCATCCGCCAGTCTGTCTATGGACCAGTCCGCCTGCGGATCAGGAAGCACCTGCCTGATACCTGCTTGATACCAGCCTGATACCTGTCTGAGACCACCTGCCAGCTCACCTGGGAGCGTTCACCTGCTACCCGCCAGCTAGCCTACCTGGAGGCTCCGCCGTCACTTGCCGTGACCACCTGCCAGCCAGCCAAGAGACTCTCTCCCGCTCACCTGGGAGCGCTCACCTGCTACCCGCCAGCTAGCCTACCGGGAGACTCTGCCGTCACTTGCCGTGACCACCTGCCAGCCAGCCGAGAGACTCTTACCCGCTCACCTGGGAGCGCTCGCCTGCTGCCCGCCTGCTAGCCTACCTGGAGGCCCTGCCGTCACTTGCCGTGACCACCTGCCTGTCTAGAGACTCTTACCCTGCTGTCACTTGCCGTGACCACCCGCCTGTCAAGAGACTGTCCCCGTCACTTGCCATGACCTCCTACCCTTCTACCCAGAGACTGTTCCTGTCACTTGCCGTGTCTACCTGCCCGCTTTCCCTGGGAGCCACCCGCTTCCTTACAAGGACTGCCTCTTTGTATAGTAGCTCAGAGGTTCCACCTCCAAGACCCGTTACATATTCTCCAAACTATTTCAAACTGAGATATCCCTGCTGTATAATGTTAGACACCAAACAAAGTATTTTTTTTACTGTGGATAACACCTGTATAACATACGAGATATTCTCCAAACTGAGATGTTCCTGCTGTATAGTGTTAGGAACCGAACAAAGAATTTTTCTTTTTTACTGTGGATGACGCCTGTATAACATACTAGATATTCTCCAAACTATTTCAAAGTGAGAGGTCCCTGCAGTTTTATGTTAGGAACCAAACAAAGTATTTTTTTTACAGTGGATGAGGCCTGTAGAACATATAAGATATTCTTCAAACTGTTTCAATCTGAGATGTTCCTGCAGTATAGTCTTAGGAACTGAGCAAAGCATTTTTTTACTTTGGATGATACTTTTATGAAATAGGAGATATTCTCCAAACTATTTCAAACTGAGATGTCCCTGCTGTATAACATTAGGAACCGAACAAAGTATTTTTTTTACCGTGGATGAGGCCTGTTTAACATACAAGATATTATCCAAACTATTTCAAACTGAGATGCCCCTACTGTATAACGTTAGGTAACAAAGTTTTTTTTACTGTGGATGACACCTGTATAACAGAGGAGATATTCTCCAAATTTAGATGTTCTTGCTGTATAGTGTTAGGAACCGAACAAAATATTAAAGAATTTTTTTTATTGTGGATGATGCCTGTATGACATAGGAAATATTCTCCAAACTATTTCAAACTGAGATGGCCCTGCTGTATAACGTTAGGAACCAAACAAAGTATATTTTTTACTGTAGATGAGGCCTGTATAGCAAACGAGATATTCTCCAAACTTTTTCAAACTGAGATGTTCCTGCTGTATAGTGTTAGGAACCAAACAAAGTATTATTTTTATTGTGGATGATGCCTGCATAACATACAAGATATTCTCCAAACTATTTCAAACTGAGATGTCCCTGCTGTATAACGTTAGGAACCAAAGTTTTTTTTTACTATGGATGACACCTGTATAACATAGGAGATATTCTCCAAACTGAGATGTTCCTGCTGAATAGCGTTAGGAACCGAATAAAGTATTTTTTTTACTGTGGATGACGCCTGTATAACATACTAGATATTCTCCAAACTATTTCAAACTGAGAGGTCCCTGCTGTTTTATGTTAGGAACCAAACAAAGTATTTTTTTACTGTGGATGATGCCTGTATAACATAGGAGATATTCTCCAAACTAATTCAAACTAAGATGTTCCTGCTGTATAGTCTTAGAAACCGAGCAAAGTATTTTTTTTATACTGTGGATCACGCCTTTATAACATAGGAGATATTCTCCAAACTATTTCAAACTGAGATTGCCCTGTTGTATAACGTTAGGAACCAAACAAAGTATTTTTTTTTACAGTGGATGAGGCCTGTATAACATACGAGATATTCTCCAAACTGTTTCAGACTGATATGTTCCTGCTGTATAGTGTTAATAAATGAACAAAGTATTTTTTTTAACTGCGGATGACTCCTGCATATCATTGGAGATATTCTCCAAAGTATTTCAAACAGAGATGTCCCTGCTGTATAATGTTAAGAAGCAAACAAAGTAATTTTTTTTTACTATGGATAACACCTGTACAACATAGGAGATATTCTCCAAACTGAGATGTTCCTGCTGTATAGTGTTAGAAACCGAACGAAGTATTTTTTTTACTGTGGATGAGGCCTGTATAACATAGGAGATATCCTCCAAACTATTTCAAAGTGAGATGTTCCTGCTGTATAGTGTTAGGAAATTGACAAAGTATATTTTTACTGCCGATGACACCTTCATAACATAGGAGTAGAAATGAGCGTTGTTCGACTAGAACAGTTCGCCAATCTCAAATTCGAGCTGTTTTGGGCGGTGTTCGAGTCGTTCGACGAACGCCAATGATTTGCAAAAAATTTGGCTGTTCGAGGTTATGTTCGATAACTGTTCGTGCACCAAAAGCATAACTGGATTTTTTCACATCATGCAGGGATTGTCTGCCACTCACTGTAATGTCACAGCCATGGTGGTTGTGGCATTACAATGGTTACCCAAATCGATGGGAACAGTGCTCACAGTGAAACATGAAAAGCCGGCAATTCAGAAGTGGCATACACCGGTACCCGACAATTTAGAACAGAAAAAATAGAGCATCACAAATAGATTAGATAGATAGAAACATGTCAGTCACATATATAATAAGTACAGTGACAGTGTTGGTTACTGTACTTGTCATTTAGTGTTAAAGGATTTATTAAAAAAAATAATAGTGTTTTCATGCACCGTCTCTTTAAAAAAGTTGGCCGGCAATTCAGCATCGGTACCCGACAATTTAGAACAGAAACAATAGAGCATCACACATACATTAGATACATAGAAACATGTCAGTCACATATATAATAAGTACAGTGATAGTGTTGATTACTGTACTTGTCATTTAGTGTTAAAATAAAGGATTTATTAAAAAAAAATTGGCGTGGGGTTCCCCGTAATTTTAGTCTCTAACGGAGGTTAAGCAGATGGCTGGGGCAGATGTTTGAAGCCTGGGAAGGGGGTAAGACCCATGGAGCATCCCAGGCTACTAATATCAGCCCCCTGCTGAATACCTAGCATTTGCTAGCTATTAAAATGGGGGACCCCCCAAAAAAATGATGTGGTGTCCCCCCTATTTTAATAGCTAGCAAAGGCTAGGCAAACAGCTGGGGGCTGATATTAATAGCCCAGGAAGGGTGCCATGAATATTGGCCCCCTCCCAGGCTAGAAACACCAGCCGTTAGCTGCCCCAGAAATGGCGCATCCATATGATGCGCCAATTCTGGCACTTAGCCTCACTCTTCCCACTGCCCTGTAGCGGTGGCAGTGGGGTAATAGGGCTGGGTTTGATGTCAGCTTATAATGCCAGCTGACATCAAGCCCAGATTAGTAATGGAGAGGCGTCTATAAAACACCCCCTTTACTAACCCCATAGTCAAAGTTAAAAAAACACAAACACCCAGAATAAAGACCTTTATTTGAAATAAACACACAATTCTTTAATGTTCTAAATGAAGCCATACTTGCCATCACGCCCATTCCAGCTGAAGCCAATGTCTTCGGCAATAAAAGTAAAATAATAAACCAATCTCATCCTTACCTTTCCATGGTTCCCAGGATGGCTCCAGCTCTGCTACGTTCACATGACAGGCTGGACTGCAGCAGAATGCTGCCATCCAGCTTGCCATGCCGCAGACACTGAGAAGCGCAGGCATGCTTGCGCTCCTCAGTGTCTCGCTGTGACGGCATAGAAATGAGCCGAGTTCATGTCCAATGAACTCAGCTCACCTCATGCACGTCACTGACAGCGTGGGAGAATTCTCTCACGCTCACCGCATGCGCAGGAGAATTTTCTCAGGCTCTCAGTGAAGTGCATGAGGTGAGCTGAGTTCATTGGACATGAACTCGGCTCATCTGGATGCCGTCACAGCCAGACACTGAGGAGCGCACGCATGCCTGCGCTTCTCAGTGTCTGCGGCATGGCAAGCTGGATGGCAGCGTTCTGCTGCGGTCCAGCATGTCATGTGAATGTAGCAGAGGTGGAGCCGTCCTGGGAACCATGGAAAGGTAAGGATGAGATTGGTTTATTATTTTACTTTTATGGCAGGAGATCGTTGGCTTCAGCTGGAATGGGCGTGATGGTAAGTATGGTTTAATTTAGAACATTAATAAATTGTGTGTTTATTTCAATTTTTCAATTAAAGTACTTTATTCTGGGTGTTGTGTTTTTTTTAAATACTTTACTAGAAATTCATGGCGGTCATGTCTAATATTGGCGTGACCCCATGAATTTCGGGCTTAGGGCCAGCTGATAATACCAAGCTGGCCCTAACCCCTTTTTTACCCAGTGAGCCACCGCACCAGGGCCCTGGATGAGTTGGGTACAGCGCCAGAATATGGCGCTTCTATGAATGCGCCATTTTCTGGGGTGGCTGTGGACTGCAATTTGCAGTGGGGGGGGCCAGAAAGCTTGGGCTTCCCTGCGCTGTGGATTCCAGCCCCCAGCTGCCTAGTTGTACGTGACTGGACACAAAAATACGGCGAAGCCCCACGTATTTTTTTTTAAATTATTTCATGAAATTCATGAAATAATTTAAAAAAAAGGGCTTCCCTGTATTTTTGTTTCCAGCCAGGTATAAATAGGCAGCTGGTGGTTGGGGGCAGCCCGTTCCTGCCTGCTGTACCTGGCTGGACACAAAAATAGGGCGAAGCCCCACGTATTTTTTTTTTTTAATTATTTCATGAAATTCATGAAATAATTTAAAAAAAAAGGGCTTCCCTGTATTTTTGTTTCCAGCCAGGTACAAATAGGCAGCTGGTGGTTGGGGGCAGCCCGTTCCTGACTGCTGTACCTGGCTGGACACAAAAATAGGGCAACGTGCATGAGGTGAGCTGAGTTCATTGGACATGAACTCGGCTCATCTGGATGCCGTCACAGCCAGACACTGAGGAGCGCAAGCATGCCTGCGCTTCTCAGTGTCTGCGGCATGGCAAGCTGAATGGCAGCTTTCGGCTGCGATCCAGCCTGTCATGTGAATGTAGCAGAGCTGGAGCTGTCCTGGGAACCATGGAAAGGTAAGGATGAGGTTGGTTTATTATTTTCCCCTCATCCATGACAGCACACCTTGAGAGAGGGATCCGCCCCACCAAGGACAGGAAACCGTCTGAAATAAAAGGGCAGTACCTCTCCCTTGCTTTAACTGGTTTCCTGTCCTTGATGGGAACCTGTCTGGAAGAAAGAAGACTTACCTGGGGCTGTTCCGGTGTGGAAGAGCGGGCACTGGCCTGTGCACCGGATTCCAGTCTCCAGAAGCGCCGTCCGCAGCTCCCCTGGGGTCCTGCGTCCGAGCGGGCGCATGCTGTTAGGCAGGCTCCGTCCTCCCGTAGACCGAGGCGCCATCCTCCCCCTGCAGCTCCTGTCGGCCGCGCACCGGAGTGGTAACTTCCGGGTATGACACGCCTGACGTCACGGCGCGGGGCATGCTGGGAGAGGCGTGGCAGGTGATGTCAGGGGGCGGCGCCTGATCCAAGATGGCGGCGCCCTGTGAAGCGTTCCAGGCCTTTTTTATGGAGATTGGAGCTTCGGCCTGGGAAGGGAGGAGGGCCCATCAACCGGAGGAGGTTCTGGATGGCCCAATTTTATGAGGGGGCGGGTTATTCCGGAAGCGTGGTGCGCTTCTGAAGCATGGCTGACCAGGATAGCCAAGAGCAGCAGCTAACCCCCCCCTCAGCAATGGAAGAAGCAGAGGGATGCCTCTCACATGGACAGCGGCTCGAGCAATCGCAGTGGCAGCCAAGGGAGCAAGGTGTCAAGCGCCTCTAGATCATCCAGAGAGGAATCATCGGTTCCGCTACAGCCTCCGAATCCGGTACCCGTTTGTGACTTCCGGGGGTGAGTGATCTTCGTGAATGTCACCTTTTGGTAATGGGAAGTCTCTTATGTGCTTCCTTTTATAGGAGCCTAAGAAGAGTAGCGCCAAGCAAAAGCACAGAATGTGTGCCCTATGCCAAACTTCCCTTCCCATAGATTGGCAAAAAACGATTTGCCCGAACTGCGTTGCTAAAACTATAGCGGAAAATTCCCTGGATTTTGCATCTAATTTGAAATCTATAGTCCACGCAGAGGTTCAGGGGTCCCTGAAGGGGTTACTTAGAAGGAAGAAAAGATCCCATAGAGATGTCTCCTCCAAATCTGATTCCTCCCAGTCCGAGGATCTGTGGCTGAGTGATTCATCATCCTCTTCCTCATCGGATAACGGTAGACCCCGTTTCCCCATTGAGAGTACGGACAGACTGGTTAGAGCTGTCAGATCAACCATGGGTCTGGGGGAGGAGAAAGCATCCAAATCCCCAGAAGACGTTATGGTTGCGGGCCTTGATGAAAAAAGAGACGCTCCTTTCCGGTAAACATTAAAATTCAGGGCCTCATTGACCGAGAGTGGAAGAAACCAGAAAGATGAGGGGCCTTAACCTCCTTCTCTAAAAGAAGGTACCCCTTCGAAGAGAAGGACTCTGAGCCTTGGGATAAGATCCCCAAAGTTGACGGGACTGTAGCCAGGTCATCCAAAAAATCTTCCCTGCCCTTGGAGGACTCAGGCGTCCTAAAAGATGCCCTTGATAAAAAGGCTGACTCCTTTCTGCGTCACACTTGGGAAGCTGCAGCAGGAGGCCTGAAGCCAGTGGTAGCTGGCACCTGTGTGGCAAGATCCCTAATGGTGTGGCTCCAACAGTTGGAGGACCAACTTAAGAATAAAAAGGTCTCTAGGGATATAATCCTTTCAAATCTACCCCTAATGCAGGCAGCATCGGCCTTCCTGGCGGACTCTTCAGCAGACTCTGTCAGGCTTTCGGCTAGATCAGCGAGTCTATCTAATGCTGCCAGATGGGCCTTGTGGCTCAAAGGTTGCCCAGGCGACCTACAATCCAAGCATAAATTGTGTTCCCTTAC
Organism: Phyllobates terribilis; assembly: GCF_046119375.1. NCBI lineage: Eukaryota > Metazoa > Chordata > Amphibia > Anura > Dendrobatidae > Phyllobates > Phyllobates terribilis. The sequence continues at coordinate 11,541,505 of NW_027362769.1, read as the reverse complement.
GTGTGACGGTAGACTCCTGTTTGGTCAGAAGTTGGAAGACCTTTTAGAAAAGGCGGGCGATAGGAACAAAGGGTTCCCAGGATTTATATAATCGGGGTCGCCCTCCAGGAGACAGGAGAAGATGGGAGACCAAGTCCAAAAAGGGTGGTTACCCCCAAAAGGAAGGTCCAGGAAGAACAAATAACACTGGAAGCAGAAATATTAGGGCTAGTAAGGAAATGGGTCCTTCTCGAAGTGCCAATACCACAAAAAGGGAAGGGATTCTATTCCCCTCTGTTCATGATAAAAAAAAACAATGGGTCCTTAAGGACCATCATAAACCTCAGGAGTCTGAACCAGTTAATAGAAAACCAGACTTTCAAGATGGAGTCAGTGAGCTCGGCAGTGAAGCTCTTGCGCCACAATTGCTTTATGGTAGTAATAGACCTGAAGGACGCATATTATCACGTTCCAATTCATCCAGACTACCAGAAGTATCTGAGAGTAGCCCTGTTCATTCAGAAAGAGCTGAGGCATTTTCAGTTTGCTGCCCTACCCTTCGGCCTCTCCATAACCCTGAGAATATTCACAAAACTAATAGAGGAAGTAACAGCCTTTCTACGAATCAAGAACGTAGTGATCGTTCCCTATTTAGACGACTTCTTAATAGTAGGGAATCAGAAGTCCACTGCTCCAGTCAACTTCTAGAAGTCACGGCGGTGTTGCATCAGCTAGGGTGGTTTGTAAATTCCCAAAAGTCAAAGCTAACCCCCTCAAGGACTCAGATCTTCCTAGGTCTAATCCTGGACTCTCATCTCCAAGCATGCTTCCTCCCAGAAGACAAGGTCCGCAAATTGATCATTTTAGTCTTGAAAGCCATGCGATCTCCAGTGATGTCCCTAAGAGAGGCAATGTCCCTCCTGGGCTCTATGACGGCCTGTCTCCCAGCAGTCAAATGGGCTCAGGGGCATATGAGACTTCTTCAGTGGGAGGTCCTGTCAGCGCAGAGGTCCTTCAACGGGCATTTAGAAAGCAAGTTCTCTCTCTCCCCAGAAGCTGTGGATTCCCTTTCATGGTGGACAGACAGGGGAAATCTGACCTCAGGCGTACAGTGGTCCAGACCAGTAGATCGGGTGATTACGACCGATGCGAGCAGTTCCGGATGGGGGGGTCATCTGGCAGAGCTCTTAATACAGGGTCACTGGACATACCACGAGATGAGGGCATCCTCAAACATAAAAGAGCTTTGGGCAATAGAGAGATCCCTGATAGGCTTCCTTCCTCACATTCAGGGTCACCACGTCCAGGTCAGGTCCGACAACCGGACATCAGTAGCCTATGTGAATCACCAGGGGGGAACAAGACCACGTTCTCTGATGGCTGTGGCAGACAGAATCCTTCATCTAGCAGAACGACACCTCCCATCCCTCAGTGCCCTTCACATAAAGGGGGTGGAAAACGTAAAGGCAGATTTTCTCAGCCGCCATACCCTAAGACAAGGGGAATGGAGCTTAAACCCTGGGGTCTTCCAACAGATTGTCCAGTTATGGGGACAGCCAGACATAGACCTGTTCGCCACAAGAGCAAACAGGAAGGTAAACAGATTCTGTTTCTTAAATCCAGCAGAAAATCCCTTTTCCGTGGATGCCCTCCTGATCCCTTGGAAGTTCAGGAACGCCTATGCCTTTCCCCCCCGTTAGTAATGATTCCAGCAGTGGTGAGGAAGATTCGGGAGGAAGGCGCAAGGGTAATTATTATAGCCCCTTTTTGGCCCAAGAGGCCTTGGTTCTCCCTGCTTCGACTAATGTCGGTTTCAGATCCCCCTGGGTTCTACCAGAGAGGCCGGACCTTCTCATTCAGGGACCAGTATTCCACACCCAAGCCAGAGGTTTCCATCTTGCGGCGTGGAATTTGAGAGGTCACTACTGAGTAACAAGGGGTTTTCACCAGGGTTAGTCTCTACCTTGCTGTGTAGTAGGAAACCAATAACGACTAAGATTTATAACCGTGTCTGGAGTAAATTCCTAGAATTTATAGATGCCCCATTATCAGACAAGCCTCCAATCAGGGGAATCCTGGAGTTTCTGCAAAAGGGGCATGACCTAGGTCTAGCCACGGGGACTCTTAAAGTTCAGGTGTCGGCATTGGGGGAGCTCTATAATTGTAACTTGGCTGGGAACAGGTGGGTCTCGAGGTTTATCAAGTCCTGTGCCAGAGCCATGAACAAATAAAGTAGCACACTGTAACGCTGAGTATATAGATATGAAATATGAAATATGAATAGCATAACTGCTGTAGAAAATAGAAATAAATGAAAACATTTTTTGAAAAAAAATTTTTTTGGCGCATGTAAATATGAAGTATGGAAAATGAATAGCATTACTGCTGTAAATTAATGAGAAATCTTAGCGCATAAATTGGCCAATTTATGTCTACCTGACAGCCGCGGTAAGGCGTTTCTCGATGTCAGGACCTACCAATGTGAATACCTCTCTAAGAGACCTCCGTCTGCTTATGTGTGGGAAAGACAGATCCTGATGCATTTAAAACCACCTGCGGCATGGGGGTGGGGGTGGAGTCCTCAGTCAACGCTAAATCTAGTAACAAAGAAAATGACGGCACTTCCACTACAAAAAGTAGGTGTGAACGGGTGCTTACTAAGAGCAGCTACCTCCATATATAATGAACAAATAAAGTAGCACACTGTAACACTGAGTATATAGATATGAAATATGAAATATGAATAGCATAACTGCTGTAGAAAATAGAAATAAATGAAAACATTTTTTGAAAAAAAAATTTTGGCGCATGTAAATATGAAGTATGGAAAATGAATAGCATTACTGCTGTAAATAAATGAGAAATCTTAGCGCATAAATTGGCCAATTCATGTGTACCTGACAGCCGCGGTAAGGCGTTTCTCGATGTCAGGACCTACCAATGTGAATACCTCTCTAAGAGACATCCGTCTGCTTATGTGTGGGAAAGACAGATCCTGATGCATTTAAAACCACCTGTGGCATGGGGGTGGGGGTGGAGTGCTCAGTCAACGCTAAATCTAGTAACAAAGAAAATGACGGCACTTCCACTACAAAAAATAGGTGTGAACAGGTGCTTACTAAGAGCAGCTACCTCCATATATAATGAACAAATAAAGTAGCACACTGTAACACTGAGTATATAGATATGAAATATGAAATATGAATAACATAACTGCTGTAGAAAATAGAAATAAATGAAAATATTTTTTGAAAAAAGTTTTTTGGCGCATGTAAATATGAAGTATGGAAAATGAATAGCATTACTGCTGTAAATAAATGAGAAATCTTAGCGCAAAAATTGGCCAATTCATGTGTACCTGACAGCCGCGGTAAGGCGTTTCTCGATGTCAGGACCTACCAATGTGAATACCTCTCTAAGAGACCTCCGTCTGCTTATGTGTGGGAAAGACAGATCCTGTGCCAGAGCCAGACCGGTTCGGTCCCTAAGAGTTCCTTCCAGGGACCTGAATTTGGTCTTGAACGCACTTACCAGTGACCCATTCGAACCCCTACAGGATGTCTCTCCAAAGATCCTCACCCTTAAGACCATCGTCTTAGTGGCCTTAACGTCTGCTCGTAGGGTGGGTGACCTGCAGGCCCTTTCGGTTAATCCTCCCTACACATAAATTTATGATGATAGGGTCACCTTGCGTCCAGATCCAGCATACCTTCCCAAAGTGGTATCTAGATTTCACTGTAACCAGGAGATTGTACTACCCTCGTTTTGCAGCAATCCTAAAACCCAGGAGAAGTTAGATTCCATAACCTAGATGTTAGAAGATCCCTACTACAGTACATTAACATGACTAGTGTATGGAGGAAGGACCATTCCTTGTTCCTGGCCTTTCAAGGGAATAGGAAAGGTCATGGGGTGTCCAAGGGTACCATTTCTAGGTTTGTTTAGCATATATGTCCACAGGAGTTCCGGCCCCGGACAATGTCATGGCTCATTCCACCAGAGCCGTCGCAACCTCCTGGGCAGAAAGGGCAGACGTCTCAATCAATCAGATATGTAGAGCTGCTACTTGGTCTACACCATCCACCTTCTTTAAACACTATCGGCTGGATCTGTCCTCCTCTGACCTCACCTTTGGGAGAAGGGTACTTCAGGTCGTGGTCCCTCCCTAGGGTGCTCATAATTCTCCAAAATTCTCTCAAGGTGTGCTGTCATGGGTGAGGGGAATACACCAAGGTTACTTACCGGTAGACGGTTTTTCCTGCACCAATGACAGCACCTGTAGTCCCCCCCCCCCTATTTTTCTGTTTCTCACACCCTGGTGAGCACTGTTTTGGGTGTTATATATATATATATATATATATATATATATTTATATATTGTAGGTGTTGGTTATATGCCTAACCTCTTTGGGAGGTCATCTCAATGCTCTGTAAACAACTGAAGCGAGGGAGATGTATCGCCCCTTTATTTCAGACGGTTTCCTGTCCTTGGTGGGGCGGATCCCTCTCTCAAGGTGTGCTGTCAAGGGGTCAGGAAAAAACAGCTACCAGTAAGTAACCTTGGTGTTTTACTTTTATTGCAGGAGATCGTTGGCTTCAGCTGGAATGGGCGTGACGGTAAGTAGGGTTTAATTTAGAACAATAAAGAATTGTGTGTTTATTTCAATTAAAGGACTTTATTCTGGGTGTTTGTGGTTTTTTTTTAACTTTGACTATGGGATTAGTAATGGGGGTGTCTTATAGACGCCTCTCCATTACTAACCTGAGCTTGATGTCAGCTGGCATTATAAGCTGACATCAACCCCAGCCCTTTTACCCTACTGCCACCACTACAGGGCAGTGGGAAGAGTGAGGCTAAGTGCCAGATCCTATGGATGCGCCATATCTGGGGCGGCTGACGGCTGGTGTTTCTAGCCTGGGAGGGGGCCAATATTCATGGCACCCTTCCTGGGCTATTAAGATCAGCCCCCAGCTGTCTGCCTAGCCTTTGCTAGCTATTAAAATAAGGGGGACCCCGTCATTTTTTTGGGGGGTCCCCAATTTTAATAGCTAGTAAAGGCTAGGTATTCAGCTGGGGACTGATATTATTAGCCTGGGAAGCTCAGTGGGTATTACCCCCTTCCCAGGCTTCAAACATCTGCCCCAGCCGTCTGCTTAACCTCCGCTAGAGACTAAAATTACGGGGAACCGCAAGCCAATTTTTTTTAAATAAATCCTTTATTTTAACACTAAATGACAAGTACAGTAATCAACACTATCACTGTACTTATTATATATGTGACTGACATGTTTCTATCTATCTAAACTATGTGTGATGCTCTATTCTTTCTGTTCTAAATTGTCGGGTACCGATGCTGAATTGCTGGCCGGCTTTTTTAAAGAGAGTGTCTTCTGAGCAGTTTGTCAGCTTTTGGACACCTTTGAAGGTGTTTTCTATGTGTTTTTAGTTGCCTGCCATTGGTTTTAACGGTGTTCGACGGTGTTCGACAGCGTTCTAAGGTGTGCGACGAACAGTTCCACGAACATCCCGGTGTTCAACGAACCAAACCGAACCCGAACACTACGGGGGTGGCTCAACACTAGATAGGAGATATTCTACAAACTATTTCAAACTGAGATGTCCCTGCTGTAAAACATTAGGAACCAAAGTATTATTTTTACTGTGGATGACGCCTGTATAACATACAAGATATTCTCCAAACTATTATAAACTGAGATGTCCCTGCTGTATAATGTTAGGAACCAAACAAACTATTTTTTACTGTGTATGAGGCCTGTATAACATAGGAGATATTTTCCAAACTGAGATGTTCCTGCTGTATAGTGTTAGGAACTAAACAAAGTACTTTTTTACTGTGGATTATACCTGTATAGCATAGGAGATATTCTCCAAACTATTTCAAACTGAGATGTTCCTGCTGTATAATGTTAGGAACCAAACAAACTATTTTTTTACTGTGGATGAGGCCTGTATAACATAGGAGATATTCTCCAAACTGAGACGTTCCTGCTGTATAGTGTTAGGAACCAAACAAAGTATGTTTTACTGTGGATTATACCTGTATAACATAGGTGATATTCTCCAAACTATTTCAAACTGAGATGTTCCTGCGGTATAACGTTAGGAACAGCAAAAAATAGATTTTTTGACTCTGCACAAGCTCTGAATACAGCTGAATTTCACAGCCACTAAAAGGATTAGGTGGCTTATAGCAGAGTGTATGATGTTTGTGACAGAAAAAAATATTTTTTGGGCTCTGCCTAGCAACAGAAAAAAATCAATTTTTTTACTCTGAAAACAGCTGAAATTCATCGCCACTAGCGTAGTAGCTGACGTATAGCAGAGTGTATGACATTTGCCACACAAAAAAAAACTATTTTTTTTTACTTTGGTGGACTGTGGCTAGCAACAGAAAAAAAAATATTTGTTTTACTGTGCATAAAGCTCATCCACCAAAAAAATGACAAACTGGGCTAACACAGCTTGCACTATCACATTAGCAAATGAAAAAAAAGATATTTGTGCTCTGCACTCAGAAGCTCTGCACTGACAAGCTCTGCAGATAGCTGAATTTTAACCGCACAAAATCCAAAAGTTGCCTACAAGGGCTTGCATGCTTGATAACATTAGCAAGTGCAAACACTGCTCTATGCCATAGGCCCTGCTCTTTCTGTCAGAATCTCAGTAATTGCACAAAAGCAAAATAAAGTGCTGTAAGGTCGACTGAACAGGTACACAGCACAGGACATATCTACGCTATCTGACTTCCACAGAAGCACCCATCTATCTGGCTAATAGCTCTCATTAAACAGGAGCTAGGTGCAGGAGCAACGTATGCCTCCAGCAGTGACTTGCATAAAATGGTGCTGAGGTAGAACTGATTTTTATATCCACACCTTAGTGTGTGTTTGTTACAATAGCACCAGTTATCCTGGTATTGCTTGGTTATGCCCATTGTGCCGTGGAGATAATTAGTCTCCATTATGTTTTAACCATTGGTTTTTTCATTGGTCACTCTGTGTGCATGTGTTTAAATAAGAGTTAGTATAAATATCTGTGAGTTTGGCCAAGACACTCATACAATGATTAAGGACCATAAGGTCTGAAACGCGCATGTACATCACCTCCTCCCGTGGGGGCTGTGACTTTTCTGCATATGATTTTTAAAATACTTCTCCAATAAAGAATTCTTAAAGAAGATTTCGGGATGCTGGATTACTCCTTGTTTTTTCCTGTCAATCTCCCGGGTCACTGCTGCCTGTTCCGTGTACCTGATGTCTGAGTAAGTTGAGCTGACTATTTTCCTCTCTTGTTTCATAGTCTGATGTTGTGCTGCACCCAGCTCTGGAGGGTAATCATGGGTCTAGTTCTTGGCCCGGTGTCTGCACATGCAGAAGGGACTGTATGAGGAAAATAATAAACTATATATCACATTTCTTACTATTCATTAACGGTCTGTATCAATATGAGAAGAAAGGGCCCTTGGGTGATCCTAGCGGACTGTAAATGTGTATACCTTAAACAAGCTCATAGGAGAGTATATGGGTCCTGGGTGTGATCTCAGCAGACAGTGAAATATAGGCCTGTGGGAGAACCCACCAGACAGTATATGTGTCTGTCCCATGATTACGCTCAGTTAGCAGTAAACAGGTTCTTAAGTGGACAATGGAATGGGTCCCTGAACAGAGCTCAGCTGACAATGAAGTGGAGACCCTTGGGTGATCTCAGCAAACAGTAAATGTGGATAAAGTAAATGTGAGTCCCTGGGATAAGCTCAGTGTACTGTATATGGGTCTCTGGGTAAGCTCAGCGGACATTGGAATGGGTCCCCAGAGTCTTGGAGACGTGGTGTTTTTTTGTTTTTTTTCCTATTACATGGCAATGTTTTCTGTCAAAGGGGCCCCTGGGGTGGACTCAGTGGACAGTGGACAGAAGAATATAGGTCCCTGGGGATGACCTCTGCGGACAAAAATATATATGGGTCCTTGGATGAGCTCAGCAGGCAGTGGAGTGGGTTCATGGAGTCTTGGAGAGATGCGGCTTTTTCGATTTAATTTTCTATTACATGGCAATGTTTGTGTCAAAGGGGTCCCTGAAGTGGACTCAGTGGACAGTGGAATATTGGTCCCTGTAGTGAGCTCAGCTGATAATGAAATGTGGACCCTTGGGCGAACTCAACAAACAGTAAAGTTGGTTGACGTAAATGTGGGTTAAGCTCAGTGTGCTGTACATGGAACCCTGCTTGAGCTGGGCCAACAATTTATGGTGCCGTGCGGATGAGCCCAGAGGACAGTAAGAGGATGAACCCAACGAGCTCTACTCCTTCAACATACTAGGACTTCCCCTTGAGCTAGGTGTGGGCGGTTGAGGGGTGGAACAGTGGAATACTTCCCTGGGGATAAGCCCAGGGGACATAACAAAACCTAGTGAGGGGCGGCGTGGACACTAGTGTTGAGCCACCCCCGTAGTGTTCGAGTTCGGTTCGGTTCGTCGAACACCCGTGTGTTCGCCGAACTGTTCGTCGAACTGTTCGTCGAACACCTTCGAACACCGTTAAAACCAATGGCAGGCAAACAAAAACACATAGAAACACATAGAAAACACCTTCAAAGGTGTCCAAAAGCTGACAAACTGCTCAGAAGACACAACTAACACATGGAAAAGTGACAAGTACGCTCCTGCCCGTGCCACCTCCGTGTCGCCGGGTTTGTGCCAGAGCCGCGGTGAACCCTGACGGCCAGCCCCCCTCTCCCAATACTGGTGCCTGTCCGCTGGTGGGTCGAGAGAGCCCCCCTGTGGTGGAGGCAGCTCTAAGCTTTTTAATTTAAATTGTCCCTCTAATTTGAATGAATACACTTTAAATCCATTTACAAGGATCTATTGGAGGGCAAGTCTCATGCCAGCAGCCGCGTAATTCCAGCTCCAGTAGCATCCACTAAAGCTGCTGCAGTTAAAAAGCTTTTATAAGGATCGAGCTCGGCTGTCCACCGCAAGGCATCCTAGTGCCAGTCCCAGCCCCTATGCCTTGGGGTGCCTCCTGATGCTCTTCACTAAGTATCCCGTGGTCCCGAAGCATTTCCTTTGAAAAAATTAAGTGTCCAAACTACAGGTGGTGTAGCTTGCTTAACAGCCGGGATAATCCGCTGACTAGCAGACACTGCTACTAGGCACAAAGTATTTCCTGGGCTAGATGCAGTTAAAAATTTGTAATTAGATACTCTCGTTGGATGCTGAGAAAGCATTCCATAGAGTCTCCTGGCACGCCATATATGATTCTCTTAAAAAGCTTGGGGTAGGGGTCTAGGGGACCCTTTTATAGCCAAAATCACGGCCCTGTATCGCAATACGTCACCTAGGCTGAAGATAAATGGAACTGTAGCACCCTGAGGGCTCGGTTGCTACAGAGGTATTGCACCTCACCCAGAGGTGTAATATCTCACTCTCAGGTAAGGATGTAGTGTGGATCAGGACCCGACACCTGCATGCATTACACCACATTGCCGTGGGGCAGGGCGACCAATATGCCCCTGAGATGGGCACGACAGTCCCTGTCCCTGGCTGGAGTGGGGGGAGGGAACACTGAGGAAGGGGAACCCTGTAGTGCAGGAGCAGGGAGGAAGCAGTTCCTGGGTGCATTGAGAAGGGAGTATAAAAGGTGGGCACCATCTTAGTTCAGTGCAGAGAAGTCTGAGCAGAAGTGGCAGGGAGCAGGGGCTCTGCATGAGCTCTGCTCCGGAGGCGGGCCTAGTAACAGAGGCCCAGGCCTGGAAGAGGGAGAAGGAAGGAAGAGGAGCGGAGAAGGCTCCAGGAACGAGGAACGAAGGGATCCCAGGGGTGCGGACGGGCGAGTCGCCACCGCACGCCCGAATCCACCTGCGTGGAGGGGTCAGGCCAAAGGGGGAGACCGGTCCCCGAAACTAGTGGAGGCAGGAAATGACCCTCAGCTAGAAACAGGAGGCTGTGACATTTTATGTGGCGCAGCCCCTCGCTACACCCGCTAGGAAAGCAGCACATAGGGTCAGGGAAACTGGCGCCAAGTTTACCAAAAGGAGGCCCGAGGCAGCCGGACAGAAGGGTTGGTAAGAAAGGCCAGACAAAGGACACACAAAGGGGGTCCTGTGAAGCGCTCCAAAGTTATCTGGGAGTTGTCTGAGCCCCTCACCTGGTGAGCACAGTACGACGTGGGCAGCCGTTACCTGCAGACGTGGTCTGGATAATAAGAACTGTGAGTAAAGGCCCTGGACTGCATCACTGACTCCATGTCGTTACTGCTGCTGCCCTGCACCATCACCCCCATCCTCCGCATACACTGCCCTGAGGCTATACTCCTCCCATGGGGAGTTATGCTACGCTCTGCTGCACCCACAACACCAGCCTCAGCGGTCTGCCCTGGAGCGGCGGTTCACTCTGACCGCAATCCACGGGTGGCGTAGTCGGACATTTAAACATCAAAACCACATAAATAGTTCCGCCACTGGTTTGACCGCCCTGAGCCACGGAACCGGGTCGCCGCCACGCAGACTACAACCACCAGCATCCACCAAAAAGGGTCCGACTCCGGTTGTCCCAAGGCCCAGGGGGCGCGTCAGAACATTTTCATCACCTTTCACAATCACCAATGGGACAAGGCAGGGATGTTCTCTGTCCCCTCTCTTATACATCCTAGTGACGGAGCACCTGCTCTCATCAATTCGCCATAACCCCAATATTAGGTGGATTGAGGTGGGAGGCACCGAGTACAAGTGCTCTCTATTTGCTGATGATGTCCTAGTATATATCACTCAATCACATATATCCATCCATGCTGTTATGGCTGAAATAGATCACTTTGTTACATGGTCAAATTTTAAAATCAATGCAGCGAAGTCTGAGGCCCTCGATGTCTCCCTCCCCAAATCCATATAGGATTCCATCCAGTCCAACTTTCCCTTTGCCTGGCCCTCACAGGGTATCAAATACTTAGGAATTCCTATTCATAGAGACCTCTCCCATCTATGTTATCTTAATTTTGGGCCCTTTATTGAACAACTCCATACAGACCACGGTTGGCAAGTTAGAACTGTAAGATTCACTACGTGAACCACTGGTGTTTTGTGGAAAAGCACATGTACACTGTGTTCCAAATTATTATGCAAAAAGTGTTTAGGAGTGATAAGGGATGAATTTGTTTGTCAGTTAAACTCATTGATGGTGATGTGTGTCAGGGCTCTTTATATCACTGTAAGCAATTGCAGACACCTGTGCTAATTAGTTTGGCAGGTGTGTCGAATGAAAGGCAAGACTACTTAAGAAGGCTGTCTCACATTATTAAGCAGCCTACATTTTCTGCCAAAATGGGAAAGAAAAAGGATGTGTCGGCTGCTGACAAGCAACAAATTGTGGAGTGTTTAGGTCAAGGCATGACTACAATCAACATTGTGCGATGATCAGGATGAAGTGTCTTGGCAATCAAGAAGTATGTAGCTGATTCACAGTACACACGTGTGCGTGCTGATAAGGGCAAATTGAGGACTCTTTCCTACAGGCAATTACATCAGGTTGAAAGAGCAGCGGCAAAAAAGCCTTGTCATAGCAGCAGACAAGTTTTTGAAGCTGCTGGTGCCTCCAACGTCCCCCGAACAACAAGATGCAGGGTCCTTCAGAGGTTTGCAGCTGTGCATATGCCATCCTGTCGACCTCCTCTATCCACTTCACACAAGCAGAAACGGCTCCAGTGGGCCAAACATTACATGAAGACTGATTTCAAAACTGTTTTGTTCACGGATGAGTGCCGTGCAGCGCTCGATGGTCCAGATGGATGGAGTGGAGGATGGCTGGTTGATGGACACCCCACGCAAACACGGCTACAGCGCCAACAAGGAGGAGGTGGAGTAATGTTTTGGGCTGGAATCATGGGGAGAGAGATTGTCGGCCCCTTTAGGATCCCTGAAGGCGCTAAAGATGAACTCCATAATGTATGTGGATTTTCTCAAACAGCACTTCCTGCCATGGTTCAAGAAGAAGAACCGTGTATTTCACAGCAAGATCATTTTTTTGCATGATAATGCACCATCTCATGCTGCACATAAAACATCTGCATCTCTGGCTGATATGGGCATAAAAGGGGACAAACTTATGGTGTGACCCCCATGCTCCCCTGACCTCTACCCCATTCAGAACCTTTGGAGCATCATTAAAAGGAGTGTCTATGATGGCGGGAGGCAGTTCACATCTAAGCAACAGCTCTGGGAGGGTATTCTGTCATCATGCAAAACAATTGAAGCAGAAACCATCCAAAACCTGACAAATTCAATGGACGAGAGAGTTCAGAAGCTCCTTTCGAACAAGGGGTCCTATGTGAAAATGTAACATCACCTAGAATAAAGCTTTGAGTTGAAAACTGTTTGATTTCAGTTTCTAACAACCTGCTAACGCTTATAATTTCAAAAATGACCATTTTTTTGGTCTTTATTAAAATGAAAAGGTTGATCGAAAAGTTTGGGTGATCTAAGAGTGTGGCAACCCAGTAGTCATGATTACTTCGAATTCTGACAATATGAGGGTCATGCTGCAGGTAGTGCAGCAAGAAGGCACTTATGTGTCTTGCGCATCTCGGAGCCCCAAAATTATTTTCCGGGCTAGATGCAGCTAAAAATTATTATTAATTTTAAATCTGGTGAAGCTTTAGTATAGATGGCCTAATAGGATCAGTGCTGCACACTGCTACAAAGCCCAAATTATTTTCCAGTCAAGATACAGATAAACATGATTAGTAATTTTAAATCTGGTGGAGCTTATTATAGATGGCCTAATAGAATCAGTGCTGCACACTGTTACAAAGCCCAAATTATTTTCCAGCCAAGATACAGATAAACATGATTAGTAATTTGAAAGCTTAAAACGGTTGGTAGGGTGATTTTAACCAATCATCAAGCTTTTACTCTCCCCAGGATGACACAAGGGTAGAAAAGTCGTTTCGGATCCATGATTTGTTCATCTTTATGAACGTGAGTCTGTCTACATTATCAGTGGAGAGCCGCGTGCGCTTATCTGTCAGCACACCACCAGCAGCGCTGAACACACGTTCAGACAGAACGCTGGCTGCGGGGCATGACAAGATCTCCAAGGCGTAAGTGGCTAGCTCCGGCCATTTATCCAGATTGGGAGCCCAAAAAGAGCAAGGGTCCAGTGACACAGTCATGGCTTCAATGTTTACTTGGAGATACTCCTGTACCATCGTCTCTAGGCGTTGACTATGTGTCAGACTTCTTGTCTCCTGTGGCCTTGCAAAGGATGGGCTAAAAAAGTGGTGAAATGATTCCGCAAAATTGATGTTACCAGCAGATACTGTGGTTCTGTTACTGTTTGAGTGCTGAACACTTGACGGTCCCACGGTTGGCAAGTTGGAACTGTGAGATTCACTACGTGCACCACTGGTATTTTGTGGAAAAGCACATGTAAGATTCTGCAACAGTCTCTGCTGATACTCCTGCATGCGTGCATCCCTTTCTATGGCAGGAATAATTTCTGCAAATTTACTTTTGTACCGGGGATCTAACAGTGTGGCAACCCAGTAGTCAGGATTATTTCTAATTCTCACAATTCGAGGGTCATGTTGCATGTAGTGCAGCAAGAAGGCACTCATGTGTGTTGCGCATCCAGGAGCACCAAGTCCCTGTTGTGTTGGTGGCGAGGTAACAATTATGCTTTCTTCCTCTGTCCTCTCCCCCCAACCTCGCACAACAGAAATGTGATCAAGGTCTCCCTCATCTGATGACTCTTCCATCAGTTCGTCCTCCACTTCTTCCTGGGCTCCTGCACCTTCCTCACTAGTTTGGCTGCTACCATGCGCCTTGGTAAAACCATCTCACCCACCCTCACATGCCTGCCGCCTTGGTGCTGCCGACCGTCTGGACCTTGCAGATGTTAGCCCTTCCGCATACAACTCCTCCTCCTCTACTTCCTCCACCTCCTCTTGTGCCACCACCTGACTCCGAATTCTGTTTAACATGTGCTCCAGCATGTAAATCACCGGAATAGTCATGCTGATAATGGCATCGTCAGCACTAAACATCTTCGTCGTCATTTCAAAACTGTGCAGAAGTGTGCATAGGTCCCTGATCTGAGACCACTCCTCCAGCGTGATTTGCCCCACCTCTGAATCTCGTTGGCCCAGGCTATACGTCAGAACGTATTGCACCAGGGCTTGTCGGTGCTGCCACAGTCGCTGCAACATGTGCAGAGTTGAATTCCACCGGGTAGGCACATCGCATTTTAGCCGGTGAAGTGGCAGGCCCAACGACTTCTGTAGAGATGTAAGTCGCTGAGCTGCGGGATGCGAACGGCGGAAGTGAGCACACAGCGACCGTGCCCTCTGCAGAAGGCCATCTAGTCTGGGATAGTGGGCTAAAAATTGCTGGACAACCAGGTTCAACACGTGAGCCATACAAGGCACGTGTGTGACATTGCCCCGGCGAAGGGCCGCACCCAGGTTTGCAGCATTGTCGCACACGGCCTTCCCTGGTTTCAGGTCCAGTGGAGACAACCATTCATGAAATTGGTTCTCCAGAGCTGACCACAACTCCTCAGCTGTGTGACTCACATTTCCCAGACATTTCAATGTAAAAACCGCCTGATGACGTTGAGCCCTACTGCCAGCATAGTAAGGAGGTGTGCAGGATCCCTTCTGCGCAGTTAGAAAGCTTGTGGCATGACCAGACAGGCTTTGGGTGCAGGTGGAAGACCGAGAGGAGGTTGAGGAGGCAGAAGCAGTGGAGGAACTTTGACATAAAGAGGATTGACGCACAACTCGTGGGGACGGCAAGACTTGGACAGCAGCCCCTTGTCCTGCTGTCACCATAGTTACCCAGTGCCCAGTCAGCGACATGTAACGCCCCTGTCCATGCCTACTCGTCCAAGTGTCTGTGGTGAAATGCACCCTGTCACACACAGAGTTTCTCAAAGAAGCGGTGATGTTGTGTGCGACATGCTGGTGGAGCGCAGGCACACCTTTCTTTGAGAAGTAGTGCCGACTGGGCATCTGGTACTGGGGCACTGCGACGGACATAAGGTCTCGAAAATCCTCTGTGTCCACCAGGCGGAAAGGCAGCATTTCTGTAGCCAAGAGATTGCAGATGGTGAAATTCAACCTCTTAGCTTTCTCATGGCTAGGAGGAAATGGTCTTTTACTTGTCCACATCTGAGGGACCGAGGGCTGGCTATTGTGCTTAGACGGGGTTGATAAGGGTGTCCCCGGCAAACTGCCGGTCTGTGAGGAAGATGCAGGCGGACATGTTAGGTTGCCTTGATCCAAAGGTGGTGCTATCGATGTCGGACAGCGCTCAACACCAGCTGGTGTTACCACCTCCAAAGAAAATGATGACCTGCCAATCACGCTGGCTGTTGCGGGTAAAGAGGTGGCAGGTCTGCGCCCCAAAACAGGTGTGACTGCTGTCCCCCCAGTCACAGAGGATGAAGAGGCCGCGGATGCACAAGATATGGCAGACGGTGGTTGGCCCGGCCGGCTAGGCCGCATTGTAGCACACTGAGCTTCCCACTGCAACTTATGCTTCATGTCCATGTGCCGGTTCATGCATGAAGTACTCAAACTATGTATTTTTTGGCCTCTACTTAGCTTTTGCTGACAAATGTTACAGATAACACGAGTTGGGTCACCTTTATCGATGTGAAAAAATGCCCAGGCTATGCAAGGCTTAGCACCCATGCGACCTGAAGAGCCACCACGACTTGTGGTGAGAGGCAGAGTTGTGTTTGAGGATGCAGTTGTTGACGTGCTTCCAGTA
Source organism: Phyllobates terribilis (assembly GCF_046119375.1). Taxonomy (NCBI): domain Eukaryota; kingdom Metazoa; phylum Chordata; class Amphibia; order Anura; family Dendrobatidae; genus Phyllobates; species Phyllobates terribilis. The sequence goes on along the minus strand of NW_027362769.1, from coordinate 11,525,744 downwards.
CTACGTCTCTGTCCAGGAAGGCGCAACCTGACCTCGTCGTCACTAGCATCTTCCTCCACCTCCTCTGCTGACCTCATCTCTTGGCTGACTGTGGGTTGACAGTAAGTGGGATCTCCAACCTCATCATCATCACCCTGTGCGTTATCACACCCGTCGTCCTCAGAGCCAACCTGTTCCTGCCCTGACAAAAAACTAAAGTTGTCGCTCCAATCAGGTATTTGAGTCTTATCATCGTCTTCCTCATTGTCTCCACCAACAGGAGTTACAGTTTGGGAATGAGGGTCTACATTATGGTCAGAACCTTCTGCGTGTGGTCCTGGATCCGACTCATAAAGATTCTGGGCATCAGTGCAGATCATTTCCTCGTCTGGATTCACAGAAGCGCTGGAGTCGACCTCTGATTCCCAGGCTATAGTATGAGTAAACAGCTCTGCAGACTCAACCATCTGTTCTACCTCATACTCAGACGGGCAGCTGGAGATTTGGGAGCTGTGAGGAAGCAAGTGCGATTGGGGTGACACCTTTGAGGACTGGAGTATTTGTGATGTTGAAGTTGATGTGGAGGAGAGCCCACTTAAAGGAGCACTTGATATCCGTTGAAGCACCTGCTGTTTTTGTGCCTCATCTGGAATTTGTAGCGATTGGCGTGGCCGTAAGAAAGGGATCTTATCACATTGTCCGCTAAAAGAAGTAGACATTTTAGTTTGGCTGGAAGATGGTCTTTCTTCTGCAGATGTTACTGTTGCTTTAACACCTACCCCAAGGACACAACCTTTTTTCCCCTTCCCAACATGCCTATTCCCCATTCCACCAGCAGCAGGCCTTTTTCCACTCATTTTGGTGGATAACTAATTCACAACTCTGGAGTTGTTTGCACAAAAAAACAATGGATGGGAATCGAGCAGAGCTGAGTGGCCAAACTGTGGTATTAGGCCAAAACTATTGGCTGGGTTAGATGCAGAAAAAAAATATATTCAATTTGCAACCTGATGGAGGTCAGTATAGATGGACTAATAGAACAAGTCCCACACACAGCTAGAAGCCCAAATATTTTTTCAGAGGTAGATCCAGATAAAAATTATTTTTAATTTGCAACCTGATGGAGGTCAGTATAGATGGACTAATAGAGAAAGTCCCACACACTGCTAGAAGGCCAAATATTTTTTCAGAGCTAGATGCAGATAAAAATTATTTTTAATTTGCAACCTGATGGAGGTCAGTATAGATGGACTAATAGAGAAAGTCCCACACACTGCTAGAAGGCCAAATAATTTTTCAGATCTAGATGCAGATAAAAATTATATTCAATTTGCAACCTGATGGAGGTCAGTATAGATGGACTAATAGAACAAGTTCCACACACAGCTAGAAGCCCAAATATTTTTTCAGAGGTACTGTAGATGCAGATAAAAATTATTTTTAATTTGCAACCTGATGAAGGTCAGTATAGATGGACTAATACAGCAAGTCCCACACACAGCTAGAAGCCCAATATTTTTTCAGAGGTAGATGCAGAAAAAAATATATTCAGTGTGCAACCTGATGGAGGTCAGTATAGATGGAGTAATAGAACAAATCCCACACACAGCTAGAAGCCCAAATATTTTTTCAGAGGTAGATGCAGATAAAAATTATATTCAATTTGCAACCTGATGGAGGTCAGTATAGATGGTCTAATAGAACAAGTCCCACACACAGCTAGAAGCCCAAATATTTTTTCAGAGGTACTGTAGATGCAGATAAAAATTATTTTTAATTTGCAACCTGAAGGAGGTCAGTATAGATGGACTAATAGAGAAAGTCCCACACACTGCTAGAAGGCCAAATATTTTTTCAGAGCTAGATGCAGATAAAAATTATTTTTAATTTGCAACCTGAAGGAGGTCAGTATAGATGGACTAATAAAGAAAGTCCCACACACTGCTAGAAGGCCAAATATTTTTTCAGAGCTAGATGCAGATAAAAATTATATTCAGTTTGCAACCTGAGGGAGGTCAGTATAGATGGACTAATAGAGAAAGTCCCACACACTGCTAGAAGGCCAAATATTTTTTCAGAGATAGATGCAGATAAAAATTATATTCAATTTGCAACCTGATGGAGGTCAGTATAGATGGTCTAATAGAACAAGTCCCACACACAGCTAGAAGCCCAAATATTTTTTCAGAGGTACTGTAGATGCAGATAAAAATTATTTTTAATTTGCAACCTGATGAAGGTCAGTATAGATGGACTAATACAGCAAGTCCCACACACAGCTAGAAGCCCAATATTTTTTCAGAGGTAGATGCAGAAAAAAATATATTCAGTGTGCAACCTGATGGAGGTCAGTATAGATGGAGTAATAGAACAAGTCCCACACACAGCTAGAAGCCCAAATATTTTTTCAGAGGTAGATGCAGATAAAAATTATTTTTAATTTGCAACCTGATGGAGGTCAGTATAGATGGACTAATAAAGAAAGTCCCACACACTGCTAGAAGGCCAAATATTTTTTCAGAGCTAGATGCAGATAAAAATTATATTCAGTTTGCAACCTGAGGGAGGTCAGTATAGATGGACTAATAGAGAAAGTCCCACACACTGCTAGAAGGCCAAATATTTTTTCAGAGATAGATGCAGATAAAAATTATATTCAATTTGCAACCTGATGGAGGTCAGTATAGATGGTCTAATAGAACAAGTCCCACACACAGCTAGAAGCCCAAATATTTTTTCAGAGGTACTGTAGATGCAGATAAAAATTATTTTTAATTTGCAACCTGAAGGAGGTCAGTATAGATGGACTAATAGAGAAAGTCCCACACACTGCTAGAAGGCCAAATATTTTTTCAGAGCTAGATGCAGATAAAAATTATTTTTAATTTGCAACCTGATGGAGGTCAGTATAGATGGCCTAATAGAGAAAGTCCCACACACTGCTAGAAGGCCAAATATTTTTTCAGAGCTAGATGCAGATAAAAATTATATTCAATTTGCAACCTGATGGAGGTCAGTATAGATGGACTAATAGAACAAGTCCCACACACAGCTAGAAGCCCAAATATTTTTTCAGAGGTACTGTATATGCAGATAAAAATTATTTTTAATTTGCAACCTGATGGAGGTCAGTATAGATGGACTAATACAACAAGTCCCACACACAGCTAGAAGCCCAATATTTTTTCAGAGGTAGATGCAGAAAAAAATTATATTCAGTTTGCAACCTGATGGAGGTCAGTATAGATGGACTAATAGAGAAAGTCCCACACACTGCTAGAAGGCCAGATATTTTTTCAGAGGTAGATGCAGAAAAAAATATATTCAGTTTGCAACCTGATGGAGGTCAGTATAGATGGAGTAATAGAACAAGTCCCACACACAGCTAGAAGCCCAAATATTTTTTCAGAGGTAGATGCAGATAAAAATTATTTTTAATTTGCAACCTGATGGAGGTCAGTATAGATGGACTAATAGAGAAAGTCCCACACACTGCTAGAAGGCCAAATATTTTTTCAGAGCTAGATGCAGAAAAAAATTATATTCAGTTTGCAACCTGATGGAGGTCAGTATAGATGGACTAATAGAGAAAGTCCCACACACTGCTAGAAGGCCACATATTTTTTCAGAGGTAGATGCAGAAAAAAATATATTCAGTTTGCAACCTGATGGAGGTCTGTATAGATGGATTAATAGAACAAGTCCCACACACAGCTAGAAGCCCAATATTTTTTCAGAGGTAGATGCAGAAAAAAATATATTCAGTTTGCAACCTGATGGAGGTCAGTATAGATGGACTAATACAACAAGTCCCACACACAGCTTGAAGCCCAATATTTTTTCAGAGGTAGATGCAGAAAAAAATATATTCAGTTTGCAACCTGATGGAGGTCTGTATAGATGGATTAATAGAACAAGTCCCACACACAGCTAGAAGCCCAATATTTTTTCAGAGGTAGATGCAGAAAAAAATATATTCAGTTTGCAACCTGATGGAGGTCAGTATAGATGGACTAATACAACAAGTCCCACACACAGCTAGAAGCCCAATATTTTTTCAGAGGTAGATGCAGAAAAAAATATATTCAGTTTGCAACCTGATGGAGGTCTGTATAGATGGATTAATGGAACAAGTCCCACACACAGCTAGAAGCCCAATATTTTTTCAGAGGTAGATGCAGAAAAAAATATATTCAGTTTGCAACCTGATGGAGGTCAGTATAGATGGACTAATACAACAAGTCCCACACACAGCTAGAAGCCCAATATTTTTTCAGAGCTAGATGCAGAAAAAAATTATATTCAATTTGCAACCTGATGGAGGTCAGTATAGATGGACTAATAGAATGATGCTATGCCCAAAAGATTTTACTTCACTAGGTGCAGTAAAAAAATTGGTATTCTATACACAGGTGGTATATCTTGCAACACAGATAGGCTACTCCACTGACTAACACACTCTGCAATAGGCCAAAAAGGATTAGCTTTGCTAGATTCAGCCAAATGCTGTGAAAAAAACTTGCACAGCACTGGCACAGACCTGCCTGGCAAAAACTGATAGGAACTGATGTAACCTAGTCCTGAAAAGGACTCCAATTACAATTAGTCTTTACTCCCACAATCTATCTATTTAAGAGCACAGACCTGCCTGATAAAAGTCGTAGGAAATGCTGTAACCTAGTCCTTAAAAGGACTGCAATCACAACTATTCCCTACTCCCAAGCTATCTGTAGATTTGTGCGAAAATTGGCTTGAAATTAACAAGGTATAGCGCACACAGCAACAGCGGTGCCGTCTAACACGCAGCTGCAGCAGTGAGAAAATGGTGGCGACGGGGAAAATGGCTTGGTCTTATAGGGCAAGGACATGTGACATACACTGCCAATGACACATGCCCTTGCTTGTGTGAAAAAAAGCACTTTGCTCCGTGTGTGCGCTGCTGATAGGCTGACAGATTGCACCTCCCCACTGCAAATGCGGGAAAGAGAAAAAAAAATGGAGATCTTCATTGTTCCTGCAGAGATCCATCCCCTGCCCCTCCCCCCACCCCGCTGTACACTCAAACTGCGTATTAACATTAATTTTCATCATTACTGAGAAAAAATCCAGTTATGATTTTGGTGCACGAACAGTTATCGAACATAACCTCGAACAGCCGAATTTTTCTCAAATTGTTCGTGTTCGCCGAACGGCTCGAACACCGCCCAAAACAGCTCGAATTTGAGATTGGCGAACAGTTCGAGTCAAACAACGCTCATCTCTACTCGCCACGGCTCAAGATGCTAGGTGCTTTGTGAGTATTTCCTGGTTGCTTTGGCGGGAGCTCGGGTCCCCTCCTTGCATGTTTGGCGCTCTTTAAAGAGCCAATGAACATGCAGGGATTGCCTGCCACACACTTTAATGCCGTAGCCATGTTGGTTGTGGCATTACAGTGATAGACTGGCCGCACAGCATCATCAGGTGTATATAAGGCTGGGTGCCACCATGCTCGTCACAGTCTACCCCGGAATCAGGCAGTGTAGGGAGAGGTGCTGCTGCGTCAGGGAAAGATTTGATTGTTTAGAGTTAGTATAGGTATTCCACAACATATATCTATAATATTCATCTGAACTAACAGTCCTTATAAGGACTAATCCAGCTGCATATAATCAGTGGTGATAGCAGGAATTAGGCAGGCAGGCCGTGTATGTGGCAGACTGCAATGCATATAGCAAGATGATCCATTGAACGTCCGGTTAGTCTAGGTATTCCACAACATATATATATATATATATATATATATATATATATATATATATACACACATATATCAGAGCTAGGCAGGCAGGCAGTGTATGTGGCAGACTGCAATGTATAATGCAGCACAAGAGGCTCCATTCCAGTTCTGTCTGCTGCTGTTACAGATATTTCTATCAGGGGCCAGGGATAATTATTTTTTTTATCTTAATCCTTATTATTTGGTTAAAAAGCAATCCAGAGAACATCATTTTTCTGCTCCATTTGCTTGTTGCCACAGCAGAATACAGCCAGATTCTTTCCATATTACAGCGATAAAAATCCAGAAATTTGTAGTGAACATGAAAAATATTGGCCTCCATTTAAATTTTGTTGCAGTGTGTCAGTGAAGGTATTGACACCAGGTTTCTGTGAAAAATAGTAACCTACAAGCCAGCTATTTAAAACCGTGGTTTTCAGTCACACGTATCACATATAAGTTCACTCCAAATTCAGCCATTTCTGGCCTCCATTTAAATTTTGTTGCAGTGTGTCAGTGAAGCTATTGACACCAGGTTACTGTAAAAAAAATAGTAACCTACAGGCCAGCTATTTAAAACTGTGGTTTTCCGTCACATGTATCACATATCACTGTGATTAAAATCCAGCTATTTGTAGTGAACGTAGAAAATATTGTCCTCCATTTAAAAGGCGCATGGCAAGGGACGGGGAAGGGACGTGATGGTGATGGTGCATGCAGAGGATGAGGCCGAGGCCGTGGGAAAGCTGAAATTGTGCCACAACAAACACCCACATCTTCTCGCTTGACCTTATTGTCCCAATTAATAGGGGACTGCAGAACACCACTATTGAACACAGAGTAGTGTCAAAAGGTTATTGGTTGGATAGCAGATAATGCTTCCAGCTACTTAGCCACCACCTTGTCTTCCACATGGTCAAGTCTCAGTGGTTGTGAGTCTGGACTGCATATTTCTCACCTTGATCCTCCTTCCTCCCACCATGCCGAGGGCCCGGAGACAACTGATCCCACACTTGGACACTCCGAAGAGCTGTTCACTTTTCCATTTATAGATTTGGGCCTCTTGCCCGGTCCACTTGAAGCGGGGCAAGAGGAGATCGCATGCTCGCACATGAAGGCAGCAGTGGGAAACAAGAGGTGGATGATGATGAGATACAAATGCCAGAAAGTCAGGAGGAGGACCAGGGTGCGGAAGTGGAAGATGAGGTGGCGGACGATAAAGTCACTGACCCAACCTGGCAAGGTGACATGCAGATCGAGGACAACAGCACACAGGGGGATGAAGGCGTAGCACCACAACAGGCAAGAACACGCAGTGTGGAGGCCGCAAACAGAAGGCGGGCAACCAATCTCCGTAACATCAACACGATGGAAGTTACCAGTACAACTGTTAGGTCTTCCCGAGTCTGGTTGTTTTTCAAAAGACTCTGCCGATAACCCCAGTAAGGTCATTTGCACCACCTGCCTGGCCAGCATCAGCAGGGGTAGCAAAACTAGCAGCCTGACCACCACCAGCATGATCAGGAACATTGGCAGCAAAGCACCCGACTAAGTGGGCCGAACTCCAGGGTCCAGCACAGTGTCTGCGGGTGACACCACTGCTTGTTCCGCTCTTGTGCGTACACACCCATCCCCTGTTCATGGTGCATGTCAAGATGCCTCACGTCCTGCACCTGTCATTGAGCACTCAACTAGCACCATCAGCAGGCATGTCCACGTCCTTGTCTCAGTGCAGCGTTCAGTTGTCCCTATCCCAGTCCTTGGAACGCAAGCGCAAATACGCAGCTGACGCCCCACAGGCCACACTACTAAATTCACACATTTTGCGAATGCTTGCACTCGAAATGTTGCCTTTTAGGCTCGTGGAAATGTACGCTTTCCACAACCTGATGCGGCGGCCGTCCCTCGATACTCGATCTCCAGCCACCACTATATCTCCCGGTGTGCCATCCTTGCATTGCACAAGCATCTGTCCCACAACATTAGCCGTGACCTCAACAACGCAGTTACTGGAAAAGTCCACCTAACCTCGGACACGTGAACAAGTGCTTGTGGGAAGGGACAGTACATCTTGCTGATGGCACACTGGGTTAACATTGTGGAAGCCGGGACCCAGTCGGACCTTGGGACGGAACACGTCCTCCCAACGCCGAGGATTGGGCCCTGGGTCAATCAGGGTTGCCCACACTACACAGAAAAGTTGTGCAGGCAGATCTGTAGCTGATACCACTGAACCTACAGCCAGGAATGGTCGTGTGTGACTGATGGCGGCTCTGAGGAGAGGCGAGCTCACACACGTACCATGACTGGCCCATGTGCTTAGCCTCGTGGTTCAGCGGTTTCTCAAAACCTACCCTGATCTGTCGGATCTGCTTGTCAAATTTACACCACCTCTGTGCCCATTTTAGAAAGTCAGCTACAACTTCCACCACTCTTGCCATGCTTCAGCAGCATTTGCAGTTTCCAGCTTACCGACTGGTGTGTGATGTCCCCATGCGTTGGAACTCTACATTGCAGAGGTTGGGAAGGATTTGTGAGCAGAAGAAGCCAGTTGTTGACTACCTGCATCAACAAGGCCATCGGTATTCAGGTCAGACTCCACACATAAGACCTCAGGAGTGGACATGGATTTCAGACATCTGTACCATCCTCCAAAACTTTGAGGACTCCACCAAGATGGTGAGCGGTGATGACGCCATAATTAGCATCACCATCCCGCTTCACTGTCTTCTGAAACGCTCTCTGCTCTCAATTACATAGGATGCACTGCAGGCGGAGCACGATAAGATGGAGCAAGGAACCATACAAGGTGATTACACACAGTCCAGCCTCAACTCATCCCGACGTGGATTGGGTGACAATGAGGAGGAGGAGGAGGATCAGGAGCTAGATGGTACTACCAGCACAACTGCCATGCCGTCTGTTCAGCGTGGATGTCATGAGGACAGGGAGGAGGAGGAGTGCATGGTCAGTCATCCGTTTGGTGAAGACACGGAAGTCTTGCCTCTTTACAGTCTGGCACACATGGCTGAGTTTATGTTACGCTGCCTTTCCTGTGACCCTCATGTTGTCCAAATTTTGGGTGACAGTCGTTACTGGTTGGTGATGCTTGTAACTGTAACTGATGCTAGAGCTTTCTGTCTCTTAATTCCTTGCAGGACAGGCCTAATAAAATGGTGCAGTACGAGAAGGCCCTTGTTCCGGAATTATTAAAAAAAATATGAAAACCCTGATGGCAGAGGTCACAGTTCATTGGACAACCAAGGAGTACAGGTGAAAGAGCCACAAATTCAATCCAGCAGAGGCAGGGGAACACTCTCAAAGTTCTGAGACAGTTTTCTCAGACCCTCCCATCGCACAGGCCCTGAGGCGGGGGGGTACTCTTACAAGAACTGCAAAGTTTCAGAAGATGCTGAGGGAGTACCTTGCCGACCGTACCAACGTCCTATGTGATTCCTCTGTGCCTTTATTATTGGGTATCCAAGCTGGACACGTGGCATGAACTGACTCTCTACACCTTGGAGGTCCTTGCCTGCCCTGCCGCTAGCGTTTTGTCAGAGCGGGTTTTTAGTGCCACCGGTGGAATTATAACCAATAGGCGCATTCACGTGTCAATTGAAAATGCTGACAGGCTGACTCTTATAAAAATGAACCAGGGTTGGATTGGGCCAGACTTCTCAACACCACCAAATGATAGCAGCGCAACATAAACTCAAATACTGCATCTTTTTTTGGGGAGGTCAAAATCTCTTCCCATGCACCTGTCTTCACACCCAGAAATGGGTATATGCTTCCTCCTCCTTCTTCGCATCCTCATCCTCCACCACCATATCACCACATGTACCATATCAACATATCTACGTCTCTTGCAAGGGGCATTGGAGTGCCTCCAAATTTTTGGCAGCCGTTGCTTCACTGCATAGGCAAACACTATGGGAGACGCACTTCCTAATAATGGGCAGATTGATGGCCTTTAAAGAATAGTAAGGGCCATCTTATAGCCCTATAAAAAAGGTTTGTGACTTTCAGAGTCCCTCTATCATAAATGAAACAGGATGTGTCACACACCACATGGCCAGATAAGGTTGTAAAATGTTAAAATTACATTTCCCGGTGAATGCATTTGTCTTAAAAAATAACGTAAAAAAAAAAAAAAACACAGTAGGATCTTTCTTTAGTATAAAAACCAGAGTCACCAATGTAACTTCAATGTAATCACATTGTTCAGCTACTGCACCTCCTCCTCCTGTCACAAGCTGAAAGCACTGCAGCACTGCCTTGGCCAAGCGGCAACAGGCTGTGCTGAAGATAACAAGCTTAATGCTTAGGTAACAAACCGCCAACCGCTGCAGAGTTGTTGAAAGCTGTAACACAGCAGCCTGATCTGTGGCTCTCACCACTGAACATACAGCCAGGCATGGTTGTGTGTGACAATGGGCAGAACCTGGTGACGGAGAAATGACTGCCGGAGTAGATACAGTTTCCCAAAAGTCAGTCCTTTCACTGCGCTAAGGAATATGGCTGTGGTGAAATGCAACTCACCGACAAGCTGTGGACTGGCTCCGTACCATCCCTGGCTACATTCACTTGACCATGTGTTTGTGGTTAGGCGGTCCTTCCCAGTAAGTGCACTGAGGAGGGCACGGGTAATGTTGTGGGACCCGTGCTTGTGGAAGGCGGAGATGACACCGGGAGAAATAGTGGCAGCTGGGACCATGTATGGTATGTTATGGGTCTGGAGGGTGGAACCTCTGTGCTACGGTGCAAGGAGGGACCCAGAGGGGCGTAACTAAGTATTAACCCGGTCCGACCCTGGTCGTACGGCGGCTAACGACTCCATGACCAGGGAGGGACCGAGCCGAGGGACCAGGTGCTACTCTGGGGATGACCTTGTAAGGGAGCAGGTGACTCCCACGGTACAGATGGCAGGGACTGACCGGAATAACAGGTAGGCACAGCAGGCAGGCTGGCGAGCAGAAGCCTCCAGGTAGGTTATCAGGTAGACACGGCAAGTGACGGTAGGAGTCTCTAGGTGGGCTGGCAGGTGGTCATGGCAAGTGATGGCAGGAGTCTCTAGGTGGTCACGGCAAGTGACGGCAGGAGTCTCTAGGTGGGCTGGCAGGTGGTCATGGCAAGTGATGGCAGGAGTCTCCGGGAAGGCACAGCAGGTAACAAGCAGGCAACAGGATGGTCACAGGCAAGTGCTCCCAGGTGAGCGGGCTGGCAGGGATGGCAGGTAACAGGCAGGCAAGAGGCAAGTGCTCCCAGGTGAGCGGACTGGCAGGCACGGCAGGTAACAGGCAGGCAACAGGCAAGTAACAGGCTGGCGGGCAAGACTGGTAGTCAGGCTAGCAGCGGGACCTGAGGGCGGAAGCAGAGATCAGAAACACTGTGCAACAACTTTTGCTCGGGCACCTCCTTCCGGCAGCAGGAAGAGGAGCGCTGGTGAACGCAGAGCGGGGAGCGCGGGGAGCGAGGAGGTGAGTGGGACGGCGTCTCTGCCTGGCAGGGGGCAGAGACACCGATGCTACATGGTAAAGGTTGTAAAATGTTAAAATGACATTTCCCAGTGAATGCATTTGTCTTGGTTGAAAGCAATCCAAAAGTGCAAAAAATGCATCAAAAACGCTACGTGTGGAGATAGCCCAAGGTGTGGAGGAGCATTTTTGTTTTTGGTTATTTATTTTGCCTTATATACAAGTCATTACCCTGGAAAGGATGTTCTTTAACATATTTCCCAGGAAAATCCATTTTGGTTTCGTTTTTGCATGTTTTATTGTGAGTCCGTAAAAGTGTCGTAATACCTCTGACAACGTTGTGGACAGCAGTGACCTGGGAGTCAGAAATGATTCCAGGGGTCTTCCCCATGCTATTGCCATGTCATTTGAGCACTGTTCCCGTCGATTTTGGCAATTTTTCGGCCCTCTGCAGACCTCCGGGGGGAGCCGCCGGAAAAATGCTAGAGTTTCCCATAGACTTACATTGGGCTCGTTACTTGGACTGAGCACTCGAGCATTCCAATTTGCTCGACCCAAGCAACGAGTACCCGATCATTTTAGTGCTCGCTCATCACTAGTAATTATGTTTTTTATTATGTTTTGCGTGTGTTTTTAACATTGTTTGTCATTTGGTGTCTTATACAATAAATTTATATGGATTAATCTACTATGGTATTTTTACCTTATTGTCCCAAATGGTTTTCTAGTTTATCTACTATTTCGTCACACCCAGATTTCCCCTTGAGCTCGACATGGACGGCTAAAGGGAATGATGTGCTGGTTCTATGGCTTTCTCAGACCAAGGCTTTGGGAGGCCTTAAGTCAGTGATGTGCACCTTAAGGAACTGGGTCTTGGCCATACTCCTTGTCAGTCCCGGATTTATCCTTAAGCCACGGCCCCACTATCAGAATTTGGTCAGTATTCAGTCACTATTTTTTCTCAGGAGTGGGAGCCAAAACCAGGCATGGATGATAAATTGTAGGTGTAAAATTGGTGACTTGTTTCTATTATGACTTTTATCGGATTATTCCTCATCTGATTTTGACTCCCACTCCTGAGAAAAAATATTGATAGTGGGGCCGTGGCCTTAAGCTAAGAGTATACAACTGAGGACAATGGTGCTAGCTCCACATTAGGAGTGAAGCTTGTAATGGCCACATCTCTAAACAAACGTATTTTGCTAATGTCACTAATGATTTTGTTAATGATTTAATGTTGGAGGAATGGAGGCTGCTCAGTCCAAATTTGATACTTTTGAGTAGAGGAGAGCAACTAAAGAAAGTAATCACGTTATAAGGGAAAGATGCAGGGCATCTTTATTAATATAAAATTCACACAATGTTTAATGTTTGTGTTTGAATAAAGGAATGTGACCAATAGAGTTAAAATAATTCCATACTAAAATGAAGAGCAATGTGTCTTAACAAAGGACTGGCAGAGATAATACTAACACCTTCATGGTTCTTTTCCTTTTATAGGTTTATTTCTATTTAATTGCAATGTCCAGAAAAGATAAATGCTATTTAATGCTTTTAATGTTGATGTTATATGTATATTGCTTCTTTTATTTACAGTACAGACCAAAAGTTTGGACACACCTTCTCATTTAAAGATTTTTCTGTATTTTCATGACTATGAAAATTGTACATTCACACTGAAGGCATCAAAACTATGAATTAACATATGTGGAATTATATACTTAGCAAAAAAGTGTGAAACAACTGAAAATATGTCTTATAATTCTAGGTTCTTCAAAGTAGCCACCTTTGGCTTTGATGACTGCTTTGCACACTCTTGGCATTCTCTTGATGAGCTTCAAGAGGTAGTCACCGGAAATGGTCTTCCAACAATCTTGAAGGAGTTCCCAGAGATGCTTAGCACTTGGCCCTTTTGCCTTCACTCTGCGGTCCAGCTCACCCCAAACCATCTCGATTGGGTTCAGGTCTGGTGACCGTGGAGGCCAGGTCATCTAGCGTAGCACCCCATCTCTCTCCTTCTTGGTCAAATAGCCCTTTCACAGCCTGGAGGTGTGTTTGGGGTCATTGTCCTGTTGAAAAATAAATGATGGTCCAACTAAACGCAAACCGGATGGAATAGCATGCCACTGCAAGATGCTGTGGTAGCCATGCTGGTTCAGTATGCCTTCAATTTTGAATAAGTCCCCAACAGTGTCACCAGCAAAGCACCCCCACACCATCACACCTCCTCCTCCATGCTTCACGGTGGGAACAAAGCATGTAGAGTCCATCCGTTCACCTTTTCTGCGTCGCACAAAGACACGGTGGTAGGAACCAAAGATCTCAAATTTGGACTCATCAGACCAAAGCACAGATTTCCACTGGTCTAATGTCCATTCCTTGTGTTCTTTAGCCCAAACAAGTGTCTTCTGCTTGTTGCCTGTCCTTAGCAGTGGTTTCCTAGCAGCTATTTTACCATGAAGGCCTGCTGCACAAAGTCTCCTCTTAACAGTTGTTGAAGAGATGTGTCTGCTGCTAGAACTCTGTGTGGCATTGACCTGGTCTCTAATCTTAGCTGCTGTTAACCTGCGATTTCTGAGGCTGATGACTCAGATAAACTTATCCTCAGAAGCAGAGGTGACTCTTGGTCTTCCTTTCCTGGGGCGGTCCTCATGTGAGCCAGTTTCTTTGTAGCGCTTGATGGTTTTTGCAACTGCACTTGGGGACACTTTCAAAGTTTTCCCAATTTTTGGCACTGACTGACTTTCATTTCTTAAAGTAATGATGGCCACTCGTTTTCTTTACTTAGCTGCTTTTTTCTTGCCATAATACAAATTCTAACAGTCTATTCAGTAGGACTATCAGCTGTGTATCCACCAGACTTCTGCACAACACAACTGATGGTCCCAACACCATTTTTAAGGCAAGAAATGCCACTTATTAAACTTGACAGGGCACACCTGTGAAGTGAAAACCATTTCCGGTGACTACCTCTTGAAGCTCATCAAGAGAATGCCAAGAGTGAGCAAAGCAGTCATCAAAGCAAAAGGTGGCTACTTTGAAGAACCTAGAATATAAGACATATTTTCAGTTGTTTCACACTTTTTTGCTAAGTATATAATTCCACATGTGTTAATTCATAGTTTTGATGCCTTCAGTGTGAATGTACAATTTTCATAGTCATGAAAATACAGAAAAATCTTTAAATGAGAAGGTGTGTCCAAACTTTTGGTCTGTACTGTATATATTTTCTTCTCTTCTTGCAAGTAGCAGTAAGGATAGAATATATTACTACAAGGCTGTGGAAACAAATTGTTGCCAGTGGACTAGGTACATATGAGATACCAGGTGATAGAGCAAATATCACTGGACAGGTGTTGGGGCGATAGGGTCACGCTGTTAAAACAGCGTGAGGTCTATTGGATCCATCGCCTGCAGACCTTGGAATCCAGGGGTCTCAATAGGGACTTTGACCTCATGAAGATGTTTTTCCTGTAATAAATCAATAATTAACACATGATTTTGTTCCTTTACCGCAGATATAGGTCAGGATGGGATATGTTGGGTCACTTCTATACCTCGGAAAACACTTGCGTCCTCAATCTTGTTTGTGTTTTCGGCTCCATTATACGATTTTATATCATGATAACAAGTATTCTTTGTTATGCTAGGCATTTAATTTTAGTATGTATTTTATAGTCCAGTTTTATATTTTTTCTATTTGTCTTTTCGGTTTTCATTTTATTTTTTATTTTTATTAAATTTTTTTATTTTTTATAAAAAACAATTTGTTTCCTACCTGAGTTCCAATGAATGTAATTTGTACTTTACTTGCAGCGATCTTTCCAATGTCATTTCTTTTTTGGTTGTATCGCTGCTGGCAAGGCAGAATCTTCTCTTTACTGCAAAAATACATCAGGCAACACTATTTTACTTTCATCAAGTTCTCACACTAAACATACCATTAAGGCCATTCCTAAGGGTGAATTTATTTGGGCCAGAAGAATTTGCTCTACCAGCGATAGCTTTGTTACTGAAAGCTCTGTGATCAACAGAAGGTTGATCGATAGAGGTTATAGTAAATTAGAGATTAAGAAAGCCTTTGAACATGTCAGTAAAATTCCAAGACATGGTTTACTATATAAATCTAATAAAATTAAATGAATGAATTTATTTCTCCATCAACAATTATATTCACAACTCCTTATAGCCCCTAATTTGAAACTATCAAAAATATTATTCTTAAATACCTACCTGTTGTTAACCAGGATGACACCCTTCGTAGTGTCATCAAAGGGGGTTGCCAATGCGTTGCCAGGAAGGGCAGTTCTCTTCGTGACATGTTTTCACCTAGCCTTTTGCGCCACCCTGAAACTTCCAATTCATGGCTTTCCATCACCAGCTTCCACAAATCCTCTTTAAGCAGATGTGTAGTATGTTGCTTTGCACAGCATAGAAAACGTTTTTTCAGTTCATCAAACGGAACACAATATGACATTAATTATTTTATTAATTGTGAAACGAGTCATCTGGTCTACTGTATTCAATGTAGTATATGCAATTTATATTATATAGGTTACAGAACTAGAAAATTGAAAAAAAGGATAGAGGAACATGTTTCTAATATCAATAAAAATAGTATAGGCTATTCAGGTACCGTTTACAATTTGGCTATATAATCTTGCAGTGTTTTATAGACAAAGGCCAATTATGTTACACTAGATGGTGGCCCGATTCTAACGCATCGGGTATTCTAGAATATGTATGCGGCCGACCGGGCGCAATCAGCAGAACGTTGTTTAAATTTGGCGCCAAAATCGCTGATTGGTCGCGGCCGGCAACCGCGATTAATCAGCAAAACGGTGTTTAAATTTGGCGGCTATATCGGTGATTGGTCACGGGTGGCGGCCGCGACCAATCACCGAACTGTGTTAGTGAGGACCGGAGAGCATGTTTAAATTTGGCGATAAAATCGACCAATCAGCAGAGCGTTGATTAAATTTGCCGGCAATCTCGCTGATTGGTCTCGGCCGGCTGGCGGCCGGGACCAATGAACAGAGCGGTGTTTAAATTTGGCGCCAAAATCGCTGATTGGTAGCGATCGCCGGCGGCCGCGACCAATCAGCAGAGCGTTGTTTAAGTTTGGCGCCAATCTCGCTAATTGGTCGCGGCTGGCGGCCGCGACCAATCAGCACAGCGGTGTTTACATTTGGCGCCAATCTCGCTGATTGGTCGCGGCCGGCCACCGCGACCAATCAGCAGAGGGACCTTTAAATGTGCCGCCCATCTCGCTGATTGGTCGCGGCCGGCCACCGCGACCAATGAGCAGAGCGGCGTTTAAATTTGCCGGCCATCTCGCTGATTGGTCGCGGTCGGCCACCGCAACCAATCAGTAGAGCGGCGTTTATATTTGCCGCCGATATCGCTGATTGGTCGCGGTGGCCGGCCGCGACCAATCAGCAGAGCGGCGTTGAAATTTGCCACCCATCTCGCTGATTGGTCGCGGCCGGCCACCGCTACATTCCCACATACTTGCATTGAGAAGATTTAAAAAAGTGACCTCTGCTTCACACAGCAACCACTGTGTGATTTGGTTGGTTATAACTGCAGTCTATAGTTCCAGAGCGGGTTGAAAATGGGTTAGATCAACTAGTGGTGAGTATGTACCTACATGTACTATAGTTACATACATGATCTCTAAGAAATGTATAATCGTAAACGCTGCAATGGTGCTTTAATGAATTTGACGCATTTTATCAGTGACGTGCTTCTTACAAGAAATGTTACTCCACTCAGAGTCAAAGACTAGAGTAACATTGTCTGGTATAAGAAATGTGCCACATTAAGCAAATGTGACAGTGGGACGTAAACATGCTCTATTGCACAATGGCTACTCCCAAGCTCCACCCACTCTGGCGGAGCTGATTAAAACTGGCATCAAGATATCAAAACATTTAATTTTAGCATAACTCTGCGTTGTTCAAAAATGTTATGACTTTCCAAAGTGTTTTATTCCAGAAAACTAGGGTAAACACTTTTATGTATTGCCCCCTTAGAGTCTAAAAAAACACTAGTGGCCAGCATGAAAATTGCAAGACTTCTATTTTTAACTTTTAATACAGATTGTAATGCGTAGAAAAAAAATGCTATTTTTTTAAATAAATGTAGCAAAAAAATGTGATTTAAACCATTGATACTTTTCTGATGATTACTTCTCTTTAATATGACTTTCCGCCAAAACAACTATATTCAGATGAATGAATATTATTTTCAGTTGCAGAGATTTATTAAGTACATTTTCTGCATTTGAATTCAGGTATGAAGCTTTGTAACAAATGCAATGTAAGAAACATAACATTTACCAATAAGATGAACATTGAACTAAAGAATCAACAGCAGATACTTGGATTCTTGCTATGTTAATAATAAGCACTGTAGTGGTCTGCTGCCTTTTGAAGTATGTCCTTGTGATTTGCATAAAGAGGAATCTTCTGGTCAACAACTTGCCAACGTACTGCAATTTCTTGTTCATGAGTTTGTAGATTCTGAGAAGAAACATTACAAAAAATGTGATGATGAAAAAGCTTTAGATATTTAAACAAAATATCATTTTTTATAATGTAATAGTCTCATCTTTTTTGCTTCATGCTATAAATTAATTCATATTCATTTGGAGCATTTTTCAAAACTTTTTTTTATAGGAAAAATTATTAAAATTGCAACACCAAGAAGGGAAAGTAGTAGAATTATAGAAATAACAAGATCAATAGACATATTAACCCCTTTAAGACGTGGCACGTAATAGTACGCACCACGTCGTAACCCCTGGTTCAGCGCAGGCTCCGGCGCTGAGCGCGCACTAAACCAAGCACAATTCAGCTGATTTATACAGCTGACATATGCCCGCAACAGCCACAGGTGGAATCGCGATCCACCCGCGGCTGTTAACACCCGTGGCATTTAACAGCGCCGCACTGGAAGTGCATCACTTACCCCGCCCATCGGTGACATGATCACCGGTCACCGATGGGTTGACATGACAACCCGGAGTCTGCTGGAGACCCCTGTTGTTGTCATGTCCAGATTGCTATGAGCACCGCCCAGTGGTTGGCGCTCATAGCAAGTGAGCAAATGTGCTCATCACCTGTATGTAGCAGAGCCGATCAGGTAATTGCTGCTTCTAGTCTCCCTTGGAGACTATTGAAGCAAGCAAAAAACAAAAAAAAGTTTTTAAAAATATTAAAAAATAAAACAAAATATAAAAGCTTAAATCACCCCCCTTTCGCCCCATTCAAAATAAAACAATAAAAAAAACACAAATACACATATTTGGTATCGCCGCGTTCAGAATATATCAATATAAAACAGAATTAATCCAATTGGCAAACAGCATCAAGAGAAAAAAATTCTAAATGTCAGAATTAAATTTTTTTGGTCGCCGCAAAACTGCAATAAACTGCAATAACAGGCGATCAAAACATCGGATCTACCCCAAAATATCAATAAAAATGTCAGCTTGGTGCGCAAAAAATAAGCCCTCACCCGGCCCCAGATCCCAAAAAATGGAGATGTTACGAGTGTCGGAAAATGGCGCATTTTTTTTTTTTAAGCAAACTGGATTTTTTTTCATCACTTAAATAAAAAAGAACCTATACATGTTTGGTGTTTACAAACTCATAATGACCTGGAGAATAATAATGGCAGGTCAGTTTTAGCAGTCAGTGAATGTGGTAAAAAAAACAACAGAGGAATTGCACTTTTTTTTGCAATTTCACCGCACTTGGAATTTTTTTCCTGTTTTCCAGTACACAATATGGTAAAACCAGTGATGTCATTCAAAAGTACAACTCATCCCGCAAAAAAATAAGCCCTCACACAGCCATATTAACCAAAAAATAAAAAAGTTATGGCTCTAGGAACAAGGGGAGCAAAAAACGAAAACGCAAAAACGGAAAATGCTCCGGTCATTAAGGGGTTAATGAAATGCAAACGATGATAAAATGAAAATCTAATTTTCAAAACATCTCTATTTATTCAGTATTGAGTAAGATTGCCACATGCATAAAAACACACACTTACACACTTTAGCTGCTATAAATAAGGCTATTAATGGTTATCTGAGGATTGTTCTGCCACACTGAATACATGCAACCTATTGTCAGCCAGACAAACAAAGTGCCAACATGATAATAACAGGCACAAATTAATAAGCAATGTATGGGCTATATCTGGAGATATAATAGTAAATCAATTTACAAAAACTTTTCCAATAGCCAAAAAAGTATAATCACATCAAAACTTTATTAAGTATAAAAAGACACAGTGAGTTTACACTAAGGCAACACATACAGCAGGAGGAGACAGAACAAATTATTATAGATGAAAAGATGTTAAAAGCCCTTGATAATTATAACCATGTCATATAAATATATATATATGATCAAGTGACACATAGTAGAGAAACAGACATAAAAATAATCAAATAAAATACCTATGTTCATCTCCTCCTGCTGGAATGGCGTCAGGTCCCATCCCTATATGTGTTTCGGCTTGTAGCCTTGGATACGTTTTTGCAAATTGGTTTACCATACTGAATACATTTAGGCTCACAAACTATAGCCGTATTACTGGTTTCACGATTGATCCATTCTGTACTGAAGTAAAATTAGACATCAAATACCAAGCTTATGGTTTTAAACAGTGTCTGCACAAACTATCATAAAGCGTTTTCACAGCATTGGGCTAGAAGTCTAATGTCCGACTACAGGCATTCCACTGACCTCACATGATTGCTCTCAAAGGCTATCATGGTGCAGAGCAAGATTGCAGGTTGAAATGGAGGTTTTTTGCTCTTCAACAGTGAGTCCCACTTGGATGCAATAATAGCCAGAGACGAAGGCACGCTGGCGAAACGTGCGTTGAGGTGCGCTATCCTTTCCCCCGCTGCAGTTCCTCCACACTATTTATCACCATGTCTCAAGGTAATACATCTCAGTATGTGATCTGTACTTATTGATTGTATTTATAGCACCTTGCATATATCTTTAGGATCGCTATATTGGATGTCCTTGTGGCTCTTGAGCTTCATTATACAGCTCTGGTGTCTATCTTATAAGTGGGACTAAAGTTACTTCAAGCACGTCTGACTACACACCTGGATGTGCTTGTTGTGGATGTTCTGCTGCTGGGGATATGGTCTCTGTTTTCTTTTGTTCACCTCCATCTAACCTCTAGTTTAGCCTCTGACCTTAGTCACATATAGTATGTTTATATATGTTGTTCACTATTTATTCTTGCATAATAAAATATATATATATACTTTTTTCATCAATAGCTATATCTCTAGCTGTTTTTGTTTGAGAGTGGTGACCTCTATATACACCTTAGTGGATACTGGTTATACTCCTCTCTACTTTTCGGTATTAGATTTTGATACAAAGCTATTTTTATAGGTCTAAAAATAGCCAGAGACTGCTCTGGAAACCATGTGGGCAATGATATAGCGATCTTCACGAGGGAATGTCAAACTAGTCCTACTCCCAGGATTATGGTGTGGGATGGCAAAAGGTAAAGTAGCCAGACCTCTCTAGTCTTCATTCCAAAAATACTAACTGCTCAGCAATACGTTGATTTGGTCGTGGAACCAGAAGTCAGGCCTTTTCTCCAGTGTGTACCATAAGCTGTTTTTCCATACAACAAAGTCAGGCCACGTGTTGCTCATCCTATTTTGAGCAGCTTGTACAGCCTAAACATGCTACCATGGCATGCAGTGTCTCCAGAAGTGTCCCCATGGAGCACATATGGTATGTCATTACAGTAGTTGGCAATTGCACAGGGATCTACCAGCAGTGGATCTTGATGATTTGTGTGTACAATTTCATTCAGCTTGACTGAACACTCCTCAGAGAACCATTGCTAACCTCAGTAATAACATGCCAAAGTTTGCAAGCATGTATATTTCTACGTGTGGAACTCATAATCCTGAATAAACTGTAATGTTTAAAAAATTTTGACTTCATTTTTTCATAATTTTCATATAATTAACATGTTTATTAGTGATGAGCGAGCGTGCTCATCACTGCTCGGTACCTGCCCGAGCACCTCACTGCTCGAGATGCTCAGCGAGTATTTCCGGGATGCTCGGGCGGGAGCTCAAGTTGAGCTTGAGCTCCCGCCCTGCATGTTTGGCGCTCTTTAGAGAGCCAATGAACATGCAGGGATTGTCTGCCACTCACTGTAATGCCGTAGCCATCTTGGTTGTGGCATTACAGTGATTGGCTGGCTGCATAGCATCATCGGGTCTATATAAGAGCTGGTGATGCTCTGCTTGTCACAGTCTAACCTTCAGACAGGCAGAGTAGGGAGAGGTGCTGCTGTGTGAGGGACAGAATTGGTGGTGTAATAGTTAGGTATAGGTATTCCACATCAGGATACATATCCATCTGAACTAACAGTCCTTCTGAGGACTAATCCAGCTGCATATATTCAGTGGTGATAGCAGGAGTTAGGCAGGCAGAGAAATTTGTGAACAATATACAGCACAATAGTGTCCATTGCACGTTCTGTCTGCTGTTGCTGCTGCCTGTTACAGATAGCCATTGGACTAGATATCAGGGCTTTTTTTTTTGCTCTTAATCTTGATTATTTTCTTAAAAAGTAATAGAGTTCAACATTTTTCTGCTCCATTTGCTTGTTAGCACTGTAGAATACAGCCAGATCTTTTCCATCATCAGACATGATCCCATATTACTACGGTACTAATCCAGCAATTTGTAGGGATCGTGTAAAATATTATCCTCCTTTTACAGTTAGGCAGCAGTGTGTCAGTAAAGCTATTGACACGTGGTAGCTGTCAATAATAGGAAAGTACAATACCGGTATTTAAAATTGTGGGTGTCCATCAGACGTATCTCATATAACTGCGGTACAAATATAGCAATTTGTAGGGACCGTGTAAAATATTATTCACCTTTTATAAATAGGAAGCAGTGTGTCGGTAAAGCTATTGACACGTGGTCACTACAAATAATAGGAAACTACAAGGCCGGTATTTAAAACCGTGGGCGTCCGTCATACGTATCCCATATAACTGCGGTACAAATCCAGCCATTTGTAGGGACCATGCAAAATATCCTCCATTTAAAATGGGCACGGTGCGTGCCAAGTGACGGGGAAGTGGACGTGATGGTGATGGTACATACAGAGGCTGAGGCCGTGGGCAACCTGAAATTGTGCCACAACAAGCAGCCACATCTTGTCACCCGACCTTCCTGTCCCAATTACTAGGGGACCCAGCACACCACTATTGAACCCAAATCAGTGTCAAAAGGTTGCTGGTTAGATAGCAGATATTGCTTCCAGTCACTTTGCCATCACCATCACCACCACCCTGTCTTCCACATGGTCAAGTCTCAGTAGCCGTGAGTCTGGACCGCATATTCCTCACCCTGATCCTCCTTCCTTCCACCGTGCCGAGTGCCTGGAGACAACTGATCCCACACTTGGACACTCCGAAAAGCTGTTCACTTTTCCATTTATAGATTCTGGCCTCTCGCCCGGCTAGCTTCAAGCGGGGTAAGAGGAGATTGCGTGTAGCGATGCCCAAATATTTGAGCAGCCACGGTCACATGAAGGCGACGGTGGGAAAGTGCAATTATTGTCACAAGAGGTGGATGACGATACAACTGCCAGAAAGTCAGGAGGAGGACCAGGGTGCAGAAGTGGAAAACGAGGTAGTGGATAATGAAGTCACTGATCAAACCTGGCAAGGTGACATGCAGAGAGAGGACAGCAGCACACAGGGGGAGGGAGGTGTAGCACCAGAACAGGCAGGAAAAAGCAGTGTGGTGGCCACAGATACAAGGCGGGCAACAGTTCCCCTGAACATCAACATGATGAAAGTTGCCAGTACAACTGTTATGTCTTCCTGAGTCTGGTTGTTTTTTAAAGACTCTGCAGATAACCCCTAAAAGGCCATTTGCAACCTCTGCCAGGCCAGCATCAGCAGGGGCAGCAAAACTAGCAGCCTGACCACAACCAGCATGCTCAGGCACATAATAATAATCTTTATTTTTATAAAGTGCTAATATATTCCGTAGCACTTGACACATGACAGCAAAGCACCCGAATAAGTGGGCCGAACACCAGGCTCCAAAAACAGTGTCTGTGGGTGGCACTACTGCTTTTTCTGCTGTTTTGCGTGCACGCCAATCCCCTGTCCATGGTGCATGCGATGATGCTTCCAGCCCTGCACCTTTCGTTGCAAACTCGCAACTACCACCATCAACAACCATGTCCAAATCCTTGTCCCAGTGCAGCGTTCAGTTGACCCTACCCCAGTCCTTGGAACGCAAGCGCAAATATGCAGCTAACGCCCCACAAGCTGCATTACTAAACTCACACATTTTGCGAATGATTGCATTCGAAATGTCGCCTTTTAGGCTCGTGGAGATGGAAGCTTTCAGCAACCTGATGGTGGCGGCCGTCCCTCGGTACTCGGTCCCCAGCCACTACTATTTCTCCTGGTGTACTATAGTGGAAGCTGTGACCTAGTCGGACCAAGGGACGGAACTCGTCCTCCCAACGCCGAGAATTACGGGCCCTGGATCAATCAGGATTACTCTTAAATTCTACACCTCTTACACCTCCTCCTCCTCCTCTTCATCCTCCATCTTCGAAATGACCACATCAGTCGGAAGCTGGAAGCACTGCAGCACTGCCTTGGCCAAGCAGCAACAGGCTGTGCTGAAGCTAATATGCTTAGGTGACAAACCGCTCAGCATTAAAGAGTTGTTGACAGCTCTAAAAAAGCAGGCAGATCTGTGGCTGTCACTGCTGAATCTACAGCCAGGCATGGTCGTATGTGACAATGGCTGGAACCTGGTGGCAGCTCTGAAGCGAGGCGAGCTCACACACGTACCATGCCTGGCCCATGTGCTCAACCTAGTGGTTCAGCAGTTTTTTAAAACCTACCCAGATCTGCTGAATCTGCTTGTCAAAGTACAATGAGTGTGTGCCCATTTTAGAAAGTCAGCTACAGCTTAAGCCACTATTGCCGTGCTTCAGTATAGTTTGCAGCTTCCAGCTCACCGATTTGTGTGCAATGTCCCCACGCATTGGAACTCAACGTTGCATATGTTGGGAAGAATTTGTGAGCAGCACAGGGCAGTTGTTGAGTACCAGATTAAAACCGTCCGTCGGTATTCAGGTCAGCTTCCGCACATAAGAGCTCAGGAGTGGACATGGATGTCAGACATCTGTGCCGTCCTCCAAAACTTTGAGTACTCCACCAAGATAGTGAGATGCGATGGTGCCATATTTGGCATCACCATCCCGCTTCTCTGTCATCTGATATGATCGCTACTCACTTAAAGTGGAGGCATTGCAGGTGGAGCATGATGAGATGGAGCAAGGAACCATACAGGGTGATTCCACACAGCCCAGCTTCGTCTCATCCACGTTGGCACACATTATTATTATTATTTATTATTATAATGCCATTTATTCCATGGCGCTTTACATGTGAAAAAGGGGGTATACATAGCAAAAAACACTTACAATACTCTTAACAGAACGAGTCAGTGACTGGTCCAGGAGTAGAGAGGACCCTGCCCGCAAGGGCTCACAGTCTACAAGGGATGGGTGAGGATACAGTAGGTGAGGGTAGAGCTGGGGTGCAGCCATGAGGTGGAGCGGTGATTACTACAGGTTGTAGGCTTGTTGGAACAGGTGGGTCTTCAGGTTTCTTTTGAAGGTTTCCACGGTGGACGAGAGTCTGATATGTTGAGGTAGAGAGTTTCAGAGTAGGGGGGATGCACGGGAGAAATCTTGTATGCGATTGTGGAGATACGAGGGGAGTAGAGAAGGAGATCTTGTGAGGATCAGAGGTTGCTTGCAGGTAAGTACCGGGTGACTAGGTCACAGGTGTATGGGGGAGACAGGTTGAGGATGGCTTTGTATGCCAGGGTTAGGGTTTTTAACTGGAGTCCCTGAGCAATGGGGAGCCAGTGAAGGTATTGATAGAGGGGAGAGGCTGGGGAATAGCAGGGGGATAGATGGATTAGTCGGGCAGCAGAGTTTAGGATAGACTGGAGGGGGGGGAGAGTGTTGGAAGGGAGGCCACAGAGCAGGAGGTTGCAGTAGTCAAAGCGGGAGATGATGAGAGCATGCACTAGTGTTTTTGCAGAGTCTTGGCTGAGGAATGTGCGGATCCTGGAGATATTTTTGAGTTGGAATCGGCAGGAAGTGGAAAGGGCTTGGATATGAGGTTTGAAGGAGAGATCAGAGTCCAGGGTTACCCAGAGGCAGTGAGCTTGTGGGACTGGGGAGAGCGAGCAGCTGTTAAATTTGATGGATAGGTCAGATGGTGGTTGAGTGAGGTGGGGGAAAGGTGATGAATTCATTTTTTTCCATGTTAAGTTTTAGAAATCTATCAGAGAAGAATGATGAAATAGCACACAGACATTGCGGGATTCTGGTTAGTAAGGAGTTGATATCGGGTCCAGAGAGGTAGATCTGTGTGTCATTAGCATAGAGGTGGTATTGAAAGCCATGAGACTCTATGAGATTTCCCAGGTCAAGGGTGTTAATGGAGAAGAGCAGGGGTCCTAGGACTGAGCCTTGGGGAATGACGACAGATAGTGGGAGGGATGAGGAGGTGGTATGTGAGTGGGAGATGCTGAATGTCCGGTCTTTCCCATGTTACGCTGCCTTTTCCGTGACCCTTGCGTTCTCCAAATTTTGGTTGACAGTCATTACTGGTTGGTGACACTTCTAGAGCCACGCTATAAGGAGAACATTTTATCTCTCATTCCTGTGGCAGACAGGTCTGCTAAAATGGTGCAGTAACAGAAGGCCCTTGTTGTGGAATTATTAAAAAAATTCCCATCTGAAAACGCTGGTAGAGGTCACAGTTCGTTGGACAATCAAGGAGTACAGGCGAGAGAGACACAAATACCATCTAGCAGAGGTAGGGGAACACCATCAAAGGTCTGGGAGAGTTTTCTCAGACCCTCCCATCGCACAGGCCCTGATTCGCTGGGTACTCTCACAAGGAGGGATAATTTTACGAAGATGCTGAAGGAGTACCTTGCCGACCGTACCAACGTCCTCCGTGATTCCTCTGTGCCGTATAATTATTGGGTATCCAAGATGGACACGTGGCATGAACTGGCTCTCTGCACCTTGGAGGTCCTGGCCTGCCCTGCCACTAGCGTCTTGTCAGAGTGGGTTTTTAGTGCCGAACGGGGTATTATAACTGATAGGCGCATCCGCCTGTCAACAGAAAATGCTGACAGGCTGACTCTTATAAAAATGAACAAGGGCTGGATTGGGCCAGACTTTTCAACACCATCAAATGATAGCAGTGTAAAATAAACTCAAATCCAGTGTCTTTTTTTTTTGGGAGGTCTATTCCGATGCACCTCTTCACACCCAGACATGGGAATACGCTTCCTGATTTTGTCTATTTTCTGTTGTCCTCCTCCTTCTCCTCATCCTCCACCACCATATTACCTGGGTGACCGTGATGCAACACCCACTAAATTTTTTTAAGGGTGTTTATGATGCCGTAAGAAATGTTTGTTTTACAGTATATTTATGTATACCCCCCAGAGGTAAATGTTTTTCAGCCTATGCACTTAGTGCATGGTAATACAAGTATAGAAGACCCACTCCTTTATAATGGGAACATTTTTTTAAAGAGGCCCTCCTCTACGTCTCTTCCAAGGGGCATTGGGGTGTGTCCAAATTTTTGGCAGGCCTTGCAGTCACTGCATTCGCAAGAACAGAATAGGAGACCGCTCCTTTATAATGGGAACATTTTTTTTTACTGAGGCCCTCCTCTATATTTCTTGAAAGGGGTATTTGGATGCGTTGAAAATTTAGGCAGCCGTTGCAGTCACTGCATATGCAATAACTGTATAGCAGAACAGCTCCTTTATAATGGGAACATTTTCTTACTGAGGCCCTGCTCTATGTCTCTTTAAATTGGTATTGGGGTTTTTCCTAAATTTAGGCAGCTGTTGCAGTCACTGCATACGCAATAACCATATAGCATAACCGCTACTTTATAATGGGAACATTTTGTTACCGAGGCCCTCCTCTATGTGTCTTTAAATTGGTATTGGGGTTTTTCCTAAATTTAGGCAGCTGTTGCAGTCACTGCATACACAATAACCATATAGCATAACCGCTACTTTATAATGGGAACATTTTGTTACCGAGGCCCTCCTCTATGTGTCTTTAAATTGGTATTGGGGTTTTTCCTAAATTTAGGCAGCCATTGCAGTCACTGCATATGCTAAAACGCTATAGGAAAGCCACTCCTTAATAATGAGAACAACAAAGCATAGCCAGCTGATGGTCCTCTAACAATAGTGAGAGCCGACTGCTGGCTCTTAAGATCATTTTTGGTTTTGGTTATTTATTTTGCCTTATATACAAGTCACTACCCTAGAAAGGATGTTCCTTAACATTTTTCCCAGGAAAATACATTTTGGTTTTGTTTTTGTATGTTTTATTGTGAGACCGTAGTAGTGGCGTAATACTCTAACAACATTATTCAGAGCAATGACCTGGGAGTCAGAGATGCTTCCAGGGGTCTTCCCCATCCTGTTCCCATGTCATCTGAGCACTGTTCTCATAGATTTTGGCAATCTTTAGGCTCCCTGCAGACCTCCAGGAAGGGGCTGGGGGGCACCGGAAAAATGCTTGCGTTTCACATAGACTTAAATTTGGATTGCTGCTCGGGTCGAGCACCCGAGCATTCCAATTTGCTCGACTTGCACAACGAGCACCCGAGCATTTTAGTGCTCGCTCATCACTAATGTCTATCAATCCTATGATTTCCGTAATTTCATGACTTTTCCTTCTTGGTGTTACAATTTTAATGTTGTGTTGAGGAGTGTATACAACCAATGTGTTCTGTAGCAGAATGTCAATTATAATGAAATCCACTCTACTCCAGTGATAACCATCATAACTTCATATTTTTATATCACTTGTAGTGCGGCAGTGTTCACACTGTGCGGTGATGAGGCAGTGACCCAAGGAAAGTTAAATGTATTTATTTGCAAAAACTCACATCTTAAATGCAAATGGTGTCCTCCGGATCGCAGCCGGGTGCTCTAAACAGTCTGTATAAACTGGTTGGCGTGAGCGACGGCCCGCCGTCTTGCTCTGAGGTGCGTCATTGCTTTGCCTTCACAGGCCTGTGTTATGCCTTCACACAAGCTTGCCATGCACCGAGCCTCCGGCTCTGCAGCTTGCAAACAAACCACTGACACACCCAAACCTTTGCTGCAGGTTTTTAAATGAAAACTGTGCACATGAGCAACATGCAAGACCTGGGCTGGAGAGAGTGGACCGCCCCACTGCCATCCTGTAGTCCACTCCAAGAATAAAAGCCCATGCCGGGTTTTTCTAAATATGCCTTGGTCAAATAGTTTGACCAAGTCCAAACTTACTTTTATTCTGCACTGCAACCACAGTTGTGCCTGTGATTGCAATGCACTCCAGCGGGTTTAATATGCTCCTATGCGCATTCTGGGGGATGCATACCGTCCCTCGCATATAATTCCCCTCACTGCCTCACACACTATAAATTTGGATAATACTATAGCATAAATAATACCTATCATGAGTTGACGGATGCCATTTTTATTTAAGCAAGAACTGGGAAGCCTCAGATGTGTTATTTTTATAAATATCTTCTATCAGGAAAAGTGTTTTCAAGGGTCCCTAATGCCCCTCTAAATTACCTGACTTTCTAACAAAAGTCAGGTATGAACTTCAAATTTGTGGGATACCTGCATGCTGTGTGGGACTCTACAACACTAGATTTGCAGTGAAAGAGCGAGATTTCACATGTTATTGCAATATATCACTATTTGCACTAACCTAATACTGACATATAGAGTGGGTGCGGAAAGTATTCAGACCCCTTTTAATTTTTCACTCTTTGTTTTATTGCAGCCATTTGATAATTTCTAAAAAGTTAATTTTTTTCTCATTAAAGTACACTCAGAACACCATCTTCACTGAAAAAAACAGAAATGTAGAAATTTTTGCAAATTTATTGAAAAAGAAAAACTGAAATATCACATGGTCATAAGTATTCAGACCCTTTGCTCAGTATTGAGTAGAAGCACCATTTTGAGCTAGTACAGCCATGAGTCTTCTTGGGAATGATGCAACAAGTTTTTCACACCTGGATTTGGGGATCCTCTGCCATTCTTCCTTGCAGATTCTCTCCAGTTCCGACAGGTTGGATGGTGAACATTGGTAGACAGACATTTTCAGGTCTCTCCAGAGATTCTCAATTGGGTTTAGGTCAGGTCTCTGGCTGGGCCAGTCAAGAATGGTCACAGAGTTGTTCTGAAGCCACTCCTTTGTTATTTTAGCTGTGTGCTTAGGGTCATTGTCTTGTTGGAAGGTGAAACTTCGGCCAAGTCTGAGGTCCAGAGCCCTCTGGAAGAGGTTTTCATCCAGTCCAGTTTTCATCCATTCATGTTTCCTTCAATTGCAACCAGTCGTCCTGTCCCTGCAGCTGAAAAACACCTCCATCAAATGATGCTGCCACCACCAAGTTTCACTGTCGGGATTGTATTGGGCTGGTGATGAGCAGTGCCTGGTTTTCTCCACACATACCACTTAGAATTATCACAAAAAAGTTCTATCTTCATCTCATCAGACCAGAGAATCTTATTTCTCATAGTCTGGAAGTCCTTCATGTGTTTTTGCAAACTCTATGCAGGCTTTCATATGTCTTGCACTGAGGAGAGGCTTCTGTCGGGCCACTCTGTCATAAAGGTCCAACTGGTAGAGGGTTGCAGTGATAGTTGACTTTGTGAAACTTTCTCCCATCTCTCTACTGCATCTCTGTAGCTCAGCCACAGAGATCTTGGGGTTCTTCTTTACCTCTCTCACAAAAGCTCTTCTTCCACGATTGCTCAGTTTGGCTGGACGGCCAGGTCTAGGAAGACTTCTGGTGGTCCCAAGCTTCTTCCATTTAAGGATTATGGAGGCCACTGTGCTTTTAGGAACCTTGAGTAATGGAGAAATTCTTTCGTAACCTTGGCCAGATTTGTACCTTGTCACAATTCTGTCTCTGAGGTCCTTGGGCAGATCCTCTGAGCTCATGATTCTCATTTGGTCTGACATGCACTGTGAGCTGTGAGGTCTTATATAGACAGGTGTGTGCCTTTCCAAATCAAGTCCCATCAGTTTAATTAAACACAGCTGGACTCCAATGAAGGAGTAGAACCATCTCAAGGAGGATCACAAGGAAATGGACAGCATGTGACTTAAATATGAGTGTCTGAGAAAAGGGTCTGAATACTTATGACCATGTGATATTTCAGTTTTTCTTTTTTAATAAATTTGCAAAAATTTCTACATTTCTGCTTTTTTCAGTCAAGATGAGATGCAGAGTGTACTTTAATGAGAAAAAAAAAAAACTTTTTAGAATTTACCAAATGGCAGCATTGAAACAAAGAGTGAAAAATTAAAAGGGGTCTGAATACTTTCCGTACCCAATGTACGTTACTACATTTTATTTACATAGCACCAACAAACTTTACAGCGGTTTCAAAATTGAGAGGGTATATGTGCAAGTAACAACTAATATTACAAAGTAACCCATAATTCTACATTTTAAACAGGAGTGAAGGACCTGCTTGCAATCTTATAATCTAGGTGACACAAAAGGTAAATAGTACTTTTAGTGTATGATCCAGCCATGTTTACAATATACAAGGGTAATTAATAGTGATATGCGAACATGCTCGCCACCGCTCGGTACTTGCCCGAGCATCACTGTGCTCGACGAGCTCGGCAAGTATTTTCTTACTGCTCGAGATGCTCGCCGAGTATTTCTGGGTTGCTCGGGCGGGAACATGGGTCCCCTCCCTGCATGTTTGGCGCTCTTTAGAGAGCCAATGAACATGCAGGGATTGCCTGTCACACACTGTAATGCCATAGCCATGTTGGTTGTGGGCATTACAGTGATTGGCTGGCCGTACAGCGTCATCAGGTCTTTATAAGACCTGGCACCGCTATGCTCATCACAGTGTACCCCGGAATCAGGCAGAGTAGGGAGAGGTGCTGTTGTGTCAGGGAGAGATTTGCTTCTTTATAATTAGTATAGGTATTCCACAACATATATACAGTATATATCCATCTGAACTAACAGTCCTTCTGAGGACTAATCTAGCTGCATATATTCAGTGTTGATAGCAGGAGTTAGGCAGGCAGTGTATGCGGTACACTGCAGTGCATATAGTGCAAGAGGGTCCATTGAACTTAGTATAGGTATTCCACAACATACACTGCTCAAAAAAATAAAGGGAGCACTTAAATAACACAATGTAACTCCAAGTCAATAACACTTCTGTGAAATCTACCTGTCCAGTTATGAAGCAACACTGATTGTGAATCAATTTCTCCTGCTGTTGTGCAAATGGAACAGACAACTGGTAGAAATGATAGACAATTAGCAAGATAACCCCTATAAAGGGGTGGTTCTGCAGGTGGTGACCACAGACCATTTCTCTGTTCTCATCCCTTTTGGCTGTTGTTTTGGTCACTTTTTCTATTTTCCACTGCTCTCACCCCTAGAGGTACAATAGAATGAGGCGGTGTCTACAGTACAACCCACAGAAGTTGCTCAGGTAGTGCAGTTCATCCAGGGTGGCACATCAGTGTGAGCTGTGGCAAGAAGGGTACCTGTGTCTGTCAGCACAGTGTCCAGAGCATGGAGAAGATACCAGGAGATGTGGAGGGAGCCATAGGAGGGCAACAACCCAGCAGCAGGACCGTTACCTCCTCCTTTGTGCAAGGAGGAACAGGAGGAGCACTGCCAGAGCCCTGCAAGACCTCCAGCAGGCCACAAATGTGCATGTGTCTGCACAAACGGTTAGAAGCCGTCTCCATGAGGGTGGTATGAGGGCCCGAAATCCACAGATGGGGGTTGTGCTCAAAATCCAACACCGTGCAGTACGCCTGGCATTTGGCACAGAACACCAGGACTGGCAAAGTCGCCACTGGCGCCCTGTGCTCTTCACAGATGAAAGCAGGTTCACACTGAGCACATGTGACAGACATGACAGAGTATGGAGACGCCATGGAGAGGGATTTGCTGCCTGCAACATCCTTCAGCATGACCGGTTTGGCAGTGGGTCAGTAATGGTGTGGGGTGGTATTTCTTTGGAAACTGTTCGACGAACACCTTCGAACACCGTTAAAACCAATGGCAGGCAAACAGAAACACATAGAAACACATAGAAAACACCTTCAAAGGTGTCCAAAAGCTGACAAACTGCTCAGAAGACACAACTAACACATGGAAAAGTGACAAGTACATATAGTCATGTGAAAATTAAAGAGGTGGAGGAGTAGAAGGAGGGGGAGACACAGATATAGGCATGTCATGCCCTTCTAAAACAAAAACAGTGCAAAGCCGACACGGCCAGTCCGTTCCTGCCCGTGCGACCTCCGTGTCGCCGGGTTTGTGCCAGAGCTGCGGTGGACCCTGACGGCCAGCCTCCCTCTCCCAATACTGGTGCCTATCCGCTGGTGGGTTGAGCGAGTCCCCCTGCGGTGGAGGCAGGTCTAATCTTTTTAATTTAAATTGTCTCTCTAATTTGAATGAGTACACTTTAAATCCTTTTACAAGGATCTATTGGAGGGCAAGTCTCATGCCAGCAGCCGCGGTAATTCAAGCTCCAGTAGCGTCCACTAAAGCTGCTGCAGTTAAAAAGATTTTATAAGGATCGAGCTTGGCGGTCTACCGCAAGGCATCCTACTGCCAGTCCAAGCCCCTGTGTCTTGGGGTGCCTCCCCGATGCTCTTCACTGAGTGTCCCGGGGGCCCGAACCATTTCCTTTGAAAAAATTAAGTGTCCAAACTACAGGTGGTGTAGCTTGCTTAACAGCTGGAATAATCCGCTGACTAGTAGACACTGCTACTAGGCACAAAGTATTTCCTGGGCTAGATGCAGTTAAAAATTTGTAATTAGATACTCTCGTTGGATGCTGAGAAAGCATTCCATACAGTCTCCTGGCACGCCATATATTATTCTCTTAAAAAGCTTGGGGTAGGGGTCTAGGGGACCCTTTTATAGCCAAAATCATGACCCTGTATCGCAATACGTCACCTAGGCTGAAGATAGATGGATCATTTTCATCACCTTTCATAATCACCAATGGGACAAGGAAGGGATATCCTCTGTCCCCTCTCTTATACATCCTAGTGATGGAGCACCTGGTCTCATCAATTCGCCATAACCCCAATATTAGGTAAATTGAGGTGGGAGGCACCGAGTACAAGTGCTCTGCATTTGCTGATGATGTCCTAGTATATATCACTCAATCGAATATATCCATCCCTGCTGTTATGGCTGAAATAGATCACTTTGTTACATGGCCAAATTTTAAAATCAATGCAGCAAAGTCTGAGGCCCTCGATGTCTCCCTCCCCAAATCCATACAGGATTCCATCCAGTCCAACTTTCCCTTTGCCTGGCCTTCACAGGGTATCAAATACTTAGGAATACGTATTCATAGAGACCTCTCCCATCTATGTTATCTTAATTTTGGGCCCTTTATTGAACAACTCCATACAGACTACGGTTGGCAAGTTAGAACTGTAAGATTCACTGCGTGAACCACTGGTGTTTTGTGGAAAAGCACGTGTATACTGTGTTCCAAATTATTATGCAAAAAGTGTTTAGGAGTGATAAGGTAAGATTTTTTTTGGTAGTCAGTTAAACTCATTGATGGTGATGTGTGTCAGGGCTCTTTATATCATTGTAAGCAATTGCAGACACCTTTGCTAATTAGTATGGCAGGTGTGTCCAATGAAAGTCAAGACTACTTAAGAAGGCTGTCCCACATTATTAAGCAGCCTACATTTTCTGCCAAAATGGGAAAGAAAAAGGATGTGTCGGCTGCTGAGAAGCAACAAATTGTGGAGTGTTTAGGTCAAGGCATGACTACAATCAACATTGCCAAGACACTTCATCCTGATCATCGCACAATCAAGAAGTATGTAGCTGATTCACAGTACACACGTGTGCGTGCTGATAAGGGAAAATTGAGGACTCTTTCCTACAGCCAATTACGTCAGGTCAGCGGCAAAAAAGCCTTGTCATAGCAGCAGACAAGTTTTTGAAGCTGCTGGTGCCTCCAACGTCCCCCAAACAACAAGATACAGGGTCCTTCAGAGGTTTGCAGCTGTGCGTAAGCCATCCTGTCGACCTACTCTATCCACTGTACACAAGCAGAAACAGCTCCAGTGGGCCAAACAATACATAAAGACTGACTTCAAAACTGCTTTGTTCACCGATGAGTGCCGTGCAACGCTCGATGGTCCAGATGGATGGAGTGGAGGATGGCTGGTTGATGGATACCCCATGCAAACACGGCTACGGCGCCAACAAGGAGGAGGTGGAGTAATTTTTTGAGCTGGAATCATGGGGAGAGAGATTGTTGGCCCCTTTAGGATCCCTGAAGGGGTAAAGATGAACTCCATAATGTATGTGGAGTTTCTCAAACAGCACTTCCTGCCATGGTTCAAGAAGAAGAACCGTCTATTCCGCAGTAAGATCATTTTCATGCATGATAATGCACCGTCTCATGCTGCACATAACACATCTGCATATCTGGCTGATATGGGCATAAAAGGGGACAAACTTATGGTGTGACCCCCATGCTCCCCTGACCTCAACCCCATTGAGAACCTCTGGAGCATCATCTAAAGGAGTGTCTATAATGGTGGGAGGCAGTTCACATCTAAGCAACAGCTCTGGGAGGGTATTCTGTCCTCATGCAAAACAATTGAAGCAGAAACCATCCAAAACCTGACAAATTCAATGGACGAGAAAGTTCAGAAGCTCCTTTCGAACAAGAGGTCCTATGTGCAAATGTAACATCACCTAGAATAAAGTTTTGAGTTGAAAACTGTTTGATTTCAGTTTGTAATAACCTGCTAATGCATATAATTTCAAAAATGACCATTTTTTTGTTCTTTATTAAAATGAAAAGGTTGATCGAAGAGTGTGGGGGATCTAAGAGTGTGGCAACCCAGTAGTCAGGATTATTTCGAATTCTGACAATCTGATTGTCATGTTGCAGGTAGTGCAGCAAGAAGGCACTCATGTGTCTTGTGCATCTAGGAGCCCCAAAATTATTTTCTGGGCTAGATGCAGCTAAAAATTATTATTAATTTGAAAGCTGGTGGAGCTTAGTATAGATGGCCTAATGGAATCAGTACTGCAAACTGCTACAAGGCCCAAATTATTTTCCAGCCAAGATACAGATAAACATGATTAGTAATTTTAAATCTGGTGGAGTTTAGTATAGATGGCCTAATAGAATCAGTACTGCACACTGCTACAAGGCCAAAATTATTTTCCAGCCAAGACACAGATAACATGATTAGTAATTGGAAAGCTTAAAACGGTTGGTGAGGTGATTTTAACAAATCATCAAGCTTTTACTCTCCCCAGGATGACACAGGGGTAGAAAAGTCATTTCGGATCCATGATTTGTTCATCTTTATGAACGTGAGTCTGTCTACATTATCAGTGGAGAGCCACGTGCGCTTATCTGTCAGCACACCACCAGCAGCACTGAACACACGTTCAGACAGAACGCTGGCTGCGGGGCACGACAAGATCTCCAAGGTATAAGTGGCGAGCTCCGGCCATTTATCCAGATTGGAAGCCCAAAAAGAGCAAGGGTCCAGTGACACAGTCATGGCTTCAATGTTTACTTGGAGATACACCTGTACCATCGTCTCTAGGCGTTGACTATGTGTCAGACTTATTATCTCCTGTGGCCTTGCAAAGGATGGGCTAAAAAAGTGGTGAAATGATTCCGCAAAATTGATGTTACCAGCAGATACTGTGTTTCTGTTACGTTTTGAGTGCTGAACATTCGACGGTCCCACGGTTGGCAAGTTGGAACTGTGAGATTCACTACGTGCACCACTAGTGTTTTGTGGAAAAGCACATGTAAGATTCTGCAACAGTCTCTGCTGATACTCCTGCATGTGTGCATCTCTTTCTATGGCAGGAATAATTTCTGCAAATTTACTTTTGTACCGGGGATCTAAGAGTGTGGCATGCCAGTAGTCAGGATTATTTCAAATTCTCCAAATTCGAGGGTCATGTTGCAGGTAGTGCAGCAAGAAGGCACTCATGTGTCTTGCGCATCCAGGAGAACCAAGTCCCTGTTGTGTTGGTGGCGAGGTATCAATCATGCTTCCTTCCTCTGCCCTCTCCCCCCAACCTTGCACAACAGAATTGTGATCAAGGTCTCCCTCATCTGATGAGTCTTCCATCAGTTCATCCTCCACTTCTTCCTAGGCTCCTGCACATTCCTCACTAGTTTGGCTGCTACCATGTGCCCTGGTAAAACCATCTCCCCCACCCTCACATGCCTGCCGCCTTGGTGCTGACGACCGTCTGGACCTTGCAGATGTTAGCCCTTCCGCATACAACTCCTCCTCCTCTACTTCCTCCACCTCCTCTTGTGCCACCACCTGACTCCGAATTCTGTTTAACATGTGCTCCAGCATGTAAATCACCGGAATAGTCATGCTGATAATGGCATCGTCAGCACTAAACATCTTCGTCGCCATTTCAAAACTGTGCAGAAGGGTGCATAGGTCCCTGATCTGAGACCACTCCTCCAGCGTGATTTGCCCCACCTCTGGATCTCGTTGGCCCAGGCCATACGTCAGAACGTATTGCACCAGGGCTTGTCGGTGCTGCCACAGTCGCTGCAACATGTGCAGAGTTGAATTCCATCAGGTAGGCACATCGCATTTTAGCCGGTGAAGTGGCAGGCCCAATGACTTCTGTAGAGATGTAAGTCGCTGAGCTGCGGGATGCGAACGGCGGAAGTGAGCACACAGCGACCGTGCCTTCTGCAGAACGCCATCTAGTCCGGGATAGTGGGCTAAAAATTGCTGGATAACCAGGTTCAACACGTGAGCCATACAAGGCACATGTGTGACATTGCCCCGGCGAAGGACCGCACCCAGGTTTGCAGCATTGACGCACACAGCATTCCCTGGTTTCAGGTCCAGTGGAGACAACCATTCATGAAACTGGTTCTCCTGAGCTGACCACAGCTCCTCAGCTGTGTGACTCACATTTCCCACACATTTCAAAGTAAAAACCGCCTGATGACGTTGAGCCCTGCTGCCAGCATAGTAAGGAGGTATGCAGGATCCCTTCTGCGCAGTTAGAAAGCTTGTGGCATGACCAGACAGGCTTTGGGTGCAGGTTGAGGACCGAGAGGAGGTTGAGGAGGCAGAAGCAGTGGAGGAACTTCGAGATAAAGAGGATTGACGCACAACTCGCGGGGACGGCAAGACTTGGACAGCAGCCCCTTGTCATGCTGTCATCATAGTTAGCCAGTGCCCTGACAGCGACATGTAACTAGAGATGAGCGTTGTTCTACTCGAACTGTTCGCCAATCTCAAATTCGAGCTGTTTTGGGCGGTGTTCGAGCCGTTCGGCGAACACGAACGATTTGAGAAAAATTCGGCTGTTCGAGGTTATGTTCGATAACTGTTCGTGCACCAAAATCATAACTGGATTTTTTCTCAGTAATGATGAAAATTAAAGTTAATACGCAGTTTGAGTGTACAGCGGGGTGGGGGGAGGGGCAGGGGATGGATCTCTGCAGGAATAATGAAGATCTCCATTTTTTTTTCTCTTTCCCGCATTTACAGTGGGGAGGTGCAGTCTGTCAGCCTATCAGCTGCGCACACACGGAGCGAAGCGCTTTTTTCACACAAGCAAGGGCATGTGTCATTGGCAGTGTATGTCACATGTCCTTGCCCTATAAGACCAAGCCATTTTCCCCGTCGCCACCATTTTCTCACTGCTTCAGCTGCGTGTTAGACGGCACCGCTGTTGCTGTGTGCGCTATACCTTGTTAATTTCAAGCCAATTTTCGCACAAATCTACAGATAGCTTGGGAGTAGGGAATAGTTGTGATTGCAGTCCTTTTAAGGACTAGGTTACAGCATTTCCTACGACTTTTATCAGGCAGGTCTGTGCTCTTAAATAGATAGATTGTGGGAGTAAAGACTAATTGTAATTGCAGTCCTTTTCAGGACTAGGTTACATCAGTTCCTATCAGTTTTTGCCAGGCAGGTCTGTGCCAGTGCTGTGCAAGTTTTTTTCACAGCACTTGGCTGAATCTAGCAAAGCTAATCCTTTTTGGCCTATTGCAGAGTGTGTTAGTCAGTGGAGTAGCCTATCTGTGTTGCAAGATATACCACCTGTGTATAGAATACCAATTTTTTTACTGCACCTAGTGAAGTAAAATCTTTTGAGCATAGCATCATTCTATTAGTCCATCGATACTGACCTCCATCAGGTTGCAAATTAAATATAATTTTTTTCTGCATCTAGCTCTGAAAAAATATTTGGGCTTCTAGCAGTGTGTGGGACTTGTTCTATTAGTCCATCTATACTGACCTCCATCAGGTTGCAAACTGAATATAATTTTTTTCTGCATCTAGCTCTGAAAAAATATTTGGCCTTCTAGCAGTGTGTGGGACTTTCTCTATTAGTCCATCTATACTGACCTCCATCAGGTTGCAAACTGAATATATTTTTTTTCTGCATCTACCTCTGAAAAAATATTGGGCTTCTAGCTGTGTGTGGGACTTGTTCTATTAATCCATCTATACAGACCTCCATCTGGTTGCAAACTGAATATAATTTTTTTCTGCATCTACCTCTGAAAAAATATTTGGGCTTCTAGCTGTGTGTGGGACTTGTTCTATTAGTCCATCTATACTGACCTCCATCAGGTTGCAAATTAAAAATAATTTTTATCTGCATCTACCTCTGAAAAAATATTTGGGCTTCTAGCTGTGTGTGGGACTTGTTCTATTAGTCCATCTACACTGACCTCCATCAGGTTGCAAACTGAATATAATTTTTTTCTGCTTCTAGCTCTGAAAAAATATTTGGCCTTCTAGCAGTGTGTGGGACTTTCTCTATTTGTCCATCTATACTGACCTCCATCAGGCTGCAAATTATAAATAATTTTTATCTGCATCCAGCTCTGAAAAAATATTTGGCCTTCTAGCTGTGTGTGGGACTTGTTCTATTAGTCCATCTATACTGACCTCCATCAGGTTGCAAACTGAATATAATTTTTTTCTGCATCTAGCTCTGAAAAAATATTTGGGCTTCTAGCTGTGTGTGGGACTTTCTATATTAGTCCATCTATACTGACCTCCATCAGGTTGCAAATTAAAAATAATTTTTTGTCTGCATCTAGCTCTGAAAAAATATTTGGCCTTCTAGCAGTGTGTGGGACTTTCTCTATTAGTCCATCTATACTGACCTCCATCAGGTTGCAAACTGAATATATTTTTTTCTGCATCTACCTCTGAAAAAATATTGGGCTTCTAGTTGTGTGTGGGACTTGTTCTATTAATCCATCTATACAGACCTCCATCTGGTTGCAAACTGAATATAATTTTTTTCTGCATCTACCTCTGAAAAAATATTTGGGCTTCTAGCTGTGTGTGGGACTTGTTCTATTAGTCCATCTATACTGACCTCCATCAGGATGCAAATTAAAAATAATTTTTATCTGCATCTACCTCTGAAAAAATATTTGGGCTTCTAGCTGTGTGTGGGACTTGTTCTATTAGTCCATCTACACTGACCTCCATCAGGTTGCAAACTGAAAATAATTTTTTTCTGCATCTAGCTCTGAAAAAATATTTGGCCTTCTAGCAGTGTGTGGGACTTTCTCTATTAGTCTATCTATACTGACCTCCATCAGGCTGCAAATTAAAAATAATTTTTATCTGCATCCAGCTCTGAAAAAATATTTGGCCTTCTAGCAGTGTGTGGGACTTTCTCTATTAGTCCATCTATACTGACCTCCATCAGGTTGCAAATTAAAAATAATTTTTTGTCTGCATCTAGCTCTGAAAAAATAATTGGCCTTCTAGCAGTGTGTGGGACTTTCTCTATTAGTCCATCTATACTGACCTCCATCAGGTTGCAAACTGAATATATTTTTTTTCTGCATCTACCTCTGAAAAAATATTGGGCTTCTAGCTGTGTGTGGGACTTGTTCTATTAATCCATCTATACAGACCTCCATCAGGTTTCAAACTGAATATAATTTTTTTCTGCATCTACCTCTGAAAAAATATTTGGGCTTCTAGCTGTGTGTGGGGCTTGTTCTATTAGTCCATCTATACTGACCTCCATCAGGTTGCAAACTGAATATAATTTTTTTCTGCATCTAGCTCTGAAAAAATATTTGGGTTTCTAGCTGTGTGTGGGACTTTCTATATTAGTCCATCTATACTGACCTCCATCAGGTTGCAAATTAAAAATAATTTTTTGTCTGCATCTAGCTCTGAAAAAATATTTGGCCTTCTAGCAGTGTGTGGGACTTTCTCTATTAGTCCATCTATACTGACCTCCATCAGGTTGCAAACTGAATATATTTTTTCTGCATCTACCTCTGAAAAAATATTGGGCTTCTAGTTGTGTGTGGGACTTGGTTCTATTAATCCATCTATACAGACCTCCATCAGGTTGCATACTGAATATAATTTTTTTCTGCATCTACCTCTGAAAAAATATTTGGGCTTCTAGCTGTGTGTGGGACTTGTTCTATTAGTCCATCTATACTGACCTCCATCAGGTTGCAAACTGAAAATAATTTTTTGTCTGCATCTAGCTCTGAAAAAATGTTTGGCCTTCCAGCAGTGTGTGGGACTTTCTCTATTAGTCCATCTATACTGACCTCCATCAGGTTGCAAATTAAAAATAATTTTTATCTGCATCTACCTCTGAAAAAATATTTGGGCTTCTAGCTGTGTGTGGGACTTGTTCTATTAGTCCATCTATACTGACCTCCATCAGGTTGCAAACTGAATATAATTTTTTTCTGCATCTAGCTCTGAAAAAATATTTGGCCTTCTAGCATTGTGTGGGACTTTCTCTATTAGTCCATCTATACTGACCTCCATCAGGTTGCAAATTAAAAATAATTTTTATCTGCATCCAGCTCTGAAAAAATATTTGGCCTTCTAGCAGTGTGTGGGACTTTCTCTATTAGTCCATCTATACTGACCTCCATCAGGTTGCAAACTGAATATATTTTTTTTCTGCATCTACCTCTGAAAAAATATTGGGCTTCTAGCTGTGTGTGGGACTTGTTCTATTAATCCATCTATACAGACCTCCATCAGGTTGCAAACTGAATATAATTTTTTTCTGCATCTACCTCTGAAAAAATATTTGGGCTTCTAGCTGTGTGTGGGACTTGTTCTATTAGTCCATCTATACTGACCTCCATCAGGTTGCAAACTGAAAATAATTTTTTGTCTGCATCTAGCTCTGAAAAAATATTTGGCCTTCTAGCAGTGTGTGGGACTTTCTCTATTAGTCCATCTATACTGACCTCCATCAGGTTGCAAATTAAAAATAATTTTTATCTGCATCTAGCTCTGAAAAAATATTTGGGCTTCTATCTGTGTGTGGGACTTGTTCTATTAGTCCATCTATACTGACCTCCATCAGGTTGCAAACTGAATATAATTTTTTTCTGCATCTACCTCTGAAAAAATATTTGGCCTTCTAGCAGTGTGTGGGACTGTCTCTATTAGTCCATCTATACTGACCTCCATCAGGTTGCAAACTGAATATAATTTTTTTCTGCATCTACCTCTGAAAAAATATTTGGCCTTCTAGCAGTGTGTGGGACTTTCTCTATTAGTCCATCTATACTGACCTCCATCAGGTTGCAAATTGAATATAATTTTTTCTGCATCTAACCCAGCCAATAGTTTTGGCCTAATACCACAGTTTGGCCACTCAGCTCTGCTCGCTTCCCATCCATTGTTTTTTTGTGCAAACAACTCCAGAGTTGT
This sequence comes from Phyllobates terribilis, assembly GCF_046119375.1. NCBI lineage: Eukaryota > Metazoa > Chordata > Amphibia > Anura > Dendrobatidae > Phyllobates > Phyllobates terribilis. The sequence continues at coordinate 11,483,621 of NW_027362769.1, read as the reverse complement.
GAATTAGTTAACCACCAAAATGAGTGGAAAAAGGCCTGCTGCTGGTGGAAAGGGGAATAGGCGTGTTGGGAAGGGGAAAAAAGGTTGTGTCCGTGGGGTAGGTGTTAAAGCAACAGTAACATCTGCAGAAGAAAGACCATCTTCCAGCCAAACTAAAATGTCTACTTCTTTTAGCGGACAATGTGATAAGATCCCTTTCTTACGGCCACGACAATCGCTACAAATTCCAGATGAGGCACAAAAACAGCAGGTGCTTCAACGGATATCCAGTGCTCCTTTAAATGGGCTCTCCTCCACATCAACTTCAACATCACAAATACTCCAGTCCTCAAAGGTGTCACCCCAATCGCACTTGCTTCCTCACAGCTCCCAAATCTCCAGCTGCCCATCTGAGTATGAGGTAGAACAGATGGTTGAGTCTGCAGAGCTGTTTACTCATACTATAGCCTGGGAATCAGAGGTCGACTCCAGTGCTTCTGTGAATCCAGACGAGGAAATTATCTGCACTGATGCCCAGTATCTTTATGAATCGGATCCAGGACCAGACGCAGAAGGTTCTGACCATAATGTAGACCCTCATTCCCAAACTGTAACTCCTGTTGGTGGAGACAATGAGGAAGACGATGATGAGACACAAATACCTGATTGGAGCGACAACTTTAGTTTTTTGTCAGGGCAGGAACAGGTTGGCTCTGAGGACGACGGGTGTGATAACGCACAGGGTGATGATGATGAGGTTGGAGATCCCACTTACTGTCAACCCACAGTCAGCCAAGAGATGAGGTCAGCAGAGGAGGTGGAGGAAGATGCTAGTGACGACGAGGTCAGGTTGCGCCTTCCTGGACAGAGACGTAGTACTGGAAGCACGTCAACAACTGCATCCTCAAACACAACTCTGCCTCTCACCACAAGTCGTGGTGGCTCTTCAGGTCGCATGGGTGCTAAGCCTTGCATAGCCTGGGAATTTTTTCAGATCGATAAAGATGACCCAACTCGTGTTATCTGTAACATTTGTCAGCAAAAGCTAAGTAGAGGCCAAAAAATACATAGTTTGAGTACTTCATGCATGAACCGGCACATGGACATGAAGCATAAGTTGCAGTGGGAAGCTCAGTGTGCTACAATGCGGCCTAGCCGGCCGGGCCAACCACCGTCTGCCATATCTTGTGCATCCGTGGCTTCTTCATCCTCTGTGACTAGGGGGACAGCAGTCACACCTGTTTTGGGGCGCAGACCTGCCACCTCTTTACCCGCAACAGCCAGCGTGATTGGCAGGTCATCATTTTCTTTGGAGGTGGTAACACCAGCTGGTGTTGAGCGCTGTCCGACATCGGTAGCACCACCTTTGGATCAAGGCAACCTAACATGTCCGCCTGCATCTTCCTCACAGACCGGCAGTTTGCCGGGGACACCCTTATCAACCCCGTCTAAGCACAATAGCCAGCCCTCGGTCCCTCAGATGTGGACAAGTAAAAGACCATTTCCTCCTAGCCATGAGAAAGCTAAGAGGTTGAATTTCACCATCTGCAAGCTCTTGGCTACAGAAATGCTGCCTTTCCGCCTGGTGGACACAGAGGATTTTCGAGACCTTATGTCCGTCGCAGTGCCCCAGTACCAGATGCCCAGTCGGCACTACTTCTCAAAGAAAGGTGTGCCTGCGCTCCACCAGCATGTCGCACACAACATCACCGCTTCTTTGAGAAACTCTGTGTGTGACAGGGTGCATTTCACCACAGACACTTGGACGAGTAGGCAAGGACAGGGGCGTTACATGTCGCTGACTGGGCACTGGGTAACTATGGTGAGAGCAGGACAAGGGGCTGCTGTCCAAGTCTTGCCGTCCCCACGAGTTGTGCGTCAATCCTCTTTATGTCAAAGTTCCTCCACTGCTTCTGCCTCCTCAACCTCCTCTCGGTCTTCCACCTGCACCCAAAGCCTGTCTGGTCTTGCCACAAGCTTTCTAACTGCGCAGAAGGGATCCTGCACACCTCCTTACTATGCTGGCAGTAGGGCTCAACATCATTAGGCGGTTTTTACTTTGAAATGTCTGGGAAATGTGAGTCACACAGCTGAGGAGTTGTGGTCAGCTCTGGAGAAAAAATTTCATGAATGGTTGTCTCCACTGGACCTGAAACCAGGGAAGGCCGTGTGCGACAATGCTGCAAACCTGGGTGCGGCCCTTCGCCGGGGCAATGTCACACACGTGCCTTGTATGGCTCACGTGTTGAACCTGGTTGTCCAGCAATTTTTAGCCCACTATCCCAGACTAGATGGCCTTCTGCAGAGGGCACGGTCGCTGTGTGCTCACTTCCGCCGTTCGCATCCCACAGCTCAGCGACTTACATCTCTACAGAAGTCGTTGGGCCTGCCACTTCACCGGCTAAAATGCAATGTGCCTACCCGGTGGAATTCAACTCTGCACATGTTGCAGCGACTGTGGCAGCACCGACAAGCCCTGGTGCAATACGTTCTGACGTATAGCCTGGACCAACGAGATCCGGAGGTGGGGCAAATCACGCTGGAGGAGTGGTCTCAGATCAGGGACCTATGCACCCTTCTGCACAGTTTTGAAATGGCGACGAAGATGTTTAGTGCTGACGATGCCATTATCAGCATGACTATTCCGGTGATTTACATGCTGGAGCACATGTTAAACAGAATTCGGAGTCAGGTGGTGGCACAAGAGGAGGTGGAGGAAGTAGAGGAGGAGGAGTTGTATGCGGAAGGGCTAACATCTGCAAGGTCCAGACGGTCGGCAGCACCAAGGCGGCAGGCATGTGAGGGTGGGGGAGATGGTTTTACCAGGGCGCATGGTAGCAGCCAAACTAGTGAGGAAGGTGCAGGAGCCCAGGAAGAAGTGGAGGACGAACTGATGGAAGACTCATCAGATGAGGGAGACCTTGATCACATTTCTGTTGTGCGAGGTTGGGGGGAGAGGACATAGGAAGGAAGCATGATTGTTACCTCGCCACCAACACAACAGGGACTTGTTGCTCCTGGATGCGCATCACACATGAGTGCCTTCTTGCTGCACTACCTGCAACATGACCCTCGAATTGTGAGAATTAGAAATAATCCTGACTACTGGGTTTCCACACTGTTAGATCCCCGGTACAAAAGTAAATTTGCAGAAATTATTCCTGCCATAGAAAGGGATGCACGCATGCAGGAGTATCAGCAGAGACTGTTGCAGAATCTTACATGTGCTTTTCCACAAAACACCAGTGGTGCACGTAGTGAATCTCACAGTTCCAACTTGCCAACCGTGGGACCGTCAAGTGTTCAGCACTCAAACCGTAACAGAACCACAGTATCTGCTGGTAACATCAATTTTGCGGAATCATTTCACCACTTTTTTAGCCCATCCTTTGCAAGGCCTCAGGAGACAAGAAGTCTGACACATAGTCAACGCCTAGAGACGATGGTACAGGAGTATCTCCAAGTAAACATTGAAGCCATGACTGTGTCACTGGACCCTTGCTCTTTTTGGGCTTCCAATCTGGATAAATGGCCGGAGCTAGCCACTTACGCCTTGGAGATCTTGTCATGCCCCGCAGCCAGCGTTCTGTCTGAACGTGTGTTCAGCGCTGCTGGTGGTGTGCTGACAGATAAGCGCACGAGGCTCTCCACTGATAATGTAGACAGACTCACGTTCATAAAGATGAACAAATCATGGATCCGAAACGTCGTTTCTACCCCTGTGTCATCCTGGGGAGAGTAAAAGCTTGATGATTGGTTAAAATCACCCTACCAACCGTTTTAAGCTTTCAAATTACTAATCATGTTTATCTGTATCTTGACTGGAAAATAATTTGGGCTTTGTAGCAGTGTGCAGCACTGATCCTATTAGCCCATCTATACTAAGCTCCACCAGATTTAAAATTAATAATAATTTGTAGCCGCATCTAGCCCGGAAAATAATTTTGGGGCTCCGAGATGCGCAAGACACATAAGTGCCTTCTTGCTGCACTACCTGCAACATGACCCTCATATTGTCAGAATTCGAAGTAATCATGACTACTGGGTTGCCACACTCTTAGATCCCCCAAACTTTTTGATCAACCTTTTAATTTTAATAAAGACCAAAAAAATGGTAATTTTTGAAATTATAAGCATTAGCAGGTTATTAGAAACTGAAATCAAACAGTTTTCAACTCAAAACTTTATTCTAGGTGATGTTACATTTTCACATAGGACCCCTTGTTCGAAAGGAGCTTCTGAACTCTCTCGTCCATTGAATTTGTCAGGTTTTGGATGGTTTCTGCTTCAATTGTTTTGCATGAGGACAGAATACCCTCCCAGAGCTGTTGCTTAGATGTGAACTGCCTCCCGCCATCATAGACACTCCTTTTGATGATGCTCCAGAGGTTCTGAATGGGGTAGAGGTCAGGGGAGCATGGGGGTCACACCATAAGTTTGTCCCCTTTTATGCCCATATCAGCCAGAGATGCAGATGTTTTATGTGCAGCATGAGATGGTGCATTATCATGCAAAAAAATGATCTTGCTGTGAAATACATGGTTCTTCTTCTTGAACCATGGCAGGAAGTGCTGTTTGAGAAAATCCACATACATTATGGAGTTCATCTTTAGCGCCTTCAGGGATCCTAAAGGGGCCGACAATCTCTCTCCCCATGATTCCAGCCCAAAACATTACTCCACCTCCTCCTTGTTGGCGCTGTAGCCGTGTTTGCGTGGGGTGTCCATCAACCAGCCATCCTCCACTCCATCCATCTGGACCATCGAGCGCTGCACGGCACTCATCTGTGAACAAAACAGTTTTGAAATCAGTCTTCATGTAATGTTTGGCCCACTGGAGCCATTTCTGCTTGTGTGAAGTGGATAGAGGAGGTCGACAGGATGGCATATTAACAGCTGCAAACCTCTGAAGGACCCTGCATCTTGTTGCTCGGGGGACGTTGGAGGCACCAGCAGCTTCAAAAACTTGTCTGCTGCTATGACAAGGCTTTTTTGCCGCTGCTCTTTTAACCTGACGTAATTGCCTGTAAGAAAGAGTCCTCAATTTGCCCTTATCAGCACGCACACGTGTGTACTGTGAATCAGCTACATACTTCTTGATTGCCAAGACACTTCATCCTGATCATCGCACAATGTTGATTGTAGTCATGCCTTGACCTAAACACTCCACAATTTGTTGCTTCTCAGCAGCTGACACATCCTTTTTCTTTCCCATTTTGGCAGAAAATGTAGGCTGCTTAATAATGTGAGACAGCCTTCTTAAGTAGTCTTGCCTTTCATTGAACACACCTGCCAAACTAATTAGCAAAAGTGTCTGCAATTGCTTACAGTGATATAAAGAGCCCTGACACACATCACCATCAATGAGTTTAACTGACAAACAAACAAATTCTTCCCTTATCACTCCTAAACACTTTTTGCATAATAAATTGGAACACAGTGTACATGTGCTTTTCCACAAAACACCAGTGGTTCACGTCGTGAATCTTACAGTTCTAACTTGCCAACCGTGGTCTGTATGGAGTTGTTCAATAAAGGGCCCAAAATTAAGATAACATAGATGGGAGAGGTCTCTATGAATAGGAATTCCTAAGTATTTGATACCCTGTGAGGGCCAGGCAAAGGGAAAGTTGGACTGGATGGAATCCTATATGGATTTGGGGAGGGAGACATCGAGGGCCTCAGACTTCGCTGCATTGATTTTAAAATTTGACCATGTAACAAAGTGATCTATTTCAGCCATAACAGCATGGATGGATATATGTGATTGAGTGATATATACTAGTACATCATCAGCAAATAGAGAGCACTTGTACTCGGTGCCTCCCACCTCAATCCACCAAATATTGGGGTTATGGCGAATTGATGAGAGCAGGTGCTCCGTCACTAGGATGTATAAGAGAGGGGACAGAGGACATCCCTGCCTTGTCCCATTGGTGATTGTGAAAGGTGATGAAAATGTTCTGATGCACCCCCTGGGCCTTGGGACACCCGGAGCCGGACCCTTTTTGGTGGATGCTGGTGGTTGTAGTCTTCGTGGCGGCGACCCGGTTCCGTGTCTCAGGGTGGTCAAACCAGTGGCGGAACTATTTATGTGGTTTTGATGTTTAAATGTCCGACTACGCCACCCGTGGATTGCGGTCAGAGTGAACCGCCGCTGCAGGGCAGACCGCTGAGGCTGGTGTTGTGGGTGCAGCAGAGCGTAGCATAACTCCCCACGGGAGGAGTATAGCCTCAGGGCAGTGTATGCGGAGGATGGGGGTGATGGTGCAGGGCAGCAGCAGTAACGACACGGAGTCAGTGATGCAGTCCAGGGCCTTTACTCACAGTTCTTATTATCCAGACCACGTCTGCAGGTAACAGCTGCCCACGTCGTACTGTGCTCACCAGGTGAGGGGCTCAGACAACTCCCAGATAACTTTGGAGCGCTTCACAGGACCCCCTTTGTGTGTACTTTGTCTGGCCTTTCTTAACAACCCTTCTGTACGGCTTCCTCGGGCCTCCTCTTGGTAAACTTGGCGCCAGTTTCCCTGACCCTATGTACTGCCCTCCTAGCGGGTGTAGCGAGGGGCTGCGCCACATAAAATGTCACAGCCTCCGGTTTCTAGCTGAGGGTCGTTTCCTGCCTCCACTAGTTTCGGGGACCGGTCTCCCCCTTTGGCCTGACCCCTCCATGCAGGTGGATTCGGGCGTGCGGTGGCGACTCGCCCGTCCGCACCCCTGGGATCCCTTCGTTCCTCGTTCCTGGAGCCTTCTCCGCTCCTCTTCCTTCCTTCTCCCTCTTCCAGGCCTGGGCCTCTGTTACTAGGCCCGCCTCCGGAGCAGAGCTCATGCAGAGCCCCTGCTCCCTGCCACTTCTGCTCAGACTTCTCTGCACTGAACTAAGATGGTGCCCACCTTTTATACTCCCTTCTCAATGCACCCAGGAACTGCTTCCTCCCTGCTCCTGCACTAAAGGGTTCCCCTTCCTCAGTGTTCCCTCCCCCCACTCCAGCCAGGGACAGGGACTGTCGTGCCCATCTCAGGGGCATATTGGTCGCCCTGCCCCACGGCAATGTGGTGTAATGCATGCAGGTGTCGGGTCCTGATCCACACTCCATCCTTACCCGAGAGTGAGATATCACACCTCTGGGTGAGGTGCAATACCTCTGTAGCAACCTAGCCCTCAGGGTGCTACAGTTCCATTTATCTTCAGCCTAGGTGACGTATTGTGATACAGGGCCGTGATTTTGGCTATAAAAGGGTCCCCTAGACCCCTACCCCAAGCTTTTTAAGAGAATCATATATGGCGTGCCAGGAGACTCTATGGAATGCTTTCTCAGCATCCAACGAGAGTATCTAATTACAAATTTTTAACTGCATCTAGCCCAGGAAATTCTTTGTGCCTAGTAGCAGTGTCTGCTAGTCAGCAGATTATCCCGGCTGTTAAGCAAGCTACACCACCTGTAGTTTGGACACTTAATTTTTTCAAAGGAAATGCTTCGGGACCACGGGTTACTCAGTGAAGAGCATCAGGAGGCACCCCAAGGCATAGGGGCTGGGACTGGCAGTAGGATGCCTTGCGGTGGACAGCCGAGCTCGATCCTTATAAAGCTTTTTAACTGCAGCAGCTTTAGTGGACGCTACTGGAGCTGGAATTACGCGGCTGCTGGCATGAGACTTGCCCTCCAATAGATCCTTGTAAATGGATTTAAAGTGTATTCATTCAAATTAGAGAGACAATTTAAATTAAAAAGATTAGAGCTGCCTCCACCACAGGGGGGCTCGCTCGACCCACCAGCGGACAGGCACCAGTATTGGGAGAGGGGGGCTGGCCGTCAGGGTTCACCGCGGCTCTGGCACAAACCCGGCAACACGGAGGTGGCACGGGCAGGAGCGGACTGAACGTGTCGGCTTCTCACTTTTTGGATTTTAGAAGGGCATGACATGCCTATATCTGTGTCTCCCCCTCCTTTTACTCCTCCACCTCTTTTCTTTTCTCATGACTATATGCACTTGTCACATTTCCATGTGTTAGTTGTGTCTTCTGAGCAGTTTGTCAGCTTTTGGACACCTTTGAAGGTGTTTTCTATGTGTTTCTATGTGTTTTTGTTTGCCTGCCATTGGTTTTAACGGTGTTCGAAGGTGTTCGACGAACAGTTCGACGAACAGTTCGGCGAACACACGGGTGTTCGACGAACCGAACCGAACTCGAACACTACGGGGGTGGCTCAACACTACATGTAACACACCTGTCCATGCCTACTCGTCCAAGTGTCTGTGGTGAAATGCACCCTCTCACACACAGAGTTTCTCAAAGAAGCGGTGATGTTGTGTGCGACTAGCTGGTGGAGCGCAGGCACACCTTTCTTTGAGAAGTAGTGCCGACTGGGCATCTGGTACTGGGGCACTGCGACGGACATAAGGTCTCGAAAATCCTCTGTGTCCACCAGGCGGAAAAGGCAGCATTTCTGTAGCCAAGAGCTAGCAGGTGGTGAAATTCAACCTCTTAGCTTTCTCATGGCTAGGAGGAAATGGTCTTTTACTTGTCCACATCTGAGGGACCGAGGGCTGGCTGTTGTGCTTAGACGGGGTTGAGAAGGGTGTCCCCGGCAAACTGCCGGTCTGTGAGGAAGATGCAGGCGGACATGTTAGGTTGCCTTGATCCAAAGGTGGTGCTATCGATGTCGGAGAGCGCTGAACACCAGCTGGTGTTTCCACCTCCAAAGAAAATAATGACCTGCCAATCACGCTGGCTGTTGCGGGTAAAGAGGTGGCAGGTCTGCGTCCCAAAACAGGTGTGACTGCTGTCCCCCCAGTCACAGAGGATGAAGAGGCCACGGATGCACAAGATGTGGCAGACGGTGGTTGGCCCGGACGGCTAGGCTGCATTGTAGCACAGTGAACTTCCCACTGCAACTTATGCTTCATATCCATGTGCCGGTTCATGCATGAAGTACACGAACTATGTATTTTTTGGCCTCTAATTAACTTTTGCTGACAAATGTTACAGATAACACGAGTTGGGTCATCCTTATCGATCTGAAAAAATGCCCAGGCTATGCAAGGCTTAGCACCCATGCGACCTGAAGAGCCACCACGACTTGTGGTCAGAGGCAGAGTTGTGCTTGAGGATGCAGTTGTTGACGTGCTTCCAGTACTACGTCTCTGTCCAGGAAGGCGCAACCTGACCTCATCGTCACGAGCATCCTCCTCCACCTCCTCTGCTGACCTCATCGACTGGCTGACTGTGGGTTGACAGTAAGTGGGATCTCCGACCTCATCAACATCACCCTGTGTGTTATCACACCCGCCGTCCTCAGAGCCAACCTCTTCCTGCCCTGACAAAAAACTAAAGTTGTCGCTCCAATCAGGTATTTGAGTCTCATCATCGTCTTCCTCATTGTCTCCACCAACAGGAGGTACAGTTTGGGAACGATGGTCTACATTATGGTTAGAACCTTCTGCGTCAGGTAGTGGATCCGACTCATAAAGATTCTGGGCATTAGTGCAGATCATTTCCTCATCTCTATTCACAGAAGCTCTGGAGCCGACCTCTGATTCCCAGGCTATAGTATGAGTAAACAGCTCTGCAGACTCAACCATCTGTTCTACTCCATACTCAGACGGGCAGCTGGAGACTTGGGAGCTGTGAGGAAGCAAGTGCGATTGGGGTGACACCTCAGAGGACTGGAGTATTTGTGATGTTGAAATTGAGGTGGAGGAGAGCCCACTTAAAGGAGCACTTGATATCCGTTGAAGCACCTGCTGTTTTTGTGCCTCATCTGGAAGTTGTAGCGATTGGCGTGGCCGTAAGAAAGGGATCTTATCACATTGTCCGCTAAAAGAAGTAGACATCTTAGTTTGGCTGGAAGATCGTCATTCTTCTGCAGATGTTACTGTTGCTTTAACACCTACCCCACGGACACAACCTTTTTTTCCTTTCCCAACACGCCTATTCCCATTTCCACCAGCAGCAGGCCTTTTTCCACTCATTTTGGTGGTTAACTAATTGACAACTCTGGAGTTGTTTGCACAAAAAACAATGGATGGGAATCGAGCAGAGCTGAGTGGAAAAACTGTGGTATTAGCTCCAAAGTTTTGGCTGGGCTAGATGCAGATAAAAATGATTTTGAATTTGCAACCTGGTGGAGGTTAGTATAGATGGACTAATAGAACAAGTCCCACACACTGCTACAAACCCAAGCCCAAATATTTTTTCAGAGCTAGATGCAGATAAAAATTATTTTGAATTTCCAACATGGTGGAGGTTAGTATAGATGGACTAATAGAACAAGTCCCACACACTGCTACAAGCCGAAGCCAAAATATTTTTTCACAGCTAGATGCAGATAAAAATTATTTTGAATTTGCAACCTGGTGGAGGTTAGTATAGATGGACTAATAGAACAAGTCCCACACACTGCTACAAGCCGAAGCCAAAATATTTTTTCAGAGCTAGATGCAGATAAAAATTATTTTGAATTTGCAACCTGGTGGAGGTTAGTATAGATGGACTAATAGAACAAGTCCCACACACTGCTACAAGCTGAAGCCAAAATATTTTTTCAGAGCTAGATGCAGATAAAAGTTATTTTGAATTTGCAACCTGGTGGAGGTTAGTATAGATGGACTAATAGAACAAGTCCCACACACTGCTACAAGCCGAAGCCAAAATATTTTTTCAGAGCTAGATGCAGATAAAAATTATTTTGAATTTGCAACCTGGTGGAGGTTAGTATAGATGGACTAATAGAACAAGTCCCACACACTGCTACAAGCTGAAGCCAAAATATTTTTTCAGAGCTAGATGCAGATAAAAATTATTTTGAATTTGCAACCTGGTGGAGGTTAGTATAGATGGATTAATAGAACAAGTCCCACACACTGCTACAAGCCGAAGCCAAAATATTTTTTCAGAGCTAGATGCAGATAAAAATTATTTTGAATTTGCAACCTGGTGGAGGTTAGTATAGATGGACTAATAGAACAAGTCCCACACACTGCTACAAACCCAAGCCCACATATTTATTCAGAGCTAGATGCAGATAAAAATTATTTTGAATTTGCAACCTGGTGGAGGTTAGTATAGATGGACTAATAGAACAAGTCCCACACACTGCTAATAGAATGATATTATGCCCAAAAGGTTTTACTTCACTAGTTGCAGTAAAAAAAATTGTATTCTATATACAGGTGTTGTAGCTTGCAACACAGATAAGCTACTCCACTGACTAACACACACTGCAAGAGGCCAAAAAGGATTTGCTTTGCTAGATTTAGCCAAATGCTCTGAAAAAAACTTGCACAGCACTGGCACAGACCTGCCTGGCAAAAAGTGATAGGAACTGATGTAACCCAGCCCTCAAAAGGACTGCAATTACAATTAGTCTTTACTCCCAACCTATCTATTTAAGAGCACAGACCTGCCTGATAAAAGTGATCGGAACTGATGTAACTGTAGCACCCCGAGGGCTCAGCTGCTACAGGGGTATTGCACCTCGAACCAGAGGTGTGATATTCCACTCCCGGGTAAGGACGGAGTGTGGACTAGGGCTCGTTAGGCTGCATGCACCACACACACCCCATTTCCGAGGGACAGCTCAACGGTGCTCCCACAGAAGTGCAGGCACGACAGCTTCTGTCCCTGGCTGGAGTGGGTAGGGAGAGGAAAACCCAGTGGTGTAGGAGCAGATAGGGGTGGGTCTCTGGGCATAGGTAGGAGCCCATTGATTGCTAGTCACCTGGGCTCACAGAGAGTGGGAGGTATATAAGGTGGGCACCATCTTAGAACAGGGTTCAGTTCAGTCAGGAGGAGAAGAGAGAAGGAGCTCAGCCAGGAGGGCTGACAGGGAGCTGTGGCTCAGTCTGGGCCCAGCTCCACGAGGCAGGCCTGGAGAGGATGCCAGAGCCAGAGGAGAGGAACAGAAACAGCAAGGAACTGGAACAGAAAGTAAGAAAGGAACAGGAACACAGAGAAAGGCCCAGAGACATGAGAGAAGAAGGAATCCCATAGGCCCAGGAGATTGCGGGTGACGGGTTGGCAGAGCAGGGTACCGGAACCCAAATTGGTGGAGGCAACAAATTCCTCAGCCAAAGACCGGAGGTTGTGACCACATCTTGGCTTGAAATTAACACTGAAAGTATAGCGCACACAGCAACAGCGGTGCCGTCTAACACGCAGCTGCAGCAGTGAGAAAATGGTGGCGACGGGGAAAATGGCTGGGTCTTATAGGGCAAGGACATGTGACATACACTGCCAATGACACATGCCCTTGCTTATGTGAAAAAAAGCACTTCGCTCTGTGTGTGCGCTGCTGATAGGCTGACAGACTGCACCTCCCCACTGTAAATGCGGGAAAGAGAAAAAAAATGGAGATCTTCATTATTTATGCAGAGATCAATCCCCTGCCCCTCCCCCCGCCCCGCTGTACACTCAAACTGCGTATTAACATTAATTTTCAGCATTACTGAGAAAAAATCCAGTTATTATTTTGGTGCATGAACAGTTATCGAACATAACCTCGAACAGCCAAATTTTTTTCAAATTGTTCGTGTTCGCCGAACGGCTCGAACACTGCCCAAAACAGCTCGAATTTGAGATTGGCGAACAGTTCGAGTCGAACACCGCTCATCTCTACTCATGTCGCTCGAGTGTGTAAGAAGTTCCTGCACGATGAAGGCATTGAAGCTATAGACTGGCCCACCCATTCCCCAGACCTGAATCCAATTGAGCACATCTGGGACATTCTGTCTCGCTCCATCCACCAACGTCACGCTGCACCTCAGACTGTCCAGGAGTTGTCGGATGCTTTAGTCCAGGTCTGGGAGGAGATCCCACAGCAGACGATCCGCAACCTCATCAGGAGCATGCCCAGGCGTTGTAGGGAGGTCATACAGGCACATGGAGGCCATACACAATACTGAGCCTCATTTTGACTTTTTTTAAGGACATTACATCAAAGTTGGATCAGCCTGTAGTGTGTTTTTCCACTTTGATTTTGGGGGTGACTAAAAATCCAGGCTTCCATTGGTTAATAAATTTGATTTTCATTGATGATTTTTGTGTTATTCTGTTGTCGGCACATTCAACTTTGTACAGAACAAAGTATTCAATGAGAATATTTCATTCATTCAGATCTAGGATGTGTTATTTGAGTGTTCCCTTTATTTTTTTGAACAGAGTATATATATATATATATATATATATATATATATACATATATATATATTCATCTGAACTAACAGTCCTTCTGAGGACTAATCCAGCTGCATATAATCAGTGCTAGGCAGGCAGGCAGTGTATGTGGCAGACTGCAGTGTATGATACAGCACAACAGGGTCCATTGAACGTCCTGTCTGCTGCGGCTGTAATAATTACAGATATTTGTAGACATAGCCCCAGATATCAGGGGCCAGGGCAAATATTTTTTTTATCTTAATCCTGGTTATTTGCTTAAAAAACAATCCAGAGTACACCATTTTTCTGCTCCATTTGCTTGTTCTCACTGCAGAATAAAGCCATATCTGTTCCATATTTCAGCGATAAAAATCCAGAAATTTAAACTGAAAGTGGAAAAGATTGACCTCCTTTTCCATTCTGTTGCAGTGTGTCAGTTAAGCTATTCACACTAGGTGTCTGTGAAGAATAATATTAGTAAATTACAGGCCTGCTATTTAAAACCGTGGTTCTCTGTCAGACATATCACCTTTAAGACTGTTTCAAAATCAGACATTTCTTCCATTTTCATTCTGTTGCAGTGTGTCGGTCAAGGTATTCACACTAGGTCTCTGTGTAGAATAGTATTAAAGGGGTTGTCCAGTACTTTTAAAAATATGCCAATGTGTTTTAATGATAAATAGAAGCTTCTTTCTAATTACCTCCTCATGCTGTTTCTGGCTGTGAGCGGCACTATCGGTGGCCGCTCACAGGCAGCATGTTACCCCCGGCTGCAGCCGGCTTTGACATCCGCTGACGTCATGATAAGTTCAGGCTGCAGCTGAGGGTCTCTCTTCCACGTTCCACTGGTGGCTGCTGGGTTGTGGGCGGGGTTACCCCGCGCGTCACACCCGGCATCCACTGCGCGCTCTCCCTGTCCCCATTCATTGGAAAAGCGTGCTCTGAGTCACGCCTCACTTGACGTGAGGTCAGCGGGTGGTCACGTGCTGCCTGTGAGCGGCCAGTGATAGCGCTGTTCACAGGCAGAAACAGCACAAGGAGGTAATTAGAAAGAAGATTCTATTTATCATTAAAACACATTGACAAATTTTTTAAAGTACTGGACAACCCTTTTAATAAATTACAGGCCAGCCATTTAAAACCGTGGTTCTCTGTCAGACATATCACTTATAAGACTGTTCCAAAATCAGACATTTCTTCCATTTTCATTCCGTTGCAGTGTGTCGGTCAAGCTATTCACACTAGGTGTCTGTGAAAAATAGTATTAGCCAATTACAGGCCTACTATTTAAAATTGTGGTTCTCTATCAGACGTATCACATATAACTGCATTCCAAAATTAGCCATTTCTCGTCAACGTGGAAAATATTGTCCTCCATTAAAAATGGGCAAGGTGCGTGGCAAGGGACGGAGAAGTGAATGTGATGGTGATGGTGCATGCAGAGGCCGAGGACGTGGCCGTGGGCAAGGTGAAATTGTGCCACAACAAACACCCACATCTTGTCACTCGACCTTCCTGTCCCAATTACCAGGGGACCACAGTATACCACTATTGAACACAGAGCAGTGTCAAAAGGTTGTTGGCTGGATATCAGACAATGCTTCCAGTCACTTTGCCACTACCACCACCCTGTCTTCCACATGGTCAAGTCTCAGTAGCTGTGAGTCTGGACTGCATATTCCTCACCCTGATCCTCCTTCCTCCCACCATGCCGAGTGCCCGGAGACAACTGATCCCACACTTGGACACTCAGAAGAGCTGTTCACTTTTCCATTTGTAGATTCAGGCCTCTCACCCGGCCAGCTTCAAGCGATTCAAGAGGAGAACGGGTGTAGCGATGCCCAAATATTGGAGCAGCCACAGTCACATGACGACAACGGTGGGAAAGTGCAATTACTGTCGCAAGATGTGGATGATGATGATGATGAGACACAATTGCCAGAAAGTGAGAAGGAGGACCAGGGTGCAGAATTGGAAGACGAGGTAGTGGATTACATAGTAACTGACCCAACCTGGCAAAGGGACATACAGAGAGAGGACAGCAGCACACAGGTGAAGGTGTAGCACTACAATTGGCAGGAAGAAGCAGTGTGGTGGCCGCAGACACAAGGCGAGAAAGCGCACCTTGTAACACCAACACGACGGAAGTTGCCAGTACAACTGTTAGATCTTCCCGAGTCTGGTTATTTTTTAAAGACTCTGTAGATAACCCCAAAAAGGCCATTTGCACCACTTGCCAGGACAGCATCTGCAGGGGTAGCAAAACTAGCCGCCTGACCACCATCAGCATGATCAGGCACAAGGCAGCAAAGAACCCGACTAAGTGGGCCGAACCCCAGGGTCCTGCAACAGTGTCTGCGGGTGACACCACTGCTTGCTCCGCTGTTGTGCGTGTATGCCAATTCCCTGTCCATGGCGCATGCCAAAACGCCTCCCACCTTGCACCTTTCGTTGAACACTCTCAACTAGCACCATCAGCAAGCACATCCACATCCTTGTCCCAGTGCAGCGTTCAGTTGTCCCTACCTAAAGTCATTGGAAAACAAGTGCAAACACGCAGCCAACGTCCCACAGGCCACACTGCTAAATTCACACATTGCGCTCGAAATGTGGCCTTTTAGGCTCATGGAGACGGAATCTGTCTGCAACCTGATGGCGGCGGCCATCCCTCGGTACTCGGTCCCCAGGCGCCACTATTTCTCCCGGTGCTCCTTTCCCACATTACACAAGCACGTGTCCCACAACATTAGACGTGCCCTCAACAATGCAGTTACTGGTAAAGTCCACTTAACCACAGACACGTGGATGAGTGATTGTGGGCAGGGATGGTACATCTCACTAACGGCACACTGGGTTAATATAGTGGAAGCTGGGAACCAGTCGGACCGTGGGACGGAACACATCCTCCCGATGCCGAGGATTGCGGACCCTGGGTCAATCAGGGTTGCCCCCACATTCTACAGCTCCTGCACCCCCTCCTCTTCAGTCTCCATCTCCGAAATGACCACATCAGTCCCAAGCTGGAAGCACTGCAGCATTGCCTCAGCCAAGCGGCAACAGGCTGTGCTGAAGCTAATATGCTTAGGTGACAAACCCCACAACGCTGAAGAGTTGTCGACAGCTCTGAAAGAGCAGGCAGATCTGTGGTTGAAACCTCTGACCCTACAGCCAGGCATGGTCATGTGTGACAATGGCCAGAAACTGGTGGCGGCTCTGAGGCGAGCTCACACACGTACCATGCCTGTCCCATGTGCTTAACCTCATGGTTCAGCGGCTTCTCAAAACCTACCCAGATCTTTCAGATCTGCTTGTTAAAGTATGCCGCCGGTGTGCCCATTTTAGAAAGTCAGCTACAGCTTCCGCCGCCCTAGCGGAGTCTCGGCAGCGTTTCCTGCTTCCAGCTCACCGACTGATCTGCGATGTACCCATGCGTTGGAACTCTGCATTGCAGATTTTGGGAAGGAATTGTAAGCAGAAGAGAGCAGTTGTTAACTACCATCATCAAGGCCTTTGGTATTCAGGCCAAACTCCACACATAAAACCTCAGGAGTGGACATGGATGTCAGACATATGTACCCTTCTCCAAAACTTTTAGGACTCCACCAAGATGGAGAAAGGCGATGACACCATAATTAGCATCACCATCCCGATCCTCTGTCTTCTGAAACGCTCTCTGCTCACAATTAAAGAGGATGCATTGCAGGGTGAGCACGATGTGAGAGAGCAAGGAACCATGCAGGGTGATTCCACACAGCCCAGCTTCATTTCATTCCAACATGGATTGGGTGACAATGAGGAAGAGGAGGAGGAAGAACAGGAGCTAGTTTCCTGCGCTATAGACGGTACTATCTGCACAACTGTCATACCGTCTGTTCAGCGTGGATGGCCTGAGGACAGGGAGGAGGAGGAAAAGGAGGAGGATGATCACTCGACCTCTTGGTGAGGACACGGAAGTTTTGCCTCTTTGCAGTCTAGCACACATGGTTGAGTTTATGTTACGCTGCCTTTCCCATGACCCTTGTGTTGTCCAAATTTTGGGTGACAATCATTATTGGTTGGTGACAATTCTAGACCCACGCTACAAGGAGAACTTTCTGTCTCTTATTCCCACGCAGGACAGGCCTAATAAAATGGGGCAGTATGAGAAGGCCATTGTTGCGGAATTTTTGAATGAAAATGCTGGCAGCAGAGGTCACAGTTCATTGGACAAGCAAGGACTACAGGCGAGAGAAACACAAATGCAATCCAGCAGAGGCAGAGGAACACTGTCAAAGTTCTGTGACAGTTTTCTCTCACAAGGAGGGAAAAGTTGTGGAAGATGATGAGGGAGTACCTTGCCGACCGTACCAACATCCTCCATGATTCCTCTGCGCCTTATAATTATTGGGTATCCAAGCTGGACACATGAATGAACTGGCTCTCTACACCTTGGAGGTTCTAGCCTGCCCTGCCACTAGTGTTTTGTCAGAGCGGGTTTTTAGTGCCGCCGGTGGAATTATAACTGATACGTGCATCCACCTGTCAACTGAAAATGCTGACAGGCTGACTCTTATAAAAATGAATAAGGGCTGGATTGGGCCAGACTTCTAAACACCAAGGAATGATAGCAGCGTAGCAAACTCAAATACAGTGTCTTTTTTTGGGAGGTCTAACTCTATTCCCATGCACCTCTGTCTTCACACCCACACATGGGTATACACTTCCTGATTTTGTCTATTTGCTATTGCCCTCCTCTTTCTCTGCATCCTCATGCTCCACCACCATATCACCACCATGTGTACCATATCAACATATCTACGTTTCTCGCAAGGGGCATTGGAGTTCCTCCAAATTTTTGGCAGACGTTGCTTCACTGTGTAGGCAAACACTATGGGAGACCCACTTCCTAATGATGGGAACATAGTTTTCAGGAGGCCCTCTGACCTCCACATCTCTTGCAAGGGGCATTCGAGTGCCTCCAAATTTTTGACAGCTATTGCAGTCACTGCATAGGCAAACAGTATGGGAGACCCTCTCCTTTCTAATGGGAATATATTGTTACTGAGGCCCACCTCTATGTGTCTTTAAACTGTTAGTGGGGTTTTTCCTAAACTTTTGGCAGCCATTGGACTCACTGAATACCCTATAACTGAATAGCAGACCCTCTCCTTTCTAATGGGAACATGTCGTTACTGTGGCTCAGCTCTATCTGTCTTTAAATTGTTAGTAGGGTTTTTCCTAAATTTTGGCAGCCGTTGGACTCACTGCATACCCTATGACTGAATAGCAAACCCTCTTCTTTCTAATCGGAACATGTCATACTCGTTACTGTGGCCCAGCTCTATATGTATTTAAATTGTTAGTGGGGTTTTTCCCAAATTTTGGCAGCCCTTGCAGTCACAGCATGGGCATTACCACCATAGGATACCCGCTCTTTTATAATGGGAACATTTTTTATACTGAGACCCTCCTTTATGTCTTTTCAAAGGGGTATTGGGTAGCGTCCAAATTGTTGGCAGCCCTTGCAGTCACTGTATACGCAATAACAGTATAGGAGACCCACTCGTTAATAATGGGAACAACAAAGCATAGCCGGCTGATGGCTCTCTAACAATAGTGAAGGCCAACTGTTGGCCCTTTAAGAAAAGTAAGGCTGTAAAAATAGTGTTTGTGACTTTCACAATCCCTCCTTTATAAATGAAACAGGATGTGCCTGATGATGTTTCACACACCACATGTCCAAATAAGGTTGTAAAATGTTAAAATGACATTTCCCGGTGAATGCATTTGTCTTGGTTGAAAGCATTGCAAAAGTGCAAAATCGCATCAAAAACGGTAAATGTTAACATAGCCCAAGGTGCGGAGGAGAATTTTTGTTTTTGGTTTTTATTTTGCCTTATATACAAGTCATTATCCTGGAAAGGATGCTCCTTAACATATTTCCCAGGAAAATGTTTTATTGTGTGTCCATAAAAGTGGCGTAATAACTCTGACAATGTTGTTGACAGCAGTGACCTGGGAATCAGAAATGCTTCCAGGGGTCTTCCCCATGCTGTTCCCATGTCATTTGAGCACTGTTCCCATCGATTTGGGCAATTTTTAGGCCCTCTGCAGACCGCCAGGGGGGGGCCGCCAGAAAAATGCTTGAGTTTCCCATAGACTTACTTTGGGCTTGTTACTCAGACCGAGCACTCGAGAATTCCAATTTGCTGGACTCGAACAACGAGTACCCAAGCATTTTAGTGCTCGCTCATCACTAGTAATTTAAAAGAGCAGCAGAAACCGGTCACAAGCCAGTATCTCTATAAAGTATGTTCAAATCCAAAATACTACTGAATGCATGGAGTGTGTGCAAACAGATGATAGAAAAGACAAGATTCTCAGGACAATTTAGGAATAAAAATCAAGGAACAGTTAGATTAGTGAGTAGTATTGAGCCACCCCCGTAGTGTTCGGGTTCAGTTCGGTTCGTCGAACACCAGGATGTTCGTGGAACTGTTCGTCGAACACCTTAGAACACTGTCGAACACCGTTAAAACCAATGGCAAGCAAACAAAAACACATAGAAACACATAGAAAACACCTTCAAAGGTGTCCAAAAGCTGACAAACTGCTCAGAAGACACTCTCTTTAAAAAAGCCGGCCGGCAATTCAGCAGCGGCATACACCGGTACCCGACAATTTAGACAAGAAGGAATAGAGCATCACACATAGATTATATAGATAGAAACATGTCAGTCACATATATAAGAAGTACAGTGACAGTGTTGGTTACTGTACTTGTCATTTAGTGTTAAAGGATTTATTAAAAAAAATATTAGTGTTTTCATGCACCATCTCTTTAAAAAAGCCGGCCGGCAATTCAGCATCGGTACCTGACAATTTAGAACAGAAAGAATAGAGCATCACACATAGATTAGATAGATAGAAACATGTCAGTCACATATATAACAAGTACAGTGATAATGTTGATTGCTGTACTTGTCATTTAGAGTTAAAATAAAGGATTTATTAAAAAAAAAATTGGCGTGGGGTTCCCCGTAATTTTAGTCTCTAGCGGAGGTTTAGCAGACGGCTGGGACAGATGTTTGAAGCCTGGGAAGGGGGTAACACCCACGGAGCTTCCCAGGCTACTAATATCAGCCCCCAGCTGAATACCTAGCCTTTACTAGCTATTAAAATGGGGGACCCCAAAAAAAATGACGTGGGGTCCCCCCTATTTTAATAGCTAGCAAAGGCTAGGCAGACAGCTGGGGGATGATATTACTAGCTCAGGAAGGGTGCCATGAATATTGGCCCCCTCCCAGGCTAGAAACACCAGCCATCAGCCGCCCCAGAAATGGCGCATCCATAGGATGCGCCAATTCTGGCACTTAGCCTCGCTCTTCCCACTGCCCTGTAGCGGTGGCAGTGGGGTAATAGGGCTGGGGTTGATGTCAGCTTACAATGCCAGCTGACACCAAGCCCAGGTTAGTAATGGAGAGGCGTCTATAAGACACCCCCATTACTATCCCCATAGTCAAAGTTAAAAAAAAACACAAACACCCAGAATAAAGTCCTTTAATTGAAATAAAGACACAATTCTTTATTGTTCTAAATTAAACCATACTTACCATCATGCCCATTCCAGCTGAAGCCAACGATCTCCTGCAATAAAAGTAAAATAATAAAGCAACATCATCCATACCTTTCCATGGTTCCCACGACGGCTCCAGCTCCGCTACATTCACATGACAGGCTGGATCGCAGCCGAAAGCTGCCATCCAGCTTGCCATGCCGCAGACACTGAGAAGCGCAGACATGCTTGCGCTCCTCAGTGTCTGGCTGTGATGGCATCCAGATGAGCAGACAAAGAACTCAGCTCACCTCATTCACGTCACTGACAGCGTGGGAAAATTCTCCTGCCTGTGCTTGCAGTGAGCGTGAGAGAATTCTCTTACTGAAGCGCTGAGCGCAGAAAAATTTTCCCACGCTGTCAGTGACGTGCATGAGGTGAGGTGAGCTGAGTTCATTGGACATGACCTCGGCTCATCTTTATGCCGTCACAGCGAGACACTGAGGAGCGCAAGCATGCCTGCGCTTCTCAGTGTCTGCGGCATGGCAAGCTGGATGGCAGCTTTCTGCTGCGATCCAGCCTGTCATGTCAATGTAGCAGAGCTGAAGCTGTCGTGGGAACCATGGAAAGGTAAGGATGATGTTGCTTTATTATTTTACTTTTATTGCAGAAGACATTGGCTTCAGCTGGAATGGGCGTGATGGTAAGTATGGTTTAATTTAGAACATTAAAAAATTGTGTGTTTATTTTAATTAAAGGACTTTTTTCTGGGTGTTTGTGTTTTTTTTTTTAACTTTGACTATGGGGTTAGTAATGGGGGTGTCTTATAGACGCCTCTCCATTGCTAACCTGGGCTTGATGTCAGCTGGCATTATAAGCTGACATCAACCCCAGCCCTATTACCCCACTGCCACCGCTATAGGGCGGTGGGAAGAGCGAGGCTAAGAGCCATTTCTGGTGCGGCTGACTGCTGGTGTTTCTAGCCTGGGAGGGGGCCAAAATTCATGGCACCCTTCCTGGGCTATTAAGATCAGCCCCCAATTGTCTGCCTAGCCTTTGCTAGCTATTAAAATAGGGGGGCCCCACATAATTTTTTGGGGGGGTCCCCAATTTTAATAGCTAGTAAAGGCTAGGTATTCAGCTGGGGGCTGATATTAGTATCCTGGGAAGCTCCGTGGGTATTACCCCCTTCCCAGGCTTCAAACATCTGCCCCAGCCGTCTGCTTAACCTCCGCTAGAGACTAAAATTATGGGGAACTCCACGCCAATTTTTTTTTAAATAAATCCTTTATTTTAGCACTAAATGACAAGTACAGTAACCAACACTATCACTGTACTTATTATATATATGACTGACATGTTTCTATCTATCTAATCTATGTGTGATGCTCTATTCTTTATATTCTAATTTGTCGGGTACCGCTGCTGAATTGCCGGCCGGCTTTTTTAAAGAGACGGTGCATGAAAACACTATTATTTTTTTTAAATAAATCCTTTAACACTAAATGACAAGTACGGTAAGCAACACTGTCACTGCACTTCTTATATATGTGACTGACATGTTTCTATCGATCTAATCTATGTGTGATGCTCTATTCTTTCTGTTGTAAATTGTCGGGTACCGGTGTATGCCGCTGCTGAATTGCCGGCCGGCTTTTTTAAAGAGACGGTGCATGAAAACACTATTATTTTTTTTAATAAATCCTTTAACACTAAATGACAAGTACAGTAAGCTGAGCGCTGCCATCCAGCTTGTCATCCTTCAGAGACACTGCAGAGCGCAGGCATTATGGGAACTTCCGATTCCGGTGTTCGATATTCTAAAAGTATCGGAACTCAGTATCGGAACTCCGATACCGCGAATATCGGTCGATACCCGATATTTCAGTATCGGAATGCTCAACACTATTCATGACCTGAACACGTTTTGAGGCCATCCACAAGTTTTTGCTTTACAATGATAATGCAAGGTGTTCTGCATGCGATGACCCGAACTTTGACCATCTTTTCAAAGTTCGGTCGGTCATCGAGCACTTCAACAACAAGTTTGCTGAAGTGTACGTGTGGATGAATCCTTAATAGCTTTTAAGGGGCGGCTTGGATTCTGGCAGTACCTGCCCAGTAAGGGTTCCAGGTACGGAATCAAGTTGCATAAACTGTGTGAGAATACCTAAGGGTACACTCCCAAGTTTAGAGTTTACGGAGGGAAGGACTACCAGATTGAACCCCCTGAATGCCCCCCTGTTCTGGGAGTGAGTGGGAAAACGGTGTGGGATTTGGTACATCCACTGCTAGATAAAGGTTTTCACCTTTACCTGGATAACTTTTATACCAGCATCCCGCTCTTCAAGTCCCTCTCTGAGCGAGGTACCACAGCCTGCGGTACTGTCTGCAAAAATCAGAGAGGTCTCCTGAAGATGCTAATTGGGCAAATGCTCAGAATGGGTGACAGTGAAGCCCAATGTAGTGACCACCTGCTGGTGGTCAAGTACAAGGACAAAAGGGATGTCCTTCTCTTGACCACCATACATGGTGATGGCAGCACCCTCAGTACTGTACTTGGTTCCTCTACACAGGTCGTCAAACCAGATTGTGTAGTGGGGTACAACAAGTACATGGGGGAAGTTGATCTCTCTGATCAAGTCCTCCAGCCGTACAGTGCTTGGAGAAAGGCCAAGGTGTGGTACAAGAAGATGGCCATGCACATCGTGCAGTTGGCAATGCACAACGCTTTCCTTCTATCACGATGTGCAGGCCAAACTTCTACGTCATACCCTCAGTTCCAGGAGGTAGTGATCAAGACCCTGATATTTGGCAGTGGTGACAGAGGGGGCCCCAGTACTTCCGGAACTGAAGCACCTTGAATCGTGCCAGACCAGCATTTCCCGGGGAGGTCCCTCAAACAGGAAAAAAAGGTAAGTCACAAAATAGGTGCCGAGTGTGTTACAAAAGGGGAATACCCAAGGACAACACTTATCAATGCGACACCTGCCACGACAATACCTGGCTTGTACATGAAAGAATGCTTCAGAAGGTACCATACTTCCATGCACTACTAAATTAATTTCTGACGTATGACAACCTGACGAACACTACACATCTGACGTAGTGTTCATCTGGTTGTCCTACGTCACTTGTGTAGTGTTCGTCAGGTTGTCCTACTCAACTGACGTATGACACTACATTACAAAATTCACATATCAGGAATCAGTTCCAAAAAGGGGGCACTTGTTAGGCATTTCCACTGTTTAGGCACATCAGGGGCTCTGAAAATGTGACATGACGCTCACAGACCATTCCATCAAAGTCTGCATTCCAAAACGTCACTCCTTCACTTCCGATCCCTGACATGCGCCCAAACAGTAGTTTTCTCCAACACATGGGGTATCAGGGTACTCAAGAGAAATTGCACAACATATTTTGAGGTCCACTTTCTCCTGTTACCCTTGTGAAAATATTTATTTTGGCTAAAATAACATTTTTGTGGAAAAAATTAGATTTTTTTTATTTTCACAAGTCAACATTATAATTTTCTGTGAAGCACCTGGGGGTTCGCGGTGCTCACCACACATCTATATTAATTCATTGGGGGGTCTAGTTTCCAAAAATGTGGCACTTGTTGGGCATTTCCACTGTTTAGACACATCAGGGGCTCTGAAAACGTGACATGATGCCCACAGACCAATTCATCAAAGTCTGCATTCCAAAGCCTCACTCCTTCCCTTCCGAGCCCTGAGGTTCGCCCAAACAGTAATTTTCTCCAATACATGGGGTATCAGCGTACTCAGGAGAAATTGTACAACAACTTTTGGGGTCTAATTTCTCCTGTTATCAATGAGAAAATAAAAAAAATTGCGGCTAAAAGATCGTTTTTGTGGAAAACCGTTCTACGTTATTAACTTTTGCGAAACACTTGGGGGTTCAAAGTTTTCACCACACATCTAAATACGTTCCTTAAGGGGACTAGTTTCCAAAATGGGGTCACTTGTGGAGGGTTTCCACTGTTTAGGCACATCAGGGGCTCTCAAAATGCGACATGGAGTCCGCTGTCAATTCCAGCGAGTTTTGCGTTGAAAACGTCAACGGTTGCTCCTTCCCTTCTGAGCCCTGCCGTGCGTCCAAACAATGGCTTTCCCCACATATCAGGTATCAGCGTACTCAGGGGAAATAGCAAAACAACTTTTGGGGTCCAATTTCTACTGTTACCCTGGTGAAAATAAAAAATTGGGGTCTAAAATAAAATTTTAGTAAGAAAAAAAATGTTCATTTTTTCCTTTCACATTCGATTAATTGCTGTGAAGAATGTGAACGGTTAATAAACTTCTTGAATGTGGTTTTGAGCACCTTGAGGGGTGCAGTTTTTAGAATGGTATCACTTCTGGGTTTTTTCTGTCATACAGAGTCCTCAAAGTGACTTAAAATGTAGTGTGGTCCCTTAAAAAAAAATGACAACTTTTAACCCTTATAACTCCCTAACAAAAAAAAATTGGTTCCAAAATTGTGCAGACGTAAAGTAGACTTGTGGGAAATGTTATTTATCAACTTTTTGTGTGACATACAGTATCTCTCTGATTTAAGGGCATAAAAATTAAAATTTTCAAAATTGTGAAATTTTCAAAATTTTCACCAAATTTCCATTTTTTTCACAAATAAACGCGGGTCATATCATATAAATTTTACCACTATCATGAAGTACAATATGTCATGAAAAAAAAAAGTCTGAGAATCAGGGGGATCCATTGAAGCGTTCCAGAGTTATTACCTCATAAATTGAGAGTGGTCAGAATTGTAAAAATTGGCCTGGTCATTATCGTGCAAACCACCTTCGGGGTAAAGGGGTTAAGTAGGATGAATAACTACTGACCTATCTTCCAAAGCACTGATATCTGTTGAAATAAGTTCATCACTGCAAGCTGGAGTGATGTGTGGCTGCTCACATTCTGGCAGAAACGGTATTTTTGACAATTATGACAAAAAGTATAAGTAACACAACAATGTCTAAAAGGAACCAGCTAGCACATTTTTACATATGCATTTAGTAAATATGGTTTTGTAAGAGCTTCTCTGTCCATAAAATGTATATTTTTTACAGAAATTCTATATGGCAGTCATGAGTAATCTAGCCTACAATCCAGGGCCGGTGTCAGCACCCGACACACCCGGGCAAGTGCCGGGGCCCTGAGCAAGCAGGGGGCCCACTTGCCGTCGGTCAGCCCGGCGTGCTATGGGACCGACCCGTGAGCGGTGCGATGCCGGTGTCAGCGCCCGCTCCCCCCCGCTTGCTCAGGGCCCCAGCAGCCGGCACAATATTTACCCCTCCCCGTGCCTCCGCAGCAGCTCTGATTTCTTCCGCAGCTGCTGCACTGTGACGTCTCAGGTCAGATAGCGCGGTGACATCTTTCCACCGCGCTCTCTCCTGAGTCGTCTCAGGCAGTGCAGAGTGGGAAGACGCAGGCGACACTGAGGAGTTCGGAGCAGCGGCAGCAGGTGAGAAGTGAGGTGAGTATTTGATATTTTTTTTTAATGTATGGAGGCATGGGGCATTATATGGGGGGGAACAAGTGACATCTTGCATGGGGCATTATATGGGGGGGGCAAGTGACATCCTGCATGGTGCATTATAAGAAAGGGGGGGTGACATCCTGCATGGGGAATTATAAGGAAGGGGGGTGACATCCTACATGGGACATTAAAAGGGGGGTAAGTGACATCCTGCATGGGGCATTAAAAGGGGGGGAGTGACATCCTGCATGGGGCATTAAAAGGGGGTGGGGGAGGGAGTTTGACATACTGTATGGGGCATTATAAGGGAGGGGGGAGTGTGACATACTGTATAGGGCATTAAAAGGGGGGGGAGTGACATCCTGCATGGGGCATTAAAAGGTGGGGTGACATCCTGCATGGGGCATTATAAGGGGGGTTGACATCCGGCATTGGGCATTATAAGTGGGAGTGACATAATGCATGGAGCTTTATAAGGCGGGTGACATCCTGCAAGGGTCATTATAAGGGGGGGGTGACATCCTGCATGGAGCATTATAAGGTGGGGAGGGAACAGCCTGCGTGGGGCATTATGTGGGGGAACAGCCTGCATGAAGGATTATGTGGGGGCACAGCCTGCATGGAGCATTATATGGGGCCCAGTATCCTGTATGGAGCATTATATGGGGGCCAGTATCCTGGAGGGAGCATTAAATGGGGACCAGTATCCTGTATGGAGCATTTTATGCGGGCCAGTATTCTGTATGGAGCGATTCGCTGGTTTCTGAGCTATTGTGGAATTTATAATAGATATCGGTCATGTAATGTAAGAAGTGAAATCTTTTTGTACTATATCTATATTTCTCTGTGGTATCTGCGCATCATGAATCGTGGTATGTGTTAAAGGGGCCCACTGAGACTCTTTAGCCCAGGGCCCAGAGAAACCTGGAGCCGGCCCTGCTACAATCGATATGCAAATTAGTTTGGAAGTGCACTGGAGGCATGTCAATGCCCTTGGAAAAAGCAGTCCCCAGTGCATTTACAGCCTGATTTGTTTATGTTGTCTATGCTAGATTTCTCATGACTAATATATCGGTTCTATACAAAAAAAAAAGTATAATTTTTATTGGGGGACTAACATTTACACAACCATGCCACTACTTCCATATGCAAAAATGTGCTGGCTAGTTCTCTTTAAGAAAAATTACAATATACTAAATTTAGCAAACGTGTATTATATGGATATAGGTAAACAGTACTGATGGAGAAATGTTCAGCTTTAACTTTCTGCAATATTTTAAAGTTTTACTTTTCTACAGTATTTCATTTGTTACACTACTATTGATAATTTTCTTTCTGCTTATATATAGAAATATATATATATATACCTTACCTGGCTTAATTCTATTAATAATGGGTCATCCCGTCTTTCAAAATGAAGGGTTAATGCGGTGGTTTCTATCCAAGCATTGTCTGTATTCCTTGGATCATCCACATAACCTTTGTACACCTGTAATAACAATATACGACACATTATGGCTAAAATAATAAACTAAAATCATTTATTCATTATCTGAGTAAAACTTTTTCATTTCACTACAATTGCCCATAATAATATTTCATAACAGTTTGGCTATTTATACTATATATATCTATATATATATATATATATATATATATATATATATCTATCTATATATATATATATAGATAAATTTTCCATTACAATTATAACCTCTTAAAGTTGTTGTCTGGCCTTATATTACAAGTCTGCAGTTACTCTATGTGAGTGCGATGAAGATTTTCCGGTGCCAGTACCGGTGGCCATCAGTCATGTGACTGCAAGAATGTGATTTGCATACTTTCGGCCACATTCTGACTACACTGTATCCGGCATCAGTCAATACACATTAATTGCGCAAGTCCGTGCCCATCTACTTGGCATGTGTATACAAATAACATACTTTCATTTACGCGCCTGCTGCTCCCGCCACCGGCAGTGGAGAATCTTCACAGCATGCAGTGCATGCAATGTGAGGGTTTACAACTCTGCAGTCTATATATAGAGTGACTGCAGACTTTTATCCTAAGGCCAGACAACCCCATTAATATTCAGGACTATTTGGGATGGAAAAATAATACCATCCAAGTGATTGTGAGACTATATTTTCATAATATATCATACTTTTCATTAATAGCAAATTTAGGTCGACATGTTTTTAATTCAATAATAAAAACTTGAAATTTACAAAAAATATGAAAAAATTTGCTCTTTCAAACTTTAAATGTCTGTTCTTAAACTAGATAGTCATAGTATACAAAATAGCTAATTTGCTATGCATAGAAATATACTATGTGTGGTCATGCTTTACTATTTTGGCATATGACAAATGTCAGAAAGGAAGGAATGCTATTTGTCATTTCCTACAGATTAGCTTTTATTCATTTGCAGTACCTTGGATCTGCATTACACAACAGCAGGTAGTACACAGTGTGACGGAAAAAGTACTAAAGAACCCAAATGTATTACACCAATATATGAAATTTAATTATCTCACATACAAAAATTTCCTTAACAAGACATACAAATAGACATACAAAAAGTGGGAAACCACAAGGTGGCGCCACAGACTCAAACTGAACACACGTTGGGCTTTTTTTGGTGTGCTCCACACAGGGCCGCCATCAGGGCACTACTGCCATTACTGGATTATGGGGCCCAGTGAGCAGAGGGGCCTGGTCGGGACCCCATCCTTCTGCTCACCAGGCCCTAGCATCAGCACTCTGCCGCTTCAGTACTGTGAAGGTGCGTCCTCGGACGCACGTTCACTTTAAATCTATAGCCATGTGGGAATCTTCCCACACGGCAATAGTTAACAGCCGTCAGCCAATCACAGGCCAGCAGCTGACGACAGTGCGCATGTCACTTTTGCATGACATCACTGTCATGCGCCAGCGGCCATGCTTCGGATGATGGGACAGCTGGAGTGCCAGAAGGTAAGTAAAAACTGTTTTTTTCAACTTTTTTTGTTGTAAAGCTGCATTTTGGGCACAGGATGGAGAGACATGGGAGCAGGATGGAAATGTAGCACCCCGAGGACTTGGCTGCTACAGGGGTATTGCACCTCGACCCAGAGGTGTGGTATTCCACTCCCGGGTAAGGATGGGGAGTGGAACTGGGCTCAGTTAGCTGCATGCACTACACTCACCCCATTTCCGGGGGACAGACCAACGGTACTCCCACCAGATAGATGTGCAGGTACGACAGCTTCTGTCCCTGGCTGGAGTGGGGAGGGGGGAGGAACATCCCAGTGGTGTAGGAGCAGAGAGGGGAGGGACTCTGGGCATAGGTAGGAGCCCATTGGGTGCTAGTCACCTGGGCTCGGGTGTCAGAAGGGAGTATATAAGGTGGGCACCATCTTAGGACAGCGGTCAGTCCAGAGAGGAGCTCAGCCAGAGAGGGCTGACAGGGAGCTGTGGCTCAGTCTGGGCCCAGCTCCAGAGCCAGGCCTGGAGAGGAGGCCTGTGGCAGAGAGAGAGAGAGAAAGAAGAAGAAGGAGAAACAGGAACACCAAGAAAGGCCCAGAGACGCAAGAAGAGAGGGAACCCTGAGATCCCACGAGTTAACGCGTGAAGGGTTGGCAGAACAGGGTACTGGATCCCAAACTGGTGGAGGCCAATTATCCTTAGCCAGGAACCGGAGGTCGTGGTCAAGTTTTGGCGCGACCCCTCGCCACATCCACCAGGAAGGCATACCACGTATAGGGTCAGGGAAGCCGGGAAAGGTTTCACCACCAGAAGGCCCGAGGGAGCCGGACAAAGGTGAATCCCTGGTGAGGACGGCCAGTAGGAAGGAGGAGAGGGGAGCTCAGGACCACGCTCTGGAACTGCCTGGGAGTTGGCCGAGTCCCGCACCTGGTGGACGCAGCACGGCTCGGGTGGTCACTCTTGGCCGAAGTGATCTGAACACCAACTGTGAGTAAAGCTTTAAACCTGCACCACAAGTCTCTGCGATTCCTTGTCACACCACCCCTACCACTATCATCATTTCCTGCTTCTCCGGCTGCCCTGAGGCTATACCCCTCCCGTTGGGGGTTATACCATCCACGCTGCACAACCATACCACCGGCCTCAGCGGTCTGCCCTGCAGCGGCGGTTTCATAACCGCATTCAACGGGTGGCGTAGTCGGACATTAATACCATCATACCAATAACTGCCACTTGGTTTGGCCACCCTGGGCACGGACCGGGTCCCCGCCACTCGGAGACTACAACCCCCATCGGATCCGGCTCCGGGTATTCCCCCGCGCACACGTGCGCCGCACTACAACATGGCCCAGGGGGCGAGTCAGAAACATGTGGGGCAGAATGGGAGACATTGGGGGCAGGATGGAAACATGCGGTCAGAATGGGAGACATTGGGGGACAGGATGGAAACATGGGGCAGAATGGGAGACACTGGGGGCAGGAAGGAAACATGGGGGCAGAATGGGAGACATTGGGGGCAGAATGGGAGACATGGGGCAGGATAGAGACATTGGGGGCAGGATGGAGACATTTGGGGCAGGATGGGAGACACTGGGGGTAGAGTGGAGACATTGGGGCAGAATGGAAACATGGGGGCACAATGGAGACAAATGGGGCAGAATGGAGACATGGGGGGCAGGATGGAGACAAATGGGAGCAGGATTGAGACAATGGGGGTAGAATCGAGATGAATGGAGACATTGGGGCAGAATGGAAACGTGGGAGTAGAATGGAGACAAATGGGCAGAATGAAGACATGGGAGCAGGATAGAGACAATAGGGCAGAATAAAGACAAATGGAGGCAGGATGGAGACAATGGGGGAAGAATGGAGACAAATGGAGACATGGGGGCAGGATGGAGACAATGGGGCAGAATGAAGACAAATAGGGGCAGGATGGAGACAATTGGGGGAAGAATGGAGACAAATGGAGATATGGGGCAGAATGGAGATATGGGGGCAGGATGAAGACAATGATACAATGGGGGCAGAATGGAGACAAATGGGGGCAGAATGGAGACAAATGGGGACAGAATGGAGACATTGAGGCAGAATGGAAACATGGGGGGAGAATGGAGAGACATGGGGCAGGATAAAGACATTTGGGGCAGGATCGAGAAATGAGGGCAGAATGGATACGTGAGGGCAGAATGGAAAAATGGGGCAGAATGGAGACAAATGAGGGCAGATTGGAGACAATGGGGGCAGAATGGAGACAAATGGTGACAATGGGGGCAGAATGGAGACAAATGGGAGCAGGATTGAGACAATGGGGGCAGAATGGGGACATGGTGGCAGAGTGGAGACAAATGGAGACATGGGGGTAGGATGAAGACATGGGGAAGAATGGAGAAATTGGGGGCAGAATGGAGACATGGGACTGTGATGTGGGACATTATTAATCCAGGGGCTAATTATGGGGACAATGGGGGCAGAATGGAGACATTTGGGGCAGGATGGAGACATTGGGGGCAGAATGGAGACATGGGGGGGGCAGAATGGAGACATGGGGCCAGATTTGGGATATTACTGTAGGGGCTAATTATGGATATTATTACTGATTTGATGTATTTTATTTTTGAGGATACTGTTTTCAGTGAGGGGGGGTCCTGTTACTGTGCAGAGCGACACTATGTTGCTTTTTTTTTCATCTGGTGTAGTGTAGAAATTGGGGAAAAATTGGGGAATGTGCTCTGGAAGCGGTGTAGATAACTGTGTTATTTTATGCACAGACGAGTCCTGGCTGGAAGAAGTGATGGCAGTCTGTGCTGGACTAAGAGGAAAAGCGAAGATGAAGGACTTCAACTAGAGATGTCACCGGTGAGTCAGTGTGTTATCTGTGCACTGACACTATACACAGTATTCTATGTACAGAGGTCCTGTGTATAATGGCACTTATGGTAATATTAATATTGTGTTTTTTTATTAATGAACAGTATTGTAGTATTTGGTCACTGTGTGATGTTAATATGTGGTCTGGTCATGGTGTGGCGCTATTTTTCCCTTGCATGTGGTAGTATTCGGCACTATGTGGTGGTAATATGTGGTCTGGTCAGGGTGTGGTGGTATTTCTCCCTTGTATGTGGTATTATTCGGTCACTATGGGGTGCTAATATGTGATCTGGTCATGGTGTGGCAGTATTTGTTCCTTGTACGTGGTATTATTCAGTCACTAAGTGGTGGTAATATGTGGTCTGGTCATGGTGTGATGGTATTTGTCCCTTATGTGGTATTATTCAGTCACTATGTGGTGGTGATATGTGGTGTGGCCATGGTGTGACTGTTTGTTCCTTGTATGTGATAATATTAGTCATTTTAAAAAATGTATGTGACACATTCCCTTAAATAAAAATAAACCTAAAAAAAAGTATTGGGTGTTATAAAAAATGTTTAATGGGTTAGAGTAGATCAGGGCCCAGCCAGAAGAGTCTCCTTGTTGCGGTGGCGGCTTAAAAAATCTTTTGGCCAAAACAAAAGCTGCTGGCTAGGTATGTGATATGGTGTTCGATGGGAACTGTTAAAGTGTGATTGGTGAGGACGTGGTGCAGAAGTGGAGTTTTTCAAAGAGTGGGCGGTGGGACTGTGGAAGGCTCAAGGGGTGGAGGCGGAGCTGGGATGGAGCCCTTGGTGGAGTCTCAAAGGGGCCCGAAAGTGTAGCCAGAAGGGGCCCCCCAAATTCCTGGTGGCAGCCCTGGCTCCACATTCTCATTACAGGTAGTAACTGTTGTCTTCTTCTCTTTACTTAGCCTTATGTATAACCTTGGAGGTAATGATCTGTTTGGATCCCTATACAATAAGTGTTTCCTGTATAAGCCGGTGTAACAGGCCAGATTAACCCCCCGCCCAGAATATACCCGGGGTTAAAGTGGCCTAGGCCAGATTATACCCCGGGTATATTCTGGTCTAGACCAAACTATACCCCGGGGTATAAATTGGCCGAGGCCAGATTATACCCCTCTGGGCCAGAATATACCCCGGGTATATTATGGCCTAGGCCAAACTATACCCCGGGGTATAAATTGGCCTAGTTCAGATTATACCCCTCGGGGTCAGAATATACCCCAGCTGCTGTAGGTCACATTTGTCAGGCTTTTGAGAACCATTGAGTGATATACTCGATAATGGGGCCCCAGGCAGTGCACGGGGGGAGGGGGCAGAGACAGTGCACGGGGCCCCAGACAGCACACGGGAGGGGCAGAGACAGCATGTAAGGGGGGGGTAACAGACAGCGTGCAAGGGGTAGAAGAGACAGCGCGCAGGGCCCCTGTGCGCTGTCTCTGCCCCCCTGTGCACTGTCTCTGCCCCCCTGTGCGATGTCTGGGGCCCCTTTCTTGAGTATATCACTCAATCCTGTGCGATGTCTGGGGCCCCTGTGCGATGTCTGGGGCCCCTGTGTAATGTGTGATGTCTGGGGCCGCTGTGTGATGTCTGGGGCCCCCTGTGTGATGTCTGGTGCCCCGTTCTTGAGTATATCACTGAATCCTGTGTGATGTCTGGGGCCCCTGTGTAATGTCTGGGGCCCCTGTGAGAAGTCTGGGGCCCCTGTGTCCTGTTTGCGACCCCCTGTGCGATGTCTGGGGCCCCGTTCTTGAGTATATCACTCAATCCTGTGTGATGTCTGGGGCCCCTGTGCGATGGGTGATGTCTGGGGCCCCTGTGCGATGTCTGGGGCCCCGTTCTTGAATATATTAAAGATTAAAGTATATTAAAGTATATTAAAGATGAGATTTTTCACGTTTATGATCACCATTGAGTGATATACTCAAGAATTACATAATTTTTCAACATTTTATTGTTTAAAACTCTAAACACACAGACTTTTGCTACTTCAACCAGAAAACAATTTTTGAACATTTTATTGTTTCAAACTCTGAACACGCAGACTTTTTTTACTTCAATCAGAAAACCTTGACGGTTGATAAAAAACTTGCCTGTTCAGGACATAATAAAAGTCATAACATTCTGAAACTTCATCTTATAAAGGTACCTTTACATGGGGCGATTATTGGTTCCAGAGAGGCTTTTGGCCGATAATCGTACACATGGTTGGTGACAGGACACTACAATATAAATGTTCAAAGGTAAACACTGATAACATTAAAATGATTAGTAAACACTGATGACAAAATTAAAATGATCATGCTTGTCTTCAAGATAACGTGCATGTTCTGTTGTTGACTGTAGATTGAAGCTTGCGGGATAGGTCAACCAATCCATGGTGTCACCGACTTTTGTGTAGATGACGATGTCACAACTCAACAGATTTGCTGTGGCCATGATTTCTGCATCAGTTGCCCAGACTCCATCACGAGAGATGCCAGAGATGTTCACATATTCATTCACATCTTGATTAAAGTAGCCCTGTAGTTTTTTGAACAAGTCAGTTTTCATGTGGTGGATGACTATAGCTCTGAGAAGGGAGTAGTTGCCCTCTGTTCCTGTCATAATATATAGCTGATGATCCGAAAGTAGCAGTTCCCATCACCTTTG
Source organism: Phyllobates terribilis (assembly GCF_046119375.1). Classification (NCBI taxonomy): domain Eukaryota; kingdom Metazoa; phylum Chordata; class Amphibia; order Anura; family Dendrobatidae; genus Phyllobates; species Phyllobates terribilis. The sequence continues at coordinate 11,448,952 of NW_027362769.1, read as the reverse complement.
GTTTTATATGTACTCCGTGGTTGTACAAGATCTCTAGTGCATCCAAAGTACACAACCCACCTAAACATAAGGTCAAGAGTGGTGGTAAGATACTTCCTTCCTGAACTTGGTAGTGGGTTGAAAGTCTTGCTTTGCTTGTGTTTTTGTGGGCAGAGTCACTGGGACAGTCATCAGGGGAATGGGGTGGTAGAGAAGTCTCTTCATCCTGGTAAATCTTAAGGTTGCTGGCATGGTAGGTGTTGCTTAGTATCTTGCCAGTCTTATTGTTCTTAAGTTTTACTCATCCCTTGGTTAAGGATTCCACAACTAAGTAGGGTCCAACCCAGCGTGATTCCATCTTGTACCCACGCGATGAATACGACATTGATTCTTGATATAAACAATGGTGCCAGCAGTGATTTCTTTGTTGCTGTTGTGTAGGCGATCAAAGGCACACTTTTGGTGTTCCAGAGCAGAATGGATGTTGGTACTTACAGTTAAGTGGATTCTGTTATGAATGGTTGTGAGTGTATTTAGCACATCAGGGTTGGCATCATCTGAAAGAGACATGACATCCACAGTGTCATTTGCTGATGGATAGAGGACAATAGGAAGCTTAGCCTTTCGTCCATACATGACATCAAATGGAGTGCACTTGGTTGAGGCATGCACATATGTGTGATAGGCAAACAAAACACCAGGTATGAACTGGTCCCAGTTGGTTCCTTGGTCATTGACAAGCTTGCTAAGAGATTCTTTGAGTGTTCGATTGTCATGTTCCCGCTGGCCATTTGTTTGTGGGTGGTAGGCAGATGAAAAGAGGTGATCTATTTGAAAATGATCCATCAGGTTGTCAATGATCGAGTTCACAAACTCTCTTCCCTGGTCGCCAATCAAAGTGTCTATACAGCCTAAGCGGCAAATAATGGTGTACAAAAATTTTGCTACTGACATGGCACTCTTGTCTGGAACAGCTGTTGCTTCAGTCCACTTGGAGAAATGATCAGTGACAGCAACTATATATTTGTTGTCGTTTGATGTTTCCTGAAGAGGATTGATCATATCAATCCCAACTAAGCTCCATACTTTTCCAGGCACTGGTATACTGTTGAGTGGTGGAGCTTCCTTGCTGATTTTGGGACTTGTGACAAAACATTTTTGACAGGCTTTGACATGTTGGTGAACATCGTTCTTCATTGCCTTCCAGTAGTAACGGTCAGAAATTTTGGCAAATGTATTATCTCTGCCAAAATGGCCACCAGAAGTTGGATTGTCGTGACAGGCCTTCAGGATATTTGGCAGTCGGCTTTTAATGAGAACCTCCTTTTTTCCATAGTAAATAATTTCTTTCTCTGCTCGATATGGCTTAGATGATTGTCTAAACTGAGACTTGGCATTTGAACGTTTCTCTGGAGGTTGATCGTAGATCCACTGGGGGTACTTTTGTTCTGTTGCAGTGTAGAATCTCAAAAGCTGATCATACAGTTGGTCTTTCATTGTTATCAAAATTGGAAAACTTATTTTTTTGTTGGAGGTGTTCCAAGTTCATTTTATATACCTTAGGATAGAATAGGAACTCACACTGGAGAACTTAAAGTGCATATCATAGAGAGCAGGGAGAAACATACATAACAAGTTACAACACATCACATTAACTATGCACTGATGGAACTGAACCATCTACTGTCAGTTCAATGTAATGCCTCCAACACATGCTGTAAGTCTAGTCCACCCGTTCCCATGTACTAGATTTGCTGCTGATTTTTCACAGGGAAAAAATCAGCAGCCAATCTGCATCAAAATCCGCATCCCAATGATGTGGATTTTTTGTGCAGAATCACAGCAGATTTCTCCGAGTCACATGGAAGAGGGAAATCTGCTGCAGACCGCATCAAAATCTGACAAGAGCTGCATGAAATGGTATATGGTTTGTGTACGTGCATCTGTATATACTGTTTCACTACAGCAGCAAAACACACTAATATTCTGCCCTAGAGGAGTATAGACCATGGGTATATTATAGCTTAGGCCAAACTATACCCCGGGGTATAAATTGGCCTAGCCAGATTATACTCCTCCGGGCCAGAATATACCCCTGCTGCTGCAGATCAGATTTTTGACGCTTATGATAACCACTGAGTAATATACTCAAGGATGGGGCCCCAGATGTTGCACAGGGGCCCCAGACATTGCACAAGGGCCCCAGACTTTGCACAGGGGCCCCAGATATCACAAAGGGGCCCCAGACATCGCACAGGATTGAGTGATATACTCAAGAACGGGGCCCCAGATGTTGCACAGGGGGTCCCAGACAGCACACAGGGGGTCCCAGATAGCGCACAGGGGGCAGAGACAGCGCACAGGGGGGAAGAGAAAGCTCATAGGGGCCCTGCGCGCTGTCTCTTCCCCCCTTGCGTGCTGTCTCTGCCCCCCTGTGTGCTGCCTGGGGCCCCTGTGCGCTGCATTGGGCCCCTGTGTGCTGCCTGGGGCCCTTGTGCACTGACTGGGGCCCTGTTATTAAGTATATCACTCAATGGTTCTCAAAAGCATGAAAAATCTGATCTACAGCAACTGGAGTATATTCTGACCCGGAGGGGTATAATCTGGCCTAGGCCAATTTATACCCCGGGGTATAGTTTGGCCTAGGCCAGAATTTACCCGGGGTATAATCTGGCCTATGCCACTTTAACCCCGGATGTATTCTGGGTGGGGGGGGGGTTAACCTGGCCTGCTACACCGGAATGTGTTCAGTTTGAGTCTGTGGCACCATCTTCCCACTTTTTATATGTCCATTTGTATACCTTTTTAAAGAAATTTTTGTATTTGATATAATAAAATTTCATATATTGGTGTAATAAATTTGGGTTCTTGAGTAGTGATAAGCGAGCGTGCTCGTCACTGCTCGGTACTTGCCCGAGCATCTCACAGCTCGAGATTAGTAATGAGCCAATTTGTTTGAAATCCGAACGTACAACTTAAATGCGACACTAATATGGCACATTTGGATTCGTGATCGGAAATGCAAGCAAAATTTCTTAAATTCTGGAAAAATCAACAACGTTTGGCGAATAAATGCAGGAATGTGATTGCGGGGCAACTACAGCGTTTTTAACAGTTTTGCTAGCATAGTGCTTGTGTATGATGAGCAGGGGGATGTGGTAGATGACTGGGGGGGCTGGTGATAGCTCAGAACAGGTCAGATCAGCAGCGCGCTTGTAATTTTTTTTTCATCCTGGAGGCAGTAACTTGAAGTCAGGAAAGCGCGTCTAGCCAATCAGAGCGCAGGAAGCATCCACACTGTCCAAATCACATGTCCTCTCTATATAAAAAGCGGCCATGTTCCCTCAGAGCCATTTTTTCCATGTCACTTCTGGAGACAGACGCTGCTCAGTGTGCTCCTGTGTAATGAGAGATATTAGCTAGATAGATGGGCGCTTGTGTGGAAGTCAGATATTGTAGATAAGTCCTGTGCTGTGTACCTGTTCAATCGACCTTGCAGCCTTTTTTTTTGTTTTTGTGCAATTGCTGAGATTCTCACAGAAAGAGCAGGGCCTATGGCTCAGAACAGTGCTGTGCACCGGTTGTACTGTGCTCCATGCAGACCTTCAATCTGCAAGCTGTGTTAGACCAGTCTGTCATTTTTTGGTGGATGAACTTCAGCTTTATGCACAGTAAAACAAATATTTTTTGCTGTTGCTAGCCACAGTCCACCAAAGATTTTTTTGCATCGCAGACGTGTTATACTCTGCTATAAGCCACCTAGTGCTTTTAGTGGCGGTGAAATTCAATTATTTTCACAGTAAAAAAATAGATTTTTTCTGTTGCTAGCCGCAGTCCATCAAAGATTATTTTTGTGTCGCAGACGTGTTACACTCTGCTATAAGCCAACTAGTGCTTTTAGTGGAGGTGAAATTCAGCTGTATTCAGAGCTTGTGCAGAGTCAAAAAAATCTATTTTTTGCTGTTGCTAACGCTATACAGCAGTCTAGTTCTAAGTTTGAAATAGTTTGGAGAATATCTCCTATGTTATACAGGCCTCATCCACAGTAAAAAAAAAAAAAAGAAGATGTTCCTAACGTTATACAGCAGGGACATCTCAGTTTGAAATAGTTTGAAGAATATCTGCTATGTTATAAAGGCGTCATCCCCAGTAAAAAAAATACTTTGTTCGGTTTTTAACACTATACAGCAAGCCATATCTTACCTTCTTATTTAGTACCGCTGAAATTCAGGTGTGTGCAGAGCTGTTGCAGAGGAAAAAAATCTATTTTTGTTTTGCTAATAGCATGCTCCTACTACAGTGTCTGAGCAACATGAGTGAGAAAAAGAGAGGTCGTGGTGGAAGGGGGAATAGGCTTGGTGTTCAAAGTATACGTGGGGTAGGTGGTAATGTTAGTGAAAGCACTAGTGAACCAACATGGTCATGTCCTATCCAAAGACAACTGACAAATTCTGTTACTGGACGGGCCACTCCCTTTCTTTTGCAGCCGCACAGCGATACGCCTTGTTGATAAGGGCCAGAAGAGCAGGTGCTCCAGTAGATGGCAAACGCTGCTTCAAGTGGCCTCTCTTCTTCTTCCTCTACCTCAACATCACACACAGTACAGTCTACAGAGGTGTCACCCCAATTACCCTTGCTTCCCCCCGTGTCACAACTGTCCAAGCGCCCAACTGACTGTAGCGAACCACAGATGGACGAGTCTGTAGAACTGTTCACCCATTCTATACCATGGGCATCAGAAATATACTCCTAACATTCACAGAGTCAAGAAGATGAGGAAAGCATCTCCACCGATGCCCAAATTTTTTTTTACGTTTGATTCGGTGCAGGACGGAGTAGGATCCAAGCAGGTTCCTGACCCTCATCACCAGACGTTAACCACCAGGGAGGGAGGTGATCCTGATGAGACTCAAATACCTCAGGCTCATGCAGACTGTACTGTGCGGTACAGCAATTTCTCCGCCACTATCCTGGCCTGGATGAGGGGCTTCAGAAAGTACGGTAGCTGTGTGCTCACTTCTGCCGTTCGCAATCCCTCATGTCATCGACTTGCATCGATATAGAGGTCTTTCTCCATGCCAGTTAACAGGTTGATATGCGATGTGCCGACATGGTGGAATTCCACTCTGCACTTGTTACAGTGACTGTGGCAGCAGCTACGAGCCCCAATGCAGTATGTCATGTTGTATAGCCTAAGCCAACACAGTATGGACGTGGGGCATATCACATTTACGGAGTGGGAACAGATTAAGGACCTCTGCACCCTTCTGCACAGTTTTGAAATGGCTACTAAACTAGTTAGCGCTGACAATGCCGTCATCAGCATCACTATTCCGTCATCTACATGCTGGAGAAGACTTTGAATAGCGTGCAGCAGGAGGTGGTTGTCCCAGAGGAAGAGGAGGATGCAGAAGGGATAAAAATGTCTCAAAGTTCCAGACTGTCGTCACACAGGCTGATGCCAAGTGACGGTGGCTTCCTGCGATAGAGGGGTTTGGTGATATCAGACATACTGTTAGTGAAGGTGAAAGAGCCGAGGAACAAATGGAGGAGGAAGAGATGATGGGTAAGTGAAAAGACAAAGAGAATAATCATCCCATCTCTGTTGAACGTGGTTGGCAGGAGGGGACAGAGGAAACATGCATCAGTGTTACACAGCCAACAATATAGTCTGGTTTTGGACCACCTGGAAGAGCCCGACATACGAGTGCCTTCTTGCTGCACTTTCTGCAACATCATCCCCATATAGTTAGGATTCGAAATAATGCTGACTACTGGGTTGCCACTCTGTTACATCCATGTTATAAGAGTAAATTTTGCCAGATGCTTCCTGCCCTGGAAAGGGACCTGCTTATGTTGGAGTATCGAAACAAGCTTTTAAGCAACCTTAATAGAGCTTTTCCCCAAGATAGAAGTGAGACACACAGTGTGCATCGCAGCTGTAGTCTTTCAACCTCCGGCACATCAGTTCGCCAACGCCAAAACATTAGCAGCAGCAGAGAAAGTGGCAGAAGCAATTTCTGTGAGTCCTTTCATACATTTTTTAGACCAGCTTGTGCACCAGCACAACAGAGTAGAAGTCTGACACGGGGAGAACGACTGGAGAGGATGGTGGAGGACTATCTAGAGCTCAATATGAATACCATCAGTGAGGATTTTGACCCTTTTACATTTTGGTCATCAAAAATGGATGAATGGCCTGAGCTCGCTTGTCATGCCTTGAAGCGTTCTCTCAGAACATGTGTTCAGCGCTGCTGCTGGTGAACTGACGGATAAGCGCACCCGGCTGTCCTATGAAAGTGTTAACCGCCTAACTTTCATCAAGATGAACAAGTCATGGATGATCTCAAAGGACTTTTGCACCCCAATTGCAGACTGTACAGAGTAGGCGGTGTTGTAGTTTTTAGTGTGCTGTATTGATCTTGCGGAATTGTAGTCTGTGTTATGGCTTTTGTGCCTGCTCTTGTTGCGGCTGCATGTTTTAGGCCCTAATTTTTGGAAATGTGGGCAATCCTGATTGGGTCTCCATCTATTGGGCTGGCTGTAGTGGAAGAGTTGTCGGTCCCCATTATACTACTTATACTCTAGTGAAATTGATGCCACTTTGGTGGTTTTAGGCCCAAATGTTTTCAAATAGGACCAGTCCTGATTGGGTCTCCATCTATTTTGTTGGCTGTAGGGGAAGAGGTGTCGTTCCTAATTGTACAATTTCTACTCTACTGAAATTGATGCCACTTCGGTCGTATTAGGCCCTAATTTAGGGAAATATGAACACTCCTGATTGTGTCTCCATGTGCTGGGTTGGCTGCAGTGGAAGAGGTTTTGGTCTCCTTTACAATAGTTATACTCTAGTGAAAATAATTTTTAGGTGCAGATATTGATCTCCACACAGCAGTAGACAGACCTGATAAACTCAAAATGGGTATACAAAGCAGACTGCATCTCAGATTAAAATTGTTAGGGGCAGATATTCTTCGTCACACAGGGGGAAAAAAAAGGTTGGGTCCGAGCAGCTTCCCGATCCTCGACTGTACTGTGCTGTCAGGGCAAGAAGAAGATGACGATGACTCTGAGGGCAAGGAATGGGATTTCACATTGGATGATGATGTTGCACATCCAAATTGGTGTGAACCCAGAGGCACGCATCCAAGTAGCTCATCTGAGGAGGTGAGGAGGAAGACGTGGAGATTACGTTGCATCTTATGGCGCAGACATGGAGTGATGCAAGCACGAGGAGCACTACATCCTTAGCCAAAATCGTGGCAGTGACCAGCAGTGGTCGCTGGTCTGCAGCTCGCAGAGGCGGCAAAGGTTTCCTAGCCTGGGCCTTTTTGAGATCGGAAAGGATGAGCCAACTCACATTATCTGAAAACTTTGCAATAAAAAACTCAGTAGAGGGAAAAAGTGCAATAATTTGACTACTACATGCATGAATCTTCACATGCGCAATCAACATGTGTTACTCTGGCATTCTCACTGCAATAAAATGCGGACCAGCGGACCTCAAAAACCATCAGCTGCCTCATTAACCACATCAGCTGCCTCATCAACCACATCTGCTGCTTCTTTCTCCTCTTCTGTTACCATGCCAAGTATTGGCACGCAGGTCTCCCACTGCAGAACCTCTGCTTCTCTACCTGCTCCAGTCAGGTTGAGTGAGAGCCCGTCAGCTTTAACGGAAGCGGACATGCATGCTGCGTTCATTTCAACGAGCACACCACACATTTCTCAATCCATCATAACATATCCCCCTGTACCTCACTCACAGTCCAGTAGTTTGGCCGTTTCCCCATACTCCGGCCTCTCTCAGTACCGCATCCAGCCCTCGGTCCCGCATTTGTGGTCACGTAAAAAATTGTTTCCTTCCACACATGACAAAGCTAAGAGGTGGAAATCCACCATTTTCAATCTGGAAATGGTGGTGTCAGGCCCTAATTTTTTGATTTGTGAAAACTCCTGTATGGCTGCTTTTTTACTGAGTAGGTAACCGGAGAACCTGAAGGAAATCCCCGCAAAAAAGGGGAGAACATACAAACTACTTGCAGATGTTGTCCTCTATCATCATAAAGGAGTTATAGGAGACCGACCACCGCTTCTGTCTTCCTTGTGAACATTGTGTTGAAGATTGCAAGGTGTCACAGGTTTACTGTGACAGAGAGGAGCCAGAAGACAGCAGCATCTGATTCCTCACACTCCTGCAGTCATTAAAAAGAAGCCGTACACTTTCATATAAATTGGTGCAGGGGTTAATCTGCTCAGTTGTGAGCTCCTGGAAGCTTAACGTGATTTAGGCTCTCAACAGATTTGTCCTGTGCATCTCCCTTACTGTGATAACACTGTACCCCAACACATCAGACTGTAGCCTACCGTGGAAAGCTTGAAAAGGAAGCTGAAGACACAGCTCTTGTGACAAGCGTTCAATCTGTGGTAAGCCTCGCTCCAGCATACCACTGCACGACTAGCTGTACCCTGACCTACTGTATCCTCACCCATCCCTTGTAGATTGTTTGAGAGCCCACGTAGCCAGGGTCCTCTCTCTTCTTGTACCAGTTGGTGACTCCTTTTCACATATAACACACTAGGGAATAAATGTTGTTGTAATAGTAATAATAATTATAGTACTTGTACTCTGGGTCAATTGATGGTACTTTCCAGGTGTCTACCCCAAATTTGATGTGTTTTGGCAGCTTTTTGGCACATTTGAAGGTGTTGTATATGCTTTTTTTTGTCCCCCATTGAATCCTATGTGTTTGTAAATGTTTGTTGAATTTTCGACGAATAAATTCGGCTAATGTCTAAATATTCTGCGAACATTTCTGAACCAAACATTGAAATGTTCGCTCATCTCTACTCTAGATGCTTGAAGCTCTGCTAGTATTTCTGGGATGCTCAGGCGCAAGCTCGGGTCCCTGCCCTGAATGTTTGGCGATCTTTAGAGAGCTAATAAACATGCAGGGATTGTCTGCCACTCACTTTAATGCCGTAGCCATCTTGGTTGTGGCATTACAGTTATTGGCTGGCCGCATAGCGTTATTGGGTCTATATAAGACCTGGTGACGCTATGCTCATTACAGTCTAACCTTCAGACAGGCAGAGTAGGGAGAGGTGCTGCTGTGTGGGGGACAGAATTGGCAGTGTAAGGCTGTGTGCCCACGATGCGTTTTTTAAGAGTTTCCGCAGCAGCAAAAACGCTGCAGAAAAGCTTAAAAAATGCATGGTAGAAGGCCTGTCATGTTCCCCAATGACAATCCGCATGTGCGGAAATTTCCGCTGCGGGTTATCATTGTGGAAAAAAACGCAGCACTACCAATTATTTTGCGGAAGCGCTGCGTTTTCGCCGCCATTGACTTGCATTGAATCGCTTGGATTCCGCATCACTGCCTCTGTATATGCGGAATCCAAGCGTTTCAATGTGCGGATGGTACCCGGGTGTGGAGGACAGGAGACTCTTCTCCGGACCCGGGTACCATAGAACCTGTAAAAAAAAGAATAAAATAAAAAATAAATATGATATTTACCTTCTGATGGACCCCAGTCTCCTTGTCTTCACTTGCCGGCAGATCGCGGTGGACTGAAGGACCTGCACTGACGTCATAGTGATGTGACAGCAGGTACTTCAGTGTAGTGTACCGTGAGCTGCCGACACACCAGGACGGAGCGAAGCAAGACTCTAGGGGCCATCAGAAGGTAAGTATAGATTTATTTTTTTATTTTTAAACATTCTTTAAGGTCACACTTATAAATCCATACCGTTTGCATGGATTTATATAGTGTGACCAAGTTGACAAGCACTTTCCAAGTGATGCTAAAATCGCTTGGAAAGCGCTTGTCAACCCGCATGCGGAAATGCATGTGAAGAACGCTTCACATCCGCTTGTCCCTGGCAGGAAAAACGCATGTACAATCCGCATGCATTTTTTCTGCCAGGGAGATGCAGAAACGCTCAGGAAAAATTCCTGAGCATTTCTGCATCATGGGCACATAGCCTAATAGTTAGGTATAGGTATTCCACACCAGGATACATATCCATCTGAACTAACAGTCCTTCTGAGGACTAATCCAGCTGCATATATTCAGTGGTGATAGCAGGAGTTAGGCAGGCAGAGAAATTTATGAACAATAAACAGCACAATAGTTTCCATTGCACGTTCTGCCTGCTGCTGCTGACGCCTGTTACAGATAGCCATTGGACTAGATAACGGGGCTTTTTTCTTAGCTCTTAATCCTGATTATTTTCTTAAAAGGCAATAGAATCCAACATTTTTTGCTCCATTTGCTTGTTAGTACTGCAGAATACAGCCAGATATTTTCCATCATCAGACGTGATCCCATATTACTGCAGTACAAATCCAACAATTTGTAGGGACCGTATCAAATATTGTCCTCCTTTTACAAATAGGCAGCAGTGTGTCGGTGAAGCTATTGACACTACAGGGGTAGCACTGCTGCAGCAAGGCATGTCCCCTGAAAGCCGGAGGAGTGTCAGCTCCAGTAAAGAGGGAAATAGGAGAGCAGGGCAGGCCTGGCAGGTGCTGGTAGTGGGGGACTCAATTATTAGGGGAACAGATAGGGCAATCACAAAGACAGGGATCGTCGAACAGTGTGCTGCCTACCTGGCGCTCGAGTCCGGCACATCGCTGATCGGGTTGACAGATTACTGGGAGAGGCTGGTGAGGACCCAGCGGTCATGGTGCACATTGGCACAAATGACAAAGTTAGAGGTAGGTGAAAGGTCCTTAAAGATGATTTCAGGAAATTAGGCTGCAAGCTGAAAGCAAGGACCTCCAAGGTGGTATTCTCTGAAATACTACCGGTACCACGTGCCACGCCAGAGAGGCAGCGGGAGATTAGGGAGATAAATAAGTGGCTTAAGAACTGGTGTAGGAAGGAGGGATTTGGGTTCCTGGAGAACTGGGCCGACTTCTCAGTTGGCTACAGACTCTACGCTAGGGACCGGCTGCACCTCAATGGGGAGGGTGCAGCTGTGCTGGGGGAGAAAATGGCTAGAAGGTTAGAGGAGTGTTTAAACTAGGGATTGGGGGGGGTATTCATTTTATAGGTGGGGAAGATAGTGCAGATAGTGACCTGGGCACAAATAAAGAAATTGGGGGTGGGGTTAGAACAGTCAATAAAGTAAGAAGGAATAGAGGTACAGAGAGATACATAAAATGTATGTACACTAATGCCAGAAGCCTCACCAACAAAATGGAGGAATTAGAATTAATTTTGTTGGAAAATAATTATGACATGGTAGGGATATCTGAGACGTGGCTGGACGAGAGCCATGACTGGGCAGTTAATTTACAGGGCTATAGTTTGTTCAGAAATGACCGTACAAACAAGCAAGGGGGGGTGTTTTATATGTAAAATCATCCTTAAAACCCATCTTGCGGGAGAATATAGGTGAATCTAATGAAAATGTAGAGTCCCTGTGGGTGGAAATAAGGGGATGGGGAAAAAATAATAAATTACTGATAGGGGTTTGCTATAAGTCTCCAAAAATAATGGAAGTAGCTGAGAATATCCTCGTAAAGCAAATAGATGAAGCAGCGACTCAAGGAGAAGTCATTATTATGGGAGACTTCAACTACCCTGAAATACATTGGGGGACAGAAACATGTAGTTCAAGCAAAGGTAATAGGTTTTTGACAACTATGAGAGACAATTACCTTTCACAACTGGTTCAGGACCCAACAAGAAGGGGGTCACTGCTAGACCTAATATTAACCAATAGGCCAGACCGCATATCAAATATACGAGTTGGGGGTTACATGGGTAATAGTGATCACAAAATAATACGTTTTCATGTAACCTTTAATAAGATGTGTAGTAGAGGGGTTACAAGGACACTAAATTTCAGGAAGGCAAATTTCCAACGGTTGAGAGATGATCTTAGTGCAATAAACTGGGACGATATCCTGAGACATAAGGCTTCACAAAGCAAATGGGAGACATTTATTAACATCCTGAATAGAACCTGTGCACAATATATACCCTTTGGGAATAAACATGGTAGAAATAGGAGGAAACCACTATGGCTAAATAGAGGTGTAAGGGGCGCAATAAGTGACAAAAAGAAAGCATTTAGAGAACTAAAGCAAGTAGGTAGTGATGAGGCATTAAATATAGAAAATGAAATAAATTAAGTAAAAAACAATTCAAGGCAGCAAAGATTGAGGCAGAGAGAATCATTGCCAGAGAAAGTAAAATTAACCCCAAAATATTCTTTAACTACATAAATAGTAAAAAACTAAAAAATGATAGTGTTGGCCCCCTTAAAAATAGTCTAGGTGAAATGGTGGATGAGGTTGAGGAAAAAGCCAATATGCTAAATGATTTTTTTTCAACCGTATTTACACAAGAAAATCGCATGACAGAAAACATGATTAGTGATAACAAAAATTCTCCATTAAATGTCACTTGCTTAACCCAGCAGGAAGTATGGCGGCGTCTAAAAATCACTAAAGTTGACAAATCCCCGGGCCCGGATGGGATACACCCGCGAGTACTGCAGGAATTAAGTAACGTCATAGATAGACCATTATTTTCAATCTTTAAAGATTCCATAATAACAGGGTCTGTACCAGACGACTGGCATATAGCAAATGTGGTGCCAATATTCAAAAAGGGGAAAAAAACTGAACTTGGAAATTATAGGCCAGTAAGCTTAACCTCTACTGTGGGTAAAATCCTGGAGGGTTTCCTAAGAGATGCTATAATAGAGTATCTGAAGAAGAATAACCTCATGACCCAATATCAACATGGGTTTACGAGGGACCGTTCCTGTCAAAATAATCTGATCAGTTTTTATGAGGAGGCAAGTTCTGGACTGGACCAAGGAAATGCAGTGGATGTTGTGTATATGGACTTTTCAAAAGCTTTTGATACGGTTCCACACAAAAGGTTGATACATAAAATGAGAACAATGGGGATAGGGGAAAATATACAGTACAGACCAAAAGTTTGGACACACCTTCTCATTTAAAGATTTTTCTGTATTTTCATGACTATGACTATGAAAATTGTACATTCACACTGAAGGCATCAAAACTATGAATTAACACATGAGGAATTATATACTTAACAAAAAAGTGTGAAACAACTGAAAGTATGTCTTATATTCTAGGTTCTTCAAAGTAGCCACCTTTTGCTTTGATGACTGCTTTGCACACTCTTGGCATTCTCTTGATGAGCTTCAAGAGGTAGTCACTGGATATGGTCTTCCAACAGTATTGAAGGAGTTCCCAGAAATGCTTAGCACTTGTTGGCCCTTTTGCCTTCACTCTGCGGTCCAGCTCACCCCAAACCTTCTCGATTGGGTTCAGGTCTGGTGACCGTGGAGGCCAGGTCATCTGGCGTAGCACCCCATCACTCTCCTTCTTGGTCAAATAGACCTTACACAGCCTGGAGGTGGGGTTATTGTCCTGTTGAAAAATAAATGATGATCCAACTAAACGCAAACCGGATGGAATAGCATGCCGCTGCAAGATGCTGTGGTAACCATGCTGGTTCAGTATGCCTTCAATTTTGAATAAATCCCCCAAAGTGTCACCAGCAAAGTACCCCCACACCATCACACCTCCTCCTCCATGCTTCACCGTGGGAACCAGGCTTGTAGAGTCCATCCGTTCACCTTTTCTGCGTCGCACAAAGACACGGTGGTTGGAACCAAAGATCTCAAATTTGGACTCATCAGACCAAAGCACAGATTTCCACTGGCCTAATGTCCATTCCTTCTGTTCTTTAGCCCAAACAAGTCTCTTCTGCTTGTTGCCTGTCCTTAGCAGTGGTTTCCTAGCAGCTATTTTACCATGAATGTATGCTGCACAAAGTCTCCTCTTAACAGTAGTTGAAGAGATGTGTCTGCTGCTAGAACTCTGTGTGGCATTCTCCCGGTCTCTAATCTGAGCTGCTGTTAACCTGCGATTTCTGAGGCTGGTGACTCGGATAAATTTATCCTCAGAAGCAGAGGTGACTCTTGGTCTTCCTTTCCTGGGGCGGTCCTCATGTGAGCCAGTTTCTTTGTAGCGCTTGATTGTTTTTGCAACTGCACTTGGGGACACTTTCAAAATTTGCCCAATTTTTCAGACTGACTGACCTTCATTTCTTAAAGTAATGATGGCCATTCATTTTTATTTACTTAGCTGCTTTTTTCTTGCCATAATACAAATTTTCACAGTCTATTCAGTAGGACTATCAGCTGTGTATCCACCAGTCTTCTGCACAACACAACTGATGGTCCCAACCCCATTTATAAGGCAAGATATCCCACTTATTAAACCTGACAGGGCACACCTGTGAAGTGAAAACCATTTCCCGTGACTACCTCTTGAAGCTCATCAAGAGAATGCCAAGAGTTTGCAAAGCAGTCATCAAAGCAAAAGGTGGCTACTTTGAAGAACCTAGAATATAAGACATATTTTCAGTTGTTTCTCACTTTTTTGTTAAGTATATAGTTCCACATGTGTTAATTCATAGTTTTGATGCCTTCAGTGTGAATGTACAACTTTCATAGTCATGAAAATACAGAAAAATCTTTAAATGAGAAGGTGTGTCCAAACTTTTGGTCTGTACTGTATGCATGTAGGTTAAGAATTGGCTCAGTGATAGGAAACAAAGGGTGGTTATTAATGGAAAACACTCAGACTGGGTCTCAGTATACAGTGGGGTACCACAGGGGTCAGTATTGGGCCCCCTTCTTTTTAACATATTTATTAATGACCTTGTAGGGGGCATACAGAGTAATATTTCAATATTTGCAGATGACACTAAACTCTGCAGGGTAATCAATACAGAGGAGGACAATTTTACATTACAGGAGGATCTATGTAAACTAGAAGCTTGGGCTGATAAATGGCAAATGAGCTTTAATGGGGATAAATGTAAGGTAATGCACTTGGGCAGAGGAATTAAAATGTATAATTATATGCTTAATTGTAAAACACTGGGCAAAACTGTAACTGAAAAAGACCTGGGTGTATTGGTGTACGACAAGCTCACGTTTAGTGGCCAGTGTCAGGCAGCTGCTGCAAAGGCAAATAAAATAATGGGATGCATTAAAAGAGGCATAGATGTTAATGAGGAGAACATAATTTTACCTCTATACAAGTCATTAGTGCGACCACACTTAGAATACTGTGTACAGTTTTGGTCTCCAGTGTATAAGAAAGACATAGCTAAACTAGAGAGGGTGCAGAGAAGAGCAACCAAGGTTATTAGAGGACCAGGGGGTCTGCAATACCAAGACAAGTTATTACACTTGGGGTTATTTAGTGTGGAAAAAAGAAGGTTTAGGGGTGATCTTATTACTATGTACAAGTATATGAGGGGACAGTACAAAGACCTTTCTACTGATCTTTTTACTCTTAGGCCAGAGACGGGGACAAGGGGGCATCTTCTACGTCTGGAGGAAAGAAGGTTTAATCATAATCACAGACGGGGATTTTTTACTGTAA
This sequence comes from Phyllobates terribilis, assembly GCF_046119375.1. NCBI lineage: Eukaryota > Metazoa > Chordata > Amphibia > Anura > Dendrobatidae > Phyllobates > Phyllobates terribilis. Next base: position 11,433,518 of record NW_027362769.1, on the reverse strand, counting down.
GAGCAGTGAGACTATGGAACTCTCTGCTGCATGATGTTGTAATGAGTGATTCACTATTAAAATTTAAGAAGGGCATGGATGCCTTTCTTGAAAAGTATAATATTACAGGTTATATATACTAGATTCCTTGATAGGGCGTTTATCCAGGGATCTAGTCTGATTGTCGTATGGAGTCGGGAAGGAATTTTTTCCCCAATGTGGAGCTTAGTGTTTGCCACATGGGGTTTTTTGCCTTCCTCTGGATCAACATGTTAGGCTATGGGTTGAACTAGTTGGACTTAGTCTTCCTTCAACCTTAAAAACTTTGTTACTATGTTACTATGTTACTTGGTCGCTGCCAATAATAGGAAACTACAAGGTTGTTATTTAAAACCGTGGGCATCCGTCAAACGTATCCCATATTACTGCGGTACAAATCCAGCAATTTTTAGGGACCGTGTAAAATATTATCCTCCTTTTACAGTTAGGCAGCAGTATGTCAGTGAAGCTATTGACATGTGGTCACTGCCAATAATAGGAAGCTACAAGGCCATTATTTAAAACCGTGGGTGTCCGTCAGATGTATCCCATATACAGTGGGGGAAATAAGTATTTGATCCCTTGGTGTTTTTGTAAGTTTGCCCACTGACAAAGACATGAACAGTCTACAATTTTAAGGGTACCGTGTCAAATATTGTCCTCCTTTTACAAATAGGCAGCAGTATGTCGGTGAAGCTATTGACACTTGGTCACTGCCAATAATAGGAAACTACAAGGTTGCATTTAAAACCGTGGGCGTCCGTCAAACGTATCACATATTATGATCCCCTACAAACCTTTATGAGTTCTGGCTCCTACAGACTAGTTAGACGCTGCTAATAAACTCGTTACCTGCATTAAAGACAGCTGTCTTACATAGTCACCTGTATAAAAGACTCCTGTCCACAGGGATCAAATACTTATTTCCCTCACTGTAACTGCGGTACAAATCCAGCCATTTGTAGGGACCATGCAAAATATCCTTCATTTAAAATGGGCAAGGCGCGTGCCAAGGGACAGGGAAGTGTACGTGATGGTGATGGTGCATGCAGAGGCTGAGGCCATGGGCAAGCTGAAATTGTGCCACAACAAGCACCCACATCTTGTCGCCTGACCTTCCTGTCCCAAATACTAGGAGACCGCAGCACACCACTATTGAACCCAGAGCAATATCAAAAGATTGTTGGTTGGATAGCACATAATGCTTCCAGTCACTCTGCCACAAATACCACCACCACCACCCTGTCTTCCACATGGCCAAGTCTCAGTAGCCGTGAGTCTGGACCGCATATTCCTCACCATGATACTCCTTCCTTCCACCATGCCAAGTGCCCAGAGACAACTGATCCCACACTTGGACACTCAGAAGAGCTGTTCACTTTTCCATTTATAGATTCTGGCCTCTCGCCTGGCCAGCTTCAATCGGGGCTAGACGAGATCGTATGTAGCGATGCCCAAATATTTGAGCAGCCACAGTCACACGAAGGCGATGGTGGGAAGCTGCAATTACTGTCACAAGAGGTGGATGATGATGAGACACAATTGCTAGAAAGTCAGAATGAGGACCATGGTGCGAAAGTGAAAGACGAAGTGGTGGACGATGAAGCCACTGACCCAACCTGGCAAGGTGACATGCAGAGCGAGGACAGAACCACACAGGGGGAGGGAGGTGCAACACCAGAACAGGCAGGAACAAGCAGTGTGGTGGCCACAGACACAAGGCGGGCAACTGTTCCCCAGAACACCAACACGATGGAAGTTGCCAGTACAACTGTTAGGTCTTCCCTGTTTTTTAAAGACTCTGCAGATAACCCCAAACAGGCCATTTTCAACCTCTGTCAGGCCAGCATCAGCAAGGGTAGCAAAACTAGCAGCCTGACCACCATCAGCATGCTCAGGCACATAACAGCAAAGCACCTGACTAGGTGGGCCGAACGCCAGGGTCCAGAAACCGTGTCTGTGGGTGACACCACTGCTTGTTCCACTGTTGTGTGTGCATGCCAATCCCTTGTCCATGGCGCATGTGAAGATGCCTCCCGCCCTGCACCTGTCATTGCACACTCGCAACTACCACCATCAGCAGCCACGTCGACGTCCATGTCCCAGCGCAGCATTCAGTTGTCCCTACCCCAGTCCTTGTAACGCAAGCGCAAATATGCCTCCAATGTCCCACAGGCCACACTACTAAACTCACACATTTCGCGAATGCTTGTGCTCGAAATGTTGCCTTTTAGGCTCGTGAAGATGGTAGCTTTCCGCAACATGATGGCGGCAGCCGCCCCTCGGTACTCGGTCACTAGCTGCCACTATTTCTCCTGGTGTGCCTTCCTCGCATTACACAAGTCCCAGGACATTAGCCATTCCCTCAACAATGCAGTTACAGGGAAGTTCCACATAACCACGGACAGGTGGACAAGTGCTTGTGGGCAGGGATGGTATATCTCGCTGACAGCACACTCGGTTAATATATAGTGGAAGCCGGGACTCAGTCAGACCTTGTAATGGAACACGTCCTCCCGATGTCGAGGATTGCGGGCCCTGGGAAAAATCTGCAGCATGTCCATTATTTGTGCATTTCTGCATGCGGATTTGAGGTCCCAATGCACTTGAAAAACGCAAGTCAAATCCGCATGTAAAAACGCTGCAAAAACGCGTGTAAAATCCAAAAGCGTTTTTGACAGCCAAGAACAAGCAGAAACGCTGCAGAAATTTTCTCCTTCATTTCTGCATCGTGGGCACATACCCTTAAGCAGGAAGAATTCTGGAGTTCTGGAGTTAAGGACAAAATGTGGAGGAAAATGCAGCCAACTATGTGGCAAACCTGAGTTTGTTCCAAAGATCAAAGAACACCAGCAGGGCTAGAATAACAGGTTTATCTTTCAGAGACTGGTTTTCCGTTTAGCTCCATCAATCTATATATGAGAGGCGAATGTGCCATAGACGTGGTACACCATAGCAGGCTCCCGTCCGCCAAGGTAGGAACTGCTATGTGCGCAAAACAACCAATCCCCTACAGATTCCTGAAAGTATTGTCTGGTACAGGAGGTTTGGCAAGAACCATGCAGTAAAGCCCATAGTATATAAGTACGGAACAGCCTCATTATTAGAGATCCTCCAATAAATTGATCATGCCTGTATCACCAACATAAATATATTAGTAATATAAATGGAAACAAAAGTTTTATGTAGCAAGACATAGTCATAAAAACAGTCAAACTAAGATAAATGGTCAAAAATGTTTGTGAGTAATCAAGTCCTGGAATTGTCAGATGACCTGACTTTTTTCAAGAACATTTGTGGGGTCCACATTCTGGGGTATACAGACGTGGGCATGTGGACGAGAATCTGTCTCATTAGTAGTTTGGTATGTGATTGATCCAAGTCCTGGAATTAATTGTGAAATGGGGTAAAATGTGATTTACTGATGAAAATTTTATCTTCATTACTTGTTCCATAAAAATGACTCTACTGGGGCTCACTAAACAGAAAATATAAATAAAAAAAAAAACAGCCTAATAATTGTAAGATGTGTGGTAGATCTCAAAACAGGGGGATATACAAAGACCTGGTTGCAATGGGTATATAGGGCAATAGTACCGGGAATCACTCCTTATACTTTGCTTACTACAAACCCAGCATCTTTTTTGGGGGATACTTTTTGGTGGGATTGGCAGGGATGGGGCAAATAAAATGACGATCTGAAAGTTTCCGGAAATCCTTGGACTCGAAGGCTTCCTCCTGTACAGTCGAGTCAAATATGAGACACTCGACAATTTTCTCCTTATACTGGAGAAATGTCAGTGCTCCTTGAGATTTTTTTATACAGGACAAAGCTATTGTACATAGAAAGCAGAATGAGGTAGATTGCCACTATTTTGTATCAGGCACTTGTCTTCAGCTTCACCAGATACGGTTGAAGCACCTGGTCTGACAGGTCAACGCCACCCATGAATTTATTGTAATCTGTTACGCAGACCGGTTTCTGTTTTTCCCTGGTGGCGCCCTTGTCTCTGACCGTCACAGTGGTGTCCGCATTCAGCATGGTCAGCATGTACACATCCTTCCTGTCATTCCACTTCCTGCAAGAAGGTGGTCGCTTGCAGGTGAGAATGACGCCCCCTTCTCCAAACGTCCGGACACCAACTGTGACAGAAACCCCACTCAGTTTTTCCTTACTGTCCCACAGACCCCTGTAGTTGCAGCGTGGAGGGTTTAATATAGGGGGATTCTGGTATAATAACTGTCTGTGTGAACGTGGTACCCTTGATGGAGAAAGGGCATCATTAGCTCCCATTTTGGCCAAAATATGAACTAATACCTCATATGATATTTTTGCACTTTTTTTATCTGCCAGGGCGCAGCCAGGCCCATTAATGGTGACCTTGTGAGTTGGGGCTTCGCACCTCTGCGATGCATAGATAGGGTGCCGGGCATCCCGCCTAATCGAATAGTAGGGGCGTGTAATAGGATGCTGACTAGGCGAGTGTGTGAATTACACCCTACTGCAAGTTTCATCTGTGTGCAGCTTTAGTGCTAGGCAGTCGCTCCTCCAGTGAGAGTGGGTGAGAGTGATTGTTCATCAGCATTCTGCACCTGTGTCACCTCCTTCTAACAAAAGGGGGCCGACTGTGTCCTGGTGTGCATTTTTCTTGAAACCTTGGCTGGTGAGTACAGTTGCCTTTTGCTATTTTCTAATTTGACTTTGGAATTCTTAAACAAAAAAATTCTGTTTATTGTTCTGGATATGCTGTCTGTTTTTCATCATTAGCTCCCAGACAATTTTACCAGGGATGTCAATTGTCTGGGTAACTTTGGGGGCTAATTCACACCCTGTTCAGTACCCTGATGTGCTCTCTCTCATTTTGTAGAGGTTGATGCCATATTTTGCTCTCCTGGATGGTATAAATTGTCGGAAGGAAAGAGGGCCCTTGTAACTCATCAGGGTCTCGTCCACTGCCACATTTTGCTCTGTAGGAATTTAGAAATGAATGTTGTAGGAAGGAAATAAGGTGTCTCATTTTGTTCAGCCGAACATAGTTAGGGTCAGTTCTTGGGGGGGCTTGGGAATTATCACTGAAATGGAAAAATCTCATCAGAGCTTTAGCAGGCTTAGGGCATTATACCTGCAAATACAGGGGTACTGTGTACAGACTTTAATGCCCAGTAGGAGCAGAGAGTGGGTTTATTTTTACTAAACTCATGTTCAGGGTAAGGCCCAAAAATGGTTTTATTTAAGGGACATTTGTGGGGATCCAGGAATGGGAATTGAAGGATCCATTGCATTAGAGATAAAAACACTCAAGCAACAAAAAAAGAATATCAATTACAGTTAAGGAAAAAATAATAAAAAGGAATACAAAGTGATTATTTGTACCAAAAAACTTCAAAATTTAACTAGTTAAATCTGATGAAGGTCAATGAGACTGAAAAGTCAAATTTTGTTTATACACACCTTATCTTAACTTGAATAAACTGCATCAACTTTGAGTGCTGGATTCCTATTTATATACTTCATGGGATTGGGACCATGCCTGTGCACCTAATAACTGATGGAGTACTGTACTTCCCTCATTATACAGAATTAGGATTAGTGATATTATTAACTTTTAAGGGGACTTAGATTTTGATGGCAGAAAGCAAAGCTATCTGGTTATCAAACATTATTATAATTATTGCACTGTATCAGAGGAAAGCCAGGGATCACACAGATATCCCACCGCTTGCCAGCAATTTGTCAGGGGACAGCGGAGGATTCTCGCAGAGATCCACAGCTGTCTCCTTTTTGTCACAAACCAGCACTACACTGCCTCCAATTGTCAGGACAATTATGCAATTGACTGACAATTCATGGTAGAGGCCATGGCTGCTTTCGCTACTAAGAAGTTTATTGTGTACCTCCAAGTTAACGTACAGTACATGAACATCTGATTCCAATGCATGGAATGTAATATATATACAGTATATTACAGGTGGCGAGCATTTTTATTTGTATATGGTCTCCCATGCTGGTATGTGCTGCCCCCCATCCTGGTATTTGTGCTGCCCCCATCCTAGTATTTGTGCTGCCCCCATCCGGTCCCCCCATCCTATCCTGGTATGCATGGCACCCCTCATCCCCAATCCTGGTATGCATGGCACCGCTCATTCCCAATCCTTGTATGCATGCCACCCCTAATCCCCAAATCTGGTATACATTGCACCCCTCATTCCCAAACCTGGTAAGCATGGCATCCATCATCCCCAATCCTAGTATGCATTGCACCCCTCATCCCCAATCCTGGTATGCATGACACCCCTCACCTCCAATCCTGGTATGCATGGCACCCCTCATCCCCAATCCTGGTATGCATGGCATCCCTCATCCCCAATCCTGGTATGCATGGCATCCCTCATCCTCAATCCTGGTATGCATTGCACCTCATCTTTCATCCTGGTATGCATGGCACCCCTCATCCCCAATCCTGGTATGCATGGAAACCCTCATTCCAAATCTGGTAGGCATTGCACCCCTCATCCCCAATCCTGTTATGCATGGCATCCCTCATCCCCAATCCTGCTATGCATGGCACCCCATCTCTCATCTTGGTATGCATGGCACCCCTCATCCCCATTCCTGGTATGCATGGCAACCCTCATTCCAAATCTGCTATAAATTACAGCCCTCATCCCCAATCCTGGTATGCATGGCACCCCTCATCCCCAATCCTAGTATGCATGGCACCCTTCATCCCCAATCCTGGTATGCATGGCAACCCTCATTCCAAATCTGCTATAAATTGCAGCCCTCATCCCCAATCCTGGTATGCATGGCACCCCTCATCCCCAATCCTAGTATGCATGGCACCCCTCACCCACAATCCTGGTATGCATGGCATCCCTCATCCCCAATCCTGGTATGCATGGCACCCCATCTCTCATCCTGGTATGCATGGCACCCCCTAATCCCCAATCCTGGTATGCATGGCACCCCTCTTCCCCAATCCTGGTATGTATGGCACCCCTCATCCCCAATCCTGGTATGCATGGCACCCCTCATCCCCAATCCTGGTATGCATGGCACCCCTCATCCCCCAATCCTGGTATGCATGGCAGCCCTCATTCCAAATCTGGTAGGCATTGCACCCCTCATCCCCAATCCTGTTATGCATGGCATCCCTCATCCCCAATCCTGCTATGCATGGCACCCCATCTCTCATCTTGGTATGCATGGCACCCCTCATCCCCATTCCTGGTATGCATGGCAACCCTCATTCCAAATCTGCAATAAATTACAGCCCTCATCCCCAATCCTGGTATGCATGGCACCCCTCATCCCCAATCCTAGTATGCATGGCACCCCTCATCCTCAATCCTGGTATGCATGGCAACCCTCATTCCAAATCTGCTATAAATTGCAGCCCTCATCCCCAATCCTGGTATGCATGGCACCCCTCATCCCCAATCCTAGTATGTATGGCACCCCTCACCCACAATCCTGGTATGCATGGCATCCCTCATCCCCAATCCTGGTATGCATGGCACCCCATCTCTCATCCTGGTATGCATGGCACCCCCTAATCCCCAATCCTGGTATGCATGGCACCCCTCTTCCCCAATCCTGGTGTGTATGGCACCCCTCATCCCCAATCCTGGTATGCATGGCACCCCTCATCCCCAATCCTGGTATGCATGGCACCCCTCATCCTCAATCCTGGTATGCATTGCACCTCATCTTTCATCCTGGTATGCATGGCACCCCTCATCCCCAATCCTGGTATGCATGGAAACCCTCATTCCAAATCTGGTAGGCATTGCACCCCTCATCCCCAATCCTGTTATGCATGGCATCCCTCATCCCCAATCCTGCTATGCATGGCACCCCATCTCTCATCTTGGTATGCATGTCACCCCTCATCCCCATTCCTGGTATGCATGGCAACCCTCATTCCAAATCTGCTATAAATTACAGCCCTCATCCCCAATCCTGGTATGCATGGCAACCCTCATCCCCAATCCTAGTATGCATGGCACCCCTCATCCCCAATCTTGGTATGCATGGCAACCCTCATTCCAAATCTGCTATAAATTGCAGCCCTCATCCCCAATCCTGGTATGCATGGCACCCCTCATCCCCAATCCTAGTATGTATGGCACCCCTCACCCACAATCCTGGTATGCATGGCATCCCTCATCCCCAATCCTGGTATGCATGGCACCCCATCTCTCATCCTGGTATGCATGGCACCCCCTAATCCCCAATCCTGGTATGCATGGCACCCCTCTTCCCCAATCCTGGTATGTATGGCACCCCTCATCCCCAATCCTGGTATGCATGGCACCCCTCATCCCCAATCCTGGTATGCATGGCACCCCTCATCCCCCAATCCTGGTATGCATGGCAACCTTCATTCCAAATCTGGTATACATTGCACCCCTCATCCCCAATCCTGGTAAGCATGGCATCCATCATCCCCAATCCTAGTATGCATTGCACCCCTCATCCCCAATCCTAGTATGCATGACACCCCTCACCCCAATCCTGGTATGCATGGCTTCCCTCATCCCCAATCCTGGTATGCATGGCACCCCTCATCCCCAATCCTGGTATGCATGGCATCCCTCATTCCCAATCCTGGTATGCATGGCATCCCTCATCCCCAATCCTGGTATGCATGACACCTCATCTTTCATCCTGGTATGCATGGCACCCCTCATCCCCAATCATGGTATGCATGGCACCCCTCATCCCCAATCCTGGTATGCATGGAAACCCTCATTCCAAATCTGGTAGGCATTGCACCCCTCATCCCCAATCCTGGTATGCATGGCATCCCTCATCCCCAATCCTGCTATGCATGGCACCCCATCTCTCATCTTAGTATGCATGGCACCCCTCATCCCCATTCCTGGTATGCATGGCACCCCTCATCCCCATTCCTGGTATGCATGGTACCCCTCATCCCCATTCCTGGTATGCATGGCACCCCTCATCCCCAATCCTGGAATGAATGGCACCCCTCATCCCCAATACTGGTATGCATGGCACCCCTCATCCCCAATCCTAGTATGCATGGCACCCCTCACCCACAATCCTGGTATGCATGGCATCCCTCAAACCCAATCCTGGTATGCATGGCACCTCATATCTCATCCTGGTATGCATGGCACCCCCTAATCCCCAATCCTGGTATGCATGGCACCCCTCATCCCCAATCCTGGTATGTATGGCACCCCTCATCCCCAATGCTGGTATACATGGCACACCTTATCCCCAATTCTAGTATGCATGGCACCCCTCATCCCCAATCCTGGTATACATGGCACCCCTCATCCCCCAATCCTGGTATGCATGGCAACCCTCATTCCAAATCTGGTATACATTGCACCCCTCATCCCCAATCCTAGTATACATGGCACCCCTCATCCCCAATCCTGGTATGCATGGCAACCCTCATTCCAAATCTGGCATACATTGCACCCCTCATCCCCAATCCTGGTATGCATGGCACCCCTCATCCCCAATTCCCCAATCCTAGTATACATGGCACCCCTCATACCCAATCCTGGTATGCATGGCACCCCTCACCTCCAATCCTGGTATGCATGGCACCCCTCACCCCCAATCCTGGTATGCATGGCAAGCCTCATTCCAAATTTGGCATACATTGCACCCCTCATCCCCAATCCTGGTATGTATGGCACCCCTCATCCCCAATTCCCCAATCCTAGTATACATGGCACCCCTCATACCCAATCCTGGTATGCATGGCACCCCTCACCTCCAATCCTCGTATACATGACACCCCTCATCCCAATTCTGGTATGTATGGCCTCCTCATCCCCCAATCCTGATATGCATGGCACCCAATCCCTCATCCTGGTATGCATGACCCCCTCATCCCTATCCTGGTATGCATGGCACTCCTCATCCCCCAATCCTGGTATACATGGCACACCATCCCTTATCCTGGTATGCATGGTACGCCTCATCCCTATTCTGGTATGCAAGGTACCTTTCATCCCTATTCTGGCATGCATGGTACCCCTCATCTTCAATGCTGGTATGCATGGCACCCCTCATCCCCAATCCTGGTATGCATGGCACCCCTCATTCCAATTCTGGTATACATTGCACCCCTCATCCCCAATCCTGGTATGCATGGCACCCCTCATCCCCAATCCTAGTATGCATGGCACCCCTCACCCCCAATCCTGGTATGCATGGCATCCCTCATCCCCAATCCTGGTATGCATGGCACCCCTCCTTCCAAATCTGGTCTACATTGTACACCTCATCCCAATCCTGGTATGCATGGCACCCCATCTCTCATCCTGTTTTGAATGGCACCACTCATACCCCAATCCTGGTATGCATGGCACCCCATCCCTCATCCTGGTATATATGGTACCCCTCATTCCTATTCTGGTATGTCTGGTACCCCTCATCTTTGTATACATGGCACCCCTCATCCCTATTCTGGTATGTATGGTACCCTTCATCCGTATCCTCGTATGTATGGTATCCCTCATCCTGGTATACATGGCACCCCATCCCTCATCCTGGTATGCATGGTGACCCGCATCCCTATTCTGGTATGTATGGTACCCCTCATCCTGGTATACATGACACCCCTCATCCCAATTCTGGTATGTATGGCCTCCTCATCCCCCAATTCTGGTATGCATGGCACCCAATCCCTCATCCTGGTATGCATGGCCCCCTCATCCCTATCCTGGTATGCATGGCACTCCTCATCCCCCAATCCTGGTATGTATGGCACCCCATCCCTTATCCTGGTATGCATGGTACCCCTCATCCCTATTCTGGTATGCATGGTACCCTTCATCCCTATTCTGGTATGCATGGTACCTCTCATCCCCAATGCTGGCATGCATGGCACCCCTCATCCCCAATGCTGGTATGCATGGCACCCCCCACCCCACAATCCTGTATGTATGGCATTCCTCATCCCCAATCCTGGTTTGCATGGTCCCCTCACCCCCAATCCTGGTATGCATGGTCCACTCACCCCCCAATCCTGGTATGTATGGTACCCCTCATCCCCCAATCCTGGTATGCATGGTACCCCTCATCCCTATTCTGGTATGCATGGTACCCCTCATCCCTATTCTAGTATGCATGGTACCACTCATACTGGTATGCATGGCACACCATCCCTCATCCTGGTATGCATGGTCCCCTCACCCCCAATCCTGGTATGCACGGGTCCCCTCACCCCCCAATCCTGGTATGTATGGTACCCCTCATCCCCCAATCCTGGCATGTGTGGTCCCCTCATCCCCCAATCCTGGTATGTGTGGCCCCCTTACACCCAAATCCTGGTATGTATGGCACCCCTTATCCCTTTCACGCTGCACATATACAAAAAAAAACACTTTATACACACCTTTCTTCCCTGTGCTCCAGTGCTGCTGTGTCCAGTTCTGCCGGAGGCCGGTGGAGGAGTACGCGCGTGCCCATACCGCACTGTCTGGCACCATTTTGCTGAAGACATACTGCAAATGTGTCTTCAGTAAAATGGCGCCGGATAGCGATATGCGCATGCGATTCCGACGCCTTCACTCCTGCCCTGGTCTCCGGCGAGAAGAGAGGCGCCGCAGCAACGCTCCTCACGGTCAGGTAAGTATGTAAGTATGGCGCCGGAGATCGCGGTATGCATTCAGTGTCTACGCATACCGCGATCTCCGGCGCTATACATTCTCCTCTTACGTGTAACGGCTCCATGCATTCTTCTGTCTGGAGCCAGACGGTGCAGGCGTGTCACGCTTGCGCAGTCTATAAAGGATTTAGATAGAGGGACGCTTGTAGTGTAATATAATACATATATACATACTTTGGTACGGTCACTGTCAAGCTCTGCAATAACCTAGTAAAAACTATCTGCCACAATCAATCGTTTATACACACCCATGACTGGTAATGTATGACCTCACGAGACTTCACGGATGCAGTTTATAGAGCAAAAGGAACAGAGTTATTAAATTTATTATATTCAATCCAAAAAGTAGGCAATGTTTATAAAAGTACACACCGGTTAATAAATAAACAAAGGATTCCATCTTACTTCAATACTTTCATTTAACAGTTGTTGAAATTTCTCTAAGAATTTGTACTTTAAAATCCTCTTTAGCTTGTGTGGAAGTTTTTCCCCTGGTTCAAGTGTGCCCTGGTGATAAAAAGATGAATAAGATTAGTGGCTTTTAATTACTTCAGCCGAAAGCAATTTGAGTTTTATTTTACCTTGCCAATAAGAATAGAACAGGTTGTCCATCGCAAAATAATAATAATAATAAATTCTCACCTACCTATTACCCTCCCACCCCTTCTCCTTATTGCTGCTCATGTACTCTGTCATTCTCTGAGCTTGATCTTATGGTCAGTATAAGACATGTGTTAGCTCCTTGTAGTAAAGTAAGTAAATCTTTTGAAATTATTTATATTTCAACATTGATTAATGTGTAAAATGGTCTTATTGAAGCAAGCAGCTTATATGAATACATATACAAAACTGAGATAGGGACTTAAATCACATACAGTGGGGAAAATAAGTATTTGATACACTGACAATTTTGCAACTTTTCCCGCCTACAGTGAATGGAGAGGTCTGTAATTTTTAATGTAGGTACACTTCAACTGTGAGAGACAGAATCTAAAAGTAAGAAACAGAAAATTACATTGTATGGTTTTTAAATAACTAAATTGCATTTTATTGCATGAAAAAAGTAGTTGATCACCTACCAACCAGCAAGAATTCTGGCTCTCATAGACCTGTTAGTTTTTCTTTAAAAAACCCTCCTACTCTGCATTCATTGCCTATATTAACTGCATCTGTTTTAACTCGTTTCCTGTATAAAAGACACTTGCCAACACACTCAATCAATCACACTCCAACCTCTCCATCATGGCCAAGACCAAAGAGCTGTCTAAGGACATGAGGGACAAAATTCTAGACCTGCACAAGGCTGGGAAGGGCTACAGGACAATAGGCAAGCAGCTTGGTGAGAAGGAAACAACTGTTGGCATAATTATTAGAAAATGGAAGAAACACAAGATGACTGTCAATCTTCCTCGGTCTGGGGCTCCATGAAAGTTTTTGCCTCGTGGGTTAAGAATGATTCTGAAACAGGTCAGGAATTGGGAACTCTAACTCTACATTATGCTGCTCCCGGATTAGGTAGCAAAATCCTGGAGATAGATTCACTTTAGCCCCTTCACTAGTGATGAGCGAGCACTAAAATGCTCGGGTGCTCGAAGCTCGGGTCGAGCACATTGGAATACTCGGGTGCTCGACCCGAGCAACAAGCCCAATGTAAGTCTATGGGAAACTCGAGCATTTTTCTGGCGGCCCCTCCCAGCGGTCTGCAGAAGGTCAAAAATTGCCCAAATCGATGGGAACGGTGCTCAATTAAACATCAGGCAGGCAAAATATATAGGCAGACAGGCAGGCAGGGTATATAGGAGGGTGCATGAAAAACATAGCAGGGAACTAGGAACACACTAGTGCCCTCTGATTTTCATGCACCCGTCTCTTTAAAAAAGCCGGCAATTCATCAGCGGCATACTCCGGTACCCGACAATTTAGAACAGAAAGAATAGAGCAACACACATAGATGAGATAGACAGAAGCATGTCAGTCACATATATAATAAGTAGAGTGACAGTGTTGGTTTCTGTACTTGTCATTTAGTGTTAAAATAAAGGATTTATTAAAAAAAAATAATAGTGTTTTTGTCTCTTTAAAAAAGCCGGCCGGCAATTCATCAGCGGCATACACCGGTACCAGACAATTTAGAACAGAAAGAATAGAGCATCACACATAGATTAGATAGATAGAAACATGTCAGTCACATATATAATAAGTACAGTGATAGTGTTGATTACTGTACTTGTCATTTAGTGTTAAAATAAAAGATTTATTAAAAAAAAAATTGGCGCGGGGTTCCCCGTAATTTTAATCTTTAGCGGAGGTTAAGCAGACAGCTGGGGCAGATGTTTGAAGCCTATGAAGGGGGTAATACCCATGGAGCTTCCCAGGCTACTAATATCAGCCCCCAGCTGAATACCTAGCCTTTACCAGCTAGTAAAATGGGGGACCCCCAAAAAAAATGACGTGGGGTCCCCCCTATTTTAATAGCTAGCAAAGGCTAGGCAGACAGCTGGGGGCTGATCTTAATAGCCAAGGAAGGGTGCCATGAATATTGGCCCCATCCGAGGCTAGAAACACCAGCCGTCAGCCGCCCCAGAAATGGCGCATCGATAGGACTAATTAAAGGACTTTATTCTGGGTGTTTGTGTTTTTTTTCTTTTAGACGCCTCTCCATTACTAACCTAGGCTTGATGTCAGCTGGCATTATAAGCTGACATCAACCCCAGCCCTATTACCCCACTGCCACCGCTACAGGGCAGTGGGATGAGCGAGGCTAAGTGCCAGAATTGGCGCATCCTATGGATGCGCCATTTCTTGGGCGGCTGACGGCTGGTGTTTCTAGCCTGGGAGGGGGCCAATATTCATGGCACCCTTTCTGGGCTATTAAGATCAGCCCCCAGCTTTCTGCCTAGCCTTTGCTAGGTATTCAGCTGGGGGCTGATATTAGTAGCCTGGGAAGCTCCGTGGGTATTACCCCCTTCCCACGCTTCAAACATCTGCCCCAGCCATCTGCTTAACCTCCGCTAGAGGCTAAAATTATGGGGAACCCTACGCCAATTTTTTTTTAAATAAATCCTTTATTTTAACACTAAATGACAAGTACAGTAATCAACACTATCACTGTACTTATTATATATGTGACTGACATGTTTCTGTCTATCTAATCTATGTGTGATGCTCTATTCTTTCTGTTCTAAATTGTCGGTTACCGGTGTATGCTGCTGATGAATTGCCGGCCGGCTTTTTTAAAGAGACGGGTGCATGAAAACACTATTATTTTTTTAAAATAAATCCTTTATTTTAACACTAAATAACAAGTACAGTAACCAACACTGTCACTGTACTTATTATATATGTGACTGACATGTTTTTATCTATCTAATCTATGTGTGATGCTCTATTTTTTCTGTTCTACATTGTCGGGTACTGGTGTATGCCGCTGCTGAATTGCCGGCTTTTCATGTTTCACTGTGAGCACTGTTCCCAGCAATTTGGGCAATCACTGTAATGCCACAACCACCATGCCTGTAACATTACAGTGAGTGGCAGACAATCGCTGCATGATTGGTGCTCTAAATAGCGCCAAACATGCTGGACGGGGACCCGAGCTCCTGCCCGAGCATCTTGAACGTACTCGGCGAGCTCCGAGCATCTTGAGTACTGAGATACTCGGGCGAGTACCCAGGAGTGGCGAGCATGCTCGCTTATCACTACCCTTCACCCCCCGCCTGTTTTCACCTCCATGACCAGGCCAAATTTTACAATTCTGAGCAGTGTCACTTTATGAGGTAATAACTCTGGAATGCTTCAATGAATCTGTAACGGGTCTGGGAGGTGGAACCTCTGAGCTACTATACAAAGGGCAGTCCTTGTAAGGAAGCGGGTGGCTCCCAGGGAAGGAGGGTAGGTAGACATGGCAAGTGACAAGGACAGTCTCAGGGTAGAAGGGCAGGGCGATCACAGCAAGTGACGGGGACAGTCTCTTGACAGGCGGGTGGTCACGGCAAGTGACGGGGACAGTCTCTTGACAGGCGGGTGGTCACGGCAAGTGACAACAGGGTAAGAGTCTCTAGGCAGGCTAGCAGGCGGGTAGAAGGTGAGCGCTCCCAGGTGAGCGGGTAAGAGTCTCTCAGCTAGCTGGCAGGTGATCACGGCAAGTGACGACTAAGACTCCAGGTAGGCTAGCAGGCAGGTAGCAGGTGAGCACTCCCAGGTGAGCGGGTAAGAGTCTCTGGACAGGCTGGCAGGCAAGCAGATATCAGGCAGGTATCCGGCAGGTACTTCCTGGTCCGCGGGCGGACTGATCCATAGACAGACTGGCAGGTGCTGGTAGGCAGACTGTCAGACCGCAGGATTGCAAGCAGGTAGACAGAAATCAGGCAGGAATCAGGCAGGTATCAGGCAGGTATCAGGCAAGTATCAGGCAATGGGACCTGAGGGCTGAAGCAGAGTTGAAAGACTATGCAACCACATTGCTCGGGCACCTCCATTTTGGAGGAGGTGCCTTATATATGGTGAGGTCCTCCGGCCATTGGCCGGGGACTGCTTAGGACGGCGCGCTCGGCCCCTTTAAGAGAGAGGGAGCGCGCGCGTGCCCTAAGCACAGTGACCGGGAAACAGCGCGCGCTGCCAGCAGAGAGGGAGGAGGACGCCGGGCTCGGAGCAGAGGGGTGAGGGGAACAGCGTCCCTGCCTAGCAGAGGGCAGGGACGCCGGCGCTACAGTACCCCCCCCTTTAGGCCCCACCTTTTTTAGGCCAGAGAGAAATTTATCAAGGATGAGAGGGGCATGTATGTTCTCCCGGGAGTCCCATGTTCTCTCCTCAGGACCAAACCCTTTCCAATCCACTAGAAAAAAGTTCTTTCCTCTTACCCTTTTGGAGGCCAGAATGTTCTCTACCTCAAACTCGTCTTCAGCGGAAACCTGAGCAGGAGGCCTACCTGTAGACTTGGAAAAAGAGTTAAGTACCACGGGTTTGAGTAGAGATACATGGAAGGAGTTAGGGATCCGCAAGTTGGCCGGGAGTTTCAATTTATAGGCCACCGGGTTGATTTGCTTTATAACTTCCAGTGGGCCGATGAACCGAGGCCCTAACTTGTAGGAAGGAATCTTGTGCCGGACAAATTTGGACGAGAGCCAGACTTTATCTCCAGGACGGAATTGCGGTGGATCCAGACGTCTTTTGCAGACTGGTTCTTCATCCGCTCGGATGACTGAAGAAGTGCGGATCTGGTACTCTCCCAAATGGAGGAAAATTCGCTAACAAGAGATTCCGCAGCCAGGTTGTCCACCGAGGTGGAGACGGGAAACGGGATCCGAGGATGCTGACCGTAGACTACAAAAAACGGGGATTTGGAGGAAGATTCGCTCTCGTGATTATTGTAGGAAAATTCGGCCCATGGTAAAAGATCCACCCAGTGGGAATGGTGAACATTAATAAAATGCCGGAGGTAACTGGTTAAATTTTGGTTGATCCGTTCTACTTGACCATTGGACTGTGGCTGATAAGCAGAAGAAAAGTCCAAGGTGACCCCCAGCAATTTACACATGGCTCGCCAAAAGCGAGAGGTGAACTGAACCCCTCGGTCGGATACAATGTGGAGAGGAAGACCATGAAGACGGAAAATATGATGTATAAAGTCTTTAGCCAACTCAGATGCAGACGGGAGGCCCGGCAGGGGAATGAAGTGAGCCATCTCAGAAAAGCGGTCAGCGACCACCCAAATGACCGTACAACCGGCAGAGACAGGGAGGTCCGTTATAAAGTCCATAGCTATATGCTGCCATGGGGCAGCAGGTACAGGAAGAGGAAGGAGGCGGCCGGCTGGCAGGTGTCTCGGAACCTTGTTGCGGGCGCAGGACACACAGGCTGAAACAAAGTCTATTACATCCTTGTGCAGGGTAGGCTACCAGTAATGCTGGGTAATAAGCTGGAGGGTCTTTTTCTGACCAGCGTGGCCAGCTAGCTTAGATGAGTGTGCCCAGTGTAGGACCTTCTCACGTTCACGTACTGTTACAAACGTCTTACCGGGTGGAAGACGATTTAGATTCACGGGGGCCACCTGCATTACTTTGGCGGGGTCGCTGATGTGCTTAGGCTCCTCCTCTAGATCAGAGACCAAAAAGGATCGGGACAAGGCATCAGCTTTGATGTTTTTGTCTGCCGGACGAAAATGAAGAATGAAATCAAAGCGGGCGAAGAACAAGGACCACCGGGCTTGGCGTGGGTTAAATCTCTGGGCACTCTGGAGGTAAGCCAAGTTCTTGTGGTCCGTGTAGATTATTACCGGGTGAAGAGCTCCTTCGAGCAGGTAACGCCACTCCTCCAGTGCCAGCTTAATTGCCAATAATTCTCGGTCTCCTATAGAATAATTGCGCTCAGAAGAGGAGAAGAGTTTGGAGAAGAAGCCGCAGGTTACCATTCTTCCGGAAGACGACTTTTGGGTGAGTACCGCTCTGGCTCCGGAGGAGGAAGCGTCAACTTCTAGGAAGAATTGTTTGTTGCCGTCCGGACGATGCAGCACAGGAGCGGAGGAGAAAGCTTGTTTCAAAGAAAGGAAGGCCTCCTCAGCTTCGGGCGGCCATTCTCTGGGATTAGCGCCCTTACGGGTGAGCGCAGAGATAGGGGCAGTCCGGGAAGAGAAGTGCGGAATGAAGAGGCGGTAGTAGTTGGCGAAGCCCAGGAACCGCTGAATAGCCTTCAAACCCTCCGGTCGGGGCCACTTCTGGATGGCAGACAGTTTCTCAGGATCCATTCATAGGCCGGTCTGAGAGATTATGTAGCCCAGAAACGGAAGCGAGGTCTGCTCAAAGAGGCACTTCTCATATTTTGCGTAGAGGTGGTTCTGCCTGAGCCTGAGCAGAACCTGACGAACGTCCCTCCGGTGAGTGAGAATATCCGGAGAGAAGACCAAGATGTCGTCCAGGTACACCACCACGCAGGAGTAGAGAAGGTCACGGAAGATGTCATTGACCAACTCTTGAAAGATGGCGGGAGCGTTACAGAGACCGAAGGGCATTACCAGGTATTCATAGTGGCCGTCCTGGGTGTTGAATGCCATCTTCCATTCATCCCCCTGACGGATACGGACCAGGTTATACACCCCACGGAGGTCCAGCTTGGTGAAGATTCTAGCACCCCTCAGACGGTCAAATAATTCGGGAATGAGCGGAAGAGGGTATTTATTTTTCACCGTGATCTGGTTAAGGCCTCTATAGTCTATACAGGGACGGAGTGAGCCGTTTTTCTTTTTGACGAAGAAGAAGCCTGCTCCCGCCGGGGAGGTAGATTTCCAGATAAATCCCCAGGCCAGAATCTCCTCAATATATTCAGACATGGACCGGGTCTCAGCAGCGGACAACGGGTAAATACACCCACGGGGAGGAGTAGCGCCGGGTATCAGGTCGATTGGGCAATCGTATGGTCTATGAGGGGGTAATGTCTCTGCTTCTCTTTTATTAAAGACGTCCGCATAAGACCAATAGGGAACTGGTTGGCCGGGTAGATTGGCTGGGGTAGGAGAAGGACGGGCAGGATGAACGGGAACTAAACAAATCTTATGGCAGTCCTGTCCCCAGCGAAGGACTTCTCCGGTCTGCCAATCAAGCACGGGTGCATGTTTCTGGAGCCAAGGTAGGCCTAGCAAGAGGGCGTGAGAGAGTCCAGGCAGAACATGGAAGAAGATGCTCTCAGAGTGCAGCATTCCCAATTGCAGAGTTATGGATTCGGTGATGAGTTGAATGGGATGCGGTAAGAGACCCCCATCCATGGAGGCGACAGATAAGGGTATAGCCAGGGGTTTGGTGGGAATGCGGTATTTCTCTACCAGGGATTGAGAAATGAGATTTCCGGCAGCTCCAGAGTCAAGTTGAGCTAGTTCAAAGTAACGGTTCTCCCCACAGATGATAGAGACCGACAGCATCAGAGATGGAGAGGGTTTACTCTTGTCTAGGACGACCTCTCTGAGCGATCCTAGACACAGGCGTTTCCCGACCTCTCCGGGCAGGAACGGATCCGGTGCTCCTTGCTGCCACAGTAGAAGCAGCTCCCCTCGGCACGGCGTAATTCTTGACGGGTTTTGACCATCTTTGTCTGGTCGACCTGCATAGGCTCGGGTGAGTGCGCCTGAGGAGTAACGGAGGAAGTGACGGGTTTCTGGAAGGTAGGGGCAAGGCGTGGAAACCTCCTCTCACGGGTGACCTCTTTGGTGCGCTCCTGGAACCGGATGTCAATCCGGGTGGCAAGTGTTATTCAGTCGTCGAGAGTGGTAGGAATGTCCCGACCGGCGAGTTTATCTTTAATACGGCCAGACAGACCCTCGCAGAAGACGGACACCAGGGCGTCATTATCCCAGGCAAGCTCCGAAGCAAGGGTACGGAACCGTATGGCATATTGGCCCACGGTGAGACTTCCTTGACGGAGGTGTAGCAGAGATGAGGCGGATGAGGTCTTCCGTCCTGGTTCGTCGAAGACTTTCCGGAAAGTCGTGAGAGAGGCTGGCAGGTTGGACACCAGGGGGTCTCCTCTCTCCCATAGAGGATTTAGCCAAGCCAGCGCCTCCCCCGTGAGATGGGACATGATGAAGGCTACTTTGGCTCGGTCGGTGGAAAACTGGTGTGCCAAAAGTTCGAAGTGCAGAGTGCACTGGTTAATGAAGCCCCGTGCCTGACCGGGATCTCCGCCAAAACGAGGCTGAGCGGAGAGGCGGGGACGCCATGGTATTGATGGGCAGGAGCGGTACCGGGGTAGTAAGAGTGCGAGTGGAAGCAGCTCCCGATGAGGCAGTCAGTGTGTCCAGGCGGGAGTTAACACTACGCAGGTGACTCAGGATGGACTCCTGTTGGGACCTCTGATGGGAAAGTTCATGACATAGGTCCGAGAGCGAGGGAGCTTGGGTGCCACCAGGTTCCATGGCCCGAGCAAACTGTAACGGGTCTGGGAGGTGGAACCTGTGAGCTACTATACAAAGGGCAGTCCTTGTAAGGAAGCGGGTGGCTCCCAGGGAAGGCGGGTAGGTAGACACGGCAAGTGACAAGGACAGTCTCAGGGTAGAAGGGCAGGGCAGTCACAGCAAGTGACGGGGACAGTCTCTTGACAGGCGGGTGGTCACGGCAAGTGACAGGGACAGTCTCTTGACAGGCGGGTGGTCACGGCTAGTGACAACAGGGTAGGAGTCTCTAGGCAGGCAGGGGGTCACAGCAAGTGACGGCAGAGCCTCCAGGTAGGCTAGCAGGCAGGTAGCAGGTGAGCACTCCCAGGTGAGCAGGTAAGAGTCTCTGGACAGGCTGGTGGTCACAGCAAGTGACGGCTAAGCCTCCAGGTAGGCTAGCAGGCGGGTAGCAGTTGAGCGCTCCCAGGTGAGCGGGTAAGAGTCTCTCAGCTAGCTGGCAGGTGATCACGGCAAGTGACGGCTAAACCTCCAGGTAGGCTAGCAGGCAGGTAGCAGGTGAGCGCTCCCAGGTGAGCGGGTAAGAGTCTCTGGACAGGCTGGCAGTAAGGCAGATATCAGGCAGGTATCTGGCAGGTACTTCCTGGTCCGCGGACGGACTGATCCATAGACAGACTGGCAGGTGCTGGTAGGCAGACTGTCGGACCGCAGGATTGCAAGCAGGTAGACAGAAATCAGTCAGGAATCAGGCAGGTATCAGGCAAGTATCAGGCAACGGGACCTGAGGGCTGAAGCAGAGTTGAAAGACTATGCAACAACATTGCTCGGGCACCTCCATTTTGGAGGAGGTGCCTTATATATGGTGAGGTCCTCCGGCCTTTGGCCGGGGACTCCTTAGGACGGCGCGCGCGGCCCCTTTAAGAGAGAGGGAGCGCGCGCGCGCGTGCCCTAAGCACGGTGACCGGGAAGCAGCGCGCACTGCCAGCAGAGTGGGAGGAAGACGCCGGGCACGGAGCGGAGAGGTGAGGGGAACGGCGTCCCTGCCTAGCAGGAGGCAGGGACGCCGACGCTACAGAATCCCAATGATTCTGAGAATGTTTTCATGTTTTCTTGACATATTGTTCTTCATGATAGTGGTAAAATTTGATAAGTATGACATGCGTTTATTTGTGAAAAAAATCGGAAATTTGGCGGAAATTTAGAACATTTTTTACTTTTCAATCTTTTAACATCTATGCCCTTAAATCAGAGAGTTATGTCACACAAAATAGTTAATAAGTAACATTTCCCACATGCTTGCTTTACATCAGCCCAATTTTTGAAACATAAGTTTATTTTGTTAGGAAGTTAAAAGGGTTAAAAGTTCACCAGCGATTTCTAATTTTTCCAACATAATTAAAAAAACTATTTTTTTAGGGACTACATCACATTAGAAGTGACTTTGAGAGGTCTATATGACCGAAAACACCCAAAAGTGACACTATTCTAAAAACTGCACCGCTCAAGGTGCTCAAAACCACATTCAAGAAGTTTATTAATCTTTCAGATGCTTCCCAGGAACTGAAGCAATGTGAAAAGAAAAAAGAAAATTTTTTTTTTTTTTTACAAAATTTTTACTTTAGAAACAATTTTTTTATTTTCTCAAAGGTAACAGGAGAAAATGACAACACAATTTGTTGTGTAATTTCTACTGAGCAAGCCGATACCCAGTATGTTGGGGAAAACTACTGTTTGGGTGCACGACAGGGCTTGGAAGGGAAAGAGCACCATTTGACTTTGGCTGGAATCGGGAACAGACGCCATATCGGATTTGGAGAGCCCCTGATGTGCCTAAACAGTGAAAAACCCCACAAATTACCCCATTTTGGAAACTAGACCCCTCAGGGAATTTATCTATATGTGTGGTGAGCACCTTGAATCCCTAGGTGTTTCACAGAATTTTATAAAGTTCAGTCAAGATAATGAAAAATCATATTTTTCAAACAAAAATGTTGTTTTAGCTCTAAATTTTGTGTTTGCACAGGGGTAACAGGAGAAAATGTATTGTACAATTTGTTGTGAAATTTCTCTTCAGATACCCCATATGTGTTGAAAAACTACTGTTTGGGTACAAGGCAGGGCTCAGAAGGGAAGGAGCGCCATTTGAGTGCAAAATTGTGTGGAATAGATAGCCGGTGCCATGTCAGGTTTGCAGAACCCCTGATGTTCCTAAACAGTTCAAAACCCCCACAAGTGCCCAATTTTGGAAACTAGACTCACAAAGAAATTGCTGTAGATGTGTGGTGAGCACCTTGAGCCCCCAAATGGTTCACAGAAGTTTATAAAGTAGAGCCATGAAAATAAAAAAAATATTTTTTTTCCACAGAGATGTTATTTTATTCATACTATTTATTTTCACAAGGGTAACAGGAGAAAATGTATGCCCAAAATTGTTGTGCAATTTTGCCTGACTATGCCGATATCCCACATGTGGGGGAAAACTACTGTTAATGAGTATGGCAGGTCTTGGAAGGAAAGGAGCACCGTCTGACTTTTTTAATGCAAAATTGGCTTGAATTGAGAGCAAACACCATGTCGCGTTTGGAAAGCCCCTGATGGGCCTAAACAGCTGAAACCCCCTCACAAGTAACTATTTTGGAAACTAGACCCTCCATGGAACTTGCCTAGGTGTGTGGTGAGCACCTTGAACCCCCAGGTGATTCACAGAAGTTTATAATGAAGAGCTGTGAAAATAAAAAATCACATTTTTTCCACTAAAATGTTGTTTTAGCTCGAATTTTTTTATTTTCACAAGGAAACAGGAGAAAATGGACCCCAAAAATTGTTGTACAATGTCTCCTGAGTATGCCAATACCCCATATGTGGGGGAAAACTACTGTTTGGGCGCACGGCAGGGCTCGGAAGGGGAAAAGTGACATTTTGGAATGGTCTGCGGGCATCATGTTGTATTTGGAGAGCTTCAATGTGCCTAAACAATGGAAGCCCCCCACAAGTGACCAATTTTGGAAACTAGAACCCCCAAGGAATTTATCTGGATGTGTGGTGAGCACTTTGAACCCCAAGGTCTTTCACAGAAATTTATAGTGTTGAGCCGTGAAAATTTAAAAAATAACATTTATTCCACAAAAATATTCCTTTAACCCCAAATTTCTTATTTTAGCAAAACTAACAGGAGAAAATGAACTCCACAATTTGTTGTGCAATTTCTCCTGAGTATGCTGATACCCCATATGTGGGGGAAAACTACTGTTTGGGCACACTGCAGGGCTTTGAAAGAAAGGAGTGACATTTGGAATGCAGACTTTGAAAATTTGTGGATGCCCTCAAAGCATGTCTGGGGTATAGTCATGTGGAGCAGTGGAGTAGTATACAAAACATCAACACTCAAATATTGCCAAATTTCTGGCTTCTTCACTATCCCCATGTGAAAAACAAGGCCCCAAAATGTCCTAATCTCTACGACATCTACAGGGGTCCAGTTGGCAAGTGATGAAGTGGGATTTTGGGATAAAAATTGTGTGTACAAATTTGTCTGGGACATCATGAGATTTACAGAGAAAAACACTTTTAAAAAGTCAATTTCTGTGAGGCTAGTAGTGTCAAATTGGAATCCTGATTACGCCACAAAATCTGGAATCTGTGGCTCATAATTTTTGTGAGGTGAGCTCCATAGGGGCTTACTAACTGCTGGCCCACCAGTTTCCCTGCGATCAACCTAAGGTAGCCTTTCTAATGTCCCATCTTGATGGAGAGGCCCTGGCATGGCTCAATCCTTTGTGGAAAAGAGGAGATACGATAATCTCAGACCTGCAGACATTCCTAGAGGCGTTCTGCAAGGTATTTGGCAAACCAGGGCGAGTTACTTCTGCTGCCTCATCCGCTCCACTATTACAACCAGAAATGAACAAACAATTATTTCTGGAGGTAGACACTTCATCTTCTGGGCTAAAGCAGTTCTCACCCAAAAATCCTCCTCTGCCTTTATGGTGACCTGTGGATTCATCTCCAAGGCCTTTTCTGCCACTGAGCACAACTATTTGAATGGTGTTCAAGAGTTGTTGGCAATTAAGATGGCTCTAGAGGAGTGTCGGTACCTTCTCGAGGGAGCAGTCCATCCAGTTGTCATTTATACAGACAAAAAGAACCTGGCCTATATACAGTCCATGCAAAGACTGAACAAGTGCAAGGCTAGGTAGTCGTTATTTTTTGCCCATTTTGATTTTGTTCGGCAATTCCAGCCAGCTGGCAAAAACATCAAAGCTGATGCACTTTACTGCTACTTCCTGCCCACCGACCAAAAGGAAGAACCGCAACTCATCATTGAGTCATCCAAGATGGTTACTGTGGCTTCAGTAAACTTGTTCCAAATTCCGCCTGATAAGACCTTGGTGTCAGAATTAACAAAAGGTGAGTTCTACTATGGGGGAACTCCTCCAAGGCGGCCAGTCATAGAAAGACATTGCAGCTCACATCACATCACTACTGGTGGTCCACCATGAGTAAGGAAATCATGGAGCTCATTTCCGCCTGTCCTTATTGTGCCCGCAACAAAACTCCTGCCATCCTGTTACAGCATTGATCATAGTCTGGACATCAGTGTTTCAGGCAACTTCATTGTCTGGAACACTGAAAACGCTGGGATTGGCTGTTCAGAATTGAACAGCCAATCACAGTGATAATAGTTGCAGAGGGGCCACACCACCCCCCGTGGCTACGAGTCCCGATGCCCTGCTATCAGAAACAGCATGCACCTACATGCAATCACCGTGCGTTTTGTCATGGTGATCGCATGAATAGCATGACATATATACTTCATTGGTCGGGAAGTCCTTCCCTTCCATCACATATATATACTTCAAATGTCGGGAAGGGGTTAAAGCAACAACATGTTACGTCAAGCTGAAGAGATTTTGTTTGATCCAAACCTGAAAATTAGCTAATGAGTGGTTCAATTTTTTCTTTAGTATAGTACACCAAAGATAAGAAATAACATTAAGCTATCATTGCAACAAAGCTTTAGCCTTTGTAAGGGTGTTCCAATATTTCATTAAACAGCCAATTATTTCCGTATGTTCAGATGCTTCAGACAATGAGTCCTTCAATGAAGAGTAACCATCTAAGACTTTGAGTAATGTAAGAAAAGTAAAGTAAAATTTTGGTGCATGGACTTTGTTCAGATTTTTCAATTTATGGAAAATACAGAACATTGATCTGGGTTGCCTGTTTGCAATGTTTAATCCACTACTCCAGAGTTTTTTTTTTTAATTTCAGCACTGGAGTGGTGCCATTAATATAAGTTCCCTGACCCTGACTCACCAGCTACTGTCTTCAGCTCTTCACAGCGCCATTTCAGTCCCGATCTGCCATCTTGTGACCTCAACATCTGACTCACCGTAAGTCAGGGCTAACGGTCACAAGCTCTCAATGTAAGTTTATGAGCCTCGTTACGACTCTCAGACTTAGATTGAGTAGTGATTTACGGATCGCCCAGTAATACTGGAGCGACGCCGCAGGTCACACAACCTGCAAAAGACTGACCAGAGCAGCACTGGTAGAGAATGAAGATGGTGGCTAGTAAGTATGATACTAGGTGCAGGGAAATTAGATTAGTGGCACCACTCAGGCTGTAAAATTAAGAAAATGCTTGAGTTGTGCTTTACAGAAATTGCAATGAAGTAACAAACTGAATATTTCCGTATACATTAAAGGCAGACAATGAACAGTCACAACATATCAGCTATGTTATTATTTAGTTTACTGAATATTATCCATTTAAGGTTATTGGATTTATTCCTATATGAAAACAGAGAATAAGGTTTTAAACATAGCATTATGAAAAAACACACTCTTAAATATTCCAGATTAATATTAGTTTTCATTTTTTTAAATATACATTTTTATATACTGATATGTATTTCTGATGTTCTTACATGTAGCAATAATAATGATCATAATGCAAAGAAACCTACTCCAGGAAGAGACCAGTGTTCTGACGAAATGTGCTTGATGGCTAGGATTTCCAGCATTTTCTTAGATTTTTTTCTACTAATAGATCCATCATTGTTTCTCTTCCACCTGCAGAAAGGAAAAAAAAAAGTACAAAAAAACATAATGAAAAATTCTTATAATATTATATACAGTACTGGCCAAAAGTATTGGCACCCCTGCAATTCTGTCAGATAATACTCAGTTTCTTCCTGAAAATAATTGCAATCACAAATTCTTTGGTATTATTCTCTTCATTTAATTTGTCTTCAATGAAAAAAACACAAAAAGAATTGACCTAAAGCCAAATTGGATATAATTCCACACCAAACCTAAAAAAGGGGGTGGACAAAAGTATTGGCACCCTTTGAAAAATCATGTGATGCTTCTCTAATTCGTGTAATTAACAGCACCTGTAACTTACCTGTGGCACCTAACAGGTGTTGGCAATAACTAAATCACACTTGCAGCCAGTTAACATGGCTTAAAGTTGACTCAACCTCTGTCCTGTGTCCTTGTGTGTACCACATTGAGCATGGAGAAAAGAAAGAAGACCAAAGAACCGTCTGAGGACTTGAGAAAGCATGAGCAATCTCAAGGCTACAAGTCCATCTCCAAAGACCTGAATGTTCCTGTGTCTTCCGTGCACAGTGTCATCAAGAAGTTTAAAGCCCATGGCACTGTGGCTAACCTCCCTAGATGTGGACGGAAAAGAAAAATTGACGAGAGATTTCAACGCAAGATTGTGTGGATGGTGGATAAAGAACCTCGACTAACATCCAAACAAGTTCAAGCTGCCCTGCAGTCCGAGGATACAACAGTGTCAACCCGTACTATCCGTCGGCGTCTGAATGAAAAGGGACTGTATGGTAGGATACCCAGGAAGACCCCACTTCTTACCCCGAGACTTAAAAAAGCCAGGCTGAAGTTTGCAAAAACTTACCTGAAAAAGCCTAAAACGCTTTGGACGAATGTTCTCTGGTCAGATGAGACAAAAGTAGAGTTTTTGGGAAAAAGCATCAACATAGAGTGTACAGGAAAAAAAAAGAGGCATTCAAAGAAAAGAACACGGTCCCTACAGTCAAACATGGCGGAGGTTCCCTGATGTTTTGGGGTTGCTTTGCTGCCTTTGGCACTGGACTGCTTGACCGTGTGCATGGCTTTATGAAGTCTGAAGACTACCAACAAATTTTGCAGCATAATGTAGGGCCCAGTGTGAGAAAGCTGGGTCTCCCTCAGAGGTCATGGGTCTTCCAGCAGGACAATGACCCAAAACACAATTCCAAAAGCACTATAAAATTGTTTTAGAGAAAGCACTGGAGACTTCTAAGGTGGCCAGCAATGAGTCCAGACCTGAATCCCATAGAACACCTGTGGAGAGATCTCAAAATGGCAGTTTGGAGAAGGCACCTTTCAAATATCTGGGACCTGGAGCAGTTTGCCAAAGAAGAATGGTCTACAATTCCAGCAGAGCATTGTAAGAAACTCATTGATGGTTACCGGAAGCGGTTGTTCGCAGTTATTTTGGTTAAAGGTTGTGCAACCAAGTATTAGGGTGAGGGTGCCAATACTTTTGTCTGGCCCTTTTTTGGAGTTTTGTGTGAAATGATCAATGATTAGATTTTTGCTTCATTCTCTTTTGTGTTTTTTCCTTGCAAGCAAATTAAATGAAGAGAATAATACCAAAGAATTTGTGATTGCAATCATTTTCAGGAAGAAACTGAGTATTATCTGACAGAATTGAAGGGGTGCCAATACTTTTGGCCAGCACTGTATATAATATATATAAATGGCTGATTTTTTAGAATAACACAATATGAAAACCAGTTAAGCAGACAGTAATAATATTATAGTGAAGTAATGTTCTTTTATTGCTAAGTCATGTTTGTACTGCGTGATATGTTATCCTGCACTTGCAATGGGCTGTTAGACCACTATGGATTCTACATCATCAGAGAAGTAGGCACAAGACAGTTTTATGGATGCCAGTCTCCATGAGAAGGCAGTGTCAGTCAGCAGAACTTCTTGTAGTAAAAGCCCTACACCTATGTGGTAGAGATTGTTGTGCCACTGAGACACTGAAATTGAGCAAATAGGAGTACTAAGTCAAGCATCAAGCAAGTGAGCTTAGAGTTGGCTATGGGTAGAAGAATCCTATTTGAACATTTCAGCAGTTGGGGTTTTAGTCAGTCAATGAGTGGGAGCCAAGGATTTCTAATAGTGGGACCCACTGATTTAGGAGTCAGTATATGTGTGTTCACAGCAAAGCTTTGGGAGCATTGGCAGAAGCATGCAATCCTTAGCGTCTGATAGAGCATTTTGTGTATGAGCACCAGGCTGGTTTGCATTGGACCAAGGAAAGTAGCAATCCAGTAAAAAATAGAAGCCTGTAGTAAGAACTGACTGCTTGAACACCTAACAAAAGGCCTGTAGAGTATTTACCTAGCCTGTGTGCACGTGGAACAGAGATGGAGGAGAACAGGGATAATTCTGTAAATGGCCAAATCATAAGCTGAACAATTGCTAGTAGTGAGCCATCCTCCTGCAAAGTACAACCAATGCCAAGTTATCTTTTGTGACTTAATTTGTACTGTAAAAGCAAACACAATTTGTGCGTCAAGTTCAAGTTAAAGGGGTTTTCCCATGAACAAAAGTTCATTTTAAAAATGGTCGCTGTCTGACCGTGTATGGAACATACCACATCTCCTGGGCAGGGGAGGAAACAACAGACAATACAGACATTACAGCAGGGGATCACAGAGGATTCATTTTGTGAGGTAAAATATTGTTTAATAACAGGCAGTGAAATGTTTTACCTCACAAAATGCATCTTCTACAATCCCCTGCTGTAATGTCTGTATTGTCTTTTGTTTCCACAGACAGACACAGAATTTTTAGAATTAACTTTTTTTTTGTGGGAAAACTCCTTTAATTGAACTATCTGTACTGTTTCTGTTCCAGATTGTGTAGAAGTGCTATTCTATTTGAAGAGAGGTTGTCCAAATATCAAAGCCATAACTAAATTTGGTCTAGCCGGTTGTTATGTTGCATACACTGGTAGGGTAAGTGTTGGGAAGCAAACATTTTTCTTTAAATTCAGCAGTGAGTGGTGAGGTTATTTAGTAAAGGGTAACAGCAAAGCACTGGACAATGATAGACAAGTGGTTCCTACGACACCATGAGTGGTACTTATGCTGCAGACATAGGTAATAACTTCCTGCCTGTTTTCAATGACATCATAAGTTTTACCCCATAACATACTGAAAAATGGGAATATTGACAAAAAAAACAGTAATTCTGTCATTTTGGGGTATTGTTTTTTTAATTTTTACTTTTCAGAAAATTTGACTAGGTAATCTTCTTCTAGTTTTACTAGTTGATACGGTTATAAGCAATATCAAATTTATGTAGGGTTTTTTCTTTAACTACCTAAAAAAATAAATACACTTGCAAAAGAAATTTTGGCTTTAGTCACCATATTATGAGAGTCATATATTTTTTTTTTAGGTCAATACCTTGACAAATGTATTGGGGCTTATTTTTTGAGGCTAAGATCTGTAATTTTTATTGGAAACATTTTAGGGTCCATACTACTTCTTGATCTTTTTTTCGACTATTTTTTGTTTAGGAAATTGAAAAAAACAGCAAATAATCAATTTAGATTTTTTTCCACTTCATTGTTTACCATATGAGATAAATCATTTTATAATTGTTATTTCAGGCAATCACAAATGCAAAAATCATTTTATTCTCTCGGCTCCCCTAAGTATTCATTTTTGTTGTTTTATTTAAATCCTCCATAAGGTTCCAGAGATATAGACCTTATTATTTAGTGCTAATTTTAAGGGCTTTACCAAGGGGCAATACTCACATGTTAACAGCCTAAAGATGCACCCCAATGAGCAAAACCACCTTGGTGAAAATCATAAAAGTAACACTTAATATAAAAGCTCATATCTCCAAAACTGTAAGGTGGATTTAAAATAAAACAGAAAAACAAAACAAAGAAATACTCAGGAGAGCAGCAGGAACAAAAAGAGAGGAAAAGCTGCCTACTTTTAACCTAGTCACAGTTCCTCTTTAAGCACTCCAGGCTAGGCTCCAATTGCTATTTAACCCCTTCAAAACATATGACGTATATAAATGCCATATGTTGCCTCCGTCCCTTTGATGCGGGCTCTGGCACTGAGCCCGCATCATTTCAGGCACATGACAGCTAATCTGATCTGCTGTCATGTGCCCCTAACAGTCACAGGGGAATCGCAATTCACCCACAGCTGTTAGCATGTCAATCTCTGACAGCGGCATTTAACATGGCCATTAACATGGCCATTTAACAGGAAGCGCTTCATAAGACCCGCCTATCGGTGCTCCCGTCACATGATCACAGGGCACCAATGGCTTGGCATAACAAGCCCAGCTATGTGTTGCACAGGTGATCAGACAATCGCAGCTTCTAGTCTCCCTTGGCGACTATTGAAGCAAGTAGAGAGTGTAAAAAAATGTTTTTAAAAATATAAAAAAAGTAAAAAAATAGAAAAGTTCAAATCAACCCCTTTTCATCCCATTCAAAGCAAAACAAAACAAAAAAAAAAATACACATATTTGGTATTTGGGGCGCGTCCTTTACCGGCAGCACCTCCTGGGGTTTTCCTGGCATCCGCGGGCTCTCCCTCACTCGTGCCAATTTATGCTGGGTGAGTAACTTTAGTCAAATTTGGGTACCTATTGGACATTGCATCCTATGCTAATATGGTGTAGTATATTTATATACCGAACTCAATACTTGGACTTCAACTCGGTTACTATTTATTACCTGCAATTTGCACATGATATTTACCTATTCTTATTTATACCAAGGTGATTTCTGTCTTATAATGGGGTATTTTCCGCATTGGCGGCATATCCATATTCCTTTCATCTATTTATTCATATATTTATATCTCATTCCATCTTTTATATATCAATACCTATATGTACCCATAAGTGTTGGACTGCCCTGTGTTGATTTCCAGGGAATGCCTCGTCTCTGGCACCTTCTTTCCTCATCCCCCTGCTTTTGTCATTTTTGTATTACTTTTACCACTTTGATAACCTATTATTAATAAAGATTTTGTCTCTTTGCCATATTACTTCTTGGTTCTCCTTCCTTGCACATATTTGGTATTGCCACGTTCAGAATCGCCCAATCTATCAATATTTAAAAATAATTAATTCGATCGGTAAATGGCGTAATGAGAAAAAAAATTAAAAAGATAGAATTATGGTTTTTTGGTCACCACAACATTGGAATAAAATGCAATTACCGGCGATCAGAACATCTTATCTACACCAAAATAGTATCAATAAAATCGTCAACTCGGTGTGCAAAAAATAAGCCATCTCACACCCCAGATCTAGAAAAATGGAGACGCTACAGGACTCAGCAAATGGTGCCCTTTTTTTTTTTTTTTTTTTTACAAACTTTGGTTTGTTTTTCCATCACTTAAATAAAAAAATAACCTATGCATGTTTGGTATGAACTCATAATGACCTGGAGAATCATAATGGCAGGTCAGTTTTAGCGTTTAGTGAACATGGTAGAAAAAAAAACATTGTGCAATTGTACTTTTTTTGCAATTTCTCATACGCACAGGCCGCACTTAGAATTTGTTATTCTGTTTTCCAGTACACCATATTGTAAAATCAATGGTGTTGTTCAAAAGTAAAACTCGTCTGGCAAAAAACAAGCTCTCACATGGACATATTGACAGAGAAATAAAAAAGTTATGGCTCTGGGAAGAAAAGGAGCAAAAAACGAAAACGCAAAATTGGAAAATGGCCTAGGGGTGAAGGTGTTAAACTATATTAGTATTTAAATAGGTTCTTAAACCAAGTGTCTAAATAACTCATTAAGAGAAATCAACAAATTCAGATGACATACACCTAAGGCATAGCATCTTCTAGAATGCCAATAGACTTTAAACATCCAAGCAGTCAACACTTTGCATTGATATTTTATAATGTTAGTGTAGTGTAGAGTAAGCATCTTGCAGGAGATTGTGCAGCTATGAGGGTGAGGAGCTGGCTGTCAGACACAACCAGGCTCCCTAAGGAGAAGGCCGACATGATTTATTATCATGTTTGCCTTCTTGATTGCTGTGTACACAATGGTGAACAAGTGCTGTGTACAGTACAGACCAAAAGTTTGGACACACCTTCTCATTAAAAGATTTTTCTGTATTTTCATGACTATGAAAATTGTACATTCACACCGAAGGCATCAAAACTATGAATTAACACATGTGGAATTATATACTTAACAAAAAGTGTGAAACAACTGAAAATATGTCTGATATTCTAGGTTCTTCAAAGTAGCCACCTTTTGCTTTGATGATTGCTTTGATGACTCTTGGCATTCTCTTGCTGAGCTTCAAGAGGTAGTCACCGGAAATGGTCTTCCAACAATCTTGAAGGAGTTCCCAGAGATGCTTACTACTTGTTGGCCCTTTTACCTTCACTCTGCGGTCCAGCTCACCCCAAACCATCTCGATCAGGTTCAGGTCTGGTGACTGTGGAGGCCAGGTCATCTGGCGTAGCACCCCATCACTCTCGTTCTTGGTCAAATAGCCCTTACACAGCCTGGAGGTGTGTTTGGGGTCATTGTCCTGTTGAAAAATAAATGATGGTCCAACTAAACGCAAACTGGATGGAATAGCATGCCGCTGCAAGATGCTGTGGTAGCCATGGTGGTTCAGTATGCCTTCAATTTTAAATAAATCCCCAACAGTGTCACCAGCAAAGCACCCCCACACCATCACACCTCCTCCTCCATGCTTCATGGTGGGAACCAGGCATGTAGAGTCTATTCATTCAACTTTTCTGCGTCGCACAAAGACACGGTGGTTGGAACCAAAGATCAAAAATTTGGACTCATCAGACCAAAGCACAGATTTCTACTGGTCTAATGTCCATTCCTTGTGTTCTTTATCCCAAACAAGTCTCTTCTGCTTGTTGCCTGTCTTTAGCAGTGGTTTCCTAGCAGCTATTTTAACATGAAGGCCTGCTGCACAAAGTCTCCTCTTAACAGTTGTTGAAGAGATGTGTCTGCTGCTAGAACTCTGTGTGGCATTGACCTGGTCTCTAATCTGTTAACCTGAGATTTCTGAGGCTGGTGACTCGTATAAACTTATCCTCAGAAGCAGAGGTGACTCTTGGTCTTCCTTTCCTGGGGCGTTCCTCATGTGAGCCAGTTTCATTGTAGCGCTTTGTAGCATCGGCGTCTCTGCCCCCTGCCAGGCAGAGACGCCGTCCCTCTCACCTCCCCGCTCCCCACGAGGCATCCTCCTGCGCTCCTCTTCATGCTGCTGCCGGCGAGCGCAGCTTCCAGGGCACTGTGCTTAGGGCGCGCGTGCTCCCCCTCTCTTAAAGGGGCAGCGTGTGCCGTCCTAAGGAGTCCCCGGCCAATAGCCGGAGGACCTCCCATATATAAGGCACCTCCTCCAACATGGAGGTGCCCGAGCATTAGTTGATGCACAGCATACTTACCTCTGCTTCAGCCCTCAGGTCCAGTCGCCAGCCTGACTACTGTTCCAGTCCGCCAGTCTGACTACTCTCCAGCTCGACAGTCTGTCTTCCGTTCTACCCGCCAGTCTGTCTATGGGTAAGTCCGCCTACTTCCCAGGAAGCACCTGCCAGTTATCTGCCTGCTACCTGCCGTGCCTGCTAGCCCGCTCACCTGGGAGCACTCGCCTGTTACCTGCATGTTACCTGCTAGTCTTCCTGGAGGATCTGCCGTCAAGTGCTGTGACCACCCGCCTGCTAACCTAGAGACTTCAGCCTGCTTGGCCATCACTTGCCGTGACCACCTGATAGCCTACCTGGAGGCTCCTGCTGTCACTTGCCATGACCACCCGCCTGCTAACCTAGAGACTTCAGCCTGCTTGGCCGTCACTTGCCGTGACCACCTGATAGCCTACCTGGAGGGTCCTGCTGTCACTTGCTGTGACTACCCGTCTGCTAACCTAGAGTCTTCAGCCTGCTCTGCCGTCACGTGCCGTGACCACCTGTCAACTAACCCAGAGACTTCTGCCTGCTTGTTGTGTCCATCTGCTATACCGGTCAGTCCCAGTCTGCTGACCCATGGGAGCCACCTGCTCTCTTACAAGGTCGTCCCCAGAGTAGCACCTGGTCCCTCTGCTCGGTCCCTCCCTGGTCACAGAGTCTTTAGCCGCCGTACGACCAGGGTCGGTCTGAGTTGATACTTAGTTACGCCCCTCTGGGTCCCTCCTTACACCGCGGCACAGAGGTTC
Organism: Phyllobates terribilis; assembly: GCF_046119375.1. Taxonomy (NCBI): domain Eukaryota; kingdom Metazoa; phylum Chordata; class Amphibia; order Anura; family Dendrobatidae; genus Phyllobates; species Phyllobates terribilis. The sequence goes on along the minus strand of NW_027362769.1, from coordinate 11,398,689 downwards.
CACCACCTGGATCTGTAACACGCTTGATGATTTTTGCAACTGCACTTGGGGACACTGACCTTCATTTCTTAAAGTAATGATGGCTACTCGTTTTTCTTTAGTTAGCTGCTTTTTTCTTGCCATAATACAAATTCTAACAGTCTATTCAGTAGGACTATCAGCTGTGTATCCACCAGACTTCTGCACAACACAACTGATGGTCCCAACTCCATTTATAAGGGAAGAAATCCCACTTATTAAACCTGACAGGGCACACCTGTGAAGTGAAAACCATTTCCGGTGACTACCTCTTGAAGCTCATAAAGAGAATGCCAAGAGTATGCAAAGCAGTCATCAAAGCAAAAGGTGGCTACTTTGAAGAACCTAGAATATAAGACATATTTTCAGTTGCTTCACACTTTTTTTGTTAAGTATATAGTTCCACATGTGTTAATTCATAGTTTTGATGCCTTCAGTGTGAATGTACAATTTTCATAGTCATGAAAATACAGAAAAATCTTTAAATGAGAAGGTGTGTCCAAACTTTTGGTCTGTACTGTATGTAGATTAAAAAGCATTCATTGTGCTTCCTCCTCTGGACCAAATGATCATGTGATCACTGGGGATGTGTAGAGCAGGAGTTGCTGGGTGCTAGGAGACCCAGTCAGCTCTACTATGCAGCCAGCATGCTGGATTTCCCCTGTAATTGGGGTTAATATACTAGCCTCAGTTACAGAGGAAATCAGGGTTTAAAGGGAGCCTGTCACTTAAAATAACGCTATTAACCTGCAGATACGGGGTTAATATTCACGTTAATAGTGTTCTGACACCACGCAGCAGCGGCACTGAGAGCACCGCTGCCAGGAAGATAATTAACTTTATTCTCCCGGCAGTGTTTGGTTTCCAGTCCTATGTGTGGCGCTGGCACAGTTTCACTCACTCCTTTGTGCATAGAGAGCGGTGGCTGTAACGATGAGCCTGCTATTAGTCAGTGCTGGGGGCACAGTCGCCATTTTCTATACACAGAGTGGTGACTGAAACCATGTCGGCAGGTTAATACTGTTATTTTTCATGACAGATTGCCTTTAATATGTAAATATATGCAAATCTAATGCATCAATTTACTCACATGACCCACAAATGTCTTTTAAGATCAGTTAGGGGCAGAATGTGTAACAAAATATAAAAAAATCATTAAAAAAGCAAGAAAAAATAAACAAAACAAAATGAAGAAAAAGAAGCACCGCCAATTGGACATGTTCATTTTTTGAACAGCTTGATCAAAATCACTCTAAAAAAGAATGTAATTTTTTGCGCATAAAACATTATCTCAAATAGCCATGCCAGTGAAAAAAATAGAAAACTTATAGCTGCTGAAAAGAGGAAATGCACAATGAAAAAAAAAATGTCTGATCATTAAAAGCCTTTCTGGTCTGGTTGATATAAATCAGCTCTCTCATCAGATTTCACTTTAAAAACTGCATATATTATTAAATCGATATCTTAGGCTTGAAGACTACTGTACCTATTTTGACATTTTAAATCAGAATGGGTATTTAATCCTGATATTAAATCAGTGTAGCTAAATAGTGTTATAGCCACTAAGTCTACATATATTCAATATCTGCCCACCCAGTTAGAATGACAGCTTCAGCTTTCACAGAGCAATGTGAGTTTTCATTAGGGACACTAAGGAGCTGTCAATCAGGCAATATGGGTTAAGGCTGTGTGCCCACGATGCGTTTTTTAAGCGTTTCCGCAGCGGCAATTCCGCTGCAGAAATGCTTAAAAAATGCTTGGTAGAAGGCCTGCCATGTTCACCAATGATAATCCGCATGTGCTGTGCACATGCTGCGGTAATTACTGCTGCGGATTATCATAACGGAAAAAAACGCAGCACTACCAATTATTTTGCGGAAGCGCTGGGTTTTCGCCGCCATTGACTTGCATTGAATAGCTTGGATTCCGCATCACTGCATCTGTAGATGGGGAATCCAAGCGTTTCAATGTGCGGATGGTACCCGGGTCTGGAGGAGAGGAGACTCTCCTCCGGACCCGGGTACCATAGAACCTGTAAAAAAAAGAATAAAATAAAAAATAAATATTATACTTACCTTCTGATGGCTCCCGGTGTGCTTGTCTTGGCTTGCCGGCACATCGCGTTGGACTGAAGGACCTGCACTGACGTCATTTAGTCATGTGACGGCAGGTCCTTCAGTGTACCACGAGCTGCCGGCAAGCCAGGACAGATCGAATAAAGACTCAAGGGGCCATCAGAAGGTAAGTATAGATTTACTTCTTTATTTTTTTACCATTCTTTACGGTCACACTATATAAATCCATGCCATTTGTCAAGCACTTTCCAAGTTATGCTAAAATCTCTTGGAAAGCGCTTGTCAACCCGCATGCGGAAATGCATGTGAATAACGCTTCACATCTGCTTGTCCCTGGCAGGAAAAACACATGTACAATCCGCATGCGTTTTTTCTGCCAGGGAGATGCAGAAACGCTCAGGAAAAAAAATCTGGAGCATTTCTGCATCGTGGGCACATAGCCTAAGAGTGAGTTTAAACTTTCAAAAGGGACTAAAAGACATTCAAAGATGGATTATCAATGTACATTTTCCAGCACCATCAAATCTAATAGATCTCTTTATTATTGTATGAGCTTTGTATTTTGAAATCTGTTAACAAATTTACTTTAACTGTGAGAGAATATAGCTAAAAATCTGTCTCAGGGTGTAAAACTGATAGTTGTCCCTAGTAAAACATGTTCAGATTAGATTACTATTACCAGCAGGGTATCTAAAGGGTCCAGTAGCATAGCTACCGGGGGGCAGAGAAGGTGGTTGCCTCGGGCCCTTGACCTAGAGGGGAAGTGATGCAATGACATCATCATGCCATGCACAGGATGTCAGAGTTTCGGTGTGAAGATGTTAACCCCTCGGACTGTCCAAGATCTGCTGCTGACTACTGGACTTGCCAGGGTTAGGTCAGTATATGATGTTTATTTATTTTAATGTTGTGTGAGGGTTATTATGAGTGGGGGCTACTAAGGGCGCACTAACACATAGTGCGGGCTACTAGGGGGGCCCTAAAACATAGTGGAGGATATTAAGGGGACCATCATTCGTAGTGGAGGCTAGTAAGGGTACCATCATACAGCATGGGGGCTACTAAAGGGGCCATCATACAGTGTGGAGACTACAAAGGGGGCCATGAGATAGCATGGAGGCTTCTAAGGGTGCCAACAAGCAGCGTGGGGGCTACTAAGAGAGCCATCATAATCTCTAAATAGTACCAGATTAGCATGTTGAAATGTATTTTAGCTAGGCGATTACATTATACAAATCTGAAAAAAAGAGAAAGTGTCACAAGGATACTGCGACAGAGATGTCAGACGATCGTGGCATCTGGTTACACAAACTTCTGCACTTATTAGAACTACTTCATCACCCCATTAAACAGTGCAGGTGTCCTTGCTGTCATGGCAAGGGTTAATCAGTTCAGTTGATATCCTGGAGCTCTCCATCCTGAATTGTCTCAGCTGTTCAGTGTTGACCACTCCCCTCTGGTACATATGCTTGCCATTGGCACTTGAGAGTTGCCAGTGATAGTTCTACTTCCTGGTTTGGTAGTGAAGGAGAAAGTTGAGTGTTTAGAGTTGACAATTGGAGAGTTTTTCTGTAGATTGCTGTGTGGAGTTGGTTTGCATGTTTTTCCTTATCCTCTCACATTTGGTTTCCCCTTCCTATACCTCCACTGTTTCCCATTTTATCCATGTCTGTAAAACCTGTCTGTTGGATTAGTGTTTTCCTATACACTTCAGCCCCTCACCTCCCTGGGTGAGGTAGGGGTCAGATAAGGGTTAAGTTAGGAGCATAGATAGGTACGAGAGCCAGGCGTCTCCACCTTCAGAAATAATCTGGGGAACAGGGATAGACTAGGGTGCCCCTAGTTCGAGGTGCCAACAGTCCTCTGACATTACGTGACAAAAAGGAGTCCAAAAGCGCTCAATAAAAATTACAAACTTTTATTTCAATAGATTAAAAACAGATTGTAAGGTTACAAAATTGGGCCACTGGTGAAAAAAATTATGACGGGGCTTAACAACATTATCCCTCAATATGGAATTATATGGTAAATCTTAACACAATAATCAATATACTTCACATAAACATAATATCGCATTTGGTTTGCGATTAATGTTTGGGAATGGAGTGATTCTACTCAATTCTTTTATATATCAAAATTATCTCTTGATTATACTTCCAAATGGAATTATCATTCTCTTATTCCATTTATCCCATAAATCATACACACACCTTCTTGAAAAGGACATTCAAATGGTTTATATTTCATAGTAAAGAGCGTTCACAAACCATATCAGATATAATGTCACATCTATATACAGGACATTAAAGTAAACAATATTATATGTTTATTGTAGACATATCAGTTATATGAGAGCAGGTAATTACCCATAATGATGTCCAAAACCGCACTGCCCAATACACCAACTAGCGTTTCGCATCACTTGTTTCCATCCCCGTCACCATTGCATATTAAATGCTAAACACTTTTAACCTCCTCCCTACTGCAGCCAGTTTTCTCTAGGTTTTTATTTTTTCAAATCTGAAAAGTGCCACAATGAGGTAATAGCTTCTGCCTATTAAAGTGATTCTGAGAATGGTTTTAATGACACATTATACTTAATGTTAGATGTAAATTTAGGTCGATATAATTTTATTTTATTTATGAAAATATCTATAGTTTGATGAAAATTTGGAAAAATGATCAACTTTCAAATATAGAATTTTAAAGTCCTGAAATGAGATAGTTATACTGTACAATAAATAATAAATATAATAAAATAATAAATAACATCCACCATACATCTACATTGGCTTAAGGCTATGTGCTCACGATGCAGAAATGCTACATATTTTTTCCGCTTCTCCCTGGCAAGAAAAACACATGCGGTTTTTACATGCGTTTTTCCCGACAGGTAGAAGCGTTTGTCAAGCCTTTTTACATGCATTTCTGCATGCGGGTTATCAAGCGCTTTTCCAAGCGATTTTAGCATCACTTGGAAAAGTGCTTGACAACTTGTTCACACTATATAAATTCATGCAACTGGCATGGATTCATAGTAGTGTGACCAAGTTAGTTAAAAAAAAAAAGAATAAGAATGGTAAAAGATAAAAAAAAATGATTATACTTACCTTCCGATGTCCTCCCAGTGTTTTCTCTGCTGCGTCCGGTGTCTTGGGCGGCTCGCGGTGGTGTGAAGGACCTGCGGTGACATCATTGAGTCATGTGACAGGTCACATGACTCAATGACGTCACGGCAGGTCATTCACAACACCGCGACCCATACAGCAAACCAGACGGAGGGGAGAAAACACCGGGCGGACATCGGAAGGTAAGTATAATCTTTATTTTTTATTTTAAATTCATTTTTTTACAGTTTCTATGGTACCCAGGTCTGGATGAGAATCTTCTCTCCTCCAGACCTGGGTACCATCCGCACATTGAACCTTGTGATATCCGCTTGTGCAGATGCAGTGATACGGATGTCACGCGGTCCAATGCAAGTCAATGGCGGCGATTACGCTGCGTGTCCACAAAATTAATGGACATGTTGCATATTTTTCCGCAATGATAATCCACAGCAGAAATTTCCGCAGCATGTGCACAGCACATGCAGATTATCATTGGGGACCATGGGGCACGTATTACCAAGCGTTTTTAAAGCGTTTTCGCTGTGGAAATTCCGCGGCAAAAACGCTTGAAAAACGCATAGTGGGCACGCAGCCTAAGTTTTGAAACCTGCTTAAGTCTGGGGCTACATCTGCTACGCAAACTACGAGGGTCAGTCAATAAGTAATGCCTCCTATTTTTTTTCTCCTTTTAATTGGCAAGAAATTCAAATGCAATTACATAGGTTGAAAACCACAACATTAACGATTAATTTGTCACTTTTCAATATAATCTCCATCCATTTCCACAGTCTTGGAAAACTGTTTAACAAGGGCATGTATTCCAGCATGGTAAAAAGCATGGTCCTCCTTCCTAAGCCATTGATGCACAGACTTTTTCACGGCCTCCTCATCCTCAAAGTGAATCCCACGATAAGCTTCTTTTAGCGGCCCAAACAGATGGAAGTCTGATGGTGCTAGGTCAGGGCTGTATGGGGGATGAGGCAAGACTTCCCATCCAATTTTCACAATCTCTGCAGTGGTGTGACGACTCGTGTGTGGTCTTGCATTGTCATGCAAAAGAAGAACATCCGCCATAGCTTTAGCGGGGCGAACTTGCTTTTTTTAGGGTTGTGACGTGTCTGACAGAATTTACTGTGCATCCCTGCTCCAAAAAATCAACCATAACCACACCCTCCTCATCCCAGAACACAGTCGATATAACTTTCCCTGCTGATCGCACAGTTTTGAATTTTTTCTTCCTCGGAGACTCAGTGTGATGCCATTCCATTGACTGCCTATTTGATTCTGGGTCAAAAAAATGAACCCATGTTTCGTCTCCAGTCACAATTTTTTTCAGAAACTCCTCCCCCTCCAAATGGAAGCGCTGCAAGTGTTCGGAGGCTATTGTTTTTCTTGTCTCTTTGTTCTCATCGGTTATCATTCTTGGGACCCACCGTGCACAAACTTTTCTGTATCCCAGTTGTCCAATAATTTTCATCACACTGCCTTTACTGAGGCAGATAATGCCACACAATTCATCTGCAGTCACCCGGCGGTCACCACGAATGTTGTCATCGACTCGCTGAATGTTGTTTGAAGTCACTGCAGTTACTGGCCTGCCACTCCGCATTTTGTCAGCCAATGGTGATGGCCCTTCAGCTGTGTTACAGTGACGAACCCATCGTCTAACAGTACTGACATCCACTGTTGCATCACCGTACACATTTTTCAATCTCTCATGAATTCGAAAGGGCGTTTCACATTCTGCATGCAAGAATTCAATCACAGAACGCTGTCTAATATGAACATCGATGTCAGCCATTTTGCAAACGGATACAATCCTGCCACCTGTTGGCGTAGGAAGTTGCAATTGCTGTGGATTGGAGAAGAAGGTTTGAGGAATAGTGCCAAATTCGAATATTTAACATAACTACCTTATTTAAGGAGAAAAAAAATAGGAGGCATTACTTATTGACTGACTCTCATAAGTTTGCTGTGTATTGCTGCTACATCACAGCACAATACAAGTGAATTTGGTCGCATAGCAAATCAGAGGGTAGTGGAACTATGACAAGCAAAATCCAAAATCTATATCATTGCCTTCATAAAACCACCTCCAAAATAACACACTCTGATTTTTTATGTGTGAGGTTTGGTACTTATATCAGTTATTCGGCTTAAGTACTTATTCCTATTTTTGTGCTTATATCTGGGTATTGTCCATTATATTCCCCAATAAGCACATGAGTGTTCTTGACGAAAACTTACCTTTAATTGTTTTATATTTCTGCGGACATTAATGTATTATTTTCGAGGTGGTTTAATGAAGGGAATAAAATAGGGGTTGTGGGTAACAGGTGGTGTACATATAATTTATTTTTTCTCCTATTATGCGCTGTCCCTTTACGCTTGCTGTACTGTTCGGGTCTATTTGACCCGAAAAAAAGTTTGTGAAGCTGCAGATTATTTATTATGAGGATCTGCAAATCGTGGTTAGACAAGTTTGTTTATGGAGAGGTGTTGTTATTATGAGTGTTTTTTTTTTTTTATTATTATTATTTTAACTCTTTCTGTATGAAATAATGATTTTTACATATGTACTGTTCGGGTCACTATGAAATGATCGTGTTTTATACAGATATCCTGCCATATTTTTAGACACATAAACGATTTATAATATCATTGTGGATTATTTGTTGCATCTACTATTGTTTTTTCCAGATCCTACCGATCCGTGCGCGATACATTTGCAAGTTACTGCAGATTAGTGTTGAGCCATCCCCGTAGTGTTCGAGTTCGGTTCGGTTCGTCGAACACCCGTGTGTTCGCCGAACTGTTCGTCGAACTGTTCGTCGAACACCTTCGAACACCGTTAAAACCAATGGCAGGCAAACAAAAACACATAGAAACACATAGAAAACACCTTCAAAGGTGTCCAAAAGCTGACAAACTGCTCAGAAGACACAACTAACACATGGAAAAGTGACAAGTACATATAGTCATGCGAAAAGAAAAGATGTGGAGGAGTAAAAGGAGGGGGAGACACAGATATAGGCATGTCATGCCCTTCTAAAATCCAAAAAGTGAGAAGCCGAGACGGCCAGTCCGCTCCTGCCCGTGCCACCTCCGTGTCGCCGGGTTTGTGCCAGAGCCGCGGTGAACCCTGACGGCCAGCCCCCCTCTCCCAATACTGGTGCCTGTCCGCTGGTGGGTCGAGAGAGCCCCCCTGTGGTGGAGGCAGCTCTAAGCTTTTTAATTTAAATTGTCCCTCTAATTTAAATGAATACACTTTAAATCCATTTACAAGGATCTATTGGAGGGCAAGTCTCATGACAGCAGCCGCGTAATTCCAGCTCCAGTAGCGTCCACTAAAGCTGCTGCAGTTAAAAAGCTTTTATAAGGATCGAGCTCGGCTGTCCACCGCAAGGCATCCTAGTGCCAGTCCCAGCCCCTATGCCTTGGGGTGCCTCCTGATGCTCTTCACTAAGTATCCCGTGGTCCCGAAGCATTTCCTTTGAAAAAATTAAGTGTCCAAACTACAGGTGGTGTAGCTTGCTTAACAGCCGGGATAATCCGCTGACTAGCAGACACTGCTACTAGGCACAAAGTATTTCCTGGGCTAGATGCAGTTAAAAATTTGTAAGCAGATACTCTCGTTGGATGCTGAGAAAGCATTCCATAGAGTCTCCTGGCACGCCATATATGATTCTCTTAAAAAGCTTGGGGTAGGGGTCTAGGGGACCCTTTTATAGCCAAAATCACGGCCCTGTATCACAATACGTCACCTAGGCTGAAGATAAATGGAACTGTAGCACCGAGGGCTCGGTTGCTACAGACGTATTGCACCTCACCCAGAGGTGTGATATCTCACTCTCAGATAAGGATGGAGTGTGGATCAGGACCCGACACCTGCATGCATTACACCACATTGCCGTGGGGCAGGGCGACCAATATGCCCCTGAGATGGGCACGACAGTCCCTGTCCCTGGCTGGAGTGGGGGGAGGGAACACTGAGGAAGGGGAACCCTGCAGTGCAGGAGCAGGGAGGAAGCAGTTCCTGGGTGCATTGAGAAGGGAGTATAAAAGGTGGGCACCATCTTAGTTCAGTGCAGAGAAGTCTGAGCAGAAGTGGCAGGGAGCAGGGGCTCTGCATGAGCTCTGCTCCGGAGGCGGGCCTAGTAACAGAGGCCCAGGCCTGCAAGACGGAGAAGGAAGGAAGAGGAGCGGAGAAGGCTCCAGGAACGAGGAATGAAGGGATCCCAGGGGTGCGGATGGGCGAGTCGCCACCGCACGCCCGAATCCACCTGCGTGGAGGGGTCAGGCCAAAGGGGGAGACCGGTCCCCGAACTAGTGGAGGCAGGAAACGACCCTCAGCTAGAAACCGGAGGCTCTGACATTTTATGTGGCGCAGCCCCTTGCTCCACCCGCTAGGAAGGCACCACATAGGGTCAGGGAAACTGGCGCCAAGTTTACCAAGAGGAGGCCCGAGGCAGCCGGACAGAAGTGTTGGTAAGAAAGGCCAGACAAAGGACACACAAAGGGGGTCCTGTGAAGCGCTCCAAAGTTATCTGGGAGTTGTCTGAGCCCCTCACCTGGTGAGCACAGTACGACGTGGGCAGCCGTTACCTGCAGACGTGGTCTGGATAATAAGAACTGTGAGTAAAGGCCCTGAACTGCATCACTGACTCCGTGTCGTTACTGCTGCTGCCCTGCACCATCACCCCCATCCTCCGCATACACTGCCCTGAGGCTATACTACTCCCGTGGGGAGTTATGCTACGCTCTGCTGCACCCACAACACCAGCCTTAGCGGTCTGCCCTGTAGCGGCGGTTCACTCTGACCGCAATCCACGGGTGGCGTAGTCGGACATTTAAACATCAAAACCACATAAATAGTTCCGCCACTGGTTTGACCGCCCTGAGCCACGGAACCGGATCGCCGCCACGAAGACTACAACCACCAGCATCCACCAAAAAGGGTCCGGCTCCGGGTGTCCCAAGGCCCAGGGGGTGCGTCAGAACATTTTCATCACCTTTCACAATCACCAATGGGACAAGGCAGGGATGTCCTCTGTCCCCTCTCTTATACATCCTAGTGACGGAGCACCTGCTCTCATCAATTCGCCATAACCCCAATATTAGGTGGATTGAGGTGGGAGGCACCGAGTACAAGTGCTCTCTATTTGCTGATGATGTCCTAGTATATATCACTCAATCACATATATCCATCCCTGCTGTTATGGCTGAAATAGATCACTTTGTTACATGGTAAAATTTTAAAATCAATGCAGCGAAGTCTGAGGCCCTCGATGTCTCCCTCCCTAAATCCATATAGGATTCCATCCAGTCCAACTTTCCCTTTGCCTGGCCCTCACAGGGTATCAAATACTTAGGAATTCCTATTCATAGAGACCTCTCCCATCTATGTTATCTTAATTTTGGGCCCTTTATTGAACAATTCCATACAGACCACGGTTGGCAAGTTAGAACTGTAAGATTCACTACGTGAACCACTGGTGTTTTGTGGAAAAGCACATGTACACCGCGTTCCAAATTATTATGCAAAAAGTGTTTAGGAGTGATAAGGGAAGAATTTGTTTGTTTGTCAGTTAAACTCATTGATGGTGATGTGTGTCAGGGCTCTTTATATCACTGTAAGCAATTGCAGACACCTGTGCTAATTAGTTTGGCAGGTGTGTCCAATGAAAGGCAAGACTACTTAAGAAGGCTCTCTCACATTATTAAGCAGCCTACATTTTCTGCCAAAATGGGAAAGAAAAATGATGTGTCAGCTGCTGAGAAGCAACAAATTGTGGAGTGTTTAGGTCAAGGCATGACTACAATCAACATTGTGCGATGATCAGGATGAAGTGTCTTGGCAATCAAGAAGTATGTAGCTGATTCACAGTACACACGTGTGCGTGCTGATAAGGGCAAATTGAGGACTCTTTCCTACAGGCAATTACGTCAGGTTGAAACAGCAGCGGCAAAAAAGCCTTGTCATAGCAGCAGACAAGTTTTTGAAGCTGCTTGTGCCTCCAACGTCCCCCGAACAACAAGATGCAGGGTCCTTCAGAGGTTTGCAGCTGTGCATATGCCATCCTGTCGACCTCCTCTATCCACTTCACACAAGCAGAAACGGCTCCAGTGGGCCAAACATTACATGAAGACTGATTTCAAAACTGTTTTGTTCATGGATGAGTGCCGTGCAGCGCTCGATGGTCCAGATGAATGGAGTGGAGGATGGCTGGTTGATAGACACCCCACGCAAACACGGCTACAGCGCCAACAAGGAGGAGGTGGAGTAATGTTTTGGGCTGGAATCATGGGGAGAGAGATTGTCGGCCCCTTTAGGATCCCTGAAGGCGCTAAAGATGAACTCCATAATGTATGTGGATTTTCTCAAACAGCACTTCCTGCCATGGTTCAAGAAGAAGAACCGTGTATTTCACAGCAAGATCATTTTTCTGCATGATAATGCACCATCTCATGCTGCACATAAAACATCTGCATCTCTGGCTGATATGGGCATAAAAGGGGACAAACTTATGGTGTGACCCCCATGCTCCCCTGACCTCTACCCCATTCAGAACCTTTGGAGCATCATTAAAAGGAGTGTCTATGATGGCGGGAGGCAGTTCACATCTAAGCAACAGCTCTGGGAGGGTATTCTGTCCTCATGCAAAACAATTGAAGCAGAAACCATCCAAAACCTGACAAATTCAATGGACGAGAGAGTTCAGAAGCTCCTTTCGAACAAGGGGTCCTATGTGAAAATGTAACATCACCTAGAATAAAGTTTTGAGTTGAAAACTGTTTGATTTCAGTTTCTAACAACCTGCTAATGCTTATAATTTCAAAAATGACCATTTTTTTGGTCTTTATTAAAATGAAAAGGTTGATCGAAAAGTTTGGGGGATCTAAGAGTGTGGCAACCCAGTAGTCATGATTACTTCGAATTCTGACAATATGAGGGTCATGCTGCAGGTAGTGCAGCAAGAAGGCACCTATGTGTCTTGCGCATCTCGGAGCCCCAAAATTATTTTCCGGGCTAGATGCAGCTAAAAATTATTTTTAATTTTAAATCTGGTGAAGCTTATTATAGATGGCCTAATAGGATCAGTGCTGCACACTGCTACAAAGCCCAAATTATTTTCCAGTCAAGATACAGATAAACATGATTAGTAATTTGAAAGCTTAAAACGGTTGGTAGGGTGATTTTAACCAATCATCAAGCTTTTACTCTCCCCAGGATGACACAGGGGTAGAAAAGTCGTTTCGGATCCATGATTTGTTCATCTTTATGAACGTGAGTCTGTCTACATTATCAGTGGAGAGCCGCGTGCGCTTATCTGTCAGCACACCACCAGCAGCGCTGAACACACGTTCAGACAGAACGCTGGCTGCGGGGCATGACAAGATCTCCAAGGCGTAAGTGGCTAGCTCCGGCCATTTATCCAGATTGGAAGCCCAAAAAGAGCAAGGGTCCAGTGACACAGTCGTGGCTTCAATGTTTACTTGGAGATACTCCTGTACCATCGTCTCTAGGCGTTGACTATGTGTCAGACTTCTTGTCTCCTGTGGCCTTGCAAAGGATGGGCTAAAAAAGTGGTGAAATGATTCCGCAAAATTGATGTTACCAGCAGATACTGTGGTTCTGTTACGGTTTGAGTGCTGAACACTTGACGGTCCCACGGTTGGCAAGTTGGAACTGTGAGATTCACAACGTGCACCACTGGTATTTTGTGGAAAAGCACATGTAAGATTCTGCAACAGTCTCTGCTGATACTCCTGCATGCGTGCATCCCTTTCTATGGCAGGAATAATTTCTGCAAATTTACTTTTGTACCGGGGATCTAACAGTGTGGCAACCCAGTAGTCAGGATTATTTCTAATTCTCACAATTCGAGGGTCATGTTGCAGGTAGTGCAGCAAGAAGGCACTCATGTGTGTTGCGCATCCAGGAGCACCAAGTCCCTGTTGTGTTGGTGGCGAGGTAGCAATCATGCTTCCTTCCTCTGTCCTCTCCCCCCAACCTCGCACAACAGAAATGTGATCAAGGTCTCCCTCATCTGATGAGTCTTCCATCAGTTCGTCCTCCACTTCTTCCTGGGCTCCTGCACCTTCCTCACTAGTTTGGCTGCTACCATGCGCCCTGGTAAAATCATCTCCCCCACCCTCACATGCCTGCCGCCTTGGTGCTGCCGACCGTCTGGACCTTGCAGATGTTAGCCCTTCCGCATACAACTCCTCCTCCTCTACTTCCTCCACCTCCTCTTGTGCCACCACCTGACTCCGAATTCTGTTTAACATGTGCTCCAGCATGTAAGTCACCGGAATAGTCATGCTGATAATGGCATCGTCAGCACTAAACATCTTCGTCGCCATTTCAAACCTGTGCAGAAGGGTGCATAGGTCCCTGATCTGAGACCACTCCTCCAGCGTGATTTGCCCCACCTCTGAATCTCGTTGGCCCAGGCTATACGTCAGAACGTATTGCACCAGGGCTTGTCGGTGCTGCCACAGTCGCTGCAACATGTGCAGAGTTGAATTCCACCGGGTAGGCACATCGCATTTTAGCCGGTGAAGTGGCAGGCCCAACGACTTCTGTAGAGATGTAAGTCGCTGAGCTGCGGGATGCGAACTGCGGATGTGAGCACACAGCGACCGTGCCCTCTGCAGAAGGCCATCTAGTCTGGGATAGTGGGCTAAAAATTGCTGGACAACCAGGTTCAACACGTGAGCCATACAAGGCACGTGTGTGACATTGCCCCGGCGAAGGGCCGCACCCAGGTTTGCAGCATTGTCGCACACGGCCTTCCCTGGTTTCAGGTCCAGTGGAGACAACCATTCATGAAATTGGTTCTCCAGAGCTGACCACAACTCCTCAGCTGTGTGACTCACATTTCCCAGACATTTCAATGTAAAAACCGCCTGATGACGTTGAGCCCTACTGCCAGCATAGTAAGGAGGTGTGCAGGATCCCTTCTGCGCAGTTAGAAAGCTTGTGGCATGACCAGACAGGCTTTGGGTGCAGGTGGAAGACCGAGAGGAGGTTGAGGAGGCAGAAGCAGTGGAGGAAAAATGACATAAAGAGGATTGACGCACAACTCGTGGGGACGGCAAGACTTGGACAGCAGCCCCTTGTCCTGCTGTCACCATAGTTACCCAGTGCCCAGTCAGCGACATGTAACGCCCCTGTCCATGCCTACTCGTCCAAGTGTCTGTGGTGAAATGCACCCTGTCACACACAGAGTTTCTCAAAGAAGCGGTGATGTTGTGTGCGACATGCTGGTGGAGCGCAGGCACACCTTTCTTTGAGAAGTAGTGCCGACTGGGCATCTGGTACTGGGGCACTGCGACGGACATAAGGTCTCGAAAATCCTCTGTGTCCACCAGGCGGAAAGGCAGCATTTCTGTAGCCAAGAGCTTGCAGATGGTGAAATTCAACCTCTTAGCTTTCTCATGGCTAGGAGGAAATGGTCTTTTACTTGTCCACATCTGAGGGACCGAGGGCTGGCTATTGTGCTTAGACGGGGTTGATAAGGGTGTCCCCGGCAAACTGCCGGTCTGTGAGGAAGATGCAGGCGGACATGTTAGGTTGCCTTGATCCAAAGGTGGTGCTATCGATGTCGGACAGCGCTCAAGACCAGCTGGTGTTACCACCTCCAAAGAAAATGATGACCTGCCAATCACGCTGGCTGTTGCGGGTAAAGAGGTGGCAGGTCTGCGCCCCAAAACAGGTGTGACTGCTGTCCCCCCAGTCACAGAGGATGAAGAGGCCGCGGATGCACAAGATATGGCAGACGGTGGTTGGCCCGGCCGGCTAGACCGCATTGTAGCACACTGAGCTTCCCACTGCAACTTATGCTTCATGTCCATGTGCCGGTTCATGCATGAAGTACTCAAACTATGTATTTTTTGGCCTCTACTTAGCTTTTGCTGACAAATGTTACAGATAACACGAGTTGGGTCATCTTTATCGATCTGAAAAAATGCCCAGGCTATGCAAGGCTTAGCACCCATGCGACCTGAAGAGCCACCACGACTTGTGGTGAGAGGCAGAGTTGTGTTTGAGGATGCAGTTGTTGACGTGCTTCCAGTACTACGTCTCTGTCCAGGAAGGCGCAACCTGACCTCGTCGTCACTAGCATCTTCCTCCACCTCCTCTGCTGACCTCATCTCTTGGCTGACTGTGGGTTGACAGTAAGTGGGATCTCCGACCTCATCATCATCACCCTGTGCGTTATCACACCCGTCGTCCTCAGAGCCAACCTGTTCCTGCCCTGACAAAAAACTAAAGTTGTCGCTCCAATCAGGTATTTGAGTCTTATCATCGTCTTCCTCATTGTCTCCACCAACAGGAGTTACAGTTTGGGAATGAGGGTCTACATTATGGTCAGAACCTTCTGCGTCTGGTCCTGGATCCGACTCATAAAGATTCTGGGCATCAGTGCAGATCATTTCCTCGTCTGGATTCACAGAAGCGCTGGAGTCGACCTCTGATTCCCAGGCTATAGTATGAGTAAACAGCTCTGCAGACTCAACCATCTGTTCTACCTCATACTCAGACGGGCAGCTGGAGATTTGGGAGCTGTGAGGAAGCAAGTGCGATTTGGGTGACACCTTTGAGGACTGGAGTATTTGTGATGTTGAAGTTGATGTGGAGGAGAGCCCACTTAAAGGAGCACTTGATATCCGTTGAAGCACCTGCTGTTTTTGTGCCTCATCTGGAATTTGTAGCGATTGGCGTGGCCGTAAGAAAGGGATCTTATCACATTGTCCGCTAAAAGAAGTAGACATTTTAGTTTGGCTGGAAGATGGTCTTTCTTCTGCACCTACCCCACGGACACAACCTTTTTTCCCCTTCCCAACACGCCTATTCCCCTTTCCACCAGCAGCAGGCCTTTTTCCACTCATTTTGGTGGTTAACTAATTCACAACTCTGGAGTTGTTTGCACAAAAGAACAATGGATGGTAACCGAGCAGAGCTGAGTGGCCAAACTGTGGTATTAGGCCAAAACTATTGGCTGGGTTAGATGCAGAAAAAAATTATTTTTAATTTGCAACCTGATGGAGGTCAGTATAGATGGACTAATAGACCAAGTCCCACACACCGCTAGAAGCACAAATATTTTTTCAGAGCTAGATGCAGAAAATTTTTTTATTCAATTTGCAACCTGATGGAGTTCAGTATAGATGGACTAATAGACCAAGTCCCACACACTGCTAGAAGCCCAAATATTTTTTCAGAGCTAGATGCAGAAAAAAATTATTTTTAATTTGCAACCTGATGGAGGTCAGTATAGATGGACTAATAGACCAAGTCCCACACACCGCTAGAAGCCCAAATATTTTTTCAGAGCTAGATGCAGAAAATTTTTTTATTCAATTTGCAACCTGATGGAGGTCAGTATAGATGGACTAATAGACCAAGTCCCACACGCTGCTAGAAGCCCAAATATTTTTTCAGAGATAAATGAAGAAAAAAATTATTTTTAATTTGCAACCTGATGGAGGTCAGTATAGATGGACTAATAGACCAAGTCCCACACACCGCTAGAAGCCCAAATATTTTTTCAGAGCTAGATGCA
The DNA here is from genome assembly GCF_046119375.1 of Phyllobates terribilis. Taxonomy (NCBI): domain Eukaryota; kingdom Metazoa; phylum Chordata; class Amphibia; order Anura; family Dendrobatidae; genus Phyllobates; species Phyllobates terribilis. The sequence continues at coordinate 11,381,913 of NW_027362769.1, read as the reverse complement.
GAAAATTTTTTTATTCAATTTGCAACCTGATGGAGGTCAGTATAGATGGACTAATAGACCAAGTCCCACACACTGCTAGAAGCCCAAATATTTTTTCAGAGCTAGATGCAGAAAAAAATTATTTTTAATTTGCAACCTGATGGAGGTCAGTATAGATGGACTAATAGAACAAGTCCCACACGCTGCTAGAAGCCCAAATATTTTTTCAGAGATAAATGAAGAAAAAAATTATTTTTAATTTGCAACCTGATGGAGGTCAGTATAGATGGACTAATAGACCAAGTCCCACACACTGCTAGAAGCCCAAATATTTTTTCAGAGCTAGATGCAGAAAAAAATTATTTTTAATTTGCAACCTGATGGAGGTCAGTATAGATGGACTAATAGACCAAGTCCCACACACCGCTAGAAGCCCAAATATTTTTTCAGAGCTAGATGCAGAAATTTTTTTTATTCAATTTGCAACCTGATGGAGGTCAGTATAGATGGACTAATAGACCAAGTCCCACACACTGCTAGAAGCCCAAATATTTTTTCAGAGCTAGATGCAGAAAAAAATTATTTTTAATTTGCAACCTGATGGAGGTCAGTATAGATGGACTAATAGAACAAGTCCCACACGCTGCTAGAAGCCCAAATATTTTTTCAGAGATAAATGAAGAAAAAAATTATTTTTAATTTGCAACCTGATGGAGGTCAGTATAGATGGACTAATAGACCAAGTCCCACACACTGCTAGAAGCCCAAATATTTTTTCAGAGCTAGATGCAGAAAAAAATTATTTTTAATTTGCAACCTGATGGAGGTCAGTATAGATGGACTAATAGAACAAGTCCCACACGCTGCTAGAAGCCCAAATATTTTTTCAGAGCTAGATGCAGAAAAAAATTATTTTTAATTTGCAACCTGATGGAGGTCAGTATAGATGGACTAATAGACCAAGTCCCACACACCGCTAGAAGCCCAAATATTTTTTCAGAGCTAGATGCAGAAAAAAATTATATTCAATTTGCAACCTGCTGGAGGTCAGTATAGAAGGACTAATAGATCAAGTCCCACACACTGCTAGAAGCCCAAATATTTTTTCAGAGCTAAATGAAGAAAAAAATTCTTTTTAATTTGCAACCTGATGGAGGTCAGTATAGATGGACTAATAGACCAAGTCCCACACACTGCTAGAAGCCCAAATATTTTTTCAGAGCTAGATGCAGAAAAAAATTATATTCAGTTTGCAACCTGATGGAGGTCAGTATAGATGGACTAATAGAATGATGCTATGCCCAAAAGATTTTACTTCACTAGGTGCAGTAAAAAAATTGGTATTCTATACACAGGTGGTATATCTTGCAACACAGATAGGCTACTCCACTGACTAACACACTCTGCAATAGGCCAAAAAGGATTAGCTTTGCTAGATTCAGCCAAATGCTGTGAAAAAAACTTGCACAGCACTGGCACAGACCTGCCTGGCAAAAACTGATAGGAACTGATGTAAGCTAGTCCTGAGAAGGACTCCAATTACAATTAGTCTTTACTCCCACAATCTATCTATTTAAGAGCACAGACCTGCCTGATAAAAGTCGTAGGAAATGCTGTAACCTAGTCCTTAAAAGGACTGCAATCACAACTATTCCCTACTCCCAAGCTATCTGTATATTTGTGCGAAAATTGGCTTGAAATTAACAAGGTATAGCGCACACAGCAACAGCGGTGCCGTCTAACACGCAGCTGCAGCAGTGAGAAAATGGTGGCGACGGGGAAAATGGCTTGGTCTTATAGGGCAAGGACATGTGACATACACTGCCAATCACACATGCCCTTGCTTGTGTGAAAAAAAGCACTTCGCTCCGTGTGTGCGCTGCTGATAGGCTGACAGATTGCACCTCCCCACTGCAAATGCGGGAAAGAGAAAAAAAAATGGAGATCTTCATTGTTCCTGCAGAGATCCATCCCCTGCCCCTCCCCCCGCCCCGCTGTACACTCAAACTGCGTATTAACATTAATTTTCATCATTACTGAGAAAAAATCCAGTTATGATTTTGGTGCACGAACAGTTATCGAACATAACCTCGAACAGCCGAATTTTTCTCAAATTGTTCGTGTTCGCCGATCGGCTCGAACACCGCCCAAAACAGCTCGAATTTGAGATTGGCGAACAGTTCGAGTAGAACAACGTTCATCTCTACTGCAGATGGATAGACTTTGAGTACAGGTCTGTTTTTGCTGTAGTATATTAGCTCTTTTTGTTGCTAAACTGGTTAGTGTTTGCTGTTATTACTATTATTGTTTAATTATATAGTTCTATTTTATTCTACAATGCTGAATGTATCCTGTTGTTATGGATATCAATATATTATGGAGATGTCCAAAATGGTGCTGGCTTCTTGCACCACACCTATGCTATGTGACTTTTGAGAAACTTGCTTTATGGCTATGTGCACACATTCAGGATTTGAAGCAGAAATGTCTTGAGCGTTTCAGCATCTCCTTGGCAGGAAAAACGCTATGGAAAAAACGCGCGGTTTGCCGCTTTTTTTATGCAGCAATGAATGCTTTTTGGAGATAAATAAAGTTATTTGGTGGGACTTTGTTGAAACCCTTGGATTACAGTCAGAACTGGGGTGAGTATACTGGTTAATTTAAATTATTAAAGAATGTGTCTATTGTATTTCAAATAAAGTGTTTTCTCTGTGTCTGTGTGTTTATTTAACTCTTTACTTTACTTTAATTAGGTTTTGTGATGAAAGGGTCTGATTGACATCTTGTCCTCACCAACAAAAGAGCTAGGTGTCAGCTAATTCCATTCACCCAATCTTCATTAGCATTTCTATTCATGTAATTTGTGTGGCAGCTGTGAGCTGCTACTTTTAGCCTAGGAAGGTGCTATTAGGCAAACATGGTCCCTTGCTATAATTAACAGCTTGCAGTTGTTTTGTTAGCCGCTTCGTGCCCACGAACAGCGACAAGCAGCGCTTTGGAAGCAGCATATTTTTGCTGCGTCCAAAATGCGGTGTTCTATTGTCGCACTTCTGTTGTCAGTACTTGTGAATCCACCGCATATAATGACATTTCAATCGGTCATCTGCAGCGGAGACTGGCTCGTCCACTACTGAAATTGACATGCTGCGGGTGAGTTTGGGTATGTGGCCACAGTCAGGAGCCACTGCAGGTTTGATGCTATACAGCATCAAACCCGCAGCATCCAGATGTTACAGTATAGTGGATGGGATCTCTAGAAATCCCATGTCCACTATACGTGCATCAGAGGCTGCGAATCACCCGTGGCCACTGATATGCGACCACAGCATGTCAAATTCTCTTGCAGAGTCGCTAGTCTCTCTAACAGAAATTTGGCAACTAGAAAGTATTGAATGTGATAAATCCGCATGGTTCAGTGAACACATGTAGATTTACTTGCATTCAATAAAATGCAACATTTGGAAGCAGCAAAAATATGCGTCCGAAGCGCTGCTATGTCCGAATCGTGGGCACAGAGCCTAAAATTTTTTCAAAAATGGCGTTGGCTCCCGCATATTTTTTATAAGCAGCAGAGAGAAAACTGACCACTGTGGGCTGATATTAGTAGCCGGGAAAGGGGTCATTAGCCAACAATATTCCCAGGCTATTAATACCAGCCCACAGCTGTTTGTTTAGCCCTTACTGGCTAGTAGTGATGGACAAGCACTAAAATGCTCGGGTGCTCGTTGCTTGGGTCGAGCAAATTGGAATGCTTGGGTGCTCGACCCGAGCAACGAGCCCAATGTAAGCCTATGGGAAACTCGGTCATTTTTCCGGTGACTCCCCCCGGCGGTCTGCAGAGTGGCCTAAAAATTGCCCAAATCGATGGGAACAGTGCTCAAATGACATGGGAACAGCATGGGGAAGACCCCTGGAAGCATTTCTGACTCCCAAGTCACTGCTGTCAACAATGTTGCCAGAGCTATTACGCCACTTTTACGGACTCACAATGAAACATACAAAACTAAACCAAAATGGATTGCCCTGGGAAATATGTTAAGGAACATCTTTTCCAGGGTAATGACTTGTATATAACGCAAAATAAATATACAAGTCACAAAGCCTATTCTTATAGGGCTATCAAGTGACCGTTACTAGTCTTAAAGGGTTAAAGGGTCAGCAGTCGGCCCTCTCTATTGTTAGAGAGCCATCAGCCGGCTATGCTTTGTTGTTCCCATTATTAACGAGTGGGTCTCCTATACTGTTATTGCGTATGCAGTGACTGCAAGGGCTGCCATAAATTTGGAGGAACTTCAATACCCTTGCAACAGACGTAGGGGTCAGAGAGCCTCCTAAATACAATGTTCCCATTATTAGTAAGTGGGTCTCCCATAGTGTTTGCCTACGCAGTGAATGCAAAAGCTGCCAAAAATTTGGAGGCACTCCAATGCCCCTTGCAAGGGACATAGAGAGCCTCATGAAAAAATGTTCCATTTATTAGGAAGTGGGTCTCCCATAGTGTTTGCCTATGCAGTGAAAGCAAAAGCTGCCAAAAATTTGGAGGAACTCCAATGCGCCTTGCAAGACACGTAGAGGTCAGAGAGTCTCCAAAAAACAATGTTCCGATTAACAGGAAGTGGGTCTCCCATAGTGTTTGCCTATGCAGTGAATGCAAAAGCTGCCAAAAATTTGGAGCCACTCCAAAGCCCCTTGGAAGAGACGTAGAGGGCCTCATGAAAAAATGTTCCCATTATTAGGAAGTGGGTCTCCCATAGTGTTTGCCTATGCAGTGAATGTAAAAGCGGACAGAAATTTGGAGGAACTCCAATGCCCCTTGCAAGACACGTAGAGGAGGTGATATGGTAAATATGGTGGTGAATGATATGGTGATGGAGGATGAGGAGAAGGAGGAGGACAAGAGCAAATAGACAAAGTCAGGAAGCGTATACCCATGTGTAGGGATGAAGAGGTGCATGGGAATACACCTCCCAAAAAAAGACACTGGATTTGATTTTATGTTACGCTGCTATCATTTAGTGGTGTTGAGAAGTCTGGCCCAATCCAGCCCTTGTCCATTTTTGTAAGAGTCAGCCTGTCAGCATTTTCAGTTGACAGGCGGATGTGCTTATCAGTTATAAATCCACCAGCGGCACTAAAAACCCGCTGTGACAAAACGCTAGGGGCAGGGCAGGCCAGGACCTCCAAGGCGTAGAGAGCCAGTTCATGCCACGTGTCCAGCTTGGATACCCAATAATTATAAGGCACAGAGGAATCACAGAGAACGTTGGTACAGTCGGCAAGGTACTCCCTCACTATCTTCCCAAACTTTGCACTCCTTGTGAGTGTACCCTGCGCCTCATGGCCTGTAAGATGGGAGGGTCTGAGAAAACTCTCCCAGAAATTTGACAGTGTTCCCCTGCCTCTGCTGGATTGGAGTTGTGTCTCTCTCGCCTGTAGTCCTTGGTTGTCCAACGAAGTGTGACCTCAGCCGCCGGCGTTTTCAGATTGGAATTTTTTTAATAATTCCACAACAAGGGCATTCTGGTATTGCCCCATTTTAGTAGAACTGTCTGCCTTGGGAATAAGAGACAGAAAGTTCTCATTGTAGTGTCGGTCTAGAAGTGTCACCAAACACTAATGACTGTCACCCAATATTTGGAGAATGTGAGGGTCACATGAAAGGCAGCGTAACATAAACTCAGCCATGCGTGCCAGACTACTAACAGGCAAGACTTCTGTGTCCTCACCAAGAAGACGACTGACCATGCTCTCCTCCTCCCTGTCCTCAGACCATCCACGCTGAACAGATGGTATGACAGTTGTGCAGGTAGTACCGTCTATAGCGCATGAAACTAGCTCCTTCTCCTCCTCTTACTCTGTTGTCACCCAATCCACGTTGGGATGAGATGAGGCTGGGCTGTGTAATCAATCTGTATGGTTCCTTGCGCCATCTCATCATGCTCTGCCTGCAATGCATCCTCTTTGATTGTGAGCAGAGAGCGATTCAGAAGACAGAGAACCTGGATGGTGATGCTACTTATGGCTTCATCGCCACTCAGCATCTTGGTGGAGTCCTCATAGTTTTAGAGGATGGTACATATGTCAGACATCCATGTCCACTCCTGAGGTCTTATGTGTGGAGTCTGAACTGAATACTGATGGCCTTGTTGATGCTGATAGTCAACAACTGCCCTCTTCTGCTCACAAATCCTTCCCAATATCTGCAATGTAGAGTTCCAAAGCATGGGGACATCACACACCAGTCTGTGAGCTGGAAGCTTCAAAAGCTGCTGAAACATGGCAATGGTGGCAGAAGCTGTAGGCGACTTTCTAAAATGGGCACACAGGCAGCGAACTTTGACAAGCAGATCCAGCAGCTCTGGGTAGGTTTTGAGAAACTGCTGAACCACGAGGTTAAGCGCATTGGCCAGGCATGGTACGTGTGTGAGCTCGGCTTGCCTCAGAGCCGTAACCAGGTTCCGGCCATTGTCACACACGACCATGCTTGGCTGTAGGTTCAGCGGTGTCAGCCACAGATCTGTCTGCTCTTTCAGAGCTGTCCACAACTCTTCAGTGTTGTGTGGTTTGTCACCTAAGCATATTTGCTTCAGCACAGCCTGTTGACGCTTGACCGAGGCAGTGCTGTAGTGCTTCCAGCTTGCGACTGATATAGTCATTTCGGAGATGGACACTGAAGAGGAGGAGGAGGTGCTTCAGCTGTGGAATGTGGGGGCAACCATGATTGACTCAGGGCCCACAATCCTCGGCATCAGGAGGACGTGTTCAGTCCCAAGGTCCGACTGGGGTAAGGACAACTGAACGCTGTGCTGGGACAAGGACGTGGACGTGCTTGCTGATGGTGCTAGTTGAGAGTGTGCAAAGACAGGTGCAGGGCAGGAGACATCTTCGCATGCATCATGGATAGAGGATTGGCTTGCACGCACAACAGCGGAAGAAGCAGTGGTGCCACCCACAGACACTGTTCCTGGACCGTGGGGTTCGGCCCACTTAGTCTGGTGCTTTGCTGCCTTGTGCCTGATCATGCTGGCCAGGCAGGTGGTGCAAATGGCCTTTTTGGGGTTATCGGCAGAGTCTTTAAAAAACAACCAGACTCGGGAAGACCTAACAGTTGATGTTACCGGGAATGGTTGCCCGCCTTCTGTCTGCGGCCACCACACTGCTTCTTCCTGCCTGTTGTGGTGCTACGCCTCCCTCCCCCTGTGTGCTGCTGTCCTCGCTCTGTATGTCCCCCTGCCAGGTTTGGTCAGTTACCATAACATCCTCTTGCCCCGCTTGAAGTGCACCGGGCAAGAGGCCGGAATCTATAAATGGAAAAGTGAATAGCTCTTCGGAGTGTCTAAGTGTGGGATCAGTTGTCTCTGGGCACTCAGCATGGTGGGAGAAAGGAGGATCAGGGTGACGAAAATGCTGTCCAGACTCACAGCTGCTGAGACTTGACCGTGTGGAAGACAGGGTGGTGGTGGCTAAGTGACTGGAAGCATTATCTGCTATCCAACCAATCACCTTTTCACACTGCTCTGTGTTCAATAGTGGTATTCTGCGGTCCCCTATTAATTGGGACAGGAAGGTCGAGAGAGAATATGTGGGTGTTTGTTGTGGCACAATTTCAGCTAGCCCACGGCCTCGGCCTCATCCTCTGCATGCACCATCATCACCATCAAGTCCACTTCCCCGTCCCTTGCCACGCTTCTTGCCCATTTTAAATGGAGGACAATATTTTCCTTTGTTCACTACAAATGGCTGGATTTGAACCGTAGTGATATGTGATCCGTGTGACAGACAAACCACAGTTTTAAACAGTTGGCCTGTAGGTAACTATTTTTAACAGCGAACTTGTGTCAAGAACTTTGCTAACACACTGGAACAAAATTTAAATGGAGGCCAAAAATTGCAGAATCTTGAGCGCACTTATATGTGATCCGTGTGACGGACAAACCACAGTTTTAAATAGCTGGCCTGTAGGTAACTATTTTTAACAGCGAACTGGTGGCAAAAACTTAGCTAACACTGCAACAAAATTTCAATGGAGGCCCGAAATGGCAGAATTTTCAGCGCACTTATATGTGATCCGTGAGACGGAGAAACCACAGTTTTAAATAGATGGATTTTTAGCGCTGTAATATGGAAAGGATCTGGCTGTATTTTGCAGTGCCAACAAGCAAATGGAGCAGAAAAACTGTGTTCTCTGGATTGCTTTTTAAGCAAATAGACAGGATTAAGATCCAAAAAAAATTATTCCTGGCCCCTGATACCTTGGGCTATTTCTAGAAATATCTGTAAAAGCATCAGCAGCAGACAGAACTGGAATGGACCTTGCTATATACACTGCAGTCTGCCACATACATTGCCTGCCTGCCTAGCACTGATATCTATGCAGCTGGATTAGTCCTCAGAAGGACTGTTAGTTGAGATGGATATGTGTATAATATATGGTGGTATACTTACACTAACTAAGAAACAAGCAAATCTCTCCCTAGCTCAGCAGCACCTCTCCCTACACTGCCTGATTCTGGAGTAGACTGTGATGAGCATGGCGGCTCCAGGACTGATATAGACCGGATGACGCTGTGCAGTCAGCCAATCACTATAATGCCACAACCAACACGGCTGTGGCATTACAGTGTGTGGAAGACAATCGCTGCATGTTCATTGGCTCTCTAAAGAGCACCAAACAAGGAGGTAGGGGACCCGAGCTCCCGCCGAGCAACCCCGGAAATACTCGGCGAGCTCCGAGCATCTCGAGCAGTGAGATGCTCGGGCGAGTACCGAGCAGTAGCTAGCATTCTCGCTCATCACTACTGGCTAGATTACAGGGGGACCCCAGGAAAAAATCGATGCAAGATTCCCCTATAAAATCTAACCAGAAAAGGCTAAACAGACAGCTGCGGGATGATATTAATAGCCAGCGAAGGGGCCCTGGATACTAGCCCCCTCCGTGGCTAATAATATCATCCCTCAGCCGTCCCAGAAATGGCGCATCCATAAAATGCACCAAATCTTGCTCTTAGTCTCCGCTCTTCCCAATGCCCTGTAGCGGTGGTGAGTGAGGTAACGGGGGTAGGGGTTCATGTCAGCCTTGTACTGGCAGCTGACGTGAAGCCCAGGTTAGTAAAGGAGGGCGTCTATAAGACGCCCCCATTACTAACCGCGCAGCAAAGTTTACGATTAGTGATAAGAGAGCACTAAAATGCTCGGGTACTCATTGCTCGGGTCGAGCAAATTGGAATACTCGGGTGCTCGACCCGAGCAACGAGCCCAATGTAAGTCTATGGGAAACTCAAGCATTTTTCAGGTGGCTCCCCCCGGCGGTCTGCAGAGGGTCTAAAAATTGCCCAAATCGATGGGAACAGTGCTCAAATGACATGGGAACAGCATGGGGAAGACCCCTGGAAGCATTTCTGACTCCCAGGTAACTGCTGTCAACAACGTTGTCAGAGGTATTACGCCACTTTTACGGACTCATAATAAAACATACCAAAACGAAACCAAAATGGATTTTCCTGGGAAATATGTTAAGGAACATCGCTTCCATGACATGTACAATGTATATAAAGCAAAATAAATAACCAAAAACAAAAATGCTCCTCCACACCTTTGGCTATGTTTACACGTAGCGTTTTCGATGCGTTTTTGAACCTTTGCATTGCTTTCAGCAAAGACAAATGCATTCCCTGGGAAATGTCATTTTAACATTTTACAACCTTATCTGGCCATGTGGTGTGTGACACATCATCAGACACATGCATACAGTGCTGAAAAGACATGGGAACAGCATGGGGAAGACCTCTGGAAGCATTTCTGACTCCCAGGTCACTGCCTAAAAGTGTGCCCATCATAAGTGATCCTTGGCGCATGCGAAGATGCCTCCCGCCATGCACCTGTCGCTGCAAACTTGCAACAATCACCGTCCTCGTCCTTGTCCCACTGCGGCATTCAGTTGTCCCTACCCCATTCCTTGGAATGCAAGCGCAAGTATGCAGCCAGTCACCCACCCATCCAAAGGCTGCAATACTATACTGCCAAATTTTTGACAGCTGTTTGCACTTGAAATGTGGCCTTTTAGGCTCGTGGCGGCGGAAGCTTTTCATAACCTCATGCCGGCGGAGGCCGAGTGTCCATACTCGGTCCACAGCCACCACTCTTTCTCCCAGTGTCGCCTCTGCCTTCCACAAGCACAGGTCCCACAACATTACCCGTGCCTTACCTAGTGCACTTACAGGGAAAGACCGCCTAACCACAAACACGTGGACAGGTGAATGTGGCCAGGGACGGTACGAAGCCAGTCCGCAACTTTTTTGCTGAGAGTTGTATTTAGCTCGGTGAAAGGACTGGCATAGAGGGAAACCGTATCTACCCTGAGTGTCAATTCTCCCAGGAAGTCCTCTAATGCAGCTTGCTGCAGAAGCAATGGCATCCCATCCAACATCAACTCGCACTTGTCGGTGGTGCTTTGACACACACACATCTTTCTTTGCGCATTTAATTTCTTGAATACAGAGTTGGACAATGGCCTAATCCGTAATGCAGTTTAAGAAATAACATGCATAAGCATTGCCGATCCACATTAAAAAAGCAGCCATAGAGTGTCCGGGAACCTTCCGCCACACTTTTCTTAGCCAGGGCTGCTTCTCGGCAGGGTTGGACGGGCCCACCAGAGAACCGGAAACTCCTCTGGCGGGCCCTGGCTTCTCCTTCAGGAGAGTTCATAGTGCCGAGGTGAGGCCATGATGATGATAGAGGCCACCATCTGCTTAGTTTTCTGTTACTTGGAATGCAAGTGCAAGTATGCAGCCAGCCACCCACCCACAGGCCGCAACACTAAACTGCTAGATTTCTGGCCAGCTGCTTGCACTTGAAATATGGCCTTTTAAGCTCGTGGAGGCGGAAGCTTTTCACAACCTCATGCCGGCGGCGGCTGGGTTTCCATACTTGGTCCCCAGCCACCACTGTTTCTCCCAGTATCGTCTCCGCCTTCCACAAGCATGGGTCCCACAACATTACCTGTGCCCTCCCGAGTGCACTTACTGGGAAGGACCGCCTAACCACAAACACGTGGACAGGTGAATGTGGCCAGGGATGGTATGGAGCCAGTCCACAATTTTTTTTGCTGAGAGTTGTATTTAGCTCGGTGAAAGAACTGGCATAGAGGGAAACCGTATCTACTCCGGCTGTCATTTCTCCGTCACCAGGTTCAGCCCATTGTCACACACGACCATGACTGGCTGTATGTTCAGCGGTGAGAGCCACAGATCAGGCTGCTGTGATACAGCTTTCAACAACTATGCAGCTCTGGGCAGTTTGTCAATTAAGCATTAAGCATGTTATCTTCCTCACAGCCTGTTGCCGCTTGGCCAGGGCAGTGCTCCAGCTGCAGTGCTGTCAGCTTGAGACTGATGTGGTCATTTCGGATATGGAGGAGGAGGTGCATGAGCTGAACAATGTAATTACATTGAGGTTAAATTGGTGAGGCTGTTTTTTATACTAAAGAAAGATCCTATTGTTTTGTTTTTTTACGCTATTTTTTAAGAGAAATGCATTCATCGGGAAATGTCATTTTAACATTTTACAACCTTATCTGGCAATGTGGTGTGTGACACATCATCAGACACATCCTGTTTTATGTATGATGGAGGGACTCTGAAAGTCATAAAGCATATTTTTATAGGGACATCAGACGGCCCTTACTATTCTTAACAGGCCAGCAGTAGGCCCTCACTATTGTTAGAGAGCCATTAGTCGGCTATACTTTGTTGTTCCCATTACTAACAAGTGGGTCTCCTATTTTGTTATTGCGTTTCCAGTGACTGCAAGGGCTGCCAAAAACTTGGACGCAACCCAATACCCCTTTGAAGAGACATAGAGGAGGGTCTCAGTAAAAAAAATGTTCCCATTATAAAGGAACTGGTCTACTATAGTGGTAATGCCCATGCTGTGACTGCAAGGGCTGCCAAAATTTGGGAAAAACCCCAATAATACAGTTATAGGGTATGCAGTGAGTCTAACGGATAACCAAAATTAGGAAAAAACCCACTAAGAATTTAGAGACACATAGAACAGGGCCACAGTAACAAGTATGACATGTTCCCATTAGAAAGGAGAGGGTCTGCTATACAGTTATAGGGTATGCAGTGTGTCCAATGGCTGACCTTTTTTTAGGAAAAACCCCACTAAGAATTTAAAGACAAATAGAGCAGGACCACAGTAACAACAAATTCCCATAAGAAAGGAGAGAGTTTGCTATACAGTTACAGGGTATGCAGTGAGTCCAACGACTGAACAATTTTAGGAAAAACCCACGAAGAATTTAAAGACACAAAGAGCAGGGCCACAGTAACGACAAATTCCCATTAGAAAGGAGAGGGTCTGCTATACAATTAAAGGGTATGCAGTGAGTCCAACGGCTTACCAATTTTAGGAAAAACCCCACTAAGAATTTAAAGACACACAGAGCAGGGCCACAGTAACAAGTACAACATGTTCCCATTAGAAAGGAGAGGGTCTGCTATACAGTTATAGGGTATGCAGTGAGTCCAGCGGCTGACCAATTTTAGGAAAAATTCCACTAAGAATTAAAAGACACATATAGTAGGGCCACCGTAACAACAAATTCCCATTAGAAAGGAGAGAGTCTGCTATACAGTTATAGGGTATGCAGTGAGACCAACGGCTGACCAATTTTAGGAAAAACCCCACTAAGAATTTAAAGACACAAAGAGCACGGCCACAGTAATGACAAATTCTCATAAGAAAGGAAAGAGTCTGCTATACTGTTATAGGGTATGCAGAGAGTCCAACGGCTGACCAATTTTAGGAAAAACCCCACTAAAAATTTAAAGAGACATATAACATCGCCACAGTAACGACATATTCCCATTAAAAAGGAAAGGGTCTGCTATACAGTTATAGGGTATGCAGGGAGTGCAACAGCTGCCAAACTTTAGGAAAAACACCAATTAACAATTTAAACACACATAGAGCTGGGCCACAGTAACAAGTATGACATGTTCCCATTAGAAAGGAGAGGGTCTGCTATACAGTTATAGGGTATGCAGTGAGTCCAACGGCTGACCAATTTTAGTAAAAACCGCACTAAGAATTGAAGGACACATAGAGCAGGGCCACAGTAATGACAAATTCCCATAAGAAAGGAGAGAGTCTGCTATACAGTTATAGGGTATGCAGTTAGTTCAACGGCTGACCAACTTTAGGAAAAAAAACACTAAGAATTTAAAGACACATAGAGCAGGGCCACAGTAATGACAAATTCTCATAAGAAAGGAGAGAGTCTGCTATACAGTTATAGGGTATGCAGTGAGTCCAACGACTGACCAATTTTAGGAAAAACCCCACTAAGAATATAAAGAGACATAGAACAGGGCCACAGTAACGACATGTTCCCATTAGAAAGGAAAGGGTCTGCTATACAGTTATAGGGTATGCGGGGAGTGCAACCGCTGCCAAACTTAAGGAAAAACACCAATTAACAATTTAAAAACACATAGAGCTGGGCCACAGTAACAAGTATGACATGTTCCCATTAGAAAGGAGAGGGTCTGCTATACAGTTATAGGGTATGCAGTGAGTCTAACGGCTGACCAATTTTAGGAAAAACCCCACTAAGAATTTAAAGACACACAGAGCAGGGCCACAGTAACAAGTATGACTTGTTTCCATTAGAAAGGAGAGAGTCGGCTATACAGTTATAGGGTATGCAGTGAGTTCAACGGCTGACCAATTTTAGGAAAAACCTCACTAAGAATTTAAAGACATATGAAGCAGGGCCACAGTAATGAGTACGACATGTTCCCATTAGAAAGGAGTAGGTCTGCTATACAGTTATAGGGTATGCAGTGAGTCCAACGGCTGACCAATTTTAGGAAAAACCGCACTAAGAATTTAAAAACAAACAGAGCAGGGCCTCAGTAACGAGTACGACATGTTCCCATTAGAAAGGAGAGAGTCTGCTAAACAGTTATAGGATATGCAGTGAGTCCAACGGTTGACCAATTTAAGGAAAAACTCCACTAAGAATTTAAAGACACATAGAGCAGGGCCACAGTAATGACAAATTCTCATAAGAAATGAGAGAGTCTGCTATATAGTTATAGGGTATGCAGTTAGTCCAACGGCTGACCAATTTTAGGAAAAACCCCTCTAAGAATTTAAAGACACAAAGAGCAGGGCCACAGTAACGACAAATTCTCATAAGAAAGGAGACAGTCTGCTAAACAGTTAAAGGGTATGCAGTGATTCCAACGGTTGACCAATTTTAGGAAAAACCCCACTAAGAATTTAAAGCCACATAGAGCAGGGCCACAGTAACGACAAATTCTCATAAGAAAAGAGAGAGTCTGCTATATAGCTATAGGGTATGCAGTGAGTCCAACGGCTGACCAATTTTAGGAAAAAACCCTCTGAGAATTTAAAGACACAAAGAGCAGGGCCACAGTAACGACAAATTCTCATAAGAAAGGAGACAGTCTGCTAAACAGTTAAAGGGTATGCAGTGATTCCAACGGTTGACCAATTTTAGGAAAAACCCCACTAAGAATTTAAAGACACATAAAGCAGGGCCACAGTAACGACAAATTCCCATAAGAAAGAAGAGAGTCTCCTATACAGTTATAGGGTATGCAGTGAGTCCAAAGGCTGGCCAATTTTAGGAAGAACCCCACTAAGAATTTAAAGACACACAGAGCAGGGCCACAATAACAAGTAAAACATACTCCAATTAGAAAAGAGAGGGTCTACTATACAGTTATAGGGTATACAGTGAGTCCAACGGCTGACCAATTTTAGGAAAAACCCCACTAAGAATTTAAAGACACACAGAGCAGGGCCACAGTAACGAGTACGACATGTTCCCATTAGAAAGGAGAGAGTCTGCTATACAGTTATAGGGTATGCAGTGAGTCCAACAGCCGACCAATTTTAGGAAAAACCGCACTAAGAATTTAAAGACACATAGAGCAGGGCCACAGTAATGACAAATTCCCATTAGAAAGGAGAAAGTCTCCCATAGTGTTGGCCTATGCAGTGAATGCAAGTGCTGCCAAAAATTTGGAGGCACTTCAATGCCCCTTGGAAGAAACGTGGAGGGGGTCCTAATAAAAAACTGTTCCCATTAGAAAAGAGCGGGCCTCCTATACTTGTAATGCCCATGCACTAAGTGTATAAGCTGACAAAAATTTACCCCTGGGGGGTATACATGAACATACTGTATAAAATTTTTTTTTTACGGGTATCATAAACACCCTTTAAAAAAATTATGTGGGTGTTGCATCACGGATCACCCTGATGATATGGTGGTGGAGGATGAGGAGATGGAGGAGGACAAGAGCAAATAGCCAAATTCAGGAAGCATATACCCATGTCTGGGTGTGAAAAGGTCCATGGGAATACATCTCACAAGAAAAGACACTGGATTTGAGTTTATGTTACGCTGCTATCATTCGGTGGTGTTGAGAAGTCTGGCCCAATCCAGCCCTTGTTCATTTTTATAAGAGTCAGCCTGTCAGCATTTTCTGTTAACAGGGTGATGCGCTAATTAGTTATAATTCCACCAGCGGCAGTAAAAACCCGCTCTGATAAAACGCTTTTGGCTGGGCAGGCCAGGACCTCCAAGGCATAGAGAGACAGTTCATTCCATGTATCCAGCTTGGATACCCAATAATTATAAGGCACAGAGGAATCACGGAGGATGATGGTACGGTCGGCAAGGTACTCCCTCAGAATCTTCTAAAACGTTGCACTCCTTGTGAGAGTACCCCGCGCCTCAGGGCCTGTGCGATGGGAGGATCTGAGAAAACTCTCCCAGAACTTTGACAGTGTTCCCCTGCGTCTGCTGGATTGGACTTGTGTCTCTCTCGCCTGTACTCCTTGGTTGTCCAACGAAGTGTGCCCTCTGCTGCCAGCATTTTCAGATGGGAATTTTTTTAATAGTTCCGCAACAAGGGCCTCCTGGTACAGCCCCATTTTTGTAGACCTGTCCACCTCAGGAAAAAGAGATATAAAGTTCTTCTTGTACGGTGGGTCTAGAAGTGTCACAAACCAGTAAAGACTGTCACCCAAAATTTTGAGAACGCGAGGGCATGGGAAAGGCAGCGTAACATAAACTCAGCCATGCGTGCCAGATTACTAACAGGCAAGACTTCTTTGTCCTCACCAACAGGATGACTGACCATGCTCTCCTCATCCTCCTCCTCCTCTCTGTCCTCTGGCCATCCACGCTGAACAGACGGTATGACAGCTGTGCAGGTAGTACCGTCTATAGTGCATGAAACTAGCTCCTGTCCTTCCTCCTCCTCCTCCTCTTCCTCATTGTCACCCAATCCAGGTTGGGATGAGATGAGGCTTGGCTGTGTGTAATCACCCTTTATGGTTCCTTGCTCCATCTCATCGTGCTCAACCTGCAATGCATCCTCTTTGATTGTGAGCAGAGAGCATTTCAGAAGACAGAGAAGGGGGATGTTGACGCTAATTATGGCATCAACACAACTCACCATCTTGGTGGGGTCCTCAAAGTTTTGGAGGATGGTACATATGTCTGACATCCATGTCCACTCCTGAGGTCTTACGTGGAGTCTGAACTAAATACCGACGGCCTTGTTGATGCTGGTACTCAACAACTGCCCTCTTCTGCTCACAAATCCTTCCCAACATCTGCAGTGTAGAGTTCCAACGCGTGGGGACATCACACACCAGTCTGTGAGCCAGAAGCTGCAAATGCTGCTGAAACACTGCAAGGGCGGCGGAAGCTGTAGGTGACTTTCTAAAATGGGCACACAGGCAGCGTACTTTGACAAGCAGATCCGACAGCTCCAGGTAGGATTTGAGAAACCACTGAACCACGAGGTTAAGCACATGGGCCAGGCATGGTACGTGTGTGAGCTCGCCTCGCCTCAGAGCCGCCACCAGGTTCCGGCCATTGTCACACACGACGATGCCTGGCTGTAGGTTCAGCGGTGTGAGCCACAGATCTCCCTGCTCTTTCAGAGCTGTCCACAGCTCTTCAGCATTGTGCGGTTTTTCACCTAAGCATATTAGCTTCAGCACAGCCTGATGCCGCTTGGCCGAGGCAGTGCTGCAGTGCTTCCAGCTTGAGACTGATGTGGTCATTTCAGAGATGGAGGCTGAAGAGGAGGAGGAGGCTGAGGAGGATGAGGTGCAGGAGCTGTAGACAGTGGGGGCAACCCTGATTGACCTAGGGCCCGCAATCCTTGGCGTCGGGAGGACGTGTTCTGTCCCAAGGTCCGACTGGGTCCCTGTTTCCACTATGTTAACCCAGTGTGCCGTCAGCGAGATGCCCACAAGCACTTGTCCACGTGTCCGTGGTTAGGTGGACTTTACCGGTAACTGCGTTGTTGAGGACACGGCTAATGTTTTGGGACATGTGCTTGCATAATCTGGGGATGGAACGCCGGGAGAAATAGTGGCGGCCGGGGACCGAGTACCGAGGGACGGCCGCCGCCATCAGGTTGCGGAATGCTTCCGTCTCCACGAGCCTAAAAGGCAACATTTCGAGCGCAAGCAGTCGTGAAATGTGAGAATTTAGTAGTGTGGCCTGTGGGGCGTTGGATGCATATTTGCGCTTGCGTTCCAAGGACTCGGGTATGGACAACTGAACGCTGCACTGGGACAAGGATATGGACGTGCTTCCTGATGCTGCTACTTGAGAGTGTGCAAGGCAGGAGGCATCTTCACATGCACCATGGACAGGGGATTGGCTTGTATGCACAACAGCAGAAGAAACAATGGTGCCACCCGCAGACACTGCTCCTGGACCCTGTGGTTCGGCCCACAAAGTCAGGTGCTTTGCTGCCATGTGCCTGATCATGCTGGTGGTGGTCAGGCTGGTTATTTGGCCACCCCTGCTGATGCTGGCCAAGCAGGTGGTGCAAATGGCCTTTTTGGGGTTATAGGCAGAGTCTTTAAAAAACAAACATACTCGGGAAGACCTAACAGTTGTTCTGGCAACTTCCTTTGTGTTGGTGTTATGGGGAACGGTTGCCTGTCTTCTGTCTGTGGCCACCACACTGCTTCTTCCTGCCTGTTGGGGTGCTCAGCCTCCCTCCCCCTGTGTGTTGCTGTCCTCGTTTTACATGTCTTCCTGCCAGGTTGGGTCAGTTTCTATATCATCCACCACCTCGTCTTCCACTTCCGCACCCTGGTCCTCCTCCTGACTTTCTGGTAATTGTGTCTCATCATCGTCCACCTCTTGTGACACTTTCCCACCGTCGCCTTCTTGTGACCGTGGCTGCTCAAATATTTGGGCATTGCTACACGCGATCTCCTCTTACCCCGCTTCAAGTGGACCGGGCGAGAGGCCCGAATCTATAAATGGAAAAGTGAACAGCTCTTCAGAGTGTCCATGTGTGGGATCAGCTGTCTCTGGGTACTCGGCATGGTGGGAGGAAGGAGGATCAGGGTGAGGAATATGTGGTCCAGACTCACGGCTACTGAGACTTGACCGTGTGGAAGACAGGGTAGTGGTGGTGGTGGCTAAGTGACTGGAAGCATTATCCACTATCCAACCAACAACCTTTTGAAACTGCTCTGGGTTCAATAGTGGTGTGCTGCGGTCCCCTAGAAATTGGGACAGGCAGGTCAGGTGAGAAGATGTGGGTGCTTGTGGAACAATTTCGGCTTGCCCACGGCCTTGTCCTCGGCCTCTGCATGCACCATTACCATCACGTCCAGTTCCCCGTCCCTTGCCACATGCCTTGCCCATTTTAAATGGAGGACAGTATCTTCCACGCTCACTACAAATGACTGAGTTTGGAGCGAATTTATATGTGATCCATGTGACGGAGAAAACAGAGTTTTAAATACCTGGCCTGTAGGTAAGTAGTTTGAACAGCAAACTGCTGTGAGTTGCTTCACTGACACACTAAAGGAAATTTTTAATGGAGGCCAGAAATGGCAGTATTTTCTGACAACGTATATGTGATCCGTTTGATGGAGAAAACACAGTTTTAAATAGCTGGATTTCTAGCGCTGTAATATGGAAAGGACCTGGCTGTATTCTGCAGTGCCAACAAGCAAATGGCGCAGAAAAACGGTGTTCTCTGGATTGTTTTTTAAGCAAATAATGAAGATTAAGATCCAAAGAAAAGTATTCCTGGCCCCAGAGACCTGGGCCTTTGTATAGAAATTTCTAACAGAAGCAGAAGGCAGAAATGGAATGGAGCCTCTTGTGCTATATGCACTGCAGTCTGCTATATACACTGCCTGCCTATACACCCTGCCTGCCTGATATTTCTGTAGATGGATTAGTCCTCAGAAGGACTGTTTGTTAAGATGGATATGTGTAATGTACGGTTTTTCTCCCTACACTACCTAATACACAAGCAAATCTCTCCCTGACGCAGCAGCAGCTCTCCCTACACTGTCTGATCCAAGTGACTGTGACGAGCATGGCGGTGCCAGGTCTGATATAGACCTGATGACGCTGTACGGCCAGCCAATCACTGTAATGCCCACAACCAACATGGCTAGGGCATTACAGTGCATGACAGGCAATCCCTGCATGTTCATTGGCTCTCTAAAGAGCGCTAAACATGCAGAGAGGGGATCCGAGTTCCCGCCCGAGCAACCCAGAAATACTCGTCGAGCGCCGAGCATCTCGAGTAGTGAGATGCTCGGGCGAGCACCGAGCAGTAACGAGCATGCTCGCTCATCACTATTTACAATGCTTTTTCAATAAATACATGGCCAGAATAAAGTATTCTAATGAAATAAAAAACACATGGTTTAAAAAATTTTTTTATTGCGCTCTCAGTCCCCGAATTCTTTGATTTTCTGAAAAAAAAGTAAAATAACAAACAACCAAATTCCTCTGTCCGCCTCAAAACGTAGTCCACGATTACAGTCAACAATTGTCCCTCGGTGATCCGTGTCACTTCTACAGCAGTGACATCAGCAATCACTGATGTCACTGCTGTAGAAGACAGCAATGTATACTAACAGGAGTGTAAATTTACTCCTGTCTGTACATGCTGCTGCAGGAGTGAGGTCACTGGGATTGATCAGCTGAAGATCATGGTGAGGTCATGAGTGCTCTCAGCTGAACTCGCAGGTCCTGGCAGCGAAGTACACTGCTGGGAGCAAGCCCGCCGGGAGGAGAGCATTGCCAGGGGACATCACCGGACAGGTGAGAATATAGTTTTTCTTTATTTTTTACTTTTTTAAGTAAACGCTGTTATCAGTGGGAGCAGTGGTCGAATGAGAGGAGTAGTAGTCCTCCTCTTCCGACCCGGGTACCACCCGCAGAGCGTTTCCAGAGCATTTCATCGCACATTGGCTTTAATTGAAACGCAGCTAATCCGCAGGTATAAATATTATACCTCCGGATTTACTGCGGTTCAATTAAGTCAATGGGCGGGAAATGCTCCGGAAACGCTGGGGCTACATGTTTTGTCTCCTATATTCTGGACTGGGTTTATACACTCTGATGTCATCCTTGTGATATGGATTTGCACTCCTTATCTAACATGAGGGGCAGTGTGCAATCCATAAATGGATTTCCTTCTGCTGGAACGATTTTGCCCTCCATTTTTTGGCTTGGTTTCGTCATTTCCAGCATGCACAGGTGAAGTCATGACTGTGAGATGCAAGATGTATCCCATACCACGCTTTGGAGACCAGAAGTGACTTCAGGTACTTCCAAAAGATGACGGCGCTTGATGCCAGACACCGCACGCATTAGACTTCTTGTGGCACACTGCCCCTCATGTTAGATAAGGAGTAGTGTTGAGCCACCCCCGTAGTGTTCGAGTTCGGTTCGGTTCGTCGAACACCCGTGTGTTCGCCGAACTGTTCTTCGAACTGTTCGTCGAACACCTTCGAACACAGTTAAAACCAATGGCAGGCAAACAAAAACACATAGAAAACACCTTCAAAGGTGTCCAAAAGCTGACAAACTGCTCAGAAGACACAACTAACACATGGAAAAGTGACAAGTACATATAGTCATGCGAAAAGAAAAGAGGTGGAGGAGTAAAAGGAGGGGGAGACACAGATATAGGCATGTCATGCCCTTCTAAAATCCAAAAAGCGAGAAGCCGACACGTTCAGTCCGCTCCTACCCGTGCCACCTCCGTGTCGCCGGGTTTGTGCCAGAGCCGCGGTGAACCCTGACGGCCAGCCCCCCTCTCCCAATACTGGTGCCTGTCCGCTGGTGGGTCAAGCGAGCCCCCCTGTGGTGGAGGCAGCTCTAAGCTTTTTAATTTAAATTGTCTCTCTAATTTGAATGAATACACTTTAAATCCATTTACAAGGATCTATTGGAGGGCAAGTCTCATGCCAGCAGCCGCGTAATTCCAGCTCCAGTAGCGTCCACTAAAGCTGCTGCAGTTAAAAAGCTTTTATAAGGATTGAGCTCGGCTGTCCACCGCAAGGCATCCTACTGCCAGTCCCAGCCCCTATGCCTTGGGGTGCCTCCTGATGCTCTTCACTGAGTATCCCGTGGTCCCGAAGCATTTCCTTTGAAAAAATTAAGTGTCCAAACTACAGGTGGTGTAGCTTGCTTAACAGCCGGGATAATCCGCTGACTAGCAGACACTGCTACTAGGCACAAAGTATTTCCTGGGCTAGATGCAGTTAAAAATTTGTAATTAGATACTCTCGTTGGATGCTGAGAAAGCATTCCATAGAGTCTCCTGGCACGCCATATATGATTCTCTTAAAAAGCTTGGGGTAGGGGTCTAGGGGACCCTTTTATAGCCAAAATCACGGCCCTGTATCATAATACGTCACCTAGGCTGAAGATAAATGGAACTGTAGCACCCTGAGGGCTCGGTTGCTACAGAGGTATTGCACCTCACCCAGAGGTGTGATATCTCACTCTCAGGTAAGGATGGAGTATGGATCAGGACCCGACACCTGCATGCATTACACCACATTGCCGTGGGGCAGGGCGACCAATATGCCTCTGAGATGGGCACGACAGTCCCTGTCCCTGGCTGGAGTGGGGGGAGGGAACACTGAGGAAGGGGAACCCTGTAGTTCAGGAGCAGGGAGGAAGCAGTTCCTGGGTGCATTGAGAAGGGAGTATAAAAGGTGGGCACCATCTTAGTTCAGTGCAGAGAAGTCTGAGCAGAAGTGGCAGGGAGCAGGAGCTCTGCATGAGCTCTGCTCCGGAGGCGGGCCTAGTAACAGAGGCCCAGGCCTGGAAGAGGGAGAAGGAAGGAAGAGGAGCGGAGAAGGCTCCAGGAACGAGGAATGAAGGGATTCCAGGGGTGCGGACGGGCGAGTCGCCACCGCACGCCCGAATCCACCTGCGTGGAGGGGTCAGGCCAAAGGGGGAGACCGGTCCCCAAAACTAGTGGAGGCAGGAAACGACCCTCAGCTAGAAACCGGAGGCTGTGACATTTTACGTGGCGCAGCCCCTCGCTACACCCGCTAGGTAGGCACCACATAGGGTCTGGGAAACTGGCGCCAAGTTTACCAAGAGGAGGCCCGAGGCAGCCGGACAGAAGGGTTGGTAAGAAAGGCCAGACAAAGGCCTTTTTACCCCACCTGATGAAGACGGCTTAGACCGTTGAAACGCGTTGTGGCAGTGGTATTGGAGGAAGAATAAAAGTCGGTTGACATCTACTAAATTGTCCAGTATTCCTTTGGCGTTCCCTGAGACCGCTGCACCATTGTTTACTTGTGAGATATCTCCATGCGGAGCTAAAGCGGCAGGAGCGGCCTGGTCTATTTGGATGTTTGAGGACCTGCGGTATCCAACCACCGGGTTAAACTACTGAGGACCTGCGGTGACGTGGTATCTGGTCCAGCAGGATCGTGTGACCACTTGAGGAGCACGGAGTTGCGAGGCAAACACCGACAGGACGGTACTACAAATAGAGGTGACCCGGAGCCTCATTAATTACACGCTTAATCTTGGTTGTGTAGACGTACACAACCTTCACAGGTGAGTGTACTGGCACTTTTTAAATTCAGCAAATAGCCCTGTGAGTCTACACATGCGCCCTTTCTTTTCTTTTCACAAAGGACACACAAAGGGGGTCCTGTGAAGCGCTCCAAAGTTATCTGGGAGTTGTCTGAGCCCCTCACCTGGTGAGCACAGTACGACGTGGGCAGCCGTTACCTGCAGACGTGGTCTGGATAATAAGAACTGTGAGTAAAGGCCCTGGACTGCATCACTGACTCCGTGTCGTTACTGCTGCTGCCCTGCACCATCAACCCCATCCTCCGCATACACTGCCCTGAGGCTATACTCCTCCCGTGGGGAGTTATGCTACGCTCTGCTGCACCCACAACACCAGCCTCAGCAGTCTGCCCTGCAGCGGCGGTTCACTCTGACCGCAATCCACGGGTGGCGTAGTCGGACATTTAAACATCAAAACCACATAAATAGTTCCGCCACTGGTTTGACTACCCGTAGCCACGGAACCGGGTCTCCGCCACGAAGACTACAACCACCAGCATCCACCAAAAAGAGTCCGGCTCCGGGTGTCCCAAGGCCCAGGGGGTGCATCAGAACATTTTCATCACCTTTCACAATCACCAATGGGACAAGGCAGGGATGTCCTCTGTCCCCTCTCTTATACATCCTAGTGACGGAGCACCTGCTCTCATCAATTCGCCATAACCCCAATATTAGGTGGATTGAGGTGGGAGGCACCGAGTACAAGTGCTCTCTATTTGCTGATGATGTCCTAGTATATATCACTCAATCACATATATCCATCCCTGCTGTTATGGCTGAAATAGATCACTTTGTTACATGGTCAAATTTTAAAATCAATGCAGCGAAGTCTGAGGCCCTCGATGTCTCCCTCCCCAAATCCATATAGGATTCCATCCAGTCCAACTTTCCCTTTGCCTGGCCCTCACAGGGTATCAAATACTTAGGAATTCCTATTCATAGAGACCTCTCCCATCTATGTTATCTTAATTTTGGGCCCTTTATTGAACAACTCCATACAGACCACGGTTGGCAAGTTAGAACTGTAAGATTCACTACGTGAACCACTGGTGTTTTGTGGAAAAGCACATGTACACTGTGTTCCAAATTATTATGCAAAAAGTGTTTAGGAGTGATAAGGGAAGAATTTGTTTGTTTGTCAGTTAAACTCATTGATGGTGATGTGTGTCAGGGCTCTTTATATCACTGTAAGCAATTGCAGACACCTGTGCTAATTAGTTTGGCAGGTGTGTCCAATGAAAGGCAAGACTACTTAAGAAGGCTGTCTCACATTATTAAGCAGCCTACATTTTCTGCCAAAATGTGAAAGAAAAGGATGTGTCGGCTGCTGAGAAGCAACAAATTGTGGAGTGTTTAGGTCAAGGCATGACTACAATCAACATTGTGCGATGATCAGGATGAAGTGTCTTGGCAATCAAGAAGTATGTAGCTGATTCACAGTACACACGTGTGCGTGCTGATAAGGGCAAATTGAGGACTCTTTCCTACAGGCAATTACGTCAGGTTAAAAGAGCAGCGGCAAAAAAGCCTTGTCATAGCAGCAGACAAGTTTTTGAAGCTGCTGGTGCCTCCAACGTCCCCCGAACAACAAGATGCAGGGTCCTTCAGAGGTTTGCAGCTGTGCATACACCATCCTGTCGACCTCCTCTATCCACTTCACACAAGCAGAAACGGTTCCAGTGGGCCAAACATTACATGAAGACTGAGTTCAAAACTGTTTTGTTCACGGATGAGTGCCGTGCAGCGCTCGATGGTCCAGATGGATGGAGTGGAGGATGGCTGGTTGATGGACACCCCACGCAAACACGGCTACAGCGCCAACAAGGAGGAGGTGGAGTAATGTTTTGGGCTGGAATCATGGGGAGAGAGATTGTCGGCCCCTTTAGGATCCCTGAAGGCGCTAAAGATGAACTCCATAATGTATGTGGATTTTCTCAAGCAGCACTTCCTGCCATGGTTCAAGAAGAAGAACCGTGTATTTCACAGCAAGATCATTTTTTTTCATGATAATGCACCATCTCATGCTGCACATAAAACATCTGCATCTCTGGCTGATATGGGCATAAAAGGGGACAAACTTATGGTGTGACCCCCATGCTCCCCTGACCTCTACCCCATTCAGAACCTCTGGAGCATCATCAAAAGGAGTGTCTATGATGGCGGGAGGCAGTTCACATCTAAGCAACAGCTCTGGGAGGGTATTCTGTCCTCATGCAAAACAATTGAAGCAGAAACCATCCAAAACCTGACAAATTCAATGGACGAGAGAGTTCAGAAGCTCCTTTCGAACAAGGGGTCCTATGTGAAAATGTAACATCACCTAGAATAAAGTTTTGAGTTGAAAACTGTTTGATTTCAGATTCTAATAACCTGCTAATGCTTATAATTTCAAAAATGACCATTTTTTTGGTCTTTATTAAAATGAAAAGGTTGATCGAAAAGTTTGGGGGATCTAAGAGTGTGGCAACCCAGTAGTCATGATTACTTCGAATTCATAAAATATGAGGGTCATGTTGCAGGTAGTGCAGCAAGAAGGCACTTATGTGTCTTGCGCATCTCGGAGCCCCAAAATTATTTTCCGGGCTAGATGCAGCTAAAAATTATTATTAATTTTAAATCTGGTGGAGCTTAGTATAGATGGCCTAATGGGATCAGTGCTGCACACTGCTACAAAGCCCAAATTATTTTCCAGTCAAGATACAGATAAACATGATTAGTAATTTTAAATCTGGTGGAGCTTATTATAGATGGCCTAATAGAATC
The DNA here is from genome assembly GCF_046119375.1 of Phyllobates terribilis. Taxonomy (NCBI): domain Eukaryota; kingdom Metazoa; phylum Chordata; class Amphibia; order Anura; family Dendrobatidae; genus Phyllobates; species Phyllobates terribilis. Next base: position 11,356,235 of record NW_027362769.1, on the reverse strand, counting down.
AGTGCTGCATACTGCTACAAAGCCCAAATTATTTTCCAGCCAAGATACAGATAAACATGATTAGTAATTTGAAAGCTTAAAACGGTTGGTAGGGTGATTTTAACCAATCATCAAGCTTTTACTCTCCCCAGGATGACACAGGGGTAGAAAAGTCGTTTCGGATCCATGATTTGTTCATCTTTATGAACGTGAGTCTGTCTACATTATCAGTGGAGAGCCGCGTGCGCTTATCTGTCAGCACACCACCAGCAGCGCTGAACACACGTTCAGACAGAACGCTGGCTGCGGGGCATGACAAGATCTCCAAGGCGTAAGTGGCTAGCTCCGGCCATTTATCCAGATTGGGAGCCCAAAAAGAGCAAGGGTCCAGTGACACAGTCATGGCTTCAATGTTTACTTGGAGATACTCCTGTACCATCGTCTCTAGGCGTTGACTATGTGTCAGACTTCTTGTCTCCTGTGGCCTTGCAAAGGATGGGCTAAAAAAGTGGTGAAATGATTCCGCAAAATTGATGTTACCAGCAGATACTGTGGTTCTGTTACGGTTTGAGTGCTGAACACTTGACGGTCCCACGGTTGGCAAGTTGGAACTGTGAGATTCACTACGTGCACCACTGGTGTTTTGTGGAAAAGCACATGTAAGATTCTGCAACAGTCTCTGCTGATACTCCTGCATGCGTGCATCCCTTTCTATGGCAGGAATAATTTCTGCAAATTTACTTTTGTACCGGGGATCTAACAGTGTGGCAACCCAGTAGTCAGGATTATTTCTAATTCTCACAATTCGAGGGTCATGTTGCAGGTAGTGCAGCAAGAAGGCACTCATGTGTGTTGCGCATCCAGGAGCACCAAGTCCCTGTTGTGTTAGTGGCGAGGTAACAATCATGCTTCCTTCCTCTGTCCTCTCCCCCCAACCTCGCACAACAGAAATGTGATCAAGGTCTCCCTCATCTGATGAGTCTTCCATCAGTTCGTCCTCCACTTCTTCCTGGGCTCCTGCACCTTCCTCACTAGTTTGGCTGATACCATGCGCCCTGGTAAAACCATCTCCCCCACCCTCACATGCCTGCCGCCTTGGTGCTGCCGACCGTCTGGACCTTGCAGATGTTATCCCTTCCGCATACAACTCCTCCTCCTCTACTTCCTCCACCTCCTCTTGTGCCACCACCTGACTCCGAATTCTGTTTAACATGTGCTCCAGCATGTAAATCACCGGAATAGTCATGCTGATAATGGCATCGTCAGCACTAAACATCTTCGTCGCCATTTCAAAACTGTGCAGAAGGGTGCATAGGTACGTGATCTGAGACCACTCCTCCAGCGTGATTTGCCCCACTTCTGGATCTCGGTGGCCCAGGCTTTACGTCAGAACGTATTGCACCAGGGCTTGTCGGTGCTGCCACAGTCGCTGCAACATGTGCAGAGTTGAATTCCACCGGGTAGGCACATCGCATTTTAGCCGGTGAAGTGGCAGGCCCAACGACTTCTGTAGAGATGTAAGTCACTGAGCTGCGGGATGCGAACGGCGGAAGTGAGCACACAGCGACCGTGCCCTCTGCAGAAGGCCATCTAGTCTGGGATAGTGGGCTAAAAATTGCTGGACAACCAGGTTCAACACGTGAGCCATACAAGGCACATGTGTGACATTGCCCCGGCGAAGGGCCGCACCCAGGTTTGCAGCATTGTCGCACACGGCCTTCCCTGGTTTCAGGTCCAGTGGAGACAACCATTCATGAAATTGGTTCTCCAGAGCTGACCACAACTCCTCAGCTGTGTGACTCACATTTCCCAGGCATTTCAAAGTAAAAACCGCCTGATGACGTTGAGCCCTACTGCCAGCATAGTAAGGAGGTGTGCAGGATCCCTTCTGCGCAGTTAGAAAGCTTGTGGCATGACCAGACAGGCTTTGGGTGCAGGTGGAAGACCGAGAGGAGGTTGACGAGGCAGAAGCAATGGAGGAACTTTGACATAACGAGGATTGACGCACAACTCGTGGGGACGGCAAGACTTGGACAGCAGCCCCTTGTCCTGCTGTCACCATAGTTACCCAGTGCCCAGTCAGCGACATGTAACGCCCCTGTCCATGAATACTCGTCCAAGTGTCTGTGGTGAAATGCACCCTGTCACACACAGAGTTTCTCAAAGAAGCGGTGATGTTGTGTGCGACATGCTGGTGGAGCGCAGGCACACCTTTCTTTGAGAAGTAGTGCCGACTGGGCATCTGGTACTGGGGCACTGCGACGGACATAAGGTCTCGAAAATCCTCTGTGTCCACCAGGCGGAAAGGCAGCATTTCTGCAGCCAAGAGCTTGCAGATGGTGAAATTCAACCTCCTAGCTTTCTCATGGCTAGGAGGAAATGGTCTTTTACTTGTCCACATCTGAGGGACCGAGGGCTGGCTATTGTGCTTAGACGGGGTTGATAAGGGTGTCCCCGGCAAACTGCCGGTCTGTGAGGAAGATGCAGGTGGACATGTTAGGTTGCCTTGATCCAAAGGTGGTGCTATCGATGTCGGACAGCGCTCAACACCAGCTGGTGTTACCACCTCCAAAGAAAATGATGACCTGCCAATCACGCTGGCTGTTGCGGGTAAAGAGGTGGCAGGTCTGCGCCCCAAAACAGGTGTGACTGCTGTCCCCCCAGTCACAGAGGATGAAGAGGCCGCGGATGCACAAGATATGGCAGACGGTGGTTGGCCTGGCCGGCTAGGTCGCATTGTAGCACACTGAGCTTCCCACTGCAACTTATGCTTCATGTCCATGTGCCGGTTCATGCATGAAGTACTCAAACTATGTATTTTTTGGCCTCTACTTAGCTTTTGCTGACAAATGTTACAGATAACACGAGTTGGGTCATCTTTATCGATCTGAAAAAATGCCCAGGCTATGAAAGGCTTAGCACCCATGCGACCTGAAGAGCCACCACGACTTGTGGTGAGAGGCAGAGTTGTGTTTGAGGATGCAGTTGTTGACTGGGCATCAGTGCAGATCATTTCCTCGTCTGGATTCACAGAAGCGCTGGAGTCGACCTCTGATTCCCAGGCTATAGTATGAGTAAACAGCTCTGCAGACTCAACCATCTGTTCTACCTCATACTCAGACGGGCAGCTGGAGATTTGGGAGCTGTGAGGAAGCAAGTGCGATTGGGGTGACACCTTTGAGGACTGGAGTATTTGTGATGTTGAAGTTGATGTGGAGGAGAGCCCACTTAAAGGAGCACTTGATATCCGTTGAAGCACCTGCTGTTTTTGTGCCTCATCTGGAATTTGTAGCGATTGGCGTGGCCGTAAGAAAGGGATCTTATCACATTGTCCGCTAAAAGAAGTAGACATTTTAGTTTGGCTGGAAGATGGCCTTTCTTCTGCAGATGTTACTGTTGCTTTAACACCTACCCCACGGACACAACCTTTTTTCCCCTTCCCAACACGCCTATTCCCCTTTCCACCAGCAGCAGGCCTTTTTCCACTCATTTTGGTGGTTAACTAATTCACAACTCTGGAGTTGTTTGCACAAAAAAACAATGGATGGGAACCGAGCAGAGCTGAGTGGCCAAACTGTGGTATTAGGCCAAAACTATTGGCTGGGTTAGATGCAGAAAAAAATTATATTCAATTTGCAACCTGATGGAGGTCAGTATAGATGGACTAATAGAACAAGTCCCACACACAGCTAGAAGCCCAAATATTTTTTCAGAGGTAGATGCAGAAAAAAATTGTATTCAGTTTGCAACCTGATGGAGGTCAGTATAGATGGACTGATAGAACAAGTCCTACACACAGTTAGAAGCCCAAATATTTTTTCAGAGGTAGATGCAGAAAAAATATATATTCAGTTTGCAACCTGATGGAGGTCAGTATAGATGGACTAATAGAGAAAGTCCCACAAACTGCTAGAAGGCCAAATATTTTTTCAGAGCTAGATGCAGACAAAAAATTATTTTTAATTTGCAACCTGATGGAGGTCAGTATAGATGGACTAATAGAGAAAGTCCCACACACTGCTAGAAGGCCAAATATTTTTTCAGAGCTAGATGCAGAAAAAAATTATATTCAGTTTGCAACCTGATGGAGGTCAGTATAGATGGACTAATAGAACAAGTCCCACACACAGCTAGAAGCCCAAATATTTTTTCAGAGGTAGATGCAGAAAAAAATTATATTCAGTTTGCAACCTGATGGAGGTCTGTATAGATGGATTAATAGAACAAGTCCCACACACATCTAGAAGCCCAATATTTTTTCAGAGGTAGATGCAGAAAAAAAATATATTCAGTTTGCAACCTGATGGAGGTCAGTATAGATGGACTAATAGAGAAAGTCCCACACACTGCTAGAAGGCCAAATATTTTTTCAGAGCTAGATGCAGACAAAAAATTATTTTTAATTTGCAACCTGATGGAGATCAGTATAGATGGACTAATAGAGAAAGTCCCACACACTGCTAGAAGGCCAAATATTTTTTCAGAGCTAGATGCAGATATAAATTATTTTTAATTTGCAACCTGATGGAGGTCAGTATAGATTGACTAATAGAGAAAGTCCCACACACTGCTAGAAGGCCAAATATTTTTTCAGAGCTAGATGCAGAAAAAAATTATATTCAGTTTGCAACCTGATGGAGGTCAGTATAGATGGACTAATAGAACAAGTCCCACACACAGCTAGAAGGCCAAATATTTTTTCAGAGGTAGATGCAGATAAACATTATTTTTAATTTGCAGCCTGATGGAGGTCAGTATAGATGGACTAATAGAGAAAGTCCCACACACTGCTAGAAGGCCAAATATTTTTTCAGAGCTAGATGCAGACAAAAAATTATTTTTAATTTGCAACCTGATGGAGGTCAGTATAGATGGACTAATAGAGCAAGTCCCACACACTGCTAGAAGGCCAAATATTTTTTCAGAGCTAGATGCAGATATAAATTATTTTTAATTTGCAACCTGATGGAGGTCAGTATAGATGGACTAATAGAGAAAGTCCCACACACTGCTAGAAGGCCAAATATTTTTTCAGAGCTAGATGCAGAAAAAAATTATATTCAGTTTACAACCTGATGGAGGTCAGTATAGATGGACTAATAGAACAAGTCCCACACACAGCTAGAAGCCCAAATATTTTTTCAGAGGTAGATGCAGAAAAAAATTATATTCAGTTTGCAACCTGATGGAGGTCTGTATAGATGGATTAATAGAACAAGTCCCACACACAGCTAGAAGCCCAATATTTTTTCAGAGGTAGATGCAGAAAAAAAATATATTCAGTTTGCAACCTGATGGAGGTCAGTATAGATGGACTAATAGAGAAAGTCCCACACACTGCTAGAAGGCCAAATATTTTTTCAGAGCTAGATGCAGACAAAAAATTATTTTTAATTTGCAACCTGATGGAGGTCAGTATAGATGGACTAATAGAGAAAGTCCCACACACTGCTAGAAGGCCAAACATTTTTTCAGAGCTAGATGCAGATATAAATTATTTTTAATTTGCAACCTGATGGAGGTCAGTATAGATGGACTAATAGAACAAGTCCCACACACAGCTAGAAGCCCAAATATTTTTTCAGAGGTAGATGCAGATAAAAATTATTTTTAATTTGCAACCTGATGGAGGTCAGTATAGCTGGACTAATAGAGAAAGTCCCACACACTGCTAGAAGGCCAAATATTTTTTCAGAGCTAGATGCAGACAAAAAATTATTTTGAATTTGCAGCGTGATGGAGGTCAGTATAGATGGACTAATAGAACAAGTCCCACACACTGCTAGAAGGCCAAATATTTTTTCAGAGCTAGATGCAGAAAAAAATTATATTCAGTTTTCAACCTGATGGAGGTCAGTATAGATGGACTAATAGAGCAAGTCCCACACACTGCTAGAAGCCCAAATATTTTTTCAGAGCTAGATGCAGAAAAAGATTATATTCAATTTGCAACCTGATGGAGGTCAGTATAGATGGACTAATAGACTGATGCTATGCCCAAAAGATTTTACTTCACTAGGTGCAGTAAAAAAATTGGTATTCTATACACAGGTGGTATATCTTGCAACACAGATAGGCTACTCCACTGACTAACACACTCTGCAATAGGCCAAAAAGGATTAGCTTTGCTAGATTCAGCCAAATGCTGTGAAAAAAACTTGCACAGCACTGGCACAGACCTGCCTGGCAAAAACTGATAGGAACTGATGTAACCTAGTCCTGAAAAGGACTGCAATTACAATTAGTCTTTACTCCCACAATCTATCTATTTAAGAGCACAGACCTGCCTGATAAAAGTCGTAGGAAATGCTGTAACCTAGTCCTTAAAAGGACTGCAATCACAACTATTCCCTACTCCCAAGCTATCTGTAGATTTGTGCGAAAATTGGCTTGAAATTAACAAGGTATAGTGCACACAGCAACAGCGGTGCCGTCTAACATGCAGCTGCAGCAGTGAGAAAATGGTGGCGACGGGGAAAATGGCTTGGTCTTATAGGGCAAGGACATGTGACATACACTGCCAATGACACATGCCCTTGCTTGTGTGAAAAAAAGCACTTTGCTCCGTGTGTGCACTGCTGATAGGCTGACAGATTGCACCTCCCCACTGTAAATGCGGGAAAGAGAAAAAATAATGGAGATCTTCATTATTCCTGCAGAGATCCATCCCCTGCCCCTCCCCCACCCCGCTGTACACTCAAACTGCATATTAACATTAATTTTCATCATTACTGAGAAAAAATCCAGTTATGATTTTGGTGCACAAACAGTTATCGAACATAACCTCGAACAGCCGAATTTTTCTCAAATCGTTCGTGTTCGCCGAACGGCTCGAACACCGCCCAAAACAGCTCGAATTTGAGATTGGCGAACAGTTCGAGTCGAACAACGCTCATCTCTACTCGCAACCCAAGTCAAGGATCCTCACTGTCTTGGGAGTCCCTACACTAAAATTCAATTCAATTTATAAACTACACTTTATACAACTAAAGAATTCATGTAGAGGTGTCAAGATCACGTTTTGACACCACAATTGATTCAAAGAATTTTCTACCATTCGGTCATGAAATGAAAAAAATATATATTTTCCACTAAAATGTTGTTTTAGCGTGAGATTTCCCATTTTGACAATGGGTAACAGAAGGAAATGTACTCCACAATTTTTTGCACAACTTGTGCTAAATAAGGCAGCACCCAATATGCAGTTGAAACTATTATTTGGGTACACAGTGGGTCTCGGAAGGGAAGGAGCACTATTCGAATTTTGTAGCACAAATTTTCCTGGAACAGTTTGCAGAATCCATCTACAAAGCATCGAATGTTTTGATATAGCATCGGCTTGCATGTGGATGCTAACAGTCTGGGCATACTGTGGGGCTCAAAATAAAGGAACCAATGGAACACGCATGTTGCTGGATTTTTTGGGGGTTGAGTTGGGGGAGACGAGTCAATTTTCAGAGCATTTAAGCTCCTAGTGGCATAGAAGCCCCTATTTTTTCTGTTGACAGGTGACAGATCTGAGTGGGGGTTTTCTTCTTGCAGAACATGCATATATTTTCTTAGTATCATTGCAGTTTAAATAATATTTAAGGCTAGATTTATACTAATCCTGTGTTCTACACTGAACATTTACATTAGGGTTTCTGTATAAACTTGCAAAAAGTGTGACTCAGAGAAAACCAATCCCTAAAATGAGGCAGATACAGTCACTTGGGACTCCATATGGCCACTATTCCGGCAGTGTCCAACTTTTAGGAGGTGTACAAACGCATGATTGACTGCACTTTTGTTTTTGCCTAAAAATATAAGACACTGCAGGATCTGAGGCTAGACAAAGGCCAAAGTGACTCCATCTGTCTCTTTAGAAACCTCCACATATATGCAAAGTGTGGACAAACTTAATTTCTTTGGAAATGTTCATTATTAAAAAGTATTATGTCTACATACTGTGTAATTATAGGGTGAATGGCATGATTTGGTCCAAACCAACAAAGACTTCCTCTGCCTTTAAGACCAGTTCTTCCAAATGGATTCCTAGCACAAGCAGAAGACAGGATAAATAATAAGAAAAAATACTCTTTAGAGATGCATTACCATTCTGTCATAGCAATAAAATTAATTTAAAGGAATATGTCACAAGGTGTTTTTTTTCTGTGTAATTTGAGAGTGGTAAGATGTAGGGGCAGAAACTATGATTCCTTCTATCACTTACTGAGATCTAGCAGTTCTCTGAATACTGAGCTCTGTATAAGCCCGTGATCACCACTGACTGGCAGCTTTCTATACACATTGTGCATTGACAAAAAGCTGCTAATCACTGGTGGGAGAATGTTAGACACAGCCACAGAGCAGGAGGTTACTAAGCATCTAGTGATAATCTTGAGCTGTTAAAACACTCATTTTATTGAAACATACAGCCCAGTAAGTGACACATTATTGGAATCAGGGTGTCTGCCCATACATTGTGCTGCTAATAGATTCTTTTTAAAATGTATTGTAAAACAAGGATCATGTACATCATTAGTAATAATATTGACCAAAGTACATGTCATCTGTCATGATCATCTTCTACAGTTATATGAAAAAGTTTGGGCACACCTATTAATCTTATCTTAATGTTTTATAAAAATTGGTGTTTTTGCAACAGCTATTTCAGTTTGATATATGTAATAACTGTTGGACACAGTAATGTTTCTGCCTTGAAATGAGGTTTATTGTACTAACAGAAAATGTGCAATCTGCATTCAAACAAAATTTGACAGGTGCATAAGTATGGGCACCTCACCAGAAAAGTGACATTAATATTTAGTAGATCCTCCTTTTGCAAAAATAACAGCCTCTAGTCGCTTCCTGTAGCTTTTAATGAGTTCCTGGATCCTGGATGAAGGTATTTTTGACCATTCCTCTTTACAAAACAATTCCAGTTCAGTTAAGTTTAATGGTCGCCGAACATGGACAGCCCTCTTCAAATGATCCCACAGATGTTCAATGATATTCAGGGCTTGGGACTGGGATGGCCATTCCAGAACATTGCAATTGTTCCTCTGCATGAATGCCTGAGTAGATTTGGAGCGGTGTTTTGGATCATTGTCTTGCTGAAAGATCCATCCCCTGCGTAACTTCAACTTTATCACTGATTCTTGAACATTATTGTCAAGAATCTGCTGATACTGAGTGGAATCCATGCGTCCCTCAACTTTAACAAGATTCCCGGTGCCGGCATTGGCCACACAGCCCCAAAGCATGATGGAACCTCCACCAAATTTTACTGTGGGTAGCAAGTGTTTTTCTTGGAATGCTGTGTTTTTATGCCGCCATGCATAACGCCTTTTTGTATGACCAAACAACTCAATCTTGGTTTCATCAGTCCACAGGACCTTCTTCCAAAAAGAAATTGGCTTCTCCAAATGTGCTTTTGCATACCTCAGCCGACTCTGTTTGTGGCGTGCTTGCAGAAACAGCTTCTTTCGCATCACTCTCCCATACAGCTTCTCCTTGTGCAAAGTGCGTTGTATAGTTGACCGATGCACAGTGATACCATCTGCAGCAACTTGATGCTGCAGCTCTCTGGAGGTGGTCTGATGATTGTCCTTGACTGATCTCACCATTCTTCTTCTCTGCCTTTCTGATGTTTTTCTTGGCCTGCCACTTCTGGCCTTAACAAGAACTGTCTCTGTGTTCTTCCATTTTCTTACTATGTTCCTCACAGTGGAAACTGACAGGTTAAATCTCTGAGACAGCTTTTTGTATCCTTCCCCTGAACAACTATGTTGAATAATCTTTGTTTTCAGATCATTTGACAGTTGTTTTAAGGAGCCCATGATGCCACTCTTCAGAGGAGATTCAAACAGGAGAACAACTTGCAAGTGGCCACTTTAAGTAGCTTTTCTCATGATTGCATACACCTGGCTATGAAGTTCAAAGCTCAATGAGGTTACAAAACCAATAAAAGTGCTTTAGTAAGTCAGTAAAAAGTAGGTAGGAGTATTTAAAACAAGAAAATGATAAGGGTGCCCATACTTATGCACCTGTCAAATTTTGTTTGAATGCAGATTGCACATTTTCTCTTAGTACAATAAACCTCATTTCAAGGCTGAAACATTACTGTGTCCAACAGTTATTACATATATCAAACTGAAATAGCTGTTGCAAAAACACCAATTTTTATAAAACATTAAGCTTAAGATTAATAGGGGTGCCCAAACTTTTTCATATAACTGTATTGTTGATTCTGTATTGTACAGCTTGATTATTGCTGACCCCAAGCTAAGAATTTACATTTAAATTGATAGAAAAAGGTGTGACAGGTAATGTGAAAGTGAATAGAAAATATTATATTGCTCAATTAATTTCACAAAATATCCAGAAAATAATATCTTAAAGCATTCAATTTTATTGTTTTAAATGTAAAGCAAGAAACCTGTAAACCAACAAACTGAGAATTCTTTACACTCTTCGGTTCCAGCACTCTGTCTCTGTTACATCTATATAGTTACATCGTTTCGTAGGTTGAAAAAAGACTTTCAGAGCTACTCACTATTATTGGCACCCCTTCATTTTTTACTGTACAATATCTTCAGAAATAAATAGAAATGTACCAAAGTTATATCCTCAAGATTTTTTTAATCAGTGATCCAAAGTAATATAACAATAAAACATTGTTTTTCAATTTCCATGTTACAATTTCAAAGAAAAAACAGAATAAACAGCATGTGCAGCAATAAAGGCACCCCCTAATTAATACTTGTCTGCACACCCATTTGCATTGATGACAGCCTTCAAACGTTTCTTTTAGCCATCTATAAGCTTCTTGCTGTTCTCAGCTGGAATTTTCTTCCACTCTTCCTATGCAGTTTGTTCAAGCACTTTAATGTTTGCAGAGTTCATTTTCCCAATGGCAGATTTCAGCTCACCCCAAAGATTTTCAATGAGATTGAGGTCAGGACTCAATGCTGGCCTTTTAAAGACAGTCCATTTTTCTTTTTCAACCATTCCTGTGTACTTTTGGATGTGTGCTTTGTGTCGTTGTCTTGTTGGAGGACCCATGATCTTCGACTTAAACCAAGTTTTCTTACACTGGGTAGGACATTTCGCTCTAAAATCTCTTGATAATTCTCTGATTTCATGATTCCTGTGATACAGTCAAGGCCCCCAGTACCAGATGCAGCAAAGCAACCCCACAGCATTATGGATCCTCCAACATGCTTAACTGTTGGTAAGGTGTTCTTTTCCTTCTAAGCTTCATAGCGCTGTCTGTAAATAAACTTGTTGCTTTGCATTGCCAAAACGCTCAATTTTTGTTTCATCTGTCCACAGAACATTTTCTCAGAAGGACTGTGGTTTGTCAAGGTACTTTTTTGCAAAGATCAGTCGTTCCTTTTTATGTCTTTTCTTCAGCAATCGTTTCTTCCTTGGCCTTTGCCCATAAAACTCTTCTTGGTTTAGTGTGCAGTATATGGTACTTGTTGAAACCATGAACCCAAACTGTTCCAGGTTGGCCTTCAGGTCTTTGAATGTTTGACGTGGTGTTTTTTCTACCATTCGCATCAACCTTCGAAGACATCTCTTGTCAATTTTCCTCTTTCCCCCACGCCCAGGGAGGTTCTGGACAGTTCCATGTTTGGCAAACTTCTTAATAACATTGCACACTGTTGAAACCGGGATACCAAGGTCTTTAGAAATGGTCTTATACCCTTTGTACACTTTGGAAGTCTTATGTTTGCTAATATTAGCAGTACTGATGTTCTCAGATAGCTCCATTGTCTTCACCATTGTGACAAAGAAACAGAGCATAGCATGTGGCTTTTTAAAACACTAAAGTCATCATTCCTTGGCTAATTCATGTCACATGGGCACCAACAATTAATCACAGGTGAAACTCTTTTGTGATTTACCACAGGCGAGTCAAAATGTGTTTCCATTCTAAATTAATGTAAAGGGTCTCAATACTGGTGACACAGCAATCTTTAGGTTTTTCTATTTTTACCTGGCATTGTTTATTTTAATTATTGTTTATCATTTGCTCTTTTGTATTTAACACAAGTGCTTTATACAAAAAAAACAGTTTCACTTGATTAATTTTTTCAGGAGATATTGCACATTGTACACTTAAATGTCATGGGTGCCAATAACAGTGATCAGGACTGTAGGTCCATTAAAGGGAATCTGTCACCCCCTGGGCGATATCAGACCTCTACAATGGGCATACAGGTTATAGAAAAGTAAATCTATACATACCTTTATGGCCCATAGTAGAGGTCTGATTGCAGAGAAAAGTGTTTTTATAATCTCCGTTTTCCACAGGCTTGGTGTCCGAGGGACGACAAGAAATCCCCGTCTATCTGTTTATTATTCCCTGAAATCCCCACCTATGTGCTTAATTACCATATTTCACCCCTCCCCTGCACGTCACAGAGCCCTGTGACATGCACTGTGCTCCTTGACTTCCCGGACATGCGCAAAGTGCCGCTCATATAGAGTGTGCTTTGCTTCATCCCAGCCCCGTCTCTCCGTGCACTGCGAGGTAGGGCTCTATTGCTCAGGCGCCAGGAAGTGACAGTGACTCCCTGGCTATGCCCATAGTAGAGGTCTGATATCACCCAGAGGGTGACAGATTCCCTTTAAGTTCAACCTTTTGCCGCTTATTATATATTGCTGTCCCTCTCTCTGCTCTTTGGGTGCAGGGTTGACATCATGTAGAAAGAACTGCAGTGAATCATTGAGCTCAACACCTTGGGTCATCTACTTCAGCAGAGTTGTTGAGCTCAATGATTGACTGCAGCGCTGTTAACTTGATGTCACGTTGCATCAAACACAGAGACTTACTCAGTTCCATGACAGAGCATTGTAGCCAGGGAGGGTAAGAAAATCTCTGTTTGTTTTTTTCAGTTAACTGAGATTATGGGAAAAAGGCTTTTGAAAGTGGATAACACCGTTAAATTCATAGATAATCTTTATTTACAGCTGTAGATGAGTGAAAACATTTTTAAAACTGAAGCTAATTATCTGAATATCTTGTTTAAATAAACTTTCTTGCAGACTCCAAAGCACGTGCCATACATAGCTCTTACAGCTTGTATTACCCCTTTGACGTTCAAGCCATTTTTGCTGTAAATTAGACTTTTTTTTCCTTAAAATACATGTATTTTTGGCTAAAAATCATAAGATTTAATTAAAACTTATGGACAGTTTGGTTTCTATTGCCTCTATTTATTCCAGTACATAGATGGCAGCAAAATTAGTTTTCAGTCAAATCCATAAGCAAGGTGGCTAGATGGCAAAGTCTGCAACCCTTAACCTTCCTCTCCTGAATGATCTTCTAAGCTCACAGTATGACCGATTGAACATTGAACTTTGATATGGTCATAACAATAATCCTAAAGGGGTAGGTTCATCCATAATTAAAAAAATGGATGTGCCCTCACCCTGCTATGCCCTTCAAATATCCTGCCTAAGGCTATGTTTCGCACGATCAAGATTTTGAAGCAGAAATTTCCTGAGCGTTTCTGCATCTCCTCGGTAGGAAAAACACTGGGTGTTTTTATACAGTGTCAAACCTGCAGCGTCCAGATGGTAAAGCATAGTGGATGGGATCTCTAGAAATCCCATGTCCACTATGCGTGCATCAGAGGCTGTGGATCACCCGTGGACACTGACATGCGGCGCATATTTTAAGACTGCAGCATGTCAAATTCACTTGCGGAGTTGCTAGTCTCCGCAACAGAAATTTGACCACTAGAATGTATTGAATGCGATAAATCCGCATGGTTCAGTGAACACGTGGATTTACCTGAGTTCAATGGAATGCAATATTTTGGACACAGCAAAAAATATGCGTCCAAACCAGTGCTACGTCTGGATCATGGGCACAGAGCCTAAAATTTAAAAAAAAAATGGAGTGGGCTCCCGCATCATTTTTATAAACATCAAAAGGAAAGCCGACCACTGGGAGCTGCTATTAGTAGCCGAAAATGTTCCCTGGCTATTAATATCAGCCCACAGCTGTTTGTTTAGCCTTTACTGGCTACATTACAGGGGAACCCCAGCAAAAAAATGACGTAGGGTCCCCCTTTTTTAATCTAACCAGCAAAGGCTAAACTAGACATCTGCAGGCTGATATTAATAGCCAGGGAAGGGGCCATGGATCCTGGCCCCCTCCGCGGCTAATAATATTACCCCTCAGCAGTCCCAGAAATGGCGCATCCATAAGATGCGCCAAATCTGGCACTTAGCCTCCACTCTTCCCACTGCCCTGTAGCTGTGGCAAGTGGGGTAATGGGGTTGGGGTTCATGTCAACCTAGTATTGGCGGCTGACGTGAAGCATAGGTTAGTAATGGAGGGCGTATATAAGACGCCCCCATTACTAATCGCCTAGTGAAATGGTCGCCGCGTTTTCAATAAAAGACACGGCCAGAATAAAGTATTTTAATGAAATAAAAAACACACGGTTCTACAAATTTTTTATTACCCTCCCAATCCCCGAAGCCTTTGATCTTCTGAAAAAAGTGTAAAATAATAAACAACCATATCCCTCACCTGCCGCAGTCAATGACATAGTCCACGATCACGCCAACGAGTGTCCCACGGCGATCTGGGTAACTTCTACAGCAGTGATTTCAGAAATCACTGATGTCACTGCTGTAGAAGACAGCATTGTACACTGACAAGAAGTGTAAATCACTCCTGTCAGTGTACATTGCTGTGCAGGAGTGAGATCACTGGGGTTGATCTGCTGAAGATCAGCTGGTCAGCCCCGTTGAGCTTACCACCCTGGGAACATTCCTGTGAATGTTCCCAGGGTCAGGTCACATAACCGATCAGCTGATCGGTGATGTCACCGCAGGACCTAGCAGCTCGGTACACTGTGGTAGCGCGTGCGCTCCCGCAGTATACTTCTGGCAACTGGGAGGACAGGATCGCAGTTGGGGACCAGGAGGACACCGAGGGCCGCTGGAATGGTGAGTATAAGGTTTTTTGTTTTTTTTTTTACTTTTTTTTTACCGCCGGCACTAGGGCTGGGCAGAGCAGACTACTGCTCCTCCAAACCACGCCACTCTCGCTGTTATCAGATCGGATGAGAGGAGCAGTACCCGGGTACCACCTGCACTGCGTTTCCACCTCAAAATCACGGCCATTGGCGTTAATTGAAACGCAACAAATCCACAGGTATAGATATTACACCTGTGGGTTTGCTGCGGTTCAATGCAAGTCAATGGGGCGGAATTTGCGGTGGGATCGTGCAAAAAATGGTCATGCTGCGGTTTTTACCATTGTTATAGCTGGCAGACCTATTAGCAAGCATTTTCAGAGCATTTCCGCGGCAGAAAAAAACGCATCAAAAACACATCGTGTGAACTTAAAGCTGGATGGTTGCACGACAGAGATTCCTACACCAGGAACTATTCTTCTCTGACTCTCATACACAAGCTGAAAAAACATTTGACAATGAAGATTTGAATCAATTTTCTTAACAAAAAGAATAAGCTTGTGTAGTGAAATGAGAAAAGTTCATGTCATACAAATTATAAATTCTGCTAAAATATCAATAAACAAGCAGTCCTGTACTTACAGCGGCAGACCATCTTTTACCACATATGTAACACAGTAGCTTTGCCGATTTAGGTTTCCATCAAAAGTGTTATATTTTATTTTTTGAAGTGTTTCTTGAGAGCTAAAAATAAAATATATTATATTTCAATTATTTACATATTTATTGCTGTTTAAAAAAAAATTAATATTTAGGAAATACTTTGTCTTACTCAGTATAAGGATCATGAAACGACTTGTCTTTCCTAATAGCGGTATAAAATGGGGGATTATATATACTAAATTCCACCTATAAATAAGCAGAGGTAAATGTTTAGTCTTATATTAATATTAATAAATATATATATTTCTTATACATATATATATATATACATATATATATATATATATACTAGCTATTGAACCCGTTCTACGGCCGGATGGTGAGCATTTTTATTGCTATATGTCTCCCATGCTGGTATGTGCTGCCCCCCTCCTGTCCCCACCATTCTATCCTGGTATGCATGGCACCCCTCATCCCTATCTTGGTATGCATGGCACCCCTCATCCCTATCCTGGAATGCATGGCACCCCTCATCCCCATCCTGGAATGCATGGCACCCCTCATCCCCAATCCTGGTATGCATGGCACACGTCACCCGTAATCCTGGTATGCATGGCATCCCTCACCCCCCAATCCTGGTATGCATGGCACCCCTCATCTTCAATCCTGGTATGCATGGCACCCCTCATCCCCAATCCTGGTATTCATGGCACCCCTCATCCCCAATCCTTGTATGCATGGCCCCCTGATTCCAAATCTGGTATACATGGCACCCCTCATCCCCAATCCTGGTATACATTGCACCCCTCATCCCAATCTTGGTATGCATGGCACCACACCTCTCATCCTGGTATGCATGGCACCCCTCATTCCAAATCTGGTATAAATGGCACCCCTCGTCCCAATCCTGGTATGTATGGCACCCCTCATCCCCCAATCCTGGTATGTATGGTACCCAATCCCTCATCCTGGTATGCATGGCACCCCATCCCTCTTCCTGGTATGCATGGTACCCCGCATTCCTATCCTGGTATGCATGGTACCCCTCATCCCTATTCTGGTATGCATGGCACCTCTCACCCCCCAATCCTGGTATGCATGGTCCCCCCCAATCCTGATATGTGTGGTCCCTTCACCCCCACTCCTGGTATGTGTGGTACCCCTCATCCTGGTATGCATGGCACCCCATTCCTCATCCTGGTATGCATGGTACCCCTCATCCCCCCAATCCTGGCATGCATGGTACCTCTCATCCCTATCCTGGTATGTTTGGTACCAGTCATCCTGGTATGCATGGCATCCCATCCCTCATTCTGGTATGCATGGTACCCCTCATCCCTATTCTGGTATGTATGGCACTCCTCATCCTCCAATCCTGGTATGTATGGCCTCCTCATCCCCCAATCCTGATATGCATGGCACCCCATCCCTCATCCTGGTATGCATGGTACCCCTCATCCCTATTCTGGTATGTATGGTAACCCTCATCCCTATTCTGGATATGTGTGGTCCCTTCACCCCCACTCCTGGTATGTGTGGTACCCCTCATCATGGTATGCATGGCACCACATTCCTCATCCTGGTATACATGGTACCCCTCATCCCCCCAATCCTGGTATGCATGGTACCTCTCATCCCTATCCTGGTATGTATGGTACCAGTCATCCTGGTATGCATGGCACCCCATCCCTCATTCTGGTATGCATGGTACCCCTCATACCTATTCTGGTATGTATGGTAACCCTCATCCCTATTCTGGAATGTATGGTACCCTCATCCTGGCATGCATGGCACCCAACCCCTCATCCTGGTATGCATGTCACCCCTCATCCCCAATCCTGGTATGTATGGCTCCCTCATCCCTATCCTGGTATGCATGGCACCCCATCCCTTATCCTGGTATGCATGGTACTCCTCATCCCTATTCTGGTATGCATGGTACCCCTCATCCTGGTATGCATGGCACCCCATCCCTCATCCTGGTATGCATGGTACCCCGCATTCCTATCCTGGTGTGCATGGTACCCCTCATCACTATTCTGGTAAGCATTGCACCTCTCACCCCCCCAACTCTGGTATGCATGGTCCCCCCCAATCCTGGTATGTGTGGTCCCTTCAACCCCCAATCCTGGTATGTGTGGTACCCCTCATCCTGGTATGCATGGCACCCCATTCCTCATCCTGGTATGCATGGTACCCCTCATCCCCCCAATCCTGTTATGCATGGTACCTCTCATCCCTATCCTGGTATGTATGGTACCAGTCATCCTGGTATGCATGGCACCCCATCCCTCATTCTGGTATGCATGGTACCCCTCATCCCTATTCTGGTATGTATGGTAACCCTCATCCCTATTCTGGAATGTATGGTACCCTCATCCTGGCATGCATGGCACTCAACCCCTCATCCTGGTATGCATGTCACCCCTCATCCCCAATCCTGGTATGTATGGCTCCCTCATCCCTATCCTGGTATGCATGGCACCCCATCCCTTATCCTGGTATGCATGGTACTCCTCATCCCTATTCTGGTATGCATGGTACCCCTCATCCTGGTATGCATGGCTCCCCATCCCTCATCCTGGTATGCATGGTACCCCGCATTCCTATCCTGGTGTGCATGGTACCACTCATCCTTATTCTGGTATGCATGGCACCTCTCACCCCCCAATCCTGGTATGCATGGTCCCCCCCCCAATCCTGGTATGTGTGGTCCCTTCACCCCCCAATCCTGGTATGTGTGGTACCCCTCATCCTGGTATGCATGGCACTCCATTCCTCATCCTGGTATGTATGGTCCCCTCATCCCACAATCCTGGTATGCATGGTACCCCTCATACCCCCAATCTACGCATATCATGATCTCTGGCGCCATACACTCTCCTCTTACCTGTAACGGCTCCATGCGTGCTTCTGTCTGGAGCCAGACTGCGCAGGCGTGTCGCGCTTGAGCAGTCTATAAAGGCTTCAGACAGAGACACGCATCTACTGTTACATTATAGATATATATATGTACTGTATGTATATATGTATATATATATATATATATATACTAGATGGAGGCCCGAGGCTATCGCATCGGGAGCACGGTAATATCACAATGGGGGCAGGCTTTGCAGCATTGAGAATCTCTCCCCCCATGTGCTCACCCACTTATCCACTCTCTCTTTCCCCCATGTGCTGACTTCTCCTGTCTGTGCTCTCTTCTTTGACCTGTCTACCCCATGTGCTATCCCCCTTGTCTGCTGTCTCTCTCTTTCCTGTGCTGTGTTCTCCCCTCATGTGCTGTCCCATTTGAACTGTCTCCCCCCTGTGCTCTGTCTCTCTCCCGCCGGTGCGCTTTCTCTCTCCCCATCAGCTGTCTTCTCCTCTCATGTGATCTTTTCTTTGACCTGTGTACCCCATGTGCTCTCCCCCTTGTCTGCTCACTCTCTCTCCACCCCTGTGCTGTCTTCGACCCTCATGTGTTCTCTCGTTTGAGCTGTCTCCCCGCGCAGTAAATCAGATCGCCGCCATCTTTGTGCAGGCAGATAGCAGGGGTCACATTAAAACTGCACATGCGCTCCTGCTGTACAAAGATGGCGGCGGTCAGTGAATCATTCGGCTGATCCCAGTGGCGGCGGGTATGGCATGTTCGCGACGGTGTTTCGCTGGTGGTACCGTGCAAGAGGCTGCGTACGGCGTATACAGTGTGTGTGTTTGTGTGTGTGTGTGGTGCGTATGGCGTATACAGAGTGTGTGTGTGTGATGGTGCGAACGGCGTATACAGAATGTGTGTGGTGCGTACGGCGTATACAGTGTATGTGTGTGTGGTGCGTATACTGTGTGTGTGTGTGTGGTGCGTATGGCGCATACAGTGTGTATGTGGCACGTACGGCGTATACAGTGTGTGTATGGTGCGTATGGCGTATACAGTGTGTGTGTGTGATGCGTACAGCGTATACAGTGTGTGTGTATTGTGTACGGGGTATACAGTGTGGTGGTGGTGCGTACGGCGTATGCAGTGTGTGTGTGGTGTGTACGGCGTATACAGAGTGTGTGTGTGGTGGTGCGTACGGCGTATACAGTGTGTGTGCAGCGTACGGCATATATAGTGTGTGTGGTGGTGCGTACGGCGTATACAGTGTGTGTGTGTGGTGTGTATGGTGAATGCAGTGTGTGGTACATATGGCGTATACAGAGTGTGTGTGTGGTGGTGCGTACGGCATATACAGTGTGTGTGTGGTGCTTATGGCCTATACAGTGTGTGTGTGTGTGTGGTACGTATGGTGTATACAGTGTGTGTGTGTGGTGCGTACAGCGCATACAGTAAGTGTGTGTGTATGTGGTACATATGGCGTATACAGTGTGTGTGTGTGTGGTGCGTACGGCGTATACAGCGTGTGTATGTGGTACGTATCACAGGTAAACAATGGTGCAGCGGTCTCAGGGAGCGCCAAAGGAATACTGGACAATTTAATAGATGGCAACCGACTTTTATTCTTCCTCCAATACCACTGCCACAACGCGTTTCAACGGTCTAAGCCGTCACCTGATGAAGACGGCTTAGACTGTTGAAACGCGTTGTGGCAGTGGTATTGGAGGAAGAATAAAAGTCGGTTGCCATCTATTAAATTGTCCAGTATTCCTTTGGCGCTCCCTGAGACCGCTGCACCATTGTTTACTTGTGAAATATCTCCATACGGAGCCAAAGCGGCAGGAGCAGCTGGGCATATTTGGATGTGTGAGGACCTGCGGTTATCCAGCCACCGGGTTAAACTACTGAGGACCTGCGGTGACGTGGTATCTGGTCCAGCAGGATCGTGTGACCACTTGAGGAGCACGGAGTTGTGAGGCAAACACCGACAGGACGGTACTACAAATAGAGATGACCAGGAGCCTCATTAATCACACGCTTAATTTTGGTTGTGCAGACGTACACAACCATCACAGGTGAGTGTACTGGCACTTTTTAAATTATATAAATAGCCCTGTGAGTCTACACATGCGCCCTTTCTTTTCTTTTCGTATGTGGTACGTATGGCGTATACAGTGTGTGTGTGTGTGTGGTGCGTACGTCGTATATAGTGTGTGTGTGTGTTGGTGCATATGGCGTATACAATGTGTGTGGTGCGTACATCATATACAGTGTGTGTGTGTGGTGCGTACGGCATATACAGAGTGTGTGTGTTGTGTACGGCGTATACAGTGTGTGTGTGGTGTATATGGCGTATACAGTGTGTGTGTGTGATGCGTACAGCGTTTACAGTGTGTGTGTGTGTGTGTGTCGCATACGGCGTATATTACGCGCCTCCTGGGCCATGGGGTACTCGGTGCCGGGCCCGGTCGTTGCTAGGGGAGATGTCACAGTGGCGTGTGAACCAGTCCGTGACCCAGGGCGGTCAATCAAAAGGGAATATTTACAGTGGATTTATAGTTCTTATATACAGTTCGTGACGCCACCTGTGGTATGCAGCTATATGGAGCAGCGCTGCGGAGCAGGTCCTCTGGAGCTGGTGTAAATGCAGCAGAGTTGGTTTAGCTCTCCACAGGTAGAGCTTAGCTCCAGGGCAGTGTAGATGTTAAAGATGTTGCGGTGTAGTGCAGGGGGTGATGGTGCAGCAATAACTTCACAGAGACAGTGGGGTGCGGTCCTCAGAGTTTACTCACAGTTGTTAAGTTCCTCAGGTTGCACTGTCTGGATTACAGCCTCCCACGTCGTGCTGCGTTCACCAGGCAGAGGTTCAGCAAACTGCCAGGTTTTCAAGAGTGCCTGACAGGTCCCCATTCTATATGACCTTCTCAGCCATCTTTCTGCACTGGCCCTCACCCTTCTTGCCCTGTGCCTCGCCAAACAATGTCCCAAGCAGGTATCCTCGGATCTTTCTGGGCAACCTGGAGTTCCCTGGATCCTATGTGGTTACCTTTTTGGCGATTTGAGTGCGGATGTGGCAACTGCACCCTGAAAGTACAGAAGCCTCCAGTTTGCAGTTGAACCTTTGTAATTCTCACTGATCAGGGGCCGGTCCCCTCTGCGGCTCTATCCCTCCACCGCCTGGCAGATTCGGGCATACGGGTGGCCTCCAGCACTGCCCATACCCCTGGGATTCCTTTCACATTCCTGGAGCCTTTCTCCTGCTCCTCTCTCCTTCCTCCTCTCCTTCCCAGTCTTGGGCCTCTCTACTAGGCCCTCCTCCCGAGCAGAGCTCCTGCAGACCTCCTGCTCCCACTATTTATCCTCTCAGACTGCCTTGTCTTTCTAAGATGGTTCCCTCTTTTATATCACTTCTAACAAGTGCTCCCCTGATCTATGTCCTCCACCCACACCCACTACATGGTTCCCCCTACTTTGGTTCCCCCCCACTCCAACCAGGATCAGGACTCAGCAGGAAGCGCGACACATCTTGCCCCTCCAGCTGGTCTGGAGCAGTGTAGTGTTGGATGCAGGTGTTAGGATCCCGGGCAGCACTCTATCCTTATCTGAGAGTGAGATGCCACACCTTTGGGTGAGATGCAGTACTTCTGTGGCGACTGAACCCGCAGGGGCGCCACATATACAGTGTGCGTGTTGTGGTGCGTATGGCATATACAGAGTATGTGTGGTGATGCATACGACGTATACAGAGTATGTGTGGTAGTGCGTACGGCATATACAGTGCATGGTGTGGAGGTGCGTACGGCGTATACAGTGTGTGTGTTGTGGTGCGTACGGCGTCTGCAGTGTGTGTGTGGTGCGTATGGCGTATACAGTGTGTGTGTGGTGCATATGGCATATACAGAGTGTGTGTGTGTGTGGTGCGTACGGCGTATACAGTGCGTGTGTGGGTGTAGTGCATACGGCGTATACAGTATGTGTGTATGTGGTGCGTACGGCGTATACAGTGTGTGTGTGTATGTTGTGCGTACGGCGTATACAGTGTGTGTGTGTGGTGCGTATAGTGTATACAGTGTGTGTGTGTGTGTTTGTGGCGCGTACGGCGTACACAGTGTGTGTGTGTTTGTGGTGAATACGGCATATACAGTGTGTGTATGTGTGTGTTTGGTGTGTACGGAGTATAGTGTGTGTATGTGTGGTGCCTATGGCGTATACAGTGTGTGTGTGGTGCATACGGCGTATACAGTGTGTGTGTGTGGTGCATACGGCATATACAGTGTGTGTGTGTGGTGCGTACGGCGTATACAGTGTGTGTGTGGTGCGCATGGCGTATACAGTGTGTGTGGTGCGTACAGCATATACAGTGTGTGTGTGCCGCATACGGCGTATACAGTGTGTGTAGTGCATACGACATATTGTGTGTGTGTGTGAGATGCATATGGCGTATAAAGTGTGTGTTGCGTACGGCGTATACAGTGTGTGTGTGGTTTGTACGCAGTGTGTTTATGTGTGTGTGTGTGTGGTGCGTACGGCGTATACAGTATGTGTGTGTATGTGTGTGTATGTGTGTGGTGCATACTGCACATACAGTGTATGTGTGTGGTGCGTACGGCGTATACAGTGTGTGTGTGTGTGGTGCGTACGGCGTATACAGTCTGTGTCTGTGTGGTGCATACGGCGTATACAGTGTGTGTTGGGAACGGCGTATACAGTGTGTGTGCTGAGCGTACGGTGTATACAGAGTGTGTGTATGTGTGTGTGTGTGGCGGTACGTACGGCGTATGCAATGTGTGTGTGGTGCATACGGCGTATACAGTGTGTGTGTGGTGCGTACGGTGTATACAGTGTGTGTGGCGTATACAGTGTGTGTGTGGCGGGTACAAATTATACAGTGTGTGTGTGGTGCATACGGCGTATACAGTGTGTGTGTGCGCATGTGGTGCGTACGGAGTATACAGTGTGTGTGTGTGGTGCGTACATCGTATACATTGTGTGTGTGTGTGTGGTGCGTACGGCGTACACATTGTGTGTGTGTGGTGCGTACGGCGTATACAGTGTGTGTATGTGTGTGTTTGGTGCGTACAGAGTATAGTGTGTATCTGTGGTGCGTATGGCGTATAAAGTGTGTGTGTGGTGCATACGGAGTATACAGTGTGTGTGTGTGTGGGGCGTACGGCGTATACAGTGTGTGTGTGGTGCGTATGGCATATACAGTGTGTGTGTGCTGCGTACGGCGTATACAGTGTGTGTGTGTATGTTGTGCGTACGGCGTATACAGTGTGTGTGTGTGGTGCGTATAGTGTATACAGTGTGTGTGTGTGTGTTTGTGGCGCGTACGGCGTACACAGTGTGTGTGTGTTTGTGGTGAATACGGCATATACAGTGTGTGTATGTGTGTGTTTGGTGTGTACGGAGTATAGTGTGTGTATGTGTGGTGCCTATGGCGTATACAGTGTGTGTGTGGTGCATACGGCGTATACAGTGTGTGTGTGTGGTGCATACGGCATATACAGTGTGTGTGTGTGGTGCGTACGGCGTATACAGTGTGTGTGTGGTGCGCATGGCGTATACAGTGTGTGTGGTGCGTACAGCATATACAGTGTGTGTGTGTGCCGCATACGGCGTATACAGTGTGTGTAGTGCATACGACATATTGTGTGTGTGTGTGAGATGCATATGGCGTATAAAGTGTGTGTTGCGTACGGCGTATACAGTGTGTGTGTGGTTTGTACGCAGTGTGTTTATGTGTGTGTGTGTGTGGTGCGTACGGCGTATACAGTATGTGTGTGTATGTGTGTGTATGTGTGTGGTGTATACTGCACATACAGTGTATGTGTGTGGTGCGTACGGCGTATACAGTGTGTGTGTGTGTGGTGCGTACGGCGTATACAGTCTGTGTCTGTGTGGTGCATACGGCGTATACAGTGTGTGTTGGGAACGGCGTATACAGTGTGTGTGCTGAGCGTACGGTGTATACAGAGTGGGTGTATGTGTGTGTGTGTGGCGGTACGTACGGCGTATGCAATGTGTGTGTGGTGCATACGGCGTATACAGTGTGTGTGTGGTGCGTACGGTGTATACAGTGTGTGTGGCGTATACAGTGTGTGTGTGGCGGGTACAAATTATACAGTGTGTGTGTGGTGCATACGGCGTATACAGTGTGTGTGTGCGCATGTGGTGCGTACGGAGTATACAGTGTGTGTGTGTGGTGCGTACATCGTATACATTGTGTGTGTGTGTGTGGTGCGTACGGCGTACACATTGTGTGTGTGTGGTGCGTACGGCGTATACAGTGTGTGTATGTGTGTGTTTGGTGTGTACAGAGTATAGTGTGTATCTGTGGTGCGTATGGCGTATAAAGTGTGTGTGTGGTGCATACGGAGTATACAGTGTGTGTGTGTGTGGGGCGTACGGCGTATACAGTGTGTGTGTGGTGCGTATGGCATATACAGTGTGTGTGTGCTGCGTACGGCGCATACAGTGTGTGTGGTGCGTACGGCGTATACAGAGTGTGTGGTGCATATGGCGTATAAAGTGTGTGTGTTGCGTACGGCGTATAAAGTGTGTGTGTGTGTGTGTGGTTCGTACGCAGCGTGTTTATGTGTGTGTGTGTGGTGCGTATGGCGTATACAGTATGTGTGTGTATGTGTGTGGTGTGTACTGCATATACAGTGTATGTGTGTGGTGCGTATGGCGTATACAGTGTGTGTGTCGTGCGTATGGTGTATACAGTGTGTGTGTGTGTGTGTGGTGCGTACGGCGTATACAGTGTTTGTGTGTGTGTGTGGTGTGTACGGCGTATACTGTGTGTGTGTGTTTGTGTGTGGTGCATACGGCGTATACAGTGTGTTTGTTTGTGTGTGTATGTGTGGTGCGTACGGCGTATACATTGTGTGTATGTGTGGTGCGTACGGCATATACAGTGTGTGTGTGTGTGTGTGAGGTGCGACGGTGTTGCGCTGATGGTACCGCGCAAGAGGCTGGTACCACCAGTGGTTTCCATTTTGAGACACCCATCACTTGAGAAGAAAGGTGAGTATAAGTGGGGGGTTTTTGTATGTGTGCAGCGTGAAAGGGATGAGGGGGCCACAAATACTAGGATGGGGGCAGCACAAATACCAGGATGGGAGCAGGACATACCACCATGGGAGAGCATATACCAATAAAAATCTTCGCCACCCGGGCGCAGAATGGGCTCAATAGCTAGTACTGTATATCTATAATATAACCAGGGATGTGTCCGTCTGTTTGAAGCCTCTAAAGACTTCTCCTGCGCAGTCTGGCCCCAGACAGAAGAACACATCCAGACATTACAGGTGACAGGTAAGAGGAGTGTGACGACGGAGAGCAAAGTATGCGTAGGCACTGAACGCATACAACGATCTCTGGCACCATAAGCACATACCTGATCGGGAGGAGTGTTGCTGCGGTGCCTCTGTTTGGGTTGGCGGTCATTGGAAGAGTGCAGCGTCGGATTCGGCGCATGTGCATAGCACACTCTCCGGCGACATTTTAATGTTAGACACATTTGCAGTGTGTCTTCAACAAAATGGTGCTGGAGACCACGTTATGGGCACGCGCGTACTCCGACGCCATTTTGTTGAATACACTCTGCAAATGTGTCTTCACTAAAATGGCGCCGGATATCGTCCTATGCAGGTGCTGATTCCGACGCCATTTTAGTTAAATAACACAGGCGATGCGCTGGAGGGGAGCGATGGAAAGTTGAGTAGGAGTGTTTTTTTTATTTAATTGAAGTAGAATTGGGGAGCACATAACAGGATGGTTGAGCATATACCAGGTTGGGGGTGCACAAAACATAATGGCGGTGCAGGATGGGGGTGCACAAAACAGGAAGGGGGCGGAGGATGGGGGAGCACAAAACAGGATGGGGGCGCACAAAACAGGATGGGGGTGCACAAAACAGGATGGGGGCACAGGATGGAGGAGCACAAAACAGGATGGAGGCGCATCATGGGGGAGCACAAAACAGGAGCTTAAAAAAGGATGGTAGCACAGATTGGGATCGCACAAAACAGGAAGGAGACGCAGGATGGGGGAGCACAAAACAGGATGGGGGCGCAGGATGGGGCACACAAAACAGGATGAGGCTCAGGATGGGAGCGCACAAAACAGGATGGGGCACAGGATGAGGGTGCACAAAACAAGATGGGGGCGCAGGATGAGGGCACAGGATGGAGGAGCACAAAACAGGATGGGGGCGCATCATGGCGGAGCACAAAAAAGGATGGGGAGCATAAAAAAGGATGGTGGCACAGGATGGGGGCGCACAAAACAGGAAGGAGACGCAGGATGAGGGAGCACAAAATAGCATGAGGGTGCACAAAACAGGATGAGGGCACAAGATGGGGGCACAGGATGGAGGAGCACAAAACAGGATGGGGGCACATCATGGGGGAGCACAAAACAGGATGGGGGGCATAAAAAAGGATGGTGGCACAGGATGGGGCGCACAAAACAGGAAGGAGACGCAGGATGAGGGAGCACAAAACAGGATGGGGGCGCACAAAACAGGAAGGGGTGCAAGATGGGGGATAACAGAACAGGATGGGGGAGCACATAACAGGATGGGGGAACACATACAGGATGGGGGAGCATGGACCAGGATGGGGGATCATATACCAATAGAAATGCTCGAAACCCGGGCGTGGAACAGGTTCAATAACTAGTGTGATAGTTGCCTTATAAATGGGGTTGGGACCATCAGTTGTGTTGTGCTGAAGTCTGGTGGATACACAGCTGATACTCCTACTGAATAGACTGTTAGAGTTTGTATTATGGAAAGAAAAAAGCAGCTAAGGAAAGAAAAACAGTGGCCATCATTACTTTAAGAAATGAAGGTCAGTCAGTATGAAAAATTGGGAAAACTTTGAAAGTGTCCCCAAGTGCAGTTGCAAAAACCATCAAGCGCTACAAAGAAACTGGCTCACATGAGGATCGCCCCAGGAAAGGAAGACCAAGAGTCACCTCTGCTCCTGAGGATAAGTTTATCCGAGTCACCAGCCTCAGAAATCGCAGGTTAACAGCAGCTCAGATTAGAGACCAGGTCAATGCCACACAGAGTTCTAGCAGCAGACACATCTCTTCAACAACTGTTAAGATGAGACTTTGTGCAGCAGGCCTTCATGGTAAAATAGCTGCTAGGAAACCACTGCTAAGGACAGGCAACAAGTAGAAGAGACTTGTTTGAGCTAAAGAACACAAGGAATGGACATTAGACCAGTGGAAATCTGTGCATTGATCTGATGAGTCCAAATTTGAGATCTTTGGGTCCAACCACCGTGTCTTTGTACGACGCAGAAAAGGTGAACGGATGGACTCTACATGCCTGGTTCCCACCGTGAAGCATGGAGGAGGAGGTGTGATGGTGTAGGGGTGGTTTGCTGGTGACACTGTTGGGGATTTATTCAAAATTGAAGGCATACTGAACCAGCATGGCTACCACAGCATCTTGCAGCGGCATGCTATTCCATCCGGTTTGCGTTTAGTTGGACCATCATTTATTTTTCAACAGGACAATGACCCCAAACACACCTCCAGGCTGTGTAAGGGCTATTTGACCAAGAAGGAGAGTGATGGGGTGCTATACCAGATGACCTCCCCTCCACAGTCACCAGACCTGAACCCAATCCAGATGGTTTGGGGTGAGATGGACCGCAGAGTGAAGGCAAAGGGGCCAACAAGTGCTAATCTCTGGGAATGCCTTTAAGATTGTTGGAAGACCATTTCCAGTGACCACCTCTTGAAACATGTATAACAATACATGTGTAATTGCAATAATTTTCTGGGAGATATACTTCATTTTCTGGTACAATTTCAAGAGTGTCAACACTTTTGACTTTGACTGTAAATATATATATACATATATATATATATATATATATATATATATATATATATATATATAGTACAGACCTAAAGTTTGAACACACCTCATTTAAAGATTTTTCTGTATTTTCATGACTTTGAAAATTGTACATTCACACTGAAGGCATCAAAACTATGAATTAACACATGTGGAATTATATACTTAAAAAAAAGTGTGAAACAACTGAAAATATGTCTTATATTCTAGGTTCTTCAAAGTAGCCACCTTTTGCTTTGATGACTGCTTTGTACACTCTTGGCCTTCTCTTGATGAGCTTCAAGAGGTAGTCACCGTAATTTAATCACTCCAATTGTTTTTTTGTTTTTTATTACCATGTTCACTAAATGCTAAATTGTACCTGCAATTATGATTTCCCAGGTCATTATGAGTTTGTAGATACCAAACATGTATAGGTTCTTTTTTATTTAATTGGTGAAAAAAAATCCAAAGTTTGCAAAAAAAACAAAATTGTGCCATTTTCCGAGACTTGTAGCATCTCCATTTTTTGGGATCTGGGGCGGGGTGAGGGCTTTTTTTTGTGGGCCAAGCTGACGTTTTTATTGATATAATTCTGGGGTATATACGATCTTTTGATCGCCTGTTGTTGCATTTTATTGCAATGTTCGGCGACTAAAAAAACGTAATTCTGGCATTTTGATATTTTTTTTGTAACGCCATTTACTGATACGATTAATTCTTTTTATATATTGATAGATCGGGTGATTCTGAATGCGGCGATACCAAATGTGTTTATATTTTTTTTTATTAATGTTTTATTTTGAATGGGGCGAAAGGGAGGTGATTTAAACTTTCATATTTTTAAAACAAAATAATATTTTTAAAAATATTTTATTACTTTTTAGCTGCCTCAATAGTCTCCATGGGAGACTAGAAGCTGCGATCGTCTCATCTCATCTCGTCTCATCTCCTATTCTACACACAGCAGGGCTTCACTTGTTATGAACGCCGACCGCTGGGCGGCGCTCATAGCATCCTAGCAATGTCAATCACAGGGGTCTCCAGCAGACCCCGAGTTGTCATGCCAACCCATCAGTGACCTATGGTCATGTGATACAGGCGCCGATGGGCGGGACTAGTTACACGCTTCTGGTGCGGCAATGTTAAATGCCATTTAACTAGTTAACAGCCCCGGGAGGAACGTGGATATTAGAGGCGCATGACAGCTATACAGATCAGCTGTCATGTGCCCGGTAACATGCGGGCTCAGCGCTGGAGCCTGCATGGAGTGCAGGGATACCACCTTGGACGTACTCAAACAACCACAGTGGTAAAGGTGTTAAAGAAAGGACTGAGGATGATAGGCTTCAGGACAGACACATGAAAAATATTTGGGATCCGTAGAGAGATCGGGAGTTGAGCTTGTAGGCTACTGTGATAATCTGCTTCAAAACCTCGAACAGACTGATGAATCATGGACCCAGTTTATAGGAGGGTACCTTGAGATGGATATACTTAGATGACAGCCAGACCTTGTTCCCAGGACAAAATAGAGGTGGATCCAGATGTCTCTTGTCTGCGTTTCTCTTCAAATGTTCAGAGGACCTCAATAATGTGGACTTGGTGTCCTTCCAGAACCTAGAACAACCCCTGACGAGGGATTCTACAGCAGGAATATTGGAGGTAGCAGAAACAGGGAACGGAATACTGGGATGTTGACCGTAGACCACAAAAAATGAAGACTTGGCAGAGGATTCACTGACATAGTGATTCACTAATAAGAAAATTTGGCCCAAGGCAGGAGTTTGGTCCAGTCACTGTGGTGGGCATTGACGAAGTGCCACAAGAAGTTGGTCAGGATCTGATTGACCCACTCTACCTGGCCATTAGACTGAGGATGGTAGGCCAAAGAAAACTCCAGAGTAACATCTAGTAATTTGCAGGTGGCCCTCCAAAAACTAGAAGTAAACTGGACGCCTCTATTTGAGACAATGTGGAGCGGTAAGCCATGCAAAATAAACTTCTCTGCAAGCACTGGAGTAGACGAAAGACCAGACAGTGGAGTGAAATGGGCCATCTTGGAGAAGCAATCCACAACCACCCAGATGACGGTACACCCAGCCGATACTGGAAGATCAGTGATAAAATCCATTACAATATGCTGCCATAGAGCAGATGGTACAGGTAAAGGAAGTAGCCGGTTGGCCGCAAATTGTTTTGAAGTCTTGTTCTGGCCACAAGAGTGACAGGCAGACATGAAATTCGCAATATCTTTACGCAGGGTTGGCCACCAATAATGTTGGGAAATGAGAAGAGCCGTTTTCTTCTGTCCAGCATGGCCAGCCAACTTAGACGAGTGACCCCACAGAAGAACTTGCTTCCTGTTAGATTCAACAACGTCTTTCCTACCACAAATAATTTTGGAGGGCTACATGATATGTTGAAGCTCCTTCCCCTGGTCGGAGGCCTTGAGGGATCTGGAGAGAGCATCCACCTTGACATTTTATCAGCTGGCCGAAAATGGAGAGTGAAGTTGAAGTGGGCAAAAAACAAAGACCACCTGGCTTGTCGAGAGTTAAGTCGCTGTGTGGATTGCAGATTGGCAATATTCTTGTGATTAGTGTATATGACCACAGGGTGCATAGCTCCTTCAAGCAAGTATCACCACTCCTTCAGAGCCAGTTTAATTGCTAGTAGTTCTCAATCGCCTATTGAGTATTTGCACTCAGGAGCCGAGAAGATCTTGGAAAAGAAGCCACAGGTCATCATACAACCGGATGAAGACTTCTGAGTAAGAATGACACTGGCCCCTGAGGAAGAAGCTTCCACCTCAATAAGGGTATGTGCCCACGATCCGAAGCCACCTACGGCCCCCGACGCTACAGAATAACCGCACGGCTTACGACCTGATATGCACATGAGCAGCCGCCATTTTTTTTTCCATGCAGACTTTCCACATTGATGTTAATCTATGGGGAAAGTCCACATGCGGACCCGCAAGAGAAATTGACATGCTGCGGGTCTGAAAGATGCACCTCATGTCAGCTTCTGCGGATGATCCACAGATGCACAGAGACGCATAGTGGACATGGGATTTTTAGAAATCCCATCCACTATGCTGTAACATCTGGCCGCTGTGGGTTGGACGCTGCATAAACATGCAGCTTCAAACCTGCAGCGATTCCTGATCGTGGGCACGTACCCATAAGAAATGTTTGTCATTGTTTGGACGAACCAGCACAGGAGCCCAAGAGAAGGCCTGTTTCAGAGACACAAAGGCGTTTTCTGCTTGTGGAGTACACACCTTGGAATTGGCCTCCTTTCAGGTCAGGGCAGAAATAGGAGAGGTCTGAGAAGAGAAATGCGGAATGAATTGACGGTAGTAATTTGCGGAGCCGAGAAATAGCTGGATAGCCTTTAGACCGTCTGGATGGGGCCATTTCAGGATGGCAAATACCTTCCCGGGATCCATTTTCAGGCCAGTCTTGGAGACTATATACACCAGAAATGGAAGAGAGGTCTGCTCGAGGACACATTTTTCATATTTTGCGTACAGGCGGTTGCTGTAACCTCAGCAGAACCTGGCGAACGTCCCTCCTGTGTGTTGGCAGATCGGGAGAGAATACCAAGACGTCATCTAGGTAAACTACCACAAACGTGTAGAGGAGGTCCAGGAAGATGTTGTTTACCAGTTCTTGGAAGACTGCTGGGGCTTTACAGAGACCAAAAGGCATCACGCGATACTCGTAATGGCCATTGCAGGTGTTAAACGCCGCCTTTCATTCGTCTTACTGGCAAATTCAATCAAGTTATACGCCCCTCGTAGGTCAAGTTTAGTGAAGACTCTGGAACTTTTAAGGTGATCAAATAACTCGGAGATGAGAGGCAGAGGGTGTTTATTCTTGATCATGATTTGGTTGAGACTCCTATAATCGATGCAGGGTCATAGAGAACAGTCCTTTTTCTTCACAAGAAGAAACCCACCCCAGCCGGGGGGAAAACTTCTGGATAAATCCCCTGGCAAGGTTGTCTTCAATATATGGGGATAGCACAAGTCTCCACTTGCAACAGGAGATAGATTCGATCTCATGGAGGGGATGTGCCCGGTAGAAGGTCAATCGGGCAGTCATATGTGGTGGTAAAGTCTCAGCCTCCTTCTTATCAAAGACATCCACATACATCCAATATGCCGTAGGCAAACTGGGCAAATTAGTGGGAGAAGTCGGAAGTAGGGCAGCAAAGCAACTCTCGTGACAGTCTTGATCCCAGTGGAGTACTTCTCCGCACTTGTTTTTGCAGCCATGGCAGACCTAGAAGCAGAGGGTGAGACAGACCGGACAGTACAAAAAGAGGAATCTTTTCAAAGTGCAGCATTCCTACTCGAAGTTCCACTGGCTCGGTAATGGAAAGAATGGTTTAAGGGAGAGGTCTTCCATTCCATCCACCGAAGAAACCATCAACAAATCCTGTAGACGCTGGATCGGGATCTTATTTCACTCTATGAGGGCCTGTTAAATGAAATTACCCGCAGAACCAGAGTCCAGGTAGGCTGTCTCAACAAAACGGATGTCACCACAGGAAACAGCTAAGAACATAGTCGGTGATGGAGAGGAGTGATTCTCAGCCTTTCCAAAGAACCCTAGGCTCTGTCCTGATCTCTCTAGACAAGGGCGGATTGCATGCTCAGAACTTCCACAATAAAAGCACCTTCCGTCAGCATGATGGGCCTTCTGATGGTGCTTGGCCAGTGCCACCTGGTGAACTTGCATAGACTCTGGGGCAGAGGCTTGCTGTAAGATGGCTTTTGGAAGGTAGGTGCCAGGCATAAAGGTTTGCTCTCAAGGATCACCTACTTGGAAGGTTCCTGTCACAGGTGTATCAGAGGTGACAGACAGTCGCCCTGCAGTTGGTTGCAGGAGATCTCTATGTTTGGCAATACAGACATCTTCTTAGATGAGAGGCTGTCTTTAGGACCTAGCAAGCTACCTCCCTCTGGTAATTCGCTCCCTGGCCTGGGTGTATATATACCTGGTGTGTCTGATAGGGAGGTTCCGGCTATATTCATTTCTACTTGTGAAGGCTTAACAAGAGCAGTACTTCGCCCTGTTTGGAGCTTGAGGCTGAGTTCGCATTTGTATGGAGTCATCTAAAGCTAAGCATTCTCCCCCTGTTTGTCTACCCTTGTTGTCTATAGAGTTTAGTGGAGATCGACTAGTGCTCATCTCCTCCCAACCCTACCCTTAGCCATACGTCAGGGAAAGATAGGGCGAGGCACGCGTGCGGTGATAGCGGAAGAGGCAATATATATTGACGGTAGTTGAAACAGGGTGACACTAGACCAGATTAGATGGTCTCCACTTCCCCCTTTCCCTAGTGTCTGGACTCCCTTTCCCTCTTCCCTCTGTGTTGCACTAAGTCTTTTCCACACCTGGCATGACAGCTCCTGGAACCTGATGTCAATCTGTCTTGCCAGATACACCAGGTAATCCAGTGAGGTGGGTATGTCACGACCGGCCACCAGAGCCTTGTTATTCCAGGCGAGTTCAGATGAGAAAGTGCAGAAATATACAGCATACTGGCACACTGTTGAGTTCCCCTGATGCAGTTGGAGAAGAGAAGAGGCCGCTGAGGATGCACAGCCGGATTCATCAAAAACCCTCTGGAAAGCCTCTAAGAAAGACTGAAGGTTTGACACCAGGGGATCTGCTCTCTCTCATAGAGGATTGAGCCACGCCAGTGAGTTGGGACATAATGAAGGCCACTTTGGCCCTATCGGAACTGAAGTGATGTGCCAATAGTTCGATGTGTAGTGTGCACTGGTTAATAAATCCCCGACATAGAGTGGAGGTGCAAAGAGCCGGTGTCCGAAACTGGCAGACTGTTGAGGCACATTTGAGGTTGTTGCCGCTTGGGCTGATTCGGGTGCAGCCGGAGAAGGCAGCGTGTCCAGGTGGATTTTCTATAGGTAAGACAGGATGTTGTCCTATTGGTCTTTCTGACGAAAGACCTCCTGATACAGGTCTGAGATGGAGAACACCTGAGAGCCAGCAAATTCCATGGTCTGTGCAAACTTTAATGGGCTGGGTGGTGGAACCACTGTGCTGTGGACCGAAAATAGCCAGGAGTGGCATAACTAGGGACCTCACCGAGTCTGACTTCATATTTACAGTGGCTTGACGACTCCACGATCCGAGGAGAGATGAGGGAGGTGGACCAGGTGCTACTCCGGGACCGACCTCAAATGGATGGCAGCTGACCTCCGAAAGACAGGAGGCAGGCACAAGCAGGCACAGCTGATGGACAGGCACGCTAGCATGGTTGATAGACAGGCAAGCTGACATGGCTGATAGACAGGCAAGCTGACATGGCTGATAGGCAGGCAAGCTGACATGGCTGATAGGCAAGCAAGCTGACATGGCTGATAGGCAGGCAAGCTGACATGGCTGATAGGCAGGCAAGTTGACATGGCTGATAGGCAGGCAAACTGACATGGCTGATAGGCAGGCAAGATGACATGGCTGATAGGCAGGCAAACTGACATGGCTGATAAGCAGGCAAGCTGATGTTAAAAGGCTCGGAGAGTATTGCAGAGGTTTAATTCAAGATTTGGTTTCTCCACGCAGGGAGTGTAAATTTAAGTAACACAACAATAAAACAGTAAAATCGGACAATAAACGATTGTGGTTTAACTATAACACGGAAAGGATGAACAATATGGCGCAGTCCCAAAAGTTCAGGCTGAATAAGAGAAGGTAGATTACTGGAGGCTTGCACTTATCTGTCCTTTAGCGATAACTACGTCCGTCTTCAGACACTCACTCCAGAGGGTGTTCGTTTTCTGGCGGCAGTGGGCGGTCTCGGGTCTCACGCACTGGGCCCCTAGTCCTTTAACCACACGACAGCGGTCACGACTCCTTTAAGAGCCGTATCAAGCTCCTCCGGCGTACAACAAACTGCGTTAGGATCACTAATCCCGGGTGCGTCCTCACCCGTAGGTCACCGTCAGATGTCTGGAAAACTGTGGTGATGCAGGTAACTAAACGATCACTTTCTGTAGGCCCGGTACAGACCGCACGCCTCTTGTTTTGCGGAAAGCTGTGTCACCCATTCGTCCATCACCGCAGACAGGTCAGCACGTCTCTATTTCACCGAGGACAGGGTAGCACGTCTCTCCCTCGTTGTCGGCAGGTCAGACTGTTTCTCCCCCAACTGCCGGTCTGCTCTCTACAACCGTCTCTTTTGCGCTAGCCCAGACACCTCACTTCCTCTCTTCCGTCCCTCTCCTCTGTCCCCCAGCACTGTCCAGGAAGTCCCCCATGCACTCTTAATCCCGTCCCCTGGCAATACTGGGCAGGACCCTGGCAGTTCCGGCACCGGAGCTCCGCACCTGTCCCTAGGCAAGTCTTCCGTCTTACACTCCTGCTCCCTTTGAGCTCGCCATTCCACGGGCGAGAGTTTTTTTACCAGGCGCTCACACTCTCTGACCTCTTGGATGATACATTGCCAGATGAACTGATCCTGATTGTAGCGGATAGGCGGGGCACACCAGCCGTGGATCGTTCGGACCGGCGTAAAGCAGTTGGAGCGCGGGGTACCTGAGAGTCGCTGGGGTTCCCAACTTCGCCCGGCCCAGCCTGACGGAGCGGTGGACCTCCTCTCTTGTGTGGGAAGCTGTGGGCGATGTGAGACTGGGGATCGCAGCCACTATCGTCTCTTCCTCCTCATCATCGTAGACGGGAGCACTGGGTGTGGGATCTCTCATCTTTGTGCTGAGTTCTTCCTTCTTTTCCTCATCGCTAGACAAACAGGGCCGTAACATGCTTCGATGAACGATTCTAGTTGGAGCCGATTCTCCCCCCCCCGGCTGAACCTCATACACCGGTCCTTCAGGACTAACTCTCCATTTCACTCGATACGGGGTAGACTCCCACCATCTACTCAGCTTGCCCCGGGGTCTCTTGTCACGTACCCACACCCGTTCTCCCGACTTAAGGGCTGCCCCCCGAAGAGGTGGCGTTTCATGGTGCCTATGTTCTTTAAACTTCTGCTGCCCCAACCTCCGAAGAGTCTGCAACCAGTGCCGATGCTCCCGGACTAAGGTAGATGGGCCCGTCCATGGCCAGTCCTCTACGGGATCTAGTTTGAGCTCGGTGATCTCCCTACCCTTTTGTCCAAACAGCAGGGTGTAGGGGGTGAACCTTGTGGCACTATGTACCCGGTTATTACAGACCCACACCAGCTCGGCCACAAACTCCGGCCAGCGTACCTTCCGATCTTCTTCCAAGGTTCGAAGTATCTGGATCAAAGTTCTGTTGAAGTGTTCACAGGACCCATTTCCTTGCGGATGGTAAGGGGTGGTCCTAGACTTCTCGATCTTGTATAGCGGCCGGTGCAGCTCCTCCATCACCCATCCTTGGAAACAAGCTCCTTGATCGGAGTGAATTCTCTTCGGACAGTCATAGACCCTGATGAAGTACCGACAGATAGCCTGGGCAGCAGAATCAGCTGTCTGATCCCTGGTCGGAGTTACCACCGCGAATTTCGTGAAGTGGTCGGTCATGACTAGGCAATGTCCATACCCGAGATGCTCCGGCCCGATGGTCAGGTAGTCGATCATCAACACCTCTAAGGGCGCAGCCGTCACAATGGTTTGGACGGGGGCCCGCTGCTCTGGGGTTTTCACCAACTCACAGCTCCAGCACTTCTGGCAGACGTTCTCCACTGCAACTCTTAGCTGGGGGTGGTATACCAGTCTCTGCAGCCACTGGAAGGTCTTTTGGGGTCCAAAATGTGCTCCCCGCTCGTGTGCTTCCTTGGCCAGTGTCCCGATCACACTCTCTGGAACCACTACTTGCCAAGTGGGGCTGAACTCCGGTACCAACTGGACCCGTCTGTACAACAAGCCGTCCAACAGACTCAGTCTCTCCCACTGCCGCAGCATCTTCAGCCCCTCTGGTGTCAGGGTCCCCCTTTCTTCACGGTTAGGGACTTGTTTCAAAGCCACCCACTGTTGCAACCGCGCAATCTCTCCATCCATTTGCTGTATCCGTACCCACTCGTCCCTGGGCCGCCCCTACACGTGTCCTTCTTTCACTTCCCTGATCTATCCCTGCGTAGCGGACAATGGGCTGCCAACCCTCCGGAAGCTGGGCACCTTTTCGGCCTCCAGTTCTTCGTCTTGGTCACTGTCGGGGTGCTCATGGGTCACCCTGGAGAGGGCATCAGCATGCGTGTTTTCAGCCCTAGGCCGGTAGGTGATCTTATACCGGTACCGAGCCATGCGAGCCACCCATCATTGTTCCAGGGCTCCCAACTTCACGTTCTCCAGATAAGCCAACGGGTTGTTGTCTGTCTTCACCAACACTTCAGACCCCGACAAGTACTCCGCGAACTTTTGTGTCATTGCCCACACTAGGGCAAACAATTCCAGTTTAAAGGAGCTGTAATTGTCTGGGTTCTTCTCCGAGTCTCAGAGGGAGTGACTCGCATATGCATATCACCCGCTCTCTTCCTTCCTGCTCCTGCGACAGCACAGCCCCTAGACCAAGGAGATTTCCATTGGTGTGAAGAACGAAGGGCTGAGAAAAGTCCGCGTAGGCCAGTATGGGAGCTTCCGTCAGGGCCATCTTCAAGGCCCTAAAGGCCTCCTCCTGTTCTCTTCCCCATTTCACTGTTCGATTTTTCGAGCCCGCAGGTATCCCTTGAACGAGCTCTAGTAGCGGATTAGCTATGCGCGTGAAATTTTTCACGAGTCTGCGGTAATACCCTGCGAGTCCTAGGAAGGCCCGCACAGTCTTCGGGGTGGGTCACTCTTGCACGGCGGCCACTTTCTCCCGAGTGGGCCTAACTCCTTCACCGGACACAGTGTGCCTGAGGTACTCAACCTGCTTGCGGAATGTATGACATTTTTGTGGCTTCACCTTCAGGCCGTAATTTCGAAGGCGACTCAAGACTTGCTCCAGTAGTCGTAGATGTTCCTGCAAGGTAGACGCATAGACGATGATGTCATCGAGGTAGATCAGTGTGGCCTCGAAGTTCAGATCGCCTAAACATCTCTCCATCAAGCGTTGAAAGGTCCCGGGAGCGATGTTTAGGCCAAAAGGCATCCGATTAAACTCGAAGAGTCCCATGGGCAACACGAATGCTGTCTTGGCACGGTCGTGTTCAGCCACTGGCACTTGCCAGTATCCGCTGGCCAGATCCAGGGAGGAGAAGTATTTCGCCTTGCCTAGGGCGGATAAAGACTCCTCGATCCTGGGTAAAGGGTACGAGTCTCTTATGGTGCAAGCATTTAGCCGCCTGTAGTCCACACAGAATCGTAGGGTTCCATCCTTCTTCCTGACCAGGACGATTGGAGCCGCCCACGGGCTCTGGCTTTCCCGAATCACCCCATTCTGTATCATATGGGCCAGCATTTCCTTCACTTCCTGGTACATCTGCGGAGGTATCTGTCTATACCGTTCCCGTACCGGAGCAGCATTTCCCGTAGGGATCTCATGGGTGATGGCCTCGGTACATCCAAAGTCATCCTCATGTCGGGCAAAGACGTCCTGGTACCGTCCCAGCATCTCTTCGACCTAGTACACCTGTTCTGTTGTAAGCCCTGTCAAATCAGCACGCATCTGTTCTAGGATCCTTCGACCGTCCTTAGTCTGAGGTCGAGGAGACCTCGATCGTACGGTGATTGCCAGGGTCCAGGGATCCCCCCTTACTGCTGATAATTGTATCACATCTGGCGGTTCCAGCTGTTGTGGGATCCCCAGGATCTGGGCTATTTCGGTCCTGGCGAGAAGAATGAGCTTACTCGGATTCAGGTTCACGCATTGTACCACCACGTTTCCCTTATGGACGGTAGCCAAGGTCCGCGCTCCCAATAGACCCGGAGGCACCTTGTCCACAGTGGTTGACTCGATCTGAATCTCTACCCCTTCTAGTGGGGTGCAGGCTCGGACGGGCAAAGTGAGGACTGTCTGTACTGGTGGTAAGGTGAGGGTGTTGGTGGCGGGTATTATCACCTTTCCCAGAACTTTTCCCCCACTCGAGGTCTCTTGCACCTGGGCAACCCTGATCAGCTGCTGGATGGCCTTCCTTTGAGGGGCTCTAGAGTTCCACCACCCTAGCGTGAGTTCTCGTGGTTCCCTAATCAGGTTCTGTCCGATTTCCTTCAGCACGTTCATACCGAGGGTCACTGGTGGTCCAGGGCCGGCATCTAGGCCTGTCAGGATGACTCATTTTCTTCCCACATCTTGTCCGCACACCCGGATGCGCAACCACACTACTCCTGTGACCGGAATGGGCAGTTGGTTAGTGGCTGTGAGCTTTATCAAGGGACCCCCTTCATTTCATGCCATCTCTGGGTACCGCTGACGGAAATAAGTTTCTCCCATGGTGGTCACTTGAGATCCCGTGTCGATCAAGCAGTGAACCGCCCGTCCGCCAAGCTTGGCCTACACTGTCGAGCTCATGGATATTAAGTCTCCGGGACTCACTGCCTTTCTTCGCTCCGGGTTGCGTCCCTCACACCCAGAGCCCATTAGTTTAATGGCTGCCGGGACAGAGGCCTTCCTCGACTGGCACAGCTCCTGGCGTAATACCCCATGCCCCCACAATTCCAACACGTTGGTCTCCTGTCTGCAGGGGGTCGTCGGACCACCTGATTGGGCTCTGTTCCAACCCGGGGTCTGGGCTCGTCCTTTACTTCGCCCGGGGGTCTCGGGTCAACTGTTCCCACTCTCACTGATTGAGACACTCGAATATTGTACCACTCTTCTTGTATTTCTTGGATCTCCCACCGCATCTCTCGGGCCCATTCTGGTTCGGCCGTGGGCGATGGGGCACTGCATTGCCCCAGACAATCCCTGCCAGGGTCACTACCCCCATCTCCTGTTCCCTCACGCGGGCCTCTGCCCCTGCCTCCAGAAATGTCATACGCGGGTTGGTGCGCTAGCGCTCTCGCAAGGCCTGTCTCAGCTGCGCATCTGTGAGGCCGGCTACGAACTGGTCCCTAAGTACTGGGTCCGGGGGCCCCACTCCCACATCTTCTAGGTTCGTTTTCCTAGTGATGTAAGTGTACACACTCTGTAGGGCGTTGACATATTGGGTCACAGTCTCCCCCTCCCTTTGTACCTGTTTGAACAGTCGCATCCTTAACTCTGCCACATTAGTAGGGTCCCAATGCATTTCTTCTAGGATCCGTACCACCTTTACCACCATATTTCAGTCAGTGGGGAAACGAAACATTACTGACTGTCGAGCTTCTCCTTCTAAAGCCAGCAAAGCTATCTCTGCTTGCATATCAGGGGCTGATTGGGTGCATCCGTAACATGCTCTTAACCCGTTCTACCCAATCCCACAGCATCATGTTGTCTCCGGTAAACTTTGGGAGATTATTCAACATGGCGCCCAGGGGTAGGCTAATTGTAGGGGCTCTCGCCTGGTCTGCCATGCCTGCAACTGCATCTGGGGACGACATCTTGCTGACTACGCCAAATGTTAAAAGGCTCGGATGCCGCACACAGCACGCAGAGAGTATGGCAGAGGTTTAATTCAAGATTTGGTTTCTCCACGCAGGGAGTGTAAATTT
Organism: Phyllobates terribilis; assembly: GCF_046119375.1. Classification (NCBI taxonomy): domain Eukaryota; kingdom Metazoa; phylum Chordata; class Amphibia; order Anura; family Dendrobatidae; genus Phyllobates; species Phyllobates terribilis. The sequence continues at coordinate 11,315,382 of NW_027362769.1, read as the reverse complement.
AAGTAACCCAACAATAAAATAGTAAAATCGGACAATAAACGATTGTGGTTTAACTATAACTCGGAAAGGATGAACAATGTGTGTTGTAATGCTGTGGGACCCGTGCTTGTGGAAGTCAGAGGCGATACCAGGAAATATAGTGGCAGCTGGGGACCGAGTATGGACACCCGGCCGCCGGCGGCATGAGGTTGTGAAAAGCTTCCACCTCCACGAGCTTAAAAGGCCATATTTCAAGTGCAAAGAGCTGCCCTGAAATCTGGCAGTTTAGTGTTGCGGCCTGGGTGTGGGTGGGTGGCTGGCTGCATACTTGCACTTGCATTCCAAGTAACAGAAAACTAAGCAGATGGTGGCCTCTATCATCATCATGGCCTCTCTATGAACTCTCCTGAAGGAGGATCCAGGGCCCGCCGGAGAAGTCTCCGCTTTTCTGGTGGGCCCGTCCAACCCTACCGAAAAGCAGCCCTGGCTAAGAAAAGTGTGGGGGAAGGTTCCCGGACACTGTATGGCTGCTTTTTTAATGTGGATCGGCCATGCTTATGCATGTTATTTCTCAAAACGCATTACAGATCAGGTCATTGTCCAACTCTGTATTCAAGAAATTAAATGCACAAAGAAAGATGTGTGTGTGTCAAAGCACCACCGACAAGTGCGAGTTGATGTTGGACGGGCTGCCATTGCTTCTGCAACAAGTTCAATTACAGGACTTCCTGGGAGAAATGACACGCAGGGTACATACGGTTTCCCTCTATGCCAGTCCTTTCACCGAGCTAATTACAACTCTTAGCAAAAAAAGTTGTGGACTGGCTCCGTACCGTCCCTGGCCACATTCACCTGTCCATGTGTTTGTGGTTAGGCGGTCCTTCCCAGTAAGTGCATTGGGGAAGGCACGGGTAATGTTGTGTTGGGACTGAGTATGGACACTCGGCCGCCGCTGGCATAAGGTTGTGAAAAGCTTCCCCCTCCACGAGCCTAAAAGGCCACATTTCAAGTGCAAGCAGCTGTCAAAAATTTGGCAGTATGGTATTGCAGCCTGTGGGTGGGTGCCTGCATACTTGCGCTTGCATTCCAAGGAATGGGGTAGGGACAACTGAACGCTGCAGTGGGAAAAGGACGTGGACGGTGATTGTTGCAAGTTTGCAACGACAGGTGCATGGCGGGAGGCATCTTCGCATGCGCAAAGGATCACTTTTGATGGGCACACTTTTAGGCAGGGACCTGGGAGTCAGAGATGCTTCCAGAGGTTTTCCCTATGCTGTTCCCATGTCTTTTCAGCATGGTATGTATGTGTCTGATGATGTGTCACACACCACATGGCCAGATAAGCTTGTAAAATGTTAAAATTACATTTCCTGGTGAATGCATTTGTCTTGGTTGAAAGCAATTCAAAAGTGCAAAAACGCATCAAAAACGCTACGTGTGAACATAGCCCAAGTTGTGGAGGAGTATTTTTGTTTTTGGTTATTTATTTTGCCTTATATACAAGTCATTACCCTGGAAAGGATGTTCCTTAACATATTTCCCAGGAAAATCTATTTTGGTTTCGTTTTTGTATGTTTTATTGTGAGTCCGTAAAAGTGGTGTAATACTCTGACCACATTGCTGACAGCAGTGATCTGGAAGTCAGAGATGCTTCCAGGGGTCTTTCCCATGCTGTTCCCATGTCATTTGAGCACTGTTCCCATCGATTTGGGCAATTTTTAGGCCCTATGCAGACCGCCGGGGGAGCCGCCTGAAAATTGCTCGAGTTTCCCACAGACTTACATTGGGCTCGTTGCTCAGGTCGAGCACCCGAGTATTCCAATTTGCTCAACATGAGCAATGAGTACCCGAGCATTTTAGTGGTCGCTCATCACTAGTTTCTACCCATTACATCAAACTGCTCTCAGCTAGAGTAGCAAAGACCTGGTGACAGATTCCCTTTAATTGACATGTCTCTTTATAAATGTGTCATGCAGAGTCGATTGAGAAATAAGCCCTGATGACTAGCCTTCCAGTTCTAGCTCTTGTTTATGTACAACATGTGAAACACTGGTATCTGTAGTTAGGGAGGCAGTCTCTGATGCATTCTGCCTATGGTTTGAACAGTATGAATCACATGACAAGAAAAACAGCTTGATAGATAGCTTTTCAGCTATCCTGTTAAATCTTTTGTATTAAATATGTGTATTTCCTGTGAAATAATCATTCTGAAATGTTTATTTTTGTAGAACACTGTTTATTCTGTTCCCCGATGATTACTCTAGGGAACAGTTGTCATCAACTGGAGCAGTTTACTCATGAGGAGTGGGCAAAAATACCTGAGAGGTGCAGAAGTCTCATTGACAGTTACAGGAATCGTTTGATTGCAGTGAGTGCTTCAAAAGGTTGTCCAACAAATTATTAAGTTAAGAAGAACCATCATTTCTGTCCAGGCCTATTTCATGAGGTTAATTTTTTTTTTAAATTCTGTGGATGCAGGGTTGAAAAGCAATGTCTGACTTTCATTTGTTCATTTTCATAGATTTTTAATTCATTATTACTTTTGTCAGATTCAAGTTATTTCTGTGACCATTGTGGGTTTTTCTTTTATTAAACTAGGGGTACCAACAATTTTGACCACGTATGTATATATATATACTGTATATGTGTGTATGTACAGTATGTATATATATATAAGTATATGTGTTTGTATATATGTATATGTGTGTGTGTGTATATTCAATGTCTATTCAATATAGCGAACCACCTGTAATCTCATTTATTCCTGGGCCTCGTTACATCCCCGCACTGCAGTAACTGCATTCTAGCCACTTCTATAAGGATCCGTCTAGATTGGAGATGATTATTTGAGGACTTCATTTTAGCCTCCATTGTAGGTGGCTCACTAGTGAGGTGAGTAGAGCGGAGGTGATTTTTTGAGGACCTGGCCGTAGCCTCCACTCGGTTCAGTACTAAAGTGACTAGAATAGAGTTGCTGGAGTGAGTTCCTCAAAAAATCAACTTCAAACTAAGATTGGGTGGATATTTGCGGGGAGGGTGGTGACAGTGACGGAGCAGCCGACAGAATCATCATAATTGACATCACAAAAGTGGCGTAAATGATAACAGCAGTGTTCTCCAGTGACCTTAGACATTTCTGTAATAATTTGTCACTTCTGTGTTGTACATTATGGTAACTGTCGGGGGCGCTTTTTTACGCCTCTCCCCGCGGAGCTCCGCCCACTCTTCACAATGTCAGTTCTGTGGACAGGACTGTGGACAAATGGGAAGAGTCACAGTCTGGCAAAACTGAACAATCTGCGATAAGGGGTATTTTTTATATTACATAAAGCGATAATAAAAATGTAAGTTTCATTAATCAGGAAAAAAAAGGATTTTGCCTAAATCCATAAAATATATAACATTGTAAAAATACATAAATTATATAACAGTGTAAAAAAATCATTTTTGACTTGTGATGTTTGCTCCATTAAAAACATGAGCAATTGCATAAAAAAAGCATAAGAAAAACAATAAAAAGCCAGAAGAGGCGACTGGACAGCAAAGTGTATGAGGATCCTGGAATCAACTCCGATCTAGTGGTGTCAGTGCTGAACTGTCTACATCGGAGGGGATTTTTTGAGGCCCTCACTCCCGCAACTCTGATCTAGTCTCCTCAGCAGTGAAGCGTCTAGATCGGAGGCTAAAGTGAGGAGTACAAAAATCACCTCCGATCTAGATGCAACCTTGCCGGGAGCAGTATTCAAATACATGGGCAGCGCCAGCAGTGAGTGAATGCCGTGCTGCCCATGACTGAATGAGAGAATCACACCCCTATGACTGAATACAGCAGGTAGGACAAAGTGTATATAAAGTTATAAAATCATTATACTACCACAGATTTTAATTAAAAAAGCTTGTTAGTGATGCACATTGCATCACTAACAAATCAATAGGGGCAGTTTACATAGCAACTAGGACGTGACAGGTTCCCTTTAAATGTAAAAAAATAACACAGTCATGTGTATCATACAAACAAATGAAACACTTACCTGCCAAGGTACTTTCTCATCAGGCACTGGAAAACGCACAACATTGGAGTCAGGGTAATGAATATTCCTCGCATTGATATGGCTTGAAGAAATAAAAGTTTCATCTTTGTCCTTTAAGTCTATTTCACCTAGTAGCTTACTGGACACTATTAAAAGGAAAAGTACCAGAAGTAAAATAAAATTAAAGGGGTTGTCTCCACATGATAAATGGATAAAATCGCAAAGTGTTTGTAAAAAAAATCAACTTTTAAATTTACCTCCCATTAAAAATCCTCTCCATTCACAAGAAAGACGGATTTTGGTAAGACCTTACCTGTAAAATCCTTTTCAGCGAAGGAAGGAAGGGAGACACAGATCCATTACTAGTGGGTAGGCGGAGCCCCACAGGATAGTTCACCTCAGATTTATAAAAAGTGACGACCGGCCCCTCCAGCTTATGCTCCTCCTACTCTCATGTTCCTCAGTCCGTACACAAGCTAAGGAAGAGCAGACAACACCAGTGGAACAACACAATCCCTTCTGAAAACTCAGAAATGCGAGAGAACAGGTTATGCATATAACAGAAAGAACACACAGTCCCAGGCACTACTCACTGGACCTGACAACTGCGATGAGCTGGCAATGCTGGAACAGAGCCCTAGCGCGCCGACCCCAGTCCCGATGACCGCCATCAGAGAGGAGTCGCGCCGCATCTGGAAAACAAAAATGCACTTCTGCCCTGGGAGGGTGCTGTGTCTCCCTTCCTTCCTTCGCTGAAAAGGATTTTACAGGTAAGGTCTTACCAAAACCCGTCTTTCAGCAGCAGAAGGGAAGGAAGGGAGACACAGATCCATTACTAGTGGGACGTCCCAAAGCAGTCCAGAACTCAAGGGTGGGAAACAGTGGCAGAATCGCCAACCCCCCAACAACTTAGGCAAGCGCGCAACAAGCGCCAGAACTAGATAAAGATATAAACTAAACCACCGCCGCCTGCAGGCCCTGCGTCCCAAGGCCGCATCGACGGAAGCACTCACGTCCACTTTATAAAATTTAGTAAAAGTGTGAATGGAACGCCAGGTAGCCGCCCGGCAGAGCTGCGCTGCCGAGGCCCCCTGACGAAAAGCCCACAACGAGCCAAGAGCTCTCATGGAATGAGCTCGAACCTTAACCGGACAAGGCTCGCCCTTGAGCCGGTACGCCTCCAGGATAGCCGAACGTATCCACCGAGCTATAGTGTCCTTGGAAGCCCGCTAACCACGCCGACGACCAGCAGGAATCACAAAAAGAGAGTCCGACTTCCGAAACCCTTGCGTGATTGTAAGATAGAACTTCAAAGCCCACACCAAATCCAACGAGTGCAAGGCCCGCTCCTTTGGACTCTTCGGTTTCAGACAGAGGGAGGGCAACACGATGTCCTGATTGACGTGGAAACGCGACACCACTTTAGGCAGAAAATCGCAACGGGTACGAAGCACAACGCGATCCGAGTGGAACTCCAGAAAAGGGGGCGAGCAAGACAGTGCCGCCAACTCAGAAACCCTTCTCCAGGAGGTGATCGCCACCAGGAAGGCCACCTTCCAAGAAAGCAAGTAAAGCGTAGCTGAATCCATAGGCTCAAACGGCCCATGCTGAAGAGTCTCCAAGACTAGATTGAGCCGCCAAGGAGCCACAAACGCCCTCCGAGGCGGAAACTGACGTGCAACCTCGCGAAAAAATGAATGCACATCTCTGCGTGAGGCAATAGCCTTCCGAAAAAGCACGGATAGTGCAGATACCTGACCCCACAAGGTACTAACCGCCAGACCCTTGGCCAAACCATATTGCAGAAAAGCCAAGCAGTTTTGAATGGAAAAAACCCTCGGGTTTCTTGAAGATTCAGAACACCATGAATAGAAGGCCTCCCAAGTTCTGTAATAAATCCTAGTCGTAGCTGGACCTCTGGCCGCTTGCAAAGTGGCAATGACCTCGGCCGAAATCCCACGATGGGTCAAGATCTCGGTCTCAAGTGCCACGCCGTCAAACAAAGAGACTTCAGGTCCGGATGGCGAAAAGGCCCTTGGGTTAACAGGTCCGGGCGAAGAGGCAGTGGAAACGGAGGCGCTGCCAGAAGAAACACCAGCATTGAATACCACGTCCTCCGCGGCCAATCCGGCACCACCAAAATCGTCGAAATTCGTTCGAGTTTGATCCGCCGTATCACCAAAGGAAGTAAGGATACCGGCGGAAACACATAGATCAGCTCAAACTGGTCCCACGGGGCCGCTAGAGCATCTACCGCCACAGCCTCCGGGTCCCTGTACCTGGACCTGAACGTCAGGATCCTGGCATTCAACCTGGATGCCATCAAGTCCACCTGGGGAGTCCCCCAACGGGAGCACAGCAGTGTAAAAACTTCCGGATGAAGGCTCCATTCTCTGGGATCCACCTGCTCGCGACTGAGGAAGTCCGCCGTGATATTCAGCACTCCTGGGATGTGAATCGCAGAGATGGCTGGAACCCTGGACTCGGTCCAAACCAGGATCCGAGAGACCTCCATCATGAGACTGGAACTCCTCGTCCCGCCCTGATGGTTGATATACGCGACAGCTGTCGCATTGTCCGTCTGAATACGTCTCAAAGAGACCGTCCAATGTCGGAGGCAGAGGAAAAATTGCTCTCAACTCCAGGATGTTGATCGGCAGAGACTACTCCTCTGATGACCCGACCCTCTGAACCCAGAGATCGTTCCAAACCCTCCGCCAGCCAGTCAGTCTGGCATTGGTGGTAATGACAGACCACCGTGGGGGGAGGAAGGATTTCCCCAGGGATAAGGCCTCCGGACTCAACCACCATCCAAGAGACTCTCGCACCCTGTGGGAGATACTAACACAGTGATCCAGCGAAGCCGGCGATCGATCCCAACGGGTCAGAATAAGATCTTGGAGACCCCTTAGAGTAACAGTTCTCTGATGGGACTTGAACCCAAAGTTCTGTGTCCTAAAGCCAGTGCACTAACCACTGAGCCATTAACTCAGGTAAGTGAAACCTGTGTTTCATGGAGAAATACCCAGGATCTACTGAGATCTGAACTCAGATCACTGGATTCAAAGTCCAGAGTGCTAACCATTACACCATGGAACCATTGAGTCTGGATTAGAACTCATGAACTCCAGTTTACTAAACAGGCGCATTAGCCCAGTAAGCCACTGGAACATCACATCGGAGGATTCGAACTCATGAACACCTGTTTACAGAATAGGTGCCTTAACCCAGTAAGCCACTGGGACATCACTAAAAGTGCTCAGGGGATTCGAACCCACAAACACCTATGTACAAGGCAGGCGCATTAACCCAGTAAGCCAATGGAACATCATGGGTATGAGATTGTGCCAACGGTACCGTAGCCGCCACCATCAGACCCAGAAAGCGCATACACTTCTGAAGGGACATCGCCCTCGCCGACCTCATAGCCTGGACATGGTGACGAAGGTTCGCTTTTTTGTCCGGAGGCAGGGAGGCCACTTCCCGTACCGTGTCTAAATGCATCCCCAAGAACAGGATTGACTGCGATGGCTCCAAAGACGACTTCTTCCAATTGATCAGCCACCCGAAGTCCTTCAGGTGCTGAAGGGAGAGATCTCGAGCCGTCACCGCCTCCTCCGCTGTGGGCGACACAATTAACAGGTAGTCCAGGTAGGGGAGAATCGTAACTCCTTTCCTTTGAAGGAGCGCCATGAGTGGCGCCAGAATCTTTGTAAAAACCTTGGGCGCCGAGGCCAACCCGAATGGTAGGGCCACAAACTGGTAATGGGCCTGACCTATGGCGAAACGCAGGAAGCGCTGGTGAGCCCTGCCGATAGGGACATGCAAATAGGCATCGCGGATGTCAATTGACACCAAGAAATCGTACTGCGACAGGGCCGCCCGACAGAGCGAAGAGACTCCATACGGAATTTCCGGGTCTGGACATGAAAATTCAATTCCTTGAGTCCAGAATGGGGCGAAACTTGTCCTCCTTTTTGGGGACCACAAAAAGGTTGGAGTAAAACCCCCTTCCCCGTTCCTCCGGCGGAACCGGAACCACCACACCCTGCTGCAAAAGAGGGTCGACCTCCCGCACAGAGCGGCAGCCAGCTTGGGCTCGGACGGGATGCGTGACTGTCGAAACCTGTCCGGGGGTCGAGAATGAAACTCTATGAAATAGCCTGCCGACATAACCCGCGTCACCCAGGCGTCCGATACGTGGGAGGCCCAAATTGACCCGAATTGTAGCAGACAATGTCCCACCCGAGAGCCATCGAGAGGGTTCCTGGGTTCAGTCCGCCTTAGGGGGCTTCTTGTCAACCTCCCGTTTGTCCTGACTGAAATGTTGTTTCCAGGGTGTACGGGATTTCTGGGTGGTCTTCTTTCCGGAAGACGAGGGACGACCCGATCTCCAAGAGGGCTGACCGAACTGCCCCCTGGGCCGAAAGGACTGACGACCACTACCGGCACTTGACTTGCCAGACGTAAAAGCCGCTGCTTTCAGCTGCGGCAAAGCCGTATCCTTGGCCTTGGCCTTAGCAATCAGCTCTGTGAGGTTCGAACCAAAAAGCTGACCGCCCTTGTACGCCAGACTCAGCAAACCTTGTTTCGATACTGAGTCTCCTCTAGCAGGTCCTGTAGACTCACATTCCCTTTGAAAGGAAGCAAAGAAAATTTGCTCAGCTGAGATAATGGTACGCCCACCTCAGGAGAAGGGACCCAATTAGCTATCGTCTCCGTGGAACAGGGATACAGGGCATCAAAAAAACGCAACCCCTGGAAGCGTTTATCAGGGAACAGGCGTTCTTTTTCCACCGCCTCGCTAAGTTCATCGTGCGCCGGCAGAGCCGAACGAGCCCGACGCGACTCCTGATACAGCCGGACCGCCTTGACAGGCCTCGTCACCTCTTCAGGCAGCTGCTTCCCGCATGGCCCCATAAAAGCGTCCACGCGGCCCGAAAGCGAAGCCGAGCGGCCCTGCCGATCCTCCTCATCGGAATCGGAGATCTCACCAGCAGAGCTTGTCGGTGATTCCGAGGCCTCCGATGCGCTGCGCGGAGGAGACAGTGCCACCACAGGCCTGTGGCGCTTCTTGCCCCGCGATGCCGGTTGGGACTTAGGTGATACCCAATGACCCAGGAGTTCAGACAGACTGTCAATGGAGCGTGAGAGCGCCTCCACTTTAACATCACTGAGGGTACAGTAACCGGGGATGTGTGGTCTGCAAACACAGCCTGTCACAAAAAATGTACCAAGCACTGAAGGGTTAAAGCTTCTCCTTAGGGAGAAAAGCTACCCCAGCCCAGCAGACCAAAGGTTAAGTGCCCTGATGAGGCCAGACCCCATCAGAAGGGGTTAATGCTGCTGACCATGCAATGCACCTTAGCCTTAACAGGACCAAGGAGAGCAGAGAGACCGCAGCGCTCTGCGCTGTAATAGTGGGTAAACAGAGATGACTCACCAGCTTCCTGGAGTCTGTGTGTGAGAGTGGACAGCAGGGGGGGGGGAGAGAGAGAAGCACTGAGCTCCGTGAGGCAATTGAGAAGGAGGAAGGAAGGAGGGGGGCGGGGGCAGCCCAGCGCACGCTTTTTCCCTGACTGCAGAGAAGAGGGTAGGCAGCCAAGAACATAAGTCATGCCCCCCCCCAACGGCAGCGGTGATGTGCATTCCTAGTAGTACACTGCCTGTAACAACAGAAGATGCAGTCACCACACTGACAGTAACAGCGGCTGCAGCAGCAGCCGCTGAATCACACACACATACAGGGCACTTACCCAGCTGAGCGCCACAGGGACCCCCAGGGATGTGTGGCGCCGTGGCCCTTGCTCCCCCCCACGGCGGAGCGCGCAGGGACCCCACACGAGCGGTTTGCGTCTCTGCCAGGGAGCGCCCTGTATCCCCCGGGGCCAGCAGGGTTCTGAAGGGACCTCCTTATGGGGTACGCAGATCTGCCAGGGGAGGGTCAGGAGTCCCAGCAGCGCTGAGACCCCCTGAGACCTCTAGACCACGGGGGGTCCAGGTCTCCGGAATAAAAATAAGAAAATCTTCTGAGGAGCTGCAAAGGCAGCGAGTATCCTCTGCGACCTCAAATTTCAGACTGAGGAACATGGGAGTAGGAAGAGCCTAAACTGGAGGGGCCGGTCATCACTTTTTATAAATCTGAGGTGAACTATCCTGTGGGGCTCTGCCTACCCACTAGTAATGGATCTGTGTCTCCCTTCCTTCCCTTCTGCTGCTGAAAGAAGGGATTTTTCATTCTGTAGTTTCATTGTTTCAAGGTCGAAAAAAGACTCATGTCCATAATGTTCACGATATTGCCTAAAGGGGAAATACTCGACTCCAAATATGGTAATCAGACTAGTTCCCTTGCTCAACTTCCCATCTCCAAAATTTAGTACTCATAACCGGTAATATTATTCCCCTTGAATTTTTTTAGTGAATCAACCATTACAATATTTTGTGTCAGAGAGTTCCATAATCTCACTACTTGCACAGTAAAGAATAGTCATATGTGATGATGTTTAAAGTTTCTTTTCTCTAAACCTAGATTTCCCCTTCTCTTTGTTGCAGGGATAGGTATGAAAAGATTGTTAGAAAGATCTCTGTATTGTTCATTCATATATTTAAATATTGCAGTAAGATCACATCTAACTCTTCATTTTTTTAAAACTTGAAATTTTAAGTTTGATAACACTGTTCTACAGCCAAATTTATTCAGAGACTAAAACAGTTTAACTTTACTAATTTTGGGTAGCTGAAAATGAATCTGATGCTTAAATTTGCTGACTGGCTCTAATTTTCAAGATCCAGAGGAGGTTGTAATTACTTATCACACCTTTCATGCAGGCTTATAAAAAAATTGAAAAATTGCATCTTTATTATTTCATCATCATTGTTGCATTGTTACTAGCTAGTCTATTACATCATTTAGTTAGTTTTTTGAGTCTTCAGTATTCTATCATGCTAGGGTGACCATTCAAAAAACGTCAACTCGGCTTCGATGACATAATCCTATTTATGGTTCCATCACCTACTTTTATAAATGCTCTCTGTGTAAGGAATACAGCTTTAGGATTTCTTAGCTTTGTTTCTTATTGACATATTTCTATTAGTGTTGAGCGAGCATGCTCGACACTGCTCGGTACTCGCCCGAGCATCTCACTACTCGGGATGTTCGGCGAGCACCAAGCATTTCCGGGTTACTCGGTCGGGAGCTCGGGTCTCCGCCCTGCACGTTTGGCGCTCTTTACAGAGCCAATGAACATGCAGGGATTGTCAGCCAGTCACTGTAATGTCGCAGCCATGTTGTTTGTGGGCATTACAGTGATTGGCTGGCCGCACAGCGTCACCTCGAGTGTTTAAAACCGGGCACCGCCATCTTGGACACAGTCGCTCCGGATCAGACAGTGTAGGGAGAGTGCTGCTGAGTTAGAGAGAGATATATAGTGCAAAATAGGTAGTGTAGGGTCTCTAAAGCCTGCCAAATCAAACGAACAGTCCTTCTCAGGACTAATATCCATCCCAGATATCAGGCAGGCGGGCAGGCAGGCTGTATAGGAGACGCAGTGGTTTTACCAGCAAACGCTGCATTACAGTCCTGTGTGCTCCTGTTGGTCAAATTGCTAGACTTATCCCCCGGTCTCAGGGGCCAGGAAAAATCCTTTTTTTTTTTCATCTAAATCCTGTAATTTTTTTTCTTCAGTCAGACTGTACAAATATGCGTCTTATTACCTTTTGGTATTCCCCCCCCAAAAAAAAAAATTGAGTGTGTCTGTGACTGTTCAGACACCAATATATCTGTTTAAAAGAGTCTGGTGTAGGCCAGAGAAATAGAACTGTGGTTTTGTAGTTCCACGGGTCAAATCTCTATATTATCCTGCTTTTGGCATTTTTTTCCGTAAAAAAACAGTAATAGTGTCTCCCTGACTGTTCAGAAACAAATATATCTGTTTAACCCCTTTAGAGCCCATGCCGTATTAGTACGCACATTTGCATACTGCCCGTTCAGTGAGGGCTGCTGCGCTGAGCCCTCACTGAATGGAGCACATGTCAGCTGATTCTTACAGCTGACATGTGCCCGCAACAGCCGCGGGTGGAATCGCTATCCACCCGCGGCTGTTAACCTGTTAAATGCCGCTGTCGATCTCCGACAGCGGCATTTAACGCGCGTTTCCTGGAAGCGCGTCCTAAGCCCCGCCCTCCGGCGACCCCATCACGTGATCGCGGGTCGCCGATGGGCGTGCATGACAACCCAGGGTCTGCAGCAGACGCCTGTGGTTGTCATGATCTGGTCGCTATGAGCGCCACCTAGTGGTCGGCGCTCATAGCACAGGACCAATTCTGCTTTATGCAGGGCATCTGCTGGTCCCCTGTATGTAGCAGAGCCGATCAGACAACTGCTAATTCTAGTCTCCTATGGAGACTATTGAAGCATGCAGTAAGTGAAAAAAAAAAGTTTTTAAAAAAATAAAAAAAATTAAAAAAATATAAAAGTTTAAATCACCCCCCTTTTGCCCCATTTAAAATAAAATAATAAAAAATAAACCTCACATACACATGTTTGGTATCTCTGGGTTCAGAATCGCCCGATCTATCAAGATAATAAAAGAATTCATCCAATCGGTAAACGGCGTAACGAGAAAAAAATTCTAAACGCCAGAATTACGTTTTTTGGTCGCCGCAAAATTGCAATAAAATGCAATAACGGGCGATCAAAACATAGGATCTACACCAAAATGTTATCAATAAAAACGTCAGCCCGGCGCACAAAAAATAAGCCCTCAGTTAGCCCCAGATCGCGAAAAATGGAGACGCTACAGGTCTCAGAAAATGGCGCTATTTTTTATTTTTTTTACCAAATTTTGGATTTTTTTTCACCACTTAAATATAAAAGAACCTATACATGTTTAGTTTCTATGAACTCATAATGACCTGTAGAATAAGAATGGCAGGTCAGTTTTAGCATTCAGTGAACGTGGTAAAAAAAATAAATAAAAAACAACTGTGGTATTGCACTTTTTTTGCAATTTTACTGCACTTGGAATTTTTTTCCCATTTTCCAGTACATGATATGGTAAAACTAGTAATGGCGTTGAAAAGTACAACTCTTCCCGCAAAAAATAAGCCCTCACATGGCAATATTGACCAAACAATAAAAAACGCTATGGCTCTGGGAACAAGGGGAGCAAAAAACGAAAAAGCTAAAATGACAAAACCCAAGGTTGCGAAAGGGTTAAAAGATTCTGGTGTAGGCCAGATAACTAGAACTGTGGTTTTGCAGTTCCACGGGTCAAATCTCTGTATTATCCTGCTTTTGGCATTTTTTCCGTAAAAAAAAACTGTAATAGTGTATCCCTGACTGTTCAGACACCAATATATCTGTTTAAAAGAGTCTGGTGTAGGCCAGAGAAATAGAACTGTGGTTTTGCAGTTCTACGGGTCAAATCTCTGTATTATCCTGCTTTTCGCATTTTTCTCTGTAAAAAAAAGCAGTAATAGTGTCTCCCTGACTGTTCAGACACAAATATATCTGTTTAAAAGAGTCTGGTGTAGGCCATATAACTAGAACTGTGGTTTTGCAGTTCCACACGTCAGATCTCTGTATTATCCTGCTTTTGGCATTTTTTCCGTAAAAAAAAACAGTAATAGTGTCTCCCTGACTGTAAAGACACAAATATATCTGTTTAAAAGTGTCTGGTGTAAGCCAGAGAAATAGAACTGTGGTTTTGCAGTTCCACGGGTCAAATCTCTGTATTATCCTGCTTTTGGCATTTTTTCCGTAAAAAAACCTGTAATAGTGTCTCCCTGACTATTCAGACACAAATATATCTGTTTAAAAGAGTCTGGTGTAAGCTAGAGAATTAGAACTGTGGTTATGCAGTTCCACGGGTCAAATCTATGTGTTATCCTGCTTTTGGCAATTTTTCTGCAAAAAAATAACAGTAATAGTGTCTCCCTGACTGTTCAGACACAAATATATATGTTTAAAAGAGTCTGGTGTAGGCCAGATAACTAGAACTGTGGTTTTGCAGTTCCACAGGTCAAATCTCTATATTATCCTGTTTTTGGCATTTTTTCCATAAAAAAAAACAGTAATAGTGTCTCCCTGACAGTTCAGACACAAATATATCTGTTTAAATGAGTCTGGTGTAGGACAGAGAAATTGAACTGTGGTTTTGCAATTCCACGGGTCAAATCTCAGTATTATCCTGCTTTTGGCAATTTTTCCGTAAAAAAAAAACAGTAATAGTGTCTCCCTGACTGTTCAGACACAAATATATATGTTTAAAAGAGTCTGGTGTAGGTCAGATAACTAGAACTGTGGTTTTGCAGTTCCACAGGTCAAATCTCTATATTATCCTGTTTATTGCATTTTTTCCGTAAAAAAAAACAGTGATAGTGTCTCCCTGACTGTAAAGACACAAATATATCTGTTTAAAAGTGTCTGGTGTAAGCCAGAGAAATAGAACTGTGGTTTTGCAGTTCCACGGGTCAAATCTCTGCATTATCCTGCTTTTGGCATTTTTTCCGTAAAAAAACCTGTAATAGTGTCTCCCTGACTATTCAGACACAAATTTATCTGTTTAAAAGAGTCTGGTGTAGGCTAGAGAATTAGAACTGTGGTTATGCAGTTCCACGGGTCAAATCTATGTGTTATCCTGCTTTTGGCAATTTTTCTGCAAAAAAATAACAGTAATAGTGTCTCCCTGACTGTTCAGACACAAATATATTTGTTTAAAAGAGCCTGGTGTAGGCCAGATAACTAGAACTGTGGTTTTGCAGTTCCACAGGTCAAATCTCTACATTATCCTGTTTTTGGCATTTTTTCCATAAAAAAAAACAGTAATAGTGTCTCCCTGACAGTTCAGACACAAATATATCTGTTTAAATGAGTCTGGTGTAGGACAGAGAAATTGAACTGTGGTTTTGCAATTCCACGGGTCAAATCTCAGTTTTATCCTGCTTTTGGCAATTTTTCCGTAAAAAAAAAACAGTAATAGTGTCTCCCTGACTGTTCAGACACAAATATATATGTTTAAAAAAGTCTGGTGTAGGTCAGATAACTAGAACTGTGGTTTTGCAGTTCCACAGGTCAAATCTCTATATTATCCTGTTTATGGCATTTTTTCCGTAAAAAAAAACAGTAATAGTGTCTCCCTGACTGTAAAGACACAAATATATCTGTTTAAAAGTGTCTGGAGTAAGCCAGAGAAATAGAACTGTGGTTTTGCAGTTCCACGGGTCAAATCTCTGCATTATCCTGCTTTTGGCATTTTTTCCGTAAAAAAACCTGTAATAGTGTCTCCCTGACTATTCAGACACAAATATATCTGTTTAAAAGAGTCTGGTGTAGGCTAGAGAATTAGAACTGTGGTTATGCAGTTCCACGGGTCAAATCTATGTGTTATCCTGCTTTTGGCAATTTTTCCGTAAAAAAATAACAGTAATAGTGTCTCCCTGACTGTTCAGACACAAATATATATGTTTAAAAGAGTTTGGTGTAGGCCAGATAACTAGAACTGTGGTTTTGCAGTTCCACAGGTCAAATCTCTATATTATCCTGTTTTTGGCATTTTTTTTATAAAAAAAAACAGTAATAGTGTCTCCCTGACAGTTCAGACACAAATATATCTGTTTAAATGAGTCTGGTGTAGGGCAAAGAAATTGAACTGTGGTTTTGCAATTCCACGGGTCAAATCTCTGTATTATCCTGCTTTTGGCAATTTTTCCGTAAAAAAAAAACAGTAATAGTGTCTACCTGACTGGTCAGACACAAATATATATGTTTAAAAGAGTCTGGTGTAGGTCAGATAACTAGAACTGTGGTTTTGCAGTTCCACAGGTCAAATCTCTATATTATCCTGTTTATGGCATTTTTTCTGTAAAAAAAAAACAGTAATAGTGTCTCCCTAACAGTTCAGACAAAAATATGTCTGTTTAAAAGAGTCTGGTGTAGAGCAGAGAAATTGAACTATGGTTTTGCAGTTCCACAGGTCAAATCTCTGTATTATCCTGCTTTTGGCAATTATTCCGTAAAAAAAAACAGTATTAGTGTCTCCCTGACTGTTCAGACACAAATATATATGTTTAAAAGAGTCTGGTGTAGGCCAGATAACTAGAACTGTGGTTTTGCAGTTCCACGGGTCAAATGTCTATATTATCCTGCTTTTGGCATTTTTTCCGTAAAAAAAAACCAGTAATAGCGTCTACCTGACTGTTCAGACTCAAATATATCTGTTTAAAAGAATCTTGTGTAGTCCAGAGAAATAGAAATGTGGTTTTGCAGTTCCATGGGTCAAATCTCTATATTATCCTGCTTTTGGCATTTTTTCCGTAAAAAAACCCCCCAGTAATAATGTCTACCTGACTGTTCAGACACAAATATATCTGTTTAAAAGAGTCTCGTGTAGGCCAGAGAAATAGAAATGTGGTTTTGCAGTTCCACAGGTCAAATCTCTGTATTATCCTGCTTTTGGCATTTTTTTGTAAAAAAAAACAGTAATAGTGTCTCCCTGACTGTTCAGACACAAATATATCTGTTTAAAAGAGTCTGGTGTAGGCCAGAGAAATAGAACTGTGGTTTTGCAGTTCCACGGGTCAAATCTCTGTATTATCCTGCTTTTGGCATTTTTTCCGTAAAAAAAACTGTAATAGTGTCTCCCTGACTGTTCCGACACAAATATATCTGTTTAAAAGAGTCTGGTGTAGGCCATAGAAATAGAACTGTGGTTTTGCAGTTCCACGGGTCAAATCTCTGTATTATGCTGTTTTTGGCAATTTTTTCATAAAAAAAAAACAGTTATAGTATCTCCCTGACTGTTGAGACATAAATATATATGTTTAAAAGAGTCTGGTGTAGTCCACATAACTACAACTGTGGTTTTGCAGTTGCACGGGTCAAATCTCTATATTATCAAGCTTTTGGCATTTTTTCCATAAAAAAACAGTAATAGTGTTTCCCTGACTGTTCAGACCCAAATATATCTGTTTAAAAGAGTCTGGTGTAGGCCAGATAACTAGAACTGTGGTTTTGCAGTTCCATGGGACAAATCTCTGTATTATCCTGCTTTTGGCATTTTTTCCATAAAAAAAACAGTAATAGTGTCTCCCTGACAGTTCAGACACCAATATATCTGTTTAAAAGAGTCTGGTGTAGGCCATAGAAATTGAACTGTGGTTTTGCAGTTCCATGGGTCAAATCTCTGTATTATCATGCTTTTGGCAATTTTTCCGTAAAAAAAAAACAGTATTAGTGTCTCACTGACTGTTCAGACACAAATATATATGTTTAAAAGAGTCTGGTGTAGGCCAGATAACTAGAACTGTGGCTTTGCAGTTCCACGGGTCAAATCTCTATATTATCCTGCTTTTGACATTTTTTCCGTAAAAATAACCCAGTAGTTGTGTCTACCTGACTGTTCAGACACAAATATATCTGTTTAAAAGAGTCTTGTGTAGGCCAGAGAAATAGAAATGTGGTTTTGCAGTTCCATGGGTCAAATCTCTATATTATCCTGCTTTTGGTATTTTTTCCGTAAAAAAAACCCAGTAGTTGTGTCTACCTGACTGTTCAGACACAAATATATCTGTTTAAAAGAGTCTCGTGTAGGCCAGAGAAATAGAAATGTGGTTTTGCAGTTCCACGGGTCAAATCTCTGTATTATCCTGCTTTTGGCAATTTTCGTAAAAAAAAACAGTAAAAGTGTCTCCCTGACTGTTGATACAGAAATATATCGGTTTAAAAGAGTCTGGTGTAGGCCAGAGAAATAGAAATGTGGTTTTGTAGTTCCACGGGTCAAATCTCTGTATTATCCTGCTTTTGGCAATTATTCCGTAAAAAAAAACAGTATTAGTGTCTCCCTGACTGTTCAGACACAAATATATATGTTTAAAAGAGTCTGGTGTAGGCCAGATAACTAGAACTGTGGTTTTGCAGTTCCACGGGTCAAATGTCTATATTATCCTGCTTTTGGCATTTTTTCCGTAAAAAAAAACCAGTAATAGCGTCTACCTGACTGTTCAGACTCAAATATATCTGTTTAAAAGAATCTTGTGTAGTCCAGAGAAATAGAAATGTGGTTTTGCAGTTCCATGGGTCAAATCTCTATATTATCCTGCTTTTGGCATTTTTTCCGTAAAAAAACCCCCCAGTAATAATGTCTACCTGACTGTTCAGACACAAATATATCTGTTTAAAAGAGTCTCGTGTAGGCCAGAGAAATAGAAATGTGGTTTTGCAGTTCCACAGGTCAAATCTCTGTATTATCCTGCTTTTGGCATTTTTTTGTAAAAAAAAACAGTAATAGTGTCTCCCTGACTGTTCAGACACAAATATATCTGTTTAAAAGAGTCTGGTGTAGGCCAGAGAAATAGAACTGTGGTTTTGCAGTTCCACGGGTCAAATCTCTGTATTATCCTGCTTTTGGCATTTTTTCCGTAAAAAAAACTGTAATAGTGTCTCCCTGACTGTTCCGACACAAATATATCTGTTTAAAAGAGTCTGGTGTAGGCCATAGAAATAGAACTGTGGTTTTGCAGTTCCACGGGTCAAATCTCTGTATTATGCTGTTTTTGGCAATTTTTTCATTAAAAAAAAACTGTTATAGTATCTCCCTGACTGTTGAGACATAAATATATATGTTTAAAAGAGTCTGGTGTAGTCCACATAACTACAACTGTGGTTTTGCAGTTGCACGGGTCAAATCTCTATATTATCAAGCTTTTGGCATTTTTTCCATAAAAAAACAGTAATAGTGTTTCCCTGACTGTTCAGACCCAAATATATCTGTTTAAAAGAGTCTGGTGTAGGCCAGATAACTAGAACTGTGGTTTTGCAGTTCCATGGGACAAATCTCTGTATTATCCTGCTTTTGGCATTTTTTCCATAAAAAAAACAGTAATAGTGTCTCCCTGACAGTTCAGACACCAATATATCTGTTTAAAAGAGTCTGGTGTAGGCCATAGAAATTGAACTGTGGTTTTGCAGTTCCATGGGTCAAATCTCTGTATTATCATGCTTTTGGCAATTTTTCCGTAAAAAAAAAACAGTATTAGTGTCTCACTGACTGTTCAGACACAAATATATATGTTTAAAAGAGTCTGGTGTAGGCCAGATAACTAGAACTGTGGCTTTGCAGTTCCACGGGTCAAATCTCTATATTATCCTGCTTTTGACATTTTTTCCGTAAAAATAACCCAGTAGTTGTGTCTACCTGACTGTTCAGACACAAATATATCTGTTTAAAAGAGTCTTGTGTAGGCCAGAGAAATAGAAATGTGGTTTTGCAGTTCCATGGGTCAAATCTCTATATTATCCTGCTTTTGGTATTTTTTCCGTAAAAAAAACCCAGTAGTTGTGTCTACCTGACTGTTCAGACAGAAATATATCTGTTTAAAAGAGTCTCGTGTAGGCCAGAGAAATAGAAATGTGGTTTTGCAGTTCCACGGGTCAAATCTCTGTATTATCCTGCTTTTGGCAATTTTCGTAAAAAAAAACAGTAAAAGTGTCTCCCTGACTGTTGATACAGAAATATATCGGTTTAAAAGAGTCTGGTGTAGGCCAGAGAAATAGAAATGTGGTTTTGCAGTTCCACGGGTCAAATCTCTATATTATCCTGCTTTTTGCATTTTTTCCATAAAAAAAACAGTAATAGTGTCTCGCTGACTGTTCAGACACAAATATATCTGTTTCAAAGAGTCTGGTGTAGGCCAGAGAAATAGAACTGTGGTTTTGCAGTTCCACAGGTCAAATCTCTGTATTATGATGCTTTTGGCATTTTTTCCGTAAAAAAAACTGTAATAGTGTCTCCCTGACTGTTCCGACACAAATATATCTGTTTAAAAGAGTCTGGTGTAGACCAGAGAAATAGAACTGTGGTTTTGGAGTTCCACGGGTCAAATCTCTGTATTATGCTGTTTTTGGCAATTTTTTCATTAAAAAAAAACAGTAATAGTGTCTCCCTGACTGTTGAGACACAAATATATATGTTTAAAAGAGTCTGGTGTAGTCCACATAACTACAACTGTGGTTTTTCAGTTGCACGGGTCAAATCTCTATATTATCAAGCTTTTGGCATTTTTTCCGTAAAAAAAACCCTTTAATAGTGTCTCCCTGACTGTTCAGACACAAATATATCTGTTTAAAAGAGTCTGGTGTAGGCCACAGAAATAGAACTGTGATTTTGCAGTTCCACGGGTCAAATCTCTGTATTATCCTGCTTTTGGCACTTTATCCATTCAAAAAAACAGTAATAGTGTCTCCCTGACTGTTCAGACACAAATATGTCTGTTCAAAAAAGTGTGGTGTAGGCCAGATAACAAGCACTGTGGTTTCGCAGTTCCACGGGTCAAATCTCTGTATTATCCTGCTATTAGCATTTTTTCCGTAAAAAAAACAAGTAATAGTGTCTCCCTGACTGTTCAGACACCAATATATTTGTTTAAAAGAGTCTGGTTTAAGCCAGAAAACAAGAACTGTGGTTTTGCAGTTCCACGGGTCAAATCTCTGTATTATCCTGCTTTTGGCCTTTTTTCCGTAAAAAAAAAAACTGTAATAGGGTCTCCCTGACTGTTCAGACACAAATATATCTGTTTAAAAGAGTCTGGTGTAGGCCAGAAAACAAGAACTGTGGTTTTGCAGTTCCACTTGTCAAATCTCTGTATTATCCTGCTTTTGGCATTTTTTCCGCAAAAAAAAAACTGAAATAGCGTCTCCCTGACTGTTCAGACACCAATATATCTGTTTAAAAGAGTCTGGTGTAGGCCAGAGAAATAGAACTGTGATTTTGCAGTTCCACGGGTCAAATCTCTTTATTATCCTGCTTTTGGCATTTTATTCATTAAAAAAAACAGTAATAGTGTCTCCCTGACTGTTCAGACACCAATATATCTGTTTAAAAGAGTCTGGTGTAGGCCAGATTACAAGAACACTGGTTTCGCAGTTCCACGGGTCAAATCTCTGTATTATCCTGCTTTTGGCATTTTTTCCATAAAAAAAACAGTAATAGTGTCTCCCTGACTGTTCAGACACCAATATATCTGTTTAAAAGAGTCTGGTGTAGGCCAGAAAACAAGAACTGTGGTTTTGCAGTTCCACGGGTCAAATCTCTGTATTGTCCTGCTTTTGGCATTTTTTCTATAAAAAAACAGTAATAGTGTCTCCCTGAGTGTTCAGACACCAATATATCTGTTTAAATGAGTCTGGTGTTAGCCAGGGAAATAGAATGGTGGTTTTGCAGGTCCATGGGTAAAATCTGTGTATTATCCTGGTTTTGGCATTTTTTCCATAAGAAAAAACTGTAATAGTGTCTCCATGACCGTTCAGACAAAAATATATTTGTTTAAAATAGTCTAGTGTAGGCCAGATAATTAGAGCTGTGGTTTTGCAGTTCCATGGGTCAAATATCTGTATTATCCTGCTTTTGGCATTTTTTCTGTAAAAAAAAACAGTAATAGTGTCTCCCTGACTGTTCAGACACAAATACATCTGTTTAAAAGAGTCTGGTGTAGGCCAGAGAAACAGAACTGTGGTTTTGCAGTTCCATCACGTGCAGCCTTATCCACCCTCACCCCAGGCACAGGATACTTCCAGCTCTCTAAACTCTGAGTGAAACAGCATTCTCAAACTGTGACGACCCTGAGAAAGACCGTCCTAAAGGTCGAAACGTTGGTCTGTTTTCCTTTACTTTGGGCTCACGCCCTGTCTTGTGTGACAAGGGGCATATGTAAATAAAATTTAAAGCTCTTTCAAGCATAATTATTGGAGTGCCGAAGTTTCCCTGACTGTTCAGACACCAATATATCTGTTTAAATGAGTCTGGTGTAGGCCAGGGAAATAGAACGGTGGTTTTGCAGTTCCATGGGTAAAATCTGTGTATTATCCTGGTTTTGGCATTTTTTCCGTAAAAAAAAACTGTAATAGTGTCTCCATGACCGCTCAGACACCAATATATTTGTTTAAAATAGTCTAGTGTAGGCCAGATAATTAGAGCTGTGGTTTTGCAGTTCCATGGCTCAAATATCTGTATTATCCTGCTTTTGGCATTTTTTCTGTAAAAAAAAACAGTAATAGTGTCTCCCTGACTGTTCAGACACAAATACATCTGTTTAAAAGAGTCTGGTGTAGGCCAGAGAAACAGAACTGTGGTTTTGCAGTTCCACAGGTCAAATCTCTGTATTATCCTGCTTTCGGCATTTTTTTCGTAAAAAAAAACTGTAATAGTGTCTCCCTGACTGTTCAGACACCAATATATCTGTTTAAAAGAGTCTGGTGTAGGCCAGAGAAATAAAACTGTGGTTTAGCAGTTGCACGGGTCAAATCTCTGTATTATCCTGCTTTTGGCATTTTTTCCGTAAAAAAAAAACAGTAATAGTGTCTGCCTGACTATTCAGACACAAATATATCTGTTTAAAAGAGTCTGGTGTAGGCCACATAACTAGAACTGTGGTTTTGCAGTTCCATGGATCAAATCTCTGTATTATCCTGCTTTTGGCATTTTTTCTGTAAAAAAAAACTGTAATAGTGTCTCCCTGACTGTTCAGACACCAATAAATCTGTTTAAAAGAGTCTGGTGTAGGCCACATAACTAGAACTTTAGTTTTGCAGTTCCACAGTTCAAATCTCTGTATTATCCTGCTTTTGGCATTTTTCTGTAAAAAAAAACAGTAACAGTGTCTGCCTGACTGTTCAGACACATATATATCTGTTTAAAAGAGTCTGGTGTAGGCCAGAGAAATAGAACTGTGGTTTTGCAGTTCCATGATTCAAATCTCTGTATTATCCTTCTTTTGGCATTTTTTCCGTAAAAAAAAAACAGTAATAGTGTCTCCCTGACTGTTCAGACACAAATATATCTGTTTAAAAGAGTCTGGTGTTGGCCAGAGAAATAGAACTGTGGTTTTGCAGTTCCACAGATAAAATCTCTGTATTATCCTGCTTTTGGCATTTTTTCTGTAAAAAAAAACAGAAATAGTGTCTCCCTGACTGTTCAGACACAAATATAGCTGTTTAAAAGAGTCTGGTGTAGGCCAGATAACTAGAACTGTGGTTTTGCAGTTACACAGATCAAATCTCTGTATTATCCTGCTTTTGGCCTTTTTTCCGTGAAAAAAACTGTAATAGTGTCTCCCTGACTGTTCAGACACCAATATATCTGTTTAAAAGAGTCTGGTGTAGGCCAAAGAAATAGAACTGTGGTTTTGCAGTTCCCCGGGTCAAATCTCTGTATTATCCTGCTTTTGGTATTTTTTCCTTAAAAAAAAAACAGTAATAGTGTCTCCCTGACTGTTCAGACACAAATATATCTGTTTAAAAGAATCTGGTGTAGGCCAGATAACTAGAACTGTGGTTTTGCAGTTCCACGGGTCAAATCTCTATATTATCCTGCTTTTGGCATTTTTTCCGTAAAAAAAACAGTAATAGTGTCTCCCTGACTGTTCAGATACAAGTATATCTGTTTAAAAGAGTCTGGTGTAGGCCAGAGAAATAGAACTGAGGTTTTGCAGTTCCACGGGTCAAATCTCTGACTTATCCTGCTTTTGGCATTTTTTCCGTAAAAAAAACATTAATATTGTCTCCCTGACTGTTCCGACACAAATATATCTGTTTATAATAGTCTCGTGTAGGCCAGAGAAATAGAACTGTGGTTTTGCAGTATCACGGGTCAAATCTCTGTATTATTCTGCTTTTGGCATTTTTCCCGTAAAAAAAACAGTAATAGAGTCTCCCTGACTGTTCAGATACAAGTATTTCTGTTTAAAACAGTCTGGTGTAGGCCAGAGAAAAAGAACTGTGATTTCGCAGTTCCCCGGGTCAAATCTCTGTATTATCCTGCTTTTGGCATTTTTTTCCATAAAAAAAACTGAAATAGTGTCTCCCTGACTGTTCAGACACCAATATATCTGTTTAATAGAGTCTGGTGTTGGCCAGAGAAATAGCACTGTGGTTATGTAGTTCCACTGGTCAAATCTCTGTACTATCCTGCTTTTAGCAATTTTTCCATAAAAAAAAACAGTAATAGTGTCCCCCTGACTGTTCAGACACAAATATATATGTTTAAAAGAGTCTGTTGCAGGCCAGATAACTAGAACTGTGGTTTTGCAGTTCCACTGGTCAAATCTCTATATTATCCTGTTTTTGGCATTTTTTTGCATAAAAAAATAGTAATAGTGTCTCCCTGACTGTTCAGACACAAATATACAATATCTGTTTAAAAGAGACTGGTGTAGGCCAGAGAAATAGAACTGTGATTTTGCAGTTCCACGGGTCAAATCTCTGTATTATCCTGCTTTTGGCATTTTATCCATTAAAAAAACAGTAATAGTGTCTCCCTCACTGTTCATACACAAATATGCCTGTTTAAAAAGGTCTGGTGTAGGCCAGATAACAAGAACTGTGGTTTCGCAGTTCCACGGGTCAAACCTCTGTATTATCCTGCTTTTAGCATTTTTTCCATAAAAAAAGCAGTAATAGTGTCTCCCTGACTGTTCAGACACCAATGTATTTGTTTAAAAGAGTCTGGTTTAAGCCAGAAAACAAGAACTGTGGTTTTGCAGTTCCACTGGTCAAATCTCTGTATAATCCTGCCTTTGGCATTTTTTCCATAAAAAAAAACAGGAATAGTTTCTCCCTGACAGTGCAGACACAAATATATCAGTTTAAAAGAGTCTGGTGTAGGCTAGAGAAATAGAACGATGGTTTTGCAGTTCCATGGGTAAAATCTGTGTATTATCCTGCTTTTGGCATTTTTTCCATAAAAAAAACAGTAATAGTGGTTCCCTGACTGTTCAGATACAAGTATTTCTGTTTAAAAGAGTCTGGTGTAGGCCAGAGGAAAAGAAGTGTGATTTTTCAGTTCCACGGGTCAAATCTCTGTATTATCCTGCTTTTGGAATTTTTTTCCGTAAAAAAAACTTAAATAGTGTCTCCCTGACTGTTCAGACACAAATATATCTGTTGAAAAGAGTCTGGTGTTGGCCAGAGAAATAGAACTGTGGTTTTGCAGTTCCACTGGTCAAATCTCTGTACTATCCTGCTTTTGGCAATTTTTCCGTAAAAAAAAACAGTAATAGTGTCTCCCTGACTGCTCAGACACAAATATATATGTTTAAAAGAGTCTGTTGCAGGACAGATAACTAGAAATGTGGTTTTACAGTTCCACAGGTCAAATCTCTATATTATCCTCTTTTTGGCATTTTTTGCATAAAAAAATAGTAATAGTGTCTCCCTGACTGTTCAGACACAAATATATCTGTTTAAAAGAGTCTGGTGTAGGCCAGAGAATTATAACTGTGATTTTGCAGTTCCACGGGTCAAATCTCTGTATTATCCTGCTTTTGGCATTTTATCCATTAAAAAAAACAGTAATAGTGTCTCCCTGACTGTTCAGACACAAATATGTCTGTTTAAAAAAGTCTGCTGTAGGCCAGATAACAAGAACTGTGGTTTCGCAGTTCCACGGGTCAAATCTCTGTATTATCCTGCTTTTACCATTTTTTCTGTAGAAAAAGCAGTAATAGTGTCTCCCTGACTGTTCAGACACCATTATATTTGTTTAAAAGAGTCTGGTTTAAGCCAGAAAACAAGAACTGTGGTTTTGCAGTTCCACGGGTCAAATCTCTGTATAATCCTGCTTTTGGCATTTTTTCCTTAAAAAAAAAGAATAATAGTTTCTCCCTGACTGTTTAGACACAAATACATCTTTTTAAAAGAGTCTGGTGTAGGTCAGAGAAATGGAACGGTGGTTTTGCAGTTCCATGGGTAAAATCTCTGTATTATCCTGCTTTTGGCATTTTTTGCATAAAAAAAATGGCAATAGTGTCCCCCTGACTGTTCAGACACAAATATATCGGTTTAAAAGAGTCTGGTGTAGGCCAGAGAAATAGAACTGTGGTTTTGCAGTTCCATAGGTCAAATCTCTGTGTTATCCTGCTTTTGGCATTTTTTTCTGTAAAAAAAAACTGTAATAGTGTCTCCCTGACCGTTCAGACACCAATATATTTCTTTAAAAGAGTCTGATGTAGGCCAGACAACTAGAACTGTGGTTTTGCAGTTTCACGGGTCAAATCTCTGTATTATCCTGCTTTTGGCAGTTTTTGCGTAAAAAAAATGGCAATAGTGTCCCCCTGACTGTTCAGACACAAATATATCTGTTCAAAAGAGTCTGGTGTAGGCCAGAGAAACAGAACTGTGGTTTTGCAGTTCCACGGGTCAAATCTCTGTATTATCCTGCTTTCGGCATTTTTTTCGTAAAAAAAAAACTGTAATAGTGTCTCCCTGACTGTTCAGACACCAATATATCTGTTTAAAAGAGTCTGGTGTAGGCCAGAGAAATAAAACTGTGGTTTTGCAGTTGCACGGGTCAAATTTCTGTATTATCCTGCCTTTTGCATTTTTTCCGTAAAAAAAAAACAGTAATAGTGTCTCCCTCACTGATCAGACACAAATATATCTGTTTAAAAGAATCTGGTGTAGGCCAGATAACTAGAACTGTGGTTTTGCAGTTCCATGGGTCAAATCTCTGTATTATCCTGCTTTTGGCATTTTTTGCGTAAAAAAAACGGCAATAGTGTCCCCCTGACTGTTCAGACACAAATATATCTGTTTAAAAGAGTCTGGTGTAGGCCAGAGAAATAGAACTGTGGTTTTGCAGTTCCATAGGTCAAATCTCTGTATTATCCTGCTTTTGGCATTTTTTCTGTAAAAAAAACAGTAATAGTGTCCCCCTGACTGTTCAGACACCAATATATTTCTTTAAAAGAGTCTGGTGTAGGCCAAATAACTAGAACTGTGGTTTTGCTGTTTCACGGGTCAAATCTCTGAATTATCCTGCTTTTGGCATTTTTTCCGTAAAAAAAAACTGTAGCAGTGTCTCCCTGACAGTTCAGACACCAATATATCTGTTTAGAAGAGTCTGGTGTAGGCCAGATAACTAGAACTGTGGTTTTGCAGTTTCACGGGTCAAATCTCTATATTATCCTGCTTTTGGCATTTTTTCCATAAAAAAAACAGTAATAGTGTCTCCCTGACTGTTCAGATACAAGTATTTCTGTTTAAAAGAGTCTGGTGTAGGCCAGAGAAAAAGAACTGTGATTTTGCAGTTCCACGGGTCAAATCTCTGTATTATCCTGCTTTTGGCATTTTTTCCGTAAAAAAAAAAACAGTAATAGTGTATACCTGACTTTTCAGACATATATATGTTTAAAAACGTCTGGTGTAGGCCAGAGAAATAGAACTGTGGTTTTGCAGTTCCACGGGTCAAATCTCTGTATTATCCTGCTTTTTGGAATTTTTTCCATAAAAAAAAACAGTAATAGTGTCTCCCTGACTGTTCAGACCAAATATATCTGTTTAAAAGAGTCTGGTGTAGGCCAGAGAAATAGAACTGTGGTTTTGCTGTTCCACGGGTCAAATCACTGTATTATCCTGCTTTTGGCCTTTTTCTCTGTTAAAAGAAACAGTAATAGCGTCTCCCTGACTGTTCAGACACAAAAATATCTGGTTAAAAGAGTCTGGTGTAGGCCAGAGAAAAAGAACTGCGGTTTTGCCGTTCCACTGGTTAATTCTCTGTATTATTCTGCTTTTGACATTTTTTCCATAAAAAAAAAAGTAATAGTGTCTCCCTGACTGTTAAGACACAAATATATCTATTTAAAAGAGTCTGGTGTAGGCCAGAAAAATAGAACTGTGGTTTTGCAGTTCCACGGGTCAAATCTCTGTAATATCCTGCTTTTGGCATTTTTCTCTGTAAAAAAAGCCAGTAATAGTGTCTCCCTGACTGTTCAGACACAAATATATCTGTTTAAAAGTTTCTGGTGTAGGCCAGATAACTAGAACTGTGGTTTTGCAGTTCCACAGGTCAGATCTCTGTATTATCCAGCTTTAGGCCTTTTTTCCGCAAAAAAAAAGTAATAGTGTCTCCCTGACTGTTCAGACACAAATATATCTGTTTAAAAGCATATGGTGTAGGCCAGAGAAATAGAACTGTGGATTTGCAGTTCCATGGGACAAATCTCTAAATTATCCTGCTTTTGGCATTTTTTCCGTAAAAAAAAACTATAATAGTTTCTCCCTGACTGTTCAGACACAAATATATCTGTTTAAAAGAGTCTCGTGTATGCCATAGAAATAGAACTGTGGTTTTGCAGTTCCACGGGTCAAATCTCTGTATTATCCTGCTTTTGGCAATTTTTCCGTAAAAAAAACAGTAATAGTGTCTCCCTGACTGTTCAGATACAAGTATATCTGTTTAAAAGAGTCTGTTG
This sequence comes from Phyllobates terribilis, assembly GCF_046119375.1. Taxonomy (NCBI): domain Eukaryota; kingdom Metazoa; phylum Chordata; class Amphibia; order Anura; family Dendrobatidae; genus Phyllobates; species Phyllobates terribilis. The sequence continues at coordinate 11,287,129 of NW_027362769.1, read as the reverse complement.
TAGGCCAGAAAAATAGAACTGTGGTTTTGCAGTTCCACGGGTCAAATCTCTGTAATATCCTGCTTTTGGCATTTTTCTCTGTAAAAAAAGCCAGTAATAGTGTCTCCCTGACTGTTCAGACACAAACATATCTGTTTAAAAGAGTCTGGTGTAGGCCAGAGAAATAGAACTGTGGTTTTGCAGTTCCGCGGGTCAAATCTCTGTATTATCCTGCTTTTGACATTTTTTTCTGTAAAAAAAACAGTAATAGTGTATACCTGACTCTTCAGACACAAATATATCTGTTTAAAAGAGTCTGGTGTAGGTCAGAAAAATAGATCTGTGGTTTTGCAGTTCCACGGGTCAAATCTCTGTAATATCCTGCTTTTGGCATTTTTCTCTGTAAAAAAAGCCAGTAATAGTGTCTCCCTGACTGTTGAGACACAAATATATCTGTTTAAAAGAGTCTCGTGTAAGCTAGAGAAATAGAACTGTGGTTTTGCAGGTCCAAGGGTCAAATCTCTGTATTATCCTGCTTTTGGCAATTTTTCCGTAAAAAAAACAGTAATAGTGTCTCCCTGACTGTTCAGATACAACTATATCTGTTTAAAAGAGTCTGGTGTAGGCCAGAGAAAAAGAACTGTGGTTTTGCAGTTCCACGGGTCAAATCTCTGTATTATCCTGCTTTTGGCATTTTTTCCGTGAAAAAAAACTGTAATAGTGTCTCCCTGACTATTCAGATACAAGTATATCTGTTTAATAGAGTTTGGTGTAGGCCAGAGAAATAGAACTGTGGTTTTGCAGTTCCATGTGTCAAATCTCTGTATTATCCTGCTTTTGGCAATTTTTTCATTAAAAAAAAACAGTAATAGTGTCTCCCTGACTGTTCAAACACAAATAAATATGTTTAAAAGAGTCTGGTGTAGGCCAGAAAAATAGAACTGTGGTTTTGCAGTTCCATGGGTCAAATCTCTATATTATCCTGCTTTTGGCATTCTTTCCGTAAAAAAAAACTGTAATAGTGTCTCCCTGACTGTTCAGACACAAATATATCTGTTTAAAAGAGTCTGGTGTAGGCCAGAGAAATAGAACTGTGGTTTTGCAGTTCCACGGGTCAAATCTCTGTATTATCCTACTTTTGGCATTTTTTCCATAAAAAAAAACAGTAATAGTGTCTCCCTGACTGTTCAGACACAAATATATCTGTTTAAAAGAGTCTGGTGTAGGCCAGAGAAAAAGAACTGTGGTTTTGCCGTTCCACTGGTCAATTCTCTGTATTATTCTGTTTTTGACATTTTTTCCATAAAAAAAACAGTAATAGTGTCTCCCTGACTGTTAAGACACAAATATATCTATTTAAAAGAGTCTGGTGTAGGCCAGATAAATAGAACTATGGTTTTGCAGTTCCACAGGTCAGATCTCTGTATTATTCTGCTTTTGGCCTTTTTTCCATAAAAAAAAACAGTAATAGTGTCTGACTAACTGTTCAGACACAAATATATCTGTTTAAAAGAGTCTGGTGTAGGCCAGATAGCTAGAACTGTGGTTTTGCCGTTCCACTGGTCAATTCTCTGTATTATCCTGCTTTTGACATTTTTTCCATAAAAAAAACAGTAATAGTGTCTCCCTGACTGTTAAGACACAAATACATCTATTTAAAAGAGTCTGGTGTAGGCCAGAAAAATAGAACTGTGGTTTTGCAGTTCCACGGGTCAAATCTCTGTAATATTCTGCTTTTGGCATTTTTCTCTTTAAAAAAAGCCAGTAATAGTGTCTCCCTGACTGTTCAGACACAAATATATCTGTTTAAAAGTGTCTGGTGTAGGCAAGATAACTAGAACTGTGGTTTTGCAGTTCCACAGGTCAGATCTCTGTATTATCCAGCTTTAGGCCTTTTTTCCGCAAAAAAAAAAGTAATAGTGTCTCCCTGACTGTTCAGACACAAATATATCTGTTTAAAAGCATATGGTGTAGGCCAGAGAAATAGAACTGTGGTTTTGCAGTTCCACGGGTCAAATCTCTGTACTATCCTGCTTTTGGCAATTTTTCCGTAAAAAAAAACAGTAATAGTGTCTCCCTGACTGCTCAGACACAAATATATATGTTTAAAAGAGTCTGTTGCAGGCCAGATAACTAGAAATGTGGTTTTACAGTTCCACAGGTCAAATCTCTATATTATCCTCTTTTTGGCATTTTTTGCATAAAAAAATAGTAATAGTGTCTCCCTGACTGTTCAGACACAAATATATCTGTTTAAAAGAGTCTGGTGTAGGCCAGAGAATTATAACTGTGATTTTGCAGTTCCACGGGTCAAATCTCTGTATTATCCTGCTTTTGGCATTTTATCCATTAAAAAAAACAGTAATAGTGTCTCCCTGACTGTTCAGACACAAATATGTCTGTTTAAAAAAGTCTGCTGTAGGCCAGATAACAAGAACTGTGGTTTCGCAGTTCCACGGGTCAAATCTCTGTATTATCCTGCTTTTAGCATTTTTTCTGTAGAAAAAGCAGTAATAGTGTCTCCCTGACTGTTCAGACACCATTATATTTGTTTAAAAGAGTCTGGTTTAAGCCAGAAAACAAGAACTGTGGTTTTGCAGTTCCACGGGTCAAATCTCTGTATAATCCTGCTTTTGGCATTTTTTCCTTAAAAAAAAAGAATAATAGTTTCTCCCTGACTGTTTAGACACAAATACATCTTTTTAAAAGAGTCTGGTGTAGGTCAGAGAAATGGAACGGTGGTTTTGCAGTTCCATGGGTAAAATCTCTGTATTATCCTGCTTTTGGCATTTTTTGCATAAAAAAAATGGCAATAGTGTCCCCCTGACTGTTCAGACACAAATATATCGGTTTAAAAGAGTCTGGTGTAGGCCAGAGAAATAGAACTGTGGTTTTGCAGTTCCATAGGTCAAATCTCTGTGTTATCCTGCTTTTGGCATTTTTTTCTGTAAAAAAAAACTGTAATAGTGTCTCCCTGACCGTTCAGACACCAATATATTTCTTTAAAAGAGTCTGATGTAGGCCAGACAACTAGAACTGTGGTTTTGCAGTTTCACGGGTCAAATCTCTGTATTATCCTGCTTTTGGCAGTTTTTGCGTAAAAAAAATGGCAATAGTGTCCCCCTGACTGTTCAGACACAAATATATCTGTTCAAAAGAGTCTCGTGTAGGCCAGAGAAACAGAACTGTGGTTTTGCAGTTCCACGGGTCAAATCTCTGTATTATCCTGCTTTCGGCATTTTTTTCGTAAAAAAAAAACTGTAATAGTGTCTCCCTGACTGTTCAGACACCAATATATCTGTTTAAAAGAGTCTGGTGTAGGCCAGAGAAATAAAACTGTGGTTTTGCAGTTGCACGGGTCAAATTTCTGTATTATCCTGCCTTTTGCATTTTTTCCGTAAAAAAAAAACAGTAATAGTGTCTCCCTCACTGATCAGACACAAATATATCTGTTTAAAAGAATCTGGTGTAGGCCAGATAACTAGAACTGTGGTTTTGCAGTTCCATGGGTCAAATCTCTGTATTATCCTGCTTTTGGCATTTTTTGCGTAAAAAAAACGGCAATAGTGTCCCCCTGACTGTTCAGACACAAATATATCTGTTTAAAAGAGTCTGGTGTAGGCCAGAGAAATAGAACTGTGGTTTTGCAGTTCCATAGGTCAAATCTCTGTATTATCCTGCTTTTGGCATTTTTTCTGTAAAAAAAAACAGTAATAGTGTCCCCCTGACTGTTCAGACACCAATATATTTCTTTAAAAGAGTCTGGTGTAGGCCAAATAACTAGAACTGTGGTTTTGCTGTTTCACGGGTCAAATCTCTGAATTATCCTGCTTTTGGCATTTTTTCCGTAAAAAAAAACTGTAGCAGTGTCTCCCTGACAGTTCAGACACCAATATATCTGTTTAGAAGAGTCTGGTGTAGGCCAGATAACTAGAACTGTGGTTTTGCAGTTTCACGGGTCAAATCTCTATATTATCCTGCTTTTGGCATTTTTTCCATAAAAAAAACAGTAATAGTGTCTCCCTGACTGTTCAGATACAAGTATTTCTGTTTAAAAGAGTCTGGTGTAGGCCAGAGAAAAAGAACTGTGATTTTGCAGTTCCACGGGTCAAATCTCTGTATTATCCTGCTTTTGGCATTTTTTCCGTAAAAAAAAAAACAGTAATAGTGTATACCTGACTTTTCAGACATATATATGTTTAAAAACGTCTGGTGTAGGCCAGAGAAATAGAACTGTGGTTTTGCAGTTCCACGGGTCAAATCTCTGTATTATCCTGCTTTTTGGAATTTTTTCCATAAAAAAAAACAGTAATAGTGTCTCCCTGACTGTTCAGACCAAATATATCTGTTTAAAAGAGTCTGGTGTAGGCCAGAGAAATAGAACTGTGGTTTTGCTGTTCCACGGGTCAAATCACTGTATTATCCTGCTTTTGGCCTTTTTCTCTGTTAAAAGAAACAGTAATAGCGTCTCCCTGACTGTTCAGACACAAATATATCTGGTTAAAAGAGTCTGGTGTAGGCCAGAGAAAAAGAACTGCGGTTTTGCCGTTCCACTGGTTAATTCTCTGTATTATTCTGCTTTTGACATTTTTTCCATAAAAAAAAAAGTAATAGTGTCTCCCTGACTGTTAAGACACAAATATATCTATTTAAAAGAGTCTGGTGTAGGCCAGAAAAATAGAACTGTGGTTTTGCAGTTCCACGGGTCAAATCTCTGTAATATCCTGCTTTTGGCATTTTTCTCTGTAAAAAAAGCCAGTAATAGTGTCTCCCTGACTGTTCAGACACAAATATATCTGTTTAAAAGTGTCTGGTGTAGGCCAGATAACTAGAACTGTGGTTTTGCAGTTCCACAGGTCAGATCTCTGTATTATCCAGCTTTAGGCCTTTTTTCCGCAAAAAAAAAGTAATAGTGTCTCCCTGACTGTTCAGACACAAATATATCTGTTTAAAAGCATATGGTGTAGGCCAGAGAAATAGAACTGTGGTTTTGCAGTTCCACGGGTCAAATCTCTGTATTATCCTGCTTTTGACATTTTTTCTGTAAAAAAAACAGCAATAGTGTATACCTGACTGTTCAGACACAAATATATCTGTTTAAAAGAGTCTGGTGTAGGACAGAGAAATAGAACTGTGGATTTGCAGTTCCATGGGACAAATCTCTAAATTATCCTGCTTTTGGCATTTTTTCCGTAAAAAAAAACTATAATAGTTTCTCCCTGACTGTTCAGACACAAATATATCTGTTTAAAAGAGTCTCGTGTATGCCAGAGAAATAGAACTGTGGTTTTACAGTTCCACGGGTCAAATCTCTGTATTATCCTGCTTTTGGCAATTTTTCCGTAAAAAAAACAGTAATAGTGTCTCCCTGACTGTTCAGATACAAGTATATCTGTTTAAAAGAGTCTGTTGTAGGCCAGAAAAATAGAACTGTGGTTTTGCAGTTCCACGGGTCAAATCTCTGTAATATCCTGCTTTTGGCATTTTTCTCTGTAAAAAAAGCCAGTAATAGTGTCTCCCTGACTGTTCAGACAAAAATATATCTGTTTAAAAGAGTCTGGTGTAGGCCAGAGAAATAGAACTGTGGTTTTGCAGTTCCGCGGGTCAAATCTCTGTATTATCCTGCTTTTGACATTTTTTTCTGTAAAAAAAACAGTAATAGTGTATACCTGACTCTTCAGACACAAATATATCTGTTTAAAAGAGTCTGGTGTAGGTCAGAAAAATAGATCTGTGGTTTTGCAGTTCCACGGGTCAAATCTCTGTAATATCCTGCTTTTGGCATTTTTCTCTGTAAAAAAAGCCAGTAATAGTGTCTCCCTGACTGTTGAGACACAAATATATCTGTTTAAAAGAGTCTCGTGTAAGCTAGAGAAATAGAACTGTGGTTTTGCAGGTCCAAGGGTCAAATCTCTGTATTATCCTGCTTTTGGCAATTTTTCCGTAAAAAAAACAGTAATAGTGTCTCCCTGACTGTTCAGATACAACTATATCTGTTTAAAAGAGTCTGGTGTAGGCCAGAGAAAAAGAACTGTGGTTTTGCAGTTCCATGGGTCAAATCTCTGTATTATCCTGCTTTTGGCATTTTTTCCGTGAAAAAAAACTGTAATAGTGTCTCCCTGACTATTCAGATACAAGTATATCTGTTTAATAGAGTTTGGTGTAGGCCAGAGAAATAGAACTGTGGTTTTGCAGTTCCATGTGTCAAATCTCTGTATTATCCTGCTTTTGGCAATTTTTTCATTAAAAAAAAACAGTAATAGTGTCTCCCTGACTGTTCAAACACAAATAAATATGTTTAAAAGAGTCTGGTGTAGGCCAGAAAAATAGAACTGTGGTTTTGCAGTTCCATGGGTCAAATCTCTATATTATCCTGCTTTTGGCATTCTTTCCGTAAAAAAAAACTGTAATAGTGTCTCCCTGACTGTTCAGACACAAATATATCTGTTTAAAAGAGTCTGGTGTAGGCCAGAGAAATAGAACTGTGGTTTTGCAGTTCCACGGGTCAAATCTCTGTATTATCCTACTTTTGGCATTTTTTCCATAAAAAAAAACAGTAATAGTGTCTCCCTGACTGTTCAGACACAAATATATCTGTTTAAAAGAGTCTGGTGTAGGCCAGAGAAAAAGAACTGTGGTTTTGCCGTTCCACTGGTCAATTCTCTGTATTATTCTGTTTTTGACATTTTTTCCATAAAAAAAACAGTAATAGTGTCTCCCTGACTGTTAAGACACAAATATATCTATTTAAAAGAGTCTGGTGTAGGCCAGATAAATAGAACTATGGTTTTGCAGTTCCACAGGTCAGATCTCTGTATTATTCTGCTTTTGGCCTTTTTTCCATAAAAAAAAACAGTAATAGTGTCTAACTAACTGTTCAGACACAAATATATCTGTTTAAAAGAGTCTGGTGTAGGCCAGATAGCTAGAACTGTGGTTTTGCCGTTCCACTGGTCAATTCTCTGTATTATCCTGCTTTTGACATTTTTTCCATAAAAAAAACAGTAATAGTGTCTCCCTGACTGTTAAGACACAAATATATCTATTTAAAAGAGTCTGGTGTAGGCCAGAAAAATAGAACTGTGGTTTTGCAGTTCCACGGGTCAAATCTCTGTAATATTCTGCTTTTGGCATTTTTCTCTTTAAAAAAAGCCAGTAATAGTGTCTCCCTGACTGTTCAGACACAAATATATCTGTTTAAAAGTGTCTGGTGTAGGCAAGATAACTAGAACTGTGGTTTTGCAGTTCCACAGGTCAGATCTCTGTATTATCCAGCTTTAGGCCTTTTTTCCGCAAAAAAAAAAGTAATAGTGTCTCCCTGACTGTTCAGACACAAATATATCTGTTTAAAAGCATATGGTGTAGGCCAGAGAAATAGAACTGTGGTTTTGCAGTTCCACGGGTCAAATCTCTGTATTATCCTGCTTTTGACATTTTTTCTGTAAAAAAAACAGCAATAGTGTATACCTGACTGTTCAGACACAAATATATCTGTTTAAAAGAGTCTGGTGTAGGACAGAGAAATAGAACTGTGGATTTGCAGTTCCATGCGACAAATCTCTAAATTATCCTGCTTTTGGCATTTTTTCCGTAAAAAAAAACTATAATAGTGTCTCCCTGACTGTTCAGACACAAATATATCTGTTTAAAAGAGTCTGGTGTAGGCCAGAGAAATAGAACTGTGGTTTTGCAGCTCCACGGGTCAAATCTATGTATTATCCTGATTTTGGCATTTTTTCCGTAAAAAAAACAGTAATAGTGTCTCCCTGACTGTTGAGACACAAATATATCTGTTTAAAAGAGTCTCGTGTATGCCAGAGAAATAGGACTGTGGTTTTGCAGTTCCACGGGTCAATTCTCTGTATTATTCTGTTTTTGACATTTTTTCCATAAAAAAAACAGTAATAGTGTCTCCCTGACTGATAAGACAAAAATATATCTATTTAAAAGAGTCTGGTGTAGGCCAGATAAATAGAACTGTGGTTTTGCAGTTCCACGGGTCAGATCTCTGTATTATCCTGCTTTTAGCATTTTTCTCTGTAAAAAAAGCCAGTAGTAGTGTCTCCCTGACTGTTCAGACACAAATATATCTGTTTAAAAGTGTCTGGTGTAGGCCAGATAACTAGAACTGTGGTTTCGCAGTTCCACAGGTCAGATCTCTGTATTATCCTGCTTTTGCCTTTTTTCCATAAAAAAAAAAGTAATAGTGTCTCCCTGACTGCTCAGACACAAATATATCTGTTTAAAAGAGTCTGATGTAGGACAGAGAAATAGAACTGTGGATTTGCAGTTCCATGGGACAAATCTCTAAATTATCCTGCTTTTGGCATTTTTTCCGTAAAAAAAACCTATAATAGTTTCTCCCTGACTGTTCAGACACAAATATATCTGTTTAAAAGAGTCTGGTGTAGGCCAGAGAAATAGAACTATGGTTTTGCAGTTCCACGGGTCAAATCTCTGTATTATCCTGCTTTTGGCATTTTTTCCATAAAAAAAACTGTAATAGTGTCTCCCTGACTGTTGAGACACAAATATATCTGTTTAAAAGAGTCTCGTGTATGCCAGAGAAATAGAACTGTGGTTTTGCAGTTCCACGGGTCAAATCTCTGTATTATCCTGCTTTTGGCAATTTTTCCGTAAAAAAAACAGTAATAGTGTCTCCCTGACTGTTCAGATACAAGTATATCTGTTTAAAAGAGTCTGTTGTAGGCCAGAAAAATAGAACTGTGGTTTTGCAGTTCCACGGGTCAAATCTCTGTAATATCCTGCTTTTGGCATTTTTCTCTGTAAAAAAAGCCAGTAATAGTGTCTCCCTGACTGTTCAGACACAAATATATCTGTTTAAAAGAGTCTGGTGTAGGCCAGAGAAAAAGAATTGTGGTTTTGCAGTTCCGCGGGTCAAATCTCTGTATTATCCTGCTTTTGACATTTTTTCTGTAAAAAAAACAGTAATAGTGTATACGTGACTGTTCAGACACAAATATATCTGTTTAAAAGAGTCTGGTGTAGGCCAGAAAAATAGAACTGTGGTTTTGCAGTTCCACGGGTCAAATCTCTGTAATATCCTGCTTTTGGCATTTTTCTCTGTAAAAAAAGCCAGTAATAGTGTCTCCCTGACTGTTGAGACACAAATATATCTGTTTAAAAGAGTCTCGTGTAAGCCAGAGAAATAGAACTGTGGTTTTGCAGGTCCAAGGGTCAAATCTCTGTATTATCCTGCTTTTGGCAATTTTTCCGTAAAAAAAACAGTAATAGTGTCTCCCTGACTGTTCAGATACAACTATATCTGTTTAAAAGAGTCTGGTGTAGGCCAGAGAAAAAGAACTGTGGTTTTGCCGTTCCACTGGTCAATTCTCTGTATTATTCTGCTTTTGGTATTTTTTCCGTGAAAAAAAACTGTAATAGTGTCTCCCTGACTGTTCAGATACAAGTATATCTGTTTAATAGAGTTTGGTGTAGGCCAGAGAAATAGAACTGTGGTTTTGCAGTTCCATGTGTCAAATCTCTGTATTATCCTGCTTTTGGCAATTTTTTCATTAAAAAAAAACAGTAGTAGTGTCTCCCTGACTGTTCAAACACAAATAAATATGTTTAAAAGAGTCTGGTGTAGGCCAGAAAAATAGAACTATGGTTTTGCAGTTCCATGGGTCAAATCTCTATATTATCCTGCTTTTGGCATTCTTTCCGTAAAAAAAAACTGTAATAGTGTCTCCCTGACTGTTCAGACACAAATATATCTGTTTAAAAGAGTCTGGTGTAGGCCAGAGAAATAGAACTGTGGTTTTGCAGTTCCACGGGTCAAATCTCTGTATTATCCTACTTTTGGCATTTTTTCCATAAAAAAAAACAGTAATAGTGTCTCCCTGACTGTTCAGACATAAATATATCTGTTTAAAAGAGTCTGGTGTAGGCCAGATAGCTAGAACTGTGGTTTTGCCGTTCCACTGGTCAATTCTCTGTATTATCCTGCTTTTGACATTTTTTCCATAAAAAAAACAGTAATAGTGTCTCCCTGACTGTTAAGACACAAATATATCTATTTAAAAGAGTCTGGTGTAGGCCAGAAAAATAGAACTGTGGTTTTGCAGTTCCACGGGTCAAATCTCTGTATTATCCTGCTTTTGGCCTTTTTTCCGTAAAAAAAAAAGTAATAGTGTCTCCCTGACTGTTCAGACACAAATATATCTGTTTAAAAAAGTCTGGTGTAGGACAGAGAAATAGAACTGTGGATTTGCAGTTCCATGCGACAAATCTCTAAATTATCCTGCTTTTGGCATTTTTTCCGTAAAAAAAAACTATAATAGTGTCTCCCTGACTGTTCAGACACAAATATATCTGTTTAAAAGAGTCTGGTGTAGGCCAGAGAAATAGAACTGTGGTTTTGCAGCTCCACGGGTCAAATCTATGTATTATCCTGCTTTTGGCATTTTTTCCGTAAAAAAAACAGTAATAGTGTCTCCCTGACTGTTGAGACACAAATATATCTGTTTAAAAGAGTCTCGTGTATGCCAGAGAAATAGGACTGTGGTTTTGCAGTTCCACGGGTCAATTCTCTGTATTATTCTGTTTTTGACATTTTTTCCATAAAAAAAACAGTAATAGTGTCTCCCTGACGGTTAAGACAAAAATATATCTATTTAAAAGAGTCTGGTGTAGGCCAGATAAATAGAACTGTGGTTTCGCAGTTCCACGGGTCAGATCTCTGTATTATCCTGCTTTTGGCATTTTTCTCTGTAAAAAAAGCCAGTAGTAGTGTCTCCCTGACTGTTCAGACACAAATATATCTGTTTAAAAGTGTCTGGTGTAGGCCAGATAACTAGAACTGTGGTTTTGCAGTTCCACAGGTCAGATCTCTGTATTATCCTGCTTTTGCCTTTTTTCCGTAAAAAAAAAAGTAATAGTGTCTCCCTGACTGCTCAGACACAAATATATCTGTTTAAAAGAGTCTGGTGTAGGACAGAGAAACAGAACTGTGGATTTGCAGTTCCATGGGACAAATCTCTAAATTATCCTGCTTTTGGCATTTTTTCCGTAAAAAAAACCTATAATAGTTTCTCCCTGACTGTTCAGACACAAATATATCTGTTTAAAAGAGTCTGGTGTAGGCCAGAGAAATAGAACTATGGTTTTGCAGTTCCACGGGTCAAATCTCTGTATTATCCTGCTTTTGGCATTTTATCTGTAAAAAAAACAGTAATAGTGTCTCCCTGACTGTTGAGACACAAATATATCTGTTTAAAAGAGTCTCAAGTATGCCAGAGAAATAGAACTGTGGTTTTGCAGTTCCACGGGTCAAATCTCTGTATTATCCTGCTTTTGGCAATTTTTCCGTAAAAAAAACAGTAATAGTGTCTCCCTGACTGTTCAGATACAGGTATATCTGTTTAAAAGAGTCTGGTGTAGGCCAGAGAAAAAGAACTGTGGTTTTGCAGTTCCACGGGTCAAATCTCTGTATTATCCTGCTTTTGGCAATTTTTCCGTGAAAAAAAAACTGTAATAGTGTCTCCCTGACTGTTCAGACACAAATATATCTGTTTAAAAGAGTGTGGTATAGGCCAGAGAAATAGAACTGTGGTTTTGCAGTTCCACGGGTCAAATCTCTGTATTATCCTGCTTTTGGCATTTTTTCTATAAAAAAATAGTAATAGTGTCTCCCTGAAAGTTCAGACACCAATATATCTGTTTAATAGAGTTTGGTGTAGGCCAGAGAAATAGAACTGTGGTTTTGCAGTTCCATGGGTCAAATCTCTGTATTATCCTGATTTTGACAATTTTTTCGTTAAAAAAAAAACAGTAATAGTGTCTCCCTGACTGTTCAGACACAAATAAATATGTTTAAAAGAGTCTGGTGTAGGCCAGAAAACTAGAACTGTGGTTTTGCAGTTCCATGGGTCAAATCTCTATATTATCCTGCTTTTGGCATTCTTTCCGTAAAAAAAACCTGTAATAGTGTCTCCCTGACTGTTCAGACCAAATATATCTGTTTAAAAGAGTCTGGTGTAGGCTAGAGAAATAAAACTGTGGTTTTGCAGTTCCACAGGTCAAATCTCTGTATTATCCTGCTTTTGGCATTTTTCTCTGTAAAAAAAACAGTAATAGTGTCTCCCTGACTCTTCAGACACAAATATATCTGTTTAAAAGAGTCTGGTGTAGGCCAGAGAAATAGAACTGTGGTTTTGCAGTTCCACGGGTGAAATCTCTGTATTATCCTGTTTTTGGCATTTTTTCCGTAAAAAAAAACAGTAATAGTGTCTCCCTGACTGTTGAGACACAAATATATCTGTTTAAAAGAGTCTCGTGTATGCCAGAGAAATAGAACTGTGGTTTTGCAGTTCCACGGGTCAAATCTCTGTATTATCCTGCTTTTGGCAATTTTTCCGTAAAAAAAACAGTAATAGTGTCTCCCTGACTGTTCAGATACAAGTATATCTGTTTTTAAAAAGTCTGGTGTAGGTCAGAGAAAAAGAACTGTGGTTTTGCAGTTCCACGGGTCAAATCTCTGTATTATCCTGCTTTTGGCATTTTTTTCGTGAAAAAAACTGTAATAGTGTCTCCCTGACTGTTCAGACACAAATATATCTGTTTAAAAGAGTGTGGTATAGGCCAGAGAAATAGAACTGTGGTTTTGCAGTTCCACGGGTGAAATCTCGGTATTATCCTGTTTTTGGCATTTTTTCCGTAAAAAAAAACAGTAATAGTGTCTCCCTGACTGTTGAGACACAAATATATCTGTTTAAAAGAGTCTCGTGTATGCCAGAGAAATAGAACTGTGGTTTTGCAGTTCCACGGGTCAAATCTCTGTATTATCCTGCTTTTGGCAATTTTTCCGTAAAAAAAACAGTAATAGTGTCTCCCTGACTGTTCAGATACAAGTATATCTGTTTTTAAAAAGTCTGGTGTAGGTCAGAGAAAAAGAACTGTGGTTTTGCAGTTCCACGGGTCAAATCTCTGTATTATCCTGCTTTTGGCATTTTTTTCGTGAAAAAAACTGTAATAGTGTCTCCCTGACTGTTCAGACACAAATATATCTGTTTAAAAGAGTGTGGTATAGGCCAGAGAAATAGAACTGTGGTTTTGCAGTTCCACGGGTCAAATCTCGGTATTATCCTGCTTTTGGCATTTTTTCCATAAAAAAATAGTAATAGTGTCTCCCTGAAAGTTCAGACACCAATATATCTGTTTAATAGAGTTTGGTGTAGGCCAGAGAAATAGAACTGTGGTTTTGCAGTTCCATGGGTCAAATCTCTGTATTATCCTTCTTTTGGCAATTTTTTCGTTAAAAAAAAACAGTAATAGTGTCTCCCTGACTGTTCAGACACAAATAAATATGTTTAAAAGAGTCTGGTGTAGGCCAGAAAACTAGAACTGTGGTTTTGCAGTTTCATGGGTCAAATCTCTATATTATCCTGCTTTTGGCATTCTTTCCGTAAAAAAAAAACTGTAATAGTGTCTCCCTGACTGTTCAGACAAAAATATATCTGTTTAAAAGAGTCTGGTGTATGCCAGAGAAATAGAACTGTGGTTTTGCAGTTCCACTGGTCAAATCTCTGTATTATCCTGCTTTTGGCATTTTTTCCGTAAAAAAAAACAGTAATAGTGTCTCCCTGACTGTTCAGACCAAATATATCTGTTTAAAAGAGTCTGGTGTAGGCCAGAGAAATAGAACTGTGGTTTTGCAGTTCGACGGGTCAAATCTCTGTATTATCCTGCTTTTGGCATTTTTCTCTGTAAAAAAAAAACAGTAATAGTGTCTCCCTGACTGTTCAGACACAAATATATCTGTTTAAAAGAGTCTGGTGTAGACCAGAGAAAAAGAACTGTCGTTTTGCCGTTCCACTGGTCAATTCTCTGTATTATTCTGTTTTAACATTTTTTCCATAAAAAAAACAGTAATAGTGTCTCCCTGACTGTTAAGACACAAATATATCTATTTAAAAGAGTCTGGTGTAGGCCAGATAAAAAGAACTGTGGTTTTGCAGTTCCACGGGTCAAATCTCTGTATCATCCTGCTTTTGGCATTTTTCTCTGGAAAAAAAGCCAGTAGTAGTGTCTCCCTGACTGTTCAGACACAAATATATCTGTTTAAAGGTGTCTGGTGTAGGCCAGATAACTAGAACTGTGGTTTTACAGTTCCACAGGTCAGATCTCTGTATTATCCTGCTTTTGGCCTTTTTTCCGTAAAAAAAAAAGTAATAGTGTCTCCCTGACTGCTCATACACAAATATATCTGTTTAAAAGAGTCTGGTGTAGGACAGAGAAAAAGAACTGTGGTTTTGCAGTTCCACGGGTCAAATCTCTGTATTATCCTGCTTTTGACATTTTTTCTGTAAAAAAAACAGTAATAGTGTATACCTGACTGTTCAGACACAAATATATCTGTTTAAAAGAGTCTGGTGTAGGACAGAGAAATAGAACTGTGGATTTGCAGTTCCATGGGACAAATCTCTAAATTATCCTGCTTTTGGCATTTTTTCCGTAAAAAAAAACTATAATAGTTTCTCCCTGACTGTTCACACACAAATATATCTGTTTAAAAGAGTCTGGTGTAGGCCAGAGAAATAGAACTGTGGTTTTGCAGTTCCAAGGGTCAAATCTCTGTATTATCCTGCTTTTGGCATTTTTTCCGTAAAAAAAACAGTAATAGTGTCTCCCTGACTGTTGAGACACAAATATATCTGTTTAAAAGAGTCTCGTGTATGCCAGAGAAATAGAACTGTGGTTTTGCAGTTCCACGGGTCAAATCTCTGTATTATCCTGCTTTTGGCAATTTTTCCATAAAAAAAACAGTAATAGTGTCTCCCTGACTGTTCAGATACAAGTATATCTGTTTAAAAGAGTCTGGTGTAGGCCAGAGAAAAAGAACTGTGGTTTTGCAGTTTCACGGGTCAAATCTCTGTATTATCCTGCTTTTGGAATTTTTTCCGTGAAAAAAACTGTAATAGTGTCTCCCTGACTCTTCAGACACAAATATATCTGTTTAAAAGAGTGTGGTATAGGCCAGAGAAATAGAACTGTGGTTTTGCAGTTCCACGGGTTAAATCTCTGTATTATCCTGCTTTTGGCATTTTTTCCATAAAAAAATAGTAATAGTGTCTCCCTGAAAGTTCAGACACCAATATATCTGTTTAATAGAGTTTGGTGTAGGCCAGAGAAATAGAACTGTGGTTTTGTAGTTCCATGGGTCAAATCTCTGTATTATCCTGCTTTTGGCAATTTTTGCGTTAAAAAAAAACAGTAATAGTGTCTCCCTGACTGTTCAGACACAAATAAATATGTTTAAAAGAGTCTGGTGTAGGCCAGAAAACTAGAACTGTGGTGTTGCAGTTCCATGGGTCAAATCTCTATATTATCCTGCTTTTGGCATTCTTTCCGTAAAAAAAAACCTGTAATAGTGTCTCCCTGACTGTTCAGACACAAATATATCTGTTTAAAAGAGTCTGGTGTAGGCCAGAGAAATAGAACTGTGGTTTTGCAGTTCCACGGGTCAAATCTCTGTATTATCCTGCTTTTGGCATTTTTTCCGTAAAAAAAAACAGTAATAGTGTCTCCCTGACTCTTCAGACACAAATATATCTGTTTAAATGTGTCTGGTGTAGGCCAGATAGCTAGAACTGTGGTTTTGCCGTTCCACTGGTCAATTCTCTGTATTATCCTGCTTTTGACATTTTTTCCATAAAAAAAACAGTAATAGTGTCTCCCTGACTGTTAAGACACAAATATATCTATTTAAAAGAGTCTGGTGTAGGCCAGAGAAATAGAACTGTGGTTTTGCAGTTCCACGGGTCAAATCTCTGTATTATCCTGCTTTTGGCCTTTTTTTCCGTAAAAAAAAAGTAATAGTGTCTCCCTGACTGTTCAGACACAAATATATCTGTTTAAAAGAGTCTGGTGTAGGACAGAGAAATAGAACTGTGGATTTGCAGTTCCATGCGACAAATCTCTAAATTATCCTGCTTTTGGCATTTTTTCCGTAAAAAAAAACTATAATAGTGTCTCCCTGACTGTTCAGACACAAATATATCTGTTTAAAAGAGTCTGGTGTAGGCCAGAGAAATAGAACTGTGGTTTTGCAGTTCCACGGGTGAAATCTCTGTATTATCCTGTTTTTGGCATTTTTTCCGTAAAAAAAAACAGTAATAGTGTCTCCCTGACTGTTGAGACACAAATATATCTGTTTAAAAGAGTCTCGTGTATGCCAGAGAAATAGAACTGTGGTTTTGCAGTTCAACGGGTCAAATCTCTGTATTATCCTGCTTTTGGCAATTTTTCCGTAAAAAAAACAGTAATAGTGTCTCCCTGACTGTTCAGATACAAGTATATCTGTTTTTAAAAAGTCTGGTGTAGGTCAGAGAAAAAGAACTGTGGTTTTGCAGTTCCACGGGTCAAATCTCTGTATTATCCTGCTTTTGGCATTTTTTTCGTGAAAAAAACTGTAATAGTGTCTCCCTGACTGTTCAGACACAAATATATCTGTTTAAAAGAGTGTGGTATAGGCCAGAGAAATAGAACTGTGGTTTTGCAGTTCCACGGGTCAAATCTCGGTATTATCCTGCTTTTGGCATTTTTTCCATAAAAAAATAGTAATAGTGTCTCCCTGAAAGTTCAGACACCAATATATCTGTTTAATAGAGTTTGGTGTAGGCCAGAGAAATAGAACTGTGGTTTTGCAGTTCCATGGGTCAAATCTCTGTATTATCCTTCTTTTGGCAATTTTTTCGTTAAAAAAAAACAGTAATAGTGTCTCCCTGACTGTTCAGACACAAATAAATATGTTTAAAAGAGTCTGGTGTAGGCCAGAAAACTAGAACTGTGGTTTTGCAGTTCCATGGGTCAAATCTCTATATTATCCTGCTTTTGGCATTCTTTCCGTAAAAAAAAAACTGTAATAGTGTCTCCCTGAGTGTTCAGACAAAAATATATCTGTTTAAAAGAGTCTGGTGTAGGCCAGAGAAATAGAACTGTGGTTTTGCAGTTCCACTGGTCAAATCTCTGTATTATCCTGCTTTTGGCATTTTTTCCGTAAAAAAAAAACAGTAATAGTGTCTCCCTGACTGTTCAGACCAAATATATCTGTTTAAAAGAGTCTGGTGTAGGCCAGAGAAACAGAACTGTGGTTTTGCAGTTCGACGGGTCAAATCTCTGTATTATCCTGCTTTTGGCATTTTTCTCTGTAAAAAAAAAACAGTAATAGTGTCTCCCTGACTGTTCAGACACAAATATATCTGTTTAAAAGAGTCTGGTGTAGACCAGAGAAAAAGAACTGTGGTTTTGCCGTTCCACTGGTCAATTCTCTGTATTATTCTGTTTTTGACATTTTTTCCATAAAAAAAACAGTAATAGTGTCTCCCTGACTGTTAAGACACAAATATATCTATTTAAAAGAGTCTGGTGTAGGCCAGATAAAAAGAACTGTGGTTTTGCAGTTCCACGGGTCAAATCTCTGTATCATCCTGCTTTTGGCATTTTTCTCTGGAAAAAAAGCCAGTAGTAGTGTCTCCCTGACTGTTCAGACACAAATATATCTGTTTAAAGGTGTCTGGTGTAGGCCAGATAACTAGAACTGTGGTTTTACAGTTCCACAGGTCAGATCTCTGTATTATCCTGCTTTTGGCCTTTTTTCCGTAAAAAAAAAAGTAATAGTGTCTCCCTGACTGCTCATACACAAATATATCTGTTTAAAAGAGTCTGGTGTAGGACAGAGAAAAAGAACTGTGGTTTTGCAGTTCCACGGGTCAAATCTCTGTATTATCCTGCTTTTGACATTTTTTCTGTAAAAAAAACAGTAATAGTGTATACCTGACTGTTCAGACACAAATATATCTGTTTAAAAGAGTCTGGTGTAGGACAGAGAAATAGAACTGTGGATTTGCAGTTCCATGGGACAAATCTCTAAATTATCCTGCTTTTGGCATTTTTTCCGTAAAAAAAAACTCTAATAGTTTCTCCCTGACTGTTCACACACAAATATATCTGTTTAAAAGAGTCTGGTGTAGGCCAGAGAAATAGAACTGTGGTTTTGCAGTTCCAAGGGTCAAATCTCTGTATTATCCTGCTTTTGGCATTTTTTCCGTAAAAAAAACAGTAATAGTGTCTCCCTGACTGTTGAGACACAAATATATCTGTTTAAAAGAGTCTCGTGTATGCCAGAGAAATAGAACTGTGGTTTTGCAGTTCCACGGGTCAAATCTCTGTATTATCCTGCTTTTGGCAATTTTTCCATAAAAAAAACAGAAATAGTGTCTCCCTGACTGTTCAGATACAAGTATATCTGTTTAAAAGAGTCTGGTGTAGGCCAGAGAAAAAGAACTGTGGTTTTGCAGTTTCAAGGGTCAAATCTCTGTATTATCCTGCTTTTGGAATTTTTTCCGTGAAAAAAACTGTAATAGTGTCTCCCTGACTCTTCAGACACAAATATATCTGTTTAAAAGAGTGTGGTATAGGCCAGAGAAATAGAACTGTGGTTTTGCAGTTCCACGGGTTAAATCTCTGTATTATCCTGCTTTTGGCATTTTTTCCATAAAAAAATAGTAATAGTGTCTCCCTGAAAGTTCAGACACCAATATATCTGTTTAATAGAGTTTGGTGTAGGCCAGAGAAATAGAACTGTGGTTTTGCAGTTCCATGGGTCAAATCTCTGTATTATCCTGCTTTTGGCAATTTTTGCGTTAAAAAAAACAGTAATAGTGTCTCCCTGAAAGTTCAGACACAAATATATCTGTTTAAAAGTGTCTTGTGTAGGCCAGATAACTAGAACTGTGGTTTAGCAGTTCCACAGGTCAGATCTCTGTATTATCCTGCTTTTGGCCTTTTTTCCGTATAAAAAAAAAAGTAATAGTGTCTCCCTGACTGCTCAAACACAAATATATCTGTTTAAAAGAGTCTGGTGTAGGACAGAGAAATAGAACTGTGGTTTTGCAGTTCCGAGGGTCAAATCTCTGTATTATCCTGCTTTTGACATTTTTTCTGTAAAAAAAACAGTAATAGTGTATACCTGACTGTTCAGACACAAATATATCTGTTTAAAAGAGTCTGGTGTAGGACAGAGAAATAGAACTGTGGATTTGCAGTTCCATGGGACAAATCTCTAAATTATCCTGCTTTTGGCATTTTTTCCGTAAAAAAAAACTGTAATAGTTTCTCCCTGACTGTTGAGACACAAATATATCTGTTTAAAAGAGTCTGGTGTAGGACAGAGAAATAGAACTATGGTTTTGCAGTTCCACGGGTCAAATCTCTGTATTATCCTGCTTTTGGCATTTTTTCCGTAAAAAAAACAGTAATAGTGTCTCCCTGACTGTTGAGACACAAATATATCTGTTTAAAAGCATCTCGTGTATGCCAGAGAAATAGAACTGTGGTTTTGCAGTTCCACGGGTCAAATCTCTGTATTATCCTGCTTTTGGCAATTTTTCCGTAAAAAAAACAGTAATAGTGTCTCCCTGACTGTTCAGATACAAGTATATCTGTTTAAAAGAGTCTGGTGTAGGCCAGAGAAAAAGAACTGTGGTTTTGCAGTTCCACAGGTCAAATCTCTGTATTATCCTGCTTTTGGCATTTTTTCCGTGAAAAAAAACTGTAATAGTGTCTCCCTGACTGTTCAGACACAAATATATCTGTTTAAAAGAGTGTGGTATAGGCCAGAGAAATAGAACTGTGGTTTTGCAGTTCCACGGGTCAAATCTCTGTATTATCCTGCTTTTGGCGTTTTTTCCATAAAAAAATAGTAATAGTGTCTCCCTGAAAGTTCAGACACCAATATATCTGTTTAATAGCGTTTGGTGGAGGCCAGAGAAATAGAACTGTGGTTTTGCAGTTCCATAGGTCAAATCTCTGTATTATCCTGCTTTTGACAATTTTTCCGTAAAAAAAACAGTAATATTGTCTCCCTGACTGTTCAGATACAAGTATATCTGTTTAAAAGAGTCTGGTGTAGGCCAGAAAACTAGAACTGTGGTTTTGCAGTTCCATGGGTCAAATCTCTATATTATCCTGCTTTTGGCATTCTTTCCGTAAAAAAAACCTGTAATAGTGTCTCCCTGACTGTTCAGACACAAATATATCTGTTTAAAAGAGTCTGGTGTAGGCCAGAGAAATAGAACTGTGGTTTTGCAGTTCCACGGGTCAAATCTCTGTATTATCCTGCTTTTGGCATTTTTCTCTGTAAAAAAAAAACAGTAATAGTGTCTCCCTGACTGTTCAGACACAAATATATCTGTTTAAAAGTGTCTGGTGTAGGCTAGATAGCTAGAATTGTGGTTTTGCAGTTCCACAGGTCAGATCTCTGTATTATCCTGCTTTTGGCCTTTTTTCCATAAAAAAAAACAGTAATAGTGTCTGCCTGACTGTTCAGACACAAATATATCTGTTTAAAAGTGTCTGGTGTAGGCTAGATAGCTAGAACTGTGGTTTTGCCGTTCCACTGATCAATTCTCTGTATTATCCTGCTTTTGACATTTTTTCCATAAAAAAAACAGTAATATTGTCTCCCTGACTGTTAAGACACAAATATATCTATTTAAAAGAGTCTATTGTAGGCCAGAGAAATAGAACTGTGGTTTTGCAGTTCCACGGGTCAAATCTCTGTATTATCCTGCTTTTGGCCTTTTTTCCATAAAAAAAAAAGTACTAGTGTCTCCCTGACTGTTCAGACACAAATATATCTGTTTAAAAGAGTCTGGTGTAGGACAGAGAAATAGAACTGTGGATTTGCAGTTCCATGCGACAAATCTCTAAATTATCCTGCTTTTGGCATGTTTTCCGTAAAAAAAAACTATAATAGTGTCTCCCTGACTGTTCAGACACAAATATATCTGTTTAAAAGAGTCTGGTGAAGGCCAGAGAAATAGAACTGTGGTTTTGCAGTTCCACGGGTCAAATCTCTGTATTATCCTGCTTTTGGCATTTTTTCCGTAAAAAAAACAGTAATAGTCTCTCCCTGACTGTTAAGACACAAATATATCTATTTAAAAGAGTCTGGTGTAGGCCAGAGAAATAGAACTGTGGTTTTGCAGTTCCACGGGTCAAATCTCTGTATTATCCTGCTTTTGGCCTTTTTTCCGTAAAAAAAAAAAGTAATAGTGTCTCCCTGACTGTTTAGACACAAATATATCTGTTTAAAAGAGTCTGGTGTAGGACAGAGAAATAGAACTGTGGATTTGCAGTTCCATGCGACAAATCTCTAAATTATCCTGCTTTTGGCATTTTTTCCGTAAAAAAAAGCTATAATAGTCTCTCCCTGACTGTTCAGACACAAATATATCTGTTTAAAAGAGTCTGGTGTAGGCCAGAGAAATAGAACTGTGGTTTTGCAGTTCCACGGGTGAAATCTCTGTATTATCCTGCTTTTGGCATTTTTTCCGTAAAAAAAAACAGTAATAGTGTCTCCCTGACTGTTGAGACACAAATATATCTGTTTAAAAGAGTCTCGTGTATGCCAGAGAAATAGAACTGTGGTTTTGCAGTTCCACGGGTCAAATCTCTGTATTATCCTGCTTTTGGCATTTTTTCAGTGAAAAAAACTGTAATAGTGTCTCCCTGACTCTTCAGACACAAATGTATCTGTTTAAAAGAGTGTGGTATAGGCCAGAGAAATAGAACTGTGGTTTTGCAGTTCCATGGGTCAAATCTCTGTATTATCCTGCTTTTGGCATTTTTTCCGTAAAAAAAAACAGTAATAGTGTCTCCCTGACTGTTCAGACCAAATATATCTGTTTAAAAGAGTCTGGTGTAGGCCAGAGAAATAGAACTGTGGTTTTGCAGTTCCACGGGTCAAATCTCTGTATTATCCTGCTTTTGGCATTTTTCTCTGTAAAAAAAAACAGTAATAGTGTCTCCCTGACTGTTCAGACACAAATATATCTGTTTAAAAGTGTCTGGTGTAGGCTAGATAGCTAGAATTGTGGTTTTGCAGTTCCACAGGTCAGATCTCTGTATTATCCTGCTTTTGGCCTTTTTTCCATAAAAAAAAACAGTAATAGTGTCTGCCTGAATGTTCAGACACAAATATATCTGTTTAAAAGTGTCTGGTGTAGGCTAGATAGCTAGAACTGTGGTTTTGCCGTTCCACTGGTCAATTCTCTGTATTATCCTGCTTTTGACATTTTTTCCATAAAAAAAACAGTAATATTGTCTCCCTGACTGTTAAGACACAAATATATCTATTTAAAAGAGTCTATTGTAGGCCAGAGAAATAGAACTGTGGTTTTGCAGTTCCACGGGTCAAATCTCTGTATTATCCTGCTTTTGGCCTTTTTTCCATAAAAAAAAAAAGTAATAGTGTCTCCCTGACTGTTCAGTCACAAATATATCTGTTTAAAAGAGTCTGGTGTAGGACAGAGAAATAGAACTGTGGATTTGCAGTTCCATGCGACAAATCTCTAAATTATCCTGCTTTTGGCATGTTTTCCGTAAAAAAAAACTATAATAGTGTCTCCCTGACTGTTCAGACACAAATATATCTGTTTAAAAGAGTCTGGTGAAGGCCAGAGAAATAGAACTGTGGTTTTGCAGTTCCACGGGTCAAATCTCTGTATTATCCTGCTTTTGGCATTTTTTCCGTAAAAAAAACAGTAATAGTGTCTCCCTGACTGTTAAGACACAAATATATCTATTTAAAAGAGTCTGGTGTAGGCCAGAGAAATAGAACTGTGGTTTTGCAGTTCCACGGGTCAAATCTCTGTATTATCCTGCTTTTGGCCTTTTTTCCGTAAAAAAAAAAGTAATAGTGTCTCCCTGACTTTTCAGACACAAATATATCTGTTTAAAAGAGTCTGGTGTAGGACAGAGAAATAGAACTGTGGATTTGCAGTTCCATGCGACAAATCTCTAAATTATCCTGCTTTTGGCATTTTTTCCGTAAAAAAAAACTATAATAGTGTCTCCCTGACTGTTCAGACACAAATATATCTGTTTAAAAGAGTCTCGTGTATGCCAGAGAAATAGAACTGTGGTTTTGCAGTTTCACGGGTCAAATCTCTGTATTATCCTGCTTTTGGCAATTTTTCCGTAAAAAAAACAGTAATAGTGTCTCCCTGACTGTTCAGATACAAGTATATCTGTTTAAAAGAGTCTGGTGTAGGTCAGAGAAAAAGAACTGTGGTTTTGCAGTTCCACGGGTCAAATCTCTGTATTATCCTGCTTTTGGCATTTTTTCCGTGAAAAAAACTGTAATAGTGTCTCCCTGACTGTTCAGACACAAATATATCTGTTTAAAAGAGTGTGGTATAGGCCAGAGAAATAGAACTGTGGTTTTGCAGTTCCACGGGTCAAATCTCGGTATTATCCTGCTTTTGGCATTTTTTCCATAAAAAAATAGTAATAGTGTCTCCCTGAAAGTTCAGACACCAATATATCTGTTTAATAGAGTTTGGTGTAGGCCAGAGAAATAGAACTGTGGTTTTGCAGTTCCATGGGTCAAATCTCTGTATTATCCTTCTTTTGGCAATTTTTTCGTTAAAAAAAAACAGTAATAGTGTCTCCCTGACTGTTCAGACACAAATAAATATGTTTAAAAGAGTCTGGTGTAGGCCAGAAAACTAGAACTGTGGTTTTGCAGTTCCATGGGTCAAATCTCTCTATTATCCTGCTTTTGACATTCTTTCCGTAAAAAAAAACTGTAATAGTGTCTCCCTGACTGTTCAGACCAAATATATCTGTTTAAAAGAGTCTGGTGTAGGCCAGAGAAATAGAACTGTGGTTTTGCAGTTCCACGGGTCAAATCTCTGTATTATCCTGCTTTTGGCGTTTTTTCCATAAAAAAATAGTAATAGTGTCTCCCTGAAAGTTCAGACACCAATATATCTGTTTAATAGCGTTTGGTGGAGGCCAGAGAAATAGAACTGTGGTTTTGCAGTTCCATAGGTCAAATCTCTGTATTATCCTGCTTTTGACAATTTTTCCGTAAAAAAAACAGTAATAGTGTCTCCCTGACTGTTCAGATACAAGTATATCTGTTTAAAAGAGTCTGGTGTAGGCCAGAAAACTAGAACTGTGGTTTTGCAGTTCCATGGGTCAAATCTCTATATTATCCTGCTTTTGGCATTCTTTCCGTAAAAAAAACCTGTAATAGTGTCTCCCTGACTGTTCAGACACAAATATATCTGTTTAAAAGAGTCTGGTGTAGGCCAGAGAAATAGAACTGTGGTTTTGCAGTTCCACGGGTCAAATCTCTGTATTATCCTGCTTTTGGCATTTTTTCCGTAAAAAAAAACAGTAATAGTGTCTCCCTGACTGTTCAGACCAAATATATCTGTTTAAAAGAGTCTGGTGTAGGCCAGAGAAATAGAACTGTGGTTTTGCAGTTCCACGGGTCAAATCTCTGTATTATCCTGCTTTTGGCATTTTTCTCTGTAAAAAAAAAACAGTAATAGTGTCTCCCTGACTGTTCAGACACAAATATATCTGTTTAAAAGTGTCTGGTGTAGGCTAGATAGCTAGAATTGTGGTTTTGCAGTTCCACAGGTCAGATCTCTGTATTATCCTGCTTTTGGCCTTTTTTCCATAAAAAAAAACAGTAATAGTGTCTGCCTGACTGTTCAGACACAAATATATCTGTTTAAAAGTGTCTGGTGTAGGCTAGATAGCTAGAACTGTGGTTTTGCCGTTCCACTGATCAATTCTCTGTATTATCCTGCTTTTGACATTTTTTCCATAAAAAAAACAGTAATATTGTCTCCCTGACTGTTAAGACACAAATATATCTATTTAAAAGAGTCTATTGTAGGCCAGAGAAATAGAACTGTGGTTTTGCAGTTCCACGGGTCAAATCTCTGTATTATCCTGCTTTTGGCCTTTTTTCCATAAAAAAAAAAGTACTAGTGTCTCCCTGACTGTTCAGACACAAATATATCTGTTTAAAAGAGTCTGGTGTAGGACAGAGAAATAGAACTGTGGATTTGCAGTTCCATGCGACAAATCTCTAAATTATCCTGCTTTTGGCATGTTTTCCGTAAAAAAAAACTATAATAGTGTCTCCCTGACTGTTCAGACACAAATATATCTGTTTAAAAGAGTCTGGTGAAGGCCAGAGAAATAGAACTGTGGTTTTGCAGTTCCACGGGTCAAATCTCTGTATTATCCTGCTTTTGGCATTTTTTCCGTAAAAAAAACAGTAATAGTCTCTCCCTGACTGTTAAGACACAAATATATCTATTTAAAAGAGTCTGGTGTAGGCCAGAGAAATAGAACTGTGGTTTTGCAGTTCCACGGGTCAAATCTCTGTATTATCCTGCTTTTGGCCTTTTTTCCGTAAAAAAAAAAAGTAATAGTGTCTCCCTGACTGTTTAGACACAAATATATCTGTTTAAAAGAGTCTGGTGTAGGACAGAGAAATAGAACTGTGGATTTGCAGTTCCATGCGACAAATCTCTAAATTATCCTGCTTTTGGCATTTTTTCCGTAAAAAAAAGCTATAATAGTCTCTCCCTGACTGTTCAGACACAAATATATCTGTTTAAAAGAGTCTGGTGTAGGCCAGAGAAATAGAACTGTGGTTTTGCAGTTCCACGGGTGAAATCTCTGTATTATCCTGCTTTTGGCATTTTTTCCGTAAAAAAAAACAGTAATAGTGTCTCCCTGACTGTTGAGACACAAATATATCTGTTTAAAAGAGTCTCGTGTATGCCAGAGAAATAGAACTGTGGTTTTGCAGTTCCACGGGTCAAATCTCTGTATTATCCTGCTTTTGGCATTTTTTCAGTGAAAAAAACTGTAATAGTGTCTCCCTGACTCTTCAGACACAAATGTATCTGTTTAAAAGAGTGTGGTATAGGCCAGAGAAATAGAACTGTGGTTTTGCAGTTCCATGGGTCAAATCTCTGTATTATCCTGCTTTTGGCATTTTTTCCGTAAAAAAAAACAGTAATAGTGTCTCCCTGACTGTTCAGACCAAATATATCTGTTTAAAAGAGTCTGGTGAAGGCCAGAGAAATAGAACTGTGGTTTTGCAGTTCCACGGGTCAAATCTCTGTATTATCCTGCTTTTGGCATTTTTCTCTGTAAAAAAAAACAGTAATAGTGTCTCCCTGACTGTTCAGACACAAATATATCTGTTTAAAAGTGTCTGGTGTAGGCTAGATAGCTAGAATTGTGGTTTTGCAGTTCCACAGGTCAGATCTCTGTATTATCCTGCTTTTGGCCTTTTTTCCATAAAAAAAAACAGTAATAGTGTCTGCCTGAATGTTCAGACACAAATATATCTGTTTAAAAGTGTCTGGTGTAGGCTAGATAGCTAGAACTGTGGTTTTGCCGTTCCACTGGTCAATTCTCTGTATTATCCTGCTTTTGACATTTTTTCCATAAAAAAAACAGTAATATTGTCTCCCTGACTGTTAAGACACAAATATATCTATTTAAAAGAGTCTATTGTAGGCCAGAGAAATAGAACTGTGGTTTTGCAGTTCCACGGGTCAAATCTCTGTATTATCCTGCTTTTGGCCTTTTTTCCATAAAAAAAAAAAGTAATAGTGTCTCCCTGACTGTTCAGTCACAAATATATCTGTTTAAAAGAGTCTGGTGTAGGACAGAGAAATAGAACTGTGGATTTGCAGTTCCATGCGACAAATCTCTAAATTATCCTGCTTTTGGCATGTTTTCCGTAAAAAAAAACTATAATAGTGTCTCCCTGACTGTTCAGACACAAATATATCTGTTTAAAAGAGTCTGGTGAAGGCCAGAGAAATAGAACTGTGGTTTTGCAGTTCCACGGGTCAAATCTCTGTATTATCCTGCTTTTGGCATTTTTTCCGTAAAAAAAACAGTAATAGTGTCTCCCTGACTGTTAAGACACAAATATATCTATTTAAAAGAGTCTGGTGTAGGCCAGAGAAATAGAACTGTGGTTTTGCAGTTCCACGGGTCAAATCTCTGTATTATCCTGCTTTTGGCCTTTTTTCCGTAAAAAAAAAAGTAATAGTGTCTCCCTGACTTTTCAGACACAAATATATCTGTTTAAAAGAGTCTGGTGTAGGACAGAGAAATAGAACTGTGGATTTGCAGTTCCATGCGACAAATCTCTAAATTATCCTGCTTTTGGCATTTTTTCCGTAAAAAAAAACTATAATAGTGTCTCCCTGACTGTTCAGACACAAATATATCTGTTTAAAAGAGTCTCGTGTATGCCAGAGAAATAGAACTGTGGTTTTGCAGTTTCACGGGTCAAATCTCTGTATTATCCTGCTTTTGGCAATTTTTCCGTAAAAAAAACAGTAATAGTGTCTCCCTGACTGTTCAGATACAAGTATATCTGTTTAAAAGAGTCTGGTGTAGGTCAGAGAAAAAGAACTGTGGTTTTGCAGTTCCACGGGTCAAATCTCTGTATTATCCTGCTTTTGGCATTTTTTCCGTGAAAAAAACTGTAATAGTGTCTCCCTGACTGTTCAGACACAAATATATCTGTTTAAAAGAGTGTGGTATAGGCCAGAGAAATAGAACTGTGGTTTTGCAGTTCCACGGGTCAAATCTCGGTATTATCCTGCTTTTGGCATTTTTTCCATAAAAAAATAGTAATAGTGTCTCCCTGAAAGTTCAGACACCAATATATCTGTTTAATAGAGTTTGGTGTAGGCCAGAGAAATAGAACTGTGGTTTTGCAGTTCCATGGGTCAAATCTCTGTATTATCCTTCTTTTGGCAATTTTTTCGTTAAAAAAAAACAGTAATAGTGTCTCCCTGACTGTTCAGACACAAATAAATATGTTTAAAAGAGTCTGGTGTAGGCCAGAAAACTAGAACTGTGGTTTTGCAGTTCCATGGGTCAAATCTCTCTATTATCCTGCTTTTGACATTCTTTCCGTAAAAAAAAACTGTAATAGTGTCTCCCTGACTGTTCAGACCAAATATATCTGTTTAAAAGAGTCTGGTGTAGGCCAGAGAAATAGAACTGTGGTTTTGCAGTTCCACTGGTCAAATCTCTGTATTATCCTGCTTTTGGCATTTTTCTCTGTAAAAAAAACAGTAATAGTGTCTCCCTGACTGTTCAGACACAAATATATCTGTTTAAAAGAGTCTGGTGTAGACCAGAGAAAAAGAACTGTGGTTTTGCCGTTCCACTGGTCAATTCTCTGTATTATTATGTTTTTGACATTTTTTCCATAAAAAAAACAGTAATAGTGTCTCCCTGACTGTTAAGACACAAATATATCTATTTAAAAGAGTCTGGTGTAGGCCAGATAAATAGAACTGTGGTTTTGCAGTTCCACGGGTCAAATCTCTGTATCATCCTGCTTTTGGCATTTTTCTCTGGAAAAAAAGCCAGTAGTAGTGTCTCCCTGACTGTTCAGACACAAATATATCTGTTTAAAAGTGTCTTGTGTAGGCCAGATAACTAGAACTGTGGTTTAGCAGTTCCACAGGTCAGATCTCTGTATTATCCTGCTTTTGGCCTTTTTTCCGTATAAAAAAAAAAGTACTAGTGTCTCCCTGACTGCTCAAACACAAATATGTCTGTTTAAAAGAGTCTGGTGTAGGACAGAGAAATAGAACTGTGGTTTTGCAGTTCCGAGGGTCAAATCTCTGTATTATCCTGCTTTTGACATTTTTTCTGTAAAAAAAACAGTAATAGTGTATACCTGACTGTTCACACACAAATATATCTGTTTAAAAGAGTCTGGTGTAGGACAGAGAAATAGAACTGTGGATTTGCAGTTTCATGGGACAAATCTCTAAATTATCCTGCTTTTGGCATTTTTTCCGTAAAAAAAAACTATAATAGTTTCTCCCTGACTGTTGAGACACAAATATATCTGTTTAAAAGAGTCTGGTGTAGGCCAGAGAAATAGAACTATGGTTTTGCAGTTCCACGGGTCAAATCTCTGTATTATCCTGCTTTTGGCATTTTTTCCGTAAAAAAAACAGTAATAGTGTCTCCCTGACTGTTGAGACACAAATATATCTGTTTAAAAGCATCTCGTGTATGCCAGAGAAATAGAACTGTGGTTTTGCAGTTCCACGGGTCAAATCTCTGTATTATCCTGCTTTTGGCAATTTTTCCGTAAAAAAAACAGTAATAGTGTCTCCCTGACTGTTCAGATACAAGTATATCTGTTTAAAAGAGTCTGGTGTAGGCCAGAGAAAAAGAACTGTGGTTTTGCAGTTCCACGGGTCAAATCTCTGTATTATCCTGCTTTTGGCATTTTTTCCGTGAAAAAAAACTGTAATAGTGTCTCCCTGACTGTTCAGACACAAATATATCTGTTTAAAAGAGTGTGGTATAGGCCAGAGAAATAGAACTGTGGTTTTGCAGTCCCACGGGTCAAATCTCTGTATTATCCTGCTTTTGGCATTTTTTCCATAAAAAAATAGTAATAGTGTCTCCCTGAAAGTTCAGACACCAATATATCTGTTTAATAGCGTTTGGTGGAGGCCAGAGAAATAGAACTGTGGTTTTGCAGTTCCATAGGTCAAATCTCTGTATTATCCTGCTTTTGACAATTTTTTCGTTAAAAAAAAACTGTAATAGTGTCTCCCTGACTGTTCAGACACAAATAAATATGTTTAAAAGAGTCTGGTGTAGGCCAGAAAACTAGAACTGTGGTTTTGCAGTTCCATGGGTCAAATCTCTATATTATCCTGCTTTTGGCATTCTTTCCGTAAAAAAAACCTGTAATAGTGTCTCCCTGACTGTTCAGACACAAATATATCTGTTTAAAAGAGTCTGGTGTAGGCCAGAGAAATAGAACTGTGGTTTTGCAGTTCCACGGGTCAAATCTCTATATTATCCTGCTTTTGGCATTTTTTCCATAAAAAAAAACAGTAATAGTGTCTCTCTGACTGTTCAGACCAAATATATCTGTTTAAAAGAGTCTGGTGTAGTCCAGAGAAATAGAACTGTGGTTTTGCAGTTCCACGGGTCAAATCTCTGTATTATCCTGCTTTTGGCATTTTTCTCTGTAAAAAAAAACAGTAATAGTGTCTCCCTGACTGTTCAGACACAAATATATCTGTTTAAAAGTGTCTGGTGTAGGCTAGATAGCTAGAATTGTGGTTTTGCAGTTCCACAGGTCAGATCTCTGTATTATCATGCTTTTGGCCTTTTTTCCATAAAAAAAAAACAGTAATAGTGTCTGCCTGACTGTTCAGACACAAATATATCTGTTTAAAAGTGTCTGGTGTAGGATAGATAGCTAGAACTGTGGTTTTGCCGTTCCACTGGTCAATTCTCTGTATTATCCTGCTTTTGACATTTTTTCCATTAAAAAAACAGTAATATTGTCTCCCTGACTGTTAAGACACAAATATATCTATTTAAAAGAGTCTATTGTAGGCCAGAGAAATAGAACTGTGGTTTTGCAGTTCCACGGGTTAAATCACTGTATGATCCTGCTTTTGGCCTTTTTTCCATAAAAAAAAAAGTAATAGTGTCTCCCTGACTGTTCAGACACAAATATATCTGTTTAAAAGAGTCTGGTGTAGGACAGAGAAATAGAACTGTGGATTTGCAGTTCCATGCGACAAATCTCTAAATTATCCTGCTTTTGGCATGTTTTCCATAAAAAAAAACTATAATAGTGTCTCCCTGACTGTTCAGACACAAATATATCTGTTTAAAAGAGTCTGGTGTAGGCCAGAGAAATAGAACTGTGGTTTTGCAGTTCCACGGGTCAAATCTCTGTATTATCCTGTTTTTGGCATTTTTTCCATAAAAAAAACAGTAATAGTGTCTCCCTGACTGTTCAGACACAAATATATCTGTTTAAAAGAGTCTCGTGTATGCCAGAGAAATAGAACTGTAGTTTTGCAGTTCCACGGGTTAAATCTCTGTATTATCCTGCTTTTGGCAATTTTTCCGTAAAAAAAACAGTAATAGTGTCTCCCTGACTGTTCAGATACAAGTATATCTGTTTAAAAGAGTCTGGTGTAGGCCAGAGAAAAAGAACTGTGGTTTTGCAGTTGCACGGGTCAAATCTCTGTATTATCCTGCTTTTGGCATTTTTTCCGTGAAAAAAACTGTAATAGTGTCTCCCTGACTGTTCAGACACAAATATATCTGTTTAAAAGAGTGTGGTATAGGCCAGAGAAATAGAACTGTGGTTTTGCAGTTCCACTGGTCAAATCTCTGTATTATCCTGCTTTTGGCATTTTTTCCATAAAAAAAAAGTAATAGTGTCTCCCTGAAAGTTCAGACACCAATATATATGTTTAATAGAGTTTGGTGTAGGCCAGAGAAATAGAACTGTGGTTTTCCAGTTCCACGGGTCAAATCTCTGTATTATCCTGCTTTTGGCATTTTTTTCCGTAAAAAAAACAGTAATAGTGTCTCCCTGACTGTGGAGACACAAATATATCTGTTTAAAAGAGTCTCGTGTATGCCAGAGAAATAGAACTGTGGTTTTGCAGTTCCACGGGTCAAATCTCTGTATTATCCTGCTTTTGGCAATTTTTCCGTAAAAAAAACAGTAATAGTGTCTCCTTGACTGTTCAGATACAAGTATATCTGTTTAAAAGAGTCTGGTGTAGGCCAGAGAAAAAGAACTGTGGTTTTGCAGTTCCACGGGTCAAATCTCTGTATTATCCTGCTTTTGGCATTTTTTCTGTGAAAAAAACTGTAATAGTGTCTCCCTGACTGTTCAGACACAAATATATCTGTTTAAAAGAGTGTGGTATAGGCCAGAGAAATAGAACTGTGGTTTTGCAGTTCCACGGGTCAAATCTCTGTATTATCCTGCTTTTGTTATTTTTTCCATAAAAAAATAGTAATAGTGTCTCCCTGAAAGTTTAGACACCAATATATCTGTTTAGTAGAGTTTGGTTTATGCCAGAGAAATAGAACTGTGGTTTTGCAGTTCCATGGGTCAAATCTCTGTATTATCCTGCTTTTGGCAATTTTTTCGTTAAAAGAAAACAGTAATAGTGTCTCCCTGACTGTTCAGACACAAATACATATGTTTAAAAGAGTCTGGTGTAGGCCAGAAAACTAGAACTGTGGTTTTGCAGTTCCATGGGTCAAATCTCTATATTATGCTGCTTTTGGCATTCTTTCCGTAAAAAAAACCTGTAATAGTGTCTCCCTGACTGTTCAGACACAAATATATCTGTTTAAAAGGGTCCGGTGTAAGCCACATAACTAGAACTGTGGTTTTGCAGTTCCACGGGTCAAATCTCTATATTATCCTGCTTTTGGCATTCTTTCCGTAAAAAAAAGCTTTAATAGTGTCTCCCTGACTGTTCAGACCCAAATATATCTGTTTAAAAGAGTCTGGTGTAGGCCAGAGAAATAGAACTGTGGTTTTGCAGTTCCACGGGTCAAATCTCTGTATTATCCTGCTTTTGGCATTTTTCTCTGTAAAAAAAAAACAGTAATAGTGTCTCCCTGACTGTTCAGACACAAATATATCTGTTTAAAAGTGTCTGGTGTAGGCCAGATAACTAGAACTGTGGTTTTGCAATTCCACAGGTCAGATCTCTGTATTATCCTGCTTTTGGCCTTTTTTCCATAAAAAAAACAGTAATAGTGTCTCCCTGACTGTTCAGACACAAATATATCTGTTTAAAAGAGTCTGGTGTAGGCCAGAGAAAAAGAACTGTGGTTTTGCCGTTCCACTGGTCAATTCTCTGTATTATTCTGCTTTTGACTTTTTTTCCATAAAAAAAACAGTAATAGTGTCTCCCTGATGTTAAGACACAAATATATCTATTTAAAGGAGTCTGGTGTAGGCCAGATAAATAGAACTGTGGTTTTGCAGTTCCACGGGTCAAATCTCTGTATTATCCTGCTTTTGGCATTTTTCTCTGTAAAAAAAGCCAGTAATAGTGTCTCCCTGACTGTTCAGACACAAATATATCTGTTTAAAAGTGTCTGGTGTAGGTGAGATAACTAGAACTGTGGTTTTACAGTTCCACAGGTCAGATCTCTGTATTATCCTGCTTTTGGCCTTTTTTCCGTAAAAAAAAAAGTAATAGTGTACACCTGACTGTTCAGACACAAATATATCTGTTTAAAAGAGTCTGGTGTGGGACAGAGAAATAGAACTGTGGATTTGCAGTTCCATGGGACAAATCTCTAAATTATCCTGCTTTTGGCATTTTTTCCGTAAAAAAAAACTATAATAGTTTCTCCCTGACTGTTCAGACACAAATATATCTGTTTAAAAGAGTCTTGTGTATGTCAGAGAAATAGAACTGTGGTTTTGCAGTTCCACGGGTCAAATCTCTGTATTATCCTGCTTTTGGCAATTTTTCCGTAAAAAAAACAGTAATAGTGTCTCCCTGACTGTTCAGATACAAGTATATCTGTTTAAAAGAGTCTGGTGTAGGCCAGAGAAAAAGAACTGTGGTTTTGCAGTTCCACAGGTCAAATCTCTGTATTATCCTGCTTTTGGCATTTTTTCCGTGAAAAAAACTGTAATAGTGTCTCCCTGACTGTTCAGACACAAATATATCTGTTTAAAAGAGTGTGGTATAGGCCAGAGAAATAGAACTGTGGTTTTACAGTTCCATGGGTCAAATCTCTGTATTATCCTGCTTTTGGCAATTTTTTCGTTAAAAAAAACAGTAATAGTGTCTCCCTGACTGTTCAGACACAAATACATATGTTTAAAAGAGTCTGGTGTAGGCCAGAAAACTAGAACTGTGGTTTTGCAGTTCCATGGGTCAAATCTCTATATTATCCTGCTTTTGGCATTCTTTCCGTAAAAAAAACCTGTAATAGTGTCTCCCTGACTGTTCAGACACAAATATATCTGTTTAAAAGAGTCTGGTGTAGGCCAGAGAAATAGAACTGTGGTTTTGCAGTTCCACGGGTCAAATCTCTGCATTATCCTGCTTTTGGCAATTTTCTCTGTAAAAAAAAAAACTGTAATAGTGTCTCCCTGACTGTTCAGACCAAATATATCTGTTTAAAAGAGTCTGGTGTAGGCCAGAGAAATAGAACTGTGGTTTTGCAGTTCCACTGGTCAAATCTCTGTATTATCCTGCTTTTGGAATTTTTCTCTGTAAAAAAAACAGTAATAGTGTCTCCCTGACTGTTCAGACACAAATATATCTGTTTAAAAGAGTCTGGTGTAGACCAGAGAAAAAGAACTGTGGTTTTGCCGTTCCACTGGTCAATTCTCTGTATTATTATGTTTTTGACATTTTTTCCATAAAAAAAACAGTAATAGTGTCTCCCTGACTGTTAAGACACAAATATATCTATTTAAAAGAGTCTGGTGTAGGCCAGATAAATAGAATTGTGGTTTTGCAGTTCCACGGGTCAAATCTCTGTATCATCCTGCTTTTGGCATTTTTCTCTGGAAAAAAAGCCAGTAGTAGTGTCTCCCTGACTGTTCAGACACAAATATATCTGTTTAAAAGCATCTCGTGTATGCCAGAGAAATAGAACTGTGGTTTTGCAGTTCCACGGGTCAAATCTCTGTATTATCCTGCTTTTGGCAATTTTTCCGTAAAAAAAACAGTAATAGTGTCTCCCTGACTGTTCAGATACAAGTATATCTGTTTAAAAGAGTCTGGTGTAGGCCAGAGAAAAAGAACTGTGGTTTTGCAGTTCCACGGGTCAAATCTCTGTATTATCCTGCTTTTGGCATTTTTTCCGTGAAAAAAAACTGTAATAGTGTCTCCCTGACTGTTCAGACACAAATATATCTGTTTAAAAGAGTGTGGTATAGGCCAGAGAAATAGAACTGTGGTTTTGCAGTCCCACGGGTCAAATCTCTGTATTATCCTGCTTTTGGCATTTTTTCCATAAAAAAATAGTAATAGTGTCTCCCTGAAAGTTCAGACACCAATATATCTGTTTAATAGCGTTTGGTGGAGGCCAGAGAAATAGAACTGTGGTTTTGCAGTTCCATAGGTCAAATCTCTGTATTATCCTGCTTTTGACAATTTTTTCGTTAAAAAAAAACTGTAATAGTGTCTCCCTGACTGTTCAGACACAAATAAATATGTTTAAAAGAGTCTGGTGTAGGCCAGAAAACTAGAACTGTGGTTTTGCAGTTCCATGGGTCAAATCTCTATATTATCCTGCTTTTGGCATTCTTTCCGTAAAAAAAACCTGTAATAGTGTCTCCCTGACTGTTCAGACACAAATATATCTGTTTAAAAGAGTCTGGTGTAGGCCAGAGAAATAGAACTGTGGTTTTGCAGTTCCACGGGTCAAATCTCTGTATTATCCTGCTTTTGGCATTTTTTCCATAAAAAAAAACAGTAATAGTGTCTCTCTGACTGTTCAGACCAAATATATCTGTTTAAAAGAGTCTGGTGTAGTCCAGAGAAATAGAACTGTGGTTTTGCAGTTCCACGGGTCAAATCTCTGTATTATCCTGCTTTTGGCATTTTTCTCTGTAAAAAAAAACAGTAATAGTGTCTCCCTGACTGTTCAGACACAAATATATCTGTTTAAAAGTGTCTGGTGTAGGCTAGATAGCTAGAATTGTGGTTTTGCAGTTCCACAGGTCAGATCTCTGTATTATCATGCTTTTGGCCTTTTTTCCATAAAAAAAAAACAGTAATAGTGTCTGCCTGACTGTTCAGACACAAATATATCTGTTTAAAAGTGTCTGGTGTAGGATAGATAGCTAGAACTGTGGTTTTGCCGTTCCACTGGTCAATTCTCTGTATTATCCTGCTTTTGACATTTTTTCCATTAAAAAAACAGTAATATTGTCTCCCTGACTGTTAAGACACAAATATATCTATTTAAAAGAGTCTATTGTAGGCCAGAGAAATAGAACTGTGGTTTTGCAGTTCCACGGGTTAAATCACTGTATGATCCTGCTTTTGGCCTTTTTTCCATAAAAAAAAAAGTAATAGTGTCTCCCTGACTGTTCAGACACAAATATATCTGTTTAAAAGAGTCTGGTGTAGGACAGAGAAATAGAACTGTGGATTTGCAGTTCCATGCGACAAATCTCTAAATTATCCTGCTTTTGGCATGTTTTCCATAAAAAAAAACTATAATAGTGTCTCCCTGACTGTTCAGACACAAATATATCTGTTTAAAAGAGTCTGGTGTAGGCCAGAGAAATAGAACTGTGGTTTTGCAGTTCCACGGGTCAAATCTCTGTATTATCCTGTTTTTGGCATTTTTTCCATAAAAAAAACAGTAATAGTGTCTCCCTGACTGTTCAGACACAAATATATCTGTTTAAAAGAGTCTCGTGTATGCCAGAGAAATAGAACTGTAGTTTTGCAGTTCCACGGGTTAAATCTCTGTATTATCCTGCTTTTGGCAATTTTTCCGTAAAAAAAACAGTAATAGTGTCTCCCTGACTGTTCAGATACAAGTATATCTGTTTAAAAGAGTCTGGTGTAGGCCAGAGAAAAAGAACTGTGGTTTTGCAGTTGCACGGGTCAAATCTCTGTATTATCCTGCTTTTGGCATTTTTTCCGTGAAAAAAACTGTAATAGTGTCTCCCTGACTGTTCAGACACAAATATATCTGTTTAAAAGAGTGTGGTATAGGCCAGAGAAATAGAACTGTGGTTTTGCAGTTCCACTGGTCACATCTCTGTATTATCCTGCTTTTGGCATTTTTTCCATAAAAAAAAAGTAATAGTGTCTCCCTGAAAGTTCAGACACCAATATATATGTTTAATAGAGTTTGGTGTAGGCCAGAGAAATAGAACTGTGGTTTTCCAGTTCCACGGGTCAAATCTCTGTATTATCCTGCTTTTGGCATTTTTTTCCGTAAAAAAAACAGTAATAGTGTCTCCCTGACTGTGGAGACACAAATATATCTGTTTAAAAGAGTCTCGTGTATGCCAGAGAAATAGAACTGTGGTTTTGCAGTTCCACGGGTCAAATCTCTGTATTATCCTGCTTTTGGCAATTTTTCCGTAAAAAAAACAGTAATAGTGTCTCCTTGACTGTTCAGATACAAGTATATCTGTTTAAAAGAGTCTGGTGTAGGCCAGAGAAAAAGAACTGTGGTTTTGCAGTTCCACGGGTCAAATCTCTGTATTATCCTGCTTTTGGCATTTTTTCTGTGAAAAAAACTGTAATAGTGTCTCCCTGACTGTTCAGACACAAATATATCTGTTTAAAAGAGTGTGGTATAGGCCAGAGAAATAGAACTGTGGTTTTGCAGTTCCACGGGTCAAATCTCTGTATTATCCTGCTTTTGTTATTTTTTCCATAAAAAAATAGTAATAGTGTCTCCCTGAAAGTTTAGACACCAATATATCTGTTTAGTAGAGTTTGGTTTATGCCAGAGAAATAGAACTATGGTTTTGCAGTTCCATGGGTCAAATCTCTGTATTATCCTGCTTTTGGCAATTTTTTCGTTAAAAGAAAACAGTAATAGTGTCTCCCTGACTGTTCAGACACAAATACATATGTTTAAAAGAGTCTGGTGTAGGCCAGAAAACTAGAACTGTGGTTTTGCAGTTCCATGGGTCAAATCTCTATATTATGCTGCTTTTGGCATTCTTTCCGTAAAAAAAACCTGTAATAGTGTCTCCCTGACTGTTCAGACACAAATATATCTGTTTAAAAGGGTCCGGTGTAAGCCACATAACTAGAACTGTGGTTTTGCAGTTCCACGGGTCAAATCTCTATATTATCCTGCTTTTGGCATTCTTTCCGTAAAAAAAAGCTTTAATAGTGTCTCCCTGACTGTTCAGACCCAAATATATCTGTTTAAAAGAGTCTGGTGTAGGCCAGAGAAATAGAACTGTGGTTTTGCAGTTCCACGGGTCAAATCTCTGTATTATCCTGCTTTTGGCATTTTTCTCTGTAAAAAAAAAACAGTAATAGTGTCTCCCTGACTGTTCAGACACAAATATAT
This sequence comes from Phyllobates terribilis, assembly GCF_046119375.1. Lineage (NCBI taxonomy): Eukaryota > Metazoa > Chordata > Amphibia > Anura > Dendrobatidae > Phyllobates > Phyllobates terribilis. Next base: position 11,249,434 of record NW_027362769.1, on the reverse strand, counting down.
CTGTTTAAAAGTGTCTGGTGTAGGCCAGATAACTAGAACTGTGGTTTTGCAATTCCACAGGTCAGATCTCTGTATTATCCTGCTTTTGGCCTTTTTTCCATAAAAAAAACAGTAATAGTGTCTCCCTGACTGTTCAGACACAAATATATCTGTTTAAAAGAGTCTGGTGTAGGCCAGAGAAAAAGAACTGTGGTTTTGCCGTTCCACTGGTCAATTCTCTGTATTATTCTGCTTTTGACTTTTTTTCCATAAAAAAAACAGTAATAGTGTCTCCCTGATGTTAAGACACAAATATATCTATTTAAAGGAGTCTGGTGTAGGCCAGATAAATAGAACTGTGGTTTTGCAGTTCCACGGGTCAAATCTCTGTATTATCCTGCTTTTGGCATTTTTCTCTGTAAAAAAAGCCAGTAATAGTGTCTCCCTGACTGTTCAGACACAAATATATCTGTTTAAAAGTGTCTGGTGTAGGTGAGATAACTAGAACTGTGGTTTTACAGTTCCACAGGTCAGATCTCTGTATTATCCTGCTTTTGGCCTTTTTTCCGTAAAAAAAAAAGTAATAGTGTATACCTGACTGTTCAGACACAAATATATCTGTTTAAAAGAGTCTGGTGTGGGACAGAGAAATAGAACTGTGGATTTGCAGTTCCATGGGACAAATCTCTAAATTATCCTGCTTTTGGCATTTTTTCCGTAAAAAAAAACTATAATAGTTTCTCCCTGACTGTTCAGACACAAATATATCTGTTTAAAAGAGTCTTGTGTATGTCAGAGAAATAGAACTGTGGTTTTGCAGTTCCACGGGTCAAATCTCTGTATTATCCTGCTTTTGGCAATTTTTCCGTAAAAAAAACAGTAATAGTGTCTCCCTGACTGTTCAGATACAAGTATATCTGTTTAAAAGAGTCTGGTGTAGGCCAGAGAAAAAGAACTGTGGTTTTGCAGTTCCACAGGTCAAATCTCTGTATTATCCTGCTTTTGGCATTTTTTCCGTGAAAAAAACTGTAATAGTGTCTCCCTGACTGTTCAGACACAAATATATCTGTTTAAAAGAGTGTGGTATAGGCCAGAGAAATAGAACTGTGGTTTTACAGTTCCATGGGTCAAATCTCTGTATTATCCTGCTTTTGGCAATTTTTTCGTTAAAAAAAACAGTAATAGTGTCTCCCTGACTGTTCAGACACAAATACATATGTTTAAAAGAGTCTGGTGTAGGCCAGAAAACTAGAACTGTGGTTTTGCAGTTCCATGGGTCAAATCTCTATATTATCCTGCTTTTGGCATTCTTTCCGTAAAAAAAACCTGTAATAGTGTCTCCCTGACTGTTCAGACACAAATATATCTGTTTAAAAGAGTCTGGTGTAGGCCAGAGAAATAGAACTGTGGTTTTGCAGTTCCACGGGTCAAATCTCTGCATTATCCTGCTTTTGGCAATTTTCTCTGTAAAAAAAAAAACAGTAATAGTGTCTCCCTGACTGTTCAGACACAAATATATCTGTTTAAAAGTGTCTGGTGTAGGCCAGATAACTAGAACTGTGGTTTTGCAGTTCCACAGCTCAGATCTCTGTATTATCCTGCATTTGGCCTTTTTTCCATAAAAAAAAAACAGTAATAGTGTCTGCCTGACTGTTCAGACCAAATATATCTGTTTAAAAGAGTCTGGTGTAGGCCAGAGAAATAGTGTAACATACCTGGCGGCGTCCTTGCATGGTGGTCCATCTCCCACTGTGCAAGAGCGCGCACTTGATCTCCAGTCCAGAATGTCTCTCTGGCTTCCCTCCATGCTGTCTGTTTGTGTCTGTTTCTGCTGCTTAAGGGCGGCACCCGATCACTTCCTGCTTTTTGTACCTGCTGTGGGTCACACCCCTTGTGCGTCCTCAGCCTATTGCTGTCTGTCACCTGGTATATAGCTCAGCTGCTCCCATCTATTCCTGCCTGAGCATAGTGTTTCATTCAGTGTGTGCTTGCACTCTGAAGGTGCCAGGTCCCGTTCTGTGTTCTCTTGTCTGCTTATCCTGGAGGCTGTATTTCCAGGCCTGTCTGAACACGCTCCTAGCCTGTTCCTCCTGCCTTCTAGGGGCCGATTACCTAGACCCGTTCCTGTATCTTGTCTGACCTGTCTGAACACGCTCCTAGCCTGTTCCTCCCGCCTTCTAGGGGCCGATTACCTAGACCCGCTCCTGTATCTTGTCTGTCCTGTCTGAACACGCTCCTTGCCTGTTCGTCCTGCCTCTCTGGGGGCCGTATTCCCAGACCCGCTCCTGTATTCCGCTGCAGTGTCGGTCTCCTCCGTACACTCAGTTCCAGTCTGAACTCTCTCCTATCCTTTACCTGTTTTGCCTCTATGTCCGTTTCCTTCCTTTTTCTGCAGAGTCTGAACTCGTACCTAACTCCTGCTTGTTGTCTCTGTACTCCCGTTTGTGAGTTTGTGGTCCACTCGCTACTTCTCTGCAAGTACCCTGTGGGTGTCTGGCTCTGCCTTTCCCTTCCTGTCTGTTCTGTGTGAACAGAGCCCTGTCCCCCCTACTCAGCCTTGCCTGCTCTGACTCCTTTGCTCACCGCTCCGGCGGTTCTAGCCTGCTCTGACTCCTTTGCTCACCGCTCCGGCGGTTCTAGCCTGCTCTGACTCCTTTGCTCACCGCTCCGGCGGTTCTAGCCTGCTCTGACTCCTTTGCTCACCGCTCCGGCAGTTCTAGCCTGCTCTGACTCCTTTGCTCACCGCTCCGGCGGTTCTAGCCTGCTCTGACTCCTTTGCTCACCGCTCCGGCGGTTCTAGCCTGCTCTGACTCCTTTGCTCACCGCTCCGGCGGTTCTAGCCTGCTCTGACTCCTTTGCTCACCGCTCCGGCGGTTCTAGCCTGCTCTGACTCCTTTGCTCACCGCTCCGGCGGTTCTAGTCTGCTCTGACTCCTTTGCTCACCGCTCCGGCGGTTCTAGTCTGCTCTGACTCCTTTGCTTACCGCTCCGGCGGTTCTAGCCTGCTCTGACTCCTTGCTCACTGCTCCGCAGCCTTGCTCCGCTCTGACCCTTTTGCTCACTGCTCCGGCAGCCTTGCTCCGCTCTGACCCTTTTGCTCACTGCTCCGGCAGTCCTGTCCTGCCCTGCTTCTGCCCGCTGCTCCGGCAGTCCTGTCCTGCCCTGCTTCTGCCCGCTGCTCCGGCAGTCCTGTCCTGCCCTGCTTCTGCCCGCTGCTCCGGCAGTCCTGTCCTGCCCTGCTTCTGCCCGCTGCTCCGGCAGTCCTGTCCTGCCCTGCTTCTGCCCGCTGCTCCGGCAGTCCTGTCCTGCCCTGCTTCTGCCCGCTGCTCCGTCAGTCCTGTCCTGCCCTGCTTCTGCCCGCTGCTCCGGCAGTCCTGTCCTGCCCTGCTTCTGCCCGCTGCTCCGGCAGTCCTGTCCTGCCCTGCTTCTGCCCGCTGCTCCGGCAGTCCTGTCCTGCCCTGCTTGTGCTCGCTGCTCCTGCAGCCCCGTCCTGCTCTGTTCTTGCCCACCACTTCGGGTGTTCCCTCTCTGCTGTGGTTGTCTACCGCATCTGCGGTTCTGTGACCCAGTCTGTACTGGGTCTTAACCTTTCTGTGCTCTAGCCCGTCCTTTCGGCCAGTACCTCCCTGCCTGCATACTCGCCTGTATCCACCCATCTGCATACCTGCCGTGTTTGCTTACATCCACCAGTCTCTGCCAGCCTAACCTGCCTGTTCCAGTAATCCCAGTGTGGGTCAACCCCCGTGTCCGGAGTTTGACCTGGAGTAGCACCTGGTCCCTCTGCCCGGTTTCTCCCTGGTGCACTGGCGTCGTATGCCGTCGTGCCACCTTGGTCGGATCGGCCAGATACTTAGTCACGCCCCTCCAGGCACTCTCCGGTCCATGGTCCAGTGGAACCACAACACCCGCACACGCCAGTCAGTCCGGGCGTGTGCATAACAAATAGAACTGTGGTTTTGCAGTTCCACGGGTCAAGACTCTGTATTATCCTGCTTTTGGCATTTTTCTCTGTAAAAAAAAACAGTAATAGTGTCTCCCTGACTGTTCAGACACAAATATATCTGTTTAAAAGTGTCTGGTGTAGGCTAGATAGCTAGAATTGTGGTTTTGTCGTTCCACAGGTCAGATCTCTGTATTATCCTGCTTTTGGCCTTTTTTCCATAAAAAAAAACAGTAATAGTGTCTGCCTGACTGTTCAGACACAAATATATCTGTTTAAAAGTGTCTGGTGTAGGCTAGATAGCTAGAACTGTGGTTCTGCCGTTCCACTGGTCAATTCTCTGTATTATCCTGCTTTTGACATTTTTTCTATAAAAAAAACAGTAATATTGTCTCCCTGACTGTTAAGACATAAATATATCTATTTAAAAGAGTCTATTGTAGGCCAGAGAAATAGAACTGTGGTTTTGCAGTTCCACGGGTCAAATCTCTGTATTATCCTGCTTTTGGCCTTTTTTCCATAAAAAAAAAAGTAATAGTGTCTCCCTGACTGTTCAGACACAAATATATCTGTTTAAAAGAGTCTGGTGTAGGACAGAGAAATAGAACTGTGGATTTGCAGTTCCATGCGACAAATCTCTAAATTATCCTGCTTTTGGCATGTTTTCCGTAAAAAAAAACTATAATAGTGTCTCCCTGACTGTTCAGACACAAATATATCTGTTTAAAAGAGTCTGGTGTAGGCCAGAGAAATAGAACTGTGGTTTTGCAGTTCCACGGGTCAAATCTCTGTATTATCCTGCTTTTGGCATTTTTTCCGTAAAAAAAACAGTAATAGTGTCTCCCTGACTGTTGAGACACAAATATATCTGTTTAAAAGAGTCTCGTGTATGCCAGAGAAATAGAACTGTGGTTTTGCAGTTCCACGGGTTAAATCTCTGTATTATCCTGCTTTTGGCAATTTTTCCGTAAAAAAAACAGTAATAGTGTCTCCCTGACTGTTCAGATACAAGTATATCTGTTTAAAAGAGTCTGGTGTAGGCCAGAGAAAAAGAACTGTGGTTTTGCAGTTGCACGGGTCACATCTCTGTATTATCCTGCTTTTGGCATTTTTTCCGTGAAAAAAACTGTAATAGTGTCTCCCTGACTGTTCAGACACAAATATATCTGTTTAAAAGAGTGTGGTATAGGCCAGAGAAATAGAACTGTGGTTTTGCAGTTCCACTGGTCAAATCTCTGTATTATCCTGCTTTTGGCATTCTTTCCATAAAAAAAAAGTAATAGTGTCTCCCTGAAAGTTCAGACACCAATATATCTGTTTAATAGAGTTTGGTGTAGGCCAGAGAAATAGAACTGTGGTTTTCCAGTTCCACGGGTCAAATCTCTGTATTATCCTGCTTTTGGCATTTTTTCCGTAATAAAAACAGTAATAGTGTCTCCCTGACTGTGGAGACACAAATATATCTGTTTAAAAGAGTCTCGTGTATGCCAGAGAAATAGAACTGTGGTTTTGCAGTTCCACGGGTCAAATCTCTGTATTATCCTGCTTTTGGCAATTTTTCCGTAAAAAAAACAGTAATAATGTCTCCCTGACTGTTCAGATACAAGTATATCTGTTTAAAAGAGTCTGGTGTAGGCCAGAGAAAAAGAACTGTGGTTTTGCAGTTCCACTGGTCAAATCTCTGTATTATCCTGCTTTTGGCATTTTTTCCGTGAAAAAAACTGTAATAATGTCTCCCTGACTGTTCAGACACAAATATATCTGTTTAAAAGAGTGTGGTATAGGCCAGAGAAATAGAACTGTGGTTTTGCAGTTCCACGGGTCAAATCTCTGTATTATCCTGCTTTTGGCATTTTTTCCATAAAAAAATAGTAATAGTGTCTCCCTGAAAGTTCAGACACCAATATATCTGTTTAGTAGAGTTTGGTTTAGGCCAGAGAAATAGAACTGTGGTTTTGCAGTTCCATGGGTCAAATCTCTGTATTATCCTGCTTTTGGCAATTTTTTCGTTAAAAAAAAACAGTAATAGTGTCTCCCTGACTGTTCAGACACAAATACATATGTTTAAAAGAGTCTATTGTAGGCCAGAGAAATAGAACTGTGGTTTTGCAGTTCCACGGGTCAAATCTCTGTATTATCCTGCTTTTGGCCTTTTTTCCATAAAAAAAAAAGTAATAGTGTCTCCCTGACTGTTCAGACACAAATATATCTGTTTAAAAGAGTCTGGTGTAGGACAGAGAAATAGAACTGTGGATTTGCAGTTCCATGCGACAAATCTCTAAATTATCCTGCTTTTGGCATGTTTTCCGTAAAAAAAAACTATAATAGTGTCTCCCTGACTGTTCAGACACAAATATATCTGTTTAAAAGAGTCTGGTGTAGGCCAGAGAAATAGAACTGTGGTTTTGCAGTTCCACGGGTCAAATCTCTGTATTATCCTGCTTTTGGCATTTTTTCCGTAAAAAAAACAGTAATAGTGTCTCCCTGACTGTTGAGACACAAATATATCTGTTTAAAAGAGTCTCGTGTATGCCAGAGAAATAGAACTGTGGTTTTGCAGTTCCACGGGTTAAATCTCTGTATTATCCTGCTTTTGGCAATTTTTCCGTAAAAAAAACAGTAATAGTGTCTCCCTGACTGTTCAGATACAAGTATATCTGTTTAAAAGAGTCTGGTGTAGGCCAGAGAAAAAGAACTGTGGTTTTGCAGTTGCACGGGTCAAATCTCTGTATTATCCTGCTTTTGGCATTTTTTCCGTGAAAAAAACTGTAATAGTGTCTCCCTGACTGTTCAGACACAAATATATCTGTTTAAAAGAGTGTGGTATAGGCCAGAGAAATAGAACTGTGGTTTTGCAGTTCCACTGGTCAAATCTCTGTATTATCCTGCTTTTGGCATTCTTTCCATAAAAAAAAAGTAATAGTGTCTCCCTGAAAGTTCAGACACCAATATATCTGTTTAATAGAGTTTGGTGTAGGCCAGAGAAATAGAACTGTGGTTTTCCAGTTCCACGGGTCAAATCTCTGTATTATCCTGCTTTTGGCATTTTTTCCGTAATAAAAACAGTAATAGTGTCTCCCTGACTGTGGAGACACAAATATATCTGTTTAAAAGAGTCTCGTGTATGCCAGAGAAATAGAACTGTGGTTTTGCAGTTCCACGGGTCAAATCTCTGTATTATCCTGCTTTTGGCAATTTTTCCGTAAAAAAAACAGTAATAATGTCTCCCTGACTGTTCAGATACAAGTATATCTGTTTAAAAGAGTCTGGTGTAGGCCAGAGAAAAAGAACTGTGGTTTTGCAGTTCCACTGGTCAAATCTCTGTATTATCCTGCTTTTGGCATTTTTTCCGTGAAAAAAACTGTAATAATGTCTCCCTGACTGTTCAGACACAAATATATCTGTTTAAAAGAGTGTGGTATAGGCCAGAGAAATAGAACTGTGGTTTTGCAGTTCCACGGGTCAAATCTCTGTATTATCCTGCTTTTGGCATTTTTTCCATAAAAAAATAGTAATAGTGTCTCCCTGAAAGTTCAGACACCAATATATCTGTTTAGTAGAGTTTGGTTTAGGCCAGAGAAATAGAACTGTGGTTTTGCAGTTCCATGGGTCAAATCTCTGTATTATCCTGCTTTTGGCAATTTTTTCGTTAAAAAAAAACAGTAATAGTGTCTCCCTGACTGTTCAGACACAAATACATATGTTTAAAAGAGTCTGGTGTAGGCCAGAAAACTAGAACTGTGGTTTTGCAGTTCCATGGGTCAAATCTCTATATTATGCTGCTTTTGGCATTCTTTCCGTAAAAAAAACCTGTAATAGTGTCTCCCTGACTGTTCAGACACAAATATATCTGTTTAAAAGGGTCCGGTGTAAGCCACATAACTAGAACTGTGGTTTTGCAGTTCCACGGGTCAAATCTCTATATTATCCTGCTTTTGGCATTCTTTCCGTAAAAAAAAGCTTTAATAGTGTCTCCCTGACTGTTCAGACCCAAATATATCTGTTTAAAAGAGTCTGGTGTAGGCCAGAGAAATAGAACTGTGGTTTTGCAGTTCCACGTGTCAAATCTCTGTAATATCCTGCTTTTGGCATTTTTCTCTGTAAAAAAAAAACAGTAATAGTGTCTCCCTGACTGTTCAGACACAAATATATCTGTTTAAAAGTGTCTGGTGTAGGCCAGATAACTAGAATTCCACAGGTCAGATCTCTGTATTATCCTGCTTTTGGCCTTTTTTCCATAAAAAAAACAGTAATAGTGTCTCCCTGACTGTTCAGACACAAATATATCTGTTTAAAAGAGTCTGGGGTAGGCCAGAGAAAAAGAACTGTGGTTTTGCCGTTCCACTGGTCAATTCTCTGTATTATTCTGCTTTTGACATTTTTTCCATAAAAAAACCAGTAATAGTGTCTCCCTGATGTTAAGACACAAATATATCTATTTAAAGGAGTCTGGTGTAGGACAGATAAATATAACTGTGGTTTTGCAGTTCCATGGGTCAAATCTCTGTATTATCCTGCTTTTGGCATTTTTCTCTGTAAAAAAAGCCAGTAATAGTGTCTCCCTGACTGTTCAGACACAAATATATCTGTTTAAAAGTGTCTGGTGTAGGTGAGATAACTAGAACTGTGGTTTTACAGTTCCACAGGTCAGATCTCTGTATTATCCTGCTTTTGGCCTTTTTTCCGTAAAAAAAAAAGTAATAGCGTCTCCCTGACTGTTCAGACACAAATATATCTGTTTAAAAGAGTCTGGTGTAGGCCAGAGAAATAGAACTGTGGTTCTGCAGTTCCGCGGGTCAAATCTCTGTATTATTCTGCTTTTGACATTTTTTCTGTAAAAAAAACAGTAATAGTGTATACCTGACTGTTCAGACACAAATATATCTGTTTAAAAGAGTCTGGTGTGGGACAGAGAAATAGAACTGTGGATTTGCAGTTCCATGGGACAAATCTCTAAATTATCCTGCTTTTGGCATTTTTTCCGTAAAAAAAAACTATAATAGTTTCTCCCTGACTGTTCAGACACAAATATATCTGTTTAAAAGAGTCTTGTGTATGCCAGAGAAATAGAAATGTGGTTTTGCAGTTCCACGGGTCAAATCTCTGTATTATCCTGCTTTTGGCAATTTTTCCGTAAAAAAAACAGTAATAGTGTCTCCCTGACTGTTCAGATACAAGTATATCTGTTTAAAAGAGTCTGGTGTAGGCCAGAGAAAAAGAACTGTGGTTTTTCAGTTCCACAGGTCAAATTTCTGTATTATCCTGCTTTTGGCATTTTTTCCGTGAAAAAAACTGTAATAGTGTCTCCCTGACTGTTCAGACAAAAATATATCTGTTTAAAAGAGTGTGGTATAGGCCAGAGAAATAGAACTGTGGTTTTACAGTTCCATGGGTCAAATCTCTATATTATCCTGCTTTTGGCATTCTTTCCGTAGAAAAAAACTGTAATAGTGTCTCCCTGACTGTTCAGACACAAATATATCTGTTTAAAAGAGTCTGGTGTAGGCCAGAGAAATAGAACTGTGGTTTTGCAGTTCCACGGGTCAAATCTCTGTATTATCCTGCTTTTGGCAATTTTCTCTGTAAAAAAAAAACAGTAATAGTGTCTCCCTGACTGTTCAGACACAAATATATCTGTTTAAAAGTGTCTGGTGTAGGCCAGATAACTAGAACTGTGGTTTTGCAGTTCCACATGTCAGATCTCTGTATTATTCTGCATTTGGCCTTTTTTCCATAAAAAAAAAACAGTAATAGTGTCTGCCTGACTGTTCAGACCAAATATATCTGTTTAAAAGAGTCTGGTGTAGGCCAGAGAAATAGAACTGTGGTTTTGCAGTTCCACGGGTCAAATCTCTGTATTATCCTGCTTTTGGCATTTTTCTCTGTAAAAAAAAACAGTAATAGTGTCTCCCTGACTGTTCAGACACAAATATATCTACTTAAAAGTGTCTGGTGTAGGCTAGATAGCTAGAATTGTGGTTTTGCAGTTCCAGAGGTCAGATCTCTGTATTATCCTGCTTTTGGCCTTTTTTCCATAAAAAAAAACAGTAATAGTGTCTGCCTGACTGTTCAGACACAAATATATCGGTTTAAAAGTGTCTGGTGTAGGCCAGATAGCTAGAACTGTGGTTTTGCCGTTCCACTGGTCAATTCTCTGTATTATCCTGCTTTTGACATTTTTTCCATAAATAAAACAGTAATATTGTCTCCCTGACTGTTAAGACACAAATATATCTATTTAAAAGAGTCTATTGTAGGCCAGAGAAATAGAACTGTGGTTTTGCAGTTCCACGGGTCAAATCTCTGTATTTTCCTGCTTTTGGCCTTTTTTCCGTAAAAAAAAAAGTAATAGTGTCTCCCTGACTGTTCAGACACAAATATATCTGTTTAAAAGAGTCTGGTGTAGGACAGAGAAATAGAACTGTGGATTTGCAGTTCCATGCGACAAATCTCTAAATTATCCTGCTTTTGGCATGTTTTCCGTAAAAAAAAACTATAATAATGTCTCCCTGACTGTTCAGACACAAATATATCTGTTTAAAAGAGTCTGGTGTAGGCCAGAGAAATAGTACTGTGGTTTTGCAGTTCCACGGGTCAAATCTCTGTATTATCCTGCTTTTGGCATTTTTTCCGTAAAAAAAACAGTAATAGTGTCTCCCTGACTGTTGAGACACAAATATATCTGTTTAAAAGAGTCTCGTGTATGCCAGAGAAATAGAACTATGGTTTTGCAGTTCCACGGGTCAAATCTCTGTATTGTCCTGCTTTTGGCCTTTTTTCCGTAAAAAAAAAAGTAATAGTGTCTCCCTGACTGTTCAGACACAAATATATCTGTTTAAAAGAGTCTGGTGTAGGACAGAGAAATAGAACTGTGGATTTGCAGTTCCATGCGACAAATCTCTAAATTATCCTGCTTTTGGCATGTTTTCCGTAAAAAAAAACTATAATAGTGTCTCCCTGACTGTTCAGACACAAATATATCTGTTTAAAAGAGTCTGGTGTAGGCCAGAGAAATAGTACTGTGGTTTTGCAGTTCCACGGGTCAAATCTCTGTATTATCCTGCTTTTGGCATTTTTTCCGTAAAAAAAACAGTAATAGTGTCTCCATGACTGTTGAGACACAAATATATCTGTTTAAAAGAGTCTCGTGTATGCCAGAGAAATAGAACTGTGGTTTTGCAGTTCCACGGGTTAAATCTCTGTATTATCCTGCTTTTGGCAATTTTTCCGTGAAAAAAACTGTAATAGTGTCTCCCTGACTGTTCAGACACAAATATATCTGTTTAAAAGAGTGTGGTATAGGCCAGAGAAATAGAACTGTGGTTTTGCAGTTCCACTGGTCAAATCTCTGTATTATCCTGCTTTTGGCATTTTTTCCATAAAAAAAAAGTAATAGTGTCTCCCTGAAAGTTCAGACACCAATAAATCTGTTTAATAGAGTTTGGTGTAGGCCAGAGAAATAGAACTGTGGTTTTCCAGTTCCACGGGTCAAATCTCTGTATTATCCTGCTTTTGGCATTTTTTCCTTAAAAAAAACAGTAATAGTGTCTCCCTGACTGTGGAGACACAAATATATCTGTTTAAAAGAGTCTCGTGCATGCCAGAGAAATAGAACTGTGGTTTTGCAGTTCCACGGGTCAAATCTCTGTATTATCCTGCTTTTGGCAATTTTTCCGTAAAAAAAACAGTAATAGTGTCTCCCTGACTGTTCAGATACAAGTATATCTGTTTAAAAGAGTCTGGTGTAGGCCAGAGAAAAAGAACTGTGGTTTTGCAGTTCCACGGGTCAAATCTCTGTATTATCCTGCTTTTGGCATTTTTTCATAAAAAAATAGTAATAGTGTCTCCCTGAAAGTTCAGACACCAATATATCTGTTTAATAGAGTTTGGTTTAGGCCAGAGAAATAGAACTGTGGTTTTGCAGTTCCATGGGTCAAATCTCTGTATTATCCTGCTTTAGGCAATTTTTTCGTTAAAAAAAAACAGTAATAGTGTGTCCCTGACTGCTCAGACACAAATACATATGATTAAAAGAGTCTGGTGTAGGCCAGATAACTAGAACTGTGGTTTTGCAGTTCCACAGGTCAGATCTCTGTATTATCCTGCTTTTGGCCTTTTTTCCATAAAAAAAACAGTAATAGTGTCTCCCTGACTGTTCAGACACAAATATATCTGTTTAAAAGAGTCTGGTGTAGGCCAGAGAAAAAGAACTGTGGTTTTGCCGTTCCACTGGTCAATTCTCTGTATTATTCTGCTTTTGACATTTTTTCCATAAAAAAACAGTAATAGTGTCTCCCTGACTGTTAAGACACAAACATATCTATTTAAAGGAGTCTGGTGTAGGCCAGATAAATAGAACTGTGGTTTTGCAGTTCCACGGGTCAAATATCTGTATTATCCTGCTTTTGGCATTTTTCTCTGTAAAAAAAGCCAGTAATAGTGTCTCCCTGACTGTTCAGACACAAATATATCTGTTTAAAAGTGTCTGGTGTAGGTGAGATAACTAGAACTGTGGTTTTGCAGTTCCACAGGTCAGATCTCTGTATTATCCTGCTTTTAGCCTTTTTTCCGTAAAAAAAAAAGTAATAGCGTCACCCTGACTGTTCAGACACAAATATATCTGTTTAAAAGAGTCTGGTGTAGGCCAGAGAAATAGAACTGTGGTTTTGCAGTTCCGCGGGTCAAATCTCTGTATTATTCTGCTTTTGACATTTTTTCTGTAAAAAAAACAGTAATTGTGTATACCTGACTGTTCAGACACAAATATATCTGTTTAAAAGAGTCTGGTGTGGGACAGAGAAATAGAACTGTGGATTTGCAGTTCCATGGGACAAATCTCTAAATTATCCTGCTTTTGGCATTTTTTCCGTAAAAAAAAACTATAATAGTTTCTCCCTGACTGTTCAGACACAAATATTTCTGTTTAAAAGAGTCTGGTGTAGGCCAGAGAAATAGAACTGTGGTTTTGCAGTTCCACGGGTCAAATCTCTGTATTATCCTGCTTTTGGCATTTTTTCCGTAAAAAGAACAGTAATAGTGTCTCCCTGACTGTTGAGACACAAGTATATCTGTTTAAAAGAGTCTTGTGTATGCCAGAGAAATAGAACTGTGGTTTTGCAATTCCACGGGTCAAATCTCTGTAGTATCCTGCTTTTGGCAATTTTTCCGTAAAAAAAACAGTAATAGTGTCTCCCTGACTGTTCAGATACAAGTATATCTGTTTAAAAGAGTCTGGTGTAGGCCAGAGAAAAAGAACTGTGGTTTTGCAGTTCCACAGGTCAAATCTCTGTATTATCCTGCTTTTGGCATTTTTTCCGTGAAAGAAACTGTAATAGTGTCTCCCTGACTGTTCAGACACAAATATATCTGTTTAAAAGAGTGTGGTATAGGCCAGAGAAATAGAACTGTGGTTTTACAGTTCCATGGGTCAAATCTCTGTATTATTCTGCTTTTGGCAATTTTTTTGTTAAAAAAAAACAGTAATAGTGTCTCCCTGACTGTTCAGACACAAATACATATGTTTAAAAGAGTCTGGTGTAGGCCAGAAATCTAGAACTGTGGTTTTGCAGTTCCATGGGTCAAATCTCTATATTATCCTGCTTTTGGCATTCTTTCCATAAAAAAAAACTGTAATAGTGTCTCCCTGACTGTTCAGACACAAATATATCTGTTTAAAAGAGTCTGGTGTAGGCCAGAGAAATAGAACTGTGGTTTTGCAGTTCCACGGGTCAAATCTCTGTATTATCCTGCTTTTGGCAATTTTCTCTGTAAAAAAAAAACAGTAATAGTGTCTCCCTGACTGTTCAGACACAAATATATCTGTTTAAAAGTGTCTGGTGTAGGCCAGATAACTAGAACTGTGGTTTTGCAGTTCCACAGGTCAGATCTCTCTATGATCCTGCATTTGGCCTTTTTTCCATAAAAAAAAACAGTAATAGTGTCTGCCTGACTGTTCAGACACAAATATATCTGTTTAAAAGAGTCTGGTGTAGGCCAGAGAAAAAGAACTGTGATTTTGCTGTTCCACTGGTCAATTCTCTGTATTATCCTGCTTTTGACATTTTTTCCATAAAAAAAAAAAGTATAGTGTCTCCCTGACTGTTAAGACACAAATATATCTATTTAAAAGAGTGTGGTGTAGGCCAGAGAAATAGAACTGTGGTTTTGCAGTTCCATGGGTCAAATCTCTGTATTATCCTGCTTTTGGCCTTTTTTCCATAAAAAAAAAATAGTAGTGTCTCCCTGACTGTTCAGACAAAAATATATCTGTTTAAAAGAGTCTGGTGTAGGACAGAGAAATAGAACTGTGGATTTGCAGTTCCATGGGACAAATCTCTAAATTATCCTGCTTTTGGCATTTTTTCCGTAAAAAAAAATATAATAGTGTCTCCCTGACTGTTCAGACACAAATATATCTGTTTAAAAGAGTCTGGTGTAGGCCAGAGAAATAGAACTGTGGTTTTGCAGTTCCACGGGTCAAATCTCTGTATTATCCTGCTTTTGGCATTTTTTCCATAAAAAAACAGTAATAGTGTCTCCCTGACTGTTGAGACACAAATATATCTGTTTAAAAGAGTCTCGTGTATGCCAGGGAAATAGAACTGTGGTTTTGCAGTTCCACGGGTCAAATCTCTGTAGTATCCTGCTTTTGGCAATTTTTCCTTAAAAAAAACAGTAATAGTGTCTCCCTGACTGTTCAGATACAAGTATATCTGTTTAAAAGAGTCTCGTGTAGGCCAGAGAAAAAGAACTGTGGTTTTGCAGTTCCACAGGTCAAATCTCTGTATTATCCTGCTTTTGGCATTTTTTCCGTGAAAGAAACTGTAATAGTGTCTCCCTGACTGTTCAGACACAAATATATCTGTTTAAAAGAGTGTGGTATAGGCCAGAGAAATAGAACTGTGGTTTTACAGTTCCATGGGTCAAATCTCTGTATTATCCTGCTTTTGGCAATTTTTTTGTTAAAAAAAAACAGTAATAGTGTCTCCCTGACTGTTCAGACACAAATACATATGTTTAAAAGAGTCTGGTGTAGGCCAGAAATCTAGAACTGTGGTTTTGCAGTTCCATGGGTCAAATCTCTATATTATCCTGCTTTTGGCATTCTTTCCATAAAAAAAAACTGTAATAGTGTCTCCCTGACTGTTCAGACACAAATATATCTGTTTAAAAGAGTCTGGTGTAGGCCAGAGAAATAGAACTGTGGTTTTGCAGTTCCACGGGTCAAATCTCTGTATTATCCTGCTTTTGGCAATTTTCTCTGTAAAAAAAAAACAGTAATAGTGTCTCCCTGACTGTTCAGACACAAATATATCTGTTTAAAAGTGTCTGGTGTAGGCCAGATAACTAGAACTGTGGTTTTGCAGTTCCACAGGTCAGATCTCTCTATTATCCTGCATTTGACATTTTTTCCATAAAAAAAAAAAGTATAGTGTCTCCCTGACTGTTAAGACACAAATATATCTATTTAAAAGAGTGTGGTGTAGGCCAGAGAAATAGAACTGTGGTTTTGCAGTTCCATGGGTCAAATCTCTGTATTATCCTGCTTTTGGCAATTTTCTCTGTAAAAAAAAAACAGTAATAGTGTCTGCCTGACTATTCAGACACAAATATATCTGTTTAAAAGAGTCTGGTGTAGGCCAGAGAAAAAGAACTGTGATTTTGCTGTTCCACTGGTCAATTCTCTGTATTATCCTGCTTTTGACATTTTTTCCATAAAAAAAAAAAAGTATAGTGTCTCCCTGACTGTTAAGACACAAATATATCTATTTAAAAGAGTGTGGTGTAGGCCAGAGAAATAGAACTGTGGTTTTGCAGTTCCATGGGTCAAATCTCTGTATTATCCTGCTTTTGGCCTTTTTTCCATAAAAAAAAAATAATAGTGTCTCCCTGACTGTTCAGACAAAAATATATCTGTTTAAAAGAGTCTGGTGTAGGACAGAGAAATAGAACTGTGGATTTGCAGTTCCATGGGACAAATCTCTAAATTATCCTGCTTTTGGCATTTTTTCCGTAAAAAAAAATATAATAGTGTCTCCCTGACTGTTCAGACACAAATATATCTGTTTAAAAGAGTCTGGTGTAGGCCAGAGAAATAGAACTGTGGTTTTGCAGTTCCACAGGTCAAATCTCTGTATTATCCTGCTTTTGGCATTTTTTCCATAAAAAAAACAGTAATAGTGTCTCCCTGACTGTTGAGACACAAATATATCTGTTTAAAAGAATCTCGTGTATGCCAGGGAAATAGAACTGTGGTTTTGCAGTTCCACGGGTCAAATCTCTGTATTATCCTGCTTTTGGCAATTTTTCTGTAAAAAAAACAGTAATAGTGTCTCCCTGACTGTTCTGATACAAGTATATCTGTTTAAAAGAGTCTGGTGTAGGCCAGAGAAAAAGAACGGTGGTTTTGCAGTTCCACGGGTCAAATCTCTGTATTATCCTGCTTTTGGCATTTTTTCCGTGAAAAAAACTGTAATAGTGTCTCCCTGACTGTTCAGACACAAATATATCTATTTAAAAGAGTGTGGTATAGGCCAGAGAAATAGAACTGTGGTTTTGCAGTTCCACGGGTCAAATCTATGTATTATCCTGCTTTTGGCATTTTTTTCCATAAAAAAATAGTAATACTGTCTCCCTGAAAGTTCAGACACCAATATATCTGTTTAATAGAGTTTGGTGTAGGCCAGAGAAATAGAACTGTGGTTTTGCAGTTCCATGGGTCAAATCTCTGTATTATCCTGCTTTTGGCAATTTTTCCGTAAAAAAAACAGTAATAGTGTATCCCTGACTGTTCTGATACAAGTATATCTGTTTAAAAGAGTCTGGTGTAGGCCAGAGAAAAAGAACTGTGGTTTTGCAGTTCCACGGGTCAAACCTCTGTATTATCCTGCTTTTTGTATTTTTTCTGTGAAAAAAACTGTAATAGTGTCTCCCTGACTGTTCAGACACAAATATATCTGTTTAAAAGAGTCTTGTGTATGCCAGAGAAATAGAACTGTGGTTTTGCAGCTCCACGGGTCAAATCTCTGTATTATCCTGCTTTTGGCAATTTTTCCATAAAAAAAACAGTAATAGTGTCTCCCTGAATGTTCAGATACAAGTATATCTGTTTAAAAGAGTCTGGTGTAGGCCAGAGAAAAAGAACTGTGGTTTTGCAGTTCCACAGGTCAAATCTCTGTATTATCCTGCTTTTGGCATTTTTTCCGTGAAAAAAACTGTAATAGTGTCTCCCTGACTGTTCAGACACAAATATATCTGTTTAAAAGAGTCTGGTGTAGGCCAGAGAAATAGAACTGTGGTTTTGCAGTTCCACGGGTCAAATCTCTGTATTATCCTGCTTTTGGCAATTTTCTCTGTAAAAAAAAAACAGTAATAGTGTCTCCCTGACTGTTCAGACACAAATATATCTGTTTAAAAGTGTCTGGTGTAGGCCAGATAACTAGAACTGTGGTTTTGCAGTTCCACAGGTCAGATCTCTCTATTATCCTGCATTTGACATTTTTTCCATAAAAAAAAAAAAGTATAGTGTCTCCCTGACTGTTAAGACACAAATATATCTATTTAAAAGAGTGTGGTGTAGGCCAGAGAAATAGAACTGTGGTTTTGCAGTTCCATGGGTCAAATCTCTGTATTATCCTGCTTTTGGCAATTTTCTCTGTAAAAAAAAAACAGTAATAGTGTCTGCCTGACTGTTCAGACACAAATATATCTGTTTAAAAGAGTCTGGTGTAGGCCAGAGAAAAAGAACTGTGATTTTGCTGTTCCACTGGTCAATTCTCTGTATTATCCTGCTTTTGACATTTTTTCCATAAAAAAAAAAAAGTATAGTGTCTCCCTGACTGTTAAGACACAAATATATCTATTTAAAAGAGTGTGGTGTAGGCCAGAGAAATAGAACTGTGGTTTTGCAGTTCCATGGGTCAAATCTCTGTATTATCCTGCTTTTGGCCTTTTTTCCATAAAAAAAAAATAATAGTGTCTCCCTGACTGTTCAGACAAAAATATATCTGTTTAAAAGAGTCTGGTGTAGGACAGAGAAATAGAACTGTGGATTTGCAGTTCCATGGGACAAATCTCTAAATTATCCTGCTTTTGGCATTTTTTCCGTAAAAAAAAATATAATAGTGTCTCCCTGACTGTTCAGACACAAATATATCTGTTTAAAAGAGTCTGGTGTAGGCCAGAGAAATAGAACTGTGGTTTTGCAGTTCCACAGGTCAAATCTCTGTATTATCCTGCTTTTGGCATTTTTTCCATAAAAAAAACAGTAATAGTGTCTCCCTGACTGTTGAGACACAAATATATCTGTTTAAAAGAGTCTCGTGTATGCCAGGGAAATAGAACTGTGGTTTTGCAGTTCCACGGGTCAAATCTCTGTATTATCCTGCTTTTGGCAATTTTTCTGTAAAAAAAACAGTAATAGTGTCTCCCTGACTGTTCTGATACAAGTATATCTGTTTAAAAGAGTCTGGTGTAGGCCAGAGAAAAAGAACGGTGGTTTTGCAGTTCCACGGGTCAAATCTCTGTATTATCCTGCTTTTGGCATTTTTTCCGTGAAAAAAACTGTAATAGTGTCTCCCTGACTGCTCAGACACAAATATATCTATTTAAAAGAGTGTGGTATAGGCCAGAGAAATAGAACTGTGGTTTTGCAGTTCCACGGGTCAAATCTATGTATTATCCTGCTTTTGGCATTTTTTTCCATAAAAAAATAGTAATACTGTCTCCCTGAAAGTTCAGACACCAATATATCTGTTTAATAGAGTTTGGTGTAGGCCAGAGAAATAGAACTGTGGTTTTGCAGTTCCATGGGTCAAATCTCTGTATTATCCTGCTTTTGGCAATTTTTCCGTAAAAAAAACAGTAATAGTGTATCCCTGACTGTTCTGATACAAGTTTATCTGTTTAAAAGAGTCTGGTGTAGGCCAGAGAAAAAGAACTGTGGTTTTGCAGTTCCACGGGTCAAACCTCTGTATTATCCTGCTTTTTGTATTTTTTCTGTGAAAAAAACTGTAATAGTGTCTCCCTGACTGTTCAGACACAAATATATCTGTTTAAAAGAGTCTTGTGTATGCCAGAGAAATAGAACTGTGGTTTTGCAGTTCCACGGGTCAAATCTCTGTATTATCCTGCTTTTGGCAATTTTTCCATAAAAAAAACAGTAATAGTGTCTCCCTGACTGTTCAGATACAAGTATATCTGTTTAAAAGAGTCTGGTGTAGGCCAGAGAAAAAGAACTGTGGTTTTGCAGTTCCACAGGTCAAATCTCTGTATTATCCTGCTTTTGGCATTTTTTCCGTGAAAAAAACTGTAATAGTGTCTCCCTGACTGTTCAGACACAAATATATCTGTTTAAAAGAGTGTGGTATAGGCCAGAGAAACAGAACTGTGGTTTTACAGTTCCATGGGTCAAATCTCTGTATTATCCTGCTTTTGGCAACTTTTTCGTTAAAAAAAAACAGTAATAGTGTCTCCCTGACTGTTCAGACACAAGTACATATGTTTAAAAGAGTCTGGTGTAGGCCAGAAAACTAGAACTGTGGTTTTGCAGTTCCATGGGTCAAATCTCTAAATTATCCTGCTTTTGGCATTCTTTCCGTAAAAAAAAACATTAATAGTGTCTCCCTGACTGTTCAGACACAAATATATCTGTTTAAAAGAGTCTGGTGTAGGCCAGAGAAATAGAACTGTGGTTTTGCAGTTCCACGGGTCAAATCTCTGTATTATCCTGCTTTTGGGATTTTTCTCTGTAAAAAAAAAACAGTAATAGTGTCTCCCTGACTGTTCAGAATACAAATATATCTGTTTAAAAGTGTCTGGTGTAGGCCAGATAACTAGAACTGTGGTTTTGCAGTTCCACAGGTCAGATCTCTGTATTATCCTGCATTTGGCCTTTTTTCCATAAAAAAAACAGTAATAGTGTCTGCCTGACTGTTCAGACACAAATATATCTGTTTAAAAGAGTCTGGTGTAGGCCAGAGAAAAAGAACTGTGGTTTTGCCGTTCCACTGGTCAATTCTCTGTATTATCCTTCTTTTGACATTTTTTCCATAAAAAAAAAAAGAATAGTGTCTCCCTGACTGTTACGACACAAATATATCTGTTTAAAAGAGTCTGGTGTAGGACAGAGAAATAGAACTGTGGATTTGCAGTTCCATGGGACAAATCTCTAAATTATCCTGCTTTTGGCATTTTTTCCGTAAAAAAAAATATAATAGTGTCTCCCTGACTGTTCAGACACAAATATATCTGTTTAAAAGAGTCTGGTGTAGGCCAGAGAAATAGAACTGTGGTTTTGCAGTTCCACGGGTCAAATCTCTGTATTATCCTGCTTTTGACATTTTTTCCATAAAAAAATAGTAATACTGTCTCCCTGAAAGTTCAGACACCAATATATCTGTTTAATAGAGTTTGGTGTAGGCCAGAGAAATAGAACTGTGGTTTTGCAGTTCCACGGGTCAAATCTCTGTATTATCCTGCTTTTGGCATTTTTTCCGTAAAAAAAACAGTAATAGTGTCTCCCTGACTGTGGAGACACAAATATATCTGTTTAAAAGAGTCTCGTGTGTGCCAGAGAAATAGAACTTTGGTTTTGCAGTTCCATGGGTCAAATCTCTGTATTATCCTGCTTTTGGCAATTTTTCCGTAAAAAAAACAGTGATAGTGTATCCCTGACTGTTCAGATACAAGTATATCTGTTTAAAAGAGTCTGGTGTAGGCCAGAGAAAAAGAACTGTGGTTTTGCAGTTCCACGGGTCAAATCTCTGTATTATCCTGCTTTTGGTATTTTTTCTGTGAAAAAAACTGTAATAGTGTCTCCCTGACTGTTCAGACACAAATATATCTGTTTAAAGGGTCTGGTGTAGGCCACATAACTAGAACTGTGGTTTTGCAGTTCCACGGGTCAAATCTCTATATTATCCTGCTTTTGGCATTCTGAACGTAAAAAAAACCTGTAATAGTGTCTCCCTGACTGTTCAGACACAAATATATCTGTTTAAAAGAGTCTGGTGTAGGCCAGAGAAATAGAACTGTGGTTTTGCAGTTCCACGGGTCAAATCTCTGTATTATCCTGCGTTTGGCATTTTTTCCGTAAAAAAAAACAGTAATAGTGTCTCCCTGACTGTTCAGACACAAATATATCTGTTTAAAAGTGTCTGGTGTAGGCCAGAGAAATAGAACTGTGGTTTTGCAGTTCCACAGGTCAGATCTCTGTATTATCCTGCTATTGGCCTTTTCTCCATAAAAAAAAAAACAGTAATAGTGTATCCCTGACTGTTCAGACACAAATATATCTGTTTAAAAGTGTCTGGTGTAGGCCAGAGAAAAAGAACTGTGGTTTTGCCGTTCCACTGGTCAATTCTCTGTATTATCCTGCTTTTGACATTTTTTCCATAAAAAAAACAGTAATAGTGTCTCCCTGACTGTTAAGACACAAATATATCTATTTAAAAGAGTCTGGTGTAGGCCAGAGAAATAGAACTGTGGTTTTGCAGTTCCACGGGTCAAATCTCTGTATTAACCTGCTTTTGGCCTTTTTTCCGTAAAAAAAAAAGTAATAGTGTCTCCCTGACTGTTCAGACACAAATATATCTGTTTAAAAGAGTCTGGTGTAGGACAGAGAAATAGAACTGTGGATTTGCAGTTCCATGGGACAAATCTCTAAATTATGCTGCTTTTGGCATTTTTTCCATAAAAAAAAACTATAATAGTGTCTCCCTGACTGTGGAGACACAAATATATCTGTTTAAAAGAGTCTCGTGTGTGCCAGAGAAATAGAACTTTGGTTTTGCAGTTCCATGGGTCAAATCTCTGTATTATCCTGCTTTTGGCAATTTTTCCGTAAAAAAAAAAGTGATAGTGTATCCCTGACTGTTCAGATACAAGTATATCTGTTTAAAAGAGTCTGGTGTAGGCCAGAGAAAAAGAACTGTGGTTTTGCAGTTCCACGGGTCAAATCTCTGTATTATCCTGCTTTTGGTATTTTTTCTGTGAAAAAAACTGTAATAGTGTCTCCCTGACTGTTCAGACACAAATATATCTGTTTAAAAGGGTCTGGTGTAGGCCACATAACTAGAACTGTGGTTTTGCAGTTCCACGGGTCAAGTCTCTATATTATCCTGCTTTTGGCATTCTGAACGTAAAAAAAACCTGTAATAGTGTCTCCCTGACTGTTCAGACACAAATATATCTGTTTAAAAGAGTCTGGTGTAGGCCAGAGAAATAGAACTGTGGTTTTGCAGTTCCACGGGTCAAATCTCTGTATTATCCTGCGTTTGGCATTTTTTCCGTAAAAAAAAACAGTAATAGTGTCTCCCTGACTGTTCAGACCAAATATATCTTTTTAAAAGAGTCTGGTGTAGGCCAGAGAAATAGAACTGTGGTTTTGCAGTTCCACGGGTCAAATCTCTGTATTATCCTGCTTTTGGCATTTTTCTCTGTAAAAAAAAAACAGTAATAGTGTCTCCCTGACTGTTCAGACACAAATATATCTGTTTAAAAGTGTCTGGTGTAGGCCAGAGAAATAGAACTGTGGTTTTGCAGTTCCACAGGTCAGATCTCTGTATTATCCTGCTATTGGCCTTTTTTCCATAAAAAAAAAAACAGTAATAGTGTCTCCCTGACTGTTCAGACACAAATATATCTGTTTAAAAGTGTCTGGTGTAGGCCAGAGAAAAAGAACTGTGGTTTTGCCGTTCCACTGGTCAATTCTCTGTATTATCCTGCTTTTGACATTTTTTCCATAAAAAAAACAGTAATAGTGTCTCCCTGACTGTTAAGACACAAATATATCTATTTAAAAGAGTCTGGTGTAGGCCAGAGAAATAGAACTGTGGTTTTGCAGTTCCACGGGTCAAATCTCTGTATTAACCTGCTTTTGGCCTTTTTTCCGTAAAAAAAAAAGTAATAGTGTCTCCCTGACTGTTCAGACACAAATATATCTGTTTAAAAGAGTCTGGTGTAGGACAGAGAAATAGAACTGTGGATTTGCAGTTCCATGGGACAAATCTCTAAATTATGCTGCTTTTGGCATTTTTTCCGTAAAAAAAAACTATAATAGTGTCTCCCTGACTGTTCAGACACAAATATATCTGTTTAAAAGAGTCTGGTGTAGGCCAGAGAAAAAGAACTGTGGTTTTGCAGTTCCACGCGTCAAATCTCTGTATTATCCTGCTTTTGGCATTTTTTCCGTGAAAAAAACTGTAATAGTGTCTCCCTGACTGTTCAGACATAAATATATCTGTTTAAAAGAGTGTGGTATAGGCCAGAGAAATAGAACTGTGGTTTTGCAGTTCCACGGGTCAAATCTCTGTATTATCCTGCTTTTGGCATTTTTTCCATAAAAAAATAGTAATAGTGTCTCCCTGAAAGTTCAGACACCAATATATCTGTTTAATAGAGTTTGTTGTAGGCCAGAGAAATAGAACTGTGGTTTTGCAGTTCCACGGGTCAAATCTCTGTATTATCCTACTTTTGGCATTTTTTCTGCAAAAAAAACAGTAATAGTGTCTCCCTGACTGTGGAGACACAAATATATCTGTTTAAAAGAGTCTCGTGTATGCTAGAGAAATAGAACTGTGGTTTTGCAGTTCCATGGGTCAAATCTCTGTATTATCCTGCTTTTGGCAAATTTTTCGTTAAAAAAAAACAGTAATAGTGTCTCCCTGACTGTTCAGACACAAATAAATATGTTTAAAATAGTCTGGTGTAGGCCAGAAAACTAGAACTGTGGTTTTGCAGTTCCATGGGTCAAATCTCTATATTATCCTGCTTTTGGGATTCTTTCCGTAAAAAAAAACTGTAATAGTGTCTCCCTGACTGTTCAGACACAAATATATCTGTTTAAAAGGGTCTGGTGTAGGCCACATAACTAGAACTGTGGTTTTGCAGTTCCACGGGTCAAATCTCTATATTATCCTGCTTTTGGCATTCTTTCCGTAAAAAAAACCTGTAATAGTGTCTCCCTGACTGTTCAGACACAAATATATCTGTTTAAAAGAGTCTGGTGTAGGCCAGAGAAATAGAACTGTGGTTTTGCAGTTCCACGGGTCAAATCTCTGTATTATCCTGCTTTTGGCATTTTTTCCGCAAAAAAAAAACAGTAATAGTGTCTCACTGACTGTTCAGGCCAAATATATCTTTTTAAAAGAGTCTGGTGTAGGCCAGAGAAATAGAACTGTGGTTTTGCAGTTCCACGGGTCAAATCTCTGTATTATCCTGCTTTTGGCATTTTTCTCTGTAAAAAAAAAACAGTAATAGTGTCTCCCTGACTGTTAAGACACAAATATATCTGTTTAAAAGTGTCTGGTGTAGGCCAGATAACTAGAACTGTGGTTTTGCAGTTCCACGGGTCAGATCTCTGTATTATCCTGCATTTGGCCTTTTTTCCATAAAAAAAAAAACAGTAATAGTGTCTGCCTGACTGTTCAGACCAAATATATCTGTTTAAAAGAGTCTGGTGTAGGCCAGAGAAATAGAACTGTGGTTTTGCAGTTCCACGGGTCAAATCTCTGTATTATCCTGCTTTTGGCAATTTTTTCGTTAAAAAAAAACAGTAATAGTGTCTCCCTGACTGTTCAGACACAAATAAATATGTTTAAAATAGTCTGGTGTAGGCCAGAAAACTAGAACTGTGGTTTTGCAGTTCCATGGGTCAAATCTCTATATTATCCTGCTTTTGGGATTCTTTCCGTAAAAAAAAACTGTAATAGTGTCTCCCTGACTGTTCAGACACAAATATATCTGTTTAAAAGGGTCTGGTGTAGGCCACATAACTAGAACTGTGGTTTTGCAGTTCCACGGGTCAAATCTCTATATTATCCTGCTTTTGGCATTCTTTCCGTAAAAAAAACAGTAATAGTGTCTCCCTGACTGTTCAGACACAAATATATCTGTTTAAAAGAGTCTGGTGTAGGCCAGAGAAATAGAACTGTGGTTTTGCAGTTCCACGGGTCAAATCTCTGTATTATCCTGCTTTTGGCATTTTTTCAGCAAAAAAAAAACAGTAATAGTGTCTCACTGACTGCTCAGGCCAAATATATCTTTTTAAAAGAGTCTGGTGTAGGCCAGAGAAATAGAACTGTGGTTTTGCAGTTCCACGGGTCAAATCTCTGTATTATCCTGCTTTTGGCATTTTTTCCGTAAAAAAAACAGTAATAGTGTCTCCCTGACTGTTGAGACACAAATATATCTGTTTAAAAGAGTCTCGTGTATGCCAGGGAAATAGAACTGTGGTTTTGCAGTTCCACGGGTCAAATCTCTGTATTATCCTGCTTTTGACAATTTTTCCGTAAAAATAACAGTAATAGTGTCTCCCTGACTGTTCTGATACAAGTATATCTGTTTAAAAGAGTCTGGTGTAGGCCAGAGAAAAAGAACTGTGGTTTTGCAGTTCCACGGGTCAAATCTCTGTATTATCCTGCTTTTGGCATTTTTTCCGTGAAAAAAACTGTAATAGTGTCTCCCTGACTGTTCAGACACAAATATATCTGTTTAAAAGAGTGTGGTATAGGCCAGAGAAATAGAACTGTGGTTTTGCAGTTCCACAGGTCAAATCTCTGTATTATCCTGCTTTTGGCATTTTTTCCATAAAAAAATAGTAATACTGTCTCCCTGAAAGGTCAGACACCAATATATCTGTTTAATAGAGTTTGGTGTAGGCCAGAGAAATAGAACTGTGGTTTTGCAGTTCCACGGGTCAAATCTCTGTATTATCCTGCTTTTGGCATTTTTTCCGTAAAAAAAACAGTAATAGTGTCTCCCTGACTGTGGAGACACAAATATATCTGTTTAAAAGAGTCTCGTGTATGCCAGAGAAATAGAACTGTGGTTTTGCAGTTCCATGGGTCAAATCTCCTTATTATCCTGCTTTTGGCAATTTTTCTGTAAAAAAAACAGTAATAGTGTATCCCTGACTGTTCAGATACAAGTATATCTGTTTAAAAGAGTCTGGTGTAGGCCAGAGAAAAAGAACTGTGGTTTTGCAGTTCCACGGGTCAAATCTCTGTATTATCCTGCTTTTGGCAGTTTTCTGTGAAAAAAACTGTAATAGTGTCTCCCTGACTGTTCAGACACAAATATATCTGTTTAAAAGAGTGTGGTATAGGCCAGAGAAATAGAATTGTGGTTTTGCAGTTCCACGGGTCAAATCTCTGTATTATCCTGCGTTTGGCATTTTTTCCATAAAAAAAAACAGTAATAGTGTCTCCCTGACTGTTCAGACCAAATATATCTTTTTAAAAGAGTCTGGTGTAGTCCAGAGAAATAGAACTGTGGTTTTGCAGTTCCACGGTTCAAATCTCTGTATTATCCTGCTTTTGGCATTTTTCTCTGTAAAAAAAAAAACAGTAATAGTGTCTCCCTGACTGTTCAGACACAAATATATCTGTTTAAAAGTGTCCGGTGTAGGCCAGATAACTAGAACTGTGGTTTTTCAGTTCCACAAGTCAGATCTCTGTATTATCCTGCTTTTGGCCTTTTTTTCCATAAAAAAAAACAGTAATAGTGTCTCCCTGACTGTTCAGACACAAATATATCTGTTTAAAAGTGTCTGGTGTAGGCCAGAGAAAAAGAACTGTGGTTTTGCCGTTCCACTGGTCAATTCTCTGTATTATCCTGCTTTTGACATTTTTTCCAGAAAAAAAACAGTAATAGTGTCTCCCTGACTGTTAAGACACAAATATATCTATTTAAAAGAGTCTGGTCTAGGCCAGAGAAATAGAACTGTGGTTTTGCAGTTCCACGGGTCAAATCTCTGTATTATCCTGCTTTTGGCCTTTTTTCCGTAAAAAAAAAAGTAATAGTGTCTCCCTGACTGTTCAGACACAAATATATCTGTTTAAAAGAGTCTGGTGTAGGACAGAGAAATAGAACTGTGGATTTGCAGTTCCATGGGACAAATCTCTAAATTATCCTGCTTTTGGCATATTTTCCGTAAAAAAAAACTATAATAGTGTCTCCCTGACTGTTCAGACACAAATATATCTGTTTAAAAGAGTCTGGTGTAGGCCAGAGAAATAGAACTGTGGTTTTGCAGTTCCACGGGTCAAATCTCTGTATTATCCTGCTTTTGGCAATTTTTCCGTAAAAAAAACAGTAATAGTGTCTCCCTGACTGTTCAGATACAAGTATATCTGTTTAAAAGAGTCTGGTGTAGGCCAGAGAAAAAGAACTGTGGTTTTGCAGTTCCACGGGTCAAATCTCTGTATTATCCTGCTTTTGGCATTTTTTCCGTGAAAAAAACTGTAATAGTGTCTCCCTGACTGTTCAGACACAAATATATCTGTTTAAAAGAGTGTGGTATAGGCCAGAGAAATAGAACTGTGGTTTTGCAGTTCCACGGGTCAAATCTCTGTATTATCCTGCTTTTGGCATTTTTTCCATAAAAAAATAGTAATAGTGTCTCCCTGAAAGTTCAGACACCAATATATCTGTTTAATAGAGTTTGGTGTAGGCCAGAGAAATAGAACTGTGGTTTTGCAGTTCCACGGGTCAAATCTCTATATTATCCTGCTTTTGGCATTTTTTCCGTAAAAAAAACAGTAATAGTGTCTCCCTGACTGTGGAGACACAAATATATCTGTTTAAAAGAGTCTCGTGTATGCCAGAGAAATAGAACTGTGGTTTTGCAGTTCCACGGGTCAAATCTCTGTATTATCCTGCTTTTGGCAATTTTTCCGTAAAAAAAACAGTAATAGTGTCTCCCTGACTGTTCAGATACAAGTATATCTGTTTAAAAGAGTCTGGTGTAGGCCAGAGAAAAAGAACTGTGGTTTTGCAGTTCCACGGGTCAAATCTCTGTATTATCCTGCTTTTGGCATTTTTTCCGTGAAAAAAACTGTAATAGTGTCTCCCTGACTGTTCAGACACAAATATATCTGTTTAAAAGAGTGTGGCATAGGCCAGAGAAATAGAACTGTGGTTCTGCAGTTCCACGGGTCAAATCTCTGTATTATCCTGCTTTTGGCATTTTTTCCATAAAAAAATAGTAATAGTGTCTTCCTGAAAGTTCAGACACCAATATATCTGTTTAATAGAGTTTGGTGTAGGCCAGAGAAATAGAACTGTGGTTTTGCAGTTCCATGGGTCAAATCTCTGTATTATCCTGCTTTTGGCAATTTTTTCGTTAAAAAAAAACAGTAATAGTGTCTCCCTGACTGTTCAGTCACAAATAAATATGTTTAAAAGAGTCTGGTGTAGGCCAGAAAACTAGAACTGTGGTTTTGCAGTTCCATGGGTCAAATCTCTATAATATCCTGCTTTTGGCATTCTTTCACTAAAAAAAAACTGTAATAGTGTCTCCCTGACTGTTCAGACACAAATATATCTGTTTAAAAGGGTCTGGTGTAGGCCAGATAACTAGAACTGTGGTTTTGCAGTTCCACGGGTCAAATCTCTATATTATCCTGATTTTGGCATTCTTTCCTTAAAAAAAAACTGTAATAGTGTCTCCCTGACTGTTCAGACACAAATATATCTGTTTAAAAGAGTCTGGTTTAGGCCAGAGAAATAGAACTGTGGTTTTGCAGTTCCACGGGTCAAATCTCTGTATTATCCTGCTTTTGGCATTTTTTCCGTAAATAAAAACAGTAATAGTGTCTCACTGACTGTTCAGACCAAATATATCTTTTTAAAAGAGTCTGGTGTAGGCCAGAGAAATAGAACTGTGGTTTTGCAGTTCCACGGGTCAAATCTCTGTATTATCCTGCTTTTGGCATTTTTCTCTGTAAAAAAAAAACAGTAATAGTGTCTCCCTGACTGTTCAGACACAAATATATCTGTTTAAAAGTGTCTGGTGTAGGCCAGATAACTAGAACTGTGGTTTTGCAGTTCCACGGGTCAAATCTCTGTATTATCCTGCTTTTGGCTATTTTTCCGTAAAAAAAACAGAAATAGTGTCTCCCTGACTGTTCAGATACAAGTATATCTGTTTCAAAGAGTCTGGTGTAGGCCAGAGAAAAAGAACTGTGGTTTTGCAGTTCCACGGGTCAAATCTCTGTATTATCCTGCTTTTGGCATTTTTTCCATAAAAAAATAGTAATAGTGTCTCCCTGAAAGTTCAGACACCAATATATCTGTTTAATAGAGTTTGGTGTAGGCCAGAGAAATAGAACTGTGGTTTTGCAGTTCCACGGGTCAAATCTCTGTATTATCCTGCTTTTGGCATTTTTTCCGTAAAAAAAACAGTAACAGTGTCTCCCTGACTGTGGAGACACAAATATATCTGTTTAAAAGAGTCTCGTGTATGCCAGAGAAATAGAACTGTGGTTTTGCAGTTTCACGGGTCAAATCTCTGTATTATCCTGCTTTTGGCAATTTTTCCGTAAAAAAAACAGTAATAGTGTCTCCCTGACTGTTCAGATACAAGTATATCTGTTTAAAAGAGTCTGGTGTAGGCCAGAGAAAAAGAACTGTGGTTTTGCAGTTCCACAGGTCAAATCTCTGTATTATCCTGCTTTTGGCATTTTTTACATAAAAAAATAGTAATAGTGTCTCCCTGAAAGTTCAGACACCAATATATCTGTTTAATAGAGTTTGGTGTATGCCAGAGAAATAGAACTGTGGTTTTGCAGTTCCATGGGTCAAATCTCTGTATTATCCTGCTTTTGGCAATTTTTTCGTTAAAAAAAAAACAGTAATAGTGTTTCCCTGACTGTTCAGAAACAAATAAATATGTTTAAAAGAGTCTGGTGTAGGCCAGAAAACTATAACTGTGGTTTTGCAGTTCCATGGGTCAAATCTCTATATTATCCTGCTTTTGGCATTCTTTCCATAAAAAAAACCTGTAATAGTGTCTCCCTGACTGTTCAGACACAAATATATCTGTTTAAAAGGGTCTGGTGTAGGCCACATAACTAGAACTGTGGTTTTGCAGTTCCACGGGTCAAATCTCTATATTATACTGCTTTTGGCATTCTTTCCGTAAAAAAAACCTGTAATAGTGTCTCCCTGACTGTTCAGACACAAATATATCTGTTTAAAAGAGTCTGGTGTAGGCCAGAGAAATAGAACTGTGGTGTTGCAGTTCCACGGGTCAAATCTCTGTATTATCCTGCTTTTGGCAATTTTCTCTGTAAAAAAAAAACAGTAATAGTGTCTCCCTGACTGTTCAGACACAAATACATCTGTTTAAAAGTGTCTGGTGTAGGCCAGATAACTAGAACTGTGGTTTTGCAGTTCCACAGGTCAGATCTCTGTATTGTCCTGCTTTTGGCCTTTTTTCCATAAAAAAAAAACAGTAATAGTGTCTCCCTGACTGTTCAGACACAAATATATCTGTTTAAAAGAGTCTGGTGTAGGCCAGAGAAAAATAACTGTGGTTTTGCCGTTCCACTGGTCAATTCTCTGTATTATCCTGCTTTTGACATTTTTTCCATAAAAAAAACAGTAATAGTGTCTCCCTGACTGTTAAGACACAAATATATCTATTTAAAAGAGTCTGGTGTAGGCCAGAGAAATAGAACTGTGGTTTTGCAGTTCCACGGGTCAAATCTCTGTATTATCCTGCTTTTGGCCTTTTTTCCGTAAAAAAAAAAGTAATAGTGTCTCCCTGACTGTTCAGACACAAATATATCTGTTTAAAAGAGTCTGGTGTAGGACAGAGAAATAGAACTGTGGATTTGCAGTTCCATGGGACAAATCTCTAAATTATCCTGCTTTTGGCATTTTTTCCATAAAAAAAACTATAATAGTGTCTCCCTGACTGTTCAGACACAAATATATCTGTTTAAAAGAGTCTGGTGTAGGCCAGAGAAATAGAACTGTGGTTTTGCAGTTCCACGGGTCAAATCTCTGTATTATCCTGCTTTTGGCATTTTTTCCGTAAAAAAAACAGTAATAGTGTCTCCCTGACTGTTGAGACACAAATATATCTGTTTAAAAGAGTCTCGTGTATGCTAGAGAAATAGAACTGTGGTTTTGCAGTTCCACGGGTCAAATCTCTGTATTATCCTGCTTTTGGCAATTTTTCCGTAAAAAAAAACAGTAATAGTGTCTCCCTGACTGTTCAGATACAAGTATATCTGTTTAAAAGAGTCTGGTGTAGGCCAGAGAAAAAGAACTGTGGTTTTGCAGTTCCACGGGTCAAATCTCTGTATTATCCTGCTTTTGGCATTTTTTTCCATAAAAAAATAGTAATAGTGTCTTCCTGAAAGTTCAGACACCAATATATCTGTTTAATAGAGTTTGGTGTAGGCCAGAGAAATAGAACTGTGGTTTTGCAGTTCCATGGGTCAAATTTCTGTATTATCCTGCTTTTGGCAATTTTTTCGTTAAAAAAAAACAGTAATAGTGTCTCCCTGACTGTTCAGACACAAATAAATATGTTTAAAAGAGTCTGGTGTAGGCCAGAAAACTAGAACTGTGGTTTTGCAGTTCCATGGGTCAAATCTCTATATTATCCTGCTTTTGGCATTCTGAACGTAAAAAAAACCTGTAATAGTGTCTCCCTGACTGTTCAGACACAAATATATCTGTTTAAAAGAGTCTGGTGTAGGCCAGAGAAATAGAACTGTGGTTTTGCAGTTCCACGGGTCAAATCTCTGTATTATCCTGCGTTTGGCATTTTTTCCGTAAAAAAAAACAGTAATAGTGTCTCCCTGACTGTTCAGACCAAATATATCTTTTTAAAAGAGTCTGGTGTAGGCCAGAGAAATAGAACTGTGGTTTTGCAGTTCCACGGTTCAAATCTCTGTATTATCCTGCTTTTGGCATTTTTCTCTGTAAAAAAAAACAGTAATAGTGTCTCCCTGACTGTTCAGACACAAATATCTCTGTTTAAAAGTGTCTGGTGTAGGCCAGATAACTAGAACTGTGGTTTTGCAGTTCCACAAATCAGATCTCTGTATTATCCTGCTTTTGGCCTTTTTTTCCATAAAAAAAAACAGTAATAGTGTCTCCCTGACTGTTCAGACACAAATATATCTGTTTAAAAGTGTCTAGTGTAGGCCAGAGAAAAAGAACTGTGGTTTTGCCGTTCCACTGGTCAATTCTCTGTATTATCCTGCTTTTGACATTTTTTCCAGAAAAAAAACAGTAATAGTGTCTCCCTGACTGTTAAGACACAAATATATCTATTTAAAAGAGTCTGGTGTAGGCCAGAGAAATAGAACTGTGGTTTTGCAGTTCCACGGGTCAAATCTCTGTATTATCCTGCTTTTGGCCTTTTTTCCGTAAAAAAAAAAGTAATAGTGTCTCCCTGACTGTTCAGACACAAATATATCTGTTTAAAAGAGTCTGGTGTAGGACAGAGAAATAGAACTGTGGATTTGCAGTTCCATGGGACAAATCTCTAAATTATCCTGCTTTTGGCATTTTTTCCATAAAAAAAAACTATAATAGTGTCTCCCTGACTGTTCAGACACAAATATATCTGTTTAAAAGAGTCTGGTGTAGGCCAGAGAAAAAGAACTGTGGTTTTGCAGTTCCACGGGTCAAATCTCTGTATTATCCTGCTTTTGGCATTTTTTCCGTGAAAAAAACTGTAATACTGTCTCCCTGACTGTTCAGACACAAATATATCTGTTTAAAAGAGTGTGGTATAGGCCAGAGAAATAGAACTGTGGTTTTGCAGTTCCACGGGTCAAATCTCTGTATTATCCTGCTTTTGGCATTTTTTCCATAAAAAAATAGTAATAGTGTCTCCCTGAAAGTTCAGACACCAATATATCTGTTTAATAGAGTTTGGTGTAGGCCAGAGAAATAGAACTGTGGTTTTGCAGTTCCACGGGTCATATCTCTGTATTATCCTGCTTTTGGCATTTTTTCCGTAAAAAAAACAGTAATAGTGTCTCCCTGACTGTGGAGACACAAATATATCTGTTTAAAAGAGTTTCGTGTATGCCAGAGAAATAGAACTGTGGTTTTGCAGTTCCATGGGTCAAATCTCTGTATTATCCTGCTTTTGGCAAATTTTCCATAAAAAAAACAGTAATAGTGTCTCCCTGACTGTTCAGATACAAGTATATCTGTTTAAAAGAGTCTGGTGTAGGCCAGAGAAAAAGAACTGTGGTTTTGCAGTTCCACAGGTCAAATCTCTGTATTATCCTGCTTTTGGCATTTTTTACATAAAAAAATAGTAATAGTGTCTCCCTGAAAGTTAAGACACCAATATATCTGTTTAATAGAGTTTGGTGTATGCCAGAGAAATAGAACTGTGGTTTTGCAGTTCCATGGGTCAAATCTCTGTATTATCCTGCTTTTGGCAATTTTTTCGTTAAAAAAAAAACAGTAATAGTGTTTCCCTGACTGTTCAGACACAAATAAATATGTTTAAAAGAGTCTGGTGTAGGCCAGAAAACTAGATCTGTGGTTTTGCAGTTCCATGGGTCAAATCTCTATATTATCCTGCTTTTGGCATTCTTTCCTTGAAAAAAACCTGTAATAGTGTCTCCCTGACTGTTCAGACACAAATATATCTGTTTAAAAGGGTCTGGTGTAGGCCACATAACTAGAACTGTGGTTTTGCAGTTCCACGGGTCAAATCTCTATATTATACTGCTTTTGGCATTCTTTCCGTAAAAAAAACCTGTAATAGTGTCTCCCTGACTGTTCAGACACAAATATATCTGTTTAAAAGAGTCTGGTGTAGGCCAGAGAAATAGAACTGTGGTTTTGCAGTTCCACGGGTCAAATCTCTGTATTATCCTGTTTTTGGCAATTTTCTCTGTAAAAAAAAAACAGTAATAGTGTCTCCCTGACTGTTCAGACACAAATATATCTGTTTAAAAGTGTCTGGTGTAGGCCAGATAACTAGAACTGTGGTTTTGCAGTTCCACAGGTCAGATCTCTGTATTATCCTGCTTTTGGCCTTTCTTCCATAAAAAAAAAACAGTAATAGTGTCTCCCTGACTGTTCAGACACAAATATATCTGTTTAAAAGAGTCTGGTGTAGGCCAGAGAAAAAGAACTGTGGTTTTGCCGTTCCACTGGTCAATGCTCTGTATTATCCTGCTTTTGACATTTTTTCCATAAAAAAAACAGTAATAGTGTCTCCCTGACTGTTAAGACACAAATATATCTATTTAAAAGAGTCTGGTGTAGGCCAGAGAAATAGAACTGTGGTTTTGCAGTTCCACGGGTCAAATCTATGTATTATCCTGCTTTTGGCCTTTTTTCCGTAAAAAAAAAAAAGTAATAGTGTCTCCCTGACTGTTCAGACACAAATATATCTGTTTAAAAGAGTCTGGTGTAGGACAGAGAAATAGAACTGTGGATTTGCAGTTCCATGGGACAAATCTCTAAATTATCCTGCTTTTGGCATTTTTTCCGTAAAAAAAACTATAATAGTGTCTCCCTGACTGTTCAGACACAAATATATCTGTTTAAAAGAGTCTGGTGTAGGCCAGAGAAATAGAACTGTGGTTTTGTAGTTCCACGGGTCAAATCTCTGTATTATCCTGCTTTTGGCATTTTTTCCGTAAAAAAAACAGTAATAGTGTCTCCCTGACTGTTGAGACATAAATATATCTGTTTAAAAGAGTCTCGTGTATGCTAGAGAAATAGAACTGTGGTTTTGCAGTTCCACGGGTCAAATCTCTGTATTATCCTGCTTTTGGCAATTTTCCGTAAAAAAAACAGTAATAGTGTCTCCCTGACTGTTCAGATACAAGTATATCTGTTTAAAAGAGTCTGGTGTAGGCCAGAGAAAAAGAACTGTGGTTTTGCAGTTCCACGGGTCAAATCTCTGTATTATCCTGCTTTTGGCATTTTTTCCATAAAAAAATAGTAATAGTGTCTCCCTGAAAGTTCAGACACCAATATATCTGTTTAATAGAATTTGGTGTAGGCCAGAGAAATAGAACTGTAGTTTTGCAATTCCACGGGTCAAATCTCTGTATTATCCTGCTTTTGACATTTTTTCCATAAAAAAAACAGTAATAGTGTCTCCCTGACTGTTCAGACACAAATATATCAGTTTAAAAGAGTCTGGGGTAGGCCAGAGAAATAGAACTGTGGTTTTGCAGTTCCACGGGTCAAATATCTATATTATCCTGCTTTAGGCATTTTTTCCTGTAATAGTGTCTCCCTGACTGTTCAGACACAAATCTATCTGTTTAAAAGAGTCTGGTGTAGGCCAGAGAAATAGAACTGTGGTTTTGAAGTACCATGGGTTAAATCTCTGTATTATCCTGCTTTTGGCAGTTTTACCATTAAAAAAACTGTAATAGTGTCTCCCTGACTGTTCAGAAACAAATATATCTGTTTAAAACGGTCTGGTGTAGGACAGATAACTAGAACTGTGGATTTGCAGTTCCATGGGACAAATCTCTGAAATATCCTGCTTTTGGCATTTTTTCCGTAAAAAAAAACTGTAATACTGTCTCCCTGACTTTTCAGACACAAATATATCTGTTTAAAAGAGTCTCGTGTATGCCAGAGAAATAGAACTGTGGTTTTGCAGTTCCACGGGTCAAATCTCTGTATTATCCTTCTTTTGGCATTTTTTCCGTGAAAAAAACTGAAATAGTGTCTCCCTGACTGTTCAGACACAAATATATCTGTTTAAAAGAGTCTGGTGTACGCCAGAGAAATAAATTTGTGGTTTTGCAGTTCCACGGGTCAAATTTCTGTATTATCCTGCTTTTGCCATTTTTTCTGTAAAAAAAACAGTAATAGTGTCTACCTGACTGTTCAGACTCAAATATATCTGTTTAAAAGAGTCTGGTGTAGGCCAGAGAAATAGAACTGTGGTTCTTCAGTTCCACGGGTCAAATCTCTATATCATCCTGCTTTTGGCATTTTTTCCATAAAAAAAAAACAGTAATAGTGTCTCCCTGACTGTCCAGACACAAATATATCTGTTTAAAAGTGTCTGGTGTAGGCCAGATAACTAGAACTGTGGTTTTGCAGTTCCACGGGTCAAATCTCTATATTATCCTGCTTTTGGCATTTTTTCCTTAAAAAAAACCTGTAATAGTGCCTCCCTGACTGTTCAGACACAAATATATCTGTTTAAAAGGGTCTGGTGTGGGTCAGATAACTAGAACTGTGGATTTGCAGTTCCATGGGACAAATCTCTGAATTATCCTGCTTTTGGCATTTTTTCCGCAAAAAAAACAGTAGTAGTGTCTCCTTGACTGTTCAGATACAAGTATTTCTGTTTAAAAGAGTCTGGTGTAGGCCAGAGAAAAAGAACTGTGATTTTGCAGTTCCACGTATCAAATCTCTGTATTATCCTGCTTTTGGCATTTTTTCCATAAAAAAACCTGTAATAGTGTCTCCCTGACTGTTCAGACACAAATATATCTGTTTAAAAGAGTCTGATGTAGGCCAGATATCTAGAACTGTGGTTTTGCAGTTCCACAGGTCAAATCTCTGTATTATCCTGCTTTTGGCATTTTTTCCGTAAAAAAAAACAGTAATAGTGTATACTTGACTGTTCAGACACATATATATGTTTAAAAGAGTCTGGTGTAGGCCAGTGAAATAGAACTGTGGTTTTGCAGTTTCATGGGTCAAATCTCTGTATTATCCTGCTTTTGGCATTTTTTCCGGAAAAAAAAACAGTAATAGTGTGTCCCTGACTGTTCAGACCAAATATATCTGTTTAAAAGAGTCTGGTGTAGGCCAGAGAAATAGAACTGTGGTTTTGCAGTTCTACGGGTTAAATCTCTGTATTATCCTGCTTTTGGCATTTTTCTCTGTAAAAAAAAAACAGTAATAGTGTCTCCCTGACTGTTCAGACACAAATGTATCTTTTTAAAAGTGTCTGGTGTAGGCCAGATAACTAGAACTGTGGTTTTGCAGTACCACGGGTCAGATCTCTGTATTATCCTGCTTTTGGCCTTTTTTCCATAAAAAAAAACAGTAATAGTGTCTCCCTGACTGTTCAGACACAAATATACCTGTTTAAAAGAGTCTGGTGTAGGCCAGAGAAAAAGAACTGTGGTTTTGCCGTTCCACTGGTCAATTCTCTGTATTATCCTGCTTTTGACATTTTTTCCATAAAAAAAACAGTAATAGTGTCTCCCTGACTGTTAAGACACAAATATATCTATTTAAAAGAGTCTGGTGTAGGCCAGAGAAATAGAACTGTGGTTTTGCAGTTCCGCGGGTCAAATCTCTGTATTATCCTGCTTTTGACATTTTTTCTGTAAAAAAACAGTAATAGTGTATACCTGACTGTTCAGACACAAATATATCTGTTTAAAAGTGTCTGGTGTAGGCCAGATAACTAGAACTGTGGTTTTGCAGTTCCACAGGTCAGATCTCTGTATTATCCTGCATTTGGCCTTTTTTCCATAAAAAAAAAAACAGCAGTAGTGTCTGCCTGACTGTTCAGACACAAATATATCTGTTTAAAAGAGTCTGGTGTAGGCCAGAGAAAAAGAACTGTGGTTTTCCCGTACCACTGGTCAATTCTCTGTATTATCCTGCTTTTGACATTTTTTCCATAAAAAAAAAAAATAGTGTCTCCCTGACTGTTAAGACACAAATATATCTATTTAAAAGAGTCTGGTGTAGGCCAGAGAAATAGAACTGTGGTTTTGCAGTTCCACGGGTCAAACCTCTGTATTATCCTGCTTTTGGCCTTTTTTCCGTAAAAAAAAAAGTAATAGTGTCTCCCTGACTGTTCAGACACAAATATATCTGTTTAAAAGAGTCTGGTGTAGGACAGAGAAAAAGAACTGTGGATTTGCAGTTCCATGGGACAAATCTCTAAATTATCCTGCTTTTGGCATTTTTTCCGTAAAAAAAAATATAATAGTGTCTCCCAGACTGTTCAGACACAAATATATCTGTTTAAAAGAGTCTGGTGTAGGCCAGAGAAATAGAACTGTGGTTTTGCAGTTCCACGGGTCAAATCTCTGTATTATCCTGCTTTTGGCATTTTTTCCGTGAAAAAAACTGAAGTAGTGTCTCCCTGACTGTTCAGACACAAATATATCTGTTTAAAAGAGTCTGGTGTAGGCCAGAGAAATAAATTTGTGGTTTTGCAGTTCCACGGGTCAAATCTCTGTATTATCCTGCTTTTGCCATTTTTTCTGTAAAAAAAAACAGTAATAGTGTCTCCCTGACTGTTCAGACACAAATATATCTCTTTAAAAGAGTCTGGTGTAGGCCAGAGAAATAGAACTGTGTTTCTTCAGTTCCACGGGTCAAATCTCTATATCATCCTGCTTTTGGCATTTTTTCCATAAAAAAAAACAGTAATAGTGTCTCCCTGACTGTCCAGACACAAATATATCTGTTTAAAAGAGTCTGGTGTAGGCCAGATAACTAGAACTGTGGTTTTGCAGTTCCACGGGTCAAATCTCTATATTATCCTGCTTTTGGCATTTTTTCCTTAAAAAAAACCTGTAATAGTGCCTCCCTGACTGTTCAGACACAAATATATCTGTTTAAAAGGGTCTGGTGTAGGTCAGATAACTTGAACTGTGGATTTGCAGTTCCATGGGACAAATCTCTGAATTATCCTGCTTTTGGAATTTTTTCCACAAAAAAAACAGTAATAGTGTCTCCCTGACTGTTCAGATACAAGTATTTCTGTTTAAAAGAGTCTGGTGTAGGCCAGAGAAAAAGAACTGTGATTTTGCAGTTCCACGTATCAAATCTCTGTATTATCCTGCTTTTGGCATTTTTTCCATAAAAAACCTGCAATAGTGTCTCCCTGACTGTTCAGACACAAATATATCTGTTTAAAAGAGTCTGGTGTAGGCCAGATATCTAGAACTGTGGTTTTGCAGTTCCACTGGTCAAATCTCTATATTATCCTGCTTTTGGCATTTTTTCCATAAAAAAATAGTAATAGTGTCTCCCTGAAAGTTCAGACACCAATATATCTGTTTAATAGAATTTGGTGTAGGCCAGAGAAATAGAACTGTAGTTTTGCAATTCCACGGGTCAAATCTCTGTATTATCCTGCTTTTGACATTTTTTCCATAAAAAAAACAGTAATAGTGTCTCCCTGACTGTTCAGACACAAATATATCAGTTTAAAAGAGTCTGGGGTAGGCCAGAGAAATAGAACTGTGGTTTTGCAGTTCCACGGGTCAAATATCTATATTATCCTGCTTTAGGCATTTTTTCCTGTAATAGTGTCTCCCTGACTGTTCAGACACAAATCTATCTGTTTAAAAGAGTCTGGTGTAGGCCAGAGAAATAGAACTGTGGTTTTGAAGTACCATGGGTTAAATCTCTGTATTATCCTGCTTTTGGCAGTTTTACCATTAAAAAAACTGTAATAGTGTCTCCCTGACTGTTCAGAAACAAATATATCTGTTTAAAACGGTCTGGTGTAGGACAGATAACTAGAACTGTGGATTTGCAGTTCCATGGGACAAATCTCTGAAATATCCTGCTTTTGGCATTTTTTCCGTAAAAAAAAACTGTAATACTGTCTCCCTGACTTTTCAGACACAAATATATCTGTTTAAAAGAGTCTCGTGTATGCCAGAGAAATAGAACTGTGGTTTTGCAGTTCCACGGGTCAAATCTCTGTATTATCCTTCTTTTGGCATTTTTTCCGTGAAAAAAACTGAAATAGTGTCTCCCTGACTGTTCAGACACAAATATATCTGTTTAAAAGAGTCTGGTGTACGCCAGAGAAATAAATTTGTGGTTTTGCAGTTCCACGGGTCAAATTTCTGTATTATCCTGCTTTTGCCATTTTTTCTGTAAAAAAAACAGTAATAGTGTCTACCTGACTGTTCAGACTCAAATATATCTGTTTAAAAGAGTCTGGTGTAGGCCAGAGAAATAGAACTGTGGTTCTTCAGTTCCACGGGTCAAATCTCTATATCATCCTGCTTTTGGCATTTTTTCCATAAAAAAAAAACAGTAATAGTGTCTCCCTGACTGTCCAGACACAAATATATCTGTTTAAAAGTGTCTGGTGTAGGCCAGATAACTAGAACTGTGGTTTTGCAGTTCCACGGGTCAAATCTCTATATTATCCTGCTTTTGGCATTTTTTCCTTAAAAAAAACCTGTAATAGTGCCTCCCTGACTGTTCAGACACAAATATATCTGTTTAAAAGGGTCTGGTGTGGGTCAGATAACTAGAACTGTGGATTTGCAGTTCCATGGGACAAATCTCTGAATTATCCTGCTTTTGGCATTTTTTCCGCAAAAAAAACAGTAGTAGTGTCTCCTTGACTGTTCAGATACAAGTATTTCTGTTTAAAAGAGTCTGGTGTAGGCCAGAGAAAAAGAACTGTGATTTTGCAGTTCCACGTATCAAATCTCTGTATTATCCTGCTTTTGGCATTTTTTCCATAAAAAAACCTGTAATAGTGTCTCCCTGACTGTTCAGACACAAATATATCTGTTTAAAAGAGTCTGATGTAGGCCAGATATCTAGAACTGTGGTTTTGCAGTTCCACAGGTCAAATCTCTGTATTATCCTGCTTTTGGCATTTTTTCCGTAAAAAAAAACAGTAATAGTGTATACTTGACTGTTCAGACACATATATATGTTTAAAAGAGTCTGGTGTAGGCCAGTGAAATAGAACTGTGGTTTTGCAGTTTCATGGGTCAAATCTCTGTATTATCCTGCTTTTGGCATTTTTTCCGGAAAAAAAAACAGTAATAGTGTGTCCCTGACTGTTCAGACCAAATATATCTGTTTAAAAGAGTCTGGTGTAGGCCAGAGAAATAGAACTGTGGTTTTGCAGTTCTACGGGTTAAATCTCTGTATTATCCTGCTTTTGGCATTTTTCTCTGTAAAAAAAAAACAGTAATAGTGTCTCCCTGACTGTTCAGACACAAATGTATCTTTTTAAAAGTGTCTGGTGTAGGCCAGATAACTAGAACTGTGGTTTTGCAGTACCACGGGTCAGATCTCTGTATTATCCTGCTTTTGGCCTTTTTTCCATAAAAAAAAACAGTAATAGTGTCTCCCTGACTGTTCAGACACAAATATACCTGTTTAAAAGAGTCTGGTGTAGGCCAGAGAAAAAGAACTGTGGTTTTGCCGTTCCACTGGTCAATTCTCTGTATTATCCTGCTTTTGACATTTTTTCCATAAAAAAAACAGTAATAGTGTCTCCCTGACTGTTAAGACACAAATATATCTATTTAAAAGAGTCTGGTGTAGGCCAGAGAAATAGAACTGTGGTTTTGCAGTTCCGCGGGTCAAATCTCTGTATTATCCTGCTTTTGACATTTTTTCTGTAAAAAAACAGTAATAGTGTATACCTGACTGTTCAGACACAAATATATCTGTTTAAAAGTGTCTGGTGTAGGCCAGATAACTAGAACTGTGGTTTTGCAGTTCCACAGGTCAGATCTCTGTATTATCCTGCATTTGGCCTTTTTTCCATAAAAAAAAAAACAGCAGTAGTGTCTGCCTGACTGTTCAGACACAAATATATCTGTTTAAAAGAGTCTGGTGTAGGCCAGAGAAAAAGAACTGTGGTTTTCCCGTACCACTGGTCAATTCTCTGTATTATCCTGCTTTTGACATTTTTTCCATAAAAAAAAAAAATAGTGTCTCCCTGACTGTTAAGACACAAATATATCTATTTAAAAGAGTCTGGTGTAGGCCAGAGAAATAGAACTGTGGTTTTGCAGTTCCACGGGTCAAACCTCTGTATTATCCTGCTTTTGGCCTTTTTTCCGTAAAAAAAAAAGTAATAGTGTCTCCCTGACTGTTCAGACACAAATATATCTGTTTAAAAGAGTCTGGTGTAGGACAGAGAAAAAGAACTGTGGATTTGCAGTTCCATGGGACAAATCTCTAAATTATCCTGCTTTTGGCATTTTTTCCGTAAAAAAAAATATAATAGTGTCTCCCAGACTGTTCAGACACAAATATATCTGTTTAAAAGAGTCTGGTGTAGGCCAGAGAAATAGAACTGTGGTTTTGCAGTTCCACGGGTCAAATCTCTGTATTATCCTGCTTTTGGCATTTTTTCCGTGAAAAAAACTGAAGTAGTGTCTCCCTGACTGTTCAGACACAAATATATCTGTTTAAAAGAGTCTGGTGTAGGCCAGAGAAATAAATTTGTGGTTTTGCAGTTCCACGGGTCAAATCTCTGTATTATCCTGCTTTTGCCATTTTTTCTGTAAAAAAAAACAGTAATAGTGTCTCCCTGACTGTTCAGACACAAATATATCTCTTTAAAAGAGTCTGGTGTAGGCCAGAGAAATAGAACTGTGTTTCTTCAGTTCCACGGGTCAAATCTCTATATCATCCTGCTTTTGGCATTTTTTCCATAAAAAAAAACAGTAATAGTGTCTCCCTGACTGTCCAGACACAAATATATCTGTTTAAAAGAGTCTGGTGTAGGCCAGATAACTAGAACTGTGGTTTTGCAGTTCCACGGGTCAAATCTCTATATTATCCTGCTTTTGGCATTTTTTCCTTAAAAAAAACCTGTAATAGTGCCTCCCTGACTGTTCAGACACAAATATATCTGTTTAAAAGGGTCTGGTGTAGGTCAGATAACTTGAACTGTGGATTTGCAGTTCCATGGGACAAATCTCTGAATTATCCTGCTTTTGGAATTTTTTCCACAAAAAAAACAGTAATAGTGTCTCCCTGACTGTTCAGATACAAGTATTTCTGTTTAAAAGAGTCTGGTGTAGGCCAGAGAAAAAGAACTGTGATTTTGCAGTTCCACGTATCAAATCTCTGTATTATCCTGCTTTTGGCATTTTTTCCATAAAAAACCTGCAATAGTGTCTCCCTGACTGTTCAGACACAAATATATCTGTTTAAAAGAGTCTGGTGTAGGCCAGATATCTAGAACTGTGGTTTTGCAGTTCCACTGGTCAAATCTCTATATTATCCTGCTTTTGGCATTTTTTCCGTGAAAAAAACTGTAATAGTGACTCCCTGACTGTTCAGACACAAATATATCTGTTTAAAAGAGTGTGGTATAGGCCAGAGAAATAGAACTGTGGTTTTGCAGTTCCACTGGTCAAATCTCTGTATTATCCTGCTTTTGGCATTTTTTCCATAAAAAAATTGTAATAGTGTCTCCCTGAAAGTTCAGACACCAATATATCTGTTTAATAGAGTTTGCTGTAGGCCAGAGAAATAGAACTGTGGTTTTGCAGTTCCACGGGTCAAATCTCTGTATTATCCTGCTTTTGACATTTTTTACATAAAAAAAAACAGTAATAGTGTCTCCCTGACTGTTCAGACACAAATATATCAGTTTAAAAGAGTCTGGTGTAGGCCAGAGAAATAGAACTGTGGTTTTGCAGTTCCACGGGTCAAATCTCTGTATTATCCTGCTTTTGGCATTTTGTCCATAAAAAAAACTGTAATAGTGTTTCCCTGACTGTTCAGACAAAAATATATCTATTTAAAAGAGTCTGGTGTAGGCCAGAGAAATAGAACTGTGATTTTGCAGTTCCACGGGTCAAATCTCTATATCATCCTGCTTTTGGCATTTTTTCCATAAAAAAAAACAGTAATAGTGTCTCCCTGATTGTTCACACACAAATATATCTGTTTAAAAGAGTCTGGTGTAGGCCAGAGAAATATAACTGTGGTTTTGCAGTTCCATAGGTCAAATCTATGTATTATCCTGCTTTTGGCAATTTTTTTGTTAAAAAAAAACAGTAATAGTGTCTCCCTGACTGTTCAGACACAAATAAATATGTTTAAAAGAGTCTGGTGTAGGCCAGAAGACCAGAACTGTGGTTTTGCAGTTCCACGGGTCAAATCTCTATATTATCCTGCTTTTGGCATTCTTTCCGTAAAAAAAAACTGTAATAGTGTCGCCCTGACTGTTCAGACACAAATATATCTGTTTAAAAGGGTCTGGTGTAGGCCACATAACTAGAACTGTGGTTTTGCAGTTCCACGGGTCAAATCTCTATATTATCCTGCTTTTGG
The DNA here is from genome assembly GCF_046119375.1 of Phyllobates terribilis. Lineage (NCBI taxonomy): Eukaryota > Metazoa > Chordata > Amphibia > Anura > Dendrobatidae > Phyllobates > Phyllobates terribilis. The sequence goes on along the minus strand of NW_027362769.1, from coordinate 11,205,727 downwards.
CATTCTTTCCGTAAAAAAAACCTGTAACAGTGTCTCTCTGACTGTTCAGACACAAATATATCTGTTTAAAAGAGTCTGGTGTAGGCCAGAGAAATAGAACTGTGGTTTTACAATTCCACGGGTCAAATCTCTGTATTATCCTGCTTTTGGCATTTTTTCCGTTAAAAAAACTGTAATAGTGTCTCCCTGACTGTTCAGACACAAATATATCTGTTTAACAGAGTCTGGTGTCGGCCAGAGAAATAGAACTGTGGTTTTGCAGTTCCACGGGTCAAATCTCTGTATTATCCTGCTTTTGGCATTTTTTCCGTAAAAAAAAAACAGTAATAGTGTCTCCCTGACTGTTCAGACACAAATATATCTGTTTAAAAGAGTCTGGTGTAGGCCAGAGAAATAGAACTGTGGTTTTGCAGTACCACGGGTTAAATCTCTGTATTATCCTGCTTTTGGCATTTTTACCATTAAAAAAACTGTAATAGTGTCTCCCTGACTTTTCAGAAACAAATATATCTGTTTAAAAGAGTCTGGTGTAGGCCAGATAACTAGAACTGTGGTTTTGCAGTTCCACGGGTCAAATCTCTGTATTATCCTGCTTTTGGAATTTTTTCTGTAAAAAAAAACTGTATTAGTGTCTCCCTGACTGTTCAAACACCAATATATCTGTTAAAAAGAGATTGGTGTAGGCCAGAGAAATAGAACTGTGATTTTGCAGTTCCACGGGTCAAATCTCTATATCATCCTGCTTTTGGCATTTTTTCCATAAAAAAAAACAGTAATAGTGTCTCCCTGACTGTTCACACACAAATATATCTGTTTAAAAGAGTCTGGTGTAGGCCAGAGAAATATAACTGTGGTTTTGCAGTTCCATAGGTCAAATCTATGTATTATCCTGCTTTTGGCAATTTTTTTGTTAAAAAAAAACAGTAATAGTGTCTCCCTGACTGTTCAGACACAAATAAATATGTTTAAAAGAGTCTGGTGTAGGCCAGAAGACCAGAACTGTGGTTTTGCAGTTCCACGGGTCAAATCTCTATATTATCCTGCTTTTGGCATTCTTTCCGTAAAAAAAAACTGTAATAGTGTCGCCCTGACTGTTCAGACACAAATATATCTGTTTAAAAGGGTCTGGTGTAGGACAGATAACTAGAACTGTGGATTTGCAGTTCCATGGGACAAATCTCTGAAATGTCCTGCTTTTGGCATTTTTTCCGTAAAAAAAAACTGTAATAGCGTCTCCCTGACTGTTCAGACACAAATATATCTGTTTAAAAGAGTCTCGTGTATGCCAGAGAAATAGAACTGTGGTTTTGCAGTTCCACGGGTCAAATCTCTGTATTATCCTGCTTTTGGCATTTTTTCCGTGAAAAAAACTGAAATACTGTCTCCCTGACTGTTCAGACACAAATATATCTGTTTAAAAGAGTCTGGTGTAGGCCAGAGAAATAAATTTGTGGTTTTGCAGTTCCATGGGTCAAATCTCTGTATTATCCTGCTTTTGCCTTTTTTTTTGAAAAAAAAACAGTAATAGTGTCTCCCTGACTGTTCAGACACAAATATATCTGTTTAAAAGAGTCTGGTGTAGGCCAGAGAAATAGAACTGTGGTTTTGCAGTTCCACGGGTCAAATCTCTGTATTATCCTGCTTTTGGCATTTTTTCCATGAAAAAAACAGTAATAGTGTCTCCCTGACTGTTCAGACAAAAATATATCTATTTAAAAGAGTCTGGTGTAGGCCAGAGACATAGAACGGTGATTTTGCAGTTCCACGGGTCAAATCTCTATATTATCCTGTTTTTGGCATTTTTTGCATAAAAAAACAGTAATAGTGTCACCCTGACTGTTCAGACACAAATATATCTTTTTAAAAGTGTCTGGTGTAGGCCAGATAACTAGAACTGTAGTTTTGCAGTACCACGGGTCAGATCTCTGTATTATCCTGCTTTTGGCCTTTTTTCCATAAAAAAAAACAGTAATAGTGTCTCCCTGACTGTTCAGACACAAATATATCTGTTTAAAAGAGTCTGGTGTAGGCCAGAGAAAAAGAACTGTGGTTTTGCCGTTCCACTGGTCAATTCTCTATATTATCCTGCTTTTGACATTTTTTCCATAAAAAAAACAGTAATAGTGTCTCCCTGACTGTTAAGACACAAATATATCTATTTAAAAGAGTCTGGTGTAGGCCAGAGAAATAGAACTGTGGTTTTGCAGTTCCACGGGTCAAATCTCTGTATTATCCTGCTTTTGGCATTTTTCTCTGTAAAAAAAAACAGTAATAGTGTCTCCCTGACTGTTCAGACACAAATATATCTGTTTAAAAGTGTCTGGTGTAGGCCAGATAACTAGAACTGTGGTTTTGCAGTTCCACAGGTCAGATCTCTGTATTATCCTGCTTTTGGCCTTTTTTTCCGTAAAAAAAAAAGTAATAGTGTCTCCCTGACTGTTCAGACACAAATATATCTGTTTAAAAGAGTCTGGTGTAGGCCAGAGAAATAGAACTGTGGTTTTGCAGTTCCGCGGGTCAAATCTCTGTATTATCCTGCTTTTGACATTTTTTCTGTAAAAAAAACAGTAATAGTGTATACCTGACTGTTCAGACACAAATATATCTGTTTAAAAGAGTGTGGTGTAGGACAGAGAAATAGAACTGTGGATTTGCAGTTCCATGGGACAAATCTCTAAATTATCCTGCTTTTGGCATTTTTTCCATAAAAAAATACTATAATAGTGTCTCCCTGACTGTTCAGACACAAATATATCTGTTTAAAAGAGTCTGGTGTAGGCCAGAGAAATAGAACTGTGGTTTTGCAGTTCCACGGGTCAAATCTCTGTATTATCCTGCTTTTGGCATTTTTTCCGTAAAAAAAACAGTAATAGTGTCTCCCTGACTGTTGAGACACAAATATATCTGTTTAAAAGAGTCTCGTGTATGCCAGAGAAATAGAACTGTGGTTTTGTAGTTCCACGGGTCAAATCTCTGTATTATCCTGCTTTTGGCAATTTTCCGTAAAAAAAACCGTAATAGTGTCTCCCTGACTGTTCAGATACAAGTATATTTGTTTAAAAGAGTCTGGTGTAGGCCAGAGAAAAAGAACTGTGGTTTTGCAGTTCCACGGGTCAACTCTCTGTATTATCCTGCTTTTGGCATTTTTTCCGTGAAAAAAACTGTAATAGTGTCTCCCTGACTGTTCAGACACAAATATATCTGTTTAAAAGAGTGTGGTATAGGCCAGAGAAATAGAACTGTGGTTTTGCAGTTCCACTGGTCAAATCTCTGTATTATCCTGCTTTTCGCATTTTTTCCATAAAAAAATAGTAATAGTGTCTCCCTGACTGTTCAGACACCAATATATCTGTTTAATAGAGTTTGCTGTAGGCCAGAGAAATAGAACTGTGGTTTTGCAGTTCCACGGGTCAAATCTCTGTATTATCCTGCTTTTGACATTTTTTCCATAAAAAAAAACAGTAATAGTGTCTCCCTGACTGTTCAGACACAAATATATCAGTTTAAAAGAGTCTGGTGTAGGCCAGAGAAATAGAACTGTGGTTTTGCAGTTCCACGGGTCAAATCTCTGTATTATCCTGCTTTTGGCATTTTGTCCATAAAAAAAACTGTAATAGTGTTTCCCTGACTGTTCAGACAAAAATATATCTATTTAAAAGAGTCTGGTGTAGGCCAGAGAAATAGAACTGTGAATTTGCAGTTCCACGGGTCAAATCTCTATATCATCCTGCTTTTGGCATTTTTTCCATAAAAAAAAAACAGTAATAGTGTCTCCCTGACTGTTCACACACAAATATATCTGTTTAAAAGAGTCTGGTGTAGGCCAGAGAAATATAACTGTGGTTTTGCAGTTCCATAGGTCAAATCTCTGTATTATCCTGCTTTTGGCAATTTTTTTGTTAAAAAAAAACAGTAATAGTGTCTCCCTGACTGTTCAGACACAAATAAATATGTTTAAAAGAGTCTGGTGTAGGCCAGAAGACCAGAACTGTGGTTTTGCAGTTCCACGGGTCAAATCTCTATATTATCCTGCTTTTGGCATTCTTTCCGTAAAAAAAACCTGTAATAGTGTCTCCCTGACTGTTCAGACACAAATATATCTGTTTAAAAGGGTCTGGTGTAGGCCACATAACTAGAACTGTGGTTTTGCAGTTCCACGGGTCAAATCTCTATATTATCCTGCTTTTGGCATTCTTTCCGTAAAAAAAACCTGTAATAGTGTCTCTCTGACTGTTCAGACACAAATATATCTGTTTAAAAGAGTCTGGTGTAGGCCAGAGAAATAGAACTGTGGTTTTACAGTTCCACGGGTCAAATCTCTGTATTATCCTGCTTTTGGCATTTTTTCCGTTAAAAAAACTGTAATAGTGTCTCCCTGACTGTTCAGACACAAATATATCTGTTTAAAAGAGTCTGGCGTAAGCCAGAGAAATAAATTTATGGTTTTGCAGTTCCACGGGTCAAATCTCTGTATTATCCTGCTTTTGGCATTTTTTTCTGTAAAAAAAAACAGTATTAGTGTCTACCTGACTGTTCAGACACAAATATATCTGTTTAAAAGAGTCTGGTGTAGGCCAGAGAAATAGAACTGTGGTTTTGCAGTTCCACGGGTTAAATCTCTGTATTATCCTGCTTTTGGCATTTTTACCATTAAAAAAACTGTAATAGTGTCTCCCTGGCTGTTCAGACACAAATATATCTGTTTAAAAGAGTCTGATGTAGGCCAGAGAAATAGAACTGTGGTTTTGCAGTTCCACGGGTCAAATATCTATATTATCCTGCTTTTGGCATTTTTTCCGTAAAAAAAACTGTAATAGTGTCTCCCTGACTGTTCAGACACAAATATATCTGTTTAACAGAGTCTGGTGTCGGCCAGAGAAATAGAACTGTGGTTTTGCAGTTCCACGGGTCAAATCTCTGTATTATCCTGCTTTTGGCATTTTTTCCGTAAAAAAAAACAGTAATAGTGTCTCCCTGACTGTTCAGACACAAATATATCTGTTTAAAAGAGTCTGGTGTAGGCCAGAGAAATAGAACTGTGGTTTTGCAGTACCACGGGTTAAATCTCTGTATTATCCTGCTTTTGGCATTTTTACCATTAAAAAAACTGTAATAGTGTCTCCCTGACTTTTCAGAAACAAATATATCTGTTTAAAAGAGTCTGGTGTAGGCCACATAACTAGAACTGTGGTTTTGCAGTTCCACGGGTCAAATCTCTGTATTATCCTGCTTTTGGAATTTTTTCTGTAAAAAAAAACTGTATTAGTGTCTCCCTGACTGTTCAAACATCAATATATCTGTTAAAAAGAGATTGGTGTAGGCCAGAGAAATAGAACTGTGGTTTTGCAGTTCCACGGGTCAAATCTCTGTATTATCCTGCTTTTGGCATTTTTTTCATTAAAAAAAACAGTAATAGTGTCTCCCTGACTGTTCAGACACAAATATATCTGTTTAAAAGAGTCTGGTGATGCCAGAGAAATAGAACTGTGGTTTTGCAGTTCCATGGGTCAAATCTCTGTATTATCCTGCTTTTGGCAATTTTTCCGTAAAAAAAACCTGTAATAGTGTTTCCCTGACTTTTCAGACACAAATATATCTGTTTAAAAGGGTCTGGTGTAGGACAGATAACTAGAACTGTGGATTTGCAGTTCCATGGGACAAATCTCTGAAATGTCCTGCTTTTGGCATTTTTTCCGTAAAAAAAAACTGTAATAGTGTCTCCCTGACTGTTCAGACACAAATATATCTGTTTAAAAGAGTCTCGTGTATGCCAGAGAAATAGAACTGTGGTTTTGCAGTTCCACGGGTCAAATCTCTGTATTATCCTGCTTTTGGCATTTTTTCCGTGAAAAAAACTGAAATACTGTCTCCCTGACTGTTCAGACACAAATATATCTGTTTAAAAGAGTCTGGTGTAGGCCAGAGAAATAAATTTCTGGTTTTGCAGTTCCATGGGTCAAATCTCTGTATTATCCTGCTTTTGCCATTTTTTCTGAAAAAAAAACAGTAATAGTGTCTCCCTGACTGTTCAGACACAAATATATCTGTTTAAAAGAGTCTGGTGTAGGCCAGAGAAATAGAACTGTGGTTTTGCAGTTCCACGGGTCAAATCTCTGTATTATCCTGCTTTTGGCATTTTTTCCATGAAAAAAACAGTAATAGTGTCTACCTGACTGTTCAGACAAAAATATATCTATTTAAAAGAGTCTGGTGTAGGCCAGAGACATAGAACGGTGATTTTGCAGTTCCACGGGTCAAATCTCTATATCATCCTGCTTTTGGCATTTTTTCCATAAAAAAAAAACAGTAATAGTGTCTCCCTGACTGTTCAGACACAAATATATCTGTTTAAAAGAGTCTGGTGTAGGCCAGATAACTAGAACTGTGGTTTTGCAGTTCCACGGGTCAAATCTCTATATTATCCTGCTTTTGGCATTTTTTCCGTAAAAAAAACCTTTAATAGTGTCTCCCTGACTGTTCAGACACAAATATATCTGTTTAAAAGGGTCTGGTGTAAGTCAGATAAATAGAACTGTGGTTTTGCAGTTCCACGGGTTAAATCTCTGTATTATCCTGCTTTTGGCATTTTTACCATTAAAAAAAACTGTAATAGTGTCTCCCTGGCTGTTCAGACACAAATATATCTGTTTAAAAGAGTTTGGTGCAGGCCAGAGAAATAGAACTGTGGTTTTGCAGTTCCACGGGTCAAATATCTATGTTATCCTGCTTTTGGCATTTTTTTCGTAAAAAAAACAGTAATCATGTCTCCCTGACTGTTCAGACATAAATATATCTGTTTAAAAGAGTCTGGTGGAGGCCAGAGAAATAGAACTGTGGATTTGCAGTTCGTTCCATGGGACAAATCTCTGTATCATTCTGCTTTTGGCATTTTTTCCGTAAAAAAAAACTGTAGTAGTGTCTCCCTGACTGTTCAGACACAAATATATCTGTTTAAAAGAGTCTGGTGTAGGCCAGAGAAATAGAACTGTGGTTTTGCAGTTCCACGGGTCAAATATCTGTATTATCCTGCTTTTGGCATTTTTTCTGTAAAAAAACAGTAATAGTGTCTCCCTGACTGTTGAGACACAAATATATCTGTTTAAAAGAGTCTGGTGTGGGCCAGAGAAATAAAACTGTGGTTTTGCAGTTCCACCGGTCAAATCTCTGTATTATCCTGCTTTTGGCATTTTTTCCGTAAAAAAAACTGTAATAATGTGTCCCTGACTGTTCAGATACAAATATATCTGTTTAAAAGAGTCTGGTGTAGGCCAGAGAAATAGAACTGTGGTTTTGCAGTTCCACGGGTCAAATCTCTGTATTATCCTGCTTTTGGCATTTTTTCCGTAAAAAAAACAGTAATAGTGTCTCCCTGACTGTTGAGACACAAATATATCTGTTTAAAAGAGTCTCGTGTATGCCAGAGAAATAGAACTGTGGTTTTGTAGTTCCACGGGTCAAATCTCTGTATTATCCTGCTTTTGGCAATTTTCCGTAAAAAAAACCGTAATAGTGTCTCCCTGACTGTTCAGATACAAGTATATTTGTTTAAAAGAGTCTGGTGTAGGCCAGAGAAAAAGAACTGTGGTTTTGCAGTTCCACGGGTCAACTCTCTGTATTATCCTGCTTTTGGCATTTTTTCCGTGAAAAAAACTGTAATAGTGTCTCCCTGACTGTTCAGACACAAATATATCTGTTTAAAAGAGTGTGGTATAGGCCAGAGAAATAGAACTGTGGTTTTGCAGTTCCACTGGTCAAATCTCTGTATTATCCTGCTTTTCGCATTTTTTCCATAAAAAAATAGTAATAGTGTCTCCCTGACTGTTCAGACACCAATATATCTGTTTAATAGAGTTTGCTGTAGGCCAGAGAAATAGAACTGTGGTTTTGCAGTTCCACGGGTCAAATCTCTGTATTATCCTGCTTTTGACATTTTTTCCATAAAAAAAAACAGTAATAGTGTCTCCCTGACTGTTCAGACACAAATATATCAGTTTAAAAGAGTCTGGTGTAGGCCAGAGAAATAGAACTGTGGTTTTGCAGTTCCACGGGTCAAATCTCTGTATTATCCTGCTTTTGGCATTTTGTCCATAAAAAAAACTGTAATAGTGTTTCCCTGACTGTTCAGACAAAAATATATCTATTTAAAAGAGTCTGGTGTAGGCCAGAGAAATAGAACTGTGAATTTGCAGTTCCACGGGTCAAATCTCTATATCATCCTGCTTTTGGCATTTTTTCCATAAAAAAAAAACAGTAATAGTGTCTCCCTGACTGTTCACACACAAATATATCTGTTTAAAAGAGTCTGGTGTAGGCCAGAGAAATATAACTGTGGTTTTGCAGTTCCATAGGTCAAATCTCTGTATTATCCTGCTTTTGGCAATTTTTTTGTTAAAAAAAAACAGTAATAGTGTCTCCCTGACTGTTCAGACACAAATAAATATGTTTAAAAGAGTCTGGTGTAGGCCAGAAGACCAGAACTGTGGTTTTGCAGTTCCACGGGTCAAATCTCTATATTATCCTGCTTTTGGAATTCTTTCCGTAAAAAAAACCTGTAATAGTGTCTCCCTGACTGTTCAGACACAAATATATCTGTTTAAAAGGGTCTGGTGTAGGCCACATAACTAGAACTGTGGTTTTGCAGTTCCACGGGTCAAATCTCTATATTATCCTGCTTTTGGCATTCTTTCCGTAAAAAAAACCTGTAATAGTGTCTCTCTGACTGTTCAGACACAAATATATCTGTTTAAAAGAGTCTGGTGTAGGCCAGAGAAATAGAACTGTGGTTTTACAGTTCCACGGGTCAAATCTCTGTATTATCCTGCTTTTGGCATTTTTTCCGTTAAAAAAACTGTAATAGTGTCTCCCTGACTGTTCAGACACAAATATATCTGTTTAAAAGAGTCTGGCGTAAGCCAGAGAAATAAATTTATGGTTTTGCAGTTCCACGGGTCAAATCTCTGTATTATCCTGCTTTTGGCATTTTTTTCTGTAAAAAAAAACAGTATTAGTGTCTACCTGACTGTTCAGACACAAATATATCTGTTTAAAAGAGTCTGGTGTAGGCCAGAGAAATAGAACTGTGGTTTTGCAGTTCCACGGGTTAAATCTCTGTATTATCCTGCTTTTGGCATTTTTACCATTAAAAAAACTGTAATAGTGTCTCCCTGGCTGTTCAGACACAAATATATCTGTTTAAAAGAGTCTGATGTAGGCCAGAGAAATAGAACTGTGGTTTTGCAGTTCCACGGGTCAAATATCTATATTATCCTGCTTTTGGCATTTTTTCCGTAAAAAAAACTGTAATAGTGTCTCCCTGACTGTTCAGACACAAATATATCTGTTTAACAGAGTCTGGTGTCGGCCAGAGAAATAGAACTGTGGTTTTGCAGTTCCACGGGTCAAATCTCTGTATTATCCTGCTTTTGGCATTTTTTCCGTAAAAAAAAACAGTAATAGTGTCTCCCTGACTGTTCAGACACAAATATATCTGTTTAAAAGAGTCTGGTGTAGGCCAGAGAAATAGAACTGTGGTTTTGCAGTACCACGGGTTAAATCTCTGTATTATCCTGCTTTTGGCATTTTTACCATTAAAAAAACTGTAATAGTGTCTCCCTGACTTTTCAGAAACAAATATATCTGTTTAAAAGAGTCTGGTGTAGGCCACATAACTAGAACTGTGGTTTTGCAGTTCCACGGGTCAAATCTCTGTATTATCCTGCTTTTGGAATTTTTTCTGTAAAAAAAAACTGTATTAGTGTCTCCCTGACTGTTCAAACATCAATATATCTGTTAAAAAGAGATTGGTGTAGGCCAGAGAAATAGAACTGTGGTTTTGCAGTTCCACGGGTCAAATCTCTGTATTATCCTGCTTTTGGCATTTTTTCTATTAAAAAAAACAGTAATAGTGTCTCCCTGACTGTTCAGACACAAATATATCTGTTTAAAAGAGTCTGGTGATGCCAGAGAAATAGAACTGTGGTTTTGCAGTTCCATGGGTCAAATCTCTGTATTATCCTGCTTTTGGCAATTTTTCCGTAAAAAAAACCTGTAATAGTGTTTCCCTGACTTTTCAGACACAAATATATCTGTTTAAAAGGGTCTGGTGTAGGACAGATAACTAGAACTGTGGATTTGCAGTTCCATGGGACAAATCTCTGAAATGTCCTGCTTTTGGCATTTTTTCCGTAAAAAAAAACTGTAATAGTGTCTCCCTGACTGTTCAGACACAAATATATCTGTTTAAAAGAGTCTCGTGTATGCCAGAGAAATAGAACTGTGGTTTTGCAGTTCCACGGGTCAAATCTCTGTATTATCCTGCTTTTGGCATTTTTTCCGTGAAAAAAACTGAAATACTGTCTCCCTGACTGTTCAGACACAAATATATCTGTTTAAAAGAGTCTGGTGTAGGCCAGAGAAATAAATTTCTGGTTTTGCAGTTCCATGGGTCAAATCTCTGTATTATCCTGCTTTTGCCATTTTTTCTGAAAAAAAAACAGTAATAGTGTCTCCCTGACTGTTCAGACACAAATATATCTGTTTAAAAGAGTCTGGTGTAGGCCAGAGAAATAGAACTGTGGTTTTGCAGTTCCACGGGTCAAATCTCTGTATTATCCTGCTTTTGGCATTTTTTCCATGAAAAAAACAGTAATAGTGTCTACCTGACTGTTCAGACAAAAATATATCTATTTAAAAGAGTCTGGTGTAGGCCAGAGACATAGAACGGTGATTTTGCAGTTCCACGGGTCAAATCTCTATATCATCCTGCTTTTGGCATTTTTTCCATAAAAAAAAAACAGTAATAGTGTCTCCCTGACTGTTCAGACACAAATATATCTGTTTAAAAGAGTCTGGTGTAGGCCAGATAACTAGAACTGTGGTTTTGCAGTTCCACGGGTCAAATCTCTATATTATCCTGCTTTTGGCATTTTTTCCGTAAAAAAAACCTTTAATAGTGTCTCCCTGACTGTTCAGACACAAATATATCTGTTTAAAAGGGTCTGGTGTAAGTCAGATAAATAGAACTGTGGTTTTGCAGTTCCACGGGTTAAATCTCTGTATTATCCTGCTTTTGGCATTTTTACCATTAAAAAAAACTGTAATAGTGTCTCCCTGGCTGTTCAGACACAAATATATCTGTTTAAAAGAGTTTGGTGCAGGCCAGAGAAATAGAACTGTGGTTTTGCAGTTCCACGGGTCAAATATCTATGTTATCCTGCTTTTGGCATTTTTTTCGTAAAAAAAACAGTAATCATGTCTCCCTGACTGTTCAGACATAAATATATCTGTTTAAAAGAGTCTGGTGGAGGCCAGAGAAATAGAACTGTGGATTTGCAGTTCGTTCCATGGGACAAATCTCTGTATCATTCTGCTTTTGGCATTTTTTCCGTAAAAAAAAACTGTAGTAGTGTCTCCCTGACTGTTCAGACACAAATATATCTGTTTAAAAGAGTCTGGTGTAGGCCAGAGAAATAGAACTGTGGTTTTGCAGTTCCACGGGTCAAATATCTGTATTATCCTGCTTTTGGCATTTTTTCTGTAAAAAAACAGTAATAGTGTCTCCCTGACTGTTGAGACACAAATATATCTGTTTAAAAGAGTCTGGTGTGGGCCAGAGAAATAAAACTGTGGTTTTGCAGTTCCACCGGTCAAATCTCTGTATTATCCTGCTTTTGGCATTTTTTCCGTAAAAAAAACTGTAATAATGTGTCCCTGACTGTTCAGATACAAATATATCTGTTTAAAAGAGTCTGATGTACGCCACAGAAAAAGAACTGTGGTTTTGCAGTTCCACGGGTCAAATCTCTGTATTATCCTGCTTTTGGCATTTTTTCCGTAAAAAAAACTGTAATAGTGTCTCCATGACTGTTCAGACACAAATATATCTGTTTAAAAGAGTCTGGTGTAGGCCAGAGAAATAGAATTGTGGTTTTGCAGTTCCACAGGTCAAATCTCTGTATTATCCTGCTTTTGGCATTTTTTACGTAAAAAAAACAGCAATAGTGTCTCCCTGACAGTTCAGACACAAATATATCTGTTTAAATGATTCTGGTGTAGGCCAGATAACAAGAACTGTGGTTTTGCAGTTCCACGGGTCAAATCCCTGTATTATTCTGCTTTTGGCATTTTTTCCGTAGAAAAAAACAGTAATAGTGTCTCCCTGACTGTTCAGACACAAATATATCTGTTTAAAAGAGTCTGGTGTAGGCCAGAGAAATAGAACTGTGGTTTTGCAGTTCCACGGGTCAAATCTCTGTATTATCCTGCTTTTGGCATTTTTTCCTTAAAAAAAACTGTAATAGTGTCTCGCTGCCTGTTCAGACACAAATATATCTGTTTAAAAGAGTCTGGTGTAGGCCAGAGAAAGAGAACTGTGGTTTTGCAGTTCCTCGGGTCAAATCTCTGTATTATCCTGCTTTTGGCATTTTTTCCGTAAAAAAAAACTGTAATAGTGTCTCCCTGACTGTTCATATACAAATATATCTGTTTAAAAGAGTCTGATGTAGGCCAGAGAAAAATAACTGTGGTTTTGCATTTCCTCGGGTCAAATCTCTGTATTATTCTGCTTTTGGTTTTTTTTCCGTAGAAAAAAACAGTAATAGTGTCTCCCTGACTGTTCAGACACAAATATATCTGTTTAAAAGAGTCTGGTGTAGGCCAGAGAAATAGAACTGTGGTTTTGCAGTTACACGGGTCATATCTCTGTATTATCCTGCTTTTGGCATTTTTTCCACAAAAAAAAAACTGTAATAGTGTCTCCCTGACTGTTCAGACACCAATATATCTGTTTAAAAGAGTCTGGTGTAGGCCAGAAAACAAGAACTGTGGTTTTGCAGTTACACGGATCAAATCTCTGTATTATCCTGCTTTTGGCATTTTTTCCGTAAAAAAAAACTGTAATAGTGTCTCCCTGACTGTTCAGACACCAATATATCTGTTTAAAAGAGTCTGGTGTAGGCCAGAGAAATAGAACTGTGGTTTTTCAGTTTCACGGGTCAAATCTCTGTATTATCCTGCTTTTGGCATTTTTACCATTAAAACAACTGTAATAGTTTCTCCCTGACTGTTCAGACACAAATATATTTGTTTAAACGAGTCTGGTGTAGGCCAGAGAAATAGAACTGTGGTTTTCCTCTTCCACGGTTCTAATCTCCTTTTTATTACCCTTTTTCCATTGATAGTGCGAGTGTAAGCTATTTTACTTCATTTACAACGGGCAAAGCGCGTGGCAAGGGACGTGGAACTGGATGATCTGGTGATGGTGCGTGTAGAGGACGGGGCCGTGGCCAAGGTGAAAATGTGCCAAAACCAACAGCAACATCTTCTCGCTCCCACTTTTTGACCGAATTACTACGGAAGCACACTACAACACCAGTATTGCAAACTGATCAGTGTGAACAGGTTAATAATTGGATAGCAGATAATACTTCCAGTTACCTGGGCACCACGACCTCCGGTCTGTCTTCCACACGGTCAAGTATTAGTAGCCGTGAGTATGGACCGCATACTCCTCCTCACCCTGATGCTCGTTCCTCCCACCATGCCGAGAGTCGTCAGACAGCAAATGATCCCACACTTGGACACTCTGAAGAGCTGTTCACGGGTCCATTTCCATATTTGTGCCCCTCGCCTGCTCCGCTTCAAGTGGTGGAAGAGGAGATCCCATGTAGCGATGGCCAAACATTTGAACAGTCACGGCCAGAAGTAGTCGACCATGGCAATTTGTCACAAGAGGTGGACGATGACGAGACACAATTGCCACGAAGTGAGGAGGAGGATTGTGGTGCGGAAGTGGAAGAGGAGGAGGTGGTGGATGATCTAGTAACTGACCCAACGTGGTAGGAGGACACGCAGAGCAAGGCCAGCAGCACACAGGGGGAGGGAGGCAGAGTACCCCAACAGACAGGAAGAAGCAGTGTGGTGGCCGCACACAGAAGGCGGGCAACAGTTCCCTGTAACACCAACACGAGGGACATTGCCAGTACAACCGGTAGGTCTTCCAGAGACTGGAATTTTTTTAAAGACTCTGCTGATAACCCCAAAAAGGCCATTTGTACCACCTGTCATGCCAGCATCAGCAGGGGTGACAAAACTACCAGCCTGACCACCACCAGCATGATCAGGCACATGGCAGCAAAGCACCCGACTTTGTGGGGCGAACCCCAGGTTCCACGACCAGTGTCAGCGGGTGTCACCACTGCTTCTTCCGCTGTTGTGCATGTAATAGAACCCGCTGTTGTGCGTGCAAGGCAATCCCCTGTCCATACTGCATGCAAAGATGCCCCCTCCTCTCAGTCTTCACTTGTTATGGCAGTTTCTCAAGAAACAGCATCAACGTCCACGTCCACGTCCCACCGCAGCATTTAATTGTCCATATCCCAGAGCTTTGAACGAAAGCGCAAATTCACAGCCAACGCCCCATAGGCCACAGTCCTAAATTCGCACATTTCACGACTGCTTGCGTTGGAAATGCTGCCTTTTCGGCTGGTGGAGACGGAATCCTTCCGCAACCTTATGGTAGTGGCCGTCCCTCGGTACTCGGTCCCCAGCCGACACTATTTTGCCTAGTGTGCCATCCCCGCACAACACAAGCACGTGTCCCAAAACATCTGCCGTGCCCTCAACAACGCAGTTACTCGGAGAGACCATCTGACAACGGACACGTGGACAAATGCTTGTGGCCAGGGACGGTACATTTCCCTGACGGCACACTGGGTAAACATAGTGGAAGCCGGGACCCAGTTGGCCTTGGGACGGAACACATCCTCTCCACACCGAGGATTGCTTGCCCTTTTTCAGTCAGAGTTGCCCCCACAGTGTACAGCTCCTGCGCATCATCCTCCTTCTCCTCCTCCTCATGTTCAGCCTCCATCTCAGATATCACCACATCAGTTACAAGCTGGAAGCACTGCAGTACTGCCTCAGCCAAGCGGCAACAGGCTGTGCTGAAACTCATAAACTTAGGTGATAAACCTCACACTGCTTGTGAGTTGTGGACAGCTGTGAAAGAGCAGGCAGATCTGTGGCTGAGACCGCTGAACCTACATCCAGGCATGGTCTTGTGTGACAATGGCCGTAACCTGGTGGCGGCTCTGAGGCGAGGCGAGATCACACATGTACCATGCCTTGCTCTTGTGCTTAACCTCATGGTTCAGCGGTTTCTTAAATCGTACCCCGAGTTGCCAGATCTGCTCGTCAAAGTACGCCGCCTGTCAGCTCATTTTCGCAAGTCGGCTACAGCTTCCACCGCCCTTGCTGTGTTGCAGTAGCGTTTGCAGCTTCCGGCACACCGACTGGTGTGTGATGTACCCACACGTTAAAACTCTACCCTCCACATGTTGCTAAGGATTTGTGAGCAGAAGAGAGCAGTTGTGGAGTACCAGCTGCAACAAGGCCGTCGATATTCAGGTCAGACTCCACACATAATACCTCAGGAGTGGACCTGGATGTCTCACATATGTACCATCCTGACAATCTTTGAGGAGGCCACCAAGATGGTGAGTGGCAATGACGCCATCATTAGCGTGAGCATCCCACTTGTCTGTCTTTTGCAATGCTCTCTGCAGAGAATTAAAGAGGGGGCATTGCAGCCAGAGTATGATGAGATGGATCAAGAAGCCGTAGCGGGCGATTACACACAGCCCAGTCTCATCTCATCCCAACGTGCATTGGGGGACAATGAGGGAGAGCAGGAGGAGGAGGAAGAACAGGAGCAGGTATCATGCGCTGTGGACGGTAGTACCTGTACAACTGTCATACCGTTGGTTCAGCGTGGGTGGCGTGAGGACAGGGGCGAGGAGGAGGAGAGCATGGTCAGTCGTCATCTTGGTGAGGACACGGAAGTCTTGCCTGTTACCAGTCCGGCACGCATGGCTGACTTTATGTTACGCGCCCTTAACCGTGACCCTCGCATTGTCAAAATGTTGGGTGACAGTCATTACTGGTTGGTGACACTTTTATACCCCCGCTACAAGGAGAACTTACACTCTCTTATTCCTGAGGTGGAGAGGTCTACAAAAATGGGGCAGTACCAGAAGGCCCTTGCTGCAGAACTGTTAAAAAAATTCCCATCTGAACACGCTAGCGGCAGAGGTCACAGTTCGTCGACCAACCAAGGCGTACATGCGAGAGAGACGCAACTCCAATCCAGCAGCGGCAGGGGAACACTGTCAACGTTCTGGGACAGTTTTCTGAGACCCGCCCAGCTTACAGGCCCTGAGGCGTGGGGTACTCTCACAAGGAGTAGAAAGTTTCAAAAGATGGTGAGGGAGTACCTTGCCGACCATACCAGTGTCCTCCGTGATTCCTCTGTGCCTTTTAATTATTTGGTATCCAAGCTGGACACTTGGAATGAACTCGCTCTGTACGCCTTGGAGGTCCTGGCCTGCCCTGCCGCTAGAGTGTTATCGGAGCGTGTTTTTAGTGTCGCTGAGGGAATTATAACTGATAAGCGCACTCGCCTGTCAACTGACAATACTGACAAGCTGACCCTTATCAAAATGAACAAGGGCTGGATTGGGCCACACTTCTCATCACCACCAAATGACAGCAGAGTAACATAAAGTCAAATCCACTGTGTTATTTCGGGAGGTGTATTCCCATGCACCGCTTCACACCCACACATGGGTATACGCTTCCTCATATCAGCTGTTTTTTGCTCTTCTCCTTATCCTCAGTCTCCACCACCACTATACCACCAGGGTGACCGTGGTCCGTGTTGCCAGCATTGCAAGTTCCTCCGTCCTAATTTTTGGCAGCTTTTGCAAGGTAGGCATAGGCAAAGACTAGGGAGACACAATCCCCAATAATGGGAATAATGTTTTTAATATGCTGTACTGCATGGCTCTTGTAAGGGGCATTAAAACAATCTTGTTAAGCTACTGTGACCTCCACCACTCTTCCAAGGGGCATTAAAATTGTCTTGTTAAGCTACTGTGACCTCCACCACTCTTCCAAGATGCATTAAAACCATATTGTTAAGCTACTGTGACCTCCACCACTCTTCGAAGGGGCATTAAAACCATCTTGTTAAACCACTCTGACCTCCACGTCTCATCCAAGGGGCATTAAAACCATCTTGTTAAGCTACTGTGACCTCCACCACTCTAGCAAGGGGCATTAAAACCGTCTTGTTAAACCACTCTGACCTCCACGTCTTTTCCAAGGGGCTTTAAAACTGTCTTGTTAAGCTACTGTGACCTCCACGACTCTTCCAAGGGGCATTAAAACTGTCTTGTTAAGCTACTCTGACCTTCACCACTTTTCCAATGGGCATTAAAACCATCTTGTTAAGCTACTGCGCCCTCCACCACTTTTCCAAGGGGCATTAAAACCGTCTTGTTAAGCTACTGTGACCTCCACCACTCTCGCAAGGGGCATTAAAACCGTCTTGTTAAACCACTCTGACCTCCACGTCTTTTCCAAGGGGCATTAAAACTGTCTTGTTAAGCTACTGTGACCTCCACCACTGTTCGAAGGGGCATTCAAACTGTCTTGTTAAGCTACTCTGACCTCCACCACTTTTCCAAGGGGCATTAAAACCATCTTGTTAAGCTACTCCGACCTCCACCACTTTTCCAAGGGGCATTAAAACCGTCTTGTTAAGCTACTGCGAACTTCACCACTTTTCCAAGGGGCATTAAAACCATCTTGTTAAGCTACTGTGGCCTCCCCGTCTCTACCAAGGGGCACTGATATTGTCTTTTTATTCCACTGTAACCTCCACCACGCTTCTAATGGGCATCAAAACCGTCTTATTAAACCACTCTGACCTCCACTTCTCTTCCAAGGGGCATTAAAACCATCTTGTTAAGCTGCTGCGTCCTCCACCACTTTTCTAAGGGGCATTAAAACCGTCTTGTTAAGCTACTGTGACCTCCACCACTCTTCCAAGGGGCATTGCGATTGTCTTTTTATTCCACTGCAACCTCCACCACTCTTCCAAGGGGCATTGATATTGTCTTTTTATTCCACTGTGACCTCCATGTCTCTTTCAAGGGGCATTTAAACCATCTTGTTAAGCTACTGTGACCTCCACCACTCTTCCAAGGGGCATTAAAACCGTCTTGTTAAGCTACTGAGACCTCCAGGTCTCATCCAAGGGGCATTAAAACCATTTTGTTCAACTACTGCGACCTCCACGGTTCTTTCAAGGGGCATTAAAACCGTCTTGTTAAGCTACTGCGACCTCCACCACTTTTCCAAGGGGCATTAAAACCGTGTTATTAAGCTACTGTGACCTCCACGTCTCTCCACGGGGCATTGATATTTTCTTTTTATTCCACTGCGACCTCCACCATTCTTCCAAGGGGCATTAAAACTGTCTTGTTAAACCACTCTGACCTCCACGTCTCTTCCAAGGGGCATTAAAACCATCTTGTTAAGCTATTGCGACCTCCACCACTTTTCCAAGGGGCATTGAAACCGTTTTGTTAAGCTACTGCGACCTCCACCTCTCTTCCAAGGGGCATTGATATTGTCTTTTTTTCCACTGCGACCTCCACCATTCTTCCAAGGGGCATTAAAACCGTCTTGTTAAAGCTACTGTGACCTCCACGTCTCTTCCACGGGGCATTGATATTGTCTTTTTATTCCACTGTAACCTCCACCCCTCTTCCAAGGGGCAATAAAACAGTCTTGTTAAACCATTCTGACCTCCATGTCTCTTCCAAGGGGCATTAAAACTGTCTTGTTAAGTTACTGTGACCTCTACCACTCTCCCAAGGTGCATTAAAACCATCTTGTTAACCCACTCTGACCTCCACGTCTCTTCCAAGGGGCATTAAAACTGTCTTGTTAAGCTACTGTTACCTCCACAACTCTTCCAAGGGGCATTAAAACTGTCTTGTTAAGCTACTGTGACCTCCACCACTTTTCCAAGGGGCAGTAAAACCATCTTGTTAAGCTACTGCGACCTCCACCACTCTTCCAAGGGGCATTGAGATTGTCTTTTATTCCACTGCAACCTCCACCACTCTTCCAAGGGGCATTGATATTGTATTTTTATTCCACTGTGACCACCATGTCTCTTCTAAGGGGCATTTAAACCATCTTGTTAAGCTACTGTGACCTCCACCACTCTTCCAAGGGGCATTAAAACCATCTTGTTAAGCTACTGAGACCTCCACGTCTCTTCCAAGGGGCATTAAAACTGTCTTGTTAAGCTACTGCGACCTCCACGGTTCTTCCAAGGGGCATTAAAACTGTCTTGTTAAGCTACTGCGACCTCCACGTCTCTTCCACGGGGCATTGATATTGTTTTTTTATTCCACTGCGACCTCCACCATTCTTCCAAGGGTCATTAAAACCATCTTGTTAAGCTACTGTGACCTCCACGTCTCTTCCACGGGGCATTGATATTGTTTCTTTATTCCACTGTAACCTCCACCACCCTTACAAGGGCCATTAAAACGATTTTGTTAAGCTACTGTGACCTCCACTGCTCATCCAAGCGGCATTAAAACCTTCTTGTTAAGCTACTGCGACCTCCACCACTTTTCCAAGGGGCATTAAAACCATCTTGTTAATCTACTGCGACCTCCACCACTTTTCCAAGGGGCATTAAAACCTTCTTATTAAGCTACTGTGACCTTCACCACTCTTCCAAGGGGCATTGTAATTGTCTTTTTATTCCACTGCGAACTCCACCACTCTTAAAAGGGGCATTGATATTGTCTTTTTATTCCACTGTGACCTCCATGTCTCTTTCAAGGGGCATTTAAACCATCTTGTTAAGCTACTGTGACCTCCACCACTCTTCCAAGGGGCATTAAAACCGTCTTGTTAAGCTACTGAGACCTCCAGGTCTCATCCAAGGGGCATTAAAACCATTTTGTTCAACTACTGCGACCTCCACGGTTCTTTCAAGGGGCATTAAAACCGTCTTGTTAAGCTACTGCGACCTCCACCACTTTTCCATGGGGCATTAAAACCGTGTTATTAAGCTACTGTGACCTCCACGTCTCTCCACGGGGCATTGATATTTTCTTTTTATTCCACTGCGACCTCCACCATTCTTCCAAGGGGCATTAAAACTGTCTTGTTAAACCACTCTGACCTCCACGTCTCTTCCAAGGGGCATTAAAACCATCTTGTTAAGCTATTGCGACCTCCACCACTTTTCCAAGGGGCATTGAAACCGTTTTGTTAAGCTACTGCGACCTCCACCTCTCTTCCAAGGGGCATTGATATTGTCTTTTTTTCCACTGCGACCTCCACCATTCTTCCAAGGGGCATTAAAACCGTCTTTTTAAAGCTACTGTGACCTCCACGTCTCTTCCACGGGGCATTGATATTGTCTTTTTATTCCACTGTAACCTCCACCCCTCTTCCAAGGGGCAATAAAACAGTCTTGTTAAACCATTCTGACCTCCATGTCTCTTCCAAGGGGCATTAAAACTGTCTTGTTAAGTTACTGTGACCTCTACCACTCTCCCAAGGTGCATTAAAACCATCTTGTTAACCCACTCTGACCTCCACGTCTCTTCCAAGGGGCATTAAAACTGTCTTGTTAAGCTACTGTTACCTCCACAACTCTTCCAAGGGGCATTAAAACTGTCTTGTTAAGCTACTGTGACCTCCACCACTTTTCCAAGGGGCAGTAAAACCATCTTGTTAAGCTACTGCGACCTCCACCACTCTTCCAAGGGGCATTGAGATTGTCTTTTATTCCACTGCAACCTCCACCACTCTTCCAAGGGGCATTGATATTGTATTTTTATTCCACTGTGACCACCATGTCTCTTCTAAGGGGCATTTAAACCATCTTGTTAAGCTACTGTGACCTCCACCACTCTTCCAAGGGGCATTAAAACCATCTTGTTAAGCTACTGAGACCTCCACGTCTCTTCCAAGGGGCATTAAAACTGTCTTGTTAAGCTACTGCGACCTCCACGGTTCTTCCAAGGGGCATTAAAACTGTCTTGTTAAGCTACTGCGACCTCCACGTCTCTTCCACGGGGCATTGATATTGTTTTTTTATTCCACTGCGACCTCCACCATTCTTCCAAGGGTCATTAAAACCATCTTGTTAAGCTACTGTGACCTCCACGTCTCTTCCACGGGGCATTGATATTGTTTTTTTATTCCACTGTAACCTCCACCACCCTTACAAGGGCCATTAAAACGATTTTGTTAAGCTACTGTGACCTCCACTGCTCATCCAAGCGGCATTAAAACCTTCTTGTTAAGCTACTGCGACCTCCACCACTTTTCCAAGGGGCATTAAAACCATCTTGTTAAACCACTCTGACCTCCACGTCTCTTCCACGGGGCATTGATATTGTTTTTTTATTCCACTGCGACCTCCACCATTCTTCCAAGGGTCATTAAAACCATCTTGTTAAGCTACTGTGACCTCCACGTCTCTTCCACGGGGCATTGATATTGTTTTTTTATTCCACTGTAACCTCCACCACCCTTACAAGGGCCATTAAAACGATTTTGTTAAGCTACTGTGACCTCCACTGCTCATCCAAGCAGCATTAAAACCTTCTTGTTAAGCTACTGCGACCTCCACCTCTCTTCCAAGGGGCATTAAAACCATCTTGTTAATCTACTGCGACCTCCACCACTTTTCCAAGGGGCATTAAAACCTTCTTGTTAAGCTACTGTGACCTTCACCACTCTTCCAAGGGGCATTGTTATTGTCTTTTTATTCCACTGCGAACTCCACCACTCTTAAAAGGGGCATTGATATTGTCTTTTTATTCCACTGTGACCTCCACGTCTCTTCCAAGGGGCATTTAAACCATCTTGTTAAGCTACTGTGACCTCCAACACTCTTCCACGGGGCATTAAAACTGTCTGGGTAAGCTACTGAGACCTCCACGTCTCTTCCAAGGGGCATTAAAACCGTCTTGTTAAGCTACTGTGACCTCCACGTCTCTTCCACGGGGCATTGATATTTTCTTTTTATTCCACTGTAACCTCCACCACTCTTCGAAGGGGCATTAAAACCATCTTGTTAAACTACCCTGACCTCCACGTCTCTTCCAAGGGGCATTACAACCGACT
This sequence comes from Phyllobates terribilis, assembly GCF_046119375.1. Lineage (NCBI taxonomy): Eukaryota > Metazoa > Chordata > Amphibia > Anura > Dendrobatidae > Phyllobates > Phyllobates terribilis. Next base: position 11,183,716 of record NW_027362769.1, on the reverse strand, counting down.
TATTAAGCTACTGTGACCTCCACCATTCTTCCAAGGGGCATTGATATTGTCTTTTTATTCCACTGCGACCTCCACATCTCTTCCATGGGGCATTTAAACTGACTTATTAAGCTACTGTGACCTCCACCTCTCTTCCAAGGGGCATTAAAACCGTCTTGTTAAGCTACTGCTACCTCCTCTTCTCTTCTAAGGGGCATTTAAACCATATTGTTAAGCTACTGCGACCTCCATGACTCTTCCAAGGGGCATTAAAACCGTCTTGTTAAGCTACTGCAACCTCAACCACTCTTCCAAAGGGCATTAAAACCATCTTGTTAAGCTACTGCGACCTCCACCACTCTTCCAAGGGGCATTAAAACTGTCTTGTTAAGCTACTGCGACCTCCAATACTTTTCCAAGGGGCATTAAAACCGTCTTGTTAAGCTACTGCGACCTCCACCACTCTTCCAAGGGCCATTAAAACCATCTTGTTAAGCTACTGTGACATCCACCACTTTTCCAAGGGTCATTAAAAAAGCCTTGTTAAACCACTCTCACCTCCACAGCTCTTCCAAGGGGCATTGAAATGTTGTTTTTAATTACCTCTAACGTCCACAACTCTTCCAACGGGCATTGCATTTCCTCCTAATTTTAGTCAACTTTTGCTTTTCAATGCATAGGCGAACACTAAGGGAGACCCACTCCCCAATAATGGGTAGAAGGTTTTTAGTTTGCTGTAATCCACGTCTGTTTCAAGGGGCATTGCAGTTCCTCATAATTTTTGGAAAGCCTTCCATTCACTGCTTAGGCCAACAGTGTACAGGAGACCCAGTTGCTATAAATGGAAAAAAAGGTTTAGTTAAGGGACTCTGACCTCCATGTCACTTCCAAGGGGCATTGTAGTGCCTCAAAATTTTTGGTAGGCATTTCACTCACTGTATGCCCTATAACTGTGTAGCCAAACCGCTCATTTTGGTACAGAAACATATCCTACAAGACATGTGTGGTTGACTGGCCTGATATTGATGTGAATGGTCCCTGTTCCTCCTGCTCTTTCTCCTTTGCCACCACATCATCCATCATTCATCACCTGAAGCTTTGTTTTAATGGGAGTCAAATAACTGGGATAGTAGCAGGAAAACATCCAGCAATCCTCGTAGGAGGTAGGATATGCGCCAAAACGCTGACCACCTCAGGCCTAGCCACTACTACATACATGTGCTTGCATTCCAAGGAACAGAAAGCTAAGCAGATGGATGGCCTCATAATCATGAATAATTTACTCGTTGTATAGGAGGCCGACCACTGCTGCTGTCTACCTTCTGAACTTTGTATTGAAGCCTGATTGACGCAGGACCCGCAATCCTCTATGTCTGGAGGACGTGTTGAATTCCAGTGTCCAACTGTGTACCGGCTTCCACAATATTAACCAAGTGTGAAGGCGTCAGTCAGATGGAAGATCCCTGTCCACATTCACTTGTCCACGTGATGGTGGTTAGGCTATCCTTCAAATAGGGGCGGCTGGGGACCGTTTATGGACACCCGGCCGCCCCCAGGTGGCTGGGGACCGTGTGTGGGCACCCGGCCGCGGGGTGGCTAGGGACCGAGTGTGGACACCCGGCCACCCCATGGCAGCTGGGGACCAAGCGTAGACACCCGGCCGCTGGGCAGCTGGGGACTGAGTATGGATATCAGGCCGCCGACGCAGCCATGACACGGTGGCCGGCGTCTGCCTCCACATGTCTAAAAGGCCCAATTTCAAGTGCAAGCAAGCTAGCAGTATGGTATTGCAGCCTGGGCATGGGTGGGTGGCAGGTTGCACACTTACGCTTGCATTCCAAGAAAAGAAAGAAGATGCTAACTTCTATCATCATCATCATCATGCTCCTCACCTTGGCACTCTCAACTCCCCTGATGGAGAAGCCAGGGCCCACCGGAGGAGTCTGGTTCTCTGGTGGGCTCGTCCAATGCTGCCCTAAAGCAGGCCAGGCTAAGGAAAGTGGGGGGAAGTTCCCAGGAGAAAAAGGGGCGGCTGGGGAACGTTTATGGACACCCGGCCGCCCCCAGGTGGCTGGGGACCGTGTGTGGGCACCCGGCCACGGGGCGGCTGGGGATCGAGTATGGACACCCGGCCGTCCCCTGGTGGCTGGGGAACGAGCGTGGACACCCGGCAGCCGGGCAGCTGTGGACTGAGTATGGATACTAAACCATTTTTCCATTTAGAGCAACTGGGTCTCCTGTACACTGTTGGCCTAAGCAGTGAATGGAAGGCTTTCCAAAAATTATGAGGAACTCCAATGCCCCTTGAAACAGACGTGGATTACAGCATAATAAAAACCTTCTACTCATTATCGGGGAGTGGGTCTCCCTAAGTGTTCGCCTATGCATTGAAAAGCAAAAGCTGACTAAAATTAGGAGGAAATGCAATGCCCATTGGAAGAGAAGTGGAGGTTAGAGGTAATTAAAAACAATATTTCAATGCCCCTTGGAAGAGCTGTGGAGTTCAGAGTGGTTTAAACAGACAGTTTTAATGCCTCTTGGAAGAGATGTGGAGGTCACAGTAAGTTAACAAGACGGTTTTAATGCCCCTTGGAAGAGTGGTGGAGGTTACAGTGGAATAAAAAGACAATATCAATGCCGCGTGGAAGAGATGTGGAGGTCACAGTAGCTTAACAAGATGATTTTAATGCCCCTTGAAAAAGTGGTGGAGGTCGCAGTAGCTAAACAAGACGGTTTTGATGCCCCGTGGAAGAGAAGTGGAGGTCACAGTAGCTTAATAAGACGGTTTTAATGCCACTTGGAAGAATAGTGGAGGTCGCAGTGGAATAAAAAGGCAATATCAATGCCCCTTGGAAGAGTGGTGGAGGTCGCAGTAGCTTAACAAGATGGTTTTAATGCCCCTTGGAAAAGTGGTGGAGGTCACAGTAGCTTAACAAGACTGTTCTAATGCCCCTTGGAAGAGAGGTGGAGGTCGCAGTAGCTTAACAAGACGATTTTAATGCTCCTTGGAAGAGCGGTGAAGGTCGCAGTAGACTAACAAGACGGTTTTAATGCCCCTTGGAAGAGACGTGGAGGTCGCAGTAGCTTAGCAATACAGTTTAAATGCCCCTTGGAACAGTGGTGGAGGTCGCAGTGGAATAAAAAGACAATATCAGTGCCCCATGGAAGAGTGGTGGAGGTCGCAGTGGAATAAAAAGACAATATCAATGCCCCTTGGAAGAGTGGTGGAGGTCACAGTAGCTTACCAAGACGGTTTTAATGCCCCTTGGAAAAGTGGTGGAGGTCGCAGTAGCTTAACAGGACGGTTTTAATGCCCGCTGGAAGAGACGTGGAGGTCAGAGTGGTTTAACAAGACGGTTTTAATGACCCTTGGAAAAGTGTTGGACGTCGCAGTAGCTTAATAAGACGGTTTTAATGCCCCTTGAAAGAGCTGTGGAGGTCGCAGTAGCTTAACAAGATGGTGTTAATGCCCCTTGGAAAAGTGGTGGAGGTCGCAGTAGCTTAACAAGACGGTTGTAATGCCCTTTGGAAAAGTGGTGGAGGTCGCAGTAGCTTAACAAGACGGTTTTAATTCCCCTTGGAAGAGTGGTGGAGGTTACAGTGGAATAAAAAGACAATATCAATGCCCCGTGGAAGAGACGTGGAGGTCACAGTAGCTTAAAAAGACGGTTTTAATGCCCCTTGGGAGAATGGTGGAGGTCTCAGTGGAATAAAAAGGCAATATCAATGCCCCTTGGAAGAGTGGTGGAGGACGCAGTAGCATAACAAGATGGTTTTAATGCCCCTTGGAAAAGTGGTGGAGGTCGCAGTAGCTTAAAAAAATGGTTTTAATGCCCCTTGGAAAAGTGGTGGAGGTCACAGCAGCTTAACAAGACGGTTTTAATGCCCCTTGGAAGAGCGGTGGAGGTTGCAGAAGCTTAAAAAGACGGTTTTAATGCCCCTTGAAAGAGTGGTGGAGGTCGCAGTAGCTTAACAAGATGGTTTTAATGCCCCTTGGAAGAGACGTGGAGGTAGCAGTAGCTTAACAAGACGATTTTAATGCCCCTTGGAAGAGTGGTGGAGGTCACAGTAGCTAAGCAATACTGTTAAATGCCCCTTGGAAGAGTGGTGGAGGTCGCAGTGGAATAAAAAGACAATATCAATGCCCCTTGGAAGAGTGGTGGAGGTCGCAGTGGAATAAAAAGACAATATCAATGCCCCTTGGAAGAGTGGTGGAGGTAGCAGTAGCTTAACAAGATGGTTTTAATGCCCCTTGGAAAAGTGTTAGAGGTCACAGTAGCTTAACAAGACGGTTTTAATGCCCCCGGGAAGAGACGTGGAGGTCAGAGTGGTTTAACAAGACGGTTTTAATGCCCCTTAGAAAAGTGGTGGAGGTAACAGTAGCTTAATAAGACGGTTTTAATGTCCCTTGAAAGAGCGGTGGAGGTCGCAGTAGCTTAACAAGGCGGTTCTAATGCCACTTGGAAGAGTGGTGGAGGTCGCAGCAGCTTAACAAGACGGTTTTAATGCCCCTTGGAAAAGTGGTGGAGGTCGCAGTAGCTTATCAAGACAGCTTTAATGCTCCTTGGAAGAGAGGTGGAGGTCGCAGTAGCTTAAAAAGAAGGTTTTAATGAACCTTGGAAGCGACATGGAAGTCGCAGTAGCTTAACAAGATGGTTTTAATGCCCCTTGGAAAAGTGGTGGAGGTCGCAGTAGCTTAACAAGACGGTTTTAATGCCCCTTGGAAGAGTGGTGGAGATCGCAGTAGCTTAACAAGATGGTTTTAATGCCCATTGGAAGAGCGGTGGAGGTCACAGTAGCTAAGCAATACAGTTTAAATGCCCCTTGGAAGAGTGGTGGAGGTCGCAGTGGAATAAAAAGACAATATCAATGCCCCTTGGAAAAGTGGTGGAGGTCGCAGTGGAATAAAAACACAACATCAATGACCCTTGGGAGAGTGGTGGAGGTCGCAGTAGCTTATCAAGATGGTTTTAATGCCCCTTGGAAAAGTGGTAGAGGTCGCAGTAGCTTAAAAAGACAGTTTTAATGCCCCTTGGAAGTGACATGGAGGTCACAGTAGCTTAACAAGATGGTTTTAATGCCCCTTGGAAAAGTGTTGGAGGTCGCAGTAGCTTAACAACACGGTTTTAATGTCCCTAGGAAGAGTGGTGGAGGTCGTAGTAGCTTGACAAGACAGTTTTAATGCCAATTGGAAGAGCGGTGGAGGTCGCAGTAGCTTAACAAGACGGTTTTAATGCCCCGTGGAAGAGTGGTGGAGGTCGCAGTGGAATAAAAAGACAATATCAATGCCCCTTGGAAGAGTGGTGGAGGTCGCAGTAGCTTAACAAGATGGTTTTAATGCCCCTTGGAAAAGTATTGAAGGTCGCAGTAGCTTAACAAGACGTTTTAATGCCCCGTGGAAGAGACGTGGAGGTCAGAGTGGTTTAACAAGACGGTTTTAATGCCCCTTGGAAAAGTGGTGGAGGTCGCAGTGGAATAAAAAGACAATATCAATGCCCCTTGGAAGAGTGGTGGAGGTCGCAGTAGCTTAACAAGATGGTTTTAATGCCCCGTGGAAGAGACGTGGAGGTCAGAGTGGTTTAACAAGATGGTTTTAATGCCCCTTGGAAAAGTGTTGAAGGACGCAGTAGCTTAACAAGACGGTTTTAATGTCCCGTGGAAGAGAGGTGGAGGTCGCAGTAGTTTAACAAGGCGGTTTTAATGCCCCTTGGAAGAGTGGTGGAGGTCGCAGTAGCTTAACATGATGGTTTTAATGCCCCTTGGAAAAGTGGTGGAGGTCGCAGTAGCTTAACAAGACGGTTTTAATGCCCCTTGGAAAAGTGGTGGAGGTCGCAGTAGCTTAACAAGACAGTTTTAATGTCCCTTGAAAGAGCGTTGGAAGTCGCAGTAGCTTAACAAGGCGGTTCTAATGCCACTTGGAAGAGTGGTGGAGGTCGCAGCAGCTTAACAAGACGGTTTTAATGCCCCTTGGAAAAGTGGTGGAGGTCGCAGTAGCTTATCAAGAGGTTTTAATGCCCCTTAGAAAAGTGGTGGAGTTCGCAGTAGCTTAACAAGACAGTTTTAATGCTCCTTGGAAGAGAGGTGGAGGTCACAGTAGCTTAAAAAGACGGTTTTAATGAACCTTGGAAGCGACATGGAAGTCGCAGTAGCTTAACAAGATGGTTTTAATGCCCCTTGGAAAAGTGGTGGAGGTCGCAGTAGCTTAACAAGACAGTTTTAATGCCCCTTGGAAGAGTGGTGGAGGACGCAGTAGCTTAACAAGATGGTTTTAATGCCCATTGGAAGAGCGGTGGAGGTCACAGTAGCTAAGCAATACAGTTTAAATGCCCCTTGGAAGAGTGGTGGAGGTCACAATGGAATAAAAAGACAATATCAATGCCCCTTGGAAAAGTGGTGGAGGTCGCAGTGGAATAAAAAGACAATATCAATGCCCCTTGGGAGAGTGGTGGAGGTCGCAGTAGCTTATCAAGATGGTTTTAATGCCCCTTAGAAAAGTGGTGGAGGTCACAGTAGCTTAACAAGACGGCTTTAATGCCCCTTGGAAAAGTGGTGGAGGTCGCAGTAGCTTAACAAGTCAGTTTTAATGCCCCTTGGAAGAGTGGTGGAGGTCGCAGTATCTTAACAAGACGGTTTTAATGCCCCTTGGAAGTGACATGGAGGTCACAGTAGCTTAACAAGATGGTTTTAATGCCCCTTGGAAAAGTGGTGGAGGTCGCAGTAGCTTAACAACACGGTTTTAATGTCCCTATGAAGAGTGGTGGAGGTCGTAGTAGCTTAACAAGACGGTTTTAATGCCCCTTGGAAGAGCGGTGGAGGTCGCAGTAGCTTAACAAGACGGTTTTAATGCACCGTGGAAGAGTGGTGGAGGTCGCAGTGGAATAAAAAGACAATATCAATGCCCCTTGGAAGAGTGGTGGAGGTCGCAGTAGCTTAACAAGATGGTTTTAATGCCCCTTGGAAAAGTGGTGGAGGTCTCAGTAGCTTAACAAGACGGTTTTAATGCCCCTTGGAAGAGTGGTGGAGATCGCAGTAGCTTAAAAAGATGGTTTTAATGCCCATTGGAAGAGCGGTGGAGGTCACAGTAGCTAAGCAATACAGTTTAAATGCCCCTTGGAAGAGTGGTGGAGGTCGCAGTGGAATAAAAAGACAATATCAATGCCCCTTGGAAGAGTGGTGGAGGTCGCAGTAGCTTAACAAGACGGTTTTAATGCCCCTTGGAAGACTGGTGGAGATCGCAGTAGCTTAACAAGATGGTTTTAATGCCCATTGGAAGAGCGGTGGAGGTCACAGTAGCTAAGCAATACAGTTTAAATGCCCCTTGGAAGAGTGGTGGAGGTCGCAGTGGAATAAAAAGACAATATCAATGCCCCTTGGAAAAGTGGTGGAGGTCGCAGTGGAATAAAAAGACAATATCAATGCCCCTTGGGAGAGTGGTGGAGGTCGCAGTAGCTTATCAAGATGGTTTTAATGCCCCTTGGAAAAGTGGTATAGGTCGCAGTAGCTTAACAAGACAGTTTTAATGCCCCTTGGAAGAGTGGTGGAGGTCGCAGTAGCTTAACAACACGGTTTTAATGTCCCTAGGAAGAGTGGTGGAGGTCGTAGTAGCTTAACAAGACGGTTTTAATGCCAATTGGAAGAGCGTTGGAGGTCGCAGTAGCTTAACAAGACGGTTTTAATGCCCCGGGGAAGAGTGGTGGAGGTCGCAGTGGAATAAAAAGACAATATCAATGCCCCTTGGAAGAGTGGTGGAGGTCGCAGTAGCTTAACAAGATGGTTTTAATGCCTCTTGGAAAAGTATTGAAGGTCGCAGTAGCTTAACAAGACGTTTTAATGCCCCGTGGAAGAGACGTGGAGGTCAGAGTGCTTTAACAAGACGGTTTTAATGCCCCTTGGAAAAGTGGTGGAGGTCGCAGTGGAATAAAAAGACAATATCAATGCACCTTGGAAGAGTGGTGGAGGTCGCAGTAGCTTAACAAGATGGTTTTAATGCCCCGTGGAAGAGACGTGGAGGTCAGAGTGGTTTAACAAGATGGTTTTAATGCCCCTTGGAAAAGTGTTGAAGGACGCAGTAGCTTAACAAGACGGTTTTAATGTCCCGTGGAAGAGAGGTGGAGGTCGCAGTAGTTTAACAAGGCGGTTTTAATGCCCCTTGGAAGAGTGGTGGAGGTCGCAGTAGCTTAACAAGATGGTTTTAATGCCCCTTGGAAAAGTGGTGGAGGTCGCAGTAGCTTAACAAGACGGTTTTAATGCCCCTTGGAAAAGTGGTGAATGTCGCAGTAGCTTACCAAGACAGTTTTAATGTCCCTTGAAAGAGCGGTGGAGGTCGCAGTAGATTAACAAGGCGGTTCTAATGCCACTTGGAAGAGTGCTGGAGGTCGCAGCAGCTTAACAAGACGGTTTTAATGCCCCTTGGAAAAGTGGTGGAGGTCGCAGTAGCTTATCAAGAGGTTTTAATGCCCCTAAGAAAAGTGGTGGAGTTCGCAGTAGCTTAACAAGACAGTTTTAATGCTCCTTGGAAGAGAGGTGGAGGTCGCAGTAGCTTAAAAAGACGGTTTTAATGAACCTTGGAAGCCACATGGAAGTCGCAGTAGCTTAACAAGATGGTTTTAATGCCCCTTGGAAGAGTGGTGGAGGTCGCAGTAGCTTAACAAGATGGTTTTAATGCCCATTGGAAGAGCGGTGGAGGTCACAGTAGCTAAGCAATACAGTTTAAATGCCCCTTGGAAGAGTGGTGGAGGTCGCAGTGGAATAAAAAGACAATATCAATGCCCCTTGGAAAAGTGGTGGAGGTCGCAGTGGAATAAAAAGACAATATCAATGCCCCTTGGGAGAGTGGTGGAGGTCGCAGTAGCTTATCAAGATGGTTTTAATGCCCCTTAGAAAAGTGGTGGAGGTCACAGTAGCTTAACAAGACGGTTTTAATGCCCCTTGGGAAAGTGGTGGAGGTCGCAGTAGCTTAACAAGTCAGTTTTAATGCCCCTTGGAAGAGTGGTGGAGGTCGCAGTAGCTTAACAAGATGGTTTTAATGCCCCTTGGAAGTGACATGGATGTCGCAGTAGCTTAACAAGATGGTTTTAATGCCCCTTGGAAAAGTGGTGGAGGTCGCAGTAGCTTAACAACACGGTTTTAATGTCCCTAGGAAGAGTGGTGGAGGTCGTAGTAGCTTAACAAGACGGTTTTAATGCCCCTTGGATGAGCGGTGGAGGTCGCAGTAGCTTAACAAGACGGTTTTAATGCCCCTTGGATGAACGGTGGAGGTCGCAGTAGCTTAACAAGACGGTTTTAATGCCCCGTGGAAGAGTGGTGGAGGTCGCAGTGGAATAAAAAGACAATATCAATGCCCCTTGGAAGAGTGGTGGAGGTCGCAGTAGCTTAACAAGATGGTTTTAATGCCCCTTGGAAAAGTGTTGAAGGTCGCAGTAGCTTAACAAGACGTTTTAATGCCGCGTGGAAGAGACGTGGAGGTCAGAGTGGTTTAACAAGACGGTTTTAATGCCCCTTGGAAAAGTGGTGGAGGTCGCAGTGGAATAAAAAGACAATATCAATGCCCCTTGGAAGAGTGGTGGAGGTCGTAGTAGCTTAACAAGATGGTTTTAATGCCCCGTGGAAGAGACGAGGAGGTCAGAGTGGTTTAACAAGATGGTTTTAATGCCCCTTGGAAAAGTGTTGAAGGACGCAGTAGCTTAGCAAGACGGTTTTAATGTCCCATGGAAGAGAGGTGGAGGTCGCAGTAGTTTAACAAGACGGTTTTAATGCCCCTTGGAAAAGTGGTGGAGGTCGCAGTAGCTTAACAAGACGGTTTTAATGCCCCTTGGAAAAGTGGTGGAGGTCGCAGTAGCTTAACAAGACGGTTTTAATGCCCCTTGGAAAAGTGGTGGAGGTCGCAGTAGCTTAACAAGACAGTTTTAATGTCCCTTGAAAGAGCGGTGGAGGTCGCAGTAGCTTAACAAGGCGGTTCTAATGCCACTTGGAAGAGTGGTGGAGGTCGCAGCAGCTTAACAAGACGGTTTTAATGCCCCTTGGAAAAGTGGTGGAGGTCGCAGTAGCTTATTAAGAGGTTTTAATGCCCCTTAGAAAAGTGGTGGAGTTCGCAGTAGCTTAACAAGACAGTTTTAATGCTCCTTGGAAGAGAGGTGGAGGTCGCAGTAGCTTAAAAGACGGTTTTAATGAACCTTGGAAGCGACATGGAAGTCGCAGTAGCTTAACAAGATGGTTTTAATGCCCCTTGGAAAAGTGGTGGAGGTCGCAGTAGCTTAACAAGACGGTTTTAATGCCCCTTGGAAGAGTGGTGGAGGTCGCAGTAGCTTAACAAGATGGTTTTAATGCCCATTGGAAGAGCGGTGGAGGTCACAGTAGCTAAGCAATATAGTTTAAATGCCCCTTGGAAGAGTGGTGGAGGTCGCAGTGGAATAAAAAGACAATATCAATGCCCCTTGGAAAAGTGGTGGAGGTCGCAGTGGAATAAAAAGACAATATCAATGCCCCTTGGGAGAGTGGTGGAGGTCGCAGTAGCTTATCAAGATGGTTTTAATGCCCCTTAGAAAAGTGGTGGAGGTCACAGTAGCTTAACAAGACTGTTCTAATGCCCCTTGGAAGAGAGGTGGAGGTCGCAGTAGCTTAACAAGACGATTTTAATGCTCCTTGGAAGAGCGGTGAAGGTCGCAGTAGACTAACAAGACGGTTTTAATGCCCCTTGGAAGAGACGTGGAGGTCGCAGTAGCTTAGCAATACAGTTTAAATGCCCCTTGGAACAGTGGTGGAGGTCGCAGTGGAATAAAAAGACAATATCAGTGCCCCATGGAAGAGTGGTGGAGGTCGCAGTGGAATAAAAAGACAATATCAATGCCCCTTGGAAGAGTGGTGGAGGTCACAGTAGCTTACCAAGACGGTTTTAATGCCCCTTGGAAAAGTGGTGGAGGTCGCAGTAGCTTAACAGGACGGTTTTAATGCCCGCTGGAAGAGACGTGGAGGTCAGAGTGGTTTAACAAGACGGTTTTAATGACCCTTGGAAAAGTGTTGGACGTCGCAGTAGCTTAATAAGACGGTTTTAATGCCCCTTGAAAGAGCTGTGGAGGTCGCAGTAGCTTAACAAGATGGTGTTAATGCCCCTTGGAAAAGTGGTGGAGGTCGCAGTAGCTTAACAAGACGGTTGTAATGCCCTTTGGAAAAGTGGTGGAGGTCGCAGTAGCTTAACAAGACGGTTTTAATTCCCCTTGGAAGAGTGGTGGAGGTTACAGTGGAATAAAAAGACAATATCAATGCCCCGTGGAAGAGACGTGGAGGTCACAGTAGCTTAAAAAGACGGTTTTAATGCCCCTTGGGAGAATGGTGGAGGTCTCAGTGGAATAAAAAGGCAATATCAATGCCCCTTGGAAGAGTGGTGGAGGACGCAGTAGCATAACAAGATGGTTTTAATGCCCCTTGGAAAAGTGGTGGAGGTCGCAGTAGCTTAAAAAAATGGTTTTAATGCCCCTTGGAAAAGTGGTGGAGGTCACAGCAGCTTAACAAGACGGTTTTAATGTCCCTTGGAAGAGCGGTGGAGGTTGCAGAAGCTTAAAAAGACGGTTTTAATGCCCCTTGAAAGAGTGGTGGAGGTCGCAGTAGCTTAACAAGATGGTTTTAATGCCCCTTGGAAGAGACGTGCAGGTAGCAGTAGCTTAACAAGACGATTTTAATGCCCCTTGGAAGAGTGGTGGAGGTCACAGTAGCTAAGCAATACTGTTAAATGCCCCTTGGAAGAGTGGTGGAGGTCGCAGTGGAATAAAAAGACAATATCAATGCCCCTTGGAAGAGTGGTGGAGGTCGCAGTGGAATAAAAAGACAATATCAATGCCCCTTGGAAGAGTGGTGGAGGTAGCAGTAGCTTAACAAGATGGTTTTAATGCCCCTTGGAAAAGTGTTAGAAGTCACAGTAGCTTAACAAGACGGTTTTAATGCCCCCGGGAAGAGACGTGGAGGTCAGAGTGGTTTAACAAGACGGTTTTAATGCCCCTTAGAAAAGTGGTGGAGGTAACAGTAGCTTAATAAGACGGTTTTAATGTCCCTTGAAAGAGCGGTGGAGGTCGCAGTAGCTTAACAAGGCGGTTCTAATGCCACTTGGAAGAGTGGTGGAGGTCGCAGCAGCTTAACAAGACGGTTTTAATGCCCCTTGGAAAAGTGGTGGAGGTCGCAGTAGCTTATCAAGACAGTTTTAATGCTCCTTGGAAGAGAGGTGGAGGTCGCAGTAGCTTAAAAAGAAGGTTTTAATGAACCTTGGAAGCGACATGGAAGTCGCAGTAGCTTAACAAGATGGTTTTAATGCCCCTTGGAAAAGTGGTGGAGGTCGCAGTAGCTTAACAAGACGGTTTTAATGCCCCTTGGAAGAGTGGTGGAGATCGCAGTAGCTTAACAAGATGGTTTTAATGCCCATTGGAAGAGCGGTGGAGGTCACAGTAGCTAAGCAATACAGTTTAAATGCCCCTTGGAAGAGTGGTGGAGGTCGCAGTGGAATAAAAAGACAATATCAATGCCCCTTGGAAAAGTGGTGGAGGTCGCAGTGGAATAAAAACACAACATCAATGACCCTTGGGAGAGTGGTGGAGGTCGCAGTAGCTTATCAAGATGGTTTTAATGCCCCTTGGAAAAGTGGTAGAGGTCGCAGTAGCTTAAAAAGACAGTTTTAATGCCCCTTGGAAGTGACATGGAGGTCACAGTAGCTTAACAAGATGGTTTTAATGCCCCTTGGAAAAGTGTTGGAGGTCGCAGTAGCTTAACAACACGGTTTTAATGTCCCTAGGAAGAGTGGTGGAGGTCGTAGTAGCTTAACAAGACAGTTTTAATGCCAATTGGAAGAGCGGTGGAGGTCGCAGTAGCTTAACAAGACGGTTTTAATGCCCCGTGGAAGAGTGGTGGAGGTCGCAGTGGAATAAAAAGACAATATCAATGCCCCTTGGAAGAGTGGTGGAGGTCGCAGTAGCTTAACAAGATGGTTTTAATGCCCCTTGGAAAAGTATTGAAGGTCGCAGTAGCTTAACAAGACGTTTTAATGCCCCGTGGAAGAGACGTGGAGGTCAGAGTGGTTTAACAAGACGGTTTTAATGCCCCTTGGAAAAGTGGTGGAGGTCGCAGTGGAATAAAAAGACAATATCAATGCCCCTTGGAAGAGTGGTGGAGGTCGCAGTAGCTTAACAAGATGGTTTTAATGCCCCGTGGAAGAGACGTGGAGGTCAGAGTGGTTTAACAAGATGGTTTTAATGCCCCTTGGAAAAGTGTTGAAGGACGCAGTAGCTTAACAAGACGGTTTTAATGTCCCGTGGAAGAGAGGTGGAGGTCGCAGTAGTTTAACAAGGCGGTTTTAATGCCCCTTGGAAGAGTGGTGGAGGTCGCAGTAGCTTAACATGATGGTTTTAATGCCCCTTGGAAAAGTGGTGGAGGTCGCAGTAGCTTAACAAGACGGTTTTAATGCCCCTTGGAAAAGTGGTGGAGGTCGCAGTAGCTTTACAAGACAGTTTTAATGTCCCTTGAAAGAGCGTTGGAAGTCGCAGTAGCTTAACAAGGCGGTTCTAATGCCACTTGGAAGAGTGGTGGAGGTCGCAGCAGCTTAACAAGACGGTTTTAATGCCCCTTGGAAAAGTGGTGGAGGTCGCAGTAGCTTATCAAGAGGTTTTAATGCCCCTTAGAAAAGTGGTGGAGTTCGCAGTAGCTTAACAAGACAGTTTTAATGCTCCTTGGAAGAGAGGTGGAGGTCACAGTAGCTTAAAAAGACGGTTTTAATGAACCTTGGAAGCGACATGGAAGTCGCAGTAGCTTAACAAGATGGTTTTAATGCCCCTTGGAAAAGTGGTGGAGGTCGCAGTAGCTTAACAAGACAGTTTTAATGCCCCTTGGAAGAGTGGTGGAGGTCGCAGTAGCTTAACAAGATGGTTTTAATGCCCATTGGAAGAGCGGTGGAGGTCACAGTAGCTAAGCAATACAGTTTAAATGCCCCTTGGAAGAGTGGTGGAGGTCACAATGGAATAAAAAGACAATATCAATGCCCCTTGGAAAAGTGGTGGAGGTCGCAGTGGAATAAAAAGACAATATCAATGCCCCTTGGGAGAGTGGTGGAGGTCGCAGTAGCTTATCAAGATGGTTTTAATGCCCCTTAGAAAAGTGGTGGAGGTCACAGTAGCTTAACAAGACGGCTTTAATGCCCCTTGGAAAAGTGGTGGAGGTCGCAGTAGCTTAACAAGTCAGTTTTAATGCCCCTTGGAAGAGTGGTGGAGGTCGCAGTATCTTAACAAGACGGTTTTAATGCCCCTTGGAAGTGACATGGAGGTCACAGTAGCTTAACAAGATGGTTTTAATGCCCCTTGGAAAAGTGGTGGAGGTCGCAGTAGCTTAACAACACGGTTTTAATGTCCCTATGAAGAGTGGTGGAGGTCGTAGTAGCTTAACAAGACGGTTTTAATGCCCCTTGGAAGAGCGGTGGAGGTCGCAGTAGCTTAACAAGACGGTTTTAATGCACCGTGGAAGAGTGGTGGAGGTCGCAGTGGAATAAAAAGACAATATCAATGCCCCTTGGAAGAGTGGTGGAGGTCGCAGTAGCTTAACAAGATGGTTTTAATGCCCCTTGGAAAAGTGGTGGAGGTCTCAGTAGCTTAACAAGACGGTTTTAATGCCCCTTGGAAGAGTGGTGGAGATCGCAGTAGCTTAAAAAGATGGTTTTAATGCCCATTGGAAGAGCGGTGGAGGTCACAGTAGCTAAGCAATACAGTTTAAATGCCCCTTGGAAGAGTGGTGGAGGTCGCAGTGGAATAAAAAGACAATATCAATGCCCCTTGGAAGAGTGGTGGAGGTCGCAGTAGCTTAACAAGACGGTTTTAATGCCCCTTGGAAGACTGGTGGAGATCGCAGTAGCTTAACAAGATGGTTTTAATGCCCATTGGAAGAGCGGTGGAGGTCACAGTAGCTAAGCAATACAGTTTAAATGCCCCTTGGAAGAGTGGTGGAGGTCGCAGTGGAATAAAAAGACAATATCAATGCCCCTTGGAAAAGTGGTGGAGGTCGCAGTGGAATAAAAAGACAATATCAATGCCCCTTGGGAGAGTGGTGGAGGTCGCAGTAGCTTATCAAGATGGTTTTAATGCCCCTTGGAAAAGTGGTATAGGTCGCAGTAGCTTAACAAGACAGTTTTAATGCCCCTTGGAAGAGTGGTGGAGGTCGCAGTAGCTTAACAACACGGTTTTAATGTCCCTAGGAAGAGTGGTGGAGGTCGTAGTAGCTTAACAAGACGGTTTTAATGCCAATTGGAAGAGCGTTGGAGGTCGCAGTAGCTTAACAAGACGGTTTTAATGCCCCGGGGAAGAGTGGTGGAGGTCGCAGTGGAATAAAAAGACAATATCAATGCCCCTTGGAAGAGTGGTGGAGGTCGCAGTAGCTTAACAAGATGGTTTTAATGCCTCTTGGAAAAGTATTGAAGGTCGCAGTAGCTTAACAAGACGTTTTAATGCCCCGTGGAAGAGACGTGGAGGTCAGAGTGCTTTAACAAGACGGTTTTAATGCCCCTTGGAAAAGTGGTGGAGGTCGCAGTGGAATAAAAAGACAATATCAATGCACCTTGGAAGAGTGGTGGAGGTCGCAGTAGCTTAACAAGATGGTTTTAATGCCCCGTGGAAGAGACGTGGAGGTCAGAGTGGTTTAACAAGATGGTTTTAATGCCCCTTGGAAAAGTGTTGAAGGATGCAGTAGCTTAACAAGACGGTTTTAATGTCCCGTGGAAGAGAGGTGGAGGTCGCAGTAGTTTAACAAGGCGGTTTTAATGCCCCTTGGAAGAGTGGTGGAGGTCGCAGTAGCTTAACAAGATGGTTTTAATGCCCCTTGGAAAAGTGGTGGAGGTCGCAGTAGCTTAACAAGACGGTTTTAATGCCCCTTGGAAAAGTGGTGAATGTCGCAGTAGCTTACCAAGACAGTTTTAATGTCCCTTGAAAGAGCGGTGGAGGTCGCAGTAGATTAACAAGGCGGTTCTAATGCCACTTGGAAGAGTGCTGGAGGTCGCAGCAGCTTAACAAGACGGTTTTAATGCCCCTTGGAAAAGTGGTGGAGGTCGCAGTAGCTTATCAAGAGGTTTTAATGCCCCTTAGAAAAGTGGTGGAGTTCGCAGTAGCTTAACAAGACAGTTTTAATGCTCCTTGGAAGAGAGGTGGAGGTCGCAGTAGCTTAAAAAGACGGTTTTAATGAACCTTGGAAGCCACATGGAAGTCGCAGTAGCTTAACAAGATGGTTTTAATGCCCCTTGGAAGAGTGGTGGAGGTCGCAGTAGCTTAACAAGATGGTTTTAATGCCCATTGGAAGAGCGGTGGAGGTCACAGTAGCTAAGCAATACAGTTTAAATGCCCCTTGGAAGAGTGGTGGAGGTCGCAGTGGAATAAAAAGACAATATCAATGCCCCTTGGAAAAGTGGTGGAGGTCGCAGTGGAATAAAAAGACAATATCAATGCCCCTTGGGAGAGTGGTGGAGGTCGCAGTAGCTTATCAAGATGGTTTTAATGCCCCTTAGAAAAGTGGTGGAGGTCACAGTAGCTTAACAAGACGGTTTTAATGCCCCTTGGGAAAGTGGTGGAGGTCGCAGTAGCTTAACAAGTCAGTTTTAATGCCCCTTGGAAGAGTGGTGGAGGTCGCAGTAGCTTAACAAGATGGTTTTAATGCCCCTTGGAAGTGACATGGATGTCGCAGTAGCTTAACAAGATGGTTTTAATGCCCCTTGGAAAAGTGGTGGAGGTCGCAGTAGCTTAACAACACGGTTTTAATGTCCCTAGGAAGAGTGGTGGAGGTCGTAGTAGCTTAACAAGACGGTTTTAATGCCCCTTGGATGAGCGGTGGAGGTCGCAGTAGCTTAACAAGACGGTTTTAATGCCCCTTGGATGAACGGTGGAGGTCGCAGTAGCTTAACAAGACGGTTTTAATGCCCCGTGGAAGAGTGGTGGAGGTCGCAGTGGAATAAAAAGACAATATCAATGCCCCTTGGAAGAGTGGTGGAGGTCGCAGTAGCTTAACAAGATGGTTTTAATGCCCCTTGGAAAAGTGTTGAAGGTCGCAGTAGCTTAACAAGACGTTTTAATGCCGCGTGGAAGAGACGTGGAGGTCAGAGTGGTTTAACAAGACGGTTTTAATGCCCCTTGGAAAAGTGGTGGAGGTCGCAGTGGAATAAAAAGACAATATCAATGCCCCTTGGAAGAGTGGTGGAGGTCGTAGTAGCTTAACAAGATGGTTTTAATGCCCCGTGGAAGAGACGAGGAGGTGAGAGTGGTTTAACAAGATGGTTTTAATGCCCCTTGGAAAAGTGTTGAAGGACGCAGTAGCTTAGCAAGACGGTTTTAATGTCCCGTGGAAGAGAGGTGGAGGTCGCAGTAGTTTAACAAGACGGTTTTAATGCCCCTTGGAAAAGTGGTGGAGGTCGCAGTAGCTTAACAAGACGGTTTTAATGCCCCTTGGAAAAGTGGTGGAGGTCGCAGTAGCTTAACAAGACGGTTTTAATGCCCCTTGGAAAAGTGGTGGAGGTCGCAGTAGCTTAACAAGACAGTTTTAATGTCCCTTGAAAGAGCGGTGGAGGTCGCAGTAGCTTAACAAGGCGGTTCTAATGCCACTTGGAAGAGTGGTGGAGGTCGCAGCAGCTTAACAAGACGGTTTTAATGCCCCTTGGAAAAGTGGTGGAGGTCGCAGTAGCTTATTAAGAGGTTTTAATGCCCCTTAGAAAAGTGGTGGAGTTCGCAGTAGCTTAACAAGACAGTTTTAATGCTCCTTGGAAGAGAGGTGGAGGTCGCAGTAGCTTAAAAGACGGTTTTAATGAACCTTGGAAGCGACATGGAAGTCGCAGTAGCTTAACAAGATGGTTTTAATGCCCCTTGGAAAAGTGGTGGAGGTCGCAGTAGCTTAACAAGACGGTTTTAATGCCCCTTGGAAGAGTGGTGGAGGTCGCAGTAGCTTAACAAGATGGTTTTAATGCCCATTGGAAGAGCGGTGGAGGTCACAGTAGCTAAGCAATATAGTTTAAATGCCCCTTGGAAGAGTGGTGGAGGTCGCAGTGGAATAAAAAGACAATATCAATGCCCCTTGGAAAAGTGGTGGAGGTCGCAGTGGAATAAAAAGACAATATCAATGCCCCTTGGGAGAGTGGTGGAGGTCGCAGTAGCTTATCAAGATGGTTTTAATGCCCCTTAGAAAAGTGGTGGAGGTCACAGTAGCTTAACAAGATGGTTTTAATGCCCCTTGGAAAAGTGGTGGAGGTCGCAGTAGCTTAACAAGACAGTTTTAATGCCCCTTGGAAGAGTGGTGGAGGTCGCAGTAGCTTAACAAGACGGTTTTAATGCCCCTTGGAAGTGACATGGAGGTCGCAGTAGCTTAACAAGATGGTTTTAATGCCACTTGGAAAAGTGGTGGAGGTCGCAGTAGCTTAACAAGACAGTTTTAATGCCCCTTGGAAGAGTGGTGGAGGTCGCAGTAGCTTAACAAGACGGTTTTAATGCCCCTTGGAAGTGACATGGAGGTCGCAGTAGCTTAACAAGATGGTTTTAATGCCACTTGGAAAAGTGGTGGAGGTCGCAGTAGCTTAACAACACGGTTTTAATGTCCCTAGGAAGAGTGGTGGAGGTCGTAGTAGCTTAACAAGACGGTTTTAATGCCCCTTTAAAGAGCGGTGGAGGTCGCAGTAGCTTAACAAGACGGTTTTAATGCCCCGTGGAAAAGTGGTGGAGGTCGCAGTGGAATAAAAAGACAATATCAGTGCCCCTTGGAAGAGTGGTGGAGGTCGCAGTAGCTTAACAAGATGGTTTTAATGCCCCTTGGAAAAGTGTTGAAGGTCGCAGTAGCTTAACAAGACGTTTTAATGCCGCGTGGAAGAGACGTGGAGGTCAGAGTGGTTTAACAAGATGGTTTTAATGCCCCTTGGAAAAGTGGTGGAGGTCGCAGTGGAATAAAAAGACAATATCAATGCCCTTTGGAAGAGTGGTGGAGGTCGCAGTAGCTTAACAAGATGGTTTTAATGCCCCGTGGAAGAGACGTGGAGGTCAGAGTGGTTTAACAAGATGGTTTTAATGCCCCTTGGAAAAGTGTTGAAGGACGCAGTAGCTTAACAAGACGGTTTTAATGTCCCGTGGAAGAGAGGTGGAGGTCGCAGTAGTTTAACAAGGTGGTTTTAATGCCCCTTGGAAGAGTGGTGGAGATCGCAGTAGCTTAACAAGACGGTTTTAATGCCCCTTGGAAAAGTGGTGGAGGTCGCAGTAGCTTAACAAGACGGTTTTAATGCCCCTTGGAAAAGTGGTGGAAGTCGCAGTAGCTTAACAAGACAGTTTTAATGACCCTTGGAAGAGTGGTGGAGGTCGCAGTAGCTTAACAAGACGGTTTTAATGCCCCTTGGAAGTGACATGGAGGATGCAGTAGCTTAACAAGACGGTTTTAGTGCCCCTTGGAAGAGACATGGAGGTTGCAGTAGCTTAACAAGATGGTTTTAATGCCCCTTGGAGGAAACATGGAGGTAACAGTAGCTTAACATGACGTTTTAAATGCCCATTGGAAGAGACGCGGAGGTCACAGTGAAATAAAAAGACAAAATCAATGCCCCTTGGAAGAGTGGTGGAGGTCGCAGGGGAATAAAAATACAATATCAATGCCCCTTGGAAGAGTGGTGGAGGTCGCAGTAGCTTAACTAGATTGTTTTAATGCCCCTTGGAAAAGTGGTGGAGGTCGCAGTAGCTTAACAAGATGGTTTTATTGCCCCTTGGAAGAGCGGTGGAGGTCGCAGTAGCTTAACAAGAAGGTTTTAATGCCCCTTGGAAGAGACGTGGAGGTAGCAGTAGCTTAACAAGACGATTTTAATGCCCCTTGGAAGAGAGGTGGAGGTCACAGTAGCTAAGCAATACAGTTTAAATGCCCATTGGAAGAGTGGTGGAGGTCGCAGTGGAATAAAAAGACAATATCAATGCCCCTTGGAATAGAGGTGGAGGTCGCAGGAGCTTAACAAGAAGGTTTTAACGCCCCGTGGAATAGAGGTGGAGGTCAGAGTGGTTTAACAAGATGGTTTTAATGCCCCTTGGAAAAGTGTTGGAGGTAGCAGTAGCTTAATAAGACGGTTTTAATGTCCCTTGAAAGAGCGGTGGAGGTCGCAGTAGCTTAACAAGGCGGTTTTAATGCCCCTTGGAAGAGTGGTGGAGTTCGCAGTATCTTAACAAGACGGTTTTAATGCCCCTTAGAAAAGTGGTGGAGGTCGCAGTAGCTTAACAAGACGGTTTTAATGCCCCTTGGAAAAGTGGTGGAGGTCGCAGTATCTTAACAAGACAGTTTTAATGCCCCTTGGAAGAGTGGTGGAGGTCGCAGTAGCTTAACAAGACGGTTTTAATGCCCCTTGGAAGTGACGTTGAGGTCGCAGTAGCTTAACAAGACGGTTTTAATGCCCCTTGGAAAAGTGGTGGAGGTCTCAGTAGCTTAACAAGACAGTTTTAATGCCCCTTGGAAGAGTGGTGGAGGTCGCAGTAGCTTAACAAGACGGTTTTAATGCCCCTTGGAAGTGACATTGAGGTTGCAGTAGCTTAGCAAGACGGTTTTAATGCCCCTTAGATGAGACGTGGAGGTCGCAGTAGCTTAACAAAATGGTTTTAATGACCCCTTGGAGGAAACGTGGAGGTCACAGTAGCTTACCATGATGGTTTAAATGCACCTTGGAAGAGACGTGGAGGTCACAGTGGAATAAAAAGACAATATCAATGCCCCTTGGAAGAGTGGTGGAGGTCGCAGTGGAATAAAAATACAATATCAATGCCCCTTGGAAGAGTGGCGGAGGTCGCAGTAGCTTAACAAGACGGTTTTAATGCCCCTTGGAAAAGTGGTGGAGGGCGCAGTAGCTTAACAAGATGGTTTTAATGCCCCTTGGAAGAGACGTGGAGGTCAGAGTGGTTTGACAAGACGGTTTTAATGCCCCTTGGAAGAGTGGTGGAGGTTAAAGTGGAATAAAAAGATAATATCAATGCCCCGTGGAAGAGTCGTGGAGGTCACAGTAGCTTAACAAGATGGTTTTAATGCCCCTTGGAAGAATGGTGGAGGTTGCAGTGGATTAAAAAGACAATATCAATGCCCCTTGGAAGAGACGTGGAGGTCGCAGTACCTTAACAAGATGGTTTTAATGCCCCTTGGAAGAAACGTGGAGGTCGCAGAAGCTTAACAAGACGGTGTTAATGCCCCTTGGAAGAGTGGCGGAGGTCACAGTAGCTTAATAAGATGGCTTAAATGCCCCTTGGAAGAGACGTGGAGGTCACAATGGAATAAAAAGACAATATCAATGCCCTTGGAAGAGTGGTGGAGGTCGCAGTGGAATAAAAAGACAATACCAATGCCCCTTGGAAGAGTGGTGGTGGTCACAGTAGCTTAACAAGACGGTTTTAATGCCCTTTGGAAAAGTGGTGGAGGTCACAGTAGCTTAACAAGACGGTATTAAAGCCTTTTGGAAGAGACGTGGAGGTCAGAGTGGTTTACCAAGACGGTTTTAATGCCCCTTGAAAGAGTTTTGGAGGTTACAGTGGAATAAAAAGACAATATCAATGCCCCTTGCAAGAGTTATGGAGGTCACAGTAGCTTAACGAGATGGTTTTAATGCCCCTTGGAAGAGTGGTGGAGGTCACAGTAGCTTAAGAAGACAGTTTTAATGCCCCTTGGAACAGTGGTGGAGGTCACAGTAGCTTAACAAGACGGTTTTAATGCCCCTTGGAAGAGACGTGGAGGTCAGAGTGGTTTAACAAGGCGGTTTTAATGCCCCTTGGAAGAGTGGTGGAGGTAACAGTAGCTTAACAAGATGGTTTTAATGCCCCTTACAAGAGCCATGCAGTACAGCATATTAAAAACATTATTCCCATTATTGGGGAGTGGGTCTCCCATAGTATTTGCCTTTGCCTACCTATCAAAAGCTGCCAAAAATTAGGATGGAGGAACTTGCAATGCTGGCAACACGGACCATGGTCACCCTTGTGGTATAGTGGTGGTGGAGGCTGAGGATAAGGAGAAGAGCAAAATACAGCCGAAATGAGGAAGCGTATACCCATGTGTGGGTGTGAAGCGGTGCATGGGAATACACCTCCCAAAATAACACAGTGGATTTGACTTTATGTTACTCTGCTGTCATTTGGAGGTCATGAGAAGTCTGGCCCAATTCAGCCCTTGTTCATTTTGATAAGTGTCAGCTTGTCAGCATTGTCAGTTGACAGGCGAGTGCGCTTATCAGTTTTAATTCCCTCAGCGGCACTAAAAACACGCTCCGATAACACGCTAGCGGCAGGGCAGGCCAGGACCTCCAAGGCGTACAGAGCAAGTTCATTCCAAGTGTCCAGCTTGGATACCAAATAATTAAAAGGCACAGAGGATTCACAGAGGACGCTGTTACGGTGGGCAAGGTACTCCCTCACCATCTTTTGAAACTTTCCACTCCTTGTGAGAGTACCCTGCGCCTCAGGGCCTGTAAGCTGGGCGGGTCTCAGAAAACTGTCCCAGAATGTTGACAGTGTTCCCCTGCCTCTGTTGGATTGGAGTTGCGTCTCTCTCGCCTGTACGCCTTGGTTGGTCAACGAACTGTGACCTCTGCCGCTAGCGTGTTCAGATGGGAATTTTTTTTTAACAGTTCTGCAGCAAGGGCCTTTTGGTACTGCCCCATTTTTGTATACCTGTCCATCTCAGGAATAAGAGAGTGAAAGTTCTCCTTGTAGCGGGGGTCTAAAAGTGTCACCAATCAGTAGTGACTGTCACCCAACATTTTGACAACGCGAGGGTCACGGTTAAGGGCGCGTAACATAAAGTCAGCCATGCGTGCCAGACTGGTAACAGGCAAGACTTCCGTGTCCTCACCAAGATGACAACTGACCATGCTCTCCTCCTCCTCGCCCCTGTCCTCACGCCACCCACGCTGAACCAACGGTATGACAGTTGTACAGGTACTACCATCTACAGCGCATGATACCTGCTCCTGTTCTTCCTCCTCCTCCTCCTCTCTCTCATTGTCCCCCAATGCACGTTGGGATGAGATGAGGCTGGGCTGTGTGTAATCGCCCACTACGGCTTCTTGATCCATCTCATCATACTCTGGCTGCAATGCCCCCTCTTTAATTCTCTGCAGAGAGCATTGCAAAAGACAGAGAAGTGGGATGCTCACGCTAATGATGGCGTCATTGCCACTCACCATCTTGGTGGATTCCTCAAAATTTGTCATAATGGAACATATGTCAGACATCCAGGTCCACTCCTGAGGTCTTATGTGTGGAGTCTGACCTGAATATCGACAGCCTTGTTGAAGCTGGTACTCCACAACTGCTCTCTTCTGCTCACAAATCCTTAGCAACATGTGGAGGGTAGAGTTCCAACGTGTGGGTACATCACACACCAGTCGGTGTGCCGGAAGCTGCAAACGCTGCAACACAGCAAGGGCGGTGGAAGCTGTAGCCGACTTGTGAAAATGAGCTGACAGGCGGCGTACTTTGACGAGCAGATCTGGCAACTCGGGGTACGATTTAAGAAACCGCTGAACCATGAGGTTAAGCACAAGAGCAAGGCATGGTACATGTGTGATCTCGCCTCGCCTCAGAGCCGCCACCAGGTTACGGCCATTGTCACACACGACCATGCCTGGATGTAGGTTCAGCGGTCTCAGCCACAGATCTGCCTGCTCTTTCACAGCTGTCCACAACTCACAAGCAGTGTGAGGTTTATCACCTAAGTTTATGAGTTTCAGCACAGCCTGTTGCCGCTTGGCTGAGGCAGTACTGCAGTGCTTCCAGCTTGTAACTGATGTGGTGATATCTGAGATGGAGGCTGAACATGAGGAGGAGGAGGATGATGCGCAGGAGCTGTACACTGTGGGGGCAACTCTGACTGACATAGGGTAAGCAATCCTCGGTGTTGAGAGGATGTGTTCCGTCCCAAGGTCCAACTGAGTCCCGGCTTCCACTAAGTTTACCTAGTGTGCCGTCAGGGAAATGTACCATCCCTGGCCACAAGCATTTGTCCACGTGTCTGTTGTCAGAAGGACTCTACGAGTAACTGCGTTGTTGAGGGCACGGCAGATGTTTTGGGACACGTGCTTGTGAAGTGCGGAGATGGCACACCGGGCAAAATAGTGTCGGCTGGGGACGGAGTACCGAGGGATGGCCACTGCCATAAGGTTGCGGATGGATTCCTTCTCCACCAGCCGAAAAGGCAGCATTTCCAATGCAAGCAGTCGTGAAATGTGCGCTTTTAGGACTGTGGCCTGTGGGGCGTTGGCTGTGAATTTGCGCTTTCGTTCAAAGCTCTGGGATATGGACAATTGAATGCTGCGGTGGGACATGGACGTGGACGTTGATGCTGTTTCTTGAGAAACTGCCATAACAAGTGAAGACTGAGAGGAGGGGGCATCTTTGCATGCAGTATGGACAGGGGATTGCCTTGCACGCACAACAGCGGGTTCTATTACACGCACAACAGCGGAAGAAGCAGTGGTGACACCCGCTGACACTGGTCGTGGACCCTGGGGTTCGCCCCACAAAGTCGGGTGCTTTGCTGCCATGTGCCTGATCATGCTGGTGGTGGTCAGGCTGGTAGTTTTGTCACCCCTGCTGATGCTGGCATGGCAGGTGGTACAAATGGCCTTTTTGGGGTTATCAGCAGAGTCTTTAAAAAAATTCCAGACTCTGGAAGACCTACCGGTTGTACTGGCAATGTCCCTTATGTTGGTGTTACGGGGAACTGTTGCCCGCCTTCTGTGTGCGGCCACCACACTGCTTCTTCCTGCCTGTTGGGATACTCTGCCTCCCTCCCCCTGTGTGCTGCTGCCTTCGCTCTGCATGATCTCTTGCCACGTTGGGTCAGTTAGTAGATCATCCACCACCTCCTCCTCTTCCACTTCCGCGCCACGATCCTCCTCCTCACTTCGTGGCAATTGTGTCTCGTCATCGTCCAACTCTTGTGACAAATTGCCAGCGTCGACTTCCTCTGGCCGTGGCCAGACCATACTCTGTCTGTCTGACCACACTCGGCATGGTGGGAGGAAGGAGCATCAGGGTGAGGAGGAGTATTATGCGGTCCAGACTCACGGCTACTAAAACTTGACCATGTGGAAGACAGACCGGAGGTGGTGGTGCCCAAGTAACTGGAAGTATTATCAGCTATCCAATTAATAACCTGTACACACTGATCAGTTCACAATACTGGTGTTGTAGTGTGCTTCCCTAGTAATTCGGTCAAGAAGTGGCAGCGAGAAGATGTGGCTGTTGGTTGTGGCACATTTTCACCTTGGCCACGGCCCCGTCCTCTACACGCACCATCACCAGAACGTCCAGTTCCACGTCCCTTGCCACGCGCCTTGCCCATTGTAAATGAAGTAAAATAGCTTACACTCGCACTATCAATGGAAAAATGGTAAAAAAAAAGGAGATTAGAACCGTGGAAGAGGAAAACCACAGTTCTATTTCTCTGGCCTACACCAGAATCTTTTAACCCCTTCACTACATAGTGCGTATTAGTACGTATCTGTGCCCTGGGACTTATGGACCAGATACGTATTTATACAGGCTGTGCGGGCGCGATCGCCGCCGGGTGTCAGCTGATTGTCACAGCTGACACCCGGTGCTATGTGCAGGGAGCGGTCCCTCACCGCTCCCGGCACATTAACCCCCGCAATGCTGTGATTGAAGTCGATCGCAGTCGATCGCAGCATTGCGGTGGCAAGGGGAGGTGATCGCCGATACTCACCTCCTCTTCTGGCCTCCAGCGCTGTCTGCCGTGCCTTCCAGGATGTTGCCATGACGACCCGATGTCGTCATAACAACATCCGGGTCACCAGACAGCAGGAAGATTTTTTGGACATGCGCAGTGCATCTCCAAACTATCTTCTCCCTGTCCAGCACTGACAGTCTGCATGGCACAGGGATGGTGCTCCATTCCTATGCCATGCAGGCGATCAGAATAAAAAAAGTGAAAGTCCCATAGTGGGACAAAGTAAAAAAGTATAAAAACTGTCAGAAAGTGAAAAAAAAAAAAATGGAAAAATAAAAAAAAAAAAAAAAAAAAAAAAATAATCCACCAAAAATAAAAATATAATGTACCCATCAATAAATATTATTATAAAAAAAAACAAACAATATAAGTACACATATTTGGTATCGCCGCGTCTGGAACGACCTGACCTATAAAACTGTCCCACTAGTTAACCCCTTCAGTGAACACGGTAAAAATAAAAAATAAAAAACGAAGCAAAAAACAATGCTTTATCACCGTACTGCCAAACAAAAAAGTGAATAACACGCGATCAAAAAGACAAATATAAATAAAAATGGTACCGCTGAAAACGTCATCTCGTCCCGCAAACAACAATCTGCCATATAGCTCCATCAGCCAAAAAATAAAAAAGTTATAGCTCTCAGAATAAAGCTATGCTAAAAAATAATTTTTTCTATAAAATTGCTTTTATTATGTAAAAGTGCAAAACATAGAAAAACGATATAAATGTGGCACCGCTGTAAACGTACTGAACCGAAGAATAAAGCTGCCTTATCAATTTTACCACATGTGGAACAGAATAAAAAAAAAAAAAAAAACAATTCCTGAATTGTTGGTTTTTGTTTATTCTGCCTCCCAAAAATCGGAATAGAAAGCGATCAAAAAATTTCACGTGCCTGAAAATGGCACCAATAACAACGTCAACTCATCCCGCAAAAAGCAAGCCGTCACATGACTGGCTGCCAAAATCTGGAAAAATTATAGCTCTCAAAATATGGCGATGCAAAAACTAGATTTTACAAAAAATGCGTCTTTTAGTGTGTGACAGCTGTCAGTCATAAAAACCCCATATGATTCTGGTATCACTGTAATCGCACCGACCCGAAGAATAAAGTCGTCTAATCACTTATACCGCACGAGGAACGGCGTAAAGAATAAACTCTCGGGTTAGGGTTGGGATAGGGTTAGGGTTAGGGTTAGGGCTGGGTTTGGGGTTAGGGTTGTGATGGGGTTGGGATTTTTTTCAAAAGTAAGAAAAAAAGATGACGATATGGCGACTAGTGTTGAGCGCAAGTGCTCGCTACTTGAGTTTGCATCGAGTGCTCGGGTATGCATTGAGTATCGTGGGTATTTGAGTGACATGCTCGAGTCTCCGCCCCATATGCTTCGCGGCCAAAAAACTTTGCGGGGATTGCCTGCCATGCACGAGCGATCCCCGCATGTTTTTTTTTGGGTGTCTAATAACCGTGAAACATGCGGGGCAGGGACTCGAGCATGTCACTCAAGCACACGCAGTACATGGTGCATACCTGAGTACCCGATGCAAACTCAAGTAGTGAGCACTTGCGCTCAAGACTAATGACAACTTATTCAATATGATGACCTAATGTTATCAAATTCTGTGTTGTACCTCTGGGTTCAAAATGTTCACTATACACCTTAATAAAATCCTTGAGGGGTATAGTTTCCAAAATGGGGTCACTTGTGGGGGAGCTCCACTGTTTAGGCACATCAGGGGCTCTCCAAGCGCGACATGGTGTCCGCTAACAAATTGAATTGAAAATCGGCTCAAATTGTTAGTGGACGCCATGTTGCGTTTGGAGAGCCCCTGCGTGCCCAAACATTGGAGCTCCCCCACAAGTGACCCCATTTTGGAAACTAGACCCCCCAAGGCACCTATCTAGATGCATAGTGAGCACTTGGAACCCCCAGGTGCTTCACAAATTGATTTGTAAAAATAAAAAAGTGTTTTTTTTTTCACTTTTTCATTTTTACGAATCAATTTGTGTAAGCACCTGGGGGTTCCAAGTGCTCACTATGCATCTAGATAGGTGCCTTGGGGGGTCTAGTGTCCAAAATGGGGTCACTTGTGGGGGAGCTCCAATGTTTAGGCACCTCAGGGGCTCTCCAAACGCAACATGGAGTCTGCTAATTATTCAAGCAAATTTTACAATCAAAAAGTCAAATGGCGCTCCTTCCCTTCCGAGCCCTGCCGTGTGCCCAAACAGTGTTTTTTCCCCACATATGGGGTATCTGCATGCCCAGGGGAAATTGCACAACAAATTTTGGGGTCCATTTTTTCTTGTTACCCTTGTGAAAATAAAAAAAATTGGGTCTAAATTAACATTTTTGTGAAAAAAGTTAAATGTTCATTTTTTTCTTCCACATTCCAAAAATTCCTGTGAAGCACCTGAAGGGTTAATAAAGTTCTTGAATGTGGTTTTGAGCACCTTGAGGGGTGCAGTTTTTAGAATGGTATCACTTTTGGGTATTTTCTGTCATAAAGACCTCTCAAAGTGACTTCAAATGTGATGTGGTCCCTAAAAAAATGGTTTTGTAAATTTTGTTGGAAAAATGAGAAATCGCTGGTCAACTTTTAACCCTTATAGCTCCCTAACAAAAAAAATTTTGGTTCCAAAATTTTGCTGATGTAAAGTAGACATGTGGGAAATGTTAATTATTAACTATTTTGTTTGACATATCTCTCTGATTTAAGGGCATAAAAATTCAAAGTTTGAAAATTGCAAAATTTTCAAAATTTTCGCCAAATTTCCATTTTTTTCACAAATAAACGCAAGTGATATCGAAGAAATTTTACCACAATCATGAAGTACAATATGTCACGAAAAAACATTCTCAGAATCAGGGGGATCCGTTGAAGCGTTCCAGAGTAATTACCTAATAAAATGACAGTGGTCAGAATTGTAAAAATTGGCCTGGTCATTAACGTGCAAACCACTCTCGGGGGTTAAGGGGTTAAACAGATATATTTGTGTCTGAACAATGAGTGAGACACTCAATTTTTTTTATTTTTTATGTAAAAAAGGCCAAAAGCAGGATAACACACAGATTTGAACCGTGGAACTGCAAAACCACAGTTCTAGTTATCTGGCCTACACCAGACTCTTTTAAACAGATATGTTGGTGTCAGAACAGTCAGGGAGCCACTATTACTGTTTTTTTTTACAGTAAAAATGCCAAAAGCAGGATAATACAGAGATTTGAACCGTGGAACTGCAAAACCAAAGTTCTAGTTATCTGGCCTACATCAGACTCTTTTAAACAGATATATTGGTGTCTGAACAGTCAGGGAGACACTATTACTGTTTTTTTTTTACGGTAAAAATGCTAAAAGCAGGATAATACAGAGATTTGAACCGTGGAACTGCAAAACCAAAGTTATAGTTATTTGGCCTACACCAGACTCTTTTAAACAGATATATTGACAACATGGAAAGGAGTCTGCTGCTCACTGAGCAGCAGCTCACTGGGGTAGATGTGGGGGAGGGTGGTAGTCGGGAGCTGCAGGACAGTGAGGTCGCTAGTTGGGTGACCGTTAGAAGGGGTGGTAGAGGGAAGAGTGCCAGGGAGGCTAGTCCTGATCTGGCACACCCCAATAAGTTTGCAAAGTTGGCAGATGAGGGGAGTGACAGTACAGGGGTAGCACTACTGCAGCAAGGCATGTCCCCTGAAAGCCGGAGGAGTGTCAGCTCCAGTAAAGAGGGAAATAGGAGAGTAGGGCAGGCCAGGCAGGTGCTGGTAGTGGGGGACTCAATTATTAGGGGAACAGATAGGGCAATCTGTCACAAAGACAGGGATCGTCGAACAGTGTGCTGGCTACCTGGCTCTCGAGTCCGGCACATCGCTGATCAGGTTGACAGATTACTGGGAGGGGCTGGTGCACATTGGCACAAATGACAAAGTTAGAGGTAGGTGGAAGGTCCTTAAAGATGATTTCAGGGAATTAGGCTGCAAGCTGAAAGCAAGGACCTCCAAGGTGGTATTCTCTGACATACTACCGGTACCATGTGCCACGCCAGAGAGCCAACGGGAGATTAGGGAGATAAATAAGTGGCTCAAGAACTGGTGTAGGAAGGAGGGATTTGGGTTCCTGGAGAACTGGGCCGACTTCTCAGTTGGCTACAGACGCTAGGGACCGGCTGCACCTTAATGGGGAGGGTGCAGCTGTGCTGGGGGAGAAAATGGCTAGAAGGTTGGAGGAGTGTTTAAACTAGGGATTGGGGGGGAGGGTATTCATTTTATAGGTGGGGAAGATAGTGCAGATAGTGACCTGGGCACAAATAAAGAAATTGGTGGTGGGGTTAGAACAGTCAATAAAGTAAGAAGGAATAGAGGTACAGAGAGATACATAAAATGCATGTACACTAATGCCAGAAGCCTCACCAACAAAATGGAGGAATTAGAATTAATTTTGTTGGAAAATAATTATGACATGGTAGGGATATCTGAGACGTGGCTGGACGAGAGCCATGACTGGGCAGTTAATTTACAGGGCTATAGTCTGTTCAGAAATGACCGTACAAACAAGCGAGGGGGGGGGGGTGTTTATATGTAAAATCATCCTTAAAACCTGTCTTGCGGGAGGATATATGTGAATCTAATGAAAATGTAGAGTCCCTGTGGGTGGAGATAAGGGGAGGGGGAAAAAATAATAAATTACTGATAGGGGTTTGTTATAAGTCTCCAAAAATAATGGAAGTAGCGGAGAATATCCTCGTAAAGCAAATAGATGAAGCAGCGACTCAAGGAGAAGTCATTATTATGGGAGACTTCAACTACCCTGAAATACATTGGGGGACAGAAACATGTAGTTCAAGCAAAGGAAATAGGTTTTTGACTACTATGAGAGACAATTACCTTTCACAAATGGTTCAGGATCCAACAAGAAGGGGGTCACTGCTAGACCTAATATTAACCAATAGGCCAGACCGCATATCAAATATACGAGTTGGGGGTCACTTGGGTAATAGTGATCACAAAATAATACGTTTTCATGTAACCTTTAATAAGATGTGTAGTAGAGGGGTTACAAGGACACTAAACTTCAGGAAGGCAAATTTCCAACGGTTAAGAGATGATCTTAGTGCAATAAACTGGGACGATATCCTGAGACATAAAGCTACACAAAGCAAATGGGAGACATTTATTAACATCCTGAATAGGACCTGTGCACAATATATACCCCTTGGGAATAAACATGCTAGAAATAGGAGGAAACCACTATGGCTAAATAGAGCTGTAAGGGGCGCAATAAGTGACAAAAAGAAAGCATTTAGAGAACTAAAGCAAGGAGGTAGTGATGAGGCATTAAATAAATATAGAAAATTAAATAAATTATGTAAAAAACAAATCAAGGCAGCAAAGATTGAGGCAGAGAGAGAATCATTGCCAGAGAAAGTAATAATAACCCCAAAATATTCTTTAACTACATAAATAGTAAAAAACTAAAAAATGATAGTGTTGGCCCCCTTAAAAATAGTCTGGGTGAAATGGTGGATAAGGATGAGGAAAAAGCCAATATGCTAAATGATTTTTTTTCAACCGTATTTACACAAGAAAATCGCCTGACAGAAAACATGATTAGTGATAACAAAAATTCTCCAGTAAATGTCACTTGCTTAACCCAGCAGGAAGTACGGCGGCGTCTAAAAATCACTAAAGTTGACAAATCCCTGGGCCCGGATGGGATACACCCGCGTGTACTGCAGGAATTAAGTAACGTCATAGATAGACCATTATTTTTAATCTTTAAAGATTCCATAATAACAGGGTCTGTACCACAGGACTGGCGTATAGCAAATGTGGTGCCAATATTCAAAAAGGGGACAAAAACTGAACTTGGAAATTATAGGCCGGTAAGCTTAACCTCTGCTGTGGGTAAAATCCTGGAGGGTTTCCTAAGAGATGCTATAATAGAGTATCTGAAGAAGAATAACCTCATGACCCAATATCAACATGGGTTTACGAGGGACCGTTCCTGTCAGACTAATCTGATCAGTTTTTATGAGGAGGCAAGTTCTTGACTGGACCAAGGAAATGCAGTGGATATTGTGTATATGGACTTTTCAAAAGCTTTTGATACGGTTCCACACAAAAGGTTGATACATAAAATGAGAACAATGGGGATAGGGGAAAATATATGTATGTGGGTTAAGAATTGGCTCAGTGATAGGAAACAAAGGGTGGTTATTAATGGAAAACACTCAGACTGGGTCTCAGTTAACAGTGGGGTACCACAGGGGTCAGTATTGGGCCCCCTTCTTTTTAACATATTTATTAATG
The DNA here is from genome assembly GCF_046119375.1 of Phyllobates terribilis. NCBI lineage: Eukaryota > Metazoa > Chordata > Amphibia > Anura > Dendrobatidae > Phyllobates > Phyllobates terribilis. The sequence goes on along the minus strand of NW_027362769.1, from coordinate 11,151,691 downwards.
ACCTTGTAGGGAGCATACAGAGTAATATTTCAATATTTGCAGATGACACTAAACTCTGCAGGGTAATCAATACAGAGGAGGACAATTTTATATTACAGGAGGATCTATGTAAACTAGAAGCTTGGGCTGATAAATGGCAAATGAGCTTTAATGGGGATAAATGTAAGGTAATGCACTTGAGCAGAGGAAATAAAATGTATAATTATATGCTTAATTGTAAAACACTGGGCAAAACTGTAACTGAAAAAGACCTGGGAGTATTGGTGGACGACAAGCTCACGTTTAGTGGCCAGTGTCAGGCTGCTGCTGCAAAGGCAATAAAATAATGTGATGCATTAAAAGAGGCATAGATGCTCAAGAGGAGAACATAATTTTACCTCTATACAAGTCATTAGTGCCACCGCACTTAGAATACTGTGTACAGTTCTGGTCTCCGGTGTATAGGAAAGACATAGCTGAACTAGAGCGGGTGCAGAGAAGAGCGACCAAGGTTATTAGAGGACTGGGGGGTCTGCAATACCAAGACAGGTTATTACGCTTGGGGTTATTTACTGTGGAAAAAAGAAGGCTTAGGGGTGATCTTATTACTATGTACAAGTATATGAGCGGACAGTACAAAGACCTTTCTACTGATCTTTTTACTCTGAGGCCTGAGACGGGGACAAGTGGGCATCTTCTATGTCTGGAGGAAAGAAGGTTTAATCATAATCACAGACGGGAATTCTTTACTGTAAGAGCAGTGAGACTATGGAACTCTCTGCCGCATGATGTTGTAATGAGTGAATCACTGTTAAAATTTAAGAAGGGCATGGATGCCTTTCTTGAAAAGTATAATATTACAGGTTATAAATACTAGATTCCTTGATAGGGCGTTGATCCAGGGAACTAGTCTGATTGTCGTATGGAGTCGGGAAGGAATTTTTTTCCCCAATGTGGAGCTTAGTGTTTGCCACATGGTTTTTTTTTGCCTTCCTCTGGATCAACAAGTTAGGCTATGGGTTGAACTAGATGGACTTAGTCTTCCTTCAACCTTAAAAACTATGTTACTATATTACTATATTGGTGTCTGAACAGTCAGGGAGACACTATTACTGTTTTTTTTACGGTAAAAATGCCAAAAGCAGGATAATACAGAGATTTGACCCGTGGAACTGCAAAACCACAGTTCTAGTTATCTGGCCTACACCAGACTCTTTTAAACAAATATATTGGTGTCTGAACAGTCAGGGAGACACTATTACTGTTTTTTTTTACGGTAAAAATGCCAAAAGCAGGATAATACAGAGATTTGAACAGTGGAACTTCAAAACCAAAGTTCTAGATATCTGGCCTACACCAGGCTCTTTTAAACAGATATATTGGTGTCTGAACAGTCACAGACACATTAAAAAAAAATGTTGGGGGGGGGATACCAAAAGGTTAATAAGACGCGTATTTGTACAGTTTGACTGAGGAAAAACCAAAAATACAGGATTTAGATGAAAAAAAAAAGGAATTTTCCTGGCCCCTGAGACCAGGGGATAAGTCTAGCAATATGACCAGCAGGAGCACACAGGACTGTAATGCAGCGTTTGCTGGTATAACCACTGCTTCTCCTATACAGCCTGCCTGCCTGCCTGCCTTATATCTGGGATGGATATTAGTCCTGAGAAGGACTGTTAGTTTGATTTTGCAGGCTTTAGAGTCCCTACTCTTCCTATTTCGCACTATATATCTCTCCCTAACTCAGCAGCACTCTCCCTACACTGCCTGATCCGGAGCGACTGTGTCCAAGATGGCGGCGCCCGGTTTTAAATACTCGAGGTGACGCTGTGCGGCCAGCCAATCACTGTAATGCCCACAAACAATATGGCTTCGGCATTACAGTGACTGGCTGGCAATCCCTGCATGTTCATTGGCTCTGTAAAGAGCGCCAAACGTGCAGGGCGGAGACTCGAGCTCCCGCCCGAGTAACCCGGAAATGCTCGGTGCTTACCGAACATCCCGAGTAGCGAGATGCTCGGGCGACTACCGAGCAGTGTCGAGCATGCTCGCTCAACACTAATAACCACCCATTGGTGTTTGTGAGATTCGTGTAATTTCCAGGAGCTACTTATGATGTTTAGTTTCAATATATCTATTTTAGGCTTAGTATTTGACCGTGGTACTGTTCTTTGTTTGATCATATTCATTCTCACCATTTTGAAAGGATATTACACAGAGATGGTCAACCTGCCACTTCCGTGACTTAGTCCACTTGCTCTGGTCATTGACTAGTCATCCGACCAGATTGCCCAATGAGGATCATCTTGTTTTTGTAATTACCTCAACACTCTGCCTCAACTACCTTCTCTGAAACTCGATTCTGCCTTCATTTAGTTTGCTCCCTACCAGGACTTCACAGATGTGTTATCAAAGCAGAAGTCCTAAACACTACCTCCTCATTTGACTATATGGATTTTTGCAGCAACTAATTTGAGTAGAAGTGAAGATTTTGTAACGAAAGTTATATTATTAACCTTACTTTCAAATTATGGGTTAAAACAAGTGTTCTATGAAATTCAGTCTTGTCGAAATTTTGGAAATTGTTCTTGTGCTCATTTAGATATTGGTGAAAATTTTACTTTTCAAAGGGGGTGTACTCATTTATGCTGAGCACTGGTCAAGGTGGTGTGGTATTTATCCATTGTTTGTGGTACTATGGTATTACTGGTATATTAGTCTTGTCATAGTGGGTTTTGTTCATTAACAGAATGATGGTTATACTCTGATGCTATGTTTTGGTAATATATTCTCATGGTCATGGTGAAATGGTACTGGTTGTGGTATTACTAGTTGTGATAAAGTGGATTTTGTTCAGTAAGGGTTCTTTCACATTGCATTTAGTCGTTCAGTGGCAGAGTTGGGGTTTACGTCTGAACTCCTTGCAAAACAGGATTCGGACATACTGTATGTGCCGATGGAGCCATAGACTGTAATCATGCTGGCAAAGCAAACGTGCACTCTGTTGTGCATCATTTTCGGGAGTGTATGCCTACTGGAGGTGGACACCCAGGCACAGTCTACAAAGTTGGAGTGTCAGCCTTTAGTAGGCATACACGCCTAAAAATGATCCACTACAGAGACAGTCTATGTCCCCGTCGGAGCATATGTCCGAATCCCGTTTTGCGGGGAAGAGGGGGAAGGTTCGGACGTTAACCCACCGAGCTGGTTCATGAACACAATGTGAAAGCACCCTAACAATCTGGTGATATTTATTTGGTATGTCTTTATTAGTGGGATCTATGCACCTCAGCACAAGCTAGTTGTGTTGAGGGGCCCAGATCCAAATTTTGCCCTGGGGCCCATAGGCCTCTAGTTATGGCACTACAAACATGAAGTCTTCTGAACAATGAGAACATATTTAAATTCACATGAGTGCAGCTCCTCAAATTATTTGCTTTTTTTTACAGTTTTTTAAAAGCTTAACACAAAAGGCAAAACAACATAATTACCAATAACTGGAGCAGATTCTTTCGACCCAAAACCATTATCCAGGAGTGTATTAACAATCCAGTTTAAAGCGTTTGCAGATCTTAGTGCCTGTTTAAAGAAAAGGAAATGTAAGGAGTCAGGACCAATTAATTTCATATATAAAAGCAATGTAAAATTGCTTGAATCAATACACATACTAGAACCAGCCCAGGAATCAGCCTTGGACTTATCTGCATGGGACAAGACATTAGGGGGCAAATGGAGCAATTCAGTTTTTTACTAATATAGAGAATGCACCTATGCCCAATGTCTTAAAGACTGCAGTTAGCGGTGACAGATTTGAAGCCAAATAGCTGATTTCTCCCATTTATTGCATTGCACAGGGTGAAATTCACATTGCCATACGCAGCATAATTTAACATCATGCCAATTTCAAACCTGCAGCTCTAGTCAATTTAAGTTGTGCTCATTTTTTGCACCGTAAGCATGAGATTTCTTAAAATGTTATGCACTATGCTGGCACTGTAAAATGCAGATTTTTTTACATTCAAATACGCTGTTGAAAATCTGCTGCATTTTCATTATATGGCAGCATAGTTTTAAGTATTATTCATATTGAATTCTTTATGTGAATTTAACTGGCTGAAAATTTTACAGTAAAAAAAACCTTCCGTGAGAACATACCCTTAGGCTATGTGCCCACGATGCAGAAATGAAGCAGAAAATTTCTGCAGCATTTCTGCATCTCCCTGGCAGAAAAAACGCATGCAGATTGTGCATGCGTTTTTCCTCCCAGGGACATGCGGATTTGAAGCGTTATTCACATGCGTTTCCGCATGCGGATTGACAAGCGCTTTCCAGGCGATTTTAGCATCACTTGGAAAGTGCTTGACAACTAGGTCACACTATATAAATCCATGCAAACAGCATGGATTTATATAGTGTGACCGTAAAAGAATGTTTAAAAATAAAAAAATAAACCTATACTTACCTTCCGATGGCCCGGCGTGTGTTGCTGCGCTCGTTCCTGGCTGCCAGCTGATCGCGGGACACTGCACTGAAGGGCCTGCGGTCACATGACTGTGATGTCACCGCAGGTCCTTCAGTCCTGCCCACAAGCACAGGGAAGGAGACCGGGGGCCGTCGGAAGGTGAATATAATCTTTATTTTTTAATTGATTCTTTTTTTTACAGGTACAATGGTACCCAAGTCTGGATGAGAGTCTCCTCTCCTCCAGACTTGGGTTCCATCCGCACATTGGAACGCATATAATCCGTGAGTACAAATGTACTGACACGGATTATGTGCGTCTCAATGCAAGTCAATGGCGGCGCTTCCGCAAAAATTAATGGACATGCTGCGGATTTTTGAGCGCGGCATAAACGCCGCGGAAAAATCCGCAGCATGGGCATTGATAGTGCAGCTTGTCATTAGGGACCATGGGGGGCGGATTACCAAGCGTTTCCCAAGCGTTTATGCTGCGGAAATTCCGCAGCATAAATGCTTGTAAAACGCTACGTGGGCACACAGCCTTAAGCAGTTTTCACAAATACCAGCAATACAACTAGTAAGATTGGATATGCCCTATTATCAGCTTCTTTATTTTGTTAATGTTGATAACAGCTTTGTGAAGGAGAGATCTGTGCAGCCTGAAAAGAGTTTTCAGGAAAATTGGTATTGATGGTAAATCAATACACTGTGTTCCAAATTATTATGCAAATAATATTTTCTCAGATTTTCCCAAATTACCTATATGAATTGCAGTCATTGTAATTTTCCAGTCAAATAACTATTAGAGTACAATTGAAAGGTTTTTGTACAAACTGCCTATGATAACAGTATATTTAAAAAAAAATAAAAAACTCAAACTGCACCCAAAATGCATGTTCCAAATTATTATGCACAGCAGAGTTTTCAACAGTTTCATTTTAATAAATAACAAAAAAATGGTCATTTTTGAAATTATAAGCATTAGCAGGTTATTACAAACTGAAATCAAACAGTTTTCAACTCAAAACTTTATTCTAGGTGATGTTACATTTGCACATAGGACCGCTTGTTCGAAAGGAGCTTCTGAACTCTCTCGTCCATTGAATTTGTCAGGTTTTGGATGGCTTCTGCTTTAATTGTTTTGCATGAGGACAGAATATCCTCCCAGAGCTGTTACTTAGATGTGAACTGCCTCCCGCCATCATAGATACTCCTTTTGATGATGCTCCAGAGGTTCTCAATGGGGTTGAGGTCAGGGGAGCATGGGTGCCACACCTTAAGTTTGTCCCCTTTTATGCCCATAGCAGCCAGAGATGCAGATGTGTTATGTGCAGCATGAGACGGGGCATTATCACGCATGAAATGATCTCGATGGTCCAGATGGATGGAGTGGAGGATGGCTGGTTGATGGACACCGCATGCAAACACGGCTACAGCGCTAACAAGGAGGAGGTGGAGTAATGTTTTGGGCTGGAATCATGGGGAGAGAGATTGTCGGCCCTTTTAGGATCCCTGAAGGGGTAAAGATGAACGTCATAATGTATGTTGAGTTTCTCAAACAGCACTTCCTTCCATGGTTCAAGAAGAAGAACCGTGCATTCCGCAGCAAGATCATTTTCATGCATGATAATGCCCCGTCTCATGCTGCACATAACACATCTGCATCTCTGGCTGCTATGGGCATAAAAGGGGACAAACTTATGGTGTGGCACCCATGCTCCCCTGACCTCAACCCCATTGAGAACCTCTGGAGCATCATCAAAAGAAGTGTCTATGATGGCGGGAGGCAGTTCACATCTAAGCAACAGCTCTGGGAGGGTATTCTGTCCTCATGCAAAACAATTGAAGCAGAAACCATCCAAAACCTGACAAATTCAATGGACGAGAGAGTTCAGAAGCTCCTTTCGAACAAGGGGTCCTATGTGCAAATGTAACATCACCTAAATAAAGTTTTGAGTTGAAAACTGTTTGATTTCAGTTTGTAATAACCTGCTAATGCTTATAATTTCAAAAATGACCATTTTTTTGCTATTTATTAAAATGAAAAGGTTGAAAACTCTGCTGTGCATAATAATTTGGAACATGCATTTTGAGTGCAGTTTGAGTTTTTTATTTTTTTTTAAATATACTGCTATCATAGACAGTTTGTACAAAAACCTTTCAATTGTACTCTAATAGTTATTTGACTGAAAAATTACAATGACTGCAATTCATATAGGTAATTTGGGAAAATCTGAGAAAATATTATTTGCATAATAATTTGGAACACAGTGTAGTTCCCAACCGTCCTGGTTTCAGCGAGACTATCCCAATTTGATGGGGCAGTCCTGTTGTGCCGGCTGGTCAGGGCTTTGTCCTGACTTCCGCTCACTCTCTTCTTCTGCATTTCTCTGTATATTCTTACATAAATTAAATAAACAGTTCCTTCCTTTTCTTGTGATTAACCTCTTCCCGACCGCCCACTGTATATAAACGTCGGCGCTTGCTGGGCTCTGTGCATCACAGACATTTATGAACGGTCGGCGGTCTTGCAGCACTCAGGACCCCCAGGATCCTGCAAGAGCTGTGATTCCTGTGCAGAGCGACAGCTCTGACAGGTAACATCATCGGGACCTGATTGGATCAGGTCCCAATGATGTTAACTCTTTGCTATCTTTTAGATGCCGCGGCATTTAAAAGACAGTGAGAGGGAAAGGGGGTCGTCCACTCTCCTTTCCGACGGCCCCCGTGATAAGATCTGGCATTGTCATGGCAGCCGGAGGTCACATGATTACCCTCAGGTCTGTTATTTACGGTGGCCTGCTAGGCTCAGCCAGCAGCTGAGTCTAACAGGAGATCTGACAGTGTAAAACTGTCAGGTCTCGTGCAATGCAATACATGTCTATTGCATTGCACGAGACCAGTGATCAGAAAAATAAAAAAATTTACTTAGTCCCATACAGGCACTAAGTAAAAAAGTAAAAAAAAAAGTCTTAAAGAAAAATGTTTTCAAACTATTAAAAAAAGAATAAAAAATAAAAATAATATTAAACCAATAAAACCATATATTTATGCAAAAACAAAAATAGTACACATATTTGCTATCGCCGCGTCCAGAACAATCCGATTTAGGCTAAGTGCCCACGATGCCGAAATGCTGCAGATTTTTTCCGCATCTCCCTGGCAGGAAAAACGCATGCGGATTTTACATGCATTTTTCCTGCCAGGTCGAAGCGTTTGTCAAGCATTGTAATATGCATTTCTGCATGCGGGTTATCAAGCGCTTTTCCAAGCGATTTTAGCATCACTTGGAAAAGTGCTTGGCAATCGGCATGGATTTATATAGTGGGACCAAGTAATAGTTAAAAAAAGAATAAAAATGGTAAAAAATAAACATTATACTTATCTTCTGATGGCCCCCGGTCTTTTCTCCGGTGCGTCCGGTCACTTGTACAGCTCACGGTGGTCTAAAAGGACCTGCGGTGACGTCATTTAGTCATGTGACAGGTCACGCAACCGCCGACGTTGGCGGTCACGTGACCTGTCACATGACTAAATGACATCACCTTTTAGACCACCGCAAGCTGTACAAGAGACCGGACGCATCGTAAAGGAGACCGAGGGACATCGGAAGGTAAGTATATGTTTAATTTTTATTTTAAATTCTTTTTTTACAGGTTCTATGGTACCCAGCTCTGGAGGAGAGTCTCCTCTTCTCCAGACCCATGTACCATCCGCACATTGAATCGTTTAATATCCGCATGTGCACATGTAGCCATGCAGATATTAAGCGATTCAATGCAAGTCAATGGCGGCAAGTACGCTGCGTGTCCACAAAATTAATGGACATGCTGCGTATTTTTCTGCAATGATAATCCGCAGAGGAAATTTCCGCAGCATGTGCACAGCGCATGCGGATTATCATTGGGGACCATGGGGCACGTATTACCAAGCGCTTTTTAAGCATTTTCGCTGCGGAATTCCGAGGCAAAAACGCTTGAAAAATGCATAGTGGGCACGCAGCCTTATAAAACTAATTAACCCCTTCTGTGCACACAGTAAAAATAAATAAAAAATGGAGCAAAAAACTATGCTTTTTCATCATACCGCCAACAAAAAGTGGAATAAAATGTGATCAAAAAGCCAAATGGAAATAAAAATGGTACCGCTAAAATGTCATCTTGTCCCGCAAAAAAAAGCCGCCTGCGCAGCTCCATCAGTGGAAAAATAAAAAAGTTATAGCTCTCAGAACGATGCACAACTCAGCGATGCACAAACAATTCTTTTTTATATAAAATAGATTTTATTGTGTAAAAGCACCAAAACATAAAAACACTATATAACTACGATAAGTGTAGTATCGCTGCAATCGTACTGACCCGAAGAATAAAGCTGTCTTATAGAGATGAGCGTTGTTCTACTCGAACTGTTCGCCAATCTCAAATTCGAGCTGTTTTGGGCGGTGTTCGAACCGTTCGGCGAACACGAACAATTTGAGAAAAATTCGGCTGTTCGAGGTTATGTTCGATAACTGTTCGAGCACCAAAATCATAACTGGATTTTTTCTCAGTAATGATGAAAATTAATGTTAATACGCAGTTTGAGTGTACAGCGGGGTGGGGGGAGGGGCAGGGGATGGATCTCTGCAGGAACAATGAAGATCTCCATTTTTTTTTCTCTTTCCCGCATTTGCAGTGGGGAGGTGCAATCTGTCAGCCTATCAGCAGCGCACACACGGAGCGAAGTGCTTTTTTTCACACAAGCAAGGGCATGTGTCATTGGCAGTGTATGTCACATGTCCTTGCCCTATAAGACCAAGCCATTTTCCCCGTCGCCACCATTTTCTCACTGCTGCAGCTGCGTGTTAGACGGCACCGCTGTTGCTGTGTGCGCTATACCTTGTTAATTTCAAGCCAATTTTCGCACAAATATACAGATAGCTTGGGAGTAGGGAATAGTTGTGATTGCAGTCCTTTTAAGGACTAGGTTACAGCATTTCCTACGACTTTTATCAGGGAGGTCTGTGCTCTTAAATAGATAGATTGTGGGAGTAAAGACTAATTGTAATTGGAGTCCTTTTCAGGACTAGGTTACATCAGTTCCTATCAGTTTTTGCCAGGCAGGTCTGTGCCAGTGCTGTGCAAGTTTTTTTCACAGCATTTGGCTGAATCTAGCAAAGCTAATCCTTTTTGGCCTATTGCAGAGTGTGTTAGTCAGTGGAGTAGCCTATCTGTGTTGCAAGATATACCACCTGTGTATAGAATACCAATTTTTTTACTGCACCTAGTGAAGTAAAATCTTTTGGGCATAGCATCATTCTATTAGTCCATCTATACTGACCTCCATCAGGTTGCAAACTGAATATAATTTTTTTCTGCATCTAGCTCTGAAAAAATATTTGGCCTTCTAGCAGTGTGTCGGACTTTCTCTATTATTATTTATTATTATTATTTATTATTATAGCGCCATTTATTCCATGGCGCTTTACATGTGATAGGGATATACATAACAAAAGCATTTACATAATCTTAACAAAACGAGTCAGCGACTGGTACAGGAGGAGCGAGGACCCTGCCCGCGAGGGCTCACAGTCATTAGTCCATCTATACTGACCTCCATCAGGTTGCAAATTAAAAATAATTTTTATCTGCATCTACAGTATGCATGATAATGCCCCGTCTCATGCTGCACATAACACATCTGCATCTCTGGCTGCTATGGGCATAAAAGGGGACAAACTTATGGTGTGGCACCCATGCTCCCCTGACCTCAACCCCATTGAGAACCTCTGGAGCATCATCAAAAGAAGTGTCTATGATGGCGGAAGGCAGTTCACATCTAAGCAACAGCTCTGGGAGGGTATTCTGTCCTCATGCAAAACAATTGAAGCAGAAACCATCCAAAACCTGACAAATTCAATGGACGAGAGAGTTCAGAAGCTCCTTTCGAACAAGGGGTCCCATGTGCAAATGTAACATCACCTAAATAAAGTTTTGAGTTGAAAACTGTTTGATTTCAGTTTGTAATAACCTGCTAATGCTTATAATTTCAAAAATGACCATTTTTTTGTTATTTATTAAAATGAAAAGGTTGAAAACTCTGCTGTGCATAATAATTTGGAACATGCATTTTGAGTGCAGTTTGAGTTTTTTATTTTTTTTTAAATATACTGCTATCATAGACAGTTTGTACAAAAACCTTTCAATTGTACTCTAATAGTTATTTGACTGAAAAATTACAATGACTGCAATTCATATAGGTAATTTGGGAAAATCTGAGAAAATATTATTTGCATAATAATTTGGAACACAGTGTAGTTCCCAACCGTCCTGGTTTCAGCGAGACTATCCCAATTTGATGGTGCAGTCCTGTTGTCCCGGCTGGTCAGGGCTTTGTCCTGACTTCCGCTCACTCTCTTCTTCTGCATTTCTCTGTATATTCTTACATAAATTAAATAAACAGTTCCTTCCTTTTCTTGTGATTAACCTCTTCCCGTCCGCCCACTGTATATAAACGTCGGCGCTTGCTGGGCTCTGTGCATCACAGACATTTATGAACGGTCGGCGGTCTTGCAGCACTCAGGACCCCCAGGATCCTGCAAGAGCTGTGATTCCTGTGCAGAGCGACAGCTCTGACAGGTAACATCATCGGGACCTGATTGGATCAGGTCCCAATGATGTTAACTCTTTGCTATCTTTTAGATGCCGCGGCATTTAAAAGACAGTGAGAGGGAAAGGGGGTCGTCCACTCTCCTTTCCGACGGCCCCCGTGATAAGATCTGGCATTGTCATGGCAGCCGGAGGTCACATGATTACCCTCAGGTCTGTTATTTACGGTGGCCTGCTAGGCTCAGCCAGCTGCTGAGTCTAACAGGAGATCTGACAGTGTAAAACTGTCAGGTCTCGTGCAATGCAATACATGTCTATTGCATTGCACGAGACCAGTGATCAGAAAAATAAAAAAATTTACTTAGTCCCATACAGGCACTAAGTAAAAAAGTAAAAAAAAAAGTCTTAAAGAAAAATGTTTTCAAACTATTAAAAAAAGAATAAAAAATAAAAATAATATTAAACCAATAAAACCATATATTTATGCAAAAACAAAAATAGTACACATATTTGCTATCGCCGCGTCCAGAACAATCCGATTTAGGCTAAGTGCCCACGATGCCGAAATGCTGCAGATTTTTTCCGCATCTCCCTGGCAGGAAAAACGCATGCGGATTTTACATGCATTTTTCCTGCCAGGTCGAAGCGTTTGTCAAGCATTGTAATATGCATTTCTGCATGCGGGTTATCAAGCACTTTTCCAAGCGATTTTAGCATCACTTGGAAAAGTGCTTGGCAATCGGCATGGATTTATATAGTGGGACCAAGTAATAGTTAAAAAAAGAATAAAAATGGTAAAAAATAAACATTATACTTATCTTCTGATGGCCCCCGGTCTTTTCTCCGGTGCGTCCGGTCACTTGTACAGCTCACGGTGGTCTAAAAGGACCTGCGGTGACGTCATTTAGTCATGTGACAGGTCACGCAACCGCCGACGTTGGCGGTCACGTGACCTGTCACATGACTAAATGACATCACCTTTTAGACCACCGCAAGCTGTACAAGAGACCGGACGCATCGTAAAGGAGACCGAGGGACATCGGAAGGTAAGTATATGTTTAATTTTTGTTTTAAATTCTTTTTTTACAGGTTCTATGGTACCCAGCTCTGGAGGAGAGTCTCCTCTTCTCCAGACCCAGGTACCATCCGCACATTGAATCGTTTAATATCCGCATGTGCACATGTAGCCATGCAGATATTAAGCGATTCAATGCAAGTCAATGGCGGCAAGTACGCTGCGTGTCCACAAAATTAATGGACATGCTGCGTATTTTTCTGCAATGATAATCCGCAGAGGAAATTTCCGCAGCATGTGCACAGCGCATGCGGATTATCATTGGGGACCATGGGGCACGTATTACCAAGCACTTTTTAAGCATTTTCGCTGCGGAATTCCGAGGCAAAAACGCTTGAAAAATGCATAGTGGGCACGCAGCCTTATAAAACTAATTAACCCCTTCTGTGCACACAGTAAAAATAAATAAAAAATGGAGCAAAAAACTATGCTTTTTCATCATACCGCCAACAAAAAGTGGAATAAAATGTGATCAAAAAGCCAAATGGAAATAAAAATGGTACCGCTAAAATGTCATCTTGTCCCGCAAAAAAAAAGCCGCCTGCGCAGCTCCATCAGTGGAAAAATAAAAAAGTTATAGCTCTCAGAACGATGCACAACTCAGCGATGCACAAACAATTCTTTTTTATATAAAATAGATTTTATTGTGTAAAAGCACCAAAACATAAAAACACTATATAACTACGATAAGTGTAGTATCGCTGCAATCGTACTGACCCGAAGAATAAAGCTGTCTTATAGAGATGAGCGTTGTTCTACTCGAACTGTTCGCCAATCTCAAATTCGAGCTGTTTTGGGCGGTGTTCGAGCCGTTCGGCGAACACGAACAATTTGAGAAAAATTCGGCTGTTCGAGGTTATGTTCGATAACTGTTCGTGCACCAAAATCATAACTGGATTTTTTCTCAGTAATGATGAAAATTAATGTTAATACGCAGTTTGAGTTTACAGTGGGGTGGGGGGAGGGGCAGGGGATGGATCTCTGCAGGAACAATGAAGATCTCCATTTTTTTTTCTCTTTCCCGCATTTGCAGTGGGGAGGTGCAATCTGTCAGCCTATCAGCAGCGCACACACGGAGCGAAGTGCTTTTTTTCACACAAGCAAGGGCATGTGTCATTGGCAGTGTATGTCACATGTCCTTGCCCTATAAGACCAAGCCATTTTCCCCGTCGCCACCATTTTCTCACTGCTGCAGCTGCGTGTTAGACGGCACCGCTGTTGCTGTGTGCGCTATACCTTGTTAATTTCAAGCCAATTTTCGCACAAATATACAGATAGCTTGGGAGTAGGGAATAGTTGTGATTGCAGTCCTTTTAAGGACTAGGTTACAGCATTTCCTACGACTTTTATCAGGGAGGTCTGTGCTCTTAAATAGATAGATTGTGGGAGTAAAGACTAATTGTAATTGGAGTCCTTTTCAGGACTAGGTTACATCAGTTCCTATCAGTTTTTGCCAGGCAGGTCTGTGCCAGTGCTGTGCAAGTTTTTTTCACAGCATTTGGCTGAATCTAGCAAAGCTAATCCTTTTTGGCCTATTGCAGAGTGTGTTAGTCAGTGGAGTAGCCTATCTGTGTTGCAAGATATACCACCTGTGTATAGAATACCAATTTTTTTACTGCACCTAGTGAAGTAAAATCTTTTGGGCATAGCATCATTCTATTAGTCCATCTATACTGACCTCCATCAGGTTGCAAACTGAATATAATTTTTTTCTGCATCTAGCTCTGAAAAAATATTTGGCCTTCTAGCAGTGTGTCGGACTTTCTCTATTAGTCCATCTATACTGACCTCCATCAGGTTGCAAATTAAAAATAATTTTTATCTGCATCTACAGTATGCATGATAATGCCCCGTCTCATGCTGCACATAACACATCTGCATCTCTGGCTGCTATGGGCATAAAAGGGGACAAACTTATGGTGTGGCACCCATGCTCCCCTGACCTCAACCCCATTGAGAACCTCTGGAGCATCATCAAAAGAAGTGTCTATGATGGCGGGAGGCAGTTCACATCTAAGCAACAGCTCTGGGAGGGTATTCTGTCCTCATGCAAAACAATTGAAGCAGAAACCATCCAAAACCTGACAAATTCAATGGACGAGAGAGTTTAGAATCTCCTTTCGAACAAGGGGTCCCATGTGCAAATGTAACATCACCTAAATAAAGTTTTGAGTTGAAAACTGTTTGATTTCAGTTTGTAATAACCTGCTAATGCTTATAATTTCAAAAATGACCATTTTTTTGTTATTTATTAAAATGAAAAGGTTGAAAACTCTGCTGTGCATAATAATTTGGAACATGCATTTTGAGTGCAGTTTGAGTTTTTTATTTTTTTTTAAATATACTGCTATCATAGACAGTTTGTACAAAAACCTTTCAATTGTACTCTAATAGTTATTTGACTGAAAAATTACAATGACTGCAATTCATATAGGTAATTTGGGAAAATCTGAGAAAATATTATTTGCATAATAATTTGGAACACAGTGTAGTTCCCAACCGTCCTGGTTTCAGCGAGACTATCCCAATTTGATGGTGCAGTCCTGTTGTCCCGGCTGGTCAGGGCTTTGTCCTGACTTCCGCTCACTCTCTTCTTCTGCATTTCTCTGTATATTCTTACATAAATTAAATAAACAGTTCCTTCCTTTTCTTGTGATTAACCTCTTCCCGTCCGCCCACTGTATATAAACGTCGGCGCTTGCTGGGCTCTGTGCATCACAGACATTTATGAACGGTCGGCGGTCTTGCAGCACTCAGGACCCCCAGGATCCTGCAAGAGCTGTGATTCCTGTGCAGAGCGACAGCTCTGACAGGTAACATCATCGGGACCTGATTGGATCAGGTCCCAATGATGTTAACTCTTTGCTATCTTTTAGATGCCGCGGCATTTAAAAGACAGTGAGAGGGAAAGGGGGTCGTCCACTCTCCTTTCCGACGGCCCCCGTGATAAGATCTGGCATTGTCATGGCAGCCGGAGGTCACATGATTACCCTCAGGTCTGTTATTTACGGTGGCCTGCTAGGCTCAGCCAGCAGCTGAGTCTAACAGGAGATCTGACAGTGTAAAACTGTCAGGTCTCGTGCAATGCAATACATGTCTATTGCATTGCACGAGACCAGTGATCAGAAAAATAAAAAAATTTACTTAGTCCCATACAGGCACTAAGTAAAAAAGTAAAAAAAAAAGTCTTAAAGAAAAATGTTTTCAAACTATTAAAAAAAGAATAAAAAATAAAAATAATATTAAACCAATAAAACCATAAATTTATGCAAAAACAAAAATAGTACACATATTTGCTATCGCCGCGTCCAGAACAATCCGATTTAGGCTAAGTGCCCACGATGCCGAAATGCTGCAGATTTTTTCCGCATCTCCCTGGCAGGAAAAACGCATGCGGATTTTACATGCATTTTTCCTGCCAGGTCGAAGCGTTTGTCAAGCATTGTAATATGCATTTCTGCATGCGGGTTATCAAGCGCTTTTCCAAGCGATTTTAGCATCACTTGGAAAAGTGCTTGGCAATCGGCATGGATTTATATAGTGGGAGCAAGTAATAGTTAAAAAAAGAATAAAAATGGTAAAAAATAAACATTATACTTATCTTCTGATGGCCCCCGGTCTTTTCTCCGGTGCGTCCGGTCACTTGTACAGCTCACGGTGGTCTAAAAGGACCTGCGGTGACGTCATTTAGTCATGTGACAGGTCACGCAACCGCCGACGTTGGCGGTCACGTGACCTGTCACATGACTAAATGACATCACCTTTTAGACCACCGCAAGCTGTACAAGAGACCGGACGCATCGTAAAGGAGACCGAGGGACATCGGAAGGTAAGTATATGTTTAATTTTTATTTTAAATTCTTTTTTTACAGGTTCTATGGTACCCAGCTCTGGAGGAGAGTCTCCTCTTCTCAAGACCCAGGTACCATCCGCACATTGAATCGTTTAATATCCGCATGTGCACATGTAGCCATGCAGATATTAAGCGATTCAATGCAAGTCAATGGCGGCAAGTACGCTGCGTGTCCACAAAATTAATGGACATGTTGCGTATTTTTCTGCAATGATAATCCGCAGAGGAAATTTCCGCAGCATGTGCACAGCGCATGCGGATTATCATTGGGGACCATGGGGCACGTATTACCAAGCGCTTTTTAAGCATTTTCGCTGCGGAATTCCGAGGCAAAAACGCTTGAAAAATGCATAGTGGGCACGCAGCCTTATAAAACTAATTAACCCCTTCTGTGCACACAGTAAAAATAAATAAAAAATGGAGCAAAAAACTATGCTTTTTCATCATACCGCCAACAAAAAGTGGAATAAAATGTGATCAAAAAGCCAAATGGAAATAAAAATGGTACCGCTAAAATGTCATCTTGTCCCGCAAAAAAAAAGCTGCCTGCGCAGCTCCATCAGTGGAAAAATAAAAAAGTTATAGCTCTCAGAACGATGCACAACTCAGCGATGCACAAACAATTATTTTTTATATAAAATAGATTTTATTGTGTAAAAGCACCAAAACATAAAAACACTATATAACTACGATAAGTGTAGTATCGCTGCAATCGTACTGACCCGAAGAATAAAGCTGTCTTATAGAGATGAGCGTTGTTCTACTCGAACTGTTCGCCAATCTCAAATTCGAGCTGTTTTGGGCGGTGTTCGAGCCGTTCGGCGAACACGAACAATTTGAGAAAAATTCGGCTGTTCGAGGTTATGTTCGATAACTGTTCGTGCACCAAAATCATAACTGGATTTTTTCTCAGTAATGATGAAAATTAATGTTAATACGCAGTTTGAGTGTACAGCGGGGTGGGGGGAGGGGCAGTGGATGGATCTCTGCAGGAACAATGAAGATCTCCATTTTTTTTTCTCTTTCCTGCATTTGCAGTGGGGAGGTGCAATCTGTCAGCCTATCAGCAGCGCACACACGGAGCGAAGTGCTTTTTTTCACACAAGCAAGGGCATGTGTCATTGGCAGTGTATGTCACATGTCCTTGCCCTATAAGACCAAGCCATTTTCCCCGTCGCCACCATTTTCTCACTGCTGCAGCTGCGTGTTAGACGGCACCGCTGTTGCTGTGTGCGCTATACCTTGTTAATTTCAAGCCAATTTTCGCACAAATATACAGATAGCTTGGGAGTAGGGAATAGTTGTGATTGCAGTCCTTTTAAGGACTAGGTTACAGCATTTCCTACGACTTTTATCAGGGAGGTCTGTGCTCTTAAATAGATAGATTGTGGGAGTAAAGACTAATTGTAATTGGAGTCCTTTTCAGGACTAGGTTACATCAGTTCCTATCAGTTTTTGCCAGGCAGGTCTGTGCCAGTGCTGTGCAAGTTTTTTTCACAGCATTTGGCTGAATCTAGCAAAGCTAATCCTTTTTGGCCTATTGCAGAGTGTGTTAGTCAGTGGAGTAGCCTATCTGTGTTGCAAGATATACCACCTGTGTATAGAATACCAATTTTTTTACTGCACCTAGTGAAGTAAAATCTTTTGGGCATAGCATCATTCTATTAGTCCATCTATACTGACCTCCATCAGGTTGCAAACTGAACATAATTTTTTTCTGCATCTAGCTCTGAAAAAATATTTGGCCTTCTAGCAGTGTGTCGGACTTTCTCTATTAGTCCATCTATACTGACCTCCATGAGGTTGCAAATTAAAAATAATTTTTATCTGCATCTACAGTATGCATGATAATGCCCCGTCTCATGCTGCACATAACACATCTGCATCTCTGGCTGCTATGGGCATAAAAGGGGACAAACTTATGGTGTGGCACCCATGCTCCCCTGACCTCAACCCCATTGAGAACCTCTGGAGCATCATCAAAAGAAGTGTCTATGATGGCGGGAGGCAGTTCACATCTAAGCAACAGCTCTGGGAGGGTATTCTGTCCTCATGCAAAACAATTGAAGCAGAAACCATCCAAAACCTGACAAATTCAATGGACGAGAGAGTTCAGAATCTCCTTTCGAACAAGGGGTCCCATGTGCAAATGTAACATCACCTAAATAAAGTTTTGAGTTGAAAACTGTTTGATTTCAGTTTGTAATAACCTGCTAATGCTTATAATTTCAAAAATGACCATTTTTTTGTTATTTATTAAAATGAAAAGGTTGAAAACTCTGCTGTGCATAATAATTTGGAACATGCATTTTGAGTGCAGTTTGAGTTTTTTATTTTTTTTTAAATATACTGCTATCATAGACAGTTTGTACAAAAACCTTTCAATTGTACTCTAATAGTTATTTGACTGAAAAATTACAATGACTGCAATTCATATAGGTAATTTGGGAAAATCTGAGAAAATATTATTTGCATAATAATTTGGAACACAGTGTAGTTCCCAACCGTCCTGGTTTCAGCGAGACTATCCCAATTTGATGGTGCAGTCCTGTTGTCCCGGCTGGTCAGGGCTTTGTCCTGACTTCCGCTCACTCTCTTCTTCTGCATTTCTCTGTATATTCTTACATAAATTAAATAAACAGTTCCTTCCTTTTCTTGTGATTAACCTCTTCCCGTCCGCCCACTGTATATAAACGTCGGCGCTTGCTGGGCTCTGTGCATCACAGACATTTATGAACGGTCGGCGGTCTTGCAGCACTCAGGACCCCCAGGATCCTGCAAGAGCTGTGATTCCTGTGCAGAGCGACAGCTCTGACAGGTAACATCATCGGGACCTGATTGGATCAGGTCCCAATGATGTTAACTCTTTGCTATCTTTTAGATGCCGCGGCATTTAAAAGACAGTGAGAGGGAAAGGGGGTCGTCCACTCTCCTTTCCGACGGCCCCCGTGATAAGATCTGGCATTGTCATGGCAGCCGGAGGTCACATGATTACCCTCAGGTCTGTTATTTACGGTGGCCTGCTAGGCTCAGCCAGCAGCTGAGTCTAACAGGAGATCTGACAGTGTAAAACTGTCAGGTCTCGTGCAATGCAATACATGTCTATTGCATTGCACGAGACCAGTGATCAGAAAAATAAAAAAATTTACTTAGTCCCATACAGGCACTAAGTAAAAAAGTAAAAAAAAAAAGTCTTAAAGAAAAATGTTTTCAAACTGTTAAAAAAAGAATAAAAAATAAAAAAAATATTAAACCAATAAAACCATATATTTATGCAAAAACAAAAATAGTACACATATTTGCTATCGACGCGTCCAGAACAATCCGATTTAGGCTAAGTGCCCACGATGCCGAAATGCTGCAGATTTTTTCCGCATCTCCCTGGCAGGAAAAACGCATGCGGATTTTACATGCATTTTTCCTGCCAGGTCGAAGCGTTTGTCAAGCATTGTAATATGCATTTCTGCATGCGGGTTATCAAGCGCTTTTCCAAGCGATTTTAGCATCACTTGGAAAAGTGCTTGACAATCGGCATGGATTTATATAGTGGGACCAAGTAATAGTTAAAAAAAGAATAAAAATGGTAAAAAATAAACATTATACTTATCTTCTGATGGCCCCCGGTCTTTTCTCCGGTGCGTCCGGTCACTTGTACAGCTCACGGTGGTCTAAAAGGACCTGCGGTGACGTCATTTAGTCATGTGACAGGTCACGCAACCGCCGACGTTGGCGGTCACGTGACCTGTCACATGACTAAATGACATCACCTTTTAGACCACCGCAAGCTGTACAAGAGACCGGACGCATCGTAAAGGAGACCGAGGGACATCGGAAGGTAAGTATATGTTTAATTTTTATTTTAAATTCTTTTTTTACAGGTTCTATGGTACCCAGCTCTGGAGGAGAGTCTCCTCTTCTCCAGACCCGGGTACCATCCGCACATTGAATCGTTTAATATCCGCATGTGCACATGTAGCCATGCAGATATTAAGCGATTCAATGCAAGTCAATGGCGGCAAGTACGCTGCGTGTCCACAAAATTAATGGACATGCTGCGTATTTTTCTGCAATGATAATCCGCAGAGGAAATTTCCGCAGCATGTGCACAGCGCATGCGGATTATCATTGGGGACCATGGGGCAAGTATTACCAAGCGCTTTTTAAGCATTTTCGCTGCGGAAATTCCGAGGCAAAAACGCTTGAAAAACGCATAGTGGGCACGCAGCCTTATAAAACTAATTAACCCCTTCTGTGCACACAGTAAAAATAAATAAAAAATGGAGCAAAAAACTATGCTTTTTCATCATACCGCCAACAAAAAGTGGAATAAAATGTGATCAAAAAGCTAAATGGAAATAAAAATGGTACCGCTAAAATGTCATCTTGTCCCGCAAAAAAAAAGCCGCCTGCGCAGCTCCATCAGTGGAAAAATAAAAAAGTTATAGCTCTCAGAACGATGCACAACTCAGCGATGCACAAACAATTCTTTTTTATATAAAATAGATTTTATTGTGTAAAAGCACCAAAACATAAAAACACTATATAACTACGATAAGTGTAGTATCGCTGCAATCGTACTGACCCGAAGAATAAAGCTGTCTTATAGAGATGAGCGTTGTTCTACTCGAACTGTTCGCCAATCTCAAATTCGAGCTGTTTTGGGCGGTGTTCGAGCCGTTCGGCGAACACGAACAATTTGAGAAAAATTCGGCTGTTCGAGGTTATGTTCGATAACTGTTCGTGCACCAAAATCATAACTGGATTTTTTCTCAGTAATGATGAAAATTAATGTTAATACGCAGTTTGAGTGTACAGCGGGTTGGGGGGAGGGGCAGGGGATGGATCTCTGCAGGAACAATGAAGATCTCCATTTTTTTATCTCTTTCCCGCATTTGCAGTGGGGAGGTGCAATCTGTCAGCCTATCAGCAGCGCACACACGGAGCGAAGTGCTTTTTTTCACACAAGCAAGGGCATGTGTCATTGGCAGTGTATGTCACATGTCCTTGCCCTATAAGACCAAGCCATTTTCCCCGTCGCCAACATTTTCTCACTGCTGCAGCTGCGTGTTAGACGACACCGCTGTTGCTGTGTGTGCTATACCTTGTTATTTTCAAGCCAATTTTCGCACAAATATACAGATAGCTTGGGAGTAGGGAATAGTTGTGATTGCAGTCCTTTTAAGGACTAGGTTACAGCATTTCCTACGACTTTTATCAGGGAGGTCTGTGCTCTTAAATAGATAGATTGTGGGAGTAAAGACTAATTGTAATTGGAGTCCTTTTCAGGACTAGGTTACATCAGTTCCTATCAGTTTTTGCCAGGCAGGTCTGTGCCAGTCCTGTGCAAGTTTTTTTCACAGCATTTGGCTGAATCTAGCAAAGCTAATCCTTTTTGGCCTATTGCAGAGTGTGTTAGTCAGTGGAGTAGCCTATCTGTGTTGCAAGATATACCACCTGTGTATAGAATACCAATTTTTTTACTGCACCTAGTGAAGTAAAATCTTTTGGGCATAGCATCATTCTATTAGTCCATCTATACTGACCTCCATCAGGTTGCAAACTGAATATAATTTTTTTCTGCATCTAGCTCTGGAAAAATATTTGGCCTTCTAGCAGTGTGTCGGACTTTCTCTATTAGTCCATCTATACTGACCTCCATCAGGTTGCAAATTAAAAATAATTTTTATCTGCATCTACAGTACCTCTGAAAAAATATTTGGGCTTCTAGCTGTGTGTGGGACTTGTTGTATTAGTCCATCTATACTGACGTCCATCAGGTTGCAAACTGAATATATTTTTTTCTGCATCTACCTCTGAAAAAATATTTGGCTTCTAGCTGTGTGTGGGACTTGTTGTATTAGTCCATCTATACTGACCTCCATCAGGTTGCAAACAGAATATATTTTTTTCTGCATCTACCTCTGAAAAAATATTGGGCTTCTAGCTGTGTGTGGGACTTGTTGTATTAGTCCATCTATACTGACCTCCATCAGGTTGCAAACTGAATATATTTTTTTCTGCATCTACCTCTGAAAAAATATTGGGCTTCTAGCTGTGTATGGGACTTGTTGTATTAGTCCATCTATACTGACCTCCATCAGGTTGCAAATTGAATATATTTTTTTCTGCATCTACCTCTGAAAAAATATTGGGCTTCTAGCTGTGTGTGGGACTTGTTGTATTAGTCCATCTATACTGACCTCCATCAGGTTGCAAACTGAATATATTTTTTTCTGCATCTACCTCTGAAAAAATATTGGGCTTCTAGCTGTGTGTGGGACTTGTTGTATTAGTCCATCTATACTGACCTCCATCAGGTTGCAAACTGAATATATTTTTTTCTGCATCTACCTCTGAAAAAATATTGGGCTTCTAGCTGTGTGTGGGTCTTGTTCTATTAATCCATCTATACAGACCTCCATCAGGTTGCAAACTGAATATAATTTTTTTCTGCATCTAGCTCTGAAAAAATATTTGGCCTTCTAGCAGTGTGTCGGACTTTCTCTATTAGTCCATCTATACTGACCTCCATCAGGTTGAAAATTAAAAATAATTTTTATCTGCATCTACAGTACCTCTGAAAACATATTTGGGCTTCTAGCTGTGTGTGGGACTTGTTGTATTAGTCCATCTATACTGACCTCCATCAGGTTGCAAACTGAATATATTTTTTTCTGCATCTACCTCTGAAAAAATATTGGGCTTCTAGCTGTGTGTGGGACTTGTTGTATTAGTCCATCTATACTGACCTCCATTAGGTTGCAAACTGAATATATTTTTTTCTGCATCTACCTCTGAAAAAATATTGGGCTTCTAGCTGTGTGTGGGTCTTGTTCTATTAATCCATCTATACACACCTCCATCAGGTTGCAAACTGAATATAATTTTTTTCTGCATCTAGCTCTGAAAAAATATTTGGCCTTCTAGCAGTGTGTGGGACTTTCTCTGTTAGTCCATCTATACTGACCTCCATCAGGTTGCAAATTGAATATAATTTTTTTCTGCATCTAGCTCTGAAAAAATATTTGGCCTTCTAGCAGTGTGTGGGACTTTCTCTGTTAGTCCATCTATACTGACCTCCATCAGGTTGCAAACTGAATATAATTTTTTTCTGCATCTAGCTCTGAAAAAATATTTGGCCTTCTAGCAGTGTGTCGGACTTTCTCTATTAGTCCATCTATACTGATCTCCATCAGGTTGCAAATTAAAAATAATTTTTATCTGTATCTACAGTACCTCTGAAAAAATATTTGGGCTTCTAGCTGTGTGTGGGACTTGTTGTATTAGTCCATCTATACTGACCTCCATCAGGTTGCAAACTGAATATATTTTTTTCTGCATCTACCTCTGAAAAAATATTGGGCTTCTAGCTGTGTGTGGGTCTTGTTCTATTAATCCATCTATACAGACCTCCATCAGGTTGCAAACTGAATATAATTTTTTTCTGCATCTAGCTCTGAAAAACTATTTGGCCTTCTAGCAGTGTGTGGGACTTTCTCTGTTAGTCCATCTATACTGACCTCCATCAGGTTGCAAACTAAATATAATTTTTTTCTGCATCTAGCTCTGAAAAAATATTTGGCCTTCTAGCAGTGTGTGGGACTTTCTCTGTTAGTCCATCTATACTGACCTCCATCAGGTTGCAAACTGAATATAATTTTTTTCTGCATCTAGCTCTGAAAAAATATTTGGCCTTCTAGCAGTGTGTCGGACTTTCTCTATTAGTCCATCTATACTGACCTCCATCAGGTTGCAAATTAAAAATAATTTTTAATCTGCATCTACAGTACCTCTGAAAAAATATTTGGGCTTCTAGCTGTGTGTGGGACTTGTTGTATTAGTCCATCTATACTGACGTCCATCAGGTTGCAAACTGAACATATTTTTTTCTGCATCTACCTCTGAAAAAATATTGGGCTTCTAGCTGTGTGTGGGACTTGTTGTATTAGTCCATCTATACTGACATCCATCAGGTTGCAAACTGAATATATTTTTTTCTGCATCTACCTCTGAAAAAATATTGGGCTTCTAGCTGTGTGTGGGTCTTGTTCTATTAATCCATCTATACAGACCTCCATCAGGTTGCAAATTGAATATATTTTTTTCTGCATCTACCTCTGAAAAAATATTGGGCTTCTAGCTGTGTGTGGGACTTGTTGTATTAGTCCATCTATACTGACCTCCACAGGTTGCAAACTGAATATATTTTTTTCTGCATCTACCTCTAAAAAAATATTGGGCTTCTAGCTGTGTGTGGGACTTGTTGTATTAGTCCATCTATACTGACCTCCATCAGGTTGCAAACTGAATATATTTTTTTCTGCATCTACCTCTGAAAAAATATTGGGCTTCTAGCTGTGTGTGGGACTTGTTGTATTAGTCCATCTATACTGACCTCCATCAGGTTGCAAACTGAATATATATTTTTTCTGCATCTACCTCTGAAAAAATATTGGGCTTCTAGCTGTGTGTGGGACTTGTTGTATTAGTCCATCTATACTGACCTCCATCAGGTTGCAAATTGAATATAATTTTTTTCTGCATCTAACCCAGCCAATAGTTTTGGCCTAATACCACAGTTTGGCCACTCAGCTCTGCTCGGTTACCATCCATTGTTTTTTTGTGCAAACAACTCCAGAGTTGTGAATTAGTTAACCACCAAAATGAGTGGAAAAAGGCCTGCTGCTGGTGGAAAGGGGAATAGGCGTGTTGGGAAGGGGAAAAAAGGTTGTGTCCGTGGGGTAGGTGTTAAAGCAACAGTAACATCTGCAGAAGAAAGACCATCTTCCAGCCAAACTAAAATGTCTACTTCTTTTAGCGGACAATGTGATAAGATCCCTTTCTTACGGCCACGCCAATCGCTACAAATTCCAGATGAGGCACAAAAACAGCAGGTGCTTCAACGGATATCAAGTGCTCCTTTAAGTGGGCTCTCCTCCACATCAACTTCAACATCACAAATACTCCAGTCCTCAAAGGTGTCACCCCAATCGCACTTGCTTTCTCACAGCTTCCAAATCTCCAGCTGCCCGTCTGAGTATGAGGTAGAACAGATGGTTGAGTCTGCAGAGCTGTTTACTCATACTATAGCCTGGGAATCAGAGGTCAACTCCAGCGCTTCTGTGAATCCAGACGAGGAAATGATCTGCACTGATGCCCAGAATCTTTATGAGTCGGATCCAGGACCAGACGCAGAAGGTTCTGACCATAATGTAGACCCTCATTCCCAAACTGTAACTCCTGTTGGTGGAGACAATGAGGAAGACGATGATAAGACTCAAATACCTGATTGGAGCGACAACTTTAGTTTTTTGTCAGGGCAGGAACAGGTTGGCTCTGAGGACGACGGGTGTGATAACGCACAGGGTGATGATGATGAGGTTGGAGATCCCACTTACTGTCAACCCACAGTCAGCCAAGAGATGAGGTCAGCAGAGGAGGTGGAGGAAGATGCTAGTGACGACGAGGTCAGGTTGCGCCTTCCTGGACAGAGACGTAGTACTGGAAGCACGTCAACAACTGCATCCTCAAACACAACTCTGCCTCTCACCACAAGTCATGGTGGCTCTTCAGGTTGCATGGGTGCTAAGCCTTGCATAGCCTGGGCATTTTTTCAGATCGATAAAGATGACCCAACTCGTGTTATCTGTAACATTTGTCAGCAAAAGCTAAGTAGAGGCCAAAAAATACATAGTTTGAGTACTTCATGCATGAACCGGCACATGGACATGAAGCATAAGTTGCAGTGGGAAGCTCAGTGTGCTACAATGCGGCCTAGCCGTCCGGGCCAACCACCGTCTGCCATATCTTGTGCATCCGCGGCCTCTTCATCCTCTGTGACTGGGGGGACAGCAGTCACACCTGTTTTGGGGCGCAGACCTGCCACCTCTTTACCCGCAACAGCCAGCGTGATTGGCAGGTCATCATTTTCTTTGGAGGTGGGAACACCAGCTGGTGTTGAGCGCTGTCCGACATCGATAGCACCACCTTTGGATCAAGGCAACCTAACATGTCCACCTGCATCTTCCTCACAGACCGGCAGTTTGCCGGGGACACCCTTATCAACCCCGTCTAAGCACAATAGCCAGCCCTCGGTCCCTCAGATGTGGACAAGTAAAAGACCATTTCCTCCTAGCCATGAGAAAGCTAAGAGGTTGAATTTCACCATCTGCAAGCTCTTGGCTACAGAAATGCTGCCTTTCCGCCTGGTGGACACAGAGGATTTTCGAGACCTTATGTCCGTCGCAGTGCCCCAGTACCAGATGCCCAGTCGGCACTACTTCTCAAAGAAAGGTGTGCCTGCGCTCCACCAGCATGTCGCACACAACATCACCGCTTCTTTGAGAAACTCTGTGTGTGACAGGGTGCATTTCACCACAGACACTTGGACGAGTAGGCATGGACAGGGGCGTTACATGTCGCTGACTGGGCACTGGGTAACTATGGTGACAGCAGGACAAGGGGCTGCTGTCCAAGTCTTGCCGTCCCCACGAGTTGTGCGTCAATCCTCTTTATGTCAAAGTTCCTCCACTGCTTCTGCCTCCTCAACCTCCTCTCGGTCTTCCACCTGCACCCAAAGCCTGTCTGGTCATGCCACAAGCTTTCTAACTGCGCAGAAGGGATCCTGCACACCTCCTTACTATGCTGGCAGTAGGGCTCAACGTCATCAGGCGGTTTTTACATTGAAATGTCTGGGAAATGTGAGTCACACAGCTGAGGAGTTGTGGTCAGCTCTGGAGAACCAATTTCATGAATGGTTGTCTCCACTGGACCTGAAACCAGGGAAGGCCGTGTGCGACAATGCTGCAAACCTGGGTGCGGCCCTTCGCCGGGGCAATGTCACACACGTGCCTTGTATGGCTCACGTGTTGAACCTGGTTGTCCAGCAATTTTTAGCCCACTATCCCAGACTAGATGGCCTTCTGCAGAGGGCACGGTCGCTGTGTGCTCACTTCCGCCGTTCGCATCCCGCAGCTCAGCGACTTACATCTCTACAGAAGTCGTTGGGCCTGCCACTTCACCGGCTAAAATGCGATGTGCCTACCCGGTGGAATTCAACTCTGCACATGTTGCAGCGACTGTGGCAGCACCGACAAGCCCTGGTGCAATACGTTCTGACGTATAGCCTGGGCCAACGAGATTCAGAGGTGGGGCAAATCACGCTGGAGGAGTGGTCTCAGATCAGGGACCTATGCACCCTTCTGCACAGTTTTGAAATGGCA
Organism: Phyllobates terribilis; assembly: GCF_046119375.1. Taxonomy (NCBI): domain Eukaryota; kingdom Metazoa; phylum Chordata; class Amphibia; order Anura; family Dendrobatidae; genus Phyllobates; species Phyllobates terribilis. Next base: position 11,124,511 of record NW_027362769.1, on the reverse strand, counting down.
ACAAAGATGTTTAGTGCTGACGATGCCATTATCAGCATGACTATTCCGGTGATTTACATGCTGGAGCACATGTTAAACAGAATTCGGAGTCAGGTGGTGGCACAAGAGGAGGTGGAGGAAGTAGAGGAGGAGGAGTTGTATGCGGAAGGGCTAACATCTGCAAGGTCCAGACGGTCGGCAACACCAAGGCGGAAGGCATGTGAGGGTGGGGGAGATGGTTTTACCAGGGCGCATGGTAGCAGCCAAACTAGTGAGGAAGGTGCAGGAGCCCAGGAAGAAGTGGAGGACGAACTGATGGAAGACTCATCAGATGAGGGAGACCTTGATCACATTTCTGTTGTGCGAGGTTGGGGGGAGAGGACAGAGGAAGGAAGCATGATTGTTACCTCGCCAACAACACAACAGGGACTTGGTGCTCCTGGATGCGCAACACACATGAGTGCCTTCTTGCTGCACTACCTGCAACATGACCCTCGAATTGTGAGAATTAGAAATAATCCTGACTACTGGGTTGCCACACTGTTAGATCCCCGGTACAAAAGTAAATTTGCAGAAATTATTCCTGCCATAGAAAGGGATGCACGCATGCAGGAGTATCAGCAGAGACTGTTGCAGAATCTTACATGTGCTTTTCCACAAAATACCAGTGGTGCACGTAGTGAATCTCACAGTTCCAACTTGCCAACCGTGGGACCGTCAAGTGTTCAGCACTCAAACCGTAACAGAACCACAGTATCTGCTGGTAACATCAATTTTGCGGAATCATTTCACCACTTTTTTAGCCCATCCTTTGCAAGGCCACAGGAGACAAGAAGTCTGACACATAGTCAACGCCTAGAGACGATGGTACAGGAGTATCTCCAAGTAAACATTGAAGCCACGACTGTGTCACTGGACCCTTGCTCTTTTTGGGCTTCCAATCTGGATAAATGGCCGGAGCTAGCCACTTACGCCTTGGAGATCTTGTCATGCCCCGCAGCCAGCGTTCTGTCTGAACGTGTGTTCAGCGCTGCTGGTGGTGTGCTGACAGATAAGCGCACGCGGCTCTCCACTGATAATGTAGACAGACTCACGTTCATAAAGATGAACAAATCATGGATCCGAAACGACTTTTCTACCCCTGTGTCATCCTGGGGAGAGTAAAAGCTTGATGATTGGTTAAAATCACCCTACCAACCGTTTTACGCTTTCAAATTACTAATCATGTTTATCTGTATCTTGGCTGGAAAATAATTTGGGCTTTGTAGCAGTGTGCAGCACTGATCCTATTAGGCCATCTATACTAAAGCTTCACCAGATTTAAAATTAAAAATAATTTTTAGCTGCATCTAGCCCGGAAAATAATTTTGGGGCTCCGAGATGCGCAAGACACATAAGTGCCTTCTTGCTGCACTACCTGCAGCATGACCCTCATATTGTCAGAATTCGAAGTAATCATGACTACTGGGTTGCCACACTCTTAGATCCCCCAAACTTTTCGATCAACCTTTTCATTTTAATAAAGACCAAAAAAATGGTCATTTTTGAAATTATAAGCATTAGCAGGTTGTTAGAAACTGAAATCAAACAGTTTTCAACTCAAAACTTTATTCTAGGTGATGTTACATTTTCACATAGGACCCCTTGTTCGAAAGGAGCTTCTGAACTCTCTCGTCCATTGAATTTGTCAGGTTTTGGATGGTTTCTGCTTCAATTGTTTTGCATGAGGACAGAATACCCTCCCAGAGCTGTTGCTTAGATGTGAACTGCCTCCCGCCATCATAGACACTCCTTTTAATGATGCTCCAAAGGTTCTGAATGGGGTAGAGGTCAGGGGAGCATGGGGGTCACACCATAAGTTTGTCCCCGTTTATGCCCATATCAGCCAGAGATGCAGATGTTTTATGTGCAGCATGAGATGGTGCATTATCATGCAGAAAAATGATCTTGCTGTGAAATACACGGTTCTTCTTCTTGAACCATGCAGGAAGTGCTGTTTGAGAAAATCCACATACATTATGGAGTTCATCTTTAGCGCCTTCAGGGATCCTAAAGGGGCCGACAATCTCTCTCCCCATGATTCAAGCCCAAAACATTACTCCACCTCCTCCTTGTTGGCGCTGTAGCCGTGCTTGCGTGGGGTGTCCATCAACCAGCCATCCTCCACTCCATCCATCTGGACCATCGAGCGCTGCACGGCACTCATCCGTGAACAAAACTGTTTTGAAATCAGTCTTCATGTAATGTTTGGCCCACTGGAGCCGTTTCTGCTTGTGTGAAGTGGATAGAGGAGGTCGACAGGATGGCATATGCACAGCTGCAAACCTCTGAAGGACCCTGCATCTTGTTGTTCGGGGGACGTTGGAGGCACAAGCAGCTTCAAAAACTTGTCTGCTGCTATGACAAGGCTTTTTTGCCGCTGCTCTTTCAACCTGACGTAATTGCCTGTAGGAAAGAGTCCTCAATTTGCCCTTATCAGCACGCACACATGTGTACTGTGAATCAGCTACATACCTCTTGATTGCCAAGACACTTCATCCTGATCATCGCACAATGTTGATTGTAGTCATGCCTTGACCTAAACACTCCACAATTTGTTGCTTCTCAGCAGCCGACACATCCTTTTTCTTTCCCATTTTGGCAGAAAATGTAGGCTGCTTAATAATGTGAGAGAGCCTTCTTAAGTAGTCTTGCCTTTCATTGGACACACCTGCCAAACTAATTAGCACAGGTGTCTGCAATTGCTTACAGTGATATAAAGAGCCCTGACACACATCACCATCAATGAGTTTAACTGACAAACAAACAAATTCTTCCCTTATCACTCCTAAACACTTTTTGCATAATAATTTGGAACGCAGTGTACATGTGCTTTTCCACAAAACACCAGCGGTTCACGTAGTGAATCTTACAGTTCTAACTTGCCAACTGTGGTCTGTATGGAGTTGTTCAATAAAGGGCCCAAAATTAAGATAACATAGATGGGAGAGGTCTCTATGAATAGGAATTCCTAAGTATTTGATACCCTGTGAGGGCCAGGCAAAGGGAAAGTTGGACTGGATGGAATCCTATATGGATTTGGGGAGGAAGACATCGAGGGCCTCAGACTTCGCTGCATTGATTTTAAAATTTGACCATGTAACAAAGTGATCTATTTCAGCCATAACAGCATGGATGGATATATGTGATTGAGTGATATATACTAGGACATCATCAGCAAATAGAGAGCACTTGTACTCGGTGCCTCCCACCTCAATCCACCTAATATTGGGGTTATGGCGAATTGATGAGAGCAGGTGCTCCGTCACTAGGATGTATAAGAGAGGGGACAGAGGACATCCCTGCCTTGTCCCATTGGTGATTGTGAAAGGTGATGAAAATGTTCTGACGCACCCCCTAGGCCTTGGGACACCCGGAGCCGGACCCTTTTTGGTGGATGCTGGTGGTTGTAGTCTTCGTGGCGGCGACCCGGTTCCGTGGCTCAGGGCGGTCAAACCAGTGGCGGAACTATTTATGTGGTTTTGATGTTTAAATGTACGACTACGCCACCCGTGGATTGCGGTCAGAGTGAACCGCCGCTACAGGGCAGACCGCTGAGGCTGGTGTTGTGGGTGCAGCAGAGCGTAGCATAACTCCCCACGGGAGGAGTATAGCCTCAGGGCAGTGTATGCGGAGGATGGGGGTGGTGGTGCAGGGCAGCAGCAGTAACGACACGGAGTCAGTGATGCAGTTCAGGGCCTTTACTCACAGTTCTTATTATCCAGACCACGTCTGCAGGTAACGGCTGCCCACGTCGTACTGTGCTCACCAGGTGAGGGGCTCAGACAACTCCCAGATAACTTTGGAGCACTTCACAGGACCCCCTTTGTGTGTCCTTTGTCTGGCCTTTCTTACCAACACTTCTGTCCGGCTGCCTCGGGCCTCCTCTTGGTAAACTTGGCGCCAGTTTCCCTGACCCTATGTGGTGCCTTCCTAGCAGGTGTAGCGAGGGGCTGCGCCACATAAAATGTCAGAGCCTCCGGTTTCTAGCTGAGGGTCGTTTCCTGCCTCCACTAGTTCGGGGACCGGTCTCCCCCTTTGGCCTGACCCCTCCACGCAGGTGGATTCGGGCGTACGGTGGCGACTCGCCCGTCCGCACCCCTGGGATCCCTTCATTCCTCGTTCCTGGAGCCTTCTCCGCTCCTCTTCCTTCCTTCTCTCTCTTCCAGGCCTGGGCCTCTGTTACTAGGCCCGCCTCCGGAGCAGAGCTCATGCAGAGCCCCTGCTCCCTGCCACTTCTGCTCAGACTTCTCTGCACTGAACTAAGATGGTGCCCACCTTTTATACTCCCTTCTCAATGCACCCAGGAACTGCTTCCTCCCTGCTCCTGCACTACAGGGTTCCCCTTCCTCAGTGTTCCCTCCCCCCACTCCAGCCAGGGACAGGGACTGTCGTGCCCATCTCAGGGGCATATTGGTCGCCCTGCCCCACGGCAATGTGGTGTAATGCATGCAGGTGTCGGGTCCTGATCCACACTACATCCTTACCTGAGAGTGAGATATCACATCTCTGGGTGAGGTGCAATACCTCTGTAGCAACCGAGCCCTCAGGGTGCTACAGTTCCATTTATCTTCAGCCTAGGTGACGTATTGCGATACAGGGCCGTGATTTTGGCTATAAAAGGGTCCCCTAGACCCCTACCCCAAGCTTTTTAAGAGAATCATATATGGCGTGCCAGGAGACTCTATGGAATGCTTTCTCAGCATCCAACGAGAGTATCTAATTACAAATTTTTAACGGCATCTAGCCCAGGAAATACTTTGTGCCTAGTAGCAGTGTCTGCTAGTCAGCGGATTATCCCGGCTGTTAAGCAAGCTACACCACCTGTAGTTTGGACACTTAATTTTTTCAAAGGAAATGCTTCGGGACCACGGGATACTCAGTGAAGAGCATCAGGAGGCACCCCAAGGCATAGGGGCTCGGACTGGCAGTAGGATGCCTTGCGGTGGACAGCCGAGCTCGATCCTTATAAAAGCTTTTTAACTGCAGCAGCTTTAGTGGACGCTACTGGAGCTGGAATTACGCGGCTGCTGGCATGAGACTTGCCCTCCAATAGATCCTTGTAAATGGATTTAAAGTGTATTTATTCAAATTAGAGAGACAATTTAAATTAAAAAGCTTAGAGCTGCCTCCACCACAGGGGGGCTCGCTCGACCCACCAGCGGACAGGCACCAGTATTGGGAGAGGGGGGCTGGCCATCAGGGTTCACCGCGGCTCTGGCACAAACCCGGCGACACGGAGGTGGCACGGGCAGGAGCGGACTGGCCGTGTCGGCTTCTCACTTTTTGGATTTTAGAAGGGCATGACATGCCTATATCTGTGTCTCCCCCTCCTTTTACTCCTCCACCTCTTTTATTTTCGCATGACTATATGTACTTGTCACTTTTCCATGTGCTAGTTATGTCTTCTGAGCAGTTTGTCAGCTTTTGGACACCTTTGAAGGTGTTTTCTATGTGTTTCTATGTGTTTTTGTTTGTCTGCCATTGGTTTTAACGGTGTTCGAAGGTGTTCGACGAACAGTTCGACGAACAGTTCGGCGAACACACCGGTGTTCGACGAACCGAACCGAACTCGAACACTACGGGGGTGGCTCAACACTACTGTCTTATCACTTTTACCACAAGCGGAACGGCACTAAAAAAAACCCTCAAAAAACAAATCCTGAATTGTTGGTTTTTGTTCATTCTGCCTCCCAAAAACAGAATAGAAAGCGATGAAAAAATGTTGTGTGACCAAGACAAACGTCAACTCATCCTGCAAAAAACAAGCCCTAACATGACTCTGTCGGCCAAAATATGCTACACATAGCTCCCAAAGTATGGTGATGCAAAAACTAGGTTTTGCGCAAAAAAAGAGTCTTTTAGTGTGTGACAGCTGCCAAACATAAAAACCCAATATAAATCTGGTATCGCTGTAATCTCGAAGAATAAAGTTATCTAATTATTTATAGAGCACGAGGAACAGCGTAAAGAATAAATAAAAACAATTCTTCACCTGCTGCTGATTTGTTCATTCTGCTTCTCAAAACAACGCAGTAAGACTCAGCTCACATTTATTCTGCGCTCTGCGCTGAACGCTTACACCCGGGTTTCCGTGTAAATCTCTGAAGTACGTGATTCAGAAGGAACCCCCAGTGAAATATTCCTGGGATGAGGCAGATAGAGGCACCGTTGACACTGTATGGCCTGTGATCCCATGGTGCCAGTTTTTTAAGACGAGCATAAAAGTGCGGTTGGCCACTTCAGAAAAAAAGGACACTGCTAAACAGAGGCCAGACGGAGTCCAGAGTAACTCTGCTGCCTCATTATAGTGAATGGATCCCACGGTGGTTTCATCTGAATTATACACTTGGAGATTTAGATTGAAACCCCGATGTAAGTGCTCAGCCTAGAGCACCGGATAAACGTTATGTAAAATGTTCCCAATAAAATCTTCAAATCAATCCACAAAAAAAGTCCCCACTCAGTTCCATCATCTATTAACAAAAATATAAGGGGCTTCCATGCTACTGGTAGCACAAAAGCTCTGGAAAAGCGAATTGGCCCTTGCCCCCCAAAAGAAATTCAGAAAATTCTGTGCTCCCAAATCCAAATGTCCCCTCCACCATCTGAGCCCCACAGTGTGCCTAAACTACTGTACATTTAGGGTCCACATGTTTGGCATCTCTGTAGCAGTGAGAACCCGCCTAATTTTTGGGATCCATGTGTCCAGAAGCATGAGCTGGGCACAACGTACTGGGCACTACAAAGTACTGGTCACTTCATTGGCAATTTGAAATTTTCACTCAGCAACATCCACTGCTGCTTGTTTTTGGAGAACACCCATGAAGTCAAAATCGTCACTACACATGTAGAAAAATTCCCACACCTGTAGAAAAATTCCCAAAGGGGTATAATTTCCAAAATGGGGTCATTTGAGTGGGTATCCTGCTCTTCTAGCACTTAGGGGCTCTGTATATGGAGTCTGCAAACTATTCTACAAAAATTTGTTCTCCAACAGTCAAATAGCGCTCCGTCCCTCCCAGGGCTCGCCGAATGTACTGTACAGCCACATATGTCTGACACATTTTGGCACAATTTTTACTGTTGCCATGTGTGAAAATGTAAAATCTGGTTAAATTTTTTCTTCACCGCCCAATGGCATAAAATTCTGTGAGTCACATGTGGTGTCATTATTATCACTGCACCCCTAGATTAATTCATTGCGAGGTGTATTTTGTAAAATGGGGTCACTTATGGAGGGGGTTCTGCTGTTCTGGGACCTCGGGGGCTCTCCCAGTGGGTCATGTCACCTGAAAACCACAACAGTAAAATCTGCACTGTAACATGGCGCTCCTTCCCTTATAAGCTTTGCGTTGTGCCTGAAAAGTAGTTTTCGACCACTTATGGGGTATTGATGTACTTAAGAGAAGTTGTGTAACATTTTCTCTTATTACCACTTTTGAAAATTGCAAACTTGGGGTCAAAGCAATATTTTAGTGGAAAAAAATTGTAATATTTAATTTACTCAGCCCAATGTTATATAAGTTTGTGTATCACCCGAGGGTTAAAAAATACTCATTACTCCACTAGATGAATTCCTTGAGAGGTGTAGTTTACAAAATGGGGTTTCGGCATGTCAGCAACTCTTCAAATGTGACATGGTGTCCGCAACCTATCCCAGCCAACATAGCGCTCCTTCCCTGCTGTGCATCAAAGCAGTAGTTTTCCACCACATATGGGGCATAGATGTACTCAGGAGAAATTGCCCAACAGTTTTTGGGGTCCATTTTCTCCCCTTACCCTTGTAAAAATAAAAAATTTGGGGCTAAAATATCATTTTTGTGGAAAAAGTTTGACTTTTTTATTTTCACGGCTCTACGTTATAAACTTCTGTGAAGCACCTGGGGGTTCAGGGTGCTCACCACACATCTAGATAAGTTCCTTGAGGGGTCTAGTTTCCAAAATGGAGTCAGTTGTGGGCAGTTTCGACTGTTTAGGCACATCAGGGGCTCCACAAACGCAACATGGCATCTACTAATTATTCAAGCAAATTTTACATTCAAAAAGTCAAATGGCGCTCCTTCCCTTCTGAGCCCTGCCGTGTTCCCAAACAGTGGTGTTCCCCTACATATGGTATATCAGCTTGCTCAGGAGAAAATGCACAACAAATGGTATGGTGTAATTTCTTCTGTTACTCTTATGAAAATGCAAAATATGGGGCTGAAAAACATTTTTGTAGGAAAAATGTGAAAATTGTATTTTTATGGCTCAATGTTAGAAACTTCTGTGAAGCACCTTGGGGTTCAAGGTGCTCACCACACATCTAGATAACTTCCCTCAGGGGTCTAGTTTCCAAAATGGTGTCACTTGTTGGGAGTTTCCACTGTTTAGGCACATCTCAGACACCCCAAGCGCAGCATGGCGTCCACTAATTATTCAAGCAAATTTTACATTCAAAAAGTCAACTGGTGCTCTTTCCCTTCCGAGCCCTACCATGCACCCAAACAGTGGTTTTCCCCAACATATGGGGTATCGGCATGTTCAGGAGAAATTGAACAACAAATTTTGCAGTCCGTTTTTTCCTGTTACCCTTGCAAAAATAAAAAAATTTGAGTCTAAAATAACATTTTTGTCAAAAAAAGTTAAATGTTCATTGCTTTCTTCCACACTGCAAAAATTCCTGTGAAGCACTTGAAGGGTTAATAAACTTCTTGAATGTGGTTTTGAGCACCTTGAGGAGTGCAGTTTTTAGAATAGTGTCACTTTTGGGTATTTTCTCTCAAAAAGGCCCCTCAAAGTCACTTCAAATATGATGTGGCCCCTAAAAAAATGGTTTTGTAAACTTTGTTGAAAAAATGAGAAATCAATGGTCAATTTTAACCCTTATAACTTCCTAACAAAAAAAAATGTGGTTCCAAAATTGAGCTGATGTAAAGTAGAGATGTGGGAAATGTTATTCATTAACTATTCTGTGTGACATATCTCTCTGATTTAAGGGCATGAAAACTCAAAGTTTGAAAATTGCAACATTTTCGCCAAATTTCTGATTTTTTCACAAATAAATGCATGTCATACCAAACAAATTTTACCACTATCATGAAGTACAATATGTCACGAAAAAACTATCTCAGAATCAATGGGATCCGTTGAAGCATTCCAGAGTGAAAAAATTGGCCTGGTCACGAAGGCGAAAACAGGCTCTGGCGCAAAAGGGTTAAACCCTCAACCTGTATTATTGCAGCTAAAGCTATGAGACACAACTACACTCATGAAGTTGGGAGAACTTGGAGTATACTTGAAGCTACATTGCAAGCTCTGAACCCACAGGCAAGTTAAACTAGTACATAGAGATACATCTGTATACAGCAATGTATATCTCAGTCCCTGTATTCTAGAAGAAAAATAAAATCAATATTTTTTCTTATTATAAAATTACTAAAAAAATGAAATACAATTGCAATAATGACATTTTAAATGTTCTTCTTTTAAAAAATATTAAACATCAAAACTTAGCAAATAACATGGACATATTAATATCCTTGTATTTGTAACAACCTGAACAACATAGGAATCAGATATTTATGGTAATTGGAAAATGGCATAAAAAATGGCATGATTACATTTTTATGAGTTTAATGGAGAAAAAAAATCAATAAAAATGTACCACTGAGGCCGTGATCACACGTAGCGTAAATTTATTATTATGCTTTAATTATATAGCGCCTTCATGTTCCGCAATGTTTTATACACATTATCATCGCTGTCCCACATGGGCATCACAATCTAAATTCCCTATCAGTATGTCTTTGGATTGTGGAAGGAAACCAGAGTACCTACAGGCAACCCACAGAGACAGGGGGAGAGCATACCACCTCTTTACAGATGTTGTCCCTGGTGGGATTTGTACCCCAGCACTGCAAAGCAACAGCGCTAACCACTAAGCCACCATACTGCCTTTTATTTTCTACTGTTTTATTCTGCACGTATTCTTCAGGTGTCCGTATCATATGACTCAATAGCAATCTTTTCTAATTATTGTGTGTTTGCTGCATTTATTTTATGAGCTTCCCCCTTATTTGATGCATTTTTTGTGCAGATGTGAACAGCGTTTTTAATGATTTTTTAATAGTACAGAAAGGTTTGCTTCACTTAAAAATGCAATGGATTTTTTTTCTAACATGTATTTTTTCAGGCTCGACATAGAAGCCTATAGAGAAAAAATGTACCAAAACCACACAGTTCAGCAGTATTCTGTCCCCATGGCCTGCGGCTGTAAATATGGCTCTGTGAGATGCTGGATCTCTTCACCTATACTTACAATTTGCGATGGTCGCAAATAGCTTAACTCAGCTGCAGGCCCAGCACACACATTAGGAAGAATCCAGAAGAGGGGTTTATTTTCTTACAGGAACTTGTGAAATGCATGCACAGCAGCAGGTAAAAAAGAACTTTACCAGAGACAGGGTACAAGCACATGAGCTTCTAATGAAGGATACATGAAGAATGTGAGGGGAGGCGGAACAAGAAGGGAGGGGTTTGCCACAACACAGTCACATGAGCAGAAGACAGGGAGAGAGAAGGGACATACACTGGAAAGGTAAACATTATTGCATATTGCATAGCAACAACCAGAGCTATAAGAAAAAAGCAAGACATGCAACACAGCATGTAAAATGTCCAGGGCAGTCTGTAAAATTTCCCATTCATGGGGCATAACACTCCCCATCTGAAATCTTTAGATTACACAATTCTTGACATGATGTCTTTTGATGGTGTCAACGTCGACCTAAAAGACAAAAGAAAAACACACAGGGATGTAACAATAACAATAACAGTTGTAGTTCAATTGGTGTAGTCCAATTTTCAGTTAGAGGCCTGAATTCCTCAACAGCCGGATACTCCGAGCCCAAATGAAACCCATCTTCAGATTGGGGAAGCCACAATATGCAAACACTTCCACCAACCCAACAATCCGCTGGAGAATGTTCAATGTCCAAACACAGCTGGAGGCATTATGGCGGTAGACTCCCCGCCATAAGCTGTGTCCAGAAACAATGTCCTTCTCCCATGAAGCACTTGGTGGTACACATCAGGTGAATACCAGCCTGCACAACAGGTGACCAGCTCAAGAAGCGTCCAGAGAGATGAATCCTCAGCTTCAACCTTGGTGTCACAGGTATGCAACATGTAGAGATGACGGGTCTGATCTCTCAGTCAGTGACTGTTTTGTCATGTTCAAATGTGCTGCCAGCATTGACAGCACAAGGGTCCTCAGGAACAAAACTTGGAAACAACGTCCAGGTGTTGTCACAAAGGCTGGGTGCAGTCATGAGTCTTGTTTCTTGGTGAGTTGGATGCAAGTCAGTGGAGATATGGTGCCACAGTTCGGGAGCGACTTCTGCGACCTCCACCACTGGTACAGCAGCACAAAGACTGAGTCTTGGTGCAGTGTGAGCAGGCCTTGAGGCTAGTATGGTCCAGTCCAGGACGAATTCCTTGTTGACGGCTTCTGAGGTCTTTGGGTAGGCCACTGCAGCTTATAACCCTTGTAGGTGCGCCAGAGAAAATGTGGACTCCTCTTCTTGTGGCGACTGAAAGAGACCTTAAGGCAGAGCCAGTTAGGAATGAGATGGGATGGTTCAAGATTTTCGGAGACGTCTTCCATGTCTCCCACCTTTGTGGTTTATGGGACTGTACTGGAGTGTTCCAATCTGTGTTCTCAGCAGTCAACTGTCTCAACAGAATCATGCCTTGAATGGCGATGGGTGCTATAAACCCGAGAGGACCGTAGGTGCTGTTCACAACAGGTAAGACTCCTCGTTTGGCGAAGGATTTAATGCAGACTGACACCTGGAATGAGAACGTGTCCTGTTTAATGTCCCAGAGCAGACCAAGGCTGCGTTGCATAGAAGGAACATCAGAACTCAGATTAAGATCCTTTATGCTCGTTGTACGGTCCTCAGATGGAGACGTCTTCCTTACCTCTTGGCTGATGGAGACAATCTTGTGAGGTCTAAGGTTTGCTGCTAGCAACATTTCCTGTGATTCAGAGAGCAGATCAATTGTCTCTTCATCCACGTAGAAGTTCTTTCCACAGATAAGGGAGCATCAGGTCCATACTCTCTCTCACCTTCCTGGGCTGTCTGTCTTGGTCTACAGATTGCTGCAGCTAATGAGAGGCTGTTCCTGAAGACATGTACCTTCGTCCAGTAGTCTGTGACCTCGTTGTGAATGACATTGTCCTTGTGTCCTTGGAACCTGAGATAGTTTCCACTGTCTTTTCTAGCAGGTACCAGCCGGTTGTCTTCATTTGAAGAAATGAACACTGTTGACCCGAGGTTTTCATCACGGGACAGGAACGTGTTTATATTGTTAGGGATTTCTTGCCGCGACTTACTGTTATTGGCTTCTCTTTCACCAAGTAATGATGGGGGCATCGTAGAGAGTGACTGCTGCAAACATTTGGCGAGACATGAGTCTTAAATGAGAAGATTCTTGCAGGTCTTTTTGTCCTTTACATGGAGACATAACCCAGCCTAGATCAAAGCGTTGTGCAAATAGAGCATCATGTGGCCGGTTGATTTGGCGACTTACCTTGTGTAACCGCAGAATGTCTCAACAAAGCAGAATTAGGATGTTTGCGCTGTTGTCAAGAGCTGGAATCTTGTTGGCTATATTCTTCAGATGGGGGTGACGAAGAGCAGCCTCTGGAGTAGGAATCTTCTCTCTGTTGGATGGTATCTGGTTGCATTCGAACCGTGGGTAGGGGTATCTTCACGTTGTTCTAAAGAGAAGATACTATGAGTCCATTGGCTCTTCTCCCTGAGACCTCTGTAACACCACTACAGGTGCCCAGAGTGTAGGGGTGAGCATTTCCCTTTAAGCCAAACAGATCAAAGAGTTCTGACCTTGCAAGGGATCGGTTGCTCTGATCGTCCAGAATGGTGTACATCTTTACGGTTTTCTCTGGATGGTCCTTAGGATGCATGTTCACCACACATATCTTCGCGCAGGACTTGTCACACAGGTCTTCAGCGCAGACTTCTGTACTTAAAGGAAGATATTGTGGTAGGACTTGCTGGTTGCTCTGCGTTCTCCCCGCCATGCCTTGTGGTGGGGGAAGGCGTAAGCGGTGCAGAGTCAGGTTGGGATGGATGAAGTGCTTGTACGTGGTCCTCACTGTCACACTCAAAACACTTAATAGAGATTTTACAGTCTTTAGCAAAGTGTTCAGTAGACGCACAACATCTGTAACATACCCCAAACTTCTTTAGAAGCTCCTTGCGTTCTTGGAGGGGTTTCTTTTTGAAGCCGATGCACTTCTTTAGGTGATGTGGCATCTTAGAAATGGGACACATACAAGTAGGATTTTCGATCTTTTCACATACCTCGCTCTTGTCTGGAGCTGGTGAAGGTGTGGGAAGAACATCAGTCTTCTTTGCTGACACTGGACTGCTGCGCTTTCTGTTGCTTGAACGTGGACTTTCATACTTGGGATGGAATGAACCAGAGCAGCTGGTTTCTCCATAGAAGCTAGGGTCAGTCTTACACTCTGCAATGTTTTCGATAAACTGACAGAAGTAGGAAAATGGAGGAAAGGAGAATTGGTTTTCCCTTTTGTATTTTCTTCCAAGCATGGCCCACCTATCTTGGATATAGGATGATAGCTTAGAAGTTATTGGGATTACCCCACGAGCAGTGTCCAGGTTGCTGAGGCCAGGCAGGTGTGGGTCTGCTTTGACCAGCTGAAGCTCTAACAGGAGGTCACTGAGCTCTTGGAATTTTGCACTGTCCTTACCGGATAGTTTTGGAAAATCATCTAGATGCTTGAACAGGGCATTTTCTATGGCCTCAGGACTACCATAGCTTCATTCTAGTATCTCCCATGCAGCAGCGAGACCAGCCATAGGATTACTGATGTGGACAGATTTAAGTCTCTTGACCTGTTCAGTGGATTGTGGCCCAAGCCACCTGATCAGCAGGTCTAGCTCTTCAGCAGCGGTGATGCCGAGGTCACTGATTGCGGTTTTAAAGGTACACTAACAACCCCTGTAGTTTTCAGGTTGATCATCAAACTTTGTAAGACCAGTCTTAGTTAGGTCACGGTAAATCATGTACCTTGCAAAGCCGGACATATTAGCAGTCTCTGATTTTGGAAACACCATTGCTGGCTGGCTAGTATTGTTCATACAGTCTGTGGTGTTGTGACCTAGGAATGCAGGAAAGTATGGTGCAGCGTAGGCATTTAGTCCAGTAACCGGCTTAATGTGCTTAGTTTCTGCCACACATGGAGCTGGAACTGTGTGGCTGACCGGAATGTGATGACTTGTTTGCATAGTGACCTGCACGTGTGCTTCTGTGTATAGGGTTTGGTGAGCTGCAAGGGCCTGATACATTCCGATGCACAGAGGAGGATCAGGAAGAAGGGTTGGAAGCGTATTTTACTGACCTTGAATGCAGGATGCTGATAAAGGCTCTTTGTCCTGTTGCCTTAGGAGAACATCTGTGGCATCAGGAATGATTGCTGGAGCCGAGGGTGAACTATTCTGACTTTGTACATAGTCTCTGGTAAGTTTAAGAGGGTCTTCGGTATCAAAATCCCTTAAACTGATGCTGTCTCATTGGCTCCCACTGATGGCTTGTTCCAGGGCCTCTATTTCTGCCCTTTTGCATGCTGCTTCGGCTGCTTCCACTTCCAATTCCGCCTTTTGGCGTGCTGCGCTTGCTCCTATTTCTGCCTTTAGCATGCCAAAAGGCAGAAATAGGAGCAAGCGCAGCACGCCAAAAGGCGGAATTGGAAGTGGAAGCAGCCGAAGCAGCATGCAAAAGGGCAGAAATAGAGGCCCTGGAACAAGCCACTGGCTTTCATTTCTGCCTTTCTGCGCACTGCTTCAGCTGCCTCTACTTCCATCTCAGTTTTCTTTTGAGCAAAGGCAGCTTGTACCTTGGTGGCCTCAGCTTCTGCACGTGCTCTTATAAGCTGCTCGCTGAGGGTTGAAGATTTTGAAGAGCGTGACTTAGATGATCGCTTTGACTGCCTAGCTGAGTCAGAAATGCAAGATGACATCTCGGCCATTAGTGCAATTCTTGCCTCTGTCTTGGCTTTAATATTACGCACCATGCTTTCTCTCTCATTGTTAAGTTGTTGGAAAACTTGCAGCTCTTTGCATGGAATCATAGGATTATTTTTTTGTAACATGGTGGCGTATTCATCTGTTGTTTTTACATACTGTTGATAATCTGAACACAGCTGTGCAAGGGCTCCCTCTGGTGGTAGTTTGAGAGAAGCAGGCTGAAACAGGCTGTGTATGTGACTCAGAAGTTTTTGCCATAAGTCTGCTATAACACGGGACAGTTCATGTTTACTGACTTCAAGGTTCTCCCTGACTTTCCATGTAGGCTTTGTGGGGTGTCTAGCCTTCTCACTAAACAGTGAATCAAGTTCTATGCATTCTTCCTCTAACAATGGGTCTGGCAGAGACTGTGTAGTAATTCCCTCAGCCATCTTAATTCACAGGGAGAAGGGAAGCTGTATAGTCTCTTATATGATGAGAGCAGATGCTCTGCTGAAAGTTCTGTAGCAACCGTTATTTATGGACTTATGTTAACCCGGCTGCGAACTGGAGAACTTTCTGTTTACCCGTAAGTTGCTGAATACCAGCTTTTTATGTTGGACTTGCTTGGGTCACTGCCTCAGTTACTGCACAGTGTGAACACCGCCGCCTTAAAGCTTGGTGGAGAATGCGGGCATAGTGATGAGCTGATTGAGAGACTGGGGCAGGCCCAGTACTTTACCATGCTCAATCTCACTAAGGGTTACTGGCAGGTACCTCTCACAGAATCGGCGAAGGAAAAGACCGCCTTCATAACTCCGGAGGGTCTATATCACTATGGGTTACATGGGGCCCCGGCTACATTCCAG
The DNA here is from genome assembly GCF_046119375.1 of Phyllobates terribilis. Classification (NCBI taxonomy): domain Eukaryota; kingdom Metazoa; phylum Chordata; class Amphibia; order Anura; family Dendrobatidae; genus Phyllobates; species Phyllobates terribilis. The sequence continues at coordinate 11,108,589 of NW_027362769.1, read as the reverse complement.
AGGTTGATGGACATAGTGCTCAAGCCTCATCAGCAGTACGCGCCCGCGTATCTAGATGATATTATCATCTTTAGCACTGACTGGCATACGCACCTATCCCAGGTACAAGCAGTGCTGGATTCTCTCAGAGCCGTGAAGTTAATGGCAAACCCAAAAAAAGTGTGCGATAGGGCTAGAGGAAGCCCAATATTTGGGGTATGTGATTGTTTGAGGAGTTATCAAGCCCCAAATCAATAAAGTTGAGGCCATAAAAAACTGGCCTAAACCGTCAAGAACAAAGCAGGTGAGGGCGTTCCTTGGCATCCTTGGGTATTACCGCTGGTTTATACCTAATTTTGCTAGGAACAGCGGCCCTGACCGATCTCTTGAAAGGAAAAAAATCGGTAATGGTTCGGTGGAACCCTCAGGCAGAAGAAGCCATTCAGTCCATGAAGTTGGCCCTGTGTGGACAGCCGGTGCTCATCAGCCCCAACTTCAAGGAAATCTTCATTGTACAGACAGATGCCTTGGAGGTAGGCCTAAGGGCGGTATTGTCATAAAAAGTGAATGGTGAAGAGCACCCGGTCACCTACTTGAGAAGAAAATTTATCCCAGCAGAGAAAAACAATAGCATGGTGGAGAAAGAGTTTATGGCTACTAAGTGGGCCTTGGAATCGCTACGTTATTATTTACTCGGGCGTCAGTTCCGCTTGGTGACGGACCACTCACCCTTGGTAAGGATGAGGAACGCCAAAGAGAGGAATATGCGAGTCACCAGGTGGTTTCTGTCACTGCAAAATTTTAATTTCTCTGTAGAACATCGCCCTATGAAGTCTCAGGCAAACGCGGATGCCCTGTCCAGGGCACCCTGTATGGTGACAAATGTTCTACCCCATAAGTTTGCCACAGAGGGGGGGGATATGTGAGGGAGTGATGGGGATCTTATACGAGGGACGGTATATATCCTCCAGAATGTGTACAGAGACCTATTAAACCCATTGAAGTGCATTGCTGTCACAGACAAACCTGCGGCTGCAATGCAGGAATGAAGGTGAGCATTGACCTGGTCAGGCTATCTGGCTAAGGCAGATTAGTAAAACCCGGCAGGGCCTTCATTTCCTGGAAGAGGCTACAGGAAGGCAGTGGGGCGGCCTCCTCCCTCCAACCCGGGTTTTCCAGTGACTTTTGCCTCAGGTCCTTTAAAAACCCTGCATTAAAGATTAGTGTTGTTCAGTGTTGGGACCGGCTAGAGCAGGGGTCTCAAACTCGGCTGGGTATATGGGCCGCACATGGAAAAAATTAGAATTTGGGGGGCCGCATTCTTTGTTCAATGTGACATTTTTAGTGATACCATTTTTTTTTGTGTACACCTTTTGAACATTTTTTCCGTGTTTATTTTTTTATAGCTTGGGTCGTTATGGATGTGGCGATAATAAACGTGCACTTTTTTGTGTTTACTTTAGTTTACATATAAAACAGCATTTTTAGTGCCCAATATTTTTTCATGCTTTATTTTAATTTTTTTGATTTTTACAATTTTGTTTCCCCCAATTGGCCACATACAGTAATATTGTCTTACAATTAGCATCATATAGTAATAATGGCAAACATCTTGTACTAATGTTCCCCATCCAAGTCCCCATCTTGTACTAATGTGCCCCATCCAGGTCCCCATCCTGTGGCTATGTGCCTCATCCAGGTCCCCATCTTGTGGCTATGTGCCCCATCCAGGTCCCCATCTTGTGGCTATGTGCCCCATCAAGGTCCCCATCTTGTGGCTATGTGCCCCATCCAGGTCCCCATCTTGTGGCTATGTGCCCCATCCAGGTCCCCATCTTGTGGCTATGTGTCCCATCCAAGTCCCCATCCTGTGGCTATGTGCCTCATCCAGGTCCCCATCTTGTGGCTATGTGCCCCATCCAGGTCCCCATCCTGTGGCTATGTGCCCCATCCAGGTCCCCATCTTGTGGCTATGTGCCCCATCCAGGTCCCCATCCTGTGGCTATGTGCCCCATCCAGGTCCCCATCTTGTGGCTATGTGCCCCATCCAGGTCCCTATCTTGTGCTATGTGCCCCATCCAGGTCCCCATCCTGTGGCTATGTGCCCCATCCAGGTCCCCATCTTGTGGCTATGTGCCCCATCCAAGTCCCCATCCTGTGGCTATGTGCCTCATCCAGGTCCCCATCTTGTGGCTATGTGCCCCATCCAGGTCCCCATCCTGTGGCTATGTGCCCCATCCAGGTCCCCATCTTGTGGCTATGTGCCCCATCCAGGTCCCCATCCTGTGGCTATGTGCCCCATCCAGGTCCCCATCTTGTGGCTATGTGCCCCATCCAGGTCCCCATCTTGTGGCTATGTGCCCCATCCAGGTCCCCATCTTGTGGCTATGTGCCCCATCCAGGTCCCCATCTTGTGGCTATGTGCCCCATCCAAGTCCCCATCCTGTGGCTATGTGACTCATCCAGGTCCCCATCTTGTGGCTATGTGCCCCATCCAGGTCCCCATCCTGTGGCTATGTGCCCCATCCAGGTCCCCATCTTGTGGCTATGTGCCCCATCCAGGTCCCCATCCTGTGGCTATGTGCCCCATCCAGGTCCCCATCTTGTGGCTATGTGCCCCATCCAGGTCCCCATCCTGTGGCTATGTGCCCCATCCAGGTCCCCATCTTGTGGCTATGTGCCCCATCCAGGTCCCCATCTTGTGGCTATGTGCCCCATCCAGGTCCCCATCTTGTGGCTATGTGCCCCATCCAGGTCCCCATATTGTGGCTATGTGCCTCATCCAGGTCCCCATCCTGTGGCTATGTGCCCCATCCAGGTCCCCATCCTGTGGCTATGTGCCCCATCCAGGTCCCCATCTTGTGGCTATGTGCCCCATCCAGGTCCCCATCTTGTGGCTATGTGCCCCATCCAGGTCCCCATCCTGTGGCTATGTGCCCCATCCAGGTCCCCATCCTGTGGCTATGTGCCCCATCCAGGTCCCCATCTTGTGGCTATGTGCCCCATCCAGGTCCCCATCTTGTGGCTATGTGCCCCATCCAGGTCCCCATCTTGTGGCTATGTGCCCCATCCAGGTCCCCATCTTCTGGCTATGTGCCCCATCCTGGTCCCCATGTTGTGGCTATGTGCCCCCTGTTCTTCACACACATAAAATAGAAAAAAAAAGATGATTCTCACCTGTCCTCCGTTCCCTCGGCGTCCTTCCTGCAGATGTGGCCCGCAGGCACCACAGAGTCAGACCCCTTGACGATCCCGACCTGGTCCAGGAGGAGCTGTCGACAGCAGCGCTGCATTGCCGCACAGAGACTGTCTCCCAGCACAGCATTTCCAATGCCAGCCGCCGACCAATCAGAGGCCAGCAGCTGATATCTGCGTATGGCAATGACGTCATACTCGCTGCGCCGACACGCAGATATCAGCTGCTGGCCTCTGATTGGCCGGCGGCTGGCATTGGAAATGCAGTGCTGGGAGACAGTCTCTGTGCGGCAATGCAGCGCTGCTGTCGGCGGCTCCTCCTGGACCTGGTCGGGATCATCAAGGGGTCTGTGCCTGCGGGCCGCATAAAGCAGCCTCAGGGGCCGCATGCGGCCCGCGGGCCGCGTGTTTGAGACCCCTGGGCTAGAGTATAGCAGGAAAGCTCGGCGGGCCTGTGTGTAGCTGAACCCACGCCTGGGAAGACTCTGCACCTGTCAGGCTCTAAGCGGCCTGGCGTGGCCGTTGCCCACGGCAACTGTTATTTATGGACTTATGTTAACCCGGCTGTGAACCGGAGGACTTTCTGTTTAAGCGTAAGTTGCTGAATAATAGCTGTTTATGTTGGACTTGTTTGGGTCACTGCCTCAGTTACTGCACGGTGTGAACACCACCGCCTTACATTTCTTACAGGAACTTGTGAAATGCATGCACAGCAGCAGGTAAAAAAGAACTTTACCAGAGACAGGGTACAAGCACATGAGCTTCTAATGGAGGATATATGAGGAATGTGAGGGGAGGCGGAACAAGAAGGGAGGGGTTTGCCACAACACAGTTACATGAGCGGAAGACAGGAAGAGAGAAGGGACATACACTGGGAAGGTAAACATTCTTGCATAGCAACAACCAGACCTATAAGAAAAATGCAAGACATGCAACATAGCATGTAAAATGTCGAGGGCAGTCTGCATAATTTCCCATTCATGGGACATATTAATCAGTCTTTAGGCACACCAAGGACATCTAGGTCACATGTAGCGTAAATGCTGTGTTTTTTCTGCTGGGTTTAACTCTCCAAGCAAATCAGACATGATTTCAGGAAGACTCCCCCCCCCCCTCTTTGCTTGTAAAGACTAGTGTTGAGCCACCCCCGTAGTGTTCGAGTTCGGTTCGGTTCGTCGAACACCCTTGTGTTCGCCGAACTGTTCGTCGAACTGTTCGTCGAACACCTTCGAACACCGTGAAAACCAATGGCAGGCAAACAAAAGCACATAGAAACACATAGAAAACACCTTCAAAGGTGTCCAAAAGCTGACAAACTGCTCAGAAGACATAACTAACACATGGAAAAGTGACAAGTACATATAGTCATGCGAAAAGAAAAGAGGTGGAGGAGTAAAAGGAGGGGGAGACACAGATATAGGCATGTCATGCCCTTCTAAAATCCAAAAAGTGAGAAGCCGACACGGCCAGTCCGTTCCTGCCCGTGCCACCTCCGTTTGTGCCAGAGCCGCGGTGGACCCTGACGGCCAGCCCCCCTCTCCCAATACTGGTGCCTGTCCGCTGGTGGGTCGAGCGAGCCCCCCTGTGGTGGAGGCAGCTCTAAGCTTTTTAATTTAAATTGTCTCTCTAATTTGAATGAATACACTTAAAATCCTTTTACAAGGATCTATTGAAGGGCAAGTCTCATGCCAGCAGCCGCGTAATTCCAGCTCCAGTAGCGTCCACTAAAGCTGCTGCAGTTAAAAAGCTTTTATAAGGATCGAGCTCGGCTGTCCACCGCAAGGCGTCCTACCGCCAGTCCCAGCCCCTATGCCTTGGGGTGCCTCCTGATGCTCTTCACTGAGTATCCCGTGGTCCCGAAGCATTTCCTTTGAAAAAACTAAGTGTCAAAACTACAGGTGGTGTAGCTTGCTTAACAGCCGGGATAATCCGCTGACTAGCAGACACTGCTACTAGGCACAAAGTATTTCCTCGGCTAGATGCAGTTAAAAATTTGTAATTAGATACTCTCGTTGGATGCTGAGAAAGCATTCCATAGAGTCTCCTGGCACGCCATATATGATTCTCTTAAAAAGCTTGGGGTAGGGGTCTAGGGGACCCTTTTATAGCCAAAATTACAGCCCTGTATCGCAATGCGTCACCTAGGCTGAAGATAAATGGAACTGTAGCACCCTGAGGGCTCGGTTGCTGCAGAGGTATTGCACCTCACCCAGAGATGTGATAACTCACTCTCAGGTAAGGATGGAGTGTGGATCAGGACCCCGACACCTGCATGCATTACACCACATTGCCGTGGGGCAGGGCGACCAATATGCCCCTGAGATGGGCACGACAGTCCCTGTCCCTGGCTGGAGTGGGGGGAGGGAACACTGAGGAAGGGGAACCCTGTAGTGCAGGAGCAGGGAGGAAGCAGTTCCTGGGTGCATTGAGAAGGGAGTATAAAAGGTGGGCACCATCTTAGTCCAGTGCAGAGAAGTCTGAGCAGAAGTGACAGGGAGCAGGGGCTCTGCATGAGCTCTGCTCCAGAGGCGGGCCTAGTAACAGAGGCCCAGGCCTGGAAGAGGGAGAAGGAAGGAAGAGGAGCGGAGAAGGCTCCAGGAATGAGAAACGAAGGGATCCCAGGGGTGTGGACGGGCGAGTCGCCACCGCACGCCTGAATCCACCTGCGTGGAGGGGTCAGGCAAAAGGGGGAGACCGGTCCCCGAAACTAGTGGAGGCGGGAAACGACCCTCAGCTAGAAACCGGAGGCTGTGACATTTTATGTGGCGCAGCCCCTCGCTACACCCGCTAGGAGGGCAGCACATAGGGTCAGGGAAACTGGCGCCAAGTTTACCAAGAGGAGGCCCAAGGCAGCGGGACAGAAGGGTTGGTAAGAAAGGCCAGAAAAAGGACACACAAAGGGGGTCCTGTGAAGCGCTCCAAAGTTATCTGGGAGTTGTCTGAGCCCCTCACCTGGTGAGCACAGTACGACGTGGGTAGCCGTTACCTGCAGAAGTGGTCTGGATAATAAGAACTGTGAGTATAGGCCCTGGACTGCATCACTGACTCTGTATCGTTACTGATGCTGCCCTGAACCATCACCCCATCCTCCGCATACACTGCCCTGAGGCTATACTCCTCCCGTAGGGAGTTATGCTACGCTCTGCTACACCCACAACACCAGCCTCAGCGGTCTGCCCTGCAGCGGCAGTTCACTCTGACCGCAATCCACGGGTGGCGTAGTCGGACATTTAAACATCAAAACCACATAAATAGTTCCGCCACTGCTTTGACCGCCCTGAGCCACGGAACCGGGTCGCCGCCACGGAGACTACAACCACCAGCATCCACCAAAAAGGGTCCGGCTCCGGATGTCCCAAGGCCCAGGGGGCGCGTCAGAACATTTTCATCACCTTTCATAATCACCAATGGGACCAGGCAGGGATGTCCTCTGTCCCCTCTCTTATACATCCTAGTGACGGAGCACCTGCTCTCATCAATTCGCCATAACCCCAATATTAGGTGGATTGAGGTGGGAGGCACCGAGTACAAGTGCTCTGCATTTGCTGATGATGTCAATCACATATATCCATCAGCAGGCTGTTATGGCTGAAATAGATCACTTTGTTACATGGTCAAATTTTAAAATCAATACAGCAAAGTCTGAGGCCCTCGATATCTCCCTCCCCAAATCCGTACAGGATTCCATCCAGTCCAACTTTCCCTTTGCCTGGCCCTCACAGGGTATCAAATTTTTAGGAATTCCTATTCATAGAGACCTCTCCCATCTATGTTATCTTAATTTTGGGCCCTTTATTGAAAAACTCCATACAGACCACGGTTGGCAAGTTAGAACTGTAAGATTCACTGCGTGAACCACTGGTGTTTTGTGGAAAAGCACATGTACACTGTGTTCCAAATTATTATGCAAAAAGTGTTTAGGAGTGATAAGGGAAGAATTTGTTTGTTTGTCAGTTAAACTCATTGATGGTGATGTGTGTCAGGGCTCTTTATTTCACTGTAAGCAATTGCAGACACCTGTGCTAATTAGTTTGGCAGGTGTGTCCAATGAACGGCAAGACTACTTAAGAAGGCTGTCCCACATTATTAAGCAGCGTACATTTTCTGCCAAAATGGGAAAGAAAAAGGATGTGTCGGCTGCTGAGAAGCAACAAATTGTGGAGTGTTTAGGTCAAGGCATGACTACAATCAACATTGTGCGATGATCAGGATGAAGTGTCTTGGCAATCAAGAAGTATGTAGCTGATTCACAGTACACACGTGTGCGTGCTGATAAGGGCATATTGAGGACTCTTTCCTACAGGCAATTATGTCAAGTTAAAATAGCAGCGGCAAAAAAGCCTTGTCATAGCAGCAGACAAGTTTTTGAAGCTGCTGGTGCCTCCAACGTTCCCCGAACAACAAGATGCAGGGTCCTTCAGAGGTTTGCAGCTGTGCGTACGCCATCCTGTCGACCTCCTCTATCCACTGCACACAAGCAGAAACGGCTCCAGTGGGTCAAACATTACATGAAGACTGATTTCAAAACTGTTTTGTTCACGGATGAGTGCCGTGCAACGCTCGATGGTCCAGATGGATGGAGTGGAGGATGGCTGGTTGATGGACACCCCACGCAAACATGGCTACCGGGCCAACAAGGAGGAGATGGAGTAATGTTTTGGGCTGGAATCATGGGGAGAGAGATTGTCAGCCCCTTTAGGATCCCTGAAGGGGTAAAGATGAACTCCATAATGTATGTGGAGTTTCTCAAACAGCACTTCTTGCCATGGTTCAAGAAGAAGAACCGTGTATTCCACAGCAAGATCATTTTCATGCATAATAATGCACCGTCTCATGCTGCACATAACACATCTGCATCTCTGGCAGATATGGGCATAAAAGGGGACAAACTTATGGTGTGACCCCCATGCTCCCCTGACCTCTACCCCATTCAGAACCTCTGGAGCATCATCAAAAGGAGTGTCTATGATGGCGGGAGGCAGTTCACATCTAAGCAACAGCTCTGGGAGGGTATTCTGTCCTCATGCAAAACAATTGAAGCAGAAACCACCTGACAAATTCAATAGACGAGAGAGTTCAGAAGCTCCTTTCGAACAAGGGGTCCTATGTGCAAATGTAACATCACCTAGAATAAAGTTTTGAGTTGAAAACTGTTTGATTTCAGTTTCTAACAACCTGCTAATGCTTATAATTTCAAAAATGACCATTTTTTGGTCTTTATTAAAATGAAAAGGTTGATCAAAGAGTGTGGGGGATCTAAGAGTGTGGCAACCCAGTAGTCAGGATTACTTCGAATTCTGACAATCTGAGGGTCATGTTGCAGGTAGTGCAGCAAGAAGGCACTTATGTGTCTTGCTCATCTCGGAGCCCCAAAATTATTTTCCGGGCTAGATGCAGCTAAAAATTATTATTAATTTTAAATCTGGTGGAGCTTAGTATAGATGGCCTAAAAGAATCAGTACTGTGTAGCATCGACGTCTCTGCCCCGTTCTAGGCAGAGACGCCGTCCCTCTCACCTCCCCGCTCCTGGCGCGGCGTCCTCCAGCGTTGCTCTCCCCGCTGCTTCCGGCGCGCTCCTTCCCCGGCAGTGTGCTTAGGGCGCGCGCGCGCTCCCCCTCTCTTAAAGGGACCGCGCGCGCCGTCCTAAGGAGTCCCCGGCCAATTGCCGGAGGACCTCCCATATAAAGGGCACCTCCTCCAAAATGGAGGTGCCCGAGCAATGTTGTTTGCACCTGTGTCTCACCTGTGCTTCAGCCCTCAGGTCCCGTTGCCAGTTACCTGCCAGATTCCTGCCAGCTTGCTGCCTTTGTCCTGCCTGATATCCAGTCACCTGCCTGCTAGCCTGAGTTCCGACGGTCTGCCTTCCAACTCCTGTCAGTCTATCTATGGACCAGCTTGCCCGCTCACCTGGGAGCGCACACCTGTTACCTGCCTGCTAGCCTACCTGGAGGCTCCGCCGTCACGTGCTGTGACCATCTGCCTTTCCAGAGACTCCTGCCCGCTCACCTGGGAGCGCACACCTGTTACCTGCCTGCTAGCCTACCTGGAGGCTCCGCCGTCACGTGCTGTGACCATCTGCCTTTCCAGAGACTCCTGCCCGCTCACCTGGGAGCGCCCACCTGTTACCTGCCTGCTAGCCTACCTGGAGGCTTCGCTGTCACGTCCTGTGACCACCTACCATTCCAGAGACTCTCGCTTGCTCACCTGGGAGCACACATCTACCATCTGCCTGCTAGCCTACCCGGAGGCTCTGCCATCACAGGTCGTACCTACCCTTTACCCAGAGACTGCCCCGGTCACTTGCCGTAACTCCCTGCCCGTTCATCCAGAGACTGCCCCGGTCACTTGCCGTAACTCCCTGCCCGTTTATCCAGAGACTGCCCCGGTCACTTTCCGTGACCTCCAGCCCGTCCACTCAGAGACTGTCCCGGTCACCTGCTGTGACTGCCTGCCCGTCATCCCTGATTGCCACCCGCTCCCTTACAAGGACCGCCCCCTTGTATAGTAGCTCAGAGGTTCCGCCTCCCAGACCCGTTACAGTTTGCTCGGGCCATGGAACCCGGTGGCACCCAAGCTCCCTCGCTCTCGGACCTGTGTCATGAACTGTCCCGCCAGAGGTCCCAACAGGAGTCCATCCTGGGTCACCTGCGGAATGTCAATTCTCGCCTGGACACTCTGACTGCTCCGCCAGCAACCTCCGCCAGCGCCATGATTGGCAATCCGACAGCTCCGCTGTCCACCAACACTATGGTATCCTACCCCGGACCCCGGCTTTCTGCACCTCCTCGCTTCGGAGGCGACTCCGCTCAGGCTCGGGGCTTCATAAATCAGTGCACCCTGCACTTTGAACTCCTGTCCCACCAGTTTAACTCCGACCGGGCCAAAATTGCCTTCATCATGTCCCATCTCACCGGAGAGGCTCTGGCCTGGCTAAATCCTCTATGGGAGAGAGGAGACCCCCTGGTGTCCAACTTGCCTGCCTTTCTCACGGCCTTCCGGAAAGTCTTCGACGAACCCGGACGGAAGACCTCATCCGCATCGTCACTGCTACGCCTCCGTCAGGGAAGCCTCACCGTGGGCCAATATGCCATACGGTTCCGTACCCTTGCCTCGGAGCTGGCCTGGGATAATGACGCTCTGGTTTCAGTCTTCTGGGAGGGTCTGTCCGGTCGTATTAAAGATGAACTTGCCGGTCGGGACATTCCTACCACCCTCGATGACCTGATAGCTCTTGCCACCCGGATTGACCTGCGGTTCCAGGAGCGTGCCAAAGAGGTCACCCGTGAGAGGAGGTTTCCACGCCTAGCTCCTACTTTTCAGCAAACCGTCACTCCCTCCGTCTCTCCTGAGCCTATGCAGGTCGACCAGACCAAGATGGTCGGTTCTCGCCAAGAATCTCGCCGAGCCGAGGGAAGCTGTTTCTATTGTGGCAGTAAGAAGCACTTCATCCGTTCCTGCCCGGAAAAGCCGGGAAACGCCAGTGTCTAGGACCACTCGGAGAGGTCGTCCTAGACAAAAGTAAGTCCTCTCCGTCTCTGACCTTACCGGTCTCTATTGCTTGGGGAGAAAACCGTCTCTTCGAACTCGCCCATCTGGATTCTGGAGCTGCTGGAAACCTCATCGCCCAGTCTCTGGTAGAGAGATACCATATTCCCATTGTCAGTTGCTTCCGTGGATGGAAGACTTCTCTCGGAGACCATCCTGCTCGTCACCGAACCTATAACCCTACAGGTGGGAATGCTGCACTCTGAGGAGATCTCATTCCATGTGCTGTCCGGACTTTCTCACTCCTTGTTGCTAGGTCTACCTTGGCTCCAGACACATGAACCCGTATTGAACTGGCGGTCCGGTGAAGTACTCCGATGGGGTCCTGACTGCCATAGGACCTGCCTGGTTCTGGTCCGTCCACTTCGCCCTCAGCCTACTCCAGCTAACTTACCTGGTCTCCCGGCTCCCTACTGGCCCTATGCGGACGTCTTCGGTAAGAAGGAAGCTGAGACGTTGCCGCCCCATAGGCCATACGATTGCCCGATCGACCTGGTACCTGGCACCACTCCTCCCCATGGGCGTATCTACCCGTTATCTGCAGCCGAGACCCGAGCCATGTCTGAGTACATTGAAGAGAATCTGGCTAGGGGATTTATCCGAAAATCTACCTCCCCGGCTGGAGCCGGATTCTTCTTTGTCAAAAAGAAAGACGGCTCGCTACGTCCCTGTATTGACTACAGAGGACTCAATCTCATTACGGTAAAAAACAAATATCCCCTGCCACTCATCTCCGAATTGTTTGACCGGCTCAAGGGCACCAGGATCTTCTCCAAGCTGGATCTTCGAGGAGCGTATAATCTGGTCCGTATCCGTCAAGGAGACGAGTGGAAGACGGCATTCAATACCCGGGACGGTCACTACGAGTACCTTGTGATGCCCTTCGGTCTCTGTAATGCTCCCGCGGTCTTTCAGGAACTAGTCAATGACATCTTCCGTGACCTCCTGTACTCCTGCGTAGTGGTATACCTGGACGATATCTTGGTCTTCTCTCCGGATCTCCCCACACACCGGAGGGATGTTCGTCAGGTCCTGCTTAGGCTTCGGCAGAACCACCTTTACGCCAAATACGAGAAGTGCCTCTTCGATCAGACCTCCCTTCCGTTCTTGGGCTATGTCATCTCCCAAACAGGTCTGCAAATGGATCCCGAGAAGCTCTCTTCCGTTCTAAAATGGCCTCGTCCTGAAGGTTTGAAGGCGATACAGCGATTCCTGGGCTTCGCTAATTAATATCGTCTTTTCATCCCACACTTCTCGTCTCGGACTGCTCCCATATCTGCACTTACCCGTAAGGGGGCTAACCCCAGGATATGGTCGCCTGAAGCCGAGGAGGCCTTCCTTTCCCTAAAGAAAGCCTTCGCCTCTGCGCCCGTCCTGCACCGTCCGGACTGTAATAAACAATTCTACCTGGAGGTTGATGCTTCCTCCTCCGGAGTCGGAGCGGTGCTCACCCAGAAGTCTTCTACCGGGAGAATGGTAACGTGCGGCTTCTTCTCCAAAATTTTCTCCTCGTCGGAGCGCAACTACTCCATTGGAGACCGGGAATTGCTAGCCATCAAATTGGCACTAGGAGAGTGGCGCTATCTGCTTGAAGGGGCTCTCTACCCGGTAATTATCTACACGGATCACAAAAACCTGGCATATCTCCAAAATGCCCAGAGGCTCAATCCTCGCCAGGCCCGGTGGTCGTTGTTTTTTGCCCGCTTCGACTTCACTCTTCATTTCCGTCCGGCGGACAAGAACGTCAAAGCTGATGCCTTGTCTCGGTCTTTCCTGTCCTCCGATCAAGAGGAGGAACCTACGCACATCATCGACTCCTCCAAGGTGATGAATGTGGCTCCCTTGGATCTAACTTGTCTTCCACCCGGTAAGACGTTCATAGCTGTGCCAGATCGGGAGAGGGTTCTTCGCTGGGGACATTCTTCTAAACTAGCTGGCCATGCTGGCCAAAAAAAGACCTTTCAACTTATTGCCCGGCATTACTGGTGGCCTACCCTACGTAAGGACGTGGTAGACTTCGTCGCGGCCTGTTCATCCTGTGCTCGTAACAAAGTTCCCCGACATCTACCTGCCGGCCATCTCCTGCCCCTTCCCGTACCTGCTGCTCCTTGGCAACACATCGCTATGGACTTTATCACCGACCTTCCAGTTTCTGCCGGTTGTACCGACATTTGGGTTGTCGCTGACCGTTTTTCTAAGATGGCCCACTTCATTCCCCTGCCTGGTCTTCCGTCTGCACCCGAGTTGGCTAAAGACTTTATCCGCCACATCTTCCGTCTCCATGGTCTGCCCCTCCACATCGTGTCGGATCGTGGGGTTCAGTTCACCTCTCGTTTCTGGAGAGCCACTTGTAAGCTGCTGGACATTACCCTGGATTTCTCCTCCGCTTACCACCCTCAGTCCAATGGTCAAGTGGAGCGGATCAATCAGATCTTGTCCAGCTACCTCCGGCACTTCGTGGATGCTCACCACTCGGACTGGGTGGATCTTCTACCGTGGGCCGAGTTCTCTTATAACAACCATGAGAGCGAGTCCTCTTCCAAATCCCCGTTCTTTATAGTTGGTGGCCAACATCCCCGGATTCCACTTCCTGTCTCCGTTTCTGTGGACAACCCTGCTGCGGAGTCTCTTGTCAGCGAATTTTCTACTATTTGGGAGAGCACCAGGTCCGCTCTTCTTCTCTCCTCTGAGCGGATGAAGAGATATGCTGATAAGAGACGTCTGGATCCGCCCCAATTCCGTCCGGGAGACAAGGTTTGGCTCTCATCCAAACATGTGCGGCTCAAAATACCCTCCTACAAGTTGGGTCCTCGATTCATCGGCCCCTTCGAAGTCCTCAGGCAAATTAACCCTGTGGCCTACAAATTAAAACTCCCGGCCACCCTACGGATCCCCAACTCCTTCCACGTATCTCCCCTCAAACCCGTTGTCTTTAACTCTTTTTCCAAAAATCCAGGTGCCCCTCCTGCTCCGGTTTCCGCTGATGACATCTTTGAGGTAGAGAGTATTCTGGCCTCCAAGAGGGTAAGAGGAAAAACCTTTTTTCTGGTAGATTGGAAGGGGTTTGGTCCTGAGGAGAGAACTTGGGAACCCAGGGAGAACATCAACGCCCCGCTTCTCCTTGAAAAATTTCTTTCTGGCCTAAAAAAGAGGAGGCCTAAAGGGGGGGGTACTGTAGCATCGACGTCTCTGCCCCGTTCTAGGCAGAGACGCCGTCCCTCTCACCTCCCCGCTCCTGGCGCGGCGTCCTCCAGCGCTGCTCTCCCCCCTGCTTCCGGCGCGCGCTCCTTCCCCGGCAGTGTGCTTAGGGCGCGCGCGCGTGCGCTCCCCCTCTCTTAAAGGGACCGCGCGCGCCGTCCTAAGGAGTCCCCGGCCAATTGCCGGAGGACCTCCCATATAAAGGGCACCTCCTCCAAAATGGAGGTGCCCGAGCAATGTTGTTTGCACCTGTGTCTCACCTGTGCTTCAGCCCTCAGGTCCCGTTGCCAGTTACCTGCCAGATTCCTGCCAGCTTGCTGCCTTTGTCCTGCCTGATATCCAGTCACCTGCCTGCTAGCCTGAGGTCCGACGGTCTGCCTTCCAACTCCTGTCAGTCTGTCTATGGACCAGCTTGCCCGCTCACCTGGGAGCGCACACCTGTTACCTGCCTGCTAGCCTACCTGGAGGCTCCGCCGTCACGTGCTGTGACCATCTGCCTTTCCAGAGACTCCTGCCCGCTCACCTGGGAGCGCCCACCTGTTACCTGCCTGCTAGCCTACCTGGAGGCTTCGCCGTCACGTGCTGTGACCACCTACCATTCCAGAGACTCTCGCTTGCTCACCTGGGAGCACACATCTACCATCTGCCTGCTAGCCTACCCGGAGGCTCTGCCATCACAGGTCGTACCTACCCTTTACCCAGAGACTGCCCCGGTCACTTGCCGTAACTCCCTGCCCGTTCATCCAGAGACTGCCCCGGTCACTTGCCGTAACTCCCTGCCCGTTTATCCAGAGACTGCCCCGGTCACTTTCCGTGACCTCCAGCCCGTCCACTCAGAGACTGTCCCGGTCACCTGCTGTGACTGCCTGCCCGTCATCCCTGATTGCCACCCGCTCCCTTACAAGGACCGCCCCCTTGTATAGTAGCTCAGAGGTTCCGCCTCCCAGACCCGTTACATACTGCACACTGCTACCAAGCCCAAATTATTTTCCAGCCAAGATACAGATAAACATGATTAGTAATTTTAAATCTGGTGGAGCTTAGTATAGATGGCCTAATAGAATCATTACTGCACACTGCTACAAAGCCCAAATAATTTTCCAGCCAAGATACAGATAAACATGATTAGTAATTTTAAATCTGGTGGAGCTTAGTGTAGATGGCCTAATAGAATCATTACTGCAAACTGCTAGAAAAGCCCAAATAATTTTCCAGCCAAGATACAGATAAACATGATTAGTAATTTGAAAGCTTAAAACGGTTGGTGAGGTGATTTTAACCAATCATCAAGCTTTTACTCTCCCCAGGATGACACAGGGGTAGAAAAGTCTTTTCGGATCCATGATTTGTTCATCTTTATGAACGTAAGTCTGTCTACATTATCAGTGGAGAGCCGCATGCGTTTATCTGTCAGCACACCACCAGCAGCGCTGAACACACGTTCAGACAGAACGCTGGCTGCGGGGCATGACAAGATCTCCAAGGCGTAAGTGGTGAGCTCCGGCCATTTATCCAGATTGGAAGCCCAAAAAGAGCAAGGGTCCAGTGACACAGTCATGGCTTCAATGTTTACTTGGAGATACTCCTGTACCATCGTCTCTAGGCTTTGACTATGTGTCAGACTTCTTGTCTCCTGTGGCCTTGCAAAGGATGAGCTAAAAAAGTGGTGAAATGATTCCGCAAAATTGATGTTACCAGCAGATACCGTGTTTCTGTTACGGTTTGAGTGCTGAACACTCGACGGTCCCACGGTTGGCAAGTTGGAACTGTGAGATTCACTACGTGCACCACTGGTGTTTTGTGGAAAAGCACATGTAAGATTCTGCAACAGTCTCTGCTGATACTCCTGCATGCGTGCATCCCTTTCTATGGCAGGAATTATTTCTGCAAATTTACTTTTGTACCGGGGATCTAACAGTGTGGCAACCCAGTAGTCAGGATTATTTCTAATTCTCACAATTCGAGGGTCATGTTGCAGGTAGTGCAGCAAGAAGGCACTCATGTGTGTTGCGCATCCAGGAGCACCAAGTCCCTGTTGTGTTGGTGGCGAGGTAACAATCATGCTTCCTTCCTCTGTCCTCTCCCCCCAACCTCGCACAACAGAAATGTGATCAAGGTCTCCCTCATCTGATGAGTCTTCCATCAGTTCGTCCTCCACTCCTTCCTGGGCTCCTGCACCTTCCTCACTAGTTTGTATGCTACCATGCGCCCTGGTAAAACCATCTCCCCCACCCTCACATGCCTGCCGCCTTGGTGCTGCCGACCGTCTGGACCTTGCAGATTTAAGCCCTTCCGCATACAACTCCTCCTCCTCTACTTCCTCCACCTCCTCTTGTGCCACCACCTGACTTCGAATTCTGTTTAACATGTGCTCCAGCATGTAAAGCACTCTTAATAGCCATGCTGATAATGGCATCGTCACCACTAAACATCTTCGTCGCCATTTCAAAATTGTGCAGAAGGGTGCATAGGTCCCTGATCTGAGACCACTCCTCCAGCGTGATTTGCCCCACCTCTGGATCTCGTTGGCCCAGGCTATACGTCAGAACGTATTGCACCAGGGCTTGTCGGTGCTGCCACAGTCGCTGCAACATGTGCAGAGTTGAATTCCACCGGATAGGCACACCGCATTTTAGCCGGTGAAGTGGCAGGCCCAACGACTTCTGTAGAGATGTAAGTCGCTGAGCTGCGGGATGCGAACGGCGGAAGTGAGCACACAGCGACCGTGCCCTCTGCAGAAGGCCATCTAGTCCGGGATAGTGGGCTAAAAATTGCTGGACAATCAGGTTCAACACGTGAGCCATACAAGGCACGTGTGTGACATTGCCCCGGCGAAGGGCCGCACCCAGGTTTGCAGCATTGTCGCACACGGCCTTCCCTGGTTTCAGGTCCAGTGGAGACAACCATTCATGAAATTGGTTCACCAGAGCTGACCACAACTCCTCAGCTGTGTGACTCACAGTTCCCAGACATTTCAAAGTAAAAACCGCCTGATGACGTTGAGCCCTACTGCCAGCATAGTAAGGAGGTGTGCAGGATCCCTTCTGCGCAGTTAGAAAGCTTGTGGCATAACCAGACAGGCTTTGGGTGCAGGTGGAGGACCGAGAGGAGGTTGAGGAGGCAGAAGCAGTGGAGGAACTTTGAGATAAACAGGATTGACGCACAACTCGTGGGGACGGCGAGAATTGGACAGCAGCCCCTTGTCCTGCTGTCACCATAGTTACCCAGTGCCCAGTCAGCGACATGTAACGCCCCTGTCCATGCCTACTCGTCCAAGTGTCTGTGGTGAAATGCACCCTGTCACACACAGAGTTTCTCAAAGAAGCGGTGATGTTGTGTGCGACATGCTGGTGGAGCGCAGGCACACCTTTCTTTGAGAAGTAGTGCCGACTGGGCATCTGGTACTGGGGCACTGCGACGGACATAAGGTCTCAAAAATCCTCTGTGTTCACCAGGCGGAAAGGCAGCATTTCTGTAGCCAAGAGCTTGCAGATGGTGAAATTCAACCTCTTAGCTTTCTCATGGCTAGGAGGAAATGGTCTTTTACTTGTCCACATCTGAGGGACTGAGGACTGGCTGTTGTGCTTAGACGGGGTTGATAAGGGTGTCCCCGGCAAACTGACGGATGTGAGGAAGATGCAGGGGGACATGTTAGGTTGCCTTGATCCAAAGGTGGTGCTATCGATGTCGGACAGCGCTCAACACCAGCTTGTGTTACCACCTCCAAAGAAAATGATGACCTGCCAATCACGCTGGCTGTTGCGGGTAAAGAGGTGGCAGGTCTGCGTCCCAAAACAGGTGTGACTGCTGTCTCCCCAGTCACAGAGGATGAAGAGGCCGCAGATGCACAAGATGGGGCAGACGGTGGATGGCCCGGCCGGCTAGGCCGCATTGTAGCACAGTGAGCTTCCCACTGCAACTTATGCTTCATGTCCATGTGCTGGTTCATGCATGAAGTACTCAAACTATGTATTTTTTGGCCTCTACTTAGCTTTTGTTGACAAATGTTACAGATAACACGAGTTGGGTCATCTTTATCGATCTGAAAAAATGCCCAGGCTATGCAAGGCTTAGCACCCATGCGACCTGAAGAGCCACCACGACTTGTGGTCAGAGGCAGAGTTGTGTTTGAGGATGCAGTTGTTGACGTGCTTCCAGTACTACGTCTCTGTCCAGGAAGGCGCAACCTGACCTCGTCGTCACTAGCATCCTCCTCCACCTCCTCTGCTGACCTCATCTCTTGGCTGACTGTGGGTTGACAGTAAGTGGGATCTCCAACCTCATCATCATCACCCTGTGTGTTATCACACCTGTCGTCCTCAGAGCCAACCTGTTCCTGCCCTGACAAAAAACTAAAGTTGTCGCTCCAATCAGGTATTTGAGTCTCATCATCGTCTTCCTCATTGTCTCCACCAACAGGAGTTACACTTTGGGAATGAGGGTCTACATTATGGTCAGAACCTTCTGCGTCTGGTCCTGGATCCGACTCATAAAGATTCTGGTCATCAGTGCAGATGATTTCCTCGTCTGGATTCACAGAAGCGCTGGAGCCGACCTCTGATTCCCAGGCTATAGAATGAGTAAACAGCTCTGCAGACTCAACCATCTGTTCTACCTCATACTCAGACGGGCAGCTGGAGATTTGGGAGCTGTGAGGAAGCAAGTGCGATTGGGGTAACACCTCTGAGGACTGGAGTATTTGTGATGTTGAAGTTGATGTGGAGGAGAGCCCACTTAAAGGAGCACTTGATATCCGTTGAAGCACCTGCTGTTTTTGTGCCTCATCTGGAATTTGTAGCGATTGGCGTGGCCGTAAGAAAGGGATCTTATCACATTGTCCGCTAAAAGAAGTAGACATTTTAGTTTGGCTGGAAGATGGTCTTTCTTCTGCAGATGTTACTGTTGCTTTAACACCTATTCCACGGACACAACCTTTTTTCCGCTTCCCAACATGCCTATTCCCCTTTCCACCAGCAGCAGGCCTTTTTCCACTCCTTCTGGTGGTTAACAAATTCACAACTCTGGAGTTGTTTGCCCAAAAAAACAATGGATAGGAAACGAGCAGAGCTGAGTGGCCAAACTGTGGTATTAGGCCAAAACTATTGTCTGGGTAAGATGCAGATAAAAATTATATTCAGTTTGCAACCTGATGGAGGTCAGTATAGATGGACTAATAGAACAAGTCCCACACACAGCTAGAAGCCCAAATATTTTTTCAGAGGTAGATGCAGAAAAAAATTATATTCAGTTTGCAACCTGATGGAGGTTAGTATAGATGGACTAATAGAACAAGTCCCACACACTGCTAGAAGGCCAAATATTTTTTCAGAGCTAGATGCAGAAAAATATTATATTCAATTTGCAACCTGATGGAGGTCAGTATAGATTGACTAATAGAACAAGTCCCACACACAGCTAGAAGCCCAAATATTTTTTCAGAGGTAGATGCAGAAAAAAATTATATTCAGTTTGCAACCTGATGGAGGTCAGTATAGATGGACTAATAGAACAAGTCCCACACACTGCTAGAAGGCCAAATATTTTTTCAGAGCTAGATGCAGAAAAAAATTATATTCAATTTGCAACCTGATGGAGGTCAGTATAGATGGACTAATAGAACAAGTCCCACACACTGCTAGAAGCCCAAATATTTTTTCAGAGCTAGATGCAGAAAAAAATTATATTCAGTTTGCAACCTGATGGAGGTCAGTATAGATGGACTAATAGAACAAGTCCCACACACTGCTAGAAGCCCAAATATTTTTTCAGAGGTAGATGCAGAAAAAAATTATATTCAGTTTGCAACCTGATGGAGGTCAGTATAGATGGACTAATAGAACAAGTCCCACACACTGCTCGAAGGCCAAGTATTTTTTCAGAGCTAGATGCAGAAAGATATTATATTCAATTTGCAACCTGATGGAGGTCAGTATAGATGGACTAATAGAACAAGTCCCACACACAGCTAGAAGCCAAAATATATTTTCAGAGGTAGATGCAGAAAAAAATTATATTCAGTTTGCAACCTGATGGAGGTTAGTATAGATGGACTAATAGAACAAGTCCCACACACTGCTAGAGGGCCAAATATTTTTTCAGAGCTAGATGCAGAAAAATATTATATTCAATTTACAACCTGATGCAGGTCAGTATAGATGGACTAATAGAACAAGTCCCACACACAGCTAGAAGCCCAAATATTTTTTCAGAGGTAGATGCAGAAAAAAATTATATTCAGTTTGCAACCTGATGGAGGTCAGTATAGATGGACTAATAGAACAAGTCCCACACACTGCTAGAAGCCCAAATATTTTTTCAGAGGTAGATGCAGAAAACAATTATATTCAGTTTGCAACCTGATGGAGGTCAGTATTGATGGATTAATAGAACAAGTCCCACACACTGCTAGAAGCCCAAATATTTTTTCAGAGGTATATGCAGAAAAAAATTATATTCAGTTTGCAACCTGATGGAGGTCAGTATAGATGGACTAATAGAACAAGTCCCACACACTGATAGAAGCCCAAATATTTTTTCAGAGGTAGATGCAGAAAAAAATTATATTCAGTTTGCAACCTGATGGAGGTCAGTATAGATGGACTAATAGAACAAGTCCCACACACTTCTAGAAGCCCGAATATTTTTTCAGAGCTAGATGCAGAAAAAAATTATATTCAATTTGCAACATGATGGAGGTCAGTATAGATGGACTAATAGAACAAGTCCCACACACTGTTAGAAGGCCAAATATTTTTTCAGAGCTAGATGCAGAAAAAAATTATATTCAATTTGCAACGTGATGGAGGTCAGTATAGATGGACTAATAGAACAAGTCCCACACACTGCTAGAAGGCCAAATATTTTTTCAGAGCTAGATGAAGAAAAAAATTATATTCAATTTGCAACGTGATGGAGGTCAGTATAGATGGACTAATAGAACAAGTCCCACACACTGCTAGAAGGAAAAATATTTTTTCAGAGCTAGATGCAGATAAAAATTATTTTGAATTTGCAACCTGATGGAGGTCAGTATAGATGGACTAATAGAATGATGCTATGCCCAAAAGGTTTTACTTCACTAGTTGCAGTAAAAAATTTGGTATTCTATACACAGGTGGTGTAGCTTGCAACACAGATAGGCTACTCCACTGACTAACACACTCTGCAATAGGCCAAAAAGGATGAGCTTTGCTAGATTTAGCCAAATGCTGTGAAAAAAACTTGCACAGCACTGGCACAGACCTGCCTGGCAAAAACTGATAAGAACTGATGTAACTTAGTCCTGAAAAGGACTGCATTTACAATTAGTCTTTACTAGTGTTGAGCCACCCCCGTAGTGTTCGGTTTCGGTTCGGTTCGTCGAACACCGGGATGTTCGAGGAACTGTTCGTTGAACTGTTCCTCGAACACCTTAGAACACCGTCGAACACCGTTAAAACCAATGGCAGGCAAACAAAAACACATAGAAACACATAGAAAACACCTTCAAAGGTGTCCAAAAGCTGACAAACTGCTCAGAAGACACTCTCTTTAAAAAAGCCAGCCGGCAAATTCAGCAGCGGCATACACCGGTACCCGACAATTTAGACAAGAAGGAATAGAGCATCGCACATAAATTAGATAGATAGAAACATGTCAGTCACACATATAAGAAGCAAAGTGACAGTGTTGGTTACTGCACTTGTCATTTAGTGTGTTATGCACACGCCCGGGCTGAGCGGCGTGTGCGTGTGATTGTAGTGATTCCACTGGACCGTGCCGGAGAGTGAATGCCTGGCGCGGCTTAACTAGGTATTCACCCGATCCGACCAGGGTCGCACAACGGCATACGACGCCAGTGCACCAAGGAGGAACCGAGCAGAGGGACCAGGTGCTACTCCAGGACAGACCCCGGACACGGCTGTTGACCCACACCGGGGAATGCAGGAACAGACTGGTAGGCTGGCACACAGACTGGTGGGAATAGGCAGGCACGACTGGTATGCAGGCAGGCGGGCATGCAGGCAGGCGGGTACAGGCAAGCACGGCTAGAGTGCAGACAGGAAGGCACTAGCAGGTAGGAACACAGGCGGGATAGGACCCAGTACACACTGGGACTCAGGAACAATACAGGCAGAGGGGTACAGGCAAGCACAGCTAGAGTGCAGACAGGGAGGCACTAGCAGGTAGGGACACTGGCGGGATTGGACCCAGTACACACTGGGACTCAGGAACAGAGCCACAGATGTGGCGGACAAACACAGCAGAGTGAGGCCGCCCAGAGAGGTGAGCGAGAACAGGGCAGGACAAGGCCGCCTGGAGCGGTGAGCAAGAGTAGAGCAGGACAAGGCCGCCAGGAGCGGTGAACAAAGGATCAGAGCTGAGCGAGACTGCTGGAGCAGTGAGCAAAAGTAAAGCAGGACGAGGCCGCCTGGAGCGGTGAGCAAGAGTGGAGCGAGACTGCCGGAGCAGCGAGCAAAAGGGTCAGAGCGGAGCAAGGCTGCCAGAGCAGCGAGCAAAGGAGTCAGAGCAGGCTAGAACCGCCGGAGCAGTAAGCAAAGGAGTCAGAGCAGACTAGAACCGCCGGAGCGGTGAGCAAAGGAGTCAGAGCAGGCTAGAACCGCCGGAGCGGTGAGCAAAGGAGTCAGAGCAGGCAAGGCTGAGTAGGGGGGACAGGGCTCTGTTCACACGGAACAGACAGGAAGGGAAAGGCAGAGCCAGACACCCACATGGTACTTGCAGTGAAGTAGCGAGTGGACCACAAACTCACAAACGGGAGTACAGAGACAACAGGCAGGAGTTAGGTACGAGTTCAGACTCTGCAGAAAAAGGAAAGGAACAGACATAGAGAAAAGACAGATGAAAGATAGGAGAGAGTACAGACTGGAACTGAGTGTACGGACGAGACCGACACAGGAGCGGGACACAGGAGCGGGTCTGGGAATACGGCCCCCAGAGAGGCGGGACGAACAGGCAAGGAGCGTGTTCAGACAGGACAGACAAGATACAGGAGCAGGTCTGGGTAATCGGCCCCCAGAGAGGCGGGACGAACAGGCAAGGAGCGTGTTCAGACAGGACAGACAAGATACAGGAACGGATCTAGGTAATCGGCCCCTAGAAGGCGGGAGGAACAGGCTAGGAGCGTGTTCAGACAGGACAGACAAGATACAGGAACGGATCTAGGTAATCGGCCCCTAGAAGGCGGGAGGAACAGGCTAGGAGCGTGTTCAGACAGGACTGGAAATACAGCCTCCAGGAAAGGCAGCAGGCAAGAGTACACAGACAGGACTCAGTTCAGACACGGGAACTGATACCGCAAGGCAGGAGACAAAGACAGGACTCAGCTCAGACACGGGAACTGATACCGCAAGGCAGGAGACATAGACAGGACACAGTTCAGACACGGGAACTGATACCGCAAGGCAGGAGACATAGACAGGACTCAGTTCAGACACGGGAACTGATACCGCAAGACAGGAGACAAAGAACAGGACCTGGCACCTTCAGAGTGAAAGCACACACTGAATGAAACACTATGCTCAGGCAGGGATAGATGGGAGCAGCTGAGCTATATACCAGGTGACAGACAGCAATAGGCTGAGGACGCACAAGGGGTGTGACCCACAGCAGGTACAAAAAGCAGGAAGTGATCGGGCGCCGCCCTTAAGCAGCAGAAACAGACACAAACAGACAGCATGGAGGGAAGCCAGAGAGACATTCTGGACTGGAGATCAAGTGCGCGCTCTTGCACAGTGGGAGATGGACCACCATGCAAGGACGCCGCCAGGTATGTTACATAGTGTAAAGGATTTATTAAAAAAAATATTCGTGTTTTCATGCTCCGTCTCTTTAAAAAAGCCGGCCGGCAATTCAGCAGCGGTACCCGACAATTTAGAACAGAAAGAATAGAGCATCACACATAGATTAGATAGATAGAAACATGTCAGTCACATATATAATAAGTACAGTGACAGAGTTGCTTACTGTACTTGTCATTTAGTGTAAAGGATTTATTTAAAAAAATAATAGTGTTTTCATGCACCGTCTCTTTAAAAAAGCCGGCCGGCAATTCAGCATCAGTACCCGACAATTTATAACAGAAAGAATAGAGCATCACACATAGATTAGATAGATAGAAACATGTCAGTCACATATATAAGAAGTACAGTGATAGTGTTGGTTACTGTACTTGTCATTTAGTGTTAAAATAAAGGATTTATTTAAAAAAAAAATTAGCGTGGGGTTCCCCGTAATTTTAGTCTCTAGCAGAGGTTAAGCAGACGGCTGAAGCAGATGTTTGAAGCCTGGGAAGGGGGTAATACCCACGGAGTTCTCCAGGCTACTAATATCAGCCCCCAGCTGAATGCCTAGCCTTTACTAGCTATTAAAATGGGGGACCCCCCAAAAAAATGACGTGGGGTCCCCCCTATTTTAATAGCTAGCAAAGGCTAGGCAGACAGCTGGGGGATGATATTAATAGCCCAGGAAGGGTGCCATGAATATTGGCCCCCTCCCAGGCTAGAAACACCAGCCGTCAGCCGCCCCAGAAATGGCACATCCATAGGATGCGCCAATTCTGGCACTTAGCCTCGCTCTTCCCACTGCCCTGTAGCGGTGGCAGTGGGGTAATAGGGCTGGGGTTGATGTCAGCTTATAATGCCAGCTGACATCAAGCCCAGGTTAGTAATGGAGAGGCGTCTATAAGACACCCCCATTACTAACCCCATAGTGAAAGTTAAAAAAAACACAAACACCCAGAATAAAGTCCTTTAATTGAAATAAACACACAATTCTTTATTGTTCTCACTGACAGCGTGGGAAAATTCTCCTGCACTCAGCGCTTCAGCGTGGGAGAATTCTCACGCTGAAGCGCTGAGTGCAGGAGAATTTTCCCACGCTGTCAGTGATGTGCATGAGGTGAGCTGAGTTAATTGGACATGAGCTCACCTCATGCACGTCACTGACAGCATGGGAGAATTCTCCTGCACTCAGCGCTTCAGCGTGAGAATTTTCCCACGCTGTCAGTGACGTGCATGAGGTGAGCCGAGTTCATTGGACATGAACTCGGCTCATCTGGATGCCGTCACAGAGAGACGCTGAGGAGCGCAAGCAAGCCTGCGCTTCTCAGTGTCTGCGGGATGACAGGCTGGATGGCAGCTTTCTGCTGCGGTCCAGCCTATCATCTCGATGTAGCAGAGCTGAAGCTGTCGTGGGAACCATGGAAAGGTAAGGATTATGTTGCTTTATTATTTTTCTTTTATTGCAGGGGATCGTTGGCTTCAGCTGGAATGGGCGTGATTGTAAGTATGGTTTAATTTAGAACAATAAATAATTGTGTCTTTATTTCAATTAAAGGACTTTATTCTGGGTGTTTGCGTTTTTTTGTAACTTTGACTATGGGGTTAGTAATGGGGGTGTCTTATAGACGCCTCTCCATTACTAACCTGGGCTTGATGTCAGCTGGCATTATAAGCTGACATCAACCCCAACCCTATTACCCCACTGCCACCGCTACAGGGCAGTGGGAAGAGCGAGGCTAAGTGCCAGAATTGGCGCATCCTATGGATGTGCCATTTCTGGGGCGGCTGACGGCTGGTGTTTCTAGCCTGGGAGGGGGCCAATATTCATGGCACCCTTCCTGGGCTATTAATATCAGCCCCCAGCTGTCTGCCTAGCCTTTGCTAGCTATTAAAATAGGGGGGGCCCCACGTCAATTTTTTGGGGGGTCCCCCATTTTAATAGCTAGTAAAGGCTAGGCATTCAGCTGGGGGCTGATATTAGTAGCCTGGGAAGCTCCGTCGGTATTACCCCCTTCCCAGGCTTCAAACATCTGCCCCAGCTGTCTGCTTAACCTCCGCTAGAGCCTAAAATTACGGGGAACCCCACGCCAATTTTTTTTTAAATAAATCCTTTATTTTAACACTAAATGACAAGTACAATAATCAACACTGTCACTGTACTTCATATATATGTGACTGACATGTTTCTATCTATCTAATCTATGTGTGATGCTCTATTCCTTCCATTCTAAATTGTCGGGTACCGCTGCTGAATTGCCGGCCGGCTTTTTTAAAGAGACGGTGCATGAAAACACTAATATTTTTTTTAATAAATCCTTTACACTAAATGGCAAGTACAGTAATCAACACAGTCACTGTACTTCTTATATATGTGACTGACATGTTTCTATCTATCTAATCTATGTGTGAAGCTCTATTCTTTCGGTTCTAAATTGTCGGGTACCGGTGAACACCGCTGCTGAATTGCCGGCTCTACATGTTTCACTGTGAGCACAGTTCCCATCGATTTGGGCAATCACTCTAATGCCACAACCGCCATGGCTGTGGCATTACAGTGAGTGGCAGACAATCCCTGCATGATTGGTGCTCTAAATAGCGCCAGACATGCAGGACACGCTTTTAGTGCACGAACAGTTATCGAACATAACCTCGAACAGCCGAATTTTTTGCAAATTGTTCGGGTTCGTCGAACAACTCGAACACTGCCCAAAACAGCTCGAATTTGAGATTGGCGAACAGTTCTAGTCGAACACCACTCATCTCTAGTCTTTACTCCCACAAACTATCTATTTAAGAGCACAGACCTGCCTGATAAAAGTCGTAGGAAATGCTGTAACCTAGTCCTTAAAAGGACTGCAATCACAACTATTCCCTACTCCCAAGCTATCTGTAGATTTGTGCGAAAATTGGCTTGAAATTAACAAGGTATAGCGCACACAGCAACAGCGGTGCCATCTACACGCAGCTGCAGCAGTGAGAAAATGGTGGCGACGGGGAAAATGGCTGGGTCTTATAGGGCAAGGACATGTGACATACACTGCCAATGACACATGCCCTTGCTTGTGTGAAAAAAAGCACTTCGCTCCGTGTGTGCGCTGCTGATAGGCTGACAGATTGCACCTCCCCACTGTAAATGCGGGAAAGAGAAAAAAAAATGGAGATCTTCATTATTCCTGCAGAGATCCATCCCCTGCCCCTCCCCCCGCCCCGCTGTACACTCAAACTGCGTATTAACATTAATTTTCATCATTACTGAGAAAAAATCCAGTTATGATTTTGGTGCACGAACAGTTATCGAACATAACCTCGAACAGCCGAATTTTTTTCAAATCGTTCGTGTTCGCCGAACGGCTCGAACACCGCCCAAAACAGCTCGAATTTGAGATTGGCGAACAGTTCGAGTCGAACAACGCTCATCTCTAGTAAAGACGCTGCTGAACTGTGCAGTTTTCGTGCCTTTTTTTCCCTAGAGACTTGTATATGAAGCCTAGAAAAAAAAAACGATTAAAAAAAAAAACGAAGTTACTTTTTAAGTGCAGAATCAAAGCTTTTCTGTATTATAAAAACCACACTAAAATCTCTGCTTCAAATCTGCACCATCAAATATGAGGGAAAATGCATTAAAAATGTAGCTAGAATGCAATATCCAGAGAAGATTGTTATTGCATAGTTTGGTGAGGACACTTGCAGAAAACAAAAATCACAGTATTTACAGTATGTAACGGCCTTACAGACACAAAAAGCAAGGTGTGAAGTTACATAAAAATGAGAACGTTATGGCTGTTACAACTATGACTGAATGAACAAAAAATAAATCCACAGGTCCCAACTAGAGGTGAGCATGTTGCACAGGTGACGTTGCACCAGTCCTGGCTAATCAAAACCCGTGCCAGAGATGCTAGAAGGTAAGAGATTCGTGGTCCTCCTGTCTAACTTTCAGATACCACTGACATGGATGCTCAACTAGAGTCCCATGAGTGGATCGGCTCATCTCTTGCCCCAACCATCCCAGATACAGTGGGACAATCCCGGATTTGGGTCTACACCCTGCAATTTCACATGTCTGCTGAATTTCCCTCAATACCACCACCTCTGACATCTCCTCTTGCCTGGGGAGAAAGAAATGGTAAATGGGTGTGGCTTTGTTTGTTTCTAGGGCATTGTCAAAATTTCTTCTGAAAAAGTTTGGTGGCATGGGTTTATCTTTAGGATAAAAATGAAGAGAGAAACGATCCAGTGGAAATAGAGGCTTTCTTTAAAAAATAAAACTTAACATTTATTCAAGTATAAAAATCTCCAAGTATACAGGTGATGTAGTATAAAATACTGTTAACAAGACCTACTAGTTTCGACACTCTGTCTTACTCATGGTCTGTCTTGTCTGCTGGTTGTCAGGAAATATATAGATCAAAGATGTAAATTAACGGGGTGTGTTCAAATGTCATGTGATATGCCAGCAGACAAGTGTCAGCAGTAAATTAAAATAAATCCAATAGATAGAAAAAAAAGAGCATAGCAATCAAATCAAATGATAGTGTGACATAAACAGCAAGGAAAAAAAAGCACATTCAATATTGCAGGACTAAATTCTGTCTTAGATTTAACCCTAAGTGTGCAGGTTTCAAACATAAAGATCCAGTATGTTTCTCTGTTCAGCAGTTTACGTCTGAGTTGCCCTCCCCGATGTGGCTTATAAACTTTTTCTATGTCTTAAGCCTGTTACATCTCCCTTGTGTGTCCTAGCGAAATGTTTGGATACAGCTAATGTGGAAATGGCTTCAGGATTATTGGCGTCAGAAAGATGATGCTGAAGCTTTTTTTCAGAGGCCCTACTATACAACCCACATACTGGACCTTGCAGATGGTACACGCAATCAAATAGATGACACAGGAAGTATTACAATTTATGAAGTCATGAATATAAAAGTTTTTTGCTTATGTATAGAACAGAAATCTTGTATTTTATGTGCATAGTTACAAGTTTTGCATCGGTTTGCTGTGCATTTAAAAAAACAATGTAT
Source organism: Phyllobates terribilis (assembly GCF_046119375.1). Taxonomy (NCBI): domain Eukaryota; kingdom Metazoa; phylum Chordata; class Amphibia; order Anura; family Dendrobatidae; genus Phyllobates; species Phyllobates terribilis. Next base: position 11,079,872 of record NW_027362769.1, on the reverse strand, counting down.
AACCAGGTTCGTTGTGTGTTCAGACTACTGTTGAAAACACTTGGAGAAAGTAGTGATCCCAAGGTTGGCGCTTTTCTAGCAGCATAACGAATATCCGTGGTATGTATCCTTTTTAAATTGACATCTTGATTTAACATTGGTATATATTTTTTAATAATAGAAATGATGTGCTGATATTGGGAACTGTATTCCTTTGTAAAGATAATAGGGGTATTAGAGTTTTTACTGGAATCTTTTTACCATACAGTAAATTATTACGGTCCATTCTGGATACTGTATGTTGTACTCTACCTAAACACCAAATGGGATAGCCTCTGCGGTGGAGTCTATTACAAGTTTGAGCAGATTCATAATGGAATGTTTTCTCCTCTGAACAATTACGTCTAATACGGACAAGTTCCCCTAAAAGTATATTTTTAATAGTGTGGGCCGGGTGACAAGATTGTGCCATCAAAATGGAGTTACTAGCGGTCAGCTTTCTATAAGGTGCTAAGTTCACGCTGTGTTTGCTAATGTAGCACCCTGAGGATTCGGCTGCTACAGGGGTATTACACCTCAAGCCAGAGGTGTGGTATTCCACTCCCGGGTAAGGATGGAGTGTGGAACTGAGCTCAGTTAGCTGCATGCACTACACACATCCCATTTCCGGGGAACAGACCGATGGTACTCCCACTAGAGAAATGTGCAGGTACAACAGAGTCTGTTCCTGGCTGGAGTGGGAGGGGGGTGGAACATCCCAGTAGTGTAGGGGCAGATAGGGGGAGCAGTCTGGGTAGTGCTAGGAGCTCATTGGGTGCTGGTCACCTGAGCTCACACATAGAGGGAGTATATAAGGTGGGCACCATCTTAGGACAGGGTCTTTTGCAGAGTGAGGTCAGTCTGTTAGAGCAGAGGAGAAGAGCAGCTCCAAGGCCAAGAGAGAGAGAGAGGAGAAAGAAAGACCCAGAGGGGGAGAAAGAAGGAACTCCAAGAGCCCAAATTAGACCAGAGGGTGAAGAGTTGGCAACAGGGTACCGGATCCCAAGCTGGCAGAGGCTACAGCACACCTTAGCCAGGAACCGGAGGTCGTGGGCAGGACCGATCTGCCACGATCACCCACTAAATCCACCCGGAAGGCAGACCAGGAATAGGGTCAGGGAACCCAGAGACAAGGGTTTACCACCAAGAGGCCCGAGGGAGCCGGACATAGGTGGATCCCTGGTGGGGAAGGCCAGAGAAGAGGACAGGACAGAAAGGGAGCTCAGGACCACGCTCCAGAATCACCTGGGGGTTGGCTGAGTCCAGGACCTGGTGGACGCAGCACGGCTCGGGTGGTCACTTAAGGCCGGAGTGACCAGAACAACTGCAGTAAGTAAACAAACCCTGAACTGCACAGCCCGACTCTGAGTCTCATTTCCATCCTCGCTGCACCACCACAACCCCCATCCTCTGCAACTGACCCCCTGAGGCTATACCCCTCCCGTTGGGGGTTATACTACCTGAGCTGCACATACATCACCAGCCTCAGCGGACCCTGCTGCAGCGGCGGCCGTATTGACCGCAATTCAACGGGTGGCGTAGTCGACACAAAAGAACATCTAGTAACATCATAAGGACTGCCACACACTGAGCTTGACACCCTGGGCACGGACCGGGTCACAGCCACTCGGAGACTACAACCCCCATCTGATCCGGCTCCGGGTATCCCTAACAGCACTGGCCCAGGGGGCGCGTCAACTTTGGCGTAGTCGGCAGGATAACGTGCCCGCAACAACCGGGTACTGCGTGCCTGAAGAAAAGTTCATCGTTACCTTAAAAAGAAGTCTCCTGCCGGTTCCGGAGGGTCCCCGCCATCGGGCCCCATCACAGGTCGTTTCCCGCCGGTTGTCCGCCATTTGCAGCTTTTTCCCGCCATCCATGGAGTTTCCCGCCACTGGGAGACGATTCCCGCCATTTCCAAAGATTTCCCGCCTTGGAAGAGCGGACGCCATTATGGGCGTGCCAGAGGGTGGCAAGAGGCCACCTCCCATCGTGGGCCAGGTCGAAGAATGGCGCCAAAAGCGGAAACCGCGCCCACCAACAGAGACTGTGATACTGGAAGTGTCCATCAGCGTAAGAGAACTGCCCCTGGAACTGACAATCACAAAGTTGCCCCGGGACCACCCTCGATGTGGGCGGAGACAGAACAAGAGAACAAAGATGGGTGTCGCCTGGAGCAGTCTGGAGAGAGCGCACCCGGAGACAAGACGTCTGGAAGAGAGTCCAGAGAGAGCGTACCCGGAGATGGAGGGAGAGTCAGGCAGCACCGACCCAGTGGTCAGGAGCCTGTTGCAGGTCGCCACTCCAGAAGGCCTGCTGGAGATCCTAACACAGCTCCCCCGAGACCGGGAGTGTGCCCAGACCGCGCTGGAGGGCCTCGCACGGAGGATGGCCCGGGTGCAGCGAGAGACGTTGGCGGAGTGGAGCCGAGAGATGGCCCAGCAGACCGGCACCCGTCAGCGGAGCACGCCACCTGAGACGAGGAGACAGACCGCCTCTGAGGATGGCGCAGGAGGAATGAAGGCAGGAGACGGCGCCGAGAAGGGAGCTGAACGGACGGAGGCAGGTAAAGGGGACGTCTCTACCCTGAGCCGGGAAACCGCGTGCCTGCCCCAGCTCCCCGTCGCAGAGCCCGAAATTCCCCCTGCCGTGCCCGTCGCTGCATCGTCACCGCCGCCGACTAGGCCTCAACCGGAAACCGCGGCCGCGACCCCTGTGACGTCACACACCTCGACCTCGAGTGTGGCAAAGCAGGAAATACCACCGGCCTGGTTGCAAGGCCTAGTACCTCCGGGCGCCGCAATACCAACAGCGCCCCCTACCTCCGCGGAGCCACCGGCCTGGCCGCAGGGCCGAGTAACCACGGGCGCCGCCGTTCTTACGGTGCCATTTGCCTTTAGGGTGCCCCAAGCCTGGTCGCAAGGCCTGGTCGACCCGGGCGCCGCTACCATCAACGCGCCCTCAACATCTAGAGTGCCGCACCTGGGTGAAGATCTATTCGCCCAGCATACGTGCCCGGATGGGCAGCCCTTTGTATGGCCCCAGGAGTACATTCAGCTGGAACTCCAGAGAGCAAGGCCCATGTGCGAGCCCCTGATTCCGGCTCCGAAGCCTGTAAAGAGGACCTCACCCCCGCTGGAAGAGGCACAGTTTGAGTGGGACCCCACCGGAGAAGACCTCATGGGGTTCACTCAGGAGACTCGGGCGGCCGCAGCAGAGCGTGCAGAGTGCTGCCGGCAGCAGCTCGAGGTCTTCGAGAAGGAGCGGAGAGAGAGGCGGGTCCGGGAACAGCAAGCGCAGATAAGGAGCGCGGAGCAGAAGAGCCGGACCAGGAGGAATCCCCGTGCAGCTCATGGTCCCCCTTCCACCGGGACTGTGATAAAATTCAACATGCAGCATGGGTGGGGCTTCATTAGAGACCATCATACCCCCGGCGACGTCTTTGTAACCCGCAGAGACGTAGAAAGCCATCTGCCGGAGGGACACAGAGGTCGTGACCTTTACCTGGGTGATGAGGTCACCTTCACCCGGCACAAGTGTGCCAAAGGACCCTACGCCCTCCATGTGCATCGCCTGACGGAGGAGGAGCTGCGGTGTGAGGAGGAGCAAGAGGACCCGGACGGGTCTGAAACTGAAACCAACCAACAAGAAAGAGCAGGAGGACGCCGTCGTTGAAGTACGGTAGAGAGAGACTGTATAAAGTTGCCCGTCGGGGTACCAAGAACTGTTCTAGTTAAAATATAGTCCCCGTTGGGACCAGCCAAGAGTGAACTGTTAACCCCGTGTGTCCCTATTCCCACTGACCGAGGACTGAGAGCGGTCAATCCTCCCTAATACCTGGCCGAGGACTGAGAGCGGCCATATCCCCTTGTATATAGTTGCGCTTCCTAAAGCGCCCCCTACCGGTTTTATAGGAAACTGTTTTTCTTCCAAGAGAGACTGTTGCACTTTACCCGGTCACAAGTTGCACCGTGACCGGAGGAACCAGAAACAAGAATGTTTATATGAAAAGTTTATTGCTGCTGATGATGTTTTATATGTTTTATATGTTTATGTTTATGAAAAAAAAATTGTATGTTTGTGGATGTTTATATCTTACAGCCCGAGGACGTGCTGTGATTTACCAGGGGGGAATGTAGCACCCTGAGGATTCGGCTGCTACAGGGGTATTACACCTCAAGCCAGAGGTGTGGTATTCCACTCCCGGGTAAGGATGGAGTGTGGAACTGAGCTCAGTTAGCTGCATGCACTACACACATCCCATTTCCGGGGAACAGACCGATGGTACTCCCACTAGAGAAATGTGCAGGTACAACAGAGTCTGTTCCTGGCTGGAGTGGGAGGGGGGTGGAACATCCCAGTAGTGTAGGGGCAGATAGGGGGAGCAGTCTGGGTAGTGCTAGGAGCTCATTGGGTGCTGGTCACCTGAGCTCACACATAGAGGGAGTATATAAGGTGGGCACCATCTTAGGACAGGGTCTTTTGCAGAGTGAGGTCAGTCTGTTAGAGCAGAGGAGAAGAGCAGCTCCAAGGCCAAGAGAGAGAGAGAGGAGAAAGAAAGACCCAGAGGGGGAGAAAGAAGGAACTCCAAGAGCCCAAATTAGACCAGAGGGTGAAGAGTTGGCAACAGGGTACCGGATCCCAAGCTGGCAGAGGCTACAGCACACCTTAGCCAGGAACCGGAGGTCGTGGGCAGGACCGATCTGCCACGATCACCCACTAAATCCACCCGGAAGGCAGACCAGGAATAGGGTCAGGGAACCCAGAGACAAGGGTTTACCACCAAGAGGCCCGAGGGAGCCGGACATAGGTGGATCCCTGGTGGGGAAGGCCAGAGAAGAGGACAGGACAGAAAGGGAGCTCAGGACCACGCTCCAGAATCACCTGGGGGTTGGCTGAGTCCAGGACCTGGTGGACGCAGCACGGCTCGGGTGGTCACTTAAGGCCGGAGTGACCAGAACAACTGCAGTAAGTAAACAAACCCTGAACTGCACAGCCCGACTCTGAGTCTCATTTCCATCCTCGCTGCACCACCACAACCCCCATCCTCTGCAACTGACCCCCTGAGGCTATACCCCTCCCGTTGGGGGTTATACTACCTGAGCTGCACATACATCACCAGCCTCAGCGGACCCTGCTGCAGCGGCGGCCGTATTGACCGCAATTCAACGGGTGGCATAGTCGACACAAAAGAACATCTAGTAACATCATAAGGACTGCCACACACTGAGCTTGACACCCTGGGCACGGACCGGGTCACAGCCACTCGGAGACTACAACCCCCATCTGATCCGGCTCCGGGTATCCCTAACAGCACTGGCCCAGGGGGCGCGTCACTAATGTCAGCCGATAGTTGCAAATTCAAAAAATTAATTTACGTGTACTGAAAAAAATGAGTGAACTGGAAGTTGAATCATTTTTGTTAATGTACTGAACCAATTCTAGGTCTTCCATTTCTGACACCCCCATACCAAGATCATCAATATAGCGGCCGTACCATATTATTTTGTCACTAAAATTATTATTGTCATTGTAAATATAAATTTCTTTCCATCGTGACATGACCAGGTTAGCCAAGGAAAGGGAGAATTTCGCTCCCATACTTTGATTTCTGGATTGTAAGGACTGTAGTGATGTAAATGATGAGATAAGCATGACAGGGCTACATGGTGTGGAATGGATGGATATAGAGCCACCACATCACATAACCATTTGCAGTTGACAGACCAGAAGAATTTATCAAATACTGAAGAGACAGATTTGATATAGCTAGGTGTATTCTCAACCAAGCGCTGTAAATAATGATCCACCCATGCCCCTAGTTTTTCCCCTAGCAACCCTATCCCTGCCACTATGGGTCTCAATGGAGGTGGAAACACATTTTTGTGAACCTTAGGCAAGGAATGACAAATAGGTATTAGGTTAAGTGCACACGTAGCGCTTTTGATGCGTTTTCGTGACATTTTTTCCACGCGGAAATGCATTAAAAATGCTTGATAATCGGTCTGCCAGCTAATGCAATGGCAATCCTGATGTGCTGCGCACATGATGCGGAAATTTCCGCTCAGGATTGGCATTACATTTTAAAACGCAGCATGTCCTTTCTATGCAGCGTTTCCGCAGCATTTCCCGCCCATTGACTTTAATTGAACTGCAGTAAATCCTGCGGTTCAATTAAAGTCAATGGGCCCCAGAAAAGCTACAAAAACGCTGCATAGAGTGGTACCTGGGTCAGCTGGGGAGAACTACTACTCCCATCATCCGACCGCCGGTGAGAGCTGAGGGGAGTAGTAGTGTCCTCAGCCAAGCCGGGACTGCTCACGGTGTAAAAAAAAAAGAAAGGAAAGGAAAAAAATTTAAAAAAACACTATGCTCACCTGTCCGGCGCCCCCCCGGTGTCCTCGCTATGTCCCCCGGTGTACTGATCCCTCGGCGGCCGGCGGTACACTGCCAGGAGCGCGCTCGCTCCCGGCAGTGTACATCGCTGCACTGCCAGGATCTGGGGTCACATGAGCTCTCAGCTGAAGATCAGCTGAGCGCTCACATGAACTCACTTTACGACACCAGTGCTGTGTGGGAACATTCTCAAGAATTTTCCCACGTACCACTGATGCTGAGGTCACCGGGACTTATCAGCTGATCTTCAGCTGATGAACCCAAGTGACCTCACTCCTGCAACAGAGCCATGTATACTGACAGGAGTGATGTCAATGTACATTGCTGTCTTCTACAGCAGTGACATCAGTGATTGCTGATGTCACCTCTGTAGAAGTGACCCGGATCGCCGAGTGACAATCTGGACTACGTCATGACGGCGGACAGGTGAGGGATATGGTTGTTTTTTATTTTTATTTTTTTACAGAATATCATGGGATTCGGGGACTGGGCGTGAAATAAAATTTTTTTGAAAACTGTCATTTTATTTAATTAAAATACTTTATTCTGGCCATGTATTTTATTGAAAAAGCAGCGAAAACTTAACTACGCGGTTAGTAATGGGGGTGTCTTATAGACGCTTTACATTACTAACCTGGGCTTCATGTCAGCCGCCAATACAAAGTGGAGATGAACCCCAACCCTATTACCCCACTCACCACCGCTACAGGGCAATGGGAAGAGCAGAGGCTAAGAGACAGATTTGGCGCATCTTATGGATGCGCCATTTCTGGGACTGCTGAGGGGTGATATTAGCCGTGGAGGGGGCTAGTATCTATGGCCCCTTCCCTGGCTATAAATATCAGCCCGTAGCTGTCTGTTTAGCCTTTTTTGGTTAGATTTTATAGGGGAACCTTAAGTCTATTTTTTTCTGGGGTCCCCCTGTAATCTAGCCAGTAATGACTAAGCAGACAGCTGTGGGCTGATATTAATAGCCAGGGAACATTATTGGCTAATGTCCCCTTCCCCGGCTACTAATATTAGCTCCCAGCAGTTGGCTTTCCCTTTGCTGGTTAAGAAAACGAAGCGGGAACCCACGCCATTTTTTTTTTTAAATTTAGGCTCAGTGCCCATGATTTAGACTTAGCAGCGCTTTGGACGCATATTTTTGCTGTGTCCAAAACGTTGCATTCTATTGAACGCAGGTAAATCCACATGTGTTTACTGAACCATGCGTATTTACCGCATTCAATACATTCTAGTGGTCAAATTTTTGTTACGGAGACTAGCGACTAGAGATGAGCAGTGTTCGAATCGAACTGTTCGCCAATCTCAAATTCGAGCTGTTTTGGGCGGTGTTCGAGCCGTTCAACGAACCCGAACGATTTGAGAAAAATTCGGCTGTTCGAGGTTATGTTCGATAACTGTTCGTGCACCAAAATCATAACTGGATTTTTTCTCAGTAATGATGAAAATTAATGTTAATACGCAGTTTGAGTGTACAGCGGGGTGGGGGGAGGGGCAGGGGATGGATCTCTGCAGGAATAATGAAGATCTCCATTTTTTTTTCTCTTTCCCACATTTACAGTGGGGAGGTGCAATCTGTCAGCCTATCAGCAGCACACACACAGAGAGAACTGCTTTTTTTCACACAAGCAAGGGCATGTGTCATTGGCAGTGTATGTCACATGTCCTTGCCCTATAAGACCCAGCCATTTTCCCCGTCGCCACCATTTTCTCACTGCTGCAGCTGCGTGTTAGACAGCACCGCTGTTGCTGTGTGCGCTATAGTTTGTTAATTTAAAGCCAATTTTCGCACAAATCTACAGATAGCTTGGGAGTAGGGAATAGTTGTGATTGCAGTCCTTTTAAGGACTAGGTTACATCATTTCCTATGACTTTTATCAGGCAGGTCTGTGCTCTTAAATAGATAGGTTGGGAGTAAAGACTAATTGAAATTGCAGTCCTTTTCAGGGCTAGGTTACATCAGTTCCTATCACTTTTATGAGGCAGGTCTGTGCTCTTAAATAGATAGGATGGGAGTAAAGACTAATTGTAATTGCAGTCCTTTTCAGGGCTAGGTTACATCAGTTCCTATCAGTTTTTGCCAGGCAGGTCTATGCCAGTGCTGTGCAAGTTTTTTTCAGAGCATTTGGCTAAATCTAGCAAAGCAAATCCTTTTTGTCCTCTTGCATTGTGTGTTAGTCAGTGGAGAAGCCTATCTGTGTTGCAACCTACACACCTGTGTATAGAATACAATTTTTTTTACTGCACCTAGTGAAGTAAAACCTTTTGGGCATAGCATCATTCTATTAGTCCATCTATACTAACCTCCAGCAGGTTGCAAATTCAAAATAATTTTTATCTGCATCTAGCTCTGAAAAAATATTTGGGCTTCGGCTTGTAGCAGTGTGTGGGACTTGTTCTATTAGCCCATCTATACTAACCTCCAGCAGGTTGCAAATTCAAAATAATTTTTATCTGCATCTAGCTCTGAAAAAATATTTGGGCTTCGGCTCATAGCAGTGTGTGGGACTTGTTCTATTAGTCCATCTATACTAACCTCCTGCAGGTTGCAAATTCAAAATAATTTTTATCTGCATCTAGCTCTGAAAAAATATTTGGGCTTCAGCTTGTAGCAGTGTGTGGGACTTGTTCTATTAGTCCATCTATACTAACCTCCAGCAGGTTGCAAATTCAAAATAATTTTTATCTGCATCTAGCTCTGAAAAAATATTTGGGCTTCGGCTTGTAGCAGTGTGTGAGACTTGTTCTATTAGTCCATCTATACTAACCTCCAGCAGGTTGCAAATTCAATATAATTTTTTTCTGCATCTAGCTCTGAAAAAATATTTCGGCTTGTAGCAGTGATTGGGACTTGTTCTATTAGTCCATCTATACTAACCTCCAGCAGGTTGCAAATTCAAAATAACTTTTAGCTGCATCTAGCTTTGAAAAAATATTTGGGCTTCGGCTTGTAGCAGTGTGTGGGACTTGTTCTATTAGTCCATCTATACTAACCTCCATCAGGTTGCAAATTTAAAATAATTTTTATCTGCATCTAGCTCTGAAAAAATATTTGGGCTTCGGCATGAAGCAGTGTGTGGGACTTTTTCTATTAGTCCATCTATACTAACCTCCAGCAGGTTGCAAATTCAAAATAATTTTTTTCTGCATCTAGCTCTGAAAAAATATTTTAGCATGTAGCAGTGTGTGGGACTTGTTCTATTAGTCCATCTATACTAACCTCCAGCAGGTTGCAAATTCAAAATAATTTTTATCTGCATCTAGCTCTGAAAAAATATTTGGGCTTCGGCTTGTAGCAGTGTTTGGGACTTGTTCTATTAGTCCATCTATACTAACCTCCAGCAGGTTGCAAATTCAAAATAATTTTTATCTGCATCTAGCTCTGAAAAAATATTTGGGCTTCAGCTTATAGCAGTGTGTGGGACTTGTTCTATTAGTCCATCTATACTAACCTCCAGCAGGTTGCAAATTCAATATAATTTTTTTCTGCATCTAGCTCTGAAAAAATATTTTGGCTTGTAGCAGTGTGTGGGACTTGTTCTATTAGTCCATCTATACTAACCTCCAGCAGTTTGGAAATTCAAAATAATTTTTATCTGCATCTAGCTCTGAAAAAATATTTGCGCTTCGGCTTGTAGCAGTGTGTGGGACTTGTTCTATTAGTCCATCTATACTAACCTCCATCAGGTTGCAATTTCAATATAATTTTTTTCTGCATCTAGCTCTGAAAAAATATTTCGGCTTGTAGCAGTGTGTGGGACTTGTTCTATTAGTCCATCTATACTAACCTCCAGCAAGTTGCAAATTCAAAATAATTTTTATCTGCATCTAGCTCTGAAAAAATATTTGGGCTTCGGCTTGTAGCAGTGTTTGGGACTTGTTCTATTAGTCCATCTATACTAACCTCCAGCAGGTTGCAAATTCAATATAATTTTTTTCTGCATCTAGCTCTGGAAAAATATTTCGGCTTGTAGCAGTGTGTGGGACTTGTTCTATTAGTCCATCTATACTAACCTCCAGCAGGTTGCAAATTCAAAATAATTTTTATCTGCATCTAGCTCTGAAAAAATATTTGGGCTTCGGCTTGTAGCACTGTGTGGGACTTGTTCTATTAGTCCATCTATACTAACCTCCAGCAGGTTGCAAATTCAAAATAATTTTTATCTGCATCTAGCTCTGAAAAAATATTTGGGCTTCAGCTTGTAGCAGTGTGTGGGACTTGTTCTATTAGTCCATCTACACTAACCTCCAGCAGGTTGCAAATTCAATATAATTTTTTTCTGCATCTAGCTCTGAAAAAATATTTTGGCTTGTAGCAGTGTGTGGGACTTGTTCTATTAGTCCATCTATACTAACCTCCAGGAGGTTGGAAATTCAAAATAATTTTTATCTGCATCTAGCTCTGAAAACATATTTGGCTTCGGCTTGTAGCAGTGTGTGGGACATGTTCTATTAGTCCATCTATACTAACCTCCATCAGGTAGCAATTTCAATATAATTTTTTTCTGCATCTAGCTCTGAAAAAATATTTCGGCTTGTAGCAGTGTGTGGGACTTGTTCTATTAGTCCATCTATACTAACCTCCAGCAAGTTGCAAATTCAAAATAATTTTTATCTGCATCTAGCTCTGAAAAAATATTTGGGCTTCGGCTTGTAGCAGTGTTTGGGACTTGTTCTATTAGTCCATCTATACTAACCTCCAGCAGGTTGCAAATTCAATATAATTTTTTTCTGCATCTAGCTCTGAAAAAATATTTCGGCTTGTAGCAGTGTGTGGGACTTCTTCTATTAGTCCATCTATACTAACCTCCAGCAGGTTGCAAATTCAAAATAATTTTTATCTGCATCTAGCTCTGAAAAAATATTTGGGCTTCGGCTTGTAGCACTGTGTGGGACTTGTTCTATTAGTCCATCTATACTAACCTCCATCAAGTTGCAAATTCAAAATAATTTTTATCTGCATCTAGCTCTGAAAAAATATTTGGGATTCGGCTTGTAGCAGTGTGTGGGACTTTTTCTATTAGTCCATCTATACTAAGCTCCAGCAGGTCGCAAATTCAAAATAATTTTTCTCAGCATCTAGCTCTGAAAAAATATTTGGGCTTCGGCTTGTAGCAGTGTGTGTGACTTGTTCTATTAGTCCATCTATACTAACCTCCAGCAGGTTGCAAATTCAAAGTAATTTTTATCTGCATCTAGCTCTGAAAAAATATTTGGGCTTCGGCTTGTAGCAATGTGTGGGACTTGTTCTATTAGCCCATCTATACTAACCTCCAGCAGGTTGCAAATTCAAAATAATTTTTGTCGGTATCAAGCTCTGAAAAAATATTTGGGCTTCGGCTTTTAGCAGTGTGTGGGACTTTTTCTGTTAGTCCATCTATACTAACCTCCAGCAGGTTGCAAATTCAAAATAATTTTTATCTGCATCTAGCTCTGAAAAAATATTTGGGCTTCGGCTCATAGCAGTGTGTGGGACTTGTTCTATTAGTCCATCTATACTGACCTCCTGCAGGTTGCAAATTCAAAATAATTTTTATCTGCATCTAGCTCTGAAAAAATATTTGGGCTTCAGCTTGTAGCAGTGTGTGGGACTTGTTCTATTAGTCCATCTATACTAACCTCCAGCAGGTTGCAAATTCAAAATAATTTTTATCTGCATCTAACTCTGAAAAAATATTTGGGCTTCGGCTTGTAGCAGTGTGTGGGACTTGTTCTATTAGTCCATCTATACTAACCTCCAGCAGGTTGCAAATTCAATATGATTTTTTTCTGCATCTAGCTCTGAAAAAATATTTCGGCTTGTAGCAGTGTGTGGGACTTGTTCTATTAGTCCATCTATACTAACGTCCAGCAGGTTGCAAATTCAAAATAACTTTTAGCTGCATCTAGCTCTGAAAAAATATTTGGGCTTCGGCTTGTAGCAGTGTGTGGGACTTGTTCTATTAGTCCATCTATACTAACCTCCAGCAGGTTGCAAATTCAAAATAATTTTTATCTGCATCTAGCTCTGAAAAAGTATTTGGGCTTTGGCTTGTAGCAGTGTGTGGGACTTGTTCTATTAGCCCATCTATACTAACCTCCAGCAGGTTGCAAATTCAAAATAATTTTTATCGGCATCTAGCTCTGAAAAAATATTTGGGCTTCGGCTTTTAGCAGTGTGTGGGACTTGTTCTATTAGTCCTTCTATACTAACCTCCAACAGGTTGCAAGTTCAAAATAATGTTTATCTGCATCTAGCTCTGAAAAAATATTTGGTCTTCGGCTCATAGCAGTGTGTGGGACTTGTTCTATTAGTACATCTATACTAACCTTCTGCAGGTTGCAAATTCAAAATAATTTTTATCTGCATCTAGCTCTGAAAAAATATTTGGGCTTCAGCTTGTAGCAGTGTGTGGGACTTGTTCTATTAGTCCATCTATACTAACCTCCAGCAGGTTGCAAATTCAATATAATTTTTTTCTGCATCTAGCTCTGAAAAAATATTTCGGCTTGTAGCAGTGTGTGTGACTTGTTCTATTAGTCCATCTATACTAAACTCCAGCAGGTTGCAAATTCAAAATAACTTTTATCTGCATCTAGCTCTGAAAAAATATTTGGGCTTCGGCTTGTAGCAGTGTGTGGGACTTGTTCTATTAGTCCATCTATACTAACCTCCATCAGGTTGCAAATTCAAAATAATTTTTATCTGAATCTAGCTCTGAAAAAATATTTGGGCTTCGGCTTGAAGCAGTGTGTGGGACTTTTTCTATTAGTCCATCTATACTAACCTCCAGCAGGTTGCAAATTCAAAATAATTTTTATCTGCATCTAGCTCTGAAAAAGTATTTTTGCTTCGGCTTGTAGCAGTGTGTGGGAATTGTTCTATTTGTCCATCTATACTAACCTCCTGCAGGTTGCAAATTTAAAATAATTTTTGTCTGCATCTAGCTCTGAAAAAATATTTGGGCTTCGGCTTGTAGCAGTGTGTGTGACTTGTTCTATTAGTCCATCTATACTAACCTCCAGCAGGTTGCAAATTCAAAATAATTTTTATCTGCATCTAGCTCTGAAAAAATATTTGGGCTTCGGCTTGTAGCAGTGTGTGGGACTTGTTCTATTAGTCCATCTATACTAACCTCCAGCAGGTTGCAAATTCAAAATAATTTTTATCTGCATCTAGCTCTGAAAAAATATTTGGGCTTCGGCTTGTAGTAGTATGTGGGACTTGTTCTATTAGTCCATCTATACTAACCTCCAGCAGGTTGCAAATTCAAAATAATTTTTATCTGCATCTAGCTCTGAAAAAATATTTGGGCTTTGGCTTGTAGCAGGGTGTGGGACTTGTTCTATTAGTCCATCTATACTAACCTCCAGCAGGTTGCAAATTCAATATAATTTTTTTCTGCATCTAGCTCTGAAAAAATATTTCGGCTTGTAGCAGTGTGTGGGACTTGTTCTATTAGTCCATCTATACTAACCTCCAGCAGGTTGCAAATTCAAAATAACTTTTATCTGCATCTAGCTCTGAAAAAATATTTGGGCTTCGGCTTGTAGCAGTGTGTGGGACTTGTTCTATTAGTCCATCTATACTAACCTCCATCAGGTTGCAAATTCAAAATAATTTTTAACTGCATCTAGCTCTGAAAAAATATTTGGGCTTCGGCATGAAGCAGTGTGTGGGACTTTTTCTATTAGTCCATCTATACTAACCTCCAGCAGGTTGCAAATTCAAAATAATTTTTATCTGCATCTAGCTCTGAAAAAGTATTTGGGCTTCGGCTTGTAGCAGTGTGTGGGACTTGTTCTATTAGCCCATCTATACTAACCTCCAGCAGGTTGCAAATTCAAAATAATTTTTATCGGCATCTAGCTCTGAAAAAATATTTGGGCTTCGGCTTTTAGCAGTGTTTGGGACTTGTTCTATTAGTCCTTCTATACTAACCTCCAGCAGGTTGCAAATTCAAAATAATTTTTATCTGCATCTAGCTCTGAAAAAATATTTGGGCTTCGGCTCACAGCAGTGTGTGGGACTTGTTCTATTAGTCCATCTATACTAACCTCCTGCAGGTTGCAAATTCAAAATAATTTTTATCTGCATCTAGCTCTGAAAAAATATTTGGGCTTCAGCTTGTAGCAGTGTGTGGGACTTGTTCTATTAGTCCATCTATACTAACCTCCAGCAGGTTGCAAATTCAAAATAATTTTTATCTGCATCTAGCTCTGAAAAAATATTTGGGCTTCGGCTTGTAGCAGTGTGTGGGACTTGTTCTATTAGTCCATCTATACTAACCTCCAGCAGGTTGCAAATTCAAAATAATTTTTATCTGCATCTAGCTCTGAAAAAATATTTGTGCTTCGGCTTGTAGTAGTATGTGGGACTTGTTCTATTAGTCCATCTATACTAACCTCCAGCAGGTTGCAAATTCAAAATAATTTTTATCTGCATCTAGCTCTGAAAAAATATTTGGGCTTCGGCTTGTAGCAGTGTGTGGGACTTGTTCTATTAGTCCATCTATACTAACCTCCAGCAGGTTGCAAATTCAATATAATTTTTTTCTGCATCTAGCTCTGAAAAAATATTTCGGCTTGTAGCAGTGTGTGGGACTTGTTCTATTAGTCCATCTATACTAACCTCCAGCAGGTTGCAAATTCAAAATAACTTTTAGCTGCATCTAGCTCTGAAAAAATATTTGGTCTTCGGCTTGTAGCAGTGTGTGGGACTTGTTCTATTAGTCCATCTATACTAACCTCCAGCAGGTTGCAAATTCAAAATAATTTTTATCTGCATCTAGCTCTGAAAAAATATTTGGGCTTCGGCATGAAGCAGTGTGTGGGACTTTTTCTATTAGTCCATCTATACTAACCTCCAGCAGGTTGCAAATTCAAAATAATTTTTATCTGCATCTAGCTCTGAAAAAGTATTTGGGCTTCGGCTTGTAGCAGTGTGTGGGACTTGTTCTATTAGCCCATCTATACTAACCTCCAACAGGTTGCAAATTCAAAATAATTTTTATCGGCATCTAGCTCTGAAAAAATATTTGGGCTTCGGCTTTTAGCAGTGTGTGGGACTTGTTCTATTAGTCCTTCTATACTAACCTCCAGCAGGTTGCAAATTCAAAATAATTTTTATCTGCATCTAGCTCTGAAAAAATATTTGGGCTTCGGCTCATAGCAGTGTGTGGGACTTGTTCTATTAGTCCATCTATACTAACCTCCTGCAGGTTGCAAATTCAAAATAATTTTTATCTGCATCTAGCTCTGAAAAAATATTTGGGCTTCAGCTTGTAGCAGTGTGTGGGACTTGTTCTATTAGTCCATCTATACTAACCTCCAGCAGGTTGCAAATTCAAAATAATTTTTATCTGCATCTAGCTCTGAAAAAGTATTTGGGCTTCGGCTTGTAGCAGTGTGTGGGACTTGTTCTATTTGTCCATCTATACTAACCTCCTGCAGGTTGCAAATTCAAAATAATTTTTATCTGCATCTAGCTCTGAAAAATTATTTGGGCTTCGGCTTGTAGCAGTGTGTGGGACTTGTTCTATTAGTCCATCTATACTAACCTCCAGCAGGTTGCAAATTCAAAATAATTTTTATCTGCATCTAGCTCTGAAAAAATATTTGGACTTCGGCTTGCTGCAGTGTGTGGGACTTGTTCTATTAGTCCATCTATATTAACCTCCAGCAGGTTGCAAATTCAATATAATTTTTTTCTGCATCTAGCTCTGAAAAAATATTTTGGCTTGTAGCAGTGTGTGGTACTCATTGTATTAGGCCATCTATACCAAGCTCCACCAGCTTTGAAATTAATAATAATTTTTAGCTGCATCTAGCCCTGAAAATAATTTTTCTTCCCAATAGTGGTAGCAATAGAAATATGGGGCGCGTGCCTGGCTAACAAAAATATACGCTTCATAACAAAATCACCAGTCTAGCGCACTGCATTAATAAGATGGCATCAAAGTCTCTCCCAGTGCTAGGCCTACTATGCCGGCTAGCATTCCTGTGCCTAAAACACAATGTATGGGTCCACGCTAGCCACGATGCTGAGGGGTCTAAAGCTGCATCTAGCGCTTTATCACAATTCAATTGGCAGATTTTCACAGAGCTCTTCCCCAACGCCCACCCATCGGGCAACAGTTGCCCACTCTCCCTATGGGATCTAGTGGCGAATAGTTGATGCCATTAATCAGAGCGTCAGTTGCCCCGTCGATGTGGCAAGCATACGGTAAGGCATGGGAAAAGTGGACTCAACTAGTAGCAGGCAGACGCGTTGACCAATGTGAACAAGCCAGATCACAAGTCACCATAGAATTTCTCCACCAGCTAATGATGAGGGGCATATCAGGGGCGGTCAGGAGTAGCATTTCACTTCCAACTACTGAATTGGGGAGATGTGACACGGATTCATCATCAGACAATCCATAAAAGGGTGGAAAAGGGGTCAACCAAGTCAGGAGTGTAGACGTCCCGTCCCGTGTCACTAAAACTGATTTCTCACATCATATCCCTAACACCATTAACATGACACTCACAATTTGAAGCAACACTACTGTCTACTGCATTTGCGTTCGCCTTCTTCGGGGCGCTATGCGTAAGCGAATTAGTCCCTCAATCCAAAATTACCACCAGTGGAGGCTTATTACACCAGGACGTAGTCATAGCCAATAATGCAATACGTCTACGCATACGCCAATCGAAAACGGTTCCAGCGGGCAGGTGCACTTGGGTACTTCTACAACCCACAAACGGTACACTGAGTCGGGTAACAATAGTAAAAACATATATAACCATCAGATCACAAAGTAATTTCTTCCTATCACACAATGATGGAACGCCATTATCAAGATTCCAGTTCCAAGCTATATTTAATAAATGCATAACATCGGCAGGGAACCACCCCAAAGATTACGGGACACACTCATTCCGCATAGGTGCGGCCACGGAAGCAGCAAGAGCAGGACTGTCAGAAACGGAAGTTCAGAGGATAGGGAGATGGCGATCCACGTGTTTGGCGAGATACATAAGACCGGACTTGTTATCCTAATGTGGTTTGTTTCTTTTACAGGTGACGCTAAGCCAACAGTGTGGGTGATAGGCCACTCGTATATATATTGGGCAGAAAAAAGGGCGAAAGTTTGCCCAGGTGGGAGGAAATTAGAGTTTCATAACACATATTTCAACTGGAGAGGTATTAGAGGCCTGCTATGGCCACAGGTACTAATGGAGGTAATCAAGGTAGGGAGAGAGGCAAGAGGTCTGGTCATCTTAGTTATACAGGCCGGGGGAAACAACCTATGTCATCACAAGAGCGCATAACTAATGGCAATAATGAAACTAGACACTGAGCGCTTCAGAGAATTTTTCACAAAACTAACTATAGTATGGTCAGAGATTGTGCCGATAGCGTTATGGCAAGGTGCGTGAGACATCATGGCCATCGAACGGACAAGGCGGGTAATAAATATTCGGTTGGCAAAATTTAGAAGAGACAGAGGCGGTGTAGTGATACGACACTGACAACTAAAAGGAGATCAAACAGGCCTCATACGGCCCGACGGTGTTCACTTAATGGATATTGGACTGGACATATTCCTGTCAGGACTCCAGGACGGAGTGGAACAAGCGTTAAGAGTGATGGGTGGGGGTCAGAGTCCTGCATAAAAGTACGCAGGATCCTCCGTGGCCTGGAAATAGAAAGGACATGTTGGAGAGTTACACTTGTTGTCCAACTTGCCGGAGTGGAGACCCAGGGCATGCTGCAACAAGCTGAATTATTTTAGAAATAAAATGCCTTTCTAATGGAATGAGTATAAAGAGTTAATAAAGCTGTGACCGATCCTCACCCATCCAGTTGTAAGAGTTACATTATTGTATTGTCAAGGAAAGGGGGGTGGTAGGGGGGCTGAGCATCTGGGTTTGGTTGGGGGTCCCCACAGTCTGCCTAGGCTAGATGCATTAAAAAATTCTTATTAGATACACAGTCGGTGCAGCTTGCTTCGCAGCTGGGCTACTACGCCCAAAGTATTGCCTAGGCTAGATGCAGTTAAAAATTCTACGCTGACTAGCAGACACTGAAGCTTTGGAGCAGACCTCTGAGTAAACAGCTCTTCAGGCTCAACAATCTGTGTTACCCAAAGCCATAGTGTATGTAGTTTCTTACAGTTAAAAGGGGAGGGGAGCGACCCAACCCACCTGAAATTGACGATACCAACGTCACGTAAGACACAGCAAGAGGACTCCAAAAAGAGTCTCCATTTTTTCCCAAAATTGTGGCACAGACACCACTTAACCCTAGAACGCCTACCTGGGGCCTTGCAGGCCCGCCCTGTTAATTGTTTTCTATTTTCTGCAAGATTACTTTAGTTAGAATTTTGAAACTCTAGGTATTCTTCATGTATATAGCTGTTTGTCATTTGAGTTTGAGTTATTCCATGTTATTTGCACACAGGCCTAAAAGGCCCCAGGTATGTGAAAGTGTAGATTTTTAAGGTCATGCATTCTAGGGTTAAGTGGCATCAATTGCCCCACAGTTGCTTAAAACGGTTGGTGAGGTGATTTTACCAAATCCTCAAGCTTTTAGTCTCCCCAGGATGACACAGGGGTAGAAAAGTCCTTGCGAATCCATGATTTGCTCATCTTTATGAACGTGAGTCTGTCTATATTCTCAGTGGACAGCCGCGTACGCTTATCTGTCAGCACACCAGCAGCAGCGCTGAACACACGTTCAGACAGAACGCTGGCTGCAGGGCATGACAAGATCTCCAAGGCGTGAGTGGCGAGCTCCGTCCATTTTTCCAGATTGGAATCCCAAAATGAGCAAGGGTCCAGTGACACAGTCATGGCTTCGATGTTCACTTGGAGATACTCCTGTACCATCATCTCTAGGCGTTGACTATGTGTCAGACTTCCTGTCTCCTGTGGCCTGGCAAAGGATGGTTTAAAAAAGTGGTGAAACGATTCCACAAAATTGCTCTTACCAGCAGATACTGTGTTACTGTTATGGTTTGAGTGATGAAGACTCGACAGTCACACGGTTTGCAAGTTAGAACTGTGAGATTCACTACGTGCACCACTGGTGTTTTGTGGAAAAGCACATGTAAGATTCTGCAACAGCGTCTGCAGATACTCCTGCATGCGTGAATCCCTTTCTATGGCAGGAATTATTTCGGCAAATTTACTTTTGTACCGGGGATCTAAGAGTGTGGCAACCCAGTAGTCGGGATTACTTCGAATTCTGACAATCCGAGGGTCATGTTGCAGGTAGTGCAGCAAGAAGGCACTCATGTGTCTTGCGCATCCAGGAGGACCAAGTCCTTGTTGTGTTGGTAGTGAGGTAAGAATCATGCTTCCTTCCTCTGCCCTCTCCCCCCAACCTCGCACAACAGAAATGTGATCAAGGTCTCCCTCATCTGATGAGTCTTACATGCCCATCGCCAGTTCGTCCTCCACTTCTTCCTCGGCTCCTGCACCTTCCTCAACAGTTTGGCTGCTACCATGCGCCCTGGTTAATCCCTCTCCCCCACGCTCCCATGCCTGCCGCCTTGGTGCTGCCGACCGTCTGGACCTTGGAGATGTTATCCCTTCCGCATATGACTCCTCCTCTACTTCCTCCACCTCCTCTTGTCCCACCACCTGACTCTAAATTCTGTTTAATGTGTGCTCCAGCATGTAAATCATCGGAATAGTCATGCTGATAATGGCATCGTCGTCAGCACTAAACATCTTCATCGCCATTTCAAAACTGTGCAAAAGGGTGTGTGGCGCCCCTGAGGGTTCAGTCGCCACAGAGTTACTGCATCTCACCCAGAGGTGTGGTATCTCACCCTCAGGTAAGGAAGGAGTATGGCTCGGGACCCTAATACCTGCATCCAACACATACCCGCAGTGGGGGTAGGGCGAGATTGCTCCTAAGGGAGAACACAGTCCCAGGTCCCTAGCTGGCGGGAGGGTCCTATGTAGTGGGTGCTTAGGGAAGCAGCTTAGGGGAGCACATGACAGGGAAAGTATAAATAGGAAGCCATCTTAGAAACAGCAAGCCAGTCAGAGGAGGATAAGTGACAGGAGCAGAGGCTCTGCATGAGCTCTGCTCCGGAGGCGGGCCTAGCCTGGGAGGCCCAGGACTGAAGGAGAGAAGAGAGGAGTGGGAGCAGGAAGGCTCCAGGAACCTAAGGGTCCCTAGGGGTACAGGCCGTGCAGAAGGCCACCCGTACGCCCGCTGCTACCAGGAGGTAGAAGGGTCAGGCCAGATAAGGGGAACCGGTCCCTCAACTAGCGGAGAAACAGCAAGGCTCAACTGGAAACCAGAGGCTGCAGCATTTCATGTACTGCAGGCCAAAATCCACACCAGTCTCACTAAGAAGGTAGCCACATAGGACCCAGGTTACGGAACACACGCCGCCCGCCAAGGCCCGAGGATACCGGATAGAAGTGTCACTGGGTGTGAGGTGCAGGGAGAAGGCCAGAGAAAGGACACACAGAAGGGGGTCCTGCTAAGTACTCCGGAGCTATCTGGGGGTGGACTGAGCCCCTCACTGAGTATGAACAGCACGACGGGGGAGATTGCTCTGGTACCTGTAATCTGGACTGCAACAACTGTGAGTAAAGATCTTGGGACTGCATCACACGGACTCTGTGTTCATTACTGACTCCCTGCACTACAACCACCATCATCCACCCACACTGCCCTGAAGCTACACTCTTCCTGTGGGGAGTAATAATACCATTGCTGCAAAACCAACAGCTTCAGAGGACTGTTCCGCAGCGGCGGCCCCTTTGGCCGCACTCCACAGGTGGCGTAGTCGGACATTATAAAACCCATATATACAAATTACCCTTGGATTGACCACCCTGGGTCACGGACCGAGTCACCGCCACAGTGACTGCAACCCCCAGCGTCTACCGGCCCGGCTCCGTTTACCCAACGGCCCAGGGGGCGCATCAACTTCATAGGTCCCTGATCTGAGACCACTCCTGCAGCGTGATTTGCCCCACCTCTGGATCTCGTTGGCCCAGGCTATACGTCAGAACGTATTGCACCAGGGCTTGTCGGTGCTGCCACAGTCGCTGTAACATGTGCAGAGTTGAATTCCACCATGTCGGCACATCGCATTTCAGCCGGTGAACTGGCAGGCCCAACGACTTCTGTAGAGATGTAAGTCATTGAGCTGCGGGATGCGAACGGCGGAAGTGAGCACACAGCGACTGTGTCCTCTGCAGAAGGCCATCTAGTCCAGGATAGTGGGCTAAAAATTGCTGGACAACCAGGTTCAACATGTGAGACATACAAGGCACGTGTGTGACATTGCGCCGGCGAAGGGCCGCACCCAGGTTTGCAGCATTGTCGCACACGGCCTTCCCTGGTTGCAGGTCCTCAGCTGTGTGACTCACATTTCCCAGACATTTCAAAGTAAACACTGATGCCATTGAGCACTGCTGCCAGCATAGTAAGGAGGTGTGCAGGATTCCTTCTGTGCAGTTAGAAAGCTTGTGGCATGACCAGACAGGCTTTGGGTGCAGGTGGAGGACCGAGAGGAGGTTGAGGAGGCAGAAGCAGTGGAGGAACTTCGAGATAAAGAGGATGGAAGCACAACTCGTGGGGACGGTAAGACTTGGACAGCAGCCCCTTGTCCTGCTGTCACCATAGTTACCCAGTGCCCAGTCAGCGACATGTAACGCCCCTGTCCATGCCTACTCGTCCAAGTGTCTGTGGTGAAATGCACCCTGTCACACACAGAGTTTCTCAAAGAAGCGGTGATGTTGTGTGCGACATGCTGGTGGAGCGCAGGCACACCTTTCTTTGAGAAGTAGTGCCGAATGGGCATCTGGTACTGGGGCACTGCGACGGACATAAGGTCTCGAAAATCCTCTGTGTCCACCAGGCGGAAAGGCAACATTTCTGTAGCCAACAGCTTGCAGATGGTGAAATTCAACCTCTTAGCTTTGTCATGGCTAGGAGGAAATGGTCTTTTACTTGTCCACATCTGAAGGACCGAGGGCTGGCTGTTGTGCATAGACGGGGTTGAGTAGGGTGTCCCCAGCAAACTGCCGGTCTGTGAGGAAGATGCAGGTGGACATGTTAGGTTGCCTTGATCCAAAGGTGGTGCTCTAGATGTCAGAGAGCGCTCAACACCAGCAGGTGTTTCCACTTCCAAATGAACTGACGACCTGCCAATCAAACTGGCTGTTGCGGGTAAAGAGGTGGCAGGTCTGCATCCAAAAACATGTGTGACTGCTGTCCCCCCAGTCACAGAGGATGAAGAGGCCGCGGATGCACAAGATGGGGCAGACGGTGGTTGGCCCGGCCCGCTAGGCCGCATTGTAGCACAGTGAGCTTCCCACTGCAACTTATGCTTCATATCCATGTGACGGTTCATGCATGAAGTACTCAAACTATGGATTTTTTGGCCTCTGCTTAGCTTTTGGTGACAAATATTACAGATAACACGAGTTGGGTCATCCTTATCAATCTGAAAAAATGCCCAGTCTATGCAAGGCTTAGAGCCCATGCGACCTGAAGAGCCACTATGACTTGTGGTCAGAGGCAGAGTTGTGGTTGAGGATGCAGTTGTTGACGTGCTTCCAGTACTCCGTCTCTGTCCAGGAAGGCGCAACCTAACCTCGTCGTCAATTGCACCTGTGACGCCCCGCTGCGCTTGGTATCACAGATCCTAGAAGAGTGCATTGATGGAATCCTCCACAAGAGGCCCCCATAAACATTCACACATCTCCACCTTCCACCTCAGACCAGCAGAGGGAGCCCCTTAGGGATATAAATAGGGAAGGTGGAGCTAGGCAGTTCAGTTCCTCTGAAGAGTTCCTGCAGTAGAGAAGCCTAAGAGAGGTCAGTCTGCAGTGGAGCTCAGTCTAGTCTAGAGAACTCAGTTAATAGTTCAGCAGTGGAGCACGAGGCTCCAGCTAGCTAGATTCAGGGAGCCCAGTTAGAGCTTAAGGTGTGCCGGCGCCATAAGATCGGTGAAGCACGGCTAACCGCCGTTAGTGTGTATAGCCTAGTGAGGGCCCGAGTAGGCCGAAGGCTAGTGGCGAGTTAGTACATAAGGGGCAGAGGAGCTTAACCAGCTAACCCCGAAGCATTTACCGGACACCGGATCCGAGCTTACCGGGATCTCTATGACCCAGTAAGGCATAACCGGAATCCCTGGAGAACTACAAGTCCCAGGATCGCTAAGGTGCTGATACGTAACAGAGCCAGGAGACGCTTAGGCCCCGCATACTGAGAGCGTGAACTCCAAGACAAGGCCCTATCATAAGGTCAGCCAGCGCAGGACAGAGACAAAGTTAGGCTAGCTCCAGGCAGGTCAGAAACTTACTACGCAGAGGCAAGAAACAAGAGGCGCTACACCCGCTCATTGGGGAGGATCCTGATATGCACCCTTCACCCTTCAGTGCTCCGGGATGTGCCTGAATTTCCACCAGTAAAAGGTACTGAAGTGACTACGGTATCCGTTCCAGTTCTTGCTCTGACCCAGCTGGTTCTCGTCTGTCCTGCATTGCCCCAGCATACACTTTTCTGAGGCCTAGCTCCACCTGTGGGGAGCTATACCATCGAGCTGCCTTATCACTGGCCTCAGTGGACTGCTGCAGCGCTGGTGCTTCTCACCAGATACCACAGGTGACGTCACGAACTCTTATAAAATTAACAATTATCCACCCTTTTAAAGAGTGACCCCAGGGTACGGGCCCGGGAGCCGACCACCGCGACATCCCCAAGGCAGGGCAAAGGCCCAGGTACTGAGTCATCCCCATCCCCTGGGCTAGTCACATCCTCCTCCACCTTCTCTGCTGACCTCATCGACTGGCTGACTGTGGGTTGACAGTAAGTGGGATCTCCAACCTCGTCATCATCACCCTGTGTGTTCTCACACCCGTCGTCCTCAGAGCCAACCTCTTCCTGTCCTGACCGAAAAGTCAAGTTGTCGCTCCAATCAGGTATTTGAGTCTCATCATCGTCTTCATCATTGTCTCCACCAACAGGAGTTACAGTTTGGGAACGAGGGTTTACGTTATGCTTCATCTGGTCCTGTATCCGACTTATAAAGATTCTGGGCATCAGTGCAGATCATTTCCTCGTCTGGATTAACAGAAGCTCTGGAGCAGACCTCCGTTTCCCAGGCTATAGTATGAGTAAACAGCTGTGCAGACTCAACCATCTGTGTTACCCCATACTCAGACGGGCAGCTGGAGACTTGGGAGCTGTGAGGAAGCAAGTGCGATTGGGGTGACACCTCTGAGGACTGGAGTATTTGTGATGTTGAAGTTGAGGTGGAGGAGAGCCCACTTGAAGGAGCACTTGATATCCGTTGAAGCACCTGCTGTTTTTGTGCCTCATCTGGAATTTGTAGCGATGGTCGTGTCCGTAAGAAAGGGATCGTATCACATTGTCCACGAAAAGAAGTAGACATCTTAGTTTGGCTGGAAGATGGTCTTTCTTCTGCAGATGTTACTCCCCCCCCCCCCCACCGCGGGGGGTTCGACCCACCAGCGACCAGGCACCAGTTTTGGGAGAGGGGGGCTGGCCGTCCGGGTCCACCGCGGCTCTGGCACAAACCCAGCGACACAGAGGTGGCACGGGCAGTAACGTACTGGCCGTGTCGGCTTCACACTTTTTTGGATTTTAGAAGGGCATGACATGCCTATATCTGTGTCTCCCCCTCCTTTTACTCCTTCATCTCTTTTCTTTTCGCATGACTATATGTTCTTGTCACTTTTCCATGTGTTAGTTGTGTCTTCTGAGCAGTTTGTCAGCTTTTGGACACCTTTGAAGGTGTTTTCTATGTGTTTCTATGTGTTTTTGCTTGCCTGCCATTGGTTTTAACGGTGTTTGAAAGTGTTCGACGAACAGTTCGGCGAACATACGGGTGTTCGACGAACCGAACGGAACTCGAACACTACGGGGGTGGCTCAACACTACTTAGGACCAAAGTTAAAGTTTAGATTATAAAATTTTAATTAACAAGAATTCAACCACAGTTGAGATAAAGGGGTGTTACTTAATAAAGAAAACCCTTTCCCATTTCAAGCTCACAGCAATAGCACCACTTGGAAGAGAACTGTCACAAGACTAGAGAAATAAAATAATTTCTTTACACAAGAAAGGTGAAGGCTACAAGAAGATCAGCAAAGCTTTACTTATCACTAAGAATGCTGAAGGAAAAGAGAATTTTTTTTTACAAAGATGGAACTGCAACCATCTCACAAAGATGTCCAGGCTGACCACGGAAGTTAAAGCCTAAACAGTAGCATCTTCTGATGAGAAGAATTGAAGAAAATTGACATGCAAGTTCTCTATTTTCTGTAACGTGTGCAGTTTGATATTAATTTTCCGAGCGCTAGAGTAAAACTAATACCTAGCCACTGTATGGTTACTGTATTAATGTATTAAGGTGTTTTCTGGGCTATAGATACATTTCTGAAGTCTGACGTCATTGCAGTTTTCTGAATCATGATAGCGTGCACTGCTGTATTCCCAGCGTGAAGTTGGTGGCTAGATGACCACAAGAATAATGTTTCAATAGTTGCAGTTGCATGCCGAGAAAATTACCATCCACTTCCTTCAACGTTCTACTGCGAGAAGGGGATGACACTTTAGTCATTACATGACCACAGATATGTAAATCACATACACTGGAATCATGACAATGTGAACTTGTCCTAGATTGAAAACACCAGTGTATGTATGCCCTTCACCATACCATCATGCATTTCTACCTTCTTGTGCTGCTGGTAAGATTATTATATGAAAAGGAACCCAGAATGGTGGAATCATGTAAGTTAGAATTCGTTGCAGCACAATATGGTTGTGGGGGGCAAGGAAAAGAGTGATACTGAATGTGGGTTAATCAAGTTTGTATACCAGGGCTACGATTAAGTCACAGTCCAGCTCTGCCAGGCTGTCACATTTAATATAAGCCTGAATTATAGTGAAAAGGCAATACATGTGCCACAGGAGAGAGTAAAGTAAATCTATATTGAAATACTCTATGGTTTGCACAAAAATAGTGTAAAAATGCGGTGGTCAGTTAACTGGAATAGCCTTGCCAAGTCCTAGTCAAGACTCGATAACCAGATTTCATCACTGCACCATAGGTGCTCATTTTGGATCAGCACCCCTTATTTGAGCATTAGTGTTTATTTCTCTCCAAGATCCCATGCTTCTTCTAGTGGAAACAAGTTCCATATTGGTCTATGAGGCTGTGTCAGCTTGTTGTCTTTTTTTATATCTAATGACTACCACATGTTTAAGCTTGAGCACTCCTTGTCTTGTTATAGACCTTGTATTATGGAGGAAGAAATGGAGACAATAGAGGAAACACACAAAGTGGCCTTAAGCCCCCGTCTCACATAGCGAGATCGCTAACGAGATCGCTGCTGTGTCACGGTTTTGGTGACGCAACAGGGACCTCACCAGCGATGTCACTACGTGTGACACTTTGCAATGATCAGGCCCCTGCTGTGAGGTCACTGATCACTGCAAAGTGTCCTGGACCATTTTTTGGTCATTGCTCTCCCGCTGGTCAGCACTCATCGCTGTGTGTGACCAGCGGGAGCAGCGATCAGGTTGGTAACCATGATAAACATCGGGTTACTAGGGGCACACGCGCACCTAGTAACCCATTGTTTATCATGGTTACGAGCCTGCTAAAGTGAGCGGTAACCTCCCGCTCACTGTAGCAGAGTGGTAACCATGGTAAACAACGGGTTACTAGGAGCGCGTGTGCCCCTAGTAACCCGATGTTTACCATAGTCACCAGCCTGCTCCTGCTTCAGCAGGCTCGTAACCAGGAGCAGGATATCGTGGAAAGATTCTTTCCACGATGTCGCTGCTCCCCTGATCGTTGGTGAGCCTGCCTGTTTGACAGCTCACCAGCGACCACATAGCGACGCAGCAACGATCCCAGACAGGACGTATCGTTGTCGGG
The DNA here is from genome assembly GCF_046119375.1 of Phyllobates terribilis. Classification (NCBI taxonomy): domain Eukaryota; kingdom Metazoa; phylum Chordata; class Amphibia; order Anura; family Dendrobatidae; genus Phyllobates; species Phyllobates terribilis. The sequence goes on along the minus strand of NW_027362769.1, from coordinate 11,052,537 downwards.
ATCGCTGCAGCGTCGCTAAGAGTGACGGGGCCTTTAAATACAGGAAGGGAGAATACAAACACATTTTTAACAATGCAATCAATGAGTTAAATTGAAAGTAATGAGCACTAAAACTCAAGATTAAACAAATTGCTGAAAAATAAATATGATATGCCTCTTTTGGACAGTTAATTCATGTGCAAGATGTTATACATGCATGTTTTATATATGCACATGTATAAGCAAAAAGCCTACAAATTTAAAGGGCTGGTAGGATCAAGCTCCAATTAAAAATAGCCTTAGACCTTATTCAAACATTATTTTTTTGAAGTACAAGAAAAATGGAACAGGTTTCATCAGTAATTTTTATCAGAATTTCATCAGAGTTTGGTCAGAGTTTCATCAGTTTTTTTCACTGTTTTTTCACTGATGAGAAAAAAAAGTTTCAGTGAGTGAAAAATGAATAGCACATAGATAGCATCTGAGTGCATAGACAGTCATAGGTTATGATGCTATCTGTGAAAAAAAAAGATTGAACGTATACGTGAAAAAAATGATATGTAAATGAGCCCTTAGGCTGAAAGAAGGAGCGTGCTAAGTCAAATATGGAGGCAATCACCACCTCCAATAGTATATTACCAAAAAAAAATCAGAAAACTGACCAACACCTCCAAACAGAATAAAACAATTGTGAACAGATGCCATGACTACATATTATACAAACAAAAGAATACAGTAGCACTTTGTAAGTGCGGAGATGTATGCAATCATTGAACATATGAAATTAGGACTGCATTACTGCTACAAAGAATATTCTTATAAAATGAAGGTGCTTAGTACATAAATTGGCAAATTCATGAGAGCCCACCAGCTGCAACAGGTCATACCTTTTTTTGATGGGACCCTAACCTAATATTTATCAAACATGCCTCTCCCAGGCTAAAGGGTACAAATTTAAATTTTATAAAGTCTTGGGACATACAAAGTACTGCTATTTTTCTTTGTCTTTAATTCCTTACAGTTCTACAATACTAGTGGCGGAGCAGCATGAGGCTTACAGTACAGACCAAAAGTTTGGACACACCTTCTCATTTAAAGATTTTTCTGTATTTTCGTGACTATGAAAATTGTACATTCACACTGAAGGCATCAAAACTATGAATTAACACATGTGGAATTATATACTTAACAAAAAAGTGTGAAACAACTGAAAATATGTCTTATATTCTAGGTTCTTCAAAGTAGCCACCTTTTGCTTTGATGACTGCTTTGCACACTCTTGGCATTCTCTTGATGAGCTTCAAGAGGTAGTCACCGGAAAAGGTCTTCCAACAATCTTGAAGGAGTTCCCAGAGATGCTTAGCACTTGTTGGCCCTTTTGCCTTCACTCTGCGGTCCAGCTCACCCCAAACCATCTCGATTGGGTTCAGGTCTGGTGACTGTGGTGGCCAGGTCATCTGGCGTAGCACCCCATCACTCTCGTTCTTGGTCAAATAGCCCTTACACAGCCTGGAGGTGTGTTTGGGGTCATTGTCCTGTTGAAAAATAAATGATGGTCCAACTAAACGCAAACCGGATGGAATAGCATGCCGCTGGAATATGCTGTGGTAACCATGCTGGTTCAGTATGCCTTCAATTTTGAATAAATCCCCAACAGTGTCACCAGCAAAGCACCCCCACACCATCACACCTCCTCCTCCATGCTTCACGGTGGGAACCAGGCATGTAGAGTCCATCCGTTCACCTTTTCTGCGTCGCACAAAGACACAGTGGTTGGAACCAAAGATCTCAAATTTGGACTCATCAGACCAAAGCACAGATTTCCACTGGTCTAATGTCTATTTCTTGTGTTCTTTAGCCCAGACAAGTCTCTTCTGCTTGTTGTCTGTCCTTAGCAGTGGTTTCCTAGCAGCTATTTTACCATGAAGGCCTGCTGCACAAAGTCTCCTCTTAACAGTTGTTGAAGAGATGTGTCTGCTGCTAGAACTCTGTGTGGCATTGACCTGGTCTCTAATCTTAGCTGCTGTTAACCTGCGAATTCTGAGGCTGGTGACTCTGATAAACTTATCCTGAGAAGCAGAGGTGACTCTTGGTCTTCCTTTCCTGGGGTAGTCCTCATGTGAGCCAGTTTCTTTGTAGAGCTTGATGGTTTTTGCAACTGCACTTGGGGACACTTTCAAAGTTTTCCCAATTTTTCGCACTGACTGACCTTCATTTCTTAAAGTAATGATGGCCACTCATTTTTCTTTACTTAGCTGCTTTTTTTCGTGCCATAATACAAATTCTAACAGTCTATTTAGTAGGACTATCAGTTGTGTATCCACTTGACTTCTGCACAACACAACTGATGGTCCCAACCCCATTTATAAGGCAAGAAATCCCACTTTTTTGTTAAGTATATAATTCCACATGTGTTAATTCATAGTTTTGATGCCTTCAGTGTGAATGTACAATTTTCATAGTCATGAACATACAGAAAAATCTTTAAATTAGAAGGTGTGTCCAAACTTTCGGTCTATACTGTATATTATTATTATTTATTATGATAGCACCATTTATTCCATGGCGCTTTACATGTGATAGGGATATACATAGCAAAACCATTTACATAATCTTAACAAAACGAGTAGTGTTGAGCCACCCCCGTAGTGTTCGAGTTCGGTTCGGTTCGTCGAACACCTTCGAACACCGTTAAAACCAATGGCAGGCAAAAAAAAACACATAGAAACACATAGAAAACACCTTCAAAGGTGTCCAAAAGCTGACAAACTGCTCAGAAGACACAACTAACACATGGAAAAGTGACAAGTACATATAGTCATGCGAAAAGAAAAGAGGTGGAGGAGTAAAAGGAGGGGGAGACACAGATATAGGCATGTCATGCCCTTCTAAAACCAAAAAAGTGCGAAGCCGACACGGCCAGTCCGTTCCTGCCCATGCAACCTCCGTGTCGCCGGGTTTGTGCCAGAGCTGCGGTGGACCCTGACGGCCAGCCCCCCTCTCCCAATACTGGTGCCTGTCCGCTGGTGGGCCGAGCGAGCTCCCCTGCGGTGGAGGCAGGTCTAAGCTTTTTAATTTAAATTGTCTCTCTAATTTGAATGAATACACTTTAAATCCTTTTACAAGGATCTATTGGAGGGCAAGTCTCATGCCAGCAGCCGCGTATTTCCAGCTCCAGTAGCGTCCACTAAAGCTGCTGCAGTTAAAAAGCTTTTATAAGTATCGAGCTCGGCGGTCCATTGCAAGGCGTCCTACTGCCAGTCCCAGCCCCTCTGCCTTGGGGTGCCTCCCCGATGCTCTTTACTGAGTGTCCCGGGGTCCCGAAGCATTTCCTTTAAAAAAATTAAGTGTCCGAACTACAGGTGGTGTAGCTTGCTTAACAGCTGGGATAATCTGCTGACTAGCAGACACTGCTACTAGGCACAAAGTATTTCCTGGGCTAGATGCAGTTAAAAATTTGAAATTAGATACTCTCGTTGGATGCTGAGAAAGCACTCCATAGAGTCTCCTGGCACGCCATATATTATTCCCTTAAAAAGCTTGGGGTAGGGGTCTAGGGCTCCCCTTTTATAGGCAAAATCACGGCCCTGTATCTCAATAAGTCACCTAGGCTGAAGATAAATGGAACATTTTCATCACCTTTCTTAATCACCAATGGGACAAGGCAGGGATGACCTCTGTCCCCTCTCTTATACATCCTAGTGATGGAGCACCTGCTCTCATCAATTCGCCATTAGTGTTGAGCCACCCCCGTAGTGTTCGAGTTCGGTTCGGTTCGTCGAACACCCGTGTGTTCGCCGAACTGTTCGTCGAACTGTTCGTCGAACACCTTCGAACACCGTTAAAACCAATGGCAGGCAAACAAAAATACATAGAAACACATAGAAAACACCTTCAAAGGTGTCCAAAAGCTGACAAACTGTTCAGAAGACATAACTAACACATGGAGAAGTGACAAGTACATATAGTCATGCGAAAAGAAAAGAGGTGGAGGAGTAAAAGGAGTGGGAGACACAGATATAGGCATGTCATGCCCTTCTATAATCCAAAAAGTGAGAATCCGACACGGCCAGTCCGCTCCTGCCCGTGCCACCTCCGTGTCGCCGGGTTTGTGCCAGAGCCGCGGTGAACCCTGACGGCCAGCCCCCCTCTCCCAATACGGGTGCCTGTCCGCTGGTAGGTCGAGCAAGCCCCCCCTGTGGTGGAGGCATCTCTAAGCTTTTTAATTTAAATTGTCTCTCTAATTTGACTGAATACACTTTAAATCCATTTACAAGGATCTATTGGAGGGCAAGTCTCATGCCAGCAGCCGCGTAATTCCAGCTCCAGTAGCGTCCACTAAAGCTGCTGCAGTTAAAAAGCTTTTATAAGGATCGAGCTCGGCTGTCCACCGCAAGGCGTCCTACTGCCAGTCCCAGCCCCTATGCCTTGGGGTGCCTCCTGATGCTCTTCACTGAGTATCCCGTGGTCCCGAAGCATTTCCTTTGAAAAAATTAAGTGTCCAAACTACAGGTGGTGTAGCTTGCTTAACAGCCGGGATAATCCGCTGACTAGCAGACACTGCTACTAGGCACAAAGTATTTCCTGGGCTAGATGCAGTTAAAAATTTGTAATTAGATACTCTCGTTGGATGCTGAGAAAGCATTCCATAGAGTCTCCTGGCACGCCATATATTATTCTCTTAAAAAGTTTGGGGTAGGGGTCTAGGGGACCCTTTTATAGCCAAAGTCACGGCCCTGTATTGCAATAAGTCACCTAGGCTGAAGATAAATGGAACTGTAGCACCCTGAGGGCTCGGTTGCTACAGAGGTATTGCACCTCACCCAGAGGTGTGATATCTCACTCTCAGGTAAGGATGGAGTGTGGATCAGGACCCGACACCTGCATGCATTACACCACAATGCCGTGGGGCAGGGCGACCAATATGCCCCTGAGATGGGCACGACAGTCCCTGTCCCTGGCTGGAGTGGGGGGAGGGAACACTGAGGAAGGGGAACCCTGTAGTGCAGGAGCAGGGAGGAAGCAGTTCCTGGGTGCATTGAGAAGGGAGTATAAAAGGTGGGCACCATCTTAGTTCAGTGCAGAGAAGTCTGAGCAGAAGTGACAGGGAGCAGGGGCTCTGCATGAGCTCTGCTCCAGAGGCGGGCCTAGTAACAGAGGCCCAGGCCTGGAAGAGGGAGAAAGAAGGAAGAGGAGCGGAGAAGGCTCCAGGAACGAGGAACGAAGGGATCCCAGGGGTGCGGACGGGCGAGTCGCCACCGCACGCCCGAATCCACCTGCGTGGAGGGGTCAGGCCAAAGGGGGAGACCGGTCCCCGAAACTAGTGGAGGCGGGAAACGACCCTCAGCGGTCTGCCCTGCAGCGGCGGTTCACTCTGACCGCAATCCACGGGTGGCATAGTCGGACATTTAAACATCAAAACCACATAAATTGTTCCGCCACTGGTTTGACCGCCCTGAGCCACGGAACCGGGTCGCCGCCACGGAGACTACAACCACCAGCATCCACCAAAAAGGGTCCGGCTCCTGGTGTCCCAAGGCCCAGGGGGCACGTCAGAACATTTTCATCACCTTTCATAATCACCAATGGGACAAGGCAGGGATGTCCTTTGTCCCCTCTCTTATACATCCTAGTGACGGAGCACCTGCTCTCATCAATTCGCCATAACCCCAATATTAGGTGGATTGAGGTGGGAGGCACCGAGTACAAGTGCTCTCTATTTGCTGATGATGTCCTATTATATATCACTCAATCACATATATCCATCTCTGCTGTTATGGCTGAAATAGATCACTTTGTTACATGGTCAAATTTTAAAATCAATGCAGCGAAGTCTGAGGCCCTCGATGTCTCTCTCCCCAAATCCATACAGGATTCCATCCAGTCCAACTTTCCCTTTGCCTGGCCCTCACAGGGTATCAAATACTTAGGAATTCCTATTCATAGAGACCTCTCCAATCTATGTTATCTTAATTTTGGGCCCTTTATTGAACAACTCCATACAGACCACGGTTGGCAAGTTAGAACTGTAAGATTCACTACGTGAACCACTGGTGTTTTGTGGAAAAGCACATGTACACTGTGTTCCAAAATATTATGCAAAAAGTGTTTAGGAGTGATAAGGGAAGAATTTGTTAGTTTGTCAGTTAAAGTCATTGATGGTGATGTGTGTCAGGGCTCTTTATATCACTGTAAGCAATTGCAGACACCTGTGCTAATTAGTTTGGCAGGTGTGTTCAATGAAAGGCAAGACTACTTAAGAAGGCTGTCCCACATTATTAAGCAGCCTACATTTTCTGCCAAAATGGGAAAGAAAAAGGATGTGTCGGCTGCTGAGAAGCAACAAATTGTGGAGTGTTTAGGTCAAGGCATGACTACAATCAACATTGTGCGATGATCAGGATGAAGTGTCTTGGCAATCAAGAAGTATGTAGCTGATTCACAGTACACACGTGTGCGTGCTGATAAGGGCAAATTGAGGACTCTTTCCTACAGGCAATTACGTCAGGTTAAAAGAGCAGCGGCAAAAAAGTCTTGTCATAGCAGCAGACAAGTTTTTGAAGCTGCTGTTGCCTCCAACGTCCCCCGAACAACAAGATGCAGGGTCCTTCAGAGGTTTGCAGCTGTGCATACGCCATCCTGTCGACCTCCTCTATCCACTTCACACAAGCAGAAACGGCTCCAGTGGGCCAAACATTACATGAAGACTGATTTCAAAACTGTTTTGTTCACGGATGAGTGCCGTGCAATGCTCGATGGTCCAGATAGATGGAGTGGAGGATGGCTGGTTGATGGACACCCCACGCAAGCACGGCTACAGCGCCAACAAAGAGGAGGTGGAGTAAAGTTTTGGGCTGGAATCATGGGGAGAGAGATTGTCTTCCCCTTTAGGATCCCTGAAGGGGTAAAGATGAACTCCATAATGTATGTGGATTTTCTCAAACAGCACTTCCTGCCATGGTTCAAGAAGAAGAACCGTGTATTCCACAGCAAGATCATTTTTATGCATGATAATGCACCGTCTCATGCTGCACATAACACATCAGCATCTCTGGCTGATATGGGCATAAAAGGGGACGAACTTATGGTGTGACCCCCATGCTCCCCTGACCTCTACCCCATTCAGAACCTCTGGAGCATCATCAAAAGGAGTGTCTATGATGGCGGGAGGCAGATCACATCTGAGTAACAGCTCTGGGATGGTATTCTGTCCTCATGCAAAACAATTGAAGCAGAAACCATCCAAAACCTGACAAATTCAATGGACGAGAGAGTTCAGAAGCTCCTTTCGAACAAGGGGTTCTATGTGCAAATGTAACATCACCTAGAATAAAGTTTTGAGTTGAAAACTGTTTGATTTCAGTTTCTAATAACCTGCTAATGCTTATAATTTCAAAAATGACCATTTTTTTGGTCTTTATTAAAATGAAAAGGTTGATCGAAGAGTGTGGGGGATCTAAGAGTGTGGCAACCCAGTAGTCAGGATTACTTCGAATTCTGACAATCTGAGGGTCATGTTGCAGGTAGTGCAGCAAGAAGGCACTTATGTGTCTTGCGCATCTCGGAGCCCCAAAATTATTTTCCGGGCTAGATGCAGCTAAAAATTATTATTAATTTTAAATCTGGTGGAGCTTAGTATAGATGGCCTAATAGAATCAGTACTGCACACTGCTACAAAGCCCAAATTATTTTCCAGCCAAGATACAGATAAACATGATTAGTAATTTTAAATCTGGTGGAGCTTAGTATAGATGGCCTAATAGAATCAGTACTGCACACTGCTACAAAGCCCAAATAATTTTCCAGCCAAGATACAGATAAACATGATTAGTAATTTGAAAGCTTAAAATTGTTGGTGAGGTGATTTTAACCAATCATCAAGCTTTTACTCTCCCCAGGATGACACAGGGGTAGAAAAGTCGTTTCGGATCCATGATTTGTTCATCTTTATAAACGTGAGTCTGTCTACATTATCAGAGGAGAGCCGCGTGCGCTTATCTGTCAGCACACCACCAGCAGCGCTGAACACACGTTCAGACAGAACGCTGGCTGCGGGGCATGACAAGATCTCCAAGGTGTAAGTGGCTAGCTCCGGCCATTTATCCAGATTGGAAGCCCAAAAAGAGCAAGGGTCCAGTGACATAGTCATGGCTTCAATATTTACTTGGAGATACTCCTGTACCATCGTCTCTAGGCGTTAACTATGTGTCAGACTTCTTGTCTCCTGTGGCCTTGCAAAGGATGGGCTAAAAAAGTGGTGAAATGATTCCGCAAAATTGATGTTACCAGCAGATACTGTGTTTCTCTTACGGTTTGAGTGCTGAACACTCGACGGTCCCACGGTTGGCAAGTTGGAACTGTGAGATTCAGTACGTGCACCACTGGTGTTTTGTGGAAAAGCACATGTAAGATTCTGCAACAGTCTCTGCTGATACTCCTGCATGCATGCATCCCTTTCTATGGCAGGAATTATTTCTGCAAATTTACTTTTGTACCGGGGATCTAACAGTGTGGCAACCCAGTAGTCAGGATTATTTCTAATTCTCACAATTCGAGGGTCATGTTGCAGGTAGTGCAGCAAGAAGGCACTCATGTGTGTTGCGCATCCAGGAGCACCAAGTCCCTGTTGTGTTGGTGGCGAGGTAACAATCATGCTTCCTTCCTCTGTCCTCTACCCCCAACCTTGCACAACAGAAATGTGATCAAGGTCTCCCTCATCTGATGAGTAGAGATGAGCGTTGTTCTACTCGAACTGTTCGCCAATCTCAAATTCGAGCTGTTTTGGGCGGTGTTCGAGCCGTTCGGCGAACACGAACAATTTGAGAAAAATTCGGCTGTTCGAGGTTATGTTCGATAACTGTTCGTGCAGCAAAATCATAACTGGATTTTTTCTCAGTAATGATGAAAATTAATGTTAATACGCAGTTTGAGTGTACAGCGGGGTGGGGGGAGGGGCAGGGGATGGATCTCTGCAGGAACAATGAAGATCTCCATTTTTTTTTCTCTTTCCCGCATTTACAGTGGGGAGGTGCAATCTGTCAGCCTATCAGCAGTGCACACACGGAGCGCAGTGCTTTTTTTCACACTAGCAAGGGTATGTGTCATTGGCAGTGTATGTCACATGTCCTTGCCCTATAAGACCAAGCCATTTTCCCCGTCGCCACCATTTTCTCACTGCTGCAGCTGCGTGTTAGACGGCACCGCTGTTGCTGTGTGCGCTATACCTTGTTAATTTCAAGCCAATTTTCGCACAAATATACAGATAGCTTGGGAGTAGGGAATAGTTGTGATTGCAGTCCTTTTAAGGACTAGGTTACAGCATTTCCTACGACTTTTATCAGGGAGGTCTGTGCTCTTAAATAGATAGGTTGTGGGAGTAAAGACTAATTGTAATTGGAGTCCTTTTCAGGACTAGGTTACATGAGTTCCTATCAGTTTTTGCCAGGCAGGTCTGTGCCAGTGCTGTGCAAGTTTTTTTCACAGCATTTGGCTGAATCTAGCAAAGCTAATCCTTTTTGGCCTATTGCAGAGTGTGTTAGTCAGTGGAGTAGCCTATCTGTGTTGCAAGATATACCACCTGTGTATAGAATACCAATTTTTTTACTGCACCTAGTGAAGTAAAATCTTATGGGCATAGCATCATTCTATTAGTCCATCTATACTGACCTCCATCAGGTTGCAAATTAAAACTAATTTTTATCTGCATCTACAGTACCTCTGAAAAAATATTTGGGCTTCTAGCAGTGTGTGGGACTTGTTCTATTAGTCCATCTATACTGACCTCCATCAGGTTGCAAACTGAATCTATTTTTTTCTGCATCTACCTCTGAAAAAATATTGGGCTTCTAGCTGTGTGTGGGTCTTGTTCTATTAATCCATCTATACTGACCTCCATCAGGTTGCAAACTGAATATATTTTTTTTCTGCATCTAGCTCTGAAAAAATATTTGGCCTTCTAGTAGTGTGTCGGACTTTCTCTATTAGTCCATCTATACTGACCTCCATCAGGTTGCAAATTAAAACTAATTTTTATCTGCATCTACAGTACCTCTGAAAAAATATTTGGGCTTCTAGCAGTGTGTGGGACTTGTTCTATTAGTCCCTCTATACTGACCTCCATCAGGTTGCAAACTGAATATATTTTTTTCTGCATCTACCTCTGAAAAAATATTGGGCTTCTAGCTGTGTGTGGGTCTTGTTCTATTAATCCATCTATACTGACCTCCATCAGGTTGCAAACTGAATATAATTTTTTTCTGCATCTAGCTCTGAAAAAATATTTGGCATTCTAGTAGTGTGTCGGACTTTCTCTATTAGTCCATCTATACTGACCTCCATCAGGTTGCAAATTAAAACTAATTTTTATCTGCATCTACAGTACCTCTGAAAAAATATTTGGGCTTCTAGCTGTGTGTGGGACTTGTTGTATTAGTCCATCTATACTGACCTCCATCAGGTTGCAAACTGAATATATTTTTTTCTGCATCTACCTCTGAAAAAATATTTGGCCTTCTAGTAGTGTGTCGGACTTTCTCTATTAGTCCATCTATACTGACCTCCATCAGGTTGCAAATTAAAACTAATTTTTATCTGCATCTACAGTACCTCTGAAAAAATATTTGGGCTTCTAGCAGTGTGTGGGACTTGTTCTATTAGTCCATCTATACTGACCTCCATCAGGTTGCAAACTGAATATATTTTTTTCTGCATCTACCTCTGAAAAAATATTGGGCTTCTAGCTGTGTGTGGGTCTTGTTCTATTAATCCAGCTATACTGACCTCCATCAGGTTGCAAACTGAATATATTTTTTTTCTGCATCTAGCTCTGAAAAAATATTTGGCCTTCTAGTAGTGTGTCGGACTTTCTCTATTAGTCCATCTATACTGACCTCCATCAGGTTGCAAATTAAAACTAATTTTTATCTGCATCTACAGTACCTCTGAAAAAATATTTGGGCTTCTAGCAGTGTGTGGGACTTGTTCTATTAGTCCATCTATACTGACCTCCGTCAGGTTGCAAACTGAATCTATTTTTTTCTGCATCTACCTCTGAAAAAATATTGGGCTTCTAGCTGTGTGTGGGTCTTGTTCTATTAATCCATCTATACTGACCTCCATCAGGTTGCAAACTGAATATAATTTTTTTCTGCATCTAGCTCTGAAAAAATATTTGGCCTTCTAGTAGTGTGTCGGACTTTCTCTATTAGTCCATCTATACTGACCTCCATCAGGTTGCAAATTAAAACTAATTTTTATCTGCATCTACAGTACCTCTGAAAAAATATTTGGGCTTCTAGCTGTGTGTGGGACTTGTTGTATTAGTCCATCTATACTGACCTCCATCAGGTTGCAAACTGAATATATTTTTTTCTGCATCTACCTCTGAAAAAATATTTGGCCTTCTAGTAGTGTGTCGGACTTTCTCTATTAGTCCATCTATACTGACCTCCATCAGGTTGCAAATTAAAACTAATTTTTATCTGCATCTACAGTACCTCTGAAAAAATATTTGGGCTTCTAGCAGTGTGTGGGACTTGTTCTATTAGTCCATCTATACTGACCTCCATCAGGTTGCAAACTGAATATATTTTTTTCTGCATCTACCTCTGAAAAAATATTGGGCTTCTAGCTGTGTGTGGGTCTTGTTCTATTAATCCATCTATACTGACCTCCATCAGGTTGCAAACTGAATATAATTTTTTTCTGCATCTAGCTCTGAAAAAATATTTGGCCTTCTAGTAGTGTGTCGGACTTTCTCTATTAGTCCATCTATACTGACCTCCATCAGGTTGCAAATTAAAACTAATTTTTATCTGCATCTACAGTACCTCTGAAAAAATATTTGGGCTTCTAGCTGTGTGTGGGACTTGTTGTATTAGTCGATCTATACTGACCTCCATCAGGTTGCAAACTGAATATATTTTTTTCTGCATCTACCTCTGAAAAAATATTTGGCCTTCTAGTAGTGTGTCGGACTTTCTCTATTAGTCCATCTATACTGACCTCCATCAGGTTGCAAATTAAAACTAATTTTTATCTGCATCTACAGTACCTCAGAAAAAATATTTGGGCTTCTAGCAGTGTGTGGGACTTGTTCTATTAGTCCATCTATACTGACCTCCATCAGGTTGCAAACTGAATATATTTTTTTCTGCATCTACCTCTGAAAAAATATTGGGCTTCTAGCTGTGTGTGGGTCTTGTTCTATTAATCCATCTATACTGACCTCCATCAGGTTGCAAACTGAATATATTTTTTTTCTGCATCTAGCTCTGAAAAAATATTTGGCCTTCTAGTAGTGTGTCGGACTTTCTCTATTAGTCCATCTATACTGACCTCCATCAGGTTGCAAATTAAAACTAATTTTTATCTGCATCTACAGTACCTCTGAAAAAATATTTGGGCTTCTAGCAGTGTGTGGGACTTGTTCTATTAGTCCATCTATACTGACCTCCATCAGGTTGCAAACTGAATATATTTTTTTCTGCATCTACCTCTGAAAAAATATTGGGCTTCTAGCTGTGTGTGGGTCTTTTTCTATTAATCCATCTATACTGACCTCCATCAGGTTGCAAACTGAATATATTTTTTTTCTGCATCTAGCTCTGAAAAAATATTTGGCCTTCTAGTAGTGTGTCGGACTTTCTCTATTAGTCCATCTATACTGACCTCCATCAGGTTGCAAATTAAAACTAATTTTTATCTGCATCTACAGTACCTCTGAAAAAATATTTGGGCTTCTAGCAGTTTGTGGGACTTGTTCTATTAGTCCATCTATACTGACCTCCATCAGGTTGCAAACTGAATCTATTTTTTTCTGCATCTACCTCTGAAAAAATATTGGGCTTCTAGCTGTGTGTGGGTCTTGTTCTATTAATCCATCTATACTGACCTCCATCAGGTTGCAAACTGAATATAATTTTTTTCTGCATCTAGCTCTGAAAAAATATTTGGCCTTCTAGTAGTGTGTCGGACTTTCTCTATTAGTCCATCTATACTGACCTCCATCAGGTTGCAAATTAAAACTAATTTTTATCTGCATCTACAGTACCTCTGAAAAAATATTTGGGCTTCTAGCTGTGTGTGGGACTTGTTGTATTAGTCCATCTATACTGACCTCCATCAGGTTGCAAATTCAAAATATTTGTTTTCTGCATCTAACCCATCCAATAGTTTTGGCCTAATACCACAGTTTGGCCACTCAGCTCTGCTCGGTTACCATCCATTGTTTTTTTGTGCAAACAACTGCAGAGTTGTGAATTAGTTAACCACCAAAATGAGTGGAAAAAGGCCTGCTGCTGGTGGAAAGGGGAATAGGCGTGTTGGGAAGGGGAAAAAAGGTTGTGTCCGTGGGGTAGGTGTTAAAGCAACAGTAACATCTGCAGAAGAAAGACCATCTTCCAGCCAAACTAAAATGTCTACTTCTTTTAGCGGACAATGTGATAAGATCCCTTTCTTACGGCCACGCCAATCGCTACAAATTCCAGATGAGGCACAAAAACAGCAGGTGCTTCAACGGATATCAAGTGCTCCTTTAAGTGGGCTCTCCTCCACATCAACTTCAACATCACAAATACTCCAGTCCTCAAAGGTGTCACCCAAATCGCACTTGCTTCCTCACAGCTCCCAAATCTCCAGCTGCCCGTCTGAGTATGAGGTAGAACAGATGGTTGAGTCTGCAGAGCTGTTTACTCATACTATAGCCTGGGAATCAGAGGTCGACTCCAGCGCTTCTGTGAATCCAGACGAGGAAATGATCTGCACTGATGCCCAGAATCTTTATGAGTCGGATCCAGGACCAGACGCAGAAGGTTCTGACCATAATGTAGACCCTCATTCCCAAACTGTAACTCCTGTTGGTGGAGACAATGAGGAAGACGATGATAAGACTCAAATACCTGATTGGAGCGACAACTTTAGTTTTTTGTCAGGGCAGGAACAGGTTGGCTCTGAGGACGACGGGTGTGATAACGCACAGGGTGATGATGATGAGGTCGGAGATCCCACTTACTGTCAACCCACAGTCAGCCAAGAGATGAGGTCAGCAGAGGAGGTGGAGGAAGATGCTAGTGACGACGAGGTCAGGTTGCGCCTTCTTGGACAGAGACGTAGTACTCGAAGCACGTCAACAACTGCATCCTCAAACACAACTCTGCCTTTCACCACAAGTCGTGGTGGCTCTTCAGGTCGCATGGGTGCTAAGCCTTGCATAGCCTGGGCATTTTTTCAGATCGATAAAGATGACCCAACTCTTGTTATCTGTAACATTTGTCAGCAAAAGCTAAGTAGAGGCCAAAAAATACATAGTTTGAGTACTTCATGCATGAACCGGCACATGGACATGAAGCATAAGTTGCAGTGGGAAGCTCAGTGTGCTACAATGCGGCCTAGCCGGCCGGGCCAACCACCGTCTGCCATATCTTGTGCATCCGCGGCCTCTTCATCCTCTGTGACTGGGGGGACAGCAGTCACACCTGTTTTGGGGCGCAGACCTGCCACCTCTTTACCCGCAACAGCCAGCGTGATTGGCAGGTCATCATTTTCTTTGGAGGTGGTAACACCAGCTGGTGTTGAGCGCTGTCCGACATCGATAGCACCACCTTTGGATGAAGGCAACCTAACATGTCCGCCTGCATCTTCCTCACAGACCGGCAGTTTGCCGGGGACACCCTTATCAACCCCGTCTAAGCACAATAGCCAGCCCTCGGTCCCTCAGATGTGGACAAGTAAAAGACCATTTCCTCCTAGCCATGAGAAAGCTAAGAGGTTGAATTTCACCATCTGCAAGCTCTTGGCTACAGAAATGCTGCCTTTCCGCCTGGTGGACACAGAGGATTTTCGAGACCTTATGTCCGTCGCAGTGCCCCAGTACCAGATGCCCAGTCGGCACTACTTCTCAAAGAAAGGTGTGCCTGCGCTCCACCAGCATGTCGCACATAACATCACCGCTTCTTTGAGAAACTCTGTGTGTGACAGGGTGCATTTCACCACAGACACTTGGACGAGTAGGCATGGACAGGGGCGTTACATGTCGCTGACTGGGCACTGGGTAACTATGGTGACAGCAGGACAAGGGGCTGCTGTCCAAGTCTTGCCGTCCCCACGAGTTGTGCGTCAATCCTCTTTATGTCAAAGTTCCTCCACTGCTTCTGCCTCCTCAACCTCCTCTCGGTCTTCCACCTGCACCCAAAGCCTGTCTGGTCATGCCACAAGCTTTCTAACTGCGCAGAAGGGATCCTGCACACCTCCTTACTATGCTGGCAGTAGGGCTCAACGTCATCAGGCGGTTTTTACATTGAAATGTCTGGGAAATGTGAGTCACACAGCTGAGGAGTTGTGGTCAGCTCTGGAGAACCAATTTCATGAATGGTTGTCTCCACTGGACCTGAAACCAGGGAAGGCCGTGTGCGACAATGCTGCAAACCTGGGTGCGGCCCTTCGCCGGGGCAATGTCACACACGTGCCTTGTATGGCTCACGTGTTGAACCTGGTTGTCCAGCAATTTTTAGCCCACTATCCCAGACTAGATGGCCTTCTGCAGAGGGCACGGTCGCTGTGTGCTCACTTCCGCCGTTCGCATCCCGCAGCTCAGCGACTTACATCTCTACAGAAGTCGTTGGGCCTGCCACTTCACCGGCTAAAATGCGATGTGCCTACCCGGTGGAATTCAACTCTGCACATGTTGCAGCGACTGTGGCAGCACCGACAAGCCCTGGTGCAATACGTTCTGACGTATAGCCTGGGCCAACGAGATTCAGAGGTGGGGCAAATCACGCTGGAGGAGTGGTCTCAGATCAGGGACCTATGCACCCTTCTGCAGAAACCATCCAAAACCTGACAAATTCAATGGACGAGAGAGTTCAGAAGCTCCTTTCGAACAAGGGGTCCTATGTGAAAATGTAACATCACCTAGAATAAAGTTTTGAGTTGAAAACTGTTTGATTTCAGTTTCTAACAACCTGCTAATGCTTATAATTTCAAAAATGACCATTTTTTTGGTCTTTATTAAAATGAAAAGGTTGATCGAAAAGTTTGGGGGATCTAAGAGTGTGGCAACCCAGTAGTCATGATTACTTCGAATTCTGACAATATGAGGGTCATGCTGCAGGTAGTGCAGCAAGAAGGCACTTATGTGTCTTGCGCATCTCGGAGCCCCAAAATTATTTTCCGGGCTAGATGCAGCTAAAAATTATTTTTAATTTTAAATCTGGTGGAGCTTATTATAGATGGCCTAATAGAATCAGTGCTGCACACTGCTACAAAGCCCAAATTATTTTCCAGTCAAGATACAGATAAACATGATTAGTAATTTGAAAGCTTAAAACGGTTGGTAGGGTGATTTTAACCAATCATCAAGCTTTTACTCTCCCCAGGATGACACAGGGGTAGAAAAGTCGTTTCGGATCCATGATTTGTTCATCTTTATGAACGTGAGTCTGTCTACATTATCAGTGGAGAGCCGCGTGCGCTTATCTGTCAGCACACCACCAGCAGCGCTGAACACACGTTCAGACAGAACGCTGGCTGCGGGGCATGACAAGATCTCCAAGGCGTAAGTGGCTAGCTCCGGCCATTTATCCAGATTGGAAGCCCAAAAAGAGCAAGGGTCCAGTGACACAGTCGTGGCTTCAATGTTTACTTGGAGATACTCCTGTACCATCGTCTCTAGGCGTTGACTATGTGTCAGACTTCTTGTCTCCTGCGGCCTTGCAAAGGATGGGCTAAAAAAGTGGTGAAATGATTCCGCAAAATTGATGTTATCAGCAGATACTGTGGTTCTGTTACGGTTTGAGTGCTGAACACTTGACGGTCCCACGGTTGGCAAGTTGGAACTGTGAGATTCACTACGTGCACCACTGGTATTTTGTGGAAAAGCACATGTAAGATTCTGCAACAGTCTCTGCTGATACTCCTGCATGCGTGCATCCCTTTCTATGGCAGGAATAATTTCTGCAAATTTACTTTTGTACCGGGGATCTAACAGTGTGGCAACCCAGTAGTCAGGATTATTTCTAATTCTCACAATTCGAGGGTCATGTTGCAGGTAGTGCAGCAAGAAGGCACTCATGTGTGTTGCGCATCCAGGAGCACCAAGTCCCTGTTGTGTTGTTGGCGAGGTAACAATCATGCTTCCTTCCTCTGTCCTCTCCCCCCAACCTCACAACAGAAATGTGATCAAGGTCTCCCTCATCTGATGAGTCTTCCATCAGTTCGTCCTCCACTTCTTCCTGGGCTCCTGCACCTTCCTCACTAGTTTGGCTGCTACCATGCGCCCTGGTAAAACCATCTCCCCCACCCTCACATGCCTGCCGCCTTGGTGCTGCCGACCTTCTGGACCTTGCAGATGTTAGCCCTTCCGCATACAACTCCTCCTCCTCTACTTCCTCCACCTCCTCTTGTGCCACCACCTGACTTCGAATTCTGTTTAACATGTGCTCCAGCATGTAAATCACCGGAATAGTCATGCTGATAATGGCATCATCAGCACTAAACATTTTCGTCGCCATTTCAAAACTGTGCAGAAGGGTGCATAGGTCCCTGATCTGAGACCACTCCTCCAGCGTGATTTGCCCCACCTCTGGATCTCGTTGGCCCAGGCTATACATCAGAACGTATTGCACCAGGGCTTGTCGGTGCTGCCACAGTCGCTGCAACATGTGCAGAGTTGAATTCCACCGGGTAGGCACATCGCATTTTAGCTGGTGAACTGGCAGGCCCAACGACTTCTGTAGAGATGTAAGTCGCTGAGCTGCGGGATGCGAATGGCGGAAGTGAGCACACAGCGACCATGCCCTCTGCAGAAGGCCATCTAGTCCGGGATAGTGGGCTAAAAATTGCTGGACAACCAGGTTCAACATGTGAGCCATACAAGGCACGTGTGTGACATTGCCCCGGCGAAGGGCCGCACCCAGGTTTGCAGCATTGTCGCACACGGCCTTCCCTGGTTTCAGTTCCAGTGGAGACAACCATTCATGAAATTGGTTCTCCAGAGCTGACCACAACTCCTCAGCTGTGTGGCTCACATTTCCCAGACATTTCAAAGTAAAAACCGCCTGATGACGTTGAGCCCTACTGCCAGCATAGTAAGGAGGTGTGCAGGATCCCTTCTGCGCAGTTAGAAAGCTTGTGGCATGACCAGACAGGCTTTGGGTGCAGGTGGAGGACCAAGAGGAGGTTAAGGAGGCAGAAGCAGTGGAGCAACTTTGAGATAAAGAGGATTGACGCACAACTCGTGGGGACGGCAAGACTTGGACAGCAGCCCCTTGTCCTGCTGTCACCATAGTTACCCAGTGTCCAGTCAGCGACATGTAACGCCCCTGTCCATGCCTACTCGTCCAAGTGTCTGTTGTGAAATGCAGCCTGTCACACACAGAGTTTCTCAAAGAAGCGGTGATGTTGTGTGCGACATGCTGGTGGAGCGCAGGCACACCTTTCTTTGAGAAGTAGTGCCGACTGGGCATCTGATACTGGGGCACTGCGACGGACATAAGGTCTCGAAAATCCTCTGTATCCACCAGGTGGAAAGGCAACATTTCTGTAGCCAAGAGCTTGCAGATGGTGAAATTCAACCTCTTAGCTTTCTCATGGCTAGGAGGAAATGGTCTTTTACTTGTCCACATCTGAGGGACCGAGGGCTGGCTATTGTGCTTAGACGGGGTTGATAAGGGTGTCCCCGGCAAACTGCCGGTCTGTGAGGAAGATGCAGGCGGACATGTTAGGTTGCCTTGATCCAAAGGTGGTGCTATCGATGTCGGACAGCGCTCAACACCAGCTGGTGTTACCACCTCCAAAGAAAATGATGACCTGCCAATCACGCTGGCTGTTGCGGGTAAAGAGGTGGCAGGTCTGCGCCCCAAAACAGGTGTGACTGCTGTCCCCCCAGTCACAGAGGATGAAGAGGCCGCGGATGCACAAGATATGGCAGACGGTGGTTGGCCCGGCCGGCTAGGCCGCATTGTAGCACACTGAGCTTCCCACTGCAACTTATGCTTCATGTCCATGTGCCGGTTCATGCATGAAGTACTCAAACTATGTATTTTTGGCCTCTACTTAGCTTTTGCTGACAAATGTTACAGATAACACGAGTTGGGTCATCTTTATCGATCTGAAAAAATACCCAGGCTATGCAAGGGTTAGCACCCATGCGACCTGAAGAGCCACCACGACTTGTGGTGAGAGGCAGAGTTGTGTTTGAGGATGCAGTTGTTGACGTGCTTCCAGTACTACGTCTCTGTCCAGGAAGGCGCAACCTGACCTTGTCGTCACTAGCATTATCCTCCACCTCCTCTGCTGACCTCATCTCTTGGCTGACTGTGGGTTGACAGTAAGTGGGATCTCCAACCTCATCATCATCACCCTGTGCGTTATCACACCCGTCATCCTCAGAGCCAACCTGTTCCTGCCCTGACAAAAAACTAAAGTTGTCGCTCCAATCAGGTATTTGAGTCTCATCATCGTCTTCCTCATTGTCTCCACCAACAGGAGTTACAGTTTGGGAATGAGGGTCTACATTATGGTCAGAACCTTCAGCGTCTGGTCCTGGATCTGACTCATAAAGATTCTGGGCATCAGTGCAGATCATTTCCTCGTCTGGATTCACAGAAGCGCTGGAGCCGACCTCTGATTCCCAGGCTATAGTATGAGTAAACAGCTCTGCAGACTCAACCATCTGTTCTACCTCATACTCAGACGGGCAGCTGGAGATTTGGGAGCTGTGAGGAAGCAAGTGCGATTGGGGTGACACCTTTGAGGACTGGAGTATTTGTGATGTTGAAGTTGATGTGGAGGAGAGCCCACTTAAAGGAATACTTGATATCCGTTGAAGCACCTGCTGTTTTTGTGCCTCATCTGGAATTTGTAGCGATTGGCGTGGCCGTAAGAAAGGGATCTTATCACATTGTCCACTAAAAGAAGTAGACATTTTAGTTTGGCTGGAAGGGCTGGAAGATGGTCTTTCTTCTGCAGATGTTACTGTTGCTTTAACACCTACCCCACGGACACAACCTTTTTTCCCCTTCCCAACACGCCTATTCCCCTTTCCACCAGCAGCAGGCCTTTTTCCACTAATTTTGGTGGTTAACTAATTCACAACTCTGGAGTTGAGTGCACAAAAAAACAATGGATGGGAACCGAGCAGAGCTGAGTGGCCAAACTGTGGTATTAGGCCAAACCTATTGGCTGGGTTAGATGCAGAAAAAAATTATATTCAATTTGCAACCTGATGGAGGTCAGTATAGATGGACTAATAGAACAAGTCCCACACACAGCTAGAAGCCCAAATATTTTTTCAGAGGTAGATGCAGAAAAAAATTATATTCAGTTTGCAACCTGATGGAGGTCAGTATAGATGGACTAATAGAACAAGTCCCACACACTGCTAGAAGGCCAAATATTTTTTCAGAGATAGATGCAGACAAAAAAGTATTTTGAATTTGCAACCTGATGGAGGTCAGTATAGATGGACTAATAGAACAAGTCCCACACACTGCTAGAAGCCCAAATATTTTTTCAGAGTTAGACGCAGATAAAAATGATTTTTAATTTGCAACCTGATGGAGGTCAGTATAGATGGACTAATAGAACAAGTCCCACACACTGCTAGAAGACCAAACATTTTTTCAGAGCTAGATGCAGACAAAAAAATATTTTTAATTTGCAACCTGATGGAGGTCAGTATAGATGGACTAATAGACCAAGTCCCACACACTGCTAGAAGGCCAAATATTTTTTCAGAGCTAGATGCAGACAAAAAATTATTTTGAATTTGCAACCTGATGGAGTTCAGTATAGATGGACTAGTAGAACAAGTCCCACACACTGCTAGAAGGACAAATATTTTTTCAGAGCTAGATGCAGAAAAAATTATATTCAATTTGCAACCTTATGGAGGTTAGTATAGATGGACTAATAGAATGATGCTATGCCCCAAAAGTTTTACTTCACTAGGTGCAGTAAAAAAATTGGTATTCTATACACAGGTGGTGTATCTTGCAACACAGATAGGCTACTCCACTGACTAACACACTCTGCAATAGGCCAAAAAGGATTAGCTTTGCTAGATTCAGCCAAATGCTGTGAAAAAACTTGCACAGCACTGGCACAGACCTGCCTGGCAAAAACTGATAGGAACTGATGTAACTTAGTCCTGAAAAGGACTGCAATTACAATTAGTCTTTACTCCAACAACCTATCTATTTAAGAGCACAGACCAGCCTGATAAAAGTCGTAGGAAATGCTGTAACCTAGTCCTTAAAAGGACTGCAATCACAACTATTCCCTACTCCCAAGCTATCTGTAGATTTGTGCGAAAATTGGCTTGAATTTAACAAGGTATAGCGCACACAGCAACAGTGGTGACGTCTAACACGCAGCTGCAGCAGTGAGAAAATGGTGGTGACGGGGAAAATGGCTGGGTCTTATAGGGCAAGGACATGTGACATACACTGCCAATGACACATGCCCTTGCTTGTGTGAAAAAAAGCACTTCGCTCCGTGTGTGCGCTGCTGATAGGCTGACAGATTGCACCTCCCCACTGTAAATGAGGGAAAGAGAAAAAAAAATGGAGATCTTCATTATTCCTGCAGAGATCAATCCCCTGCCCCTCCCCCCGCCCCGCTGTACACTCAAACTGCGTATTAACATTAATTTTCATCATTACTGAGAAAAAATCCAGTTATGATTTTGGTGCACGAACAGTTATCGAAGATAATCTCGAACAGCCGAATTTTTCTCAAATCGTTCGTGTTCGCCGAACGTCTCGAACACCGCCCAAAACAGCTCGAATTTGACTTTGGCGAACAGTTCGAGTCGAACAACGCTCATCTCTTTTCGCCATAACCCAAGGAAAAAAACTGATATTGGAAAAAAAAAAAATTACATTGTAAACATTCTAAAAAGAAAACCAGCAACAAAGAAAAAAAATTAGGTGGATTGAGGTGGGAGGCACCGAGTACAAGTGCTGTGCATTTGCTGATGATGTCCTAGTATGTATCACTCAATCACATATATCCATCCCTGCTGTTATGGCTGAAATAGATCACTTTGTTACATGGTCAAATTTTAAAATCAATGCAGCGAAGTCTGAGGCCCTCGATGTCTCCCTCCCCAAATCCATACAGGATTCCATCCAGTCCAACTTTCCCTTTGCCTGGCCCTCACAGGGTATCAAATACTTAGGAATTCCTATTCATAGAGACCTCTCCCGTCTATGATATCTTAATTTTGGGCCCTTTATTGAACAACTCCATATAGACCACGGTTGGCAAGTTAGAACTGTAAGATTTACTACGTGAACCACTGGTGTTTTGTGGAAAAGCACATGTACACTGTGTTCCAAATTATTATGCAAAAAGTGTTTAGGAGTGATAAGGGAAGAATTTGTTTGTTTGTCAGTTAAACTCATTGATGGTGATGTGTGTCAGGGCTCTTTATATCACTGTAAGCAATTGCAGACACCTGTGCTAATTAGATTGGCAGGTGTGTCCAATGAAAGGCAAGACTACTTAAGAAAGCTGTCCCACATTATTAAGCAGCCTACATTTTCTGCCAAAATGGGAAAGAAAAAGGATGTGTCGGCTGCTGAGAAGCAACAAATTGTGGAGTGTTTAAGTCAAGGCATGACTACAATCAACATTGCCAAGACACTTCATCCTGATCATCGCACAATCAAGAAGTATGTAGCTGATTCACAGTACACACGTGTGCGTGCTGATAAGGGAAAATTGAGGACTCTTTCCTACAGGCAATTACGTCAGGTTAAAAGAGCAGCGGCAAAAAAGCCTTGTCATAGCAGCAGACAAGTTTTTGTAGCTGCTGGTGCCTCCAAAGTCCCCCAAGCAACAAGATGCAGAGTCCTTCAGAGGTTTGCAGCTGTGCGTAAGCCATCCTGTCGACCTCCTCTATCCACTGCACACAAGCAGAAACGGCTCCAGTGGGCCAAACAATACATGAAGACTGACTTCAAATATGTTTTGTTCACCGATGAGTGCTGTGCAACGCTCGATGGTCCAGATGGATGGAGTGGAGGATGGCTGGTTGATGGACACCCCACACAAACACGGCTATGGTGCCAACAAGGAGGAGGTGGAGTAATGTTTTGGGCTGGAATCATGGGGAGAGAGATTGTCGGCCCCTTTAGGATCCCTGAAGGGGTAAAGATGAACTCCATAATGTATGTGGAGTTTCTCAAACAGCACTTCTTGCCATGGTTCAAGAAGAAGAACCGTGTATTCCGCAGCAAGATCATTTTCATGCATGATAATGCACCGTCTCATGCTGCACATAACACATCTGCATCTCTGGCTGATATGGGCATAAAAGGGGACAAACTTATGGTGTGACCCCCATGCTCCCCTGACCTCAACCCCATTCAGAACCTTTGGAGCATCTTCAAAAGGAGTGTCTATGATGGCGGGAGGCAGATCACATCTGAGCAAAACCTGAGAAATTCAATGGACGAGAGAGTTTAGAAGCTCCTTTCGAACAAGGGGTCCTATGTGCAAATGTAACATCACCTAGAATAAAGTTTTGAGTTGAAAACTGTTTGATTTCAGTTTCTAATAACCTGATAATTCTTATAATTTCAAAAGTGACCATTTTTTTGTTCTTTATTAAAATGAAAAGGTTGATCGAAGAGTGTGGGGGATCTAAGAGTGTGGCAACCCAGTAGTCAGGATTACTTCGAATTCTGACAATCTGAGGGTCATGTTGCAGGTAGTGCAGCAAGAAGGTACTCATGTGTCTTGCGCATCTAGGTGCCCCAAAATTATTTTCCGGGCTAGATGCAGCTAAAAATTATTATTAATTTGAAAGCTGGTGGAGCTTAGTATAGATGGCCTAATAGAATCAGTACTGCAAACTGCTACAAAGCCCAAATTATTTTCCAGCCAAGATACAGATAAACATGATTAATAATTTTAAATCTGGTGGAGTTTAGTATAGATGGCCTAATAGAATCAGTACTGCACACTGCTACAAGGCCCAAATTATTTTCCAGCCAAGATACAGATAAACATGATTAGTAATTTTAAAGCTTAAAACGGTTGGTGAGGTGATTTTAACAAATCATCAAGCTTTTACTCTACCCAGGATGACACAGGGGTAGAAAAGTCGTTTGGGATCCATGATTTGTTCATCTTTATGAACGTGAGTCTGTCTACATTATCAGTGGAGAGCCGCGTGCGCTTATCTGTCAGCACACCACCAGCAGTGCTGAACACACGTTCAGACAGAACACTGGCTGCGGGGCATGACAAGATCTCCAAGGCATAAGTGGCGAGCTCCGGCCATTTATCCAGATTGGAAGCCCAAAAAGAGAAAGGGTCCAGTGACACAGTCATGGCTTCAATGTTTACTTGGAGATACTCCTGTACCATCGTCTCTAGGCGTTGACTATGTGTCAGACTTCTTGTCTCCTGTGGCCTTGCAAAGGATGGGCTAAAAAAGTGGTGAAATGATTCCACAAAATTGATGTTACCAGCAGATACTGTGTTTCTGTTACGTTTTGAGAGCTGAGCACTCGACGGTCCCACGGTTGGCAAGTTGGAACTGTGAGATTCACTACGTGCACCACTAGTGTTTTGGGGAAAAGCACATGTAAGATTCTGCACCAGTCTCTGCTGATGCTCCTGCATGCATGCATCTCTTTCTATGGCAGGAATAATTTCTGCAAATTTACTTTTGTACCGGGGATCTAACAGTGTGGCAACCCAGTAGTCAGGATTATTTCTAATTCTCACAATTCGAGGGTCATGTTGCAGGTAGTTGTTATGATCTGCTACAAGTACTAAGTAAAGAAAGGAGATCTGTCCCTACATTAGAACTAAGCTAGATCCCTACGATGTAAAGGGGAACCTGATCCTGCGATCAGACCCACTAAAGTCCTCGGCTAGTCTGTACGAAGATCTATAGATGCAAGGGAGGGATCCCTACAAGAACTAGGGACTGGGATAAAGTTGGACACCTCCTAGCAGAAATCTTAGCAGTAAAAGACAAACACACAACACAGAACATAAAGGTCCGAAGACCTAGCTAAACTGACTGAGAAAGGAAACTAAGCACCAGGCTAACTTAAGAGTAGAAATTACAATGAAGTCTAGCAAGGCCAGGAGGGCGGAGCAGAAATAAATAGGCAAAAAAGGTCATGTGACCAGCAACATAGAAAAAATCTAACAGGAGAGTTCTAACAGTACCCCCTCTTCTATGAGGATCCTCCGGATCCCCTAGGCCCAGGCTTATCAGGAAACCTCTTGTGAAACGCTCTGACAAGTCTGGAAGCAGAAACATCATCCGCCCTCACCCATGAGTTATCCTCGGGTCCGAAACCCTTCCAAGCGACGAGATACTGCAAACTCCCTCTATACCGTCTAGAATTTAGGATGCGGGAAATTTTGTATTCCCCGTCCTCCACCACCGGAGAAACAGTGGCAGAGGCATCTCCATCCGACACATAAGCTCTTTTCAACAGAGAAACATCAAACACCGGGTTAATCTTCCAGGAGGTAGGAACCTCCAACCTAACAGCAGATTGGTTAACTACCTGAAGCACCTTAAAGGGCCCTACAAACTTGGGATCCAACTTTTTAGAAGGAATCCTCAACCGCAGATTCTTAGAGGACAACCAAACCATGTCACCAATAGCAAACAAAACCTCTTGCCGTTTCCTATCAAAGTACCTCTTAGATTTTTTGTTAGCCTCCTGAAGATTACCACGCACATCCGTCCAAACTCTCTCCAAATCACCGGAAAAACTCTCCTCCTCAGGCACAGCCGATACCAATTTGGAGAATGACCCAAAAGACGGATGTCTCCCAGAACAACAAAAAACAACCAGCAGAAGAGGATGTATGGTTGTTAAGAGCAAACTCAGCAAGTGGCAGAAACTCAGACCACCCCTCCTGATTGTCTGCCACAAAACAACGCAAGAACTGCTCAACATCCTGATTCTTCCTTTCTGTCTGGTCATTAGACTCAGGATGATATCCGGATGAAAACGACAAATGAACTCCCAACCTGTCACAAAAAGCACGCCAAAAACGAGTCACGAACTGAGGTCCCCTATCCGAAACAATGTCAGTAGGAACGCCATGTAGTCTGACAATTTCCTTGACAAAGGCCTTAGCGAGTGTCTTAGCGCAGGGCAGTTTGATGAAAGGAACCAAGTGACACATCTTGCTAAAACGGTCCACGACCACCCAGATGACTGTGAAACCCTCAGAGGGGGGGAAGGTCAGTAATAAAGTCCATAGCCAGATGTGTCCAAGGTGCAATAGGAACCTCCAGAGGGCAAAGCAACCCCGCTGCAGGAGTATGTGAAGACTTAGATCTAGCACACACCGTACATTGACGCATCCACTTAATGACTTCCTTATGCCATCCAGGCCACCAAAAACTGTGTCCCACAAGTCTCTTGGTCTCAGAAATTCCTGGATGACCTGCCAACCGAGACTCATGACACTCAACAAACAAATCTCTCCTAAAGGTCCTGGGCACAAACAACCTCCCATGGGGAGTGTTAGATGGGGCATTCTCCTGTGCTTTAAGAATCTCATCTTCCAAAACGGAGTCCAATGCAGCAATCACAACACCTTCTTGTAAAATGCTCCCCTCCTCCTCAGCACCGACCATGGGAGAAAAGCTGTGAGAAAAAGCATCAGCTTTAACATTCTTGGAACCCGGGATGTAAGTAACGGAAAAATTAAACCGCGAGAAAAAAAGTGCCCACCTAGCCTGACGGGCATTCAAGCGCTTGGCAGCATCAAGCTAGATCAGATTTTTATGATCAGTGAAAACCTGAATGGGAAATTCAGCACCTTCCAAGAGATGACGCCAGTGTTCAAATGCGAGTTTAATAGCCAGCAATTCCCGATTACCAATATCGTAATTAAGTTCAGTCTCAGAAAAAAATTTAAAAAAAAAGCACAGGGATGTACTCCATCCTTGTTTTTCTGAGACAACACCGCACCGACCCCCACCAAAGAAGCATCAACCTCAACCAAAAATGGCTTAGTCACATCAGGCTGCATAAGGATGGGAGCAGAGCTGAAACTCTCCTTTAGAAACACAAAAGCTTCAATGGCCTCAGTAGTCCACTGAACCGCATTAGCACCTTTCCTGGTGAGATCGGTCAGTGGTTTGACAATAATAGAAATTTTTTTAATGAATTTTCTGTAATAATTGGGGAAACCCAAAAACCTCTGTATTGATTTCAAACCAATAGGCCTAGGCCATTCCTGAACCGCCTGAACCTTCACAGGGTCCATCTCAAAGCCCTCGCTGGAGATAATGTAGCCCAAAAAACTAATTTTCTGTACAGCGAACTCACATTTCTCCAGCTTAGCAAAAAGCGAATTGTCAATTAATAACTGTAATACCTCACGTACGCTCCGCCAATGAGGCTCCAGATCCGATGAATAAATCAAAATGTCATCCAAATACACAACCACATTTTTGCCGATCAAAGGTCTAAGGATGTCATTAATAAGATTCTGAAAAATGCTGGAGCATTGGTAAGACCAAAAGGCATAACCAGGTTCTCAAAATGACCCACAGGAGTGTTAAAAGCAGTCTTCCATTCATCACCCTCCTTCATGCGCAACAAATTGTATGCCCCCCGGAGATCAATTTTAGAGAACCACTTGGCCCCCACTAATTGGTTAAGCAAATCAGGAATCAATGGCAGTGGGTAAGGATTGCGTACAGTAATTTTATTAATCTCACGAAAATCCAGACAAGGACGTAAACCGCCGTCCTTTTTTTTAACAAAAAAAAATCCAACAGCCACAGGAGACTTGGAAGGCCTAATGTGACTGGCGGCCAAGCTTGTCTGTATGTATTCCTCCAAATCCTTTCTCTCAGGAATAGTAAGAATAAATAAACGACTTTTAGGAAGAGTCGCTCCAGGGACAAATTCAATGGTACAATCATAGTCTCTATGGGGAGGCAAAATTTGTGACTCCTCCTCAGAAAAATCTCTCCAAAAATCCTGAATAGGTACAGGCAATTCCCCTTTTTCCACCGCAGCAATACGTCCGTTACAACACTTGTCATAACACTTAGGGCTCCAGGACTTAATTTCATTGGTAGACCAATCCAGTACAGGATTGTGCAATTTTAACCAGGGTAACCCCAAAATTACTGGAGAAGGCAAATTATTTAATACTACCAAATCCAAATTTTCTTGGTGAATACCATTAATAGTGAGGGGAAATTCACAGACCTTGTGAGTAACACTCTTCAAGGGGGAGCCATCGACAGAAACCACAGCAATAGGGGATGACAAAGGTTTGGTTTTTAATTTAAGTTTTTCCAAGAATCCCCCATCGATCACATTCAGAGTAGAACCACAATCCACAAATATCCGAAATTCAATTAATTCTTCCTGAGCAGCAGTAGTAGCAGAAAGAAATACCCCCTTAGTATTTAAACAGGCAATATGGGAGTAACTGACCTTTTTTTTTTCTTTGTTCATACGAAGCACACAGTTCTTAATAAAATGGTCAGATTTCCCGCAATAAAAACACAAACCTTCAGAAGATCTGCGGTCTTTTTTCCTGAGAGCGGGGTGCCACCGTCCCAATCTCCATCGGCTCTCCAATGTCAGTACAGACCCTCTCAAGACTCGGAGCTGACATGGCAGAGGATTTACTCTCATTAACCCTTGCACGCAGTCTCCTGTCCACCCGTATAGCTAATTGCATTGCCTCCTGCAAGTTTCCAGGTGTGGGATAAGCAATCAGCAAATCCTTAACCCTTTCACCTAGCCCCGCAAGAAACAAACTTTTCAAAGCTGAATCGTTCCACCCCACCAGGGCAGACCACTGACGGACGTGAGAACAATATTTTTCCACATTACCTGATCCCGGCCTCAAACGTCTCAATTCAGTCTCAGCTGATGAGACACGATCAGGATCATCATACAACAAACCCAAAGCAGAAAAAAAACTATCCACTGATCTAAAGCATGGATCACTAGGTTGGAGAGAAAAGGCCCATCCCTGAGGTTCTTTGCGCAAAAGTGACATTATGAACCCTATGCGCTGTGATTCATCACCAGAGGATCTGGATCTCAAACGAAAATACAACAAACAAGCATTTTTAAAGGAAAAAAAATTCTTCTTGATCACCAAAAAGTAAATCAGGCAAACGTACCTTTGGCTCCACAAAATGTGCTCCAGAACAGCTACTCACGTGTTGATGGAGCTCGGCCACCTCCAGATAGAGTCCCTGCAGGCTTTGAGCCAAATCCTGAACCGACACCATGATGGAAACTGGAAATCTTTCCTTAGAGATATTTTTGGGCTGGACTTACTGTTATGATCTGCTACAAGCACTAAGGAAAGAAAGGAGATCTGTCCCTACATTAGAACTAAGCTAGATCCCTACGATGTAACGGGGAACCTGATCCTGCGATCAGAACCACTAAAGTCCTCGGCTAGTCTGTACAAAGACCTATTGATGCAAGGGAGGGATCCATACAAGAACTAGGGACTGGGATAAAGTTGGACACCCCCTAGCAGAAATTGTAGCAGTAAAAGACAAACACACAACATAGAACATAAAGGTCCGAAGACCTAGCTAAACTGACTGAGAAAGGAAACTAAGCATCAGGCTAACTTAAGAGTAGAAATTACAATGAAGTCCAGCAAGGCCAGGAGGGCGGAGCAGAATTAAATAGGCAAAAAAGGTCATGTGACCAGCAAGATAGAAAAAAACCTAACAGGAGAGTTCTAACAGTAGTGCAGCAAGAAGGCACTCATGTGTCTTGCGCATCCAGGAGCACCAAGTCCCTGTTGTGTTGGTGGCGAGGTAACAATCATGCTTCCTTCCTCTGCCCTCTCCCCCCAACCTTGCACAACAGAAATATGATCAAGGTCTCCCTCATCTGATGAGTTTTCCATCAGTTCGTCCTCCACTTCTTCCTGGGCTCCTGCACCTTCCTCACTAGTTTGGCTGCTACCATGCGCCCTGGTAAAACCATCTCCCCCACCCTCAAATGCCTGCCGCCTTGGTGCTGCCGACCGTCTGGACCTTGCAGATGTTAGCCCTTCCGCATACAACTCCTCCTCCTCTACTTCCTCCACCTCCACTTGTGCCACCACCTGACTCCGAATTCTGTTTAACATGTGCTCCAGCATGTAAATCACCGGAATAGTCATGCTGATAATGGCATCGTCAGCACTAAACATCTTCGTCGCCATTTCAAAACTGTGCAGAAGGGTGCATAGGTCCCTGATCTGAGACCACTCCTCCAGTGTGATTTGCCCCACCTCTGAATCTCGTTGGCCCAGGCTATACGTCAGAACGTATTGCACCAGGGCTTGTTGGTGCTGCCACAGTCGCTGCAACATGTGCAGAGTTGAATTCCACCGGGTAGGCACATCGCATTTTAGCCGGTGAAGTGGCAGGCCCAGCGACTTCTGTAGAGATGTAAGTCGCTGAGCTGCGGGATGCGAACGGCGGAAGTGAGCACACAGCGACCGTGCCCTCTGCAGAAGGCCATCTAGTCCGGGATAGTGGGCTAAAAATTGCTGGACAACCAGGTTCAACATGTGAGACATACAAGGCACGTGTGTGACATTGTGCCGGCGAAGTGCCGCACCCACGTTTGCAGCATTGTCGC
Organism: Phyllobates terribilis; assembly: GCF_046119375.1. Lineage (NCBI taxonomy): Eukaryota > Metazoa > Chordata > Amphibia > Anura > Dendrobatidae > Phyllobates > Phyllobates terribilis. Next base: position 11,021,938 of record NW_027362769.1, on the reverse strand, counting down.
ACACGGCCTTCCCTGGTTTCAGGTCCAGTGGAGACAACCATTCATGAAACTGGTTCTCCAGAGCTGACCACAACTCCTCAGCTGTGTGACTCACATTTCCCAGACATTTCAAAGTAAAAACCGCCTGATGACGTTGAGCCCTGCTGCCAGCATAGTAAGGAGGTGTGCAGGATCCCTTCTGCGCAGTTACAAAGCTTGTGGCATGACCAGACAGGCTTTGGGTGCAGGTGGAGGACCGAGAGGAGGTTGAGGAGGCAGAAGCAGTGGAGGAACTTTGAGATAAAAAGGATTGACGCACAACTCGTGGGGATGGCAAGACTTGGACAGCAGCCCCTTGTCCTGCTGTCACTATAGTTACCCAGTGCCCAGTCAGCGACATGTAACACCCCTGTCCATGCCTACTCGTCCAAGTGTCTGTGGTGAAATGCCCCCTGTCACACAGAGTTTGAGCGCAGGCACACCTTTCTTTGAGAAGTAGTGCCGACTGGGCATCTGGTACTGGGGCACTGCGACGGACATAAGGTATCGAAATTCCTCTGTGTCCACCAGACGGAAAGGAAGCATTTCTGTAGCAAAGAGCTTGCAGATGGTGAAATTCAACCTCTTAGCTTTCTCATGGCTAGGAGGAAATGGTCTTTTACTTGTCCACATCTGAGGGACCGAGGGCTGGCTGTTGTGCTTAGACGGGGTTGAGAAGGGTGTCCCCGGCAAACTGCCAGTCTGTGAGGAAGATGCAGGCGGACATGTTAGGTTGCCTTGGTCCAAAGGTGGTGCTATCGATGTCAGACAGCGCTGAACACCAGCTGGTGTTTCCACCTCCAAAGAAAATGATGACCTGCCAATCACGCTGGCTGTTGCGGGTAAAGAGGTGGCAGGTTTGCGTCCCAAAACAGGTGTGACTGCTGTCCCCCCAGTCACAGAGGATGAAGAGGCCGCGGATGCACAAGATGTGGTAGACGGTGGTTGGCCCGGCTGGCTAGGCCGCATTATAGCACAGTGAGCTTCCCACTGGAACTTATGCTTCATATCCATGTGCCGGTTCATGCATGAAGTACTCAAACTATGTATTTTTGGCCTCTACTTAGCTTTTGCTGACAAATGTTACAGATAACACGAGTTGGGTCATCTTTTTCGATCTGAAAAAATGCCCAGGCTATGCAAGGCTTAGCACGCATGCGACCTGAAGAGCCACCATGACTTGTGGTCAGAGGCAGAGTTGTGTTTGAGGATGCAGTTGTTGACGTGCTTCCAGTACTACGTCTCTGTCCAGGAAGGCGCAACCTGACCTCGTCGTCACTAGCATCCTCCTCCACCTCCTCTGCTGACCTCATCAACTGGCTGACTGTGGGTTGACAGTAAGTGGGATCTCCAACCTCGTCATCATCACCCTGTGTGTTATCACACCAGTCGTCCTCAGAGCCAACTTCTTCCTGCCCTGACAAAAAACTAAAGTTGTCGCTCCAATCAGGTATTTGAGTCTCATCATCGTCTTCCTCATTGTCTCCACCAACAGAAGTTACAGTTTAGGAACGAGGGTCTACATTATGGTCAGAACCTTCTGCGTCTGGCCCTAGATCTGACTCAAAGATTCTGGGCATCAGTGCAGATCATTTCCTCGTCTGGATTCACAGAAGCTCTGGAGCCGACCTCTGATTCCCAGGCTATAGTATGAGTAAACAGCTCTGCAGACTCAACCATCTGTTCTATCCAATACTCAGACGGGCAGCTGGAGACTTGGTAGCTGTGAGGAAGCAAGTGCGATTGGGGTGACACCACTGAGGACTCGAGTATTTGTGATGTTGAAGTTGAGATGGAGGAGAGCCCACTTAAAGGAGCACTTGATATCCGTTGAAGCACCTGCTGTTTTTGTGCCTCATCTGGAATTTGTAGCGATTGGCGTGGCCGTAAGAAAGGGATCTTATCACATTGTCCGCTAAAAGAAGTAGACATCTTAGTTTGGCTGGAAGATGGTCTTTCTTCTGCAGATGTTACTGTTGCTTTAACACCTACCCCACGGACACAACCTTTTTTCCCCTTCCCAACACGCCTATTCCCCTTTCCCCCAGCAGCAGGCCTTTTTCCACTCATCTTGGTGGTTAACTAATTCACAACTCTGGAGTTGTTTGCACAAAAAACAATGGATGGGAACCGAGCAGAGCTGAGTGGCCAAACTGTGGTATTAGCCCAAAAGTATTGGCTGGGTTAGATGCAGATAAAAATTATTTTGAATTTGCAACTTGATGGAGGTCAGTATAGATGGACTAATAGAACAAGTCCCACACACTGCTAGAAGCCGAAATATTTTTTCAGAGCTAGATGCAGAAAAAAATGGAAAAGGATAAAACAAACCTCTTTATTGAAGTGCTAATGCCAACAACGCGTTTCTGCAGCGGTCTGCTGCCTTCATCAGGTAGAGTTATGGGAAAATGGCAGAAACAGGCACTTTTATACATAAAGCAAAGGAACTCAATGGGAGGTACCAAGGGAGAATTTGGTGCTTAACCCCTTAGTCATCCTTAAAAAAGACAATTACAATTTAATAACAAAGGGGACTTGAATTGTAATTGTCTTTTTTAATGGTGACTTTTCCCATAACTCCACCTGATGAAGGCAGCAGACCGCTGCAGAAACACGTTGTGGGCATTAGAACTTCAATAAAGAGGTTTGTTTTATCCTTTTCCAGCGCCTTATCCAGTTTCTAGCGCCCCACTGACCACTTCAGTTTGCACACTGTTCACTTTTCCCTTGGGAGTTGTGGCTTGAGGCTGCGGAGAACTGGATACAATTTCAGCTGCAGGACCTGTAGGACCTGCGATGATGTCATCACCCATGTGACCCCACCCGGAATCACATGATTGGAAGCTCCATCTGCTAATCCAGAGGAGACACTGAAGGCATCGTGGCAGCGCTATCAGCGCCAGTAGCTGTTTAACCTGGGTTGTGCGGTCTGCATAACCCACTCAGGTGAGCAGACCACTGTATCTGCACGCATATTCTACTTCCATACAGGTTCACACAAGCACTGCGCTTTTCCACCCCATCCCCTTTTTTGTCTTGCAATTACAATTAGTCTTTACTCCCAACCTATCTATTTAAGTGCACAGACCTGCCTGATAAAAGTCATAGGAAATGATGTAACCTAGTCCTTAAAAGGACTGCAATCACAACTATTCCCTACTCCCAATCTATCTGTAGATTTGTGCGAAAATTGGCTTGAAATTAAAAAGGTATAGCGCACACAGCAACAGCGGTGCCGTCTAGCAGTGAGAAAATGGAAAATGGTGGCGACGGGGAAAATGGCTGGGTCTTATAGGGCAATGACATGTGACATACACTGCCAATGACACATGCCCTTGCTTGTGTGAAAAAAGCAGTTCGCTCCGTGTGTGCGCTGCTGATAGGCTGACAGATTGCACCTCCCCACTGTAAATGCGGGAAAGAGAAAAAAAAATGGAGATCTTCATTATTTCTGCAGAGATCCATCCCCTGCTCCTCCCCCCACCCCGCTGTACACTCAAACTGCGTATTAACATTAATTTTCAGCATTACTGAGAAAAAATCCAGTTATGATTTTGGTGCACGAACAGTTATCGAACATAACCTCGAACTGCCAAATTTTTTTCAAATCGTTCGTGTTCGCCGAACGGCTCGAACACCGCCCAAAACAGCTCGAATTTGAGATTGGTGAACAGTTCAAGTCTAACACCGCTCATCTCTAAAAACGAGTCAGCGACTGGTACAGGAGGAGCAAGGACCCTCCCCGCGAGGGCTCACAGTCTACAAGGGATGGGTGAGGGTAGAGGAGGTCATGCAGTAATGTTGTGGAGTGGTGGTTACTGCAGGTTGTTGGCTTGTCGGAAGAGGTAGGTCTTCAGGTTTCTTTTGAAGGCTTCCATGGTAGGCGAGAGTCTGATGTGTTGGGGTACAGAGTTCTAGAGTGGGGGCGATGCACGGGAGAAATCTTGTATGCGATTGTGGGAAGAGGAGATAAGAGGGGAGTAGAGAAGGAGATCTTGTGAGGATCGGAGGTTGCGTGCAGGTAAGTACCGGGAGACTAGGTCACAGATGTATGGCGGAGACAGGTTGTGGATGGCTTTGTATGCCGTGGTTTGGGGTTTGAACTGGATTCTCTGGGCAATGGGGAGCCAGTTAAGGGATTGACAGAGGGGGGGGCTGGGGAATAGCGGGGGGACAGGTGGATTAGTCGAGCAGCAGAGTTTAGGATAGATTGGAGGGGCGCAAGAGTGTTGGAAGGGAGGCCACAGAGCCGGAGATGCAGTAGTCGAGGCGGGAGATGATGAGGGCATGCACTAGTGTTTTTGCAGAGTCTTTGCTGAGGAATGCACGGATCCGGGAGATATTTTTGAGTTGGAGTCGGCAGGAAGTGGAAAGGGCTTGGATATGTGGTTTGAAGGAGAGATCAGAGTCCAGGGTTACCCCAAGGCAGCGAGCTTGTGGGACTGAGGAGAGTGAACAGCCATTGACGTTGATGGATAGGTCAGATGGGGGATATGAATGAGAGGGTGGAAAGATGATGAACTCTGTTTTATCCATGTTGAGTTTTAGAAATCTGGCAGAGAAGAAGGATGAGATGGCAGACAGACATTGTGGGATTTTGGTTAGTAGGGAGGAGATATCTGGTCCAGAGAGGTAGATCTGTGTGTCATCAGCATAGAGGTGATACTGAAAGCCGTGAGACTTTAAGAGCTGTCCCAGGCCAAAGGTGTAGATGGAGAAGAGCAGAGGTCCTAGAACTGAACCTTGGGGGACACCGACAGATAGGGGGCGAGATGAGGAGGTGTTGATTGAGTGGGAGACGCTGAATGTCCTGTCTGTTAAGTATGAGGAGAGCCAAGATAGGGCCAAGTCCGTGATGCCAAGAGATGAGAGAATCTGTAGTAAGAGGGAATGGTCCACTGTGTCGAAGGCAGATGTCAGGTCCAGGAGGAGGAGGATGGAGTAGTGTCGCTATTATATGTTTTTAAAAAAGCATCATAGTATTTTGATAGCAGTGAGTTTATGATGGAATGGAAACAAACAAAGTTAGAGGCATCTGTGAACTTATTGTGTATTACATTAAAGTATAATGAAAAAGAATATGCTGAAGTAACCACTGAGCTGTGTAAGTAATCACTATGTAAATAAGGAGCATTACCTAAAGTCATATATTCCTTAGGCTTTAGCATTAGCAAACAATGGGATAAAGTGGAAGAATAGTGTTAACCCCTTCATGACATATGATGTGTATTTTAGAGATGAGCGTTGTTCTACTCGAACTGTTCGCCAATCTCAAATTCGAGCTGTTTTGGGCGGTGTTCGAGCCATTCGGCGAACACGAACAATTTGAGAAATATTCGGCTGTTCGAGGTTATGTTTGATAACTGTTCGTGCACCAAAATCATAACTGGATTTTTTCTCAGTAATGATGAAAATAAATGTTAATACGCAGTTTGAGTGTACAGCGGGGTGGGGGGAGGGGCAGGGGATGGATCTCTGCAGGAACAATGAAGATCTCCATTTTTTTTTCTCTTTCCCGCATTTACAGTGGGGAGGTGCAATCTGTCAGCCTATCAGCAGCGCACACACGGAGCGAAGTGCTTTTTTTCACACAAGCAAGGGCATGTGTCATTGGCAGTGTATGTCACATGTCCTTGCCCTATAAGACCAAGCCATTTTCCCCGTCGCCACCATTTTCTCACTGCTGCAGCTGCGTGTTAGACGGCACCGCTGTTGCTGTGTGCGCTATACCTTGTTAATTTCAAGCCAATTTTCGCACAAATATACAGATAGCTTGGGAGTAGGGAATAGTTGTGATTGCAGTCCTTTTAAGGACTAGGTTACAGCATTTCCTACGACTTTTATCAGGCAGGTCTGTGCTCTTAAATAGATAGGTTGTGGGAGTAAAGACTAATTGTAATTGGAGTCCTTTTCAGGACTAGGTTACATCAGTTCCTATCAGTTTTTGCCAGGCAGGTCTGTGCCAGTGCTGTGCAAGTTTTTTTCACAGCATTTGGCTGAATCTAGCAAAGCTAATCCTTTTTGGCCTATTGCAGAGTGTGTTAGTCAGTGGAGTAGCCTATCTGTGTTGCAAGATATACCACCTGTGTATAGAATACCAATTTTTTTACTGCACCTAGTGAAGTAAAATCTTTTGGGCATAGCATAATTCTATTAGTCCATCTATACTGACCTCCATCAGGTTGCAAACTGAATCTAATTTTTTTCTGCATCTAGCTCTGAAAAAATATTTGGCCTTCTAGCAGTGTGTGGGACTTGTTCTATTAGTCCACCTATACTGACCTCCATCAGGTTGCAAACTGAATATATTTTTTTCTGCATCTACCTCTGAAAAAATATTGGGCTTTTAGCTGTGTGTGGGACTTGTTGTATTAGTCCATCTATACTGACCTCCATCAGGTTGCAAATTGAATATAATTTTTTTCTGCATCTAACCCAGCCAATAGTTTTGGCCTAATACCACAGTTTGGCCACTCAGCTCTGCTCGGTTACCATCCATTGTTTTTTTGTGCAAACAACTCCAGAGTTGTGAATTAGTTAACCACCAAAATGAGTGGAAAAAGGCCTGCTGCTGGTGGAAAGGGGAATAGGCGTGTTGGGAAGGGGAAAAAAGGTTGTGTCCGTGGGGTAGGTGTTAAAGCAACAGTAACATCTGCAGAAGAAAGACCATCTTCCACCCAAACTAAAATGTCTACTTCTTTTAGCGGACAATGTGATAAGATCCCTTTCTTACGGCCACGCCAATCGCTACAAATTCCAGATGAGGCACAAAAACAGCAGGTGCTTCAACGGATATCAAGTGCTCCTTTAAGTGGGCTCTCCTCCACATCAACTTCAACATCACAAATACTCCAGTCCTCAAAGGTGTCACCCAAATCGCACTTGCTTCCTCACAGCTCCCAAATCTCCAGCTGCCCGTCTGAGTATGAGGTAGAACAGATGGTTGAGTCTGCAGAGCTGTTTACTCATACTATAGCCTGGGAATCAGAGGTCGACTCCAGCGCTTCTGTGAATCCAGACGAGGAAATGATCTGCACTGATGCCCAGAATTTTTATGAGTCGGATCCAGGACCAGACGCAGAAGGTTCTGACCATAATGTAGACCCTCATTCCCAAACTGTAACTCCTGTTGCTGGAGACAATGAGGAAGACGATGATAAGACTCAAATACCTGATTGGACAACTTTAGTTTTTTGTCAGGGCAGGAACAGGTTGGCTCTGAGGACGACGGGTGTGATAACACACAGGGTGATGATGATGAGGTTGGAGATCCCACTTACTGTCAACCCACAGTCAGCCAAGAGATGAGGTCAGCAGAGGAGGTGGAGGAAGATGCTAGTGACGACGAGTTCAGGTTGCGCCTTCCTGGACAGAGACGTAGTACTGGAAGCACGTCAACAACTGCATCCTCAAACACAACTCTGCCTCTCACCACAAGTCGTGGTGGCTCTTCAGGTCGCATGGGTGCTAAGCCTTGCATAGCCTGGGCATTTTTTCAGATCGATAAAGATGACCCAACTCGTATTATCTGTAACATTTGTCAGCAAAAGCTAAGTAGAGGCCAAAAAATACATAGTTTGAGTACTTCATGCATGAACCGGCACATGGACATTAAGCATAAGTTGCAGTGGGAAGCTCAGTGTGCTACAATGCGGCCTAGCCGGCCGGGCCAACCACCGTCTGCCATATCTTGTGCATCCGCGGCCTCTTCATCCTCTGTGACTGGGGGGACAGCAGTCACACTTGTTTATGGGCGCAGACCTGCCACCTCTTTACCCGCAACAGCCAGCGTGATTGGCAGGTCATCATTTTCTTTGGAGGTGGTAACACCAGCTGGTGTTGAGCGCTGTCCGACATCGATAGCACCACCTTTGGATCAAGGCAACCTAACATGTCCGCCTGCATCTTCCTCACAGACCGGCAGTTTGCCGGGGAAACCCTTATCAACCCCGTCTAAGCACAATAGCCAGCCCTCGGTCCCTCAGATGTGGACAAGTAAAAGACCATTTCCTCCTAGCCATGAGAAAGCTAAGAGGTTGAATTTCACCATCTGCAAGCTCTTGGCTACAGAAATGCTGCCTTTCCGCCTGGTGGACACAGAGGATTTTCGAGACCTTATGTCCGTCGCAGTGCCCCAGTATCAGATGCCCAGTCGGCACTACTTCTCAAAGAAAGGTGTGCCTGCGCTCCACCAGCATGTCGCACACAACATCACCGCTTCTTTGAGAAACTCTGTGTGTGACAGGGTGCATTTCACCACAGACACTTGGACGAGTAGGCATGGACAGGGGCGTTACATGTCGCTGACTGGGCACTGGGTAACTATGGTGACAGCAGGACAAGGGGCTGCTGTCCAAGTCTTGCCGTCCCCACGAGTTGTGCGTCAATCCTCTTTATGTCAAAGTTCCTCCACTGCTTCTGCCTCCTCAACCTCCTCTCGGTCTTCCACCTGCACCCAAAGCCTGTCTGGTCATGCCACAAGCTTTCTAACTGCGCAGAAGGGATCCTGCACACCTCCTTACTATGCTGGCAGTAGGGCTCAACGTCATCAGGCGGTTTTTACTTTGAAATGTCTGGGAAATGTGAGTCACACAGCTGAGGAGTTGTGGTCAGCTCTGGAGAACCAATTTCATGAATGGCTGTCTCCACTGGACCTGAAACCAGGGAAGGCCGTGTGCGACAATGCTGCAAACCTGGGTGCGGCCCTTCGCCGGGGCAATGTCACACACGTGCCTTGTATGGCTCACGTGTTGAACCTGGTTGTCCAGCAATTTTTAGCCCACTATCCCAGACTAGATGGCCTTCTGCAGAGGGCACGGTCGCTGTGTGCTCACTTCCGCCGTTCGCATCCCGCAGCTCAGCGACTTACATCTCTACAGAAGTCGTTGGGCCTGCCACTTCACCGGCTAAAATGCGATGTGCCTACCCGGTGGAATTCAACTCTGCACATGTTGCAGCGACTGTGGCAGCACCGACAAGCCCTGGTGCAATACGTTCTGACGTATAGCCTGGGCCAACGAGATCCAGAGGTGGGGCAAATCACGCTGGAGGAGTGGTCTCAGATCAGGGACCTATGCACCCTTCTGCACAGTTTTGAAATGGCGACGAAGATGTTTAGTGCTGATGATGCCATTATCAGCATGACTATTCCGGTGATTTACATGCTGGAGCACATGTTAAACAGAATTCGGAGTCAGGTGGTGGCACAAGAGAAGGTGGAGGAAGTAGAGGAGGAGGAGTTGTATGCGGAAAGGCTAACATCTGCAAGGTCCAGACGGTCGGCAGCACCAAGGCGGCAGGCATGTGAGGGTGGGGGAGATGGTTTTACCAGGGCGCATGGTAGCAGCCAAACTAGTGAGGAAGGTGCAGGAGCCCAGGAAGAAGTGGAGGACGAACTGATGGAAGACTCATCAGATGAGGGAGAACTTGATCACATTTCTGTTGTGCGAGGTTGGGGGGAGAGGACAGAGGAAGGAAGCATGATTGTTACCTCGCCACCAACACAACAGGGACTTGGTGCTCCTGGATGCGCAACACACATGAGTGCCTTCTTGCTGCACTACCTGCAACATGACCCTCGAATTGTGAGAATTAGAAATAATCCTGACTACTGGGTTGCCACACTGTTAGATCCCCGGTACAAAAGTAAATTTGCCGAAATTATTCCTGCCATAGAAAGGGATGCACGCATGCAGGAGTATCAGCAGAGACTGTTGCAGAATCTTACATGTGCTTTTCCACAAAACACCAGTGGTGCACGTAGTGAATCTCACAGTTCCAACTTGCCAACCGTGGGACCGTCAAGTGTTCAGCACTCAAACCGTAACAGAACCACAGTATCTGCTGGTAACATCAATTTTGCGGAATCATTTCACCACTTTTTTAGCCCATCCTTTGCAAGGCCACAGGAGACAAGAAGTCTGACACATAGTCAACGCCTAGAGACGATGGTACAGGAGTATCTCCAAGTAAACATTGAAGCCACGACTGTGTCACTGGACCCTTGCTCTTTTTGGGCTTCCAATCTGGATAAATGGCCGGAGCTAGCCACTTACGCCTTGGAGATCTTGTCATGCCCCGCAGCCAGCGTTCTGTCTGAACGTGTGTTCAGCGCTGCTGGTGGTGTGCTGACAGATAAGCGCACGCGGCTCTCCACTGATAATGTAGACAGACTCACGTTCATAAAGATGAACAAATCATGGATCCGAAACGACTTTTCTACCCCTGTGTCATCCTGGGGAGAGTAAAAGCTTGATGATTGGTTAAAATCACCCTACCAACCGTTTTAAGCTTTCAAATTACTAATCATGTTTATCTGTATCTTGACTGGAAAATAATTTGGGCTTTGTAGCAGTGTGCAGCACTGATCCTATTAGGCCATCTATAATAAGCTCCACCAGATTTAAAATTAAAAATAATTTTTAGCTGCATCTAGCCCGGAAAATAATTTTGGGGCTCCGAGATGCGCAAGACACATAAGTGCCTTCTTGCTGCACTACCTGCAGCATGACCCTCATATTGTCAGAATTCGAAGTAATCATGACTACTGGGTTGCCACACTCTTAGATCCCCCAAACTTTTCGATCAACCTTTTTATTTTAATAAAGACCAAAAAAATGGTCATTTTTGAAATTATAAGCATTAGCAGGTTGTTAGAAACTGAAATCAAACAGTTTTCAACTCAAAACTTTATTCTAGGTGATGTTACATTTTCACATAGGACCCCTTGTTCGAAAGGAGCTTCTGAACTCTCTCGTCCATTGAATTTGTCAGGTTTTGGATGGTTTCTGCTTCAATTGTTTTGCATGAGGACAGAATACCCTCCCAGAGCTGTTGCTTAGATGTGAACTGCCTCCCGCCATCATAGACACTCCTTTTAATGATGCTCCAAAGGTTCTGAATGGGGTAGAGGTCAGGGGAGCATGGGGGTCACACCATAAGTTTGTCCCCTTTTATGCCCATATCAGCCAGAGATGCAGATGTTTTATGTGCAGCATGAGATGGTGCATTATCATGCAGAAAAATGATCTTGCTGTGAAATACACGGTTCTTCTTCTTGAACCATGGCAGGAAGTGCTGTTTGAGAAAATCCACATACATTATGGAGTTCATCTTTAGCGCCTTCAGGGATCCTAAAGGGGCCGACAATCTCTCTCCCCATGATTCCAGCCCAAAACATTACTCCACCTCCTCCTTGTTGGCGCTGTAGCCGTGTTTGCGTGGGGTGTCCATCAACCAGCCATCCTCCACTCCATCCATCTGGACCATCGAGCGCTGCACGGCACTCATCCGTGAACAAAACAGTTTTGAAATCAGTCTTCATGTAATGTTTGGCCCACTGGAGCCGTTTCTGCTTGTGTGAAGTGGATAGAGGAGGTCGACAGGATGGCGTATGCACAGCTGCAAACCTCTGAAGGACCCTGTATCTTGTTGTTCGGGGGACGTTGGAGGCACAAGCAGCTTCAAAAACTTGTCTGCTGCTATGACAAGGCTTTTTTGCCGCTGCTCTTTCAACCTGACGTAATTGCCTGTAGGAAAGAGTCCTTAATTTGCCCTTATCAGCACGCACACGTGTGTACTGTGAATCAGCTACATACTTCTTGATTGCCAAGACACTTCATCCTGATCATCGCACAATGTTGATTGTAGTCATGCCTTGACCTAAACACTCCACAATTTGTTGCTTCTCAGCAGCCGACACATCCTTTTTCTTTCCCATTTTGGCAGAAAATGTAGGCTGCTTAATAATGTGAGAGAGCCTTCTTAAGTAGTCTTGCCTTTCATTGGACACACCTGCCAAACTAATTAGCACAGGTGTCTGCAATTGCTTACAGTGATATAAAGAGCCCTGACACACATCACCATCAATGAGTTTAACTGACAAACAAACAAATTCTTCCCTTATCACTCCTAAACACTTTTTGCATAATAATTTGGAACGCAGTGTACATGTGCTTTTCCACAAAACACCAGTGGTTCACGTAGTGAATCTTACAGTTCTAACTTGCCAACCGTGGTCTGTATGGAATTGTTCAATAAAGGGCCCAAAATTAAGATAACATAGATGGGAGAGGTCTCTATGAATAGGAATTCCTAAGTATTTGATACCCTGTGAGGGCCAGGCAAAGGGAAAGTTGGACTGGATGGAATCCTATATGGATTTGGGGAGGGAGACATCGAGGGCCTCAGACTTCGCTGCATTGATTTTAAAATTTTACCATGTAACAAAGTGATCTATTTCAGCCATAACAGCAGGGATGGATATATGTGATTGAGTGATATATACTAGGACATCATCAGCAAATAGAGAGCACTTGTACTCGGTGCCTCCCACCTCAATCCACCTAATATTGGGGTTATGGCGAATTGATGAGAGCAGGTGCTCCGTCACTAGGATGTATAAGAGAGGGGACAGAGGACATCCCTGCCTTGTCCCATTGGTGATTGTGAAAGGTGATGAAAATGTTCTGACGCACCCCCTGGGCCTTGGGACACCCGGAGCCGGACCCTTTTTGGTGGATGCTGGTGGTTGTAGTCTTCGTGGCGGCGACCCGGTTCCGTGGCTCAGGGCGGTCAAACCAGTGGCGGAACTATTTATGTGGTTTTGATGTTTAAATGTCCGACTACGCCACCCGTGGATTGCGGTCAGAGTGAACCGCCGCTACAGGGCAGACCGCTGAGGCTGGTGTTGTGGGTGCAGCAGAGCGTAGCATAACTCCCCACGGGAGGAGTATAGCCTCAGGGCAGTGTATGCGGAGGATGGGGGTGATGGTGCAGGGCAGCAGCAGTAACGACACGGAGTCAGTGATGCAGTCCAGGGCCTTTACTCACAGTTCTTATTATCCAGACCACGTCTGCAGGTAACGGCTGCCCACGTCGTACTGTGCTCACCAGGTGAGGGGCTCAGACAACTCCCAGATAACTTTGGAGCACTTCACAGGACCCCCTTTGTGTGTCCTTTGTCTGGCCTTTCTTACCAACACTTCTGTCCGGCTGCCTCGGGCCTCCTCTTGGTAAACTTGGCGCCAGTTTCCCTGACCCTATGTGGTGCCTTCCTAGCGGGTGTAGCAAGGGGCTGCGCCACATAAAATGTCAGAGCCTCCGGTTTCTAGCTGAGGGTCGTTTCCTGCCTCCACTAGTTCGGGGACCGGTCTCCCCCTTTGGCCTGACCCCTCCACGCAGGTGGATTCGGGCGTGCGGTGGCGACTCGCCCGTCCGCCCCCTGGGATCCCTTCATTCCTCGTTCCTGGAGCCTTCTCCGCTCCTCTTCCTTCCTTCTCTCTCTTCCAGACCTGGGCCTCTGTTACTAGGCCCGCCTCCGGAGCAGAGCTCATGCAGAGCCCCTGCTCCCTGCCACTTCTGCTCAGACTTCTCTGCACTGAACTAAGATGGTGCCCACCTTTTATACTCCCTTCTCAATGCACCCAGGAACTGCTTCCTCACTGCTCCTGCACTACAGGGTTCCCCTTCCTCAGTGTTCCCTCCCCCCACTCCAGCCAGGGACAGGGACTGTCATGCCCATCTCAGGGGCATATTGGTCGCCCTGCCCCACGGCAATGTTGTGTAATGCATGCAGGTGTCGGGTCCTGATCCACACTCCATCCTTACCTGAGAGTGAGATATCACACCTCTGGGTGAGGTGCAATACGTCTGTAGCAACCGAGCCCTCAGGGTGCTACAGTTCCATTTATCTTCAGCCTAGGTGACGTATTGCGATACAGGGCCGTGATTTTGGCTATAAAAGGGTCCCCTAGACCCCTACCCCAAGCTTTTTAAGAGAATCATATATGGCGTTCCAGGAGACTCTATGGAATGCTTTCTCAGCATCCAACGAGAGTATCTAATTACAAATTTTTAACTGCATCTAGCCCAGGAAATACTTTGTGCCTAGTAGCAGTGTCTGCTAGTCAGCGGATTATCCCGGCTGTTAAGCAAGCTACACCACCTGTAGTTTAGACACTTAATTTTTTCAAAGGAAATGCTTCGGGACCATGGGATACTTAGTGAAGAGCATCAGGAGGCACCCCAAGGCATAGGGGCTGGGACTGGCAGTAGGATGCCTTGCGGTGGACAGCCGAGCTCGATCCTTATAAAAGCTTTTTAACTGCAGCAGCTTTAGTGGACGCTACTGGAGCTGGAATTACCGCGGCTGCTGGCATGAGACTTGCCCTCCAATAGATCCTTGTAAATGGATTTAAAGTGTATTCATTCAAATTAGAGAGACAATTTAAATTAAAAGCTTAGAGCTGCCTCCACCACAGGGGGGCTCGCTCGACCCACCAGCGGACAGGCACCAGTATTGGGAGAGGGGGGCTGGCCGTCAGGGTTCACCGCGGCTCTGGCACAAACCCGGCGACACGGAGGTGGCACGGGCAGGAGCGGACTGGCCGTGTCGGCTTCTCACTTTTTGGATTTTAGAAGGGCATGACATGCCTATATCTGTGTCTCCCCCTCCTTTTACTCCTCCACCTCTTTTATTTTCGCATGACTATATGTACTTGTCACTTTTCCATGTGTTAGTTATGTCTTCTGAGCAGTTTGTCAGCTTTTGGACACCTTTGAAGGTGTTTTCTATGTGTTTCTATGTGTTTTTGTTTGCCTGCCATTGGTTTTAACGGTGTTCGAAGGTGTTCGACGAACCGAACCGAACTCGAACACTACGGGGGTGGCTCAACACTAGTGTATTTACGTCATATGTCGAGTCCCTGACTTTGAGCCCGCATCTCTCCCCGCACATGACTGCTGATTTAATCAGCTATCACGTGTCTTTAACAGTTGCATGTGGATTTGACCCAATCCAAGATCCGTACAAGGAGCGCTCTCTTCTCTTTTCCTTCAAACATAGTAGAATAGTGGGAAGATAACTTCCCTAAATATGGTAAACGTTCCTAATTAGTACTGAGCGAGTATGTTCTGTTCAGAGTATGCTCGGGCGAGCTCCGAGTATTTATAGCTGCTCGGTGATATGGTTGAATCGCTCCCGTGTGCATGATTTGCAACTGTTTGACAGCTTTATTACATGTGAGGAATGTGTAAGAAATAGACATTCCTCACATGTAATAAAGCTGTCAAACAGTTGCAAATCATGCACACGGGAGCGATTCAACCATATCACCGAACAGCTATAAATACTCGGAGCTCGGCCCGAGCATACTCAGCGAAAGGGTTAATAGAACATACTCGCTCAACACTATTCCTAATGTATAAATTCCATTTGCAATATCACAGTGTCGCCACTAACAGAGGTAGATATATAAGGAAAAAAATGCTTAGTGCATAAAATAGTAATTCATGAAAAAAATATTTAGATTGATAATGAAAAATATATGTCAAGGATATCAGGAAGATCACACCGATCCAATTGCTGCCTCAAATTTGTGAATGGATGACACTCCACTGGCTCCAACCGTCAGGACGATCATGCAATTGACAGAAGAATGATGGACAAGGATGCGGTTGTCGTCGCTACTAGGCCAGTTATTGAGGAACTCAATGTGAGCGTATTGTATATACACCTCTGATTACAACATATGGAATATATGTGCATATTTATATTCCGGTACGGTCACTGCAAACCTCCACAATAACACAAGGAACTAGCTGCCACCACCAATCATTTATGCAGGTTGATTGGACACCTGACAGGTAGCATATGGTTTCAGGGGTGCGGTTTACTGAGTGAGCCTTTCAGACGTCAGTGTTTCGAGTACATCTGTTGTCCGTTTTTACATGTACTGGAGACACTGACACACGTAGACCCATTCAAATGAATGGGTCTGTGCACATGTCAGTTTGTTTCCATGGACCATGTGTCCATAGGCAAAACACGCTGACATGTCTATTTTTTTTCTAGCAGCACGGGCCACAAAACGTTCCGCACACTTGCACAGTGATGACACATGGATGATATCTGTGTGTCATCAGTGTGACACGTACCGGCACCTGGGAATCAGCGGTACAGTTACCGCTGTTCCCAAGCGCCGGGTGATGAACGCTTCCCTCATCATTGTTCCCTGCTTGGCTGTGATCAGTATTCTGCTCCCACTGTGTCCTGGTGTAAAAATAAGAATAAAATGATTGAAGAATAAAATGATGTACGCTGATTCCCAGGCACCGGTATGTGTGATCTTGATGCGGCACACGGGCAACACATGGTTACCACGCGGTTGCAACACGTGTGCGGACACACGGACACGTATAGCTTCGGGACTGTTTTTTCCAGTACCGGAAATATCTGGACATCTGAAATGCACCTAAGAGGAATGGAGCTATTAAATTTTATATATTTAAAGGGGGTTTCCCACAAGCAAAAGTACATTTTAATCAAAAGATCTTGGAATAATAATAAGTTCCACAATTGAATGTATTTAAATAAAATGTTCATGTGCTGAGATAATCTTATAAATGTGCTCCTGCTGTTTGCTCTGTAATGGCAGTGTCTGACCGTGCAGGAACATGGTCTGATCATACCACAGCTCCTGGGCAGGGGAGGAAGCAAAAGAGTATACAGACATTATAGCAGGTGATTGCAGCTAATTCTTTCTTTGAAGTAAAACATTGTTTATAAACAGGCAGTGAAATGTTTTACCTCACAAAAAGAATCAGCTGTGATCCCATGCTATAATATCTGTACAATCTTTTGCTTCCTCCCCTGCCTAGGAGCTGTGGTAGATCAGACCATGTTCCTTACACGGTCAGAAACAGCCATTACACAGGGGCAAATTTATATGATTATCTCCGCACAGGAACATTTTATTTAAACACATGCAATTGTGGAAGTTATTATTATTCCAAGATCTGTTGATCAAAATGAACTTCCATTCGTGGGAAAACAGTAGGCAGTGTTTATAAAAATAAACAAAGATGTTGCAAAATGAACAAAACAATACAGAATAAACAATTACATAAAATAAAAAGGATAAACAGAAGAAATGTACTAAAACTGATGTCGCAGGGTTGGCTATGGCTTTTGTGAAGGGGAGCTCTTCGTTTTTTGGGGGGGCAATGGATATAACTACAGTAAACTGCATCTTCCAGGAGTGACCAAGATTATAATTTGCCATTTGTCTTTATTAACACAAATTACGCCCCCATACCTCCCCTCCGATGACTCACAACAGGTGAGGTGCCAGGTGGGGTATATTACTGTCAGATTTCCCACCATGATTTTCTTTTATTTACAGGTAGGAAACATTGCATGGATATCATCATCCATCTGAATGTTATTTATTTTGAAGGTGTTATGGTCACTGTCCAGTGACGTAAGACAATGTGTTACATTTGTCACTTCATCACAACTCCGAAAATATGAAAATACAACAGGAGACCAACCGGCTGTTGTTGCAGCAGATCCAGCAGCACCAGCAGGAGCAGCAGCAGCAGATGCAGCCTCTGGCAACCGCCATCCAGGGCAGCACGAGCGCCCCAACCCAAAGTCCGGCTGATGACGCCCACATCCAGAAGGCGGTAAGATGGGCCTTTAAGAAAATGACCCCGGGGGATGACGTTGAGGCCTTCCTGACAGTGTTTGAAAGGGTCACCGAGAGGGAGAAACTTCCTCCAGAGCAGTGGGCAGAGGTTCTGGCACCATACCTGACGGGGCAGCCCCAGAAATCATACTAGGACCTAGCTTTTCAGGACACTAAGGAGTATGGCAAACTAAAGACCGAGATACTGGCGCGCTTGGGGGTGACAATGAATATCAGGGCACAGCGGGTCCACCACTGGGCGTATTTCCAGGACAAACCACCTTGCTCCCAAGTGTTTGACCTTTTGCACCTGGTCCAGAAGTGGCAGCAGCTGGAGTCCTCTGTGCCTGCGCAGATGGTGGAGCCGGTGGTAATGAACAGGTTTGTGCACTCCCTGCCAAGGCCCATACAGACTTGGTTTGCCCAGGGTGATCCCCGGAATTCAGATGAACTGGTCGGACTGGCCGAGAGATACCAGGGGGTTTAGGGTTCCTTGGGAAAACAGCCCACTCCATACTGGGCGTCCCAACACGGGGCGGAGACCCAAAAGTGGGTGGGGCATCCAAGGTTCAAAGGGGTGGGGGAGGAGGTGCCCAAGGTCCCTACGGTTGATGTTATTTGCTGAAGGTGCCAGGGTTGCCAATGGAGATCCTGACCGACCAGGGAACACCCTTTATGAGTAAGGTAATGAGGGAATTGTGCAAGGTCCTGCAAATCACCCAACTGAGAACATCAGTGTACCATCCTCAGATAGATGGCCTCATAGAGAGGTTCAACAAAACTCTGAACAGTATGCTGAGGAAGGCCATAGACAAGGACGGGAGAGACTGGGACTGTCTCCTGCCGTATCTGTTGTTCTCTATGCAAGAGGTTCCACATGCCTCTACGGGGTTCTCTCCATTCGAACTCCTATATGGTCAACATCCACGGGGTCTCATGGATGCAGCAAAGGAAACCTGGGAAGCCAAAGTCATGCCCTACAAGAGCGTCATCAAGCATGTCACTCTGATGCAGGAGAGGATTGCGAAGGTGATGCCCATCGTCAAAGAACATCTCCTTCAGGCACAAGAGGTGCAGGCCAGGGTCTACAACCACTCAGCCAGAGTGCGGCGATTCAATCCTGGTGACAGATTCCTCGTTCTGATACCTACCGCGGAAAGCAAGTTCTTGGCCAAGTGACAAGGACCGTATGAGGTGGTGGAAAAGGTTGGAATTATAAGGTTCACTTACCAGGACGATGTAAGCCATACCAGATATATCACATCAACCTCATCAAACTGTGGCAAGACAGAGATGTGGTGGAAGATCCATGCTAGCTGGTCAAACCAGAAGGTGAGGTTGGTGTAGTCCCAATAGCAGAAACGCCAGCGAAGGAGCGAAAACAGCAGTGTCGGGAGTTGCTGCAGAAGAAAGGGGACCTGTTCTGAGAATTGCCGGGCTACTCAAGCATCATAGAACACGAGGTTCTGACGGAGCCACATGTGAGGGTGAAATTGAAGCCCTATCAGATACCTGAGGCCCAACGAGAGTTGATCCCCAAAGAGGTGGCTCATATGCTGAAACTCGGTGTCATTGAAGAGTCCAAGAGCGGTCGGTTGAGCCTGATTGTCCTGGTCCCAAAACCCAATGGCGAGTGGAGATTCTGAAATGACTAGCGGAAATTTAATGAAGTCTCCCAATTCGATGAGTATCCGATGCCGTATGTCGATGAGCTGATCGAGAGACTTGGGCCAGCAAGGTAAATAACCTCCTTGGATTTGACGAAGGGATATTGGTAGATCCTCATGGCACAGGGAGCCAAGGAGAAGACTGCGTTTTCTACACCAGATGGATGCTTCCAGTATGTCCGGATGCCGTTTGAACTACAGGGGACACTGCATCTTTCCAGAGAGCCATGGATCGCATCCTTGTATCCCATAAGAAAAACCCCGCAGCATACCTGGACGATAGGGTTATCTTCAGCCCAGACTGGGAGAGTCATCTGGAAAAGGTCCAGGCAGTGTTTGATGCTCTGAGGAAGGCAAGGTTTTCAATAAACCCGAAGAAATGTTTCATGGGGAAAGAAGAAGCCAAGTACCTGGGATATGTAGTAGGGAGAGGCGAGATCAAACCCCAAATCAGTAAAGTGGAAGCAATCCAAACTTAGCCAAGACTGTTGTCAAAAAAGCAAGTTAGAGCCTTCCTGTGAATCCTAGGATACTGCAGAAGGTTCATCCCACACTTCGCCATGATGGAAGCACCCCTGGCCGACCTTCTGAAGGGAAAAAAAATCAGCCATGGCCAAGTGGACTGCAGAGGCGGAGATGGCTTTTCAGGAGATGAAAGTGGCTCTGTGTAGGCAACAGGTTCTGTTTGCCCAAGACTTCAAGAAAGAATTTGTACTCCAGACAGATGCCTCAGATGTTGCTTTAGGACCAGTACTTTCCCAGGAGATACATGGGGAGGAGCACCCTGCCCTCTACCTGAGTAGGAAGCTGTCCTCATGCAAGAAAAATTATTCTGTCATAGAGAAGGAGTGCTTGGCCATAAAGTGGGTGGTGGACACGTTACAGTACTATTTATTAGGTCTGAAATTTAGATTGATATTTGACCAGACCCCAGTCAGACGGATGAAGGAAACAAAGTGGAAAAATGCCAGGGTTACCCGCTGGTTTTTAAACCTACAGGATTTCAACTTCTATGTAGAACATAGAGCAGCAAAGCTACATGTTAATGCTGATGCCCTCTCGAGAATCTCCTGTCTAGTGGTAGAAGGTGCCAAGCCCCACAACTTTAGGCAGAGGGGGGAGGTATGTAAGGTGGCTAATGATCGCATAGTCGATGGGAGGTATATATCACAGAGATGGCTGGTCTCTGTGATGTAGCCCAGAGTGTTTCTCTAGTGCACATAAGCACTAAGAGGAAGTTTGGTGCACCTGGGAGCCAGGTTACAGGTAGCTGGGAGAGAATGGGCGGGTCCAGCTACCCACATATCTCACCTCTGGTTGTGGTTAACAGCCTATATAATGGAGGCTGTTGTTTGGCATATGGTCTGTGTTTGGAGGGAGAAAGCCTCCTGTGTGTGTTGTCTCCAGACTGAGCTGTGCTCAGGATAAGTACCAACCTGTGTGACCACAGGTCCGGTTTACCAAAGACTTTGCTTAAAGGACTGTTTTCTCTGTTTTTGCCTGCCCTAAAGGCTATTTGTTTGCATTTTATTTTTAGACCGGTTTATGAAGCCAATAAACTGCTATGAACATTTAGAAAAACATGCCTCCTGTCGAACCTGAGTGAGTACAATCCCTACAGTATATTCTTTCTTTATAGGTTTAATAATTGTATATTTGACTACAACTGTTATACTTGGTTTACCCTTGGCTCAGCAGCTTTGGCCAAATTATGTAGATTTTCTATCAAAATAAAATAAAGATGGTTGAATAGAGGATACAATATTAAATGAAGCACTTGAAAAAGGACATCTTACTACATAAAGAGCTTAATGTTGAGGTGAGTCCAATTTACTCTGGCTCTGCCATTACCAACACAGCTTCTACTAATCTGTTCTTTTCTGATTAACTCAAAACTTAGTGCTACAGCACAGAATCAACCTGCTTATGAAATACGTATTTAAATGCAGGGAATCCAGAAATGTAATTAGTTTTTTTTTAAATTGTAAGTGGTTCCAGAAATATGAAGTTTTATTAAGGGATTTTTATCGTACAATAATGCTTGTGCTAGAAATCCAAGCAGCCAAATTAATTATTTAGCATAAAACAAATATACAATTTTTTTTTCATACAGAGAGATTTCCACTCGATCTGCCCTGGGCAATTCACGTTTTGAATTGGCGAACGTCTCTGTAAACTTATAAATTTTATTTTTGTTTTCCGTAATACCATTTACTAATTTATTAATTATGACAATTTGTTGTTTATCATCTAAAAAGGCTAAACGTAAATAGACATGGGTAATTTGAGTTTGTGATTATTATGTAGAGCACACTTTTCCAGCTTCCGAAACATTTTTTTTTCGGAACTCGGGCTGCTAGTAATAAAACATATTATTGTTAAAAAACAGCTGTTTTATTTTGTTGTTGCTTTTTTATTTGTTTTTGTTTATAAGAATAGGAATATAGTTTGAAGACCAAGAGTTAAAATAAATTGCTGACAGAAAACCAGTTACAGCCTACAGATGATGCCAGACACTGAAGGACTCATTAGTTAGAAATAGTTTGAAATAGACTGCATAATAGTAGTGATGAGGAAACCTGTATGGAAAGCTTTAGGAGAAACTCAAAAGGTTACACACGTTTACCAGTTTTGATCAAATCAGGATGTTGATCAATATTATATACAGTTGAAACCAGAAGTTTACATACACTTTATAAAAAGACACATATGCATGTTTTTCTCAATATCTGACTTGAAATCAGAATAAACCTTTCCCGTTTTAGGTCAATTAGGATTACCATATTTTTTAATATTTGCCAAATGCCAGAATAATGAGAGAGTGAGAATATTTTCAGGCATTTGTATTACTTACTGCAAAGTCAAAAGTTTACATACACTAAAATTACTATGCCTTTAAACAATTCTGGACTGCCCATATGATGACGTCATATGTTTGGAAGCTTCTGCTTTTTTGGCAACATCTGAGTTAATTAGAGACACACCTGTTAATGTATTTTAATGCACACCTGAAACACACTGCTTCTTTGTAGCGTCATGGGAAAGTCTAAAGAAATCAGCCAAGATATCAGGAAGAAAATTGTGGACTTGCACAAGTCTGGCTCATCCTTAGGTACAATTTCAAAATACCTGAAGGTGCCTCGTTCATCTGTACAAAATATTATACTCAAGTACAAACAAGATCGAAATGTCTAGCCATCATACCGCTCAGGAAGGAGATGGGTTTTGTTTCCCAGAGATGACCGCGCTTTGGTCCGACATGTGCATATCAACCCAAGGACAAAAGCAAAAGACCTTGTGAAGATGATGGCACAAGCTGGTAAGATTGTGTCAATATCCACAGTGAAATGAGTACTGGATCAACATGGGCTGAAAGGCCACTCTGCCAGGAAGAAGCCATTACTCCAAAAGAAACATAAAAAGGCCAGATTAATGTTTGCAAATGCACACAGGAATAAAGACCTTAATTTTTGGAAACATGTCCTGTGGTCTGATGAAACTAAAATTTAAGTTATTGGGGACAATGACCATCATTACGTTTGGAGGAAAAAGGGAGAAGCTTGGAAGCCTAAGAACACCATCCCAACTGTGAAACACGGGGGTGGCATCATCATGTTGTGGGGTTGTTTTGCTGCAGGAGGGACTTGTGCACTTCACAAAATAGATGGCATCATGAGAAAAGAAGATTATGTGGCAATACTGAAGCAACATCTCAAGACATCGGCCAGGAAGTTAAAGCTTGGACGGAAATAAGCCTTTCTAATGTACAATGACCCGAAACATACTGCCAAAATGGTAACAAAGTGGCTTAAGGATAAAGTCAATTGTTTGGAGTGGCCATCACAAAGCCCTGATCTCAATCGTATTGAAAATTTATGGGCAAAACTTAAATTGGCAGGTGCGAGCAAGGCGACCTACAAACCTGGATTGGTTACAACAGTTTTGTCAGGAAGAATGGGCCCAAATTCCGACCAACTATTGTGAGTAGCTTGTGGAAGGATATCCCAAACGTCTGACCCAAGTCATTCAGTTTAAGGGCAATGGTACCAAATACTAATGAAATGTATGTTACCTTTTGACTTTGAAGTGCGTAATAAAAATGCCTTAAAATATTCTCCCTCTCATTATTCTGGCATTTGGCAAATATTAAAAATTATGGTAATCCTAATTGACCTAAAATGGAAAAGGTTTATTCTGACTTCATGTCAGATATTGAGAAAAACAGGTCTTTTTATATAGTGTATGTAAACTTCTGATTTCAACTGTATATAATCATATATAGTGCATAAAAAATCTGCAATGAGCTAAATCCATGATCAAAATTGGTCATCAGGAGGAAAGTCCTGATGGACTCCAGTATAAAAATGACACCCATTTACCTTAACCTCACACCCCATGGAAAAAGCCTTTGATAAATGAGCGTCGGGGTCATACTCCCCCGCTTTCCTATACTTATCAAGTTGTTTCATTATGCTATGTTTTTTGCCTTTACCCACTTGGTTCTTTTTAGTTATTGTCTTTGGCATTATTACTAGTGATGAGCGAGCAATAAAATGCTCAGGTACTCATTGCTCGGGTCGAGCAAATTGGAATGCTCGAGTGCTCAGTCCCGAGTAACAGGCCCAATGTAAGTCTATGGGAAACTCGAGCATTTTACAGGCGGCTCCCCCAGCGGTCTGCAGAGGGCCTAAAAATTGCCCCAATCGACGGGAACAGTGCTCAAATGACATGGGAATAGCATGGGAAAGACCCCTGGAAACATTTCTGACTCCCAGGTCACTGCTGTCAACAACTTTGTCAGAGGTATTACGCCACTTTTACGGACTCACAATCAAACATGCAAAAAGTAAACCAAAATGGATTTTCCTGGGAAATATGTTAAAGAACATCCTTTCCAAGGCAAAATAACCAAAAACAAAAATGCTCCTCCATCTTGGGCTATGTTCGCATGTAGCGTTTTTGATGCGTTTTTGCACTTTTGCATTGCTTTCAACAAAGACAAATGCATTTACTGAGAAATGTCATTTTAACATTTTACAACCTTATCTGGCCATGTGGTGTGTGACACATCATCAGACACATGCATACAGTGCTGAAAAGACATGGCAACAGCATGGGGAAGACCCCTGGAAGCATCTCTGACTGCCAGGTCACTGCCTAAGTGTGCCCATCATAAGTGATCCTTGGCGCATGTGAAGATGCCTTCCGCCATGCTCCTGTCATTGCAGACTTGCAACAATCACCGGCCACGTCCTTGTCCCAGCGCAGCGTTCAGTTGTCCCTACCCCATTCCTTGGAATGCAAGCGCAAGTATGCAGCCAGCCACCCACCCACCCACAGGCTGCAATACTATATTGACAAATTTTTGAAAGCTGATTGCACTTGAAATATGGCCTTTTAGGCTCGTGGAGGCGGAAGCTTTCCACAACCTCTTGACGGCGGCCGGGTGTCCATACTCGATCCCCAGCCGCCACTATTTGTCCCGATGTCGTCTCCACTTTCCACAAGCATGGGTCCCACAACATTACCCATGCCTTCCCCAGTGAACTTACTGGGAAGGACCACCTAACCACAAACATGTGGTCAAGTGAATGTGGCCAGGGACGGTACGGAGCCAGTCCACAGCTTTTTTTCTGAGAGTTGTATGTCACCACAGCCATATTCTTTAGCTTGGTGAAAGGACTTGGGAAACCGTATCTACTCTAGCTGTCATTTCTCCCAGGAAGTCCTCTAAAGCTGCTTGCACTTGATATGTGGCCTTTTAGGCTTGTGGAGGCGAAAGCTGTCCATAACCTCATGGCGGCGGCCGGGTGTCGATACTCTGTCCCCAGCCACCACTATTTCTCCCGGTGTCGTCTCCGCCTTCCACAAGCACGGGTCCCACAACATTACCCATGCCCTCCCCAATGCACTTACTGGGAAGGACAAGTGAATGTGGCCAGGGATGGTACAGAGCCAGTCCACAGCTTGTCGGTGAGTTGTATTTCACCACAGCCATATGAATGGACTGACTTTTGGGAAACCGTATCTACTCCGGCTGTCATTTCTCCATCAATAGGTTCCGCCCATTGTCACACACGACCATGCCTGGCTGTTTGTTCAGCAGTGAGAGCCACAGATCAGGATGCTGTGTTACAGCTTTCAACAACACTGCAGCGGTGGGCGGTTTGTCACTTAAGCATGTTATCTTCAGCACAGGAAAGGCAGCGTAACAAACTCAGCCATGTGTGCCAGACTGCAAAGAGGCAAGACTTCCGTGTCCTCACCAAGAGGACGACTGACCATGCTCTCCTACTCATCCTCCTCCTCCTCCCTGTCCTCAGGCCATCCACGCTGAACAGACGGTATGGCAGTTGTGCAGGTAGTAACCTCTATAGTGCAAGAAACTAGCTCCTGTTCTTCCTCCTCCTCCTCTTCCTCATTGTCACCCAATCCACGTTGGGATGAGATGAGGCTGGGCTGTGTGCTCCGCCTGCAATGCATCCTCTTTAATTGAGATCAGAGACTGTTTCAGAAGACAGAGAAGCGGGATGGCGGTGCTAATTATGGCGTCATCGCCGCTCACCTTTTTGGTGGACTCCTCAAAGTGTTGGAGGATGGTACAGATGTCTGACATCCATGTACATTCCTGAGGTTTTATGTGTGGAGTCTGAACTGAATACCGATGGCTTTGCTGATGCAGGTAGTCAACAACTGCCCTCTTCTGCTCACAAATCCTTCCAAACATCTGCAATGTAGAGTTCCAACATGTGGGGACATCACACACTAGTCAGTGAGCCGGAAGCTGCAAACTCTGCTGAAGCATGGCAAGAGCGGCGGAAGCTGTAGCTGACTTTCTAAAATGGGCACACGGCGGTGTACTTTAACAAGCAGATCCGACGGATCTGGGTAGGTTTTGAGAAACCGCTGAACCACGAGTTTAAGCACATAGGCCAGGCATGGTACGTCTGTGAGCTCGTCCCGCCTCAGAGCCGCCACCAGGTTCCAGCCATTGTCACACACAACCATGCCTGGCTGTAGGTTCAGCCGGGTTAGCCACAGATCTGTCTGCCCTTTCAAAGCTGTCTATAACTCTTTAGCGTTGTGTGGTTTGTCACTTCAGCATATTAGCTTCAGCACAGCCTGGTGCCGCTTGGCCGAGGCAGTGCTGCAGTGCTTCCAGCTTCTGACTGATGTGGTCATTTTGGAGATGGATGCTGAAGAGGAGGAGGAGGAGGTGCAGGAGCTGTAGAATGTGGGGGCAACCCTGACTGACCTAGGGCCCGCAATCCTCAGTGTCAGGAGGACGTGTTCCATCCCAAGGTCCGACTGGGTCCCGGCTTCCACCATGTTAACCCAGTGTGCCGTCAGCGAGATGTACAGTCCCTGCAGACAAGCACTTGTTCATGTGTCCGTGGTTAGGTGGGCTTTCCCAGTAACTGCATTGTTGAGGGCACGGCTGATGTTGTGTGACACGTGCTTGTGTAATGCAGGGACGGCACACCAGGAGAAATAGTGGCGGCTGGGGACTGAGTACCGAGCATTCCTACATGAACAGTTTCCTGGAAACTGGATTGGTTGTCATGTGCCAGTTGAATGGCCACCAAGGTCTCCTGATCTGACCCCCTTAGACTTTTATCTTTGCGGTCATCTGAAGGCAATTGTCTATGCTGTGAAGATACGAGATGTGCAGCATCTGAAACAACGGATACTGGAAGCCTGTGCTAGCATTTCTGCTGCGGTGTTACTATCAGTGTGTCAAGAGTGGGAGAAGAGGGTTGCATTGACAATCCAACACAATGTGCAGCACTTTGAACACATTTTATAAGTGGTCATAAACTTAATAAATAAAAAAATCATGAAAGAATAAAGTTACATTAAAACCAAGCACACAATTGTTTTTCTTCTGAAATTCTCAATAAGTTTGATGTGTCACATGACCCTCTTCCCATTGAAAAAAATAAAGTTGGATCCAAAATGGCCGACTTCAAAATGGCCGCCATGGTTACCACCCATCCGGAAAAGTTTTCCCCCTCCCATATACTAATGTTCCACAAACAGGAAGTTGATATCACCAACCATTACCATTTAATTTAGGTGTATCCATATAAATGGCCCACCCTTTATTACCCAGTCAAAAATCAAATGTTTTCCCTTACCCTGGGCTTCAGTTCCATTTAAACTTTAACAGATAAAGTTATGTTCTGTCTCACCATTAGTATTCCTATGTCCCATAAAAGTGTAGAAGAGGTCAAAGTTAATAGTAAGATATATTTGTTGGTGGTGGTATCATCATGGATTTATTGTGTAGCATACAGATTGAACTCTAGAGTGGTAATAGTGTAAAAGCTATAAATGTCTGGGATTAGAGTGCTAAAGTTCTATCCCTCCATGTTGTTGTTCTGCACAAAACAATTACAATTATATAGTTATTAGTGTTGAGCGAGTGCTAAAATGCTCGGGTGCTCGAAGCTCGGGCCGAGCTCACCGTGATAATCGGGTGCTCGACCCGAGCAAAGAGCCCAATGTTAGTCTATGGGAGACCCGAGCATTTTTGCGGAGGCACCCCCGACAGTCTGTAGAAAGCCTAACAAGTGCCCAAAACTATAGTGACAGTGCTCAAAAGACATGGGGACAGCATGGGCATCGCCCCAGGAAGCATTTCTGACCCCCAGGTCACTGCTGTCAACAACGTGGTCAGAGGTATTAAGTCACTTTAAAGGGCTCACAATAAAAGGTTCAAAAACAAAACTGAAACGGTTTTCCTGTGAAATATGTTAAGGAACTTCCTTTCCAGGGTAAAGACTTGAGTCTAAGGTAAAATAAATAACCAAAAACAAAAATACTCCTCCACACCTTGGGCTATGTTCACAAGTAGCATTTTTATGCGTTTTTGCACTTTTGTATTGCTTTCAACAGTGACAAATGCATTCACCGGGAAATGTCATTTTAACATTTTACAATCTTATCTGGCCATATGCTGTGTGACACATGCATACAGTACTGAAAAGACATTGGAACAGCATGGGGAAGACCACTGGAAGCATCTCTGACACCCAGGTCACTGCCTAAAAGTGTGTCCATCAGAAGTGATCCTTTCCGCATCAGAAGATGCAGACTTGCAACTATCCCCGTGCAAGTCCTTGTCCCAGGGCAGTGTTCAATTGTACCTCCCCCATTCCTTGCAATGCAAGCGCAAGTATGCAGCCTGCCACCCAGCCACCCCCAGGCTGCAATACCATACTGCTAGCTTGCTTGCACTTGAAATGGGGCCTTTTAGTTTGGAGGAGGCCGAAGCTGGCCACTACCTCATGGCTACTTCGGCAGTGAGGCATCCATACTCAGTCCCCAGCCGCCCGGCGGCTGGGTGTCCACGCTTGGTCCCTAGCCGCCAGGGGGAGGTCGGGTGTCCATACTCTGTCCCCAGCCGCCACACGGCTGGGTGTCTACACACCGTCACCAGTCACCTGGGGGCGGCCGGGTGTCCATAAACGGTCCCCAGCCGCCCCTATTTCTCCTTGAAACTTCCCCCACACTTTTCTTAGCCCAGCCTGCTTTAGGGCAGCATTGGACGAGCCCACCAGAGAACCAGACTCCTTCGGTTGGCCCTGGCTTCTCCATCAGGAGAGTTGAGAGTGCCAAGGTGAGGAGCATGATGATAATAGAAGTTAGCATCTGCTTTGTTTTCTTGGAATGCAAGCGCATGTATGTAGTAGCGGCTAGGCCTGAGATGGTCAGTGTTTTGGCGCATATCCTACCTCCTCCGAGGATTGCTGGATGTTTTCCTGCTACTATCCCAGTTCTATGACTCCCGTTAAAACAAAGCTTCAGGTGATGAATGATGGATGAGGTGGTGGCAAAGGAGAAAGAGCAGGAGGAACAGGGATCATTCACATCAATATCAGGCCAGTCAACCACACATGTCTTGTAGGATATGTTTCTGAACCAAAAGGAGCGGTTCGACTACACAGTTATAGGGCATGCAGTCAGTGCAATGCCTAACAAAAATTTCGAGGCACTGCAATGCCCCTTGGAAGTGACATGGAGGTCAGAGGGCCTTAACTAAACAGTTTTTTCCATTTAAAGCAACTGGGTCTCCTGTGCACTGTTGGCCTAAGCAGTGAATGGAAGGCTTTCCAAAAATTATGAGGAACTGCAATGCCCCTTGAAACAGACGTGAATTACAGCATACTAAAAACCTTCTACCCATTATTGGGGAGTGGGTCTCTCTTAGTGTTCGCATATGCATTGAAAAGCAAAAGCTGACTAAAATTAGGAGGAAATGCAATGCCCTTTGGAAGAATGGTGGAGGTCGAAGTGGAATAAAAAGACAATATCAATGCCCCATGGAAAAGTGGTGGAGGTCGCAGTAGCTTGACAAGATGGTTTTAATGCCCCTTGGAAGAAACGTGGAGGTCGCAGTAGCTTAACAAGACGGTTTTAATGCCACTTGGAAGAATGGTGGGAGTCGCAGTGGAATAAAAAGACAATATCAATGCCCCTGGGAAAAGTGGTGGAGGTCGCAGTAGCTTAACAAGACAGTTTTAATGCCCCTTGGAAGAGACGTGGAGGTTGCAGTAGCTTAACAAGACGGTTTTAAGGCCCCTTGAAAGAATGGTGGAGGTCGCAGTAGATTAACAAGACGGTTTTAATGCCCCTGGAGAAAGTGGTGGAGGTCGCAGTAGCTTAACAAGACGGTTTTAATGCCCCTTGGAAGAGACGTGGAGGTTGCAATAGCTTAACAAGATGGTTTTAATGTCCCTTGGAAGAATGGTGGAGGTCGCAGTAGCTTAACAAGACGGTTTTAATGCCCCTGGGGACAGTGGTGGAGGACGCAGTAGATTAACAAGATGGTTTTAATGCCACTCGGAAGAGACTTGGAGGTTGCAGTAGCTTAACAAGATGGTTTTAATGCCCCTGGGGAGAGTGGTGGAAGTCGCAGTAGCTTAACAAGACGGTTTAATGCCCCTTAGAAGAGATGTGGAGGTTGCAGTAGCTTAACAAGATGGTTTTAATGCCCCTTGGAAGAGACGTGGAGGTCGCAGTGGAATAAAAAGACAATATCAATGCCCTTGGGAAAAGTGGTGGAGGTCGCAGTAGCTTAACAAGATGGTTTTTATGCCCCTTGGAAGAGACGTGGAGGATGCAGTAGCTTAACAAGACGGTTTTAATGCCCCTAGGAAAAGACGTGGAGGTTGCAGTAGCTTAACAAGACGGTTTTAATGCCCCTTGGAAGAGACGTGGAGGTTGCAGTAGCTTAACAAGATGGTTTTAATGCCCCTTGGAAGAATGGTGGAGGTCGCAGTGGAATAAAAAGACAATATCAATGCCCCTGGGAAAAGTGGTGGAGGTCGCAGTAGCTTAACAAGAGTGTTTTAATGCCCCTTGGAAGAGACTAGGAGGTTGCAGTAGCTTAACAAGATGGTTTAAATGCCCCTTACAAGAGCCATGCAGTACAGCATATTAAAAACATTATTCCCATTATTGGGGAGTGGGTCTCCCATAGTCTTTGCCTATGCATTCCAAGCAAAAGCTGCCAAAAATTAGGTTGGAAGAACTTGCAATGCTGGCAACACGGACCAAGGTCACCCTGGTGGTATAGTGGTGGTGGAGGCTGAGGATAAGGAGAAGAGCAAAATACAGCCGAAATGAGGAAGCGTATACCCATGTGTGGGTGTGAAGCGGTGCATGGGAATACACCTCCCGAAATAACACAGTGGATTTGACTTTATGTTACTCTGCTGTCATTTGGTGGTGATGAGAAGTCTGGCCCAATCCAGCCCTTGTTCATTTTGATAAGGGTCAGCTTGTCAGCATTGTCAGTTGACAGGTGAGTGCGCTTATCTGTTATTATTCCCCCAGCGGCACTAAAAACACGCTCCAATAACACGCTAGCGGCAGGGCTGGCCAGGACCTCCAAGGCGTACAGATCGAGTTCTTTCCAAGTGTCCAGCTTGGATACCCAAAAATTAAATGGCACAGAGGAATCACAGAGGACGCTTGTACGGTCGGCAAGGTACTCCCTTACCATCTTTTGAAACTTTCCACTCCTTGTGAGAGTACCCCGCGCCTCAGGGCCTGTAAGCTGGGCGGGTCTCAGAAAACTGTCCCAGAACGTTGACAGTGTTCCCCTGCCTCTACTGGATTGGAGTTGCGTCTCTCTTGCCTGTACGCCTTGGTTAGTCAACGAACTGTGACCTCTGCCGCTAGCGTGTTCAGATGGGAATTTTTTTAACAGTTCTGCAGCAAGGGCCTTCTGGTACTGCCCCATTTTTGTACACATCTCCACCTCAGGAATAAGAGAGTGAAAGTTCTCCTTGTAGCGGGGGTCTAAAAGTGTCACCAACCAGTAATGACTGTCACCCAACATTTTGACAACGCGAGGGTCACGGTTAAGGCAGCGTAACAAAGTCAGCCATGCGTGCCAGACTGGTAACGGGCAAGACTTCCGTGTCCTCACCAAGATGACGACTGACCATGCTCTCCTCCTCCTCCTCCTCCTCCTCCCCTCTGTCCTCAAGCCACCCACGCTGAACTGATGGTATGACAGTTGTACAGGTACTACCGTCTACAGCGCATGATACCAGCTCCTGTTCATCCTCCTACTCCTCTCCCTCATTGTCCCCGAATGCACGTTGGGATGAGATGAGGCTGGGCTGTGTGTAATCGCCCGCTATGGCTTCTTGATCCATCTCATCAAACTCTGGCTGCAATGCCTCCTCTTTAATTCTCTGCAGAGAGCGCTGCAAAAGACAGACAAATTCGATGCTGACGCTAATGATGGCGTCATCGCCACTCAGCATCTTGGTGGACTCCTCAAAGTTTGTCAGGATGGTACATATGTCAGACATCCAGGTCCACTCCTTAGGTCTTATGTGTAGAGTCTGACCTGAATATCGACGGCCTTGTTGCAGCTGGTACTCCACAACTGCTCTCTTCTGCTCACAAATAATTTGCAACATGTGGAGGGTAGAGTTCCAACGTGTGGGGACATCACACACCAGTCGGTGTGTCGGAAGCTGCAAACACTGCTGCAACACAGCAAGGGCGGCGGAAGCTGTAGCCGACTTGCGAAAATGAGCTGACAGGCGCGTACTTTGACGAGCAGATCTGGCAACTCGGGTTACGATTTAAGAAACCGCTGAACCACGAGGTTAAGCACATGAGCTAGGCATGGTACGTGTGTGATCTCGCCTCGCCTCAGAGCCGCCACCAGGTTACAGCCATTGTCACACACAACCATGCCTGGATGTAGGTTCAGCGGTCTCAGGTACAGATTTGCCTGCTCTTTCACAGCTGTCCACAACTCACAAGCAGTGTGAGGTTTATCACCTAAGCTTATGAGTTTCAGCACAGCCTGTTGCCGCTTGGCTGAGGCAGTACTGCAGTGTTTCCAGCTTGTAACTAATGTGGTGATATCTGCGATGGAGGCTGAACATGAGGAGGAGGATGATGCCCAGGAGCTGTACACTGTGGGGGCAACTCTGACTGACATAGGGCCCGCAATCCTCGGTGTGGGGAGGATGTGTTCCGACTGGTTCCCGGCTTCCACTATGTTTACCCAGTGTGCCGTCAGGGAGATGTACCGTCACTGGCCACAAGCACTTGTCCACGTGTCCGTTGTCAGGTGGACTCTCCCAGTAACTGCATTGTGGAGGGCACGGCAGATGTTTTGGGACACGTGCTTGTGTAGTGCGGGGATGGCACACCGGGCAAAATAGTGTCGGCTGGGGACTGAGTAACGAGGGACGGCCACCGCCATAAGGTTGCGGAAGGATTCCGTCTCCACCAGCCTAAAAGGCAGCATTTCCAACGCAAGCAGTCGTGAAATGTGCGAATTTAGGACTGTGGCCTGTGGGGCGTTGGCTGAGAATTTGCGCATTCGTTCAAAGCTCTGGGATATGGACAATTGAACGCTGCGGTGGGACGTGGACGTGGACGTTGATGCTGTTTCTTGAGAAACTGCCATAACATGTGAAAACTGAAAGGAGGGGGCATCTTTGCATGCAGTATGGACAGGGGACTGCCTTGCACGCACAACAGGGGGTTCTATTACATGCGCAACAGTGGAAGAAGCAGTGGTGTCACCCGCAGACACTGGTCGTGGACCCTGGGGTTCGCCCAACAAAGTCGGGTGCTTTGCTGCCATGTGCCTGATCATGCTGGTGGTGGTCAGGCTGGTACTTTTGTCACCTCTGCTGATGCTGGCATGGCAGGTGGTACAAATGGCCTTTTTGGGGTTATCAGCAGAGTCTTTAAAAAAAATCCAGACTCTGGAAGACCTACCGGTTGTACAGGCAACGTCCCTCGTGTTGGTGTTACGGGGAACTGTTGCCCGCCTTCTGTGTGCGGCCACCACACTGCTTTTTCCTGCCTGTTGGGGTACTCTGCCTCCCTCCCCCTGTGTGCTGCTGGCCTCGCTCTGCATGTCCTCCTGCCACGTTGGGTCAGTTACTAGATCATCCACCACCTCCTCCTCTTCCACTTGCGCACCACGATCCTCCTCCTCACTTCTTGGCAATTGTGTCTTGTCATCGTCCACCTCTTGTGACAAATTGCCAGCGTCGACTTCCTGTGGCCGTGGCTGTTCAAATATTTGGGCATCGCTACATGGGATCTCCTCTTCCACCACTTCAAGCGGAGCAGGCGAGGGGCACAAATATGGAAATGGACCAGTGAACAGCTCTTCAGAGTGTCCAACTGTGGGATCAGTTGCTGTCTGACGACAATCGGCATGGTGGGAGGAAGAAGCATCAGGGTGAGGAAGAGTATGCGGTCGAGACTCACGGCTACTAAAACTTGAACGTGTGGAAGACAGGCCGGAGGTGGTGGTGCCCAGGTAACTGGAAGTATTATCTGCTATCCAATTAATAACCTGTTCACACTGATCAGTTCGCAATACTGGTGTTGTAGTGTGCTTCCCTAGTAATTCGGTCAAGAAGTGGGAGCGAGAAAATGTGGCTGTTGGTTGTGGCACATTTTCACCTTGGCCATGGCCCCGTCCTCTACATGCACCATCACCAGAACGTCCAGTTCCACGTCCCTTGCCACGTGCCTTGCCCATTGTAAATGAAGTAAAATAGCTTACACTCGCACTGTCAATGGAAAAAGGGTAATAAAAAGGAGATTAGAACCGTGGAAGAGGAAAACCACAGTTCTATTTGTCTGGCCTACACCAGAATCTTTTAAACAGATATATTTGTGACTGAACAGACAGGGAGACACTATTACTGTTTTTTTTTACGGCAAAAAATGCATAAAGCAGGATAATACAGAGATTTGACCCGTGGAACTGCAAAACCACAGTTATAGTTATGTGGCGTACACCAGAATCTTTTAAACAGATATATTGGTGTCTGACCAGTCAGGCAGACACTATTACAGTTTTTTGTTTACGGCAAAAAATGCCAAAAACAGGATAATACAGAGATTTGACCCGTGGAACTGCAAAATCACAGTTCTATTTTTCTGGCCTACACCAGACTCTTTTAAACAGATATGTTGGTGTCTGAACAGTCACAGACACACTCATTTTTTTTTTTTTTTTTGGGGGGGGGGGGGAATACCAAAAGGTTAATAAGACATGTATTTGGACAGTCTGACTGAGGAAAAAGAAAAAAATACAGGATTTAGATGAAAAAAAAGATAATTTTTCCTGGCCCCTGAGACCGGGGTGATAAGTCTAGCAATTTGACCAACAGGAGCACGCAGGACTCTAATGCAGCGTTTGGTGGTAAAACCACTGCGTCTCCTATACAGCCTGCCTGCCTGATATCTGGGATGGATATTAGTCCTGAGAAGGACTGTTTGTTTGATTTGGCAGGCTTTAGAGACCCTACACTACCTTTTTCACACTATATATCTCTCCCTAACTCAGCAGCACTGAAACTACATTGGCTGATCCGGAGCGACTGTGTCCAAGATGGCGGCGCCCGGTTTTAAATACTCGAGGTGACGCTGTGCGGCCAGCCAATCACTGTAATGCCCACAAACAACATGACTGCCGCATTACAATGACTGGCTGGCAATCTAAAGAGCGCCCAACGTGCAGGGCGGAGACCCAGCTCCCGCCTGAGTAACCCGGAAATGCTCGGTGCTCGCCGAACATCCCGAGTAGCGTGATGCTTGGGCGAGTAACAAGCAGTGTCGAGCATGCTCGCTCAACACTAACAGTTATTGTTCTTGTGATGCTCACCTAGTTCACTCAATCTGTGACTAACCAGTAGTAATAATCTGTAATAATGCTTCACATTTGTATTGGTGACATTAGATAGTAGGATTACCTGTTCTTCTAAGAAAACTAGTCTGTGTTCCATGGAGCCAGTCCTTTTGATTTGATCCAGTTCTAGCAAGTCCACGACTCTGTTAACTCTATTAATAAAGGTAATATTCATTATCAGAATAAGTGGAGCTATGTATAAGTATTAAAAAGGGAAACCAATATGTCAGTGTTAAAGAAATAATGCTTTAAAATCTTATTGAGTAATCGGGGAAATTACGAGCTTTATATTAAATACCAATTTAAAGCATTAAAAAGTATAACAATTTGACTAACTTTCACAATATCTCCATTATTAACTAATTCCTGCCCTGGTACTTTCCTTGATGTCTTTTTATTGCCTCAGTGTTATGTAAAAAAGGTTGTCAATTATTTCAAAATGAGGATCTGCCTTTCTTTCATAAACAGCATCATTTGCTCATTGACTGCTTCTCTTATTGAAGCTCATAACCAATGTTGTTAAATATTTATCAAAATATTTCTCTACTTAATTGTTTCTGCATTTATTTCTATCTCTGATTAGAAACATAGAGACAGATCAAAGTGAAGATGTGGAAAGTTATCAAGTGTCCAGTACTTGTTGAACATGATATAACTCAGGGCTACGCTTGAGACCCATGCAATGTGGATATAGTGGACTGACTTAAAGTTTCTTGTTCAAATTGTACACATATCTGCAAGACTTAATAAACTGATAGTTATTTATTTCTCTTAAATTACTTACTTGTGAAATGTGTCCCTAATCTTGTGCTCTGTGCTTTGTTTCATCTGTTTTTGAAGATGCTGTAAATAGTTTTCTTTTAGAAAAGTTTCCCAGGAGAGGAGAGCTGTCTCTTCATTCTTTTCTAGCTTTTCCTCTAATATATAAAAAAGTAGCAAATTTAAAGCTATAATGAAAATGAATATACAGTAGATCAGAGCCACTAAGGCCTTTACTCCCCTTCACTTCCACAATTTTCCCACAGTACAGCACTTTCCTTAAGGCCGGTGTCACACGTCTGACACTTACAGAATATACAGTGAGCTGTGGACACGCTATAGATTTCCTGACCTGAACTTCACTGCCTCATAGTTCAGACCAGGAGACCCATGGCCACTCCGGACATCATGCTCTGTAGCTCAGAGCTGTACAGGTAATGTAATTTATTCAATTTTGGACTGGACAAGAAAATAATAAGTACTAATATAAGTTACGGCATGTTCCTTCTTTACATTTTTAGAACTCTTACTGAGTTGCCTTTTCCTCCCTGCTGGTTTGTGCAGAATGACACGGCTGATAAACAGGTGTAGGTGATTGAAGAGAATAAAAGGTGGAGGTGCTGGTGGTCGACCATGATACTCTTCTATTAAATCATGTCTTTGAAATTTCCATATCTGATCAGTATGTTCTTGCACTTGTTGAAAAGTGTAACTAAAAAAAAAATATCACGGTAAACATAAATCAGGTGGAGAGTAATTTATTCACATATTCAGCCATTCTTATGCATGTTAGATGAGATGTACACAAGCAAAACTATTTTATTGTGTGGACATTATTTTAGAAGCTTTACAGCCAAGAACATACTGTAAATTAAAAGAATTAGCAAAATCATCACATACAATACTTAGTTACTTAATTACTTAGGACCTAATAGTTACTTAGGACCTGTCACCAGGTCTAAAGTGGGCAGTTTTTGATATTTTATTCCTGCTGCTCACCTGAGTAATCCCTTTTTTTTTTTTTTTGATTCTTTTTAAATCCGCTATACGGTTCTAGAAATATGGCCCTTTTATTCAGTGCTACTTTTTATAGTCTTTGCTGAGGAGCATTGTTCACAGAGTAATAATGCAAAGACGTATAGAGACACAGTCACAGAGTATGCTGTGAACAATGCTCCCTTGGGAAAGACAATAAAAACTAGCACTAAATAAAAGAGCCCATATCTATGAAAATGTATGGGGGATTAAAAAAATGTTCAGGGGAGCAATGGGAATAAAACAAGGGCAAAAATTTGCCACTTTGACCAGGTTCAGATCCTTAGTAGTGATGAGCGAGCATGCTTGCTACTGCTCGGTGCTCGCCCGACCATCTCACTGCTCAAGGCGCTCGCCGAGTATTTCCGGGGTTGCTCAGCGGGAGCACGGATCCCCTCCCTGCATGTTTGGTGCTCTTTACAGAGCCAATGAACATGCAGGGATTGCCTACCACTCACTGTAATGCCATAGCCTTATTGGTTGTGGCATTACAGTGATTGGCCGGCCGCACAGCGTCATCAGGTCTATATCAGACTTGGCGCCGCCATGCTAGTCACAGTCACTCCAGAATCAGACATTGTAGGGAGAGGTGCTGCTGAGCTAGGGAGAGATTTGCTTGTTTCTATTTAGTAGTGTAGGTGTACCAAACTACACTGCTCAAAAAAATAAAGGGAACACTTAAACAACAGAATATAACTCCAAGTAAATCAAACTTCTGTGAAATCAAACTTAGGAAGCAACACTGATTGACAACCAATTTCACATGTTGTTGTGCAAATGTAATAGACAATAGATGGAAACTATTGGCAATTATCAAGACACCCTCAATAAAGGAGTGGTTCTGCAGGTGGGGACCACAGACCACATCTCAGTACCAATGCTTTCTGGCTGATGTTTTGGTCACTTTTGAATGTTGGTTGTGTTTTCACACTCGTGGAAGCATGAGACGGACTCTACAACCCACAGCAGTTGCTCAGGTAGTACTGTTCATCCAGGATGGCACATCAATGCGAGTTGTGGCAAGAAGGTTTGCTGTGTCTGTCAGCGTAGTGTCCAGAGGCTGGAGGCGCTACCAGGAGACAGGCCAGTACACCAGGAGACGTGGAGGGGGCCGTAGGAGGGTAACAACCCAGCAGCAGGACCGCTACCTCCGCCTTTGTGCAAGGAGGAACAGGAGGAGCACTGCCAGAGCCCTGCAAAATGACCTCCAGCAGGCCACAAATGTGCATGTGTCTGCACAAACGGTTAGAAGCCGACTCCATGAGGGTGGTATGAGGGCCCGAAGTCCACAGATGGGGGTTGTGCTCACAGCCCAACACCGTGCAGGACATTTGGCATATGCCACAGAACACCAGGATTGGCAAAGTCGCCACTGCCGCCCTGTGCTCTTCACAGATGAAAGCAGGTTCACACTGAGCACATGTGACAGACGTGACAGAGTCTGGAGACCCTGTGGAGAGCGATCTGCTGCCTGCAACATCCTTCAGCATGACTGGTTTGGCAGTGAGTCAGTAATGGTGTGGGGTGGCATTTCTTTGGAGGACCGCACAGCCCTCCATGTGCTCGCCAGAGGCAGCCTGACTGCCATTAGGTACCGAGATGAGATCCTCAGACCCCGTGTGAGACCATATGCTGGTGCTGTTGGCCCTGGGTTCCTCCTAATGTAGGACAATGCCAGACCTCATGTGGCTGGAGTGTGTCAGCAGTTCCTGCAAGATGAAGGCATTGAAGCTATGGACTGGCCCGCTCGTTCCCCAGACCTGAATCCAATTGAGCACATCTCGCTCCATCCACCAACGTCACGTTGCACCACAGACTGTCCAGGAGTTGGCAGAGGCTTTAGTCCAGGTCTGGGAGAAGATCCCCCAGGAGACCTTCCGCAACCTCGTCAGGAGCATGCCCAGGCATTGTAGGGAGTTCATACATGCACGTGGAGGCCACACACAATACTGACTCCAAATCCAGGCCTCCATTGGTTAATAAATTTGATTTCCATTGATGATTTTTGTGTGATTTTGTTGTCAGCACATTCAACTTTGTACAGAACAAAGTATTCAATCAGAATATTTCATTCATTCAGATCTAGGATGTGTTATTTGAGTGTCCCCTTTATTTTTTTGAGCAGTGTATATTAGAGACACATATCCATCTCAACAAACCATCCTTCTGAGGACTAATCCATCTGCAGAGATATCAGGCAGGCAGTGTATATAGGCAGGCAGGCAGGGTATATAGCAGACTGCAGTGCACATAGCACAAGAGGATCACATATAATTGCGCAGAAATACTGCCATTTATGGCATCCATTAAAAATTATTTCAGTGTGTCAGTGAAGCAATTGACATCAGTTTGCTGTTCAAAATAGTTACCTACAGGCCAGGTGTTTAAAACCGTGTTTTCTCCATCACAGGGATCACATATACGTTTTCAGAAAATACCTCCATTTCTTACCTTCATTAAAAATTTGTTTTAGTGTGTCAGTGAAGCAATTGACACCAGTTTGCTGTTCAAAATAGTTACCTACAGGCCAGGTATTTAAAACTGTGGTTTGTCAGTCACACGGATCACATATAAGTTCGCTCCAAATTCAGTCAATTGTAGTGAGCGTGGAAGATATTGTCCTCCATTTAAAATGGGCAAGGCACTTGGCAAGGGACGGGGAACTGGACGTGATGGTGTATTCAGAGGCCGAGGCCGTGGGGAAGCTGAAATTGTGCCACAACAAACACCCACATCTTCTCGCTCGCCCTTCTGTCCCAATTACTAGGGGACCGCAGAACACCACTATTGAACACAGAGAAATGTGAAAAGGTTATTGGTTGGATAGCAGATAATGCTTCCAGTCATTTAGCCACCACCACCACCACCTTGTCTCCACACGGTGAAGTCTCAGTAGCTGTGACTCTGGACTGCATATTCCTCACTCTGAACCTCCTTCCTCCCACCATGCCGAGTGCCCAGAGACAACTGATCCCATACTTGGACACTCTGAAGAGCTGTTCACTTTTCCATTTATAGATTCAGGCCGGTTCACTTGAAGCGGGGCAAGAGGATAATGCATGTAGTGATGCACAAATATTTGATCAGCCACGGTCACACTAAGCCGACGGTGGGAAAGTGTCACAAGAGGTGGACGATGATGAGACACAATTGCCAGAAAGTCAGGAGGAGGACCAGAGTGCGGAAGTGGA
This sequence comes from Phyllobates terribilis, assembly GCF_046119375.1. Lineage (NCBI taxonomy): Eukaryota > Metazoa > Chordata > Amphibia > Anura > Dendrobatidae > Phyllobates > Phyllobates terribilis. The sequence goes on along the minus strand of NW_027362769.1, from coordinate 10,981,602 downwards.
AGACGAGGTGGTGGATGATATAGAAACTGACCCAACCTGGCAGGAGGACACGCAGAGCGAGGAGAGCAGCACACAAGGGGAGGGAGGCAGAGCACCCCAACAGGCAGGAAGAAGCAGTGTGGTGGTAGCAGAAAGAAGGCAGGCAACAGTTCCCCATAACTCCAACAAGAAGGAAGTTGCCAGTACAACTGTTAGGTCTTCCCGAGTCTGGTTGTTTTTTAAAGACTCGGCCGATAACCCCAAAAAGGCCTTTTGCACCACCTCCCAGGCCAGCATCAGCAGGGGTGGCAAAAAGACCAGCCTGACCACCACCAGCATGATCAGGCACATGGCAGCAAAGCACCCGAGTTTGTGGGCCAAACCCGAGGATCCAGGAACAGTGTCTGCGGGTGACACCACTGCTTCTTCCGCTGTTGTGCATGCAAGCCTATCCCCTGTCCATGGTGCATGCGAAGATGCCTCCTGCCCTGCACCTGTCATTGCACACTCAAGTAGCAACATCAGGAAGCACATCCACATCCTTGTCCCAGCGCAGCGTTCAGTTGTCCATACCCCAGTCCTTGGAACGCAAGCGCAAATACGCAGCCAACGCCCCACTGGCCACAGTACTAAATTCCCACATTTCGCGACTTCTTGCGCTTGAAATGTTGCCTTTCAGGCTCGTAGAGAAGGAAGCATTCTGCAACCTGATGGCGGTGGCTGTTCCTCAGTACTCGGTCCCCAGCCGCCACTATTTCTCCCAGTGTGCCATCACCGCATTACACAAGCACGTGTCCCAAAACATTAGCCGTGCCATCAACCATGCAATTACTGGGAAAGTCCACCTAACCACGGAAACGTGGATAAGTGCTTGTGGGCAGGGACAGTACATCTCGCTGATGGCACACTGGGTTAACATAGTGGAAGCAGGGACCCAGTCGGACCTTGATACAGAACACGTCCTCCCGACGCCTAGGATCACAGGCCCTAGGTCAATCAGGGTTTCCCCCACAGTCTGCAGCTCCTGCACCTCATCCTCCTCAGCCACCTCCTCCTCTTCAGCCGCCATCTCTGAAATGACCACATCAGTCACAAGCTGGAAGCACTGCAGCACTGCCTCGGCCAAGCGGCAACAGGCTATGTTGAAGCTAATATGCTTAGGTGTCAAACCGCACAATGCTGAAGAGTTGTGGACAGCTGTAAAACAGCAGGCAGATCTGTGGCTCACATCGCTGAACCTACAGCCAGGCATGGTCATATGTGACAATGGCCGGAACCTGGTGTCGGCTCTGAGGCGAGGTAAGCTCACACACATACCATGCCTGGTCCATGTGCTTAACCTCATGGTTCAGCGATTTCTCAAATCCTACCCAGAGCTGCCAGATCTGCTTGTCAAAGTACGCCGCCTGTGTGCCCATTTTAGAAAGTCAGTTACAGCTTCCGCCACCCTTGCCGTGCTTCAGAAGCGTTTGCAGCTTCAGGCTCACAGACTGGTGTGTAATGTGCCCATGCGTTAAAACTCTACACTGCAGATGTTGGGAAGGATTTGTGAGCAGAAGAGGGCATTTGTTGAGTACCACCATCAACAAGGCCATCGTTATTCAGTTCAGACTCCACACATAAGACCTCAGGAGTGGACATGGATGTCAGACATATATACCATCCTCCAAAACATTGAGAACTCCACCAAGATGGTGAGCAACGATGATGCCATAATTAGCATCACCATCCCACTTCTCTGTCTTCTAAAATGCTCTCTGCTCACAATCAAAGAGGATGCATTGCAGGCAGAGCACAATGAGATGGAGCAAGGAGCCATACAGGGTGATTACACACAGCCCAGCCTCATCTCATTCCAACGTGGATTGGGTGACACAATGAGGAAGAGGAGGAGGAGAAGGAGGAGCTAGTTTCATGCGCTATAGGCGGTACTACTTGCACAACTGTCATACCGTCTCTTCAGTGTGGATGGCCTGAGGACAGAGAGGAGGAGGAGAGGATGGTCACTCATCCCCTTGGTGAGGACACGGAAGTCTTGCCTGTTAGTAGTCTGGCACGCATGGCTGAGTTTATGTTACGCTGCCTTTCCCATGACCCTCGCGTTCTCAAAATTTTGGGTGACAGTCATTACTGGTTGGTGACACTTCTAGACCCATACTACAAGGAGAACTTTATATCTCTTATTCCTGAGGCGGACAGGTCTACAAACATGGGGCAGTACCAGAAGGCCCTTGTTGCGGAACTATTAAAAAAATTACCATCTGAAAACGCTGGCGACAGAGGTCATAGTTCGTTGGACAACCAAGGACTACAGGAGAGAGAAACACAACTCCAATCCAGCAGAGGCAGGGGAACACTGACAAAATTTTGGGAGAATTTTCTTAGACCCTCCCATCGCACAAGCCCTGAGGCGCGGGGTGCTCTCACAAAGAGTACAAAGTTTGGGAACATGCTGAAGGAGTACCTTGCCGACCGTACCAACATCCTCCGTGATTCCTCTGTGCCTTATAATTATTGGATATCCAAGGTGGATACGTGGAATGAACTGGCTCTTTATGCCTTGGAGGTCCTGGCCTGCCCTTCTGCTAGCATTTTATCAGAGCGGGTTTTTAGTGACGCTGGTGGAATTATAACTGATCAGCGCATATGCCTGTCAACTGAAAAAGCTGACAAGATGACTCTTATAAAAATGAACAAGGGCTGGATTGGGCCAGACTTCTCAACACCACTGAATGATAGCGGCGTAATCCAGTGTGTTTATTTGGGAGGTGTATTCCCATGCACCTTTTCACACCCACACATGGGTATACGCTTCCTGATTTTGGCTATTTGCTCTTGTCCTTCTCCTCATCCTCATCCTCCACCACCATATCACCAGGGTTACCATGTGTAGTGCCGGCGTCCCTGCCCTCTGCTAGGCAGGGACGCTGTTCCCCTCACCGCTCTGCTCCGTGCCCGGCGTCCCTCTCCCGCTCTGCTGGCAGCGCGCGCTCCTTCCCGGCCACTGTGCTTAGGGCGCGCGCGCGCACCCTCCCTCCCTCTTAAAGGGGCCGCGCGCGCCGTCCTAAGGAGTCCCCGGCCATTGGCCGGAGGACTTTACCATATATAAGGCACCTCCTCCAAAAATGGAGGTGCCCAAGCAATGTTGTTGCACCATTCTACTCTGCTTCAGCCCTCAGGTCCCGTTGCCAGTTACCTGCCAGTTACCTGCCAGATTCCTGCCAGCTTGCTGTCCTAATCCTGCCTGATTTCCTGGTACCTGCCTGCCTGCCTGAGGTCCGCCGGTCTGCCTTACAACTCCGGTCAGTCTGTCTAAGGACCAACTTGCCCGCTCACCTGGGAGCGCACATCAGTTACCTGCCTGCTTGCCTGAGGTCCGACGGTCTGCCTTACAACTCCGGTCAGTCTGTCTATGGACCAGCTTGCCCGCTCACCTGGGAGCGCTTCTCCACTACCTGCCTGCTTGCCTGCCCGGAGGCTCCGCTGTCACGTGCTGTGACCACCAGCTATTCCAGACTCTTGCCCGCTCACCTGGGAGCGCTTCTCCGCTACCTGCCTGCTTGCCTGCCCGGGGGCTCCGCTGTCACGTGCTGGGACCACCAGCTATTCCAGAGACTCTTGCCCGCTCACCTGGGAGCGCTTCTCCGCTACCTGCCTGCTTGCCTACCTGGAGGCTCCGCCGTCACGTGCTGTGACCACCTGCTATTCCAGAGACTCTCGCTTGCTCACCTGGGAGCACACATCCTCCATCTGCCTTGCTAGCCTACCTGGAGGTTCAGCCATCACAGGTCGTACCTACCCTTTACCTAGAGACTGCCCCGGTCACTTGCCGTGACCTCCAGCCCGTTCTTCCAGAGACTGCCCCGGTCACTTGCCGTGACCTCCAGCCCGTTCTTCCAGAGACTGCCCTGATCACTTGCCGTGACCTCCTGCCCGTACACCCAGAGACTGTCCCGGTCACCTGCTGTGACTGCCTGCCTGGTCGCCACCCGCTCCCTTACAAGGACCGCTCCCTTGTATAGTAGCCCAGAGGTTCCGCCTCCCAGACCCGTTACAGTTTGCTCGGGCCATGGAACCCGGTGGCACCCAAGCTCCCTCGCTCTCGGACCTGTGTCATGAACTGTCCCGTCAAAGGTCCCAACAGGAGACCATCCTGGGTCACCTGCGGAATGTCAATACTCGCCTGGACACTGACTGCTCCACCAACAACCTCCGCCAGTGCCATGTCTCGCAATCCGGCAGCTCCGCTGTCCACTAACACCATGATATCCTACCCCGGACCTCGGCTTTCTGCACCTCCTCGCTTCGGAGGCGACTCAGCCCAGGCTCGGGGCTTCATAAATCAGTGCACCCTGCACTTTGAACTATTGTCCCACCAGTTTAACTCCGACCGAGCCAAAATTGCATTCATCATGTCCCATCTCACCGGGGAGGCCCTGGCCTGGCTAAATCCTCTATGGGAGAAAGGAGACCCCCTGGTGTCCAACTTTCCTGCTTTTCTCACGGCTTTCCGGAAAGTCTTCAACGAACCTGGACGGAAGACCTCATCCGCATCATCGTTGCTACGCCTCCGTCAGGAAAGTCTCACCGTGGGCCAATATGCCATACGGTTCCGTACCCTTGCTTCGGAGCTGGCCTGGGATAACGACGCTCTGGTTTCCGTCTTCTGGGAGGGTCTGTCCGGCCGTATTAAAGATGAACTTGCCGGTCGGGACATTCCTACCACTCTCGATGACTTAATAACTCTTGCCACCCGGATTGACCTACGGTTCCAGGAGCGTGCCAGAGAGGTCACCCGTGAGAGGAGGTTACCACGTCTAGCTCCTACTTTTCAGAAACCCGTCACTCCTTCTGTCTCTAACCAGGTACACCCTCCTGAGCCTATGCAGGTCGACCAGACCAAGATGGTCAAGACCCGTCAGGACTTACGCCGTGCCGAGGGGACCTGCTTCTACTGTGGCAGTAAGGAGCACCGGATCCGTGCCTGCCCGGAGAGGTCGGGAAACGCCTGTGTCTAGGTTCGCTCAGAGAGGTCCACCTAGACAAGAATAAATCCTCTCCATCCCTGCTGTTGTCAGTTTCAATCGTCTACGGGGAGAACCGTTATTTCGAACTAGCCCAACTGGACTCTGGAGCAGCCGGGAATCTTATTTCACAGTCCCTGGTAGAGAAATACCGCATCCCCACCAAACCTCTGGCTGTACCCTTGTCTGTTGCTGCCGTGGATGGGGGGCTCTTACCACGCCCCATCCAACTCATCACCGAATCCATTACTCTGCAGGTGGGAATGCTGCATTCTGAAAGTATCTCCTTCCATGTTCTGCCTGGACTCTCTCACGCCCTCTTGCTAGGCCTACCTTGGCTCCAGAAACATGCACCCATTCTTGACTGGCAGACCGGAGAAGTCCTTCGCTGGGGACAGGGCTGCCATAAGACCTGTCTGGTTCCCGTTCATCCCGTCCGTCCTTCTCCTACCCCAGCTAATCTACCTGGACTTCCGATTCCTTATTGGTCTTATGCTGATGTCTTTAATAAAAAGGAGGCAGAGACACTACCCCCTCATAGACCATACGACTGCCCTATCGACCTGTTACCTGGTACTTCTCCTCCCCGTGGGCGTATTTATCCATTATCCGCTGCTGAGACCCGGTCGATGTCCGAATATATTGAGGAGAATCTGGCCAGAGGATTCATCCGGAAATCTACCTCCCCGGCGGGAGCAGGCTTCTTTTTCGTCAAAAAGAAGGACGGCTCTCTCCGTCCCTGTATAGACTATAGAGGCCTTAACCAGATCACGGTGAAGAATAAGTACCCCCTTCCGCTCATTCCGGAGTTATTTGATCGTCTGAGGGGGGCTAGAATCTTCACCAAACTGGACCTCCGTGGGGCGTATAACCTGGTTCGTATCCGTCAGGGGGATGAATGGAAGACGGCATTCAACACCCGGGACGGCCACTATGAATATCTGGTAATGCCCTTTGGCCTCTGTAACGCTCCTGCCGTCTTTCAAGAGTTGGTCAATGACATCTTCCGGGACCTTCTCTACTCCTGCGTAGTGGTGTACCTGGACGACATCTTGGTCTTCTCTCCGGATCTCCAGACTCACCGGAGGGATGTTCATCAGGTCCTGCTCAGGCTCAGGCAGAACCATCTCTACGCTAAATATGAGAAGTGCCTCTTTGAGCAGACCTCGCTTCCGTTTCTGGGCTACATTATCTCTCAGACCGGCCTACAAATGGATCCTGAGAAACTGTCTGCCATCGAGAAATGGCCCCACCAGAGGGGTTGAAGGCTATTCAACGGTTCCTGGGCTTCGCCAACTATTACCGCCTCTTCATCCTGCACTTCTCTTCCCGGACTGCCCCAATTTCCGCGCTCACCCGTAAGGGTACTAATCCCAAAGAGTGGCCGCCCGAAGCAGAGGAGGCCTTTCTTTCCCTAAAACAGGCCTTCTCTTCCGCCCCGGTGCTGCATCGCCCGGACGGCAACAAGCAGTTCTTCCTGGAAGTTGACGCCTCCTCCTCTGGAGCCGGAGCGGTACTTACTCAAAAATCATCTTCCGGGAGAATGGTAACTTGTGGCTTCTTCTCCAAACTCTTCTCCTCTTCTGAGCGCAACTATTCCATAGGAGACCGAGAGTTATTGGCCATCAAGCTGGCGTTGGAGGAGTGGCGTTACCTACTCGAGGGGGCTCTTCATCCGGTAATAATTTACACTGACCACAAGAACTTGGCTTACCTCCAGCATGCCCAGAGACTTAACCCGCGCCAAGCCCGGTGGTCCTTGTTTTTTGCTCGCTTTGATTTTGTTCTTCATTTTCGCCCGGCTGACAAAAACGTCAAAGCAGACGCCTTGTCCCGATCCTTTCTGGTGTCCGATCTCGAGGAAGAACCTAAACATATCGTCGATCCCGCCAGAGTAATGCAGGTGGCTCCCGTGAGTCTAAATCGTCTCCCTCCCGGTAAGACGTTTGTTTCAGTACCTGATCGGGAGAAGATCCTACACTGGGGCCATTCGTCTAAACTAGCTGGCCACGCCGGTCAGAAAAAGACCCTCCAGCTTATTGCCCGGCACTATTGGTGGCCTACCCTGCACAAGGACATAATAGACTTTGTTTCTGCCTGTGTGTCCTGCGCCCGCAACAAAGTCCCGAGACATCTGCCAGCCGGACGCCTCCTTCCGCTTCCTGTACCTGCTGCCCCCTGGCAGCATATAGCAATGGACTTTATAACTGATCTCCCCGTCTCTGCCGGTTGTACGGTCATTTGGGTGGTCGCTGACCGCTTTTCCAAGATGGCTCACTTTATTCCCCTGCCAGGCCTTCCGTCTGCACCCGAGCTGGCTAAAGACTTTATCCGCCACATCTTCCGTCTTCATGGCCTGCCCCTCCACATCGTGTCGGATCGTGGGGTACAGTTCACCTCACGTTTCTGGAGAGCCACTTGTAAACTACTAGACGTCACCCTGGACTTCTCTTCCGCTTACCACCCACAGTCCAATGGTCAAGTGGAGCGGATCAATCAGAACCTGACCAGTTACCTCCGGCACTTCGTTAATGCCCACCATTCTGACTGGGTGGATCTCCTACCATGGGCCGAGTTCTCTTATAATAATCACGAGAGCGAATCCTCCTCCAAATCCCCGTTTTTTGTAGTCTTTGGTCAGCATCCTCGGATTCCTTTTCCTGTCTCCACCTCTGTGGACAACCCAGCTGCGGAATCTCTCGTTAGCAAATTTTCCTCCATATGGGAGAGTACCCGGTCCGCACTCCTTCTGTCATCCGAGCGTATGAAAAGACACGCTGACAAAAAACGCCTGGATCCTCCACAATTTCGTCCAGGAGATAAAGTCTGGCTCTCATCTAAATATGTTCGACTCAAGATACCTTCTTACAAGTTAGGGCCTCGGTTCATCGGTCCTCTGGAGGTCATCAGTCAGATCAACCCGGTGGCCTATAAATTTAAACTCCCGGCCAACTTACGGATCCCTAACTCCTTCCATGTATCTCTCCTCAAACCCGTGGTGCTTAACTCTTTTTCCAAGTCTACAGGTACGCCTCCTGCTCCGGTTTCTGCTGAGGACGAGTTTGAGGTAGAGAACATTCTTGCCACCAAAAGGGTAAGAGGAAAGACCTTTTTTCTGGTAGATTGGAAGGGGTTTGGTCCTGAGGAGAGAACGTGGGAGCCCCGGGAGAACATCCATGCCCCTCTCATCCTAGCTAAATTTCTATCTGGCCTAAAAAAGGGGGGGCCTAAAGGGGGGGGTACTGTAGTGCCGGCGTCCCTGCCCTCTGCTAGGCAGGGACGCTGTTCCCCTCACCGCTCTGCTCCGTGCCCGGCGTCCCTCTCCCGCTCTGCTGGCAGCGCGCGCTCCTTCCCGGCCACTGTGCTTAGGGAGCGCGCGCGCGCCCTCCCTCCCTCTTAAAGGGGCTGCGCGCGCCGTCCTAAGGAGTCCCCGGCCAATGGCCGGAGGACTTTACCATATAAAGGCACCTCCTCCAAAATGGAGGTGCCCGAGCAATGTTGTTGCACCGTTCTACTCTGCTTCAGCCCTCAGGTCCCGTTGCCAGTTACCTGCCAGTTACCTGCCAGATTCCTGCCAGCTTGCTGTCCTAATCCTGCCTGATTTCCTGGTACCTGCCTGCCTGCCTGAGGTCCGACGGTCTGCCTTACAACTCCGGTCAGTCTGTCTAAGGACCAACTTGCCCGCTCACCTGGGAGCGCACATCAGCTACCTGCCTGCTTGCCTGAGGTCCGACGGTCTGCCTTACAACTCCGGTCAGTCTGTCTATGGACCAGCTTGCCCGCTCACCTGGGAGCGCTTCTCCACTACCTGCCTGCTTGCCTGCCCGGAGGCTCCGCTGTCACGTGCTGTGACCACCAGCTATTCCAGACTCTTGCCCGCTCACCTGGGAGCGCTTCTCCGCTACCTGCCTGCTTGCCTGCCCGGGGGCTCCGCTGTCACGTGCTGGGACCACCAGCTATTCCAGAGACTCTTGCCCGCTCACCTGGGAGCGCTTCTCCGCTACCTGCCTGCTTGCCTACCTGGAGGCTCCGCCGTCACGTGCTGTGACCACCTGCTATTCCAGAGACTCTCGCTTGCTCACCTGGGAGCACACATCCTCCATCTGCCTTGCTAGCCTACCTGGAGGTTCAGCCATCACAGGTCGTACCTACCCTTTACCTAGAGACTGCCCCGGTCACTTGCCGAGACCTCCAGCCCGTTCTTCCAGAGACTGCCCCGGTCACTTGCCGTGACCTCCAGCCCGTTCTTCCAGAGACTGCCCTGATCACTTGCCGTGACCTCCTGCCCGTACACCCAGAGACTGTCCCGGTCACCTGCTGTGACTGCCTGCCTGGTCGCCACCCGCTCCCTTACAAGGACCGCTCCCTTGTATAGTAGCCCAGAGGTTCCGCCTCCCAGACCCGTTACACCATGGTCCGTGATGCAACACCCACATCACTTTTTTAAAGGGCGTTTATGATGCCCGTAAAAAAAAAATGTATACAGTATGTTCATGTATACCCCCCAGGGATAAATGTTTGTTAGCCCATACACTTAGTGCATGGGCATTACAACTATAGGAGACCCGCTCCTTTCTAATGGGAACATTTTTTTATGAGGCCCTCTAAGTCTCTTCCAAGGGGCATTGGAGTGCCTCCCAATTTTTGGCAGCCCTTGCATTCACTGCATAGGCCAAAACTATGGGAGACCCTCTCCTTCCTAATGGGAATTTGTTGTTACTGTGGCCCTGCTCTATGTGTCTTTAAATTGTTAGTGGGGTTTTTCCTAAATTTTGTCAGCCGTTGGACTCACTGCATAACTTATAACTGTATAGTAGACCCTCTCCTTTCTAATGGGAACATGTCGTACTCGCTAATATGGCTCTGCTCTATGTGTCTTTAAATTGCTAGTGGGGTTTTTCCTAAATTTGGTCAGCCGTTGGACTCACTGCATACGATATAACTGTATAGCAGACCCTCTCCTTTCTAATGGGAACATGTCGTACTCATTACTGTGGCCCTGCTCTATGTGTCTTTAAATTCTTAGTGGGGTTATTCCTAAATTTGGTCAGCCATTGGACTCACTGCATACCCTGTAACTGTATAGCAGACCCTCTCCTTTATAATGGGAACATGTCGTACTCGTTACTGTGGCACTGCTCTATGTGTCTTTAAATTCTTAGTGGGTTTTTTCCTTAATTTGGTCAGCCGTTGGACTCACTGCTTACCCTATAAATGTATAGCAGACCCTCTCCTTTCTAATGGGAACATGTCCTACTCGTTACTGTGGCCCTGCTCTATGTGTCTTTAAATTCTTAGTGGGGTTTTTCCTAAATTTGGTGAGCCATTTGATTCACTGCTTACCCTATAACTGTATAGCAGACCCTCTCCTTTCTAATGGGAACAAGTCATACTCGTTACTGTGGCCCTGCTCTATGTGTCTTTAAATTCTTAGTGGGGTTTTTCCAAAATTTTGGCAGACCTCTCAGTCACAGCACACTAACACTATAGGAGACCGGCTCCTTTATAATGGGAACATTTTTTTTACTGAAAATCCCCTCTATGTCTCCTCAAAGGGGTATTGGGTTGAATCCAAATTTTTGGCAGCCCTTGCATTGACTGCATACGCAATAACAGTATAAGAGACCCACTCATTAATAATGGGAACAACAAAGCATAGCCGGCTGATGGCTCTCTAACAATAGCGAGGGCCGACTGCTGGCCTTTTAAGAATAGTAAGGGCCGCCTGATGGCCCTATACAAATAGGCTTTGTGACTTTTAGAGTCCCTCCATCATAAATGAAACAGGATGTGTCTGATGATGTGTCACACACCACATGGCCAGATAAGGTTGTTAAATGTTAAAATGACATTTCCCAGTGAATGCATTTGTCTTAAAAAATAATGTAAAAAAAAACAAAACAATAGGATCTTTCTTTAGTATAAAAACAGAGTCACCAATTTAACCTCAATGTAATCACATTGTTCAGCTCCTGCACCTCCTCCTCCATCTCCGAAATGACCACATCAGTCACAAGCTGACAGCACTGCAGCACTGCCTTGGCCAAGCGGCAACAGGCTGTGCTGAAGATAACATGCTTAATGCTTAGGTGACAAACCGCCTAGTGCTGCAGAGTTATTGAAAGCTGTAACACAGCAGCCTGATCTGTGTAACGGGTCTGGGAGGCGGAACCTCTGAGCAACTATACAAGGGGGCGGTCCTTGTAAGGAAGCGGGTGGCTCCCAGGGAAGACGGGCAGGTAGTCACGGCAAGTGACAGGGACAGGCTCTGGGTAGAAGGGCAGGTAGTCACGGCAAGTGACAGGGACAGTCTCTGGGTAGAAGGACGGGTACTCACGGCAAGTGACAGGGACAGTCTCTGGGTAGAAGGACAGGTACTCACGGCAAGTGACAGCGACAGTCTCTGGGTAGAAGGACAGCAGGCAGGTGGCTGGTGAGCGCTCCCAGGTGAGCGGGCAAGAGTCTCTGGACGGGCAGGTGGTCACGGCAAGTGACGGCAGAGCCTCCAGGTAGGCTAGCAGACAGGTAGCAGGTGAGCGCTCCCAGGTGAGCAGGCAAGAGTATCTGGACAGGCAGGTGGTCACGGCAAGTGACGGCGGAGCCTCCAGGTAGGCTAGCAGACAGGTAGCAGGTGAACGCTCCCAGGTGAGCAGGCAAGAGTCTCTGGACAGGCAGGTGGTCACGGCAAGTGACGGCGGAGCCTCCAGGTAGGCTAGCAGGCAGGTAGCAGATGAGCGCTCCCAGGTGAGCGGGCAGGCTGGTCCATAGACAGACTGACAGGTGTCGGAAGGCAGACCGTCGGACCGCAGGCTTGCAAGTAGGTAAACGGATATCAGGCAGGTATCAAGCAGGAATCTGGCAGGTGACTGGCAGGTAACTGGTAACGGGACCTGAGGGCTGAAGCAGAGTGAAGGCTTTGCAACAACATTGCTCGGGCACCTCCATTTTGGAGGAGGTGCCTTATATATGGTGAAGTGCTCCGGCCATTGGCCGGGGACTCCTTAGGACGACGCGCGCGGCGCCTTTAGGAGAGGGGGAGCGCGCGCGCGCCCTAAGCACAGTGGCCGGGAAGCAGCACGCGCTGCCAGCAGAGCGGGAGGAGGACGCTGGGCACGGAGTGGAGAGGTGAGGGGAACAGCGTCCCTGCCTATCAGGAGGCAGGGACGCCAACGCTACAGTATCCCCCCCTTTAGGCCCCCCCTTTTTTAGGCCAAACAGAAATTTATCAAGGATGAGAGGGGCATGGATGTTCTCCCGGGGCTCCCACGTTCTCTCCTCAGGACCAAACCCCTTCCAATCTACCAGAAAAAAGGTTTTTCCTCTTACCCTTTTGGTGGCCAGAATGTTCTCTACCTCAAACTCGTTTTCAGCGGAAACCGGAGCAGGAGGCGTACCTGTAGACTTGGAAAAAGAGTTAAGTACCAAGGGTTTGAGGAGAGATACATGGAAGGAGTTAGGGATCCACAAGTTGGCCGGGAGTTTCAATTTAAAGGCCACTGGGTTGATTTGTTTGATAACTTCTAGTGGGCCGATGAACCGAGGCCCTAACTTGTAGGAAGGAATCTTGAGCCGGACATACTTGGACGAGAGCCAGACTTTATCTCCAGGACGGAATTGTGGAGGATCCAGGCGTTTTTTGTCAGCGTGTTTTTTCATCCGCTCGGACGACTGAAGGAGTGCGGATCGGGTACTCTCCCAAATGGAGGAAAATTTGCTAACGAGAGATTCCGCAGCCGGATTGTCCACCGAGGTGGAGACGGGAAATGGGATCCGAGGATGCTGACCGGAGACTACAAAAAATGGGGATTTGGAAGAAGATTCGCTCTCGTGATTATTGTAAGAGAATTCGGCCCATGGTAGGAGATCCACCCAGTCTGAATGGTGGGCATTAACGAAGTGCCGGAGGTAACTGGTCAGGATCTGATTGATCCGCTCCACTTGACCATTGGACTGTGGATGGTAAGCGGAGGAGAAATCCAGGGTGACGTCTAGCAGCTTACATGTGGCTCTCCAGAAGCGTGAGGTGAACTGAACCCCACGATCCGACACAAAGTGGAGGGGCAGGCCATGGAGACGGAAGATGTGGCGGATAAAGTCTTTAGCCAGCTCGGGTGCAGATGGGAGGCCTGGCAGGGGAATGAAATGAGCCATTTTGGAAAAGCGGTCAGCGACCACCCAAATGACCGTACAACCGGCAGAGACAGGGAGATCTGTTATGAAGTCCATAGCTATATGCTGCCAGGGGGCAGCAGGTACAGGAAGAGGAAGGAGGCGACCGGCTGGCAGGTGTCTCAGAACCTTGTTGCGGGCGCAGGACACACAGGCAGAAACAAAGTCTATTACGTCCTTGTGCAGGGTAGGCCACCAGTAGTGCCGGGTGATAAGCTGGAGGGTCTTTTTCTGACCGGCATGGCCAGCAAGCTTAGACGAGTGACCCCAGTGTAGGATCTTCTCCCGATCAGGTACCGTTATGAACGTCTTACCGGGAGGGAGACGATTTAGACTCACGGGGGCCACCTGCATTACTCTGGCGGGATCGATGATGTGTTTAGGTTCCTCCTCAAGATCAGACACCAGGAAGGATCGGGACAAGGTGTCAGCTTTGATGTTTTTGTCAGCCGGGCGAAAATGAAGAACAAAATCAAAGTGAGCAAAAAACAAGGACCACCGGGCTTGGCGCGGGTTAAGTCTCTGGGCACTCTGGAGGTAAGCCAAGTTCTTGTGGTCTGTGTAAATTATTACCGGGTGAAGAGCCCCCTCGAGCAGGTAACGCCACTCCTCCAATGCCAGCTTAATGGCCAATAACTCACAGTCTCCTATAGAATAGTTGCGCTCGGAAGAGGAGAAGAGTTTGGAGAAGAAGCCGCAAGTTACCATTCTCCCGGAAGACGATTTTTGGGTAAGTACCGCTCCGGCTCCAGAGGAGGAGGCGTCAACTTCCAGGAAGAATTGCTTGTTGCCGTCCGGGCGATGCAGCACCGGGGCGGAAGAGAAAGCCTGTTTTAAGGAAAGAAAGGCTTCCTCAGCTTTGGGCGGCCATTCTCTGGGATTAGTGCCCCTACGGGTGAGCACAGAGATTGGGGCAGTCCGGGAAGAGAAGTGCGGTATGAAGAGGCGGTAGTAGTTGGCGAAGTCCAGGAACCGCTGAATAGCCTTCAACCCCTCTGGTCGAGGCCACTTCTCGATGGCAGACAGTTTCTCAGGATCCATTCGTAGGCCGGTCTGAGAAATTATGTAGCCCAAAAACGGAAGCGAGGTCTGCTCAAAGAGGCACTTCTCATATTTAGCGTAGAGGTGGTTCTGCCTGAGCCTGAGCAGAACCTGACGAACATCCCTCCGGTGTGTGGGGAGATCCGGAGAGAAGACCAAGATGTCGTCCAGGTACACCACTACGCAGGAGTAGAGAAGGTCCCGGAAGATGTCATTGACCAACTCTTGAAAGACTGCGGGAGCATTACAGAGACCGAAGGGCATTACCAGGTATTCATAGTGGCCGTCCCGGGTGTTGAATGCCGTCTTCCATTCATCCCCCTGACAGATACGGACCAGGTTATACGCCCCACGGAGGTCCAGCTAGGTGAAGATTCTAGCCCCCCTCAGATGGTCAAATAATTCCGGAATGAGCGGAAGGGGGTATTTATTCTTCACCATGATCTGGTTAAGGCCTCTATAGTCTATACAGGGACGGAGTGAGCCATCCTTCTTTTTGACGAAGAAGAAGCCTGCTCCCGCCGGGGAAGTAGATTTCTGGATGAATCCCCGGGCCAGATTCTCCTCAATATATTCTGACATGGATCGGGTCTCAGCAGCGGACAAAGGGTAATTGCGCCCACGGGGAGGAGTAGCGCCGGGCATCAAGTCGATTGGGCAGTCGTATGGTCTATGAGGGGGTAATGTCTCTGCCTCCTTTTTATTAAAGACGTCCACATACGACCAATAAGGAGCCGGAAGACCAGGTAGATTGGCTGGAGTAGGAGAAGGACGGACAGGATGGACGGGAACTAAACAAGTCTTATGGCAGTCCTGTCCCCAGCGAAGGACTTCTCCGGTCTGCCAATCAAGCACGGGTGCATGTCTCTGAAGCCAAGGTGGGCCTAGTAAGAGGGCGTGAGAGAGTCCAGGCAGAACATGAAAGAAGATGCTCTCAGAGTGCAGCATTCCCACCTGCAGGGTTATGGATTCGGTGATGAGTTGGATGGGATGTGGTAAGAGGCCCCCATCCACGGCAGCTACAGATAAGGGTACAGCTAGAGGTTTGGTGGGAATGCGGTATTTCTCTACCAGAGACTGAGAAATGAGATTTCCGGCAGCTCCAGAGTCAAGTTGGGCTAGTTCAAAATAACGATTCTCCCCGCAGATGATAGAGACCGACAGCAACAGAGATGGAGAGGGTTTACTCTTGTCTAGGACGACCTCTCTGAGCGATCCTAGACTCAGGCGTTTCCCGACCTCTCCGGGCAGGAACGGATCCGGTGCTCCTTACTGCCACAGTAGAAGCAGCTCCCCTCGGCACGGCGTAACTCTTGACGGGTTTTGACCATCTTGGTCTGGTCGACCTGCCTAGGCTCGGGTGAGTGCGCCTGGGGAGTAGCGGGAGAAGTGACAGGTTTCTGAAAGGTAGAGGCTAGACGTGGAAACCTCCTCTCACGGGTGACCTCTTTGGCGCGTTCCAGGAACCGGATGTCAATCCGTGTGGCAAGAGTTATTAAGTCGTCGAGAGTGGTAGGTATGTCCCGACCGGCGAGTTCATCTTTAATACGGCCGGACAGACCCTCCCAAAAGACAGACACCAGGGCGTCGTTATCCCAGGCCAGCTCCGAAGCAAGGGTACGGAACCGTATGGCATATTGGCCCACGGTGAGATTTCCTTGATGGAGGCGTAGCAGAGATGATGCGGATGAGGTCTTCCGTCCGGGTTCGTCGAAGACTTTCCGGAAAGCCGTGAGAAAGGCTGGCAGGTTGGACACCAGGGGGTCTCCTCTCTCCCATAGAGTATTTAGGCAAGCCAGTGCCTCCCCTGTGAGATGGGACATGATGAAGGCTACTTTGGCCCGGTCGGAGATAAACTGGTGGGACAGGAGATCAAAGTGCAGGGTGCACTGGTTTATGAAGCCCCGAGCTTGAGAGGGGTCGCCTCCGAAGCGTGGAGGTGCAGAAAGCCGGGGTCCGGGGCAGGATGCCATGGTATTGGTGGGCAGCGGCGCTGCTGGGCTGCGAGTCAAGACACTAGCGGTGGTTGCTGGTGGAGCAGTCAGAGTGTCCAGGCGAGAGTTGACATTCCGCAGATGACTCAGGATGGACTCCTGTTGGGACCTCTGACGGGACAGTTCATGACATAGGTCCGAGAGCGAGGGAGGCGGAACCTCTGAGCAACTATACAAGGGGGCGGTCCTTGTAAGGAAGCGGGTGGCTCCCAGGGAAGATGGGCAGGTAGTCACGGCAAGTGACAGGGACAGTCTCTGGGTAGAAGGACAGCAGGCAGGTGGCTGGTGAGCGCTCCCAGGTGAGCGGGCGAAAGTCTTTGGACAGGCAGGTGGTCACGGCAAGTGACGGCAGAGCCTCCAGTTAGGCTAGCAGGCAGGTAGCAGGTGAGCGCTCCCAGGTGAGCGGGCAAGAGTCTCTGGACGGGCAGGTGGTCACGGCAAGTGACGGCAGAGCCTCCAGGTAGGCTAGCAGACAGATAGCAGGTGAGCGCTCCCAGGTGAGCAGGCAAGAGTCTCTGGACAGGCAGGTGGTCACGGCAAGTGACGGCGGAACCTCCAGGTAGGCTAGCAGACAGGTAGCAGGTGAGCGCTCCCAGATAAGCAGGCAAGAGTCTCTGGACAGGCAGGTGGTCACGGCAAGTGACGGCGGAGCCTCCAGGTAGGCTAGCAGGCAGGTAGCAGATGAGCGCTCCCAGGTGAGCGGGCAGGCTGATCCATAGACAGACTGACAGGTGTCGGAAGGCAGACCGTCGGACCGCAGGTTTGCAAGCAGGTAAACGGATATCAGGCAGGTATCAAGCAGGAATCTGGCAGGTGACTGGCAGGTAACTGGTAACGGGACCTGAGGGCTGAAGCAGAGTGAAGGCTTTGCAACAACATTGCTCGGGCACCTCCATTTTGGAGGAGGTGCCTTATATATGGTGAAGTCCTCCGGCCATTGGCCGGGGACTCCTTAGGACGACGCGCGCGCGGCCCCTTTAAGAGAGGGGGAGCGCGCGCCCTAAGCACAGTGGCCGGGAAGCAGCGCGCGCTGCCAGCAGAGCGGGAGGAGGACGCCGGGCACGGAGTGGAGAGGTGAGGGGAACAGCGTCCCTGTCTAGCAGGAGGCAGGGACGCCGACGCTACAATCTGTGGCTGTCAGCGCTGAACATACAGCCAGGCATGGTCGTGGGTCACAATGGGCGGAACCTGGTGACGAAGAAATGACAGCCAGAGTAGAAACGGTTTCCCTCTATGCCAGTCCTTTCACGGAGCTAAAGAATATGGCTGTGGTGAAATACAACTCCCACTGAGAAGCTGTTTCAGATTGAAAAACATTGGGCCCACCAGAGGATTTGATTCTGAGGGCTCACCTTTCTCACCCACTCAAGAGCCCCATAGCAGCTGCAAAGTTAGCGCTATCATGAATTCTCCTGATGTAGAAACCAGGGCACACAAGAGGATTCTCTGGTGGGACCGTCCAACTCTGCCGAGAAGCTGTCCTGGCTAAGAAAAGTGTGTGGGAAGGTTCCCGGACACTCTATGGCTTCTTTTTTACAGAGGTGGAAACCCACACAAACACGGGGAGAACATACAAAATCCTTGCAGATGTTGTCCTTGCTGGGATTTGAACCCAGGATCCCAGCGCTGCAAGGCTTCAGTGCTAACCACTGATCCAATGTGCTGCCGTTCACCCTCTGATATCTAACAGGCTGGAGAAACTTGCACCTACTGCCACTCTATCTTCAGCTTCTTTGTGAGAAACTAATGTATTTGGGCAGCCAGTCAGTCTACCAAATAAAATTCCTGAGAAGGAAATTAGGCATGGCTTCGCTATTGGTACTGGGGGCAGTGCTAATACCATGCCGTCGTACCATAGTTTACTGAAAATATTCCAGGATGGTAGTAGGCAAACAGATTCCCACATAAAAGTACCAGCAGTAATGTTCAGAGACCCGCGCTTGTAGAAGGCGGAGACAATACCGGGAGAAATAGTGGCGGCTGAGGACCGAATATGGACACCTGGCCGCCACTGTCATGAGGTTGTGGACAGCTTCCACCTCCAAGAGCCTAAAAGGCCACATTTCAAGTGCAAGGAGCTGACCAGAAATCTGGCAGTTTAGTATTGCGGCCTAATTTGGCAGGCTGAATACTTGCGCTTGCATTCCAAGTAACAGAAAACTAAGCAGATGGTGGCCTCTATCATCATCATGGCATCACCTTGGCACTATGAACTCTCCTGAAGGAGAAGCCGGGGCCCAACGGAGGAGTTTCCGGTTCTCTGGTGGGCCCGTCCAATCCTGCCGAGAAGCAGCCCTGGCTAAGAAAAGTGTGTGGGAAGGTTCCCGGGCACTCTATGGCTGCTTTTTTAGTGTGGATTGGACGTGCTTATACATGTTATTTCTCAAACAACATTGCAGATCAGGCCATTGCCCAACTCTGTAGTCATGAAATTAAAGGCGCAAAAAAAGATGTTTGTGTGTCGAAGCACCACCAACAAGTGCAAGCTCCTGTTGGATGGGCTGCCATTGCTTCTTAAACAAGCTGCATTAGAGGACTTCCTGGGAGAAATGACACCCAGAGTAGATACAGTTTCCCTCTATGCCAGTCCTTTCACCAAGCTAAAGAATATGGCTGTGGTGAAATACAACTCTCAGCAAAATAAGCTGTGGACTGGCTCCGTACCATCCCTGGCCACATTCACTTGACCACATGTTTGTGGGTAGGCAGTCCTTCCCAGTAAGTTCACTGGGGAGGACACGGGTAATGTTGTGGGACCCATGCTTGTGGAAGGTGGAGACGACACTGGGAGAAATAGTGGCGGCTGGGGACCGAGTATGGATACCCGGTCGCCGCCGCCATAAGATTATGGACAGCTTCCGCCTCCACGAGCCTAAAAAGCCACATTTCAAGTGCAAGCAGCTGTCAAGAATTTGGTAGTATATGCAGCCTGTGGGTGGGTGGCTGGCTGCATACTTGCGCTCGCATTCCAAGGAATGGGGTAGGGATAACTGAACGCTGCACTGGGACAAGGACGTGGACGGTGATTGTTGCAAGTCTGCAATGACAGGTGCATAGCGAGAGGCATCTTCGCATGCGCCAAGGATCACTTATGATGGGCACACTTTTAGGCAGTGACTTGGGAGTCAGAGATGCTTCCAGGGGTCTTCTCCATGCTGTTCCCATGTCTTTTCAGCACTGTATGCATGTGTGTGATGATATGTCACACACCACATGGCCAAATAAGGTTGTAAAATGTTAAAATGACATTTCCCAGTGAATGCATTTGTCACGATTGAAAGCAATGCAAAAATGCAAAAACGCATGGGTGAACATAGCCCAAGGTGTGGAGGAGCATTTTTGTTTTTGTATATTTATTTTGCCTTATATACAAGCAATTACCCTGGAAAGGATGTTCCTTAACATGTTTCCTAGGAAAATCCATTTTGGTTTCGTTTTTGTATGTTTTATTGTGAGTCCGTAAAAGTGACATAATACCTCTGACAACGTTGTTGACAGCAGTGACCTGGGAGTCAGAAATGCTTCCAGTGGTTTTCCCCATGCTGTTCCCATGTAATTTGAGCACTGTTCCCATCAATTTGGGCAATTTTTAGGTCCTCTGCAGACTGCCGGGGGAGCCACCTGAAAAATGCTCGAGTTTCCCGTAGACTTAAATTGGGCTCGATGCTCGGGTCGAGCACCCGAGTATTCCAATTTGCTCGACCCGAGCATTGAGCACCCAAGCATTTTAGTGCTCGCCCATCACTAGTCCTTAGTAAAGTGACCATCTGGTTCACAATACAAATTTCACAGTAAATGCATCCTAAAAATCCTGTGCTTGGTTGGTCTGAGACACTGCATAATTTTCTCAGCTGGTAAATACAAGCAGAGTAGAAAATGTCAGACTTCACGCATTGACAAGTCTGAGGTTGAATGGTAAAATGTAGCCATTGCTGTCATCCAGTCCCTAGCCAACAACTGTCCCCTGGTGAACCTCTATGACGGGAGGAAGAAGGGAAAATGCATTGGGAATAATGCAAGTAACTGTTGAGTATCAGGACTTGTATCAGGAAGGGACTTCCTAAAATATGCCTATATTCTATTTAGCACCTGCGCTTGGCACTTATTTAAAAGGGCTATAATACTATATAAGACAAATTTATTACATGAATTGTTTTGATTTAATTATTTACAATGTCCATTACTTAGTCAGTCGTCCATATTTAATATATGCTCAATACTACGACACTCGCTCTCCGCGTGGCTAACGAGCTGTTGTTGTGACATTTGACCCCGGCACCCAATCAGCACTGGCATCACTGACTCTGCCTCCTGTCGAATTGAACATGAAGAAGAAGTCAGAGATCAGCTGCAGCCCAGACTTCCTCTTCATGTTTGTATGGTGCCCCTGTGGGTTCAGTCGCCACAGAGGTACTGCATCTCACTCAGAGGTGTGGTATCTCACTCTCAGGTAAGGATGGAGTACTACCCGGGACCCACACACTTGCATCCATTACACTCCATTTCAGAGGAAAGGGCAAGATTGTTCCTAAGGGAGAGCACAGTCCCTGGTCCCTAGCTGGAGGGTGGAACCATGTAGTGGGTGTGGGTGGAGGAAGAAGGTCAGGGTAGCACTTCAGCAGGAGTATAAAAAGGGGAGCCATCTTGGTAGTGGTGAGATCAATCAGAGAGGACAGTCTGAGGAGAGAGTGGGAGCAGGAGCTCTGTAGGAGCTCAGCTCAGGGAAGAGTGCCTAGACAGAGAGGCCCAGGAGGACTGGCTGAAGAGGAAGGGAGCAGAGGAAGGCTCCAGGAGTGAGGGGATCCCAGGGGCACGGCAAGTGCGGAAGCCACCCGTGCGCCTGAATCTGCAGGAACGTGGAGGGATCAGGCCGCAAAGGGGATCGGCCCCTAACTAGTGGAGAACTACAACGCTCAGTTAGAAACTGGAGGCTTCTGTACTTTCAGGGTGCAGCTGCTGACAACCGTAACTACATCGCTAAAAAGGTAGCCACACAGGATTCAGGGGACTGCAGGTTGCAAGCCAAAATCCGAGGTTACTGGCTTGGGACACTGGTTGCGAGGCGCAGGGCAGGAGAGTGAGAGACAGCACAGGAAGACGACCGAGGAAGGCACACAGAATGGGGTCCCATTATGCACTCCTGAAGCACCTGGGAGTTTGCTGAACCCCTGCCTTGGTAAACACAGGGCGGCGTGGGAGGTTACCCTGGCACTGGTAACCTGGAATGCAACAACTGTAAGTAAACCTTGGAGACTGCACCCCACCGTGTCTTGGAATTATTATCTCCGCCATCACCTGCACTACACTACAGCATCATCTACCTCATTAACCATCACTGCACCGCCCTGGAGCTTAGCTCTACCTGTGGAGAGCTGAACCAACTCTGCTACATCACCAACATCACCAGAGGACCTGCACCGCAGCGGCAGCCCCATATAGCCGCATACCACAGGTGGCGTCACGAACATTATATATAAAGACTATATTCCCCTTTTCACTTTATTCCCCTTTTATTGACCGCCCTGGGTCACGGACCGGGTCTCCGCCACTGTGACACCCCCAGCACTGACCGGCCCGGCTACCGAGTACCCCACGGCCCCAGGGGGCGCGTCATTTGATTTGTCCGAAGGAGGGGACAGCGAAGCCGGCGCCGGGGTCACGTGTCACGTGTCACAACAACAGCACAAGAGCCCCGGGACCATGAATGCTGAGACCACTGGAACGGCACCAGCACAAAAGGTGAGTATAGGCTTTTTTATTTTATCGGTCCCAAACATTTAGATCAAGACGGGGTTGTCCTAACAGCGGACAACCCCTTTAATCATGATGATCATGATTAAGGATGGTTCTCATCTGAAACGTGTAGGTCTTCATTGTTTTTATAGATTTTGCATGTAACATATGAAATCTGAATTTAACTCTTGGTAAAAAAATTCTGTACACCATAGACCTGGAATTTCTCCTTGTTTGCTATACATATCTGATACTTTACAATAGGTTTACTTCACATAGGTCTTTAATCACCTAGGTCTTTTAGTAAATTTCAATGCCTAATAGGCTTAAGTATGAATATTGACTGCCTAAATATGGATTATTATATGTTCTCTTATTGGTACTTTTTTTTCCATCGCATTCCATATTGACAATAAATGTCCCAATAAAGATTTAGAAGTATTTTTGTCCTGTACATGGAGTACCTGGAGCAGCTTTCATAAGCTGAGTGAGACTATTAGAAAAATACTACAACTGTAAACTAAAACTCAATGTGTGATAACCAAGGGGTACGAACATAAGAACAAAAAATAGCAAACACTCCAACCATTGTTACCACTGTAGCTGTTGTATGATATGTTGTACACTGCAGCTATAAAAGGGCAACGTTTTAATGAAAGAGTGTAACAATCTGGATGTGTTGGTGAAGATAGTGTGCTTGTGTATTTTTTTTAAATCAACAAAATAATATATATATTTATGTAAAAAAATAAACAAAAAAGTACACGCTTGGTATCGCTGCATCTGGGACGATCTGCCCTATAAAACTGACACACTAGTTAACCCCTTCAGTGAACATCATAAAAAAAAAATGGGGCAAAAAACTATCCTTTTTCATCATATTGCTGAACAAAAAGTGGAATAAAACGCAATCAAAAAGGCGAATGTAAATAAAAACGGTATCGCTGTAATTGCACCGACCCAAAGAGTAAAGTAGTCTAATCACTTATACCGCACGAGGAATGGCTTAAAAAATAAATAAAATCGATTCTTCACCTGCTGTTGATTTTTTCATTCTGCCTTCATAAGATCGCAGTAAGGCTCGGCGCACATTTATCCTGCGCTCTATGTTGAGCACATATACCGAGTTTTCCGTGTAAATCTCTGAAATAAGTGATTCAGACAGAACCCCTGGAAGATTCCCTATAATGAAGCAGATGGAGACACTGTGGATGCAGTCTGGCCTATGATCCAGCGGTGTCCATCTTTTTAGGCATGTATTAAAGCGCGGTTGGCCACAGTTTTGTGCACTTCTGAAAAGAAGTACACTGCTGAACAGAGGCCAGACAAAGGCCAGAGTAACTCTGTTGCCTTATTTTAGGGGTTTCATCTGAGTCATGTCACTCGGAGATTGAGATGGAAATCCCAAAGTAAGTGCTCAGCGCAGTGCGCAGGATAAATTTGATCCAAAATGTTTTGTAAAATGTTCCCAACAAAAGCTTCAAATCAATCCACAAAAAAAGCAAGTCCTCACTTAGGTCCGTCATCTGTTAATAGAAATATAGCGTGTCTCCGGAAGCATGAGTTAGGCATTACAACATACTGGGCACTAAAACACACTGGGGACTACAACGTATTGGGTACTACAATGGCAGTTTACAATTTTCACTCAGCAGAATCCACTGCTGCTTGCTTCTGGAAAACACCAATGGAGTCAAAATCGTCACGAAACCTGTAGATAAATTCCCAAAGGGGTATAATTTCCAAAATCACTTGAT
Organism: Phyllobates terribilis; assembly: GCF_046119375.1. Taxonomy (NCBI): domain Eukaryota; kingdom Metazoa; phylum Chordata; class Amphibia; order Anura; family Dendrobatidae; genus Phyllobates; species Phyllobates terribilis. Next base: position 10,957,905 of record NW_027362769.1, on the reverse strand, counting down.
GGGGGATTCCGCTCTTCAAGCACTTAGGGGCTCTGTATATGGGGTCCACAAACTATTCTAGGAAAATGCGCTCCAGGAGGCAAATAACGCTCTGTAACTCCCGAGTCTCGCCGTATGGCTAAGCATTACTGTACAGCCACATATGGGGTATTTCTACATTCAGCAGAAATTGTGGGACAAATTTTGGTGCCATTTTTACCCATTTCCTTGGGTGAAAATGTAAAATCTCGGGCTAAAACAATTATTTTTTTTCACTGCCCAATGGTATCAAATTATGTGGCACACTTGTAGTGTCAATATGATCACCGCATCCCTAGATGAATTCAGTGGGAGGTGTAGTTTGCAAAATGAGGTCACTTATTGGGGTTTCTGCTGTTCTGACTCCTCAGGGGCTCTGCCAATGTGATATGGCACCCTCAAACCATTCCAGCAAAATCTGAACTCCAATATGGCGCTTCTTCTCTCTTGAGCTTTGCACTGTGCCTCAAAAGTAGTTTTTGACCACATATAGGGTATTGGTATACTCAAGAGAAATTGCACATCACATTTTGGTGTCCATTTTTTTCCTGCTATCCTGGTTAAAATGAAAAATTTGAGTCTAAAGCAACATTTTTGCTGGAAAAATATTTTTTTCATCTTCACAGATCAATGTTGTAAAATTCTGTGAAGAATCTGTAGGTTCAATGTGCTCACCACATGTCCAGATAAATTGTTTGAGGGATCTAGTTTCGAAAATGGGGTCACTTGTGCAGGGTTGTCTATTGTTTAGGCACATCAGGGGTTCTCCAAGCGTGACATGACACCTGCAGACCATTCCATCAAAGTCTGAATTCCAAAACATCACTCCTTCATTTCTGAGCCCTGCTGTGCACCCAAACAGTAGTTTTACCCACATAGGGGTATTGGCATATTCAGGAGAAATTGTACAACAAATTTTGAGTTCCATTTCTTCCTGTTACCCTTATGAAAATAAAAAATTTGGGGCTAAAAGAACTTTTTGTGGGAAAAATGTGATTTTTTTTTTATTTTCACGGCTCTACGTTAAGAACTTCTGTGGGGCATCGAGGGGTTCAGGGTGCTCACCGCACATCTAGATACATTCCTAGAGGGGTCGAGTTTCCAAAATGGGGCCACTTGTGGGGGGTCTGTACTGTTTAGGAACATCAGGGGCTCTCCAAACGCAACACGGCGTCCATTTATTATTCCAGTCAAACAGTTTTCCTCCACATATGGGGTATTGGCATACTCAGGAAAAGTTACACAACATGTTTTTGGGTAAATTCTCTCCTGTTACCCTTGTAAAAATAAAAAATTGGAGCTAAAAGAACATTTTTGTGGGAAGAATGTGATTTTATTATTTTCATGGCTCTACGTTGTAAACTTCTGTGAAGCACCTGCAGGTTAAAGATGCTCACCATACATCTAGTTAAGCTCCTTGAGGGGTATATATTCCAAAATGATGTCACTTGTGGGGGGTTGACACTGTTTAGGTACATAAGGGGCTCTCCAAATGCGACATGGCGTTCGCTATCAATTCCAGCCAATTTTGTGTTCAAGAATTCAAATGGTGCTCTTTCTCTTCCGAGCCCTGTCGGGCGTCCAAACACTAGTTTTCCACCACATAAAGGGTATCAGCATACTGAAGAAAAATTGCACAACAAATTTTGAGGTCCATTTTCTCCTGTAACCTTTGTGAAAATAAAAAATTTGGGTCAAGTAAAATTTTTGTGAAAAAAAAGTTAAATGTTCATTTTTTCCTTCCACATTGCTTCAGTTCCTGTGACTAACCTGAAGGGTTAATAAACTTCTTGAATGTGGTTTTGAGCACTTTGAGGGGTGCAGTTTTTAGAATGGGATGACTTTTGGGTTTTTCTAGGCTTCTCAAAGTCACTTTTGTACATTTTGTTGGAAAAATTAGAAATTGCAGGTCAAATTTTAACCCTTCTAACTTCCTAACAAAAAAATATGTTTCAAAAATTGTGCTGATGTAAAGTAGACATGTGGGAAATGTTATTTATTAACTATTTTGTGTGACATAACTCTCTAGCTTAAGGGCATACAAATTAAAAGTTTGAAAATTGCTAAATTTCCGATTTTTTCACAAATAAATGCAAGTCATATCGAACAAATTTTACCACTATCATGAAGTACAATATGTCTCGAAAAAGCAATCTCAGAATCAGTGGGATCCATTGAAGCGTTCCAGAATTATTACCACATAAAATGACACAGGTCAGCATTGTAAAATTTGGTCTGGTCATGAAGGTGAAAACAGGTTTGGAGGGTGAAGGGGTTAAAGTATTATGCAGTTATGTATTCTAGTATTTGTTAACATGTAAGAAGTATGTCTATATTCATGAATGGTATAAATAAAAGAGATCTTCATTGTTTTTGTGGAGTATCTTGGAAATCACGTGTCGGCCATAAAATGAATGCCAGAAAATTTTAAATTGGAGAAAGAACTGCTCCAACACCAGTTAGCCTTTCATTTTCTTTTGTACTATTCATGTGATTTTGCTTATGTGAATCTCATTTACATATGGTAAATGACTGCTTTTGTACAAGTATGCTGTTAGATTAAAAGGACAAGTATCTAATTTATCAGACATCAGACATTGTCTTCTACTACTTAAGGTTGGACAAGAAGGAGCAAATATCTTGGAAATCTAATATACAAACACAAGTCACCTATGTCAATTAACATGTTTGTAACATACTGTATGTACACTGATCATGTTTTGGAAATAATATGCACTGAATCGCACTCTAATTTTATGAATGTATAAAATATATAAAATGTATGAACCTCAGTGTGCAATTATGCACAGCACTTATGCACTTTATTATTGTAATAAATGGATGTACTGATAAAAAGTTTGATTGTTCACTCTTTCATTGCTTGACAAAGGCTCACACTTGGGGCCGAAACATCACCTAAAGCCCATTTGGGCTATTAAATAACCATTTATATTTTTTCTAAACAGGAGTGCTGTCTTAATTTTTTTATTCTATATTGAGGATTGGTATATGCCTAGAAGACTTGGCACCCGCATCTCACCTTACTGATAACATACAAAGTGAAAATTGTTATAAGCCCAACAGCCTAAATGAATTGAGAGTGCTGGAATATATATATACTAGCTATTGAACCTATTCTAAGCCCGGGTGGCGAGCATTTTTATTGGCATATGATCTCCCAGGCTGGTATGTGCTGCCCCCCATCCTGGAATTTGTGCTGCACTCATTCCAATCCTGGAATGCATGGTACCCCATCCCTCATCCTGGTATGCATGATACCCCTCATCCCTATCCTGGTATGCATGGCCCCTCATCTGAATTCTGGTATGCATGGCACTCCTCATCCCCAATCCTGGTATGCATGGCATCCCCACATCCCTATCCTGGTATGCATGGCACCCAATCCCTCATCCTGGTATGCATGGCTCCCTCATCCCCAATCCTGGTATGCATGGGCCCCTCATCCCTATCCTGGTATGCATGGCTCTCCTCATCCCCAAATCCTGGTATGCATGGCACCCCATCCCATATCCTGGTATACATGGCACCCCTTATCCCTATTCTGGTATGTATGGTACCCCTCATCCTGGTATACATAGCACCCCTCATCCCAATTCTGGTATGTATAGCATCCCTCATCCCTCAATCCTGGTATGTATGGCCTCCTCATCCCCTAATCCTTGTATGCATGGCACCTCATCCCTCATCCTGGTATGCATGGCACCCCTCATCCCTATTTTGGTATGTATGGTACCCCTCATCCTGGTATGCATGACACTCCTCATCCTGGTATGCATTGTACCCTGCATCCCTATTTTGGTATGTATGGTACCCCTCATCCTGGTATACATGGCACCCCTGATCCCAATTCTGGTATGTATGACCTCCTCATCCCCCAATCCTGGTATGTATGGTACCCCTCATTCCTATCCTGGTATGAATGGTACCCCTCATCCTGGTATGCATGGCACCCCGTCCCTCATCCTGGTATGCATGGTACCCCTCATCCCTATTCTGGTATACAGTACATGGTACCCCTCATCCCCAATGCTGGTATGCATGGCACCCCTCACCCCCCAATACTGGTATGCATGGTCCCCTCACCCCAAAATCCTGGTATGCATGGTACCCCTCATCCCTATCCTGGTATGTATGGTACCTCTCATCCTGGTATGCATGGTACCCCGCATCCCTATTCTGGTATGTATGGTACCCCTCATCCCAATTCTGGTATGATTGGCTTCCTCATGCCCCAATCCTGGTATGCATGGCACCCCATCCCTTATCCTGGTACGCATGGCACCCCAGCCCTTATCCTGGTATGCATGGTACCCCTCATCCCTGCTCTGTTAGGAATGGTACCCCTCATCCCCAATACTGGTATGCATGGCACCCCTCATTCCCAATGCTGGTATGCATGGTACCTCTCATCCCCCAATCCTGGTATGCATGGTACCCCTCATCCCTATTCTGGTATACATGGTACCCCTAATCCCCAATGCTGGTATGCATGGCACCCCTCATCCCCAATGCTGGTATGCATGGCACACTCACCACCCAATCCTGGTATACATGGTCCCCTCACCCCCAATCCTGGTATGCATGGTACCCCTCATCCCCCAATCCTGGTATGCATGGTACCCCTCATCCTTATTCTGGTATGTATGGTACCCCTCATCCCTATCCTGGTATGTATGGTACCCCTCATCCTGGTATGCATGGCACACCATTCCTCATCCTGGTATGCATGGTACCCTGCATCCCTATTCTGGCATGTATGGTACCCCTCATCCTGGTATACATGGTACCCCTCATTCCAATTCTGGTATGTATGGCCTCCTCATCCCCCAATCCTGGTAGGCATGGCACCCAATACCTCATCCCAATCCTGGTATGCATGACCCCCTTATCCCTATCCTGGTATGCATGGCACTCCTCATCCCCCAATCCTTGTATGCATGGCACCCCATCCCTTATCCTGGTATGCAAGGCACCCCATCCCTTATCCTGGTATGCATGGTACACCTTATCCCCAATGCTGGTATGCATGGCACCCCTCATCCCCCAATCCTGGTATGTATGGCACCCCTCATCAACAATCCTGGTATGCATGGTCCCCTCACCGCCAATCCTGGTATGCATGGTCCCCTCACCCCCCAATCCTGGTATGCATGGTACTTCTCTTCCCCCAATCCTAGTATGCATGGTACCCCTCATCCCTATTCTGGAATGCATGGTACCCCTCATCCCCCAATCCTGGTATGCATGGTGCCCCTCACCCCTATTCTGGTATGCATGGTGCACCTCATCCCTATTCTGGTATGCATGGTACCCTTCATTCTGGAATGCATGGCACCCCATCCCTCATCCTGGTATGCATGGTACCCTGCATTCCTATCCTGGTATGCATGGTACCCCTCATGCCTACTCTGATATGCATGGTACCCCTCATCCCCAATGCTGGTATGCATGGCATCCCTCACCCCCCCAATCCTGGTATGTATGGCACCCCTCACCCCCAATCCTGGTATGCATGGTCCCCTCACCCCCCAATCCAGGTATGCATGGTCCCCTCACCCCCAATTCAGGTATGCATGGTCCCCTCACCCCCCAATCCTGGTATGTATGGTCCCCTCACCCCCAATCCTGGTATGTGTTATGCACATGCCTGGGCTGACTGGCGTGTGCGTGATTTAGTGATTCCACTGTGCCATGAACCGGAGAGTGCCTGGAGGGGCGTAACTAAGTATCAACCCGATCCGACCAAGGTCGCACGACGGCTAACGACGCCGTGCACCAGGGAGGAACAGAGCAGAGGGACCAGGTGCTACTCCAGGCCAGACCCCGGACATGGCTGTTGACCCACACCGGGGAATACAGGAACAGGCAAGTTAGGCTGGCACACAGACAGGTGGGTATTGGCAGGCACGGCTGGCATGCAGACAGGTGGGCACTGGCAGGCACAGCTGGAGTGCAGACAGGAGGATACTGGCAGGCACGGCTGGTATGCAGACAGGAGGGTACTGACAAGTACGGCTGGCGTGCAGACGGAGAGGTACTAGCAGGTTGGAGCACAGGCTGGATAAGGTCAAGTACAGACTAGGATTCAGGAACAGAACCGCAGATGCGGTAGACAAGCAGAGCTGAGAGGAACCGCCGGAGCGGTGGGCAAGGCGGAGCAGAGAGGTACCGCCAGAGCAGTGAGCAAGCAGAACAGGGAGAAACCACCGGAGCGGTGAGCAAGGCAGAGCAGGCAGGAACTGCCGGAGCGGTGAGCAAGGCAGAGCAGGCAGGAACCACCAGAGCGGTGAGCAAGGCAGAGCAGGCAGGAACCGCCGGAGCGGTGAGCAAGGCAGAGCAGGCAGGAACCGCCGGAGCAGTGAGCAAGGCAGAACAGGCAGGAACCGCCGGAGCGGTGAGCAAGACAGACCAGGCAGGTACCAACGGAGCGGTGAGCAAGGCAGAGCAGGCAGGAACCGCCGGAGCGGTGAGCAAGGCAGAGCAGGCAGGAACCACCGGAGCGGTGAGCAAGGCAGAGCAGGCAGGAACCGCCGGAGTGGTGAGCAAGGCAGAGCAGGCAGGAACCGCCGGAGCGGTGAGCAAGGCAGAGCAGGCAGGAACCGCCGGAGCGGTGAGCAAGGCAGAGTAGGCAGGAACCACCGGAGCGGTGAGCAAAGGCAGAGCAGAGGGGACAGGGCTCTGTTCACATGGAACAGACTGGAAGGGAAAGGCAGAACCAGATACACACAAGATACTTGCAATGAAGTAGCGAGTGGACTCTAAACTCACAAACGGAAGAACAGCGACAACGAGTAGGAGTTAGGTGCAGGTTCAGACTCTGCAGAAAAAGGGAAGGTACGGACATAGAGAAAAACAGGTAACAGACTAGGAAAGTGTTCAGACAGGAACTGAGTGTTCAGACAGGAACTGACACTGCAGCGAGATACAGGAGCGAGTCTGGGTATGCGGCCCCCAGAAGGCGGGACAAACAGGCTAGGAGCGTGTTCAGACTGGCCTGGAAATCCAGCCTCCAGGAAGGCGGACAGACAACGGGCTAGGAGATAGTTCAGACAGGCCGGGAATACAGCCCCCAGGTTGGTGGACAGGACCTGGCACATTCAAAGTCAAGGAGCACACTGAATGATAGAGTTGCTCAGGCACCAGCTTCCAGGTGGAGCTGGTTTAAAAATCCAGTGACAGACAGCAATAGGCTGAGGACGCATTAGGGGTGTGCCCACAGCAGCTACAAGAAACAGGAAGTAACCGGGCCGCCGCCCTAAGCAGTCAGAACAGAGACAAACAGACAGCATGAATAGAAGCCAGGCTAGCAGACTGGACTGAAGATCAAGTTTGCGATCTTGCATAGTGAAAGATGGTGCACCATGCAAGCCCGCCACCAGGTATGCTACAGTATGCATGGTCCCCTCACCCCTCAATCCTGGAATGTATGGCACCCCTAATCTCTTTCATGCTGCACACAAACAATAAAAACCACTTATACCCACTTTTCTTCCCATATGCTCCAGCGCTGCTGTGTCCTGTTCTACTGGAGGCCGGGGGAGGAGTGCGGCGCCGGAGTACGCGCATGCCCATACCGTGCTGTCTGGCGCCATTTTGCTGAAGACACACTGCAAATGTGTCTTCAGTAAAATGGCACCGGATAGCGCTATGCGCAAGCGCCAATTCCGACGCCTTCACTCCTGCCCCGGTCTCCGGCGAGAAGAGATGCACCGCGGCAATGCTCCTCCCGGTCAGGTAAGTATGAAAGTATGGCGCCGGAGATCGTGGTATGCGTTCAGTGTCTACGCATACTGCGATCTCTGGCGCCATACACACTCCTCTTACCTGTATCAGCTCCATGCGTTCTTCTGTCTGGAGCTAGACTGCGCAGGCATGTCACGTTTTCGCAGTCTATAAAGGCTTCAGACAGAGGGACACTTGTAGCGTTATATTATAGATACAGATATATATATTTATATATCCATATATATATATCTATATAGATATACATATATATACAGTATATGTACATATATTTATTTTAAAGGTGAGATAGAATATGAGAAAAAATGTTTTTTTGTTTTATATCAAGAAATATCCAAATAAAAGGAACCTCTTTTCCTTAGAACGTGTTTAAATTAGGAAAATACAATCTCAGATTACCAAGAATTAAGAATACTCCTACTGCTTCCTGTGTACTGTACATGTGAAAATAAGAAACTTTCATATATCTTATTAGAGATATCACTTCTTTCACCTCCTGGACAGATCATTCATTCTCAAAATGCTCAATTAATGGGTAAAACCTGTCTTCAGTAAATATAGATTTTCTCATAACTGAGATAGGTGATAACAGTTACCCAAAGTTTTGTGGAGAATAGTAACTGTGCTTTCACACAGTGGATGGAAGAACAGCAGGGCAGACAGGATATGGGACCAGGATGGGGGCACAAATACCCTGGATGGGGGCAAAAATACCCTGGATGGGGAACTAGGATGGAGGCACAAATACCCTGGATGGGGACCAGAATGGGGATACAAATACCCTGGATAAGGGCGCCAATACTTTGGATGGGGGCACAACTACACTCAATGGGGGACCGACCAGGATGGGGGCACAAATACACTCAATGGGGGCACAAATACCCTGAATGAGGGACCAGGATGAGGGCACAAATACCCTTGATGGGGGCACAAATACCCTGGATGGGGGACCAGGATGGGGGCACAAATACCCTCGATGGGGGACCAGGATGGGGGCACAAGTACCCTGAATGGGGGACCAGGATGGGGGCACAAATACCCTGGATGGGGGCACAAATTTCCTGGATGCGGGACCAGGATGGGGGCACAAATACCCTGGATGGGGGACCAGGATGGGGGCACAAATACCCTGGATGGGGGCACAAATTCCCTGGATGGGGGACCAGGATGGGGGCACAAATACCCTGGAAGGGAGACCAGGATGGGGGCAAAAATACCCTGGATGGGAGACCAGGATGGGGGCACAAATACCCTGGATGAGGGCACAAATACCCTGAATAGGTGACGAGGATGGGGACACAAATACCCTGGATGGGGGACCAGAATGGGGACGCAAATACCCTGGTTGGGGGCGTAAATACCCTGGATGGGGGCACAAATACCAGGATGGGGGACCAGGATGAGGCCACAAATGCCAGGTGTGACGATACAGCCTATAATCTTAATAAGCCAGACTTTTAGATTTGTTAATCCAAGAGAAATACACTATTGTGTTTCTGTTGACTTGTGGATGTATGTGTATTTATGTGTAAGAACAGACCAGTATTTGTATAACCCTGATAGTTGTCTCTTCTTTGATTCTGAAACAATGATGTTGTTTTAAAGAGCTCCCTACTATATGAACTATGTAAATAAATTAGCTCAAACTATGATAGCTGAGCCCTGTGAGTAATGCTTTCTCTAACCCCTTACCTGTGAATGTGTACTTGCAAGGACAACTGTAACTATTTTAAGGGGCATGTGCTTCTGTAGCAGTCAGACTTGAAACAGATTGAAAAGAGACTTTACAGGGAGAGTCAAGGATCAGACTTTCTTCACACCATAAGCTTAGTAGTATGGCTTTACCCAACGAGACACAGATTTGGATTCTACATGATTCCCGCCTAAGGGTATAAGGCTCTGACTGGAAAGATACGGATCTGCTCCATTGACCATAAGAGAGACAATGGATACATTTGGGGAGACCAGGTTGGGACGATGAAGTCACCTGACCCCATGGATAAGTTGTTTGGGGTTGCCAGGAGGGACCATCCGGTCGCCTGGAACCAATGGAGGCATTCAGAGAAGCCAGATTGGAACCTGCTGGTCATCTGGCCCCATGGAAACTTTCAGAGAGTCCAGGGTGGGACCCTCGGGTCTCCTGGTCTTGTACCTCTATGGACTGCTAGGCTTGCCGCTACCTTTTCTCTGTGGTGGGGGGTCCACCAGAAATGGGGGCCACTGGTTGAGGTAGTTGGCCCTGGAAGTCCAAAAGTTGCAGCTGTTATATCCTAGGTGGGCAGAGCAGAAGGGTGAGACTGTGTAATGTTGTACCATCTCGGGTATGTGCTGGGACTGTTCTGTGTGTTTATTGTCCTGTTTTGTTGTTCAATAAAGTATTGCCACTCTGTTTTACCCTCACCCTGTGTTGTCTGATCAGTGTTATGCCCACCGAAGACCCCGGGTCTTCACAGCAGGATGGGGGTGCAAATACCAGGATGGGGATGCAAATTCCAGGATGGGTGAGCATGGACCAGGATGGGGGCGCAAATACCAGGATGGTGGAGCATGGAACATGATGGGGGATTCGAATGGGGGAGCATATACCTGGATGGGGGATCTGGATAAGGGAACCATATACCAGGATGGGGGATCTGGATAAGGGGACCATATACCAGGATGAAGGGGGGAGCATGAACCAGAATGGAGGACCAAGATGGCAGAGCATGTACCAGAATGGTGGATCAGGATGGCAGAGCATATACCAGAATGGGGGACCAGGATGTGGGAACATATACCAGGATGGGGGAATAGGATGGCGGAGCATATACCAGGATGGGGGACCAGGATGACAGAGCATATACCAGGATGGGGGACCCAGATGGGGGAGCATATACCAGGATAGGGGACTAGGATGGAGGAGCATATACCAGGATGGGGGCGAAAATACCAGGATGGGGGAGCATATTCCAGGATAAGGGACACGTTTAAGGGGACCATATACCAGGATGGGGGGACCATATACCAGGATGGGAGACCTGGATGGGGAGCATACACCAGGATGGGGTACCCGGATGGGGGAGCATACACCAGGATGGGGGACCCAGATTGGGGAGCATATACCAGGATGGGGGAGCATTTGGTTTCAGCCATGGGGTCTGGCTAGGAGCTGGTTCTGTCATTGCTCTGAGAATACAGAGTAGCCACTGTAGCCCCAGCCCTGATTGACAGCCGGTCTCAATGTAGAGCCAGTGTCAGTCAGTGCCGGGAGCGAAGTTACAGCGGACGCTCTGTATACTCAGAGCGGTAACTAAACCGGCACCACCCCCCTCCATAACTGAAACCGAATTCTGGCGGAAGAATAAAGTTTATTTTCTCCCCGCTGCATTTGGCTGCGTGATGGCGCTGGGCAGCATAATAACACTATTAACCTGCAGATTAACCACATATCTGCAGGTTAACAGCATTATTTCTGATGACAGGATCCCTTTAATTTTGTAGTACAATACTTCAATAAAATGGAGCTGGAGTCAGCGCATGTGCACGCTCTAATTTCTAATCTAATAAAATAATTTTGAAAGATCATACAGGTTGGGAATACATCTCAATGCGTTTCTCTCAGTGAATAAGGGCTTTTTGCCAGAAACGCGTTGAGATGTATTCCCAACCTGTATGATCTTTTAAATTATTTTGAAATAAATTGAGGATTTTAATTATTTTTGGGACTCACCAAAATTCTTTTCTTATGTGAAGCCGTAAGTCACAGCTACTGTTTGGAGACCCATAACACTACAAGACGGACTGAGTCATATAAATAGGACACGGTGAGGCTGCTTTTTTGTATATATATATATATATATATATATATATATATATATATATACACATACACATACACACACACGCACACACACACACACACTATCTATTGAACCCATTCTACGCCCGGGTGGCGAACATTTTTATTTGTACATTTTCGGCGCCATTTTTCTTAAGACACTGTGTCTGCGAATTCGCAAATACAGTTGTTTCAATAAAATAACGCCAGATAGCGTGGTATGCGCATGCGGTTACTCCGGCACCATTTTATTTAAGAAATGTATTATAATGTCAGCATAGCAGTGAGCACTTGGCGGCCATAGGGGTAATGGCAATGGGAGGCGCATACGCACTGCTATGTTCACATTGTAGTACATTACTTAAATAAACTGGCGCCGAGTCAGTGCATGCGCATATCGCGCTATCTCGCACCATTTTATTGAAGAAACTGTATTTGCGAATTCGCACACACAGTGTCTTAAAAAAATTGGGCCAGATAGAGCATGCACATGCGCTGACTCCAGTGCCATTTTATTGAAGTATTGTGCTACAAAATTAAAGGGATCCTGTCATCAGAAATAATGCTATTAACCTGCAGATATGCTGTTAATCTGCAGGTTAATAGTGTTATTATGCTGCCCAGCGCCAGCACGCAGCCAAATGCAGCAGGGAGAAAATAAACTTTATTCTTACCACCAGAATTCGGTTTCAGTTATGGAGGCGGGAGCGGAGCCGATTTGGTTACCACTTTGAGTATACAGAGCGTCCGCTGTAACCTTGCTCCTTGCACTGACTGACACTGGCTCTACATTGAGACTGGCTGTCAATCAGGGCTGGGGTTACAGCGGCTACTCAGTATTCTCAGAGCAATGACTGAACCAGCTCCTGGCCAGACCACATGACTGAAACCAAATGCTCCCCCATCCTGGTATATGCTACCCCATCCGGGTCCCCCATCCTGGTGTATGCTCCTCCATCCGGGTCCCCCATCCTGGTATATGCTCCCCCATCCAGGTACCCCATCCTGGTGTATGCTCCCTCATCCATGTCTCCCATCCTAGTATATGGTCCCCCCATCCTGGTATATGGTCCCCTTAAACGGGTCCCCTATCCTGATATAAGCTCCCCCATCCTGGTATTTGTGCCCCCATCCTGGTATATGCTCTGTCATCCTGGTCCCCCATCCTGGTATATGCTCCCACATCCTGGTCCCCCATTCTGGTATATGCTCTGCCATCCTGGTCCACCATTCTGGTACATGCTCCCCCCTTCATCCTGGTATATGGTCCCCTTATGCGGATCCCCCATCCTGGCATATGGTCCCCTTTTCCAGATTCCCCATCCTGGTCCATGCTCCCCCATCCTGGTATTTGCACACCCATCCTGGTGTGAAGACCCGGGGTCTTCGGTGGGCATAACACTGATCAGACAACACAGGTTGAGGGTAAAACAGAGTGGCAATACTTTACTGAACAACAAAACAGGACAATAAACACACAGAACAGTCCCAGCACATACCCGAGATGGTACAACATTACACAGTCTCACTGTTCCGCTCTGCCCACCTAGGATAGAATAGCTGCGACTTTTGGACTTCCAGGGCCAACTACCTCAACCAGTGGACCCCCATTTCTTGCGGACCCCCCCACAGAGAAAAGGTAGCGGCAAGCTTAGGAAGCTAGCTGTCCATCGAAGTACAAGGCCAGGAGACCCGAGGGTCCCACCCTGGCCTTTCTGAAAGTTTCCATGGGGCAACATGACCGGCAGGTTTCAATCTGGCTTCTCTCAATGTCTCCATGGGTTCCAGTCGACCGGATGGTCCCTCCTGGCAACCCCAAACAACTTATCCATGGGGCCAGGTGACTTCATCGTCCCAACCTGGTCTCCCCAAATGTATCCATGGTCTCTCTGATGGTCAATGGAGCAGATCCGTATCTTTCCAGTCAGAGCCATATAGCCTTAGGCCAGAATCATGTAGAATCTATATCTGCGTCTCTTTGGGTAAAACCATACTACTAAGCTTATGGTGTAAAGAGAGTCTGATCCTTGACTCTCCCTGTAAAGTCTCTTTTCAATCTGTTTCAAGTCTGACTGCTACAGAAGCACATGCCCCTTAAAATAGTTACAGTTGTCCTTGCAAGTACACATTCACAGGTAAGGGGTTAGGGAAGGCATTACTCACAGGGCTCAGCTATCATAGTTTGAGCTAATTTATTTACATAGTTGGTATAGTAGGGGGCTCTTTAAAACAACATCATTGTTTCAGAATCAAAGAAGAGACAACTATCAGGGTTATACAAATACTGGTCTGTTCTTACACATAAATACACATACATCCACAAGTCAACAGAAACACAATAGTGCATTTCTCTTGGATTAACAAATCTAAAAGTCTGGCTTATTAAGATTATAGGCTGTATCGTCACACCTGGTATTTGTGCCCCCATCCTGGTCCTCCATCCAGGGTATTTGCGCCCCCATCCTCGTCACCTATCCAGGGTATTTGTGCCCCCATCCAGGTCCCCCATCCAGGGTATTTGTGCCCCCATCCTGGTCCCCCATCCAGGGTACTTGTGCCCCCATCCTGGTCCCCCATCCAGGGAATTTGTGCCCCCATCCAGGGTATTTGTGCCTCCATCCTGGTCCCGCATCCAGGAAATTTGTGCCCCCATCCTGGTCCCCCATCCAGGGCATTTTTGCCCCAATCCTGGTCCCACATCCAGGAAATTTGTGCCCCCATCCAGGGTATTTGTGCCCCCATCCTGGTCCCCCATTCAGGGTACTTGTGCCCCCCATCCTGGTCCCCCATCATGGGTATTTGTGCCCCCATCCTGGTCCTCCATCCAGGGTATTTGTGCCCCCATCCTGGTCCCCCATCTAAGGTATTTGTGCCCCCATCCAGGGTATTTGTGCCCTCACCCTGGTCCCTCATCCAAGGTATTTGTGCCCCCATTCAGGGTACTTGTGCCCCCCATCCTGGTCCCCCATCATGGGTATTTGTGCCCCCATCCTGGTCCTCCATCCAGGGTATTTGTGCCCCCATCATGGTGCCCCATCCAAGGTATTTGTGCCCTCATCCAGGGTATTTGTGCCCTCACCCTGGTCCCTCATCCAAGGTATTTGTGCTCCCATCCAGGGTATTTGTGCCTCCATCCTGGTCCCCCATTGAGTGTATTTGTGTCCCCATCCAGGGTATTTGCGCCCTTAACCAGGGTATTTGTGCCCCCATCCTGGTACCCATCCAGGGTATTTGTGCCCCCATCCTAGTCCCCCATCAAGGGTATTTTTGCCCCCATCCAGGGTATTTGTGCCCCCATCCTGGTCCCATATCCTGCCTGCCCTGCTGTTCTTCCATCCACTGCGTGAAAGCAGTTACTATTCTCCACAAAACTTTGGGTAACTGTTATCACCTATCTCAGTTTTGAGAAAATCTATATTTACTGAAGACAGGTTTTACCCATTAATTGAGCATTTTGAGAATGAATGATCTGTCCAGGAGGTGAAAGAAGTGATATCTCTAATAAAATATATTACAAAGTTTCTTATTGTCACATGTACTAATGATTTATGAAAAAAAAATTAAACCAAAGGTTACTCTCTAAATAGCATGTGGCTCTGGCCAAGACTCACAGCAGAAAGTTGATTACAACAGATAACCAGCACTCTGCAGCAAGACACAGACACTTTCTCTGGGAGTGGCCACAAATCCCAGTCAGACTAATGTAACACCATTTGTAATAAAAACAAGGCACCACCTAGCGGCAGAGGCAGACGTAAGGTTTCAAACAGGGCTGCAACAATATGGCCAGTTCCAAACAATTTGGAGCTCAACATGCTATGAGAAAAATTATTCGCAAGAGGAAAACCTTCAAGACAGCTAGCTAATAAACTTCTCAGGAGTGGACATCACAGCACATACAGTACAGACCAAAAGTTTGGACACACCTTCTCATTTAAAGATTTTTCTGTATTTTCATGACTATGAAAATTGTACATTTACACTGAAGGCATCAAAACTATGAATTAACACATGTGGAATTATATAATTAACAAAAAAGTGTGAAACAACTGAAAATATGTCTTATATTCTAGGTTCTTCAAAGTAGCCACCTTTTGCTTTGATGACTGCTTTGCACACTCTTGGCATTCTCTTCATGAGCTTCAAGAGGTAGTCACCAGAAATGATCTTCCAACAATCTTGAAGGAGTTCCCAGAGATGCTTAGCACTTGTTGGCCCTTTTGCCTTCACTCTGCGGTCCAGCTCACCCCAAACCATCTCGATTGGGTTCAGGTCTGGTGACTGTGGAGGCCAGGTCATCTGGCGTAGCACCCCATCACTCTCGTTCTTGGTCAAATAGCCCTTACACAGCCTGGAGGTGTGTTTGGGGTCATTGTCCTGTTGAAAAATAAGTGATGGTCCAACTAAACGCAAACCGGATGGAATAGCATGCCGCTGCAAGATGCTGTGGTAGCCATGCTGGTTCAGTATGCCTTCAATTTTGAATAAATCCCCAACAGTGTCACCAGCAAAGCACCCCCACACCATCACACCTCCTCCTCCATGCTTCACGGTGGGAACCAGGCATGTAGAGTCCATCCGTTCACCTTTTCTGCGTCGCACAAAGATACGGTGGTTGGAACCAAAGATCTCAAATTTGGAATCAGACCAAAGCACAGATTTCCACTGGTCTAATGTCCATTCCTTGTGTTCTTTAGCCCAAACAAGTCTCTTCTGCTTGTTGCCTGTCCTTTGCAGTGGTTTCCTAGCAGATATTTTACCATGAAGGCCTGCTGCACAAAGTCTCCTCCTAAAAGCTGTTGAAGAGATGTGTCTGCTGCTAGAACTCTGTGTGGCATTGACCTGGTCTCTAATCTGAGCTGCTGTTAACCTGCGATTTCTGAGGCTGTTGACTCGGATAAACTTATCCTCAGAAGCAGAGGTGACTCTTGGTCTTCCTTTCCTGGGGCGGTCCTCATGTGAGCTAGTTTCTTTGTAACGCTTGATGGTTTTTGCAACTGCACTTGGGGACACTTTCAAAGTTTACCCAATTTTTCAGACTAACTGACCTTCATTTCTTAAAGTAATGATGGCCACTCTTTTTTCTTTACTTAGCTGCTTTTTTCTTGCCATAATACAAATTCTAACAGTCTATTCAGTAGGACTATCAGCTGTGTATCCACCAGACTTCTGCACAACACAACTGATGATCCCAACCCCATTTATAAGGCAAGAAATCCCACTTATTACATCTGACAGGGCACTCCTATGAAGTGAAAACCATTTCCGGTGACTAGCTCTTGAAGCTCATCAAGAGAATGCCAAGAGTGTGCAAAGCAGTCATCAAAGCAAAAGGTGGCTACTTTGAAGAACCTAGAATATAAGACATATTTTCAGTTGTTTCACACTTTTTTGTTAAGTATATAATTCCACATGTGTTAATTCATAGTTTTGATGCCTTCAGTGTGAATGAACGATTTTCATAGTCATGAAAATACAGAAAAATCTTTAAATGAGAAGGTGTGTCCAAACTTTTGGTCTGTACTGTACACCTCAAAAGCAAAGAGCTACAACTCAGACTCTAACTCAGTCTCAAATAGCATGTTAAATGTCCATACACATTTTATACAAATAAGAAAGCAGTAGGAGTATTCTTAATTCTTGATAATCTGAGATTATATTTTCCTAATTTAAAACACGCTCTAAGGAAAAGAGGTTCTTTTTATTAGGATATTTCTTGATATAAAACAAAAAAACATTTTTTCTCATATTCTATCTCACCTTTAAAATAAATATATGTACATATACACTGCTCAAAAAAATAAAGGGAACACTTAAACAACAGAATATAACTCCAAGTAAATCAAACTTCTGTGAAATCAAACTGTCCACTTAGGAAGCAACACTGACAATCAATTTCACATGCTGTTGTGCAAATGGAATAGACAATAGATGGAAATTATTGGCAATTATCAAGACACCCTCAATAAAGGAGTGGTTCTGCAGGTGGGGACCACAGACCACATCTCAGTACCAATGCTTTCTGGCTGATGTTTTGGTCATTTGTGAATGTTGGTTGTGCTTTCACACTTGTGGTAGCATGAGACGGACTCTACAACCCACAGAAGTTGCTCAGGTAGTGCAGCTCATCCAGGATGGCACATCAATGCGAGCTGTGGCAAGAAGGTTTGCTGTGTCTGTC
Source organism: Phyllobates terribilis (assembly GCF_046119375.1). Classification (NCBI taxonomy): domain Eukaryota; kingdom Metazoa; phylum Chordata; class Amphibia; order Anura; family Dendrobatidae; genus Phyllobates; species Phyllobates terribilis. The sequence continues at coordinate 10,940,125 of NW_027362769.1, read as the reverse complement.
AGCGTAGAGTCCAGAAGCTGGAGGCGCTACCAAGAGACAGGCTAGTACACCAGGCGACGTGGAGGGGGCCGTAGGAGGGCAACAACCCAGCAGCAGGAAAGCTACCTCTGCCTTTGGGCAAGGAGGAACAAGAGGAGCACTGCCAGAGCCCTGCAAAATGACCTCCAGCAGGCCACAAATGTGCATGTGTCTGCACAAAAGGTTAGAAGCCGACTCCATAAGGGAGGTATGAGGGACCGAAGTCCACAGATGGGGGTTGTGCTCACAGCCCAACACCGTGCAGGACGCTTGGCATTTGCCACAGAACACCAGGATTGGCAAAGTCGCCACTGGCGCCCTGTGCTCTTCACAGATGAAAGCAGGTTCACACTGAGCACATGTGACAGACGAGACAGAGTCTGGAGACGCCGTGGAGAGCGATCTGCTGCCTGTAACATCCTTCAGCATGACCGGTTTGGCAGTGGGTCAGTATTGGTGTGGAGAGGCATTTTTTTGGACGGTCGCACAGCCCTCCATGTGCTCGCCAGAGGTAGCCTAACTGCCATTAGGTACCGAGATGAGATCCTCAGACCCCTTGTGAGACCATATGCTGGTGCGGTTGACCCTGGGTTCCTCCTAATGCAGGACAATGCCAGACCTCATGTGGCTGGAGTGTGTAAGCAGTTCCTGCAAGATGAAAGCATTGAAGCTATGGACTGGCCCGCCCGTTCCCCAGACCTGAATCCGATTGAGCACATCTGAGACATCATGTCTCGCTCCATCCACCAACGTCACTTTGCACCACAAACTGTACAGGAGTTGGCGGATGCTTTAGTCCAGGTCTGGGAGGAGATCCCATAGGAGACCATCCGCAACCTCATCAGGAGCATGCCCAGGCGTTGTAGGGAGGTCATACAGGCACGTGGAGGCCACACACAATACTGAGCCTCATTTTGACTTGTTTTAAGGACATTACATCAAAGTTAGATCAGCCTGTAGTGTGTTTTTCCACTTTAATTTTGGGGGTGACTCCAAATCCAGGCCTCGATTGGTTAATAAATTTGATTTCCATTGATGATTTTTGTGTGATTTTGTTGTCAGCACATTCAACTTTGTACAGAACAAAGTATTCAATGAGAATATTTCATTCATTCAGATCTATAATGTGTTATTTGAGTGTTCCCTTCATTTTTTTGAGCAGTATATTATATATATACATATATATATATACACACACACACATACAGTACAGACCAAAAGTTTGGACACACCTTCTCATTTAAAGATCTTTCTGTATTTTCATGACTATGAAAATTGTACATTCACACTGAAGGCATCAAAACTATGAATTAACACATGTGCAATTATATACTTAACAAAAAAGTGTGAAACAGCTGAAAATATGTCTTATATTCTAGGTTCTTCAAAGTAGCCACCTTTTGCTTTGATGACTGCTTTGCACACTCTTGGCATTCTCTTGATGAGCTTCAAGAGGTAGTCACCGGAAATGGTTTTCACTTCACAGGTGTGCCCTGTCAGGTTTAATAAGTGGGATTTCTTGCCTTATAAATGGGGTTGGGACCATCAGTTGTGTTGTGCAGAAGTCTGGTGGATACACAGCTGATAGTCCTACTGAATAGACTGTTAGAATTTGTATTATGGCAAGAAAAAAGCAGCTAAGTAAAGAAAAACGAGTGACCATCATTACTTTAAGAAATAAAGGTCAGTCAGTCCGAAAAATTGGGCAAACTTTGAAAGTGTCCCCAAGTGCAGTTGCAAAAACCATCAAGCGCTACAAAGAAACTGGCTCACATGAGGACCGCCCCAGGAGAGGAAGACCAAGAGTCACCTCCGCTTCTGAGGATAAGTTTATCTGAGTCACCAGCCTCAGAAATCGCAGGTTAACAGCAGCTCAGATTAGAGACCAGGTCAATGCCACACAGAGTTCTAGCAGCAGACACATCTCTACAACAACTGTTAAGAAGAGACTTTGTGCAGCAGGCCTTCATGGTAAAATAGCTGCTATGAAACCACTGCTAAGGACAGGCAACAAGCAGAAGAGACTTGTTTGGGCTAAAGAACACAAGGAATGGACATTAGACCAGTGAAAATCTGTGCTTTGGTCTGATGAGTCCAAATTTGAGATCTTTGGTTCCAACTACCATGTCTTTGTGCGACGCAGAAAAGGTGAACGGATGGACTCTACATGCCTGGTTCCCACCGTGAAGCATGGAGGAGGAGGTGTGATGGTGTTGGGGTGCTTTGCTGGTGACACTGTTGGGGATTTATTCAAAATTGAAGGCATACTGAACCAGCATGGCTACCACAGCATCTTGCAGCGGCATGCTATTCCATCCGGTTTGCGTTTAATTGGACAATCATTAATTTTTCAACAGGACAATGACCCAAAACAGACCTCCAGGCTGTGTAAGGGCTGTTTGACCAGGAAGGAGAGTGATGGGGTGCTACGCCAGATGACCTGGCCTCCACAGTCACCAGACCTGAACCCAATCGAGATGGTTTGGGGTGAGCTGGACCGCAGAGTGAAGGCAAAAGGGCCAAGTGCTAAGCATCTCTGGGAACTCCTTCAAGATTCATAGAATCATAGAATCATAGAATGGTAAAGTTGGAAGGGACCTCCTGGGTCATCTGGTCCAACCCCCTGCTCAAAGCAGGATTCACTAGATCATCTTAGACAGATATCTGTCCAGCCTCTGTTTGAAGACGTCCATTGAAGGGGAACTCACCACCTCTCGTGGCAGCCTGTTCCACTCATTAATCACCCTGTCAAAAAGTTTTTTCTAATATCTAATCTGTGTCTCCTCCCATTTAGTTTCATCCCATTGCTTCTAGTCTTTCCTTGTGCAAATGAGAATAAAGATGATCCTTCTACAATGTGACAGCCCTTGACATATTTGTAGACAGCTATTAAGTCTCCTCTCAGTCTTCTTTTTTGCAAGCTAAACCTTCCCAAATCCTGCAACCGTTCCTCATAGGACATGGTTTGCAGACCAGTCACCATTCTGGTCGCTCTTCTCTGAACTTGCTCCAGTTTGTCTATGTCTTTTTTAAAATGTGGTGCCCAAAACTGTACACAGTATTCCAGATGAGGTCTGACCAAAGAGGAGTAAAGACCGATAATGACTTCACGTGATCTAGACTGTATGCTTCTGTTAATACATCCCAGAATTGTATTTGCCTTTTTTGCTGCTGCATCACACTGTTGACTCATGTTCAGTCTATGATCTATTAGTATACCTAAGTCTTTTTCACATGTACTGTTGCTTAGCTCTATTCCTCCCATTTTGTATATGCTTTTTTCATTTTTATTGCCCAGATGCAGTACTTTGCATTTTTCCCTGTTAAAAACCATTCTGTTGGTTGCTGCCCACTGCTCCAGTTTATTTAGGTCTTTTTGAATCCTCTCTCTCTCCTCTCTAGTATTAGCTATCCCTCCTAGCTTTGTGTCATCAGCAAATTTAATCAGTTTACCCTCAATTCCTTCATCTAAATCATTGATAAAGATGTTGAACAATACAGGTCCCAGGACGGAGCCCTGTGGTACCCCACTTGAGACATTCATCCAGCTGGATGTGAAGCCATTTACAATCACCCTTTGAGTCCGATCACTAAGCCAGTTATGAATCCACCTAACAGTTGCCTGGTCCATTGCATACTTGGTCATTTTTTCAATAAGGATGGTGTGAGATACTTTGTCAAATGCTTTGCTGAAGTCAAGATATACTATATCTACAGCATTTCCCTGATCCACCCAGTCAGTGATTCTGTCATAGAAGGAAATTAAGTTAGTCTGACATGACTTGTTAGTTACAAACCCATGCTGACTCTGGTTAATCACTTCATTCTTATCCATGTACTTACATACATGTTGTTTAATAATTTGTTCAAAGATCTTTCCTGGTATAGAAGTCAGACTCACCGGCCTATAGTTCCCTGGGTCCACCTTCTTCCCCTTTTTGAAGATAGGAACAACATTTGCTCTTCTCCAGTCTTCTGGGACTTCTCCTGTTCTCCAAGAATTTTCAAAGATTATGGAGAGTGGTTCTAAAATTTCTTCTACGATCTCCTTCAGTACTCTGGGGTGTAATTCATCTGGACCTGGAGACTTGAACTCATTTATGTTAGCTAAATATTCCCTCACAATCTTTCTGTTTACAGATAACTTGGATTCCTCTATTCCTTTAAAAGGACAGTGAAGATCAGTTGATGTTACATTTTCTTTCTGAGAGAAAACAGATGCAAAATAGGAATTAAAAAGTTCGGCCTTCTCAACATCCTCTCTTACCATTTCTCCATTTTCATCCTGTAAAAATCCTATAGCATCTTTGACTTTTCTTTTACTTTTGACATACCCCCAAAATCCTTTTTTATTGCTTTTGACATCTCTTGCAAGCCTTAATTCATTGTCAGCTTTAGCTAACCTGATACGTGCCCTGCAGGATCTGCAGACTGCATTATAATCTTCTTTAGATATGCCTTCCTCTTTCCATTTAATAAACATTTCTTTCTTTCTTTTTAGCATGTGTTTAAGTTCTGTGTTCATCTATCCTGGTTTCCTTAAATGCTTCCCATTCTTCCTACTTTTTGGGATTGTTAACGATTGTGCTTTGAGAATCTCATTTTTAAAAATTTCAAATCCTTCCTGGACATTTTTGTCCTTAAGGACATCCAGCCATTGGATCCCTCCTATTCTCTTTCTGAGTCTCTTAAAATCTGCCTTTCTAAAATCTAACCTTGAAGTTTGAGTCTTCACATGTCTTCCTCCTCTAGTTATCCAAAATTCTATAATAGCATGATCGCTGCCTCCTAGGGTCCCAGCCACCTTTACCTCCTCAACCATTTAATCCCTGTTTATAAGGATTAGATCCAAAGTAGCAGATCCCCTTGTTTTCTCCCCTACCTTTTGGAAGATAAAGTTGTCAGCAAGAGAGGATAAGAATTTGCTTGACCTGTTAGTTTTACTTGAGAGAGATTCCCAACAAATGTCTGGATAGTTGAAATCTCCCATGACCACTACGTCATATTTTTTGGAGAACTTGGTCATTTGATACATAAAGAGTTCATCCATATGTTCAGCTTGCCCAGGTGGCCTGTAGTAAATGCCTACAATGGTGTCCTTTCCGTTGTTCTCTCCTTGTATTCTTACCCAAACAGTTTCCACAGAACTCCCAGTCTCTGAAACTTCAATCTCTGTGCAGATATACGCTTTTCTAACATACAATGCAACACCTCCTCCTCGTTTATCAAGTCTGTTTCTTGCAAATAAGTTGTATCCTTTTAGCCTTTTATTCCAATCATGTGTATCGTCCCACCAAGTTTCAGTGATTCCAATGACATCATATTCCTTTTCCTGCATTAGTAGTTCCAATTCTCCTTGTTTGTTGCCCATGCTTTGTGCATTTGTATAAAAACATTTTAGTTTGTGATTGGTTTCTCTTCCTCCCATAATTTTATTATTTAAATTGTTTTGTCTTTGTTCTTCCTTTCCACTTCCAGTAGCAGAGATCTCAATAGTATTTGTCAGCTGTATGGCTTTTTCTGGCCTTTTGCTTCCCTTCCCACATTGTTCTAGTTTAAAGCTCTTCTGATGAGTGTAGCAAGGCGACTTCCAAATACATGTTTTTCAGTCTTCGTAAGGTGCACCCCATCTCTAGCAAGTAGTCCATCGTATAGGTAATTCATTCCGTGATCCAGAAATCCAAATCCTTGTTGACGGCACCATCGACGTAGCCAGTTGTTCACCTGTAGAATCTTATTCCACCTCATTGTTCCATGGCCATCCACTGGGAGGATGGATGAGAAGACCACCTGCACTCCCAATTCTTTCACTTTCTTGCCTAAGTCTTCAAAGTCACTGCAGATGGTTTCCAGGTCCTTTCTTGCGGTGTCATTTGTCCCCACATGTATTAGCAGGAATGGGTAGTGATCTGTAGGTCTGAAGAGTCTTGATATCCTGTCAGACACATCTTTAATTTTTGCTCCTGGAAGACAGCACATTTCTCTTGAGGTTATGTCTGGTCTGCAGATAGCGGCCTCTGTTCCTCTTAACAGGGAATCCCCCATGACCACCACTCTCCGTTTTTTCTTCACAACATTCTTCTTTTTCCATCCAGGAGGATTCTGAGGGCTTACAAGGTTGTTGGAAGACCATTTCCGGTGACTACCTCTTGAAGTTCATCAAGAGAATGCCAAGAGTGTGCAAAGTAGTCATCAAAGCAAAAGGTGGCTACTTTGAAGAATCTAGAATATAGGACATATTTTCAGTTGTTTCACACTTTTTTGTTAAGTATGTAATTCGACATGTGTTAATTCATAGTTTTGATGCCTTCAGTGTGAATGTACAATTTTCAAAGTCATGAAAATACAGAAAAATCTTTAAATGAGAAGGTGTGTCCAAACTTTTGGTCTGTACTGTATATATTTATATATATATATATATATGTGTGTGTGTATAGAATACACTTTTCTTACTTATTAACCCCTTCCCGACCCGTGTCACACCGTTAGTGACATGGAAAACAGTTCGTTCCCGACCCATGTCACAGCGTCTGTGACATGGAGGGAAAGAGCCCCTGCAGCGCCTGCGAGCGGGGTCACTCAGGTGTCACAGTTGCTGATGCAACTAGACAACCTGAAGTTGACCCCAGGTGGGGTGGATTAACCCCCCCGTGCCTGGGACCCCTCCGATTGGTAGTTTCATTTTCACTTTTAGTGAAACTGCCAATCGGAATGAATGAAACATTTCACCAATGAAAATTGGTGAAATATTTCAATCTGGGCATAGCCTGATGCTTACAGCATCAGCCATTGGCTGGGGGGAGTGTCACCTCTGTCCCCCCCCCCCAGATCTGATTGGGGCTAGTGTCCATGTGACGCTAGCCCTCCAATCAGATGTGGAGGAGGAAATTTAAATGGCTAACCAAATTCCTCAGCTTCTATCCTGTCCGTGGATGCTGAGGAGATTGGTTAGCCGCCGCCGACGTCGACCCCAGACCCGCCAGCGACCCGCCAGAGACCCGCCAGCAACCCCCGCCAGAGACCCGCCAGCGACCCTCGCCGCCAGCGACCCCCGCTTCCTGCGATCCGCTGCCGCCCGCCATCCCCTGCCGCCCCACATTGCTGCCGCCGGTAATTATTTCTCCCCTTGTCTCACTCCAGCCCCCACTTAGCCCCCAGCCCCCCCCGCCATCCGAGTGATCACCCCCCCTGCTGCCTGCTCCTACCCCCCTTTCTGCCCAGTGATCACTGCTGGCTCTTCCATCGCCTCAACCCCCTCCTGCGCCCCGTACGCCTGATCGCGTCATCTCCTGCGCACCGTGCGCCTGACTGCGCCCCCTCCTGCGCCCCGTGCGCCTGACTGCGCCCCCTCCTGCGCCCCGTGCGCCTGACTGCGCCCCCTCCTGCGCCCCGTGTGCCTGACTGCGCCCCCTCCTGCGCCCCGTGCGCCTGACTGCGCCCCATCCTGCGCCCCGTGCGCCTGACTGCGCCCCCTCCTGCGCCCCGTGCGCCTGACTGCGCCCCCTCCTGTGCCCTGTGCGCCTGACCGTGCCCCCTCCTGTGCCCCGTGCGCCTGACCGTGCCCCCTCCTGCGCCCCGTGCGCCTGACCACCCCCACACGTGATTTACACCAAGCACTCACACATACACACGTACACTCATACTAATAATAAAGTTTAGATTTTTTTTTTCCCCACAGCACACAAAATGTCCCGCCCGTCCCGCCCTAGGGCGTACTCAGCTGAGGAGGCATATTCATTTATTGCCTCCGAAGCTGATAGTGAGGGAGAGGACCCCACGTTCCTTTATTCCTCTCATTCTTCCTCCTCCAGTGACACCGAGCCGGCACCAAGACGACGTCAGAGGTCAAGGCATCGTCCGGAGGCCGTGGAAGAAGACCCACAGCCATCTGTAAGTAACCCTCAACCTGGTGCTAGTCACGCCCAACCTAGCACCAGTGCCCCGGTGTGGACCCCCGTCCCTGAAAATTACGCTCCGCGGATTCCTGATTTCCTTCCCCAATCAGGAATCCAGTTTGAGACCGCAAACCTCAGGGAAATAGACTTTTTCAAAGTCTATTTCTCTGAGGCCATTGTCAGTCTCATGGTGGAGCAGACTAACATTTACGCCCAACAATTTTTGTCTGCAAACCCAAATTCAATGTTTTCTACTTGGAGTCCCGTTGACTCAGTAGAAATGTTAAAATATTGGGGACTGGTACTTCACATGGGGATTGTGAAGAAACCAGAAATCCGTCAATACTGGAGTACCGATATTTTATATCAAACTCCAGTGTTCGGAATGGTGATGACCCGCAAAAGATTTGAGGTCATTCACAAATTTTTACATTTCAGGGATAACACGGACAGCCTTCCCCGCGATGACCCGAATGTTGACAGACTGTTCAAAATTCGTCCGGTCATAGAACACTTCAGCAAGAAGTTTGCTGAAGTGTACGTTCCCCAAAGGGAAATTTCTGTGGATGAATCCCTCATCCACTTCAAAGGGAGGCTTCAATTCCGACAATACCTGCCCAGTAAGAGGGCCAGGTATGGAATAAAGCTCTACAAGCTGTGCGAGCGTGCCTCAGGGTACACTCACAGCTTTAGAGTTTACGAAGGAAAGGATTCGAGGATTCAGCCCCCAGAATGTCCACCTGCTCTGAAGGTAAGTGGGAAAATAGTGTGGGATTTGATCCGCCCACTGCTTGATAAAGGTTACCATCTATACGTTGATAACTTTTATACAAGCATTCCCCTATTTCAGTCCCTCTCTGCCAGAGCTACCGCCGCTTGCGGTACTGTGCGCAGAACCCAGAGGAGTCTCCCTTTGACGCTAATTGAGCAGGTTTTCCCAAAGGGTGAGAGCCGAGCTCAATGTAGCGGCAACATGGTTGTGGTGAAGTACAAAGACAAAAGGGACGTCTTTTTCTTGACCACAATCTATGGTCCCGGCACCACGGCCACCAACGTTAGAGGTACCCCAGCACCGGTCCGCAAACCGGACTGTGCCCTGGGGTACAACAAGCACATGGGGGGAGTTGATCTTTCTGATCAAGTCCTCCAGCCCTACAGTGCGATGAGGAAGGCGAAAGTCTGGTATAAAAAACTGGCCGTGCACATCGTTCAAATGGCACTGTATAACGCATACGTGCTGTCACGATGTGCAGGCCAGACCACCAACACCTTCCTCAACTTCCAGGAGGCGGTGATAAAGGCCCTGATTTTTAGAAGCGAAGAAGAAGTGGGCCCCAGCACCCCTGGAACTCGAGTCTCCCATGTGGTACCAGGGCAACATTTTCCTGGTGAGGTCACGGTAAGAAAAAGGTGCCGGGTCTGCCATAAAAGGAGGATAAGAAAGGTCACCCGTTTCCAATGTGAAACGTGTCCTGATAAACCGGGACTGTGTTTGAATGAATGTTTCAAAATTCATCACATGTCCCCGGACTAAACACATCCTGACCTTCCCTACAGAACTCACCCACACTAGCATGACATACAAAACATCACGCACACATACAACAACCTCACGTACACTACAACATACACCAACCTATGTCAGGTTGGTGTGTGTGTTGTAGTGTATGTGTTATACACACGCCCGGACTGACTGGCGTGTGCGGGTGTTGTGGTTCCACTGGACCATGGACAGGAGAGTGCCTGGAGGGGCGTGACTAAGTATCTGGCCGATCCGACCAAGGTGGCACGACGGCATACGACGCCAGTGCACCAGGGAGAAACCGAGCAGAGGGACCAGGTGCTACTCCAGGTCAAACTCCGGACACGGGGGTTGACCCACACTAGGATTACTGGAACAGGCAGGTTAGGCTGGCACAGACTGGTGGATGTAAGCAAACACGGCAGGTATGCAGATGGGTGGATACAGGCGAGTATGCAGGCAGGGAGGTACTGGCCGAAAGGACGGGCTGGAGCACAGAGAGGTTAAGACCCAGTACAGACTGGGTCACAGAACCGCAGATGCGGTAGACAACCACAGCAGAGAGGGAACGCCCGAAGCGGTGGGCAAGAACAGAGCAGGACGGGGCTGCAGGAGCAGCGAGCACAAGCAGGGCAGGACAGGACTGCCGGAGCAGCGGGCAGAAGCAGGGCAGGGCGGAAACCGCAGAAGCAGTAAGCAAGATAAGAGCAGAGCAGAAACCGCAGGAGCGGCAAGCAAGGCAAGAGCAGAGTGAAAACCGCAAGAGCGGCGTGCTAAGCAGGAGCAGAGCGGACACCGCAGAGCGGTAAACAAGGCAGGAGCAGAGCAGAAACCGCAAGAGCGGCAAGCTAAGCAGGAGCAGAGCGGACACCGCAGAGCGGTAAACAAGGCAGGAGCAGAGTAGAAACCGCAAGAGCGGCAAGCTAAGCAGGAGCAGAGCGGACACCGCAGAGCGGTAAACAAGGCAGGAGCAGAGCAGAAACCGCAAGAGCGGCAAGCTAAGCAGGAGCAGAGCGAACACTGCAGAGCGGTAAACAAGGCAGGAGCAGAGCAGAAACCGCAAGAGCGGCAAGCTAAGCAGGAGCAGAACGGACACCGCAGAGCGGTAAACAAGGCAAGGGGATAGGACTCTGTTCACAAAGAACAGACGGAGAAGGAAAGGCAGAACCAGAAGCACGCACAGTACTTACATAGAAGTAGCGAGCGTACACTAAATTCACAACAGAGGTACAGAGACGACGAGAAGGAATTTAGGAGCGGGTTCAGACTCTGCAGAAAGACGCAGAAAACAGACATAGAGGGAAAAGGGAGACAAGGTTAAAGTAGAAACGAGGCACAGACAACAGGGAACAGAGGAACGGGAACAGAGACAGCAAGGCAGGAACACAAACAGGACTCTGTTCAGACGGGAACAGATACCGCAAGGCAGGAACACAAACAGGACTCTGTTCAGACGGGAACAGATACCGCAAGGCAGGGACACAAACAGGACTCTGTTCAGACGGGAACAGATACCGCAAGGCAGAGACACAAACAGGACTCTGTTCAGGCGGGAACAGATACCGCAAGGCACAGACAGGTAGATCTAGGAATACGGCCCCTAGAAGGCGAAAGAACAGGCAAGAGGCGTGTTCACAAGAACAGACCACAGTTCAGACACAGAACTGGAAAACAGGCAGGAAAACAGGATAGGACCTGGCATGTCAGAGACAAAAAGCCAACTGACAAGAAACAATGCTCAGGCGCCATCTTGAGGAAGAAGGTGGTATAAATACTCAAAGATGGACAGCAATAGGCTGAAGGTGCAACAGGGGCGTGTCCGCAGCAGGTACAAGAAACAGGAAGTTCAGCGGGCGTCGCCCTATGCAGCCAAAGTGGAGCAGAGCAGAGCACAAGGAAAGAAGCCAGACCAGGAAGCTGGGCGGGAGATGAAGTTTGCGATCTTGCATGATGAGAGATGGAACACCATGCAAGAACGCCGCCAGGTATGCTACAGTACCCCCCCCCCTTACGCCCCCTCTTCTTCAGGCCTGCAAGGATCTTCCGCAGGGAATTTGGGGGCCAATCCCTCTCTTCAAGGAGAATACTTCTATTGTCCACAGGAGGAGACAAAACTGGTCTTATAATCTGGATGGCTAGGATGCGACTTCCCATCCAGCCATCTTCAGCAACAGATGAAACGGGTGAAGTACCAGAAACAGCACACAAAAAAGTCTCTCTACATTTATTTTTAGGCAGCACCCCAAAAAGTTCAGGAGACAACTGGAGGTCCTCTGCCGGGTTGGAGGGGTGCAGAGACTCGGGGGTAGCCTCTGCTTCGGGGTACATCTTGTCAAGCTCACAGGATGAAATGGGCAAAGTATCAGGTACAAGGTGTAGAGAAGACACTGCCTCTTTGTTATGTGGTGGTACCCCGGAGGATTCAGGAAACAACTGGGGGTCGTCCGCCAGGTTGGAGGGATACCGAGACTCGAGGGTAACCTCTGCTTCGGAGTACACAAGGTCAGACTCACTGGAAGAAGCGGGCGAGGTATCAGGTACCGAGTAAAGGAGAGTCTCTGTCCATTCGCTATCAGGTAGCATCCCGGAGGGTTCAGGAGACGACTGGAGGTCCTCCGCCTGGTCGGAGGGGTGTAGAAACTCGGGGGTAACCTCTGCTTCGGAGTACACTAGGTCGGACTCACTGGAAGAAGCGGGCGAGGTATCAGGTACCGAGTAAAGGAGAGTCTCAGTCCATTCGCTATCAGGTAGCACCCCGAAGGGTTCAGGAGACGACTGGAGGTCCTCCGCTTGGTCGGAGGGGTGTAGAGACTCGGGGGTAACCTCTGCTTCGGAGTACACTAGGTCGGACTCACTGGAAGAAGCGGGCGAGGTATCAGGTACAGAGAATAGGAGAGTCTCTGTCCTTTCGCTACCAGGTAGCACCCCGAAGGGTTCTGGAGACAACTGGAGGTCCTCTGCCTGGTCAGAGGGGTGTAGAGACTCGGGAGTAACTACCACTTTGAGGCACCCATTGTCAGGCCCACAGGACTGAGCGGACGAAGTATCGGGTACCGGGTGTAGGGAAGTCTCTCTCCAATTGTCATCGAGTGGTATCCCGGAGGATTCAGGAGGCAACAAGGGGTCCTCCGCCAGGTAGTAGAGGTGTACAGACTCGGAGGTAAACACAGCTTCGGAGCATCCTTGGACATGCACACTGGTTAAAGTGGGTGTAGAATCTGATGCCAGGTGCAGGAAGCTCTCCTGTGTGGACTCTGGATGGGTAGCAGTCTCTTCTGGCTGGAGAACTGGTGCACCACCCACGCACATCACCCGCTGGGGCTTCTCCGGGATACAGGAAGATGAAGCTTCAGTAGGGACTTCAAGGTTGGGGTCAGGAGGTCTCAGGGAGGACAGACCCTGGCGTGACGGCTTGCCTCTGCGTCTAGCACGTCTGGACTGCCTCTTGAGGTTGGGAGCAGTATTCCGGAGAGTGTAGTCATCCTGAGTGGATTCAGGGCAAGCAACAGTCTTTTCGGGCAGGAGAACTTGTGCGCTACCTATGCACATTACCCGTCGGGGCTGCTCCGGGATACAGGAAGTGAAGCTTCAGCAGGGGCTTCAGGGTTAGGATCATCGAAAGCCAAAAGGAAGGCCACCAGGAAGGCCTGTAGGTCAAGAACGATAGGATCCTGTGCTTCCCATAGGGGGTTGATCCATTCCAAGGCATCACCCGCTAGGTTGGACATTATAAATCCCACCTTAACCCGATCAGAAGAATAGGCATTAGCATAGAACCGGAACTGCAGCAAGCATTGCCACACAAACGCACGGCATTGTTTTGGATCCCCGTAGTACCGTGGTGGATCCGCGGGAGCAGGTGCAGCTTCAGCAGGGACTCCAGGGTTGGGGTCATCGAAGACCATTAGGAAGGCCACCAGGAAGGCCTGCAGGTCAAGGACGATAGGATCCCAAGCTTCCCATAGGGGGGGTGATCCACTTCAAGGCATCCCCCGCTAGATAGTCAATTATAAATGCCACTTTAGACCAATCAGAAGGAAAAGAAAGAGGGTAGAACTTGAAGTGCAGCATGCATTGCTCCACAAATGCACGACTTTGTTTTGGATCCCCATAGTACTGGGGCGGATCCGCAGGAACGGGTGCAGAAAGCTCCATTTGGACGGGTGCGAAATTAGCCTGGAACTCAGCTAGAGAAAAAAAAAAAAAGTATTTATTTATTTTTAATGCACGTATTAGCTGGAAAACGTCTCAGAGAGCGAAGGCCGTGGGGCTCAACGGGAACCATGGCCTGAGCATGCTGTTATACACACGCCCGGACTGACTGGTGTGTGCGGGTGTTGTGGTTCCACTGGACCATGGACCGGAGAGTGCCTGGAGGGGCGTGACTAAGTATCTGGCCGATCCGACCAAGGTGGCACGACGGCATACGACGCCAGTGCACCAGGGAGAAACCGGGCAGAGGGACCAGGTGCTACTCCAGGTCAAACTCCGGACACGGGGGTTGACCCACACTAGGATTACTGGAACAGGCAGGTTAGGCTGGCACAGACTGGTGGATGTAAGCAAACACGGCAGGTATGCAGATGGGTGGATACAGGCGAGTATGCAGGCAGGGAGGTACTGGCCGAAAGGACGGGCTGGAGCACAGAGAGGTTAAGACCCAGTACAGACTGGGTCACAGAACCGCAGATGCGGTAGACAACCACAGCAGAGAGGGAACGCCCAAAGCGGTGGGCAAGAACAGAGCAGGACGGGGCTGCAGGAGCAGCGAGCACAAGCAGGGCAGGACAGGACTGCCGGAGCAGCGGGCAGAAGCAGGGCAGGGCGGAAACCGCAGAAGCAGTAAGCAAGATAAGAGCAGAGCAGAAACCGCAGGAGCGGCAAGCAAGGCAAGAGCAGAGTGAAAACCGCAAGAGCGGCAAGCTAAGCAGGAGCAGAGCGGACACCGCAGAGCGGTAAACAAGGCAGGAGCAGAGTAGAAACCGCAAGAGCGGCAAGCTAAGCAGGAGCAGAGCGGACACCGCAGAGCGGTAAACAAGGCAGGAGCAGAGCAGAAACCGCAAGAGCGGCAAGCTAAGCAGGAGCAGAGCGAACACTTCAGAGCGGTAAACAAGGCAGGAGCAGAGCAGAAACCGCAAGAGCGGCAAGCTAAGCAGGAGCAGAGCGGACACCGCAGAGCGGTAAACAAGGCAAGGGGATAGGACTCTGTTCACAAAGAACAGACAGAGAAGGAAAGGCAGAACCAGAAGCACGCACAGTACTTACATAGAAGTAGCGAGCGTACACTAAATTCACAACAGAGGTACAGAGACGACGAGAAGGAATTTAGGAGCGGGTTCAGACTCTGCAGAAAGACGCAGAAAACAGACATAGAGGGAAAAGGGAGACAAGGTTAAAGTAGAAACGAGGCACAGACAACAGGGAACAGAGGAACGGGAACAGAGACAGCAAGGCAGGAACACAAACAGGACTCTGTTCAGACGGGAACAGATACCGCAAGGCAGGAACACAAACAGGACTCTGTTCAGACGGGAACAGATACCGCAAGGCAGGGACACAAACAGGACTCTGTTCAGACGGGAACAGATACCGCAAGGCAGAGACACAAACAGGACTCTGTTCAGACGGGAACAGATACCGCAAGGCACAGACAGGCAGATCTAGGAATACGGCCCCTAGAAGGCGAAAGAACAGGCAAGAGGCGTGTTCACAAGAACAGACCACAGTTCAGACACAGAACTGGAAAACAGGCAGGAAAACAGGATAGGACCTGGCATGTCAGAGACAAAAAGCCAACTGACAAGAAACAATGCTCAGGCGCCATCTTGAGGAAGAAGGTGGTATAAATACCCAAAGATGGACAGCAATAGGCTGAAGGTGCAACAGGGGCGTGTCCGCAGCAGGTACAAGAAACAGGAAGTTCAGCGGGCGTCGCCCTATGCAGCCAAAGGGGAGCAGAGCAGAGCACAAGGAAAGAAGCCAGACCAGGAAGCTGGGCGGGAGATGAAGTTTGCGATCTTGCATGATGAGAGATGGAACACCATGCAAGAACGCCGCCAGGTATGCTACAGTATGTGAGGTTGTTTGTGTGTGTGTGTGGTGTATACACCACACCACACACCAAACTCACATACACTACATCTAGATAAGTTCCCTGGGGGGTCTAGTTTCCAAAATAGGGTCACTTGTGGGGGAGCTTCAATGTTTACACACAGGGGCTCTCCAAACGCAACATGGTTCCAATTTGTTAGCGGACACCATGTCGTGTTTGGACAGCCCCTGTGTGCCGAAACATTGGAGCTCCCCCACAAGTCACCCCATTTTGGAAACTAGACCCCCCAAGGCACCTATCTAGATGCATAGTGAGCACTTGGAACCCCCAAGTGCTTCACAAATTGATTTGTAAAAATGAAAAAGTATTTTTTTTCCACTTTTTCATTTTTACAAATCAATTTGTGAAGCACCTGGGGGATCCAACTGCTCACTATGCATCTAGATAGGTGCCTTGGGGGGTCTAGTTTCCAAAATGGGGTCACTTATGGGGGAGCTCCAATGTTTACACACACAGGGGCTCTCCAAACGCAACATGGTTCCAATTTGTTAGTGGACACCATGTCGTGTTTGGACAGCCCCTGTGTGCCGAAACATGGGAGCTCCCCAACAAGTCACCCCATTTTGGAAACTAGAACCCCCAAGGCACCTATCTAGATGCATAGTGAGCACTTGGAACCCCAAGTGCTTCACAAATTGATTCGTAAAAATGAAAAAGTATTTTTTTTCCACTTTTTCATTTTTACGAATGAATTTGTGAAGCACCTGGGGGTTCCAACTGCTCACTATGCATCTAGATAGGTGCCTTGGGGGATCTAGTTTCCAAAATGGGGTCACTTATGGGGGAGCTCCAATGTTTACACACACAGGGGCACTCCAAACGCAACATGGTTCCAATTTGTTAGCGGACACCATGTCGTGTTTGGACAGCCCCTGTGTGCCGAAACATTGGAGCTCCCCCACAAGTGACCCCATTTTGGAAACTAGACCCCCCAAGGCACCTATCTAGATGCATTGTGAGCACTTGGAACCCCCAGGTGCTACACAAATTAATCCGTAAAAATGAAAAAGTATTTTTTTTTCCACTTTTTCATTTTTACGAATCAATTTGTGAAGCACCTGGGGGTTCCAAGTGCTCACTATGCATCTAGATAGGTGCCTTGGGGGGTCTAGTTTCCAAAATGGGGTCAATTATGGGGGAGCTCCAATGTTTAGGCACACAGGAGCTCTTTAAACGCAACATGGTGTACGCTAACAATTTCGACTCAAATTGTTAGCGGACACCATGTTGCGTTTGGAGAGGCCCTGTGTGCCTAAACATTGGAGCTCCCCCACAAGTGACCCCATTTTGGAAACTAGACCCCCCAAGGCACCTATCGAGATGCATAGTGAGCACTTGGAACCCCCAGGTGCTTCACAAATTAATCCGTAAAAATGAAAAAGTATTTTTTTTTCCACTTTTTCATTTTTACGAATCAATTTGTGAAGCACCTGGGGGTTCCAAGTGCTCACTATGCATCTAGATAGGTGCCTTGGGGGGTCTAGTTTCCAAAATGGGGTCACTTATGGGGGAGCTCCAATGTTTAGGCACACAGGAGCTCTTTAAACGCAACATGGTGTACGCTAACAATTTCGGCTCAAATTGTTAGCGGACACCATGTTGCGTTTGGAGAGGCCCTGTGTGCCTAAACATTGGAGCTCCCCCACAAGTGACCCCATTTTGGAAACTAGACCCCCCAAGGCACCTATCTAGATGCATAGTGAGCACTTGGAACCCCCAGGTGCTTCACAAATTGATCCGTAAAAATGAAAAAGTATTTTTTTTTCCACTTTTTCATTTTTACGAATCAATTTGTGAAGCACCTGGGGGTTCCAAGTGCTCACTATGCATTTAGATAGGTGCCTTGGGGGGTCTAGTTTCCAAAATGGGGTCACTTATGGGTGAGCTCCAATGTTTAGGCACACAGGAGCTCTTTAAACGCAACATGGTGTACGCTAACAATTTTGCCTCAAATTGTTAGCGGACACCATGTTGCGTTTGGAGAGGCCCTGTGTGCCTAAACATTGGAGCTCCCCCACAAGTGACCCCATTTTGGAAACTAGACCCCCCAAGGCACCTATCTAGATGCATAGTGAGCACTTGGAACCCCCAGGTGCTTCACAAATTAATCCGTAAAAATGAAAAAGTATTTTTTTTTCCACTTTTTCATTTTTACGAATCAATTTGTGAAGCACCTGGGGGTTCCAAGTGCTCACTATGCATCTAGATAGGTGCCTTGGGGGGTCTAGTTTCCAAAATGGGGTCACTTATGGGTGAGCTCCAATGTTTAGGCACACAGGAGCTCTTTAAACGCAACATGGTGTTCGCTAACAATTTCGGCTCAAATTGTTAGCGGACACCATGTTGCGTTTGGAGAGGCCCTGTGTGCCTAAACATTGGAGCTCCCCCACAAGTGACCCCATTTTGGAAACTAGACCCCCAAGGCACCCATCTAGATGCATAGTGAGCACTTGGAACCAACCCCCAGGTGCTTCACAAATTAATCCGTAAAAATTAAAAATACTTTTTTTTTTTACAAAAAATTTCTTTTAGCCTAATTTTTTTAATTTTCACATAGGTAACAGGATAAAATGCATCCTAAAATTTGTTGGGCAATTTCTCCTGAGTACACCGATACCTCATATGTGGTCATAAACCACTGTTTGGGCGCATGGCAGGGCTCAGAAGGGAAGGAGCGCAATTTGACTTTTGGAGCTAATTTTCCAATCAAAAAGTGAAATGGCGCTCCTTCCCTTCTGAGCCCTGTCGTGTGCCCAAACAGTGGTTTATGACCACATATGAGGTATTGGTTTACTCAGGAGAAAATGCCCAACAAATTTTAGGATGCAATTTACCCTGTTACCCATGTGAAAATTAAAACATTTAGGCTAGAAAAAAAATTTTGTTAGAAAAATTAAAATGTTCATTTTTTTCTTCCATGTTGCTTAGTTCCTGTGATGCACCTGAAGGGTTAATAATCTTCATAAATGTAGTTTTGAGTAGCTTGAGGGGTGCAGTTTTTGGAATGGTGTCACTTTTGGGTGTTTTCTGTCATGTACACCCCTCAAAGGGACTTCAAATGTGATGTGGTCACTAAAAAAAATGGCTTTGCAAATTTTGCTGGAAAAAAGAAAATTTGCTGATGAACTTTGAACCCTTCTAACTTCCTACCAAAAATTTTTTTTTTTCCAAAATTGTGCTGATGTAAAGTAGACATGTGGGAAATGTTATTTATTAACTATTTTGTGTCACATCACTCTCTAGTTTAGCAGAATAAAAATTCAAAATTTGAAAATTGCAAAATTTTCAAAATTTTTCCCATATTTTTGATTTTTTCACAAATAAACACAAATATTATCGACCTAAATTTAATACTAACATGAAGCCCAATATGTCACGAAAAAACAATCTCAGAATCGCTAGGATCCGTTGAAGAGTTCCAGAGTTTTTACTTCGTAAAGGGACACTGGTCAGAATTGACAAAAATGCCAAGGTCTTTAGGGTCAAAATAGGCTGGGTCCTGAAGGGTTTAAAGGAATATATGCATATATACAGTATATACAGTATGTATATAGAATACATTTTTCTTACTTATTGAAGAAGCAATTTGAGTAGTAGAACTAAATTAGAGTATTGGAATGTCTACATTTCTGCAAACTGATAATAAAAGTGACAGTGCATTAATGGAAGAGTGGTGGATTATGCAGTGTTCTAAAGACAGCTTCATGTGATTCTTCCATTTGTGGTTTGTTTGTGTAAGGGAAACATCATAGAAAGGGGTAACTGAGGGTTTTAAGCAGGACCTGAGGAGTCTGCGGCTGAAGATAAATATTTGAGAGGACGGCTGAAAATCTTCACTCTGTTTTGGCAATGGTACATCGCTATGGCATCTTGGTAAAGAAGGAAATTATATGAGATGACAGACAGAGAGAAATCCCCTACAAGTAATAGTAGGGTACTGATAATTTCATACTTTAAATTATTTTACTATGTAAAATGAAAGATGAAGATGAATTAATCATGCCACTAGATTACATAAGTGATATGTCCTAAGGGACTAAATTACTTACTTAAACATTGCAATTAGAAGATTTAATAGAAGAATATTGGTGAAAAGCAGGTAGAGACAAAGTAAAAGAACAGTCAACCACTGAGGAAAAACAGGCTGATGGTTGGCCTTATTTGATTCAGGACACTTCTGCTTGTTTGGATCTGTCCCATTTACTGTGCACTGATCAATATTAAAATTCACACCTTGAAAGGATAACAAAATGAAATAATGGAAACTTTAGAAAACAACCTTGCATGTATTTTTTAGCATAGGCAAAAGATACAGTACTATATACCCAGCCTTTCAAATTAAATAAACAACATAAATTGTCATATATCTGCAAGGCTGTATATTCCAAAATTACACACAACATAGCATTTGCAAAGGTTTTGAGCAGGTGTGGAAAAGGTGCTTCAAAGTAAGTAATGCTTTCAAAAATAGAATATATATTTCATTTGTATCAATAAAATGCAAAGTGACTAAATAAAAGATAAATCTAAGTTAAATCAGTATTTGGAGTGATAAACCTTTGCACCTTTTGCCTTCAAAACAGCATCAATTCTTCTGGGTATACCTCCACAAACATTTTGATGAGTGACGGCAGGGAGGTTGTTCCAAACATTATGAAAAACTAACTACAGATCTTCTGTGGATGTAGGCTTGCACAAATCTTTCTGCTTCTTCTTGTAATTCCAGACAGACTTAATAAAGTTGACATTAGGGCTATGTGGGAACCATATCATCACTTCTTGCTGGACTCCTTGATCTTAATAATGAAGATAGTTTGGTGGAGGTTCCTTGCAAGTTTGAAGCTGCAGTTCAGCAAATGGAGTTGGGAGTTTTGTCAAGATTAATGTGTCCTTAAAGTGATGATATGTCCCCCACAGAGCCTTGATCTCAACATCATTGAGTCTGCCTCAGATTTCAACACGAAAAGACAGAAAGATTTGCACAAGCTTACATACACAGGAGTTATGTGGCAAGTTATCCAAGATGTTTGGAATAACCTCCCTGTTGAGTTTAATCAAAAACTAAGTGAAAATGTACCTAGGAGATTTCATACTTTTATGCAGTTTCCATGACCAAGGTTGGTCAAACCAAATATTGATTTGATTTAGATTTCTCTATTGTTCATTCACTTAGTGTAGCGTCGGCGTCTCTGCCTCCTGTAAGGCAGAGACGCCGATCTCCTCACTGCCGTGGTCCCGGTCCGGCGGCCTCCGGCTCCCTCGCTGCATCCACCTAGGGTGCGCGCGCCATGCTCAGATCCCCAGGCACTGTACTCAGTGCGCGCTCCCTTCCTCTTAAAGGGGCCGTGCGCATCATCCTAAAGAGTCCCCGGCCAATGGCCGGAGGACTGTCCCTATATAAGGCACCTCCTCCAAAATGGAGGTGCCTGTGCAATGTTGAAGTTTGTGTACTAACACTTTCTCCAGCCCTCAGGTCCCAGTGCTGTCTGCCAGCCTGTCTATCAGCAGTGCCCGCCAGCCTGTCTATTAGCTGTGCCTGCCAATAAGCCTGCCAGCCGTGCCTGTCCATCAGTCAGCTCTGTCCGTCTGCCTATCAGCCGTGCATATCTGTCTGCCCATCTGTCGTGCCTGTCCGCTTCGGCTATCAGCCTGGTGGGAGTCGCCTGCTCTCATACGAGGTCGGTCCCAGAGTGGCACCTGGTTCACCTTCCCGGTCCCTCCTTGGTTCACGGAGTAGACTAAGCCGCCGTGTAGCCAGGGTCAGTCCGGGTAGGTACTTAGTTAGGCCCCTCTGGTCCCTCCTTGCACCACGGCACAGTGGTTCCACCATCCGGTGCCGTAACACTTAGTTTATTTTTATCAATTACAAAATGCTATCAACACTTTAATTTTTAATGCATTCTTACTTTTCTGCATTTTTTCAACACATGCCTAAAAGTTTTGCACAGTACTGTACATTATTATTTTAAGTCAAAGAAGGAAGATTCTCTATCATTTTTGTGACCTGATTTTTTTTTAAATTATTGCCATTTTGTTCTTTCCTCCCATGCTTACAAGAGCCATGACATAGATGGAGATTTTCCATTTATATACAGTGCTACTCACCATTATTGGCACCCCTTAATTTTTTTCATAGACTGTGCAATATCTACAGAAATAAATGGTCCAAAGTAATACAACAATAAAACATTGTTTTTCAACCCCCATGTTGCAATTTAAAAGAAAAAAACAGAATAAACAGTATGTGCAGCAATAAAGGCACCCCTAATTAATACTTTGGCATTGCTGACAGCCTCCAAACATTTCTTGTAGTCATATATAACCTTCTTACACTTCTCATCTGGAATTTTCTCCCATTCTTCCTTTGCAGTTTGTTCAAGCTCTTGAACGTTTTCAGGGTTCTTTTTCCCAATGGCAGATTTCATCTCACCCCAAAGATTTTCAATGGGATTGAGGTCAGGACTAATTGCTGGCCACTTTAAAACAGTCCATTTTTCTTTTTCAACCATTCCTGTGTACTTTTGGATGTGTGCTTTGGGTCTTTGTCTTGCTGGA
This sequence comes from Phyllobates terribilis, assembly GCF_046119375.1. NCBI lineage: Eukaryota > Metazoa > Chordata > Amphibia > Anura > Dendrobatidae > Phyllobates > Phyllobates terribilis. Next base: position 10,918,023 of record NW_027362769.1, on the reverse strand, counting down.
GGACCCATGATCTTTGACTCAAACCAAGTTTTCTTACACTGGGCAGGACAATTTGCTCTAAAATCTCATGATAATTCTTTGATTTTATCTTTCCTGTGATATGGTCAAGGTCTCCAGTACCAGATGCAGCAAATCAACCACACACCATTATGGATCCTCCACCATGCTTAACTGTTGGTAAGGTGATCTTTTCCTTATAAGCTTCATTGCGCCGTCCGTAAACAAACTATTGCTTTGCATTGCCAAAAAGCGCTATTTTTGTTTCATCTGTCAACATTTTCCTAGAAGGATTGTGGTTTTTCAAGGTAATCTTTGCTAAAGATCAGTCATTTTTTTTTATGTCTTTTCTTCAGCAACGGTTTCTTCCTTGGCCTTTGCCGAGAAAGCTTTGCTTGGTTTAGTGTGCGGTGTATGGTACTTGTTGAAACCATAACCCCATATTGTTCCAGGTTGGCCTTCAGGTCTTTGGATGTTTGACGTGGTGTTTTTTTCCACCATTCGCTCCAACCTTCGAAGACATATCTTGTCAATTTTCCTCTTTTCACCACGTCCAGGGAGGTTCTTGATGGTTTCATGCTTGGCAAACTTCTTAATAACATTGCACACTGTTGAAACTGGGATACTAAGCTCTTTGGAGATGGTCCTATACCCTTTGGAAGTCTTGTGTTTTCTAATAATAGCAGTGCTGATGTCCTCAGACAGCTCCTTTGTCTTCACCATTGTGACAAAGGAACAAGGCCTACCATATGGCTTTTTAAAACACTAAAGTCATAATTTATTGGCTAATTAATTTCACATGGGCACCTATAATTAATCAAAGGGGAATATTTTTTGTGATTTACCACAGGCGAGTCAAAATCTGTTTCTATACTAAATTAATTTAAAGGGTGCCAATACGAGTGACACAGCAAGCTTTAGGTTTTTCTATTTTTCCCTCCAATTGTTTTTTGTTTTAAATTATTGTTTATCATTTGCAAATTTATTTTTAACACGAGTGCTCTATACAAAAAAACTGTTTCACTTGATTCATTTTTTTTAGAAGACATTATTATTATTAATTATCATAGCGCCATTTATTCCATGGCGCTTTACATGTGAAAAGGGGTATACATACAAAAACAATTACAATGATCTTTAACAAAACGTGATGGCGACTGGTACAGGAGGAGCTAGGACCCTGTTCCACATTATGTACTTAAAGTTCAAGGGTGCCAATAACGATGAGCAGTACTGTAGCTGTATGAGGGCTTGTTTCATATAAAGAGTTGGAATCTTGAATGATTTTACCATACAATATACTGAAATATGTTTCCTGTGGAGTTAAATGGTGAACAAAAAAATGCAATTCCAACAATTTTTGGGGAGTTTTGCTTTTACGGTGTTCATTATTCAAGATTAATAAATATGATTATCCTTGTCAGTATTATTATCGTAATAACAAACTTATAACGTTTTTGTTTTATAATGTACTAGATAAAAAATTTAGAACCTTAAAAAAAGATTTAGAAATTTTTTAAAAAGTTTAGTTCGTGATGACAGTTTTCTGAGACACATAACTTTTTTGGATTTTTACATTAATAGCGTTATGTAAGGACTGTTTTTTACATGCTGAGCTGTAGCTATTAGTGACTCCAAGCAACATTCAGCGAGTCGATGACATCATTCGTGGTGACCGCCGGGTGACTGCAGATGAATTGTGTGGCATTATCTGCCTCAGTAAAGGCAGTGTGATGAAAATTATCGGACAGCTGGGATACAGAAAAGTTTGTGCACGGTGGGTCCCAAGAATGCCTTTTACCATGCTGGAATACATGCCCTTGTTAAACGGTGGACCAAGACTGTGGTAATGGATGGAGATTATATTGAAAAGTGACAAATTAATCGTTAATGTTGTGGTTTTCAACCTATGTAATTGTATTTGAATTTCTTGGCAATTAAAAGGAGAAATAAAATAGGAGGCATTACTTATTGACTGACCCTCGCATCATTTTGGGGAACATACAATATTCTGATTGCTTTTTATTGCATTTCTGCTTAGAATTGCAGCTGCTAAAAAATTCTGTTGCTGTTTTTTTTTTCTTTTAGGTGCTCAACGCACAGTTTACATAATTTTAGATTTTGATAGGATGTACTTTAATCGACACAACTAAATGAAATATGTATATTTTTAAAATGTTCACATCTACCCAATAAGGAGCGGGCTGAGCTCTTGAGCCCACTCAATACACCACGTCCATGCATTGTGATGAAAATGTGTGTAAGAGGTCATTAAGGAATTAATACAGCAAAAATTTCAACAATATTTACCTTCCCAGGTCACAGAAACTAATGCACTGTAGAATGCAGCAAATCCACTTAATAAAGATGGAGGCAACACAAGTGTAAAATACTGATGAGACAACTTCTCAAACTACCAATTCAGGGAGGGGATGATTGCTTAGTATTAAAATTGCACACAAAAAGGCTTGCAGAGGGCGCTGGTCAATGATAATTCATTTGAGAGCAGTGCTAGAAGATGTGGGGTGACTGGGTGTCACTCATTGGTTCTATCTTCAACCCTTGGCAAAATATTGTTTCACACATAGAAGATGTGATAGCAGAGACAGAAGCAGAGTGCCGGAGCTGCACCTCTCCAACAGTGTCTATCACCATGGATCCATGCTATCATCAGAGGGCGGTAATGCAAGAAACTGTAGTAAGTAACTGCAGCACCTCCCCCTGATTTCCTGTTCAAGTATCGGAGATAGACTGGGAAGGAAAGTGGGTGCAGCCCCAGCCAGCTGTGACATCCTGTTTGAGAAGCCTCTCAAACGAAACGTCACACAAAGTGCAGTTAAAAAAAAACACATTTAGGGATTAAATAGGGAGAAGTGTAGAGCATTTTATAATAAAGCTAATTGCTCATAAGTGAGAAATACAACAATAAATTAAATTAATGTCCAGTCCAACATGGACATGTATGCAGAAGTGTCTAAACCACACTGGTGACCAATGGCCTGACAGACAGTGTCGCTTAATATAGCAGACAGTTTACAGGGCAATTGATAATGGTCAGTCAACCTTGAAGGGTCCCTTTTGAATAAACAAATAAATCCAAAGCGGTTGTAAGCTACTCCTGTATTGTGTCTCGCTAATGACTAAAAGGTGGGCAAAAAATCTTAATGGGCATCGACAAGGTTGACAAACCCATTAGAAGAGACAACTGGGATCAGGCTGATCCTTCAGAGGGAATCAAGGTGGATATTCCTCCTTAGCACCACCGTCACTGTCTGGACTGAATGAGCAGTTAAATTTTGACTGCTTCTTATGATACATTTTCTGTGGTACCTATCCATTTTAATCACAGACCTATCTGTTATTGCTAACTCTTAGCTGCTTTTGACCTGTGTGTCAAGTATTAATTACATGTCACGTGGAAATTGTTTCTGCTCTTTTAATATGATGTTTAAATTTGCTAATTGGCTCTAATTTTCAAGATCCTGAGGAGGTTGTAATTACTTACATGATACCTTTCATGCAGGCTTATAGAAAAATTGCATCTTTATTATTTCAGCATCATTATTGAATTATTAGTAGCTAGTGTATTACATTCATAGGTGGATTATAATGAGGGCAATCTGGGCTACCGCCCGGGGCCCGTGCCTCCGACGGGGCCCTTGGCCAGATTGCCCTCATTATAATGTTTTCGGCAGAGGCAGGAGGACCGCACTGTGCCTCAGACTCTGGCCGGCCGCATCACAGGGAGGCACACGCCCCCTGTACGCTGTGTGCTGCGTCTCTAGAGCTGACGTCATACAGCGGTGCCTGGAGCTCATCATCCTGCTGGAGAGGAACTCCTGCACCAGACTTCAGTGAATGGCGGTAATGCGGTAAGTATGAGGTCTGGGGAAGATGTCTGGAGTGAGGAGGGGGCTGCAGGACGCTGCTCCCCTCCTGATGAGTGCACACAGGATTCCATACTGTCAGGTCAGCAGTAGCTCTGCTGGGGCTCAGTGTGACCTATTTCATTGGTCACCATCTGACCTTTGCTGCAGATCAGGTCACTCTGGGTCATCGGCTCCAGCATCACCAGATCTTCAGGAAAATTCAGAGTCCTGCAATAAATCACAGTGAGCCCCAGCAGAGCGTCCACAGACATCGCATACAGGATCCCACCCTGACTGATCAACCCTGAACCTACAGGACATCACATACTATACTGCTCCATATATAACATGTGAGGTCCTGTAGGCAGGTCCAGGTGTGATCAGTACAGTGTATATCCCTGTACATAATATTTCACATCCAGTATACAGATTACCGTATCGTATACTGTGGTACAGACGTCAGATGGGATATAACAATGTGTATAGTAAATAACATCTGATGTCTGTATCACAGTATATCGTACTAGCTATTGAACTCATTCTACACCTGGGTGGCAAGCTTTTTTATTGGTATATGATCCCCCATCCTGGCCCCCTATCCTGGTATATGCTCCCCCATCCTAGTATCTGCTCCCCAATCCTGGTATGTACTCCTCCATCCTGGTATATGCTCCTCCATCCTGGTATATGCTCCCCAATCCTGGCCCCCTATCCTGGTATATGCTCCCCCACCCTGGTCCCCCATCCTGGTATCTGCTCCCCAATCCTGGTATATACTCCTCCATCCTGGTATATGCTACCCAATCCTGGTCTCCTACCCTAGTATATGCTCCCCCATCCTGGTTTCCTATCCTGGTATATGCCCCTCTATCCTGGTATGTGCTCCCCCATTCGGGTCCCCAATTCTAGTATATGCTTCCCCATCCTGGTCCCCCATCCTGGTATATTCTCCCCTATCCTGGTCCATGCTTCCCCCCCATCCTGGTATATGCTCGCCCCATCCAGGTCCTTGCTCCCCCCCCCCCATCCTGGTCCCCCCATCCTGGTATATACTCCCCCATCCTGGTCCCCTATCCTGGTATATGCTTCCCCCCCATCCTGGTCCCCTATCCTGGTCCATGCTCCCCCCCAAACCCTGGTCTATGCTCCCCAATTCTTGTACTGTATATGCTTCCCAGTCCTGGTCCCCCATCCTGATATGTGCTCCCCCATCCATAAGTAAATAAAAAAACACTCCTGCTTGCCTTTCCACAGCTCCACTGCAGCGCATCACCTGCGTTATTTTACTAAAATGGAACCGGAATCGGCGCCCACGCATATCGTGATAACCGGTTTCATTTTAATGAATACAATTGTGCAGAGTGTATTCAACAAAATGGTGTCAGAGTACCCCCATGCGTATACCACGCTGTCCATTTTGTTGAAGACACTGTGCATATTTGTCTTCACTAAAATAGCGCTGAGAATCGCGCTATGCGCAGGCGCTGATCTTGGCGCCACACTCCTCCCCTGGCCTCTCCAGAGATGACAGGACCGAACAGGTATGTGTTTATGGTTCCAGAGATCGCGGTATGCATTCAGTGCCTTTGCATACCGCGATCTCCGGCGCCACACTCCTCATCCTTGTCTGGGATGTGGTTGTGTCTTTCTGTCTTTCTGCCTGCGGCCAGACAGCGCAGGTATTGTGCTTGCGTAGTCTATAGAGGCTTCGGACAGAAGGACACATCCCTGATTATACTATAGATACCAGTCATGTATTGTCATATAGACTGTACAGGGCCATACCTAGGGGAATGAGGGAGGCATGTGACCTGGGTACAGCCGTGAGGGGGACACCTTCGGGCCACCTCATGCGGTGGTCAGAGGTGTCTCTCAGGCAGCTGCATTTTGCATTCGACCATTCTCTGAGCTGGCTGTGGAACCGACAGTTGATCAGAGAAGGGAGCTATGTACAGGCTCATACTTTATACAGGGGGCTATGCGGGGGCTCATACAGTATATAGGGAGCTATGCGGGGGCTCATACTGTATCTAGGGAGCTATGTGGGGGCTCATACTGTATCTAGGTGGCTATGTGGGGGCTCATACTGTATCTAGGGGGATGTCAGCATACTTAATTCTGCTCAATATTAAGTCATACAATTAATATAATTATTTTTTATTATTTTGTTAATATTATTAATATTGAGCAGAATTAATTTAAGCCTATTGGTTCGGCCTGTACAACAGTCACAGTCTCTCATGTGGCCCCTGGGGAAAACTTATCTCCCACCCTGCTCTATTATGTATAGCGCTATGTTATGTATAGGGCTGTACATAATGGACAAAAATTTCCATCATTTTCCACCTACAGATGTGACCAAAGCATGTGTGTTAATCACATGACCTATCACATGATCTATCAAAGGGGATCATGTGACATGTCACGTGATAAATCTGGTACCTGGGAGGGGTCCACGCCTTCTAAACTGCCCGGTGCCCTGACTACTCTTAATCCACCCCTGATTACATTATCTATTTATTCAACTGAGTCTTCAGTATTCTATCATGTTAGGGTGACCAATCAAGAAATGCCAACTCAGCTCCGATGACATAATCCTAATTACAGTTGCATCAACTACTTTTATAAATGCTCTCTGTGTAAGGTATACAGTTTAGGATTTCTTAACATATTGACATGTTTCTATATGTTTTTTCAAATATACCTCGTTCTTGCATTAACAAAGTGGATAGTTTTTGGTACAAGTCACTTTTGTGTCACAAAGGCGAAACTTGCCTACCATGATAAAGAAAGCCTACACCCTCTATTTTGGCTGCAGAATAGGAGATCAGAACAAGAGTTGGGATCCACATATATGCTGCAATAGATATGCATCACATCTTACCCAGTGGTTGCATGAGAAGAGGCAATCTATGCCACAAGTGATGTATTTGCACTATAATATTGTGAAATGTGGATACCTTACATGTTATTGCCCTTAAATATAGAGAGCTATATTATATGTGTCATGCCTCGGGATTTGATCCAGTGGTCCTGTGCTCGTCAGTCGGCGTCTCTGTACGCCGAGCCACAGCAGGTTCTGTCTCTGGGTGCTGATTACCTTTTGCCTTTGTCCATTCCTTTCGGACAGCAGGTGTTTTTCATTTGTTATCTAGCCTATCCTATCACACTGCAGGTGCTACTATTTAATCCTTCCTCCTGCTGGTGTTCTCTGCTGGTGATAGCATTTAGTGGATTCTGCTTTGAGTATCTAGTCCAGTCAGATAAGTGTACTGCTGGGGTTTCCTTCATATGCTGCACTTTCCCTCGGTTCCTTAGTAGGTACAAGATACACTTGATAGCCTTTCAGGGAGCCAGGTCCGAGTGGTCAACTTTAGTTTTACCTTCCGGGGTTATCCATGTTGTGCTGAAGCTGCTAGGGCCTGCATTACCGGATACTTTAGTCTGCACAAGAACAGGTGGTGTTTGTGCAGTTTTCTCATAGTTAATTCCTTTTACCCCATGTTTACTACCATGTGTGCATAACATTATCACCAGTCCATCCGAATTTTGTGTGTGCTGAGACTTTTTTATGGACGTTATGGACGTCTTAGCCACACAGCTACGGTCCCTATCCTTGAAGGTGGTGGCTATCAAAAAACAACAGCAACATTCACTCTCCGCCATTGCTGGGGGTTCAGTACTTCCAAAGTATTCTCCTGAATGAAAGGTAAAGTTGCCAGATTGCTTCAATGGGGACAAAAGTATGTTTTCAATTTTTCTTTTAACATGTGAGCTGTATTCTTGCCAGTTTCCTCCGGAGGAGAAAGTCAGAAAGTCAACGAGTGGGTATAGTTATGTCCTTACTTTGTGGGGATCATCAGGCTTGGACATTTTCTTTGCTTGGGAATTCTCCTATGTTTTCAGTGTTGACACTTTTTTTTCTGCGCTTGGACTCATTTTGATGATCCCGATAGGGTCTCGGTTGCTGAGTCCATGATTCACAGGTTGGTTCAGGGTAATCATAAAGTGGAAGATCTCTGCTCTCAATTAAGACGTTGGGCAATGGAGAAATTTTGGAATAACCCAGCTCTCTCTAGCCAGTTTTAGCAGGGATAGTTGGATTAGATACATGATGGTTTACAGCCCTTCCCCGATGTCGCTGGAGAAGGCAACGTCACTCGCTGTCTGTTTAGACAGATGTCTGAGGGACAAAGCCACATTGAAGCCTGTGCCAGTTTCTTTTTCCTTCTCTTTGGAAGACAAGGGTGAATCTATGAAAACTGGTGCTTGCCGAGGTCCCAATAAGGGAACTGAGCCGGGAGCATCTTTTGTTTATACTGTGCTCATTCTGGTCACACTCTGATTCAGTGCTTCAAATATAAAAAAAAGAATTTCATGAAACTAAAAAAAACTTTAAGGTGTAAGGATGCAGGTTCTAAGAGTCTGAAATAATTTCTCATGCATTCAACTGTTTTTTTCCTACACATATCTTTGGAGACTGAAATAGGGTCTACTGTTACTTCTGTATTTGAAGATTCTTGTACTGCCTTAGATCTCATCGACTGTGATTTTACTATTGAATGTGGTTACAATATTTCTACACTTGGTTATCCCATTCAAGTATCAGCAATTGACAACTCCCTTCGCTAAAAGTCAATTAAGGTCGAAAAAAGTTGAGAGTAGGAGCATTACACACAATTCATCTCACTAATGGTTTTTCCTTCCTTACCTGGTAAACTAGTTTTAGATATGCCCTCATTGGTTAAACACAACCCTACCATTGATTGGGAGACTCGTGAGATTAGGTCTTGGAGAAATTTTTGCTCATCTACTTGTTTATCGAAGTCCTTGGCATCTGTGAGATCTCATCTTCTAGGGTTCGTTCAGGATTTTGAGGATGTGTTTTTTGAGACCATGTGTGAAGTCCTTCCTCAACATAGACCATATGATTGGGCGATCTAATTAATATCTGGTGCCAAAATGCCTCAGTCTTGCCTGTATAACCTCTCTCTTTCTGAAAGAGATGCATTGAAAGAGTATATTCAAAAGAGTCTGGCCAAGGGGCATATACATCCATCCACTTCTCCAGTCACTGTGGGTTTTTTCTTTGTCAGGAAAAAAGATGGATTTTTGTGTTCTTGCCTGGATTTTAGGGAGTTTAATAAGATCACAAACTTTAAACCTTATCCTTTGCTTCTTGTACCTGACGCTTTTTACTCAACTAGTAGGAACCAAGTGGTTTTCTAAGCTTTATCTGAAGGGAGCATATAACTTCATATGCGTTTGGCAGGGTGATGAGTGAAAACCGTCTTCAAAACACCAGAGGGTCACTTTGAAAATTTGGTGATGCTGTTCGGGTTGACGAATGCACAGCGGTTCTTCAGAACATCATAAATGACATTTTTTTTTGCCCTCTAGTGGGTAGCTTTCTAGTTATTTACTTGGATGACATATTGATTTACTCGCATTCTCGTGAGGAGCATCAGGAGCATGTTCGTCTGGTTCTTCAAATTCTTAAATTCTTTGTATCAATCATTTATTTGCCAAACTGGAGAACTATCAGTTTGAGGTGCAACAGCTTCACTTTTTGGGTCATTTGGTTTTGAAATCAGGATTTCAGATGGATCCTGTTAAGATACAGGCTGTCCTGGATTGAGTGCAACCCACAAACATTAAAGCGTTGCAGAGGTTTTTAGGTTTTGCTAACTATTAACTAAAGTTCATTAATAATTTCTCAGTCAAAGTTGAACCCCTCAGCGATATGACCAAAAAGGGTACTGACGTCTCCTCCTGGTCTAATAAGGCTGTGAATGCTTTCACTACTCTAAAGACAGCCTTCTCGAAGGCTCCTGTTCTCAGTCAACCCAAAGTTGACTTTCCTTTTATGGTGGAGGTAGAAGACTCTTCTGTGGGGATGGCTGCTGTTCTCTCACAAAAGAGAGATGGTTACCTTCATCCTTGTGTTTTTTTTCCCCATAACTTTTCAAAAGCGGAGTCTAACTATGATATTGAGGACCGAGAACTGTTGCTAGTTAAGAGAGCATTCGACGAACCGAACCGAACTCGAACACTACGGGGGTGGCTCAACACTAGTCTGGACCGCATTTTCCTCACCCTGATCCTCCTTCCTCCCACCATGCCGAGTACCCAGAGACAACTGATCCCACACTTGTACACTCTGAAGAGCTGTTCATTTTTCCTTTTATAGATTCGGACCTCTCTGGCCGGTCCACTTGAAGTGGGACAAGAGGAGATCGCGTGTAGCGATGCCCAAATATTTGAGCAGCTACGGCCACATGAAGGCGACGGTGGGAAAGTGTCACAAGAGGTGGACGATGATGAGACACAATTGCTAGAAAGCCAGGGTGCGGAAGTGGAAGACGAGGTGGTGGATGATATAGTAACTGACCCAAACTGGCAGGAGGACATGCAGAGCAAGGAGAGCAGCACACAGGGGGAGGGAGGCTGAACACCCCAATGGGCAGGAAGTATCAATGTGGTGGCCGCAGACAAAGGGCAGGCAACCGTTCCTCGTAACACCAACACGAAGGAAGTTGCCAGTACAACTGTTAAGTCTTCCCGAGTCTGGTTGTTTTTTAAAGACTCAGCCGATAACCCCAAAAAGGCCATTTGCACCACCTGCCAGGCCAGCATCAGTAGGAGTGGCAAAATGACCAGCCTGACCACCACCAGCATGATCAGGCACATAGCAGCAGAGCACCCGACTTTGTGGGCCGATCCCCAGGGTCCAGGAACAGTGTCTGCAGGTGGCACCATTTCTTCTTCCGCTGTTGTGCATGCAAGCCAATCCCCTGTCCATGGTGCATGCGAAGATGCCTCCTGCACTGCACTTGTCATTGCACACTCTCATTGGTTAGAGGGGGCAAAACATAATGTAATGATCTTTGCGGATCATAAAAGTCTGCTGTATATTAATGCCGTGAAATGCCTTAATACTAGACGAGCCCGATGAGCTCTTTTCTTTGCTTAGTTTGACTTTTCAGTGACTTCTCTCGCTGGTTGTCAGAATGTCCAAGCGGATGCTTTGTTAAGTAGATTTGCTCAGGATTTGAGGGACTTGAATCTTGTTAAAATTCTTAGTGAAGGGGTGGTGATGGGACTTTAGGGATCGATCTCAGACAACGCATTTAGGATAGTGCGCCAGAGGGCTTACCCCTGAACAAGCTTTTTGTACCGTCCTCGTTACGCACAGATCTTCTTATTTCTGACAGAGGGATTCAGTTTTTGGCCAGCTTCTGGAGTAGTTTTTGCTCCAGATTAGGTATTAAGCTTTCGTTCTCCTCAGGTTACCACCCTGAGACTAATGGTTAGACAGAGAGAATGAATCAAGAGTTTGAACAGTACCTAAGATGCTATGTTTCATCTATTCAAGAGGATTGGGTTGAATTTTCTACCTCTTGATGAGTTTGCCCTCAATAGTCGCACCTCTACGGCTACCGGTAACTCACCATTTTTTGTTGTGGAGGTTTTCATCCTGTGTTTGGGAATTTTTTGCAGTCCTCTGTACCAGAGGAGGAGAAATTTACTTCATGATTCATTAAGGTATGGAAGGAGGTTGAAAAAAATCTTCTGATGACTTGTGACCGGGCCAAAAGAACTACTAACCGTGGACATAGCAGGGCTCCTATTTTTAGGGTAGGAGAATTTGTGTGGTTATCCTCAAAAAATTTACATCTCAAAGTACCATTTAAAAAATTTGCTCCAAAGTTTGTTGGTCCGTATAAGGTAATTACAATCCTTGATCCTGTGAGGGTCAAACTCAGGGTCCCGATGGCGTGGAGGATGAATAATTCCTTTTATTTGTCTCTGCTTAAAAGGTTTGAGGGGACGACAAGTTCTCAAGACACTATTGAGATGGATTTAGAGGAGGATCAGGAGTTTGAAGTAGAGCAGGTTTTAGGTTCCAAATGTGTTAGACGGCGGTTGCAGTACTTGGTTAAGTGGAGGAGTTATGGCATAAAGGAAAACTCCTGGGTTAATGTGGAAGATCAGCATGCGGATCATCTGATAAAAGAGTTCTGGTGGTGACATCGACGGATGAGGATCTCGATGGGTCCAATGGCTCCTCATGGACGGGGCAGTACCGTCACTCCTCAGGATTCAATCCGGTGGTGCTGTGCTCATCTGTCAGTGTCTCTGTATGCTGATCCACAGCTGGTTCTGTTGCTTTCCGGATGCTGATCACCTTTTGCCTTTCTCCATTCCCTTTGGACAGCAGGTGCTTTTCATTTTTTTTCTAGCCTGTCCTATCACACTGCAGGTACTACTATTCAAACATCCCCTTGCTGGTGTTTTCTGCTGGTGATAGTGTTTAGTGGATTCTGTATTGAATATCTAGTCCAGTAAGATAAGTGTACTGCTGGGATTTCTTTCTTATGCTGCACTGCCCCTCAGTTCCTTAGGAGGTACAAGATACACGTGACGGCCTTTCAGGGAGCCAGGTCCAAGTTGTCATCTTTAGTTTTACCTTCGGGGTTATCCAGGTTGCACTCAAGCCGCTAGGCCCTGTGTTATCAGATACTTTTTGACTTTGTACAGGAACCGGGTGGGGTTTGTGCAATTTTCTCATAATTAGTTTTTGTTACCCTCATATTTAGTACCACGTGTGCATATCAATAAGTCATAATTGTAAAGTTATCATCTACTTGTAATTATTTATGTACATTTTACACAAGAATTTACTAAATATCATTGTTTGCAAAAATTTTAATTGTCAAATTTGAAATGAGGAGGTCAAAATCATTAATGAAATGTCTCATTTCATAACTGAACCTGACAACTTTTGAAAATATGTAGAATATTGGATGGCCGGATTAAGGACCCAGAAAGGGTTCATCCATGGCCTTGTACATTGGGGAATTTTTATTTGATACATTTTTTGTCACATTGGATTTTGTATTCCATGTAAGGTGATGCTTTTCTGTCGTTAGTAGTGTTTTCTTTTGCTCCTTTTCTTGCATTGCCTATTCATTACAAGTGTCTTATCTTATGTGATCTTGTCCATCTATTTGTTGTGAGTTACCGTAACATCTTTGGTCAAATAACTTTGAAATGAGCGGGCCTGATATACCTCTATTTATACCACCTACTGGTAGTCTTTGTTTTTCACAATGGCCAGTGGGCGGGCATTTGGCCAACAATACCTTTGTGTGTCATGCAACACTGTGTAGTACATACCTATCATGTCCTGTACTTATGAGCTGCCCCTTTACTTAATTACTCTTTGGGCTGTTACACTGATGATCTCATCGGACAACCAGCCGCAAATTAGTGGCAAGGGCCGCCCTTTATACATTTCCCTTCAATAGGTGGTGCAGCCTCGCACATCTTACAGGGCGTCGCACACCATTCTGGATATGTATTCCAACTCTCCCAGCTGTCATACACTGCATGCATATCAAGTTAGACCGGAAGTAGTTTCCGATCACCTATGTCAAGCGGATCTAACAGGCCCACGGCTGTGGTAAAAATACCCCCCTTTTTTTGTCCTGATCAGACTATACCAGAATGCTATTTGTTAGGTCCACCACTGTAGGGCTGGTACCTTTAGCCCTTGGATTGCATATAACGTGCTTTGCCCTAAACGGAAGAAACACGTCAAAAGGCACGCAGGGCATATTTTAGGGTGAAATTTGTCCAGAGTCAGCTGTGGACTTCCCTTGTCAGGGTGGGAGTTTTTGGGGCAAGCAGGACCAGTATAGTATGACAGAGCCTACTTCTGTCCCCAAGCCCCACATAAGTACTTGCAACAATGACTGAAATGCGAGTACTTCCCTTCTTGGATGACTGGGTGAAACTGTTACATTTTTTTTTTCACCTTTTGGTCACTAGTGCTACACATTTCAGGAGTAGTTTACAACCAGTTTGGATTTATATGTTTATTCAATAAGGTACCGTTCAAGGTTAGCTGACCATTGTCTGTAATATTTGATCTGTAATCTGTCTGCTATATCAAATGACACTGTCTGTCAGGCCATTGGCCACCAATGTGGATTAGAAAGGAAGTAGTTCCCGACACTAACGTGTTTAGTGAATAATTGTTATTTTATTTCATTGCCAATTCCAGTGGATGTTTCAGCCTGTCCCAGGCATTTTTTTAACATTGTTGATATAATAATATACATCATTACTAGTGTTGACCCGAGCAGCAAGCCGAATGTAAGTCTATGGGAAACTCGAACATTTTTCTGGCGGTCCCCCCCGGCGGTCTGCAGAAGGTCAAAAATTGCCCAAATCGATGGAAACAGTGCTCAATGAAACATGTCAGGCAGACAGACAGAATATATAGGCAGACAGGCAGGCAGGCTATATATCAGGGTGCATGAAAAACATAGCAGGGCACTCGGAACACTAGTGCCCTCCGATTTTTACGCACCCGTCTCTTTAAAAAAGCAGGCAATTTAGCAGCCGCATACAGTTATAACATCGGTACCCAACAATTTAGAACAGAGAGAATAGAGCATCACTGTAGCATCGGCGTCTCTGCCCCGTTCTAGGCAGAGACGCCGTCCCTCTCACCTCCCCGCTCCTGGCGCGGCGTCCTCCAGCGCTGCTCTCCCCGCTGCTTCCGGCACGCGCTCCTTCCCCGGCAGTGTGCTTAGGGCGCGCGCGCGCGCTCCCCCTCTCTTAAAGGGACCGCGCGCGCCGTCCTAAGGAGTCCCCGGCCAATTGCCGGAGGACCTCCCATATAATAGGCACCTCCTCCAAAATGGAGGTGCCCGAGCAATGTTGTAGCACTGTTCACTACTCTACTTCAGCCCTCAGGTCCCGTTGCCAGTTACCTGCCAGATTCCTGCCAGTCTGCTGTCTAATTCCTGCCTGATATCCTGCTACCTGCCTGCTAGCCTGAGGTCCGACGGTCTGCCTTACTACTAGAGATGAGCGGTGTTCGACTAGAACTGTTCGCCAATCTCAAATTCGAGCTGTTTTGGGCGGTGTTCGAGTTGTTCGACGAACCCGAACGATTTGCAAAAAATTCGGCTGTTCGAGGTTATGTTCGATAACTGTTCGTGCACCAAAAGCGTGTCCTGCATGTCTGGTGCTATTTAGAGCACCAATCATGCAGGGATTGTCTGCCACTCACTGTAATGCCACAGCCATGGTGGTTGTGGCATTACAGTGATTGCCCAAATCGATGGGAACAGTGCCAACAGTGAAACATGAAAAGCCGGCAATTCAGCAGCGGCATACACCGGTACCCGACAATTTAGAACCGAAAGAATAGAGCTTCACACATAGATTAGATAGATATAAACATGTCAGCCACATATATACGAAGTACAGTGAAAGTGCTGCTTACTGTACTTGTCATTTAGCGTAAAGGATTTATCAAAAAAAATAATAGTGTTTTCATGCACCGTCTCTTTAAAAAAGCCGGCCGGCAATTCAGCAGCGGTACCCGACAATTTAGAATAGAAGGAATAGAGAATCACACATAGATTAGATAGATAGAAACATGTCAGTCACATATATATGAAGTACAGTGACAGTGTTGATTACTGTACTTGTCATTTAGTGTAAAGGATTTATCAAAAAAAATAATAGTGTTTTCATGCACCGTCTCTTTAAAAAAGGCGGCCGGCAATTCAGCATCTGTACCCAACAATTTAGAATAGAAGGAATAGAGAATCACACATAGATTAGATAGATAGAAACATGTCAGTCACATATATATGAAGTACAGTGACAGTGTTGCTTACTGTACTTGTCATTTAGTGTAAAGGATTTATTAAAAAAAATAATAGTGTTTTCATGCACCGTCTCTTTAAGAAAGCCGGCCGGCAATTCAGCATCTGTACCCGACAATTTATAACAGACAGAATAGAGCTTCACACATAGATTAGATAGATAGAAACATGTCAGTCACATATATATGAAGTACAGTGACAGTGTTGGTTACTGTACTTGTCATTTAGTATTAAAATAAAGGATTTATTATTAAAAAAATTGGCGTGGGGTTCCCCTTAATTTTAGGCTCTAGCGGAGGTTAAGCAGACAGCTGGGGCAGATGTTTGAAGCCTGGGAAGGGGGTAATACCCACGGAGCTTCCCAGGCTACTAATATCAGCCCCCAGCTGAATACATAGCCTTTACTAGCTATTAAAATGGGGGACCCCCCAAAAAAAATGACGTGGGGTCCCCCCTAAATTTAATAGCTAGCAAAGGCTAGGCAGACAGCTAGGGGCTGATATTAATAGCCCAGGAAGGGAGCCATGAATATTGGCCCCCTCCCAGGCTAGAAACACCAGCCGTCAGCCGCCCCAGAAATGGCGCATTCAAAGGATGCGCCAATTCTGGCACTTAGCCTCGCTCTTCCACGCTGCCCTGGTGCGGTGGCAGGGGGTAATAGGGCTGGGGTTGATGTCAGCTTATAATGCCAGCTGACATCAAGCCCAGGTTAGTAATGGAGAGGCGTCTATAAGACACCCCCATTACTAACCCCATAGTCAAAGTTAAAAAAAACACAAACACCCAGAATAAAGTCCTTTAATTGAAATAAAGACACAATTCTTTATTGTTCTAAATTAAACCATACTTACCATCACGCCCATTCCAGCTGAAGCCAACGATCTCCTGTAATAAAAATAAAATAATAAAGCAACCTCATCCTTACCTTTCCATGGTTCCCACGACAGCTTCAGCTCTGCTACATCGAGATGACAGGCTGGACCGCAGCAGAACGCCGCCATCCAGCCTGTCATCCCGCAGACACTGAGAAGCGCAGGCTTGCTTGCGCTCTGCAGTGTCTGGCTGTGACGGCATAAAGATGAGACGAGTTCATGTCCAATGAACTCGGCGCACCTCATGCACGTCACTTACAGCGTGGGAGAATTCTCACGCTGAAGCGCTGAGTGCAGGAGAATTTTCCCACGCTGTCAGTGAGGTGCATGAGGTGAGCTGAGTTCATTGGACATGAGCTCACCTCATGCACGTCACTGACAGCGTGGGACAATTCTTCTGCACTCAGCACTTCAGCGTGAGAATTTTCCCACGCTGTCAGTGACATGCATGAGGTGAGCTGAGTTCATTGGACATGAACTCGGCTCATCTGGATGCCGTCACAGCGAGACACTGAGGAGTGCAAGCATGCCTGCTCTTCTCAGTGTCTGCGGCATGACAGGCTGCATGGCAGCGTTCTGCTGCGGTCCAGCCTGTCATCTCGATGTAGCAGAGCTGAAGCTGTCGTGGGAACCATGGAAAGGTAAGGATGAGGTTGGTTTATTATTTTTCTTTTATTGCAGGAGATCGTTGGCTTCAGCTGGAATGGGCGTGATGGTAAGTATAGTTTAATTTAGAACAATAAAGAATTGTGTGTTTATTTCAATTAAAGGACTTTATTCTGGGTGTTGTGTTTTTTTTAAATACTTTACTAGAAATTCATGGCGGTCATGTCTAATACTGGCGTGACCCCATGAATTTTGGGCTTGGGGCCAGCTGATAATACCAAGCTGGCCCTAACCCCTTTATTACCCAGTGAGCCACCGCACCAGGGCCCTGGATGAGTTGGGTACAGCGCCAGAAGATGGCGCTTCTATGAACGCGCCATTTTCCGGGGTGGCTGCGGACTGCAATTTGCAGCGGGGGGGGCCCAGAAAGCTTGGGCCTCCCTGCGCTGCAGATTCCAGCCCCCAGCTGCCTAGTTGTACCTGGCTGGACACAAAAATAGGGCGAAGCCCCACTTCAATTTTTTTTAATTATTTCATGAAATAATTAAGAAAAAAAGGCCTTCCCTATATTGTTGTGTCCGGCCAGGTACAAATAGGCAGCTGGTGGTTGGGGGCAGCCCATTCCTGCCTGCTGTACCTGGCTGGACACAAATATAGTGCGAAGCCCCACTTCAATTTTTTTAAATTATTTCAGGAAATTCATGAAATAATTAAAAAAAAATTGACGTGGGGCTTCGCACTATATTTGTGTCCAGTCAGGTGCAGCAGGCAGGAACGGGCTGCCCCCAACCACCAGCTGCCTATTTGTACCTGGCCGGACACAACAATATAGGGAAGCCCTTTTTTTCTTAATTATTTCATGAAATAATTTAAAGAAAATTGACATGGGGCTTCGCCCTGTTTTTGTGTCCAGCCAGGTACAACCATGCAGCTGGGGGCTGGAATCCGCAGCGCAGGGAGGCCCAAGCTTTCTGGGCCACCCCCGCTGCAAATTGCAGTCCGCAGCCACCCCGGAAAATGGCGCGTTCATAGAAGCGCCATCTTCTGGCGCTGTACCCAACGCATCCAGGGCCCTGATGCGGTGGCTCACTGGGTAATAAAGGGGTTAGGGCCAGCTTGGCATTATCAGCTGGCCCTAAGCCCAAAATTCATGGGGTCACGCCAATATTAGACATGACCACCATGAATTTCTAGTAAAGTATTTAAAAAAAACACAACACCCAGAAAAAAGTCCTTTAATTGAAATAAACACACAATTCTTTATTGTTCTAAATTAAACCATACTTACCATCACACCCATTCCAGCTGAAGCCAACGATCTCCTGCAATAAAAGAAAAATAATAAAGCAACCTCATCCTTACCTTTCGATGGTTCCCAGGACAGCTCCAGCTCTGCTACATCGAGATGACAGGCTGGACCGCAGCAGAACGCTGCCATCCAGCCTGTCATCCCGCAGACACTGAGAAGCGCAGGCTTGCTTGCGCTCCACAGTGTCTCTCTGTGAGGGCATCCAGATGAGCCGAGTTAATGTCCAATGAACTCGGCTCACCTCATGCACGTCACTGACAGCGTGGGAAAATTCTCCTGCACTCAGCGCTTCAGCGTGGGAGAATTCTCACGCTGAAGCGCTGAGTGCAGGAGAATTCTCCCACGCTGTCAGTGACGTGCAGGAGGTGAGCTGAGTTCATTGGACATGAGCTCACCTTATGCACGTCACTGACAGCGTGGGAAAATTCTCCTGCACTCAGCGCTTCAGCGTGGGAGAATTCTCACGCTGAAGCGCTGAGTGCAGGAGAATTCTCCCACGCTGTCAGTGACGTGCAGGAGGTGAGCTGAGTTCATTGGACATGAGCTCATCTTATGCACGTCACTGACAGCGTGGGAGAATTCTCCTGCACTCAGCTCTTCAGCGTGAGAATTTTCCCACGCTGTCAGTGACGTGCATGAGGTGCGCCGAGTTCATTGGACATGAACTCGTCTCATCTTTATGCCGTCACAGCCAGACACTGCAGAGCGCAAGCAAGCCTGCGCTTCTCAGTGTCTGCGGGATGACAGGCTGGATGGCGGCGTTCTGCTGCGGTCCAGCCTGTCATCTCGATGTAGCAGAGCTGAAGCTGTCGTGGGAACCATGGAAAGGTAAGGATGATGTTGCTTTATTATTTTTCTTTTATTGCAGGAGATCGTTGGCTTCAGCTGGAATGGGCGTGATGGTAAGTATGGTTTAATTTAGAACAATAAAGGATTGTGTCTTTATTTCAATTAAAGGACTTTATTCTGGGTGTTTGTGTTTTCTTTTAACTTTGACTATGGGGTTAGTAATGGGGGTGTCTTATAGACGCCTCTCCATTACTAACCTGGGCTTGATGTCAGCTGGCATTATAAGCTGACATCAACCCCAGCCCTATTACCCCCTGCCACCGCACCAGGGCAGCGTGGAAGAGCGAGGCTAAGTGCCAGAATTGGCGCATCCTATGAATGCGCCATTTCTGGGGCGGCTGACGGCTGGTGTTTCTAGCCTGGGAGGGGGCCAATATTCATGGCACCCTTCCTGGGCTATTAATATCAGCCCCCAGCTGTCTGCCTAGCCTTTGCTAGCTATTAAATTAGGGGGGACCCCACGTCATTTTTATGGGGGGGTCCCCCATTTTAATAGCTAGTAAAGGCTATGTATTCAGCTGGGGGCTCATATTAGTAGCCTGGGAAGCTCCGTGGGTATTACCCCCTTCCCAGGCTTCAAACATCTGCCCCAGCTGTCTGCTTAACCTCCGCTAGAGACTAAAATTAAGGGGAACCCCACGCCAATTTTTTTTAATAATAAATCCTTTATTTTAATACTAAATGACAAGTACAGTAACCAACACTATCACTGTACTTCATATATATGTGACTGACATGTTTCTATCTATCTAATCTATGTGTGAAGCTCTATTCTGTCTGTTATAAATTGTCGGGTACAGATGCTGAATTGCCGGCCGGCTTTTTTAAAGAGACGGTGCATGAAAACACTATTACTTTTTTTAATAAATCCTTTACACTAAATGACAAGTACAGTAAGCAACACTGTCACTGTACTTCATATATATGTGACTGACATGTTTCTATCTATCTAATCTATGTGTGAAGCTCTATTCTGTCTGTTATAAATTGTCGGATACCGCTGCTGAATTGCCGGCCGGCTTTTTTAAAGAGACAGTGCATGAAAACACTATTATATTTTTTAATAAATCCTTTACACTAAATGACAAGTACAGTAAGCAACACTGTCACTGTACTTCATATATATGTGACTGACATGTTTCTATCTATCTAATCTATGTGTGAGGCTCTATTCCTTTTTGTCTAAATTGTCGGGTACCGGTGTATGCCGCTGCTGAATTGCCGGCCGGCTTTTTTAAAGAAAGCGTCTTCTGAGCAGTTTGTCAGCTTTTGGACACCTTTGAAGGTGTTTTCTATGTGTTTCTATGTGTTTTTGTTTGCCTGCCATTGGTTTAAACGGTGTTCGACGGTGTTCTAAGGTGTTCGACGAACAGTTCGACGAACAGTTCCTCGAACATCCCGGTGTTCGACGAACCGAACCGAACCCGAACATTACGGGGGTGGCTCAACACTACTTACTACTCCTGTCAGTCTGTCTAAGGACCAGCTTGCCCGCTCACCTGGGAGCGCACATCTGCTACCTGCCTGCTAGCCTGAGGTCCGACGGTCTGCCTTACTACTCCTGTCAGTCTGTCTAAGGACCAGCTTGCCCGCTCACCTGGGAGCGCTCATCTGCTACCTGCCTGCTTGCCTACCTGGAGGCTCCGCCGTCACGTGCTGTGACCACCTGCCTGTCCAGTGACTCCTGCCCGCTCACCTCGGAGCGCTCATCTGCTGCCTGTCTGCTAGCCTACCTGGAGGCTCCGCCGTCACATGCTGTGACCACCCGCCTGTCCAGAGACTTCTGCTCGCTCACCTGGGAGCTCACGTCTATCATCAGCCGCCACAGGTCGTACCAACCCTTCACCCAGAGACTGCCCCGGTCACTTGCCGTGACCATCTGCCCGTTCACCCAGAGACTGCCCCGGTCACTTCCCGTGACCATCTGCCCGTTCACCCAGAGACTGCCCCGGTCACTTGCCGTGACCATCTGCCCATTCACCCAGAGACTGCCCCGGTCACTTGCCGTGACCATCTGCCCGTTCATCCAGAGACTGCCCCGGTCACTTGCCGTGACCTCCTGCCCGTTCTTCTAGAGACTGTCCCGGTCACCTGCTGTGACTGCCTGCCTGGTCGCCACCCGCTCCCTTACAAGGACCGCCCCCTTGTATAGTAGCTCAGAGGTTCCGCCTCCCAGACCCGTTACAGTTTGCTCGGGCCATGGAACCCGGTGGCACCCAAGCTCCCTCGCTCTCTGACCTATACCATGAACTCTCTCGTCAGAGATCCCAGCAGGAGTCCATCCTGAACCACCTGCGGAATGTCAACTCCCGCCTGGACACACTGTCTGCTCCACCAGCAACCACCGCTAGTGTCACGACTCGCACCCCGGCAGCACCGTTGCCCACCAATACCATGGCATCCTGTCTCGGATCCCGGCTGTCTGCACCTCCTCGCTTCGGAGGGGACCCCGCTCAAGCTCGGGGCTTCATAAACCAGTGCACCCTGCACTTTGAACTCTTGACTCACCAGTTTATCTCCGACCGGGCCAAAGTGGCATTCATCATGTCCCATCTCACTGGGGAGGCACTGGCATGGCTTAACCCCCTGTGGGAGAGAGGGGATCCCCTGGTGTCCGACCTGTCGTCTTTCCTCGTTGCTTTCCGGAGAGTCTTCGATGAACCGGGACGAAAGACCTCATCTGCCTCCTCTTTGCTACGTCTCTGTCAAGGGAGTCTCACCGTGGGCCAATATGCCATACGGTTCCGCACCCTCGCTTCTGAGCTTGCCTGGGATAATGAGGCCCTGGTGTCCGTCTTCTGGGAGGGCCTTTCCGGTCGGATTAAAGATGAGCTCGCCGGTCGGGATATTCCTACCACCCTGGATGACCTGGTGTCGTTGGCTACCCGGATAGACATCCGGTTTCAAGAATGCACCAAAGAGACCACCCGAGAGAGAAGGGTTCCCTGCCTAGCTCCTACTTTCCAGAAACCTGTCTCCTCTTCTGTCACTCCCCGGGCACACTCACCCGAGCCCATGCAGGTCGACCAGACCAAGATGGTCAAATCTCGCCAGCAGTCTCGCCGAGCCGAGGGGAGCTGCTTCTATTGTGGCAGTAAGGAGCACTTGATTCGTTCCTGCCCGGAGAGGCCGGGAAACTCCAGTGTCTAGGACCGCTCGGAGAGGTCGCCCTAGACAAAAATAAATCCTCTCCAACCCTGACTTTGTCTGTATCTATCTCCTGGGGAGAGACCCGTCACTTTGAACTCGCCCACCTGGATTCTGGATCCGCTGGAAACCTCATCTCCCAGTCCCTGGTTGAGAAATACCGTATTCCCACCAAGTCTCTGGCTGAACCCTTGTCGGTCGCCTCAGTGGATGGAAGACTCCTTCCGGTGACCATCCTGCTCGCCACGGAACCCATAACCCTGCAGGTGGGAATGCTGCACTCTGAGGTAATCTCCTTCCATGTGTTGCCCGGACTCTCCCACTCCCTATTGCTAGGTCTACCTTGGCTCCAAACACACGAACCCGTGTTGAACTGGCATTCCGGTGAAGTACTCCGGTGGGGGCCGGACTGCCATAAGACCTGCCTGGTTCCGGTTCGTCCGGTTCGTCCTCCACCTACCCCAGCTAACTTACCCGGTCTTCCGGCTCCTTACTGGACCTATGCTGATGTCTTTGGTAAGAAGGAAGCAGAGACATTGCCACCTCATAGGCCATATGATTGCCCGATTGACCTGGTTCCTGGCGCCACTCCACCCCGTGGGCGTATTTATCCGTTGTCTGCGGCCGAAACCCGGGCCATGTCTGAGTACATAGAGGAGAATCTGGCCAGGGGATTCATCCGGAAGTCTACTTCCCCGGCTGGAGCCGGATTCTTCTTTGTCAAAAAAAAGGATGGCTCGCTACGCCCCTGTATTGACTATAGAGGACTCAATCAGATCACGGTTAAAAATAAATATCCCCTTCCGCTCATCTCCGAGTTATTTGATCGCCTTAAAGGCGCCAGGATCTTTTCCAAGCTGGATCTACGTGGAGCGTATAACCTGGTCCGTATCCGTCAGGGAGACGAGTGGAAAACGGCATTTAATACCCGTGACGGACACTATGAGTACCGTGTGATGCCCTTCGGTCTCTGCAATGCTCCCGCCGTCTTCCAAGAACTGGTCAACGACATCTTCCGTGACCTTCTTTACTCCTGCGTGGTGGTATACCTGGACGACATCTTGGTCTTCTCTCCGGATCTTCCCTCACACCGGAGGGATGTTCGTCAGGTCCTGCTGAGGCTCAGGTAGAACCACCTCTATGCTAAATACGAGAAGTGCCTTTTTGAGCAGACCTCTCTTCCATTTCTGGGCTACGTTATCTCCCAGACGGGTTTGCGAATGGATCCCAAGAAGCTCTCTGCTGTCCTAAAGTGGCCCCGGCCGGAGGGCTTGAAGGCGATACAGCGATTACTGGGCTTCGCTAATTACTATCGTCTCTTCATTCCTCACTTCTCGTCTCGGACTGCGCCCATATCTGCGCTCACCCGTAAGGGAGCAAATCCCAAGGTATGGCCACCCGAAGCTGAGGAGGCCTTCCTTTCCCTGAAGCAAGCCTTCTCCTCTGCCCCTGTGCTGCACCGTCCGGACTGCAACAAACAGTTCTACCTGGAGGTTGATGCTTCCTCCTCTGGAGCCGGAGCGGTGCTCACCCAAAAGTCTTCTTCCGGGAGAATGGTAACCTGCGGCTTCTTCTCTAAAATCTTCTCCTCCTCTGAGCGCAATTACTCCATTGGAGACTGAGAACTGTTAGCCGTTAAATTGGCGCTGGAGGAGTGGCGTTACCTGCTTGAAGGGGCTCTATACCCGGTGATCATCTACACGGATCACAAAAACCTGGCATATCTCCAAAATGCCCAGAGACTTAATCCACGTCAGGCCCGGTGGTCTTTGTTTTTTGCCCGCTTCGATTTCATCCTTCATTTCCGCCCGGCGGACAAGAATGTCAAAGCTGATGCCTTGTCCCGATCCTTCCTGTCCTCCGACCAAGAGGAGGAGCCTATGCACATTATCGACCCCTCCAAGGTGATGAATGTGTCCCCCCTGGATTTGACTCGTCTTCCACCCGGCAAGACGTTCGTGGCGCCTCCTGACCGTGAGAAGGTTCTTCACTGGGGTCATTCTTCTAAACTTGCTGGCCATGCCGGCCAAAAAAAGACCTTCCTACTCATTTCCCGGCATTACTGGTGGCCTACCCTGCGTAAGGATGTGGTAGACTTCGTCTCTGCATGTTCATCTTGTGGCCGCAACAAGGTTCCCAGACACTTACCAGCTGGTCATCTCCTGCCGCTTCCCATACCTGTTGCCCCGTGGCAACACATCGCTATGGACTTCATTACCGATCTTCCTGTCTCTGCTGGGTGTACTGTCATTTGGGTGGTCGCTGACCGCTTTTCTAAAATGGCCCACTTCATTCCCCTGCCTGGTCTTCCATCTGCACCTGAGCTGGCTAAGGACTTTATCCGCCATATCTTCCGTCTTCATGGCCTACCCCTCCACATCGTGTCGGATCGAGGAGTTCAGTTCACCTCGCGCTTCTGGAGAGCCACATGTAAACTGCTGGACGTCACCCTGGACTTCTCCTCCGCTTACCACCCTCAGTCCAATGGTCAAGTGGAGCGGATCAATCAGATCCTTACCAGCTATCTCCGGCACTTTGTTAATGCCCACCATTCTGATTGGGTGGACCTCCTCCCTTGGGCCGAGTTCTCCTACAATAACCACGAGAGCGAGTCTTCTTCCAAATCCCCGTTCTTTGTTGTCTTCGGCCAGCACCCCCGGATTCCGTTTCCCGTCTCCGCCTCTGTGGACAACCCTGCCGCGCAGTCTGTTGTCAGCGAGTTTTCTACCATTTGGGAGAGTACTAGATCCGCACTTCTTCTGTCCTCCGAGCGGATGAAGAGATATGCTGATAAGAGACGTCTGGATCCGCCTCAATTCCGTCCGGGAGACAAGGTTTGGCTCTCCTCCAAACATGTACGGCTCAAGATACCCTCCTACAAGTTAGGTCCTCGCTTCATCGGCCCATTCGAAATCCTCAGGCAAATAAATCCGGTGGCCTACAAACTAAAACTCCCGGCCACCTTACGGATTCCTAACTCCTTCCATGTGTCTCTCCTCAAACCCGTTGTCTTTAACTCTTTTTCCAATAATCCAGGTGCCCCTCTTGCTCCGGTTTCCGCTGATGACGTCTTTGAGGTAGAGAGTATTCTGGCCTCCAAGAGGGTAAGAGGAAAGACCTTTTTTCTGGTAGATTGGAGGGGGTTTGGTCCTGAGGAGAGAACTTGGGAACCCAGGGAGAACATCAACGCCCCGCTTCTCCTTGAGAAATTTCTTTCTGGCCAAAAAAAGAGGGGGCCTAAAGGGGGGGGTACTGTAGCATCGGCGTCTCTGCCCCGTTCTAGGCAGAGACGCCGTCCTTCTCACCTCCCTGCTCCTGGCGCGGCGTCCTCCAGCGCTGCTCTCCCCGCTGCTTCCGGCACGCGCTCCTTCCCCGGCAGTGTGCTTAGGGCGCGCGCACGCTCCCCCTCTCTTAAAGGGACCGCGCGCGCCGTCCTAAGGAGTCCCCGGCCAATTGCCGGAGGACCTCCCATATAATAGGCACCTCCTCCAAAATGGAGGTGCCCGAGCAATGTTGTAGCACTGTTCACTACTCTGCTTCAGCCCTCAGGTCCCGTTGCCAGTTACCTGCCAGATTCCTGCCAGTCTGCTGTCTAATTCCTGCCTGATATCCTGCTACCTGCCTGCTAGCCTGAGGTCCGACGGTCTGCCTTACTACTCCTGTCAGTCTGTCTAAGGACCAGCTTGCCCGCTCACCTGGGAGCGCACATCTGCTACCTGCCTGCTAGCCTGAGGTCCGACGGTCTGCCTTACTACTCCTGTCAGTCTGTCTAAGGACCAGCTTGCCCGCTCACCTGGGAGCGCTCATCTGCTACCTGCCTGCTTGCCTACCTGGAGGCTCCGCCGTCACGTGCTGTGACCACCTGCCTGTCCAGTGACTCCTGCCCGCTCACCTCGGAGCGCTCATCTGCTGCCTGTCTGCTAGCCTACCTGGAGGCTCCGCCGTCACATGCTGTGACCACCCGCCTGTCCAGAGACTTCTGCTCGCTCACCTGGGAGCTCACGTCTACCATCAGCCGCCACAGGTCGTACCAACCCTTCACCCAGAGACTGCCCCGGTCACTTGCCGTGACCATCTGCCCGTTCACCCAGAGACTGCCCCGGTCACTTCCCGTGACCATCTGCCCGTTCACCCAGAGACTGCCCCGGTCACTTGCCGTGACCATCTGCCCGTTCACCCAGAGACTGCCCCGGTCACTTGCCGTGACCTCCTGCCCGTTCTTCTAGAGACTGTCCCGGTCACCTGCTGTGACTGCCTGCCTGGTCGCCACCCGCTCCCTTACAAGGACCGCCCCCTTGTATAGTAGCTCAGAGGTTCCGCCTCCCAAACCCGTTACAATCACACATATATTAGATAGAAACAGGTCAGTCATATATATGAGTACAGTGACAGTGTTGGTAACTGTACTTGTCATTTAGTTTTAAAATAAAGGATTTATAAAAAAAAATTGGCGTAGGGTCCCCCGTAATTCTAGTCTCTCTCTAGTGGAGGTTAAGCAGATGGCTGGGGCAGAAGTTTGAAGCCTGGGAAGGGGTAATGCCCACGCAGCTTCCCTGGCTACTAATATCAGCCCCCAGCTGAATACCTAGCCTTTACTGGCTATTAAAATGGGGGACCCCCCAAAAAAATGATGTGGGGTCCCCCTATTTTAATAGCTCGCAAAGGCTAGGCAGACAGCTGGGGGCTGATATTAAATGCCCAGAAAGGGTGCCATGAATATTGGCCCCCTCCCAGGCTAGAAACACCAGCCCTCAGCTGCCTTAGAAATGGCGCTTCCATAGGATGTGCCAATTCTGGCACTTAGCCTCGCTCTTCCCACTGCCCTGTAGTGGTGGCTGTGGGGTAATAGGGCTGGGGTTGATGTCAGCTTATAATGCCAGCTGACATCAAGCCCAGGTTAGTAACGGGGAGGTGTCTATAAGACGCCCCTATTACTAACCCCATAGTGAAAGTGAAAAAAAACACCAACACCCATAATAAAATCTCTTAATTGAAATAAACACACAATACTTTAATATTCTAAATTAAACTCTACTTACCATATCGCCCAATCCAGCTGAAGCCAATGTCTCCTGCAATAAAAGTAAAATAATAAAGCAACCTCATCCTTACCTTTCCATGGTTCCCACGATGGCTCCAGCTCTGCTACATTGAGATGGCAGGCTGGATCATAGCAGAATGCTGCTATCCAGCTTGTCATCCTTCAGAGACACTGCAGAGCGCAGGCATGCTTGCACTCCACAGTGTCTGGCTGCGACGGCATCCAGATGAGCCGAGTTAATGTCCAATGAACTCGGCTCACCTCATGCACGTCACTGACAGCGTGGGAGAATTCTCCTGAGCATGCGGTGCTGGCAAATGACGTCATTTTTTTGGGGGTCTGCCATTTTAATAGCTAGCAAAGGCTAGGTATTCAGCTGGGGGCTGATATTAGTAGCCTGGGAAGCTCCGTGGGTATTACCCCCTTCCCAGGCTTCAAACATCTGCCCCAGCCATCCGCTTAACCTCCACTAGAGACTAAAATTACGGGGAACCCCACGTCAATTTTTTTTAAAGAAATCCTATATTTTAACACTAAATGACAAGTACAGTAACCAACACTGTCACTGTACTTACTATATATGTGACTGACATGTTTCTATCTATCTAATCTATGTGTGATGCTCTATTCTTTCTGTTCTAAATTGTCGGGTACTGATGTATGCTGCTGATGAATTGCTGGCTTTTCATGTTTCACTGAGCACTGTTCCCATCGATTTGGGCAATCGCTGTAATGCCACAACCAACATGGCTGCGGCATTACAGTGGTAAGCAATCCCTGCATGTTGATTGGCGCTCTAAATAGCGCCAAACATGCAGGACGGGGACCCGAGCATCTCGCAAGTACTCGGTGAGCTCGGGCGAGTACCGAATAGTGGCGAGCATGCTCGCTTATCACTAATCATTACCATTCTTACAGAATAATATACCTGCAATTCAAGTATATAAATACACATCAGTTATATTGTGAGTCACATGGATTGTAGTATCGGGAGAGTCCTTTTTTTAGGTAGCAAAGGTCCTTGTGTGATACCTAATGAGGGTGAGTGTAAAGACTTAACTGTGTGGTGTGGATAGCGCTCTAGGTGTAGATACACCGCTAGCTTCATTGATAGACATTTTTAATCCATGTGAAAGCTGTCTAGTGGTCGGATTACCCACAACCGTAGATGCAATATTTAACTTGGCCATTGCCTGCATAAATGTATCCCAACCTCAAGGTAAATTCCTGCTTGTCTGGGCATGGCTATGTGTTGTACTACGTACGAAATCCATCATGTTAGATCCTCGTATTATAGATCCTTTGAAAATAAATTAGCTTTTATCATTCCATGCTGTAACATTTTTGTTCTGCAGTAATCTGTTTAGTAAAAATTCAGCATTCTTTTTATACTGCTGATTTACATGGCTTACAACTTCAATGACCGCTTGGTTTTTATCAGGATCTGAAGTTGTTGGTGATCAGTTTCAGGAGTGCTAACGAGATTTAACCGCTTCCCGACCACCCACTGTACACAAACGTCAGCGCTGCCTGGGCTCTGTGCAGCGCCGACGTTTATGAACGGTCGGTGGTCCCGCAGCCCTCAGGACCCCCAGGGTCCTGCAAGTGCTGCGGTTGCGGTTCAGAGTGACAGCTCTGACAGGGGACATCATTGGGACCTGATTGGATCAGGTCCCAATGATGTTAACCCTTGGCTACCTTCTATATGCCACGATCTATAGTGATCGCGGCATTTAGAAAATAGTGAGAGGAGAGGGGGTCGTCCACTTACCTCTCCGACGGCCCCCTGATGTCTTCCAGGACCTGCTGTTGTTATGGCAGCTGGAGGTCACATGACCGCCTCCGCATCTGCCATATATGGTGTCCTGCTAGGCTCAGCCTGCAGCTGAACTCTAGCAGGAGACAGTGTGAAACTGTCAGAAGAGCTCTCATGCAATGCAATACATGTCTATTGCATTGCATGAGAACAGTGATTAGAAAAATAAAAATTAATGTCCCATACATGGACTAAGTAAAAATGTAAAAAAAAAAGTCTAAAAAATGTTTTCAAACTGTTAAAAAAAATCAGAAAATAAATAAAAATAAATAAAATATTAAACCAAAAAATCCGTATATTTTTGCAAAAACAAAAAAAGTACACATATTTGGTATCGCCGAAACAACCCGATCTATAAAACTGTCACACGAATTAACTCCTTCTGTGCAGACCGTAATAAAAATAAATAAAAAACTGAGCAAAAAACTATGCTTTTTCATTATATCACCAAACAAAAAGTGGAAAAAAATGCGATCAAAAAGCAAAATGGAAATAAAAATGGTACCGCTGAAAACGTCATCTTGTTCCGCAAAAAAAAAAGCCGCCAAACAGCTCCATCAGCCGAAAAATAAAAAAGTTATAGCTCTCAGAATAAAGAAATGCAAAAAAAATTTCTATAAAATTGTTTTATTGTATAAAAGCGCCAAAACATAAAAATATACAGTAAGTGTAGTATCGCTGTAAATGTACTGACTCGAAGAATAATGCTGCCTGATCACTTTTACCACACGCAGAACGGCATAAAAAAAAACAATTCCTGAATTGTTGGTTTTTGTTAATTTTATGTCCCAAAAAACGGAATAGAACGGCATGAAAAAAAAACAATTTCTGAATTGTTGGTTTTTGTTAATTTTATGTCCCAAAAAACGGAATAGAAAGTGATCAAAAAATGTCACGTACTCAAAAATGGTACCAATAAAAATGTCAACTTGTCCCGCAAAAAACAAGCCCTCAAATTACTCTGTCGGCCAAAATATGGAAAAATTATAGCTCTCAAAATATGGCGATGCAAAAACTAGATCTTAGCGTGTGACAGCTGTCAGTCATAAAAACCCAATATAAATCTGGTATCTCTGCACCGACCCGAAGAATAAAGTAATCTCATCACTTATACCGCACGAGGAATGGCGTAAAAAATAAATAAAACCAATTCTTCACCTGCTACTGATTTGTTTATTATGTCTCCCAAAGATCGCAGTAAGGCTCTGCTCACATTTATCCTGCGCTCTGCGCTGAGCACTTACACCAGAGTTTCCGTGTAAATCTCTGAAATACGTGATTCATACGGAACCCATGTCAGAAGATTCCCTGTAATGAAGCAGATATAGGCCACTGTGGATGCCATCTGGCCTGTGATCCCACGGTGTCAGTTTTTTTAGGCGTGCATAAAAATACGGTTGGCCACAGTTTTGTGCACTTCTGAAAAAAAGGACACCGCTAAATAGAGGCCAGACGGAGTCCAGAGTAACTCTGCTGCCTCATTACAGTGAATGGATCCCATGGGGGTTTCATCTGAATTACATTACTTGGAAATTTAGATGGAAATCCCGATGTAAGTGCTCAGCCTAAAGCGCCGGATAAATGTTACGTAAAATGTTCCCAATAAAAGCTTCAACTCAGTCCTCAAAAAAGCTAGTCCCCACTCAGGTCTATCATCTGTTAAAAATATTCCAAGTTACTGGTAGCAGAAAGGCTCTGGAAAAGCGAAATGGCCCTTGCCCCCCAAAAGAAATTCAGAAAATGTTGTGCTCCCAAATCCAAATGTCTATTCTACAATAATTTGTTCTCCAATTGTCAAATAGCGCTCCGTCCCTCCCAGATCTCTCCGTATGGCTAAGCGGTATGGTACAGCCACATATGGGGTATTGCCACTTTTAAAAGAAATTGTGTGACACATTTCGGCACCATTTTTACCCATTGCCCTGTGTGAAAATTCTAAATCTGAGGGTAAAACATTTTTTTGTGGTAAAAATCTAATTATGTTTTTTTCACTGCAAAATGGTATAAATTTCAAGATTAAAAAATCACTACTTCCCTAGATGAATTCCTTGAGAGGTGTAGTTTACAAAATGGGGTCACTTGTGGGTCTTTCTGCTGTTTCGGCATGTCAGCGACTCTTCAAATGTGACATGGTGTCTGCAACCTATCCCAGCCAACATAGCGCTCCTTTCTCTTCCAAACCCTGCCGTACACCAAAGCAGTGGTTTTCCCCCACATATTGGGTATCGGCGTACTCAGGGGAAATTGAACAACAAATTTCATGGTGCAATTTATCCTATTACCCTTATGATAATGCAAAATGAAGGGATTAAAAATGTTTTTGTGGGAAAAATGTGAAAATTTTATTTTTACAGCTCAATATAATAAACTTCTGTGAAGCACCTTGGGGTTCAATGTTCTCACCACACATCTAGAAAAGTTACCTAAGGGGTCTAGTTTCCAAAATGGTGTCACTTATGGGGGGTTTCCACTGTTTAGGCACATCAGGAGCTCTTCAAACGCAACATGGAGTCTGCTAATTATTCAAACAAATTTTACCTTCAAAAAGTCTAATGGCGCTCCTTCCCTTCCAAACCCTACAGTGCGCCCAAACAGTGGCTTTCCCTCACATATTGGGTATCAGCGCGCTCATGAGAAATTGCACTACAAATTGTGTATTCCATTTCTTCCTGTTACCCTTGTGAAAATAAAAAAAATTGGGTCTAAATTAACATTTTTGTGAAAAAAAGTTAAATGTTCATTGTTTTCTTCCACATTCCAAAAATTCCCGTGAAACACCTGAAGGGTTAATAAACTTCTTGAATGTGGTTTTGTGCACTTTGAGGGGTGCAGTTTTTAGAATGGTGTCACTTTTTGGTATTTTCTGTCATAAAGGCCCCTCAAAGTCACTTCAAATAAGATGTGGTCCCTAAAAAAATGTTTTTGTAAATTTTGTTGGAAAAATGAGAAATCGCTGGTCAACTTTTAACCCTTATAGCTTCCTAACAAAAAAAATTTTGGTTCCAAAATTGTGCTGATTTAAAGTAGACATGTGGGAAATGTTATTTATCAACTATTTTGTGTGACATATCTCTCTGATTTAAGGGCATGAAAATGCAAAGTTTGAAAATTGCAAAATTTTCAAAATTTTTGCCAAATTTTCGATTTTTTCACAAATAAACGCAAGTGATATCGAAGAAATTTTACCACTATCATGAAGTATAATATGTCACGAAAAAACAATCTCAGAATCAGGGGAATCCGTTGAAGCGTTCCAGAGTAATTACTTCATAAAATGACAGTGGTCAGAATTGAAAAAATTTGCCTGGTCATGAATGCAAAAACAGGTTCGAAGTGGTTAAAATTGCTAGTTCCTTTGCATCATGTTTAGAATGAACCAAGTATCTCTGTAGTACATCACTAAATTTTTTAATTTTCACGTAGTCTGATATGTCATGGCACTGTAAAATTTCACTAATCTCATCATCAAGGCCTAAAAGTGGACCTATAAACCCGCTGGTCTGCTTTGGTAGATGCTTCTTTTACATTATTGGCTGGGGAAATAGGTTTTTCTGACAGAAGGAGTTGCCTTCACCAGCGTTTTTAAAAGAGCACAGTTACAACAGAGTCTCTCAGACATCCTTACATCACTACCAACAGTAGAAAGTAGAATGTCTGATTCCATGTAAAATTCACTTTTTAGAAGTATTTTTAATTTGAACATAAATAGCAAGCATTGCTGGTGGAAACAACCCCATCCTTAAGCTTAGATCCTCAGGAGTATTAGCTCTCTATTCTATCAGCAAATACATATAAGGATCACGCAAGGCATCCTGAAAAGCTTCTAAGGCTATGTGCCCACGTTGTGGAAATGAAGCGGAAAATTTTCGCTTCTTTCCGCATGTCCTTTCCTGGAAAAACGCATGCGGAATTTCGCAAGCATTTATCGCGCATTTTTCGACATGCGGAATTGCCTTGTGTTTTTTATTGCATTGAAAAGGCAATTCCGCATTCGGAAAAGCAAAATTAATTGACATGCTGCAGATTTTTGTACGCATCAAAAACGCTGTGGAAAAATCCGCAGCATGGGCATAGAACTTGCGGATTCTCATTGGGGACCATGGGGTGCGGATTATCAAGCATTTTACAAGCGTTTCCGCTGCGGAAATTCCGCATCAAATACGCTTGTAAAATGCTACGTGGGCACATACCCTAAGTAGAATCGTGTTTTTCCGGGGTACATCTGTTGCACCAAGGTTACAATTTGTCATTTATCTTGGGGTTTATTGAAAAGGACTTTGTGTTTAAATTTATCATCTGGCCTTTCTTACCTTGACAAAATATGTTTTGTACCAGATAGAAAATGCTCAGATTTCTGTGGTGCACATTAGTGATGAGCGAGCACTAAAATGCACGGATGCTCGCTGCTAGGGTCGATCAAATTTGAATGCTCGAATGCTCGACCCGAGCAACGAGCCCAATGTAAGTCAATGGGAAACTTGAGCATTTTTCTGGCGGCCGGCCTAAAAATTGGTCAAATCATTGGGAACAGTGCTAAAATTACATGGGAACAGTATGAGGAAGACCCCTGTAAGCATCTCAGACTCCCAGGTCACTGCTGTGAACAATTTTGTCAGAGTATTACGCCACTTTTACGGACTGACAATAAAACATACAAAACCAAAGCAAAAATGGATTTTCATGGAAAAAATGTTAAAAAACATTCTTTCCAGGGTAATGACTTATATATAGGGCAAAATAAATAACCAAACACACAAATGCTCCTCCACGCATTGGGCTATGTTCATATGCAGAGTTTTTTATGCATTTTTGCACTTTTGCATTTCTTTCAAAGGTGAAAAATGCATTCACCAGTAAATGTAATTATAACAATTTACTACCTTATCTGGCCATGTTGGTGTATGAGACATGATCAGACACATCCAGAGTGAACACTCATTTCCAGCTGATAATACAATCTAGCACCTGTCCCTATTTTAAAAGCAGCTAACAGTGTTATCAATAGTGAAGGTACATAGTGGAGGGCCTCATTAAAAAAAGTTCCCATTATAAAGGAGTGGGTCTCCTATACTGTTATTGCGCATGCAGTGACTGCAAAGGCTGCCAAAATTAGGATGCACTCCAATACCCCTTTGAAGAGACGTAGAGGAGGGCCTCATTAAAAAAATTGTTCCCATTATTAAGGAGTGAGTCTCCCATACTGGTAATGCCCATGCACTAAGTCCATGGGCTGAAAAACATTAACTCCTGGGGGTATACATGAACATACTGTATACATGAACATACTGTATAACATACAGAATATTAGAGGTAGTCCTCAAAAAATAGTTCCTACGAGCATCATAAACACCTTTAAAAAAAATATGTGGGTGTTGCATGATGGTCACCCTGTTGATATGGTGGTGGTGGATGAGGAGAAGGAGAAGGGTGACATAAAATAGACAAAATCATGAAGCATATACCCATGTCTGGGTGTTAAGAGGTGCATGGGAATAGACCCCCCAAAATTACCACTGGATTTGACTTTATGTTTCATTGCTATTATCTGGTGTTGTCAAGAAGTCTGGCCCAATCCAGCCCTTGTTCATTTTGATGAGTCAGCCTGGCAGCATTTTCAGTTGACAGGCGGATGCACCTATCAGTTATAATACCCCTGGCGGCACTAAAAACCAGCTCTGACAATACGCTAGTGGCAGGGTAGGCCAGGACCTCCAAGGCGTAGAGAGCCAGTTCATGCCACGTGTTCAGCTTGGATACACAATAGTTATAAGGCACAGAGGAATCACGGAAGACACTGGTACGGTTGGCAAGGTACTCCTTCAGCATCTTCCAAAACTTTTCCCACCTTGTCAGAGTACCCCAGGAATCATGGCCTGGGCGCTGGGACGGTCTGAGAAAACTGTCCCACACCTTTTACAGTGTGCCACTGCCTTTACTGCATCTGGTTTCTCTCCCTCGCCAGTACTCCTAGGTTGTCCAAGGAACTGTGACCTCTGCTGCCAGTGTTTTCAGCTGCAAATTTTTTTATTCATTTTTCAACAAGGGTCATCTGGTACTGTAACATTTTATTAGACCTCTCCACCACGGGAAGGAGAGACAGAAAGTTCTCCTTGTAGCGTGAGTCTAAAAATGTGACCAACCAGTAATTACTGTCACCCAAAATGCGTACAACGCAAGGGTCTCTGGAAAGGCAGTAGAAAATAAAGTCAGCCATGTGTGCCAGACTGCCAACAGCCAAGACTTCCCTGTCCTGACCAAGAGGATGACTGTCCATGTCCTCCTCCTCCTCCTTATTCTCCCTCTCCTCAGGCTATTCACGCTGAACGGACTGTAGGAATGTTGAGTGGGTAGTACAGTCTGTAGTGCAGGAAAGCAGCTCCTGTGCCTCATCCTCCTCATTATCACCCAATCCACGTAGAGATGGGATGAGGCTGGTATGTGTAACATCACCCTGAATAGTTCTTTGCTCCATCTCATCGTGCTCCGCCTGCAATGCCTTCTCTTTAATTGTGTGCAGCGAGCATTTCAGTAGACAGAGAAGTGGGATGGTGATGCTAATTATGGCATCATCGCTGCTCACCAGCTTGGTGGAGTCCTCAAAGTTTTGAAGGACGGCACAGATGTCAGACATCCATGCCCACTCATCGGCTCTTATGTGCGGAGGGTGACCTGAATACCGATGGTCGTGTTAAAGCTGGTAGTCAACAACTGCTTTCTGCTGCTCACAAATTTTCCGAACATGTGCAAAGTTGAGTTCCAACATGTGGTGACATCGCACACCAGTCGGTGAGCTGGAAGCTGCAAACGCTACTGAAGCACGGCAAGGGCAGAGGAAGCTGTAGGTGACTTTCTGAAATGGGCATACACGTGGCGTACTTTCACAAGCAGTTCAGGCAGATCTCAGTAGGTTTTAAGAAACTGCTGAACCACTAGGTTAAGCACATGGGCCAGGCATGGTATGTGTGGTTGCCAAGCCTCAGAGCCGCCACCAGGTTCGAGCCTTCGTCACAAATGACCATACCTAGCTGTAGGTTCAGAGGTGAGAGCCACAGATCTGCCTGCTCTCTAACAGCTTTCAACAACTCTGCAGCGGTGTGTAGTTTGTCACCTAAGCATATTAGCTTCAGCACAGCCTTTTGCTGCTTGGCCAAGGTAGTGATAAAGTGCTTCCAGCTTCTGACTGATATGGTCATTTCAGAGATGGGGGCTGAAGAGGAGGAGGAGGTTCAGGAGCTGTAGAATGTGGGGGCAACCCTAATTGATCCAGGGCCTGCAATTCTCGGCATCGGGAGGATGTGTTCCATCCCAGGGTCCATCTGGGTCCCGGCTTCCACTATATTAACCCAGTGTGCCATCAGTGTGGCCGTCCCTGGCCACAAGCACTTGTCCACGTGTCAGTGGTCAGGTGGACCTTCCCAGTAACTGCATTGTTGAGGGCATGGGTAATGTTCTGGGACACATGCTTGTGTAGGACAGGGATGGCACACCGGGAGAAATAGTGGTGGCTGAGAACCGAGTACAGAGGGACGGCCACTGCCATGAGGTTGCGATCTCCTGAAGTGTATGGTCCCTGGGGGCTGGGTGGGCCTGGTCCGAGTGCCATCGCAAACAACAATCTCGCTAGCGCCCCGACAAGAAGAACTCTTAATGCTACCGGTGGGGGCTGTGCAGAGACTGAATGGGCTTCAAGTACTACTGGAGCCAGCCCCAGAGAAGTACTCGTCCGCCAAGGTGCGCATGGCCCGGTTTTTGGAAATTGTGAAGAATGAACGGGTGCCGGTCAGATGCATCAACGTTCTAAATGAGGCTGCTACAATTCCTGCTGGGACCATTCTGGCTGAACTTTTCATGCCAGCGGGGAATGTGCCTGACAAGGCAATGTTCGAACTGTGCCCAGATGAACAGTCTTCCTGGACATACGCTGTCGAAGTAGGCTGGACAGAACCTCTTACCGAAGAATGGAATGGTCGTGTGATCATGGACCAGATGGGATTGGATCGGGAGAAACTGACCACCGTGCAATTGGAGCAGCTGGAGGGGGTCTTGTGGGAACATCAAGAGACCTTTTCGCGACATGCAGAGGACTTCGGTTGTTCCCGGACGATTGAGCATGAGATTCCCATGGGGGATACCCCTCCTATTAGGGAACATTATCATCAAATTCCCCCGATGCTCTATCAAGAGGTGAAGGGCATGGTGGCCAGTATGCTTGACAACCAAGTGAATCGGGAGAGCCAGAGCCCCTGGGCGGCCCCTGTGGTCTTGGTGCGGAAGAAGGATGGGACCCTTTGGTTTTGTGTGGACTATTGCAAATTGAATGCTCACACGGTGAAGGACGCATATCCATTACCTCGCATAAAAGTCTCTGTCGGCATTGGGCCGGGCAAAATATTTCTCAACGTTGGATTTAGCAAGTGGCTATTGGCAGGTACCATTGGCCGAAAAAGATCGGGCCAAGACGGCGTTTGTCCTACCAATGGGGCTCTATGAATTCAACCGGATGCCCTTCGGGCTCACTAACGCCCCGGTAACTTTCCAACGCCTGATGGAACATTGCTTACGTGATCTGAATTTTGAATCAGTCCTGATATATCTAGATGATATTGTGGTGTTCGGGACCTCTTTTGAAGACTATGTTGAGAAGTTATGTCAAGTTCTCCGGCGGCTCAGTTGTTACGGCCTAAAAATAAAACCAAAGGAGTGCCAACTGTTACAGAGTCAGATTGAGTATTTAGGCTACATGGTGACTGTGGACGGGGTGCTGTCCGCGACCAGTAAGGTCATGGTCGTGCAGGAGTGGCCACCTCCCCGTACCCTGAAAGAGGTTCGGGCCTTCTTGGGTTTAGTGGGGTACTATCGGCGATTTGTACCTAAGTTTACACAAGTAGTGAGTCCCCTGAATGAGCTTTTAAGAGGGACGGTGCAGGGCCCCAGAAATCGTCCCATCCCATGGGGACCCCAGCAGCAAAAGGCATTTGAGGAAGTGAAGGCCGCCCTAACGAATGCTCCATTGTTGGGGTATGCCTGGTTTGATTCCCCTTTCCTGTTATACACCGATGGCAGTCTGCATGGGCTGTGTGCAGTACTAGCACAAGTGTAGGATGGTCAGGAGCGAGTAATCGCCTATGGCAGCAGGTCTTTAAGAGACACTGAACGCAACCCAGCTAACTACAGCTTGTTTCGCCTAGAGCTACTGGCCCTGGTGTGGGCGATGACAGAATGCTTTGCCAAGTATTTAACGGGAGCTGAGGTGCTAGTCATGACTGATAATAACCCTCTGGCTCACCTAGAAAACGCAAAACTGGGAGCATTGGAGCTGTGGTGGGTCGCTCGCCTTGATAAGTTTAACTATCGAAGTTTCGCTGTGGGCG
This sequence comes from Phyllobates terribilis, assembly GCF_046119375.1. Classification (NCBI taxonomy): domain Eukaryota; kingdom Metazoa; phylum Chordata; class Amphibia; order Anura; family Dendrobatidae; genus Phyllobates; species Phyllobates terribilis. The sequence goes on along the minus strand of NW_027362769.1, from coordinate 10,879,456 downwards.
GGAAAACGGAAATGCGGATGCACTCTCAAGGGTGCCCCTTGGGTCCTCGGGGAAACTATTGATGACCAGCTTGAGGACACAAACCCCTGACTTGGGGCAGGTACCTATCTTCCGAAGTGTGGTACATTCAAGTGGGGTGGAGTCAGGGATGCCGTGTTTTCTGGGAAAAACACCTTCGGATTGGGCGAAAGACTAGAACGATTGCCCAGACATTGCACTAGTGTGCAATTAGGTACAAAAAGGGGTCTGGCCGTGTGCAGAGGAAAAGGCCCAGCTGTCCGCGGAAGGAATGAAACTACTGCGACAGTGGGATAAGTTGTGTGTGGAAAAGGGCCTCTTGTAACGTAAGGTGTACCTGCCATCTGAGCTGCAGCACCGGTACCAGCTAGTAATCCCTTTGGGGATAGATCCGGTGGTCGCTCGCGAGGTGCATGAGAAGGGGGCCCACTTTGGGAGTGAAAAGACCACTTCTCCAAGTATGCTGTAGCAGTGCCGACAAGAGATCAGACGGCGGAGTCGGTGGCTGAGGCCGTGTGTCGATATTTCATCCAGGTGTTTGGGTGTCCGCAAAGAATACACTCGGATCAAGGGGCATGTTTCCAGGGGGCATTGATGAAGGACCTGTACCAGCTCTATGGCATTGCACCGTCGAGAACGACACCTTACCATCCCCAAGGTAACAGAGCTTGTGAGCGCTTTAATCGGACTCTGTTGCAGATGTTGAGGATGTTAGAGGGTAAACAGCAGGTACACTGGCCTGAATATCTCCCGAATTGATGTGGGCCTACAATAATAGAGTGCACAGCACTACTGGCTACTCACCACACATTTTGATGTTCGGGAGGCCAGGGCAGGACATTGAGGATTTGAGCATGCCAAGTCCCTCCTCCAATCCCCCTCAGACCGCATCAGAATGGGTTTGAGAACACCGGCGGCGATTAAGGGTGGTGCATCAGGTGGTGGGTGATCGACTCAGTCAGGTGACCCATAGGGACGCTTGTCCCATGCAAGCCGAGCCTTTCTTCACGGGGGATTGAGTGTTGGTGAGAATCAAACGACGGTCCGGAAAGCTGAGTGAACGATGGGAGGCGACTCCATACCTGGTAAAAAAAACGGGTGAGCCCTGAGATTCCAGTCTACGAGGTCGAGCCAGTGGGGATAGGGGGACCAACCCGTAATCTTCATCGTAACATGCTGGTTTGAAGATGCGGTCCCCATTCCCACCAAACCACTGGGCGTCTCCCGAGGGGTGGACATTCCTAATGCTCTTGAATTTGATGGTGAGTCTCCCTCTAAACCTGCTTACTTACCCCCTGCAAGCAATCTGTCCCCGTGTGGAGAGAGTGTTGAGAATGTGGTATGTCCTTCAGAGAACAGGGAATCAGCTAAGTTACCTGACCCGGATGATGTGGCACAGGGCGCCACACTTCAGGAGGGAGCAGCCTCATTGGCTCCCTCTGATGATACTGCTGAAGAGACTTCTGCCCCCTCGGGGACTGAGCCTGTTGGGGTGGGTCTCAGGAGAACTACTCGAGCTATGGCGGGTATACCCCCACAGCGCTATGCACAAGATGACTTTGAGTGGGGAGGTGTGTCGAGGATGTCAACCTCTAGTGGGGAGGCATGTGAGAGTGTGAACTGTGATAGCAGCAGGAGAGCATTAGGACCCTGTGAGTTTTGCCTGGCTGAGCTCAGAGCAGGGGCAGATCCGGAGACCCTGTGTGTTCTGAGGGTGTCTGCTGGGTGAGATACTGGAAGTAGCATCTGAGGAGAACTGTGACTGAACTTCAACAAGACTCTCTCTCTACAAGCTTTCCTGTGGGGGTTGTTAACCCCTGGCCCTGGTGAAGCTGTGTTCCTGCTTAAGAACGAATGCTGAGCTGGGGAAAGCTGTGTGGCTCTTTGGAGCTTTGTGGAAGTCCATGCTGAGTGGTCTCGAGACTTTGTGCTGAACGAGCCAAGTGTCGAGTGAGAGGGAAAGAGACTGAGGATATCATCTCTGTGACGGAGCGCGTGGTCAGTGGTCTGGAGAACAGTGAGTGACTGCGAGAGGAGAGACGGGGTCCGGTGCTATTCACCTTGAGAAGATACTGACAAACCTGGTGAAGAGTTCTTCCAGGACCTTAAGCTGAGGCTACAGGACTAAAGTCCCCGGCGTGTGGGCTCGGCATCGGCCGACAAGACAAGGAACCTTTGCTGTTTTTGTAAATGTTGCTTTTTATTTGGCGCTAAAGTTTTCTGGGACTAGCTGCAGCCACCGTGATTCACAGGCCTGTGATAGACCACATCTGAGGTTAACGGTACCGTAACTTTAAGATAGTATGGTATAGTTTCATGCATTGTTATTGTTAATAGTGGTAGGACTGTACTCAGTGTGCCATCTCAGGGGTCCCTATAGAACACACCCACTAGATTGACACAGTGTTTAGGTAAAATTGTTCCAGATCTTTAGTGTAATTCACACACTGGAAACCTTGAGATTGGCACATTGATTTCAGCTTTTGCTGATTGTGTATAGTTAGTAGAGACAGTGTCCCAGGTAGAACCTGAGACTGATTCATGCAATACTGAATTTTAGTCTAATCCCTGTTTTAGTAAAGAAAGTGTTGTTTATTTCTGTCTCTGTCTCAGTTTGTGACTCACTGGATCTCTCTTGGACCTCCGGTCATTACAGGTGTACCGATGCTATTGGTCAGCGAACAAGTGTGAATATATTTTTGACACACAAGTAGCAGATTTTAAATGGAGTAAAATCTTTTGCAGATTGAAAAAAAATCAGGATTAATACTGCAGTATTTGATCACATCTGATAACCAATTATTTTGCCCAGTAACGGTATACCGATGCTATTGGTCAATGAACAAGTGTGAATATATTTTTGACACACAAGTAGAAGACTTTATATGAAGTATAATCTTTTGCAGATAGCAAAAAAGAATACAGGATTAATACTGCAGTAATATTTGACCACCTGAGATGATGGACAAGTTTCTCTGCTTCCACAATCCAGCAATGCTATTCAAATCAACCAAATCTGGGAATATGCTGCTAACAAGCAAAGGGAGCAGTAAAATGGTGTATTATATTGCTTTTCACCAAAGTTAGAAGGATTAAGAGCAAAAGAATATTATCAGCCCTGATATCTAGGGCTATTGATAGGAGTTCCAGCAGCAGAAAGAACATGCAATGGACCCTATTCTGTACTATACTAAGTCTCCACAAAATCTGCCTAAATAGTGCTATCAGCAGGATTAATATTCTTTAGAATGAGGCCTTACAAGAACTGTTAGAGTAGATTTATTATAGTAGTGTGGAATCTCTGTTTAAAATAACCGCCAATTCTCTCCCTTGCTCAGCTGCAGCTCTCTCTACTCTGCCTGTTTGACCAGTAGACTGACGAGCATAGGGTCCCGGGTCTTATATAGACACAATGACGCTATGTGGCCAGCCAATCACTGTAATGCCACAACCGGCATGGGTACGGCATTACAGCGACTGTCATGAAATCCCTGCATGTTAATTGGCTGCCTAAAATGTGCCCAACATGCGAGACGGGGACATGAGCTCCTGCCTGAACATTCAAAAAAACACTCGTCAAGTAAAGAGTAGTGTTGAGCCACCCCCGTAGTGTTCGAGTTCGGTTCGGTTCGTCGAACACCCGTGTGTTCGCCGAACTGTTCGTCGAACTGTTCGTCGAACACCTTCGAACACCGTTAAAACCAATGGCAGGCAAACAAAAACACATAGAAACACATAGAAAACACCTTCAAAGGTGTCCAAAAGCTGACAAACTGCTCAGAAGACACAACTAACACATGGAAAAGTGACAAGTACATATAGTCATGCGAAAAGAAAAGAGGTGGAGGAGTAAAAGGAGGGGGAGACACAGATATAGGCATGTCATGCCCTTCTAAAATCCAAAAAGTGAGAAGCCGAGACGGCCAGTCCGCTCCTGCCCGTGCCACCTCCGTGTCGCCGGGTTTGTGCCAGAGCCGCGGTGAACCCTGACGGCCAGCCCCCCTCTCCCAATACTGATGCCTGTCCGCTGGTGGGTCGAGAGAGCCCCCCTGTGGTGGAGGCAGCTCTAAGCTTTTTAATTTAAATTGTCCCTCTAATTTGAATGAATACACTTTAAATCCATTTACAAGGATCTATTGGAGGGCAAGTCTCATGCCAGCAGCCGCGTAATTCCAGCTCCAGTAGCGTCCACTAAAGCTGCTGCAGTTAAAAAGCTTTTATAAGGATCGAGCTCGGCTGTCCACCGCAAGGCATCCTAGTGCCAGTCCCAGCCCCTATGCCTTGGGGTGCCTCCTGATGCTCTTCACTAAGTATCCCGTGGTCCCGAAGCATTTCCTTTGAAAAAATTAAGTGTCCAAACTACAGGTGGTGTAGCTTGCTTAACAGCCGGGATAATCCGCTGACTAGCAGACACTGCTACTAGGCACAAAGTATTTCCTGGGCTAGATGCAGTTAAAAATTTGTAAGTAGATACTCTCGTTGGATGCTGAGAAAGCATTCCATAGAGTCTCCTGGCACGCCATATATGATTCTCTTAAAAAGCTTGGGGTAGGGGTCTAGGGGACCCTTTTATAGCCAAAATCACGGCCCTGTATCACAATACGTCACCTAGGCTGAAGATAAATGGAACTGTAGCACCGAGGGCTCGGTTGCTACAGACGTATTGCACCTCACCCAGAGGTGTGATATCTCACTCTCAGATAAGGATGGAGTGTGGATCAGGACCCGACACCTGCATGCATTACACCACATTGCCGTGGGGCAGGGCGACCAATATGCCCCTGAGATGGGCACGACAGTCCCTGTCCCTGGCTGGAGTGGGGGGAGGGAACACTGAGGAAGGGGAACCCTGCAGTGCAGGAGCAGGGAGGAAGCAGTTCCTGGGTGCATTGAGAAGGGAGTATAAAAGGTGGGCACCATCTTAGTTCAGTGCAGAGAAGTCTGAGCAGAAGTGGCAGGGAGCAGGGGCTCTGCATGAGCTCTGCTCTGGAGGCGGGCCTAGTAACAGAGGCCCAGGCCTGCAAGAGGGAGAAGGAAGGAAGAGGAGCGGAGAAGGCTCCAGGAACGAGGAATGAAGGGATCCCAGGGGTGCGGACGGGCGAGTCGCCACCGCACGCCCGAATCCACCTGCGTGGAGGGGTCAGGCCAAAGGGGGAGACCGGTCCCCGAACTAGTGGAGGCAGGAAACGACCCTCAGCTAGAAACCGGAGGCTCTGACATTTTATGTGGCGCAGCCCCTTGCTCCACCCGCTAGGAAGGCACCACATAGGGTCAGGGAAACTGGCGCCAAGTTTACCAAGAGGAGGCCCGAGGCAGCCGGACAGAAGTGTTGGTAAGAAAGGCCAGACAAAGGACACACAAAGGGGGTCCTGTGAAGCGCTCCAAAGTTATCTGGGAGTTGTCTGAGCCCCTCACCTGGTGAGCACAGTACGACGTGGGCAGCCGTTACCTGCAGACGTGGTCTGGATAATAAGAACTGTGAATAAAGGCCCTGAACTGCATCACTGACTCCGTGTCGTTACTGCTGCTGCCCTGCACCATCACCCCCATCCTCCGCATACACTGCCCTGAGGCTATACTCCTCCCGTGGGGAGTTATGCTACGCTCTGCTGCACCCACAACACCAGCCTTAGCGGTCTGCCCTGTAGCGGCGGTTCACTCTGACCGCAATCCACGGGTGGCGTAGTCGGACATTTAAACATCAAAACCACATAAATAGTTCCGCCACTGGTTTGACCGCCCTGAGCCACGGAACCGGATCGCCGCCACGAAGACTACAACCACCAGCATCCACCAAAAAGGGTCCGGCTCCGGGTGTCCCAAGGCCCAGGGGGTGCGTCAGAACATTTTCATCACCTTTCACAATCACCAATGGGACAAGGCAGGGATGTCCTCTGTCCCCTCTCTTATACATCCTAGTGACGGAGCACCTGCTCTCATCAATTCGCCATAACCCCAATATTAGGTGGATTGAGGTGGGAGGCACCGAGTACAAGTGCTCTCTATTTGCTGATGATGTCCTAGTATATATCACTCAATCACATATATCCATCCCTGCTGTTATGGCTGAAATAGATCACTTTGTTACATGGTAAAATTTTAAAATCAATGCAGCGAAGTCTGAGGCCCTCGATGTCTCCCTCCCTAAATCCATATAGGATTCCATCCAGTCCAACTTTCCCTTTGCCTGGCCCTCACAGGGTATCAAATACTTAGGAATTCCTATTCATAGAGACCTCTCCCATCTATGTTATCTTAATTTTGGGCCCTTTATTGAACAATTCCATACAGACCACGGTTGGCAAGTTGGAACTGTGAGATTCACTACGTGCACCACTGGTATTTTGTGGAAAAGCACATGTAAGATTCTGCAACAGTCTCTGCTGATACTCCTGCATGCGTGCATCCCTTTCTATGGCAGGAATAATTTCTGCAAATTTACTTTTGTACCGGGGATCTAACAGTGTGGCAACCCAGTAGTCAGGATTATTTCTAATTCTCACAATTCGAGGGTCATGTTGCAGGTAGTGCAGCAAGAAGGCACTCATGTGTGTTGCGCATCCAGGAGCACCAAGTCCCTGTTGTGTTGGTGGCGAGGTAACAATCATGCTTCCTTCCTCTGTCCTCTCCCCCCAACCTCGCACAACAGAAATGTGATCAAGGTCTCCCTCATCTGATGAGTCTTCCATCAGTTCGTCCTCCACTTCTTCCTGGGCTCCTGCACCTTCCTCACTAGTTTGGCTGCTACCATGCGCCCTGGTAAAATCATCTCCCCCACCCTCACATGCCTGCCGCCCTGGTGCTGCCGACCGTCTGGACCTTGCAGATGTTAGCCCTTCCGCATACAACTCCTCCTCCTCTACTTCCTCCACCTCCTCTTGTGCCACCACCTGACTCCGAATTCTGTTTAACATGTGCTCCAGCATGTAAATCACCGGAATAGTCATGCTGATAATGGCATCGTCAGCACTAAACATCTTCGTCGCCATTTCAAAACTGTGCAGAAGGGTGCATAGGTCCCTGATCTGAGACCACTCCTCCAGCGTGATTTGCCGCACCTCTGAATCTCGTTGGCCCAGGCTATACGTCAGAACGTATTGCACCAGGGCTTGTCGGTGCTGCCACAGTCGCTGCAACATGTGCAGAGTTGAATTCCACCGGGTAGGCACATCGCATTTTAGCCGGTGAAGTGGCAGGCCCAACGACTTCTGTAGAGATGTAAGTCGCTGAGCTGCGGGATGCGAACGGCGGAAGTGAGCACACAGCGACCGTGCCCTCTGCAGAAGGCCATCTAGTCTGGGATAGTGGGCTAAAAATTGCTGGACAACCAGGTTCAACACGTGAGCCATACAAGGCACGTGTGTGACATTGCTCCGGCGAAGGGCCGCACCCAGGTTTGCAGCATTGTCGCACACGGCCTTCCCTGGTTTCAGGTCCAGTGGAGACAACCATTCATGAAATTGGTTCTCCAGAGCTGACCACAACTCCTCAGCTGTGTGACTCACATTTCCCAGACATTTCAATGTAAAAACCGCCTGATGACGTTGAGCCCTACTGCCAGCATAGTAAGGAGGTGTGCAGGATCCCTTCTGCGCAGTTAGAAAGCTTGTGGCATGACCAGACAGGCTTTGGGTGCAGGTGGAAGACCGAGAGGAGGTTGAGGAGGCAGAAGCAGAGGAGGAAAAATGACATAAAGAGGATTGACGCACAACTCGTGGGGACGGCAAGACTTGGACAGCAGCCCCTTGTCCTGCTGTCACCATAGTTACCCAGTGCCCAGTCAGCGACATGTAACGCCCATGTCCATGCCTACTCGTCCAAGTGTCTGTGGTGAAATGCACCCTGTCACACACAGAGTTTCTCAAAGAAGCGGTGATGTTGTGTGCGACATGCTGGTGGAGCGCAGGCACACCTTTCTTTGAGAAGTAGTGCCGACTGGGCATCTGGTACTGGGGCACTGCGACGGACATAAGGTCTCGAAAATCCTCTGTGTCCACCAGGCGGAAAGGCAGCATTTCTGTAGCCAAGAGCTTGCAGATGGTGAAATTCAACCTCTTAGCTTTCTCATGGCTAGGAGGAAATGGTCTTTTACTTGTCCACATCTGAGGGACCGAGGGCTGGCTATTGTGCTTAGACGGGGTTGATAAGGGTGTCCCCGGCAAACTGCCGGTCTGTGAGGAAGATGCAGGCGGACATGTTAGGTTGCCTTGATCCAAAGGTGGTGCTATCGATGTCGGACAGCGCTCAAGACCAGCTGGTGTTACCACCTCCAAAGAAAATGATGACCTGCCAATCACGCTGGCTGTTGCGGGTAAAGAGGTGGCAGGTCTGCGCCCCAAAACAGGTGTGACTGCTGTCCCCCCAGTCACAGAGGATGAAGAGGCCGCGGATGCACAAGATATGGCAGACGGTGGTTGGCCCGGCCGGCTAGACCGCATTGTAGCACACTGAGCTTCCCACTGCAACTTATGCTTCATGTCCATGTGCCGGTTCATGCATGAAGTACTCAAACTATGTATTTTTTGGCCTCTACTTAGCTTTTGCTGACAAATGTTACAGATAACACGAGTTGGGTCATCTTTATCGATCTGAAAAAATGCCCAGGCTATGCAAGGCTTAGCACCCATGCGACCTGAAGAGCCACCACGACTTGTGGTGAGAGGCAGAGTTGTGTTTGAGGATGCAGTTGTTGACGTGCTTCCAGTACTACGTCTCTGTCCAGGAAGGCGCAACCTGACCTCGTCGTCACTAGCATCTTCCTCCACCTCCTCTGCTGACCTCATCTCTTGGCTGACTGTGGGTTGACAGTAAGTGGGATCTCCGACCTCATCATCATCACCCTGTGCGTTATCACACCCGTCGTCCTCAGAGCCAACCTGTTCCTGCCCTGACAAAAAACTAAAGTTGTCGCTCCAATCAGGTATTTGAGTCTTATCATCGTCTTCCTCATTGTCTCCACCAACAGGAGTTACAGTTTGGGAATGAGGGTCTACATTATGGTCAGAACCTTCTGCGTCTGGTCCTGGATCCGACTCATAAAGATTCTGGGCATCAGTGCAGATCATTTCCTCGTCTGGATTCACAGAAGCGCTGGAGTCGACCTCTGATTCCCAGGCTATAGTATGAGTAAACAGCTCTGCAGACTCAACCATCTGTTCTACCTCATACTCAGACGGGCAGCTGGAGATTTGGGAGCTGTGAGGAAGCAAGTGCGATTTGGGTGACACCTTTGAGGACTGGAGTATTTGTGATGTTGAAGTTGATGTGGAGGAGAGCCCACTTAAAGGAGCACTTGATATCCGTTGAAGCACCTGCTGTTTTTGTGCCTCATCTGGAATTTGTAGCGATTGGCGTGGCCGTAAGAAAGGGATCTTATCACATTGTCCGCTAAAAGAAGTAGACATTTTAGTTTGGCTGGAAGATGGTCTTTCTTCTGCACCTACCCCACGGACACAACCTTTTTTCCCCTTCCCAACACGCCTATTCCCCTTTCCACCAGCAGCAGGCCTTTTTCCACTCATTTTGGTGGTTAACTAATTCACAACTCTGGAGTTGTTTGCACAAAAAAACAATGGATGGTAACCGAGCAGAGCTGAGTGGCCAAACTGTGGTATTAGGCCAAAACTATTGGCTGGGTTAGATGCAGAAAAAAATTATTTTTAATTTGCAACCTGATGGAGGTCAGTATAGATGGACTAATAGACCAAGTCCCACACACCGCTAGAAGCCCAAATATTTTTTCAGAGCTAGATGCAGAAAATTTTTTTATTCAATTTGCAACCTGATGGAGGTCAGTATAGATGGACTAATAGACCAAGTCCCACACACTGCTAGAAGCCCAAATATTTTTTCAGAGCTAGATGCAGAAAAAAATTATTTTTAATTTGCAACCTGATGGAGGTCAGTATAGATGGACTAATAGACCAAGTCCCACACACCGCTAGAAGCCCAAATATTTTTTCAGAGCTAGATGCAGAAAAAAATTATTTTTAATTTGCAACCTGATGGAGGTCAGTATAGATGGACTAATAGACCAAGTCCCACACACCGCTAGAAGCCCAAATATTTTTTCAGAGCTAGATGCAGAAAAAAATTATATTCAATTTGCAACCTGCTGGAGGTCAGTATAGAAGGACTAATAGAACAAGTCCCACACACTGCTAGAAGCCCAAATATTTTTTCAGAGCTAAATGAAGAAAAAAATTATTTTTAATTTGCAACCTGATGGAGGTCAGTATAGATGGACTAATAGACCAAGTCCCACACACTGCTAGAAGCCCAAATATTTTTTCAGAGCTAGATGCAGAAAAAAATTATTTTTAATTTGCAACCTGATGGAGGTCAGTATAGATGGACTAATAGACCAAGTCCCACACACCGCTAGAAGCCCAAATATTTTTTCAGAGCTAGATGCAGAAAAAAATTATTTTTAATTTGCAACCTGATGGAGGTCAGTATAGATGGACTAATAGACCAAGTCCCACACACCGCTAGAAGCCCAAATATTTTTTCAGAGCTAGATGCAGAAAAAAATTATATTCAATTTGCAACCTGCTGGAGGTCAGTATAGAAGGACTAATAGAACAAGTCCCACACACTGCTAGAAGCCCAAATATTTTTTCAGAGCTAAATGAAGAAAAAAATTATTTTTAATTTGCAACCTGATGGAGGTCAGTATAGATGGACTAATAGACCAAGTCCCACACACTGCTAGAAGCCCAAATATTTTTTCAGAGCTAGATGCAGAAAAAAATTATATTCAGTTTGCAACCTGATGGAGGTCAGTATAGATGGACTAATAGAATGATGCTATGCCCAAAAGATTTTACTTCACTAGGTGCAGTAAAAAAATTGGTATTCTATACACAGGTGGTATATCTTGCAACACAGATAGGCTACTCCACTGACTAACACACTCTGCAATAGGCCAAAAAGGATTAGCTTTGCTAGATTCAGCCAAATGCTGTGAAAAAAACTTGCACAGCACTGGCACAGACCTGCCTGGCAAAAACTGATAGGAACTGATGTAACCTAGTCCTGAAAAGGACTCCAATTACAATTAGTCTTTACTCCCACAATCTATCTATTTAAGAGCACAGACCTGCCTGATAAAAGTCGTAGGAAATGCTGTAACCTAGTCCTTAAAAGGACTGCAATCACAACTATTCCCTACTCCCAAGCTATCTGTATATTTGTGCGAAAATTGGCTTGAAATTAACAAGGTATAGCGCACACAGCAACAGCGGTGCCGTCTAACACGCAGCTGCAGCAGTGAGAAAATGGTGGCGACGGGGAAAATGGCTTGGTCTTATAGGGCAAGGACATGTGACATACACTGCCAATCACACATGCCCTTGCTTGTGTGAAAAAAAGCACTTCGCTCCGTGTGTGCGCTGCTGATAGGCTGACAGATTGCACCTCCCCACTGCAAATGCGGGAAAGAGAAAAAAAAATGGAGATCTTCATTGTTCCTGCAGAGATCCATCCCCTGCCCCTCCCCCCGCCCCGCTGTACACTCAAACTGCGTATTAACATTAATTTTCATCATTACTGAGAAAAAATCCAGTTATGATTTTGGTGCACGAACAGTTATCGAACATAACCTCGAACAGCCGAATTTTTCTCAAATTGTTCGTGTTCGCCGACCGGCTCGAACACCGCCCAAAACAGCTCGAATTTGAGATTGGCGAACAGTTCGAGTAGAACAACGCTCATCTCTAGTAAAGAGCATCTCGAGCACTGTGATGCTCGGGTGAGTGACGAATAGTGACAAGCATGTTCGCTCATTACTAGTGTACATACTTGGTAAACGCTTTTTATCTCGAAGTTTTCACTAGCATTCTTCATCAAATCATCAACAATAGTCAAATTTATTTTGTCAGATTGGAATAACTCATCATCTACAAATGTATGTGGCAGACCCTCCACAAATCTGATGTGGGGAAAAAAAGAGAGACTTCGTCATATAGTTTTTTCCAGTACGAATAAAACCAATTTTTCTCACAATACCCAGTTGCTCAACGATAATATATGTTTCTGTGTTCCTGTGTCAGAATTTGTTTGGTAGTCCAGAACTACATCTTTCAGACTACTAAAATTAATAGATTACATGTTAATAACATTTAGTGCTTTGCCATTAACTTTAAAGACAGTTTTACCAGTATTAAGTTAGTATCCGTAAGTTTTGGGACCCACAGATACAAATTCTGTGATGTGTGTGTCATCGGGTATTTCACTGGTCAATTCTCCCAGGTAATCGCCTAAACCTGGGTTCCACTCACCTTTTCTCTGGACAAAAATAACTGAATCTGTGTCGTGATAAAGACTAGAGATGAGCGAATGTTTCAATATTAGAATCGGATTATGATCGCCGAATTTGAGATATTCGCCGATTTATTAGTCAAATGATCGCCGAACGTTGCTGAACGCCATAGGATTTAATGGGGGGGGCGGAACACATAGGCAACACCTTAAAACCGGCCCAAAAGCTGCCAAAACACATCAAATTAGGGCTAGACACCTGGAAAGTGCCATCAATTGACTCAGAGTACAAGTAATATAATTATTATTACTATTACAGTGACATTTATTCCGTGGCACATTACATGTCAAAAGGGGTCACCGACTGGTACAAGAGGAGAGAGGACCCTGCCCACCAGGGCGCACAAACGATCTACAAGGGATGGGTGAAGATACAGTAGGTCAGGGTACAGCTAGTCGTGCAGCGGTATGCTGGAGCGAGGCTTGCCGCAGATTGTATGCTTGTTACAAGAAGTGGGTCTTCAGCTTTCTTTTCAAGGTTTAGGCGAGAGTCTGATGTGTTGGGGTACAGCAATACACAGTAGCGGAGATGGACGGGACAAATCTTGTAAGCGATCGTGACAATAAGAGATAAGAGGGAAGTAGAGAAAGAGATCTTGGAAGGATGGGAAGTTGCGTGCAGGTAACTAGAACAGGGAGACTCGGTCACACATGTATAGAGGATACAGGTTTTCGATGGCTCGGTATGCCAAAGTTAGACTTTTCAACTGGAGTCTCTGGGCAACAGGGAGCCAGTGCTGGGATTTATAGAGGGGAGAAGCCTAGCAATTGCGAGGTGACAGGTAGATAAATTGGACAGCACAGTTTAGGATAGATTGGAGGGGTGCGAGAGTAGCAGAAGGGAGGCCACAGAGCAGGAGCTTGTAGTAGTCGAGGTGGGAGATGATGAGGGCGTGCACTGGTGTTTTTGAGCATTCATGGTTGAGGAATGTGTGGATCCCTGAGATACTTTGGAGTCAGCAGAAAGTGTAAAGGGCTTGGATCTGACGTTTGAAGGACAGATCAGAGTCAAGCTTGAGGGGCTGGGGGGAATGGGCAGCCATTCACTTTGATAGATAATACAGTTGGGGGGGGGTGAATGATATGGTGGAAAGATGATGCATTCTGTTTTATCCATGTTAATTTTTACAAATCTAGCAGAGAAGAAAGATGAAATATAGGACACACATTGTGGGATTCTGGTTAGTAAAGAGGTGATATCATGTCCAGAGAGGTAGATCTATGTGTCATCAGCATAGAGGTGATGCTGAAAGCAGTGAGACCATGAGCTGTCCCAAGCCGAAGGTGTAGATGGAGAAGATCCTGGGTCCTACAACTGAACCTTAGGGGACACCGACACATAGGGGGTGAGATGAGGAGGTGGTGTGTGAGTGGGAGACACTGAATGTCCTGTCGGTTAGGTATGAAAAGATCTAAGACGGGGACAAGTCTGTGATGCCGAGAGATGAAAGTCTATAGTAAGAGGGTAAGGTCTACTGTGTTGAAGGCAGATGACAGGTCTTAAAGGAGGAAGACAGAGTAGTCTGGCTTGGATTTGGCAGTTAGTAGGTCATTGGTGACTTTAGTCAGTGGAATGGTGAGGTCGGGAGCCTGATTGTAAGCGGTCAAAAAGGAAGCAGGAGGAAAGGTGGGAGGACAGTTCAAAATAGACGTGTTGATGCAGTAGTTTGGAGGCATAGGGGAGAAGTGAGATGGGGCGATAGCTAAACATAGGATGGGTCAAGGGAGGGCTTTTGGAGGATGGGTGTGATCGAGGTATGTTTGAATCATGAGGGGAAGACACCAGTTGTTAGTGACAGGTAGAAGAGGAGGGTTAGGCTTGGGATGAAGACTGTGGTACGGTTTGGAATGAGGTGCTATGGTATTAAGTCAAGTTCACAGGCGGTGAGATGTGATTTGGAGAGTAAAGATGATCTTCCGTGATGGTGTAGAAGCTGGTTTTGAAGGAGGAGAGTTGAGTCGTAATGAGAAAAAAGGAGCTGTTGGGACTTTAAGCAAAACCTTTGCCCTATGTTGTCACTCTTCTGCTTGAAGAATGCGGCTAAGTCTTCAGCTGAGATGAGAGGAGAGGAGAGGGAGGGGGAGTTGGTGGACAGGGGAGGGACTTGAAACTACTGAATAGCTGTTTAGGGTTGAGGAGACACGTATGATATGAGAGATGAGAAGTAGGTTTGTTTTGCTGCAGTGAGCAATTGTGCAGCATTTTGAAAACTTCTGTTACTGGACTGCATTCCCTTTCTTTGGCAGTTGCACAGCAGTACGCCTTGTAGATGAGGGGCAGGAAGAACATGTGCTCCAGTAGATGACAAGCGCTGCATCAAGTGGGCTCTGCTCCTCTTCCTCCACATTAACATCACACAAAGTACAGTCCTCAGAGGTGGCACCCCAATTACCCTTGTTTTTACCCACGTCACAACTCTCCAACCAGCCAACTGACTGTGGAGAAGCACAGATGGGTGAGTCTGCAGAGCTGTTCACACATTCTATTCCGGGCATCACAGGTATGATCCAAAGCTTTACAGACTCAAGAAGTGGAAAGCAGGTGTTGCGATGCCCAAAATTTTTTTCTGTTGATCCGGGCCCGGACGAAGTAGGGTCCGAGAAGAATCCAAACCCTCGTCACAAGACGTTAACCCTTGGGGGTGGGCATGGATGGGTTGGAGAAAGAAAAATACACACCAGAACATGGTAAACTAAACTAATATACAACCGGGGTTGGAGAACTAAACTACTAAACAGCTAAGGTTGAGAATGAAACAAATACACACCAGAACATGAGTAACTAAACTAATTGAAAACAGGGGTTGGAGAACTAAACTACTAAACAGCTAAGGTTGAGAATGAAACAAATACAGACCAGAACATGAGTAACTAAACTAATAGAAAACAGGAGTTGGAGAACTAAATAAGACAACAGGGGTTGGAAAACTAACCTACTAAACATCTAGGGCTGGGGAACTAAACCACTAGACACCAAGGTGTCACTACACAAAAATTGTTAGAATCCCCAAGGCTTGCGGGACAAACCTCTTTAACACTTCCTCCAGTGCTTCTGCATCCTCCACCTCCTCTAGGGCCTCCACCTGTGCTCTCAACCTCAGTCTTACTGAGACACATGTTCCAACAGTGCAGAGAGAATCCCCCCCCACATCCATACTGCACAGCCAGGTCTCACCGCAATCAGGCATTGTTAAAATTAATATGCTTTGGAGATCGCAGTCAAACAGCTGTAGTGTTGTGGACAGCTCTCCTGGCTGAGTTTGAGAAATAGTTGTATCCACTGAACCTGGAGCAAGGGAAGGCCATGTGCGATAATGTTGCAAACCCCGTGGTGGCCCTACGTCGGGGTAACTTTAGACACGTGCCTTGCATGGCTCGCATCCTCAACCTGATGGTACAGCAATTTCTCCACCACTATCCCAGCCTGAGTGTGCTGCTGAAGAAACCACGGTCTCTGCGTGCTCACTTAAAACTATAAAAATGAGCAGGATCTTTAGTATAAAAGCCAGACTACTAGACAACGAGAAAACGCCTTCATGATGATAGAGAACATCATCTCATTAGCTTGCTGGTACTTTCTGTGGGAATGAGCTTGTCTCCCACCAGCCAGGAATACCCAGTGAATGGCACGCCATGGTTTTGTATTAGCACCCAGTACCAGAAGCAAAGCCATCCACAATTTCCCTACCTCAGGAATTTTATTTGGTAGACTGGCTGAGCAAGCATTAGTTTCTAACAAAGGAGCTAAAGACACTGAGTGGCAGTAGGTGTACGTTTCTTCAGCATGACCTGTTTGTTATTGTTAGCTATCAGAGGGAGAACATAACTGGTGTCATACTGCATCTTAAGTAGTGTTGAGCTAGCATGCTCAACACTGCTCGGTACTCGCCCGAGCATCTCACTACTCGGGATGTTCGGCGAACACCGAGCATTTTCGGGTTACTCGGGCGGGAGCTCGGGTCTCCGCCCTGCATGTTTGGCGCTCTTTACAGAGCCAATGAACATGCAAGGATTGCCAGCCAGTCACTGTAATGCCGCAGCCATGTTGGTTGTGGGCATTATAGTGATTGGCTGGCCGCACAGCGTCACCTCAAGTATTTAAAACCAGGCGCCGCCATCATAGACACAGTCGCTCTGGATCAGACAGTGTAGGGAGAGTGCTGCTGAGGTAGGAAGAGATTTATACTGCGAAATAGGTAGTGTAGGGTCTCTAAAGCGTGCAAAATCAAACAAACAGTCCTTCTAAGGACTAATATCCATCCCAGATATCAGGCAGGCAGGTAGGCTGTATAGGAAATGCAGTGGTTATACCAACAAACACTGCATTACAGTCCTGTGTGCTGTTGCTGCTCAAATTGCTAGACTTAGCCCCAGGTCTAAGGGGCCAGGAAAAATCCTTTTTTTTTTATCTAAATCCTCTTTTTTTCTTTTTTTTCTCAGTCAGACTGTACAAATACCTGTCTTATTAACCTTTTGGTATTTCCCCCACCCCAAAAAAAATGTAGTGTGTCTGTGAGTGTTCAGACACAAATATATCTGTTTAACCCTAGAACGCATGACCATAAAGATCTACACCTTCACATACCTGGGGCCTTTTAGGCCCGTGTGCAAATAACATGGAATAACTCAAACAAAAATGACAAACAACTATATACCTGAGGAATACCTAGAGTTTCAAAATTCTAACTAAAGTAATCTTGCAGAAAATAGAAAACAATTAACAGGGCGGGCCTGTGAGGCCCAAGGTATGCGTTCTAGGGTTAAAAGAGTCTGGTTTCGGCCAGATAACTAGAACTGTGGTTTTGCAGTTCCACGGTTCAAATCTCTGTATTATCCACTTTTTTGCCTTTTTTCCATAAAAAAAACAGTTTGAGAGTCTTGGTGACTGTTCAGACACAAATATATCTATTTAAAAAAGTCTGGTATACGGCAGGAAATTAGAACTGTGGTTTTCCTCTTCCACGGTTCAAATCTGGGTGTTATCCACCTTTTTGCCTTTTTTCCACAAAAAAAAAACAGTTTGAGTGTCTCGCTGACTGTTCAGACACAAATATATCTGTTTAAAAGATTCTGGTGTAGGCCAGATAACTAGAACTGTGGTTTTCCTCTTCCACGGTTCAAATCTCCTTTCTATTACCCTTTTGCCATTGATAGTGCGAGTGTAAGCTATTTTACTTCATTTACAATGGGCAAGGCACGTGGCAAGGGTCATGGAACTGGACGTTCTGGTGATGGTGCGTGCAGAGGACAGGGCCGTGGCCAAGGTGAAAATGTGCCACAACCAACAGCCACATCTTCTCGCTCCCAGTTCTTGACAGAATTACTATTGAAGCACACATCAACACAACTATTGCGAACTGATCAGTGTGAACAGGTTATTAATTGGATAGCAGATAATACTTCCAGTCACCTGGGCACCACCACCTCCGGTCTGTCTTCCACACGGTCAAGTCTTAGTAGCCATGAGTCTCGATCGCAGACTCCTCCTCACCCTGAGGCTCCTTCCTCCCACTATGCCGAGTGTCGTCAGACAGCAACTGATCCCACAGTTGGACACTCTGAAGAGCTGTTCACTGGTCCATTTCCATATTTGGGCCCCTCGCCTGCTCCGCTTGAAGTGGTGGAAGAGGAGATCCCATGTAGCGATGGCCAAATATTTGAACAGCCATGGCAACAGGAAGGCGACGCTGGCAATTTGTCACAAGAGGTGGACGATGACGAGACACAATTGCCATGAAGTGAAGAGGAGGACCGTGGTGCGGAAGTGGAGGAGGTGGTGGATGATCTAATAACTGACCCAACGTGGCAGGAGGACATGCAGAGCAAGGCCAGCAGCACACAGGGGGAGAGAGGCAGAGTACCCCAAAAGGCAGAAAGAAGCAGTGTGGTGGCCGCAGACAGAAGGGGGGCAACAGTTCCCCG
The DNA here is from genome assembly GCF_046119375.1 of Phyllobates terribilis. Taxonomy (NCBI): domain Eukaryota; kingdom Metazoa; phylum Chordata; class Amphibia; order Anura; family Dendrobatidae; genus Phyllobates; species Phyllobates terribilis. The sequence goes on along the minus strand of NW_027362769.1, from coordinate 10,861,195 downwards.
TAACACCAACACGAGGGACGTTGCCAGTACAACCGGTAGGTCTTCCAGAGTCTGGAATTCATTTAAAGACTCTGATGATAACCCCCAAAAGGCCATTTGTACCACCTGCCAGGCCAGCATCAGCAGGGGTGACAAAACTACCAGCCTGACCACCACCAGCATGATCAGGCACATGTCAGCAAAGCACCCGACTTTGTGGGGCGAACCCCAGGGTCCACGACCAGTGTCAGCGGGTGTCACCACTGCTTCTTCCGCTGTTGTGTGTGTAAGAGAACCCCCTGTTGTGTGTGCAAGGCAATCCACTTTCCATACTGCATGCAAAGATGCCCCCTCCTCTCAGTCTTCACTTGTTATGGCAGTTTCTCAAGAAAAAGCATCAACGTCCACGTCCACGTCCCACCGCAGCGTTCAATTGTCCATATCCCAGACCTTTGAACGAAAGCGCAAATTCGCAGCTAATGCCCCACAGGCCATAGTCCTAAATTCGCACATTTCACGACTAATTGCATTTTAAATGCTGCCTTTAAGGCTGGTGGAGACGGAATCCTTCCGCAACCTTATGGAGGTGGCCGTCCCTCGGTACTCGGTCCCCAGCCGACACTTTTTCCCAGTGTGCCATCCAAGCACTACACAAGCACGTGTCGCAAAACATCTGCCATGCCCTCAACAACGCAGTTACTGGGAGAGTCCACCTGACAATGGACACGTGGACAAGTGCTTGTGGCCAGGGACGGTACATCTCACTGACGGTACACTGGGTAAACATAGTGGAAGCAGGGACCCAGTCGGAACTTGGGGCGGAACACATCCTCCCCAGACCGAGGATTGCGGGCCCTATGTCAGTCAGAGTTGCCCCCACAGTGTACAGCTCCTGCGCATCATCCTCCTCCTCCTCATGTTCAGTCTTCATCTCAGATATCACCACATCAGTTACAAGCTGGAAGCACTGCAGTACTGCCTCAGTCATACGGCAACAGGCTGTGCTGAAACTCATAAGCTTAGGTGATAAACCTCACACTGCTTGTGAGTTGTGGACAGCTTTGAAAGAGCAGGCAGATCTGTGGCTGAGACCGCTGAACCTACATCATGGCATGGTTGTGTGTGACAATGGCCGTAACCTGGTGGCGGCTCTAAGGCGAGGCGAGATCACACATGTACCATGCCTGGCTCATGTGCTTAACCTCATGGTTCAGCGGTTTCTTAAATTGTACCCCGAGTTGCCAGATCTGCTCGTCAAAGTATGCCGCCTGTCAGCTCATTTTCGGAAGTCGCCTACAGCTTCCGAAGCCCTTGCTGTGTTGCAGCAGCGTTTGCAGCTTCCGGCATACCGACTGGTGTGTGATGTTCGCACATATTGGAACTCTACCCTCCACATGTTGCAAAGGATTTGTGAGCAGAAGAGAGCAGTTGTGGAGTACCAGCTGCAACAAGGCCGTCGATATTCAGGTCAAACTCCACACATAAGACCTCAGGAGTGGACCTGGATGTCTGACATATGTACCATCCTGACAAACTTTGAGGAGTCCACCAAGATGGTGAGTGGCGATGATGCCATCATTAGCGTCAGCATCCCACTTGTCTGTCTTTTGCAATGCTCTCTGCAGAGAATTAAAGAGGAGGCATTGCAGCCAGAGTATGATGAGATGGATCAAGAAGCCGTAGCGGGCGATTACACACAGCCCAGCCTCATCTCATCCCAACGTGCATTGGGGGACAATGAGGGAGAGGAGGAGGAGGAACAGGAGCTGGTATCATGCGCTGTAGACGGTAGTACCTGTACAACTGTCATACTGTCGGTTCAGCGTGGGTGGCCTGAGGACAGGGGGGAGGAGGAGGAGAGCATGGTCAGTCGTCATCTTGGTGAGGACACGGAAGTCTTGCCCGTTACCAGTCTGGCACACATGGCTGACTTTATGTTACGCTGCCTTAACCATGACCCTCGCGTTGTAAAAATGTTGGGTGACAGTCATTATTGGTTGGTGACACTTTTAGACTCCCGCTACAAGGGGAACTTTCACTCTCTTATTCCTGAGGTGGAGAGGTCTACAAAAATGGGGCAGTACCAGAAGGCCCTTGCTGCAGAACTGATAAAAACATTCCCATCTGAACACGCTAGTGGCAGAGGTCACAGTTCGTTGCCCAACCAAGGCGTACAGGCGAAAGAGACGTAACTCCAATCCAGCAGAGGCAGGGGATCACTGTCAACGTTCTGGGACAGTTTTCTGAGACCCGCCCAGCTTACAGGCCCTGAGGCGCGGGGTTCTCACAAGGAGTAGAAAATTTCAAAAGATGGTGAGGGAGTAACTTGCCGACCGTACCAGCGTCCTCCGTGATTCCTCTGTGCCTTTTAGTTATTGGGCATCCAAGCTGGACACTTGGAATGAACTTGCTCTGTACGCCTTGGAGGTCCTGGCCTGCCCTGCCGCTAGCGTGTTATCGGAGCGTGTTTTTAGTGCCGCTGGGGGAATTATAACTGATAAGCGCACTCGCCTGTCAACTGACAATGCTGACAAGCTGACCCTTACCAAAATGAACAAGGGTTGGATTGGGCCAGACTTCTCATCACCACCAAATGACAGCAGAGTATCATAAAGTCAAATCCAGTGTGTTATTTCGGGAGGTGTATTCCCATGCACCGCTTCACACCCACACATGGGTATACGCTTCCTCATTTCGGCTGTTTTTTGCTCTTCTCCTTATCCTCAGCCTCCACCACCACTATACCACCAGGATGACCTTGTTCCGTGTTGCCAGCATTGCAAGTTCCTCCATCCTAATTTTTGGCAGCTTTTGCTTGGAAGGCATAGGCAAAGACGATGGGAGACCAACTCCCCAATAATGGGAATAATGTTTTTAATATGCTGTACTGAATGGCTCTTGTAAGGGGCATTGCAAGTTCCTCCGTTCTAATTTTTGGCAGCTTTTGCTTGGAAGGCATAGGCGAAGACTATGGGAGACCCACTCCCCAATAATGGGAATAATGTTTTTAATATGCTGTACTGCATGGTTCTTGTAAGGGGCATTGCAAGTTCCTCCGTCCTAATTTTTGGCTGCTTTTGCTTGGAAGGCATAAGCAAAGACTATGGGAGACCCACTCCCCAATAATGGGAATAATGTTTTAATATGCTGTACTGCATGACTCTTGTAAGGGGCATTAAAATCATCTTGTTAAGCTACTGTGACCTCCACGTCTCTTCCAAGGGGCATTGATATTGTCTTTTTCGTCCACTGTAACCTCCACCACTCTTCCAAGGGGCATTGATATTGTCGTTTTATTCCACTGGGACCTCCACGTCTCTTCCAAGGGGCATTGATATTGTCTTTTTCGTCCACTGTAACCTCCACCACTCTTCCAAGGGGCATTGATATTGTCATTTTATTCCACTGGGACCTCCATTTCTCTTCCAAGGGACATTGATATTGTCTTTTTATTCCACTGGGACCACCACCACTCTTCCAATGGGCATTGATATTGTCTTTTTATTCCACTGTCACCTCCACCACTCTTCCAAGGGGCATTGATATTGTCTGTTTATTCCACTGGGACCTCCACGTCTCTTCCAAGGGGCATTAAAACCGTCTTGTTAAACCACTCTGAACTCCACAGCTCTTATAATGGGCATTGAAATGTTGTTTTTAAATTACCTCTAACTTCCACGACTCTTCCAACGGGCATTGCATTTCCTCCTAATTTAAGTCAGCTTTTTCTTTTCAATGCATAGGCGAACACTAAGGGAGACCCACTCCCCAATAATGGGTAGAAGATTTTTAGTACGCTATAATACACGTCTGCTTCAAGGGGCATTGCAGTTCCTCATAATTTTTGGAAAGCCTTCCATTCACTGCTTAGGCCAACAGTGTTCAGAGACCCAGTTGCTATAAATGGAAAAATGGTTTTGTTAAGGCCCTCTGACCTCCATGTTACTTCCAAGGGGCATTGCAGTGCCTTGAAATTTTTGGTAGGCATTGCACTCACTGCAGCCCTAAAACTGTGTAGCCGAACCGCTCCTTTTGGTTCAGAAACATATCCTACAAGACATGTGTGGTTAACTGGCCTGATATTGATGTGAATGGTCCCTGTTCCTCCTGCTCTTTCTCCTTTGCCACCAACTCAAGCATCATTCATCACCTGAAGCTTTGTTTTAACGGGAGTCATGGAACTGGGATAGTAGCAGGAAAACATCCAGCAATCCTCGGAGGAGGTAGGATATGCGCCAAAACGCTGACCACCTCAGGCCTAGCCGCTACTACATATATGAGCTTGCATTCCAATAAACAGAAAGCTAAGGAGATGGATGGCCTCAATGGGGACCATTTATGGACACCCGGCCGCCCCCTGGTGGCTGGGGACCAAGCATGGACACCCGACCGCCGGGCGGCTGGGGACTGAGTATGGATTCCAGGCCGCCGATGCAGCCATGATGTGGTGGCCAGATTCCGCCTCCACATGCCTAAAAGGCCCAATTTCACGTGCAAGCAAGCAAGCAGTATGGTATTGGAGCCTGGGGGTGGGTGGGTGGCAGGCTACATACTTCCGCTTGCATTGCAAGGAATGGGGGAGTACAATTCAACACTGCCCCGGGACAAGGACTTGCACGTGGATAGCTGCAAGTCTGCAACGACAGGTGCAGTGCGGCAGGCATCTTTGCATGTGCCATGAACACGTGGTTGGCGTGCACACTACAGCGGAATAGGCTGTCCTTCCCACTAAATGCACTGGGGAGGGCACAGGTAATGTTTTGGTATGTGCGCTTGTGTACAAGGTGCACCGGGACAAATAGGGGTGGCTGGGGACCGAGTATGGACACCTGGACGCCCCCTGGCGGCTGTGGAAAGAGTGTGGACACCCGGCCGCCGGGCGGCTGGGGACTAAGTATGGATACCAGGCCACCGACGCAGCCATGACATGGTGGCCGGCGCATGCCTCCACAAGCCTAAAATGCCTCATTTCAAGTGCAAGCAAGCTAGCAGTATGGTATTGCAGCCTGGGGGTGGGTGGGTGGTAGGCTGCACACTTACACTTGCATTCCAAGAAAACAAAGCAGATGCTAATTTCTATCATCATCATCATGCTCCTCACCTTGGCACTCTCAACTCCCCTGATGGAGAAGCCAGGGCCCACTGGAGGAGTCTGGTTGTCTGGTGGGCTCGTCCAATGCTGCCCTAAAGCAGGCCAGGCTAAGAAAAGTGTGGGAAGTTACCGGGACAAATAGTGGCGGCTGGGGACTGAGTATGGAGACCTCGCTGCCGAAGCAGCCATGAGGTAGTGGCCAGCTTTGGCCTCCTCCAAACTAAAAGGCCCCATTTCAAGTGCAAGCTAGCAGTATAGTATTGCAGCCTGTGGGTGGGTGGGTGGTTGGCTGCATATTTGCGCTTGCATTGCAAGGAATGGAGGAGGTACAACTGAACACTGCCCTGGGACAAGCACTTGCATGGGGATAGTTGCAAGTCTGCATCTTCTGATGCGGCAAGGATCACTTCTGATGGTCACACTTTTAGGCAGTGACCTGGGTGTCAGATGCTTCCAGGGGTCTTCCCCATGCTGTTCCCATGTCTTTTCAGCACGGTATGCATGTGTCTGATGATGTGTCACACAGCAAATGGCCAGATAACGTTGTAAAATGTTAAAATGACATTTCCCGGTGAATGCATTTGTCACGGCTGAAAGCAATACAAAAGTGCAAAAACGCATAAAAAAATGCTACTTGTGAACATAGCCCAAGGTGTGGAGGAGTATTTTTGTTTTTGGTTATTTATTTTACCTTATACACAAGTCTTTACCCTGGAAAGGATGTTCCTTAATATATTTCACAGGAAAACCGTTTCAGTTTCGTTTTTGAACGTTTTACTGTGAGCCCGTAAAAGTGGCTTAATACCTCTTACCTAGTTGTTGACAGCAGTGACCTGGGGGTCAGAAATGCTTCCTGGGGTGATCACTATGCTGTCCCCATGTCATTTGAGCACTGTCACTATCGTTTTGGGCACTTTTTAGGCTTTCTACAGACTGCCGGGGGTGACGCCACAAAAATGCTTGTGTCTCCCATAGACTAACATTGGGCTCGTTGCTCGGGTCGAGCACCCGAGTATCACGGTGAGCTCGGCCCGAGCTTCGAGCACCCGAGCACATTAGCTCCGGTGGTGTTGCGGTGAGGTGGCAGCGAGGAAATAGCAGGCTGTAGGCTCTCTTGAAGAGATGGGTTTTCAGGTTGTGTCTGAAGGATCTGAATGTGGTGCCTAATTGGACGTGTTGAGGCACAGAATTCCAGAGGATGGGGGATATTTGGTAGAAGTATTGGAGGTGATTGGATGAGGAACAAATCAGTGTGGAAAGAAGGAGGTCTTGGGAGGACCAGAGATTACGGAAAGGAATATATCTCGAGATTAGTTCAGAGATTTATGGAGAAGAAAGGTTAGGGATGGCTTTGTATGTCAGTGTTAGTAGTTTGAACTGGATATGCCAGTGAAGGGATCTTATAGATAGCTTATCCTATGGATTGCTGGAGCCAGTCCACAGTAAAAAAGCAGCCATAGAGTGTCTGGGAACCTTCCCACACACTTTTCTTAGCCAGGGATGCTTCTCGGCAGGGTTAGACTGACACATCAGAGAACCAGAGACTCCTCCAGTGGGCCGGCGGGCAGGAAGACAAGGACTGGATGGAATTGTGTCACAAGGATCATCTTCCTCATGAAGCCCCCCCTCCATCTCCATGCAGGATAAAGAATGCTGTGTACTATTGTGGCCTTGTGAAGGCCTGTGGTTGTGCATAGAAGTGTGCTGCTAAGAGATCTAATCTATGCTGAATTATGCTACTGAAGAGACTGTAATACTGTGCCTTGTGAAAAAAATAGTGTATTGTTACTGGAGCCGGTTGCTCAAGAAACTCAGACTGTACTGTAATGAAGATTTTTGCTGTAATATCCCTGAATTGCACTGGCCTTGCTTCAGATTAAATTCCACTTTTAAACTGTTGAAAAAGACTCTTGTCAGATGTGTCTGGTCAGCAATTGAATCTATCGTGTGCCTGAGAGAAGCTCCAGCTTATGGTCATCCTGACAAACGGTTCCCCCAGGATTCCAAAGAATTCATGAAACCCATCTCTCTCGCCCTATCTGTACCTAGCGGCATGCGTGTAACATATAAAGATGTCAGAAGAACAGATTTCTAAAGCACACAACCGCAGGCAACTGTTAGCTGCCATTAATACAAAAATGGATGAGCTGGGGGAGAAAGAAGCTGAAGAGATCATGGGGACGTTCCTCCAGGAGCTAACACAGTTTCTAACCAGGTTGAAGTTGGAGGATGGAGGGGCGGCACCAATTACCAAAAGCGGGAATCTACGTCCGCAGACTGAACTACAGGAATTGAAAGAACAATTCAAAGCCCTAACAACAGCCCTCCAGGAATCTACCAAAACCTCTGAACGGGTGACAGACTCAGACAGAACCTTTACCCTGCTCGGGTTAGATAAATCAGGAAGACTGGTACTCTCTCCACACCACAAATCACCATAAGGAAAGAATTCAAGATCCTGGGACAGATTGGATAGTGTGAACAGAAAGAGAAACTGTCTTATATGAACTTGTTGCACCAGATCGATGCAAGCTTACAGAAAGTCTACCAGCCAGATGACATCGTTGAGGGGATGGTGAAAGCGATCAGACCAAGACTGAACCTCCGTAATATGCTAGAAATAAAGAGTCAATTGACCTTGCAACAGCTGAAGATGATTTTAAAAGGGCAATATAAAGAAGAGAGTACTTCAGAATTGTTCCACCGACTTATTAACCTCTCACAGAAAAATAATAAATCACCCCAAAGTTTCTTGTTCAGAGCAATTGATCTGAAGGATAGACTGTTGATTGCATCCAGAGATGCAGAAGCGGAGGAGAAGTTTGATGCTGGACTAGTCCAGAAGAAGTTCTTGAGATCATTGGGAACGGAGTTAATCAGCAAACACATCAGGTTGCAGCTGAAACAGTACCTAGAAGATCCTGGCATTCTGAATGAAGTCCTAATTGAAAAAATGAATGAGGCAGCTAGTTTGGAGTCAGAGAGCGAACAGAAGATAATGAAAGGCTCTGCTTATAAAATCACCAAAATGAGTCAGCTGAAGTTGGAGACCCCCTGTGGCCAGTACAAAACTCATCATGGAGACCCTCCAGTGCCACCTCCGAGAGGGAAACTTAAATCACCAACGTTCATCAAATCAGGGTACGGTGTGTGTCCACTGTCTAAGATGTGGTGAGGAAAAACATTATGCCAAGGAATGTCAATAACAATGTTGGGGCCGAATCGTTTGTTTGGTTATAACCTTTGAACAAATAAAAACATCAAAAACACGAATATTCTTCTGTTGGAACTTTTTTTTTTTCTCATTTATTGAATGAAGGAGTTTACCTTATAAGTGAATAGCATATTTTTCTCCAGTGCACCACATAGTAGTTGATCTTGGTCCTACCCTTATTAAGGAATGCCAATGGTCACAGTCATTTGGGTTAAAAGACAGGAGGTTGCCAGTGTGGGGCAGCTGGTAACCGTGACACGGAGGAGGCCCCAGAAGCAAATCCAAATCTTACCAAACCCCAGAATGGCGCATGAGGTAAAACAGCTGCATCAATACTATCCCCAAGTACGTTCCCATCTACAACAGTTGCAAGAGTGACAGGGGCATCAGTTACTTCATGCCCAGTTTGGAGGTCAAATGATGTACTCCTGTGAGGAGGATTCCTCGGTCAGTAAAGATAGCTTCATCAGCCTAATCGGTGAAAGGGACTTTATACAGTGCCAGCTAGATGGACTCCACGTAAAAGCATTGTGGGACACAGGAGCCCAAGCGAGCCTTTTAAATGAAGAATGGAGAAGGCCCTACCTGCCACATACCTGCCTTCGGTCGCTAAAATAACCCTTAGGACCAGTAGAACTCCACGGCAAAGCTGTCAACTAGATCGAAATCCCTTTCATAGGCTGGGTGGAAGTGACCAACTGAGGGCCACGAAGAACAGCAACACCATTGAGCTTTTGGTACCTTTTTTCGTGACCAGTGATCAGAACGTGGCAGAGGATCCTATCCTGGGCTATAATGTAATCAGTGAGGTCATCACGAAACACAAGTCAGGGATGCTGGTGGTGGATGCAGTTGCCACATCACTTGCCATACCCAACGCCGTGGCGGAAAATGTTATTCATAGAGTTAAGAAAGCACAGAATACAATGGACCTAAAAGAAGTTAAGGTAGGATGGCACCCAACCATCATCCCAGCAAACCAAATGGTGGGGGTGAGGCTTGGAGTCCGGGTAGAACCGGGAAGAAAAGTCCATAAAAGACTGTTCATGCAAAAAGACTCCTCAGAACTTCCAGAAGGCCTAATTCAAGGTGAGACTGTGCTTACGATTCCTACTGGTGGGTTTGCTCGAGTGACAGTACCTGTGATGAATACTATGAAACATGGAATTAGACTGGATCCAAAGACTTTGTTAGGTCACATTGAAACCATTAAAATGGTATATCAAGCCAGTGTGAGACCCGCCTAGGCGTCTACCGTGAATTCAGTCTCACCACTAGGGAACAGGAGTTGACCCGGGAATGGGAATTGCACGACCCACCTCAGGGTCCTGGGATCCCCCAGTATCCCTGGAACACTTGTGTGCTGAAGATATAGCGATAGCAAAACAGATGCTGATAGAAGAGTGTCATGCATTCTCTAAAGATGACTCTGATATAGGCTGTATCCCGTCATTGCAATTGAAAATCAATTTGAAAGACACGACCGCAGTAACTAGAAGTTACATGTCTGTGCCGAAACCATTACACCATGAAGTGAAAGAGTATTTACAAGATCTAATCAACAGAGGTTGCGTCCAAAAGTCAAAGTCGTCTTTTTCCTCTCCTATTGTTTGTGTTAGGAAGAAGGACGGTACATTGAGTCTCTGCTGTGATTACCGGGAACTAAACCGAAAGTCAGTACCTGATCGGCACCAGATACCAAAGATTCAAGATATGCTGAATAGCCTATCAGGAAGTACCTGGTTCTCTTTTCTCGATCAGGGTAAAGCATACCATCAAGGGTTTGTTGAAGAGTCCAGTAGACCCTTGACAGCATTTATCACATCGTGGGGGTTATATGAGTGGATCCACAAATCATTTGGGCTCAGTTCAGCTCCATCAGAATTTCAGAGGAGCATGGAGACCTGTTTGGAAGGATTGAGGGACGATATCTGCCAGCCGTACTTGGATGACAATGTGGTACACAGCAAAACCTTCCGGGAGCATGTTGAACACGTGAGGACCGTATTACAGCAGTATCAACAACACGTAGTTAAGTTCATCCCAAAGAAGTGTGAACTGTTCAAAAGGCAAGTCCGATTTCTAGGGAAAATTGTGTCCGGTGAAGGATATACCATGGACCCAGCAGAAATCGCTCCGGTACTGGCCTTAAAAGACTAGCGGACCTCTACTGTCAGGAGTTGAGGCAGATCTTAGGATTCCTCTCCTACTATCGTACTTACGTTCGGAACTTCTCCAGGATTGCCACCCCACTATACCTCCTCTTGGGGGGACGACAGAGACAACAACATCCACGGAGAAAAAGAACGCGGATAGGACCAGGCTTAAAAAAAACAACGCTGTTTTGTCCCAACAGCCCATTCTCTGGACAGCAGACCACCAGGAGGTATTGAAAGAACTAGTAGACTACCTTGTAAAACCACACATCTTGGGATATCCTGATTTCAACTTACCATTTGTTCTTCATTGTGACGCTTCTCAAGTTTGACTGGGAGCTGCCCTGTATTAACATCAAGATGGAAAATTGAGAGTCATCGGTTGCGGTTCTAGAACGTTGACAGACACCAAGAAGAATTACCATCTACATTCTGGAAAATTAGAGTTCCTGGCATTGAAATGGGATATCTGTGAATGATTTAGAGATTCTCTACTACAGCAATGAGTTTGAGGTATACACTGACAACAACCCTTTGACCTATGTCCTCACTACAGCCAAACTGAATGCAACGGGTCAGAGGTGGGTTGCTGAACTAGCTGACTTCAATTTCAGCATCAAGTACAGGCCACGAAAATGTAATGCGGGTGCTGATGGATTGTCGAGAATGCCACTAGAGCCTGAGGAGTTCATGCAAGAATGCTAGGAGGAAGTCAGCCTGGAAGCAATTGAGAGCACTACCCAAGCAGTGCAAGCTTATCAAGAAGAAGACACACCATTGTGGTGTCCGCTGATGGTGGAAACCACCATAAAAGCGAGAGAACAAGATCACCCCCTGTCTATTCAACAACTACCAAAAGGAAAAATCCATAGAGCACAAAGATCAGATAATTGGTAGAATACTACTTTATGTGGACCAAAATCGGTTTCCAAGTAAACGGGACAGAGATAATGAGTCACCAGCAGTATATATTTCAGTTAAAGAATGAACGAAGCTCTACCTTAGTGAAGATGGCATCCTGTATCGTAAAGGAGGACAAAACCGGCAGTTGATACTACCCAGAGTATTCCGTAGGTTGGTATTCAAAGAACTCCATGAAAACATGGGACACCTGGGAGTGGAAAAGACAACCAACTTGATCTGTGAACGTTTCTTCTGGCCGTACATGCAGAGAGATATTGAGAGGTATGTAACCAGTGAGTGTGGGCGTCTGAAAGATAAACGTCCCAACACATCAACCCGGGCACCTATGGGCAACATCCAAACTACATATCCATTTGAGATGGTCTCAATAGACTTTCTACATCTCGAGATGCGCAAGGATGGTTACAAATACATATTGGTGGTGATGGACCATTTTACTCGATTTGCCCAAGCATATGCCACCACCAATAAAGCTGGTCGAACAGCGGCAGAGAAGATCTTCAATGATTTTGCTTTGAGGTTTGGGTTCCCTACAAGGTCACACCATGACCAAGGAAGAGAATTTGAGAACCAGCTCTTTGCCAAGCTAGGAAAGTACTGTAGAATTCAGAGATCCCACATAACGCCCTATCACCCAGAGGGTAATGGACAAGTGGAACGTTTTAACCGGACATTATTGTCGACGTTGCACACTTTAACAGCTGATGAGAAGAAAGACTGGAAGAGTTCTCTGTCAAAAGTGGTACATGCCTATAACTGTACAAAGCGCGATGCAACGGGTTACACACCCTTCTTCCTATTGTATGGACGATCACCAAGACTGCCAATCAACATCATGTTTGATACTCCGATGTCAGAGACTTACAGAACGTATCCGGAGCACGTTTAGAAATGGAAGGAACGGATGGCAGAGGCTTACAACATAGCATCCAAAGTGGTTACAAAAGGACAGAGCAAGAGTAAGGAGTACTATGATCGAAAATGTTATGGAGCAGATTTGGCACCGAGTAGCCGGGTGCTAGTCAAGAACGTATGTGAGAAAGGTGGTCCAGGAAAACTTTGTTCGTACTGGGAAGGCAAGGTGTATGTGGTCGTAAAGAGGAAAGCCGATAACAGTCCAGTGTATGAAATCCGATTGGAAAGAGGGGACAAGAAAACTAGAATAGTCCATCAGAATTTATTACTACCCTGTGATTATCTCCCACCACAACAAGACTTCCCAGAAGCAGACCGACATCGACTGAGATGGACTAAGAGACCACCACAGATTGAAGCTCCGGTAGTGGATAGTAACCTTGAAAGTTCAGATGAAGAAGAGCAAACCGTTGTATTTCTTGGACCAGCAAGGAGAGAAATGTACCATCGTCAGGAGAGCGAACTAAGTCCCGAGGCTCCAGAGTTTGTACCAAGGAGTTACAAATAACACAAGCACAGGAGACAAGAAGTGTTGTGCTTCAGAAGCATCCAGCAACTAGAGGGGTTAACACAGTCACAGGAGACAGGGAGTGTTTTAGCAGAGCCCCAGAGAGATTGTGGGGAACTTGTTATTGTAGTGTGGCAGAAGCCGAAGAGAAAGGTGGTGTGTTATCTGGATCTGACAGAAGGCAACTGGACAGGATTCAGATCAGGAGAGAAACTAAACACAGGTCAGATAAACTCCCTGAACTAACAGAGCAGAGTATTATCAGGCAGGAAGATAAGGACTGGAAGGAATTGTGTCACAGGGATCATCTCCCTCATCAAACCCTCCCCCCTACATCTCCATGCAAGATAAAGAATGTTGTGTACTATTGTGTCCTTGTGAAGGAAAAGCCTGTGGTTGTGTATGCATAGAAGTGTGCTGCTAAGAGATCTAATCTATGCTGAATTATGCTACTGAAGAGACTGTAATACTGTGCCTTGTGAAGAAACTACTGTATTTTTACTGAAGCTGGTTGCTCAAGAAACTCAGACTGTACTGTAATGAAGATTGTTGCAGTAATATCGCTGAATTGCACTGGCCGGGCTTCAGATTAAATTCCACTGTTAAACTGTTGAAAAAGACTCATCAGATGTGTCTGGTCAGCAATTGAATCTATTGTGTGCCTGAGAGAAGCTGCAGCCTATGGTCTCCCTGACTAACGGTTCCCCCAGAATTCCAAAGAATTCATGAAACCCGTCTCGCTGTATCTGAACTTAGCGGCGTGGGTCTAACATATGCGTTCCACTGTGAACCGCACACCATCCTCCCCCGGACAGGTGGACACCTGTTAATGTAATACAGCCTGCGCACATATGGCCTGAGTGGGGAGCACAAAACTGTGGATTTGGGATCACTAACTGGGATTTTTTCGCTATTACTTAATGTGTAGATTTTGGGATGACTTTAACCCTCTCTAATCCAGCCCGCATTTTCTTTTTGATCTCTCTCTTCTGACCATTTGGGACATGTGATCTTTTTGTAGTATATATATCTCCAATATCTGGGACATCAACTTTATACCCCTGATGAAGCCATAATCACTTGGCGTAACACGTAGGTTATCTACAATTTCTCTTTTTCTCTGTGCATTCTCACTATATGGTACTCTTTTTTTTTTTTTAATTCCTATATTGTCACATACTTGATGTAGTTTGTGGGCATGAATGGTGGAGCTCTGATTGAGATATTTTTTTTTTTAAATTCCTATATTGTCACATACTTGATGTAGTTTGTGGGCATGAATGGTGGAGCTCTGATTGAGATTGAACTGTAACTATATATTTCTATTATTACCTTTCATTAATTGCTCTACTTGAATCATGCCGTATATACTGTAGTGACACTGGAATCATGTACCATTTTCAATGAAATATATTGAATCTGCACAGGTTTATTGTATATTACATCTGATTGATACGTTTATTTATAATTCTTTTTTGGGGGACTTTTTTTGTCCACACCTTTTTCTGGTTCTTTTTTTGTCCTATGTGTTTTTTAATCATGTTTTTTATGATGGTGTCTAATGTCTTATGTCTTGAGATTAATAAAATTTTGCACAAATTTGTATAATATTGTCTTTAAATCTGATTATTGACTATATTTGGTGCCCTTGATTTGTCCCAACTCTCCTCTTTTTTCCTGCTCTTTTGCATTAAATTGAGACATTGGCACAAATATATAGTAAGATTCAGTGTGGTGCTAGGTCTGCCTCTTTTTTTCATTGGTCTAACATATGCAGCCAGCCACCCACCCACAAGCCGCATTACTAAACTGTCACATTTCTGTGGCAGTGCTGCTTGCACTTGAAATGTTTCCTTTTAGGCTCGTGGAGGTAGAAGCTTTTCACAACTTCATGGCGGCGACCGGGTCTCCATACTCGGTCCCCAGCCACCACTATTTCTCCTAGTGTCGTCCTCGCCTTCCACAAGCACGGGTCCCAGAACATTATCCGTGCCCTCCCCAGAGCACTTAGTGGGAAGGACCGCCTAACCACAAACACGTGGACAAATGAATGTGGCCAGGGATGGTACATCTCACTGGAGCCAGGCCACAGTAAAAAAGCAGCCATAGAGTGTCCAGGAATCTTCCCACACACTTTTCTTAGCCAGGGCTGCTTCTCGGCATGGTTGGACGGGCCCAACAGAGAACTGGAGAATCCTCCGGTTCTGGCTTCTCCTTCAGGAGAGTTCATAGCGCAAACCTTGCTGCTGCTATGGGGCTCTTTAGTGGGGGAGAAAAGTGGTCCCTCACAATCAAATCCTCTAGTGGGCCCAATGTTCTTCAGTCTGACACTGCTTCTCGGTGAGAGTTGAATTTCACCACAACCATATTCTTTAGCTCAGTGAAAGGACTGGCATAGAGGGAAACCGTATCTTCTCCGGCTGTCATTTCTCCCAGGAAGTCCTCTAATGCAGCTTGTTGCATAAGCAATGGCAGCCTGTCCAACATCAGCTCACACTTCTCGGTGGTGCTTAGTCACAAAGATCTTTCTTTACGCCTTGAATTTAATCACTACAGAGTTGGACAATGACCAGATCTGCAATGCGTTTAGAGAAATAGCATGCATAAGCAAAGACACAGTTTAGGCCACTGAAGGTCATTAAGCGAAACTCATACAGCTTTCCCACAGACTGAAAGAGGTGTTTCAAGACTTCCCTGTCCTCCCCAAGAGGACGACTGTCTTTGTTCTCCTCCTCCTCCTCCTCATCATCACCCAATCCGCATTGAGATGATATGAGGCTGGGCTGCATAGTTCCTTGCTCCACCTGCAATGCCTCCTCTTTAACTGTGAGCACCAAGTGTTTCAGTAGACAGAGAAGCGGGATAGTGACGCTAATTATGGCGTCATCACCGCTCACCATCTTGGTGGAGTCCTCAATGTTTTGGAGGATGGCACAGATGTCAGACATCCATACCCACTCATCAGTTCATATGTGCGGAGGCTGACTTGAATGCCAATGGGCATGTTGAAGCTGGTACTCAACAACTGCCTTCTGCTGCTCACAAATCCTTCCCAACATTTGCGACATTGATTTCCAATGTGTGGTGACATCGCACAACAGTCAGTGAGCTGGAAGCTACATATGCTGCTGAAGCACTGCCAGGTTGTTGGAAGCTATAGCTGACTTTCTATAATAGGCACACAAGCGTTGTACTTTCACAAGCAGCTCTGGCAGATCTGGGTAGGTTTTGAGAAACCGCTGAACCACTAAGTTGAGCACATTTAGTGCTCTCTCATTACTAATGTGTACCCCTATATGGAGAAAAATATCAGCACCCAAAAATTAAAAGATGTAATATAGCCTGCTTTATATACCACTTTACTAAGAAAACAAATTTTGGTTATATCTTGTGTACCCCTGTGACGAAAATATCTGCACCAAAGAATTAATTTCACTACAGTAGAACTAGTATAATGATGACCAACAACTCTTCCACTACAGCCAACTCAATAGATGGAGAGACACAATCAGGATTCCCCACATTTTCAAAAATTAGTGCCAGACACCAGCTAAGTGGCATCAATTTCACTACAGTAGAAATTGTAGAATTTGGAATGACACGTCTTCCCCTAAATCCAAACCAGTAGTTGGAGACTCAATCATAAGTGTTCACATTTCGTTAAATTAGGGTCTAGCACCACCAAAGTGGCATCAATTTCATCAGAGTAGAAGTAGTTTAATGCAGACAAAAACCTCTTCCACTGCAGCAAACATAATAGATGGAGACCCAATCAGGATTCCCCATATTTCCAAAAATTAGTGGCAGACACCAGCAAAGAGGCATTCATTTCACTACAGTAGAAATTGTAGAATTAGGAATGACACGTCTTCCCCTAAAGCCAACCCAGTAGAAGGAGACTCAATCAGAAGTGTTTACATTTTCCTAAATTAGGACCTAACATCACCAAAGTGGCATAAATTTCACCAGAGTAGAAGTAGACAGAAATCTCTTCCACTAAAGCCAAACCTAATAGATGGAGACCCAATCAGGATTCCCTACATTTCCAAAAATGACTGGCAGACACCAGCAAAGTGGCATCAATTTCAGTACAGTAGAAATTGTACGATTACAAACAACACCTCTTCCCCTACAGCCAACCCAGTAGATGGAGATCCTATCAGAATTCCCCATATTTCCAAAAATTAGTGGCAGACACCAGCAAAGTAGCATCAATTTCACCAGAGTACAAGTAGTTTAATGAAGACAGAAACCTCTTCCACTACAGCCAAACCCAATAGATGGAGACACAATCAGGAGTGTTCACATTTAAAAAAAATGAGGGCCTAAAACCACCAAAGTGGCATGAATTTCACCAGAGTAGAAGTAGTGGAGACAGAAACCTCTTCCACTACAGCCAACCCAATAGATGTAGGCCCAATCAGGATTCCCCACATTTCCAAAAAATAGTGGTAGACACCAGCAAAGTGGCATCAATTTCCCCAGAGTAGAAGTAGTTTAATGGAGATAGAAACCTCTTAGAATACAGCCAAACCCAATAGATGGAGACCCAATCAGGATTCTACACATTTCAAAAAATTTGTGGCAGACACCAGCAAAGTGGCACTAATTTCACTACAGTAGAAATTGTAGAAGTAGGAACCAAAACCTCTTCCACTACAGCCAACCCAGCAGATGGAGACTCAATCAGGAGTGCACCATCCTCTCCAGTCGTTCACCAAGTGTCAGACTTGTAATCTGTTGTACAGGTGCACGAGCTGGTCTAAAAAATGTGTGAAGGGACTCACAGAAATTGCTTCTGCCACTTACACTACTGCTGTTAATATTTTGCGGTTGATGAATTGACGTGCCGGAGGTTGGAAGTGTAGAGCTGCAATGAACTCTGTGTGCCTCACCGCTGGCTTGGGGAAAGCCTATGTTAAGGTTGTGTAAAAGCATGTTTTGATGCTCCAGCATTCGAGGGTCCCTTTGCAGGTCGGGAAGGATCTGGCAAAATTTACTTTTATAACGTGGATCTAACAGAGTGGCAACCCCGTTGTCAGCACTATTTTGAATCATAAGTATACGGGGATCATGTTGCAGATAGTGCAGCAAGAACGCTCTCATATGTCGGCATCTTTCCTGAGGTTCAAGCCCATGCTGTGTTGGTGGCTGGGTAATTCTTATGCTCGTTTCCTCAGTCCCCACCTGCCAAACACTAACAGAGAGGGGATTATTATCCTTTTCATGTTCTGACGGTTGGTCGCCCATAACCTCTTCCTCTTCCATTTGTTCCTCGCCTTCACTAACACCTTCACTAATATTTTTTCTGGTATAGCCAACCCCCTCTCGATCGCAGTGAACAACCCTCCCTTGGCACCCTGAGATGTCCCCTAGTGTATGACATTAGTAACAGAAGAAAGTATTTTTTTTAGTGTGGATGAGGCCTGTATAACATAGGAGATATGCTACGAACAACTTCAAACTGAGATGTCCCCTACTGTATCACATTAGTAATACTTTATCACATTAGTAACAGAAGAAAGTATTTTTTATTGTGAATGAGGCCTGTATAACATATAAGATATTTTCCAAACTAATTCAAACTGAGATATCCCCAGCTGTATAATGTTAGGAATCAAAGAAAGTATATTTTGACTGAGGACAAGGCCTGTATAACATAGAATATATGCTCCAAGATATTTCAAACTCAGATCTAGCCTGCTGTATCACATTAGTCACAGTAAAAAATAGATTTATTTACTCTGCATAAGCTCTGCATACTGCTGAATTTCACAGCCACTAAAATAGTATGTGGCTTTTAGAAAAGTGTATCACGTTTGTGACACCAAAAAGCTTTGATGGACTCTGACTAGCAACAGAAAAAATAAACCATACTTACCATCACGCCCATTCCAGCTGAAGCCAACGATCTCCTGCAATAAAAGAAAAATAATAAAGCAACCTCATCCTTACCTTTCGATGGTTCCCAGGACAGCTCCAGCTCTGCTACATCGAGATGACAGGCTGGACCGCAGCAGAAAGCTGCCATCCAGCCTGTCATCCCGCAGACACTGAGAAGCACAGGCATGCTTGCGCTCCTAAGTGTCAGGCTGTGACGGCATCCAGATGAGCCGAGGTCATGTCCAATGAACTCAGCTCACCTCATGCACGTCACTGACAGCGTGGGAAAATTCTCCTGCACTCAGCGCTTCAGCGTGAGAATTTTCCCACGCTGTCAGTGACGTGCATGAGGTGAGCTCATGTCCAATAAACTCAGCTCACCTCATGTACGTCACTGACAGCGTGGGAAAATTCTCCTGCACTCAGCGCTTCAGCGTGAGAATTTTCCCACGCTGTCAGTGACGTGCATGAGGTGGGTTCATGTCCAATGAACTCAGCTCACCTCATGCACGTCACTGACAGCATGGGAAAATTCTCCTGCACTCAGCGCTTCAGCGTGAGAATTTTCCCACGCTGTCAGTGACGTGCATGAGGTGAGCTCATGTCCAATGAACTCAGCTCACCTCATGTACGTCACTGACAGCGTGGGAGAATTCTCACGCTGAAGCGCTGAGTGCAGGAGAATTTTCCCACGCTGTCAATGACGTGCATGAGGTGAGCTCATGTCCAATGAACTCAGCTCACCTCATGTACGTGACTGACAGCGTGGGAGAATTCTCACGCTGAAGCGCTGAGTGCAGGAGAATTTTCCCACGCTGTCAGTGACGTGCATGAGGTGAGCCGAGTTCATTGGACATGAACTCGGCTCATCTGGATGCCGTCACAGCGAGACTCAGTGTCTACGGGATGACAGGCTGGATGGCAGCTTTCTGCTGCGGTCCAGCCTGTCATCTCGATGTAGCAGAGCTGAAGCTGTCGTGGGAACCATGGAAAGGTAAGGATGATGTTGCTTTATTAATTTTCTTTTATTGCAGGAGATCGCTGGCTTCAGCTGGAATGGGCGTGATGGTAAGTATGGTTTAATTCAGAACAATAAAGAATTGTGTGTTTATTTCAATTAAAGGACTTTATTCTGGGTGTTGTGTTTTTTTTTAAATACTTTACTAGAAATTCATGGCGGTCATGTCTAATATTGGCGTGACCCCATGAATTTCGGGCTTAGGGCCAGCTGATAATACCAAGCTGGCCCTAACCCCTTTCTTACCCAGTGAGCCACCGCACCAGGGCCCTGGATGAGTTGGGTACAGCGCCAGAAGATGGCGCTTCTATGAACGTGCCATTATCCAGGGTGGCTGCGGACTGCAATTTGCAGCGGGGGGGGCCCAGAAAGCTTGGGCCTCCCTGCGCTGCAGATTCCAGCCCCCAGCTGCCTAGTTGTACCTGGCTGGACACAAAAATAGGGCGAAGCCCCACGTATTTTTTTTTTAATTATTTCATCTCTAATTGTTAGTAACCCTCATGAGCTTTTTCAGCATGTGTTTCTACTATACTATGACATCTCAATGCTGCATTTTATTGATGAAACTGCCAACATTAACTGGAATTATGCAAAAGGACATCACACTGTGAATAAAAACAAACATTTTTATTGCGTATTTTACAACCACGTATTGCAGGCTGCAGGAGAGTTGCCTTTATTACGGCACAGATTCAGTTATTTTTGTGCAGAGAAAAGTTAAGTGGAGCCTATCTTTAGGCCACGGCCCCACTATCAGTATTTGGTCAGTATTTTTTCTCAGGATTGGGTGATAAATGCAGAATTGGCGACTTGTTTCAATTATACCTTTTCTCTGATTATTCCTCACCTGGCTTTGGCTCCCACTCCTGAGAAAAAATACTGACCAAATACTGATAGTGGGGCCGTGGCCTTAGGCGATTACATGGGGCAATTGACCAGTGAAATATCCGGTGACACTCAAATCAAATCACAGAATTTGTATCTGCGGGTCCCAAAATTTATGGATACAAACTTAACACTGGTAAAACTGTCTTAAAAGTGAAGAGCAGAACACTAAATGTTGGTGACATGCAACCTATTAATTTTATCATTCTGAAAGATCTAGTCCTGACTAATTCTGACACCGAAACACAGACACGTATTATCGTTGAACAAATGGGCAATGTGAGACATAAAAAGTACTGGGACAGTGAAACAAGACCGTTACGCAAAGCATAAAACTGCGTTTACATAAAGCGACGGCTATTAGACGATTTTACCACTCACTGCCATTTGAATATTAGTTTGGGATTGTGATTGATCCATGACTACAACACCCATTCTCATGCATTCTAGCAGGATCATCTAATTCTGGAAAAAGTTATTTTGTAAAACAGTTGCTAAATAGTATTGAAACTCATTTTTCCCACAAGCCCAATAATATTGTTTGGTTTTATTTGTGTTGGCAATACTATTTGATGAAATCTCTCTATCGTTTCCCAACATTGGATTTGTGGATGGTCTGTCGCAAACATTTGTAGATAATGATTTATTCCCACCAGACGAGGCAAATTTGACTATTGTTGATGATCTCATGGAGAATGCTAGTGAAAACTGCGAGATAGAAAAAGCATTTACCAAGTATGTACACCACAGAAATCTGAGCATTTTCTACCTGGTACAAAACATATTTTGTCAAGGTAAGAAAAGGTGGATGATAAAATTAAACAAAAAGTACATTGTCCTTTTCAATAACCCTCAAGATAAATTACAAATTGTAATGTTAAGGCAACAGATGTACCCCGAAAAAACACAATTGGTCTTAGATGCTTTTGAAGATGCCACTCGGGACCCTTATGGATATTTGCTGCTAGACTTAACAGTCAATACTCCTGAGGATCTGCGCTTAAAGACGGGATTGTTTCCACCAGCACTGCCCGCTATGTTCAAAAGAAAAATACTTCTAAAAAGTGAATTTTACACAAAATCAGATATTCTACTGTGTGTATGCAGTGTTGTAAGGATGTCTGAGAGACTCCACCATAACTGGGCTCTCTTAAAAACACTGGTGAAGGCAACTCCTTCTGTCAAAAAATCTATTTTGTGCAACGCAAGCAGCGATTTAATTACAGCCATAGGGGAGATTGCTTTAAACATCCTAAAAGGCCAAATTTCTCTGAAAGGGCGGCAAAAAATATACTAAAGAAGTGGCATAAAGCTATAAGAACGCTGAGTGATAAATCACAACCCACAAAGAAAAAGAAACGCCTACTAAAGCAGACCGGCGGGTTTATAGGTCCTCTTTTAGGCTTTGCAATCCAGATAATAACAAGTCTGCTCACTAGCAAATAACATACAGAGAAAATGCATCTAGTCCCCAAACAGGATCTAATCAAAC
Source organism: Phyllobates terribilis (assembly GCF_046119375.1). NCBI lineage: Eukaryota > Metazoa > Chordata > Amphibia > Anura > Dendrobatidae > Phyllobates > Phyllobates terribilis. The sequence goes on along the minus strand of NW_027362769.1, from coordinate 10,839,129 downwards.
TAAAGGCCCCGTCACACATAACGAGATCGCTAGCGAGATCGTTGATATGTCACGGTTTTTGTGATGCAATAGCGATCTTGCTAGCGATCTCGCTATGTCTGACAGGTAGCAACGATCAGGCCCCTGCTGTGAGATCGCTGATCGTTACAAAGCTTCCTGGACCATTCCTGGGTCGTTGCGCTCCCGCTGGGCAGTGTGCATCGCTGTATTTGACACCTTATCAGCGACCTCGTTAGTGATTCAGAACTGAGACACATAGGCGTGCATAAATTGGACTTTTCCGCGCCCCTCGTCCCCGATTGGTGGTCGCTACAGCGTTCTCATTTTCCGCCATGCATAAAGAAGGCAACAGAATAGCGATTCCATCCTTTGTTTCTGACCTTGTGCTGGATTGCAGATCCTAGCAGAATTCTCCAGGCTGTTGATATTCGTTCATTCAACTGAGTCACAGTACAGTCCCTATCTAGGTGTGGATCGTTGAAATAGCTGCTGTGTGAAAGCGTCCCAACGACCGCCGAGATCGTTAGTTAGATCGCTGGGGCGGCCAAAATCGTTGGGAAGTTCTGCATGTTTGACAGCTCCCCAGCGATCACGAAACGACTCTCCAGCGATCCCAAAACCGTGACGTAATAACGATCTCGCTAGCGATCTTGTTATGTGTGACGGAGCCTTTAGACCATCTATAATAGATAACATTTGACAGAGTCAAATCTGGCGCCTTGATGGTGAGATTAGAAACATTTTACAATGCTGTGACATACCAAACAACATGAAAATTAAAAAATATAGTGATGTACTACAGAGACACTGGTTCATGTTAAACATTATGTAAAGGAACTAGCAACTTTAAATCTCATTAGCACTCCTGAAACAGATCACCAACAACTGTCAAATTCAGACCCTGATAAAAACCAAGCGGTCACTGAAATTGTAAGCCATGTAAATCAGCAGTATAAAATGAATGCTGAATTTTTACTAAACAGATTACTGCAGAACAAAAATGTTACAGCATGGAATGATAAAAGCTAATTTATTTTCAAAGGATCTATAATACCAGGATCTAACATGATGGATTTCATACGTAGTACAACACATAGCCATGCCCTGACAAGCAGGAATTTACTTTGAGGTTGGGATACATTTATGCAGGCAATAGCGGAGTTAAATATTGCATCTTGGGTTGTGGATAATCCCACTAATAGAAACCTTTCACACGGATTAAAAATGTCTATCAATGAAGCTAGCGGTGTATCTACACCTAGAGTGCTATCCACACCACACAGTTAAGGCTATGTGCCCACGCTGCGGAAATGAAGCAGAAATTTTCTGCTTCATTTCTGCATGTTCTCTCCCGGATAAACGAATGCGGAATTCCGCACGTGTTTATCGTGCGTTTATCGCACGATTTCCACATGCGGAATTGCCTTGCGTTTTTTATTGCATTGCAAAGGCAATTCCGCTTGCGGAAACGCAAAATTAAATGACATGCTGCGGATTTTTCCACGCATCATAAACGCTGTGGAAAAATCCGCAGCATGGGCATTGAACTTGCGGAATCCCCTTGGGGACCATGGGGGGCGGATTACATAGTGTTTCACAAGCGTTTACGCTGCAGAAAATCCGCAGCATATACGCTTGAAAAACGCTACGTGGGCACATACCCTAAGTCTTTACACTCACCATCATTAGGTATCACACAAGGACCTTTGCTACCTAAAAAAAGGACTCTCCCGATACTACAATCCATGTGGCTCACAATATAACTGATGTGTAGCCTTATTTATATACCTGGATTGCAGGGCTCTATATTATTCTGTAAGAATGGTAATGATGTATATTTTTAATTACAGTTTGCTGTATATGATTGTAATACTTTTTAGATTATTCTGTAAGAATTGTAGTAAACACTCACAGCAAAAACCACACTAAGAAGAATTAAAATTCCCCCAAAAATTCAAGAAAAAACAGCAAAAAAGGGCAGCAGTGTTTACCTGCCCAGATCTTCAAAGCCAAATGCACTACCAGGATGCAGCAGACCCACATAAAGATGGCGGATACACAGGTACAAAATACTGATGAGACAATCACTCACAACCTACCATTTCATGGAGGTGGCGACTGCTTAGTATTAGAATTGCACAAAGATAGGCTTGTATAGGGTGCTGTTCACACTAGGGTGGTGCACAGTATCCGGCTTACAGCCTATTAGTTACGCCCATACTATTCGACTAGGCGGGATGTCCGGTACTATCCAAGTGCACCCCCTGGGAACAGACACCCTAGTTTACAATACCTGCACTGATGCGCCTGGGTGCACCCTGGAATAAAAGTGTGCAAAACTACATATATATATAATATATGATGTATTAGTTGATATTTTGGCCAAAATACATAAGCTTGAGGGAGAGAACACATACTTTTTGATACACTTTGATAGGGGAGTGGCGCATGTCAGATTATATTTGACGAGTGGTGTCCCAGCTTCACTACTCCTATCTGTAATATCAGTAATATAAGCCACAAATAGCTGACTTACGGGAATCAAACTTCACCAATCACCTGACTGAGTGTTATTTTCCAAATACTGAGCTGTAATACCAGGCATAGCTGCTATGAAATGTACAATGACTTGCCTGTTGAACAATGAAGTGGTGAATCATTCTCTGTAATTGTTCACCAAGGCACAGTGACCCTTCAGTTAAGGACCTAAGATTACCATTATCCTAAAAACAGGTCATTAACCCTTTAAGGATTGGACAATTTCTGTGCTTTTGTTTTTTACTCCCCTTCTTCCCAGAGCAATAAATTTTTTATTTTTTCATAGTACATTTTTACCATTTTTCCATTTTTCATTTACCAAGTGTGGTAAAACAGCAAAAGAAGCACAATTTCAAAATGTTGGATTTTTATTTACAGCATGGAATTTACGGTAAAAATTACCTTGCAGTATGATTCTCCAGGTCATTATGATTATGGAGATACCAAACATACATAGTTTTTGTAACGCCATTTTCTCTTTTAATTTTCAGGATATAGAGCTGTGCAAGGGCTCATTTTTGCACCCAGAGCTGATGTTTTCATTAATATCATTTTGAGGTAGATACAAAGCTTTGATTACCTTATATTACACTTTTATTGTGTTGTTGCAGCAGCAGTAAAAATGTAATTCTGATGCTTTAATTTTTTTCTCGTCACACCGTTTACGGATCAGATTAATTTATTTTATATTTTGATGGATCAGACTTTTATGGATGCAGTGATAACAAATATGCATATTTAAAAAAAATTATTTCTTACTATTTAATGGGGGAAAAAGGGGATGATTTGAACTTTTATACTTTTTTGTCTTCATATTTTTAAAAACATTTTTTTCTTACTTTTTACTGTATTTGTTAGTCCCTAAGTCTATTACAGGCAGATGACGGCTTAATATTACAGCCATCAACTGCTGGCAATTTACTGCCATCATCTTCAGAACCCGCATGGGAACCGGCATACGACACACCCTGAACATTATTTATCATTAAGTTGTTAAAGTCCTGAGAAAAAAAAACAGGTTTACGCAATAAATTGTATGATATCTGAGGCATTCAGAGGTTTTTTTTTTTACAGATTCCATATGAACTGGTTTAAAAAAGGCATACTCTAAAAGAGGAGTCCTACAGAGTTATTTTCTACTTAAAGCTTTGCTTTGCTTTCTGGGATGGTATCTTTGATATGGCAAACAGCAAAACAGCACCATAAAATAGCATGAGGTGTTTTTTTGGGCACTATACAAGATTGAAGTGACTCTGAGTGCCATCATACAGACTCCAGCATAAAACTCCACCATATGAAAGAAACTTTTGGGCTATAGTTTGGAAGTTACTGTAGATGTTCAACAGGCACATATTAATGCTATGTTTTAGTCAACTGGGAACAAAGTCTGAACTTCATTCTTGGTCCCCATCATGTACTTCATACTGGATACTTTTTATACTTATAAACTTTTAATAAAGAACATTGCATGCAGTAGATTAGAAATTTTGTCCCACTATATTTTCAGTAATGGAGTGGTCTCATTTACAGTGATGAACAAAAGGGTAAAAATGTTTTGAACTTTTGACTTTCAGGCTTCATATCACTCCATCCACTGCTGCTTCGAATGTGAAACTACTAGTGATGAGCGAGCACTAAAATGCTCGGCTACTCATTGCTCAGGATGAGCAAATTGGAATGCACGAGTGCTCGATCCGAGCAAAGAGCCCAATGTAAGTCTATGGGAAACTCGATTATTTTTCTGGTGGCCTCCCCGGCGGTCTGCAGATGGCCTAAAAATTGCCCAAATCGATGGGAACAGTGCTCAACAGGGCTATGGGAGTCGGTAAGCCAAACCTCCGGCTCCTCAATTTTCATTCCAAAATGCTCCTCCACACCTTGGGCTATGTTCACACGTAGCGGTTTTTATGCGTTTTCGCACTTTTGCATTGCTTTCAACTGTGAAAAATACATTCACCGGTAAATGTCATTTTAACATTTTACTACCTTATCTTGCTATGTGGTGTGTGAGACATCATAAGACACATCCTGTTTCATTTATGAAGGAGGGACTCTGAAAGTCACAAAGCCTATTTTCATAGGGCCATCAGGCGGCTATGCTTTATTGTTCCCATTATTAAAGAGTGGGCCTCCTATACTGTTATTGCATATGCAGTGACTGCAAGGGCTGCCACATAGAGGAGGGCCTAAGTAAAAAAAAAATGTTCCCATTATAAAGGAGTGGGTCTACTATAGTGGTAAGCCCATGCAGTGACTGCAAGGGCTGCCAAAATTTGGGAAATCCCCCAATAACAATTTAAAGACACATAGAGGTGGGCCTCAGTAATGACATGTTCCTAGAAAGGAGCGGTTCTGCTATCCCGTTATAGTGTATGCAGTGAGTAAAACGGCTTCCAAAATTTGGGAAAAACCCCAAAAACAATTTAAAGACATAGGGGTGGGCCACAGTAACGACATGTTCCCATTAGAAAGGAGTGGGTCTCCCATACTATTCTTGCGTATGCAGTGAATGCAAAAGCTGCCAAAAATTTGAAGGCACTCAAATGCCCCTTGCAAGAGATGTAGAGGAGGGCCTCCTGAAAAAAATGTTCCCATTATTAGGAAGTGGGTCTCCCATACTGTTTGCCTATGCAGTGAATGCAACGGCCGCCAAAAAATTGGAGGCACTCCAATTGCAAGAGACGTAAATATTGTGATATTGGAAATATGGTGGTGATATGGTGGTGGAGCATGAGGATGAGCAGAAGGAGGAGGACAAGAGCAAATAGACAAAAAAGCATATACCCATGTCTGGGTGCATGGGAATAGAGTTAGACCTCCCAAAAAAAAGACACTGTATTTGAGTTTATGTTACACTGCTATCATTCGGTGGTGTTGAGAAGTCTGGCCCAATCCAGCCCTTGTTCATTTTTATAAGAGTCAACCTGTCAGCATTTTCAGTTGACAGGCGGATGCGCCTATTGGTTATAATTCCACCAGAGGCACTAAAAACTCGCTCTGACAAAACGCTAGGTGCAGGGCAGGTCAGGACCTCCAAGGCATAGAGAGCAAGCTCATGCCATGTGTCCAGTTTGGATATCCAATAATTATAAGGCACAGAGGAATCACGGAGGACGTTGGTACGGTCGGCAAGGTACTCCCTCAGCATCTTCCGAAACTTTTCCCTCCTTGTGAGAGTACCCCACGCCTCAGGGCCTGTGCGATGGTAGGGTCTGAGAAAACTGTACCAGAACTTTTACAGTGTTCCACTGACTCAGCTGGATTAGATTTGTGTCTCTCTCGCCTGTACTCCTTGGTTGTCCAACGAACTGTGACCTCTACTGCCAGTGTTTTCAGATGGAAATTTTTTTAATAATTCCGCAACAAAGGCCTTCTGGTAATGCCCCATTTAATTAGGCCTGTCCAGTGGGGGAATAAGAGACAAAAAGTTCTCCTTGTAGCATGGGTCTAGAAGTGTCACCAACCAGTAATGACTGTAACCCAAAATTTGGACAAAGCGAGGATCACGGAAAAGGCAGCATAACATAAACTCAGCCATGTGTGCCAGACTGCCAACAGGCAAGACTTCCGTGTCCTCACCAAGAGGACGACTGTCCATGCTCTCCTCCTCATCCTCCTCCCTGTCCTCAGGCCATCCACGCTGAACAGACGGTATGACAGTTGTGCAGGTAGTACCATCTATAGCGCAGGAAACTAGCTCCTGTTCTTCCTCCTCCTTCTCTTCCTCATTGTCACCCAATCCAAGTTGGGATGAGATGAAGCTGGGCTGTGTGGAATCACCCTGTATGGTTCCTTGCTCCATCTTATAGTGCTCCGCCTGCAATGCATCCTCTTTAATTGTGAGCAGAGAAAGTTTCAGAAGACAGAGAAGCGGGATGGTGATGCTAATTATGGTGTCATCACCGCTCACCATCTTGGTGGAGTCCTCAAAGTTTTTGAGTAATGGTACATATGCCTGACATCCATGTTCACTCCTGAGTTGTTATGTGTGGAGTGTGGATTTTAATACCGATGGCCGTGATGCTGGTAGTCAACAACTGCCCTCTTCTGCTCAAAAATCCTTCCCAACATCTGCAATGTAGAGTTCCAATGCATGGGGACATCGCACACCAGTCGGTGAGCTGGAAGCTGCAAACGCTGCTGATGCACAGCAAGGGTGGCGGAAGCTGTAGCTGATTTTCTAAAATGGGCACACAGCGTACTTTGACAAGCAGATCCAGCAGATCTGGGTAGGTTTTGAGAAACTGCTGAACCACGAGGTTAAGCACAAGGGCCAGGCATGGTATGTGTGTGAGCTCGCCTCGCTTCAGAGCTACCACCAGGTTCCGGCTGTTGTCACACACGACCATGCCTGGCTGTAGGTTCAGCAGTGTCAGCCACAGTTCTGCCTACTCTTTCAGAGCTGTCTACAACTCTACAGCGTTGTGCGGTTTGTCACCTAAGTATATTAGCTTCAGCACAGCCTGTTGCCTCTTGGCCGAGGCAGTGCTGCAGTGCTTCCAGCTTGTGACTGATGTGGCCATTTCGGAGATGGAGGCTGAAGAGGGGGAGGAGGAGGTGAAGGAGCTGTAGAATGTGGGGGCAACCCTGATTGACCCAGGGCCCGCATTCCTCGGCATCGGGAGGACATGTTCCGTCCCAAGGTCCGACTGCGTCCCGGCTTCCACTATATTAACCCAGCGTGCCATCAGCGAGATGTACCATCCCTGCACACAAGCACTTGTCCACGTGTCCGTGGTTAGGTGGACATTCCCAGTAACTGCATTGTTGAGGACATGGCTAATATTGTGGGAGACGTGCTCGTGTAATGCGATGACGGTACACCGGAGGAAATAGTGGCAGCTGGGGACCAAGTATCGAGGGATGGCCGCCGTCATCAGGTTGCAGAAAGCTTCTGTCTCCAAGAGCTTAAAAGGCAACAAGCACAAGCATTCGCAAAATGTGTGAATTTAGTATTGTGGTCTGTGGGGCATTGGCTGCGTATTTCCGCTTGTGTTCCAAGGACTGGGGCAACTGAACGCTGCACTGGGACAAGGACGTACTTGCTGATGGTGCTAGTTGAGATTGTGCAACGACAGGTGCAGGGCAGGAGGCATCTTCGTATGCGCCATGGACAGGAGATTGGCGTGCATGCACAACAGCAGAACAAGCAGTGGTGTCACCCACAGACACTGTTTCTAGACCCTGGGGTTTGGCCCACTTAGTTGTTTGCTTTGCTGTCATGTGCCTGATCATGCTGGTGGTGATCAGGCTGCTAGTTTTGCTACCCCTGATGATGCTAGCCTGGCAGGTGGTGCAAATTGCCTTTTTGGGGTTATCGGCAGAGTCTTTAAAAAATAATCAGACTCGGGAAGACCTAACAGTTGTACTGGCAACTTCCGTCATGTTGGTGTTATGGGGAACGCTTTCCAGCCTTGTGTCTGCGGCCACCACACTGCTTCTTCCTGCCTGTTGTGGTGCTACGCCTCTCTCCCCCTGTGTGCTGCTGTCCTCACTCTGCATGTCCCCCTACCAGGTTGGATCAGTTACTATATCATCCACCACCTCGTCTTCCACTTCCTCACACTGGCCCTCCTCCTGACTTTCTGGCAATTGTGTCTCATCATCACCCATCTCTTGCGACAGTAATTGCACTTTCCCACCGTCGCCTTCGTGTGACCATGGCTGCTCAAATATTTGGGCATCATTACACGCATTCTCCTCTTCACCCACTTGAAGCTGGCCAGGCGAAAGGCCCGAATCTACAAATGGAAAAGTGAACAGCTCTTCTGAGTGTACAAGTGTTTGATCAGTTATCTCCGGGCACTCGGCATCGTGGGAGGAAGGAGGATCAGGGTGAGGAATATGCGGTCCAGACTCACTGCTACTGAGACTGGACCGTGTAGTGGCAAAGTGACTGGAAGCAATATCTACTATCCAACCAACAACCCTTTGACACTGCTCTGTGTTCAAAAGTGGTGTTCTGCAGTCCCCTAGTAACTGGGACAGGAAGGTCGAGCGACAAGATGTGGGTGTTTATTGTGGCACAATTTCAGCTTGCCCACGGCCTCGGCATGCACTCGACCTCTGCATGTGCCATCACTATCACATCCTCTTCCTCGCCCCTTGCCACGCACGATGCCCACTTTAAATGGAGGACAATACTTTCCACGTTCACTACAAATGGGTGGATTTGGAACGCAGTTATATGTGATACGTCTGACGGAGAACCACAGTTTTGAAAAGCGGACCTGTAATTTACTAATACTATTCTTCACAGCGACCTCACGTGAATAGCTTCACCAACACTGCAACAAAATGGAAATGGAGGCCAGAAATGGCTGAATTTGGAACGCAGTTATGTGTGATACGTCTGACGGAGAACCACGGTTTTAAAAAGTGGGCCTGTAGTTTACTAATACTATTCTTCACAGAGACCTCGTGTGAATAGCTTCACTGACACACTGCAACAAAATGGAAATGCTGGCTAATATTTTCCACGTTCAGTTCAAATTTCTGGATTTTTTGCACTGTGATATGGAAACTGTATTCTGCAGTGCTAACAAGCAAATGGAGCAGATTATGTACTCTGGATTGCTTTTTAAGCAAATAATCAGGATTAAGATAAAAAAAATTAGCCCTGGTCCCTGATATCTGGGGCTATGTCTACAAATATCTGTAAAAGCAGGATCAGTCAGAATGTGCAATGGACCTTCTTCTGCTGTATGCACTGCAGTCTGCCACATAAACTGCCTGCCTTGCTTTTTAAGCAAATAACCAGGATTAAGATAAAAAAAAAATTAGCCCTGGCCCCTGATATCTGGGGCTGTGTCTACAAATATCTGTAACAACAGCAGCAGACAGAACGTGAAATGGACCCCCTTGTTCTATATGCACTGCAGTCTGCCATAAACCCTGCCTGCCTGCCTAACTCCTGCCTAACTCCTGCTATCACCACTGAATATGTTCAGATGGATATATAGATTTGCTGTGGAATACCTATACTAAATATAAACAAGCAAATCTCTCCCTGACTCTGAAGCAGCTCTCAATACTCTGCCTGTTTCTGGAGTAAACTGTGACAAGCATAGCGGAACCAGATCTTATATAGACCTGATAACGCTATGCGACCAGCCAATCACTGTAGTGCACACAACCAACATGGCTACAGCATTACAGTGCGTGGCAAGCAATCCTTGCATGTTCATTGGCTCTCTAAAGAGCGGCAAACATGCAGGGCGGGGACCCGAGCTCCCGCCCGAGCAACCTGGAAATACTCGCCGAGCTTGTCGAGCACCGTGATGCTCGGGTGAGTACTGAGAGGCTACCATCATTTTACAGACAATCATCTTGGCTATCTCATACATAAATTTGACTTGCAAATATTTAGCATATCATTAGTTATGCAGATTCTTGTCATGTCATTGCATTGTTACTGTTTTCCTCCTAAAAATCTAAATTTAAATTTTTATTATTTTGTTAATATTTTGTAAATCCATCTTCGGCTTTCAACGCTGCTTTAATCCTTCTGGATATGCCCACGATCAGATTCAAACATGTCTCAACTGAAATCTGATCTCAGGTCTCTTCTACATGTTCCCAAAATTGGTGAACACTGGTTGACTCACTTGAGTATGTATAGTTTTTACTTCAACTCTTCCCACAAGTGTTTGATAGGGTTGAGGTCTGGGGACTGTGGGGGACAATCCAACAACTCTACTTCATTGTCATTGAACCATTTCTTTGCCAATCTTGACATATGCTTCAAGTCGTTGTCCTGCTGGAACACTATGTCATCCTTTTCATACTCATAGTACTCTAGTGTACGAAGTAACCAGTCTTGTAGGATACTCACATATAGCTCAGCATTGAAATCACCATCGATCCTGGTCAAGTATCCAATGCCTTTGGCTGTGAAACAACCCCATATCGTCAGGCTTCCTCCGCCGAACTTGAAATGGTCAAGTATCTAATGCCTTTGGTTGTGAAACAACCCCATATCATCCGGCTTCCTCCATCGAAATTGACAGTTCTTTCAATTTATCAATTCATTAGCCCCTTTTCCCTTGATACTTCCAGACTCATTTGCACCTATCAGAGCCTAGTCTATTGACTTTTGTCTCATCACTTCAAATACCCATTTCTAATCTCCTACTGTAAACTTTTCGTACATTTTTGCAAACTCGAGCCGGCATGTCTTATGACGATATTGAAGTCGGCACCTTTTTTCAGGCCACCATTCCAGACTTGTGTAACGTGTGTCACACAGTGCTTGCATGGAACTCTTTGATCTCAATATTACGAAGCATATGAGCCACCTCCACTGCCGTGTTTGTCATGCCAGAACTGATACACCTTGTGATGAGACGACTTTTTAACTCCAATATTTTGCCTGGACATCCCCCTCTTGGCTTTTGAATGGATGTACAGACTTCATTTCATATTCTTTCAACTGTCATGGCACTCAAATTATGCAGTTTGACAATTTTCTTGGCTGATACACTGCTATCGATGAGCTGGATGATGCTGTTTCTCTTTTCTTGGGAAATCTTCTTCATGGCTGCTCCTTGATTCGAACCAGTGACCTTTCACTTGGGAATCAACCTAAAATCCCACTGAGCTATTAGGGAATGTGAGAGCAGTTTGCATTTTGTTGTATACAGAAAGAAAAAGATTTTTAGACCGCCAGGAGCAAAACAGTAACAATGTAGTTACATGACAGGAATCTGTATAACTAATCATATGCTAAATAGTAGCAAGTCATATTTGTGTATGAGATGATTGTCTATAAAATGATGGTAATCAGTGAATGTGAATAGCGGTACCAGAGCGCCAATAACAGGGCAAAAATATTAAAAGGACTGATTTATTAATACACACAACACGTTTCGGTGGACACAGCCACCTTCATGAAGGTGGCTGTGTCCACCGAAACGCGTTGTGTGTATTAATAAATCAGTCCTTTTAATATTTTTGCCCTGTTATTGGCGCTCTGGTACCGCTATTCACATTCACTGATTGTCCCTTTCCCCCTGTTGGGGTGCGGTAGAGCTGCCTTTAATTTATTGTTCTTTCACCTGTGGGAGGAGTTTAATTATAATTACTACCCTGGTTTTCCAAGCTGCGCTGCCCTAACCTCTCCGGAGCGCTGCCGGGGGTGTTGGTGAAGCTGGGCGTCCATCTCGGCGTTACATGCAACTTACCTGACCACGTGATCCACCACCGAGAGATCAGGATCTGTGAACGCCGCTGGAAATAGATGACAGCCACCAACAGAGCGGAGCTTGTGGAGCTTTACACTGGGGTTGTGCAGAGGTGCACAACTTCATAAGGTTAGTAGCCATCCCCATACCCTTCTAACAATTGCAATACTGAGTCACCCATTGCGCCTTGTTCTCTCCTCTCTTTACATATAAAATGATTGTAGTCTCACGTTCAATGCAGTAATGGATGGTGAGATATGGAGCCTGAAAGTCAAAAGTTCAAAACATTGTTACCCTTTTGCTCGTCACTGTACATGAAAGGCTCAATTTCGAGCCTCCACTTAGGATTCTATCAAAATAGCGCAGCGACATGAGAAAAATATGACAAACATCATTACAGTATTTTCAATCGTGGAAAGATTACCTTAGACTACACATCTATTTATTCAGCTAATATAACTTTTCTCTTGTCATAAGTTAAGAAACATTTAATACCGTCTATGTAGGAAGGAATCTGTCCAAATAAGGTCATATAGGAATGGTAGACAACCCCGCGGAATATCCAATCCACTCTTATCTCATTGTGGATCAATATGGCTTGCTTTGCAACTCCAAAAGACACAACCCATACAGCCAGGAGGAAAAGGAAAAAGAAGACGTCTTTCATCTGTGAATATATAAAACTTGGATTAGATGCCACATTATTTTTTATATATACAGAAATCTATTGTGTAAACAGTATGGAAGCATGCCAGATACAGATGATGTGAACAGTAGAAAATAATGCTAACAAGTATGCACAGTGTGTGGAAAAATAAATTACTATTTAAGAAATGTAATTTTCTATCTATGGTATGTTGTCTGTAAAAAATGTTTGGTGCTATCCAGAAGTGCTACCATGGGGCCATTGAAAAATAATGGTATTTGTTCTAATATGTGAACATACCAGGTACTTCTGATAGAAAGACAAGGGAGCATATTTATCAAGCTAACCGTGCTAGAATTCTGTAGTAATTTGTACTAAAAAAAAACCTCTTTCGTGACTTTAATCATATATGTTATGTGTAATAGACAATTTTTGTACCTTGTCCAACAAGAAGGCATGTGGCCCAATATGTGACATCATGCACCAAAATAGTGATACAAAATTATAGTGCAAAAAAGCAATCTAATGGATGATGTAAACTTAGACTAGACAGTCTTATAATACACCGCATTTATCAAACAACGTGAACTAGTTTGATAAATTTGGCGCATTTTAATACAGTCTGTGTCTGGTCTAAGATTAAATTGTCTAAGAATTAGACAGTTTTGGTAAATTTGCCACATTTTATGTTGTTCCTTTATGCCTTGGCTAATAGGTGAGCTCCGGAACAAGGGTCTGGGATCTACTGACCCAAAATGCTGTAATGTTAATTGCAAATAGATCTTCCAAACCAGAGATACTAATATAACATAAGTATTACTTACCATTCTCTTAACAATTATGATTTTAGGTCCAAGAGTTTTACTTATTGTAAAAATATGCATAAGACGCAAACAAAAAATAACAAAATCTAGAGATAGAATAATTCTTCCTGGATAAAATGTTGCTGGTATTAACCTGTAAAAGAGAGGCTTTAATCATAATTTATTATACACTAAATCTGCAATAATTTGAATCAATAAAGACAGAAAAACATTAAAAAGTGACTTTATATATTATTATTATTAGGTTTGAGAAAATTTGCATTGTGTAGTCCATGGCATTCTCAATTATTTTGTGGTTGGTTCAAACAGAAACTGAGCCTGCTGAATGATTGCCAGGTGTCAGCTGTAACATATACCTGACACTCTTCGGCAATATGACCAGTGGTTTGACCAATTAGTTGAAGTGGATAGCAATAGATGGTTAGACAGAGGGAGTAGTCTTCTTCTGTCACCCCATTGGACTCCACAATATAAGAAAAGGACATAAAGCAAAAAAGCAATACATATTTTCATAATGAAAAATGCTTTATTATATAAAAAAGCTAAAGATATAGAGTACACAATTGGTATTGCCACTTCTGTAAAGAGCCAAAGATCATTCATGCCTTCTTACTGACCTAAAGAGAAACTATGGGAAAAAGCAAACAAACAAAAAACACAAAAACAGAAAAGTGCAAACAATCGTCTTACATATACAGTATCTATGGGACAGTAACTATGGGAAAAGTCTGGAAAAAAGCCATGCATCAAAGTATGTGAAGGCTTAAAAACTTTGAAAGCAAAGTTAAACCCAAAAGCTTAATCTGTCTATTCTTAATAATACACCAGAGTGGACAAAACATGGTGATGTGGGCTGCGGTGCTGGAATAAGGATCTTTTTGAGCTGAAGTTATTACATCGCATGTTTCAAGTAAATATTTTTCAAGCGAATTATTTTTAAGAGGCAACATTCACAGGCCACTATTTATAGTCAATGTGCAGCACAGAGATTTATCACTAAATTAGTTTTTTTTTTGTAGCCACAGTCAAAAAGCCTTAAATATCTTTTTGTTTCAAGGACAAGTTGGGGTTTCAATTGGTATCATTTTGGGATGGCTATAATTTATTGATAAACATGCGTACATTTAGGGGGAATGAGAAAAAATAGCAAATCTGACATTTTCTTATATCATGTAGCACACAGTGACTTCCTGGCGCCTGCGCACAAATTCCCTGCTCTACAATGAACATAGAAGAGAGAAAAAAGGGCGCCTTGTGTAAAAGGTGACGTGCGCAGGTGCAGGATTTGGCTGCCGCAACTGCAGGGCACTGTGACATGCAGAGGAGGGGGGAGAACATTATAATTAACAAAGGAGGCGGGATTTCTTCCCGGCTCCGGGCCCACAAGCATCAGAAACTTGTAGGAATAAAATGGCATTTCACAGCAACAAGACCTCTAATATGAGGCATACAGATAGGTATAGATTTACATATCTATCACCTGTATGCCCCTATTAGAGGTTAAATAAGTGCCACGGGGTGACAGATTTCTTTTAATGAATTTGGCGCAACTTCTCATTGGTGTGCACTTTTCTGATGTGCTGCATGCTGCCACTTTTGATTAATTTGTTTGAGCTGGTGTTGCCATGCCCCATCCTGCCTCAGCTCCACCCCAGCTCTAACCACTTTGGTGCAACTGGCCCAAAAGTGTTAGAAAAACATCAACATTTTTTTGCCCAATTTCGAGCTGCGCCAAAAAATTGAAACATTTCATAGTGTTTCACACCACAATTCTGGTATTATGGTACAAACACTTTGATGAATAGAGGCCCAAAAGTGTTGATAAGTTGACTAGTGAGCCCTTTTCTTTATCAAGATCTTTAGCCTCATCTAAGGGTTTCAGCCTTACATGAATGTCCTTTAGCCTCTAAGTAAATTAAGTGTATACAGCATTCAAGTTATCCAGCAGAAATACTGTATATATGCCAGAGGTATACCCTGGTGGGAGGCATGAGGTATATACATAAGCCATGGTATAGGCTTATACAGACATCATATTGTAAACTAATCATGCTACGCTGGCCCTATGTAGTGAAAGCCAGTGAGCTTTACTATACAAATGAGAAAAAGTTATACTCACTGAAGACATTCTTTTGGCCCCAGTCTAGGTACTAGGTCCTATTGATATGATTATTGCATACAGAAGAAGCTTTTCATGGAATATACACTAATGTGGAAGACCAGGGCAATCCATTGCATACATTAAGTTCATGTACCAAAAGGTTAAAGATTGGAAACCATTTAGTATGTCAATTTTGCTTTAAAATATTTTTCATATTTAATTTTTGAAGTAGCTTTGTGGGAGATCAAACAACACATTATAAAGGAAATACTGGCACATTTAAAATACAATACTTTAGCAAGTTTAATACAATGGTCCCACAACATCAAATAAAAAAAACACTAGTGTTATCTAACCTGCAGAACAAGCCACTAATAAAGATTAGAATGGCACAGACATCCAGCTTGTTCCAGAAGTCATTGATGTACAATGAAGCTTGTTTCAAAAGTCCAAATGCATCAGGGTCATATAGCACCTGCAAAGATAGACTAGTAATCATCCTTATGTATTACTTTCTGTTAAAAAAGAAAAAAAGACCTTACATTTTTAGACATTACTTTATACATGCAAGTTATTAGAAAACTTTAGATCAGTGTTCTGTTTATCCAATTCCAAACACCCAACAGATGAGGCCACATTCCTGATTTATTGACCATTGTTACAGCGCCTTGCTAATACTATACTATGGAAACCTCAGTGTAACTCTTACCGTCGTAAGACTTACTTTCTACATTGCTTACAATCAGCAATAACTGTTACACTACAGACAAGATGAATGTATTATTATTGTAATTTTAACAAATGTTGTCCCCTTCCCCACCTTTTGGTTGGAAGAAAAATTTTCTTTGTATCTACATACCTGCCTGATTTCCTCACAAACCAGTGAAAAGAGCCAGAAATAGATGATGAGTTCCCTCCATGAAGGACTTGGTTGGAAATCAATCATTAACACATATGCAAAAAGCAGAAGAAAGCCGAAGTATGCTAAGATGTTTAGATGGAAAATAACAACTGGTGCCATAAAGAAAGCTTGGAAACGGTCAGTGGGGGTCATCACATTCTTCTTTTTAAGGGTATGAGTTTGTGACCTAAAATAAAATAAATGGGTTTAAAAAATTCCCGTATCTGTCTCATGGGGTTACAAGATGATTTGGGATTTTATATGAACAAAAGCAGGAATTGTAATTGTCGTTGTAAAACTCTGCATGACAGCGTGGCAAATCAGGGATGTTCATGGACGGAGCCATTATTTTGGCGCGAACAAGCCGGAACCCTGAGCACGAACCCGAATTTGAAATGCCGAACAAATTCGCTCAACTCTAGTTATGTCTCTTACATTAAATAATTTAAGCATATGTAACAAAGATTCCCTCACGTTGATACATAAGTATACACATACAATATCATGACAAATCATAAAATTGTGTTGTTTTAAAAGGCTGATAATTTTGCATCAAATATCTTGAGATGGGTTGAAACAACAGAGAAGAACAAATCCGTAGCTATGGCTAAATAGTTGTTTGACAGTTATCTAAGATGATGGGGAAAATTGTCAACACAATGGAGAGTGGCTCATAAACGTTAAAGCGGAATAGTGAAAAAGCTTAATATTAAAGTTTTAGTTATGGCATATCTCCTCTAAATAAGAAAATGAAACTTTCTTTTCAGTGATTACTATCTATGAAACCCTCTATTATAGTTAGCTAGTAATAACTCATATGTTTTATTTAGCTACATATATAAATTTCATAGTTCATTAAATTTTGAGTTTCTGTCTAGCCCAATGCCTAAACAAGGTCTTATAAAAATTGTTGCTGTTATCACAAACCAACAAAAAAGAAATGTTACCTCTTTGTTACTGAGATACTTACCTTGATGCTATTCTATTTCTCATAGTTTCAGTAGGTGCTGGATCATCAGGAAATACTTCTGTGTTGTTTTCTTTTCTCATAACTTGAATGTGAACCACTTCCTCGTCTTTCCTGAGATAAAATAATGTTATTACTGATATTTGGATTATCTTTATGGAAAAAAAATTAAGAAAAAATAAGAAAACATTTTAGGTGCATTTTGCTGCCCAGGCCATTTTTCTTATCAAATCTACTGCGAAAGGATAGATGTATGTAATAAATAATATGAACAGAATGCAGTAGTCAACCAATTGGTGAATTAAGACAATTATGGACCACATTTCTCCATAGTGGTGTGATATTAGCTAAAAAGCTAAAACTAGACAACTTTATTGACATATTGTGGCATATTGTGACTGCAAGTTGCCTTCTATGATAAATTTGCTACAACAATTAAAGGTTTGTTCCAACTGAGTTATCTCCACATAAAAACCACACACAAGCTGCCTCCAAAGATTTTCAGTGGAAAATTTGCACTGTAGAACACTACGACCATTACAGGAAAAAAATGTAAAATATCACTGTGGCAATGTGAAAGACTGCTCCTCTGTCTTCTCTGTTAAGGCATGTTACTAAATATTTATACAGCACTGTGCAAAAGTATTAGGCAGGTGTTGTAAGGCAGTGCTACTCATCATGCTGAGGGGAACTCGCTTCACCGGGTCAATCAAAGCACACATGCAACGTCTTTCCGGTATTTCACAGTCCAGCAGTTTATTACTTATCATAAACCGCTCATAACAGAGTCCATCTCAGTGGCTCGCCGACATATTACACATATAATGTCCAAGAGCCTTTCTAGTGACAGATATGTCCACTTGGCTCCAGATACCGTCTTCAGTAAGGTAACAATATCAATGTCCACATCAAGCAGCATTTTTACCTTTGCCGGGTTTTAGATGCTTCTCTCAGCTCGGTTCTGCCACCGCTGTGGCTTTACGGCTTCCCAGACGTGGTCTCCAGGCCTCGTACCTTCCAAGGCTACTGGTATGTTTACACACATAACATCCAGTCTCTGCCTTCCAGGACTCACCAGGCTTCACCAGGCCTCTCCAGGCTAACGGTGTCCCACACACAGGGAACAGGCCTCAAGCCTTTCATACCTGTTTCAAAACTACCAGGGTTTATATATCCTTTTGTGCACACAGGACCTGTGATGATGTCACAGTCACGTGATCAGTCACCTGAGGGGGGGGGTGGTCAGCTAGAGCACACCCCCTGGACATATTAGCAATGCAGCAAGCCGCTGCATTGCAGTGTGAAAAAATTATGCAAAGTAACAATGCATTAAAAAATAGAAGTGTTAATAGTTTATTGTTATCAATTAACAAAATGCAAAGTGAATAAACAAGAGAAAACTAAATCAAATCAATATTTTGTGTGATCACCATTTGCCTTCAAAACAGCATCAAAGCATTCATTCTTCTAGATACATTTGCACACAGATTTTAAAGGAACTCAGCAGGAAGGCTGTTTCAAACATCTTGTGGATGTAGGCTTGTGCAAATATTTTAGTCTTTTCATGTAATCCCAGACAAGCTCGATAATGTTCAGATCAGGGCTCTGTGAAGGCCATATCATCACTTCCAGGACTCCTTGTTCTACTTTACACTGAAGATAATTAATAATGACAATGGATTGAGTTGTTGTCCTGCTGCTGAATAAATTTGGAGTCATTCAGACGCCTCACTGATGATACTGCAAAATGCATAGATATCTGTTTGTATTCCTCATCAATGAGGACACCAAAATATGGGCAATGTTGACGACTATAAATGCAGTGGTTGACCAAGAAAACTTGGGAAGATGAAAGACACATTTTATTTCCTTCAAAATCAGAAGATGTGCAGCTAATCAAGTTAAGAACTTGCTCAGGTTTAATGGCATTATCAATTCTGAGAAATACATGTTACTTACCCATCATTGAATATCATCCAGGAAGCATCTGATTGCCTCCAAATTTATTCTTCAGCTGGGCAATGACCCCAAACATGCATTAAAATTTATCCTCAGTATTAAAAAAACTGTTAACACTATTTTTTCAAAAAATTCTTACTGTGCATGTTTTCCACCCTGCAGAACGCTTTTGCATAGTACTGTATATGCTGCATTGACAGCCAGTAAGGCCTGCATAGTGGCATGTGTGATGAAGGTGATTTACTGCAACTTGCTTCTTGGGGTGTGTGTAGTTCTGTAGCGGTAAAATTGAAGTGTCTTAGCCATGAAATTGGATAGTTTGCGGACTCTTGCTAAGGCAATCTATTCTGAGCATATTATCAGCCTTAAATGGGGTTGTACACTACTCAGACAACCCCTTCTTAAATAATGCAATTCCCAATGTAAAATAAAAACATCTTATACTAGCCTCCAAAACCAGCTGTACTCATTGTCTGGTCTCCCGAGGCTTGTCTGACATTGTTATGTCATGTGAACCCAGCAGGCAATTAGTGGGCGCTATCAAGCTGCTGTGCTCTTATTTCCTTTGACCGAACCTCAGACCTCTATAGTAAGTGTGAGCGCAACAGCCCATTAACAACCGCTGATTGACTATAGGGCTCAGGTGGCATAACTATGTCATGCAAGCCTCAGGAGACCCGGTGCTGATAAAGCAGCTGAATATAAGGTATTTATATATTACATTGGGAATTGTATTGTTTAAAAAGGAGTTGTTCAAGTAGTTGAAGAAATTAATTTAAATGGGTGTCAGGCTGATGTGTGCCAAAAATTACTTTCTGGGAACTAGGTTCAAATGTAGTAGAATGGCAAACTTGGGTTTAAATAGGCACTGGTGATGAAGTTGCCTTGCAGGTGAATGTGTATGGATGCGTAGACCCATTCAAGTTAGGATCAAAGCTTTGTTGAGTGTAGGTGTATGCGTGAGTGTTTGAAAACAGATGCTTGTCTGGTTAATTATTGTTTTACAGATTTCTGTAACATTCAAGCTAAGGTGATGTAACTGTCAAGCTTTGTACCCATTGTGTGCATTGAAATTACAGTACTAAGTTTACTATATGAGTGTTAGGGTATGTGCCCACAATGCATATTTGCAGCAGAAATTTCCTGAGCGTTTTTGTCTCTCCTTGCCAGAAAAAACGCATGCGGTTTTTACATGCGTTTTTGATGCGTTTTTAAATGCATTGTTTAAGTGTTTTTGAGCATCAATTAATGATTTTTGGAGCTAAATAAAGTTGTTGGAACATTGCTTAAGCCCTTGGATTTCCATAAGAAATGGGGTGAGTATATTGGTTCATTTAAATGATTAAAGAATGGGTCTGTTGTATTTCAAATAAACTGTTTACACTGTGTCTGTGTATTTATTTACTTTGTTTGGTCATGAAAAGGTCTGAATGACACATTGACATCACCAAACTAAAGAGCTGGGTGTCAGCCAGTCCCATTCACCCAATCTTCATTGGATTTCTATTCACGGAATTCATGCGACTGCTGTGAGCTGTTTTTTTTAGCCCAGGAATGTGCCACTAGGCAAACATTTTCCCTGGCCATAATTAACATCTCACAGATGGTTCATTAGCACCTACGTCTCCCCTCCCCGATCAGCACTCAGCAGCGCTTTGGACGCAACGTATTTATGTTGCGTCCAAAACGCGGAGTTATAATGCTGCTCTTTTGTTGTCAGTAAATGTGAATCCACCTCACATAATGACACTTCAATCGGTCAAAATCTGCAGCGGAGACTAGCATGTCCACTACAGAAATTGACATGCTGCGGGTGAGTTTGGGTACGTGGCCACGGTCAGGAGCCGCTGCAGGTTTGACGCTGCATGTTTTTACAGCGCCAAACCCGCAGCGTCCAGATGTTACAGCATAGTGGATGGGAACTCTAGAAATCCCATGTCCGCTATGCGTGCATCTGAAGCTGCGAATCGCCCGCAGACACTGACATGCGGTGCATCTTTCAGGAGCGCAGCATGTCAAATTCTCTTGTGGAGTTGCTAGTCTCCACAACAGAAATTTGACCACTAGAAAGTATTGAATGCGGCAAATCTGCATGGTTCAGTGAACACATGTGGATTTACCTGCGTTCAATAGAATGCAACGTTTTGGACGCAGCAGAAATTTGCGTCCAAAGCGGTGCTACGTCTGAATTATGGGCACAAAGCCTAAAATAATAAAAAAAGATGGCGTGGGCTACTGCGTCATGTTTATAACCAGAAGAGGGAAAGCCGACTGCTGGGGGCTGATATTAGTAGCTGCAGAAGGGGCCATTAGCCAACAATGTTCCATGGCTATTAATATCAGCCCACAGCAGTTCGTTTAGCCTTTACTGGCTAGATTACAGGGGGACCACAGAACAAAAATTGACGTGGGGTCCCCCTATGAAATCTAGCCAGCAAAGGCTAAACTAGACAGCTGCGGGCTGATATTAATAGCTATGGAAGGGGCCATGAATACTAGCCCCCTCCACGGCTATTAATATCAGAAGTCTCAGAAATGGCGCATCCATAAGATGCACCAAATCTGGCGCTTAGACTCGCTCTTCCACACTGCCCTGTAGTGGTGGCAGGGGGTAATGGGGTTGGGGTTCATGTCAGCCTTGTATTTGCGGTTGACGTGAAGCCCAGGATAGTAATGGAGGGCGTCTTCAAGAAGCCCCCATTACTAACCGTGTAGTAAAATGGTCAGCGCATTTTCAGTAAATGACACGGCCAGAATAAAGAAGTTTAATGAAATAAAATAGACACAGTTCTACAATTTTTTATATTACATGCCTCTGCTAAGCCCTCGATCTCCTGAAAAAAATGTAAAAATACAAACAACAATATTGCTCACCTATCCGCCGTCAACGACGTAATCCACGTAATGCCAAGGTCCCACGACAATCCGGATCATTTCTACAGCTGTGACATCAGCAATTACTGATGTCAAAGCTGTAGACTACAGCACTGTATACTGACAGGGGTGTAAAATCACCACCTGTCAGTATACAGTGCTGCAGGGGGTCACTGGGGTTCATCAGCTGAAGATCAGCTGATGAGCCCCGGTGAGCAAGAGAGCGGGTGAATCTTCCCACGCTCATCATCACCTGATCGGTCATGAGACCAATCAGCTGATTACTAGCTTTAGCAATCAGCTGATGGTCATGTGACCATCAGCTGATTGCTGCGGCACTGATCACCTGATGGTCACATGACCATCAGGTGATCAGTGACGTCACCGCGGGTCCTGGAAGCACACTGCGGGGCATGAGCCGCTGACAGTACAGCATCACCCAGGAGGACACCGGGGGCCTCTGGACAGGTGAGTATGAAGGTTTATTTTTTTATTTTTACTTTTTGATTCTTTTTTTACACTGACGGTGGCACGCGGGCTGGGAGAAGCAGGCTGCTGCTTCTCCATTCCACGCTGCTCTCGCTGTTAACAACCAGAGCAGCGGTCAGATGAAAGGAGTAGCAGCCTCCTCTCCCGACCCGGGTACCAGCCGCGGTGCGATTTTATGCCTATTGTTTTACATTGAAACGCAGCAAATCCGCATGTATAGATATAATACATGCGGGTTTGCTGCGATTCAATGCAAGTCAATGGGCGCGATTTTGCGGCGAAATCACGCCTAAATTGGTTGTGCAGCTGTTTGATAATCCGCAGCGTAAATTTCCACATCATGTGCACAGCACATGCGGATTATCATTGCTAAGCATGGCAGACCTCTTACCAAGAGGTTTTAATGCATTTCAGAGGCGATTTAAAAACCGCGGAAATGCATTAAAACCGCATCGTGTGCACTCAGCCTTAAGAATCAATAGTAAAGAATTTTTAATTAAAGAGGAAGACTCAAAATATGACCGCGCAGGGAGAATGAATAAAAAAATCATATCCTGGAGAATATGGATTTTTGTAAAAGTCAAGTTGAATTCAATTCCACTCAAATAAATATGTGCCCATCTTTAGTCCCAAGGATAGAAAGCTGGAAGGACAATAAACGCAGTAGGGTATTATCTGGATAAAATGTGAAGAATGTGCGCAAATGGTGCTCACCTGGTTGGGTTGTGTGATCATAACCACTATAAGGCTGCAGCGGACCCACGACTTGGAGAAACATCAAAAGACTGGAGTAAAATAGGTTATATCTGCGCTGCCGGCGAACAAGGATTGTGAGAAGTCGGAAAAACACGAGTGCGATTTATTACTCTACTCGTTTCAAAGGATCACACTTCTTCATCAGGACGAACCAATAATTATTGTGGTTTGTCCTGATGAAGAAGTGTGACACTTTGAAACACGTAGGATAATAAACTGCATTCCTGGATTTCCAACTCCCCACAATCCTTATTCGCCGGCAGCGTAGATATAACCCATTTTATTCCAGTCTTTTGATGCATCTTTAGTCCCAAGTCATATGTCCTAAAAACATATTTATTTATATAGATATACAGTGATCAATTACCGTATTAAGCTAGCTCCAATAATTACAACCATAAAGTGATTAAAAGTGTCTCCCATCTATGATTAAAAAAATTATATTTCTATACACATTACAAAATAATATGCGAGCCTGGCACATTATAAAATCGTCAATCTTATATAACGGGCAAGACTTCTATGAAAGAGACAGAATTTTTTTTTTAAATCTCACCATCTTTGCTTCACAGCCCTGTCACTCATAATGACCTCAGATATGGCAGCATCATTTTAACTCACTTTAAATACTATTTTACTTACCTGAATGTTAATAGGCGTGTATAAAGAAGAGGAAAGAAAATCATACAAGCGATTACCCTCCACAGCTCATTGTCAACACTCAGCTCTCCAAACCAAATTCTTGTAAGAAACGCCTATTAGGAAACATTCAAAACAGTAAAGAATAAAAATGTAGCACCTGATAAAATCTATGAAACAGTTAAAGAGGACCTTTCCCCAAATTTTTCATGCTGAATTGGATGAGAAATGTAATATTGGCTGCAGAGGAGAATAGCACTTTTTTTTTATTTTAACTCTCCATTGCAGAGATAATAGCAATTAAAGTATTTGACACCTAATGAGTTCAGTTTCATTAAGTTCAAGTTTGTGTTATCAGATAGTTTTTTACTGGTCACATGTACTTCTTCCCCTGAATGACGTTGCTCAATGATAAGCAGGCAGCAACACTCGTGGGGAAAAAGAACATTCCCCCAAAATAGCTTAGAGCTGGTTTCTCAGTGTATGAGATCTATAATGTCAGACAGCTCTGTTCTCCTGGTCTAACCTCCTGCATGAGTCAGTGCGGGGGGGAAAGGGCAGTGAAGATATGTTTACAAACCCTTCTATCAGCTCTCCACTTCTCATAGCACTGTCACCTCTGCTTTACTATTCTTACCCACATCAGTGTCAAGCTGGGTATAGGGGAAACCCAGTATATAATGAAGGAAAGGGGAAAGATGCCCTACAAGTAGAGAAAATGGGAGGGGAGACCCCTAAACAGCTAAAACAACAAACCCTGACTCCCCTATGGACCCTATATAGGTTCTGCACTTATTGCCGAGCAGGAAACCTGGCCCTAGCTGACCCTAAACCTAGGCTCTAGGTAGGGAGGGGGAGGGGTGAGCACTAGTCAGCCCCACTGCAAACTAAACTACACACAAGGGAAATAAACAAGGGAATACACTAAGCTTCAAGATGACACCGGAGGAAACACAGCAACAATCCATAAAGGAAATCCAAGAAAATTCTAACCAACTACTAGAATTCCTGGCCTGAATAGATCAGAACATTCTATCACTCTGGAGAAACTGAGTGTATTTAAGGATACAGCAAGGGCATGCTAATTAGCAACAGAAGGTGAGGATCACTGCTGGGTCCTAGAGGTATAATCCCCAATCAAGATGAGGATCACCGCGGGTCCTAATGGGAGAGAGATCATAAAAGGATCAGGAAGATGTTTGCAAGGCCAAACGCAGCCATCTTCTACAGCCAGACCCCATTTGACTGTCTTTCAAACCTGACACACTCGTGACAATCAGGCAGGTTATTACTTTGTGAGATATGTGACATCCTGCTCTCACTGCAGAGTGAGTACAAGTTGATTGAACACAACAGAAATAAGTGATACTTTGAGCTTTCATCTCCAGACAGTGGGAGAGGCAGTACAGCAGAGGTGACAGTGCTATGAAAGGAGAAGGGCTTTAGAAGGGTTTGGTATGTTCACTTGACAAATTTGTTGTCAATAGAAAAGCTGATACATTTCAATGTGGTTGTTCTGCATCATGTGCATAGATTGATAGATACTTTATTTAGTTTTAACTGATGAAAGATCTGGTACAGATCCAAAAACATTCTTAACCATGTACAGTTAGGTCCATATATATTTGGACAGAGACAACATTTTTCTCATTTTGGTTTTAGACATTACCACAATGAATTTTAAACAAAACAATTCAGATGCAGTTGAAGTTTAGACTTTCAGCTTTCATTTGAGGGTATCCACATTAAAATTGGATGAAGGGTTTAGGAGTTTCAGCTTCTTAACATGTGCCACCCTGTTTTTAAAGGGACCAAAAGTAATTGGACAATTGACTCCAAGGCTATTTCATGGACAGGTGTGGGCAATCCCTTCGTTATGTCATTCTCAATTAAGCAGATAAAAGGCCTGGAGTTGATTTGAGGTGTGGTGGTTGCATTTCGAAGGTTTTGCTGTGAAGTAAACATGCGGTCAAAGGAGCTCTCTATGCAGGTGAAACAAGCCATCCTTAAGCTGCAAAAACAGAAAAAACCCATCCGAGAAATTGCTACAATATTAGGAGTGGCAAAATCTACAGTTTGGTACATCCTGAGAAAGAAAGAAAGCACTGGTGAACTCATCAATGCAAAAAGACCTGGGCGCCCACGGAAGACAACAGTGGTGGATTATCGCAGAATAATCTCCATGGTGAAGAGAAACCCCTTCACAACAGCCAACCAAGTGAACAACACTCTCCAGGAGGTAGGCGTATCAATATACAAATCTACCATAAAGAGAAGACTGCATGAAAGTAAATACAGAGGGTTCACTGCACGGTGCAAGCCACTCATTGTTAGAACTCTCCTGTTAGGTTTTTTCTATCTTGCTGGTCACATGACCTTTTTTGCCTATTTAATCCTGCTCCGCCCTCCAGGCCTTGCTGGACTTCATTGTAATTTCTACTCTTAAGCTAGCCTGGTGCTTAGTTACCTTTCTCAGTCAGTTTAGCTAGGTCTTCGGACCTTTATGTTCTATGTTGTGTGTTTGTCTTTTACTGCTACAATTTCTGCTAGGAGGTGTCCAACTTTATCCCAGTCCCTAGTTCTTGTAGGGATCCCTCCCTTGCATCTATAGGTCTTCGTACAGACTAGCCGAGGACTTTAGCGGGTCTGATCGCAGGATCAGGTTCCCCGTTACATCGTAGGGATCTAGCTTAGTTCTATTGTAGGGACAGATCTCCTTTCTTTCCTTAGTGCTTGTAGCAGATCATAACACTCATAAGCATCAATAATAAAAAGGCTAGACTGGACTTTGCTAAAAAACATCTAAAAAAGCCAGCACAGTTCTGGAAGAACATTCTTTGGACAGATGAAACCAAGATCAACCTCTACCAGAATGATGGAAAGAGAAAAGTGTGGCAAAGGCGTGGTACAGCTCATGATCCAAAGCATACCACATCATCTGTAAAAAACGGCGGAGGCAGTGTGATGGCTTGGGCATGCATGGCTGCCAGTGGCACTGGGTCACTAGTTTTTATTGATGATGTGACACAGGACAGAAGCAGACGAATGAATTCTGATGTATTCAGAGCCATACTGTGTGCTCAGATCCAGCCAAATGCAGCCAAACTTCAGACAGAAAGGCCCACAAACAAACAACAACTAAAAACCACCACAGAGAAGGCCTGGCAGAGCATCAAAAAGGAGAAAACACAGTGTCTGGTGATGTCTATGAGTTCAAGACTTCAGGCAGTCATTGCCAACAAAGGGTTTTCAACCAAGTACTAGAAATGAACATTTTATTTACAATTATTTAATCTGTCCAAATACTTTTGGTCCCTTTAAAAACAGGGTGGCACATGTTAAGGAGCTGAAACTCCTAAACCCTTCATCCAATTTTAAAGTGGATACCCTCAAATGAAAGCTGAAAGTCTGAACTTCAACTGCATCTGAATTGTTTTGTTTAAAATTCATTGTGGTAATGTCTAGAACCAAAATGAGAAAAATGTTGTCTCTGTCCAAATATATATGGACCTAACTGTATATAGTAAATCGCTTATACAGAATGTTTAATTTGTGGACTTGTCAAACACAAGTCATCCCAAATAAGTTTTGGCTGTTTCTGAAATGTTTTGATGAAAATGACATAATTTTTTATAAAAAGCACCATGCACAACCATGACAGGGGAGTGTATTACCTCTTGAGAGAATAGAAAGAAAAACTCAATATATATCACTGCTTAACAACCCATGATGAACATTATTGTCATCGGCTGTTAAAGAAACTATGAAGGCAGCTCAAGATCTGAGCCTGCTTTATACCAGCATTTGTCGCTAACTGTTTAATTGCTACTGTCAATCTCTGACAGTGTCATTTAAATTACATCATTATTCTGGTGCTAGGACAGCAGTAGGGCCCATATTACTGCCATGTTAGTCTTCCTGTGACATCCGTCATGTCCAAAAAGACCGATTTGTCAAAACACAATATTATTTAAATCATACTTTAAATACTAAAGACAAAAAAACAAACATAGTTCTCTCAAAAATGCAATAAAAAAGCAATCAAAATGAAATGTCATATACAGTATAACTCAAAATTGCATGAATAAAAATGTCAATTCAAAAACAAGCTATCAAACAGCACAATCGACGGAAAAATTTCAAAATCTCTTTTCACCACTAAAATAGTAAAAATACTGGGCAAGTTTGATATCACCATAATAGTACTGGCCAGAACAATCTGGTTTCCATGCTTTTTTATGCAATTTCACCAAAATTTTGGAAATTTTCCGGATACATTGTGTGATAAAACGGATGGTTTCAATCAAAACTACCTCTTGTTCCACAAAAATAAGCCCTATATGGCTATGTTCAATGAGATCTAGAAAAAAGTTATGGTTCTTGAAACAAGAGAAGGAAAAACAAAAGAGCAAACATTGAAAATTCATTGGTCACTGAAGGGTTAAGTATATATTATTGTTAATGATTTTTGACTATTTTTCTTAGCTGTATCTCAATATATGACAATTTAAACACTTTTTATAGGAACAAACCTGGACACCTCCTTGAGATACAAATTTCATATCTTTAGCTTCAAGAGCAAGTTTTAAACAAGTGGTTTGTCCCCAGGCCTCAGAAACCCGTATAAGAAGCTTCAGAGCTCTTTCTTCATCTTTTCTATAGCTCTCAGAAAAGATACCTGCATTTAAGGGGAAATATGTTATTTTATTACTAATACATCAGAATTTTTTATTTTTCTTAATTTCTCATTATAACTAAAAATAGGAAAGTGCCATTAGGGTTATGATGCCCTGGCTGGTGACTGCAAAAAGTACTGACACTATTATTCCAACAATGTGTTCATTTTTTAGCAATAGTATTGTTAAAATCACTAATTATATTAGAGTCCTCTAAATGACCTACTCACAATGACGTGGATATTTTTGAAAGGTGGGCTCCCAGCACTTTCCTGTTATTGTAATACAGCTTTTCCCCTTTTCTCTATACTAGGCATAGCGAGAAAACTGTAAGCCAGCAATGGGTAAGCAGGAAACATCCACAGCTTATGAATATTGAAAGACAGACTTTCAGGCAAACAAAGGTGCTATACTATTCAGTTTTAGTGCAAGTATATGCATAGAAAAAGTATATATTAAGTAGAATAGCACCACAATATGAGTGCATGCAGTATTTGGCAATAGTCCAAATAAATTATAGAAAGACATATTCACACAGGACATATAGCCACAAAGTAATTACCAAAGTTTATCTTATTACACCAACATAGTAAGATATTAAAAACCAGTTGAGTCAGAAAGGAAGGTGGCAATTGCAAAAAGGAGATGAAAGGACAAGTATAGTCATATATATTGTCTGTATTGCATAGAGTTAAGTATCATAAGATATACAAAATGAAGTGGTGCTACAGTGCAGGTAGGTATATACAGTTATATGAAAAAGTTTGGGCACCCCTATTAATCTTAAGCTTAATGTTTTATAAAAATTGGTGTTTTTGCAACAGCTATTTCAGTTTGATATATGTAATAACTGTTGGACACAGTAATGTTTCTGCCTTGAAATGAGGTTTATTGTACTAACACAAAATGTGTAATCTGCATTCAAACAAAATTTTACAGGTGCATAAGTATGGGCACCCTTATCATTTTCTTGTTTTAAATACTCCTACCTACTTTTTACTGACTTAGTAAAGCACTTTTTTTGGTTTTGTAACCTCATTGAGCTTTGAACTTCATAGCCAGGTGTATGCAATCATGAGAAAAGCTACTTAAAGTGGCCACTTGCAAGTTGTTCTCCTGTTTGAATCTCCTCTGAAGAGTGGCATCATGGGCTCCTCAAAACAACTGTCAAATGATCTGAAAACAAAGATTATTCAACATAGTTGTTCAGGGGAAGGATACAAAAAGCTGTCTCAGAGATTTAGCCTGTCAGTTTCCACTGTGAGGAACATAGTAAGGAAATGGAAGAACACAGGGACAGTTCTTGTTAAGGCCAGAAGTGGCAGGCCAAGAAAAACATCAGAAAGGCAGAGAAGAAGAATGGTGAGATCAGTCAAGGACAATCCTCAGACCACCTCCAGAGAGCTGCAGCATCAACTTGCTGCAGATGGTGTTACTGTGCATCGGTCAACTATACAACGCACTTTGCACAAGGAGAAGCTGTATGGGAGAGTGATGCGAAAGAAGCCGTTTCTGCAAGCACGCCACAAACAGAGTCGGCTGAGGTATGCAAAAGCACATTTAGAGAAGCCAATTTCTTTTTGGAAGAAGGTCCTGTGGACTGATGAAACCAAGATTGAGTTGTTTGGTCATACAAAAAGGCGTTGTGCATGGCGGCAAAAAAATACAGCATTCCAAGAAAAACACTTGCTACCCACAGTAAAATTTGGTGGAGGTTCCATCATGCTTTGGGGCTGTGTGGCCAATGCCGGCACCGGGAATCTTGTTAAAGTTGAGGGACGCATGGATTCCACTCAGTATCAGCAGATTCTTGACAATAATATTCAAGAATCAGTGACAAAGTTGAAGTTACGCAGGGGATGGATCTTTCAGCAAGACAATGATCCAAAACACCGCTCCAAATCTACTCAGGCATTCATGCAGAGGAACAATTACAATGTTCTGGAATGGCCATCCCAGTCCCCAGACCTGAATATCATTGAACATCTGTGGGATCATTTGAAGAGGGCTGTCCATGCTCGGCGACCATCAAACTTAACTGAACTGGAATTGTTTTGTAAAGAGGAATGGTCAAAAATACCTTCATCCAGGATCCAGGAAATCATTAAAAGCTACAGGAAGCGACTAGAGGCTGTTATTTTTGCAAAAGGAGGATCTACTAAATATTAATGTCACTTTTCTGGTGAGGTGCCCATACTTATGCACCTGTCAAATTTTGTTTGAATGCAGATTGCACATTTTGTGTTAGTACAATAAACCTCATTTCAAGGCAGAAACATTACTGTGTCCAACAGTTATTACATATATCAAACTGAAATAGCTGTTGCAAAAACACCAATTTTTATAAAACATTAAGCTTAAGATTAATAAGGGTGCCCAAACTTTTTCATATAACTGTATGTACTACATCACTAAATAGCAATCTAAATGGACAAAGTGAGGTTAATGAAATAAAATAATAAAAGTATTACCCATGGGGTTCTTCCCCTGATAAAACGGCACCAGACTCCGAAATGCGTTTTGGTGCTACTTTTCGTCAACCCCTGTCACATGTCATTAACATGTCTATCGATTCTGTGATTTCCAAAATTCCACAATTTTACTTCTTGGTGATGCAATTTCAATGTTGAGGAGTGTGTATCATATACTGTACAAACGTCTACATATCACTTTTAAAATGACAGTTTGTTGCCATGTAAAAATTTGCACCAAGAAGAATCATTTCAGAACTTTTTCTACCTTTAATGTCACCCAAAATCTGTACAAAACCATTGAGAAACAAACAAAATTACTTTGAGGTGGAATATAAATATGAAAAAAAAAACGAATATAATGTGGTTGCATAAGTGTGCACAACCTCTTATAATGGGGAATGCGATTGCGATCAAAATTAGGATAGGTCATCAGTGGCTGATTGGTCAGGGTCCGTCACCTGGCGCCAAAAGAATGATTGGACCATTACTAACAAGTTCGACCAGGAAGAATTCAATCATTGGTGCTGAAGGTGAACTGACAGAAGGATTGGACATGTTAGAAACCTCCCTATAATCTTGTGAACCTATTGTGAACTTATTGAGGTTTTTGTGATTGATGTGTGTCTGCCAATGTGGTTAGATTTAAGGAGGAATTCCTTTGTAGGACCAATATGACATCACTAACCTAATGTTTTATAAACCTTGGGGTCCCACCTACTTTTCATTATAGCCTTAGTCCCCTGATGAGGCCAGTGATGGCGAAACTAGTTGGGGAGGCAGCTAATCATTTTTATTAGCAATGTTTGAGAGTTGGTCCATACTAATCAGTGAGGTGTTGGTCTGCGGCCACACCAATTACTGAGTGCTTTTTGATACTATAATCAGAGTGAGTGTCACAGGTGTGTCAGAAGTGTCAGACAGTCACCCTGCAGTTGGTTGCAGAAGATCTCTTCATTTGCCATTACAGACACCTTCTTAGCGGTCTCACTCTAGGACCCAGCGGCTACCTCCCTCCTGCTAATTGACACCTAGGCTGGGTGTTTAAACACTGGCTGTTGCTAGAGAGAGGTGCCGGTGACATTCACATGACTCCTTGTGATGGCTTGGAGCAAGTGCAGTTCTTACTTCCTCTCTGGAGCTAAGAGGACGTGTGTGCCATCGCTCTGAAGCTGTCCCAAGCTAAGCTACTTCCCCTGTGTCTGTCTCCCCTTGATGTCTTTAGTTGTCAGTGGGGATCGACTAGCGCTCATCCCCCCTTCCCTATCTAGGACCAAGTGCTAAGGAAATACAGGGATAGGTTCCTGTGCGGCGATTGGTGAGGAACCAATATAGGGACGGTAGGGGTAGACAGGGTGATTGCAGATCAGCCTAGGAGGTCTCCACTTCCCCCTTTCCCTAGTGTCTGGGCTCCCTTCCCCTCATCCCTTGGTGTCACACTTTGTCTTTCCTATACTGTGCGTGACAGTGAGCCACAAAATAGGGGAAGTCAGTTGTTATCTAATTAGATTACTAATATTACTAACCTTTTGTACTGGTTATATAAGATCAAAAGTCAGTATGAATGAGATTGATGCTGAAGGAGAGATTCTTTACTAGAAAGAGCTCAGTGCTAAATTCCTGTGAGACATTTGTTCATTAGGAGTTATTACATACCAATAATATCTATCTCCTTCTCTGGCCATGAGTTTCCACAATTGATCGGCTAATAGAAGTATTAACTAAAAGCTTTAACACAGTATTTGAAAATTGCATCAATGAAGGACCAACACAAACTGTGTTTTAAAACTGCACAAACTGATAAGGTGATAAATATATAGTTAAGATTACCTTTTTAATAATCACAGAACCTTTAGTTAGGGCTTATTTGCCTTATGGAAATTTGTAAATAAAGAATCAATACCCTACGCTGGATCTTAGGAACAATTTTTTGGGGTCAACCTCTTATAATGGTGAATGTGGTTGCGTTCAGAATTAAGATAGGTCATCAATGTCTGATCAGTCGGGGTCCGACACCCGGCACTTAGCTGTTATCGGCGGCAGTGGCAGCCGGCTGGAAATACACACTTGCAGAGCTGCTCCGTCTTCTGATAGTGACCAAGGCTTGGTACTACACATCTGCCTACTATTCAAATCAATAGGAGGCAGATATGTAGTACGCTGCAGCAGCCACTATCTGAAGATGGAGCAGCTTCACAAGTGAGCATTTCTGGCTGGTGGCTACTGCCAAAGACACTGATGACAGCGGATTGGTAGGGGTGCCAGGTGTCGGACTACGAATGATCAGACATTGATGACCTATCCTGAGGATAGGTCATCCATGCTAATAAAGTAGCGGACAGCCTCTTTAACATTACCTTAAACTGGACGTCCTAAGGTTACCTAAGGGCCTACAGCAACATTAAAGGCACTACAAGAATTTCTGGCAAGTACTGGTTGTGTACCGCATGTGACAACAATCTCCCATACTCTTCATATGTCAACCTGTGCAGTAGGGTGGCAAGACTAAAGTCTTTACGTACAAACAAAATCGTTCAAGCCAAGCTATGTCTTGCCAAATTCTACATAATGTGTGCCAAATTCATGTGGGAAAATGTATGTTTGGCACAAAGCTAACACTGCACATCACCAAAAGAACACCATGTGAAAACTAAAGCATGGTGGAGGCAGCATTATTCTTTGGGGGTATTTTTCAGTAGTTGGAACTGACGTTTTAGTCAAGGTGGAGGGATATATGAACAGTTACAAATATCATACAATTTTCCATCAAAACCTTTAGGCCTCTGAAGATGAAGAGGAATTTCGCATAGGACTGAATCCAATTGACAATCTGTGGGTATACTTGAAGAAGGCTGTACACAGGAGATGCTCTTGCAGATTTGGAGCACTACTGCAAGGAAGAGTGGGCAAAGATTGCCATTTCTAGATGTGACATGCTGATAGACTCCTATATTCCATTATTTTAGTTCTTTTTCTTTTTCCACCTGAAAATATTTCAGTTTATTTTTCAACTGAATTGTACAAAATATGAGTGACAATAAAGGTGGAAAAAATGCTGAAATAATTTTTCTTGATTTTTTTATATGAAAAAAACCTGCCATTTTAATAGGGGTGTGTAGACTTGTTATATACACCGTACAATATGCAATATTGCATATTGCAGCAATATTGTCCAAAAGTTTAAGGCAGGTGTGGAAAAAATGCTGGAAAGTAAGAATGATTTAAAAATAGAAGTGCAAATATTTTTTTTCATCAAGAAAAAAAATTAAAAGTAAATGAACAAAAGAGAAATCTAAATCAATCAATATCATGCCTACAAAAAAGCATCAAAAGAATCAATTCTCCTAGATACATTTGCACACAGTTTTTGAAGGAATTTGGCAAGTAGGTTGTACCAAACATGTTGGACAACTAACCACAGATCGTCTGTTGATCCTTCTGTTTGTTTATTCATGTAATCTCATACTGGAAAATGTTCAGATCATGGCTCTGTGGGGGCAATATGATCACTTCCAGGACTTTTTGTTTTTCTTTATGTTGTAGGTAGTTAATGACATTGGCTGCATGTTTGGAGTTATTGTGCTGCAGCAGAATACATTTGAAGCCGATCAGATGCCTCCCCGATGGTATTGTATGATGGATAAGTATCTGCCTTTGAATTGAATTTCAAGAAATTTGCCGGCTCTGCCAAATTTGAACACTTTGCATCGATTTGCAGGCATTGTCAAACAAAAAAAATGCCCAATGCTAGTTTAAATGTTGCTGAAGATTTTATCAACCAGAGAGTGGACTCATGTGAAGTCAGATAGAACCATGAACGCTCTCCCTAATGCTTTGCAGCTTTAACATGACCTTGTCTAGTGAAGCCAATCAGGGAAGACTAAAGTAAAGTGCTACCAAACACAGGCCACAAATTGCCTTGTTTGTTTCTAGAAAGCGTATTAGTGGGTATGAAACAGAGGATGTAATGGTATATTTGTTACATCACTTGTCTTAGTCTCAGAAGGATGATATTACCTCTGACAGTGACACCCTCAACTTGATTCTGTGTTCTGCTCAGTCCACCTCTTCCACCACCATAACACTTAAAGGGAACCTGTCACGAGAAAAAAACTGCTTTTAACCTGCAGACATTGGGTTAATCTGCAGGTTAATAGCATTATTAACGTGCCAAGTGTCCACACTTACCCAAACGCTGCGGGGAGAAAATTAACTTTATCCCCCCCGTAGCATTTGGGTTCCAGTCATGGGGGCAGCACAGGCGCAGGTTCAGTCACTGCTCTGTGGCTACTGTAACTGCGCCCCCGCTAATAACGCTATAAACCTCCAGATTATCCCCCATATCTGAAGGTTAACAGAGTTTTTTCTATTGATAGGTTCCCTTTAAAAGAGTATTCATAAGTTTTGTTCTGAGCAGCACGTAGCTCTGCAGTTTCCTTACTTTATGTTTTTTGGAGGAATGGGCACTCATCCTTTAGTGACAGTTCTGGTCAGTAGCTTTTCCTGCTACTGTGATACATTAATGGTCTGCATTGTTCTCAATTGTAGACTATTATCATACATTATCATATAGAAATGACACGCCCATTGAACAATGAGAACCATGATTAGAATTATTCTAGAACCTGCCAATGGTGGGGACCACCAGGAATTGTGATTATGCAGGACTTATAACAGAAGCTGGGTCAGGAACTGAGAGAGAGTGAGAGGGAGGTGAACAGCTAATTGTTGAATTGAACACAGTGAGCTGGAGAGAGTTGGGATCTTAGGCAGAATGTATCTACTATGCATACTTGGCCAGACTTTAATGGCTACTTTACTTTGAAACAAGCTGTACAAAATGGTAGCTAAAAACTCTCACAGCAGGAGAATGAAAGCAGATAGTAAAAACAAGTCACTTGCAAACTTGCTTATAATACCACTTTAATGTTGTGCACAGTGAAATTTAATTTCCATTAATGATACCTTTATCTGTTCTACAACTTAATTCCCTAATTCACAGCACATCAGGAGCTAAATAACTACATCTTACATCTTTCAGTTAATTTATTGGAAGAGATGAAGTCAGTCTTTGTAGTATTATAATATTAGTTCAGAGGAGACATTTCAAATACCTAGCTATGTTGCTGACTCTGCAAACTGTGGTGGGAGGGACATTGGCAGTGGTAGTCAGGGCCGGCATCAGCACCCGGCGCACCCGGGCAAATGCCGGGGCCCTGAGCAGGCAGAGGGGCCCACTGGCGGTCGCGCACCCCGCTGGGCTATGGGCGGAGGAGAGCGGTGTCAGCGCCCGCCCTTCTCCGCCGCTTGCTCAGGGCCCCGGCAGCTGGATACTTACCTCTCCCCGTGCCTCCACAGATCAGCTGTCTTCCTGCTCTGCGCTCCCTGTGACATCTCAGGTCAGAGGGCGCGGTGACGTCTTTACACCGCGCCCTCCCCTGAGCCGTCACAGGGAGCGCTGAGCGGGAAGACGCCGACAACGCTGGAGTTCGGACCCGAGCAGCGGGCAGCAGGTAGCAGGTGAGGAGAAGGGAGGTGAGTATTTGATTTTTTTTTTTTAATGTATGGAGGCATGGGGCAGTATAAAGAGAAGGGGGGGGGCATCCTGCATGGGGCATTATAAAGAGAGGGGGGGACATCCTGCATGGGGCATTATAAAGAGGGGGGGTGACATCCTGCATGGGGCATTATAAGGTGGGGAACAGCCTGCATGGGGCATTATAAAGGGGGGGGCAGCCTGCATAGTGCATTATGTGAGGGGGAACAGCCTGCATGGAGCATTATAATGGGGGGGCAGCCTGTATGGGGTATTATGTGGCGGGGGACAGCCTGCATGGAGCATTATAAGGTGGGGGGCAGCCTGTATGGGGCATTATGTGGGGGCTAACAGCCTGCATGGAGCATTAAAAGGGGGGGGCCTGTATGGGGCATTATGTGGGGGGTAACAGCCTGCATGGAGCATTATAAGGGGGGGACAGCCTGTATGGGGCATTATGTGGGGGGTAACAGCCTGCATGCAGCATTATATGGGGGCCAGTATCCTGTATGGAGCGTTATAAGGGGACCGGTATCCTGTATGGAGCGTTATATGGGGGCCAGTATCCTGTATGGAGTTTTATAAGGGGACCAGTATCCTGTATGGAGCATTATATGGGGGCCAGTATCCTGTATGGAGCTTTATAAGGGGACCAGTATCCTGTATGGAGCGTTATATGGGGGCCAGTATTCTGTATGGAGCCTTATATGGGGGCCAGTATTCCATATGGAGCCTTATATGGGGGCCAGTATTCCGTATGGGGCCTTATATGGGGGCCAGTATTCCGTATGAAGCATTATATGGGGGCCAGTATTCCGTATGGAGCCTTATATGGGGGCCAGTATTCTGTGTGGAGCGATTCACCGGTTTCTGAGCTATTGTGGGATTTACAATAGATATCACTCATGTAATGTAAGACGTGAAATCTTTGCATTGTACTATATATATATATATATATATATATATATATATATATATTTCTCCACCATATCTCTGCATCATGAATCGTGGTATGTGTTAAAGGGGCCCACTGAGACTCTTTCGCCCGGGGCCCAGAAAAACCTGGAGCCGGCCCTGGTGGTAGTGGCACTATGAATGGCAAATCTTGAGGTATGAATCAGGTGTGTCAGCAAAGTGTTCAAGATTTTTCCCAAAATGACACAACTGTCTCCTCTACGGCAAGTGATGTCATGACTGATATTGATGTAGGCGGCACAAGTGCCAGAATGCTCTGGTGGTAGTCCTGGTGTTGGCGATTCCTATGTACAGGGTGTGAGAATTCTTTTCCATGTTGCCTCAGGATCAATATGTTGCAGTTTGCAGGCATTGCTGTTGGAAAATAAGATTTGATTGGCACAGATTGACTGGGAACTATGTATCTTTGTCAGTACATTAAACAACATCGTTTACTCATGTGGGTAAAGGAAACAGACTAGCAAGATGAACAAGGTTCAACCTGTCTTCCTTCTTCTCTTCATGATCTAGCCAGACTGCATCCACAAGTAATGCCACTCTTTGTTCCTTGTGATCAGCCCCATCATCATCCTTATCTATTGCCTCCTATACTCTTCCTGCTCTCCCTCTGTTGCGTCGTTAGTTTTTGTGCCCAAGAAACACGTGTTCAGACATGCTTATTTGTGGAAAGTGAACTCCCACATGTCAAGTTAATCAAAATCAATGCCAAACCACCTGGATTGTACTGCATTTCGTGAAAGAACCATGTGTGCTTAGCCTCGATAGACGATACCTAGCCACCATTATTTACTGAACAAAGCCATCTCAGCTTTATATTTCAAAGTGGCAGAGACTATGGTCCTGTCCTTGGAATTGAAGTTGTGCTGCAAGTTAGACTCCACCGTCATCAGCAGCAGTTACAGCCAGGGAGTTTCCGTGCATTTTATAGCTGATTGAGTCAATGTTTTTCATGGTGATGATGTACAACTGAAAGCGGACTCATCATATACTGGTGATACCTCCCAACACTTATGCCCTTCCTCTACATCCTCCTCAATGGATATATCCCTGTCCCCACAAGCAATAGGGCAGAACATTGTATCAAATCTAACACAGGATAGCTCCTAATTAACTAAAACTGGAAAACCTAGTAAGCAACAATGCAAAAAAAATTTTGCTGCCATGAAATTAGACAAAGTAATACATGCTAGCAGCACAACACATGCCCTCAATTTCATTGTGTAACATTTTTTAAGAGAATATACAGTACAGACCAAAAGTTTGGACACACCTTCTCATTTAAAGATTTTTCTGTATTTTCATGACTATGAAAATTGTACATTCACACTGAAGGCATCAAAACTATGAATTAACACATGTGGAATTATATACTTAACAAAAAAGTGTGAAACAACTGAAAATATGTTTCATATTCTAGGTTCTTCAAAGTAGTCACCTTTTGCTTTGATGACTGCTTTGCACACTCTTGGCATTCTCTTGATGAGCTTCAAGAGGTAGTCACCAGAAATGGTCTTCCAACAATCTTGAAGGAGTTCCCAGGAATACTTCGCACTTGTTGACACTTTTGCCTTCACTCTGCGGTCCAGCTCACCCCAAACCATCTCGATTGGGTTCAGGTCTGGTGACTGTGGAGGCCAGGTCATCTGGTGTAGCACCCCATCACTCTCCTTCTTGGTCAAATAGCCCTTACACAGCCTGGAGGTGTGTTTGGGGTCATTGTCCTGTTGAAAAATAAATGATGGTCCAACTAAACGCAAACCGGATGGAATAGAATGCCGCTGCAAGATGCTGTGGTAGCCATGCTGGTTCAGTATGCCTTCAATTTTGAATAAATCCCCAACAGTGTCACCAGCAAAGCACCCCCACACCATCACACCTCCTCCTCCATGCTTCACGGTGGGAACCAGGCATGTAGAGTCCATCCGTTCACCTTTTCTGTGTCGCACAAAGACACGGTGGTTGGAACCAAAGATGTCAAATTTGGACTCATCAGACCAAAGCACAGATTTCCACTGGTCTAATGTCCATTACTTGTGTTCTTTAGCCCAAACTTGTCTCTTCTGCTTGTTGCCTGTCCTTAGCAGTGGTTTCCTAGCAGCTATTTTACCATGAAAGTCTGCTGCACAAAGTCTCCTCTTAACAGTTGTTGAAGAGATGTGTCTGCTGCTAAAACTCTGTGTGGCATTGACCTGGTCTCTAATCTGAGCTGCTGTTAACCTGCGATTTCTGAGGCTGGTGACTCGGATAAACTTATCCTCAGAAGCAGAGGTGACTCTTGGTCTTCCTTTCCTGGGGCGGTCCTTATGTGACACAGTTTCTTTGTAGCGCTTGATAGTTTTTGCAACTGCACTTGGGGACACTTTCAAAGTTGTCCCAATTTTTCAGACTGACTGACCTTCATTTAATAAAGTAATGATGGCCACTCATTTTTCTTTACTTAGCTGCTTTTTTCTTGCCATAAAACAAATTCTAACAGTCTATTCAGTAGGATTATCAGCTGTGTATCCACCAGACTTCTGCACAACACAACTGATGGTCCCAACCCCATTTATAAGGCAAGAAACCCCACTTATTAAACCTGACAGGAAACACCTGTGAAGTGAAAACCATTTCTGGCGACTACCTCTTGAAGCTCATCAAGAGAATGCCAAGAGTGTGCAAAGCAGTCATCGAAGCAAAAGGTGGCTACTTTGAAGAACCTAGAATATAAGACATATTTTCAGTTGTTTCACACTTTTTTGTTAAGTATATAATTCCACATGTGTTAATTCATAGTTTTGATACCTTCAGTGTGAATGTACAATTTTCATAGTCATGAAAATAAAGAAAAATCTTTAAATGAGAAGGTGTGTCCAAACTTTTGGTCTGTACTGTACTATAACAAGGTTGTGATTCTTGTCAAAAGAGTAAGTGGGCACTTCATCCATGCCAGGATTTGCAATCATATAGCGTTTTTTACTGAGCCGCTGACTGATTTGCAAAATTGAAGTCTGATAGAATTCACCACTATTTGTTGCATAATCTGCGCGATCAACATCAGGCAGTGAGAAGAAGGATAATATTATGCAGCATTGAAACATTGAAACTGGGGCTTGTGTTACATTGAAATTTGCCAATGGTAGGTGACGAAGATCACGTGTCACTTAATTTGTTGTGATATACATTTTTTGGAGGGCAGCATCTGAGGTGAATTCCCCAGTTAGAATCCTTTCCAGGATGAAGCTTTGGCCAGGATTGGGCATAAAATGCAAACTTTTCTTTTTTAAAAAACAAAATTGTTTTTCTTCCATGACTTAAATTTTTGGGACGTCTTGGTGTACTCCTCATTTTTAGTGATATTAATTTGTTTGGTAGGGGGCACGATCTGGCATGATTTTCATAGGTAGGAATTTGCACAGGATTGGGTCCTAAGAAGGGATGGGCATAAAAAGCCAACATTTTTATGAAAAAAAAATTATTGGACATCTGTGACTACTTCCAATTTTCTTTGCTTGGTCTATATCAGAATTTTTTGGGGATAATCTACTTTGCCATCTTCCCCCAAGTAGGACCTTGCACAGGACTGAAATTCTGCAGAGGAAAGGGCACAAAGTGGAAAACTGTTATAATTTAGCAAACAAAACTCTTTGTATTCAGTCACTGATTTTGTTTTTAACAAAATTCTCAATTTTCAGATAAAAAATGATTTTTGAGGGTTGGGTGATGTTCCTGAGTAGAACCATTTGCAAATTTGGGCCCCTGAATTGGGCTAAATTGGTAACTTACAGGGCTCTAGTAGAGTTTCTTTTTTATTCTACTTGTAGTAACTAGGAAACAAACATCATGTAGCTTAAAATACAGATGGATCCTACTCAATGCTGTCAGATATATTTTCAAGAGATAGTGAAATTAAACAGTTATCAGGGTAAGGCATCACTTCAATGGTACAGCAGAATTTAATTTATATTAGTAACAGATAATGCTTCTGTTGAAGGAGTATCTATTGCTGGTTCTTCATCTACAACATCATAATTTTTTAGTACAGGTGCTTCATTCAGGAGTGTAATTGGTGACCACTTGAGGAACAGAACTGTGATTCTCTGTTTCCCTTCGTCTGAACATCAAGTTAGCCATGAAAAGTACCATCCATACTTGATCGGACACACAGGCTGAGTACCAGAAGAATGTATGGACAACAGGACAACATTAAGTCCAGGACCCTGCATGCGTCATTTATAAAATGCATGGTCAATCAGGTTTGGCAATGACCACATTTCCAGGCAGGTTAATTCTCAGTTGACCCTGTGCAGTAAATTGTAGTCTTTCACATGGACTTACAGGCAATAATTGAATTGTGTGCCTGATCACAAAAGACTATACCTTTTGGGCAGTTTTTTAATTTTAAAAGCATGAAATGTCTTTTTTTGTATTGGGTTTAATTAAGCAGGCTGTTGGTTACCACCAGTTACTAACCATTTACCCAATGCTGTGTTTGCATTAAAGAGCTTAGGATTGCTACTTTCTACTGGTGGCACTAGAGTTCTAGTTCTTTTCCTCTCTGAAGAGGCAATTTGCACATTAAAGAGCTCAGAAGGAATTCAATATTGTCCCAGGAGGCCTAAGAGTATTACACACATCTTTTCCGGGCAATTAGAGGCTTTGCAGTATTGAGGTCCACCACAAATCGATTGGCTGCAAATCATATTTCTTGTGAAAATTCCAAAACCTGGTGAATTTGAATTTTAAAAGATTTGATCATTTCTAGTCTGCTCTTATAATTATTACATTTCTATGTCAAAAGCCTAACTTTTTCTTAATGTCTATCATCATGGCTGACTTTGGATTAGTGCAATCATATTATTTTAACCTTGTTCTCAAAGGTTTTGGAAATATTAACTACCTCTAACTCACCAAACAGCAGTGAGAAGTCATGCTGACACCTGTTTGAGAGTTAGTTTTGGCCCTGATTGTGTAAAAATCACCTGTAGTAAGAATAGTAAGTGTGCTCAGGAGCAGAAAGCCCAAAATCATATTGGTACTCCTACTGGGGATATTAATAAAAGTCCTTGCTAGTGTAAGAGTGCTGGAGACGGTGGTCTGCTCCCTGACACTCTAAGGGGTTAAACGTGTTTTATATGAAAGTATGTTTCCGGAAACCCTCTAGGACTGCAGTTTAGCCTTAGGTAGGGTTGACTGGAACAGCAGGCAAAGATGGGGGAGGGGGAACTGAGAGTTAGTACCAAGTTCAGGAAGTGACAGTTAGTTGTATGAAGCAGTGAGAGGTGACAAGGAGCAGTCGCAGGTCAAAGGCTGCTAGGGACAACGTAGGCCTAAAATCTCAGGGCA
Organism: Phyllobates terribilis; assembly: GCF_046119375.1. Lineage (NCBI taxonomy): Eukaryota > Metazoa > Chordata > Amphibia > Anura > Dendrobatidae > Phyllobates > Phyllobates terribilis. The sequence goes on along the minus strand of NW_027362769.1, from coordinate 10,796,270 downwards.
GTGGATTGCCAAAGACACCCTCTGTGCAAGTTCCCTTGCTGGCCTGGCAACCTCGAGATGGACGTCGGGGCCCTTGGGCACACTCAGCCTGCTAAACTGTAGGAGAAAACGGACTCAAACTCTCAGAGGCGGAGGGTAATGTAATCCGAATATACTGAGTGATGGAGAAGAATTCCTGGTGCTAGGGGAGTTAGCAAGTGAGGTACTCTACCCATACCGAGAACCAGGGGTGAAGTTATGTCCAGTACCTGTGGGAAAGATGACAACCTGTTGGGCCTTTTCCTTTATGTCTATTTACAAAGACTGACAGTTAACCAGTAGAAGTTTGATTGTTTTTATGAAATCCATGTCCCCTGGATTGATTGCTACACTGGTTCCAGAACAGCAATACCTAAAGTCAGAAAAGGCCTGCAGCCCAGTAGTATGTGTGATGCACTACACACAGCAGCACACTGGGACAGGGACACAATTTGTCTGTAGGGTGCTAGAGCAAGGAGAGGCAGCAGCTCGCCCAAGACTACCTCGCTTGGAACTAGGAATGGGAAATGAGGCTTAGATTTGCCTTGTTACAAATTGTAGTACTATTGATTGGTTTTCAAAGGACTGTACAAATTTAGATAGAGCCTATAGTGATTGGAGAACTAGGAAACGTATCTACAGGTGGCTGCAACAGTAGGAAACTGTAACAAGGCTAGTATGCTGTGATAGCAAGTTGCCTCTGCACATAGTTTTGGAGAAGAGCGTTCAGTCACCTGAATCCAATTTCACCCTTGGAGGATATGTGGTTAGGGATATAGTCCTCTACATCTCAACTAGTGATTGACCTGTAAGATAAATATGTAATTGGTCCACCTTACAACTGTTAAACAGCAATATCCAACAAGTGTGAGAGAAACCATTAAGCTTATGCATCATTTAAACTGAAAGTAACCATTATGAGAGTTATGCCTTTTACCAATACAAAATTTGTCATTAGAGCAACAATGTTCTGTGACATTCTCACAGCAGGAGGTTTAATAAGTCATATATCACTATTAGAAGAGTCTTACTGTGGTTGCCTTATTGGAGGAAGAATTTTGGCATTTCTGGTCAGGATGCATAAAATCACTAGTTCTAACTGGGAGCTTGATTTACTGAAGCTTCTAGACAAATCAAAAGTTGGTCATGTCTCTTAGATTTGGATTGTGTTTTTTCCCATGTTAAACAATTATACAACATCAGTCTAAATTACTATGTCCCTCAAATTTTTAGAACATAATAAGAACACTGTTAAACCATTTTAAAGGAGTTGAACCTCACTGCTTTATTTTAAAAGCAGTCCCACACCTGTCCAGAAGTTGTGTGTGATATTACAGTGCACCTCTGCCATAACATACCCAACCTATAGGCACAGTGTGGCACATATAAGACAGAAACTGATGTATTTTACTAATCTTGCATAAACCCTTTAAAAAAACTAAAGCAAACTGCAAAGTTATAACTTTTGTTGAAATTAATCAAAAAACAAAAAATGTGAATGTACCAGTGGCTTTTTGTTCAAAATCATCAGCCAACGTCATCATGTCTTCAGAAGTGTCTGTATCTTCTTCTTCTTTTGAAAGCTCTTTTAACATCTTACTGCAAGCTAAAGCTGCAGCTATGCAATCGTTACACTAGAAATAACAAAAGGATAATCCAGGTAAAAGATACTGTTTTTCCAGGTGTAAAAGACCTTATCTAAGTTACTTTCAGTAAGTAATGCTGTATCAGCGTTTTAATTTCATAAGTCAATAGTCCACACGAAATAAGCAACTTTGTAATATTTCTTATCAAACAAATTTGTTTCTGTCCTGGATTGATTTTTCACTCTCAATTTATGGGTAAAATACAGGTATATGAAAAAGTTTGGACACCCCTATTAATCTTAAGCTTAACGTTTTATAAAAATTGGTGTTTTTGCAACAGCTATTTCAGTTTGATATATGTAATAACTGTTGGACACAGTAATGTTTCTGCCTTGAAATTATGTTTATTGTACTAACAGAAAATGTGCAATCTTCATTCAAACAAAATTTGACAGGTGCATAAGTATGGGCACCTCACCAGAAAAGTGATATTAATATTTAGCAGATCCTCCTTTTGCAAAAATAACAGCCTCTAGTCGCTTCCTGTAGCTTTTAATGATTTCCTGGATCCTGGATGAAGGTATTTTTGACCATTCCTCTTTACAAAACAATTCCAGTTCAGTTAAGTTTGATGGTCGCCGAGCATGGACAGCCCTCTTCAAATGATCCCACAGATGTTCAATGATATTCAGGTCTGGGGACTGGGATGGCCATTCCAGAACATTGTAATTGTTCCTCTGCATGAATGCCTGAGTAGATTTGGAGCGGTGTTTTGGATCATTGTCTTGCTGAAAGATCCATCCCCTGCGTAACTTCAACTTTGTCACTGATTCTTGAACATTATTGTCAAGAATCTGCTGATACTGAGATGAATCCATGCGTCCCTCAACTTTAACAAGATTCCCGGTGCCGGCATTGGCCACACAGCCCCAAAGCATGATGGAACCTCCACCAAATTTTACTGTGGGTAGCAAGTGTTTTTCTTGGAATGCTGTGTTTTCTTGCCGCCATGCATAACGCCTTTTTGTATGACCAAACAACTCAATCTTGGTTTCATCAGTCCACAGGACCTTCTTCCAAAAAGAAATTGGCTTCTCCAAATGTGCTTTTGCATACCTCAGCCGACTCTGTTTGTGGCGTGCTTGCAGAAACAGCTTCTTTCGCATCACTCTCCCATACAGCTTCTCCTTGTGCAAAGTGCGTTGTATAGTTGACCGATGCACAGTGACACCATCTGCAGCAAGTTGATGCTGCAGCTCTCTGGAGGTGGTCTGAGGATTGTCCTTGACTGATCTCACCATTCTTCTTCTCTGCCTTTCTGATGTTTTTCTTGGCCTGCCACTTCTGGCCTTAACAAGAACTGTCCCTGTGTTCTTCCATTTCCTTACTATGTTCCTCACAGTGGAAACTGACAGGTTAAATCTCTGAGACAGCTTTTTGTATCCTTCCCCTGAACAACTATGTTGAATAATCTTTGTTTTCAGATCATTTGACAGTTGTTTTGAGGAGCCCATGATGCCACTCTTCAGAGGAGATTCAAACAGGAGAACAACTTGCAAGTGGCCACTTTAAGTAGCTTTTCTCATGATTGCATACACCTGGCTATGAAGTTCAAAGCTCAATGATGTTACATAACCAAAATAAGGGCTTTAGTAAGTCAGCAAAAAGTAGGTAGGAGTATTTAAAACAAGAAAATGATAAGGGTGCCCATACTTATGCACCTGTCAAATTTTGTTTGAATGCAGATTGCACATTTTCTGTTAGTACAATAAACCTCACTTCAAGGCAGAAACATTACTGTGTCCAACAGTTATTACATATATCAAACTGAAATAGCTGTTGCAAAAACACCAATTTTTATAAAACATTAAGCTTAAGATTAATAGGGGTGCCCAAACTTTTTCATATAACTGTATATAAAGCCTGTATTCAATGAAGACAGATTTTACATTTACTAAGATAAGAGGTGTATAAGCTATTGTCAGCTAAACAGAGAAAGATAGTGGCAATAATATAAGCCAAAAAAGTAATGGACACTTAATCACATGCAAAATAGTCAAAATTACAGCTATACAGGTGCTTCTCACAAAATTAGAATATCATGAAAAAGTTAATTTATTTCAGTCCTTTAATAAAAAAGTGAAACTCATATATTACATAGTCATTACAAAGAGTGATCTATTTCAAGTGTTTATTTCTGTTAATATTGATGATTATGGCTTACAGCCAAAAGTCATTATCTCAGTAAATTATAATACTTTGTAACAACAGCTTGAAAAATGATTTTAAAATCTGAAATGTTGGCCTACTGAAATGCATGTTCAGTAAATGCACTCAATGCTACTTTTGCATCAATTACTGCATCAATGCAGCGTGGCATGGAGGAGATCAGCCTGTGGCACTGCTGAGGTGCTATGGAAGTCCAGGTGGCTTTGATAGCAGCCTTCAGCTTGTCTGCATTGTTGGGTCTGGTGTCTCATCTTCCTCTTGACAATACCTCATAGATTCTCTATGGGGTTAAGGTCAGGCGAGTTTGCTGGCCAATCAAGCACAGTGATACTGTTGTTTTTAAACCACGTATTGGTACTTTTGGCAGTGTGGACAGTTGCCAAGTCATGCTGGAGAATGAAATTTCCATCTCCAAAAAGCTTGTCGGCAGAGGGAAGCATAAAGTACTCTAAAATTTCCAGGCAGATGGCTGTGCTGACTTTGGTCTTGATAAAACATAATGGACCTACACCAGCAGATGACATGGCTCCCCAAACAATCACTGATTGTGGAAACTTCACACTAGACCTCAAGCAGCTTGGATTGTGTGTCTCTCCACTCTTCCTCCAAACTCTGGGACCTTGATTTACAAAGGAAATGCAAAATTTATTTTAATCTGAAAACAACACCTTAGACCAGGTGCAGGTCATTTTCTCCTTGGCCCAGGTAAGACGCTTCTGGTGTTGTCTATTGGTCATGAGTGGCTTGACACAAGGAATGCGACACTTGTAGCCCATGTCCTGGATATGTGTGGTGTGTGGTGTCTCTTGAAGCAATGACTCCAGCAGCAGTCCACTCCTTGTGAATCTCCCCAAAATTTTTGAATGGCCCTATCTTAACAATCCTTTCAAGGCTGCGGTTATCCCGGTTGCTTGTGCACCTTTTTCTACCACACTTTTTCCTTCCACTCAACTTTCCATTAATATGCTTGATGCAGCACTCTGTGAACAGTCAGCTTCTTTAGCAATGGCATTTTGTGGCTTATCCTCCTTGTTGAGTGTGTCAGTGACTGCCTTCTGGACATCTGTCAAGTCAGCAGTCTTCCCCATGATTGTGGAGCCTACTGAAACAGACTAAGGGACCTTTTTAAAAGCGTAGGAAGCCTTTGCAGGTGTTTTTTGTTAATTATTCTAATTTACTGAGATAACAATGGTCAACACACAAAAATTCATCAGCAAAGGTAATGTGCCTGTTTTATGGAGTTTGATGTGCTGATTCCAAAAATATGCTTAGTTTTGCTCTATCACATAAAGTTTCTGATATAGAAGCATTTTTGTTATTACGTTATTTCTACATTTTCAATGTATGTGGTTTTTCTATGTTATTCCAATTTCTTTGCTTGTCGTATTTAATTGTGAATTTTCTTACAGGGACAACATCAGTAAAGTTTTTAGTGTGTTTTATGGGAAGGAGTATTGACAGTGCAGTCAGCCAATGACTGCTTCTCGGAAAGTCACATGTTATGGGGAGGAGCTAACTGTTATGAGATGGTAAGATTTGAGTCAGTCAGAAAAGGATGATGATGGCAGCAAGGACTGGTATGTGAGACTGTGACAGGAGAGAGGCCTCTACAGGCCTCTTACACTGATGTGTAACTGAGTGAGGGTCTCCACAGAGAGAGAACCAGAAAGCAGCCAATATCACATTGAGAAACTGCACGTCTGAAAGTGTTCATCTGTAAGGAATAGGCTGACCCATTTACCTCACACCTGTATGTAGTTATCTACCAGATTACCTCCAGTAAAATCAGTTCTAAATACAAGTTGCATCTGTCATCTCTGAGGAAATATCTACATACCGGCTCATCGCATATTTTTTTTTTATTTTGTCACCACCATTGAACTGAACTTGCTCTATTGTTTGATCTAATTTAAATCAATCATCTGGACAGATTCTGGTATGTGTGTGGTTCTTTGACACCAAAAGGCCAAGTACGTTCAATCACTCATGATATTAAAATTATGTACGAAATGTACTTTAACTGTCCACTGGTGATCAAGACAAAAGCTGGGCCCCTCATGTGATATGCTGAAGTTGTTCAAATGGTCTTCATGACTGGTTGAATATGAGGAAAGTGTCTATGCCATTTGCTGTTCCCATGTGTAACGATCTGAGGTTGTGGATTGTAAGTAAACTAATCACCTTGGCAGGTTAATGATGCAACAATATTTTATTGATCACAGCCATGGTAATAAAGCAATTCCAGGTAAATGGCCAAAATACAGTTCTCTCAGTTCTCAAATTCCCCATCTGGGTTCAGTAGTTCCACTGGCTTTGTATAAAGCCATACTCACTGTCTCCCAACTTTTGGTTGGCCCACAGATTTCGTGTCTCCAGCCAGTATAGTCTGAAGCCACAGTCCATGATCTAGATGGTAGATAAAATGATGATAGCACAGGTATCCAGTAGCAGCAGTCCTTTTAAGAAAGCGTAAATCCAAACGACATAATCCATAATGGTAACATGTTTATCCATTCAACCTTCCAAGTCCATGGTCTCCATCCTCTTCCTTCAATCCTTCCACACAACTACCTAAAACATGTCTGTCCTTTCTTCCCATGGGCTCAGTCCCCTCCCAGGTCAGAAGTGATCACACCCTCTCCCTTAAACATTCACTGTTCGCTAAACAATGAAGAATATTCTAGAAGCCTTCATCTGAGACTGAATGTAAGACCCCCTGTGGTGACGGCTCCACTGTGTCTACAATCTACACACACATAACAAGATTACTGGCTATTGGAACAATGGTTAGATACTCCTGAGATACAGATTAGTGGAATGCTGGACATTTTACAAGTGAATCTAGTGCACATACTGACAAGTTAGCAGAACTATATAAAACATAACAAGTAAATCACTAATAAAACACAATAATAATATTAACAAAAATGGTGGTCCGCTGCTGGAAAAGTATCATAGTCTTTAGAAAGTGGGCAGCTCCTCACATACCTCCCCCACTTTTTCAGCATGGACACGAATGTAAGAGGTCTCGCCTTTATGTGAACGAAACTTTGTATCATCCAGTTTCCTCAAAGAATATTCCATGTCGTCCTTGCGAATATACTCCACAGTCCCCATTCCACCCGGGTATACGTCAGTGTAATAGACATCTCCAGCTTCTCTCATATGGTCTTTCAGATCCTGCCAACTTCCCGATGGGGGAAGCCCGGAGACAAGGACTCTGTATTTAGTTCACTGGATCAGGAGTCTGTCCTTTAAGCGGGGTCCTCCATATCCCCCCCTGATCCCCAGTTTGTCCAGGGAAACTCCCCACGTGCCCAATGGGAACCAAACTTGTATCTATTGCGACCAACCCCAGAGGGCTGACACCCCATTAGGGGGATGGTCACTTGGCGGCCTGGTAAAGGGAGCTCTGGGGAGACAGTATCTGAGCTGACCAGGGTGAGGGTAGATCCAGTGTCCCGAAGTCCCTGGGCCTTGTCCCTGATGTAATTTACCTCCCCCAGATTACAATCCTTCATTGTGACAGTCATGGCATTTTGTCTATTGCTCACCACAGGTGGGGGGTTTATCTGCAGATAGTGCCGCTCCTTCTCGGCTGAAGCAGTGAGAACCGGTCTTTGGCTTTGGGTTATGATATTGGCCCAGTGGCACACCAATCCTCATCCTAGGTTGTGATGTGGGCTAGAACATTCCCAGCATTCCCTGGCAAAGTGTCCCATGTGTCCACAGTTATGGCAGTTAAGCCTTCCTCGCCCCAACACGGGCCGTAATTGGGGGCTTGGGCAACCTCCCACTCTTTGTGAAGTTTGAACTCCCTGCCGTTCTTCCTCTGGCCAGTCCACGGGTTTCAATGGCCACCCTGTAAGCTCCTGTTCTCGACTCACTGGGGCTGTACTTCCACGTTGCCCTGGTCAATTAGCAGACCAATCATCAGCCAATCTTGCAGCCTCATCCAGGCTGAGTGGTTTTCTATCTGCCACCCATTCTTTTAAATTACCTGGGAGCTTTGACATAAATTGTTCCAGCATGATTATATCCATTACATGTTCTGCTTCCTGAGCCCTCAGTCCTTCTATCCACCGAGTGCATGCCGTGCGTAGTGTGTTGGCAAACTCCCGATGTGTGTGTGCTGCGGGCTTGTCAGTCTCCCGAAACTTCCTCCGGTAGGTTTCCAGCGTGATGGCACACCTCTCTAGCAATGCACTGTGAATGGTAAAGTAACATCTCTGATCCACCGAAGACAAGTTATTAAAAGCTTCTCTTGCTTTTCCTGTCAGGCCAACACTCAAAAATCTGGGCCAGTCACTGACTGACACCTCATGCAGCAGGCAGAGGTTCTCAAATAACCGGAGATGTTCATCAATATCTGAGGTGTCTTCATTAAACTGTGGTATATCTCGGTAGATTAAAGATGTAGGCCCCTATCTCCTGTTATCTATTGTCCTCTGCACTGGGGAGGGTGGGGGTATCGCTTCATGCACACCCAGAAATTTGTTTAACACTGTTGTCCGCTCCATCTCAGTGACCCGCTCTCCTAGCGTGTCCAGCATCCTCCTCAACTCAGTCGGTCCATCCTCCATCATCTCTTCTGCCAAGTCACTGCTCGGTAACTTTCCCTGGTATGCTCTCCAGAGATAGGTGATCCCACCGCTTGCCACCACTTGTAACGATCTGAGGTTGTGGGTTGTAAGTAATCACCTAGGCAGGTTAACGATGCAACAATATTTTATTGATCACAGCCATGGTAATAAAGCAATTCCAGGTAAATGGCCAAAATACAATTATCTCAGTCCTCAAATTCCCCATCTGGGTTCAGTAGTTCCACTGGTTTTGTATAAGGTCATACTCACTGTCAGTAGCTCAGTGTAGCTTCACAATGGAAATATGAAATCATCACTCCCTATTGCTCACTCATGTCAGCTAAAGGAAAGTTATGAAAATCTGTCAGTTGTTTTGGATGCTATACAATATAAGCATCATAAATGGAATATCAGTGGAGATTTGAAAGTGATTGGTCTGCTAATGGGAATGCAAGGAAGTTTCACAAAATATTGTTGGTTCTTGTGTTTATGGAACAGTAGAAATACAGTAGAGTTATGTTCAAGGTAATTGGGGACAGAGAAACATCTATGCTCCAGGTAGAAACAATGTACAGCATAATCCTTTACTTGCTCCAACAAAAATCTTTCTTCCTCCACTACATATAAAGTTGGGATTGATTAAAAACTTTGTGAAAGCCATGGCAAAGACAAATTAACAAGGGGTCCAGTACATTTCACAGAAATTCTCCAGCATTTCACCAGCAAACCTGAAGGAAGGGGTATTTGTTGGTCCTCACATCAGAGAATTTATGAGAGATGATGTGTTTGAAGGAACTCTAAATGATAAGGAATTGAGAGCTCGGAAAAGCTTCAAGTGGATCTGTGAAAACTTCTTAGGAAAAAATAAATCTCCAGAATATGTTGAAGGTGTTGAGGAACTGCTAAATGCACACCAGTGTCTTGGATGTCGCATGTCTCTGAAAATGCACTTTTTGCATTCGCATTTAAATTTCTTCCCTCCAAATCTTGGGGATGTAAGCGATGAACAAAGTGAGTGGTTTCACCAGGACATTAAAGTAATGGAACACTGGGTGCGTGGCCTGGCACCCGACTAACATGGCTGTGTGAGTACTGAGCTCACTCTCACCCAGAGCCTATTCAGCAACATATGCAGCATTCATTCTACTTTTTATGGCTCCTCCCTCTCTCCTAACACCTGGCATGATGACCCGCGGTAAAAGAAATCAGAAGAAACAAGGAAAATTTGAGTTTTACTTCAGAGAAGACTGGAGCAAAAATGGCATAGAGACCTCCATTCACAGCCATGTTTCTGCTGACAGCGTGATGCCCCCTGTGACCCAGACACCTCCAGCGGAGTTGCACTCCCTGCCCGCAGTGAGTACAGGACCCCCAAATCACTCACCAGGTTCAAGATATAGTCCCCTGGCAGACATGGAGGAGGATGTAGTCTTGTTGGGGAGGCCGAGGTATATTCGGATGTCATGCGGTCCAATGCAAGTTAATGGCAGCAAAAAAGCAGCGCTTCCGCAAAATAATTGGTAGTGCTGCAGATTTTTTCGCAATGATAATCCGCAGCGGAAATTTCCGCAGCATGTGCATAGCACATGCGGATTATCATTGGGGAACATGGCAGACCTTCTACCAAGTGTTTTTTAAGCGTCTCTGCAGCGGAATTGCCGCTGCGGAAACGCTTAAAAAACACATAGTGGGCACACAGCCTTACAAATGAAACTAGTGGATTTAGAGGATCGCTCTCGGATTAACAATGTAAAATTGCGAGGGATACCAGAAGATGTGCCTCCTCAAGAACTGAGGGGGATTACTTCAAGGTCTGATTAAAGCAGCTATCCCTAACTGCTCTCCAATAGACACTATCATTGACAGAATTCACACAGCGCCCAAAGCATCTACCAAGATCAATGCCCAGAGATGTGCTGGCCCACATACACTTCTTTCATATAAAAGAAGACCTACGACTCTTTTCTAGAGAAAAGAGAGAACTCCCACACCCTTATCAGCAAATTAAAATCTTCGCAGATATCTCGGCAGCGACTCTCCATTTCTACAGATTATTGACTCCCATCACTTTGACCCTGAGAGAAAGGGAAGTGGCATATAGATAGGGTTTCCCACTGTAGCTTCGCATAAATTACAGAGGAGAGTGGCACACGGTTATTTCCTTTGAAGAGGGAGAAAACCTCATGCGTAACTGGAACTTTACACTAATAGAACCCACTCGTCCTAACAGACCCTACCCGCAATTCGTAGAAACCGGCTGGCAACTTTCTTCAACTAAAAACAAGTCTAAGCGCTGAATAATAGAATCTTCTTCGTCTCGGTAGAGAGGGAATCCTGTACCTTTTTTGGCCTACCCGGCAAAACTTTTCCCCCTTTCTGGGTTGTTGACTAGTCAGTCGCTCAGAATAAGTAGATTTTTAGTTGATCTGCTGCTTAATTGTTAATGTTGGTCAAATTAATGTTTTGTATTTTTATGTTCTCTTTTACATATAGGTTAATTCTGAAATTTTGGTGGATTTTGGGAAAGATGGAGTTGATGTTGCACATTTGTATATGCTTGGTCATAGATTTTATCTGGCTTCAGCATTTTCCTAATTATAAAAATGGTGACTAAGATATGTTCAATGAATGTTAATGGTCTTTACAGTCCACTGAAAAGATCTTTTATGTGGAAGGAGGCGGTTTCCTCTAAATGTGTCATCTTTTCTGCTCAGGAAACTCATATTATCCATAGAGATACTAATAGACTGCGAACCCCCTTTTTCCACATGTGTTACAGGCCAATTATAGGAAAAAACAGAGAGATGTAATGCTGACTATCAGCAGCTCTGTGGCTTTCTCTCCAATATACTTGGTTTCTGCTTCACAAAGGATATGTATAATTCAAGTATGTTCCATTAATAATGTAATATATACCATTGTAGTAGTTCATGCGCCTAATATTTCTCAGTTAAAGTTTCTGCATAAGTTTATGAAAAAAAGTAAGCAAAGTAAAACAAGGCCATGTCATCTACTGCGGAGATTTGAATTTAACACATGATTGTGAATTAGACTCTTTATCAATATCTAAAAGTTACTCCCCCAATTTAGCATCTTTAATTAACAAAGAAAATCTATATGATATTTGGAGAATCCATCATATGAATGAAAGAAATTATTCCTTCTTCTCGTCTATCCATAACACATATATTTATTTTTGGTGAGCAGATCTCTTCTAGATGACATTGTACTGTCATCCATAGGCCTCATTACATGGTCGGATTATGTCCCATTAATGTTACGTGTGGAGGAGAGACACTCGTCCCCTCCCACTTATCTTTGGAAAGCTAATTTGTATATTTTATCTTCTCCACCAAACGTAGAGTACCTTCAAAATAGTTTACAAGAATTTTTTCAAATTAACGCAGAATCAGTGGATAGCCCTTTCCCCCTATGGAACTCACACAAGGCATACATGCAAGGGAATTTTTTTAAACTAGGCTATAAAATGAAAAGAGAAAGGGATAAAAAAATAAATGAAATCCTCTGTGAAATCCAGAATCTAGAAATCTTAAACAAACATTCTTTCAATAGAGAACGAGCTGGTAAACTATGTAATCTTTGAATTCAATTGAGAGACTGTTTATTGTATAAATATGAGAAAAATCTTCAAAAAATAAAAGCACATTATTATTCTCAAGACAACAAAGCTGGGAAATTGTTAGCGAATAGACTAAAATCCAGAGAAATTAAAGCAAAAATCCCCTATCGCAAATATGGCCCTCAAAAACAAAAATTATACAGCCCTAAAAATATTGCAAACAAATTTAAGGAATATTATTCCTCACTGTATAACTTATCTTCTGCCCCTGAGCATACTCCTCCCAGTTTGTTGGACATTGAGTCCTTCCTATCTAATCTTAGTCTTACTTCTCTGTCTAAGGATCAGTTAAAGCAGTTGAGTGCCCCTTTTACTAATGCAGAAATAAAGAAAACCATCTTATCTCTACCATCACATAAGGCGCCGGGCCCTGACGGTTTTTCAAATATGACGATTTTTCTTTATGACTCAGTTAAGCCCATACCTGACAGAAACCCTTCAGCAAGGGTTCATTTCCTAAAGAGATGTTACCAGCCACAATAATAACATTACCAAAACCCGGCAAGCAGCCGGACATCCCACAAAATTTTAGACCCATATCCTTATTAAATACCGACACGACTAGCTCCTATCCTCCCATCATTAATAACATTAGATCAAACTGGCTTTATAAAAGGGAGACAAGCGGCGGATAACACAAGGATGGTCATAGACTTGATTGATGTCATAAACAATAGCAGGGCTCCGGTGGTCCTGGTGGCTTTGGATGCCGAGAAGGCGTTTGACCGGGTTAACTGGTCGTTCGCTTTCTCGGTGTTGGGTCGAATGGGTTTTGGGGTTCAATACTAAATGCCATTAAAGCCCTTTACTCCACACCCTCAGCAAGAGTTTACGTTAATGGCACCTTATCAGAAGAATACTTAATAACAAACGGAACAAGACAGGGATGCCCCCTGTCTTCTCTGGTGTATGTGCTCACTATTGAACGTTTGGCACATGCCGTTAGGCAAAATGAAAGAATAAAGGGGGTGAATATTTCTGGAAGTTCACATAGCATCTCATTATATGCTGATGACATGATTTTAACCTTAGCAGAGCCTGAGACTTCACTTGGGGAAGCCCTAGAGATAATCAAACATTTCGGAAACATGTCATACTATAAAGTAAATAAAAACAAATCCCAGATTCTGCCTTTAAACACCCCAGTAGAGGTTCTATTACATCTACAAAAGAATGTTCCTCTTGATTGGTGTCAGGACCAAATTACATATTTAGGAATGTCAATAACCATATCTACGTCAACCTTATAGAAATCAAATTATCTTCCTTTATTACAGACTCTAGAATTGGACCTAAATAAAAAAGGCCAATACGAGGTTTCATCGGTGGAATGTGTTGCGGCCTTTCAGATGTTCTCACTACCCAAATTATTATACATATTTCGCACTGTTCCAATTTCCCTCCCAAAAAACTTTTTCTACCAGGTACACAGAATCTTAAACTCTTTTGTGTGGAGGAACAAAAGACCTCGCTTATCTAATCACCTCATAAAAAGATCTAAGAAATTTGGGGGGATCAACCTCCCTAATATCCAAGATTACTATTTAGCTACCCAATTAGATCAAGTTAGAGTGTGGTGGAATGGAAATAAAACTTGTAATTGGGTTCAAATTGAATCACAAAGTGAGGCCTCTGAAAATATAAAAGCTCTATTTAGTGCGTCTTTGATTGCTCCAACTAATAAGATAGATGCTGTTCCACAGACGGTTTCATCCATCTCCAGCTCGAAAGCATTCCATAAAAAAGGTTCTAACGCCTCGACCCCTGTTATGTCCATAACTCCACTGGAAACCTTAGGCCTCCATGCCACGCTACATTGATGCAGAAGAGCCCCGACCAAGTATTGAGTAAATTTACTGAACATACATTTCAGTAGGCCAACATTTCGGATTTTAAAAACATTTTCAAGCTGTTATAAAGTATTCTAATTTATTGAGATAATGAGTTTTGTGCTTTCATTGTCTGTAAGCCATAATCATCAACATTAACAGAAATAAACACTTGAAATAGATCACTTTGTTTTTAATGACTCGATATATGAGTTTCACTTTTTGTATTGATGGACTGAAATAAATTAACTTTTTGATGATATTCTAATTTAGTGAGAAGCACTTGTATATTACAAAGTTTACTATTTTCATGTGCACTACTGATTTACAAAAGATGAAATTTAAATAATGGTTACTCATTAAAGACTCACTTTACAAAACCCCCACTTTTCCAGTGCAGTAAACAAGTGAACACAGTAAAAAATGCTGGAGGGGGCCACTGGAGCAGTGGTGATTGAATAGCCAGGGAATTAACAAGTGGGTGGTCCTATGTTATTTTATGGTATTTCTCCTACTTTACTCAATTTTTCTAATCTCAGAAACCCATCGTCACCCCCTCACGCCCCAATTACATTGGCAATATTTATAGCACATCCACTTCCCCATTCACTTACATTGTAAAGATGAATTGAAGAGCTGAGGTTACAGGAAACCAAGTGAGGTTCCAGAGGTACGACCAAAACCTATAATCACTTTATGGCATTTTTTGCCATAAATATGCCATAGAAATTGGAGATTGTAAATTACATCACTATAAAACATAAAGTACAAAAGCACTTCTACTGTAAAGAATGGATATCTGTAAAATATCAATAGTACACAATGATTGCAACCTCCCATATTATACATACATTGTGTTTTAGTTCTTCGAACTGTATGTTCAAAACTAACAAAAGTAAGGGAACATAAAATGATAGCAAGCACTTCAAAAAATTGCTGTAGCAACTCTTCACTAACCTGGATCCATATGATTTCTGCAAGTTCCTTACGATTTTGTACAATTGCCCATATGAGAAGATCCCTTACTGGATCCATTGTACACAATGTTTTTCCTTGAGATCTTTTGTGAAAAGAACGGAGTGTGACTTTCTGTACCTGAAACATAATTTTAGTAACAAAATGGGTTTCAGTTCCAGAGATTAGTTGAGAGATGAGAAACAAGACCATAGACAAATACACCAAAAATGCCATCTATGTATACAAGAGAGGTGGGCAGCCACCTGTATTACAGATGCCTGTCCACATGCATGCTGAAACAGCATAAACGAAGGAGGAGAAAAACTCAGAATATAATGCAGAAAATATTTATTCAATAGTGCACAATAAAAACAAATGAGAATTCAGACAATAAGGTAGTCAGATGATAAAGTGCTAACAGGTCAGGTCAATATATTATGATATATTTGTAATAAATCCGTGAATTAGCATAATTGCACATTGCCCACAATAAAAGTTAAGATTATAAATATTAGTAAGCTTAAACAAGTGAGCTGGAATAGAGGTCACAGGATTAACGTATATATCATGATCCCACTGGCTGCTAAATAGACAGGGATAGGGGTGAAACAATGTTCTTAATATAAGGCTCTATGCCAAACTCCAAACACCAAAGTCATGTTAACCCAGCGCGATAATTACCTGACAAGGAAGCACAGCACAGACGGAAGAGAAAAAAAGTTGTGATTAGGGTGAGAAGCCCAACGTACGTTTCGCGGCGTCCCAGGCCGCTTTATCAAGAGCAAGAAGTGTTATCCTCATGGTGCCCCAAGATGCATATATATGCATGCATCTCTCCCCTTAAGATCCAAAGTGCAGACAGCTGATCGGCGAGGCACGCACCCGGAAGTGGCCAGCTATGATCATGATATATACGTTAATCCTGTGACCTCTATTCCTGCTCACTTGTTTAAACTTACTATTATTTATAATCTTAACTTTTCTTGTGGGCAATGTGCAATTATGCTAATTCACAGATTTATTACAAATATATCATAATATATTGACCTGACCTGTTAGCACTTTATCATCTGACTACCTCATTGTCTGAATTCTCATTTGTTTTTATTGTGCACTATTGAATAAATATTTTCTGGATTATATGCTGAGTTTTTCTCCTCCTTCGTTTATGCTGTTTTAGCATGCATGTGGACAGGCATCTGTAATACAGGTGGCTGCCCACCTCTCTTGTATACATAGATGGCATTTTTGGTGTATTTGATTAATTTATCTGTGTTTTTCACAGCTGTTGCCATTACCAATATGGATTATAGAGTGCGTGACAGCACGTGGCTCACGTTACTTGATGATGCATTAAAAGACATTTTTGAGGTTGAGTCCGGGGGAGACAGAGATGTACAGGAGGCTGCGGCTAAATTTAAAGAGCTTTTGAGGAAACGCACCAAGGTTTAGTGGAACCATGCATTCCTTGAGAAATACAGTACAGACCAAAAGTTTGGACACACCTTCTCATTTAAAGATTTTTCTGTATTTTCATGACTATGAAAATTGTACATTCACACTGAAGGTATCAAAACTATGAATTAACATATGTGGAATTATATACTTAAGAAAAAAGTCTGAAACAACTGAAAATATGTCTTATATTCTAGGTTCTTCAAAGTAGCCACCTTTTGCTTTGATGACTGCTTTGTACACTCTTGGCATTATCTTGATGAGCTTCAAGAGGCAGTCACCGGAAATGGTCTTCCAACAATCTTGAAGGAGTTCCCAGAGATGCTTAGCACTTGTTGGCCCTTTTGCCTTCACTCTGCGGTCCAGCTCACCCCAAACCATCTTGATTGGGTTCAGGTCTGGTGACTGTGGAGGACAGGTCATCTGGCGTAGCACCCCATCACTCTCCTTCTTGGTCAAACAGCCCTTACACAGCCTGGAGGTGTGTTTGAGGTCATTGTCCTGTTGAAAAATAAATGATGGTCCAACTAAACGCAAACCGGATGGAATAGCATGCCGCTGCAAGATGCTGTGGTAGCCATGCTGGTTCAGTATGCCTTCAATTTTGAATAAATCCCCAACAGAATCACCAGCAAAGCACACCCACACCATCACACCTCCTCCTCCATGCTTCATGGTGGGAACCAGGCATGTAGAGTCCATCCATTCACCTTTTCTGCGTCTCACAAAGACACGGTGGTTGGAACCAAAGATCTCAAATTTGGACTCATCAGACCAAAGCACAGATTTCAACTGGTCTAATGTCCATTCCTTGTGTTCTTTAGCCCAAACAAGTCTCTTCTGCTTGTTGCCTGTCCTTAGCAGTGGTTTCCTAGCAGATATTTTACCATGAAGGCCTGCTGCACAAAGTCTCCTCTTAACAGCTGTTGTAGAGATGTGTCTGCTGCTAGAACTCTGTGTGGCATTGACCTGGTCTCTAATCTGAGCTGCTGTTAACCTGCGATTTCTGAGGCTGGTGACTCAGATAAACTTATCCTCAGAAGCAGAGGTGACTCTTGGTCTTTCTTTCCTGGGGCGGTCCTCATGTGAGCCAGTTTCTTTGTAGCGCTTGATGGTTTTTGCAACTGCACTTGGGGACACTTTTTCAGACTGACTGACCTACATTTCTTAAAGTAATGATGGCCACTCGTTTTTCTTTACTTAGCTGCTTTTTACTTGCCATAATACAAATTCTAACAGTCTATTCAGTAGGACTATTAGCTGTGTATCCACCAGACTTCTGCACAACACAACGGATGGTCCCAACCCCATTTATAAGGCAAGAAATCCCACTTATTAAACCTGACAGGACACACCTGTGAAGTGAAAACCATTTCCGGTGACTACCTCTTGAAGCTCATCAAGAGAATGCCAAGAGTGTGCAAAGCAGTCATCAAAACAAAAGGTGGCTACTTTGAAGAACCTAGAATATAAGACATATTTTCAGCTGTTTCAGACTTTTTTGTTAAGTATATAATTCCACATGTGTTAATTCATAGTTTTGATGCCTTCAGTGTTCAAAGTACAATTTTCATAGTCATGAAAATACAGAAAAATATTTAAATGAGAAGGTGTGTCCACACTTTTTGTCTGTACTGTATCTGCAAAGGGAACTAATCCTGAGGGGACTTCGAGTTCAGGTGTTCTCCTCTTTTCCTATTTCTGATGAACTATTTAAAACTCGGTGGGAGGAACTATTGGATACCTGTTCCAAAGGATTTCTTACATTGTTGAGAGATATGAATGCTACTTCTTTACAGGAAATTGAATCTGAGATTGAGGGTCTCCAAATTATCCTTAAAAGGGGACTGTCTGGTGAGTCATTAAAAAAGATGAACGAGGACATTGACACTGAATTACAAAAGTGGGCCCATGATATCCAAGTCAGCAAAGCTAAGAAATTTCAAAGGGACATCTGGGACAAACAGAACCGGTGTGTGTATAGATGGAGAGGCCAACTAGACCACTCTCGATCTAAATATCGCAATTCATCAAACTCTAGATCGAGATCGAGGTCGATACAGTCAAATAAATCTCAAGACTATATCGACTCTACAGCTTCAGCGGGTCCTCATACATCACTATCTAATGTCTCCAATAAAATGCAGACTGGACAGTCCAATAAAACGAAAGGACCAAGTCATATTGGCCCTGTGGTCTCCTCTCAGGGCAGGCTCCAGGTAATTAATCTGTCCTCACATATATTATCTAGGGCACAGGTAGAGGTCCTGGGGAGGGGACTGTCTTTCTCTCCTACTAATGCTTTCAATTCTTTTTCAGCGGTAAAGGACCTACATCTCTTTTCCCGCAAATTGATACTGAAAAAGTTGCACTACAGGGGTCCGGGAGTCTTGGATGCTGCGGCTGACGAGGAGGAGGCCTTGAGGTGTCTGGAGGAATTGGCAGACGAACATAACAATTAGTGTTGAGCCACCCCCGTAGTGTTCGAGTTCGGTTCGGTTCGTCGAACACCCGTGTGTTCGCCGAACTGTTCGTCGAACTGTTCGTCGAACACCTTCAAACACCGTTAAAACCAATGGCAGGCAAACAAAAACACATAGAAACACATAGAAAACACCTTCAAAGGTGTCCAAAAGCTGACAAACTGCCCAGAAGACACAACTAACACATGGAAAAGTGACAAGTACATATAGTCATGCGAAAATAAAAGAGGTGGAGGAGTAAAAGGAGGGGGAGACACAGATATAGGCATGTCATGCCCTTCTAAAATCCAAAAAGTGAGAAGCCGACACGGCCAGTCCGCTCCTGCCCGTGCCACCTCCGTGTCGCCGGGTTTGTGCCAGAGCCGCGGTGAACCCTGACGGCCAGCCCCCCTCTCCCAATACTGGTGCCTGTCCGCTGGTGGGTCGAGCGAGCCCCCCTGTGGTGGAGGCAGCTCTAAGCTTTTTAATTTAAATTGTCTCTCTAATTTGAATGAATACACTTTAAATCCATTTACAAGGATCTATTGGAGGGCAAGTCTCATGCCAGCAGCCGCGTAATTCCAGCTCCAGTAGCGTCCACTAAAGCTGCTGCAGTTAAAAAGCTTTTATAAGGATCGAGCTCGGCTGTCCACCGCAAGGCATCCTACTGCCAGTCCCAGCCCCTATGCCTTGGGGTGCCTCCTGATGCTCTTCACTGAGTATCCCATGGTCCCGAAGCATTTCCTTTGAAAAAATTAAGTGTCTAAACTACAGGTGGTGTAGCTTGCTTAACAGCCGGGATAATCCGCTGACTAGCAGACACTGCTACTAGGCACAAAGTATTTCCTGGGCTAGATGCAGTTAAAAATTTGTAATTAGATACTCTCGTTGGATGCTGAGAAAGCATTCCATAGAGTCTCCTGGCACGCCATATATGATTCTCTTAAAAAGCTTGGGGTAGGGGTCTAGGGGACCCTTTTATAGCCAAAATCACGGCCCTGTATCGCAATACGTCACCTAGGCTGAAGATAAATGGAACTGTAGCACCCTGAGGGCTCGGTTGCTACAGATGTATTGCACCTCACCCAGAGGTGTGATATCTCACTCTCAGGTAAGGATGGAGTGTGGATCAGGACCCGACACCTGCATGCATTACACCACATTGCCGTGGGGCAGGGCGACCAATATGCCCCTGAGATGGGCACGACAGTCCCTGTCCCTGGCTGGAGTGGGGGGAGGGAACACTGAGGAAGGGGAACCCTGTAGTGCAGGAGCAGGGAGGAAGCAGTTCCTGGGTGCATTGAGAAGGGAGTATAAAAGGTGGGCACCATCTTAGTTCAGTGCAGAGAAGTCTGAGCAGAAGTGGCAGGGAGCAGGGGCTCTGCATGAGCTCTGCTCCGGAGGCGGGCCTAGTAACAGAGGCCCAGGCCTGGAAGAGGGAGAAGGAAGGAAGAGGAGCGGAGAAGGCTCCAGGAACGAGGAATGAAGGGATCCCAGGGGTGCGGACGGGCGAGTCGCCACCGCACGCCCGAATCCACCTGCGTGGAGGGGTCAGGCCAAAGGGGGAGACCGGTCCCCGAACTAGTGGAGGCAGGAAACGACCCTCAGCTAGAAACCGGAGGCTCTGACATTTTATGTGGCGCAGCCCCTCGCTACACCCGCTAGGAAGGCACCACATAGGGTCAGGGAAACTGGCGCCAAGTTTACCAAGAGGAGGCCCGAGGCAGCCGGACAGAAGTGTTGGTAAGAAAGGCCAGACAAAGGACACACAAAGGGGGTCCTGTGAAGCGCTCCAAAGTTATCTGGGAGTTGTCTGAGCCCCTCACCTGGTGAGCACAGTACGACGTGGGCAGCCGTTACCTGCAGACGTGGTCTGGATAATAAGAACTGTGAGTAAAGGCCCTGGACTGCATCACTGACTCCGTGTCGTTACTGCTGCTGCCCTGCACCATCACCCCCATCCTCCGCATACACTGCCCTGAGGCTATACTCCTCCCGTGGGGAGTTATGCTACGCTCTGCTGCACCCACAACACCAGCCTCAGCCGTCTGCCCTGTAGCGGCGGTTCACTCTGACCGCAATCCACGGGTGGCGTAGTCGGACATTTAAACATCAAAACCACATAAATAGTTCCGCCACTGGTTTGACCGCCCTGAGCCACGGAACCGGGTTGCCGCCACGAAGACTACAACCACCAGCATCCACCAAAAAGGGTCCGGCTCCGGGTGTCCCAAGGCCCAGGGGGTGCGTCAGAACATTTTCATCACCTTTCACAATCACCAATGGGACAAGGCAGGGATGTCCTCTGTCCCCTCTCTTATACATCCTAGTGACGGAGCACCTGCTCTCATCAATTCGCCATAACCCCAATATTAGGTGGATTGAGGTGGGAGGCACCGAGTACAAGTGCTCTCTATTTGCTGATGATGTCCTAGTATATATCACTCATTCACATATATCCATCCCTGCTGTTATGGCTGAAATAGATCACTTTGTTACATGGTCAAATTTTAAAATCAATGCAGCGAAGTCTGAGGCCCTCGATGTCTCCCTCCCCAAATCCATATAGGATTCCATCCAGTCCAACTTTCCCTTTGCCTGTCCCTCACAGGGTATCAAATACTTAGGAATTCCTATTCATAGAGACCTCTCCCATCTATGTTATCTTAATTTTGGGCCCTTTATTGAACAACTCCATACAGACCACGGTTGGCAAGTTAGAACTGTAAGATTCACTATGTGAACCGCTGGTGTTTTGTGGAAAAGCACATGTACACCGCGTTCCAAATTATTATGCAAAAAGTGTTTAGGAGTGATAAGGGAAGAATTTGTTTGTTTGTCAGTTAAACTCATTGATGGTGATGTGTGTCAGGGCTCTTTATATCACTGTAAGCAATTGCAGACACCTGTGCTAATTAGTTTGGCAGGTGTGTCCAATGAAAGGCAAGACTACTTAAGAAGGCTCTCTCACATTATTAAGCAGCCTACATTTTCTGCCAAAATGGGAAAGAAAAAGGATGTGTCGGCTGCTGAGAAGCAACAAATTGTGGAGTGTTTAGGTCAAGGCATGACTACAATCAACATTGTGCGATGATCAGGATGAAGTGTCTTGGCAATCAAGAAGTATGTAGCTGATTCACAGTACACACGTGTGCGTGCTGATAAGGGCAAATTGAGGACTCTTTCCTACAGGCAATTACGTCAGGTTGAAAGAGCAGCGGCAAAAAAGCCTTGTCATAGCAGCAGACAAGTTTTTGAAGCTGCTTGTGCCTCCAACGTCCCCCGAACAACAAGATGCAGGGTCCTTCAGAGGTTTGCAGCTGTGCATATGCCATCCTGTCGACCTCCTCTATCCACTTCACACAAGCAGAAACGGCTCCAGTGGGCCAAACATTACATGAAGACTGATTTCAAAACAGTTTTGTTCACGGATGAGTGCCGTGCAGCGCTCGATGGTCCAGATGGATGGAGTGGAGGATGGCTGGTTGATGGACACCCCACGCAAACACGGCTACAGCGCCAACAAGGAGGAGGTGGAGTAATGTTTTGGGCTGGAATCATGGGGAGAGAGATTGTCGGCCCCTTTAGGATCCCTGAAGGCGCTAAAGATGAACTCCATAATGTATGTGGATTTTCTCAAACAGCACTTCCTGCCATGGTTCAAGAAGAAGAACCGTGTATTTCACAGCAAGATCATTTTTCTGCATGATAATGCACCATCTCATGCTGCACATAAAACATCTGCATCTCTGGCTGATATGGGCATAAAAGGGGACAAACTTATGGTGTGACCCCCATGCTCCCCTGACCTCTACCCCATTCAGAACCTTTGGAGCATCATTAAAAGGAGTGTCTATGATGGCGGGAGGCAGTTCACATCTAAGCAACAGCTCCGGGAGGGTATTCTGTCCTCATGCAAAACAATTGAAGCAGAAACCATCCAAAACCTGACAAATTCAATGGACGAGAGAGTTCAGAAGCTCCTTTCGAACAAGGGGTCCTATGTGAAAATGGAACATCACCTAGAATAAAGTTTTGAGTTGAAAACTGTTTGATTTCAGTTTCTAACAACCTGCTAATGCTTATAATTTCAAAAATGACCATTTTTTTGGTCTTTATTAAAATGAAAAGGTTGATCGAAAAGTTTGGGGGATCTAAGAGTGTGGCAACCCAGTAGTCATGATTACTTCGAATTCTGACAATATGAGGGTCATGCTGCAGGTAGTGCAGCAAGAAGGCACTTATGTGTCTTGCGCATCTCGGAGCCCCAAAATTATTTTCCGGGCTAGATGCAGCTAAAAATTATTTTTAATTTTAAATCTGGTGAAGCTTTAGTATAGATGGCCTAATAGGATCAGTGCTGCACACTGCTACAAAGCCCAAATTATTTTCCAGTCAAGATACAGATAAACATGATTAGTAATTTGAAAGCTTAAAACGGTTGGTAGGGTGATTTTAACCAATCATCAAGCTTTTACTCTCCCCAGGATGACACAGGGGTAGAAAAGTCGTTTCGGATCCATGATTTGTTCATCTTTATGAACGTGAGTCTGTCTACATTATCAGTGGAGAGCCGCGTGCGCTTATCTGTCAGCACACCACCAGCAGCGCTGAACACACGTTCAGACAGAACGCTGGCTGCGGGGCATGACAAGATCTCCAAGGCGTAAGTGGCTAGCTCCGGCCATTTATCCAGATTGGAAGCCCAAAAAGAGCAAGGGTCCAGTGACACAGTCGTGGCTTCAATGTTTACTTGGAGATACTCCTGTACCATCGTCTCTAGGCGTTGACTATGTGTCAGACTTCTTGTCTCCTGTGGCCTTGCAAAGGATGGGCTAAAAAAGTGGTGAAATGATTCCGCAAAATTGATGTTACCAGCAGATACTGTGGTTCTGTTACGGTTTGAGTGCTGAACACTTGACGGTCCCACGGTTGGCAAGTTGGAACTGTGAGATTCACTACGTGCACCACTGGTATTTTGTGGAAAAGCACATGTAAGATTCTGCAACAGTCTCTGCTGATACTCCTGCATGCGTGCATCCCTTTCTATGGCAGGAATAATTTCTGCAAATTTACTTTTGTACCGGGGATCTAACAGTGTGGCAACCCAGTAGTCAGGATTATTTCTAATTCTCACAATTCGAGGGTCATGTTGCAGGTAGTGCAGCAAGAAGGCACTCATGTGTGTTGCGCATCCAGGAGCACCAAGTCCCTGTTGTGTTGGTGGCGAGGTAACAATCATGCTTCCTTCCTCTGTCCTCTCCCCCCAACCTCGCACAACAGAAATGTGATCAAGGTCTCCCTCATCTGATGAGTCTTCCATCAGTTCGTCCTCCACTTCTTCCTGGGCTCCTGCACCTTCCTCACTAGTTTGGCTGCTACCATGCGCCCTGGTAAAACCATCTCCCCCACCCTCACATGCCTGCCGCCTTGGTGCTGCCGACTGTCTGGACCTTTCAGATGTTAGCCCTTCCGCATACAACTCCTCCTCCTCTACTTCCTCCACCTCCTCTTGTGCCAGCACCTGACTCCGAATTCTGTTTAACATGTGCTCCAGCATGTAAATCACCGGAATAGTCATGCTGATAATGGCATCGTCAGCACTAAACATCTTCGTCGCCATTTCAAAACTGTGCAGAAGGGTGCATAGGTCCCTGATCTGAGACCACTCCTCCAGCGTGATTTGCCCCACCTCTGAATCTCGTTGGCCCAGGCTATACGTCAGAACGTATTGCACCAGGGCTTGTCGGTGCTGCCACAGTCGCTGCAACATGTGCAGAGTTGAATTCCACCGGGTAGGCACATCGCATTTTAGCCGGTGAAGTGGCAGGCCCAACGACTTCTGTAGAGATGTAAGTCGCTGAGCTGCGGGATGCGAACAGCGGAAGTGAGCACACAGCGACCGTGCCCTCTGCAGAAGGCCATCTAGTCTGGGATAGTGGGCTAAAAATTGCTGGACAACCAGGTTCAACACGTGAGCCATACAAGGCACGTGTGTGACATTGCCCCGGCGATGGGCCGCACCCATGTTTGCAGCATTGTCGCACACGGCCTTCCCTGGTTTCAGGTCCAGTGGAGACAACCATTCATGAAATTGGTTCTCCAGAGCTGACCACAACTCCTCAGCTGTGTGACTCACATTTCCCAGACATTTCAATGTAAAAACCGCCTGATGACGTTGAGCCCTACTGCCAGCATAGTAAGGAGGTGTGCAGGATCCCTTCTGCGCAGTTAGAAAGCTTGTGGCATGACCAGACAGGCTTTGGGTGCAGGTGGAAGACCGAGAGGAGGTTGAGGAGGCAGAAGCAGTGGAGGAACTTTGACATAAAGAGGATTGACGCACAACTCGTGGGGACGGCAAGACTTGGACAGCAGCCCCTTGTCCTGCTGTCACCATAGTTACCCAGTGCCCAGTCAGCGACATGTAACGCCCCTGTCCATGCCTACTCGTCCAAGTGTCTGTGGTGAAATGCACCCTGTCACACACAGAGTTTCTCAAAGAAGCGGTGATGTTGTGTGCGACATGCTGGTGGAGCGCAGGCACACCTTTCTTTGAGAAGTAGTGCCGACTGGACATCTGGTACTGGGGCACTGTGACGGACATAAGGTCTCGAAAATCCTCTGTGTCCACCAGGCGGAAAGGCAGCATTTCTGTAGCCAAGAGCTTGCAGATGGTGAAATTCAACCTCTTAGCTTTCTCATGGCTAGGAGGAAATGGTCTTTTACTTGTCCACATCTGAGGGACCGAGGGCTGGCTATTGTGCTTAGACGGGGTTGATAAGGGTGTCCCCGGCAAACTGCCGGTCTGTGAGGAAGATGCAGGCGGACATGTTAGGTTGCCTTGATCCAAAGGTGGTGCTATCGATGTCGGACAGCGCTCAACACCAGCTGGTGTTACCACCTCCAAAGAAAATGATGACCTGCCAATCACGCTGGCTGTTGCGGGTAAAGAGGTGGCAGGTCTGCGCCCCAAAACAGGTGTGACTGCTGTCCCCCCAGTCACAGAGGATGAAGAGGCCGCGGATGCACAAGATATGGCAGACGGTGGTTGGCCCGGCCGGCTAGGCCGCATTGTAGCACACTGAGCTTCCCACTGCAACTTATGCTTCATGTCCATGTGCCGGTTCATGCATGAAGTACTCAAACTATGTATTTTTTGGCCTCTACTTAGCTTTTGCTGACAAATGTTACAGATAACACGAGTTGGGTCATCTTTATCGATCTGAAAAAATGCCCAGGCTATGCAAGGCTTAGCACCCATGCGACCTGAAGAGCCACCACGACTTGTGGTGAGAGGCAGAGTTCTGTTTGAGGATGCAGTTGTTGACGTGCTTCCAGTACTACGTCTCTGTCCAGGAAGGCGCAACCTGACCTCGTCGTCACTAGCATCTTCCTCCACCTCCTCTGCTGACCTCATCTCTTGGCTGACTGTGGGTTGACAGTAAGTGGGATCTCCGACCTCATCATCATCACCCTGTGCGTTATCACACCCGTCGTCCTCAGAGCCAACCTGTTCCTGCCCTGACAAAAAACTAAAGTTGTCGCTCCAATCAGGTATTTGAGTCTTATCATCGTCTTCCTCATTGTCTCCACCAACAGGAGTTACAGTTTGGGAATGAGGGTCTACATTATGGTCAGAACCTTCTGCGTCTGGTCCTGGATCCGACTCATAAAGATTCTGGGCATCAGTGCAGATCATTTCCTCGTCTGGATTCACAGAAGTGCTGGAGTCGACCTCTGATTCCCAGGCTATAGTATGAGTAAACAGCTCTGCAGACTCAACCATCTGTTCTACCTCATACTCAGACGGGCAGCTGGAGATTTGGGAGCTGTGAGGAAGCAAGTGCGATTTGGGTGACACCTTTGAGGACTGGAGTATTTGTGATGTTGAAGTTGATGTGGAGGAGAGCCCACTTAAAGGAGCACTTGATATCCATTGAAGCACCTGCTGTTTTTGTGCCTCATCTGGAATTTGTAGCGATTGGCGTGGCCGTAAGAAAGGGATCTTATCACATTGTCCGCTAAAAGAAGTAGACATTTTAGTTTGGCTGGAAGATGGTCTTTCTTCTGCAGATGTTACTGTTGCTTTAACACCTACCCCACGGACACAACCTTTTTTCCCCTTCCCAACACGCCTATTCCCCTTTCCACCAGCAGCAGGCCTTTTTCCACTCATTTTGGTGGTTAACTAATTCACAACTCTGGAGTTGTTTGCACAAAAAAACAATGGATGGTAACCGAGCAGAGCTGAGTGGCCAAACTGTGGTATTAGGCCAAAACTATTGGCTGGGTTAGATGCAGAAAAAAATTATTTTGAATTTGCAACCTGATGGAGGTCAGTATAGATGGACTAATACAACAAGTCCCACACACAGCTAGAAGCCCAAATATTTTTTCAGAGGTACTGTAGATGCAGATAAAAATTAGTTTTAATTTGCAACCTGATGGAGGTCAGTATAGATGGACTAATAGAGAAAGTCCGACACACTACTAGAAGGCCAAATATTTTTTCAGAGCTAGATGCAGAAAAAAATTATATTCAGTTTGCAACCTGATGGAGGTCAGTATAGATGGACTAATAGAGAAAGTCCGACACACTACTAGAAGGCCAAATATTTTTTCAGAGGTAGATGCAGAAAAAAATATATTCAGTTTGCAACCTGATGGAGGTCAGTATAGATGGATTAATAGAACAAGACCCACACACAGCTAGAAGCCCAATATTTTTTCAGAGGTAGATGCAGAAAAAACTATATTCAGTTTGCAACCTGATGGAGGTCAGTATAGATGGACTAATAGAACAAGTCCCACACACTGCTAGAAGCCCAAATATTTTTTCAGAGGTACTGTAGATGCAGATAAAAATTATTTTTAATTTGCAACCTGATGGAGGTCAGTATAGATGGACTAATAGAGAAAGTCCGACACACTACTAGAAGGCCAAATATTTTTTCAGAGCTAGATGCAGAAAAAAATTATATTCAGTTTGCAACCTGATGGAGGTCAGTATAGATGGACTAATAGAGAAAGTCCGACTCACTACTAGAAGGCCAAATATTTTTTCAGAGGTAGATGCAGAAAAAAATATATTCAGTTTGCAACCTGATGGAGGTCAGTATAGATGGACTAATAGAACAAGTCCCACACACTGCTAGAAGCCCAAATATTTTTTCAGAGGTACTGTAGATGCAGATAAAAATTAGTTTTAATTTGCAACCTGATGGAGGTCAGTATAGATGGACTAATAGAGAAAGTCCGACACACTACTAGAAGGCCAAATATTTTTTCAGAGGTAGATGCAGAAAAAAATATATTCAGTTTGCAACCTGATGGAGGTCAGTATAGATGGATTAATAGAACAAGACCCACACACAGCTAGAAGCCCAATATTTTTTCAGAGGTAGATGCAGAAAAAAATATATTCAGTTTGCAACCTGATGGAGGTCAGTATAGATGGACTAATAGAGAAAGTCCGACACACTACTAGAAGGCCAAATATTTTTTCAGAGGTAGATGCAGAAAAAAATATATTCAGTTTGCAACCTGATGGAGGTCAGTATAGATGGATTAATAGAACAAGACCCACACACAGCTAGAAGCCCAATATTTTTTCAGAGATAGATGCAGAAAAAAATATATTCAGTTTGCAACCTGATGGAGGTCAGTATAGATGGATTAATAGAACAAGACCCACACACAGCTAGAAGCCCAATATTTTTTCAGAGGTAGATGCAGAAAAAAATATATTCAGTTTGCAACCTGATGGAGGTCAGTATAGATGGATTAATAGAACAAGACCCACACACAGCTAGAAGCCCAATATTTTTTCAGAGGTAGATGCAGAAAAAAATATATTCAGTTTGCAACCTGATGGAGGTCAGTATAGATGGATTAATAGAACAAGACCCACACACAGCTAGAAGCCCAATATTTTTTCAGAGGTAGATGCAGAAAAAACTATATTCAGTTTGCAACCTGATGGAGGTCAGTATAGATGGACTAATAGAACAAGTCCCACACACTGCTAGAAGCCCAAATATTTTTTCAGAGGTACTGTAGATGCAGATAAAAATTAGTTTTAATTTGCAACCTGATGGAGGTCAGTATAGATGGACTAATAGAGAAAGTCCGACACACTACTAGAAGGCCAAATATTTTTTCAGAGCTAGATGCAGAAAAAAATTATATTCAGTTTGCAACCTGATGGAGGTCAGTATAGATGGACTAATAGAGAAAGTCCGACACACTACTAGAAGGCCAAATATTTTTTCAGAGGTAGATGCAGAAAAAAATATATTCAGTTTGCAACCTGATGGAGGTCAGTATAGATGGATTAATAGAACAAGACCCACACACAACTAGAAGCCCAATATTTTTTCAGAGATAGATGCAGAAAAAAATATATTCAGTTTGCAACCTGATGGAGGTCAGTATAGATGGATTAATAGAACAAGACCCACACACAGCTAGAAGCCCAATATTTTTTCAGAGGTAGATGCAGAAAAAAATATATTCAGTTTGCAACCTGATGGAGGTCAGTATAGATGGATTAATAGAACAAGACCCACACACAGCTAGAAGCCCAATATTTTTTCAGAGGTAGATGCAGAAAAAAATATATTCAGTTTGCAACCTGATGGAGGTCAGTATAGATGGATTAATAGAACAAGACCCACACACAGCTAGAAGCCCAATATTTTTTCAGAGGTAGATGCAGAAAAAACTATATTCAGTTTGCAACCTGATGGAGGTCAGTATAGATGGACTAATAGAACAAGTCCCACACACTGCTAGAAGCCCAAATATTTTTTCAGAGGTACTGTAGATGCAGATAAAAATTAGTTTTAATTTGCAACCTGATGGAGGTCAGTATAGATGGACTAATAGAGAAAGTCCGACACACTACTAGAAGGCCAAATATTTTTTCAGAGCTAGATGCAGAAAAAAATTATATTCAGTTTGCAACCTGATGGAGGTCAGTATAGATGGACTAATAGAGAAAGTCCGACACACTACTAGAAGGCCAAATATTTTTTCAGAGGTAGATGCAGAAAAAAATATATTCAGTTTGCAACTTGATGGAGGTCAGTATAGATGGATTAATAGAACAAGACCCACACACAGCTAGAAGCCCAATATTTTTTCAGAGGTAGATGCAGAAAAAAATATATTCAGTTTGCAACCTGATGGAGGTCAGTATACATCGACTAATAGAGAAAGTCCGACACACTACTAGAAGGCCAAATATTTTTTCAGAGGTAGATGCAGAAAAAAATATATTCAGTTTGCAACCTGATGGAGGTCAGTATAGATGGACTAATACAACAAGTCCCGCACACAGCTAGAAGCCCAAATATTTTTTCAGAGGTACTGTAGATGCAGATAAAAATTATTTTTAATTTGCAACCTGATGGAGGTCAGTATAGATGGACTAATAGAGAAAGTCCGACACACTGCTAGAAGGCCAAATATTTTTTCAGAGCTAGATGCAGAAAAAAATTATATTCAGTTTGCAACCTGATGGAGGTCAGTATAGATGGATTAATAGAACAAGACCCACACACAGCTAGAAGCCCAATATTTTTTCAGAGGTAGATGCAGAAAAAAATATATTCAGTTTGCAACCTGATGGAGGTCAGTATAGATGGACTAATAGAACAAGTCCCACACACTGCTAGAAGCCCAAATATTTTTTCAGAGGTACTGTAGATGCAGATAAAAATTAGTTTTAATTTGCAACCTGATGGAGGTCAGTATAGATGGACTAATAGAATGATGCTATGCCCAAAAGATTTTACTTCACTAGGTGCAGTAAAAAAATTGGTATTCTATACACAGGTGGTATATCTTGCAACACAGATAGGCTACTCCACTGACTAACACACTCTGCAATAGGCCAAAAAGGATTAGCTTTGCTAGATTCAGCCAAATGCTGTGAAAAAAACTTGCACAGCACTGGCACAGACCTGCCTGGCAAAAACTGATAGGAACTCATGTAACCTAGTCCTGAAAAGGACTCCAATTACAATTAGTCTTTACTCCCACAACCTATCTATTTAAGAGCACAGACCTCCCTGATAAAAGTCGTAGGAAATGCTGTAACCTAGTCCTTAAAAGGACTGCAATCACAACTATTCCCTACTCCCAAGCTATCTGTATATTTGTGCGAAAATTGGCTTGAAATTAACAAGGTATAGTGCACACAGCAACAGCGGTGCCGTCTAACACGCAGCTGCAGCAGTGAGAAAATGGTGGCGACGGGGAAAATGGCTTGGTCTTATAGGGCAAGGACATGTGACATACACTGCCAATGACACATGCCCTTGCTTGTGTGAAAAAAAGCACTTCGCTCCGTGTGTGCGCTGCTGATAGGCTGACAGATTGCACCTCCCCACTGTAAATGCGGGAAAGAGAAAAAAAAATGGAGATCTTCATTGTTCCTGCAGAGATCCATCCCCTGCCCCTCCCCCCACCCCGCTGTACACTCAAACTGCGTATTAACATTAATTTTCATCATTACTGAGAAAAAATCCAGTTATGATTTTGGTGCACGAACAGTTATCGAACATAACCTCGAACAGCCGAATTTTTCTCAAATTGTTCGTGTTCGCCGAACGGCTCGAACACCGCCCAAAACAGCTCGAATTTGAGATTGGCGAACAGTTCGAGTAGAACAACGCTCATCTCTAATAACAATCCTCCACAAGGTGGGTTCCCTCAATCAATTATGCCCAAATCTACAAGATTTCCCCCCTTGTCTCTCTGTCCAGCAGTGGATATTTTCACTAAACTCGTCACTGAAGATTTCTTAAAATTATCCACAAAACGCAAGTTTGATAACCTTACACAACAACATCGCCATGCGTTACAACAACTTCAAGAACTCAGTGACGTTGTTATTAAAGGTGCAGATAAAGGGGGAAATATTGTAATCTGGCCTATCCAGAAATATGAGCGTGAGGCATTTCGACAATTGAGGAACCCACACACCTACACTAAATTAACATCTTGCCCTCTGACCTACTTCTCGGCGAAGCTACAGGATATCTTGACTCAGGCCCTTGACTGTGCAATTATATCCAAAAAAGTATATGAGGGACTGACGGTTGCCTTCCCTAGGACCCCGACTTTTTATCTGTTACCTAAAATCCACAAGGACCCCGTCGATCCTCTGGGACGTCCGATTATGTCCGGTATTGGGGGGCTATGTAAGCCCATATGTAAATTTATTGATCACTATTTGAAAACTTTAGTAGCAAATTTACCGTCTTATGTAAAGGACACGATGGATGTCCTCACGAGGGTCGACGGTGTCACGGTGGATGATGGGACTCTCTTAGTCACTGCCGACGTTGAGGGGCTCTACAACAGCATTGATCATAATGATGGGTTGGATGCGGTCCGCCTTTTCTTGGGGGCCTCCGACCAGGACGGCCCCATGTGTGAACTTATCCTGTAGCTGCTGGAGTTTGCCCTGACCAACAATTTTTTTGTTTTCAAGGACCAATTTTATCTTCAAAAGCAGGGCACGGCCATGGGGGCGGCCTGCGCTCCCTCCTATGCGAATCTCTTCCTAGGGCAGTGGGAAAGAGAGGTTTTTGATGGGGAGTGCATGCCGGCTGCCAGCCATGTGCTGTGCTGGCTAAGATATATTGATGACATTCTATTTTTGTGGTGGGGCTCTGTCTGGCAGCTCGAGGAGTTCATACATTATCAAATTGACTTATACCTTTGACACCAGAAGAGTGGACTTCCTGGATACCTCCTTGAGCGTAGATGCCAATGGGGGTATCCAGACGGACGTCTTTAGGAAGCCCACTTCAGTCAATTCTCTGATTCACGCTGGGTCTGCCCATAGTCCGGCCACTATTGAGGCTGTCCCGGTCGGACAGTTCCTGAGAATGAGGCGGATCTGCTCCACAGAACAGGGCTTTGAACGCCAGGCACAAGTCTTAAAACAACGATTCATAGAGCGTGGTTATAGTCGGAGATGTATCAGAAGAGGATACGATAGGGCTAGAAAGACCTCTCGTATCTCCCTTCTCCATTCCAAGACACCAGTGTCAGGGAAGGATGACATTATTCGGTTCATCTCTACCTATAACCATGAGTGGGACCATATGAGAGCAATCCTCCAAAAACACCGGGACATATTGATGGTGGAGCCCGTCCTGAGGGGACACCTCAGGGACAGTCCATCTATGACACCCAGGAGATGCCGCAACCTTGGTGACATCATCAGGAATAGCCATTATGTAGCACCTACACCACGTTTATTTGGTTCAAGTGGCCCGATAGTGGGTAATTTCAAATGTGGACACTGTGTGGCATGCCCCAATGTCCTACGTTGCACTAGCTTCCGTTCGGCTGATGGCATGAAGACATTTGACATTAGACATCACATCACTTGTGGTATGTCTAATGTCATCTACTATGCTACCTGCAGCTGCTCACTAATTTATGTTGGTTTGACATCAAGAGAGCTGCGTGTACGCATACGGGAGCATGTAAGGGACATTGTGGCGGCCACCTCGGCAAATGATCCAAGTCAACTCAAGATGATACCACGGCATTTTAAGGCCAAAAATGATTGCAACCCCTGCTCCTTTATGGTGCGTGGTATCCGATAGTTCCTCCCACCGAGTTTTAAATAGTTCATCAGAAATAGGAAAAGAGGGGAACACCTGAACTCGAAGTCCCCTCGGGATTACTTCCCCTTGCAGATATTTCTCAAGGAACGCATGGTTCCACCAAACCTTGGTGCATTTCCTCAAAAGCTCTTTAAATTTAGCCGCAGCCTCCTGTACATCTCTGTCTCCCCCGGACTCAACCTCAAAATTGTCTTTTAATGCATCATCAAGTAACGTGAGCCACGTGCTGTCACGCGCTCTATAATCCATATTGGTAATGGCAACAGCTGTGAAAAACACAGATAAATTAATCAAATACACCAAAAATGCCATCTATGTATACAAGAGAGGTGGGCAGCCACCTGTATTACAGATGCCTGTCCACATGCATGCTGAAACAGCATAAACGAAGGAGGAGAAAAACTCAGCATATAATGCAGGAAATATTTATTCAATAGTACACAATAAAAACAAATGAGAATTCTGACAATGAGGTAGTCAGATGATAAAGTTCCCTGAGCCGCGCGCGTGCGCCGTGGATGGCACACTGGCCCCACGTCACGTGATCAGCGGGGCACGCCCCCGGCATAGCTGGCCACTTCCGGGTGCGTGCCTCGCCGATCAGCTGTCTGCACTTTGGATCTTAATGGGAGAGATGCATGCATATATATGCATCTTGGGGCACCATGAGGATAACACTTCTTGCCCTTGATAAAGCGGCCTGGGACGCCGCGAAACGTACGTTGGGCTTCTCACCCTAATCACAACTTTTTTTCTCTTCCGTCTGTGCTGTGCTTCCTTGTCAGGTAATTATCCCGCTGGGTTAACATGACTTTGGTGTTTGGAGTTGGGCATAGAGTCTTATATTAAGAACATTGTTTCTGTTATGATCTGCTACAAGCACTAAGGAAAGACAGGAGATCTGTCCCTACAATAGAACTAAACTGGATCCCTACGATGTAACGGGGAACCTGATCCTGCGATCAGACCCGCTAAAGTCCTCAGCTAGTCTGTACGAAGACCTATAGATGCAAGGGAGAGATCCCTACAAGATCTAGGGACTGGGATAAAGTTGGACACCTCCTAGCAGAAATTGTAGCAGTAAAAGACAAACACACAACATAGAACATAGAGGTCAGAAGACCTAGCAAAACTAACAGAGAAAGGTAACAGAGCACCAAGCTAGCTCAAGAGTAGTAATACAATGAAGTCCAGCAAGGCCAGGAGGGCGG
The DNA here is from genome assembly GCF_046119375.1 of Phyllobates terribilis. Classification (NCBI taxonomy): domain Eukaryota; kingdom Metazoa; phylum Chordata; class Amphibia; order Anura; family Dendrobatidae; genus Phyllobates; species Phyllobates terribilis. The sequence goes on along the minus strand of NW_027362769.1, from coordinate 10,761,649 downwards.
AGCAGGATTAAATAGGCTAAAAAGGTCATGTGACCAGCAAACTAGAAAAAACCAACAGGAGAGTTCTAACAGTGCCCCCTCTTCTAAGAGGATCCTCCGGATCCCCTAGGCCCGGGCTTATCAGGAAACCTCCTGTGAAACGCTCTGACAAGTCTGGAAGCAGAAACATCATCCGCCCTCACCCATGAGTTATCCTCGGGTCCGAAACACTTCCAAGCGACGAGATACTGCAAACTCCCTCTATACCGTCTAGAATTTAGGATGCGGGAAATTTCATATTCCCCATCCTCCACCACCGGAGGAACAGTGGCAGAGGCGTCACCAACCGACACATCAGCTCTTTTCAACAGAGAGACATGAAACACCGGATTAATCTTCCAGGAGGTAGGAACCTCCAACCTAACAGCAGATTGGTTAACTATCTGAAGCACCTTAAAGGGCCCTACAAATTTGGGACCCAATTTTTTAGAAGGAATCCTCAATCGCAGATTCTTAGAGGACAACCAAACCATGTCACCAATAGCAAACGAAACCTCTTCCCGTTTCCTATCAAAGTACCTCTTAGATTTTTTGTTAGCCTCCTGAAGATTATCACGCACATCCGTCCAAACTCTCTCCAAATCACCGGAAAAACTCTCCTCCTCAGGCACAGCCGATACCAATTTGGAGAATGACCCAAAAGACGGATGTCTCCCAGAACAACAAAAAAAAGGCGAACACCCAGCAGAAGAGGATGTATGGTTGTTAAGAGCAAATTCAGCAAGTGGCAGAAACTCAGACCACCCCTCTTGATTGTCTGCCACAAAGCAACGCAAGAACTGCTCAACATCCTGGTTCTTTCTTTCTGTCTGGCCATTAGACTCAGGATAATATCCCGATGAAAACGACAAATGAACTCCTAACCTGTCACAAAAGGCACGCCAAAAACGAGCCACGAACTGAGGTCCCCTATCAGAAACAATGTCAGTAGGAGCGCCATGTAGTCTGACAATTTCCTTGACAAAGGCCTTAGCGAGTGTCTTAGCGCAAGGCAGTTTGATGAAGGGAACCAAGTGACACATCTTGCTAAAACGGTCCACGACCACCCAGATGACCGTGAAACCTTCAGAGGGGGGAAGGTCAGTAATAAAGTACATAGCCAGATGTGTCCAAGGTGCACTAGGAACCTCCAGAGGGCAAAGCAACCCCGCAGCAGGAGCATGCGAAGACTTAGATCTAGCACACACAGTACATTGACGCACCCACTTAATGACTTCCTTCTGCCATCCAGGCCACCAAAAACTGCGACCCACAAGTCTCTTGGTCTCAGAAATTCCTGGATGACCTGCCAACCGAGACTCATGACACTCAACAAACAAATCTCTCCTAAAAGTCCTAGGCACAAACAACCTCCCATGGGGAGTGTTAGATGGGGCATTCTCCTGCGCTTTAAGAATCTCATCCTCCAAAACGGAGTCCAAAGCAGCAATCACAACACCTTCTTGTAAAATGCTCTCCTCCTCCTCCTCAGCACCGACCATGGGAGAAAAGCTGCGAGACAAAGCATCCGCTTTAACATTCTTGGTACCCGGGTTGTAAGTAACGGAAAAATTAAACCGCGAGAAAAAAAGTGCCCACCTAGCCTGACGGGCATTCAAGCGCTTGGCAGCATCAAGATAGATCAGATTTTTATGATCAGTGAAAACCTGAATGGGAAATTCAGCACCTTCCAAGAGAAGACGCCATTGTTCAAATGCGAGTTTAATAGCCAGCAATTCCCGATTACCAATATCGTAATTAAGTTCAGTCTCAGAACATTTTGTTGAAAAAAAGGCACAGGGATGTACTCCATCCTTGCTTTCCTGAGACAACACCGCACTGACCCCCACAGAAGAAGCATCAACCTCAACCAAAAACGGCTTAGTCACATCAGGCTGCATAAGGATGGGAGCAGAGCTGAACCTCTCCTTTAGAAACACAAAAGCTTCAATGGCCTCAGTAGTCCACTGAACCGCATTAGCACCTTTCCTGGTGAGATCGGTCAGTGGTTTGACAATAATAGAAAAATTTTTAATGAATTTTCTGTAATAATTGGCGAAACCCAAAAACCTCTGTATCGATTTCAAACCAATAGGCCTAGGCCATTCCTGCACAGCTTGAACTTTAACCGGGTCCATCTCAAAACCTTCACTGGAGATAATGTAACCCAAAAAACTAATTCTCTGTACAGCGAACTCACATTTCTCCAGCTTAGAAAAAAGCGAATTGTCCATTAATAACTGTAAAACCTCACGTACGCTCCGCCAATGAGACTCCAGATCAGGCGAATAAATCAGAATGTCATCCAAATACACAACCACATTTTTGCCAATCAAAGGTCTAAGGATGTCATTAATAAGATTCTGAAAAAATGCTGGAGCACTGGTAAGACCAAAAGGCATAACCAGATTCTCAAAATGACCCACAGGAGTGTTAAAAGCAGTCTTCCATTCATCACCCTCCTTCATGCGCAACAAATTGTATGCCCCCCAGAGATCAATTTTAGAGAACCACTTGGCCCCCACTAACTGGTTAAACAAATCAGGAATCAATGGCAGTGGGTAAGGATTGCGTACAGTAATTTTATTAATCTCACGAAAATCCAGACAAGGACGTAAACCGCCATCTTTTTTTTTTACAAAAAAAAATCCAACAGCCACAGGAGACTTGGAAGGCCTAATGTGACCGGCGGCCAAGCTTGTCTGTATGTATTCCTCCAAAGCCTTTCTCTCAGGAATAGTAAGATTAAATAAACGACTTTTAGGAAGAGTCGCTCCAGGGACAAATTCAATGGTACAATCATAGTCTCTATGGGGAGGCAAAATTTGTGACTCCTCCTCAGAAAAAACTCTCCAAAAATCCTGAATAGGTACAGGTAATTCCCCATTTTCCACCGCAGCAATACGTCCGTTACAACACTTGTCATAACATTTAGGGCTCCAGGACTTAATTTCATTGGTAGACCAATCTAGTACAGGATTGTGAAATTTTAACCAGGGCAACCACAAAATTACTGGAGAAGGCAAATTATTTAATACTACCAAATCCAAATTCTCTTGATGAATACCATTAATAGTGAGGGGAAATTCACAGACCTTGTGAGTAACACTCTTCAAGGGAGAGCCATCAACAGAAACCACAGCAATAGGGGATGACAAAGGTTTAGGTTTTAAATTAAGTTTTTCCAAGAATCCCCCATCAATCACATTCAGAGTAGAACCACAATCCACAAATACCCAAAATTCAATTAATTCATCCTGAGCAGCGGTAGTAGCAGATAGGAATACTCCCTTAGTATTTAAACAGGCTATACGTGCATGACTGACCATTTTTTTTTCTTTGTTCATACGAAGCACACAGTTCTTAATAAAATGACCAGAATTTCCGCAATAGAAGCACAAACCTTCAGAAAGCCTGCGGTCTTTTTCCTGAGAGCGGGGTGCCATCGCCCCAATCTCCATCGGCTCTCCTTTGTCAGCACAGACCCTCTCAGGACTCGGAGCTGACATAGCAGAGGATTTGCTCTCATTAACCCTTGCACGCAGTCTCCTGTCCACCCGTATAGCTAATTGCATTGCCTCCTGCAAGTTTCCAGGTGTGGGATAAGCAATCAGCAAATCCTTAATCCTTTCACCTAGCCCTGCAAGAAACAAGCTTTTCAAAGCTGAATCGTTCCACCCCACCTGGGCAGACCACCGATGGAAGTGAGAACAATATTTTTCCACATTACCTGATCCCTGCCTCAGATGTCTCAATTCAGACTCAGCAGATGAGACACAATCAGGATCATCGTACAACAAACCCAAAGCAGAAAAAAAACTATCCACTGATCTAAAGCACGGATCACTAGGTTGGAGAGAGAAGGCCCATCCTTGAGGATCTTTGCGCAAAAGTGACATTATGAACCCTATGCGCTGTGATTCATCACCTGAGGATCTGGGTCTTAAACGAAAATACAATAAACAAGCATTTTTAAAAGAAAAAAAATCTTGTTGTTCACCAAAAAATAGATCAGGCAGACGTACCTTTGGCTCCACAAAATGTGCTCCAGAACAGCTACTCACGTGTTGTTGGAGCTCGGCCACCTCCAGAGAGAGTCCCTGCAAGCGTTGAGCCTAATCTTGAACCGAGACCATGATGGAAAACTGGAGGTCTTTCCTTAGAGAATTTTTTTTTTTTTGGGCTGGACTTACTGTTATGATCTGCTACAAGCACTAAGGAAAGACTGGAGATCTGTCCCTACAATAGAACTAAACTGGATCCCTACGATGTAACGGGGAACCTGATCCTGCGATCAGACCCGCTAAAGTCCTCAGCTAGTCTGTACGAAGACCTATAGATGCAAGGGAGAGATCCCTACAAGATCTAGGGACTGGGATAAAGTTGGACACCTCCTAGCAGAAATTGTAGCAGTAAAAGACAAACACACAACATAGAACATAGAGGTCAGAAGACCTAGCAAAACTAACAGAGAAAGGTAACAGAGCACCAAGCTAGCTCAAGAGTAGTAATACAATAAAGTCCAGCAAGGCCAGGAGGGCGGAGCCGGATAAAATAGGCAAAAAAGGTCATGTGACCAGCAAACTAGAAAAAAACCAACAGGAGAGTTCTAACAGTTTCACCCCTATCCCTGTCTATTTAGCAGCTAGTGGGATCATGATATATACATTAATCCTGTGACCTCTATTCCAGCTCACTTGTTTAAACTTACTATTATTTATAATCTTAACTTTTCTTGTGGGCAATGTGCAATTATGCTAATTCACAGATTTATTACAAATATATCATAATATATTGACCTGACCTGTTAGCACTTTATCATTTGACTACCTCATTGTCTGAATTCTTATTTGTTTTTATTGTGCACTATTGAATAAATATTTTCTGCATTATATGCTGAGTTGTTCTGCTCCTTCGTTTAAGACCATAGACAAGTTTAAGAGAAAGAAGTCACATACAGAAAAATGAAAAAACAAACATGTTATTCCAGATTAATAATAATAACAATAATAATAACCTACATTTATTTTGATGTGTGGGACGGCTATAGACAGTCTGGGTCGTTCTGCACATTTGGGCTTTGGATAAAGGTGTTTTGTGAAGTCACCCAGAAGTTCCCTCAGAACTAGAGACACATGGTGAAGACGAAGTTTTGATGATTTTCTGAATTCTAATCGAAAACTTTCATCTTCAATAATCTTTGCGAGCTTGCTATGGAACAAACATGATGGGTCCGTGTTGTTGTACAGATAAATTATAGTTTCTTGTGTAGCGAAGTCTTCCAGGCGCACACCGTGCTCCAAAAACAGCTTAACAAAATCAGGTTTATTGTCAATCAATGCAGCTGTCATGACTGGATGAAGATCTGAGGGCTGTAACATACAGAAAATAAGTTACAACATAAAAATTAAACATTCGCTTGCCATGTATAATAATGTTTTAATTTTAACAGAACAGCAATTATTTCAGACAACATGACAAGTCTCACAAGAAATTTCAACAGATTCTTATACCTCGTTTTAATAAATCATGCAACTTTCTACTAAATGGGGGTGTATTATCAGAGCAAGCTTGAGGTATACATTACGATTTTGCATAAAGAAGGCAAGGACTCAGAGCTATGCTTCATCTATAGACACATTTCATTATTAAAGGGGTATTTTATTTTTTACTATGGGCCTAAGATCTAACAGGTGGTACTCCCCCCTATATCCTTATAGACTGTAAGCTTGCGAGCAGGACCCTCACTCCTCCTGTAACTGTTGAACTATGTGTTACTTTATTATGTGTTTTTTGTCTGTACATGTCATCACTTAATTGTAAAGTGCTGCTGAATATGTTGGTGCTATATAAATAAATATTATTATTATTATTATTATTATTATTAAGAAGGGCTGCTCTGTTGATGTAGAGCAGCTGATTAGCTGGCAGGAGTGGTCTGTGACTGCTCTGAGACAGCGCCAGGTAGCTGCCTCTGTTAGAAACTACCTGCCTGTTGGTTTTTAGACCCATAGTTAAAAAAATAAAATAATCCTGGACCTCCCCTTTAAACATAAAACTCAAATATGGGCAACATTACTGCCATTTAGAATTAAAAGATACAGTAGCTTCCGAAGTTGACACACACAGAGCAAATTGGATTTGCAAATGGAAGAGAGGGAAGACATAATAAATTCAGATTTGCTATTCACTATGCACAATATACTAAGAGACCCCTTATTTTTCTTGGTACAGATGCTGAGACAGCTTTTGACAGGATTGCACGGGACTTCATGAGACAGACTCTAGAAAAATCTAACTTCCAGCGCCCTTCATCTTATCTCTTTTCTTTACATAAACAATGGCATGGAATAAGCCTGCCCACTATCACACTTGCTCTTTATCCTGACCATGGAAACTCATCTTCAAAGACTTACAAAGGAGAGATTGACAGCGGCGCTAATATTAACAGGTGCCCATTGGCTGCAAATAATGTCACAAAACCACCGTATGACTAGTGTAAGAAAAACAAATATAAATACATCTGATTTGTGCATAATAGGACCAGCAGTGCTGAGGGCGAGTAAGGAGTTGTTTAGTTGTTATATTTAGTTGTGCCAATATGCATAAATATGAATAAATATGAAACTGTCTCCTTTAATGTGCATAGAGTTAGCGAATCAGTAATGTATTCTCAGAGGACACCAAGTAGATGTTAAAAAAAAATAGGTACATGCAAGAGTGGTAATTAGCACAGACTGTTGAATCGTACCTCACAAAGAGTGCCTCAGAAAGAGTTAATCTCGCTTGCAGAGCAGTGAATATGAGATGTATCTCATGCTTCTAGTCCAAGTTCCAGATAAGTAAGTTCAGCATGTAGCTTCAAAGTGTTTGAGTTGTGCCCCGGCTTGTGGTGCGCGCTCTCGAAGTAGATCCTCCTCGAGAGGAAAGCTGACAGAGACTCACAGCGAGTCAAAGCATTCGTGATGTCACACTGTCAGAGTAGTAAGGATAGCTGCTTGGACCAAAAATCTTACGTGTTTCGGAAAACAACGGTTTCCTTCTTCAGTGATGGTCCAAGTATGGTAGGTGGATCCTTAAGTGCAAGCTCAAGTGGTGTCAATCATCTGAGTGTCTGTCACTCATTGGAAGGCAAAAAGTTCAACTTCGCTATTCAGTCATTTCTAAGTCAAAGATCCACTTGCTTTCAGCGCTTGACATCAGCTTTATGAAGTCTCCTCCACCCAGTGACTATGAACTTTTTGAGTCCCCCATAGTTCTGTACCAACCACAGAACCCTCATGATTTGCTATGTAGTGTTTTGAGAGGTGATGGCCACAAAAAGTATTCCTCATGTTTTGTAAATGTTCACCAATAAGTTTCTATAGAGGGCATTTAGTGCACCCTACATAAAAATTGGTGCATGGGCAATTTAAACAGTAAATTACACCCAGTATACTGCAGACTATGTGATCTATAATTTTAATATCCGTGTTTCCTTTATTGAAACTCAAGGATTTTTTTGTGCGTAAGGTCTTGCATAACCGACAGTTTTTGCAAGGAAAAAAGCCCCTGGGGGTGTGGAGAAGAGCGTGGTATTTCCTACTGTCCATGGTTCCCAGACTGAAGGGGCAATGAGATTCCCAATATTGTGGGCTTTTCTAAATATAAACCGGGGGTGAGTGGGTAACTTAACCCAATGACTTTGTCGTCCTTTGGATGTTTCAGTATTTATTTACGATTTTTAACAAAAATTTAGTATTAGCATTGAATTGGGTAATGATTGGTACGTCCACATCATCCACCTTGTTACTTTTTTGTGGTTTTGATTCCTGCAATAAGTCTTTACGTGAGTTTTTTTTAATAATAGCCTGTGTTTTTTCTAGAAGTTCACTGTCGTAGCCCTTAGTGATAAACTTGGCAGTCAGTCTTTTTGCTTCATTGTCATAGTGATGTGTGTTACTGCAGTTACGGTATAATCTCATGTACTGGCTTTTAGGGATGCTCATTAACCAACTGGGTTAGTGACAGCTATTCATGGAGATACAGCTATTTGTATCAGTGGGCTTGATGTACAAGCAAGTACCAATATGCCCATCTTCAATGTATACGGTATATTCAGATCTAAAAAATGTATTTCTTTAGTGCTCAATATAGATGTAGAATTCAAGTAAAAATCATTTTTATTTATTTTGGTTAGAAAGGTAAAAAGAGAATCTTGGTCACAGGTTCGGGAGCAACACACCACCATGGTAGATGGCCTCCTCTTCCCATCTGCCAACAAACAGGTTCGCGTAGCTAAGTGCGAACCTGGTTCCCATGGCAGTGCCCCACAGCTGAGTGTAGCAGTTCATCTCATGTAAAAAATAAGTATGTGGTAAATTGAAAAACATACAATCCCTAATGAAGGATATTTGGTCTATAGGGAAGGAATTGGCCTTATTAAGAAAGTAAGTGGCTGCTTCACAGCCTTTGTCAAGTTGTATAACTATGTATAGGGAGGTGATGTCTAAGGTCACAAGGATATAGTTATCCTGCCACTGTAACTGCTCTAGTTTTTGTAGAATATATTTACTGTCCAGTACATAGGCTAGCAATAGTGGAACACAGCTCTGAAGTTGATGGTCCACATATCTAGATAAACTAGATGAATAAGCAATTAATTCCAGAGATTATGGGACGTCCTGGTGGATTAGCAGGAAAAAACAAGGAGTGATCCAGCATCCAAAAGTCTTCTTTAAAATCAATAATCCTTTATTGGAAAAGTATTTTAAAAATCATATGCAGAAAAGTCACAGCCCCCACGGGAGGAGGTGATGTACCGACGCATTTCAGACCTTATGGTCCTTAATCATTGTATGATTAAGGACCATAAGGTCTGAAACGCACCTGTACATCACCTCCTCCCATGGATTATAATTTGGTGGTTCTCCTGTAGTTTCCTAATGGCTTTACGTTCTTGTGAAGTAAGGTTGTATTTAAAATGAATACACTTTTTGTTATTTGTCCATCTAATTTCATAAATTATACATTTTTGAACAGTATCAAAGGAATCAGTGTATTCATGAAGGGGGTGGAAATTAGATTTTTTCTTTAGCTCAGTATGAATGTAAGTTTGATGCTCGACATTAATACTGCTGTCAGTGTTACTATTTGAGTTCTGGCTAGAATTACAAAGGCTTTTTTTTCATAAAATGTTTTTTGATAGAGAATATTCTCATAAATTTTTTATATCAATGAATGCCTGGAATTTATTGAATTTAGTTGCTGGGGTATATTTCAATCCTTTCAGGAGTAGAGAAATTTAATTGGAAATTTGGTGAAAATTATTGAACATTTTGCAATTTTCAAACTTTGAATTTTCATGCCCTTAAATCAGAGAGATATGTCACACAAAATAGTTAAAAAATAACATTTCCCACATGTCTACTTTACATCAGCATAATTTTGGAAGCAACATTTTTTTTTGTTAGGGAGCTATAAGGGTTAAAAGTTGACCAGCGATTTCTCATTTTTCCAACAAAATTTACAAAAACATTTTTATAGGGACCACATCATATTTGAAGTCACTTTGAGGGGTCTTTATGACAGAAAATACCCAAAAGTGACACCATTCTAAAAACGGCACCCCTCAAGGTGCTCAAAACCACATTCAAGAACTTTATTAACCCTTCAGGTGCTTCACAGGAATTTTTGGAATGTGGAAGAAAAAAATTAACATTTAACTTTTTTCACAAAAATGTTACTTTAGACCCAATTTTTTTTATTTTTGCAGGGGTAACAGGAAAAAATGGACCCCAAATTTTTTTGTGCAATTTCTCTTGAGTGCGCTGATACCCCATATGTGAGGGAAAACCACTGTTTGGGCGCACTGCATGGTTCAGAAGGGAAGGAGCGCCATTTGACTTTTTGAATGTAAAATTTGTTGGAATAATTAGCAGACGCCATGTTGCGTTTGGAGAGCTCCTGATGTTCCTAAACAGTGGAAACCCCCCACAAGTGACAACATTTTGGAAACTAGACCCCTTAGGGAACTTATCTAGATGTGTGTTGAGCACATTGAACCCCAAGGTGCTTCACAGAAGTTTATAATATTGAGCTGTAAAAATACAATTTTCACATTTTTCCCACAAAAACGTTTTTCATCCCTTAATTTTGCATTATCATAAGGGTAATAGGATAAATTGCACCATGAAATTTGTTGTGCAATTTCTCCTGAACACGCTGATACCCCATATGTGGAGGCAAACCACTGTTTGGGCGCACGGCAGGGTTTGAAAGGGAAGGAGCGCCATTTGACTTTTTGAATGTAAAATTTGTTTGAATAATTAGCGGACGCCATGTTGCATTTGGGGAGCCCCTGATGTGCCTAAACAATGGAAACCCCCCACAAGTGACACCATTTTGGAAACTAGACCCCTTAGGGAACTTATCTAGATGTGTGGTGAGCACCTTGAACCCCAAGGTGCTTCACAGAAGTTTATAATAATGAGCTGTAAAAATAAAATTTTCACATTTTTCCCACAAAAACGTTTTTCATCCCTTAATTTTGCATTATCATAAGGGTAATAGGATAAATTGCACCATGGAATTTGTTGTGCAATTTCTCCTGAACACGCCGATACCCCATATGTGGAGGCAAACCACTGTTTGGGCGCACGGCACGGTTTGAAAGGGAAGGAGCGCCATTTGACTTTTTGAATGTAAAATTTGTTTGAATAATTAGCAGATGACATGTCGCATTTGGGGAGCCCCTAATGTGCCTAAACAGTGGAAACCCCCCACAAGTGCCACCATTTTGGAAACTAGACCCCTTAGGTAACTTATCTAGATGTGTGGTGAGCACCTTGCACCCCCAGCTGCTTCACAGAAGTTTATAATATTGAGCCGTAAAAATAAAATTTTCACATTTTTCCCACAAAAAATGTTTTTCATCCCCTAATTTTGCATTATCATAAGGGTAACAGGAGAAATTGCACCATGAAATTTGTTGTGCAATTTCTCCAGAGTACGCCGATACCCCATATATGGGGGAAAACCACTGCTTTGGTGTACGGAAGGGTTCGGAAGAGAAAGGAGTGCTATGTTGGCTGGGATAGGTTGCAGACACCATGTCACATTTGAAGAGTCACTGACATGCCAAAACAGCAGAAACCCCCACAAGGGACCCCATTTTGTAAACTACACTTCTCAAGGAATTCATCTAGGGAAGTAGTGAGTATTTTTAAATTTTTAAATTTATACCATTGGGCAGTGAAAAAAGTATAATTATATTTTTACTACAAAAAAAAATTTTACCCTCAGATTTTACATTTTCACACAGGGCAATGGGTAAAAATGGTGCCGAAATGTGCCACACAATTTCTTCTAAAAGTGGCAATACCCCATATGTGGCTGTATCGTACTGCTCAGCCATACGGCGAGATCTGGGGAGGACGGAGGGCTTTTTGACAATTGGAGAACAAATTATTGTAGAATAGGCATTTGGATTTAGGAGCACACAATTTTCTGAATTTCTTTTGGGGGGCAAGGGCCATTTCACTTTTCCAGAGCCTTTCTGCTACCAGTAACTTGGAAGTCCCTTATATTTTTAACAGATGACGGACCTGAGTGGGGACTAGCTTTTTTTGAGGACTGAGTTGAAGCTTTTATTGGGAACATTTTATGTAACATTTATCCTGCGCTCTAGGCTGAGCACTTACATCGGGGTTTCCATCTAAATTTCCAAGTGATGCCATTCAGATGAAACCCCTGCGGGATCCATTCACTGTAATGAGGCAGCAGAGTTACTCTGGACTCCGTCTGGCCTCTGTTTAGCGGTGTCCTTTTTTTCAGAAGTGCACAAAACTGTGGCCAACCGCACTTTTATGCACGCCTAAAACAAGTGACACTGTGGGATCACAGGCCAGATGGCATCCACAGTGACCTATATCTGCCTCATTACAGGGAATCTTCTGTCATGGGTTCCGTCTGAATCACGTATTTCAGAGATTTACACGGAAACTCTGGTGTAAGCGCTTAGCGCAGAGTGCAGGATAAATGTGGGCAGACCCTTACTGCGATCTTTGGGAGACATAATAAACAAATCAGTAGCAGGTGAAGAATTGGTTTTATTTATTTTTTACGCCGTTCCTCGTGCGGTATTAGTGATGAGATTACTTTATTCTTCGGGTCGGTGCGATTACAGAGATACCAGATTTATATCGGGTTTTTATGACTGACAGCTGTCGCACACTAAGAGACGCTTTTTTTTTCAAAATCTAGTTTTTGCATCGCCATATTTTGAGAGCTATAATTTTTCTATATTTCGGCCGACAGAGTCATGTGATGGCTTGTTTTTTGCGGGATGAGTTGACATTTTTATTGGTACAATTTTTGGGTACGTGACGTTTTTTGATCGCTTTCTATTCCGTTTTTTGGGAGGTAAAATTAACAAAAACCAACAATTCAGGAATTGTTTTTTGAGTTTTTTTTTTATGCCATTCTGCGTGTGGTAAAAGTGATCAGGCAGCGTTATTCTTTGGGTCAGTACGTTTACAGCGATACTACACTTACTGTATATTTTTTTTATGTTTTGGTGCTTTTACACAATAAAATAATTTTACAGAAAAAATATTTTTTTTGCATTGCTTTATTCTGAGCGCTATAACTTTTTTATTTTTCGGCTGATGGAGCTGTATGGTGGCTTTTTTTTGCGGAACAAGATGACGTTTTCAGCGGTGCCATTTTTATTTTCATTTTGCTTTTTGATCGCATTTTTTTCCCCTTTTAGTTTGGCGATATGATGAAAAAGCATATTTTTTTGCTCCGTTTTTTATGTATTTTTATTACGGTGTGCACAGAAGGAGTTAGTTAGTGTGACAGTTTTATAGATCGGGTTGTTTCAGACGCGGCGATACCAAATGTGTACTTTTTTTGGTTTTGCATAAATATACGGATTTATTGGTTTAATATTTTATTTATTTATTTTTATTTCTTTTGTGATTTTTTTTTAACAGTTTAAAAATATATTTTTTTACTTTTTTTTTACATTTTTACTTAGTCCCTGTATGGGACATTAATTTTTATTTTTCTAATCACTGATCTCATCCAATGTAATACACATGTATTACATTGGATGAGATCTTTGCTGACTGTTTCACAGTCAGTGTCCTGCCAGGCTTCAGCTGCAGGCTGAGCCTAGCAGGACACCATATATGGCAGATCTGGAGGTGGTCATGTGACCTCCAGCTGCCATAGCAACACCAGGTCCTGGAAGGTATCAGGCGTCGCCGGAGAGGTAAGTATACGACCCCCTCTTCTCTCACTATATTCTATATGCCGCAATCGCTATAGATCGCGGCATATAGAACATAGCAAAGGGTTAACATCATTGGGACCTGATCAAATCAGGTCCCGATGATGTCCCCTGTCAGAGCTAATACTCTGCACCACTCTGCACCGGAATCGCAGCGCTTGCAGGACCCTAGGGGGTCCTGAGCGCTGCGGGACCACCCACCGTTTTTAAACGTCGGCGCTGCACAGAGCCCAGGCAGCGCGGACGTTTATCTACAGTGGGCGGTCGGGAACCGGCTAAGCATGGTTTGGTATTCATTATCTGCATCAATATTTATTTTATATCTTATTTCCTTTTTCTTTTGGGTGAGTTTCCCTTCTTTAAAGCCCCTTTAACATTTATTTGTGATCTTACCTGAAATTATTTTTTATTTATATGGTCTGGTGACCAAGATTCACTTTTCACCTTTTTAACAAAAATAAATAAAAATAAATAAAAATGATTTTTATTTAAATTTTACATCTACATTGAGCACTAATTAAATACATTTTTTAGATCTGAATATATGCATTGAAGATGGGCATATTGGTACTCGCACATACATCAAGCCCAGTGATACAACTAGCTATATCTCCATGAATAGCTGTCACTTACCCAGTTGGTTAATGAACGTCCCTAAAAGCCAGTACATGAGATTATACCGTAACTGCAGTAACACACATCACTATGACAATGAAGCAAAAAGACTGACTGCCAAGTTTATCACTAGAGGCTACGACAGTGATCTTCTAAAAAAAACACAGGCTATTATTAAAAAAAACTCAAGTAAAGACTAGTGTTGAGCGATACCTTCCGATATCAGGAAATATCGTATCGGATTGGATCGGACCGATACTCAAAAAGTATCGGATATCGCCGATTCCGATACCGGAAACCAATGCAAGTCAATGGGACAGAAATATCGGAATGAAAATAAACCCTTTCTTTCCTTGTAGGTTAATTCTACATGAAGTAAAACAACTAAGAATAATGTAGAATGTATTAAGCGAAAAGCCGGCAATTCATCAGCGGCATACACCGGTACCCGACAATTTACAACAGAAAGAATAGAGCTTCACACATAGATTAGATAGATAGAAACATGTCAGTCACATATATATGAAGTACAGTGACAGTGTTGCTTAATGTACTTGTCATTTAGTGCAAAGGATTTATTAAAAAAAATATTAGTGTTTTCATGCACCGTCTCTTTAAAAAAGCCGGCCGGCAATTCAGCAGCGGTACCCGACAATTTATAACAGACAGAATAGAGCTTCACACATAGATTAGATAGATAGAAACATGTCAGTCACATATATATGAAGTACAGTGACAGTGTTGCTTACTGTACTTGTCATTTAGTGTAAAAAATTTATTTAAAAAAATAATAGTGTTTTAATGCACCGTCTCTTTAAAAAAGCCGGCCGGCAATTCAGCATCTGTACCCGACAATTTAGAATAGAAGGAATAGAGAATCATACATAGATTAGATAGATAGAAACATGTCAGTCACATATATATGAAGTACAGTGAGAGTGTTGCTTACTGTACTTGTCATTTAGTGTTAAAATAAATGATTTATTTAAAAAAAAATTGGCGTGGGGTTCCCCTTAATTTTAGTCTCTAGCGGAGGTTAAGCAGACAGCTGGGGCAGATGTTTGAAGCCTGGGAAGGGGGTAATACCCACGGAGCTTCCCAGGCTGCTAATATCAGCCCCCAGCGGGATACTTAGCCTTTACTAGCTATTAAAATGGGGGACCCCCTCAAAAAAATGACGTGGGGTTCCCCCTAATTTAATAGCTAGCAAAGGCTAGGCAGACAGCTGGGGGCTGATATTAATAGCCCAGGAAGGGTGAAATGAATATTGGCCCCCTCCCAGGCTAGAAACACCAGCCGTCAGCCGCCCCAGAAATGGCGCATCCATAGCATGCGCCAATTCTGGCACTTAGCCTCGCTCTTCCCACTGCCCTGTAGCGGTGGCAGTGGGGTAATAGGGTTGGGGTTGATGTCAGCTTATAATACCAGCTGACATCAAGCCCAGGTTAGTAATGGAGAGGCGTCTATAAGACACCACCATTACTAACCCCATAGTCAAAGTTAAAAAAAAAAACACAAACACCCAGAATAAACTCCTTTAATTGAAATAAACACACAATTCTTTATTGTTCTAAATTAAACCATACTTACCGTCACGCCCATTCCAGCTGAAGCCAATGATCTCCTGCAATAAAAGAAAAATAATAAAGCAACCTCATCCTTACCTTTCCATGGTTCCCACGATGGCTCCAGCTCTGCTACATCGAGATGACAGGCTGGACCGCAGCAGAACGCTGCTATCCAGCCTGTCATCCCGCAGACACTGAGAAGCGCAGGCATGCTTGCGCTCCTCAGTGTCTCTCTGTGACGGCATCCAGATGAGCCGACAATGAACTCGGCTCACCTCATGCACGTCACTGACAGCGTGGGAGAATTCTCCTGCACTCAGCGCTTCAGCGTGAGAATTTTCCCATGCTGTCAGTGACGTGCATGAGGTGAGGTCATGTCCAATGAACTCAGCTCACCAATGCACGTCACTGACAGCGTGGGAGAATTCTCACGCTGAAGCGCTGAGGGCAGGAGAATTTTCCCACGCTGTCAGTGACGTGCATGAGGTGAGCCGAGTTCATTGGACATGACCTCACCTCATGCACGTCACTGACAGCGTGGGAAAATTCTCCTGCACTCAGCGCTTCAGCGTGAGAATTTTCCCACGCTGTCAGTGACGTGCATGAGGTGAGCTGAGTTCATTGGACATGAACTCGGCTCATCTGGATGACGTCACAGAGAGACACTGAGGAGCGCAAGCATGCCTGCGCTTCTCAGTGTCTGCGGGATGACAGGCTGGATGGCAGCGTTCTGCTGCGGTCCAGCCTGTCATCTCGATGTAGCAGAGCTGAAGCTGTCGTGGGATCCATGGGAAGGTAAGGATGAGGTTGGTTTATTATTTTTCTTTTATTGCAGGAGATCGTTGGCTTCAGCTGGAATGGGCGTGATGGTAGGTATGGTTTAATTTAGAACAATAAAGAATTGTGTGTTTATTTCAATTAAAGGACTTTATTCTGGGTGTTGTGTTTTTTTTAAATACTTTACTAGAAATTCATGGTGGTCATGTCTAATATTGGCGTGACCAGGGCCGGCTCCAGGTTTTTCTGGGCCCCGGGCGAAAGAGTCTCAGTGGGCCCCTTTAACACATACCACGATTCATGATGCAGAGATACGGCGGAGAAATATATATATATTGTACAATGCAAAGATTTCACTTCATGAGTGATATCTATTGTAAATTCCACAATAGCTCAGAAACCGGTGAATCGCTCCACACAGAATAGTGGCCCCCATATAAGGCTCCATACGGAATACTGGTCCCCATATAACGCCCATACGGAATACTGGCCCCCATATAACGCTTCATACGGAATACTGGCCCCCATATAAGGCCCCATACGGAATACTTGCCCCCATATAAGGCCCCATACGGAATACTGGCCCCCATATAAGACCCCATACGGAATACTGGCCCCCATATAAGACCCCATACGGAATACTGGCCCCCATATAAGGCCCCATACGGAATACTGGCCCCCATATAAGGCCCCATACGGAATACTGGCCCCCATATAAGACCCCGTACGGAATACTGGCCTCCATATAAGACCCCATACGGAATACTGGCCCCCATATAAGACCCCATACGGAATACTGGCCCCCATATAAGGCCCCATACGGAATACTGACCCCCATATAAGGCTCCATGCGGAATACTGACCCCCATATAAGGCTCCATGCGGAATACTGACCCCCATATAAGGCTCCATGCGGAATACTGACCCCCATATAAGGCTCCATGCGGAATACTGACCCCCATATAAGGCTCCATGCGGAATACTGGCCCCCATATAAGGCTCCATACGGAATACTGGGCTCCATATAAGGCTCCATACGGAATACTGGCCCCCATATAAGGCCCCATATGGAATACTGGCCCCTTTATAAGGCTCCATATGGAATACTGGCCCCCATATAAGGCTCCATAAGGAATACTGGCCCCCATATAAGGCTCCATATGGAATACTGGCCCCCATATAAGGCACCATACGGAATACTGGCCCCCATATGGAATACTGGCCCCCATATAAGGCTCCATACGGAATACTGGCTTCCATATAAGGCTCCATACGGAATACTGGCCCCCATATAAGGCTCCATACAGAATATTGGCCCCCATATAACGCTCCATACAGGATACTGGCCCCCATATAACGCTCCATACAGGATACCGGTCCCCATATAATGCTGCATGCAGGCTGTTACCCCCCACATAATGCCCCATACAGGCTGTCCCCCCCTTATAATGCTCCATGCAGGCTGTTACCCCCCACATAATGCCCCATACAGGCCCCTCCCTTTTAATGCTCCATGCAGGCTGTTACCCCCCACATAATGCCCCATACAGGCTGCCCCCCCCCCTATAATGCTCCATGCAGGCTGTTCCCCCCCACATAATGCCCCATACAGGCCCCCCCTTTTAATGCTCCATGCAGGCTGTTACCCCCCACATAATGCCCCATACAGGCTGCCCCCCCCCTTATAATGCTCCATACAGGCTGTTCCCCCCCACATAATGCCCCATACAGGCCCCCCCTTTTAATGCTCCATGCAGGCTGTTACCCCCCACATAATGCCCCATACAGGCTGCCCCCCCTCTTTATAATGCCGCATGCAGGCTGTCACCCCTCCTCTTTATATTTCTCCATGCAGGCTGTCACCCCTCCTCTTTATACTGCCCCATGCAGGCTGTCACCCCTCCTCTTTATAATGCCCCATGCAGGATGTCCCCCCCTCTCTTTATAATGCCCCGTGCAGGCTGTTCCCCACCTTATAATGCCCCATGCAGGCTGGTCCCCACCTTATAATGCCCCATGCAGGCTGTCACCCCTCCTCTTTATACTGCCCCATGCAGGCTGTCACCCCTCCTCTTTATAATGCCCCATGCAGGCTGTCACCCCTCCTCTTTATACTGCCCCATGCAGGCTGTCACCCCTCCTCTTTATAATGCCCCATGCAGGATGTCCCCCCCTCTCTTTATAATGCCCCGTGCAGGCTGTTCCCCACCTTATAATGCCCCATGCAGGCTGGTCCCCACCTTATAATGCCCCATGCAGGCTGTCACCCCTCCTCATTATAATGCCCCAAGCAGGAATCCCCCCCTCTTTATAATGCCCCATGCAGGCTGTTCCCCACCTTATAATGCCCCATGCAGGCTGTCACCCCTCCTCTTTATACTGCCCCATGCAGGCTGTCACCCCTCCTCTTTATAATGCCCCATGCAGGCTGTCACCCCTCCTCTTTATAATGCCCCATGCAGGCTGTCACCCCTCCTCTTTATACTGCCCCATGCAGACTGTCACCCCTCCTCTTTATAATGCCCCATGCAGGATGTCCCCCCCTCTCTTTATAATGCCCCGTGCAGGCTGTTCCCCACCTTATAATGCCCCATGCAGGCTTGTCCCCACCTTATAATGCCCCATGCAGGCTGTCACCCCTCCTCATTATAATGCCCCAAGCAGGAATCCCCCCCTCTTTATAATGCCCCATGCAGGCTGTTCCCCACCTTATAATGCCCCATGCAGGCTGTCACCCCTCCTCTTTATAATGCCCCATGCAGGATGCCCCCCCTCTCTTTATAATGCCCCGTGCAGGCTGTTCCCCACCTTATAATGCCCAATGCAGGCTGGTCCCCACCTTATAATGCCCCATGCAGGCTGTCACCCCTCCTCATTATAATGCCCCAAGCAGGAATCCCCCCCTCTTTATAATGCCCCATGCAGGCTGTTCCCCACCTTATAATGCCCCATGCAGGCTGTCACCCCTCCTCTTTATAATGCCCCATGCAGGATGCCCCCCCTCCCCTCTTTATAATGCCCCATGCCTCCATACATTAAAAAAAAAAAAAAAATCAAATACTCACCTCCCTTCTCCTCACCTGCTACCTGCTGCCCGCTGCCTGCTGCCCGCCGCTCGCTGCTCGGCTCCGAACTCCAGCGTTGTCGGCGTCTTCCCGCTCAGCGCTCCCTGTGACGGCTCAGGGGAGGGCGCGGTGTAAAGACGTCACCGCGCCCTCTGACCTGAGACGTCACAGGGAGCGCAGAGCAGGAAGACAGCTGATCTGCGGAGGCACGGGGACAGGTAAGTATCGGGCTGCCGGGGCCCTGAGCAAGCGGCGGAGAAGGGCGGGCGCTGACACCGCTCTCCTCCGCCCATAGCCCAGCGGGGTGCGCGACCGCCAGTGGGCCCCTCTGCCTGCTCAGGGCCCCGGCATTTGCCCGGGTGCGCCGGGTGCTGACGCCGGCCCTGGGCGTGACCCCATGAATTTCGGGCTGAGGGCCAGCTGATAATGCCAAGCTGGCCTTAACCCCTTTATTACCCAGTGAGCCACCGCACCAGGGCCCTGGATGAGTTGGGTACAGCGCCAGAAGATGGCGCTTCTATGAACGCGCCATTTTCCGGGGCGGCTGCGGAACGCAATTTGCAGCGGGTGGGGCCCAGAAAGCTTGGGCCTCCCTGCGCTGCGGATTCCAGCCCCCCGCTGCCTAGTTGTACCTGGCTGGACACAAAAATAGGGCGAAGCTCCACGTATTTTTTTTTTTAATTATTTCATGAAATTCATGAAATAATTAAGAAAAAAAGGGCTTCCCTATATTGTTGTGTCTGGCCAGGTACAAATAGGCAGCTGGTGGTTGGGGGCAGTCCGTTCCTGCCTGCTGTACCTGGCTGGACACAAATATAGTGCGAAGCCCCACGTCAATTTTTTTTTAATTATTTCATGAATTTCCTGAAATAATTAAAAAAAAATTGACGTGGGGCGTCGCACTATATTTGTGTCCAGCCAGGTACAGCAGGCAGGAACGGGCTGCCCCCAACCACCAGCTGCCTATTTGTACCTGGCCGGACACAACAATATCGGGAAGCCCTTTTTTAAAAAAAATATTTCATGAAATAATTAAAAAAAAAAATAAGTGGGGCTTCTCCCTATTTTTGTGTCCAGCCAGGTACAACTAGGCAGCTGGGGGATGGAATCTTCAGCGCAGGGAGACCCAAGCTTTCTGGGCCTCCCCCCACTGCAAATTGCAGTCCGCAGCCACCCCAGAAAATGGCGCGTTCATAGAAGCTGGATGCTGTACCTGGCTGGCATACAAAAATATGGCAAAGCCCACGTCAACATTTTTGGGAAAAATTAATTAAAAAATAAATAATAATTTAGGGACTGCATCTTTATTAACTCCTCAAATGTCATTTAGTGTTAAAATAAAGGATTTATTTAAAAAAAAAATTGGCGTGGGATGCCCCATAATTTTAGTCTCTAGCGGAGGTTAAGCAGACGGCTGGGGCAGATGTTTGAAGCCTGGGAAGGGGGTAATACCCACGGAGCTTCCCAGACTACTAATATCAGCCCCCAGCTGAATACCTAGCCTTTACTAGCTATTAAAATGGGGGTCCCCCTTATTTAAATAGCTAGCAAAGGCTAGGCAGACAGCTGGGGGCTGATATTAATAGCCCAGGAAGGGTGCCATGAATATTGGCCCCCTCCCAGGCTAGAAACACCAGCCATCAGTCGCCCCAGAAACGGCGCATCCATAGGATGCGCCAACTCTGGCACTTAGCCTCGCTCTTCCACGCTGCCCTGGTGCGGTGGCAGGGAGTAATGGGGCTGGGGTTCATGTCAGCGCCAGCTGCCATGAAGCCCAGGTTAGTAATGATGGGCGTCTATAAGACACCCCCATTACTAACCTACAAAGTGTTAAAAAGAAAACACACACTACACCCAGAAAAAAATAATTTATTTGAAATAAAACACACCATTTTATTTAATTCTTAGTTTACTAAAAAAAATAGTTACCTGTCCACGTTCCTGCGCTGATCTCCCATGCACAGCTGTCACATCTGGAGATGGTGACAGCTGTGCATGGCTGCTGTAAGCTCACACTGCCGGGAACACGTCCGCTCCCGGCAGCGGGAGCCACTGACTGAGGTCACCGGAGTGCATTCAGGCAGCGCAGCTCCGGAGACTTCCTTTACGGCACTGCTGTACCGTGGGAATTTCTCACGATACAGCAGGGCCGTAAAGGAGCTGACTGGAGCAGCGCTGCCTGAACTCCGGCGAACCCGCTTATGCAGTGACGGGGCTTCTTTACGGCCCCATCATTCTAGCGGCGGCAGCGGTTCAGAGCGGTCACATTCTATGTGGCTGCTCTGAACTGGAGATCATCGTGGGACACTCGTGGACTACTATGGAGGGGTAAGGATAAGGTTGTGGTTTATTATTTTATATTTTATTACAGGAGATCGATGGCTTCGGGGAATTAGGTGTCTAGGTGAGTATAGGTGTAGTTTTTTATTTTTTACTTTATTTTAGGTGGCGATCGGCGGGGACAGGTAATGTATGAACTAATTTATTGTAGGTAACCACTGGCCACCAATGACATGTATTTAAAATTTATTGGGGACACAGTAGGGCAATTTAAATAGCAGGATCAGGCTGATGGGAACTACTGCTCCCATCGAGCTGATCCTGCTGGCACGAGTGGATGGGGGACAGACATAGGCCGATGGGAGTAGTAGTGTCACATCGGCCTATGTCTGCCTGCACGCACACACCCGCAGACATTGCACACACCCGCACACACTCGCAGACATCGCACAGACACCGCACACACTCGCAGACATCGCACAGACACCGCACACACCCGCAGACACCGCACACACCCGCAGACACCGCACAGACACCCCACACACCGCGCACACCAGCACAGACACCCACACACACCAATCATGACCGGTCTGGGAGGTGAGGCTGACCTGTGCGGCCGTGGGAAAGTTCATGTGAGTTCATGCAATGCAGTCAAGCATGAACTCACATGAACCCTCTGAGGGCACCGCGGCGACTTCAAATGAACAGCTGATCGGCATCACCTGATACCTCAGCTGTTCATTTGAAATAACCAGCGGGAAAGCGCAGCACAGAACGGGAAAGCCGGCGGTGAAGTCTTTTCACTGCCGGCTTCCCCGCCCGGGTTCTTCGCTCCCCACTCCT
Organism: Phyllobates terribilis; assembly: GCF_046119375.1. Lineage (NCBI taxonomy): Eukaryota > Metazoa > Chordata > Amphibia > Anura > Dendrobatidae > Phyllobates > Phyllobates terribilis. Next base: position 10,739,207 of record NW_027362769.1, on the reverse strand, counting down.
TGGTGCTGCGCTCCCCGCCCGGTCCTAACTTACGATCGGGATGGGAGGTGGCGAGGGGAGCGGAGGATCGGGGTGGGAGGCTGCGGGGAAGCAGTATGGGGCTGTGTGATTGTTTAAAAGCCGGCGGCTTTTTACCCCGCGCCGGCTTTTAAACAATCAGGAGAATTCTCCCACGCTGGGATGGCATTCTGATGACAGGCTGGATCACAGCTGAGCGCTGCCATCCAGCTTGTCATCCTTCAGAGACACTGCAGAGCGCAGGCATTATGGGAACTTCCGATTCCGGTATTCGATATTGTAAAAGTATTGGAATTAAGTATCGGAATTCCGATACCGCGAATATCGGCCGATAACCGATGTTTCAGTATCGGAATGCTCAACACTAGTAAAGACCTATTTCAGGAATCAAAACCATAAAAAACTAACAAGGTGGATGATGTGGACGTACCAATCATTACCCAATTAAACGTTAATACTAAAAAATTTTAAAAAATCGTAAATAAATACTGGGACATCCTAAAGGACAATAAAGTCATTGGGGATGTTACCCACTCACCCCCGGTTTATATTTAGAAAGTCCCACAATATTTGGAATCTCATTTCCTCCTCAGTCTGGGAATCATGGACAGTGGGAAATACCACGCTCTTCTCCACACCCCCATGGACTTTTTTTCCTTGCAAAAAAATGTCGGGCATACAAGACCTTACACACAAAAAAATGCTTGAGTTTAAATAAAGGAAACATGGATATTAAAATTATAGATCACATAACCGGCAGTACAAAGGGTGTAATCTACAGTTTAAAATGCCCATGCACCAAGTTATATGTAGGGCGCACTAAACGCCCTGTATAAAAACGTATTGGTGAACATTTGCAGAACATATAAGGAATATGTTTTGTGGTCATCCCCTCTCAAAACACTACATAGAAAACACTACATAGACAAACATGGGAGATCGGTGGTTGGTACAGGACTATGGGGGATTCAAAAAGTTCATAGTCTCTGGCGTGGAGGAGACTTCATAAAGCAAATGTCACGCGCTGAAAGCAAGTGGATCTTTGACTTAGATACACTTAAACCAAAATGACTGAATAGTGAAGTTGAACTTTTTGTCTTCCAATGAGTGACAGACACTCAGATGATTGACACCACTTGAGCTTGCACTTAAGGATCCACCTACCAAATTTGGACCATCCCTGAAGAAGGAAACCGTTATTTTCCGAAACGCATATGATTTTTGGTCCAAGCAGCTATCCTTACTACTCTGACAGTGTGACGTCATGAATGCTTTGACTCGCTGTGAGTCTCTGACAGCTTTCCTCTTGAGGAGGATCTACTTTGAGAGCGCATGCCACAAAGATGGGGCACAACTCAAACACTTTGAAGCTACGCACTGAACTTACTCATCCGAACCTCTGACTAGAAACATGAAAAACAGCTCATATTCACCGCTCTGAAAGTGAAAATAACTCTTTGTGAGGTATGATTCAACAGTCTGTGCTAATTACCACTCTTGCATGTACCTATCTTTTATAACATCTACTTAGTGTCCTCTGAGGAGCTATTACTGATTCGCTAACTCTATGCACATTAAGGGAGATTTATATTTGTTCATCTTCAAAGATGAAGACCAAACTGTATAATATAAGATTTAGCACTAAACTCACACACAAACATCCTGAAGCGGAAATCCCCAATGTTCTTTAATTACTACTCACTAGTGTTGAGCGAGCACTAATATGCTCGGGTGCTCGAAGCTCGGGCCGAGCTCACTGTGATACTCGGGTGCTCGACCCGAGCAACGAACCCAATGTTAGTCTATGGGAGACCCGAGCATTTTTGCGGCGTCACCCCTGGCAGTCTGTAGAAAGCCTAAAAAGTGCCCAAAACGATAGTGACAGTGCTCAAAAGACATGGGGACAGCATGGGCATCGCCCCAGGAAGCATTTCTGACCCCCATGTCACTGCTGTCAACAACGTGGTCAGAGGTATTAAGCCACTTTTACGGGCTCACAATAAAACGTTCAAAAACTAAACTGAAAGTGCTTTCCTGTGAAATATGTTAAGGAACTTCCTTTCCAGGGTAAAGACTTGTGTATAAGGTAAAATAAATAACTAAAAACAAAAATACTCCTCCACACCTTGGGCTATGTTCACAAGTAGCATTTTTTATGTGTTTTTGCACTTTTGTATTGCTTTCAACAGTGACAAATGCATTCACCGGGAAATGTTATTTTAACATTTTACAATCTTATCTGGCCATGTGCTGTGAGCAAGGACCTCCAAGGTGGTATTCTCTGAAATACTACCGGTACTACGTGCCACGCCAGAGAGGCAACGGGAGATTAGGGAGATAAATAAGTGGCTCAAGAACTGGTGTAGGAAGGAGGGATTTGTGTTCCTGGAGAACTGGGCCGACTTCTCAGTTGGCTACAGACTCTACGCTAGGGACCAGCTGCACCTTAATGGGGAGGGTGCAGCTTTGCTGGGGGAGAAAATAGCTAGAAGGTTGGAGGAGTGTTTAAACTAGGGATTGGGGGGGAGGGTATTCATTTTATAGGTGGGGAAGATAGTGCAGATAGTGACCTGGGCACAAATAAAGAAATTGGGGGTTCTGTTAGAACAGTCAATAAAGTAAGAAGGAATAGAGGTACAGAGAGATACATAAAATGCATGTACACTAATGCCAGAAGCCTCACCAACAAAATGGAGGAATTAGAATTACTTTTGTTGGAAAATAATTATGACATGGTAGGGATATCTGAGACGTGGCTGGACGAGAGCCATGACTGGGCAGTTAATTTACAGGGTTATAGTCTTTTCAGAAATGAACGTACAAACAAGCGAGGGGGGGGGGTGTGTTTATATGTAAAATCATCCTTAAAACCAGTCTTGCGGGAGGATATATGTGAATCTAATGAAAATGTAGAGTCCCTGTGGGTGGAGATAAGGGGAGGGGGAAAAAATAATAAATTACTGTTAGGGGTTTGTTATAAGTCTCCAAAAATAATGGAAGTAGCGGAGAATATCCTCGTAAAGCAAATAGATGAAGCAGCGACTCAAGGAGAAGTCATTATTATGGGAGACTTCAACTACCCTGAAATACATTGGGGGACAGAAACCTGTAGTTCAAGCAAAGGTAATAGATTTTTGACAACTATGAGAGACAATTACCTTTCACAACTGGTTCAGGACCCAACAAGAAGGGGGGCACTGCTAAGCCTAATATTAACCAATAAGCCAGACCGCATATCAAATATACGAGTTGGGGGTCACTTGGGTAATAGTGATCACAAAATAATACGTTTTCATGTAACCTTTAATAATATGTGTAGTAGAGGGGTTACAAGGACACTAAACTTCAGGAAGGCAAATTTCCAACGGTTAAGAGATGATCTTAGTGCAATAAACTGGGACGATATCCTGAGACATAAAGCTACACAAAGCAAATGGGAGACATTTATTAACATCCTGAAGCTACACAAAGCAAATGGGAGACATTTATTATCATCCTGAATAGGACCTGTGCACAATATATACCCTTTGGGAATAAACATGCTAGAAAAAGGAGGAAATCACTATGGCTAAATAGAGCTGTAAGGGGTGCAATAAGTGACAAAAAGAAAGCATTTAGAGAACTAAAGCAAGTAGGTAGTGATGAGGCATTAAATAAATAAAGAAAATTAAATAAATTATGTAAAAAACAAATCAAGGCAGCAAAGATTGAGGCAGAGAGAATCATTGCCAGAGAAAGTAAAAATAACCCCAAAATATTCTTTAACTACATAAATAGTAAAAAACTAAAAAATGATAGTGTTGGTCCTCTTAAAAATAGTCTGAAATGGTGGATGAGGATGAGGAAAAAGCCAATATGCTAAATGATTTTTTTTCAACCGTATTTACACAAGAAAATCGCATGACAGAAAACATGATTAGTGATGACAAAAATTCTCCATTAAATGTCACTTGCTTAACCCAGCAGGAAGTACAGCGGCGTCTAAAAATCACTAAAGTTGACAAATCCCCGGGCCCGGATGGGATACACCCGCGAATACTGCAGGAATTAAGTAATGTCATAGATAGACCATTATTTTTAAATTTAAAGATTCCATAATAACAGGGTCTGTACCACAGGACTGGCGTATAGCAAATGTGGTGCCAATATTCAAAAAGGGGACAAAAACTGAACTTGGAAATTATAGGCCGGTAAGCTTAACCTCTACTGTGGGTAAAATCCTGGAGGGTTTCCTAAGAGATGCTATAATAGAGTATCTGAAGAAGAATATCCTCATGACCTAATATCAACATGGATTTACGAGGGACCGTTCCTGTCAAACTAATCTGATCAGCTTTTATGAGGAGGCAAGTTCTGGACTGGACCAAGGAAATGCAGTGGATGTTGTGTATATGGACTTTTCAAAAGCTTTTGATTCGGTTCCACAGAAAAGGTTGATACATAAAATGAGAACAATGGGGATAGGGGAAAATATATGTATGTGGGTTAAGAATTGGCTCAGTGATAGGAAGCAAAGGGTGGTTATTAATGGAAAACACCCAGACTGGGTCTCAGTTAACAGTGGGGTACCACAGGGGTCAGTATTGGGCCCCCTTCTTTTTAACATATTTATTAATGACCTTGTAGGGGGCATACAGAGTAATATTTCAATATTTGCAGATGACACTAAACTCTGCAGGGTAATCAATACAGAGGAGAACAATTTTATATTACAGGAGGATCTATCTAAACTAGAAGCTTGGGCTGATAAATGGCAAATGAGCTTTAATGGGGATAAATGTAAGGTAATGCACTTGGGCACAGGAAATACAATGTATAATTATATGCTTAATTGTAAAACACTGGGCAAAACTGTAACTGAAAAAGACCTGGGTGTATTGGTGGACGACAAGCTCACGTTTAGTGGCCAGTGTCAGGCTACTGCTGCTGCAAAGGCAAATAAAATAATGGGATGCATTAAAAGAGGCATAGATGCTCATGAGGAGAACATAATTTTACCTCTATACAAGTCATTAGTGCGACCACACTTAGAATACTGTGTACAGTTCTGGTCTCCGGTGTATAAGAAAGACATAGCTGAACTAGAGCGGGTGCAGAGAAGAGCGACCAAGGTTATTAGAGGACTGGGGGGTCTGCAATACCAAGACAGGTTATTACACTTGGGGTTATTTACTGTGGAAAAAAGAAGGCTTAGGGGTGATCTTATTACTATGTACAAGTATATGAGGGGACAGTACAAAGACCTTTCTACTGATCTTTTTACTCTGAGGCCTGAGACGGGGACAAGGGGGCATCTTCTACGTCTGGAGGAAAGAAGGTTTAATCATAATCACAGACGGGGATTCTATACTGTAACAGCAGTGAGACTATGGAACTCTCTGCCGCATGATGTTGTAATGAGTGATTCACTGTTAAAATGTAAGAACGGCATGGATGCCTTTCTTGAAAAGTATAATATTACAGGTTATAAATACTAGATTCCTTGATAGGGCGTTGATCCAGGGAACTAGTCTGATTGTCGTATGGAGTCGGGAAGGAATTTTTTCCCCAATGTGGAACTTAGTGTTTGCCACATGTTTTTTTTTTGCCTTCCTCTGGATCAACATGTTAGGCTATGGGTTGAACTAGATGGACTTAGTCTTCCTTCAACCTTAAAAACTATGTTACTATGTTACATGCATACAGTGCTGAAAAGACATGGGAACAGCATGGGGAAGACCCCTGGAAGCATCTCTGACACCCAGGTCACTGCCTAAAAGTGTGACCATCAGAAGTGATCCTTGCCGCATCAGGAGATGCAAACTTGAAACTATCCCCGTGCAAGTCCTTTTCCCAGAGCAGCGTTCAATTGTACCTCCCCCATTCCTTGCAATGCAAGTGCAAGTATGCAGTCTGCCACCCACCCACCCCCAGGCTGCAATACCATACTGCTAGCTTGCTTGCTCTTGAAATTGGGCCTTTTAGGCATGTGGAGGCAGAAGCCGGCCACCATGTCATGGCTTCATCGGCGGCCTGGTATCCATACTCGGTCCCCAGCCGCCCGGCGGCCGGGTGTCCACACACGGTCCCCAGCTGCCTGGGGGCGGCCGGGTGTCTATAAACGGTCCCCAGCCGCCCCTATTTCTCCGCTGAACTTCCCCCACACTTTTCTTAGCCTGGCCTGCTTTAGGGCAGCATTGGACGAGCCCACCAGAGAACCAGACTCCTCCGGTGGACCCTGGCTTCTCCATCAGGGGAGTTGAGAGTGCCAAGGTGAGGAGCATGATGATGATAGAAGTTAGCATCTGCTTTGTTTTCTTGGAATGCAAGAGTAAGTGTGCAACCTGCCACCCACCCACCCCCAGGCTGCAATGCCATACTGCTAGCTCGCACTTGAAATGGGGCCTTTTAGTTTAGAGGAGGCCGAAGCTGGCCACTACCTCATGGCTGCTTCAGCAGCGTGGTATCCATACTCAGTCCCCAGTCGCCCGGCGGCCGGGTGTCCACGCTCGGTCCCCAGCCGCCAGGGGGCGGCCGGGTGTCCATACTCGGTCCCCAGCCGCCCCGCGGCCGGGTGTCCACACATGGTCCCCAGCCGCCTGGGGGCGGCCGGGTGTCCATAAACAGTCCCCAACCGCCCCTATTTCTCCTTGGAACATCCCCCCACACACTTTTATTAGCCCGGCCTGCTTTAGGGCTGCATTGGACGAACCCACCAGAGAACCAGACTCCTCCGGTGGGACCTGGCTTCTCCATCAGGGGAGTTGAGAGTGCTAAGGTGAGGAGCATGATGATGATGATAGAAGTTAGCGTCTGCTTTGTTTCCTTGGAATGCAAGAGCATGTATGTAGTAGCGGCTAGGCCTGAGGTGGTCAGCATTTTGGCGCATATCCTACCTCCTCCGAGGATTGCTGGATGTTTTTCTGCTACTATCCCAGTTCTATGACTCCGGTTAAAACAAAGCTTCAGGTGATGAATGATGGATGAGGTAGTGCCAAAGGAGAAAGAGCAGGAGGAACAGGGACCATTCACATCAATATCAGGCCAGTCAACCACACATGTCTTGTAGGATTTGTTTCTGTACCAAAAGGAGTGGTTCGGCTACACAGTTATAGGGCATGCAGTGAGTGCAATGCCTAACAAAAATTTCGAGGCACTCCAATGCCCCTTGGAAGTGACACTGAGGTCAGAGGGCCTTAACTAAACCTTTTTTTCCATGTATTGCAACTGGGTCTCCTGTGCACTGTTGGCCTAAGCAGTGAATGGAAGGCTTTCCAAAAATTATGAGGAACTGCAATGCCCCTTGAAACAGACGTGGATTACAGCATACTAAAAACCTTCTACCCATTATTGGGGAGTGGGTCTCCCTTAGTGTTCGCCTATGCATTGAAAAGCAAAAGCTGATTAAAATTAGGAGGAAATGCAATGCCCGTTGGAAGAATGGTGGAGGTCGCAGTGGAATAAAAAGACAATATCAATGCCCCTTGGAAAAGTGGTGGAGGTCGCAGTAGCTTAACAAGATGGTTTTAATGCCCCTTGGAAGAGACGTGGAGGTCGCAGTGGAATTAAAAAGGCAATGTCAATGCCCCTGGGAAAAGTGGTGGAGGTCGCAGTAGCTTAACAAGATGGTTTTAATGCCCCTTGGAAGAGATGTGGAGGTCGCAGTGGAATAAAAAGACAATATCAATGCCCGTGGGAAAAGTGGTGGAGGTCGCAGTAGCTTAACAATACGGTCTTAATGCCCCTTGGAAGGGACGTGGAGGTTGCAGTAGCTTAACAAGATGGTTTTAATGCCCCTTGGAAGAGACGTGGAGGTCGCAGTGGAATTAAAAAGGCAATGTCAATGCCCCTGGGAAAAGTGGTGGAGGTCGCAGTAGCTTAACAAGATGGTTTTAATGCCCCTTGGAAGAGACATGGAGGTCGCAGTGGAATAAAAAGACAATATCAATGCCACTGGGAAAAGTAGTGGAGGTCGCAGTAGCTTAACAAGACGGTTTAAATGCCCATTGGAAAAGTGGTGGAGGTCGCATTAGCTTGACAAGACGGTTTTAATGCCCCTTGGAAGAGACGTGGAGGTTGCAGCAGCTTAACAAGACGGTTTTAATGCCCCTTGGAAGAGATGTGGAGGTTGCAGTTGCTTAACAAGATGCTTTAAATGCCCCTTGGAAAAGTGGTGGAGGTCGCATTAGCTTAACAAGACGGTTTTAATGCCCCTTGGAAGAGACGTGGAGGTTGCAGCTGTTTAACACGACGGTTTAAATGCCCCTTGGAAGAGATGTGGAGGTCGTAGTAGCTTAACAAGACGGTTTTAATGCCCCTTGGAAAAGTGGTGGAGGTCGCATTAGCTTAACAAGATGGTTTTAATGCCTCTTGGAAGAGACGTGGAGGTTGCAGTGGAATAAAAAGACAGTATCAATGCCCCTGGTAAAAGTGGTGGAGGTCGCATTAGCTTAATGAGACGGTTTTAATGCCCCTTGGAAGACACGTGGAGGTTGCAGTAGCTTAACAAGACGGTTTTAATGCCCCTTGGAAGAGACGTGGAGGTTGCAGTAGCTTAACAAGACACGTTAAATGCCCCTTGGAAAAGTGGTGGAGGTCGCATTAGCTTAACAAGACAGTTTTAATGCCCCTTGGAAGAGACGTGGAGGTTGCAGTAGCTTAACAAGACGGTTTAAATGCTCCTTGGAAGAGACGTGCAGGTCGCAATGGAATAAAAAGACAATATCAATGCCCCTGGGAAAAGTGGTGGAGGTCGCAGTAGCTTAACAAGACGGTTTAAATGCCCCTTGGAAGAGACGTGGAGGTTGCAGTAGCTTAGCAAGACGGTTTTAATGCCCCTTGGAAGACACGTGGAGTTTGCAGCAGCTTAACAAGAAGGTTTTAATGCCCCTTGGAAGAGACGTGGAGGTTGCAGTAGCTTAACAAGACAGTTTAAATGCCCCTAGTAAGAGGCGTGGAGGTCGCATTAGCTTAACAAGATGGTTTTAATGCCCCTTGGAAGAACGTGGAAGTTTCAGTAGCTTGACAAGATGGTTTAAATGCACCTTGCAATAGTGGTGGAGGTCGCATTAGCTTAACAAGGCAGTTTTAATGCCCCTTGGAAGAGACGTGGAGGTTGCAGTAGCTTAACAAAAAGGTTTTAATGCCCCTTGGAAGAGACGTGGAGGTTGCAGTAGCTTAACAAGACGGTTTAAATGCCCGTTGGAAAAGTGGTGGAGGTCGCATTAGCTTAACAAGACGGTTTTAATGCCCCTTGGAAGAGACGTGGAGGTTGCAGTAGCTTAACAAGTCGGTTGTAATGCCCCTTGGAAGAGACGTGGAGGTCGCAGAGGAATAAAAAGACTATATCAATACCCCTGGGAAAAGTAGTGGAGGTCGCAGTAGCTTAACAAGACGGTTTAAATGGCCCTTGGAAAAGTGGTGGAGGTCGCAATAGCTTAAGAAGACGGTTTTAATGCCCCTTGGAAGAGACGTGGAGGTTGCAGCAGCTTAATAAGACAGTTTAAATGCCCCTTGTAAGAGACGTGGAGGTCGCAGTAGCTTAACAAGACGGTTTTAATGCCGCTTGGAAAAGTGGTGGAGGTCGCATTAGCTTAACAAGACGGTTTTAATGCCCCTTGGAAGAGACGTGGAGGTTGCAGTGGAATAAAAAGACAATATCAATGCCCCTGGGAAAAGTGGTGGAGGTCGCAGCAGCTTAACAAGACGATTTTAATGCCCCTTGGAAGAGACGTTGAGGTCGCAGTGGAATAAAAAGACAATGTCAATGCCCCTGGGAAAAGTGGTGGAGGTCGCAGTCGCTTAACAAGACGGTTTTAATGCCCCTTGGAAAAGACGTGGAGGTCGCAGTGGAATAAAAAGACAATATCAATGCCCCTGGGAAAAGTGGTGGAGGTCGCAGTAGCTTAACAAGACGGTTTTAATGCCCTTTGGAAGAGACGTGGAGGTCGCAGTGGAATAAAAAGACAATATCAATGCCCATGGGAAAAGTGGTGGAGGCCGCAGTAGCTTAACAAGACGGTTTTAATGCCCCTTGGAAAAAACATGGAGGTTGCAGTAGCTTAACAAGACGGTTTAAATGCCCCTTGGAAAAGTGGTGCAAGTCGCATTAGCTTAAAAAGACGGTTTTAATGCCCCTTGGAAGAGACGTGAAGGTCGCAATGGAATAAAAAGACAATATCAATGGCCCTGTGAAATGTGGTGGAGGTCGCAGTAGCTTAACAAGACGGTTTTAATGCCCCTTGGAAGAGATGTGAAGGTCACAATGGAATAAAAAGACAATATCAATGCCCCTGGGAAAAGTGGTGGAGGTCGCAGTAGCTTAACAAGTCGGTTTAAATGCCCCTTGGAAGAGACGTGGAGGTCGCAGTAGCTTAACAAGACGGTTTTAATGCCCCTTGGAAGACACGTGGAGTTTGCAGTAGCTTAACATGACGGTTTTAATGCCCATTGGAAGAGTCGTGGAGGTTGCAGTAGCTTAGCAAGACAGTTTAAATGCCCCTAGTAAGAGGAGTGGAGGTCGCATTAGCTTAACAAGATGGTTTTAATGCCCCTTGGAAGAGACGTGGAAGTTTCAGTAGCTTGACAAGACGGTTTAAATGCCCCTTGGAATAGTGGTGGAGGTCGCATTAGCTTAACAAGACGGTTTTAATGCCCCTTGGAAGAGACGTGGAGGTTGCAGTAGCTTAACAAGACAGTTTTAATGCCCCTTGGAAGAGACGTGGAGGTTGCAGTAGCTTAACAAGACGGTTTAAATGCCCCTTGGAAAAGTGGTGGAGGTCGCATTAGCTTAACAAGACGGTTTTAATGCCCCTTGGAAGAGACGTGGAGGTTGCAGTAGCTTAACAAGACAGTTTTAATGCCCCTTGGAAGAGACATGGAGGTCGCAGTGGAATTAAAAGACAATATCAATGCCCCTGGGAAAAGTAGTGGAGGTCGCAGTAGCTTAAAAAGACGGTTTAAATGCCCCTTGGAAAAGTGGTGGAGGTCGCATTAGCTTAACAAGACGGTTTTAATGCCCCTTGGAAGAGGCATGGAGGTTGCAGCAGCTTAACAAGATAGTTTAAATGCCCCTTGGAAGAGACGTGGAGATCGCAGTAGCTTAACAAGATGGTTTTAATGCCCCTTGGAAAAGTGGTGGAGGTTGCATTAGCTTTTCAAGACGGTTTTAATGCCACTTGGAAGAGACGTGGAGGTCGCAGTGGAATAAAGAGACAATATCAATGCCCCTGGGAAAAGTGGTGAAGGTCGCATTAGCTTAACAAGATGGTTTTAATGCCCCTTGGAAGAGACGTGAAGGTCGCAATGGAATAAAAAGACAATATCAATGCCCCTGGGAAAAGTGGTGGAGGTCTCAGTACCTTAACAAGACGGTTTAAATGCCCCTTGGAAGAGACGTGGAGGTCGCAGTAGCTTAACAAGATGGTTTTAATGCCCCTTCGAAGACACGTGGCGTTTGCAGTAGCTTAACAAGACGGTTTTAATGCCCCTTGGAAAAGTGGTGGAGGTCGCATTAGCTTAACAAGACGGTTTTAATGACCCTTGGAAGAGACGTGGAGGTTGCAGTAGCTTAACAAGACGGTTTTAATGCCCCTTGGAAGAGACATGGAGGTCGCAGTGGAATTAAAAGACAATATCAATGCCCCTGGGAAAAGTAGTGGAGGTCGCAGTAGCTTAACAAGACGGTTTTAATGCCCCTTGGAAAAGTGGTGGAGGTTGCATTAGCTTTTCAAGACGGTTTTAATGCCACTTGGAAGAGACGTGGAGGTCGCAGTGGAATAAAAAGACAATATCAATGCCCCTGGGAAAAGTGGTGGAGGTCTCAGTACCTTAACAAGACAGTTTAAATGCCCCTTGGAAGAGACGTGGAGGTCGCAGTAGCTTAACAAGATGGTTTTAATACCCCTTGGAAGACACGTGGCGTTTGCTGTAGCTTAACAAGACGGTTTTAATGCCCCTTGGAAGAGACTTGGAGGTTGCAGTAGCTTAACAAGACGGTTTAAATGCCCCTAGTAAGAGGCGTGGAGGTCGCATTAGCTTAACAAGATGGTGTTAATGCCCCTTGGAAGAGACGTGGAGGTTTCAGTAGCTTGACAAGACGGTTTAAATGCCCCTTGGAATAGTGGTGGAGTTCGCATTAGCTTAACAAGACGGTTTTAATGCCCATTGGAAAAGTGGTGGAGGTCGCATTAGCTTAACAAGATGGTTTTAATGCCCCTTGGAAGAGACGTGGAGGTTGCAGTGGAATAAAAAGACAATATCAATGCCCCTGGTAAAAGTGGTGGAGGTCGCATTAGCTTAACAAGACGGTTTTAATGCCCCTTGGAAGGGATGTGAAGGTCGCAATGGAATAAAAAGACAATATCAATGCCCCTGGGAAAAGTGGTGGAGGTCGCAGTCGCTTAACAAGACGGTTTAAATGCCCCTTGGAAGAGACGTGGAGGTCGCAGTAGCTTAACAAGATGGTTTTAATGCCCCTTGGAAGACACGTTGAGGTTGCAGTAGCTTATCAAGACATATAAATGCCCCTTGGAAAAGTGGTCGAGGTCGCATTAGCTTAGCAAGATGGTTTTAATGCCCCTTGGAAGAGACGTGGAGGTCGCAGTAGCTTAACAAGATGGTTTTAATGCCCCTTGGAAGACACGTTGAGGTTGCAGTAGCTTATCAAGACATATAAATGCCCCTTGGAAAAGTGGTCGAGGTCGCATTAGCTTAGCAAGATGGTTTTAATGCCCCTTGGAAGAGACGTGGAGGTTGCAGTAGCTTAACAAGACGGTTTAAATGCCCCTTGGAAGAGACGTGGAGGTCGCAGTAGCTTAACAAGATGGTTTTAATGCCCCTTGGAAAAGTGGTGGAGGTCGCATTAGCTTAACAAGATGGTTTTAATGCCCCTTGGAAGAGACGTGGAGTTTGCAGTAGCTTAACAAGATGGTTTAAATTCCCCTTGGAAGAGACGTGGAGGCCAGAGTGGTTTAATTAGATGGTTTTAATGCCCCTTACAAGCGCCATGCAGTACAGCATATTAAAAACATTATTTCCATTATTGGGGAGTGGGTCTCCCATAGTCTTTGCCTATGCCTTCCAAGTAAAAGCTGCCAAAAATTAGGACGGAGGAACTTGCAATGCTGGCAACACAGATCACGGTCTCCCTGGTGGTATAGTGGTGGTGGAGGCTGAGGATAAGGAGAAGAGCAAAAAAAAGCCGAATTGACGAAGCGTATATCCATGTTTGGGTTTGAAGCGGTGCATGGGAATACACCTCCCGAAATAACACAGTGGATTTGACTTTATGTTACTCTGCTGTCATTTGGTAGTGATGAGAAGTCTGGCCCAATCCAGCCCTTGTTCATTTTGATAAGTGTCAGCTTGTCAGCATTGTCAGTTGACAGGCGAGTGCCCTTATCAGTTATAATTCCCCCAGCGGCACTAAAAACACGCTCCGATAACTTGCTAGTGGCAGGGCAGGCCAGGACCTCCAAGTCGTACAGAGCGAGTTCATTCCAAGTGTCCAGCTTGGATACCCAATAATTAAAAGGCACAGAGGAATCACGGAGGACACTGGTACGGTCGGCAAGGTACTCCCTCACCATCTTTTGAAACTTTCCACTCCTTGTGAGAGTACCCCACGCCTCAGGGCCTGTAAGCTGGGCGGGTCTCAGAAAACTGTCCCAGAATGTTGACATCGTTACCCTGCCTCTGCTGGATTGGAGTTGCGTCTCTCTCACCTGTACGCCTTGGTTGGTCAATGAACTGTGACCTCTGCTGCTAGCGTGTTCAGATGGGAATTTTATTAACAGTTCTGCAGCAAGGGCCTTCTGGTACTGCCCCATTTTTGTAGATCTCTACACTTCAGGAATAAGAGAGTGAAAGTTCTCCTTGTAGCGGGGGTCTAAAAGTGTCACCAACAAGTAATGACTGTCACCCAACATTTTGACAACGCGAGGGTCACAGTTAAGGCAGCATAACATAAAGTCAGCCATGCGTGCCAGACTGGTAACGGGCAAGACTTCCGTGTCCTCACCAAGATGACGACTGACCATGCTCTCCTCCTCCTCCTCCTCCCCCCTGTCCTCAGGCCACCCACGCTGAACCGACTGTATGACAGTTGTACAGGTACTACCGTCTACAGCGCATGATACCACCTCCTGTTCTTCCTCCTCCTTCTCTCCCTCATTGTCCCCCAATGCACGTTGGGATGAGATGAGGCTGGGCTTTGTGTAATCGCCCATTACGGGTTCTTGATCCATCTCATCATACTCTGGCTGCAATGCCTCCTCTTTAATTCTCAGCAGAGAGCGTTGCAAAAGACAGACGAGTGGAATGCTGACTCTAATGATGGCGTCATCGCCACTCACCATCTTGGTGGACTCCTCAAAGTTTGTCAGGATGGTACATATGTCAGACATCCAGGTCCACTCCTGAGGTCTTATGTGTGGAGTCTGACGGCCTTGTTGCAGCTGGTACTCCACAACTACTTTCTTCTGCTCACAAATCCTTTGCAACATGTGGAGGGTAGAGTTCCAACGTGTGGGGACTTCATACACCAGTCGGTGTGCCAGAAGCTGCAAACGCTGCTGCAACACAGCAAGGGCGGTGGAAGCAGTAGCCGACTTGCGAAAATGAGCTGACAGGTGGTGTACTTTGACGAGCAGATCTGGCAACTCGGGGTACGATTTAAGAAACCGCTGAACCACGAGGTTAAGCATATGAGCCAGGCATGGTACGTGTGTGATCTCGCTTCGCCTCAGAGCCGCCACCAGGTTACGGCCATTGTCACACACGACCATGCCTGGATGTAGGTTCAGCGGTCTCAGGCACAGATCTGCCTGCTCTTTAACAGCTGTCCACAACTCACAAGCAGTGTGAGGTTTATCACCTAAGCTTATGAGTTTCAGCACAGCCTGTTGCCGTTTGGCTGAGGCAGTACTGCAGTGCTTCCAGCTTGTAACTGATGTTGTGATATCTGAGATGGAGGCTGAACATGAGGAGGAGGATGATGCGCAGGAGCTATACACTGTGGGGGCAACACTGACTGACATAGGGCCGCAATCCTCCGTGTGGGGAGGATGTGTTTCATCCCAAGGTCCGACTGGGTCCCGGCTTCCACTATGTTTACCCAGTGTGCCGTCAGGGAGATGTACCGTCCCTGGCCACAAGCACTTGTCCACGTGTCCGTTGTCAGGTGGACTCTCCCAGAAACTGCATTGTTGAGGGCACGGCAGATGTTTTGTGACACGTGCTTGTGTAGTGCGGGGATGGCACACCGGGCAAAATAGTGTCGGCTGGGGACCGAGTACCCAGGGACGGCCACCGCCATAAGGTTGCGGAAGGCTTCCGTCTCCACCAGCCTAAAAGGCAGCATTTCCAACGCAAGCAGTCATGAAATGTGCGAATTTAGGACTGTGGCCTGTGGGGCGTTGGCTGCAAATTTGCACTTTCGTTCAAAGCTCTGCGATATGGACAATTGAACACTGCGGTGGGACATGGACGTTGATGCTGTTTCTTGAGAATCTGCCATAACAAGTGAAGACTGAGGGGATGGGGCATCTTTGCATGCAGTATGGACAGGGGATTGGCTTGCATGCACAGCATGGGGTTCTATTACACGCACAAGCACAATAGGGGAAGAAGCAGTAGTGACACCCGCTGACACTGGTCGTGGACCCTGGGGTTCGCCCCACAAAGTCGGGTGCTTTGCTGCCATGTGACTGATCATGCTGGTGGTGGTTAGGCTGGTTGTTTTGTCACCCCTGCTG
This sequence comes from Phyllobates terribilis, assembly GCF_046119375.1. NCBI lineage: Eukaryota > Metazoa > Chordata > Amphibia > Anura > Dendrobatidae > Phyllobates > Phyllobates terribilis. The sequence continues at coordinate 10,723,455 of NW_027362769.1, read as the reverse complement.
ATGCTGGCATGGCAGGTGGTACAAATGGCCTTTTTGGGGTTATCAGCAGAGTCTTTAAAAAAATTCCAGACTCTGGTAGACCTACCGGTTGTACTGGCAACGTCCCTCATGTTGGTTTTACAGGGAACTGTTGACCGCCTTCTGTGTGCGGCCACCACACTGCTTCTTCCTGCCAGTTGGGGTACTCTGCCTCCCTCCCCCTGTGTGCTGCTGGCCTCGCTCTGCATGTTCTCCTGCCACGTTGGGTCAGTTACTAGATCATCCACCACCTCCTCCTCTTCCACTTGCGCACCACGATCCTCCTCCTCACTTCGTGGCAATTGTGTCTCGTCATCATCCACCTCTTGTGACAAATTCCCAGCGTCTACTTCTCTGGCTGTGGCTGTTCAAATATTTGGGCATCGCTACATGGGATCTCCTCTTCCACCACTTTAAGCGGAGCAGGCGAGGGGCCCAAATATGGAAATGGACCAGTGAACAGCTCTTCAGAGTGTCCAAGTGTGGGATCAGTTACTGTCTGATGACACTCGGCATGGTGGGAGGAAGGAGCATCAGGGTGAGGAGGAGTATGCGGTCGAGACTCACGGCTACTAAAACTTGACCATGTGGAAGACAGACCGGAGGTGGTGGTGCCCAGGTAACTGGAAGTATTATCTGCTATCCAATTAATAACCTGTTCACACTCATCAGTTCGCAATACTGGTGCTGTAGTTTGCTTCCCTAGTAATTCGGTCAAGAAGTGGGAGCGAGAAGATGTGGCTGTTGGTTGTGGCACACTTTCACCTTGGCCACGGCCCATTCCCCTACACGTACCATCACCAGAACGTCCAGTTCCACATCCCTTGCCACGCGCCTTGCCCATTGTAAATGAAGTAAAATAGCTTACACTAGCAGTATCAATGGAAAAAGGGTAATAAAAAGGAGATTTGAACCGTGGAAGAGGAAAACCACAGTTCTATTTCTCTGGCCTACACCAGAATCTTTTAAACAGATATATTTGTGACTGAACAGGCAGGGAGACACTATTACTGTCTTTTTTTACGTAAAACAGGCCAAAAGCTGGATAATACAGAGATTTGACCTGTGGAACTGCAAAACCACAGTTATATTTTTTTCTGGCCTACACCAGACTCTTTTAAACAGATATATTGGTGTCTGACCAGTCAGGGAGACACTATTATAGTTTTTTTTAACGGCAAAAAATGCCAAAAGCAGGATAATACAGAGATTTGACCCGTGGAACTGCAAAACCACAATTATAGTTATGTTGTGTACACCAGACTCTTTTAAACAGATATATTGGTGCCTGACCAGTCAGGGAGACACTATTACAGTTTTTTTATGGCAAAAAATGCCAAAAACAGGATAATACAGAGATTTGACCCGTGGAACTGCAAAACCACAGTTATATTTTTCTGGCCTACACCAGACTCTTTTAAACAGATATATTGGAGTCTGGCCAGTCAGGGAGACACTATTAATGTTTTTTTTTTACGGCAAAAAATGCCAAAAGCATGATAATAAAGAGATTTGACCCGTGGAACTGCAAAACCACAGTTACAGTTATGTGGCGTACACCAGACTCTTTTAAACAGATATATTGGTGTCTGAACAGTCAGGGAGACACTATTACAGTTTTTTTTACGTAAAAAAATGCCTAAAACAGGATAATACAGAGATTTGACCCGTGGAACTGCAAAACCACAGTTATATTTTTCTACCTACACCAGACTCTTTTAAACAGATATATTGGTGTCTGAACAGTCAGGGAGACACTATTACTGTTTTTTTTACGGCAAAAAATGCAGAAAGCAGGATAATATAGAGTTTTGACCCGTGAAACTGCAAAACCACAGTTATATTTTTCTGGCCTACACCAGACTCTTTTAAACAGATATATTGGTGTCTGACCAGTCAGGGAGACACTATTACTGGGGTTTTTTACGGCAAAAAATGCAAAAAGCAGGATAATACATAGATTTGACCCGTGGAACTGCAAAACCACAGTTCTATTTTTTTGGCCTACACCAGACTCTTTTAAACAGATATATTGGTGTCTGAACAGTCACAGACACACTCAATTTTTTTTGGGGGGGAGGGGGGGGGGGATACCAAAAGGTTAATAAGACGCCTATTTGGACAGTCTGACTGAGGAAAAAAAAATACAGGATTTAGATGAAAAAAATAATAATTTTTCCTGGCCCCTGAGACCGGGGTGATAAGTCTAGCAATTTGACCAACAAGAGCACACAGGACTGTAATGCAGCGTTTGCTGGTATAACCACTGCGTCTCCTATACAGCCTGCCTGCCTGCCTGATATCTGGGATGGATATTAGTCCTGAGAAGGACTATTTGTTTGATTTGTCAGGCTTTAGAGACCCTACACTACCTATTTCGCATTATATATCTCTCCCTAACTCAGCAGAACTGACCCTACATTGGCTGATCCGGAGCGACTGTGCAAAAGATGGCGGCGCCCAGTTTTAAATACTCGAGGTGGCGCTGTGCAGCCAGCCAATCACTGTAATGCCCACAAACAACATGGTTGCGGCATTACAGTGACTGGCTGGCAATACCTGCATGTTCATTGGATCTGTAAAGAGCGCCAAACGTGCAGGGCAAAGACCCAAGCTTCCGCCCGAGTAACCCGGAAATGCTCAGTGCTCGCCGAACATCCCGAGTAGCGTGATGCTGGGGCGAGTAACGAGCAGTGTCGAGCATGCTCGCTCAACACTACTAGTCACCAATCCTTAAAAAGCCTTACGTCAACCCCCAAAAAATCATAGTATGTTAGAATTGGAAGGGACTTCCAGGATCATCGTGTCCAACCCCCTGCTCAATGCAGGATTCACTAAACCATCTCAGACAGATGTCTGTCCAGCCTGAAGACTTCCATTGAAGGAGAACTCACCACCTCTTGTGGCAGCGTGTTCCACTCATTGATTACCATCACTGTCAAAAACTTTTTTCTAATATCTAATCTGTATCTTTTCCCATTCAGTTTCATCCCATTGCTTCTCATGTTTCCATGTGCAAATGAGAATAAAGCTTATCCCTCTACAGTGTGACATCCATTCAGATATTTGTAGACAGCTATTAAGTCTCCTCTCAGTCTTCTGGTCGCTCTTCTCTGAACTTGCTCCAGTTTCTTCATGTCTTTTTAAAATGTGGTGCCCAGAACTGGACACAGTATTTCAGATGAGGTCTGACCAAAGAGGAGTAAAGGGGGATAATTACTTCACGTAATCTAGACTCTATGCTTCTGTTAATGCAACCCAGAATTGTGTTTGCCTTTTTGCTGCTGCATCACACTGTTGACTCATGTTCAGTCTGTGATTTATTAGTATACCCAAGTCTTTTTCACATGTGCTGTTGCTTAGCCCTATTTCTCCCATTTTGTATATGCTTTTTCATTTTTCTTGCCCAGATGTAGGACTTTGTATTTCTCCCTGTTAAAAACCACTGTTAGTTGTTGCCCACAGTTCCAGTTTGTTTAGATCTTTTTGAATCCTCTCTCTCTTCTCTAGTATTAGCTATCCCTCCTAACTTTGTGTTATCAGCAAATTGAATCAGTGTAACATACCTGGTGGCGTTCTTGCATAGTGCTCCATCCACCACTATGCAAGATCGCAAACTTGATCACCAGTCCAGTCTGCTAGCCTGACTTCCCTCCATGCTGTCTGCTTGCCTCTGTTCTGGCTGCTTAAGGGCGGCGCCCGATCACTTCCTGCTTCTTATAGCAGCTGTGGGCGCACCCCTAATGCGTCCTCAGCCTATTGCTGTCTGTCACTGGGTATTTAAACCAGCTTCACCTGGAAGCTAGTGCCTGAGCATCTCGTTCCTTCAGAGGGCTTCTTGCCCCTGATGTGCCAGGTCCTGTCTGAACTATCTCCTGACCTGTTGTCTGTCCGCCTTCCTGAGGCTGTATTTCCAGGCCAGTCTGAACACGCTCCTTGCCTGTTTGTTCCGCCTTCTAGGTGCTGCATACCTAGACCTGTTATCTGTGTTTTCTTGCCAGTCTGTCCGCCTTCCTGGAGGCTGTATTTCCAGGCCAGTCTGAACACACTCCTAGCCTGTTCGTCCCGCCATTCTGGGGGCCGCATACCCAGACTCGCTCCTGTTTCTCGCTGCCGTGTCGGTTCCTGTCCGAACACTCTCCTAGCCTTTTACCTGTTTTGTCTCTATGTCAATCCCTTCCCTTTTCCTGCATTGTCTGAACCTGCACCTAACTCCTACTCACTGTCACTGTACTCCCGTTTGTGAGTTTAGAGTCCACTCGCTACTTCATTGCAAGTACCTTGTGTGTATCTGGTTCTGCCTTTCCCTTCCAGTCTGTTCCGTGTGAACAGAGCCCTGTCCCCTCTGCTCTGCCTTGCTCACCGCTCCGGCGGTTCTTGCCTGCTCTGCCTTGCTCACCGCTCCGGCGGTTTCTGCCCGCTCTACCTTGCTCACCGCTCCGGCTGTTCTTGCCTGCTCTGCCTTGCTCACTGCTCCGGCGGTTCTTGCTTGCTCTGCCTTGCTCACCGCTCCGGCGGTTCTTGCCTGCTCTGCCTTGCTCACTGCTCTGGCGGTTCTTGCCTGCTCTGCCTTGCTCACTGCTCCGGCGGTTCTTGCCTGCTCTGCCTTGCTCACCGCTCCGGCGGTTCTTACCTGCTCTGCCTTGCTCACCGCTCCGGTGGTTCCCACTCTGCTCTGCCTTGCTCACTGCTCCTGCGGTTTCCGCTCTGCTCTGCCTAGCTCACCGCTCCTGCGGTTTCCGCTCTGCTCTGCCTTGCTCACCGCTCCTGCGGTTTCCGCTCTGCTCCGTCTTGCTCACCGCTCCTGCGGTTCCCACTCTGCTCTGCCTTGCTCACCGCTCCTGCGGTTTCTGCTCTGCTCTGCCTTGCTCACCGCTCCTGCGGTTTCTGCTCTGCTCTGCCTTGCTCACCGCTCCTGTGGTTTCTGCTCTGCTCTGCCTTTGCTCACCACTCCGGCGGTCTTGCCCCGCTTTGCTCTTGCTCACCGCTCCGGCGGTCTCGCTCTGCTCTGCTCTTGCTCACCGCTCCAGGCGGCCTCGTCCTGCTCTACTCTTGCTCACCGCTCCAGGCGGTCCCGCCCCTCTCTGCTCTTGCTCACCGCTCCGGCGGCCTCGCTCTGCTCTGTTTGTCTACCGCATCCGCGGTTCTGTTCCTGAGTCCCAATCTGTATTGGACCTTATCCCGTCTGTGCTCCAACCTGCTTGTGCCTCCCTGTCTGCACTCTAGCCGTGCTTGCCTGTACCCCCTGCCTGCATACCCACCTGCCTGCATTCCCACCTGCCTGCATACCAGTCGTGCCTGCCTGTGCCCCCAGTCAGTGTGCCAGCCGAGCCTGCCTGTTCCTGTATTCCCCGGTGTGGGTCAACAGCCTTTTCTAGGGTCTGACCTGGAGTAGCACCTGGTCCCTCTGCTTGGTTCCTACCGGGTGCACTGGCATCGTATGCCGTTGTGCGACCTTGGTCGGATCGGGCAGATACTTAGTTACGCCCCTCCAGGCACTCTCCGGTTCATGGTCCAGTGGGATCACTAAACACGCACACGCCTGTCAGTCCGGGCGTGTGCATAACAATCAGTTTACCCTCAATTCCTTCATCTAAATCATTGATAAAGATGTTGAACAAAACAGGGCCCATGACAGATCCTTGTGGTACCCCAGTTGAGACATTTTTCCAACTGGATGTGCAACTATTTATGACCACTCTTTAGGTCCGATCACTAAGCCAATTATGAATCCACGTAACAGTTGCCTTGTCCATTCCATAGTTAGTCATTTTTTAAATAAGGATGCTATGAGATACTTTGTCAAATGCTTTGCTGAAGTCAAGATATACTATATCTCCTGCGTTTCCCTGATCCACCCAGTCAGTGGTTCTATCATAGAAGGAAATTAAGTTAGTCTGACATGATTTATTAATTATAAACCCATGATGACTCTGGTTTATCACTTCATTCTCATAAAGGTACTTGCATACATGTTGTTTAGTAATTTGTTCAAATATCTTTCCTGGTATAGAAGTAAGGCTCACAGGCCTATAATCCCTTGGGTCCACCTTCTTCCCCTTTTTGAATATAGGGACAACATTTGCTCTTCTCAAGTCTTCTGGTACTTCTCATGTTCTCCAAGAATTTTCAAAGATTATGGAGAGTGGTTCAATAATTTCCTCTGCTATCTCCTTCAGTACGATAGGATGTAATTCATCTGGACCTGGAGACTTGAATTCATTTTTGTTAGCTAAGTGTTCCCCCACTATCTCTATGCTTATAGATAGTGTGGATTCTTCTATTCCTTCAATAGTACAGTGAAGATCAGTTGATGTTACATTTACTTTCCGAGAGAAAACAGATGCAAATTAGGAATTTAAAAGTTTGGTCTTCTTAGCATCATTTTTTACCACTTTACCATTTTCATCCTGTAAAAATCCTATAGCATCTTTGACTTTTCTTTTACTTTTGACATACCCCCAAAATCCTTTCTTATTGCTTTTTACATCTCTTGAAAGCCTTAATTCATTATCAGCTTTAGGCAATCTGATACGTGCCCTGTAGGTTCTGCAGACAGCATTATATTCGTCTTTAGATATGGCTCCCTCTTTCCATTTGATAAACACATGCTAAAAAGGGAGAAAGAAATGCTTAAGTCCTGGTTTCCTTAAATGCTTCCTATTCTTCTCTCTTTTAGGGATTGTTAACGATTGTGTGTTGAGAATCTCATTTTTCAAAATTTCCCATGCTTCCTGGACATTTCTGTCATTAAGGACATCCAGCCATTGGATCCCTCCTATCCCCTTTCTGAGTCCCTTAAAATTAGCTTTTCTGAAATCCAACCTTGAAGTCTGACTCTTCACATGTCTTCCTCCTCTAATTATCCCAAATTCTATGATAACATGATCGCTGCCTCCTAGGGTCCCAATCACCATTGATTCCTCAACCATTTCCTCCCTGTTGGTAAGAATTAGATCCAAGGTAACAGATCCCCTTGTTCTCTCTTCTACCTTTTGGAAGCTAAAATTGTCAGCAAGAGAGGATAAGAATTTGCTGGACCTGTTACTTTTGCCTGAGAGAGATTTTCAACAAATGTCTGGATAGTTGAAATCAACCATGATCATTACATCATATTTTTTTGATAACTTGGCCATTTGATGCATAAAGAGTTCATTCATATCTTCAGCTTGCCCAGGTGACCTTTAGTAAACGCCTACAATGGTGTCCTTTCCGTTGTGCTCGCCTTGTATTCTTATCCTAACAGTTTCCACAGATTTCCTAGTCTCTGAAGCTTCAATTTCTATGGAGATGTATGCTTTTCTTATATACAATGCGACACCTCCTCCCCGTTTATTAAGTCTGTTTCTTCAAATAAGTTATATTCTTCTAGCCTTGTATTCCAATCACGTGTATCGTCCCACCAAGTTTCGGTGATGCCAATGACATCATATTATTTTTCTGCGTTAGTAGCTCCAATTCTCCTTGTTTATTGCCCATGCTCTGTGCATTTGTGTAACATCCCTGGCGGCGTGCTGGCATGGCTTATCATCTCCCACCATGCAAGACCGCCCACTTACCTACCAGTCCAGGCTGTGCACTATGCTCCTCTACTTGCTGTGTGCATGTCTCTTGTCTGCTGGCTTAAGGCAGTGGCGCTGGAACTTCCTGATTCTTAAAGTTACAGTGTGGGCAGTCCTAATGCGTCCCCAGCCTATTGCTGTGAGTCACTGGATACTTAAACCTCCTCCACTCAGTGGGAGGTGCCTGAGCAACACTTTCTTACAGCTCTGCTTCCTGTCCGCACCTGCGGTTCTGTTCCTGTATCCCAGTCTGTACCGATCTCTATCCAGCCTGTTTACCTACCTGCCAGTACCCGCCTGTCTGTATACCAGCAGTGCCTGCCAGTACCCGCCTGTCTGTATACCAGCCGTGCCTGCCAGTACCCACCAGTCAGCATACTAGCCAAACCTGCCCATTCCTGCATTCCCCGGTGTGGGTCAACAGCTGTGTGACAAGGGTCTGACCTGGAGTAGCACCTGGGCCACCTCCCTCGTCCCTCCTCAGACCACGGAGTCGATTAAGCCGCCGTGCGTCCATGGTCGGATCTGGCGTGGCCCCTAGTCATGCCCCTCCAGGCACTCCTCGGTTCGTGGTCCAGTGGGACCACTAACCATGCTCTCGCCAAACAGTCCGGGCGTGAGCGTAACAATTTGTATAGAAACATCTTAGTTTGTGATCAGTTTCTATTTCTCCAATATTTTTCTCAGAGTATGGATCCCTGTCCAACTTTCAAATACATGATAATAAGTGAGAGATCTTTAAGATACATTTGTCTCATAAAGTTGCCCAGATTTTACAAACTGGATCCCTATACTGTATAAGTGGGCCAAAACGGCCATTATGTATTTAGGTGTGCAGATCCCTATAGATCATCATCGCCTCTATAATCTGAATTACTAATCACTACTCCAAGAAAATCACAATACAATTGCTTTCACTAAAAGCACCCTATTTGCATTGGATGGGTCTTTAAAACCTACTTCAAACCTAAATCCTCCTAGTATTAATATACAGTGGGTACGGAAAGTATTCAGACCCCTTTAAATTTTTCACTCTTTGTTTCATTGCAGCCATTTGGTAAATTCTAAAAAGTTATTTTTTTCTGATTAAAGTACACTCTGCACCCCATCTTGACTGAAAAAAAACAGAAATGTAGAAATGTTGCTAATTTATTAAAAAAGAAAAACTGAAATATCACATGGTATTCAGACCCTTTGCTCAGTATTGAGTAGAAGCACCCTTTTGAGCTAGTACAGCCATGAGTCTTCTTGGGAAAGTTTTTAACACTTGGATTTGGGGATCCTCTGCCATTCTTCCTTGCAGATCCTCTCCAGTTCCATCAGGTTGGATGGTGAACGTTGGTGGACAGCCATTTTCAGGTCTCTCCAGAGATGCTCAATTGGGTTTAGGTCAGGGCTCTGGCTGGGCCAGTCAAGAATGGTCACAGAGTTGTTCTGAAGCCACTCCTTTGTTATTTTAGCTGTATGCTTAGGGTCATTGTCTTGTTGGAATGTTTAACTTCGGCCAAGTCTAAGGTCCAGAGCACTCTGGAAGAGGTTTTCATCCAGAATATCTCTGTACTTGGCCACATTCATGTTTCCTTCAATTGCAACCAGTCGTTCTGTCTCTGCAGCTGAAAAATACCCCCATAGCATGATGCTGCCACCACGTTTCACTGTGTGGATTGTATTGGGCAGGTGATGAGCAGTGCCTGGTTTTCTCCACACATACCACTTAGAATTATGACCAAAAAGTTCTATCTTCGTCTCATCAGACCAAAGAATCTTATTTCTCCTAGTCTGGGAGTCCTTCATGTGTTTTTGAGCAAACTCTATGCAGGCTTTCATATGTCTTGCACTGAGGAGAGGCTTCTGTCGGGCCACTCTGCCATAAAGGCCCGACTGGTGGAGGGCTGCAGTGATAGTTGACTTTGTGGAACTTTCTCCCATCTCCCTATTGCATCTCTGGAGCTCAGACACAGTGATCTTGGGGTTCTTTTTTACCTCTCTCTCACCAAGGCTCTTCTCCCACGATTACTCAGTTTGGCTAGATGGTCAGGTCTAGGAAGACTTCTGGTGGTCCCAAACTTCTTCCATTTCAGGATTATGGAGGCCACAGTGCTCTTAGGAACCACGAGTACTGCAGAAATTCTTTTGTAACCTTGGCCAGATCAGTGCCTTGCCACAATTGTGTCTCTGAGCTCATTGGGCAGTCCATTTGAGCTCAAGATTCGCATTTGGTCTGACATGCACTGTGAGCTGTGAGGTCTTATATAGACAGGTGTGTGCCTTTCCAAATTAAGTCCTATCAGTTTAATTAAACACAACTGGACTCCAATGAAGGAGTAAAACCATGTCAAGGAGGATCACAAGGAAATGGACAGCATGTGACTTAAATATGAGTGTCTGAGCAAAGGGTCTGAATACTTATGACCATGTGAATTTACCAAATGGCTTCAATGAAACAAAGAGTGAAAAATTTAAAAGAGTCTGAATACTTTCCGTACCCACTGTATACTATGTGTGTAGTTCAAATCCACATTCAAAATCTTTTTTTTTTGTAGAATCTATCTATGATCATATAAAAGTAATAGAGAGTTAACTTGCTTTGTGGAGATGCTCAGAAAGAAAAACAAAGTAAACTGTAGACTAGCAAGAATTTACACTTATCTTACCTTTATTGGACAGAATCATGGCCATGTAATCCTATTTTTCCTAGGGGAAGGCAGAGCTGGGTTTCAGATGAACTAAAGAGGAAAACACTGGCACTGCAGCCTTGCAGACTGGGGTCCTGGGTTCAAATCCCACCAAGGACAACATCTGCAAGGAGTTTGTATGTTGTCCCCATGTTTGCGTGGGTTTCCTCTGGGTACTCCGGTTTCCTCTCACACTCCAAAGACATACTGATAGGGAATTTAGATTGTGAGCCCCAATGGGGACAGTGCTGATAATGTCTGTAAATCACTATGGAATTAATGGCGCTATATAAGTGAGTAAAATAAATAAATAAATAAATAACATAAATAAATATTGTCACATTTTCACAGATTCTCCAAATGTATTAAAAGCCAGAAAAATTATTATAAACTGCTGACAAGATGGTACAAAACACCAGAGCTACTTCACCATTGGGGCCTATTAATCAATTATACTGGAGATGACAAAAAATGGGTTCTTTATCTCACATTTGGTGTATTTGCCCATCAATAAAACCTTTCTGGGATTCCATTCAACTGATGATGGACACAATTTTTATCCCGGAGGTCATCTTGTTACTAAATATAGTTAATCTTGCAAGACTGTCCAAACTTTTTAGACCAAATGTTTAATACCACTACACTGATTGCACGCTACTGCTTTCACCAAATCTCAATTGTTAGAAAAAGTCAACCAGATTTGCAGGCTGGAGGGTCAGAAAAGTTGGGCAGAAGAAACTCATGACAATTTTCTGAGGGTCTGGTTCCTTGGCAAACAAAGACTTTCCGTATAACTTGGTCACATTAGATCCTACTATAACTATATACTGAAAAACACAGAGTCTTTTCCTACTACATTTTTCTAAGCCCTTCCCGCTTCTTTTTTACTTTATTTCCCTCCCCCTCCATTCTCTGTCCTGATTTAACCCTGCCCTTTCTTTTTCCTATATGTCTATTTTTTTATATCATTTTTATACTATTTTTCGGCAAACTGCCACTGCTTGTAAATATCACCATATTCTGTTAAATTTCATTATTATCACCTCTTCATATCTGAAGTCAAAACTTTTTTCCTTCTTAAGCTGCATTTACAGTGAAAGATAATAGTGAACGACCGTTCCTAAGAGCTCTCATTTTATGATAATCTTTCAGTGTAAACAGGCTGCTGATCACCCGATGAAGGAGCAAAAACGCTCCTACATCAGGTGAAATGATCTTTAGTGCAACACACCAGATGATTGTTCTCAACAGTGCATTGTCCTGTATAAACAGGACTCACCCCATCGAGGACAATGGCAGCCTATGCACAGTGAGTGATCTATTACAGATGGCTCAGTTCACATTGTTTACTTTGTGCTGTCTGTGTTAGCAGGCTAATAAACAACCACAGATAAAGCCATTTAGTATCGCTGGCCAGTCTGTGTAAATGGAACCTTTGGTACTTCTCAACTACTGGCCATATTTCAATATAAGTGCTATTTTCTTACCTGCATCTGTCATTTGTATGAGGCACTCATATGTTTATTCATGTTACTGTATTTGCATGTTTATTTGTATAAATGAAAACAAATTTGAATTGAACATCAATTATCATTTCAAAGTTTTACTTTTTATATTCAATTAAAGGAGATCTTATAAAATGAAAAAGACTTTCAATTTTCTCACACCTTCCATTGATGATCATCTGTGAAAATCTCACTTTTTGCAATGTCAACTCTGTTCCATGCCACGGCAAGCTTTAATTGGTGGTCCCAGTTTTCATGTCCTTGTTGGTCATGACTCAGTGAAGCTAGAAAAAAATTACCCATCAATTTTGGATATAAATAGGAAAAAAATACTAAAACCATGTAATGTGTAATAGTCTGTCATTGAATATATTGCAGTGTGTTCAGTTATGTGTAGCTGGGTTTTGTTTGCAAGGTAAAAAAAATAGAAGTCAACATCAGATTATTACTGTGACGATACAGCATCAATCTGTTCACTGGTGCGGGGGTGAAGTATTCTTAATCATGCCAGACATATTGTTCCTTCGTTTAGTAGGTCAAGGGACATGAGCCATTGTTTCATGTGAGTCTGTCTGTTGAACTTTGTTGTATGTGAATTTGTGGAATGCCTGCTGATTATATATTGCATCAGACCCATGCAGTGTACTAGTCTGAACAACTTGGAGGACAAATATGAAGTCTAATTCAACAATCGAACACTGAGGGATTACCTCCACCCACCTTTCTTCAATCCTGTGGGAGAATGCCCTGAATGAGAGCTGTGGGATACAAAAGGGGCATGGCTCTGTCTCCAGACAGACTCTATAGGACATCAGCCAAGTAAAAAAGGCTTCAGCTGGTGGAATATAGGTCTGCTCCACTGCCCATCGCTGAACCCATGAAGATGTTTGGAAAACCCAGGTTGGGACAATCAGGTCACCCTGGCACATAGCTCACTGTGCTCAGTCAGCTTCCTAAACTTACTGTTACCTCCTCTCTGTGGGTGCCCGCCAAAAGCGGGGTCCTACTGGTTGGGGTAGTTGGCCTTTGATGCCCTGAAATCGCATAGGTTCTAATCCCCAGTGAGCCAGTGAAAGGGTGAGACACTGTAATTTGCACCATCTTGTGTATTTGCCGGAACTGTACTATATGTTGTTGACTGTTGGTGATCCAATAAAGTATTACCTCAGTCTGTTATCCAACACCCTGTGTTGTTTGAGTAGTATTCTGCCCACAGGGAAGGAGTATGGACATTCAGTGGGATGAGCTCTGATCCGTGCAGTCTTTCTAGCCAGGTCAGTGGACGATAGCACCCTCTGACACTTGTGTCTCCACAATTACCTTTCAGCAAAGCCTGAAGAATAGCTACATCAATGTCATGCTGGTCATCCTTGTCCTCTCGAAATATGGTGAGTAACTGGCTGTGTCTTATAATATCTTGTATCTGGTATGGCAAAATGGAGAAAAAGAGTTTTAGTTTTTGTAACTATCATTCACTTTTATATATGATTATTTTTAACTCTTTATTGCAGGCCAGTATAACGTTATAAGGAGCAGATAAGGGGCCTAATTGTAGAGTGTTGTTTTTAAAGCCAAGCATGGGTGTCTCATGCTGACCTGGAGTCCTGTGCTCAGCCTCTCGTTAGTCACTAAGCTTAAATTGGATCTGTCATGGCATTTCACAATCAAATTATAATTAAATAGATCTTTTAGTCTTGATGAGACTAGTGTATTTTCTTTGAAAATCTTTGTCAGAATGGCTGTTTAATACTTATATTAAAAAAGTATTTCCATCTCATACATTTGATTCCCCCCAATGGGACGGCATCTATTTCAATAAGGAGACATTGAAACATTGCTGTCCGCAGAAACGTGGTCAGAATTCTTATTATTTCTATGCGAATTTCAACCACCTCTCCACCGGCAGAATCACTCATTCTGAAGATGGATGTGAGTCCAGTGAATTTGCCATGAATGTATGGATGGGAATATCCCTTTTAAGATGAGCTATAAAATGAAATTGTTCATGAGTCTAAGTGTATTTAATCTCCACCCTGCTAGCCTGACTGACAGCTTTAGCTTATAGTGCACAGTGGGAGATCTGACCTGGGGGAGGAAGGGCGCTGTGGAACTGTCAATCAAAATAGGGGAGGGGTGATTGAGTAAAATTTCTTAGGAGAATATAAAGCCATTCTGACATGGATTCAAGGCAGTAAATGCAAAATCACATAAGTGGTAAGAGATTTATTTCAAAATGTATGCAGTTTGTATTTTGAAATCTTGTGACAAATCAACTTTAACCCCTTGTTGCTCATTACCAATTTTATCAGTGACACAATCTGGGACTGGGGCCCCATGTGTAGTCAGCATGGGGAAAAAGACACAAAGGGATGTCTCTATACTGAGTTTGCTGTTTGGCCCAAATAAACTTGTGTCACAGATCATAATGTTATTACTGTTCAGGAATATGCCAATACTTTATAGGTTGTAGGGTTTTGTGCTCATTCAGCCGCATTAGAGGTAGGCACAGGATACTGTCTCTTTAAAATGTCCAAGGCAGGTTTATTCAGGCTTCATAAACCACACATTCAAAGTAATCAAAACGCAGCCTTGTCCGGCACAAAGTAACAAAACAGGAAAGTAAACAGTCTATATAGTATTACGGGTTCGCCAGCTCACAGTCAGTGTCTTGCAGCCCAGACACTTGGTCTCCATTTTACACACACGCCCTGGGGTGGGGATATATGAGCAGCCAATCCCTCCCATCTCTTATGACTGCTCGTAAAAAACAGCCCTGATACGCCCTATTAACCCTCTCAGCACTATGTGTGCTGGAGCATGCTTTCCACGGTTTTATATCACCGAAGCTACCAACCTGGGTTATACATATGTCCCCTCAAGGACCTGACCAGCGGCCATCTTACATAGCCCCACCCCCCTGCCCAAAGCCGGGGGGGCTTGGCACCTTTCGCTAACAAACAAAGGACCCTCGACAATGCGTCAGCATTGCCATGCAGTTTTCCAGGCCTATGGAAGCTGAACTTAGAAGCTGAACTTCTAAAGAGCTAGGAACCACCTGGGCACTCGAGCATTGTTCCCCTTCTTCTCACTCATTTAGCTTAGTGGGTCATGGTCTGACACCAGTCTGAACTTCCTGCTTAGGAGGTAGTATCTTAGGGTGTCCAGTGCCCACTTCATGGCTAAACATTCCGTCTCTATTATGGAGTAATTTCTTTCACAAGACATCAACTTTCGGCTTAAATACATTATGGGGTGCTCTTCCCCATTCATCTCTTGTGATAGGACAGCACCCAGCCCGACATCCGATGTGTCAGTCTGGACCACAAACTCCTTCGAGAAATCCGGTGCCACCAACACCGACTGTTTACACATGGCTTGCTTGAGTTCCTGGAAGGCCGTCTCGGTTTCTGGAGACCACTTAGCCATAGCCGATTTTGTCCCCTTAGGGAGGTCTGTCAAAGGGGCGGTTGTCATGGCGAAGTTAGGGATGAACCGGCGGTAGTAGCCCACGATGACCAGGAATGCTCTGACCTGCTTTTTGAGAGAGGTTGTGGCCAACCCCGAATCCCGTCAATTTTATTTATTTGGGCTTTATCACACGTCTACCTATGACATAGCCCAAATATCTGTCCTCCTCCATGCCCATGGCACATTTCTTTGGGTTGATGGAAAACCCCGCCCTCCGTAGAGTATCGAATATCGCCTGGACTTTGCTCAGATGGCTACCCCAATCGTGGCTGTAGATCACAATATCATCCAGGTAGGCTGCTGCATACATCTTGTGGGGAGCTAGGATCTGATGCATTGCTCTCTGGAAGGTAGCTGGTGCTCCTTGCAACCCAAACGGCATCATGGTGTAATGGAAACACCCATCTGGCGTTGAAAAGGCCGTCTCTTCTCCTTAGCCTCTTGGGACATAGGAATCTGCCAATACTCTTTTGTGAGATCCAAGGTGGTAATGTACCTGGCCGGCCCTAGCCTTTCAATTAGTTCATCTACCCTGGGCATTGGGTAAGAATTAAACTTAGAAACCTCATTCAGTTTCCTATAGTCATTGCAGAACCGCCATTCTCCATCTGGTTTCGGCACTAAGACTATGGGACTGGACAGGCCCCTCTTGGACTCTTCGATGACCCCTAGATTCAGCATGCGCTTCACCTCCTTCAAGATTACCTCTCGACGAGCTTCAGGAATCCGATATGGCTTTATAATCACTCGGACATGAGGCTCCGTAAGCACCTCATGCTCTATGACGTGAGTACAGCCTGGTATATCCGAGAACAGGTCCCTGTTCCACTGCAGCAACTCTCTGCATTGTTGCTTTTGGGCACGTGACAGCGACTCTGCCACCTTGACTTCCTCCACATCGGTTTCAGTCTTCGCCACTAAACACAGAGCTTCCACCAGCTCCCTGTCTCGCCATGGCTTAATCACGTTGACGTGGTACACCTGGTAGAGCTTCCTTCTCCCTGATTGGTGGACTCTATAGTTGGCATCGCTAACCTTTTCAACCACTTCATAGAGGCCCTGCCACTTGGCCAGGAATTTGCTCTCTACCGTAGGTACCAGCACTAGTACCCGATCCCCAGGGTTGAAGTGTCTCACCCTTGCCGATCTATTATACACCCTCGACTGTGCCTCTTGTGCTTTGAGGAGGTGTTCTTTCACAATGGGCATCACCTCTGAAATCCTCTCTTGCATCTGGGTCACATGTTCGATTACACTTCTTTAGGGTGTAGATTTGCCACATCCAGGAGTCCACGGGGGTGTCGGTCATACAACAGCTCGAAAGGGGAGAATTCAGTAGAAACCTGTGGGACCTCTCTGATGGAGAATAGCAAGTATGGCAGTACACAGTCCCAGTCCCGGCCATCTTTCTCTATGACCTTCTTCAACATAGCCTTCAAGATTTTATTAAACCTGTCCACCAAGCCATCTTTCTGTGGGTGGCAGACTGAGGTCCTGAGTTGTGTGATTTGCAGGATCTTGCACAACTCCCTCATTACCTTTGACATAAACGGAGTCCCTTGGTCCGTTAGGATCTCTTTAGGCAACCCCGTCCTAGAAAAGATATGGACCAACTCCTGGGCTATACACTTGGAGGAGTTTCGTAGTGGAACGGTCTCCGGATACCATTTAGCATAGTCCAGTACCACCTGGATGTACTGATGTCCTCTGGCAGACTTGACCAGGGCTTCCACTAGATCCATGGCAATGCGATCAAACGGGACCTCAATGAAAGGCAGAGGCACTAAAGGGCTATGGAAGTGAGCAACTGGGGAGGTCAGCTGACAAGTGGGACAGGACTTACAATAATTCACTATCTCTCAGTGACACCTGGGCTAGTAGAATCTCTGGAGGATCCTTTCTTGGGTTTTTTCTACCCCCAGATGACCACCTAAGACGTGTGCATGGGCCATATCTAACAGCCTGCGTCTGTACAGCCCTTGTACTAGTAACTGCTCGATTACCTCCCCACTGAGCTGGGTGACCCGATATAATAACTTCCCATTTATGGCAAAGTGCGGATACCGGGTATCAGCCCCCGGCTCTTGAACAACACCATTAAGAACAGTTACATTATCAAACGCCCCTTTTAGAGTTAAGTCTCTGAGCTGGGCGGTTCCAAAGTTTCCCCCGGACACCTCCAGCTCAGGGATGTTGGCCTCTGGGGATACCGTCTCATCCTCATCCCCAACAAGCACACAAAAAGGAAACCAGGCAGCAGCGGCCTGCGATGAGGTTTCTTTAGGAGTGACCTGGTTGTTGTCCGGACAACCTGGTGTCCTCCCTTTCTCCCACAAGTCCCAAAACAAGGGAAATTCCCGCCCTATTATAACAGGGTGCAACAGCTCTTTGACTATGCCCACGTCATGGGACTCGGTGCCACAGTTTGTGTCTATGACCACTTGGGCCACAGGGTAGTCCTTAGCATCCCCATGGATACAACGGACGCTGAACTTTTTTCCCGGGAGGAGCAGATGAGGAACTGTGGCCCTCACTAGTGTTACCAAACTCTCTGAGTCTAACAGAGCAGTCACTTGCACTCCATTCACTGATACGAGGAACGCCTGCGGTTCCTTGCCTGATTGAGGAACAGCACTGCAGGCAGGATATGCAAAGTACGAACAGCGCAATCCTGCTCTGCAGTCCATTGGCTCGTTGGTCATGGGGCAATGGGCGGCTATGTGACCTGGGGTATGATATCTCCAACATACTATGTTATTGGGCGGGACCTTTGGCAGCAACTCAGACCCCTCCTGGGTTCTAGGACGCCACCCAGATGTGGCTCAAGTTCCCCTCTTTTGGGAGTCTGCCATCTTTTGGGAACCCCAATATGGAGATATTACGGCCCCTGGCTTCCCCAAGGAACTCTCTACCGCCTGTTACCTTTCCACCAACCCCACCAGGTCATCAGCATTATGGGGATCCCCCTGGGCAACCCAGGATTGCACCTACCTCGGAAGGGAGTGTATGAACCTGTCTATGACGACCCTCTCCACCATCTGTGCTGGGGAGGAAGATTAAGGTTGCAACCACTTTTGGACCAGGTGTTAGGAGGTCGAACTTTTGGACCAGGGAGGTTTGTCACTGCAATAGGCCCAGTGGTGCACTCGTTGTGCCCTGACAGTCAGAGTTACTCCCAAGCGCGCCAAGATCTCCGTTTTTAATTTGGCGTACAATTTTGCGTCCTGCTAGGTTTGTGTACTCACTCAGCTGCGTTAGAGGTAGGCACAGGATACTGACTCTTTAAAATGTCCTGACTCTTTAAAATGTCCAAGGCAGGTTGATTCAGGCTTCATAAACCGCACTTTCAAAGTAAACAAAACGCAGCCTTTTCCGTCACAAAGTAACAAAACAGGAAAACAAACAGTCCATATAGTACTGCGGGTTCGCCTGTTCACAGTCAGTGTCTTTCAGCACAGACACGCTGAAGGTCTCCAAACCTCCAGCCACAGATACTGAATGAGACACTCGGTCTCTATTTTATACACACACCCTGGGGTGGGGATATGTGAGCAGCCAATCCCTTCCGTCACTTATGACTGCTCGTAAAAACCGGCCCTGATACACCCTATTAACCCTCTCAGAACTATGTGTGCTGGAGCATGCTTTCCTGGTTTTACATCACCAAAGCTACCAACCTGGGTGATACATATCTCCCCTCAAGGACATGACCGGCAGCTATCTTACAAGGTTTAAAAAAAATCTGGGAAATTTCATAAACTAGAAAAAAGTGTAATAAAAACATAATTACTGTATTTTTTGGACTATAAGATGCACTTTTTTCCTCCAAAATTTTGGCGGCAAGTGGAGTGTGCGTCTTATAGTCCGAATGTGACTGTGGGTGGTGTGGGGGGAGCGGCAGCAGTGGAGGAACGGGGCACAGGAGGCAGGAGCCACCTGCTGCAGCCTACACTGTGCTACACTGTGCTCCTGCAGCAGCTCAGCGATCACGTGTGCCCGCTAATAAAGAGAATGAATATTCACTACTCCACTCTCCAATGGGGAGCTCCAGCTGACACTGTGCACGCTATTAAGGAGAGTGAATAATCACTGCTCGCCACATCCATAGCCCCGGTGTGGGGAGCAGTAACTATTCCGGCAGCTGATCTCAACATCTGTGGGCGCATGGCAGTGACGTCATGCACGGATCACACGCTGAGATCAGCTGCTGGCAGCAGTACAGGACCCAGCGCTGGAGCAGAGGGAAGGAAGGTGAGTAGAATTGTTTATTTTTTTGTGTGCACAGTGATGGTGATGGGGATGCCATGCATACCAGGATGAGGGTGCCATGTATACTAGGATGAAGGTGCCATGCATACCAGGCTGGAGGTCCCAAGAATACCAGGCTGGGGGTGCCATGCATACCAGGATGGGGGTGCCATGCATACCAGAATTGGGATGGGGTTGCCATGCATATCAGGATGAGGTGGCCATGAATACCAGGATGGGGAAGGGGGTGCCATGCATACCAGGATGGGGGTGCCATCCATACCAGGATGGGGGTGCCATGCATATCAGGATGAGGTGGCCACGAATACCAGGATGGGGAAGGGGGTGCCAAGCATACCAGGATGGGGGTGCCATCCATACCAGGATGGAGGTGCCATGCATACCAGAATGGGGATGGGGTTGCCATGCATATAAGGATGAGGTGGCCATGAATACCAGGCTGGGGAAGGGGGTGCCATGCATACCTGGATGGGGGTGCCATGTATACCAGGATTGGGGTGCCATGCATACCAGGATAGGGATGAGGGTGCCATGCATATTAGGATTGGGGACCATGTATACCAGGATGGGGGTCACGTATAACAGGAAGGGGGGGGTGTATATACCAGGATGTTGGGGGATATAGATACAGATTTAGGGGGAAGTTACACCTATAACAGTGTCAGCAGCAGACCCCCTTCCCCTTAACAGTGCATCATGATCATAATTTTTATTACATTTTTTTTTCTATTTTCCGCCTCTAATAGCTAGGTGCGTCTTATAGTCCGAAAAATACAGTAAATAATTATGTGATTAAATATTTCTCTCTTTATTTGCTTTTCCTAAACTAAAACGTGTTATAAAAATTGTACACTAATTTTTATAAAAACAACATTGTAAAAATGCGCAATTTTATCAGCATAAAACAAGGCTACATAAACCTAGTGAAAAAAAAACAGGAAAGGGAAGCTAAAATAAAAAAAAGTGCTAGTCATTGTCATTGAGGGGTTTATTTATGCAGACCACCTACAGAATATTGTAAATAACTTTACTCTTTGCTTAATATTTGTATTAGTTTTAGTTATCAATATTAAAAGCTTTTAATTGCATTTTAATTTACCTTTTTGGTCCATTCAACTATATTGTGTTCAGTAAACATATCAAAGGTATCATGGAAAAGAGTGTGTAGTTTTTCCTTGACTAAAGAGATTGTGATTTTTGAAATGGGAAGATGTGCAACTTGAGCGATGACATCAGCTACTCTACCAGATCCCTCTACGATGACACATGGCGTGTTGTTGCTGATGGCATTGTAGATTGTCTGTGCGAACACAATAGACATTTAATACATATTAGTGTTAAACATGATATGCCACTTACAAATATATTTCCTCAAAGCAATAAAACAAAAAACGCACATGCTTTCCTGAGACTTACATCAAGTGTGCCAGGTCCTCCCTCTAACACCACGCAGACTATTGGAATCTTAATAGCCACTCCTTACATTAGATAAGAAAGATAAGAAAATTAGACAAGCAATTAAAAGCCAGAGCTTAAGGGCTCATGCAGACTTCCATAAATCTCGGTCCGATCATGGACCACAATGCAAGGACTGGCCACGGATCTCCTGTAAATCTAGCATGGTAGAAGGTATATTAAAATATAACTTTTAATGATTATATGATAAAAATGGCGGGCCAATTGGCCAAGGGTCATGAATAATCATGAAAAAATCCTAAAATTGGCAGGCACACCGATGGACAACCGAATTGGAGGAAAAGAAAAAAGAGAGGAAGGCCCTAATGTACCCTAGTTCAACTATTCTGGCAACCTACCTGACAGCGGAGGTTGGCACCCTAAGGGAAAACGAGAATGGCGCCCCCGCTCCACGACGGCTCTCCCTAAATATCCCCTGATGAGTGACTAACGAAACGCATAGGGAATGGGAAGGGAATGGGAAACTTTTTGGGACATGTGCAATAGATCCCCGGCTCACCTATTTAAACATGAGATATCGCTTTATGGGTAATGTGTGGGTAGTCCTTTCTCCCCCATTTGCTTGTATCTCTTCTGTGAATTGTACCTCTCTGGATGAAGTAACCAGCCAAGTGGGGATCCTCTTGTGCTTTGAGTAAGGCTATACTCCAACTATCGGTGAGATTGTTCCTTTCTCATTTATTTACATGTCACTGCCTTATTGCTGGGGGGTTGTAAAATTGGGTAATTCCACTCTCGCCCCCGTGGGTTTGTGACTAAATGTCTATGTGTGTCGTTTGTTGGTTTATCGTGTCTATTGTCTATTTTTATTGAGCCATTGGCCATTTTTATCATATAATCATTAAAAGTTATATTTTAATATACCTTCTACCATGCTAGATTTACACTGATATGGTTGGTAGTCCAAATCCTACATTCCACGGATCTCCTGCCCTGAGCATAGCAGCCTCATAGAAATATATGAAGCTGTCATGCTCCAGCCTGGAGACCAGCGGCCAGTCCGTGCATTGCGGTCCATAACTGGAACAAGATCCATGAAAATCTGCATGAGCCCTTAGAAGGGGTTTAAAGAGGTGCAGGGAAAATGTTCAGTTTTTCTATCAAAAAAATAAAAAATTTTATCCATATGGTGTACTCTATGTCCATCTTTAACATCGGCATAACATCCGTATGTCTGTTTTTTGCATTCATAGTTAAAAACATAAAAGGCTTAGAGATGAGAGAAAAACTTTGAGTGGAATTGAATTCAACTCGAATTTTAAAAATCTGCATTTGCCAAAATGGGGATATTTTGTAATCCGCTACCACGCGGATTCTGCAGAATCGCAACCAGCTGCTAACTAATATCAGGTATTCTTGACCAGTAACAGTGAAATTCAGATTAGTAAAACTTTTCAGAATTTGTAGCTCAGACTGAGGCAGAAATTCTCTTTTTGCCAAAATTGTACTTAAAAAGAACTTGTCACCTACATTACGTTTCACTCACTAAGTGCAGAAGAAAGTAATGACAAACACTCTGATGCCAGCATCTTATTTTTATTTTTATGCTCATTTTAAGTAGGTTTGGAGAAATTACTGTTTTAAATCTGTGCATGAGCTGCTTTTTTTTATTATTATTGTGTCTCCATACCCACACCCATGTTGATGCTAAAGTTACAAAATCATCTTAATTTTCTTTTACCTCCTTTCTCTTTGGTTTGTTCTGAAATAAATTTCTCCAGCTTGGCCCTTAAGAGAATTTCAACACCATATTTGCCATTCGTCCCATCATCAACAAGAATAAAGTGGGAATGATTATTATCCAAGCAAGACAGACCTCCTTGGCCTTCTTCATCTATGTGGTACTGAGCCGGAAATGATCCCTGGAAAAACAGCAAAAATATGATGTGTGGAAAAACAAGTGAAAAAGTGGAACATAACAAACACACTATAAATATACACATATACTGTGCATATATATATATATATATATATATATATATATATATACAGTACAGACCAAAAGTTTGGACACACCTTCTCATTTAAAGATTTTTCTGTGTTTTCATGACTATGAAAATTGTACATGCACACTGAAGGCATCAAAACTATGATTTGACACATGTGGAATTATATACTTAACAAAAAAGTGTGAAACAACTGAAAATATGTCTTATATTCTAGGTTCTTCAAAGTAGCCACCTTTTGCTTTGATGACTGCTTTGCACACTCTTGGCATTCTCTTGATGAGCTTCAAGAGGTAGTCACCGGAAATAGTCTTCCAACAATCTTGAAGGAGTTCCCAGAGACGCTTAGCACTTGCTGGCCCTTTTGTCTTCACTCTGCGGTCCAGCTCACCCCAAACCATCTCGATTGGGTTCTGGTCTGGTGACTGTGGAGGCCAGGTCATCTGGCGTAGTACCCCATCACTCTCCCCCTTGGTCAAATAGCCCTTACACAGCCTGGAGGTGTGTTTGGGGTCATTGTCCTGTTGAAAAATAAATGATGGTCCAACTAAACGCAAACCGGATGGAATAGCATGCCGCTGCAAGATGCTGTGGTAGCCATGCTGGTTCAGTATGCCTTCAATTTTGAATAAATCCCCAACAGTGTGACAAGCAAAGCACCCCCACACCATCACACCTCCTCCTTCATGCTTCACGGTGGGAACCAGGCATGTAGAGTCCATCCGTTCACCTTTTCTGCGTCGCACAAAGACACGGTGGTTGGAACCAAAGATCTCAAATTTGGACTCATCAGACCAAAGCACAGATTTCCACTGGTCTAATGTCCATTCCTTGTGTTCTTTAGCCCAAACAAATCTCTTCTGCTTGTTGCCTGTCCTTAGCAGTAGTTTCCTAGCAGCTATTTTACTATGAAGGCCTGCTGCACAGTTGTTGTAGAGATCTGTCTGCTGCTAGAACTCTGTGTGACATTGACCTGGTCTCTAATCTGAGCTGCTGTTAACCAGCGATTTCTGAGGCTGGTGACTCGGATAAACTTATCCTCAGAAGCAGAGGTGACTCTTGGTCTTCCTTTCCTGGGGCGGTCCTCATGTGAGCCAGTTTCTTTGTAGCGCTTGATGGTTTTTGCAACTGCACTTGGGGACACTTTCAAAGTTTGCCCAATTTTTCGGACAGACTGACCTTCATTTCTTAAAGTAATGATGGCCACTCATTTTTCTTTACTTAGCTGCTTTTTTCTTGCCATAATACAAATTCTAACAGTCTATTCAGTAGGACTATCAGCTGTGTATCCACCAGACTTCTGCACAACACAACTGATGGTCCCAACCCCATTTATAAGGCAAGAAATCCCACTTATTAAACCTGACAGGGCACACCTGTGAAGTGAAAACCATTTCCGGTGACTACCTCTTGAAGCTCATCAAGAGAATGCCAAAAGTGTGCAAAGCAGTCATCAAAGCAAAAGGTGGCTACTTTGAAGAACCTAGAAAATAAGACATATTTTCAGTTGTTTCACACTTTTTTGTTAAGTATATAATTCCACATGTGTTAATTCATAGTTTTGATGCCTTCAGTGTGACTGTACAATTTTCAAAGTCATGGAAATACAGAAAAATCTTTAAACGAGAAGGTATGTCCAAACTTTTGGTCTGTACTGTATATATATATATACATACACACATATATACACATATACATATACACACACAACTCAGTGTTGTGCAAAAATGTTTTCACTGTTTTCAAAGCATTTTATGCCAGTTATTGGAAGTACAAACTTTGATGAATATAGTCAATCAAAATGTCCTTATTTTGCATTGGCCTAAACATGTAGTTTTACTCTTAAAGAAAACCTGTCATCGGGATCACGCATGTTAAAATAAAGGTATGGGCATAAAGGTACAGTTATATTAATTTAAAAAGTACCTTCAGTGTACCTCAATCTGCACATGAACATCCACAAGTACGATTTTCCTGAAGTCCACCGTGAGATGAAAGTGCTTAAGTGCAGGCAGCAGTTAGGATGGCACCGGCGCAAAATTTAAAGCAGTTAGAGTATACGGACACCAGAGGCAGCGGAGGGGCCGTGGCAGAGCTGAAGACCATACCCAGTCACGTCCCACAGTCCCACCCCGATGCACAAAGAGCTTTTGCACCCAAACTTCTAATGATAAATAAACAACAATCAGGCTGCAGATTTCTACACTAAAGGTACCTATTAAATCAGTATAACAGCGGAATTATGCCCTTACCTTTAGTTTAACATGATCCTGATGACAGGTTCTCTTTAATCTGCTCAGTAGTCTGCTCTTCACAGCCCGCGTGACCGCGATAAAAAAAAGTAAAAATAAAAAAAGAAACCTCTATACTCACCTGTCCGGCGGTCCCCAGTGTCCTGCTGGTCTCTGGCGGCTATGTCTTCAGCCCGGCGGCCAGCGGTACACTGCGGGGAGTGGGTTCTGGAAGCACAGTATACTGTGCTTCCAGGACTTGCACTGACGTCAGCGATCAGCTGATGGTCACGAGACCATCAGCTGATCGGTGACGCCAGGGATAATTTGTATACTAATCTATCACACATGTTTAGGGGTGGTCACAGTTTTTATTATAAACTACCGTATATTCCGGCGTATAAGACGACCTGGTGTATAAGACGACCCCCCTACTTTCCTGTTAAAATATAGAGTTTAGGATATATTCACCGTATAAGACTACCCCTTTTCCAACGCATACCAAACACCGATAAAAATTAAAAAAAAACTGATTTGAATTTAACATGGTCCTTTTTTAATTTAAATTCTTATGACATGCAGGTATATAGCAGGAAAACTGTCACTCATAAACATATTAAAATAGGGGGGACCCCACGTCATTTTTTGGGGGGGTCCCCCATTCTAATAGCTAGTAAAGGCTAGGTATTCAGCTGGGGGCTGATATTAGTAGCCTGGGAAGCTTCGTGGGTATTACCCCCTTCCCAGACTTCAAACATCTGCCCCAGCCGTCTGCTTAACCTCCGCTAGAGACTATAATGATGGTGGATCCCACGCCAATTTTCTTTTTAAAAAATCCTTTATTTTAACACTAAATGACAATTGAGGGGTTAATAAAGATGCAGTCCCTAAATTATTATTAATTTTGTAATTAATTTTTCCCAAAAATGTTGACGTGGGCTTCGCCATATTTTTGTGTCCAGCCAGGTACAGCAGGCAGGAACGGGCTGCCCCCAACCACCAGCTGCCTATTTGTACCTGGCCGGACACAACAATATAGGGAAGCCCTTTTTTTTTAATTATTTCATGAAATAATTTAAAAAAAAAAGACGTGGGGCTTCGCCCTATTTTTGTGTCCAGCCAGGTACAACTAGGCAGCTGGGGGCTGGAGTCTGCAGCGCAGGGAGGCCCAAGCTTTCTGGCCCCCCCCCCGCTGCAAATTGCAGTCCGCAGCCATCCCGGAAAATGGCGCGTTCATAGAAGCGCCATCTTCTGGCGCTGTACCCAACTCATCCAGGGCCCTGGTGCGGTGGCTCACTGGGTAATAAAGGGGTTAGGGCCAGCTTGGCATTATCAGCTGGCCCTAAGCCCGAAATTCATGGGGTCACGCCAATATTAGACATGACCGCCATGAATTTCTAGTAAAGTAATTTAAAAAAACACAAACACCCAGAATAAAGTCCTTTAATTGAAATAAAGACACAATTTTTTAATGTTCTAAATTAAACCATACTTACCATCACGCCCATTCCAGCTGAAGCCAACGATCTCCTGCAATAAAAGTAAAATAATAAAGCAACCTCATCCTTACCTCTCCATGGTTCCCAGGACCGGTCCAGCTCTGCTACATTCACATGACAGGCTGGACCGCAGCAGAACGCTGCCGTTCAGCTTGCCATGCGGCAGACACTGAGAAGCGCAGGCATGCTTGTGCTCCTCAGTGTCTGACTGTGACGGCATCCAGATGAGCCGAGATCATGTCCAATGAACTCGGCTCACCTCATGCATGTCACTGACAGCGTGGGAAAATTCTCCTGCTCCCCGCATGCGCAGTAGAAGTTTCCCTAGCTGTCAGTGACGGACGTCCAGGAGGTGAGCTGAGTTCATTGTCGGCTCATCTGGATGCCGTCACAGCCAGACACTGAGGAGCGCAAGCATGCCTGCGCTTCTCAGTGTCTGCCGCATGGCAAGCTGAACGGCAGCGTTCTGCTGCGGTCCAGCCTGTCATCTCGATGTAGCAGAGCTGAAGCTGTCCTGGGAACCATGGAAAGGTAAGGATGAGGTTGCTTTATTATTTTACTTTTATTGCAGGAGATCGTTGGCTTCAGCTGGAATGGGCGTGACGGTAGGTATGGTTTAATTTAGAACAATAAAGAATTGTGTGTTTATTTCAATTAAAGGACTTTATTCTGGGTGTTTGTGTTTTTTTTAACTTTTACTATGGGGTTAGTAATGGGGGTGTCTTATAGACGCCTCTCCATTACTAACCTGGGCTTGATGTCAGCTGGCATTATAAGCTGACATCAACCCCAACCCTATTACCCCACTGCCACCGCTACAGGGCAGTGGGAAGAGCGAGGCTAAGTGCCAGAATTGGCGCATCCTATGGATGCGCCATTTCTGGGGCGGCTGACGGCTGGTGTTTCTAGCCTGGGAGGGGGCCAATATTCATGGCACCCTTCCTGGGCTATTAATATCAGCCTCCAGTTGTCTGCCTAGCCTTTGCTAGCTATTAAAATAGGGGGGACCCCACGTCATTTTTTTGGGATCCCCCATTTTAATAGCTAGTAAAGGCTAGGTATTCAGCTGGGGGCTGATATTAGTAGTCTGGGAAGCTCCGTGGGTATTACCCCCTTCCCAGGCTTCAAACATCTGCCCCAGCCATCGGCTTAACCTCCGCTAGAGACTAAAATTAAGGGGAACCCCACGCCAATTTTTTTTTAAATAAATCCGTTATTTTAACACTAGATGACAAGTACAGTAACCAGCACTGTCACTGTACTACATATATATGTGACTGACATGTTTCTATCTATCTAATCTATGTATGATGCTCTATTCTTTCTGTTATAAATTGTCGGGTACAGATGCTGAAATGCCGGCCGGCTTTTTTAAAGAGACGGTGCATGAAAACACTAATATTTGTTTTAATAAATCCTTTACACTAAATGACAAGTACAGTAAGCAATACTGTCACTGTACTTCATATATATGTGACTGACATGTTTCTATCTATCTAATCTATGTGTGATGCTCTATTCTTTCTATTCTAAATTGTCGGGTGCCGGCTTATGCCGCTGCTGAATTGCCGGCTTTTCATATATTGTCACAGAAGCGATGCGAACTTCCCTGCTCCGGACACAGCGCAGCGCTTCTGTGACAAGTGAAAGCTGTCGGCACAGAAGCCCTGCGCTGTGTCCGGAGCTGGGAATACGCAGCGATGTGTCAGTTTCAGCACAGAAGCGCTGACTGTCTGGACCTACCGCCGCCGTATTTTAACTCCCTCCACCTTATATTAACTCCGACATGGCAGGGATACGGCCACGGCAGCTTATTAACACCCCCAGAGTATCCCCGCATGTCAATTTCTGAAAGTTCAAAAGCATTACCGGCGTATAAGACGACCCCAGACTAGACAGAAGATTTTTCAGTCTTCAAAAGTCGTCTTATACGCCGGAATATACGGTAGATGGTGGCCCGATTCTAAAGTATCGGGTATTCTAGAATAGGTATGCGGCCGACGGGGCGCAATTAGCAGAGCGGTGTTTAAATTTTGCGCCAAAATCGCTGATTGGTCGCGTTCGGCAACCGCGACCAATCAGCAAAGCGGTGTTTAAATTTGGCGGCAATATTGGTGATTGGTCGCGGGCGGCGGCCTCGACCAATCAGTGAACCGTGTTAGTGAGGACTGGAGAGCGTGTTTAAATTTGGCACCAAAATCGCTGATTAGTCACGACCAATCAGCAGAGCGGTGTTTAAATTTGACGCCAATACTGCTGATTGGTCGAGGCCGCCGGCCGCGACCAATCAGCGATTTTGGGACAAAATTTAAACAACGCTCTGCTGATTGGTCGCGGCCATCAGCCGCGACTAATCAGCGACTTTGGGGCCAAATTTAAACCCCGCTCTGCATCGCTCTGCTGATTGGTCGCGGTCGCGGGCCTTGACCAATCAGCAGAGCGTTGTTTAAATTTGGCGCCAATCTGGCTGATTGGTCGTGGATGGCGGCCGCGACCAATCAGCAGAGCGGTGTTTAAATTTGGCGCCAAAATCGCTGATTGGTCACGGGCGGCGGCCACGACCAATCAGCGAACCGTGTTAGTGAGGAATGGAAAGCGTGTTTAAATTTGGCACCAAAATCGCTGATTAGTCGCGGCCGGCGACCAATCAGCAGAGCGTTGTTTAAATTTGGCGCCAATCTCGCTGATTGTTCGCGGCTGACGGCCGCGACCAATCAGCAGAGTGGGGTTTAAATTTTGCGCCAATACTGCTGATTGATCTCGGCCAGCGACCGCGATCAATCAGCAGAGCGTTGTTTAAATTTGGCGCCAATCTCGCTGATTGGACGCGTCTGGCGTCCGCGACCAATGAGCAGAGCGTTGTTTAAATTTGGCGCCAAGCTCGCTGATTGGTCGCGGCTGGCGTCCGTGACCAATTAGCACAGCAGTGTTTAAATGTCACGGCAAGATCGGTGATTGGTCGCGGCCGCTATTTAAATGTCGCGCCCAAATCGGTGATTGGTCACGGTCAGCATCCGTGACCAATCAGCACAGCAGTGTTTAAATGTGGTGCTAAGATCTGTGATTGGTCGCGGCCGCTATTTAAATGTGGCGCCCAAATCGGTGATTGGTCGCGGGCAGCGGCCGCGACCAATCAGCAGAGCGGTGTTTAACTTTAGCGCCAAGATCACTGATTGGTCTCGTGCGGAGAGCGCGACCAATCAGCGAATCGTATTGGTGAGGAGCGGGGAGCGGAATCGTGTTAGTGAGGAACGGGGAGCGCCGCTGCCTGTGCGGATACTTCCACTCCGAGAAGCCAGGAGATGAGCGACTGCTCGCAGCAGAAGTATCCCGACCCGCAGCGCCGCTCCCCGATCCTCCCTTCACACCCTAGCCGCTGATGTCCCCACAGTATCCGCATAGTGTTACAAAGGTCCGGACATTTGTGTGAAAAATCGCTGATTGGTCGCTGGCACTGCCCGCGACCAATCACCGATTTGGGCGCCAAATTTAAATATCGGCCGCGACCAATCACCGATCTTGGCTCCACATTTAAACACCGCTGTGCTGATTGGTCGCGGCCGATATTTGAATTTGGCGCCCAAATCGGTGATTGGTCGCGGGCAGCGCCAGCGACCAATCAGCGATTTTTAACACAAATGTCCGGACCTTTGTAACACCATGCGGATACTGTGGGGACATCAGCGGCTAGGGTGTGAAGGGAGGACCGGGGAGCGGCGCTGCGAGTCCGGATACTTCTGCTGCGAGCAGTCGCTCATCTCCCGGCTTCTCGGAGTGGAAGTAGCCGCACAGGCAGCGGCACTCCCCGGTGCTCACTAATACGATTCCGCTCCCCGCTCACCAATACGATTCGCTGATTTGTCGCGCTCTCCGCACGCGACCAATCAGTGATCTTGGCGCTAAAGTTAAACACCGCTGTGCTGATTGGTCGCCGACGCTGTGCGCGACCAATCACCGATTTGGGCGGCACATTTAAATAGCGTCCGCGACCAATCAGTACAGCGGTGTTTAAATGTGGAGCCTAGATCGGTGATTGGTCGCGGCCGATATTTAAATTTGGCACCGAAATCGGTGATTGGTCGCGGGCAGCGCCAGCGACCAATCAGCGTTTTTTAACACAAATGTCCGGACCTTTGTCACACCATGCAGATACTGTGGGGACATCAGCGGCTAGGGTGTGAAGGGAGGACCGGGGAGCGGCGCTGCGGGTCCGGATACTTCTGCTCCGAGCGCCCGCTCATGTCCCGGGTTCTCGGAGCGGAAGTATCCGCACAGGCAGCGCCGCTGACAACCATGCGGCTAGGGAGTGAAGGGAGGACCGGGGAGCGGTGCTGACATCTAATTGGTCGCGGCCGCTATTTAAATGTGCCACACAAATCGTTGATTGGTCGCGGACTTGGCCCGCGACCAATCACTGATCTTGCGGCCAAAGTTAAACACTACTGTGCTGATTGGTCGCGGACACTGCCCGCGACCAATCACCGATTTGGGCGCAAAATTTAAATATCGGCCGCGACCAATCACCGATCTTGGCTCCACATTTAAACACCGCTGTGCTGATTGGTCGCGGCCGATATTTAAATTTGGCGCCCAAATAGGTGATTGGTCGCGGGCAGCGCCGGCGACCAATCAGCGATTTTTAACACAAATTTCCGGACCTTTGTAACACCATGCGGATACTGTGGGGACATCAGCGGCTAGGGTGGGAAGGGAGGACCGGGGAGCGGCGCTGTGGGTCGGGATACTTCTGCTGCGAGCGCCCGCTCATGTCCCTGGTTCTTGCAGCGGAAGTATCCGGACAGGCAGCGGCGCTGACATCCATTTGGTCGCGGACGCTATTTAAAATTGCCGCACAAATCGGTGATTGGTCGCTGTCTTGGCCCGCGACCAATGACTGATCTTGGCGCCCAAGTTAAACACTATTGTGCTGATTGGTCGCGGACGCTGACCGCGACCAATCACCGATTTGGGCGCCAAATTTAAATATCGGCCGCGACCAATCACCGATTTGGGCGCCAAATTTAAATATCGGCCGCGACCAATCACCGATCTTGGCTCCACATTTAAACACCGCTGTGGTGATTGGTCGCGGCCGATATTTAAATTTGGCGCCCAAATCGGTGATTGGTCACGGGCAGCGTCGGCGACCAATCAGCACAATAGTGTTTAAGTTTTGCGCTAAGATCAGTGATTGGTCGGGTCCGAAGACCGCGACCAATCATCGAATCGTCTTGGTGAGGACCGGGGAGCACCGCTGCCTGTGCAGATACTTCCGCTGCGAGAACCCGGGACATAGCGGGCGCTCGCAGCAGAAGTATCCTGACCCGCAGGGCCGCTCCCCGGTCCTCCCTTCCGCATGGAGGTCAGCGACGCCGGCGGTCCATCCGCTGCTACCGGCCAGGAGATGAGCGCCTCGCGCCGCTCATCTCCCGGCAGCATCTCTGTCCCGCAGATGGGTACGGCGGTCGGGTTCCTTCTGCTGTTGCCGGCCGGGAGATGAGCGCCTCGCGCCGGTCATCTCCCGGCTGCATCGCCGCTCAGCTCCGTCCCGCAGATGAGCCGCTAACGGCCGCCATCTTTTTTTTAGAAATCCCCCGGCGCTGATTGGCCGCTGCCGGACCAATGAGCGGCGCGGGATTTCCTGGACAGACAGACACACAGACAGACAGACAGATGGGATAAGACTATTATATATATAGATGTGTTGTTTTTTAATTCATTTGTATACTGACGAATAAGGGGCTCTGTCCTCGAAACGCGTCCAGTTGTTCCCCTCATAGGGACATGTTGTGATTTTTAATTTTGGAATAAAAGAATTTATCGCATGTGGCACCCGATTTTACCTTCTTTATATATACTAATATCAGCCCCCAGCGGTCGGCTTTCCCTCTGCTGGTTATAAAAATGACACGGGAGCCCATGCCATTTTTTTTTTATTTTAGGCTCTGTGCCCATAATTCAGACGTAGCAACGCATTGGACGCAATTTTTTTCTGCATCCAAAACGTTGCATTCTATTAAACACAGGTAAATCCACATTTGTTCACTGAACCATACAGATTTATCGCATTTAATACTTTCTAGTGGTCAAATTTATGTTGCGGAGACTAGCAACTCCGCAAGAGAATTTGACATGCTGCGGTCCTGAAAGACGCGCTGCATGTCAGTGTCCACGGGTGATTCGCAGCCTGTAATGCACACATGGTGGACATGGGATTTCTACAGATCTCATCCACTATGCTGTAACATCTGGACACTACGCGTTTGACTCTGTATAAATACGCAGCGTTAAACCTGGAGCAGCTCCTGACCGTGGCCACGTATGCAAACTCACCCCCAGCATGTCGAATTTCTGTAGCGGACAGATTTTGACCAATTGAAGTCAAGTAAAGTCATAGATAGACCATTATTTTTAATCTTTAAAGATTCCATAATAACAGGGTCTGTACCACACGACTGTCGTATAGCAAATGTGGTGCCAATATTCAAAAAGGGGACAAAAACTGAACTTGGAAATTATAGGCCAGTAAGCTTAACCTCTAGTGTGGGTAAAATCCTGGAGGGTTTTCTAAGAGATGCTATACTAGAGTATCTGAAGAAGAATATCCTCATGACCCAATATCAACATGGATTTACGAGGGACCATTCCTGTCAAACTAATTTGATCAGCTTTCATGAGGAGGCAAGTTCCGGACTGGACCAAGGAAATGCAGTGGATGTTGTGTATATGGACTTTTCAAAAGCTTTTGATACGGTTCCACGCAAAAGGTTGATACATAAAATGAGAACAATGGGGATAGGGGAAAATATATGTATGTGGGTTAAGAATTGGCTCAGTGATAGGAAACAAAGGGTGGTTATTAATGGAACACTCTCAGACTGGGTCTCAGTTAACAGTGGGGTACCCCAGGGGTCAGTATTGGGCCCGCTTCTTTTTAACATATTTATTAATGACCTTGTAGGGGGCATACAGGGTAATATTTCAATATTTGCAGATGACACTAAAACTCTGCAGGGTAATCAATACAGAGGAGGACAATTTTAAATTACAGGAGGATCTATGTAAACTAGAAGCTTGGGCTGATAAATGGCAAATGAGCTTTAATGGGGATAAATGTATGGTAATGCACTTGGGCAGAGGAAATACAATGTATAATTATATGCTTAATTGTAAAACACTGGCCAAAACTGTCACTAAAAAGACTTGGGTGCATTGGTGGACGACAAGCTCACGTTTGGTGGCCAGTGTCAGGCAGCTGCTACAAAGGCAAATAAAATAATGGGATGCATTAAAAGAGGCATAGAAGCTCATGAGGAGAACATAATTTTACCTCTATACAAGTCACTAGTGCGACCACACTTAGAATACTGTGTACAGTTCTGGTCTCCGGTGTATAAGAAAGACATAGCTGAACCAGAGAGGGTGCAGAGAAAAGTGGCCAAGGTTATTAGAGGACTGGGGGGGTCGGCAATACCAAGACAGGTTATTACACTTGGGGTTACTTAGTTTGGAAAAATGAAGGCTTAGGGGTGATCTTATTACAATGTACAAATATATGAGGGGACAATACAAAGACCTTTCTACTGATCTTTTTACTCTGAGGCCTGAGACGAGGACAAGGGGACATCTTCTATGTCTGGAGGAAAGAAGGTTTAATCATAATCACAGACACGGATTCTTTACTGTAAGAGCAATGAGACTATGAAACTCTGCTGCATGATGTTGTAATGAGTGATTCACTACTAAAATTTAAGAAGGGCATGGATGCCTTTCTTGAAAAGTATAATATTACAGGTTATATATACTAGATTCCTTGATAGGGTGTTGATCCAGGGAACTAGTCTGATTGCCATATGTGGAGTCAGGAAGGAATTTTTTTCCCCAATGTGGAGCTTAGTGTTTGCCACATGTTTTTTTTTTGCCTTCCTCTGGATTAACGTTAGGCTATAGGTTGAACTAGATGGACTTATTCTTTCTTCAACCTTAAAAACTATGTTACTATGTTACTATGAAGTGTCATTATATGCGGTGGTTACTCATGTACCGACAACAAAAGTGCGGCATTAGAACACCGCATTTTAGATGCAACAAAAATACGTTGTGTCCAAAGCGCTGCTGAGTGCTGATCACGGGGACGTTGCGGCTAACGAACCAGCTGTGGGATGTTAATTATGGCCAGGGATCATGTTTGCCTAGTGGCACCTTTCCAGGCTAAAATTAGCAGCTCACAGCAGCTGCATAAATCATATGAATAGAAATGCTAATGAAGATTGGGCAAATGGGACTAGCTGACACCTAGCTCTTTTGTTTGGTGATGACAAGGTGTCAATATGACCTTTTGATGACCAAACCTAATTAAAGTAAGGGTTAAATAAACACACAGACACAGTGTATTTGAAATACAACAGACCCATTCTTTAATCATTTAAATGAACCAATATACTCACCCCAGTTCTTGTGGTAATCCAAGGTTTTAAGCAGTGTCCCACCAAATAACATTATTTAGCTCCAAAAAGCATTAATTGACGTACAAAAATGCTTCAAAAAACGCATGAAAAACGCGTCAAAACGCATGTAAAATCCGCATGCGTTTTTTCTGTCAGGGAGAGGCAAAAATGCTCAGGAAATTTCTGCTTCAAATCCATATCGTGCGCACATAGCCTAATTTGGCCTTCTTGGTTTTGAATACAGGTTATAGTGGCATTGGTTTGCTGGATTAGAGTAGAGTGGGTAGCTTCTAGAGATTCCACCCTTTGGACCATTTGTGTGATTTCTTGCTTAATGTCAGAAAATATTTCACAACAGGTTCTAGGGATTTGGCTAGTGTCCTTTTTTATAAAGGATTGAGATACTGGGTGTTCACTTGTAGATCTGCAGTCCTCTGCATCGCTTTCCATCTCAGAGTCAAGAGTCGCATTGTGAGTATAGGTCTGAAGGTGGCAGAGACTTAGATTTAGATGTAGCTGATTTTGCTTGTTGCTTTTTGAGATATTTGTTCACGTCTATTTGAGTGAGAGAAGCATTTGACCCAGAGGTCGCCCCTGACGCTTTATTGCCAATTTTGACCATTATGAAATATTCAAGTTAGCCTTGGAGAAGAAATGGCATGATACCGATCACGCTTCCCAACGCAAATAGGGTTGGGGGGGGGACTGTTACATCTTCAGGGCTGATGCCTTATGGTAAGTTTCTTATTACTTTGCAAGATATGAATTTTTACTCTTCGTTCAGAGTATAACATTTGGAGCAGATATTAGAATGTCTACTAGGTGGCTCTCTTGGCCTATATACATACATTTAGATAATATGCCCCCTACTACCCAAAAAGAAAAAGAAGATAGGTGCAGAGTAAAGAAACAGAAACAGAAAAGAGTTAAACAATAGCTGGAATTTCCCTGACTGGCTTTAAAGGGCAGAAGAATGCCTGGACATCCAAATGGAATCAGGAAATGCTGAGAGTCTCATTTGGATGTTCAGCCATTCTTCTGGGGGAAAGAATATAAAGCCGCACCAGTAAGGTGATAAGGCAAACAAATGAAAACACCTGTGTTATGCTAAACAGACTGCAGCCAAAAAACAGAAACTAAACACCCAGGGAAAAGGTAAGTCTGCTGTGGCTCAGTGGATAGAGAAGCCAACTACAAAACACAGACTCAAGGATTTGAACCTAGAAACATGATACAAACATTCTAAAACACCTTCCC
Source organism: Phyllobates terribilis (assembly GCF_046119375.1). Classification (NCBI taxonomy): domain Eukaryota; kingdom Metazoa; phylum Chordata; class Amphibia; order Anura; family Dendrobatidae; genus Phyllobates; species Phyllobates terribilis. The sequence continues at coordinate 10,687,102 of NW_027362769.1, read as the reverse complement.
CCCTTTGAAGCGCAATGAAAGGTTCAATGAACTTTGCTTTACATCATCATACCCCTCAACACTCCCTTAAAAAGGTTGTTTGAAAGCCACGTGCAAATGGAGCTGCTGTGCGCATGATCGACCACTGCTCCACTCACAAGAGGCTCTTAAGAGCCCTGTTTATGGGATTGGTGGGGATTCCCTTTGAGCTCCAGTGAATAGAAAATTATCCCCTATCCCAATGATAGGGGATAACTTCCAAACTTGTGATAACCCCTTTAAACAGGTTGTTCAGGATACATTTTTACTGAGAATTACACCCAGTATACAGGGCTAGTGTATATACATCACCTAGGATACATGAATTATGTACCTGAGAACTGCAACCCAATGGGAATTTTACCGGTTGGGAAGATGGCTAATCCGGGCCTGCATTCAATGTTACAATCCATTGCTGCAATTTCAGTGCTGAGCGAGATCTGTCATCGTGTAGCCCTATCATAACACTCAGTACAGGCCAGTGTTAAAACTATGTTTTTCAGATTGGTTAGGGCAGCACGATCTAACTGACATTTTTTATTAAAAATGTAAATACTTACAGTGGTGGAGGTCAGGCTGTTCCGATTGTGAACAATTCCCCAAGTTGCTATCCCAATAGTGACAATTTTGCTGCTTTTGTTGGTACCTGACATACAAAAGTCTCTAACTGCTTCACCAACCTGTTTCATTACACCAGCATGTGAACCACCAGTTATAATCCAGGCACCTGTGCACAAAAACAATATTCAACAAATAAGTGAATTCTCAATTTTTAACAATATGTAGTTTTCAAAGTCTGCATTCTTCACCGCTCTTAATATTGTTAATCTTTACAACAGCCTGGGCACCAAGTTTGATATCTAGCTAGAACTCTCTTCAAAGATGTGAAGTTACATGGTTAGTTTGGTTGAACATAGATTTTTGTCCATCAAGTTCAACTGATACTGTTGTGATTGTGGTCGCTGTTCACTGCATAGTAAGAGGTAGCTGTAACCACTTCATGGACTACCACTACTCAGACCACTTCTTCTCAATTACTGTACTCCCTCATGTAAAATATAATCAGCCTGTACTAACTTACAGTCCCAGTGCCATTCCAGCGTTGTTGCAGCTGATGCTCTCGGGGCTCCCATGACACTTATGTCACACGAGCCCTGGTGCCAATGTCTCCTATAGGAGGTGAGTATAGGCTGTTTATATTTTACAAGGGGGCATATAGTAATTGAGAAGGGGTTAACTGAGTAGTGGAGAAACCTTTAATAAGATGTTAAAAAAAGGAAAAAAAATAGAAAATTGACCTCATCCCCTTACACATTGCTTTGAAGGGAACCTGTTATGTGAAAAAAATGCCCAGGTATGGTGCTAATCTGGAGGTTAATAGCGTTTTGAACCTGGCCACCTGTGCCAGCACTTAGACCACCACTGCTGGGAGGAAATTAATTTGATTCCTCCAGGTAGTGTTTGGGTTTCAGTCAAAGGGATGGCACCGTTGAGGGTTCAGTCACCGCTCTGTGTATAAAGAGCGTTGGCTATAGCTGCACACCCGGCACTGACTGACAGCAGGCTCTAATGCTGAGCGGGTTTTCAGTCAATGTAGGTGGTGCGATTAATGGACCAGCAATGGCGCCACCTCAATGACTGAAACCCAAATGCTACTAGAGGAATTAAGATAATTTCCTCCCGGCAGTGGGGATCTAAGTGTCGGTGCCATGCAGGTGCAGAATGCTATTAACCTGCAGATTAACCCTATATCCGCAGGTTAATTTCACTTTTTCATGTAATAGGTTCCCTTTAATATTCAAAAACTATATCAATAGAAAAAAAGGCATAATTGTTATTGCCACATACATATAAAACTATAATATTATTTAACCCACATGGTGGGAGTAATGAAAGTTAAGTCAAAACCAATGCTGAAATTGCTGGGCTTTCCTCATTCTGTTTCCCCCCCCAAAAACAACAGAATATAGAATGATTAATCATATGTACCACACAGTTGTACCAATGTTAACATGAATTCATCCTACTGTAGCTCTTTTAGAAGATCAGAAGAACAATAGTTACTGCTCTCAGAAAATAGTGGCAAAAAATAATGTGCAGAAAATTACCTGTGGTTTGTGCAGCTTTCACTAGACCCCTGCGGAATATGTTTCTCAGTCTCATTTTCATATGGAAGTTCTTAGCTCCTCCTGTTATTGATATTAAAAGATTAGGAGCTTCAAGACCCCATTGTTCAGTCATCAGCTGGTAGAGAACATTAGATGGAGTATCAGATGATACCCTTACAAACTGCAGGAAAGTAAAAATAAAAAAATCAACAAATCATCTTTATTAAAAATGACCTCAAAATGAAAATCACCTATAATTCAGGGTATCAAACTTGTCCTCTACTGTTAGGATCTTAAAGAAGACCTGTTAAATGGTCAAAAGTGGCCAGTTTTTTTCTGATTTTATTCCTGCGGCTTCCCTGATTATTCAATTTTTTGTTGTTGTTTGTTTGCTTTTTTAAGTCCCCCATATAGTTTCTGTGAGATAGGCATTTTTATTTTTTTTGGCCAACAACCTCCTTCCCTCAGTACGAGCATTGAAGATGGGTCGTGACTGGGTCTTCCAGCAAGACAAGGACCCAAAGCATGCAGTCAAGGCAACAAAGGAGCCCAGCCAGTCTCTAGACCTTAATCCCATAGAAAACTTATGGAGTGAGTTGAAGCTCCGAGTTTCCAAGCAACAGCCTCAAAATCGTAATGATTTAGAGATGATCTGCAAAGAGGAGTGGACCAAAATTCTTCCTGACATGTGCACAACCTTCATCATCAACTACAAACAACGTCTGACTGCTGTGCTTGCGAACAAGGGTTTTGCTACCAATTATTAAGTGATGTTTGCCAGAGGAATCAAATACTTATTTCTCACTGCAAAATGCAAAAAAAATTATCTATCTCTCAATGTTAAAATTAACCTACCCTTAAAAATATAGACTGTTCATGTCTTTGTCAGTGGGCAAACTAACAAAAACAGCAAGGGATCAAATAATTATTTCCTTCACTGTAAGTCTGCAGTCGGTCTTTGTGACTGCAGAATTAGGAATCCTCCCAGCGCACGCACTGTACGCTGTGAGGATTTGCCGGTTTCTGAGCCTGGAATAGCGGTGATGTATGTGTTATGCATACTCCAGGTCAGAACCCGGCTAGTGGGCATGGCCTAGCTCCATACACTTGTATTGAGCGAGGACACGCCCTGTCTAGCGACGCGGACGTCCTATGGGCATGGCCTCACTCAATACAAGTGTATGAAGCGAGGTCACGCCCACTAGTCAATTTATGGCCGAGAGTATGCATAACACATACATCACTGCTGTTCCCGACTCCAAAACAGGCAAGTCATGTGTTGGGCTCACTCTTTATATATGGAGGCTATGTGGGGTTCACGCTATATAAATGGAGGCTATGTGGGAGGCTCATACTGTATGTATGGAGACAATGTGGGGCACATGCTGTATATAAGAGGCTATGTGGAGTCTTACGTTGAATACATCGAGCCTATGTTGGGCCCACACTGTATATATGGAAGCCATGAGGGGCTCACACTGTATATATGGAGGTTATGTGGGGTTCACACTGTACAGTATAAATGGAGGTTTTGGGGAGCTCACATTGTGCATATGGAGGCTATGTAGGGCCCACACTGTATATATAGAGGCTTTGTGGTGCTCACACTGTATATAAGGAGGCTATGTGGGTCTCACACTGTATATATGGGAAATAAAGTCAGACATGTCACTCGAAGCAAGGATCACCAAGCTATGACTTGTCTACTTTGGACACATCATACGAAGAGAGCAATCACTGGAGAAGGACATCATGGTCGGAAGAATAGAAAGAACAAGGTGAAAAGGAAGACCAGCAATCCGATTGCTTGATACAATCAAAACGGCGGAGAAGACCCTGGTGGACCTATCTAGGCTTGAGCAAGATCGATCTTTATACAGAGTGTTCATCCATCAAGTCGTCATGGCTCAAGATTGAGCTGAAGGCCATAATAATATGTGGGGGCTCATACTGTATATAGTGAGGCTATGTGGGGCACATGCTGCATATAGTGAGGCGTGGAGGCTGATCTGGTATATAGTTAGGATATGTGTGGGCTCACGCTGTACATAGGAGGCTATGTGGGGGTTAATACTGTATATAGGAGGCTATGTGGGGGCTCATACTGTATATAGGAGGCTCTCTGGGGGCTCATACTGTATATAGAAGGCTATGTGGGGGCTCATATTGTATATAGGAGGCTATCTGAGGTCATAGGGGGACTGTACGCAGGCTCATATGCTATAAAGGGGGATGTCAGCATACTTACAATGGGTACGGAAAGTATTCAGACCCCTTTAAATGTTTCACACTTTGTTTCATTCCAGCCATTTGGTAAATTCTAAAAAGTTCATTTTTTTCTTATTAAAGTACACTCTGCACCCCATCTTGACTGAGAAAAAACAGAAATGTAGAAATTTTTGCAAATTTATTAAAAAAGAAAAACTGAAATATCACATGGTATTCAGAGCCTTTGCTCAGTATTGAGTAGAAGCACCCTTTTGAGCTAGTACAGCCATGAGTCTTCTTGGGAATGATGGAACAAGTTTTTAACACTTGGATTTGGGGATCCTCAGCCATTCTTCCTTGCAGATCCTCTCCAGTTCTGTCAGGTAGGATGCTGAACATTGGTGTACAGCCATTTTCAGGTCTCTCCAGAGATGCTCAACTGGGTTTAGGTCATGGCTCTGGCTGGGCCAGTCAAGAATGGTTGCAGAGTTGTTCTGAAGCCACTCCTTTGTTATTTTAGCTGTGTGCTTAGGGTCATTGTCTTGCTGGAAGGTGAAACTTTGGCCAAGTCTGAGGTCCAGAGCACTGTGGAAGAGGTTTTCATTGAGGATATCTCTGTACTTGGCCACATTCGTGTTTCTTCAATTGCAACCAGTCGTCCTGTCCCTGCAGCTGAAAAACACCCCCATAGCATGATGCTGCCACCACTATGTTTCACTGTTGGGATTGTATTGGGCAGGTGATGAGCAGTGCCTGGTTTTCTCCACACATACCACTTAGAATTATCACCAAAAAGTTCTATCTTTGTCTCATCAGACTAGAGAATATTATTTCTCATAGTCTAGGGCTTTCATATGTCTTGCACTGAGGAGAGGCTTCCGTCGGGCCACTCTGCCATAAAAGCCTGACTGGTGGAGGGCTGCAGTGTTAGTTGACTTTGTGGAACTTTCTCCCATCCCCCGACTGCATCTCTGGAGCTCAGCCACAGTGATTTTGGGGTTCTTCTTTACCTCTCTCACCAAGGCTCTTCTCCCACGATTGCTCAGTTTGGCTGGACGGCCAGGTCTAAGAAGACTTCTGGTGGTCCCAAACTTCTTCCATTTAAGGATTATGGAAGCCACTGTGCTCTTAGGAACCTTGAGTAATGCAGAAATTCTTTTGTAATCTTGGCCAGATCTGTGCTTGCCACAATTCTGTCTCTGAGCTCCTTGGGCAGTTCCTTTGAGCTCATGATTCTCATTTGGTCTGACATGCGCTGTGAGGTCTTATATAGACAGGTGTGTGCCTTTCCAAATCAAGTCCTATCAGTTTAATTAAACACAGCAGGACTCCAATGAAGGAGTAGAACCATCTCAAGGAAGATCACAAGTAAATGGACAGCATGTGACTTAAATATGAGTGTCTGAGCAAAGGGTCTGAATACTTATGACCATGTGATATTTCAGTTTTTCTTTTTTAATAAATTTGCAAAAATGTCTACATTTCTGTTTTTTTTCAGTCAAGATGGGGTGCAGAGTGTACTTTAATGAGAAAAAAAATGAACTTTTTAGAATTTACCAAATGGCTGCAATGAAACAAAGAGTGAAAAATTTAAAGGGGTCTGAATACTTTCTGTACCCACTGTAATTCTGCTCAAAATTAAGTGATACAATTAATATTAACATAATTATTAATATGTTAATATTAATATTGAGCACAATTAATTTCAGCCTATAGGTTCAGCCCTCCACAACAGTCACAGTCTCCCATGGGGTCCCTCATGAAGATGAATTACTCACACCTGTAAAAGACCAAACTTTCAGAAATCAGCTTTATACATTTATATATGCACTTTAGTTATTTTCTTCCAAAAATAAAGCATCTAAGCCAGGGACAGACACTGACAGCTTGGGGCCCCTGTGCAAGAAATATGTTTGGGCGCCCCTCGCTGCTCGACATGCTGCTTATAATGAGGGCAGTCTGACCATGGCACCCCCAGAGACTTGGGCACTGAGCAACAGGCAACATCTCCGTTAGGATTCGGTTCTGCTGAGCCCAACCATGTATATATTATATTAAATGATATGTCTGGTTTCTATACCGTCTAGTATCTGATAGTATACTACAAATAAAAGTATGGAATATTGTAGTAGACTGCACTATACCGTACTTAAAATATTGACTTTTTTTTTTTTCTTACAGTGGATGTTGCAACCACTGTTTGTCATCCATAGGATGCAACTGTTCAACATATGCATCATGGTGAATGTGCTGAACAGAGGCCTTTTGATCTAAAAGAGTTATTCTCCAAATAAATCAAGTCATCCCCAATCATGGTGATAAGGGATAATTACTGATTGTTGGGAGTCTGACCATTGGGACTCCAGCAATTCTGAGAACAGGATTCTGCAGCTCAGCAATGAATGGATTGGAGGTGCATGCTTGACTTCTGCTCTATTCATTGTCTATGGAACTGACGGAAATAGCCGAGCGCAGCGCTCAGCAGCTCCATAGATAATGAATAGAGCAGAGACCATGTATGCACAACTCTGCTCCATTCAGGACAAAACTGCAAAGCCCTGTCCTCAGAATCTCTGGGGGCCCAGTGGTCGGATCCTATGGATCGGAGATAATTTGATTTGGTTAATAACCCTGTATAGAGCCTGGTTGATTTTCCTATCCTTTACAATTACTGAATCACACATGACCCAAAAACAAATATGTTCACACTCATGCATACATACACATAGATACACACACCCACATATATGCAGTACAGACCAAAAGTTTGGACACACCTTCTCATTTAAAGATTTTTCTGTATTTTCATGACTATGAAAATTGTACATTCACACTGAAGGCATCAAAACTATGAATTAACACATGTGGAATTATATACTTAACAAAAAAGTGTGAAACAACGGATGGACTCTACATGCCTGGTTCCGACCGTGAAGCGTGGAGGAGGAGGTGTGATGGTGTGGGGGTGCTTTGCTGGTGACACTGTTGGGGATTTATTCAAAATTGAAGGCATACTGAACAAGCATGGCTTCCACAGCATCTTGCAGCGGCATGCTATTCCATCCGGTTTGTGTTTAGTTGGACCATCATACATTTTTCAACAGGACAATGACCCCAAACACACCTCCAGGCTGTGTAAGGGCTATTTCACCAAGAGGGAGAGTGATGGGGTGCTACGCCAGATGACCTGGCCTCCACAGTCACCAGACCTGAACCCAATCGAGATGGTTTGGGGTGAGCTGGACCGCAGAGTGAAGGCAAAAGGGCCAACAAGTGCTAAGCATCTCTGGGAACTCCTTCAAGATTGTTGGAAGACCATTTCCGGTGACTACCTCTTGAAGCTCATCAAGAGAATGCCAAGAGTGTGCAAAGCAGTCATCCAAGCAAAAGGTGGCTACTTTGAAGAACCTAGAATATAAGACATATTTTCAGTGGTTTCACACTTTTTTGTTAAGTATATAATTCCACATGTGTTAATTCATTGTTTTGATGCCTTCAGTGTGAATGGACAATTTTCAAAGTCATCAAAATACAGAAAAATCTTTAAATGAGGTGTGTCCAAACTTTTGGTCTGTACTGTACATAGATACACACAAACATATATACACTCATATATACACACACATAGATACACACACATTATACACTCACACAAATAGATACACATATACATATATACACTCATATACACACATACATAGATATACACACACACACTAATCTTCTATATCAGCTGTGCAGCCCTGGAGGAGCTCTGCCACAAAGTTCATAGATCAGCTGAGAAGTGCTGCTTATCCCACTGTGGGGGATGGGGCACAGCAGAGAGGACTGTCTGATACCAGCCCCTTGCTGTCCCATGCTGTGAGCCTCCCCCCCCCCATCTCTAATATGTGACAGGATGCAGCTACTGAGAACATAACAGTGGAGGGAGCATTTGACGCAGTCAGTTCTGCTCTTCCTTCCTCCACTAGTGTCCCCAGTGCAGTGTGGCCCGGGGCCCCCTCGCTACAGGTGAGTACTCGCCACTGGGCATTGGGAGGAGCCATGCAGGAGGAGGTCAGAGGCTGCAGCCAGGGAGCACTCTCTCACCAGTCTGGCTGGGAAAGCCTTCATTGGCGGCGTCTCTCTTCCTACATGACATGACCCTGAAAGCTCTCAGTGCACCGCTCTCTCCCCATCTCTGGATCAGAATGATTGTGTGCTGGAGAGAGAGGGGCCTGGTGTTGAGCAGCACTGGGGGCCCCTTCACTGAGGGGCCCCTGCTATGGGCAGTATACCTCTGCCTGCAAGGGCCCCATGGTGCCTCTGGGCCCCGGTGCAACTGCACAGGCGGTATGTCAGCCCCTGATCTAAGCGCTTTTTGAAAACACCAACAGTTCCTGCTATGGTCAGCTCTTGAGGTAGACTATTCCTACAGTATCCGTTTTAGGACATGATCAGATATCAAAATCAAACATCAGAATGATGTCAGTTTGAGGCTAAATACCCTGCCTGAGAACTGATTCTGACGAGTGATTTTGATGAGTGATTCTGACGAGTGACTTTTACAACTGTAATAATAATAATAAAAAAAAAAAGTAACTATTCGCTGATGGGGCTTGAACCCAAAATTTTGTGTCCCAAAGCCAGTGCACTAACCACTAAGCTATTAACTTAGTTGTAAAAACCTTGGAGTTCTATTTGGTTATATGATTTTCAGTGCAAACTTGTCTAAAACTCATTGGGACTTATGCACAGACTGCAAGCAAGACAAATTCAAATGATGTTTGATTCTGATGTGTGAGTCTGATGTGTGACTTTCTTCAAACATCAGAATCACAATGACTTTTAGTCACCCTGAGTATTTTCATGGTTGATCTCATAAGACAAGAAAAGCTACAAGTTGCTATCACTTGACTGGATAGTGCAATGGTAAGGTATCAGTCTCTCAATATATAGACTGATATCTTACCTGTATGTACTTCTAGAGCACAGACTAAATAAAAGCATTCAATGTCAATCAGCATCTTCTAAAGTCAGCAAGATATTTTCATGTATAAAAAGAGGTATGAATTCAAGGGACATGGACATACTACTTCCATTTTACAAAGTGTTAGTGTGAGCTCATCTGGAATATGCAGTTCAGTTCATAAAAAGGATGCCCTAGAGTTAGAAAATGTACAAATAAGAGACATAAAACTGGTAAGGGGCATGGAGGATCTGTAAAAGTATTCAATTTATTTAGTCTTGAGAAGAGACATCTAAAGGATAACATAATTAACTCCTTTACCCCCGTGGGTGGTTTGCACGTTAATGACCAGGCCAATTTTTACAATTCTGATCACTATCAATTTATGAGGTAATTACTCTGGAATGCTTCAACGGATTCCCCTGATTCTGAGATTGTTTTCTCGTGACATATTGTACTTCATGATAGTGGTAACATTTATTTGCTATCACTTGCGTTTATTTGTGAAAAAAATGGAAATTTGGCGAAAATTTTGAAAATTTCGCAATTTTCAAACTTTGAATTTCCATGCCCTTAAATCAGAGAGATATGTCACACAAAATAGTTAATAAATAACATTTCTCACATGTCTACTTTACATCAGCACAATTTTGGAACCCAAATTTTTTTTGTTAGGGAGCTATAAGGGTTAAAAGTTGACCAGCGATTTCTCATTTTTACAACAAAATTTATAAAACCATTTTTTAGTGACCACATCACATTTGAGGTGACTTTGAGGGGCCTTTATAACTGAAAATACCCAAAAATGGCACAATTCTAAAAACTGCATCCCTCAAGGTGCTCAAAACCACATTCAAGAAGTTTATTAATTCTTCAGGTGCTTCACAGGAATTTTTGGAATGTGGAAAAAAAAAATTAACATTTATTTTTTTTCACAAAAATGTTACTTTAGACCCCATTTTTTTATTTTTGCAAGGGTATCATTAAAAAATGAACCTCAAAATTTGTTTTGCAATTCCTCCTGAGTAAGCAGATACCCCATATGTGGGGGAAAACCACAGTTTGGGCACACGGCAGTGTTCGGAAGGGAAGGAGAGCCATTTGACTTTTTGAATGTAAAATTTGCTTGAATAATTAGCGGACCCCATGTTGCGTTTGGAGAGCCCCTGATGTACCTAAACAGTGGAAATCCCCCACTAGTGACCCCATTTTGGAAACTTATCTAGATGTGTGGTGAGCACCCTGGGCCCCCAAGTGCTTCACACAAGTTTATAATGTTGAGCCGTAAAAATAAAATTTTCGCATTTTTCCAACAAAAATGTTTTTCAGCCTCCAATTTTGCATTTTCATAAATGCACCATGCAATTTGTTGTGCAATTCTTCCTGAGTAAGCAGATACCCCATATGTGGGGGAAAAGCACTGTTTGGGTGCATGGCAGGGTTCGGAAGGGAAGGAGCACCATTTGACTTTTTGAATGTAAAATTTGCTTGAATAATTAGCGGATACCATGTTGCGTTTGGAGAGCCCCTGATGTGCCTAAATAATGGAAACCCCACAGAAGTGACTCCATTTTGGAAACTAGACCCCTCAAGGATTTTATCAAGGGGTATAGTGAACATTTTGTCTCCAGAGGTACGACACAGAATTTGATATCATTAAGGTCATCATATTGAATAAGTTGTTGACGCGCCCCTGGGCCTGTGTCGCGCTGCGTTGCGCACGCGGGAGCTTACCCGGAGCCGGATCTCTTGAGGGTTGTAGTCTCGTGGCGGCGACCCGGTCCGTGCCCAGGGAGTCAAACTGAGCGGCGATGTACTAGCAGTAGATGGTTGGTGACTACGCCACCCGTTGAATGCAGCTATGGAGCTGCCGCTGCAGGGCAGACCGCTGAGGCCGGTGGAAGGATGGTGCAGCGTGGATGGTATAACCCCCAACGGGAGGGGTATGGCCTCAGGGCAGCCGACGTGGATGATGGGGGTAGCAGGAACCACTCAGAGACGGTGCGGTGTAGTTCAGGGTCTTTACTGGTGACAAAGATAGACCCTCCCGGAGTACTTGCTAGTGATAGGGGCCTGGTCAGTCCTTGAGCAGATGGGATCTCCCCTGGCCAGGCGGAGTTGTAGGCCTTCCCAACTAACTGTACTCTTCTGGCTACCTTGCTAGAGGCGGGAATAAGTAGCCCACGTCCCTGAGTGTACCGTGTGGTGCTCACCCGTATGGCCGGTGACTCGGGGCCTTCTAATGGCTTCCGCTCCACGATGGCGGTGCTGGTCCCACGCGTGTGACCGTGCCTTCGGGCTTCTGGGCCAGAGGACCTGAAATCCTCTGCCGGACGGTTTCTGCTGCTGGGTAGGAGTTAGTCCCCACAGCCTCGGACTCCGGGTCCGGTAAGAAATCTTCTCAGTCAGGGCGAGCTCTGTAGCTGCCAGCCCCTGACTTGTTGTAACACTGCTCCCCACAGAGCTCCTGATGTTTCTTGCTATGCTGCTTCTCTTCTCTACTCTTGTTCTGTCTTCTTTCTCACTCCTTGACTCCAGACTCAGGCCCCTGGACAGGGCCTGCCTGTGGAGCAGAGCCCATAGAGCAGCTCTGCTCCCTGTCTTCTCCTCACAGAACTCCCTACCCTGCCTCAGCCCCAGGTTTATCTAGGGGAAGTCCTTCCCCTCCCAAGACTGGGCAGGAGGTGTGGCATGCACAGGATCCCTGACCAAAGGACCTCCCACCTGCTCTCAGACGTAATATCTCTATCACTGTGGCAACCAGACCCCTGGGGTGTCACATTCCCCCCTAGTGAAATTTAGTACTCCGGGACTAAACACATTTAGAAAAACATAACAAAGTATAACAATAACAATACTATAAGAAAAACACATAAGATGGTTACGGCGTGTCCGCAACCGGATGCAGTCTTTGAAGAAAAGCAAAGGTGTCCATTTCACCAACACAGGGAGACGTAACCAGGTAGGGGTCTGTCCTACCCCGAGTCCTTAACAGTCTCTAGTCCATCCTGGGTTACGCTCCAACTATATACAAGGATTCCCGGTAAATCCACCAAGGTTTCCTAAAAATAACTAGAAACACAAAATTATACACAAGCAACAAGACACAGAAAAACATAAATAAAACAATTTATACACTTTAAATTCTCCAGCGTGCGGGTAACTGGCCTCTAGTGGCCCGAGTGGACCTACGGAGCTGACTGTCTGGCCCTGAACTACAGGGTGTAGGAGCTGTCAAGGGTAAACTGGGCAGCTGTCTACCGGCTCTTTGTCTCACTAGGGGTACGGCAGGCTCACTATAAGCAGAGGGTTGATTCTCCTGTTCTGCTTGTGTGGAGTCTTCTGCCTCCTGGACCGGCTGTTCTTCCAGCTCTACCCGTTGCTCCGTAGGTTCTTGGGATGATGGTTGGAGGAAGGTGAGTACGGGTACCACAACTGCACCATTGACTTGAGTCCAAGACTGAGGAAAGTCCCCGAGCACGGTACTAACCATATCTTCCCTTTCTTCCACGGGTCGATGGTCTTCTTGTTCCTCTTCAGGGTTCCTCAGTTGTTCGGGACACTTCTTCAGGTGGTCCCGGGATACAATGGCTGTGGTTTCCCCTCCGTCTTTACTGATGGTACAGACCTTCGAGTTCTCGTGGCTTGAGGGCAGTACGGTGTACGGGTCCTTCTCCCACTGGTCGTCCAACTTGTGGAGCCGTCTCTTCCTCTTCAAGACCTGCTCTCCGGGTACCAGGGGAACAGCGGGAGCATACTGGTTGTAAGTTTTCTCTTGTCTTTCCCTAGCCTGACAGAGACTTCGCTCCACGCTCTCCTGTACTCTCCGGTACTGCTGCTGCCTCTCTGTGTCCCAGTCTGTTTCTGGTGAAGTGTCCTCGGGGGTCAGGACTCCCATTTCCAGGTCAACAGGTAACTTACCAGGTCTTGCCCTCATTAGGTAAGCCGGGGTACAGTTGGTGGAACCTACCGGGATGTGGTTGTATAGGTCCACCAAATCGGGCAACTTTTCAGGCCACAGACTGCGTTCTTCCAGGGGCAACATTTTTAGAAGATCCATTACCACCTGGTTCATTTTTTCACAAAGTCCATTAGTCTGCGGATGGTAGGGTGTCGTCCTTATCTTCCGGCAGCCATACAGATTGCAGAATTCCTGAAAGACCTCCGCTTCAAAGGCAGGTCCCTGGTCCGTCAGCACTTGGTCCGGGTACCCGTGTGGACGGCAGAAGTGCTGCTGGAAGGCTCTAGCTGCTGTTTGAGCCGTTAAGTCCTTGACGGGGACGACAACCAAGAACCGGGAGTAATGATCCACGATGGTTAACGCGTAGACGTAGCCACTTCTGCTTGGGGTCAGTTTTACATGATCCAAGGCTACCAGTTCCAACGGTTGCCGGGTGACGATGGACTGCAGGGGAGTCTTCTGGCTGGCTCGGTCCTTCCTTCTCAGGTTGCACGGGCCACAATCTCTGCACCACTTCTCGATGGTTCCCCTCATGCCTACCCAGTGGAACCGCTCGCGCAGCAGGAACTCCAGCTTTTTCCACCCAAAGTGTCCAGCTCCGTCGTGGTATGCCTCCATCACCATGGCTGCGTCTCTTCGTGGCACCACTACTTGCCAGAGTAATTCATGCGTCCGGGAGTTAACCATTCTGCGGCACAACTTCCCTTTGTAAAGGAACAGTCGACTCTTCTCTGCCCATAGTTGTTTGGCTTCCTCCGGAGCGTCTGGTTCAAGGCGAGCCTCCGGCCGAGTCAGCATCTCCTTCACCAGTCGGACGGCAGGGTCGCTGTCTTGCGTTTCCGCCCAGTTGTAGTGGGGTAAGGGGTTCAACGTAGCAGCCTGCTTACTCCTTACCCGGTGGGAATACTGAATAGTCCCATGACGGTGGAACGCAGGGAGTTCAACTTCTTCCAGTCCCTCCGGATCTTCTCCTCCGTCCGGCAGGTTGGGCATCCTGGACAGGGCGTCCGCGTTGGTATTGGAGCGTCCTGCCCGGTATTTAATTGTGAACTCGTAGTTGGACAGACGGGCCATCCACCTCTGCTCCAGGGCACCGAGTCTTGCCGTGTCCAGGTGTGTCAGCGGGTTGTTATCCGTGTACACGGTGAACCGGGAAGAAGCGAGGTAATGCTTAAAGCGCTCAGTGATTGCCCATACTACGGCCAGGAACTCTAACTTAAATGAGCTGTAATTCTCGGGGTTCCTTTCGGTGGGTCGCAGTTTTCGGCTGGCGTAGGCGATTACTCGTTCCTTCCCCTGCTGGATCTGGGACAGTACGGCTCCTAGCCCGATGTTACTGGCGTCGGTGTAGAGGATAAAGGGCTGGCTATAATCCGGGTACGCCAGGATTTCGTCCCCCGTGAGGGCCATCTTCAGCTGGCGGAAGGACTCTTCTTCCAGCTCTTCCCATTTGAAGGGCGGCTTCTGGTTCTTGGCCTTCCGGGACTGGCCTATCAGGAGGTCCTGCATAGGTGCTGCCTTTTTGGTGAAACCGGGAATAAACCTTCGGTAGTAGCCTACCAACCCGAGGAACTGCCGCACTTCTTTTACGCTGGAGGGGCTTGGCCATCCCTTAATTGCGGTGATCTTATCGGGGTCGGGAGCCACTCCGTCAGCGCTCACCACGTGTCCCAGGTACTGCACCTTTGGTTTCAGGAGGTGACACTTGGAGGGTTTCACCTTTAGGCCGTAACTCGCCAGAGCCTCGAACACTTCCGCCAGGTGTTTCAGGTGGTCCTCATACGTCTTGGAATATACGATGACATCGTCCAGGTACAACAGGACCGTCTCGAAGTTTCTGTGGCCCAGACAACACTCCATTAGGCGTTGGAAGGTTCCTGGTGCATTGCAGAGTCCGAACGGCATGCAGGTGAACTCGCTAAGTCCCATCGGGGTGGTGAATGCGGTCTTCTCCCGGTCCGCCTCTGCTACAGGAACCTGCCAGTACCCGCTAGTGAGATCCAAGGTAGAGAAGAAGTTAGCAGATCTTAAAGCAGCCAATGACTCCTCTATCCTTGGTAAGGGGTACGCATCCTTGTGTGTGATACGGTTGATTTTCCGGTAATCTACACACATCCTCATGGTGTTGTCTTTCTTTTTGACTAAAACTAATGGGGCTGCCCAGGGGCTACAACTATCCCGGATTACCCCAGCCTCCTTCATATCTCTAAGCATCCCCTTGGCGTGTTGGTAATGTGCAGGGGGTACGGGTCGATACCTCTCTTTTATGGGAGGATGATCTCCCGTGGGGATGCGATGTTCTACCCCCTTGACTCGCCCGAAGTCTAACGGGTGTTTACTAAACACTCTCTCATACTCTTGAACCACCCGATAGACTCCTTGTTTCTGATGTGAGGGAGTGGAGTCAGTACCCAAATGTAGTTGCTGACACCAGTCCTCCATGTCTTTCTTAGAGCCGTTACCTTCCTCCGGGTGAGATGGAGGCAAGGGTTCCACAGATTGTATAGAACTTTGATTAGTGGTATATAATTTGGCTAGCGTGGCATACCGGGGCAGGTACACTTCCCTCTCCCCGATATTTATTATGCGAATGGGCACCCTCCCATGGCGTACATTGACCACCCCCCGTGCTGTCAAAATGGTGGGCCTACTGTCTGAGTAAACTGGTTCTACCATTGCCTGGTAATCTCTACCTCTCAGACCAATAGCTGCCCGGCACCAAATCATCATTTCACTTTTTGGGGGCATGGCAATAGGAAAAGGGTCACACATTCTTACGCTACCAATCTCACCGCCGGAGAGTTCCACTTGTTGCCGTTGCATCAATGCCCGGATCTCTTTCTGGAGCACCCGCTGCTCGCCGGAGCTGGCATTCTTGGCAACCTGCTGTAAAAGGAAAATCACCTCTGCAAGACAATTTTCAATTACATTAGTTCCTAGAGTTATTTTTGGGTGACTCTCATGTTTATCGATATCTACAATGATCAGTCCCTGTGCGGCCAGTTCGACTCTACCAATTTTGATGGTCACCTCTTTAAATCCGATCTGTGGCACGGGCTGACCATTGCTGGCGATGATACTCAAGTCGTCGTCGGGGTAGCGGGTAATATCCGAGTCATTCCAGTACTGCTTGAAGAGCACGTACGGGATGGTGGTGACCTGTGACCCGGTGTCCAGTAGGGCACTCATGGGAATGCCATCCAGTACCACAGGCAAGACTGGACGTCCTCCCACATATCTGTCGCGCCAGTTCGATGGGCCTGGTGATCTTTTTCCTGGGGGTTGGCCCTCTACCCCAGGTTGTGCCCGTTTAAAGAACAGTACCTTGCCATATGTCCGGGTTGATTGCAGCGGCGGCAGATGGGTCGTCCGTCCTCACTGTATCGGTCACTGGGTCTTCCTCTGGCCGGTGGGGTCCTCCTTGGTCGACGCCACGGGATGTCCTCCGGTCCGGATGCCAGCTGGATCTTCCCTGGGGTGGAAACCTGTAAAGACTGCACAGTTCGGGTTAGCGCAGCAACGCTCTTAGCTAGCTCTTGGACCTGATGGTGTAGGTCTGGAGCCGGGTCATTGTCCAAAGCCTGCGCATCAGCTCCCACAGGCCCTGCTGACAAGGGCGCCGCCTCCTGGTAGTAAGTGGTAGTGGGGCGTCTGTGGGTCACAACGCCACCTGGTGCCGGTTCTCGGAGCACCCGGATGGCTCTGTCCTTGAACTGTGCAAAGTCCAGATGGGGATCCTGTAAGGCCATTGCCCGCAACTGGGTTCGGTGGGCATTGCAATATAAACCCTCTATAAATTGTTCAGTCAACAGCCTGTCCTCGTTTCCCACCCCATCAGGGTCGGTCTGCTTTATGGCCCTCAGGGCCTCTTGTAGGTTTAGTGCATAGTCCCTTATACTCTCATGCGCTCGCTGCTTGCACCCGTAGAATCTAAGCTTAATCTCGGCTGAGGTGCGGGTATCAAAGGTGTCCTTCAGTCGGGTTAGTATCCCTGCGACAGTCTTCCTCCCAGGTGGCCAGGATTTTACTTCCCTTTTGGCTGCCCCGGTTAGTTGGGCCACCAGGATGCTCACTTTTTGCTCTTCTGTGAGGGGGTACACCTGGAAGAGGCTATCCAGCTTTTCTCTAAAGTCATGCAGGGTATGTGACTCCCCTGAGTACTGGGGTAGCCAAGCTGCTCCCGGGATATAGGGCATGGTGAAGGGCATAACTGCAGCAGCGGTAGCGCTGGCGGGGGTTGAGGCAGTGAAGCTCTCCTCCGTATCCGACATCTTCCTCCCCCCTAGTGGACCGTGGCCTACCTTGCGATGATCCTCTTCCGTAGGCCGCGGCTCCGCAGTGGATCGTCAGGGTTGAGGACCTTCCGTCGCGCTCCTGTGACGTCGGCGTCTGCTGGGCTCCTTCCAGGACCTTACGCAACGTCCGGACGTGAGGCGGGGCTTCAGTTCTCGCGCGCTTTCGGAGTCCACGCCCCTCTTCTTCCCGCGCGGCGTCCTCAAGATGGCGTCCAATGGCGGGAAAACTCCACGGATGGCGGGAAGAAGGTCGAAGATGGCGCCGGATGGCGGGAAAACTTCGCGGATGGCGGGAAACCTTCACCACTGGTAAGTTTGAACAGTCTTTGCTTTTCAGGCACGCAGTACCCGGTGGTTGCGGGCACGAAATCCTGCCGACTACGCCAAAGTTGACACGCCCCTGGGCCTGTGTCGCGCTGCGTTGCGCACGCGGGAGCTTACCCGGAGCCGGATCTCTTGAGGGTTGTAGTCTCATGGCGGCGACCCGGTCCGTGCCCAGGGAGTCAAACTGAGCGGCGATGTACTAGCAGTAGATGGTTGGTGACTACGCCACCCGTTGAATGCAGCTATGGAGCTGCCGCTGCAGGGCAGACCGCTGAGGCCGGTGGAAGGATGGTGCAGCGTGGATGGTATAACCCCCAACGGGAGGGGTATGGCCTCAGGGCAGCCGACGTGGATGATGGGGGTAGCAGGAACCACTCAGAGACGGTGCGGTGTAGTTCAGGGTCTTTACTGGTGACAAAGATAGACCCTCCCGGAGTACTTGCTAGTGATAGGGGCCTGGTCAGTCCTTGAGCAGATGGGATCTCCCCTGGCCAGGCGGAGTTGTAGGCCTTCCCAACTAACTGTACTCTTCTGGCTACCTTGCTAGAGGCGGGAATAAGTAGCCCACGTCCCTGAGTGTACCGTGTGGTGCTCACCCGTATGGCCGGTGACTCGGGGCCTTCTAATGGCTTCCGCTCCACGATGGCGGTGCTGGTCCCACGCGTGTGACCGTGCCTTCGGGCTTCTGGGCCAGAGGACCTGAAATCCTCTGCCGGACGGTTTCTGCTGCTGGGTAGGAGTTAGTCCCCACAGCCTCGGACTCCGGGTCCGGTAAGAAATCTTCTCAGTCAGGGCGAGCTCTGTAGCTGCCAGCCCCTGACTTGTTGTAACACTGCTCCCCACAGAGCTCCTGATGTTTCTTGCTATGCTGCTTCTCTTCTCTACTCTTGTTCTGTCTTCTTTCTCACTCCTTGACTCCAGACTCAGGCCCCTGGACAGGGCCTGCCTGTGGAGCAGAGCCCATAGAGCAGCTCTGCTCCCTGTCTTCTCCTCACAGAACTCCCTACCCTGCCTCAGCCCCAGGTTTATCTAGGGGAAGTCCTTCCCCTCCCAAGACTGGGCAGGAGGTGTGGCATGCACAGGATCCCTGACCAAAGGACCTCCCACCTGCTCTCAGACGTAATATCTCTATCACTGTGGCAACCAGACCCCTGGGGTGTCACATTGTCATTAGTCTTGAGTGCAAGACTTGATTTTGCATCGGGTACTCAGGTATGCACAAAGTATCGCGGATGCTCAAGTGACATGCTTGAGGCCCCGCCCGCATGTTTCACGGTTATTAGACACCAAAAAAAAAACATGCGGGGATTGCTCGTGCATGGCAGGCAATCCCCCAAGGTTTTTTTGGCTGTATAAGCACTGCAAAACATATGGGGCGGAGACTCGAGCATATCACTCGAGAAACCGCTATACTCGGTGCATACCCGAGCACCCGATGTAAACTCAAGTATCGAGCACCTGCGCTTCCAAATGCACCACACCTCAAATCAACTCCAGGCCTTTAATCTGCTTAATTGAGAATGACATAACGAAGGGATTGCCCACACCTGTCCATGAAATAGCCTTAGAGTCAATTGTCCAATTACTTTTGGTCCCTTTAAAAACAGGGTGGCACATGTTAAGAAGCTGAAACTCCTAAACCCTTCATCCAATTTTAATGTGGATACCCTCAAATGAAAGCTGAAAGTCTGAACTTCAACTGCATCTGAATTGTTTTGTTTAAAATTCATTGTGGTAATGTCTAGAATCAAAATTAGAAAAATGTTGTCTCTGTCCAAATATATATGGACCTAACTGTATATTGTCTGCATATTAGTAGTGTCCAGATGCATATCTTTACATTTATCCACATTGAACCTCATCTGCCAACTGGATGCCAGAATGCTGTTAGTTTGTCCAAGTCAGTCTGTAACTTATAACCATCTTCCACAGACTGCACTATATTACATAGTTTGTGTCTTCTGCAAAATGGAAACACTAGTTCTATCTTCTATATAATTAATAATAAAGTTGAATAATAGTGGATCCAGCATTTATCATTGGGGTACACTGCAACAACCAGAGACCATTCAGAGAACAAGTTATTCATTCTAGTAAATAGTTGAGGGCACAGCCGATATATGATCGGGATTACCATGAGCACACTTAACCCCTTTACAGCCTGGGGCATAATAGTACTCACCAGGCTGTCACCCCCTGTTCAGCGCGGGCTCCGGCGCTAAGCCCGCACTGAACCGAGCACATGTCAGCTGATTATTACAGCTGACATGTGCCCGCAACAGCCGCGGGTGGAATCGCGATCCACCTGCGGCTGTTAACATGTTACATGCCGCTGTCAATCTCTGACAGCGGCATTTAACATCGCCGCGACGGAAGCGCGTCACTTACCCCGCCCATCGGTGACCCCATCACGTAATCGCGGGTCACCGATGCATTGGCATGACAACCCTGGGTCTGCAGCAGATCCCAGTGGTTGTCTTGTAAAGATCGCTATGAGCACCATCTAGTGGTCGGCACTCATAGCACAAGAGCATTTATGCTACATAGAGGTGATCTGCTCATCACCACTATGTAGCAGAGGCGATCAGACAAGTGCTGCTTCTAGTCTCCTATGGAGACTATAGAAGCATGCAAAAAGTGAAAAAGAAATGTTTTTAAAAATATAAACAAAATTAAAAAAACATAAAAGTTTAAATCACCCTCCTTTCGCCCCATTCAAAATAAAATAATAATGAAAAAAAACGTATACACATAGTTGGTATCGCTGCGTTCAGAATCACCCGATCTATCAATATAAAAAAAAGAATTAATCCAATCAGTAAATGGTGTAACGAGAAAAAAATTCTAAAAGCCAGAATTAAGTTTTTTGGTCGCCGCAACATTGCAATAAAATGCAATAACGAGCGATCAAAACAGCTGATGTACCCCAAAATGGTATCAATAAAAACGTCAGCTCAGTGCACAAAAAATAAGTCTGCAACCGGTCCAAGATCCCTAAAAGCGCTACGGTTCTTGGAAAATGGTGCCATTTTTTTTTTTTTTTTAGCAAACTTTGGAATTTCTTTTCACCACTTAAATAAAAAAGAACCTATACATGTTTGGTGTCTACGAACTCGTAATGGCCTGGAGAATAAGAATGGCAGGTCAGTTTTAGCATTGAGTGGTAAAAAAAATGAAAGAAAAAATCTGTGGTATAGCACTTTTTTGCAATTTCACTGCACTTGGAATTTTTTTTCCATTTTCCCGTACACGATATGGTAAAACCAGTAATGTCGTTCAAAAGTACAACTCGTGCCTCAAAAAATAAGCCCTCACACGGCTATATTGACCAAAAAATAAAAACGCTATGGCTCTGGGAACAAGGGGAGCAAAAAACGAAAATGCAAAAGCGGAAAATCCCAGGGTCCTTAAGGGGTTAATATGAACTACCGCACCAAAGAAACAGAAGTGTGCATATATATCACAGGATCTCCTAATAATCAAATAAAGTTTATTGACATCTTAGGCTATGCGCCCACGATGCAGAAATGAAGCGGAAAATTTCCGCTTCATTTCTGCATGTCCCTGCCAGTAAAAGCGCGTGCGGAATTTTGAAGCGTTTTGTACATGTGGAATTGCCATGAGTTTTTCTAATGCATTGAGTAGGCAATTAAGCATGCGTAAACGCACAAATAATGGACATGCTGCGTATCTTTCCGCACATAAAATCCACTGCAGAAAATTACGCAGCATGGGCACAGAACATGCGGATTGTCATTGGGACCATGGGGCACGTATTACCAAGCGTTTTTTAAGCGTTTCCGCAGCAGAAATTCAACTGCAAAAACACTTGAAAAACGCATAGTGGGCAATCAGCCTTAGAGCAAAATCGACACTATGTGATTAAAAACATTTAAAACCAGAAACACTGGAACATAAACATCCAAGGAGTCCAGATAAGGGCTCCTATCACTACCACATATTTATAGGATCTGTCCTGGGCATATTATCAAATGTAATTCACACCCAGATACATAATTGTCCTATGGCCAAATCAAGATATGCTACTAAATAGTGTTGAGCGAGCATGCTCGACACTGCTCGGTACTCGCCCGAGCATCACGCTACTCGGGATGTTCGGCGAGCACCGAGCATTTCCAGGTTACTCGGGCGGGAGCTCGGGTCTCCGCCCTGCATGTTTGGCGCTCTTTATAGAGCCAATGAACATGCAGGGATTGCCAGCCAGTCACTGTAATGCCGCAGCCATGTTGGTTGTGGGCATTACATTGATTGGCTGGCCGCACAGCGTCACCTCGAGTATTTAAAACCGGGCGCCGCCATCTTGGACACAGACGGCTGGGATCAGACAGTGTAGGGACAGAGCTGCTGATTTAGGGAGAGATATATAGTGCGAAATAGTTAGTGTAGGGTCTGTAAAGGCTGTCAGATCAAACAAACAGTCCTTCTCAGGACTAATATCCATCCCAGATATCAGGCAGGCAGGCAGGCTGTATAGGAGACGCAGTGGTTATACCAGCAAACGCTGCATTACAGTCCTGTGTGCTCCTGTTGCTGAAATTGCTGGACTTAGCTCCAGGTCTCGGGGGCCAGGAAAAATCCTTTTTTTTTCATCTAAATCCTCTTTTTTTTTTCCTCCTTCACACTGTACAAATACCCGTCTTATTAACCTTTTGGTGTCCCCCCCCCCAAAAAAAAAAAAGTGTGTCTGTGACAGTTCAGACACAAATATATCTGTGTAGTGCCGGCGTCCCTGCCCTCTGCTAGGCAGGGACGCTGTTCCCCTCACCGCTCTGCTCCGTGCCCGGCGTCCCTCTCCCGCTCTGCTGGCAGCGCGCGCTCCTTCCCGGCCACTGTGCTTAGGGCGCGCGCGCGCGCCCTCCCTCCCTCTTACAGGGGCCGCGCGCACCGTCCTAAGGAGTCCCCGGCCAATGGCCGGAGGACTTTACCATATATAAGGCACCTCCTCCAAAATGGAGGTGCCCGAGCAATGTTGTTGCACCGTTCTACTCTGCTTCAGCCCTCAGGTCCCTTGCCAGTTACCTGCCAGTTACCTGCCAGATTCCTGCCAGCTTGCTGTCCTAATCCTGCCTGATTTCCTGTTACCTGCCTGCCTGCCTGAGGTCCGACGGTCTGCCTTACAACTCCGGTCAGTCTGTCTAAGGACCAACTTGCCCGCTCACCTGGGAGCGCACATCAGCTACCTGCCTGCTTGCCTGAGGTCCGACGGTCTGCCTTACAACTCCGGTCAGTCTGTCTATGGACCAGCTTGCCCGCTCACCTGGGAGCGCTTCTCCGCTACCTGCCTGCTTGCCTGCCCGGAGGCTCCGCTGTCACGTGCTGTGACCACCAGCTATTCCAGACTCTTGCCCGCTCACCTGGGAGCGCTTCTCCGCTACCTGCCTGCTTGCCAGCCCGGAGGCTCCGCTGTCACGTGCTGTGACCACCAGCTATTCCAGACTCTTGCCCGCTCACCTGGGAGCGCTTCTCCGCTACCTGCCTGCTTGCCTACCTGGAGGCTCCGCCGTCACGTGCTGTGACCACCTGCTATTCCAGAGACTCTCGCTTGCTCACCTGGGAGCACACATCCTCCATCTGCCTTGCTAGCCTACCTGGAGGTTCAGCCATCACAGGTCGTACCTACCCTTTACCTAGAGACTGCCCCGGTCACTTGCCGTGACCTCCAGCCCGTTCTTCCAGAGACTGCCCCGGTCACTTGCCGTGACCTCCAGCCCGTTCTTCCAGAGACTGCCCTGATCACTTGCCGTGACCTCCTGCCCGTACACCCAGAGACTGTCCCGGTCACCTGCTGTGACTGCCTGCCTGGTCGCCACCCGCTCCCTTACAAGGACCGCTCCCTTGTATAGTAGCCCAGAGGTTCCGCCTCCCAGACCCGTTACAGTTTGCTCGGGCCATGGAACCCGGTGGCACCCAAGCTCCCTCGCTCTCGGACCTGTGTCATGAACTGTCCCGTCAGAGGTCCCAACAGGAGTCCATCCTGGGTCACCTGCGGAATGTCAATACTCGCCTGGACACTCTGACTGCTCCACCAACAACCTCCGCCAGTGCCATGTCTCGCAATCCGGCAGCTCCGCTGTCCACTAACACCATGATATCCTACCCCGGACCTCGGCTTTCTGCACCTCCTCGCTTCGGAGGCGACTCAGCCCAGGCTCGGGGCTTCATAAATCAGTGCACCCTGCACTTTGAACTATTGTCCCACCAGTTTAACTCCGACCGAGCCAAAATTGCATTCATCATGTCCCATCTCACCGGGGAGGCCCTGGCCTGGCTAAATCCTCTATGGGAGAGAGGAGACCCCCTGGTGTCCAACTTGCCTGCTTTTCTCACGGCTTTCCGGAAAGTCTTCGACGAACCCGGACGGAAGACCTCATCCGCATCATCGTTGCTACGCCTCCGTCAGGAAAGTCTCACCGTGGGCCAATATGCCATACGGTTCCGTACCCTTGCCTCGGAACTGGCCTGGGATAACGACGCTCTGGTTTCCGTCTTCTGGGAGGGTCTGTCCGGCCGTATTAAAGATGAACTTGCCGGTCGGGACATTCCTACCACTCTCGATGACTTAATAATTCTTGCCACCCGGATTGACCTACGGTTCCAGGAGCGTGCCAGAGAGGTCACCCGTGAGAGGAGGTTACCACGTCTAGCTCCTACTTTTCAGAAACCCGTCACTCCTTCTGTCTCTAACCAGGTACACCCTCCTGAGCCTATGCAGGTCGACCAGACCAAGATGGTCAAGACCCGTCAGGACTTACGCCGTGCCGAGGGGACCTGCTTCTACTGTGGCAGTAAGGAGCACCGGATCCGTGCCTGCCCGGAGAGGTCGGGAAACGCCTGTGTCTAGGTTCGCTCAGAGAGGTCCACCTAGACAAGAATAAATCCTCTCCATCCCTGCTGTTGTCAGTTTCAATCGTCTACGGGGAGAACCGTTATTTCGAACTAGCCCAACTGGACTCTGGAGCAGCCGGGAATCTTATTTCACAGTCCCTGGTAGAGAAATACCGCATCCCCACCAAACCTCTGGCTGTACCCTTGTCTGTTGCTGCCGTGGATGGGGGGCTCTTACCACGCCCCATCCAACTCATCACCGAATCCATTACTCTGCAGGTGGGAATGCTGCATTCTGAAAGTATCTCCTTCCATGTTCTGCCTGGACTCTCTCACGCCCTCTTGCTAGGCCTACCTTGGCTCCAGAAACATGCACCCGTTCTTGACTGGCAGACCGGAGAAGTCCTTCGCTGGGGACAGGGCTGCCATAAGACCTGTCTGGTTCCCGTTCATCCCGTCCGTCCTTCTCCTACCCCAGCTAATCTACCTGGACTTCCGATTCCTTATTGGTCTTATGCTGATGTCTTTAATAAAAAGGAGGCAGAGACACTACCCCCTCATAGACCATACGACTGCCCTATCGACCTGTTACCTGGTACTTCTCCTCCCCGTGGGCGTATTTATCCATTATCCGTTGCTGAGACCCGGTCGATGTCCGAATATATTGAGGAGAATCTGGCCAGGGGATTCATCCGGAAATCTACCTCCCCGGCGGGAGCAGGCTTCTTTTTCGTCAAAAAGAAGGACGGCTCTCTCCGTCCCTGTATAGACTATAGAGGCCTTAACCAGATCACGGTGAAGAATAAGTACCCCCTTCCGCTCATTCCGGAGTTATTTGATCGTCTGAGGGGGGCTAGAATCTTCACCAAACTGGACCTCCGTGGGGCGTACAACCTGGTTCGTATCCGTCAGGGGGATGAATGGAAGACGGCATTCAACACCCGGGACGGCCACTATGAATATCTGGTAATGCCTTTTGGCCTCTGTAACGCTCCTGCCGTCTTTCAAGAGTTGGTCAATGACATCTTCCGGGACCTTTTCTACTCCTGCGTAGTGGTGTACCTGGACGACATCTTGGTCTTCTCTCCGGATCTCCAGACTCACCGGAGGGATGTTCGTCAGGTCCTGCTCAGGCTCAGGCAGAACCATCTCTACGCTAAATATGAGAAGTGCCTCTTTGAGCAGACCTCGCTTCCGTTTCTGGGCTACATTATCTCTCAGACCGGCCTACAAATGGATCCTGAGAAACTGTCTGCCATCGAGAAATGGCCCCGACCAGAGGAGTTGAAGGCTATTCAACGGTTCCTGGGCTTCGCCAACTATTACCGCCTCTTCATCCCGCACTTCTCTTCCCGGACTGCCCCAATTTCCGCGCTCACCCGTAAGGGTACTAATCCCAAAGAGTGGCCGCCCGAAGCAGAGGAGGCCTTTCTTTCCCTAAAACAGGCCTTCTCTTCCGCCCCGGTGCTGCATTGCCCGGACGGCAACAAGCAGTTCTTCCTGGAAGTTGACGCCTCCTCCTCTGGAGCCGGAGCGGTACTTACTCAAAAATCATCTTCCGGGAGAATGGTAACTTGTGGCTTCTTCTCCAAACTCTTCTCCTCTTCTGAGCGCAACTATTCCATAGGAGACCGAGAGTTATTGGCCATCAAGCTGGCGCTGGAGGAGTGGCGTTACCTACTCGAGGGGGCTCTTCATCCGGTAATAATTTACACTGACCACAAGAACTTGGCTTACCTCCAGCATGCCCAGAGACTTAACCCGCGCCAAGCCCGGTGGTCCTTGTTTTTTGCTCGCTTTGATTTTGTTCTTCATTTTCGCCCGGCTGACAAAAACGTCAAAGCAGACGCCTTGTCCCGATCCTTTCTGGTGTCCGATCTCGAGGAAGAACCTAAACATATCATCGATCCCGCCAGAGTAATGCAGGTGGCTCCCGTGAGTCTAAATCGTCTCCCTCCCGGTAAGACGTTTGTTTCAGTACCTGATCGGGAGAAGATCCTACACTGGGGCCATTCATCTAAACTAGCTGGCCACGCCGGTCAGAAAAAGACCCTCCAGCTTATTGCCCGGCACTATTGGTGGCCTACCCTGCACAAGGACATAATAGACTTTGTTTCTGCCTGTGTGTCCTGCGCCCGCAACAAAGTCCCGAGACATCTGCCAGCCGGACGCCTCCTTCCGCTTCCTGTACCTGCTGCCCCCTGGCAGCATATAGCAATGGACTTTATAACTGATCTCCCCGTCTCTGCCGTTTGTACGGTCATTTGGGTGGTCGCTGACCGCTTTTCCAAGATGGCTCACTTTATTCCCCTGCCAGGCCTTCCGTCTGCACCCGAGCTGGCTAAAGACTTTATCCGCCACATCTTCCGTCTTCATGGCCTGCCCCTCCACATCGTGTCGGATCGTGGGGTACAGTTCACCTCACGTTTCTGGAGAGCCACTTGTAAACTACTAGACGTCACCCTGGACTTCTCTTCCGCTTACCACCCACAGTCCAATGGTCAAGTGGAGCGGATCAATCAGAACCTGACCAGTTACCTCCGGCACTTCGTTAATGCCCACCATTCTGACTGGGTGGATCTCCTACCATGGGCCGAGTTCTCTTATAATAATCACGAGAGCGAATCCTCCTCCAAATCCCCGTTTTTTGTAGTCTTTGGTCAGCATCCTCGGATTCCTTTTCCTGTCTCCACCTCTGTGGACAACCCGGCTGCGGAATCTCTCGTTAGCAAATTTTCCTCCATATGGGAGAGTACCCGGTCCGCACTCCTTCTGTCATCCGAGCGTATGAAAAGACACGCTGACAAAAAACGCCTGGATCCTCCACAATTTCGTCCAGGAGATAAAGTCTGGCTCTCATCTAAATATGTTCGACTCAAGATACCTTCTTACAAGTTAGGACCTCGGTTCATCGGTCCTCTGGAGGTCATCAGTCAGATCAACCCGGTGGCCTATAAATTGAAACTCTCGGCCAACTTACGGATCCCTAACTCCTTCCATGTATCTCTCCTCAAACCTGTGGTGCTTAACTCTTTTTCCAAGTCTACAGGTACGCCTCCTGCTCCGGTTTCTGCTGAGGACGAGTTTGAGGTAGAGAACATTCTTGCCACCAAAAGGGTAAGAGGAAAGACCTTTTTTCTGGTAGATTGGAAGGGGTTTGGTCCTGAGGAGAGAACGTGGGAGCCCCGGGAGAACATCCATGCCCCTCTCATCCTAGCTAAATTTCTATCTGGCCTAAAAAAGGGGGGGCCTAAAGGGGGGGGGTACTGTAGTGCCGGCGTCCCTGCCCTCTGCTAGGCAGGGACGCTGTTCCCCTCACCGCTCTGCTCCGTGCCCGGCGTCCCTCTCCCGCTCTGCTGGCAGCGCGCGCTCCTTCCCGGCCACTGTGCTTAGGGTGCGCGCGCGCGCCCTCCCTCCCTCTTAAAGGGGCCACGCGCGCCGTCCTAAGGAGTCCCCGGCCAATGGCCGGAGGACTTTACCATATATAAGGCACCTCCTCCAAAATGGAGGTGCCCGAGCAATGTTGTTGCACCGTTCTACTCTGCTTCAGCCCTCAGGTCCCTTGCCAGTTACCTGCCAGTTACCTGCCAGATTCCTGCCAGCTTGCTGTCCTAATCCTGCCTGATTTCCTGTTACCTGCCTGCCTGCCTGAGGTCCGACGGTCTGCCTTACAACTCCGGTCAGTCTGTCTAAGGACCAACTTGCCCGCTCACCTGGGAGCGCACATCAGCTACCTGCCTGCTTGCCTGAGGTCCGACGGTCTGCCTTACAACTCCGGTCAGTCTGTCTATGGACCAGCTTGCCCGCTCACCTGGGAGCGCTTCTCCGCTACCTGCCTGCTTGCCTGCCCGGAGGCTCCGCTGTCACGTGCTGTGACCACCAGCTATTCCAGACTCTTGCCCGCTCACCTGGGAGCGCTTCTCCGCTACCTGCCTGCTTGCCAGCCCGGAGGCTCCGCTGTCACGTGCTGTGACCACCAGCTATTCCAGACTCTTGCCCGCTCACCTGGGAGCGCTTCTCCGCTACCTGCCTGCTTGCCTACCTGGAGGCTCCGCCGTCACGTGCTGTGACCACCTGCTATTCCAGAGACTCTCGCTTGCTCACCTGGGAGCACACATCCTCCATCTGCCTTGCTAGCCTACCTGGAGGTTCAGCCATCACAGGTCGTACCTACCCTTTACCTAGAGACTGCCCCGGTCACTTGCCGTGACCTCCAGCCCGTTCTTCCAGAGACTGCCCCGGTCACTTGCCGTGACCTCCAGCCCGTTCTTCCAGAGACTGCCCTGATCACTTGCCGTGACCTCCTGCCCGTACACCCAGAGACTGTCCCAGTCACCTGCTGTGACTGCCTGCCTGGTCGCCACCCGCTCCCTTACAAGGACAGCTCCCTTGTATAGTAGCCCAGAGGTTCCGCCTCCCAGACCCGTTACAATCTGTTGAAAATAGTCTGGTGTAGGCCAGAGAAACAGAAGTGTGGTTTTGTAGTTCCACGGTTCAAACCTCTGTATTATCCACTTTTGGGCCATTTGTATCTAAAAAAAAAAACAGTTTGAGTGTGTCACTCACTGTTCAGCTGCAAATATATATATTTAAAAATGTCTGGTATACACCAGTAAATTATAACTGTGGTTTTGCAGTTCCACGGGTCAAATCTCTGTATTATCCTGCTTTTGGAATTTTTTGCCGTAAAGAAAAACTAATAGTGTCTCCCTGATTTTTCAGACACAAATATATCTGTTGAAAATAGTCTGGTGTAGGCCCGAGAAATAGAAGTGTGGTTTTGCAGTTACACAGGTCAAATCTCTGTATTATCTTGCTTTTGGCATTTTTTGCCGTAAAGAAAAACTAATAGTGTCTCCATGATTTTTCAGACACAAATATATCTGTTGAAAATAGTCTGGTGTAGGCCAGAGAAATAGAAGTGTGGTTTTGCAGTTCCACGGGTCAAATCTCTGTATTATCCTGCTTTTGGCATTTTTTGCCATAAAGAAAAACTAATAGTGTCTCCCTGATTTTTCAGACACAAATATATCTGTTGAAAATAGTCTGGTAGGCCAGAGAAATAGAACTGTGGTTTTCCTCTTCCACGGTTCTAATCTACTTTTTATTACCCTTTTTCCATTGATAGTGCGAGTGTAAGCTATTTTCCTTCCTTTACAATGGGCAAGGCTCGTGGCAAGGGACGTGGAACTGGACGTTCTGGTGATGGTGCGTGCAGAGGACGGGGCCGTGGCCAAGGTGAAAATGTGCCACAACCAACAGCCACATCTTCTCGCTCCCACTTCTTGACCGAATTACTAGGGAAGCACAGAACAACACCAGTATTGCGAACTGATCAGTGTGAACAGGTTATTAATTGGATAGCAGATAATACTTCCAGTTACCTGGGGACCACCACCTCCGGTCTGTCTTCCACATGGTCAACTCTTAGTAGCCGTGAGTCTCAACCGCATACTCCTCCTCACCTTGATGCTCCTTCCTCCCACCATGCCGAGTGTCATCAGACAGCAAGTGATCCCACACTTGGACACTCTGAAGAGCTGTTCACTGGTCCATTTCCAGATTTGTGCCCCTCGCCTGCTCTGCTTGAAGTGGTGGAAGAGGAGATCCCATGTAGCGATGCCCAAATATTTGAACAGCCAAGGCCACAGGAAGTTGACGCTGGCAATTTGTCACAAGAGGTGGACGATGACGAGACACAATTGCCAGGAAGTGAGGAGAAGGATCGTGGTGCGCAAGTGGAAGAGGAGGAGGTGGTGGATGATCTAGTAACTGACCCAACGTGGCAGGAGGACATGCAGAGCGAGGCCAGCAGCACACAGGGTGAGGGAGGCAGAGTACCCCAACAGGCAGGAAGAAGCAGTGTGGTGGCCGCACACAGAAGGCAGGTAACAGTTCCCCGTAACACCAACATGAGGGACGTTGCCAGTACAACCTGTAGGTCTTCCAGAGTCTGGAATTTTTTAAAAACTCTGCTTATAACCGCAAAAAGGCCATTTGTACCACCTGCCATGCCAGCATCAGCAGGGGTGACAAAACTACCAGCCTGACCACCACCAGCATGATCAGGCACATGTCAGCAAAGCATCCGACTTTGTGGGGTGAACCCCAGGGTCCATGACCAGTGTCAGCGAGTGTCACCACTGCTTCATCCGCTGTTGTGCATGCAATAGAACCCCCTGTTGTGTGTGCAAGGCAATCCCCTGTCCATACTGCATGCAAAGATGCCCCCTCCTCTCAGTCTTCACTTGTTCTGGCAGTTTCTCAAGAAACAGCATCAATGTCCACATCCACGTCCCACCACTGTGTTCAATTGTCCATATCCCAGACCTTTGAACGAAAGCGGAAATTCGCAGCCAACGCCCCACAGGCCACAGTCCTAAATTCGCACATTTCATGACTGCTTGCGTTGGAAATGCTGCTTTTTAGGCTGGTGGAGACAGAATCCTTCCGCAACCTTATGGCGGTGGCCGTCCCTCGGTACTCGGTCCCCAGCCGACACTATTTTGCTCGGTGTGCCATCCCCGCACTACACAAGCACGTGTCCCAAAACATCTGCCGTGCCCTCAACAATGCAGTTACTGGGAGAGTCCACCTGACAACGGACATGTGAACAAGTGCTTGTGGCCAGGGACGGTACATCTCCCTGACGGCACACTGGGTAAACATAGTGGAAGCCGGGACCCAGTCGGACCTTGGGATGGAACACATCCTCCCCACACCGAGGATTGCGAGCCCTATGTCAGTCAGAGTTGCCCCCACAGTGTACAGCTCCTGCGCATCATCATCCTCCTCCTCCTCATGTTCAGTCTCCATCTCAGATATCAACACATCAGTTACAAGCTGGAAGCACTGCAGTACTGCCTCAGCCAAGCGGCAGCAGGCTGTGCAGAAACTCATAAGCTTAGGTGAGAAAGCTCACACTGCTTGTGAGTTGTGGACAGCTGTGAAAGAGCAGGCAGATCTGTGGCTGAGACCGCTGAACCTACATCCAGGCATGGTCGTGTGTGACAATGGCCGTAACCTGGTGGCGGCTCTGAGGCGAGGCGAGATTACACACGTACCATGCCTCGCTCATGTGCTTAACCTCGTGGTTCAGCGGATTCTTAAATCGTACCCCGAGTTGCCAGATCTGCTCGTCAAAGTACGCCACCTGTCAGCTCATTTTCGCAAGTCGGCTACAGCTTCCGCCACCCTTGCTGTGTTGCAGCAGCGTTTGCAGCTTCCGTCACACCGACTGGTGTGTGATGTCCCCACACGTTGGAACTCTACCCTCCACATGTTGCAAAGGATTTGTGAGCAGAAGAGAGCAGTTGTGGAGTACCAGCTGCAACAAGGCCGTCGATATTCAGGTCAGACTCCACACATAAGACCTCAGGAGTGGACGTGGATGTCTGACATATGTACCATCTTGACAAACTTTGAGGAGTCCACCAAGATGGTGAGTGGGGATGACGCCATCACTAGCGTCAGCATTCCACTTGTCTGTCTTTTACAACGCTCTGTGCATAGAATTAAAGAGGAGGCATTGCAGCCAGAGTATGATGAGATGGATCAAGAAGCCGTAGAGGTCGATTACACACAGCCCAGCCTCATCTCATCCCAACGTGCATTGGGGGACAATGAGGGAGAGGAGGAGGAGGAAGAGGAAGAACAGGAGCTTGTATCATGCGCTGTAGACGGTAGTACCTGTACAACTGTCATACCATCGGTTCAGCGTGGGTGGCCTGAGGACAGGGGGTGAGGAGGAGGAGAGCATGGTCAGTCGTCATCTTGATGAGGACACGGAAGTCCTGCCCATTACAAGTCTGGCACGCATGGCTGACTTTATGTTATGCTGCCTTAACCGTGACCCTCGCGTTGTCAAAATGTTGGGTGACAGTCATTACTGGTTGGTGACACTTTTAGACCCCCTCTACAAGGAGAACTTTCACTCTCTTATTCCTGAGGTGGAGAGGTCTACAAAAATGGGGCAGTACCAGGAGGCCCTTGCTGCAGAACTGTTAAAAAAATTCCCATCTGAACACGCTAGCGGCAGAGGTCACAGTTTGTTGCCCAACCAAGGCGTACAGGCAAGAGAGACACAACTCCAATCCAGCAGAGGCAGGAAAACACTGTCAATGTTCTGGGACAGTTTTCTCAGACCCTCCCTTCGGACAGACCCTGAGGCGCGGGGTACTCTCACAAGGAGTGGAAAGTTTCAAAAGATGGTGAGGGAGTACCTTGCCGACCGTACCAGCATCCTCCGTGATTCTTCTGTGCCTTTTAATTATTGGGTATCCAAGCTGGACACTTGGAATGAACTCGCTCTGTATGCCTTGGAGGTCCTGGCCTGCCCTGCTGCTAGCGTGTTATCGGAGCGTTTTTTTAGTGCCGCTGGGGGAATTATAACTGATAAGTGCACTCGCCTGTCAACTGACAATGCTGACAAGCTGACCCTTATCAAAATGAACAAGGGCTGGATTGGGCCAGACTTCTCATCACCACCAAATGACAGCAGAGTAACATAAAGTCAAATCCACTGTGTAATTTCGGGAGGTGTATTCACATGCACCGCTTCACACCCACGCATGGGTATACGCTTCCTCATTTCGGCTGTTTTATGTTCTTCTCCTTATCTTCAGCCTCCACCACCACTATACCACCAGGGTGACCGTGGTCCGTGTTGCCATTATTGAAAGTTCCTCCGTCCTTATTTTTGTCAGCTTTTGCTTGGAAGGCATAAGCAAAGACTGTGGGAGACCCACTCCCCAATAATGGGAATAATATTTTTAAGATGCTGTACTATATGGCTCTTGTAAGGGGCATTAAAACCATCTTGTTAAGCTACTGCAACCTCCACAACTTTTCCAAGGGGCATTCAAACCGTCTTGTAAAGCTACTGGGACCTCCACATCTCTTCCAGGGGGCATTCAAACCATCTTGTTAAGCTACTGGGACCTCCACGTCTCTTCCAAGGGGCATTCAAACTGTCTTGATAAGCTACTGCGACCTCCACCACTTTTCCAAGGGGCAATCAAACAGTCTTGTTAAGCTACTGGGACCTCTACATCTCTTCCAAGGGGCATTCAAACCGTCTTGTTAAGCTACTGCGACCTCCACCACTTTTCCAAGGGGCATTAAAACCGTCTTGTTAAGCTACTGAGACCTCCACGTCTCTTCTGAGGGGCATTAAAAGCGTCTTGTTAAACCACTCTGAACTCCACAGCTCTTCCAAGGGGCATTGAAATGATGTTTTTAATTAACTCTAACCTCCACGACTCTTCGAACGGGCATTGCATTTCCTCCTAATTTTTGGCAGCTTTTGCTTGGAAGGCATAAGCAAAGACTATGGGAGACCCACTCCCCAATAATGGGAATAATGTTTGCAATATGCTGTACTGCTTGGCTCTTGTAAGGGGCATTGCAAGTTTCTCCGTCCTAATTTTTGGCAGCTTTTGCTTGGAAGGCATAAGCAAAGACTATGGGAGACCCACTCCCCAACAATGGGAATAATGTTTGTAATATGCTGTACTGCATGGCTCTTGTAAGGGGCATTGCAAGTTCCTCCATCCTAATTTTTGGCAGCTTTTGCTTGGAAGGCATAAGCAAAGACTTTGGGAGACCCACTCCCCAATAATGGGAATAATGTTTGTAATATGCTGTACTGCATGGCTCTTGTAAGGGGCATTGCAAGTTCCTCCATCCTAATTTTTGGCTGCTTTTGCTTGGA
Source organism: Phyllobates terribilis (assembly GCF_046119375.1). Lineage (NCBI taxonomy): Eukaryota > Metazoa > Chordata > Amphibia > Anura > Dendrobatidae > Phyllobates > Phyllobates terribilis. The sequence continues at coordinate 10,652,682 of NW_027362769.1, read as the reverse complement.
AGGCATAAGCAAAGACAATGGGAGACCCACTCCCTAATAATGGGAATAATGTTTGTAATATGCTGTACAGCATGGCTCTTGTAAGGGGCATTGCAAGTTCCTCTGTCCTAATTTTTGGCAGCTTTTGCCTGGAAGGCATAAGCAAAGACTATGGGAGACCCACTCCCCAATAATGGGAATAATGTTTGTAATATGCTGTACTGCATTGCTCTTGGAAGGGGCATTGCAAGTTCCTCCATCCTAATTTTTGGAAAACAAAAACAGTAGGAGCGCCAACGGTGAAGAGCCTGAGGTTTGGGGGGGGGGAATGAAGGGGGAGGATGTTGTGACCACTCACCTGGTCCTGTTGTGCAAAGGAGCCCCGCACAAAAAGGGAAAATGCTTCCAGGTGGGAGTCTGTATGATGACCACAACTTAGCAGCAACTGCTGGAGGGAGCTTCTGTCTGCTTCAGCGGTCACATGACCAGGACCGTGTGACCGAAGTGGGCGTTCCACAATGACATCACGGCAGGTCCTGTAGTAGGCTAGTTGTAAACAGAGCAGCTTCCACCGCTCTCCACAGGGGAGATTAGCAATCAAGAAAGAAGGAATTGTGCGGTGTTAGTGAAGCGCTAGAACAACTAGACAGGGGATTAGGTTATAACACACAAACCTTTTATTGTTTAGTATGCTCTCTAACGCCACAACGCGTTTCGATAGCAGACGCTATCTTCCTCAGGTAGAATGGGAATAATGTTTGTAATATGCTGTACTGCATGGCTCTTGTAAGGGGCATTGCAAGTTCCTCCGTCCTAATTTTTGGCTGCTTTTGCTTGGAAGGCATAAGCAAAGACTATGGGAGACACACTCCCCAATAATGGGAATAATGTTTGCAATATGCTGTACTGCATGGCTCTTGTAAGGGGCATTGCAAGTTCCTCCATCCTAATTTTTGGCAGCTTTGGCTTGGAAGGCATAAGCAAAGACTATGGGAGACATACTCCCCAATAATGGGAAATAGTTTTAAGATGCTGTACTGTATGGCTCTTGTAAGGGGCATTAAAACCGTCTTGTTAAGCTACTGGGACCTCCACGTCTCTTCCAAGGGGCATTCAAACTGTCTTGTTAAGCTACTGTGACCTCCACGTCTCTTCAAGGGGCATTAAAACCGTCTTGTTAAGCTACTGCGACCTCCACGACTTTTCCAAGGGGCATTAAAACCGTCTTGTTAAGCTACTGTGACCTCCACCACTTTTCCAAGGGGTATTAAAACCATCTTGCTAAGCTACTGTGACCTCCATGTCTCTTCAAAGGGGCATTAAAAGCGTCTTCTTAAGCCACTCTGAACTCCACAGCTCTTCCAAGGGGCATTGAAATGTTGTTTTTAATTACCTCTAACCTCCACGACTCTTCCAACGTACATTGCATTTCCTCTTAATTTTAGTCAGCTTTTGCTTTTCAATGCAAAGGCGAAAACTAAGGGAGACCCACTCCCCAATAATGGGAAGAAGGTTTTTAGTACGCTGTAATCCACGTCTGTTTCAAGGGGCATTGCAATTCCTCATAATTTTTGGAAAGCCTTCCATTCACTGCTTAGGCCAACAGTGTACAGGAGACCCAGTTGCTATAAATGGAAAAAATGGTTTAGTTAAGGCCCTCTGACCTCCATGTCATTTCCAAGGGGCATTGGAGTGCCTCGAAATTTTTGGTAGGCATTGCACTCACTGTATGCCCTATAACTGTGTAGCCGAACCGCTCCTTTTGTTACAGAAACATATCCTACAAGACATATGTGGTTGACTGGCCTGATATTGATGTGAATTGTCCCTGTTCCTCCTGCTCTTTCTCCTTTGCCACCACCTCATCCATCATTTATCACCTGAAGCTTTGTTTTAATGGGAGTCATAGAACTGGGATAGTAGCAGGAAAACATCCAGCAATCCTCGGAGGAGGTAGGATATGCGCCAAAACGCTGACCACCTCAGGCCTAGCCGCTACTACATACATGTGCTTGCATTCCAAGAAAACAAAGCAGATGCTAACTTCTATCATCATCATCATGCTCCTCACCTTGGCACTCTCAACTCCCCTGATGGAAAAGCCAGGGCCCACCGGAGGAGTCTGGTTCTCTGGTGGGCTCGTCAAATGCTGCCCTAAAGCAGGCCAGGCTAAGAAAAGTGTGTGGGGGGAAGTTGACAGGAGAAATAGGGGCGGCTGGTGACCGTTTATGGACACCCGGCTGCCCCCAGGCGGCTGGGGACCGTGTATGGACACCCGGCCGAGGGGCGGCTGGGGACTGAGTATGGACACCCGGCCACCCCCTGGCGGCTGGGGACCGTGTGTGGACACCTGGCCGGGGAGCGGCTGGGGACCGAGTATGGACACCCGGCCGCCCCCTGGCGGCTGGGGTCCGAGTGTGGACACCCGGCCGCCGGGTGGCTGGGGAATGAGTATGGATACCAGGCCGCCAACGCAGCCATGACGTGGTGGCCAGATTCCGCCTCCACATGCCTAAAAGGCCCAATTTCAAGTGCAAGCAAGCGGTATGGTATTGCAGCCTGGGGGTGGGTGGGTGGCAGGCTGCATACTTGCGCTTGCATTGCAAGGAATGGGGGAGGTACAATTGAACACTGCTCTGGGACAAGGACTTGCACGGGGATAGTTGCAAGTCTGCATCTTCTGATGCAGAAAGGATGACTTCTGATGGGCACACTTTTAGGCAGTGACCTGGGTGTCAGAGATGCTTCCAGGGGTCTTTCCCATGCTCTTCCCATGTCTTTTCAGCACTGTATGCATATGTCACACAGCACATGGCCAGATAAGGTTGTAAAATGTTAAAATGACATTTCCCGGTGAATGCATTTGTCACGGTTGAAAGCAATACAAATGTGCAAAAACGCATAAAAAATGCTACTTGTGAACATAGCCCAAGGTGTGGAGGAGTATTTTTTTTTTTTGGTTATTTATTTTACCTTATACACAAGTCTTTACCCTGGAAAGGAACTTCCTTAACATATTTCACAGGAAAGCAGTTTTAGTTTAGTTTTTGATCGTTTTATTGTGAGCCCTTAAAAGTGGCTTTATACCTCTGACCACAATGTTGACAGTAGTGACCTGGTGGTCAGAAATGTTTCCTGGAGCGATGCCCATGCTGTCCCCATGCCATTTGAGCACTGTCACTATCGTTTTGGGCACTTGTTAGGCTTTTAAAAGACTGCCGGGGGGTGCCGCCGCAAAAATGCTCGGGTCTCCCATAGACTAACATTGGGCTCGTTGCTCGGGTCGAGCACCCGAGTATCACGGCGAGCTCGGCCCGAGCTTCGAGCACCCGAGCATTTTAGTGCTCGCTCAACACTACTAATAAATAAATACAATTGATCAGAACGGCATGGTGACCATAGTACTTATATACCCAAATAGTGGTTCAAAGCCATAGATCCAAACCCTGAGCCAACTAGACCTTATAATGCAGGCTGCATAACATAATGGTATCTGATTTGCCCTAACGTCAAAATTAATCAGCCCATAAGGCAGAAAGTAACCTGTCAGACATCAGTGGCAGGCGGTTCACCCTGGTATTATTTATTAGCATATCTTGATTGGGCCATAGGACAATATGGTATCTGGGTGTGAATTATATTTGATAATATGCCCGGGACAGATCCTATAAATATGTGGTAGTGAGGTTGATAGGAGCCCTTATCTGGACTCCTCAGATGTTTATGTTCCAGTGTTTCTGGTTTTAAATGTTTTTAATCATGTAGTGTCGATTTTGCTCTAAGATGCCCATAAATTTTATTTGATTATTATTAGGTGATCCTGTGATATATATGTACACTTCTGTTTTTTGGTGCGGGAGAACAAGTTATTCAACACAGCTCTATGCACGCGGTCTTTGATCCAGTATTCAATCCATTTATAAACTTTACTTTCTAAGCCTATAGACCTTAATTAACCCATTAGGCATTTATGTGTGGCAGTGTCAAATGCCTTTGTAAAGTCCAAAAACACTATATCCAAAGCTATTCCTCTGTTCACATTTCTACTTAAAGCTTCATAAAAAATATAGAAAATCAGTTAGACAGCTTGGTTTCTTTGTGTTATGTCTATCACATAATCTACTATATATAATCGGCCTATCCCGTCTGTCTGTCCGTCCAGGAAATCCCGCGTCGCTGATTGGTCCGGCCGCGGCCAATCAGCGACGCGGGATTTCTGAACAAGATGGCGGCCGTTAGCGGCTCCTCTGCCGCATGGAGGTCAGCGGCGATGCAGCCGGGAGATGACCGGCGCAGCGGAAGTACCCGCACAGGCAGTGCCGCTCCCCGGTCCTCACTAACATGGTTCGCTGATACAGCAATATTGGCGCGAAATTTAAAACACCGCTGTCCTGACCGGACGCGGCCGGCGGCCGCCACCAATCAGCAACAAGCGCAGTCCGGCCGCGAATTGGCGCCAGATTTGAAACACGCTTCGCTGATTGGTCGCACCCGCCCGGCCGCGACCAATCAGCGATATTGGCGCGAAATTTAAAACACCGTTTTACTGATTGGTCTCGGCCAGCCGGCCGCGACCAATCAGCGATTGGCGCAGCCCGGCCGCGAATTGGCGCCGGATTTGAAACACGCAGGCCACCGTCGGGAGATCAGCGGCGACGCAGCTGGGAGATGACCGGTGCTAGTAGAAGTACCCTGACCGGTGGCCTCACTCCCCGGTCCTCCCTTCACACTTGCCGTTGGGAGATCTGTGGCCCTAGCCGCTGATATCCCGACGGTAGCCGCATGAAGGTCAGCGGCGATGCAGCAGGGAGATGACCGGCCCTAGCCGGTCATCTCCCGGCTGCTCACAGCGGAAGTACCCACACAGGCAGCGCCGCTCCCCGGTCCTCACTAACACGGTTCGCTGATTGGTCGCAGCCGGCAGCCGCGACCAATCAGCGATTTTGGCGCCAAATTTAAACACGCTCTCCGGCCAATTGGTGCCGGATTTAAAATAAGTACGCCACCGTCGGGAGATAGCAGGGCTGACTCCGCCCATGTGGTCATGTGACTCACCAACTGCCCATGACGTACTGAACATGTTTTGTCAGTCACAGTGTGTGATGTACTTCTGTCACGTTTAATGAATACGTTATGTCAGTCACAGTGCGACATAGTTCAGACACGTTTACTAAACACGGTCAGTCAGAGTGTGATGTACTTCTGTCACGTTCAGTGAACACGTTACAGGAGACCCCTGGCTGCAGCCGCAAATAGTCGTGATGTAAGCGGAAGCAAGAGCCGGCTGCAGCCGGGGGAATTACGTGCTGGCTGTGTGTGGTCAGCGATGTTGTCACAAGTAGTATTGATAACATGACGTAATTACAAAATTCATTAGGGGCCCGGGGGTGATACATTGGGGGGTTAATTTAAAGTAGTGCACAACCCATTTAAACACTGCTTCGCTGATTAGTCGCGCCCGGTCGGCCGCATACATATTCTAGAATACCCGATGCGTTAGAATCGGGCCACCATCTAGTGCTGTATATAATACCTTTGAAGCCCCTTGAACATTTTTCTCACAATGAATGTTAAGTTTGCTGGTCTATAATTACACGGGAAGTCCTAGAGCCCTTTTTGAAAATCTGCACTATATTAGCTTTCTACCAGTCAGTTGGCACAGCATCAGTCACTAGAGAGTCTCTAAAAAATATCTTTTGGGGTTATACCAAAATCAAATAATGATCCAGAGGCAATTCCAAGCTACAGGCCTATATCCCTCTTAAATTCGGACATCAAGATATATGCTAAAATAATCTCAGAAAGGTTACTCAAATTTCTGCACTTCTTAATACATTCAGACCAAGTTGGATTCATTAAAGGGAGGCAAGCCTCTGACAGTACAAGAAGAGTACTACATTTAATTTCACATGTAGAAAAACAAAAAATTCATTCTATATTACTTTCTCTCGATGCCGAAAAGGCGTTTGACCGAATTAATTGGGATTATATGGTAGCCACTTTAAATAAATTCGGAATTCATGGACAAATCTTGAAATCTATTATGGCCTTATACTCTTGTCCCTCTGCAAAAGTCCAAGTGAATAAAATATTATCTAACTCATTTTCCATCTCCAACGGTACACGGCAAAGTTGCCCATTATCCCCACTCGTATTTGACCTAATCATGGAACCTTTTGCCAAAACCATTAGAACAAATTACTTAATAAAGGGAATACCATTTAACCCTAGGCAACATAAAATAAGTCTATTCGCGGATGACACGCTAATCTTTACCACTGACCCTATCAATTCATTGAGAATTATTACTTCTATTATAAGAGACTTCTCGGCGGTTTCATACTATAAAATAAATGATAAAAAATCAAAAATTTTAAGCTTTTTCATAGACCACATAACCAAAAAATTTATAGACAAAGAATTTCCCTATATCTGGGAAAAACATTACATCCCATATTTAGGAATTATAATTACCAATTCTTTACGTAAGGTACTAGATGAAAATCTGAATCTCCTAAAAAAACAGGTTAAAAAAATATTGATAATTTTGATAAAACAAATTCCTCGTGGCTTGGTAGGATTGTCTTATATAAAATGAAAATCCTACCAAAACTTCACTATATCTTTCCAATTCAGATTCCAGATATATGGATTAAGAACTTCCATAAACAAATGTCGAAATATATTTGGAATGAAAAATCACCAAGAGTAGCCAAATCATTATTATATAAAAACAAAAGAAATTGAGACATTGGTCTCCCAAATCTACAGGCCTACTCCGAGGCCAATATCATAATGCAGAGCAGGAAATGGCTTATAGATGAAGCAAAAACCAGCTGGGCAGAAATGGAAAAATTATACAATGGGAATTCTCCCTTAGGCGCGAATTTACTTGACCAATCCCTTCCTCTACCAGAGAATATACTAATAAAATCTACAATTATGACTTGGAGGAGATTATATAACATTTCTAACAACAACCAAGTTAGTTACCCATTAGAAAACCTTTCTTTATTTATATTCCGCCCTGCTCTTCCGGACTTCCCTATAGACAAATGGAGAAAGAATGGTATAACAAATTGGCCTTATTCACTGGACCTAAAAAAGATTCAGTCATAAATTTTCTATCCTTGACTCTATCGTACAACCTTCCCAAAGAGGAAATTTATAACTTTTTAGAATTAAGGAAATATATTAGGGAGAAATTTTTTCTCCCCATATCTCTTCTGGAAAATCCTTTAAAAAATACTATTTGGAACACCAAAAATCTACAATTATGACTTGGAGGAGATTATATAACATTTCTAACAACAACCAAGTTAGTTACCCATTAGAAAACCTTTCTTTATTTATATTCCGCCCTGCTCTTCCGGACTTCCCTATAGACAAATGGAGAAAGAATGGTATAACAAATTGGCCTTATTCACTGGACCTAAAAAAGATTCAGTCATAAATTTTCTATCCTTGACTCTATCGTACAACCTTCCCAAAGAGGAAATTTATAACTTTTTAGAATTAAGGAAATATATTAGGGAGAAATTTTTTCTCCCCATATCTCTTCTGGAAAATCCTTTAAAAAATACTATTTGGAACACCAAAAATCTGTACACACTCCAATTCTGACATAACTATTGAAAAATCAAAACACACGGTTAAGTGGGAAGAAGATATGAATGTATGTTTTTCGCCTGAGACATGGAAAGAAGCAATTGAAATAACATACAAATCAAATGTAAATGCTAATATGCATGAGAATTATTTTAAAATCTTATCTCGTTGGTTCTATACACCTGTCAGATTAAAGAAGATTTTCGAGGACGGATCAGACTTATGCTGGAGGAACTGTGCTCAAAAAGCTAACATATTGCATATTTTCTGGTCCTGTCCTAAAATAATAGACCTGTGGAAAGAAGTAGCTAATTTATTGAGCAATATTAACAACTCTGTAGTTGAAATCTCTCCTCAACTAGTTTTGTTCTCGCTTGATTCAAATCAACTCCCCCCAAAATTAAACATCTTGCAATTCATCTATTTGCTGTAACAAAAATACTTATAGCATCTAAGTGGAAATCAATAGATGTTCCTTCCATTCCAGAAATAATGAAAAGAATGTCTACCCATAATTATTTTGAACATTCTTATTCTCTAAGAAATAATTCTTTAAAAAAATACTTTTCCACATGGTCACCTTGGAACCTATTTCTTTCCTCAAGTTGGAATGCCCCATTTTAGATAAAAAGATTTATTATATGCCAAGAAATACAATCACATATTTAACTCAGCAAATTGAAAAATGTGTTGTTATAAATATTGTTTCAATAAGGATGATCTTTTCCCCTGTCCCAACTCTCCATGTTTATCTGATCCAACCTTTCCCTTGACCCTTTTCTTTCCTTCCCCTTCCCCTCTACCTTTCCTAACTTTTCCTTCCACATCCTTTTCCTCTTGCACCTACCCTTTTTTCTCTTTTGATTCTTCTTTGGATAGAACTTCTTACTTGTTTAGTTGAACTAGTTTTAGATCATTATGTTATGTTTTATCACTCACTTTATTGACTATAATCCCCTCCCTATAAATTATTAAAAAATCCCCCAAATAAAAAGAATATTATTGAAAACTGAAAAGCAATATATATATATATATATATATATATATATATATATATATATATATATCTTTTAGGGCACAGCAATAACTGAGTTGATTTTCTTACGAAGTCTTGGATGCTTAGCCATTTGGGCCCAGGGCCTTGTTAACATTGATTTTATTTAGCCTTGCTTGGACCATGTCTACATTTAACCAATTGAGTATATTAGCTGTCATAATAAGAGCACTGTGATGAACCTGTAGCCGCCATCTTGGTAATGATAAATCATATCCAGGGATGGCCACACTTCAGCAGCCCCCACCCTTGGGACCTTCTGTTAAAACGTCAACTAGATAGTTTCCCCCCATCCAGGCTCCTGTAAGATAAGAAGCCTACTTAACACTTGAATGCTAGGAGCTTCAAAGACTTCGAGAGGAAACACAGCCAGCAGGGGGGGGTGCTTCGTCTATCTGTACCTGACCATTTGTCCCATAGGACTAGTTTCTTTGTCTGTCACAAGCATGGAGGCATAAGATATAGAAACATGAATAGTACACGCATGTTGCGTGGGATGGGCCAATAAAAAAATATCACGGCGTCCCGGAGCCATTGCGCACACAAGCCTCCGCGGTAGACGTTTGTACGTGCTCTGGAAGCCAAGATATAGCGCGGAGCCATTCCTGAGGACCGTATGGTATCATAATTGATATCAAAAGGTCGGTTACGGCGGCCCGAATCCATGGGAACCCCTGGGGGTATCATGAGACCATCCCAGAAGAAGTTATTGGGTTCCATAGAATTTGGGCTTCTGATCGAAGTTAGACCTGAGGGTGGAGACTGAGCCAGCTGACCTCACCAGCAGTGGGCGGGACGGGGCAGGTAAGATAGCAGGACAGACAAGAGATAAGTCAGTCTTGACCCAAGAGTGGTGTGCTGAACATCTGAGCACCAGCTGAGGCCACCAAGGGGAGGAGCAGTTTGACCATGCGGTGGTAGGCCTCAGCCTGTAACAAAGAACCGTGCCTGCGACCGCAGAATCCTCTCCCTGCGTCACAAGAAAATCAAGAAACCGGTAACTGATATGCTGTGGTGATTCTGTGTGTTGTATTCCATTGTTGTATAGTTTAGCCTGACCTTATACCTGTGTATATTTAGTTGTATATCGTGTATCTAGTGTATTATTATAATCAATTACCTCAAGTAATTGTGGGCCTGCCTTTTATTCTGCATAACGAACGCACGTCCGTGTGAGCTCGGCTCAAGCCAAAAACGCTACCCAGGGTTGGTTCCTGACCCGATATAGGCCCATTCACGGACTGGGCGTATATCTAAAATAGGGACTGGTGGCAGCATACCAACTGGGGATTGGGGAAGGCTGGTAGTGACGGTCGGAGGTTCAGATATATATATTCCTGGCGCGGCCAAGGAAGATATATATACCGCCCTCACTACAGAGGGCCCCGATACCCAGTAGGTTACAGGACAGTCTCCCTGGCGACCGCTTATCCTAGGTGCAGTTCCTTGACTGACCTGAGGCTAAGAGGGCGCTAGCGAGTTGTGCTGTGTAGTGACGTTACGGTTTAGTGACGTTGAAGGGATAACACACTACCGTGTTCCCTGCGCTGGTTGCAGCTTCCTGGCACTACTTTCTCTAGGTGCAGTACCTTGACTGACCTGAGAGGTAAGGGGGCGCCAGAGAGCTGCACCCACCGGCCGGCTTTCATCACATTGGTGGCAGAGCGGTGGGATTGCAGAATAATAGTGTTGTGGGACCCCTACTCCCAGGCACTAAAGACTGCCAGTGGTAACTTCCACTGCTGGAGTCTTAAGGTCAGCCCAACGTTAGACGGTCAGGCTAAAAGTATAACAAGGTGTGTGCAAACTCAGGGTTGCAGCGGTGTCAGTTACCAAGATGGCAGACGGCACCAGGAGCAAGACCCTGCAAGAGGCTAATGCTACGGTCCGTGTGGCAGGAGGGGAGGACATTGTTACTCATGGCGAGGAGGAGTCCAGCCCGGGCACCTCAGGGAGCCAGTCCCCAGTATACGGTCCCGCAGTGGGCTGCCCACCACCTACCCAGCCCAGCCTGTCCAGATCACAAGCCCTTTTACAAGCGGCTATGGCAAGTCTCCAGTCTCATGGCGATGCCGTCTACAAAACCCTCCTGGCAGCATCAGAGAAGGCAGCGGAGGAGGAGCGTGCAGAGCGGGCTGCGGAGCGGGCTGCGGAGCGGGCTGCGGAGCGTGAAGCTGCAGAGCGCCGGGAGGCTGCGGAGCGTGCAGAGCGAGCTGCGGAGCGCCAGCACCAACTGGACCTGGCCCAGCGGGGGCTTCCGCTAGAGCAACCAACCCATCAGGAGACCAAGTCGTCCAAAGTCCGAGCTGAGGACTTCCCTCTACTGGAGAAGGATGGGGACCTGGACTCCTTTCTGGTGGCATTTGAACGGACCTGTCTTCAGCACCATCTGGCCCGGGATCAGTGGGCCAGATACCTGACCCCCCGTTTGAGGGGTAAGTCCCTGGATGCCTTGGGGGACTTACCTGCCGGGGAGGTACAGAACTACGACTGCATCAAGCGGGCCCTGATCCGGCAGTACAACCTCACTCCCGAGTCGTACCGCCAGAAGTTCCGGAGCCTGCTGCGTGGCCCCAAGGACACCTGGACCGATCATATGCGGGCGCTGTTGAGAGCCGCAGAGCACTGGACCTCGGGTCTAGCGCTTACTACCCGCCAGGAGGTCCAGGAACTGTTCGTCACGGAGCAGTTCTTGTGGAACTGCCCAGAGGACCTCCGACAGTTCCTCCGTGACCGAAAACCAACAGGGGCTTCTGCTACAGCCGCCCTGGCAGACGAGTATGCCAATAACAGGGCGCCTGAGCTGAAGAAGTCTGCCAGCAGCACCTGGAGAGGGGGTAAGCCCAGTCATGCCCCTGTTTCCCCGGCCCCTAGAACACAAGGGGTGTATCCCCCTGTTGCCCTCTCCAGGCAAGGACCAGACGTAAGACGTTGTCATCTATGCAACAAACCAGGACACTTTAGGGCTGAGTGTCCCCAGCGCCAAAAGACCCCATCCCAGTCCCAGAGAGCGCCCAATGTTTTGTGTGTGGGAGGGGGTGGTGGTAGGTCCCTGGACAACATCCAACCCGTCACCATAGGCCGTTCTGCGGTCATGGGACTGCGGGACACGGGCGCTGAACGAACACTGGTACGGCCTGAGGTGGTGTCCCCCCAGGACTTGGTACCAGGAAAGACTCTTTCCGTCTCCGGGGTTGGAGGCGTGGAGCCGGCACTTCCCGTTGCCATGGTGTATTTGGACTGGGGTGCCGGGAGGGGGATGCGGGAGGTGGGAGTAACGCCAAATATTCCCGCAAATGTTTTATTAGGGACCGACTTGGGGCGTCTAGTATCGCAGTATGTACCCTCTGAACCCCCAAGTTCGGCCCCCCAAGAGTGTATTGATTTGTCTGCTGCTAATGCCAACCATGTTGTATGTAGTGTGCGTCCTGCTGAGGAGGAGGGAGTGAAACCTGAGGGTAACACCTGCACAGACACAACACAAACAGGGTTAGTGAAAGCAGGTGGGGAGTGTGGGGATGCCCGCAGAGGTGCTCAGCCGGCGTGCCGTGACCTCTTGTCCTCCGGTGAGGGAGGGGGCGGGCAGGATTCTGTAGAGGGAAGCTCAGGGATGGAGAGGGGGGCAGCTACCGGCAGTGTAGGGCTCCCAGGGGTATCCAGGCTGCTGAGTATAGGCCCACTGCAGGGGGAGGAACAGGCCATGGGAGGTGGGGGTGTCCCAAGAGAGGAGCCGCCAGGTAAGACCCCAGGGCAGGAGTTCCCCACATCCGAGATGTCCAAAGGCCTAGGAAGCCTGCCTGATCGGGCGGCTTGGTCAGAAACAGAGGGGAAGCAGGCACTACCCACGGTCACAGCGGTCATAGCCGCTGTCACCAGGAGTGGGAGCGTCGGAGCCCAAGGAGCCTTGCAGAGGTCCGACGGCTTCCCCACTTCTGACCAAGTGTCTGCCGGGTCAGACAGCGGCCAGGTGACATGCCCGGAGGGGCTGACGGAGGATGTGGCAGTTTCGTCGATTCTGGCCACATCAAGTCAGGAATTTCAGGCTGCGTTGGAAGCAGACGACAGCCTGAAAGCTCTCAAGGAACAGGCGGCACAGCCTCCCATGGAGTCAGACTGCGAGCGTGTGGTCTGGGACCAGGGACGGCTGTACCGGGTAACGGTCCAGCAGGGTTCACCGGAGGCGTGGCCCAGGGACCGACAGTTAGTGGTACCCTATCCGTTCAGGGCGGAATTGTTGCGGATCGCACACGAGATTCCGATGGCCGGACACCTAGGGATCGCTAAAACCAAGGCCAGGATAGCTCAGCATTTCTACTGGCCTGGGATGGGAGCCGCGGTGGGTGCCTACTGCCGTTCGTGTGACACCTGTCAGAGGGTGGGGAAGGCGGGGCCGCGCCCCAAAGCCCCACTGGTAACTCTGCCAATCATCGAAGAGCCTTTCTCGAGGGTCGCTGTGGATCTTATTGGACCTCTGTCCACTCCCAGCCACTCCGGGAAATGCTTCATACTCACGGTAGTGGACTATGCCACCCGGTACCCGGAAGCGGTAGCTTTGTCGTCCATTCGGGCCGACAAGGTGGCTACCGCCTTACTGGAGATCTTCTCCAGAGTGGGTTTCCCCCAAGAAATGCTCACCGACCGAGGGACCCAGTTCATGTCGCGGCTGATGGAGTCCCTCTGTAAGCAAATGCAGGTGCAACATCTGGTGGCCAGCCCGTATCACCCACAGACTAATGGCCTGTGTGAGCGGTTCAATGGCACCTTAAAGCAGATGCTTAAGATGTTGGTCGACTCCCACGGGAGAGACTGGGAGCGTTACCTCCCACACCTCCTATTTGCTTACCGGGAGGTTCCGCAGGCCTCAACGGGGTTCTCCCCCTTTGAGCTCCTGTACGGGCGACGGGTACGGGGCCCCCTGGCTCTGGTGAAGGAAGCATGGGAAGGGGATTTGGCCACCCCCGAGGTGTCGGTCATCGAGTATGTCGTGCGCCACCGGGACAGGATGATGGCCTTGGCAAAGCTGGGGCAGGACAATATGGCCCAGGCCCAGGCCGACCAGAAGCGGTGGTACGACCAGAATGCTTGTGAGAGGACCTACCAGGTGGGTCAAAAGGTGTGGGTACTGGTCCCCGTACCACAGAACAAGCTTCAGGCAGCCTGGGAAGGTCCCTACTTCGTGCACCAGAAACTCAATGCCGTCACCTATCTGGTCACCCTGGATCACGCCCGTGGAAGGAGGAAGGCCTTCCACGTGAACATGATGAAGGCTCATCATGAGCGGGAAGCGACTGCCCACCCAGTGTGCAACCTTCCCGAGGAAGGAGAGGTAGAAACCCTCCTGGATCTGCTCACCCAAGCCAAGGCGGGTGGGTCCATCGAGGATGTGGGGGTTGGCCACCAGCTCACGGAGGACCAACGGTCCCAGCTGGGGACCACCCTGCACCCCTTCCGGGGGCTGTTCAGCAGCCTGCCCGGAAGGACTGAGATGGCTGTCCACGACGTGGACACTGGCGATCACCCGCCGATCCGGCGTTCAGCATATCGGGTCTCTTTCGAGGTGCAGGGAAACATGCGCCAAGAGATAGACGAGATGCTGAAGCTGGGGGTGATCCAGGCATCCAGCAGCGCGTGGGCCTCGCCTGTAGTCCTCGTACCAAAGAAGGACCGAACTACACGGTTCTGCGTGGACTACCGGGGGCTCAACGCTGTAACGGCCACCGATGCGTTCCCCATACCACGCATCGATGACCTGCTCGATCGGATGGCCGGGGCTAAGTACCTGACCATCATGGATCTGAGCCGGGGGTACTGGCAGATTCCTCTGACCCCCGCGGCAAGGGAACGCTCTGCCTTTATCACCCCTTTTGGACTGTACGAGTCCACAGTGATGCCATTCGGCATGAAGAATGCCCCTGCCACTTTTCAGCGGATGGTCAATACGCTGCTTGAGGGACTTGAAGGGTACGCGGCTGCGTACTTGGACGATATTGCAGTCTTCAGTCCCACTTGGGAGGATCACCTAGAGCACCTGCGGCAGGTGCTCGGTCGGATCCACCGGGCAGGCTTGACCATCAAGCCGGAAAAGTGCCAGCTGGGCATGAGTGAGGTCCTCTACCTGGGTCACCGGGTAGGCGGGGGGGTTCTGAAGCCAGAACCGGGGAAAGTGGATGCCATCGCATCCTGGCCCACTCCTAGGACCAAAAAGCAGGTGATGTCCTTCTTGGGGACCGCCGGGTACTATAGGAGGTTCGTCCCACACTATAGCACCCTGGCCAAGCCCCTGACGGACCTCACCAAGAAGAAGCTGCCCGTCGCAGTCGACTGGACAGTCGCCTGCGAGACAGCTTTCGGGGCACTCAAGGCCGCCCTAAGTAGCTCCCCTGTACTGCAAGCCGCCGACTTCGACCGGCCGTTTGTGGTACAGACCGACGCCAGTGACTTTGGCCTCGGTGCTGTGCTAAGTCAGGTCAACACGACAGGCCAGGAACATCCTGTCTTGTACCTGAGCAGGAAGCTACTGCCCCGGGAGGTGGCTTACTCCACGGTGGAAAAAGAATGCCTGGCAATTGTATGGGCCCTGCAGCGTCTGCAGCCCTACTTGTACGGGAGCCATTTCACCGTGGAGACGGACCACAACCCCCTCAGCTGGTTACACACGGTCTCTGGGTCGAATGGCAGGTTGCTACGCTGGAGCCTCGCTCTCCAGCAGTACCACTTCTCCATTCGCCACAGAAGAGGCCGTGACCACGGTAACGCTGACGGGTTATCCCGGCAAGGGGAGGGTGCAGAAGGACGCACGGGGGAACACAGGAATGTGCTACCCCCTCGCGCCCTCGTATAGGGGGAGGTGTGATGAACCTGTAGCCGCCATCTTGGTAATGATAAATCATATCCAGGGATGGCCACACTTCAGCAGCCCCCACCCTTGGGACCTTCTGTTAAAACGTCAACTAGATAGTTTCCCCCCATCCAGGCTCCTGTAAGATAAGAAGCCTACTTAACACTTGAATGCTAGGAGCTTCAAAGACTTCGAGAGGAAACACAGCCAGCAGGGGGGGGTGCTTCGTCTATCTGTACCTGACCATTTGTCCCATAGGACTAGTTTCTTTGTCTGTCACAAGCATGGAGGCATAAGATATAGAAACATGAATAGTACACGCATGTTGCGTGGGATGGGCCAATAAAAAAATATCACGGCGTCCCGGAGCCATTGCGCACACAAGCCTCCGCGGTAGACGTTTGTACGTGCTCTGGAAGCCAAGATATAGCGCGGAGCCATTCCTGAGGACCGTATGGTATCATAATTGATATCAAAAGGTCGGTTACGGCGGCCCGAATCCATGGGAACCCCTGGGGGTATCATGAGACCATCCCAGAAGAAGTTATTGGGTTCCATAGAATTTGGGCTTCTGATCGAAGTTAGACCTGAGGGTGGAGACTGAGCCAGCTGACCTCACCAGCAGTGGGCGGGACGGGGCAGGTAAGATAGCAGGACAGACAAGAGATAAGTCAGTCTTGACCCAAGAGTGGTGTGCTGAACATCTGAGCACCAGCTGAGGCCACCAAGGGGAGGAGCAGTTTGACCATGCGGTGGTAGGCCTCAGCCTGTAACAAAGAACCGTGCCTGCGACCGCAGAATCCTCTCCCTGCGTCACAAGAAAATCAAGAAACCGGTAACTGATATGCTGTGGTGATTCTGTGTGTTGTATTCCATTGTTGTATAGTTTAGCCTGACCTTATACCTGTGTATATTTAGTTGTATATCGTGTATCTAGTGTATTATTATAATCAATTACCTCAAGTAATTGTGGGCCTGCCTTTTATTCTGCATAACGAACGCACGTCCGTGTGAGCTCGGCTCAAGCCAAAAACGCTACCCAGGGTTGGTTCCTGACCCGATATAGGCCCATTCACGGACTGGGCGTATATCTAAAATAGGGACTGGTGGCAGCATACCAACTGGGGATTGGGGAAGGCTGGTAGTGACGGTCGGAGGTTCAGATATATATATTCCTGGCGCGGCCAAGGAAGATATATATACCGCCCTCACTACAGAGGGCCCCGATACCCAGTAGGTTACAGGACAGTCTCCCTGGCGACCGCTTATCCTAGGTGCAGTTCCTTGACTGACCTGAGGCTAAGAGGGCGCTAGCGAGTTGTGCTGTGTAGTGACGTTACGGTTTAGTGACGTTGAAGGGATAACACACTACCGTGTTCCCTGCGCTGGTTGCAGCTTCCTGGCACTACTTTCTCTAGGTGCAGTACCTTGACTGACCTGAGAGGTAAGGGGGCGCCAGAGAGCTGCACCCACCGGCCGGCTTTCATCACAAGCACTTTCTCTTCTTTTGTATTTACAAAGCTGAACTCATTTAGCCATTCTGCCTTCTCTTGATCCTGAGTGATTAACTCTCCGATACCAGTATTTAGATGATCGACAAGTTTTTTTTGTATTTATATATCTTTACTTGCTTTTCCTTGGCTGCCTGCCTTTTATTTTGTACATTAGATGATTGTATTGATTTTTTTTCACAAATTCTATTCAGGTCCTTGAAGTTTTTAAATGCTAAACCTGACACCTCAGATTCATATATTCCAAATGCTCTTTTTGTTATTAATAGCCTTCCTAACATAGATTACACCTATGTTAGATTTATTTTTTGTTGTCTAAACTTCCATCTGGCGGATTGTCCCCTAGCTATGGGGCAGCAGCAGCTGGCTATTTTTATAGCGGTTGTGTCTTCACACAGCTACCCAAGGTTAGCAAACATATTGTTTATACTATATCCTATATTAGGGTTTTACCCTATTGTGCACTTCTCCCTTGGCAGTCACTGTTTCCTCAAACAGCGTGACTCCCGGCTGCAGCTGCCTCTGATGTCTGGTGAAGTCACGTCGACTTCCAGAACTGGAAGCTGACACGGCATCACCAAGACGGGACCCAGTCTCCTTGAGTAACTGGGCTCTGAGCAGAGTTTCACCGCATGTCACAGCCCAGAATTTTGCACGCTCTCTCCTGCACTGCTTTCATTAACAGAGCGCCGCAAGCCTGTGAGATGCTGAACTGTGACGTGCGGTGAAATTCCATAGTGATGACGTAGTAATCATGGGAGATTTCAACTATCCAGACATTTGTTGGGAATCTCTCTCAGGAAAAAGTAACAGGTCCAGCAAATATCCTTTCTTACTGAAAAATGTATCTTCCAAAAGGTAGAAGAGAGATCTGCTACCTTGGATCTAATCCTCATAAACAGGGAGGAATTGGTTGAGGAGGTAAGGGTGGTTGGGACCCTAGGAAGCAGCGACATGCTATCATAGAATTTTCGATAACTAGAGGAAGAAGACCTGTGAAGTGTCAAACTTCAAGGTTGGATTTCAGAAAGGCAGATTTTAAGGGGCCCAGAAAGAGAATAGGAGGGATCCAATGGCTGGATGTCCTTAAGGACAGAAATGTCCAGGAAGGATGGGAACTTTTGAAAAATTAGATCCTCAAAGCATAATCGTCAACAGTCCCTAAAAGAGGGAAGAATAGGAAGCATTTAAGGAAACTAGGGTGGATGAACACAGAAGTCAAACACATGCTAAAAAGGAAGAAAGAAATGTTAATCAAATGGATAGAGGGAGGCATATCTAAAGAAGAATATAATGCTGTCTGCAGAACCTATAGGGCACACATCAGATTACCTAAAGCTGATAATGAATTAAGGCTTGCAAGAGATGTCAAAAGTAATAATAAAGTGTTATGGGGGTATGGCAAAAGTAAAAGAAAAGTCAAAGATGCTATAGGATTTTTACAGGATGAAAATGGTAAAGTGGTAAAAAAACGATGCTGAGAAGACTGAGCTTTTAAATTCCTATTTTGCCTCTATTTTTTCTCAGAAAGTAAATGTAACATCAACTGATATTCACTGTACTATTGAAGGAATAGAATAATCCACACTATCTATAAACAGAGAGATAGTGAGGGAATACTTAGCTAACATAAATTAGTTCAAGTCTACAGGTCCAGATGAATTACATCCTAGTGTGCTGAAGAAGATAGAGGAAATTATTGAACCACTCTCCATAATCTTTGAAAATTCTTGGAGAACAGGAGGAGTCCCAGAAGACTGCACAAGAGTGAATGTTGTGCCTATGTTCAAAAAGGGGAAGATGGAGGACCCAGGGAACTATATGCCTGTAAGCCTTACAGCGACGAGCTGTCCCACAATGCTCTGTCCTGGGCCCTGTGTTGTTCAACATCTTTATCAATGATTTTGATGAAGGAATTGAGGGTAAACTGATTAAATTTGTTAATGACACAAAGCTAGGAGGGTAGCTAATAGAGATGTGTGAATTTGTATGAACAACGATCGTCCAATTTCAAATTCGGGGCGAATATGGCACATTCAGATACGTGATCGGACACACAAGCATTTTTTCTTAAAATCGTCAATATTCGGTAAAAGTGCGGGAAATTATTGCGTTGCCACTAAAGTATTTTTAGCACTTTGGCTAGGATAGTGGTGGTGTATAATGAGTGTGGGGGGGTGTTTTTGATGAGGGGAGGGGGTGGGTAGAGCCAGGGTCGTACTGGGGTGTCTGGGGCCCACAGGGGAAATTGACCCTAGGGGCCCACCTTACAGCTATATGCAAATATCTGTTAGCCGTTATCCCTGTTATAGTGGAGCGTCGACTGTAAAACACAGGCGGCTCCTGCACATCTACTGTGTGCCACCATAACTGGGATGTACAATTCCGGTAATTTGCATTAAAGGGTTCTTTGGTTAAAACACGTTATCACTGATCCATGGGCTGTACAAAAGCTCCACATTCTGCCGATTGGATCCCAGCAGTCAGACCCCCACCTATCAATAAGTTATCACTGATCCTATGGAGAGGTGATCACTTGTTTTCACCGGAGAACCCCTGTAAGTGCATCTCTGCTGCTGTGTTTCAAGTATTTAATCTCTAAGGTCATGGCCCCACTATCAGTATTTGGTAAGAATTTTTTCTCAGGAGTGGGAGCCAAAACCAGTTGAGGAACAATCAGAGAAAATGTATAATAGAAACAAGTGCACCAGTTCTGCATTTTTCACCCAATCCTGGTTTTGGCTGCCACTCCTGAGAAAAAATACTGACCAAACACTGATAGTGGGGCTGTGGTCTAAAGGAAATATTATTTTCCTAGTTAATATCAGAGTGAACAACTGATCACTATACACAACACAATCCACTATACCCACACTAATGATACCACATACAAAAAGGACTAATACCGCCACTTCATGACCATATCACATATTACCAGCACATAGTGACCAAATAATACCACATACAAAGAACAAATACCACCGCACCATGACCAGATCTCATATTACCACCACACAGTGACCGAATAATACCACATTCAAGGGACAAATACCACCATACCATGACCAGATTACATATTACCACCACATAGTGACCCAATACTACAATTCTGATCATGAATACTAACCACAATACTAACAACACTGTTATTACCACCAGTGACATTATACACCGGACTGTGTACAGTGTCAGCGTTCAGGTAATACAGGGATCACCAGTGACATTATACACAGGAGCTCTGTGTACAGTGTCAGCGTTCAGGTAATATAGGGATCACCAGTGACATTATACACAGGAGCTCTGTATATACTATATAGTGTTTAGCGTAAGTGTACATGTAATTCACTGACTCACCAGTGACATCTCTAGGTGAAGTTCTTCATCTTCTCTTTTCCTCTTCATCTGGCAGAGATCACCATCACTTTTTCCAGCTAGGACTCATCTCTGCAGAAAATAACACACAGTTATCAATAACTGATCTCTTCTAGAGCACATTCCAGACTTTTTCCCAGACTTCTATAATATGCCAGGTGAAGAAAAAATGTGACATAATGTCGCCCTGCACAGTAACAGGACCCACCTTTTGTCCCCCCCATGGAAAACCATTTCCTAAAAAGTAAATTATATTACAAAAGTAATAATGTCCCTAATTGGACTCTAAAGTGATAATGTTCCCACTTGCCACCATGAACTAATAATGTATGTTCCTCAATCTGGCCCCCAAACAGTAATTAAGTTCCTTGTCCAGCCTGGCTCCCCATGTGTCCAGCCTGCCCCCCCACCCCATATATCCACCCTGGCCCCCAAGTGTTCAGCCGCCCCCCCATATATCCATCCTGGCACCCAAGTGTCCAGCCTGTGCCCCCCCACATATATCCATTCAGGTCCCCAAGTGTCCAGCCTGCTCCCCCATCATGTATCCAGCTTGCTCCCCCCATAATATGTCCAGCCTGCTCCCCCATATATCCATCCTGGCCCCCAAGTGTCCATTCTGTCCCCCCATCATATGTCCGGTCTGCTCCCCCCATCATATATCCAGCCTGCTCCCCCATCATCATATGTCCAGCCTGCTCCCCCCCCATCATCATATGTCCAGCCTGCTCCCCCCAGCATCATATGTCCAGGCTGCTCCAACCAGCATCATATGTCCAGGCTGCTCCCCCATCATCATCATATGTCCAGGCTGCTCCCCCATCATCATCATGTCCAGGCTGCTCCCCCATCATCATCATGTCCAGGCTGCTCCCCCATCATCATCATGTCCAGGCTGCTACCCCATCATCATTATGTCCAGGCTGCTCCCCCATCATGATCATGTCCAGGCTGCTCCCAGATCATCATGTCCAGGCTGCTCCCGTATCATCATATATCCAACCTGCTCCCCCTTCATCATATGTCCAGCCTGCTCCCCCTTCATCATATGTCCAGCCTGATCCCCCTTCATCATATGTCCAGCCTGCTCCCCCATCATCATATGTCCAGCCTGCTCCCCATCATCATATGTCCACCCTGCTCCCCCCATCATCATATGTCCAGCCTGCTCCCCCTTCATCATATGTCCATCCTGCTCCCCATCATCATATGTCCATCCTGCTCCCCCCATCATCATATGTCCAGCCTGCTCCCCCTTCACTTGTCCAGCCTGCTCCCCCTATATCCATCCTGGCCCCCATGTGTCCAGCCTGCCCCCCAAAATATCAAGCCAGGCCCCTATGTGTCCAGCCAGGCTCCCATGTGTCCAGCCTGCCCCTCCCCCCAAATATCCATCCAGGCCCCCATGTGTCCAGCCTGCCCCCCCAAATATCAAGCCAGGCCCCTATGTATCCAGCCAGGCCCCTATGTTTCCAGCCAGGCCCCCATGTGTCCAGTTTGCCCCCCTCATATAGGCCCCCCCATACATCAATACAAGCTCCCCATGTGTGCATACAAGCCCCCATGTGTCCATCCAGCCCCCATCCCATTCTGAATCCACACACAGAAAAAAAAACAGATTCCCCTTACCTTCCTGCGTTCTCGGCGCCATGCGGTGTCCTCCTCTGCCTAGACCCGGTGCTCTCGTAGAGGAGGCCGGCGGCTGATGCACCTGCGCACGTCGCAGCAGGAGCACAACAATGATTTCATACTCCGGAGACTTCAGACCCACAGCTTCAGCTGCTTCATCGGGAAGTGTGCCAAGGCGGTTCAGGTAATGAATGCTGCGTATGCGCGTCCCTGCATATACTCTGCATGCGCTTTTAAAGGGCCCGTGCCCAAAAAAAACACAGTTTTTTTTTTTTTTTTTAATCCTCTTCTTCCTCCTCTCGTCTGTAGGAAGGGCCCACCGGGGAAATCCCCGGTACCCCACCAGGCCTGGGTAGAGCTCAGAGGAGCAGCGTGCTTGAAATTTTTTTTTCCCTAACTTTGTGTGCAAATTGCGGCTAGCCAATCAGGGTGCAGGAACCATCCACAATGTCCAAACACAAGGACTTGTGCCATTGGCTGCTGAAATCATATGTCCCTCTCTATATAAAGAGCAGACATGTTGTTTTAGCGCCATTTTGTCAGTGGAACAGCACAGAGAGGATGCCCCTGGTCTGCTCCTGGATTCATTAGAGATTTTAGCTAATTAGCTAGGTGTTTGCTTCTAAGTCAGATAGTTTAGATAGATAGGGTCCTGTGTGGCTGTGAAATTGACCTTCCAGCAGATTTTTTTTCTTGTGCCATTAGTGAGGTCCAGACAAAGAAAGCAGGGCACATTTCCTAGAAGGCTGTTGTGCAGTGATTCTATTGTACTCCATGCACGAGTACACCTTTAAAAATTAGTTTTTTTTCAGTTGCGAACGTGAAACAGCAATCCATATCTCATCTTGTCATTTAGTGGCTCTGAAATTCAACTGTGTGCAGAGTAAAAAACTTTTTTTTCCTTTTGCTAACATGATACAGCACGCCATATTTCACCTCATTTTGTGGAAGTGAAATTCAGCTGTATGCAGAGCTCATGCAGAGTAAAAAAATCTATATATTTTTCTGTGACTAATGTGATGCCGCACACCATATCTCAGTTTGTCATTTTGTGGCAGTGAAATTCAGCTGTATGCAGAGCCCATGCAGAGTAAACAAAAATATTTTTTTTCTGTTCCTAACGTGATACAGCACGCCATATAACAGTTTGTCATTTTGTGGTAGTGAAAGTCATCTGTATGCGGAGTAAAAAAAAAAAAATCTACTTTTTTTCTTTGACAAAAGTGATACAGGACGCCATATCCCACCTTGACATTTTGCAGCAGTGAAATTCAGCTGTATGCAGAGCTTGTTCAGAGTAAAAGAAACTCTTACTGGCGGGACAGCTTTCCCCTTTCTTTCCCTAGTACATGTTGCAGATCATAACAAGATATCAGTTTCAAACTTTTGGGCGCGGATATTGTTCTTCCACACAGGGATACGCATGATAAAATCGAGATTGGTTTTCTTACTTCCGTGGTATATAAAGCAGGCTACATTTCATCTTTTAATTCTTTGGTGCTGATATTCTTCTGCATACAGGGGTTGACATGATAAAAAAATTTGTTCTGTTACTACCGTGCTACAGTAGGCCACATCTGAGGTTGTAATTCTTTTGCGCTGAGATTCTGCTGTATCCAAGGCTCATCCACAGTAAAAAATCTAATTTGTTCTTGTACTACCATGCTACATAAAGCAAGCCACATTTTATCTTTTAATTATTTTGTGCTAGTATTGTGCTCCAGCCATGAGTCCACATTTCACTATATAAATTCTTTGTGCTAATAGTCCTGAAACCATGGCACTTTTAAGCATTGGACAGGGCTTGGAGCAGTATTTCTTGCTTAAAGTATGATCATTAACTGGTGGATGAGTGATGAGTGACAGGTGTAGGACTGGTGCTCTGAGAACTCTGCCAAATTCAGCCAACACAAATGAAGGATACATAACTTGAAGACCAAACATTTTCAAAAATTATGGGCAGATACCACTACCATTTTTATTTATTTTGCTCACTTATATAGCTTCAATAATTCCAAAGTACTTTACAGACATTTACAGACATTAGTGGCTCTGTCCCCATTGGATTTCACAATCAAAATTTCCTATCAGTATGTCTTTGGAATGTGGGAAGAAAAATGAGTACCCGGAGGAAACCCTCACAAACACGGGGAGAACGTACAAACTCCTTGCAAATGTTGTCCTTGGTGGGTTTGGGACCCAGGACCCCAGTGCTGCAAGGCTGCTAATGTTTTGGCGTTGATGACTCCACGTTCCCGGGGTTGGAAGTCTATTACTGTGATGCACGCTGTGTGCCTCACTGTTGTCTTCAGGTAAATCACTCTCAAGATTGTCTTCCAGCATGTTTTGATACTGCAGCATGGGCACGTCCCTTCCAGGGGTAAAGCACTGGAGAATGTACTTTTGTACCGTGGATCAAACAGACTGGCAACCCAGTAGTCAGCACTATTTCGAATCCTAAGAATATGGGCAACAATCATGTTGCAGATAGTGCTGCAAGAAGGCACTAATGAGTGTGTCTCTTTCATGAGGTCCAAGTCCATAGTGTGTTGGTGGTGGGATAACACTCAAGCTTGCTTCCTCCATTCTCTCCTAGCAACCACCAACAACAGAGAGGGAATCATTATCAACTTCAACTCCTAACTGTTGCACGTCCATTCCCTCTTCCTCCTCGTCCTTCTCCATTTGTTCCTCCCATGGCAACTGCTTGTGAGGGGCCCTGAGGAAGTGGCAGTGTAGCCACGAAACGCGTTGGCCAAGTAATAAAGAAGGTTTGGTTTATCATTAACCCTTGTGCGTCTCTGGACCAGCACGGAGGATCAACCTGGCTTTTTATCTCCTCTCATTGTCTACTGATCAGCGGGGTCTCCTGCAGCGGCCATCTGACAGGTGCTTCACAGTTGGTTGTGACTCACACAACCTCAGAAGGTGAGTCAGACTGATTGTGGGTCCTGGTATTTACTTTTATACAGATAAAGTCCTATGTGCGCTGTCTTTTCTATCTCTTGCTAAAATGAGGGGCAAACAGATCACCTGATGAAGATGGCTTGCGTGCCGTCGAAACGCATTGTGTTTTTACAAGGACTTTATTAAAGGTAGTAAATTGCGGAATTTTAAATGCCTTAGCGCTTCTTATCACCAGCTTTTACCTTTTGAATTTTCCGCTGTATCATTAGGACAGTGTGTACAAGGTGAAAAGCTTGTGTGGCTCAGTCTCTTCACTCTTGCTGAGTGAAGATCTGACATTTAAACAGGTGAGCCCGTGCTATATATGGACTGTTTATTTTCCATTTTGGTTCTGTTATACCTATTGTACCCAGAAAAGCATGTTTTATTTTGTTAAACTGGATGGTTTTTGGACATTAAATAAACTGCACGTTTGTTTTGAACCAATGACCTGTATCCTTCTCAGTGCACCAGCATTTGCCAGAGAGCCGATCCCTTACGATTGGTGCTTTAAATGTGGGTAGAAATTCCAGAGGACATAGGTGATGACCCAGTTGGCCTGGTGGAAAGGCACCAGGCATTCGAGAGTTCCTTGGGAAAGCAAGGGGTCTTAACATCTCCAAAAGTGAGGCTGATATCCAAAAGAAGGGAATTAGAGCCACATTCAGGGAATGTCCAAGGGTCCAGGAAGCATTTGAGTTCTTGACGAAGGCCCCATCTAATAACATTATTTGTTGAAGGTGTCACTCCCCGGGTCACATAGCCGCCCGTTGTCCCATAACCACCAAGCCGATGGACTGCAGCATAGGACAGTGCTGCTCATATTCTGCCTCAACCCCGCTAGGGGGCGCAAGCATGTCCTATATCAGTGAACAGAGTGCCAATGACTGGTTTATTAGACTCGGGAAGTTTGGTAACCCTAGTGAGGGCCACACTTGCTCACCAGTTGATTCCTGTGAAGATAGTTGGTGTTCGAAGTATCCATGGGGATGCTAAAGACTACCCTGTGGCCTGAGTGGTCACAGCATCAAACTTTTAGTCATGGAATGAACAAGTTTGCAACATATTGCAAAATCTAGCTTTTTTCTTTTCTTCAAGAATGAACTCTTTTAGTGAATAGATGCTAGATGAAGAGGGTTGCTCATCCTGTCTCATCAGAATTCCACATAGGTGTTCAATTGGGTTCAGATTAGTAGATTTGGTCACTGAATATCTTTCACTCAGTTCTTCTTCAGAAATGTAACAGTGGCCTTGTCGTGTGCTTTCATTGTCATGTTGGAAATGTTGTCATGTTGGAAAATTGCACATCTACTAAGAGCACAAAGCGTTGGTAGCATCTTCTCTCTCAATATAGAGAGGAATGTCTGTGAATTCACGATAGCATCAATGAAGTGCAGCTACTACTGATGAGCGAGCACTAAAATGCTCGGGTGCTCGAAGCTCGGGTCGACAACATTGGAATACTCGAGGGCTTGACCCGAGCAATGAGCCCAATGTAAGTCTATGGGAAACTCGAGCATTTTTCTGGTGGTCCCCAACGGCGGTCTGCAGAAGGTCAAAAATTGCCCAAATTTATGGGAACGTTGCTCAATTAAACGTCAGGCAGGCAGAATATATAGGCAGACAGGCAGGCAGGGTATATAGGAGGGTGCATGAAAAACATAGCAGGGCACTTGAAACACACTAGTGCCCTCCGATTGTCATGCACCCGCCTCTTTAAAAATGCCAGCCGGCAATTCATCAGCGGCATACACCGGTACCCGACAATTTAGAACAGAAAGAATAGAGCATCACGCATAGATTAGATAGATAGAAACATGTCAGTCACATATATAATAAGTAGAGATGAGCGTTGTTCTACTCGAACTGTTCGCCAATCTCAAATTCGAGCTGTTTTGGGCGGTGTTCGAGCCGTTCGGCGAACACGAACAATTTGAGAAAAATTCAGCTGTTCGAGGTTATGTTCGATAACTGTTCGTGCACCAAAATCATAACTGGATTTTTTCTCAGTAATGATGAAAATTAATGTTAATACGCAGTTTGAGTGTACAGCGGGGTGGGGGGAGGGGCAGGGGATGGATCTCTGCAGGAACAATGAAGATCTCCATTTTTTTTTCTCTTTCCCGCATTTACAGTGGGGAGGTGCAATCTGTCAGCCTATCAGCAGCGCACACACGGAGCGAAGTGCTTTTTTTCACACAAGCAAGGGCATGTGTCATTGGCAGTGTATGTCACATGTCCTTGCCCTATAAGACCATTTTCCCCGTCGCCACCATTTTCTCACTGCTGCAGCTGCGTGTTAGACGGCACCGCTGTTGCTGTGTGCGCTATACCTTGTTAATTTCAAGCCAATTTTCGCACAAATATACAGATAGCTTGGGAGTAGGGAATAGTTGTGATTGCAGTCCTTTTAAGGACTAGGTTACAGCATTTCCTACGACTTTTATCAGGGAGGTCTGTGCTCTTCAATAGATCGGTTGTGGGAGTAAAGACTAATTGTAATTGCAGTCCTTTTCAGGACTAGGTTACATGAGTTCCTATCAGTTTTTGCCAGGCAGGTCTGTGCCAGTGCTGTGCAAGTTTTTTTCACAGCATTTGGCTGAATCTAGCAAAGCTAATCCTTTTTGGCCTATTGCAGAGTGTGTTAGTCAGTGGAGTAGCCTATCTGTGTTGCAAGATATACCACCTGTGTATAGAATACCAATTTTTTTACTGCACCTAGTGAAGTAAAATCTTTTGGGCATAGCATCATTCTATTAGTCCATCTATACTGACCTCCATCAGGTTGCAAATTAAAACTAATTTTTATCTGCATCTACAGTACCTCTGAAAAAATATTTGGGCTTCTAGCTGTGTGTGGGACTTGTTGTATTAGTCCATCTATACTGACCTCCATCAGGTTGCAAACTGAATATATTTTTTTCTGCATCTACCTCTGAAAAAATATTGGGCTTCTAGCTGTGTGTGGGTCTTGTTCTATTAATCCATCTATACTGACCTCCATCAGGTTGCAAACTGAATATAATTTTTTTCTGCATCTAGCTCTGAAAAAATATTTGGCCTTCTAGTAGTGTGTCGGACTTTCTCTATTAGTCCATCTATACTGACCTCCATCAGGTTGCAAATTAAAACTAATTTTTATCTGCATCTACAGTACCTCTGAAAAAATATTTGGGCTTCTAGCTGTGTGTGGGACTTGTTGTATTAGTCCATCTATACTGACCTCCATCAGGTTGCAAACTGAATATATTTTTTTCTGCATCTACCTCTGAAAAAATATTTGGCCTTCTAGTAGTGTGTCGGACTTTCTCTATTAGTCCATCTATACTGACCTCCATCAGGTTGCAAATTCAAAATAATTTTTTTCTGCATCTAACCCAGCCAATAGTTTTGGCCTAATACCACAGTTTGGCCACTCAGCTCTGCTCGGTTACCATCCATTGTTTTTTTGTGCAAACAACTCCAGAGTTGTGAATTAGTTAACCACCAAAATGAGTGGAAAAAGGCCTGCTGCTGGTGGAAAGGGGAATAGGCGTGTTGGGAAGGGGAAAAAAGGTTGTGTCCGTGGGGTAGGTGTTAAAGCAACAGTAACATCTGCAGAAGAAAGACCATCTTCCAGCCAAACTAAAATGTCTACTTCTTTTAGCGGACAATGTGATAAGATCCCTTTCTTACGGCCACGCCAATCGCTACAAATTCCAGATGAGGCACAAAAACAGCAGGTGCTTCAATGGATATCAAGTGCTCCTTTAAGTGGGCTCTCCTCCACATCAACTTCAACATCACAAATACTCCAGTCCTCAAAGGTGTCACCCAAATCGCACTTGCTTCCTCACAGCTCCCAAATCTCCAGCTGCCCGTCTGAGTATGAGGTAGAACAGATGGTTGAGTCTGCAGAGCTGTTTACTCATACTATAGCCTGGGAATCAGAGGTCGACTCCAGCGCTTCTGTGAATCCAGACGAGGAAATGATCTGCACTGATGCCCAGAATCTTTATGAGTCGGATCCAGGACCAGACGCAGAAGGTTCTGACCATAATGTAGACCCTCATTCCCAAACTGTAACTCCTGTTGGTGGAGACAATGAGGAAGACGATGATAAGACTCAAATACCTGATTGGAGCGACAACTTTAGTTTTTTGTCAGGGCAGGAACAGGTTGGCTCTGAGGACGACGGGTGTGATAACGCACAGGGTGATGATGATGAGGTCGGAGATCCCACTTACTGTCAACCCACAGTCAGCCAAGAGATGAGGTCAGCAGAGGAGGTGGAGGAAGATGCTAGTGACGACGAGGTCAGGTTGCGCCTTCCTGGACAGAGATGTAGTACTGGAAGCACGTCAACAACTGCATCCTCAAACACAACTCTGCCTCTCACCACAAGTCGTGGTGGCTCTTCAGGTCGCATGGGTGCTAAGCCTTGCATAGCCTGGGCATTTTTTCAGATCGATAAAGATGACCCAACTCGTGTTATCTGTAACATTTGTCAGCAAAAGCTAAGTAGAGGCCAAAAAATACATAGTTTGAGTACTTCATGCATGAACCGGCACATGGACATGAAGCATAAGTTGCAGTGGGAAGCTCAGTGTGCTACAATGCGGCCTAGCCGGCCGGGCCAACCACCGTCTGCCATATCTTGTGCATCCGCGGCCTCTTCTTCCTCTGTGACTGGGGGGACAGCAGTCATACCTGTTTTGGGGCGCAGACCTGCCACCTCTTTACCCGCAACAGCCAGCGTGATTGGCAGGTCATCATTTTCTTTGGAGGTGGTAACACCAGCTGGTGTTGAGCGCTGTCCGACATCGATAGCACCACCTTTGGATGAAGGCAACCTAACATGTCCGCCTGCATCTTCCTCACAGACCGGCAGTTTGCCGGGGACACCCTTATCAACCCCGTCTAAGCACAATAGCCAGCCCTCGGTCCCTCAGATGTGGACAAGTAAAAGACCATTTCCTCCTAGCCATGAGAAAGCTAAGAGGTTGAATTTCACCATCTGCAAGCTCTTGGCTACAGAAATGCTGCCTTTCCGCCTGGTGGACACAGAGGATTTTCGAGACCTTATGTCCGTCGCAGTGCCCCAGTACCAGATGCCCAGTCGGCACTACTTCTCAAAGAAAGGTGTGCCTGCGCTCCACCAGCATGTCGCACACAACATCACCGCTTCTTTGAGAAACTCTGTGTGTGACAGGGTGCATTTCACCACAGACACTTGGACGAGTAGGCATGGACAGGGGCGTTACATGTCGCTGACTGGGCACTGGGTAACTATGGTGACAGCAGGACAAGGGGCTGCTGTCCAAGTCTTGCCGTCCCCACGAGTTGTGCGTCAATCCTCTTTATGTCAAAGTTCCTCCACTGCTTCTGCCTCCTCAACCTCCTCTCGGTCTTCCACCTGCACCCAAAGCCTGTCTGGTCATGCCACAAGCTTTCTAACTGCGCAGAAGGGATCCTGCACACCTCCTTACTATGCTGGCAGTAGGGCTCAACGTCATCAGGCGGTTTTTACATTGAAATGTCTGGGAAATGTGAGTCACACAGCTGAGGAGTTGTGGTCAGCTCTGGAGAACCAATTTCATGAATGGTTGTCTCCACTGGACCTGAAACCAGGGAAGGCCGTGTGCGACAATGCTGCAAACCTGGGTGCGGCCCTTCGCCGGGGCAATGTCACACACGTGCCTTGTATGGCTCACGTGTTGAACCTGGTTGTCCAGCAATTTTTAGCCCACTATCCCAGACTAGATGGCCTTCTGCAGAGGGCACGGTCGCTGTGTGCTCACTTCCGCCGTTCGCATCCCGCAGCTCAGCGACTTACATCTCTACAGAAGTCGTTGGGCCTGCCACTTCACCGGCTAAAATGCGATGTGCCTACCCGGTGGAATTCAACTCTGCACATGTTGCAGCGACTGTGGCAGCACCGACAAGCCCTGGTGCAATACGTTCTGACGTATAGCCTGGGCCAACGAGATTCAGAGGTGGGGCAAATCACGCTGGAGGAGTGGTCTCAGATCAGGGACCTATGCACCCTTCTGCACAGTTTTGAAATGGCGACGAAGATGTTTAGTGCTGACGATGCCATTATCAGCATGACTATTCCGGTGATTTACATGCTGGAGCACATGTTAAACAGAATTCGGAGTCAGGTGGTGGCACAAGAGGAGGTGGAGGAAGTAGAGGAGGAGGAGTTGTATGCGGAAGGGCTAACATCTGCAAGGTCCAGAAGGTCGGCAGCACCAAGGCGGCAGGCATGTGAGGGTGGGGGAGATGGTTTTACCAGGGCGCATGGTAGCAGCCAAACTAGTGAGGAAGGTGCAGGAGCCCAGGAAGAAGTGGAGGACGAACTGATGGAAGACTCATCAGATGAGGGAGACCTTGATCACATTTCTGTTGTGCGAGGTTGGGGGGAGAGGACAGAGGAAGGAAGCATGATTGTTACCTCGCCACCAACACAACAGGGACTTGGTGCTCCTGGATGCGCAACACACATGAGTGCCTTCTTGCTGCACTACCTGCAACATGACCCTCGAATTGTGAGAATTAGAAATAATCCTGACTACTGGGTTGCCACACTGTTAGATCCCCGGTACAAAAGTAAATTTGCAGAAATTATTCCTGCCATAGAAAGGGATGCACGCATGCAGGAGTATCAGCAGAGACTGTTGCAGAATCTTACATGTGCTTTTCCACAAAATACCAGTGGTGCACGTAGTGAATCTCACAGTTCCAACTTGCCAACCGTGGGACCGTCAAGTGTTCAGCACTCAAACCGTAACAGAACCACAGTATCTGCTGGTAACATCAATTTTGCGGAATCATTTCACCACTTTTTTAGCCCATCCTTTGCAAGGCCACAGGAGACAAGAAGTCTGACACATAGTCAACGCCTAGAGACGATGGTACAGGAGTATCTCCAAGTAAACATTGAAGCCACGACTGTGTCACTGGACCCTTGCTCTTTTTGGGCTTCCAATCTGGATAAATGGCCGGAGCTAGCCACTTACGCCTTGGAGATCTTGTCATGCCCCGCAGCCAGCGTTCTGTCTGAACGTGTGTTCAGCGCTGCTGGTGGTGTGCTGACAGATAAGCGCACGCGGCTCTCCACTGATAATGTAGACAGACTCACGTTCATAAAGATGAACAAATCATGGATCTGAAACGACTTTTCTACCCCTGTGTCATCCTGGGGAGAGTAAAAGCTTGATGATTGGTTAAAATCACCCTACCAAACATTTTAAGCTTTCAAATTACTAATCATGTTTATCTGTATCTTGACTGGAAAATAATTTGGGCTTTGTAGCAGTGTGCAGCACTGATCCTATTAGGCCATCTATAATAAGCTCCACCAGATTTAAAATTAAAAATAATTTTTAGCTGCATCTAGCCCGGAAAATAATTTTGGGGCTCCGAGATGCGCAAGACACATAAGTGCCTTCTTGCTGCACTACCTGCAGCATGACCCTCATATTGTCAGAATTCGAAGTAATCATGACTACTGGGTTGCCACACTCTTAGATCCCCCAAACTTTTCGATCAACCTTTTCATTTTAATAAAGACCAAAAAAATGGTCATTTTTGAAATTATAAGCATTAGCAGGTTGTTAGAAACTGAAATCAAACAGTTTTCAACTCAAAACTTTATTCTAGGTGATGTTACATTTTCACATAGGACCCCTTGTTCGAAAGGAGCTTCTGAACTCTCTCGTCCATTGAATTTGTCAGGTTTTGGATGGTTTCTGCTTCAATTGTTTTGCATGAGGACAGAATACCCTCCCAGAGCTGTTGCTTAGATGTGAACTGCCTCCCGCCATCATAGACACTCCTTTTAATGATGCTCCAAAGGTTCTGAATGGGGTAGAGGTCAGGGGAGCATGGGGGTCACACCATAAGTTTGTCCCCTTTTATGCCCATATCAGCCAGAGATGCAGATGTTTTATGTGCAGCATGAGATGGTGCATTATCATGAAGAAAAATGATCTTGCTGTGAAATACACGGTTCTTCTTCTTGAACCATGGCAGGAAGTGCTGTTTGAGAAAATCCACATACATTATGGAGTTCATCTTTAGCGCCTTCAGGGATCCTAAAGGGGCCGACAATCTCTCTCCCCATGATTCCAGCCCAAAACATTACTCCACCTCCTCCTTGTTGGCGCTGTAGCCGTGTTTGCGTGGGGTGTCCATCAACCAGCCATCCTCCACTCCATCCATCTGGACCATCGAGCGCTGCACGGCACTCATCCGTGAACAAAACAGTTTTGAAATCAGTCTTCATGTAATGTTTGGCATACTGGAGCCGTTTCTGCTTGTGTGAAGTGGATAGAGGAGGTCGACAGGATGGCGTATGCAAAGCTGCAAACCTCTGAAGGACCCTGCATCTTGTTGTTCGGGGGACGTTGGAGGCACAAGCAGCTTCAAAAACTTGTCTGCTGCTATGACAAGGCTTTTTTGCCGCTGCTCTTTCAACCTGACGTAATTGCCTGTAGGAAAGAGTCCTCAATTTGCCCTTATCAGCACGCACACGTGTGTACTGTGAATCAGCTACATACTTCTTGATTGCCAAGACACTTCATCCTGATCATCGCACAATGTTGATTGTAGTCATGCCTTGACCTAAACACTCCACAATTTGTTGCTTCTCAGCAGCCGACACATCCTTTTTCTTTCCCATTTTGGCAGAAAATGTAGGCTGCTTAATAATGTGAGAGAGCCTTCTTAAGTAGTCTTGCCTTTCATTGGACACACCTGCCAAACTAATTAGCACAGGTGTCTGCAATTGCTTACAGTGATATAAAGAGCCCTGACACACATCACCATCAATGAGTTTAACTGACAAACAAACAAATTCTTCCCTTATCACTCCTAAACACTTTTTGCATAATAATTTGGAACGCGGTGTACATGTGCTTTTCCACAAAACACCAGCGGTTCACGTAGTGAATCTTACAGTTCTAACTTGCCAACCGTGGTCTGTATGGAATTGTTCAATAAAGGGCCCAAAATTAAGATAACATAGATGGGAGAGGTCTCTATGAATAGGAATTCCTAAGTATTTGATACCCTGTGAGGGCCAGGCAAAGGGAAAGTTGGACTGGATGGAATCCTATATGGATTTGGGGAGGGAGACATCGAGGGCCTCAGACTTCGCTGCATTGATTTTAAAATTTTACCATGTAACAAAGTGATCTATTTCAGCCATAACAGCATGGATGGATATATGTGATTGAGTGATATATACTAGGACATCATCAGCAAATAGAGAGCACTTGTACTCGGTGCCTCCCACCTCAATCCACCTAATATTGGGGTTATGGCGAATTGATGAGAGCAGGTGCTCCGTCACTAGGATGTATAAGAGAGGGGACAGAGGACATCCCTGCCTTGTCCCATTGGTGATTGTAAAAGGTGATGAAAATGTTCTGACGCACCCCCTGGGCCTTGGGACACCCGGAGCCGGACCCTTTTTGGTGGATGCTGGTGGTTGTAGTCTTCGTAGCGGCGACCCGGTTCCGTGGCTCAGGGCGGTCAAACCAGTGGCGGAACTATTTATGTGGTTTTGATGTTTAAATGTCCGACTACGCCACCCGTGGATTGCGGTCAGAGTGAACCGCCGCTACAGGGCAGACCGCTGAGGCTGGTGTTGTGGGTGCAGCAGAGCGTAGCATAACTCCCCACGGGAGGAGTATAGCCTCAGGGCAGTGTATGCGGAGGATGGGGGTGATGGTGCAGGGCAGCAGCAGTAACGACACGGAGTCAGTGATGCAGTCCAGGGCCTTTACTCACAGTTCTTATTATCCAGACCACGTCTGCAGGTAACGGCTGCCCACGTCATACTGTGCTCACCAGGTGAGGGGCTCAGACAACTCCCAGATAACTTTGGAGCACTTCACAGGACCCCCTTTGTGTGTCCTTTGTCTGGCCTTTCTTACCAACACTTCTGTCCGGCTGCCTCGGGCCTCCTCTTGGTAAACTTGGCGCCAGTTTCCCTGACCCTATGCGGTGCCTTCCTAGCGGGTGTAGCGAGGGGCTGCGCCACATAAAATGTCAGAGCCTCCGGTTTCTAGCTGAGGGTCGTTTCCTGCCTCCACTAGTTCGGGGACCGGTCTCCCCTTTTGGTCTGACCCCTCCACGCAGGTGGATTCGGGCGTGCGGTGGCGACTCGCCCGTCCGCACCCCTGGGATCCCTTCATTCCTCGTTCCTGGAGCCTTCTCCGCTCCTCTTCCTTCCTTCTCCCTCTTCCAGGTCTGGGCCTCTGTTACTAGGCCCGCCTCCGGAGCAGAGCTCATGCAGAGCCCCTGCTCCCTGCCACTTCTGCTCAGACTTCTCTGCACTGAACTAAGATGGTGCCCACCTTTTATACTCCCTTCTCAATGCACCCAGGAACTGCTTCCTCCCTGCTCCTGCACTACAGGGTTCCCCTTCCTCAGTGTTCCCTCCCCCCACTCCAGCCAGGGACAGGGACTGTCGTGCCCATCTCAGGGGCATATTGGTCGCCCTGCCCCACGGCAATGTGGTGTAATGCATGCAGGTGTCGGGTCCTGATCCACACTCCATCCTTACCTGAGAGTGAGATATCACACCTCTGGGTGAGGTGCAATACGTCTGTAGCAACCGAGCCCTCAGGGTGCTACAGTTCCATTTATCTTCAGCCTAGGTGACGTATTGCGATACAGGGCCGTGATTTTGGCTATAAAAGGGTCCCCTAGACCCCTACCCCAAGCTTTTTAAGAGAATCATATATGGCGTGCCAGGAGACTCTATGGAATGCTTTCTCAGCATCCAACGAGAGTATCTAATTACAAATTTTTAACTGCATCTAGCCCAGGAAATACTTTGTGCCTAGTAGCAGAGTCTGCTAGTCAGCGGATTATCCCAGCTGTTAAGCAAGCTACACCACCTGTAGTTTAGACACTTAATTTTTTCAAAGGAAATGCTTCGGGACCATGGGATACTCAGTGAAGAGCATCAGGAGGCACCCCAAGGCATAGGGGCTGGGACTGGCAGTAGGATGCCTTGCGGTGGACAGCCGAGCTCGATCCTTATAAAAGCGTTTTAACTGCAGCAGCTTTAGTGGACGCTACTGGAGCTGGAATTACGCGGCTGCTGGCATGAGACTTGCCCTCCAATAGATCCTTGTAAATGGATTTAAAGTGTATTCATTCAAATTAGAGAGACAATTTAAATTAAAAAGCTTAGAGCTGCCTCCACCACAGGGGGGCTCGCTCGACCCACCAGCGGACAGGCACCAGTATTGGGAGAGGGGGGCTGGCCGTCAGGGTTCACCGCGGCTCTGGCACAAACCCGGCGACACGGAGGTGGCACGGGCAGGAGCGGACTGGCCGTGTCGGCTTCTCACTTTTTGGATTTTAGAAGGGCATGACATGCCTATATCTGTGTCTCCCCCTCCTTTTACTCCTCCACCTCTTTTATTTTCGCATGACTATATGTACTTGTCACTTTTCCATGTGTTAGTTGTGTCTTCTGAGCAGTTTGTCAGCTTTTGGACACCTTTGAAGGTGTTTTCTATGTGTTTCTATGTGTTTTTGTTTGCCTGCCATTGGTTTTAACGGTGTTCGAAGGTGTTCGACGAACAGTTCGACGAACAGTTCGGCGAACACACGGGTGTTCGACGAACCGAACCGAACTCGAACACTACGGGGGTGGCTCAACACTAATAATAAGTACAGTGATAGTGTTGATTACTGTACTTGTCATTTAGTGTTAAAATAAAGGATTTATTAAAAAAAAATTTGGCGTGGGGTTCCCCGTAATTTTAGTCTCTAGCAGAGGTTAAGCAGATGGCTGGGGCAGATGTTTGAAGCCTGGGAAGGGGGTAATACCCACGGAGCTTCCCAGGCTACTAATATCAGCCCCCAGCTGAATACCTAGCCTTTCCCAGCTATTAAAATGGGGGACCCCCCCCAAAAAATGACGTGGGATCCCCCCTATTTTAATAGCTAGCAAAGGCTAGGCAGACAGCTGGGGGCTGATATTAGTAGCCCAGGAAGGGTGCCATGAATATTGGCCCCCTCCCAGGCTAGAAACACCAGCCGTCAGCCGCTCCAGAAATGGCGCATCCATGGGATGCGCCAATTCTGGCACTTAGCCTCGCTCTTCCTACTGCCCTGTAGCGGTGGCAGTGGGGTAATAGGGCTGGGGTTGATGTCAGCTGACATCAAGCCAAGGTTAGTAATGGAGAGGCGTCTATTAGACACCCCCATTACTAACCCCATAGTCAATGTTAAAAAAAACACAAACACCCAGAATAAAGTCCTTTAATTGAAATAAACACACAATTCTTTAATGTTCTAAATTAAACCATACTTACCATCAAGCCCATTCCAGCTGAAGCCAACGATCTCCCGCAATAAAAGTAAAATAATAAACCAATCTCATCCTTACCTTTCCATGGTTCCCAGGACGGCTCCAGCTCTGCTACATTCACATGACAGGCTGGATCGGGCGTGATGGTAAGTATGGTTTAATTTAGAACATTAAAAAATTGTGTGTTTATTTCAATTAAAGGACTTTATTCTGACTCCCTATGTGCTAGATGTAAAACATCCCCGGCTAACATGCTTCATATGATGTGGACCTGCCCTGCTCTGGAAAACTTCTGGAGGGATGTAATAGCGATCATTGATAGAACATACTCAGTCGATTCAGATCCCTCACCATTAGTATGTATACTGGGATATATAGAAGATCTGAGCACTGACGAACATGGCAAAATAGCGGTGGCACGCATGTTATACATGGCCAGGAAAATAATAGCCCAACATTGGTTATCAGAGCAGGCCCCCACGGTGACGGAATTTATAAATAAGATTAATTGGTTATTAAATCTGGAAAAAAGTATATATCTGAAAAGGAAGGCCATCGCTAAATTTGAAAAAATATGGGCTCCATGGATTGACGGCTCCGGCCTAGCATCCAGAGAACTGCATAGATTTCGACTTGGCCTGCTTTGATTGATGTATAGATTACTTGACAGGTGCAAAATCCTACATTGGGCTGCTTTAGACATGTATATAACTGCTCCAAAGCAAGAGTTAGATACCCCTTAATACAATTGTGACTATTCATACTGTAAGATTGTTAATTTGCTGTGGACAGAACTGTGGAACATTTAACCCAAAATGTTTTGTTTGAAAGGGCGATGTGTTGAGGGGTGAGGGATAGAATAGGGACTGGGTCCCTTCTTTGGTTGGGTTGTTTTATTTGTTTTACTGTTGTGTTACAAAAAAAGTTTTAACAATAAAAAATATTTGATTTAAAAAAAGGACTTTATTCTGGGTGTTGTGTTTTTTTTAAATACTTTACTAGAAAGTCATGTCTAATATTGGCGTGACCCCATGTATTTCGGGCTTAGGGCCAGCTGATAATACCAAGCTGGCCCTAACCCCTTTATTACCCAGTGAGCCACCGCCCCAGGGCCCTGGATGAGTTGGGTACAGCGCCAGAAGATGGCGCTTCTATGAACGTGCCATTTTCTGGGGTGGCTGCGGACTGCAATTTGCAGCGGGTGGGGCCCAGAAAGCTTGGGTCTCCCTGCGCTGCGGATTCCAGCCCCCAGCTGCCTAGCTGTACCTGGATGGACACAAAAATAGGGCGAAGTCCCACGTATTTTTTTTTTTTAATTATTTCATGAAATTCATGAAATAATTTAAAAAAAATTGACGTGGGGCTTCGCCCTATTTTTGTGTCCGGCCAGGTACAGCATCCAGGAACGGGCTGCCCCCAACCACCAGCTGCCTATTTGTACCTGGCCGGACACAACAATATAGGGAAGCACTTTTTTTTATTATTATTTCATGAAATTCATGAAATAATTAAAAAAAGGGCTTCCCTGTATTTTTGTTTCCAGCCAGGTACAAATAGGCATCTGGGGGTTGGAGGCAGCCAGTTCCTGGATGCTGTACCTGGCCGGACACAAAAATAGGGTGAAGCCCAACGTCAATTTCATGAAATAATTTAAAAAAAAAATACGTGGGGCTTCGCCCTATTTTTGTGTCCAGCCAGGTACAACTAGGCAGCTGGGGGCTGGAATCCGCAGCGCAGGGAGTCCCAAGCTTTCTGGGCCCCACCCGCTGCAAATTGCAGTCCTCAGCCACCCCAGAAAATGGCACGTTCATAGAAGCGCCATCTTCAGGCACTTGTTAGAACCCTCCTGTTAGTTTTTTTTCTATTTTGTGGTCACGTGACCTGCTGCCTATTTATTCCAGCTCCGCCCTTCTGGCTTTGCGGGACTTCAGTGTTACTTTGACTCTTAATCTAGCCAGGTGCTTTGTACCTATCTCTATAGTTTGCTTGGTCCTTGGACCTCTAAGTATTTGTGTCTGTTTGTCTTTTTGCTCCGCTACAACTTCTGCTAGGAGGTGTCCAATTTTGTCCCAGTCCTTAGTACTTTTAGGGACCCCTCCCTTATATCTATAGGTCTGCGTTCAGACTAGCTGAGGACGAAGGCGGGTCTGTTCACAAGGAACAGGTTGCCTGCTGCATCGTAGGGAAACAGCTTAGTCCTATTGTAGGGACAGTTTTCCTATCTTTCCTTAGTTCTTGTAGCAGATCATAACAGCGCTGTACCTAACTCATTCAGGGCCCTGGTGCAGTGGCTCCCTGGGCAATAAAGGGGTTAGGGTCAGCTTGGTATTATCAGCTGGCCCTAAGCCCGAAATTCATGGGTTCACGCCAATATTAGACATGACCGCCATGAATTTCTAGTAAAGTATTTAAAAAAACACAACACCCAGAATAAAGTCCTTTAATTGAAATAAACACACAATTTTTTAATGTTCTAAATTAAACCATACTTACCATCACGCCCATTCCAGCTGAAGCCAATGTCTTCTGCAATAAAAGTAAAATAATAAAGCAACCTCATCCTTACCTTTCCATGGTTCCCAGGACGGCTCCAGCTCTGCTACATTCACATGACAGGCTGGATCGCAGCCGAAAGCTGCCATCCAGCTTGCCATGCCGCAGACACTGAGAAGCGCAGGCATGCTTGCGCTCCTCAGTGTCTGGCTGTGACGGCATCCAGATGAGCCGAGTTCATGTCCAATGAACTCAGCTCACCTCATGCACGTCACTGACAGCATGGGAGAAGTCTCTTGCGCTCAGCGCTTGAGCAGGAAAATTCTCCCACGCTGGGATTTCATTCTGATGACAGGCTGGATCACAGCTGAGCGCTGCCATCCAGCTTGTCATCCTTCAGAGACACTGCAGAGCGCAAGCATGCCTGCGCTCTGCAGTGTCTATGAGGGATGGCTAGGTGCCAGAATTGGATGTGACGTGCCCAGGGGATGGGGAGGACTCGGCGCCCGGGCCTTGTTGTTGCCTTATCTCGGGGGATTTCCCGGTGGTCGGCTCCAGGGCGCGTACCCTGGGGTCACTGTTAAAAAGAAGGGGGGAAGTTGTATTGGATAGGGATGTTCGTGACGCCACCTGCGGTGTCTGGTGAGGATCACCAGCGCTGCAACAGTCCTCTGAGGCCAGTGTTCAGGCAGTTTAGTTGGTACGGCTCCCCATAGGTTGAGCGGGGCCTCAGGGCAGCGTAAGTGTAGGAATGCAGGACAGAGGGGACCCAGCCGGGTCAGAGGAAGGATAGAAGAATAGGCACGCACACCGGAGTTCACTTCAGTACCTTTACTGGTGGTGTTTCTGGCACGGTCCAGGGTACTTCAGGGTGAAGGGTGCATATCAGGACTCTCCCCAGTGAGCGGGTGTGGGGCCTCCTGTTCCTTGCCTTTCCTTGATAAGTTTCTGACCTGCCTGGAGCTAGGCCTAACTTGATCTCTGTCTTGCACCTGCTGACCTGGTGGTAGGGCCTTCTGTTTGGAGATCACTCTCCCTGGTTCCTTGGGCCTCTGTAACTCCTGACCCTGGTACGTAATCAGCTTTTGGTGTTCCTGGGACATATAGTTCACCAGGGGTTCCGGTTGTTTCTGCTGGATGTAAGGAATCCCTGCAGACGCGGACCCGGTGTCCGGTAAATGGTGTTGGAGTGAGCTGGTTAAGCTCCTCTGCCCCCTATGTTGCTTGCTTACTCCACTCGCCATCGGCCATGGTCGGGGCCCTCAGTAGGCCTCACATGGGCAGTAGGCCTCACTACTCTTCACCGCTTTTTTGGCGTCGGCAAACCCTAGGCTCACAAACTCGAGCTCTCTGAGTCTGGATTGAACTGACTGAGCTCCACAGCAGGCTAGCTGTCTGCCTAGACTTTGCTAGCTATTAAAATAGGGGGGACCCCAAGTCATTTTTTGGGGGGGTCCCCCATTTTAATAGCTGGTAAAGGCTAGGTATTCAGCTGGGGGCTGATATTAGTAGCCTGGGAAGCTCCGTGGGTATTACCCCCTTCCCAGGCTTCAAACATCTGTCCCAGCCGTCTGCTTAACCTCCGCTAGAGACTAAAATTACGGGGAACCATACGCCAATTTTTTTTTAATAAATCCTTTAACACTAAATGACAAGTACAGTAACCAACACTGTCACTGTACTTCTTATATATGTGACAGACATGTTTCTATCTATCTAATCTATGTGTGATGCTCTATTTCTTCTGTTCTAAATTGTCGGGTACCGGTGTATGCCGCTGATGAATTGCCGGCTTTTCATGTTTCACTGTGAGCACTGTTCCCATTGATTTGGGCATTCACTGTAATGCCACAACCACCATGACTGTGACATTACAGTGAGTGGCAGACAATCCCTGCATGATTGGTGCTCTAAATAGCACCAGACATGCAGGACGGGGACCCGAGCTCCCGCCCGAGCATCTCGAAAGTACTCGGCGAGCTCCGAGCATCTCGAGTACTGAGATGCTCGGGTGAGTACCGAGCAGTGGCGAGCATGCTGGCTCATCACTAGTAGCTACCCATCACCAGCAGCACTTGACTCGTCCCCTGGGCCGTGGGGTACCCAGAACCGGGCTTCAGTGCGATGCTGGGAGTAGTAGTGGCAACCCGATCCCGTGGCTCAGGGTGGTCAGACCAAATGCTGTGGCAGTCTATTTGTAGAGCTATGAATGTCCGACTATGCCACCCGTGGATTGCGGTCAAGGATGACCGCCGCTGCAAGGCAGACCACTGAGGCTGGGGTTAGTGTGCAGCACAGGGATAGGATAACTCCCCACGGGAAGAGTATAGCCTCAGGGCAGTGTAAGAGGATGCTTGGGGTGATGGTGCAGGCGCAGCATAGATCACACAGAGTCCAATGGTACAGTTCAGGCCTTTTACTCACAGTTGAAATCCAAGTCACTTCTGTCAGCAATGACTGCCCAAGCCATGCTGCGTCCACCAGGTGAGGGGCTCGGTCAACCCCCAGGCAGTTCAGGAGTATGGCACAGGACCCCCTTCTATCCTTTCTCTGGCCTCTCATGCCCCACCAGTGACCACGCTTCTGTCCAGCTGCCTCGGGCTTTCACTGGTGAAACTTGGCGCCAGTTTCCCTGACCCTATGTGGTGCCTTCCTAGCGGGTGTAGCAGGGGGTCGCACCAATAGATGATCACGACCTCCGGTTTTTGGCTGAGGGATGAGCAACTTGGGAATCCGGTACCCTTCTGCGGCCTGACCCTTCACCCGATATAACGCGGGCTTGCAACGGTTGCTGTCCGTTCTGCTCTCTTAGGGTCCCTTCTGCCTTCTTGTTTCTGGAGCTTTTTTACTCCTCTGTCTCTCCTCTTTCCTTCCTTCTCCTTCTTCTCTTCTCCTCTCTGGCCCCGGCCTTCTCTCTAGGCCTGCCTCGTGGAGCTGAGCTCAGGCTGAGCCACAGCTCCCTGCCAGCTCTCTCTGGCTGTACTTCTCCACTGAACTGAACTTCCTCCTAAGATGGCCCCCACCTTTTATCTACCTCTGTGTCTGAGCTCAGGTGACCTGCACCCAATGAGCTCCTTCCTATGCTCCAGAAACCGTCCCCAACTGCTCCTACATCACTGGGTTCTCTCCCCCCTCCCCACTCCAGCCAGGGACATGGTCAGTTGTACCTGCAATTATATGGGAGCACCGTCGAGCTGTCCCCCGGAAATGGGGTGAGTGTAAATGTGTGTATGCAGCTAACTGAGCCCTGGTCCACACTCCATCCTTACCTGGGAGTGGAATATCACACCTCTGGTTGAGGTGCAATACCCCTGTAGCAACTGAACCCTCGGGGTGCTACACACTCATGAAGCCCCAAATCAGAACATTGTCACCATCATGTTTCACTGTAGCCAACATGCATTTTTCTTTTTACTCCTCACCTTTGTGATGCCATATAGTTTTGAAGTTATCAGTTCCAAAAACATTTATCTTGATCTTATCACTCCAGAGAATACAGCCTCAGTAGTCTTCATATTTTTCAGCACGGGCCCTGGCAAATTATATGCAGGCTATTTTGTTCATGGGCTTTAGGAGAGGATTTCTTCATGGACAGCATCCACCCATGCTATTCCTGCAGTGAACTTGCATGTAAATTTTCTTCAACCCTTCTTGTCAGAAGGCGCTCCTGTTTAGGTGTTAACCTCCGAAGTTGGCCTGGGCAGCTCTGTTTGATACTTGTAATTCCATCTTCCTTAAATTTTTATAACACTTTTGCTTCAGCATTCTGACTGATAAGTAAAGCTTTGCTGATCTTCTTATAGTCTTCACTAGTGTTGAGCCACCCCCATAGTGTTCGGGTTCGGTTCGGTTCGTCGAACACCGGGATGTTCGAGGAACTGTTCGTCGAACTGTTCGTCGAACACCTTAGAACACCGTCGAACACCGTTAAAACCAATGGCAGGCAAACAAAAACACATAGAAACACATAGAAAACACCTGCAAAGGTGTCCAAAAGCTGACAAACTGCTCAGAAGACACTCTCTTTAAAAAAGCCAGCCGGCAAATTCAGCAGCGGCATACACCGGTACCCGACAATTTAGACAAGAAGGAATAGAGCATCACACATAGATTAGATAGATAGAAACATGTCAGTCACACATATAAGAAGCACACTGACAGTGTTGGTTACTGCACTTGTCATTTAGTGTAAAGGATTTATTAAAAAAAATATTAGTGTTTTCATGCACCGTCTCTTTAAAAAAGCCGGCCGGCAATTCAGCATCTGTACCCGACAATTTAGAACAGAAAGAATAGAGCTTCACACATAGATTAGATAGATAGAAACATGTCAGTCACATATATAATAAGTACAGTGATAGTGTTGCTTACTGTACTTGTCATTTAGTGTAAAGGATTTATTTAAAAAAATAATAGTGTTTTCATGCACTGTCTCTTTAAAAAAGCCGGCCGGCAATTCAGCAGCGGTACCCGACAATTTAGAACAGAAAGATAGAGCATCACACATAGATTAGATAGATAGAAACATGTC
This sequence comes from Phyllobates terribilis, assembly GCF_046119375.1. NCBI lineage: Eukaryota > Metazoa > Chordata > Amphibia > Anura > Dendrobatidae > Phyllobates > Phyllobates terribilis. The sequence goes on along the minus strand of NW_027362769.1, from coordinate 10,608,402 downwards.
AGTCACATATATATGAAGTACAGTGATAGTGTTGGTTACTGTACTTGTCATTTAGTATTAAAATAAAGGATTTATTATTAAAAAAATTGGCGTGGGGTTCCCCTTAATTTTAGGCTCTAGCGGAGGTTAAGCAGACGGCTGGGGCAGATGTTTGAAGCCTGGGAAGGGGGTAATACCCACGGAGCTTCCCAGGCTACTAATATCAGCCCCCAGCTGAATACATAGCCTTTACTAGCTATTAAAATGGGGGACCCCCCAAAAAAAATGACGTGGGGTCCCCCCTAATTTAATAGCTAGCAAAGGCTAGGCAGACAGCTGGGGGCTGATATTAATAGCCCAGGAAGGGAGCCATGAATATTGGCCCCCTCCCAGGCTAGAAACACCAGCCGTCAGCCGCCCCAGAAATGGCGCATTCATAGGATGCGCCAATTCTGGCACTTAGCCTCGCTCTTCCACGCTGCCCTGGTGCGGTGGCAGGGGGTAATAGGGTTGGGGTTGATGTCAGCTTATAATGCCAGCTGACATCAAGCCCAGGTTAGTAATGGAGAGGCGTCTATAAGACACCCCCATTACTAACCCCATAGTCAAAGTTAAAAAAAACACAAACACCCAGAATAAAGTCCTTTAATTGAAATAAAGACACAATCCTTTATTGTTCTAAATTAAACCATACTTACCATCACGCCCATTCCAGCTGAAGCCAACGATCTCCTGCAATAAAAGAAAAATAATAAAGCAACCACATCCTTACCTTTCCATGGTTCCCACGACAGCTTCAGCTCTGCTACATCGAGATGACAGGCTGGACCGCAGCAGAACGCTGCCATCCAGCCTCTCATCCCGCAGACACTGAGAAGCGCAGGCTTGCTTGCGCTGCTCAGCGTCTCTCTGTGACGACATCCAGATGAGCCGAGTTCATGTCCAATGAACTCGGCTCACCTCATGCACGTCACTGACAGCGTGGGAAAATTCTCACGCTGAAGCGCTGATTGCAGGAGAATTTTCCCACGCTGTCAGTGACGTGCAGGAGGTGAGCTGAGTTCATTGGACATGAGCTCACCTCATGCACATCACTGACAGCGTGGGAGAATTCTCCTGCACTCAGCACTTCAGCGTGAGAATTTTCCCACGCTGTCAGTGACGTGCATGAGGTGAGCCGAGTTCATTGGACATGACCTCGGCTCATCTGGATGCCGTCACAGCGAGACAGTGAGGAGCGCAAGCATGCCTGCGCTTCTCAGTGTCTGCGGGATGACAGACTGGATGGCAGCGTTCTGCTGCGGTCCAGCCTGTCATCTCGATGTAGCAGAGCTGAAGCTGTCGTGGGAACCATGGAAAGGTAAGGATGAGGTTGGTTTATTATTTTTCTTTTATTGCAGGAGATCGTTGGCTTCAGCTGGAATGGGTGTGATGGTAAGTATGGTTTAATTTAGAACAATAAAGAATTGTGTCTTTATTTCAATTAAAGGACTTTATTCTGGGTGTTGTGTTTTTTTTAAATACTTTACTAGAAATTCATGGCGGTCATGTCTAATACTGGCGTGACCCCATGAATTTTGGGCTTGGGGCCAGCTGATAATACCAAGCTGGCCCTAACCCCTTTATTACCCAGTGAGCCACCGCACCAGGGCCCTGGATGAGTTGGGTACAGCGCCAGAAGATGGCGCTTCTATGAACGCGCCATTTTCCGGGGTGGCTGCGGACTGCAATTTGTAGCGGGGGGGGGCCCAGAAAGCTTGGGCCTCCCTGCGCTGCAGATTCCAGCCCCCAGCTGCCTAGTTGTACCTGGCTGGACACAAAAATAGGGCGAAGCCCCACGTACTTTTTTTTTAATTATTTCATGAAATTCATGAAATAATTAAGAAAAAAAGGCCTTCCCTATATTGTTGTGTCCGGCCAGGTACAAATAGGCAGCTGGTGGTTGGGGGCAGCCCGTTCCTGCCTGCTGTACCTGGCTGGACACAAATATAGTGCGAAGCCCCACTTCAATTTTTTTTAATTATTTCATGAAATTCATGAAATAATTAAGAAAAAAAGGGCTTCCCTATATTGTTGTGTCCGGCCAGGTACAAATAGGCAGCTGGTGGATGGGGGCAGCCCGTTCCTGCCTGCTGTACCTGGCTGGACACAAATATAGTGCGAAGCCCCACTTCAATTTTTTTAAATTATTTCAGGAAATTCATGAAATAATTAAAAAAAAATTGACGTGGGGCTTCGCACTATATTTGTGTCCGGCCAGGTACAGCAGGCAGGAACGGGCTGCCCCCAACCACCAGCTGCCTATTTGTACCTGGCCGGACACAACAATATAGGGAAGCCCTTTTTTTCTTAATTATTTCATGAAATAATTTAAAGAAAATTGACGTGGGGCTTCGCCCTGTTTTTGTGTCCAGCCAGGTACAACTAGGCAGCTGGTGGCTGGAATCCGCAGCGCAGGGAGGCCCAAGCTTTCTGGGCCACCCCCGCTGCAAATTGCAGTCCGCAGCCACCCCGGAAAATGGCGCGTTCATAGAAGCGCCATCTTCTGGCGCTGTACCCAACTCATCCAGGGCCCTGATGCGGTGGCTCACTGGGTAATAAAGGGGTTAGGGCCAGCTTGGCATTATCAGCTGGCCCTAAGCCCGAAATTCATGGGGTCACGCCAATATTAGACATGACCACCATGAATTTCTAGTAAAGTATTTAAAAAAAACACAACACCCAGAAAAAAGTCCTTTAATTGAAATAAACACACAATTCTTTATTGTTCTAAATTAAACCATACTTACCATCACGCCCATTCCAGCTGAAGCCAACGATCTCCTGAAATAAAAGAAAAATAATAAAGCAACATCATCCTTACCTTTCCATGGTTCCCATGACAGCTTCAGCTCTGCTACATCGAGATGACAGGCTGGACCACAGCAGAACGCTGCCATCCAGCCTGTCATCCCGCAGACACTGAGAAGCGCAGGCTTGCTTGCGCTCCACAGTGTCTCTCTGTGAGGGCATCCAGATGAGCCGAGTTAATGTCCAATGAACTCGGCTCACCTCATGCACGTCACTGACAGCGTGGGAAAATTCTCCTGCACTCAGCGCTTCAGCGTGGGAGAATTCTCACACTGAAGCGCTGAGTGCAGGAGAATTCTCCCACGCTGTCAGTGACGTGCAGGAGGTGAGCTGAGTTCATTGGACATGAGCTCACCTTATGCACGTCACTGACAGTGTGGGAAAATTCTCCTGCACTCAGCGCTTCAGCGGGAGAATTCTCACGCTGAAGCGCTGAGTGCAGGAGAATTTTCCCACGCTGTCAGTGATGTGCAGGAGGTGAGCTGAGTTCATTGGACATGAGCTCACCTTATGCACGTCACTGACAGCGTGGGAGAATTCTCCTGCACTCACCGCTTCAGCTTGAGAATTTTCCCACGCTGTCAGTGACATGCATGAGGTGAGCCGAGTTCATTGGACATGAACTCGGCTCATCTGGATGTCGTCACAGAGAGACGCTGAGCAGCGCAAGCAAGCCTGCGCTTCTCAGTGTCTGCGGGATGAGAGGCTGGATGGCAGCGTTCTGCTGCAGTCCAGCCTGTCATCTCGATGTAGCAGAGCTGAAGCTGTCGTGGGAACCATGGAAAGGTAAGGATGAGGTTGCTTTATTATTTTTCTTTTATTGCAGGAGATCGTTGGCTTCAGCTGGAATGGGCGTGACGGTAAGTATGGTTTAATTTAGAACAATAAAGGATTGTGTCTTTATTTCAATTAAAGGACTTTATTCTGGGTGTTTGTGTTTTTTTTAACTTTGACTATGGGGTTAGTAATGGGGGTGTCTTATAGACGCCTCTCCATTACTAACCTGGGCTTGATGTCAGCTGGCATTATAAGCTGACATCAACCCCAACCCTATTACCCCCTGCCACCGCACCAGGGCAGCGTGGAAGAGCGAGGCTAAGTGCCAGAATTGGCGCATCCTATGAATGCGCCATTTCTGGGGCGGCTGACGGCTGGTGTTTCTAGCCTGGGAGGGGGCCAATATTCATGGCTCCCTTCCTGGGCTATTAATATCAGCCTCCAGCTGTCTGCCTAGCCTTTGCTAGCTATTAAATTATGGGGGACCCCACGTCATTTTTTTTGGGGGGTCCCCCATTTTAATAGCTAGTAAAGGCTATGTATTCAGCTGGGGGCTGATATTAGTAGCCTGGGAAGCTCCGTGGGTATTACCCCCTTCCCAGGCTTCAAACATCTGCCCCAGCCGTCTGCTTAACCTCCGCTAGAGCCTAAAATTAAGGGGAACCCCACGCCAATTTTTTTAATAATAAATCCTTTATTTTAATACTAAATGACAAGTACAGTAACCAACACTATCACTGTACTTCATATATATGTGACTGACATGTTTCTATCTATCTAATCTATGTGTGAAGCTCTATTCTGTCTGTTATAAATTGTCGGGTACCGCTGCTGAATTGCCGGCCGGCTTTTTTAAAGAGACAGTGCATGAAAACACTATTATTTTTTTTGATAAATCCTTTACGCTAAATGACAAGTACAGTAAGCAACACTGTCACTGTACTTCGTATATATGTGGCTGACATGTTTCTATCTATCTAATCTATGTATGATGCTCTATTCTGTCTGTTATAAATTGTCGGGTACCGCTGCTGAATTGCCGGCCGGCTTTTTTAAAGAGACAGTGCATGAAAACACTATTATTTTTTTAAATAAATCCTTTACACTAAATGACAAGTACAGTAATCAACACTGTCACTGCACTTCTTATATATGTGACTGACATGTTTCTATCTATCTAATCTATGTGTGATTCTCTATTCCTTCTATTCTAAATTGTCGGGTACCGCTGCTGAATTGCCGGCCGGCTTTTTTAAAGAGACGGTGCATGAAAACACTATTATTTTTTTTGATAAATCCTTTACGCTAAATGACAAGTACAGTAAGCAGCACTTTCACTGTACTTCGTATATATGTGGCTGACATGTTTATATCTATCTAATCTATGTGTGAAGCTCTATTCTTTCGGTTCTAAATTGTCGGGTACCGGTGTATGCCGCTGCTGAATTGCCGGCTTTTCATGTTTCACTGTTGGCACTGTTCCCATCGATTTGGGCAACCACTGTAATGCCACAACCACCATGGCTGTGGCATTACAGTGAGTGGCAGACAATCCCTGCATGATTGGTGCTCTAAATAGCGCCAGACATGCAGGACACGCTTTTGGTGCACGAACAGTTATCGAACATAACCTCGAACAGCCGAATTTTTTGCAAATCGTTCGGGTTCGTCGAACAACTCGAACACCGCCCAAAACAGCTCGAATTTGAGATTGGCGAACAGTTCTAGTCGAACACCGCTCATCTCTAGTCTTCACCTTTATTGTTTAAAGACCTTATTTTCTTTCTCTGGTCTTGTGACATTTACCTTCTCTGTGGTAAAGTACTTTTATTAGGGTGTCCTTATTTTTGCAACATGGTATTGAACTAATATCTTAGGAAAATTTCCATTTTTGGGCGTGCAAAATGGCAAAAAATTGCAACGAATGGTCCACATGTATAGGAGTATTTTGTAGTATGCTATCCCTTAGAAAATATTCATTCTGTACAAATCTGCTGGGGTGTACTCACTTAGGCTGGGCACTGTATCTATCTATCTATAGATCTACCTCTCTACCTGTATATATATACAGTGGCTATGGAAAGTATTCAGACCCCTTTAAATTTTTCACTCTTTGTGTCATTGCAGCCATTTAGTAAATTCTAAACAGTTCATTTTTTTTCTCATTAAAGTACACGCTGCACCCTATCTTTACTGAAAAAAAAACAGAAATATAGAAATTTATGCATATTTATAAAAAAAAAACCTGAAATATCACATATTCATAAGTATTCAGACCCTTAGCTCAGACACTCATATTTAAGTCACAAGCTGTCCATTTCCTTGTGATCCTCCTTGAGATGGTTCTACTCCTTCATTGGAGTCCAGCTGTGTTTAATTAAACTGATAGAACTTGATTTGGAAAGGCACACACCTGTCTATATAAGACCTCACAGCTCACAGTGCATGTCAGACCAAATGAGAATTATGAGCTCAAAGGAACTGCCCAAGGAGCTGAGAGACAGAATTGTGGCAAGGCACAAATCTGGCCAAGGTTACAAAAGAATTTCTGCATTACTCAAGGATCCTAAGAGCACAGTGGCCTCCATAATCCTTAAATGGAAGAAGTTTGGAACCACCAGAAGTCTTCCTAGACCTGGCCGTCCAGCCAAACTGAGCAATCGTGGGAGAAGAGCCTTGGTGAGAGAGGTAAAGAAGAACCCCAAGATCACTGTGGCTGAGCTCCAGAGATGCAGTAGGGGGATGGGAGAAAGTTCCACAAAGTCAACTATCACTGCAGCCCTCCACCAGTTGGGCCTTTATAGCAGAGTGGCCCGACGGAAGCCTCTCCTCAGTGCAAGGCATATGAAAGCCTGCATAGAGTTTGCTCAAAAACACTTGAAAGACTCCGAGACTATGATAAATAAGATTCTCTGGTCTGATGATACGAAGATAGAATTATCGCCAAAAAGTTCTAAGAGGTGTGTGTGGAGAAAACCAGGCACTGCTAAACACCTGCCCAATACAATCCCAACAGTGAAACATGGTGGTGGCAGCATCATGCTATGGTGGTGTTTTTCATCTGCAGGGAAAGGACGACTGGTTGCAATTGAAGGAAACATGAATGCGGCCAAGTACAGAGATATCCTCTGTACTCAGGATATCTCTGGACCTCAGACTTAGCCAAAGTTTCACCTTCCAACAAGACAATGACCCTAAGCAGACAGCTAAAATAACAAAGGAGTGGCTTCAGAACAACTCTGTGACCATTCTTGACTGGCCCAGCCAGAGCCCTGACCTAAACCCAATTGAGCATCTCTGGAGAGACCTAAAAATGACTATCTACCAACGTTCACCATCCAACCTGATGGAACTGGAGAGGATCTGCAAGGAAGAATGGCAGAGGATCCCCAAATCCATGTGTGAAAAACTTGTTGCATCATTCCCAAGAAGACTCATGGCTGTACTAGCTCAAAAGGGTGCTTCTACTCAATACTGAGCAAAGGGTCTGAATACTTATGACTAGTGATGGGCGAGCACTAAAATGCTCGGGTGCTCGTTGCTCAGGTCGAGCACATTGGAATACTCGGGTGCTCGACCCGAGCAATGAGCCCAATGTAAGTCTATGGGAAACTCGAGCATTTTTCAGGCGACTCTCCCCGGCGGTCTGCACAGGACCTAAAAATTGCCCAAATCGATGAGAACAGTGCTCAAATGGCATGGGAACAGCATGGGGAAGACCCCTGGAAGCATTTCTGACTCACAGGTCACTGCTGTCAACAATGTTGTCAGAGGTATTACGCCACTTTTACGGACTCACAATAAAACATACTAAAACGAAACCAAAATGGATTTTCCTGGGAAATATGTTAAGGAACATCCTTTCCAGGGTAATGAGTTGTATATGAGGCAAAATAAATAACCAAATACAAAAATATTCCTCCACACCTTGGGCTATGTTCACACGTAGCGTTTTTGATGCATTTTTGCACTTTTGCATTGCTTTCAACCATGACAAATGCATTCACCGGGAAATATCATTTTAACATTTTTCAACCTTATTTGGCCATGTAGAGTGTGAGACATGATCAGACACATCCTGTTTCATTTATGAAGGAGGGGCTCTGAAAGTCACAAAGCCTATTTTTATAGGGCCATCACGCGGCCTTTACTATTCTTAAAGGGCCAGCAGTTGGCCCTCACTATTTTTAGAGAGCCATCAGCCGGCTATGCTTTGTTGTTCCCATTACTAAAGATTGTGTCTCCTATACTGCTTTTGCGTATGCAGTGAGTGGCAGGGCTGCCCCAAATTTGACGCACCCCAATACCCCTTTGAAAATTTGGAGACACCCCAATACCCCTTTGAAGAGACTTAGAGGAGGGCCTCCTGAAAACAATATTCCCATTATTAGGAAGTGGGTCTCCCATTATGTTTGCCTATGCAGTGAATGCAAGGGTTGCCAAAAATTTGGAGGCACTCCAATGCCCTTTGGAAGAGACGTGGAGGTCAGAGGGCCTTTTGAAAACAATGCTCCCATTATTAGAAAGTGGGTCTCCCATAGTGTTGGCATATGCAGTGAATGCAAGGGCTGCCAAAAATTAGGAAGCACTCCAATGCCCCTTAGAAGAGACGTGGAGGAGGGCCTCATAAAAAAATGTTCCTATTAGAAAGGAGCGGGTCTCCTATACTTGTAATGCCCATGTACTAAGTGTATGGGCTGACAAGCATTTACCCCTGGGGGGTATACATGAACATACTTTATAAAAAAAATTTTTACGGGCATCATAAACACCCTTTAAAAAAATTATGTGGGTGTTGCATCACGGACCACGGTCACCCTGGTGATATGTTGGTGTAGGATGAGGATGAGGAGAAGGACTCGCCTGTAGTCCTTGGTTGTCCAACAAACTGTGACCTCTGCCGCCAGCGTTTTCAGATGGGAAATTTTTTAATAGTTTCGCAACAAGGATATTCTGGTACTGCCCCATTTTTGTAAACCTGTCCATCTCAGGAATAAGAGATATAAAGTTCTCCTTGTAGCGTGGGTCTAGAAGTGTCACAAACCAATAATGACTGTCACTCAAAATTTTGAGAATGAGAGGGTCATGGGAAAGGCAGCGTAACATAGCAGTCAAGCAGGCATGGCTGAGTTTAACAGGCAAGACTCCCGTGTCCTCACCAAGAGGTCGACTGACCATGCTCTCCTCTTCCTCTTCCTCCTCTCTGTCCTCAGGCCATCCACGCTGAACAGACGGTATGACAGTTGTGCAGGTAGTACCGTCTATAGCGCATGAAACAAGCTTTTATTCTTCCTCCTCCTCTTCCTCACTGTCACCCAATCCACATTGGGATAAGATGAGGCTTGGCTGTGTGTAATGACCCTGTATAGTTCCTTGCTCCATCTCTTCGTGCTCTACCTGCAATGCATCCTCTTTGATTGTGAGCAGAGAGCATTTCAGAAGACAGAAAAGCAGGATGGTGATGCTAATTATGGCATCATCGCCGCTCACCATCTTCGTGGAATCTTCAAAGTTTTGGAGGATGGTACATATGTCTGACATCCATGTCCACTCCTGAGGTCTTATGTGTGGAGTCTGAACTGAATACCGACGGCCTTGTTGATGCTGGTACTCAATAACTGCCCTCTTCTGCTCACAAATCCTTCTCAACATCTGCCGTGTAGAGTTCCAACGCGTGGGGACACCACACACCAGTCTGTGAGCCGGAATCTGCAAACGTTGCTGAAACTCGGTAAGGGCGGCGGAAGCTGTAGGTGACTTTCTAAAATGGGCACCCAGGTGGCGTACTTTAACAAGCAGATCCGGCAGCTCCAGGTAGGATTTGAGAAACCGCTGAACCACGAGGTTAAGCACTTTGGCCAGGCATGGTACGTGTGTGAGCTCGCCTTGCCTCAGAGCTGCCACCAGGTTGCGGCCATGGTCACACATGAGCATGCCTGGCTGTAGGTTCAGCGGTGTGAGCCACAGATTTGCCTGCTCTTTCAGAGTTGTCCACAACTCTTCAGCATTGTGCGGTTTGTCACCTAAGCATATTAGCTTCAGCACAGCCTGTTGCCACTTGGCCGAAGCAGTGCTGCAGTGCTTCCAGCTTGTGACTGATGTGATCATTTCGGAGATGGAGGTTGAAGAGGAGGAGGATGAAGTGCAGGAGCTGTAGACTGTAGGGGCAACCCTGATTGACCTAGGGCCCACAATTTTTGGCGTCGGGAGGACGTGTTCCGTCCCAAGGTGCGACTGGGTACCGGCTTCCACTATGTTAACCCAGTGTGCCGTAAGTGAGATGTACCGTCCCTGCCCACAAGAACTTGTCCATGTGTCCATGGTTAGGTGGACTTTCCCAGTAACTGCGTTGTTGAGGGCACGGCTAATGTTTTAGGACACGTGCTTGTGTAATGCGGGGACGGCACACTGGGAGAAATAGTGGCGGCTGAGGACCAAATACCAAGGGATGACCACCGCCATCAAGTTGCAGAATGCTTCCGTCTCTATGAGCCTAAAAGGTAACATTTCGAGCACAAGCAGTCACAAAATGTGGGATTTTAGTAGTGTGGCCTGTGGGGCATTGGCTGTGTATTTGCGCTGGCGTTCCAAGGACTGGGGTATGGACACCTGAACGCTGCACCCGGACAAGGATGTGCTTCCTGATGCTGCTAATTGTGAGTGTGCAACGACAGGTGCAGGGCGGGAGGCATCTTCGCATGCACCATGGATAGGGGATTGGCTTGCATGCACAACAGCGGAAGAAGTAGTGGTGTCACCCTCAGACACTATTCCTGGAGCATGGAGTTCGGCCCACAAAGTTGGGTGCTTTGCTGTCATGTGCTTGATCATGCTGATGGTGGTCAAACTTGTAGTTTTGCCACCCCTGATGATGCTGGCCTGGCAGGTGGTGCAAAAGGCCTTTTTGGGGTTATTGGCAGAGTCTTTAAAAAACAACCAGACTCGGGAAGACCTAATAGTTGTACTGGCAACTTCCTTCGTGTTGGTGTTACGGGGAACGGTTGCCTGCCTTCTGTCTGTGGCCACCACACTGCTTTTTCCTGCCTGTTGAGGTGCTCTGCCTTCCTCCCCCTGTGTGCTGCTGTCCTCGCTCTGCATGTCCTCCTGCCAGGCTGGGTCAGTTACTATATCATCCACCACCTCGTCTTCCACTTCCGCACCCTGGTCCTCCTCCTGACTTTCTGGCAATTGTGTCTCATCATCGTCCACCTCTTGTGACACTTTCCCACCGTCACCTTCGTGTGACCGTGGCTGCTCAAATATTTGGGCATTGCTACATGCGATCTCCTCTTGTCCCACTTCAAGTGGACTGGGCGAGAGGCCCGAATCTACAAATGGAAAAGTGAACAGCTCTTCGGAGTGTCCAAGTGTGGGATCAGTTGTCTCTGGGCACTCGGCATGGTGGGAGAAAGGAAGTTCAGGGTGAGAAATATGCTGTCTAGACTCACGGCTACTGATACTTGACCGTGTGGAAGACAGGGTGGTGGTAGTGGTGGCTAAGTGACTGGAAGCATTATCTGCTATCCAACTAATAACCTTTTCACAATGCTCTGTGTTCAATAGTTGTGTTCTGCGGTCCCCTATTAATTGGGACAGCAAGATCGAGCGAGAAGATGTGGGTGTTTGTTGTGGCACAATTTCAGCTTGCCCATCGGCCTCTGCACCACCATCACCATCATGTCCAGTTCCCCGTCCCTTGCCCATTTTAAATGGAGGACAATATCTTCCACGCTCACTACAAATGGCTGAATTTGGAGCGAACTTATATGTGATCCATGTGACGGACAAACCACAGTTTTAAATACCTGGCCTGTAGGTAACTATTTTGAACAGGAAACTGGTGTAAATTGCTTCACTGACACACTGAAACAAATCTTTAATGGAGGCCAGAAATGGCAGTATTTTCTGAAAACGTATATGTGATCCATGTGATGGAGAAAACACAGTTTTCAATACCTGGCCTGTAGATAACTATTTTGAACAGTAAACTAGTGTCAATAGCTTCACTGACACACTGAAACAAAAATTCAATGGAGGCCAGAAATGAAAATATTTTCAGCGCAATTATATGTGATCCGTGTGACGGACAAACCATAGTTTTAAATAGCTGGATTTATAGCGCTGTAATATGGAAAGGACCTGGCTGTATTCTGCAGTGCCAACAAGCAAATGGCACAGAAAAACGGTATTCTCTGGATTGCTTTTTAAGAAAATAATCAGGACTAAGATCCAAAAAAAAATTATTCCTAGCCTTGAGCCTATGTCTAGAAATATCTAACAGCAGCAGCAGCAGACAAAACTGGAATGGAGTCTCTTATGCTATATGCACTGCAGTCTGCTATATACACTGCCTGCCTGATATCTCTGCAGATGGATTAGTCCTCAGAAGGACTGTTTGTTGAGATGGATATGTGTAATATACTTCTGCTCTACCTACACTACCTAATAAGCAAATCTCTCCCTAGCTCGGAAGCACCTCTCCCTACACTGTCTGATTCCGGAGTAATTGTGACGAGCACAACTAACATGGCTACGAGATTACAGTGAGTGGCAGGCAATCCCTGCATGTTCATTGGCTCTGTAAAGAGCACCAAACATGCAGGGAGGGGACCCGAGCTCCCGCCGAGTGAACCCGGAAATAGTCGGCAAGCGCCGAGCATCTCGAGCACTGAGATGCTCGGGCGAGCACCGAACAGAAGGGAGCATGCTCGCTCATCACTACTTATGACCATGTGATATTTCAGTTTTTCTTTTTTAATAAATTTGCAAACATTTTTACATTTTTGTTTTTTTCAGTCAAAATGGGGTGCAGAGTGTACTTTAATGAGAAAAAAAATGAACTGTTTAGAATTTACCAAATGGCTGCAATGAAACAAAGAGTCTGAATACTTTCCCTACCCACTGTATATATATATATATATATATATATATATATATATATATATATATATTGTGACAGAGTCACTGGTGAAGGGGAGGGGGAGGTATATTTCTCTACGGCTGTTCGCCCTAATGAACTGAACTACAACTTTTTTCTAGCCAGTTATATGTTAGAGGGTTTAATCACCATTTTGATGGGAGTAGTTTTGTTTGAATGACATAGAGTTGGGAGGGAAGTCATTCACCCTACCTCCCCTCAGGGTGTGGCTGAGCAAGGTTAAATGCTCAGTCACTATTTTTTTTCTGGGGTGTGTGTGGTGAAGCCAGAGAGCTCCACTGAAGGACTTGTGTTTAGTGGGACTGCACTGTGCTACCCGGGGGGGGGGCGAAACCCCACTTACTTATGGACTGTGCTATACTTTATCTTTTGTTTTCCCGTTATCCCAGAGAGGACTTGTTTATTTTTGTGGAACCTTGCTGGAATTTATGCCATATAATAAAACCCACAGGAAGTTAACCTGAGACGTGTCTCCTGTGTCTTCCACTGTGAGAGCCGAGCAAGTCGCTTTACCACTATATATATACGGATTATAATGAGGGCAATCTGGGCTACCGCCCGGGAGCCCTGGGCCTCCAGGGGGCAAGGGGCTCTGGGGTGTCTATGGCCAGATTGCCCTCATTATATGTGCGGCGCCGCGGCACATACCGGCAGACAGTGGCGGGGGGGCCCCCGGACTGCTCCCCCAGCAGCGGCGCGCGGCAGCTACTTCTTCTTCTGCCCTGTGCGTGGCCGTGTCTCCTAGCTGTGATGTCACGCAGTGCGCGCCTGGCCTACACTGCTGCAACGGAGAGGAGCTGGACGACGGGAGCCAGAGAATGGTGAGTGAGTGTGTGTTTGAGAGTGTGTGTGAGTGTGTGTGTGATTGAGTGAGTGTGTGTGTGTGCAGGCAGATATCATTGTGTGATGTGTGTTTATATGTATTTTTGTGTTTCAAATGTGTTTATGCGTGTATGTATATGTTTGTGTGCGCGTGACTGCGTGCGGCCTCCCGCGGTCTCTGGGGGGGCGCCGTGCGGCCTCCCACTGTGTATAGATGGCTACGTGCGGCCTCCCGCTGTATATAGATGGCTACATGTGGCCTCCCGCTGTGTGTAGATGGTGCCGTGCAGCCTCCCGCTGTGTATAGATGGCTACGTGCGGCCTCCTGCTGTGTATAGATGGCTATGTGTGGCCTCCCGCTGTATATAGATGGCTACGTTCAGCCTCCTGTTGTTTATAGATGGCGCCGTGCAGCCTCCCGCTGTGTATAGATGGCTACATATGGCCTCCCGCTGTGTATAGATGGCTACGTGCGGCCTCCTGCTGTGTATAGATGGCTACGTGCGCCCCCCCCGCTGTATATAGATGGCTACGTGCAGCCTCCTGCTGTGTATAGATGGCTACGTGCGGCCTCCCGCTGTGTATAGATGGCTACGTGCGGCCTCCTGCTGTCTATAGATGGCTATGTGCGGCCTCCCGCTGTGTATTGATGGCACCGTGCGGCCTCCCGCTGTGTATAGATGGTGCCGTGCGGCCTCTCGCTGTGAATAGAGGGCACCGTGCGGCCTCCCGCTGTCTATAGATGGCGCCGTGTGGCCTCCCGCTGTGTATAGATGGCGCCGTGCGGCCTCCCGCCGTGTATAGATGGCTACGTGTGCTCAATATTGAGTCATACAATTAATGTAAGGCTATGTGCCCATGATGCAGAAATGCTCCGGATTTTTTTTGAGCGTTTCTGCATCTCCCTGGCAGAAAAAACGCATGTGGATTTTACATGCGTTTTTCCTGCCAGGGACAAGCGGAAGTGAAGCGTTCTTCACATGCATTTCTGCATGCGGGTTGACAAGCGCTTTCCAAGGGATTTTAGCATCACTTGGAAAGTGCTTGACAACTTTGTCACACTATATAAATCCATGCAACCAGCATGGATTTATATAGTGTGACCGTAAAAGAATGGTAAAAAATAAAAAATAAATATATAATTACCTTATGATGGCCTGCCGACGTCAGGGGTCGCGTGACCCGTCACATGACTAAATGACGTCACGGCAGGTCCTTTTCAGAACAACGCGAGCTCCCGGCAAGCCAGGACGTATCGGATAAAGACACAGGGGGCCATCAGAAGGTAAGTATAATATTTATTTTTTATTTTATTCTTTTTTTTACAGGTTCTATGGTACCTGGGTCCGGAGGAGAGTCTCTTCTTCTCCAAACCCGGGTACCATCTGCACATTGAAACGCATGGAATCCGCATGTACAGATGCAGTGATGCGGATTCCATGCGTTCCAATGCAAGTCAATGGCGGCGAAAACGCCGCGCTTCCGCAAAATAATTGGTAATGCTGAGGATTTTTCCGTAATGATAATCCGCAGCGGAAATTTCCGCAGCATGTGCACAGCACATGCGGATTATCATTGGGGAGCATGGCAGACCAAGCATTTTTTAAGCATTTCTACAGCGGAATTGCGGCTGCTGAAGCGCTTAAAAAACGCATAGTGGGCACACAGCCTAAAAAAATATATTATAATATTGTGGCAAATTAATTTCACGTGAACTATCACGTGATCTATCACAGGGGATCATGTGACATGTGATACATCAGGTGTGTGTGTGTGTGTGGGGGGGGGGGGGCGCACCTTCTAAACTGCCCGGGGCCCTTGCTACTCTTAATCCACCCCGGTATATATATATATATATATATATATATATATATATATATACATACATACAGTGCCTACAAGTAGTATTCAACCCCCTGCAGATTTAGCTGGTTTGATAAGATGCAAATAAGTTAGAGCCTTCAAACTGCAAACGAGAGTAGGTTTTATGAACAGAAGCATAAATCTTACAAACCAAAAAGTTATGTTGCTCAGTTGAATTTTATTAAATTTTAAACATAAAAGTGTGGGTCAATTATTATACAACCCCTATGTTTAATATTTTGTGGAATAACCCTTGTTTGCAATTACAGCTAATAATCGTCTTTTATAAGACCTGATCAGGCCGGCACAGGTCTGTGGAGTTATCTTGGCCCACTCCTCCATGCAGATCTTCTCCAAGTTATCTAGGTTCTTTGGGTGTCTCATGTGGACTTTATTCTTGAGCTCCTTCCACAAGTTTTCAATTGGGTTAAGGTCAGGAGACTGACTAGGCCACTCCAACACCTTGACTTTTTCCCTCTTGAACCAGGCCTTGGTTTTCTTGGCTGTGTGCTTTGGGTCGTTGTCTTGTTGGAAGATGAAATTACGACCCATCTTAAGATCCTTGATGGAGGAGCGGAGGTTCTTGGCCAAAATCTCCAGGTAGGCCGTGCTATCCATCTTCCCATGGATGCGGACCAGATGGCCAGGCCCCTTGGCTGAGAAACAGCCCCACAGCATGATGCTGCCACCACCATGCTTGACTGTAGGGATGGTATTCTTGGGGTCGTATGCAGTGCCATCCAGTCTCCAAACGTCACGTGTGTGGTTGGCACCAAAGATCTCGATCTTGGTCTCATCAGACCATAGAACCTTGAACCAGTCTGTCTCAGAGTCCTCCAAGTGATCATGAGCAAACTGTAGACGAGCCTTGACATGACGCTTTGAAAGTAAAGGTACCTTATGGGCTCGTCTGGAACGGAGACCATTGCGGTGGAGTACCTTACTTATGGTATTGACTGAAACCAATGTCCCCACTGCCATGAGATCTTCCCGGAGCTCCTTCCTTGTTGTCCTTGGGTTAGCCTTGACTCTTCGGACCAGCCTGGCCTCGGCACGGGAGGACACTTTCAAAGGCTGTCCAGGCCGTGGAAGGCTAACAGTAGTTCCATAAGCCTTCCACTTACGGATGATGCTCCCAACAGTGGAGACAGGTAGGCCCAACTCCTTGGAAAGGGTTTTGTACCCCTTGCCAGCCTTGTGACCCTCCACGATCTTGTCTCTGCTGGCCTTGGAATGCTCCTTTGTCTTTCCCATGTTGACCATGTCTGAGTGCTGTTCACAAGTTTGGGGAGGATCTTAAATAGTCAGAAAAGGCTGGCAAAAGAGATCTTTAATCCACACATGTGAAGCTCATTATTCTTGGTGCCTGAACTACTTCTTAATACTTTAGGGGGACCAAACAGAATTCTTGTGGTTTGAGGGGTTGAATAATAAATGACACTCTGAATTAACTTTTAACGTTTTTAAAAAAAAAAAAAAAAAAAATTTGCTGCAGTGCATTTCCCACTTCCAGGCTGATCTACAGTACAAATGTCACAATGCCAAGTTAATTCCGCATGTGTCAACCAGCTAAATCTGCAGGGGGTTGAATACTACTTGTAGGCACTGTACATACACTGCTCAAAAAAATAAAGGGAACACTCAAATAACACATCCTAGATCTGAATGAATGAAATATTCTTATTGAATACTTTGCTCTGTACAAAGTTGAATGTGCTGACAACAAAATCACACAAAGATCATCAATGGATATCAAATTTATTAACCAATGGTGGCCTGGATTTGAAGACACCCCCAAAATTAAAGTGGAAAAACACACTAGAGGCTGATCCAACTTTGTCCTTAAAATAAGTCAAAATGAGGCTCAGTATTGTGTGTGGCCTCCACGTGAATGTATGACCTCCCTACAACGCCTGGGCATGCTCCTGATGAGGTTGCGGATGGTCTCCTGTGGGATCTCCTCCCAGACCTGGACTAAAGTATCTGCCAACTCCTGGACAGTCTGTGGTGCAACGTGATGTTGGTGGATGGAGCGAGACATGATGTCCCAGATGTCCTTAATCGGATTCAGGTCTGGGGAATGGACGGGCCAGTCCATAGCTTCAATGCCTTCATCTTGCAGGAACTGCTGACACACTCCAGCCACATGAGGTCTGGCATTGTCCTGCATTAGGAGGAATCCAGGGCCAACCGCACAAGCATATGGTCTCAGGGGTCTGAGGATCTCATCTCAGTACCTAATGGCAGTCAGGCTACCTCTGGCGAGCACATGGAGGGCTGTGCGGCCCTCCAAAGAAATGCCACCCCACATCATTACTGACCCACTGCCAAACCGGTCATGCTGAAGGATGCTGCAGGCAGCAGATCGCTCTCCATGGTGTATCCAGATTCTGTCACGTCTGGCACATGTGCTCAGTGTGAACCTGCTTTCATCTGTGAAGAGCACAGGGTGCCAGTGGCGACTTTGCCGATCCTGGTGTTCTCTGGCAAATCTCAAGCGTCCTGCATGGTGTTGGGCTGTGAGCACAACCCCCTTCTGTGTACATGGGTCCCTCATACCACCCTGATGGAGTCGGTTTCTAACCGTTTGTGCAGACACATGCACATTTGTGGCCTGCTGGAGGTCATGGTCATTTCTCAGATGGTAAAGCTGCCCATTCTTCTTGGTAAAAAGCCTCCAGTTCCCGTAAAATCCTGGGCTGTCTAGCATGAACTGCGTGCTTGAAATCTCCCCAGAGTGGCTCAACGATATTGAGGTCAGGAGACTGGGATGGCCACTCCAGAACCTTCACTTTGTTCTGCTGTAGCCAATGACAGGTCGACTTGGCCTTGTGTTTTGGATTGTTGTCATGTTGGTACGTCCAAGTACGTCCCATGCGCAGCTTCCGGGCTGATGAGTGCAAATTTGCCTCCAGTATTTGCTAATAACGTGCTGCATTCATCTTTCCTTAAACTTTTACCAAGTTTCCTGTGCCTTTGTAGCTCACACATCCCCAAAACATCAGCGATCCATCTCCGTGCTTAACAGTAGGAATGGTGTTCCTTCCATCATAGGCCTTGTTGACCTCTCTCCAAATGTAATGTTTATGGTTGTGGCCAAAAAGTTCAATTTTGGTCTCATCACTCCAATTACCTTGTACCATGTGTGAACATGCTCTTACATGCTGCAAGCACACCAATTCACATTCCAGTTCAGTTTTTCAGGCTTTTTCAGTCTAATGTGCACAAGTGCATATAAGGGTGTGGTCGCCCTTTCCCTGAGCTGGAAAGTTTATTCATCTTGCTTCCCAGGTCTCTGCTTCCACTAGTGGTTCAGTCTCTCAGCCCTTATCCACATGTACAGTACAGACCAAAAGTTTGGACACACCTTCTCATTTAAAGATTTTTCTGTATTTTCATGACTATGAAAATTGTACATTCACACTGAAGGCATCAAAACTATGAATTAACACATGTGGAATTATATACTTAACAAAAAAGTGTGAAACAACTGAAAATATGCCTTATATTCTAGGTTCTTCAAAGTAGCCACCTTTTGCTTTGATGACTGCTTTGCACACTCTTGGCATTCTCATGATGAGCTTCAAGAGGTAGTCGTCATCGGAAATGGTTTTCACTTCACAGGTGTGCCCTGTCAGGTTTAATAAGTGGGATTTCTTGCCTTATACATGGGGTTGGGACCATCAGTTGTGTTGTGCAGAAGTCTGGTGGATACACAGCTGATAGTCCTACTGAATAGACTGTTAGAATTTGTATTATGGCAAGAAAAAAGCAGCTAAGTAAAGAAAAACGAGTGGCCATCATTACTTGAAGAAATGAAGGTCAGTCAGTCTGAAAAATTGGGCAAACTTTGAAAGTGTCCCCAAATTCAGTTGCAAAAACCATCAATCGCTACAAAGAAACTGGCTCACATGAGGACCGCCCCAGGAAAGGAAGACCAAGAGTCACCTCTGCATCTGAGGATACATTTATCCGAGTCACCAGCCTCAGAAATCGCAGGTTAACAGCAGCTCAGATTACAGACAAGGTCAATGCCACACAGAGTTCTAGCAGCAGACACATCTCTTCAATAGAGAAGAGCGGTGTTTGACTCAAACTGTTTGCCAATCTCAAATTCGAGCTGTTTTGGGCAGCGTTCGAGACGTTCGACGAACCCGAACGATTTGCAAAAAATCCGGCTGTTCGAGGTTATGTTCGATAACTGTTCGTGCACCAAAATCGTAACTGGATTTTTTCACAGTAATACTGTTAATCAATGTTAATAGACAGTTTCAGTGTAGAGTGGGCGGGGGGAGGGGCAGGGGATGGATCTCTGCAGAAATAATGCTGATCTCCATTTTTTTTCTTTCCCGCATTTACAGTGGGGAGGTGCAGTCTGTCAGCCTATCAGCAGCGCACACATGCAGCGAAGTGCTTTTTTTTCACACAAGCAAGGGCATGTGTCATTGGCTGTGTATGTCACATGTCCTTGCCCTATAAGACCCAGCCATTTTCCCCGTCGCCACCATTTTCTCACTGCTGCAGCTGAGTGCTAGACTGTGGGCGCTATACTTTGTAACTGTGTGAATTACAAGCGAATTTGCTCTTAAATAGACAGATAGGTTTAGGGAGTAGGGACTAGTTGTAATTGCAGCCCTTTTGAGGGCTAGGTTACAGCAGTTCCTTGCACTTTTTGCCAGGCAGGTCTGTGCCAGTGCTGTGCAAGTGTTTTTCACAGCATTTGGCTAAATCTAGCTAAGCCAATCCTTTTGGGCCTCTAGCAGTGTGTGTTAGTCAGTGGAGTAGCCTATCTGTGTTGCAAGCTACACCACCTGTGTATCTAATGCCAAGTTATTACTGCACCTAGCCAAGTAAAACCTTTTGGGCATAGTAGCAGTGTCTGTTACTCATTGGAGTAGCCCATCTGTAATAAGCTACACCACCTTTGTATTTAATAACAATTTTTTACTGCATCTAGCCCAGTAAATACTTTTGGGCCTGTAGCAGTGTCTGTTACTCATTGTAATAGCCCATCTGTACCAAGCTACACCACCTTTGTATTTAATAACAATTTTTTACTGCATCTAGCCCAGTAAATACTTTTGGGCCTGTAGCAGTGTCTGTTACTCATTGTAGTAGCCCATCTGTACCAAGCTACACCACCTTTGTATTTAATAACAATTTTTTACTGCATCTAGCCCAGTAAATACTTTTGGGGCTGTAGCAGTGTCTGTTACTCATTGTAGTAGCCCATCTGTACCAAGCTACACCACCTTTGTATTTAATAACAATTTTTTACTGCATCTAGCCCAGTAAATACTTTTGGGCCTTTAGCAGTGTTTGTTACTCATTGTAGTAGCCCATCTGTACCAAGCTACACCACCTTTGTATTTAATAACAATTTTTTACTGCATCTAGCCAAGTAAAACCTTTTGGGCATAGTAGCAGTGTCTGTTACTCATTGGAGTAGCCCATCTGTACCAAGCTACACCACCTTTGTATTTAATAACAATTTTTTACTGCATCTAGCCCAGTAAATACTTTTGGGCCTGTAGCAGTGTCTGTTACTCGTTGTAGTAGCCCATCTGTACCAAGCTACACCACCTTTGTAGTTAATAAAATTGTTTTACTGCATCTAGCCAAGTAAAACCTTTTGGGCATAGTAGTAGTGTCTGTTACCCATTGTAGTAGCCCATCTGTACCAAGCTACACCACCTTTGTATTTCATAACAATTTTTTACTGCATCTAGCCCAGTAAATACTTTTGGGCCTGTAGCAGTGTCTGTTACTCATTGTAGTAGCCCATCTGTACCAAGCTACACCACCTTTGTATTTAATAACAATTTTTTACTGCATCTAGCCAAGTAAAACCTTTTGGGCCTGTAGCAGTGTCTGTTACTCACTGGAGTAGCACATCTGGACGGATATGCAGCGATATTAAATAACCAATGGTGCACAAGCTTATGGCCTCGGTATTGTGCAGAACAAGTGCTGACAAAAAAACAGACACTCCTGGAACTCTTCCCAATAGTGGTAGCAACAGAAATATGGGGCGCACGCCTGGCTAACAAAAATATACACTTCATAACAAAAAACACCAGCCTAGCGCACTGCATTAATAAGTGTTAGAACCTTGCTCTTAGTTTTTTTTTCCTTTGCTGGTCACATGACCTTGTTGGCCTATTTAATCCTGCTCCGCCCTTCTGGCTTTGCTGGACTTCATTGTATATCTACTTTCTAGCTAGCCTGTGCTCTGTGTCTTGCTCTGTTAGTTTGCTTGGTCTACTGACCTCTATTTTCTATATATTTTGTTTGTTCGTCTGTCTGCTACTATTTCTGTTAGGAGGTGTCCCATATTCCTCCCAGTCCTTTGTACTTGTAGGGATTCCTTCCCCACATCTATAGGTCTCCATACAGACTAGCTTAGGACTTTAGCAGGTCTGATCGCAGGATCAGGTTCCCTGTTACATCGTAGGGATTAAGCTGAGTTCTATCGTAGGGACAGATCTCCTCTCTTTCCTTAGCTCTGGTAGCAGAACATAACAGTAAGTCCAGCCAGCAAATTCTCTAAGGAAAGATTTTTCTGTTCCATCATGGTGTCGGTTCAGGATTTGGTTCATCGCCTGCAGGGACTCTCTCTGGAGGTGGCCGAGCTCCGTCAGCATGTGAGTAACTGTCCTGGAGCACATTTCTTGGAGCCTAAGGTATGTTTGCCGGATTTATTTTTTGGTGAACACCGAGAATTTTTTTCATTCAAAAATGCTTGCTTATTGTATTTTCGTTTGAGACCTAAGTCCTCTGGGGATGAATCCCAGCGCGTAGGGTTCATAATGTCACTTTTGCGCAAAGAGCCTCAGGAGTGGGCCTTTTCTTTGCAACCTAGTGATACATGCTTCAGATCAGTGGATAGTTTTTTTTCTGCTTTGGGACTATTATATGATGATCCTGACCGTGTCGCATCAGCTGAGACTGAGTTGAGACGTTTAAAACAAGGATCAGGTAATGTGGAAAAATATTGTACTCATTTCCGTCGTTGGTCTACTCAAACAGGGTGGAACGATTCTGCTCTGAAAAGTCTATTTCTTGCTGGGCTCAGTGAAAGGGTTAAAGACCTGCTAATTGCTTATCCTACACCTGAAGATTTGCAACAGGCTATGCAATTAGCTATACGGGTGGATAGAAGACTGCGTGCAATGGTTAATGAGAGCAAATCCTCTGCTATGTCAGTTTCTGGTTATGAGAATGTATGTACTAACAGTGGTGAACCGATGGAGATTGGATCGGTGGCACCTCGCTCTCAAGAAAAAGACCGTCGATTTTTTGAAGGCTTGTGTTTCTATTGCGGAAAATCTGGTCATTTGATTAAAGGCTGTGAGCTTCGTATGAAGAAAGAAAAAAAAATGGTCAGTCATGCCCGTATTGCCTGTTTAAATTCCAAGGGTGTATTTTTAGCTGCTTCCACGATTGCTCAGGAAAAATTAATGGAATTTCGGGTGTTTGTCGATTGTGGGTCTACTCTGAATGTTATTGATGGGGGATTCGTGGAAAGACTCAATTTAAAACCTGAACCTTTATCATCCCCCATTGCTGTGGTTTCTGTGGATGGTTCCCCTTTGAAGAATATTACTCTCAAGGTCTGTGAATTTCCTCTCACTATTAATGGTGTTCACCATGAGAAATTGGATTTGGTAGTGTTGAATAACTTGCCTTCTCCAGTAATATTGGGATTGCCCTGGTTAAAATTTCACAATCCTGTACTGGATTGGTCTACCAGTGAAATTAAATCCTGGAGCCATAAATGTTATGACAAGTGTTGTAATGGGCGTATTGCAGCTTTGGATAGGGGAGAATTGCCTGTTCCTATTCAGGATTTTTGGAGAGTTTTTTCTGAGAAGGAATCGCAGGTTTTGCCTCCCCATAGAGACTATGATTGTTCTATTGAATTTGTCCCTGGAGCGACTCTTCCTAAAAGTCGTTTATTTAACCTTACTATTCCTGAGAGGAAGGCTTTGGAGGAATACATACAGACAAGTTTGGCCGCCGGTCACATTAGGCCCTCTAAGTCTCCTGTGGCGGTTGGATTTTTTTTTGTAAAAAAAAAGGACAGCGGTTTACGTCCTTGTCTGGATTTTCGTGAGATTAACAAAATTACTGTACGCAATCCTTACCCACTGCCATTGATTCCTGATCTGTTTAACCAGTTAATGGGGGCCAAGTGGTTCTCTAAAATTGACCTTAAGGGGGCATACAATCTGTTGCGCATGAAGGAGGGTGACGAATGGAAGACTGCTTTTAACACTCCTGTGGGTCATTTTGAGAATCTGGTTATGCCTTTTGGTCTTACTAATGCTCCTGCATTTTTTCAGAATCTGATTAATGACATCCTTAGACCTTTGATCGGTAAAAATGTGGTTGTGTATTTGGATGACATTTTGATTTATTCGCCGGATCTGGAGTCTCATTGGCGGAGCGTGCGTGAGGTATTACAGTTATTAATGGACAATTCGCTTTTTCCTAAGCTGGAGAAATGTGAGTTTGCTGTACAGAGAATTAGTTTTTTGGGCTACATTATCTCCAGCAAAGGTTTTGAGATGGATCCGGTTAAGGTTCAGGCTGTGCAGGAATGGCCTAGGCCTATTGGTTTGAAATCGATACAGAGGTTTTTGGGTTTCGTCAATTACTATAGAAAATTCATAAAAATTTTTTCTAGTATTGTCAAACCTCTGACTGATCTCACCAGGAAAGGTGCTGATGCGGTTCAGTGGTCTTCTGAGGCCATTGAAGCTTTTGAGTATCTCAAGGAGAGGTTCACCTCTGCTCCCATCCTTATGCAGCCTGATGTGACTAGGCCGTTTTTGGTTGAGGTTGATGCTTCCTCTGTGGGGGTTGGCGCAGTATTGTCTCAGGATAACGTGGATGGATTACATCCCTGTGCCTTTTTTTCAAAAAATTTTTCGGAGACTGAACTGAATTACGATATTGGTAATCGGGAATTATTGGCTATTAAACTCGCATTTGAACACTGGCGCCACTTCTTGGAAGGTGTGGAATTTCCCGTTCAGGTTCTTACGGATCATAAAAATCTGATATATCTTGATGCTGCCAAGCGCCTGAATGCCCGTCAGGCTAGGTGGGCACTGTTTTTCTCGCGGTTTAATTTCTCCGTTACTTACATCCCTGGTACTAAGAATGTTAAGGCGGATGCCTTGTCTCGCAGCTTTTCTCCCATAGTCGGTGCTGAGAAAGAGGAGAACATTTTACAAGAAGGTGTTGTGATAGCTGCTTTGGACTCCGTTTTGGAAAATGAGATTCTTAAAGCACAGGAGAATGCCCCTTCTAACACTCCTCATGGGAGGTTGTTTGTGCCTGGGACCTTTAGGAGAGATTTGTTTGTTGAGTGTCACGAATCTCGGTTGGCAGGTCATCCCGGAATCTCTGAGACCAAGAGACTGGTGGGTCGCAGTTTTTGGTGGCCTGGATGGCAGAAGGAAGTCATTAAGTGGGTGCGTCAATGTACTATATGTGCTAGATCTAAGTCCTCACATACTCCTGCTGCGGGGTTGCTTTGTCCTTTGGAGGTTCCCAGTGCTCCTTGGACACATTTGGCTATGGACTTTATAACTGACCTTCCCCCCTCTGAGGGTTTTACTGTCATCTGGGTGGTCGTGGACCGTTTTAGCAAGATGTGTCACTTGGTTCCTTTCGTCAAACTGTCCTGCGCTAAAACTCTCGCTAGGGCCTTTGTCAAGGAAATTGTCAGACTTCATGGCGTTCCTACTGACATTGTTTCTGATAGGGGTCCTCAGTTCGTGGCTCGTTTTTGGCGTGCCTTTTGTGATAGGTTGGGAGTTCATTTGTCGTTCTCGTCCGGATATCATCCTGAATCTAATGGCCAGACAGAAAGGAAAAACCAGGATGTTGAGCAGTTCTTGCGTTGTTTTGTGGCAGACAATCAAGAGGGGTGGTCTGAGTTTCTGCCACTTGCTGAATTTGCTCTGAACAATCATACATCTTCTTCTGCTGGTTGTTCGCCTTTTTTTTGTTGTTCTGGGAGACATCCGTCGTTTGGGTCGTTCTCCAAGTTGGGATCTGCCGTGCCTGAGGAGGAGAATTTTTCCGGTGATTTGGAGAGAGTTTGGACGGATGTGCGTGGTAATCTTCAGGAGGCCAACAGAAAATCTAAAGACTACTTTGATAGGAAACGACAGGAGGTTTTGTTCGCTGTTGGTGACATGGTTTGGTTGTCCTCTAGGAATCTGCGGTTGAGGATTCCTTCAAAGAAATTGGGTCCCAAGTTTGTAGGGCCCTTTAAGGTGCTTCAGGTTGTCAACCAATCTGCTGTTAGGTTGGAGGTTCCTACCTCCTGGAGAATTAATCCGGTATTTCATGTCTCTCTGTTGAAAAAAGCTGTTGTATCGGATTGTGACGCCTCTGCCTCTGTTCCTCTGGTGGTGGAGGACGGGGAATATGAAATTTCTCGCATCCTTAACTCTAGACGGTATAGAGGGAGTTTGCAGTATCTTGTGGCCTGGAAAGGTTTCGGTCCCGAGGATAACTCTTGGGTGAGGTCGGATGATGTTTCTGCGTCCAGACTTATCAGAGCGTTTCACAGGAGATTTCCTGATAAGCCTGGTCCTAGGGGATCCGGAGGATCCTCTTAGAAGGGGGGGTACTGTTAGAACCTTGCTCTTAGTTTTTTTTTCCTTTGCTGGTCACATGACCTTGTTGGCCTATTTAATCCTGCTCCGCCCTTCTGGCTTTGCTGGACTTCATTGTATATCTACTTTCTAGCTAGCCTGTGCTCTGTGTCTTGCTCTGTTAGTTTGCTTGGTCTACTGACCTCTATTTTCTATATATTTTGTTTGTTCGTCTGTCTGCTACTATTTCTGTTAGGAGGTGTCCCATATTCCTCCCAGTCCTTTGTACTTGTAGGGATTCCTTCCCCACATCTATAGGTCTCCGTACAGACTAGCTTAGGACTTTAGCAGGTCTGATTGCAGGATCAGGTTCCCTGTTACATCGTAGGGATTAAGCTGAGTTCTATCGTAGGGACAGATCTCCTCTCTTTCCTTAGCTCTGGTAGCAGAACATAACAATAAGATGGCATCATCATCTCTCCCAGTGCTAGGCCTACTACGCCGGCTAGCATTCCTGTGCCTAAAACACAATGTATGGGTCCGCGCTAGCCACGATGCTGAGGGGTCTAACGCTGCTGCTAACGCTTTATCCCAATTCAATTGGCAGATTTTCACAGAGCTCCTCCCCAATGCCCACCCATCGGGCAACAGTTGCCCACCCTCCCTATGGGATCTAGTGGCGAATAGTTGATGCCATTAATCAGAGCGTCAGTTGCCCCGTCGACGTGGCAAGCATACGGTAAGGCATGGGAAGAGTGGACATGATTAGTAGCAGGCAGATGGGTTGACCAATGTGAACAAGCCAGCCAGATTACAAGACACCATAGAATTTCTCCACCAGCTAATGATGAGGGGCATATCAGGGGCGTCAGCGCAGCGGTGTCTGACCGGAGTAGCATTTCACTTCCAACTACTGAATTGGGGAGATGTGACAAAGAGATTCATCATCACACAATCCATAAAAGGGTGGAAAGGGGGTCAGCCAAATCAGGAGTGTAGACGTCCCGTCCCGTGTCACTAAAACTGATTTCTCACATCTTATTCCTAACACCATTAACATGACACTCATAATTTGAAGCAACACTACTGTCTACTGCATTAGCGATCGCCTTCTTCGGGGCACTATGCATAAGCGAATTAGTCCCTCAATCCAAAATTACCACCAGTGGAGGCTTATTACACCAGGACGTAGTCATAGCCAATAATGCAATACGTCTACGCATACGCAAATCGAAAACGGTTCCAGCGGGCAGGGGCACTTGGGTACTTCTACAACCCAAAAATGGTACACTAAGTCGGGTAACAATAGTAAAAACATATATAACTATCAGATCACAAAGTAATTTCTTCCTATCACACATTCATGTAACGCCATTATCAAGATACCAGTTCCAAGCTATATTTAATAAATCCCTAACATCGGCAGGGAACCACCCCAAAGATAACGGGACACACTCATTCCGCATAGGCGCGGCCACGGAAGCAGCAAGAGCAGGACTGTCAGAATCGGAAGTTCAGAGGATAGCAAGATGGCGATCCACATGTTTGGTGAGATACATAAGACCGGACTTGTTATCCTAACGTGGTTTGTTTCTTTAACAGGTGACGCTAAGCCAACAGTGTGGGTGATACGCCACTCGTATATATATTGGGCAGAAAAAAGGGCGAAAGTCCGCCCAGGCAGGAGGAAATTAGAGTTTCATAACACATATTTCAACTGGAGAGGTATTAGAGGCCTGCAATGGCCACAGGTACTAATGGAGGTAATCAAGGTAGGGAGAGAGGCAAGAGGTCCGGTCATCTTAGTTATACAGGCCGGGGGAAATGACCTAGGTCATCACAAGAGCGCATAACTAATGGCAATAATGAAACTAGACACTGAGCGCTTCAGAGAATTTTTCACAAAACTAACTATAGTATGGTCAGAGATTGTGCCGATAGCGGTATGGCAAGGTGCGCGAGACATCACGGCCATCGAACGGACAAGGCGGGTAATAAATATTCGGATGGCAAAATTTAGAAAAGACAGAGGCGGTGTAGTGATACGACACTGACAACTGGAAGGAGATAAAGCAGGCCTCATACGGCCCGATGGTGTTCACTTAATGGATATTGGACTGGACATATTCCTGTCAGGACTCCAGGACGGAGTGGAACAAGCGTTAAAAGTGATGGATGGGGGTCACAGTCCTGCATACAAGTACACAGGAACCTCCGTGGCCTGGAATTAGAAAGGACATGTTGGAGAGTTACATTGTTGGCCAACTTGCCGGTGTGGAGACACAGGGCATGCTGCAACAAGCTGAATTATTTTAGAAATAAAATGCCTTTCTAATGGAATGAGTATAAGGAGTTAATAAAGTTGTGACCGATCCTCACCCATCCAGTTGTAAGAGTTACATTATTGTATTGTCACTGAAAGCTGGGCGGTAGGGGGGCTGAGCGTCTGGGTTTGGTTGGGGGTCCCCACAGTCTGCCTAGGCTACATGCAGTTAAAAATTCTTACTAGCTACACAGGCGGTGCAGCTTGCTTCGCAGCTGGGCTACTACGCCCAAAGTATTGTCTAGGCTAGATGCAGATAAAAATTCTTATTAGATACACAGGCAGTGTAGCTTGCTTCAGAGCTGGGCTACTACACTGACTAGCAGACACTGAAGCGTTGGAGCAGACCTCTGAGTAAACAGCTCTTCAGACTCAACCATCTGTGCTACACCAAGCCATAGTGTATGTAGTTTCTTACGGTTAAAAGGGGGGGGAGCGACCCAACCCACCTGGTATTGACGATGCCAGGGGTAGAAAAGACCTTGCGGATCCATGATTTGTTCATCTTTATGAACGCGAGTCAGTCTACATTCTCAGTGGACAGCCGAGTGCGCTTATCTGTCAGCACACCACCAGCAGCGCTGAACACACATTCAGAGAGAACGCTGGCTGCAGAGCATGACAAGATCTCCAGGGCGTGAGTGGCGAGCTCCGGCCATTTTTCCAGATTGGAAGCCCAAAATGAGCAAGGGTCCAGTGACACAGTCATGGCTTCGATGTTCACTTGGAGATACTCCTGTACCATCCTCTCTAGGCGTTGACTATGTGTCAGACTTTTTGTCTCCTGTGGCCTTGCAAAGGATGGTCTAAAAAAGTGGTGAAACGATTCCACAAAATTGCTGTTACCAGCAGATACTGTGTTACTGTTACGGTTTGAGTGATGAAGACTCGACAGTCCCACGGTTGGCAAGTTAGAACTGTGAGATTCACTACGTGCACCACTGGTGTTTTGTGGAAAAGCACATGTAAGATTCTGCAACAGCCTCTGCTGATACTCCTGCATGCGTGAATCCCTTTCTATGGCAGGTATTATTTCGGCAAATTTACTTTTGTACCGGGGATCTAACAGTGTGGATTACTTCGAATTCTGACAATCCGAGGGTTATGTTGCAGGTAGTGCAGCAAGAAGGCACTCAGGTGTCTTGCGCATCCAGGAGGACCAAGTCCTTGTTGTGTTGGTAACGAGGTAAGAATCATGCTTCCTTCCTCTGCCCTCTCCCCGCAACCTCGCACAACAGAAATGTGATCAAGGTCTCCCTCATCTGATGAGTCTTCCATGCCCATCGCCAGTTCGTCCTCCACTTCTTCCTCGGCTCCTGCACCTTCCTCAACATTTTGGCTGCTACCATGCGCCCTGGTTAATCCCTCTCCCCCACCCTCCCATGCCTGCCGACTTGGTGCTGCCGACCGTCTGGACCTTGGAGATGTTATCCCTTCCGCATACGACTCCTCCTCTACTTCCTCCACCTCCTCTTGTCCCACCACCTGACTCCGAATTCTGTTTAACGTGTGCTCCAGCATGTAAATTACCGGAATAGTCATGCTGATAATGGCATCGTCAGCATGATAATGGCATCGTCAGCACTAAACATCTTCGTCGCCATTTCAAAACTGTGCAGAGGGGTGCATAGGTCCCTGATCTGAGACCACTCCTCCAGCGTGATTTGCCCCACCTCTGGATCTCATTGGCCCAGGCTATACATCAGAACATATTGCACCAGGGCTTGTCGGTGCTGCCACAGTCGCTGCAACATGAGCAGAATTGAATTCCACTGAGTTGGCACATCGCATTTCAGCCGGTGAACTGGCAGGCCCAACGACTTCTGTAGAGATGTAATTCATTGAGCAACGGGATGCGAATGGTGGAAGTGAGCACACAGCGACCGTGCTCTCTGCAGAAGGCCATCTAGTCCGGCATAGTGGGCTAAAAATTGCTGGACAACCAGGTTCAACACATGAGCCATACAAGGCACGCGTGTGACATTGCCCCGGCGAAGGGCCGCACCCAGGTTTGCAGCATTGTCGCACACGGCCTTCCCTGGTTGCAGGTCCAGTGGAGACAACCATTCATGAAACTGGGTCTCCAGAGCTGACCACAAGTCCTCAGCTGTGTGACTCACATTTCCCAGACATTTCAAAGTAAACACCGCCTGATGCCGTTGAGCCCTGCTGCCAGCATAGTAAGGAGGTGTGCAGGAGTCCTACTGCACAGTTAGAAAGTGGGTGGCATTACCAGACAGGCTTTGGGTGCAGGTGGAGGACCAAGAGGAGGTTGAGGAGGCAGAAGCAGTGGAGGAACTTCTAGATAAAGAGGATTGACGCAAAACTCGTGGGGACAGCAAGACTTGGACAGCTGCCCCTTGTCCTGATGTCACCATAGTTACCCAGTCCCTGGTCAGCGACATGTAATGCCCTTGTCCATGCCTACTCGTCCAAGTGTCTGTCGTGAAATGCACACTGTCACACACAGAGTTTCTCAAAGAAGCGGTGATGTTGTGTGCGACATGCTGGTGGAGCGCAGGCACACCTTTCTTTGAGAAGTAGTGCCGACTGGGCATCTGGTACTGGGGCACTGCGACGGACATAAGGTCTCGAAAATCCTCTGTGTCCACCAGGCGGGAAAGGCAGCATTTCTGTAGCCAACAGCTTGCAGATGGTGAAATTCAACCTCTTAGCTTTGTCATGGCTAGGAGGAAATGGTCTTTTACTTGCCCACATCTGAGGGACCGAGGGCTGGCTGTTGTGCTTAGACAGGGTTGAGTAGGGTGTCCCCGGCAAACTGCCGGTTTGTGAGGAACATGCAGGTGGAAAAGTTAGGTTGCCTTGATCCAAATGTGGTGCTCTCGATGTCGGAGAGCGCTCAACACCAGCTGGTGTTTCCACTTCCAAATGAAATGATGACCTGCCAATCTCACTGGCTGTTGCAGGTAAAGAGGTGGCAGGTCTGTGTCCTAAAAAAAAATTGTGTGACTACTGTCCCCCCAGTCACAGAGGATGAAGAGGCCGCGGATGCACAAGATGGGGCAGATGGTGGTTGGCCCGGCCCGCTAGGCCGCATTGTAGCACAGTGAGCTTCCCACTGCAACTTATGCTTCATATCCATGTGACGGTTCATTCATGAAGTACTCAAACTGTGGATTTTTTGGCCTCTACTTAGCTTTTGGTGACAAATATTACAGATAACACGAGTTGGGTCATCCTTATCGATCTGAATGCCCAGGCTATGCAAGGCTTAGAGCCCATGCGACCTGAAGAGCCACCACGACTTGTGGTCAGAGGCAGAGTTGTAGTTGAGGATGCAGTTGTTGACGTGCTTCCAGTACTCCGTCTCTGTCCAGGAAGGCGCAACCTAACCTCGTCGTCAATAGCATCCTCCTCCACCTCCTCTGCTGACCTCATCGACTGGCTGACTGTGGGTTGACAGTAAGTGGGATCTCCAACCTCGTCATCATCACCCTGTGTGTTCTCACACCCGTCGTCCTCAGAGCCAAACTCTTCCTGCCCTGACCGAAAAGTCAAGTTGTCGCTCCAATCAGGTATTTGAGTCTCATCATCGTCTTCATCATTGTCTCCACCAACAGGAGTTGCAGTTTGGGAATGAGGGTCTACATTATGCTCAGAACCTTCTTCATCTGGTCCTGGATCTGATTCATAAAGATTCTGGGCATCAGTGCAGATCATTTCCTCATCTGGATTAACAGAAGCTCTGGAGCAGACCTCCGTTTCCCAGGCTATAGTATGAGTAAACAGCTCTGCAGACTCAACCATCTGTGTTACCCCATACTCAAACGGGCAGCTGGAGACTTGGGAGCTGTGAGGAAGCAAGTGAGATTGGGGTGACACTTCTGAGGACTGGAGTATTTGTGCTGTTGAAGTTGAGGTGGAGGAGAGCCCACTTGAAGGAGCACTTGATATCCATTGAAGCACCTGCTGTTTTTGTGCCTCATCTGGAATTTGTAGCGATGGGCGTGTCCATAAGAAAGGGATCGTATCACATTGTCCACGAAAAGAAGTAGACATCTTAGTTTGGTTGGAAGATGGTCTTTCTTCTGCAGATGTTACTCCCCACCCACCGCGGGGGGGCTCGACCCACCAGCGGACAGGCACCAGTATTGGGAGAGGGGGGCTGGCCGTCAGGGTCCACCGCGGCTCTGGCACAAACCCAGTGACACGGAGGTCGCACGGGCAGGAACGACTAGCCGTGTAGGCTTCGCACTCCAGCGTAGTCCCTCTGCCCGTTCACGCCCATAACCTCAAAGGGATGCACAAGCGGCTTTTCTTCCCAGGGCTGTTCCCCGCCCAGCAGGAACGTGGGGGAGCTCAGGTCAGCCTTCCACTGTACTCCCTTACATCCCTCGCCCTCTTTCCTTCTTCCGTTCTCCATCTAACCCCTCGGCTCTGTGGTATCCGCTCTCCCTCCAGCTCTCTCCTTCTCACAGGTGGACTACCGTGTGTATTCACACTGTGGCGAATCTTTTGGGCCCAGGCATAAGAAGTTGTTGAGGTAATGGATAATATGTGCCTCCTTAGAAACGTCCATTACAACCCATTCGAGGAAGCAACTAAACGCCTCAAATAGTGAGTAGGATCTTGACCACCCCATGGGCAAACAGCGATCTATATATTATGCTCCTTCCCAGAAGCAGCCCAATAGGTGGACACTATTCGGAGGCACAGGTACTAAGTAACCAGAACGCCGCATCAATGTCTGTTTTGGCCATTAGGGTGACCCTTCACAACTTCTTGATTTGCCTGATTGCCTTGTCAAAGGATGTACAGTATATACTACTGTACTTGGTTCCGCGTTGATGTCGTTTACTGACCTGCCCCTTGGATATGACAAATGGTGGATTAGTCCAAATGTATTGGGTTCTGTTTTTGGCAGAACTCACAATGGGGATACCACTATGTCTTGTAAGGAAAGTGTTCTAAAGATAGCTAAAGATATTTCTTTTTTTAATTTTCTTGTCACGACGCCTGGGTGTTGGTAGGCTGATTTTAGATTCTTACTCCAGCCTTTCTTGATTTTAGAAGGGCATGACATGCCTATATCTGTGTCTCCCCCTCCTTTTACTTCTCCACCTCTTTTATTTTCGCATGAACATATGTGCTTGTCACTTTTCCATGTGTTAGTTGTGTCTTCTGAGCAGTTTGTCAGCTTTTGGACACCTTTGAAGGTGTTTTCTATGTGTTTCTATGTGTTTTTGTTTGCCTGCCATTGATTTTAACGGTGTTCGACGAACAGTTCGACAAACAGTTCGGCGAACACACCGGTGTTTGACGAACTGAACCCGAACACTACGGGGGTGGCTCAACTCTACTCTTCAACAACAGTTAAGAGGAGACTTTGTGCAGCAGGCCTTCATAGTAAAATAACTGCTAGGAAACCACTGCTAAGGACAGGCAACAAGCAGAAGAGACTTTTTGGGATAAAGAACACAAGGAATGGACATTAGACCAGTGGAAATCTGTGCTTTGGTCAGATGAGTCCAAATTTGAGATCTTTGGTTCCAACCACCGTATCTTTGTGCGACGCAGAAAAGGTGAACGGATGGACTCTACATGCCTGGTTCCCACTGTGAAGCATGGAGGAGGAGGTGTGATGGTGTGGGGGTGCTTTGCTGGTGACACTGTTGGGGATTTATTCAAAATTGAAGGCATAATGAACCTGCATGGCTACCACAGCATCTTGCAGCGGCATGCTATTCCATCCGGTTTGCGTTTAGTTGGATCATCATTTATTTTTCAACAGCACAATGACCACAAACACACCTCCAGGCTGTGTAAGGGCTATTTGACCAAGGAGGAGAGTGATGGGGTGCTACGCCAGATGACCTGGCCTCCACAGTCACCAGACCTGAACCCAATCGAGATGGACCGCAGAGTGAAGGCAAAAGGGCCAACAAGTGCTAAGCATCTCTGGGAACTCCTTCAAGATTGTTGGAAGACCATTTCCGGAGACTACCTTTTGAAGCTCATCAAGAGAATGCCAAGAGTGTGCAAAGCAGTCATCAAAGCAAAAGGTGGCTACTTTGAAGAACCTAGAATATAAGACATATTTTAAGTTGTTTCACACTTTTTTGCTAAGTATATAATTCCACATGTGTTAATTCATAGTTTTGATGCCTTCAGTGTGAATGTACAATTTTCATAGTTATGAAAATACACAAAAATCTTTAAATGAGAAGGTGTGTCCAAAGTCTGTACTCTATGTCACTTGACAAATGTTAAGGTTTTAAATATTAGAATTAGGACTCTCCCATAAGAGTTGCCGTGATGAGGCGGGATGGCTTTCGCATTATTTTGATCAAAATTATGTTAACTAAGTTCCCTTCATTATTTTCATGCACTATTGTGGTCTATTTATTTATTGCAGGGTATTTGTGTCTTGTATTTCTGTCTAGGTTTTTTTCTGTTTAATGCCCATATGTGAACACGCTTTTACATGCTGCATGCACACAAATTCACATTCCAGTTCAGTTCTTCAAGTTAATTTAAAATGTGCAAAGTGTGCGGTTGTGGACGGGGACGTGGATGTTCTGCTGATGGTGCATGCAGAGGCCAAGGCCGTGGGCCAAGTGAAACTGTGCCTGCTGCGGGAGCCCAACAAACACACTCATCCACGAGACCTAGCTTCCTGTCCCACTTTGCAGGGGGGCACGGGACACCACTCTTGATATCAGAACAGTGTAAACAGGTGAATAGGTGGTCAATTGGATGTCAGATAATGCTTCCAGTATGTTTCCCAGCACCACCATGTCTTCTACACGGTCCAGTCTCACTAGCCAGGAGTCTGGACCACATAATCCTCACCCTCATCTTCTTTCTTCCCACCATGGCGTCTCCCAAGAGACAAGTGATCCCACACTTGGAGACTCTGAGGAGCTGTTTACATTTTCATTTATTGATTTTGGCCTCTTGCCCTGCACATTTCAAGAGGGACATGGAGAGCTCGTGTGTAGTGATACCCAAATATTTAAGCAGCCACAGTCAGAAGAAGATGATGGTGGGGAACGGCAATTAGTGTCTCAAGAGGTAGATGATGATGAGACAACTGCCAACAAGTGATGCTGTTAAGTCAACAAGTCAGGAGGACCAGAGTGCAGAAGTGGAAGACGACGTGGTGGACGATGAAGTCACTAACCCAACCTGGGAAGGTGCCATGCAGAGCGAGCCCAGCAGCACAGAGGGAGAAATATCTGCAGCACCACAACAGGCAGGAAGAGATAGTGGAGTGGTGAGAGGGAGAAGGACGGCAACTGTTCCCCAAAGCACCCACATGCAGCAAGGTCCCAGGCCAATTGTTAGGCATTCCCTAGTCTAGTGCTTTTTTAAAGAAAGTGTGGACGATAAATGAGTGCTGTACCAAGATCAGCAGGGGCTGACCACTACCAGCCTGAGCACCACCAGCATGCTCAGGCACATCAAAGCTCATAAGTAGGTGGATTGAATACCTGGGTCCATAATTAGCGTATGCGGTGACACCACTGGCTCTTTTTCCTGTGCTACGTGCATGCCCATACCCTGTCCATGATTCAGACACGGATGCCTCCCGCCTTGCACCTGTCATTACACATTTGCAAGCACCATCAGCAACTGTGTCCAATTGCTTGTCCTAGCAATTGGACATGCACCCCAGGCCTTGGAACGCAAGTGAAAATACCCAGCCTCCCACCCACAAGCTAAATACTAAATGGCCATATTTCCAGACTGCTTTCCCTGGAAATGTTGCCACTTAGGCTTGTGGACACTGAAGATTTCCATGCGTCATGGCAGTGTCCGCCCCTCGGTTCTTGGTCCCCAGCCGCCACTACAGTATTTTTCGCAGTGTGCTGTCCCCACCTTACACCAGCATGTGTCCCATAACATCACCCATGTCCTGACCAACGCAGTTAGTGGGAAGGAACACTTAACGACCGACACGTGGACAAGTGCTTGTGGCGAGGTACACTACTTTTCCCTGACGGCACACTGGGTGAAAGTTGTGGGACTGAGTCGCACCCGACGTGCTACCGACGCCAAGAATTGCGGGCCCTAGTTCCATCAGGGTTTCCTCCACCTCCTACACTAGTTCCTGCACCCCCTCCCCTCCTTATCCTTCATCTACGAATTGTCATCTCGGACCATGTCATCCATATCAGTCGCAAGCTGCAAGCACTGCCTTTGAGAAGTGGCAACAGGCTCAGTTGAAACTAATTTGTACCTGTCACAAACAGCACACCGCCACAGAGTTGTTGAAAGGTATAACAGACTAGACAGATCTGTGGCTCTTGCCGCTTAACCTACAACCAGACATGGTTGTGCGTGACAACGGCCATAACCTGGTGGTGGCTCTGAAGCTTAGCTAGCTTGCACACGTACCATACTTGGCCCTCATGCTCAACTTAGTGTTTCAATGGTTTCTAAAAACTCACCCAGATTTTCCTGAGCTACGTGTGAAGGTACGCAACATGCACCATTTTTGCAAGTCATCTACAGCTGCCGCTGGTCTGGCAGTGCTGCAGCAGCACTTGCAAGTGCTAGCTCACCGACTGGTGTGCGACGTGACCATGCACTGGAACTACACATTACATACGCTGGCAAGAATTTATGAGCAGCAGATGGCAGTAGTTGAATACCAGCTAAAACATGTCCGTCAGTATTCTGGTCAGCCTCCGCACATAACAATCGACAAGTGTATAGACGTCTGACATCTGTGAGGTTCTACAAAACTTTGAGGAATCAACCAATATGGTGAGCAGCAATGACACCATAATCAGTGTAACCATTCCGCTTCTGTGTCTACTCAAACACTCTTTGCTCACAATTAAAGAGGAAGCTTTGCATGTGGACCAGGTGGAGATGGAAGTATAAAGTACACAGGATGATTCTAGCCAGCCCATCCTCATCTCATCTTCTCAGCACGGATTGGATGATAATGAGGAGGAGGAACAGGAGGTGATTGCCTTTGCTACAGAGAGCACTACCCACGCTAGCTTCATCCCATCTGTTCAGCGTGGATGGGCTGAAGAGGAGGAGAGGGAGGAAGAGTTGGAGAGACGTCCGCCTGTATCTCGCACTAGGCCCCCTTCACACATCCGTTTTTTTGGTCCACGTGTGGTCCGTTATTTAAATATCGCAAATATGGCACTCTTTTCTATTGTGGTGCCCACGTCAGTTTTTTCACACAGACTTTTTTTCCGGCAGCACAGAGGAAATGCTTGCTGCACATGTGCACACTGATGACACACAGATGACATTTGTGTGACATCTGTGTGACACGTACCCGAATGAAATGCTCCAGAGGCTGGGAAAAGCAGTACAGTTAGTGCTTTTCCCAGGCGCCGGGTGCTGACTACAACTGTCATCATCCTCGCATGGTCTCCCTGAAATCAGCGAGACCAAGCGATGCTGATGACAGTTGTAGTCAGCACCTGCCGCTTGGAAATAGAGGGAAGATTTATTTCACTGTCGCGCATTAAATAAATAAATAATTAAATGAAAAAACAGCATGGGCTCCCCCCTGTATTTCAAAACCAGCGCAGATAAAGCAGACCGCTGTGGGTTTCTATTATCAGGCTGGGACAGTCTATGGTTAATGGCCCATCACCAGCCAAAAAATAGAAGCCTGCAGTCGTCGCAGAATTGGCACATCACATTAGATGCACCAATTCTGGCGCTTTACCTGGCTCATCCCAATTGCCCTTGTGCAGTGGCAATTGGGGTAACATATGAGTTTGATGACAGCTGTGATTTGTTAAAAATCACAGCTGTCATCGAGACCTCGGGTTGGTAATGGAGAAATGTCAGTCAGACACCCCCCATTACTAATCCTGTAAGTAAAAATCATTAAACAAAGAAAAGTCCTTTATTTTAAAATAAAAATGCAGACACCCTCTTTCACCAATTTATTTCCCCAAACAACAGCCGCGAAGGTCCGTTGTAATCCATATCGATGTCCCATGACGATTCCCGACTCCGCTCTATCCGGAGGCTGTGATGAGTGGTGACATTAGTAATGTTACCGCTCACCACGGATGCCG
This sequence comes from Phyllobates terribilis, assembly GCF_046119375.1. Lineage (NCBI taxonomy): Eukaryota > Metazoa > Chordata > Amphibia > Anura > Dendrobatidae > Phyllobates > Phyllobates terribilis. The sequence goes on along the minus strand of NW_027362769.1, from coordinate 10,570,212 downwards.
GAACACACTCAGAGTAGCCTGAGAACCAGCGGCAGTGACGAGCGGTGACATCATTAGCTATACCACAGGTCACAGCCGGCGGTTCTCACGGTAACCTCTGTGTGAGCCGACCAGCTGTGAACTCCTTAAGGTTACAGTAGTTCACAGATGGCTGGCTCACACACAGAGGAGAATATGTGAGCCAGCCATCTGTGAGCTGCGATAACCTTATGGAGTTCACCGCAGTTCACAGCTAGCTGGCGCACATAGAGGTTACCTTAAGAACCACCGGCTGTGTCCTGTGGTAACCTTAATGACGTCACCGCTTGTCACTGTCGCTGATTCTCACGCTACTCTCATGTGTTCCGATGGACGTGGTGAGCAGTCAAGGTACTGATGTCACTGCTCATTACAGCCTCCGGATGTAGCAGTATCGGGGATCGTCTTGGGACCTCCATTTGGATTACCTCGGACGCCATGGATTACATTTTTTTGGTAATAAATGGGTAAAAGAGGGCTATTGTCTGGAGTAATTTTTGCAAATAAAGACTTTTATGTGTGTGTTTATTTCTTATAATGGATGCACCATTTTTGGGGCGGCTGAGAGCTAGTCTTATTAGGATGGAAAGTGGCCACTATCCATGGTCCTTTTCAACTATTAATATCAGCCCACAGCTGTCTACATTCCCTTAGCTGGTTATTAAAAATAGAGGGGACCCAACATTATTTATTTAGCCCCTTCTCCATTTTTGATAACCAGCAAAGGTTAAGCAGACAGCTGGGGGCTGATATTAATAGGCTGGGAAGGTCCAAGGATATTGGCCCCTTTCCAGACTAATTAGAGCAGCTCCCAGCTGATTGCTTTCCCTTAGCTGGTAACTAAAATAGGGGGGACAGTACTCCATTTTTTTTACATTGATTAACAGAAAGCTACCGGATAAGCACCACAGAGCTTATTAAATATCTTGATGGCTATCTCTCTCTTTCTCTGTCTCTATATATCATCTATGTTCCTCATCACTATCTATTTCTATCTTTGAACATCTTTAATACATAACACTCTTTTTAATTTCTATGCTACGTGTCACAGGGAAAGCACACTGACAGCCACACCAAGGGGTGGCTCCATAAGAAGAATTTCAAGGTCCTGGAGTGGCCTAGCCAGTCTCCAGACCTGAACTCAAAAGAAAATCTTAGGAGTGAGCTGAAACTCAATGTTGCCCAGCGACAGCCCCGAAATCTGAAAGATCTGGAGAAGATCTGTATGGAGGAGTGGGCCAAAATCCCTGCTGCAAGAACTACAGGAAACGTCTGACCTCTGTAATTAAAAACACAGGTTTCTGTATCAAATATTAAGTTCTGTTTTTTATACTGTATCAAATACTTAATTTATGCAATAAAATGCAAATTAATTATGTAAAAATCATACAATGTGATTTTTATTTTTAGATTCTGTCTCTCACACTCACAGCTGAAGTGACCTATGATAAAAATTACAGACCTTTCTTTGTAGGTGGGAAAACTTGCAAAATCGCCATTGTATCAAATACTTATTTTCCCCACTGTATTAATAGGGTCAACAGGTGGCCTCACTCAAAATCTTTATAGGGTCATTAGGTGGCCCTCACTCAAAATCTTTACAGGGTCATCAGGTGGCCCTGACTCAAAATTAACAAGGCCTGGATTGGCTCACACTTCTCACCCCCACCAGTTGACATCAGCGGAATATAAAGCCAATTCAAGTGTAACAGAAGAATCATACCATTTTTTTTTTAATTAACTATTTATTTAATACACAATGTATACAGTGGGTGCTGAATACAACTCCCATCATTGTCGCCTAGTAGCGCTGATCTAAGGGAGACCAAGCGCCAACGATGATAGCTGCCTTCAGTACCTAGTGCTTGGGAACAGCGCAAACTGTACGACTTTTCCCAGGTGCCAGTACGTGTCACACTGATGACACACGGATGACATCCATGTGTAAGTGTGTGGGACTTTTGCGGCACGTGCTGCCAGCAAAAAACGGACATGTCAGCATGTTTTGCACACGGACACACGGTTCGTCGAAACACACTGCCATGTGGACAGACTAGTGTTGAGCGAGTATGTTCTATTAACCCTTTCGCCGAGTACGCTCGGGCCGAGCTCCGAGTATTTATAGCTGCTCGGTGATATATTTAAATCACTCCCGTGTGCATGATTTGCAACTGTTTGACAGCTTTATTACATGTGAGTAATGTCTATTTCTTACACATTCCTCACATGTAATAAAGCTGTCAAACAGTTGCAAATCATGCACACGGGAGCGATTCAACCTTATCAACGAGCAGCTATAAATACTCGGAGCTCGGCCCGAGCATAACCGGACAGAACATACTCGCTCAACCCTAGTGCAGACCCATTCATTTGAATGGGTCTACGTGTGTAAGTGTCTCCAGTACATGTGAAAACTGTCACCACACGTACTGCAGACACTGACATGTGAAGAGGGCCTAAGGAAGAGAGCATTTTCTATTGATTTACCTCTTTTAGCCACACATCTATATCCGTTACTAAGGATTTCATGAAGGGTTTCATCCTGATGTAATACAGAAATATATTTAGTTATATTTTTTATTTTATTGTATTGACGTTTATACGGAGTGCTAAATGTAATAATTTGATTATTGCTCTGTAAATGTTTATTATTTTTATATTTAGGGTTTTTGCCATTTTTTATCAAAAAAAAATCTGATTTACTAGCCAACATTTATTTTCTTTCCATTCCTAAAACCTACTGATATGCTGTATCTATAATTTCATATATGTGTATCCTCTTTGTTTGAGCCTTGATTTTATATTGCTGGATTCTCTGGAAAAAAAGTCATCATCAGATCACAATCTTCTGGCCCTAACAAATTCCCTCTGGAGTATAGAGGCAATAGTATGGAAGGGATAACAACTATCTGCACGAAATGTGGTGTTTCCACTGATAGCCTTTCGATATGTGGAACATGAAATGTTTTTTGACGCGGTTTTACAGCATGATGTCAATATCCAAAAGCTCCACACTCTTACATGGACTAGAGAAAGTAAATTGAAGATTCAAGTCATTAAAGTTAACGTATTGAATAAAATCGGGTATGGTCACTATGTCCCCAGACTAAAGAATTAGGATATTGTGCACATAGCAATCATACCAGATCAATTGTGAAAAAAAACCTGATTATTAGTAAAAAAAACGTATTACTCCCACCGAGCGACACACAAAATTGTCAAAGAGGGGGAGAACCGTGATCCCAGTGGATAAATTCCTTCAGTTCAGGGTCATATGCACTGTATTGGCCAAGATGGTATGAAACAAATTGAATTGCAAGTTATACGGGATATATAAGTATAAGTTGATATCACAATACATGAAATTATACCCTTCATTCCATTCCATTTTATCGAACACTTGCAAACAGTGATACTGTCCCACAGAAAGCCTGGTATACGTGCAACAAGGGGAGTGAGATGCTGATTCACCCGTGTTCTCAGACCTTCATTGAGAGAGTTAATGCCTGATACAATAGGATGAAGGGGAAGGGGGGGAATTTGCTTATTTAAATTTTGGTAGCCAATGAAATATGGCCACAATGTAATGATCTTTAATTAAGAAATTTTGGATTTTCCTATCCAAAACTCCTCTACATTCCCTTTCCTGCACCAAATGACAGAGTTTGTTCTTACAAATATCAATAGGGTCAGCAACCATCCTTTCATAAGTGCTATTGTCATCCAAAATCAAATATGCCTGCCTTTCATATACTGTCGCATCCAGGACCACGACACAACCACACTTGTCAGATTTCCTAATGAATTAGCGAACATGCTCGTTACTGCTCGGTACTTGCCCGAGCATCTCACTGCTCGAGATGCTCGGCGTTCTGAGTATTTCCTGGTTGCTCGGGCGGGAGCTCGAGTCCCTTCCCTGCATGTTTGGCTCTCTTTAGAGAGCCAATGAACATGCAGGGATTGCCTGCCACACACTGTAATGCTGTTGCCATGTTGATTGAGGCATTACAGTGATTGGCTGGCCACACAGCATCATCAGGTGTATATAAGACCGGGCGCCGCCATGCTCATCACAGTCTACCCACCATCAGGCAGAGGTGCTCCTGCGTCAGGGAGAGATTTACTTTTTTAGAGTTAGTATAGGTATACCACAACATATATCTATAATATTCATCTGAACTAACAGTCCTTCGGAGGACTAATCTAGCTGCATATAATTAGTGGTGATAGCAGGAATTAGGCAGGCAGGCAGTGTATGTGGCAGACTGCAGTGTATAATACATCACAAGAGGCTCCATTCCAGTTCTGTCTGCTGCTTCTGTTACAGATATTTCTACAAACAGCCCCAGGTATCAGGGGCCAGGGATAATTATTATTTTTTATCTTAATCCTAATTATTTGGTTAAAAAGCAATCCAGAGAACACTGTTTTTCTTCTCCATTTGCTTGTTGCCACAGCAGAATACAGCCAGATTCTTTCCGTATTACTGCAATAAAAATCCAGAAATTTGTAGTGAACATGGAAAACATTGGCCTCCATTTAAATTTTGTTGCAGTGTGTCAGTGAAGTTATTGACACAAGGTATTTGTGAAAAATAGTAACCTACAGGCCAGCTATTTAAAACTGTGGTTTTCCGTCACACGTATTGCTACGGGTCCGGGGGGTGGAACCTCTCTGCTACGGTGTAACTAAGTATCAACCCGGACCGATCCTGGTTGTACGGCGGCTAACGACTCCGTGACCAGGGAGGGACCGAGCAGAGGGACCAGGTGCTACTCTGGGGACGACCTTGTAAGGGAGCAGGTGACTCCCACGGTACAGATGGCAGGGACTGGCCGGAATAGCAGGTAGGCACAGCAGGCAGGCTGGCGAGCAGAAGCCTCCAGATAGGCTATCAGGTAGACATGGCAAGTGACGGCAGGAGTCTCTAGGTGGGCTGGCAGGTGGTCACATCAAGTGACGGCAGGAGTCTTTAGGTGGTCACGGCAAGTGATGGCAGTAGTCTCTAGGTGGGCTGGCAGGTGGTCACGGCAAGTGACGGCAGGAGCCTCCAGGAAGGCACGGCAGGTAACAAGCAGGTAACAGCCAGGTCACAGGCAAGTGCTCCCAGGTGAGCGAGCTGACAGGCACGGCAGGTAACAGGCAGGCAACAGGCAGGTGCTCCCAGGTGAGCGGACTGGCAGGCACAGCAGGTAACAGGTAGGCAACAGGCAAGTGCTCCCAGGTGAGCGGGCTGGCTGGCACGGCAGGTAACAGGCAGGTAACAGGCTGGCGGGCAAGACTGGTAGTCAGGCTAGAAGAGGGACCTGAGGGCTGAAGCAGAGGTCAGAAACACTGTGCACCAACTTTTGCTCGGGCACCTCCATTTTGGAGGAGGTGCCTTATATATGGGAGGACCCTCGGCTATTGGCCGGGGACTCCTTAGACGGTGCGCGCGGCCCCTTTAAGAGGGAGGCCCCGGGTGGAATTGAGGCAGATCCAGACGTCTCTTGTCAGCATGTTTCTTCATCCGCTCGGAGGACTGAAGAAGTGCGGACCTAGTATTTTCCCAAATGGTGGAGAATTCTCTGACAAGAGCCTCCGCAGCAGGGTTGTCCACCGAGGCGGAGATGGGAAACGGAATCCGGGGATGTTGACTGTGGACCACGAAGAACGGGGATTTAGAAGTAGATTCGCTCTCATGGTTGTTGTAGGAGAATTCGGCCCATGGTAGGAGCTCCACCCAAAAGGTATGGTGAGCGTTAACAAAGTGCCGGAGGTAGCTGGTAAGGATTTGGTTGATACGCTCCACTTGGCCATTGGACTGTGGATGGTAGGCGGAGGAGAAATCCAGGGTGACATGCAGTAGCTTACAGGTAGCTCTCCAGAAACGTGAGGTGAACTGAATCCCTCGATCCGATACAATGTGGAGGGGTAGGCCATGGAGATGGAAAATATGACGGAAAAAATATTTGGCCAGCTCCGATGTAAACGGGAGACCAGGCAGAGGAATGAAGTGGGCCATCTTAGAGAAGCGGTCGGCGACCACCCAAATGACTGTACAACCAGCAGAAACAGGGAGATCAGTAATAAAGTCCATGGCAATGTGCTGCCACGGGGCAGCAGGTACGGGAAGAGGCACGAGGCGACCAGCTGGAAGATGTCTGGGAACTTTGTTGCGGGCACAGGACGAACAAGACGAGACGAAGTCTACAACATCCTTGCGCAGGGTAGGCCACCAGTAATGCCGGGTAATGAGTAGGAAGCTCTTCTTTTGGCCAGCATGGCCGGCTAGTTTAGATGAATGACCCCAGTGAAGAACCTTCTCACGATCTGGTACCGCTACAAACGTCTTACCGGGTGGAAGACAAGTCAGATCCAAGGGGGCCACATTCATCACTTTGGAGGGGTCGATAATGTGCATAGGCTCCTCCTCTTGATCGGAGGACAGGAAGGATCGGGACAAGGTGTTGGCTTTGACATTCTTGTCCGCCGGGCGGAAATGTAGGACGAAGTCGAAGCGGGCGAAGAACAAAGACCACCGGGCCTGACGCGAATTGAGTCTTTGGGCATTCTGGAGATATGCCAGGTTTTTGTGATCCGTATAGATGATCACCGGGTATAGAGCCCCTTCAAGCGGGTAACGCCACTCCTCCAGCGCCAATTTAACGGCTAAGAGTTCTCGGTCTCCTATGGAGTAGTTGCGCTCAGACGAGGAGAAAAGTTTGGAGAAGAAGCCGCAGGTTACCATTCTCCCGGATGAAGACTTTTGGGTGAGCACCGCTCCGGCTCCGGAGGAGGAAGCATCAACCTCCAGGTAGAACTGTTTGTTGCTATCCAGACAGTGTAGCACTGGGGCAGAGGAGAAGGCTTGCTTTAAGGAAAGAAAGGCCTCCTCAGCTTCGGGTGACCATTCCTTGGGATTTGCTCCCTTACGGGTGAGCGCAGATATGGGAGCAGTCCGGGAAGAGAAGTGCGGGATGAAGAGACGATAGTAGTTGGCGAAGCCCAGGAATCGCTGAATCGCCTTCAACCCCTCCGGACGGGGCCACTTTAGGACAGCAGAGAGCTTCTCGGGATCCATTTGTAGGCCTGTCTGGGAGGTAACATAGCCCAGGAAAGGAAGAGAGGTCTGCTCGAAGAGGCATTTCGCGAACTTTGCATAGAGGTGATTCTGCCTGAGCCTAAGCAGGACCTGACGAACATCCCTCCGGTGTGTGGGAAGATCCGAAGAGAAGACCAAGATATCATCCAGGTACACCACCACGCAAGAGTAAAGAAGACCACGGAAGATGTCGTTGACCAATTCTTGGAAGACGGCGGGAGCATTGCAGAGACCACAGGGCATCTCACGGTATTCATAGTGACAGTCCCGGGTATTGAATGCCGTCTTCCACTCGTCTCCTTGACAGATTCGGACCAGGTTATACGCCCCATGTAGATCTAGCTTGGTAAAGATCCTAGCTCCCTTAAAACGGTCAAACAACTTGGAGATGAGCGGCAGGGGGTATTTGTTCTTTACTGTGATTTGGTTGAGTCCTCTATAGTCAATATAGGGGCATAATGAACCATCTTTCTTCTTAACGAAGAAGAATCCGGCTCCAACCGGGGAGGTAGATTTCCAGATGAATCCCCTGGCCAGATTCTCCTCGATGTACTCCGACATGGCCCGTGTTTCGGCCGACGATAACGGGTAAATAAGCCCACGGGGTGGAGTGGCGCCGGGTACCAGGTTGATCGGGCAATCATATGGCCTATGAGGTGGCAGTGTCTCTGCTTCCTTTTTACCGAAGAAATCTGCATAGGGCCAGTAAGGTGCCGGTAGACCGGGTAAATTAGCCGGGGTAGGTGGAGGACGAGCCGGGCGAACCGGAACCAGGCAGGTCCTATGGCAGTACTGCCCCCACCGGAGTACTTCACTGGATTGCCAGTTCAGCACGGGTTCATGTGTCTGGAGCCAGGGTAGACCTAGCAATAGGGAGAAAGAAAGTCCGGACAGCACATGGAAGGAGATCTTCTCAGAGTGCAGCATTCCTACCTGCAGGGTTATGGGTTCAGTGATGAGCAGGATGGTCACCGGAAGGAGTCTTCCATCCACGGAGGCAACTGACAATGGTTCAGCCAGCGGTTTCGTGGGAATCCGGTATCTCTCTACCAGGGACTGGGAAATGAGGTTTCCAGCAGCTCCAGAATCCAGGTGAGCAATTTCAAAGTGACGGTTCTCTCCCCAGGAGATAGAGAGACAAAGTCAGGGACGGAGAGGGCTTACTTTTGCCTAGGACGACCTCTCCGAGCGGTCCTAGACACTGGAGTTTCCCGGCTTCTCCGGGTAGGAACGGATGAAGTGCTCCTTACTGCCACAATAGAAACAGCTCCCCTCGGCTCGGCGTGACTCTTGGCTAGATTTGACCATCTTGGTCTGGTCGATCTGCATAGGTTCGGGCGAGTGCACCCGGGGAGTGACTGGTTGAGAGGCAGGTCTCTGGAAAGTAGGAGCAAGGCGAGGAAACTTTCTCTCCAGGGTAGTCTCTTTGGTACGTTCTTGGAAACGGATGTCAATCCGAGTAGCTAGTGACACTAGGTCATCCAGGGTGGTAGGAATGTCCCGACCGGCTAACTCGTCCTTAATCCAACAGGAAAGACCCTCCCAGAAGACAGACACCAGAGCCTCGTTGTCCCAGGCAAGCTCAGAAGCGAGGGTACGGAACCATATGGCATATTGGCCCATGGTGAGACTCTCTTGGCGGAGACGTAGCAGAGAGGTGGCTGAAGAGGATTTTCGTCCTGGTTCATCGAAAAATTTCCAGAAAGCAGCGAGGAAAGATGATAGGTCAGACACCAGCGGATCCCCTCTCTTCCACAGGGGATTTAAACATGCCAGTGCTACCCCAGTGAGATCGGACATGATGAATGCCACCTTGGCCCGGTTGGAGATGAACTGATGTGCCAAGAGTTCAAAGTGCAGGGTGCACTGGTTTATGAAACCCCGAGCTAAGGTGGGGTTGCCAGCAAAACGTGGAGGTGCCGAGAGCCGGGGTCCTTAGCCGGACGCCATAATAGGACTAGGTTGTGGTGCCGCGGAAGCAGGCGCTGCCTGACCAGAGATGGACACAGACGGAATGGACAATGCACCTAGGCGAGAGTTAACAGACCGCAGGAAGGACAGGACCGACTCCTGTTGAGCCCTCTGACGTAAGACCTCCTGGTGCAGGTCGGAGATTGCGGGGGTCAGGGGGCCACCGTGTTCCATGGCCCGAGCAAACTGTTATGGGTCCGGGGGGTGGAACCTCTGTGCTACGGTGCAAGGAGGGCCCCTAGAGGGGCGTAACTAAGCATCAACCCGGACCGACCCTGGTCGTACGGCGGCTAACGACTCCGTGACCAGGGAGGGACCGAGCCGAGGGACCAGGTGCTACTCTGGGGACGACCTTGTAAGGGAGCAGGTGACTCCCACGGTACAGATAGCAGGGACTGACAGGAATAGCAGGTAGGCACAGCAGGCAGGCTGGCGAGCAGAAGCCTCCAGGTAAGCTATCAGGTAGACATGGCAAGTGACGGCAGGAGTCTCTAGGTGGGCTGGCAGGTGGTCACGGCAAGTGACGGCAGGAGTCTCTAAGTGGTCACGGCAAGTGACGGCAGGAGTCTCTAGGTGGGCTGGCAGGTGGTCACGGCAAGTGACGGCAGGAGCCTCCGGGAAGGCACGGCAGGTAACAAGCAGGTAACAGCCAGGTCACAGGCAAGTGCTCCCAGGTGAGCGAGCAGACAGGCACGGCAGGTAACAGGCAAGCAACAGGCAAGTGCTCCCAGATGAGCGGACTGACAGGCACAGCAGGTAACAGGCAGGCAACAGGCAAGTGCTCCCAGGTAAGCGAACTGGCAGGCACGGCAGGTAACAGGCAGGCAACAGGCAAGTGCTCCCAGGTGAGCGGGCTGGCTGGCACGGCAGGTAACAGGCAGGTAACAGGCTGGTGGGCAAGACTGGTAGTCAGGCTAGCAGCGGGACCTGAGGGCTGAAGCAGAGGTCAGAAACACTGTGCAACAACTTTTGCTCGGGCACCTCCATTTTGGAGGAGGTGCATTATATATGGGAGGACCCTCGGCTATTGGCCGGGGACTCCTTAGGATGGCGCGCGCGGCCCCTTTAAGAGGGAGTGCACACGCCCTAAGCACAGTGCCCGGGGAGCTGAGCGCGCCGGCAGCAGGAAGAGGAGCACTGGTGAACGCAGAGCGGGGAGCGCGGGGAGCGCGGGGAACGAGGAGGTGAGTGGGACGGCGTCTCTGCCTGGCAGGGGACAGAGACGCCGATGCTACACGTATCACATAAAACTGTGCTCCAAATTCAGGTATTTCAGACCTCCATTTAAATTTTGTTGCAGTGTATCAGTGAAGTTATTGACACAAGGTCGCTGTGAAAAATAGTAACCTACAGGCCAGCTGCCTAAAACCGTGGTTTTCCGTCACACGTATCACATATCACTGCGGTTCAAATCCAGCCATTTGTAGTGAACATGGAAAATATTGTCCTCCATTTAAAATAGTCAAGGCGCGTGGCAAGGAACAGGGAAGTGGACGTGATGGTGATGATGGTGCATACAGAGGATGAGGCTAAGGCCATGGGCAAGCTGAAATTGTTCCACAACAAACACCCAGACTTTCTCGCTCGACCTTCCTGTTCCAATTAATAGGGGACCGCAGAACACCACTATTGAACACAGAGCAGTGTGAAAAGGTTATTGGTTGCATAGCAGATAATGCTTCTAGTCACTTAGCTACCACCACCACCACCCTGTCTTCCACTCGGTCAAGTCTCAGTAGCCAAGAGTCTGGACTGCATATTCCTCACCCTGATCCTCGTTCCTCCCACCATGCTAAGTGCCCAAAGACAACTGATCCCACACTTGGACACTACGAAGAGCTGTTCACTTTTCCATTTATAGATTCAGGCCTCTCGCCCGGACCACTTGAAGCAGGGCAAGAGGAGATCGCATGTAGCAATGGCCAAATATTTGAGCAGCCACGGTCACACAAAGGTGACGGTGGGAAACTGTCACAAGAGGTGGATGATGATGAGACACAATTGCCAGAAAGTCAGGAGGAGGACCAGGGTGTGGAAGTGAAAGATGAGGTGAGGTAGTGGACGATGAAGTCACTGACCCAACCTGGCAAGGTGACATGCAGAGAAAGGACAGCAGCACACAGGGGGAGGGAAGCATAGCACCACAACAGGCAAGAACAAGCAGTGTGGTGGCCGCAGACAGAAAGCACACAACCGTTCCCCGTAACATCAACACGACGGAAGTTGCCAGTACAACTGTTAGGTCTTCCCGAGTCTGGTTGTTTTTTAAAGACTCTGCCGATAAACCCAAAAAGGCCATGTGCACCACCTGCCAGACCAGCATCAGCAGGGGTAGCAAAACTACCAGCCTGACCATCACCAGCATGATCAAGCACATGGCAGAAAAGCACCCAACTAAGTGGGCCAAACCCTAGGGTCCAGCAGTGTCTGCGGGTGACACCACTGCTGGTTTCGCTGTTGTGCATGCACGCCAATCCCCTATCCATGGCGCATGCCAAGATGCCTCCCGCCCTGCACCTGTCGTTGAACACTCTCAACTAGCACCATCAGCAAACACGTCCTTTTCCCAGTGCAGCATTCATTTGTCCCTACCCCAGTCCTTTGAACGCAAGTGCAAATACGCAGCTAAAGCCCCACAGGCCACAATACTAAATTCACACAATTCGCGAATGCTTGTACTCGAAATGTTGCCTTTCAAGCTCGTGGAGACGGAAGCTTTTTCAACCTCATGGCGGCGGCCGTCCCTCAGTATTCGGACCCTAGCTGCCACTATTTCTCCCTGTGTGCCATCCCCGCATTACACAAGAACATGTCCGACAACATTAGCCGTGCCCTCAACAACACAGTTACTGGGAAAGTCTACCTAACCATGGACATGGGGACAAGTGCTTGTGGGCAGGGACGGTACATCTCGCTGACGGCACACTGGGTTGGGTTAACATAGTGGAAGCTGGGACCCAGTCGGACCTTGGGACGGAACACATCCTCCCGATGCCAAGGATTGCGGGCCCTGGGTCAATCAGGGTTGCCCCCACATTCTACAGCTCCTGCACCTCCTCCTCCTCTTCAGCATTCATCTCCGAAATGACCACATCAGTCGCAAGCTGCAAGCACTGCCTCGGCCAAGCGGAAACATGCTGTGCTGCATAGGCAAACACTATGGGAGAACCAGTTCCTAATAATGGGAACATTGTATTTAGAAGGCTCTCTGACCTCTATGTCTCTTGCAAGGGGCATTGGAGTGCCTCCAAATTTTTGGCAGCCGTTGCTTCACTGCATAGGCAAACACTATGGGAGACCAACTTCCTAATAATGGGAACATTGTTTTTAGTAGGCTCCCTGACCTCTACGTCTTTTGCAAGGGACATTGGAGTGCCTCCAAATTTTTGGCAGCCTTTGCAGTCACTGCATATGCAATAACAGTATAGGAGACCCACTCGTTAATAATGGGAACAACAAAGCATAGCCGGCTGATGGCTCTCTAACAATAGCGAGGGCCGACTGCTGGCCCTTTAAGAATAGTAAGGGCCGCCTGATGGCCCTATAAAAATAGGTTTGTGACTTTCAGAGTCCCTCCATCATAAATGAAACAGGATGTGTCTGATGATGTGTCACACACCACATGGCCAGAGGTTGTAAAATGTTAAAATGACATTTCCCGGTGAATGCATTTGTCTTGAAAAATAATGTAAAAAAAAAACACAGTAGGATCTTTCTTTAGTATAAAAACCAGAGTCGCCAATGTAACCTCAATGTAATCACATTGTTCAGCTCCTGCACCTCCTCCTCCAGTTCAGCCTCCATCTCCGAAAGACCACATCAGTCACAAGCTGAAAGCACTGCAGCACTCCCTTCGCCAAGCGGCAACAGACTGTGCTGAAGATAACATGCTTAATGCATGTCACGCCAGGTGTGAGTGCAGCAGAGAGGGGAAAGGGAAAGGAAGCCCAGACACTATGGAAAGGGGGAAGAGGTGACCTCCTAATCTGGATTAGCGTCACCCTGTCTCCCCCTAACGTCCCTATACAGCCTCTACAGCTGTCGTTGATCACGTGCCTCGCCCTACTATCCCTGGCGTAAGGCTATAGCTGGGGGTGGAAGGAGATGAGCACTAGTCAACCTCCGCTAGCACTCTAAAGACAAAAGGGGAAGACAACACAGGGGAATAATAACTTAGCTTTAGAAGAACTCCAACAGGTCACATGGCCTCGAGACTCCAGAGAAGACGTGATGCTGCTTCAGCCAAATTCCAAGTAGAAATGAGTAACCGGGAGGTAGTCGCTGGGTCCTAAACACAGTCTCCTATCTAGGCAGCTGTCTGCATTGCCAAACATGGAGATCTCCTGCAAACCACTGCAGGGCGACTGTCTGTCACCTCTGACACATCCGTGACAATGCGTCCAACTCTGCCGAGAAGCAGCCATGGCTAAGAAAAGTGTGTGGGAAGGTTCCCGGACACTCTATGGCTGCATTTTTAATGAGGAATGGCTCCGTACCATCCCTGGCAACATTCACCTGTCCACGTGTTTGTTGTTAGGTGGTCCTTCCCAGTAAGTGCACTGGGGAGGGCACGGGTAATGTTGTGGGACCCATGCTTGTGGAAGGTGGAGACGACACCGGGAGAAATAGTGGCTGCTGGGGACCGACGATGAACACCTGGCCTCTGCCGCCATGAGATTGTGGACAGCTTCCTCCTCCACGAGCCTAAAAGTCCACATTTCAAGTGCAAGCAGTTGTCAAAAATTTGGCAGAATAGTATTGCAGCCTGTGAGTGGGTGGGTGGCTGGCTGGCTGCATACTTGTGCTTGCATTCCAAGGAATAGGGTAGGGACAACTGAACGCTGTGCTGGGACAAGGACGTTGACGGTGATTGTTGCAAGTCTGCAACAACAGGTGCATGGCGGGAGGCATCTTCGCATGCGCCAAGGATCACTTATCATGGGCACACTTTTAGGCAGTGACCTGGGAGTCAGAGATGATCCAGGGGTCTTCCCCATGCTGTTCCCATGTCTTTTCAGCACTGTGTGCATGTGTCTGATGATGTGTCACACACCACATGGCCAGATAAGGTTGTAAAATGTTAAAATGACATTTCCCAGTGAATGCATTTGTCTTGGTTGAAAACAATGCAAAAGTGCAAAAAAGCATCAAAAACGCTACGCATGGACATAGCCCAAGGTGTGGAGGAGCATTTTTGTTTTTGGTTATTTATTTTGCCTTATATATCAGTCATTACCCTTGAAAGGATGTTCTTTAACATATTTCCCAGGAAAATCCATTTTGTTTTAGTTTTTACATGTTTTATTGTGAGTCCGTAAAAGTGGCGTAATACCTCTGAAAACGTTGTTGACAGCAGTGACCTGGAAGTCAGAAATGCTTCCAGGGGTCTTCCCCATGCTGCTCCCATGTCATGTGAGCACTGTTCCCATCGATTTGGGCAATTTTTAGGCCCTCTGCAGACCGCTGGACGGAGCCGCTGGAAAAATGCTCGAGTTTCCCATAGACTTACATTGGCTCATCACTCGGACCGAGCAATGAGTACTCGAGCATTTTAGTGCTCACTTATCACTACTAATGATTAATCCAGAGTTTTGGCCTAATTATTTGAGAGCAGATTTTTCTTTTTGACTACGATTTTCATGCAATGTCCCCGATGCAGCAGAATCAAGAAGGAGCCTTCTCAAATCTTGCTCAACTAGAGACTGGAAGCAATTCAAAGCACGGGATTTTTTTGGATAATAATGAGGATTAGAGGTTTTATATTAACATGTGAAAAATCAATCAAATCTTCATCATTACATTCCTTAGATAAATCATCTAGTACTAATAATACATATTGGTCTTTAAACAGCATACCAGCATTAGCATTATCCTGTAGGGAAGAACGATCTTCATTAGTTGTGTCCATAGAAACCGCAGATAAATTGGTGATATGAAAGTGTCTTTTAACAGTCAGCGCTCGAGCAAATCTAAAATCAAAATCTTGCATGAGGACAAAGTTGAGTCCTCTGGATAATACATCAATCTGCTGGTGTGTCAGAATAGTAGAAGGAAGTATAATCAGGCTGTCCAAAAAAGAGAAAGGAATTAATGGCATTTTTTTTGTTGCTTGGTATGAGGAACAATACATTTTTTCTGCTAATAATCTTAGCGACCATACCAGATTTTATTCAGTATGTTAATTTTAATAAATATCAAAAGAATGACTGTCACTTCTAAACAGAAAAATGGTGTGTACAGGTGCATACTAAGTGTGGCCATCTCCATATATACAGTGGCGTGTAAAAACTTGGGCTCCCCTGGTCAAAATAACTGCTACTGTGAATAGCTAAGAAAGTTAAAGATTAAATTATCTCTAAAGGGCCAAAAGTTAAAAATTACACATTTACTTTGTATTTTAGGCAAAAAAATAATATATTGTAATTTTTTACATTTTAAAAATTACAAAAAGAAAAATGGGCTGATGCTAAAGTGTGGTAAGCTAACTTTGACAAAGGTTTCAGACCTTAATTAGCCTGTTAGGGTTATGGCTTATTCACTATCATCATTAAGAAAGGCCAGGTGATGCAAATTTCCCAATTATTTAAAAACCCAGCCTCCTCTAACCTTGTACCAAAAAATAGCAGTCATGGGTTATTCTAAGCAGCTACCTAGCACTCAGAAAATGAAAATGGTGGAGATAGAAAAGCTTTTTCAAGTTTCCTCAGTTCGAAATGTAATTAAAAAATGGCAGTTAACAGGAACAGTGGAGGTCAAGATAATGTCTGGAAGACCATGCAAAATTTCGGTGAGAGCTGCTCGTCGGATTGCTAGAGAGGAAAATCAGAACCCCAGCTTGACTGCAAAAGACCTTCAGAAAGATTTAGCAAACTCTGGAGTTGTGGTCCATTGTTCTACTGTTCAGAGACACCTTCATAAATATGGAGTTCAAGCAATAGTCATCAGAAGAAAACCTGCATCCTCACTATAAAATTCAGCATCAGAAGTATGCAAAAGAACATCTAAACAAGTCTGCATTTTGGAAACAAGTCCTGTAGACCAATAAGGTTAAACTACAACTATTTGGCCACAATTTAAAAAAAGGTATCTGTGGAGAAAAACGGGCACAGAATTTCAGGAAAAGAACATCTCGCCAACCATGAACCACTTTACCCCACAAGGCTGTTTAGACCTTCATGACCAGGCCAAATTTTACACTTCTGACCACTGTCACTTTATGAGGTAATAATTCTGGCACACTTCAAAAGATCCCACTGATTCTGAGACTGTTTTTTCGTGACATATTGTACTTCATGAGAGTGGTAAAATTTCTTCTATATGACATTTATTTGTGAAAAAAAATGTCGAAAATTTTGAAAATTTTGCAATATTCAAACTTTGACTTCTTATGCCCTTAAATCAGAGATATGTCACACAAAATAGTTAATAAATAACATTTTCCACATGTCTACTTTACATCAGCACAATTTTTGAAATATTTTTTTTTGTTAGGAAGTTATAAGGGTTAAAAGTTGACCAGCAATTTCTCATTTTTCCAACAAAATTTACATTTTTAGGGACCACATCACATTTGAAGTGATTTTGAGGGGTCTATATGACAGAAAATACCCCAAACTGACACCATTCTAAAAAGTGCACCCCTCAAGGTGCTCAAAACCACATTCAAGAAGTTTATTAACCCTTTAGGTGATTCACAGGAATGTTTGGAATGTGGATAAAAAATTAACATTTAACATTTTTTCACAAAAATTTTACTTTAGACTCAATTTTTATATTTTTTCAAGGGTAACTGGAAAAAATGGACCCCAAAAATTGTTGTGAAATTTCTCCTGAGCATGTCGATACCCCATATGTGGGGGAAACCACTGTTTGGGCACACAACAGAGCTTGGAAGGGATGTAAAATTTGATGGAATAATTAGTGGCCGCCATGTGGCGTTTGGAGAGCCCTTGATGCGCCAAAACAGTGGAAACTGCCCACAATTGACACAATTTTGGTAAAAAGAAAAATTGCACCATACAATTTGTTGTGCAATTTCTCCTGAGTACGCCGATATGCCATATCTAAGGAGAAACTACTGTTAGGGTGCAAGGCAGGGCTCGGAAGAGAAGGAGCACCATCCATTTGAATTTTTTGAATGTAAAATTTGCTGGAATAATTAGCGGACTCCATGTCGCGTTTGGAAAGCCCTTGATGTGCCTAAACAGTAGAAACCGCCCACAATTGACACCATTTCAGAAACTAGTCCCCTAAGGGAACTTATCAAGATGTGTGATGAGCACCTTGAACTCCCAGGTGCTTCACAGAAAGTTTATAACATTAAGATGTGAAAATAAAAAAAAATCACATTTTTCCCACAAAAATGTTTTTTAGCCACAAATTTTGCATTTTCACAAGGATAGCAGGAGAAAATGGACCCCAAAATTTGTTGTGCAAGTTTTCCTGAGTACACAGATTCACCATATGTGGCAGAACAACAGTAACTCCTACGTGACCCCATTTTACAAACTACATCCCCCCAATGAATTCATCTAGGAGTGCAGGGATCATATTGACACCACATGTGCCTCAGAATTTTACACCATTGGGCAGTGAAGAAATAATAAATTACATTTTTACCACTAAAATGTTGTTTTAGCCCCAAGTTTATATTTTTTCTAACAGGAGAAATTTTTACAACAAACTGAGATCCATTTTTACCTGAATGCGCAAATACCCTACATGTAATTAGTTAATACTTTTCAGGCACAGTGCAAAGTGTAACATACCTGTTGGCGTCCTTGCATAGTGGTCCATCTCCCACTGTGCAAGAGCGCGCACTTGATTTCCAGTCCAGACTATCACTCTGGCTTTCCTCCATGCTGTCTGCTTGCCTCTGTTTCTTCTGCTTAAGGGCGGCGCCCGATCACTTCCTGCTTCTTGTAGCTGCTGCGGGCACACCCCTTGTGCGTCCTCAGCCTATTGCTGTCTGTCACCTGGTATTTAACCCAGCTCTTTCCTGGAATCCTTGCCTGAGCATTGTATTCTGTCAGTTGGCTTCTAGTCACTGATGTGCCAGGTCCTGTCTATGTTTCCTGCCTTGCGTTATCAGTTCCCGTGTCTGAACTGTGTCCTGTCTGAACTATCTTCTAGCCTGTTGTCTTCTGCCTATCCTGTAGGCTGTATTTCCAGGCCAGTGTGAACACGCTCCTAGCCTGTTCTTTCCACCTTCTAGGGGCTGCATACCTAGACCCGTTCCTGTATCTTGCCTGTTCCTGTCTGAACACGCTCCTAGCCTGTTCGTTCCACCTTCTAGGGGCTGCATACCTAGAACCGCTCCTGTATCTTGCTGCTGTGTCTGTTCTTGTCTGAATACTCTCCTAGCCTGTTACCTGTTTTTCTCTATGTCTGTACCTTCCCTTTTCCTGCAGAATCTGATCCCGTACCTAACACCTACTCGTTGTCCCTGTATTCCCGTTTGTGAGTTTAGAGTCCACTCGCTACTTCATTGCAAGTATCTTGTGTGTATCTGGTTCTGCCTCTCCCTTCCAGTCTGTTCCGTGTGAACAGAGCCCTGTCCCCTCTGCTCTGCCTTGCTCACCGATCCGGCAGTTCTTGCCTGCTCTGCCTTGCTCACCGCTTCGGCGGTTCTTGCCTGCTCTGCCTTGCTCACCACTCCAGCGGTTTCCGCTCTGCTCTGCCTTGCTCACCGCTCCTGCGGTTTACGCTCTGCTCTGCCTTGCTCACCGCTCCTGTGGTTTACGCTCTGCTCTGACCCTTTGCTCGCTGCTTCGGCAGTCTCGTCCTGCTCCTCTTGCTCACCGCTCCAGGCGGCCTTGTCCTGCTCTTCTCTCGCTCACCGCTCCAGGCGGTCTCGTCTTGTTCTGCTCTTGCTCGCCGCTCTGGGCGGCCTCACTCTGCTGTGTTTGTCCACCGCATCTGCGGTTCTGTTCCTGAGTCCCAGTCTGTACTGGGTCCTATCCACTCGGTGCTCCAACCTGTCGTACCTGCCAGTACCTCCCTGCCTGCATACCAGTCGTGCTTACCAGCATTCGCCAGTCTGCATACCAGCCGTGTCTGCCTATACCCAGCAGTCTATGTGCCAGCCTAACCTGCCTGTTCCTGTATTCCCCTGTGTGGGTCAACAGCCGTGTCCGGGGTCTGTCCTGGAGTAGCACCTGGTCCCTCTGCTCGGTTCCTCCTTGGTGCACTGGCATCGTATGCCGTCGTGCGACCCTGGTCGGATCGGGTGAATACTTAGTTACGCCCCTCCAGGCATTCACTGTCCGGCACAGTCCAGTGGAATCACTACATATACACGCACACGCCACTCAGCCCGGGCGTGTGCATTACACAAAGCTTAGAAGGGAAGAAGCACCACATTACAGTGCAGATTTTGCTGGACTGGTTTGAGGGTGCCATGTCACACTGACAGAGCCCCTGAGGTGCCAGAACAGCAGAACCCCCCATAAGTGACCCCATTTTACAAACTAAACCTCTCAACAAATTTATATAGGGGTGCAGTGATCATATTGACACTACAGGTGTGTCATGGAATTTTATACCATTGGGCAGTGAAGAAAAAATAATTACATTTTTACAACAAAAATTTTGTTTTAGCCTCAAATTTTACATTTTTACACAGGAAAGTGGGTAAAATGTCATCAAAATTTCTCCTGAATGTGGTAATACCCCATATGTGGCTGTACAGTCCTGCTTAGCCACACGGCTAGACTCTTGAGGGAGGAAGCACTATTTGACTCCTGGAGTGTAGACTTTCCTAGAATAGTTCACGCACTCTATGTACAGAGCCCCTAAGTGCTAGAAGAGCAGAATCCCCCCTCAAGTGACCCCATTTTAGAAATTATACCCCTTTGGGAATTTATCTACAGGTGTAGTGACAATTTTGACTCAATGGGTGTTTTCCAGAAACAACCAGCAGTGGATGTAGCTGAGTGAAAATTGCAAACTGCTGTAGTAGTGACCAGTATATTGTAGTGACCAGTACAATGGCTTCAGGGAATTAGGTGTAAAGGTGAATATAATGTGTTTTTTATTTTTTCTTAATTTTACACTCTATGTAGACAGCAGGGGCAGAATACAACTCTCAACATTGTCCCTTGCTCGCGCTGATCGCAGCACAAGCAGGGGACAAAGATGAAACATGCCTCCAGCACCCGGCTCTTGGGAACAGCGCGAACTGTACCGCTGATTTCCAGGCGCCGGTACGTGTGATACTGATGCAACACACGGGTGGCACATGGTTGCCACACGTATATCACACAGGTACACAAGGACACGGATATCTCCAGTTCTGGTTTTTCGAGTACCAGAATTATCAGGACATTTGAAAGAGGCCTTGGGCTGATTGGAGGAGTGCTCAGTCAGTTTTTCATTTTTTTGTAATATACTATTGGAGGTTGTGACTGCCTCATTATCTGACTGAGCAGTTCTCCCATCACCTAAGGCTGTTTGTAACTAGTGCTGGATCCTACCTGCCCTTTAAATATGAAGGATTTTGGTCCATAGGAGGCATGTTATGCAGATTATATTTCATGTATTCAATGTCTGCATACATCTTAGCACTTAGCTGCTGTATTCTTTTGCTTGCATATTATGCAGTCATAGCAGCATGCACCTGTTCATACTTGCTTTATTCTGTTTGGAGGTGCTGGTCTGCCTTTTTTATATATAAATATATGAATAGCAGTTGTCTTTATGAAACAACTCTCTAAACATGCACATTAGGCCTCACTGTGTACAGATATTATTATTATTATTATTATTATTTATATATTTTTTTTTATTCCATGGTGCTGTACATAAGAAGGGGTTACATACCTAATACAGATATCATTTACAGTAAATAAACTAACAATGATAGCCTGATACAGAAGGAAGAGGTCCCTGCCCTTGCGGGCTTACATTCTACAGGAACGGGGAGGAGACAGTAGGTTGGGATCTACATTTTCTTGATAGTACCCAGTTTTGAAACTGACCTCTGACCTCTTATTTGATATACATTTTAGTATTTATTTATTTTATTCAATTGTCATTTTTGTAAATCAATTAAATATTTTTTTGCCATTTTGATGGTGAATAAAAAATGAGGAGGCTTAATGTGTTTGGAATGAAAGGGCTTTAAGACATATTTTTTCAAGATTACTGACATATTAATAATAAAATTTATAATGAAAAAAGTTCCATTTAGATAAAAATGATATAATACTAGGAGTGTCATCACAGAACAAACCTTTCCAATTCTGGGACCCAGTCCATTAAAGTTGATGTCTCCAAATGCATCTGTAGGAATCTCCTTTACATGTTCATTTATGTCCCATGTTCCCTTGCTTTGGAATGGCTTTGTTATTGTAGCTGCATCTATATGTTGGTCTTTTGAGTATCCACACATACAGACACTGTTTCTGTTATACAAGAAATGTGAGACGTTTAATGAAATCATACTACGATAAACTACACCACACTGTGTGCAGAATTATTAGGCAAATTAGTATTTTGATCACTTTGATACTTTTTATACATGTTGTCCTACTCCAAGCTGCATAGGCTTGAGAGCCAACTACCAATTAAGTAAATCTGGTGATATGCATCTCTGTAATGAGGAGGGGTGTTGACTAATGACTAGTGTTGAGCCAACCCCGTAGTGTTCGGGTTCGGTTCGGTTCGTCGAACACCGGGATGTTCGAGGAACTGTTCGTCGAACTGTTCGTCGAACACCTTAGAACACCGTCGAACACCGTTAAAACCAATGGCAGGCAAACAAAAACACATAGAAACACATAGAAAACACCTGCAAAGGTGTCCAAAAGCTGACAAACTGCTCAGAAGACACTCTCTTTAAAAAAGCCGGCCGGCAAATTCAGCAGCGGCATACACCGGTACCCGACAATTTAGACAAGAAGGAATAGAGTATCACACATAGATTAGATAGATAGAAACATGTCAGTCACACATATAAGAAGCACAGTGACAGTGTTGGTTACTGCACTTGTCATTTAGTGTAAAGGATTTATTAAAAAAAATATTAGTGTTTTCATGCACCGTCTCTTTAAAAAAGCCGGCCGGCAATTCAGCATCTGTACCCGACAATTTAGAACAGAAAGAATAGAGCTTCACACATAGATTAGATAGATAGAAACATGTCAGTCACATATATAATAAGTACAGTGATAGTGTTGCTTACTGTACTTGTCATTTAGTGTAAAGGATTTATTTAAAAAAATAATAGTGTTTTCATGCACTGTCTCTTTAAAAAAGCCGGCCGGCAATTCAGCAGCGGTACCCGACAATTTAGAACAGAAAGAATAGAGCTTCACACATAGATTAGATAGATAGAAACATGTCAGTCACATATATAATAAGTACAGTGATAGTGTTGCTTACTGTACTTGTCATTTAGTGTAAAGGATTTATTTAAAAAAATAATAGTGTTTTCATGCACTGTCTCTTTAAAAAAGCCGGCCGGCAATTCAGCAGCGGTACCCGACAATTTAGAACAGAAAGATAGAGCATCACACATAGATTAGATAGATAGAAACATGTCAGTCACATATATATGAAGTACAGTGATAGTGTTGGTTACTGTACTTGTCATTTAGTATTAAAATAAAGGATTTATTATTAAAAAAATTGGCGTGGGGTTCCCCTTAATTTTAGGCTCTAGCGGAGGTTAAGCAGACGACTGGGGCAGATGTTTGAAGCCTGGGAAGGGGGTAATACCCACGGAGCTTCCCAGGCTACTAATATCAGCCCCCAGCTGAATACATAGCCTTTACTAGCTATTAAAATGGGGGACCCCCCCAAAAAAATGACGTGGGGTCCCCCCTAATTTAATAGCTAGCAAAGGCTAGGCAGACAGCTGGGGGCTGATATTAATAGCCCAGGAAGGGAGCCATGAATATTGGCCCCCTCCCAGGCTAGAAACACCAGCCGTCAGCCGCCCCAGAAATGGCGCATTCATAGGATGCGCCAATTCTGGCACTTAGCCTCGCTCTTCCACGCTGCCCTGGTGCGGTGGCAGGGGGTAATAGGGTTGGGGTTGATGCCAGCTTATAATGCCAGCTGACATCAAGCCCAGGTTAGTAATGGAGAGGCGTCTATAAGACACCCCCATTACTAACCCCATAGTCAAAGTTAAAAAAAACACAAACACCCAGAATAAAGTCCTTTAATTGAAATAAAGACACAATCCTTTATTGTTCTAAATTAAACCATACTTACCATCACGCCCATTCCAGCTGAAGCCAACGATCTCCTGCAATAAAAGAAAAATAATAAAGCAACTTCATCCTTACCTTTCCATGGTTCCCACGACAGCTTCAGCTCTGCTACATCGAGATGACAGGCTGGACCGCAGCAGAACGCTGCCATCCAGCCTGTCATCCCGCAGACACTGAGAAGCGCAGGCTTGCTTGCGCTGCTCAGCGTCTCTCTGTGACGACATCCAGATGAGCCGAGTTCATGTCCAATGAACTCAGCTCACCTCATGCACGTCACTGACAGCGTGGGAAAATTCTCACGCTGAAGCGCTGATTGCAGGAGAATTTTCCCACGCTGTCAGTGACGTGCAGGAGGTGAGCTGAGTTCATTGGACATGAGCTCACCTCATGCACATCACTGACAGCGTGGGAGAATTCTCCTGCACTCAGCACTTCAGCGTGAGAATTTTCCCACGCTGTCAGTGACGTGCATGAGGTGAGCCGAGTTCATTGGACATGACCTCGGCTCATCTGGATGCCGTCACAGCGAGACAGTGAGGAGCGCAAGCATGCCTGCGCTTCTCAGTGTCTGCGGGATGACAGACTGGATGGCAGCGTTCTGCTGCGGTCCAGCCAGTCATCTCGATGTAGCAGAGCTGAAGCTGTCGTGGGAACCATGGAAAGGTAAGGATGAGGTTGGTTTATTATTTTTCTTTTATTGCAGGAGATCGTTGGCTTCAGCTGGAATGGGTGTGATGGTAAGTATGGTTTAATTTAGAACAATAAAGAATTGTGTCTTTATTTCAATTAAAGGACTTTATTCTGGGTGTTGTGTTTTTTTTAAATACTTTACTAGAAATTCATGGCGGTCATGTCTAATACTGGCGTGACCCCATGAATT
Organism: Phyllobates terribilis; assembly: GCF_046119375.1. Lineage (NCBI taxonomy): Eukaryota > Metazoa > Chordata > Amphibia > Anura > Dendrobatidae > Phyllobates > Phyllobates terribilis. Next base: position 10,546,040 of record NW_027362769.1, on the reverse strand, counting down.
TTGGGCTTGGGGCCAGCTGATAATACCAAGCTGGCCCTAACCCCTTTATTACCCAGTGAGCCACCGCACCAGGGCCCTGGATGAGTTGGGTACAGCGCCAGAAGATGGCGCTTCTATGAACGCGCCATTTTCCGGGGTGGCTGCGGACTGCAATTTGTAGCGGAGGGGGGGCCAGAAAGCTTGGGCCTCCCTGCGCTGCAGATTCCAGCCCCCAGCTGCCTAGTTGTACCTGGCTGGACACAAAAATAGGGCGAAGCCCCACGTACTTTTTTTTTAATTATTTCATGAAATTCATGAAATAATTAAGAAAAAAAGGCCTTCCCTATATTGTTGTGTCCGGCCAGGTACAAATAGGCAGCTGGTGGATGGGGGCAGCCCGTTCCTGCCTGCTGTACCTGGCTGGACACAAATATAGTGCGAAGCCCCACTTCAATTTTTTTTAATTATTTCATGAAATTCATGAAATAATTAAGAAAAAAAGGGCTTCCCTATATTGTTGTGTCCGGCCAGGTACAAATAGGCAGCTGGTGGATGGGGGCAGCCCGTTCCTGCCTGCTGTACCTGGCTGGACACAAATATAGTGCGAAGCCCCACTTCAATTTTTTTAAATTATTTCAGGAAATTCATGAAATAATTTAAAAAAAATTGACGTGGGGCTTCGCACTATATTTGTGTCCAGCCAGGTACAGCAGGCAGGAACGGGCTGCCCCCAACCACCAGCTGCCTATTTGTACCTGGCCGGACACAACAATATAGGGAAGCCCTTTTTTTCTTAATTATTTCATGAAATAATTTAAAGAAAATTGACGTGGGGCTTCGCCCTGTTTTTGTGTCCAGCCAGGTACAACTAGGCAGCTGGGGGCTGGAATCCGCAGCGCAGGGAGGCCCAAGCTTTCTGGGCCACCCCCGCTGCAAATTGCAGTCCGCAGCCACCCCGGAAAATGGCGCGTTCATAGAAGCGCCATCTTCTGGCGCTGTACCCAACTCATCCAGGGCCCTGATGCGGTGGCTCACTGGGTAATAAAGGGGTTAGGGCCAGCTTGGCATTATCAGCTGGCCCTAAGCCCGAAATTCATGGGGTCATGCCAATATTAGACATGACCACCATGAATTTCTAGTAAAGTATTTAAAAAAAACACAACACCCAGAAAAAAGTCCTTTAATTGAAATAAACACACAATTCTTTATTGTTCTAAATTAAACCATACTTACCATCACGCCCATTCCAGCTGAAGCCAACGATCTCCTGAAATAAAAGAAAAATAATAAAGCAACATCATCCTTACCTTTCCATGGTTCCCATGACAGCTTCAGCTCTGCTACATCGAGATGACAGGCTGGACCGCAGCAGAACGCTGCCATCCAGCCTGTCATCCCGCAGACACTGAGAAGCGCAGGCTTGCTTGCGCTCCACAGTGTCTCTCTGTGAGGGCATCCAGATGAGCCGAGTTAATGTCCAATGAACTCGGCTCACCTCATGCACGTCACTGACAGCGTGGGAAAATTCTCCTGCACTCAGCGCTTCAGCGTGGGAGAATTCTCACACTGAAGCGCTGAGTGCAGGAGAATTCTCCCATGCTGTCAGTGACGTGCAGGAGGTGAGCTGAGTTCATTGGACATGAGCTCACCTTATGCACGTCACTGACAGCGTGGGAAAATTCTCCTGCACTCAGCGCTTCAGCGTGGGAGAATTCTCACGCTGAAGCGCTGAGTGCAGGAGAATTCTCCCACGCTGTCAGTGACGTGCAGGAGGTGAGCTGAGTTCATTGGACATGAGCTCACCTTATGCACGTCACTGACAGCGTGGTAGAATTCTCCTGCACTCACCGCTTCAGCGTGAGAATTTTCCCACGCTGTCAGTGACGTGCATGAGGTGAGCCGAGTTCATTGGACATGAACTCGGCTCATCTGGATGTCGTCACAGAGAGACGCTGAGCAGCGCAAGCAAGCCTGCGCTTCTCAGTGTCTGCGGGATGAGAGGCTGGATGGCAGCGTTCTGCTGCGGTCCAGCCTGTCATCTCGATGTAGCAGAGCTGAAGCTGTCGTGGGAACCATGGAAAGGTAAGGATGAGGTTGCTTTATTATTTTTCTTTTATTGCAGGAGATCGTTGGCTTCAGCTGGAATGGGCGTGACGGTAAGTATGGTTTAATTTAGAACAATAAAGGACTGTGTCTTTATTTCAATTAAAGGACTTTATTCTGGGTGTTTGTGTTTTTTTTAACTTTGACTATGGGGTTAGTAATGGGGGTGTCTTATAGACGCCTCTCCATTACTAACCTGGGCTTGATGTCAGCTGGCATTATAAGCTGACATCAACCCCAACCCTATTACCCTCTGCCACCGCACCAGGGCAGCGTGGAAGAGCGAGGCTAAGTGCCAGAATTGGCGCATCCTATGAATGCGCCATTTCTGGGGCGGCTGACGGCTGGTGTTTCTAGCCTGGGAGGGGGCCAATATTCATGGCTCCCTTCCTGGGCTATTAATATCAGCCCCCAGCTGTCTGCCTAGCCTTTGCTAGCTATTAAATTAGGGGGGACCCCACGTCATTTTTTTGGGGGGGTCCCCCATTTTAATAGCTAGTAAAGGCTATGTATTCAGCTGGGGGCTGATATTAGTAGCCTGGGAAGCTCCGTGGGTATTACCCCCTTCCCAGGCTTCAAACATCTGCCCCAGCCGTCTGCTTAACCTCCGCTAGAGCCTAAAATTAAGGGGAACCCCACGCCAATTTTTTTAATAATAAATCCTTTATTTTAATACTAAATGACAAGTACAGTAACCAACACTATCACTGTACTTCATATATATGTGACTGACATGTTTCTATCTATCTAATCTATGTGTGAAGCTCTATTCTGTCTGTTATAAATTGTCGGGTACCGCTGCTGAATTGCCGGCCGGCTTTTTTAAAGAGACGGTGCATGAAAACACTATTATTTTTTTTGATAAATCCTTTACGCTAAATGACAAGTACAGTAAGCAACACTGTCACTGTACTTCGTATATATGTGGCTGACATGTTTCTATCTATCTAATCTATGTGTGAAGCTCTATTCTGTCTGTTATAAATTGTCGGGTACCGCTGCTGAATTGCCGGCCGGCTTTTTTAAAGAGACGGTGCATGAAAACACTATTATTTTTTTTGATAAATCCTTTACGCTAAATGACAAGTACAGTAAGCAACACTGTCACTGTACTTCGTATATATGTGGCTGACATGTTTATATCTATCTAATCTATGTGTGAAGCTCTATTCTTTCGGTTCTAAATTGTCGGGTACAGGTGTATGCCGCTGCTGAATTGCCGGCTTTTCATGTTTCACTGTTGGCACTGTTCCCATCGATTTGGGCAATCACTGTAATGCCACAACCACCATGGCTGTGGCATTACAGTGAGTGGCAGACAATCCCTGCATGATTGGTGCTCTAAATAGCGCCAGACATGCAGGACACGCTTTTGGTGCACGAACAGTTATCGAACATAACCTCGAACAGCCGAATTTTTTGCAAATCGTTCGGGTTCGTCGAACAACTCGAACACCGCCCAAAACAGCTCGAATTTGAGATTGGCGAACAGTTCTAGTCGAACACCGCTCATCTCTACTAATGACATCAACACCCTATATAAGGTGTGCTTAATTATTAGGCAACTTCCTTTCCTTTGGCAAAATGGGTCAGAAGAGAGGTTTGACGGGCTCTGAAAAGTCCAAAATTGTGAGATGTCTTGCAGAAGGATGCAGCAGTCTTGAAATTTCCAAACTTTTGTAGCGTGATCACCGAACAATCAAGCGTTTCATGGCAAATAGCCAACAGGGTCGCAAGAAGCGTGTTGGCCAAAAAAGGCGCAAAATAACTGCCCATGAATTGAGGAAAATCAAGCGTGAAGCTGCCAAGATGCCATTCGCCACCAGTTTTGCCATATTTCAGAGCTACAACGTTACTGGAGCATAAAAAAGCACAAGGTGTGCAATACTCAGGGACATGGCCAAGGTAAGGAAGGCTGAAAAACGACCACCTTTGAACAAGAAACATAAGATAAAACGTCAAGAATGGGCCAAGAAATATCTTAAGACTGATTTTTCAAAGGTTTTATGGACTGATGAAATGAGAGTGAGTCTTGATGGGCCAGAGGCTGGATCAGTAAAGGGCAGAGAGCTCCACTCCGACTCAGACGCCAGCAAGGTGGAGGTGGGGTACTGGTATGGGCTGGTATCATCAAAGATGAACTTGTGGGACCTTTTCAGGTTGAGGATGGAGTGAAGCTCAATTCCCAGACCTATTGCCAGTTTCTGGAAGGCAACTTCTTCAAGCAGTGGTACAGGAAGAAGTCGGTATCGTTCAAGAAAAACATGATTTTCATACAGGACAACGCTCCATCACATGCATCCAACTACTCCACAGCGTGGCTGGCCAGTAAAGGTCTAAAAGAAGAAAAAAATAATGACATGGCCCCCTTGTTCACCTGATCTGAACCCCATAGAGAACCTGTGGTCCATCATAAAATGTGAGATCTACAGGGAGGGAAAACAGTACACCTCTCGGAAAAGTGTCTGGGAGGCTGTGGTGGTTGCTGCACGCAATGTTGATCGAAAACAGATCAAGCAACTGACAGAATCTATGGATGGAAGGCTGCTGAGTGTCATCATAAAGAAAGGTGGCTATATTGATCACTAATTTTTTTGTTTTTGCATGTCAGAAATGTTTATTTATAAATTTTGTGCACTGATATTGGTTTACCTGGTGAAAATAAACAAGTGAGATGGAATTATATTTCGTTTTTATTAAGTTGCTAATAATTCTGCACAGTAATAGTTACCTGCACAAACAGATATCCTCCTAAGATAGCCAAATCTAAAAAAAACCCACTCCAACTTCCAAAATATTAAGCTTGGATATTTATGAGTCTTTTGGGTTGATTGAGAACATAGTTGTTGATCAATAATAAAAATAATCCTCTAAAATACAACTTGCCTAATAATTCTGCACACAGTGTATATTGGCTTTACACATTGAATATGTATATCAATTGATCACATAAGAAGCATTCTTACTTATTAGTATGACACTAATGGTGTCTGATTATGCAGTCTATTATACAGTTAATACCATTTGATAGCCTGGATATAGAAAGTGTGATCATTACATTGACATTGAAGATGTGATAATACAAATATAGTTTAATATTTTAATTAACAGTTCTTTTTTTTTTTACTTTTTAGAATTCTGCATGTGTACTAGGGGCAACAATCCAGATATCACATGTGAAAGCCTGTTATATCCTGCAGTCCAATACTCTATGTCAGCCACTACTATATCTTTCTGAAGGTGTGCACACTACTTTCAGCATCTTTAATCTCATTGCTCATTTGTCTTCCAACCTTTTAAAAATGAATATCGCATTGCACAATACATTTACACGATTTGCTAACTGTAATGCAATATGTATTATTATACTATAATGTTATGAAGTATATTGTATAAAAATACAGGAAAATAGCATCTGGAAATGAGAGTCCAACAATAGGATGTACCAAAATAAAAGAAAAGTATTAAACAATGTATAAATAATAAAATATACCTTGTATCAGTCTTGGAGCTTTCAACATAAAGCATACATTCTTTCTTTTTAATATGTTCTGCAATCCAGGAGCATATATTTTCCTGCAATAAGGTTATAGTAAAATATCATAAAATAAGGATCAGTTAGGAAATAATGTAATAATAATAATAATAATAATAATAGTCAATAAGGCAAATTATACTAGGAATAATGGGCAAGTAGCAGAAATGGTACAGTTTTAGGCTCATGGGACACTCAAATTCTATATGACATTCATTGTGAGTACAGAAACACAGGAACAGCATATTGATGAGGAAATTGGTTATCTGCCATTTTATATTTATGACTTATCCTTGTAGGCCATGGATATATGATCAATGAGGTGTTTCACATCCAAGACCCTTAACAATCAGCAGATCATATGAGCAGTCATGCTCAATGGAGCTTTATGGCCCATTCATTGCTGTAAGTAATATAGCAACATCCATATCCATTCGGCTGTGTCACGTACTGTAGCTGAGCCCATATGTGAGTGAAGGGTTGAACTGCAGGACCAGAAGCATTTGCACTGATGAGTGTTTTGCTGTGTAGTACTACAGTGAAAGAAATACTCATCCTTCCTTCATCAGAGATTGGATAGCAGAGTAAAAGAGTACAGCCTTCTCGAAAAACGAATCAGTGTGTTTGTGAACAACCAAACAAAGAAATAAGATCAAAATAGGTGTACTGTAGGCGCTTATCTTACAAAAACCTGATCCGAACTGGATATAGAATATTCTTTTATTATAGCAAAATTAAAAAGATATAACATATCTCTAAAAAGGTAAATATAAAAACAAATGCATTTTCAACACTGTACCTATGTCTTCATTAGCTAACTGGATTCAGTTGGATTAACACGTAAGTGGTTGATATTGAGGAAAAGGCTTTTTATTCACAAAGCATTTCAACACCGTACCAGCGTGTTTTTCAAGTGAGAACTCATAGAGAAGCTAGGGTCAGCCAGATACATCACCTCCCTGGACATAACGAAAGGTTAACAGCAAATTCTCCTCTCTCAAAGTGCCAAGAAGAAGACGGCCTCTTTTATATCTGACAGTTGCTTTTAGTATACCAGAAGCCCATTCGCTCTGCAAAGAGACCAGGCTACCTTCCAGAGGGCCATAGACTGGCTCTTAGCCCTTCACAAAAAGTACGCCGCAGCTTACCTCGACAATATTGTGATATTCAGCTCAGATTGGGGAAGTCATCTGCAGAAGGTCCAGGCCATGCTGGATGCGCTGAGGAAAGGGGGGTTTACCATAAACCCAAAGAAGTGTGCCATCGGGAATAAGAAGGGAAAATACCTGGGCTATACCATTGGAAGAAGCAAAGTAAAGCCGCAAGTGAATAAGGTGTAGGCAGTCCAAAATTTGCCGAAATCGATCTTTAAGAAACAGGTTTGGACATTTCTGGGAATGGTGGGATACTATCAGCAGTGTATCCCAAATTTCGCCATGATAGCTGCACCCCTGACTGACCTTCTTAAGGGCACGAAGTCATCAATGGAAGCAAAGATGGCATTCCAAAAGTTGAAGCTCAGAGCTACAGGTATTTTTCATGTGGTACACAGGCCTGGCAAGCTGCATGGTAATGCAGATGCCCTGTTTAGACTCCCCTGTTTGGTGACTGAAGGTGCCAAAACCTAAGGCTTTGGGCAGAGGGGGGATATGTGACAAAGTCACTGGCAAAGTACTGGAAGGGAGATATGTAGCACTGAGATTGTTAGCTCCAGTAATATAAACATAGGAAAAATGTTCCAGCACATGAAGGAATGAGGGGTTAATCATCCATCTTTAGTGCTAGGGTGATTAAACACCTGTAGAGAGGGAGGAGGTCAGAGGATAAAATCCCAGCCTTTTAGAGAATTTGGTGTGGGGAGGGCCTGGAGGTGAAAGCTCTGCAGCTGTTTTGTCATGTGAAGGAAAGATAACATTGGGTTGTTTGTTCCTGAAGTGGGCAGTTACCCGTACCAACAAGGATTGTGCCCTACGTTATGTTTTGTTTTTCCTGTTAGGCCAGGAAGGCCGTGTTTGTTTTTACTAACATTGCTATGCTTTATGCAGCATTCTTGATAAACCCAGCCGAAGATTTAAAGAGACAGTGTTCCTATGTCTACCTCTATGTACAACCAAGTGAGCCGATCTACCACAATTGGTATTAGAAATGCGGGTAAGATCCCCAGGAAGCAAGTGTGACGACTGTGGATAGACAGACTGTGCATGTCCTGGGTGAAGGTGGCTGTAAGGATGGAACAGCGGTCAGACAAAATGGTGGAGCTGATCAAGCACCTGGTCCAAAGCCAGCACCAGTAGCACCTGCAACAGCTGCAGCAGCACCGGGAGCAGCAGCAGCAACAGCTGAAGCAGCAACAGCTGGCAAAACAGGAGACAAGTAAGCTGCTGATGCAACAGCTGCAGCAGCAACAGCACCAACTCCAACAGCACCAGCTGCAGCAGCAACAGCAGCAGCAACAGCTCAACAGATATATATACAGCACTCAGTATAAGTGAATACACCCCCTGTATTCTCAGTACGTTATACATACAGTGCTCAGTGTAAGTGAGTACACCCCCTGTATTCTCAGTACATTATATATACAGCGCTCATCATAAGTGAGTACACCCCCTGTATTCTCAGTAAGTTATACATACAGCGCTCAGTGTAAGTGAGTACACCCCCCTGTATTCTCAGTAAGTTATACATACAGCGCTCAGCGTAAGTGAGTACACCCCCCTGTATTCTCAGTAAGTTATATATACACCGCTCAGCGTAAGTGAGTACACCCCCTGTATTCTCAGTACAGCTTATATATGCTGGATGCATCCTTCTGTCTGAAGCCGGGATGGGTGACGCCTGCGCAGTGAGGTGCCGGAGTCAGCACCTGTGCATACCACACTACGGCGCCATTTTATTGAAGACATTGTATATGTGAATTCACAGACAATGTCTTTAAAAAAATGGCACAGGATAGCGCGTTATGCACACGTGCTGACTCCGGCGTCATTAATAAAATTAAAAATGTACCAATAAAAATGCTTGCCACCCGGGCATAGAACGGGTTCAATAGCTAGTAGTAGTATAAAGGTAAAAGCATGTCTTAAACTGGAATGCCTAACGTATCCTACAGAATTCACTCAATTGTATGAGCCCTACCCCAACTTTTTCCTGTAAATTTCAGAAATTACTAAATTTGGCCTATAATATGGGTATTATAACTACTAATGAGAAAAAGTACATTTGGGTGAACACACCAGTTGTGCCCACCTTTTACATGTTACCGAAGGTTCACAAAAAATCTCGAAACCACCAGGCCACCCATTAGTGTCCAGTATCTGGAGCCTATGTGAGAAAACTGGAACAAATATTGACTTCTTTCTCCATACTTTGGTTTCCAGGCTTCCATCTTATGTTCAAGATACCTCTCATTTTGTCAGAATTTGCAAGGACATCTCCATTCTGACTGAGGCATTTATAATCGCCTATGACGTCGAGTCATTATACTCTAACATCAACCATACAGATGGTATAAAGGCGGTCACTTTCTTTTTGGGCCAGCAAACAGGGTCAGACCGCATGCATGACTCATTTATTATCGATCTTCTCAATTTCATCCTACACCATAATTACGTTCTCTTTGACAGTTCCTACTACCGCCAGACATCCGGTGTGGCCATGGAGGCCTGATACGACCCTGCTTTCGCGAACATTTTTCTCGGATGGTGGAAAGCCATGGTAGTCTTTCCCTCCTGTTGGTACGGTAAGCAAATTCAATCATGGTACCGATATATTGACAATGTGTTTTTGGTATGGACAGGCAAGAGCATGGGGAGTTTTTTGACTTTCCGAACTCCAGCGCTCTTAACATTTTCCTGACATACACTATCTACCACCTCAGCCACCTTCCTTGACCTCACTGTCTCTGTCCAGGATAACCATCTCCTTATGGACCTATACCACAAACAGACGGCTATGAATAGCCTCCTTCAGCTTGGGAGTTTCCACCCTCTACACACCAAGAAGGAGGTTTCAATGGGACAGTTCTTAAGAACCAGACGTAACTGCATTCGAGATGTGGATTTTCGAAGGCAGGTCGCAAACCTCACAGCCTTCCAAAGGGCCAGATCCTAGACACAGGAATCCCTGCTCATACCAAAATGCAAACATCAGGATACCAAACTTCTGTTGACCAGTAGAGTCAGGTAAGAGTCACCTTACAAAATCAATGGGGCATTTTGACTACAGACAAATAAAATACATCTGTGGTCCATGATCTCCCACTATTGACAGCAAGGAAAACACCTAATCTTGGGGATATCTTGACCAAAAGTCACTTTTTGAGACTCACAAAATGAATCAGAGTATAACTTTGAGGGGCTCTTTTCCTTGTGGAGACTGCAGCATATGTCAGTATATGCACACTACTTTAGACAGCTTTACTAACCTTCTGGACTTCCTGCATTTCCCTTTTAAATCTTACATTAACTGTAAAACGAGGTCCGTGGTTTATGCTATTATTTGCCCGTGTAACCAGGTATGCGTGCGGCAGACATTACAAGGATTGAGAAGTATTTATCAACAATCAATCTCTGACCTTGAAAAGGGTAAGACCCTTACTTCTGTGGCCTCCCATATCCTGGACCACCATCAGGGCAATTGTAGGAATATACGCATTATTGGTCTACAAAAGGTCGCAGAGACAAACAGGGGTGGCAATCTCAACGAGAAACTTTTGCAAACTGAATCCCGATGGATTTTCCAGCTCCATTCGGTAGCACCTTTTGGCCTCAACGAGGAATTACTGTTCACAGGCTTCCTATGCTAAAACATACAATTTTTCCCCCTCTGTGATTATTTGTTGATTAACTCACTATCAATCTCCATTCCGTCCTATAGGTAGATTTCCTTGGAAGTGCAATTGGCATTGCAGATGCATTCTTGATCCTCTCATCTCTGTAGTATAGTTATATCCATCTTCCTTTAGGACCCAGAAGCGAACTCCACCTTATGCTGCTGATTGAAACATCCTTGCTTGGTAATAAAAAACTCTCAGTATCTCCAGGGAGTCGCCGCTGATAGTTCTATGTACCTCTATGTAGGCTTGGAGCACTAGCAGTCGGCTAGTTTCTTCTTTGGTGCCCTTGGAAGACAGTTGGCGTTATCTCTCTGTGTCTGCTCATGCTAAGTGTATATCCTTTGTTTGTTTATCTTGTTATCTTTAGTTTGCAGTGGGTCCTGACTAGTGCTCACCCCGTCCCTTCCCTATTCAGGGCCTAGCTCTAGGGACATTCAGGGCTTAGGTTCCTGCTCGACGATTGGTGCACAACGATTATAGGGACGATAGGGTAGGCAGGGTGATATTAGATCTGAATAGGGGTCTCCACTCCCCCTTTCCCTAGTTGTTGGGCTCCCTTCCCCTCTTCCCATCATTGTGCACTTAGATGTCACGCAAGGTGAGGGAAAGACTATGCTCACCTTGGGGACATATATGCTCCTATGTAGTCTGTCCCCGGGGCATCTGTTAGAACCCTCCTGTTTGTTTTTGTTTCTATCTTGTGTTTTGCGGTCACGTGACCATCTTCCTATATATTACAGCTCCGCCCTTCTGGCCTTGCTGGACTTCAGTGTTGTTTAGACTGTCTTTCTAGCCAGATGCTTTTGTGCCTATCTATCTCTAGTTTTGCTTGGTCCTCTGGACCTCTAGTACTTTTGTCAGTTTATCTTTTACTCTGCAACAACTTCTGTTAGGAGGTGTCCCATTTTTTGTCCCAGGCCTTAGTTCTTTTAGGGACCCCTCCCTTTCTCTATAGGTCTCCGTTCAAACTAGCCGAGGACGAAGGCTGGTCTGTTCACAAGGAACAGGTTGCCCGCTACAACGTAGGGACTCAGCTTAGTCTTACTGTAGGGACAGCTCTCCCCATCTTACCCTAGTTTATGTTGCAGATCATAACAGTAAGTCCAGCCCAAACAACAAAAAAAAAACTTCAAGGAAAGAAATCCGGGGATCAGTATGGTTTCTGTTCAAGATTTGGCTCAACGCCGGCAGGAGTTGTCTCTGGAGGTGTCCGAGCTCCGGCAACACCTGAGTAGCTGTTCTGGAGCGCATTTTGTGGAACCGAAGGTAGGACTCCCTGATATTTTTGATGGTAAACAACAAGATTTTTTTTCATTTAAAAATGCTTGTTTATTATATTTTTGTTTGAGATCAAAGTCCTCTGGGAATGAATCACAGCGCATTGGGTTTATCATGTCACTTTTGCGCAAGGAACCACAGGGGTGGGCCTTTTCTCTCCAACCTAATGATCTGTGTTTTAGGTCAGTGGAGGATTTTTTTTCTGCTATGGGGCTATTGTATGACGATCCTAATAGAGTCTCATCTGCTGAGACAGAACTGAGACGTTTGAATCAGGGGTCAGGTGATGTTGAAAATTATTGTACACACTTCAGAAGGTGGTCCTCAGAAGTGAAATGGAATGATTCGGCGTTAAAATGTTTTTTTTCTTGCTGGTCTAAGTGAAAGGGTTAAGGATCTGCTGATTGCATTTCCTGCACCTGAAACCTTGCAAGAAGCCATGCAATTAGCTATTCATGTGGACAGGAGACTGCGTACCAGGGTTTATGATGAAAAAGTTCCTGCAATGGCAGCTCCTAGTCCCCTGAGGGTCTGCTCGGACGGCGGAGAACTGATGGAGGTTGGGGCGATGTCACTCCGCTCTCAGGAAAGAGACCGCAGGTTTTCCAAGGGATTGTGTTTTTATTGTGGTAAATCTGACCATTTGATTAAGAACTGTGAGCTTCGTTTAAGTAAAGAAAAAAAAAGGTCAGTTACGCCCGTATTGCTTGTTTGAACTCTAAGGGTGTATTTCTTTCAAGGAGTACCTCATTGCAGGAAGATTTGATTGAATTTCAGGTATTTGTGGATTGTGGTTCAACACTTAATGTGATTGAGAAGGGGTTTTTGGAAAAACTTAAATTGGAATCCAAACCTTTGTCATCACCTATTTCTGTGATTGCAATTGATAACACTCCTTTGAAATGTATTACTCACAGGGTTGCTGCATTTCCCCTCACTATCAATGGCATTCACCAAGAAAATTTGGATTTGGTGGTATTAAATAATTTACCCTCTCCAGTGGTTTTAGGTTTGCCTTGGTTAAAACTGCACAATCCTTTACTGGACTGGTCTACTAATGAGATTAAGTCTTAGAGTCCTAAGTGCTATGATAAATGTTGTAATGGTCGCATTGCGGCTGTGGAAAAAGGGGAATTAATTACCTGTACCTATTCAGGATTTTTGGAAGGATTTTTCAGAGGAGGAGTCGCAAGTTTTACCTCCTCATAGGGACTATGATTGCACCATTGAGTTTGTTCCTGGAGCTACTCTTCCCAAGAGTCGTTTATTTAATCTGACTATCCCTGAAAGAAAGGCCTTGGAGGAATACATACAGACAAGCTTGGCTGCTGGTCACATTAGACCTTCTAAGTCGCCTGTGGCCGTTGGATTTTTCTTTGTTAAAAAAAAAGACGGTGGTTTACGTCCATGTCTGGACTTTCGTGAAATTAATAAGATTACCGTACGCAATTCCTACCCATTGCCGTTAATTCCGGACTTGTTTAACCAGTTAGTAGGGGCCAAGTGGTTCTCTAAAATTGATCTCCGGGGGGCATACAATTTGTTACGAATGAAGAAGGGTGATGAATGGAAAACTGCTTTTAACACTCCGGTAGGTCATTTTGAGAATCTGGTGATGCCCTTCGGTCTTACCAATGCACCCGCGTTTTTTCAGAACCTTATTAATGACATCCTCCTGAGACCTTTGATTGAGAATGTGGTTGTGTATTTGGATGACATTCTGATTTATTCACCAGATGTGGAGTCCCATTGGCAGAGCGTACGTGAGGTGTTGCAGATATTGAGTGATAATTCACTTTTTTCTAAGCTGGAGAAATGTGAGTTCGCTGTGCAGAGAATTAGTTTTTTGGGCTACATTATCTCCAGAGAGGGCTTTGAGATGGACCCGGTGAAAGTTCAGGCTGTGCAGGAATGGCCTAGGCCTATTGGTTTGAAATCGATACAGAGATTTTTGGGTTTCGCCAATTATTACAGGAAATTCATTAAGAATTTTTCTATAATTGTTAAGCCGCTGACCGATCTCACCAGGAAAGGTGCGAATACGGTCCAGTGGACTACTGAGGCCATTGATGTTATGATCTGCTACTAGCACTAAGGAAAGACAGGAGATCTGTCCCTACAATAGAATTAAGCTGGATCCCTACGATGTAACGGGGAACCTGATCCTGCGATCAGACCCGCTAAAGTCCTCGGCTAGTCTGAACAAAGACCTATGGATGTGAGGAAGGGATCCCTACAAGAACTTGGGACTGGGAGAAAGATGGACACCTCCTAGCAGAAATTGTAGCAGAAATAAGACAAACAAACAACATAGAACATAGAGGTCCGAAGACCTAGCAAAACTGACTGAGAAAGGAACAGAGCACCAAGCTAGCTCAAGAGTAGAAATTACAATGAAGTCCAGCAAGGCCAGGAGGGCGGAGCCGGATTAAATAGGCTAAAAAGGTCATGTGACCAGCAAACTAGAAAAAACCTAACAGGAGAGTTCTAACAATTGAAGCTTTTGTGTATCTCAAGGAGTGGTTCAGTTCTGCCCCTATCCTTATGCAGCCTGATGAGACAAAGCCTTTTTTGGTCGAGGTTGATGCTTCTTCGGTGGGGGTCGGTGCAGTTTTGTCTCAGGAGAACAAGGATGGAGTACATCCCTGTGCTTTTTTTCCGAAAAAATTTTCAGAAACCGAACTTAATTACGATGTTGGTAATCGGGAATTGCTGGCTATTAAACTTGCGTTTGAACATTGGCGTCATTTCTTGGAAGGTGCTAAATTTCCTGTTCAGGTTTTCACAGATCATAAGAATTTGATCTATCTGGATGCTGCCAAACGCTTGAATGCCCGTCAAGCTAGGTGGGCACTTTTTTTTTCTCGGTTTAATTTTTCTGCTACCTATATCCCTGGTACTAAGAATGTTAAAGCCGGTGCTTTATCTCGCAGCTTTTCTCCCATGGTTGGTACCGAGGAGGAGGAGAGCATTTTACAGGAAGGAGATGTGGTAGCAGCAAAACCTCCGTTTTGGAAGATGGGATTCTGAAAGCCAAAGAGGATGCCCCATCTAACACTCCTCATGGGAGGTTGTTTGTGCCTAGAACCTCTAGGAGAGATTTGTTTGTGGAGTATCATGAGTCTCGGTTGGCAGGTCATCCAGGAATTTCTGAGACTAAGAGACTTATCAGTCGCAGTTTTTGGTGGCCTGGGTGGCAGAAGGAAGTCATCAAGTGGGTGCGTCAATGTACGGTGTGTGCTAGGTCAAAGGCTTCCCATACCCCTGCTGCGGGGTTGCTTTGCCCTCTGGAGGTTCCTAGTGCGCCTTGGACGCATTTGGCAATGGATTTTATTACTGACCTTCCTGTGTCCGAGGGTTTCACTGTCATCAGGGTGGTTGTGGACCGTTTTAGCAAGATGTGTCATTTGGTTCCATTCATTAAGCTACCCTGCGCTAAGACACTCGCTAAGGCATTTGTTAAGGAAATTGTCAGGCTCCATGGAGTTCCCACCAACATTGTTTCTGATTGGGGACCTCAGTTTGTGGCTCGCGTTTGGCGTGCTTTTTGTGACAGGTTGGGAGTCCATTAGCCATTTTCATCTGGTTATCATCCTGAGTCTAATGGACAGACTGAAAGAAAGAACCAGGATGTTGAACAGTTTTTGCGTTGTTTTGTGGCAGACAATCAAGAGGGGTGGTCTGAGTTTCTGCCACTCGCTGAATTTGCTCTTAACAACCATACATCCTCCTCTGCTGGGTGTTCTCCTTTTTTTGTTGTACTGAGAGACATCCGTCTTTTGGTTCGTTCTCCAAATTGGGGTCGGCTGTGCCGGAGGAGGAGAATTTTTCCGGTGATTTGGAGAGAGTTTGGGCTGATGTACGTTGTAACCTTCAAGAGGCTAACAAAAAGTCTAAGAAGTATTTTAACAGGAAACGTAAAGAGGTTTTGTTTTCTGTGGGTGACATGGTTTGGTTGTCCTCAAAGAATCTGCGGTTGAGGATTCCCTCTAAAAAATTGGGTCCGAAGTTTGTGGGGCCATTTAAGGTGCTTCAGGTGGTTAGCCAGTCTGCTGTTAGGTTGGAGGTTCCCTCCTCCTGGAAGATTAATCCTGTGTTTCATGTTTCCTTGTTAAAAAAGGCTGATGTATCGGATAGGGAGGCCACTGTCACAGTTCCTCCGGTGGTGGAAGACGGCGAATATGAAATTTCTCGCATCCTGAATTCCAGAGAGCATAGAGGGAGATTGCAGTATCTCGTCACTTGGAAAGGTTTCGGTCCCGAGGATAACTCCTGGGTTAAGGCGGATGATGTCTCTGCCCCTAGACTTGTCAGAGATTTCCACAGGAGATTTCCGGATAGGCCTGGGCCTGGAGGATCCGGAGGATCCTCATAAAAGACGGGGTACTGTTAGAACCCTCCTGTTTGTTTTTGTTTCTATCTTGTGTTTTGCGGTCACGTGACCATCTTCCTATATATTCCAGCTCCGCCCTTCTGGCCTTGCGGGACTTCAGTGTTGTTTAGGCTGCGTTCACACATTGCGTATTTCCCTGCGTTTTTTTACGCGCACGTATTTCCTGCTTTTTTTACCTGCGTTTTTTTTTAAAAAAAAGCACCTCCATTCACACACTGCATTTTTTCCTGCGTTTTTTTACGGAGGTGCAGGAGAAAATTAAGTGTGAGGAGCATTGACACCTGTATGTAATGTAATGTATGTGTCAGTATGTGTATGTATGTAATGTAATGTATGTGTCTGTGTGTCCTGTCTGTGTCTATGTGTCGTGTGTGTGATTGTCCCCCTAGCAGTGTATGTACAGACAGCTTCTGGCTGCTGTACATACACTGCTTTAAAAGAAAAAAACTATGGATACTCACCTATCCGATGGATGGGAGTGGCGTCCGCTCCGGTCCCGCGGCTTCCAGCATCTGCCGTGAAGCGATCAGCTGACTGTCACGTGACCGGCTTGTAAATCAGCTGACCAGAAGCCGGTTACAAGCCGGTTAGCTTACAGCTGATCGCTTCACCGGCAGATGCTGGAAGCGCGGGACCGGACGACTCTCCCATCCATCGGATAGGTGAGTATCCATAGTTTCTCCTGCGCCTCCATAAAAAAGCGCTGGAATTACGCAGTGTGTGAACACCGCTGCGTAATTCCATCGCTTATAATGGGCACAATAGGAGAAAGCACGAGACGCAGCTGCGTAAAGAATTGACATGTCAATTCTTTACGCAGCTGCGCTTTCGCGCTGTGTAAAATCACACAGTGTCTGAACGGCAAAGTGAATTTCCCATTCACTTTGCTGGCAGACACAAGGCACATTGCGTATTTTGAAAAAGCGCGCGCAAAAATACGCAATGTGTGAACGTAGCCTTAGACTGTCTTTCTAGCCAGGTGCTTTTGTGCCTACCTATCTCTAGTTTCGCTTGGTCCTCTGGACCTCTAGTACTTTTGTCAGTTTATCTTTTGCTCTGCAACAACTTCTGTTAGGAGGTGTCCCATTTTTTGTCTCAGTCCTTAGTTCTTTTAGGGACCCCTCCCTTTCTCTATAGGTCTCCGTTCAGACTAGCCGAGGACGAAGGCTGGTCTGTTCACAAGGAACAGGTCGCCCGCTACAACGTAGGGACTCAGCTTAGTCTTACTGTAGGGACAGCTCTCCCCTTCTTTCCCTAGTTTATGTTGCAGATCATAACAGCATCCACCTGCTGGCACCCGATTTTTGAGATGACCTCACTCTGATACCAACGTTTTGCCACTCTTATGGTCCATGTGTTTCACCTATTTGAAACCTAGGCTTATATCTTGTTCTCGATCAGCCTTAATTTCTCGAACTACTCCTTCACGATACTTGTAGTATCTGAGGTTTCGTTACTTAACTGGATGTTGCAAAATATCTTCTTTGATTACCATTATAACACTCTTTATACTTTATTTCCAATAGATACCTATAATAAACTTATTTATATGATTTAAAGAACATCTTTAGTCATCAGTAACATTGTTGCGTCCAGTCATCAGTTTATGCAATTCTTGGGACCAGCATGTGACATGTGACATCTGTTTCATGATTGTTAGGCTGACTCATCTTTGTGCCTATTTGTTTGCGGAATGACTCATGTGTACCACACATGGAATTGGTTTTTCACTGCAAGAATACATTGTTGAGTCATATCAATATCTAGACACTATGATGGATTTTATTAATAAGTGTGCTAACTACTGACTTTCTTGCTGGTTTTACAATTGGATGATTTCTCCTTTGACGACATTCACTGCATCTGTAATAAACCTTAGGTAAGGGAAGCTATTTATGCTTGCCTTTCTACACTATAGATGTATATACTTACTCGGATGCAGGGTCTACATGTGCATTTCTCCACTAGGTATGGGATCTGGATGACATATGTATATGTCCATTTATATGATATATGGGGGCCATGTATGCTGGTTTTCCCATGTTGCATTTGTATATGATTCAGTATACTCATCTAGATACATGACTTATATGTGCAAATTGCAAGAATCTAATCATACTCTTACTCTTATATTTTTCATGAATGAGCACTTTTGCACATATGTGCTTTGTTTGGGGAGTGTATGTGTTAGGGACACTGTTGATACTTACCCTAATTGGGGCATAGAGTATACTTGCACAAGTGCTATCTGCAAAGGGGGGTTGATTTGCTCCGGCTAATTGCGCACGTGCGCCAATAATTACGGGCATATGAGAAAATTTTCTCTGCCCTGAGCCTCGGATCGCAGCATCATAACTCTGCCCTCCTCTAGCACATGCTTTCCATTGGGACACACAATATACTTGCGCAAGTATTGTCTGCAGTGATAGGTTGCCTAGCTTTGACTAATTGCGCATTCACACTAGCTAATATGGGCATATCAGAAATCCTCTCTGCCCTGAGCTTTGGATCACAGCGTTACAACTCCGCCCTCTTCAAACACATGATCGCGGACACGTGATCGCCGTGTCTTCCGGTCCACTCAGACACCCACCGTTTGTTCTCCACATCTGTTAGTAATTGTGCAATCCAAATAATATATATGTTTGCTTGACTCAGGGAGATCTTACATTCTCCTGACGAAGCCGTCTTGTACGGCGATACACGTGGGGCCTTCCCTACATCCCATACTATTCTTCCAGCCTTTCGTAGTTCTCCCCGAAGTGGGTGCTCGCAGGTTATCTTTACTCCTTTTGCCTCACTGAGTCCTTACATCTACCTTGTATCTTATTGAGTATGTGACTAAGTGCCGATAAACAGGGATTCTCTACCTGTAGACAGAACAACATGTCTGTCTACCAGGCTTTTTTTAGGCACTGCACTATTATTTAGCACTTAATAATTTTCCAAATGACCTCTTTCAGGAATCAGATGTTGTTTAGGGCCTAATATGTGGCATTATCTTAGACAACTATTATGTTGAGCTTAAGGGACATATTATATGTACTTTGGGACATAATATGAACTTAAGGGACATATACTGTATGTACATTGAGCACCTGTGTTCTTT
Organism: Phyllobates terribilis; assembly: GCF_046119375.1. Taxonomy (NCBI): domain Eukaryota; kingdom Metazoa; phylum Chordata; class Amphibia; order Anura; family Dendrobatidae; genus Phyllobates; species Phyllobates terribilis. The sequence goes on along the minus strand of NW_027362769.1, from coordinate 10,526,809 downwards.
GATTGTGAATTGATATGCTCACCATTTATTTCAATTATATCTAGAAGCATTTTGGTCTAGGAGGGCATCTGTACATACAGTGGGGAAAAAAGTATTTAGTTAACCACCAATTGTGCAAGTTCTTCCACTTAAAAAGATGAGAGAGGCCTGTAATTGACATCATAGGTAGACCTCAACTATGAGAGACAAAATGAGAAAACAAATCCTGAAAATCACATGGTCTGACTTTGAAAAAAAATTTTTTCAAATTTTGGTGGAAAATAAGTATTTGGTCAATTACAAACAAGCAAGATTTGTGTGGTTAGAAAGGTATCCAAATCTGTTTAGTGAGGTTGTTTTGCCAGGGTTGCCTATTGACTTGTCGCACTCTGCCATGCACAAAAGGGGCGACCGAGTCAATAGCTGATGCGAGAGTGGCACTGTAGAAAGCAGTGCCGCTGTCTGTGTCATGGAGTGAAGATATGGATGTCAGTGGTAGAATAGAGTCAGAGAGTGTGTGAGTGTCTAGATGTGTGAGGTTTCTGCGGGGGTGTGCTAGTTCATGGACGTGGGTGACAGATGAGGAAAACAGGGATGAGAACGTGAGTAGATGGTGGTCAGATAGGGGTAGGGGGGAGGTTGTGAGGTTATATAGGGAGCAGAGTCGGGTGAAAATGAGGTCTAGTGTGTGTGTCCGCCAGTGTGGGTGGCTGATGAGGACCACTGAGTAAGTCCAAAAGATGGACAGGAGTTTGGATGCTGCTGACTGGTGAGTGTCAGTGGGGATGTTGAAATTGCCCATGATGATTGTGGGAATGTCAGTAGAGAGAAAGTAAAGAAGCCAGGTGGAGAATTGGTCAATAAAGGCAGTGACCGGGCCTGGAGGTCAGTATATGATAGCCACTTGGAGGTTGGAGGGAGAGTAGATGCGGACAGAGTGGACTTCAAAAGAAGGGAGAATAAGGGAGGGTAGAGGTGGGGTAGGGCTAAAGGTGCTGTTGGTAGAAAGGAGAAGACCTACTCCTCCACCATGTCTGTTACCAGGGCGAGGAGTGTGGGTAAAGTGAAGGCCAACATAACACAGTGCAACAGGGGAGGCAGTGTCGGAGGATGTCAACCATGTCTCTGTGGTGCCCAGGAAGGAGAGATTACGAGAGGTAAAGAGTTCGTGGACAAAATGGAGCTTGTTGCAGGGGCACGGGTTTTACGTAGGAGAGGTTGCGGTAGTTTGCAGTTGGTTTGAAGTGATAGGAGGGGGAACTGGTGGGAGGTGTAAGCTGTGGGGGTCCAGGATTGGGAGATATGTCGCCAGCAGTGAGAAAAATCAGAGAGAGGGAGAGCAGGTGGGAGAAGGAGAGTGTCCGGCTTGTTTTATGTTTTGGTTGGATAGATCTGAGGTCGAGGAGCAGGTCTGCAGATGAGGTCAGGTGGGGAGGTAAGAGGGAAGGAGAGATGATTATTTGATTAGAGGGTGCTGGGTTTGGGGATAGTGAAGGAGAGCGAGGATTAGTGGTGCAAAGACAGTGAGGGCATATGTTAGCATAGTGAAGGTTTAAGTGTGAATGAGAAAAAGAAACTAAGTACAATTAGTAAATAGTTATTCATACCTTCTGGCCCATTTCTGGTATATTTCTGTAGGATCCTTCAGAGCCAGACCCACAGTCTTAGCCAGATCTGCGTGTCTAGATTTATGAAGCTCTTAACAGCACATGGGGTGGATCAGCTGTGAGCAGGAGGGGAGGAGCCGCAAAGAGACTGTTCACAAAAGCATGGGGTGGAGGGGGGGGATTAATTAGGAGCTAGAGGCTAAATGCATTCAGGAAATAGACAGATCGGGACAAGTGTGTATTGGCATCAAAGGATTGAAGTGAAAAAAATTGCAGATGGGGTCAGAAGACATACCAGGAGACAGATATACAATATGGAAGAGGCAGTTAAATATGCAGGGTGGTTTTGCAGATGGGGTCAGGAGTAGAGATGAGCGGTGTTCGACTCGAACTGTTCGCCAATCTCAAATTCGAGCTGTTTTGGGCGGTGTTCGAGCCGTTCGGCGAACACGAACGATTTGAAAAAAATTTGGCTGTTCGAGGTTATGTTCAATAACTGTTCGTGCACCAAAATCATAACTGGATTTTTTCTCAGTAATGCTGAAAATTAATGTTAATACGCAGTTTGAGTGTACAGCGGGGCGGGGGGAGGGGCAGGGGATGGATCTCTGCAGGAATAATGAAGATCTCCATTTTTTTTTCTCTTTCCCGCATTTACAGTGGGGAGGAGCAATCTGTCAGCCTATCAGCAGTGCACACACGGAGCGAACTGCTTTTTTTCACACAAGCAAGGGCATGTGTCATTGGCAGTGTATGTCACATGTCCTTGCCCTATAAGACCCAGCCATTTTCCCCGTCGCCACCATTTTCTCACTGCTGCAGCTGCGTGTTAGACGGCACCGCTGTTGCTGTGTGCGCTATACTTTGTTAATTTCAAGCCAATTTTTGCACAAATCTACAGATAGCTTGGGAGTAGGGAAGAGTTGTGATTGCAGTCCTTTTAAGGACTAGGTTACATCATTTCATACGACTTTTATCAGGCAGGTCTGTGCTCTTAAATAGATAGGTTGGGAGTAAAGACTAATTGTAACTGCAGTCCTTTTCAGGGCTAGGTTACATCAGTTCCTATCAGTTTTTGCCAGGCAGGTCTGTGCCAGTGCTGTGCAAGTTTTTTTCACAGCATTTGGCTAAATCTAGCAAAGCAAATCCTTTTTGGCCTATTGCAGAGTGTGTTAGTCAGTGGAGTAGCCTATCTGTGTTGCAAGCTACACCACCTGTGTATAGAATACAAATTTAATTTTTTTTACTGCACCTAGTGAAGTAAAACCTTTTGGGCATAGCATCATTCTATTAGTCCATCTATACAAACCTCCACCAGGTTGAAAATTCAATATTTTTTCTGCATCGAGCTCTGAAAAAATATTTAGGCTTCTAGTAGTGTGTGGGACTTGTTCTATTAGTCTATCTATACTAACCTCCATCAGGTTGCAAATTCAATATAATTTTTTTCTGCATCTAGCTCTGAAAAAATATTTAGGCTTCTAGCAGTGTGTTTGACTTGTTCTATTAGTCCATCTATACTAACCTCCATCAGGTTGCAAATTCAATATAATTTTTTTCTACATCGAGCTCTGAAATAATATTTAGGCATCTAGCAGTGTGCTGGACTTGTTCTATTAGTCCATCTATACTAACCTCCATCAGGTTGCAAATTCAATATAATTTTTTTCTGCATCTAGCTCTGAAAAAATATTTTGGCTTCTAGCAGTGTGTGGGACTTGTTCTATTAGTCCATCTATACTAACCTCCATCAGGTTGCAAATTCAATATAATTTTTTTCTGCATCTAGCTCTGAAAAAATATTACAGCTTGTAGCAGTGTGTGGGACTTGTTCTATTAGTCCATCTATACTGACCTCCATCAGGTTGCAAATTCAATATAATTTTTTTCTGCATCTAGCTCTGAAAAAATATTTAGGCTTCTAGCAGTGTGTGGGACTTGTTCTATTAGTCCATCTCTACTAACCTCCATCAGTTTGCAAATTCAATCTAAATTTTTTCTGCATGTAGCTCTGAAAAAATATTTTGGCTTCTAGCAGTGTGTGGGACTTGCTATATTAGTCCATCTATACTGACCTCCATCAGGTTGCAAATTCGATATAATTTTTTACTGCATCTAGCTCTGAAAAAATATTTCGGCTTCTAGCAGTGTGTGGGACTTGTTCTATTAGTCCATCTATACTAATCTCCATCAGGTTGCAAATTCAATATAATTTTTTTCTGCATGTAGCTCTGAAAAAATATTTCAACTTGTAGCAGTGTGTGGGACTTGTTCTATTAGTCCATCTATACTGACCTCCATCAGGTTGCAAATTCAATATTATTTTTTTCTGCATCTAGCTCTGAAAAAATATTTCGGCTTCTAGCAGTGTGTGGGACTGGTTCTATTAGTCCATCTATACTAACCTCCATCAGGTTGCAAATTCAATATAATTTTTTTCGGCATCTAGCTCTGAAAAAATATTTCAGCTTGTAGCAGTGTGTGGTACTTGTTCTACTAGTCCATCTATACTAACCTCCATCAAGTTGCAAATTCAATATAATTTTTTTCTGTATGTAGCTTTGAAAAAATATTTCAGCTTGTAGCAGTGTGTGGGACTTGTTCTATTAGTCCATCTATACTGACCTCCATCAGGTTGCAAATTCAATATAATTTTTTTCTGCATCTAGCTCTGAAAAAATATTTCGGCTTCTAGCAGTGTGTGGGACTTGTTCTATTAGTCCATCTATACTGACCTCCATCAGGTTGCAAATTCAATATAATTATTATCTGCATCTAACCTAGCCAATACTTTTGGCCTAATACCACAGTTTGGCCACTCAGCTCTGCTCGGTTCCCATCCATTGTTTTTTGTGCAAACAACTCCAGAGTTGTGAATTAGTTAACCACCAAAATGAGTGGAAAAAGGCCTGCTGCTGGTGGAAAGGGGAATAGGCGTGTTGGGAATGGGAAAAAAAGGTTGTGTCCGTGGGGTAGGTGTTAAAGCAACAGTAACATCTGCAGAAGAAAGACCATCTTCCAGCCAAACTAAAATGTCTACTTCTTTTAGCGGACAATGTGATAAGATCCCTTTCTTACGGCCACGCCAATCGCTACAAATTCCAGATGAGGCTCAAAAACAGCAGGTGCTTCAACGGATATCAAGTGCTCCTTTAAGTGGGCTCTCCTCCACCTCAACTTCAACAGCACAAATACTCCAGTCCTCAGAGGTGTCACCCCAATCGCACTTGCTTCCTCACAGCTCCCAAGTCTCCAGCTGCCCGTCTGAGTATGGGGTAGAACAGATGGTTGAGTCTGCAGAGCTGTTTACTCATACTATAGCCTGGGAATCAGAGGTCGGCTCCAGAGCTTCTGTGAATCCAGACGAGGAAATGATCTGCACTGATGCCCAGAATCTTTATGAGTCGGATCCAGGACCAGACGCAGAAGGTTCTGACCATAATGTAGACCCTCGTTACCAAACTGTAACTCCTGTTGGTGGAGACAATGAGGAAGACGATGATGAGACTCAAATACCTGACTGGAGCGACTTTAGTTTTTTGTCAGGGCAGGAACAGGTTGGCTCTGAGGACGACGGGTGTGAGAACACACAGGGTGATGATGATGAGGTTGGAGATCCCACTTACTGTCAACCCACAGTCAGCCAAGAGATGAGGTCAGCAGAGGAGGTGGAGGAGGATGCTAGTGATGACGACGTCAGGTTGCGCCTTCCTGGACAGAGACGTAGTACTGGAAGCACGTCAACAACTGCATCCTCAAACACAACTCTGCCTCTGACCACAAGTCGTGGTGGCTCTTCAGGTCGCATGGGTGCTAAGCCTTGCATAGCCTGGGCATTTTTTCAGATCGATAAAGATGACCCAACTCGTGTTATCTGTAACATTTGTCAGCAAAAGCTAAGTAGAGGCCAAAAAATACATAGTTTGAGTACTTCATGCATGAACCGGCACATGAACATGAAGCATAAGTTGAAGTGGGAAGCTCACTGTGCTACAATGCGGCCTAGCCGGCCGGGCCAACCACCGTCTGCCACATCTTGTGCATCCGCGGCCTCTTCATCCCCTGTGACTGGGGGGACAGCAGTCACACCTGTTTTGGGGCGCAGACCTGCCACCTCTTTACCCGCAACAGCCAGCGTGATTGGCAGGTCATCATTTTCTTTGGAGGTGGTAACACCAGCTGGTGTTGAGCGCTGTCCGACATCGATAGCACCACCTTTGGATCAAGGCAACCTAACATGTCTGCCTGCATCTTCCTCACAGACCGGCAGTTTTCCGGGGACACCCTTCTCAACCCCGTCTAAGCACAAAGGCCAGCCCTCGGTCCCTCAGATGTGGACAAGTAAAAGACCATTTCCTCCTAGCCATGAGAAAGCTAAGAGGTTGAATTTCACCATCTGCAAGCTCTTGGCTACAGAAATGCTGCCTTTCCGCCTGGTGGACACAGAGGATTTTCGAGACCTTATGTCCGTCGCAGTGCCCCAGTACCAGATGCCCAGTCGGCACTACTTCTCAAAGAAAGGTGTGCCTGCGCTCCACCAGCATGTCGCACACAACATCACCGCTTCTTTGAGAAACTCTGTGTGTGACAGGGTGCATTTCACCACAGACACTTGGACGAGTAGGCATGGACAGGGGCATTACATGTCGCTGACTGGGCACTGGGTAACTATGGTGACAGCAGGACAAGGGGCTGCTGTCCAAGTCTTGCCATCCCCACGAGTTGTGCGTCAATCCTCTTTATCTCAAAGTTCCTCCACTGCTTCTGCCTCCTCAACCTCCTCTTGGTCCTCCACCTGCACCCAAAGCCTGTCTGGTCATGCCACAAGCTTTCTAACTGCGCAGAAGGGATCCTGCACACCTCCTTACTATGCTGGCAGCAGGGCTCAAAGTCATCAGGCGGTTTTTACTTTGAAATGTCTGGGAAATGTGAGTCACACAGCTGAGGAGTTGTGGTCAGCTCTGGAGTACCAGTTTCATGAATGGTTGTCTCCACTGGACCTGAAACCAGGGAAGGCCGTGTGCGACAATGCTGCAAACCTGGGTGCGGCCCTTCGCCGGGGCAATGTCACACACGTGCCTTGTATGGCTCACGTGTTGAACCTGGTTGTCCAGGACTAGATAGCCTTCTGCAGAGGGCACAGTCGCTGTGTGCGCACTTCCGCCGTTCGCATTCCGCAGCTCAGCGACTTACATCTCTACAGAAGTCGTTGGGCCTGCCACTTCACCGGCTAAAATGCGATGTGCCTACCCAGTGGAATTCAACTCTGCACATGTTGCAGCGACTGTGGCAGCACCGACAAGCCCTGGTGCAATACGTTCTGATGTATAGTCTGGGCCAACGAGATCCAGAGGTGGGGCAAATCACGCTGGAGGAGTGGTCTCAGATCAGGGACCTATGCACCCTTCTGCACAGTTTTGAAATGGCGACGAAGATGTTTAGTGCTGACGATGCCATTATCAGCATGACTATTCCGGTGATTTACATGCTGGAGCACATGTTAAACAGAATTCGGAGTCAGGTGGTGGCACAAGAGGAGGTGGAGGAAGTAGAGGAGGAGGAGTTGTATGCGGAAGGGCTAACATCTGCAAGGTCCAGACGGTCGGCAGCACCAAGGCGGCAGGCATGTGAGGGTGGGGGAGATGGTTTTACCAGGGCGCATGGTAGCAGCCAAGCTAGTGAGGAAGGTGCAGGTGCAGGAGCCCAGGAAGAAGTGGAGGACGAACTGCTGGAAGACTCATCAGATGAGGGAGACCTTAATCACATATCTGTTGTGCGAGGTTGGGGGGAGAGGACAGAGGAAGGAAGCATGATTGTTACCTCGCCACCAACACAACAGGGACTTGGTGCTCCTGGATGCGCAAGACACATGAGTGCCTTCTTGCTGCACTACCTGCAACATGACCCTCGAATTGTGAGAATTAGAAATAATCCTGACTACTGGGTTGCCACACTGTTAGATCCCCGGTACAAAAGTAAATTTGCAGAAATTATTCCTGCCATAGAAAGGGATGCACGCATGCAGGAGTATCAGCAGAGACTGTTGCAGAATCTTACATGTGCCTTTCCACAAAACACCAGTGGTGACCGTAGTGAATCTCACAGTTCCAACTTGCCAACCGTGGGACCGTCGAGTGTTCAGCACTCAAACCGTAACAGAAACACAGTATCTGCTGGTAACATCAATTTTGCGGAATCATTTCACCACTTTTTTAGCCCATCCTTTGCAAGGCCACAGGAGACAAGAAGTCTGACACATAGTCAACGCCTAGAGACGATGGTACAGGAGTATCTCCAAGTAAACATTGAAGCCATGACTGTGTCACTAGACCCTTGCTCTTTTTGGGCTTCCAATCTGGATAAATGGCCAGAGCTAGCCACTTACGCCTTGGAGATCTTGTCATGCCCCGCAGCCAGCGTTCTGTCTGAACGTGTGTTCAGCGCTGTTGGTGGTGTGCTGACAGATAAGTGCGCGCGGCTCTCCACTGATAATGTAGACAGACTCTCGTTCATAAAGATGAACAAATCATGGATCCGAAACTACTTTTCTACCCCTGTGTCATCCTGGGGAGAGTAAAAGCTTGATGATTTGTTAAAATCACCTCACCAACCGTTTTATGCTTTAAAATTACTAATCATGTTTCTCTGTATCTTGGCTGGAAAATAATTTGGGCTTTGTAGCAGTGTGCAGTACTGATTCTATTAAGCCATCTATACTAAGCTCCACCAGATTTAAAATTACTAATCATGTTTATCTGTATCTTGGCTGGAAAATAATTTGAGCTTCGTAGCAGTGTGCAGTACTGATTCTACTAGGCCATCTACAGTTATATGAAAAAGTTTGGGCACCCCTATTAATCTTAAGCTTAATGTTTTATAAAAATTGGTGTTTTTGCAACAGCTATTTCAGTTTGATATATGTAATAACTGTTGGACGCAGTAATGTTTCTGCCTTGAAATGAGGTTTATTGTACTAATAGAAAATGTGCAATCTGCATTCAAACAAAATTTGACAGGTGCATAAGTATGGGCACCCTTATCATTTTCTTGTTTTAAATACTCCTACCTACTTTTTACTGACTTACTAAAGGACTTTTTTTGGTTTTGTAACCTCATTGAGCTTTGAACTTCATAGCCAGGTGTATGCAATCATGAGAAAAGCTACTTAAAGTGGCCACTTGCAAGTTGTTCTCCTATTTGAATCTCCTCTGAAGAGTGGCATCATGGGCTCCTCAAAACAACTGTCAAATGATCCGAAAGCAAAGATTATTCAACATAGTTGTTCAGGGGAAGGATACAAAAAGCTATCTCAGAGATTTAACCTGTCAGTTTCCACTGTGAGGAACATAGTAAGGAAATGGAAGTACACAGGGACAGTTCTTGGTAAGGCCAGAAGTGGCAGGCCAAGAAAAACATCAGAAAGGCAGAGAAGAATGGTGAGATAAGTCGAGGACAATCCTCAGACCACCTCCAGAGAGCTGCAGAATCAACTTGCTGCAGATGGTGTCACTGTGCATCGGTCAACTATACAACGCACTTTGCACAAGGAGAAGCTGTATGGGAGAGTTATGCGAAAGAAGCCATTTCTGCAACCACGCCATAAACAGAGTCGGCTGAGGTATGCAAAAGCACATTTGGAGAAGCCAATTTCTTTTTGGAAGAAGGTCCTGTGGACTGATGAAACCAAGATTGAGTTGTTTGGTCATACAAAAAGGCGTTATGCATGGCGACAAAAAAACACAGCATTCCAAGAAAAACACTTGCTACCCACAGTAAAATTTGGTGGAGGTTCCATCATGCTTTGGGGCTGTGTGGCCAATGCCAGCCCCCGGGAATCTTGTTAAAGTTGAGGGACGCATGGATTCCACTCAGTATCAGCAGATTCTTGGCAATAATGTTCAAGAATCAGTGATAAAGTTGACGTTACGCAGGGGATGGATCTTTCAGCTAGACAATGATCCAAAACACCGCTCCAAATCTACTCAGGCATTCATGCAGAGGAACTATTACAATGTTCTGTAATGGCCATCCCAGTCCCCAGACCTGAATATCATTGAACATCTGTGGGATCATTTGAAGAGGGCTGTCCATGCTCGGCGACCATCAAACTTAACTGAACTGGAATTGTTTTGTAAAGAGGAATGGTCAAAAATACCTTCATCCAGGATCCAGGAACTCATTAAAAGCTACAGGAAGCGACTAGAGGCTGTTATTTTTGCAAAAGGAGGATCTACTAAATATTAATGGCACTTTTCTGGTGAGGTGCCCATACTTATGCACCTGTCAAATTTTGTTTGAATGCAGATTGCACATTTTATGTTAGCACAATAAACCTCATTTCAAGGCAGAAACATTACTGTGTCCAAAACTTATTACATATATCAAACTGAAATAGCTGTTGCAAAAACACCAATTTTTATAAAACATTAAGCTTAAGATTAATAGGGGTGCCCAAATTTTTTCATATAACTGTATACTAAACTCCACCATATTTAAAATTAATAATAATTTTTAGCTGCATCTAGCCCGGAAAATAATTTTGGGTCTCCTAGATGCGCAAGACACATGAGTGCCTTCTTGCTGCACTACCTGCAACATGACCCTCAGATTGTCAGAATTCGAAGTAATCCTGACTACTGGGTTGCCACACTCTTAGATCCCCCACACTCTTCGATCAACCTTTTCATTTTAATAAAGAACAAAAAAATGGTCATTTTTGAAATTATAAGCATTAGCAGGTTATTAGAAACTGAAATCAAACAGTTTTCAACTCAAAACTTTATTCTAGGTGATGTTACATTTGCACATAGGACCCCTTGTTCGAAAGGAGCTTCTGAACTGTCTCGTCCATTGAATTTGTCAGGTTTTGGATGGTTTCTGCTTCAATTGTTTTGCATGAGGACAGAATACCCTCCCAGAGCTGTTGCTTAGATGTGAACTGCCTCCCGCCATCATAGACACTCCTTTTGATGATGCTCCAGAGGTTCTGAATGGGGTAGAGGTCAGGGGAGCATGGGGGTCACACCATAAGTTTGTCCCCTTTTATGCCCATATCAGCCAGAGATGCAGATGTGTTATGTGCAGCATGAGACGGTGCATTATCATGCATGAAAATGATCTTGCTGTGGAATACACGGTTCTTCTTCTTGAACCATGGCAGGAAGTGCTGTTTGAGAAACTCCACATACATTATGGAGTTCATCTTTACCCCTTCAGGGATCCTAAAGGGGCTGACAATCTCTCTCCCCATGATTCCAGCCCAAAACATTACTCCACCTCCTCCTTGTTGGCGCTGTAGCCGTGTTTGCATGGGGTGTCCATCAACCAGCCATCCTCCACTCCATCCATCTGGACCATCGAGCGTTGCACGGCACTCATCGGTGAACAAAACAGTTTTGAAGTCAGTCTTCATGTATTGTTTGGCCCACTGTAGCCGTTTCTGCTTGTGTGCAGTGGATAGAGGAGGTAGACAGGATGGCTTACGCACAGCAGCTTCAAAAACTTGTCTGCTGCTATGACAAGGCTTTTTTGCTGCTGCTCTTTTAACCTGACTTAATTGCCTATAGGAAAGAGTCCTCAATTTTCCCTTATCAGCACGCACATGTGTGTACTGTGAATCAGCTACATACTTCTTGATTGTGCGATGATCAGGATGAAGTGTCTTGGCAATATTGATTGTAGTCATGCCTTGACCTAAACACTCCACAATTTGTTGCTTCTCAGCAGCCCACACATCCTTTTTCTTTCCCATTTTGGCAGAAAATGTAGGCTGCTTAATAATGTGGGACAGCCTTCTTAAGTAGTCTTGCCTTTCATTGGACACACCTGCCAAACTAATTAGCACAGGTGTCTGCAATTGCTTACAGTGATATAAAGAGCCCTGACACACATCACCATCAATGAGTTTAACTGACAAACAAACAAATTCTTCCCTTATCACTCCTAAACACTTTTTGCCTAATAATTTGGAACACAGTGTACATGTGCTTTTCCACAAAACACCAGTGGTTCACATAGTGAATCTTACAGTTCTAACTTGCCAACCGTGGTCTGTATGGAGTTGTTCAATAAAGGGCCCAAAATTAAGATAACATAGACGGGAGAGGTCTCTAAGAATAGGAATTCCTAAGTATTTGATACCCTGTGAGGGCCAGGCAAAGGCAAAGTTGGACTGGATGGAATCCTGTATGGATTTGGGGAGGGAGACATCGAGGGCCTCAGACTTCGCTGCATTGATTTTAAAATTTGACCATGTAACAAAGTGATCTATTTCAGCCATAACAGCAGGGATGGATATATGTGATTGGGTGATATATACTAGGACATCATCAGCAAATGCAGAGCACTTGTACTCGGTGCCTCCCACCTCAATCCACCTAATATTGGGGTTATGGCGAATTGATGAGAGCAGGTGCTCCATCACTAGGATGTATAAGAGAGGGGAGAGAGGACATTCCTGCCTTGTCCCTTTGGTGATTATGAAAGGTGATGAAAATGTTCTGACGCGCCCCCTGGGCCTTGGGACACCCGGAGCCGGACCCTTTTTGGTGGATGCTGGTGGTTGTAGTCTCCGTGGCGGTGACCCGGTTCCACTATTTATGTGGTTTTGATGTTTAAATGTCAGACTACGCCACCCGTGGATTGCGGTCAGAGTGAACCGCCGCTGCAGGGCAGACCGCTGAGGCTGGTGTTGTGGGTGCAGCAGAGCGTAGTATAACTCCCCATGGGAGGAGTATAGCCTCATGGCAGTGTATGCGGAGGATGGGGGTGATGGTGCAGGGCAGCAGCAGTAACGACACAGAGTCAGTGATGCAGTCCAGCGCCTTTACACACAGTTCTTATTATCCAGACCACTTCTGCAGGTAACGGCTGCCCACTTCGTACTGTGCTCACCAGGAGAGGGGCTCAGACCACTCTCAGATAACTTTGGAGTGCTACACAGGACCCCCTTTGTGTGTCCTTTGTCTGGCCTTTCTTACCAACGCTTCTGAGTCCGGCTGCCTCCGGCCTCCTCTTGGTAAACTTGGCGCCAGTTTCCCTGACCCTAAGTGGTGCCTTCCTAGCGGGTGTAGCGAGGGGCTGCGCCACATAAAATGTCACAGCCTCCGGTTTCTAGCTGAGGGTCGTTTCCCGCCTCCACTAGTTTCGGGGACCGGTCTCCCCCTTTGGCCTGACCCCTCCACGCAGGTGGATTCGGGCGTGCGGTGGCAACTCACCCTTCCGCACCCCTGGGATCCCTTCATTCCTCATTCCTGGAGCCTTCTCCGCTCCTCTTCCTTCCTTCTCCCTCTTCCAGGCCTGGGCCTCTGTTACTAGGCCCGCCTCCAGAGCAGAGCTCATGCAGAGCCCCTGCTCCCTGTCACTTCTGCTCAGACTTCTCTGCACTGAACTAAGATGGTGCCCACCTTTTATACTCCCTTCTCAATGCACCCAGGAACTGCTTCCTCCCTGCTCCTGCACTACAGGGCTCCCCTTCCTCGGTGTTCCCTCCCCCCACTCCAGCCAGGGACAGGGACTGTCGTGCCCATCTCAGGGGCATATTGGTCGCCCTGCCCCACGGCAATGTGGTGTAATGCATGCAGGTGTCGGGGTCCTGATCCACACTCCATCCTTACCTGAGAGTGAGATATCACACCTTTGGGTGAGGTGCAAAACCTCTGTAGCAACCGAGCCCTCGGGGTGCTACAGTTCCATTCATCTTCAGCCTAGGTGACGTATTGTGATACAGGGCCGTGATTTTGCCTATAAAAGGGTCCCCTAGACCCCTACCCCAAGCTTTTTAAGAGAATAATATATGGCGTGCCAGGAGACTCTATGGAATGCTTTCTCAGCATCCAACGAGAGTATCTAATTACAAAATTTTAACTGCATCTAGCCCAGGAAATACTTTGTGCCTAGTAGCAGTGTCTGCTAGTCAGCGGATTATCCCAGCTGTTAAGCAAGCTACACCACCTGTAGTTTGGACACTTAATTTTTTCAAAGGAAATGCTCCGGGACCCCGGGATTCTCAGTGAAGAGCATCAGGAGGCACCGCAAGGCATAGGGGCTGGGACTGGCGGTAGGACGCCTTGCGGTGGACCGCCGAGCTCGATCCTTATAAAAGCTTTTTAACTGCAACAGTTTTAGTGGACGCTACTGAAGCTGGAATTATGCGGCTGCTGGCATGAGACTTGCCCTCCAATAGATCCTTGTAAAAGGATTTAAAGTGTACTCATTCAAATTAGAGAGACAATATAAATTAAAAAGCTTAGACCTGCCTCCACCACAGGGGGGCTCGCTCGACCCACCAGCGGACAGGCACCAGTATTGGGAGAGGGGGGCTGGCCGTCAGGGTCCACCACAGCTCTGGCACAAAGCCGGCGACACGGAGGTCGCACGGGCAGGAACGGACTGGCCGTGTCGGCTTCGCACTTTTTTGGTTTTAGAAGGGCATGACATGCCTATATCTGTGTCTCCCCCTCCTTTTACTCCTCCACCTCTTTTCTTTTCGCATGACTATATGTACTTGTCACTTTTCCATGTGTTAGTTGTGTCTTCTGAGCAGTTTGTCAGCTTTTGGACACCTTTGAAGGTGTTTTCTATGTGTTTCTATGTGTTTTTGTTTGCCTGCCATTGGTTTTAACGGTGTTCGAAGGTGTTCGATGAACAGTTCGACGAACAGTTCGGCGAACATACGGGTGTTCGACGAACCGAACCGAACTCGAACACTACGGGGGTGGCTCAACACTAGTCAGGAGACATACCTGGAGATTGCCCTCATTTCCGCATATGTGTGCTCTTGATATTAATAGGCTGTTATTCTGAGTATATCACTACTCTGGGATGTATCGTTTATACTACTGAATAGTTTTTAAATGTTTTTGTCTTTATCCCTTGTTGTCTAATAAACTCTTTTCGTATAAGATTCATTCAGGTGTGCACATCCTTTGTGTAGTGCTTCTTCCTTTTTTATACTAACATAGCTCATCATTCCAAGAACACCATCCTCACAGTGAAACATGGTGGTGGCAGCATCATGTGGTAGTGATGTTTTTCGGCAGCAGGGACAGGGGAAATGGACCAGATCAAGGGGAAGATGGATGGTGCAAAATTCAGGGATATTCTTTAGCAAAACCTATTTCAGTCTGCCAGAGATTTGAGACTGGGAGGGAGGTTCACCTTCGAACAAGACAATGAGCCAAAGCATACTGCTAAAGCAACACTAGAGTGTTTTAAGGGGAAATGTGTACATTTTTTGGAGTGGCCAAGTCAAAGCCCATACCTTAATCGGATTGAGAATCTATGATCAGACTTGAAAATTGCTGTTCACTAGTGATGAGTGAGTACCGTAATATTCGTAATCGCTATACTCGTAACGAGTACTTTGTAATAATCGCGTATTCGTTCCGAATAGTGAGTACAATGTAAGTCAATGGGAAATGCGAGTAATTTTCTGCTGGACCCTACAAAGGGGTCTGGGGGCTTGAGGAAAAGGCTGAAATGGATGTGAAAGTGATGAAACAGAATGGGAAGAGCTTGGAGAATATGCCTGCATGCATTTCTGATTCACATATGGTGTCTGAGAATGTTTGTCGCAGTATTACGCCACTTTTACAGGCACACAAGAACAACTACCAAACCTAACCTAAATTGCATTTAACAGGCCAAAAAGGTTAAGAAACAGTTTTTCCTGCATACTCACTTGTACAGTATATAAGGCTAAATAAACCAGAGAAACCCCAAAAATATCCCTTTTAGCCTTTGTTCACACATACTGTTGCGGCTTATTTTTCGCCTTTTACAATTGGGAGGGCCCTGACTTATACATTTTGAAGGTCCCTCTGTCATACATGTGAGGTAGAGCTATTGATCATGTTGAGGGGCACTCACTTCATCGGGTCAATTAAAGCACACATGCAACGTTTTCCGGTAATCTAAAGTCCAGCAGTTTATTATACATCATAAACGGTTTATAACATAGTCCATCTCAGTGGCTCACAGGAATGTTACACACGTAATATCCTAGAGCCTTTTCAGTGGCAGCTATGCCCGCTTGGCTTCAGATACAGTCTTCAGCAAGGTAACAACATCAATGTCCATATCAAGCACCACTTTTACCTTTGCTGGGTCTAGCTGCTTTCATCAGCTGTGTTCTGACAAAGCTGTGGTTTAAGGCTCACCAGGTGTGGCCTCCAGGTCTCGTGCCTTCCAAGGCTAATGGTGTCCCAGGACAGAGATCAGGTCTCTTGACCCCCTCCGTTTCAAAAACCACCAGGATATATATATCCCTCTGTGCGCACAGGACCTGTGATGATGTCACAGTCATGTGATCAGTCACCTGAAGGGGAGGTACGTGGTCAGCCACAACACACCTCCTCAGACATTCTGGCAATGCAGCAAGACGCTGCATTACATATCCTCTCCCTTTTGTTCAAGCCCATGGTATTGAACACATAATATACACAATCACATTATAACCCAGAGTTTACACAGGGTCCATGTACCTGATGTTTGCACTGCTCAGCCCCTGGAACATTAGTCATCAACATTAGCCCATTCCTTAGGGACCTACCATCTGTCATTGTCACTAACTTCGTCAAGTCACATTTCCGAGTCGTAACCTTGTCAGACCTCCCTCACTCCCAGCGGTCAATTCAGCAGTGCGACTCACTTGCCCTTGTATCTAAGGTCAGGTCCAACTCCGTGCTGTCTCATACTTTATTGGGTCATTTGTATGGGCCTCTCAGACCTGAGTTACTGGAGGACTCACTACCTCTAAACCCATGCCCACTATCCTCAGGACACCTTGAAAGGTCTGTTACTTCTGCTGTAGCCGTTCTATTATTTGGAGGGCCCTTTCTCTGTCTGGTCTCACAATTTATGGGGTGTTTTATCGCCGCTTCATAGACGACTTATTTTTCCTGTGGAGGGGAACTAGCGAGAGTGTATTGAAATTCGTTGAGGAACTCAACGCCAATCCGTGGGGTTTATCATTTACAGCGACCTTTTCTGAAACCGCCTTACAGTTTTTGGATCTTACGGTGCAGTTTGATCCAACAGGAAGATTGTTCACATCAACTTTTTTTAAACCTGCAGATGTTAACAGTTATTTAAGGTTCGATACTGGACATCTCCCGAAATGGATCACCAATGTCCCTTATGGGCAATATTGGAGGGTCCGAAAAAACTGCACCAGAGATTCTGAATTTTTAGTGGAATCTAAAATATTGAAAAAACTATTTCTACAGAAAGGCTACCCCAAGAAGTTATTGATAGATGCTTTCTCCAGAACTAAAACCCTTACACAGGATATGTGTCTTGATATGATTGAGTCATTCACCGATAAAACTAAGACTAGAAATAAATTAGCCTCAGATTTGACTAGATGGACCATGGTCACCACATTTAGTCAGTCAATCTAGGGTTACCATCCATAATATTTTGGATAAATTCTGGTTTATCTTGAAGGGTGACCTCATTTTAGGACCCTTTATACCTAACAAGAAAGCATTATTTATAGGAAGAACAGAAATTTGCAAAACTTAATAGCACCAAGTAATACATCCCTGAAATCTAGAATACAACCCCCACAAGAGGGCGTCTGTTCGGGGTGTCTTCCATGTAATATGCCTAAATGTTTATGTTGTAGAGTCATTCAAAATGGTAATCAAAAGAATTTTTCATCATATACCACAGGAAAAAAATTCTCTATCAAACATAATGTGAATTGTCAGTCGACATATGTGATCTATTTACTTGAGTGCACTTGCAACCTCCAGTACGTGGGTCGAACGATACAAACTATGCACGCACGTCTAAATAAACATAGACATAACATTCGGATAGGTTATCAACTACACAGCGTATTCAAACATTTTAGCATTGTTCATCAAAAAGATCCAGGAAATATGAGGCTTACTATTATAGACCACATACCTGATACTGTCCCGGACAGTTAGTGAGTTTGATTAATAAAGAAAGTTTTTGGATCGTCAAGTTGGGCACGTTGGCCCCTGAGGGTCTGACTTTGGCCCTTGAAAATGTAACCAGCTCTTAATGTCATTTCCTTCTCCTTTCTAATGGAATTATTATTGCTATGTTTTAAATGTGCTTTTTTTTTGTTTTTTTTTTAATTTTATTATGATGCAGTTTTGAATAACTGTTTTTTAACATGTATCACTTCATTCTATAACTTACTTAATATGTTTTGATTTTTTGTATTTATGTAGGTGATTTTTATGAAATTGATGTATGCACTGCAGATGTATTTTTGTATAACTGTTTACCAACATGCATTGCCATATTCTATACCTTATCCAATGTGTTTTTGATACTTTGCATTCATGTGAAGGTGGCTTATGTGAAACCAATGTGGACACTTCGCACCAGCACATGAAGGGTTTCCTTTGTTTGGACCCAGGTTAACTAATTAGTATCAACCAATCACTGTGAATCTTTGTTTGTGCTCATACCCTTGTACCACCTGAGGAAGATAGTTTACTATCGAAACGCGTTGTGGAAAGGGCTCATTAAATTTATTTTTTAGTCCTAAAAAATGTTTTCACCTCTAGTGTTCATTCGTTTAGCGCCCTATAGACCGCTTTTTCATTTAATTTGGACCACTTTCAATCCCACTTTGGGGGTTAGCGGCAGGAGCAGCTTTCAGTTAATCATTCTTAAATCCCCCCACTATTAAATTCCCCTTAGGCTGCTCAACTCAGGACCTGCGGTTGGGGGCTACACTCTCCTAGCTTTTAGGACCTGTGGTGATGCACATCTGATCCTGAGTCACGTGATCTGTGGGCAGACATGTGGCCTGCAATTTTGGAACCTGGAAGCGGTGAGCACGAGCGGCGGTCTGCAGCACATGGCACGTGGTGTGCCAAGCTACCTGTACCTTGCGGTGAGACGTGCCTGCTCCTTCCATTTTCACACTAACACCAGAGTTGTGCAGGGGTGCACAACTCCAACAGGTGAGTGGCCTTTTGGCTGTTTCCGTCACATCTACCTATCAGGTCCTTCACATAGCGCGCTTTTTCTCCCTTTCTCTTCCACAATTTATAGACGGCTGCCGTCTTCTGCTGCTCAGGCGACGCTGTCTTTCCATTTGCAATCTGGCGAGATTCAACTGTTGTACCTCTCGCAGGTAGGTCACTCGGTACTCCATCAGCATTCGTATATATGCAAGATTTTCCTACAGCAGAGAATAGCACCATGGAGTCTTCATCCGGTATCCAGTCCGGATGATCATGTGGACTGCTTACTTTCATCACACCAGACTTCTTTACCATCATTTGCATGGCTTGGCCATTTCTCCCAATGAGCTTTCTTCCCAGAACATGAGGCACCCAGATGACTTCTTCCCGCAGACTTTGAGCTTTTCTCATAAGCTCCAGTTGTCTAATGGCTTGTTCCGTCTTCAACCGGACAATCCGCTTAGTGCGAACACATCGCCAGTGCATGTCACTTAGGACAGCCACCCTCTTCACTGTGACTTCGGTTGTGGACAGGACCACCAGCTGTTTAGCTTTTGAGGTTGAGTACACCTTACAGGCTCCCACGGCCTTCTTAAACTCTTCATGCACTGACTCTCTGGTGCATTCTTCTCTTAGATCTTCGGGTACATCTATGAGGCACTTTTACCGAGAAGTTTCTGTCTCACCAGTGGTCTCCAAACGATTATCTGGCTCAGGTTTCAGGGACAACTGACTTTCAGCTTCTTCACCCAGTATGCTTCCCCTGAGCTGACTCACAGCTGTGAACTCAAGAATTCTCCTCTTGAAATCTTCCATTCCATACTTATCTTCTATTAACACTTTCTCAGCTCTCCTCAGGTCCACTTCTCATGGTATAAAGGATTAAGCGCAACTTGTTTGCCCTTTTCCTTCTCCAAGGAGGCCTCGTTCACTGATTGGTACTTTGCCAGGCAACCTTTGAGCTCGAAAACTTCTTCCTCTAGCTCAGCTACTCGCCTCTCAGCATCCCATCTCTGAAGCTCTTCCTGCTTCAACTGCTTCTTTATCAGCAGAATTCTCTCAGCCCTCTCTGTCTCCAATGTGCCCACTCGGCTCTCAACAGCCAGTCTCTCAAGCTTCTCTTGCTTCAAATGGGCTTGTAGCATCTCCTTGAGCAACTTGATCTCAGCTCTTACATCCACCGAATCATCCAAGCTAGCATTATTCAAGGTGGTATTTGCTTCATACCTCCCCTCTCCAGTGGCAAACTCCTGACCCTGGTCTGTGGCTTCTCCAATAGACTCCATATTTTTCTGCTCAGCTTCCATCCTGCCGATTCTATCCTTAAGGCACGTCTCTGCCCTCTGAAGATCATCACAGAACGTCTTCAGCTCCTTCACCTGAGCTTCCAGTCCTAGGATCTTTCTGCGGAGATCATCATTCTCATCACGGGTGTCCTGTAGAGTGGTCTCAATCACTTGGCACATGTGCTCTGCATCAGCCTTATCATCCTCTATTTTTTCTTAACCTTGAGGAGATCCTCATAGTCTCTCTTGGTTTGTTGCAGTTCCCTATTGAATTTTTCACGCATCTTTTCTGCCTCACGGTCGTGACCAAACGCTTCATCTTCTAATGCCGCTTTCAGGGCGGATAGCTCCCGGTCTCGCTGGTACAGAGAGTCCTCCAGCCGCTCCTTCTCCTGCATTAGAGGCTTTACTTGGTCTTGGAATTTCTGCAGCTCCCTCATGTGTTCATCATACTCCTTCTTGGATTCACACAGTTCCCGGTAGAATTGTTCGCGCAGTTGTTCTAGGTCTTGATCACGTCCAGAAACTTCATCTTTTAGCGCCCCTTTTGGACAACCACACCTGTAGGGGGTACTTTTAAAAAAAAACACCGCAATTGTCTTAGGACCCAGTTCACAACATATCTTACTACCTCCCTGGGCACTCTGGGATAGTGCCGGCGCCACAGGAGAACTAAAGGAATGGTCCTCTGCCACCATTCTGTAAAGTGCAAACAGCTCCTGCCGTTCCTGCACCATGTCCTGTTGTCGTTTCTCAAATGCCTGCTGCTGCAATTTTAACAGCCACTTTAATCGCTCAATAGCTTAAGTCTCATTTTCTGCTCCCTTCACAGCCATGTTTATCAGCTCCTGCATTTCTTCAGAACACTCTATTTTGCTGAAGAACGTTTGCAGCTGGTCATCTAACCACTTCTCCATTCCATCTGGGGATACTACTCCATTCATAGCCATCGCGGTACGCTGTTCACACCAGACACTTCACACAGCTCTCCCCGGAAAAAAAATCATGGCCCCACCAAGGCACAGCAAACCAGGTTTGAGTGCGACGACAATTTTCGTAACCCCGCCGAGTTACAGCCAGATGCTTGCATCCACGTTCGTGATCCTGTGCCGCTACCCCTTGCAACCAGGCTGCAGTTGCCCGCATTCTCTAACCAATTGTGAGGTAGAGCTCTTGATCATGTTGAAGGGCACTCACTTCACCGGGTCAATTAAAGCACACATGCAACGTTTTCCGGTAATCTAAAGTTCAGCAGTTTATTACACATCATAAACTGTTTATAACATAGTCCATCTCAGTGGCTCACAGGAATGTTACACACGTAATATCCTAGAGCCTTTTCAGTGGCAGCTATGCCCCCTTGGCTTCAGATACAGTCTTCAGCAAGGTAACAACATCAATGTCCATGTCAAACACCATTTTTACCTTTGCCGGGTCTAGCTGCTTCCATCAGCTCTGTTCTGACAAAGCTGTGGTTTAAGGCTCACCAGGTGTGGCCTCCAGGCCTCGTGCCTTCCAGGGCTAATAGTGTCCCAGGACAGAGATCAGGTCTCTTGACCCCCTCCGTTTCAAAAACCACCCGGATATATATATCCCTCTGTGCGCACAGGACCTGTAATGATGCCACAGTCATGTGATCAGTCACCTGAAGGGGAGGTACGTGGTCAGCCAGAACACACCCCCTCAGACATTCTGGCAATGCAGCAAGCCGCTGCATTACATACATCATTTTAGTTCGCTATTCCCCAGCACTTTACAAGCACAGCTAGAATGAACCAGTAGGTATGTTGATCTTTGACCTGAAAGGCCTCAGGTGTCATGCGCTGTCTAGCGCTGTGTATCTGCGGTCTATTCTAGATGCCGCTGTAACTTAAACTGTAAAATTCCCTCTTGTACTGCTTGGGTTAATGCCAGTTCTATTGCGTGTCCTGGTGATGTGAGTTTGTGTGAGTCTCCTCCCCCTAGCCTTTAAGTAGCCTCTCCTTTCACCAGGTAGTGCTGCTGTTAGAGTTTCCCTCTATACCTGGAAGCCATGCTGTGCAGTCCTGTTCGTTTGTGCTGCTGAAGTCCTTTCCTTTGAGATTACTGTACCTTTGTTCTGTGGAGGGAGGTGAGGGGGATTAGCGCAGGGCTTGTGGAGGAGTTAGGGCTTAGGGTGGAGACCCAAACCTTCTCACCTTCAGAGATACCTTCAGAGTCAGGGCTATTCAGGGTTCCCAGTCTAGGGACAGACTAGTTTTCCCTGCTCACCCTGCCCGTATCTGCCATTTCCTCACCAGCATTCCAACTACACAGTGACATTGGGTGGCTCTGTAACATGCGTTTTGGAGGGACAGCTGTCACTTAGACATTTGGTCCCTCCATCATTGATACTCAGATAGTGAAATAAATATTCCATAGCAGTTTACAATGTGCCCATTGTAGCGTTGGGCTTGACCCTCCTCCTCCTCCTCCACAACCATGTGATACTGCGACCCTAAATTCAAATGTTCAGAGGGCCTGCAGTAGGCAGGAAAGCGGAGTTTTGTGAGAGCCCTCATGTGGCCCTGTCACATACATTTTGAAGTGCCCTCCTCTAGAAATTTTGGAGATCCCTCTTGTGTACATTTGAGAGTGCCCTAACTTATTCAAATTGTAGGGCACTTACTCTATTATTTAACTTATTTAAGGGCAGAAACTATAGAGAAAAAGGCCAAGAGACATGGAGTACAAGAAGATAGCAGTGAGTGTGGCCTGTGATCCTCAGGTATGGCTGAACTCTGTGAACCGGAAAAATAAAGCTTCACTAGTCAACTGGATGACGGGCTCAAATATATCACTTATGCAAGTCAATGGACAAAGGATATATGGCCCCCCCATCCAGGATGGGTTGGAGAAGCTTCTCAAAATGGCTCAGAGATTTGGGTTGTCAATATCCCCCAGATTAAATAGGAAGAGAAGACTTCTTGATACTGTACTACTTGGTCGAGTGCAGAATGTGCATCGTATTTCCAAAAATTAATGCAGGGGGCTGTGTCAAAGGTGCAAGAAGAGTCCTTGACAAGGGCCTCCCTTGACAAACATTATCTATGATGGAGTACTGTAGTAGTTGTGGCCCTCAATTCAAGTTTTCAGAGGGCCATCAGTCAGTCAGCAACAGTCAGTGTACATTTCTATTGGATATGTATGCCCTATCTCAGTCACAATGTGGCATAACCTGTGACAAGGGCCTCCAATGACAAATATTAGTTTGGTAGGACCACTGTACATTCCAGATTTGTCCACTGCATGATGTGCATAGGGCTTGTAAAAATTAGCCCTATGGGCTGAGTCATGGTTGATGCAGGAAGTCACCATCCCAATGGCCTCCAATCACAAATAGTAGTTAGGCTGGAGTAGGAATACTGTCCTGGTTTCTACACTGCACAATGTGCATAGGGTTTGTAAAAATTAGCCCTATGGGCTGAGTCATGGTTGACTCACTATTTTGGGTGTGACAGCTTGGCTTGTGCCATCAACATCTGAAAATCTGTCAACAAAAACCAAAATGCCAAAAAAGCCGGTTAAGGGACGTGGACATGGTGTTGTCAGTGGTACATGAGAAGGCACTCAGTCTGTGTCAGGTCAGAAGAAGCTTGATGCATCCACTATGTTCCTGGGAAAATTTCCCGGTCTGGAACGTAGACATGTGCAGAAGCCAGAAGAGCGAGAGCAGATTCTGTCTTGTATAGCAGACAAGGCCTCTACGCATTTGTCAAGCAGCAACAAATCTTCAACGACCACACAGTCTACTGTGGAAACACAGAAGGCTGGCCCATCCAATCCTGAAACTGGTTCTCCTTGCTCCTGCCATTATCAGTCACAGGAGACATATGACCCCAAGCTTGGCCACTCTGAGGATCTGTTTGGTACGTATCCTTTGATTGGCTCTGGCCTATCACCGTGCAGCATTGAAGAGGGACAAGAGGAGGTGGCGAGCCTTGATGCTCAAGTATTTGAGGACCTACGGCCAGAAGAAAGCCATTTGGAGGAACGTCATTTACTGTCTCCAGAGGTGGAGGCTGATGATGATGAGACACAGTTGCCATCAGGTCAGCCTACAATGTCAACTGGGAAGGAGGGTGAGATGGAAGACGAGATGGTCGATGATGAGTCCACTGATCTGACCTGGACCATTGGCACGCATAACCATGACAGCAACACAGAGGATGATGGATACGTAGCACCAACACAGGCACCAAGGGGTCGTGGTTTGCCTAGAGTGAGAATTGGGTCAACTGTTCCCAAGAACACCCCGCTGTGCGCCAAGTCAGGGCAAGGGGGCGTTCAGCTGCTAAGTGGAATTTTTTTTCTGAAAGTCCTTCAGAGAAAAACATTGTAGTCTGTAGCATCTGCCATACCAAGTTGAGCAGAGGCCAGGGCAAAGGAAACCTTAGCACCACCAGTATGCGAAACCACATGCCAGCCAAGCACCCCAGTAGGTGGACGGAACACGAGGGTACCAAATCTGCATCGGTGGGTCAAACCAATGCCATGTCACCTGGGTTATGCCCTTCAGAATCTGCTGTTCAGGAAAAAGGCGCTCATACCTCCTGCCCACAAGCTGCGGTTCCTCACACACAACAAACATCAACCACATCCACTTCCTTTTCCCAGCGAAGCGTCCAATTGTCCGTGCCTGAGAGCTTGGAAAGAAAGCGTAAATACCCAGCCACGTACACACAGGCACAAACACTAAACTCAAAGATTTCCAAATTGCTAGCTGTGGAGATGTTGCCATTTAGGCTTGTGGGAACACAGTCTTTCCGTAATCTCTTGCTTGCGGCTGCCCCACGATACAGTGTTCCCAGCCGCCACTATTTTGCCCGGTGTGCCGTCCCTGCGTTACTCAAGCACGTGTTATACAATCTGAACCGTGCTCTCACCAACGCCATAACCGAGAAAATCCACCTAACAACAGACACCTGGACAAGTTGTTGTGGACAGGGATGATACATTTCGGTCAAGGCACACTGGGTGAACCTGGTGGAGGGTGGGACAAAGGCGCAAACTGGAACATCAAACATCCTAACTGCGCCAAGAATAGCGGGCCGCCCAACTTCTCTCACGGTTTCCGCCTATTCATATTCCACTTCCTCTCTTGCCTCCTCCTTATCCTCTGCTGAATTACCCTCCCCATCACTGCCAAGCTGGGACCTGTGCAGCAGCGCATCGGCAAAGCGGCAACACACTCTGCTGAAGCTGATCTGTTTAGGTCAGAAAGCACACACTGCAGCAGAGCTGTGGAAAGCTTTAAAACAACAGACTGATCAGTGGCTCTCCCCACTGAACCTCCCACCCGGTCTGGTCATCTGCGATAATGGGCGTAACCTGGTGTCGGCTTTAAAGGTCAGCAAGCTGGTACACGTAACATGCATGACTCACATGCTGAACCTAGTTGTTCAGGAATTTCTGAAAACTTACTGTGACTTGCCGTACCTACATTAGCGGCCATTTCTGCCATTCCTCTACCACTTTTTCTGCTCTTACAACGCTGAAAAAGCGCTTGAATTTGCCAAGTCAGCGACTTATTTGCGACCTGCCCACGTGGTGGAATTCAACCTATTATACGTTAGCGAGGATTAGTGAACAGCAGAAGGCAGTAGCTGAATACCAGCTTTAACATGCCCATCAGACTGAGAGTCAGCCACCACACGTAACAACCGTTGAGTGGATGGGGATCCCTGACATTTGTGAGGTTCTTGAGAATTTTGAATACTGCACCAACCTCATGAGCGGTGATCAGGCTATTATCAGCGTAACCATCCCGCTGCTGTGTCTCTTAAACAATCACTGCATAATCTCAAAGAGGAAGATTTGAGCGCCCAGCATGTTGGTATAGAGCTAGATTTTACATGGGTGATACTACCCAGCCCAGCCAATATTCTGAGACAACATTGGGTGATGAGGAGGAAGATGAGGAGGGAGAGCACTTGTTTTTCTGTGCTACCGAGGGGACTCGTAATGCTACAGAGGGGACACCCAACCCAAGCTTCATGTCTGTCCAGCCTGGATGGGCTGGAGAGGAGGAGGTGGAGGTGAGTCAGAGTGAGGAGAGGATGGGTACTGTTTCTACTGTTGGGGACACAGAACATTTGCCTTTTTGCAGCTTGGCCCACATGGCACAGTTCATGTGTAAGTGTCTGTGGCAAGACCCTCGCTTGATACACATTTTATCCCACAATAATAATAATTTTTATTTACATAGCGCCAACATATTCCGCAGCACTTTACAATTAAGCGGGGAGTTGGGGACATGCACATACAATAAATTCAATACTAGGTAAGACAGTTAAAACATTAGGAGAGAGGTTGCTGCTTGCAAGCTTACTTTCTACAAGGAAATGGGTGGACACAATAGGTGAAAAGTGCTTGTTATTTCAGGCCTGGCAATTGTAATAAGTAGGGATTTTCATATAAAGCTGCATGATCCGGTCATCAGCCAGTATGCTTAAGAGCAATAATCAAGTATCGAGTGTAGTTATCGTGTGCATGGAGGGTGTGGAGACAGATTAATAGTAGGGTGCAGATTCTGAATAATATTTAGAAGGAGGGAACAGGGGAAAGTTAGTTTACTGAGTAGTTGAGGTGGTAGACTTGTTTAAAGAGATGGGTTTTTAAAGCGCGCTTGAAGACGTGGGGGTTAGGCATCAGTCAGATCATCTGGGGTAGAGCATTCCAGAGAACTGGTGCATCACGAGAGAAGTCTTGGAGATGGAGGTGCGAGGTTCGGATTATGGGGGATGTTAGTCTTGTGTCATTTGTAGAATGGAGGGCACGTGTAGGGCGATAAACAGAGATGATAGAGTAGATATAAGGCGGTACAGAACTGTGGAGAGCTTTGTGGCTAGAAGTGATGAGTTTATATTGGACCCTGTAGTGAATGGGCAACCAGTGTAATGACTGGCACAAGATGGAGGCATCGGTGAAGCGGCTGGACAGAAATACGACCCTGGCTGCCGCATCCAGGACGGATTGGAGAGGAAAAAGTTTGGGAGACCGATCAGAAGAGAGTTGCAGTAGTCCAGACGACAGTGAATAAGAGCGACAGTAAGAGTTTTAGCAGTTTTAAAGGTGAGAAAAGGTCGGATTCTGGAGATGTTTTTAAGGTGCAGGTGTCAAGAGTGACCTATACTGGTTGGTCACCTTTCTCGATCCACGGTACAAGGAGAAATTTCCTTCTCTCCTTTTGGGGTCAAAAAAGAGTTTTACAATGGAATCGTTGAAGATTGCCGTTGTAGATCAGTTGCTGACAAAATCACCCTCAGACAATGCTGGTGGCAAAGGTACCGGCTCTTTTCAACACCAAGGGATAATGGGGAGTTACACGAACACCAGCTCCAACAGAGGTGGGGGGAAAATGTGCACAAATTGAGCAATTTTCAATAAACCAGCACAACAGCAAGGGCTATCTGTGCCTGTAACAATGCATATGAGGGGTAAGTTGCAGAACATGGTCAAGGGGTACTTAAGTGACCATACGTGCGTCCTTTCTGACGCTTCAGTTCTCTTTAATTATTGGATGTCTAAGCTGAACACTTGGCCCAACCTCTCCTTATATGCCTTGGAGGTGCTGGCCTGCCCGGCTGCTAGTGTGGTGTCAGAGCGTGTTTTCAGTTCCGCTATGGCAATCATCACTGATAGGCGCACATGCCTCTCCACGGAAAATGCTGACAGACTTACTCTGATTAAATTCAACAAGGACTGAATATCTCCACAGTTTGTAATCCCTCCAGATGACAGAAAGCCAATCTAAATTCACCAAAAATGCAGATTCATGCTACTGCTGTTAACGTCACCCCCTTCCCATAAAAACCCGTTTCCTTCCTTCGTCAACCATGACTCAGCCCATAGGGCTAATTTTTACAAACCCTATGCACATTGTGCAATGGACAAACCAGGACAGTATTCCTACTACAGCCCTTGGGATGGTGGCTTCCAAAATAGTGGGTAAAATGGCCTGGTGCGTGCTAGGTAGCAGGCAGTAGGAAATGTTTGGACTACTGCTTTGTGTAGGGCACTAAAAGCTTTTTTAAGTTCACTAATGTGGACAAAAGAAAGGCTGTCACCCCAAAAACAGCGGGGAAAATGGGCTGGTGCGTGCTTTGTTGCAGGCAGTAGGAAATGTTTGGACTGCTGCTTTGCGTTGGGCACTAACCGCCTTTTTAAGTGGACAAATGTGGACAGCAGAAGCCAGGCTCTTAAAAGCCAGGCTTTTAAAAAAAAAGGCAGCAAAAAATGCTACTACTCTGTGTGCTGGAAAAATATTGCTTTGCCTCTGACAAGAGCTGTTTTAAGATGGACACTGGAAGAAAACTTTAACCTCTCCCTACCTAATACACAATCTCTCCCTCCCTGTACTCTGACTTTATGGTGCGTCTTCGGCTCTGAAAAGAGCTATTTTTTGGTGGTATTATGGACCTAGTGAGCAGCTCCTTTAAACTGTCCCTGCTCGAGTATCTCTCCCTCCCTACTCTACACTAAACTAGTATACACTGCAGGTATCCCTTAAAATGGCTTTTGTTTTATCAAGAGACCTAAACACTCTCCCTAGCACATCAGCAATCTCTCACTATGCATGTAGAACGCAGGATCCAGACGCAATGTGCACAAAATGGTGGTGGCAGGGCTTAAATAGACCCTATGACACTGGGTGGCCAGCCAATCACAGTAATGCCACAACCAAGATGTCTGCGGCATTACTGTGATTGGTTAAGAAGCCAAGCATGTTTAGTGGCTGCAAAGGAGGCGCCAAAACTGCAGGGCCGGACATCCGAATATAGCGAGACGAGTACACAAATACTCGCAATATAGCGAGTAACGCGAATACCGTACTATCCATGCGAATAGTAATGAATACACTCACTCATCACTACTGTTCACCAGAGAAAACCATCCAACTTGAAGGGGATGTAGCAGTTTTGCCTTGAGAAATGAGCAAAAATCCCAATGGCAAGATGTGGAAAGCTCATAAAGATTTATCCAAAGCAACTTGCAGCTGTAATTGCCACAAAATGAGGCAATACAAAGTATTGACTTTAGGGGGGTGAATAGTTATGCACACTGAAGTTTTCAGTTATTCTGTCCTATTTGTTATTTGCATCACAATAAAAAGAAAATCAAATGTTCACAGTTGTAGGCATGCTCTTTACATAAAATGTTGCAAACCCTAAAAAAAAACAGTGAAATTCCAGGTTGTGACGTAGCAAAATATGAAAAATGCCAAGAGAGGGGGGGTGTGTGAATACTTTCGCAACCACTGTAAATTTTCTATTAGTAGACAAATTAATTCTCGGTGCCTACATTAAAACATGGTGGTCGGAGTGTCCGTATATGGGGTTGCATGAGTGTTGTTTGTGTTGGGAAGCTACATTTCATTGGCATCATGAATTCACAGATGTAGATGTACAGCTCTGTATTGAAAGAGACAATGCTACTATCACCCTGTACTCTTGGTAGACATGCATGTTTCATACAGGATAATGATCAGTAACTCACATCTGTTCCATTTCTGAAGAAGAACAGGGTGAAAGTGATTCAGTGGCCAACTATTTCTCCTGATCTGAACCCAATTGAACACCTATGGGGAGTTCTGAAGAGACAAGTTGAACATCACTCTCCATCCAGCATCCAGGCTTTAAAAGAGGTCATTCTTGAAGAATGGAAAAAGATAGATGTTGCAATATGTTAATTCCATGCCGAGAAGTCTTGGTGATGTTGTTAAAAATCATATAGGTTTTGATGCTAGTCACTACTCACAGACAGATCGTGAGGCAGAAGAGTCAGACATTTCAGGGACAGTACCAAGAGAGCACATAAAAAACCTAGGGAAAAGACAAAGGCGTAAGTTAGGTCACGGTCCGGGGTCAAAATACCAGAAGATAGCGGATCAAAGCAAAAGGATAAGACAAAGGGATAGTCAGAACACAGTTCAAATGTCGGGCAGCGGAAGATTAGAACTCAGAACAACGGAATCAGGCAAACACTCACCAAGAAGCACAAACTGCATCTGGCAGGAATCAGAGGCAAACAGCTCAGCTAAATAACTTGGGCAATCTCCAGAACAGAGAACACCTGGAGAAAGTCCGCATCTCCCAGTCCCAGATTGGATAGCTGAAATGTCAAACAAACAGCCAAGGATGGACTTGGCAGCTGAGTTGTCAATCAAAACACTGACAACTCAGCATGACCCAGTTTCTATAGGACAGCAAAACAATCACTCACTTATTGAAGGAATTGTGACAGTACCCTCTCTTTTATGGAGGGGGGGCACCGGATCCCCAGGTTTCCCAAGAAATCTGCAATGAAAGGCCCTGACCAGACTATATGCATTTACAGTTCAAGCAGGGACCCAGGATCTCTCCTCTGGTTTGTAACCTCTCCAATGAAAGAGGTACTGGAGGGAATTATGAACTTTCCGAAAATCAACAGTCTTTGCACTTCAAACTTCAAACTGTCACAGAGGTGGAGACGAAGGAAACAAAACATTTTTAAGGAATGCATTTGGAATGCGAAAAGATGGAGTTTTAATCTGAAAGCCACCGGGTTAACTACATCTAAAAGCTCATATGGATCAATAAACATAGGACCCAACCTCACTGATGGCACTTTCAATTTAATATTTTTGGATGATACCCAGACTTTTTCACCAACCTTGAATATGGGGCCCCCTGAATGTTTCCTATGAGCCTTCTGTTTCTGGCATTGATGAGGCACCCAAATATTCTTCTGAACCTCCCTCCAGACATCCCCAAGTTTTTGTATGGCAACCTCTACTTCAGGACAACCAGAACTCATTCTTGAGAATTCACCAAACTGAGGATGAAAGCCATAATTACAAAAAAAGGCAAGGTTCCAGTAGACTGGTTAACCCAACTGTTAAAGGCAAACTCAGCAAGAGGTAAGAATGAGGACCAGTCCTCCTACTAAGCCACAACGAAATGCCTTAGAATTTGTTCCAAAGATTGATTTGTCCTTTCTGTCTGACCGTTGGTTTCAGGATAGTAAGCAGAGGAAAACGACAAGTCAAGCTCCAATTTCTTACAAAACGCTCTCCACAATTTGGAGACAAACTTCACCCCACTATTGGATACAGTGTTTAAGAGAATGTCATGCAATCTCAGCACATGACTGATAACCTGGAAAGTATTTCTGTATTAGGTAACCCCGATAACGGAACAAAGTGAGCTTGTTTACTGAAAACGGTCAACTATCACCCAAGTAATGGTTTTCCCACAAGACAAAGACAAATCAGTAATGAAATCCATGGACAAATGAGTCCACAGTCTTTCTGGAATAGGCAATGGAGCCAATTTCCTGGCCAGCCAGTTATGACAAATTTTATCTCGCGTGCAAACCTCACAAGCGGATACAAGACACTTTATATCGTTAAGCATGGATGGCCACCAAAAGAGTCTACATAGAGCTTTCTGCGTAGCAGTGACCCTGGGGTGACAACTCAAGATGGAGTCATGAAACTCTTACAACAGACATAATCATAGATACACAGGTACAAACAATTTAGACCCAGGAGTAGCGGAAGGAGCCAACGACTCTTCGTGAATCTCAGCCTCCAATTCCAAGGACATCATAGAAATTACTATACCCTGAGAAAAAATGAAGGAAGGATGTTGTGGAGGAGAATCTAAATCAAGGCTGCGTTCGTGACAAAGCATCAACCCTAACATTCTTAGACCCTGGCCTAAACTTGATGGAAAAATTTAATCTAGAAAAAAATATAGACCACCTGGCCTGTCTTGAGGTTAAACATTTAGCAGATTCAATATAAGCAAAATTTTTATGATCCGTCACAACCATGACCTGATGAATAGCTCCCTCCAAAAAATGCCTTCATTTTTCAAAAGCTAACTTAACAGCAAGCAGCTCGTGATTTCCAACATTATCATTTCTCTCAGCAGATGAAAATTTCCTAGAAAAAAATGCACATGGCCGTAAGTTAGTCAGTGTTTTGGGACCATGAGACAAAACAGCCCCCATCCCAACCTCTGAGGCATCTACCTCTATGATAAATGGTTTCTGAAAATCAGGTTGATTCAAAACTGGAGAAGACATGAAGCACTCTTTTAGTTTATTAAATGCCCCAATGACATCCGACGACCAAATCTTAAGATCCACCCCATTACGTGTGAGATCTGTTAGAGGTTTAATGATCTGCGAAAAAACCCTAATTAGTGTTGAGCATTCCGATACTGAAATATCGGGCATCGACCGATATTCGCGGTATCGGAGTTCCGATACCGAGTTCCGATACTTTTAGAATATCGAATACCGGAATCAGAAGTTCCCATAATGCCTGCACTCTGCAGTGTCTCTGAAGGATGACAAGCTGGATGGCAGCGCTCAGCTTACTGTACTTGTCATTTAGTGTTAAAGGATTTATTAAAAAAAATAATAGTGTTTTCATGCACTGTCTCTTTAAAAAAGCCGGCCGGCAATTCATCAGCGGCATACACCGGTACCCGACAATTTAGAATAGAAAGAATAGAGCATCACACATAGATTAGATAGATAGAAACATGTCAGTCACATATATAATAAGTACAGTGATAGTGTTGATTACTGTACTTGTCATTTAGTGTTAAAATAAAGGATTTATTTAAAAAAAAATTGGTGTGGGGTTCCCCGTAATTTTAGTCTCTAGCGGAGGTTAAGCAGACGGCTGGGGCAGATATTTGAAGCCTGGGAAGGGGGTAATACCCACGGAGCTTCCCAGGCTACTAATATCAGCCCCCAGCTGAATACCTAGCCTTTACTAGCTATTAAAATGGGGGACCCCAAAAAAAATGAAGTGGGGTCCCCCCTATTTTAATAGCTAGCAAAGGCTAGGCAGACAGCTGGGGGCTGATATTAATAGCCCAGGAAGGATGCCATGAATATTGGCCCCCTCCCAGGCTAGAAACACCAGCCGTCAGCCGCCCCAGAAATGGCGCATCCAGAGGATGCGCCAATTCTGGCACTTAGCCTCGCTCTTCCCACTGCCCTGTAGCAGTGGCAGTAGGGTAATAGGGCTGGGGTCGATGTCAGCTTATAATGCAAGCTGACATCAAGCCCAGGTTAGTAATGTAGAGGCGTCTATAAGACACCCCCATTACTAACCCCATAGTCAAAGTTAAAAAAAAAAAAAAAACACCCAGAATAAAGTCCTTTAATTAAAATAAACACACAATTCTTTATTGTTCTAAATTAAACCATACTTACCATCACGCCCATTCCAGCTGAAGCCAACGATCTCCTGCAATAAAAGTAAAATAATAAAGCAACCTCATCCTTACCTTTCCATGGTTCCCAGGACAGCTTCAGCTCTGCTACATTCACATGACAGGCTGGATCGCAGCCGAAAGCTGCCATCCAGCTTGCCATGCCACAGACACTGAGAAGCGCAGGCATGCTTGCGCTCCTCAGTGTCTGGCTGTGACGGCATCCAGATGAGCCGAGTTCATGTCCAATGAACTCAGCTCACCTCATGCATGTCAATGACAGCGTGGGAGAATTCTCCTGCGCTCAGCGCTTGAGCAGGAGAATTCTTCCACGCTGGGATGGCATTGAGATGACAGTCTGGATCGCAGCTGAGCGCTGCCATCCAGCTTGTCATCCTTCAGAGACACTGCAGAGCGCAAGTATCGATATCGGTCCGATCCAATCCGATCCGATATTTCCCGATATCGGAAGGTATTGCTCAACACTACCCCCAATACATTTTCTATAGTAATTGGCGAATCACAACAAGCATAAATTGGATATTTAGTACAGTACATATACGGGATGGCATACCCCACACTAGATCAAAACTCCGATAAGTACCACAAGATTAAATGACTTATATAACATGCCCCAATTGGCGTAACTTAGTGTAAACCACGTGAGCAGTCACATGTCCCGGAACATCCCGACAAGTGGTATCACATGGGGCTATGAGGGGTGTGCATTTCAGAATGACGAGATATGAGCAACGGCCTAGGGAGGGACTAAAGATATAGATAAGTAGGTAATAAGATCGGGGACAGTAGCGATGATAGGGGAGGGGCTAAAGCAATGGGGGGCATATCCTGAGAGAGCAGAAGGAAGCTGTGCGTCCCACCGCTATACCAGCAAGAATCTCAGAGTGCCTGTCAGTGCGATATGGGATGACACGGAAATACAACCTTCCCCACAAAAATGACTGGGATAGATGGATCATGACCCTAAAATAAGGTATTTAAGTAGCTCATTAATTGAACCCAGGGCCACTCATCTAAAGCATACAGCTAGTGAAAGAAGCCCAGCTCATAATACTTCTATTTATGTGCACTTTACATCCCCTGATGACCCATTGAAGAAGAAACACGTTGGGAGGAAAGTCAGGGCTATACAGGGCAATATGCATAACATGGCAAACTGTGGACTGGCCTTGTAAGGGCAGAAGTACTGGGGACCTAGAGCAGACTGGTGCTAATTAGGGCACTCTAGGGCCAGGTCCACAACTCCCTCACTTTACTCACCAGAAGGCCAACTGCAGAAAGGACTATTTTTGTGTGGATACGATCCCTAACAAGGACACCATCCACCACAGGAAATTGGTGAGATCGTTCCAATTTTTCTATTTATATTAATGATATACATCTGTCTAGCAATATTCCAAATACGTACAGCATGAATAATCTTTGACTCTAAACATGGTGAGAGATTGATCACTGTCAATAGAAGTTAAATGGCCTTTATTCGCTAACTATATGCCTTAATTGAGCGCTCTCTATTTTTAATAATATTTGAGTGATGCCAGTGTTTTTAAAAATTGTTATGTTTTTGGTGGTGAATTTTTTTATAGTAATAAGTTAAAGTGAGGTTTTAATACAAGTACACACCCTGCTATATAAGTAATTGGTGAATCCTAAAAAATGATGTAGTGCTTTAAGGTCGCGAGGTTGAACCTAATCAATTATAGCCTGCACCTTCCCAGGATCCATTTTAAACCCTTCAGCAGATACAATGAACCCCAGAAACAATAGTTTTTGAACAGAAAATGCACACTTTTTTAATTTGGCAAGCAAAGAATTTTCCCCGAGTTTTTGTAAAACATGCTCACAATGTGAACTCACGTCAGACGAATAAATTAGAATGACATCAAGGTATACCACAATAAACTTTCCAATAATATCAGAAAATATGTAATTCATAAAGTTCTTAAAGATAGCTGGTGCATTGGTTAAACCAAAAGGCATGACCAGATTTTCAAATATACCCACAGAAGTTAAAAACGCTGTCTCCCACTCATCACCCTCCCGGATGCGTATGAGATTTTAACCCCCCTCTATCAAGTTTAGAAAACCATTTAGCCCCAGTTGGCTGATTATATAGGTCAGAGATGAGTGGAAATGGATAACTATTTTTAACCGTAATTTTGTTTAGTTCATGGAAATCAAGGCAAGGGTGGAGCCCCCCCATGTTTTTTTTTTTACAAAGAAGAAACCAGAGGCTAAAGGCAAGGAAGGAGGATGGATATGACCCTTCCGTAAACATTCGTTTACATATTCTTTCATAGCGGTCCATTCAGGTCCTGACAAATTGTACAGGCGAGCTTTAGCAATTTGGCGTTAGGAATAAGATCAATATCACAATCATAAGGACATTGAGGAGGTAGTATTTCTGCCTCTTTTTCCAAGCCCACATCTCCGAAGTCTTTCAGGTACGCCGGCAAACCCTCAAGACTAGCGGAGCAAATTTGTACAGAACAAAGACATTTCTTATGGCACTTGGGTCTCCACTTAACAATATCCTTCTGACACCAATCAATAACAGGATTATGTATATGCAGCCATGGAAACCCCAACACTAATCAAGCAGGTAAATTATCCAAGACATAAGAGATGGACTCAGAGTGAAGAGTTCCCACTCTTAGTGTGAATTCCACCGTTACCAGATGGACAAAGTTCTGACTAACAGTGTTTTGTCAATGGCGACAATCTGAATGGGTCTTTCCAATCTAACTGTCCCTAATCCTAATTTAAGAACCAGTCCAGAATCAATAAAGTTTGCGGCAGAACCATAGTCTGAGAAAGCAAGTGCAGATAACCACAGGCTCTGAAAACATAGTTCCA
The DNA here is from genome assembly GCF_046119375.1 of Phyllobates terribilis. Classification (NCBI taxonomy): domain Eukaryota; kingdom Metazoa; phylum Chordata; class Amphibia; order Anura; family Dendrobatidae; genus Phyllobates; species Phyllobates terribilis. The sequence continues at coordinate 10,490,870 of NW_027362769.1, read as the reverse complement.
CGTTCAATACTGCAATACTTTTTTTCACTTTTTCATTTTTACGAATCAATTTGTGAAACACCTGGGGTTCCAAGTGCTCACTATGCATCTAGATAGGTGCCTTGGGGGGTCTAGTTTCCAAAATGGGGTCACTTGTGGGGGAGCTCCAATGTTTGGGCACACAGGGACTCTCCAAATGCAACATGGTATCCGCTAACAAATTGAATGGAAAATCGGCTCAAATTGTTAGCGGACACCACGTTGCGTTTGGAGAGCCCCTCTGTGCCCAAACTTTGGAGCTCCCCCACAAGTGACCCCATTTTGGAAACTAGACCCCCCAAGGCACCTTTCTAGATGCATAGTAAGCACTTGGAACCCCCAGGTGCTTCACAAATTGATTCGTAAAAATGAAAAAGTGAAAAAAAAAACACTTTTTCATTTTTATGAATCAATTTGTGAAGCACCTGGGGTTCCAAGTGCTCACTATGCATCTAGATAGGTGCCTTGGGGGGTCTAGTTTCCAAAATGGGGTCACTTGTGGGGGAGCTCCAATGTTTGGGCACACAGGGACTCTCCAAATGCAACATGGTATCCGCTAACAAATTGAATGGAAAATCGGCTCAAATTGTTAGCGGACACCACGTTGCGTTTGGAGAGCCCCTCTGTGCCCAAACTTTGGAGCTCCCCCACAAGTGACCCCATTTTGGAAACTAGACCCCCCAAGGCACCTTTCTAGATGCATAGTGAGCACTTGGAACCCCCAGGTGCTTCACAAATTGATTTGTAAAAATGAAAAAGTGAAAAAAAAACACTTTTTCATTTTTATGAATCAATTTGTGAAGCACCTGGGGTTCCAAGTGCTCACTATGAATCTAGATAGGTGCCTTGGGGGGTCTAGTTTCCAAAATGGGGTCACTTGTGGGGGAGCTCCAATGTTTGGGCACACAGGGACTCTCCAAATGCAACATGATATCCGCTAACAAAATGTTGGCTCAAATTGTTAGCGGACACCATGTTGCGTTTGGAGAGCCCCTGTGTGCCCAAACTTTAGAGCTCCCCCACAAGTGACCCCATTTTGGAAACTAGACCCCCCCAAGGCACCTATCTAGATGCATAGTGAGCACTTGGAACCCCCAGGTGCTTCACAAATTGATTCGTAAAAATGAAAAAGTGAAAAAAAAAACACTTTTTCACTTTTATGAATCAATTTGTGAAGCACCTGGGGTTCCAAGTGCTCACTATGAATCTAGATAGGTGCCTTGGGGGGTCTAGTTTCCAAAATGGGGTCACTTGTGGGGGAGCTCCAATGTTTGGACACACAGGGACTCTCCAAATGCAACATGATATCCGCTAACAAAATGTCGGCTCAAATTGTTAGCAGATATCATGTTGCATTTGGAGAGTCCCTGTGTTCCCAAACATTGGAGCTCCCCCACAAGTGACCCCATTTTGGAAACTAGACCCCCCAAGGCACCTATCTAGATTCATAGTGAGCACTTGGAACCCCAGGTGCTTCACAAATTGATTCATAAAAATGAAAAAGTGTTTTTTTTTTCACTTTTTCATTTTTACGAATCAATTTGTGAAGCACCTGGGGGTTCCAAGTGCTCACTATGCATCTAGATAGGTGCCTTGGGGGGTCTAGTTTCCAAAATGGGGTCACTTGTGGGGGAGCTCCAATGTTTGGGCACACAGGGGCTCTCCAAACGCAACATGGCGTCCGCTAACAATTTGAGCCGATTTTCCATTTAATTCGTTAGCGGACACCATGTCGCATTTGGAGAGCCCGTGATGTGCCTAAACAGTGGAGCTCCCCCACAAGTGTCCCCATTTTGGAAACTATACCCCTCAAGGATTTTATTAAGGTGTATAGTGAACATTTTGAACCCAGAGGCACGGCACAGAATTTGTTTACATTAGGTCATCATATTGAATAAGTTGTCATTAGTCTTGAGCGCAAGTGCTCGCTACTTGAGTTTGCATCGGGTACTCAGGTATGCACCATGTACAGCGTGTGCTCGAGTGACATGCTCGAGTCCCTGCTCCGCATGTTTCACGGTTATTAGACACCCAAAAAAAAACATGCGGGGATCGCTCGTGCATGGCAGGCAATCCCCGCAAAGTTTTTTTGGCCGCGAAGCATATGGGGCAGAGACTCGAGCATGTCACTCAAATACCCATGTACCCATGATACTCAATGCATACCAGAGCACCTGATGCAAACTCAAGTAGCGAGCACTTGCGCTCAACACTAGTCGCCATATCGTCATCTTTTTTTCTTACTTTTGAAAAAAATCCCAACCCCAGCCCTAACCCTAGCACAACCCTAACCATAGCACAACCCTAGCTCTAGCACAACCCTAGCCCCAGCACAACCCTAGCCCCAGCACAACCCTAGCCCCAGCACAACCCTAGCCCCAAACCCAGCCCTAACCCTAGCCCAATCCTAACCCAAGAGTTTATTTTTGACACCGTTCCTTGTGCGGTATAAGTGATTAGACGACTTTATTCTTCAGGTCGGTGTGATTACAGCAATGCCAGAATCATATGGGGTTTTTATGACTGACAGCTGTCACACACTAAAAGACGCATTTTTTGTAAAATCTAGTTTTTGCATCGCCATATTTTGAGAGCTATAATTTTTCCAGATTTTGGCAGACAGTCATGTGATGGCTCGTTTTTTGCGGGATGACTTGACGTTGTTATTGGTGCCATTTTCAGGCACGTGACATTTTTTGATCGCTTTCTGTTCCGATTTTTGGGAGGCAGAATAAACAAAAACCAACAATTCAGGAATTGTTTTTTTTTTTTTTTTTTATTCTATTCCACGTGTGGTAAAATTGATAAGGTAGCTTTATTCTTCGGGTCAGTACGTTTACAGCGGTACCACATTTGTATCATTTTTCTATGTTTTGGCGCTTATACACAATAAAAGCTATTTTATAGAAAAAAATATTTTTTAGCATCGCTTTATTCTGAGAGCTATAACTTTTTTATTTTTCGTCTGATGGAGCTGTATGGCAGCTTGTTTTTTGCGGGACGAGATGACGTTTTCAGTGGTACCATTTTTATTTATATGCGTCTTTTTGATCGCGTGTTATTCCACTTTTTGTTTGGCGGTATGGTGATAAAGCATTGTTTTTTGCTTCGTTTTTTTTTTTTTTTCCGTGTTCACTGAAGGGGTTAACTAGTGGGACAGTTTTATAGGTCAGGTTGTTCCGGATGCGGCGATACCAAATATGTGTACTTTTATTGTTTTTTTTGTTTTTTTTTATAATAATATTTATTGATGGGTACATTATATTTTTATTTTTGGTGGATTATTTTTTTTATTTATTTTTTTATATTTTTGCAATTTTTTTTTTTTTTTTTCCACTTTCAGACAGTTTATACACTTTATTACTTTGTCCCACTCTGGGACTTTCACTTTTTTTTCTCTGATCGCCTGCATGGCACAGGAATGCAGCACCATCCCTATGCCATGCAGGCTATCAGCGGTGCACAGTGTGAAGATTGTTTGGAGATGCACTGCGCATGATCCAAACAATCTTCCTGCTGTCTAGTGACCCGGATGTTGTCATGACGACATCGGGTCGTCATGGCAACACCCGGGAAGCCTTTGCAGACTTCGCTGGAAGCCGGAAGAGGAGGTGAGTATCGGCGATCACCTCCCCTTGCCCCCTTAATGCCTTGATCGACTTCGATCGCAGCATCGCAGGGGTTAATGTGCTGGGAGCGGTGCAGGACCGCTCCCTGCACATAGTACCGGGTGTCAGCTGTGACAATCAGCTGATACCCGGCGGCGATCGCGCCCGCACAGCCTGTGTGCGCGCGCGATCGCGATGACGTACTAATACGGGTCTGGCTCTTAGGTCCCAGGGCACAGACGCGTATTAGTACGTCAGATGTTATTAAGGGGTTAAGATGATGCCCAGCATGACCACAGTCGAGACAGAGTCCAAGATCACACCGAAATTTCCTCTTCACGGTCCGAGAGCTGACTGCTCCAACATCCAGTTGCTCCAACCTCCATTGGTTCCGTCTCAGCTAAGAAACAGACTCGGGAAGAATGTCTGAAACCCCATCGCTCATACAGACATGATTATACCCACCCACTGGGACTCATCCCCAGAAGATCGGGGTCATAGTGTAAAAAAAAAAAAGTTACAGCTCTTCCTGAATACCCTAAACTGATCTCTCGCCCCGAAAATCTGTCAGGAAGTGCCTCAACTGGTTCAGAGGTGGTCAACTGAGCATGAGTGGGTCCAGAAGACAATACAACTTTTGATAGCGGAGAGCTTAGGGAAGAATCAAGTGTACTAAACTGAACCTGAGACTGTAATGATTCTAGCCTCTGGTGATCCCTGCCCAGATCCTGAACCATCTGGGTCAGATTAGTCACCTGGTTACAGAGTGTACGAACTAGGTCCACTGGTGAGGAAAAAAAAAATATATGGCCAGATTCTAGTCACTACTCATGGACAGACTATGAGGCAGAGAAATCAGATGTTCCAGGGTCAGTACCAAGAGAGGAAGTAGAATACCAAGGGAAAAGATAAAAGCATAAGTCAGGTCATAGTCTGGGGTCAAAATACCAGGAGATAGCGAATCAAAGCAAAAGGACAAGACAAAGGGATAGTTAGAACATGGTCCAAGGGTCAGGCAGCGGAAGATCTGAACTCAGAACAACAGAATCAGGCAACCACTCATTAGGAAGCACAAACTATGTCTGGTAGGGATCAGAGAAAAACAGCTCAGTTAAATAGCTTGGGCAATCTTTAGAACAGAGAACACCTGGAGAAAATCCTGCACCTCTCAGACTCAGATTGGACAGCCAAGCTGTCAATCAAAGCACCGACAGCTCAGCACACCCATTACATGATTGGACAGCCGAGCTGTCAATCAAAACACTGACAACTCAGCATGACCCAGTTTCCATAAGACAGCAAAACAATCACTCACTGAGCTGATTAATAGTAACAGAGATTATACAAAATACTAGTTGTAGTCATTTAGATATGGGGTGTATTCATTTTTGCATCCAGAAATTTGAGTAAAACTGATGATTTTGTAATTTTGAAATTATATTATTAAAATACTTTCATGTTATGGGTTAAAAATAATTCTATTTAACGCATTCTTGTCAACATTTTAGAAATTGTTCTTATGTTCAGTGAGATATTGAATAAAAACTTACTTTTCAAAGAGGGTTTACTCATTTATACTGAACACTGCATATACAGTATATTAGAGATGAGAGGACCGACTGGCGGAGGATCAAGTTCAAGTCGAATTTTCTGAAATTTGCATTTTGACGTGAATTCAAACATTTTGAGTTTCGTTTCGCGGTTAACAAAAAAATTTGCCTGAAACCATTTCTCACACTGATGAAGCATTGAGAGTGGGCTAACATTATTTTGTGTTGCAGCACAGGCCTCCCAGCGCTGAGTCACTCCTCACTTGTCGTGACGTCAGCGCAGGGTCACGTGATGCCTGTGAGCGGCCACCGATAGCGCCGCTCACAGGCATTATCAGCAACAGAAGGTATTTACAAGAAGTCTTAGGGGCCCCGGGGGAATACATGGGGGGGAATATAAAGTAATGGACAACCCCTTTAAGGTCAGTGGGGTTCTTTGTCTGTTTCTCCTATAGAGTGTAAGCTCTTATGGTCAGTGGGGTTCTCTCTCTCCTGTAAAGTTTAAGTTCTTATGATCAGTGAGATCCTTCCTCTCTCTTTTATAGAGTGTAAGCTCTTATGGTCAACAGGGTTCTTTCTCTGCTGTAGAATATAAGCTATTATGGTCACTGGAGCCCTCTATTTCTTTCTTGCTTGTAAAGTGTAAGCTCTTATCGTTAGCTTGGTTCTCGTTCTCTTCTCCTTCAACGGTATTTTCCGAGCAATTCTAAGCATTCCAGTATTAACATCCGTGGAAAATTATTCACCGCAAATCTATTTTTTGGGGAAAGTTTGGCAAAGTGAGCGAAACCGAATTTCAAAAGATCCACTCATCTCTAATATATATATATATATATATATATATATATATACATACAAACACACTTGTGGAGGGGATCAGACAATAAGAAAAGGGTGGGAACATGGCACAGGCAGGAATAAAGATTGTTCAACCTATATCGAAGGAAATAAAAAAGATGTTGGTAAAAAAAAACTATTCATATTATTCAAAATTAGGCAGATAACCATTGAATAAAAACATGTACTTTATTATAAATTAAGAATACTGAGCTCATGATGCCATATAAAAGGGGGGAATGATACCTTTTATATGGTATCATATGTTCTGTATTCTTAATTTATAATAAAGTACATGCTTTTATTCAATGGTTATCTATCTAATTTTTAATAAAAAGTATACGTTCTAGGAATAAAGATTGTTCCCTGTACTGTTTGCATACTGCCGTGGATGTGAGTCTTTGGACTCCCTCTCAGCTGATGTGGTGATGCTGGCAGGAAGCTGAGAGGGACATTCCAGTAATATGGGTGATACACAGCATAAACTGTAAGTAATTGTGACAAAGTCACTGGTAGTGTGTTGGAAGGGAGATATGTGTCACTGAGGCTATTCGCCTCAGTGATGTGAAAACATGGAAATTTCTCCTGCATATTAAATGCAGAGAGGGTTAATGGCTCAGGTTTACAAGGGAATGTTTTTAGTGGATGACGAAGTGCAGGGTGGGACGTCATCCACTCTATCCCCAATCCAGGGAGAGCTCTGGGCTTTAAATAGCCAGCCCTGACACTCAGGTGTGTTCAGTACCTGGGGAAACCTGCTCCAGAGTGGAACTAGCATGTGCTGTGCTGAACCAGTGTGTGCCTAATCGTGAGTGGCCAGACCTTGGCCGAGATACAGACTGTGCTGTAAGTTTTGTATTTTGTTTTGTCTCTTTAGCCGAATGGGCTGTGTTTTTTCTTTATGGACTCCAGGGTAGTTTATGCCTGCTGAATAAACTAACCCAAAATTTAAAGAGACAGTATCCTGTGTTTACCTCTGCATACAGCCGAGCTTGTTGCTTTACCACATAATGTTAAGCATCTTCCAGTCACTTCATTGAGGGGCTGCAGAAATAGGTAGTCCCCTTTGTGCACTGGGCCTTGAGCAAGTGCTAAGTTTGTCCCCACTAATGCTGGCCCTGCATCCGAGTACAAAGTTTGATTATTTATATCATCCAATAAATCAACTGGAAGACATTGTTCTAGAAAAATATCACATGTGTATGTAAAAGATTAAGTGCTTTGTGGGCAGTGGAGGTGGACAATACCAAACACTTGCTTAAATACTGTACACTGATGGTGTCGTTGTCAATGGTAAAATCACCCTAGTGATAAAACCCTATGCTTGATCTTTACTAATATTCTTGCCAAGGAGGCAAGCATTAAGGAGGCCAATTGTGACCTGCATTTGATACTGTGGCGTTTACACCACCAGTTCCTGGTTGCAGTAATGCCTCTCAAAACATTGTGAGGCATGAAAGATAAGTGCTTCTGCACATGGCAGCACAAAGTAGACACTCCATTTCTGCAAGAAGTAATGGCAGTTGAGTATCTTATTGCAAGGAATAGCACACACCATTATTTCTGAAAAGGTGGTGGACTCCACTAACTGAAATGGCATTGAATGGATCACAAAAAACTTAACCAGGTGGGAGTTGAGTTGGCACTGAAGCCAAATGATTGGGAATGTTCATCTGTTTTCCCAATACACAATCAGTTATGGATATCCGGCAGGTGTCTTTTAAAAAACTAAGCAAGCTATTTTTTTCTTAGAGTATATGAGTGTTTAAATGCATCAAGAGTAGGCATTTTCTAAAGAATATGAAATCCAGTTATTAGACCTGTGCAGCAGCATAGCATTTTAAACAGATAGCAACTAAATCAGATAATAAAGTATGTTACAAAATCTCTTCATTTTTCATTTGGCATTCAATTATGCAAAAAACAAAAGTTCTGTTATTCTTTAATTGTTGTCTAATATTAAATTGTTCACGCATCGGGTACTAAAGGCACTTTAATTTAATCTAATGCAGGCTTTTCATTCAGTAATCTAGAAACTAATAATCAAAAATGTTAGAAAATAAGCAAAAAAAAGTAAAAAAAATTATGAATACCTGTTCATTTGCAGAAGGTGAATATTGTGTCCTTTTCTTGCGCTTGTTAGTTGGTCTTAAGTTCGATACTAAATGTGATATTCCTCTGGGTTGTGCCTTAAAACTGTCTTCATCTTGACTAATGCTACTCTCGGCAGATGACATGACAAAGACTTGGTTCTAAAGTTGAAAGTGGTGTTTTCTACATCTGCAGAGCAAAATAATAATTCATATTTGCAGTAATGAGGATCTCAAAATGACACATTACCGGAATAATAAAGCACAAGTGGTTGAAAAGCCAGAGTGTCAAATCAAAAATTTTCAAATGCTTTTGCTTTTCACAAAAACAACAACAGAACAAAAAACAAATTGTCTAAACGTTACAAAATACATTTTGTAGATATTTTTAATGAATATGCTTTTGCTTATATCATTTTTAATTTACATTTAGCTTATGTGCAGCATGTATACTGTCACGGCTGAAAATCTTGCCACTTTTTAAATTGTTCCAGAAAATGAAGTATTTCTTCCAGAAACGTATTGCAATTACACATCATTCGTTTGTGTGTATTGGAATAACACAAAAAAAACTGAGAAAAAAAGGCAAATTGGACATCATTTCACACAAAACCCCAAAAATTAGCCAGACAAAATTGTTGGCACCTTTCCAAAATTGTGGGTAAACAACTTTGTTCAAATAAGTGATTCTCGTTCAAATTCACCTGTGACAAGTAACAGGTGTGGCCAATATGAAAATCACACCTGAAACCAGATAAAAAGGGGATAAGTTGACTCAATCTTTGCATTGTGTGTCTGTGTCACAATAAGCATGGAGAACAGAAAGAGAAGAGAACTGTCTGAGGACTTGAGGACCCAAACTGTTTAAAAATATCAACAATCTCAAGGTTACAAGTTCCTCTCCAGGGATCTTGATGTTCCTTTATCCACGGTGCACAACATAATTAAGAAGTTTACAACCCATGGCACTGTAGCTAATCTCCCTGGATGTGGATGGCAGAGAAAAAATTTATAAAAGGTTGCAAAGTAGAATAATCTAGATGGTGGATAAGCAGCCCCAATCAAGTTCCAAAGAAATGCAAACTGTCCTGCCGACTCAGGGTGTGTCAGTGCAAACTATCTGTCGACATTTGAATGAAATAAAACGTTATGGCAGGAAACCCAGGAGGACCCCACTGCTGACACAGACATAAAAAAGCTAGACTACAGTTTGCAAAATGTACGTGAGTAAGCCAAAATCCCTTTGGGAAAGGATCTTGTGCACATGTGAGACCAAGAAGGAGCTTTTTGGTAAAGCACATCATTCTACTGTTTACCGAAACGAAATGAGACATATAAAGAAAAGAATACAGTACTTGCAGTCAAATATGGTGGAGGTTCAAAGATATTTTGGGGTTGTTTTGGTACCTCTGGCACTGGGTGCCTTGACTGTATGCCAAGCATCATGAAATTCCAACGGATTTTGGGTCGCAGTGTAGTGACCAGTGTCAGAAAACTGGGTTTGCATCTTAGGTTCATCAGGACAATGACCCCAAACATGCTTCAAGAAGCACCGAGATATGGATGGAAACAAAGCGATGTGGAGAGTTATGTAGTAGCCAGCAAAGGGCCCGGATCTAAATCCCATTGAATACCTGTGTAGAGATCTTAAAATTGCTGTTGGGAAAAGGCACCCTTCAAATATGAGAGACCTGGATGTCATGCCCGCAGATGGCGGACGTGGTTCGTGGATACACTGTGCCACAGGGCCGGCCCTGCCGAGGAAGGGGCATAGCTCAGCGGCTACCTGGTTTTCACTGGAGCTCCTGATGGTGGAGACAGGCTGGGCTGTAGGTAGCCACCATGTAATACTCCTAGGCAGTCCCCGGTACTGCAGCTTTCAGGTTCGCTGAAACAGACATGGACTCAGGCTCTGTTCAGACTACTCCTCAGCAGGACAGATACTGACATGGAGTCAGAGACAGGGCTAGATTCAGAGACTGGTTGTAGCAGTTCAGACACTAGTGGCACACGGACCAGGGGACAAGGTTCAGGCACTGGCCACAAACAGACCAGTCACCAGGTTCATGAACTGGCCACACACAGACCAGGGACAACATTCAGGCACCGGGTGCATAAGGACCGGGGGTGCACATTCAGGCACCTGTCGCACAAGGACTTGGGAATCAGGTTCAGGCACAGGCCACACAAGGACCGGGGGAGCAGGTTCAGGCCCTGGCAGCAACAGGACCAGGGATTTGGGTTCAGGGCACTGGCCACGCAAGGACCCGGGGACCTAACAACTAACTATTAGGAGAAACTATACACTAATGAATACTGCTACTTAGGTGACTCCCTATAGGGTAGGGAGCCTTATATACAAGATGTCTCCCAGTAATTGGCTGATAGCCATCTTGCAGGTGTACTCAGATACTAAATGCTTCCAAGTCATTGGCTGGGGGCATTCAACTATGTGTGCGCGCTGCCCTTTTAAGCGCAGGGGAGGGCGCGCCATCAGGATTAAGAAGCACGAAGGAAGCAGGGAACACTCCAGGAACAACTTTGCGTGGCTGGGGTGGTGAGTATGCCAGCATCTCTGCATGGAGGGGGAAGGGGAACCACGCAGGGTAGCCGGCAATAGCCTTACAGTACCCCCATTTAAGCACCCTCTTCTTCAAGCCTGCGAGGACTCTCAGCAGAAAAAGTCTAGGCCGACATGGACTCCCACGACTTTTCTTCAGCACCACAACTTCTCCTGTCCGCTAGAAGAAAAGTGATATCTCTCACTATTTTCACGACTAGGATGCTTCTCTCCTTCAAGCCACCCTCAGCATAGGATGAAGCGGGTGTAGTACCAGGAAACTGGCATTGGGAAGTCTCTCTCCATTCGTTGAAATCAGCTACCACCCCAGAGGATTCAAGGACCAACTGGAGTTCCTCCGCCTGGTTGGTGGATTGCAGAAACTTGGAAGATGCCACCACCTTGACGTTCTCTTCATCAGACCACCTAAAAAGTGAAGGAACCTCCTCTGGGTCCATCTTCAGCCTTGTGTCCAAGACGACAAGTCCACGAGGCGGGGAGGTTCCTGGGGGCAGATCATTTGAACAATCGTCAGGACTGTGTGGGGACATCACCTTCAGTTCCTTTCCTTTGAAGACGCCTGAACACAGCGAGTCGGCAAACTAGCAGATCTGGCAGAGAAGATGGGGACACTAATGACTGACCTAGAAGTGTGGGGACCAGAGACCTCTTATGACTTGACTGTCTTACACGGGGTCTCCATACTAGAATGGGCACTTGAGTTGTCAGCTCTGTGCGAGCTATGGGAGAACCAGACAGCATATGGAAGGCGATCTTCTCAGTATACACTGCTTCAATCTGGAGCTCTATTTGCTTGGAAATTACTTTACTGTCTTTTGGTAGGGATCGTCCTTCACCTGAAAACACCCTCAGTGGATTCTGAAGCTGTCAAATGGGAATCTGACATCAACTCTTCATGGCTTGCAGCACGAACTTTCCGGCCTAACCGAAGCCTACACTTGTCACGGATAAAATCACTGTCACCGGTGGAGAGGGAATACTCCAGCCAAAAACAGCCTCTCCTACTGGCCCAAGTCTTTGGAGTTTTTTACACTTCTCAGGACAAAGACCGTCAGGATGTTCCACACAATCGCAGTGATAACACAATCCCTCCTCATGACTGTGTTCCGGCTTCTAATTAACCAGCCAAACACAGTCAAACTTAATGGATTCTGCATGTGTAGCTGCCTCAATGAGTTGGAGAATGGGTGGTCTTTGGGAGGACAGGGCCAGACGTTTCCTCACACACGTCACCTGTCTTCCTGTCTGGTCTGCTCTGGAAAGATGGGAAGGGAAGATGTCACACAAGATTCTGGATTTAGCTCATCAAAGACCTTTCGGAAGGCCACCAGGAAGGCCTGCAGGTCCGAAGTAATAGGAGCCCCTTTTTCCCATAGGGGGTCGAGCCATGCTAGGGCATCTCCTTCTAGGTAGGACATTAGGAATTTCACCTTGACCCGATAGGAAGAAAACTGATGGCCCAAAACTTCATAGTGCCGCATGCACTGCTCTAGGAACCCACGGCACTGCTTTGTTCAGACACTGGCCGCACACGGACCAGGAGACGAGTCAGACACCAGACGCACAAGGACCAGTGGGGCACGTTCAATCACCAGACACACAAGGACCGGGGAAGCAGGTCCAGGCACCGGCTGCACAAGGACCAGGGGACCTAAAAAATCACTAGTAGAAGAAACTACACACTAATGAATATTGTTGTTTTGGCGACTCCCTATAGGGGAGGGAGACTTATATACAAGATTCAATCCAGGTATCGGCTGGGAGCCATCTTTCAGGTGTACTGAGATACTAAATGCCTCCCAGCCACTGACTGGGGGCATTTAACTATGTGTGCGCACTGCACCTTTAAGAGCAGGGGAGCGCGATCGCACTAGGCACATCTTTGGGATTCAGAAGCAGGAAGAAAGCAGGGAACACGCCAGAGACCACTTTGCACTGCTGGGGCAGTGAATATGCCAGCGTCCTTTCATGGAGGGGGAAGGGGAACCATGCAGGGGCACCAGCAATAGCGTTACACTGGAGCAGTTTGCAAAAGAAGAGTGGTCCAAAATTCCAGTTCAGAGTTGTAAGAAGCTTGTTGATGGTAATAGGAAGCGATTGATTGCAGTTATTTATTCCAAAGCGTGTGCAACCAAATATTAAGTTGAGGGTGCCAACAATTTTGTCCGGCCCATTTTTGTTTTTTTTTGTGAAATTATGTCCAATTTGCCTTTTTTTCCCCTTTCTCTTTTTTTGTGCTGTTCCAATACACACAAAGGAAATAAACATGTGTATAACAGAACATGTGTAACTGCAATAATTTTCTGGGATAAATACTTTATTTTTTGGAACAATTTCAAGGTTGCCAACACTTTCGTCCATGACTGTAAGCCCTCACTAGAGATAAGTGAACCTTTCAAGGTTCAGTTACGATGGGCGAACTTCCCGGCGTTCGCTGAACAGTTCACGGAACATATCCGAACCCCAATGAATTCAATGGGAGGCAAAACCACACAAACACATAGACACCACCTTCAGGGGGGCCTAAAAGCTGCCAAAAGAGTTCAAATTAAGGGCAGACACCAGGAAAAGTTGCATCAATTGACCAACAGTCCAAATTTTATAATTGCACAGCAGCAGTCAGCCATGGGCCATTCATGAGGTATCAGGGTCTGGGCCAGCAATTTAAGTTCAAATTAAGATGAGGTGGGTAGGGGACTGGTATAGGCCTGCTGTGCTGGGAGCCCTGATACCTCATGCAACAGCTCAAACTGCTTTTCTGCTCAGCCACACTTTCAGGTGGCACAAATATCAGTTTTGGAGACTACTATTGCTAGAAAAATGTAAGGATAGTAACACAAGTAGTTGACTGAAAGTAAGTGCAGGCCTGCCGGTCTGGGAGCCCTACTGCTGCAGGCAACACACATGAAGGAGACCCAACTTGGAGTGCAAACATTTCCAAAAATTAGGGGCAAACATCACTAAAGTGGCATTAATTTCCCTAGAGTAGAAATAGTATAATGGGGCTCTGACACCCCTTCACTACAGGCAACCCAGCAGATGGAGCCCCAACTTGTAGTCTCCACATTTCAAAAAAATTGAAGCAGACACCACTAAAGTGGCATCAATTTCTCCAGAGTAGAGATAGTATAATGGGGCTCTAACACCTCTTCCACTACATGCAACCCAGCAGATGGAGCCCCAACTTGGAGTCTCCACATTTCAAAAAATTAGTAGTAACATCAGCAGCAGTAGCAACAGCGGGCACAGAAGCCACGACAAAGGTGTCACAGACTGCAATAACACGAGATCAATGCAGCACACTAAAAACTACACCATCGCCTAGCCTGCGACTGGGGTGCAAAAGTCATTGAAGATCCATGACTTCTTTATCTTGATGAAAGTTATGCGGTCTACACTTTTAGAGAACAGCAGGATGTGCTTATTCATCAGGAAACCACCAGCATAGCTGAAGTCACGTTCTTAGAGAACACTGGCTGACAGGCATGACAAAACCTCCAAGGCGTGACAGGCGAGCTCAGTCCACTCTTCCATTTTTGAAGTCCAAAATGCAAAAGGGTCCAAATCCCCCTGATGGCATTGATATTGTCACGCAAGGTGTGGGAAAGACTTAGTGCAACACAAATGGAGGAGGGAAAGGGAGCCCAGACTCTAGGGAAAGGAGGGACTGGAGACCTCCTAGGCTGACCTAATATCACCCTGTCTCCCCTATCATCCCTGTATTGGCTCTTCACCAATCACTGCAAGCGAACCTCGCCCTGTCTTTCCGTGGCGTTTGTGCCTGGCTAGGGAAAGGAGGAGGGGTGAGCGCTACTCGATCCCCACTGATGACTAAAGACAACAAGGGGGAACAAACAAGGGAAGATAGCTTAGCTTTTAGTCGACTTCAGAGAGATTAACACATGTCCTCATAGCTCCAGAGAAGATGAAGTAATGCACTTGCTCCGAGCCTTCACAAATGTGAGTATTGCCGGCACTTCCCTCTGGAAGATAGCAGGTATTTATACACCCAGGCCAGGGTGTTAATTAGCCAGAGGAATGTAGCCACTGGGTCCTAGAGAGACAGCCTCTAAGAAGGTGTCTGCAATAACAAACTTAGAGAGCTCCTGCAACCAACTGCAGGGCGACTGTCACTTCTGACACACCAGTATCAGTTCCTCCTCCTCTATGAGTGGCCTGCGGACACTCAGGACCGGGTTTCTCAGGATAAGAGCTGTGGAATGAACAAACCAACTGGGAGCGTTCACCTCTGATGCTGAAACCCACACCCTCTCCTCTGGACCATAACCCTTCCAGTGCACCAAGTATTGTAGAGAACGACGTTGGAGATGAGAATCTACAATCCTCAAAATCTGGAACTCCAGATTACCATCAACCATTACTGGGGGTGGTGGTAGATGTGAGGGCTCAAGAGGTTCCACATACTTCTTGAGTAAGGACCTGTGGAACACGTTGTGGATCTTAAGGGCCTGAGGAAGTTCAAGACGAAACGATGCTGGGTTAATGACAGCGGTTATTTTATAAGGACCAATAAGCCTAGGTCCCAGCTTCCAAGAAGGGACCTTTAACTTGATATTCCTGGTAGACAACCACACAAAGTCATTCACATTCAGGTCCGGACCTGGCAAGCGTTTTCTGTCAGCCATACGTTTATACCTGTCTCCCATGGTCTTTAAATTACTCAGCACACCCTGCCATACTGAGGAGAGCGACTACGCAAACCATTCCTCCTCAGGAACTCCTGAAGCTCCTCCCCAACTAAAGGTACCAAACTGTGGGTGGTAACTGTATGCACCGAAGAACGGTGACCTGCCAGTGAATTCTTGGCGATGATTATTAATGGCAAATTCTGCCAGCGGTAAGTAGGATGCCCAATCCTCCTGATTTTCAGAGACGAAACACCTGAGGTAGGGCTCCAAATTGTGATTGACATGCTCAGTCTCTCCATTCGACTGAGGGTGGAAGGCAGAGGAAAAGGACAGCTGCACTCCCAGTCAAGAACAGAATGCCTTCCAGAACTTGGAAACAAATTGGGTCACCTGATCTGACACCACAACGGAGGGAACCCTGTGAAACTTCACGATCTCATTTCTGAACACCTGAGCAAGAGTCTTGGTATTTGGAAGTGCAGGTAATGCAATGAAGTAAACCATTTTACTGAACCTATCTACAACCACCAAAACCACTATTTTGCCTGCAGTAACCAGTAGGTCAGTAATAAAATCCATGGACAAGTGTTTCCATGGCCTATTAGGGATAGGTAGCAGAAGAAGAGTACCAGACGGACGGTATGTGAAACCTTAGAACGCGCGCAAATACTACAAGCAGGTACGTGTTCAATCATATCCCAATGCAACCCAAAAACGATGAGAGAGGAGGTCCATGGTTGCCTTACCACCTGGATGCCCAGCAAGTACAGAGTTCTGATGTTCCTTAATTACTTTGTGGCATAGATTAGATGATACAAATAACATTCTTGAAGGGCAGGAAGCAGGGGCGTCCCTCAGAGCCTCTAACACCTCACCCTCCAGTTCAGGATACAATGCCGAAAAGACTACCCCTTTATGTCATATCGGGACAGGGTTCTCATGGTCACCACCACCAGGGAAGCTACGGGACAAAGCATGAGCCTTGACATTTTTGACCACTGGATGAAAAGTGACAACAAAATTGAACCTAGTAAAAAGCAGGGACCATCTGGCTTGCCTAGGGTTGAGACATTTAGCTGACTGGTGATATGATAAGTTCTTATGGTCAGTAATAACAGTAATAGGATGGACAGCCCCGTCCAACCAATGTCGCCATTCTTTGAATGCCAATTTGATCACCAAAAGTTCCCTATTACCCACGTCATAATTTCTCTCACCGAAGACAATTTTGTAGAAAAGAAGGCGTATGGACGCCATTTACCAGGGGATGGACCCTGAGACAACACAGCCTCACAACCCCAACATCCGATGCATCAACCTCCACAATAAAGGGTTGGGAATCATCGGGTTGACTGAGTATAGGTGCAGTGGCAAAATGATTGTTTAAGGAAGCAAAAGCCTGGAAGGAGGCATCCGACCATTTGGAAAAATCAGACCCCTTCTTAGTCATGTCAGTAAGGGTTTCAAAATTGCAGAGTAATTTTGGATGAATTTCCGGTAAAAATTAGTAAAGCCCAGAAATTGTTGTAGTGCCTTCAGGTTCTCGGGATGTTCCCAATCAAAGACTATACAGATCTTCTCTGGATCTATCAAAAAACCCGAAGATGACAACAAGTAGCCCAAAAACTGCACCTCTTGAACAGCGAAAACACATTTTTCCAGTTTGGCATAAATTTTGTTATCCCTTAATATCTGGAGCACCTGCTTAACATGCCCCCGATGTGTCTCCAAATCAGGTGATTAAACCAAAATATCGTCCAGATAGACCACCACAAACCTCCCCACCAAATGATGGAAAATATAAATTTATGAAATGCTGGAATACCGCAAGTGCATTGGTCAAACCAAAAGGCATAACCAGACTCTCGAAATGCTCTTCAGGTGTATTGAATGCAGTTTTCCATTCATCCCCTTCTCTGATTCTAACCAGATTGTAGGCTCCCCTTAAATCCAACTTGGAGAATACCTTAGCTCCTACAACCTGGCAGAACAAATCAGGAATCAGAGGAAGAGGGTATGGATCACGGATGGTAATTTGATTTAATTGCCGTAAATCTAAACAGGGACATAGACTTCCATCTTTTTTCTTCACAAAGAAGAACCCTGCCGCCACTGGCGAAGATGAGGGTCTGATATGTCCCTTCTCCAGATTTTCCGCAATGAAATCCTTCATGGCTTGTCTCTCAGAGCCAGAAAGATTACACAGTCTGGACTTCGGTAGGTAAGGTCCAGGGGTCAGGTTAATAGGACAGTCATAAGCATGATGAGGAGGCAAATCCTGACACCCCATCTCAGAAACAACGTCCTCAAAACCAGACAGAAAAGCATGTAGTATTTCTGTAGAGACAGTAGCAAGGGAAATGTCTAAACAGTTCTCATGGTAGTAATCTCCCCATTCAATAATCTCCCTGGTTTGCCAATCCACCAACGGATTATGTTTAACAAGCCAATGAATAACCAAAACAATAGGTGTTTATAAGGGATTATTTCACAATGAACTGACCCCACCCTCAGTTTTACATTATGTACAATCTGAGTAAATGCTTTCTGTGCAAGTGGCGCCGTATCGATGGCGAAAATGGAAATAGGTTTAGTTAAAGTACAGCAAGCAATACCATGAGTCATCAACCATGCTGTCTCCGGGTCCACTGTCAACAAACACAGAAATTTTCTCGGTTTTGCTCTCTAGCACAACGTCTGCTGTCAGGACAAACCGGTAACTGCAGGTTGGCAACAAATGCATCACTTGTTTATCCAACTCAAGACTACCAAGAGTTAATCGAGCCTCCTTTTGTTTAGGAATTGAAGGACAGGTCGCAGCAAAATGTCCCTTTTCCCCACAAAAAAAACATACACCTTTTTTCTTGTGAATCTCTGGGGAAATGTATGATGCAGAGACACCCTCAACTTCATGGGTTCCTCCACCTCCCCCAGTACTGGTTCACCCCCAGACCACTCCCCTGACAGAGGTACACAACTCCGACAAGAAGGCCCCGGAGAAGGTGTTCTCACCCGTCTATCCAAAAGGCGTCTATCAAGACATATGGCCAACGACAGGACAGCCTCCAAGGACTGAGGGGTTTCATATACTACCAAGGCATCTTTCATCCTTTCAGTAAGACCCTCACAAAATTGACTTCTAAGAGCTGAGTCATTCCATTTGGAATCCATTGCCCATCTACGGAATTCAGAACTGTACGTCTCCACTGATCAATTCCCCTGCTAAAGGCAACATAGCCTAGACTCAGCTAAGGCGACTCAGTCAGGGTGATCATAGATCACCGAAAACCCCCTCCACAAACTGGAGACAAACCGAGTCCAGCGGTAAAGAAAACACCCACGACTGAAGATCTCCCTGCAGAAGAGAGATCACAATTCTAACCCGTTGCTCCTCATTTCCGGAGAAGTAGGGACGAAGTTTAAAATACAGTTTGCAGGCCTCCTTGAATACAAAAAAACTTGCCCCTACCTCCTGAAAACCTGTCCGGGATAGCAACCCTGGGTTCAGGCTGGACAGGCCTACCTGTAAAGACCTCCACATTGGCGACTTGCAGCCGCTGATGCTGCTGCTGAACCTCACAGCGGAGATCATTGACCTCCAGAGACAGACTGCGCAGCCGCTCTGCAACTGAACCCATACCAAGGAGAAAGGGAAAAAAAACACGGCCAAAAAACACACACACAAAAAAGAAATCAAAGTGGTAGTTTTTTTTTTCCCCCTTTTCATAATGTGCTCGGGCGGCGATAATGTCACGCAAGGTGTAGGAAAGACTTAGTGCAACACAAAGGGAAGAGGGAAAGAGAGCCAAAATTGACAAAGGCTCTGGATGAGCTGAAAGGTTTTGGGATGTGGAAATAAACAAGATTAATTTCACCACATGTGAGTGCCAGGATTCATTTTTGCTGGAAAGGGAGTCCAGACTCTAGGGAAAGGGGGGGAGTGGAGACCTCCTAGGCTGACCTAATATCACCCTCTCTCCCCTAACGTCCCTGTATTGGCTCTTCACCAATCGCCGCACGCGAACCTCGCCCTGTCTTTCCCTGGCGTTTGGCCCTGGCTAGGGAAGGGAGGAGGATGAGCGCTAGTTGATCCCCACTGACCACTAAAGACAACAAGGGGAAACAAACAAGGGAAGATAGCTTAGCTTTTAGTCGACTGCAGAGAGATTAACACCTGTCCTCATAGCTCCAGAGCGGATGAAGTAATGCACTTGCTCCAAGCCTTCATAAAGGGTAATGTGAGTATCACTGGCACCTCCCTCTGGCAGACAGCAGGTATTTATACAACCAGTCCAGGGTGTTAATTAGCCAGAAGAAGGTAGCCGCTGAGTCCTAGAGAGACAGCCTCTAAGAAGGTGTCTGCAATACCAAACATAGAGATCTCCTGCAACCAACTGCGGGGCGACTGTCACTTCTGACACACCCATGACAGATGCTGAGCTCGAGATACTCCTGCACCATCCTCTCCAATCATTCACTATGCGTCAGACTTGTACTCTGTTCTGCTAGTGCATGGGCTGGTCTAAAATATGTGTGAAATGACTCACAGAATTGCTTCTGCCACTTACACTGCTGCTGCTGCTAATATTTTTGCGTTGACAACTCGACATTCCCGGGGTTGGAAGTCTAGATCTGCGATGCACACTGTATGCCTCACTGCTGTCTTGGGGAAAATCACTCTTAAAATTATCTACAAGTGTGTAGTGGAGTGGCAATCCAGTAGTCAGCACTATCTCGAATCCTAACAATACGGGCATCATGTTGCAGATAGTGCAGAAAGAAGGCGCTCATGTGTCAGGCTCTTTAATGCGGTCCAAGTCCATGGTGTGTTGGTGGCGGGGCAACACTCAAGCTTGCTTCCTCCATCCCTCCCGCCAAACCACGGCCAACAGAGAGGGGGATCATTATCCTCTTCATCTCTTGACTGTTGCATGCCCATCACCTCTTCCTCCTCATCTTCTCCATTTGTTCCTTGACTCCTGCACCTTCACTAACAGATTGTCTGGTACCATGAGCCCCCCTAATCCATTATCTCTTGGCAACCATCTGGGTAGCGACAGTCTGGAACTTAGAGATATTGTAACCCCTTCCACATCCTCGTCTGCTTCCTCTTCTTCCGTTGAGACCACCACCTCCTCCCACAGACTATTTAAAGTGTGCTCCAGTATGTAGATGACTGGAATTCCACCGTGTCGGCTCATCGCATATCAACCGGTTAACAGGTAGTCCGAAAGACCTCTGTACTGATGCAAGTCGATGACCCAAGGGGTGCAAACAGCGGAAGTGAGCACACAGTGACCGTTCTTTCAGCAGCAGCACATTCAGGCCAGGATAGTGGCAGTGAATTTGCTGTACCACCAGGTTGAGGACGTGAGTCATGCAAGACACGTGTGTGAGGTTGCCCCGGCATAGTGCTGCCACCAGGTTAGCACTGTTATTGCACACGGCCTTCCCTGAATTCAGGTTCAGTGGAGACAGCCATTGCTCAAACTTGGCCTGGATAGCTTGTCACAACTCTTGAGCTGTGTAACTGCGATCTCCAAGGCATATTAATTTGAACACTGCCTGATTGCGGTGAACCCTGGCTGCGCAGTACGAAGGTGGGGGGGATTGTCTATGCATTGTTGGAATGCGTGACTCATTAAGGCAGAGGTTGAGGGTGCAGGTGGAGGCCCTAGAGGATGTGGAGGAGGCAGATGCAGTGGAGGTAGCGTTCGATACAGAGGTTTATTCTGCAAGCCTTGGGGATTCCAAGACTTGTGGAGCAGCCCCTTCCCCGCCTATCCCCACAGCCACCAGAGTTACCCAGTGACTAGTCAGCAAGACGTAACGCCCCTGGCTATGCTTGCATGTCCAGGTGTCAGTGGAGAAATGCACCCTGTCAGACATAGATTTTTTCAAGGAACGGGTGATGTTGTCTGCGACATACTGGTGTAGTGCAGGCACAGCTTTTTTAAAGTAATGGTGACTGGGCAACTGGTACTGGGGGACTGCGACAGCCATCAGCTTTCGGAAACCGTCTGTATCCACCAGCCTGAAAGGCTGCATTTCCATGGCCAACAGATTGGAGATGGTGGAGTTCAAGCTCTTAACTTTGGCATGCGTAGGAGGAAACAATCTTTTTACGTGACCCCAACTGGTGGACCGAGGGTTGGCTGCTGCTTTGAGAGAAGGTGGAGTAGGGTGAACACGACAAACTGCTGGTCTGTGAGTGAAGTGTAGGCAGAGATATTATGGTGGATTGAGAAAGACGTGGTGTGCTCCGTGAAAAAAAACAGCAGGCACATCCACTTCCGTAACAACTGGCGAGCTCTCACTCACCCCGACTGTAGCGGGTAAACAAGTGGAGAACTGTATGAGAACACTTGCCACGGTGATGGAGGAGGAAGAAGCAGCAGATGCAGTTGATGTGGCGGCCAGTGGTTGGCAAGGCCTACTAGGCCGCATTTTAGCACAGTGAGGTTCACAGACTAACGCATGTTGATCGCGCATGTGTCTGTTAATGCATGTAGTAGTCAAATTATTGCAATTTTTGCCTTTACTGAGTCCTTTTTTATAAAGTTGTCAGATAACGGGAGTTGGGTCATCCTTTGCAGTCTCAAAAAAAGCCCAGGTTCGGCAACCCTTGCCGCCACTGCGAAGTGCAAACCCGAGACCGCTGCTGGCCACAGCAAGAGTAGTGGCTGAGGATGCAGTGCTTATCGTGGTTGCATCACTCTGTGTCTGTGCGGGAGGCTGCAACTTAACCTTCTGGTCTTCCTCCTCCTCCACCTCTTCTGCTGAGCTACTTAGCTGCGTGTGTCTGGTTTCACACCAAGTGGGATCTACAACCTCATCATCATCCTCTCTGTTCTCTTACTCCTCGTCTTGAGAGTAACCCCTCTCTTCTTCCTGCCCTGACACCACAGTGCAGTCTGCGTGCGCCTCAGGTATCTGAGTCTCATCAGGATCACCTCCCCCCAGGGGTTAACGTCTGGTGACGAGGGTTTAGATTCTGCTTGGACCCCATTTTGTCCGTCCCTGGATCAACTGAAAAAAATTTTGGGCATCAGTGCGAATGCTTTCCTCCTCTTGAGTCTGTGAATGTTTGGAGCAGACCTCTGAAGCCCATGGAATAGAATGTGTGAACAGCTCTGCAGACTCGCCCATCTGTGGTTCACCACAGTCAGTTGGGCAGTTGGAGAGTTGTGACATGGGGGGAAAGAAGGGTAATTGGAGTGCCACCTCTGAGGACTGTACTGTGTGTGATGTTAAGGTGGAGGAAAAGGAGGAGAGGCCACTTTATGCAGCGCGTGCCATCCACTGGATCACATGCACTTTCTGGCCCTCATCTACAAGGCGTACCACTGTGCACTGCCAAAGAAAAGGAGTGAAGTAGGCCGTCCAGTAACACAAGTAGTCAGTTGCCTTTGGATAGGACGAGACGGTATTTGTTCAGTAGAGCTTTCAGTAACATTAAAGAGGTTGTCCACTTCTATATAAAATGTCCCAATGTTTTTAAACAGTGGAGATAAGTGTTTTTGTAAATACCTTCTGCTGTGCATCTTGTCTGTCTTGTTTGTGAGCAGCGCTATTGCTGAACACTCACAGGCATCACGTGACCCCCGGCTGCAGCCAGTTCTGGCATCCACTGATGTCACATCAAGTTCCGACTGCAGCCGAACATGATCCAGCATCCACTGCGCACTTTCCCAATGAATGCAGGAGAGGGAAAGCGCATGGAAAATGCTGGGCTGTGACGCATGGGGAAAACCCGCCCACAGCCCATCAATCAGTGAAGAGCGCGTCACCGAGTTATGCCCGGCTGCAGCCAGAACTTGATGTGACATCAGTGGATGCCAGAGCTGACTACAGCCGGGGGTCACATGATGCCTGTGAGTGGTCAGTAATAGCGACGCTCATAGGCAAGATGCACAGCAGAAGGTATTTACAAAAACACTTATCTCCACCATTTGAATACATTGGGGCATTTTATATAGTAGTGGACAACAATTTTAACACCTACCTCACATACACCTTGAACACCAAGCCTATTCCCTCTTCCACCACGACCTCACTTTTTACCACTCATGTTGGATGTACCCTTCCCCTCTTTTAACCAGCATTTTCACAATAACTATATGCTGAAATGTGGCCTAGTGTCTGAACCACGCTATTAGCAAAAATAAATTAGATTCTGAAATGTGGACTACCGGCTGGAGCACAAAATTAGCACAACATATTTATATGCTGAAATGAGACCGGGTTTCTGGACCACGTTATTAGCACAAAGAATTTAGATTCTGAAATGTGGACGCCTGGCTGGAGCAAAAATATGAGCACAAAAGAATTAAAAGCTGAAATGTGGCCTGGTTTCTGGACCTCTCTATTAGCAGAAAAAATTTAGATTCTGAAATGTGGACTCCTGGCGGGAGCACACTATTAGCAGCACAAAAGATTTATATGCTGAAATGTGGCCTAGTGTCTCTGGACCACACAATTAGCACAAAGGATTGATTTGCTGGAAGGTCCATTTCACTGTCACACAGGATCCTATCTATCTGAACTAGCTGACTGACAATCAACCGCCTAGATAACTAGCTGACTATCCTGTAGCAGCAGCAGTGTAGCCTCTCTGTGCTGTTACACTGACAAAATGGCGCCAAAACAACTTATCTGCTCTTTATATGGAGAGGGACATGTGACTTTGGCACCCAATGACAGAAGCCCTTGTGTCTGGACGTTGTGGATGGTTTCTGCGCCCTGATTGGTTGCCGGAATCTCCACACATTAAGTTAAGAAAAAAAAATGAAGAATAACAGTAAGCCGCTCCTCTGACCTCTCCCCACCCCCTCCTCTCATCATATAGCACCACTATCTTACCCGAAGTGCTAACAAGAGCATTAGTTGAAACACGATAATTTACCGAACTATGGTCGAATTTTGCCGATTGAGAAAAATGCTTGGGGATTCCGAACACGAATCCAAATGTACAATATTTGTGTCGACTTTGACATTGGTAAACAATTTCCAAACAAATTCGCTCATCTCTAGTCCTCAGACACTCATACCAAAACCAAATCCTCCAAGGATCCTCTAAGCCACAATTGTTTTGTGGCTGTCTAGACTGAGATGCAAAGTCTAAGGAAACCCTTTCTATTCTTCTTACTTCAATCCATCTTTGACATCATTGTGTACGTTTTATTATAGGTATACCATAGTGTATTCTGTGCTTACATGATTTAGCACACGAGAAAATCACTCCTATTTTTATATAGGTATGTCCTCGTTACAGATAAAAAACAAAAACAGAAACACAGTACACAAATACCCTGCAATAAATAAATGAACCGCAATAGTGCATGAAAATAATAAAGGGTACTTAGTTAACATAATTTTGATCAAAATAATGCGAAAGCCATCCCGCCTCATCACAGGCCTTATGGGACAGTCCTAACCCTAATATTTAAAACCTTACCGTTTGTCAAGTGACATGCACGTGGATAAGGGCTGAGAGACTGAACCCAACTAGTGGACACAGAGACCTGGGAACCAAGATGAATAAACTTTCCAGCTCAAGTAAAGGGTGGCCACACCCTTATATGCACTTGTGCACATTAGACTGAAAAAACCTGAAGAACTGAACTGGAATGTAAATTGGTGTGCATGCAGCATGTAAGAGCATGTTCACACGTGGCCATTAAACAGAAAAAAGACAAAAACAGAAACACAATACACAAATACCTTGCAATAAATTAATAAACCGCAATAGTGCATGAAAATAATAAAGGGTACTTAGTTAACATAATTTTGATCAAAATAATGCAAAAGCCATCCCGCCTCATCACGGCAACCCTTATGGGACATTCCTAACTCTCAGGCCTCGGCCCCACTATCAGTATTTGGTCAGTATTTTTTCTCAGGAGTGGGAGACAAAACCAGGAGTGGGTGATAAATGCAGAATTGGTGCACTTGCTTCTATTATACCTTTTCTCTGATTGTTCCACACCTGGTTTTGGCTCCCACTCCTGAGAAAAAATACTGACCGAATACTGACCAAATACTGATAGTGGGGCCGTGGCCTCATATTTAAAACCTTACCGTCTGTCAAGTGACATGCATGTGGATAAGATCTGAGAGACTGAACCCAACTAGTGGACACAGAGACCTGGGAAGCAAGATGAATAAACTTTCCAGCTCAAGGAAAGGGTAGCCACACCCTTATATGCACTTTTGCACATTAGACTGAAAAAACCTGAAGAACTTAACTGGAATGTAAAAATCACAGTAAGGTTTTAAATATTAGAGTTAGGACTGTCCCATAAGGGTCGTCGTGATGAGGCGGGATGGCTTTCGCATTATTTTGATCAAAATTATGTTAACTAAGTACCCTTTATTATTTTCATGCACTATTGCGTTTTATTTATTTATTGCAGGGTATTTGTGTATTGTGTTTCTATTTTTTTTTTCTGTTTAATGTTCATGTGTGAACATGTCCTCATTACAGTGTGTATTCATCCTGGAAGTAATGTGTCAGTTAAAATTAAAAAAAATATATATGTAGTAAAGGGAAATTCAAGTTGCATATTTGTTGTTTGGAAAGGTTCTGTTTTGTTTTATTCATTGATAAGTATGGGACAAATGTGAACATGTTGAAAATTACAAACAAACTTGCATAACATTTCTTCAGCATAATACCCATACAAACAGTTGTAGAAACTGCTTTCCAAGTGTTCACACTTACCTGATTTTTTCTTCAATCCTAAGTATCCTTCCACCACTATTCCAGTCCTTCAATTTGTATTCACGCTACGTCTGTTCTTCAGTTTTTTACTTTACCAATTGTTATTAGACATTCTTCCTTTCATGGGTGTTTTCAGTAGACATGCAGAGTAGTGCTTCACAACTTGAAGAAAGGGCAAGACAACAGATTTGTATAGAATTGTTTTCCAGTTATATAATTGTTTCACTATAAATTTGAAATATAGCCAAGAGCAGAGAATCTTTTGAAAAAATTATCACCTATTGCACATCAGGTACAGGACCTTTGCAGCCGAACACTGGTCTTAGGTCACATGCCATACATGCTGGGATTACAGCTGAGACCAATGATTGGCTGTAGAAAACATATGAAAGGTGTACAGCACCTAACCGCTGCAGGAAATTAGTTGATATTAACTACTAATGTAGGGGAACATGAACACTATGCCAGAAAAAAATAAAAAAATAGAGAAATTAACTATTTCTGGAAAGCCATAGACAATAAATGTCCAAGTAATCCACACTTTACTGTCTACTAACATTCTAAAATTTTAAAAGGAATCTGTCACCCACTGGGCCGCTTTTAAGCTATTACTATGGGCATACAGGTAATAAAATGGTTAAAATAGTCTTACCTGTGTGCCTCATAGCTGCGGTCTATTTGTTGAGAAACAGAGTTTTAATCTTTTATGTTAATGATTTCTTCTAGGCTCCGGGTTGTGCGGTGCTTAGAAGAAATCTCGGCCTCCTGTCTTCATTATCATAGCACCCCCCTCCCATGCACGTCACAGTGCCATGTGACGTGCAGTTGTGGCACCGGAGGCCCGCGCCTGCGCCCTGCACTCGCGCTATTATCTGTACCTTATCCGCCCTTCTATGGGCAGTGTCTTCATTGTTCTTCTGCACCGGCACCGTCGAGTCACTGCTACTGAGAAGTAACTTGCGGTGTAAGAAATCATTAACATAAAAGATTAAAACTCTTATTTCTCAACAACTAGACCGCAGCTATGAGGCATACAGATAAGACTATTTTAAAAATTGTATTACCTGTATGGCCCTTGTAATAGCTTAAAAGCGTCATAGGGGTGACAGATTCCCTTTAATGCAGTGTAAGCATCTTATATGAAATCCGGCAGCTGTAGGAGTTTGGAGCTGGTGTCATTCACAGAACAAAGGAGATTAACATGGTGCACTACTAAAGATGAAAACATATAGTTAAGTGTAATTGAATTTGACTTGAATATTACAAAAATCAGCATTCGCCAAAATGCTGATTTTTTTCTATTTAGCTTCTACCATTTTCATAAATCATAAAATGTCATCAAAATGTTAAAAAAAAAAGTATACACACCTGACCTCATACCTTTACAGTCCCTTGTTCAGTCCTCATTGCATTTTCTTATCACCGCCATTCACGCTGAATCCCATAACCTCTTCATACTAGCCGAGACTTCCAGCTCTGATGAGGCCAGGAATGAATCAGCACAAGCATGCACAAGGTCACAAAGTCTTGATGCCATGACAAGCTCCGTGACCTTGAGTGCATGTGCAGAAATGTCCCACACCTCCTCAGAGCCAAAAGTCCTGGCCCAAGGGAACAGGGGATAAGATGCGACGGGGACCAGATAGGTGACACTGACAGCGAGTAGCAGTGCAGCCAGAGAGTTAAGCGGTAAGGTGATTCTTTTTTTTTATTTTTACATCTTACTTTTATTATGCTCTGGGATCTAAAGAGACCCCAGGGCATAATAAGGGACATTCAATTTGAAGAATAACTTTATTGCATATTGAATTTCCCAATAAATCCATGTGATCAGGCAATTTGAATTTTGCCTGATCTGCTCTTTTTTATTTATTACCATATTTACTCTCTCAACTTGCATATATAAATTTAGAGTGCTTCCTCCTCTGGATCCAGGTGATCATTTGATTACTGGTTGTAGGGAAGGAACAAGAGCTGCTGGGCTCCTGGGAAATCAAGTCAGTTGTGCTATGCAGGCAGACAGTAGGTGAATGTCCCCAGTAACTGGGACGAATATAACAGCCACAGTTACAGGGGAAATCAGCAATAAAAATAATGTAATTATATGTTAAAATGCCCCTCACACCCTCCCAAAAAAAGGTCTTTTGAAATCTTATGTGGGTATGGTATGTAATGAAATGAAATAAATGAAAAAAATAAATCATGCATAAATAAAATTAAAAAAAGCATAAATAAATAAAGCAAAAGTAAAAAAACAGAACAAAATAAGTCAAGTATATAGAAATAATTGCTATGTAAATTGATATGGAATGAAATTTAAAATATTTTTTTAGCAGGCTTCAAGTGGTCTTTTGTGTTAAAAGTAAATAAAAAGTGAAAAATGGATACATATTTCCTTTTATTTACATTTTTCCTCAGATATCAGTAAAAATAATAATAAAAAAATGACATAAAATATAAGTCTTGCATATCGTGAAAAAAAGAGTCAAAACTATTTGAATATCCGAACAAGAAAAATGTTTAAAGTCTCAAAAAGCACATGTACGATAAAACTCAAAAATGTGCCAGTTATGGAACGGCTTAAAATGGGCTGGTCATGAGCTGCTTGGTGGTTCTCAGTAAATAAGTAAGCCTGAATTGAAATCTATAAAACTATTTTCTTTATTTGAAAAATACCATAGCTGAGAACAGTGAAAGAGATGCAGTGCTAAATAAATCTGCAGTACTTCATTTTCTGGATTAGTGGGGGTCATTACTTTATAATGTGGGAATAATCCTTTAATGGAAATA
The DNA here is from genome assembly GCF_046119375.1 of Phyllobates terribilis. Taxonomy (NCBI): domain Eukaryota; kingdom Metazoa; phylum Chordata; class Amphibia; order Anura; family Dendrobatidae; genus Phyllobates; species Phyllobates terribilis. The sequence continues at coordinate 10,462,024 of NW_027362769.1, read as the reverse complement.
CATGCCAATACAAACTGCTAACTATTAACTGATGTTAAGTGCACAAGAGATATATAATATGCAGAGAGATCATTTTATCTATATGCATAATCTTAGCTTGTTCGGTGTATATTACCTAATGTAACATAAAGAAGTTTAAATTTCAAACAAAACGAAAACCTTAGAATGTAAATTGATTTGTCAGCATAAAGACTGTACTACATTATAACTTCATTAAATGTACAGAAAAAAATCTATACAGTTATTATATACAGATGTATGTGTGCATATAAACAATGGAAGTCCTACCTTTTTAACTTATCAGTCTTCTGTCGTGAAAGTTGCAGCACAAATGAGCCACGTTTGTCAAGCTGAATTTAAAGATTACCTCCTGGTTTTTTTTTTCATTGGTTGGCAAAATGGAAAAAAGTGTTAATAGGACAGAAACTACTTCTCAAAAGCATTAGCTCAGATGTTCTTCAAAATGCTGCACTATAGGGATGGTTTTGGCATGAGTCCAGAAGCATCACACACTGCAGTAGACCCAAGCATTCAAGCAGCTGAATTGGAAATTGTGAGGAATAAAATAGCATAAGAATAAATACATAGAACTAATTATTAGTGACTGCCAAATATCAAGCACAGTCTATAGGCATTAATTTTGGTCTATTGAAAGAATGTTACATGCATTTCCTGCTGACCTTGCTGCACTGAGCCAGATATGCAGTCTCATTGCTGCTGTTCTGTAGTATCCAATGACAGTGCAATGGCTTAAAGGTGCAGAGACATAGGTACAAATCACTTACTATGTTACTATGTATCTTATCAAAAAGACACACTCCAGACCTGAATCAGTGTCAGGAGCACAGAATCTCAAGCTGGGAGACTGCGTGGTTCTAAAAAGTAATATGAGAAGAAAAGTCACAGAAGTAAATCCAGCTCACCACCTGCAGTTCCACATTTCTGGAGCATGGATAGCACCTGGGCAGGGTGCAACATTCAATAGAGAAGGCAGAAAAATCCAGCTCACAGATGAAGTCCAAAAAAGTGCATTTTATTTTCCAAGGCACATGAAGCAATGATTAAAATTGTGTGTTCACTAGTGTTGAGCGAACATGCTCGACACTGCTCGGTATTCGCCCGAGCATCAAGCTACTCGGGATGTTCGGCGAGCACCGAGCATTTCCGGGTTACTCGGGCGGGAGCTCGGGTCTCCGCCCTGCATGTTTGGTGCTCTTTACAGAGCCAATGAACATGCAGGGATTGCCAGCCAGTCACTGTAATGCCGCAGCCATGTTGTTTGTGGGCATTACAGTGATTGGCTGGCCGCACAGCGTCACCTCCTAGACGATCAGCCCATCATGATTGGTGTGTGTGGGTGTCTGTGCGTGTGTCTGCGAGTGTGTGCGGGGTGTCTGTGCGTGTGTCTGCGGGTGTGTGCGGTGTCTGCGCGATGTGTGCGGTGTCTGTGCGTGTGTCTGCGCGATGTCTGCAGGTGTGTGCGGTGTCTGTGCGATGTCTGCGGGTGTGCGCGGTGTCTGTGCGATGTCTGCGGGTGTGAGCGGTGTCTGTGCGATGTCTGCGGGTGTGCGCAGTGTCTGTGCGATGTCTGCGGGTGTGCGCGGTGTCTGTGCGATGTCTGCGAGTGTGTGCGGTGTCTGTGCGATGTCTGCGGGTGTGTGCGTGCAGGCAGACATAGGCCGATGTGACACTACTACTCCCATCGGCCTATGTCTGTCCCCGGTCCACTCGTGCCAGCAGGATCAGCTCGATGGGAGCAGTAGTTCCCATCAGCCTGATCCTGCTATTTAAATTGCCCTACTGTGTCCCCAATAAATGTTAAATACATGTCATTGGTGGCCAGTGGTTGCCTACAATAAATTAGTTCATACATTACCTGTCCCCGCCGATCGCCACCTAAAATAATGTAAAAAATAAAAAACTACACCTATACTCACCTAGACACCTAATTCCCCGAAGCCATCGATCTCCTGTAATAAAATATAAAATAATAAACCACAACCTTATCCTTACCCCTCCGTAGTAGTCCACGAGTGTCCCACGATGATCTCCAGTTTAGATCAGCCACATAGAGTGTGACCGCTCTGAACCGCTGCCGCCGCTAGAATGATGGGGCCGTAAAGCAGCCCCGTCATTGCATAAGCGGGTTCGCCGGAGTTCAGGCAGCGCTGCTCCGGTTAGCTCCTTTACGGCCCTGCTGTATCGTGAGAAATTCCCACGGTACAGCAGTGCTGTAAAGGAGGTCTCCGGAGCTGCGCTGCCTGAATGCACTCCGGTGACCTCAGTCAGTGGCTCCCGCTGCCGGGAGAGGACGAGTTCCCGGCAGTGTGAGCTTACAGCAGCCATGCACAGCTGTCACCATCTCCAGATGTGACAGCTGTGCATGGGAGATCAGCGCAGGAACGTGGACAGGTAACTATTTTTTTTAGTAAACTAAGAATTAAATAAAATTATTTTTTTCTGGGTGTAGTGTGTTTTTTCTTTTTAACACTTTGTAGGTTAGTAATGGGGGTGTCTTATAGACTCCCATCATTACTAACCTAGGCTTCATGGCAGCTGGCGCTGACATGAACCTCAACCCTATTACCCCCTGCCACCGCACCAGGGCAGCGTGGAAGAGCGAGGCTAAGCGCCAGAATTGGCGCATCCTATGGATGCGCCATTTCTGGGGCGGCAGACGGCTGGTGTTTCTAGCCTGGGAGGGGGCCAATATTCATGGCACCCTTCCTGGGCTATTAATATCAGCCCCCAGCTGTCTGCCTAGCCTTTGCTAGCTATTAAATAGGGGGTACCCCACGTCATTTTTTGGGGGGGGTCCCCCATTTTAATAGCTAGTGAAGGCTAGATATTCAGCTGGGGGCTGATATTAGTAGTCTGGGAAGCTCCGTGGGTATTACCCCATTCCCAGGCTTCAAACATCTGCCCCAGCCGTCTGCTTAACCTCCGCTAGAGACTAAAATTATGGGGGATCCCACGCCAATTTTTTTTTAAATAAATCCTTTATTTTAACACTAAATGACATTTGAGGAGTTAATAAAGATGCAGTCCCTAAATTATTATTTATTTTTTAATTAATTTTTCCCAAAAATTTTGATGTGGGCTTTGCCATATTTTTGTATGCCAGCCAGGTACAGCATCCAGCTTCTATGAACGCACCATTTTCCGGGGTGGCTGCGGACTGCAATTTGCACCGGGGTGGGGGGGGCAGAAAGCTTGGGCCTCCCTGCGCTGAAGATTCCAGCCCCCAGCTGCCTAGTTGTACCTGGCTGGACACACAAATAGGGAGAAGCCCCACGTATTTTTTTTTTAAATTATTTCATGAAATTCATGAAATAATAAAGAAAAAAAGGGCTTCCCTATATTGTTGTGTCCGGCCAGGTACAAATAGGCAGCTGGTGGTTGGGCGCAGCCCGTTCCTGCCTGCTGTACCTGGCTGGACACAAATATATTTCAGGAAATTCATGAAATAATTAAAAAAAAATTGATGTGGGGCTTCGCCCTATATTTGTGTCCAGCCAGGTACAACAGGCAGGAACGGGCTGCGCCCAACCACCAGCTGCCTATTTGTACCTGGCCGGACACAACAATATAGGGAAGCCCTTTTTTTAAAAAAATTATTTCATGAAATAATTAAAAAAAAATTGACGTGGGGCATCGCACTATATTTGTGTCCAGCCAGGTACAGCAGGCAGGAACGGGCTGCCCCCAACCACCAGCTGCCTATTTGTACCTGGTCGGACACAACAATATAGGGAAGCCCTTTTTTTCTTAATTATTTCATGAATTTCATGAAATAATTTAAAAAAAAAATACGTGGGGCTTCGCCCTATTTTTGTGTCCAGCCAGGTACAACTAGGCAGCTGGGGGCTGGAATCCGCAGCGCAGGGAGGCCCAAGCTTTCTGGGCCCCACCCGCTGCAAATTGCAGTCCGCAGCCACCCTGGAAAATGGCGCGTTCATAGAAGCGCCATCTTCTGGCGCTGTACCCAACTCATCCAGGGCCCTGGTGCGGTGGCTCACTGGGTAATAAAGGGGTTAAGGCCAGCTTGGCATTATCAGCTGGCCCTAAGCCCGAAATTCATGGGGTCACGCCAATATTAGACATGACCACCATGAATTTCTAGTAAAGTATTTAAAAAAAACACAACACCCAGAAAAAAGTCCTTTAATTGAAATAAACACACAATTCTTTATTGTTCTAAATTAAACTCTACTTACCATCACGCCCATTCCAGCTGAAGCCAAGGATCTCCTGCAATAAAAGAAAAATAATAAAGCAACCTGATCCTTACCTTTCCATGGTTCCCACGACAGCTTCAGCTCTGCTACATCGAGATGACAGGCTGGACCGCAGCAGAACGCTGCCATCCAGCCTGTCATCCCGCAGACACTGAGAAGCGCAGGCATGCTTGCGCTCCTCAGTGTCTGGCTGTGACGGCATAAAGATGAGCCGAGGTCATGTCCAATGAACTAGGCTCACCTCATGCACGTCACTGACAGCGTGGGAGAATTCTCCTGCACTCAGCGCTTCAGCGTGAGAATTTTCCCACGCTGTCAGTGACGTGAATGAGGTGAGCTTACCATGGAAAGGTAAGGATGATGTTGCTTTATTATTTTTCTTTTATTGCAGGAGATCGTTGGCTTCAGCTGGAATGGGCGTGATGGTAAGTAGAGTTTAATTTAGAACAATAAAGAATTGTGTGTTTATTTCAATTAAAGGACTTTATTCTGGGTGTTTGTGTTTTTTTTTTTTAACTTTGACTATGGGGTTAGTAATGGGGGTGTCTTATAGATGCCTCTCCATTACTAACCTGGGCTTGATGTCAGCTGGCATTATAAGCTGACATCAACCCCAACCCTATTACCCCACTGCCACCGCACCAGGGCAGTGGGAAGAGCGAGGCTAAGTGCCAGAATTGGCGCATCCTCTGGATGCGCCATTTCTGGGGCGGCTGACGGCTGGTGTTTCTAGCCTGGGAGGGGGCCAATATTCATGGCACCCTTCCTGGGCTATTAATATCAGCCCCCAGCTGTCTGCCTAGCCTTTGCTAGCTATTAAATTAGGTGGGACCCCACGTCATTTTTTTGGAGGGGTCCCCCATTTTAATAGCTAGTAAAGGCTAGGTATTCAGCTGGGGCTGATATTAGTAGCCTGGGTAGCTCCGTGGGTATTACCCCCTTCCCAGGCTTCAAACATCTGCCCCAGCCGTCTGCTTGACCTCCGCTAGAGACTAAAATTATGGGGAACCCCACGCCAATTTTTTTTTAAATAAATCCTTTATTTTAACACTAAATGACAAGTACAGTAATCAACACTGTCACTGTACTTCATATATATATGACTGACATGTTTCTATCTATCTAATCTATGTATGATTCTCTATTCCTTCTATTCTAAATTGTCGGGTACAGATGCTGAATTGCCGGCCGGCTTTTTTAAAGAGACGGTGCATGAAAACACTATTATATTTTTAAATAAATCCTTTACACTAAATGACAAGAACAGTAAGCAACACTGTCACTGTACTTCATATATATGTGACTGACATGTTTCTATCTATCTAATCTATGTGTGAAGCTCTATTCTGTCTGTTATAAATTGTCGGGTACCGCAGCTGAATTGCCGGCCGGCTTTTTTAAAGAGACGGTGCATGAAAACACAATTATTTTTTTAAATAAATCTTTTACACTAAATGACAAGTACAGTAAGCAACACTGTCACTGTACTTCATATATATGTGACTGACATGTTTCTATCTATCTAATCTATGTGTGAAGCTCTATTCTTTCTGTTGTAAATTGTTGGGTACCGGTGTATGCCGCTGCTGAATTGCCGGCTTTTCGCGTAATACATTCTTTCACAGGAAAGCACTTTCACTTTCGTTTTTGAACGTTTTATTTTGAGCCTGTAAAAGTGGCTTAATACCTCTGACCACGTTGTTGACAGCAGTGACCTGGGGGTCAGAAATGCTTCCTGGGGCGATCCCCATGCTGTCCCCATGTCATTTGAGCACTGTCACTATCGTTTTGGGCACTTGTTAGGCTTTTAAAAGACTGCCGGGGGAGCCGGCAGTGTGTGACCAGCGGGACCAACGATCAGGCTGGTATCCATGGTAAACATCGGGTTACTAGGGGCACGCGCGCACTTAGTAACCCGCTGTTTACCATGGATACCACTCTGCTACGGTGCACGGGAGGTTACCGCTCACGGTAGCAGAGTCGTATCCATGATAAACATCGGGTTACTAAGTGCGCGTATGCCCCTAGTAACCCAATGTTTATCATGGATACGGCTCTGCTAAGGTGAACGGTAACCTCCCGCGCACCGTAGCAGAGTGGTATCCATGGTAAACATCGGGTTACTAGGGGCACACGCGCACTTAGTAACCCGATGTTTATCATGGTTATGAGCCTGCTCCTGCTTCAGCAGCAGGCTGGTAACCGGGAGCAGGACATCATGGAAAGATTCTTTCCACAATGTCGCTGCTCCCCTGATCGTTGGTGAGCCTGCCTGTTTGACAGCTCACCAGCGATGTATTAGCGACACAGCAACAATCCCTGACAGTTCGTATCGTTGTCGGGATCGCAGCTGCATCGCTTAGTGTGACGGGGCCTTTAGACAGGAGTATGTCAACTAGGCACTGTTGGATTTGTACTCACAGCCCTGTGAGTTCAAATACTATACCTTATTTAGCTATTCCAGTGACTTTGAAAGAAATGCTCCATCTAAGTAACCATATTTTTCCAACTAAACTAGATAGCAACAGAAAACAGGGTCATAGACAAATAGAAATGCCTTGGGCTTCAAGTGGTGTTAACCTTTCATGTTATCCCAACTTCACTTCTTGTGTCTGCATCCAGATAAGATCCAGAGATGTCACTTTCACTATAGCTAATGTAGCATCGGTGTCTCTGCCTCCTGTCGGGCAGAGACGCCGTTCCCCTCACTGCCGCGGTCCAAGTCCGGCATCTTCTGCTGCCCTGCTGCTGTGGTGTGCACCGCACGCAGCTTCCCGGGCACTGTGCTTAGGGCACGCGCAGGCGCTCCCTCCCTCTTAAAGGGGTCGCGCACGCCGTCCTAAAAAGCCAATGGCCGGAGGACTCTATATAAGGCACAGGAGGTGCCTGTGCAATGTTGTTGTTCCGTGTGCTAACACTTGCTTCAGCCCTCAGGTCCCGCTGCCTGTCAGTCCTGCCCCCCAGTCTGTCTAACAGTCCAGCCCGCCAGTCTGTCTACAGTCCAGCCCGTCAGTCTGTCTATAGTTCTGTCCACCAGTCTGCCAGTTACCTGCCGTGCCCGCCAGCCTGCCTACCTGGAGCACCTGCCAGTTACCTGCCAGTTACCTGCCATGCCCGCCAGCCTGTCTACCTGGAGCACCTGCCAGTTACTTGCCGTGCCCGCCAGCCTGCCAACCCGGAGCACCTGCCAGTTACCTGTCGTGTCCGCCAGCCCGCCAACCTGGAGCACCTGCCAAGTAACCTGTCGTGCCCGCCTGCTTGCCTACCTGGAGCGCCTGTCTGGCTATTAGCCGTACCTGCCTGCTTATCTACCTGGACCACCCGCCAGCCTGCCTGCCGTGCTCATCCGCTGTACCGGTCAGCTCCTGTCATCTGACCCGTGGGAGTCGCCTGCTCTCACACATGGTCGGTCCCAGAGTGGCACCTGGTTCACCTGGCTGGTCCAACCCTGGTTCACGGATGCGACTAAGCCGCCGTGTGACCTGGGTCGGGCAGAGTCTGCACTTAGTCACGCCCCTGTGGTCCCTCCTTGCACCGAAGCACAGAGGTTCCACCACCCGGACTCGTAACAGCTAACTATTCAGAGTATAATGGATCCACTACTGCCATCTTATATTGTGTAGCAGTTGATGCCACTCTCAATCCCGAGATTATGCAAAACTACTCTACCGTGGGGACCAAAAGTTGTTGTTTTTTTAAAGTGTGAATACTTCAAACTGGTTGTTTTGATGCCATTTTCCTGGTGATGAATTGAAAGTGCACAAAGTTGTTATCATGCAAGAACTTAATTTTAACCAAAATACTTTTGAATATAGGTATAGTCATTTAATTAAAGAAAACTGACTGCCAAAAGTTTTGCATATACTATTTATTGAGCACAACATAGTAATTCATTATTTACAATGCAGTAACGTAGTATTTTGTAGCATAATCTCTTGCTTTAATGACAGCACCACACCGAGGGGACATTGAGTCCACTAGGGTATTTAAGACATCTTGAGGGATCTTGCTCCATTCCATTTGCAAATCTGTAAACAATTCATCTTTATTGCTATGGATACGGGACCCAACTCATCGCTCTAACTCATCCCAAAGGTGCTCTATAGGGTTTAAACAGGTGATTGGCTTGGCCATTGAAACAGACAAACATTTTTCTTTGCTAACCAATTTTTGACTACACTGGGAGTGTGCTTAAGATCATTGTCTTGCTGGAATTTCCATCCCCTGCCTACTTTGGTTTTACCACGTGGCAGCATTACATTCTCCAGTATATCCTTGTACATGGTAGCATTCATATTTCCATCAATTCTATGCAGAGGGCCAATAGCAGGTGCAGAAAAGCAGCCCCAAACCATGACATTGCCACCATCATGTTTCACTGTAGGAGTTTGGTATGTTACATCGTTACATTTTCAAATTGAGCGGTATATATAGTGCTTGCCATCACTACCAAACAGATTGAACTTGGATTCATTCGACTACAACACCTTAAACTAATCTGTCGCTTTCCATTGGCTGTGTTGTTTGGCAAACTCAAGTCGGACCTTCCTGTTCTTTGCAGAGATGAAAGACTTCTTGACTGTAACTCGTGCATTCAACCCTACTGCTCTTAGCCGTCGCACCACAGTTTGGCGACTCACTCTGACTCCATATTCTTCGCTCATTTCATGCGAAATGTGTACAGAACTTTTATGGACATCAGATGGCTTTTTCTTAATAATGTGATAAACTCTGGAGGAAGTTTTCTGTGATTGTCCACTTCTAGGTTAGTCAGCTGTTCCATAACCTTCTTTTTCTTTCTTTAATATACGTGACACCTGACTCTGAGAACAGGTGAATCACATAGCTACCTCTTTTTGGCTTTTGCTTGACTTCACTCTCAAAATAATAAGCTTCCTGACATCTGGTGATAACTTTGGCTTTATATTTGCCATGTTTTAACCTAAAAACCCACACATAAAAAAATATAAAAATTTTAGGAAAAATTTGACTACTCATGACAAAATATGCAAAACATTTGGCCCAGCAAATGTTGAAAACTAACACATAAAGGGATAAAACAGTGTCAAACACAATTTCCATCCTTATAGCTGATAACCAATTGCTTCCGGTTTACTAAAATCACCAGAAAGATGGCATCTCAACAACCAGGGAGAAGTAATCACACTTTTTAAAAAAATTAAAAAAATGCAAAACTTTTGGTCGCCACTGTATATATTTGTACTAATCTACCCAATAAAGCTAGAATTACCTAAAGAATTAACAGGCAAAATCAGAGATTGATTTATATAATGAAGTTGAGTTAAGTTGCTATCTGGAAGAATGATGTGCATTATATCATTAGATTGTCGTACCGATCCACAGAGCCACAAGGATCCCAAGAAGCAGCCTCTTGGATTATAACCAGAGCGAGAATAACAGCAGGGCACCTATTTTAGACACATACAATCCCCACATTAACATACTAAGGAAAATTGATGCTTATCTTCAACCCATATTCCAGAAAGACCACAGACTGAAAGAAATATTCCCAGTTCTACCACTTTTCTCCTACAAACAGCCAATGAACATAATGAATCTCATCAAAAATGTCCTCTCATCATCTTAGAATGACACATTCCCCTGTAACAGTAAAAAATGCAGGACCTGTATCCATACATTACAGACTGCTGTGCTGAAGTGTAACTATGTTGCAGTAAAATGGTCCAAATAATCAGCCTTAACACATTATGGGGCTGTAGTGGTCACTGACATTCCAGGAACGCCTAGAACCACTTTCCTAAGCACAGTCATGGGACAGGTACACTGTTCATTCAACTTTTTAAAAATCTGTTAAAGCTAGCAAATTTGAATTTCAAAAGATTTTATCATCTCTGGTTTTCACTGTTCCAGAATCCAAGTGGTCGCAAGCTGTATACCACTATCTGATACATTGTGCTTACTGATTTGAGGCTTGCCTGTAACTGCTCAACCGTGGAAACTCATGCCATCAATTCCCATTGAACAATTTTTATGCTCACCGTAGCGCAAGATGAAGTTTGAAACACTGCACTTATTTAGCAGAGCATTGGCAACTTTTATACATATACCTCAGCATTTGGCAAACATACTCTGTAACTCTGTGTGGTCTGCTTCAATGTGGCTCCTAATCACTTTCATTTTTCAAAAATACCATTTACAGCTTTATGTGGAATATTTAGGAGGAAAGAAATTGCACAAACTGACCCTGTTGAACAGTGGCATGTTATTACAGTTTCAAGCTAAAATTGAATGAGCTCCTTAGAACCACCCATTCTTTCACAAATGTTTGTAAATGAAGACTGTATGGCTAAGTGCTTGATTTTATAGTTATGTGGAAATGGGACTGAATGAAAAAGTAAATTCAAAGAATAAGAGCTGAGTCCCAATACATCTCCATAGAGTATATCAATGCCAGCTTCACACATCTGCAATTCAACTTAGGTGTAAAGACTGCGATTTTCAAACCAACTGAGAGTCTGTAGACCCAAACTAACAACCTAATAGGCATATATGAGCTGCTAAATCAAGTCAGGAGACCTGTGGCCAGTCAGGAAATTGTGATCTATAAACAGTGAAAGTTCGAAGTTTGAAGACAGCCTAAATCAGTCCATAAAGCTTAATGCCAGATTGTAGTAAATGTGCCCCATTAAATTAAGATAAATATAAAAAACAGTTGCAATCAATTCACGAGATCTGGTTGGTGCCTTTTCTTTCACAAGTTGTGACAAGGAAAAAAATTGCAATAAAATTGCATAAAACTGCATTATTTGTTTCAATTTTCCGAAATCATGACAAAATGATGTAGTTGTCACTGTGATGGTAGAAAAAACATACCACACCTCTAAAACTTCCCATGTAGCTTTCATTAAAAATATTCTTCTGTTTTATCTACAGCTTCTATGGATATGTGTTATTTTGTTTTATGCCTACAAGTAAACATTGAGTAGTTTAATTCTGCACTCATACTTACTTCTATTTGTCTGCTACTTTTTGCTAACCTATGTTGAGTAGACATTGCACTAATACATACTGTATATCAAACATTTTACACATTGGTTAGCTTGGAGTGAGACTTCACTGTTACAGTTTCCTACTGATTATCATTTTTTTTAGTTGATTCAATATTTTGTTCTAGTAAACTAGTTTTCTACTCTTTTCCTTTAACCTTTACTTGATGGCGTGTAGCCCAATTTTCTTCTATTCATTACATTCAGCAGATAAGTATGGTTGACTAGCACAATAATATTGTACATTGCTTGGTCAATTTAATTGTACAATATACTCAAGAACAATGTTTTCCAATTTCAAGAAATCTTTTCTATAATTAACTGGACAACATATTTAAAAAGCTTGTGATATTTATCTAAATTATAGGGCCTCTACCACATTACTCAAAATAGCCAAGTCTTTTTCAATTCAAACCAAATATCCTTAGAGTATTCAGTTTAATGTTTTTTTTCCCCACAAATAATGATGCAAATTAAAACTCTTGTACAGGTTTTCAAAAACAATATGTAATGTTACTCTAAGTTTGCACTTATCAGAATATAATTAGAGGACCAATCTGTGCAATGTGGTTTCTGTGAATTAGGAACTTCTTCTCAATAATATATGAGAGCTAAATCCTCACAAAGCAATTATGAAGTATGAATACCGTAATGGTAGGTTTCGACCTTTCTTCTTCTCTTTTTGCAAACACACAAAAACATATAACATAGCATACACGTACAGCATGGTTGTATACTTTGACTTCTTGTAATAAGAAGTTATTCTATAAAGCAATTTAAAACTTAAGTGGTTTTCAAGACATTACCAAAAGTTTTATATTACTTGTGGAGTTACATTTCAATGTGCAGTGGTGAGTGCCACACTGTTTCTTCATTTTGAATCAATTTGGACTCTTTCTTGGTGAAACCATCAAGTCGGTTGCTAGCTTCTGAATCCTGACATTACCACCATTGCAGCTGAAGAAACACACATAATGTGAATGGGAGCAATTCCAGATCCCTGTTATTCTATATACATTAGATATAAAGGCATATATGGGACTGTGAAGAGCTGCCCATTTACTAAAGACTTTTCTAGCACTGAGCACCGATTTTCGTAGATACTATTGTTGTGTTTTATTAGTGACTTCTTGCTGCGTTATACTGTTCTGCTTGCATGTCAGTATATGCACTAATTTCACTTGTAAAGTGTCCAGTATTCCAGTAATCTCATTAGTATCTCAGGAGCCTCTAACCATTGTTCAAACAGCGACTTGGCCCATTGTGTGAGTGTTGAATGTAGATCCAGCTGAACCGTCACCACAGAGAGTTTCACATGCAGACCCCAGTGATGGGTTTGACCTGAGAAAATACCTCCACTAATGCACCCTTAGTTTTTGGGGGAGGATGAGAGTAGTTCTGCCCATTCAGGGGGCTGATCCCTGGGAAGGAGAAAAGAAGCCACATATTTAGTAGGCAGTTGGTGGAATGTCGTCGAAGGGAGAGGATCTAATCTGAGGACCTGGACCATGGATGGATCTATGGCATATGAAGATCAATAATGACTGGGCTGGATAAACATGCTGCAGTTGTGGGATATGTCGTTGGGATTTAATCTTTCTTAAAGAACTGTTGCTACTGGATACCTGTGCTTCTACCATTTTATCTGTCATATAGAGGATTGTGGACTGAGACAATTGTATTTTGGACATTTACCTGGAATTGCTGTATTATCATGGATGGAAGGAATAAAATATTATTGCATTCGTTAACCTGCTTAGGTGATTATTAAAACCCACAAACTCAGATCTTTCTTGGCAGAGGACCACTTACACCTCTCTTTTCTAATCTGGAATTCCCTCCCGGTTTGAATACTTATGTCACGCTAGGATAGGGGGGAACCCAGCGTATAACGACGTGAGAAGGAAAGGGTAGGGGAGAGTGGAGACCCCTAAACAAAACTACCAACAACCCCTAACTTCCCTAACGACCCTAAATAGGTTCTGCACCTATCGCTGAGCAGGATACCTGGCCCTAGCTGAACCTAAGGCTAGGCCCTAGGAAGGGAGAGGAAGGGGTGAGCACTAAGTCAGCCCCACTAAACTTAAGGCACACACAGGGGAAACAGACAGGAGAATACACTTAGCTCCAAGATGATACAGGAGAAAGCACGGCAACGATCCATGAAGAAACTCCAAGGTAATTCTAGTCGACTACTAAAATCCCAGGCCTGAATAGGTAAAATGCGCTATCACTAGCCCTCTCTCTGAGACTTTGAGTGCATTTAAGGACACAGACAGAAAGTGCTGATTAATCAGCAGAAGAGTGAGGATAACACAGGGTCCTAATGGGAAAGGTATAATCCCCAAGCAAGGTGAGGATCACCGCTGGGTCCTAAAGAGAAAGGTATAACAAAAGTATCAGGGAGATGTTTTTTTAAGACCAAACGCAGCAACCTTCTACAGCTGGACACCGTAAGACTATCTGTCAACCCTGAAACACCCATAACAGTACCCCCCTCCTTCTACGAGTGGTTTCCAGACACTCAGGACCAGGTTTATCTGGATGAGAAGCATGGAATGAATGAACCAACCTAGGGGCATTCACCTCTGATGCAGAAACCCACATCCTTTCCTCTGGACCATAACCCCTCCAGTGCACCAAGTCCTGAAGGGAATGGCGCTGAAGATGAGAATCCACAATCTTTGATATTTGGAACTCCAAATTGCCATTGACCATGTTTGAGGGAGGAGGCAAGGGGGAGGACTCAAGAAGTACCACATACTTCTTAAGCAGAGACCTGTGAAACACATTGTGGATCCTAAGATCCTGAGGTAACTCCAGACAAAACACTGCTGGGTTAATGACGGCGGTTATTTTATAGGGACCATTAAACCTAGGTCCCAACTTCCAAGAAGGAACCTTCAACTTGATATTCCTGGTAGATAAGCACACAAAATTATTCGCACTTAGGTCTGGACCTGGCGAGCGTTTCCTGTTAGCCATATGTTTGTATCGGTCTCCCACAAGTTTCAAATTATTCTGAACCCCCTGCCACACAGAAGAGAGCGATAAAGCAAGATGCTCCTCCTCAGGAAATCCCGAAGCCCCGCCACCACTAAAGGTATCAAACTACGGATGAAAACCGTATGCACCAAAAAAAGGTGACCTGTCAGTAAACTCTTGGTGATGATTGTTTATAGCGAAATCGGCCAACGGTAAATAAGATGCTCAATCCTCCTGGTTCTCAGAAACAAAACACCTGACGTAAGTCTCAGTTTGATTTATGCGCTCAGTCTGTCCATTTGACTGAGGATGGAAAGCAAATGAAAAAGACAACTGCACCCCCAGTCGAGTACAAAAAGCTTTCCAGAATTTAGAAACAAACTTGGTCCTCCGATCTGACACCACTTCGGAAAGGACCCTGTGAAGCTTCACAATCTCATTAATGAATACCTGAGCAAGAGTCCAGGCATTCGGAAGTGCCGGTAGTGCAATGAAATGTACCATCTTATTGAACCTATCTGCAACCACCAAATCCACAGTCTTGCCTGCAGATACCAGAAGGTCAGTAATAAAATCCATGGATAACTGTGTCCATGGTCTACTAGGAATAGACAGTGGCAGAAGAGAGCCAGATGGACAGGTATGCGATACTTTAGAACGGCTCAAATATTGCAAGCAGACACATGGTCAACCACATTCCTAATGCAACGCTGGTCACCAAAACGACAGGAAAAGAGGTCCACAGCTGCCTTACTACCTGGATGACCAGCAAGCAGAGAGTTGTAATCTTCCTTAATTACTTTACGGTGCAGATTAGATGGCACAAACAACCTCCCCAAACAACAGGAGACGGGGTGTCCCCCTAAGCCTCCAACACCTCCCCTTCCAGGTCAGGGCACAAGGCCAAAATGACCACCCCCTTCTGCATAATAGGGACAGGGTTCTTATGGTTACTACCACCAGGGAAGCTCCGGGACAAAGCATCAGCTTTGATGTTTATAACCCCTGGACGGAAAGTGACAGCAAAACTGAACCTAGTAAAAAACAATGCAACGACCATCTAGCCTGACTAGGGTTGAGACGCTTAGCAGACTGGAGATACAACAGGTTATTATGGTCCGTGATAATGGTAACAGGATGGACTGCCCCCTCCAACCAATTTTGCCATTTCTCGAAAGCCTATTTAATCGCCAAAAGCTCACCAAGAGCTCGCTATAACCTACGTCACAATTTTTCTCGGTTGAAGTCAGCTTCTTGGAAAAGAGAGCGCATGGACGCCACTTACCAGGGGATGGACCCTGAGTCAACACAGCTCCAAACCCACCTCCGACGCATCAACTTCTGCAACGAAAACTTGAGAAACATTGGGTTGACTGAGTATAAGTGCAGTGGCAAAACAATTTTTTAAAGAGGAGAAAGCCTGCTGAGCGGCATTCAACCATTTAGAGAAATCCAACCCCTTTCTTTTCATGTCTGTAAGGGGTTTCACAATTACCAAATAATTTTGGATAAATTTCAGGTTGAAATTAGTAAACCCCATAAAGCAAATGCCTTCAGATTCTCTGGATGATCCCAATAAAGAATAACACGGTTCTGCTCCGGATTCATCAGAAAACCCAACAGGTACCCAAAAAATTGCACCTCATGGACAGTGAAAACACATTTCTCCAGTTTTGCAAAAACGTTTCTTATCTCTTAAAATCCATAGTACCTGTTTAACGTGACCCTGATGTGTCTCTAAATCAGGTCAGTAAATGAAAATATCATCTAAATAGATCACCACAAACCTGCTCACTAAATGATGGAAAATATTGTTTATGAAATGCTGGAAAACCGCAGGTGTATTGGTGAGACCAAAAGGCATAACCATACTTTTGAAATGCCACTCAGGTGTATTTAAAGCTGTTTTCCATTCATTCCCTTCTTTGATTCTAATCAGATTGTAGGCCCCCTTTAAATCCAATGGAGAACACCTTAGCTCCCACAACCTGGTTGAATAAATCCAGAATCAGAGGAAGAGGATACGGGTCTCAGACAGTAATTTGATTTAAGTCTCAGAAATCTAAACAGGGACGGAGACCCCCATCTCTCTTCTTAACAAATAAGAACCCTGCCGACAAAGGCTAGAAGAAGGGTTTGATAAGACCCTTCTTCAGACTCTCAGCAATGTAATCTTTCATGGCTTGTCTTTCTGGACCAGAAAGATTATACAGTCTGGACTTGGGTAGTTTAGCTCCGGGAATCAGGTTAATGGGACAGTCATATGCATGATGAGGAGGCAAATCCTGACACCTCTTGACAGAAAATACATCCTCAAAACCAGACAAAAATGCAGGTAAAGTCTCTGTAGAGACTGCAGAACAGGAAATAAGCAGTTTTCATGACAGTAATCTCCCCATTCCACAATTTCCCTGGATTGCCAATCCACTACTGTGCTTCACCAACCAGGGTAGACCCAGTACAACAGGAGTGGGAAGGACATAACAAGGAATAACTTCATAATAAAGGGGCCCCACCCTCAGCCTTATATCATGTACAATCTGTGTCAGACATCTCTGAGCAAGTGGCGCTGAGTTCATAGCATAAATGGGGATGGCTTTAGTTAACGTGCTACAAGTAAGCCCATGAATTCCCACAAACCCAGCATCAACCATGCTGACTCCAGCTCCACTGTCTAAAAACACAGAAATTCTCTCAGTACTGCTCTCTAGCACCACCTCTGCTGTCAGGATAAACTGAGAGCTACATGTGGATAATCAGGGGGTGTGTTACAAATTAAAATCAACGCGTTTCAAATTTGTCTTACCTTATCCTGATGAAGATGTTGGGCAAAACTTCAAAACGCGTTGATTTTAATTTGTAACAGACAAGAATTTAATAAAAAGAGATTTAAAATCCATTATTGGAACCATTGGTATGGTGTCTCCACGTGGAAAAGCCGACAGCGCAGTGGAAACCGTTTTGTACTCCTCATCACATTGAGTGTATTTAAGGACACAGACAGGAAGTGCTGATTAATCAGCAGATAGGTGAGGATAACACAGTGTCCTAACGGGAAAGGTATAACTCCCAAGTAAGGTGAGGATCACCGCTGAGTTCTAAAGAGAAAGGTATAACAAAAGAATCAGGGAGATGTTTGTAAGGCCAAACGCAACGACCTTCTACAGCCGGACACCGTATGACTATCTGTCAACCTTGACACACCAGTGACAACTAAACATTTTATGTGTGTGAAGGCATTGGATGACCCCCGCTTTTATCATGTCCTTAAGGGAGCAGCACTGTCCCCTTTCTCTTCCTTCCTGTCATCTAAGGGCAATACTTCGTGGCTGGAATACTCTCAGTTGAAATATTTCCTCCTCTGTTCTGGTAGAGAGTTGTTGCTTATGTCTACCCCTACCCAATTTGAAAAATTATTTTATTGACGTAGCCGCCTGCCCATGTTATTTCTCTTATATATGCTTTCTTAAACCAAAGTGAGGAATCGGACAGGCCAAAATACATGGAGAGGGGGGTTGAGGAGTTGGGAATTGACATATCGGGGGCTGAGTGGAGAAAGGCATGTATATTTTCACATAAATTCTCTATAGCCTGCACAGCTCAGGAGAAAAACTACAAAATCCTGACACGCTGGTACCAGGGCCCAGTGTTAGAACCCTCCTGTTAGTTTTTGCCATCTGTGTTTTGCGGTCACGTGACCATCTGCCTATATATTCCAGCTCCGCCCTCCTGGCTTTACAGGACTTCAGTGTTGTTTGACTGTCTTTCTAGCCAGGTGCTTCGGTGCCTATCTCTGTCAGTTTGCTTGGTCCTCTCGGACCTATAGTACTTTTTGTCAGTTTGTCTTTTGTGCTCTGCAACAACTTCTGTTTAGGTGTCCCATTTTTGTCCCAGTCTTTAGTACATTTAGGGACCCCTCCCTTAATTCTATATGTCTTCGGTCAGACTAGCCGAGGACTAAGGCGGGTCTGTTCACAAGGAACAGGCAGCCCGCTACATCGTAGGGATTCAGCTTAGTCTTACTGTAGGGACAGCTTTCCCCTATCTTTCCTTAGTTCATGTTGCAGATCATAACAGGAAGTCCAGCCCAAAAAAACTAAAAGGAAAGAAATTCGGGGATCAGTATGGTTTCCATCCAGGAGTTGGCTCAACGCCTGCAGGGATTGTCTCTGGAGGTGGCCGAGCTTCAGCAACACGTGAGCAGCTGTCCTGGAGCGCATTTTGTTGAACCCAAGGTAGGACTGCCTGATGTTTCTTATGGTAAACAGCAAGATTTTTTTTCCTTTAAAAATGCTTGTTTGTTATATTTTCATTTGAGACCAAGACCCTCTGGAAATGAATCACAGCGCATTGGTTTTATTATGTCACTTTTGCGCAAAGAACCACAGGGTTGGGCCTTTTCTCTCCAGCCTAATGATCCGTGTTTAAGTTCTGTTGAAGAATTTTTTTCTGCAATGGGGCTATTATATGATGATCCTGATCGAATCTCATCTGCTGAATCAGAACTTAGACATTTGAATCAGGGGTCAGATGATGTTGAAAATTATTGCACACACTTCAGGAGATGGGCTTCAGAAGTTAAATGGAATGATTCTGCGCTGAGATGTTTATTTCTTGTTGGTCTGAGTGAGAGGGTTAAGGATTTGCTAATTGCATTCCCTGCACCTGAGACTCTGCAGGAAGCTATGCAGTTAGCTGTTCATGTGGACAGGAGACTGAGGTCCAGGGTTAATGATGTAAAAACTCCTGTAACTTCAGGTACTAGTTCCCAGAAAATCTGCTCTGACAGCGGGGAACCAATGGAGGCTGGGGCAATGTCACTCCGCTCTCAGGAAAGAGATCGGAGATTCGCCAAGGGTTTGTGTCTTTATTGCGGTAAAGCTGACCATTTGATTAAGTATTGTGAGCGTCGTTTAAGTAAAGAAAAAAAAAATGTCAGTTACGCCCGTATAGCTTGTTTACGCACCTGCAGGAGTGTTTCTTTCTGGGAGTACTACTCTGCAGGGAGATTTGATTGAATTTCAGGTATTTGTGGATTGTGGTTCAACACTTAATGTGATTGATAAAGGGTTTTTGGAAAACCTTAAATTGAAATCCAAACCTTTGTCATCACCTATTTCTGTGGTTGCAATTGATAACACTCCGTTGAAATGTATTACTCACAAGACTGCTGCATTTCCTCTCACTATCAATGGAGGTCACCAAGAAATTTTGGACTTGGTTGTTTTGGATAATTTTCCCTCTCCAGTTGTTCTAGGATTGCCTTGGTTAAGACTGCACAATCCTTTATTGGACTGGTCTACTAATGTGATTAAGTTTTAGAGTCCGAAGTGCTATGACAAATGTTGTAATGGTCGCATTGCGGTTTTGGAAAAAGGAGAATTACCGGTACCTATTCAAGATTTTTGGAGGGTTTTTTCGGAGGAGGAGTCGCAAGTTTTACCTCCTCATAGGGATTATGATTGCGCCATTGAATTTGTTCTGGGTGCTACTCTTCACAAAAGTCGCTTGTTTAATCTGACTATCCCTGAAAGAAAGGCCTTGGAGGAGTACATACAGACTAGCCTGGCTGCTGGTCACATTAGACCTTCTAAATCACCTGTGGCAGTTGGATTCTTCTTTGTTAAAAAAAAGGTAGACGGTTTACGTCCATGTCTGAATTTTCGTGAAATTAATAACATTACCGTACGCAATTCCTACCCATTGCCGTTAATTCCTGACTTGTTTAACCAGTTAGTGGGAGCCAAGTGGTTCTCCAAAATTGATCTCCGTGGGGCATACAATTTTTTACGTGTGAAGGCGGGTGATGAATGGAAAACTGCTTTTAACACTCCGGTAGGTCATTTTGAGAATCTGGTGATGCCTTTTGGTCTTACCAATGCACCTGCATTTTTTCAGAACCTTATTAATGACATCCTGAGACCTTTGATTGTTAAGAATGTGGTTGTGTATTTGGATGAAATTTTGATTTATTCACCAGATCTCGAGTCCCATTATCAGAGTGTACGTGAAGTTTTGCAGTTATTGAGTGATAATTCACTCTTTGCTAAGCTGGAGAAATGTGAGTTCGCTGTGCAGAAAATTAGTTTTTTGGGCTACATTGTCTCCAACGAGGGCTTTGAGATGGACCCTGTGAAGGTTCAGGCCGTGCAAGAATGGCCTAGGCCTATTGGTTTGAAATCTATACAGAGATTTTTGGGTTTTGCCAATTATTACAGGAAATTCATTAAGAATTTTTCTGTAATTGTTAAACCCCTAACCGATCTCACCAGGAAAGGTGCGAATACGGCCCAGTGGCCTACTGAGGCCATTGAAGAGTTTGAGTATCTCAAAGAGTGGTTCAGTTCGGCCCCTATCCTTATGCAGCCTGATGAGACCAAGCCTTTTTTGGTCGAGGTCGATGCTTCATCAGTGGGGGTCGGAGCAGTTTTGTCTCAAGAGACCAAGGGTGGAGTGCATCCTTGTGCCTTCTTTTTGAAAAAATTTTCGGAAACCGAACTGAATTATGATGTTGGAAATCGGGAGTTGCTGGCTATTAAACTAGCGTTTGAACACTGGCGTCATTTTTTGGAAGGCGCTAGATTTCCTATTCAGGATTTCACAGATCATAAGAATTTGATCTATCTGGATGCTGCCAAGCGCTTGAATGCCCGTCAAGCTAGGTGGGCACTTTTTTTTTCGCGATTTCATTTTTCTGTTACCTACATCCCTGGTACTAAGAATGTTAAAGCCGATGCTTTATCTCGCAGCTTCTCTCCTACGGTCGATGCCGAGGAGGAGGAGAGCATTTTGCAGAAAGGAGTTGTGGTGGCGGCTTTGGACTCCGTTTTGGAGAATGGGATTCTGAATGCGCAAGATGATGCTCCATCTAACACTCCCCATGGGAGGTTGTTCGTGCCTGGAGCCTTTAGGAGAGATTTGTTTGTGGAGTCTAATGAGTCTCGGTTGGCAGGTCATCCAGGAGTTTCGGCGACTAAGAGACTTATCAGTCGCAGTTTTTGGTGGCCTGGATGGCAGAAGGAAGTCATCAAGTGGGTGCGTCAGTGTACTGTGTGTGCTAGGTCAAAGGCTTCACATACTCCTGCTGCGGGGTTGCTTTGCCCTCTGGAGGTTCCTAGTGCGCCTTGGACGCATCTCACCATGCATTTTATTACTGATCTTCCTGTGTCCGAGGGTTTTACTGTCATCTGGGTGGTCGTGGACCGTTTTAGTAAGATGTGTCATCTGGTTCCATTCATTAAGTTGCCCTGCGCCAAGACACTCGCTAAGGAGTTTGTTAAGGAGATTGTCAAGCTCCATGGCGTTCCCACGGATATTGTTTCTGATAGAGGACCTCAGTTTGTGGCTCGCTTTTGGCATGCTTTTTGTGACAGGTTGGGAGTCCATTTGTCATTTTCGTCTGGTTATCATCCGGAGTCGAATGGACAGACTGAAAGAAAGAACCAGGATGTTGAAGTTTTTGCGTTGTTTTGTGGCAGACAATCAAGAGGTGTGGTCTGAGTTTCTGCCTCTCACATAATTTACTCTTAACAATCATACATCCTCCTCTGCTGGGTGTTCTCCTTTTTTTTGTTGTACTGGGAGACATCCGTCTTTTGGTTCGTTCTCCAAATTGGGGTCGGCGGTGCCGGAGGAGGAGAATTTTTCCGGTGATTTGGAGAGAGTTTGGACTAATGTACGTTGTAACCTGCAAGAGGCTAACAAGAAGTCCAAGAAGTATTTTGACAGGAAACGTAAAGAGGTTTTGTTTACTGTGGGTGACATGGTTTGGTTGTCCTTGAAGAACCTGCGGTTGAGGATTCCCTCTAAAAAACTGGGTCCTAAATTTGTGGGTCCATTTAAAGTGCTTCAGGTTGCTAACCCGTCTGCTGTTAGGTTGGATGTCCCTACTTCATGGAAGATTAATCCTGTGTTTCATGTTTCCTTGTTGAAAAAGGCTGATGTATCTGATAGGGATGCCACTGTCTCAGTTCCTCCTGTGATGGAAGACGGCGAATATGAAATTTCTCGTATTTTGAATTCTAGATGGCATAGAGGGAAATTACAGTATCTTGTCTCCTGGAAGGGTTTTGGTCCCGAAGACAACTCCTGGGTAAGGATGGATGATGTCATGATGTCTCTGCTCCTAGGCTTGTTAAGGCTTTCCACAGGAGGTTTCCTGATAGGCCTGGGCCTGGAGGATCCGGAGGATCTTCATAGAAGAGGGGGTACTGTTAGAACCCTCCTGTTAGTTTTTGTTATCTTGTGATTTGCGGTCACGTGACCATCTGCCTATATATTCCAGCTCCGCCCTCCTGGTTTTGCTGGACTTCAGTGTTGTTTGACTGTCTTTCTAGCCAGGTGCTTCGGTGCCTATCTCTGTCAGTTCGCTTGGTCCTCTGGGACCAATAGTACTTTTTGTCAGTTTGTCTTTTGTGCTCTGCAACAACTTCTGTTTAGGAGGTGTCCCATTTTTGTCCCATTCTTTAGGACATTTAGGGACCCCTCCCTTAATTCTATAGGTCTTCGTTCAGACTAGCCGAGGACTAAGGCGGGTCTGTTCACAAGGAACAGGCAGCCCGCTACATCGTAGGGATTCAGCTTAGTCTTACTGTAGGGACAGCTTTCCCCTATCTTTCCTTAGTTCATGTTGCAGATCATAACACCCAGCTCACCTACATGCTGTTTTTCCCTCAGTGTCCGATAGGTGCTGGCGCTGTGGTAGAGAAAGAGGCACTATGCTGCATATCTGGTGGAGTTACAGTGACATACAGCCGTTCTGGGACTCAATTTTTTCTGTTTATTAAGCTATTGACAAAAATAGAATAGACAAATCACCTCAAATGGCTCTATTATCTATTCTCCCAGGTTCTATTAAATCTCAAAAAAAGGGGCTACTGAGATTTTTCTTATTGGAGGCACGTTCAGTTATTCCAAAACACTGGAAATCGACTCAACCTCCATCTTTGACTAAGTCGTTTAAGGAGATGACTCGTCTTCATAAGACGGAAGACCTTACGGCTGAGATTAGTAGTTCCAACGAAAAGTTTTTGCAAATTTGGAGCCCTTGGATTATGTTTTTGGATTCCCCCGAATTCGATCAAATCTTTAATGATCCATAAGAGGTCTTGTCATACATCCCTAGCCCTTCACTTATCCCTATCCCCCTTTCTTCTTCCCTTCTTCTGTTTCTTTTCTTTTTACCTCTTAATTTATTACTCATCTTGTCCTCCAGTATTGTATACCCTGTGATTTAACAGGAAACACTGTTGGTTCTTCGTATTTACCTGCATTTCTCTTATGTTGATAATTGTATTTGATATACTTTATTACTTACTAAAGCAGATTAAACATAAATGAATTATAATCAGTAGCTGCTTTAACCAGCAGGAAGTTCACAGTTTGCAAATACACAAGTAGATTTAAGGTACAAGTTATACAATTAAGATAAAAACAAGAATTGAAACTCAGCCAAGCTTCTATGGAACATGTACCATTCATCCATCTTAGATGTTAATTCTTGGAGCTCTTTTACCTCCTTGATATTTCCTAAACCACGTAAAGATGATATTAATCCCTGACCAACAGACATTGCGCTGCTGGTAAGAAAAAATCATCAGCTAACCCATGCTGTAAAAGCACTCTATTTATCTGTGCTAACCTACCCCATATAATTGCAACTACCTAAATAGTTACCAGGTTAAGAATAGTGATGAGCGAGCATGCTTGTTACTGCTCGGTACTCGCTTGAGCATCTCACTGCTTGAAATGCTCGGCAAGCATTTCCGGGATGCTTGAGCGGGAGCTCGGGTCCCCACCCTGCATGTTTAGTGCTCTTTAGAGAGCTAATGAACATGTAGGGATTGTCTGCAACTCACTGTAATACCGTAGCCATCTTGGTTGTGGCATTACAGTTGACGCGCCCCCTGGGCCGTGTGTGCACGTGTGTGGGTTACCAGGAGCCGGGCCTCTGGGGGTTGTAGTCTCCGTGGCGGCGACCCGGTCCCGTGGCTCAGGGTGGTCAAACCAGTGGCAGTCTTTATAGGGTTTTTGTGGTTTAACGTCCGACTACGCCACCCGTGGATTGCGGTCAGAGTGTACCGCCGCTGCGAGGCAGACCGCTGAGGCTGGTGTTGTGTGCGCAGCAGAGAATGGGATAACTCCCCATCTGTCTGCACTCTTCCTGGCTACCTTGCTGTAAGCGAGTGGAAGTAGCCCACGTCCCTGAGTGTACCGTGTAGTGCTCACCCGTATGGCTGGTGACTTGGGGCCTTCTGATAGCCTCCGCTCCTCGTTGGCGGTGCTGGTCCCTTGCTCGTGACTGAGCCTCCGGGCTTCTATGGCCAGAGGACCTGGAATCCCCTGCCGGCTGGTTTCTGCTGTTGGACTTAGAGATCCTTACAGCCTCGGACTCCGGTGTTCCGTCCTTAGATTCTTCTGCCAGGGCAAGCTCTGCTTAGCTCCAGCCCCTGGCACTCAGCTCCTGCTCCTACAGAGCTCCTGCTGTTTCTTTCCCTGTGTCTGCTTGTTCTGTCCTAACCCCGCCCCAGACCCAGTTTATAAGGGCAGATTCCTCCCCTCCCAGGACTGGGCAGGAGGTGTTGCATGCTTAAGGGCTCCTGACCAGGAAACCTCCCACTTGCTCTCAGACGTAATATTTCTATTACTGTGGTAACCAGACCCCTGGGGTGCCACATTATCCCCCTAGTAAATTTTAGTACTCCGGGACTAAACACATTTTTAAGAAAACACAAATACAAGGGTATAACAATAGCATAACATATGTACAAGGACATTTTGTCTTTGAGGTCACGGCATTTCCGTAACCGGGTGTCCATATCACCCAAGGTGAAGTTTTTAAGCAGAGTAGGGGACCTGTCCAAAGCAAACCCCAAACGTTGGCCCTGGGCATGGCTGCAAGGCGAAGCTAACTACTTGGGACCACACCAGACAGGTTTTTCTTCCATGGCCGTCTTTGCAAGAAGCACAAAGTGGAACTATTTACAATGTAGTTCCGGTTACTCAACGTCCATAGCCTGTCAGTCCAAATAAACCTGAAGGGTAACTAGAGAAACATAATTAATAAACAGGCAGCAAACATAAACCATTTTCAACATTGGCAATTTACAGGTAAATTCACATTATAGTTTAGATTCTCCAGCGAGCGGGCATCTGTCCTCTAGTGCTCCTGGTGGACCTACGTAACCCACTATCTGGTTCTGCACTACAGGGTGTAGGAGGTGTTACGGGCAGGCCTGGCAGCTTTCAGCGTACTCTTTGGCTTACTAGGGGCACGGCAGGCTCACTACTGCCAGAGGGTTGATTCTCCTGGGCTGCTGGTATGGATTCTTCTGCCTCCTGGGCCGGCTGCTCTTCCGACATTACCCGTTCTTCTGTAGGCCCTTGAGGGGCTGGCTGGAGAAAGGTGAGGACGGGTACCACGATAGCGTTGTTGATTTGTGTTCAGGACTGGGGAAAGTCTCCGAGTACTGTACTGATCATTTCTTGCCTTTCCTCTGTGGGTTGAGGGTTCTCTTGATCTTCGTCAGGGATTTGCAGCTGCTCGGGACACTTTTTCAGGTGGTCTCTGGAAACAATGGCTGTGGTTTCTCCTCCATCCTTACTGATTATGCAGACTTTTGGATTATCATGGCTTGAGGGCAGTACTGTGTACGGGTCCTTTTCCCACTGGTCATCCAACTTGTGGAGCCACCTCTTTCTCTTCAAGACCTGCTCTCCAGGTACCAGGGGAACAGCAGGAGCATGCTGGTTATAAGTCTTCTCTTGCCTTTCTCTTGCTTGAGACAGACTTCGCTCGACACTCTCCTGTACTTTCCAATACTGCTGCTGCCGTTCTGTATCCCAGTCTGCCTCTGGCGAGGTGTCCTCAGGTGTCAGGACTCCCATATTCAGGTCAATAGGCTGCTTACCAGGTCTTGCTCTCATTAGGTAAGCCGGGGTACAGTTGGTGGAACCTACGGGGATGTGATTATACAAGTCCACCAGATCAGGCAGTTTTTCAGGCCACAGACTGCGTTCTTCCAGGGGCAACGGTTTTAGCAAGTCTATCACCACCTGGTTCATTTTCTCACATAGTCCGTTGGTCTGAGGGTGATAGGGCGTTGTTCTTATCTTCCTGCAGCCATACAGATTGCAGAACTCTTGAAAGACCTCCGCTTCGAAGGCTGGCCCTTGGTCAGTCCACACTTGCTCCGGATACCCGTGTGGACCGCAGAAGTGCTGCTGGAAGGCTCTAGCTGCTGTTTGAGCCGTTAAGTCCTTGACAGGGACCACCACGAGGAACCGGGAGTAGTGATCTACGATGGTGAGGGCATAGACGTACCCAGATTTGCTTGGAGCCAGTTTCACATGGTCCAGGGCTACCAGTTCCAGTGGCTGCCTGGTGATGATGGGCTGCAGGGGAGTCTTCTGGCTGGCACGGTCCTTCCTCCTTAGGTTGCACGGGCCACAGTCTCTACACCACCTCTCGATGGCTCCTCTCATGCCTACCCAGTAGAACCGTCCACGCAACAAGAACTCCAACTTCTTCCATCCGAAGTGTCCTGCTCCGTCGTGGTATGCCTCCAGAACCATGGCCGCGTCTCGTCTTGGGACCACTACCTGCCAGGTCAGCTCATGTGTTCTAGAGTTGACCATTCTCCGGCACAGCTTCTCCTTGTAAAGAAACAGTTTACTTTTCTCCTTCCACAGTTGCTTGGTCTCCTCCGGAGCGTCTGGGTCAAGACGGGCATCAGCCTGTGTCAGCATTTCCTTCACCAGACGGACTGCGGGATCACTGTCTTGTGTCTCCGCCCAGCTGTAGTGGGGTAAGGGATTGAACGTAGCAGAGCGCCTGTCCCTTACACGGCGGGAACACAGGGTAATCCCATGACGGTGGAACGCAGGGAGTTCGACTTCTTCCAGTTCTTCTGGATCTTCCCCTACGTCCGGTAAGTTTGGCATTCTGGACAGGGCATCCACGTTGGCATTTGAGCGTCCCGCCCGGTATTTGATGGTGAATTCATAGTTGGACTGGCGGGCCACCCATCTCTGCCCCAGGGCACCAAGTTTTGCAGTATCCAGGTGTGTCAACGGGTTGTTATCTGTGTACACGGTGAACTTGGAAGAGGCAAGGTAATGCTTGAAACGTTCGGTCACTGCCCACACCACTGCCAGGAACTCTAGCTTGAATGAGCTATAATCTCAGGGTTTCTCTCTGTGGGCCGTAGTTTTCGGCTGGCGTAAGCGATTACCCGTTCTTTCCCCAGCTGGATCTGGGACAGTACGGCTCCTAGCCCGATGTTGCTCGCGTCCGTGTGGAGGATAAAGGGCTGGCCATAGTCAAGGTACGCCAGGATTTCATCTCCCGTGAGGGCCATCTTCAGCTGGCGGAAGGACTCCTCTTCCAGCTTTTCTCACCTGAAGGGCAGCTTCTGGTTTTTGGCCTTCCTGGATTGACCTATCAGGAGGTCCTGCATAGGAGCTGCCATTTTGGTGAAACCGGGAATGAATCTCCGGTAGTAGCCTACCAACCCGAGGAACTGCCGCACTTCCTTTATGCTGGAGGGTCTTGACCAGTCTTTAATCACGGTGATTTTATCGGGGTCGGGAGCCACTCCGTCAGCACTCACCACGTGTCCCAGGTACTGTACCTTTGGTTTCAGCAGGTGACACTTGGAGGGTTTCACCTTTAGGCTGTAGCTTGCCAGGGTGTCAAACACTTCTGCCAGGTGTTTCAGATGGTCCTCGTAGGTTTTGGAATAAACGATGACATCGTCCAGGTATAACAGGACCGTCTCGAAATTCCGGTGTCCCAGACAGCATTCCATCAACGGCTGGAAGGTTCCTGGTGCGTTGCAGAGCCCGAACGGCATACAGTTGAATTCGCTGAGACCCATCGGGGTGGTGAACGCAGTCTTCTCCTTGTCCGCCTCTGCTACAGGAATCAGCCAGTACCCGCTAGTAAGATCCAAAGTGGAGAAGAAGTTAGCAGATTTTAATGCAGCTAAAGATTCTTCTATTCTAGGTAACGGGTACGCATCTTTGTGTGTGATACCGTTGACCTTCCTGTAGTCTACACACATTCTAATTGTGTTGTCCTTCTTTTTCACTAGAACTAGTGGAGTTGCCCAGGGGCTACAGCTGTCCCTGATTACCCCAGCCTCCTTCATGTCCCGCAACATCCCCTTTGCATGCTGATAGTGTGCAGGGGGTACAGGTCGGTATCTTTCCTTTATGGGTGGATGGTCTCCTGTGGGGATGTGATGTTCTACCCCCTTTACTCGCCCGAAGTCAAGCGGGTGTTTACTAAAGACTCTTTCATACTCCTGAACCACCCGGTAGACTACCTGTTTTTGGTGTGAGGGAGTGGAGTCAGTACCCAAATGCAGTTGCTGACACCAGTCCTCCATTTGTTTCTTAGAGCCGTTACCTTCCTCTGGTTGGGATGGAGGCAAGGGTTCCACGGCCTTTACAGAATTTTGTTTTATGGTGAACAATTTGGCTAGCGTGGCATACCGGGGCAGGTATACTTCTCTCTCCCCGATATTTATGATGCGGACAGGTACCCTCCCATGGCATACATCGACCACCCCCCGTGCTGTCAAAATGGTGGGCCTACTGTCTGAGTAAACGGGTTCCACCATTGCTTGGTAGTCTCTACCTCTTAGACCAATAGCTGCCCGGCACCATATCATCATCTCACTTTTCGGGGGCATGGCAATAGGGAAGGGTCACACATTCTCATGCTACCAATCTCACCACCAGATAGTTCCACTTGTTGCCGTTTCATCAGTGCCCGGATCTCTTTTTGGAGAACACGCTGCTGGCTGGAACTGGCGTTCTTGGCAACCTGCAGTAAAATGAGAATTATCTCTGCAAGACAATTTTCAATCACGTTAGTTCCCAAGGTTATTTTAAGGTGACTCTCATGACGGTCAATGTCCACAATGATCAGTCCTTGTGCCGCCAGTTTGACTTTACCGATTTTAATGGTCACCTCTTTGAATCCCACCTGCGGCACGGGCTGACCATTGCTGGCGATGATACTCAGGTCGTCATCTGGGTAGCGGGTTATGTCCGAGTCATTCCAGTACCGCTTAAAGAGCACGTACGGGATGGTAGTCACCTGTGACCCAGTGTCTAGTAGGGCACTCATAGGAATGCCATCCAGTACCACAGGCAAGACCGGATGTCCCCCTACGTATTTATCACGCCAGTTCGATGGGCCTGATGATCTTATGCCTGGAGGTTGGCCCTCTGCCCCAGGTTGTGCCCGTTTAAATGACAGTACCTTGCCATATGTCCGGGTTGATTGCAGCGGCGGCAGATGGGTTGTCCGTCCTCGTTGTATCTGTCGCTGGGTCTTGCTCTGGACGATGGGATCCTCCTCTGTCGGCGCCACGGGACGTCCTCCGGTCCGGATGCCAGCTGGATCTTTCCTGGAGGAGAGACCTGTAAAGACTGCACAGTTCTGGTTAGCGCGGCTACGCTTTTAGTCAGCTCTTGGACCTGATGGTGCAGGTCTGTAGCCGGGTTGTTGTCCAAAGCCTGCGCACCAGCTCCTACAGACTCTGTAGACAAGGGCGCCGCCTCCTGATGATATGTAGTAGCAGGACGCTGGTGGGTTACAGCGCTACCCGGTGCCGGTTCTCGGAGCACCCGGATGGCCCTGTCTTTGAACTTTTCAAAGTCTAAACCAGGGTTCTGCAAGGCCATTGCACGTAACTGGGTTCGGTGGGCATTGGACAGCAGACCCTCAATGAATTGCTCAGTTAACAGTTCATCTGCATTCCGCACACTAACAGGGTCTGCCTGTTTAATGGCCCCCAGGGCCTCTTGCAAACTCAAAGCATAGTCTCTTATACTGTCTTGGGCCCGCTGCTTGCACCCATAAAATCTCATTTTGATCTCGGCTGAGGTGCGGGTATCATAAGTGTCCTTCAGACGGGCCAAGATCTCCTTTACGGTCTCCTTGTCCCAGACTGACCAGGACTTTACTTCACGCTGGGCTGCGCCGGTTAACTGGCCTATCAATATGCTCACTTTTTGTCCCTCCGTCAGGGGGTATACTTTAAATAGGCTGTACAGTCTCTCTTTAAAGTCGCTTAGGGTATGCGACACCCCTGAGTATTGGGGCAGCCAGGCCACTCGGGGGATGTAAGGCATTGTGAACGGCATTACTGCGGCAGCGGCCGCGCTGGTGGTAGAGGGTCCCTTCGTGTCCGTCATCTTCCTCCCCCCTAGTTAAGTGTGGCCTACCTTCCGACGATTCTCTTCTGTAGGCCGCGGCTCCGCTGGTGCTGCTCTGGATGAGGACCTTGCGTCGTGTCCTGGTGACGTCAGCGTCGCTCTCTCTCCCTTCCAGGACCTTGCGCAGCGTCGGTGCGTGGGGCGAAGCTTCGGGTCTCGCGCGGTTTGGACGTCCACGCCCCTCTTCTTCCCGCGCGGCGTCCTGAAGATGGCGTCCGATGGCGGGAAAACGGCTGAAGACGGCAGGAAACGACTGAAGATGGCGGGAGACGACTGAAGATGGTGGGAAACTCACTCAGGTAAGTACAAAGTCTTTTTCAGGCACGCAATACCCGTTTGTGGTGGGTTGGTCACAATCCTGCCGACTACGCCAAAAGTTGACGCGCCCCCTGGGCCGTGCGTGCACGTGTGTGGGTTACCCGGTGCCGGGCCTCTAGGGGTTGTAGTCTCCGTGGCGACAACCCGGTCCCGTGGCTCAGGGTGGTCAAACCAGTGGCAGTCTTTATAGGGTTTTTGTGGTTTAATGTCCGACTACGCCACCCGTGGATTGCGGTCAGAGTGTACCGCCGCTGCGAGGCAGACCGCTGAGGCTGGTGTTGTGTGCGCAGCACAGTATGGGATAACTCCCCACGGGAGGAGTATAGCCTCAGGGCAATGAGTGTGGATGATGGGAGTGATGGTGCACGAGAACAACAGGAACGACTCAGAGTCTTTGCAGTGCAGTTCAGGGTCTTTACTAATGATAATAAGGCAGACCCTCCCAGGAGTACTGGCTAGCATAAGAGGCCTGGTCAGTCTGCGAGCAAACAGGAGTTCCCCTGGCCAGGTGGAGTTGTAGGCCTCCCCATCTGTCTGCACTCTTCCTGGCTACCTTGCTGTAAGCGAGTGGAAGTAGCCCACGTCCCTGAGTGTACCGTGTAGTGCTCACCCGTATGGCTGGTGACTTGGGGCCTTCTGATAGCCTCCGCTCCTCGATGGCGGTGCTGGTCCCTTGCTCGTGACTGAGCCTCCGGGCTTCTATGGCCAGAGGACCTGGAATCCCCTGCCGGCTGGTTTCTGCTGTTGGACTTAGAGATCCTTACAGCCTCGGACTCCGGTGTCCGGTACTTAGATTCTTCTGCCAGGGTGAGCTCTGCTTAGCTCCAGCCCCTGGCACTCAGCTCCTGCTCCTACAGAGCTCCTGCTGTTTCTTTCCCTGTGTCTGCTTGTTCTGTCCTAACCCCGCCCCAGACCCAGTTTATAAGGGCAGATTCCTCCCCTCCCAGGACTGGGCAGGAGGTGTTGCATGCTTAAGGGCTCCTGACCAGGAAACCTCCCACTTGCTCTCAGACGTAATATTTCTATTACTGTGGTAACCAGACCCCTGGGGTGCCACACAGTGACTGGCTGCCACTCTATATAAGACCCGATGACCAGGGGCGTACATATGAATCACGGGGCCCCATAGCAGAAGCTCTAATTGGGCCCCCCCCCCAAAAGGAAAAAAAATTAAATAATTGTCGGGGTCACCAAAGATCAGATCTCACAACTTTCCATCCTTTACATAGTAATTGTCCTCCTGCTGACGTCCTAGATCTCTCTTTCATTGCACCATAAAGTGTGATGCCAATAAAAGGGCCCCCCAAACACAGTATGATACCCCCATGATGAATTCCTCCACATGCACAGTATGATGACCCTACTGTGCCCCACCTCAACTCCCAGGGCAAAGTATGCTGACCCCAACACAGTATGATCCCCCAACTGTGAGCCACTAGAGAGGATGGTACATAATAAGGGAGGGTGATATACATAATAAAAGAGGAAACTATATAACTAAGGATGGCACTATACATAATAAGTGAGTACACTATATACTAAGGGACTGTGCAATACATAATAAGGCTACATTCCTGCATCTGTGAGCAGTGTCGGTGTGCTGCCCTGTTTTACTGACGCATTGAGCATGTCCTATTCTAATCCTCAAAATCGGATCAGAACAGGACATTCTCTGACCCTCGTAGATCTCATTCTCAGATCCATGATTTTCATGGATGTGTGAATGGATCTATAAAACTGTACGAGTCCGTGGACCATCTGATAAAAAGATCTGGCAGCACACGGACATTTCACACAAATGTGAGAATGCAGCCTAAGGGATTTTACAGATAACATTATCACTCCAAGTCACACAGTGCAGATACAGAATAATATTTACATCCAGGCACTTACTGCTGACGTCTCATCTGATCAGAGCTGATTTCTGCTGCTTCTTCTCCATCTGGTCAGACCTTCATGTCAACATCTCCGAGCCACGACTCGTCTTGTCACAATGATCTCCAGCCTAGAAAATAACAAGGTCACATATTGTATTCATACATGTGTCTCCCCCGCTCTGCGTCCTCGAATACAGATATGTAGCCTCCCCATTAATATACTGTTAGCCACTTAGTAATCAAAATATAAAGTGATAAGCAGCACTGTGCTCCCCATTAACTATAATCTGCACCGGCCAATAATATAAATTATTCAGTCTCTGTGACTCTCCCCAATTAACTGTAAGGCTATGAGCACAAGGAAAACATACAAGGCTTCACAGTACAAGCAAAGTGAAACCCCCATAATTGCTCTCTCCCAGCACCCCCATCATTGCTCTCTCTCAGCACCCTCATCATTGCTCTCTCCCAGCCCCCCCTTCATTGCTCTCTCCCACCACCTCCATCATTGCTCTCTCCCAGC
Source organism: Phyllobates terribilis (assembly GCF_046119375.1). Lineage (NCBI taxonomy): Eukaryota > Metazoa > Chordata > Amphibia > Anura > Dendrobatidae > Phyllobates > Phyllobates terribilis. Next base: position 10,428,825 of record NW_027362769.1, on the reverse strand, counting down.
ACCCCTGTCATTGCTCTCTCCCACCACCTCCATCATTGCTCTCTCCCAGCACCACCGTCATTGCTCTCTCCCACCACCTCCATCATTGCTCTCTCTCAGCACCCCCATCATTACTCTCTCCCAACACCCCCATCATTGCTCTGTCCCAGCACCCCTTGTCATTGCTCTGTCCCAGCACCCTCATCATTGCTCTCTCCCAGAACCCCCATCATTGCTCTCTCCCAGCACCCCCATCATTGCTCTCTCTTTCAGCACCCACATCATTGCTCTGTCCCACCACCCCCATCATTGCTCTCTCCAAGCCCCCATCATTGCTCTGTCCCAGCACTCCCATCATTGCTCTCTCCCAGCACCTCCATCATTGCTCTCTCCCAGCCCCCATCATTGCTCTGTCCCAGCACCTCCATCATTGCTCCTCCCAGCACTCCCATCATTGCTCTCTCCCAGCACCCCCATCATTGCGCTCTCCCAGCACCCCCATCATTTCCTCTCAGCACCCCATCATTACTCTGTCCCAGCACCTCCACATTGCTCTCTCCCAGCCCCACATCATTGCTCTCTCCCAGCCCCCCACCATTGCTATGTCCCAGCACCCCCATCATTGCTCTCTCCCAGCAACACGTCATTGCTCTCCCCTTCCCCACCATCCCCATCATTGCTCTCCCCAGCCCTATCAGCTCCATTATTGCTCTTCCCAGCCCCATCATTCCTCTCCCCAGCCCCATCAGCCCCATTATTGCTCTTCCCAGCCCCATTATTGCTCTTCCCAGCTCCATCATTGCTCTCCCTAGCCCCACCATCCCATTATTCCTCTCCCCAGCCCCATCAACCCCATTATTCCTCTCCCCAGTCCCATCATTCCTTTCCCCAGCCCCATTATTGCTCTTCCCAGCGCCATTAGTCCCATTATTCCTATCCCAAGCCCCATCATTCCCCTCCCCAGCCCCATCAGACCCATTATTGCTCTCCCCAGCCCCATCAGCCCCATTATTGCTCTCCCCAGCCCCATCAGCCCCATTATTGCTCTTCTCAGCCCCATCAACCCCATTATTCCTCTCCCCAGCCCCATCAGCCCTCTCCCCAGCCCCAATATTTCTCTCCCCAGCCCCATCATAGCTCTCCCCTGTCCCATCAGCCCCATTATTGCTCTTCCCAGCCCCATAATTCCTCTTCCCAGCCCCATCAGCCACATTATTGCTCTTCCCAGACCCATTTTTGCTCTTACCAGCCCCATCATTGCTCTCCCTAGCCCCACCATCCCATTATTCCTCTCCCTAGCCCCATCAACCCCATTATTCCTCTCCCCAGTCCCATCATTCCTCTCCCCATCCCCATTATTGCTCTTCCCAGCCCCAGTAGTCCCATTATTCCTATCCCAAGCTCCATCGTTCCTCTCCCCAGCCCCATCAACCCCATTATTCCTCTCCCCAGCCCCATCAGCCCCATTATTGCTCTCCCCAGCCCCAACAACCCCATTATTCCTTTCCCCAGCCCCATCAGCCCCATTATTGCTCTCCCCAGCCCCATCAACCCCATTATTCCTCTCCCCAGGCCCATGAGCCCCATTATTGCTCTCCCCAGCCCCATCAACCCCATTATTCCTCTCCCCAGCCCCATCAGCCCTCTCTCCAGCCCCAATATTTCTCTCCCCAGCCCCATAATAGCTCTCCCCAGTCCCATCAGCCCCATTATTGCTCTTCCCAGCCCCACCATCCCACCATTGCTCTCTCCCCATCTCCCCAAAAACCAATAAAAAAACAACAACTTACCTCAGCTCGCTCCCCTGCAGCAGCATCCTCCTGGTTGCCGGCAGCTTTCTTCCTGACCCAGGCGCGCTTCAAGATTACGTCATCAAGCTGCACGCGCCTGGGTCAGGGAGGAAGCAGAGGACGAACCCTCCAGCTCCGCTACTATTCTCCTCCTGACAGCAGCAGAGCTGTAGGGATCGCTGCCTGACCGCCACGTGCAGGGAACAGCTGCACCTTGCGGGCCCCTTGGTGCAGCTGCATGGTGGGGCCCCGGCGCAGCTGCACCAGCGGCAGTATGTCCACCCCTGGACTGCTATGGGGCCTTCCCCGGCTCACGGGCCCCATAGCAGTTGCGTGGTCTGCCGCCATTGGCGGTACGCCACTGCCGATGACGCTATGCTCGTCACAGTCTAACCTTCAGACAGGCAGAGTAGGGAGAGGTGCTGCTGTGTGAGGGACAGAATTGGCGGTGTATTAGTTAGGCATAGGTATTCCACACCAGAATACATATCTATCTGAATTAAAAGTCCTTCTGAGGACTACTCCAGCTGCATATATTCATATAGTGATAGGAGAAGTTAGGCAGGCAGAGAAATGTGTGAACACTATACAGCACAATAGTGTCCTGTCCATTGCACGTGCTGTCTGCTGCTGCTGCCTGTTACAGATAGCCGTTGAACTAGATTTTTTGTTTTTTTTTTCTTAATCCTGATTATTTTTCTAAAAAAGCAATAGAGTCCAACATTTTACTGCTCCATTTGCTACTTAGCACTGCAGAATACAGCCAGATCTTTTCCATCATCAGACGTGATCCCATATTACATAGATAAAAATCCAGAAATTTGTAGTGAACGTGGAAAATATTGCACTCCATTTACAGTTTGGCAGCAGTGTTTCAGTGAAGCTATTCACACATGGTCGCTGGCAATAATAGTAAACTACAGGGCCGCTATCTAAAACCGTGGGCGTTCGTAAGACATATAACGCATAACTGCGGTACAAATTCAGCCATTTGTAGCGACCGTGGAAAATATTGTACTCCATTTACAGTTTGGCAGCAGTGTGTCACTGAAGCTATTCACACGTGGTCACTGGAAATAATAGTAAACTAAAAGGCCGCTATTTAAAACCGTGGGTATCCGTCAGATGTATCACATATAACTGTGGTACAAATCCAGCCAATTGTAGCGACCAGGGCCGGAGTCAGCACCCGGCGCACCCGGGCAAGTGCCGGGGCCCTGAGCAGGCGGGGGGCCCACTCGCATTGGGCATCCCGCCGTGCTTTGGGACCCGTGAGCGGAGGAGAGCGGTGTCAGCTCCCACCCCCCCGCTTGCTCAGGGCCACGGCAGCCGGTGCAATACTTACCCCTCCTTGTGCCTCCGCAGCAGGTCCTGTCTCTTCTGCGACTCCTGCACAGTGACGTCTCAGGTCACAGGGCGCGGTGACGTCTTTACACCGCGCTCTCTCCTGAGCCGCCACAGCGCAGAGCGGGAAGACGCCGGCGATGCTGAGGAGTCCGGAGCAGCGGCAGCAGGTGAGGAGTGAGGTGAAAATTTGATTTTTTTTTTATTGTATGGAGGCATGGGGCATTATATGGTGGGGTGGAGGGTGTGACATCTTGCATGGGGCATTATATGGTGGGGTGGGGGTGTGTGACATCCTGCATGGGGCATTATAAATGAGGGGGGGTGTGACATCCTGCATGGGGCATTATATGGTGGGGTGGGGGTGTGTGACATCCTGCATGGGGCATTATAAACGGGGAGGGGGTGTGACATCCTGCATGGGGTATTATATGGTGGGGTGGGGGGGTGACATTCTGCATGGGGCATTATAACCGAGGGGGGGTGTGACATCCTGCATGGGGCATTATAAGCGAGAGGGGGTGTGACATTCTGCAAGGAGCATTATAAGGGAGGGGGGGGTGACATCCTGCATGGGGCATTATAAGGGAGGTGGGGGTGTGACATCCTGCATGGGGCATTATAACGGAGGGGGGTGTGTGTGACATCCTGCATGGGGTATTATAAGGGAGGGGGGGTGACATCCTGCATGGGGCATTATAACGGAGGGGGGGTGACATCCTGCATGGGGCATTATAAGGGAGGTGGGGGTGTGACATCCTGCATGGGGCATTATAACGGAGGGGGGGTGACATCCTGCATGGGGCATTATAAGGGAGGGGGTGTGTGACATCCTGCAAGGGGAATTATAACAGAGGGGTATGACATCCTGCATGTGGCATTATAACAGAGGGGGGGGTGACATCCTCCATGGGGTATTATAAGGGAGGGGTGTATGTGTGACATCCTGTGTGGGGCATTATAAGGGGGGTGTGTGACATCCTGCATGTGGCATTTTAAGGGGGGGTGTGACATCCTGCATGTGGCATTATAAGGGGGGTGACATCCTGCATGGGGCATTATAAGGGGGGGTGACATCCTGCATGGGGCATTATAACGGAGGGGGGGTGTGACATCCTGCATGGGGCATTATAAGGGAGGGGGGTGACATCCTGCATGGGGCATTATAAGGGAGGGGGGTGACATCCTGCATGGGGCATTATAAGGGGGGTGACATCCTGCATGGGGCATTATTAGGGGGGTTGACATCCTGCATGGGGCATTATAAGGGGGGTAACATCCTGCTTGGGGCATTATAAGGGGGGTGACATCCTGCATGGGGCATTATATGGGGGGAACAGCCAGCATGGGGCATTATGTGGGGGGAACAGCCTGTGTGGGGCATTATGTGGGGGGAACAGCCTGCATGGAGCATTATGTGGGGGCACAGCCTGCATGGAGCGTTATATGGGGGCCACTATTCTGTATGGATCTTTATATGGGGGCCAGTATTCTGTACATATCGTTATATGGGGGCCAGTATCCTGTACGGAGCATTATATGGAGGCCAATATCCTGTATGGAGCGTTATATGGGGGCCAGTATCCTGTATGGAGCGATAAATGGGGGCCAGTATCCTGTATGGAGCGATTCACCGCTTTCTGAGCTATTGTAGAATTTACAATAGATATCACTCATGTAATGTAAGAAGTGAAATCTTTGGCATTGTACTGTACAGGGCAGACCAAAAGTTTGGACACACCTTCTCATTTAAAGATTTTTCTGTATTTTCCTGACTATGAAAATTGTACATTCACACTGAAGGCATCAAAACTATGAATTAACACATGTGGAATTATAGACTTAACAAAAAAGTGGGAAACAACTGAAAATATATCTTATATTCTAGGTTCTTCAAAGTAGCCACCTTTTGCTTTGATGACTGCTTTGCACACTCTTGGCATTCTCTTGATGAGCTTCAAGAGGTAGTCACCGGAAATGGTCTTTCAACAATCTTGAAGGAGTTCCCAGAGATGCTTAGCACTTGTTGGCCCTTTTGCCTTCACTCTGCGGTCCAGCTCACCCCAAACCATCTCGATTGGGTTCAGGTCTGGTGACTGTGGAGGCCAGGTCATCTAGCGTAGCACCCCATCACTCTCCTTCTTGGTCAAGGTCTCTGCTTCCTCTCTGATTAATGCCCTCCTTGCCCGGGCTGAGATTTTTTGTGGAAGGCCCTATCTTGGCAGGTTTGTTATGGTACTATGTTCTTTCCATTTGGTGATAATGGATTTAATGGTGCTCCAGACAATCATCAGAGATTGGGATTTTTTTTATAACCCAACCCAGAATTTTACTTTTCAACAACTTTGTCCCTGACTTGTTTGGAGATCTCCTTGGTCTTCATGGTATTGTTTGATTTATGGTGACTCTTGCTTAATGGTGCTGCAGCCTCTGTGGCCTTTCAGAAAAGGTGTGTATATACTGACAGACCAGTGCACCAGAATTTTTTAGGGGCTTAATTGCAAAAGGGGTGAATACATATGCACATGCCAATTTTAGCTATTTGAGACCATAAATTTAATTTATGCCTATATTTTTCTCGCTTCACTTCACAAACTTAGAATATTTAGTGCTGATGCATCACATACAAATCAGATTACAAATATATGTAAACACAGGTTGTAATGTAAAAAATAGGTAAAAAGCCAAGGGGGGGGGGCGAATACTTTCAAAAGCCACTGTAAGTCAGATCTCGGGGCAAAATCAGAGATTGATTTATATAGTCAGATAGAAAAACTTTAGTTGATATCTGGAAGAATGATCTACTATAAAAAAAGATTTTGTGCTACAGATCCATAGAGTTACAAGGATCTCAAGAAACAGCCTCCTAGATAAAAAATATAATAAGGATAACAACAGGGCACCATTTGTGGTCACATATAAACCCCACATCAGCATCCATAGGAAAATTGGTGATGCTCAACCCATATTCCACGGAGATCACAGCCTGAAATAAATATTCCAAGATCTACCTGTAACTTTCCTGTGAAACATGGGGGTCTCGTGCCCTACCCCTAGAAGAGGGGGTACTGTAACGATTCCACACCTCAGTGCTGAGCTGTTTGTGCAGTGATTGACAGCTCAGTTGTCCAGTCTGGTGCAGAGGCATGCTGAGCTGCCTGTGATTTTATTGACAGCTTGGCTGTCCAATCTGAGACTGGGAGGTGCTGAGCTCTCATCAGGTGCTCCCGGTTTCCTTGATTGTTCAGCTATTTAACTGAGCTGAAAGTCCCAGATAGCTGTCATCCATAGCTTCGGCTAAGTGTGGTTGGTTTACTCTGTGCCTTGTATTTTTCTTGCTGATGTATTGCTGCCTGACCTTGGACGTCATACTGACCATCAGTCTGTTTACCACATTTGCGCTGATTCACTATCCTCCTGGTATTTTGATCACAGACCTTTACCTGACTGACTTTGTCTCTTTGTCTATACTACACAGGATTGTATCAGGTTCCAGAGTGATCCCATCCAGCTTTCTCAACAAATCCATGGAATCTCTGGTATATGAGATTAAAGATGTAACAAATGGTTGTAATAAAGTATCCAAGTATATACCAACATTTTGACAGAGACTCCCTACATCCGAGACTATAGGTCTCCCCTTAAGGGGTGTTAAGCCTTTGTGAATTTTGGGGAGACAATAAAAGGTTGCCACAATCGGAAGTCGTGGAAGCATAAAATTGAACTCATTTTTGTCAATAAAGTTATTATTCAATCTGTCAACCAAAATACCTTTAAGCTGAGCCAGAAAGATGGTCATGGGATTAGAGGATAGTCTGGTGTAGCTAGAGGGATCACTGAGAATCGCCATGCACATATCCTGGTAGTTAGATACATCCATAATCACTATATTTCCACCCTTGTCTGAAGGTTTGATAACAATCTGAGCGTCCTTCTCAAGTTTGTGTAGAACTTCCATTTCAATTTTAGACAGGTTCAATCTATCCGTTCTATTTTGTGTACTTAGTTGTTCAAGATCTCTGGTGACCAGCTCAACAAATACATCAATAGTAGATAAGTCATTCTGAGGAGGAGGCATTTTTACACTTTTTAATTTTAAATTAGTAAAAGGGCCTTCGCCTGTATTGACTGGAATAGGGTCAGATGAATTGTAAAGAAATCTTACATCGGAAAGAAAAGAATCCGGAATGCCAATATCCCTGCATGTGCGTTTATCTTCCCTAATAAAATGTTTCCGCCATTTGAGCTTCCTTGCGAACAGATTGAGGTGTCTGACCCCCTCAAATAAACGGAAGTCAGATGTGGGGACAAATTGGGACAAACAAATCCTTCAATGTGAGACCAGGTTGATTTTTTGTCTTAAAACCCAATCTCCACTTGGCCTCAATGAGACTTTAACTTTTGGCTGTTTCCTTTAAATCTATTTCCCTTAGTTTTAGGGCCTATCAGGGATATTTAGGGAGAGCCGTCGTTGAACGGGGGCGCCATTCTCGTTTTCCCCTAGGGTGCCAACCTCCGCTGTCAGGTAGGTTGCCAGAATAGCTTAACTAGGGGGTATTAGGGCTTCCCTCTCTTCTACTTTTCTCTCCAATTCGGCTGTCCATCTGTGTGCCTGCCATTTTTAGGATTTTTCTATGTTTATTCATGACCTTTGGCTAATTGGCCCGCCTCAACTATCACATTAAAATACCTTGTCCTCCCCCGGTTGTGTTATACCCTGGGTTGTAGGATTCCATTTACCTAAGTTATTTGGGTTTTTGTAATTATATAGCACTGATATTTCTACCATTGTAATTTTATGAATTTCTGAGATACTCCTTGTGTGTCTTTTTTCATAATCAACACTTGAGTTTCATGGATCTGTCTTCGCATTTTTGATTAAGCGTTAAGGCTTACTTTGAAGATTGTTATAATATGCATATTTATGGACATGAATTTATACCTCTACTGTACCTATATGTGCTCCCCTTCTTTTTCCACCCCCTTACAGTGGGGGTGTCATGGTAATGGCGCCTTATTTGTGTATATACATAGTTGGGTGTTCTTGATGGAGCGCAGGCATTTTTAGGTGCGCTTCCCCTCATCAATATGATGGTGACACTGTTGCGTGGGACCTTGTAGGTGCGTCCCACGCTGGAGCTCAGTGGACCGGATTTTACGTGCCTGTCCCGTCCCTTCCGGTTCCTCTCTGTTTGGCGATGTGTTCCACTTTGGAGCGCATCACATTATTAATACCTGAGCCTTCAGTCCAGTCACATGAGCACTGTGGCGCGTCACATAGCGCACCAGAAGTGACGCAGTGCTGGCACTGTCGCATCATACCTTGCCGGCGCGTTCCACGCTGGAGCGCAGTGGACCGGATGTTACGTGCTTGTCCCGCCCCTTCCGGTTCCCCTCTGTTCGGCGATGCGTTCCAGTTTGGAGCGCATTACATTGTCAATACCTGCGCCTTCAGTCCGGTCACATAAACACTGTGGTGCGTCACATAGCGCACCGAAAGTGATGCCTTTTGTTTGTAATTGGCGCCAAAAGTGAGCATATTTAAAACGCCACCCATTATCCGAGTATGCAGCACATGTAACTCCTTTTTGGATTTTGCTTTGGGAATCTTTTTCTGCTGTGCTAATACAGCGGTCCCTTTTCCCTCACTATCCCCTGATGAGTGACTAACGAAACGCGTAGGGTAATCCTTTCCCCCCCAGATTTGTTCGTATCTCCTCTGTGGATCGTGCCATTCTGGATGAAAAAACAGCTAAGTGGGGATCTTCTTGTGCTTTGAGTAAGGCTATACTCCAACTATCGGTGAGATTGTTCCTTTCTCATTTACTTATATGTCACTGCCATCTTGCTGGGGGGTTACAATACTGGGCAAGCTCACCCTTCCCCCCCTGGGTTTGTGACTGATATTTATGTGTGTCGTTTGTTGGTTTATCGTGTCTATTGTCTATTTTTATTGACCCATTGGCCATTTTTAATATATAATCATTAAAAGTTATATTTTAATATACCTTCTACCACGCTAGATTTACACTTACATGGTTGGTAGTCTCAATTCTTCATTTTTTTGAACAGGGAGAGGGAGCCCAGACACTAGGGAAAAGGGGAAGTGGAGACCTCCTAGTCTGGTCTAGCGTCACCCTGTCTCAACTTACGTCCCAATATTGCCTCTTCAGCAATCGCCGCACGCATGCCTTGCCCTACTTTCCCTGGCATATGGCTAAGACTAGGGATGGAAGGAGATTAGCCCTAATCAACCTCCACTAAACACTAGAGACAATGAGGGAAGACAAAACGGGAAAATTGCTTAGCTTTTAGAAGACTTCAAATATGCACACGGCCTCAAGCTCCAGAGAGAATGAAGTACTGCTCCTGCTAAGCCACACAAGTAGAAATGAGTATAGCCGACGACTCACTCTCAGACACACCAGGTATATATACACCCAGGCCAGAGAGCTAATTAGCAACAGGGAGGAGCCGCTCGGTCCTAAAGACAGCCTCTTATCTAAGAAGCTGTCCGCAATGCCAAACGTAGAGATCTCCTGCAACCAACTGCAGGGCGACTGTCTGTAACCTCTGACACACCCGTGACAGTACCCCCTCTACAAGTGGCCTCTGGACACTCAGGACCGGGTTTCTCAGGAAAAGAGATGTGGAATGAGCGAATCAATCTGGGAGCATTCACCTCTGATGCTGAAACCCACATCCTCTCCTCTGGACCATAGCCTTTCCAGTGCACCAAGTATTGTAGAGAATGACATTTTAAACGAGAATCTACAATCCACGAAATCTGGAACTCCAGATTACCATCAACCATTACTGGGGGCAGTGGTAGAGGTGAGGGCTCAACAGGTTCCACATACCTTTTCAGTATGAACCTATAGAACACACTGTGGATCTTAAGGGCATGAGGAAGTTCAAGACGAAATGCTGCTGGGTTAATGACGGTGGTATTTTATAGGGACCAATAAACCTAGGTCCCAGCTTCCAAGAAGGAACTTTCAATCTTATATTGCTGGTAGACAACCACACAAAGTCATTCACATTCAGGTCCGGACCTGGCAAGCATTTTCTGTCAGCCATACGTTTATACCTGTCTCCCATGGTCTTTAAATTACACAGCAAAGTAGAAAGATCCTGGCACTCACGTGTATACGATCAATTCATTTATTCCAACAACAAAACGTTTCAGCCCCTTGCGAGCTTTTGGCAAATGACTCTCCTACATGTGGAATAAGGTAATTGATTGTATACACGTGAGTGCCGGGATCTTTCTACTTTGCTTGCAATCTATCTCTCCACGTGCACCACCAACCACTAACAAGGACTACGGAGTGCCGACTATTTCTATATATCATTAAATTACACAGAACACCCTACCATACTGAGGAGAGCAACGAAGCAAACCGTTCCTCCTCAGGAACTCCTGAAGCTCCTCCCCCACTGAAGGTACCAAACTGTGGATAACCGTATGCACCGAAAAACGGTGACCTGTCAGTGGAAACACGTGCAATCCTGCCTCATCTGTGCACAACACAACCCAGGTAAAACAGTAAAAGTCCCTAAGAAAGCAAAACGAAGGCCTAAATAAAAAAAGTAAAAACACAATTCACTGTAAATCGAGAAATCTTATAGCCTTTTCCACCCAATTCAGTCCATAATAAGGGCAGATCGTATCCATTATTAAAAAATATCTACCGATGTTGAATCAAGATCCCAAACTGTCACAAATAATAAAAAATACTGATATTCAGTTTATTGCAAAAAGGGCTCTCACCATATGATCAATTGTATCTACCAGCCTCTTTGTGCATAATGCCAAACAATCCACGGAATCCTGGCTTACCTTAAAAAGTTTCTTTAAATGTGGTCACTCTAGGTGCATCTCCTGAGAACATGTAAACAAAATGAAAAAATGTCTCCTGTAATACAACAGAACACAGTTATAATATCAATAATTTCATTAACTGTGATATTACAACAGGAGTGATATATTAGATAGAATGCACAGCATGCTGTGTACAATATTTTGGGGTCACCACAGGACCATTAAAAAAGCTCTTCAGGAGACATACTGTATGTCTGATGCGGCTAATCCGACGGCTTTTAATACATCTGCTGTCTCATGGCACTTTCTTCATGTCCATAAAGGGGATGTATCCACACTACACTTCATGAGCATAGAAAAAGTCTACAAACCTATTAGAGGGGACAATTTTAAAAGAAAGATTCTCATTTGAGAATCATTCAGAATTTTCAAACTCAACACTAGAACTCTAGAACTTTGGAGTTCTTTGTCAGGAGCATCATCCGAAACGCGCGTCGGGGATTTGGCATGCCATGCACTATCATCCGGACCCTAGGTATTCCATCTCTTTTCTTCATTCATAACTTCAATATGTGAACAAATTGGATTTGGCTATGTTTTCTGTCCACCAGTCCTCTACCCATAACATTTAGTCAGTGAAAATAGACCTTGTATTTACCTGGTTTGTGCACCATGATTACTACCAGTGTGATTAATTGTGCATAGCATATTTGCCTCGTGTAGGAGGTTTTTTGTGGAGCTGTCTGTTGTATGTAAACCCATATTCAGTTATCCGTGAACAATATACTTATCTAAACAGCAACTCTACAATCTCTAATAGTTTTTAGCTGGTTAGGTGTATGCACCACTAGCTACACTGTAGGTGTAATTGGACATTTCCACTCCATTCTTTGATTTTAATTTTTTGTGCTATCCAGCACATGTTCATATCCTTAGTGTGAACCATTACAAGCGTTGTTGTAACATCAGGACAGCACTACTGTGTTCACTTGACGCCATCTGGTGGACATACTCATATAATAATAAATTCAATTCCTGCGGTAGTGTCCTTTTATCTATGTGGATTTTTATAATGCCATAGTCTTAGCCGTTCACCAATGGTCTGCATATATAATATTTTTCAGTCCGTTTGTTGATGTACTTTGGTATTGTTACCCTTTTTGGTGTTTCATCTTACATATCTTTTGTTAAGTTTGTGTGTGCACTCCTCTGCACAGTGTCATTTCATTACTACTGGTTGTATAAATAAAAAAAAATTTAATCTGATTTCTATGATTTTGTCCATTTATGACCTATCTATTCGGGTTTTTCTTTTGATTTTATGATTAATAACTCTATACTCTGCAGCTTCTGCTGCTTCTCTGTGTTTACCCTGCTTTTCATATCACCAAGTGATCAATCATTGCTATGGTTTGTATTGGCTCCTGATTGACACGTGACTATTTATAGCTGGTGCATTTGAGTTTGTTACAACCATGAGTAAGGCTTCTTAGCCAAAACGCGTACGTTTTCTTCACACTGGGGGAACAGCTATGATTTCATCATACCAATAAAGTGAAGTTTTATCTGCTGCCACATCTGCTGCCACATACCACTTCGCTAGAGGATCTGTCTATTTTCCCAAAGTTAGGATTAGGGATAGTTAGTTTAGAAAGGCCCAATCAAATCTTCGCCATTGAGAAGACACCATTAGCGTGGAATCTGGTCAAAAGGGTAACAGTGGATTTCTCGCTCCAATTGGGATCACTCCACTCTGAATCCATCTCATTTTGTTTTGAATAATTTACCGGCTGGGTTAGTACTGGGGCTTCCATGGCTGTGTATTCACAATCTTGTTATTGATTGGTGTCAGAAGGGAATTGTTAAATGGAGCCTCAATCTTACTACATAAAGAGCTTAATGTTGAGGTGAGACCAAGAAAAACATCAGCTGATTTGTACTGTATATACTAGAGTATAAGCTGACTTTTTCAGCACATTTTTTGAGCTCGCGTATATACATTACATTCTGATGTTGGATAGTGGTGGGGGTGTTGCGGTGGCGGAGGAGCGGTGCACAGGCAGTAGCCGCTGCTGCAGCTACCACGTGTGCCCGCTATTAAAGAAAATGCATATTCACTCCTCTCCACACACATAGTCCTGGCGTGGAGAGGAGTGAATATCCCCGCAGCTCACCTCGGTGTCTGAGGGTACATGGCATTGATGTCATGCGCTGCTCAGATGCTGACAATAGCTGCTGACAGACAGGACGCAGCGCTGGAGCAGAAGTGAGGAAGGAAGGTGAGTATAAGTATTTATTTTTTCATGTGTGCAGTGATGGGGGGCCATGTATACCAGGATTGGAGATGAGGGGGCCATATATACCAGGATTGGGGATGAGGAGTGCCAAATATACCAGGATTGATGATAAGGGGCCATGCATACAAGGATTGAGGAGGAGGGGGCCATGCATACAAGGATGGGGGCCATTCTTACCTGGATGAGGAGCATGCATACCAGGATTGGGGATGAGGGGAAATGCATACCAGGATTGAGGATGAAGGGCCATGCATACAAGGACTGAGGATGAGGGGGCCATGCATACAAGAATGGGGGCCATTCTTACCAGGTTGGGGAGCATGCATACCAGGATTGGGGATGAGGGGGCCCTGCATACCAGGATTGGGGATGAGGGGTGCCATAAGTAACAGGATTGGGGATGAGGGGACCATGCATACCAGGATTGCTGATGAGGGGTGCCATACATACAAGGATTGGGGATGAAGGGGCCATTCTTACCAGGATGGGGAGCATGCATACCAGGATTGGGGATGAGGGGGCCATGCATACCAGGATTGGGGATGAGGGGTGCCATACATACCAGGATTGGGGATGAGGGGGCCATGCATACGTCTACTTTTGTAGGCCAGAGGATCAGCATACAGAGAGATTTTCACGTTATCTGCGTGGGCAATTCACTTTTTGAATTGGCGAACATCTCTGTAATTTTCTAAATTTTATTTTTGTTTTCTGTAATGCCATTTACTAATTTATTAATTATGACAACTTTGATGTTTATCATGCAAAAAGGCTGAAAGAGAATTGAAATGGGAAATTTGAGTTCGCTTTTATTATGTAGAGCAAACTTTTCTAGCTTTCTAAACTTATTTGTTTTGGAACTCGGGCTGCTAGTTGTTACAATAAACATCTAAAGTCGGTACAAATGTGCTCTGCTAGTCTGAAGGGTCTGCCGAGGTACCTAGAGGATTTCGGAGATGTGTTCTCTGAAAAAGAGGCAGAGATACTGTCAGGGATATAACATCCCAACTAATCACAGGGACCGTGGTGATCTTTGGAATGAACAACTCTCTGCTGCCCCCTATCGTCTGGACAATTACACGATTGGCCGACAATCAACCGAGGGGACCGCAGGCTGTTCTCACTAGTTATTGGAAAGCTAACAGTGAGCATATGGCATACACACATCCGGATTCCAACTCATGGAAAATGTGTATATACCGCCATATGATCACTGCTAACTGCACGATAACCCAAGAAAGATTATTAGCTGCCACCACCAATCAGTTTCTTTTTTTTTTTTAAATACAATACAGGCCAATTGGACGCCTACTTTCTGGTAGCGTATATGGCTTCGGGGGAGGCATGATTGCAAAACAAAAGAAGCAGAACTATTACATTTTATATTTAATCCAAAGGGAGGCAGTGTTTCTGAAAAAATATACAAACGATTTTACAAAGGGGACAAACCAATACAGCATATACAGTCACAGAAAATAAAAGGGATTAACAGAAACTTACTATACCGATCACAGAGACGATTTAGTTTAGCCAAAGGAGAGCACTTTGATTGGCCAATACATGAACGTGGTCCCTGCTTACACAAAAAATGTGTCTCTCAGCACTAGCACAGATCATAATTCGGCTTGATCACCAACACATTCCCCTGTGATGACCTCACAGGGGCTGGGTGGTGGGGGTGGTCTCAGCCCTTCATGATTTTATGAAATCCCCAATTTATGCGATAACTCCTCGTCGGATGGTCTAGAAGTTGGGGATTGATGCCATATTTTTTATTTGGATTTTATCTTTCCTTAGAGACCAAACATGACCCAGCTGCCGTCAATTATATTTTCACTGTTGGTTTACAGCTCATCAGCAGGGCTCACAGATATGAAAAAATATGCATTTTGTTCCCCAATTAGCCCTGCCACTATAAATATATGTCTCATCCCAATCGGATTCATAGAAATTCCGCTATTCTATATTTTCTTTTGGTGCCTCTGTGTCCAGCAAATGCCTGGGGATGAAATGAATGTGCAAATGTGAAGGACAATGCTATTCTAAAGAGTGTGATATATTCCGTTTGTTCCTTACCAAGAGGTTTCCTATCTATTCAATCTTTGTCTATAGGCAATACATATCCTCTTTCCATCCCTGGCCCATATGTTAAACTGTGTCTATGCGTCAACACATGTCTCTATGGCTGTCTAACTCTCTGAAGTCTCAATTAACTGTTAATTTTATGGCTCTTCCATGTTAATTATCCTGGATAATTAACTTCCTATCTGTATCAGTCTATTGTCTCAGTCTAGGAGACTGTGGACTCTTAGCCTCCTCACTGGAAATTGGAATGAGGAAAAAAGAGGGAGGGGGTGGTGAGAGGGATTTCAGAGATTTTTAATATTTTCTATGACAGATACTACCTTTGCATCGACCTTGTGATTGTGATATTAATATTGTTCCTAATGTTGAATTACCTAAAGCTCGCCTTTACAATTTGCTGGGCATAAACTGGCCACCATGAAAGAATATGCTAATGAAAGTTTATGCAAGGGTCATATCCATCCTTCCTCCTCCCCTGTAGCTGCTGGATTTTTGTAAAAAAGAAAGATTGAAGACCTCCGTCCCTGCCTCGATTTCCAAGAACTAAACAAACTCACAGTTTAAAATACTCACTTCCACTCATCCCCGAACTATATAATCAGCTTTTGGGGGCTAAGTGGTTTTCTAAACTTGATCTTAGAAGGGCTTTTGATATGCATCAGGAAGGGTGATGAGTAGTGTTGAGCCACCCCCGTAGTGTTCGAGTTCGGTTCGGTTCGTCGAACACCCGTGTGTTCGCCGAACTGTTCACCGAACTGTTCGTCGAACACATTCGAACACCGTTAAAACCAATGGCAGGCAAACAAAAACACATAGAAACACATAGAAAACACCTTCAAAGGTGTCCAAAAGCTGACAAACTGCTCAGAAGACACAACTAACACATGGAAAAGTGACAAGTACATATAGTCATGAGAAAAGAAAAGAGGTGGAGGAGTAAAAGGAGGGGGAGACACAGATATAGGCATGTCATGCCCTTCTAAAATCCAAAAAGTGAGAAGCCGACACGTTCAGTCCGCTCCTGCCCGTGCCACCTCCGTGTCGCCGGGTTTCTGCCAGAGCCGCGGTGAACCCTGACGGCCAGCCCCCTTCTCCCAATACTGGTGCCTGTCCGCTGGTGGGTCGAGCGAGCCCCCCTGTGGTGGAGGCAGCTCTAAGCTTTTTAATTTAAATTGTCTCTCTAATTTGAATGAATACACTTTAAATCCATTTACAAGGATCTATTGGAGGGCAAGTCTCATGCCAGCAGCCGCGTAATTCCAGCTCCAGTAGCGTCCACTAAAGCTGCTGCAGTTAAAAAGCTTTTATAAGGATCGAGCTCGGCTGTCCACCGCAAGGCATCCTACTGCCAGTCCCAGCCCCTATGCCTTGGGGTGCCTCCTGATGCTCTTCACTGAGTATCCCGTGGTCCCGAAGCATTTCCTTTGAAAAAATTAAGTGTCCAAACTACAGGTGGTGTAGCTTGCTTAACAGCCGGGATAATCCGCTGACTAGCAGACACTGCTACTAGGCACAAAGTATTTCCTGGGCTAGATGCAGTTAAAAATTTGTAATTAGATACTCTCGTTGGATGCTGAGAAAGCATTCCATAGAGTCTCCTGGCACGCCATATATGATTCTCTTAAAAAGCTTGGGGTAGGGGTCTAGGGGACCCTTTTATAGCCAAAATCACGGCCCTGTATCGCAATACGTCACCTAGGCTGAAGATAAATGGAACTGTAGCACCCTGAGGGCTCGGTTGCTACAGAGGTATTGCACCTCACCCAGAGGTGTGATATCTCACTCTCAGGTAAGGATGGAGTGTGGATCAGGACCCGAAACCTGCATGCATTACACCACATTGCCGTGGGGCAGGGCGACCAATATGCCCCTGAGATGGGCACGACAGTCCCTGTCCCTGGCTGGAGTGGGGGGAGGGAACACTGAGGAAGGGGAACCCTGTAGTGCAGGAGCAGGGAGGAAGCAGTTCCTGGGTGCATTGAGAAGGGAGTATAAAAGGTGGGCACCATCTTAGTTCAGTCCAGAGAAGTCTGAGCAGAAGTGGCAGGGAGCAGGGGCTCTGCATGAGCTCTGCTCCGGAGGCGGGCCTAGTAACAGAGGCCCAGGCCTGGAAGAGGGAGAAGGAAGGAAGAGGAGCGGAGAAGGCTCCAGGAACGAGGAACGAAGGGATCCCAGGGGTGCGGACGGGCGAGTCGCCACCGCACGCCCGAATCCACCTGCATGGAGGGGTCAGGCCAAAGGGGGAGACCGGTCCCCGAAACTAGTGGAGGCAGGAAACGACCCTCAGCTAGAAACCGGAGGCTGTGACATTTTATGTGGCGCAGCCCCTCGCTACACCGGCTAGGAGGGCAGCACATAGGGTCAGGGAAACTGGCGCCAAGTTTACCAAGAGGAGGCCCAAAGCAGCCGGACAGAAGGGTTGGTAAGAAAGGCCAGACAAAGGACACACAAAGGGGGTCCTGTGAAGCGCTCCAAAGTTATCTGGGAGTTGTCTGAGCCCCTCACCTGGTGAGCACAGTACGACGTGGGCAGCCGTTACCTGCTGACGTGGTCTGGATAATAAGAACTGTGAGTAAAGGCCCTGGACTGCATCACTGACTCCGTGTCGTTACTGCTGCTGCCCTGCACCATCACCCCCATCCTCCGCATACACTGCCCTGAGGCTATACTCCTCCCGTGGGGAGTTATGCTACGCTCTGCTGCACCCACAACACCAGCCTCAGCGGTCTGGCCTGCAGCGGCGGTTCACTCTGACCGCAATCCACGGGTGGCGTAGTCGGACATTTAAACATCAAAACCACATAAATAGTTCCGCCACTGGTTTGACCACCCTGAGCCACGGAACCGGGTCGCCGCCACGAAGACTACAACCACCAGCATCCACCAAAAAGGGTCCGGCTCCGGGTGTCCCAAGGCCCAGGGGGTGCATCAGAACATTTTCATCACCTTTCACAATCACCAATGGGACAAGGCAGGGATGTCCTCTGTCCCCTCTCTTATACATCCTAGTGACGGAGCACCTGCTCTCATCAATTCGCCATAACCCCAATATTAGGTGGATTGAGGTGGGAGGCACCGAGTACAAGTGCTCTCTATTTGCTGATGATGTACTAGTATATATCACTCAATCACATATATCCATCCATGCTGTTATGGCTGAAATAGATCACTTTGTTACATGGTCAAATTTTAAAATCAATGCAGCGAAGTCTGAGGCCCTCGATGTCTCCCTCCCCAAATCCATATAGGATTCCATCCAGTCCAACTTTCCCTTTGCCTGGCCCTCACAGGGTATCAAATACTTAGGAATTCCTATTCATAGAGACCTCTCCCATCTATGTTATCTTAATTTTGGGCCCTTTATTGAACAACTCCATACAGACCACGGTTGGCAAGTTAGAACTGTAAGATTCACTACGTGAACCACTGGTGTTTTGTGGAAAAGCACATGTACACTGTGTTCCAAATTATTATGCAAAAAGTGTTTAGGAGTGATAAAGGAAGAATTTGTTTGTTTGTCAGTTAAACTCATTGATGGTGATGTGTGTCAGGGCTCTTTATATCACTGTAAGCAATTGCAGACACCTGTGCTAATTAGTTTGGCAGGTGTGTCCAATGAAAGGCAAGACTACTTAAGAAGGCTGTCTCACATTATTAAGCAGCCTACATTTTCTGCCAAAATAGGAAAGAAAAAGGATGTGTCAGCTGCTGAGAAGCAACAAATTGTGGAGTGTTTAGGTCAAGGCATGACTACAATCAACATTGTGCGATGATCAGGATGAAGTGTCTTGGCAATCAAGAAGTATGTAGCTGATTCACAGTACACACGTGTGCGTGCTGATAAGGGCAAATTGAGGACTCTTTCCTACAGGCAATTACGTCAGGTTAAAAGAGCAGCGGCAAAAAAGCCTTGTCATAGCAGCAGACAAGTTTTTGAAGCTGCTGGTGCCTCCAACGTCCCCCGAACAACAAGATGCAGGGTCCTTCAGAGGTTTGCAGCTGTGCATATGCCATCCTGTCGACCTCCTCTATCCACTTCACACAAGCAGAAATGGCTCCAGTGGGCCAAACATTACATGAAGACTGATTTCAAAACTGTTTTGTTCACGGATGAGTGCCGTGCAGCGCTCGATGGTCCAGATGGATGGAGTGGAGGATGGCTGGTTGATGGACACCCCACGCAAACACGGCTACAGCGCCAACAAGGAGGAGGTGGAGTAATGTTTTGGGCTGGAATCATGGGGAGAGAGATTGTCGGCCCCTTTAGGATCCCTGAAGGCGCTAAAGATGAACTCCATAATGTATGTGGATTTTCTCAAACAGCACTTCCTGCCATGGTTCAAGAAGAAGAACCATGTATTTCACAGCAAGATCATTTTTTTGCATGATAATGCACCATCTCATGCTGCACATAAAACATCTGCATCTCTGGCTGATATGGGCATAAAAGGGGACAAACTTATGGTCTACCCCATTCAGAACCTCTGGAGCATCATCAAAAGGAGTGTCTATGATAGCGGGAGGCAGTTCACATCTAAGCAACAGCTCTGGGAGGGTATTCTGTCCTCATGCAAAATAATTGAAGCAGAAACCATCCAAAACCTGACAAATTCAATGGACGAGAGAGTTCAGAAGCTCCTTTCGAACAAGGGGTCCTATGTGAAAATGTAACATCACCTAGAATAAAGTTTTGAGTTGAAAACTGTTTGATTTCAGTTTCTAATAACCTGCTAATGCTTATAATTTCAAAAATGACCATTTTTTTGGTCTTTATTAAAATGAAAAGGTTGATCGAAAAGTTTGGGGGATCTAAGAGTGTGGCAACCCAGTAGTCATGATTACTTTGAATTCTGACAATATGAGGGTCATGTTGCAGGTAGTGCAGCAAGAAGGCACTTATGTGTCTTGCGCATCTCGGAGCCCCAAAATTATTTTCCGGGCTAGATGCAGCTAAAAATTATTATTCATTTTAAATCTGGTGGAGCTTAGTATAGATGGGCTAATAGGATCAGTGCTGCACACTGCTACAAAGCCCAAATTATTTTCCAGTCAAGATACAGATAAACATGATTAGTAATTTGAAAGCTTAAAACGGTTGGTAGGGTGATTTTAACCAATCATCAAGCTTTTACTCTCCCCAGGATGACACAGGGGTAGAAAAGTCGTTTCGGATCCATGATTTGTTCATCTTTATGAACGTGAGTCTGTCTACATTATCAGTGGAGAGCCGCGTGCGCTTATCTGTCAGCACACCACCAGCAGCGCTGAACACACGTTCAGACAGAACGCTGGCTGCGGGGCATGACAAGATCTCCAAGGCGTAAGTGGCTAGCTCCGGCCATTTATCCAGATTGGAAGCCCAAAAAGAGCAAGGGTCCAGTGACACAGTCATGGCTTCAATGTTTACTTGGAGATACTCCTGTACCATCGTCTCTAGGCGTTGACTATGTGTCAGACTTCTTGTCTCCTGTGGCCTTGCAAAGGATGGGCTAAAAAAGTGGTGAAATGATTCCGCAAAATTGATGTTACCAGCAGATACTGTGGTTCTGTTATGGTTTGAGTGCTGAACACTTGACGGTCCCACGGTTGGCAAGTTGGAACTGTGAGATTCACTACGTGCACCACTGGTGTTTTGTGGAAAAGCACATGTAAGATTCTGCAACAGTCTCTGCTGATACTCCTGCATGCGTGCATCCCTTTCTATGGCAGGAATAATTTCTGCAAATTTACTTTTGTACCGGGGATCTAACAGTGTGGCAACCCAGTAGTCAGGATTATTTCTAATTCTCACAATTCGAGGGTCATGTTGCAGGTAGTGCAGCAAGAAGGCACTCATGTGTGTTGCGCATCCAGGAGCACCAAGTCCCTGTTGTGTTGGTGGCGAGGTAACAATCATGCTTCCTTCCTCTGTCCTCTCCCCCCAACCTCGCACAACAGAAATGTGATCAAGGTCTCCCTCATCTGATGAGTCTTCCATCAGTTCGTCCTCCACTTCTTCCTGGGCTCCTGCACCTTCCTCACTAGTTTGGCTGCTACCATGCGCCCTGGTAAAACCATCTCCCCCACTCTCACATGCCTGCCGCCTTGGTGCTGCCGACCGTCTGGACCTTGCAGATGTTAGCCCTTCCGCATACAACTCCTCCTCCTCTACTTCCTCCACTTCCTCTTGTGCCACCACCTGACTCCGAATTCTGTTTAACATGTGCTCCAGCATGTAAATCACCGGAATAGTCATGCTGATAATGGCATCGTCAGCACTAAACATCTTCGTCGCCATTTCAAAACTGTGCAGAAGGGTGCATAGGTCCCTGATCTGAGACCACTCCTCCAGCGTGATTTGCCCCACCTCCGGATCTCGTTGGCCCAGGCTAAACGTCAGAACGTATTGCACCAGGGCTTGTCGGTGCTGCCACAGTCGCTGCAACATGTGCAGAGTTGAATTCCACAGGGTAGGCACATCGCATTTTAGCCGGTGAAGTGGCAGGCCCAACGACTTCTGTAGAGATGTAAGTCGCTGAGCTGCGGGATGCGAACGGCGGAAGTGAGCACACAGCGACCGTGCCCTCTGCAGAAGGCCATCTAGTCTGGGATTGTGGGCTAAAAATTGCTGGACAACCAGGTTCAACACGTGAGCCATACAAGGCACGTGTGTGACATTGCCCCGGCGAAGGGCCGCACCCAGGTTTGCAGCATTGTCGCACACGGCCTTCCCTGGATTCAGGTCCAGTGGAGACAACCATTCATGAAATTGGTTCTCCAGAGCTGACCACAACACCTCAGCTGTGTGACTCACATTTCCCAGACATTTCAAAGTAAAAACCGCCTGATGACGTTGAGCCCTACTGCCAGCATAGTAAGGAGGTGTGCAGGATCCCTTCTGCGCAGTTAGAAAGCTTGTGGCATGACCAGACAGGCTTTGGGTGCAGGTGGAAGACCGAGAGGAGGTTGAGGAGGCAGAAGCAGTGGAGGAACTTTGACATAAAGAGGATTGACGCACAACTCGTGGGGACGGCAAGACTTGGACAGCAGCCCCTTGTCCTGCTGTCACCATAGTTACCCAGTGCCCAGTCAGCGACATGTAACGCCCCTGTCCATGCCTACTCGTCCAAGTGTCTGTGGTGAAATGCACCCTGTCACACACAGAGTTTCTCAAAGAAGCGGTGATGTTGTGTGTGACATGCTGGTGGAGCGCAGGCACACCTTTCTTTGAGAAGTAGTGCCGACTGGGCATCTGGTACTGGGGCACTGCGACGGACATAAGGTCTCGAAAATCCTCTGTGTCCACCAGGCGGAAAGGCAGCATTTCTGTAGCCAAGAGCTTGCAGATGGTGAAATTCAACCTCTTAGCTTTCTCATGGCTAGGAGGAAATGGTCTTTTACTTGTCCACATCTGAGGGACCGAGGGCTGGCTATTGTGCTTAGACGGGGTTGATAAGGGTGTCCCCGGCAAACTGCCGGTCTGTGAGGAAGATGCAGGCGGACGTGTTAGGTTGCCTTGATCCAAAGGTGGTGCTATCGATGTCGGACAGCACTCAACACCAGCTGGTGTTACCACCTCCAAAGAAAATGATGACCTGCCAATCACGCTGGCTGTTGCGGGTAAAGAAGTGGCAGGTCTGCGCCCCAAAACAGGTGTGACTGCTGTCCCCCCAGTCACAGAGGATGAAGAGGCCGCGGATGCACAAGATATGGCAGACGCTGGTTGGCCCGGCCGGCTAGGCCGCATTGTAGCACACTGAGCTTCCCACTGCAACTTATGCTTCATGTCCATGTGCCGGTTCATGCATGAAGTACTCAAACTATGTATTTTTTGGCCTCTACTTAGCTTTTGCTGACAAATGTTACAGATAACACGAGTTGGGTCATCTTTATCGATCTGAAAAAATGCCCAGGCTATGCAAGGCTTAGCACCCATGCAACCTGAAGAGCCACCACGACTTGTGGTGAGAGGCAGAGTTGTGTTTGAGGATGCAGTTGTTGACGTGCTTCCAGTACTACGTCTCTGTCCAGGAAGGCGCAACTTGACCTCGTTGTCACTAGCATCTTCCTCCACCTCCTCTGCTGACCTCATCTCTTGGCTGACTGTGGGTTGACAGTAAGTGGGATCTCCAACCTCATCATCATCACCCTGTGCGTTATCACACCCGTCGTCCTCAGAGCCAACCTGTTCCTGCCCTGACAAAAAACTAAAGTTGTCGCTCCAATCAGGTATTTGAGTCTCATCATCGTCTTCCTCATTGTCTCCACCAACAGGAGTTACAGTTTGGGAATGAGGGTCTACATTATGGTCAGAACCTTCTGCGTCTGGTCCTGGATCCGATTCATAAAGATTCTGGGCATCAGTGCAGATCATTTCCTCGTCTGGATTCACAGAAGCACTGGAGTCGACCTCTGATTCCCAGGCTATAGTATGAGTAAACAGCTCTGCAGACTCAACCATCTGTTCTACCTCATATTCAGACAGGCAGCTGGAGATTTGGGAGCTGTGAGGAAGCAAGTGCGATTGGGGTGACACCTTCGAGGACTGGAGTATTTGTGATGTTGAAGTTGATGTGGAGGAGAGCCCACTTAAAGGAGCACTTGATATCCGTTGAAGCACCTGCTGTTTTTGTGCCTCATCTGGAATTTGTAGCGATTGGCGTGGCCATAAGAAAGGGATCTTATCACATTGTCCGCTAAAAGAAGTAGACATTTTAGTTTGGCTGGAAGATGGTCTTTCTTCTGCAGATGTTACTGTTGCTTTAACACCTACCCCACGGACACAACCTTTTTTCCCCTTCCCAACACGCCTATTCCCCTTTCCACCAGCAGCAGGCCTTTTTCCACTCATTTTGGTGGTTAACTAATTCACAACTCTGGAGTTGTTTGCACAAAAAAACAATGGATGGGAACCGAGCAGAGCTGAGTGGCCAAACTGTGGTATTAGGCCAAAACTATTTGCTGGGTTAGATGCAGAAAAAAATTATATTCAATTTGCAACATGATGGAGGTCAGTATAGATGGACTAATAGAGAAAGTCCCACACACAGCTAGAAGCCCAAATATTTTTTCAGAGGTAGATGCAGAAAAAAAATATATTCAGTTTGCAACCTGATGGAGGTCAGTATAGATGGACTAATAGAGAAAGTCCCACACACTGCTAGAAGGCCAAATATTTTTTCAGAGCTAGATGCAGACAAAAAATTATTTTTAATTTGCAACCTGATGGAGGTCAGTATAGATGGACTAATAGAGAAAGTCCCACACACTGCTAGAAGGCCAAATATTTTTTCAGAGCTGGATGCAGATAAAAATTATTTTTAATTTGCAACCTGATGGAGGTCAGTATAGATGGACTAATAGAGAAAGTCCCACACACTGCTAGAAGGCCAAATATTTTTTCAGAGCTAGATGCAGACAAAAAATTATATTCAGTTTGCAACCTGATGGAGGTCAGTATAGATGGACTAATAGAACAAGTCCCACACACAGCTAGAAGCCCAAATATTTTTTCAGAGGTAGACGCAGATAAAAATTATTTTTAATTTGCAACCTGATGGAGGTCAGTATAGATGGACTAATAGAACAAGTCCCACACACTGCTAGAAGGCCAAATATTTTTTCAGAGCTAGATGCAGACAAAAAATTATTTTCAGTTTGCAACCTGATGGAGGTCAGTATAGATGGAATAATAGAACAAGTCCCACACACAGCTAGAAGCCCAATATTTTTTCAGAGGTAGATGCAGAAAAAAAATATATTCAGTTTGCAACCTGATGGAGGTCAGTATAGATGGACTAATAGAGAAAGTCCCACACACTGTTAGAAGGCCAAATATTTTTTCAGAGCTGGATGCAGATAAAAATTATTTTTAATTTGCAACCTGATGGAGGTCAGTATAGATGGACTAATAGAGAAAGTCCCACACACTGCTAGAAGGCCAAATATTTTTTCAGAGCTAGATGCAGACAAAAAATTATTTTCAGTTTGCAACCTGATGGAGGTCAGTATAGATGGACTAATAGAACAAGTCCCACACACAGCTAGAAGCCCAAATATTTTTTCAGAGGTAGATGCAGAAAAAAATTATATTCAGTTTGCAACCTGATGGAGGTCTGTATAGATGGATTAATAGAGAAAGTCCCACACACTGCTAGAAGGCCAAATATTTTTTCAGAGCTAGATGCAGACAAAAAATTATTTTTAATTTGCAACCTGATGGAGGTCAGTATAGATGGACTAATAGAGAAAGTCCCACACACTGCTAGAAGGCCAAATATTTTTTCAGAGCTGGATGCAGATAAAAATTATTTTTAATTTGCAACCTGATGGAGGTCAGTATAGATGGACTAATAGAGAAAGTCCCACACACTGCTAGAAGGCCAAATATTTTTTCAGAGCTGGATGCAGATAAAAATTATTTTTAATTTGCAACCTGATGGAGGTCAGTATAGATGGACTAATAGAGAAAGTCCCACACACTGCTAGAAGGCCAAATATTTTTTCAGAGCTAGATGCAGAAAAAAATTATATTCAGTTTGCAACCTGATGGAGGTCAGTATAGATGGACTAATAGAACAAGTCCCACACACAGCTAGAAGCCCAAATATTTTTTCAGAGGTAGATGCAGATAAAAATTATTTTTAATTTGCAACCTGATGGAGGTCAGTATAGATGGACTAATAGAGAAAGTCCCACACACTGCTAGAAGGCCAAATATTTTTTCAGAGCTAGATGCAGACAAAAAATTATTTTCAGTTTGCAACCTGATGGAGGTCAGTATAGATGGACTAATAGAACAAGTCCCACACACAGCTAGATGCCGAAATATTTTTTCAGAGGTAGATTCAGAAAAAAATTATATTCAGTTTGCAACCTGATGGAGGTCTGTATAGATGGATTAATAGAACAAGTCCCACACACAGCTAGAAGCCCAATATTTTTTCAGAGGTAGATGCAGAAAAAAAATATATTCAGTTTGCAACCTGATGGAGGTCAGTATAGATGAACTAATAGAGAAAGTCCCACACACTGCTAGAAGGCCAAATATTTTTTCAGAGCTAGATGCAGAAAAAAATTATATTCAGTTTGCAACCTGATGGAGGTCAGTATAGATGGACTAATAGAACAAGTCCCACACACTGCTAGAAGCCCAAATATTTTTTCAGAGCTAGATGCAGAAAAAAATTATATTCAATTTGCAACCTGATGGAGGTCAGTACAGATGGACTAATAGAATGATGCTATGCCCAAAAGATTTTACTTCACTAGGTGCAGTAAAAAAATTGGTATTCTATACACAGGTGGTATATCTTGCAACACAGATAGGCTACTCCACTGACTAACACACTCTGCAATAGGCCAAAAAGGATTAGCTTTGCTAGATTCAGCCAAATGCTGTGAAAAAACTTGCACAGCACTGGCACAGACCTGCCTGGCAAAAACTGATAGGAACTGATGTAACCTAGTCCTGAAAAGGACTGCAATTACAATTAGTCTTTACTCCCACAATCTATCTATTTAAGAGCACAGACCTGCCTGATAAAAGTCATAGGAAATGTTGTAACCTAGTCCTTAAAAGGACTGCAATCACAACTATTCCCTACTCCCAAGCTATCTGTAGATTTGTGCGAAAATTGGCTTGAAATTAACAAGGTATAGCGCACACAGCAACAGCGGTGCCGTCTAACACGCAGCTGCAGCAGTGAGAAAATGGTGGCGCCGGGGAAAATGGCTTGGTCTTATAGGGCAAGGACATGTGACATACACTGCCAATGACACATGCCCTTGCTTGTGTGAAAAAAGCACTTCGCTCCGTGTGTGCGCTGCTGATAGGCTGACAGATTGCACCTCCCCACTGTAAATGCGGGAAAGAGAACAAAAAATGGAGATCTTCATTATTCCTGCAGAGATCCATCCCCTGCCCCTCCCCCACCCCGCTGTACACTCAAACTGCGTATTAACATTAATTTTCATCATTACTGAGAAAAAATCCAGTTATGATTTTGGTGCACGAACAGTTATCGAACATAACCTTGAACAGCCGAATTTTTCTCAAATCGTTCGTGTTCGCCGAACGGCTCGAACACCGCCCAAAACAGCTCGAATTTGAGATTGGCGAACAGTTCGAGTAGAACAACGCTCATCTCTAGTGATGAGTGGAAAACGGCCTTCTTAATGTCTGAGGGTCTTTTTGAAAATCTTGTCATGCCATTTGGGTTATCCAATGCACCTGCTGTTTTACAAAATGTCATGAATGATATTTTCCCTGATTGCATTGGAAGATTTGTTGTGATTTACCTGAATGATATTCTAATTTTCTCGCCCTATTTGGACTTTCATCAGGAACATGTCCGTGTGGTATTACAAAGGTTGAGGGAGAACCATTTGTTTGCGAAATTATGGAAATGTGTCTTTTCTGTTCAGGAAATTTCATTCTTGGGGTTTATCTGGTCAGCAGAAGGGTTTAAGATAGACCCTGGGAAGGTGCAGACCATAGTTGATTGGGTTTAACCTTGTGACCTTAAGGCTTTGCAACGTTTTCTTGGATTCACCAACTATTATATGAAATTTATCAAGGGTTTTCCTCAGATTGCTAAACCTCTTTCTGATGTTTTGCATAAGGGGGGGGCGAATCTCAAGGTTTGGTCGCCAGATGCTATAAAGGCCTTTAGAGAATTAAAAGAGTATTTCATGGCTGCCCCTGTTCTAATCCAATTCGATCTCCAAGAACCTTTCATTGTGACTGTGTATGCTTCGGAGGTCTGGGTAGAGGCCGTTTTATCGCGGGGCCCAAAACTCTGACTAATCTGAGTCCATGTCCTTTTTTTTTCTAAAAAATTCTCGTCAGCGAAGAGAAATTATGATGTTGGGAATCATGATCTACTTGTTAAATTGGCCTTTAAGGAATGGAGGCATTTTTTGGAGGGGGCGGTTCACCAAGTTACTGTGGTCACTAATCACAAGAATTCAGCTTACATTGAATCAACTAAACAATTAACGCCCAGACAGGCCAGATGGTCCTTGTTTTTCTATAGATTTAATTTCTCTATCACATTAAGCCCAGGTTCTAAGAATGTGAAAGCTGACGTGTTATCATGCAGTCTCAATTCAGTTTCTCCTCCAGAACCTCCATCCTCCCTCAGGGTACTGTGGTTTCTATGGTAACCTCAGAGTTGGAAGTGGAGTACCGTAAATTCCAGTCATTGGCTTCTTCCGCTACTCCAGGATCCAAATTATTTGTGCCTGTATACCTAAGATTGCGTCTGTTACAGGAGTTTCATGATTCTGTCTTGAGTGGTTATCCTGGAGTTACTGCTATATGGAAAGCCATTGCTAGACTTTTTTGGTGGCTGTCCATGCATAATGATTTTGTATCCGGTTGTGAAGTCTGCACACGCACTAAAGTCAGCCATAGCTTGCCAGCCGGGGAATTGTCTCCATTGCCAATTCCAGAAAGACCATGGACTTCTCTGTCCATGGATTTCATAACTGATTGGCCTCAGTCTGGTAGGAAAACTACTATTTGGATGGTAGTAGATCAGATCAGCAAACAAGCTCATTTTGTTCCTTTGTCAGGATTACCAAATGCAGAGACACTCTCCAGGCTGTTTATTTCTCATATTGTAAGGTTACATGGGACTCCTCTTAACATTGTGTCTGATAGGGAAGTGCAATTAGTCTCTAAATTCAGGAGAGCGTTTTGTTGTAAATTGGAGATTGACTTGTCACTTTCCTCTGCCTACTACCTTGAAACCAACTGTCAGACTGAGAAGACAAATTAATCTTTGGAACAAAATTTAATGTGCTTTGTGGCAGCTCAGCAGGAGGATTGGTCTTTGTTTTTACCACTCGCTGAATTTGCCGTTAACAATTGGGTAAATCAGTCTACGGGAACCTCGCTGTTTTTCTGTAGCTATGGTTTTCATCCCCATTTTGGTGAGTTTTCTAGGATTAGTTCTGAATGTCCTGGGGCGAAAGTCATTGTACAGAGACTTGGGGATGTCTGGAGGGAGGTTCAAAATAATATTAGGAGAGCTCACATTCACCAAAACCGGAAGGCCGATAGAAGACGTTCAGTGGTTTCTATTTTTAAGATTGGGGATAGGTTTTTGCAGTCATCTAGAAACATCAAACTTAAAGGGAATGTCACCCCTTGGACGTACCTTAGCTATTAATATGGGCATACACGTTCTAGAATACTTTAAATAGTCATACCTGTATGCCTTATATCTACGGTCTTGTTCTTCAGAAATCATCATTTAATCCTGCGTTCTTTTTAATCCTGCGTTCTCCCAGGCTCTGGGGCATGAGGTGCCTGGTAGGAAACTTGGCCTCCAGTCTTCATTTGCGTGCCTGTTGCCTCCCATCAAAGTCACAGGATCCTGTGATGTTTAGTGGTTTTTCCGCGCCTGCGCTCTGCAATTGTGATATTCCATGTTACTTTTTCGCCCTTCTATAGGCATCAGCTTCTTCTTTCTTCAGGCACTGCACGCCCCAGAGCCGGGAAGAACGCAGGATTAAAAGATGATTTCTGAGGAACAGGACTGCAGATATGAGGCATACAGGTATGACTATATTTAGTATTCTAGAACCTGTATGCCCAGATTAATAGCTTAGGTAAGTCCAATGGGGTGACAGATTCCCTTTAAGGTACCATCTGCAAAGCTGGGTCCGAAGTTCTTTGGTCCCTATGAAATTCTGGAAGTGGTCAATCCGGTGGCCTTTAGGTTGAAGCTTCCTCCATCTCTCCACATCCATAACGTTTTCCATTAATGCCTTTTGAAGCAGTTTGTCCCCTCAGTGGTGTCATCCATATCCCGGCCTCCTCCGATTGCTATTAATGGCAGTTTAGAATATGAGGTGCAGAGTTGTGGATTCTCGTAGGGTCCAAAATTCCCTCCACGACCTCATCCACTGGAGGGGATATGGACCTGAGGAGAGAACCTGGGTCCTAGCTTGAGATGTGAATGCCGAGAGGTTAATCAGGGCCTTCCTTCTGAAGTTTCCTGGGAAACCAGGGGGTCCGGTGCCCCCCTAGAAAAGGGGGTATTGTAACAATTCCACCCCTCAGTGCTGAGCTTTCTGTGCAGTGATTGAAAGCTCAGTTGTCTAGTCTGGTGCAAGGGCATGCTGAGCTATCTGTGATTTTACTGACAGCTCGGCTGTCCAATTTGAAACTGGAAGGTGCTGAGCTCTCGTCAGGTGCTCCCTGTTTCCTGAATTGTTCAGCTATTTAACTGAGCTGGCAGTCCCAGATAGCTATCAGTCATAGGACTCAATTTAACAGCTGGATTTATGACTCATTACATGGACAAAGTTCACACCTCCACCAGACTAACTCTAGATTACCAAACTCCTAAGCCATCATTAGAACCACTTCTCCATTTGGCAATAACCTTGATTACCTTGGCTCATCTTTAGGAGGCATCACCCCTTCCGTCACATGCACAAATGTCCTGAAGTAATATCTCCTAAATTTTGTGCCCTTGTCTCAGTAACTCATTTGTGAACCTACCTGAAGAAGGAGACTCTGTGCTCTGAAACCTTGCAATTATATTTGTTTCTGGTTAGTGAATCATGGTGTCACTCCTAGAATACTTTTATCATATTTGAGCATTAACCCCTTTACCACTTTGTGTTTTTCCGTTTTTGCGTTTTCATCTTTTGCTCCCCTTCGTCCCAGAGCCTTAATTTTTTTATTTTTTCGTCAGTATGGCCATGTGAGGTCTTGTTTTTTGTCGGACGAGATGTATTTTTGAACGACATCATTGGTTTTACCACATCGTTTACTGGAAAACGGGAAAAAAATTCAAAGTGTGGTGAAATTGCAAAAAAAAGTGCAATTTCACAACTGCCTTTTTTACCATATTCACTAAATGCTAAAACTGACCTGCCATTATGATTCTCCAGATCATTCCGAGTTCATTGATAGAAGACATTTATAGTTTCTTTTTTATTTAAGTGGTGAAAAAAAATCCAAAGTTTGCAAAAAAAAGTCACCATTTTCCGAGACCCGTAGCGTCTCCATTTTTCGGAATCTGGGGCTGGGTGAGGGCTTATATTTTGCACACCGAGCTGCCGTTTTTATTGATACTATTTTGGGGGAGATACAATCTTTTAATCGCCTGTTATTGCATTATATTGCAATGTTGCGGTGACCAAAAAAACATAATTCTGGTGTATTTTGTTTTTTTCTTGTTAAGCTGTTTACCGATCGGATTAATTCTTTTTATATATTGACAGATCGGGCGATTCTGAACACGGTGATATCAAATATTTGTATATTTGATTTTTTTTATTGTTTTATTTTGAATGGGGCGAAAGGGAGGTTATTTGAACATCTATATTGTTTTCATTTTTTATATATTTTTAAAAACATTTTTTGTTACTTTTCACTAGCTTCAATAGTCTCCATGGGAGACTAGAAGCTGCGATCATTCGATTACTTGTGCTATACACAGCAGGGCTTCAGCGCTCAAAGCATCCTGACAATGGCAACCGCAGGGGTCTCCAGCAGACCCTGGGTTGTCATGCCAACCCATTGGCAACTTGCCTGTCATGTGACACAGGCGCCGATGGGCGGGATTAGTGACGCGCTTCCAGTAAGCACGAGTTAAATTCTGCTGTCAGAGATTGACAGCGGCATTTATCTAGTTAACAGCCGCGAGTGGATAGCGATTCCACCTGCGGCTGTTAGGGGCACGTGTCTGCTGTAGAGATCAGCTGTCATGTGCCTGAAAACATGCGGGCTCAGCGCCGGAGCCTGCATGGAGTGCAGGGATACGACCTTGGACGTACTCATACATCCAAGTTCATAAAGGGGTTAAAGTATTTACATCTCTTTTTTTGGCTAACACGGTACCACAATATAATTTTTTAGTGTACATCTTTTATAGTACAGTCTACAGACATCTCCCTCATCCTGAGTGTAAAACAACTGTGGTACTATCCCAAGAGGTGGAGGTGCAGAGGCAACTTCACTCATTTTGGCATCTGCTGCTGCAGTCTCAGACCAGTTCTTGGACTTTTGCCAACAACATATCCCGGATACGTTACTTCCCATGCACTCTTTTATATTTTTTGTGTGTGTGCAACCAAGGAGCCAGGCAGGGAACCCTTCTACTTGATGTGAAGTACTGATCTTCTTTTGATATCAAATAAGCCTAAGCTTATCAGTGCCCACTTATGCGGATAAAGAGTAAACAGTTGTACTGAATTGTAACCATTGGGGGCAAATGGTCCAAGTACTGAGTGCTAGTACACTATGTGGCTCTATTGGTCGATGACATTTAAGAAACGCCTGGAACAGCTTGCCTAAACACAGCCTTGGAACACATACACTACCTGTCTATAAAATCCACAGTGTGTAAGGATTGTCCCAATCTCACACTTTGCAACCAATTCTTCCCCTTTGACAAAAACTGCTTAGCATTGTTAGTGATGCAATGTGCATCACTAACACGCTTTTTTTATTAAAATCGGCAGTTTAATCATGTGTAAAAACAACTTTATATACTTATATCATACCTGCTTGTTTAGTCATAGAGGTGT
Source organism: Phyllobates terribilis (assembly GCF_046119375.1). NCBI lineage: Eukaryota > Metazoa > Chordata > Amphibia > Anura > Dendrobatidae > Phyllobates > Phyllobates terribilis. The sequence goes on along the minus strand of NW_027362769.1, from coordinate 10,395,973 downwards.
GATTCATCGCATTCAATCCGGCTTGTCGCCGCCCATGCCATTTGAATTTTGTTCATGGACGACTGACGACACTAGTATCGGTGTTAAACCCTTGCACCCAGAAGGCTGTTTTCACCTTCCCGACCAGGCTGATTTTTGAATTCTGACCACTGTCACTTTATGAGGTAATAACTCTGGAATTCTTCAACGGATCCTGGTGATTCTGGGAATGTTTTTTCATGACATATTGTACTTCATGATAGTGGTAAAATTTATTTGATATGACTTACTTTTATTTGTAAAAAAATCGGAAATTTGGTGAAAATTTTGCAATTTTCAAACTTTTAATTTTTCTGCCCTTAAATCAGAGTCATGTCACACAAAATAGTTAATATATAACATTTCCCACATGTCTACTTTACATCAGCACAATTTTGGAAACATTTTTTTTTGTGAGGAAGTTATAAGGGTTAAAAGTTGACCAGCGATTTCTCATTTTTACAGCAAAATTTACAAAACCATTTTTTTAGGGACCACATCATATTTGAAGTGACACCATTCTAAAAACTGCACCCCTCAAGGTGCTCAAAACCACATTCAAGAAGTTTATTAACCCTTCAGGTGCTTCACAGGAATTTTTGGAAAGTGGAAAACAAAAATAAACATTTAACTTTTTTCACAAACATTTTACTTTAGACCCAATTTTTTTTACTTGCACAAGGGTAACAGGAGAAAATGAACCACAAAATTTGTTGTGCAATTTCTCCTGAGCACACTGATACCCAATATATGGGGGAAAACCATTGTTTGGGCGCATGATAGGGCTCGAAAGGGAATGAACGCCATTTGACTTTTTGAATGTAAAATTTGCTGGCATAATTAGCGGACGCCATGTCGCGTTTGGACAGCTGCTGATGTGCCTAAACAGTGGAAACCCACCACAAGTGACACCATTCTGGAAACTAGACCACTCAGGGAACTTGTATAGATATGTAGTGGGCACCTTGAACCCCCAGGTGCTTCACAGAAGTTTATAATAATAAACCATGAAAATAAAAAAAATAAAAACACATTTTTCACACACAAATGTTTTTTAGCCCCATATTTTGCATTTTCACAAGGGTAACAGGAGAAATTGCACCATACAATTTGTTGTGTAATTTCTCCTCAGTACGCATATACCCAATATGTGGAGGAAAACTACTGTTTGGGCACATGGCAGGGCTTAGAAGTGAAGGCACGCCATTTGACTTTTTGAATGCAAAATTTGCTGGAATAATTAATGGGTGCCATGTCGCATTTGGAGAGCCCCTGATGTGCCTAAACAGTGGAAACACCCCACAAGTGACACCATTTTGGAAACTAGACCCCTCAGGGAACTGATCTAAATGTGTTGTGAGCACTTTGAAACCCCAGGTGCTTCACAGAAGTTTATAAAGTTGAGCTGTAAAAATAAAAAAAAAATCTCATTTTTCCCGCAAGAATGTTTTTTAGCCCCAAGTTTTACATTTCCACAAGGATAACAAGAGAAAAAGGACCCCAAAATGTATTGTGCAATTTCTCCTGGTATGCAGATACCCCATCTGTGGTCAAAAACTACTTTTGAGGCATAGTGCAAAGCTCAGAAGGGAAGAAGCACCATATTTGGGTTCAGATTTTGCTGGACTGGTTTGAGGGTGCCATGTCATATTGGTAGAGCCTCTGAGGTGCCAGAACAGCTGAACCCCCCCCCATAAGTGACCCCATTTTACAAACTACACCTCTCAATGAATTCATCTAGGGGATAATATTGACACCACAGGTGTGTCACAGAATTATATACCACTGGGCAGTGAAGAAAAAATAATTACATTTTTACCACCAAAATGTTGTTTTAGCCCCAGATTTTACATTTTCACACTGGAAAATAGGTAAAAATGGCACCAAAATGTATCCCACAATTTCTGCTGAATGTAGAAATACCCCATATGTGGCTGTACAGTACTGCTTATCCATACAGTGAGACTCAGGAGGAATGGAGCGCTTTTTGCCTCCTGGAACGCAGATTTTCCTATAATAGTTTGCGGACTCCATATACAGAGCCCCTACATGCTAGAAGAGCAGAATCCCCCTCAAGTGCCCACATTTTGGAAATTATACCCCTTTGTGAATTTATCTACAGGTATAGTGATGATTTTGACTCCATGGGTGTTTTCCAGAAACAAGCAGCAGTGGGTGTTGCCAAGTGAAAATTGCAAACTGCCATTTTAGTGCCCAGTACTTTATAGTGGCAGTATGTTGTAGTGACCAGTACGTTGTGCCCAGCTTATGCTTCTGGAGACACGCACCGGTAAATTAGGCGGGCTCTCATCACTACAGAAATGCCAAACATGTGGATGCTAACTGTGGTTTAGGCACACTGTGGAGCTCAGAAGGGAAGGGGGCATTTGGATTTGGGAGGGCAAAATTCGCTGGATTTCTTTTGGAGGGCAAGGAGTAATTTCATTTTTCCAGATCCTTTGTGCTACCAGTAACGTGTAAGCCCCTATATTTCTGTTAACAGATAACAGACCTGAGTGAGAACTTGCTTTTTTTGTGAATGGAGTTGAAGCTTTTGTTGGGAACATGTTACATAACATTTTGGATCATATTTATCTGGCACTCTACACTGAGCACTTATGTCGGGGTTTCCATCTAAAGTGATGTGATTCATATGAAACCCCAGAGGGATCCATTCACTATAATGAAGCAGCAGAGTTACTCTGGACTCCGTCTGGCCTCTGTTCAGTGGTGTCCTTGTTTTTGCAGAGGTGCACAAAACTATGGCCGACGACACTTTTATGCACGCCTAATAAAAAGACTGACACCGCCGGATCCTAGGCCAGACGGCGTCCATGGTGCCTCCATCTGCCTCATTATAGGGAATATTCCGCCGAGGTTTCGTCTGAATGATGTATTTCAGAGATTTACACGGAAACCCCGGAGTAATCGCTGAGCGCAGGATAAATGTGAGCCGAGCCTTACTGCGATGTTTGAGAGGCAGAATGAACAAATCAACAGCAGGTGAAGAATTGGTTTTATTTATTTTTTACGCTGTTCCTCGTGTGGTATAAGTGATTAAGCAACCTTATTCTTCGGGTCGGTGCGATTACAGCGATACCAGATTTATATCGGGTTTTTATGTTGCTGCTGTCACACAAAAAAAATAACACTTAATTGTAAAAACAAGTTTTTGTATCACCATATTTTGATAGCTCTAATTTTTTCATATTTTGGCCAACAGACTCATGTGATGGCTTGTTTTTTGCAGGACGAGTTGAGGTTTTTATTGGTACCATTTTTGGGTACGTGACATTTTTTGATGGCTTACTATTCTGATTTTTGGGAGGCAGAATGAACGAAAACTACCAATTCAGGAGCTTTTTTTTTTTTTTTTGTTTTTTTTTATGCCGTTTCATGTGCGGGAAAATTGATAAGGAAGCTTTATTCTTCGAGTTAGTACGAGTACAGCGATACCACATTTATATAGTTTTTTTAATGTTTTGGCGGTTCTACACAATAAAATCTATTTTATAGAAAAATAATTATTTTTGCATCGGTTTATTTTGAGAGCTGTTACTTTTTTTTCTGCTGATGGAGCTTTATGGCAGTTTATTTTTTGAGGGACAAGATGATGTTTTCAGCGGTACCATTTTTATTTACATTCGTCTTTTTAATCGCGTGTTATTGCAGTTTTTGTTCGGTGGTATGATGACGAGGCAAAAACCGATGCTTTGTTTTTCTTTTTTTTTATGGTGTTTACTGAAGGGGTTAACTAGTGGAACAATGTTATAGGTCGGGTCGTTCCGAGCACGGAGATACCAAATATGTGTACTCTTTTTTTTTTCTTTACACAGATAAATGTATTTATTGGATTCATATTTTTTCTTTTCTTTATTTTGTATTTTTTTTTTTTATATTTTTAATAAATGTTTTTTGTTTTTTTTTTACTTTTTTACATTGTCCAGGACATCATCTTCAAACTGTCAGATCGCTGATCTGATACTCTGCAATGCTTCTGCACTGCAGAGCATCAGAGCAGCATTTGACAGGCAGGAAGGAGGCATCTGAGCACCTGCTCTCTGAGCAGGAGCTGACACAGCCATCTTCCTGAAGGCCCCTAAAGGACCCCGCGGTCATCTTGGGACCGGGCATCACCATGGAGACCACTGGCATAACGCAATCGCATCGCACTCCCTCTGCGATGCCCTGCGATGTCGCTGTCACTATTGACAGCGACATCACAGGGGTTAAATGCCCGTGATTGCTGTGGGGAGTCAGCTCTCACATAGAGCGTGAGCCCGCGCGATCACTGCGCCGTACATATACTGCTCTTTGTGGGAATGCAGCTCCCGCAGAGCAGTATATGTACAGCGCATGTTGGGAAGGGGTTAAATGCCGCGCTTGCACAGTGTTTATACTGGCCAGCCGCGCTGGTCAATCTGGGAGAAGCGAATGCGTTGTGATGAGCGGCTCCGGCCGCACACAGTGAAGCTGGGAACTATACACAGCTTCACTGTACAAGCGCGGCTGGCCATGACATACTGCGCAAGAGCGGCATTTAAATGCTGATACTAGTGTCGTCAGCGCAAACCGGGAACAAAATTCAAATGGCGTGGGCGGCGACAAGCCAGACTGAATGCGATGAATCACACCCCTATGACTAAACAAGCAGGTATAATATAAGTATATAAAGTGGTTTTTACACATGATTAGACTGCCGATTTTAATGAAAAAAGCGTGTTAGTGATGCACTTTGATCAAAATTATGTGAACAAAGTACCCTATGTTATTTTCATGCACTATTGCTATTTATTTACTGCAGGGAATTTGCTCATTTTGCATGCACACCAACTTATATTCCAGCTCAATTCTACATTTTTGTTTCAGGTTTTTGCACTCTGTGCAAATAAGGGTGAGGCCTCCCTTTTCTTTGAGCTGGACATTATGTTTATATAGCTGTGTGGAGAAGGGGGGGTGATGATGATAAGGGGCTGTACGGGGAAAGGGGGATCATGATGATGAGGGGCTGTACGGAGTAGGAAGGATGAAGATGAGGGGCTGGGTGGAGAAGGGGAGATGATGAAGGGTTGTACAAAGAAAGGGGGATGATGATGAGCAGCTGTGCAGAAAAGTGGAGATGATGATGAGGGGCTATGAAGCAAAGGGGGTTGATGATTAGGGGCTGTGCAGAGAAGGGGGGAATGATGAGAGGCTGTACGGAGAAAAGTGAATGATGAGGGGCTGTACAGAGAAGGAGATTATGATGAGGTGTTGTATGGAGAATGATGATAAGGGGCTGTACGGAGAAGGCGAATGATGATGATGAGGGGCTGTGCGGAGAAAAGGGATGATTATGATAAGGGGTTGTGCAGAAAAAGGGGGGTAAAGATGATGAGGGTCTGTGCGGAGAAGGGGGGGTGATGATAAGCTGTGTAGAGAGGGGGGCTGATGGGCTATGCGGAGAAGGGGGGATAATGATGATGAGGAGCTCAGCAGAGAAGGGGGTGATGATGAGGAGCTGTGCAGAGAAGGAAGGGGTTATGATGATGGGCTATGCAGAGAAGGGGGGATGATGATGATTAGGAGCTGTGTGGAGAAGGAAATGATGATGAGGAACTGTGCGGAGAAGGGGATGATGATGAGGAGCTGTGTGGAGGAGGGAATGATGATAAGGGGCTGTGTGGAGAAGTGGGGGATGATCAAGGTCTGTGTGAAGCTATGTGGAGAAGAGGGGATGATGATGATGAGGGGCTGTGCAGAGAAGGGGGATGATGATGAGGGGCTGTGCGGAGGGGGGATGATGATGATGGGCTGTGTGGAGAAGGGGGGGATGATGAGGGGCTATGCAGAGAAGGTGGGATAATGATGAGGGGCTTTGTGGAGAAGGGGGATGATGAGGGTCTGTGCAGAGAAGGGGGGATGATGAGGAGCTGTGAGGAGAAGTGGGATGATGATAAGGAGTTGTGCAGAGAAGGGGATGATAATTAGGAGCTGTGAGGAGGAGGGGATGATGAGGAGCTGTGCAGAGAAGGGGGAATGATAATGAGGGGCTGTGTGGAGGAGGGGGATGATTATGGGCTCGGTGGAGAAAGTGGGATGATGATGGTGAGAAGCTGTGTGGAGAAGGGGGATGATGAGGGGCTATGCGGAGAAGGCAGGATGATGAGAGGCTGTGCAGAGAAGGGGGGATGATGATGAGGGGCAGCGTGGGGGGGGCAATGACGAGGGGATGTGTGGAGAAGGGTGGGATGTTACTGGCGTGGGGATGCATGCTGGGAGACTGTGCAGGGAAGGGGATGATTTCACATTCATGGGGATACATGTGGGGGGTTGGTCTGCAAAGGATAGAGGGTGATGTCAGTCACGTGGGGCTGCATGTTGGTGAGGCCGTGGGGGTGGGTGGGGGGAGTGATGTCACTTGTGTGCTTTTTGCTTTCATCGTCACTTACATTGTATCTCCAACATGGCTTAATTCTTTGTAATGATTTGTAAAGTTCATTGTTAAAGACTTTTATATATAAATATATTTGTATCTTTCTCCGTTTTGTTAAGACTTATTTATATATGTGCTTAGAAAAACTGTTTGCGAACTAAAGTTTGAATTTTCATTTCTATATTTCTAAGTACAGCTTGTATTCACACATTGCAATTTGTTGAGGAAACGATCTGCAGCAAAGTCTTCATCAGTAGAGCCGTACTAAATCGTTCAGATTTTGCAGACAATTTTTTTTCCAGTCCTCAGCAGCTTTTAAATAAAAAAAGTATATAAAAACATGATACTAGCTTATGCAATGAATATATTAGGTCCCGATGTAATAGTGGGGAAGGACGCAGCCTTCCTTTGGCACTGAAGTAGTTAAAGAAAGTGTTCCCATAGTTAGACCTCTCTGAACTGTTGGTAGGCCAAGCTAAGGGGTTAGCTTCAGTGGTCCAGTGAGTAGAGTAGAGGGGGAAATTAGTGCCCTGATCAAGCCTTGAGTGATATAGAGCTTGCTCCTGGCATAATTCCTTGTGGGCTGCAGTACCTGTAAACAGCCACAAGATGCCACTGTCCTGGGTGCAGATGTCACGTTGAGTCTGATAGCAGTGTTACAGACATTAGGAAAATCTCTGCTTAGTTTTCCAGAAGCAGGAAGTGATGAGCAGTAAGAGATAGGATAGTGAACTGTACGGGCAGCCTGACTATATGTGGCTGCTAGGGTAGACAGGAGCTCCATACCCTCAGACAGTGGGATTAATAGTGCAAAAGTCTCCCTGCGCAAGAGTCCTGTTAGCCGGCCGGAGAAACTCAGAGGTATTGAGGACCCGGGACACTTCTAGTCTGCAGGAAGCAGAGGAAGATAAATAGGACTCCAGGCTAAGACGTGGGGGAGATATCGGATCCAGAACACTGTTGGTATTGCAGAAGAGTCTCTTGGGCTAGAGATTAGAGTCACAGAGATGCTTCACTTAAAGAGGGAAGATAATAACCTGTCGGGCCTTATCCATTATATCTGCCTGTAAATACTGTACATATTCCTCTTCCCCAAGTAAAGTTCAAGTTATGGTTAAGAACCTCGTGTCCTCTGAATTTATTGCTGCCCTGGTCCCAGAAGAGAAATGCCTGGAGACAGCCACGATCAGATGGTTCGAAGTAAGTGGAGAACGCCACATACACAACCACACATCAGAGAGAGGACACATATTGTCTGTAGGGTGCCAGAGCGAGCAGGGGCTACAACTCGCCCACGACAACCTCGCTGGGGCACCTTACATTTGGCATAGTCGGCAGGATGCGAGCTCCTCGCATGAAGAAAACGGGGAAGAGCTGACGCAGAACACTGAAGAGAAAGTGTTGCAAGGCATGAGGCCCAAGATGGCGGCCCGAAGCATGGATTCCAAGATAGTAACAGTGGCGGTAAAGGCTAGGAGAAGAACCGCCTATCGTGGGAGTGGACGGCGCCGGAGAGGGCAAAAAGATGTCCAGCCCCTACGAGTTCCGGCCCAGAAGAGGATGGGACCAGCAGTGAAGATGCGTCTCAGGATGGGACGCCCAGTGAGGAAGAGGGCGCGGCGCAAAGTGAAGTCCGGCCCAGTGAGTATCAGAGCGCACAGAGAAGGGGCGCGGCTGAAGGCGGAGCTGCAGAGAGTGACGAGTGACGCGGCGGTCGCGTTAGAAATTCGGCCTAGGAAGAGGCAGAGCCACACATGCCGGAAGCACGTAGTCAGAGAGCGACCGGCGCCATTTTAGTCCCAGCACATGAGAGGTAAGGAGCTGGGGAAGATATCAGTTGTGATAACACACCGTGATCACGAGGCAAGAGTCCAGCCTGTATTGAGAATGAGCATTGGCGGTGATGACGAAGAGATGGAAGACATGAGCGGTGAGAGTCAATATGGGGACCCATATGCAGTGGATGAGTACTGGCGGGGACTTGGAGTCTTTTGTCTGTCCTGGGGACCTGATCACCGCGATCAAGTAGTTCCAGAGGTACTACCATCCCCAGTTATTGTGGCTCAGCCTGAAGGGAGGCACTCAGTGTACACTGCTCCGGGGACTGGAGAGTCCGTGATAGCTCTAGAATACCAAGAAGAGGTGGAGCCCACTGCAGAAGTTATGCAAGCCTCAGCTCCATCCCGTTCAGTAAGGCCGGACACAGGCCAGCAACTATGGCATGCTGCTCAGTTGCCAACCTAAAGAAGCTGCGGTGAATTCCTCAGAAGCATAGAGTGGTGGTATGCCAAGGGGAGGAAGATGGTAGAGGAGCTTCAGAAAGGACTTTGGGCCTTGACTTCACTCTGGGAGCCTGATGCAGATGTGCAGGTAGTTCCAGTGATAACTTCAGCTGGAAGTGGCTTGGTTCTGCTTGAGAGGAGTCTGGAAGAAGATGGAGAAATTCCAGGAGACACCTGAGCAGTGACCAAGGTGTCCTCTGGGCAGCTGCAGTTACTCGATTCGTCCAGCAGGCTATTTTGAGGGGTCGAGTTCCGAGGAACCCTTATTTAAAGGCTGAAGACCAGTCGAGTCTCAGGAAACGAAGTTTAAGGCGCCTCGCCTTTGTTATTCTAGGAAGGACTGTTGATACCTTCATGGCCAGAAGGCCTGTGTTTTTTTTTCTTCCTGAAAAGAAATCAGAGGAACAGTTTGAGATACCCTCGAGGCCAGGTGGGCCTGTAGTAGCAGCAGACAGCTGAAGGTTGGTTTGCACCTTTTTCTGCTGGAATTTGCAGCACTGAGGCACACCTTGAGTATGGATGTCCTCTAAACCTAAGATACTTGTGGCCTAGTGGGAAGAACCGGTGACCCCCGCTAGGGCCAAGAAGAAAGAGACTCACGGGGTGTTACCTGTGACCGTGTGCCTCAGAATGCAGCCCTTGAAGGAGATTGAGGGCTATTGAAGTGTTGACCTGTCTTAAAAAATATGGACATAGACACTGTGTTTCCAGGGTCCTTACCAAGAAGGGCCGGTACTTCTGAGAAGTTTTGAGAGTTGATAAGGAACTGTCCTGAATTGCTGTTCCGGGGCCCTTAACCGAGAAGGGCCGGTCTCCCACCCAAGAAGACAACTTCAGGACCAGTCTCGTACTAAAATGTTTTAGTAATGTAGTAATGTGTTATGATGCCATAATTGCTGATCTGTATTGATTGTTTAGTGTGGTCGGGGACGACCAACATTAAAGTGTGGGGGAATGTAATAGTGGGTAAGGACGTAGCCTTCCTTTGGCACTGAAGTAGTTAAAGAAAGTGTTCCCGTAGTTAGACCTCTCTGAACTGTTGGTAGGCCAAGCTAAGGGGTTAGCTTCAGTGGTCCAGTCAGTAGAGTAGAGGGGGAACTTAGTGCCCTGATCAAGCCTTGAGTGATATAGAGCTTGTTCCTGGCATAATTCCTTGTGGGCTGCAGTACCTCTAAACAGCCACAAGATGCCACTGTCCTGGGTGCAGATGTCAGGTTGAGTCTGCTAGCAGTGTTACAGACAGTGATGGGTTAATGCTGTGTGATGACAGCTCACAGAGGGTGGGCACATTAGGAAAATCTCTGCTTAGTTTTCCAGAAGCAGGAAGTGATGAGCAGTAAGAGATAGGATAGTGAACTGTACGGGCAGCCTGACTATATGTGGCTGCTAGGGTAGACAGGAGCTCCATACCCTCAGACAGTGGGATCAATAGTGCAAAAGTCTCCCTGCGCAAGAGTCCTATTAGCCGGCCGGAGAAACTCAGAGGTATTGAGGACCCGGGGCACTTCTAGTCTGCAGGAAGCAGAGGAAGATAAATAGGACTCCAGGCTAAGACGTGGGGGAGATATCGGATCCATAACACTGTTGGTAATGCAGAAGAGTCTCTTGGGCTAGAGATTAGAGTCACAGAGATGCTTCACTTAAAGAGGGAAGATAATAACCTGTCGGGCCTTATCCATTATATCTGCCTGTAAATACTGTACATATTCCTCTTCCCCAAGTAAAGTTCAAGTTATGGTTAAGAACCTTGTGTCCTCTGAATTTATTGCAGCCCTGGTCCCAGAAGAGAAATGCCTGGAGACAGCCGCGATCGGATGGTTCGAAGTAAGTGGAGAACGCCACATACACAACCACAAATCAGAGAGAGGACACGTATTGTCTGTAGGGTGCCAGAGCGAGCAGGGGCTACAACTCGCCCACGACTACCTCGCTGGAGCACCTTACACCAGCAGTGTTTTTCGGTGTATCCCGGCCTTCTGTGGCAAATTACAATTCATATGGACCATTTTTTAAAGGATTTTTATTAAAGGGCCATCAGTTGCTAGTGCATCCACTGTTCCAGTAGAGGTCACACTACATATTTTAGAGAGGGGTAGAAATACTCCTGTTAGCAATTTTGAGGAGTATTTTTAGCCTAGAAGGAGGATAACTCAAATCTATAGTACATAGATGGGTATTCACTAGACCTGGCCAAACTGCAGCACGCAGGCGACATCGGGCCCTCTGGCTGTTTCTTTCTGGCTTATGGACTGAGGCAGCCAAAAGGCTGAAAACAGTGGCCCACGTGCTGCACCATGAGACAGCCCTTCCCTGCCGACGTCCAACTGTCCAGAAATTGCAGGACAGTCTATAAAAATATGGCAATTTTTTGTCAGGTCCATAAAAAAATTTAAGGTGTCCGTGATTTTTTTTTTTTAGCTGAAGAAACTTATGCAAATAATTTTGACTACAATTCTCATCATTTTACAGTGAATGCAGCTATTGTCTTCATATCAGAATTATAGACTGTAGATATGAATCACTTACAATCATAATGATTTATTATGATTTTCCAATGTGTCCACAAATTTTTTTTTGCCCGTCTGTGATTTTTTGATAAGCTGTCCAGAAAAAAAAAAGTCAAATGGGCAACCCTCCTACCAGTTTCCTAATATATAGTAGAGGAGGCAACCCTGCCAGCATGAATATATTGGAGAAGGGAGCTGTTGGCTCCTCCCACTATTCAGCTAAAGCAACTGTGACAGCAGACGCAATTATGTCACTACATTGTGCATACCTCACAACTTTTTCAGAAAAGAAAGAGGGACACATCATGCGGCGATCGTAACGGCAAATTTTGGCCACACCCCAATCCACGCCCATTTACCATTATCTTTCTCCCCCAGCAGGAGCAGCTGTCAGAGGGGCGCTGGCAGTGAGGGAAATTCAGCAGACGCTTGAGACTGCAGGACGCAGACCCAAATCCAGAACTATCTGCTGTATTCAGGACAGTTGGGAGTAGAGATGAGCAGATCAATTCACGGGACTCCGGTCCAGTGTCCAGGTCAGTGGTACCTGGCGGATGTACAGGAGGCAGTGAAACTCTAACCATCCATCATTCCCGGTGCGGCTTTTAATCACCCAGCGCCTGCATCTTATCAAATGGATGACATACGAAGACCACAACTGAGGGAATGAAGCAGCTCTCACTGCTTTACATAAACAGAGCAGGATATTTTATATGGAGGGAAAGGATATTGCATCATTAAAAAGGTTAATGAGCGTAGCAGGTTGGAAAGCCACTAACCTAACAAGAGCGCAGTTAAAGAGAATTGCATCCATTCATCAATGTCCTGAGCCTGAATGAGAGACAGCATCTTTCTGCAGACCCAAGACAATATCTCAGAATCCCTTGGCTGTAGCTCAGTAGGAAACCATGCACTGAAAAGAGCCTTAACGGCATTAATACCTTGTAATATCAATAAAAAGGTGGCCACATTTAAAAGTTTCAATCTACAGTGAAGACAAGCACCAAGGCTTACCCACTTGTCACATTTCTGATGGTCAAGAACTTACCCTACTTTGATACCACTCATATAAATATCAGACATAATGGTCCACCATTCAGACAATAAATACACAATGAGGAAGTCTGAATGTAGTTAAATCTATACGCTTATCTACCAATCTTGCCAAGGACACACTCACTTTTTAAAACTATCAATATCCAAAGCAACAAAGAAAATTATCATAAAGTCAAAATGTCACAACTGGAGGACTAGACCGTAGACCAGATTTTGTAGAAACTACAGTTTGCACATACCGTGCCATGGATATTGGATGAAAGTATCAAACAATTATGGTGGTGACGGGATAAAATGTGAATACAACATTCTAAATGTAATAAATGAGCCCATTATACATAGTATCGTATGGGCCCCATATATATCGCGGGGTCCCCCGCCCAAACAACGGTCTCCATTTTAACTTGTTAACCACACCCAGACCCGTCCTTCTCTCTGGCTACCAGTGAGAAGCTGGCCCAGAGCACCAAGCAATCCTCTTAGTTCTTAGATGCACTAGAACAACATTCCAGGATTACACCACAGATGACAACCATCTCTGTGATACATACCTCCCATCAACTATGTGTCCGTGAGCTATCTTACACTACATAGGGGGGCTGTGGTGACCTTCACACTGTATGGGGTGTTATGGAGGATTATACTGTGTATACTGTGTGAGAACCATTATAACATGTGTCGGCACGGTGAGGAGTCACACCGTGTGTGGCTGGTTGTGATGACCATCATACTGTGTGTAGGGAGGGCTTTGAGGACCACGATTACTGTCTGTGGTGGGATATGGGGGCCATCACTCTGTGTGGTTGGCTGTGATGACCTTCAAACCATGTGTGGGGGACTGTGAGATCCATCATACTGTGTGAGGAGTTGTGGGGCCATCATACTATCGGTGTGGGGCCATCAAATTATGTTGGGGATCTGTGCGGGCATCATACCGTGTTGGGAGCTGTGGGGGCATTGTGCTATGTGTGTCAGGGATGTGGGGACATCATACTGTTTGTGTGGGGGCATCGTACTGTATGTGAGAGGGATTTGGTGGCATTCTACTGTATGTGGGGCATCTTACTGTGTGTGGGGGAATATACTGTGGGGACATAATACTGTTTGTGGGGGGAGCTATTTATCAAGGTACAATGGTTGAATAGCGGGAGCAAATGATTTAAAAACTTAAAATACAGGCACAAATCTATCGTGCTAATCTGAGTGGTACTGGGGGAGGGAATTTGATAATCACCTATGATAACAATCCAAAGGAGTATATAAATATTTTACTGGAAAAAAACAATGAACAGAGTATATGACAACACTACACATAAAACAATGATTGTACATAAGTGCTTGTGCATATATCTAGAATCCGCAGAGTTATAACCTCTATCAAGATAGTCCAAAGTCAGTTATAATTATTAGTCGAGCTAGTAAGATAAAATGTAGATTCCTTAATGGACCAAATTGGTGGTCTGTGTTGTTTTACAATAGATTTAACAGAAGTCCGTGAGAGAATGTACTGGATGCAATCCTGGCCCCTCTTTTAAAAGATGACACTGCAAAGAATGGTGCTAGAAGTGGTAATAGTCTTAATCGTCAATAGCAATATTAAAGCTGATTGCTGCAGGGAGTCGTAATCCTGTTGCCAGTGGGTAGTGAAAACCACTGACTTTGCTCAGTTGCTAACCTGTGGTTAGATATCTGAAAATGGCGCCTTGGCAGTTACTTGCTTGTGCCTCGTCGGCGTCCTGATAGTCCTGGTGCTGATGGATACTGACTGTGGGTACTCACACTGGCAGGAGATGTCCACGTGCTGGCTTGATCCACGTTGGCAGTGCAGAGGTAGGGAGACAGCGCTGCAGAGCCAGGAGCGCTCCGGCCAGTAGCCTCATAGAACCCCAACATGTTGGTTAAACACGATCTATCTTTCATGAATCCATGCTGATTATCATTTATTATATTATTCTCTGCAATATAACTCTGCAGATCATCTCTTATGATGCCCTCAAAAACTTAGCACACTACTGATGTCAGACGTACCGGACGGTAGTTACCTGGATCCACCTTCTTACCTTTCTTAAATATCGGTACCACATTGGCTATCCTCCAATCCTGTGGCACTACCCCTGTTACCAGAGAGTGTAAGAATATGAGATACAGCGGTTTGTCAATTACTGAGCTCAATTCCCTCAGTATCCGTGGATGAATACCATCTGGTCCAGGGGATTTGTCAATGTTTAATTTGCTCAGACGCAGGCGTACTTCTTTTTGTGTTAGACTAGTTATAATAGGAGCTGAACTTTGATTTTTGCCCTGTTGAACGATTCCTGGAATAGACTGTAGGTGAACACGGATGAAAAGTGTCGTTTATTATCTCAGCCTTTTCTTAGTCCTCTAAAATTATCTTGTTAAAGGGTCGATACCATCTGATTTACTCTTTTTGGCATTGATGTATGTATAAAATTTTTTGGGATTTAATTTAATGTCCCTTGAGATTTGTTGCTCTGTAGATAATTTTGCTATCTTGATTTCTTTCTTACATTTCTTATTTAGGTCTTTATACTCCTGAAATGCTATTTCTGTATTCTCGGCCTTCAAGATTTTGAATGCCCTTTTTTTCTGTCTTATTAAACTTTGTACTGTCTTATTTATCCATAATGGTTTCTTTTTATTCCTGGACATTTTATTACCAGAGGGTATACATTTTCTACAGGATTCTAGTAGTATTTCCTTGAACATGCCCCATTTACTTTCAGTATCCCCAGTTACCATGACATGGTCCCAGTCTACACGATTAAGCTCCTCCCGCAATTTGTTGGAATCAGCTTTCCTAAAGTTCCAGGTTTTTGCAATACCTTTTTGAAATGTTTTATTAAATATTATATTGAAACTTACCCTATTATGGTCACTATTTCCCAGATGCTCTTGGACCTGTAAATCTGAAATTGTATCTGGTCTATTTGACAACGCCAAATCCAACAGATTACCTCCCCTGGTTGGTTCATCTACCAGCTGAGAGAGGTAATTGTCCTGAACTGTGGATAAGAACTTGCAGCTTTTAGCACAACTGGAAGATTCTATGTCCCATTGAATATCTGGATAGTTAAAATCCCCCATAATAAGGACCCTATTATTATTTGCTGCATTTTTAATTTATTCCAGCATTTCGTCCTCGACGAGTTCAGCTATATTAAATTTGATCTTTAATTTGAAATGTTGCAGTGCCATCGGAATTGTTAAAACATAATTTGGTTATTTTACCAGTGCCACATTGTCTACAGGTGGGACATAAGTCACATGTTGAACCCCCCCCCCACTTCTTTTTGGTTGGGTACCCATTATCACACAGTATCATACAAATAATGGGACCGTCAAGAAAATTATTAATAAGTATTGGCACATTCTCAAGCAGGACAGAGTAATTGGGGAATACCTACCGTCAGTCCCCAAATTTGTATATAGACGGGCGCCCACGTTGGGTTTAAAAATTGCCCCGACTAATAAAGGCATAAACACGTCCATAGAGAATACGAGAATCCAACAAAAAAAGAAGGGTGGTTTTTCAACATGTGGCTTATGTCCCCACGGAGGCAATGTGGCACTAGTAAAATAACCAAATTATGTTTTAACAATTCCGATGGCTCTGAGACATTTCAAATTAAAGATCAAATCACATTTTCCACAACTGGAGTAATTTATGTGATAAAATGCCCTTGTAATAAAATATATGTTGGTCGAACAAAAAGACAACTCTCACAAAGAATTAAAGAACACTTGAATAATATCAAAAAGGGCTTTCAAGGGCACCCATTATCCAGGCATTTCAAGGATATACATGGTAGATCCCACAAGGGTTTGGAATTTTTTGGGATCCAAGTTATTCCGAGGCACTGGAGAGGGGGTGACTATATGGGCCAAATGTCTAGGGCTGAGTCAAAATGGATTTTCCTTCTGGACAGTATGGCCCCAAAAGGCCTAAACTTTGTTATAGAGTTATATGCTTTTGTATAAAAGGCATGCTCAGAAAAACTTGTTAGGGAGTCACTCCTAATAGACCCCGTCACACAACTACCGTGTAACAATCTTTGTACTGCATGGACAAAACAAACCTACCGGTACCCTGTCAAGTGGATACTAATATGCCCTAAGCATAAAAACCACCACTTCGCACCCCCATCTGGGGTTTTAAAAGGATGAGTGATTGTCACTCATCTCTTACTATTGTGTATTTTTTACTATTTCGTATATCTTTTACTATTGGAAGTCTCATGCTGGTAATTTTAGATATTAAACAACAATGAAAATATTAATTTTTTAATAAAATCTTTTCAGAAATATTCCCTTTTAAAATTCCTTTTCACTAACATCTTGTACCTATATTGCCTGCATGCTTAATGGACCGGATTAGACACTCCATAGATTGGTCTGCTTCTTCTCCTAAAATACACATTGGATTACTAGAGAATACTAATCCATTTGGGAGGATTTGCCTGATTAGCTGTAAAGAAGGTGGAGCTATACACCTATAAAGAGCTCCCTGATTCAGCTTGAACCCATACCCTGACGAAGGGGGACTGAGTATTCCCCGAAACGCGTAGGTCTGCCTTTTGGGCCTCTGGACCCGCCGTATTGTGTGACGTCACCTGCTCTCCAACATGCGCAATCAAGCTCAGGTTGGTAACCTGGGACGCTACTGGCTGGAGCGCCCCTGGCTCTGCAACGCTGTCTCCCTACCTCCGCACCGCTGACGTGGATCAAGCCAGCACGTGGACATCTCCCCGCCAGTGTGAGCACAAGCGGTCAGTATTCACCAGCACCGGGACTATCAGGACGCCGACGAGGCACAAGCAAGTAACTGCCAAGGCGCCATTTTCAGATATCTAACCACAGGTTAGCAACTGAGCAAAGTCAGTGGTTTTCACTACCCACTGGCAACAGGATTACGACTCCCTGCAGCAATCAGCTTTAATATTGCTATTGACGATTAAGACTATTACCACTTCTAGCACAATCCTTTGCTGTGCCATCTTTTAAAAGAGGGGCCAGGATTGCATCCAGTACATTCTCTCACGGACTTCTGTTGAATCTATTGTAAAACAACACAGACCACCAACTTGGTCCATTAAGGAATCTACATTTTATCTTACTAGCAGGATTAATAATTATAACTCTGATTTTTGACTATCTTGATTAAGGTTATAACACTACGGACTCTACAGTAGATATATGCATAAGCACTATTTTATGTACAATCCTTGTTTTATGTGTAGTGTTGTCATATACTCTATTCATTGTTTTTTTCCAGTAAAGTATTTATATACTGCTTTGGATTGTTATCATAGGTGATTATCAAATCCCCTCTCCCCAGTACCACTCAGATTGGCGTGACAGATTTGTGCCTGTATTTTAAGTTCTGCTCATCTGTCTGCAGCTTCCCCCATCCCTTCTTCCCCTGTGGTCTCTATAGGGTGCTCGTGAACTAGATACCTCACATTGATTTATAAACTTGCTGCAATTTCACTCTGAAATCTGATGGGTGTGAGAAAAAAATCAGATGCCTTATGGACCGGACAACCCCTTTAAATGTGTGGTCGCACCAAGCGGACACTGAGCGCCTGTGCTTGGTTTGAACAGATATTTTGAGCTGACAGAGTCCCTTTAAGGGCCTCAAACACATTAAATAGCTGTCAGCCCTACAGCCATTTGGCCAACAGCTATCTCTCTTGACTATCACATACAGGTGCAGTTCGCCAAACGTTCTTGTGCTCGTTATTAGAATGCAGAGGTCAGGCTTCTCTAGCGGCAGCAGCTTATCTTCAGAGAGAACAAGAGGATCAACCATTGGAATCCAACACGCCGGATCCTTCCCTTTCCTCACATAAAGTATTGAAGGAAAGTCGAGAGGCCCCCATATACATCAGACCGTGGCTGAACCTGGTTACGTTAGCCTTATGTGCATGGAAGCCTTAGTGTAACCAGTAGAATAGACAGTATGGTGTGCACAGAAACGATGAGCCTCAGTGCAGCAACTCCGATCTAGTCAACTCTGTAGTGATGCAGCTAGAATGGAGTTGCTGTATAGAGGACATCTTTATAGATAGTACTGAGTGCACAGAAATCATGAACCTCTGTACACCAACTCCGATTTAGTCATCTCTGTAGTGAGACAGCTAGAATGGAGTTGCTGCAGGGAGTTTCCTCATATCTTCGCAGTTACACAAGATTACAGCCCCAAGTCATGAAGAACAGAATTTTGCAAGCCAGGCTTAATGAAGGGTTATCTAGGAATGCTGTGCCAAAATGTGCATTTATTTTTTTTTTGCAATTAAAAAAATACATTTTTCCATAATATACAAAATTACACAGTGCGGATTGTTCCGTTTAGATAAAATTCAACTCTTCCTGTATGTACACAAATCTCGGCCTCCTCCACCAGAGTGGGCGGAGAGAGGCATGACCGTGACTGACCGCAACTGACAGAATCATCATAATTTGCAACACAAAAGTGTAGTAAATTATGACAAACGTTTTCCAGTGACCATGGACATTCCGGTTATAATTTTAGTCACTTCTGTGTTGTTCTTATGATGACTGTCGGTGGTGCTTTTTCACTCCTCTCCTTATGAGGCTCCGCCCACTCTTCAGAATGTCAGTGCTGCATCCGGGAATGGTGGACAAACGGGAAATGTCACATTTTGGCAACTGAACAATCAGCGCTGACCGTCATTTTTTATATTACAAAAAGTGTAATATAAATGCAATGCAAGTTTTATTAATCAAGAAAAAAAATTTGCCTTAGGCTATGTGCGCACGTTCAGGATTTGAAGCAGAAATTTTCGCATCTCATTGGCAGGAAAAACGCTTTGGAAAAATGGCCCGGTTTTCCCGCGTTTTTGATGCGCTTTTTTTAAGCGTTTTTTGATGCGTTTTTCTACATCAATGAATGCTTTTTGGAGCTAAATAAAGTTATTTGGTGGGAAATTGCTTTTTGGATTACTGTCAGAACTGGGGTGAGTATATTGGTAAATTTAGATAATTAAAGAATGTGTCTGTTGTATTTCAAATAAAGTGTTTACTCTGTGTCTGTGTGTTTATTTAACTATTTACTTTAATTAGGTTTGGTGATGAAAGGGTCTGATTGACACCTTGTCATCAACCAAACAAAAGAGCTAGATGTCAGCTAATCCCATTCACCCAATCTTTATTAGCATTTCCATTCATGTAATTTCTGGGGCAGCTGTGAGCTGCTATTTTTAGCCTAGGAAGTTGCCATTAGGCAAACATGGTCCCTGGCTATTATTAACAGCTCACAGCTGT
The DNA here is from genome assembly GCF_046119375.1 of Phyllobates terribilis. NCBI lineage: Eukaryota > Metazoa > Chordata > Amphibia > Anura > Dendrobatidae > Phyllobates > Phyllobates terribilis. The sequence continues at coordinate 10,376,390 of NW_027362769.1, read as the reverse complement.
TTTGATAGCAGCTACGTCCCCACGAATAGCAACAAGCAGTATTTTTGCTGCGTCCAAAATGCGGTGTTCTAATGCCACACTTTTGTTGTCGGTACATGTGACTCCACCGCATATAATGACACTTCAAGCGGTCAAAATCTGCAGTGGAGACTAACGTGTCCACTACAGAAGTTTACATGCTGCGGGTGAGTTTGGGTATGTACCTATGATCAAGAGCTGCTGCAGGTTTAACGCTGCGTGTTTATACAGCGTAAAACTCACAGCGTCCAGATGTTACAGCATAGTGGATGGGAACTCTAGCAATCCCATGTCCACTATGAGTGCATCAGAGGCTGTGAATCACCCGTGGACACTGACATGCGGCGCATCTTTCAGGACTGCAGCATGTCAAATTCTCTTGTGGAGTCACTACACTACGCAACAGAAATTTGACCACTAGAATGTATTGAATGCAGTGAATCTGCATGGTTCAGTGAATACATGTGGATTTACCTGCGTTCAATAGAATGCAACATTTTGGACGCAGCAAAAAATATGCGTCCAAAGCACTGCTACATCCGGATCGTGGGCACAAAATAAAAAAAAAATAGCGTGGGCTCCCGCATCATTTTTATAACCAGCAGAAGGAAAGCCGACCGCTAGTATTTATGGCCCCTTCCCTGGCTATTAATATCAGCCCGCAGCTGTTTGCTTAGCCTTTACTGGCTAGCTTACAGGGGGACCACAGAAAAAAATTTACATTAAATCTAACCAGAAAAGGCTAAGCAGACAGCTGCGGGCTGATATTAATAGCCAGGGAAGGGGCCATGAATACTAGCCCCTTCTGCGGCTATTAATATCACCCCTCAGCAGTCCCAGAAATGGCACATCCACAAGATGCGCCAAATCTAGCGCTTAGCCTCCGCTCTTCCCACTGCCCTGTAGCGGTAGTGAGTGGGGTTGGGGTTCACATCAGTCTTGTATGATAACCTGGTGAAGCACAGGTTAGTAATGGAGGGCATCTATAAGACGCCTCCATTACTAACTGCGTAGTAAAGTAGTCGCCGCTTTTTCAATAAATAAGTGGCAAGAATAAAGTATTTTAATTAAATAAAAAACACACGGTTTTAAAAAATATATATTTTTCGCTCAGTCCCTGAATCCCTCATCTCCTGAAAAAAAGTAAAATAAACAACAACCATAATCCCTCACCTGTCCGCCGTCGTGACGTAGAGTCCCTCGGCGATCTGGGTCAGTTCTAGAGCAGTGACATCAGCAATCACTGATGCCACTACTGTAGAAGACAGCAATGTACACTGACAAGGAGTTTAAAATCACTCCTGTCAGTGAACATTGCTGCTGCAGGAGTGGGGTTCATCAGCTCATCAGCCTCGGTGACCTCAGCACCAGTACTTGTGGGAACATTCTCCAGAATGTTTCCACGCAGCACAGGTGCCGTAAAGTGAGGTAACACTCCCGGCAGTATACCGCCGGCCTGATCAGATCGCCGGGGACAAAGGACCAGGAGGACACCAGGGAGTGCCGGATAGGTGAGTATAGTGATTTTGTTTTTTTTTACCGCGAGTGGTTCCCAGCGCTTTGAGGAGACTACTGCTCCCTTCAGCCACGCTGCTCTCGCTTTTATCAGTGGGGCCGGCGGTCAGATGATTGGAGTAGTACTCCTCATCAGCCGACCAGGGTACCACTTCTATGTGCGTTTCCACATCAATTCACCGCCCACTGGCTTTAATTGAAACGTAGCAAATCGGCAGGTATAAATATTATACCTGCGGATTTGCTGTGGTGCAATTAAGTCAATGGGCGGGAAACGGTGCATAGAAATTACATGTTGTGTTTTTTTCCGCAATGGCAATCCTGAGCGGAAATTTCTGCATCATGTGCACAGCACAAAAGGATTATCCAAGCATTAGCTGGCAGACTGATAACCAAGCGTTTGCCAGGACAGTGGAGGTGGTTAGAGGAGCTCCTCATAGATTCCACTCTACACTGCTCAGCACTGCCACGACAGAGTGGAGGTGGTTAGAGGTGATTAGAGGCTCTCTAAACGGCGCCTGGCAGTGCGGAGCAGTGTGGAGTGGAGTCTATGAGAAGCGGCTCTAACCACCCCAACTGTCCTGGCAGTGCTGAGCCGCATACAGTGGAGTCTATGAGTAGCTCCTCTAACCACCTCCACTCTGTTGTGGCAGTGCTGAGCCGTGTAGAGTGGAGTCTAGAAGGAGCTCCTCTAACCACCTCCACTGTCCTGGCAGTGCTGAGCCGTGTAGAGCGGTGTCTATGAGGAGCTCCTCTAACCACCTCCACTGTCCTGGCAGTGCTGAGCCGTGTAGAGCGGTGCCTATGAGGAGCGCCTCTAACCACCTCCACTGTCCTGGCAGTGCTGAGCCATGTAGAGCGGAGTTTATGAGTAGCTCCTCTAACCACCTCCACTGTCCTGGTAGTGCTGAGCCGTATAGAGCGGTGTCTATGAGGAGCGCCTCTAACCACCTCCACTGTCCTGGCAGTGCTGAGCAGTGTAGAGTGGAGTCTATGAGGAGCTCCTCTAACCACCTCCACTGTCCTGGCAGTGCTGAGCCGTGTAGAGCGGAGTCTATGAGGAGCTCCTCTAACCACCTCCACTGTCCTGGCAGTGCTGAGCAGTGTAGAGTGGAGTCTATGAGGAGCTCCTCTAACCACCTCCACTGTCCTGGCAGTGCTGAGCAGTGTAGAGTGGAGTCTATGAGGAGCTCCTCTAACCACCTCCACTGTCCTGGCAGTGCTGAGCAGTGTAGAGTGGAGTCTATGAGGAGCTCCTCTAACCACCTCCACTGTCCTGGCAGTGCTGAGCAGTGTAGAGTGGAGTCTATGAGGAGCTCCTCTAACCACCTCCACTGTCCTGGCAGTGCTGAGCAGTGTAGAGTGGAGTCTATGAGGAGCTCCTCTAACCACCTCCACTGTCCTGGCAGTGCTGAGCCGTGTAGAGTGGAGTCTATGAGGAGCTCCTCTAACCACCTCCACTGTCCTGGCAGTGCTGAGCAGTGTAGAGTGGAGTCTATGAGGAGCTCCTCTAACCACCTCCACTGTCCTGGCAGTGCTGAGCAGTGTAGAGTGGAGTCTATGAGGAGCTCCTCTAACCACCTCCACTGTCCTGGCAGTGCTGAGCAGTGTAGAGTGGAGTCTATGAGGAGCTCCTCTAACCACCTCCACTGTCCTGGCAGTGCTGAGCAGTGTAGAGTGGAGTCTATGAGGAGCTCCTCTAACCACCTCCACTGTCCTGGCAGTGCTGAGCAGTGTAGAGCGGAGTCTATGAGGAGCTCCTCTAACCACCTCCACTGTCCTGGCAGTGCTGAGCCGTGTAGAGTGGAGTCTATGAGGAGCTCCTCTAACCACCTCCACTGTCCTGGCAGTGCTGAGCAGTGTAGAGCGGAGTCTATGAGGAGCTCCTCTAACCACCTCCACTGTCCTGGCAGTGCTGAGCAGTGTAGAGTGGAGTCTATGAGGAGCTCCTCTAACCACCTCCACTGTCCTGGCAGTGCTGAGCAGTGTAGAGTGGAGTCTATGAGGAGCTCCTCTAACCACCTCCACTGTCCTGGCAGTGCTGAGCAGTGTAGAGTGGAGTCTATGAGGAGCTCCTCTAACCACCTCCACTGTCCTGGCAGTGCTGAGCAGTGTAGAGTGGAGTCTATGAGGAGCTCCTCTAACCACCTCCACTGTCCTGGCAGTGCTGAGCAGTGTAGAGCGGAGTCTATGAGGAGCTCCTCTAACCACCTCCACTGTCCTGGCAGTGCTGAGCCGTGTAGAGCGGAGTCTATGAGGAGCGCCTCTAACCACCTCCACTGTCCTGGCAGTGCTGAGCCGTGTAGAGCGGAGTCTATGAGGAGCGCCTCTAACCACCTCCACTGTCCTGGCAGTGCTGAGCCGTGTAGAGCGGAGTCTATGAGGAGCTCCTCTAACCACCTCCACTGTCCTGGCAGTGCTGAGCAGTGTAGAGCGGTGTCTATGAGGAGCGCCTCTAACCACCTCCACTGTCCTGGCAGTGCTGAGCCGTGTAGAGTGGAGTCTATGAGGAGCTCCTCTAACCACCTCCACGGTCCTGGCAGTGCTGAGCCGTGTAGAGCGGAGTCTATGAGGAGCTCCTCTAACCACCTCCACTGTCCTGGCAGTGCTGAGCAGTGTAGAGCGGAGTCTATGAGGAGCTCCTCTAACCACCTCCACTGTCCTGGTAGTGCTGAGCCGTGTAGAGCGGAGTCTATGAGGAGCTCCTCTAACCACCTCCACTGTCCTGGCAGTGCTGAGCAGTGTAGAGCGGAGTCTATGAGGAGCTCCTCTAACCACCTCCACTGTCCTGGCAGTGCTGAGCAGTGTAGAGCGGAGTCTATGAGGAGCTCCTATAACCACCTCCACTGTCCTGGCAGTGCTGAGCCGTGTAGAGCGGAGTCTATGAGGAGCTCCTCTAACCACCTCCACTGTCCTGGCAGTGCTGAGCCGTGTAGAGTGGAGTCTATGAGGAGCTCCTCTAACCACCTCCACTGTCCTGGTAGTGCTGAGCCGTGTAGAGTGGAGTCTATGAGGAGCGCCTCTAACCACCTCCACTGTCCTGGCAGTGCTGAGCAGTGTAGAGCGGAGTCTATGAGGAGCTCCTCTAACCACCTCCACTGTCCTGGTAGTGCTGAGCCGTGTAGAGCGGAGTCTATGAGGAGCTCCTCTAACCACCTCCACTGTCCTGGCAGTGCTGAGCAGTGTAGAGTGGAGTCTATGAGGAGCTCCTCTAACCACCTCCACTGTCCTGGCAGTGCTGAGCCGTGTAGAGCGGAGTCTATGAGGAGCTCCTCTAACCACCTCCACTGTCCTGGCAGTGCTGAGCAGTGTAGAGTGGAGTCTATGAGGAGCTCCTCTAACCACCTCCACTGTCCTGGCAGTGCTGAGCAGTGTAGAGTGGAGTCTATGAGGAGCTCCTCTAACCACCTCCACTGTCCTGGCAGTGCTGAGCCGTGTAGAGCGGAGTCTATGAGGAGCTCCTCTAACCACCTCCACTGTCCTGGCAGTGCTGAGCAGTGTAGAGTGGAGTCTATGAGGAGCGCCTCTAACCACCTCCACTGTCCTGGCAGTGCTGAGCCGTGTAGAGTGGAGTCTATGAGGAGCTCCTCTAACCACCTCCACTGTCCTGGCAGTGCTGAGCCGTGTAGAGCGGTGCCTATGAGGAGCGCCTCTAACCACCTCCACTGTCCTGGCAGTGCTGAGCCGTGTAGAGCGGTGCCTATGAGGAGCGCCTCTAACCACCTCCACTGTCCTGGCAGTGCTGAGCCGTGTAGAGCGGAGTCTATGAGGAGCTCCTCTAACCACCTCCACTGTCCTGGCAGTGCTGAGCAGTGTAGAGCGGAGTCTATGAGGAGCTCCTCTAACCACCTCCACTGTCCTGGCAGTGCTGAGCAGTGTAGAGCGGAGTCTATGAGGAGCTCCTCTAACCACCTCCACTGTCCTGGCAGTGCTGAGCCGTGTAGAGTGGAGTCTATGAGGAGCTCCTCTAACCACCTCCACTGTCCTGGCAGTGCTGAGCAGTGTAGAGTGGAGTCTATGAGGAGCTCCTCTAACCACCTCCACTGTCCTGGCAGTGCTGAGCAGTGTAGAGTGGAGTCTATGAGGAGCTCCTCTAACCACCTCCACTGTCCTGGCAGTGCTGAGCAGTGTAGAGCGGAGTCTATGAGGAGCTCCTCTAACCACCTCCACTGTCCTGGCAGTGCTGAGCAGTGTAGAGTGGAGTCTATGAGGAGCTCCTCTAACCACCTCCACTGTCCTGGCAGTGCTGAGCAGTGTAGAGTGGAGTCTATGAGGAGCTCCTCTAACCACCTCCACTGTCCTGGCAGTGCTGAGCAGTGTAGAGTGGAGTCTATGAGGAGCTCCTCTAACCACCTCCACTGTCCTGGCAGTGCTGAGCAGTGTAGAGCGGAGTCTATGAGGAGCTCCTCTAACCACCTCCACTGTCCTGGCAGTGCTGAGCCGTGTAGAGCGGAGTCTATGAGGAGCGCCTCTAACCACCTCCACTGTCCTGGCAGTGCTGAGCCGTGTAGAGCGGAGTCTATGAGGAGCGCCTCTAACCACCTCCACTGTCCTGGCAGTGCTGAGCAGTGTAGAGTGGAGTCTATGAGGAGCTCCTCTAACCACCTCCACTGTCCTGGCAGTGCTGAGCAGTGTAGAGCGGAGTCTATGAGGAGCTCCTCTAACCACCTCCACTGTCCTGGCAGTGCTGAGCCGTGTAGAGTGGAGTCTATGAGGAGCTCCTCTAACCACCTCCACTGTCCTGGCAGTGCTGAGCAGTGTAGAGTGGAGTCTATGAGGAGCTCCTCTAACCACCTCCACTGTCCTGGCAGTGCTGAGCAGTGTAGAGCGGAGTCTATGAGGAGCTCCTCTAACCACCTCCACTGTCCTGGCAGTGCTGAGCAGTGTAGAGCGGAGTCTATGAGGAGCTCCTCTAACCACCTCCACTGTCCTGGCAGTGCTGAGCCGTGTAGAGCGGAGTCTATGAGGAGCGCCTCTAACCACCTCCACTGTCCTGGCAGTGCTGAGCAGTGTAGAGTGGAGTCTATGAGGAGCTCCTCTAACCACCTCCACTGTCCTGGCAGTGCTGAGCAGTGTAGAGCGGAGTCTATGAGGAGCTCCTCTAACCACCTCCACTGTCCTGGCAGTGCTGAGCCGTGTAGAGCGGAGTCTATGAGGAGCGCCTCTAACCACCTCCACTGTCCTGGCAGTGCTGAGCCGTGTAGAGCGGAGTCTATGAGGAGCGCCTCTAACCACCTCCACTGTCCTGGCAGTGCTGAGCAGTGTAGAGTGGAGTCTATGAGGAGCTCCTCTAACCACCTCCACTGTCCTGGCAGTGCTGAGCAGTGTAGAGCGGAGTCTATGAGGAGCTCCTCTAACCACCTCCACTGTCCTGGCAGTGCTGAGCAGTGTAGAGTGGAGTCTATGAGGAGCTCCTCTAACCACCTCCACTGTCCTGGCAGTGCTGAGCAGTGTAGAGTGGAGTCTATGAGGAGCTCCTCTAACCACCTCCACTGTCCTGGCAGTGCTGAGCAGTGTAGAGTGGAGTCTATGAGGAGCTCCTCTAACCACCTCCACTGTCCTGGCAGTGCTGAGCAGTGTAGAGCGGAGTCTATGAGGAGCTCCTCTAACCACCTCCACTGTCCTGGCAGTGCTGAGCCGTGTAGAGCGGAGTCTATGAGGAGCTCCTCTAACCACCTCCACTGTCCTGGCAGTGCTGAGCAGTGTAGAGTGGAGTCTATGAGGAGCTCCTCTAACCACCTCCACTGTCCTGGCAGTGCTGAGCAGTGTAGAGCGGAGTTGTTCCTGTGAGGACCTCGTTCCAGCAGTTCCCCTCACCTCAGTGAGCCGTCACAAGAGGCTCCAATCTAGACGCACCCAGGTTCTTTGCCTCTGTTTCAATTGCTCGCGGCTGCTACAAAGCCACGTGACTTCAACCCGGTCACATGACCTTCCGACGTCAGAATGTCGCTCCCATGTGTATGACTTACCCTCTAACCTGTAATTAGTCAGTGTTGGAAACGAGGCTTGTAACGCAAATTTTTCCTGCCATATTTGAATGAGAGTTCTCACCACGCCCCGTAGCGACCGGCCAAGTTGTACCTGCGCGTCTCTAGCCTTAGATACCGGCTTAGCGGCCCTTTCCTGCGGTTATTCACCTGCCGGCATGAAGTTGACTCGGAAACAAGTGCTGTCCCGGGCGAAGGCGTCAGAGCTGGACAGTGTGAGGAAGCTGAACTGCTGGTGAGTGTGCGAGTCCTGCTACTGGTATGGTGTATGCCGGAGTTCTGGTCTGTGCCCGCAGTGCCGCTCCACTGCTAGAGAATGGCAGCCGGTACTGCAACCATAATGTACAGTACGGAGTCATTCTAAAACTAGTCAATGTGCGTCCTGTTCTGAGCTCTCCACCCCCCGACCTGCCAATCTTAATAGCCCGTACCAGTGTGACCCTGTGTGCCCCCCTCCCCCCCACCGCAGTGTGACTCTGGGTGCCCACCCCCACCGCAGTGTGACTCTGGGTGCCCACCCCCACCTCAGGGTGACTCTGGGTGCAGCCCCCACCGCAGGGTGACTCTGGGTGCAGCCCCCACCGCAGGGTGACTCTGGGTGCCCACCCCCACCGCAGTGTGACTCTGGGTGCACTCCCCACCGCAGGGTGACTCTGGGTGCAGCCCCCACCGCAGGGTGACTCTGGGTGCAGCCCCCACCGCAGGGTGACTCTGGGTGCAGCCCCCACCGCAGTGTGACTCTGGGTGCACTCCCCACCGCAGGGTGACTCTGGGTGCAGCCCCCACCTCAGGGTGACTCTGGGTGCAGCCCCCACCGCAGGGTGACTCTGGGTGCAGCCCCCACCGCAGGGTGACTCTGGGTGCAGCCCCCACCGCAGGGTGACTCTGGGTGCAGCCCCCACCGCAGGGTGACTCTGGGTGCAGCCCCCACCGCAGGGTGACTCTGGGTGCAGCCCCCACCGCAGGGTGACTCTGGGTGCAGCCCCCACCGCAGGGTGACTCTGGGTGCAGCCCTCCCCCCCCCCCGCAGGGTGACTCTGGGTGCAGCCCCCCCCCCGCAGGGTGACTCTGGGTGCAGCCCCCCCCCCCGCAGGGTGACTCTGGGTGCACCCCCCACCGCTGGCTGACTCTGGGTGCCCCCTCCCCCTGCTCCAGTGTGACTTTGGGTGCCCCCCGCAACAGTGTGACACTGGATGCCCCCTCCCCCTCACCGCACTGTGACACAGGGTGCCCGACTGGAAAAGTCAACCCAGGGCAGAGAGTGATTGTAGCATCTTCTCTTTCAGTACATAGCAGTACATCTGTGAATTCAGGATACCATCAATTAAATGTAGCCCCCCCCTCGACACCAGCAGCTCTCATGCTGCCCCACATCAGGACACTGCCACCACCATGTCTCACTGTAGGCATCATGTATTTTTCTAAATTCATATTTCTACACGCATATGGTGCCTACAGTGAGACATGGTGGTGGCAGTGTCCTGATGTGGGGCTGCATGAGAGCTGCTGGTGTTAGGGGGCTACATTTAATTGATGAAATCCTGAATTCACAGATGTACTGAAAGAGAAGATACTACCATCACTCAGTGCCCTTGGTAGATGTGCACTTTTCCAACATCACAATTATTATTAATTTATATAGCGCCATTGATTCCATGGCGCTGTACATAACAAGGGGTTATATACCAAATATAGATATCACTTACAGTAAACAAACTAACAATGATAGAACAGTACGGAGGGAAGAGGACCCTGCCCTTGTGGGCTTACATTCTACAGGAAAGGGGCGGAGACAGTAGGTTGGGGGTTGCAGTAGTTCCGGTGTTGTTGGTTGAGGTGGCAGCAAGCAAGGTCATGGCAGGCTGTAAGCTTGTTTGAAGAGATGGGTTTCCAGGTTCCATGTGAAGGATCCAGATGTGGTGGATAATCGGACGTGTTGAGGCACAGAATTCCATAGGACGGGGGATATTCAGGAGAAATCTTGGAGGCGATTGCGTGAGGAACGAATAAGTGTGGAGAAGAGAAGGAGGTATTGGGAGGAACGGAGGTTACGTGAAGGAATATATCGGGAGATTAGTTCAGAGATATACGGAGGAGAGAGGTTGTGGATGGCTTTGTAGGTCAGTGTTAGTAGTTTGAACTGGATACGCTGGGGGAATGGGAGCCAATGAAGGGATTTGCAAAGGGGGGTAGCAGAGGAGTAGCGAGGCGAGAGATGGACGAGTCGTGCAGCAGAGTTGAGGATGGACTGGAGGGGTGCGAGAGTGTTAGCAGGTAGGCCACAGAGGAGAATGTTGCAGTAGTCGAGGCGGGAGATGATGAGGGCATGCACAAGCAGTTTAGTAGATTGAGGGTTGAGGAAAGGACAAATTCTGGAAATATTTTTGAGCTGGAGGCGACAGGAGGTGGCGAGAGCTTGGATGTGGGGTTTGAAGGACAGGGCAGAGTCAAGGGTTACTCCGAGGCAGCGGATTGTCGGTACAGGGAAAAAAGTAATGTCATTTATTGTGATAGAAAGATCAGGTGGGAAAGATGCGAGATGGGGGAAAGATAATGAGTTCAGTTTTGTCCACATTGAGCTTGAGATAGCGGGAGGAGAAGAAGGAGTATATGGCTGCTAGACATGCTGGGATTCTGGACAGCAGAGAGGTGACATCTGGGCCAGAGAGGTAGATCTGGGTGTCATCAGCGTACAGATACAATGATACAAAACACACAACTTTTGCATTCCTGAAGAAGTTGCAATACGTCATCAAGTTCATTCCATGCCTAGATTTGGTGATCTCATGGAGGTCATACAAAATGCTAGATGTAGTAGTTTTTGATGTGGGGTGTATTCAGTTTTGCATCAACTAATTTGAGTAAAACTGAAGATTTTGTAATGAAAGTTATAAAAAAAAAGTTAATAAACATTACTTTTTTTTTGCTATGGGCTAAAATAATGTCCTATGAACTTCAGTCTTGTCAAAATTTTGGAAATTGTTCTTGTGTTCATAGAGATATAGATTAAAATCTTACTTTTCAAAAGAGGTGTAGTCATTTATGCTGAGCTCAGTATTTTTTTGTGAGCACAACATTTTGGGTCACAGACCATTTTTCAGGCAAGAGCTAGTGGTGGGATACATTAGAACATACGTGTCAAACTCTGGCCACAGGGTGGTTATTTTTGGCCCGCGACACCAGAACCGCCACCCCTATGTAGTGCCATTATTCTGTAAGGAGGACTTTGTGGGGCCCATTATTGTGCATGGAGGACTTTGTGGGGCCCATTATTGTGCATGGAGGACTTTGTGGGGCCCATTATTGTGCATGGAGGACTATGTGGGGCCCCTCATTTTGCATGGAGGACTATGTGGGGCCCCTCATTTTGCATGGAGGACTATGTGGGGCCCTTCATTTTGCATGGAGGACTATGTGGGGCCCCTCATTTTGCATGGAGGACTATGTGGGGCCCCTCATTTTGCATGGAGGACTATGTGGGGCCCCTCATTTTGCATGGAGCACTATGTGGGGCCCCTCATTTTGCATGGAGCACTATGTGGGGCCCCTCATTTTGCATGGAGGACTATGTGGGGCCCATTATACTTTATTTTGGTTGACCCACGACTTTGTCCAAGTTTTTCATTTTGGCCCTCTGTGTGTTTGACATCCCTGCATTAGAAGGTCATGGTGGTCTCAGTGAGATGGCATAGCGAGTACTGTCACATTAACTGTCAAACCATATAGAGATGTAGCCAGAAGGTTGGAGCAGTGTTCAGCTACCATTCTAATCCTCTGGCTACAGCCAGGTATGGTCTGAGAATAAGGTCTCGCTCACACTGGCGTATAATACGGAGAAGTGCAATGTGATAAAACATTGCATTGCTCCCAATGTTAGTAAATCAGTCCATGCTCATCTGCGAGTTTTTCCTCAGCTCTAATCTGACTGAGGATAAAAATCGCAGCATGCTGCATTTGATGTGAGAATCGGATCGCACTCGCCAATGCAAGTCCATGGGTGTGAGGAAAAAAATCGCACTGCACACGGACCGTGCATGTGCCGTCCGATTTTTACACACACATCTCAAAGGACCCCCGACATTTCATCAGCCAAGTACAGTAAATTCACAGCCAGAACCTTCAGAATAGAATAGATAGATGTCATGTAGAAATTTAATGTCACACGCCCCCTGCATATAGTAAACTAGCACCCTTTAGTACCTTTCATGTGTTACTAAAGGGTGTTTAGCCTTATTAAATTTATTAAATAAATAATTTAAAAACAATCACATGGGGTACCCCTATTTTTAATAACCAGCTAAGTGAAAGTCGAAAGCTACGGGCTTATATTATCAGGCTGGGAAGGGCAAGATAACCATGGACCTTCCCAGCCTATTAATACCAGCTCACAGCTGTCTGCTTTGCTCAGTATAAAAAATGGGGAGGGTGACCCTAATAAAAAAAATGACGTGTGGTCTCTCCCATTTTTGATAACCAGCAAAGGCAAAGCAGACAATTGTGAGTTGATATTAATAGACTGAGTAGGTCCATGGGTTATCTGGCCCTTCTCAGACTATAAAAATAGCAGCCTGCAGCTGCCCCAGAATTGGCACATCCGTTAGATGCGCCAATTCTGGTGCTTTGCCTCGGCTTTTCCCGATTGCCTTGGTGCGGTTGCAAGTATGGTAAGACTGTGTGCCCACGATGCGTTTTTTAAGCGTTTCTGCAGCGGCAATTCCGCCTCGGAAATGCTTAAAAAACGCTTAGTAGAGGCCTGCCATGTTCCCCAATGATAATCCGCATGTGCCTTGCACATGCTGCGGAAATTTCCGCTGCGGATTATCATTGCGGAAAAATCCACAGCACTACCATTAATTTTGCTTAATTGCGGCGTTTTCGCCGCCATTGACTTGCATTGAATCGCATAATATCCGCATCACTACATGTGCACATGCGGATATTAAGCGATTCAATGTGCGGATGGCACCCGGGTCTGGAGAAGAGGAGACTCTCCTCCAGACCCGGGTACCATAGTACCTGTAAAAAAAAAAAAAGAAGTTAAAATAAAAAACATACTCACCTTCTGATGGCCCCCGGTCTCCTTAGCGATGCGTCCTGGCTCCCCGGCGGCTCACGATGGTCTAAAAGGACCTTCCATGACATCATTTAGTCATGTGAGCATCCGGGAAGCCACGGCGGACAGCGCTGGAGGCCGGGAGAGGAGGTGAGTATTGTGATCACCTCCCCATGCTCCTGCAATGCTGCGATCGACTTTGATCGCAGTACTGCTGGGGTTAATGTGCTGGGAGCGGTGCGGGACCGCTCCCTGCACATTGTCACAGCTGACACCCGGCGGCGATCGCGCCCGCACAGCCTGTGTGCGGGTGAAATCAACAGGGCGTACTAATACGTACCTGGCTCTTAAAGCCCAGGGCACAGGTACGTATTAGTACGCCTTAGGCTGTAAAGGGGTTAAACACACTCCCCCTCACCTCGTCCAACCATTTAATAAAAAAAAAATGACGATTCGACATAATCCTGCGAATCCAAAGTAGTCCAAAAATGGGAACCTGAAAGACCTAAAAAGAGAGTTAATGAAATAAAAACCATAAAAACTCCCGCTTTCACCAATTTATTGTGAAAAAAAACGCAGCACTTCATATCAGCACTTCCCTACATGATCACAGCCGGGAGTTCGGCTCAGCTGTGTAGAAGTGACAAAACATAAAAAAAAAAGAAAAAATTGAAATAAATGTGGTATCACTGTAACTGTACTGACCCGAAAAGTAAAGTTGTCTTATCATTTTTACCACCCGGTGAACGGCATAAAAATAAACCAATGTGCCCAAAAAATGGTACCAATAAACTTGTCCTGCAAAAAACACGCCCTCACATGACTGTCGGCAGAAATATAGAAAAATTATAGCTCTCAAAATATGGCGATGCAAAAACTTTTTTTTGTAAAAAAAAGGATAAATGTGAACTGTTCCAAAATGTCACCAATAAAATCTTCTTTTTAACCCACAAAAAAAACAAGTCCCCACTCAGGTCCGTCATCTTTTAACAGAAATATAGGGGGTGTCCACATTACGGTAGCAAAAAAGCTCTGGAAAAGTGCCAGTCATATGTAAAAGGGGGGAGGGGGAAGGGGGAAGGGAGATTTGCTCACCAAGTGCAGGAAAAATGTTACCTCTATAAATAAAGTGGTGCACGGACTCCAGACTGACTTCTGGGCAGAAACAGCATGAGGCAAGAGATTCCAGCATCCGCAGAAACTAAAGATAGTAAACATGACTTTTAATAGCGACATTTTTTCCGCATCATCCTGGCAGGAAAACGCATGCGGTTTTTACATGCGTTTTTCCCGCCGGGTAGAAGTGTTTGTCAAGCGTTTTTGCATGCATTTCTGCATGCGGGTTATCAAGCTGAGTATAAAGTATATATATTTTTTTTAATTCTTTTTTTAACAGGTTCTATTGTACCTGGGTCTGGAGGAGAGTCTCCTCTAATCCAGACCCGGGTACCATCATCACATTGAATCGCTTAATATCCGCATGTGCACATGTAGTCATGCGGATATTATGCGATTCAATGCAAATCAGTGGCGGCAATTATCCTGCGTGTCCGCAAAAATAATGGACATGCTGCGGATTTTTCCACAATGATAATCCGCAGCGGAAATTTCCGCAACATATGCACAGCACATGTGGATTATCATTGGGGAACATGGGGCCCAAATTACCAAGCTTTTTTTAAGCATTTTCGCGTCGGAAATTCCGCGGCAAAAAACGCTTGAAACACGCATAGTGGGCATGCAGCCTAACACATACACATACTATGTAGAAGGGGCTAATGTAAGTATAGTGAGTAAGTTTTATAGTGTAGGCCCCGAGGGTATTTTGTGTCCAATTTCAAGATCCAATGTGCCTCACAAGTTTTAACAGTGCTTATTTCCAGTCGCCCCCCATATTGGGCCAATTAACCCTCTCCATTAGGGAAGCGGCACTGCCCTGTTTTACATTTAGGAAATGTCTGGAGATACCTGAAATTGAGTGTTTGGTTTTAAGGGGATTATATGCGGCATCGTATTCGTGCTCCGCTATCCTGACTTGAAATTTACAGGTGGTGCAGCCTATATATTGTTTAGCATGATTCGTGTTCCGCTAAGTAAACAATATGGGTTCTGTTACAGTTTATGAACATATTTATGTGGTATTGTACCGGAGAACTGCAAGATACTATAGTTGAGGTTTTGGACATATATCTGCATAGGTTACATTTGGATAAGTCGCATTTACAAATTACCCATGACAGACAGCCAGGTATTATGAGAGCAAACCGTTTCACAAAATAGGCTGGGGGAGAGCATGTCTCCAATTGATCTGGCCCGGCATGCAGAATGTCTTACGCCGTGCGTCGATATATTAGTCAGTCTGTCATCTTGATACAGAATGGGTAGTATAGTAAGAGTCAATGGGAAAGCCAAGCTTTTTTTCCGGCAGACCCTACAAAAAGGTTTGGGGGCAGTTAAAATGTTCCAATGGATGTTAAAAGTGCTGAATAGGAGAACAACATGGGGAAGACCCCTGAAAGCATCTCTGACTCCCAAATCGCTGCTGAGAACAACTTTTATTCCGCTTTAACCCCTTAATGACCGCTGATACGCCTCTTCACAGCGGTTGTTAAGGGTACTTATTCCTCAGTGCCTCTGTTTAATGGCGCTGAGGTATAACAGTGTAGCGCCCCCAGTGTCGGAAAATCTCCGGGGTCTCAGCTACATGGGGGCAGCTGAGACCCTGGAGAACATGATCAGGGCTGGGCTATCACACAACTATGTGACAATCCCCATATCATTATCTGCCCATCAGACAAGGGAGAGTCTATTGTCATTCTTGACAAGATGTTATATCACAAAATGGTCATGGACCCCCTCTCGGACAGTTTCACATACCGTGACCCTACAAGTCAAGTTGCTGCTGATATGTCACGTTTACTACAAGAAGGTTTTTCCATAGGTTTTTTTGTCTGCCAAGGAAAAAGAATATCTGTTGGTAAATAATCCGGTGTGTCTGGATTTTCATGCTTTGCCAAAGAGGCATAAGCAGCAATTTCCAACTCCTCTGCATCCCATAGTGGCAGGGATACAATCCCTTGCTGAACATCTCTGATCTCTGAAATAGCTGAGACCCTGGAGAACATGATCAGGGCTGGTTTTCACGGCCCCTTGTCACATAATCGCAGTTATTCATCTAACAACGGCGATCACATATAAAAATAAAAAAAAGTCTGATTTAAAATTCATTTCTCTCTTCTCTGATATGATCTAACATATCAGGGAAGAGAGAAATGGGGTCCTTAAGTCCCCCACGGTATCTTAGGTACCGGATATGTTCTCCCCTGGCCCCCCTCCTTCTTATGCAGAAAGAAAAAGGCAGGTGCATGCGCAGTGCGCCCGCCGATATCTGCCTTCCTGCACCCGGCAACTGCAGGGATTTTTCTTATTGGCTGCTGGCTTTTGATTACTGTGACAGACCCCATCATAATGATCAAAAGCCCCCAATATTTGTAAATATAGCAGTACATGCGCTGTACCCCTCTCTTCTCTCCCTGTAGTTGTTCTGGGAGAGAAGAGAGATATACTACATCCTAGTGCTGCCCTGTCTGAGACAAGCAAGTAAAAAAAATCTAATTTCTACCTCTGTCTGTACCCCTAAACCTCATTAATCATCCCCCTTCTCTGATTACATTTTTTTTTGCAGTTTGGCTTACAATTTATTAAAAAGTAAAAAAAAAAAATTTTAGTGTTAGATCAGGTTTAGGGCTAGTAGTGTTAGATTGGGGTTTAGTTTTTTTTTTTTTATTAGGCAGGCATTAAAGCAATGGCCCGCAGAACATTCAGCGCCGAGCAGGCATACACCCTGCTTTGCTCCGGCAGTGAAACTGATTCTACCTCTGAAGTAGAGCAGTTTTCAGACAGTGACGACTCCTCTTCCTCCACGGGATCCCACAGCCTGATGGTAGCGGAGTCTGACGTCACTGCTGAGGCTTCAGAGGCAGGGCCAAGTACCGCAGTCGCCCTCCCCCCCTCCCCTCCACCGCTGTGGTATCACAACGGTTCCTTTTCCCCTCAAATTCCCTGTTTTTCAGCAGCCCCTGGAATAAAATTAAATGACACCAATTTTACCCCCCTTGAATTTTTCCTAATTTTCGTTACCCCTCATATCCTAGAGTTGATTGCCCACCAAACCAATTTATATACCTGACATTATATTTTCCAAAAACTTACATCCTTTCATTCCCGTTCCTGAACCCCACCAATGTCCCTGAAATAAAAAAAATTTGGGCCTTACCCTAAACATGGGATTAGTAAAAAAAACAAAACCAAAAAAACAAACAAACACACTTCGTTCCTACTAGGCAACAAAATCTGCCCACAGTACGAAGCCCTGATGAGATTCCTACATTTCAATGACCATTCCCAAGGCCCCCCAAGAACTGACCCAAACTATGATTGACTGAACAAATTGAGACCCTTAATTTCCCTCCTACAACATTCATTTCTCAATTCAAACACCCCAGAGCAAAATGTGGCAGTCGACAAGTCGTTGATGAGTTACAAGGGCTGTCTGTCCTTCCGCCAATTTCTACCATCCAAGAGAGCAAAATATGGTGTCAAGCTCTACAAAATGTGAGTGCGCACATCGTGGTACACATCCACTTTCCTAATATATGAAGGTAGGGACCGCCAAATAAGCCCCCCAAACTGCCCCCAGACAATTTGCATCTCAGGTAAAATTGTCTGGGCGCTAATGACGCCCTTTCTCCATCAAGGGTACCATACTGACAACTATTACACGAGCATTCCCCTATACGAAGCCCTCCATGCTTCAAATACAGGGGCCTGTGGGACAGTCAGGAAAAACCGAGTGGGGTTTCTGTCACAGTTGGTGCCAAGACGTTTGGAGAAGGGGGCGTCATTCTCACTTGGAAGCGACCGACTTCTTGCTGTAAAGTGGAATGACAGGAAGGATGTGTACATGCTGACCACGCTGAATGCGGACACCACTGTGACGGTGAGAGACTGGGGCGCCACCAGGGACAAACAGAAACCAATCTACAATACAGATTACAATAAATTCATGGGCGGCGTTGACCTGTCAGACCAGGTGCTTCAACCGTACCTGGTGAAGCAGAAGCCCAGGGCCTGGTACAAAAAGGTAGCAATCTACATCATTCAGATGGCTACATCCAACTGATTTGTCCTGTACAAAAAATCCCAAAGAGCACTCACTTTCCTCCAGTTCCAGGAGAAAATTGTTGAGTGTCTCATATTTAACTCAATGGCACAGGAGCAAGAGTCTGAGGATGTCCGGAGACTTGCAGAGCGCCATTTTGTTTGCACCGTCCCTGCCACTCCCACCCAAAAGTGTCCCCAAAAAACATGCTGGGTTTGCAGGAAACACAGTAGGAGTGATTCCCGGTACTATTGCCCCATGTGCACATACCAACCTGGCCTTTGTATCTCCCCCTGTTTTGAGACCTACCACACATCTTACAATTATTAGTTTTTTTTCCAAATAATTTATGTTTTCTACTTAGTGGGCCCAAAGAGTAATTTTTATGGAATAAGTAATGAAGAGAATATTTTCATCAGTAAATAACGTTTTACCCCATTTCACAATTCATTCCAGGACTTGATCAATCACAAACTATTATTCAGACAATTTCTCGTCCACATGCCCACGTCTATATACTTCAGAATATGGACCCCACAAATGTTCTAGACAAGTCAGATCATCTGACATGTAATTCCAGGACTTGATTACTCGCATAAACATTTTGACCATTTATCTTAGTTTGACTGTTTTTACGACTATGTCTTGCTACACAAAACTTTTGTTTTCATTTATATTTCTTACCATATTTTTCGGACTATAAGACACACCTAAGTTTTAGAGGAGGACAATAGAAAAAAAAATGTAAGCAAAAAATGTGGTCATGATGCCCTGTTAAAGGGGAGGGGGTCTGCTTTTGACACTGTTATAGGGGTAATGTCCCCCAATTCTGTTAATATCCCCCATCCTGATATGCATGCCCCCCCCATCCCCATCCTGGTATGTATGGCACCCCTTCATCCCTCTTCCTGGTATGTATGGCACCCCTTCATCCCTCTTCCTGGTATGTATGGCACCCCTTCATGACTCTTCCTGGTATGTATGGCACCCCTTCATCCCTCTTCATCCCTCTTCCTGGTATGTATGGCACCCCTTCATCCTTCTTCCTGGTATGTATGGCACCCCTTCATCCCTCTTCCTGGTATGTCTGGCACCCCTTCATCCTTCTTCCTGGTATGCTTGGCACCCCTCATCTTGGTATGCTTGGCACCCCCCAATCCCCATAGCGCTGCACACAAAAAATAAACAATTATCTCCCATGGGAGTGGGTTGAAGTTAATATTCATGGTCTTTAATAGCGGGCTCCCGCAGGGGCCGCGCTGCGGGTGCAGTGTGCGCACTATTAAGGAGAGTGAATGGTCACTGCTACCCACGCACACAGTCCCGGCGTGGGGACCAGTGACTACTCCGGCACAGCATCTCACAGTGTGAGGGTGCATGGCAGTTATACCATGCGCGGCTCACACAGTGAGATCCCTGTCGGCAGCAGAGCAGGACGCAGCGCTGGAGCAGACAGGAGATGATTATAATTGGGGTGCCAAGCATACCAGGATGAGGGGGGGCCATACATAACAGGATGAGGGATGAAGGATGCCATACATACTAGGAGCCACGCTGCAAGAACAGTGTGCACTCTATTAAGGAAAATGAATATTCACTGTTCCCCCACGCCCATGGGCGTGGGGAGCAGTGAATATTAATTTTCTTTAGCAGCGGGCACAGTGGAGGTTTCAGCAGCGGGCTACTGCCTCCTGTGCCCCGCTCCTCTGCCGCTGCAGCTCCCCCCCACACACCCCACCACCCACAACCACTGTGTGTGTGTGTGTGTGTGTGTGTGTGTGTGTGTGTGTGTGTGTGTGTGTGTGTATAATATATATATCTCGGACTATGAGACGCACCCCCCACTTTCCTCCAAAATTTTGGAGGAAAAAAGTGCATCTTATAGTCCGAAAAATACGGTATATATTTATGTTGGTGATACGGGCTTGATCATTTTATCGGAGAATGTCTAATAATGAGGCTGTTCCTTACTTATACACTATGGGCTTTACTGCATGGTTCTTGCCGAACCTCCTGTACCAGACAATACTTTCAGGATTCTGTTGGGGATTGGTTGTTTTGCGCACATAGCAGTTCCTACCTTGGCGGGCGGGAGCCTGCTATGGTGTACCACATCTATTGGCACATTCATCTCTCATATAGAGATTGATGGAGCTAAACGGACGTTGTACGACCAGTCTCTGAAAGATAAACCTGTTATTCTAGCCCTGCTGGTGTTCTTTCATCTTTGGAACAAACTCAGGTTTGCCACATAGTTGGCTGCATTTTCCTCCTTATTTTGCCCTTCACTCCAGTACAGTTTATTCTTCTGTCTATAACATATGCAATTGCAGGACAACTGTTTTGTTAGCAAGACCAAGTTTTATAATCAGCAAATGTATTTTTAGGTGCATGCGTCCTTCTGTGAGTAATAATTCCTAGAAGGATTTTCTTGTTTGGTAGCTCAGTGTCTCTCTAATCTTTGAATGGGTCCTGGATTTCCATCAATTTTACCCTAAAGATCAAATGGTGCGGCATCTATTTATTGTAGGCACAGCCTTGTGTCCAGTACTCACATTGATGCCATTTTGGATGTACTTTTGAACACCTCAGAACG
Organism: Phyllobates terribilis; assembly: GCF_046119375.1. NCBI lineage: Eukaryota > Metazoa > Chordata > Amphibia > Anura > Dendrobatidae > Phyllobates > Phyllobates terribilis. Next base: position 10,356,060 of record NW_027362769.1, on the reverse strand, counting down.
TACAAAAAAGATTCATAAAAGACTCAGTGAAAAAAATGCAAATTGTAAATTTTCAAACTTCTGTTGCATCAACTGCATAAAAAATGGTGGTGTGAAACTACTCACTACCCCCCCTAGATAAATACATTACAGGGTATAATTTACAAAAAACACATTTATGGGGGATTTCTGTTGCTCTTGGACCACACAGGCTCTGCAAATATGACAATCTATTCCAAAAAAAAAAAAAAAAAAAAAAAAGTTTTTTACTGACATATGAATTTTATACATGACATTGGAAAATGTATTTATTTATTTTTTTAATTGGATTCATTCAGATTAGTTTTTAATGTTTATCATGTTTTACTATGCTTGTAAAGCTCTTGATAAAATGGGAGTTAAAGAGTTAAAACCTTGGTAAAACACACGCCCAAAAATGATATGCACTGACTTTTTTATATATAAAATGCACAAAGCAGTAGTAGGCTATATATAATACCTGAAGAAGGCTCATAAGAGCTGAAACGCGTTGTATGCTATGTTAATAAAATTTTGTTTATTTAATATATCACCACATCCTACCTACTGTGTTCCGGGAGCGCATACCACCTGGAGAGTAATTACATATGTGGTTTTAAGTGATGAATTTACTGTAGCACAGATTAATCTCAGCTAAAAGTTTAGACCCTTAGATCAGGAATAGGACAGACATTTATACGACATTTCATGACTTTCCCAAATTCTTATGAAAAAATATTCCCCAAAAACTAGATTGAACTAATGTACCCAATTTATTATATATTTTAGGAGTTGGAGTCGGTCCATTTTATACCGACTCCAATTCCGACTCCACTGAAATGTACTCCACGACTCAACAGCCCTGATGACAACCTAATGTTATCAAATTCTGTGTTGTATCTGTGGGTTCAAAATGTTCACTATACCCATGGATAAAATCCTTTAGGGGTGTAGTTTCCAAAATGGGGTCACTTGTGGGAGTTTCTCCAAACTCGACATGGCGTCTGCTCTCGATTCCAGCCAATTTTGCGTTCAAAAAGTCAAATGGCGCTCCTTCCCTTCCAAGCCCTGCTGTACTACCAAACAGTGTTTTTCTTCTACATATGGGGTATCTGCATGCTGTAACGGGTCTGGGAGGCGGAACCTCTGAGCAACTATACAAGGGGGCGGTCCTTGTAAGGAAGCGGGTGGCTCCCAGGGAAGACGGGCAGGTAGTCACGGCAAGTGACAGGGACAGTCTCTGGGTAGAAGGACGGGTACTCACGGCAAGTGACAGGGACAGTCTCTGGACAGGCAGGTGGTCACGGCTAGTGACGGCAGAGCCTCCAGGTAGGCTAGCAGGCAGGTAGCAGGTGAGCGCTCCTAGGTGAGCAGGCGAGAGTCTCTGGACAGGCAGGTGGTCACGGCAAGTGACGGCGGAGCCTCCAGGTAGGCTAGCAGGCAGGTAGCAGATGAGCGCTCCCAGGTGAGCAGACAAGAGTCTCTGGACAGGCAGGTGGTCACGGCAAGTGACGGCGGAGCCTCCAGGTAGGCTAGCAGGCAGGTAGCAGACGAGCGCTCCCAGGTGAGCGGGCAGGCTGGTCCATAGACAGACTGACAGGTGTCGGAAGGCAGACCGTCGGACCGCAGGCTTGCAAGCAGGTAAACAGATATCAGGCAGGTATCAAGCAGGAATCTGGCAGGTAACAGGCAGGAATCTGGCAGGTGACTGGCAGGTAACAGGCAGAAATCTGTCAGGTGACTGGCAGGTAACTGGAAACGGGACCTGAGGGCTGAAGCAGAGTGAAGGCTTTGCAACAACATTGCTCGGGCACCTCCATTTTGGAGGAGGTGCCTTATATATGGTGAAGTCCTCCGGCCATTGGCCGGGGACTCCTTAGGACGGCGCGCGCGGCCCCTTTAAGAGAGGGGGAGCGTGCGCGCGCCCTAAGCACCGTGGCCGGGAAGCAGCGCGCGCTGCCAGCAGAGCGGGAGGAAAACGCCGGGCACAGAGCGCAGAGGTGAGGGGAACAGCGTCCCTGCCTAGCAGGAGGCAGGGACGCCGACGCTACAGTACCCCCCCCTTTAGGCCCCCCCCTTTTTAGGCCAGAGAGAAATTTATCAAGGATGAGAGGGGCATGGATGTTCTTCAGGGGCTCCCACGTTCTCTCCTCAGGACCAAACCCCTTCCAATCTACCAGAAAAAAGGTTTTTCCTCTTACCCTTTTGGTGGCCAGAATGTTCTCTACCTCAAACTCATTCTCAGCGGAAACCGGAGCAGGAGGCGTACCTGTAGACTTGGAAAAAAGAGTTAAGTACCACGGGTTTGAGGAGAGATACATGGAAGGAGTTAGGGATCCGTAAGTTGGCCGGGAGTTTTAATTTATAGGCCACTGGGTTGATCTGTTTGATAACTTCCAGTGGGCCGATGAACCGAGGCCCTAACTTGTAGGAGGGAATCTTGAGCCGGACATATTTGGACGAGAGCCAGACTGTAGCATCGGCGTCTCTTCCCCGTTCTAGGCAAAGACGCCGTCCCTCTCACCTCCCCGCTCCTGGCGCGGCGTCCTCCAGCGCTGCTCTCCCCGCTGCTTCCGGCGCGCGCTCCTTCCCCGGCAGTGTGCTTAGGGCGCGCGCGCTCCCCCTCTCTTAAAGGGACCGCGCGCGCCGTCCTAAGGAGTCCCCGGCCAATTGCCGGAGGACCTCCCATATAAAGGGCACCTCCTCCAAAATGGAGGTGCCCGAGCAATGTTGTTTGCACCTGTGTCTCACCTGTGCTTCAGCCCTCAGGTCCCGTTGCCAGTTACCTGCCAGTTACCTGCCAGATTCCTGCCAGCTTGCTGCCTTTGTCCTGCCTGATATCCAGTCACCTGCCTGCTAGCCTGAGGTCCGACGGTCTGCCTTCCAACTCCTGTCAGTCTGTCTATGGACCAGCTTGCCCGCTCACCTGGGAGCGCACACCTGTTACCTGCCTGCTAGCCTACCTGGAGGCTCCGCCGTCACGTGCTGTGACCATCTGCCTTTCCAGAGACTCCTGCCCGCTCACCTGGGAGCGCACACCTGTTACCTGCCTGCTAGCCTACCTGGAGGCTCCGCCGTCACGTGCTGTGACCATCTGCCTTTCCAGAGACTCCTGCCCGCTCACCTGGGAGCGCCCACCTGTTACCTGCCTGCTAGCCTACCTGGAGGCTTCGCCGTCACGTGCTGTGACCACCTACCATTCCAGAGACTCTCGCTTGCTCACCTGGGAGCACACATCTACCATCTGCCTGCTAGCCTACCCGGAGGCTCTGCCATCACAGGTCGTACCTACCCTTTACCCAGAGACTGCCCCGGTCACTTGCCGTAACTCCCTGCCCGTTCTTCCAGAGACTGCCCCGGTCACTTGCCGTAACTCCCTGCCCGTTTATCCAGAGACTGCCCCGGTCACTTTCCGTGACCTCCAGCCCGTCCACTCAGAGACTGTCCCGGTCACCTGCTGTGACTGCCTGCCCGTCATCCCTGATTGCCACCCGCTCCCTTACAAGGACCGCCTCCTTGTATAGTAGCTCAGAGGTTCCGCCTCCCAGACCCGTTACACAGACTTTATCTCCAGGACGGAATTGTGGAGGATCCAGGCGTTTCTTGTCAGCGTGTTTTTTCATCCGTTCGGACGACTGAAGGAGTGCGGACCGGGTACTCTCCCAAATGGAGGAGAATTCGCGAACGAGAGATTCCGCAGCCGGATTGTCCACCGAGGTGGAGACGGGAAATGGGATCCGAGGATGCTGACCGAAGACTACAAAAAACGGGGATTTGGAGGAAGATTCGCTCTCGTGATTATTGTAAGAGAACTCGGCCCATGGTAGGAGATCCACCCAGTCCGAATGGTGGGCATTAACGAAGTGCCGGAGGTAACTGGTCAGGTTCTGATTGATCCGCTCCACTTGACCATTGGACTGTGGATGGTAAGCGGAGGAGAAGTCCAGAGTGACGTCAAGCAACTTACATGTGGCTCTCCAGAAGCGTGAGGTGAACTGAACCCCACGATCTGACACGATGTGGAGGGGCAGGCCATGGAGACGGAAGATGTGGCGGATAAAGTCTTTAGCCAGTTCGGGTGCAGACGGCAGACCCGGCAGGGGAATGAAGTGCGCCATCTTGGAGAAGCGATCAACGACTACCCAAATGACCGTACAACCGGCAGAGACAGGAAGATCCGTTATAAAGTCCATAGCAATATGCTGCCACGGGGCAGCAGGTACTGGAAGAGGAAGAAGGCGACCGGCTGGCAGGTGTCTCGGAACTTTGTTGCGGGCGCAGGACACACAGGCAGAAACAAAGTCTATTACATCCTTGTGCAGGGTAGGCCACCAGTAATGCCGGGTAATGAGCTGGAGGGTCTTTTTCTGACCGGCGTGGCCAGCTAGCTTAGACGAATGACCCCAGTGTAGGACCTTCTTCCGATCAGGTACAGTTACAAACGTCTTACCGGGAGGGAGACGATTTAGATTCACGGGAGCCACTTGCATTACTCTGGCGGGATCAATGATGTGCTTAGGTTCCTCCTCTAGATCAGACACCAGGAAGGATCGGGACAAGGAGTCAACTTTGATGTTTTTGTCTGCTTTGCGAAAATGAAGAACAAAATCAAAGCGGACAAAAAACAAGGACCACCGGGCTTGACGCGGGTTAAGTCTCTGGGCGCTCTGAAGGTAAGCCAAGTTCTTGTGGTCCGTGTAAATTATTACCGGGTGAAGAGCCCCCTCGAGCAGGTAACGCCACTCCTCCAGTGCCAGCTTAATGGCTAACAATTCACGGTCTCCAATAGAATAGTTGCGCTCAGAAGAGGAGAAGAGTTTGGAGAAAAAAACGCAGGTTACCATTCTCCCGGAAGATGACTTTTGGGTAAGTACTGCCCCGGCTCCGGAGGAGGAAGCGTCAACTTCTAGGAAGAATTGTTTGTTGCCGTCCGGACGATGCAGCACCGGAGCGGAGGAGAAGGCCTGTTTTAAGGAAAGAAAGGCCTCCTCAGCTTCGGGCGGCCATCTTCTGGGATTAGTACCTTTACGGGTGAGCGCAGAGATAGGGGCAGTCCGGGAAGAGAAGTGCGGTATGAAGAGGCGGTAATAGTTGGCGAAGCCCAGGAACCGCTGAATAGCCTTCAACCCATCTGGTCGGGGCCACTTCTAGATGGCAGATAGTTTCTCAGGATCCATTTGAAGGCCGGTCTGAGAGATTATGTAGCCCAGAAATGGAAGAGAGGTCTGCTCAAAGATGCACTTCTCATATTTAGCGTAGAGGTGGTTCTGCCTGAGCCTGAGCAGGACCTGACGAACATCCCTCCGGTGAGTAGGAAGGTCCGGAGAGAAGACCAAGATGTCGTCCAGGTACACCACCACGCAGGAGTAGAGAAGGTCACGGAAGATGTCATTGACCAACTCTTGAAAGACGGCAGGAGCGTTACAGAGACCGAAGGGCATTACAAGGTACTCATAGTGGCCGTCCCGGGTGTTGAATGCCGTCTTCCACTCATCCCCCTGACGGATACGGACCAGGTTATACGCCCCACGGAGATCCAGTTTGGTGAAGATTCTAGCCCCCCTCAGGCGGTCAAATAATTCAGGAATGAGCGGGAGAGGGTATTTATTCTTCACTGTAATCTGGTTAAGGCCTCTATAATCTATACATGGACGGAGTGAGCCGTCCTTCATTTTGACGAAGAAGAAGCCCGCTCCCGCCGGGGAGGTAGATTTCCGGATAAATCCCCGGGCCAGATTCTCCTCAATATATTATGACATGGACCGAGTCTCCGCTGCGGACAAAGGGTAGATACGCCCACGGGGATCTCCTCTCTCCCACAGAGGATTTAGCCAAGCCAGAGCCTCCCCCGTGAGGTGGTACATGATAAAGGCTACTTTGGACCGGTCGGAGATAAACTGGTGGGACAAGAGTTCAAAGTGCAGGGTGCACTGGTTTATGAAGCCCCGAGCTTGAGCGGAGTCACCTCCGAAGCGAGGAGGTGCAGAAAACCGGGGTCCGGGACAGGATACCATGGTATTGGTGGGCAGCGGCGCTGCCGGGTTGCGAGTCATGACACTAGCGGTGGTTGCAGGTGGAGCAGACAGAGTGTCCAGGCGAGAGTTGACACTCCGCAGGTGACTCAGGATGGACTCCTGTTGGGACCTCTGACGGGACAGTTCATGACATAGGTCCGAGAGCGAGGGAGCTTGGGTGCCACCGGATTCCATGGCCCGAGCAAACTGTAACGGGTCTGGGAGGCGGAACCTCTGAACAACTATACAAGGGGGCGGTCCTTGTAAGGAAGCGGGTGGCTCCCAGGGAAGACGGGCAGGTAATCACGGCAAGTGACAGGGACAGTCTCTGGGTAGAAGGGCAGGTAGTCACGGCAAGTGACAGGGACAGTCTCTGGGTAGAAGGGCAGGTAGTCACGGCAAGTGACAGGGACAGTCTCTGGGTAGAAGGACGGGTACTCACGGCAAGTGACAGGGACAGTCTCTGGACAGGCAGGTGGTCACGGCTAGTGACGGCAGAGCCTCCAGGTAGGCTAGCAGGCAGGTAGCAGGTGAGCGCTCCTAGGTGAGCAGGCGAGAGTCTCTGGACAGGCAGGTGGTCACGGCAAGTGACGGCGGAGCCTCCAGGTAGGCTAGCAGGCAGGTAGCAGATGAGCGCTCCCAGGTGAGCAGACAAGAGTCTCTGGACAGGCAGGTGGTCACGGCAAGTGACGGCGGAGCCTCCAGGTAGGCTAGCAGGCAGGTAGCAGATGAGCGCTCCCAGGTGAGCAGACAAGAGTGTCTGGACAGGCAGGTGGTCACGGCAAGTGACGGCAGAGCCTCCAGGTAGGCTAGCAGGCAGGTAGCAGACGAGCGCTCCCAGGTGAGCGGGCAGGCTGGTCCATAGACAGACTGACAGGTGTCGGAAGGCAGACCGTCGGACCGCAGGCTTGCAAGCAGGTAAACAGATATCAGGCAGGTATCAAGCAGGAATCGCATGTAACAGGCAGGAATCTGGTAGGTGACTGGCAGGTAACAGGCAGGAATCTGTCAGGTGACTGGCAGGTAACTGGAAACGGGACCTGAGGGCTGAAGCAGCGTGAAGGCTTTGCAACAACATTGCTCGGGCACCTCCATTTTGGAGAAGGTGCCTTATATATGGTGAAGTCCTCCGGCCATTGGCCGGGGACTCCTTAGGACGGCGCGCGCGGCCCCTGTAAGAGAGGGGGAGCGCGCGCGGCCCCTGTAAGAGAGGGGGAGCGCGCGCGCGCCCTAAGCACCGTGGCCGGGAAGCAGCGCGCGCTGCCAGCAGAGCGGGAGGAAGACGCCGGGCACAGAGCGGAGAGGTGAGGGGAACAGCTTCCCTGCCTAGCAGGAGGCAGGGACGCCGACGCTACACATGCTCAGGATAAATTGCACAACAAAATTTGTGGTCCATTTTCTCTTGTTACCCTCACGAAAATAATGATGCCGTCCCCCCCCCCAAAAAACAAAAAAAGTTTAGTACTTTTTGTTGGAAAAATTAGAAATCGTTGGCTAACTTTTAACCCTTATACACTGTAACTTCCTAACAAAAACATTTTGTTTCAAAAATTGTGCTGATGTAAAGTAGACATGTGGGAAATGTTAACTATATTGTATGACTAATCTCTGATTTAACGGCATACGAATTCAAAGTTTGAAAACTGAAACATTTTAAACATTTTTGCCAAATTTCTGTTTTTTCACAAAGTAACAAACAAATTTTACCACTATCATCAAGTACAATATGTCACGAAAAAAGAATCTCAGAATCAGTGGGATCCGTCGAAGCGTTCCAGAGTTATTACAACATAAAGAGAAGTAGTCAGAATTGTAAAATTTGGCTTGGTCATTAAGGACATACAGTGGGTACGGAAAGTATTCAGACCTCTTTAAATTTTTGACTCTTTGTTTCATTGCAGCCATTTGGTAAATTCTAAAGTTCATTTTTTTTCTCATTAAAGTACACTCTGCACCCCACCTTGACTGAAAAAAAGATGTAGAAATTTTTGCAAATTTATTAAAAAAAGAAAAACTGAAATATCACATGGTCATAAGCATTCAGACCCTTTGCTCAGACACTCATATATTTAAGTCACATGCTGTCCATTTCCTTGTGATCCTCCTTGACATGGTTTTACTCCTTCATTGGAGTCCAGCTGTGTTTAATTAAACTGATAGGACTTAATTTGGAAAGGCACACACCTGTCTATATAAGACCTCACAGCTCACAGTGCATGTCAGACCAAATGAGAATCATGAGCTGAAAGGAACTGCCCAACGAGCTCAGAGACAGAATTGTGGCAAGGCACAGATCTGGCCAAGGTTACAAAAGAATTTCTGCATTACTCAAGGTTCCTAAGAGCACAGTGGCCTCCATAATCCTTAAATAAAAGAAGTTTGGGACCACCAGATGTCTTCCTAGACCTGGCTGTCCAGCCAAACTGAGCAATCATGGGAGAAGAGCCTTGGTGAGAGAGCTAAAGGAGAACCCCAAGATCACTGTGGCTGAGCTCCAGAGATGCAGTAGGGGGATGGGAGAAAGTTCCACAAAGTCAGCTAGCACTGCTGCCCTCCACCAGTCGGGCCTTTATGGCAGAGTGACCCGACGGAAGCCTCTCCTAAGTGCAAGACATATGAAAGCCCGCATAGAGTTTGCTCAAAAACACATGAAAGACTCCCAGACTATGAGAAATAAGATTCTCTGGTCTGATGAGACGAAGATAGAACTTTCTGGTGATAATTCTAAGCGGTATGTGTGGAGAAAACCCGGCACTGCTCATCACTTGCCCAATACAATCCCAACAGTGAAACATGGTGGTGGCAGCATTATGCTATGGAATTAAATTAAAGGAAACATGAAAGCAGCCAAGTACAGAGATATATCCTGGATGAAAACCTCTTCCAGAGTGCTCTGGACCTCAGACTTGGCCGAAGGTTCGCCTTCCAACAATACAATGACCCTAAGCACACAGCTAAAATAACAAAGGAGTGGCTACAGAACAACTCTTTGACCATTCTTGACTGGCCCAGCCAGATCCCTGACCTAAACCCAATTGATCATCTCTGGAGAGACCTGAAAATGGCTGTGCACCAACGTTCAGCATCCAACCTGACGGAACTGGAGAGGATCTGCAAGGAAGAATGGCAGAGGATCCCCAAATCTAGGTGTGAAAAACTTGTTGCATTATTCCCAAGAAGACTCATGGCTGTACTCGCTCAAAAGGCTGCTTCTACTCAATACTGAGCAAAGGATTTGAATACTTATGACAATGTGATATTTCAGTTTTTCTTTTTTAATAAATTTGCAAAAATTTCTACATTTCTGTTTTTTTTCAGTCAAGATGAGGTGCAGAGTGTACTTTTAATGAGAAAAAAAATGAACTTTTTAGAATTTACCAAATGGCTGCAATGAAACAAAGAGTGAAAAATGTAAAAGGGTCTGAATACTTTCCGTACCCACTGTAATTGGCTGGGTCACTAAGGGGTTAAGGAGTGGCAATAAAACATTCCAAACCTACAAAAATATTCATTTCCTAGAAATAAAAATGTTAATTTTTTTCCTGTATAATTATTTGTATATAAGGCCAAATTTTAAAAGGGTTTAAAAAAATTGTATTTTAAGTAAACCAAATTTGTTTTTTTTATTAAAAATAGGAAATTTCAGTTTCATTTATGAAGGAAGCAAGAACGGCCAAAAATTAGCGACTCAGAGGGACTCCGATAGACCCTGTATTAATCATAAGAGGGTCTTGTACACATTCTGTCCAAATTGTCATGTAGTAGTACTCCTAGACTCATAAAGGCTATGCACTTTTGAGGGTTTTATACCAACGAAATGTACTCCAGACCACGGAATATTCTATAGATGAGCAATATAATCCATATTTTTAAAATTTTGAACAACTATTTTGAGGCTTATATAGCAATGAAATCTACCCATGAAGATGTAGTACCCGATGGATGAGCAATATAATATCAATCAATTTTGAACACGTTTTTTGAGGGTTGTATACCAACAAAATGTACCCCAGACCACAGAATAGTGTATGAGTAAGAAATCTAAACAAGCAAAAATTTTAGATGCTTCTTTGAGTGTTATATTACATCAAAATGTGACAAAGCACATAATACTCAAATGGATGAGTAATCTAATCCAGAAATATTTGTCAAGGCTTTTTGTAAGTTTTTACATACCACCGTAATGCTACAATAACCGTGTAAGGCCGGTTTTACACGTCCGTATATTTACAGTACTGGAGATATGCGTCCCATGTGTGCCGCATCAGGATTACACAGACCGACGACTGGGAATCAGCGCTAGTGTTAGCGTTGTTCCCAAGTGCCGGGTGCTGAACATTGCCCTCTTTGTCGTTCCCTGCCGGCGCTGTGATCCGCACCAAAAGAAACAATGATGAGGGTAGTAGCTCCCATAGTGTCCCTGTGTAAACCTAAGGTTAAAAAAATAAAATCCTTATCCTCACCTGTCCTAAGTGTCCCCCGCTGTAATCCTCTGACCACTGATTCCGAGGAGCCGGGGAGATTGAGCCGCTCCAGCAAACGGCTCCAGAGCTGAGCTCAGGAGTGGTGTCCTGTTACTCACTGAGCACAGCTCTGGAGCGGCTCATTCTCCCCTGCTTCTTGGCGTAAGCGATTGCAGCGCCAGCAGGGAACCATGATAACGGCAGTGTTCAGCACCCAGCACTTGGGAACAGCGCTAACTGTTTCACACAGAAGACACGTGGATGTCATTCGTGTAGAACGTTTTGCAGACCGTGCATCCGCAAAAAAAAAAACGGACATGTCAGCGTGTGGAGCACACGGACACACGATCTGTGGAAACACATTGACATGTGCACAGACCCATTCATTTGAATGGGCTGCGTGTGTCAATTTCTCCAGTACGTGTGGAAACTGTCACCACACATACTGGAAACACGGAATTGTGAAAGAGCCCTTAAACTTTATGGATGAGTCATTGAATCCATAAAATAATTTTGAATGTAAATATTTTGTAAGTGTCATTCATAGACCCCTGAAAGGCAACAACTGGCGGGCCTCATTAAAATATTGAATATTAAAAACACTTTACTTGCTGCTGTCATCTGGTGATGTGGAAAAGTGTGGGCTAATCCAGTCTTTGTTCATTTTTATGAGAGTGAGTCTGTCCGTTTTCTCTGACAGGCGAAAGCGCCTGTCTGTTATGGCCCCCCCCCGGAGGCACTAAAAACCCGCTCAGACAAGATGCTAGCTGCAGGGCAGCACAACACCTCCAAGGCATTGAGGGACATCTCGTGCCAGGTGTCCAGCTTTGAGACCCAATAGTTGAAGGTCACAGACTTTGGAGCACGCTGTTTTTTTCAGCCTTGCCTGACCATCTTTAAAAATTTTTCCCTCCTTGTCAAAAATACCCCGTCATGAGGGCATGGACATTGAGAGGGTGTCATGAAATTGGCCCAGGCCTCTCATACTGTACCCCTGCTTCTCTGTACCTGGTCTCCCTCGCCTCTTTTTGGTTGGGCAACAAAGCTTGCCCCTGCCGCTAGCGTTGTCTAATGTGAATTTTTTCAACATATTTACCACAATGGCCTTCTGATATAGAACCATTTTAGAAGACCTCTCCGCCTCAGGAAGAAGAGGTGCAAAGTTCTCCTTGTGGCGTGGGTCTAGCAGGGTGAACAACCAGTACTATTTTTGGGCTAAGAGATGAATGTAACGCTCAGGTCACGGGAAAGGCAGCGATATATAAAGTCTGCCATATGTGCCGAGGTCCCTACTACCAACACTTCTGTCTTCACCATGATAACCACTCTCCATCTCCTCCTCCTTCCTCTTCATTCCCCTCCTCAGCCCATCCACGTAAGAGAAATTGGACAAAGCGCAAAAGAGAGTAGTACCCACACACACTGTACGCACGACACACACAACCACTGTATACGCCGTAGGCACCACACACACACACTGTATACCCCGTACGCACCACACACACACTGTATACGCCGTACGCAACACACACACGTGCGCTGTATACGCCATGCGCAACACACACACACGCACTGTATACGCCGTGCGCAACACACACACGCACTGTATACGCCGTACGCTCCACATACAGTGGTGGCCAAAAGTATTGGCACCCTTGCAATTCTGTCAGATAATTCTCAGTTTCTTCCTGAAAATGATTGCAATCACAAATTATTTGGTATTATTATCTTCATTTAATTTGTCTTCAATGAAAAAACACAAAAAGAATTGTCCTAAAGCCAAATTGGATATAATTCCACACCAAACCTAAAAAAGGGGGTGGAAAAAAGTATTGGCACTGTTTGAAAAATCATGTGATGCTTCTCTAATTCGTGTAATTAACAGCACCTGTAACTTACCTGTGGCACCAAACAGGTGTTGGCAGTAACTAAATCACACTTGCAGCCAGTTAACATGGATTAAAGTTGACTCAACCTCTGTCCTGTGTCCTTGTGTGTACCACATTGAGCATGGAGAAAAGAAAGAAGACCAAAGAACTGTCTGAGGACTTGAGAAACCAAATTGTGAGGAAGCATGAGCAATCTCAAGGCTACAAGTCCATCTCCAAAGACCTGAATGTTCCTGTGTCTTCCGTGCGCAGTGTCATCAAGAAGTTTAAAGCCCATGGCACTGTGGCTAACCTCCCTAGATGTGGACGGAAAAGAAAAATTGACGAGAGATTTCAATGCAAGATTGTGCGGATGGTGGATAAAGAACCTCGACTAACATCCAAACAAGTTCAAGCTGCCCTGCAGTCCGAGGGTACAACAGTGTCAACCCGTACTATGCGTCGGCGTCTGAATGAAAAGGGACTGTATGCTAGGATACCCAGGAAGACCCCAGTTCTTACCCCGAGACATAAAAAAGCCAGGCTGGAGTTTGCCAAAACTTACCTGAGAAAGCCTAAAACGTTTTGGTCAGATGAGACAAAAGTAGAGCTTTTTGGGAAAAAGCATCAACATAGAGTGTACAGGAAAAAAAAAGAGGCATTCAAAGAAAAGAACACGGTCCCTACAGTCAAACATGGCGGAGGTTCCCTGATGTTTTGGGGTTGCTTTTCTGCCTCTTGCACTGAACTGCTTGACCGTGTGCATGGCATTATGAAGTCTGAAGACTACCAACAAATTTTGCAGCCTAATGTAGGGCCCAGTGTGAGAAAGCTGGGTCTCCCTCAGAGGTCATGGGTCTTCCAGCAGGACAATGACCCAAAACACACTTCCAAAAGCACTATAAAATGGTTTGAGAGAAAGCACTGGAGACTTCTAAGGTGGCCAGCAATGAGTCCAGACCTGAATCCCATAGAACACCTGTGGAGAGATCTCAAAATGGCAGTTTGGAGAAGGCACCCTTCAAATATCAGGGACCTGGAGCAGTTTGCCAAAGAAGAATGGTCTACAATTCTAGCAGAGCATTGTAAGAAACTCATTGATGGTTACCGGAAGCGGTTGTTCGCAGTTATTTTGGCTAAAGGTTGTGCAACCAAGAATTAGGCTGAGGGTGCCAATACTTTTGTCTGGCCCATTTTTGGAGTTTTGTGTGAAATGAT